>NC_081298.1:8702500-13702500 GCF_030435805.1 Mustela lutreola
CCAGGGCTCAGGGACTTCCTGTTGTTACCTTCTTGGTTGTTTTAGTAGGATTTACCATCATGCTTTTCCCAATCTCTGCTCTCTGTATCTCAAAACAGCAACCCTACTTACCACATTGCTCCCCCCGCCCCTTTTCCACTCCTGGCTGAACTGAAGAGCCTCTGAGAGTTCCTCCCCAGACCTCTGAACCCATCTGAGGTTCGCACATCTGTCCTCCTAAGTCAGCAGAAGGGGGAACACAGGAAGACGGTGCCTTGAGCTATAAAGAAACCTGCACAACCCCCAGCTTGTGTCTGCATCTCCTGAGGAAACGTCATAGAAGCAGAGCCTGGAAGAGGCCTCGAGAGATCAAAAAGTCCTGAAAAACAAGGGTTCTAAGAAACCCAAACGCACAGACTATTAAAAATGGAAAAAGCTATAGGCATGGCTGGCCTCCTACTTTTTTCTTATCTAAGTTCAATTACTTCTATTATTTCCCCTTTCACTACTCACCCCACTTCCTGGCCCTGAAGCCAGTGTTAACCCTTTCTTTTTTTAAATCATCTTCTTGATTTTTGTTTTATCTCATAGTCTCTGTGATATTTTTAATTTTTTTCCAAAATTGACTTTAAATGGATTTGTTTTTTTTCTTTACATTGGATTCAGCAATAATACTCATGAAATCATAGTTTTAATGGACTAGTTCTATTTTCCTTGGGTAATATACAGAAAATTAAAACCATAACTATTTTTAAAAAGGCATGATTCTACCACCGAAAATTATCTTGCACACAACTGTTCTATGTGTGTATAACAGGTTGAAAAAAAAAATCTCTAGAACAGGACCCAGCAAACTTTGCCTATAAAGAGCCAAACAGTATATATTTCAGGTTTTGAAGGCTAAGAGACAAAAGCAAGGTGCTTAGGTAACAGGAGAGAAAAAAAAAAAAAAATTCTCCATCCCCTCCCCACCACCAAACATTTAAAAACATAAAAATTATGCTAGCTCATAAATACTACAAACACAGGTGGTGAGCTGAATTTGGCTCATGGGTCATAATTTATCAACCCTGCTCAGAAATCACATATCTGATATTTACTTGAAACTTCTCCGAAATTCCCATGACAGCAAGCAAGACAATAAAGGACCCATCTCCTAAGATGGTCGTGAAAATGAAAAATAGTTGAGCCACATTTAGGGCTTAGCACACCACCTGGACCAAGGCAGTCATTCAATTAATATCCTCTAGGCTTTTGTCCTTGTCCCCATCGTCTTCTGTCTCAGGGAAGTTGTTGTGCGTCACTGAGGACCTTGCTGGGCACACAGTAGGCACTCAACAAATGACAGGTGGTGTTATCATTCCAACTGGTGGGAGCACTGTTTCTCAACCTTCTATGCAGATCAGACTCAACCGTGAGGTTATTTTTAAAAACATATGCTGAGTCCTGCTTCTGGAAATCGTGATGCTAAAATTCAGCCAAGAAATAAGCTAAGCACTTGTGTTGTTGGGTTTTGTTTTCTGTTGTTTGAGAGTTCTAGAGTTATTCTCATGATTCTAACCACGACCCTGGGGCTTAGACAGCACCTAGCTTCTAGACAACAGGGTCAGAAATTCTAATTCTTAAATCGGCCCATTTTTCTCTGCCCTTTTATGGTCAGACCCCTTCTGAAACTCCTAATCCCATCTGTCAGTCCATTGACAATGGGTGTTAATTGAGCATCCATTATGTGCCAGACCAGGAGCTCCTTGCTGGGGATACAGCAGGGAAGGAGTCCAAGAGCTATAACATGAGAGTTCCTCTTCCTCATCTCTACCCTTTGGCTATGCTTGGTTTTTCTTCTTTGACGTTTCCACCACTGTGCATCTTAAACGTATAGAGCTGGGTCCCAAGACATTTTATCTACTGTTGTTCCTCGTCTAGAACAGACTTAGCATACAGTGGGTGTGTTCAATGAAGACTTATTCTAACAGGGAGCAGAGGGAACTCTGCGTCTCTTAGTGAGCGCAGCTGATGGCCAACCCAAGGCAGAGAGCATGTTGTCAGCCTCCTTGGTGCTGGAGTGATAGGCGGAACCTGTTTTCTTGTCTTGCCACCTCCTTGTTGTTTAATCTGAATCACTGCTTTAAGCCACAGTACATTCATTGGTTCACTCATAAATGTGTAAAATGTCGTATTAAGTAGGCGAATGCTCAATATGTGGTTGATGTTTAATAAACAGCAGCTCTGTTGTTTCATGACCTGGAATCGAGGCAACAGAAGGCAGTTCTAGAATTTTCTGACAGTTCCTAAAGAGAGACACCGAGGAGCAAGTCACGTACCTCTCACAGTCCTCTTTCTATAGCCTGAGAACATGCATCTGTTTATTGGACAAATACTTTTTGAGCTTCTAACATGTACTGGATACAGTGCCGGAGCCTCAGGACATGGGAATGATGGAATCAGGCCTCTGCGTTCATGGAACTTCCTGTCTGGGGGCTGGCAGGAGAGGGTAGGGGGTGGGGTGGGCACAGAGAGATGGAGGAGATGGAGAAGAATCAAATAAACCAAGAATTGTAGACTGTCAATGCTGAACAGAAGAGAGCAGACATACCTGGTACTTCGGAGGCCAACATGGAGGGGTTAGGCTCCATATGATCTAAGGGGGTCAGAGGTCCCCTGATGGAGTGATACTCCAGCCAAGACCTAAACCATGTGAGGTGTTAGTTCCTGAGAGGAGGGAGCGAGGGCACGATGCAGCCAGAGCACAGGAGAAGAGGCCACAAGGACATCAGGCCGCAAAGGCGGGCAGGAGCCAGCCCTGCAGGGGGCTCTAGGCGAATTCTGCTTAATCATTATGTGCTCATGAGTCCCCTGGGCATCTTTGTAAAACACGAATTCTGAGTCAGCTGGGGCTGGGGCAGGGCCCGAGAATTTACATTTCCAGCAAGCTCCCAAGAGATGCCAAGGCAGCCAGGCCACAGACCACACCATGAGTATGAAAGGTCTAGGCCATGACTCGGTCCTAAGAGCAGGGGTGGAGTAAGAGAAGGGGACTTTTCTAATGTCCCTCTGGACTGTATGAAACCGTCCTGCCGCTGTCACCAAGCCTGCGAATCCTGCAGAAGCCTCTGTGGTTCGGCTGGAAGGGGGCTCCTTCCCTGCAACTTTGCTGCCACCTGTGTGGCAAGGGGGTCCCGATCCTAGGTGGTCTCACCACAGAAACCCCCTTGCTTGGGTGCTACAATTCAGAAACTTTGGGGCATGACAGTCCACATGGATTTATTTTTCTCTAACCAAGATGGGCTTGCTATAAAAAAATAAATGTATATGTATATATCTGTATAGACACATCCACAGATAATCTTTGAAATGCAATAATAGGCACACATAGGACTGAAATGAAATCTTGCAGACACTCAACCTTTGACATTTAGTCATTCGAGGGATGCATTCGTTGGTGTCCGGGCAGACCTAGACTTCTGCCTCCAGGGGCCCCAGGATTAGATATCTCAAGACTGCTGGTCCCGGGGATAGAACTGATCCTGGCGGTGGAGTTGATCAGTAAGGAGCCAGGGAACACGCCCATGCTGAACCCCCACGGGGAGGCGAGCCTTGTGAGCCAGGGCGGGGGCGGCCGAAGCCGGGGAGGCGAGCGCCCTCCGGAGGATAGAGGGAGGAAAACAGCTTCGGGGCTCTCTCCCAGGTCGGCTGATTGTAAGACAATCTGGGTGACAGATACAGCCGGAGAATCACCGCCCTTGTAAGCAATCCCAGCTGCTCCGAACGAATGTCCCCAAACAAAGGTTGCACGCCACCCCCCATGCTTGCTGCTCAATTTAATTACTCACCTCTGCAGCTTTAAATCAAAGGTGGCCCCTATTAAGCATAATTACCTTTGCCAGCAGCTTGTATAACACAGTAAGTGAGGGGATACGAAGCAGGAATGGTTTTTCCAGGACATTATATATGCCTCGGACTAAATCAACAGCAGCCGGGGACCCAGGGCTTCGGTTCCACATATAATTCAGCCCCAAGCAACTGTACGCTGCTGGGAGAGCGTCGTGCACACACGTAAACACAGTGACTCCTTCCCATATGTCAGTAGCCTAGAAACACCACAGTGCAGGAGAATCAACTACAGGAGAAAAGGCTTCTCTAGACCTTGAATGCACAATATGTGTTGCTATGTCAATTTTTCCGCAAGAAAGCAAGTTGCCATCCAACCAGCGAGTCTCTGAACAAGTCCAGAGACAGTCAAAAAAAGCAGACAATCTCTCACTTACTCAGCCCCGGAGTGCCCGTATTTTTACCACCATTCTTACCCCAGGAAAGCAGGCAAGTGACACCACTCTGGGTGATGCCGACACAGTCGATTTTCTCCCGTTCAACCTCCCCACATCCTTCACTGCTGACATACAAAAACATTTTTTTTTTTTTAAAATCGTGAGCATCTTTATCATTTCAGGCTCGTCAGTTCCCATGTTGCCTAATTAATAAATAAATCAAAACTTGAAAGGAAATGAAAGGAAAGCTTCCCAGAACTTTTGGCCTTAACCAAAAAGAAGCTGTGGTGAGCAAGACGTCCAGTGTGGTCCTTGCAATCCTGCTGACTATTCTGAGAGTTATTTTTTTACCTCCACTTCCATTTTTTGTAGGCCTGTTTGTTTCATGGCATGCCCGGAAGCATGAACGTCTCCAAAGACATCATCCTGATAGTCCCCAGACGGTTGTCGGCGATCACCTCCATAGCCATCCCATTAACTAACATTTATTGAACACATACTATGTGCTGGGTTTGCACTAAGCACACTACATGCACAGCCTATATAATCCACTTGGTAACCCAAAGTGGTATGAGGATAATTATTTTCAAAACTGACAACCTAGTGCTTAGAAGCTAAACAACTTACCTAAAGTTGGACAGAAAGTAACAGCCTCCATTTGAATCTGAGTTCAAGGCCATTGGTTGGGACCCTTCAGAGGATACAGTATAACGCTACTGACTCTGTTGGCCTGGTAGGCATTCTCCCTGATTTTGGTAGTATCACCTTGATTTTGCTTTGGCAAATGGCTACTCGCTGCTCCTGGCTCTTGCAACTCTGGTTGGACACATGGGGAAGGGAGGCCAATCAGAGGCCTGTGATTGCTTCGAAGCTGGTCACCCAGACCCATGTGGGCCAATGTAAACCCCAGGACATTTTCTGGGCATCCCTCAAAGGAGTGCTTTCTTCTGCCAGAAATGCTAAGTTAGACACTGCCAGGTGACCACTGTGACCACCATGTGAGAGACGAAAGAAGAGTTTCAGAGACAGACCTGTTCCACTCCCAACACTTGGGTCTCTGTACCCATAGGTGCCAAGGCTGAGGCTCAGCTGAATCACAAAGATGAGGTATAATTTACGGCAGGCGCCATGATTCATCAAAATTTCAGCATCTAAAGGTGCCCAGGTTACACGCCAGGTGTGCCACTGGAGTCCAACACACCTGCGATGAAATTCTGGTTGTGCTATATATACTTGCTATGTGAGGATATTACGTAACCACTCTGTGCCTCAGTTTTCATACCTGGAAAATGGGAATAGGAGCGATGTGTCGCCTTGGCAGTGGAGAGTACAGCTAACTGATGTCAGGTTCATGTAAAGCATTTGGGGCAGTGCCTGGCACGGAGTAGACTCTCAGCAAATGTCAACACATTTGATTATTATTTTTCAGGGAACAAAACAGAGGAAAGATTATGGTGAGCAGTGAAAAAGACCCAGCATTGCCAACCACGGACAAAGCCAAGAACATTTACAGCAAATTATTGCCCTAAGAGCTGAGCAGGGGCGAGGGTATACAGGCAAGAAGGGACCTGGGTTCAGAAATGGTTCAAGGAAGAGATCAGGGAACTATCGCTGAAGGAAGGGTCAGGGACTGTCCGGGATAACATCTTGCCAGATCAACAATTAGACCCAGAAACAAGCAAACATACAAACAGAAAGGAACTTGAGTTTCCAGTAAATCACAGACGTCTTCATCCAACCAACCAACCATCCATCCATCCATCCATCCATCCATGCATCCATCCATCCATCCAGCTATCACACTGGCCATCACTCCCTGGCTTTGCTCTGGGTGCTCTATCACTAACCTGTGAAGACAGAGTCTGTGCCTTATTTAGGTTTATAGCCCTGGCACACAGCACAGGGTCTTGAAAACAATAGACATTAATAAGTATCTGCTAAATTAATAAAAGAATGACTCTCTGGGCACCTGGGTGGCTCCGTCCTTTAAGCCTCGGGCTTCAGCTTTGGTTATGATCTCGGGATCCTGGGATCAAACCCACATTGGGCTCCCTGCTCAGCAGGGAGTCTGCTTCTCCCTCTCTGCCACTTCCCCTTGCTCATGTGCTCTCTCTCTCTCTCTTTCAAATAAATAATAAAAATCTTTTAAAAATTAAAGAATGACTCTCAAATACAAACACTCCTTTCACGAACTTATCTTCCAGGAACCCACGTGATCCCACCAGCCCTCCTTCCCTCATGTCGCTTCCATGTCTCTTTCATGTTATTCCCAGAATGAGGTTCATGCGCTAGAAGATCTCCAGGCTGCATCCATGTCTGCCCAGCAGTTTCATGCTCAAGCCCCGCCCCCCCCCCAACAAATTCTCCTTTGCTCCTATGGAGCTCCTCTCTACTTTTACTAGTAAAGGACAAGAACTACTCTTCACTTTTACTCCGTGTTCCTCCCACAGAAGATTAAAACATGTCAATCTACAAATGGTTTTTTCTGAGTGGTTTATTTGCTGCAGCTGTTTTCATGATGCAAGGACTATAGGAAAACCTTCCTCTTATTTCAATGAAACATTTTTTTCTTCTCATAAAAAATGCTGTAAGTTTCCACTGCTACCGTTTTATCTTGGAGGACTCGCCACTAACTTGTCCAAGTCCTTCCCTTGCAGGAGAGCAGTTCAAAGTACATGCTCCAGAATTCAAGCTGGAGTTACAAACAAGTATTCCTGTTTATTTATCGGAGGGCAGTGGCAGACTCAAAAGTTAAGCCAGAGCACAAAACTTTTCTTGTGGAGTCGGTGCCCAGGGGACTGTGGTCTCAAATGAAAATCAGATCTTTTTTTTTTTTTTTTCTTAAAAACAGAAAACAAAAAACACCTCACACTGTGCATTGTTACACAGTTGAAAACATCTCGGTGTTGCTTAAATATTCTGCTTGGAGCACTAACAGGTCAGTCCACAGGAAATGCAAGAATACGTTATATTTTAATCAGGGCACATAAAACACTGTCTAGAATGTTATGTTGCCCGCGGGAATGCAGTGAGCAGGGAACATTTACAAACTCTAGGTCAGTCCCCCCATTACATCACCGTGAAAAAAAGAAATTTATGAGGTTAAATTATATGGATGTTATATATTGGAACTGTGAGCCCATTCCCAAATGAGAATGTTGGCTGAAATAGCCAGATTCCCTGAGAGAAATTTTTAAGTACTTCTATTGTGGATGTTTTTATGGCAACTTTCTACAAAAGAGAGTGAAGGCATAGTCTTTGAAGGTCACAAAATGAATAAAAAAAAAGTCTCACAAGTAAAGAAACGTCCGAAGTCGAAAACAGAGGGTACCTAAAAGAGTTACTTACATTCTTCTGCTCCAGAGATAATAACACAGAAGTTACGCTGTGGAATTTCTCCTGATTTATTTGATCTGTTCCTCGTCTAAGTGATTGGAAACACAGATGTTGATGCCATAACTTTGCTTCCAGTAAATAATGCCTCAAAGGACTCACATTTGTTTAACCTTCGTCACAAGATGATAAAACGTATTAAACATTTATGGAAGCAGCCACGCAGTGTTGTTGGTTTATGGGTTTGGCAAGTTTCAAAACTCCTACCCGCAACTTTGCCACCTTCTTCTTGCCTCCCTAAAAGAACAGTATCTTCGGGGAGGTTCCTGTCCCTGAACTAGAGAGATTCCACGCACCCCTCCCTCCCCCGCCCAACCCGAGCCTTGTTCTTTATTTCTCCATTTGTGGCTGCAGTTTGACAATAAACAGAAGGACTGTCGTGCTGATCTCAAAGAACAATAATTAAACCAAAGGGACAGCAGACAAGGTGCTCCCGTGGGACCGCCAGAGGAAGAATAAAAACCCCGCCAGGGAACTGTTTTCTTATGATTTAGAGCCTGCTTCAGAGATAAGCAAACGTTCACATGCGCAACGTGTGTGCGTTCATTTCTCCATTCAACATTTACTAAGAACCTACTAGCTTCAGCCCCGTGGGCATCCATCATCCAGGTATCTAAGCACGGCAAAGGCTCCAGGAACCTTGGCTAACCCTTTATTCAGTCATTGATTCATTCATTCGTGTATCCAACAGGAACACCTACTGTGTTCCAGGTACTGAACATGAAGTGGTCCCCACGATCTGAAGGCTCAACCCCCGACGTGATAAAATACAGACCAGGAAACAGCCACCGAGTTTCTGGAGCCTGCCTGCCTTCCCGCGGCATCTGTTATGGACACCTTCCATCTAGTGCTAATTTTGCCAGGCAGGGAACATGGGCGTAACTATGGTTCGCTTTCCTTCTCCCCCAGGGCAGGGCCACAGACCTACCCCTCCGGGGAGATACACCGTGATGCTGGCTTCGTGTTCCCGGGGAAAATCCTGCCGGGCTGGCAGGTGATTCTGTTCATAGCTGAGCCATGGTGGGAGCGCGTGCACTGGCCATGTGCACCCCTAACACAAAACTCATGCACAGTGAGGGCTTTCCACCCTCGCCCCTCACCCCCAGACACATACGAAGGCTCACAGCATACGTAATCCAGCCAAGGCACACAAAAGATACACAATCACAAGTGTCCCCACAGTAAAACAGAACCATAGCATACACATGCTATACACATAGCATCTAAGGATGCTGCTGATCTCGGTTGTGAAAAGCGTCTGGTACTACACAGACCCTCTGCATCCCGAGGTCCTGTCTTATTAATATTTCTACCTCCCGGGACTGAGTGGCGGGCCTTGATACGTGTTTGCTAAAGTGCCTTAAAGGTCAGTTTCGCTGCCTAACACGCCAAACTGCACAAAGTCTGTTGTTAGGGTTCCACCTGTGACACTGCTGCACAAAATCCAAGGGCCCCTTCTTTCCTCCCACAACCCCCTCGTGCTGGCCACCCCCCAGGGCTCCAGGATCTGGATGGGAATGGCTGTCCGACTCTGAAGCTCCGTCCAGCACAGACTCTGAGGACAGATGCAGGCTCTGGGACGTGAGTCACGTGCTCCTTTTTGCTTCTCTCTGTTCCCCACTCCACCCGAAGGCGGCTCATGACCATTTTCTTGACAGATTTGGGATTGAAACCATGTAGATGGCTGAGTCTCAGCCATTACTGGGATTATGGACATATTTTAGTTACTCAGTTTACTTACTTTAAGCAGACATTTTCACAAATGCCAATTAGGTGCAAATGAACCAGTTACATTTTTTTGGTAAGAGAAGTATATATTTCAGTAAAGCCACCAAGGATATTCCAAAGTAAGACGTATTCACTGTTCCTCTAATGTTTACTTTTCTCAACTGATTTTCTTGCTAGGTGCAGAGTCGAATTCTCACAACTACTTTTCTCGATGTAAATTGTTTATGGGACAATTGTAAAAATTCCCAAGAACATTCAGTACAGGATTGTATGTAGTAATAAAAACTTTAAAATATACTAAGTGTCTCTGAACAGAGGAGAGTCGATAAATGAGTAAAAAAATCATCATTCTTATGGCGGAATATTATAAAACATATGAAAAGGAATTCACTATACTTTTTTGATCTACCCTCTCCCTCCCCCTCCTTTTTTTTTTTTTTTTTTCTCCACCTGCTTACTTACCTACTTGGATAGAACCTACGCACAGAGTTTAAAAAATCAATGTGTAAAACCATGTAAAAATATTTACATAAAATATTAAATATATACAGAAAGATAATAATGCCCCCAGCTACATGTATATGCAGGTAAAATGACAAATAATGAAGGATACACCTACCAAAGTCTGAATTATGCCTATCTCTGGGGAGAGAGTTAGGGGGGGAAATAATAATATTTGCTGAACACTTATTATGCATAGGGCTCTCTTTCAAGTACTAATAAGTATCTACTTTTTAAATCCTCAAAGTGGTGCTTGGAAGTAATTGTTCTCATTCATTCCTATTTACAGTACTGAGGCACAGAGATTTTAAGATTGGCATTCAGAGATGATGTAGCTTTATCCATACCGTTTAATTCCTTTATCTCTGAAATTCCCTGATCAAGTGAAATAAGTTCCTCTTATTGTGGACAGCTCTTTCTTCCATTCCATAGGATTGCCTATCCCCACCCAATATTAATAAAGAAAATATTTATGTTAAAGACAATAAAATAAGATGATAATTTCAGTCCATTACTCAATAGAATAACCTCAAATCAGATAGCTAGGCAGTTTGCCAAACTGTATCATTACAAAGGTTTGTTTCAAAATGCTACCCACATTTAAATATTAAAACAAAACAAAACAAAACAAAACTTTTAACCAACAACAACTAGAAACAACTGTTAGGGTTTTTAAAAATTTTCTCCAAAGAGAGATCCTATCATGATCTCTGTTGTAAGCAACATTTTCCCTCTGAGATACAACTTCTTGAATTTCACGACCATCTTTTTTTTCATATTATTCAGAGTAATCATTTAAATGTTACCTATAATTAAATAGTTACAAGTAAGAAGCACCTTCAGGAACCTTGACCATAAATATCGTGAGGAGCATAAAAGGGAAATCTGTGAGGGTAGCTTTCATTTGCTAAAATAAATAAGAGGGCAGCGTCACTGCATGTGTTCTATATTTTGACGGCCAGGAAGAGTCATGGAGCCTACAAGAGATTTATAGGGAACAGATGAGCAGTGTCTGACTTTGGGACACATCTGCAAAGACAGTGTAGGAAGTGGGTGAGCACAATTACTTCTTGAGACACCCCAGATGGACTGTGTTCCTGGTTTTTGTGGGTTTTCTCCCCCATATCAGTTCAATGAAACAGGAATGGACTTAAGATAATGCTATTGTGGAAAGCTCAAGAGGTTTCAAAAATCCTATCCATTCCTTTTAATCTTCATAGGTTCCATTTTTAAAGATGGTGCTTCGGATTCTGATAAGCAGGATGGTAACTCTTTTTTTCCTTGCCACAACGGACTGACTTCAACCTGGAGGAAACACTACATTTCAGTCCGTGCCCTTTGTCCGAATGTATCTGCACTAGAGTATGGACGTTTGTTTATGTGACTCTCTGCCATTAAGCCTTAAATACTGGGAGAAACAACAAAACACAGTGTCTGAGTACTATCCCTCTGGCAGGCAGAGCCAGGTTTCAGTGTCTTATTTGAAAGCCTGGGTGATCTTCAAGCTATTTGACGTTTCCCCAAACTTAATTCCCTTAGCTCTTCAGTGGGCCATTGATAATCACATCTGGCTTTCAGGGTGTTGTGGGGAGACACCCGTATGAAGTCAAGTGCCCTGTGAACATTAACTAGTAAGGGTTGACTCTGGATTTAGGGTCATTCCAGTCAGCAAGCGGTAGCCATTATGACAAGTGACCATTATGACTAGTGTCCTCTTCCTGATCGTCACCGTCAGCATTTTGATTCCCTTCACCCATAGATGCACAGCTGCTAGACAGAAAGGCCTTGGAAGTCTCATTCCTGGGAGGAATCAGGAAGGAAAAAAAGAAAAAGAGGGACCAGAGGAAACCGAGCCACCGAAGAAAGCAGGAGAACCCATGAAACGGAGAGAAAGAAGGCAGAGGGGGTGCCGAAGAATGAAGCCGGGTTTTCCGCCCTCCCAACTCGTAGCGTTCCCAGAACTGAGGAGAAGCGTAAGAAATAAAAAAATAAAGTTCCGGGACATTCCTTTTGTTTTCTTTCTTGTCTCTTGACTCCAGCCTCCAGGGTGCCGGCCAACTCCCAAGCAAATGGAGCCCCGGTGAGATGTTTGCCAGGTTGCTTGTCTTTCTCCTTAACTGAGGGATGCTCTGGGCTCTGATGTTTGGTGCCATGACGAGGTAGACAAAAGCGTAAATGGATGCATTTCCTTGTTGAAATGCATTAGGGAAAATGGTCCCCACCATTGCTAAAAACAGGCAATTGCAGGAGAGAGGGAGAGGGAAAGAAGAGAGTCCTTCTATTTTTTCTGTTGACTAAAAGCCCAAAGTGGATATGGATCCCCTCAAATGATTTTTTAAATGCTTAAATGTTTTGGCATTGAGAATCGAGAGACAGAGAAAGACGAGGAGGAGGAGGAGGAGAAAGACAGGTAGGGGGCGGGGGAGAAGATGAAGACAGAAGGAGAAAACTGAGCTTTTCCCCCTGTAACCTGTAATTCAAAGCCGTGGTAGGAGTTTCACATGCAGATTCACAGGCCCCGACCCTATCCTAGGGAAGCAGATCTGCTAGGCCCTGGCCTGGGCATCTGGCAAGGCCGCATTTTCATCTGGTGTCGAGGGCACCAACGGAAGGTTGAGAACCACTGCTCTACCCCAGATGCCAAACCAGAGCATTATTCCCAATCCCTCCACGTCTGCAAAATTTCCTCGGCCAGTAAAGACTCTCCAGAGTTTCTCTCTGATAATCCTGGGAAGGGAAGTTCCTCCGGGTTTTCAAACTTTTTTGAAGTTTTCATGAAAGCCTCCATTTTCTGGGTGTTTGTCTGACCCAAGTGTGACTTAGCAGCCCTTGCTCACAGCTGCTCCACGAATCCTTGGCCCCGCCCAGGTCCTGGACGCCCACGGGTCCTCCCCGTCAGTCATTTGGCCCCAACCCCAGGCTTGTGCAATAGCCTCCCCCAACTATTCCTTTTTTAATATATTCCCTTACAATGATTCCCTTTTCTATTTACCTGCATGATTGTCTTTTAAAATGAAACTTACGTCACCCCTGACAGTGAAAAACCAGCATCATTGGCCTCAAATGATCAGAAAATGAAAATCTAAGGGTTTATTTTTTTCTTTCACTGGCTACTGTTACTTGAAAAAGTCTCTGAATTTGAAGCCTGCTCTTTCTGAGACATAAGCATGAGACAGGTGTTTAAGGAAGGCTAACACCAAATCAGACTTTGCTCCTGATTAAATCAGAAGGGTGGAAACAGTGTTGGAAAAGGGACATTGTTCATACTTTGTGCATGACTCGGAGCTACTTAAAACTCTCCACCAGGGGTATGGCAGTCCATAATTGGGCAACTTTGGCTCAAAAAACATGCAGAGATGGGCTTGATTTCCTCATTAAAACACCCCGTAAAGCTCCCACAGGCAGAGGAGATGGCCATCAGGAGTGTTGACTAGAGGAGATGACGGTATGAGTCGGTGGTCTCGGCCCCTCCTCACAGAGATGCACCTTTGTCTTAGGTTTCCTTACTCTGACTCTTAATAACCATCATTCATTCTATCAAATCACATTTATTGAGCATCAACTATGTGCCAGGCTTTGTAGACAGAAAGCAAACAAGACATAATAAGATCCCTTCATGAGCTCAGAGTCATGGTCCTAATTTTAAAACTGAACATGTGTGGAGCGCTGTGTATGAAGCACTGTGCTTGGTGTTTGGTCGTGTTCATACCTGGCTCCTCCCAACCAAAAATCCAAGGCATGGAGAGGTTTATTAACTTGTTCCTGTGATGACTGCAATGCATTGACCACTTACATTGTACCAGGCATTGTCCTAAGCACATTGTCTGATTTATCCCAATGAATCCTACTAAAAACCCAATGAGATGAGTCCTTCTATTAGATCTATTTCACTAATGAGGAAATTGGAAGTCTGAGAGGTCAAAGTGCCCAAGGTTATACAGTGAGGAAGTGACCCACTGGAAAGAAATCGACCCCTGGTCTGCTCCAGGGTCACTGCCTTGCCTTGACCCTGTGTCCACTGGTGGGTGTGTGGATTCCAGGACTTCATGAAATGTGCTTTGAAGGGTGGCCTCTTCCTCTCTATAGTCAATTCTAGAGTAAATGCACCTTCAAATACTTCCCTTGTTTTCCCTCTGGCTTAGAGAATAAACACTGATGACTTTCAGTAAGAGCCCGGGGTGTAATAACTAGAGGACAGAAATACAAGCACGAATGAGAGAATTAGAATTCAGAAGATAAACTCAGGCCCACGTTTCAGAGACGCCTCTCGGTCTACGCCACAGCCAGCTGCCATTCTCAGCACATCCTGTCGTCCGACTTCGGACTGTGTCTCCCACCTCCCCCACTGTCATTCTGGTTCAAGTTGTCACCAGCTTTGGGCCAGACTGGTGCAGGAGCCTCCTACAGGGTCAGCGGCATGCAGCCCTGGTCCTGGTGTATCACATGACAGCCAGAAGTGTGCAGTAAAAACCCAAGTCAGGTCCTGTCCACCCTGCTCCCTTGCCTTCCAAGGCCTCAAGTCAGCACACTGTTCCTTACTACTTCCTCGGTCCTGGAGGCTTGGCGGCTGCCTGTCCTCCTGTCCCCCACCCCAGTCGCCACCGGGTTCCACCACCCTGGCATCCTCGCTGCCCACCAGCCCCTGCTTGCGCCAGGCCAGCACCGTCAGCCACGCCTGCAGGTGCCTCCCCCTCCGCCCCCCACCCGCCCCTCCCCACCCCCCGCCCCCGCATGAGCTCGGGCACACTTCTCTCCCTGCCGCTTCACTCAGAACCCAGTTGCGATGTCACTTCCAGAGAGGCCTTTCCTGGCCGTCTCATCCAAGCTGGCGCACTCTCCCTCTTGCCCTACCCCCTGCTTTCCTCTTCGGTCTCTCCCTGGCACATAGAACACGCTGGCATAGGCACCTGCTCGCTTGTCTGTGACCTGTCTGCTAGACAAAATGGAAGCTTCCAGAAGGCAGGCCTTTGGTCCCCTTGATCCTAAGCTCCAGTCCCGGCACCTTCCACGGTCCCTGGTGCACAGCAGACCTTCAGTAATGTTGGTTAAATAAAGAGCCCAAGGCAGGCAGCAAAAATTCCCAAAGGCTTGCCGTGATCCCAAATCACTTTGTCCTGAGATAGAACTTAGCAGGCACCAGCCAGCCTCCCCTCACGCGTCTCCCAGACACTTACCTGAAGGTGACAGTTAAAAAGTAGAGACTGGGTTACCAGGAAACAGCCTGTAGCCTTCTCCTATTAGCTTAACAACCCCTAAGCTCTGCCACCTTGGGCCTGAGGGGCTGAGCACAGGTCTGTGGTGGGGGAGGGGGTGCCAAACCCTGGGAGGCTGGGAGCATCTGGAGGTTTCAGGCACCCCTGAGCGGGCACCTGGACAGCGGTGGGAGAGGTCAAGCTCAGGGGTCAGAAACGAGGATCCCCAGCTCCTTCACCAGCATCAGGGACGCTCCTTCTGGGGGGTCTTGGCTTCATGAGATAATCTACTAACTCACGTTATCAGTAAGCACGGTCTATAAGATGTTAAATAATACGTCAAAAGAGGTGAAATCACTGCTCTTTCCATGAAGGCAGATGATGTCATGATAAACATATTGCAAGTGTATCACTGAAATCGCTGTCTTTTCGTCATTAATATTTTTTAAACTGATAAGTACTCAAGGCGCAGTTAGGATCGTGATCGGTGCGGAGGTCTGCCAAAAAATTTTAGATGCATAAAAGAGATCCTTCTACTCAAAAGTAATTAATTAGTATACAAAGTAATATGCTCATGTAAGTATTTATTCATTTATTTACAGCCTCGTTTATTCACTCATCAGGAAATATTTATTTAGTGCCTAATAGGTACCAAGGACTAATTCAAGTGCCTAGATTTTTCCTGGAATCCCTATAGAAAAAAGTAAAAATGACAACAGGAAGGAGAATAAAAACATTCATTTGTTAACAAACAAACGAAACCAAACAGCCCTCCATGCATGCCGGGGGCTGTGCCGAGGGTTTTCTCTACGTCCCATCAGCTACGGGTCCCCACCGCCATGGGAGGTGCGCCATATTGCGTGCCCACGTGACAGATGAGGACACGGAGGTGCGGGGAGTTGAAGGAACTTCCCTGAAAACCCCGCTGGCCAGTGAAGTAGGGAATTGCAACTGGATCCCAGATTTGGCTGGCTCTGAACATTTGCTTTTTTTTGTAGCCTCACCGATGTGGCTCCCCCAGCACCAGGCCATCCCTCCATAACGGCTGGGCTGGGGTTTTCAATCTCCACGCGCTGTCTGCCACCCCCTTCGTTTTGAGCATCCTACTTACCATCCCTGAGGGGTCGGGGTGGGGGGGGAAGGAGACCCAAATCCACTACCACCTTTGAAATACTGACTGTGAAATGTTCTCTTGATAACCCAAACAGATCCCATCACTTCCCTTCCGGAAACTCTCCATCCCGTCATGATGAGACCCATATTGAGAAAATTACACAAGATCTGCCCCTGTCTTCTTCCCCTGCCTCATTTCTAATCAGCCTCTCTCACCATCTTACCTGCTCTGGCCACAGCGGGCTCCCACATGTTCCTCTAACATACAGGTCAGCTCTGGCCTTACGTGCTAACTGCTTGGAATGTTCCTCCCAGATCTGTGCTTGGTTAGTTCCTCACTTTTGGTTCAGGTCTGGTCAAGGGTTAGCACCTCAAGAATACCAGTCCTGACCACTCTATATAAAAAGGCAACCCTCTTATCCCTCTTCATTCCATCAACCCTGATTTATTTTTATGAAATGCAGTTAGAACTATTTAGTATATTTATTTGTTGATTAGCTTTCTGGTCTTCCTCACAAGAATATTAGCTGTTTGAGGGCAGGGTCTTTTCTTACTGTGATACCCCAGCACCTAGCTCAATGCCTGGCAGGCAACAGGTGCACAATGAACATCTGTTGAATGAATGAATGAATGCACAAACGCACATACACACACAAGAAGGAATATTCGAGAAAACACCAACTTCATATATGAGAGAGGACCCGAGATTCTATTTGGCGATGCCACTACGGGCAGCATCTTCTTTCGGTGTTTTTAATACCCTCCCCACAGGCTTAGACATCACAAAAGATGCAGGGAAAGAATAATAGGAGCGGGTCCTTCCTTGGCAAATCACTATAGTTATCCTAGATAAACTATCACAATAGATTAAGGGTATGGGCTTTGGAAGCAGAAAGTTTAAAACCCAGCGTGGCCACTGCATGACCTTGAACGAGTTGCTCTCCAGGTTTCTTAGATCCCCATCAGTAAAGTAGGGATTACACCAGCATCTAACACATAAGAATGTTATAAAGATAAAACTTGGCTCAGATGTCCTCTCTAGGACAAGTATTCCCCAACCTTCCACACTTGCTTTGCCAAACTCCCACTCCCCAACTTTTACTCTTATAAATCTGTCATCATGGAGCTTTCTTCTCTATGAAAATTATCTTTTTTTTTTTCTTTGTTAATTTTCTTGTATATTCTCTAGCTTCCCCTTCCTGGAGGGTAAGATCCCCAGGGATCATATTCTTCCTATTAATCCAGCCCACCCAACCCCTGCCAGGATGCAGGTGGCCAGAACAGACCCTGGCGCATAGTAGGAACTCAAGAAATAATTGCTGTTTAAACAATGGGAATATATGAAACACTTGGAAAAGTGCCTGGTATATAATAAACACTTACATCCTGGCAGATATGGTTATTACTGTTGTTGCAATTGTTGCTGCTAGCATTATAATTACTATCTTTGGGGATAGAAACTTTTTTTTGAACTGGCGCAGGTCTCCAACCACCCAGGCATGTGTCAGCCTCAGAAGAGGTTAAGACACTCTTCAGTGACTCTATTTCCAGTTTTAAAAACCAAAATGCACCCATGTCTGATTTCTTTCAAGCCCCGATCCCCTAATCTCATGGTGATCGCGATACAGGTTGCTCATCTTCCTTCCGGTATAAATTTCTCATGGTCTGGCCATTCAAGGTAAAGACACACTACCACTGTCAGCTTTGACCCCTAAGAGTTTCCCTGCAATTTCTCAGCCCCAGGCTCATGTAATCCTTTCAAAAACCTGGGCCTTAAGAAGAACGATGACTATCCCCATCGTAAAGGTTGGAAAGTAGGGGTGGGAGGCAGAGATGTGAGTGGCTTGCCCAAGTCTTCCAGGCAAAGAATAGAAGCAGACCTAGGAACTTGAACTTGGGTCATTCTGACTCCTGAGCTCATATTCCTATTCCTGAAGTAAGAGCTTGTCCAGGGCCATACAACGAGTGTGGGCAAAGCTGTAAGCAGAACCCAAGTCACTTCTTCCTGTTCTAGGGCTCCATTCACAATCTCAAGCCTAATCTCTGCACGGAAAACAAAAAGAAGCACAAAGCCATGTACTCAACTTTCTAATAAAGGAAACTAGCCGAAGGCAACTCTGATATAAAACATGCTTATAGCTTTTCATTTTGGCATTTCTTTTGTACCAAATGGTACTGAACGCCTAGAGTAGATTTACCTCTTCTCTACAGCATCATCTTGGCCCAGAAGCTATTCATATCTCCCTTGGGGTATGAGAGAGAGGTTTCTAAATTATTGGAAAATTTCAAGAATCTGATAAATTCAAGTGATTTAAAGTAAGCCCCTTGCAGTTTAGATAGAAATATTTATATGCCATTGCTCTGGCTTATACAAGTCCCTTCTCCCCTATAGAACACCTTGACCTTCTGCTTCCTTTTTCTACCGTCCACGTCACCGGATTTCACGGGTTTTTCCTGCTGCAGAAAAACATTAGGGAAGTTTCTTCCAAATTCGTTACAAACAGAATGGCAGCCAAAAACTGTTTTTATCTCTTTGTGCCCTTTGTAACTATTTTCATTAAAAACAATAACTATATTCTGCCCACCTTAGTATCTAAGCTGTGTAATTTCCATAGAAATTACTTAGATGTAGCTTTAAGAAGAAAGCTCAGGGGTGATTCCAGAGTATTCATTAAGTTCTGAAAGCACTCAACTAATTAAGACCAGTGATCTTAATTTTTGTACTAACAGAAACTGTAGAACATCGCTTTTTTTTTTTTTTAAACCCACCTTAGTGTCTAGCAGCTTTATGGAAACACGAGGTTTTTCCTTTAGCATAAATGGACACTACAGCTTCTCAATTAAATTAGTCTTTGGAGACAGATGCAAAAAGAGCTAAACAGCTCCTTAAAAATCTTCCCTGCTCTGTTGCCTCTCATGTGCCAAGGGGAGATGTGTAGTTAAAATGCAGTGCTATCTTCTTCTTACTCTGCCGAACAAAGTTTGGATCTTGAACCCTGAGTGAGCTATAATAGAGAGCCTGTTGAGACTCTACTTTTATTTTGCATACCCTCTTTTGGTTTTCTAAAGCGATTTTTTTTTTTAAAGGGACCTGTAATATAATGTCCTATATCATTGTACATCCAGAGAGAATTTTATTAGACCCTGTTTGAGGTTGGGTTCTAGGTATGGTGATACTGAAACTGTTGTGTTTTTGTTTTTGTTTTAAATGACACAGAGGGAAAGAGCACTCTTACTTCAAGAAAAAAATTCAAGACAAAAGCTTTCAAATATGATCTAGGTTTTTTTTTTTTCTGTGTGATTTCTCTAAATTCATTATCTCTAAAACTTTTGCATTGTGCATTTATTTCCCTGTTGTTAAGCAAAATAATGCTGATATATTAATAACAGGATTATCTCGCTGTGCCTCCTGCATTTTAATTTCTAAAATTTTCAACAATTTGAGGCATTGCTTTAGCATCACAAAGTACTGGAGGATGCCCAGAGGACATCTTTTTTTCTGCAGAGGAAATGCAAAAGATTCAGAGCGGCAATAGCCGAAAATTCTACGTAACTATTTTAATGACACTCAAATCTCTCCCAATTATTTTATCACTTCACCCATGGAGTTTGCTTTGGAAACAAATATATCAGCAATTCCCACTTGCATCTCAGAGGCCTCATCTGTGTGTCTGTGCATGCAGACGGTGTCCTCAGACGGGACCTAAGTCCTACACCTTTCTCTGCAAAAATACAGCCACACTGCGGTAGACCCTTCAGGCCAGTGTCCAAGTTCGATACCACACCATGTGTTTACAGAGACTCTTCCCTGTGAGTCTGCAGACAGAGTCCCAAAGTGAATATCTGAGCTCTAAAGTATCTAATTTTCATTATTATTTCTGGAAGACAAGCGTCGCATGACACTCCCTTTCAAAGCTATCCCAGCCCTTCCCCTAAAACAAGTTCCTAAAAGAAGCGACTAAAAGGTCAGGGTAGTACAGAAAAAAATGAAAGAGATGGTAAATCCAGTGAAAATCAGGTTATGTGATAGAGGCCGGTAAATATATGCTAAGTGTGTGTGTGTGTGTGTTTCTCATTGCAATATGCAGGCAATCAAGCAAACTCTCTCAATGAGTTTGTTTCTTATGTGGTTTGAATGACTAAGCTCATTTATAATCAAAGAGCTGCTCACCAAAGGTCACCCTAAGGAAAAGGAGAATTTCTAACTTTAAATGAAATTTATAGAACTTAAAATGATTAAAAAAATAGATATAAATTGTTACAAATTACTGAAAAAGGAATATGAAAACCTCTTCCAGGATGAACAGGATCTAAAGAGGCAGGAGGCTGAGATCTCCCTGATCCGACGACAGGAAAATATATTCTGTATTTGTCACATTAGAAAATGAAAATAAATTTCTCCCAAGTAAATAAAAATATAACAGCATTCTCAACTTGCAAAGCAATAAAATTATTTGTGTGCCAAGCTTCTTTTAATACCACTGTAATTTTTTTATAAAAGTCGCTCAATTTGATTGTAATTAAATATGTAATGAAAAAGCACTGCTTCAGGGAAGCGATGCAAGACACTCTCTGTTAATGTATTTCCAACTGACTTTGCATCAAACGAAAATGATACTCTGTGTATGCCAGGTTTTAACAGAGAATTTGTTAGGCAATTCTGTGCTTTTTAAAGGGAACTTGGGTGGACGCAGGCACACCTTTGAAATAGTGGCTGAGTCTTCCCAGACCATGGCATACCTAAATAAAATGGATGGTACGCATGCAGTGATGGAAGGTATCTACTCTGGTCATTTAACACATGTCAGCTAATTTCAGACCTAACACAAACATGAACAGGTTTCCTTCCTGCCTGATTTTCCGAAGCTGACTTGCAGGGATGAGCAGAAGTGTATCGTTTTTTACACGGCCTTGAATAATGCCAGGCTCAGTGCCCCTTTAAAACCTACTCAATTGAGAGGACAATCCCCAAGCCACTGGGAAAATAAATAGATCAACCCAGGTATTATCCAGTTGGAGAAATTCCGTCAAATGCGGCGAAGTCACCTGGGATAAAATGAAAACAGAAGCCTCTGTTGGAGAATGTGACAAAAGGCAAGATGCTTCCAGGGACAGATCTGCTAAAGATGCCTAGGAGGTATTTGTTGGGTGTGAAGGTTTCCCAAACGGTAGAATCAAGGTGAGTGGGAGACAAATCAATGTAAGGTGGTAGAAAAATAAATGCACAGTAGTTCTGAGGACGGTTTCTATGACCTCCTCAAAAGTAGCCTCCAATCTCTAACCCCCAAGGCTCGAGAAGATATTCGTGGCACAGAAGTTTCTCAGAGCCCCCTCTCCCTCACCTACTTTCCACTAGAACTCCCTGTCACTTGCAATCTGCTGATTAGGGCTAATGTATTGTGTCCTGATATGGCAGATTAAAAATGAAATCAATAAATGCCGAAAACAAATGGGCTTTTGAGATGTCCCATTCAATCTGGGTCTTTAAGGGTGAGGTGAGAGGTGGGAGAAGGGAATCAGGAGGGGAGTAGGGAAGGGACCACTTAAGTAATCAATTTCCATCCAAAACGCTGTGTGCAGGATGCGATTTCGGGGGACCTGTCCTTCCTTTTTCAGGGATCTGCCTTAAATAACAAGAACAGTTCATGCTGCTCAGCCCCCTCTGAGGTATGTGTGTTTATTTTTTCCATTCATCTGTTAAAACCATACCGTTTGGGTAAGAGGATGGGGTCTAGAGCGTGCAGTATTTAAATCTTCAAAATGTGAACTTGTCTTTCTGAAGTATGTGTCAACAAAGTGAGAGTGCCAGGGTCCAGGCTCCACCCCGATTCCTCTTCCCTCTCGAATGCAATCCCACTTGCCAGTAAATTAAAGGTAAATTTCCCCCTGAGCTGCCTGCCCCCTCTCCCCACCCCGCTGGTGGAGATTGCTGAGACCTCCGGGGTTCACCCAGGCACCGCTCTTATGAGGCTGGAAAGGAGATCGCTGGGGTCAACTCTGCTCCATTGCAGGATTCGGAACTGTCCCTGCTGAATATGCTTCCCATGTAAATAAACTATGCCATTAAGGTGCAAATTGCAACTTTTAAGTAATGATTGCTAATAGTCTAATGTTTACTGCCACACAAGGACATTCGTGAAAACAAAATCTGCATTATTCATCTCCATATTAAATAAACAAAATAAATTGAGGGAGCTGTTCTTCCCTGCGAGACTTTCCTCAGATCTGGATTATCAGATAGTTGATGAGAGTCAACAAGAAGGAAACATTTAATCTCTTTGGGCTGGCAGAAGCAGATCCCTGCAACTTCCGTATACATTCGATATTCACAAGCCCCAAAGATTTTGCAATCTATTACACTTGGCTGGCATGATATAAAAACAATAGTTCAGGGTGGTAAAATAAAATATATGTATTACACATGTCTGTGTACAGAGGCTGTGACAGATTGTAGAAAATAAAAGGGTTTGCAGCGGAAGTCTGCAATTTTAAATTTTTAACTACTCGGCATCCTGCAAAATACAAACAAATCAAAACACTGCTCTGGTTTATTTTACCTTTCTGCCATCTTCTCTATCTGCCCTAAAATAGGGGGAAAAGATGCTGATAGAAAATTCTGCAATATTCTCAGGTGAAAATGGATACATCTTAGCAGCGAGTGAAACTGACGCCCAAGGAAGCGGGAGCACACACACTCACACATACACAGACCCCTGGGGTACTATAGGCTGTTTTCTGAACTTTTTTTCTTGCCCGAAGTAATAGTATGGTGGAATAGCGTAGCTGTAGAAAGCCAGGAAGAATGACATTTCAGAGGGAAATGTTCTGACTTAGCTGTTTCCTTAAAGAGAACTGCCTACCTCACATCCCTTCCCTTAAAGGGGGCCGGGGGGGGGGGGGCAGAACATAACACATAAAGACTGAAATTTCCCATCACTTACAGGATCATCTTGTTCATTCCAGCTGCATACCTGCTTTATTAGAAAGTTCTGTAACTGATTCCTTGAAACATGGAGCTTCAAACTAATAACGCAAAAGAATCAAATTGCCTCGAACGGTTCTTGGGAAAGAGTCTCAGCTCTGATTCACTCAGAATCAGACTTCTTCTATCTTACATTATTCATTAATCAAGCTAGAAATCAAGCTTTCAACATCAGTCTATGGGAGTAATTACTTACAGTTGTGCATTGTTTTTAATTTCAGGCGGTGATAAAAGTTAGTACAGACACAATCCTAGAACCCACGTTGGTCTCTTCCCTGTATGTCAATGGGCTCAAGAATCCCAAAGGGGCTAACATTCCTCACGAGTCCTCACCTCAGCTAAAACAGAGGACAGCATCGATGACTTTGGAGGAAAGAGACCTTGCATGAAAAAATACCCGTTTTATTAATATGTGTGCAAATACATACTTAAGCGGGGCCTCACTGTATACAATATGCATCATTCCCTTCGGGCTACACCAGGCTTTCTGTTTTTTTCAGTGAAAAGAATAAAGCCATGAAAACAAACATATAAAGACAGTAGGCATACAACAGGCCAGAAATCTGAAACCGCAGTCACAAGTTTCTAACACACACACACACAAACTACAGTAAAGAGACAAGCCAGGTCCAATAGATATGGGCTTAATGAAAAGGATCTAATTTAAATAACGTGATACAGCATTATGTTACATACACCTGGATCCTCATTGATCAGAGGATAATTATAATCAAAGTAGTACAATTCTGAGCAATGCACTTTTTATAATGAGCTTACCAAAGGAGACATTACCAGTCATTCTGGTAATTTAAATTACTGCCTAGTTGTTGATGGCCTTTACCGGAACAACAAGGGGGGAAAAAAAAAAGAGTAATTTTCAGGGCAATATCACTTCTTGCTGGACGGTTGCCCAGGTTTCTCTTTTGGGACAATAAGGACATTATCTCTAATAATCTAGCTACACGAAAACTTGGGTTGCCCGAACTAGAAGGCGCACGCTTACTTTTCCTGGGTCTAGAAGCCCAATGCACACCCCAAAGCTGCCAGATGGCAAAATAATCTAAGTTTTTTGTTTGTTTGTTTTTTATTTTTAAGTAAGTGAGTTAAATGTAGACAGGGATAGAGGCAGGGGCAGAAGGGAGAAACTGTTTTCAAAAGAGGCAGCCAGAGTTGGAAAGGCAAGTTGTAAATATACAGAGCCCCAAAAATATTTTAATTATTTTGCTCTTAGGGAAACAGTTGGAAAATACATGAATCAAAGCTTTATAAATGATATTTCCGCATGCAATTTGAACCAATCTACACATGGTTACGGAAGAAATTCTGCGCTCTGAAGGGAAAATAATTGTGGATATTTCAAAGCACATGGACTGCCAATCAGGCTGGAATCAGGCCATGATGGAAGGTGATGCTGGTGGTCCAGCATGTTCAGACACAAACACCCACTTTGCCCAGGTTTGTAACTAACTTTGGGTTTGTTCTAAGGGTGGCTTTACAAAGTTTACAGAAGTGTTCCACCGAACTTCTCCCTAACGTTTCGCTCGTGTTACAACAGAAGGAAATGTCTTGTTGGGTCTGCAGAACACCAGCCCTAACGAATGCCGCCTAAAGCACTAGGGTAAAGACAGAGACTGGGAGGGAAAAAACTTCAGCTTTTCGCTAAAGCCCTGATTCAACTAAAGGACACAAAGAAATAAAAACGCCCACATTAAAAGCCAAACAAGATAATAATTGTGCATGTCTGGCTCTGAATCTAGAGGGCAAGGCTTGCGTCACTGGCACTCTGAGTTACCATGGTGAGTGATTTATTGATATATATCAAGAATGAATAGATCAAAGGCAGCGAGATGACAGGTGATCAATCAAATGTCAAATCAAAACTAGCAATCAAGTGGAAAGCTGATTTTTCAGTGGGTGGGTCTGGCAGGAGAAAAATGAACTTTCATATTACACTTCCGAGAAACAAAACCCCAGCATACTATTAAAAAAGCAATTAAGCAACCCAAAAGGAAAAAAAAAAAATCCTTTAGAAGGTCTATTGTACCGATCCATTAACCTGTTCCTCTCTATTTGGGGGGAAGGGAGCGGGGCTGGTAAGGAAGGATTCAGATGGGGTACCATACAAATCAATTTACAAAGTTTGCAACTCTTTCTGGGCAAAGAAAATCCAGAGCTGTTTCAATGTTCTTTTTTCCCCCTTTTTAAAGAGAAAGAGTGTTGATGAGATTCCCAAGCATATTTAGAAAGCATATTCAAAGGTTCATTTCTTTCCTGGGGTGGTTTTTTTCCACCTTGGTGATCAAAGTTAAACTCTCACTGCTTGCCCCAAACCAGCCTGCAGCCCAGGGCTTGGGCAAGCCTCACACTTCAGCGCCCCAAACCCCAGCGAGAGGAGACGCTGTCCCTCGAGGCCAGAAGCCACTGGCACTGACCACGCGGAGGGATGCGGGGGGTGTCAGGACCGTCTCCCTACCCCCGCACCCCAAATCCTCAACCCAACTCTGGCCCGAGAGGCAAGAAACACACGGGGAGAAAGTTAGGGGTGGGGTAGAGGGTGGAGGGAAAAAAAGTTTAAGGAGGGAAGGCTTGGTGGGATAGCTTTCCCCCCCACCCAACCCGAGCCTGCACAGGGGAGGATTTGGGAGACGGAAGAAGGCGAGAGAGAGAGAGAGAGAGAGAGAGAGAGAGAGAGAGAGAGAGAGAGGATGGGGTTATTCGCGGGGCAGAGAGGGGCGCCCCGAGCGAGCTCCCCCCACAGCTCAGGGGGTGGCGTCCTGGGGCACCCGGGGGCTAGGAGGGCGGGCGAGGAGCTCGGCGCGCCGGGCAGCCCCGAAGCGGAGCCGGTTCTCTTACCTGCCGCCCGCTTGGGTGCCTGCTGTTTCCTCCTTGGCATCGCTCTACTTCGCTCCAGTCCCACTTCTGGCGCCCCAGCCCCGAGCCGCGCGCGGGGGCCCGCTGCTCTCTCGCCTCTCTGGGTCTCCTCCGCCTCCTGCCCGGTGGCTTCTAGGGCGTCACTCGGCCTCTGTCCCCCTGGCGATCCCCCCTGCAACTCCTCCACCACGGGCCAGAGACCCCCCTCTCCGGGTGGCAGACACGGGTGGCTTGTGCCGGCTGGATTGAAGTAGAGGTTGGTTCTGCCTTGTTTGTTTGTTTGTTTGTTTTGGATTTTTTTTCCTCTCTCTTTCTTTTTGTTTTTGCTTTTTGGAAATTTTTGGTTTTTTTGGCTTTTTTTTTTTTTTTTTTTTTTTTTTTTTTTTTTTTTTTTTTTGTGACTGTTGAGACACTTGATTTCTTTATTAAACATCCAAGACCGCGTTCGGATGGAAGGGACGAGGGGCGCACACGCGCCACACGCACACGCGCGCGTAAAGATAAGGAAAAAAAAAAGGCAATCCTGGGAAGGTAGTGGTTTCTTCTTCTTTTTCTTCTTCTTCCTTCTCCTCTTTCCCTCCTCCTCCTCCTCCACCTCCTCCTCCTCCTGCTCCTCCACCTCCTCCTGCTCCTCTTCCTCCTCCTCCTCCTGCTCCTCCTCGCCGGTCTCTATGGCGGACCCGCGCTGGGGGAGAGAGATCACTCACTGTAGGTTTGCGGCTGCTGTCAGATCCCCGTCTGTGAGTGATATGCGAGAGGACAGGAGCGGGTTTGGGAAAGACAGAAAATCTGGAATTCACTCACTCACACACACACTCACACACACACAGACACACACAGACACACACACTCACACACGCACGCACTCGCGCTTCCTCTCACACACACTCACACCCCCCACATAGGCGCGCACGCACACACACACACACACACACACGCACGCACTCACACACTCACACACACAAGACAGGGCGAGGCGATGCCAGCAAACATCGATCCCGCTGAACAAACTGAACATTAACAAACTCCTCCTCCTCCTCCTCTCCCCGCGACCTGATGACAGGGAGAAATTTACTCCCCAGCCGCAGAGCGCCAGGCAGAGGGAGTCTATTAAAGGGACAGTGTCCCGCCGGGGAGAGGGGCTGGGGGCGGGGACCCGGCGCGCCCGCGGCTCCTCTGCCTGAGCGAGGACGTGCCCACCGGCGCGGGGACACCCCTCGGGGAGGGGGGAAGGGGGCGAGACGCGCAGGGATGCGGGAGGAAAGGGGGGGGGGGCAGGGCGATGGCCAAACTCCGTGGCTGGAAAGGAAGCCTGGGGGGCGGGCAGGTGAGCCCACCGGCAGGGCCATTAACAATACTTATGAGGAAGGTGAGAACTTAGGTCCGCTTTGGGCGGGGGAAGGGGGAGGCCACCTTATCCAGCAATGACCTCCATCCTCCAGGTCTCTTAATCTGACCAGGAAGATGTCCTCCCCACCCCCACCCCAAGTTTCATGCTCCTGCCCCTCCCACCTTCCTTCTATTCAGTGGACGGTCAGAAAAACAAAAATCTCTCATCTGCCTCCAGAATACTTTAATCACATAGTCTCTCTGTTTAAATAGCATTTATTGAGCACCTACTATGTGCTTTTTTCTGGAGACACAGCAGCCATAGAGAAAGGGAATGTCCTGACCCTCTCCCTGTTTCTATTCTGATGGGGGAGCAGAAATGTCACTCTCAGATATCCACTCTTTGCATAAATGTCACTTTCTCCCAGAGGTACCGCACTTAAAATTTTCAAACACACACACGCACATACACACCCACTCCCTATCCTGGTTCTCTATTTTATCTTTCTCCGCTGGGCTTATCAATAGCACATACATTATATATAGTTTTCTATTTTGTTTATTGGCCTAGTTCCTTTTTAGAATATAAGCTCTTTTGAGAAGAGCTCCTTTGTCTGCTGTTCTATCCCCAGCGATGGTAAGGGACAAGACATCTAGTAGGTATCCAATATAATATTTGTTGGATAAATGAAAAGTAAGCAAGCAAATAAACAAGATAATTTCCAAGTAATGAGCTCCAAGAAGATGTTAAAATAGGGTCTGTGACGGCGTCTGAAAGAGGGAGTAGTTCTAGACTCAGTGAGGGACACGCCACTGGAACCGAAACATGGACGCCGGCATGTAATCACCCGAGTCAGGTGTGGGTCAGGCACCTGCCCAGGTG
The DNA here is from genome assembly GCF_030435805.1 of Mustela lutreola. Classification (NCBI taxonomy): domain Eukaryota; kingdom Metazoa; phylum Chordata; class Mammalia; order Carnivora; family Mustelidae; genus Mustela; species Mustela lutreola. The sequence continues at coordinate 8,730,737 of NC_081298.1, forward strand.
CTGGGGACAGGTCCAAACAGGGACCCTCCCCTCAGGGACCTCTCCTTCCAGTGGGAGAGACAGAAAAAGGGGCAAGTGATGTGTGTTGAGGCAGGAGACAATGAACTCGGACATGGAGGAAGGGAGGGTGGTTTTGAGGCCGAGCTTCCTGGGGAGAGTGAAGTCTAAGCTGAGGCCTAAACATGGAAGAGTCAGGCGAGAGGGGAGCTCAGAGAGCCAAATCCTTAGAATAGGAAGGCAGGCACGGCCTCATTCTTCACCATCAGGGCTCTGGCTGTCTGTACCCTGAGGCCCTCATGAAGATGCACACTCCTAGGCCTTACCCTAGAATGAGAGGATCTAACCATAGCCCCATCAACATTTGGGGCCTTAATTCTTTGCTGTGGAAGCCATTCTATGCAATAGAGAGAGTTTGGCCACATCCCTGGCCTCTGCCCAGTAGTAAGCCAGACCCTGCCCCCTCCTTGGGTCAACCAAGTATCTCCAGACATCGTTCAAGGTCTCTTGGGGGGAGGGCAAAATCGCCCTGCGATTTGAGGACCACTGCTCTTGACCTTCTAACTCAGAAACTTCAGGATCACAGCTTAGGGAATCTGTTTTGAGCAACTAAGTGTCCTGCCCACTCTAGTTAGAGAACTTCTGCTAAAAAAAAAAGCCTTTGTTCTTTTGGAATGAGACATATGCAGTATCGCTAACTATAAAACAAACTCAACCTTAGATACTTTATAACTTAGGCGTTCCAGGTGCAGCCCTATTAGGCGGTCATTGTGATGGGGATTCACCTGTGCCTAGTCCTTGCTTCCTGCCCCCAACCACGTACCCACCACGAGGAAGGCCGGCCCAGTATAATCGGACCACCTCCCACTTCCAACCTGCCCGCCTACCAGCTTTGCCCTCACTCGTGGGGAATGACTTAGGGTGACCTGTTCCATAGATATTTTTCTGAATCGTTCTTTTGGGAGCTATAGGAAACATTCACTTTCCCCAACCTGCCAGTCACATGTTATCGTCACATTTGCAAAGTGCTGTTTCATCTTTTTTGCTATTGTTTTATCACTTCTAACATCCCCACGCGGGAGGCACAGATTCCTTTATGCCTCTCACGTATGTGACACAAGTTGTTACCTCATCGACCCTCCATCACGCAACTGGCCTCCACCCGTGACCAACCCCGTCCAACCCCAGCCTAGGCCCGAGGCGGCGCGGAGCCACGGAGGACCCTACTGCCGAGTCGACAATGTCAGCAAAAGGGCGTTAATTCTCATTAATTCTAATTTCCTCCCACACCTTTCCAGAGAGCTGTGCCAGGGACCACAGCTTCGTGAGTAAAACCCTCACTCCTGCTGGCAGGGAGACCACGGTTATAGGAACAGGATGCGCAAAGCCTGGCACGGCAGTGAGCTCGCCAGCGGAGTCCATCCTGGAGAAGCCCTGTGCCTACGGACTGGGGGTTTGAACTATATCCTATCATTTCTTGAAAGATTTTATTTAGTTATTCGAGAGAGAGCAAAAGCAAGAGAGATCTCAGAAGGAGAAGTGTTGAGCAAGAAGCCATGACCTGAGCCAGAGGCGGACACTTACCCCACTGAGCCACCCAGGTGTCCCTCCCTTCAATCATTTAATAAGCATCTAGTGTGTTAGTTAGATGTCACGCATTGTCCCAAGTACAGGAGATGCTGGGATGCCTAAGACAGGATCCCTGTCTTCAAAAAGCTTCTGTGAAAACAACATCCTAAAGATTTAGAACTGGGAGAGAAGGAATGTGGGGGCTGGACCCAGCATTCGAGAGGATCAGGAGGGAAATGGGCCAGAGTAGTTGATTTAAGGCTACAGAATCTCTCCACGCCTCTCTCTCCAGGCTTCTTTTCTGAATTTTACTTACATTCTCACATTAATTTTTTTTCCCCTTACTGCTACTACTGAGAATATTTTGCTTAGTTATCAGCAAGGAAGATGTTGTCTACCCCAGTTGGATGCATAACACAATGGTGCCCAGATACTGTTCAGTGGCATAGACATGACATTGAAAAACATGAATCGCACAGTGAAAAGGTTATTCCCTTTCAGCTCTCTTTTAATCGGAGGATGTCTCAGTTTGGTGCTGGTGCGTCTTTCATGCCTAACAATCACTAACTTTGATTTCTCAACCAAGAAACCACAGATCTCAGGCTTAGGAGCCTGGGAAGGGCAGGAGTTATCTGGCTAGACTTTTAAAAAATGGTTTGTTTTTATTGAATTCACTCTATGGTTACCTCTCTCTTAGCAAATGATACTGCTCTCCATTCATGGTAGCAATCTAGAGTTTGATATAATTTATGGGTTTTAAAAATAAATATAGCTGAGGAATGATAGAGGGTAAATAATGATTCGGGGAGGTGTGGAGATGGCCTCATGGGACAAAGGTGGTACAGGCATGACTAGAATTTGCAGAATACTTCACTAAACCACAGACTCTGGCACTTTTGGAAACTTCTTCCAAGGGCTGGCGGCTTAGACTAATACTATGTTTGGGTCTCTAGAGAAGTAGCATCCTCAGATCTAACCCTCAAACTCTGGGATGTGTAAAGGCATGAACTGATTGGAATGAGTCAATTGTATCTTCTAGAGCACTGATTCCCACACTGGCTCAATGTCAGAATCACCTGGGGATTTTTTTTTTTTCTTATGATAAAGAGACAGAGGCGCCACCCTAGAATTACTGAATTAGATCCCAGGGTGGGCCCGAAAATCTGAAATTTTAAAAGTTCCCAGGTGATTCTGATAAGGTGCCAGGCACGGGAATCTCGCCCTTGCAAAAGCTGAATTTTGCCACAAGTGAATCAAGTTGGTAGCATTTGTTATGCACACAAGGAATTAGCCAGGGTATCTGTTCTTGGATTCGTTCAAAAGTGTGCTTATGGAACCTTCCAATTGTACCCATGGAATCTGTGAATGCCCCATTAAAGCACATATCTATCACACTGATTAAATCTATCACACTGATTTCTGTTCTTGTTAGTCTGCCTGTCTTAGCACTGGACTCCAACCCAATGCAATTACAACAATCATTTGCCAAGTGCCTGCCTTGAGTTTGGCACTGCCTGAATTAGTGGACGTTGGGCAGTCATTGGGAAGTTGGTGGGGTTCTTGAACATAGGGGGAATGTCTCCCTTGATGTAGTACCTCCTGTACCAGCTTCAGGCATTGTGCATCTTCTCCTTTCCCCGGTTCTGTTTTTCTTCCTCACTCTAAGCTTAAATGTCAGCTCCTTTGCCCCCATAAACTGTCCTGTTCTTTCTCTTATCTTTCATTGCAGTTATGACCATCTGCATTTTTTTTTCATTTATTTGCCTATTTATTATTGTCTTTCCTAATTAAAATGTAACTTCTACTCACCTCCATACCCCTGAATCCAGCACAGTATGGATGCTCAGTGAGAATTATGGAATGATTGAATATCTAGTTGAGCACACTTGCAAAGAAGGATGTATGGGGGGGGAAAACAGGCTCCCTGTCGGGTCTCATTAGACATGCGTATAGAGCGTTTCAGCCTGGGTGCCTCTTTTCCAAGTGATGCTCTCCTCTCTTCCCCAACTTCCCTCCCTTTCCTCTCTTTCCTTTCTCTTGTCTATTACCTCCTTCAAATCCTCCCTTAAATACTGCCTCCTTCAGGCAGCCCTCTTGGGTGGACTCCAAAATTCTCTAGTCCGTATCTTCTCAAAACAAAGAGCCATTATAGAGTATGATTCCAAATATATGAGTAGACAGACTTACACACTTACACACTTCCGAGACAGACAAGCAGAACTGATCTATGCTTGGATATCAGGGTAGGGGTTACCTTTGAAAGTGAGCAGGAGGATGCTCCTGGGTGGGCGGGTGGAGAGCGAGGGGCTTGCATTGTTTTTAACCAGGATGCCAGTTACTAAGTGTGTTCAGTCTGTGCAAATTAATTCAGCTGCATGCTTATGATTTATGCACTTCTATATATGTACATAATGCTTTAATTAAAAAAAAAACAGAGTTCTCAAACTTTGCTGTGTATCATAATCAACTGAGGTGATTTAAAAACTCAATGCCTGGGTCTTACCCCAGACTCATTACATCAGTCGGTGGGGGCAGGATCCAACCATCAGTATTTTTAAGGCCTCCAGATGATTCTAATATGCGGCCAAGTTTGAAAGCCAGTGTACCATATGATTTTGCCCTTGAGGATATAATTCATTGCCTTCCTCTTCTGTCATTTAACTCATTCGGGATATCCTTCTTCCCAGTAACTATTTTATAAAAACTTCAAGGCGGCCATCTCGGGTTATTTTCTCCCTCTCCACGACACATGGTACAGCATCATGTTGGGGTCATGGTAGGACAACCAGACAAGAGGAAGTACCATATGGATCATGGACAGCAATACAAAGAAAACACGGTGGCGTGTGGGGTAGAGTGGAAGGGGCAGGCACAGACCTATTTTCCAGTGGGCGTGGTGGAAAGCCTTTCTGAGAAGGATGCATTGAGATGGAGATCTGGAGTCCATGAGGCAGCCTCCCGGGGCCAGGCCTGAACTTGGAAGAGACTTCTGTGCTTCCAGACCGATATAGCGGTCCGGGTCCAGGTTTCAAGACTCAGTCGGGGAAAGGGGAGCAGAAATGATGCAGGAGAGGTGGGCATGGCTGGATCATGGGGGATATATCATGGGTCCTAATACCAAATATGAGTTTCATTCTTTGTCGGTGATAAATGCTGGTTCATTTACAATCCCCAAACAGCTAGTCCAGTAGAGGGGGTCTGTTCAACCAGCATGGAAGAGAGCCTCTCGTGTTCTACTTGGTAGGAATTTGCTCTCTGGAAAGAGTTAAGGTAAATGACAATAAAGTCTGGAGAAACTCAGGCATTGGCAGGCTTGCTTTTAAGAATAAATCCTCCAAAAGGTGTTGGGGTCTCTTTTCAAATACTCTTTGGATTTGGCTAGGTGTAGGATTTCGCAACAGCAATTAAGTGTTCTGTGTATTGGAGACTGGCCGATTGCTGAGAGGGCAGCTGGGGGTGCGAGAGCTATTCCATTTAACATACATCGCATTTCTCTCTTAAAGGTGGCTACTTGCCGTTGGTGACAGTGTTTTGCTGCCGCTGGAGAATCCAGACCACGTCGCTGGCCCAGTAATCCATTGCTCGACTTGATTAACCACAAGAAGACATTAAGTGAATGTAAGGACCGGAACAGCCCGGGAAGCATGTGATGAGCAGCCTTTAAGTTCTGGGCTCTGGTATATTTTATGCCACCTCGACTGTGCGTCAAGCTCTCCTTCCTGAACTCATTAGAACTGTGTGCCCAAAGGTGCCCCTCAACTTTCATAACCAAATAGAGAATGATATAATTTGCTCGGAGAACACCTTTCTGTCTTATCCGGAGCATGTCTTATCTATTATGATTAGGCATTAGGCATCCTATTGTCCTGAAATTTTCATGAGATTCTCCCCCTGCTTGCTAGGATTATGTCAAAGTGACTCGCCCTGGATGCTGTTTTCTCCCGTCAATAGAGCTTGTCTCCTCTCTTTAACCATTGTGGGGAGGCCAACACGGCTAAGGAACTCATGAGCTGAAAACGGTCAAATTGTTCAAGACTGTTGCAAATCCTCTTTTGAGAAGGCTTGCATGTCTTGCTTGTGGTCCCCCAAGAAGCAGACCCTGAGATAAAGATTTGAAAGTGAGCAGTTTGTTTGGGGAATGATGTTAGAAAACTCTAGTAGGAAAGCAGGAAAGTAAAAATGGTAAGGGAAGGCTACCCGCATGCGGTGTGCTATTAAGGAGGTGATCACCGTGGGTGACAGAACTTAATCCTGCTAGGACATTCTGGGAGTGTAGCTTACACACTTCCGAGATACCTCTCCTCGAGTGCGAGAGAGCTGGGGTATTGATCTATCAGCGCCTGTCAGCCATCGGATGAGGGCTGTTCTTGGCTTTCACTGCAGGCAAAGAGCCTCCGGTGCTGGGCATTAACTTGGAGTATGAAGAAACGAGCAGGGCACCAGACCGGGTAGGTGTCCAGGAAGAAAGATAAGTGTAGATTTGAAATCAGACAGACCTGCACTGTTTGTTTGTTTGTTTGAGTCAGTGCATGCCTGGGAGGCAAGGGAGGAGGGGCAGCACGAGGGGGAGAGAGAGAATCTTCAAGCTGACTCCGTGCCTAGAATGGAGACCAATGTGGACCTCACTCCATCTCAGGACCCTGAGATCAAGACCTGCACTGAAATCAAGAGTCGGACGTGTAAATGCTGAGTCACCGAGCCCCCCCCCCCCACCCGAACTGCATCTTAAAAAGTATTTTCACTGCTTACCGAGACTATGATCTTGGACAAGTTATTCAGCCTCTCTGAGCTTTAGTTTTTCCATCTGTGAAATGGCGATAATTATGTATACCACTGATTCCATTAGGGGCACAGACAGGAATTTCGAGCTAATGTAAAATCCATGCACGATGCCCCGCATACAGCTAGCACTCCTACATTTTTAGCTTTTTCATTATTTTCTAAGTATTTGTTGATTGAGTATTGCTTACAGAGCGCTGTTAGATTTTACGTGAGGTCTAATCTAATCCGTTCAGAGGGACAAAAGGAATCCCAGCTCAATCCTCTACTTGTGCAAGGGCACCCGTTTATAGAAGCAGGTGAAGGAGCCTAGATCCTCATGCAGAAAGCGTGACTTTATGCTTAATGTCAAGCCCTGGGCAGCAGAGAGCTCTTCCCTCCACAGTCCTGTCCTCTTTTCCCACTAACTTCATTAAGCACCCGCTCCAGGCCAGGCAGCAGAGAATAAAGCCCCTGTGTGGCTCTTGGGGAACCCAAGATTCTAGAGGAAAGAAAAGCAAGTTACAGTGATGATAAGAGTCACTAACGTTTAGGAAGCCCTTGGTGCTACACACTGTTCTAGGCACTTGACAATATGAGTTTATTAATCCCTTAAAACAATTCCCCGAGGTAAAGCGCTCTTGTTGTGCCCATTTTACATATGAGGAAACTGAGGCACAGGGCAGGTAGGAGACAGCACATGGGGAAGGTGGTTCAAACCCTCCAGGTATGGCTGTAGCTCGAGTGCTCCCCCACCACACGCCACTCAGTCTTAATGCTGTGGTCACATCACACATTGGCTAATTATCCCACGACTTTTCCCTGTTCCTATTCTGCGGCTTCAGAATCCCTGCGCTTGAGCCTGCCTATGGTCTCCTACGGAGAGTAAAAGCAGATTCCCGGGCTCCAACTCCAGAGATCCTGCTTTAGTAAGTCCGGGTGGGGTTTGAGAATGTGTATTTCTAGAAAGCTCCTAGAGGGCACCGAGGCTGGGGATCCACCGACCCCACTTTTTGAGTTGCTTGGTTTCCAGCACAGGTGTTTTTTTCTTCCCAGGGGACACGGGACAAAGTCTAGAATCAGTTCTGATTCACAGTTCAGGGGGTCGAGACTGGCATCTGGTAGGTGGAGGCCTGGGATGCTGCCAGACCATCACCCCCCCCCACCAACCCCAGAGAGCCCAGGAAACGCCCTCGCAAACAAAAACTAACGCAGCCCAAAATGTCAAGGGGGCCAAGGTTGAGAACGCCGGGGTGGGGCACAGCCTCCCAAATGTTAACATAGCGAGGGGTCATCTGGGGATCTGGCTTGAAACACAGATTCTGATCAAGCAGGTCCAGAGTGGTCTCAGGCGCTCAGACAGGCGGTGCTGAGACTGCGGACCCAGGGACCATCCTTTGAGTAGCAGAACCAGACTACACCTTGCACAGGCACATGCCCTGAATCAAGGCTTGGGACACAATGAACTCCTAAGAAATAAACCCAACACCATCCCAGATTAGTTTGGAACAAAAGTGGCTCTGAGTTTAAATCATCCCTTTGAACCCCATCCCCCGTCTGCCCCCCCTCCCCCGCCCAGCCCCAGAACAAGTTTCCCCTTAAAAACAGACCCGGAGGCAGACAGGCTCAGAGGAAGGAAACCTCCATTCCTCTCTCGGAGGCAGTTAGGGGCTGAGTCCAAACCAGGAAGGACAGAGCTTGGTCAGAAGTGCCTCGCTTCAGTCCCCAAGCATCCTCGAGCGGACTCTATTGTTGCCTGAAACCGTGGCTTCTCTCCAAGAGCCGCACACTGACGTCGGGGGCTGCCTCTGCCTGGCTTTTGCAGGTCTGCGACTGTGAGATGAGAGAGTGGCTGTTTGTAAAATGGTCGCTCTCTGGGGGAAGGGGTGCGGGAGAAAATGGACTCTCCGCGCCCAGCCCTCCCGAGATGGCACCCCGGCCCCGGTGATTAATGGCAGCATTAACAAGGTTTGGTGGAGAGGGGACCTGCAGATTTATGACTTCCTGTCTCGGCCAGCAGATGTCATTATGGCTGACAGAACAGAAGGCCTTTCAGGAGCTGGCTGGGGTGGAGCTGAGGGGAGGGGGAAAAAAATAAAATAAAATAAAAGGCAGAAGCCAAAACTCGTGTTTGCTCAGGGGCGCTGTTGTTGGTACTGTCATTGGAGGGACGCGGGGAAGGTTTACATCAAACCAAACGTCTTGTGGTAGCTCTGAGGTCCGGCTTGGAAGACTGAGGTAGAAACTCTCACAGGAAGCACCAATTCAGCTTCCCTCAGAAGAGGAAACCTGCAGGGTTTCCTTCCCGGCCTGTTTGTAGGTTGTACCCCCCGGTGGAGCGAACACCGCGCTACATCAATGTGTATTTTACCCTGGAATATCATTTTGGTGGGTGTTTCAATACCTTTCTTTTACAAATTCAGCAGCCTATTCTGGAGTTCTCTGGACACAGAGATCATTTTATCCATTTTAAGAGAGTTTTATCGGATGTCATTGGTATTTTAGATTTTTTTTTTTTTCTGTATCGAAAAATGGTAGAAACTTGGCATTACTATTGGCCCCCTAGCCCGTATTAATACTTACAACTGAGAACACATACTTACCGGTAATTACAGGCCACACTTCCACATTTCTTCCTACTAATCGTCCCCTGAAGCTTTGCCTTCTGTAGGCAAAGGAAGCTTTTTTTTTTTTTCTTCTTCCCCCTAGCTGATTCTCCTATTTAATGGACATGGGAATATATACTTTGGGTTCAGGGAATCAGTGCCCCAACTGGTGACAGATGTTGGGCTGTCTTTAGTCCTATCGACAGCAAATTGTCCCCCATCGTCGCTGCATGACTAATGTGGCTTGGAAGAAATGTGCACTCATGGAGGACTTCATGGAGGAGAAGCACAGGGTCTTCTTTGCCCCTGGCCTCCTAAGAAACTGAAAGCCCACTTCAAGCAAAAATTTGATTGAGGGTCTTCTTCTATAATTAATTAATGGCTATCATCTTGTTTTGTATCTTACAGGGAACATCAGCTTTTCGAAATAGCACTGTCAATATGAGAAGAGCCACTGCCATAGCTCCTTCTGCAAAGGACATTGGTGTGGCAGCTGGTGATGGGCTTAACTAATCCTGGCTCTAAATTCTTTTTCTGGCTCTTCCACTCACTCTCTGGGTTATTCTGGGCAAGTCACCTCAGCTCTTTCCTTACCTGTAAAAGGTGGACGATACCAGCACCATCTCTTAGCAAATTTTTAAATGAGGATTGAATGGCGTGTTTGTGAAGTTATTAGCCACGTGCCTGGGCCAGGGTAGGAACTCAATAAATTAGCTACGGTTATAATGATTAATGTTAAAATATCTTCACTCTTTACTCTTTCACAGGTAGACACGCAGAGACATAGACTGATTCATTGGCCACCCAGAAAAGAAATCCAATAATTATAAAAAAACATTAATTGCAGCTGTCATCTATTGAATGCATGCTGAGTGCCAGACACTGTGCTAAAGGCTTTCCATGCAAAATCTGAATTTAATCCTTATGAAAACGTTTTGAGGCCAAGTAGGACCCCTGCTGTTTTATGTATCAGGAAGCTCTGATTGGATTATTTAAGACAATGGTTCTCAAACTGTGGTAGGCATCGGAATCCCCTAAAGAGCTTGTTAAAACAGCTTGCTGGGTCCCATCTGCAGAGCCCCTGATTCCGTAGGTCTGTGGTGGGGATCCCTTGATTTCCGCTTTACCAAGTTCCCAGGTGATGTTGCTATTGCTGGGGACCATATCTGAGAACCCTTGGTTTCATTAGCTTGTTTAGGGTTTTACAATGAGTGACAGAATGAGTTTTCAAATTTAAAAATTTGAATTAAAAAATGCACATGAACTTAAAATTAACGAATACCTGTGACTTCAAATTTTCTATTATCAGACTTTTTTTTTTTTTTTTTTTTTTTTAAGAGAGAAAAAGAGTAAGGGGGAATGGGGTAGAAGTGAAAAAGAGAGAGAGAATCTCTCATGCAGGACTCCATCTCGCCACCCCGAGATCATGACCTGAGCCGAAATCAAGAGTCCGACGTTTAACTGACTGAGCCACCAGGAGCCCCTTCCATTATCAAACTTCTGAATGAACAGTTAGTGTTTGAATTCGTGGTGCACGATGGTTTGGATAGCTACTTGTTTGAAATGAAGATCCCCACCCATGATGTTCATGGCACAAAATGATTCACGATACCCCAGAAGGGAAGGATTTCAGGAACACTTTTAGGAGGAGCACGACGTGCTTATATCATCTCCACTTAATCACCAGGACCCTCAGCAGTCCTGCTAGGGTGCAGGGGAATGCGAGCCTGTGACCCACTCCAGCTGGAGAATTCATTAGGAGTTCCAAGATGGAGCCACACCTAGATGCCCTCTGCGCCTAAGAGAAGTGTCTCCTCAGCCTCCGACCTGAGAGGAATCTCAAAAGACAGCCCACCTGGACATCTGAGGGTCCTCGATACATCTCCATTGAAGGTCTAAGACCTAAACTTTCCCACTGCGCAGCTGAGCCTCTTCAACCAGTCAGCCCAGGGAACCACCGATATAAGCTCCCATCTGGAGTAGAAGAGCATGTACTTTGGCTCCCACTGTAGGTTTTGGGCACCCAGGAGAGAGACCTCCAGAAGCAGCTGCTGAAAGATGTGAATGGAGATAGAGGATGTAAGCGTAGAACCAGGATAAAGCCCAAAGTCCCTTAGTGGGTAAAGGAATCCAGGAAAGCTTCATGGGTACCTTCTTCATTTAGTTGCAAATGGAGTTCAAACACTCAGGCAAGATTCATAACAAGAAACATAAACACCTGGGGACTCGAAGAAAATGGGTGAACTGAGGGAACAGTACTGCTGACAGAGGCAGAAGCTGGTTGTGGAGGGTTGGGAATTCCTATGGCCATGATGCTGGGACAGAGGGACAGAGAGAGCACACTGCGCTTCGATCAGGAGCCTGGAATTTTAGGTCTCTCTGTAGAGAATGGACCCACTAAATTTTGAGGGCCCTTCCTCTTCTGACATAGGAAGATACTAATTTTTTTTTTTTATTTTTTAAAGATTTTATTTATTCATTTGACAGAGAGAGAGCGAGCACAAGTAAGGGGAGCAGCAGGCAGAGGGAGAAGCAGCTTCCCCATGGAGCAAGGTGCCCGACGAGGGGCTCGATCTGGGATCGTTACCTGAACAGAAGGCCGATGTTTAACTGACTGAGCCACCCACGTGCCCCAGATACTATTTATTTGTAGATTCAGTCATTCATTCAGGAAATATTTGCTGAGCACATAGAATAGAGCAATACCCTTAGAGATATGAGGGGGGGCGGTGCACAGACCCAAATCCATGCTCTCACGAACTTTATTCTCTAGTGAGAGGAGCAAGATAGAAAAAAAGAAGAAGAAGAAAAAAAACATAACAAATTATCTAGTATCTTAGGAGGTGAAAAGAGGTATTGGAGAAAAATGCAGGATGTGTGTTGCCGGGTGGTTCGGTGGTGAAATGGCTTGTTTCTATCCTCACCAGTAATATCAGCATTGATAAGTACCCTTTATTTAAAAGGTAATAAGTACCCTTTATTAAAAAAATTAAGTCAAACTGGCTGAACAACAAAAGGGAAAATTTCAATTGCACGCAAGTGAGAGGTCCAGGGGTTAACCTGTACTGCTCACTGCTGTTCTTCCTTCCAGCACCCATTCCATTTGTCATTTCTGACAGAACCCAAATTCCACGCCAGTATCTAACTCTTCCACATTTAATTTGTGTACTTCTGGATAGCAGACCCCCAGCCCCCAAAGCCAGGGCATAAGCCAATCAGCACGTTCCATTCTCCCCTGATCACAGCGATTGGTTCTTGGGTGGGCAGACAGTCAGTCCCCTATACTGCATCTCTGAACTCCTGTGGGGCTCTTTCTTTCAAGGCACCAAGAGGGGAGAATTGTTACTGGCAGCCCTTTTGTAACCATGAGGAGGCCTGCCTTAGAGTGTAGTAGGGGGAGGGGGCAAAAACCTAGGTTCTTCATGACAACATCCATCCACTGAATAACATGCTCTTGAATGAATTATTCCTGCTTCTGGACTTACAGTTAAAAGAGTCAAAAATCCCCTTACGGCTTAGAACCCTATAAGCTGAGTTTTCTATTACTTTAAATAGAAAGAGTCCTGGGGTTAAAACATGTACTTCAGGAACACCTACATCCAAGTGCTCACCAATGACCTCACAGTTCTCCCTAGTTTTCCTTCTGTGTGAACTTCCCTCTCAGCCTGGTGCTTCCCACGTGGACCTCCAGCAACCTCAGGCCCATGTTCTTTTTTGTGGCAACCCCTGGAAAGCTGTGTACTCATTCTGGCTGAGTTACCTTGGGTCCTGCGTCCATCTCTGGACCAATCCCTGAGGTCAGGGGGATGGAATACGCTGACCCTCTCCCAGGGCCTGGGATACTACCTGCCTCACCAAAGTCTTGCTGTTTGAGAGAGTTGGTTCTTCAAAGAAAAATTAAGGAGTAGTTACCGGAAAGGGGAGGCATGGGCGCTGAACAATCAGAAACTGTACAAATTCACTCTAATATTTAAGTTTCTTTCCCTGTTTATAAAATGAAGAGGTTGAGATAAAGTGATAGTCCAACACATTTTTACTACAAAGGAACCCCCCCGCACCCCTTCCCGCCCTGTTCTCCTCTGCTGACCAGGGCGGGCACCAAATTAAATTAAACTTAAAAGATTTAGCCTGTAATCTGTCCACTTAGCCTGAATACATCCATCTACCATTTGACGCACTTTTACTGAATATCTGCCACCTTCCCATCATTCTGTCCTGGCATTGGGATTACACGAAGGAGACCGATTCCAAGACATGTGATTCACTCTGTTCAATGCCAGATAAAGGGGAAGGGTGTCTGCTCGTGGTTTTCCTTCCGGGGGGAGAAAGCCAGAACTCCAGTAGAAGGCTTTGTGCTCCTGTCCCTTCCACTTCTGCTTCGAATGGGGGTATGTGATGCCTGGAGAGGAAGCAAAAATTTGCAGCCAGTGGGGTGACCTGCATAGTTGCACTGGCAGGTCTGGGGGTGGGTGGGTGTGTGCAGGAGGGCAGTCACGGTGTGGGGCCTTGAGGGTTTGCAGCCTCCTGGGGCCCCTACATCAAACCCAGACTTTATGCATCCAGGGTTCTTGTTAGGTAAGATCATTCACACCTTCCTTGTCGAAGCCAGAATTAAGAGTGTTCTGTTACTTGCAGTTCCATGCATTCCTAATTGACAGATGTAACAGGTGCCCCAATTATGGTACGAAAATGTCCAGTGAAGTGATAAGGACCAGTGTCACCTGTGTCCTGGAGAAGAAGTATGGAGTTTCTATGGGGCAACTGATCAGGTTACGGCTGCCCCGCCCCCAGGGACGATATGGAGATGAGTGGGCGTGGCCGGGTGCCAACAAAACTTTATTTACAAAAACAGGCAGCTGATTCCATTAGCCTGAGGGCCTTACTTCACTTGTTGACTCTGGAATTTGACATCCGGACTGAGTATGCAGTAAAAACGGGCCATCCAAAGTAGTTTGTAATATGCCTATTAAAATATGGAAAATTTCTCAAAATTCTCCTTTCCAGATTTCCCTGTCTTTCCCCAGGTCTTGAAGCTCACACATTCTGTGAGTCAGCGATTCCTCTCCAAAGTCTTCCTTTCCTCCCACAAATGGGAACTCAGGGGCGGGTCCCCTGGACAGCTGCCCTGGGGCCTAATCTATAAGGAGCTTAATGGGAGAAGTTGGGAAAATAAACATCTGCCTTTCTCTGAGGAGAAAATAGACCATGGTGCAGTGAGGCAGGCAAATACACCAAAAAATGCAACATTTGTGAGCCCTGTAATATTTTTTGGTGAGGATTTTTGTAACTAACCTACCCTGAGTTTGTAGTCAGCTCAAAGATGGCAGTTGCGGTTAGCAGAAATTCCAGAACCACGTAATGTGTGGTGTGCTGTGATTTACAAGGGATGTGATTTATATTGTGAATATTAAACCTTTTAATATACCTCCCAAGAAGTCGCTTGGTTCACAGAAGTCACAAAAGAATGCCAAAGAGAAACTAAAACTGCAGAGAAGTTGGATATATTTCTTTTCAAAGAATAGTAACTCTGATTCAAACTAATGCAAGTAAATTGTAAGTAATTCTGATCCTGAAAAAAAAAAAAAATCCTTAAAGAAAATCAGATCATCTCCACCCTCACTAACCATATCTTGGATTTTTAAAGAGCATGGGATTGAAAAGTCATTGGATTATTGTTCCGTGTGGCTCTTATTATATTAAGGCCCTTGAGCTCAGGAACCAATATAAAATGCATCAGCTCTAGGGAACAGGGAGTGGTGAAGACTGAGGCCTATGGGAGAGTTTATGCTCTATCTAGAGGAGGCAACCTCTCTTCAAACCCTATATATGATTCCAGTCTATTGTTTTCCATCTTAGGAAGTATCTCTAGGTCTTTAGAAAATAAGAATTAAAACTTTCATGTAGCAAGTTTCCTATTTTATAAATTCTATGCAAACCAAGTAAACCTGTGGCTTAGTCATGCTTTTATTTTTTTTTCAGTCATGCTTTTGATTTCAGTCTCTCTCTCTCTCTCTCTCACACACACACACACACACACACACACACACACACATATTCCCTATTCCAGACAAAAGCCACACACTCCTTCAACCACCACTGTATTCAGAAGATGCCAGGCAATGGTGAAGTTGAGCTGTACATCTTCACTGATCAGACTTTTCCACCCTCCCATTCCCAGACAAGGTGAATTGTTGTAGAACCTGGCATCTCTTCCCATATCTCACGCTATGGATCTATTAGTGTCGCTATTTATGGAGAGGAGAGAAGAGAGTGATAATTTATACATACATTTGTTTTGTAAAAATTACACTCCTCGCTTCTGATTGGCTGAGTCCCCCAGAATATCACTTCTCTGTGATAGATAATGTGGCTGGAAGGGGAAATGCTAAATTGTTTAAGAATTTCAAATTTTTGCGTTGCTGCTGTAGCGAACTGTGTCATCTACTGAGCCTGCAGTTTTTCCCCCTTCCCAAAATGTCACAAAAGGAAAAGTGATCACAACAATTTACACATGCCAAACACGTTCGCCCAATCTACAACACAGAAAGAATCCTGATAGAACCACCACCCTGTAAAGAAACATTGTATTTGATCTGATGTTAATACTGAAACGTTGCCTATTGAAACCTTTTGTTTAGGCAGGAAACAAAGCTGCTATGAAGGAGAGTGGTGATGATAATCCGGCTCAAGACATTTAAAAAGTTGGGAATTCTGAGGCACTTGGGGAAGAAAACAAGATGCATTTACTCATGCTGAAGAAATGTTACTGCATTTAGCGTAAAAAATGCGTCCAAGATGATAATGAGTAAAGTAAGATTGCCAATTTAGGTGCAATTCGACATTGAGCGCCTATGTGCTTCAGGAAGATGCTTTGGGGCATTAAATTGCTAAACAAAGGGGAGCCTGGGTGGTGCAGTCAGCTGAGTGTCGGACTCTCGGTTTCCACTCAGGTCCTGATCTCGGGGTCATGAGATCGAGCCCTGCTCTGGGCTCTACACTCAGCAGCGAGTTGGCTCAAGATTTTCTCTCACCCTCTCCCTCTCCTTCCATCCCTCCCCCTGCTCATGTACACAGGCTCTCTCTCTCTCTCTTTCTCTCTCCTAAATAAATAAATACATACATAAAATCTTTAAACTGTTAAAGCACCTGAATTGTTTGGCATAGCGGACCCTGGTTATCCTGGCTGTCTAACTTCGGTTTGTCTTTCTCTTTCGGATCAGATCTTTCAGAGTTTGTCCCCCGTGATCAGCCATGCTGGTTTTGTAGATGGACCCTTGTCCCAGCTTACCAGGCAGACCCTGACCAGCTAAACCCAATAATCCGATTCCACCCCATGCCATCTACCCTACTGGCCACCATGATTTGGTCCATGATGACAAAAACCCAGTCCAAACCAATGAAACCTGTGGAGAAGTTTTCCAGGGCCTCTCGGAAAAAAAGTATGGGTCTCTTCTCCTTGAGAGTCACTCCTTCTATCGTCTGCATGGTGTGAAGATATAAAGATATGAACAGCTTCTTTACTACTAAAGTGGACCTTGGAACTGCCAATGGGAACATAACTGAGGCTTGAAAAAGTAGAAGGCAGAAAGGAAATGTGGAGAGGAACAAAGCTGGTCCTTGAGGACACTGGATCAAACTGTACCTGAAGCTAGTCCTGTCCCTGGACTTTTCAGTGATGCAAGTTTACACAGGACATCATTCTTCAAACCAGTTTGAGTGAATTTGCTGTCATTTTCAGTGGAAAATGTTTTAACACAAATTTTGGTTTTGTCAAATTGATGATGACATGTTAATACCCTTTCAATGAGTTATACTGGGAGAATGGGGTCATATTGTGGATTTCTGCTTCACTATTTTGTTTAGTGTGTTGTTCTCAAATGACTACCTCACCTTCTTAAATCATTTTCCTACTAGTCTCCTTGTCCACACTTCACAGGACACATCAAGTACCACCTTCCTTATGAATTAATTACTGAGCAGGAATTATGAACACTGGTCTTTTAGCTCTGTTAAGACTGTCCCAAGTAGTGGTTAAGAACATATGTGTTACACTACACAGACACGATTTTGAACTCTGGCTCTATAATTCACTAGCTATGTGACTTTGGACAATTTACTTAAACTCCTTAGGACAATTTGCCCAACCTATAAAAATACTGTTAATAATAGCATCTTGTCTGAGACAATTTTTGTGAAGATGAAATGAGATAATTCATGCACAACATTTATCTTGGTGCTTGACACAGAATAAATGCTCCATAAATGTTGCTGCTGTGGTTATTAGTGTTATTACACTTATCAAGAAGTCTACCATATTGAAAGAGCACAATAAATCTAATCTTCAGTTATTAGCCCAATAAATATTTGCTATATGACTTGTTTAAAAATTGATGAATGGATAGTTGAGTGAATACATGAGTAAATTAAAACATGAATGAATGAATGAATGAATGGGAGCTGGAAACTGAGAGGCGAGACCATAAGTAGCTGGGCTGGGCCGGGGATAAACAGGAGGAGGACAGAATAGAAAGCCACCCTCTGCTTTATGAGAATGTCCTTCCCATGATCTGTGTCCCCATCAGGTGGAATGTTCTGCAATGCTGCTCCTTCATACTCTCATTACTACAGGTCATCTGTCAGGAGTGTTTTGATGGGCAGCTTTACAGATAGCCATAAAGCAGCGCTTATGGCCAAAGTCATCATACTTCGTTGAGCTCTGTGCTTAGAGAATGTCCATGTCTTTCCCCTTTCTCCTCTGGGTCCTAGTCACTCTGTGCACAGATGGAATCTAGCGTAGAAAGCTTAATTCCTTCTAATGGCTGCCCATGGACTCTGAGGTAAAATTCAAAAGACCTCAAGACCCAAAAGGCCAGTACGAAGAAGTAGGATAATGTGGACATTTAATGAGTACTTTGTTTAGTCCAGACCTAAGACTTGCCAGGCTAAGTTGGCTCACCACTTTGAATGGACCACCCCATCCAAACTTCACAAGTGTCTGTGGTGGCTACACTCATTAGCTCAGCTTTGCTGAGGAAGAGACAGAGACCCATCCAGGTTTTGTTACTTACTCAATTTCACAGAGCTAGGGTATGGCCCTGCCAAGATTTCACCCCAGCCAGTCCTTACCTAAAAACTCTGCTCAGAGGGCTTTAGGCTTTATTTTTCTCCACTGTGTGTTGTCTCCTACATGGTTTGAAGCAAATACAATTGTCCCTCTGCTTCCTTTAGAGCCCTCAAAAATGAACTCTATAGAAGTGATTTCTTGAAATAAAGTTCTTCAAGTGTGGTGACACTGGAGGCACATTGAGATGATTTTGAGTTCATATTTATAGAGTTTTTTTTTAAAGAGGGTTTTTTTTTTTTTTTTTTTTAATTTCTCTTCTTATTCCACTGACTGTCAGTAGTCAATAGACCAATACTTGGGCACTCGTTTAGACCTGGAATTCAAGGGAACCCGTAGCATCCTCAGTGCTAGGCATCTGAAGGACCCATCTGGTTCTCACAGCCAGTTCTGGCCAGGCTGGCTTTAGCTGGAATTCTGTTTTAGACACACTTTCCTCCCAAGTTGGCCAAGGAGCTACGTAATTTGCAGGGTCCCAGCCCCCAGCTCCATGGAGCAGATTTAGGGGAGGAATTTGGAACTTAGAAACAATAGCTTAATAACTAGCACACTGGCGACTCACAGAAGTTCTCTTAACTCTGGGAATGGGCTGCGGTCCACAGGGACGGGTCCTTGGCAGTCACACTGGTATTATGTGGATTTGTCCTTTACTGGACTGAGCAAGAACACCTGACTCAAAGGGGCCAATCACATTCTGTCTGCCAGGATCTGGCACTGAGAGACAGCAAGTTTCTGTCACAGAACCTGAATCACGTAACATCTGGGGCGGCCATATTCCACCAGCAGCTGTAGCACAGAAGAAACTTGTCTTTCATGATTACAGTCTGGAGTAAAGAAAGGAAAGTAGAAATGAAAGGAAAAGAGAGTGAGCAAGCAAGAAAACATACCTAGGTGACTTTCTAGTTCCTCAATCCAGTCTGAGAATCAGCTATATCCTAGTCTTTTGAGTTCTCCGAGATACCCCCTTCCCTTGTAAAAAATAAATGGGCATTTTGCATCAGTTAAATAAATTGGTTTCTGTTACTTACATCCTAAAAGCACAGATTAATAAGAAAACCAAATCTTTTTATGACTCAGAGCAGTTTCAAATCCTTTTTGAGACAATGTAGCTTATAAAAAACATAAATAATGCTATGGTCAGAAAGATGGTTGGCCAACTTCCTTGAAAAATGGCAAGAAATAAACAGAGCTGTTTATTCAGTGTTTTTCGTGATGAGTGACAATAAACATTTCTAAATTATCTCTCAGCTTCTAATTTCTTTAAAAAAATTTATTACAACTTATAATTGTTAACTTTAGGAAAAATAATGGTAGTGGTCAAGCCAGTTGGAGGAGGAAGAAGGTTAGAAATCACCAGAGAAACTAACTGTAATTCAAGAAGAAAAATGTTGATTTTTATGGGAGTAAGACACACTTCCAGCAAATGCCTCACCTTCTACAGGATAATAAAGCTACTTCTCAAGGAACCATACCCAGCAGCCCAAGAAGGGTAAGTATGGAAGGTGGGAAGGAGAGGGAGTTCTGTGGTTATTAGAGAGTGAGAAACCAAATTCGAATGAGCTTGACAAAAGAGGAAAAGTCATGGCTAGTGCAAGCTTTGGGCATGGCTGGACCTAGATACTAGAATGATACCACTAGTGATCATTCTTTGCACCACGTGGTCTCTCTCCCTTTTGCCTGTGCTGGCTTCATTCTCAAGCAGTTTTTTTTTTTTTTTTTTTCATTGAGGATTGCCAGATTTAGCAAAAAAAAAAAAAAAAAAAGGACACCATCAAATATAGATAAATTTGAACTTCAGATAAACAACAAATAATACTTCCTTAGTTTGAGTATATCCCATGCAATATCGGGGACACACTGATACTATAAAGTTATTAGTTTATTTGAAATTCTAATTGAATGGGGTATCCTGTATTTTATCTGGCAACCCACTCTCATGAGATGAGAAAGATGGCTGCCAGCACGTCTAGACTTATGATTTACTAATGTAGCAGCCTCAGGGAAAAGGGGGTTTCTTTTAAAAAATTCTAATACATATAAGTCCTAGGATTGTGTCCCATGCGAACAGTTTGGTTGCGTGGCACATCTATGAACCAATTTCTGTGGCTTAGGACTTGGAGTCCTCCGATAGGTCAGCCACCGCCTGTGGCGTGACAGTGAACGTGTGGCAAAATAATATTTATCCATGGAAAAAAAAATTATGAAGACTTATAGATAGCTTATACGAGAGACATAGAAATAAACTCAGTTTAGCTGCTGGCTTCACAGAGGCAAGAGGGGAGCCCAAAAGCCTCTTCGGAATTCTCCAGGCAGCGCAATCATGGGTGAATTTGGACCGGAATACCTACCTCCCACCTCCTCACCACCCGGAGCCCTCCCCATCCATCCCTGTGGCCATCATCATTCTAATAGCCACTGGATAAATCAATTAGCGCTTATGAGGGTGCCCCCTCTCTCTTCTCTGTACACAAAATGAACAGGTAAAAAGGAAACGCTTGTCAAAACAAGTCTCTATTTGGCTCTCTTCATCTATGGGACAATTTCTGCAACGTGTCAATCACTTTGTTGCAAAATAGCCCCTCCAACACCCAATCCACATTTCCCGATGACACCAGCCTGTCAGTCTCTCACTAAATCAAAGCCAAATTTCATACCCAGCGAAGACCAGTTTGTCAATCATGTTTCCTGCCACACATCCACCAGAATCACCTGACAGCTCCAACTTTCTCCTCTCAAAGGGAGGGAGTCTTAGTTAAGCTTGTTTGTCTCTCCTAATTGAGTTCCTTTCAGGACTGGTAGCTTAGCAACTAATAAGTTATTTTCTGAGACAACTGGCCTAATTTTCATAGCTTCCTTGACCATTGCTACTTGTGAGAAAACTGTTTCCCCTCAAGTGGCTAAACAGCAGATGTAAGATTTATTTAATACCTAATTGTTCTATTGTTTCTAATTATAAGCACTCTCCTCCTGTTTAAAAGTAAACACAGGATATGTTGTCAAATAGACATAATTTTAAATGATCATAAACTGTCTGGAATTTTGTCCTGAAATCTCAAATTCTCCATTACTGGTAGCACTAAATATTAGAAAAAGGGCCAAGAAAATAAATGCCCAGCGCTTTCTGGGTTGTAAATTATTCACAGGCACCTGCTATGAGCGAGTCTCTATGAAGCTATGCACAGAATATAACCAGTGTTTTTGTCTCGAAGAAGTTAGTTGGGAGAGAGAGATGGCAACAAGTGCTAAATCCATTTCATGAGAATAAGAAGTATAAATATGAGAGAACAGGGGGCAATGATAATTCTAAAAAGGTATTACAGTATAGTCATGATCGGTATAGGAGGCCTTGTCATTTCTTTGATGGTCCAGCTCCTAATTTCCCTTTCTCCCCTTGGTGGACTCCTCCATCGCATGTAGAGTGTGGGAGAGATCATGCCCTCACTTCCCATATGGAAGCTAAGGGGTTAGAACGTTGCTCTAACAACCCTCCAGCAGCCACAAGATTGAAGTTTGGCCAATCAGATGTGCTCGCCCTGCATTTTCCATCTAGGGCTGTGGGAGCGTTGGGAATGGCTCAAAGGAGCTCTCTGATGTCCCCGGGCAGTGATGTCAGCAGCAAAAGGCACTGGTGGTGCTATCGTGGGTGGATTGTTCCTGCTAAGAGAAAAATGTTCAGAATCTTTCCTCCTGGCTCTTCCGGAGTTGCCATGGTTCTGACCGGGTCCTGCAACCACTTGGCCGATT
The DNA here is from genome assembly GCF_030435805.1 of Mustela lutreola. Taxonomy (NCBI): domain Eukaryota; kingdom Metazoa; phylum Chordata; class Mammalia; order Carnivora; family Mustelidae; genus Mustela; species Mustela lutreola. The sequence continues at coordinate 8,752,532 of NC_081298.1, forward strand.
TGGGTCTCCCCAGTATACTTCAAATAAATTTATTTTTAAAATCTGAGACATTTCAGAATTGGTTTCTGTTGTGTGCAGCCTCTAAGCCTGAAGTTTTTAATTGGCTTAGGCATGCGATAAAAGGGTTCTCTGCCCAGTAAGGGCTGTAGCAATTTGGGAAGGCTCCCTAGAGAAGAAGGACAGTACCTACACTTCACATCAGGAGAGAGCGAGGGAGCAGCTGTTTCACACTGAACCACTGGGAGAGAGAAGCAGGAAAAGTCTAGGATGCTAAAAACAAATTTTAAATTGATTTTTTAAAAAGGGGGGCTTTGTTTATCTTCTTCATCATTTTATCTTGACAGTGACTGGCAAATAATAGCATTTGTTAAAAGTGCTGAATGAAGAAATAAATGACAATAAGAAAAGAATGTCTAGATGAATTTGGCTACACTGGAAATGCCTAGGAGGTCGGTAAAAAGTGAGGCTCTACCATTATTAGCTTGGGGATTATTGTAAGGAACCTAAAAATTCACAGCAACTCTTTCTAATTTTTATATCAATTTTCAGCTATTATAATGTAGCACATACCCAATTATGCATAAAGTGTTAAATCAGAGCACTCCAGAATTCTGCAGAGACAAGGAATATATCCAGTATAGCAGTGGATGAGTCATCATTCTTGTGGTCTTGCCCAATGGAAGACAGTCTCAATCTGGAAATTTCTTTTTACTAAAAGATGACTATAAAGCTCCCTTTGACTACCTTAGGAGAGCCAATTCAGCAGAGAGAAAGCATTCAGGGAGAGAGAGAGAGAGAGAAAGATGCTCGCTTTCCCCCAGAAACAGAGAGAGAAGCCATTCATGTGCAAGCAGGAGCTGGCAGTAGGCATTTTGCAGAGCATGTCTTGGGATGATTATTTCTTCAGTTGCACAGGCTTTCTGGGCTTGCATTTAAGGTGTGTCCTTCAAGCAATCACAGTCAGGGAGTTCCCTGATATTAGTAATTGGTCTTCTGATAGTTTCATGCAGACTGCTCTGGCGTGGGAGCAGGAGGACTGGAGAATGGAGAATTTAAGCCAAAGAACGAGATAATTCCATTCCAGTTGGATAGTGGTTTGACCCATTTCTTAGTGGGGATGAATTGAAAGGGACTATCAGAACCTGAACTCTACGTTGTTCGTGGTGTGGCCAACTCTTATGACATCATTTACTCTGTATGAGGCTTTGTTCTAAAAGCTTCCCCTGCATCGCCTCAATTAAATCCTTGTAACAACTTGCAAAGGTAGGTGTTGAAAGGGAAGTATTGATCAGCGGAGAAATCTACTGTTTTAGAGAGGATATTAGGTCTTATTAGCAAAAGTGGAATGTCTGAAGTCACTAAGCCCTTGTGGAGAGAAAGACAAAACAAGGGGGAGAAACTCTACAAGATTTACATTCCAGTGATTGCAAAATGGTTTGAGCCAAGGAAAAAGTATGACAGAATGGAGCCAGAGTTCAAGTAAGGTTGCACTCCCTTGCTCCACTTTCAATATCATTGCCACAGGACTCCTTCCTTGAGTTAATGACATTGCAGTAAGAAACACACACGCGCGCGCACACACACACACGAAGAAAACAGCAGTAAGAGACAGAGCCACACCTGCTCGTGTTATTTCCTCATTGGGCAAAGGCCCACAGGTGTTTGGCAAGGTTTTGTGCAAGTGAAAATAGGATGACGTCACAAAGAAAATAATCGTAGTTACGAAAACTCGGAGTAGTGTGCTCAAGAAAGCTTCTTCATCACAGAGCTGTGGTTTTCCCTGCTGACTCTAATTCAGGCTAGTGCTGGTCACAAAACCAAATTGTGGGACCTGTTCTTCCTGTTGGACCCAGGAGTGAGTGATGTTGAACACTTGCTCCCTTGGTGCTTGTGGATAGGATAGATTACGAGCATCGGATATAGTCAAATTGATTGTTTAGATTTCTTCCCCTAAAGAGCATGATTGGGATGTAGGCAGAACTTACAAGAAGGGGAGTCAAGAGGAGATATTATTAATCTCTGTTTACAGATGAGGAAAATAAGGCTCGAAAGGCTCAGTAATCCCCCAATGCACAGATAGTAAGTGGAGCCAAGATTTGAAATCAGATCAGTCGGACTCCACAGCCCAAGGTCTTTTCTGCTGCAGTGTATGCAAATTCCCTCTGAATGGGAACACGTCTCGTGTGCCACAGGTGCAAGAAGCAAAGTAATTTTATGTGATACATAATTCTGGATATAAAAATACACATTCTTCCCCATTCTCCCCTCCCCCCCGTTTAGGACAATGCAATGCTTGGATATCAGCAGAGAACATGGTTGTCCACTTTGAGACCACATTTCCTGGCTTCCCTGGTAGCTTGGTTGTGGTGGGCATGTGAGTGAATTCTGGCCAAGAGGCTATGAACAGAAGTGATGTGCTACTTTTCCCCCAACAACCACCCTCAAAAAAGAATTGGATGTGATTTTCCCTTGCCTCTTTCTCCTTTCCTAATGGTTGTAGATGGACAAGCCAGAGATCGATGCCATTAATAAGTATTGTGAGAGACAGAAATGTACTTCTATTATGAAAAACCACTATGATTTTGGGTCTTCTTGTTACAGCAGCTTAGGCAACCTCCTAACTTATAGATGATATGATGTCTCCCCAAGCATTTTAACATTTCCTTGTGAGGAACTATAGGTTCTTATCAAAGGTCATTTAATACTTTCTATAGTTGGATGTAAATATATATGCATATATTAAATATAGTAATATTTAAGTGAAGGGTTTAGACATTTCTATATAATTTCTACTTTATTCTCTATTCCTCATGCTGTTTTTAAGGAGATTAGAATTCTAGACTACATATATTACTCCAAATCATTCAAAAATACTGACTTATCTTTGTCCTGGCTAGATCTAAGAGACCAGGGTTCAGCAAACTACACCTACAAACATGGGTCTAAAAAAAACAAGGGTCAGCAAACATATCTGGCCCACCACCCGTCTTTGTAAATAAAGTTTTATTGAAACACAGCCATGCCCATTTGTTCACATACTGTCTGTGGCTGTTTTTTGCTCTGAGGGCAGAATGGAGTAGTTGCTCCAGAGGTGGTACGGTCCACAAAGACTAAACCATATACTCTCCCGCCCTCTCCAGAAAAAGTTTTCTGACCCTTGCAATAGATGACGATAACCAGGAAGGTGTTGTTTATAGTGGCCAGTCCAGGTAAACGGAGGCGTTTTCCGGGTAAGCCGAAAGCCTGGATGCTTTGCCATCTAGCTACGATGCACGTTTCCACAGTACTTAAATATGGGTTGCTTCAACGTGAAAATGTATTAAGAGTTTTCGTCAGTGGGCCGCCGCTCTTCACTGTTTTCCCTTCGTAAAGTATCTTGTGGAAGAATTTGTTATTGTTGACCTCGTATGAACCAAGAAAGGGGCAGGCGTGAGCCCAGATGTAATACCACATGGGCACCGTTGTCTGTCCTTCTCAGGCGTGACTGTGGGCACTGGGATTTCGGGGAGAAGAGCCCAGCGGGTTTCATGTCGCGGCCTCAATCTTTGCGTCTTGCATCTGTGGCTTGAAGGACCTGTTCCCGTTGGGAGGACAGCTACGATGACATGGGATTCTGCAGAGTCTGCGAGTGTGACGGGGGTTCGTGACTTCAAACTGCTTTCTTCAGTCGGCACAGATTGGAGTGTGTGACGGGAGGCGGGAGCAGAAGGGACAGGGGCCACAGGCTCGGGGCCTGCGGGACAGGGAGACACGCGTGGGGAACTCCCCATCGCCTTGGCACCTGGGCTGTGAATCCAAGAGGAGCTAGAGCTGGAGAAGCGAGAGGCAGAAGAGTGTAAATATTATTCAAATAAAGGAAGCACAAGGTCAGAAGCAATGGAGCACTGGAAATGGTTTTCTTTTTGTCTTTCTGTGAGGCGGTGAAGGAGAGGGGAATCACCATCCCATTAGCTTACTGGCCACTGCGCGTGGCTGCCCATCTGTGAGGGACAGTGGAGCCAGTAACAGCAGATGTCACCGTCCCAGCGGCGACTCTGTTCCATGCTCCCTCGGCTCAGACACAGCCCAAGGGAGAAGTTGAGGTTTGATAAAAGACCCAGCTCTTAAAAGATGTTGCCTGAGTGACCATTGTCATTTTTGCTCACATTTGATGGGATAAAACGAGCCACGTGACCAAGCCTGACAGGAGGGTATCAGCTTCTCCCAGGGAAGGGCCACACACTGCTATTCCCTACTGCATCCCCTCTACCAACCTGGGGAGATCACTCTAGAGATTTCGCTACAGTGAAGGAAGCTGACACTCAGATCAAAGTTGCCCCATCCGACAAAAATACCAAGTTGGTGACCCTTCCCCATGTTGGAATTCAGATTTACTTGATGTCTCTACCCAGCATTTTTAAACTACAAGCCCGTTTTCCCAGGTACCTATGAAAGACTGAATTAAAGTGTTTACTTATATCAGCCAAGAACAAAGATCACCCGCCTTGCAGAGGCTAAGCCAGATCAGCGCTAGCTCTCCGCAGCCCATTCCCTATATCACATTTTGGAGGCTTGACAATGCATGAATGCAGTCAATGGTTTTGAAGAGTTATTTTCTGGAGGCCTTGCACCAGGCTTTGTAAGCCTAATTGCATCGACTCTTTGACAAATAAACCAATGAGAAATATATTGTTACCCCAGTTTTAGAGATGTGGAACCTGCAGCCCAGAGAGGTTAAATAACTTGCCAGGTAGATAGCACCCAGCCAGGAATTTGGCAGCAATGTGAGCCCTTCCCTTCGTGTCCCTAAAGTTTACCAGCTGCTCCCAGTGTGAGGGAAGATTGGGAAAATGCAGAGGAGACTCTGGACGTCCAGAATGGGATCCTTATTTATCGTGTGGGTTCCTCCTGCCATGAAAGCACTGATTAAAAATACTTGGTCACCCAAATGTAATTAGAAAGGCCCATTTCCTGGGAGAAGTGGGTGGTAACGCCAGGAAAGCACTTCGGAACCTAAGATGAATGAGTTTGGGTTTAAAAATAACTTTAGATGCTTTGTGCCATGTCTCATTTCCATTAGTAAACATAAAAAAATAGAACTGCATACCCAACTGCACGTACTACGGTACAGAGTATAATTACACGTAAACAGATGACCATATATAACCTACTTGAACTTGTATAAATATGCACTCAGATTCATCTGCCTGGAAATGGAGATCTGCTGGTAAATTTTAGGACAACCTTTTTTTTTTTTTTTTTTTTTTTTTTTTTAAGGATTTTACTTATTTACCTGAGAGAGAGAACACAGCAGTGGGAGGGATCGAGGGAGAGGGCAGAGCAGGAAGCCTGACTCGGGGCTCAATCCCAGGACTGGGGATCACGACCTGAGACTCAGGCAGATACTTAACTGACTGAACTGCCCAGGGACCCCACAAAGCACCGCCTGATAAGGTGGTTGGAACCGTTCTGCAGGTAAGAGTGCAATCTGCCATTTCCTCGACTGGAAACTGGGCATCATTCCATCGAGAGTAGAGCCTCGTGGGAAGGTTGAATGGACCCATGACTGAGGACGGTGAAGGTGTTGTTTGTTAAGAACAAGGACAGTACAGATTTGGATGGGGGTGGCCCGAGGGGGAGACACCATGTCTGGGTGAATCTCTCCTGGCCACCCAGCCCTCCAAATGAGAAGCCTAAGGCTTGTCTGGAAGTTCACCTTGCTGGGTTGCACCATAACTCTTAGGGCCTTTATCTATGCCCTTCCCCACATCGCCCTGGCCTCTGTCCACTCCTTTCTCTTGGCTGATCCCCATTCCTCCTTCAGGAATCTGCCCATAGCTTGGTACAGTTTTCTCAGCTGCAGCACTGTTACCATGTTGAGCTGGATAAGTCTTTGGTGTTGAGGGCGGGGCGGGGGGGGGTTGTCGGAGGGTGCCTGTGACTTGGAGGATGCCTGGCGGCCTTCTCAGCCTGCATCCCCCTGGACTCAGGTAGCCCCTCTCTTCCCAGCTCTGACAAGCAAAAATGTCTCCAGACCTTGTCAACTGTCCCCTAAGAAGCAAAACTACCCCTGTTTGAAAACAACTGGCGAGGAGCATCAGCCTTTGTTGGAAGTCTCGTTTGACTGGCTCTGGAAACCCCGTTAGCCTGGAACCCCCATTCCCAAAGGGAGCCTGCAGCAGCATTCCGAGCTCCGTCTCGGGTGTGGGCGTGCTACCTGGGTCCAGCAGACTCTCAGCGAGTGGTTGGGTGACTGAGGATGAAGCACTTGGAAATTTCCTCTGGCTTAGAAAGCGAGGATAACTTTGCTTCACTGAGTGAGCTAGAAAATTCCTTTATGCCTTTACTTTATGTGAAATGTGATTCTCACGGCGCACATCCCTGCAGTCTGATATGTGAAATCACCCATTAGAGAGTGCAGTCAATACTGCTGTTACGACTCTTGGGCTTTCCAGAAAGAAGCCATGAGTCTTGATTTTTTCTTCCCTTAAGGTCTGGCTTAGCACCAAGGCACTGGAGCGAGCGTGGCCGTAGTCCCGAGATTCATTTCCCCCCTGTTCCATTGCATATGGCCTTAGAAAAATTATTTTTTGAAAAATGACCTAAAGCTTTCCTAAAATCCTCAGGAATGACACCTGAGGGGAGCATCTGAAAGACTTCACATTCATTAACTAAACCTTCTTGTTAGGTTATGTTCCCTGAAATGCATTTGACAGTTAATGAAGTAGAAAAGATGGCAGTCAGAGAAAAAATAAAATTCTGTCGGATTCTGGCGATAGAACAGGGAGGTGAAAAAGCGGGAACCTGGGGAGGGATTGATAGATCAGCACCCCACACTGTGAGTGTTTTATTGCCAGGGACATTGACTCGGATCAGAGCCGGCTGCAAAGTGAAATTCATGCCCCGGCACACTGTTCAGATCCTAAGACCGTACACAAGTCAGCCAACCTAGATAAGATGCTTGTCAGGCCCAAAGCAGCAGGAATACGGGGCTGACTGGCAGGCATGTGAAACAGGGATCAGAGAAGAGAAAGAAAAAGGACAGACGTGTTCAAAAATATTTGTACTGCTTTAGACACCTTTCCCCGTTTCGGTAGGATGGCAATTTAGCCCAAACCTTGCTTGAATACTCAGAAGGTATAACCAGCTTGCAGGCAGTCGAGTGAGCAGGCACTGACTTTCTCTGAACACATTCAGTTTTAAATGACCTCATGGGATGTTATTCATTTCCCGTTCCCTTCTCCTCCGCCTGTGCCCTCTGCTGAGGTTCAGAAAAGGGGGTGTGGGGGAGGGGGGCGGGAAGAACAGCGACACACTGGGGTACCCCTCTGCGGTTGCCAAAAGTATTATTTGGTTAATTCAGCTCAGTCCAGCCTTCCTGAAGTTGGGCAAACCTGTTTTCTTCCCTATGATGTATCACTTAGAAACACCAACTGCAAGGATTTCTTATGTTCTCACAAAAAAGGGAAGGAAACAGCTGGTAAATGTTTCACAGATGGCAAAGCTCTTGGCATCTCTCTCAAGAGAGGGCCACCCATGCAGATGGCTCATTATTTTAACATTTGGATTTTCATCTTATTAAAACATCTTTTTTTTTTCTGGTTTTATTTAGCATCATAAATTCTCTTACACTTTAGCAAGCGCCTAAGCGATTTGAGGACGTGTGCTCTAAGGAACATCCTTTGGCTAAAATATAGATGGGTAACAACATTATTCCCAGCTTTGATCTCAACGTGATGGGTTTCAATCTGATTAAAAATTCCAATGAAAGGGAAAGCTCAGAGTAGTGGATTTATCAAGCGAAAGTCCATGAAGTCCATATAGTAGCTGAATTATTCAGCAGAACGATAAACCGAGGGAAATTGGGGGGAAATAGTTTTATTCGATGCATAAAATCCCTATTACTATGCAATATGCATATATAAAAATAGACAAATGCACAGTGGGTGTAGATTCATAAACACACCCTTTCTACATACGGAGGGAGGCTTCTGTACAATGAAGTACAACAGCCAAGATTGAAACCGAGCCATGCCGATCCTTGGCAGATAGGAAAGGGTCAAGATTTCAAAGAATAGTTCTCTGCCCACTCAGGCTTTGGCAAGACTGAACACGCATCTTCTTTGTAAGTGGCTGTCTCTAGGTGCGGAAGCAGGAAGGCTGCTGGATGGCGAGATGGAGAGAAACCACCAACTCTCGCTGTCCTAACTTCGCCGGCAAAGCAGTCCTTGGGACTCTCTTTTTTCCGGATTGGGCTCTCAAGGACCGGAACACGTTGTGGTCACCTCAGCATCTCTAACTATTGCTCTGGGGTGCGGGAACCATTGGAAATGAAAATGTAAGGGACAAAGCAGGGTAATAAGAGCAAACCAATCTATTTAATGCGAGGAGATGCTGGCCTAAATACAGGATCCGGCGCTGTGCTCTCGCAAATGGGCCTTATGGAGCCAGGTCTGTGCATGCCGCGCTGTAAATGTTTATTAGCAATGGTACACGATGCACGTTATGGATCCGCGGAGCTCAAAGCTGCCTCACTTTGGGGGTCGAATGTAAATCCCTGAAATGCTGAGAAAATGTTAATAGTTGCCAGCGCCAAGAATGTAGCGAGCGGTTGAGGCTATACGTAGGTATCGTAAACAGAGGCTCTGTTCATCGACTTGAAATCACCTCTGGCACAGGTAGGCCGAAGCACTGGCTTGCAGAATGCATTCTGCGAGCGGCAGGCTTTTCCATCGGCCCCAAAGCAGGATGGGAGGTGCAGGGAGCGTCGTTCGGCAAAGATCTGCAAAGAGCCCTGCTGATGGAAGTATGTCCTGAGAGCTCGAGGTGGTGGAGACTTTGACGGAAAACCTTTTCACCTCATTTCCCCTTAAGCGGATTGCTTCTGGGGGTGCCATGCGGCTTCACGGTTTGGGGCATCCGCTGTACACCCGGTGATCCCAAGAGCGCACATGCGTCCTCGGGGAGAACCGAGCCTCCAGTGGGCAGATGGCACTCTCAGCTTCAGGCTTACCCCCTTTGCTCGTCTGAAGGCGGCGGCCCTTCAAAAGCGGTGCCCAGACCAATAGCAGGGGCCCCACCTGGCCTGCAGCCACACCTCCCAAGTGCGGAGCTCTGCAGGTGCGGCCCAGCCGGCGACTGCACAAACCCTCCAGGTGAGGCTGACGGACGCCCGCACTGCTCTAAGGCATAATAGTTTGTCACTCCACCAGTGTCCAGGAATCTTTTTGGTGACAGGCATCAAGCATGATTCCTGTAAAATCCTGGCAGCAGATTACATTTGTCTATTTAACTGCATGCAAAACGCTTGTCAAGAAGATTCCGGGGGCTCTTTTTGCAGAAGCATTCCTCCTTCCTGCACATACCCTATCCAGCTCTTTGGAGACGCCCTGCGCCTTCCTTCCAAGCTCCAAGGTTACAAGCCGTTTTACAAGCATCCCCCACTCCCTCACTCTTCATCTAATATTGGCAAATAAGACAGGGAACAGGGCGCCTGGTTTTCTGAGTCTAGCGAGAAAGATTGACAGATTTCATGACATTTGTCACAAGGTCTAAAACTCCACGTGGGAGAAAATAATCCCACTTAGTAAAAACATCTCACTGTACCTTTGAGTCAGAATGGAGAGGCATAAGAAGTATTGTTCCTGGAAAATTACAAGGCATTTGGTGTGTGTTTTCAGGAGTGTGATGACTATTCACCAGTCTCTGGTTTAGGTGGCTGAAAGCCCCCACAAAACTGCATAGGGACTAGAATACATGTACATCCCGTGAAGTGGCATAAGAATCAAAGGGGAAATGAATTTCCTGTGGTGCAGATGAGCTACTTAAAGTCGCTCCCATCTGAGTACACCTCCTTCTCCTCATGCGCATTGAAAACCATTTGAATAATGCACGCTATTCAGTTGCATTGTGTGCTCTGAAAGCCATTTAATGAAGGTAGACAGGCTTCCAAAAAGGTGCATTCTTTGACTAATGTAGATACTCCTGGAAAAATCTTTCCCCAACATGGAAGGCGAGATGTACTGAGCGAGTGGAAGAGGGAATGCTATTATAACGTCTTGCTTCACTCAATCAAATCGAATGGAAGCAATTTGGGTTAAGCCTGATCTATCCTAGGTGAACTCTATTCTGGGCAATTTATATACTGAAAAGCTGCAAGTCAATCACATTTGAGCAAATCAAACCATCTTTCCATTGATTTCCACTATAGTATCAAAGTTGCTTTATCGCTTTGTGATTGATCATCAATTAGCAGTGGCTTCCATCTCCAACCTTTCTGTTAAATAGTTAATGATCCGTAAACTGACACTTACGTAAAGGAGGGGCACTCCTATCTAAATCAAAATTTCTTGAAAAGTTACATTTATTTGTGCAAGAATATCTGTACCTATTTCTACCTCTCTCCCTATCATTTAAACAAAATGAGATAATAACATGTGTCTGGTAAGATTAGCTCTTCATTTACAGTTTATTTGAGTAACTGAGCCAAACTACAGAAAAAATATTTGGGGCAAGGGATATTTCAAATTTCCTTCATCTTGGTAGTTTAGATCAAGGGGTGGTATCCAGAGTCAGGTTAACAGCGTGAGCCCAGGAGTCACACCCGCCCTTAGTCCCGCTCTGCCACTTCCCAGTTGTGTGGCTGGTCCTCTCTGACCCTCAGTCTCCTTCTTTATGACATGAATCCAGTGATCTGTTGTGTCCCACAGGATGGCTATGAAGAGTAATTTGCTGCATGTATTGTTAGCACAATGCTGGGCACACATGGTACTGTTGTTTTTACGAAAAGACAAAGTCACAGGTATCATGCCGGGGACAAACAGGGAGCAGCTCAACAAATGCCCATCTGGAAAACCATGGAGACAATCTGATACCAGTGTGGTGTTTAAAAAATCAACAATGCTGTTGGTTATATTCTAATGAGAGTATTCAACAGAGTGAGAACAGCACGAACCTCGCTAGAGAAATGAGCGGTTACTGTAAAGTATAGAGTGACTCCCATTCTCCAGACCAATTCTTTAGTTTCTGAGATCATTACTGAATAACCAGAATGATGACAGTCATCAGAATAGCCACTAGCACTTACACAGCCTCTACTATGTGCTGGGCACAGCTGTACATACGTTCTATCCATTAATTTTCTTAAATGTCACAACAACTCAAGAAGTGATATACAGAAAAGGAAGCTAAGATACAGACAGAAGTCTTTTCCAAGATCCCATGGCTCAGAGGGGTAGAGCCAGGATTTGAAGTTAAGTATAAGAGATATAGCCTCTTGAAAAGGTAAGAGGGGAAGGCGCTGCAGGAATCAACCTTCCAATTTTACAGATGGAGAAACTGAGGCCAGTATTTAGAAGAGGGCTTATTATTTATAGTAGATGCTTATCTCAGTGTAGTTGAGCTGCCATAACAGGACACCATAGCTTGGGGGGCTTAAACAACAGAAATTCACCTTTTTCACAGTTTCTGAGGCTGAAAGTCCAAGATCAAGGGTCAGCATGGTGAGCTTTCTGGCTTGTAGAGGCTACATTCTTGCTGTGGGGTGCAGGGTCGGGCGGTGGAATGGGAAGAGAAGGGCAGAGAGATCTCCATCTCCTTAGAAGTCCACAGTCCTATTGGACTGAAGCCCCATCCTTATGATCTCGTTTGACCTTAATGACCTACCTCCTATAGTCTTCTTTCCAGATATGGCCACAGAGGAGGTCAGGGCTTCATGAATTTTGGGGGAGCACATTTCAGCTCGTAACAATCCTCCATAAGTAATAACTGAATGATGAATGGTATCCACAGATGGGCACGTTACTTACAAGGCTCATTACCAGCATAGCCAAGAAGAGAAAATGGGTCATTCTGATGTGTGCTCTCTGGAGACTAGCGACCACGCAGCTGAGACTCCCCAGTAAAATGTTTCCAATGATCGTTTTTAGAGTCCTTATAAATTTATTTGTACTTAATCCCTATCTGATGGTCCGTATCTTTGTTGCTCTCCCTACACCAGAGTTGCTCCTCTCCAAAGGGTGAGTGTCTCAAAAGGTCCCTTTGGTGGGAAATCTCACTTCTTTTCTCCTTGAGTTTTGTTTTTCTCCTTCCATTTTGGCTTCTGTTTTGCTCCGTGTTCATCTTTCTGCATATGTTCTCGCTTTCCTGAGCTAATCCGTGTGGCTACGAGAGGCTTCAGAGCTCAAGAAATACCTCTTGATTAATAGATCCTTATAGAAGGCAGTTAGGGCAAAGGAATAAAAAAGATGATAAACGCTTCATCAGATGAAAACTAGGCTTCCAGTAACAGAACTGCTGTCTTAATAGATATGAACAACAACAAAAGGAACACGTTACCTCCTATAACTGAGATTCAAGGGGACTCTGGATGACTGCAGTCTGGAGCCCAGACTCTTTCTCTCTGCTTCTGTGTCCTCTGTGCCTCCCCCACTCATAGGCAGGCTCTCCCTCAGAGTGATGGAAGGTGTGTCAGTGGGGTCTCGAGCTTCATGTTTGCTCATTCCTTTCCAGCAGGGGTGAAAGGTCGACTTCAAGATAAATTATCAAGAAAAACAAAAATCCCAGATTTGAATTTTCTTCGTCTTAATTAGCCTCAGTTGAGTCCTAGGCTCCTCTTCAAAGCCGACCACACAGAGAAGAAGACAGAATGATAAGTCAGGGGTCAAAACATGTGTTCTGTATAGGGCCGGATAATAAATATTTCAGGCTTTGTGGGATACGCGGTCTCTGTCAAAATGACTCAACATGGCTGTTGTAGCCCGAAAGCAGCCTAAGCAACACGGACACGACTGGGTGGGGCCAGATTTGGCTTAAACAGATTAGGTCCTAACACTGGAATGGAGGCACTGTCTAATGCCGATGGTGAATCTAATGTAACCCTAATACATCCTGGGTTCCAGAAGGTCCAGTGGATTCATAGACACTTATTCAAAGAAGTGCAATCTTGCCACCCATCAGGGATTTTAAGAATTCATTTTTTTCTTAGGTCTCTCAAACTAAAGGACCTAAGTCAGGACAGCACTCCTCAAAACCTATTTCTCTACTCTCAATTATCTTGTGCTCAGAAGGGCCATGCCACACGCCCAGACTCTCATCACTACTGGCTGTACATGCTTCTCCATCTCCCAGAATGTCTGTTCTTGTCGGGTCTTTAGTGTATAACCAATATAATGTATGTATTTAATGTATAACCTCTCTCTGTCTCTATCTCTCTCTTTCCATGCAGCTTCCTCTGTCTTCCCTCTTATGTTCTAAATCACAAAGTCTTCGGAATCTGATTGGCAAAGATCCCTCAGATGGGGCAACGGAGGAGGAGACCCAAGTCTGATACGTGATATAGCTCCTCCTTGTCAGACTTGCAAAGCGGGAGTTCACGCGAGGGTACTCACAGATGTCAGGATAGTGGTGATCTCTTGGGAAGGGTGGGGTGAGCAAGGAATGGAAAGCAGCATTTTATTTGAATTTGAAAAATTTCATCTCTCTCAAAAATTAGAATGACATCTGAAGGAAATTTGACAACGTGGTAACACTCACTATATTTGGGAAGTGGGTACACATTGGTACCTTCTTTTCTGTACATTTAAAACATTTCATCTTTAAAGATTCAAATAATTGGGGAGCCTAGGTGACTCAGGTGTTAAGCGTCTGCCTTGATCTCAGGATCCTGGGACTGAGCCCTGAATCGGGCTCTCTGCTCAGCGGGGAGTCTGCTTCTCCTTCTCACTATCCCTCTGTGCTCTCCCCTTCTCTCTCTCTCTCTCTCAAATAAATAAATAAAAGCTTTAATAAAAAATAAAGATTCAAATAATTAAATAAAAAAAGCTGACAGAAATAGTGCTTGTGAGGGTGCTTTGTTCACTTATCATCTCCTAGACGGGTGGCTCTCGAACTTTCGCTGTATGGCTAATTACCTGGAGGCCTTGTAATAGCACAGATTGTTGAAGGCCAACCTCGAATTGCTCATTCAAGGGCGCTTTGTATTTCGAATACTCTGCCTTCCAAAGATGTTCCCAAGTCACCCAGATGCTGCTAGTGCAGGGACTGCCATTTGGAGATCATGGGAATAGACCATAAACTCCTCGAGGGCAAGAATCCTGTGGGTCTTGCCCTACTCAGAGGATCTAGCTTGATCCCTGACCCTTGGAAAATATTGAGTCAATATTGATGCATGTGACCTACACCCCTGGGCTCTGTGGGAAAAGTGACTGCTGTGCCCAGTTTAAGCTTCTCTTTCTACCTTTTAGTTAGCAGAAAGGATACTCTTGCTTATCCTCAGAACAGCGTGGGTTTGCTGGAGAAGGGCTGAGGTTTCTCAGTGGGAAGATTAGGGGGAGATCAAGAAAGGGAGGTGGCTGCCTTCTCAGGAGGGTGAGAGAGAGCACAGCGAGGTAGGGATGAGAAGGCAGTGCTGCGGGACCCACTCGGACTTTCTTGCCATCCAGAGAGCAGCCGTGCCATCTCAGCTGAGCTCCCGTGGTGGCCCTGCTGGGAAGCCTGATTCTCGTCCTGGGCACCTGCTCCACCTCCCGGCTGCCACTGCCACGGGCAGCCCCCAGTCCCGACTCAGTGATCAGAGGATCGCCACGCCTTGTTTCCTAGCCTTCTGCCCTGTTTACCTCCATGCCATCTTCACATCTCCACTCAAGCAGCAGTCCCCCCAGAGCGCCTTCCTTTGCTCCCTGACCAAAAAGCCATCAGCCACCCCTTCACGTGGCAAGTAGTCTTTCCTCATGGCCTCCCGCAGTCTGCAATGCTGCTTTCCTGCTCTGTGTGTGAGTCCCGTCCATCTCCCCAGGTTGACTCCGAGCTTAATGCGAGCTAGGACCGCATTCATTTTGCTCACTGTGGCATCCCCCAACTCATAGCTCGGTATCTGGCCCCTATCCAGTGCTCAAGAAGTGCTCGTTGAAGGAATACATGAGAAGCAAATATGGGCTTCTTTCCCCAACCCACAAGCATTATCATGACTCAAGCGAAGTAACCAAGGAGAGACACTGTCTTTATTTCCACATCTTCCAATCCCCCGGTCCAGTTTCCGTGCCAGAGTGTGCTTTTGTTATTGGAAGTGCCTGTCCTGGTGAGGTTTCCCTAATGCCTTTACGTCTCCTGCCCCAGCTTTAGCGGCTGAGAGCGCAATACTGGATGAGAGTCCATTTCCCACGGGGAAAAGGAG
This sequence comes from Mustela lutreola, assembly GCF_030435805.1. Classification (NCBI taxonomy): domain Eukaryota; kingdom Metazoa; phylum Chordata; class Mammalia; order Carnivora; family Mustelidae; genus Mustela; species Mustela lutreola. Next base: position 8,767,683 of record NC_081298.1, read on the forward strand.
AAGCAAACACTAATAACAAAACAAGTCATTCTGGAAGAAGCAACTGGGTAAGATCCTAGTGGAAATCTCAAAGACAAAGGGAGGAAGCACGCTCCAGTATCGGTAAGACCCAGAGGGAAGGTCTCATGAGCGAAGCTTCTTCTTCTTCTTTTTTTTTTTTTTCTTTTTTACTATTAAAATATTGGTGTGCTCAGTTTTCTTTTTGAAGGTGAACCTTAACACCAGCTTGAGGAAGTATTTCCTCAGCAACACTTAAGCCCCAAAAGCTGTTGTGTGGAGCCAGGGTTGAGGGATTTGGAATGTCTGATCAGCCTGTCACCTTTAAGCCCGATTGGTTGGGTTTTTTTTTTTTTTCTTTAAATCATTGCCCAGTTGATGAATCATTGTTTCTACTTGCTTTAGGAAGAGTCATTCTCTACTTCTCCTTTTCTAGACTGAACTTGTGCAGGCTTTTTATATATCCTTCTAGTGTTTAATCTACTTAGTGAAAAGAATACACAGTCCTTTCAAACAACTGTAAACGTGTGAAGTAGAAAACAAAAGTGTTTCAGTTACTCACATTTCAGGGAGAGCGTTTCTCCTATATTCTTTTATAATGGTAACGTAGATACAAATCTATTATTATTATCATTATTCTTCTTATTATGGACATCGTTCTGAAATTAACTCTTTTTCATCTTTCCCTGTTTATTCACCATTTCTTGTCTTATCCTTATTTTAGGACAAGCCAGGTATCTCTCTCCAGACAGCATTAGATGCTAGAAATGGCCACTGCCATTGTTTTAAAAATATTTCCCTTTAATAGGAAGTGACTATAAACATTTCTGAATATGTAACTTTGTTCACCCATCAAGCCTGTCCATTTCTTCTCCACCCCTCTGTAAAGAAATGCTCCTGTTGAACACTCTCTGATGTCACAGCCATGGGAAATCTTTTACTTAATAGTTACCGTATGCTCTTTACATATGGAAACCCAAGAATCATTCATTTGTTCATCTGCTTTTTCATGAGACATTTAGCTTGCTTCTAAGAAGCGTCGTGTGTCATTCTAAACACTGGTGAAATATACAAAAGATATACAAAAGTCTTTGCTCCTATGGGTGAATTTGAGAAACAGAAGATAACAACAACAACAAAAAGAAATAGAGAATTGTGATGATGTCAGGATGAAACAACCCATGGAAGTTAAAGGAAGAGGGTTTTCTAAAAGAAAGGAACAGCAGCGTGAAGTTTTTAAGGGGAAACAAACATGGCACATGGAAGGAATAGGGCTGGAACATAATGAGACTTGGAGAGGAAGGAGCAAGGGCTATATATCACATAGGGTCTTAACAGGTTATGGGAAGGGGTTATTATTCCCATGTTATGGGAAGCCGCTGAAAGGTTTTACACAGAAGAGTGACAATATTTAATGTAGGTTTTAGAAACAATCTCTTTCTTGCTGGGTTGGAGTGAGCCCTGGGTGGGATAGGAGGTCAGGGAGCAGGCTGGGGCTGGTGTGCAAGTAAGTCAGCCCCATAAGCCCACAGGCCCAGGCAGTGCAGCTCTGAGAATTAGAAATGAATGCCCAAGGGGCTCAAAGGGGGTAGTAGTCACAATCCCCAACAGGGGGATATCAGCCAGGTAAAAGATCCAGAAGATAAAGACAAAAGCGATATCAAAGAGCCAAGAGCCAACTTCTCAGAGGATGGGACCCTCCAGGCGTCTGAGTCATGAGGGTCAAAGTACCAAAGACTGCACTGGGTAGGATATTGACTTAACAGTGGTCTCTGACCTTCACAGGTCTTTCATCTCTAGGCAGCAAAGACCCTGGAGGTCGGCCCCACCCCTTTAACATATCTCTCTGGGTTTAAAGAAACAAACCAGGGCTTCCCAGTGACCTCTGGCCTCTCTGAGGCAGGAAATAATATTCATAAATCTGAGATATCTATGCTTTCTGGTCAGACTGAAGGTCAGTGCTGGGGTTACATCTTCAAAAGTCCTGCTGGGTCAACCCCATGCTGTTTACAACATGGCATCCGGCATCTGTCCATCGGCTCAAACGTGGCGCTCATGCTATGAGCCCAGCACCTGGAAACTTGAAGGAACGCACTCATGGAGAGCAGAAGTGTGAGAACGGCCATGTGTATCAGGGAGCCTCCCGCTTCTGGACACGCAGCTCCCAGAAATAGTAACACAAAAGCATAGGATACTCGGGCGGTGATGTCCGAGAAACATTTTTTTGAGTGTATTTTCCCGATCTTGTCTACAACACACGGTAAAATTATATACATCTGTCTATGTGTGTAAGTGTAGGTGTGCGCCTGGGAAGCCTGTAAGGACACGTTTCCGGACAGTAGTGTTGGGGCGGAGGAATGGCATATTCTGCTTTATGTAAGTTTGTATTAGGTTGAATCATGTGAAATTGTCAGGTCTGCAGATAGAAAAGGACTCAAGATGGGCAATTTCCTCTGGTTGATTCTAAAAAAAAGTTGGAGTTCTGGAGAGGGGGTGTAGAGAGCTTGCTAAAATACTGGGTTCTGAAGCCAGGCAGAAGGACCCTGAGGTCTAGCTCAGCTTCTTCCTATCCGTCTCACCTTGGGCAAGTTCTATCACATCTTGGTGCCTCAATTTTTTCATTTGAAAAATGGGGATATTAAGAGTACTCAGCTCCTGGTGCTGCTGGGTGAATTAAAGTAGTTCCATGTGAAGGGCTTATTCCTGTGCCAGTGCCAGCCTTCAATAAATGGTAGTTATCCCCTTTTCAAAGCACCTATTACCCTGGAAATTTTATATATATATATATATAAAATATATATATATATATATATATATCTTCAAAGTCCTGTGGGTCAACCCCATGCTGTTTATATGGGGAAATATATATATATATATATATATATATATATATATATATATATATATATATATGCTTTTTTTTTTTTTTTTTTTTAAGAAAAGGATTTGTCTAGAGTATCCTTGAGAAACTCTTTCCTTCTGGTTATGGGAGAGAATTCCAGGTGGGTCCCCTGGTCAGTGTAGGACATGCTCTTTGAACGCTTGGCAGTACCTGGTGGGGACAGCATGGTGCTCTGGGCCAGTGGCCCGAAACCCTCCCTTGCCTGAATTCCCTCAGGCTTTCTCAGGTGAGTTATTCCCCCTCCCCACTTTGTTCTTTATTTACGCGGCATTTTTCTGCTCTTGTAATTATATCACCGGCATCTCTGTCAAGTCATTCATTCCTTTCCCCTCCACAGTCATTCATTCTTTCCCTTCTCAGCGCAGCTGCTCTAAATGTAACCCCAGCAGGTGAACCATGCGGCTTCGCAAACAAAGGAGACCCTGGCGGGGCTGGGGGAGCAGCACTCTTCCTGGGGTCTCCAGTCTACTGCTCTTTCCTGCCTTCAGGTTTTATAAAATAGCCCATGGCACTCACAGTAGAAAAGGGACGGAGCCCCGATTAAACGGCAGGCATTACTTTAAAAGGGAATTAAAAGCGCTGCGAAGGTTGGGCAAAGATGTTGAAGAAGGATGTTGCCTGGGTGGTTGCCAGGCGGGTGGCACCGGGCCTGAGTCTTCACTGACTCACCGGCTCCCGCCAGCGTCGCCCTCCTGGCTGATGGCTGAAGGAGTCAGCCACAGCCACTTGCTTTTCTAGAAGGGATCACAGCACCCTGTGTGCAGGGTTGGGACTGGGGGGCAGTGGAAAGGTGATCAGAGGTGTTTGGAGAGGAGCCTACACGGGAAAGATGGAAATTCACGAAGAGGGTGGAAGCACTAACATTTGCATAGTTTCCTTAGAATCACCCAAGGCAGTAACAATAACAATATTTATCCTCTTTAGGATAGCTGAAAATGGCAACAATAATATTTACTAAGTGCCCAGGATATGCCAAACACTGTTGGAGGCGGTTTTCAGGAGTAAACAAGGCAGCCAGAGCTCCGCCCACACTGTCTTATGGTGAAAAAAAAAAAAATCCAGTGAATAATTATGATAAATTTAACTTCTGGAAATCCCATGGAGGAAAGGATCGGAGGAGAAGGAGGTAGCGCGACAGAGGTTAACAGAAGGTCAGGGAAGATCTCTCCAGGAGGTGACATTTGAGCTGAGACCTGCAGGGTGAACCCTCAGGGGAAAAGCCAGGGGAGGAGGAGCGCGTCACCAGAGGCGGGCAAGCTCGCCAAGTGCCTGAGCTGTCGGATGGCTTGTGGTGGGGAAAGAGGAAGGAGCCCAGGCTCTTACATAACTTACTAGGAGCTTGTGGATTCTCAGAACCAGAATGGAATTTGTACAAAAAACCAAGGCCAACAGGGAATATGTGCTCGCTTTGGATCACCCAAGTCTTGGGTAGCAAAGGGGAGGTGAGAACCCAAATCTTCTCAGTCTCTGGCAAAGGACTGTGTTTCCTGTTGAGCACAGATGGTAGAGATCAGCGGCTCGGTTCCATCGGTGTCTGCCGAGCTCTTCCAGGGCTTTGGGATAATGTGGGGTTCCAGACGTGGCCAACCCCAACTCCTTACTCATCTCTGATCCTCATTGTGTCCCTTATCTTTCCGGAGTCTCATCTACAGAACGAGTTGTTGTTATACACAGGGAATCCGAGAGTGGTTAGACCAGTACCTGGCACAGAGACAGCATGTAAAACGCTGCCTCTCATCACTGTGACAGCATTAGTACTTGGTCAGTATCCTCTCTGCCACTCTATGAATGGTCTCTGTTATAACCGATGGTATTGGACACCATTTTACATTCCATCTATCAGTGGCGAAGGGGCTAGAGTCCAACAAATGGCTTTAGGATTCAAGTATTTGCGCATTCACCACAGCACCGTCTCCATATCATGTATGGTATCAGGTTTGAGGAAAACAAAAACATTTAAAAGTGGTGATTAATCCACGGGGTCAGGTTCATTGCCAGAGTCCGGTGATCGAGTCCTAGGTCTGTGATGTATTAACTATGTGAAACCGGCAAGCTACTTCACCTGTAGGGGTCTAGGATTCCCATGTGAACAGGGAGATAATGGGGTGCACAGCACTGTCTTGACATACATGAAATGGCGTGACCCCTGGAGGCATTGATTCTGGAACACGCAGTGTAGATGCTGCTCCAGACTGTCGGTTCCTAGTGGCCTCAGCATTCAGGAAGCAGTCATTTGAGGAGGTGGACCATTGTAAGAGGCTCATTGTCGGTTAAGTATAGGGGAGATGCTAATTCCTGCCAGTTCCCCCTAGGAAAGATCTCACAGAGACTCTGGGGCTGCTCCTGAAAGAATGGCTAGGAGCTTTCCGGAGAGGTGGCGGGGAGGCACTCCAGATAGCAGAAATAGCCTGCATGAACGTGTGGCTATCAGAAAGCTTATCGGGGAAATGCTAACTCACCCGAAACAGCTGTTCTGTGCATTGGAGGATGGGATAACGGATATGGAGAAGAAAGGCAGAAAAGATGGTAATTCCTTCCTAAAGAGTGGGCTCCCATTATGCTCACGATCCCCACACTGTCCTGTAGTAGCATCCAGATCACCGTCCAGAAAGATTTCTAATCTCTGTTTCCCCTTTTATCTATTATGCCCATCTTTCCGCTTCTTTCCCCTCCTGGCAACCAGCACTTTGTTCTTTGTATTTTTTAGTCTGTTTCTGCTTTTCATTTGTTTTGTTATTTAGATTCCATGTATAAGTGAAATCATATGATATTTGTCTTTTTTTGGTCTAACTTATTTCACTTAGCCTGATACCCTCAAGGTCCATCCATGTTGTAGAGAAGGGGAAGATTTCTTTTTTTGGGGGGGGGTAATATTTCATTATCTCTATATATACAGTGACTATTACATATATCATAAAATATTATATATATTATATAAAACACATATCACATCTTCTTTATCCATTCATCTGTTGCTGGATGCTTAGGTTCCTTCCATATCTTGGCTGTTATAATTAATGCTGTAATAAACACAAGGGCACATACATTTTTCTGACTAATGATTTCATTTTGTAAAAATTACCCAGAAGTAGAATTACTGGATCCTAAAGTATTTCTATTTTTAGTTTTTGGAGGAACTTCCATACTGTTTTCCAGAGTGGCTGCCCCAGTTTTGTTCGCACACTAGCAGTGCACAAGGATCGCCCTTCCTCCGCATTCCTTGTCAACACTTGTTATTTCTTGTCTTTTTGATGATAGCCATTCTGACAGGTGTAAGGTGAAGCTCATTGTGGTTTTGATTTGCATTTCCCTGATGAACAGTGATGTTGCATATCTTTTCATGTGCCTGCTGGCCATCTGGATGTCTTCTTTGGAAAATTGTCTATTCAGGTCCTGTGCCCATTTTTTAATCAGATTGTTTGGGTTTTTTGGTGTTGAGTTGTATGAGTTCTTTATACACTTTGAATATTAACCCCTACTGGGTCTATCAGTTGAAATATCTTCTCCCACTCAGGGTTGCCTTTCCTGCTTTTCCTTTGCTGTGCAAAAGATTTTTAGCTTGGTGTAGTCCCAAGTGTTTATTTTTGCTTTTTTCTCTTACCAGAGGAGACAGATCCATAAAAATATTGCTAAGGCTGATGTCTAAGAGTTTATCAGGATTTTTATGGTATGGTATGATATTTTTAAGGGTATCAGGATTTTTATGGTTCCAGGTTTTACACTTAGGTCTTTACTCCATTTTGAGTTTATTTTTACGTATAAGAAAACAGTCCAGTTTCATTCTTTTGCATATAGCTGTCCAGTTTTCCTAAAACCATTTATTAAAGAGACTGTCTTTCCCCATTAGATATTCTTGCCTTCTTTGTTGTAGATTAATTGACCCTATAGATGTGGTTTTATTTCTGGACTCTTGTGTTGTTCCATTGATCTATGTGTCTGTTTTTCTGCCAGTACCATACTGTCTTGTTTATGACAGCTTTGTAGTATATTTTGAAATCTGGGATATTGGTATCTCTAGCTTTGTTCTTCTTTCTCAAGAGTGCTTTAGTAATTTGGGGTCTCTTGTGATTCCATACATTTTAGGGCTACTTGTTCTAGTTCTGTGACAAATACTACTGGTATTTTGACAGCGATTCACTGAATCTGTAGATTGCATTAGGTAGTATGGACCTTTTAACAATATTAATTGTTCTAATCCATGACCATGTTATATTTTTTATTAATTTGTGTCATCTTTAATTTTTTTTCATCCATGTTTTTTACTCAAGTGCAGGTCTTTCTCCTCCTTTGTAAAATCTATTCCTGCATATTTTATTCATTTCAGTGCAATGATAAATGGGATTGTTTCATTAATTTCTCTTCTGCTAGTTTGTTATTAGTGTATAGAAATGCAACAGATATCTGTGCATTGGTTTTATATCCTGCAACATTACTGAATCATTTATTAGTTCAAACGGATTTTTGGTGGAGTCTTTAGGGTTTCTCTATATAATATCATGTCATCTGAAAAACAGTGATAGTTTACTTCTTCCTTAACCAATTTGGATGCCTTTTTATCTATGTATCTGTCTGACTAATATATCTAACTAATATATTTTCTTGTCTGACTGCTGTGGCTAGGACTTCCAGTAGTGTATCAAGTAGAAAATGTGAGAGTAAATATCCTTGTCTTGTTCCTGATGTTAGAGGTAAAGTTTTAAGTTTTTCATGAGTGAGGATGATGTTAGCTGTGGGTTTGCCATATACAGCCTTTATTATGTTGAGGTATATTCCCTTCAAACTTTGTTGAGAGTTTTTATCATGCGTGGATGTTGAATTTTGTCAAATGCTTTCTCTGCATCTATGGAGATGATCCTTTGATTTTTATCCTTCAATTTGTTAGTGTGGTGTATCCTACTGATTGATTTGTGGGTATTGAACAAAGATTTTTAATCATGAGGAAGCTTTTTTTTTTTCCCTCCCAACACATTGAGGTTGAAACACAAATTTTGCATGAAGAGCAGGATGTAAGACCATTTTGGTGGACATCAGATGTTAAATGCCAAAGCACCACATAAGATTTGATTTCTGTATCAATCCAGGGCATCCCAGGTTTGGCCAGCCTCCCCATGCCCCTCTGTACCATGGTGGTCTTCAAGCACAGTAAGCAATGTTTGATGAAGGAAATGTTATTCTGAAAGATTCCCAAGAAAACACAACTGTGCTTATAGCTAAAGAGGAAGGCACAAGGATGCTTTTGGAAAATAAACTGGAGGAAGTTTATCCTCAGGTATAGAAAGGAGAGTTCATCAGGGTTACGACAATTACCCAGGCATGTCAGAATAAAACAGAAGGAAAAAAAAATCCCCTGAATGAGTAGCAAATGACGACTAACACATCCTCACCATGACACAGGCAGTCATTCGGCTGACATGACCCAGGATCCACATGACACCCTTCTTGAATTTAATGATCCAATTTAAGGGCTGACAAACATACTATTTTTCCAAGAGGGCTAGGAATGGCTCTCCCTTTTCCTCAACCAAAGTAATTATTCCCCCAACTTGAAGCAAGAGTAGTGAAAGCACTTTTTGTTTCTCCAATCCTCCAGTCGAACCCCCAGGCTAAGATTTTTTTTTTTTTGGTAAGGCATTGTTCATGCACAGTGGCATAGAATTTCATTTGCTGGATTTCAAGTATTAAGAGCACAACACAAAATCTAGGCAATTTTAGACATGTGTCAATCTCAAATAAAAAAGGCTTTGTGCTGGCGCAGGATGTCAATGCTTGAATTAAAGAGATGGAGAATTTCCCTGAGCGAGAGCTGTACATGCTGACACAATACATTGTTAAGATTCTGTGTTACGATACAACCAATATGTTTTAATAATTTATTGGTATTTATTTAACACACAATACTGTCATACCGAATCTAAACCAAGAGGTCTAGGTTCCTCATTGATTCGTGTATGGGTTTCTCAGTATCATTAGACGCTTCCTTAGAAAATTCTCCCGTGTGTGTTGAAATGATGGAAAGGTGTTTCCCAAATTTCATTAGGATAACGTTCTGATATCACCTTCTGGAGACCCTCCGTGGGATGTTGCTGGAAGGATTTAATTCACCTTGGTCTTTTTCTATCTTTATTTATCAGACTTTATCTCCTGATGAAATCACTGCACTAAAAGTTAAATCTCATTTGAACACTTAGTCAAAATTTAGTTAGCCAAGAGAGTGCTACAGGCTGACAAGGAAACCCGTTGTATACAGAATCTAGGCTGAATTCTTCTGGACTGCTTTAATCAGTAATTCATCTGCTTGAGGATTCATTCATCTTTATTTCACCATTACTTAATGAGGATAATGGAGACCATCAAAATCTAAAGGCTGATCATTTTTTTAAAGTGAGTATTTGATAATTATTAATTAATAATAATGTCAACAATACCCTTAATTTCCAGGTATCCCCCCTAGAGATTTACATCTTAATTATACTTGCCATAAGGACAAATTAACTCCCCCAGAATTAAGCTTTGGTTTACAGTTTTCAAATTACAGAAGCAAGGAGAAGCTATCTTCATGTAAAAATAATCAGACTTTTTTTTTTGAAAAGCCTCAAATGGCAGAGATGAAGAGAGAATAAATACAGCTGATGAGATCTAGTGTGACATTGGTAATTCTCAAAGGGACTCCCACACCATAGAGTGTGCTGGTGTGGATGCTCGTTGCTTTTATGGAGGTGACAGGCCTGACCTGTCGGGTACTAGTAACACCCAGGACAGACTAGAAATGTCACAAACTACTAACAGTTACTACACAAGATATAAAAGCATCTGTCTAAAAGGAGTGGCTCTTCAAAACTGGCCTAAACCTGTTTTGAAATTCCAATTTCTTCAACGGGCCCATTGTCTTTTCTTATGGAACACAGAACTAATTCAGAAAAATTAAAAAAAAAAAAAAAAAGCCACCCTCAATGACTAAAGTGTTCTTTTAATCAGGACCCTTCTGTTTCAATATGATAGGAATTCAACCCAAACTAGCTTTAGATTTTTAAAAAATGGGGGTTTATTGCCTCATGTACATGAAAAGTCCAGATAACAAGCTTCAGGCATAGCTGGATCCAGGCACTCAAATGATGATGCTGAGAACCCAGATCTCTGTCCCTCAGCTTCTCTGTTCTCTGAATTGGCTCCATTCCCAGGAAGGGTTTTTTCACCCTCATATGGAATTCGCAGAAGCAATACATACACCTATTATCAACATTAAGTCCAGTGGAATGAGAACCTCTCTGTTATGGCCTGAATTATGTTCCCCCCCAAATCCATAGGCTGAAATCCTAACCTTCACTACCTCAAAGTATGATCTGATTTGTAAACAGAGTCTTTGCAGTTGTAGATAGTGAAGATGAGCTTATACTGAAATAAGCAGGGTTCCTAATCCAATATGCCTGATAACTTTTTTATAAAAAGAGACAAAGACATGAACAAGCACACAGGGAGAATGCCATGTAAAGACCAAGTCACAAACCAAGGAACTACCTAGGAGACAGACCTGGAACAGATCCTTCCCTAGCACTTTTCAGGAGAGCATGACCCTACCAACACCTTGATTTTTGCCCTTAGTTTCCAGAAGTGTGAGATAATAAATTTCTGCCAGTCCAGCCATCCCATCTGTGGTACTTTCTTATGGCAGTTCTTGGGAACTCATACGTTCTTCTTTCCATTGGCTCCACACCATGACCTGAGATTCACTCTGATTGGTTTGATTTGAATCACATTGATCTCTAGGGCTTGGTGGATGGTTGAGCAGATCTGACTCACATGCCCACTCTGGGGCTGGGGACAGATACAGTCCTACCCTACATATGTGTACCAACAGTGAGAAAAAGGTGTTTCTCCAAAGAAAGATCAAAGGGAGGCAGGCAAAAACAAAAGATGTCTGCTATAGATGAGTGTATCAGAAAAGAGAAAAAATGAGGTTATGTTAACGCATATTGTTCTTTGCTTGAGAAATCAACATTGCCTTCTCCATCAGCCTGATAAACACCTACTCATCAGTTACATGCATGGACATTTCTTCTGTGAAGTCTTTCTTGAAATTCCTCTGATGAAACTGAGAATTGCCCTGTACAGACTCCACCTGTCATAGCTGGCATGTTGCAATAATAACACTAGGAACACACCTTTTCATGGTGTTATAATGTGCTTGCCGCTGTTCTAAGCTGTTTAACTATTTAATCCTGATAAATACTCTATGATCTCAATTTGGAGGTAAGGAAATTAAAGATCAAAGAAGTTAGGTAACTTTCCTGAAGTTAGTTTTCTTAGCTAGTAGGTGTTAAGTGCCCCAACTAATATTAAATCAAATAAATTTAATTACCAAATCCGCATCCTTTACCAGTTCATTATACTGTATGAAATAGCTCATTTTACTTGTTTCTCCACATATCTGTATCCTATGAGACCAGTGTTTCCCAAACATGGAACATGTATCACTGGTGAAATTCACAATGATTTTTAATATTTAATTAATTAATTTATTTTTTATTTTTTAAATTATTATTATTATTATTATTAATATTTAATCTTAAAAAACACTAATGGTGGTATATTTGTTTTTGTGGACATTTTCCCTTTCTAACAAGAGATACTTTTTTTTTTAATTTTAGAGGTGCTCTATACTTTCCTTCTCAAATAAATTTATTTAAGTAAATGATTAAAAGTATCATAAGACCATTACATTACGCATAGCATGTAAACATATCAAAAATGTTGCAAGTCGTGAAGAAATGGTTCATGTTCCAAACTAAATTACTTAGACTGTGAGCTCTTTGAGGAATCTACTGTCTGCTACATTCTTAGTGGTCCTGCTCCATTCAGTGTCTAGCATACATGAGACACTCACTAAACACTTGCAGAATCGTTTTGTATTGATTCAGTTCCTGGGAACATGCAATACAGGATTGACAGGGCTCAACTGAATTCAGAACGTTGAGTTATGAGAAATTTCAGGAATATCGATACTCACATCACTACTGAAATTCAGGTAAGCACAGTCATGCTGTCAGACATCTGCCAGCTGTTACTTGGACAAGGTACAACAGAAATTGAGGTCTCAGATTAATGTGAAGTCACCAGACAACTTTATTTCTCAGAAGCACTGTATACCTATGATATATGTGTTTTCCAGAAATGAGAAATTTCACAGACACTGGTTATTGTTTGTAATATGCTTCTGTAAATGACTAACTCCTCTTTCCTTCCCAGAATAACTTCAGGTGAAAATTTTCAATGAATATGAAGGAGTTGGAGTACGAAAGGAGAAAAATCTTTGCTGCGTTTAGAAGTTCCTGTTTTAGGCTGGTAGGACTTAAAAAGCAAAGGGCTTATTCTTAAACTTCTCATACAAATATGTCTCTTTTTATAGCCACATCTAAACACAGGCTGGTAATGTGTAATGGATAAGCACGTGAACTTGGAAAAATTAATTAACTCCCATGTGCCTCCTTTACTTTTCTATAAAATGTTGTTATAATGGACTTGTTAAAAGGATAAAATGAGTTAATGTATGTAAAGTACTTAGTTTACTATTGGGTAAGCACTTAGTTATAATGGGTGTTGTTATTATTGCCATTATTAATACTATTGATTGAAACCCCTGTTTTCTTAGATGTTTTAGAAGATCAACACTACCTATGATGAGATCCTTTTTTAATGTCAGGTATTCTAGGGACATCATTGCATTTAATCCTGTTTCAGATCAGGTTCCCCAGGAAGCAGACTTTGAGATTAGTGGAAAGTGTATTAGGGAGTGCCTTAGTTTTAACATCTGCAGGAGAAGGGAAGGGAATAGGATTGACTAGACAGAGAATTGGAGCTGGGCGCAGTCACAACAATGGGCATGGCTAATCCCACAGAACACTCTGAAATGAGATGATCATTCAGGGTTGTCATATGTGGGGGCTGGAGGAGTTGGCTTTTTTATGCGCTCATCAGTTATTGCATTAGGTTTGCTTTCTGAAAAGGGACATCCCCTTGGGAGTTTTCTCCCTTCACCTGGGGCCAATTCCTAACATGAGCTCTGAACTGTGAGACATCAGCCCTGCTTGAAGCTGATGAAATTGGACCTCCAGTCCTAATTGGGGTTGTAGGTGCTGCAGCACAGTATCCACTACCATGACAGACCACCTCTTGAGTTCAGGTCGACATCTTTATATAAGTTCTGGGAGAGATAGTTCTAGGATTCTGGTGGGCCTCTTTGCCTTGGAAAAACTCTTAAGAAAAAGACTGGTAGGATGGACCAGTTGCCACTGTAGTTGTTATAAAGTCACAAGTGATCCTCACCATCTCCTATCTGCTCTTACATTCCCTCACTCCCAGCTAGCATCTCTGCCAGTCTGCGTGGCTTATCTAGTGATGACTCTAGAAGTCCAAACCCATGGTTCCCATGACCTTTTCAGCCAGGATAGTGACTCCGCTTCTTGCCTGGGAGACCCTTGACATAAGAAGCTCAAAATGCCCAAGTTGAAACCAAAGCTTAAAGTTCAAACCAAAGCTCACAATTCACATTAAATAACATCTAAGCCTTCCATTAGTGTTCTTGGCTAAGGCCTTGTGGATGGGAAAGGTAAACCCATAGCTGCATATCTGTCTATTCTAGTGAAAGTGAAATCTTACACAGGGTAGAAAGGCTCTAGCCTAGCCAAGTTACCACAAAAGGGCTGGTCGGCTTCAATAAAAGATGGTTCAGAATTGGCCTCTGTTCTTGGCAGGTTGGCCATTCAACAGTGGTAAGGGGTAAATTGGCCTTTGGGAGTAGGAGTCCAACAGTTGGCACTATGAATGGCTTCCATTGTTGCCACCATGGCTACCCTGTGCATCAACCTATGTGTCAGTCATGGTGCCAGCGAATGGCTGGAGCATTTTCTCTACTTAGTTGTTTCATGCCTCCTCCATAATGGATGCTCTCTGGTGGCTGTTGCTCTATAGTGAGACTCTTAAGCTAGGGTGACCCTTCTGAGGTGTCCAAGAGGGCAAGGGGTTTGCTTCCTATTCTGCAGTGAACAGTCACCGGTTTCGAGTTACTCTCAAAGAGGAAGGATGGCCTTGGGTGAGGTGGCTTCTGGTGGTGAACTGGCAAATGTTTAACAATTGACAATCTGTAAATAAGGAAAACCCTGATTAGTAGTGTCTGCCTATTTTCATGATGTAGGTAAGGGGTTGGAAAACTGCAGCCTGCTAGCCCACCAACTGATATTATGAATAAAGTTTTATTGGAACACAGCCATACCCATTTGTTTACATATTGTCTGTTCCCTTTGGCTACCATGGCAGAGTTGACTAATTGCAACAGAGATTATTGCAAAGCCAGAAATTACTACTATTTGGCTCTGTAAAAAATTTGCGATCTCTTATATAAATACTCCCACCTTGCCTGATTTCAAACAATCAGTTGAACTCAGAGGTGGAAACTCTTGCCCATAACTAGCTTTCATAAGTCAAAATGAGCCAGTTGTAGCACACCACATTGGCTGAGGTCAATTTCCAGATCAGGCTGAAAGCTAAAGCTGGCAGCCGGCTGTGTGTCCAGCACTGCATTCATTAAAATTCTTGTAGCTTCCCTAAAAGGAAGAATCTCTCATTACGACCATTTTCCAGATCAGAAAACTGAGACTAAAAGTGTCAAATCTACTTTGTCCTAAATTATGAAGCTATTAAATAGTGAAGTCAAGGCTTACATGCAGATCTGTCATGCCCCAATAACATTCTATATCTCCCATTCGGCTAGCTGGCTTATTTTTACCATCTAATATCATCTGTTATTCATTCATTCATTCAACCACCATTTAGTAAATACCAGCTCTGTGCTAGATATTATGATACAGCAAGAAATAAGATACAAGTGGGAGGGGCACCTGGGTGGCTTAGAGGGTTAAGCCTCTGCCTTTGGCTCGGGTCATGATCCCAGGGTCCTGGAATCGAGCCCCACATCGGGCTTTCTGCTCAGCGGGGAGCCTGCTTCCTCCTCTCCCTCTGCCCGCCTCTCTGCCTACTTGTGATCTCTGTCTGTCAAATAAATACATAAAATCTTAAAAAAAAAAAAAAAGATACAAGGGGGAGCCTCCCTTTAGCCAGTGACGTTGGGTTTCTGGTATGTTTGCTTCTGTGAATGTCTAAATCTGTCATCTTAAAATTTACCTCCAGTTACAGGCCACTGTACTTTTCACTAATCTCTCTCTTCTCTGATTGAATCCCTATTGTACTAATGGTCAGTATCATATAAAATGGTATCTCTTGGTCTCATGATTGTTTTACATTAAGGTCTGCTTTCCAGTCGGTTCATGATCTATTAAGAGAATGTTGGCATTTAAGGGGCCAATGAATCACATTTATCTCCCGCCAAACTCGCAATCCCCCCAATTAAGACGTTGACACTAGATTCAGAGACGTGAAGATCAAAGTATGATAGAATGTATTGAACAATTTGGTTATAGCTGCAATGACAGATAATTTATTCAACTGATAATTACTAAGCACGTACATGTGACAAGTCTCATTCTAGAACCTGAGAATCCAGGGGTAGAAAAGGGAACAAAACCTGTCCGCCACTGAGCTTACATTCTAATGTAATCTAGACTCTCAATACTTCTTCAGTCTGCATCTTAGAACCCACTGGAAATGGATTTTTTAGTGGAACTCACTCAACTGCCTGAGAGAAAGACTGCCTCACACTTGTTGGACACCAATGGGGCAGAAAGAAAGATGAGCTTCTAGATCTGACCCTAGAAGCCCAGGCCTCCCTCCTTACCCATGGGGGGAAGAAACTGCATGGAAGAGGAAAAGAAGAGAGTGCATCCGTTCTGGGGGCTAGCTGGCCTCTGAAAAAGAAAGATGAAGCATAAGGTATGTTTCTGAAGATCTTTACCATTATTTTAGTCAATTTAGATGTTGATATAATTGAAGGCATAGAAAAAGATTCTAGAAGCATAATTCTAATACCCTATCTTCCAGGGAACAGTAACTTTCAATGGAGACAAGAAGAGAGGGAATAGTTTTTTGTTTTTTAATTCTCTATCAAACAGCAGAAATAATGTATAGTATTTCCATCAACTGAAGTGCCTATAACAGACTAGGAACAGAGTAGGTCTTTAATAAAGTCTTATGGATTGTTTGATTCCAATTTCCCACTTATACTTTGGTAAATTCCAGGACCAGAGAATCATAAAGGGGGAGGGGCAAGAATCCCTCTGTTCTGGGTCAGTTGTAAGATTCACACACTGCTGTTGCTGCTGCTTCTTCTTCTTCTTCTGATATTATAGTATCAATAATATCAATAGATATTTTGAGGCAAATGTTTTGCACTTGCCCGTGTAATACCCACTGGGTGCCTTGCTAAAATTACATGGTTCTTTCTGGATGGAAAACACTCTGTTTATAAAATGTCCTGTTATCATGGTCATGACGAATGAGCTGTGTTTATTTGTTTCTTTCCTGGCTGTCTTTAGGAGATGATCTAAGGTTAATGGTGGAAATGCTACCAAAATAAATGGTTTTGTGTAGTCAAATATTTCATCTGAGCATTCCGTTTCAGGAAACTTGGGAAGAAAACAAATGAATGTTTTTGGAGTGTTTGAATTCATTCCTTAACTTTAGTGCTGCTAAGGTTTCCAAGATATGTTTAAAAATGTACTTTTCAAGTTACTCACAAAGTCTACAATGCTTCCACTGACATATCAATTAGAATGTATATTATACATATTTTCTTCTGGAAAATCCTCAAAAGGATGTAGGAGATGATTTCAGATGTCTCCATCAAATTGTGCATTTTCTACATGAAATGATTCCATAGATTCATAATCTTTCATGAAAGTGATATTTACCAGACCTGTTTTAAAAAATTTCCTTGAGTTGACATCTTATTCTGAAAATAAGTGGATGTATATTTGCCACTAATCCTTACAAGTTTGGGTGGCTTTGAAAAAAAAATATGTGATCTTGTGGATAAAATATAGGACTTTAGTGTCACAGATTCTGACTTAGGTCAGACTTAGTTGGAGAACTGTTCTAGGCCTCCATGAGAATTTCTCTCTCTTTTGGTCAAAGTTCTACATAAATCACGGCTCCTAAGTGATGCTGCCAGGATGACGTCATTACTGTTTCTTTCCCACTGGGTCTTGGGATTCTTCTAAGAATCCCCTTTATGGTCCAGCAAAGTACAAAGGACTATTTCTCAGACATCTCCTTCCTGCAAGGATTTATAGACCCAGAAATATTGGCCAATGCCAAAGTCATTTTTTGTCTTGCAGTCAATATTACTTTGGAGGTACACAGAGGTTTAAACTTCAACAATGGAGTTAAAAATGGCAGCATAATAAGAGAACAAGCCTATACCATAATAGATTTCTTTAAGATCAAGATTTTTTTTAGTTTAAAAAAAAAAAGAGGGAAAGAAAAGAAAGGAAAAGAAAAAGATTAATATATACCAAATCCTGGCAAGGCAAAGTGAATTTTTCTTCCAAGTCCTTCTGGTGAACTCCAGCATAAGAAGCTATACATCTGACTCTTGTACACATTACTGTCTTTTTCTAAACTTTGAGTTACAATACCTTTGGGGGAGGGTCCAAAATTGACTTAAAGGGAAAAGAAAGACCTCATCATTTGAAATTCCAGTGGAAAAATTTCCACTGAAAGGTACTTACTGGTTCCTTAAAGGGTTATATTCTATTTTGGTCCCTTAATTTGTTATTATGTGTTTGGTATAAGATAAGTTTAATTGCTTTTCATAATTATGAGTTAACTTTTGCTCCTCTGAGGTCGGAAAATTCAGGCAACATAAAAGAGAGAGGGGAATGTTCACAAGTCTACCTGTCGGTGGGTAAGTAAAATTAATACAGGAGTGACTCCACAGACTTATGTTTGTTTGTTGAACATGATATTCATTGATTTTCTGTGGCAGGTGCTTTTCTAGAGGAGAGAGGGAAAGAAGCATCTATAAGATTTCTGCCTTCATGGAGCTTACATTCTGGAGACAAAGAAAAGTAAACAAGTAATACTTTGATATATGGAATAGAGGTGGGAGTGATAAATGCCATTAAAAAAACAGTTCATGATCAGAAAAATGATGGTGGAGTGGTGGAAGGGTAGTTCTCATCTCAGAAGGACTCTCTGAAAAGGGGACATTTGGATACAAGCTAGAAGAGACAGAGCTCTTAGGTTTGTCAAGGGCTAGGAAAAACCACCCTGGGAGACAGCAAATGAAAAGTCAATAAGATGCAAATTTCAATGGTAGCTCAACCAAAGCAAGATGGCCAGTGTGGGCCACAGAGAGAAGGAAGAGACACAGTCACATGACAGGCAAAGGTCAGGTCATTACAGAGATCTGGCTGACAGGACTTGATGATGTTTTGGCTATGGGGAGGGAGGGGAAGACGTCTGTCTCTAACACTATTATGGCGCCACTTCTTTTACTAATAGATTATGGTCACGCTGGCAATAGAGGTCTCCCTGACCTGCTTCATGGCCAGATGGTAGTCAATGAAGTCTTTCCTAGTTTATTTCTCCTGTCTCCAATGGGAAAAACAGATTGTTTTTGATTTAGAAACAGTGAAATGACATTCTTGTATATATAACTCTACATATCTGATTATTTCCAAAAGCTATTGCAAAAAGCCAAACTGTTGGATCCATGAGGTATTTACCTTTAAAATTTGGTGCACTGTTTGATTCTCTGTTCTTCTCTTTGAGGCAGTCCCATGATGTGAAGACTCAGTTTCCTAATTTTCAGCAGCAGATATAATTTAGACTTGTCCATTCCATTAAGCAATGGTTTCTCTAGATAAAAGGATGAACTTACACAGCAGGTATAGAAAAGGAAATTTTCTGGGTGATTTTAAAGAGAAGATGATACTGATATTGGAAGATTTAGTTCTTAGGATATAAACCCAGGATTTTCCCATCACCTGACTCTGGGTCACTCTTGGCTGCCATGTTGCTGCTCAAAGCAAGGGTCTTCTGGGAGGGCCAGTTTGTGCTGTGGTCTTTGAGGTAGAATGCACATGTCCAGAGGCAAGTTAAAGTCCAGCTTAGAAGTCCAGGCAGGATGATGTTTTGGGGGGAAAATGTGAGAAAAAGATGCCCACAAAAACTTTTAAGGGGTCCTCCAAATAAAGGGTGCAGCAAAAGAGAGAGAATGAATGCCTGCGTCCAGATCTGAGCACTGCCCTGTACTATCGCTGTGCTTCTATGTAGGTGACTTCACTACTCTGGTCCTCACTATCATTAACTACAAAATGAGACCTTAACTCCTACCCTGTGTGGTCAACATATACAAGGGTGTTTGCCAAACATGTTAAACTCAAGATATATGACATACTTTTCATAGGAGTTGTTTACTGCACACATACTATGTGCCAATTGGGTACCTATTGCTTGACATCTATTATCCCATTTTTCCCTCATGATAACATCAGAGTAGATAATTTTTGTAAGGATTTATTTATTTTAGAGAGGGAGTGCAGGGGGGAGAGAAAGTCTCAAGCAGACTCTGCGCTCAGCACAGACCCCGACACAGGGTTTGATCTCACGACCCTGAGATCATGACCTGAGCTGAAACCAAGAGTCAGAACTCTCATCGACTCTGCTACCCAGGCACCCCCAGATAATATTTCTATTTCATATTTCAGATGGGGAGAGCAAGGTCCGAGGCATTTTGTGATTTGCTGAAAGTCGCAGAGCTGACAAATGGTAACCATGGAGCGTGAGTGAATGCAGGCTGTCTAATTGCAAAGAAACAACCTGTTTCTTGGGGCACATTCTCGGTGCTACATCTCAGTTTTAGCCTTGATGGACTCTGGCAGGGGAAGGTGGTAAACGCTTGCTTGTCTTTCACCTGGAACTTGGTAGAAACAGCCACAGAGAAAACTACCCTTTTCCCTTGATTTTGTGCATCTGCTTCCTACTCCAATGTTCCAGACTCATGGAATTCAAATTTAAAATGTCCCGTTAGAGGCTACCGTACCCGCACGGCAGGTGTTCTGTATCTGGTGGGAGATTTGAGATAATCCACTGGATTATGGTCAAGGATTCAGAGATGTCTCTTCTACTCTGGCTTTCCCACCTTGGCTCCTAGAGAAGGAATTTCAAACCTTTTAGAAAAGGGAAGAAGAGCACTTCTGCTCTTTCATCCATGCCATATATGAAGGGAGCCACGTATCTGATTGGTGTGATTAGGAGAAGCACTGATTCCTTCTCGGAACTTGGTGGGTATATTTTCTTTTACAATTGATCTTAGCCAAAAGGGCAAGAAGTGATGGTAAATTTTCTTTTATGTCGACACATCTTCTAAGTACAAGACAAACCTGGGATGAACCCAGTCTAGACCTTGCAGCCTGCACACCTCTGATCTCTTGGAGTCTCTCAGATGGGTAGGGTGCATGTCAGAACTGGGACTTGACCCTGACACTGGCCCTGGAAGTCACAGTTTAAAACCCGAGAGACTCCCCACTTATTATTTAACTAGGGCAGATTTTGGTAGAAAGAAAAAGCAGACCAACCTTTCTCCTTTCCTTATTAATTTGGTTGCTGTATCCAACATGCTCATTCTTTTTTATCATGAACCTGCATGGGCCCAGATTGGCCAGTTTTCTTTAGAAACAAGGAAAGGAGACATAACAGAGACATTCCAGGAAAGTAGCTTTCCCTGGATCATAGACCTAGATGTTTGATCGAGATGCTGATCCCTGAGATCCATCCAGCAGTGAGAATTAAATAATACAAATACTATTCACAGGGACGTCCAAAGAATACTCTAGAACACAAGTCAGCAAGTGATATATGACAGGCCAAATGTAGCCTGCCACTTGTTTTTTAAACAAAACTTTTTGGGAACTTAGCCACACCCATTTGTTTTCATGTTGTCCAAGGCTGCTTTGTCAAACAGTGCCAGAGTTGAGTCATTTTGACAGAGACTGTATGGCTCACAATGCCCCAAGTATTTACTATCTGATTTTTTACAGAAAATGTCATCTGAATCTTGTTCTAGATTCTCAGTGCTTTTCAAATTCCATGTGCAAATAAGTTACTTATGGATCTTGTTACTAGGTCCAGGGGTGATCAAGAGACTATATTTCTTTTCCTTTTTAAGATTTATTTATTTTAGAGACAGAGAGAGAGACACACACCCTGAAAGAGAAAGAGTGAGGGGGGAGGGGCGGAGAGAGAGAGAGAGAGAGAGAGAGAAACCCAGACAGACTATACTGAGCACAGAGCCTGACACAGGTCTTGATCTCATGATCCTGAGATCATGACCTGAGCCAAAACCAAGAGTCAGACTCTCAACCGACTGTGCCAGGAAGGTGCCCTGAGAATATATTTCTAAACAAATTCCCAGATCATGCCAATGCTGCTTGTCTTTAGGTCACATTATAAGTAGTAAGGTTCTAGTTCAGTACTGTCCAAAAGAATTTTCTGCAATGATGGGCCTGTTCCGCAACTGCACTGCTCCTTATGGTAACCACTGGCCACGTGTGGCTCTTGAACACTCAAAAAGTGGGTGGTGCAACAGAGGAACTGAATACTTAATTTATTTAATTTCCATTATTTTAGATTTGAATAGTCACATGAAGCTAGTGGCTACCTTACTGGACAGCATAGTTCTAGAGATAAGTCATACATTTACTGGCTTGTTTGTAAGAAGAAAACCAAACCATGCATGACTGGCTGAGGTTTTCCTCCTACTTTAAAAAAAAAAAAAAAAGGAAAGAAAGAAAAGGGAAAAAAAGATAGGTATTAGCATTACAGACAAGTTTAGAGGATATTAAGTCTTGGCTTACTCACGGGGGAGGGGGGCTCAGAGATACTGCAATCTGGCCTGAGTATAATAAACCCCTTTGTTACATTTAAATACCATCATACTATCTTATATACAGCAAAGCATCGGGATGTTTTATAGTAACAATGCAGCAGCACGAAAACCCCAGACAACTCTAAAAAGGCGCTAATTATTATTATTAGTGTTTTGCGCTAACAATAAATGTCAAATGGAACCCTGAAAACAAATAACTACCTGTCACCAAGTGAATGAAAGGCAATTTTAGTAAAGTGAATTAAAACCCCAAACATCACCAAGCCCAACCGGTGAGCAATGCCAAGGCAGCTCAGCAGACGCCTTGGCGGAGGCCTTTCCCAGAGCTGCAGGGTTAGGATGTCCTTGGGCCGGAGCACTGGGGACCAGGGCTCACTCATTAGCACCCAGGGCACCTGGAAAGGGGAGGTGGGCAGAGCCAAAAGGAGGGGGAAGGCCCATCTTCAGGACCGGGCCCTCGGTCCCAGCACGTGGAATTAGAGACCATTAGGAAGGGGAGAATCTTTATTTATTGGCCGGGCTGTAGCCTGCTTGAGCGTTATCAGTGAAAAATTAAAGTTGGACAGCAGAGTGCAGATTTGTTTTCATGACTTATTTCCCTTAGATTTTTCAAAGTGCATTCTGGGTGTCTCCCGAAGACTATTTTTTAAAAATAAATTGCACATTTTATTTTTTCAAACTTCATTTATCTTTGATATCTGATTGACATATTCAGGACAGTCTAATCCTTCCTGCTGCAGCGAGCTACGACAGTCTGCAGCAGGAATCAGCATCACAGAGCTGGAACAGGGGCTCTGTCTTCCCAGATGCGGGGAAGGAGGATCCGCGGGTTCCCTCTAGACGGCTATGCAGGTGGTGGGATCTGTCCCTTGGGCCGGCAGCTAGATGAGGCTTGGAGACTTGAATCAGCTCTCTCTAATTACTGCAGCTTCATCAGAGAAACCGGGAGCCTCATGAAAGAGGCAAGAGGCTGGGGCTTGTCTCTCTAATTTTCTGACTTTGTTATAATCGCCGGGGAAATTGGAAATATTTAGCCTCGTTACCGTGAGCCACTGAGTATATATTCTACCTAGTCTAGGACCGAATTCTCTCTATCTCTTCCTTTTTCTCCTGACCTTTTCTTTCTCTTGCTTCTGAGTGTTTGAATTGATAATAGAGCCACACACTTGTTCTAAACCTCGAATTAAGTCATTCAGAGCCAAAAGGCTTCCTTCCCCCCTTAGCCCTTGGCTGTCCTACAACCCTCGTCTCAAATCTCCCATGTGCTGGATATTTTTTTCCTACACAAATAAATGCAACATTCACGTAAGAATGTGCATGTACACACACTCTTTTTTCTTCTTTTCTACACAAACGGTAATAGAGCATACACAACGTTTTTCACCCTGCCTTTTATTTAATCCTAAAATCTTTTATCTTAGAAATCATTTCATATCAGTTAATAAAGACCTCAGTCTTCCAAAAAAGAAAAACAAATGCAATACACTCCAATAGATGGCTGTAGCCTCAATTATTCATTAAGTTTTCTGAACCTGGAAGCATTTAGGGAATTTCCAAACTTTTGCTCTTACCAACAACCCTGCCGTAAATAACCTTGAATGCAGGTCATTCCACACCCGGGAGAGGGTGTCTGTAGACTAAATACTTAGAAGTGGGCTAGTTGGGGCAAAGGGTAAGTGCATTTGTAATTTTGATAAATATTGCCAAATTGTCCTCTGCAGGGGTTGCGGGATTTACATTGCCATCAGTCATACGTGAGAAGGCCTAGTTCCCATATTCTCACTCCCAGAGGGTTTTATCCAACTCTGTGACGTTTGCAAACCAAACCGGGAAAGGAAAAATGGTCTTCTGGTAAAATTTTAATTCGCATTCCTCTTGAGTCAGGTCTTAAGTATCTTAATATATTTTTTTTATAAAATATACGTATTCCTTGTAAATTGTCTGTGCTCAGTCTGTGACTCTTTTGTTCATTGTTTCCAATGGAAAGATTTCACAGATGGAGAAAAGTAGCTCTTAATCTGGTTAATGAGTAACTCATGTTTTGTTCTCTGTGGTAAAAGATGTGGATTGGTTTTTTTTTAGTTATAGAGAAAATCATGATTTGATGCGTATTCATTGGTTCATTAAGAACCCACCCACGGAGGACCTACTCTGCGCCAGTCCCCTTCTTGGGTCCTTTGCTGCCAGTTCTAATGGGAGAGACCGACAAGAAAGAAAGAAGGAAGAACTATCACTGTTAGGGGTGAGCAGGATGCAGGGTTCACAGAAGCACTAAGGGAGGACCACGGCCGCCCCTGAGTGGTGGGAAGTATCCTGATGGAGGTGATTCAGAAGCTGATACTGAAGGGCAAATAAGAGGTAGTGGGGCAAGAAGTCAGGGTGGGGATGGGGAAGTTGAAGGGTGCTTTAGGCCAAAAAAATGACTTGTGTGAAAGAGGAAAAAAATGTGTGTGTGTGTGTGTGTGTGTGTGTGTGTGAAGGAAGTGATAAGAATTCAGTGTGATGGAAGGAAAGAGGGAGAGATCGCATCAGTCAGGGCAAAATTATGGGTATGTTGAAGGTCAGACTCATGTTCACGCACTGATGCTGGGCAAGTGCTGGAGACATGGGTGCACGAGGCAGAACAGTCCCTTCCTCCATGGAGCTGACGTGTTAAATGGGGGAGGGGCAGAGATCATTAATACAGGAACAAATAAATAAAGAAAAATCCTCATGTGTAGTGCAATGAAAGGAATACAGGGGGTGATTTTGGGGAAATCGGGTAGGGTGTCCGGGACAGGTGACTCTGAGTAGGTGAGGCTCAACCTAGGACAGGCTAAGTGAGAAGAAACACGGGTGCCAAGAGCAGAGCAGAGAAGCTTGTTTCCATATCAAATATAGTAGTCCCCCCTTATCTGTGGGGGACAGGTTCCAAGACCCCCTTGGATGCCAAAACCATGGATCGTACCAAACTCTGTATGTAGTATGCTTTTTCCTCACGCCTATCATGAAGTTAAATTTAGAAATTAAGCACAGCAAGAGGGGTGCCTGGGTGGCTCAGTGGGTTAAAGCCTCTGCCTCAGGTGATGATCCCAGCATCCTGGGATCGAGTCCCACATCGGGCTCTCCACGAAGCAGGGAGCCTGCTTCCCTTCCTCTCTCTCTGCCTGCCTCTCTGCCTACTTGTGATCTCTGTTTGTCAAATAAATTAAAAAAAAAAAAAAGCACAGCAAGAGATTAACAACAGTAACTAATAGTTAGAAAATCGACCAAGTATAGTACGCTATAATATCGACCAAGTATAGTACGCTATAATAAACGTTATGTGAATGTGGTCTCTCTCTCCCTCAAAATATCTTCCTGTATCGCATTTGCCCTTCTTTTTGTGATGATGTGGGATAATACGATGCCCACAGGGTTAAGTTGAAGTGAGCTGAATGACACAAGCATTGTGACATGGTGTCAGGCGACTGCTGACGTTCTGATCCCCTGTGGGCCGCACAGTCTCTGTCCCAACTACTCAGCGCTGCTCTTTTAGGGCCCAAGTGGCCACAGACAATACATAAGCCAAAGGGGAGTGACTGTATTTCAATAAAACTTTATTGATGGACCCTGAAGTTTCAATTGTATGTAATTTTATGTATCACAATCTATTATTCTTCATTTTCTTTTTCATCAAACCTGAAAAACAGAAGTGCCCTTCTTAGCTTACAGGCTGAATGAAAGCAGACAGGGGGCCAAATTGGCCCGTGGGCCACAGTTGGTGGACTGCTGCCCTTATGCGAGAGCAGCCCGAGGGGAAGAGACGGCTTCTCCGATAGTAGTGACTGATGTGCTACGGAAGGGGAATGAGGCTCGGGGAAGGATAGGAGGAAGAGACAGGAAGGAGAAAATATGCAAATTGTATTAACTTCTAACTTTGACTTCAGATAACTCTTGGTAGGACTCACCAAGATAACAATTTAACACAGTGTTTGAAACTCCTTAATAATATGTCTCTTTTTCTTAAAAAATCCACTCCGAGCGATGTATCCACATCAAGCAAGCAAGCAAATGCACAAAGATCTATGGGCAAGGATGTTCTTCCAGTATTATTTACAATAAAAATTCGCAACCCTAACCACGCAGCAAACAGTGGTTTGGTTAGATAATATCACAATGGGAAATTGTGCATCCATTAAACATGATTATGTAAATGTCTGCCTATTGACACATAAAGGCACTGATGATATATGAAGGACAAATTGTAGGTCACAAAATATTAGGTTTCACGTGAGCCTGCTTCTGCAGTACACGTAGTTCTGTGTACATACACACAGGGGAACGCAAGAAAAGCTGCCTAACAAAATATTTATATTGGTTGTTCCTGGATGAAAAGATTATGGGGTTTTATATATTTTTTTCTATATTTGCTAAAATTTATATTATTAGATGTTGCTTTTATCAGCACAAAAATGGAGGCTATAAAAATAGAATAGACAAAGATAATTTGGAAGGATCTCAGCTTTGTGCCACGTGTAAAAGATTTCATCTAAAAATATCTCGAAAACACAACTCCCGTCAGATTCTCAGAGCGTCGGGATGCTTTCTCCCATCTTCTCCTGCACTGCATATCGAATCTGTGTTTTCTTCTTGTTGGATGGTTAAATTCATAACCTCCCTCCCAGCCTGCTTCCGTAACCTGCCATCTGTCTTCTTGCTGACCTGTTGAGGATTCACAAAAACATTAGTTCTCTCGAAAGCGTGGCGCTTGGGAACAACGTCGAGGGAGACGTGGAATTTTTATTGCTTTTCTTCTGTTTTCCTTTCTCCGGATCCTCCTTGTTCTCTCTGCCTCCGCACCGGTGGGGCTGGGGGCACGTCCTCACTCCCAACCCTCTGTCAGCCCCCAGAGCCACGCTCTCAATGTGACAGTGACGGCAGCCGTCCTGGTTGTGATTTATCTTTGCAAGTTGCCAAATCGCTCTTGGTAGCATGTCTGGGCTTGGTGACTAATGAGGAAGACCTACCATCCATCTAAGGACAAAACAATGTGAGCAGTTACATTTAAATTTAGCGATCTCTCCCCCCTCCCCAGCTTATTTCTTCTTTTCTGATCGAAAAGGGCCCATTTAATGGCCTTTGTGGTAAAGACCCAAATAATTGTGTCACAAAAGCTGAAGATCATTTTTCACCAGAGTCAACGATGGTGGTGGATCGGCTGCCATCCTAAAGTTGCAAGCTCTGCTCAAAGTCTGGTCTCTGAAAAGCAATCGCTCTGGACCTTCAGAGGGGACTCACTCCGATGTCATCTACTGAAGCTCGGGTCATTGTTCCAATAATGCTGTTTGTAAATTGTCAGAAGACACAACCTCTATGTAAGGCAACATTTGGGACCCAGATAGGTCTCCCTGACAAACACTCCTGGAGGGACGGAAGGCGGAGATAGAGTCTCCCCTCGATGAGACAGCAGTAAGGTGTGAGGAAAGGACGCTCTGGGGATGAGCAGCCCCGAGTTCGAATCCTCACTCGGCCACTTACCGTCTAGCTGCTGGACCTGAGCAAATGACGTGTTCCCTGCACCTGTTCCCTCATCTATGAAATGGATTATGCGCATCCTTTTGTGGGTTTGTTACGAAGGTCTGGCAGATTGTGTTTTCCAAAGGTGACCGTGGAATTTTCTCCCATGCTATGATTTCTAGAATGTACCCACTGCCTTATCCAGAAGCAGAGTCTAGCCTTCCTTCCCTTGAGTCTGGGCAGACTTGTGACTTGCCTGCCACCCAGGGAATGTGGTGCCGGTGAATCGGGACACCACTGGAGTGTAGGGCACAAATGGAGATGAGGCATTCACACTTGGACCCTGAGGAAGAAGTCCAAATTTCCCGAGGCTGTCATGCCACGAGGCAGCTCAAGCAGCCCTGTGGAGAAAGCCATGGGGAGGTTGTTACTATCAAAAAACCCAGCTGAGGTCCCCACCACTGACCAGCATTCACCATCAGCCACATGAGAGAGCCCTTCCCAATCACTCTGACTCTCCACAAGCAGTTACTCTGGGTGTTCCAGCCTTCCCAGTGGACTCCTGAAGCCCCGTGAGACAGAGACGAATGATCTCTTGTGCCCTGTCCAGCTTCCTCACCCACACTATCTGAGAGCAAAGAAAAATGGTTGTCTTATGCCACTAAATTTGGGGTGATTTGTTGTGTAGCAATATTAATAGGAAAGGGATGCTCAGGAGACAAAATTCCTATAGAGCAGGTGGCACGTGGTAGGACTGTTTTAATTATTTACACCATTTTCTTCTCTAGATTAGACCTCAGGTATGACAGGAGATGGTAAAAGAGTAACACAGGGACCTCCGCCTCCAGCGAATGGGAGGGAATGATCTGCTCCACTTTCATTCCTTCGCACCTGCATGACAGAGAGATCTGGATGTTTCCTGGATGCCGACACGCAGGGCAGGCTGTTGGGGTCCGGGCGAGGCTGACCACGGAGACGTGGGCTTTCCCCATAGGAAGTCTGGGGGGGGGGCAGAAAGATAAACAAGCGAATAAATAGGTAAGAAAATGGCAAAGCTGAGAGGAAGCAAAGTAGGGTCATGTGCGACGGGGCGAGGCAAAGACATGAAGCAGAGACTCCTTCCCCCTGGTACATAGGGCAAGCTCCAGGCAAGCTTGAGAAAACGGCTGGTTTCCATGCCTCATGTTTGCAAGTTCTGCCTCCCCTACCCATGCAGTGGTCTTTCGGTCACATTTTGTCAAGAATTGCACAGGATTGGGGCGCCTGTGTGGCTCCGTCAGTTAAGTGCCAGCCTTCAGCTCAGGTGGTCCCTGGATCTTGGGATCGAGTCCCGCACTGGGCTCCATGGTCGGTGGGGAGCCTGCTTCTCCCTCTGCCTGCTGCTCCCCCTGCTTGTGCTTTTCCTCACTCTCTTCTGTCAAATAAATAAATAAAATCTAAAAAAAAAAAAAAAAAAACTGCACAGGACTAGAAGCTCTTTGAAGCTGGAGACACCTACCCCCTGCTTGGTCCTGGCTGTGCCCTGTGGCCCATTGTGGGTTTTGCCCCCGAGTAGACATTCATTTCAATGGTTCAAATGGACAGAATACTTGGCAAGAATCTTCAGAAATCCCATATGAGGAAATACAAGGGATACTGTGTCACACACAGAATCTCTGGGCCTATAACATATATTCGATATGTAAAATATTAACTATGGAGAACCACTTAGGTAATAGTGACTCCTAGAATTGTGGCTCCTTGAATATAAGTCCTTGAATTTTATAACAGATACATTTTGTGTTGGTTAAAAATATTAATTTGTCATGAAACAATAATAAGTGCATAAGATTTCATACGAGGTATGATGTCACAAATGCAAATGAAGTTCCTTTGAGTATCTCCCTCATGAGATGCCTCCCCCTTCATGTGGTAACCCCTGTATCAATCTGCCTTTTTTTCTGACTTTCTAAGGATTTTCATGCCCATGTGTGTGCCCACGGAACATACCAAATATTGTTTTGTACTTTTAAAACATTTTGGTTATTAGAAAAGGCTTTCATATGGTGAATCATGTTTCTGCAACTTGCTTTTCTTTCTTTTTTTTTTTTTTAAAGATTTATATATTTATTTGAGAGAGAATGTGTAGAAATGGGGGGAGGGGCAGAAGCAGAGGGAGAGAGAATCCTCAAGCAAGACTCGGCACTGAGCATGAGGCCCAGCACAAGGCTCAATCTCATGACCCTAAGATCATGACCCGAGCCAAAATCAAGAGTTGGATGCTTAACCCACTGAGCCAACCAGGTGCCCCTGAAACTTGCTTTGTTTTCTTCTCTCAAAATTCTGTCTTGAAAACTTGTTTATCTGGGCCATAGTCATCCTTCTTATTCTTTTTTAAATCACTGCACCCCATAGCACTCTTGCACACTTCATTTTAACATTCCCTTTCTTTTTTTTTTTTTTTTTAAGATTTTATTTATTTATTTGACAGAAATCACCAGTAGGTAGAGAGGCAGGCAAAGAAAAGAGGAGGATGCAGGCTCCCCACTGAGCAGAGAATCTGATGCGGGGCTCGATCCCAGGACCCTGAGATCATGACCTGAGCTGAAGGCAGAGGCTTAACCCACTGAGCCACCCAGGCGCCCAGAGAGCATCGACATCCTCTCTCTGATGGACATATAGGTTGCTTCCAGGTCTTGCACTTCCCCCAGGGAATGTGACTTACATCCTTGCACATGTCACCTTGTGCTCTAGTGTTAAGGTGTCTCTAGCCCACACCACAGGAGTGAAGGGCTCAGTCAAGATCATGGGTACTTTTATTTTAAAGAGACATTGGCATTCTATCCAGTGCCTGAAGATCATTCATTTCTCCATACTTGGCCATTGATTGGCCAATTGATTTAAAAATCAATTGATTTTTAAATCAAATATCGAATGAATGGATAATTGGCATTCCAGAAAGTCTAAAGCATATGACATGTGTTACTATGCTGTATTTTATTAAAATGTATACTATGGTGTTGAAATGTAGACGACCTTCGTCCTGGGCAAGCTCATCCCTTTTCTTTAATAACCTGGAGGATAGGGGTGGACCAACAGAATCCTTGCCTCATGGATAGAAATACTTCAGAGAGCCAGAAGAACATTCCAAAAAGGTAGAAGTATTGGTTTGGGGACTGCTGTCCTGTATGGGTAAGAGAAGGGAGGGAGCTGGAGGAGAGGCATGGTACAGAAAATCATGGCACAGACACAGAATCGTTTCCTAATAAAAAAAAAAAAATCAAAGTTTTCCATGAGGCCCTGTCAGCAGCTCTTCAAGCAGTGCGACTTATTTTAAATTTTATTTAAATCAACAAATTGTACACACTTAAACACGGAAACAGAATACAAGGAAAACACAAGCTGCCCTAACAGAGCAATGTCTAATAAACATTATGCTACTCAGAGATATTTGCTGTTTAATCACCCCACAAAAGGACGCATTCAGCCAAAAGATGTCAGATAGCATCTTGCTAAAGGCAATGGTGCCAGTTTTCCTGGCTTCTGAGTTCAGGAAGCGAATTTGTTTTCTCTCCTCCCCATTTGCCTTTTATTTTTTTAATACCAAGATCTAAGATGCTCTATCTCATGGACCATTCAGAGGATAAAGCATTTGTGCTTTGAGTAATAATAATAATAATAATACCCATTTATTCAATAATTTCTTGTTCAAAAAAAAGTTTTTTTAAGTACTCTGTACAACCAACATGGGGTTCAAACTCATGACCCCAGGATCAAGGGTCACATGATCTATCGACTGAGCTGGATAGGTGCCCCTATTCAATAATTTTTTTTTTTTTTTTTTGGTCAGGACTGGCTATACACTTTGTAGTGCAGATAAAAATGTGGAGCCCCTTGTTCAAATAGTATAGGAATTTCAAAATGGTTAACAACAGAGCATTAAGCAAAGCATGGACTTTTCTGAGTGTGGGTTGGTATGGTTGCCCAGGTTGTGCATCCAGGAAACCAGCCTTGATATGTGGTCATCTGGGGAAGACCCCCCTCATTTTTTTTTTTTTTTTTAACAACAGAGTCCTCCCCTGCTTCTCTGGAAAAGGCAAGATGACTGGATCGATGAAACCCCATGAGATTGACAGTGGTTGGCCCTGAAGGTTTTCTAAGGATGAACCAGCTAACTGCTCAGCTTTTATTTTGTTGGCTGTTATGCAGGCTGAGGGCTAAGTTACTAGAAGAAATATTTGAAAGCCAGGGTTGGGAATTACACAGGCCAGAAGAAAAAAAAAATAAGGAAAACTAGAAGACACTGGTGCCTAGAGCAGAACTTTGAGGAGGGAACAGATTTGAAAAGTGATTTTTTAAAAAAGATTTTATTTATTTGACAGAGATAGAAATCACAAGCAGGCAGAGAGAGGGAGAGGCAGTCTCCCAGCTGAGCAGAGAGCTCAATGTGGGGTTTGATCCCAGGACCCCAAGATCATGACCTGAGCTGAAGGCAGAGGCTTAACCCACTGAGCCACAGAGGCACCCCTGAAAAGTGATTTTTAAAAATGATGTTTTATAAATAATCCAGTTAAGAAAAGAGCAGAAGACATGAATAGACATTTTGCCAAAGAAGACATACAGATGGCTAACAGACACATAAAAAGATACTCAACATCACTCATCATCAGGGCAATATAAATCAAAACTACAACAAGATACCACCTTATCCCTGTCAGAATGGCTAAAATTGACAACACAAGAAACAAGGTATTGGTGAGGATGTGGAGGAAGGGAACCCCCTTATATTGTTGGTGGGAATGGAAACAGATGCAGCTACTCTGTAAAACAATATGGAGGTCCCCCAAAAAGTTAAAAATAGAGCTACCCTATGACCCAGCAATTGCACTAGTAGGTATTTATCCAAAGGATACAAACATAGTGATTTGAAGGGGCATGTGCACCCTAGTGTTTATAGAAGCACTATCAATACTGGCCAAATTATGAAAAAAGCTCAAATGTCCATCAAGTGATGAATGGATAAAAAAGATGCGATACACACCCCCCCCCAACACACAGTGGAATATTCCTCAACCTTCAAAAGAATGAAATCTTGCCATTTGCAATGATGTGGCTGGAGCTAGAGTGTATTATGCTAAGCAAAGTAAAACAACTAGAGAAGGACAAGTCCTATTCGATTTCACTCATGTAGAATTTAAGAAACAAAACAGATGAACACAGGGGAGGGGGAAAGAGAGGGAGGCAAACTTTAAGAGACTAGAATTATAGAGAACAAAGTGAGTGTTGCTGGAGGGAGGTGAGTGGGGGGTGGGCTAAATGGGGGAGGGGTGTGAAGGAGGGTACTTGTGGTGAGTACTGGGTGTTATATGTAAGTGGTGAGTCAGTTCTCCTCCTGAAGCTAATATTGCACTATATGTTAACTAACTAGAATGTAAATAAAAACTTGAAACAAAAATGAATGAATTAATGAATTAAAATGACGTTTTGCCACGTGTGATGTAGGTGAGGTAGGTCCTCTTCCGTCCTTTCCACAAAAACCCTTCAGTAAACTGCTTAGTCACTAAAGGAATGAGGAAGAATGAGGTAAGATGTTCTGAATGGTCTTGAAGTGGGTGAAAGGGGAGATCTGAGGCCACCCACGAAATCATCACTTTCCGGGTCCCACACAAATTATTTAATTCTCCCAAAAATGTCATAATAACTTCATTTCAGAACTTCATGGGCCCATGTTCTATTCAGTGGTCAGCTTTTTGAAAAAACTGATTTATAGGCATTGTTGTTAAGGAAACTAGTCCTTCATCCCAAGAGTTACAAATACGTTTCCCATTTGCCTCTTAGTTTTGTTTTTGGTATCATTCTCCCCACGCAAATTCTTTATAAATATTTGTATTAGCTTACTCTAGCTGATATAACAAATTACTAAAACTGGGTGACTTAAAACAATAAAATTTATTCTCTTACAATTCCGGCAGGTAGAAGTTCCAAATCAAGACGGTGGCAGGGTCATGTTCTCTCCAAAACTCTTGGGAAAATCCTCCCTTTTTCTTCCAGCTTCTGATGGTTTCTAGAAATCCTTAATGAGCTTTGGTTGCAACTATCTCCAATGTCTGCTTTTGTCTTCACATGGCCTTCTTCCCTGACCATATGGATATTCAAATCTCCCTCCCCTTGCAAAGACACTAGCCATTGAGTTGGGGTCCATCTTAATCTATAATAACCTCATTTTAACAGGATTGGATTGGCCAAGACTAAGAGTTTTTTCATCCTGTGACAATGAAAAAATTTTATATGTTTCCTGGGGAATAATAGGTTTCTCTTACTAAGTTGTATTTAAATGTTTGAACATTTGGTGTAAGTTTTAGTGGAGTGAAGTAGGATTCCTTTTTTTTTTTCTCCTTCCCAAATAGCTATTCAGATGTCTTCATAACATATATTGAATAATGAACCTTTTCCAAACTGATTTCAGGGTCACTCTTGTACATAATAAATTTCCATATTTATTTGTGCCTTTTGTCTAACTTCATTCCATTCCATTGACGTGCTTGTTCGGCACCCGACCACCATGGTTTTGTCATTGTAGTGTTAGACTATGTTGCAGAACCTCCCTGACTCATCTTATTTATATATTTTTTATTGAACTTTAGAATTAGATCTTCCAGTCCAAAAAAAGTGATATCATTTCTACTGAATTCATGTTAAATATATAGATTTACTTGTGAAAATGAATATCATGCCAATATCCATTTTTTAAGTCTTTTTCTAACTCCCTTAGAAGCAATTTAAAGTCATCTTCTTCAAAGTCTGTCCCATTGTTTTTTAAGTTTAATGCTAGAAGGGATTATCTATCATGAAAGGATATTGACTTCTATCAAAGGCCTTTTAGCATCTATGGTGATACATTTTTCTTTTGATCTATTAGTACAGGTTTTCCTAATACGGAATTGTTCCTGAATGTTAAGAATTGGGAAGTGAATTCTTCCTATACTTACTAGCTCTGTTTCCTTGTGAAAATTCCTTCATCTTATGGAGACAGTTTTCTGTAAAATGGGAATAGTTGTAGTGTTGCCATTTTAGCCTACTTAGATTCCTTCTCCTTCTTTGTGAATGAAACCAAAAAGGGGTCATTTTCCTTTGGGGAGTCACCCTTCCCCACTTTCAGTGGCTACAGTAGGAGAGGGGTTGATTCCTTCTCCAGGTCCAGGGGTAGACACTTAAACCAGGCACTCCCCCGACTCAGTGACATTGATTTGTTGAAGGATGACACAAGCTAGGCCAATAGGAAGTAGCTCTGGGCTTTTTCTGGACCTTACTGCTTTTGCCAAGCTTCTAGAGTATGAACATGTTCGTGGCTGTACTGTCAACATGGAAGTCAAAGCTGAGAACAAAGGACGGAGTGACAGCAAGAGATATGATGAAATGCTTTGAATCCTTGGAACAAACACTCCTATTTACTGCCTGAGTATTTACTTGGAAAGAAGGAGGAAGAGGAGGAGGAAGAGGAGGAGGAGGAGGAAGAGGAGGAGGAGGAGGAAGAGGAGGAGGAGGAAAATGGGGAGGAAGAGGTGGAGAGGAAGGAGAAGAAGAAAAAGGAGGAAGAGGAGGTGGAGGAGAAGGAATGGGAGAAGGAGGGGCGGGGGAGGGAGGGACAGGAAGGGGAGGAGGGGAACAATAACAATGATAACAACTAATACTATTACTAATAATAGCAGTTAACAATAACTAAATTTTACTGAGCACTTATTATGGACCAGAGTTCATTGTGAGCATTCTTCATGCACTGACTTCTTTAAAAGTCTTCATAACAATCCCAGGAGGGAGATGTTCTTAACATTGCATTTTCGGATGAGAAAACAGAGGTCCAAAGAGTAGTGATAACCTGCTCAATGGCACAGGGCTAGTAAATACAGAGCCAGGATTCAAACCCAGGCTGTCTTGCTTTAGCATCTAAATACAAACAGTCCCTGATTTCCGATGGTTTGACTAAAAATTTTTCACTCTTACAATGGTGTGAAAGCGATAAGCATTCAGCAGAAACCATTTTTGGAATTCTGAATTTGGATCTTTCCCTGGGCTAGTGATATGCTTTCCAATCCTCTCCCATGAACTTGGGTGTTGGCGGTTCCCAGTCAGCCCCATGGTCCCCGGAGTCAACAATCATCCTGTGCCCCTCCAAGCACTCTGTTTCTCCCTTTCAGTGCAGTAGTCAGTACATTACATGAGATAGTCAACACTTAATTATCAAATAGGCTTTCTGTTAGGTGATTTTGTCCAACTGGAGGCTCGTGTGTGTGTTCTTCTCACATTTAAGGTAGGCTGGGAGAAACTATGATGGATAGTAGGTTAAGTGTAGTGAATGCATTTGTGACTTACTACATTTTCGACTTACGATGGGTTCATCAGGAGGTAACCCCGTCAGACATTAAGGAAGATCTATACTTGTGCTAATAAAAGAGCTTTCTGTTCAAAGTCTGTTTGAGAAGTGTTTCTGTCATCTGCAATAAAAACAATGTAATTTTAATTCCATCATCATGATACCTCTTTAAAAAGTTGTTGAGAGTCTTAACCAAGTTTGTATACGTCAGTTCACTTGGTTAGTGCCTGGCACATAACAAGTGTCCAAATATTAGATGTTGCTGTCGCAGAATGTCATGGAATCTCACTGTCCAACCTCCTCAGAGAAGCAAAGAGAAGTCAAAACCCACCTTTTAGAAACAATTCATATTGGTCTTGCTTGAAACTGCTGGAAATGCAAACTCACATTCTTAGAGGGGCCAGGTTCAGGGTTTCTGATCTTCTGATCTTCAATACTATTGACATTTGGGGACAAGCAGTACTCAGTTGTGGGGCTATGTCGTACATGCCATCCCTGGCCTCTACCCACTAGATGTCAGTAGCACCCCCCACAGCCCTGTGTGACAATCAAAAATATCTCCAGATCCTGCCAGATGTCCCCGAAGGGTGAAATCACCCCCCATTTTGAAACTATTGGTATAAATGACTGAAGCCCATCCTTACACTCTGTGAGCTGTGGTGCCTGTTTCGTACAAAAAGCATTGCTCCTTCTAAGGGGGCGGCCACTCCTCAGCTCCCGCACATTGTTGGTAAGGATGAATATGGACCCATTATTGTCAGATCATCCAAATTATCTAGGTTTTGATTATTTAAAAAATATTTATTTTTAAGTATTTCTCCACAGGGTCTTAGTTCCTCTTATTGGAGAATGATATTAGACACCAAGATATGGGTGCTTGAAAGTTACAAATTACTTAAAGAGCCATATGAAGAATAGAAAATCAGAATAACCCTAAATCTATTAAAGAACTTGATTTTCTAATTAAAACTCTTCTCATAAAGTCAGTTCCAGGCCCAGATAATTTCACTCAAAAATTCTATTAGATATTTTGAGAATAAATACTACTAACATATATGCTCAGAAAATAGAGAACATTTGACACCACATTGTTTGAAGATATCAATACCATAATACCAAGAGCAGAGTTATAACAAGAGAAAATAACCCTACAGATTCATACCTCATGAACATAAACACAAAAAATCTTAACAGATATTTTAAAATGGAATCCACTCTTATATGTAAAAGAAGTAAAGCAGCAAATAAAGTAAAATAAAGTTATATGTAAAAGAAGTAAAGTAAAGACCAAGTAGTTCTTAATCTGAGAAAAGCAAGTTTGGGCTATCATTTGAAAATGAATCAATATAATTCACCAGGTAACAGAATAAAGGGGAAGAAAAATACTATCAACCAAACAGATACAGAAAGAGTATTTGACTAAAATCAATACCCATTCATGATAAAACTTTCCAGCTAAAGGACAACCAAAAGAACTTTCTCAACTTGAAAAGGGACACCAAAGAACCTGGAACTTCCACCATTCATGCTTAGTAGGGAAGGACTGAATCCTTTCCACCTAGGATCAAGAATAAAGCAATGGTGTTTGGTCTACCACTTTGGTTCAAATTGTCCTGGGGTCCTAGACAGTACGCTAAGCAAAGGAAAAGTAATACAAGTCTTTCCCAGGAAAGACAAGTTTTGAATTGTCTTCACTTTTAGATGGTATGATCATGAACACAGAAAATCCTAAGAACTTTACAAAAAAAGCTACTAGAACGAATTGATGAATTTATCAATGTCACAGGCAACAAGATTAACATTCAAAAACCAGTAGCATTTCTAGATACTATCAACACAGAATTGGTAAGTGATATTTAAAAGTATAATTTACAATAGCATCAAAGCCCATGAAATGCATAGGAATATATTTAATACAATATTTTCAAGAACTGTAGCCTGAAAATATAAAATGTTGCAGTGCAGTATTTAAAAAGACCTAAATAAATGAAAGACAGACATGACCATGGGTTAGATGACTCAGTATTATTAAGAAGTTAGTTCTCCATAAAATTGTCTATAGATTCAATGCAATCCCATTCAAAATACCACCAGGTTTTTGTAGAAATTGATAAGCTGATTCTAAAATCCAAATGGGAATATGAAGAACAGCCTAGAAAACCTAGAAGGGCCAAAATAATTTTGAAAATGAAGAACAAACTTTGAAGTCTTGCACAATGTGCTTTGAGGACTGACTATAAACCTACCAGGATTAAAGCAGCATGGTATTTACATAAGAATACACAGACAGATCAGATAGATTTAAGTGCACTCAAAAACCACAGACTGGGTAGTGCTGCATCACTAGCATCACTAAAATAAAGGGACTGATAACAAAAAGGATTATCTGATAAGGATGTGGAAAACTGGAACTTTCAAATCTTAATATTAAGAGTTTAAAATGGTACAACCACTTTGGAGAACTTAGTGGCAATTTCTCAAAAACTTAAATATATACTTAGGGTGCAATCTAGCGATTGCACTTCCAAGTATTTACCTAAAAAAGATGAAAGTATATGTCCATACAAAGATTTCTATACAAATATTCACAGCACCTTTATTCATAACAACCTGCAAACTGGACAATCCTCATGTCTATTTACAAATGCATGGATAAAAAATAGTGGTATATCCGTGTCATGAACAAATCCATACCACTCAGTACTAAAAAGGAAGGAACATGTAAGACATGAATGGATCTCAAAAACATTATGCTAAGCGAGAAAATCAGATATCCAAAAAAAAAAAAAAAAGAATTAAGAAAGAAAATACACACTGAATAATTCCATTAAATTAAGTTCCACTACAGGAAAAATTACAGTGACAGAAAGCAGATCAGTGCTTGCCTGGGGTTGTGGAAAGAGTTCTGAGAATTAATTATGAAGAGGCACCAGGAATTTCTTGGTGTAATGGAAGTGTTCTGTGCCTTTATTGTTGTGGACTCTGCTCAGGCAGATGTGTTCCTGAAAACTCATCAAACTGCACACTTACAATAGCTGTGTGTATATTATACTACATGTATATTTTATCCCAATAAAATTGATGTAGGGGGAGAAAATACTTTGCAGAGAAGTCAACTTGCTTGGATTCATCCTCTCTGTTTTCTCTTGGTTCTCTGTTTTCTCTTGGCTCATAATATTTAGCCTCTTGAAGAAAGTGATCAAGAGAAAGATGTTCCATTAGGATACAACCATACTTGAGAGAATACATAGAACTCAAGGGCTTCCCACACAAGTGTATGCCAATATGGCACTCAAAGTGATTGTCAGTTACAACGTCACAAATATGTCTACTTAACACAGAGATCACAAAATCTTCTCCCATGGGTTACATGAGGATCCAGAGTTGTGCACCTTTTTCTATTTATAATCTAAATTAAAAAGAAAATCATTGCCAACATTCTAATATTGGGAGAGTGACATAAAAATCTGGGCTTGGGGTTTAGCTTGTCAGGTTGAACCCTCGCTCTTTTCAAGGCACATTGAACTGAATTGACTATTTTAGTCAAGACCTGTGGGCTCCAACCTGATCCTGTTGAGGGCCCATCAGGCAGCATGCCTCATGTATGTTACCAGACAGTCCCTGGAGCCTGTGCATTTGTGCCCCCCTGTGAATCTTCCTGGTGCCTACCGAGGGGCCATACTGGGATCGGCACTCAGTAAATATGGGTGAACCATGGGACCAGATTTTTGGCTGTCAACACCAACAGGAAGGCCTCAAATTTGGTCAGGGATTTGGGTTTTTGTTTGACATTCCTCACATCTTCTGAAATAGCAGCTAAACTAGTGACATGGTCTTCATTTTCCTGTCCCTACTTCTGCTTTCCTTCTTCTTTGAAATATTTTCAGAATTTGTTTTATTCTCCCTTCCTTCCTCCACCTCCCTACCTCCTCTTCTCTCTTTTCCTGTTTCATCACACAACTGGGATGATAGCATTTAAGACACAAAAAATAAAAACATGTAAAGTTAGGTTTCAAGAACTTAGACCAGGAAAACAAAACATCCAATAGACCAGGCTAAAAGGAGAAGACAGATAAAGAAGCAGAAGGTCTTAACCAGTTTGGGTATGTGTCTCTCCAGGAAAGCAGATTTTCACAGTGACTAATTGTTACTGTAACTTCTTTGCCTAGGTTTCTTTGAGCCCTCTGGAATTACAGGTAGAATTTTGCAGGGTGTGCATTTTCCTTCAGAGAACAGGCTTTGTTTTTCTCAGAGTCTCAAAACATTCACGACCCAAAAAAGAAACATGAAACAGCTCTTTAGCTATCACTTTCCTGTCTCTCTATGACAATAATCACTGGGACTAACTTCAGGGTCCCTCATAAAACTACAGGTGAATTTCTATTCCACAGCAGGAAAACATTGAGAGAGATTTGCCTCTCCATGTGAGGGGCAGGCTACAATTGTCTGCCATCAGTACAAAAGCCAAATCGGGGAGGGCTTTGCACATACCTCAAGTTTATCAATGTTATTTTAATTAATGTATACCAAGGAAATAATCAAGAGTGTGTTGAAAGATTTAGCCACAAGAATGGTCATTATTGCATTATTAATAACAATGAGGAACACTGTTATACATTCAACAACAATAAGTTTTCTAAAAAATTACAGCACATCAAAGTAATGGCATACAATGGCATCTTTGAAAACGATGTTGAAAAATATTAGCGACAAGGAAAAAATATCATGTGGCATCAGGAATTTGCAAACTATGGCCATGGGACAGATCCTAACCACCACCACCCCCCTTTTTTTTGTGAATGGTATTGTTGGAGCTTGGCCACACCCATTTGCTTTCTTATCCTCTTTGGCTGGTTTTGTTCTGCAGCTGCAAGACTGAGTAGGTGGGACAGAGACCCTATGGCCAACCAAGCTGCAAATATTTATTTACTGCCTAGATCTTTATAGAAAAGGCTTGTCAGCCTCTGTTTTATATCATTAAATGAGAAAGCAGTATTATTTCAGAGAGAGGAGGGAGGAAGGGAGAGGTGGAGAAAGAATAGTCCAAGTAAACACACCGAAATGGTCAACGGTGGCTATCCTGGGTGATAGAATAACAGGCAATTTGTGGTTTGGTCCCTTTGATTTTCATTCTTTTCCAAAATGTATACACTATTACCTTCACCATCACATACAAACCACTTTTCCTGAACATTTTATAATACCATTTAAGACAGTCACTCTAGCTTCCTGAGCCTCCCAATCTCACCCCATGGATACGGTGGCGGCAGAAGAGTCTCTAGTTATTTTGTTGAGTGGCTGTGAAGCCACCGATTGCCCTGTAACTCAGTTCTATTCAGCATTATACCTGGGAGGGTAGACACAACAGGAGAAGAGGAACAGGGGAACAGTGCTTGGAGAAAATTAAGATCTGCAGACATGACACTTCCTAGAAATCAGTCTGTCTTGGTTTCTCCTGTAATTATTCACCATTTTGTTTACAAATGGGAAATAGCATTCTACTGTTCAGTGTCTTCCAAGAGACTGAAGTTAATTTGAAATAATCCTCCAGCAAAAGCACCAATAAAAGCATCTGCAAGGCCCTGATGCCATACCCTCTGGCTACTGACACGACATTATTGATACACAAATCAAAGTTGACTGCTCTGGTAACACTGAGTCCCCTGGCAGCAAGAGCTTTCAACAGAGAAGGTGCTCCTTTCTTAAGACAGGGCCAACTTAATACAAGATCTCATTGTAACAGGCTCAGTGAAGACATTAAAGAGATCCCAAACAGAAATGTTTAATCTCCATCTGTTGTTTCCTTGTAGACAGAAAGAACCTACCAAAAAATAATCATAAATTAAACAAAAAGAAGAAGAAATTCAAACTATGCTTAAGAATAGACTCATGAGACACAGGGAGGCTACAGATGTAATGTGATTTGAGGGCTGTCACAAGATTTCACCTGTCAGAGAGTGAGTTGGGAAACTTACGCCTGCCTGAAGTTTTCACCATTAGAGTCATTTCATTGCGACACGGTGTGTTTTAAAAGTCTCTGCTCAAATATAGAATTATTGAACTTCTGGATTTAAAAGGTCCTTAGAGGTCATAAATCCATTCCTGAACTGACATGTGAATCCTCTCTCCAGTATCCTTGCTAAGACATTACCCAACCTTGGAAAGAACTTCTCCCATGACGGGGAACTCATTACTTAAAAAAAAAGAAAAAGCAGCTACTTTGTTTGAGTGGGCTTTAATTTTATAAACGTCTTCCTCATGGCAAACCAAATTCTTCTTCCCTATAATTTTTACTCTTTGATCATTAGTCCTGCTTCATGAATTCAAACAAATATTTAATATACACCCTATCAGGCATGGTCAACATGGTGGCAGTCCAGATAATCAAGGTTCCTGACCTCATGGAGCTTATAGTCAGGGAGGAAGACAAACCAAGAAAGATAAACCAAGAAAGAAGCAAGATCATTTCAAACACAGTCAAGACGAAGTAAAGCAATAATGAATGACCAGAGAGAGTGGGTCGAAGCTACTTTGGATGGAGAGCATTATGGGTGAAATTGTGGCCCCCTTAAAAATATATTGAAGTCCTTGGGACGCCTGGGTGGCTCAGTTGGTTAAGCAGCTGCCTTCGGCTCAGGTCATGATCCCAGCGTCCTGGGATCAAGTCCCATATCGGGCTCCTTGCTCCGCAGGGAGCCTGCTTCTCCGTCTGACTCTGCCTTCCACTATGTCTGCCTGTGCTCGCTCTCGCTCACTCTCTCTGACAAATAAATAAAATCTTAAAAAAAAAAAATATTGAAGTCCTAACCCCTTGTACCTATAAAGGTGATCTTCTTTGGAATAAGGTCTTTGTGGATGTAATCAAGTTAAAATGATGTTATCACAGGGGGCTGGTAACTGGCATTCTCATAAAAAAGAGGAGAAGAGATATTTGCCAAGAGAAGACAATGTGAAGACACACAGAACAAACACTACGTGTGGAAAGAGAACAGGGGCAGAGACTGGAGTGTTGTATCTGCCAGCCAAGGGATGCCAATGATTCATGTTAACCACTGAAGCTAAGAGAGAGACATGGAATAGACACTCCCCTGGAGTCTTCAGAGAGAGCATGGCCCTGACAATACCTTGGTTTTAATCTTCTAGCTTCCAGAACTATGAGAGAATACACTTAGTGGCATTTAGTCACAATGTCCTAGGTAATGATTCCAGAGCATCAGGGAAAGTCTAACCAATGTTTTGAGCTGATGAGTAAGTGTTAACCAGGAAGAAGATGCT
This sequence comes from Mustela lutreola, assembly GCF_030435805.1. NCBI lineage: Eukaryota > Metazoa > Chordata > Mammalia > Carnivora > Mustelidae > Mustela > Mustela lutreola. The sequence goes on from NC_081298.1 coordinate 8,810,523, forward strand.
CCCAAGCACAAGAGCAAGGAAAAACAAAAGCCCTGAAGTTGGAATGAGCTTGGAATATTCCAGGAACAGGAGGAGGCTGATGGGACAGGAGCAATGAACAAACCTAGACAGGAGGGCTGGTTCAAGATTATGGCAGCAGAGGCTCCCAGCCTCCTCCTATTGCTACTGTATGCAAAAGATGCAGATGTCCCCACCCCAGAGATTGACCCATGGTGGGTCCAGGCATGAAGATTTCTTAAACCTCATCAAGTGGTTTTGAGAACCACTTACACAGAGCTTTGTGGGTCTGGTGAAGAGTTTGTAACGTATTCTCTAAGCAATGGGAGGCTGCTGGGTGCCTTAGCTCATGTGGAAGCTCTGCTCCTTTGCAGCATGACCCTTCCAGTATTTGAAAACAGCTCTCATAGGCTGTTCCCAGGCCCTTTGCCTCTCCTCCTTCCCCCTACCTTTTCTTCTTCTGAATATCACCAATTCCTACCGTGCACTTTGGCTTGGTAAATACCTATTGCAGACCTAGCAGGAAGCCACGAAAGAACAACACCTCTATAGTCTTCCCTAAAAAGAACACCCGCCCATCAGATCAGCTAGCTCAGTGATCCCTGACATGTTGTTCTGTCCTGTGAGGCTTACATTCCATTCCCACCTGTCATCCACATGGGAGGCACTGCACACCGACAACACTGGGATAGATTTGAGCACTGCCTCCTCCCACAGCAGAGATTCAGGGTCGCTCTTTTCCCAGTGGAGAATAATGGAGTTGACTGGGACAGAAGAGATACAAATGCTCAAGACATGTTGAGGTGGAGAAGACAGAAGATTTCAGGATTCATTCTGCATGTTTGGAGGCTCTTGTCTAAGCTGTACCTGTTGAGCGAGGGCTCCTTGTTCAGCAGGGATGAAAGGGCTGAGGTTGGGTCACCCATTGCTATTGCTGGGAGTGGGGACAGCCAAGGCAGCTGGCTGTGGCAGAATCATTGCAGACATATTTGCTCACATTCCTTGGGTTGAGAAACAAATCGACTGAGCAGTGGCAACTAGAAAGTGAAAAGTTTTAAACCCTGATACTGCAGTTGAGCCCTAAGGTGTTTAAGAAAACCCTTTTTCAAAGCAGACACATAAGACAACATTCAGACTGGGTGCTTATTCATGATTTCTCCTTTCCAGTGATCAATAGGAATGCTCGATGAACACAGAAACTTAGCAGCTCAGCAGGCAAAAAAGATGAAAAGACCAAAGCAACAACTTGTGAAATAGTGAGAAGGTACACTAGTTACCTGTCTGTCTCATCCAGATCTCTCTACTGTAATAGCCCTTGCTCATTGCCTAGGTCCACCACAGAACTGACTCTAGGAGGAGTAGTGGTATGCTTATCAGAGGAACTCATGCTATCCAACCAAGGTATGCAATGGTATGGCTCGGCTGCCTGTTTATGGTCCTACTCTGTTCTGACGCATTGGTGTCTGGTACTAACTATTTGCAATATTACTTCTTTTTCTCAGAGCTCATCCACAGCCCTAACATGGCAATGGAACTGCAGTTTTAATGCTCAGATTCTTGGAGGACAATTATTGGGTTGTCTTTCAGGCTTGCAATGATCACTGCCCTGGTTACCAGTCTACTCTGATCCACAGGGCTGGGCTCCTGGAAACTCCCTCATGCAGTGGCTTTGGCTTCACCCCCACCTGAAACGCCTCCTTGATTGGTCCTGGAATGAGAGCTGCTCAAAGGCCCTTCTCTAGAAGCTAGGTCTGGGCCAAAAAGAAATTCAGCCTCACAACTATATGGCCAACTAAACTTTGACAATGCAGGGAAAAAAAGAAAAAGAAACCCAGCCTGTCTGTCTATTATTTGGTGTCACTCTGTTTCTTTCTCTCTCTCTCTCTCTGTAATGCAAAAACCTGAGCAGCAGCAGCAGCAACCATATTATCTGATCTAGAATTTGGGAAGCTGAACAAAGCCACCTGCACCAAAAGAAAGAATCTACTTAATACCATTAAGCTATAATTTGCCTCAAATTATATTGATCCAGATGAAATTGCCAATATCTGACCATTTGAAAATTGACCACAATTAATAAAATTGACCTGAAGTATATCTCTAGCTCTGCTATCCAGGATTTATAATGGTATTATCCTTTCCAATTTTCTCTGATAATTGATTTGTTTTGCTATTGTTTATTTTCCCTGCAGAAATAAACACTATCTTCACACAAATTGTGAATCCTTTTTCTTTGATATGAATTTCAACAGGGACATGGCACAGCAGAGGCAGGTGGAAACATCAAACTGGTCTTAGGAGAGGCTTTGCTAGTCCAAGAACTGTTCCATGGGCATTTAAAATTTCCGTTGTAGGTCTCTGAACCTCAAAAGTGGGCTCGAAGGGAGAGCCAAACACATTTTAGGTAAAAATCAAGTGGAAGCCACGTTAAAAGTCAACTTTTATTTTATTTATTTTATCATTTTATTGATTTATTTGCAGAGAGAGAGAGAGAGAGAGAGAGAGCCAGAGAGCACAAATTGGGGGAATAGCAGAGGGAGAAGAGGAAGCAGGCTCCCCGCTGCAGGGAGTCAGACTCAGGACTTGATCCCAGGACACTGGAATCATGACCTGAGCCGAAGGCAGATGCTTCACTGACTGAGCCACCCAGCTGCCCCTTAAAAGCCAAACTTTAATCTCAATATGAGGCCCTACAATGTATTTAAGAGTCTCCACAGAGACAGTTTCTCAGAAGCAGGTATAACAGGGAAAACAAAAAACTGGCCAGTGTGTACCATACTCATGGATGGAGATATAGAGGTCTTTGCAGCGATGCTTACTGCTTAAGACTCAAAATGGGAGAGGCATATTTTTGGAGGAGATTATAACCTGTGACATAAATGAATATTGGTAGACAACTGAAAGACATCTGGACACTGGCTGGAAGTTGAGGTAGCCCTCAGGCATATTGGAGTATCATCATTATTATCAAAGAAACTTCTGGTTTCTCCATGGTGATCTGTAGAAGGCATGATGCAGCCCTCCTTTGGAAGGCTATATGAAAACTAACCACCGCAGCATCTTGTCCCACACTTGTAAATGGGTCTAGGATTGGACTGCTTTGGTGCACTCTTGATCATGTCTTGATCATATCTTGATCATGTCACCATAATTAGGAATACACTGTTAGAGCTGGGGTGGTAAGCAACAGCCAACCAGCCCATTTCAGCCCCAACCTGATCTTGCACAGCCCAACAGCTAAGAATCACTTTTACATTTTTAAATGACTAATAATAATCAAAAGAACAATATTTCCTGATCTATGAACACTACATGAAATTACAATTTCAGTTCGCAGATAAAGCTGATTGGAATATACCAACACCAATTCATTTCCATATTATTTCTGGCTGTGCTCACACTGAGACAATCCTGAGTAGTTGAAACAGAGACTGTATCACCCACAAAACTTAAAATCTTCCTGGGCTCTTCACAAGAAAAAAAAAAAAAAAAGTGTATCAACCTTTCCTCATGTACCATTAAATTTGCTTCTATTTTTTTTTAATTTAAATTCAAATAACTAACCCACAGTGTATTCTTTGCTTCTGGGAGACTTTTCAAGCAGTGTGTGGTTGGGGTACTTCAGTGGAGGGAGTTGGATCTTGATCAAAAAGGAAGACGCCATGCCCATTCTGTGCCTGCTTGTTAAGAAGTCAAAATCTGGCTTGAGATTCACTTTCACTGGAACACAGCTATGAATTGTGGGAGGAGACTCAGAGCTAACACCTTTCTCTAATGGTTAGGAGTTAATGATAATAACTATGAGGACTTAATTGTGGAAAGCCTGATTGCTTAGCCATCTTGCAGCAGATGTCCTGGAGGGGAAGAACTGAGAGCTGGAACAAAATATATTCATTGGCATTTTAATACCTGGCTCCAAACCTTTCCCAAGGCTCTTGCTTTATGACCTCTGCACCCCATAAAACGGAATATCTTTAAAACAAATCCCTTTTGTTTTGCTTACACCACATCCAGCAGATTTTTATCACTTGCAACCAAGTAGAATTCTTACTTATATACTCCTGATGTTCAACAGAAGGGGATGGAGACCCAAAGTTGCAGGCATTCATTTTATGGAGCCATAAGATTTTCCTGAATTATTTAGGTAACTGTCCACCAGCACTTATGACCGGGTACCTCTCATACTTAACCCAGAAGTCTTAGTTATTAAGGTGATGCTTCATAATCTTTGCATTGGGCAATAACACGGCAAAAATACTGATACATTTTAGGGAAGATTTGGGAGTATATAGTGTGTTGATGGGTAATAAGTAACATACATCCTAGCTCTTTTCAAGAGAGCACAAGACATCACACACCTACGACAACCCAAATGCCTCATCTATTATTCACAGATCATTCCAGAGTTTCAGCCGGAGATGAAACAGATCTTCCAAAGATGTAATCCAGGTCAGTGCAAATACCGTTCAAGAGCCAGTGTTTCACGTTGTCTGTCTGCTGTGCTTTGTTCCTTGTCATGTTTGACTTCCAGACCCTCACACCCAACCATCACTAAACCCACCCATACCCCAAAGTCACTCTTCCTGGCATTCCCCCTAGTCTTGCTCCTAGGTGACAGTATCAGTCACTGAGTGATGAGAAGAGAGGACAGCAGGAGCATGCTATCTGCATCAGCTCTGTGCAGGCCTGTCCCAGTTGGTGGATAAATGAGTTCCTGCTTTAATTACTAAACAAGAAATGGCAAGAGTCAACAAATAGGCACTTTATATGACCAAAAAAAATTTTTTTTTCAAATGTTAAACTGAATGGTGTGTAACATTCTCCTGACTCAATCATTTTCATCATCCCAGATGATGAACTGAGAACAGTCTGCCAACCAACAGACAGACTGACTTTTAGGGCCCGCGTATTAGAAAGAACATTCATGAATTTCCCACCACTTTGATAGTTTGTACCCACTTCCAGGGATATTTTGATGAACTCCCTGGTTCCTCTTGGTAGAAGCACCTCTGAGCCCAGGGAATTCTTCTTCTAGTCTATTCTAGTGGTGGAAACATATCAGTTTCGAAGAGACTGTGCTACATCGAGCACTCACTTTTCCTGCACTAATTCTAATAAATCCAGGACAGAGTGTGGCGTGAAATGGATGGACCCAGTCCTGACTCAGTATAATGGAGCTTTTATGCTGACATGCTCCATTAAGGACCACCACACACATCTTCCTCAATAAACAAGCTTACTGCTCAAGTAATAAAGTCATTTATGGAGAGAAGTCATCCAAAAGACCAGGACTTACAGGAGGTTCTCAGAGAGGAATCATACTGAGTTGGGTTGAAAGAGAATCCCATATATTCAAATCAAAATCCATCTTTCAAGAGGGAGCCCTAATTTTTATGGGCCTATCCCCTTACCCTTCCTTTGTAAGTTCAGAAGAGAAGGCTCAGCTACTTCCGAAGTGGAAAAAGGGAATTTGGTGACATTAAAGCCAATTAAGCCCTTCCTGAATATAAGAGTAGTTTTCTCTGCTTTTTTCCCAAACATAAGAATTTCTGATCAAACAAGAATTTTTCCACTTTTAATTAGCCCCTTGTGTTCTGAGAAGAAAAGCAAGAGGGGAATGTTATAAGAAGTCTCTTATTTAAAGTCACTGTTACAAGAATTTTAAATTTTTTAATGCTACTGATTATTAAGAGAAGATGTCATAAAGATATGGGCATTTCCTTTTCACCAGGTTCCCATATATTCTATGGTGGAGAGTATAATTCTGTGTCTTATCTGGGACCTTGCAAATCTGGGAGCTACAGGAAGGGTGTTGACAAGGGGTAAATGTGAGATCAAAGAGGAAGCTTCTTTTAGAACATGGTTGCCTGGGAAAGAGATTGGAAGTCCCTGATATGCTTTGCTGACCCTCATAATGTACCAGCTGCTCTTAATAGGACTCCGTACATGCTGGTTAACATTGCTGTGTATTTGCATACGTGTGTATGTATAGATATGTACACAAATATATGTATAAATGCGTATATATTTAGCAGTGAGGGTATAAAGACCCCTGTACTCTTTTTTTGAGAGTTTTGTACCTTTTTTTTTCTTATGTTAAAGTATCACATACATACAGTAAAGTGAATGGTCTTTAGGTGTACAATGTAATGAATTTTAGATTTTTATGCCTGGCTAACCATCATGCGGATTAAGATACAAAATGCTCTCAAGAGCCGAGAATTAACCTCATTTGAGCAGCTGCATGCAGTTCTTCCTCTCGTCCCATGGAGAGGAGAGTAGTGCTATTAGCACTGACTAGCATCTAACAAGGGGACAGTGTCCCTCTCTTCACACTTAAATGGATGTTGTTATTACAAAAAGCTCTGGGAAAGTGGGAAATCTCCAGTAGCAAATGCTGACAGATGCCAATTCAACAGGGGATCCCCACCCCCTTCCTGATTTGAACGGCTCCTCCCACTGGGAGTCTGAAAACACCAGCCGTCCTTTTCCCAGACTCCCTTGCAGCTAAGCCAGGTGACTATGGTCCCACCAATGGGGGCTGAGGGAGGTAGGCTGGGGTCTTCTGGAAAGGATCTTCTCTTACGGTAAAAGAGAGATACTTGAGGAAAAAGGTCTGTCCCTTCTTCCAGCCAGACATCTATAGACATGGTGCTTAGAGCCGGGGCAGGTGTTCATGAGGGAAGATGAGGCCAGTATGGTGAGGACAGTGGGAAGATGGAGGCTCAGTCCTTGAGGGCATACTCCAGTCCCTGAATCAGGGATCAGGAAAATTGTGTTGTAAAGGGTCAGATCGTAGATATTTGAGGCTTTGTGGATCACACACAGTCTTTACTGCTTATTGTCCTCCCCTTCTTTCCTTCTCATTCCTCTCCTCCTCCTCCTCCTCCTCCTCCTTCTTCTTCCTCTCTTCCTTTTCCCTCTTCTTTAACCATATTTCTTAGTTTTTGGGCTGCACAAAATCAGACTTGGGCTGGATCTGACACACAGGCCATAATTTGCTGACTCTTTCTCTAAACCAACCCATCAACCATCTATCTCTGGAGTTCTTATTAAGGAATATGATTTAGAAAAGCAAACACTGTTTTCAAGCTACTTTAAGCCAGATACTTTGTTACTAAAAAAATACTTCAATGATACTAGATGCACCTACTTTTTCAGACTTACTTCACATCCTTAAAAAAAAAAAAAAAGATTTATTTATTTACTTGAGAGAGAGTGGGGGGTTCAGAGGGAGAGAATATCAAGAAGACCCTTCATGGAGCACAGAGTCCAACACGGGGTTCAGTCTCATGACCTTGAATGTCTGACCTGAGCCAAAATCAAGAGTTGTACAGCCAACCAACTGAGCCACCCAGGAGCTCCAGACTTCCTCCACATCGTAAAGAAAAATGAATAGTAGTGGCAGAAGTATCTGAGAGACCATGGGGAGATACGCCCCAAGTGTATTAGAACTTTATTCTCAAAATTTAGTGCTGCTACTCCCTCAGGGGAACAGGACTGCATGAAAAGACAGATGGCTATGGAGAGCAAGGGCCAAGACTAGGGGGTATGGAGCTCTCTGACATGCTAAGAGGGAAGGAAAGGATTCTAGAAACTCTTAAGAGCAGGACCCAAGTGACAGGATTTTACCACCTCAATGATTTCCATGGTTTGCTGCTGTTACCACCTTCCCTTCAACATCATCAGTGATGGCTGGTTTCTTGGAAAGGCTCTACTACCCAGTTAGTCAAGCAAACATTCATCTAGAGGTTGCTCTTGGGTACATTCTGTAGATGTGGTTAATGTTTACAAGCAGTCAACTTCAAATGAAGGAGATTCTGCTCAGTAATATGGGTGGCCCTCTGCTAACTAATGGAAAGTCTCTAAGAGCCAAACTTAATGTTCCCCTAAGGAAGGAAAGATTCTTTGCCAGCACTACAGCATCTGCTCCTGCCTAAGCTCCAGCCCACTGGCCTGCCTTCTGGGTTGTGAACTTGCTAGCCTCTACAATCATGTGAGCCAATTCCTTGAAAGAAATCAATCATGTATTTATGGATTCAGTATTCACAAGTTTGCCTACTCACTCAAATGTATTTGTAACCACAAAATTGATACTCATGCTGCTCTCAGTCCATCATGACATATACAGATGGCAGAGGATTTGAGTCACCTGATGTACATGTCCTCAGCTAAGGTCCAACAAGGTGATGTTCTGCCTTCTTGTTTCATACTTTTCTCATCCTGGAAACCAATTCCTTTTGCAATCTATTCAGTACCACACTGGTAGCATTTATTGCTCATTCTGTCAATGGTTTCACTGTTTAAAATGGCGCCCAAGCATAGGGCTGAAGAGCTGCCTAGTTGTTCCCAAGTGCAAACAGGCTATGATGGGGCTTGTGGAGAATATATGCATGTTAGATAAGCTTTGTTTGAGCAAGAGTTATAGTGCTATTGGCTGTGAGCTTAGTGTTAATGAATAAACAATGTACTTTAAATAAGGTGTCTTAAAACACAAACGCACATAAAACAAGGTTATGTATTGATCACTTAATGAAACTACGGTGGCCAGAGGCTCACCAAATCCTAACCCTGTATTTCCTGTAGGATCCGTGGCATGAATTCAATTTCTGTGGCAACTTTAGAAAGCAGACCGTCCATGAATAGTAGGAATCTGGGAATCAAATACATATCTAGCATTCACCCTTGCCCATGGTTTCACTTTCTCATGGCCTAGAAGCAGGCGAGTCTCTTTCTGATGTTTTGTCTGAAGGTCCATAGTAGCCTCACTCCTTGTCACAGTGCCTGCATCATTCAGCTCACGTCATCTCATCACGCAGGCACCGTAAGCTCTCATGTTGTCATAAGAAGGGTGAGGACGATACAATAAGGTATTTTGAGAGAGAGAGAGAGAGAGACCAGATTCATATAACCTTCTTACAGTATATTGTTATAATTGCTCTATTTAATTATTGGTCATTGCTGTTAATCTCCAATTGTGCCTAATTGGTAAGTTAATCTTGAACATAGATATGAATGTATAGGAAAAATCAGAGTAAATATAGGGTTTGGTCCTATCAACAGTTTTAGGCATCCCCTGGGGGCCTTGGGATGTGTCCCTACATATCTTGTGTATCTACACACACACACACACACACACACACACACACACGTTCTAGTTCTCTGGAGAACCCTGACTGGTACACCAGCTCATGGAGTGTGAGCTCCCTAAGGGCAGGTCGATCAGAAAACTGTTCTGTGGCTCTTATTCCTCCCAGGATAAGGTCAGAGAGACCGACTCTCACAGACTAGTCAAAGCCAATGGTGATCTGAGCCCTGCAGACCTGTGCAGTCTCACCTTTCCTCTCTCTGGCATGGGTCAGGCCTTTCGCCAAACTCACCCCCGCACAGTCCCTATAGTCATCACCCCAGTGCCCTGTTCCACGTCTTAGTCCCCTGCTTTCTGACTCTGTCTGGTTGGACCTCTACCCACTGCTTCAGCCACACGGCACCACCATCCAAGCCTCACTCACCTGCACCCTCACTCATGCCCCAGCATCCCTGTACCACATCCCTGGTATCCTGTAGCCCAGCCCATCTGTATATGTTTCCTCCCTAGAATACTCTTTTACCCCGTTTTGCTAGTTAAAACTTACTTTCCCTCCATAACCTAGCTCTCACTTCCTTCCTTAGGGAAGCCTTCTTTTGCCTCCCTTGTTAATTTCTCTTTACCTTCCCTCTGTAGCACTTGGCACAATCACAAGCTATCAGTTCCAGTTAGCATTTAATCTGTTCTTAATAATTGTCTTCATCTTTTGTTTCATGGATCCTTATGGTAGTTTGGGGAAACCAGAATATTGTAATCAAATGCATGATGCAAAATACACAAGATTACAAAGACACTTGCATTTCAATATAACTGGTTATCAAAATATTTTCTTAAATGTTGTGTGTTAATAAATGTGCTTTTTTATGAAGGCACTAAATAACAGGATCGAGGGGAAGGTCTAATAACCACTATAAGTTTGAAGTGGTGGTAAGTACAAGTGGTCTTTCACAGCATCTGTAACACTTATAATAGGATATAAAATACGGAATTTGTATTGGTAAGCAAAGTGACAGACACTGCTAATTCTACCGGATTTGTTGCTTACATTCATAATAGAAGGGGATAGTGAACATCAGTAAAGGGTTTCTGAAAGTAAAGATATTACTTTTTCCATCCAACTTCACAGATCCCTACCCTCTGCTAAATTCCATCTGTATTCTCTGCATTAGAAAGTCCAGATTTATGTCTGACTTCTATACTTGATCATGAAGCTCTGAAGGGTAGTCCTGTCTGATTCTGCTTACCATTGTATCCCTAGGGCTTAGGACATAGTACGCATTCAATAAAAGTTGCTGGAGGGCCAAACGAAGGAGGACAGGGACTCCCTTGTATGCTTGGCTGTGCGACCTTTCACCCAGGTTTTATAACCTTGAAGCTGAGGTCCCTTTGTCTCTCCTGCAGATAATCTTCCATGTTCACAAACTGTAAACCCGGGGTTGGCTCTCTGTCCTCTGAACACTCATATCATGAAGTACTTCCCGTCAACCTAGCTCTTCTGGCAATTGTTGATTTCATTATCTGTCTTCTCCCTCACATGTTTTGAAAGGGAGATTATTTTAAGGGGCACAGTTACAGCTGATGTAACTCTCTGTATCGTCAGCATTCACTAACGCAGGGACCAGGACTCAGTTTTGTTCTCAATGGATTTTCAAAATGACACCAAATTTGATTCTCTCCTTTTCTCCCACAGAAGTGTCATCTCTGCTCTACCTCTCACATCACATGGGACCCCAGGCTGCTCTGTGACCCCTCTCCCCTTGCCTTCCAACCCTTCTGCAATTCCTCCTCTGTGGGCCCACGGGTCAGGGTTCATGCAACCCCACTTTCATGCACTGGGTCGGAAACACGCCCTTTGAACAGGAACAGTAGCATGCATTTCATAAATCATAGAATCTGCTTCCCTCTCATCTGTTGCTGAGAAACTGAAGACACATATGTTCCTTGAAATGAGAATAACTTTCCTAAGAACAGAAAAGCAGCATATCCACTCCCATTTATCCCACCCAGTCGAAGAGAGCCAAGATTCTCGAGGCCCCCAGAAACCCCTGGCTCAAATGTCTGGGGTCAGAAAAATGGGAGCAGTTTCCAACTCCCTGTGCCTTGTGTCTCCCTTGAGTTTGCCAGAGGGATGGACACTGGCTGATGGTGACTTGTGCTTTTTCTATTTGTCCATGGATTTGTTTGACAAATCTCTTTGCTGGGGGGAGGAAGTGATAGGAGAGGAAAGCTCTTGGGAACACAGGAGGAATTAAAGCAGCTGCTTTGGACGATGGGTTGCTTATAGAGCAAGTATTTCCCAATCGAAATACATCCAATCCTTGTGCACTCACTTCAGTTGCTGCATGAATATACCACTTTTTGTTTATCCATGTCCCTGCGCACAGGCATTTAGATTTTATATCTCAATATCTAGCTTCGCAGACAGAGCACGTTAACATTTTTGCAGGAGTCTCCTTGGGTATATTTTTGAGAATTGCTCTAATGACTACACACTAGAATAGAATTTCTAGGTCATGAAGTGTGTATATCTTCAACTGCATCAGAGCTAGCCAAATTCTCTTCGAAATGCTTGTACCATTTATGCTCCCATTAGCAATACAGAAGCGTGGCTGTTCCAATCCATGATACTGTCAGACTTTTTCATGTTGCCGATTGTAGGGCTGCGAGCTGGTAGACCATTGTAGTTTTCATTCGCATGTCTCTGACTGGTATCTTCAGAGAGCTGTAGCTACCCGCAAGGGCTTCTGATGCATTAAGGACATGGTCATAATTAATCTGTCCAACAGCTCTGTAAGGTAAGTATAACTCTGCCATATTTTACAAATTTGCTTTCAACCCCACAACTAGAATGCAAATCCTGCCTATTCCAAAGCATAAATAATGAATCTTGGAACACTGAAAAAAAATAAAATTAAATTTTTAAAAAAGCATATACTTAATCACCCTCTATTACAGCCCTCCTCTCTCTAGACCAATATGTAGGCAGCCACTCACTGCTGAAGACTGAAACTCAGAACAGGCAGCTGGGATGTTACTTAGCACTTTCTGTCCGTGCCCCATCACTATAGCTAACTTAGAAACCTAGGGAGAATCCTTTCACCCCCAGGGCCTAGCCCAGGTCTGTACACAAAGTAGGTTCACAGTATGTGTCTTTTATAACAAGGACAATATGGGGGTACTAAACCTTAGTGAATTTCATAGAGATTATAAGGTGGTGTGGCTCCAGTGCTTTCTCTCTTTGTGGCTTTAAGCTCCATACAGGTTAGAATCCTGTGAATGCGATTACTCCCTATTCTCTTAGAGTCTTTGTTGTAAGCTGGGGCTCTCTTACCCTTCTCCTCCGCCTTCCTCCCCCAGCCCTCAGTCTCTCGGCTTTCTGTCTGTCTGTCTGTGTCTTTCTTATTACCCTTTCTCTCTTTTTCGGTGTCTGAGGGAACTAAAGGATTTTTTTTTTTCCTTTTTTGACCTTCAGGAATGAATTTGCTTTGTATATTACTGGTGAGAAGACAAGAGGGGTGATATGGGAGTGTTTCTGATAGAGTGAAGGCAATAACCAGATAGAGTTCCTTGCGGGGGGATGATTTTGTCAACTGTATTGACTCATTTTTATTTTAAACTGGACACATCTGCTGAGGGACCCGGCAGGGGGGATGTCTCTTTATCATTCAAGACTATATCCGCAAGACGGGCTTGCACAGACAGAGCTAGGCTTGATTTAGGGCTGTGTCCCAGTTGCCTGAGTGAGGTCTAGGGAATCAGACTTTCCATAATACACCCCGGATTAGTCATTCGGTGAGCAGGTGAATATTTGCTTTTGCAATTGTGCCTCACTAAATAATCTAGATAGATATAAAAACAGTGAATTCAGCTGCTTGTGAATAGTATGGATATTTGAGCTTTTGTGCAGTACCAATCCCCAGCAATATTTTTTTGTATTAAATACTATGAATCCACTTCACCTGTCAGCACTATTCAAAACACAGAATGCTGTATGAATAGAAAGGATGTTCTGGGATCTTTCAGATGATTACTGTTGCTAGGAAAACCACTTCCTGATATCTTTGTGCTTGCTGTATGTGTCTCTCTTTGTGTACAACTTACAGTGACAAGCAAATTCATAGCATGGTATTGGGGAGGAATTGGGAAAGTTTAGAAATGTTTAAAGAACACTGCTTAAAGTTAAAAAGGGGATGTCATCTAAAATAATAGTTAAGAGTTCTGCCTGCTTTCATGTGGAGAATTATAGCTCTCAGAGGAGAGCCATGGGGCTGCATGTGTGTTATGGTGGTGAAGACTTCAGGGCCCTTCCAGTCACCATTTTCCAGAACCTCAGAACTAGGTAATGCTTTTTTGGTGCCTGAGGAAGTGACCGTCTTTCACTCCTGGTGAAAATTACACCAATTATTGTCTCTATAGTGTCAGCTCTGCTTCCAGTCACAATTCTACAAGACTGATGGGAGGGGAACTGTGAACACTCTCTCTGGGACATGGTGGAGAATGAAAATTGGAGCCCAGTAAGAGAAGCCCATTCATTCATTCATTCATTCACTCAGAACAAGGCATTCTTCCCAAGTCTGCATCAGAGGAGAGACAGGCATTTCTCATTCTAGCAACAGGAATGGCCTGGGAGAGTAAAAAACAAATATGGCATCGGTACTAGTGCCTGGCACAAAGGCCCCCCCAAAACAGAGATGGGATGGATACGTAAGTCATGGTAGCGACATCATATCAAGCTCTGTGTTGTTCCAAGAGCCATACGTTGTTTCTGTAGACTATCCACAAATGGAGGGACCTGGGCTCAGATATCTCACTTCTCTGCCCTCATCTGTAAGATGGAGATGCTGTGCTCATCCATTTAATGAGGTTGATGAGGGGGCCTAATGGCAAACGCATGCAAATCACTCATGACAGCACCTGGGGCATGTCAATGATCTCATTACGTGCTGCTTGGAAAACCCAAGAAAGAAAGAACCTGCCTTAACATCTAGAGTGTCTTCCTGCCTTCCTCACTCATGGGTCTCACTGGTTCATCACCAGTGTTCCAGATGTGGACTTACCCATGTTTTCTTGAAATAGAGTGAATAATCTTGCCAGCAGAGGTTATTGGGTGTTTTAAACCAGTAGTATCATCATCATCATCATCTCAATAATAATCATGATAAAGTGAACACTCCTCAGTTATTTCGTATTAACCACATGACGTTTGTTCTCTCACTGAGCTACCCTGTCACCCTGAGCACACAAGAGTAGGCAGAAGATACTGCGTCTTCAGTAAAGCCAGTGAATTGCCCGAGGGCCCAGTGAAAACAGGATGAGGCCGTGGCTCCAACCCATCTAGCAGTAGCCCGTGGAGCCACAGGGGAGGAAACCAAGGGAAAGGAATAGGGATGCTTAAAGGTTATTTCAATAATCAAGACCCTCGTGCCTATCTCTGGGAGTCCATCTGGTTTGTCACTAAGATTATTTTTCATATCTTGACTCCAGGAAAGGTTTGGGATAAACTGTATCTGAAATGATAGCAGGGGACCAGAATGTTAGCAAACACCTTTGAATCAGGGACTTGTCAATGTTTCAGTCCCCCAGAGGACATGGATTATTCCCATTCCAAAGCTGCTGGGAGAAGGGACATGGTGTGACATTGTGTGGACTATGGGATTTTAGGGATACAAAAAAAAGGAAGACTGGAAGGAAGGGAGGAAGGAAGGGTCCTTCTCTAAGTATCACCCCCTACCTGGGCAGGGCAAAGCCATCAAACTACCATTATCTCAGAGGACCAGATCTTAAGGTGATTAGTCAGAGTAGCCCGGTCCCTCCGGAATCCCATGTAAAGGGAACATCACACAGTTGCATGGGGAGCTGCCAAGGAAGAGGTGGAGAATGTGCCACAGACATGATGGCATCGATGAAAACAAAGATGGAGAGCAAAGCAGGAGATGAAGGATTCATAGAGATCAACATCGCCCTATTTCCCCAGGGAGTAAGAGTTGGCCCTATTCTCCTTGAATCTGAAACAATGAGCTAGGAGGCACTTGGAGAATAGCCTTGGATGACATGGGCCCCATACCACATGCCCTTATGTCCTAAGGGCCACATCTGGTACATTTGCCTGATGACCACTGGGAAGATCGAGGCAGAGCCCAAGGTTCCCATCCACTCCCTGCTCACATGTACGAACACACATGCATACACTCGCAAGCACATATGTACACATGAGTATGTATGCATTTATATTATGTAGGAGAGATACTGAATACATACTTTTTAAAGTTTTATTTGAAAGAGAGCATGAGCGAGAGAGCAGGAGCAGTGAGGAGAGGAAGAGGTAGAAGCAGATGCCCCACTGAACAGGGGCCGGGGGCTCGATCCAGGACCCTGAGATCACAACCTAAGCCGAAGGCAGATGCTTAATTGATTGAGTGACCCAGGTGCCCTCAAGACAAAATGTAAATGAAAAGACCAAGTTTATCAAAATGCTAGTTCTGTATCCTTGCAGTACATAGTAATAAAAGGCCAAGATGGATATGTTTATACATAAACTGCTCAGTGATTTTTTTTTTTTTCCAGATGGGGTCAGGGAGGGGCATTTATGGGCAAAGACGTTATCTTTCTATTCTATATATTTCTATATATGTTTTTTTAAGTAGTAAGCATGTCTTGATGGTGTCATCAACTTCCCCCAGATAAAGCTTCGTGCGCCGGGAGGAAGGGGATGAGAAGGCGTCCTACGTGCACGTTTTGCTGTAGTGATCCATCAGCCCGTTAATTACCACCCATAGCGATGGAATAATTTTATTTTCTTCATTTGCCTGATTAACTGTTTTTATTCAGGGCATCTGACACATCAAAATGGTGATTCAATAAATAAAAGGAATCTTAGACATAAAAGAGCAAGTAGCTCAGGTAAAATGAAGCACTTTGTGAGCTCTGTACGCTCATTTTTATAGGGTAATGGTCTCTGCAGGGGACAGCGATGGGTAAATACAGAACCCATTTTGATGAAAACAGGGTCAACAAACCCCCTCTTCCAAAAGGAGATGGGCAGGATCTCGGGACTCTTCTTGCAAACTCTCTCACCTCTGTGAGCATTACGGCCTAGAAAGCCCCAGAAAGGCTTGTAGGAACACTCCGTGTCAAGCTCTCATTGAGCTTTTGAGGCGTAAAGGAAATATATGGATTTGGGGGTTCTTAGCCCTGGAGTCAATCTCAATTCACCAACTACAAGTTTTAAAACCAAGGGCCAGTGCCTTAATCTCTCTGCAACTCAGTTTCTTTATCTTTAAAGTGGGTCCAGAACTCCTCTCTCTTAAAATTAGAAGCAAATGCATCCCGCCTCCCACAATAGTCAAGGAATAGCGTCAGCAGCTTGGTTGAATTCGTACCAGCTCAATAAACATTTACTAAGTAGTTATGTTGTGTCATGAACTCTACTAGGCTCAGGGGGATGTGAGAGTAATAAAAATCTACTTCAGACCTCAAGATCTTACAATCTAGAAGCGGGCATTTATTTTCTTTATTTATAGTTCATTTTCTGAGACATACTACCATATCGCACTCATAAGGCCTGTGGCCAATGTGCTACTGCTACGAAAACACTCAAGTTTGTACATGGTTTCCATTTTTATAAATTTGAGGGGTTTGTAAGTTCATGCACAGGGTACGATCACTCTTCTTCCTCCCTCCCCCACCCCTGCTCCTTTCTTCTCTTCTCTTCTCTCTTCTTTCTTTCTTTCTTTCTTTCTTTCTTTCTTTCTTTCTTTCTTTCTTTCTTCTGTCTCTCCCTTCCTCCCTCTCTTTCTCTCTTCCTATTCTCTTTCTCTCTCGCAGCTTTATTGAGATCGAAGTTTACATATCACACAATGAGCCTGATAAACTTTCTTCATTAGTAAAAAAACAGTTGAGCAGTTAGAGTCGGCACAGGGAAATGATCTATAACCCAAGGTCTTCCACCCAAGCTGTATCCTTACTTGTCATAATGCACTTCTACGAACACCATGTGAAAAAACAGTGTTTTTTATTCAGCGGCAGATTATCTGTTTTGTGGGGGTGTGGGGGAGGGATGGGCATCAGAAATCAGAGAGTATCATTGCAAATGTACATAATCCATCAGGAGTGCTGGGGTAAGAAAAATGACGAAGCAATCCACTTATCTAATGGAGTGCTGCACAGAGAGACTTTACAAATAGACTCCTTCTCCCTGGGAGCTTTCAAAGAGCATGGATGGAGACAAACACAAGGATCTAATTGATTTGGTAGCTATGAGAATTAATTGCTGTTACCTGCCATAAACACAGAGGGGGCAGGGTAGGGGAGGCTGCAACTGCTTGTCTCCTAAGCTGGGGGAAGACTTCCTGGAAGAGGCGGGGCCTTGGAAACCACACGAAGGATGACCGGAGGAAGAGAGTGCCCAGGTCACTAGCAGTCACGGCTTGGAGGGAGGAGTCTATTACCTTGCCTGCTCTAACGTGTATGTGTCGAGAGAGACACACACTGAGCGGTGACAGCGGGCAGAGGTGACATTTTCTCTCCATTCTGTGAACATTTTCATCAAATGGTGAAGGACTCAGAAGCATAGACACTCATGCACCTCTCTCTGCCGCATTCTCATTGCTCCTTTCTGGTGAGAGGGACTCGCAGTAGACAGGTACCCTCAGCCTCAGATCTAAGGGAGTGAGTTAACGGAGGGGAGAGTCCAAGACAGAAAGAGGAATACAGTTCAATCTCAAGAGCCAGAACCCCATGGGACACCTGGTGGTGGGTGTGACCAAATGGCTCCCTGCCACACTAGGGGACCCAGGAGGCCACATGTTGTCACCAGGAGGGACCCCTCCTTAACAACCAGTCGTGCGACCTTACAAACAGATTTCCTGGCTCGTGGGGAAGTTGCCAGGGTGAAGCCTGATACTGAGAAACACAGCCCAGTGTAATTTATTCAGGCTCCAGATCACTCTCAGAAGGAAACAGGTCCCTATCTCAAGGCACCGCAGAAGATTCACAACCCAAGTGTGAGAGGAATGTTATTTTTCAATAACAAATTAATTTGCACATCAAGCCTTTTTGCTTCTGGCTGGAAGAAACAATCTCTGCCAGCTCATGGCTCCTTAGTCAACTTACAGTTGTGTGTCTAAGTTTGGGGCCATTTGTAGAGCAAAGATGTCAGGATGGGGGAATTTGGAACAGTCTAAGATGGTAGATACAAGCTGGGTGTAGCCACTAAACTGAATTAAAATGAACTCAACTTTAAAATTCAGTTCCTCCGTGGCACTAGCTACATTTCAAGAGTTTAATAGGCACATTCACTAAACCCGGCGCAGACAGAGCATTTATGTGGTGGTTTACAGGGTTGTCATCTAGCACCTTGAGAATTTTCTGAGATATCTTATTCTCTGCTTTTCAGCCAAGGAAGCTGAGACTCAGAGAGCGTATGTAACTTGCCAATGGTCACTCAGAGGCTAGGTAGCCAAACTGAGACTCGAACTTCTTCCTGGTTGGGGGCGAAACCATAATTCTTTTGCCACTCCCTTCTCTTTCCCATCACAAGTCTGGGAGGTCTAAAACTAGCTCTATAGAGAATGAGGTAACCTGGCTCTGGAGCCATCATTCCCAATAAAATTAAATATCACATGAACTTTATCCCCACTTTCATTAAGATTTTCAAATCCTCTAATGTCCAGAATTGTGAAACTCTAAGATTATGTTCTGTATTTCTCCTATTACAACACTTCTCTGAAGAGTGAATGGCCTCCCCGTCTAGCTGGGGTGAAGATGAAAAGGCAAGTCCCTGAATAAAAAGCACGTCAATTAATATAACAAAATATCACCCAGACTTCTTAAGTCTAACTGAAAAGGACCGGGTGGATGAAGGAAGGTATTCATCAACTCGGTTGCCTCAGAGGAGTCAGACTTTCCAGTCCAGGCAACCACCTCCAAATCTCAATGGTTTAGTCCATGCAGTTCATTTCTTGCTCATGCAAAGTCCTCTGAAGGTAGAGCACCCCCATGCTGTGACTCAGTGGAGCAAGTCATCCCATCCGTGTGACTCTGGCCACTGAACCCGTGGTCTTTACACTTGCTACCAATGGGACAGAGTGTGGGGATCCCCCAGGGGCTTGGCATCCCTCGATCCAGGGTGACTCCTTGACCTGGTTCACACCCCTTGGCAGCTTCAGGTACACCACCCACCTCACTGCAAAGGCAACGGGAAAGGTCAAGGAGGGTAAGGACTAGTAGGTGAGCTTGGCCACACTGGTGAGATAAAACAATTGCCAGTAAGAAAAAGAGCCATGCTTGATGATGTACTTGCCTGTGACTAAATGGTCTGTGTGTACTACCTCATTTAATCCTCACCACAGCCTAGTGAGGCAAGTGCTCTCTCACTCTCTCCTAAAGATGAGCACAGGGGAGCTTAGATGGGTTAAGAGACATGACTAAGGTCAAGTGCATACAGATGGCAATGCCAGAGCGTGAACTTAGGTCTGACCAATATCAAAGCTCAGTCATGCTTGGTTAGACGTCAGATTTCTTTTCTATTTTTTTCTTTAAGATTTTATTTATTCAGGGGGCACCTGAGTGGCTCAGTGGGTTAAGGCCTCTGCCTTCAGCTCAGGTCATGATCCCAGGGGTCCTGGGATCGAGCCCCACATCGGGCTCTCTGCTCAGCGGGAAGCCTGCTTTCCCCCTTACCCCCACCCTGCCTGCCTCTCTGCCTACTTGTGATCTCTGTCAAAAAAATAAATAAAATCTGTAAAAAAAAGAGATTTTATTTATTCAAGACAGAATGAGAGCAAGAGTAGGGGAGGGGCAGAGGGAGAAGGAGAGATGCTTGAGT
Source organism: Mustela lutreola (assembly GCF_030435805.1). Lineage (NCBI taxonomy): Eukaryota > Metazoa > Chordata > Mammalia > Carnivora > Mustelidae > Mustela > Mustela lutreola. The sequence continues at coordinate 8,830,433 of NC_081298.1, forward strand.
AGACTCCACAATGATTGCGGAGCCTGATTCAGGGCTTGATCTCACAACCCAGAGATCACCGATCTGGGCTGAAATCAAGAGTCAGACACTTAAGTGACTAAGCCTCCCATGCACCCCGACATCAGATTTTTTTTTTTTTAAGAAAAAGTAAAATTACACTGTAGAGTAGTGTTATCTAGTAGAACTTTGTGCAAAGGTGGAAATGTCACTGTGCCTGTGTGATCCAGTATGGTAGTCATGAACCACAAGTGGACACTGAGTGCTTGAAATGTGACCAATATAACCAAAGGACTAGATTTTTAATTTAAATTTAAATTGTATGGAGATTTAAAAAAAATGAACAATAGCATTATAATTTAACTTTCGATGTGTAAATGCTCCTTCTTCAAAAATAGACCTCCTTCTTTGAGGTCAAAGGTCATAATTTACTCATCTCTTTATCTCATTTAGCACAGGCATAGCGCTTTGCAGATAAAGGTTGTTCAGTAAATATTTATAAATTATTATTTGATTTTAATCCACTATAAGACATTCTGGATTATTAAGAATGTGGTTTTATTGGGGCGCCTGGGTGGCTCAGTGGGTTAAGCCGCTGCCTTCAGCTCAGGTCATGATCTCAGGGTCCTGGGATAGAGTCCCGCGTCGGGCTCTCTGCTCAGCAGGGAGCCTGCTTCCCTGTCTCTCTCTCTGCCTGCCTCTCTGTCTACTTGTGATCTCTCTCTGTCAAATAAATAAATAAAATCTTTAAAAAAAAAAAAAAAAAAAAGAATGTGGTTTTGCCGTGATCAACTCTACTTGCCTAGAAGGGACACAGGACTTTAAAGCTCTCTCTGACCGGCAACTTGTCTCTTGTTTTCATTTTACCTACAAGATTGGCATTGGCTAATAAGACGTATTATCGTATTTTCAGAAGTTGCTTCCAAGGTTTTAAAAAAAATCACTGATTTTGGGGGAGAGTGGGGATGTGGGGGGAGGGGGAGTACTGAGTCCCCTATTTCCCATACTGATTTTTTAAAAGGAAAATGAAGATCTAGTTTTAAGTGCTTCTTTCATATCGAACAGGAGCAGAATGAAATGGGGAAACTTAATGGATCTCTTTCTGTGAATAAAATGACAGATAAAATATCTATTTTGCTCACATATTTTTCATTCACAGACAGTTCATTTCAGTAAATATCTTACCACCTGCACTTGTCTATTTTCCAAGGTTTTTGGGAAATTTCCAGTAAGTTCAGTTGGACTCCATGGTTGGTATTTATGAGGCCGTGCTTAAAGGGAAATTGCATCAAGGATGTCATCAGCTCACTTTTATTTTTTCTGTGTTTTTCTTGAACGTGTAGTTGGCAAGCTCTCAAAACCCTTATCAGGTCATAACTCAAAGATACATGTGGCCTCTACAGCTGGGTTAATATTTATAAAACACTCTTTGCTCCCAGCCTTTTTCTTCTGTTTTCCCCCACCTCCGGGGCTCCTGCCTTTTCATAGGTCTGTCATCTGGAAATTGGAGGATGCCATGTCTACACTGACACAGAGTACCTTCTGTGGCCTCCCCGCAGAGGATGTCCTCTCAAACAGGCTCTGTTGGTCCTTAGAACTGAATGTTCTACACCAGGTTTTCTCAGCCTCAGCACTTTTAGCCTTTGGGGGTCACAGAATTCTGTTAAGGGGAGAAGGTCCTATGCTTTCTAGAGTGTTTAGCAACATCCCCAGATCCAAGGGGCTAAGATGACAGTAGCATTGCCCTACCCAGCCATGACAACCAAAAATGTCTTAAGATGTTGCCTATAGTCCCTGAGGTGTGTGTGTGGGGGGTGGGGTTGGGAAGGGCGGGTAGCAGAACAGCTGCTTCCCGCTGCTTCATCCTCTGCTTCATCCAGCTGACACATATCTCAGATCTCAGCTCACATGTCATCTCCAGGGACCCACGACCCCATGGGTCATGTTCTGTGGTTGTCACTCTCTTAGGACCTATGAAGCCCGTAATCTCTGTTTGTAGCTACCTGTTCACTGATGACCATCACCTCTGGTCCTTAATTCTCATGGTGACATGCAGGGCAAGGGCCCTGTGAAGCGTCTCCACTAAGTAACTTGCTTTGAAAATTGCCTCACATTTTTAGGGTTCAGCAATACTTTTAGGCTTACTTCTCTCTCCTCTTCACACAAAAAGTGTCAATAGCACCTCTGCCTTCATAGAATTTGCTGGACCCTGGTGTGACGTCTCTAATAAGAAAGATTAGAGGGGAGATGATCACAAACTTTCTTTAAAAGGATGATGGGTTTAGTGTCATGGCTCTGACCTCTCTTGACGAAGGAGGAATCCATTTTCAGTTTAAGACTTAGTTTGCAAATCATGTTCTCCAACAGAAAAATGAAACTAGGGATCCCCACAACAAGGGTAGTGCCCAAATGGTCTGGGTAAGACCTCAGGCCCTCTGCTGATTTATTCCTGTAATGGGTAGTTCTCATATTTGTTGACTGAATGAATAAGCAACTGCTATGTGCCAGGTTTTCTGCTAAAGCTGGAAATATAATAACAAGCAAAAATAAGCATGGCTCCTGCCACCTTGGAACGAGCATTCTGGTAGGAGGATGATACTAACTGAATAATTATACCAATGATGGTGTAGCTACAGAGATTATAGGCTTCAAAGGTTCGAAGAGAGTGATGACCATGGAATATGACCCATATCATGCCCACCCCCCCGGGGATGACACTTGAGCTGAGACCTGAAGCATAAAGACAAGTAAACTAGATGACGTAGGTGGGGGAAGACTGTCCCAGAGAAATGGATCTGCAGGTACAAACGACGCCTTTTAGAGAAAGGAATTAAGATAAGTAACATAATTGGAGAAAAAAAACAAAAGTCAGTGGGTTTGGAGCCCAGAAATCATGGGGCAAGACTGTGTATGAGGAGGCCAAGTTGATAAAGTTTATGGGCTGTGTGTAGTTCCCACAAAGCCAGCTGCTCTTTCCCCCATCAGCAGATGCTCATTGATAGGCTTTGAGCAGTCAAGTGAAAGATGGTGTCAGCACTGTGCAGAGGTCTCTAGCTGCCATGTGGAGAGTGATGCAATGGGGTAGGAGACCATAAACTCAGATGGCTGTCCAGTTGAGAAGGAGCTCAGGCCAGGAGGGTCTACTAAAGACAGAGAGGTAGGAGAAGGAATATTAGTTGGCAGCTGAACCAAGAGCATGAAGTGAAGAACTTGACCAGTAGGCCGCCCTGGGGGCAGATCAATTACAGCTGGCATCTGTCCTGGTGGGTGGAAGTCCTTGTTGAACCAGTGTTCAACATATTGCCTACAATCTCTAGGATGATCCAAAAGGAGGGAAATCAAGGGGAAAAAAATAGCTCAGTCTGCCTCTTAAGGTTTTGGCATATACAACTGGAAGGCTGATGTCATCTGTCCAGAGAGTGAATGCTACGGAAAAACCAAGCTGGTGCTAAAAAATCATGAGCTTTGTGTAGGACGTGTTGAATCTGAGGTGCCTTTAAGATATTATGGGAAGAAGAAATCTGGTTGGCTGCCCTGCAAGGGAGGAACTTCCCCCAAGGATGAGAATTATCAACTAGGGATGGTCCTTTTGCAAAACATTTCATTCCTTGGCCACATGGTACATAATATGCTATTTGAACAATCGTTAAGCAAGGGCAGGTTATTTTTAGCAAGTAACAAGAGAATTGTAAAAATGAAAAAAAAAATGAGATTTGTCAACCACAATTTCCCTCCTCATCTCCACGCCAACTAGTCTTTCAGATCCAAAAACCATCCGGGTCCCAGCTTTCTGCATGGGCACCTGGTGAGGTAAGGATGTTGACAATATTAGGAATGCGCCATCCACTTCTGGAGGGAGATAAGCCCCTTGTCAAGTTGCGTCTTGCCCAGGGCATCTGTAGGAGAGAGTCTCCTTTTCTTCACCTTCATCTGCTCAGTATCTTAATCCCAAATTGTGGGAGTGAAACTCGGGCAACCTTTAAGGATATAATTTGCTTCCTATTACATTATTTCTCCCCGTACAGGAGAGACCAAGTGTTTGTCATTTACGAGTGTCATGTCATTACATTCCATATTGCAGTGTAATGATGTGAAATGATTAAATGACAAAATGCCAGCTCACTGCCAAAAATTTAAAGTGGCATACTTTTATTTGTAGATTGGAAAGCTATTATTAATTCTTATATTGACTTTGCCTGATGAAATAAAGCAAGCAGACTGGTGCATACAGAAAAGGGGTACTATGAGGCAAGGACCGGAGCCCCAGTTCCAACATAAACAGAAAGAGTTCTCTAATTCTGGCATCTTCTGCAGGCTACATGTCCAGCGCTAAATGTATTAGTTTAGAACAGTCTTGTCACCTGATGAATGTGGAGTGACAGGCCTCAAAATACAACCTGACTGGAGTTTTTATTGAGAAGAAAGATGGGAACTGAGAACAGGTGGCTGAGAAGAGAAAATGGCCTATTCGCCTCCTCCACCTGCCCCCAGTCTTCACCGCCTTTTCTCCACCAGCACTTATTGGGAGATTGAATTTTATTCTTGTTTTTTCTTTCAAGGGAAAAAGAGCATACAAATAGCATTTCCTTTACGTCATCAAATTACCAGAAGACTCCGTGGTTGGTAAAATAACAACTGCTCCTTTTCTCTCCCCGTAGGCTATGAAATTGCACACGGAAATAATTGAGAGGGTTAAAAATCACTTTCTCAGAAGTATATATTTTTTAAGCTTTTAGAGTTCAAATCTGTCTCACCTCAAGTGTTTGAGGATTTGTGAAGAAACAGAACTACCATTTCTATCTACCATTTATGCCTTCATTTGATGAACGCATTCATTTCCTAATTCCAAAAGAATCTTCTCACGACCATAGTCTAGTGACTTTCTTTTGCTTCCTCTTGTTTTCTCTCCCCTGAGCAATTGTCTCTTCCTTTTCTTTGTGCGGACAAGGAAATGCCATGTGTCTCAGCTTGGTCACCTCCACTGAGTTTTCTACCTCAGCAGTGTTCTTGCCTTAGGAGTTCTCTGCCTTGATTTGGTTTGGCTTTTGTTTTACTTTCCTTTTAATTATTCCCCTTGAATATCAGCTCATGCCATATGTTTTTTATTTCCATCTTTATTACATCCTATGACCACTTTGGCCTAGTAGCTTCTTTCATTGTCAAGGCTGTTGGTTAAAAGCTGATTGATTCTACAGGGAGTAGGAAATAAAACCAAGGTACACCATGTTGTTCTGTTTCAGTTTTTTACTACACCTGGATGCTTGCAAGGTCAGTCACCTGTGGCGCAATCATTTTTAAATAGGAATACACCAAACACACAGAAGCTTCTAGATTTATAGATACTAACTCATGCCCGCCAGGATGGCCAATAATCTTTGCTTTTGCTCCAACACATGGGACATATTGCCTTGTTTTTGGCACACTGGTAGGGGCACAAAGAATATGTTCTTCCTGGAAAGGAATTCCAGTGGACAATGGCTCAGGTAACAAAGCTGTCCGAAGCTTATTTGGCTTGTGGGAAACGCTTACAAGTTTTGTGATTGGCAAGATATCACTCTGTCCACAGACATTCCAGTTTATGGATAAAATGACTTGCCATTTCGTTTGGATTTTCAGTGAGTCACAGCATCTTTCTTTGGTCCCTGGGTTGCCTTCATTAGAACATGCAACTTGGGTACAAGCTTCTGCCTGCAACACTGTGATCAGGAAATATCACCCCTTCGAATGCTGCTGTTCACTGCTTCTTTGGAGACTTCTCTTTCTACATCTCCCTGGCACTGGCTCATGTTTGGCAGTCAGTGAGAACTAAGGGTTCTCCTGGAAGACAATACATTGAAGAGCACTGGAGGATTTTTTTTTTCTTTATATATAGATGGCTTTGTCATTCTGTCCTAAATCATGAATGCATAAAAGAGCAGCCAAGAACAGCTCAAATGACTGCATCAAGGACCCTGGAATAATAGGCCAGCACCACCCACATCTGCAAAACAGATCATATGATGTGTGTTCTGACTAGTATACATAGAGCATGGGTTCACCTGAGACCTCTCTCACATTGCCATGCTTTACAGGTTATTGTATATTTTCATGAAAAAAAATTCTTCTCTCCAGTGTCATTTACCTTTTCTGAAATCACCCAAAACCCTGGCCTCCTCTCTAATGACATTTGTTTTTTCACTTTCTCATGCATGCACACCTATTTAGCTGTCCATTTAAGTGCTCCAGGTAAGTAGTGAAAAGGATAGCAGGAATGACCCAGGGACCGGAGCAAAGAAGCAGAACAATTTCAGATGGTGAAAACGTTATGGGAAGGTGATCGCACAGAGCAGTGTCATTGAGAGTGGGTTAGGAGTGGGCAAAGAGAGCTGGTGTAGTCACAGAAATCTTCCAAGAGGAGGCAACATTTCAGCTGAGAATGGAGGCTGGAGTGGCCATCACGTTAGTCTAAGGAAGCACTTTTCAGGCAATGGAAATGGCAGGTACAAAGACTGTACATTAGGGATGAGCTTGGATGGGAAGCAGTCAGTGCGGCAAGATGGCACGGAACTATGGGAAAATAAGAATTAAGACCAGGGCAGTCAACAGGGACCCACTCAGGCAAAGATTTTCAAACTTAAGGTGCAACCCCAGGCTTGCCTGGCCTTCCCTTGTCTCTGCTTTGTTCGTTTTGGTTTTAGAAAGTTGTATCTATCCCTCCACCTTCCAGACAATAAGAAATACCACTGAAATAGAAGCAAGTGGTTCTCCACTGATATTCTGGGGCATAAATAGGTTGCTCAATGTTGACTGATGTGTAAAATTTAGTTTTGCTCCACCAAAGGATACATACACTTATGGCAAAGTCTGTCAGCTGCAACAAGGGAGTAGAAAAGATGCCCACCATAGTGTGGAGCAGAGGACACCTTACATTAATAATAAGTAGGAGATGCCCCTCCCCCTCTTTGCTGCCTTGAATGATGGTATCCTGCTTAGAGCTGTAGCCGCCATCTTAACATCAAGGACTGGGAAATGGAGGATCATCTCAGAAATTCTGAGCGCAACCCCAGATATCCTTGAAGAGCTGAGCCATGGTGAGCAGCCACTTAGCTCCAGATTTCTTGTTATGTGAGAGGAGGAAAATCTGACTTGTTTAAACTCACGTGATATGTAAGAGCCTAGAATCGAGCTCAGCTTGCCAAGGGAAGAGCTAGTGTTGACTAAAAGTGTGAGAACTTTGCCTCATGAGTTTGTGAGAGAACTCAGTCAGGACAGCAAATAGCTGTACTCAAGTAGTGGCCCAGTGCGGAAATGGCCTGGGGGAATGAGTAACAGTGATGGTAAGAGACACTGGAGCTATGGTTTCATTGTAACTATTTCATTCAGCGTGGCTTAGAGGTTTGTTTATGGTTTGGTTTGGTTTGGTTTAGTTTTTGTCAAAATACAACCAATCTTCCAGTAATCTGAAGAATGGGGGAAGAAAAAGTGTGACCCACTGATATACCCAGATTAGCAAAGAGGAAAGACTTGTCAAGAAGCAAAATGATAATGTCTGTCTGGTGGGTAAGTGACAAGTATTATTATCAAGATCCATCTGGAATCATCGTCCTGACACCAAGGACAGCTTATTCAGCCTGCTTCCCCCTGTCCACTCCTGCATGGCATCAGTTCCTGTCGGGGTTTGGGTTCTCTAACTGCAGGGGACATGCCTTCTATTTCCCAAATCCTACTCTCTTCCTCTAGTTACCTCTATGTCTTCAGGATTTTACTGAGTAAAATGGAAGGGTTGGCCAAAGATAATGATTTGGAAATATGCATGTGTGTGGGTGAGGGGTCTATGAGAAGCAGATGGCTTTCTTTGAGGTAAGATTTGTATAGAGGGCACGGATTGCATGGAGCACTGGGTGTGGTGAAAAAATAATGAATACTGTTTTTTCTGAAAATAAATAAATTAATTAAAAAATAATAAATTCAGAATAATGCAAAAAAAAAAGATTTGTATAGAAACCTACTGGATCATAGAGGTAATGTGGAAATATCACAGTGAAAATGAAGGGGTTGTTCTAGACATGGACTCCATCTCACTTGCTCTATGAGCAGACCCTGAGGATAGTGCCTCCAGCATTTCACTTCAAGTGAAGTGAAGACTCACTTGATCAAGAGGACTTTAAAGGAAGAAATGACAATGTTCAGGCAATAGCAAGTATGGGAAAGGACAAGATGGGTGGCATGGAAACACGCCTGGAACCTGTCATGGTATAGATGGCATCTGGGTTCGAATGTGGATTTGGGGCTATTTACTGTGGGTCTGGGTCTTCAGTGTTCATTACACTCACCTAATTCTCATTATTTAATGCTGACTGAGAGATGGAATTTGGCACTGGAAGGGCCAGGTTCAAAGTCTAGCTCTACCATTTACTAGTATGTCACATTCAGCAATCTACTTAACCTCTTTGAGGATTAGTTCCATTTCTGTAAGACAGGGATAATCCCCAAGGATACTCATCAAGTTTAAATGACCATGCAAGGCCATTTGTAATCAAGGGGCCTTGAGTTTCAAATCCTAAGTCCTCTGACTTTTCAAGTTCAGTGCTCTTTTTTCTAACCACAAGAAGACACTACTGGAGATTCGCAAATGATGTGAGTCTTGAGAAAAAGAGGGAATGAGGAAGGAGGGAATGGGAGGAGAGAGAGAGAGAGAGGGACCACAGGGACAGGGGAAAAGGGGAGGAAAAAGGAGAGGAAAAAGGAGAGAAAGTAGGGGAAGAGGTAGGGAAGATAGGAAGGAAGAAATAGTGATCCTGTAATTATAGGCATTTGCTTAAAAAAAAATCTTGAATTGATTAGAAATTTCCACCATTAGTCATTCATTGGATTAAAACAGCTATTCCTTTCCTTTTCCTGATGGGATAATTCTTTTCATTTTGCCAAACTTTGGGGATTACCATGGGGTAGATGATGTGAAATCAAGCAACTTGCAATCAAATGAACATGGCAGTGTCAAGCAGCTTTCCATTTTACAAGTAAGTGATTGACTGCTAGAGGGGAGGTTGATGGGGGGATGGAGTAATTGGGTTATGGACATTAAGGAGGGAACACGATATGATGAGCACTGGGTGTTTTGTACAAGTGATGAATTACTGAACTCTACATCTGAAACTAATGACGTACTACATGTTGGATCATTGAGTTTAAATAAATAAAAATAAAGGATTGAGATAGTGCGCTACCTCCTTGATTTGACAGTTGGGCAACTTGGATTCAACCAGGAAAGTCCTCATTGCTGAATGGAGAAGAGTAGGGCAAATTAATTCCAATCAGCAGAAGATCTGCTCTGTGCCTGGGTGAGGCATGCAGGATAGCTGATGACGCTAAAGTTCATAAGCCCTTGTTGCCAATTATAAGGGATTGATTGGGGGGAGGCAGTGAGGATACAAAGCAAGAAGGTCGGAAAATATTTAAACCACAGGTGACCAGGAACCAGGTCTACCTGACATGCAAATGAAGAAACCTAGAAACCTATGTTTGCCTCTTCTGGTTGAAGAAGGAACTTGGAATCCTAACCCAATCTCAACTACACACATCTGGACTCCTGTCTGGGATGAAGATGTCAGTGGCACTAACACAAACCTGTGCACTCCCAACCTTCTTCCTACACCGGAGAGGCTCAGCAAAGGAGGGGGATGGGAACATACAATCCCTCCTTCATAATGAAAACAGCCAGGAAGTGGCCACTTCACAAAACCCTCACCAAGGAAGAAAGTCAACATGAGTTATCTTATATCTTCAATTTTCATTCTGAAGAAGCATGGCTCACTTCACTTTTGAAAGTAATTTTAATGAATACCCTTCAAAAATACTAGAGCCCGACTTTCCAAAATTTATTTTGGAATAGATAGGCCTCCAACAAGTAATTCTCAATATTATTAATATTATTATGTTCACAAAAATCTGATAACAATAGAAGTACATTTTTATTGGGAAAAATCTTACATTAAAACTGGAACTTGAATTTGGCCGACTTCGGTGGCTTGACCAAAAATAGAAATTGGCTTACGTATCTTGCCATTTTTAGGGAAGGTGAAGATATGGATTTAGACACTTGATTTTCTTAGCTTAGGGAGCACTGTAGGCTAAACTGCTCTGGCCCCGAGGGACTCTTTGCTATTGGCAGCCCTGGGCATGGTGAGGTTTTTAAAATTCATTTCTGATATCCAGTTGACATAGATTTTTTTAAGTGTTTAAAATTGTACTGGTCACTACTGCAGCCCTCAAAGAGCTCTGCTCTCACTGCTTCCTAGTTCTTGCTTTTCCTTCTCATGTTTCCTTCACTTCACACTGAGTTCTCTTTCTCAAGGTGGATGTTTGTCACTGAGCCTAAGCAGGAAAGACATATATGAAAAGTCTGGAAACAGGGGAAGCCAGGAGCACCTGCAGGGCTCTGGAGCCAGCTACAGACAGCCATCCCCTCACACCCATTGCAATAATCCACACAGGGTCCTGCTAAAGAGACGTGTATGACCTGATGATGGATAATGTATGGGGGAATGGGGCTGAGTAATGCATTCAGTTGGGTCCCAGCAAGCCCTTTGTAGAGTTAGAACAAGATGGAAGCCAATGTTTGATTTGTCATTTGCAGCTTCATTTAGGGGCTGGCATTCCTGTAAAAGGCAGGGTGATGAACAGAGTGTATCTCCTCTTCCAACCTGGCCTTTGGAGACTTAAATAGAGGAGGCAGGGCTACCCAGCTCGTAGGAACTAATATTCCACACCCCATTATGAAAAAGCATTTTGTCAGGTCTCAGAATACATTACGAGGCTAGGAAACTTGCTATTAGGGTAGCAATTGAAAATCTGATATGTCTTTTGCTTAAACAAAAAGCCATAGTGAAGACCATACTGAAAAACTTGCTGGAGGAGGAACTTCACAAAGGTTGAGTTTCTCTTCCTGGCTCTGCATTTGTGAGCTCTTTGACCTTAAGCAAGTTGCTTGGCTTCTCTGGACCTCCCTTACACACCTGTGTAGGAACAATCCCGATTGTCATTCTTCCTGCATCATAGAGTTTTTACAAGGATCCAATGAATTCATGCATAGGAAAATGACTCGTGAGTCAAAGGCATTATATTAACACAAATTATGACTAACATTAGTTTATATTTTATTTATTTTCCATTCCTGACTTCATAATTTTTCAGAGAGGAAGACAGCAGTGACACAAGAGAATTCTTTGTGCTCACAAAGGAAAGATGGAGGAGTATTGACCTATCAGTGCTCTCTGCTTCAATGTCCCCACCCCAAAACTACATCCCACACAGCAATGACTTAGGAAAGAGATTGGTTTTCAGGGACAATGAGTGGAAAGCTGAAGTGGTTGGCCGTTGGAGGCACCCTTAGCTTCAAGCATAAATCATTCATACACAGGAGATCTTTAAGATGTGAAACTATAAATACTGACCAGAGACTGCCAGCATAATGTAAGTGGGGCTCCCAACAATTTCCACTCACAGAAGAGAAATTCTTTGTGAGGTTGTGAATGCAAGATACAGAAATATGAATAATTGGTGTGTATATGTATATTTACATATATAGAGCATAGGATATATGAAGATGGTATGTAGGAAATACAGATATACACATATGTATATTTGTGCTTGTAGAGATCCATTTATATCCAAATCTATATTATATATCCATATGTATGTTATATACGTGCATATATTTGGATCAGCATTTACCAGAAACAAACTCAAGAGCAGGCAGAAATCGGCAATGTGTCCAGCTTCTGTAAAGGGATTCAGTGGAATGATTTTCATATTTCAGTGAAGAAATTACAGATGATTATTAAAACCTGGTATTTCAGTTTACCTAGCAATCTCATCTAATCTCAACCAATCCAACTACAGATTTTGTTAAACTTACTTAAGAAACCATTTTTAGTTTTTACCAAAAAAAAAAAAAAAAAAGTGAGGACTATTAACGTATTAGCATTTCCACCGAATAACTGATTTTTTAATGCAGAAGAATGAGAGAAAGAAGTAGTCAACTTTCAAGGAAGTTTCTGCTTAAATAAGTGAAATTAGAAGAACTAATTGTGGAAATCTTACACCTTTCAACTTTGTGTGCAAACTACGTATCAATCCTGTTTAGCAGGTGAAGTCTGCAGCTTGGCACGGAGGGCAAGGTGAAGACAAACCTTCTATCTCTAATTTTCTCAAAGCATTTATTCTTCTTTCTGGAATCCAGTCATTAACAGCTTTTTTAGAAATACTGACACAGTCAATGGTGTCTAAAGTCATGGAGACCTGCCCTCCACAAATATGGTTTCTCCCTATCCAAGGACCGATGATTTCTTCTTCTATGACTTGGCTTTCCATGGACCCTCATGGACAGGGGAGGGGAATGGCCTAGGAGTGGGAAAGTGCTGAGTGCTGAGTCAGAGTGAAGACCACTGTGCTCAAGTTCCCTTTTCCTTTCCCTCCATAAAGGAGTCTTGGTAGAGATGTCTGTGGAAAGCCTCTGTTAAAGTACCTCAGTAAGGAGGCTTCCAATTGGACAGTCCTTGTCTAGCAGGACAGCCCTGCCTGAAAGCGTGGCCCACAGCAACTGAGCCTTCACTGCAACTACCTTCAGAGACTCACAGTGCTTGGCTGGGCCCCAAGCCTGGTGTGAAGAGGGCATCTTCCACCCATAGGGTCTGCCAGAAAAAGTCTTTGTAAGTAACTGCCCATGGTCAGGCCTGAAGTATCACCTGTAGGTTTTTATCCAGGAGCTAGACTCCAAACCAACCACCCTCTATTCTTGCTATAAATCCCACTCTTTTTTTCTCATCATAGCTTGAGGAATTTCTGTTGCTTACAACTGACATCCTGATTAATAGAACCAAAAGTGGACCCCAAAGTGAGACAGGGTCAAATAATGAAAGATGTTGAGGGTTGGTAATGAGGTAAGTAGAGACTAGACAAACAAGCATCACTACCCACAAGAGGACGTCTGAAGATATCTTGCAGACCCAGTGTTAGGATAAGAATTTGAGCCTGGAAATTATCAGTGGCCAGCCAAAGAGCCCAACACAGGAGTAGGAACTAGACAACAAGAAACATGAACAGTGTGATCTATCCCTTAGATTACCTGCTGGCATATTCCCTGCCAGAAATTTCTATTGTGTAACAAGAATGATAATAGGTGGAAAGAGAAAGAAGAGAGACTCTCTCCAAGCTCATCTCCTCTCCCACCCCCATCCCCGCAACCCTTGGTCTTTTTGCTGTTGCCAAATAAATCTATGTCTCAGGTCCTGTGCCTGAACTGCTCTTCCCTCCAGCTCTTGTATGACTTAAGTCTTTATTTATTCAAACCTCTGATCAAATATCACCTTTCCAAGGGGCTTTGCCTATCTCATCCAGAATGGCAGCTCTACCACCTTTTATCTCCTAACACGGGTTTTTGTTTGTTTTTTGTTTGTTTGTTTGTTTTACCTCATAGCATTTATCACTATTTGACATAATGATTGATTAACTGATTTTTCTTTGTCTTCTCATGCTGCACTAAAACATAAGGTAAGAACTCTCTTCAGTTCCTGCATTCTCAGAGCCTACATTAGCTCCCAGGAAAGAGTGGACACTCCATAAATACTAACTTCATAAATGTAGAATGAATCAATGAGTGAATGAATGAAGAGTAATGGAGAGAGAAAAAGAGGAGGATAAGGGAATAACATCTGTCAGAGTCCATAATTAAAGGAGCAAAATGGATTATAAAAACCAAACATATAAATTAGAAATATCTCTCTGTGTGCTTTATATTGAAAGTTGATCTCTTTGGTCTGTTTCATTCATTCACCTGTTCCTCTGATAAATATTTATTATCTGAACATCAGGTCACTTTCAGAGGTGACCAGAGAAATCTAAATCTTAAATGTGAAGACCCCAAAGAGGGGATAGATCAAAAGAAAAGATCTACATTAAGAAATGATAGAGAACTCTCACACATCAGGCATGTGTGAGTTTTGCTGGGGTGAGGAATATTTCAGCTTATGAATCAAAACTAACAGTATATTTACAGATGCAAGAAATAGGGTAAGGGAAAGCCATACCATAGTGGTTTATGCTATATAATCATGACTCTTGGGATGGCACAGATGCTATGGAACAAAGTATGGTAGTTCCTTAAAAAAAAAAAATCCTCAAAACAGAACTAACATACGATCTAGGAATTCCACTTCTGGGTGTATATTCAAAAGAATTGAAAGTAGAGTCACAAAGAGCTGTTTGTACACCCATATTCATAGCAACATTATTCACAATACTAAAAGGCAAAAACAAGCCAAGTGTTCATTAGTGGATGAATAGATATGCAAGATATGGTCTATCCATAGAAGTGGAATATTATTCAGCCTTGAAAATGAAGAAGATTCTATAACATGCTACAACCTCCTTGAAACTTGAGGACATTATGCCAAATGCAATAAGCTGGTCACAAAAAGACAAATACTCCATATTCTACATGTATAAGATACTCAAAGTAACCAAATTCACAAAGTCAAATGATGGTTACCAAGGGCAAGTTAGTGGAGTTTCCAAGTCCAAATTAGTTACCAAATGGGGAAGTAGTATTTAATGGATAGGGAGGTTCAGTTTTTTAAGATGAAAAGAGCTCTGGAGATGAATAGTGATGATAGTTGAACAACATTATGAATGTGTTTTATACCACTGAACTGTACACTTAAAAATGGTTAAGATTTGGACACCTGGATGGCTCAGTCAGTTGACCTCCTAACTCTTGATTTCAACTCAGGTCATGATATCAGAGTCTTGAGATAGAGCCACATATTGAACTCTGCCAGGTGTGGAGCTTGCTTAAGATTCTCTCTCTTCCTCTCTTCTGTGCTCCTCCCCTTTGTTTGTGTGCTCTTTCCTAAAAAATGGTTAAGATGGTAAATTTTATGTTACGTGTATTTTGCCATAATAAAAAATTAGAAAAAACAAATAATGTCTTAGGCTGGTGCTACAGCTTTACCAACTCAAGTTGAACCAACCTTCTTGGAATATTCTCTTCCCGTTCTTGTGTGTCACTTGAGATCTCATGGTTACAAGGCGGCCTCTATGCTTCCAGGATGGGTGACATCCAAAATATTTAACAAATGGTACAGATCTGGAGATCCCTGCTTGTCCAGGCTTTTTCCTTTTGGAATCATAGGGAGGTCTAGTGGGCTTGGACAATGCACTAAGTCTAAACGGGTACCTAGGGTCTCGGGATAGTTGCCATTAACCAACCAACATGGGAGCATTTCAACATCTGTACAACTGTACCACCTTATTTGTGGGAGCAGACACATACCAGTCAGGTCTCTAGAAATCACTCATAAGGAGGAGGGAATGAGAAGGGTATGGGGTCCTTTTTGAGCAGGGCTTTGCGCCTTTTTTTTTTTTTTTTAAGTTGGAAGGGAACATTCTCCCTAGAGACAAAAACCACATCTCATTGGACAAAAACAAGTCACATGACCACCACCACTAACTACACCAGGCAAACCTCTCTAGTCAAAGCAGGCAAGGGAAAAGGGAGCTGTAAATGGCTTCTGGAAAACCAAGTCCCAATTTCTGCTGCAGCTTGCCTTCTAGTTTGGGAAGGATACTATAAAAGGCCAATTCATCTCTCCTAGAGGTGGACAAATTGAGAATGAGGATTTCAGAAAGCAAAAAGCCCAACTTAAAGTAATACATTATATTTTGAACACTGAATGTTTGACAATACATTTCACAGCTCATTTCCTGCTACTTGTGAACGCTAGTAAACACTCAGAGAGCGAATTCACATTTTTCATGTCAAATATCCTTACAGTTCTCCCCTCCTCCGGCTTGTCACCAGTTAAACAGACCCTATGAGGACAGTCTGTTCACACTATAATCTTTTGCGACACTAAACCTTAATCTGTCTTACAATTTCTATTGTTTTTCACTAAAAGGTTATTCCAGAAATATTTTATAGTGCACATTCATTTTCTTGGCCAAGAATAAATTGCATAATCAGAGGCACTCTCACCAATGCTGAGTCTCCCTTCCCGGCCCAAATTTAAGAATTTCATGCGGATTATTCATTGCCATCTATCTAGCTAATTCAATGTCATTATTTTTCTCTGGTCTAGGCAGAATTTGCCCTTCCCTGAAATGAGCTTATCTCATAATAAGATACTGGAGGGGGAAGGACAGGCCAGGGGAGTTGGAGTCACTGAGGTCCACACATCCATCCCCAGGCCTGGAATTAAGGGGCTGTCAATATTTCCATTAGAAGGGGAAATACATTTTTTCCAAAAAGGATTGCAACATGCTACTTAGTTTTTTAAAATCAAGACACTGACTTTGCAAAATGTGGCTTTCTCTAAATTTTGGGTTTTGCATTTAATTCTATCCTCCAACACCCTCATCCTACTCCTGGCCTGAATCTCACTGACTCTCCAGGTCACAGCTGATGTGTCACTTTCCTCCTTCTGGCCCAAAGACTGAGAAAGGAACTTGAACCTCCTAGCCCTCTACTGACATTTCTGATATCTTATCAAACATGCTTCATAATGCATATGCAATGCTGTCCGAAAAGAATAGGATGCAAGCCACATATGTAATTTGGATTTTTTTAGTAGTCGTGTGTGTGTGTGTGTGTATAAGAAACAGGCAAAACTAATTTCAGTAATATATTTTACTTAATTGTATTTGTCCAAAATACAGTAGTCCCCCCCCCTTATCTGTGGGGGATACTTCCCAGGATTCCCAGGGGATACCCAAACCCATGAATAGTATATATGATGTTTTCTCCTATACGTACATACCTGTGATAGTTTATTTCATTCATTTGGCACACTAAGAGATGAACAACAGTGGATCATAAAATAGAACAATTGTAACAATATACTGTAAAAAGTTATGTAAATGTGGTCTCTCTCTCTCTCTCTCTCTCTCTCTCTCTATATATATATATATATATATATATACCCCCTTCTTGTGTTGATGTGCAGTGATGAAATGTCTACATGATGAGATCAAATGAAGTGAGTGACACAGGCATATGATGCAGCATCAGGCTAATATTGACCTTCTGATGTTAAGGTCAGAAGAGGGATAATCTGCTTCAAGACCACAGTTGACAGCAGGTAACAGGAGCCACAGAACAGGAAACCATGGATAAGGGGATCTACTGTAATATTTCAATGTTCAATCAATATTAAAATCTTAATGGGATTTTATACATCCTTTATGGAAATCCCATGTATGTTTCAGACTTATGGCACCACTCAGTTCAGACCAGCCACAACTCAGATGCTCTATAGCCACATGTGGCTAATGACTTCTGTACTGAATTTGTAGGACTATTTGTGTTTCCTCCCCATTGCCTTCAAGAGAGAGGATTATGTTTATCTTCACCATCGTACCCCTAGCACCCAGCACATAGTGGAAACTTAATAAATGTTTGATGAAAAAATAATTGAACAATCTCATCTCTGCCACTGTTTAACTGTGTGACTTTGGGTTAGTTGATTTCTCTGGAGTTCCTACCTTATTAAAGAAGAGGATGTCATATCCCATGATTGCCAAGGTCCCCATAAATGTGAACATTCTAGGTCACTTAATTCAGTTCCCGCCCCCTCACTTAAAGCATCTAAACACATTCCCTTGATTCCCATGAACAGTGTTTTAATGCCGGGGTATGCCCAAATTTACCATGCTCCACTTTTCCCCATTCTCCCAATTGGTCCTTGGATCATGGAGACATTTAGGATTATGATATTGTCCCCTTTTAAAATAGTGCCATTTTTTCTTTGATTATAAAATAACCTCATAATAGAAAATTTGGACAATAAAGAAAAGTACTCAGCAAATAAATTGCTTACACAGTTACTACACAGAGATTAAACATGGTTAACATGTGTATGTCTATCCCACTGGTACATTTTCTCTATTTATTAATAATAATATGTGTATCAATACACACTTGATTTTCCTTTTAGCAAAATGGGCGTCATAGTATATGTTTTTCTTTTCCAAATAATTTTTTGTTATTTTTTTAAAAATTTTTTCAATTTGTTTATTTTCAGAAAAACAGTATTCATTATTTTTTCACCACACCCAGTGCTCCATGCAATCCATGCCCTCTATAATACCCACCACCTGGTACCCCAACCTCCCACCCCCCCCCGCCACTTCAAACCCCTCAGATTGTTTTTCAGAGTCCATAGTCTCTCGTGATTCACTTCCCCTTCCAATTTACCCCAACTCCCTTCTCCTCTCTAACACCCCTTGTCCTCCATGCTATTTGTTATGCTCCACAAATAAGTGAAACCATATGATAATTGACTCTCTCTGCTTGACTTATTTCACTCAGCATAATCTCTTCCAGTCCCATCCATGTTGCTACAAAAGTTGGGTATTCATCCTTTCTGATGGAGGCATAATACTCCATAGTATATATGGACCACATCTTCCTTATCCATTCGTCCGTTGAAGGTCATCTTGGTTCTTTCCATAGTTTGGCGACCGTGGCCATTGCTGCTATAAACATTGGGGTACAGATGGCCCTTCTTTTCACAACATCTATATCCTTGGGGTAAATACCCAGGAGTGCAGTTGCAGGGTCATAGGGAAGCTCTATTTTTAATTTCTTGAGGAATCTCCACATTGTTCTCCAAAGAGGCTGCACCAACTTGCATTCCCACCAACAGTGTAAGAGGGTTCCCCTTTCTCCACATCCTCTCCAACACATGTTGTTTCCTGTTTTGTTAATTTTGGCCATTCTAACTGGTGTAAGGTGATATCTCAATGTGGTTTTAATTTGAATCTCCCTGAGGGCTAATGATGATGAACATTTTTTCATGTGTCTGATAGCCATTTGTATGTCTTGATTGGAGAAGTGTCTGTTCATGTCTTCTGCCCATTTTTTGATATGTTTGCCTGTTTCGTGTGTGTTGAGTTTGAGGAGTTCATTATAGATCCTGGATATCAATCTTATTAATTTTTTTGTTATTTAATAATATTTGAGAAATATATACTCATGTTATCAAATGGAACTTTAAAGTGTAATCTTGCCAGGCATATAACGTCATACAACTACATAGAGGTACCACCTTGAGGAGATGAAGGAGCAAACCGAGTGGAACTTAGGGGAAGATTTTTTTTCCTGGTGGAGGAAACAACAGATGCAAAGGCTCAGAGGTAGGAACGAGCCCACTCTGCCAGCATGACAGAAGAAGTAGAAGCAAGACAGGAAAAGGCAGAAAATGAAGTTGGGGCAGTTATAGGAGGTCAGATAATGTAGCAATTATGGGATCTGAAGGATATGGGAAGCCACTGCAGGGTTTTCAGTGTCACAAGTGGTGGGAGGGACTGTACTGGTATCTGGTAGGCAGAGGCCAAGGATGCTGCTAAATACCTTATAATGTCCAGAACAGCCCCAAACAGCAAAGGATTATCTGTGTCCAAATGTCAATAATGAGATTGCAAAATCTTGCTCCATAGGAAGACAAGAATGGTAACCAGAAGACCAGAAAAAAAGTTGCTAAAAAATCAAAATCTAGGCTCCAAAAGAGGTGTTTTGAGCTCAGATGGGAGTGGCAGAAGAGCAGATCAGGAGTCAGATTCAGTACAGACTCTGAAGATGGGAAGTTTCCATGGTTTGATGATAGACTAGGCATGAAGAATGAAGGGAAGGCTAACATCAGTGTTTGGAGCCTAAGCAGCGGGAAGAAAGAAATTGCAATGAACTAGGATTGGCGAGAGCTCAAAAGGAGGCTGGAGAAGAAGGGTAGGAGTTTGGATGGTAGAGATTTTAGAGATAGACTCAAGAGGACTTCTTGGAGTCAAGAAGGAAGAGGAGCGGATAATGACTCCAGGTATGTGGCCTCTGCAACTGGGTGGATAGTGGTTTCATGAATGGAGACAAGGACAGGGTCTTGTCTGCACCAGTGAGATGGCAGGTTTGGCTTTGGACATGCTGAGCTGGGGCACATCTAAAGGAATGATAACAGTTATTCCATATCCTTCACCTGTCTCCTAAGAGTATCAACTAAAATAATGAAATAAAACCACATTGGAAAGTTAAAGTCTCTTACATACAAAAGTTATCTTCAAAGTTGTATCACTTAACATGGCTTGGAGCTCCTCTACCCAATTTCCTGGAAGCTGTAATGTATGTTCTGTCATATTCTGCCCTTCAAGATTCTGATGAGAGTTGACTCTCTGCCATCAGGGAAAATGTATATTTATTTAGGGTGTTTAAAAATTAAGTTTATAGCAATCGAACTTCCCTTTATTTGGCCTCAGAGCACATTAACATTCTTTGAACTACAGTGTTAGGAACATTTTAAGGGTTATTTTTACATCAGTAAAAGGCTTTTCGAAGCCAGAGAGCACACAGGATGTATCATTCTCGAGTAAGACCAAACCTAGAAAATGTGGGAACAATTTTTTGTAAGTGGTTGATAGGGCTTATTATTAATTTTCATTGAGCCCTACTGATAACATCGTAATAGTGAGTCTTCATTTTCCTCATTCCATCTAATCCTCACAGAATCCTAGAGGATATATTCTGTTATTCCCCCCGTTTTTGCAGATAAAAAAAAGTGAAGCTCAAAGAAAGAAATTAACATACTCAAGGACCACTGGGAAGAAGAAAGTCACAACACAGGGAAAAGATGGAGTATGAAGAAATTTTAAAGCTCCTTTGTTCGCCTGACCTTCCACTTTACAGATGAGCCAATGAAGGCCCCACAAGGCTAGCCATATGTGACTTAGCCAAGGTTCTACAAAGTTCTATTGTTACAAGGTAGAAGAGGCCACTGGCATGAGAGGCAAAAGATAGAAAACCCATGTCCTTGGAATCTGCAAGCAGCTCTTTGCCAAAGGACATATGTAGAAGGAAGTGAAAGTCAGTCGAGTGATAAGGCTAGAGAGGCTGGAAGATTCGAGATAAGTCAACCATCTAAGACCTACCTTCAGTGGCCTAGACTTTATCCTTCACTCTAGTATCTCTGAGCATGTTCTCCCAACACTAGTTCCCTGGGAATTTATTAAGTGTTCCCTGAAGGTGTTCAGTGGTTGTGAAGACTTGGAAATGTGAACTCCAGAGCTTGGACCACGCTGTGCACTCTAGGACTCTCAGGGAAACACACAACTATTGCCAAACACACCTGCCTGATGAATCCATGTCCTTAGAGAACTTAGGTGGAATAAGCAGCCCAGAGGACACCAGTTCAGGAAATTCTGCTGCTAGGGGCAGTTCTAAATGTCTTGAAAAGGGGAGTGAGAAATAATGAGAGTTACTTTTAGAAAATAGAGTTTGGCATAAAAATCTGATTTTTGTCAGCATTTCCCCCTTTTTTTCTGGCTTGCTATACTGTTTCACACCTGCTATTTGTGGAAGGTGTCTGATAAGAGGTTGTGTGAAACAATGGGGGAAGGTTTTCCTCCTTTTTCCTCTTGCAAAGTTTTAGACATTCCTGTTAGAAGTCTGTCAGTCTGCTTGTTTGTTTTCCCGATATAGAGAGATACCAAATGAGACTTGCACTCCATTCTGGAATCCACTCACTGAGGCCTCCATGATGCATGGACCACTCCCTGCTTCTCTTCCCCTGCCAGAACTCACACCTGGGATAGGGAAGCAATCTGCTGTGCGCCAGGATGGAAGGGAACATCCATACCTCACGGCACTTGTCATGCTATATTTCAAGTGGTTTACTCATGTCTCTCTTCTTTCTAGCTACACCACTCATCATGCTTGAGAAATGTGGGTACTTCTGTGGAGGAACCCTGACTGGCATCAAGCACAGAACCCCAAACTTTATTTATCCAATGCCTATTTTGTTTTTTTGTTCTTGTTTTTAATTTTAGCTTTAATGAACTATCATGAACATATAAAATTATAAAATGTTTAAAGTGTACATCATGGCGATTTGATATATGTATACATTGTAAAAGGATTCCCCACATTTAGTTAATTAACACATCCATCACCTCGCATACTTATCTTTTTGTGTGCATGTGAGAGAAGACTGAAGTTCTTCTGCTCTCCTGGTGAATTTTAATTGTACAATGCAGTGTGATCAGCTATAGTCACCACACTTTGCATGAGATCCTTAGACCTTATTCATTTTATAGCTGAATGTTTGTTCTCTTCTACCAGCCTCTCTTCTACCAGCCCCTGGCAACCATTTTTTCTACTCTATTTCTATGAGTTTGACTTTTTTTTTTTTTTTTTTTTTTGAGATTCCACATATAACTGATACCACACAGTATTTTTCCTTCTTGGTCTGGCTTATTTGATTTTAGCTTAATGCACTCAAGGTTCATCCATGTTGTCGCAAATGATAGGATTTCCTTCTTTCTTGTGGTTGAATAATATTCCATTGTATATATACACCGTATCTTCTCTACCCATTCATCCACTGAGGGGCACAGGTTGTTAACATATCTTGACTACTGTGAATAATGCTGCAATAAATGTGGGAGTGCAAAGATCTCCTTGATATACTGTTATCCTCAGAAGTGGGATAGCTAGACCGTATGGTAGTTCTATTTTTAATTTTTGGAGGAAACTCCATACTATTTTCCAGGATGGTTATAACAATTTCCATTCCCACCCACAGTGCACAAGTTCCTCTTCTCTCTACATCTTCCTCAGCACTTGGTATCTCTTGTGTTTTTAATGATAGCCATTCTAAAAGATGTGAGACAATATCTCATTGTGGTTTTGCCTTGCATTTCCCTAATGATGAGTGATGGTGAGCACATTTTCAAGGTCCTGGTGGCCTCCAATGACTCCTTTTGATCATCTATTATGTGCCGACTATTTTGATCAGTCTGGGTATCTACTAATGAATAAAATGAAAAAGTAATGGTCCCATAGAATTTGCAGTTGAGTGGAGACAGAGGTAACAAGCAATGAATGAAACATTGTATAATGAAGAACTCTGACTAGGGCTATAAAGGAAATAAACAGGACACAGAAGGGGGTTTATAATAAGAAGTGTGACTGTATTTTTGATGTCGGACCACTGACAGCTTTGAAGCCCCACAATTCTGCCTTCCTCTATTGCTCACAAAACCTTGGGCTCTCCCTCAATTGGACAGGCAGGAAGTTCAAACCATGGAAACCCAATCCAACCTTCACCCAAACCTACCCATAACCACCATAACAACCTAAGTCAGTCACCCCATCTGCTTGCAACATTGTGCTGCTTTCCCACAAAACCCCATGATGTGAAAAATAAACCTTTCCACACTCTATATGGTGTAATTGTACGCTGTGACCCTTCTCAATATCTGAACCAAATTAGGAGTAACCTTTTCATCCATTCTGGAGATGATCACAACAGGATTGTTATATAGATAGCACAGTCTAACTAGTATAATATAATATAATATAAGCAATATATTTACAAGTCAATGGTTTTAATTTGTCCACTCCTCTTAACGTGATGACATAACTTTTTTAAGGGTTCCAAAAAGAAATCTTAGGTAGCCTTGACATGTATAGATACAATTTAATATATAAAATCAATCAATATATTCCATCATATATTATGATTCCATATATGTCAATTACTTCCATATATTTCCTTTGAATATTCAGACAGCACATTAAATTGAGTTCCCAAACTAGGATCAACTCTTCAGATAAGCAGGTCATGGGGTCTGGCATGCAGGCTACCTACTCCAAGGATGCCCATCTTTAGACTCATTCTCAAGGACTTTCTGAAATCATTTGTGTTTTAATCATGGGAAGGCATCAAAAGTGCACCTGTGAGGAAGAAGATGTGAGGAGCAGTGGTACCTGGAAAGAGCATTCCAGCTGGTGGTGGAAAACCTGGCTTGAGGTCCCAGCTCTACTGATTTCAACCTATGAGGCTATGAACACTTGTTTTCTCATCTTCAAAAAGCATGATTTTCTTTTCAGTTTCTTTTCACTGCTGTTGAATCTGCCTCATCTGATTGAATGTGAAATGTGTATAATCCTGAAAGATCTGATAGAGAAACCAAGTATCACTTTTGCAATTATTATCTAATTCTCTCATCAACAACAAAGGTTACCTGGGGGAGAGGGGCTGAGCCAAACAGGTTAGGGGAGTGTCAGGTGCTGGGGTGTAGGGTGATGCTATCAACAGAGCATAGCATGAGTTTTGGACTCAGAGACCCAAGGGCCAATGCCTAGCTCTACCAATTCCTTGTTTCCATTTAGGTATAAAGCAGGGATTGTAATAGTAACTCCCTGATAGGTCTGTTTTGAGAATGAAGTGAGATTATTTCGAGAAGAGGTCTGAGTAAACAGTCAATAAATGCTACCTACTATTATTATTATTAACATTTGCATAATCATCATGATAATTTCTAGGATTGGGAGAAATGAGGGAAGTTTTCAGAGGCAGTCTCTAAAATCAGCCGTGCCAGTTTTCCCCAGATCTGACTATCATCCTAACACTCAAAGATCTCCATGGTAATTTAAAAATGAAACATGAGAGAGAGAGAGAGGAGTTATTTCAAAATATTTTCTATAAAGTAGTGATGTGAGTGTGCAAGGAAAGATTTACTTTGAGGATATTGTTGATGCTTTTTGTAATTTATTTTTAAACTAGGATAAAGTACCTAGCTAAGCAGAAAAGGACTCTCAAAGTCAGATATTTGAGTAGTGTCTGTGGCGGAGCGGTAATACGCATGATATACAGTTACTTTGTAGTCATGGGCTCTTTAATTGAGCAGACTGATGTGTTGCTCGCATAATGGACGTGCGGAGCACAATGAGTGCCAGGCACTATTATTTCTCCCACCCTCCCACCTCAGAGCCAAGCATTTGAAGTGCAGGTGAACACAGACCATTTAGGAAATAATTGGTCTGACCCAGTAGCAGAAGCAGCCATTTTGGCAGCCGTGAGAGAGGTGTTACTCAGGTGACAGGAGACAATGAGGCTGAGATGCGAATGCAAGATTTCCCCAGTTGTAAACCTGTCAGCATAGGAAATAAAGAAAAATTACAAACACAGTTCCAACCTTTTTTGATGCTACTCTTTTCAGATTCAGTTAAAAAAAAAAAAAAAGAAAGAAAGCCCTCTGTCCCATCAGTTAACGAAGTTAAAGCAACTGAGTTAGAAAGGTTATCCTTTGTTTGTTTGTTTGTTTTTTCTTCTGGTTTTATTCCTTTTATATCAGGGGTTAGGAAATTATGGCCCATGGGCCAAATCCAGCCCCTGATCTGTTTTTCATAAATAAAGTTTTGGGGGATGTGCCCATGCTCATTCATTTCTGTGTTGCCCACACCTGCTTTTGTGCTGCTAAGGCAGACTGGAACAGTTGTACAGAGAACTTACCACCCAGAAAGCCTCAAAGGTTTCCATCCAGTTCTTCCCAGAAAACGTTCACTGACACTGATCTGTTGTCACAGGACAATCAAAGTCATTCCCATTTCTTTGCTTGAAGTCCTTAAATGACATAATGTTGCCTCCAGGGTAAGTCTAAACTGTAAACATGGTTTAAAAGATCTACAGTCTATGTTGTGATGAGCACTGGATGTTACATGCAACCAAGGAATCATTGAACACTATATCAAAAACTAATGATTTACTGTATTTTGGCTAATTGCACATAATACAAAACAAACAAATAAATAAATAAATAAATAAACAATAAAAAAATAAAAGAGCTACAAACTACCCTCTCTCTACCAAGTACACTTCGTCTCTCCACTATCACCTCTTCATGCTTTTTACTCCAGATACACAAGAAAACTCCTGGTTCTTCCAAAAAAGCTTCACTCTTGTCTCTGCCTTTGTATATGCTGCTCCTTCCACCTACAGTGTGGTTCCCCACCTTCCTTCACCTTGTCTACCGATGTTATGTCTTGTCCAGGGCTGGCAAGATCTTAAATTGCTCTATTCATTCTATTTCTTCAGGTATGAGTTCTACTTGTCCTTCTCTTATGGTTTCAACATTCCCTGAGTGGTGATTGTTGACTGTACTCTATTTTTGTACTTGAGATTTTTCTACTGTCTGTACCACCCACTGAGAGAGGGTCTGGAGTTGTGGCTTTAATTTTGGTGAAAAGTGGGAGCAGGGGCGTTTGTGCAGCTGCTTTTCTGAGCATGAACATTCTGTATTTCTTACGACCACTCTGAATCGAGCTTCTATGTTTTTGGCTCTCGGCTGAGGGCGGATACCTCCCTGCCTGGTCAAAACAGAGGGCTATAGTAGTCAACCACCCTGGCCTTGCATTCCAGCAAACTTTCACTTGGTCATGATCTCTCTCCTGCCTCTGCCTTTCCCACCTCTGGGCATGGAATATTCTAATGGAAATCACATCCCAAGAACAGACTATCTATTATCCTTATGTGAGACTACCTATTCCCTTTCTTTAAAAAATTTTTTTCTACCCTTTCTAGGAATTAAATGCAGAAGGATAGGGCCTGTAGAATGTTTTCAGCCTGTCAACTTGAAAGAGAAGATATTGTTTATTATGTCTTTCCTGCTAGACTATAAAGTCCATGGAGGTGCAAACCACCATGTCTGTCTTTTATGTCATTGTAGAATTGGCAGTTATCACAAAATCTAAAAGCTGGTAGGTGCTCAGCACATATTTATTGAATAAAAAAAAAAGAGAGTGGCAGATTATTGGTAACTCATGTTTGCTATCAGAAGAACTGGCTCAGATAAGAGCAAAGATTTTTTTTTTTAAAGATTTATTTTATTTATTTATTTGACAGAGATCACAAGTCGGTGAGAGGCAGGTAGAGAGAGAGGAGGAAGCAGGCTCCCTGCAGAGCAGAGAGCCCGATGCAGGGCTCAATCCCAGGACCCTGGGATCATAACCTGAGCTGAAGGCAGTGGCTTAATCCACTGAGCCACCCAGGCACCCCAAGAGCAAAGATTCTTAACCAAAATCTCCTTATGCTTTTAATTTCCATTCATGTCTATCTCTGTTTTAACAGGAAGAGGGTCCCTGGTTTTCAACAGGTTTTCTAGTACCAGCAAGCAATCAAATGACGAGTTTTAGACAAAATCATGAGGAAAGTAAAGGTATAGTCATGTCTCCCTTTCATGACTTTTCCCATGCATTCATAGTACTGTGGATATCCTTATGCTTATTCTATTTCAATCAGGGAAAACCAATTCAACGTTCCCCAAGGTGCATCTAAGCTCCAATGAAGCAATATTGGCAACACCATTCTCCCCCAATTCACATCCACTCATTAAAACTTGCATGTCTTCAACTCTTTTGAGCCTTGGTTCTCAACTAAATAATCTTCTAACACTAATCCTGTGTTCCCTAGGTCTTGTGTCTCTGTTGCAATATATGATGATATTTAGATAGTAAATTTTTGGATGTAATATACCTTAAAAGGACATACATTTATATGGAAAGAAAATGCATAATCAGTCATATAACTAGAGCATCAAAGCCTTAAGGTGTGGTTTCAAATTCCAGTAAGCATATTTGAATTTAAAAAGCCAGAGAGGAAATTTAGACAAAAATATTTAGGGATGACTAGTATGAAACATGTGGATATGGGAAAAATTGGAAAGTAGTTTCCAAAGGACTGGATCCTGGGAAATACCTCACTAATCATGCTGCCATAATAAAATGAGCTCACCACTTAATGCCAACTACACTTCCCAACTACAAAGTAATATTTTTTTTTCTGTGGGAAATTTCTAGAGTCCTTGTTTTATCCCAAATATATGTCTCTGTCTCATTCAATAGTCAGAGCAAATTCAGATGAGTGGAATTTGCCCCTGTACAGAGGGCATTTTTTTTCCCCCTGCAACCTCTTGAATGGCCCAAGGCCAGTATCTTTTCCCTAAATGCCAGGCTCAGGTATAAATCACTGGGACTCTAAAAGGTCATCAAGTTGTCTCACCTCCCTTCATGCATATTTAAAACCCAGCCAGGACACATGATTATCCATTTTCTTCTGAAAGAGCTGTGGGTATGGGGATAGGACCTGTGTCTTGTCATTTCTGTGGGTTTTCCATATATGCTACTGATTTACCATTTCTAGGCTCATGGTGGAATGCACTTTATCCTGTACTAATGAATGTAAGTTTGTTCTGAAAAACCCATATCCTCTGACATGTCTTTTTCATGTTTAGCAAAGACAAATACTTAAAGAAAAAAAAACCACTCAGCTTAACTCTAGCTTCAGTTTTGATATGTAAAGAGTTTGGAAATCACCATTCTTAGGGCAAGAAAAAACTGGACACATTGCAAACCAATCAATGTTTTGGACCCATCAGAGAACTAACACTGCAGGGCAAACCACCACCATAAAATCTGCAGATATGGGCAATGCAGAGTCAAAGATGAGAGAGACCTGCTCACCCACAAGCAAAAACTGTAGGAGCCCTAAACTGGTAGCAATACTTAAAATGGTATTTTGGATGATTTGCAGAGGCTGAGTATGGACTCCCACGAGGGTGAGAAATCCTGGGGTCCCAGTCTTAGCTGGGAGCCCATAGTGTCATGGGCTTTACTTCAAAGACCCAAACCATACCAGGTTCTCATGGTGAATATCTGAGAAAATCGTCTCCTGGCTCTGACAGGGGGAGAAGAAAAGCAATCACTGAACTGCACCCAGCACATCCTTCATAACAATGGCTTTCTCTTCAGGAGAGAAGACTTAGCCAGGGTCCTATCTCAGGGATGGTCTGGGAACCCCTTCCATGTGAGCCTGTTCCAGCCCCACTGACAAAATTGGAATGATTTGAGCAACAAAATGAATAAAGTAATATTGGCTTATATAACCCAAAGTATAAAATAAATATCCACACTGACATGAGTAAATAATTGGATGGATCAGTATACACATACACACATAATGACACACACACATAAATGGGGAAGAATTAACTAACGTCCTGTGCCAACAACTCCAGATCATTTCCACAGATACTCTACAGTCAAGAAATCAATGCTCCTCGTTCCTTGGGCATGGGCTGTGCTGAGTAACTTCTTTCCAAAGAATACAGTGTGAAAAGTGGGGAAGAGTAACTTTGGAGTCAAGAAACCTAGCAAACAGTACCTCAGCCAAGGGTGCAAGGTTAGTGTCAACAGTGCTAAGTAAGGCTGGTGGCATGTGCCCTTGATTTGATGAGATGAAAGAGCCCTTCCCCTCTGTGGTCTCTTCCTCCCAAACACAGAAGACCCATCTCATTGTGAGAAAAACATTAAACAAATCTCAACTGGAGAACATT
Source organism: Mustela lutreola (assembly GCF_030435805.1). NCBI lineage: Eukaryota > Metazoa > Chordata > Mammalia > Carnivora > Mustelidae > Mustela > Mustela lutreola. Next base: position 8,859,620 of record NC_081298.1, read on the forward strand.
CTGCAAAGTAACCTCACCTGTATTTCTCAAAACTGCCAGGGTTATCAACAATAAGCCAAATCTGAGAAAATGTCACAGCCAAGAGGAACCCAAGGAGACATGACAAGCAGGTATCACATGGAATCCTGGATGAGATTCTGGACTGGAGAAGCACCTTAGGTAAAAACCAAGGAATAAGGCTAATCTGAATAAAGTAAAACTGACTGGAGTTAATAACAGTGGGTCAATACCAGTCTGTTAACTGTGAGAAATATACTAATGTAAAATGATAATAATAAGGAAAATGCACATGGGGCCTATGGGAACACTGGACTATTATTATAACTTTTCAGTAAAGGTAATTTTATTCCAAAATTAAAAGCTTATTTTTTAATAAATTATTTATTTGTTTGCTTATATATTTATTTATTTGAGAGAGAGAGAGAGTGGAAAATACAGAAGGCAAGTGAGAGAGACAGAAGACTCCCTGCTGAGCAGAGCCCAATGTGAGCCTCAATTCCAGGACCCTGAGACCATGACCTGAACTGAAGGCAGCTGCTTAACCCACTGAACCACCCAGGCTCCCCTAAAAAGTTTATTTAAAAAAAACTACTCAGCTCACCCTGGAACAGCAGTCAATATCTAATAAAAAGAAGTGTCCGGCAGCACCATTGTATCCAACCCAATTTCCATTTTCTGATTCTTTTTTTTTTTAACATTTTATTTATTTATTTGACAGAGAGATATCACAAGTAGGCAGAGAGGCAGGCAGAGAGGAGGAAGAAGGCTCCCCACTGAGCAGAGAGCCCGATGCAGGGCTAGATCCCAGGACCCTGAGATCATGATCGGAGCCGAAGGCAGAGGCTTAACCCACTGAGCCACCCAGGCACCCCCCATTTTCTGATTCTTTTTAAAGACTCCAGCACTTGACCCCAGTTCTGTTTTTCATTTATAATTGAGGGAAATAAGTACTTAGGACAAGATAGAAGATTCTACTTCATATATAATTGGGGATTTCTGGTCTGACGTCTCCCCTGACCTCTCCATCAGAATTCAGTGTGGAAAAAGATACTCAGAATATTTACTAGCACAATGGGGTCCAGAATATCTAATTTATTAAGGTCTCAAGTTCAGTAATCCTTTTCAAATGCAGTTTTCCAGTAGAAGCCATATTAGTGAGTGGGGACATTATAGGACTGACTCTCCCAACCCTCAAAAGAAATTACTAAGGGAGAGGAAGGGCGGGAAAGTGGAGGGTAAGAGGGCGGAGGGAAGTGGGGGTAGGGGGATTAGTTTCCATAAGATGAAGCTAGTAGTTCTATAATTGCATGAGCATGTTCTATGCTCATTTATATTTTAGAAATTCTGGACAAAAAAACGAAAACTTAAACATGTTTCTTTAAGGCAGAACTCCTCAGATCTTTTAATATGTTGATAAAAGGAATATCTAATATGATGATGGAGAAACCAGCAGCTCCTAAACTTAAGTATAGAATTTTTTATTGTTGCATTGGTGGTGATATGCCTATTAGCATCGTAAGGTTTAACAAAAGAGAATTTCAAAACCCTGTCTTAGGGGTATAAGTGACCCCATCTCCCAGTTGCAATATCATCACCAAATATTTGAACATTAGTTATGTGTTAAGACCATGGTGCAGCTGTAAACCTGCTTCTCAGGGCTAGAGCAGTGGACTCTACCGCCTTGTTTCAGTTGCTTCCACGAAGGGTAGATATTCTTAGGGTCAGGTCAGGCAAAGCAGATGTGCAAATGACTTAGTTGTGTTCACTGCATCTCTGAAATCAGCTGGAGGTGCAAGAAGTACAGTTAAACCTCTAGAGCACCTTCCTTTCCCTTGTTGCAGACAGTTTTCCTAATGCTTTCTTGGCCCTTGCCTGTCCAACATACAGCTAGACTCCTCTGATGGGTGGTGGCTCCTCTGTTTAGCTCTGTACCTCATTTGCAAGTGGATATGCTAATATTTACAACCAAAACTTAGAGAGGGAACCCACTGGTAGTGAATGCAGCTGTGGTTAAGTAGACCACTGTGGAGTCTCGCCATGACTGAGACCTCCGCTCTCTCTGCTTAGTCAGAGACTAGCTATACTTCTGATGCCCTTCAGAACTGTGGACATAAGATGGCAAATATTCTGTGATACACCATCTTTCTTCTCGGCCTTCTCTACTCGCCATCCCCCATCTATTTTCAAGGGTTTCATTTTACCTACATGGGCTAACTTTACTCAGTTTACAGTCTTTAGTGAACATTGGAAACTTTGCCTAACAAAGTGATTTCCCTTTTGATCGATAGCACATTCTCAATACAGTCCAGTTGGCATAAGAGAATAGAAATATTTCTCTATATTAGTAACACAAGGAAGCCTCATACAGAATCTAGAAGTAAATTAATAGATTGTTATTTTATTCCATGCCCTGTACACCCTTTAAAACAAATTGGATTTGAATTTTATCTTTTTTTTTTTTTTAAGATTTTATTTATTTACTTGAGAGAGAGACAGTGAGAGAGAGCATGAACAAGGAGAAGGTCAGAGAGAGAAGCAGACTCCCCATGGAGCTGGGAGCCCAATGCGGTACTCGATCCCGGGACCCCAGGATCATGACCTGAGCTGAAGGCAGTCATCCAACCAACTGAGCCACCCAGGCGTCCCAGAATTTTATACTTTAAGACAATAATTATTTTCCCCATTGTGTAGAAGGAAGTGAGTCTACAAAGTCTACAAGACTTGCCAGTGTGATCAAGCTCTTTTAGACTTAAGTCATTGGACACCACATATAGCTACCTCCCAAAGACCATCTCTTCAACAAGTGGTATTGAGAAAACTGGCAAGCTACATGAAAGAGAATAAAACTGGACCACTTTCTTACACCACACACAAAAATAAACTCAAAATGGATTAAAGGCCTAAATGTGAGACCTGTAACCATAAAATTTCTAGAAGAAAACATAGACAGTAATCTCTTTGACATCAACCACAGAAATATTTTTCTTAAATATGTCTCCTGAGGCAAGGGAAATAAAAGCAAATTTAAACTATTGGGACTATGGCAAAATAAAAAATCTTCTGCACAGCGAAGGAAACCAACAAAACAAAAGACAACCTACTGAATGGAAGAAGATATATGTAAATGATATATCCAATAAGGGATTAATATCCAAAAAATATAAAGAACTTCAACAACTCAACACCAAAAAAAAAAAAAAAAAATCTAACTAAAAAATGGGCAGAAGACATGAATAGCCATTTTTCTAAAGAAGACATGCAGATGGCCAACAGACACATGAAAAGATGCTCAACATCACTCATCATCAGGGAAATACAAATCACAACTACAATGAGATATCACTTCACATCTGTCTGAGTGGCTCAAGTAAAAAACATAAGGGGAGGGTGTGGAGAAAAAGGAACCCTCTTGCACGCAGTTGGTGGGAATGCAACCTGGTACAGCCACTGTGGAAAACAGTATGGAGGCTCCTCAAGAAATTAAAAACAGAAATACCTTATGATATGATCCAGTAATTACACTACTGGAGGAAATGAAAAGCACACCGAGGAAAATGAAAGCACTAACTCAAAAAAAAAATATATGCACTTCTATGTTTAGTGTAGCCTTTTTTACAATAAACAAGATATGGAAGCAACCCAAGCAACCTCAGTAGACAAATGGATAAGGACGATGTGGTACGTATATACAATGAAATATTATTCAGCCACAAAGGGAATGAAATCTTACCATTTGCAACAACATGGATGGAACTAGAAGGTATAATGCTAAGGTCAATAAGTAAGTCAGAGAAGAACAAATTAACATATGATTTCACTTATATGTGGAATTTAAAACAAAACAAATGAACAAAGAAAAAAGTAGACGACCAAACCAGACTCTTAAGTAGAGAGTTGATGGTGGCCAGTTAGATGGTGGCCAATTAGAGAATTGATGGTGGCCTGAGGGGAGGTGGGGATGGATGAAACAGGTGAAATGGATGAATAGTGCACTTATGATGAGCTCTGAGTCATGTATAGAATTGTTGAATTATTATATTGTACACCTGAAACCAATGGAACCCTGTATGTTAATTAGACTTAAATTTTTCCAAAAAAATGAAAATTTAAAAGTAATAGCTGCCTCCGTATAGATGATCTTGTATGCCTTTCTGGAGGTTCCAACAAACAGCATCCTTCATCGAACAGTGCCTTTCAAATGGGGTATGGCAATTAATACATATTTTGGAGTTTTTTTTTAAAGGAATGCATAAATATATAAATCACTTTATTACTCTATGATTTCCAGTGTTCTCAAAGTGAGTAATTAACTTGTAGGTGACTAATGCAAAATTACAGCGCTTCCCTGTGTTCCTAAGGCACATTAAGAGGATTTCTGTTGTTGATGTGGTGCACATCAGGTTTTATGTACTTCCATCCCCTGAGTCCATTGTGTGCTGTGGAACGACTCAGAAGACAGCATCTTCTGGAATTCTGATTTCATTTCAATTGGAAGAAGGTGGTCATGAAATATTTTATTTTTTTTCCTATTTTTTTTTCTTTTTAGTAATCTCTACACTCAATGTGGGGCTTGAACTCATAACCCCAAGATCAAGAGTCACATGCTCTACCAACAGAACCAGCTAGGCATCTCTGAAATAATTTCTTCTAACATGTCTCAGATCTATTAAATAAGCACATTGAAGAATTCCCATTTCATCTCAAATGGGCTTGTCATGGTAACCTAATTTCCGTGTCTGTGCATCAGGAAGAACATAGCTTTCTCGGGATGATTTTAAGAATTAATTATTTAAGTTTCCTGTTTTTACTTCATAATCTCTGCAGATTAGTACATTAGTGTAGATTTGTACATTTGTCTCATTATTGTTCTTGGTGTCACCAAGCATGACATTCTTAAATGTGTTCATTCCAATCTCTGGGAAGGATTGCTGAGCTAGGGTGTCTGTAGGTAAGAAAAAACTTTGTAGGACCAATTTACTAATAAAACTTGGCATGATACTTGCTGCAAAGATGGTGCTTGTCAAGAGCTTAATCAGGGAGAATAATCTTGCCCACTCTTGCATCAGGGGAAGTCATTGTATGCGACTTTAGGGACTACTGTCTTGTTAATTCAAGAGATAAGCTGAAAGAGAACCCTTCCAGAAAAGTACATACAAGGAATGCTTATTTAGACTGCTTTTCACCTGTTCCACATCAGTGAAACTTCAAGGAAGAATTTCAGAAAACATTCTAGATTGAAGTTTTCGGGGGAACTGGCTAATAATCTTCCACCTTTCCACATAATCTACCCATAGCACTGACCAGTTAAAATTTCAATTTGCACTGGGATTTAGGTCGGGGAGAGAGACGCTATTGCATGTATCCTCAATACTAAACACGGGCTTCCCAGACGAATAGTACCGGCATCACCTGAGAGCTTGATAGAAAAACACATCTCCAACCTCACCCCAGACATACCGAATCAGAATCTCCAGGTAAACAAGATTCCATGCTAACTATAAACACATTAAAATTTGCAAGGCACTAGTTTGTAGCATTTACCCCCTGGGGTATTTGAGGGGATTCACTGGGGAATATAAACAATATAGGAATCTTGAGGAGATAAGAATCTTTATGAACTTGTATAATTTCCATTTTGTGAATTTTAGTCGTGTATTATATCATATAGAAGTACATGAATAAAACTGCTAAATAACACATTTGGCTCTGCATGCCCTAAATTTTCTACTATAATCAAAATGTTTACTTTGTATTAGTCTTCCCCAGAGTGTGGTCTGCAGACTCCCTTCCTCCATCAGGACCATCTGAAGGGTGCTAACTATTGAGATCCCTGGGCTCCACCTGGACTCATTGAAACAATATCTGTGGGATGGGCATCAAAAGTAGCATTCCACACAATTTTCATGGACTTTTCTGCTGCATGCTAAAATTTGAGAATCGCCATGTTAGACCACATTCTGCCTACTTTGTTTGCGTCGTGATGTTAGGTGATGATTATTTGCTCCCCCCAAATTAATTACCACAGCCATTGTTTTTCACTTCACCTGACACCCCCCACCAAGATTTTCATTATTTTATGGTATTTATATCACTGTATATCTTTATATCATTTCATTAAATCATTAATATAAATATTGCTGCTATGATTTTTGGAATCTGTTTTAGGCTCTTTAGCTGTGTGTTGTAACCAAAGAAAACAAGAATCTCTCTACATATCTTCCTTCTGTAGAATTCATTGTTATCAGGGTCCGTGAACTTCCCTCCCAGTCTCTAATGAGCCAGAACCGAATGAAACGCAGAAACCAAGAGCAGCCAGAAGGCTGGCTATTCACACGGGTGGCATTTCTTAACATTCCTCTACAGCATGGTAAGGGACCAGGTATGGATTCTTCAGGTGTCTTAAATTGGAAGTAAATCGAGCCCCATTCCTGATTTTCAGGCCCAAGAAAACATTTTGGCCAAGATTACACACTCTTTAAGAAATCCCTGATTTTCCTATTTGTTTCCTACTGGATCTAAAGAGCATGTATACAGTAAGCCAACTCTTCATGTGACCCACTGTGCATGGGAGGCATGGAGATAAGATGTGTTCCTTATATGGAGAAGCTTGAAGTGTGGTCTAAAAGAGTCACATAACCAATTAAACATATTATAATGTGTAAGATGGAAACATTGGCATTTGAGACAAAATCTATGAGAATACTCAATGAGAGAGGAATCCCTTCTTTCTTGGCAAGTTTGTAGGGAAAGTAAAGGAAGGCCACTAAGCCAAGATTCTCGCTTGCTAGACTAAGCATTGAAGGATGAGTGAATGTCACTGGAAGGGGAAGGAGAGATGAAACAGAAAGGAAACCCATGATTTCTAACCTCAGTTTCTGTTGCTTCTCATATTATCTGTATTATGTAGTTTTTAAAGCATGCAACATGGCTGGGCTCATTCTCTCATCATCATCATTAACTTCATCTTTAACAATATTGTTAGTTTCTTTTTATATATGTTGCACATGTCCTCCTATATGTGTTTTCTAGTTTAATCCTCAAAACCACCCTGCGATTATGTTCTATCATGACCCCTAGTTTACAGATGGGGAAAGAGTGGAAAAGAGGTGTAGGTAACTTGATCAAAGTCACACAGCTTGTAAGACATATGATGGCATTCGGACCTATATATTTGGGCTCACGATGTCTCCCAAGATGACCTGTTCTTCCTGAATCACTGGCCCCATGAGCAAGATACAAATCTGTTGCAAGGGCCAAGGACCATGGCGGTGACACCAGTCACTGAATTAACTCTTCAGGTGAAGTTAATTCCATGAATAGCTGCCCTTGGTTGACCAAGTTGAAGTGCTCTTCAGAAAGGTGGCCTGTGCCATATCATTTTCATTCCCAAACAAGGTGATTTGTTGTAATGCTGCCTATTGCCTAGCAATCACCCACTGGCTCTGGAAATAAACCCTGCTACTGTTTACAGAGCAGTAAAAGCGGAGCCCTTGATGGCTGAGAGTTGACAGGAAAACGTGGGTCCCACCCCTGTCTAAATCCAACCAATGTGAAGTTAATCGTCCTTGTGTTGCTGGGATGTGGACCTATCTTGGGCTGCAAATTTGGTCCCCATCCAATGTGCTCTTTAGATTATGGATCTGTGTCTCCAGGACTGTGAATATGGTCCTTTTCCCCAGCACTAAATTTCTCCTAAAATTTATTTTCCAAAACATTATTTTTAATGTTAAACAACCTCAAAATGCATTTTTCATGTTTATTGCCAGTGCATAAAATTACAATGCTGTGAACATTTTTAGCAGCATACCAATATCATGATCCATAATTTAAAAGGTGACTTTAGTATGGCAATAAATTTCATGAGACACTGAAACCTCTGCAGAAAGTATACAAATTAGGGGCCGGCCATTCAGCCAGCATTTGGGGGGATGTGGTTAATTACTCTGTTTCCACCGTTAGAGAAACCGTGGGAGCGACCATCACTTGCTCCATGGTGGAACTACTCGTGCGGGAAATAACGAGGCACTGGGTTTGCAAACTCTCCTTTAGGAAGATGGTGGTGACATTTAGTACATGTAGCAAGAGTGATGAAATCATGGTAAAAGACATACGCCTTCACAGATTTCCCCCATTAAAAAAAAAAAAAAATCAGCAAACACACATACCAGGCTTTGCTGCATTTACCAGAAGGTGAATGCTGTGTGTTGGGAATGGGGCTATTAGCTCTCGCTGGCTGAGTTTCACAGTTTGAAATTAATTTTTTTTTTTCTGTATTTTCGCCCTCCTGAGGTCCTGACCAATTGCCACTTTGTCGGTGAGCTTTTTAATTTTCAAGGAAGGTAGGTGGTGTGTGAAACAAATCAATTGCTCCTTCAGAAACCACATCTGTATGGCTTCTCACTTTAGCTTTTGCCAAGCTGGAGGCAACTCAGATTTTTTTTTTCCTCCAAGAGGTATGAAGCCCAATTAGGAAGCCAAGTGAATATGGAAACTGTTTCATCAGGCAAAGAAACTGCACAAGGATCACTTTTTAGCAGAAGGTGGCCACTGAAGGAGGCAGGAGTGGGATTCTGGACAAGGAACACATGCCTTGCAAATGGACACCAAGGTTGTTCATTCCCTCTTTCTGACCACATGAAGAGGCCTGGTGATGGCAGAAAGATAATTACCAAGAGCAAAGCTCTCATGAACCCAAGGAAATTAACACAGCCCTACAAGTTGCAGGTGTGAGATGCCTGCGCAGACATGTACGCACACACACTCATGCCCCAGATTGTGTGTTAAAGAAGACTCCCCACATTGGCGTCATTACTCTATTTAGGCTAATGATGCCTGAGATAATCAGCGCTATCACTGTTCTGAAAATGATAAGTACCATATAGAAAGGCCCCCCGGGGAAATTTGGCCTGTTAAGGCTTTTCAGGTCTGATGGATTTTTTTAATCTATCTGCCAGACTGCTTTGAAAGCTAAATAGATGCCCATCACCAGGCTGTCAATGGTCAACAACTTCACATATTTTGCTTGTGTTGACATTTTTGTTTCAATCTAATGGGTTGTTTGCCAGATGGCTGCTGTCCTCATTAGGGTCTTTCAGCACACCAAGTGAGTATTCTTTGGGCTGATTTATGTATGAAACTGGGTGGCCCTTTGTTTCCAACTCTTTTCTTTTAAAGGATCTGCATTAATTGATGGGTGCATTTTAAGGATATGTGTCATGGCTCTCAGGAATGTGTATGGATAAGCATACACGGTGGGCATTTTTGGCATTGGAGTTGGCAATATGATTTGTTTCTGCAAACTCAGCTGAGAGTAGATGCGCTGCAGCATTTATCATAAAAAGATAAATTTGGAAACGTTGAACATTACTTAGGATGTTATGTAATTGATGGCGATTAAAAGTTCAAACTCCCTAGAAGTATTCTTTAGCCCCATGGCTACAGAGGGCTATAACATTTCTCTTTATAGCATGACCTTTGGCACTCCAGTGAGAGATTTTGCAAAGATTTAACCATTTCCCATGGGTGAGAGGCAACTCCAAATGCTTTTTCCCAAAGTACCCTCCAAAATGAGCCTCCTGTCCTCTGCTCCCCTTCACAGGAGAACTTGTCATAGAGTTGTGTAAGGGTTCCCTCCTTCCTTACCTCTGTGTAAGGCTGTTAAGCTCCTGGAGGCCCCCTCCCTACCCACCCTCCTGCATTCTCAACTCAGCTTCCCACAGAAGCTCCCATTCCCATCACCCTATTAAAGCTCGTTTTCTTTGCCAATTCCCACCATGTTTCGGATGCACAACCCCTGTCTCCTATTACTCAGCATATCTATACCTGCACATGTGGACTACGCATCCCATCCATCCTCTGAAATCTCTCTTCCCACAGTTCCCATGGTAGCCTCTGGGTTTCTTCATTGCCTCCAGTCTCACTTTTTCAGTCCTTTTTTTGCTGGTTCTCCATTGTCTTCTGGACCTGTGTTGACTTGATAAAGGGAGGGGTTCCTTACTCTCCCTTACCTGTGCTCTTCCCTGAAGCAACTTCATCTCGTGCTATGGTTTTAACTATCACCTGTGGTCCATGACTTCCAAACTTTCCCAAGACTTGATTTTTTTTCACCAAATTCCAGTCATATGTTCAGCTACACATTTGAACTTGGATGATATGCATCTCAATCTTAACATGTCTTTATAAGAACTTTCTAAATGTTCAGCAAATTGTTTTTCTTATAAGCTTCCATGTCTTGGTAAATGGCAGTAGCATCTATGCAGTTTCTCAAGCTAGAGGATAGGAGGGGTCATCCCTGAGTCCTCTCTTGGCCTCATTCCCCATATGTCATCCATCAGCAAATTTTCTGCCCACAGAGATTCCCTCATCTGTTTCCTGCTCTCTATCTCCACTACCACAACCAAAATTTCTTACATGGATGTCTGCCACTGCGCTCTTAACTAGTCTCTTTGCTTTTACTCTTGTCCCTCCACACTCTTTATAGCAGCAAAAGTTAAGTTAAAAAAAAATTATAAAATTCAGCAGATCATGTTAATTTCTTATCAATGCCTACCAATGGCTTCACAACTACATAGAAAAAAATCTCATTTCCTTACCATGTGACCTTGCAGGACTGGGCCACGCCTACCTCTCATTTCTATCTCCTACCATTCCTGTTCCCCCCAGGATACTCTGGAGATGTTGTAGAACACGCCCAGCTTCTTCCTCCCATGGACACCTGCATTTGTTTTCTTAGCCTAGACTGTTCTGCCAATAGTCTTCACATATCCTGCTCCTTCCTGCCCCTCAAACTTCACCTGGGAGGTTCCCGACTACTCTATCCAGAGTACCCCACTCTTAGTCACTATCATTTTATTCTGTTTTGATTTCTTCCATCACTTACCACGACCTACAATCATCTTATTCATATATTGTCTTCCTGAGTTGTAGTCTTGACTTCCTGAGCTAAAATGAAAGTTCCACAGATCCTGTCCTGCTCACTCCTGTATCTCTCACACTTGGACCAGTGACTAGAAGGTATAAGTGCTTAACAAATACTTGTCTGTTAAACAAATGGATCTGTCTGTGCAATTTAGTATAGAATTGCATCTATTCTTTGCCATTTAATCTCATTTAATCATTTTGGATCTTTTCAACTGAATTAAAAGGTCTTGGAAGGTAAGGACTCTATTTAATAAACCCTCACTAGGATCATTACAAGTACTAATAAATGTTCATTAATAAAATGACACATAAATAGTGCCAACTTTTAGGATATTCTTCCTAAAGGACAGTTATAGATCTTAACTCTCTTCAGTTACATATTTAATATAGGCACATAAGAATAAAATTAAAAACTGTGTTTATGGGGTAGCTCATATATACTCAAATACATTGAAAATTGAACAGAGGGATTCATAGCAAAAGAAAAGAAAACAAGAGAATCCAGGGGCAAACCATACAAATTATGCATTAGATATAGATATAGAAAATGTCGGTATGAAGATCATTGTAAGCCCCAAGAAGTTAGTATTTCTATTAATTAATTTATCCACTCATTCAGAAAATATACATAGTGGTTAAACTACATGATGAACTTTTTGTCTGTATGACAGTGACTTTATAGACACTATTTATGATCTTTGAGGATGACTGACTAATGAGGGAGACAAACAAGTATTCAGGTAATTATAATATCAGATGAACAGTAGTAGGATGGATAATCACAGGGATCAAAGAGCCCCAGTAGAAGTCTTAATCCAGAATTGAGGGTCTAAGAGAGCATCCCAGAAGAAGTGGTTAGCCTCATAGTGTTAATGCTGGGCTCATCACATCTTAATGCACTTAAGAATCACCTAGTCAGCTTATTAAGATACAGATTTGCAACCCCCTCCCAAGATCCTGATGCAAGTAGTCTATAAATCACCCTTTAAGAATCTATTCTTAGTGAGTAGGATGAGGTTCTTTGACATTAGACACTTTTCGTTTGGAGTTTCAGCTCTGCTTGCACATTCTGGCTATATGGTAAAATTTCATTCCCTCTTTTACCTCAGCTCCCTGACCTATTTAGAAATACTCAGCCAACATTACCAAGTACTACCATTATCAACATTATCAGTAACCTAACAACAACAACAATACAACAACAACCTTAAACAAAACAAAACAAACAAAAAACACCAAAAAACAAAACAACCTAAAAGGTGTGTGTGTGGGGGGGATGTTATAAGCAGAAGAAACAAAACCTAAAAAAGCCAAAAAACATGTGAGAAAATTTACTATAACTAAGGCTGGAATGACCTACATAAGAGACCAGGAATCCCAGCCATTATATATAGTGTGATATAGTCTAGGCCAATGACTGAAATCTGGACCACTGCCTTTTTGCAAATAAAGTTTTATTGGCACACAGCCTTGTCCATTCATTTATGTACTACCTATGGTTGCTTTTGTACTACAATGGCAGTTCTTGGACAGCAGAGATGAGAAGTTGTGAGAAAGACCATATGTCCTACAAATCCTGAAATATTTACTATCTGGCCCTTTACAGAACAAGTATGCAGAAGCCTAGTCTAGAGGCAGGATAACATGATGCTTAGGAGTGTGGGCTCTGGAATCAGACTTCTTGGGTCTGAATTCCAACTTTGACACTTACTGACACCCTGGGTAAGTGATTTAACCTCTTTGTGCCACAATTTCTTCTGCTAAAAAGTAGGGATAATAAAAATTCTTCCTGGGGCACCTGAGTGGCTTAGTGGGTTAAGCCTCTGCCTTCGGCCCAGGTCATGATGTCAGGGTCCTGGGATCGAGCCCTGCATCCCTTTCTGCTTTCTGCTTTCTGCTCAGCCAGAAGCCTGCTCCCCCTGCCTCCCGGCCCCGCCTGCCTCTCTGCCTACCTGTGATCTCTCTCTGTGTTAAATAAATAAATAAAATCTAAAAAATAAAAAAAGATACTTCCCTTGAGGCGCTGTTGTGAGGATTCTAATGAGTTAATACAGCTATCTAATTATCTGAGTTAATACAGCTAATTATCTAAGTTAACAAGTCCTTAGATAAGAGCCTGGCATACAATAAACACTCTATAAATATTAGACAATCTGATTAGTAGTAAAGAATAAGTCTTGGGATGCCTGGGTGGCTCAGTCAGTTGAGTGTCAGACTCTTGATTTTGGCTCAGATCAGGATCTCTAGGTCATGAGATAGAGCCTTGTACTGGGCGCCAAGCTCAGCAGGGAGTCTGCTTGAGATTCTCGCTCTCCCTTTTCTTCTCCCTACCCCATCACATGTGCAAGCACTCTCTTTCTCTCTCTCTCAAATAATAAATAAATAAATCTTAAAAAATATAGGTCTTCATTGATTGACTATATCTGAATGGTTTATGAAACCTGGCTTGGATGCAGTATCTCTAGATATACTGAGGCCAAAATGAAGGCAGAACAGACCAGCTAATAGATGAAGTGGAAGAGTTAATAAGTTAAACATCTCTGATGGTGCCCTTCTATGTATTATTTCACATATATGCATGGAAAGTCAACTACACCTTTCACAAAGGTCTGGCAACAGACAAGCAAACTACCCCAAACATGATCAAATTCTATCAACTAAAAGATCTAAAAGTTACAAAAAATACTTTCATTTTTTTTTTCCACACATCTAATTTTATTTCCTTGGCTGGGCTGCCTCCCTGTCTGTTGCCTCGGCTGTGGTGGCATTCTCTTAATAAATCCTGTGCAAACTCTTTTTTCTTTTCTTGATTCCTTTTCTCAGTCCTTCCTCCTCTTAAGAATCTGTACCCCCACCTTACGTGGCTCTTTTGGAAGGTGTTATCAACAGTCCAGCTATGTAAGTGTACAGACACTATGTTGAAGTTAGACAGACCTGAGCTTGAATTCCTTCTCCACCCCTTATTTGCAAGCTGACAAATTTTTCTCAGTCCTTGTTCAACCACCTACAAAATGGGGATGAGAATGATCTCTGCTTCATAGGTTTGACATGAGGAGTAAGTCAGATAATATATGTGCTACTTTGGCCACATGGCAAAAGTTCTCAATGACTGGTAACTACAGTTCTGTTTTGTTGTTTTTTTTTTTTAGTAAAATGCAATACTTGGAAAATTTTGGTAGGTATTTTTGAGTAACACTGCAATGAAATGCCTCATTCTAAATATTCAGCGAGCGAATAGATTTGGCCCTCCTAGGAACACCATATTTTTTCTTTGAGAACATTTAGGCACTTTCTGACTGTTATTAAATTAAAATGTTTATCCCTCAGGAGAGAAAACAATCAACTCCCACACCAATTCTATTTATGAAACAAAATGCTTTGTTTTTTTTTCCCTGACTCAAATCCTCCTTTATGTACAATCTCTTTGAAATAGCAAAGTGTTTAGAATAATTTTCATACAGTGTGTGTGTGTGTGTGTGTGTGTGTGTCTGTTTATGTGTTTGTTTCAGAACTAAGTTGATATTTGGGGCTTGTCTTGAGAGCCATCTTTTATCTGCCCTCATATAGGAGCCAAGACCATGGATGGTTCTTGGTATCAGGAGTGCTTCCGAGCCCTTATGATGTGGGTGCCAGAGAGCTGTGTGGTTGGGGCTAGGTGGGAGGTTCAACGAGAAGCAAGTAGGACCAAACTTTTCAGATATTTGTTATCTCTCTTGGGGAAGATCAGACATAGCCAGACACCAGTCTTCCAAAATTCAGATGAACACACACATCTCTGTGGGTTTATGTCTGCATCTTTGCATAACCCCATTTCCATTGCTTTTGTTAAGATCTCAGTCAATGAAAGGTCAATCCTGGGGAGAACCAAGTATCTTTCTGATCCTCTGTTGGTGTAACCCATACTATACAGTCCAGGTTAATGGAAAGACCATTTACTTAGAATCATAGACCATATGCTTGATCTTATCTCCTTTAAGACCAACTTCATTTCTTTAAGAATGTTCTTATACCCAACCTCACAGACAGCCCTCATCAGGAGTAGGTCACTTTATAATTCAACTGCATGTTGTGGTGGACCTATTACCATTGAAGCCCTTACTGTTTTGTTATTATCATCTTTGGCAGAATAGACTGTGAATCCCCACCACCCAGCTGGTGATCAGGAAAAGCTTGGTGGGTGGCTGTGGCATGAGCATCAGTGGAAGAAGGAAAGAGAACGCCAAGCAGACTTTGAGGCATGAATCTACTGGTGCTTTCTGGATAGGGTCACTAACTCCTCTCAGTTTGCCTGGGAATTCCTCAGTTTTAGCATTGAAAACTCTCAGCAAACTGGGATTTATAAGTCACCCTATCATTAAATGAGGAATCTTGCATAAGCTGTGATCACTCTGAGTCACGCTTTCTTCTCTTTCATTGTCAGAACCATCATCTTCAGAGCTATCATTATTGCTACCTAAATAAATAGAGTAGCTGTATGTTAACTGTGTCTGTCCAGTCTTCCATTTTTCCTTCTGGTAACAGTACCCCAGTTTCCCTTTAGGGGGCTATTTCTTCTCCAAGCTTGGTGTGAGTGGTTGACTCCACCCTTGACTCCAAGTTTGGACACATAGCCCCATGGCCTATGGGAGCAATCTATCCCCTTGGCTACCATGATTAGTTTGAAGATGATTGTGCGACCCAAGTTAGGCCAAGGAGACACAATTCTCAGACCTTTCCCAGAAACACAGAGGAAGATATGTTCTTGTTTCTCTAGGGCTTTTAGCTGATCGACTACCCATCTGATGTCATAGAGGACAGTCATGTTAGGGAATGGCTTCCTTGAGTGGGAAGCCAACCCTAGAGGGAAGCAAAGCTGGGAGATGGAGAGACACACATCCCTCCAATATCGTTGAGCCATTACACCACGCCCTGGCAGATAAGTTCTGGAGATCTTAGTAGTAAACATGCACTCCTTTGCTTTAGTTTATTTGATAAGGAGCCAATCCTGGGACCAAAGAGTCCCCACACAGCAAATTCACATCAATACAAGGTGTTAGAAATCAGATTTTATATAAATATATTAACTTCCCAGTGTCTGGATATGCTTTAAATTTCTGACACTAAAAAATCTCTTTTTCTACCTGTGACAATACAATTTTGCATTTTATCCTCCTTAAGACTCAAATGTTGTATGTCCAAGTGGTAGGTAGGTAACAAGTGGCATCTGCTCCCCTCCCCTTCCCACTGAACACTTAACGCTACAGGCTTCCTGTAAGTCAAACACCAACCCCAGCGGGAAGTATTCTTCTTGCCCCCATTTAACAGATGAAAAAAAACAGATGCTCACTAAGGTGAAGTAAATGAATCACCACTACCCAGCCAACAGTTCCAGAGCTACAAAGGGAAAAGAAGTATAAAATAATAAAATGTGTTCTTTTATTTATATATTAAGCACATGTTAGTAAATGTCTGCTCTGTGTCAGAAGCAGTTATAATGTGCTGAAAATACTGAGGTGAACAAGATAGTTGCGGGGATTTGCATTCTAATGGGGTGACATAATGCACAAGAAACCACAGGAATATAATTTCTGGCAGTTGTAAGAGCTGGGAGGAACATGAAGGGGATTGTGAGTGTCTGTAGAGGGGTGAACACTCCCATGAGCTTGTCAGGATGGCCTTTCTTAGGAGGTGACATGTGCATAGAGACCTGAGTGCTTTTGGGAGGGGGAGACCACAGCAAGGAGTGGGGAGCAAGTGCTCCTGGTAGGTGGGCATGCTACCTACCTATCGAGGGGTCTCATGGAACAAAGGAAAAGCTTCACAGGAAAGCCCTTGGTAAATTACAAATGTTAGACGATGGCTCATTTCTCAGGTTCATTTTGTGTCAAACACCGGGGTAGGGCTGATGCTCCTGGAATAAGGCTTGGTTTGTTTCAAGGTCTTCCAACACCATTCATCTCCTTTTGTGGAATGTTACTTCCACATGTTACTTCCCTATGCCAGTTTCCTAATCTGTAAAGAATGCATGGAAAGCACTTTGCATGGTGCCTACATACAATAAGCACTCAATAAATAATTCTTTGCCATTGCATTTAATTTGGGGAATGCATGAAAAGGACTCTTGTGGGGGAAAATGTTCTTTTTTCTTTAACACCTGTCCATTTTGATAGGTATATCCATTAAGATTCTTGTTAAGATTCTTTGGTTGCTAACAACAAAAATCCACTTTGGCTCTGTTAAGCAAAAGAGAGGGAGAAAGAATTTAATGGAAGAGTTTAGGTACTAAGATACAAAATCGAAAGAAAAGCTATGGAACCAAGGCTGAGAAAGTGCAGGAACTAGGAAAACTCCATGCACCTGCAGAGAAGGAACCAAGAGGCTCATGGGCAGTGCCAATTAAACTAAGGTTGGGGTCCTTACTTTCCCGATTTATACTGCAAGAGAATGAAACCATTTGGTTTAGCTTGGGTCACATGACTATCTGCTGGACAGTGGGTAGTGGGGAAGTCTAATTGGGTATTCCTCTAGCCCTGTAATCAAAGGCAAAGGAATGGTACCCCAAATGCAGAGCTGTTATGATTCTGAGCATGAATGACCACTGCAACAGGCAGGCACAAACATCTATGGCCAAAGAAGGAATCTGTTTTGAGTTCTAAATACGGTACAGGGGCGGAAAAAAGATTTATATATATAAATTAAAAAATTTATATATATAAATATAAAATTTATATATATATTCTAAATTGGTTTTTAGCATCCTTGGCAGAGGTAGTCCTATAATGATCATGGGGAACATGGGATCTGGTTTCCAGCTACTGGGGTTTGGACCCAACTCCTCTGCTTACCAGCACTGTAAACTTGGGCAAGTGACCTTCCATACCAGTCCCCGAGTCCTCATCTATTCATTGAACCTACCTCATGACAGTGCTATTAGAATTAAATGAGTCCAGGTGTGTTAAGTTCTGAGAAGTGTGCCCAAGATGTAAGTGATCGATAACTTTTCATTATTCTTATAGAAATTGATATTATTAATTTCTATATTTAATACAATTGGGAGATTTTTGGTGTCTTCAGATCCAAATGTGGTTCCAAATGTTACTGACATGCAGAGCTTGATAGATGTTCTGGGGCACCAACCTGTACCTTCACTTCAGTGTGCTTTCCTTGTTCTTGAATCTAGAAAGCGGTTAAACCTTTGGTTCTTTATGAAAGAAAAGACCATAGCAGAGTGGTCTCTAGACCACTTCAGTTCTTCTCTAGAGAGAACTGTGAAAGGTAATTTGAAGTTAGGATATCTTCAGGAAGTATGTCGCTCTTGATGGAAATGCATCAGGGAGAAAGTCAGGAGCATGGGAAAAGGTCCAATGTTAGGAATCACTATTAATACTCAATTTGGTATCATTTGCTCTGCTAAAAAAAGGTGATCATCTAGTACATTGAGCAACAGCAAGTCCACCACTAACACAAACAGGAAATGGACAAAGGAGAAGCTAAGGAAGGACAATCCCACCCCTGCCTCCAGTTGTTGGTTTTTTTCTTTTGTTTTGCTTTCTGTTTTTTGTCTTTTTCACATTGTTAGCATCCGTATTTACCTACATTACACGTTTTCCAGAAATTCTTCTTAGTAGCTTTTCCAAACCAAAGTGAGTCTTGTGCTCATTTGGCTTCATATTCAGGAATGGAGTGGTGGATCAAGATGAGATGGTCAGGATTCTAGGGATGGAAGCATACATTCTTCCACTTGGATGCCTTCATCGTGCCAAGTGTGAATTCAACACAGGACGTCTCCGGGCCGGTCAGGAAATGAACGAGCTCTGTGAAGTTGGAAGGTACTCAGGGAATAGAGAACGAGACTCCGTCCTGTGGCAGCCTCTTCTCTCCCTCATCTCTCTTTGTATTTCTTTAAACATGTCGGTGGTCAAAGTGAATAATGATGTTTTGTTGTTGTTTAAGAGAAGCCCTTGAAAGCCATTCTGAGACTGAGGTCCAGAAATCTAATCTTTGTTTGATTCTGTGTTTAGTGGGGATTCAAATCCCAACTTAATTTAATCTTTTGACTTATCCTGCAGGTACAGCCTGATTATATTCCGTTGCCACTAGTAATAGGATTGCCGGGACAGAATCTTGCTATTAGCACTTTGAGACACAAAAGCAGAACAGAAACCTTCGCTGGTATTAGTCAATGAAACCTGCTATAAATGAATGACTACCTCCCCCAGCATTTTCCCCACTGCCTCATTTTAATAAGCTATTGCAAGGATTCATATAGAAAGTTGCAGATTCCACTGATCTCCAGAAAACCTTGAATTTCAACTGAAATGCAGAACTTGAAATCCTTTGCCAATAGGCATGTTAAAACACCAATCCCCAATAACAGGTAGGTTCTAGTAATAGTGTGTGACTTATTTGGATGATCTTATATGAACTTATATGATCATCCTTCTTAGGGTTTTATGATAGTGGCAATTTTTAATCAACAGAAAAATAATATAGAGATTAGTGAAATGAGAAAGGTTTCCATCTATGTAATTAGGATGCCTGGGTTACAGTTCTCTTGCTAGGTTAGCAACTTTGGATGAGTTATTAAACCCTTTCTGGTTTAGTTTTCTCGTCCATGAAGTGGGGATAGTGATACTATCTATAGCATAGGATATTTGAAGGATTAAACGAAATAATGCATGGAAAGCCCTTGGAAAATCTGCTAATGCATAGAAAGTATACAAGAAATATTACCTATTATCACTATTAAGGGAAAAAAGGAAATTCAGAAAAGTACAAGAAAAAAAAAACACTCTCTGTCAAAGACCTATGATCTACTATTTTGTGTGTTCTTCCTTTGAGATTCTCCCCCTTCATTTCCTATGAGGAAAAGTGGAGTGCATTCTAGCCGGGGAGAAGTAGAGTACAAAGGCCAATTGACAAGGAGACAGGTGAAAAGGTTCTCAGATTCAGTAGTGATGAGTAAAACAAAGGAATATCAGATTGTCACCCAGCAGATAAACAGAGATGAAAGCCAGGTCAATACTCAGTGCTGTAGAGGGGTAGTAAGATGCTATATATAATCATAGGGCTCTTTCTTGCATGCAGCAATGGCCCATTCCAGCGGATTTTACCAAGAAATCACTTTATTGTAATGTTATTGGTCACTCATGGCATTTCTGGGAAAGATGGAGAATTAAGACCAGGGCTGGTAGCCATGCACATGGCCTCAGGTGACACATAGAGAACGGGTCCAGCACTAGGTGCTGTCTGTCGTATGGCCTGCCAATACTCCGTGACCTTGGTTGTGGCCTCAGCTCACTGCCAGGGTTCCTCCAGGAACGTGATCTGGAGCTCAGAGCCCCACAGCTGTCGGGAGGATGTCCCTACAGTTCCTTGCTTCTTTGCACCACCAGCTCCCATCCCCGAATTGGGCAATACTGAGCATCTGAATGCAAAAGCCTAGACAACCTCTCGGCTTCAAAGCAGCATGAAGTGAACATAAGACCATGTTAGCAGCTACAGGGGGAGGCAGCCTCGAATTCAAAACTAAGGGGATCCCTTCGACATAGAAAAGAGTTCTGGTATGGAGGAGGAAAATACATTTGTCCCATTGAAGGACAGCATTTTATATTACTGAGGGTGTAATGTGGTTTATTCTTTATCTGAAAGCAACTTTGCAGTATGCTGCAAGAGCCTTAACATTATTCATATCCTTTCACTTTATAATAATCCCACTTTCGGTAATTCATCCAAAAGAAATGATCCGAGAAATGAATACTTATGTACAAAAATGTTCACCAAAGCTTCATATAGTGAACCAAAAAAGTTGACAAGACCCTAAATTTTTTAACAATTAAATGATGATCCAACAATGTTAGGTCTATTGGTTTAAATACTATTGGAATCAAGGAAAGAAAATAGGAACTATGGAAACTCACAATACTATTATGTGTGAGATGCTGTTTCAAGAGCTTCGCATGAGCAGCCTCACAGAATGGGCGCATCTATTCTATGAGCCACTGGAGTTAAGTGTTATTTTTAAAGGGAACTGTAAGTAAATTGCCTCAAGGGAAGAGGAAGAGGAGGAGGAAGAGGGCTTGTAGAAGTCTCTGCTGGACAGCCTAGAATTGTTGAAGGTGTCGAATTGTGTTGAGAATCTCTCCAGTGGATACCTTTATTCCTATACAGGAAGTAGGGGGTTGGTGTTCACTACTGCAGTGAAACAGTGACATTCCTGATCTCCCTTTTGGAGCTGGACCCTTTCCTTCCCAGATAATGCTTGTTTTAATCCCCAGTCTGACTTATTATTTATGATTCTCTATAAAGATTTACTGTTTGCTTTGAATTTTTTTTAAATTTTAGAATACTTTCAGATTTACGTAAGAACAGCAATGACAATATACAGTTCCCACCTACCCCATGCGCAGTGTAATATCTTACATTAGCAGGGCGCATTTGTCACAATGAATGAACCAAGAGCAATACATTATTACTGACTAAAGTCAATACTTTGTTCAGTTTCCCCAAGTTTTTACCTAATGCCCTTTTTCTGTTCCAGGATCCAGTCCAAGATACCACATCACACTTAGCCAATGTGTCTCCCTGGGCTCCTGTCAGCTGCGATAATCACTCACTTCCCTTATCTTTGATGACCTGACAGCTTTGAGGAACACTGGTTAAGTATTTTGTACAATGTTCCCCATTAAGGATTCGTCTGATGTTTTTCTCATGATTAGCCTAGGGTTATAGATTTTGGGGAGGAAAACCAAAGGGGTGTAGTACCATTATCATCACATAATATCAGGTGATGATACTATCACTACAACTTATCACCATTAATGTTAACCTGGATCACCTGGCAGAGGTAGTATCAGTGTTTCCAATACAAAGTTACCTGCCTGCCCCCTTCTCCACACTGTATTTGTTGGTAGGAAGTTACAATGCACATCCTATTTCTGAGAAGAGGCCAGTTATGGCTCAAACTTCTTGAAAGCATCTACATAAATTATTTAGAATTCTCCCACATGGGATATTTGTCTAGTCTCTCCCATTCATTTGTTTATTCAATCATTTATATCAGTAGAGAACTCATGAATATTTATTTTACACTTTGGGCCAACACTACTTTGTGTATTTTTTTGCTCATGTTGTTTGCTATTAAAATCAATAACAACAGTGGATAAAACCATTGTACAACCCAAACCCTGAGACATCTGAAGATAGTTGAGGGTCAGCACCCAACAAATATTTACTGAGCACCTACTGGGCCCCAAAATCACATCACTTTTTGTAGCAGATAATAAAGCAGTTGACCATTATACTTTCTGTTTATTCCTTGTCCATAATCAGGCCTATAATACCATCATGGAAACAATTTGCCCAACGACTGACTTCCATGGCCCTTCCTTTAGATAATTCCTCATGGAAAGATCTCTAACATACATTCACTCACTGATTTATTAGTGAGATGAAAAGCTTTTCCTTGTCTGCCACCCAGTACTCTAGGTCAGCTGCCTCTCTCATTCCTCTCCATGCCCACTTCTTATCTTTTTCTTTTTTTAAGATTTTATTTATTTATTTGACAGAGAGTGTGAGAGAGCACAAGCAAGGGGAACAGTAGAGGGAGAGGGAGAAGCAGGCTCTCCACTGAGCAGGAAAATTGATACAGGGCTCCATCCCAGGACCCTGGGATCATGACCTGAGCCAAAGGCAGACACTTAACTATCTGAGCCACCCAGGTGTCCCACCCCGAATTCTTATCTTTTACCTGTTCCTTAAGTGTCTTCCAGTTCAGCCTTGACATTGTCCCTCCGAACAACGCATCCTGGGAAAGATGATTCTAATGTCTGAACTCATTCAACTTTCTTCTCCTTCATTTTCAAACTTACATGTACCAATTTCCACCACTAATCTCTTTCATTAGGCCTCCCATAATCCAAAGCCAGTTTTCTCACCTCTGTTCTTGTTCCTCGCCTATTGCCCTGGAGACTAACTCCATTAAATATCCAATTCCTGCTCTTTTAATCTTCTGTCATTCTCAACCTGCAAACACAACCACTTTCATCATTGCTATCAATGCTAACATTTTTTGAATTCTTAACTATGTGCCAGATACGGTGATGAACACTTTTTAAGTGTTTCATTTAATCCTAACATCAACCCTGTAGTGTAAGTAATATCATTAGCTTCCTGTTACAAAACAGGGAATGGGCTCCATGACATAAAGGAATTTGACCAAGATCTTGTCACTAGAATGTGGCAAAGCCAAGATGGACCTCCCAGCGAGGTTCTGCAGAAATGCTCTCTTTCCATTGACTCATAGGATTGTTTCTCTGCCTCTCATTCACTTTGTTCTGGGCGAAATATAAAAGACACTTCACATAATTTTCCCCTGCACCATACCACAAACATACTAATTCATCCCTCTCCTTCAAAAAGTCAATGTTCAAGTCAATTTAAAAATAACCATATTAAATCTCCAATCCCCTCCAGAGGGGTCGGCAAGAAGAACAAACAAAGCTTGCAAACAAAAATGTGGATTATCTGAAGCCACGAGGCAGGAAGTTTTAAACCAAGCTAGCTAGGAGAAAACAGTACACTTAACACATGCATAATGGCAAATATCTCCACAAATGACATCCTCGGGGGTAAGAGTGTGAAAGGTCGGAGGAGGGAAGAAATGTATCTTGGGTCCCCAGGATGAATGCAAAATTAAGAAAACAGGGCTTTGATTCTGGCCTCAAATGCTTTTGATTTCTCTTTTTTCTTTCTTTCTTTCTCTCTCTCTCTCTCTCTCTCTCTCTTTTTTTTTTAATGGACAAAAGAAGCCTTCTAACCAGCAAGGTAAATAGTTCATGGGTTATTTATTTTATCTCTATTCCTAGTTAAATTGAGTTCAAAATAATTAGATAACCTTGGAAAAGCCGCGCCTGGTACTGCTAATTCCACCTAATGATTTTCCCGCGTAGTTGCCCAGTGAAAGGGGTTATCTGTTAAAACGAGCTTTAAACTATTAATAGAGTAAAATTACAGCTTCAGCAGCTAACCCCAGGTAACGTGGCTGTGGTAGGGTATTAAGACTCAGAGTTGGGGGCTAAGTTGCTCACTTCCCCCAAATGACCCTTCTTTCTTACCTGCCATTGACGGTTTCATACCAGACCTAACGGTTAACTTGCTCCCGACACCTTACACTATTGGTGGCCTTAATTGAGGGACCTAAACAAACAAATTAATCACCCTGGCCCATAAAAATGACAGAATTCATATGGTAGCATTCTTCATTCCCTCCAATTTGTTTTCCTGAAATCCCCGCAGCGATTTATTTGCTGAATATGCGAGTTTTCCCCCCTTATGAAAATTACAAATTGTTGTCAAGGTTAACGAGTTAATATTCTCATTCAATATTTATTTTATGGGGAGACGGCGGAAGTACAACTCTTCCTGTACTTCTTCCCCCTGCAAAGTCTGGTTTCTTAATCAAAATGACAAGGACACTGTCCTTTGTATGATACTTGGAATCATCAAGACTAAAAAATGAGCTTTATTAATCAACAGACCCTGATTAATTATTATAAAGTGCGGCGCCTACATTTCTGTACATTTTAATAATTCCTGCAGAAGGCTAACAATGTCCCTGGAGGCTTGGAGTCTTTGCAGTTTGAATGTTTCTAAGCAATGTCACAATAAATAGTCAAGAGTAGCAGTGTTCCTTCTCTAATCCACTTCGTTTCAAACCGCCAAACCAGGGAAAACCTTCTTTTTCCTATTTCCCATCTATAATTCATCATTTGCATACAAAGTAAGGAGCCAGGAATCAGTGGCTTCATCAGTTTTCAAAATACCAGGGGACAGTGAGGGTGATTTATCACAGGCCACATGATCTAGTTCACATAATCAGAATATTTCTGCGGAAAACGGCTCGACATGCTTTCTTGATAAGACTGACCACACAGAAGATCGACGGGAGAAAGGCCAGGGGTATAAGAACCCCCAGTGAGCAGTAGACCTCCTTTCCCAGAAACGCCCAGCGCGAGTCCCTCTCAACAACAGGACATCACCCGTCCTAAAGGCTGCAGGCATGTATGTGTTTTTTATCACTTCTGAACCGCTTCTTTAAATTACCACATGGAAATTAATTAATTAATATAAAATATCATGCAACAATCACCCAGACTCGTGGTGATACTCTCTATCTTGACTGGGGTTACCTCAGGGTATATGTTGGATAAAAGTCGTGGGATTGTACCCTTAAGATCTGTGCATTTCGCTGTATATCCGATTGACTTCAATTTATAGTTGAAAAAAGAGCTTATAGGAAATAAGAAGAGAATTAAAACAACAATATTTATGTGTCTCTAACATCATCATCATGAGAGATAATATATGTGTGTATATACACATACATGTCTGTGTGTATTTAAAGGCATATCCATTTGTGTGCATTTATACATATATTTATATGCATATATATATACGCATGTGTGTGTGTGTGTGTGTGTGTGTGTAGTCTATGACCTGCCACATTCTCCTGTTTCTTATTCTCAGAATGGCTCTGAAGTACACAGGGACACAGACATGCTAGAGTTCCATCCATTCCATCAACATTCCAAGGAGAAAAAAAGGCCAGGAGGCAGGAGAAAAGCAAAGAACAGTTAGATGTTCCATTTTGGTCTTGCACATCGGGACTTGCATTTTCATCTCATTGGCCACAATGTACCACGTGGCCCCTCCTGGGTTTCACTGTGGCTGTGAAATGCTGCATCTTAGCTGGGCTCACAGCCTGAATAAAATCGCATATTTGTCTCAGAGGAAGAAAGGGAAGAACAGATGTTAGGAAAGCAGTGTACAGTCTCCACACCAAGGCTCACAGTAGAAACTAGGTTGACTTGAAGAAGATCCGAGAGGGTATGTTTCTTCCTACAAATCTGAGCTTGTGGCCTGACATCTTTTCTAATGCAGTTTCCTGAGTCAGAGAGAAATGGATATGGTCACAGACAGAGCTCATGGGTTTGGGAATAGCCCACAGCCCTTTCTTCTCCATGGGGGAGCCCCAGTGAGTAAATACTATAATGTGCCATTTATAGTTACAGCAGGTATGAATTACTTTCAAGCTTCATCTCTCAATAAAACTCTTTTTAGATTTCACCAAAGTCCAAATGAGCCTCTGGAAGTTCCACAGATATAACTCCATCACCCAAACTAGTTGTCACCATGGAAAAAAATCAATCATAAGTGCCCGGTCTGCACATTCCAAAGAAACACAAGATTCTACCCCATGATGTTTCTGGAAGGCAGCCCTCTTCCCTTCTTAAGTCAGGTGTTTCTATTACATGGACCGTAGAGTCCTTATAAAACATCTATTGGATCTCTTCCTGAGACTCAGGCATTGTGAGGTCAGGACACAGGCAGGTGCCCAGGTTTGAGTTTTGTGGCTTTTCCTGCACACTTTTGTGACAGAAGTTTGGTGGGTATATCTCAGGGTTCTGGAATCCTGGGCCTCCTCACTGTGCTTGCATTTTACCCTGTAGAAGTACAAGTTCAAATCACAGATAACAAGAAAATGAGATTATGATGTTAGCTTTCTCCAGAGATAACAGCCATCCAGGTCATAAAACTACCATATGGCAGATTTGGCAGTCTTTCCTGAGTGCCATGGATTAATTATCACATAGACAGACTCCAGTCCCCATTTGCAAGCGGCTCGGTCCCCCTGTGGCAGAGATTGGCAACCCGGTGAAGGCGAGAGCCTGTATTATGTTTGGCAGGGACACGATGTGACCTTACTGTGGCCGGTTCTGTCATCTCTTAACATTTCGCTCATGATTAAGTTTATCATTTCAAATAAACACAAAATGTCAGGTCTCTGGGTCTACTTAACATGGAGAGCCAAAATAGACCTCTCTTTGATTTAAAAGGGTCCAGGCCAAGGGAACGATCTGATTAGCTCTCCCATCTGACTTGTATTAGAGCTATCAGATAATACAGTGAGGGCAAAATCCTTGCTCCAACTGGCTGGTTGCCACAAACCAAACCCCCACAGGGTAGCTGCCATATTTCCCTTGACATCTCCAGGTTACTAACTCAAAGCGGTGGTTACTGGATTGATCCTCCTGGAGCTTTGCCTTTCATCCTGGCACTACTAACCCTGAATCAGTTCTGTTCACATTTATCCTGGTTCTCCATTAGTAGAGGATGCCTGATTGTCCTGGACCTCCCTTCTGTTCTGACCCTCATTGATAAGGACAGAGCAGAGCGCTTATCAACATTTCCCCATCTGGGGCTTCAGTAAATATTCCCTTCTCTCAATGGATACCCTGCCCTCAGTCGACATGGGCTGTTGAATGGCTTATTTCTCAAGTGTTTCCTCCTTTAACTGAAACCACCAAGTAGAAGGGTAGAGGCGAAATGCTCTGTGTCAGCTTAGCTCTAAAGATGCTGCCGTAGATGAGAGGCAAGTAGCTGACATGTGTATTTAAGGTGCTGGAGACTTCTAAGGTCTTTGCCTTTAGCCCAGTCTCTCATTTGTTCTATGATTATACCATGTGTAATTGTACTAGTCAATATCACATAACTACAGACTGTAGGCAACTATGCTTTTCAACCTAGAGCAGAAGTCAGAGCCTCTGACTGCTCTGAGCTCATTCATTCATTTATTTATTCAGTAAACATTAAAATGCTTGTTCTGGCTCCATCCACTCATAACGCGGGTCACCCTCTCTTTTTCCTTGTCCTACAGCCAAATGGGCTTTCTCTTAGTGCTTTGGACAAGCTGAGGTCCTTTCTCCCCAGGAGACTTCTGCCACCTTTTTTAATTTAAAGTTCTCCTCCATTGTCTTTGACCATCCCTTGCCTACTTAACTTTGGTTCATTTTCACATCTCTACTCAAGGGCGCCTCAGAAAATAAACCGGGAAATCCCATGGCATGCCTTCACAATAAGAAGTAGAAGCAAATAATAAAAACAATGATCACAGGTATAATTAAGAAATTGTGGTGCTGACTTGCTAAATATTACCTTTCACTGCTGGCATGTAAGCTTCCTGAAAGTCTGTGATTCTATTTTGGTCAATGCTGATCCTCAATGCCTAGCCCAGGGTCTTACGTGAAATGGTGCTTGATAAATATATATTGATAAGTTGAGCACTTGCATGTATCACCCAGATACATACACGGCAGATCACTGTCGGAATGATATGAGAAGTGTTCCCACAGGAGCTCACAAGTAAGGTGTGAAGGGTAAACAAAGGATGGCAATCAATGTGAAAACATAAACATTACAAGTCCTGCAATGGGTAAAATGTTGATATTAAAATATGTAGATTTCCAATACCTTTTACCACATGTCTCTAACCCCCACCAACACCTTCAAGGGAAGGTAGATACAGACTAAGATTTTTTTTTTTAAGCCAATTTGAAATTCATTGAACTTGTAAAACAAATAATATCATGAAAGTCAAAGTTCTCTTGATTTTCAAGAATGAGGCTTGGTTTAGAGGGAAGAAAAGAGCTTTTATCAGAATTCCAAACATCAATGGAAGAGCTTCGAAGACTGTGTAAACACTGTTTCGTAAATAAAGCAAAAAATAGGGGCAGATATATGATGATGTTGTAGTCTTATTCCAACCTAGTAAAGAAAATTTCTTTAAAAAATTACAAGGCTTTTGTAAAGGGAGAAGACTTTTGGAGAACAGTAAAGTTATTGGTAGGTATCTAAGAAGAAACTCTGGTCTTTCTCCAGTCCTCAAGAACAACCTTTAATGTGAGAAGTTGGGTGTGAGACAGATGCTCAGATAGGTTTGGAAAAATCGTGGGTCATGAGGACTTGGGAACTCACTTCCTCTGGCGTGGCCCAGGCCTCTGAGAAGGTCCTCTCCTATTCAGCATAACGCTACAGAAACATGGCACCAGAGAAACAAATATGGTGTCAGAGAAACCAACATGGTGCCCAAGCAGTCTGTTAGCAAGGGCTGAGAGACATGTCCAGATGCTGGGTTCTAAGTCACAGAGCTCTGTCTATTCGAGTACAGTAGGAAGAAACTAGCCAAGAGTTCCTGGGCTCCCAAAGAGCACAAGGTATAAGCTAAGATGTAGACAATGGACAAAGTAGGCAGAAATGCTAGATATGAAAAGGAGATTCCAGAACATGATCCCTAAACACCAGATGAAATAACCTATTTGTAGAGGAGGCCAATAGGGCCAGAAGATGGCCTGAGCTCTGGACATTTCTCTAATGCCTAGATGACTTTCTCAAAAAAATCATAAAACCAAGGAAGGGGAGAGGATAGGTAGAGAATCTTAAATATTACTGGACTTTAATTTGGTAACAGAGGTGATGAGATTAAGAGTTTTCAGGGGCACCTGGGTGGCTCAGTGGGTCAAGCCTCTGCCTTCGGCTCAGGTCGATCCCAGGGTTCTGGGATCGAGCCCCGCATCGGGCTCTTTGCTCTGTGGAGAGCCTGCTTCCTCCTCTCTCTCTGCCTGCCTCTCTGCCTACTTGTGATCTGTCAAATAAATAAATAAAATATTTTTTTAAAAAAAGAGTTTTCAGCTATTGCTAGAAATAAGGGCACTTGAGCAAAAATCTTATTTTAGCTATAGGAAGAGAAGTCTACATTTCTGCAGAAATGTCAGCATTTGAACCTGTTACGGAGCAGGTTGCCAAGAGCTAATGAAAGGAATGACCAGGTCTGTCTGTGAGTAAATGGAGTGAAGGCATTTGAGTTGGGTCATGAAACATAAGTAAGAAGTTGCCCACTGAAGGTGGTTGGGAGTCAAGGTCAGGTAGAGAAAATAGCCAGTGTACAGGAAAAGAGGAGCAGAAGAACATGGCCCAGTCAGTGAACAGTAAGATCACAGTAGCCAGAGCACAGGGTTTTCTAAAGGAACAAGTCTGGAAAGTTCGGGTAAGGCTACGTCAAGGAAGATAACCTCAATCTTGCAGGCTCTGCAGAGGGAAGTCTTTAAGATAGAAAATGAAGTTGCGGAGGGGAAATGGGAGCAAATTCTCTAAAGGACACTTTGGCTTTATCCCTCAGTTGGAAATCCACAGGACTTTGACCAAGATATTCTATTCTAGGAATCTGAATCAGAAATGCTTGTTTGCCCATGTCCACAAAGCTTTGTGTGCTTAAAGATTATTATTGCAACAGCACTTAAAATAGAAAAAAAAAAAGCAAAAAGCACATAGTCAGAATGTTCATTTTAGGGGACTGATATAGTGAATGGTGAAATATTATACTGAAGTTAAAAGGAGTAGGAGTCATTATTATTCCCCCAAGCTGAAAGATCTCCAGGTATAATTAAATTCCAGCTTCAACTTCTTTAGCAACTTCTGTCCTTGAGCAATTTGTTAAGCCCTCTGCGCCTGTTCCCTTGTGTGTAAGACGGGGTAGGACTATGTACATCCCATAGAACCGTCATCAGGTTAAATGAGTTAATACATCTAAAAAGCTTAAAACAAGAGCTAATAAATATTAGACATTCTATTTGTACACTATTGTTATGATACATTAAGATAGAAAAATAACATAGCACAATGTGTGTTGTGTCATTCTTCTTGGGTTAAAAAAATTACACACAGCAAGCTTAAGTGACTTTAGTATTTATAACACTTTTCTGAAAGAAGACAAAAGGAACTGTTGGCAGGTGATACTTCTAGGAGTTGGAACAGAGGCTGAAGACTGGCAGGGAGAGGGGCCATTTTTATCATTTTATTCCCTCCTATACTGTTTTAAATTTAAGACAAATAATGTGCTTGCATTACTTGTAAAATGACCAAAAAAGCAACAAAATAAGTGATATTCTTCCAAATATGTATTTACTAAATTCATTGAGGTCAATCTACATAGAATGAGTTTAACAAATACAATATTTAGTGGTAGATGGTACACACAGTAAATGGAGGCATCATTAGGCTGTTGTAACAGGTTTGGAAATTCTCAAGCTCGGAAAAAAAAAAAAAAAGACCATGGCCCCATTTCCCATTCAGACTGCCACCTTGATGGTGGACAGGGCTTCCAATTGTTATTATTGTTATTATTATTTATTATAATTATTAAATATCATGTCAATATAATTATTGTTCTTATTATCTTAGCTCCATAACTAACTAGCATACTGACCTTGGCAGATGTATAACTTCTCTGGTCTCTTTTTCATGTGAGGGTAATTCTGGTCCTTAGCTCTGGGTAGTGGTGAGGATTAAATGAAATAATGCATGCAGTGTTTAGCACAGGTAAATGCTCAAACGTATATCATCGTCACCATAATTTTATCATCATCTCTTCTTATACTAACTACACTCGAGGTCATTTTCCCCTCCTGAAACCATTCTCCTGAATACCATGCAAAGGAAGAACTGAGTGAAAGAAGCTTCTAAGAACTTTGAGCTCCTTTCTCATGGACACCATCCTCTATACTGAGAGATTAAGCCTTCTGACAAATGGATTTACCTTAAAAAAAAAAATTAAAAAAAAAATAAAAAAAAAGTCAATGAAAAATTGACCTACTATATTCCAGGAATTTTGAAGCTTGGAAGCCCTGGCAAATGAATATACTTGAATAAAATTCACTTCCAACTTCCCCCCCACCCCCTCCCAACAACAATAACAACAAAAAAAACCAAAGCAAACAAAACAACAAATGCTTTCTCGGCTCAAAATCATGTCCTCGTCTTCTGATGAGATGGTATCATGAGAAGCCATCATTCAATGCCAGTTTATGAGAATCCGCAATGCATAATAGTAAGATTAAGTCATGGTAGGGATGCGGGGAGGGGGAATAATTAACATGGATGGGTGCTTGGATTTTTTAAAAACTAACATCAGGAAAACCACACAAAAGTACAGTATAATGTAAAACATTCTCGTAAGCTGCCAGGGGAGTGGACTGCATGACCCACAGGGTCTCTGTTCCAACTCTAATTGCTATTATTCTCTGGGACATGATATCTTAATCAGAAACAATAGCTTGTCTAATTGACTAAGGTTGTGGGGGGAGCCCTGCTACCTCTCACAGATATCTGAACGGCGAGCACAGTAAATGAGTAATGCGGTGAAATTAAGAAAGGACAATTCAGACAGTGAGATCAGGTAGACTGTGAACAGGCATATAAGCGGAGACCCTGAAGCTTCTTCACTTGACGTATTTAACACTAGAAAGGTGACATAGAGACATCCTCTGCGGAATCATCTTTAATTTGCAAGATTGGATGGTCTATTTTTTTTTTCAAAAATCATATTGAATCATTGTTCACATTTATAATGTGGCTCTCACTCATGGATTTTATTTTTTTAAGATTTGTTTATCTATTGGGCGCCTGGGTGGCTCAGTGGGTTAAGCCGCTGCCTTCGGCTCAGGTCATGATCTCAGGGTCCTGGGATCGAGTCCCGCATCGGGCTCTCTGCTCAGCAGGGAGCCTGCTTCCTCCTCTCTCTCTGCCTGCCTCTCTGCCTACTTGTGATCTCTCTCTGTCAAATAAATAAATTAAAAAATCTTTTTTTAAAAAAAAAAGATTTGTTTATTTATTTGAGAGAAAAAGAGAAGGCGGAAGGGGAGAGGAAGAGGGAGAAAGAGTCTCAAGCAGCCTCCCCACTCAGCCCCACCCCTCCCCCAAGAGGGGCTCGATCTCACAACCCTAAGATCATGACCTGAGCTAAAACTGAGAGTCAAATGCTTAACCGAATGCACCACCCAGGCGCCCCATCACTCATGGAGTTTTTAAAATATCCGTATATATTGTGTCCACATCTCTGGTTCCCATCACAAAACAATTTATTGTAATCCCAAATTTCCAGATGTGGCAATTAAGTTAAGAGTCATCATCTGTTATTTCTAAGATACCATATATATTCTCATATAGAAAGTAAAATATAATGCAGGAAGACTCTTAGATGAGAAATAATAAACCTGGCACAAAACCCGAATGCCCCCAAATATATATTAGGAATACTATACATGAACAATAGAGCATAGCTATTTTTATTCAAATCTTTTGCTGGCACGTACATGGACAAAAGCAGGAAAATCTCTCTGAAAGTCATTTTGCTGATGCAGTTTGAATATATTTTTTCCATAAGTTTGACTGCCAAGTTAAAAGGCAGTTTGAAAGCAAAGGATACTGGACTGAGAGCCAAGAAACCTTGCAATTTGCTGGCGAGGCGTGTGACTTTTTGGACAGGTCACTGACTGTCTCTGGAGTGACATTTCCTTGAAGTTTCCATGGCCAACAACTCCCTTCTTCTCTCCCCTTTTCTCTTTCATCCCAAGAGCTCCACAGGCTCACACCACATTTGCTATGTATCAGGCGTATCACCCCTCCGTCCTTATATTATTACTATTATTGATATTTGCTCATCATCAGACAATCAGAACTTTCGAGTAGGAGGTAACGATTACTATTATTCTCAGGGGAACCAACAGCATGCTCTGGGTACGATGCCCATGAATACTGCAGAGTACTGCAGAATACTAAAATCATTCCGTGTGCCTCCATCCCTCCCTATAGGGCTTGTCCATGGCCAAGAACCCCAAATCTAGAATCCTCCAACTCCAATGAGCAAAGAAGAGGTGAGAAAAGCCAGGGTGGATCTAAGCATTTCCGTCCTCTCAAGAGCTCAGAGCTACTCTGTTTCACTACACTTGCCACACAGGGTACCTCGAAGGAGGGTTGAGAGAGCTTTCAAACTTTAGATAGAAACTGCAAGTCCCAGTTTCTATGCAAAATGTCATGATGCTTAAATGTCAGTTACCCTATATTTACTAAGTCTAAGATGACATCACTTACAATGCATCTTAATTTCTGAGAAGTTAAGATGTAAAAAAAAAAAGTTTTCTAGAATCAGTGAAGTGTCATTTTTTTCTTTTAACATTAATTTTATTTAGAATTTAATTTAAATTTTGGAAGACATAATTTACACATAAAAGGATCGTGGGATTGATTTTGATCTAGGGGCTACCAATTGTAGCAGGTTTTTTGTTTGTTTGTTTGTTTGTTTGTTTCACTTCTGCCTGGTCTCCATATTCCCCCATGTCCCATCTCCCTCTGCCATTTGACTACTCAGTCACCAACACTGAGATGATAGCAAACATAAACCTTTTAAAATATAACCTTCTCCAGGAAAACCAGTATGTGAAACAGATTAAACGAGAACTCTATACGTCCCCGATAGACGTATCGAATACATCCTGCTTTAAATAAGCTTGTATAGAACTAAATAAGAGTTCGGTTACAGCTTGATTCATTGACAAAGCTGAATAATTCATAACATTATTATGCTTCATATAAAATTGATAAAGGATTTATCTATTGTTATTGAGTTACGTTTTATATTTTAAAACCATGATTTGTGTTTTCAGGGCTCAAAGATTTTCATAGAGCTTCACCAAACTAGCACCCAAGCCCTTGGCTTGTATCGCCTCCTAGACGAAATGGCCATATGCATAGCACTAGTCTATTTCACCCTTCAAATGACCACTGCGTGCCAGGAGAGTGCGCACGCGATATCACTCTGTCCTCACGTAACACTTGGAGGTAGGTACGCATGCAGCTCTAGCTTGCTAAGAAGGAAACTCGGAAACATTAAAAGACTGGTTCAGGATCGCAGCTGATCAGGCTTGCCGCTCTCCGATTCCTGCTGTATGGGCTCTGGGCTTGCAGCACCCTGGGAAGCTAAGCGGTACACATTGCTACAAATGGTTCTTCTTGCCAAAGTTTCTGGTTAGATTTGGTTAATGTGGAACTCCCCCAAGAAGTTGGAAGGGAAAAAGAGACAGTGATCTCAGTGTATTTTCCTTTGGTTCCCAACCTGAGGGGACCAGGATCTTCTTGGGATAATGTGGTCATCTCCCCATGGCCTTGGTCTCCTGAGTCTACCCGCACCTCCTTCCTCTTGCCTCGGAGGCTCAGGGGTCATAAAAGAGTCTCTCTGTGAGTGGCCCTCAGGTGCCCCACTATTCGGCAGTTTACCTACACCTGCTCATAGCTTTGAAGATAGTCCCTTTCTTGAAACTTTCATTAAAACTCTGCCTGTTTTTTTTTTTAAAAGATTTTATTTATTTATTTGACAGACAGAGATCACAAGTAGGCAGAGAGGCAGGCAGAGAGAGAGAGAGAGAGAAAGAGAGAGAGAGAGGAGGAAGCAGGCTCCCTGCGGAACAGAGAGCCTGATGTGGGGCTCCATCCCAGGACCTTGGGATCATGACCTGAGCCAAAGGCAGAGGCTTTAACCCACTGAGCCACCCAGGTGCCCCCAAACTCTGCCTATTTTTATAGATGCAAGCCTAGACAGCTCCAGAGAGCAATCAGACATTCAAACCTAGGTCCTAATAACTCAAAATCAGAAATACCTTTAGCCAAACCACAGAGGTACCCAAATTATCTCCTTAGGAAAGCTCTGAGCCCATGGTATTACAATAGTCTCTTTTTAAAGGGCGGGGGGAAGCATTTAAAGATAGACCATCATTTCCTGTGGTATAACATCTTCACTAATATCAAATACCATTTCTTTGAGAATCAGCTAGTAACTTTGAACTCTTTGAAGAAAACTCCTATGTAAATCCAAGGTATTAATAGTATATCATTTTTGCCCGGTGATAAAAATCCCCCGTGTCACAAGGCTACGATAGGATAAAACCATTTCAACAGGAGACAATCTTTAGGAAACAAACTCTACTACAAAGAAATGCACTTTGTATCAAAAGTATAGGTCTGTTGATTTCGAAAGGGTTGAGAGGATTTGCTAATGCAAGGAGGAACACAAGATTACCTGTCCACGGAGAATGCAATGTTCCGTTTCCTGGGCCACAGGCAGTGGTATCGTTCATTAATGGTGCAGGTGGTCTGCTGGGGGGCTGCAGAGGCACATCTCCATATTTGGCTCCTGTAGATGTTAAACATAACTTTCCTTAATGCCAATCATATGCCCTTCTTACTGTTTCATTCCCACAGTCTCTGTATCTATTCTAAGTCATTCACCAGGCAATTCTGGGTTCCAGCTTATTTCTCTGTAAAACCAATGATAATAGAATAGGAAGTAGAGAACAAGCACTCTCTATTGAAGAA
The DNA here is from genome assembly GCF_030435805.1 of Mustela lutreola. Lineage (NCBI taxonomy): Eukaryota > Metazoa > Chordata > Mammalia > Carnivora > Mustelidae > Mustela > Mustela lutreola. Next base: position 8,895,560 of record NC_081298.1, read on the forward strand.
GTCCTTGTGCCACGGCCATTGCTAAGCTGTTCCTATGCGTTTTCTCAATGTACGTATCTTAACTTCTGCTTTATGACGTAGCATACTTGTATACTTCTATTACGCTCGAGTTACAGATGAGAACACTGAGACCCGGTGTGTTTACTTATCCCGCCCACAGTCGGCCAGCTCAGATGACAGGACTGAGACTTGAATCTGTTGCAAAACCAACCGTCTGTTCTATCCGGGTCCAATGGGGACGCAGACCCAATGTAGCCGGCTCAGTAGGGTCACAAAAGCAAGTCTCCCACCTACAGAGATTGTTACACTCCAACTCCAGCGGATCAGTCATTCCCCTAAAGAATGGGGGACACAGGGTGCCTGGGTGGCTCAGTGGGTTAAGCCGCTGCCTTCGGCTCAGGTCATGATCTCAGGGTCCTGGGATCAAGTCCCGCATCGGGCTCTCTGCTCAGCAGGGAGCCTGCTTCCTCCTCTCTCTCTCTCTCTGCCTGCCTCTCTGCCTACTTGTGATCTCTCTCTGTCAAATAAATAAATAAAATCTTAAAAAAAAAAAAAAAAAAGAATGGGGGACACAGTATAGCTATGTCTTTGATTTTTACAAGAGAAGTGAAAATCCTGAATTTTTATATTGGAATCTCTTGGTTTTTAAATGTAGGGGATCGGCCAACAGAAATAGTTGAAGCGTTCAAGGCAAGGTCAAGGACCTCAGGTCTGTGGTCTGTGCCCTTCCCTCAGCTTCTCGGTAGACATAGAGAAGGCTCCTCTCCCCATTCTCTTGACCATCTCAGTGACTTTCAAGGCCCAGAAAATTACACCAGTCCTAAAGGGCAGTCACAGTGAGGGTGACCAACTCATCCTGATTTGCCTGGAATTTTCCTGATTTTAAAGCCACAGGCCCCTTGCCCCAGGAGACCCTGGCCCCAGATGAAATGCGGACATTGGTCACCTGCTTAAAGCCGAGAACTGGCTTCTGGCATCTGCAAAACTCCAGAAGGTCAAAAAAGCTGACCTTTAGAACGTGTGTTTTCAGGGGACTCTCGCTGTCCGTGGAGGTGCTAATTTGCTAAAGCTTTTGTGTTTCCACCTCAAAAATTAGACTGCCTCTGAAGTCCGGGTGTCACACTCCCCAGGACAGCCCCCAGGAGCAAGTTTCCCAGAAACTCTCTGGCAACAGAGGCGAGGAGGGCACAGCAAGGCGAGCTCCGTCCCCGGCCCCGAGAAGGCTTCTGGTGGTTATTTGTCAGAGAATCCTAATTCGAATCCAAATGGGAGCGTGCCATTATCGGGGACTCACACAGCTTCAGGTAAACAGCTAATGAGGAGGCTGCCAGCTCCATTTTTATCAAGAGCCCTCCGAGACTCAACCGTGCCATTTCATAAAATATGCAGATGATAGTGCGGGGAGAAGAGCAAAGACTTTGAAAATGATTCACACAACCTCAAAATGATGTTGAAAAGGGAGGAATTAAATATTCACAAAGTGAGAGAAATTAAGGCATATTAACGGTTCAAATGTGGAAATGAAATGAGTCCCATGCACAGAGTTGATGAGGACGGCGTGATTACAGATCTGTCCAAAGTTTCTAATTCTGACACGGCGCGGTGTGGAGGTGCCCGTTTGGCTGGTAAGGGCACAAAAAAAAAAAAAAAAAGGAGGCATGGGACAAGCCGCACGATGCCGACAGATCAGAGGCAAAGGGAGGAAGACACAGCAGTGATTAACATGAGGCTGTGTTCTGTGCTGAGGGTGAACTCCACGTTCACAAAATGAATACTAATCACCAGCACAAAACAGACTTGAAGTTGGCTACATGCTTGATGCGATTAAGCCCGTAATGAGGAAGGCACGAGAAGGCACAAAGGCTGGAGGGACTGAATTCGGTGAGGTCACCTACCCTCCACGTTTAAGGAAAGGGGATGGAAAGCCAAACCGGGGCCCATCCAAACTGGAATTAGCAGTAATTATTATATAATATGTAATGATGAGATTTAAATGGGTAACACATTTTCTCTGCTGAGATCATTTAGACATGATTCATACAAATGATGAAATTAATAGATCTTCCTCTTCTCACTGCCAGGCAGCTTCAACTAGATTTTTCAACAGAGACTGATCCTCGTGAAATCACATGAATACAGAGATTTACGGAAATTGCAGGAGGAATTGGTTCAGTGTATAAGAGCACACTAGGGTTTAGAGAAACTCACATATTCACCTCCAGGATGAGTGCATAGCTCTTGGCCCGGACTCTTTTTTTTTCCCTCCCCCTTTAATTTTTAAAGACATACCTGTATTTTTAAAAGGGGTTTTAGAGGGGAAGATATGAAACCGACATCCTCAAAATAAAGAGCTACAGCACCGGAAGGCTAAACAAATATTTACACGCAGGTAGAGTGGCTTTCTTTTTGCATCTAAAATGCAGAAGAAGACAGCTGATATATGGAAAAATATATTTTAAATAATAATACGGAGATGACTCAAGAAATTTAAATTTTAATACTGATGGAAAACAATTTAAGAGAGGATAGTATTTGCATATGAGGTGTTCATGATTTCAGTGCATCTAAAATTTTCAAGAGAAATTTAAGAAAAAGACAAATCAACTGCAAACGAAAAGGAAAGCTCAGAGCCATCTTTGATAAAGTATTTCTTCCACATTTCTGCTTAAAACCCATCATTGTTGTCGGATTTGGAGATTTTTTTTTTCACCCTCCTGCAGAAGTATAAAGCAGTTACTGGGGACACGAGGTCTGCCAGAGATCCACTGTTTTCCAAGGGGAGAGTTTCCCAGTCCCATTTGCTGCACAGCACATGAGCAAATTAACAGGCACTCGGGGAGGAAGCCCACAGTACGGGGCTCAGGCATGTAATAATTAACATAGCCTTGCTACCTCCATGGCATCTTGGGATGAAAATATTAATCATTCACAGCTGTGATTGCCTCAAAATCTCCTATTTTATAGCTTTGACACATCCATGAATAATGCCATTTACTATAATGTGCTGCATATCAGAAGGAATACTTTTGCACAGTATGGCTGCTTCTCGAGAATTCATTGCAAACCCATCAGAGACCTGGATTCCCTTCAGTGTCTACAGAAAACAGAACGCGACACAGCACTTCTTACACAGGATGGTTTCCTGAGTACCTACTATGTGCCAGACAGTCCACTATTCTCTGTCGAAGCCCCACAGTGGCGCTGTGAGGGCAGGACTGCTATTATGTCCATTCTGTACATGATGAAATACGGGATCGGGAGGTTAGGGTCAAACAGCCAAAGACATAGAGGCAGGGCGTGAACCCCCATCTGCTTTGCTCCAAAGCCCATGCTCTTCCCGCAGCATGGAGTTCAAAGGGAACTTTAAATATTACCGTGACATTGGTTTCCACAGTGCCCTCGCCTCGCTGGGTCCCCAGGGGATCGCCTTGGCAATTAATTCATTTAGGAAATCCGTTCGGAATTTTTTCTCTACCCTGCTTCGTCACTTTGAAAACCCTTCCTTTTCATTTTCCTTACCCTTGATTTGAGCACGCAGCCCAGGGCGTGTCCTGACCAGTGCCTTCTCCAGCCTGCAGCTGAGGGTGCGTTTCCCAAAGTAACTCCAGTTGGACACTCCCCTGCCAAACAGCTTTGCACGTTTTCTCCTTACACGGACGACAGTGATGAGGACATTGCCCACAATGTCCCAGGTGACCTTGAACAGACTCTGTCCCCCAGCCTCACCTCCGGCTTCCCACCTTCTAGATCTTTCACTAACATCCCGCCAGGAGGAGGTCTCAGAAAGCCTCGAAGCCACGGGTCTCGTCCACCCCTGGCTGAGCTGCCTCTACTAGAACACAGCTTGTCCCACGTTACCGGCCCCAAAGCCACACCGCAGCTGGTTCCTCCTCATTCTGTGGATCTTCCTTTCCTTACACCGCACTTTCCCAGAGTTGACACCGTTCACTCCCTGGTCTATCTTGAGTTTTCTGGATGCTCTCGTAACCCTCCCCGTGCTCTCCCTGGCAAATGTCACAATTATAAGTAAATGGTTCTCGGGGCGCCTGCCTCTGCCTTTGGCCCGGGTCATGGTCCCGGGGTTCTGGGATCAAGTCCCGCATCGGGCTCTCTGCTCAGCAGGGAGCCTGCTTCCTCCTCTCTCTCTCTGCCTGCCTCTCTGCCTACTTGTGATCTGTCTGTCAAATAAATAAATAAAATCTTTAAAAAAAAAATAAGCAAATTGTTCTCTGTATGATTGCTTGTGTCATAATATTTGGCTCCCACAGGAGCTTTTCAACTCCATGATGACAGAAACAATGTTCTCAGTCTGAGGCACACAGTAGGTGTTCAATAAACACATGTGGAAGGAAGGAATGAAGGATGGATGGATGGACTGGCTGACACATCTTCATTTCCAGCCAGAATCCTCTCCACCTGCATTTTCTCTGTTGTCTAACCCCTCAGTGAAGCCTTTCCTTGCCGACATTCACATCACTTGACAACAACCAGAAACTATTGCATCATGACCACTGTTGTTTTGGCAGCAGCGGGAATGCTGAATTTGTGTCCTTGGAGAATCCTCGGGCAGCAGAAGCCGTGACTCCCCCAGGCCCCCATCACTCCTCCCCCACACCTCACTTAAGGGTTTATAACACTGTGGTGCAATTGCTTGTTTGCGTGGCTGGCTCCCTCCCCTGCCCAATGATCAGCTCCCCAGGGCAAGGATTTACCTGGGAGGTATCTGCCTCCCTTCATCACCCAGCATGGGGCCTGAGCAAAGGTACTCAGCAAATGGCTGTTGTAAACAATTCTGGTCATGAATGACTCAGTGAGTAATTGAATGGATAACTAGGGGAATTAGTAAATCAGTGAGTTCATAAAAGAAGTCAAGGTGAAAAAAACAATTATTCACCCAAGTATTTGCTAAAGTGTGGTGACCACCTCATGGGTGGTACCCAAGATAATTCTTAAGAATACATAAACGAACTTTTAAATTTTAGGTGCTATGGAACAAAGAAAAAGACTAGGAAAAAAAAATTAACCGGCACATCAATTCTTTTATATCACTGATATTATGACTTAGGACAATTTAAGTTAGAAAATATTAAGCAAACACAGTACTATTACAGAAGGCACGGGAGATGGCAAAAATCATGAAATTGGTATGGAGGTGTGAGGCTTGGGAACATGAGCTTTAAGAAAGAAGAGGAAAAAACCTTCTAAGATTTCATGAGCTTTTACTATGGACCAGGTGGTTCTTTAAGCACTTGACCTGTATTAAACCCATGCATTCTTCATAATAGTTCTGCAAGTAAAACCATCCCATATTATAAGTGAGGATATGGAGATAGCCAATCTTCGCCCAAGGCTGTATCACCAGAAAGTGTTAGAACCGGGGTTCAAATCCAGACAGAGCCCATGGTCTTGTGCTCAGGACAACTCCCAATCTAGCAGAGAAGCCAAGAAGGAGCAAAGGAGCCAAATGTGTGGGACTGGGGGTGAAACATGGGGTGAGGGGACACAAGAAAGAGAGGACGTGATGACTGAGCCCAGGGCCTTTCCTGGGCATGACTTGGAAGTAGGAAGGATGCTTTGAGAGCCTTGCCTTTGTTCTGTCTCTTGCTTCTGCGGCCATCAGAGTGCCATAGCCATCCTAGACACCCACTTGGAGACAAAGTTCTCCAATTTCATCGACCTGTGGCTCCTGAAAGGGGAAAAGGCCCCATTTTTCTCCAGTCACTTGAGAGGTAGCACTCTGAGCTCTGATGCCCAATGAAACAGGTGGATGTGAGGAGGACCTATGTGCTCCTGGGCAGTCCGACTCAGTTTGGACCCTTCAGAGCACTGATGTGAGAGGAGATGGGAACAAAGAGATCAGTACAACGGCCATCACGACCCTGGGGGAATAGGACCAGAGGGCATCTGGGGCCATGCTCATGCAGAAAAAATGTGTGCCTTCTCTTAAAGGGTTCAGCATCCTTCCCCAGGCACTAGGATCATACTGTTCCTGACCATTCAAGAATCAAACAACTCCCCTTCACTCTCCAAATCTTTTTCCTACACTTCTTTTACCCCTGAAATGTTCTTCCTATTGCTCTTGACAAAATTCCTAAGTCAGAATTCTGAGTAGGTCCCTTGTTCGCTGTGGGTCATCAGGTAAACTACCAGCATCATAGCTCCCTTCCCAAGGGTGTTAAGTGGAAACAATTGTAGCCCCAACTCATCAGATCTCTGTGAGGAGGAAGTGGAATGTTTGAATTTAAGGTGGCATGTGTTCACACTCAACGTAGGTGGCTTCGATCCTACAATGGGTCAATGGCAGTGCCTATACTCAGGAGTGCAAAATTTATTTTTCTATCTCCAAACTTAATTTCATTGTCAAGACTTTTTTCTCCAGGTGATAGAAACTTAATTGGTTCAGGGTCTCATCTCCTCCCTTTCCTTGAGGTTGAGACTTAAATTCTTGAGACTGGGTTTCTGATCACCCACTGGCCGTTGTTACTTATCTACACAGAAATGCAATGATATCTCCTTAGTCTTCATCACAAGAATCAAAATTACCTCTCCCCACCACAAAATGCAAGTCCCCATCAGTAATCCCGTGCCCCTTTCAGGCCATATTTGGATGGAAATAATTTTCTGATTCTCCCCACTTTTCACTCCAGTAGGGGAAAGGTCTGTTCACTGCGTTAGAACTCTCTGCGTGTCATCCCCTATCAGTCCAGATTTGAACACACAAGATATTCATACATAGAGGCTCTTGACAATTGTTGGCAGAGTAGAGCAGCACCTTCTAGAAATGACTTCTGGAGCTGCACTGCAGAACCAGCTCGCAAACATTAGGAAGAGGGAGACTTGGGAAGCCGCCACTGGAACTATTGGCTTCAAACCCACTTCTTGACTCAGGATGAAGAAGCTGCTTCCATCATGGCCGGCTCCAGAGCCATGCCTGCCATATTGGCCCCGGCAATGACACAGGCTCTCCAGTCTGCCTCTTGACACCCACACAACCAGCACCTGCGTCCCAGGACTGCTTTTAATACTGCCATACAAACCCCAGTTTTCTTCCCAGAAGAAACCAGTGAAGCAGCAGGAGGGTAACTCCTGTCTCATTCCCACTTTTGATGTCTCAGAAAAATGCAAGGTGAGGCAAGGTTGAGGAAAGAGAGACCTTGAAGACAATTACCAAGGAATTCTCTCTTCACCTCTGCTAATGCAAGTCGCTAAGACCCTGGCAATGAGCCCCTTTGCCCTGTGGTGGGCTAACGCCAGGAGAACCATACAAATGTCATGGCAAGTTCCACCTTGGTGTTGAGTAGCTGGAATTGGGGGGGTGGTGGGGACTGGCACCTTAGGTCTTATTCCCAGATACCTTTGCATCTTTCTGATGTCTTCACCTCTTGGTGATCTCTTCCCAACAACTCAGCTGGTGTTATTACTGCCTATTTTACAGGTGAGGAAACTGAGGCCAACATGGCTGAAATAGTTGGTGCCACACAGCCATGGGGGTTAGTTGAGGTTTTCTTGATCCTAAAACTTACTCAATTTGGATTCTCCAGGGGAGCCTGGGTTGCTCAGTCAGTGAAGGGGCTGCCTTCAGCTCAGGTCAGGATCCCAGGGTCCTAGGATCAAACCCCACATCAGGCTCTCTGCTTGGTGGGGAGTCTGCTTCTCCCTCTCCCTCTGTCTGTCACTCCCCCTGCCTGTGCTCTCTCTCTCCCCCCCCTCTAATAAATTAAAATCTTAAAAAAAAACAAACAAACCAGAAATCCAAATTACCAATGTGAAATTAGATAAGAAACTGAATACTTATTTGGGATGACAAAATAAACAGAGCCAAATTATAAATGTTAAAAAGCTAACAAGCTGCAAACACACACCACAAAATCTAGAAAAATCTTTTATTAACTGTCTGATATCTCTAAAATATTTTTCCTACATTTTTTTGTGTCACACTTTGATTGTCTTATCATGACTGAGATTTTATAAAATATCCTTCTATAGAGAAAACAGAAAAATAACTTAGTCTTCCCCAGTGTGGTTGATCAGAACCTTTTCTATTATTGGTGGCTTATAAATATTTATGTGAGTTTTATAACTCATTAGCGGTAGTGTCATATACATTTTTAGGATATTTATCAATTTTGGGGAAGCCTCCATCAGGTTTCTTTCCTACATGAGCTGGAGGATTTCATGGAAATTCCAAGTTTTTCCTGTAATGACAAACCCAAAAGACTCTGACTTCGCAACACTCAGTTCCGGTCTGTCACTGATATCCTCCTTTAACGTGTATTCTGAGTTTTACGGTATCTCATCTATGCTGGTGTTCTGTGTCTTATTAGCAAGAAATTTAAACAGTGGCATTATGATAGTTCTTTTTTTAATTTCCGTGAAAAAAGAAAAAAATATTGCATGGTGCCTTTTTAATTGTGTCTGCTGCATGAGTGAGTATACTTCCAAATGGACTATTGAGAAAATCAAATCCTCCACTGACTAGTGTACCTATCTGATGCTCAGAAGAATTTTCCACAGACTAGCTCGTGATTCTGAGCATCGCTGTACCTCTTCTACTGACCATTGAGGGTGCAGACCCCTTAGGATATATTCACATGATGGGGCTGCCAATGACACTACTCCTTCCCACCACAGCGTCGGGTTCACTGACACAGTGGGTTTAGGACCGTTTCTAGAAGTCATACCAAACCAGGATACTAGCAGGACCTTGATGATAAATGAGGTGACAGAGAAGCCCATAAATATGTCACACCCCAAAGAAGTCTGTCCTCCAATCAAATTTCTCATCACCAGACCTTAAAACTCCAGTGGTCATTGTGATGTCACTCCACTCAAAGGACAGTATGGTGGAGAAGAAGCTGGAGAAGGAAAAGACAGCATCTTTTTTTTTTTTAAAGATTTTATTTTTATTTGATAGAGACACAGCGAGAGAGGGAACACAAGCAGAGGGAGAGGGAGAAGCAGGCTTCCTGTTGAGCAGAGAGCCCAATGGAGGGCTCGATCCCAGGACCCTGGGATCATGACCTGAGCCAAAGACAGATGCATAATGACCAAGCCACCCAGGTACCCCAAAAAGATCACTTCTTAACCAATTGTGCCCCAAACATTTTACTTGCACAGATGTTATAGATACATATCACCATGACAGTGTACTAGAAGGACCCCTCCCAGGGCCTGAAATGTGAGAGTCTCTGAAGCTTAAGCGTGTTTGGCCTCAAGGTGTGTCAGTAGAGGCAGAAACCCAAATCTGGAGCTTCTTTCCACAATGCCCAAAGACCTGCCTGTTTTGAGGAGCATAGTCTGCATAGTCTGGGGACATCTGCTTGCTCTATATTAGCCACAATTAATAATCAGAAGCAGAGACGTGGCCACTTAATGTATATCAACCACTCTTCTGGGAGGGAGCTGTCATCCTCTGGTTCTTTTTCCCTGAGATAGGGAAATTGATAGGTCACTAGTGTCTGTGAATAGCACTCAAAAGGTATCATATTTATTTTAGCTGCAGCTTCAAATCAGTGGCTATCTGCATTATGAAGAACATCATTCTATAAAACACATTTGGTCTTCATTTTTCAAATGCTCTGAAGGGAACATATGGTAATCTGTTTAGCTCTGTATTCCACAGAGTGCTTAAAGCCCATCCACCAAACTCTCCTGCTATTTTTATTTTAAAATTCATGTCTTTTTTATACCCTAAATATTCCCCCTTTCTGCTTAGATGGTTAAAACTACCCGGGGCTACAAAACTACCCTGTTTACCATCAAATTCACGAGTCACGCCCTATAGTCATTAAATACAACAAAATATTATCCACAAGGGGGTTAGCAAGTACATGTAGGCAGAGCCCATATTCTTGTGGGTTTCAGGCATGAACCATTTTGAAGTTGTTTTTTTATCAGAACCTATGCTAACATAAGCTCTCAATTTGACCTTCTGAATTATTTGTCTCCTGCTAGAAGCTAACTCCTGCAAGTTTTTCTCGATTGTCCATTTTCGAAGCTATATTTCAGTCTGATTATTTTCCCAGATACGAATATAGCTTCTCCTTGCTTCTATTTCCCCAACAATAGTGTCATTCGAAACACTAATTTCACTTCTTAAATATCCCTAAGCTCACTGTCCTTCCCCGTTCCCAGTGAGAGCTTGATGTGGAATGTGGCAATGGGAACCCCAGGCCTCCATTCCAATGAGAGTTATTGATGTTCAAACCATAAAACAGAGCTGGTGCTTAATTGACATTTGCCTGCCAATGCAAGGAAGGGAGCACTGTTCCTGAAATTTGGTTTGTGGGGGAAGCACAGTTTCTCCAAAAGATCAATGCAGTTCCTTCTCCTGAAGTAGGTAGAAACATGAAATACTGACCTGCCTTTCCATATGCACATTACCATTTATGAAAGATGGCCTATGACCAGGTGATTCTCTGTGGTCAAACATGTTGAGAAAACACTTCCTTTTTTGGCTCTAACAATGCGTATTAGCATATTTAAGGCACTAGAAGTCCTTCACTAAAACAAACAAATTTAACTTTTTTTTGTTGTTGTTAATTTCCCAATTGCCCTTGATCATGTGACTTTCTTTCCACTAACATCCAACAAAACTAGTGCTCCACAAAGCGCACTTTGGGTACTGTTGCCATAATTAATTTTTTTCTGATTTTTAATGGCATATTATGCCTTTAATGAACAGATTTTATGCAATAGAGGAGAATCTCAATAGGTTTCAGATCATTTGATTAAACTCATTTTTTAAGATTGAGAAAAATGATAGAAGATATGCTTGCATAAAATAATGTGGAAATTTTATGTAAGCTTCAGAATTAAGTCTCAGAATTCAGAGTTTGGGTTCGGAAGACCTTGAGTTGCCTTTCTGTAACATTCCCAAGTCATAATTGAGCAACTATAATGTGCCAAGCACTCTTATGGGTCCTGTGATACCGTGAATAACTTGCTCATTAGAGATTTTGTAGCCTATTAAGAAAATAAATATTCATAAGTAGTAACACAAATACCCATACTTATTTTTAATTGATGTAAGTTCTATAGAGGAGAAGAAACCAGTGCAATGATATGTAACAGGAGAAAATGATCCAGCTTTGGAGAAAAGGAAGATATCAGGGAGGGCTTCCCGGAGGAAGTCACATTAAGCTGCCCCTAAAAGGATGATCTGGGACAGATCCGGTTGAGACAGGAAGAAAAAGGATTGCAGCCCCCCAATGTAGAATGTACAGGAAGAATTTCTCACTTTTTAAAGAAATGGGAAGATGGTCATGTGGCTGGAACCCGGAGACCACAAGAGACAAAGACAAGAGGAAGCTAGAGCGGTAGATGGGGGACAGATCTTCTAAGGCCTAGAAAGCCAGTGAGTATAAATATGAATATTTTAATTCCAGCATCAGTGTGAAGCACTATGGATCAAACCTTTCAGTTTCAAGGTAAGATTAAAGCGAGTTCTTGGTTTGGAAAACAAAATGGATTCTACCCTGATCCACATGGCTATTACTGAAGTTTACATGCTTAAAAATTCCATCCAAATAAATAAGAATTAAGCAGCCCACGGGTGCCCACCTGGCTCAGTTGTTAGAGCATGAGACTCTTGGTCTCGGGGTCATGAATTAGAGCTCCACGGTAGGTGGAGAGATTATTATTATTTTTTTAAATTAAGCAGCCCCAAATAAGAGACCTGAGTTATGCAAAATGAACCGAGTAAGTTTAAATCCAAAAGTGCATCATGAGATGAGAATGTTCTGCTGTCTGAGCAAAGGCTGGATTCCATGTAAAAGCAACCACAAGCTCCATCACCCAATTTGTGTGGACCATAGGGTAGCTGTGGCCCCAAATCCACTCTACCTTCTATCCCTCTCCACTACAGCTGAAATGTATCAGCTCTATGGTCACAGTGAGTGAATGGGGAGAAAAGGTGGGATTTCTATCTCTTCAGCACAATAATCTTCTCAGAACAAGTCGTCTTCATAAATAATTCCATATTGGGCGCCTGGGTGGCTCAGTGGGTTAAGCCGCTGCCTTCGGCTCAGGTCATGATCTCAGGGTCCTGGGATCGAGGCCCGCATCGGGCTCTCTGCTCAGCAGGGAGCCTGCTTCCCTCTCTCTCTCTCTGCCTGCCTCTCCATCTACTTGTGATTTCTCTCTGTCAAATAAATAAATAAAATCTTTAAAAAAAAAAAAATAATTCCATATTATCCCAGCCACATTGTCTGGATATCTGGGACTCATTTAATGAAATAGTTAGCTTTAAATATTTCCGGAAGAAGTCTTTTAAAATTCAGAGCATATGTCTTCAAGACTAGAGGTCAGGGTTTGTGATCAAATATTACGCCCTCAGACTTGAAATATGTGTATGACCTGTCACCAGAAGAGGGACAGTCACCCAGAAGTTACAAGCTGTTTCTGGGGAGGCAAGTGACTGTTTGAAATTATTTATGATGAATAACAAAACTAATAAAATTGCCTTAATTCTCCAAACCATTCCACTCATCTTCTTCACCTCTGCAAAATATCATTTCCAAGATACAAGATGCCTCTTGGTCCATATCCAGGTAGACCTTCCATCTTGCTGATCTATCCAGCATCTATGCTCCCCTCCTTCTCAAGCCCAACCAACCCAGACCAGTTCGTACCAACTCTTCCCAGAGAGGTTATTTAGAGAGAGATAACCCAGAGAGAGCTATTTTATCAAGCAGACCAGGGGCCATAGGTACTGTTATAGGACAATGACCAGGCCACGGGCTTCTCCACCAAGTTCAAATCCCAGAGAAGTCACTGTCCTTCTCCAAGCCTTGTTTTCTCCAACTACAAAATGGGCATGAAGCCAGCTCAGGGCTTTCCTAGGAACAGCAATGGTGAGCCTGGGGCCTGGAGGTGGATTTGCTGGAGTTCCATTCGTGGCTCTCACACATAATTTTGGAAAAACCATTGAACCCTTATAAACCTCAGCTTGCTCATCTAGAAAATGGGGATAATAATAATATATGGGTTGTGAGGACACAATGAGACTATGCATGGAAAACACTTGGGACCAAGTAAGCTCTCAGTGATTACTATGGGTACCAAGACCAGATGAGAAAATCCCCCCCCACATACACACACAGGACTCCCCCAGAAGGCACCTTGGGAGGGAATTTAGGTCCTGCAAAGCATCTTCTCCTGATGCCACATGCTTCTTATAAAGTCATGGTCAGGCACATTTGCTGATGAAACCCCTGTCCTGTTTGCTCTGAACACCCTCCCCATCTTGCATTCTCCTTGTCGCACCTTGAGGCAGCCTGTTTCCACCACCTTCCTGGCCTGAGAGCTCTTCAAGTCAGGGATGAGGTCTTGTTTCACGTATGTGTAATTGGCAATGACGATTTCTTGGCAATAAACAGATGATGCCTTTGAGGGGCTGCCCGGTAAAGCCACGTTCTCACTGGATCCAATCCTCACTTGAAGGAGCCCCAGCTGCGGTTCCCACTGTTGCGAACCCAGCCCCACCCGGCGGAACAGTGTCAGCACCCCTCCCCCACAGCTTGAAGCCCACCGTGCCCAATTTCCTCTAGGCACATACAGGCTCAGGGTCCTAACTTCCCAAAATCCATCCAAGGGGGCAGGGAAATTTACATAGAGAAATGTACTTGTTTTGCTAGATGCTTTTCTCTGACGTACTAGAGTAAGGCAACCAAAGAGATCAACCTTCTTCGTATGGTCAGGTTTTTGCTTTTTGCTTTATTCTTAACATTTTTAAATTTTTCCTATTTTTGGTGAGGGAGGGATAGAGTGGAAGCAGCCTGTTACTGTGCTGAAAAGCAAGAATGACATTCCCTGGGAGGCCGCCTCAGACTGTGCTCATATGTATCCTTACACAGGTTTCTCAACTCCTAATTATTTTCACATCTATAAAGTGGGTGATAATATTAATCCTTCATAAAGCTGTTAAGATACCTAAATGGTTAGAATATTGCCTGGCACATAATGTTTATCCATTAATGTTAGCCACTAGTATAGCTCATTATTTCCATGATAGAGTAACCAAGCCTCAAACTAGATGTCCCACCTCCTAGAACTAGTTTCCATCTCACCATTAAGTATATTCTTGTAAGTTTCCTTTAATGGCTCTGCATGTGTGTGTGTATTTGTGTGCGCGTGTGTGTGTGTGTTCACATGTGTGACCTGCTATGTGCCTGGTGCCATTCCATGAGGTAGGGACAGATCTGATCCCTGTTTTTCTTCAAGGAAAGAAAAAAAACACATAACAAACATTAACAAGATGATCTGATTTATATGCACCATAATGCTCGTACTGCAGGAGGGAGTGATGGAAAACCAACAGAGGGACAATTTTTGATCACGGTTAAGGAGGGTTCTTTGAGAAGGTGACATTTACACTGAGATCTGAATATAACAAAGGAATTCTCACACAAAAAGCCAGGAGACGAGAATGCAAGACAGATGGAAAAAAATAGGAGTCATCAAGTATTTATCGGAATAATGTCTGTCACTGACGTAGACCAGAGATCAGGACAGCAGTGAGTGTCTGTAAATAAAGGTTTATTGGGATGCAGACACACCCGAGTGTTTATGTGTCATCTAGGCTGCGTTCAGGCTCTCACTGCATGGTTGAGTCATTGTGACAAAAAGCATATGGCCCACCAGTCGAAGGCCCTTTCCAGTCAAGGGGACCGTCCCCGGATCGAGATCACGAGACCCCTGAGAGTAAGACCCCTGAGAGTAAGGAGCCCATTCTGCCTGCACCACCACTTCCTCCGACCCTCGTTGTGTCTGACTAGCAGATCCCAAGAGACAGCTGGAGGGGAAATAAATACAGGACATTCTGTATCTGAGTGATTTTTTTTTTTTTTTAAGAACTCCATTTCAAACGAAATCTCTTGAAATAATAGCCTCAGAGAACATAGTTTTCCTTCCGAACCTCACTGATTCCCACATGTCCAGAGGAACAGCGACAAGAACGGGTGACCCAGACAACAGCTGTTCATTTCATCTCCCCCTGAGAATTTCCTGCAAGGGGCTGAGACCGAGATTAGTTCCAGGCTGAAATGGGGCTGCGCTTCTGCAGGAGGCTGGCTGATCTGGAGAGGAAGGAAGTGCATGGGGAATCACCCTCTTTGCCAGCTTCGCAGGTAACCCACCACATGCATGATGCTAACTAACTCCAAGCAGCATCCCTTCTGCTTGGCCTGTGCTGGGCTTTCTCCATCTGAGCACCATCAACATTTTGGGTCAGAGTAGTCTTGGTTGCGGGGCTATTCTGTGCCTTCTAGAACGTTCGGTGGCATCCCTGGAAGAGGGGAGCACACTTCCTCCTAGATAAGGCAATTGATGGTGTCTCCTGACATTACCAAATGGCTCTGGGGAAGGGAGAAAAGAGAGAGGGAGAGTAAAATCACCCCCATTTGAGAAGGTCTGGCATATACCAAAAACATTCCCCCTTTTCTAGGGGAACTTTTAGACTCTGATAGCAAATGTTCTCAAAAATGGAAGCTCAGAGAGGCCGTAAGATTCAACATTCAACCTTTCACTTCAAGACAGCTGGGTGTACTCTCACATTCGTCCAGATGGCGTGTGGTTACCAGTTAAAAATGACCACGGCGGTCATTCCCAATAACATTATGGAGAAAATGTTTCTCTGTTAGGGACATACATGTATTTTACTTATTACATGTAATCCGAGGTTGAGAGTCATGGGTCCTCTTTGGAGCCTAAGTGGTGGCATGAATAAATGCCATTAGAGCGCCATGATCCCTACACAGCTCCTAGAGCGGGAGCGAGCTCTTTCTCTCTGCTGCTCGCAAAACCAGAAGTACATTTGCCTGCCTGCCCATAGCTAATGCTCCACAAGCTACAGCCCTGAGACCAGAGCCACACATGGAAGACCCATAGGTGAGCCCAGAAGGAAAGAAAGGAACAGGGAAGCGAGAGGGTGGTACCTAGGTGGCTTATGTTGTTTTTATTTCTTTTTTCAACAACAACAACAACAACAAAAAAGGAAATGGCATTAAAGATGACCTCCTGGGGAAGGACAATTCAGACTAACGACCGTCTTGGTCTAATTGGATAAAAAGCCTAAACATTCATGGTTGCTTAGGATGTTGTATATTCCCAACATCAGTGTAACTTTTGATATGGTACATTTTATAATTGTGTGTCACATAACTTCAGCAATAATTTTCTGATGAAGAATAGGTCATAACTTGTAAACGAGCAACTTATAAATATGTATTGTGTATATGTGCACTGCATATATATATATACGGAAATGCATATACACGTGCATGTATTTGGCTCTCTTGTTGGTTTTAGCTGTGAATTGTCAACTTTTTAAAAAAGAGAAATGTCTCAGGAAAAGATTTGGATCTCTAACTTCTCAAAATCCAAATGGTCCACCACCACCACCACACCCACCTCTTGGAATAGTGACAATCCAGGG
Source organism: Mustela lutreola (assembly GCF_030435805.1). NCBI lineage: Eukaryota > Metazoa > Chordata > Mammalia > Carnivora > Mustelidae > Mustela > Mustela lutreola. Next base: position 8,911,995 of record NC_081298.1, read on the forward strand.
GAGGTAAGCAGCACGCCTTGAGTTCCACAGTTTACCGCACTCTCCACCGCTCCCTAATATGATCCTGCCTATTTCACACACAAGGTTAGCTGCCTGGAACCTGTTGGCAGTTCTGCTTGTAGCTGTATGTACAGATTAATTTTATCTTTTTTTTTTTTTTTTGCCTTTTCCCACAGCCAGACCAATTACCTTCCTACTTTCAACTAAGTTTTCCCTAAATGCATTGCTTTTGTAAATATCTGCCCAACTAATCTTACCCAAATTTCCTACTCCTGCCATTTTCTCCATTGACTATATCATGCTTCCTTTATGGCTTTCCTTTATGGCTGCATTTCCCAAAATGTACACTATGAGATAAAACAAATATATATATTATGTAGAAAAAATGTAAGAATACTATGGTTGAACAAAGTAAGCAAATGCAGTGGTGTACCATGTTCACAGTCTTTGCAGCCGTCCATTTCAGAGTCTATAAAATTCAAACGTGCTCTGTGAGTTTCCAAGGAGGGACAAGTATGTGAGCAAGTCCTACTTTTCCATGGAACTTTGTAAAGCTGTGCTCTACTATCATATTTGCTTGTCTTTTAGAAAAAAAATGTGTATTCGTAGTCTCTAATATTTTTGCTAATTGTTTTCAACCAGGGCTAAGTTGCAGAGAATGGAGATCTAGACTATCATGAGGGGAGAGGGGGACTTTTTCTCTTGCAAACTAAGATCATTGAAAAGTAAAACGTAACCATCAGCACCACTAACACCTTTGCACAGAAGAGAAGTCATTTTAAACACCCCCCCACCACACACACACACACAAAGCAGAGAAAACAGTATCTCCATAAAGGACCACCCTTTAAACGAATACATTTGGCTTGAAAAATGTGTGCTGTGTTTTTCTTATTTCCTTTACTTCATTGAAGATCTGTAAAAACTTTGTCACAGACTGTCACCAATGTGCAAAACTGAATTTGGGAAACATTGGTCTACATTACATTAAATCTGGCAACAACACAAACTCAAAAACCACTGTGAAAAGAGTTCACACATGAGAGAAGAGACAGTAAGTTTCCAAGGCAGGGTTTTCTGGGAGGACGTAGAAACACAGTGAAGCAGTGGGGAGAGAAAAGAAGGAGATCAAAGTGCACTTGCCCTTTGAGTGGCTTTTACAGATTCCTTTCGCTGACCCGATGTTACACTGGAACCTCACTGGGGAGGTTTTGCAATCTTGCCTCGGCTGCGGGGGCCTGCCCTTGGCGGCCTGGCATTGATGGGAACAGGGCAACGATCAGGATGTCAAGTGAATGACCTTCACAGCTGGGGTCAGAACAAAGAGAAACAGAAGTGGTACTTCATGTGATGAGCCAGTGTAGTCTAAGACCTTGAAAATATGGTATTTAAACCATTTCACGCTGAAAAAAGATGAGGATGCTTACGGTGATTTTAAGGAATCGTAATGCAAGATACAAATACGTCCCAGTTATCCATCATACGGATAGGTTTTACCCTACAACTGGTGGGTTGTGTTTTCTTGCTGGAGCACATTCTTGAGTTGTTCTAAGCAGGAACTTCAGGCAAGTCCTGATATATTTTATAAAGTCACTTTTTTTTTTTAACCATTTAACTCTTAGCCAGCTGATTAGGATGATAAAACACGGAGCCTCCAAATAACCCACTTTTAAGGATTTTTTCTTCCTTTTTATTGTATTATAAATTGGTTTCTCCTTAAGAGATTAATAAATCCTCGAGGGCAGGCATTGGAAACGACGCATTGGAGGATCCTCACGGCCCTATGCCTACTGAGTCCTCACTAAATGTCTTTGAGAAAAACAGATTTATGTGAAAATAGGTAATAATGAAGACCAGAAGACAACATATATATATTTTTTTCATTTTACACTTTTATTTTTAGAGAATTGCGGACTCCCACGCAGTTGTAAGAAATAACACAGAGAGCTCTCACGCCACCTTCACCCGATTCCCCCTAATGGTCACATTATGCCAAACTGTAGCACAGAATCACAAGCCTGGCATTGACATCGATGCGGTCACACAGAGAACGTTCCCACATTCCCAGCATTCCAAGGATGTTCATGGAGCCACTTCCTTCCTGCCTCCAGGTCGAAGTCCAGTTTCCTTACTCTGCCTCTGTTGAGACCAGAAAGGGGGTGCTGCTGGGCCTTCTTGCTGCTTCTGGGTAGAAGTGGGTGTTCCAGCTCCCCAGTGGCCTCTGAAGACACCTCAGGGAGAGGAGATGGAACTGGTACTGGTGGGCCATGGTGGCCATCTTGCCTCTCCTCATGGAAAGGCTCTGATACCAACCAGGGGGGAGCGTTGGGACACCTCATGAGGGGAATGGTTCAGCTGCCCATTAGCCTTCATTGGGGCAGGTGGGGTTAGAGCCACATTTCTTTCTCTGGTTATTTAAAAGCTTTCTAGCGTATCAGGCTGCCCCTTTTTGGGTCCTTTGCCTGGAGAAAGCAGGTTTTTGTTTGGGCTCTTTTTTGTGCACCTGTTGGTGATGCTGGTTTTCTGGCTTCTTCAGCTCCTAGTCTGGGTTGTAGGATATGAAAAGAAAACCCGGGAAACTCAACACCACATCATCCTTGAGTCTAAAGGCCCCTACATGCTCTGCCTTCTTCTCTTCAATCTTCATCGTTGTCTTAATTTAGTGATATATACAATATCCAGGGTTTTCATTTGTACTTAACAGGAGGAATAGGGAAAAGTACATACAGTCTCTCCTGGAAATGGAAGCCTTCACTTTGCATTTAAAAAGGGAAATTTTTAAAAAATCCCCTGACTTATAATACATTACAATGTTATTCTTAAAGAGTGTGTGTGTTTTTATGTAAAAGGGCACTTATTCAAGTATTATTTTAGGATTCATCCATCTATAAGAAGTTCCAATCAAAATTGGACTGGTGAGTCATGGGGATGACACAGTCAATTTCATGTATAATAGAACCTCAATTTCAAAAACAAATGTCCACTCATCCTGACTTTCTTCCTTGTGCACATAAAATGTGCATACTTACATTTTGATGTATTATTTTTCCAATACCTAGTGCCCCTTCTTAGAGACAATAATTTACTTTGAAATAACTTTTCAGAACATAAAAAAAAGAGAAAGGTCTGAAAACCCATATTCACAGATATTTGTCTGGATTTTACTTCCACTGTATTTAGCTCTAGTTAACAAAACAAAATCCCCATAGAGTGTGTTTTCTCTAATTTCTCCTATGAAGCATGCTTTTTATTTATCGTTTCTTTTTCTTTCTTCAAGGGAGTTCATAAGCATGAGAAATCACTGAATCCTTTTCGAAAATCAGGAAGAGATTTTCTTTTTCTTTTTCTTTTTTTCTAAAAATTTTTATTTATTTATTTGACAGAGAGATTACAAGTAGGCAGAGAGGCAGGCAGAGAGAGAGAGGAGGAAGCAGTCTCCCTGCTGAGCAGACAGCCTGATGTGGGACTCGATCCCAGGACCCTGAGATCATGACCTGAGCCAAAGCAGCAGCTTAACCCACTGAGCCACCCAGGCGCCCAGGAAGAGATTTTCAAAACAGATCCATATTGATGTTCTCTCATTTAGGAAGTAATTTTATTTTAGCACACAGGTTTCTAGCACACGTGATGTTTGGATTTGCCAGGCTTCAGGGTAAATAGTGAGAGCAACAGGGACTGTGAAGGAAGCCTTATACCAAGAGTGCTTTGGTCTTCCCCACTCCCAGCCAGGGCCTGGACTCGACCATTCCTTCTGCCGTCAAGAGGACAGAGTCTACAGACTGTCTTAGGGAAAAATACAGAGCTTGCAATCTGAGAACTAGAAATCACTAATGCAGAGAAACATACAAAGCAGTCTTAGAACACAGTAGACAAAAAGTGAAGCCCCAGGGTTATGACAGGAAATTGGGGGCTGAAAATCCCCAACTAATCATAATCATACAAATTACAGTTAAACCCTCAATGACTAGAAACCTAACTCTTAGAGTCACTCGACTAACTAGAAACAGCAGATTTTTCCCTATAAAACATGCACACATATATATCTTATTCATATTATTATTTTTTTAATTTCTAAGACATATCCTAGCCTCGGTCAACATAATTCACAACTCAATCATCTCCCTGTTGTTCCTCTTCTTGTCTCTCCATTCATAGTCTTAAATAATCATCCAGTGGAGATACCTTTAGTGATACCTACAGGAGAGTCAAAAATCATTGCACAAGCTTGTGTCCCTTGCTACAGACTGTCTTCGCCAAGGTTCAAAGAAAGGGCCTGTTCTTTTTGAAGGATGATTCCTAAGAGCTGAATCCAACTGACAATGCTTTTCTAGAGAACTCTCTCTAGTTCTCCTCCTCTGCTGTCCTACTGTGTGTCACAGACTCCCTTGTACATGTTTCTCGTAGAATTCATTATTTGACCTGCTGTGTCTGTCATACTTAACATGATATCCTTACTACCTAACACAATGCCTGACCTATTGTTAGTGTATAATATTGGAAAGAACAAATGAATCTTCTATCCACTAGCTTATTTGGGGTTAAAAAAAAAAAAAAAAAAAAAAAAAGGAAAGGAAAGAAAGAAAGAAAGAAAACAAAAGCCCAGAAAACCTTTAAGAGATCATCCCCTGAAATCATATGACCCAAGAGAAGACTGACAGGCTTGCCAAGGTGACTATGTTTCCTTCCAAATAAATGCTTATGGGAGCACGGTTTATGATACTGGAAAGTTGGAAACTCTTCCGTCGACTGGGGGATAAATTAAATGTAGGATATTTAGCCGTTTACAAGGAATGCGCTAGATCAATATGTATTGACACTGGGTGAGTAGGGGGGAGAGCCTCGGAAAGAGAGTTGAAAGAAACAAGCAAGTTGAAGAATGGTTTGTACCTTATGATACTTTTTGTAAAAGTAAAAGGAATTGTGGGTTTTTTTTTTTTTTGTAACAATAACAAAACTATTCCATGTATTTTCTCAGGGAATATAACATAGATAAACTGATTTAAAAACAAAAATGGTCAGAGGCCATATTTCTAACTCCTAATCGCGGTTTCTTCGGAGGGGAGAAGCAGAAGTAAAAGGGACTAGGGCCCAAGGGGACTGATATTCTTCTTATTGTTCTTTTCTAATTAGGACAGTTCTTTAATTACATGTATTACTCGCCTATGTAAACATTCTCCCTCCTATGTACTCGAAGTTGGTACATTCCTGGGCCTGAAACCTTTGCAAATTGTGACCCCAGTGTTCCAGAATATCTTGGTAGGATTTGTGGCATTGTTCCCCCTTCTCCTTCTTCATTAAAAGCTGAGAAAAACATTTGTGAAGGATATTGCTTAGGCCAATCCTCCTCATTTTGGAACAATCTTATTGTTTGTCAACTGCCAGCTTTGACATTCTCTCTCACTTCCCACGGTCTGGCAGCCGAGAAGGGATCTGGAGCCAATTCGATTCTCCCCCTCTGAAGAAACAGCTGAGCAGTCTGCACTGTGTTTGGAGAGAACTAGTAAAATGTGCAGTGTTTTTTCCCCTCTATTCTGAATGCCCAAGTGTGTTTGGTAAGATGGGGAAAATCTGCCTCATGGCAGATATGTGCTCTCAGTTGCACAAGAAGAATTAATTTTTGATGTGTCTTGGTGTTTGATGGAACACTGATAATACAACAAAATAGCTTCCAGACTCCACCCTATATTTCCAAAAGTTTGCAACTAAAACAGGACAATATGGACACAAATACTTCACAATAATGGCAAATATTGATTGAATGCTATCTACATCGAGAACTCGATGAACTAAATCCCACCATTCTCATACTCATTTTACAGATTAGTAAACTGAGGTGAAGTGAATTATTTCAAGGGGTTATAAACATACCATGTGACTGAGTTACAATTCAAACTCTGGCCTTCTAGCTCCAGAGGGACTCAGACCCTTTTTAACCACATTTCCATACCACCTCATGTCAAAGTCCCTCTGTCTTCGTCCTTGGCAGATAGAAGATTCTCAATAAACATTTCACCAATGAATTAATGACTATGTTACACCCGACAGATGCTTGTTTAAAGTGTAATGTGCAAAACCAAGAGCATGGTCAACCCTTCTAGGTATATTGACAATAAACGGTATTACCTTATCTGGAAAATAATCACTATATTTGGAGTCATGAAGACATAGATACAATCCTAAACCACTTCACTTTACAAACTAGGACAGATTTTTTAGTCTGTCTGAGCCCTACTTTCCATATTTGTAGAAGACATGAAGTAGGGTAAGTAGGATTCTTAAGATGACCCCCAAGATTCCCACCACCCACCCACTGGTGTTGCATGCCCTATATGACCCCTGTCCTGAAGTACAGATGACATCTATGAATATGATGGGAAATGACTAGATTTCACTCCTGTAATTGGGTCACTAATCAGCTGACTTGGAGTTAACCAGATGGAGATTAGCCCGGGCAGGCCTGACCTAAGCAAAGGTGCCATTATAAGATGATGAAGCTTCAGAGGGATGAGATCCTGCTAGCAATTATCATGTTGTGAACTGCCTCTTGGAGCCATGTGGCAAGGAGCTACAGTTGACCTCCAAGAGGTCAATGTCATCTCTGGATGAAAGCTAGCAAGAAAAGGGGAGTGTCAGTCATACAACCATAAGGAAATCAACTCCATCAACCACCAGTGAGCCTGGATGACACAGAGACTCCGAGAAGAACCACAGCCCCCAATAACATGTGCCTTCAGCCTGATAAGACCCTGGGCAAAAGACCTAGCAAATCCAAACTCTGACTCCTGACCCATGGAACCATGAGACAGTAAATTTGTGTTCTTTTAAACTACAGAGTTTGTGTTAATTTTTTTATATAGCAAAAGAAAACAAATATAGTGATACATCATATAGTGATAGAAACATTCAATAAAATAATAGGGGAATTGCCTAGTACACATGTGATCATGGTAAATTTGGGGCCGATTCCTCCCTGGGAAATACGAAGCTGCCTGCTTCCTGCTCTGAGAGTGAGTGTGATGGCTGGAGTTCCAACAGCCATCTTGGCCCATGAGGACACGAACTGCACTAGAGATGATGTGCAGAAGTTGAAGGGAGCCTAGAATCTCTGCCCCTCACAGAACAGTCACGCTGACCAAGACCAGTACAGAAGCAACCGCCTCTCAAAATTCCATTGTTCTTCTGGAGTTTCCTTATTACTCTCAGGCCAAACCAATTCTAATCAGTGACTTACATGACTCAATTTATTGACTCAATAAGACTCTCACTGGGAACAATATTGATGGTGTTGACTTTATTGGCAGGAACAGGATAACCTGGACTTTCTAGACCAGAGGAATCCAAGTGATCCCAAAGGAAGAGGGGAGGGGGATGGTTATTCCATTTATCGGCCAAGAATTCTGGAGAAAAGAGATCCCATCTTTGATTAAAGGAGATAGGAGTAAATAATGGAAGAGAGAGAGGAGAAAGACACATGACATTCCTCTATAGGGCTGCATTCCTGAGGGTCCCCAACCTACTTAAAACCCGCCCTTCATCAGCATTCTCATTATTTGCCCCATCGGAGAAGGGAGGTCCTCAGCGAAGAAGGCTCAAATTCTCTCATGGAGCTCATTTCAATGCTTAAACCCCAGGCCTTTCTTTTTCTGGGGTGAATTCCTATTTTATCATTAAAACTGCTGATTGTAACCCCGCTAGTACATGAATATTGCTCACACACACAGAAAAGGAGCTAATGTGATCAAACGCAACACTAATATTAAATTACGGTAACTCATTTACCTTTCCCGCGCATCACGATTTCCCCCTCCCCTTGGCAAGAGCTTGTACACGCACACAAAAATCTATAAACTCTTTCCAGGAATACAAAAGCATCCTCTATGATGTTGATAAGAAACAGGACAGTCACTCTCTCCTGACATATTTGTTCTTTAAAAACAAATCAATGGTACGAGGATTTGGCACCTGAATGCGGAACAACGACTTGATGAGGCAAAGATTGTCTTCATTAAGGACATTAATATTCATAGGGAGTAGAAAATCTGACACAAGAGAGGACTCACTAACCTTTTCTCATATTAGATTTTTACTTCTTAACACAATTACAGTCCGGCAATGACTTAATTAATGCTGCTTTTCGTCAGCCTCCTTTAAAGAGCTGTCAATTTGGTCCTGCAGAGGCTGTCAGCAAAACAGAAAGACAGTCATCTCAGTGAAAAAGACACAGGAAGAAATTCAAACACTTAATAGTATTCAAAGTGCTAAGCAAAGTCACATATCAACCGGGATTAAGGGGAATTTTTGTCTTTTCCTTCCATCTTGTTTAAGCGAGTCTGGGCAATGGTGCCTTGGTTCTTGACTGTTGGGTTTAGAAGGTGCAGAGAAAGATGGAGTGAAGGGTGTGGAAGTGGAAAGCGAGAACCTTCCTGACTTAAAACTGTGGCACATCAAAGACCTACAGCCAAGGAGGAGCTGGGAGATGGGCTCTTAACAGTCATGAATGCAGCCCCGGACTTGGCAGAGGACTTGAGAAAGCATATCATCATCCAGACACCTCAGTCCCATGTATCTTGGACCCACGTGTCATGAACAGAAGCTCTGCAGACCAAAATGTCTCCCGCAGGTAATTTCTCTTACACTGCGCAGTGTTAACCATGATTAAAATAAAGTATTTGGCAAGATACAAAATTTCAGGATGCTGGCGTTTCTTCAAATCGTAGGCTATTGAGTGAACTTGTCTACTTCTCCTCATGACCATGACCTTGAACTTGCGAACAGGGGGCCCTCTCCAGGGTCGCCACCACCATGCCCCCCAGACTTCCATCTGTGGGCTTCATTCCTCTCCTTCCTGCCCGACCCCCCACAACACAAGCCATGGGCTCTCTCACTTGACCCAGCACAGCTTCAGTCTCTCTCCCAACACGTCCCCAACCTTCCTAGACGTCACCGTCTCTGATCAACCACACAATACTCCATTTGAACAAATGACCCTGATTCTGAGGATGTATTCTGCTGGTTCTTTCTTGGCTGACACTGTACTCTTGTCATGTGGCTGGACTACACCTCCCAGTTCCTAGCCAATGTCGCCATCACAGGACTATTGACATCTGGAGCCAGATAATTCTTTACCGTGGGGTCTGTGCTATACACTGGAGGAAGCTTAGCAGCATCCCTGGGTTCTTCCCATGAGATGCCACTAGCAACCTCTCCTATCTCCCAACGTGACAACCAAAAATGTCTCTAGACGTTGCTCATGTTCCCCAGGGGACAAAGTCGCCCCCAGCTGAGAATCACTGGCCTAACTGGTCCCTTCTCTATCTTCAGCTTCAAGGTCAGCTTTCTCCGTGAAGCCTGCCCTGATTAACTCTAGCCCATCCTCCCCGTAGTCTCTGCTAGAACTCCCTCTGCATCTCACACACCACATACAGTAGACTTTTTATTTTTATTGTTTTTTTTGTTTTTATTTTTATTCTAATCTACAGTAGACTAGATTAAAAGCAGCATGAGAATAAAGACCACTATCAATGTTACTTGAATAACTGATTTGGCATTTCCCAATTCACTGGCAGGTTAGTTTTGCTTCCTCAGCAATGAGCTGATAGTCCACCCTCCTGGAGGGCTTTGGGAGAAAAGGGCTTCTCCCTCCCCGGGGAAACTCTCAGTGAGCAGGCCACAAAGGTCACAAGCATTTTTCCGTAGGGCTATGCACGTCTGTTCTCAGTACTCTGAGAGTCAACAATTAAGTTCCATTTACTACCTTCTGGACCTTGATTTCCCATTTGGAAAAGGTGAACAGTCATGTCAAAGAATGACAGCATATGGATGCCTTAATTTTTCCTGCCTAAGAAGCTACTGGTAAGTCTCTATGAAGACTTAGAGGGACATTTGTAGATTTTCTTTACTCTGGGAAGAGCTCACCACTCAGCCATGCAGAGAGAGCCCAGCAGATAATCCCCTGCCTAAAGGAAAAGATGCGCTAGGACTTTGTGGGGCTGCCCCATCTCCTCTGCCATCAGAGCCAGTTACCCGAGAAGACATGGTGAATTTACACAAAGAAAGAGGTGTCTGATACAAAAAAAATTTTCCTGACCCCTTTCTTTTGGTGACTTACTTTTTTAGAGCCTCTGATTCACTGACATTTTTAAAAAAAAATTTTTTTTAAAGATTTACTTATTTATTTTAAAGAGAGAGATCATAAGCAGGAGGGACAGAAGAAAGGGGAGCAAGAATTTAAGCAGACTCAGTGCCTGATGCGAGGCTCGATCTCATGAACCCCCGAGATGGGGACTAAACTGAAACCAAGAGTCAGACGCGCAATCAACCACACAGGTGCCCCTTAAAAATTTCTAAATACAGTTGTTACACATGTCACATCAGTTTCAGATATACACGGTGATTCAACGGCTCCATATGTTGGGCTACACTCCTGACAAGTATAGCTCCCATCTGTCACCAGACAGCGCTATCACAGTGTCACTGACTATGCTCCCGATGCTGTGCCTTTTATTCCCGTGACTTATTCATCCCATGACCAGAAACCTGTACCTCCCACCCTCCTTCCTACCTCCCTTCCCTCTGGCAACCAGCAGTTTGTTCTCTGCATTTACAGGTCTCATTCTGCTTTTTGTTTGTTTACTCCTCTGTCTTGTTTTTGAGATTCCACATATGCGTGAAATCCTAAGATGTTTGTCTTTCTCGGAGTGATTTGTTTCACTTCCCATCATAACCTCTGGGTCTACCCAGGTTGCCATAGATGGCAAGATCTCGTTCTTTTTATGACTATATAATATTCCACTGTACATACCCATCACATCTTCCTTAGCCATCTGTCTATCAATAGGCACTTAGTTTGCTTCCATATCTCAACTACTGTAAATAATGCTACAACAAACATAGGGGTGTATGTATCTTTCCAAGTTAGGGTTGTGGGGGGGGGGTGGTAAATTCCCCTGGGATATTCTTGCTTATGATTCCTTGATTGGCCCCAAAGTGGAGCTCACTGAGCCAGAAGGTCATCTTGGCTGATGACGCAGAATCAACATCAGTCCCTAAAGTCTGTTGGAGAAACCCATCTAGGGCACATCATGGGATTAAGGCTGGAGAGACCTCAGAGCCTGTCATTCAGACACAGTGGGCATACTTTACAGAAATAACTGGGCACGCAGTTGAAACCCAAAGGGGCTAAACCATGGCATTCTAAGGTTAGGATATCACTCTGGTTGAAGCTAAGATCTTAAGTAGCAAAAAGACCTCCTTAAGAGATGGGCAAAACCACATAGGCTGCAGCGGACCAGTGCTCAACAGTGACACCATGTGGAGGTACCAGAAATAGCAGTGGCCGGGACCTGAGGTCATTTTCCAGACTTCCCAACCCACTTCCCAATCCCAACTGGCATTTGACACAAAGATGACCCTGAGATGAATACAGCTCTTGGGACTCAGAAACGTCATGTGGGCATAAGAGGCAGGGCATGCTGTCAGGGAAGACTGCATGAGGGATACAGTAAAAATTTCTACATAGGAGTTATGTATGAGCCTGAGTAATCCACCAGAATGAATACGAGAGGTGTGGTTGTTTTTATTCCTCATGTTGTGGAATCTCAAGATACCAGCTGTGCCTGGCAGAGTCTGCCATTTATCCAGCTCCGCTGTCAAAGGAATCTGTTCTATGACCACCGGTAAGGGTAACTTAGATTGTAAAGTTCAGGACCAGACTTGGGTGAATACACGGTCCTATTTTTGGTCCCTTCTCTGCACGTGAACCTCCTGACGGATGGGGCATCTTTGCATTCAGCCTGGCCAGTCCTAAGTTACAGAAGTGAGAAACTGACCACACCTCGCTTCTCTCCCATCAGACCCCAGTGATGCACGGCTGCACACACAGGCTTCAGACACGACCCAGATCTGAGTTCAAGTCCCCGCTCTGCCACAGACGCGTTATGGGGTCTTGAACCAAAAGGCTGTCCATCACCTAAACTTCAGGGTCCTCACTTGTGAAACTGTGATCGTGACCTCATCCCAGCAAGTCTTCCCTGAGAACATCTCCTAAACCAAGACGTGGGCTTTACAAATCATCATCGCATGTTATCTCATACTACCTTTGAGGAACAGTAATTATTTTGATGAGCAAAGAGGGAGAGTGCTAACAAATTATTCAGGATGATACAATTTGCTAGTAAGTGGTGACATCAGGGTGTGGATTCAGGCTTCCTTAGATCTCATGTTCCCCCTCCTGTCCTGTGCTGCTTCTGTCTTGGGCTTTGGGGATCATCAAACAAGATCACATATATTAGTCCTTAGCCAAATCTATTGCACACAGGGAGTGATCACTAGATGCTATCACTTTTTCTTCATAGACACTAATATTGTACTCGTAAGTAATCACTTCCTTTTCACGTCCTTCTCCTACTTTACAGTGAGATCTCTTTGTTCACTGATTTTGCCCTGGCCTAATTCCACATGCTTCTGTCCTAGGTCCAAGCCTTCCTTCTAAGAACTTCTTTTTCCTTCCTTTTAGGAAATCGTTCCTCGAGCCCATGTTCTCTTACCCATTTGCATGCAGACAGCAAATGTATTTTTTCGCACGATGCTAACATAAATGTTGGAGTTCCTCTCTAAATTGGATGCCTGGGACCCATAACAGCATCTGTGCCCCTAATAAGACCTTCTCGTGTTGGAATCGAGCCTTTCTGCACAACTGCATACACTGAACCAATTTTGTAAATAGATTGAAAGCTTGCAGTGAACCGTCCCTGGAAGTTGATTTGGCCCGGAAGTCTCTCCTGGGGCTCGAGTCCTATTTTATCCTTATTAGATTCCATAGATAAAATCATTTGCTTTGGAAACTATCAGAGAAAGATATCCCGATTTTCCCTCTATGGGACCTATTCCTTAGCAGGCCTGGAGTACCAACACAGGAGGGTGGGCGAGGGTATGGCTCTTCTCACCTGCCACACCGGAACTCAGCGGAATCCCACGCACAGGTGGCCCAGCAGATGCACCGACAGCGACCCATATTTATCATTGAATGAACTCACTTATCTCTGAGGACTTTGTGTCTTTTGGGAGTCACACCTGTCATGGGGAAGACTGAGAACACCTTTCAAAGGAAACCTAATTTACTTAGAGAAAAGTGTGTGTGCCCCTTCAACAATCTTTTTGTGTACTATTCCATGGACAGGATGATGAAACAGACAATTTCAAGCCAAGGCACTTTTCTGAGACACCTGTCTGAAGATAACTGGTCATGAAATACAAGTGTCTCGAATGCCCGGGAAGAGGGATTACGATGCCTTCACCATGATAGGCTGGGGCAGAGAAGGATGTTTGCACACCTGTGTTAGGCAAATTCCCTCTTCTTCAAGGAATAAAGAAAGGTTATCAGAAAAAAAAAAAGGGGGGGGGGAAGGGGGTAGAAGTCCTCTTCCTTCTGGACTCTCCTTGTTCCCCCAAAATGGAATCTGAATCCTCTGTCAGGGAGACAAGAAAGGTAATTCTCATTCTATCAAATGGGTTCGAGACAATGTGAGGAGAGAAATCGATACAAATATTGATAGGCAATATGCTTGTTTTAGAGATATCCATATAGACATCGTGGGCAACAGGCTGGCTTTGGAACGCAGACGTCACAGAATAAACGTAAAGTGCAGATCTTACTGCGTTTCATGGTCGTGAACAATTGTTTGTAGTGACATAGATCTATAGAAAGTCAACTGTAAAACCATACTATGTATTGAATGGCTACCGCATGCCAGGTAACATTCTAAATTATTTACACATCCTGTCTTATGTAGTCCCGACAACCATCCAACGTGGAAGGGCGGGCTATTTGCATTTTATAGATAGGGAAACTGAGATCAGTTCTCTCTGACTTCATACTCTCAATAGGTTTACACTCTTAAATTCATGCTGTATAATCTCATTTTGCACACTCGCGAATGTGCTTACACCTGTATGCACAGCTGTACTCACATGCTCCCAGCCTCTCGTATATGTTTGCAGACGCTCTCTGGGAGGTCCCAGATAAGGCACGGTTGCAGAAATGTGGGACTGAATAATTGTGCGCCGCGATAATCCTCAGGGTGGCTGTCAACAAGCCTTAATTTAAAAACAAACAAAGCGAAACAAAACATGCAAATACGGTAATAGCAGAATTTACCCTTCATCTCTTTCAGAAATTTGGAATCTTGAAACAGAGACGGGTCTGGTGCTTGTGCGATCCTCATCGAAATGCCTAACACAGGGTCCCTATCAAAGGCTCTCGGTGACAGGGTGCATTACATTTAGCTGCACCTGTTCAGGAAACTTATCTGAAGCGGTTATTGGTGGCAGAGATAAAAATGAACTTTTCCAGATCAACTTGGGCTCACTCTCACATTCACTTTTCATGAACAGGTCGTACGGGGTTCTAAGGGTGTCTGCATTTTTCTTGAGACCTCATTTCTTCCCTTTGGCTGTAATGAGAAGGGAAGAGAGAAGCAGAGATCTGTTCCAAGCCCTGCAATGGTTCATAAATATCTCTTTAAATATGAAACTGTCGGGGCGCCTGGGTGGCTCAGTGGGTTAAGCCACTGCCTTCGGCTCAGGTCATGATCTCAGGGTCCTGGGATCGAGTCCCGCATCGGGCTCTCTGCTCAGCAGGGAGCCTGCTTCTCTCTCTCTCTCTGCCTGCCTCTCCATCTACTTGTGATTTCTCTCTGTCAAATAAATAAATAAAATCTTTAAAAAAAAAAAAAAAAAAAAATAAATAAATATGAAACTGTCTAAACCCTCGGTGGCCATTACTTATTTATCAAGCTTCCGATCCAAACTTCGCTCCATAGCATGACCACTCTCTGAACTCACGCGACGGTCTTTCAATATGTCAAACACGGAGCCATCCTCCTGCAGGTCTGACCGCTCTCTCTCGCCCCATAACCATCACCTCTGTGTTTCCCCACCTTCTGCTTCAGATCGTAATCTGCTGCAGGAGGCAATTTGTCCTCGATTCGGGGGCTCTTGCCTGCCCAGGAATCACAGACAGACACAGGAAATCATCCGTGGAACAACCACATGTTCTCTGACCCACATGCTTTGATCCGAATAGACAGAACCACAAGTGCGTTACCTGGCGTCTACATGTCCAGTACATCGGGCTCGTGTAAAACAATTTTTTTTTTTTTAAACACAGAGAATGGTGAGGAAGAAAATTTAGCAATCATGATAGACACTCACCCCAAAATGACAATTTTAAATATTTGGGTGTGTTCCTAAATGACCTTTGTCTAGGCATTTTGGGAGCACCATTTAGATTATACTATATGTAATATTGTGAATTCCCCCTCCGAGCAATAAAATATAAGATTTTCACATGCCATTCAAAAGGTTTCCTACACATCATGAAGGAAGGAACACAAAGATGTACTTAGTAAAACGCAAACAAAATAACCTAAGAAAAAGCTGGAATTCTCCGCCAGAAGCTTAATCTTGTGTCCCCCAGCTTGATCACTGGTCTGATAACCGTCTTGCTACTCAGATACAAACATCTGGTATGTTCTGGATTGTCTGTCTAGCTGAGTGTTGTCCCTGGAATCCACATGTAGCATCTCTGGGTAATCACCTCTATCATTCTGTTGCTTGACTAGAAGTTCCATGAGGGAAGGATCACGTTTTTCTTACGTTCCCCATATATCCTGTGCCTAGCATGGTGCTGAGAGCATGGTAGGTAGAATGAAATGCCAACTAAGTGGCATTGGTGTTAAACTCAGAGAATAGGAGAACAAGGACGTTCCATTTGGTGATCAGCATTGCAAGAGGAAAAAGGAAGTCCTGTCTAATACAGATTTGTCATTTTTAAATTATTCTGCCTATTTAGAGAAACAAGTCCCAATCATTTTATGAATTTCTATGTATTTAATCTCTGAAATATTGGGCCCAGGCAAGGAGCCCTCATAAACCCCATAGGCTTCCTCAATGATCTCCTGGGCAATTCTAAGACTTCTTCAAGTTGGGTCGATGGTAATTAAGACCATCCCAGTCGTACACCTGAACGTTTTATTATCCTACAAAGAAGACAGGAAGCAGCCTTATGAAAACAGAAAGCAGAATTAGGTGACATCATGAAATGCTAGACACTCTTTTGAGCTCTGTGAGACACTTAATAAATCTCAGCGTGTGACAAAGGTTTTATGCACAAGACTCCAGATGTGGGAAGAAACATGGTTCTTTCCCAGATGTATTTACCAAGCGTACTTTATTTTCCCCTCTAAAAATAGGCATAAAAATAGTACCTACTCATAGAGTTATTGTGGTAGTGGGTAAATAAATTCGTATCTTAAAGCACTAAGAACATTGCTTGGCACAGAGTAAGTGCCCCAAACTATTAAGCCCCTGATAGACAGTTTCTTTCCTTATATATACACTTATCTCTCATTACGAAAGTGAAAATATCTTTAGTATAGAAATTTTGGGAAAAACACTGGGGAGTAAAAAAAAAAAAAAGAAAAGAAGAAAAATCAAACTTAACCCTTCACCGAGAGATAACCACTGCCATTACAAACACCTTTTTATTTCAAAAGAAGTGCTAGTTCTAAAGTGTTTACAAATCCTTCAACATTTCTTGCTTTAAAAGATGGAGCAGGATTGCCTCAGTGTGAATGAGAGCCAGACGTAGAGATTCTCTTCTCATGAGTACAAAATGGAGGAAGCAATGTTGTGTGACTTCCAAAGGAGACTGAGTCATAAAAGGAATTGCCCCTTTGGCATTGTTCACTTGCACTGTCACCCTGGGGGAAACAGGTCCCCGTATCTTGAGGACGCTCTAGCAGCGTGTGATGAGGTCCATGTGAGGAGGAATGAAAGCCTGTCACCAGCAACCAGGGCCAAACCGCCTGCCGTGTGAGTGAGCCTCCTTCCACCACACGGCCCCTGAGATGCCTTGACTATAAGCTCATCACAGGCTCTGGGCTCAAATCTCTCAGCTAAGCCGCCTGGGAGCTCCTGCTCCAGAAGACCAGGAGATAAGAAATGTTTATCTTTTTAAGCCACAAAGTTTGGGAGCAATTCATTACACAGGTCACTTACACAAGGACTATATATGATCATGAATTATCTCTAGAATTTCTGTTAGTTCTTGTCTTTCCAACCAGGCTCATTCTTCTTTCATAAACTCTCATGATACATTCTATATGTAGCTTTAGCGTATTGAATATTTTAACATATCATTTTAAAGTCTCTTAGATTGTTCTATTCTCTAGAGTTACCAGGAACAAATTCTGTCACTTTTTGTGTGTGGATCTCATAGTAGTTCTCCTCTTTGTGTTGGTCTGTAGCTTCTGACTCTGAACCCACTTGGAAGTAAGGGCAGGAAGTTCTGTAGGTCCTGGATATCTCCCTGAGGGTGGATTTCCATGTGTGTCTACTGGGACCTAATGACTTTGATCTGTTCTGATGATTTTGTGTTAATTTCTAGACAGTGTGACCATGAACCCCATACCCACGCACAGTGCAGACATGGGATTCAGGCTTCTCATGGTTGACTCCATCTACCCATGACAGTGGGTAAAGAAAAAGTTTCCTTAAAGTGACCTTGGAAGATAGAGTAGTTTCTTGAGTTCTCTTGTCACTGATGGGTGGCTTCCAACTTAATGCAGGAGGGTTATGTTACACTCCTGCCCACCATAAGATCATGAGGTCGCACCTTCCAATCCCACACAGGCATGAAAATCCACGCATTGGAGTCTTTCCTAGAACCACCAGGAGGCATTCTGCCCCTCCAGTCACACATACACGTCACAGTTATTTTCTCTGTTCTCTGGACAAACTCTTCTCAAACCACTTCAATTCCTCCTTCTATCAGAGTCCCACAGCAATAGTCTCTTCCCCTTTAAGTCTTACATCTCAAAATATCACACTCACGGAGATGACTTTATTTAATTCTACTGACTTAATACATCCTATTGAATCTAATAATAAAGCATTCCCAAACATGCGTGCCAACTTACAGAAGAACCACTACAAGGTCTGTTTCCCACCCGCATACTACTTAACTACCTTATTTGTCACTTATGATGGTTTCTACCTAGAATAAAGTATATTTTGTTAATATATCAATAACTAAAAATTGGGTCCCACACTCTTTCCTCTTGACCTGGATGCCCTGGTTGATAAGATGGGTGGCAGTGCCTCGTGTCATGAATAGTGGTTTATTGCTCTGTTTCAATTTTAATGATCTACCTCTTGTCCAAGGTATTTGGAGCAACACTGTGTTCTCTTTCTTTCTTGTTTTGATAAAATGATACTTAGCCTAATCCCGGACATCTCATAACATGCCAGCTTCCTCCCTGAAGCACAGCTTAGAGGCTGCCCCAAAGACACACCGTGGGTCTACACTACACGCGGTAGCGGATGGCAAGCATGGTGTTCCATTTTCATGGGGAACAGCTAGCTGCTCATTTGCTGTGGCGAGGAGAGGCCTCAGGGTTAGAAGGGACCAAACTGCTCAGCCTTTAATGTTTTTGCAAAATTATCTTGTTGACAAGTGCAGCATTATAAATTTGAATCCATTAGCTAAAAGGATCCATAAATATTTGAATAATGGCCTTTTCAGAGTTTTACCAGTCTATCAAACTTGTCACATGTCCACTTTTTACATTTTTCCTATTGCTGAAAAGAAAAGGGCTGAACCAAATCTTATGGATGGCTTCTGGACACGGGCGTTTTTGTCCTTGCTTTCAAAAGAGAAATGCTTTGCCAAGCAGAACATAATTAACAGAAGCACACTAGTATCTGGTAATGGTGGCAGAGGGTGGGTTGCCCACGAAAATCTGCCTTCTTTCTGGGCAGGTATCTGGCCAGCCAGGGCTCTGTTTCCTAGGGTTGCATCCAAGAATGGCCTGATGATAAGTTCTAGTCAATGAAATGTGAGCAGATCTGACATGAGTCATATCTAGAGAGGAGGGTGTTTTAGAGCCCACTGGCCTTGTCCATTGTCTTTTTTCTTGCTAAAAACTGAGGACCCTGAAGCGGAGAATGATAGAGCCATAAGCCAGAAGGAACCACAGATCCCAAATGACTTCCTGGAATAAAGTAATCCCCATGCTAACCAGGACCACCAACATTCCTCTGCTGCCTCCATAAAAATGCACTTCTACTGCATGAAGCCACAGAAATTTTGAAATTGGTTTTAATAGCTAGTAATATGCCAAGGAATAAAGTGACCTATTGTAAATTAAAATAGTCACAAAACTATTCTTTTTTTTTTTTTTTTTTTGGTACTTCAGAATTCTGATTTCTTTGTAGTTGCTATTTTCAAAAGAAATCTCCTAAATTTTGAAGTAGTGACCCCTGGATATTTTTCCAAAGGGTGGAATGCAGGTTGGCTCTGTGTTGTCTATAGTAGATGAGGAGTCTACCAAGCCGGGGTGAATCACCTGGCACCTGGCAAAGGCACCAAGCAGGTAGGTATTTAATATGCCGTTCTACTACCCATGTGTCTGATTTCTAGAAAATTCAGTGCAAGTCTCAATCAACGGCTCCCGATCACGGCCCTTTGAAGAGTTGAACACACCATCACACTGTTGGTGTTTAAGGTTGGTCATGATATGCATCTCATCTACATGTCTAGGCTTTCCTGAATCTATCACAGTTTAATGTTTAATCTAAAACAGCTCCCAACAGAGCTTTATCCCACAACCCCTCCCAAACCATCAGCATTTTAGGGAATAACAATTTCACACTATGCTCTCTGCCCATGGGGCCATGTTAAAAGTGAAACCTCACCAAGCTTTTACAATGTGCCAAGCACCGTGTTAGATGTTCTATAAACATTGTTCCTGCTAATCCTTATAACAACCCTGTAGGATTTATATAATTACCTCCAGGACACTGAGACTTTGAGAGGTTAACTAACTTGCCAAAAATTACACAGCTGCTAAGTGGTGGGAACACAGATTTCAACCCAGACTTGTCTGGTTCCAAATCCATGTGCTGTGGGAATCTCACAGGGAACATTATGAACATCCACATAAAAAACTGATTTTATAACCCTAGGGTTCTCAGCCTTGGCTTACTGAGCATTGGGGCCAACTAATCCTTTGTTGTAGGGGGTCACCTTGTACATTACAGAACAGTTACCAGCATCCCTGGTCTCCACCCCATAGAGGCCAGAAGCTCTCCTCCTAGTTGTGACAACCACACACTGCCCAACGTCCTTGGGAAACAGCATCACTCTCACTTGAGACCTAGTAGCATAGCCTAATGTTGGAAATATATTTTTGTCCCTTAAGGAAGTGACGCAGTCTCTTCTTCCTGATGAAGAAAATAATGTGAGACATCATGCCTCCATTTTTGCTATGGCTGCCAAGAAGCTCAGAGACAAATTTAAGTTTCAACCATAGCAAATAGGAATTCCCAAAGCCCCAAACAATTTCCATTCCTCATTTTCTAACTCTTGATACTACTCTGTCTTCTCCCCTGACTTCTTTATTTCCCAACTTATTTTTTTTCCCATTGAGTATGTCTTCCTCAATTTGAAGTTACTGGAAATGCTTCACAGGAGATCCAAGGTATTAAAAAAATATTTTATACTAATTTCGAATTCAACTTGCAAAGCTGATTCTTTCTAGGAATGATCAATATTCCTTTTTTTTTTTTAAATCTTTTCAAGATCTCTCTCTGATAAAAAAAAAAAATCAAAGTTGGATGAAGAAATTAAACTTTATTGAAACTTTCTAGCTCCCAGAATGTTTTAAAATGGTTCCACTCATCACAAAATAATAAAAAGAACAATAGAAAAGCTTTAGAAAAATTTTTTCAAGTTTTCCCATTGTAAGGGCTGAAAATTATTATTCCATTAAAGTATTTTTATTACTAAGTTAATAAAGAGAAGATATGATAAAGTAGCTACCTTCCCAAGATGCTTTCTGAAATTTTGGTATCACTCATGCTCTAAATTGATGCACAAAGACAGGCTTAGCTAGTGGAGAGACTCTACTTTTAGAATTCTACCACATGTTTTCACAAATGAATTTTCCAGTCTGTCAATTACTAGGGAGATAAAAATTGGGTCCAGAACAAAGGGTGACTCAGAGGCTCATTTGGAAATTTGGGATTTCTGGTTCTGCTTTGACAGATTTGGAAGAAGAGGCAAAACATTTCCTGTAAATACCATCGCTGGGATGGATTTTCACTCTCTCATTCCCCCATCAAACAGAAACCTATATTGTGCCTTGAGTTGAGCCCCAGAGAAATTATCAATATTCACACATCTGGCACAAATCTGTTGGAAGAGGGGGGGAAAACATTATGCCATCTGTATTTCTTTAATCGTTTCATACAACTCCAGTCTCTCGCAGTAATTTTGTCACCGAGTCTTGTAAATATAAAGTTATATTACTTCTTGGCTTGTTTGAGGACACTGTTCATCATAAGGGGAGGATGAGGAGATGATGTCACTGCCAGGAAAAAAAAAGGAAAAGAAAACTCGCCTTTCCCAATCCCCCACCTTCCTGGAGTATGGAGGAGCCAAATTTCATCAAATTTGGCACAGTTGTAGGAATTAACATGACTGAAATGTATGCCAGATTTCAAAACAATTTCTAACAGTTTCTGTGAGACCGTGTAAGCAACTGAAAATTGACATGTTGTGTTGTGCCCGAGTCAGCCAACTG
Organism: Mustela lutreola; assembly: GCF_030435805.1. Classification (NCBI taxonomy): domain Eukaryota; kingdom Metazoa; phylum Chordata; class Mammalia; order Carnivora; family Mustelidae; genus Mustela; species Mustela lutreola. The sequence continues at coordinate 8,933,639 of NC_081298.1, forward strand.
CTGTCACTGCATAATTAGATTTTCCTGCATGAGAGGAGAGTTTCCTTTAAAAAATTATGAAATAAAGCAGAAGCTAATATATAGTATAAGTGGGTCTGTTATTCCCAAAGAGGTAGCCTTCTGCTGAAGAATGACTTTGGATACACGCACACGCACACGGGTACACTCAAGAGAGGCCAGTGTTCCTGGTTCTGTGTGTTTCACATGCTCTTTGCAAAGGAAGAGGATTTACACCGCAGGCCAAATGGATATGTGCCTACTTGGCTGCCCCAGGAATGGCTGAAACCCAGGACCGAGAACAGAGTTGGAGCTAATTAACGTGTGGTTACTTCCTTCTGGTACAAGATAATAGAGGTGGCGGGGTTAGCTGAATGTCCCCAGCACTTACATTCTTCTTCTTTAGTAGTGAGAGTAGTTTTTGTTGATTGACAAGACCACCCAGTTAAAGACTACATCCCCCAGGCTCCCTTGCACCTCGATGTAACCATGTAACTAGGTTCCAGTCAATGAGACATGAGGGGAATTAAAGTTTCCAACTTCTGTGTCATGCCCTCAATAGGAAAGGGGTGTTCACTCTCTTCTCCCTTCCTGTCTTCTGGAGGGCAGGTGCATAGGCAAGGTCATAAGCCACCTTTGACCAGGAGGCTGAAGTCAATATACATAGAAGAGAGCTGCATCTTAGATGTAGTGAAGGAACAAGGTCAAGAGAGCCATGTCTCTGATACCTTTGAGCTGACATACTGGCCTTGCATGGTCTTCTGGAAAGTTCCATGAGAGACAAGCACGTTACTCTTTCATTCAGCCATTGTAATTTTGGATCTGTTGTAAGAGCAGCCTCTTCTGTATCCTAACCAATACTGCACACTTAGGAATGACCTTCAGAATTCATCAGAGCTAGGCCCACGTAGGCAGGAAAGAGTTTGTAACCCTGGGTGCGTATACCTTTGTTTCCTCATCAACACCTTCAAAGTAGATACTTTTCCCCAGATGATCTTACCTCTCTGAAAGGCAAAATATGACTCAAAATATTAGCATTCTTCCATTCATTCATTCATTCATTCATTCATGATGAGGTGATTACAATTACTATTTTCATTTTGCAAAGGAAGAAACTATACCACAGACAATGGAAGTAACTTCCCCCAAATCGCATAGCAAATAATTTCCTTGTTTACACATCCCATGTGCAAATGGAACGAGGTCTTAGCATACAAAAAGCACCTATGCAGTTTGTTAAGTGACTGGATCAGTGAGACCCTCCTTAAGTAAAGCGGTAGAACCAGGGCTAGAACTAGATCTGCTGACATCAAAGCCAGTGATTTTAAATTCTCTTTGCTCCCCAACTGTGTCTTCTATAAGGTTTCCTTAAATTAGATTTGTGAATAAAAGTTTCAGTGTATTTGTAAAAAATAATTAATTAATTTGTTAATTAAAGTTTTAAAAATCTTACATCAAGACTTTTTTTTTTCTTCCCCTGTGGCCAGTCATAGAAACTCTTAACTTGAACTGGCTCAATTATTCCCAGGGCCTTCTTGGTTTACATAACTGGGAAGTCATCCCACAGTACTGGCTTTGGCTGGACCCGGGGCTGGAGTGGAGCTCTCAAATCATGGTTCTTGCCATCTCTCAACATAGCTCTTCTCCAAGCAGTCTTTACTACCAGGTTCCACATCCTGTCTCATCCCATGTCCCATCCTGTTTAATGCCAATGGAAAGAGCCCTGCACAACTTGGCTTGATTGATTTGATGGGCCTATCAACAAACAGTCTGCCCTAGAGGGCTCAGGGCTCCAAATGGCCAGGCAGGGATCTCCCCCTAAATCCCACCCAGGCCACAGACACTAAGAAGAGAGAAAGCACGATTCTCAAGAGGCCAAAAGAGTGTTGTCCCAAAAGAATGGAAAATGGGTCTTGAGTAGACAAGGACAACAAAACTTATTGCAAATCTTTTATATACTTGAAGCTGCCCTATTTAAATTTAGGAATCTAAATTTATGTTTATTATGCCCTCCAACATTGGCCTAAACTATTGTTATTTCTCCACAGTACCCTTTACTGATTCATCTTATAAACGTATATACAAATCTGTATACACAAACAATACACACACATGTGCACACACACACACCACTCTTCTGCCCAATGCTGCTCCAATTCCCTTAAATACCACTTATTTTTTGGAGCCAGCAGCACTCTCCAGGGCCCATATAATACTTCTATGCTACACCCAATATGACCAGCATCTAGGGTCCAAGGCTGCCAAAAATGGGTTGTGTAATCTCAGTTAAGTAACTTTTCTTTTGTAAGCCTTGATATCCTCTCTGAAAATGAAATCACACTCATTCCTACCTCATAGAGTTACTGCAAGAATTAAATAACAGATGCATGTAACACTCTTAGCACAGGGTCTAAACTCACAGTATGTGCTAGCTAGTAGAGGGGATAGGTCATGGAGGGGTCCCCTCCTTAGTCGTCCTTCCTCTAGAAAACCTTATTTTTCTGAACAACTTGGTCAACACTGTCCTTATCTGAACTCCCATCATATTCACAATTGATATACCAGATATTAGTCTTAAGGCAAACACTGTCTGCATTGATTATGTCCTCTCAACAGTAACCCCTGTGCCAGAGGTGGTCCCCATTATCACACTGGAATTTTAACCCTCTACTGAAGGTTGACTTTTAGTGACTCTGGAATCAGACCAGGGTTGAAGTCCCAGCTTCCACATTTCCTAGCCATGAGATCATGGATGTATTATTTAACTTAGATGAACCTTAGTTTTCTCCTCTGCAAAATACAGTGGATGTCAAACACACACAAGGCAATATATATACACAGGACTTTAGTATGATTCCAGGCAGACAGTGGGTGCTTAAGAAATGGCAGCCATTGTATTATACTACATGCATTCCTAGCCTGCTTCAATGCTTCAATACCCCACCTTAATCATGCCAAGAAAAAGTCATGGAATGAGTCCAAATGATCTAATTCCCACCTCTATTATGCATGATGAGATCAACCCTTAGATATATTTTGTAAATACCATTAGTTCCCATGGTCATATTAGCACAGAAGGCACACTCAGACTCTTAACTTTAAAAAAAGAGGCAGCAGTCAAATTCAGAGGAAGGAAAAGGAGAGGGGACTAAGGAGGACTGAGTTCCTGTTATGAACTGAAAATGAACCGGCCATTAATTGCGATATTTCATTTGGTCTCCCAATAATCTTGGAAAACAAACGGCCCCCAATAAGTACTGGCTTAAAACAACAGCACTGCAATATTTTCACAATTTGGTAGGTTGGTGGCAGTTTCTCTGGTCATTTGATTTAGTATTCCTACAAAGGCAATCAACTAGATGGGAAGGTGTACTGTAATGGTCAACATGGCCTCGGGGAATCTGGGAGGCCTCATCTCTTGATTTCAGCTCGGGTCGTGATCTCAGGGCAGTGAGATCAAGCCGTGTGTCAGGCTCCCTGCTCAGGGTGGAGTCTGCTTAAGATTCTCTCTCCCTTTCCCTCTGCCTCTCCTGTTCATGCTCTCCCTCTTTCTCTTTCTCTCTCTCTCTCTCTCAAATAAATACATGAATCTTTAAAACAAAAACAAAACAAAATGGCCTTGCTCACCTGTCCAGCAGGTGCTTCTGGCTATCAGCTAGAGCACCTTGGTTCACCTCCATGTGTTTGCTTAAATAAACCAAACTGGCTTTCTTGCTCTCTGGTGGTGTCAGGACAGGGCTCCAACAGAACAAGTCCCAGTGGGCTCATACTGATCAAGTCTTTGCTTGCCCAACCCATCACAGTGAACAATGATGTTCCACTAACCAAAGCAAGTCACATGGCCAAGGCCAGACTTAATTGGGACACGGATTTTATTCTCTCTTTCTTTCTCTCTTTTTCATAAACTCTAGTGCTGACTTTTTTTAAGTTCTTTTTTTAAAATTTTTATTGTCTTATGATAGTCACCATACATCATTAGTTTTTGATGTAGTGTTCCAAGATTCATTGTTTACATATAGCATCCAGTGCTCCATGCAATCCGTGCCCTCCTAAATATCCACCACCAGGCTCACCCCTCCTCCCACCCCCAAAGACAACAGATGTAGTGAAAAGAAGGGCCATATGTACACCAATGTTCACAGTAGCAATGTCCACAATAGCAAAACTGTGGAAAGACCTGAGATGCCCCTCAACAGACGAATGGATAAAGAAGATGTGGTCTATTTATTCTGTCTGTTAATGAGAGGTGTGACCAAGAATCCATGGCCATTTATAATCTGTCACAGAGTTCAAACAAGAGATCATGTGGCAATCAAGTAGTAGAGTTTAGAATCAAATTCAGGTCTGAATGCCCCATATTCCTTCTAATATAACACCATATCTTGGAACAGCCCAAGAATGATTTCCCAGGATAACTTAGATTTATATTTTCCTTCCTCTAACACATATTAGCGCTCTGACCATGTAACAGGCATTATTTTCAGCTCTGGGGTAGAGCAGTGTACAAGACAACCAGAAATCCTGCCTTGAGAAAGCTAAGAACATGCAATAACATGAGATTAATGGGATGAGGGTAACCAAAGGAGAAGGGAAACTTCAGATTGATGGGTCAGGAAAGGCCTCTCTTAGGAGGGCTGAAACAAGAATGCAGAAAGGAAGGCAGCCATGAGGAGAGTATTCTAAGTAAAGGGCCCAGGAAATATAACATTCCCAAGGCAGAATGAATGAATGAATGAAATATGAAATATGAAATAACATGACTAGAGCAGCAAGATGGAGAGGGGGACCAAATGGAAGAGTTTTGACAAGTAGAAGGAAATAGAGCTTCTGGCATGTTGGAGGCCATACAAGGAGTTTAGATCTTACTGGATTGAAATAGGGAACAGGTGGAACGTCATGAGCAAAGGACTGATGTGATCCAGTTTACACCTGATCCAGGCAACACATGAGAAGATGCATAGTTCTGGCTGCTATATGGTGTGTTAATTACAGAGCAGCAAGATGGGAACTTTAAGTGCTGACCATGGCAAGAGCAGGGAAGGAAGAGGAGCTTCTATGATACACTTTGGTTTGAGGGTTTGTAAGACTTCATGACGGATTTTTTTTTATTTATTTATTTGACAGACAGAGATCACAAGTAGGCAGAGAGGCAGGCAGAGAGAGAGAGAGGGAAGCAGGCTCCCCACTGAGCAGAGAGCCCAATGCAGGACTCGATCCCAGGACCCTGAGATCATGACCTGAGCCGAAGGCAGCGGCTTAACCCACTGAGCCACCCAGGTGCCCCTCATGACAGATTTCTTAAGGGAGGTATCTTAAGCAGATACAATGTTACAAATCGAGTTGAGGCTGTCAGCAAACTTCACCCACTGGGGCCACAGCCACTCAACAAAGGGGAATCTACTGAATTACAAAATTGAATGTCTTTACTTCGTTGTTCTCAAAAAGCCTGAAGAGAATCTTTTATATCATTTTCACATTCACACAGGTGAATCTGGTAGGTGAAAAGGACAAAATGCTTTAGTGATGTGGAAAGGGAGGGAAAGGGAGTTGGAACGGTCTACTTTGGTTGCTGAGAAGACTTTATATCCATTGTTCTCAACCACATTCACCGACTGTAGGCAGGAGTGTAGGCATTCCCTGTAAAGTAAAAGGTAGTCAAATGTAATAATGAGAAGAGAAACAAGGAACAACACACAAAGCACATTCTCCCGTTTATAGGGACACTTACTCGGTGACCCAACCAAATACAGCGCAGTAATCATGGCCAGTGCACTACTTCTCAATGAAACTGAGACATGTGGGCTTCTCTCTCATCTTCCTCCTGATCCCTATAGCTCCGCAAACCTTGATTCAGCCTTTTCTAATTCATGAAGTCTAAAGTTGTCCTTGGAGCTTATGTGAGTGGAGTTAACATCCATCCTTTTATATATTCCTCTTAGCCTCAAAATACCTAAATCACCCCATCTCATGCAGGAGGCAACTGTACCTTGCCAAGGCAAGAGACCTAGATCCCTTTCTTGTCTCATAAATCATATCCTGAGACTTCATTCCCTGTTCCCTGTATATTTCTCCTGCATAAAACCCCCCAAATGATACATCATCTTTCTGTCTTGTCCATCGCATCTGGGTTCACTACTTCACACATCCTCATTATCATCAATGCACAAAACTCAAGGGAAAAAAAAATCTGAACAATGAAATGATACTTTTTTTTCTTAACACAAGTGCAACTTTGTATGATTAAACATCATAATTTAAATGGGCGCTTTGGATGATTTCTGCGTAGCTCTTTTACATTTTGCAGATATTCTTAATAGGTCCAACTACCTAAGGAGAAAAAAAAAAAAGCTCTTTTTGCCTTTAAGACTTAGAAGTCTGATTTTTTAAGTGCACAGATAACTTTAATACCTAAATTGAAAAATGAGAAGAATATCCGTAGGGAAAAAGGAGCTTATTGCTGCCTCCCTGAAGTTCATCAAATGTTGTCACATATTTCTCTAACATTTTTGACTTGGTTAAGTGCAAATTTAGGTGAACACACTCTTTTTCCCAGGGTTCATGGCAACAGAAATATAATATGTATTTTTTGATTAATGAGTGCAGCTCTATAGTCAGAGGGCTCTTAGGCAAAGGGCACTTTCTAGAGGCAGAGGACTGGACAAAATGACCTTGCATTTCCCTTTTTTCATGACCCGGTGAATGCTGATCTTTCTAGCACTCACTTCACAGTCTTTCTTAGGTACATCTGTGGCATATAATAACTTGAAATCCCCATTCTCAGAATCCAAATCCTCAACAATGGTGCATCTAAATTTCCCCCATAACTATGGAGAAAACTCAAATTAGGAATTAAGCAAATGGGCGAATTTAACAAAGTTCACCTTTAGCTTCATTGATTGAAGTTATGATATCAGTTAGAAAATCGGGGAATTCTAGTTCACATGATTATTGAAACCCTACCACACATAGAAGTCAAATTCTTGTTTAGTGTGTGATTTGGGGTAGCCATGTCTAATTTACTGATGATAGACCAGATCCCTTTGCCAGCCTCACATTTTACTATGGGGCTATCACTGATGCCCTATCATATGGCTTGTGGTTATCAGGGAAAAACGGACAGTAACTCTTAGGGCATGATAGAACCAGACTTCAGCAGGAAACTCCTGAAAAAGTGGACCCTAAATAATACAACTGCCTCCAAGAGGACTATATCTGTAAACTGTGAAATAGAAAATATTTTCCTAAATCTTTCTCTCCTATTTTCTATGTGGCCGTGAGCACGAACCTTAACCACTCTAAGCCTCAATTAACTTAGTTGGTGAATTATGGAGCCATAGGAAGGATTCAGTGGATGAACCCTTGCAGAATGCTTATGGAAATATTTGGTAAGCATTAAATATTAGTGCTATTGGCTGCTGTTACAATTATCTCTTCATTTAGTAAATTTTGAATTGTCCTTCCCAATCCAGCTGTTTAAGTCTTTGACCCCCATAGGCAAAGGTACTCATTTCTTCTTCTACACTTCCATTCTTCTTTGAGTCCTCAAGTAATTTTAATTGTAATTATTTGTACCCACACCCATTTTCCCCCCACTGACTTCTGTCACCCCCTTTGGCTGGTGTCTTTCCAAAGGAGCACTAGTGTCTTCTTGGTACCCACCCTCGGTGCTAGCATATTTCCTTGCATATTTGAATGAAGGAATGAATGAATTTTCTCTTGGCAAATCTACTGGTTCTAGATATAAATACAAAAGTAATAAAGCATTTTGCTTAGGCTTAACATTTTTAAAAGCTGATTTGGATGAAAATATTCCATTTGGCAAGAATAAAAAAACTGAATTTCTTCAATGATCATCAATGGCTCCTACATCGGAAAAAATAGAAAAAAAACTCTACATTAAGTGCCTCCTGATAGACATACAGATCTTACCTCTAAAATTGCCCTGCCCTTCACAAAGAAAACAAGCCCAGGTCACAGCAAGCCTCTAATTGTCAATTAATTTATGGGAAATGCTGTGGACAGAGGAGTGTGGTGCATGATACTACGATGGTGAAGTTAGTAAAATCCAGACTGTAAAGATTCTACAGGGCAAACAGCAAAGTAAATGACCACATACATTTTAGGGGGGGAAAAAGAGAAGATGAAAGTTGCTCAGTTAGAGAGATTTAAGAGACAAGTCAGTCAATTGCAATGTGGGATATTTTGAATCCAGATTCAGATAAATTCTTTTTTTTTTTTTAAGATTTTATTTATTTATTTGACAGAGAGAGATCACAAGTAGGCAGAGCAGCAGGCAGAGAGAGAGGGAGAAACAGGCTTCCCACTGAGCAGAGAGCCCGATGCAGGGCTCGATCCCAGGACCCTGAGATCATGACCTGAGCTGAAAGCAGAGGCTTTAACCCAGATGCCCCCAGATAAATTCTTTTATAAAAATTTATTTATTTATTTATTTATTTATTTATTTATTTGAGAGGGAGAAAGAGAGAGTCCATACACATGTTGGAGTGGGGGAACAGAGAGAGAGGGAGAAGTAGATTCCCTGCTGAGCAGGGAGCCCAATGTGGGACTCGATCTCAGGACCTCAAGATCATGACGGCGAGCTGAAGGCAGACGCTTCACTGACTGAGGCACCCAGGTGCCCCTCAGATCAATTCTAAAAACAAACTGAACACTGACCAGATATTTGATAATCTAAAGGAATTATTACAAATCACCTTAGGTGTAGTAATGGTTAGTTTTAAAGGGCCCCTTCACTTCTATAGATTTATACTGAAGTATGTACAGAAGAGGTAGAGATACACCTGGGATTTTTTAAAAATAATCTTGGATGGGTGGAGATTTAGACAAAACAAGATGGGGAAAGAGGCGAAGTTTGTCGAGATTGAGTGAGAGGTGCATGGAGGTTTATGGTACCGTCCTACTCTGTGTTTGCAATTCTTACAAAAATAAACGTAAAGTTTAATAATTATCTGAGCAATAAAAAAGTTTTTATGTCTCCTCCGTTTCACTTACATTGTAAACTCTGGTCATGTTTTGGCTACCCATGAGACCAGATGCATTTCTTTACACAGCGTAAGTATCCAATCATTTATTAGATTGGATTTTCTTACTTGTGAATCCTTTGCTTGTTGCTTATGTTTTCAGCAGTGACTATGTCACCCACAGAACAAAGAGTTATTGTTATGAATTCAATTGTTGTATTAACAACAGCTAATCCTCAATGCAGGCTTACTTCCTTGTCACTCTGGATGTTAATTTACATGGAGCTATCTCACTGATCTCTTGCAATCTATGAGGTGAGGCACATATTATAAGACACCACGATGATGCAAGTACCAGCACAGAATTTGAAGCTCCGTGGTGTAAAGATGCCTGAGCCCATTAATTGCAGAGCAAATAGCAGAGCCAAGGGGCGCCTGTGTGGCTCAGTCGGTTACGCGTCTGGCTTCAGCTCAGGTCATAATCTTGGGATCCTAGGATCAAGCCCTGCATTGGGCTCCCTGCTTAGCAGGGAGTCTGCTTCTCCCTCTCCCTCTGCCACTATCCCTGCTTGTGTTCTCTCACTCTATCCCTCTCTAATAATAAAATCTTAAACACACACACACACACACGACAAAGCCAAGTCCACACCAGACCTCTCATATCTCAAAACCTAAGTACCTAACCTCTCCCATCTGACACCTTTCCTTCTGAGTTTAGTAGGCTGGGTGACTCAAAGTAGGAATAAATTATGATCCCTTCTCATAAGAAGCACTATAAACAGCTGATCTCAAGTTAGATGACTACAGACAGACAGATGGAGGGGGAACATTTTCCTAGAAGATCTGAGATGAGCATTGGAGAAGGTGGCCAAGTTCAGAGAAGTAGGGGAACAGCAGATCAAGACAGGAAAACAAGATATCCAAAAGCCTAGCTCAAAGATTCCTAAGCACTGGTCCATCCAGATTTAGTTTGGTCTGCATGAGGTTTCTAACTTCTTGGACTGACTTGCCAACTTTGAAAACTCATAAGATTTCACATGTAAATCTATACTTCTGGGCTTAAAATTAAAAAAAAAAAAATCAGGTTTGCTGGGCTCATGTTTCCTTATAGTCATTAGAAGTCCTGAAGCAGGGGAGAGATTTGCTGAAAGTAACATTTCAGGATGTAGCATGGAGATGACATTTCAGGGAGAAGATGCTAGAATCAGAAATACTCTTTAGGTGTGGTAGGAAATAATGAGGTCCTGGCCAACATAGAGGTAGAGAGAATAGAAACAAGGCAGGAGGTAGATATCCATAAATGCAAGTGGCAACAAGACTTGGAGACAGAATGCCTTAAGAGGCAGAGATATGTGACTTATACTAAGTGATAATTGGTGTCAGGGTATCTTACCCCCACGACTTGAAAGAATTAGAGGTTGCAGAAGGGAATTCTGTCACACTGGGATCATTAGATTTTGTGTTGCCATCTATTGGGAGATGGTGACACAAGAGATCAGTATAGAATTTTTTTTTTTTTGAAAATTATTTAAACTAAACAATGTAGGTGCACCTGGGTGGCTTGGTGTGTTAAGTGTCTGCCTTCAGCTCAGGTCATGATCCAAGGTCCTGGGACCGAGTCCTGCGTCAGCCTCCCTGTTCATCGAGGAGTCTGCTTCTCCCTCTACCTCTGCCCTTCCCCAAGCTCATGTAGGCTCTCCCTTTTTCTCCCTTTCTCACTCTTTCCCTCTTAAGCAAATCAATAAAATCTTAGGAAAAAAAAATAAACTAAGCAATGTGATATCCACACTGATATCTTGCAGATCTTAGAAATATGGAAATAGGATTTGAGTAAGAGGCAGAGGATGTAGATAACGGATAATTGTTTAGACCTATACTGACTGCTTCGAAGACATAGACGAAGGGATGGCTCTCCAGCAATGAGTTTTTACAGTGAAGTCAGAGGAAAGAGATAACAAGCCATTAGATGTTCATAACCAATGTTCATCTGATGAAGCCAAAACAAAGAAATGATAATGTGCTCAGGGAAGATTTCTTGGAAGTACCATTTCTTCTTAAACCTTATCAAAAAGAAAGAATAGATCTAGCACAAGACTATGGAATCAATACAACAAAGTTTGCACTGAGTGAGTCATTATTTGATGAGTATCTACTAAGTGAAAAACACATGCAATGTATCTCTCTATTGGCTTGATTCTTCCTCATAATACTTGGAAATTTCACATAATGCATTGTCTAGGTGCTTCCTTACTTGATTCTTGCCTATTTCCCCCCCCAGAGACTACAAACGCCATGAAATCAAGGATTTCATCTCTCATTTTTCAGGCTGTCCTCCATGCTTAGAATCATTCTTGAAACATAGTAAGTTCTTAACAATTAGTCACTCATGCAGCTCTTGGGGAACCAAAACCCAGCACTTAAAATAAAGCCGAATGACAGAGAAAAAAAAAAAAAAGCGTCCATCCTCACAGACCTCACAGGGTCTGAGTTGGATGGAAAGCTGAGAAGGAGGTTACAATGTGGTGTGACCAGTATGAGAAGGTCAGCGGACATGGCAGAGCACAGACATGGGGCCTTGATTCATCAACTCAAAGTACAGCGACTATATAATCCCTACCTCATGGGAAGAGAAACAAGAGAGCTTACTCTCTCTGCCCATTTATGGCAGAGACTGGCTTGAAAGACACACAACCCAGAGCTAAAACAAGGACACAATAGGGTCATTTTTTTTTTTTTAACTTCTATCCCCAGCTAACGCACCCCTTACACACACACACACACACATGCCACCCACAACTCTATCATTATCTTTACTTGTTCCTGGTGCCACTTAAATTGGGGTGTGGAAACACAAGCTGAGGAGGAGTGTCCGTGTCATGGATGACCTGTGCAGAATCATCCCAGCCTTGGTGGAATTAACGTAAGGTCCCGAATGAAATTTTTTACTGTGCGTGCGTGTGTGTGTGTGTGTGTGTGTGTGTGTGTGTGTGTGTTTTCAATGGGAGCTCGCAGTCACCCTCAGGAATGCACACAGTACACAGAGCACCGCCCACAGTCTGGAAAACCTTTCCCCTCTCCCCACTGCTAGCCAGTGTGGACACCAGGGCAACCATGGAACCCATTTTATCAAAAGCTTCCCTTGCAAAGCAGCAAGAAATCGTCAGATGTACATGGCGATGCTGACTTCTCAATAGGGGGAAAAAAAAGGACCTAAATTAGACTTCTATAAAAAGAATATTGCATATTTATTTCCACAATAACACCCAGGAAAAACGTTAGTCAAGAAGCAAGCAATTGGGTGAATAAATAAGCTTGTCTTTGTTCTCATCAATTAAGTTATTACATCAGTTGGAAAACCAGTGAATTATAATACAGATGTTTAATGAAACACTGCTGAGCCTATAAGTCAAACTCCTATTTTGTGGTGTGATTTTGGCTGCATAGTTTTGTGTGTGTTAAACCGTATTTATTAGCTGATACCCATTATTATTTTGAGCAAGGTATAATTCAGTTGTCAGGCTCCATCGCAGGCAAGGAGATTTAATCAGTAAGAACCGCTTTGCTACTGAGTATAAAACAATGTGGGTTTCATGAAGCAATCACGGCAGTGTGAAAAAATGGGATTAATTAGTATTGTATAAGAACAGGCAGCGTGCTCATTAAAACCTTGTGAGGTGGCTCTTGATAAACTGCCACTTGATGGGACCGCATTAATGTGACAAGGCAAAGACTTCATTCCCAAATCCTCCCTGATTGTATCTTGCTTTTAAGTTACCTGGAATGACCCTCCTTGGCGGTGGGAAAGCAAAGATCAAAATGACTGCCAGGGATCCAGAGCCACCTGGACCAAGGAAGCCAGGCATAGATGTGGGAAGCTTCAAAGACAACTTTTTTTGAACTCGCAGTCAAACATGAATCGATAGTTGCAAATGAAGCTGCGCCCGGGGTGGCGGATTTGCATTCGCGCTCTGCAGGTCGGGCAGAAACTAATTTGACAACGGGCAACCCACCCTAATGAAGGCCACAGAAGATTCCTCTGTCTGTTTGTTTACCCGGTGCTGGGGATGCCTGGAAATGCATCCGGCCTGAGGCAGGGGCTCCAGGGAGCCTGGGGGAGGCGAGGGTGGGCGGGGGTTGGGGGGGGGGGTTCAGTGCAGACCCTATGGATTCCGAAGAACCTGTCCTGTGCCTTGCCTTTCTATTAACGCCCAATGACTAATTATTTGGATTTCCAAAACGCCTCTCTCAGTTCCTAGAATGAGTAGGTATTTTTTGTTGTGTTTTGTTTTCACAGTGAAAGCATCTGCACATGAAAAAAAAAAAAAAAAAAAAAAAAAAAAAAAAAAAAAAAAAAACCCAGGGAGAACAATCTGCTTGGGGTAAGGAATATTTTTTGATGTGCCTTAGACTCGAGGTTTCCTCTTTAGGCACCGGATTTGATTCTCCTCCAAACCTGGGATGGTTTGGGTCCTGTCTTCAGGCTGCAGTTGGTTTGGTGGTTGTTTTTGGGGGGAGGGGGGAAGGGGGAGGGGAAGTAGCATAGGGATTCTCAGGTTGCCATCCATGGATATAACTTCTGAACAGCTCACCAGATCCAGTTTTCTCCAAGGATCTTCTCTTATCCAACCCCCCCCCCCCTCCACCGCCATTTCCATTTTCCCGGTGGCTTTAGCTAACACCACTTGCAAGGCAACTCTACATGAGATGGTTATTTATTGGATGTATTTCCAGAACTGAAAATGCCACTCAGAAAACTCAGAGTCCCTGTTCTCAACCCTCCCCAATTTTTTTTTATATATACACATACATATACTTGTTGAATCTCACCAGCATATTAAATGAATGTTTTCTACCATGAAGCTCAAGCATTCAGCTCACAATGATAGGTTGTTTGCAATTGAGCTTGGGTAATTCCACTGCAGTCTCCAGATTCAAGGCACTGGGCAAAAGTCAGGCTACCTGAGCAGCCTAGATAGGATTAAGCACACTGCTGTATCAAGCGATGTGTTGCAATATTATTAATTTAAACCTTAACATCTCATTGTTGTGATCCAAGCCGCGTGATATAATGCAATATGACAGCCATTAAATTAATAGAAAATAGAATTCATCTCTCAAATTTCACACAAAATAAAGGCCCAGAGACAGACAGAAATAAAGGAAGAAAGACAGACAGACAAATACCTTTAATATTTCCCTGTTTCCCACTGAGTCTGCCTCTATCTGGCAACGTGGGGAGTGCGTACAGCATCAGATGTGCACACAGAGGTGGCCGCCATCTTTTTTTTTATTCCTCCATAAGGCCAAGTAGGGAATGTGTTCCTATTTTGTTCCTTTTATTTCAGCAAGTGGATTGCCTAGACATAATATGCTGTAGGTAGAAGTGCAAGCATTATCATTTACGCATGACACAGTAATAGGAAATTTTCTGCCCCTCTTGGCTTGATGAGGACCTCCTGCAAAGACTCTGTAACTCCTTCAGGTAGTGGCCACCTCCTTGATTTACAACTCTCCAGTGGCGGAAGAGGTTAGCTGGGTAATTTAAATCACTAGATTTTGCTAATGAACTAGGGCCAGAGAGAAAGCACTTTACATCGTAAAGGCTCCATTTCACCTTCCTTATGCTCCACATACTTTATCTCCAAATTTTTACATTATTTATACAAAAAGGGAAATGGTTCTCTCAGAGGAAAATGAGTGAGCCAAGCATCGCTGCTGATAGACTAGCTTCCACAGTTCACTGCAGTCCGGACGCCCTCTTCTAGTGCAACAAAAATTTAGGCCTGCTGGATGTAGCAAAGAGAAATACAGGATGCTTGGTTCAGCCTGAAGATTAGATAAACAACAGATAATGCACTATTTTGGACATACTTAGAGTAAAAGTCATTTGTTGCCTATCTGAAATTCAAATTGAATAGGGCATCCTGCATTTTATCTGGCCCTCTATACCGAAGGGAAGGTGGAAAGGAGGTATGCTGGCCCCAGTGAGGGCATTCTTTGAAATGGCAGGAGAAAATGCCTTACAGAGCTTGGGAAAACCGACTTCCCATGTCTGGGCTTCCCGGTGGAGCATTTTTATCTAGCAGATTACTCTAGGCTTCACTGGGCTTTGAAATAAACTATTGGTCACTTTTTTCCCACATGGATAAGCAAGTTTTAAATGATGTTTCCTTCATATTAACCTCAAGGAGACCCTTCTACTGTTGCATTTGGTATAAAGGAAACACAGAGCGGTTCTCACACCTGTGAGTTCCTGGGACCTGTCCCCCACCAGTACCCAGTGGCTTCATTTGGCTCCAAAGCCTGCAGTCCCAAAAACACTGACCTTGGGTATAGCCAGAAGAACGAAACACTGGGATTCAGATACCTGTACGAACAGATGCCTGGATACCTATGTCCACAACAACACATTCACAATAAACAAAAGGAAGAAACAATCAAAGGGGCCATCAACTGATGAGCAGATAATCAGATTGCAGTCTATACTTAGAAATGAATATTATTTGGCCATTAAAAGAGATGAGGCGGTGATGCCTGTTATAACACAGCTGAGTACTGGAAACACGATGTTAGATGTTACGCCAGATTCAAAAGGTCACATATTGTATAATTTCTATGAAACATCCAGCCTAGGTAAACCTGTAGAAATACACAGCAGACCAGTCTTTGCCAAGAGCCATGAAGGAGGTGTGGAATGGGCAGGAGGAAAGGGGAATCACCGCTCACAGATACAGGCTTCCTTCCGGGGTGATGTAAAGGTTTTAGCACGAGTAGAGGTATGGTTAGACAGCACTGTCAGCGTATTAAATGCCGCTAAATTGTTCACTTTAAAATGGTTCATTTTATGTGATGTGAAGGTCACCTTGATGAAAAGAAGCAAATAAATAATCAGACAAAAAAATCATTGATCTTAACAAGAAAATGGGATTTGCTATTCTGCCTTTGGACCCATTTTGGATTTATGACCAGCTACAAGAACACAGAACAAAATTCTCATTTTCCATAAAGCTTGTTAACTGAAAGACATTTCCAGATAAGGCATTAACTCAACTAACACGACCTGAGCCCCTTATTAAAGGGTGCCCTGTAGCTATTCAGAGGCTTTGTGCAAATGAGAAACAGGTGTTCCATTCCGGGGCTGCTTGAGCTGAGCCCTGCTCACCACCCGATGGGGCAGCCACATGCAGTCCCCGCTGTTGCTCTCATAATTCCCAGCACCTGCTGCCTCCAATATGCCATGGGCTGTGCGGTACTGAACTACAATGGACCCAAAGTAATCTTGGGTGCAGAAATGAATCTTCAGGGGCTCCCCAAAGAGTACAACATAGTGAGTCCATATACACGCATAAGAGTCAGACTCATTGGGTGCCTCATCAGCTGTGTGACATGAGATGATTCCTGCACCCCTGTGACCTCAGTTTTCTGAGCTGTAAAATGGGTAATAACAACATCTAACCTCCCAGAGCCGGTGGAGTTGGGGGTGGGGGAGCTCAGTTTAAAGCATCAAAAACAGTGGCACTCATCAGAATGGCCGACATGACAAACTGACAGGACTAAGCAAAGCCTGGTGAGGTTTCTCATGGGAGCCCCAAAACATGCCATGTCGCCGCTGTGAAAAACCATCTAGCACTTTCTTATAACATAAATCCACCTACTCTGTGATTCAGCAATTCCACTCCTAGGTCTTTAACCCCAAGAAATGAAAACTAAGGTTTCTAAAAAGATGTTTACAAGAATGTTCACTGCAGTTTATTCATACTAGGAAAAAAGATGGAGCACCTGGGTAGCTCAGTTGGTTAAGAGTCTGCCCTTGGCTGAGGTCATGATCTCAGGGTCCTGGGATCAAGCCCTGAGTCAGGCTCCTTGCTCATCGGGGAGTATGCTTCTCCCTCCGCCTCTGCCCCTCCCCCTGCTCATGCTCTCTCTCTCTCAAATGAATAAATCTTTTTTTTTTTTTAAAAGAATATGTTTTAAAAAAATGAATGGCAACAACTCAAGTGTCCATCAGCAGAAGACTGAATGAACATATTATATGTTCATAGAGTGGAATAATACTGAGCAATAAAAAGGAATGAAGGACAGATACACCAAACATCACAGGTGGATTTCAAAACCAGTATATTCAATGAAAGAATCCAGTCCCTGAAGAGGAGATGCTGTATGATTCCATTTCTGCGAACTTCCCAAGCAGCCAAGCCAGCCTAGGGGGGATAGAAATCAGAGTTGTCTTTGCCTCTACGGGGCAGAACATGAGGGAACTTTTTAAGGTGGTGGCAGTTCTTGGTAGGGGTTGGAAAATATTTTCTGTAAATGACCAGAGAGTAAATATTGTAGCCTTTGAGGTCCACATACAGTCTTTACCGTACATTCTTCTTTTCAAAAACAACCCTTTAAAAATGTAAAAATCCATTCTTAAGTCATAGGCCACACAAAACCACTCCACAAGCTAGATCTAGCCGGGGGATTGTAGTTTACCAGATTCTGATCCGTACAGGGTATTTGTTGACAAATGGACACATTGGTCACTCTCGATGCACGGCACACTGAAGACCCAGGCCTTCTACTGTGTATCTCAGTAAAATACAGAACAGTGCCTAGAAGTTGAAACAATACTCAGAGAAACATTAGCTAATATTACTTTGCTTCCCAATAAATGATATACTTCTTTGTTTTTAATTATATAACAAAGAAAATATCATTCTTCCATTCTATAAGATAAGGTCAAGCAATGTATTTAAGGCATCCATGATGACTCTCTCAACTGCCTACACACACATTTCCATTCCCTTCCTACAAGGAGCATTTGATTTATTAGGGCAGTATCTTAAGCCTGGGAATACGCCAATGCAAAGGACAGATTCTCAGATCCCTGGGGGTCCTTGAACCCAGTCAGAGAAACACGGTAATGGATTGAACCATCTGTCTTACCTGGTGTCTACATGAGGACTAGCCCTCCTTCCACAAGACCAGCTTCTTTCCCAGTGAGAGTCCTTACCAATGTCAATGCTAAGAGAATGTCTCTGAAGAATTCCTTTGTACTTAAGACTCCAGGTAAGATTACCAGGTAATAATTTGAGGCATTTCCAAAGGATAAGACACGCTATCGAGAGTATTTCCTATACATTCTACTTACATATATATTAGCATCATTTTCACTCATGCTGAAGAATATTCTCTTTGGAATCAGCAATTCTAAACTGCTGAGCAAAACAGTCTTAGAAAGTCTCACAAAGAAAGCTCCATGTGGAGAGTTCTCATCCGTTTCCAGCAATAGGAGCCCTGGTATTGGGGGCAATAGGAAATAAAAAAGCACTTTGCTAATTGAGGCATATGAGGACACTGGAATGTGGACTACCACAAAATAAATTTTTTTTCTTAAAATTTTTTTTTTAATTTTGTTTTTCTTAAAATTCCCATCATAACCAAAGTTGAAACTGGGGAAAAGGTCCTACTGTGAATTGGAATGAAGACGAAATAAACTCCTTAACTAATGGAATTAATTTAATTAAAAAAATTTTTAACATTTGTTATAATAAATAATAAATAAAGATAATAAGTAACATTGTTATAATAAATACAAATCATTTTTTATTGTTGCCATGAGCTATCTGAAGAAAGAGGGACTAACTGCTGTCCTCCAGGGGGTGGGGGGAGCACAGTCCTCTGTGCAGGGAGCCCAATGTGGGCTCAATCCCAGGCCCCTGAGATCATGACCGGAGCCGAAGGGAGATGCTTAACCAACTGAGCCACCCAGGTGCCCAATAAATGCCATTATTATACCCATTCTACAGAGGTCCAACTGTCAAAAAGTAAGTAACCTGGCTAACACCTACCCCCAGACAGTAACTGCTTGAGCTCCGCTCAGAACAGAGTTCCACCAGATTCCAAATTCTGTGCTCTTAACGGATGTCCCTTTACTGCATCTCCAGGACAACGGAAAACATAAGCAATGACGGGCCAAGTAGTATCTAAAAGAGAAGCAATCAAGACGACCAAGGACTAGAATGGAAAAACCATTTGAAGACTTTCATTTCACTTGGAAACAGGAGTCATTTCTGAGCGTGCAAAGATGGGCGAGGGTGGCATTTCATCAGGAGATCCCAACTTCTCTGGGATGGATTCCTGGAAATGTCAATTAAAAAAACATTGAATTCTCACAAGGGAGCTTCAGTCCAATTAAAACAGCTTCAATTCATTTGCTGTCAAGTATTATCTTTTTACAGATACCATGATCTGTTAAAATTGATCAGAACATGATGAATATTTCAAAAAATCACTCTTCTCAGCAGTGGGAACAGCCATGTGTCATAGAACTTTGGGCAACTACTCATACCCCAGGCCTGCAGGGAACACTAGGATTCTGCCCGGCCAAAGGAGTCAGGGTACGGTCGGTGTCTCAGACACAGGGTGATGCCTAATTTCTATGCACAGACACTGATGATGCAGACAGAAAGGGGCAGCGATTGTGAAAAAATGTGCAATGATTCCAAAGGAATAGACCCACTTTAGAGACCTCCAATGGGCTTTCATTTCTCTTCTCTCTGCTCAGCAACTAAGGTCTGGGTAACACTCCCCAGCTGCCAGAAGGGGTGTGGTTAGCAAACGAACTGAGTGCTGGGAACAGAGCCTGCCCGCCCCACAGCTGGGAGGGCCTGGGTGGCCCAGGGCAGCTCCACAGGCTCCCCTGGAGAGAGGGACTCTGGTGAGCAGGAGGAGGAGCCGGTCTCCTTGGCCTCTGTTACTATGGCAACCTTCCCCTTTGTTTCCCTGGATCCAGAGCTGCTGCCTCCTTTAGCTACTGGCATCAGGTGAGGCAGCTGCACCACGGCATTAGGAAAACGAGGAAGAGGAACAACAGCACCGCTAGAGCAAACACACACGCAAGCGTCCTGGCACCGAGACGGCATTGTCAGGTTGAGTTTCCAGACCTCTTGCCACTTTCTTTTGAGCCAATCAGCGGCATACGATGCCAATTGCTGGTGAATAATATGCTTGGGGAATTTTCGCCTTATTCCGGCTGTCATTTGGCCGGTTGCCTTTCACACGTGCATCCGTTGCCTGCAATCCTTTGCTCTTTCTTACCCCATGGAAGGTCACATCCCCTGGCAGGCTTTCCCTGCGCACCCTCTACCCTCCCCAATGTTCTCTCAGCATCCTGTCTGCTTCCATCACAGCAGTAAGCACAACCTACAACCCTTCCACCAATCCTCTGTGTTCCTCAGTTTTGGCTGCCTCCCCGGCTAGGTTACGAGTGTCACCAGAGCAAGGATGCTGCCATTCTTACACAAAGTGGCATCAGATGAAGTGTGCTGGGCAAGGGGTTGCGAATGAATATTTGTGAAATATACGAAGAATACATAAATTCAGAAAACGGGACTTAGGATGCTGACATACTAAGTGTTGGCGTAGTAGCTTCCAAGTCTCTCATTTTGTTTTCCTCTTCAATGAACAATCAACAAGCATCATATTAAAATCAAAGACCATGACCTGGGTTGCAAATCTATTTACTCTCACTGCTGTGTCTGCTCCACTGAAGAATTTCCCATGTCGTAAGGCAGCCCTGCTATATGCGTACAATGGAACGCATTGTAGGGAAGGGGATGGGGACCGATGGGAGTCCTGAAGAAGCCCTACTGGGGTATTTCTCCACTCGCTTGTGACTACACGAAAGGGAGGATCTCAGGACAGATGAAGTCTAAAGGCTAAAAGGGTGAGTCCAAGGAAGAAATATCCACCTTAGAGAGAAGAGAGAAGGCGATGTAAGTGAGACAGAAAACAGAACACGTTCTGCAAATGCACCGCTTCCTTCCCCCATCCACTCTCGTGGCTTCTCAGAGCCCCATGGGATGGTGCACCTCTGCCATCTCCCTGGGGGTGAGGAGCGGGTGACATTCTTCCATCCCCTAATGCTCCAAATCTATAATACACATGAATGAGAAATTAGATGCATTTTACAGAAAAGTGTATTTTAGGCAACTTTGATGGGACTTATTCTTTCCAAAATACCAAAGCATGTGGTGAAATAAAATGATTCAGGAAGAATATATATTAATTCATACATATGCAAAATCAAGAGCACCAAACAAAAACCAAATTAAGAAAAAATAAACCGAACGAAAGCTTGCATGAAAGTATCTGTCATTTCCACACAGGGACAAACCAGAAGGAAAAATCAAAGGGAGGAACTTCATGGAGAAGCAGAGTAGCCTGACTTCTCACGTCCAACAGATAATTCCTGAAAGAGAGAGTCCATGAGCCCCTGGCCTCCGGAGGATAATTATCCGGAGGATAATTCTTCAGCGATTATGCTAACAGCAAAACCAGAATTATTTCAAGGAGCAGAAGACAGGTCTGCCTTACCTGAGAGTCCAAAAATTATCTCATATAAGATTCTCTTCCTTACTGGCTAATGCAACCTACGTTGTTCCTCTTTACAACACTTTGGGTTCCAAGGTCTGAGCTGAGTGTGACTGGCCACGCCTAAGTTTTGAGCCAACATCATAAGCTCTGATATTGGGAATTATAATAAGACATATGTACTTGGTCTTTGCCCCTGCTCTTGGCACCCAGCTCCCAAACCCTTGGAATTTCATAAGCAATGAGTAGTCATAAAGTCCAAAGAGTGTCTTTTTTGTTATTCATAACCAACCCCTTCCAAGGACATCTGATTTTATGTTAATGAGGTGACTTTCAGAAAACCCTTAAGGATGGGGGCACTGGTTGCCAGGTTAACCAGGTTAACCTTGTCTAAAGGGTTGAAATTTTCTGCCCCTCACCCCAACCTGCAGGGGAGAGGAGAGGGGCCTGAGGTGGAGTTCAAGTATGAATGGCCAATGACTTAACCACACATACATAATGAAGCCTCCATGAAACCTCTAACTGAAGGTTGGTGAACAAATGCAGATGGTGGGGGTGGGTGAGTAGTGCCTGGAGAAGGCCCGGTGTCACTGCCCCCTTCTCCCTCACCTGGCCCTTCCCATCACTTCCATCTGGCTACTCCTCAATTGTATTACTTCATTTCTCCAACATCCTGTTCTTTGGGCACCGCTCTCTTCCATCCTACAGACAAATCCTATCCAATTCATTTGTGGGTGGTGGGGCAGAGGGATGGGGGGAGATAGTGAGGCTTCTTATGTTCCAAATGGGTGACCCAGGTCACACTAAATAGAGCTTTCTTCTCTTCTGGCCACAGTGAATATTTATTCAATGGGCACATGACCCAAGCTGAGTTTTCCTTGAGACTATCAGGAAGAGACTTGAGTCAAAATAATTTGTAAGGTCTGAATCCAGGACTTAATATAAATACTATTAAAAAAATAAGTCACGGGGCACCTGGGTGGCTCAGTGGGTTAACCCTCTGCCTTCAGCTCAGGTCATGATCCCAGGGTCCTGGGATAGAGCCCCACGTGGGAGGGGGGGGGGTCCCTGCTCAGCGGGGAGCCTGCTTCTCCCTCTCCCACTACCCCCTGCTTGTGTTTCCTCTATTGCTGTGTGTCTGTCAAATAAATAAAATATTTTTTAAAAAGTCATGAAACCTGTAGAGTTGTGGTTTTCAACCAGGCATACCTGGGACATTTCTGTTGTTTAAGCACACACTTGGTCTACTCCAAATAAATCAAATGAATCCCTATCTCAAGAAGACTGATGTACCTCTCTAATTAAGAAGCTGTTTTATGAAAATACGAGATTCTCATGGGCAAGTAAATGGTTTTTACATTTTGTACAGATCCCCAAAAATGAATATGTAGAATAAAATTACAGAATGTTCATTCAAGCTTAAATAGCTTAAAAAGTATTTTCTAGAGTAAAAATTTATATCACAGAGTTGTTGGCGTGCAGAGCAATTTAAAGTTCAGAACAGTCAGAAAGAGCCATATTATAAGCCAGGATTCTTTTGGTTGCAAATGGCAGAAAACCTAAAAGGGTTAAGTTAAAAAGGGGAGGACTGGTTGACTCATATCGTAGGGAAGTCCAGGGGCAGGGTTAAATTTGGGGACAGCAGGTCCGGAATTCAACTGATAGCATCTGGATTCCCTCTTTTCCTCCATCTTAGCCTTGCTTACCTTTGTGTGGATGCATTCTTCAACATGTTAGAGAAAATGACCCCACACCCCCGGTCCCCCAGAAGCTTCTGTTGAAGCTCACAGATCCCCATGGAAAGAAGACTTCTTGTCTTCAATGTCTACTTGGCAATTACAGAAAAGGCTCTAAACAGCTGAGCTAGTGAGGAGCATGTCTGGACCTAGCAGAGTGACCCACATAGAGTTCTATGATGTGAGGCCTGTTCTGGGTCATATTTCATAAGTAGACAATCATAATTAAAAGTCTTAGCACAATACCTAGCATGAGAAAAGAGAGGTCAACCCTACTCCCAGCCTACAATGGGATGATAGGAAGATAAAAATCAACACATGACCTCTACCATCATGTCCAGACTGAGCTCACACTCATGATATCCCTTCCTTCTTCATCTTCTATGACCTATCAGTGACTTTCCAAATGTCTGAAGTCAATAAAAAAATAAATGAACATGATACTGAGCAGCAATAGCAAAATCCTATTATTGGTCAGATGCAAATCAGTGAGCATGGTGCTGGCTCAGAGGGCTGTCTAGGAGAGCTCAGATCCATAAGAGCTTTCCTCAGAAGTGAGTCTTGGAGGGCTGCAACATTCTCTCTTCCATTCTAGCAAATTTAGTCTTCTTAATGGTGAACTGAATCCAAGAAAAGGGAGGGGTCTTGCAATACCTCATGGGATTTCTGCTAACAGCCAATCCAAAACTCTTCAGTGACACCTAGATGAGGAGTCTGGTAAACCCACTCTGAAAAAAATGCCAAATGTTGGTTTCTAGACCAGCTCACAAATGGAAATAACACGATTAGTACAAATAGCTACATTTACATGAAGATTTCCAGCCAAGGAGCTCTGCAAATTAATTCTGTTGGAATGATACCCCCTTCAAACAACTCCACCTGTTTTCCATAACCACCACACAGACACGGGAAGTCGAACTGGAAAAAACACACAATAAGAGTTCTGGATGTACCAAGATTAGGAATAAAGAATATGCCTGAAACTATGGGAAAAATTTTAACATCCCAAACTGTCAGAAAACAAAACCACTCCATCTGAATGGCTATGTTAGGCTCCACGGTTGAACATGGCTGGCCAGGGACACATACACCACAGTAAACTAGAACTCTCTATTAAATGATTGAGTGAACCAGAGTTCATACCATTCTATAGGGCTGAGTGCTCTTTGATGGCATCACAGATTACATACTAGGTGACAACCCAGTTCCATGAGCTATATTATTTGCATGAACTCTATCAAACAATGTGTTATGGATTAAAGATTTTAAGTCTGATTCAATCCAGTCTGAATGAACTCTGAATTAAGCCTTTGAACTAAACCATAAAGCAAATGCCAAATTAATTCAAGATATTTTAATGCCAACATTTTGTTTTACAAGCAAACCAAAGGTCTCAATTTTTTAAAAAATTACTTAATACTGTTTTCCAAAGACACTATGGATTTGCACTGTGATTCAAAACCATACAATACAATAGCACAACCACCACTCAAGAGATTTTTGGCTCATTCACTCTGCATGTATTTATTGGCTACCTAATAGGTACTAGCTTTTCTGTGCTCAGGATGTAGTGGTGATCTCAGCAGATTATATTACTGTCCTCATGAATCTCAAATTCGAACACAGGGATATATAAAAATCTGGAAAAATAAACCCACAGGAAAACTTCAGACATTACTTTCTCTGAAAGCAGGGTTTGCCAAACAAAAGCTCACAGAGTGTTCCTATAAAGAAAGTTTTATTAGAACACTGTGTATACCTCATCTCTGGCTGCTTCTGTGCCATAGTGGAGTGTGAGCAGTTGGGACACTGGGTGCTCCACAAAGCCTAAAATATTTGCTCTGTGACCCTTTATGGGAAAAGTTTGTTGACTCTGTAAAGAAGCAAAAAAACGTGTCATGCCAAGTGCCTGGCGTGGAACATGAGTTCTGGAAACGACTCACGGAGGCAGTGGCATCTGAGTCAAGAGGGGAATCATGGGAAGAAGCCGACCACAGGAGACAGGGTTTGAGACAAACAGAACAGCATGGGGACTTGGTGGGAGGTTTGGTTTTGGTTTTCATGATGTATTGTCTTAAAGGTGATGAACAAGTTACTGGTCTATAACATTAAGGAAACCTCAAATGGTAAGATAAACCAACCCAACACTTCCCACCTGTACCTTGTGCAAGGGGATAAAAGCATTTTCAAGTTGTCTCTGGATTTGCATTCGCCAAACAGTGGAAAGAACCAAGGTGCCCTTCAACGGACAAATGGATAAGGAAGATGTGGTCCACATATACTATGGGGTACGATGCCCCCATCAGAAAGGATGAATCCCAACTTCTGTATCAACATGGATGGGACTGGAGGAGATTATACTGAGTGAAATAAGTCAGGAAGAGAGAGTCAATTATCATATGGTTTCGCTTATTTGTGGAGCATAAGGAGTAACACGAAGGACATGGGGAGATGGAGAGGAGAAGGGGGTTGGGGGAAATCGGAGGAGGAGATGAACCATGAGACTGTGGACTCTGAGAAACAAACTGAGGGTTTTGGAAGGGAGGGCGGTGGGAGGTTGGGTGAGCCGGGTGGTGGGTATTACGGAAGGCGCGTATTGCATGGAGCACTGGGTGTGGTGCATAAACAATGAATTCCAGAACACTGAAAATAAATTTTAAAAATAAATAAAATTTTTTAAAAAGCGGGGGAGCATTCCACATAGTCTGATAAGCAACTCTGGAAAGATGGAACTCCTTCGTGCACTCCCAGTAACTGCCTTGCCTTGCTTTCTAGGGTGTCTAGGGGAGAACCTCGACAAATTTCTTCACACAGTCTTTCTTCTTGCTTGGCTCTGTCTCCACCTGTGATTTCTCTCACTTCCATGTCTTTGGGCTGATAGAACACATCTGTTTAGATCATTGCTGGGCATATCTTTTCCCAGGAAGGGTATCCCGATATCATCTGGGGAGAAGCAGAGGGTCAAGACCCATGACTCTGAGTGAATATGATAATGAGGGAATCCAGAGGTCTACGGGAAAGCTCTTATTCATTTCCACCTACATGTAAGTGGCCTTGGTTGCAGTGGAGGGGACGCCTTGCTGGCCAGAAACAATTCTTCTTCTCCTGCATGCTGGACGGTGGGCCCTTTCCCCAAAAGGTCAAAAAACCCACTTGATCCTTCGAGCAAGATGGCACACCAATATCTCTTTAACTCTCAATCCTAACACTACATTTGAAACTATTTCAGACAGAAATCCGTACTTAGCCAGCGTGTCCTTGCCTCTGCTAAAAACCTCATGCTCCAATTTCAGATATTTTCACGATACTTGTGGTGGTTTTGGATGGATGAATTAAATCTGCTTTTCTCCTGATTGCCTTGCTGGCCTTCTTTGTAACTTCACTTTGTATTCCTTTCTGTTCAATACTTTTCAAAGTACTGAGAGTTTAAAGAGGTACAATAAATCCCAGATCAGTTTTTAATGACCACGGTAAGCCTGCTTGTAATATGTCAGTAAGCTGAACCTAAAAGCCAATGGGGAATAGGCTATTTCTGCCTTAGTAATTGCCTCCACAGAAAGATTTATAATGTCATTATCTGAATCTACAAGAAATAACTCATAGAGCTGAAATACCCTAAAAAAATATTACAATTCTCTTAAAATCTAGTCATTCATAAATGCTAAATCATAAAACTTTTTTCAAGATGTTTTATGTTAAAAGTAAAACCCAGTAAAAATATAAATGCTCGTTTCTTAATCAGATTCTTCATTCTTTATGTATCTGTTTGGAGCTTTGCAGTTTTCTGGGCTATATTTACAAACCTAACATTTGGCTGCCAGAATCCGCAAGCACTAGGAGAAGCCACGGTGTCTGAAAAGGCATTTCTCGTCACCTTTTTATCTCTGTGTGATAGCAAGGAGGAAGGAGGAAGAGGGTTAGTTAGTGTGGCAGTAAAATTAATTTCAGCCGTAAAAGTCACCTTTCCCCCTAATTTCCCCATGAAGAAAACCTACACTACACTTCCTGCCAAATACACCCCAGAGCTGTTTTAAGCCATTTCTGCAGCTCTCCTTCCGCACCCCCTCACCATTTCCAAATCAAAACAAGATCAGTCATCTCTTCCAAATAGCAGGAAACATCCTCCCCAATTTGTCCAGAGTTTAATAAAAACCTGGTAGCCACATTTCCTCATCTCCCTATGCCATAAAATAGAGCAACGTTTATACTAATTTCTGCAGTGTGAAAATATTCTTTGCAGGGGAGAATCTATTACGGTTTTAAAAGGACACTTAATGGTGTTTTTCATAATTTGTAAAACCATATTTTCTCTCTTTAAATACAGTAATTTGGTGCAAACATGAGCATGGAATCAGGCTCTTTTCAGAAAGTCCTTTCCTCTGGTAGCCTACTCAAGATTGGGATTTGATCCACGTTTTTAATATCTAGGGTTGCAGCTAAGCCTTTGCGGGGAAGAAGAAGGTTATTTAAAAGTATAGTGGGGAGGTCAACAAGCCTTGTGTCTTTTGTTTGCTGTTCTTGCTACCACCCTGTGGAATTGACTGCCATCATGTCATTCCTTGACTATTATGTCCAGTGTGACATCTCTATAAATGGTAACTCAAGTATCTCAAGACATTTAAATTTAACATACCCCAACTTGAACTCACCTTCCTTCCAGGAATGTGCAGATCCCTGCCAGTGACCTCAGCTATCCATCTGCTTCCTAGGAACTGGAAACCCAGGCAGAAAGGCAAGACCCCTTGGCTCCCAAATAGGAAAATATCTCCCAAATAGGAATATTTTCTTCTATCGCCACCACCATCATTTCTCACCTGGACTACTGCCACTGCCTGAGAGCTCATCACCCCATTTATCGCTCCCTTATGATCCACAAGCCACACAAAAGCCAAAGAGATCCTTGGAAAACTCAGATTTGATCCCAAGCCTCATTCGGTGGCTTTTTAATAATCTGGATAAAATTTCAGGTCCTTTTCATTGCTTCCTTCGGATTTTGGTACCAATAGCTTCAGTGACTTCATGATATTGCTCTCTCAAGCCTTACACCATGCCAGCTACTCTGGCCGTCTTCTGGTTCTTGGGGGTGCATCCATATTCTCGTATCTCCTTGGCCTGCAAGTGCCATTCCTTCTACCTGGAGCACCTCCTTCTTCACCTAACTCCTTCTCATGATGTGGGTCTCAGAGAAGTTTTCCCCACTCCATGGTCTAGAAGGGCTTCCTTGCACTACACTATCTGAGCAACCTACATCTCCTCTCCCGTAGCATCCCCCCATTTGACATCATTTGCTAAATGCTGGCCCCCTTATCTGGGGGCAGCATGATGGCAGGGAATATCCATTTCCTTTAGCACTCTATCCTCAGCCACTAGTAGAGAAGACCTCAAGAAATATTGGATGAATTAATTAATATTGTAACAGTTCCATAACTCATTTTTGAATGTCAATCTCTACCCCATCCATCTGTCCCCTCAACAAATATTTATTGTAACTTATACCATGCACCACCCTATGTACTAGGATGAACTCAAGATAAACTTGGAACAAACAAGACAGAGTTCCTAGTGGAGAAGGAAAAATATATATATATAAGTAAGATAATTTTTTAAAGATTTTATTTATTTACTTTTGAGAAAGAGAGTACCAGTGTGGGGAGGAGTAGAGGCAGAGGGAGAGACAGAATCTCAAGCCGATTCCCCAATGATGTGGAGCCCGATGTGGGGCTCGATTTCACAACCCCAAGATCATGACCTGAGCCGAAATGAAGAGCTGGACTCTTAACTGACTGAGCCACGCAGGTGCCCCCGAGAAAATTTAGCTATGAAAAGAATATACCAGAAACAAACTACAACATTTCAAGGAAGTGGAATATGGAAACGGAACTGGCCCCTGACAAATCCAGAAGAGGGAAGGTCCCAGCCAGAGGCTCAGCAAGCCAAGGGTTCCTTGGTAGAAATAAGATTTGTGGGATCAAGCAGGATAGGGTGGCTAGGGCATGGTGACCTAGGAGAACAGAAGCCTTAAATGAGATGAGGGCCAAGATCCCACAAGATCACAGAAGATGAAGTATAAACTGTGGGTTTTATTTGGTGTCACGGGAAACCAACTGATGGCTTTAAGGGAAGGAACAACAGGTCGGATTTTTGTTTTAGAAGAAAAAGTCCATTTGCCTTTCAGAACATGGATTGGATGGGGGCCACAAGTAAAAGTCAAGGTAGTTAGGAAGCTATCTTAATTTGGAGGCAAGCTGCCATGACTCCCCATTGCCTATGGAATAAGGCTCGATTCCTATCACGTGACCTTTTCAGTTCCTTGAGTCCTGGTCCCTGTCTACCCCATTAAGCCTATGTCTGTACACTCCCTGATGCCCCCTGCACTATGGTGGGTTAGCACGAGGGGCCCCAAACCCACCTGCATGTCCTCCCTCCAGCTTCTGACACACACCGTCATTTCCTTTTCTCTGTTGCCTGAGCATATGTTTTCTCCCTCAAATCTCATCTTCTACCTGAAGACTTCAGAATACTCCAGATCATGGCAAACTTTCTTCTTCCTGAACAATGGGTCATCTCTTTTTTTTTTTTTTTTTTTTTAAAAAGTACACATACCTCTTGCCACCTCTTGGATTATTGCTTCGTGTTAGCGTTTACCTCTTATTTAGTTATTTTATCTTCCCTGTGTGTGCATAGTCCCATTTCCCCAATCACAGTGAGAAATCCCCATGGGTAAAGACTTTCCTTATGTTTCTGCAGACTCCCCCCGCCCCCAACAGTGGCTGGCAATGTGCCATCTCCACAGCATGGCGCTCTGTGTGTTGATCCTCCATGGAGGCAGCGCAAAGGCACTTGTCAGAACGGAGGGAAACGTCAAGTTGCCTCCTGACGAGGTAAGTAAAGGAGCTGAAAGTTGGAGAGAGAAAAACAACAAGAGCTCTGTTATTTTTTTTAATAGCTTCTTTCCTGGAAGCTTCTTTCCTACAAA
Organism: Mustela lutreola; assembly: GCF_030435805.1. Lineage (NCBI taxonomy): Eukaryota > Metazoa > Chordata > Mammalia > Carnivora > Mustelidae > Mustela > Mustela lutreola. Next base: position 8,963,686 of record NC_081298.1, read on the forward strand.
ACCCGCCATGCTTTGAGTAGAATCGGATATAGAACGTGAAAGAAGCTTGATGCGCTGTTGATCATTAGCTCTGAAATTCTAATCTGGCTTGAGATCAGAGATTTGGAACTAAGCCCCTCGGAAGGAGCGGCTCAAAGAAGGCCACTAAGGAAAGGCTTGCACGCGTGGCATGGCCCTGGATAAATTAGCTGCTCACACGATGTGAGATTTGAGGGTGGATTGTGGATAACAGGACTGAGGTCAGAGGAAGGTAAGCCCTTGTCCAAGAGCGACATTCACAGAACCAGAGTGCACAGCCCGGCAGACCAGCCACCCTACCAGAACCATGAATTAGGTTTGGGAAGACCTGACCCTGGACTTCTCTTTCTTGCCATGTGTCTCCACTTACTGAAGCAAGAATTCTAAAGAGAAGTTAAGACACTTAACATGAAATAACAGAAGGACAAAGGAGCAAGGCTGACTGAATCACAGCAGTGGTATTTTTGTTCCCTGGTAGTTTCCTGTGTTTAGCCTCCTGGAAGTCCGAGGACAGGACAATGGAAACTCACAGGGGAGAAGAGGAAGAGAGCTCTAATCACCTGGAAGTAAAACACAGAACTGGTGGCTCCTGGGAAGATACCACTTCTTCGCCAAGACTTTTTCTAAGAGAAAAAATGAAGTGATTCAGCAAAGATGCATGGAGGGCATCATAAATTGCTTCCTTGGGATTAAGGAGAAGCTAGAACTCCTCGTAACACCTTCTAAATCTAGAGACTTAGAAGACCTCATTAACTGTGCAAACTCTAGGGCAGGTTCCCTCCGTCTTGGCACTAGTGACATTGGGGGCTTCCACCCACTAGATGCTGGTAACATGTTCCCAAACAGCTGCAACCAAAAATGTCTCCAGATGTTGCTATGGTGTGTCCTGGAGGGGAGGGGGCACAAATCACCTCCAGTTAAGAATCCCTGAGCTGCAACAAATGGACATGAACTTTGGTTTCAGATTTGCCATTTCTCCATCTGTAAAATGGGAATAAATACCAGCCACTATAAAAGAGCTGTGGGGAGTGTTGAATGAATGAGAGATGTAAACCATGAGAACAGTCTGGCCCATAGCAAAGGCTCAGCAAATATCAGCCATAACTATTCTTGTTGCTATTATTTATTGACCATGGTCTAGGCAGGTAATTGCACACTCCAAACAGTCATTTTAACTCTTTTCAGTGATATAAAGAAAAGGGAATTTTTTTTCCCACATGATTATTTCTCATGATGGCTATTGCGGAGTCATGTATCTCTCCGCATGAAGTTTCTTGCGGGTCTGCTCAAGGACTCGGAATTGTCTTCGTCTTGCGCGACAAGTAACTCTGTTATCAAAGAAACCTGCTAGTGTTTGCCTTCTTTGAAAAAAAGAAGGGAAGAAAGAGAGAGTTGAAGAAAAGAAAGGAAGGCCTCTTTTTTTTTTCCTCATTCAAGTCAGTTTCCAAATGAAACAGTAGATGAATGTCACGCACACCAATTACCTAATTGTGAAACTGATCTTTGCTTAAAGCACCCATGTTTGTGACATAAATAGTAGTGAAGTGGTAAGTTTTCAGCATGATTGTTAGGCTGATTGCTGAGTGCCAGATATCAGAGGCTAGAGAGGTTTTAGCCTGAAGAATTACTTTAGCTAGCGTCTTTTGGTTGAGGGAAAAATCACTTTAAGTAAATTAAAATAAAACATGTCCTTGATGTCGGCCCTAGGTAATCTCCCACTTGTACGTCAGAATTTGTGGTCTCATGGAGGATCAGAAATGGGGGATGAGATGGGGTACAGAAAAGAATCATTTTTTTTTTAGTTCTTCACGACTGATTGTGTTTTTCTTTCTTTTTAAACTGAGAGGAAAAGGGAATGAAAGAGCATGAATGGATCTCTAATTTGTGAACAAATCTTTCTCTTGTATGTGAACCTTGGAGTTAAGCTGGAATATAGATGTCAAAATGGTTCAGGTAAACAGTGTTTCCATGGAAAACTGTTAGATATATGGAAATGCTACTATGCTTACCAAAAAAAATAGGCATTTCATCGAGGTTGCTCACTGAGACTAGCAGACTCGTTCTGTAATGGGTCAGAGAATAAAGACTTCAGAGGCTGTGGGCTCACAGTCTCTGTGGCAACTGCAGAATTCTGCTGTTGCAGCACAAAAGCAGATATTAAAAAATATGTAAACAATTGTATACAAAAACATATATTAAAATATGTAAGTTTGGTTGTGTTCCAATAAGACTTTATTTATAAAAAGGGACAGCAGGCTGCCTTTGACCCAAAGGCCTTACTCTGTGGACTCCTCATCAAGGTAAAACTCCAGTGAATGGCTTATCCTCAGTATCACTGGTCTTTATTGTTTTATCTGTCCTTTCAGTGCATTTGTGACCCTTTTTGTGCAAATACCCATAGGGAAATGATAAATACATAGCAGCCTTTTCATTTTCATATGACTGGACAGAATGATCAAGAAGGCTGCTCATTTTAACAGAATTATTCCAATGCCTTTGCAGACTAAATAAGCCTAGTATGGAACAGCACATTTAATTTAATTTTTCCCCTCCAAAAATAAAAAGCAGTCGTATTAAGAAATCCCATCACTCAACGCTGAGAGGAAGCTCCTTCAAGTCTTCAGTACTGCGGTAATTACTGGCAAAGAACCCCTGATGAGAGATCCTTGAGAAATGGAAAATGTACCCAAAGAACTAATAAAACCCCAGTCAATTGCTGTTAGATATCTCTAAATAGAATGCAGGGAGGAGACAAGGAGAATTATAGGGTTGCAGGCACCCAGCTCAAACAGGAAGTCAGAGGGAAGGACTTCGAGAAGGTGTTGTGGGCAAAGAGCTGGGGCCCAGGAGGGAATCTGCGATTTATCCCTGGGATCCAGGCTTGGAATTCAGTTCATAGCCCCAATATATGTAGAGTTATGGTACAGGTCAAGAGACTAGGAGGTCAAGAATGGAAAAAAAATGTCATTGTCTTGAAATTAACTATACACATTGAAAGAGTTGACAGTTTAAAACAGCACATGGAAGAAAAATAAAAATAAAACAGCACATGGAAAGGAAGGAAGGAAATAAGGAAGGAAGGAAGGAAGGAAAAAGAAGAAAGAGGAAGAAAAGGGAAGAAAGGAAGGAAGGGATGGAGGAAGGAGATGGAAAGGAAAGGAAAGAAGAAACCAGGAAAGGAGGGAGGAAAGAAAGCAGAGACCATGAAATCAGAACATATAATAGAGAAAAATTGTACCTAATTAATATGGAAGAATCCTGGGAACTCTCCGTGACTCTGCATGTGAGAAGAAATAATCGTGTGGGGAGGAGTCAAGATGGCGGAGAAGTAGCAGGCTGAGACTACTTCAGCTAGCTGGAGATCAGCTAGATAGCTTATCTAAAGATTGCAAACACCTGAAAATCCATCGGCAAATCGAAGAGAAGAAGAACAGCAATTCTGGAAACAGAAAAACAACCACTTTCTGAAAGGTAGGACTGGTGGAGAAGTGAATCCAAAGCGATGGGAAGATAGACCGCGGGGGAGGGGCCAGCTCCCGGCAAGCGGCGGAGCAACGGAGCACAAAATCAGGACTTTTAAAAGTCTGTTCCGCTGAGGGACATCGCGCCAGAGGCTAAACCGGGGCGAAGCCCACGCGGGGTCAGCGTGGCCTCAGGTCCCGCAGGGTCACAGAAGGATCGGGGGTGTCTGAGTGTCGCAGAGCTTGCGGGTATTGGAACGGGAAAGCTGGCTACAGAGACAGAGCCGACAGTAAGCTCGCAGCTCAGGGTGACCTTGAACCGGTCGCAGGCTCGGTGAGCTCGGAGCGCGGCCGGAGGTCAGGCAGACGGGAGTGACTGAGCGCGGTTCTCTGAGGGCGCACTGAGGAGTGCGGCCCTGGGCTCTCGGCTCCTCCCGGTTGGAGACCAGGAGGCCGCCATTTGTATTCCCGTCCTCTGGAACTCTACGGAAAGCGCTCAGGGAACAAAAGCTCCTGAAAGCAAACCCGAGCGGATTACTCACCCTGGCCCCTGGTAAGGGCAGTGCGATTCCACCTGGGGCAAAGACACTTGAGAATCACTACACCAGGCCCCTCCCCCAGAAGATCAACAAGAAATCCAGCTGAGACCAAGTTCACCTACCAAGGAGTGAGGTTTCAATACCAAGGAGAGCAGCAGAATTCCAGAGGAGGAGAAAGCAAAGCAGGAAACTCATGGCTTTTACCCTGTGATTTTTTTTTAGTCTTACAGTTAATTTAATTTTTTTCTTTTTCATTTTTTGTTTTTTTTCTCGCCTTCTGGTAAATTTTTTTTTTAACTTTTACCTTTTTCTTTTTTAACGTTTTTTAACTAGTTTATCCAATATATATATTTTTTCTTTTTTATTTTTTTTTATTTGTTTTCTTTATTTTAATTCTTTTCTTTTCTTTTTTCTTTTTTTTTCCATTCTTTCTTTTTGAACCTCTTTTTATCCCCTTTCTCCCCCCTCATGATTTGGGATCTCTTCTGAGTTGGTTAAAGCATATTTTCCTGGGGTTGTTGCCACCCTTTTAGTATTTTACTTGATCCTTCATATACTCTTATCTGGACAAAATGACAAGACAGAAAGATTCAACACAAAAAAAGAACAAGAGGCAGTACCGAAGGCTAGGGACCTAATCAATACAGACATTGGTAATATGTCAGATCTAGAGTTCAGAATGACAATTCTCAAGGTTCTAGCCGGGCTCGAAAAAGGCATGGAAGATATTAGAGAAACCCTTTCGAGAGATATAAAAGCCCTTTCTGGAGAAATAAAAGAACTAAAATCTAACCAAGTTGAAATCAAAAAAGCTATTAATGAGGTGCAATCAAAAATGGAGGCTCTCACTGCTAGGATAAATGAGGCAGAAGAAAGAATTAGCAATATAGAAGACCAAATGACAGAGAATAAAGAAGCTGAGCAAAAGAGGGACAAACAGCTACTGGACCATGAGGGGAGAATTCGAGAGATAAGTGACACCATAAGACGAAACAACATTAGAATAATTGGGATTCCAGAAGAAGAAAGAGAGAGGGGAGCAGAAGGTATACTGGAGAGAATTATTGGGGAGAATTTCCCCAATATGGCAAAGGGAACGAGCACCAAAATTCAGGAGGTTCAGAGAACGCCCCTCAAAATCAATAAGAATAGGTCCACACCCCGTCACCTAATAGTAAAATTTACAAGTCTCAGTGACAAAGAGAAAATCCTGAAAGCAGTCCGGGAAAAGAAGTCTGTAACATACAATGGTAAAAATATTAGATTGGCAGCTGACTTATCCACAGAGACCTGGCAGGCCAGAAAGAGCTGGCATGATATTTTCAGAGCACTAAACGAGAAAAACATGCAGCCAAGAATACTATATCCAGCTAGGCTATCATTGAAAATAGAAGGAGAGATTAAAAGCTTCCAAGACAAACTGAAAGAATTTGCAAACACCAAACCAGCTCTACAGGAAATATTGAAAGGGGTCCTCTAAGCAAAAAGAGAGCCTACAAGTGGTAGATCAGAAAGGAACAGAGACCATATACAGTAACAGTCACCTTACAGGCAATACAATGGCACTAAATTCATATCTCTCAATAGTTACCCTGAATGTTAATGGGCTAAATGCCCCTGTCAAAAGACACAGGGTATCAGAATGGATAAAAAAACAAAACCCATCTATATGTTGCCTCCAAGAAACTCATTTTAAGCCCGAAGACACTTCCAGATTTAAAGTGAGGGGGTGGAAAAGAATTTACCATGCTTATGGACATCAGAAGAAAGCAGGAGTGGCAATCCTTATATCAGATCAATTAGATTTTAAGCCAAAGACTATAATAAGAGATGAGGAAGGACACAATATCATACTCAAAGGCTCTGTCCAACAAGAAGATTTAACAATTTTAAATATCTATGCCCCCAATGTGGGAGCAGCCAACTATATAAACCAATTAATAACAAAATCAAAGAAACACATCAACAATAATAGTAGGGGACTTTAACACTCCCCTCACTGAAATGGACAGATCATCCAAGCAAAAGATCAGCAAGGAAATAAAGGCCTTAAACGACACACTTGACCAGATGGACATCACAGATATATTCAGAACATTTCATCCCAAAGCAACAGAATACACATTCTTCTCTAGTGCACATGGAACATTCTCCAGAATAGATCACATCCTCGGTCCTAAATCAGGACTCAACCGGTATCAAAAGGTTGGGATCATTTCCTGCATATTTTCAGACCACAATGCTCTAAAGCTAGAATTCAAGCACAAAAGGAAGTTTGAAAAGAACCCAAATACATGGAGACTAAATAGCATCCTTCTAAAGAATGAATGGGTCAACCGGGAAATTAAAAAAGAATTGAAAAAAATCATGGAAACAAATGATAATGAAAATACAATGGTTCAAAATCTGTGGGACACAACAAAGGCAGTCCTGAGAGGAAAATATATAGCGATACAAGCCTTTCTCAAAAAACAAGAAAGGTCTCAGGTACACAACCTAACCCTACACCTAAAGGAGCTGGAGAAAGAACAAGAAAGAAACCCTAAGCCCAGCAGGAGAAGAGAAATCATAAAGATCAGAACAGAAATCAATGAAATAGAAACCAAAAAAACAATAGAACAAATCAAAAAAACTAGGAGCTGGTTCTTTGAAAGAATTAATAAAATGCATAAACCCCTGGCCAGACTTATCAAAAAGAAAAGAGAAAGGACCCAAATAAATAAAATCATGAATGAAAGAGGAGATATCACAACTAACACCAAAGAAATACAAACTATTATAAGAACATACTATGAGCAACTCTACGCCAATAAATTTGACAATCTGGAAGAAATGGATGCATTCCTAGAAACATATAAACTACCACATCTGAACCAGGAAGAAATAGAAAGCCTGAACAGACCAATAACCAGTAAGGAGATTGAAACAGTCATTAAAAATCTTCAAACAAACAAAAGCCCAGGGCCAGACGGCTTCCCGGGGGAATTCTACCAAACATTTAAAGAAGAACTAATTCCTATTCTCCTGAAACTGTTCCAAAAAGTAGAAATGGAAGGCAAAATTCCAAATTCATTTTATGAGGCCAGCATCACCTTGATCCCAAAACCAGACAAGGATCCCATCAAAAAAGAGAGCTATAGACCAATATCCTTGATGAACACAGATGCGAAAATACTCAACAAAATACTAGCCAATAGGATTCAACAGTACATTAAAAGGATTATTCATCACGACCAAGTGGGATTTATTCCAGGGCTGCAAGTTTGGTTCAACATCCGCAAATCAGTCAATGTGATACAACACATCAATAAAAGAAAGAACAAGAACCATATGATACTCTCAATAGATGCTGAAAAAGCATTTGACAAAGTACAGCATCCCTTCCTGATCAAAACTCTGCAAAGTGTACAGATAGAGGGCACATACCTCAATATCATCAAAGCCATCTATGAAAAACCCACCGCAAATATCATTCTCAATGGAGAAAAACTGAAAGCTTTTCCGCTAAGGTCAGGAACAAGGCAGGGATGTCCATTATCACCACTGCTTTTCAACATAGTACTAGAGGTCCTAGCCTCAGCAATCAGACAACAAAAGGAAATTAAAGGCATCCAAATCAGCAAAGAAGAAGTCAAATTATCACTCTTCGCAGATGATATGATACCATACGTGGAAAACCCAAAAGAGTCCACTCCAAAACTGCTAGAACTTATACAGGAATTCAGTAAAGTGTCAGGATATAAAATCAATGCACAGAAATCAGTTGCATTTCTCTACACCAACAGCAAGACAGAAGAAAGAGAAATTAAGGAGTCATTCCCATTTACAATTGCACCCAAAACCATAAGATACATAGGAATAAACCTAACCAAAGAGGCACAGAATCTATACTCTGAAAACTATAAAGTACTCATGAAAGAAATTGAGGAAGACACAAAGAAATGGAAAAATGTTCCATGCTCCTGGATTGGAAGAATAAATATTGTGAAAATGTCTCTGCTACCTAAAGCAATCTACACATTTAATGCAATTCCTATCAAAGTACCATCCATCTTTTTCAAAGAAATGGAACAAATAATTCTAAAATTTATATGGAACCAGAAAAGGCCTCGAATAGCCAAAGGGATATTGAAAAAGAAAGCCAAAGTTGGTGGCATCACAATTCCGGACTTCAAGCTCTATTACAAAGCTGTCATCATCAAGACAGCATGGTACTGGCACAAAAACAGACACATGGATCAATGGAACAGAATAGAGAGCCCAGAAATAGACCCTCAAATCTATGGTCAACTCATCTTCGACAAAGCAGGAAAGAATGTCCAATGGAAAAAAGACAGCCTCTTCAATAAATGGTGCTGGGAAAATTGGACAGCCACATGCAGAAAAATAAAATTGGACCATTTCCTTACACCACACACAAAAATAGACTCAAAATGGATGAAGGACCTCAATGTGAGAAAGGAATCCATCAAAATCCTTGAGGAGAACACAGGCAGCAACCTCTTCGACCTCAGCCGCAGCAACATCTTCCTAGGAACAACGCCAAAGGCAAGGGAAGCAAGGGCAAAAATGAACTATTGGGATTTCATCAAGATCAAAAGCTTTTGCACAGCAAAGGAAACAGTTAACAAAATCAAAAGACAACTGACAGAATGGGAGAAGATATTTGCAAATGACATATCAGATAAAGGACTAGTGTCCAGAATCTATAAAGAACTTAGCAAACTCAACACCCAAAGAACAAATAATCCAATCAAGAAATGGGCAGAGGACATGAACAGACATTTCTGCAAAGAAGACATCCAGATGGCCAACAGACACATGAAAAAGTGCTCCATATCACTCGGCATTAGGGAAATACAAATCAAAACCACAATGAGATATCACCTCACACCAGTCAGAATGGCTAAAATAAACAAGTCAGGAAATGACAGATGCTGGCGAGGATGCGGAGAAAGGGGAACCCTCCTACACTGTTGGTGGGAATGCAAGCTGGTGCAGCCACTCTGGAAAACAGCATGGAGGTTCCTCAAAATGTTGAAAATAGAACTGCCCTATGACCCAGCAATTGCACTATTGGGTATTTACCGTAAAGATACAAACGTAGTGATCCAAAGGGGCACGTGCACCCGAATGTTTATAGCAGCAATGTCCACAATAGCCAAACTATGGAAAGAACCTAGATGTCCATCAACAGATGAATGGATCAAGAAGATGTAGTATATATACACAATGGAATACTATGCAGCCATCAAAAGAAATGAAATCTTGCCATTTGCGACAACATGGATGGAACTAGAGTGTATCATGCTTAGTGAAATAAGCCAAGCAGAGAAAGACAACTATCATATGATCTCCCTGATATGAGGAAGTGGTGATGCAACATGGGGGCTTAAGTGGGTAGGAGAAGTATCAATGAAACAAGATGGGATTGGGAGGGAGACAAACCATAAGTGACTCTTAATCTCACAAAACAAACTGAGGGTTGCTGGAGGGAGGGGGTTTGGGAGAAGGGGGTGGGATTATGGACATTGGGGAGGGTATGTGCTTTGGTGAGTGCTGTGAAGTGTGTAAACCTGGTGATTCACAGACCTGTACCCCTGGGGATAAAAATATATGTTTATAAAAAATAAAAAATTAAAAAATAATAAAAATTAAAAAAAAAAAAGAAGAAGAAGAAGTAATCGTGTGCAGGGCTACATTCATCCTCCTGTAGGAGACCCGGATAGCAGTTCTGTGTGTGGCAGAGACAGGGCAATGAGTCATAAGCAGGTGACTGACCTTCTGCAGCAGAAGGGACACCCTCTGGGTGATGTCATAGAGCCTCCTGACCATCAGAGGAGAAAGGAGATCCCCAGATTTTCCTCACAGGAGCATCTCTGGGTGGGTTTGTGAGTTTTTTTGGACATAGCCTTTATTCTGACTAGAGATGATGAAACCCAGAAGCCACTGAAGTTCTTGAGAAAGTGGCTGGAGTGGAGGCAGAGCTTGCTCACCAGATGCCGGTGTGATCCTTGACATTCCCTAGTCTCATCTGCACTTGGCCGTGGGATTGCACTAAGGCCAGTGAATCCTCTTGTAAAGGGCATGACCTGCACTGAGGTCTGGCACTCTAAAACGAATGATCCACCCTCTCCGGCTCCTTCTTTGCAATGGTGCCCTCAGAGGATGTATGTTCTAGGTGCATAGCTCAAACACAGAAGCAGCCCGAACCTTGGGACAATATTCGGGGAAGAGCTGTTTAGGTGACTCACTCAACCTCCCAACAGACAGCAACGTGAGAAAGACAACTTTTTGTTATTAAGCCATTGAATTTTCAAGGTTATTTGTCACCTTAGCGCTGGTGAGCAACACCTTGAGGTACCTATCATCACATTCTGGCTAATCGATTAGAGTCCCAGATGCAGGCGATGGAATGCCTAACTCGAAATGGCTTGAGCCAAGAAAACAAAATCAGGCACACCTGATCCAGAGCTTAGACAATGTAAATAGGAACCACATTTTCTCCAGCTCTTGGTCCTACTGTTGGGGTGCCCTGGGGACATTTGGAAGCCACAGGTTCTCCCCAGGGACAAAATAAGACTGCAGCACCTTCAGATCCTAGGTCCTCATGGAAAAATATAGAAGGGTAAAGAGTCTCTTTCCTGGTGGTACCCACGAGGATCTCAGGATTTACTGTGATTGAGCCAGCTCAGTTCACCCTGAACTTGAACTCATCCTCATGGCTAGTAGGATGCAGTGTCACAGTCAGCTTAGGCCCAGTGCATATGCTCTGCCTCTGGAGTGAGGGAATAGTTTGCACCAAAAAGGAGAGTCTCCCCAAATGCAAACCCAGCTGTTGCCTAGAGAAAAGGGAAGGAGACATAGAGAGTAAAGATGTAGTCTCCAATGACCTAAAGAGGGAGGTAGTTATCCTAACTCTTGTGTATAGTGGGAGCCCAAAGTGCCATTCTCTAACTCTCCTGGGCACATTTGGTTCTCTAAATCTGAAGACTGGGGGATTCCTGTGGTTAAATGATGTTCTTATTTTTAAGACATTACTCACAGGAGCAATGTCGATATATACCTCAACGTTCCTGACTATGCAAGTGTCAGCCAACGCTCACAACCCCAGTCCTTTGCTGGTTTACTTTGAGACAGCAAAGCACAGTTGAAGAACACAGGCTGATTTGGACAGGCTTTTCCCCACCAGAGTTCTATCTTTATCGGTCTTCCCCTGTATGATCTTGGGTACCCTATCTGCCCTGTCAAAATCTGAGTCTTCCCATTAAATGGAGATAAAAATGTTTATTGTGCAAGGATGTTGCAAGAATTGGAGAATCGTGTTTGGAAAGAACCTGACAAGGGGTCTGATAGGAGTAGGCACTCAATAGAAATTAATTTTCTTCATGTTTTACTGCTACCATTATTTGGCTTCTATGGTGTCTGGTACACCAAAAACTCTCAATAAATAAACTAAGTGTCATTACTGTTAGTTTTAGAAATTTTGTATCTCAATAAAATACTTAGTAATGGGCTAGAAGAAAATACAAGCAAGGAAGGGAGGGAACAAAGGAGGGAGAGCGCAGGAGAGGAAAGGAAGGGAAGAGATTTCATTCATTCAATAAACATTCTTGAAGGACTGCTATGAGCTAGTCATCATGAAAGGTTCTATGTTGATAGAGTATCCTTAACTCTTCGCCCACACCCAGAGTTTACAGGAAAAAGAAATAAAATAACAATCATGCATAAAAATCTCAGTGTATGCATGCAGAGAAAATAAGTATCAAGGCAACCAAAAGGATATACTATTAGGTAAGAGTTCATATACTTGTGATAGAATGAATGGTCAAGGAAACCTTTCCCAATAGGTGAAATTAAGCCAAGACCTAAAGATTAAATGGCAGCAGTAATGATTAATACTGCTGACACTATTATTCACTAAATGCAGGGTAGAATTATAAGTACAGAATTTCCAAATACTTATAAAACTCAACTCTGTTATTTGGAATTAAAATTAAACTCAGTGATATTTATGCTTTCACTAAGCATTTACTAAGCACCAGTGTGAATACATTTAGACAACTAAGGGCTCTGTGTCTTTTTTTTTTTAACATTATTTATTTATTTATTTGACAGACAGAGATCACAAGTGGGCAGGGGGGCAGGTGCGGGGTGTGGGGGGGGAAGCAGGCTCCCTGCCGAGCAGAGAGCCTGATGCAGGGCTCAATCCCAAGACCCTGAGATCATGACCTGAGCCGAAGGCAGAGGCTTAACCCACTGAGCCACCCAGGTACCCCTAAGGGCTCTGTGTCTTAAGTGGACTTGAAAAGTGTGCGAGCCAACCAGACAGAACACTTCATATCAAACTCGACAAGAACAAACAGAAATATCTGCCAACAGTACAAATTTCTTTCTATTTCTATTACCAGCTCTCCAAGTTTGTTCCAGCCAAACTTCTTTGTTAACATTAAAGTCATTACTGTCTATCAGTAAATGATAATGGAATGACATCTTTATTTATTTTGTACATTTTCTAATTCCCTCTACTAGAATATAAGCTCTTGGAGGGCAATGTGTTTTTCCACATATTCTCCTCCACCCCGCCCCGGTATCCCCTGCACCCAGGAAAGCTCTTGACAGGTGCCAGGCACCCAACAAATTGCCCTTGAGTGAATGAATCAATGCATAGATAAATGTGTTTGCATCTCCCCAAATATATTTGCATTACAACGTGCGATTTCACACTGGGTTTAGTCAATGTTTTTTAACACACTGACACTTACAATCAAGACTCAGAGTCTTACTTATGCTAACAAATGCTGATTCTTCCTAATATACAGTATTGCTTTTCCCAGCTCGGAACATTAGCTTCTCATTCAATCATTATGACAGATATTTCGGAATAAATAAATAGGGTCCCATGTGTAGTAGCGTCTATTGTGAAACTGATCACTGTGATTCTATTTCATTAGGGGCAGGATACAGGATTAGTAACCTTCTGGGAAATAAAGAACCATCACAAGAGCATACACATAAATTATAGGAGTGAAACCATATTTTGACAATGGACACTTGCCTAAAGCCCTGGAAGGGTCAAGGAAAGGGGGAGGTCAGAAGTGGAAACTGTGGTCAACACACCTGAGTGAGGGGTCTTTGCAACGGTAAGCCCTTAGACTGCCCATCATAGCTGAATTGGCATGTTTAAGTCATTTTGGCAACCATAACGGCAACCCTGTCTCCTGAATAAGATACTGCTGCTCTAGCAGAACAAAGGAACCATTAATGACACCAACTAACCCGTGTAATTCTCATTTACACCTCTTTATTACCTTCCATATACTCCGTGAGAAGCATTACACATCCCATTAATTGTTAACATACACGCAAGTCAAGATCTTTTATTATGCGAGGTCATCAGTCAGTGATAACAGAGATATTGATGTATTAGGCTCCTCATCAGAAGTTGAGCAACATTTCCATTCAAGATGATACATGGACCTTTAAAACGTACTCAATAATATTGAGTCTCAGTCTTCTGTTGCTTTTCTCTGAATGTGCATTTAGACCTTTGCACATCTATCTATCCACCCACCCATTCATTACACACTAGGTATTAATTTTCTCCTCATGGGGCCAGGGTCATGCTTGTCATTTCTGTATACCAAAGGCTAGAACATAGTAGGAGCTCAATAAGCTATTAGGGTTAAAAATAAGCAAGTGAGGAGATAGTAGGCAGAATTTTAAGCCTCCATGACCTTATCACCTGGTGTGACTCCTGTGATAATACCGAGTTATGTGACAAAAGGACTTTGCAGACGCCATAAGACTAATAACCTGTCAATCTTAAGATAAAAAGGGAGCCTCACCTAATCACATGGGCCCTTTAAATGCAGAGAGTTTTCCATGACTGAGAACGGAATGGGAAGTCTGAGTGTTGAAAATCACAAGGAGGTTTCAAAACACCCTTATGGACTTGAAAAAAAAAAATTCACTGAGGTATAATTGATTTACAAAGAACTATACAAATTAATGTGTACAATGTGATACATTTGGACACAAGCAAACACCCACAAGTCCACCGCCACAATCAATTGTCAATAATAGACATATCCAATACCTCCTAGAGCTTACTGGGCTCCATCAGCTTTTTTTCTTTTTGAAAGAACACTTAACATGAGATCCACCTCCTTAACCAATTTTGAAGAGCACAATACTGTGCTGTGAACTCCAGGCCCAGTGTTGGACAGCAGATCTCCAGAACCTCCTCATCCAGTAGCTGTGGAACTTTCTATCTGATAAATAACAACTCGTCACTCTCCCACCACCCAGGCTCTGTCACCCTCCATTATAACCTCTGCTTCCATCAGTTTGACTCCTTAAATACCTTAGAGAAATGCAATTGCGCTGTATTTGTCCCATGGCTGACTTATTTAATTTAGTATAATAGCCTCCAGGTTCATCCATATTACAAAGGACAAGATTTTCTTCTTTTTAAGGCTGAGGAGTATTCAACTGTAGCCATACTCTGATGGAGGAAGTAAAGCGAGGACCAGAGAGATGACCCTGGGACTCAAAGAGACCTCTGGCTGACAGCCAGCAAGAAAGCACTGCAATGACCCTACAAGCATAAGAAACTCAGTTTTGCCAACAACCTGACCTGGCTCGTAAGGGGACTGTTCCTCTAGGGCTCCAGGTAAGACCCCAGCCCAGGCCACAGCTTGATTTCGATTTTATAAAACCCCAGTTCAAAGAACCCAGGGGAGCACATCTGGTCTTTCAACCACAGACCTGTGGGATAATGCACAGGTGTTCTTTGAAGCCACTACCTTTGTGCTAACTTGTTATGCATCACAGATCCCTGCTATGGGGGAGATTTGGGAAGGCATTGGTAGCAGCAACCACCTAGTATCTTCATCCCTTGAAATCCTGACATAAAAAAAAATAGAGCATCTGAATAGCAAAATTATGGGCAAAATATACAACAAAAGCAGGTAACAAGGCAGCTTTAAAAACCCCAAATTTCAAGTATAAGAGTGGGGACAAGAGCCCCAAGTTCTCGATGGGTCAGACTCTGCAGAAAAGAAGGAGAGGAAAGAAATGGGTGTCCACAGATGTCAGCACAGGAGAAACTCTAGAGAGCCAACAGGACAATGGACCTGTGTGGGGCAGGAGGCAACAGTGGGAATGTTTGACCCCTCTAAGAGCCAGTGAGTGTCAGAGGTGATTGTGAGCTGCAGGGGGAAGATGACCCCAGGCTATACAAATCCTCAATGCTAACATCCCCCTCCAGGATTGAGCCACACCCCAAGGAGAGTCTAATAGGAAGAGAATCGAAACTAAAGGTTCAGATAAAAGTGAGTGTGTTAGGGAAGAGGGTTAGAATAAGAACCAAAAGAATCTCAGAAAGGAAGCTACCATACCTGCCATGTCCCCAAAAACAACAGAAGAGGAAGGAAGCTCTGTGGGACTGGAAAAATTGTCCCAAAGCACATTTCCTTTGGAAGTTCAGGAAAATTAATTTCATATAAAAGTGACAATGGAAAAGTATTGAGGTCAGATCCCTTCCAATATTACAAGAGGAAAAATAGAGAACCCAGAACCAGTAACATTCTTACAGAGATGAAAGCATGGCAGAAAGACATACCCACAAAACAGATCAAAACTGCAGCCTACTACATTATACAATAAAATTATACAGGACATGAAGAAAAAAAAAAGGCAGAGCACAAATCAGAATGCAGTAACTCAAAAATGAGGTAAGAGAACACAAACAATATTTACAAATAAAAAATATCCTTTAAAAAATAAAAGCTCAGCTACAAAAATATGTAATAGTAAATTAATGAGCACAAAAATTAGCTCAATACGTAATGCCTTAAGACAAATAAAATTTTTAAAAATTAAAAAGAAAAAGGAAATAAAACATTTCAAAAGAGAGGACAAATATTAAAGATAGGCAGAGAAGATCAAAAAAGAAGAAGAAGAAGAAAAGGAAGGGAAAAGAGAATTCCCTGAAGAAGAAAATCAATGCAAGGGAACAAAACAAATTCTAAAGCACATAATTTAAGAACGTTTCCTAAAATTAAACAAGATATATATTTTAAACTAAATCTTGAAGAGGCACACCATGTACTTGAGAATAGCAAACTGGAATGATAATCTCTAAGGACTACTCAAATAAAATCTGTCGGTCCATCAAGCAATAGGAATTTCATTAGACCACTTAGACAAACAGAGAGAGTTATTTATAAAGGAAAGAAAATCATTGTCATTGGATTTTTTTACAGTAACACTTTATGACAGAAGAAAATGAAGTACCATACTTTAAGATATTTCAAGGCTAGAAAATGTGAGCTAAGGATTTTATATCCAGCAAAACTGACTTCCGCATGTGAGTAACAGAAATTATTATCATCAACAGGCAAGAACTCAGGGCAAAAATCAGAATCTCTACCAATCACAAAGTTCCAGTGTTCCCATGTGATGGGACAAGAGCCACAGTCCTAAGTGGCTCAGACTCTGGAAGAAAGAAGCAGAGGAAAGGAATGGGTTGTCCAACAGACTTGAGAATAGAAGGAACCCCCAGTGCTACTTGAAGAATCTATCAAACAATCAAAATGACAAGAGGCATCTACAGGAGGACTGGAAGCAGAGATGAAATATACAATCACTTACGGGTGTGAGGATAAGGAGGGTTAAGGGGGGAGAATATGGTACACAATGACCACATGCTCAGACCCTATGGATAGAGTTCAACAAAAATGGGAGGGGGTGTCAAATGGGGAAAAGATGTGAAAAATCATTGTAACACTTTTAAGTAATCACATTGGTTATAGTGGTATTAGTACCGTTGTTCCAAGACTGCTTGGAAATGGACATAAAACAAATCAGTAATTACGAGATATAATTTTATCATCCCTTATGTCCTTGAGAACCAAAATTCTCAGCAAGGAAGAGGCAGTACAGATGTAACATAGAAGAGGCTGAGCAAAATTCTACACAGCTGAATTTGAATTGCAAATATCAGTAGAAACTCATATGGTACTTTATCTTCCTCTTGGTCCTGTATACTGTAAAAACCTAAAACCAATGACCAACCAAGTAGAAGGAGCATCCTTAGCGCACAGGCTGTAGTTGAAATACCAGTTTTAGAAAGCTCAGGCCAGGGGGTAGGGTTCTGGAGGAAAGAAGGAAGGTGAGTTTAGAACATCTTAAGCACTAGAAAGTGAGCGACCTATCAGCCATGTCAGAAGGACTCAGGAACCAACTTGAAAAGTCTTCTACTGGGAAAAAAAAGGAATAATTTGAGCTTCAGTAAAATAATAATTGCAATGGATTGAAATCCATCACATCCCTCATTGTGTCATAATGACATTAGTAATAATAACAATAACAATACTACTACTAATAAAAATCAAATGGTCTCCTAACTAAATGGAGGATGAGGGGAAACCAATTCATTATCCCAAAAACCAATTAAGAGAAATAATGGCACATTCATCCTGCCTTTTCTTTATGAACTTGCAGGAGCTTCCAGGAACTCAAATGGAAGATGAGGCAAAGTATCCCTTTTTAATAGTATTTCAAATTTTATATAAACTTCAAAAGTGTATATATGTGTATGTATATATATATATATTTAGTGTATATATTAAATATTATATTAATTATAATACATTTATATATCACTAATAATATAATTATAATATAGTTGATAAAACTTATATTAATATAATTTATATATTATATTTAATACTTATACTAATATATAATTGAGTCAATCAGAGTATCAACATTTTATAAGCCGCGATGAATAATCAATAGGCATTATGCATTAGGCTGCATCAACCGCTGTGACATTAGAGGACAGATGATCGCACATCTCATGCCTCCTGATGAATGGATACACCACCACCAAGACTCTTGCCAGAGAGACCAAATCCAAGTCTGATCAAGTCTCTAGATTTAAATGTCAATTTTCAGGAACTATAGTGGACATAGGAACATGTAGAGCTGTGCCAAGAGGATGTAATCACAAAATCCAGACTGTGGAAAACTATGGATTAAATGGCCTGGGTCCTGCACAGGTAAACTGCAGTGAAAATAAAGAAATAGAGGGGGATCCTGTGGATTCAGTGAGACTTAATAGACATAACAACCACAAAAGAGATACAAGACATAGGGATGAGCACTTGAGGGACATGAGTATTTTAAAAAACTCATCAAAACTGTGAAAGTTAAGATAGAGAATCAGAAAATTTTCCTGCAGTAAATATTTTTTAGGCTTTGAGGACCAGACAGTCTCTGTTACAACCACTCAACTGTTATGATGCAAAAGCAGCCATAGACAATAAGGAAAAGGATGATTGTGGCTGTGTTCCAATAAAACTTTATTTATAAAAACAGGTGGCAGGACAATTCCTGGTCCAGACCATGGTTACTTTGGGCAGAACGAGCGAATTGGACCTGAAATAGAAAACACCAAGAGGCTTCTGGGGCAACAAACAGAGTTCTATTTCTTGAGCTGAGTGGTTGGTTGTTTATTATAAGGGTATTTTGCTTACATTATGGCATTAAGCTATATAATTCCTACATGAGTCACATGACTCATGCAGACAATGACTAAGGATCTGCTATTCCGTTTTCCAATGAAAGAGACAAACACTTGCCTTCCATGTAATACTTACTTTTCCAAGAAGCCAAGTGAGCAGCTAATGGTGGCCGAGGTAACGTGTCTGGACCATACTAGGATCTGATCCCTGTTTCACTAGTACTAACTGTGATGGTTACTTTGGTGTTATCCTGATTTAGCCATGATACCCAGGTATTTGGTCAAATACCACTCTAAATGCCTGCACGAAGGTATCTTTTTAGGTATGCTTAACATTTAAATCAGTAGGCTTTGAGTATAGCTGGTTACCCTCCTTTAGTGGGTGAGCCTCACCCAATCAATTGAAGGCATTCAGAAAGAAGACTGACATCACCTAAGACTGAGGGCATTTTTCCTCCAGGTGGCCATCAGACTCAAGCTGTAACATTACCTCTTCCCTGAGTCTGCAGCTTGCATCTGGCTCTGCATGTTTCAGACTTAGCCCCATAATCCCTTGGGCTACTTCCTTAAAATACACCCCCTGTTGATTCTGTTTCTCTGGACAACTCTAACCAATACACTAACTATGTAACCTTGAACAAGTGACCTACCTTCTCTGTACTCTGGGTGCCTCATCACTAAAGCGGGACAATAATCACAACAGATACAAAATTTTAAAAGGTACTTCCTTGCCCTTCTTGGGAGAGGGCCATTTGATGCCCCCCACCACTGTCTTGACATAACAAAAGAATACCAAGAGGAGTAGCAGTCGTCTTAGCCATGAAGATGAAATCCACATGCCGAGGGACTGCAGAGGAGCAAAAGAGCCTGGGTCCCTGACATCATCACTTAGCCATAGCATCTGGTCACAAGAGAAAACTACTAGGATGAGCCACCAAATCACTACGGTTCAACTTTACACACCCAACCCTAACCCTCACCTTTGTAGCTAAGCAGGGAAAAACAGAAAGAATAACGAGCTAATATTCTGCCCTTGGAACAATGCCTAGAACATAGACATCATCATCATTGATATTGTGTGTTGTCCCTCCATGCTGGACACCCACCACGGCTCAGTGAGACCATAACAGCTCCAGGTAATCATCTCAGTCTCAACTCCAGAGTAATGAAAGTACGTCTCACCCTCCAGCAGCCAACAAGAGTTTTGGTCTTGGTCCTCAGTGGCTGTCGGAACTGCTGCTCCAGCTCAGACCAGTTAGAGCCCAGGCCTGAGGCTGATAGTTGGGGTTAGGGTTGCCTGATTTAGCAAATAAAACCACAGGATGCCCAGTGAAATTTGAATTTCACATACATAGTGAATGGTTTTTAGTAGACTATGCCCCATGTGGTATATGGGAGAAAGTTGTACTAAAAATATATATATATACACAGTTTATCTGAAATTCAGATGTCACTGGGCAGTCTATATTTTAGGACATTCCTAGTTGCGGCCCATCACATCCAAACACTTCAGCTGGGAGGGACTGGGAGCTATAATTCATTAAATGAAATTCTGGGACTGTCTTTTTTTTTTTTTTTAAGATTTTGTTTATTTATTGGAGAGAGGGGGGGGGTGGGGAGCAGAGGTGAGGGACAAGCAGACTCCAGGCTAAGCGTGGAACCCAACACAGGGCTTGTCCTCAGGACCCAAGATCATGACCTGAGCCGAAACTAGGAGCCAGATGCATAACCAACTGAGCCACCCAGGCTCAATTCTGGGGCTGTTTTTACTGAAAACAGGTGAATCGGGCAGAAACACACACACGCTCACAAATGCCCTTGCAAACATCTTATTTTTCAAAATAAAACAACTTACAGAAACTGCAAGTTGAATGCCTACAACCTATAGATCTGGGGAGATAAGTGGGATATGAAAACATAGGATATAAAACATAAAAAAATCTTACTTGTATATAAGGTAGTTGTGATCCAACCACAATGATGTTTATGACAAAAATTTTCTATTTCTTTTCCTCCAGTCATTCAACTGCTCGATGAAACCCCCAATAAGACAGAAAGGAAATCATAGCACAGAGTATAAAGATTCAGAAAGAATATAATTATATGATAGGTGTGTGTGCTGTAAGCTTGCACATATCTATCTTTCTTAAAAATAGATTGCATAAAGAAAATCTCTGATTTCATTGAAAACAATAATTATGTCAGTTATACTAAGAAAAGGATTATAATACTCAGAATTTGGAATACTTGGTAACTCACAGCTTAGTATTCTACATATTTGTTGCAAACTGGAATATTCTGGTATGATAAGTACCAATGTGTCTATATGTATATGTGTTTGCACATACACACTTATACACATAGATGTACATGGCCTTAGCCTGTGATCCGCTTGGATCTAGAAAAATCTATTTTCAAGATATCATAGGAATTAGCAATATCATGTGAGTTTCAATGGTCTGAAATTAGCTCTTAAGATGCCGGGATTCAAGTCCTTTGATTTCATGTAACTGACAACGTCTTCACAGCATTTTCATCAGGCAAACTCTACAACAATTAAAGCAGAACAAAAGCCATCTAGTACTGACATTATCGCAAATATATACAGGATGTACACTTAATTCTCTCCCTTTATAAATCCCACTAACAGCCTAAGTCTAGCTTCAGTTTTCTTGTCCTTTGTGCAGACTCAAGCTTTGTGACCATGGGGGAATTTGATGCAATTCCTAAAAAAAAAAAAAAAGAAAAAAAGTGATATTCCAAAATGGAGAAATGGGTTTGATATAGGACAACTGAAAGTTGTTTTTGGTCTAAAAAGAAACTTGAAGGAAATCTGTTTTTAAAGCCTCCTCACTGAATGAGGAAGATGGCATTATTCATTGATTCATTTCCCCATTCATTTTTCCAGGATTAACTGAGCAGCTATTTTGTGCCAACCCTAAAGCCCTTGGGGACACAGGAGCATATAGGGCATGCTGTCTGCCCTTCAGGGAAAAGACCGCCCTACCCCCAAACTTCCAGGCTGCTCGTTGCCCCAGTCCCTAAAGTGCTTCACATGTTGTGGTCTCTTGTCCACTGAGAAATGCTAAGAGGATCTCTTTCTAGTGAGCCATGTTCTGCCTTTGTTGTCCAAAGGGTAGTATGTTCCCTTCTTGTACACAATAGCATTTTAGGTGAGACACAGATGGATAGCTCTAAAATTTCACTAACTCCATATATTTTTTTTTTATCAGTGCATACCTTTTATATGGGTTTCTATTTCTATTTCCTCATACAGCAGATTTTTAAGTTATTTAAAACAGAGTTAGAGACAAAGGTCAAGTAAGAAATAATAGAGGGGACATATGGATGGGCAGCTCGACTGTGACTGACAAGTGGGAAACTCTGTTTCATGTTATGCCTGGGATCCCAGAAAGAATGTTGTCTGCCTGAATTCCTCCTGGTGTGTCTGCTTGGGGCTGAGACACCTTTCATCTGAGGACAAAGTCCCTAAGTCCTTTCGCAGGTATTTCAAGGTGAGATATAAGGGCAAATGCTCTTCAGAGAAAGACCACGTTGGCTAGTGTTTATACAAAAATAGAAGACTGGGTGACGTCAGGCTTTCTGACATTTTTAGGGCACGCCACTGGAGACCTGAAAGGTGTCTAGGAAGAGGTTAAAGGGCAAAGAGAAGTGGTGGGTGGGACCCCCGCATTGAGCTCTGAGTAGTGGGGCCCCGCAATCACAGAGTGATGCTTAGAGTAACCAAAAGAATCTAGAACATTCTCGGTTCTTTATGGAGAGCAAAGCAGTTTGCACACTTTATGCAATCTCCTTAAATAATAAAAGCATGAAGGGTGCCTGGCTGGCTCAGCCAGTTTAGCATTTCTTTGGTTCAGGTCCTGATCCCAGGGTTCTGGGACCCAGCCCCATGGTCAGCTCCCTGCTTAACAGGGGAGCCTTGCTTCTCTCTCTCCCCGCCCCTACCCATACTTCTGCTCCCTTCCGCAAGTGTGCTCTCTCTCTAACAAATAAAATCTTTAAAAATGATAATAATAATAAAACCACCAAGTGGTATTGGCATACTCTCATTGTACCTTTGAGGACATAGCTGACCAGCCATTATGGACTTTGGCTGATATCACTCAGCTAAGCCAAACTAGAACCCGAATGTCAGTTCTCTAATCACCTATTCTGCCTTATGTTTAAAGGAATGCGGTTAATGGCTCCTTGCTACCCTAGAGCAGTCTGCAGACCAGCAACATTAGCATCACCTGGGAGCTTCTTAGAAATGCAGCATCTCAGGCTCCACCCCCGACCTCCTACATCAAAACCCGCATTTCACAAACCTCCCAGGTAATTCACGAGCACATTAAAGTCTGAGAAGCACAGCTGAAACCCTTCTTCCATTCATCCAAGATAGGAAATTGATTTTTTTTTAAATTTATAATAACAAAATAAAGAACAAAACCCACAGATAGGAAGAGTAGTAAGGCAGGGAAGGAGGAGAGATGGGGAGGGAAGGAAGACAGGTATGAAAGGACAAATTCCTTAGCAATCTGGAAACATAGACCTTATTTTCAAAAATCACTCTGAAAATACCCTTTTCCCATTCTCATTTTGGAGCACCAGTGTTTCGTATTTCATAGGAAGAGGGGCCGAAAGCCAGAGCACTATAGATTTGGTACAGGTGAGTTCTGGATGTGCTACAGAACCCCCAGCGCCTAATGAAAGCCTTTTAAGTAAATCTCAGGAAGCTCTAATCTCGCGGAGCCCGTCTGTGTTCTTCTCTGCTGCTCTTATTTAATTTTTAATAAGAACACTTCCACGCGGCTCGAAAGCACGGCTCAATTAAGAAATATTCCTACCAGGCGTCTTTGAAATCATACAGCATCCTCTTCCTTCTGTTTCCTGATGACCCACAATTTGGTCGTGGAGAACGGTGTATGGGAGGAAGGGGAACAACCAAAGCTTATTTTTTAATTGCAAGTTCAATTTCACACTGTTCTTTGTGAGACGGCAAGACTGATTTTCAAAGACAGAACCGCAACTCGTGCGTCTGCTGCCAGAAGGCTACGTTAAAATATCTTAGGATTGTATTTTTGAAATTTCAAGTGGCATCTTTGATCTGATTCCTTAGGTATTAGATGTCCTTGAAGTTATATCGAGGTCATGGGATATAATTTTAAATGAAACAATGGTTTCTGAACCACAGAAACCCAACTACAAGTATCTTAAAATAATCTAAACTTAAGTCCCTTATAATGCTGTAAGGTTTATCATGGAGGAAATATCGCCTGGTGATTCCTAGCAAAATTTACCTTGCATTAACATTTCTTTTCTAAAGACCAGTTTCCCAAGATTTAAATCTAGCCACAAATTTTCAGTATCTGCTCATATTTTCCAGCAGAGAATTCATGGTTGCATCTGTTATCAGTATATTTATACATTAAAGCACATACACACATGTACACGTGTGTGTGTGTGTGTGTGTGTGTGGCAACAACAAATGATGCTGCCCATGTTGGTTCATTTCAAAAGCACAAAAGAATAATGTATAATGTATATAATTATCTATTCATTATTTTCATCTGTAATCCATTCTCTGCCTAAAATGTAAGCAGTCTTACCAGGCAAGGTATAAAAGGGACAATTATATATAGAATCATGGTGGGGAATGGAAACATTAAAAACAGCAGCGACACAGACATCACCATACACTGGAGCTGCAGGTGCGCTGCCCATCAGTTTTACCTTCGCCTATCCTCATGGCAAAGACAAAAAGAAAACATACTCTACTATATGTCTCACACTTCCTCATAGGAGAAAACGACCAATGCACCGGAAGTAAAACGTTTTCATGGATCAAAGGAAATATTCATGTGGATCAATATTTTGGAGACCTCAAGCAATCTGAGAGCCTAAGTCTTCATATCTGGCTATACCAAGACAAAATACAGCAATTGTGGATTTCTATTTGAATAAACCCTCTAAGAATACCTCCCAGAGGGGATTTCTGCAGGTAGATGAGGCACTGCTGTCCAAAGTTCGTAAAATGGGCGATGTCAGAAATCTTGGAGTAGATCTGGTACAAAATGTCTAAGGTCTCCTTCAAATATCAGGGGGTACCTGGCAAATCCATCAAGGCTACTTCTCAGTTTAGCTAAACTGCTAAAAGCCCAGTTGACTTTGCCAGAGATTAACTCAGCAGTTCATTGAGTGAAAATTCATATAACATAAAATTTACCCATGTCAAGAATTTTTAGTAAATTTACCAAACTGTGCAACTATCACCATAATCTAGTGGTAGAATATTCATTACCCCCCAAAGATCTCTCATAAACATGTACACGTCATGTCTACTTCTACCCCCAGTCCTAGGTAATTACTAACTCACTTCCGTCTTTTTGAAATAGCTTTTCTGGATATTTCACATAAATGAAATCACACTATAGGTGGTCTCTCATATCTGACTTCTTTCACTTTGCACGGTGTTTTTGAAATCCAACCAAGTCATAGTATATGCTAGGACTCACTTCCTCTTTACTACCAAATAATACTCCACTATGTGGTTATACCACATTTTGTCCATTCACCAGTTGACATTTGGGTTGTTCCCCATTTTAGTCATGGTGAAGCTTACCCATCTGAAAGAGAGACCCAAAGATCCTGGAGATGGGACCCATATTTGCTCAAAAAAGTACACTGGATTTGTTCAAGCACTTGGACAAAGAAGGAACATCTAAATCTCCCAGTTTCCAGAGTCATGTGACATGCAAGAGATAAATTAGGAACAAGTTTTGCCAAATCATAAAATAATTTTCTACATACCCCCTTTTTTCCCCTTTCCCTTAGCTAATGTTTAATAATTGCTAGTAAGAGCTAACATGTATGGAAGGCTTATGATCTTTGAAGCTTATGATAAGTTCATGTGTACTATCTCATTTCATTCTTACAACAGCCTAAGAGGTCAGCATTACTGTTGCCCTCTTCTTGAGAAATGAGGGAATTGAACACTTTGGCAATTAATTACTCAAGATCATGCTGCTGGGAGCGGGTCTGAGGAGGACTCAGAACTTAACAGTTTGATGCTAGAGCCTGTGGGTAATTGTGGTGTACACTGTTTCTTCATATCTTAAAGCTGACCTCCCTTCCTCAGGGAGGTCTTTTGGTGTATTGTGATGATAAGCAGAGTCCTTTGAAGTGATTTAATCAATCGGTTCATTTCCTTTAATGGGGTGCACACTAAAACCATGTCACGGTCCTGAGAGAACGCGTTCTTCTCTCCTAGTTACCAGTTGGGAATGTTTTTGCCTACACACTTCAGTTTTGTGCTATTGACATTTGGGGCCCAATCATACTTGGCTGGGGGTCTGTCCTATACATTGTAGAGAGTTTAGCAGCATCCCTTGTCTCTGCGTACTAGATGTCAGCCGCGGCTGCCCTTCACCCCTACCCCAGGTGACCATCAAGAACGTCTCCAGATATTGCAAGAATGTCTCCTGGAGGGCACACTTGCCTCAACTGGGAACCACTGGTCTAGGTCTTTTCCTGAGTGTCACATGTATTCTTACAACGAGTCATAACAACCTCATGAGGCAGGTATCACTATTATTCCCATTTCAGATTAAAATGAAATAAACTTTGCCACTGAGACATTAAGTAAAATTTCCAAGGTCACAGAATTGGCACCAGAGCCTACTCCTTATCCAAGCCACTCTATCCTCTATTGCCTGTCGCTGGTAGAGGGTAAAGCTGTTGTCGCTCTTCACTGCATGGGGGGCAGGGGGCAGTGATATCACATCTGGCTGATACTAATCCATTGCCTTCATATATTAATTGGGTAAATCCATGTTACTGGCTTAGAGCAGTGCCTGGGATATAGTAAGAACTATTTACTAGCTCTGTAATCATTATTATTCCCTGGGTCTGAGCACATGGCTGCCCAAATGAAACTCAGGTTTATTAACAAGAGATAAGCTTGGGCTGGATGTCGTTCTATAGTATATCCTATAATAGCATAGGACACTATTAGCAGCACCCCATTTCCTAAAGCCGGGGGACCAATTTCATATAATGGCTCTACTAAGATACTGAAATAGAAGTAAAATAGGAAAGAAGTTAAGACATAGTCTTCTCTTACATCGTTCCAAACTGGAAATCCATCTGTCATAAGAACTTAACTGCCTCCTCTGAGCTTAGAAGTAATAATATGTTAGAGGCTTTAAGAAACCTTAAAAGCTTGTGTTTTATTCAAATAATATCCACCTTACTTCATCTATTGCTTCTGTCCATGAAGCCAAAAACCAGGAAGAAAACCATGATGCAGAGAGAGACAGAGGCGATCCTTAACCACTTCCTACTAGAGTAAGGACTAGTGACTGGTAATTGTGCCCAAACTAGCTTGTTACCTATACAAATAAATAAGAAAGCATTTAAATTTATTCACTTAACCATATATATGTATCTAGTTATTCATATATGTAAGCATACGTGTGTATATGTGTGTGTATTTTGAGGTCATACTCTGAATCAGACACAGTTCATGATATTGAGGCTACAGCAGTAAGAAAAACAAACACAGTAAGAAAAAAATTCTTACCCTCATGAAGTTTCCATTGTAGTGAGAGACAGAAAATGAACAAGTATATTCAGCTAAGTTTTAAACACAGGATAGAAAGAGGCCATTACATTTTGTCTTCCTTCCTTAAGTGATATGGAAACAAAAGCTTAAATGAGATTGATGAAAGCTGGAAAAATGTTATAGATAGCATCAAGCATCAAGCCAAAAAATGCCGAGAAACCCCTCATAAATAAGAAAATTGAGTCCCAGAGAAAAGAAGTGCCTTGCGAAAGGTCACAACTGTGCATTAACCAGAAATACCCCTGACACAAAAAGCAAAACAGACAGAAATACACAGATCAAACTCACTTAAAACACAAAGAAGGTAAATCTGGCTCCTATTGTTGGCATGTCCAGTAGGTAAATCTGGGCTTCAGGTAAGGTTAAATCTAGGACTTTAAGTCATATTTTTAGGACACTGATTCTCTGTCCATCTCTCCATTCTGTTTTCTCCCTCTGATGGCTTCATGCTTATTAAAGTTCACTCTGTGAGTTTACAAAAAATGACTGTGGGCAGGTCCTGGCTTTCATGTCCCCCAAGAGTTCAGCTCTGTAATGGACAAATGCAAACCCCAGCTCTATTATTTGCAAGCTGTGTGACCTCAGGAGTATTCCTCTATCTCCCTGTGCTTCCGTGTTTCCATCTGTGAAATGGGGACAGATGAGAGTACCTATGTGGCGGGTTGGAGGAAAGATTGAAAGAGAAAATTCACCAAAAAGTGTATTCTTCAAGAAGGGCCTGGCAGGCAGTAAACACTCATTAGCTCTTACTATTGACAGTTTGTCAATCCCAGTGGGAAGAGCTTCTCCTTTCTCAATACCTCATACGAGGCCAGAAAGGTAATTCATCCTGTCTGGGTCATGGTCCACTTTGCAGCCATCAATGCAAGGAAATGTATGAGTCTCTTTTGAATTCCATAAACTGAAAATGGGAGGGAAATGGATTCCCCCAAAGAACCGGGTTGATACAGAGGGCAAAAATGGATGCTATTCACTTCAGAGAGTGTTGGACATGTAGGGGACTGAGACATGGGCAGAGAGAGGGGCAATATACCAAAAGAATTACCAGTGGAAATGCAGTGAGCAAAAACAATGAAAGAAGAACCGGGGGGAGCTTCTGCTCATGGCTTCATGCCAGCACAGGAAAGAATGTCCTGAGAAGTGAAACTGAGTTCAGTGAACTCTTCCTCTGACATCTTTTCTTTGGGTTACATTTTTGGTGAAAGGGATGGGGTGTTGAGTTTGTGGTTAAATTTGCTCTGAGACTTGGCTATTATTCTGCCCATTTTCTCTGTCCAACATTTTGAGAAAATTCCTGAAACTTGATTGATCCCTGATGTGACCAAATGGTTTTTACATGGGACAAAGTTGACTCTCAGATGGCCTCTTTGACCCCATGATGTTTTGTAAAAGTGAAGGTAAGCTGTCCAATATTTAAGACTAAAGAGACTTTGGAGCACCTAGATGGCTCAATCAGTTAAGCATCTAACTTTTAGTTTTGACTCAGGTCATGATCTCAAGGTCATGAGATTGAGCCCCCTGTGGGGTTCTGTGCTCAACAACAAGGAGTCTGCTTCAGATTGTCTCTCTTCCTCTCCCGCTGCCCCTTCCCTGCTTTCTCTTGTGCTCTCTCTAAATAAATAAATATAAAATCTTAAAAAAAAAAAAAAAGAATAAATAGACCTCAAATTAATCACAACTTCCTGGTTCCTCTTCTGACAAATCAAGACATCTGCACACTTTGGACTGAATTTCCACACGGACGTGGATGGAGCCACGTTGCTCCCTTGGACAAAGTTGTATGGTATGTTCTAGTGTCCCCCCTACTCAAAGTGTGACCCATGGCCCAGGTGAATTAGCATTACATGGGAATTTGTTAGGAAGGCAGAACTCATGCTCCATTCCACCTTCTGGATCAGAATGAACAAACTCTCCAGGTTAGCTGAATTCAAACCCCAGTGTGAGAAGCACTGCATGGTCCCCATTTGGTCCTCTCCCACCTCCCTCCCTGAAGGTCAGGACCAAGATGAGCATTCAACAAGAGGAGGCATGGGGGCCATGAAATATAAGAAGACCTCGTCCTCAGGCTCAGGCCAGTGCCTTCCCCTCAGGGTGTGCAAACACGACATTGACACTCACACACCCTGAGAGTGTATATTGCCTTCAGCTGTGTGCTTGAGACGCTTCTCTTACCTCACTCACGTCCAGGTCTCATTGAAGACCTTTGATTTACTGCCAGTGGCCCATTTCTATAGTGTTAGGAATAAAAGAGGACACAGAAAGTTCCAGTACAATTCCATATTTTTGTAATTGGAAGCCCAAAACTGAAAAAGGAAATACAACTGGCCCAGAGTTGAGTGTCTGATCAGTGGCAGAGCAGAGAAGAAAATCTGAGGTCCTGTCATTAGGACCACTGACACCCTTCCCACCACACCACAGCTGCATCCACACTGGCCACCACTTCTGGATATGCCTGTAGAAAAGCAATGAGACCTTGGAGGTAGGTTAAGGAATGTGAAAGTATTATTTTGATTCCTGAATCAACAGATCATTATAAACGGTCACTTATTGATCAATAACGTGGTTGCCTAAGTCATATAGATATGCGTAAAGGAACTTGAGAGGGTATTTTCTTTTACTTGATGAGAAAGTCAATTTTTAAAATAATCAAAAGCGAAGATTTCTTAGATACAATATCAAATCCAAGCGTGGGGAGAGATGATAAATTATCCTGGATCAAAATTAAGCAAGATGCTGCGGGGAGAATAAAAAGACAAGCTTTTGGCAGGGAGAAATTATCTCTAAATCATGCATCCATGGAGGGCACGTGATGTAATGAGCCTTGGGTATTACATAAGACTGATGAATCACTGACCTCTACCTCTGAAACCAATACTACATTATATGTTAACGGCATTCAAGTTAAAAATAATAAAAAATAATGATAAATTAAAAATAAAAAATGTAAAGAAAGACTTGTATCCAGATTGGATGAAGAATACTGAAAATGCAATAATCAAAAACCAACCAGGCTCATACAAAAAGCAGGCAAAAGATTTGAAGAGATACTTCACCAAGGAAGACATACGGAAGAATGCAAATAAGCAGGGAAAAGTTGTGCGTGATGCTGGCCATTAGGGAAATACAAATTAAAATTTCAGTGAAGTGGTACTACATAATTATTTAAATATCTAAAATTATAAAGCCGGCCAAACGGAGAGTTGAGGATGGTATGAAATAGCCAGGACACACACTACATGGCTGGTGAGAAAATAAAATAATGAAATATCAATTATATCTGAATTACAAAACATACTGAGAGAACAGTATTTAACTATATTTAAACTTCCCATCTATTTGATGCCCTTGCTGTTTCTTTAAACACAACACACTCTATTGTTCAGAGCCTTCACATTTGCTGTTCCCTCTG
Source organism: Mustela lutreola (assembly GCF_030435805.1). Taxonomy (NCBI): domain Eukaryota; kingdom Metazoa; phylum Chordata; class Mammalia; order Carnivora; family Mustelidae; genus Mustela; species Mustela lutreola. Next base: position 8,994,269 of record NC_081298.1, read on the forward strand.
CCTGCAATGCTCTTCCCCAGATATTCAAAAAGCTTGTTCCTCGTATCTTTACTATATCTGTTCCAATATCACCTTCACTTCATACAAGCTTACTCCTTTCCCCCCAGTGACCCCTTTCCTAGTCCCAGCTGTATTTCACTGCTTCCCACTTAACATCTGACATCGTATATATTTTGCTTTTTTATCTAGCTAATCATCTGCCTCTGCCCTCTAGAATAGCAGCTCTCTTGGAGCTAGGAGTTTTTGAGTGTTTTTATTCAGTGCTCTATTCCCAGCACCTGGAATAATGCCCAGCACATATTAGAAGCTTAATAGTATTTGCTGAATACTGATCCAGTTAAGTCTTTACTTTTCATGGGTTCACGGGCACCTTACAGGGGCATTTTTGTGCCTGCAAAGCAGGTATATATCATCAGATTCCACCATGAAAAAAGAAAATCACGGACTGAAATTCTTTTTGAGTTAGCAGCTCATACAACATTTGAAATCCCAAATTAAATATGTGCTAAGAGACACTACAGCATTTTATAAGCTGCAAAGCACTACGTTCTTATATTTTTAAGTCATCTCTACGCCCAAGGTGGGGCTCAAACTCACAACCCCAAGATCAGCAGTCACACGCTCTACTGACCGAGCCAGTCAGGCGCCCCAGCACTACATTGTTATTAATGACAAGACTTATGAGTGGCCTCTGGCGAATTTTCTGAGTCGAGGTAACTTAATTCTGAGCAAGTCACTGCAGAGTGTCTGGACCTGAGTTTACTCACCTGTAAAACAGTAGCTTAAACTCAACAGTAGCTAGCATCTTTAGGGCAGCTTACCATAGTGCCAAAGAATATAGATTTTTACCAGACAGACCTGGGTTCTAATCTTGACTATGCCCAAATACCCACAGATTGTCGGAAGTCTCTTAACTTCTCTGAGCCTCAGTTTCTAGGTCTATAAAATGGGGGCAAACATCGTTCCTGCCTCTTTGGAATGCTTTATGAATAAAATAACACCTGAATATAAAAAGTAACCAAAAAGCGGTATGGGTTAGATAAGTGTGTTTTTCCTTTTTTCCCCAATCTTTAAAACAACATTGTTTTTATTGGATATTTCAGTCCCTTTGACCTTCAAGGAGAATTTCATTTTAATTTTAATTCTCATACATATAAATCTTGAATGAAAATGAACTAAAGCTGCTAGCCAATAAAACTTAATTCAGTATAAATGCTCCCAGGTAGAAAGTTTCCAAAAAAACATTGAGTTCCACCCCCCCATCTGGGCCTGGAGAGTCAGAAAGTTTAACAACACTGCATACTGCTCCTTTTTAAATGCCACAATGAACAGCACAGACTTAACTGCAATTAAGTAGTCCCCGCTGACCACTGAATATACAGTCCATCATACTCCAGAGAGGCAAAACTGTCAGATTAGTGGAAATTCATTTTGGGATTGCTGGGTAATTTCAAGAGCTGACAGCCAAAGAAAAATCCATGATCCCCTGAGTGGGCCGGCATAGATCATTCTCTAACAGCAGCTGTTTGGGAAATAATGCAGTAGGATTCCAGATTCCAAAGTTCACTTCCAGAGCAAAGTTGGAGAAGAAAATGGGAGTGATGAGATCACTGTTTGAATGGAGGAAGATGGAATGTGATCCTTCTAGTACCAACCTTAGCTAAACAAATAGGCAGTGGGTTTATAAAGCTGCATGGGCTTCTGTAGCCCATCACTTCTCCGTGAAGGACTTGGGTGGCGGGGGGTACTGACCTAGGGAAATGCTGGACATTATCAGTTCAGAACTCTATAAACAGCACCTTGCTGCTTTGAAGTCCTTTGCCTGAATGTACATTTTTTAGACAGTTTTCTAGAATTCACTTGGCCCTACATGAGAGTCTTCAAACTCTCCCCATCATCAGCCAAGCTGGTGCTTTCTAAAACATGAGAATTTTTTTGACGGGTAAAAACCATTTCCCTTAGTAGAAGACCTGGAGGGCTAATTAACATGCAGTAACTGTTCACTATGCCCCAGGCACTGTGCTAAATGCTCTCCCTGTACTATCTTTCAATCCTTAGTTGGACCTTATGAGGTTAGCGTTCCTGTACCCATTATACAGATGAAGAAGCTAAGGCCCGGAGAAGCCCAGCCGCGTGACTGCCATCCTACCACCCGCACTCTAGATTGGATTCTAGGCCATCTGCTCTAGAGCAGCCGTCCTCAATCAGGGGTGATTTCACTCCCCAGAAGACATCAGGCAACATCTGGAGACATTTTTGGTTGTCACCACTGCTACTGGGGGACCGTGTGCACAGTCCGGGGTGGGGAGGGACGCTGCTGAATATCCGATAATGTAACATTGATTCATCCAGCCCCATATATCACCAATAGTGAGGTTGGGACAAGCTGCTCTGGGACACTGATTCTCAAGCATGGCCCCTAGACCAGCAGCAGCAGCAGCATCCCCGGGGGATCTTGTTAGAAATGCAAAATAGAGGGCCCCACCCCAGATCCACTGAGTAGGAGGGAGCAGCGGCCTGAGTTTCCACAAGCCTTCTAGGTGATCCTGCTGCAGGCCACAATTTAAGAACCACTATTTTAGGGCCATCTGGACCTGTGGACTTGGCTCCACCGGTCACCCCAAATGCTCACAAATTCCCCAGGTCGACACCAAAATGAACATCGAGAACTTTCGCTCGTCTAGTTCAAGCCCTATCAGAATTCAAGATCAGCCAGACCCCCTTCCTTGTGTCTGAGGCCACAGAATAATGCCACTAGCCTGCCCACAACCTTCCCTGTGATGTGCAGCAATCAGACACTATGCCATGACCTCATCAGGAGGACCTAGAGTCCCCCTCTCAATGCTTCTGTGATTACTAGGGTACTCCTGAAAGCAACTTAGCAGGGAACAAATACTGCCCCCCCCCCCACTTAGGTCAGATCCTGCGAGAGTTGCCCATGTAGGCACCATCTCAATTATTCTCTTTAATAGGGACGATGATGAGTGCTGTTCGTGGAGGGACTTTCCTTGTGGCAGGCACTTTACCTGCATGACCTCATGTTTCACCACTGCTGGGAGGCTAGGTTCTATAATAGTGCCCATTTTTGAGATAAAGAAACTGAGGCTCTATGTTAGGAATATTCTATCAGCTATAGGTACACTCTTACTGGGTTGCTGAACTCCAGGGTCCACCTCGGGGGATAGGAGAAGAGCACCGAGCTGGAGTTCATGGAAATTTTGCCACTAACAACTGCTTCTTCCTTGTTTGTAAAAGGGAAGATTTAAATTAAAAGCAACCCTAATTTCCTTCCACACCTAACCACTTACACTTGTAGTGGGTAATAACTGTTCTATTTCCTTGGGACCAGTACAATAAACATGATAACTATGTGCATTGGTGTTTGCATTGATTTCATTACATGATATTGATAGCGATTTACATTGATACAGCAGTTAAAATATTTCCCTTGTGCTTTTCCATCCGCGATCTCATTTCGATTCACCACTGTTCTGTGAGGTCCGTGGAAGGCAGGTTGACTTCCTTTGATTTTGACCACTGGAATGATACATGGTCAGCAAACAAGGATCCTTGCTACCTGCTTGGCAAGTGCTGAGTGTTTTACGAGCCTTCTCTTTTATCCTCACGGTGACCCTGTGAGACAAACATAACTATATCCACTTTATAGATGAGAAAACCAAGGCTCTGAGACAAGTCTGGACCCAGGGAGCACGCCATCAGTGCTGTACCCGTGTTTGATCCCTACCTCACCAACCCCAAGCCCAAGATCCCAGCCTCACTATGCATGGGTCTTCCAGAAAACAGAGGCAAGGCAGAGAGAGAGCTGGGACATCCCGAATGAAATTTATCAAGGTGAAGCCTAGAATAAAATCCCAGCCCCTGCCTCCCTTCCTGTGGTCTTGCTATTAGAACATAAGTAGACTCGAATCTTTTGTTTTAGGGGTGCGGGTGGGCACGGAACCGTGGGCTGGATCACGTTCACCATGACTACAGCAGAGGCTCACCTTCAACCTGCTCTCTAGGTGGGGGTGGGGCAGGGGCGGAGCTGCACCGCGGCACTGGCTCCCTTTAAACGGATGCACTAGCCCCTTGGGAGATGAAGCTCGTTGGTTCTGTCACTCGTGAGTAATGCACCATAGCTCCCCGGTGGGGAAAATGCCAGATTATACAATAGCATGCTTTGGTGTGCAGCTGTCTTTAGAATAACAAATCCCCTCTTCTGCTTGTGAGCATTATGCTTTAATAAAAACCAAAACAGTGGCCACAAATCCCAGCTCTAGCTAAAGGGCATGCCTTGTAAATTCATGTTGGTTACACCCCTCGCCATAACCCCTCCCCCCCAAAAACACACACCTTTCATAATTCACAGGGAATGGCCCAGCCTGTGGGTCTATTTACCTTTGTTTTCTGGTGGGGGTGGGGAAGCAGAGGGCCTTAGCCTCAGCACTACTCCCTATTGACCCCTATTGGGGTCAGATAAATCTTTGTTGGGATGTTGGGATGTGTGTGTGTGTGGGGGGGGGTTGCCCTGTTCCTTGTAGGATATTTAGCACCATCCATGGCCTCTACCCACTAGTAGATGAAAGAAGCCCCATGGGGCAGCCGGGGTCTCAGTCGATTAAATGCCTCGCTCCTGGCGTCAGCTCAGGTCATGATCTCAAGGTCCTGGGATTCAGCCCTGGGCTGGGCTCTGCACAGTCCACTCCGTATTCTCTCCTCCTCCCGCTTTGCTCCTGCCCACAGCCCTCTGCTCTCTCTAAAATAAGTAAATAAATAAATAATTTTTTTAAAAAGGAGGGACTCCTAGGTGGTTCATTGGCTCAAGCGTCTGCCTTTGACTCAGATCATGATCCCAGGGTCCGGGGTTTGAGCCCCATATCTGGCCCCCTTCCCCCTCTCATGCTGTCTCTCTTTCTCACTCTCAAATAAATACATAAAATATTAAAAAGGAAGAAGAAGCCCCTGACTCCAGTTGCGACAACCTAAGCTATTTTCCAGACATTCAAAAGGGGTGGGCAAAAAAAACATTTTCCCCGGCTGAGAACCCCTGTGATAATGAGAAAACAGCCAAGCTTGCCATACGTGGGTGTTGGGAGAGTTAATGCCTCCGAGGTGAAACTCTCCCTTCTTAAAAGACAAATACATTCATCTATGGAAGAAAACACTGATCCCAACCGTGTGCAACATAAAGCAGATGTCCCCGTGCATGGCCAGGGTTCAGCGTAGCCCTTTCTTCTCCCTGCTCCTCTGGGAAGAGTGGGGGTGCTGCCAGCACCCTGCAGAGCTGGGTCTGGAAGGCTTCCAGCCGGTGAAAGCTGCTGGGGTGGGGGGCAGGGCCAGAGGCCCAGACCTAGCTCCTGCGTGCCCATCCCCTCGGTGCCCACACCACCTTCACACGTTCCAAACTTAGAGGTGAAAGCTCACAGGTGAGACGGGGGGGAGGAACAGAGCCCAGCAACACGTTGGAAATAGCACGCGCTGGGGATGCAAGGGGGGATGGGCTTCTTGCCTGCCTGCCTTGGGGGGGGCGGGGGGAGATAAGGTCAAAATCAATCCCTATTTCAGAGATTCAATACATGCCCCCCTCAATAGGGACTTGTTTGTCCACAGGGTGTTTTAAAAACATGGGATTTTGCCCAACATGGAAAAACTGGGATACCGCTTGTAAAAATTCAGGTGTCAGGCTTCTCAAGAGAAATAGGCAGTTCTGGACGCAGTCTGCGTGGTGACCATGCACTGGGGCAGAGTGGGGGCGCTCCCTGTTGAGGGGGAAGCTGTTTGGCCAACCCACTCGTTTTACACCTGCCTGCCCAGACAGAGTCTGCAGAAAACGAAATGAAGTGCCCCGCCCCCTTTGTTTCTAACACGTGTTGTATTCAGCAATGTTGGATATATTAAAAATGCATTGAACACATGTATAATTTAGGAAGCATAACAAAACCAGCATCCACAAACCTGACACCTATATTTCAAACTAGAGCATTGCCTTGAATATACGCATTATTTCCTCTCTCTCTCTCCTCCCCTCTCAGGTACTTTTTATTCTGAGTTTTGTGTTTGTCATTGTCCTATTTTTTTTGTATCCAGTTGTATCACACATGAATGCATCTCCAGGGGATATGTCACTCCATCTTGCATGTGTTGGGCTTTATGACAGACAGCAGTACCCTAGTGTGTGTAGTCTTGGCTGATTCTCTTTGTCACCCAACTGCTTGCTTCTAAGACGCAGCCACGGTGTTGCCTGGAGCAGTGGGTCTTTCATTCTTCACTGCTGTATAATGTTCCACCATTCTGTGAGTATCTACTGCTGCTTCTTGTGGTTCCTGCCCCTGCATTTCACTTAAGTCACTCCTTTCCAGGGATCGGCTTTAGAATGACACTTTCGCAGACAACCTCAGCGGCCATCCATCAAAAGGACATGCTTTTTGGTTCTTTTAGTAGTAGTAGTAGTAATAGTAGTATTTTAATTCCAGCATTGTGTTGTATCAGTTTCAGGTGTACAATGTAGCGATTCTGCACTTCCGTCCATCACCCGGTGCTCCTGACAAGCGCCCTCCTTCATCCCCATCAACTGTTTCCCCCATTCTCCCATCCACCTCCCCACTGGTGACCGTCAGTGTGTTCTTTACATTTAAGAGTCTGTTTCTTGGTGTGTGTGTCTCTCTCTTTTTTCCCTTTGTTCATTCGTTTCTTACATTCCACATGTGACTGAAATCATATTGTATTTGTCTTTCTCTGACTTATTTCTCTTTGCATTATACCCTCTAGCTCTGTCCATGTTGTTGCAAATAGCAAGATTTCATTCTTTTTCATTGCTGATAAATATGTATATTATTACTTTAATCTTTACTTTACCTTCTTTATCTATTCATCTCTCAACAGACACTTGGGCTGCTTCCCTAATTTGACTGTTGTAAATAAAGCTGCAGTACACATAGAGCTGCATATATCCCTTTGAATTAGCATTCTTGTATTTTTTAGGTAAATACCCAACAGTGCGATTAGGGCATCATAGGGCAGTTCTATTGTCATCTTTTTGAGGAACCTCCATGCTTTTTTAAATTTTACTCATGTTCTTGCTCATGGCTGATTTTCAGGAGACTGTATGTTCCATGAGGGGAGGCTCATGCTGGCCCGTCTCTTACTGTCCCTTCTGTGCTCATCTCTTTACACGTAACACTGAATTTGTTTTTCTCAAAATGTGGTAAATACTCATTGGCAAGGAATTATGATCACAACCCTGAGAAATGCTAGCTGGCCTGCTACGCGGGAGGGAGAAATCCAATATTCCTTATCCACAGTGCCTGGGACCAAAGTGCTTGGCAAATACAGGTTAAGGGCTGTGAGTAGAAGTGACACCTACAGATTCTAGGTCATGAACTTGAAACAAATGGCTTTGCCTGCTGCTCTCCATTTACTTGTCCCCACTTAGCAGAAGTGTGGACACAGTGGTAAACTATTTTGAGCCAGCCAGAGAGGGAAGTTGCCCTAGCAATGAAGGAGTAACAAGGAAGAAAGTGAGAGACAGATACCATGGGACTGCCACACCAGCCCCAGGCTGAGAGAGAAAATGAACTGCTCTCTTCTTTAAACCAAAGCTGTTCTGAGTTCCTGCAACAGCAGTCAAAGCTCTGTGCTCATGGAGCCAGTCAGAAACACGGCTGGGAGAGACTTGTCTCCCCCAAGGAGATATAGCCAACCACTAAGGAGCACTCTGACTCTGCTCTCCTACCATTGACCCCATAAAGGGGAATCCAGGGATCCTCCCCAAGACACCACCTTCTTCCCTTTCTCCAAGCTTCCCCACTCTGATACTTTCCTTGTTGATAGTACTTTTTTTTTTTTTTAATTTTCTCTTTGGTTGATAGTACTTTAAAATGATCTCTCACCCCAGTTGATTCCAAACACTGGTGATCAGACTGCATCTTGGAATATCAGAGGAGCTGAGAGAAAGACGATGAGGGGAAGACGGCAGCAGGAAGAAGCTAGGACAATCTGGCTCCATAGCCAGAATGCCCAGATGTTACCCAGAGATCTGTTCTGAATCTGCCCCAGACACAGAATAGAGAGTCAAGACCCAGGAGAAGCTCGCATTTCCCAAATTGTGACGGCCTGAAAATGTTTAAGGCAGGCATCACGAGGTGCCCTCCTTGACCAAAACGAAATCTTAATAAACCATCTGTAGCTATAATAAGGCAACTTCCTGGAGAACCCGCCAAAACACCATTTGTGAAACGCACACCGAAGAAACTAAAGGAAGTGACTTTTTGTATGAAGTCGTTATTTATAAACCAGGAAAATGTTGAGGAACATCTGCCAAAAACAGTAGCTTTAGAAGAGCAGGTCGGCGGCTGACCCATCTGTCAATAATTAACTAGCTGGAGTTGTTGTCTGTTCAGGTCACTCCAGGGTTGACATAATGAAGTCAGGCCATTTTAGGAATAAGAAAAGGCTTATTTCTCAGTCTCTTATAATATGGGGTTTGCCTACGGCTCATTTAGTAACAGTATTAACCCATGGAGAAACAAGACACAATGATAATGATAAGTGGCGGCCATGTTTTGAGGGCTTCCTATGCCCCAGGTAATAAGCCACACATTCCACCATTCCTGTTTCATCACAAGACTATGGCTCAAGACAAAACTATGACAGAGATTCTATCCCATGTCCGTCTGGGAGAACCAAGGTTTGCAAAAGCTAAACAATTTCTGAAGCCCACAGGGCATAAATTCAGGATTCAAAACCAGGTCTATCTCTCTTCTTAACAGGACATGTTCCTCAAACTTCATCCATTTGTACATCTCATACATAGTTTTTGCCATATCTGCCATATAACAACGGTTATAAAGATCTGGAAGACTTTTCTTCCAGTCAGTCTTCCTTTTATTTTTACTTCGCTAAATTTATTTTAATGGAAATGTTATATGAAAACCATAAAGGCAAAACACCAAGAATCATCTGCCTTAAATAGATAACCACCTTGAATATATCACAATATAAACATAAAGAATATGCTATTAAATTCTACCTAGACTTAGCTGCTGAAATGTTTGAGCCTGAGAGTTGGTCTTCTTTGTTAAATGGAGAAGATTCACAAGGAAGAAAGTGATGTTAAACAATTACATGAGCACCAAGTAAGACTTTGTCCCCAACACAAGCAGAAGGACCCAAAGAGAATTCAATGGACAAACCTTTCTCACTGTTTAGGAATGTGTCAGTGTTGTTTAATGGTGAAAGAATGTACTCCCAAGCCATATTGAATATCGTATTTTCTGTTTAAAGAAATACCAGAGGCACCAGGGGGACTCATTCATTTAAGACTCCAACTCTTGATTTTGGCTCAGGTCATCATCTCAGGGTTGTGAGATTGAGCCCCACATAGGACTCTGCACTGGGTGTGGAGCCTGATTACGATTCCCTCTCTCCCTTTCCTCTGCCCCTCCCCTGTCTTTAAAATAAATAAATAAGAAAGAAATACCATCTTGTTCTCTGCTCTCATCCAAGATAAATATGCTGGAAACACAGACTCACACTCCTGGACATTTTTAAGATTCTACACCCATTACCTAAAATCACTGTCAACCTTGCTCATCTTGAAGACCATCGCTAATTCCTGCTTATGGACTAAACATCTGAGAAAAGCAGTAGAAGTCAAAATTAATCTACTCTTCTTCAAGATGGAGTTATCCATTAATTCACTGATTCACTTATTCAGTGAGTACTCACTGAGAGCTCTAATTGCTGAGAATAAGTCGATAGGCAATACAGACATTGTCCTGCCCTCACAGTGCTTATGAAACATGAAAATGGTGTCATAGTCACTAAACTAGATGGTAAACAGGTATCTAACAACAATGGGAAAATCCTGTGCCAAGCCTTCCTGTTCCTTAAGTAGAACATGAGACTGAGAAATTTGACGGGCAGAGAGAGGTGTAGAAGGAGGGATCATAACCCAGGGTAGTGACAACAGTCACTGACAACAGTCAGGGTAACCGTCCTTGGTTTATTGGTTGGAGAAGAGCCAGTCTTCTAGATGTCTAAGACCTGAGTTTCACCACTCAGTTTACTCACTGTGTTTATCCCTCAAGTGGGAGAGTCACAGAACCTTCTCTCATCTCTAGGAAAACAACCGTGATCAACCACTTGGTGTCTGGAATCCAAAAGTCCTAGCCTCAAGACTTGGCTCTATGAGTGCCTATCTATACAACCTTAGCAGGTGACTTTCCTCTCTAAGTCCCTTTATAGAATAGTCTCCTAATAATAATTGTCTGGTGGAGCAAAGCTGTAAGGATTGAACAAAGCAATTCTCTGAGATACAGCTGCCTGATGGCCAAAGACAAGGACCCTACCAAGAGTTTACTGAAGCCTGAAATGCCAGCCACATAGAAATGAATGTGCCAAGACCCTGAGTTCCTGCAGGCATAAAATGTGAAACAAAAAAAACCCACTGGGATTCATACCTCAGGGGCTCCGAGATGCCTTGCTCCTGGAGAAGAATCGTGAACTGCCCTGAGCATGCGCCAGGGCAGTTGTGTAGGGATGGGCCACCACGACCATCTTCCCGTGTTGAGACAGGTCCCACTTGTCCTTCGCTACACGAGTGGTTCTCAGATAGGGACCATTTTGGCCCCAGGGACCATGGCTAGAGATATTTCTGTTTGTCACAACTGGATGGGAAGTACTACCAGCATGGAGTGGGTAGAGGACAAGGACGCCACCCCACAACCTACAAGATGCAGGAAGGCCTCCCCCACAGAGAATTATCACGGTCAAAACATCAGTAGCGCGCATGCTCTGGAATCAGGTGCACTTCACCAAGCCAGTGCCTGGTGGTGAGCAAACCCTTGTGCTTCTAAGTCAGGACACCTGTGACCTGATGGAACCAGCTGATGCAAATGGGCATAACAAGAACATTGCCAAGGGAAAGAGGAATCCGGTGTGGGAAAGCTTGCTGACAGTGGGGGAGGGAGTGGTCACTGCACCAGTCTGAAGAGCAGAAGATAAGGTCCAGCCAGTAGCCTGGGGGCAGTGTGCTGCTCCTTTCAGTGGAGACTCACACAGGGACCTAAACTAGCAAGGGTTACATTTAACCAGAGATGTTCATGAGTAACCCTGAAGTGTGATTCAGTAGAATGTTTAAGGACCTTGGAGGGGAAGTCGGTGCTGTCGGCCAAACATGGTTTGTGCCCAACTCTGTGACCTATGAGGGTGAATCAACTCAATACAAGGACATAAGTACCAACAGAAGTGAGGACCAAGGTGGAGAGGCCGCTCAGAGTTTAGATTAGCTCTCCACAGGTGAATGGAGAGAGCTTGGAGGGCAGCAGGCACAGCAGCACAGAATCTGGGCTGGAGAAGAAGTCCTGCCTCCACCACTTCTTCTCACTAAGTGTCCAGCTCTATTAAAAGAGATGCTGAGCACGACCCCTTGTGTTGCCGACCGCAGGCGGGGTGAGGTAAGACATGCACAGTACAGGGTAAGGATGCCACTAATGGCAGCCATAATAGTAGCTTGTTAGGCAAAGCCCCAGCTAGGTTTGAAAGAGGCCCTGCCACGAAACCCCAGTAGAACAGACTGTCAGCTTACAGCATTCCTTCTGGTCTGACAGATAAGGGGGCTTCCATGGGGTCTTACGCTCTGTACTTGAGCACTCTAATTGGGGGAAAGAAGTCCAAATCAGGAGAAATCACAGATATGCAAACTTTCTATTTTCTGTATAATTCACAAGCCAGAATTTCCACTGAAACTTTGGAGCTTATCCTACCTTTTTTTTAGCATAAGAAATGTTCTTGAAACAGAAGAAATTGTAGACAGCTCTCATTGCCTTCTGGGTAATCATGTCTTTAAAGTAAACTCCTGAGGCTTATTATGAAACAAATTGCATCTTACTCGTGTCCTCGGAGAGACATTTTAGACGGATGGGTGTTGGTGTGGAAGCTTCCAGAAGCTGATCTCGTTTCAAAGGAAAAGAATGTGCTTTCACTTTTTCATGGTGTACAGTGAATTTTTATGCCCATTCCTGAGTCTTTCACTGGAACACATCATGGCTATCTGCTGCCACAACAGTGAAGGAATTTTCCACTCTAATAACTGTGATGTTGTCTCATCTTTATGAGGTGCAGAAGGAATGAGTGTTTGCCTGGAATTAGCAACTTTTGACCCATCTTCTCCTGGGAGTTCAAGATTAAATGGTAGCATTTAGCCAACATTTACTGAATCCCTCCTATGTGTGTGTTGCACTGTGCTAACCTAGAGCTGCGGGGTGTAGAAGTCATAGTTACACAGTCACAGTCACTGGAGTGACTTCTAGAGAAGGTGGCAGGGACCAGGATTGGGAACAATGATCCAATCAGTCAGGGTCTTGAAAGAAGTGGGTTGTGCATTCCAACTGTGCAGGGTAAGGAACATTTGATAAAGGAATTGTCTACCCAGAGAGAGACAGTGTCTAGGGAAAGATACAGAGCTGTACATCTAGATTAGTGACAACCATTCACACCCCCCAAGCCTGAAAGGACAAGAAGAGAAAGTGCCACTAGAACCCAGAGAGGCAACCACATGAAGTGGGACACCAAAAGGACCTGTGGCCTTTTTTGGAGTGACAACCAGCCCATAGCCACGCAGCAGGGAGGGAGGCAGGGGGGGAAATACCCCAAACCCTTCCCTTCCCACCCGCTTGTCTTCTTTGGTACCCTTAATGCCCAAGCCCAACAGGAAACTAGTAGGCAAAGAGCCCATCGTCACAGACTGCACAGTCAGCCTCCTAGACCACAGAGTGGATTGGCCAGGACATGGGCCTAGAAAGACAGATGAAACCCTTGGTTGAACATCTGTGATGTCTGACTTTGTACAAGGAGAATGCATTCAAGTGAAGTAGGTGAAGGACATGTGGGAGAAAGAGGAAGAAGAGGAAGAAAAGGCAATAGCAGGTGAAGTAGGACAAGTAAACAGGTCATTAAATTAAGAGGAAGTGTGTCCCTGCAGCCAGCACCAGTTGCCAGTTGCTATAGGAACACCAGGAGGCATCCCTCCCTCAGGCACCGAGGTCACCTACCACAGTAGGACCAACTGAGGAAGGAACATCTGAATTCACACCTGAAGAGCTGGTGAGAATTCACCAGTCTCAAGGGTAGAGAATGGCACTGACAAAGGCCCCCAGGTGAACCAAAGTTCTTGGAGGTCAAAGGTAAATGTGGGGAGAAGCAAGAAGTAAGACTAGTAAGTCAACAGAGCACCTAGAAAGACCATCGGAGATGACAAAGAGCTTCACCCTAAAGCAAAAGGGGAAACATGGTCGAGAGTGACAAGAGTAAATTGGCACTTTGATGTTTCCTCCAGCTTTACTCCCAGGAAGTACATTTGATGCTGTCAACCTTTCAGCAAACACATACCTGTTTGTCCCAGTACTTGACAAAAAGAAAGCGTGTGTGGGAAATTGGTTTGTCTTTTCAATCCATGGCAAAGATCCAAAGGGCCCAAAGAACAACACAAGTGGTTCTTTGGTGAGGTGAATGTTTCCATGAGAAAAGAAACTGGCTCTCTACTCACCACTGCACACCTGAATAGAGACACCAACTTTTTAAAAGGCAATCTGACACACCTTTGGCATTTAAGAAATGGAAGTCTTAAGCCTTGGCATCATGAGCTGGGCCCAGATTAATGACCTTTCAGACTATAGGCTCAAGGAATTAGAAGTAGGTCAGGCTTTCAAAGAATTTTAAGAAGTCATTGAACCACAGCAAATCAGACTTCTCATTGGTTCCACCCACCCTTACGCAAGTGGCCCTCCCCCTATCCTGGGAGCCTTCATTTCCCTGCTCCCTCCATTTGGAAGTTGGGAGAACAAATACAGATTTCCCGCAAGGACACTACCTTTGCTGCAAAACAAAGGACATACATAAATAGAAGCATGTTAATTCCTCATTGGATTCCTCATTTCCAGGCCACCCGTTCATGGAGGAGGGCCAATTTTCAAAACTCATGTGAATGTCCTTTGCATATTTGCTTTTTTTAATGAGATACGTTTCACAATAAATGAATCATGCAATATAGTGATCTGACAGATTAAATTCCCAGGTCATGGTTTGTTTTTATCTTTATCTTGGTAAAAAATTCATTCTGCAATTATGAGTTCAGAAATAGAAACTTTCTTATCATGCCCTGGCACTAATAACCACCGGCAGGATCCCCAAAGTCCTAAGACAAACAAGTGTGTGATCCACAGGTTTAGTCCATATGTCTTTTAAAGGACAGAAGGGTCCTACTGATTTTACCTTTTGCTGGATTTCCAGATCTTGTACGATATCAACAGCAGCATTTACCTGATGCTGTTTCTTAATAAACATGACAGATATTCTCAAACTATATCTCACCTCCTTGCCCTGACTATGCTAAATGTTTACCAACATTTAGATTCACATTTCTGCGAAGGACAACTCTGGGGGAGCTATGGCTGTGCTATAAGGGTTCAACCCAAGATAGCTACCCCTTCTTGGGTCAGTGGTTCCTCCCCTACTCCTCCATCTTGTTCTGGTGATAGACGTTGGTCACAGCACCCCATTGCCCTGCCTGAACATGTGAGTGAACACCATCTAGACAGTAATCCCATCATATCCCCTGGCCATAGTGGTTGGTCCAAGGATGGCATAAGTCCAAAGTCCAAGGCCAGTCGCAGAAGTAGAGATAAGACCCTAATAGTGAGACTTCAGACTGAGTCAAAGCCCTTGATCCATGCACATCTGAAACCAGCTGGTTTGATTAAGTAAGATAATAAATGTCCTTCTTTCTCTTAAGATAGTTGGATTTTTCTATAACCTGTAAGTGAGTGAGTCCTGAGGAATAGATCATGTTTGTCATGCTATATATTAAATTTCTTTACCCACAAAATGCGAACAGGTTCCTGGTATCGCTGTAGGGATGAATGTCCCCTCATCCTCCAAGCCCTTTTTAAAAATTCACAACCACAGATATGTGGGGCTTTGCTTTGGGGGCTGGAAGGAGAGGAAGGAGAGAAAGCTAGAGTAAAGCCAAGGACATCAGTGCCTCCCAATCCTAGGGACTAGATTTGACCATCTCTGGCAAGAGGGATGAAGCCCAGAAGCTCCAGGACTTAGTCCCAAGAGAAAATGGGCAAAACCCTGGGCTGCTGACTTCTGCCTTCTACATGTCCAAGAGGCATAAAGACAGAGGCACAGAGGCAGTGATATTTCCCCTCTCTGCACAGAACCTGGGACTGACTCCATGGGCATGTGACCTATGCAGTCACAAGGCAGGAGGCCCCTCTTGATCCAAGCCCCGCTACCACAGTCCTGATATTTTAATCACATTTGAAGAAAAAAAAACCCGCATTCTAATTCTGTGTTGGGCCCCACCAGTTATGCAGCTGGTCCAGAGAGATCCCAGCCCTTGTGAACATCCCAAAGGTAAAAAGGGAGGGGCTGGAAGGCAAAGTTGATGCCCCCACCAGAGTGGCCGCCCTCCTTCAACTGGAGATGTCACGAGGAGACACTAATGAGTCAGAGGGAGAGAGCAGACCACGGCAGACAGCGGCTGATGGAGCTGGTTGTGGCCTCCAGAAAGGCACTTTGTGGGGTGGGGTGGGGGTCCTAGAAAGCACAGGGGAGAGACTCCCTCAGGTTGGGTGGGAAGGGTGAACTCTGGTCATACATTCAAGTTGGTGGGGGATGTTCTAAACGGAAGACTAATATCAAGACACCTCTGGAGGGAAAAAGTCCTTAGAGGCAGGATCTCTGGAATCGGACTGCCTGGGTCTCATTTCGGCTGCTGCAGAGCTGGGTGACCTGAACCAAACGACCTGACCACTCTGTATCTCATTTTCCTCATCTGTACCATCAAGCTAACAACTGCACAGATCTCATCATAGTTTGTCAAAAAGCATATTAGGTGGCAGACGCGAAGGAGACAGCACAGTATCTGGCACAAAACAAATCATCACCAAGACATCATCATCATCATCATCATTATTATTATTATTACTATTAGGCATAATTTGGGAATAAACAGTTCTAGTTCTGTGAATAACTAGGTAATAAAAGAGTTGGGGATAAGATATCTTTTACTGTATACTAAGCAGTGTTCTAAACCAGCAATTCTCATATATCAGGTCTCAAGAAGTCTTTACAATTTTACCAATCATTTCGCTTCCTGAAAAGCTTCTGTTTGTATGGCTTATTTACTACAAGAGGAGCTAAAACCAGGAAAGACTATGGACTCCAGGCATCAAACTGAGGGGTTTAGAGGGAAGGGGGTGGGGGGCATGGCTGAGCCCAGTGATGGGTATTACAGAGGGCACGGATTGCATGGAGCACTGGGGCTTGTACGCAAACAATGAAACATGGAACACTGCATCAAAAACTAATGATGCGGGGCACCTGGGTGGCTCAGTGGGTTAAAGCCACTGCCTTCGGCTCAGGTCATGATCCCAGAATCCTGGGATCGAGCCTGGGATCGAGCCCCCCATTGGGCTTTCTGCTCAGCAGGGAGCCTGCATCCTCCTCTCTCTCTCTGCCTCTCTCTCTGCCTGCCTCTCTGCCTACTAGTGATCGCTCTGTCAAATAAATAAATAAATAAATAAAATCTTAAAAAAAAAAACCTAAACTAAATTAATGATGCACTGCAAGGCGACTAAAATAACATAATAAAAAATCATTTAAAAAAAAAGAAAGCTTACAAATACCTATTTTCGGTTCATGTTAAATTCCCAATAAATAAAGATAAATCATAGAAATAAATAATAGTAAACCTATACCATGTTCACATACACACCCTCTGCTTATAAAAATGCAACTCTAGTTCCAAGAACATTTTTGTAGAGAGATGCACACCTTTGAAGTGTGGATGCCGACGAGAGCTAGGCTCTCCTACCTTCTCCTGCGCTCAGTGCTATGTAGTTCTGGTTGAAGCAAGCACAGTAGGAAAATCACACAAGTATGTGGTTGGACAAGAGATAAGTACGGAAGCTCTTCTCTTGTATTACACCAAAACTCTACCGGTAATAAAGTTGAGTAGCAATGTGAAATCTGAAAGCAAATCAGTTTAACATTAAACAAATCCATTTGGTGGATCCTGCAATTTGAGTTGATCTTACACATGCCTGATCTTGTGATATCATAGATCGGGTGCCTGGAAACCACAGACTTACCAACGTATAAAGTGATTCCAGATATTGGTGCATTTCACACCCCACCATCCTCATCAGAGAAGTACTGAAGTATGAGAAGGCTGTCCCGCTCAGAGTGGTGGCGTCACATTTTCCAACATTCTAATTTTTGCTCAAAAATAAGGATCTTATCATTGGGAATAAATGCCATTAGCTGTGTTCCTTGTATTGGCGGCATATTTTGTTCATTTCCAGAACAAAACAAAACAAAAAATACATCTACCAGATCCTGAGATCTGAACAGCCATCTGTCGTCATTCATTCTTCAAGTAAAAGTGGTGCTTCATGAAAACATTGGTGACTTCATCATCTAACTCCATCAAACAAGTATTTTTCCTTAAAGGCACTATCCTAATTCATTGTACAGCAGAAGTGCTTTATATATACCTCCCGTTTCATCAGACGGAATATTAAAAATGTCAAGATTTAATAAAATTAAGACCCGTTCCCCTCTTCAAGGGTGCTCTTAAACTGACATCTGTTTTGCTCCCTGCAAGATGGCCATGACCGCTGGTCCGGCTGCATGATTCATGCTGAGGCTCTGTAATATCCACTGCGTTCTTGTACCATCAGAACAGACGTCCACTCAGTGAGAAAGGCAGAGAGCTGCTCAGTATTGTTTTGAAAATACTTTTGCCTTGGCTGATCCTAGGTCTCTAGGATCAAACCACACTTCGAGAACGGCTCTTCCAAACTACCCCACACACTCAATCCTCACAAGAGCTCTGTGGCATGGGTTTTTCAAAAAATATTTTTATTTTAGGGACAGAGAGAGCATGAGCAGGGAGAGGGCAGTGGGGGAGGGAGAGGGACAAGCAGACTCCCACTGAGCACAGAACCCTGTGCCAGCTGGATCGCAGGACCCTGAGCTCTGGACCTGAGCTGAAACCAAAAGCCAGATGCTTAACAGACTGCCCCACCCACGTGTCCCTTTCCTCAGTTTATAAATAAGAGAACGGGCCAAGTGAGATCACTTCCAATCATCAGCCACTAAGAGGAAGGGGCAAAATTGGGCTAAAGCATGGGCTCCTCATCCTTCGTGTGAAAGGAGGGGGTGCATTTACCTGCATGTGATTTTCAGCTTTTTAAGGCATATGCTACTGTGATAAGGGAAAAGGGGAAAAGAGCCTCAAGTGAGACAGACGGAAGAATAAAAAGATCAAATGGAGGAAATTAGCTCTGATGAAAGATTACCATTTATCTACGAGAGTAAGAGATCTTCCCCCACACCGCCAGAACACAGCACCTGTAAAATGGCACTGATGTAAAATGCAATTTAGGTTTTCTAAAAATCAGGTAATATAATAATGACAAGTGTAAACCGAAAGCCTGGGATGATACCCTTGGGTCAACATCAGAGTTCAAGGAGACGATGCTCAGGGCTGAGCCAGGTTCTCAGTGAGCTGTACATGCCTTTTCCTTTAAGAGCAATTTACCAGGACTTATCCAAGCCTGTAAGAGCAATCCCTTAAGACCATCCAATTTCCTTTCTTTCTAATTCCGTACTTAGCAGAGCAACCTTCTGATAATTAATTTGGTTTCTCAGGTAAGTCAATACCAGGAAAGAGACTGGTTGAGTTATTGTGCCGGCTGTATCGTGGGCTCTAAATGAAAAAATTGGTTTGTGGATTTATCAATCCACTTCCCGAGTTCAGTTTGCAAATCCCGCTTTTCCTAGGGTGCGCTGACATTAGACTTGTAGACCTGCAATGCTACGTGACCACAGTGAGGAGGGGTGTTTTAAGACTTTTATAACCCTGGGCACTCTAATCCCAGGGGGTCACCACCCCGTGTTAGAGCAACTACACTAAACCGCACACGTTCCCAGGTCAGCCATATTGCACAAGCCCAGTTGTGAATGGAACTTCCTGGAACTGTGACCGTCAGTGGCCCTACTTCTCTCCATATTAAATATCATTTATTTTGTTAAAAATAGGTGGAAAGAATTTTTGTAAGGTTGCTTATTTAGCTATATGTCACGTATTTGATTTGTTTGGGGCTATAAGCTCCCAGCCATCATTAAGTATGTTGGCAAACGCTAACTGCTCCCTGGGTCCAGTCTCCATTTCTTCATTCCCTAACCTCCGACTTGAAGATGATGCAGAATCATTTAGCTGACGGCCACCCTAAAGGTGGCCATGGTTTTAAGCCTGGTGAGTTGGCCATGAGTACTCAGGATATGTGTGACTTCCAGATCACGTTCCTTAGAACAGAAATGGGTTCTTTTCTTTTGATGTGACTTGAAACTGCTTAGTCGAGGTCAAGAAGGACAAGGCTTCAAAGGCCGCTGGAGCAAGGAGATGGAAGGAACCTGGGCCCCTGGATGGCATCACGGAGCAGAGTCGCCCCTCCCTGGACCACCCACCTACCTTCACATAATCACATGGGAGAGAAATAAACTCCTATGTTGTTGTGTTATTTGGGGGCTCTCACTAGCACATAGGATTGTCTTAGACCCCGATGAATAGCAGGGACTACAGTGAAGTGAGAACATCACATTACACATTTTTAAAAATCTAACAAAGATTTTTATGATTGTTAAACAAAGCCAGCATCCTTTCTACTCTCCACCAGCCGTACACTGCCTGGCCCCTTGCTCCTCTGACTTCATTTCCTATTACCACCCCAAACATACCCTCTCAGACACACTGGGCTCACTGTTTCTCATCACATTAAGCACCCTCTTGCCTCGGGACCTTTGCACGTGCTGTCCCTTTTGCATGAATACCCTTCCCCCCGTGAAACTTTATGACAAGTTCCCTCACCTACCTCGGGCCTTTGTTCAAATGTCACCTTCTTTGTGAAGACTTCCCTGACCACCTGATTTTAAAGGACACTTACCCATGGGGTGCCTGGGTGGCTCAGTGGGTCAAGCCTCTGCCTTCAGCTCTGGTCATGATCTCAGGGTCCTGGGATTGAGCACCGCATTGGGCTCTCTGCTCAGCAGGGAGCCTGTTCGCCCCCACCCCCACCTGCTTCTCTGCCTACTTGTGATCTCTCTGTCAAATAAATAAATAAAATCTTTACAAAAATAAATAAAAGTACACTTACCCTTCCTCTCTCCCAGTCACTACTTGCCCAGTTGTTCCTCCCCTGCCTTGTTTTTCCTGTGGGACTTATGAGCATAAACGACAATACATCTTATTTCTTTTATTGATTATCTTTCTACTTTGATCACAAGGAAAGGTATTTTTGTGTTTTGTTCATTGTAATAACCCCAACACAGAGAACCAAAGGGAATCTAATATGTGCTTACAAAATATTTGTTGAATTGGTAAGCTAATCATTTTCAAATTAATTTTTTCTTTATATGTTTAACGTTTTTTTTTTTCTTTTAGGTTTTATTTGAGAGCTGTCTAGACTGCAAGCACTGTGTATAGAGGGCCTGAGACATGCTGTAACCCAGAATGCGGGAGTG
Source organism: Mustela lutreola (assembly GCF_030435805.1). Classification (NCBI taxonomy): domain Eukaryota; kingdom Metazoa; phylum Chordata; class Mammalia; order Carnivora; family Mustelidae; genus Mustela; species Mustela lutreola. Next base: position 9,014,864 of record NC_081298.1, read on the forward strand.
ACAGGGAGGTCCCCAGCTCCCGGCTCCCCCCTTGCAGACACAGAACCCTTGGCACCCCTAACCCAAAGCAGCAGACACTATGTCCCTCTCACATCCCCTGAAGCCCAGTCACACCCTCTTTGTGTGCCCCGCCCTCATCCCTCCTTGCACCCACCCCCCAGTTCCTGCTGTGAGCTCTCCGGGCCCTTTGGACACATGGAAGAGAACCAGCTCCTAGGAGTTTCTGCCCCTTCCAACCGGCTCTCAGCCAGTGAACAACGGGCGAGGGGCGCAAAGACCCAATCCTTTTGCCACCAGTCAGGAAGAGCTCTGAGGTGTGATTGATGCTCTAGATCTTCCTTCTGGGTCAGGCTGAGGCTGGGATTTGCCTGTCGCAGGGCACACCTTGCTTGGCTTCTTTCTCTCCCCTCTCTTGCTCCCCCTGCATCTCCTCACACCATTCTGCTGGGAACACATTCTCTATAAATCCCTTGTACGTGAATCCTTGACTCAGGTCCTGCCTCTGAGAAATCTGACCTAAGACACCCTGAACAGCCTCCCCCACGCTCGGCTGCCTGACTTCCTAATTGATAAAGAGCCAAGGTGGTTCCAGTGGCTGGTGACTGCCACCCACCAACCATGACCGAGGCAGCCACGCACAACATTCCGCCATGCTCCTCACGGCGGTAACAGCCTGCGCACACAGCCATCACCCCACAGATCCCTGGGAAGAGGAAGACATTGTGGGATGAAGCCGGTAAAGAAGGTAAGCACGTGATGCTCAGAAGCACTAAGGTTGGAAAAATAAGGCCAAAATACTGAGAAATGGGTTCAAGCTCAACTCACCTACAGCTTTGTTATGTGACCCTAGCCGGGCCTCCATATGACCAATTCAAGCTATGCCACCCTCCAGGGTCAAGTCTGGGTTGAGCTCTCGGCTCTTCCAAAGGAAACATGTACCACCGTGGAGCTCTTCTTTCCAGCCTGCTTGTTTGAATTAGAGCTTTGCAGCATTTTAGTTATGGTAACTCTGGGGAGGAGTGAATATGTCAGTGTAATTAACTCATCTGATGAGAGAGGTCTTGTTTATTTCCCCTACAAAATAACAGGTGGTGGCTAAGCCCTGATACATTACGGTGATATGAAATGCATTTAGCATAAATCATATTAAATAAATAGGGAGACAAAATGATTTCAAGGTACATTTTTTATTGTTTTAAATTAAGTTTTGAAAGTGAACATCTGCATGTCCAAAAGCCACAAAGCTGTTACCCACCCCCCCACAATGTGCTCTTCTGAGAAAGAGTTAATGACACTCTCAAGTTCAACCCACTAAGACTAATAGAAACTTGAGCATTGTTCTCAAATTAGTATCCAAACAATCACTAGCTTCCTAGGACCCTCTCTGTGCATGGGAAATAGCAGTCTAATCAATTTGGGTAATCAGTTAAAACCACCTTATACAATTCATTTTATAAAATCCACAATGACATTCATTTAATAAACATGTAAGAGCAACACCATGTGCTGGGCATTAAGTAAATAAAGACAAATAAGACAGAGTCTTTGCCACTGAGAGTTCCCAGTCTAAAGAAGTAAGGTAAAGGGTGCCTGGGTGGCTCAGTGGGTTAAAAAGTCTCTGCCTTCAGCTCCGGTCATGATCCCAGGGTCCTGGGATTGAGCCCTGCATTGGGCTCTCTGCTCAGCAGGGAGCCCGCTTCCCCCTCTCTCTCTGCCTACCTGTGATCTCTGTCTGTCAAATAAATAAATAAAATCTTAAAAAAAAAAAAAAAAGAAGTAAGGTTGACAATGAGGCGCTTTCAGGGATTAAAATGGCAAGGGGTATTCTTCTCTAGAAAAACTTAAGAAATTTTAAGAATTGATTTCTTTTTTAGGGTCAAGGGACTCCCAATATGAGAAAGTAGAAGAAACCTTGTCAGTGAACCCGAATGTTGCAGAACTCCTGATGTGTCGGATTTGCTTTGAGGATGTTAGGTGGGAGGGAGGAAACCAAGCAGAAGCGGGGTGGGGGGGAGCTCAGGGAAGAGGAGGAATAAGATGAGAAAGGGAAAAGGAAAGAGTTGGGAGAGTCGAGGGCTGGCCCTGGCCTCAAAGATACTAACCCCTCATGCCCTGGAACCTGTTCCTGGTACCTGACGTAGAAAAAATGCATAGAATGCAGATTGTGTCAAATCTTGAGATGGGGAAATGATCTGGGATTACCCCCTGGACCCTACTGCCATCCAAGTGTCCTTATAAGAAAAAGGCGGAGAGCGATCTCACACCCAGAAGAGAAGACAGTGTGACCACAGAGACTGTGGAGGATGTAGCGCCGACTTGCTGTTATTCCTCAAGAAGAAATTCTAGAAGGAGAAATTATAAAACAATAATAATAACATAAAAGTCCTCCTCTAGACACATTATGATGGAATTTCAGGACAAAAGACAAAAATACAGTAAGTTGAAAATATACCAGAGAGCTAAAATAGCTTACCTACATGATTAAAAGTCTGATTCTCATTGGATTTCATTATTAACACTGTAGACGGGAAGACAGGATCTTGTGTCCAAGATCTGGGTTCAAATTCTGCTAACACTAGCACCTACCTGGGAGGCCAGCGTAGCACACGACCAAGAGCTTAAGAGTCTGATCCCACTGGGAGCCAGTATTCAGTCTGCTCAGAGGCCAACTGTTCAAAGACGGGTAGGTTAGTCAACCCAAGGAAAGTTCTTCACCGTTAGTTACGACACGCCTCAACTCTACAGAGCCCCTGCGTGGACATCATCCCTGAGAGCAAGTTAAGGCAGCCTAACAGAGCATCCTTGTAAACCCTAAGTTACAAAACAGAGAGCCTGGATCTGATCTGGTGCAAAGACCTATTCCGTTGCTCAGGAGGTAAAAAGAAATTAAAACTCAGGATATCCACAGTCACCCAGATTTCCCAGTTAACTTAAGGAAATATGTCAATGCTGAGACCACGTTCCAGCGAGGCAGCAGGCAAATTACGCTGGCTTTGGCTGCCACTGTTGACTCCGACCCAGATCCACAGGCTGGGAGGATGCAGTTGGCCACAATCCTCTCTAGTCTCTTCTCTCTTACCCCTGCCTGCTTCACCCACCTGCACCTGCTGACAGGTCTGGGAAGTATCTGAATTTGTAACCTCTGCCAGAAACAGGAGACTTCCGGTAGCCAATTCTGGGCCTGAGGGAGTAAGCTTTCTCCTCTCCACCCAGTCTGGAACCCCAGGCTCAAGAGACCAGGGTCCTTAGTCCCTGATAGGCACGCTACATACTCACAATGTAGCACATTATCATTTCATTTCTAAGGAGTGACTGCTGGAATTACATTTTCCAAGTAAAACAATAACACAATTCCCAGTTGATCAGCAAATAAATAAGAGAAAACAGCTTTGTAATTATTTCAACAGTGGTCTGATTAAAAAAAAAAAAGAAGAAGAAAAACCAAAAAACCATCAAACCCCATGTCATGAGAGACAAAGCAGGAAGCAGCCCTGAGCAAACATTTTACCTGACTGGAGCCCAGCACAGGCTATCCCCGAAGATGACTCCTGTAATGAAAAGCTGTCGTTCGCAAATGACTCGTCACGTGAAAACTGCTGAAGATGTTGAGAGGTGCGTGGCGCGTGTGAAAATGAAATTAATCAATATGAAGATGAAGATCAGCGGTCTATCACAGCCGAGCCGTTTGATAATAATGAAACCGGGGCGGGGGAAAACACACAGGGCTCCAGAAACTCACGAAAGTGCAGGAAATGTCAGTGGTAATCACGAATTAGTAACTATGGCTAGAAATGGGAGGAACAAGAATAAGCAGGCAAAGGAAAAAATATTGTCAGGAAGTAACCACATCAATTCCTACGTCCCTAGTCCAAGCCACCAACATATTTTCCCTGAAGTATGACAGTGAATGACCCACTTCCTTGTCCCCTGCACTATGTTACCTTAGCCAGAATGGTCCGGTTATAACACAACTCACATCGAGCCACCTACTCCTCTATCACACGCTCCCGCGGGCACCCAAGTCACTTGTTCGTAAAAGGCCCTATCCCCCCACGTGACCTATGAAACTTGAATGACTGGGTCCCACGTCACCTGTGTCCCCTTCACTTCCTCCATGCCCATTAACCAGACACGCCATTTCTGAAACAGCAGCCATGGCTTCCTCTCCGAGGACCGGCACGTAGTCTTCTGTCCTTCTGCAATTTGCTTCTTTGGGGCACCTCAGAGCTTGCTTCTCATTCCCTTCCAGTCTTCCTGTAAAGGCCACCTCCCCACGCAGCTCTCCCTAGCCAGTCTCTCTGAAAGAGCCATCTCTTCCCATGCACACTTCCCATTTCCTTCCTTCCTTCACTTTCCTCTTAGCATGCGACTCTCTCCAAGACAAATATTTGAGACAAGCATCTAATATGTTGTCTGTCTCCCTGGTTAGACTCCAAGATCCAGGAGATCGGAAAGTTTTGCTTATGTTGTTCTCTGTTGTATCCCAAGTACCAGAAGAGTGTCTGGGTTGTAATAGGCGCTCAATAAATATTTGCTGCATTCATGATAATTCAGAGATAAGCAGGAAAAGAATGATGACAACATGCAAAAGGATTTTTTAACTCTTCCATCCCCCAAATGGCCCCCTCTGCCTCTAAAAGGATTTGTAAAGGTGGTGACCAGTACATCAATTTTCTCCCAACAGAACAGATAAAGTGGAAGTTCTAGAGACATAAGCATGAAGATCTGTGTCTGGAACGATGACCCTTGCCCCTTTTTCCCCTGGGGTAGTTCAGTGGTGAATCCCAGCCTAAAACCACCAGTCTCCCTCTCTCCTCCTCCTTCATTAAGAATGCAAATGATTTGATTCGTAATTCCATTTGACAAACACTTGTTTGCTGAACTGAATTTGCAACGACGTTTAGGCTTTGATATGACAGAAAGGGAAAATTGTTGTTAGTCTTGGAAGGAGTTTTTATTCCACTCATCTGTGAAGATTAACAATGACTATTAGGCATTAGTCCGATCACATTGTATTTGCGTAATCTCCTGTAAAAACCATTGATAGTCATCTGGCAATAGGGGATGCTTTTCTGCAAAACTATAGCAAGGACAAGAGTGAAGAAACAGAAAAAGGTGCATTTGCAAAGTCCATTCTTCCAGGGTATTTTCTGCTTCTGGGCGGGTCCTCTCCGTCTATCTAGGAAACTGGGCCTCTTAGAGTGTAGATCACTACCGCAAGACAGGTATGTGAGCCAAAGAGGTGGGGCCACAGCAGCTGACTCCCCTTAGAAAACCGTACTAAGTCAGTAAGCATGGTTTTCATTTTCTTTTCTCCCTCTTAAGTTTTGAAGAGATACCTGAAAGATTCAGGAAGAGCTTCTAAATAATCATGCTTGTGACCAAGTACTTGGCATTCGCTTCACTAGTACTCGGGAGCAGGGTTCTCAACTACAGCACTGTTGAAATTTGGGCCTGGAAAATTCTTTGATGTGTGTCTTTTGGGGGGTGGGGTGGGGGTCAGAGTGTTCCTGTTCATTGTAGGATGTTTAGCATCATCCATGACCTCTACCCATTAGATGCTAGTAACACTACCTCCCACTGAATCAAAAATGTCATTAGACTTGGCCAAATGTTCCCTGGAGGGTGGAATCATCTTCAGTTGAGAACTACTGTTGGAGAATGATCTCTCTGCAAACTGAATTATATTTTCAGCACTACAATTAAAAATAAGATATGATTAAGTCCTATCAATGGATTACCGTGGTATGTCCTATGGTCATCCCTTTTTCTCCTTATGCGTTACTGCCACCATATTTCAGGCTCTTAGGAGCTCTGTCTTAATCGGGGAGGAAATCTGATTGCAAAGAGAAATCCAACTTCGTGTGACCAAGTAAAAAAGTATTTGTCTTAAGTACACAGAAAAATTTCTAAACCAAAACAAACCAAAGGGAGGGTTTCCAGGTTATACAGCTGGTCAATTTCCTCCTCTCCTCCGCTCCGTTCCTTCGTCCCTTCCCCCACCACCACCTGCCTTCCAGATAGCAGCAAGAGGAGATCCTTTAAGATGTCATACGTCATGGCTTTTGCACCTGTCCCTCCGCCACAGTGTTTTCTCCCCATATGCCCATGTGTCTTGCATTTTTCCTTTATTCAAGCTCCTCTTCAAGTAGGACCTTTCAGAGAGCCCATCCTTGGTAGTCTATCTAAAAATAGCAAAATCCCCTCCCATTATTCTCTGGGTCCTTATTCTGTTATCCTTTCATCAGAGCTCTTAACTCTACAGCATAATTTCAAGCAGTGTTGTTTATTCTCTCTCTCTTACTTCTATAAAGCAAATTCCAGGAGGTGAGTCCATTTCACTCCCATATCCCCAAAGCCTAAAACCTCAGAGGCTGACCCTTCTGAATCCATATTTTTTCTCAATCGATATTTGTCAAATATTCCTTCCTTCTCTGAAGACAGACTCCTATGTTCAATACCCTTATAAGTAGGTCATCACGGATATTCCCAAATGTCAGCTTAGGGCCCCAACTTGATAAGAATCTCTAGTTTGAACTCCATGCCAGTTAACTAGTGCAGTGTCTGTACCATTCTGAATTTGGAGAGAAAAATCATCTGATCTGATTATCTTGTTCAGATGCCCACTCTTTGTCCAACCAGGCCGGGGTCAAAGATCAGGCATCTAGGGAGACATCTACTAAGCCATGAATAAAGCTGATTATCTAAGAAAGGGGTGTGAACGGGTCAAAATGATGTAATGTTAGGTATTAGAGATTTCAGCTTTCTCACTGTCCTTCCTCCAAGAGCTTATGGACTTTCTTGGAGATTCAGAGAATGAAGCTCCCTCACAGAGCCTAAAACTCAAGTCATGTTGGCAGGGCAGAACGGCTAAGGTGATACATAAGCTCAAGGCCATGGCAAGTGGGCAATATCCACTCCCCAACCCCTGCCATCCTTGGATCATTAATAGGAGTTTTAATCTTGAGCTCAAAGAAAGTTCCCAAGACTAAAGTCAAAGGAGCCTAACTGAGAAGGAGAAAGTAAATTATTCTCAAATACTGAGAAACCAACTAGAAGCTATGTACAAACTTGAAGTCATAGTCAGGCTGAAATGTGGTTGGGTGTTTACCTGGGATGTGTTATGAGGAGAGGAGGGAATACCAATACTTGCAGAACCAAGACAAAAAGAAAGACTTAAGCCTATGGGTTGAGCATGAGGAAATTGGTAAGATAAAATCCTTCCCTATTATTTGATAAGGAAATCTTTCATAAGAGGGTGGGCAGGTCAGAGTCCCTTAGCCACACTTTAATAGGAGTCTAACTCTGGGCACCAGAGAGGATGTCTGCAGAAGTCCTATATGCTTTTTCTGAGAAAGTAAGCGAAGGGATGTGATGTCTCTTGAACAAAAGGCTGATCTCAGCAGGAAGTAATGATGTAGCTGGGCATAGGCCCAGGGGATTTCTCATGGTCCTAATAACCAGCTCCCATCATGGGCCAATCCATCATATACACTATTTCCATGTTAATGATATTAAAATGACACTTACAGCATGTCACTCGTTTGTTCAGAAGCCATCAATGACTCATTGAGGCCTATTGGATGAAGTACAAATGTCTTGACCCTGCACTTACAGTCTCCCATGATTTACACTATAGAGTTTATTGTCCAAGAGCCAGTGAAATGTAAGACTGAGTGATATGGGTTAAATCATGTCTCCCCTAAAAGATATGTTGAGATCCTAAATCTCAGTACCTTAGAATTTGACCTTACTTGGAAATAAGGTCTTTGTAGAATTAACCAAGTCAAGATGAGGTCATTTAGAACGGACTGTAGAAAGGACTGGTGTCCTTGTAAAAAAAGAAATTTGAGGGGCACCTGGGTGGCTCAGTGGGTTAAAGCCTCTGCCTTTTGGTCAGGTCATGACCTCAGTGTCCTGGGATCAAGCCCCGTATCAGGCTCTCTGCTCAGCAGGGAGCCTGCTTCCCCTGCTCTCTCTCACTGCCTAATTGTGATCTCTGTCTGTCAAATAAATAAATAAAATCTTAAAAAAAAAAAAAAAGAAATTTGCACACAATATAGAAAGGGAAAACTATGTAAAGACACACAGGGAGAAGATGGCCATGTGGTAACAGAGGCAAAGTTGGACCAATGTATATACTAAGCCAGGGAACACCAGGGATTGCCAGCCATCATCAGAAGCGAGAAGAGCCAAGGGAAAATTCTCTCCTGGAGTCAGTAGACAGATCCTGGACTTGCTAACAGCTTCATTTCACGCTTCACAGTCTTCAGAGGGGTGATAGAATTCATTTCAAGCCACCCAGTTTGGAAAACTTTGGTACAGCAGCCCTAGGCAATGAACTCCCTAGGGAAATGCTACAATGATGGCACACAACAGGAAGGTAACCAGTTCTCCCAGTTTATCCAGGACGGAGAGTTTTTCACAGGGACTTTCAATACCAAAACCGGTGAAATCTAAGTATACTGGAGTGAACTGGTGACCTTCTATGGCACTTCCTCCCTTCCACAGCCAGAACTCCAGGGAGGAAGCCGACGAGTTGGCAGAAAGAACCAGAAACTCCTTTTGAGACTCAAGTTAGGGAAGATGATCAAGGTACAACTTTGTGGCATCAACCAAGCACAGTGGCAAAAAATGGGGGTGATGGGAAGACAAAGAGACACAAAAGGATAAATTTAACAAGAAGGTCACGTAAATTAAGATCAGGAAACTCATTCCCACAAGGGCTGAATCAGGAGAGAGATCAGGGAGATGGTGAGAAACAGAAAATGCCCTTATCTGCCCTCCCCACACACCCCACGCCCCCAGAGCAGATTCACCATATCCTTCCAAGCATTGAGTAATTTTTTAAAGTATTTAAAGATTCAAAGATTGATGGATGGATGGATTGCTTTGAGAGAGAGAGAGACAGAGAGGTTGGGAAGGAGCAGAGGGAGAAGGAGAGGGAAGCAGCCTCCCCACTGAGCATGGAGCCTGACTTAGGACTCCATCTCAGGACCCTGAGATCATGACCTGAGCAGAAGGCAGACACTTAATGACTGAGCCACCCAGGAACCCTGAAATCTTGTTTTAATATGAATTTTTTTTCTTATTAGGGTTCAACATTTTCAAATGTTTATTAGCCTTTTGCATTTCTTCTTGGAGGATTGGAATAGTTGGTCTTTTGCCCACTTTTCTCCATAGACCTCGGTCTTCAATAACTGGTTTGCGTGGCTTTTGAGCCACGTATGTTGCCCATATATATCTATATTTATAATGCGCCTTTTCATAGGGTTTATGTTACTTTTTTAAGTATAGAAATTTTATTGAAATTGCTAAGGTATCCTGTGCAATTTCAATAATTTTTTTAAGTTTAGACAGTCCTTGCCCACATGGAGAACAAATTAAAATTGCTTCTAATTTTTTAATAGAAAATGTTAATATTTTATCTGTAGACATAGAGAACCATCAGGTTAAAATAGTTATTTTTCCATTTCGTTATAAAAAGCCATGTCATCTTTACTTGTTCTATTAAATGGCTCTCCCTTGTTCTGCCCAGACCTGGCACAACGCAAACCAGGGCCTGGGCTACAACAGAGAGAACCAAAGATGGAATGTTGGAGAAAACAGGGAGAGGCGTAAGATAATGAAGTGACTTTCAAAAACCAGGTCAGAAATAAAAGGAGGAGGAATCTTCACAAAGGTGGAGTTGTGAAGATGAATTGGAAAGCTATCATCTCCTTGTTAAGGAAAGCGATAGATCCTGGAGATCATATGAAATATTGCTTATCATTCTGCACTTCTAGAACTAACTTTTAAGGAGATATTTCCTGGTAAGCCACACTTCACATTTCTGTTGGTGAAGTCTCTGGCTAGGAGAGAGTGGAGGCCTCCTGTGGACGGAGGCTGTCCTCTGTCCTGCATCTAGTCTCCCAAATATCCACATGGACCTGAGGAGCTGGCTATGGGTGTCCCTCCCACATTCTCCTCCACCCGCATAAGGTCCTCCTTCCCAGTCTCCTTGCATAACTTCTGCCTTTGATGTTAGAACTTACAGGCTCCTGGGGCGCCTGGGTGGCTCAGTGGTTAAGCCTCTGCCTTTGGCTCAGGTCATGATCTCTGGGTCCTGGGATGGAGACCCACACTGGGCTCTCTGCTCGGCGGGGACCCTGCTTCCTCCTCTTTCTCTTTGCCTGCCTCTCTGCCTACTTGTGATTTTTCTCTCTATCAAATAAATAAATAAAATTAAAAAAAAAAAAAAAAAAAGAACTTACGGGCTTGTAAGATTCCCCCTGCCCCATTCCAGGAGTCAGGAGTTCACCTTTTAAAAGAGGAATGATTATATAACATCTTTTACTTTTTCTTCATTATTTATGTAATTTATCTTAAGTATTATTTACTTGTATGGAACTGTATTCATGAATTTGATGTGTTCTATATTCAAGATCTAGGAATAGGCCTCATGTTCTTTTAGTTCTCACTAAACTCAACTGAAAATAATGCTCACGTATACATTTTTTTCTCAGTAAGTTGTGTTTTCTTTTTTAAAGATTTCATTTATTTGTTTGAGAGAGAGTGAAAGCAAGAGAGATCATAGAGGGAGCTGAGAAGCAGACTCACGGGTAAGCGGAGAGCCCAACACAGGACTCAGTCCCAAGAACCTGAGATCATGACCTGAGCCAAAGGTAGACTCTTATTGACTGAGCCACCCAGGCGCCCCTTAATAAGTTGTATTTTCTTCTTGTGTACCCTCAGCATCTGTCAAAAACTAACTAGCAACTGTTGGTAAATTGTCTATACTTTACTAATAAATTGATTTTTTTTTGTAATATCACATACAGAGGAAAACAAATCACTTTCTGCTGACTTTTCTAGAAGGCAACCTTGGCATGTATTGAAATCCCCTATATTTACAGAGCACACCAGGCCAGTACTCTGAAAGGTGCTGGGAATTTGGATTAATAAGATTGGTGTGAACTTTACCATCAGGAAGCTCATTTTGGAACATGTTTTAGGAAATATCTTCCCTTTTCTGGCCTAGCAGTCCTACTTACCAGTTTTGCAGTACTTAGTTTAGGAACAGGAATGGCCCCATGGGGTCCTAGAAAATTCGATGTGGAGCAAAAAAATCTCACCTCTATTGTTTTCTGGCAGGAAGGAGTAGTGTAGAATAACTCACAACTGTATGTAACAATTTTCCAAGAAAGATGCAAGACATTGCTGATACTGTCAACACTTTGTTGATTAACTTTCTTTGGAAGAGTATCTATAACAACTAATCAATAACAGGGCCAAATTTTCTCCCACTACCGACTCTGGTTAATTGAAGTTAAAAAAAAAAAAAAGCAACTTATGTTTATGCAATTTTTAACAACTACCAGAACAAATCCTGAGTCAGTGTTTGACAATCCAAATCCCTTTAAAGGCCTCATAGGGATTGTGACTTGTTTATTGATCAAATCCTTGTGTTTGGCAAATTACTTTCTCTATGAAATTGAGGGAAGATACTCCAACAGTATGAATGAGTTAGGTTTTTTTTTTTTTCTTCTGAGTCCAATAACAAAAAAAATTTATACAGAAGAATTTTATATGAATCAGCAAGCAAGACAGTGAGACTATCTTCATAGGAGAAAATCTAAATATTTGTCCAATTGAAAATAGTCCTACTTGTCCCCTGTCTGCTAAGGCAAAAAGTAAACAAGAGACAGAGTACATTAATCCTAAAAAAGAATAGTTTGAGAATGAAGATTTAAAATTTTCTCCAAGAAAAGGAATGAAATGGGAAGATTTTTCCCATTTTTTTCTTTAAACTGATAACATACAGTGAAATTGCACAACTATAGACATTTATCACGTGAACCATTAGACAATCCTTTATTGTATCTCGTTGATTAACTATTACTTTTAGGCAGAATAAATAGCAGAATAATTAACAATCTAGGCAGTACCATCACTGGCCAATCAGAGCAGGGATTCCCTGCACACAGATTAATCTTTTAGCTGCTAGGGGGTTCTAGGGTAGAGGCTTAGGTGGCCAGGAAAGAGCTGGGAGCTTTTAGAGGGGCTTAGAGAACTCTAAGGAGCCATATACAAACTGGTATGGCATTGCCAATCAACCCTGCTGAATATCAACTCTAACTTCAAGGTCAAGCCCCATTACAAAGAATGTTACAGAAGCATCCCAAATCTTTTGCTGTGATATTTTGTCCTAAGAGATTCCATTCTTACCATAGCCCCTAATTATACACTTTTGACTCAAAGGGGACAGAAAGAAAATAACCGAGGTGCAGTCTCTTTAAACGTCAGCGAGGAAAAGCAAAGGTCAAAGAAAGTGGAGAGGAAGTTCAATGTTACGTACTTGTCAGTACCATCGCTTCCTTTCTCAAGAGCTTAAATCTTTCAGTGGGCTGCCTTTGGTTTGGATAGTGTAGGAGTCAGGAATCTTCAGAAAAACAAAAACAGGTTCTTCACTGAAAACAGGTTCTTCAAGAAAGAAGCTTCTTCAGAGAAAAGAGAGCTTTATTTTAAGAAATTTGCTCACATGATCTCAGGGGCTGGCAGTGCTAAGATTTGTAGAGCAGACTTGCAGGAAATTTAGGTTAAGAGTTGATGTTGTAGCCTGGGGTCTGACTCTGAAGGACATGCCGTCAGGCAGAAAACTCATGTTTTTGCAGAAAACTCATGCAGAGTTTCTATGTTGCAGTCTTAATTCCGAATGACTTCTTCCTCAAGAAAGCTCAGTTGTTGCTTTTAAGGCCTTCAACTGATTGAATGAGGACCACCCACAGGATAAAGGGTAATCTAATTTACTTAAAGTCAACTAGTTAAAAATGTTAATCACATCCACAAATAGAGATGCGAGGAATTCACAGCAATATCTAGACTAACATTTGAACAAAAAGATGGTGCCCAGCCAAGTTGACACACAAAATTAATCATCACAGGTGGGTATTTTGGAAGGTTACTGTTGGGCAGGATGGTGGAGATGCTACTCTATGGCTAATTCAAAAGCACATGACTAATTCAGTGTCTTAAAGCATGTACTCTACTCCAGACCCAGTGCCAAGAATGTCTCTCATTCATACCTCACAGTAGCCTGGCAGGATAAATATTTTTATTATTCTACTTTGCATATGATCAAACCATGGTTTAGACAGATAAGGTTGCTTGCTGTGCTAGTTTACTATTGTTGCTATAACAAATTAATACAAACTTAATGGCTTAAAATAAAACAAATTTATCTTACAGTTCTGGAAGTCAAGAATCTGAAATGGGTGACACTGGGTCAGAATTGAGGTGTCAGCCGGACTGCATTCCTTTGGGGCCATGTCCTTACCTTATCCAGCTTCTGGCATTGGCTTATATCTCTTAGCTTGTGGTGTCTTCTTCAACCTCAAAGCCAACAGCACAGCATCTTCCAATCTCTGTCTCTAACTGCAATCCCCCCTACCTGATGATATTGGGCCCACCCAGATAATCCAGGATAATATTCCACCCCACAGTTCTTAACTTAATCATATCTGCAAAGTCCCTTTTGCCAGGTAAGGTGACATATTGACAGGGTTCGGGGCCTAGGGCACCCATATCTTTAGGGAAACCATTGTTCTGTCTCCATACTTGTTCAATCACACAAAGTAACAGTGCTAAAGACTGTATTCCAATCCAGTTCTAGCCAACCACAGGGCCTACACTCTGGAGTATGGTGGCATTTCATCTCTCACACATAGCACATAAACAGAATGAAAGTCATCCGGGTGATTGTTTATTTCTTGACTAGAAGCAGGAACCACCAAAAGAGTAGGTCATAGAGAATAGTAAGCAGGTTAACAAAGTACTGTTCAGTAAGTTATCCCAAGGTGCGTGGAAATGCTTTGTTATAAAGAATGCGCTTCCATCATGGGATCATACTTTCATGACCCACTGAAAAAGGTGAATTCTTCAGGCTTCCAACACTACACTGAATCACATAGATTAGCTATAAAGCCAAATTTGGAAGAGACTGGATTAAAGCGTGCTTTTGCCGGAAGAGAGAAAGGAGACAAGAAGGACCTGTTGATGCTGAAGCTCTGACAGTTGTCCTCACACAAAACATCCCCAAATCTCCAGGATCAGTTTTCAAACTTGACCAACTCTAAGAAGCCGCATGGATAAAATGGGGTTTGGAGGATTTGAAAAATAAAGCTTGGGATCTCCAGGCTTGTGACAGAGAGAAGCGGGATTTGTTCACTTGGGTGAGGGGACTTCAAAACAGAACTCTAAGACATCATGAATAAAATAGCCCAAGGAAGTGAAAAATAATCCAACAAGCCATTCCATACAAGCTCACCATCGCGTCTCAACCAATGGTCTTTTCACAAATTGTGCAGCTAAGCGAGCTGCAAAGCAACATGTAAACACAATGCCAATCTGTTCAAAGGGCATGCACCCGAGTGCAGTAGGCAAGAATGCCTACTTCATGACACAGATGTGCAAAAAACATCTTACTTTTCAATGACTTGATTCCCCCTTCTGTTTTCTCTGCACTGAAGAATATTTGGCTGTTGATTTATAGATATGATCAGCTCCAAAATACTACTTCTCTTCTTTTGCTGGAAGATTGAACAGTAGAGAAGAAAGGAATTTTCATCTGTGTTCTACATTTATGTCCCAGGAAATACTGACGGCCTTATTATAGACTGTGGATGATCTGTAATGGGGCCCTTTACACCTCAGTGAACCCTCAGTAATGTCTGGAGATCCTTTGGGTTGTCACAACACAGAAGGTGGGAACAGAGGAGGGAGAGGTGTTACTGGTTTCTAGCGAGTAGAGGTCAGGGATGTTGCTAAACATGGTATAATGCCCAGAACAGCCCAGGTCAAGGAAGTATCCAGCTCAGGATATCAATATTGACAAAGTTGAGGACCCCTGATGTGTAACGTGTAGCAGCAAAGGCCAGGGTTTTGGAACCAGGAAGCTTGTGTTCAAATCCTGGCTCAGCCACAGACAGGCTGAAAACCTTCAGATTTGTTTCCTCATCTCTAAATTAGACAAAGAAGGTGCCCACCTTGTAGGGTGTTTGTGGGGATCAAACAAATTAAGCTAGGTGAGTCCTTTGAGTACCACCTGGCACAAATTACACCCACACTGTACAATAGGTCAAATATAATACCAGAATCACTGGCCCCAAATTATTTGTTATTTGCCCCTCTCCCCCAACTCCCTCACTAAACTGTGAAGATCAGAAGGGCAGAACTTGATCTGAATCATCCACACCATCTCAAGCACCAAGCCCATGACCTAAATAGACTTAAAACAGAGCAGATGCCAAAGACACAACCCACTGATAGAACTTTTAGCCAATGTCAACCAGTGTTTACCAATGTCAACCAGTGTTTAGCCAATGTCAACCAATGTCAACCAGCTCAGCCCTTGTCATGTCCAGGCAGGCTGCCCTGATAGGCTTTGTGCCCAAGGGCGTTCTTGGCTTCCAGGTCCACCATTTCCAAAACCTGGCAGGCCTAATGGGCCAGAGCACTGATGCCTCTGGGAGCAGCCCTCAACCACTGACTGATGGAAACATGTACAAATATCCAGCCCCTTTGCCCCTGACACGGAGAAGTCAGAACTCAGAGCTGTGTCTTCTCTGTCTCCAGGGTCCCAGGCAGGAGTCAGCTTCCTGGACAACATGCCTTCCTATCCTTGTCTTTGGCTTCTCCAAACCCTGACCAGTGTTCATTGGTTTCTTCTCTTCATGAACCCCTATACCCCAATTCCCATCACAGGGTTGGCCCTGGTGGGGGTCAGGGAGCTCCAACGAGCACACTCTACAGAAGTAGATTGGATCAAACCACCAGGCAGTTGGTGCCCTTGACTTAAAATAATTCTGCATATTCGTCGGGCTCGGGCTTTTCTCCTGTTCATTTCTCATTTCCCGGGGAATGCGTCTCCATCCTCAAGATGGCAGGACGGAAATGGGAAGTGGAAGGATAATCCGTTCTCAGAGCAGGAAATAAATAATTTGCCTCCAGCTATGAGGCTGGTATTAAATGAAACTTGAGGTAATCTTCCGAGCAGAGCTCGGGGGCACCTGTGACTTTTAAATCCCTGTTTCTAGGGAAATACACACTTTTAAAATGAAGCTCAAGGCTAAAAGCTTCCAACAATAAATCTCCCTGAGGCACACTCCTCTAGGGACAAATATATGGGGAAATTTTCAAAGAGGGTGCTTGGTTTATCACTTGGTGACTCTTTTTCACGGAGAAGGAAGTCCCTTTGTGTCCCCTGAGAAACCAAACTCCCCTAAACCTCTTTGATGATTCAAGAGTTTTTCAGTCGTCTCCACTCCGCCCCTGAAAGACCTCATTTCAACGCATTTCCTTCTGAAAATCATCTTTCAGGAATGGAAACAGATAGCCTGTTAGTAATCATTGCTCTTCCTCATATCCTATCCTCATGACCTGACAAAAGAAAAAAAATCAAACACACCATAATAACAAAAGCCATCCTGCTGTGTAATTAAAACACAACCTCAATCTGTTCTCTTATCCTTCATAGAGAACTATGTGTGATAACAGTAATAGAAATTTGTGGAGCACTTACTATGTTTCAGGCATTCAAGTTCTTTTTCTCACTGGACAACTCCATAAGTAATATCATGCCCATTTTGCAGGTGGGAAAGTTTGAGAAGGAGAGCTTACAAAATTGACCAAGTTCCGGTCACACAGCATAAAGAGTAGAGCTCGGATTTTTTTAATCTAGAAGACTCTAACTTTAGAGGTCGACACGCAGTGGTTACCTTATGTGAAACTGCAGTGCAGTTGAACTGATAAACATCATCGGAGTAAAGCCGATAATTATTCCCTTCAAAATCAGGCATGAAGACAGAGAACATATAAAAACTGACAATCATCAGAGGGAAAAATCCAATAAATGGGGAAGAAAAGCTGCAGATTGCCAGTGAGTTTTCTAAGAGTCTAACAATTATCAACTGTATTTCTCTTATGTATGTCAAACATGCAAGCACCCACAACAGAAGCTTGGAGGTATCTGATCTGTAGAAAGATAAAATTAGAGCCAGAAGTAATTGAATAAATAGAAAAATGAGACTTTCAGTAATGAAACAGAGCCGGGCCCCACAGCACGAAGGCCAACACAGGAATTGTAAGACCTCACAGATTTCACAGAAGCGAATGTGCTAAACCTTCACATTCCCCATCTGCCTCTCACTCTGAGCCTGGTGTCAGACTGCCCTAGATCAACTCAGAGCGCCAACACTCCCTAGCTGTAGGGACTGGAGAAGTTCCCTCCTCTTTTGTAAGCCTCTGTTTTCTCACTAAAATATGACCAGGGATAACACCTCAAATTGTTGTGAAGACTGAATGAGAAAATTCATGCAAAAGGCATGACTTGATGGTGGCATGTAATAAGCACTCAATAAATATTCAGAAGGATCCTTCTGCCTCCACTGAATCCTGGTGCACGGTCACCTCTGGCCTCCAGCTCTACCCAGATGCCCCGGCACTTGGCTCCCCTTCCAGCCCAAAACAAAGAAGAGAAACCTATGTTCTGGAAACTGGCATTGAACTCCAGGGAGGGGCTAACACAAGGAAGGTACAAGAATTCACAGGACTCCAAGGTCGAAGGAATCCCCTCTTTGGTTCCCAGCCTCTCTAGGATGGGATCTTACAAGGAAGATACTGGAGGACAGTCCAGCTGTGGGCAGAGGAGGTCTCGTGGTGCTTGGAGGAGCCTGAACAGAAAGAGAATGCTAATAACCAGGAGAAGGTATATTTAGATCAGAATTTGAGAGACCAATGGGTGGCCCAGAGCATAGGCCTTTCCTCCAGAGGCTTATAAAAATATCCTCCGCTGACCAAAGACACTTTATAGAAATTATTCCTTATCCTAAGTAGAGAAGCAGCTACCAGTACACCATGTTTACAGTTTTGATCAGTCTCCAGGTTCAACTAACCTACCACAAGGCCCTAGTTAGGAAGAGATGCATTTGGGACATGAATTCAGACATCCTGGCCCAGAACCTACAATCTTCCTCCTTCCTCTTCTGTGTCTCTCTTGTGCGATTAGCGTTTCTATAGATTTACCTGAAAACAGCATGTTGTAGACACAGAAAAGCACCATTTGCACCTCCCTTCAGGGTAAGACTTGTTGCCCACCTGTCTCTCCTTGAATCCAGGAGCTTCCATAACTGAAAAATGCCAGCAGGCCCCGGGTCCTGCCCTTGGACCAGCTGGTATAATAATAGAGCCAGGCAGGGTGGCAGTGTGATGGTTTGGCCATTTCTGCCCAATGTGGGATGCCATGATGGACAAACCCAGCCCCAGAGCTCCCCACAGGGCTGGCCAAGTCTCTGCTGAGTCTACATTTTGGCTTGACTTGAGCTTCTGTGCAATTCTCCTTCCTTCCCCTTCTTTTTATAGGCCTTGATCCCAATAAACATCTTGAACCTCCAGTTCAGCTTCCAAAGAACCCAACCTGCATTAGGAAGTGAGGCTGTTAAACCACAGAAAAGTGGGCTCAAATAGTTGGGTTTCAGGGCAAAAGACCCCATTCGGATCCTAGCGCATCGATCTCTATCACTGAGTCAAGCAAGCCCAGTAACTTACTGAACTTACATAAAAATAAAGATGAATATTTCTTCATGGATTCAGCCAAGACAATGTGAATAAAAATCACAGCACTTCTTACAATGACCATCACTGATCCTGCAAGAGCCCCCCTCACTCTGTTACAGAGGAATAAGAAAGATTATTTTGTGGCATGGGAAAAATGCTCCTTCCCACCCTCGCCTCCAATAACTCAAACCCCCTCTCTCAATCCCCCTCTCTTTGTCATTCTTTTCCAAAACTCTCCAAAATCAGCATCCCCAGCAGTGGCAGAAAGTAAGAAACATTGTGATTCTTGGAACAGCAGAGCTGTAGCATATAATTAAATCATTAAGAGGCAAATTAACTCCTCTAGCGATACTCTTCTAAGTATTTGTGGGCAAACCCATTAGCATTGTGCCAGTAAATCCTGAAATTTCTTTGCAGGCAGGCTGAGCAACTACAGCATCAAAGGCAAGGGGTGGGTTGGGGAGTGCGGTGCACAGGTGGTTTGACCCCCCATGGAGATATGTGGGCCGGGAAAGGTGGGGTACGTTAATGGCATGTTGTGACTATATTTCATAAACCCTCTGCAAATACAACTGCCGAATTTCCCCTGCTCAGAGCCAACAATGAATCTAGTCTTTTTCCCAGGAAAACCATGTTAAGAGCTTTTGGGTTCTCCTTCATTCACTCTTGTCCTCATCAGCACTGCTTAATTCTGTTGAATTCATTCAGGTTGGATTCTTGGCTTTTTGGAGGGGCTTGGGGAGGGGGCTCTTGGGTCATTAGGGAGGACATCTTCCAGGGGTATACTTTGTGGCTCTTTATTTAGCTGGGTTTTCAGAATAGCAAATACGAAGTGGGCTTCGATTCTGTGGCCAAATATGTATTTGTGCTATTGACTCCAGTTCAAGCTGGTCAGTCTGGTTGGCTGTCTGTGGCCTTCAATTCATCCAGCCTTGAGTATTTCAGTCAATATGTTGATCTTTTATATGATGACCCTGCTTAAACCATTTAATAAAATGTAAACAACACAGAAGTGTATTGGAAGTCAACACAACTCATTATTGCTGCTTATACACTCATCAAAATCCTGAGGGGGGGGGGGTTGCCTGACCTGATTGGAGGTTTCCTCCAGAGTCATACAATAATTTTAGCTGTGAGAGGAAATTTTATGGCATGTGAGATTAGCCCACACTAATGCAAGGTCAAAAATAATAGAATCAATAGGCAAACTCAATACTGTTAACATTTTGAGAAAATTACTCCCAGAAAACAATGTCAACAACAGATTGAAATGGGTCTCCAAAGTCGTCCCATCGATTTCCTTTCACTTTGGTGGCAATCTCTTTCTTTTATGCAATATGGAATTTTCTTAGTCTCTTTTTTTTTTTCAGCTCTGCTTTAAACATGGAATATTTCTGTTGTACTTTTTTATTGACTGATGTCAAGTATTACACATGTCAAAAAAAACTACATGGGTCATTCATATTGAAGAGAACAGAATATAGAGACTTACTTCATCATATGAAGGCTTTGGTGGGTCTTTAATTTAGGACTCAGGTGATAAATTTGGGAGTTATTTTAATTAGAGAGAGGTGTTCAAGTGCAAACAGTGTCATTAATCAATTACTAACTAAATAAAAATCTTATACTAGAAACACATGGCCTCAAAAGTGGTTTTATATGAGATACTTTGTGTGCCATGTCACCATCTTGATGTTGGAAGGGAAGACTGTGGTTGGACAGATCCATGTTGTTTAGTGTAGATCAATTAATCAGTAAATATTAATCAGTAAATAGCCAAGCATTAGCCAGTAACAGAGAAATCCTACCCCATTCCCCAAATGTTCTGCTCCAGACTTTCTACTTTAGCCAATGAATTCATCACCCCCACCACCCCAATGACTTATTCAAGCCAAAACCTTGGGAATTCCCATTAATATCTTTCTTCCCCACAGTCAATCCATGAGCAAGTTTGGGCAGTTTTACCTCCCAATTATATCCTGAATCCACTCACTTCACCCCACCCCGGGCCATTCGTTGCATGAGCTTCTTTCCTGTTCTTTCAAGTTCCATTTTTTTTTTTTTTTTTCTCAACAGGCCATAATGATCTCTTTAGACACAAATTAAATCCCATGTTCTCATCCTTGAAACTCTGTCATGGCTGCCATTGCACTTAAAATCAAATGCAGACCTGCTTACTGGCCCTACGTGGTCTGGGACCTGCCCACATCTCTCTCCTCATCACATCCTCAGCCTCTCCTGCCCTGACCTCCCAAGCTCCAGCCCCACTGGCCTCCTTTTGTGACCTAAAACATGTCAAGCTCAATCACTTTTCAAGGCCTCTGCCTGAGCTGTGTCTTCTTCCCGGCACACTTGTCTCCCAATTTTCCTCTCACTGGCTCCTTCACTTTAGCCAAGACTCAGTCCTCCTGGCAGACCCTCATCTGAACATGTTGTCAAAGGATGCTCTCAGCCTCACCCTCATCCTCCTAACTACTTTTCTCATTTCTATAAGGAAGTTGACATTTATATCTATGACTCAAGTGTGTAAAAGAGTGATGTGGAAGTAGCAGAGTATCATTTTCCTTAACATATTATTCTTTGTTCTTTTTTTTTTTTTTTAAAGTAGGCTCCACACCCAATGTGGAGCTCAAACTCATGACCCCGAGATCAAGACCTGAGCTGAGATCAAGAGTCGGACGTATAACTGGTGCCCCAATAATCCTTTTATTCTGAAGCTTCATTACTGAGCTGTGTCTTCTTCCCGGCACACTATCATTACTCCTGATAGCAGAAATCCTTGAATTTAACAGTTAAGGGCATCACGTCTCTTCTTGTTTAATTTTCTTTTCAGTTATCTTCCAGCCTTTCAGGGCTCTCTTTAGTTTCGGATGCCTGCTCCCTGAAATGTATCAGGGTACCATAGGAAGGGTATGCCCTCATAGTCCTGGGAAGTTCAAGGCTGGCCCTTGAACTCTCCTTCCACATTGGTTCCTCCCATTCACAGTCTTTGGGTACCACCCTCCATCCTTACTGCAACTGCCATCACATAGTATGGCCCCCTGCTCAAAGAACCTTCTGGGCTAGTGTCTACTCATCTACTCTTTTGGGCTCTGTGTTGGCACTCTGATGTTAGAAACCATGGATCTCATGGGCATAAAGTCTGAGTCACTTAAACTTCCCTTTCCTGAACCCAACCAGGCAAATGGTTCAAAAACTCTTCCACATCCCCTTTGGTATAGAGCTTGACTATACCATGGGTATGGAAGGCTCTATGATGAGGCTGCCCAGGTGGCCCAGTAGTATTCTCCTGCTACAAGCCAAGTCAGAGGCACCCTTGTGCCCAACACAGTGCTTCACTGGAGGGCTGATGTTTTCCTCAAACTTCTAGCTGAAGAGTTGTCCAGACCCAAAGTTCTAGACAACCTCAAAACTAGAACCAGGATACTCCTTTCAGAATTCCTGCCTTTCTCCATCCTGCCACATTTCTGGGCTCCTCCTTCTGGCCCCCAAGGGCTTTTCCCATTCTATGTGATCAGAAATTTCTCTGAATCTATAACCTCACCTTTCCCACTCAAAGTTTCCCTTTGTGGTCTGCCCACCAAGCCTCGGTTCCTGAGATATAAAAGCCCAGTTTGGGAAATACCCAGAATAACAGTGGTTTCCTGTAAAAGCCTGGCTTTTAAGACCCCGGTCTTACAATAAATATCAATTTTGAAATTCAAAGCTAAGAATTGTAATTAAGATAATTATTCAGTAAGTAAGTATTGCTTGAGTATTTTATTATTATTATTATTATTATTATTATTTTATTTTGAAGCCATCTCAAAAGTGCTGGGAAGTTACAAGTCATAAAAAGGAACCCTTTCCCCATCCCCGGTCTGTAAGAGTAAGTTGATGACTTTCTGCCCTAAACCATTTACTGTATATTTCCTATAAGGAAATTCTCTTATATAACCACAATCAACCATCAAAATCAGTAAACTAACATGATATATTCTTACCCCCTATTCCTCAGATCCCATTCACATGCCTCCAACTGTCCTAACAAAGCTTTTTGTAGTAAAAGAGTCAAATTCAGAATCACCTATTGCATTTAGTTCTTAATGCTTCTATCCTCTTCAGTCTGGAACAGTCCCTTGGTCTTTCCTTGACTTCTGTGACCTTGACAATGCAAAGTTATGAGGCAGTAATTTTGTAGACTTCCTGTGGCACTTCTGCTGCTGCCCACTGCTCTCAT
Organism: Mustela lutreola; assembly: GCF_030435805.1. Classification (NCBI taxonomy): domain Eukaryota; kingdom Metazoa; phylum Chordata; class Mammalia; order Carnivora; family Mustelidae; genus Mustela; species Mustela lutreola. The sequence continues at coordinate 9,037,674 of NC_081298.1, forward strand.
GTGTAAGATGCTATTAGCATCGTCTGAAGCTGTGGGTAAGAAGACAGTCTCTAAGACACCTCTGGGGTCACAATCTCTTTCCCCCACTCTTGACAGTGTGGTCAAGTGCAATTTACATAATGGCCCTGTGCCTCAGTTTCCTTGCCAGGAAACTCATTTCCTGGGGCTGTTGTGTGAATACTCCTATTCAAGAATACTCAGAGCATGAGTTGTCTGAGAATCTAGTACCCCTGGCTATGACCCTTACAAATGACTGATGGGTGCAAGGAGCAACAATACCCCAGCTCTCTTGCTCCTGACTGGGGAAATGTGAAGTGACTTGGCTAATCCCAAGTCACCTTCCCCAGGACTCACTGAGATTACATGCTTGTTCCATCTCCTTCTCTTCCTGGCTAATTTCCCACTCCTCTTTCATCTCCCCTGGAGGCACTTCTTTAAAAATTGCTTTCATACAAACCCTCATCTCGGGGTCTGCTGCGGGGGAATACAACCTAAGAGAGTTTCCATCTTTTAAGAGAGCAGTTTGCCTGTCAGGTCAAGAATGGAGAGCATGTAGAGGGGTTGGAGTTGTCCAGATGGGACCACATGGGCAGAGAAGTAAACACACACAGAATCTATGTGAAGGTGTAGTCTACAGGACAGGCTTTTAAGTATGATAAAGGAAATAAGGGAAAGAGACAAATCAAGGATGAATTCTTAGATGTATGCAAATTATTCCACATGAGGAGCAAACAGCACTTCAGCTATGGAGAGCTGATATTCTTAGAATCTCAGTTAATAACGCGACACATCGTCGGTAACAAGGACTGTAGACACACAATAGAATTTAATCGCGGGTACCACGGTCTCACAATAGGAAATTACAATGCCTCAAATTTAATGGGTTTCATTTTTCAAAGTGAATATTTTGCTTTTACAATCTCTCACTGCCAATGATGCTCTCAGATTAGAACCGATGAGAGTCTTCTTTTATCTAGAAACAAGGCTCTTGGCTATTTACACAGACTGGTTAGCTTTGTCCAACTGAAACAAAGACCCCTTGCATTCCTCTTCTTTCTTTATGTTCTAATCCCCTTGATTACTTTAGAAAGAGCTCTGAATTCTTTTCATTTCAGCAAGGCAGTGATGGTATGGGGAGAAAAAACATGAAAGATCTGAATGCTAGCCCACCATACCCAGAAATTGGGTGGGTCACCTGAAATCTGATCCCCAGCCTCCTCCACTGACTTAATAATTAATCCTATATATATTTATCAATCACCTCCTACTTATCAGGCTCAGTTACACATTTGGGACACAGTGGTGCAAATATGCATCCTGGCTTCTGACTTCACAGAGCTCATAGGAAGACAGAGCGCCCCTCCCCATCCACAAAACAAAATAGATGTTTGTGCTATAAATGTTTCATAAAATTAGTGGGATGGGCAAATATAAGTATTTGCATTTGTGTAATTTCTCTATCTGTAATCTCTTAAATGTTTCCATGAAATTTCTGATGTTATCAATTACAGTTCAAATGCTTTTCTTATGCATTCTGACGAAATGGTCATGTAGGGTTGTGCAGTTCCATAATCGTCCATCTGGAATATCGTAGGACCAATATAACCCAAATTCAGGTTTTACTTGGGTCCCAGCAGATTTGGGGAATTTATTAAGTTAACACTCCCAAAATGGACTGGGACAGATCCCTGTAATCAAATTCAGTATTTCTGCAGTAAAACATGAATGTTCCCATTCAGTAGGGTAAATTTTTAAAAGAAATTTTTAAAAGAAATATGTATGTATACGTGTGTGTGTGTGTGTGTATATACGTATATATACTCAGAGCATATATATATACGTATATATATACACACACACACATATATGTAAATAACAAAAACATATATAATGTATATATACATATATCAGGCTGTTTCACTGTTTCAGGTGGTTGTTTGGATTTCAAAATTGCATTTAAGGAATCATGAGCCTAGAGCACATATTGTGTGAAATAAGTAGGACACGTGTTGAGGCTTAAAATCCAAATTTATCAAAGATATTCATTACAATTGCATTTGCTACAATAGTATTTGACCTATAGATAACCTAGCTTTGAAAATACACTTAAAGCACTGTCAGGCCCATTAATATTTCATTGATCCATAAAATACTCCCAAGTACTTATATTTATCAGCCTCATAGAAAGCTGTATCTGATGTGAAACTGCGAGTGCATGCACGCACACACACACGTAACTCCAGACTCTGCTACTATTTTCACATGGTGGTTTTCTCCTTGAGTATCTCTTTGCCTCTTTTTACAAGGATGCCAGTCATCTTGGATTAAAGACCCACCCTACTCAGTATGACCACATCTTAACTAATTGTATCTGTAACAAACCTATCTCAAATAAGGTCATATTCAGAGATACTAGGTGTCAGGATTTTAACATCTCTTTTTTGGGGGACACAATTCAATCCATAACAACTGGTGTGGCAATAATTAAACATGTTGGTCTTTGAAGAGAGAATGAGAGAAATTCAATCATATTTGTTCAAATGGAAGAGGAGAATGCATTGGTTTACATACCTGGGCATACCAGGAGTAGATGTAGCTTCAGGGATAGCTGGATCCAGGAGCCCAAATGTCATCCTACAAACTTCATTGCTCTCAGTCTTTAAGCTCTTATTTTCACTGTGCTTGTCTTCATTTTTAGGCAATCTCTCTCTGTTTGATAGGCCCTAGAAATTTCAGAATTACATTACCTAGAAGTCCTACTAAGTACAAGTACAACAGATGAGAACTATTCTTCTGGTGGTTCCTGCCAAGTGCAGAACTGAATATTAATGTAATACTTTGTGTCCAGTGACCACCTGAACCTGTTGCTGGGTACAGAGTCTGCTTGAGATTCTCTCTCCCTCTGCCCCTCCTGCTTATGTGCTCTATCTCTAAAATAAATAAATGAAATTTAAAAAAAAAAAAAAGAAGTTTATGCTCAAAAAAATCTCAACCATTCATTTCCTGCTGTTCTAATGCCACTTGATGAACAGATGCTGCACAAAGAATATGTCAATAGCAGCTGGGGTCACCGGCTTTCGCCAACACATCGTAAAAGAGTTGTGATTTTAATCAAAATTTGTCATCCACCCAGAACTTAAGAAATGAATTTCCATCAAAAGGAAATTTAAGTTTCTAAAAGTTGCCTAGCCCCAGAGCCATGAGGGTGAACTCTAGGACCAAAAAGAAAATAAAAATCAGTCATGACAATTATTTTATCAACCTATTTTAGACTGCAGGGTGCGGAGAGGGCTCCAGGAAATGTCAGCTGGCACACGCACGAGCATTGCTATCCCCGTCACTGGCCTTCTCTTGTTAAAAATGCATGTCAATATGCAAAATGGAAGTGTTTCATATCAGAGCCAAATGCACTCTCCCTTTCTAGAGGTTCCCAAAATAATCTGTGGCAATTGGAATTTAAGGAGAAAATTCTGTTTTGCTAGGGATATATGCAAACAACCTTTATGAAAACAGTCTTATTTGAGGGTTTGCACCTTCCTCATACCTGCTCTTATTTCAGTGGATACAGACCTAAGCTTGCTTCAAAATAAGAGGGAGTTGAGTGGGATGCCCTGGTCGCAAAACGTTCTGCAGTATCACATTCGTACAGCAATCACTTCTCTGGCATCTTCCACCTTCTAGAATATAACCCCAGAAAAAACCAGCAAAATGCGAAAAGAAACGGTCCTCAGAACAGCCAAAATAGATGTTGCCAAATCCAACCACTTTGCTAATGAGAGAGTGACCCTCAGAATCTATAGTCCCTTATTTGACTATCAGTAAAAATCTAACCACCTTAGTGTATCCGTCAAGAGCGTATCAGAAATCAGACAGAAGTTTCAAATTAGGATAACTCACAGACAGCTTAGCGAAATTTACAAAGGAGCATGGTGTAGGGAAGTTGAAGAAGCTGTTCCCATCTCTAGTACTGATGAAGAGGAGGAGAAGTTTCCAGAATCAAAAAGAACAGCTATGCAGAAAAGTCTAGCCTGAAAGGAGCAGTAGGCATCAAGGAAACAACCAGCCGAGACCACCCCACAGGAAGGGAGTCGAGGAAATAAATTTTCCAGCCTCACTCTCTTCCTTCGTATTTCTTGCCAGCTTGCCCAACTGAAAGTTGGAGAGTAAAGGAGCCGGTGGATCCCACCCCTAAAGGCTGGGAGTGGAGAGCCTGATCTACAGATATCTGGCACACTTGATGGATGCCTGTGGGTATCTCAGCCTGTGGCATGTGGGGAAACCAGAAGGGACTGCTGGTAGATTCTGCGTGTGGCTATGCCTGGAAGCACAGAACAGTGAACAAGAACACAAGACTCACAGCGGACACCAAAATATCCCAATATGTGGATAGATCATTCCAAGAGTACAAATTCTCTCCCCAAGGGAATTCAAATAAAAAACATAAGTAAAGAAGACATACAAATGGCTAACAGACACACGGAAAAAATGTTCATCGTCATTAGCCATCAGGGAGATTCAAATCAAAACCACATTGAGATACCATGCCACACCAGTCAGAATGGCTAAAATTAGCAAATCAGGAGGCAACAGGTATTGGCAAGGAGGTGGAGAAAGGGGAACCCTCCTACACTGTTGGTGGGAATGCAAGCTGGTACAGCCACTTTGGAAAAGAGTGTGGAGATTCCTTAAGAAATTAAAAACAGAGCTACCCTATGACCCTGCAATTGCATTGCTGGGTATTTACCACAAAGATGCAGATGTAATGAAAAGAAGGGCCATCTGTACCCCAATGTTCATAGCAGCAATGGCCACAGTCACCAAACTGTGAAAGGACAAAGATGTCCTTCAATGGACGAATGGATAAGGAAGATGTGGTCCATATATACAATGGAGTATTATGCCTCCATCAGAAAGGATGAATACCCAACTTTTGTATCTGCATGGATGGGACTGAAAGAGATTATGCTGAGTGAAATAAGTCAAGCAGAGAGAGTCAATTATCATATGGTTTCACTTACTTATGGAGCATAAGGAGTAACACAAAAGACAATGGGAGATGGAGAGGAGAAGGGAGTTGGGGGAAATTGGAGAGGGAGATGAACCATGACAGTCTGTGGACTCTGAGAAACACACTGAGGGTTTGGGATGGGAGAGAGGTAGGGGGTTGGGTGAGCCTGGTGGTGGGTATTAAGGAGGGCACGGATTGAATGGAACAGTGGGTGTGCTGCATAAACAATGAATCTTGGAACACACATAGAAAAAAGAACTAAATTAAAATAATTTTAAAAATAATATATAAAAGGAAGGCAGCTATAAAATAAAATTTTAAAAATAATAAAATTAAATAAATAAGTAAAAAAAAAAAGGCATAAGGAATGGGAACATTTAGGGTAGGGATCCAATTCTCCATGGTGCCAGCCGATATTACCAAAGTATGGATACCTCGATAATTTAACCACAAGTAACCCAGAAAAGTTTACAAAGAATTCCAAAAACTCATCTTAGGCAAGCAGAGATATGTTTGGGACACATTATAAGATTTCTCTCCAAAGCGGTTAAAATTAATTTGCTAACTCACAAGAGACACAATAATAACTGACCTTCTCCTGAGTTCTTACGATGCACCAGGAATTACACATGTGAATGTCATTTCGTCTCACATCAGCCTCATGAGCTAATATGGTCATTTCGTTGGTACTTCTCACAGGACAGTTAGGTGAGTAACTGCCCAAGATCCCATAGCCAGGAGGCACTCTGCGATGCTAACCAGACCTAGAGCCTCGAGCCCTCAGCTCCAAAAGCTGCTGTCTGTAAAACACAATGCAAAGGAGATGATTTTAAAACTGAAAGAAAGAAAAAGAAGAGGAAGGGAGGGAGGCAGGAAGGAAGACAGACTGTGGTGGCCCTTCCGTGAGTCTACAGTATCAAAAAGGCACCTCTGGGATATAGGTTTATATTATTTTGTGACACCTCACCATCATTTCAGCAGTTTACAACTCCACGCAGTCATCAGCCATCCGTTCTGTAGACTAGAAGTACAGACATCGTAAGGCTGGATTTTCTGCTCAGGAGCATTCAAGGCTGAAACCCCAGCGTTTTGTCTCTGGAGGTTCTAGGGAAGGATCTGTTTCCTAGCTCATTCAGGACTGTTGACATAATTCAGTTCCTTAAGACGGGAAGAACTCTAGTCCTCATTTCTTGCTGGCTGCTAACAGGGAGTGCTCACGGCTCATCGAGGCCGCCTGCTACTCCTTGCCACGTGGCCCCCTCCATCTTCACAGTCAGCAAGGGAGACACTCCCTCCTGTCGAACTGCTTCCATTCCTTGAATCTCTTTCATCATTCTTTTTCAAGGACTTGCCTGATGAGGTCAGGCCCACCAGGACCGTCTCCCTATTTTAAGGTCAGCTGACTATGCATCTTCAGTTGCCCTGGCAGAATCCTTCTTTCTGTAGAAGTGATATTTCACCACATTCACAGGTTCCTCCCGCACGGAAGGGAAAGGGATTATCCAGGGCAAAGATCACTGAGAGTCATATTAGAAATTTGCCTACAATCCCTGGCATTAGCACAGGGCAATCGCAAAGCCAGAGCTGGCCCACCCACTTCCAATAATGTATACATAGACATCATCCACTTCGCAACCCAGGACCTGGACTCCATGTGTCCTCCCTAAACTCAGCCTCTTTCATTCAAGTTAGTCATTTCTCTGACCATCAGAGAAATCTCTTTTGCTGATATTAGGTAATTCAATAGTGTCTAACCTCACAGAGTTGTTGTACAGAGTGAGGAGTAAATCCACGTGACTCCCGAGGCGTCACCGTGAGGCTCTTAGCTATGAGAATTAATAAAAAGCATTTCTGTTTTAATATCTTTATTGCTATTCATAATTGAATTATTTAACCAGAATTGAGAGAAGCCCGGACCGCGTCTTCATAGCACAGCTGAAATATCTCTGTCGCCCGCGTGTTCTAACATGGATTCTGGGAGCAATAAGCCTGGTCACTGATGCATCAACTCAGGAATAAAAGCAAGTGGCCCCTGGCAAGAAAGAAACAAGAAAATCTCACATTCCAGCTCCATTTACAAGCCGGCTTATCGCTCTTTATAGATTCCTCAGACAACAAGAGCACAAAGGCTTCCAGAGAGGAGCGCCTGAGATATTCTAATATAGAGACAGAAACAGTTGTAAGATGCTTCAAAGCACAGAGTTTCTACCCAAAGCAGACAAGCAACTTAAACCTGCCCCCTACCACCCGTGTGTATTATGGAAAGCTTCTCTTTTGCATTTGCTTTAATTGAAACAACGGTGTTTGTTAGGCTACTTCCTACAGGATACCAGGATACACTGTGTCTGAGCTCCTTTCGCTTCTTCACTCAAGGGAAGGCAGGAGAGGAGGTAGGGGTGGGGCTGGGCGTGCTGGCGGAGGCATCGCCCTCTTGAACTGGTGAGGGGGAAGGAAGCGTTTTCTGATTTTGTCTCAGGCAGTGGCCTCCAAATGGAAAACAGAAAGAAAGACAACATCAGACTTTCTATTTACACTCATTTTCATATTAAAATGAGAAAGAAATGGTGCTTTCTTTTATTTTAATAAAGCAGCTTGATGCTTGTCTCTCTCGCTCTCTGTTGGTTGCATATGGTCCCACCAGAGACCTGGCAGGAAACAGGATTTCTACAACCTGGGGTGGGGGTGGGGGGGCGGTGGGGACAGGGACAGTGGAGTTCTGATTCCCTCTAGTCTGCAGCTTCTGGAGGCTTCCATGTGCCCAGTAAGGTGGATGATCATACCGCAGTATTTACGCTTCACTGGAGCACCTCTCACAAAAAGGACTAGTGGCTTCCAAATTGCTACAAAGAAATCTGGATTAAAGAAAGTACCAAGAATGCAGGCATTGAAATACAACAAGGAGGGGACAGAGATGCAGCGTCTCCTGCCCCAGGATGAAATTTTGTCAGTTATGTTGTGCTACTAAAAAAAAAAAAAAAAAAAAAAAAAAAAAAAAAAAAGTGATGATGAACACAGATCTGTTAAGAAATCAAAGCAAAACCCATAAAGTTATCAAAAAGATTATTGAAATGATAGGTTTACATTAGCTCCATGGTCCAATATTTTCCATACTAGAATACAGGCTCCAGAAGGACATTTCTTTCAACACCGTTTCCCCATAGTCAGCCTGACACACAGTAGGCATTTTATAAATATCTATTCCTCAGTGACAGAGTCTGTAATGATGAATGGGGCAGATTATGTTTTCCAAGGATATCCCTGACAATGTCTCCCACTCCACATGTTGGTTTATATACAGTGGTTTATAAGGAGTAAATAATATGGTGTTATTATTTGCTTATTAGGAAGCCCGGTGAATTCCCCACTTTGTGCCTCTGGGCAGGTTTATCACTGTTTTGATGAATATTTTATGGAGCGACTTTCGAGCCTAAGACAAGCAAAGCCGTGCAGCTTACCTACTGGTTTCTCTTGGGATGCCTACCTTGGGAAGCATGCGGCCAGGTAAGAAGTCCGGGTACCCTGAGACCAGCAGGGTGGAGAGGGCACATGAGTGTGCTCTGGTCACCAGCCCTCACTGAGTCCCAGGGCTATGAGCCATGTGAAGGGAGCCCTTGGATGTCCAGTCCATCAGGTGTTCACACAGGTCGACACTAGACCATGCCACATGAGGGGCTACATGTGCAACCACCCAGTTGAATCCTCATTCCTGACCAGGAAACCTTGTACAAAATAAATTTGCTGGTTTCAACCACTGAACACGGGGGTAACTGGGTACCCAATCCTAGGTGACCGTAACAATGGACCTCATCCCAAGTACGTGTTAGGTCTTGATGTTTTTCAATAATAGTATAAAACCATCATGACTCATCAAACGTGTAAAACTAAGCATGCATTTCATGATTAATGCTAATTTTCTTTAGAGAGAGCAAAGAGGGTTCTGCACTATTCTTGAGTAAAAGAATTTGATTGTAAGTCATTGATTTCAGTTTGATCTCATTTAAAATTCTGAATTTTTATTTTATGGTATACAGTGGGCAATAAGGCATCAGTACACTAGTGCAAACACAGAATTTGTAAAGAAATATACAGATATTGGGGATGCATGTCCGAACTATTTTTAAAATTGGGGCACATGATTAACTTACTAGCCACTGAGAAACTAACGAAACAAACCTCGCCCAACTCTGCAAAATATTTCAGACGGTTCTTGGACGTCTCTCACCCAGGCCTGAAGCTCACTTTAAGAAATCCCATCTCGGGGCACCAGGTGGCCCTGTCAATCAAGCACCCAATTCTTGATTTTGGCTCAGGTCATGATCTAGTGCCCTGACATACAGCCCCTAGTTGGGTCCCAGCTCAGTGCAGAGACTGCCTGCCCTTCTCCCTTCCTCTCTGCTCCTCCGTCCCCCAAATAAATACTTAAATCTTTAAATTAAAAATAAAGACTATTTGACTCCAGTGACTAGGGACAAATCGCAGTGGCCATCAGTCATATCAAGGTTTCATCCTCTTCTTCCCAGTCGGAGGAGGATTGCGCCAAATATTTCCAACGAGCTCATGAAGAAGGTGCAATAGTAAAGCCCGACTGTCCCATCAAACCCTATGGGAATGGGCTGGGTGTCCGCCATCTGCAATTATTTTCTGTAAGCATAACAACTTTTGTCTAGAACTTTCGGTGAGGCACTTGAACACTGACAGTCTCACCGTAGCTCTGGGAGTGAGCCAAATCCTTCCCCTAGTTCTCTTTCCTAATCCTCTGGAATGTGACGTACTTATTCCATTTTAACAGAGTCTTAAATCACATAAAAAGGTAAACATGTTACTTAGCAAAAAAAAAAAAAAAAAAAAAAAGCCAAACCATAAATAAGGTAAGAAGATAATAATATACAAGGAAGAATGCTTGCAACGCGTTTGACAGACTGACAGTTAAGGAGCAAAGAATTCTTACAAATAAATAAGAAGAGGACGAACAACCCATTAGCTAAATGGGCCATTACAGGACAGGAAATCTAAATGATACTAAAACTTCAATAAAAACAACAAAATAAATAAATAAACAAACAAATAAATGCAATATGTTTCACCCATTAAACTGACAGTATTAAATGCAAAAAACATACTGGGCTGGCAGTGGTTTGGGGCATAGACTGGTGGGAAAGTAATCTCTGTTTACTTAAACAGAGTGTACACATACCCTTTGACCCAGTGATCCCACCTTTGGAAATACACCTGAAGCAACAGTTTACAAGAGTATGTAAATAAAGAGCTGTGTGGGGCGCCTGGGTGGCTCAGTGGGTTAAAGCCTCTGCCTTCAGCTCAGGTCATGATCCCAGGGTCTTGGGATCGAGCCCCGCATCGGGCTCTCTGCTCAGCTGGGAGCCTGCTTCCCCCTCTCTCTCTGCCTGCCTCTCTGCCTACTTGTGATCTCTCTCTGTCAAGTAAATAAATAAATAATCTATTCTTTTAAAAAAGAGCTGTGTGTATTCACACGTACACACACACACACACACACACACACACACGTGTGCTCGTGTTTGGTTATTAAACCATAAGAAAAGGAATGGAATACGCATGAAGACGTTGATTTCAGCAATTTAATAACCCCGAGCTGAAGAGGAGTAGAGAAAATAATCCCATATGCTACATCGCTGGGCTTATTATAATGAAGGAATGTTTGCTTTGTAACTTTTTCTTTAAATGAAAAAAAAAATAGACACTTTGTAACTATGCTGCGTGATCTTAAAACAAATAAGGTCTGGATCACACCCTTCCCTGCACCGAGAAGAGTGTCCGGTCTTTCAAAAGCCGGACTTCTGCACGGTGGACACCCTTGACCGTGGGGGGGATGGGAAAGGCCGGTAGGCCAGGGCAGGAGATAGGAGGGGAGATTAGGAAAAAAGTTAAACTCTTGGAGTTTTGCACTTCAAAGCTATGTTAAATCAACCAAATAGGTAAGAAATAATAATAACTTTTTTCACATGAAATACCTTCTTATACTCCACAAGCTAGAAATATATTTGCAAATGGCCAAGTACATATTTTCCAGTATCTACTTATTTATTTTTAAAGATTTTACTTATTTATTTGAGAGAGACTATGAGAGAGGGAGAGAGAGAGAGAGCATGAGAGAGTGGGAGGGTCAGAGGGAGAAGCAGACTTGCTGCTGAGCCGGGAACCCGATATGGGACTTGATCCTGGGACTCTGGGATCACGACCTGAGCTGAAGGCAATTGCTTAACCAGTTGAGCCACCAGGTGTCCCTATATTTTCCAGTATTAAAAAAAAAAAAAAAAAAAAAAAAAACGCAATTTAGGTAAAGACTCAGAACATTTTTAAGCACCTCCTGCTAGTCAGAATTCCTCCAGCTGCTCTCAGATAGTGCCTTAATCTTCAAAACATGAGTCAATACTTCCTGTGGCTCACACCTTAGTTCAAAATACCATTATGAGCCAATCATTCTGAGGGAGATTTTTCTGGAACACGTGGGATTTTTGCTGGAAGGTGATGTTTTATTTTAGAGTCTTTGGGCAGCAAGTGTCAAAAACCTAATTTAATCTCATTTAATCATAAAGGGGTCTATATTTTCTTTCATACAATAGAAGTTTAAGTGATAAAACTACCTTCAGGTAAGGCTGGATCCAGCAGTGCCAAGATTTCATCAAGACCCTTTATTGATTCCTCATCTCTGTTTCCCTTAATACTGGCTGTGTTCTCTGGGTGACTCACCCCTCATAGTAACAAAGCACTAGGCTTCCATCCTACAGATTTTATGGTCCTGGTGAAAAGATGGCTTCTTGTTCCCAAAAGAGCCCATGAAATTGTCTGGCATCACTATCATTGGCCGTCACACCCTGAGCAGGAAGAGGAGTCATACATCTCCAGACCTCGTGGATAGAGATGAGGGCAGCATGAGTCCCCAGAAGGAAATCTGAGGACGAGACTTAGGACAAGCAATATAACAGATGTTCTATTTCAGAGGACACAGAGGAGGAGGGATTCAGGCCATGGAGCCCCCTAGACTCTCAGGTGTCATCCTGGGGCACAAAGCCTACCATGTGGAGAATATTAAAATAAATGAGAAATCAAGGAACACTAGGAAGCCAGGCGGTCACACAAGGATAATGGAAACATCTGACCCGCCAATTCAGAATGACTGGTGAGGCTTGCATGTGTTAGCACTGGTGAGCCCTGGGATCCAAACTCGGTTCAAAGAACACCAAGCTACCACTGTCCATAAACCTGTGGCTGTGTGACTGGGCGGGGTGCTTAACTTCTCTGCACTTCATTTCCTCAGATCAGGAAAATGGAGCTGAGTCCGGGACCAACCCCCCAGACGTCTGGCCAGCGTTAAATAAGACTACATTTTTTTCAACAATTGCGTAATGGAGCGGTTAAGGAGGTGTGGGGGAATGGAATCCGACTGGCTGAGAGGAGTCTCTATTCTCCTGCTGCCTGTCTAAGGGAACTTGGGCAATTTATTTAGCCTCTCTGAAATTGTTTCCTTGCCAGAAAGAAGGAAAATTAATAATTGTACTAGCTTCCTTATATTTTTTTGTGGGATTGACAATGCAGGGGTCGCACATCATTCCTGGCATTACTGAATACTCAGTGTACGGTACGTGTCAGTCTTATGGGTCTCTACTCCCATGAGGGAGTCCTTGTGGGCCTCACTCCCATGAGAACAAGGGTTTTCCTCCATCTTAGCTGCTGCTCTAAGTTAGAACAGAGCCTGGCACATAATAGATGTTCACTAAAGCCCTCCTTCTCATGTATAGCTGCCCACACTCCCTACATTTTCTGGTTGGGATTCATAGTCAGTAAAGAGTTATCAAACACCTGTTTTATTTCAGATACTGCCCTACACTCCGGGAATAGAGCAGTAACTAAGACATGCATACTGACTTCTCCCAGGAGCTTACATTCCCACAGAGAGAGGAAGAGGGGCTATACTTCAGAAGGAAATAAGGTCTATGAAAGACACGAGCGCTCCCAGTGATAACGAGGAACTGGGTTGAGGGGCGGGTGATTCAGAGGGTAGGAAGGCTCCTGAGAAGGTCGCTTTTGAGCTGACCCCAAAAGATAGAAAAGAGCCAGCCATGAAAAGAACTAATCGAAGAGAGTCTGAGGTGGAAATCTGGGAAGGGGGCAGTGTTATGGGTTGAGATATGCTGAAATCCTAACTCCTTGTACCTGTGAACATGACTTTATTTGGAAATCGGATCTTTGAAGATGGAATCAAGTTAAGACGAGGTCATATTCAATTAGTGTGGACCTTAATGCAACGAGTAGTAGTATTCTGAAAAGAGAGAGAGACACAGAGAGGGAGGTGGCCACGTGAGAGCAGAGACAGAGAATGCAAGGATGTGTCTACAAGGCAAGGAGAGCCAAGGATTTCTGGCACAACAGAAGCTTGGAGAAAGGTATGGAACAGATTCTCCCCCAAAGCCTTCAGAGGGAGCACGGCCCTGCAAACACCTTGATCTCAGACCCCTAGCCTCCAGAACGATAAGAGAATAGATGTCTGTTGTTTTCACCCACCCTACTGGGTGTGGGGCTCGGTAATGCATACGACGGTAATGAAAGGCAGGCTCTGAGGACGGAAAGAAGGAGGAGGGATGCCGGGATGCCGGTCCGCTGGGGCAGGGATTAAGGGAAGAGCTCATAGGAGAGGCAGGCTCAGACAGGACCTATGGACCGCAGTGGGAACAGCGCTGGCTTCTCAGCCTGGGACTGGAAACCAGGGAAGGACCCGATCTGATCTGTGTTTTTCAAAAATCACTCCAGCATCTACAACAGGGGACTAATTCAGCCTGTGATAGTGATCCCTGTGAAGAGCCTGGGGTGGATTTTAATGCCTTAATCAGCAGCATCATTTGCTGAAAGGGGGACTCTTCCCTGAGTTCAGTGAGCCCAGAAGCAGCCAGCAGAACTAGGAGAGGCTCAGAAAATGTGACAGATGCTACATTTTTGCTTGCAGTCTTGGATGTTTCTACTTCAAACCATGATCTGCCATCAGTCTTCCACCGTGAATTCGCTAATAGTGTTCCAGAAGTGAGGCACATCTCTTCTATGAATACACATGCATACCTATATGTAAACATACACATTGTGCACAGGGTCCTACATCCATGGGTGGGGAGTCTTAGGAAATACACAGGTAGCGGTTCCTGCTAGCTATGGTCCAACCTCGGTGGTTGCTTTTTTTTCCTCTCTCTCTAAGCATAAAAATACAGTGTTTTGTCTGTTTTCCCCCACTGTGATCATTCGGGTTTTGTGACTGTGTATTAGTTCTGTGTATTAGTTACCCTGGCAACGTGGTAGACTTGGATCTGATTGGCCAGGTTGTCAGTTCATTGTCGGAGCTGTGGGCCCAGTTTTGAGCGATACAAGTGTGTGTATATGAACCTGAGCTCTCCAGGCACGCTTGGCAGGGGAAACCTGATCCAGCAGAACCTCGGCATCCTCTCCGGCGGCCCAAAGGACCTTTCCTCCGCCTGCCGTGAATGTCCTCCACCTTGCTTTCGGAAAGACGCAAGTGCTCCTCTGTATCTTTGAAAAATCTGTTAGGAAATGTGCTCAGCCTTGCTACCTTCAGCCCTCGGTGCAGAACGTATTTATTTATAACAAGAAATTAATTCTCAGGGAAGCTAAGGGAGAATAATCCCTTTACTGGACTAGAGCCCAGTACACAGCCTGAATTCAGGTGTGCTGGGCAAAAGGAAGCAGGCACAGAAGCAGCCAAATGCTTGCTTTCCTGTCAATACTTTGCATTCATAACGACCTTTAACTTAAGAATGAGGTCCTAGCATCCCAGGAAGCTAAAGATTTTAACTGGGACAAAAAAATAGCCCAGTTTATGCCAACACTATTAAATCATATACTTATTCAATGTATCAGATATGTCATTTACTCATTAGAGACTGGCTCTTTCACTGACCAATTATGTAGGAAAAAAAGCAAAGCCCTACCTCTAGCTGAAATTCTTTATCAACCAATGAACAAAGAATCCCAATACAAAGTTATACAGAATGATGCCTTAAAAAGCAATAACTGTATTTTTCTTATTTGCACAAAATTCTAAGTAACCCTACCCGGCTCACGTTCCAAAAATCCTTGTGTTTTCAAAGGAAGCATATCATTGATGCCTGGACCCACCACGCTCTCCGCATTTGAACATATTATATTTAACTAGGCTACATAGCCAGCCTAGTCTTAATATAGATGTAAAAGTCATTGGCAAGCAGTCATTTTTCACCTGGGTTAAGTGTTACAGTATGTTCAGTAAAGTTAACATTTAGGCTGTCCAATTTCAAAGGAAAAAAAGAATCTGAAGGGAAAAGAGACAAGAAGCACATTCCAAATAGACTTCCAAAAATGATTGCACAGTAATGATTAATTCTTCTGCTAAAGTTACCAGGGGGAGGGAAAGTGCCTTCTAGAACTTACAGTTTTCCCCCATGGAGAACAAATGCCTTCTTTATCATGCACAGAGCAATGAAAGAATCAGAATGTGGTCAGGGAACCAACCACCTCCTTCAGGACTGAGGCAACAAACGAAGTGACATCAGCTTTCAAATTCTGCATGCCATCTAAGGTATCACCTTGGGCAGTCAGACTTTGTCAGCTAGTCTTGTTTGCAAGGCTATCAGTGGCCCATCCGAACCAACAGGTTTTATAAATCCACCAGGAACACAATCACACAGTCTTAGATTTGTACAGGGAGTGTTAATTTGTTAAGCACACATAGTAGAAATACATCACAATTTTTTTATAATCCTTCTTTGGTACATTTTTATTGCCTGAGAAATAAAATGGGAATCCACCCAAAAGGTACTGGTCCAGGCGTCTCTACCCCCAGAGAGGCCTGCTTGCTTCGGGATTTGCGCCCAGGCAAAGTTCCCCGGGAATGATCCTCTCTTGGTTGCGGGGGTAGGAGGGATGGTTTAGGTAAGCAAAAGCTTCCTCACCCAGCCCCAGCCTTTACTGCCTGAAAGCTACCCTCCCCGACCTCTTGCTTCCTACACCTCTAGACCACAGACAAATGCCCAGATCTCCACATCATCCAGATTTTCGGAGAAGACATGGCAGAGCAAGGAAATAAAAAAGATGCTGTAAGTCTGTGCGGCCAGCAGCAGTTGAAAGGAAAAAAAAAAAAAAAAAAGTAAGGAGCGGGTGGGGAAGGAAGGTGGGAGACACCAGACAGAACCTCATCTGGAGCCAACAGAGCTCACGTGAAGGACAGCAAAGAATGGACCCCAAATGAAAGATTCTGCAAAAATCCAGGCAGAAGACACGGTGACAAGTGAGGAGAGAAAAAGATGCAGGCATTCATAAAACAGAGGGAAAAAGAAAAAGCAACACAAAGCCTCACGGTTCTACGTACAAGCCAAGGTATATACACACGCCCATAAAAGCAGGCAAGTGGGGGAACAAAGGGTGTCATAGCAACCTCAGCGAGCCCCGTTGTGCTACCAACAGCGGTGCTCCTGGTCGTCCATCAAGGAGCCTCCGGGATCCGAACACGACATTCACACGGGGCGGGCTGTGGCCACCCCAGCCGGAGGGGTCGCGTCCCTGCGAGGCACCCTGGCCTCCTTTCTTCCTTCCTCCCCACCTAAAATCCAAGCGAGGTCTGTTCCAAGCCTCTCCCTTTCTTCCCTCAACCACTGCTTTTCTGAAATGCAGGGAAACATAATCTGGACACAGCTTCCCGTCACACTTGTGTTCCCCAGTTACGTTTCCCCAAACTGTTTCAGATCGGGGGGGGGGGGGGTAACACGGCCCTCCCCCTGTGCTCTCAAAAGCTCCCCTGACCCTTTGAAAACAAAGGCAAGACAATAACCAAAGAAGGGGGAGGGAGGCACATAAATGCATTTTGCTTGATTTTGCAAAATCAAGCATCCCACCGTTGGGATTCATTTGGGATTGTGGATTTCCAGTGGGATATAAAGCTCATTTACCTGTGCCTAATTCAAAAGAGAAATGCTCATTTCCTTCCACCTCAATCTCCTACGTAAATTATAGGCCTCTTCTTTATTAATAGACAGTCATTTCTTTCTACTTTCTTCTGGTTTGAGTGGGGGAAATACTGTGATTCCGGAAGGAAAAAAAAAAAAGGAAAGGAAAGAGAAGTGTTTCTCCAGCAAGACTTGGAAGACTGTAGAAAATAAGAGAACTTTTACAAGAACCTAATGGAGATATTGACATGTGTGTCTGGAAATCTAAACTTAGCAAAGTGTAAGGCAAGAACAGGGCTTTCTCACTTTATTTCTGTATCTGGAAAGTTTCAGCGGCTGCTACCACATGAATATTTATTAATGCATTGTGAATCAGAACCTGTGATTATTACTCAAACTATCTTTTTACCTTACAAGCTTCAACTCAGAAGAATAAAAACACATCTGCTTTTGCTCTTCCCATATTTTATTCAATGTTTTAACAGCTTTGCTGTAAATATCTCATCCATTACGATTCAGCTGTGACTATACCGGCTTCACATCTCCTGTCTTATTACTGTCATCACGGTTAAACAACACACGGTTAATTCTGTTAACTAACAAGTTCATTGTTCCAGCTAGTCAGCGATCTCCCGTTTGTTGGGTCCACATGTTGAGAGAATTGGGTATGAACCAAAGAAGGGCCTGAGTGAGGTGTGTTCCTTTTGGTTCAGATGAGTGGGTTGGTATTTGAGACAGTCACTCAATGGGCTGTCGTGGAAGGAGTGCATCACTCTGAGGATAGGGCCAAATCCAACCCTATTGGATGAAGAGATTGTGCAACCATCAAAGAATTCGGTTCTGGAATATGTAAGTATTATGAGAGCCTTCGATTCTCTGTGTGGTGCCTGCACTTCTTGATAGCTGCCATCCAAGGTCCACCTTATAAACCTATCTTCTTCCAGAGTCTTCCCAGAAGAAACATGCTATTTTTTCCCCACTCTAGCTATGATTCGGTTTGTCTGTCAGTGTGGTCTGACAGTCTGGAAGGCGGGATTGGAGGTCCAGCAGACCTGGTTTGCTTCCCGGCTCTTGACGTTTGCCAGCTGTAGGGACTTGGATAATTTACTCAGCATCGGGGACCCTCGTCTCTTAAAATGGGGGCAGCGACCACACCTACTCATCAGATGGTTCTGATGCTGCCAGGAGAAAATGTGTATCAAGTTCTGTATCAGTGAAGATTCGGTGCAGCAAATAGAAATCACTACAGCTTTTTCAAGCATGAAATGAGTTAATTTGGGTATTAGGTATGCTATCTATTATTATGATAATGTCATGACACACTCATTGGCTTAAGACTATGAGCATTCATTTCAATCATGGGTCTGTGGGTCAGAGATCTGGGCTTGGCTTGGCTGAGTTCTTTTGGTCATGGTGGACCCATTCCATGTCTTCTGTTGACTGGTGCATCTGGGTTCAATGTGTAATTCTCCAGCAGGATGGCCCGAGCACTCTCCTGGAAGAGGTAGAGAAGCCAAAGGACTGCTTCTTAGGTGGTTTGCTAACATCCCATTGGCCGAAGCAGGTTACACATTGAGCCCATAGGCAAGGGTGGAAATAGAAAATCCCACTCAGGGTAGCTGGATGTGAAGGTTAAAACCACTGTGGTTTTCCAGAGCCTGAGGGGCTTCGCAGGATATAGGAATTTAGTGTTAAAACTGGGAGAGTCCTGGGCAAAGCAGAAGGCACTGGTCACTATGTTAGCACATTTATGGGATAAGAACATGGACACAATGAGGGTTAAGAATTGTAGCCTTGGAGTGCCTGGGTGGGTGTTTGGCTAAGTGTTTGCTTTTGATTCATGTCATGGTCCCAGCGTCCCGTGATCAAGCCCCACGAGGGCTCCCAGCTCAGCTGGGATTCTCCTTCTCCTTCTGCCTCTGCCTTTCTACCCTTTTCATACTCACTCTCGCTCTCTCTCAAATAAATAAATAAAATCTTTAAAAAAAAAAAAAAAGAATTGTGGTCTTGTGTCTTATGAAAGGGACTTTGGAGTTGCCTATCAAATATTTGGAAGGATTGGGGCGGGGGGAGGCTATTGGTCTGAAGGTCATGGCACTGTTTTTGCCACTGTTATAGCTTTGCCTATTAGCCCTGACAATTTAGCAACCAGACGCTAGAACGTGGCAACGGGCTACCATGGAATTTCCATGAAGTGCCTGCTGGTCAACCATCATTGTCACAGGAGGGATCTGCCCCACTCCCACCCTCCAGATCTCCATGAGGGCAATGATGAACAGAGCCTAACTCTAACCCAGAGCTCTGATGACAGGAAAATATGGGAAGTATGTCCTTGAGCTTTCCAGCCCCCTAGAAGAGGAAAATTGAAACAGAGCATGAGGGGCTCAGTCCACAAAGGCTCACATGAATGTCAGGCTCATGGGGAATGTTATCTGTTGTGATGCTGGTCAGATTCATTCAGATTGAGTCATTGATATGACCGGCTATGAATCCCTGGGTCTGTAACCCTCTCTCTGGCTCAGCTAAAATTATAGGCAAACAGGTTACCTTCTAAGATACCTGATTCCCAGAAGGCTACCCTCGAAAAGACAGAATCATTATAAAGAAAATGGTTTTATAGCATTTCAGCTCCCAAGGATAAATGGAGAATTTTTAAGAAGTCACATGCCTTTTTTCACCTTGTTTTGCTTTAGGTATTATTGGGTTTTCTTTGCTTTTCTTTTCTTTTCTTCTTTTTTTTTTCCCCCTCTTCTGAAAATTATCTGGGTATTCTCAGAATCTGAAAGGTTTTGTTCAGAATCTGGGAGAAGATTTTAATCAGTTTTCATCACTTTAGTCCCGTTGACTTGTCATCACACATAGTTACAAAAAAAAAAAAAAAAAAGAAGAAAAAAAGAATGAATTCTGAAGGCATTTGAAATGAGCGTCATAGATCTTGGCCTATATCTGACCTATTCTAAAGAAAGCAGGAAACAACACACCTATCTTGAGAAGGTCACCTGAGTCTAGTGATTTCAAAACACAAATGAGCTGAATTTATTAGGGAAAACTCTGGTTCATTAGAGATAATTTTTCTAAGACACAGCTCCTTAAGGAAAACATACCTTTGCTGTGATTCTAAATCTGTCTCCTGAGAAATCTCAGATGCCTGCTGCTCAGTTTGAATTCTTTGCCGCCCTTAACTTTCTGGCTGCACGTTAGAAATCATTTTAAATGAATTGAATAAAATTCACAAGT
The DNA here is from genome assembly GCF_030435805.1 of Mustela lutreola. Taxonomy (NCBI): domain Eukaryota; kingdom Metazoa; phylum Chordata; class Mammalia; order Carnivora; family Mustelidae; genus Mustela; species Mustela lutreola. The sequence continues at coordinate 9,057,876 of NC_081298.1, forward strand.
GTTATATGCCAGCAAATGATGAACTCACAGGAAATATGACTCAAATCCACTTTTTTCATTTTGGTTTTTTTCCCCTCATAATAAATAGAAATGAACAAATGTGGCTTTAATGACATCTTGGAGTGAGAGCTTTTATTGATATATTATCAGTCGGAAGCGTGTAATGCTTCGGTGAAGTAAACTCCATTCCACATATTTATAACCAGATTGAAAAAGGTGTGTTTGTTATTTTGTGTGACACTTCCTAATGATAGTGAAGTTTTGTATATGAAGATATACACGCACGATCATAAAAATGAACAATATTTCAGCTTACAAAATGTTTCTTTGATTGAAGATGTTTTTGTACTTACTTAGTTTCCAATTACTTTTTTAACCTGTGCTCACAAACTTAAAAATGGCTTTTCCTCATTTCTGTAAAGTTGTAAACAGATGCTTCAGACCCTGTCAGCTGAAACAAAATGGGGATCACCTGTTTTAGAACGACAAGTCCTTCTCTGGGCAGCTGAGGGTCTGGTCCTTACTTAGCTGATTATGGTCTGTACCAGGTCCGACTGTTTGGGTTACAAAACACAGAAGAGGCTTAAGGAAGGAGTGGGCCTCTTGGCGCCAGCCTAGAGGACTGGCTTCAGACACTGTGGCATGAAGGTTCTCATTGATGTCACAGGAACCCAGTGACCTGCCATCCCTCAGCTTTGCTTTCCGATTTACATTACATTTCTTTTAAGCCAGGGTATCTCCACAAAGTCACAAGATGATAATAGCCCTAGAACACACACTCTATCTCTGTCTCTGCATCTGTCTCTGTCTCTGTCTCTCTCCCTTCTCACCCCCAACCAACTGAAGAAAACACAAGAGTTTGTCTACCGTTGCCTCAAACTGCTCCCATGCATTCCCCCGAAACCAGCTGTGTTACCAGGGGTGTTATTAAGTACCTAGTGCTGTGGAACAGAGTATATTTGGAAGCTTAGCAGCTTAAAACAACATTCATTTATTACATCAAAGTTTCTGTGGGTGAAGGATCCAAGTGTGGCCTAAGCAGTTCTTCTAACTCAGTGTCCCCAGCAGGGCTGCTGTCAAGGTACTGGCCTGCCTCAAGGTTCAGCTGGGGCTGGATCCACTTCCAAGTTTACTCAGTGTGTGGGCAGGATGCACTTCTTCATGGGCTGTTGGACCGAGGGTCTTAGTTCTTCCTTGGCTGTTGGGCAAAGGCCATTGTTTACTCTTTGCCATAAGTGTCTCTCCATCAGGCAGTTCACAATAAGGCTGCTGACTTTATCAGAAAGACCAAATGAGACAGGGAGAGAGAGAGAGATGCAAAGACATAGAGATAGAATTCAGTTTTCAATCCTCATCCTGGAAGAAACATCCCATCGCTTTTGCCAATTATATTAATCAGGAATAAATAAATTAGGAATCAGCCCAGACTCCAGAGGAAGGAGTTACACCAAGGAGGAAACATCAGGAGATGAGATCGTGATAGCCATTCCGAAGCTGCCTACCACAAAAGATAACTAAATGTGCTGGGTTTATGAACAGTTCTTTTTGTCTGTATAATAATTTATTGAGTAGATATAGCAAAACTTACCTTTTTTTAATTTAGTAAATTGACTTATTTAAAATAGGTTTTAAAATTTTCTCCCATAGCACAGATAAAACTGTGGTGCATCTTTCTTTGAAAGTCCTTTTAAAAACTCAAGTACAGGGGTGCCTGGGTGGCTCAGTGGGTTAAGCCTCTGCCTTCGGCTCAGATCATGATCTCAGGGTCCTAGGATTAAGTCCCGCATCAGGCTCTCTGCTCAGCAGGGAGCCTGCTTCCTCCTCTCTCTCTGCCTGCCTCTCTGCCTACTTGTGATCTTTCTCTGTCAAATAAAAAATAAATTCTTTATTAAAAAAAAAAAAAAGTCCTTTGGTAATTGTATCCAGGAAATCTAGACTCAAATGCTCATAGGGACATGTTGAATGCTGTCCCTCTAATGGGACAGTGGTCACTCATATCCAGCTTCTTATCAACATGTGGGGGCATGAACCCTGATCTCCTGCTCTTCAAGAAAAATAGGAAATTCCTATTTGTATGTGAACTGTCCTTTTGGCTCCACTGGAAACAAAATGTACTTAAACGAGTGTGCTGGCCAAAGAAAATTGGTCTGCAGGCTGGATCTGATACACCGACTACCATTTGAGATGGACAACCTAAGGGCTGTATTTCTGAAATCAACCTTAAGGGGGAAAAGATACAGGAAATGGCAAAACTATGGAAGCAATAAAAAGATGAATGGTTGCCAGGAGTTAGGGAAAAGGGAGTGATGAACAAGCAGAGCCCTGAGGATTTGCAGGGGTGAAACTATCTGTATGATACTCTAATGATGGGAATATGTCATCGTACATTTGTCAAAATATGGGGTGTGTCCCACAACAAGAGTGGACCCTGATGTACACCGTGCACTCTGGGGGACAATGATGTGTCCACATAGGTTCATCGTTGTAACAGATGTACATTCTGGTGGGGGAGATGGATAATGGGGAGAGGCTATGGTTGTGTGGGGGCACAAAGGGGTATATGCGAACTCTCTGTACCTTCTGCCTAATTTTGTTGTAATCCAAAAACTGCTCTAAAAATAAAGTATATTTTAAAAAACTGGATATAAAGGAGTGAGGTTATGTACAAATTTTTTCTCTTTGATTTTCTAAACATCCTTCAACAAGCAAATAGTACAGGCAGCCTTCACGTCACACACCAATGCGGGACTATAAAAATGACTTTGCAACATGAAACTGTGCAAAGCAATATTAATAATCAGTGGTAAAATTCCAATCGCTCCATGACCTTTAAAAAATGTTTGCCAAAACATTAAAACTGTCTTCCTGTTGCTTATAAATGCATACAAAAATGAAAAAAAAAATAGTACAAGTAAAATGTATTTTATACACTATACTTTAATCATTAGAAACATGAACATGGATGTGTCTATGTCTTTATGAGAGCTTATCAAGTAGTTTGAATACTGCCGATGAGTCTTCTTCTCATTATATAACTTAGGAAACAAAAAGAGCATCTTTCCCAGGCCTTGGTGAATTGGCATACTGAATTTTAAGTCTGGCTCAGCTTCCAACACTCTGATCCTAGTGCTTCCAATGTCATGAACAATCTCTAAGAGTTCACTTCTAAATATGAAGTTTTTGCCAGCATCACTTCCTCTAGGACACCTTCCTCCTTTTTGTCAAAAAGTTTAAGGTCAACTTCCTCCCCAGGAAGTTCCTCCCGCTGCACATCTAGAGCCTCTCAGGCAACAGGGGCATCCACATTCCCACACACAGCTGTTTCTCCAACAACTCCCTTTATGTTCAATGCCTACGTCACTTCCAGAGTCAATTTTCACTTCTATGCTGTACTTGGATCTTCGTTTGTCAATCCCCTCCATCAATTGCTCACATTTGTGAAATGTCACATGGGTTTTCCACTGGGAGACAAGGAGGCAACACCACCACACACTTTGCTGTCTGAGTGTGGACGGCACACAAGTGTATAGAAACCAGTTACCAATGGGCTGAGGAAGGGACAGGATGGGGCCCTGGAGGGCCACACCTCTCCTACCTGTGTGCCGATCTGTGTCCAGAAGAGCTAACTGTACAGCTGGTAGTTTGTGCCAGCACTCCCAATTCATAGACCGTGGTAACTCAAAATGGAATCATGTTGTGTGGTGGGGGCTGATGTTAATGAAAACATGGTCACTGAAATTTGTGCAAAGAAAGGTCTGCCAGTACTTCTATATTGGAAAAACAAACTTTATTACAAAAAAAAAAAAGATTCTTTGCTCCTTTTTTGGTCACAGGCAGACTCAAGGACTAAAGATAGACTATTGAAGAAGACACACTGCTGGTTGAGTTCAGTTGATTTATGACCCTGGAGACCTCATGGAACATTTTGTAATGTTATTTTGTTCAGACTCCCTGTGAATATGTACATCTGGAGACATATATATTTATGGAAAATGATAAATATTTTTTTCTCCCCTACCTTATGTCTAAGTAGGTCATGTTGGCAATATTTTCAGTACTTATTACATTTCAGCCAATGTATTTCCAAGAGCATGTAGAATGTAGCTATAGGATACACATGGGTGGTAACAGTGTGTACAAGACTTCAAAGTCCTATAAATATGATTGTTCTCTGAGAGCTAATCCAGGAAACTAGAACATCATGGATCAAAGCAGAGAAATGCAAAGTCAACTTAGAAATATCATTTTAAAAGCTGTATGATGCCCTTAATAGATGCAAAATGGATAAAGGTTAACTTTTTAAAAAGTCATGGCTTTTTTTTAAATAAGAAGAACTAAGCAAAATAGCAGTCAAGGGGAAATTCTTTAATGGGGTAAATACCTATCACAACAAACATTCCTCCTAAGGTTGAAAATGAGAAGAGTTGCTATTAAATCTAGCAACACAACAACACGACAAATACGCCCCATTGTTCTTACTGGACAACAGGGTTCTGAAGGTCCCAGCCAATGTATTAAGAAAAGAAAAGCAAATACAGGAATAAGGATTAGAAAGGAAGCAATCACTACCATCATTTGCAGCCGACAAGGTCATCAGTAAGGAAAACAGAGATTCAACAAAGTAGAACAAATTTGCTAAATATCATATGGACATTTAAAAGGTCCTGGACATAATCCTGGAAATAATTTTAGGGAAGCATCCAGGGGATCCCTAAGTTATCGAATCTGTAGAGAACCAGGTGGAAGTTTATTAGCACAGATAAGCAATCCTGTGGATATGCCTGGGACTAAGTAAGTCACAGTTCAGAGACAATTAGAATCAAAGAGGACAACATGAGTGAGACCCCAGTAAACCCTATCTTAACATGCACATTCCTGATCTAATTGCCAAATATGCCAATACGGTGAAACCAGTCAGTACCTTACTAGTTATATAACTAAATCACCTGAGGCCACCCCAATTTTCAAGATTTCAAAAAATTTGCATTGTGCCCATTGTTTAACAGTCCTTAGGAGTCCAATGCTGCCCAGCGATTTATCAAGTTCAGCCAATGGTGGTTCATAGGCTGATTCAAAGTTTGCTGAGCCCATTAGGAAGAATCATACCTTCCCAGGAAGGTAGACTTACTCGAAGCCCAAATCCTCTCCTTTTCCTGAAATTCAAGAACAAGATGTTCATAGATTTCCTATGTGTTGCTTGCTGCAAATGCCGTTGAGATAACTTGACCATTTTAGCCATATCTCCTCATCCCAGAAAAAAAGAAAAATCCATATTCATGAAATTATGGTATGTATCTCCAGGGGATACCCAGACCTTCTGAAGCCTGTTCAAGAAACTACAGATTAAGCACCCCGCTCTGCGTTATGTGGTCCATCCCCTCCAACACGCATCAGTGTTCATCACAGTGGTTCAAAATAAAGAAGCCCTTCCCATCGATGGCCTGGGCTTATATCTCTGCTTGGTCCTTAGTAACCTGTGTGACCTTAATTACATTACATAAACTCTCTGCGCCTCAGTGTTATTATTTGCAAGGGGAATCATCATCATCCTTACCTCACTGGGTAGGCATGAGGATGAAATAAGACAAGACAGGGAAAGCTGTTGGCACACCGCCTCTTGTAATGAATGATCAACAAATGTCAGTTATTACCATTTTACTACTATCCTGCGAGACTGCTTTGTTTTAGCTTTTTAAGATAAATACACTTTATGATCCATACCAGAGTTTTTAACCTTGACACTATTGATATTTGGGGCCAGATAATTCTTTGCTGTGGGAACTGTCCTGCACATTGGAGGATGTTTACCCATATCCCTGGCCTCTACCCACTAGATGCCAGAAATACACCCACATTTCTGACAGACAAAAGTGTCTCCAGTCACCTACCTCTCTTGACAGCTAAAATCACCCCTAATGGAGAATCACTGCTCTACACTGATGAAATGGATATTTCGAGACTTTGTTCTTACGGCAGAAGCAAAAGTAATTATAATATTTAAAATGTGACTGTTGTGGGACGCCTGGGTGGCTCAGTGGGTTAAGACGCTGCCTTTGGCTCAGGTCATGATCTCAGGGTCCTGGGATCGAGCCCCGCATCGGGCTCTCTGCTCAGCAGGGAGCCTGTTTCCTCCTCTCTCTCTCTCTGCCTGCCTCTCTGCCTACTTGTGATCTCTCTCTGTCAAATAAATAAATAAAATCTTTAAAAAAAAAAAAAAAGTTGACTGTTGCTCATGAAAAGACAGTAAGTCCAAAGTATTGTACTCAAAATGGAGAAGAAAGGGCTCTGGGGTTAAGGAAGAGAAAGTAATTGTGTGAACCGGGATGGGAAGTTCCAAGTCTCGGTACACACACATGGGCAAAGGGAATTAATGTGAAGCACAAGGGTTGTGAAAAATACAGAGAAAAAATAAATGTTGGCAGTGGAACGAATACACTGAAAACTCTCTCGGGAAAAAAAATACATATATAGCTTAACCCAGAGAATACACACCATGAGTAACACCTGGAAGGAGTCAACAGAGACTGGATATGAAAAACAGAGAGAGGAAATGAGCAAAAGGACCCTACCGATTCCATGAGAGGTCCACACCACTGATTCATGATAAGACAGGATTATTTGATACGGAATTAAAGAGCAGAGTCCAGGGTTAAGAAATCCTTGGAAAAGGACCAAAGGCCAAGAATGGGCTGAGACCCCAAGCATCAGCCTTTTAAGAAACTAACATGGTATACCCATTTCTGAAACAAATAAAGCTATTATTTTGTGTATATGTGGTCCCCATAGTGTTGTCAAGTTGTCTTCCATTCTCAATAAATAAATTTGTGGGGGCTCAAAGTCCCTCTGAAAAAAAAGAATAGCTCAGAGAAGTTGAAAGTCAGCCCTGGTCACACATCAGGTGCATGGTCTATGAACGAGATAGGTTCCCCCTTCTTTTGGGTGGTGGCAGCAAAAACTTAATTGTCACTTCGATGTCAGTGTTGGTGATATGAATCCACTGAGAACTTCCAAGCATTTTGCGCATGCCCAGTTTTTCCAATTAATCCCCACAACCACCTTCTGAAGTAGCAACCATTAAAATCCCCACTTTACAGTTGAAGAAACCAAGGTTTTGAGAGGTTGAATGCTCCAAGGCTACACCGCCAGTAAGCAAGGACTTAATGCCCAGATGACAGTCCCCCACACTCTTCTCTTGGTTCCTGTCCTATATTCTCTTGAGCACTCATGGGGAGGGATGGGGTCCTGAATCACTTCAACTCACTGTGTTCAACAGAGTAAGGCATAAACAGACTAAGTGTTTTACTTACGCTGACATCTGAAAAAAACTTCCAAGTTGGCATCACTATCCACATTGTTCAAAAATTAAGCCAAAGTAACCTGGCCATCAAAAGAGGGAGCTAAGACTCAAACCTAGCTCCAGCTGACTCAAAAGGCTAAGGTTTCCCCATGAGATCATAACACACACATTAAAATCAAAAATCTTACGCTCTGACATCTTTTCCGTGTCTCCCAATTTTTTGCCATGTGTGATCAATTAGCACAGTTGGCTAGAACATGGTGCTAATGAGGCCAAGGTCGGGGGTTAAATTCCTTCATGGGCTGAAACTTGATGCTTCCTTCCCAGAGTCACAGGCTGTGGCCTGCACCACAGCTGGTCTCCTCCCAGAAGCATCACATTGGTCAACAGTGCAACTGAGAAACCTTCGTTGAATAACGGTAAGTCCATCCACACTGTTGGATCAGCTCAGAACATGCTACACTGAGGCCTGACTATTCACAGAAATAAAGACCAATGTTGTTATTAGTTGCATAAATTAACAATTTTTGCCTACACACAAATAAAATTTAACTTTACTCTTTACGGATCGATGGAGCTGGGACTTAACTTTTAAAAACTCAAGTATAGGGGTGCCTGGGTGGTTCAGTGGGTTAAACCTCTGCCTTCAGCTTAGGTCATGATCTCTGGGTCCTGGGATGGAGCCCTGCATCGGGCTCTCTGCTCATCAGGGAGTCTGCTTCCCGCTCTCTCTCTGCCTGCCTCTCTGCCTACTTGTGATCTCTCTCTCTCAAATAAATAAATAAAACCTTTAAAAAAATAAAATAAAATAAAAAGTACATCAAGAAAGATGCTAAAATTTTGAGATATTGAATGACATGTGCAGTAATACCTCAATTACTTAAACTCATGAGGAAATGAGTTATTTTGTATGTGTAAATTATGTTAAGATAATGGAAGTGTCTCCTTAGTACCAAGACATTTTCGTATTACAAAGTCTGATGGAAATCTTTCTAAATGGAACTCACGTCTTCCTGCCTCCTCAAATTGAGGACATAGAACATGATTTATCCTACATATCTGTTATTTACAAGAAACACAATTTCAACAAAGTAATTCTTTTTAATTGAAAATGAAGAGATGGGAAAATAGAGAGCAACCAAGAAAGTCAATGTTAACACCAGACAAGGTTAAAGTAATTTAACCTGGGAATTTAAGATTAAAGTAAGAACAGGATAAAGAGGAATATAATGTAGTGATAGAAGACATTTCTCCAATGAAAATGCAATAATCAATAATCTATGTGCACCAAATAATACGACATCTTCACTGAGTCCCAATTTCCTGAGCCTTCTTGCTATTCCTCAAACAGGCTAAAGTGGTTTCTGACTCAGAGCCTTTGTGGCTTTGCAGCCAAAGTGAATTTCTGCCTGGGGTTGCATTCCCACTTCATTGGGAGACCGATCCTGCTTATGTAAGGTCTGAAGTTTATACGACTTGGAGACCCTAACAAATACAAGATATATAAAATTAGGTACAGAAGTAAATATGAAACAAGAAACCATGAATTTTATTTTATTTTTAAGGATTTATTTATGTATTTGAGAGAGTGCGTGCATGCAAGGAAGGGGGAGGACAGAAGGAGCAGGAGACGAATCATACTCCTGCTGGGCAGAGAGCCCGTCAGTGGGCTCGATCCCCGGACCCTAAGACCATGACCTGAGCGGAAATCAAGATTCGGACACCTGACCAACGGAGCCACCCAAGTGCCCCAATAAACCAGGCATTTTAAAAAGCTGAAAATACCGCAAGCATCACAAGATCCAGAAAAATCATGTAACAATTCTTACTAATTCACTGCCTGATGTGCCTCTATAATAAATCTCTTTTCCACATTTTTAAGCTGTATACCATTTGATTTCCTTTTTCATAACAATAATTTTTTTTTAATTTCCATTAAAAAGTTACACAATTCAGACCTTTGCCCAGCACTGTTAATTGAAATTGGCTTCATGTTATTAGATAATTGGGATATATAACACATGTGACTCCGTATACTGGTGTATTTGTCTTCATAATACTGCTCCAGGTTTATGCCGTACAATTTGAAAACTACAGTAAATTTTATTTGGCATCATTTTTTAAAAATAATAAAAATCTCCAGTGCTTTCAAAATTGTATACAGTATATTATCAAGTGTATTTCAGGTAGGGAAGAAATTCTGTTGTTTCGTGCATCCATAAGAAATTAATCCTCGGGGCGCCTGGGTGGCTCAGTGGGTTAAACCACTGCCTTCGGCTCAGGTCATGATCTCAGCGTCCTGGGATCGAGTCCCGCATCGGGCTCTCTGCTCGGCAGGGAGCCTGCTTCCCCCTCTCTCTCTCTCTCTGTTTGCCTCTCCATCTACTTGTGATTTCTCTCTGTCAAATAAATAAATAAAATCTTTAAAACAAACAAAAAAAAGAAATTAATCCTCTGCTTCAAATTATACATTTGAGGCTGGAGAAATTTTTGCATGGCCTGGCTTCTGGCTCCAAATGTTTTAAACCTTCAGTCTCCTCTACTACCCACATACATCAAGTAATGGGTGCCTAGAAAATATTCATATCTCTATAGAACCTCTAGCTTATACCCTTGTATCACCATCCTGGGGAAGACAGCAAAGCTGGCATTGGAAATATTCTGCAAGCCGTTCTAGAATGTTGAACAATAAGCAGTACAATGAGCAGTAACTTAACTATACAAATGGGGACCTAGAACCACATATGTATGTTCCACTAAACCCAAGTTAAATGAATTCCCAGGTCTTTCCCTCAGCCATATCCAAAAACTGCCAGTAGCCACCTACATGTGCAAGTTGGACAACAACTCCTGGTCATGTGGGGGTATTGCTATGGTGCCTCCCAGGTACTTGGAAGAACGGGGACAAGACAGAACCTTAGTTCTGTCTAGGTTTGAATGATATACCTCCAGAACAAGGCTTCTCTACTCTGGCATTACTGATGTTTGAATCCAGATCATTCCTTGCTGGGGAGTGAGGAGGGGGGTGGTCTGCACCCTGTAGGATGTGAGTTTAGAAGCATCTCTGACCTCTGCTCCCTCAGTATCAGGAGTACCTACCCCTGCCCCACTAAGGATACCCAAAATGTCTCTAGATATGGTTAGATACACCCCGAACGCTAACACTATTCCCTGTTGAAATTCACTGGTCCAGAGAAAAGAGTTCAGACAGTGAATCATTCATTTAATGGACGCTTGCTGGATACCTGCTATGTTTAAAGCCCGGTGCAAAGTTGCTTTGCACGAGCCCATGGTACCAGTGGGAAGACAGATGATGAACAATAAATTTCACAGACTGCAGAAAGGGCCATAAGGAAGGTCTTGAAGACACTAAGAATCTAAGACGAAGCTCCTTTCTGTGTCCCCAGGCTGTTGGGGGATCATGAGGATTGTAACAGATGAGGTTACCCTGCATCTACTCCACCAAAGCGACCTTGACGTTGGTGTGATAGAACCTGAACATGTATGGGGAATTATAGGAAACATTTCAATTAACCACAACAGTCAGTATTTACAAATCCTGGCCAGGGAACATGGAGAAAGTGTGTTAATCATAACCAGGTGGAGGAATCCATCTGCTTTTCTCGTATTCTGGCAATTACATTCCTTACACTATTCCAGCCACACTCATATTTGCGGTCTACAAATCCTGGGAGATGTTGACAATTTTATTCATAGAAGATTTGCCACGAGGGTTTATCCCAGCCAAATGGAGGGAGGTGGGCGGAGAGGCTAAATCAATAAGAATTTAAATTGTGAACAGCACTGTATATAAATTAAAAAAAAAAAACAAAAACAAAGCAAAAACAACAACAACAAAAAACCTCACCTGTTCTGACACAAATCATTCCTCCAGAACTCTTGAGATAACCCTGGTGTTGTTCTTACCCTATTGTGTCTTTACCCCCAGTCAATTACAAAACCTATTGACAGCAAAAATAGACTAACTCCAGGGTACATCAAAAATCGGCATCTGTTTCGCTCCAAGTGTCGTGTCCCTATCAAAAGTATTTGTTCACAGAAAGCCCTGGAACAGACAATATGACCCTTTGCTGAGTTGTTGGCATCTCCATAAAATTAGTAATTGGAAAGGGAATGTCACTAATTCCCATTCCTCTGTTGGAAAGTTACTGCAGTCTTTTATCAACTGGAACACTACGTAACTGCTCAGCAGAAATGAACTAACCCACTAGCTCTCTTCTGATTGCACGTAATCACAGGAGCCACTCAAAAGCATGTTCCTTTAATCTTTTTCTTTATCATCACTCTATTTTGCTGAACTTACCTTAATTTGGCCATTCAGACCTCTTCTGGAGGGTGCTCCATGGCCCTTCTGTGGATTAATTAATCCATTATTGCAATAATTTCCACTTATATAGTGCTTGATCATTAAAAATTCATTTTGATATTGGCAAGAAGTAATTTAACACTGTGGTTTTAAAGTGGTGTTTCCTCAAAATTTACTAGAAAAATAACATATGCTAATGCATTGAACCCATAATTCCAGGATTTCACTGTTAGGGGTGAGGTTAAACTTACTTTTTTTAAAAAAAAATCAGGAAAATGATAATGCAAATGTCTCATCGCAGAGCAAAACTCATTGAGGAGGGTGTGGATTGATGACCTTCAGAGATCTCAACTAACAGCCAGGTCTTTGGGGCTGAGGAACCTAGAATGACACCTTCTCTTCTTGCTGGGGCTCAGGGTTCTTGCCTCTGAAATGGGGCTAATCCCTCCCATAGTGTTGTAATGCGGATCAAAGTGGACAATCTATGTAGAGAGTCCAGCACTGTGCCTGTTATGGAACCACAGTGGAAACTCGGGTCAAGGAAAAAGCTATTAGTTTGCCATGTAATCTCACTCCCCTATGCACACCTGTACACACACCTAAGCATACCCCCCCACACTGCCATTTTCATTGTAATTCAACAAAGAAGCTGGTTCTATAAAATAACCAAATTAACAGGCTTTCACACCCACAAATTGACCAATTATATACTGGAGGAAAAAGTCTGCATGAGTTCAGTCAAAACAGGTCCACAGCATTAGCTGGTTGGTTAGTTAACTGATTGGTTATTTAGCTAATTGGCTAATTAGTTACTTATGTATAAGACTTGTTTCTCTATATCCTCTAAAAAAAAAAAAATCTCAGCATTTCTGACATTGGGGGTCGGATAACTCTTTGCTGTGGGGCCTTTCCCATGAATTGCAAGATGTTAGCAGAATTCCTAGCCTCCACCCACTCCCTCCAAGTGCACCCACCTACTCTAATCGTGACAATGAAAAGTTCTCCAGATATTGTCATGTGTCTTCCAGGCTGAGAATTATTGCTCTAGCCCAAACCTCCAAGTGGCTTATATTCGCATTAATATAATTGGGCCATCTTGGGGAAAGGGACCCTAAGGAACTTTGCGTATGGCACATTGAGGAAACTCAACTGTTAGACTAACCCCTTGGAGACCACCTGCAGCAAGGATTTTCAATCTTTTGAGGTCTGCAGTCATATTTATGTTCTGATTTAGTCTGTTAATGGCTATCAGGGCCTCAAGGTCTCCCTGCTGTGTCCGGGTTTCACCAGAATCTAGAACTCTAAAAGCCATAATGGTGAGTTCCATGAGCGCATTCATCACTGAGCTCATGAGTTTAAGTTTCAGGACCCAGAGCCTGCACGGATCCCTTCTGAGGTCCTTAACTTAATTTTGTATATGTGATTTAATGTTCTCTTCCAAAAGAGGGTCCTCTAATGGGAGGGGTTTGGTTCCCATGAAATCTGGCTCTCCCCTTAATAGACACCATGCCCCATCTGTTCTCCACTGTACCCTCAGCACCTCCACAGTGTCTGGAACTCGATAGATCCACAGCGAAGTTTGCTGAGTGACTAAGTGACTGACTCGATGAATGAACAAAGGCAACAGTGATTTATACACTTTGGAAAGCATAAAAGGCCACAATAAATTCAGGGCCATGATCTATTGTCTGCTGATTTAGATAGACAGTGAAGGCCACTGGAGTTCAGAAGAGAGATATCACTTCAGCTGTGATGGAAAGGAGATATTACAAGCCAATCATAGAATCACAGAGTTTAAAAACAGCATTAAAATGAACCACAGTATGCTATTACCTATGGGACCAACTCAGAACTTACACTCTGAGCCTCAGTCCCACCTCCACTGCTTACCAGGTGGAAATCAGCCAGCCACTCTCTAAAATGGGCGCAAAAATAGTATCGATAGCATGCGATAGTTGTGAGGTTTAGAGGCATGCCACCTGCAAAGTATAGGGCATGGGGTCCAGCATAGGGCGGAGGCTCAGTACATGTTAGCTAATAACGTTACCGATTGGTCCCAATGGGTCAGGCATCATGCTAAAAGCTTTCCAGACGTTAGTGGGGAAATGCTCATAAGTCACAGGGAAATGGGGCCATTTTCTGAGTACCCCTGCAGTTCATCAATGTGCAAGGTAATTCACCACGTTCTGCCTTTAATATTCGTTGCAACTCGGTAAGTTAGGTGTTATTCCAATTTTGTAAGTGTGAACTCGAACTGAGAGGAGTTAGTTATGCGCAAAGAGGTTAAGCGAGAGTGTGGAGACAGACCACAAGCTACAAACGCCAGGACTGATATTTCTGCCAGGTTGATTCTATCCTACCAGCTAAGCGCTCAGGGATCAGATGAAAGGGTTCAGATCCTAGCTCAGCCCTGCTTGGACCTTAGCAACTTATCTAACCTGTTAAATCTCAGTTTCCTTATCTGCAAAACAGATACCTGTGTCAAGAAGTTCTAGAAAATACTAAGAGACACGGTGCATTTGAATGATACATGAAAAATGCCCAAATCTCCTAAGTATTGCTCTTGTCCAAAAGTATGAAAAAGAAAACACTATATTTGCCCACTTTCAAATCCCAATTTAATTTTTTTTTAAAGAGAGAATAGAGGGAGAGAGAGAAGGAAAAGCAGACTCCCCATTGGGCGGAGAGCCCAACCTGGGGCTCAATCCCAGGACCCTGAGATCATGACCTGAGTGGAAGGTAGATGTTTCACCAACTGAGTTACCCAGTTGCCCCTCAAACCCCAATTTTTTAAAAAAGATTTTTTATTTATTTGTAGAAGAGAGAGTGAGAGAGAGCATGAGCAGGGTGAAGGGCAGAGGGAGAAGCCGACTCCTTGCTGGGCAGGGAGCCCAATGAGGTACTCGATCCTGGAACCATGGCTGATCCGCCAAGAGCCACATTCTGGGGGCAAAGTGGGAAAAGATCATGAGGACCAGGGTAAGGAGAGAGGTGAATCCCTTGAAGTTTAGAAGTACACACCCCAATTTCTCTGCCACAGAGCCACCGGTGTTCGAGGCATAAATTTTCCTCTTAACATAAGTGACCTGTGATCACATTGAGGACATGGGGCTTCCTAGGATAGCAACAGTGGCCTCCAGAAAAATGGTAGCCAAATCTTTGGTTTTGAAAGTTATTAATCTTTACACAAAATTCCTAGCAGTGGCAAGGGGAATATTAGTTTTATTTAATTTCATTCAAATTACACTACAAAAAAAATTAAGGGGAATAATTATGAAAGTAAGGTCAACTCGATTTCCTATAATAATGTTTTTTGTTACCAGGCTCATTATTGCTAATTCTTTTCATAATCTTTGCCATCCAACCTCATTTGTTTCATTTATAAGTGGCAAGAAATGCACATCACCGAACGGCGATGAAATCAAGACAGCAACATGTCACTTGGGTGATCTCTGGAGAAAGTAATTCTTGTCTCTAGTTAACCTTTTAGGGAAAAACTCAACTGCATATTCCCAATGTAGGTGTTACATTTGTCAAAGTGAAGTTTTCCTCTTCTAGATCATTCAGTCATGCATCCTGGCTTGAGACAGTAGGGCTTTTGCCAAAAGTTGAAGTTTTATCCTGCTGTTCTGAATACTTACAAACCAAATGAAAAAGCACTCAAAGAGGTTTTAAACGGGCTTTTAGCATAACCCAAAACACTCATACACACACACACACACACACACCACATACACACATCCATGAATTTTTAAATATGCAAAAACTCCTCTCACTTAGACTACTGTTTAAAAAAAAAAAAAAAGGATCTTGCACGTTCATTACTGAAGACACTCATAGTTGAGATTTAATGTGCCCCATTACTGTAGTTTGAACCACTTTTTGGCTTTATGAAGAATCTCAGAATTGTCAGTAAAAAATAAAATAAAATAAAATAAAATAAAAATAAAAGCTCTGATCTGTTTTAAACAACTCATATCATAAAATTGGCCTTCCACAGCTAGAAGTTTCCCCTAACCACAGTGTGGGCCAACGTTTGAATTATCCATACCTGGGCCACAGTGGCTTTAAATACTTTGAATATCTCTTGTTTTGCTGATCACTAAAGAAACATTCAAGAACAAACACACATGGTCCCTGTGATCCTAGACTCCGCAACATATAATTGCATAAACACACAAACAAATGAAAGTATAATTACCAATTATGAGAAGCACATTCAAAGCAAGGGACAGTGCCCTCACCAGCTGACGCTGCTATCACAAACAGCCACAGACTGGGGGTCTGAGATAACAGACATCTATTTCTCACAGTTCTGAGGCTGGGAATTCAGGAGCAGGGGGACGGCATGGCAGGTTCTGGTAAGAGCCCTCTTCTTGGATTCAGATGGCTGTGTCCTCCTATGAGGGAGAGAGAAGGCTCGGTTTCTTCCTCCTTTTTTAAAGATACTAATCCTGCCAGCGGGCTCTGCCCTCATGACCTCAGCTAAACCTCACCCCTCCTTAAGGCTTCACCTCTGAAGATCGTCACTTTGGGAATGAAAGCTTCAACATATGAATTTCGAGGAGACACAGACATTCAGACTACAGCAGACAGGTTAAAGAAATAGAGAAAACTTGAGGAGTGGAGAGGCCAGTCAGACCCCCCAAGTTCTCTTGGCCCACTCATAATGCCATCGGCTGCCTGGGGGGGTGGGGTGGCAGCCCCCCTCACGCACCAAGGATTTCCTCCCTCTGGGTCCTGCCTCTCTTTGTTGTAGGGCTTTCTCTAATATGACATCATACTCAGCCCATGGCAGCACAGGCCAGAAGTGCCAGATGATTAACACCTCTGGGAGTGACCCTCAATTGGGAGACGGGGGCAGGAATTGGTGGGTAACTACAACAGCTTCCTGTCTCATTACTGGACCAATTCTGAGGAGGTCCTACACAGTCTACCAGAGACTCCCCAGTGGGACCGAGTTATCTACAGTGGTAAATTTCTTATTAACCTCACCGGTAATTGACTCTCTTATTTCTTTCCTGGGACTGATTCCTAGAGTCACCTCCCAAATGAACTACTCAGGTCTGCCTTTGGGAAACCTACATGAAGATCAGTATCTACTGTGGGAAGGTAAACTTCCACTTGGTCCCCGAAGGAGGAGAAGCAGCTCTCCCTGAGAGCACCTGGGGGGAAAGGATTTCATGGAGGAGGAAGAAACAGCATAAGCAAAGGCCCTGAGGTAGGGAGGAGCTGTACACTGGAAAGGAGCCAAGAGGGTGGTATTACAGTGAGCAGTGTGACATGGGCTGAGGCCCAGGCAGGAACCAAGGTGAACCTGGCAAGCCACAAGGAGGAGTTAGGGCTGTGTTCTTAATATGTCTCCCTCTGGCAATGAAGAACCTGAGGCTTAGAGGTGTTAGAGTAAAAAAGGGAATGGTGAGTATATTTGAGCGAGAATCTAAACATGGGGAGATCTGAGTACAGAGCCAATATTGTCAACCACTCTTCTACTAAACCTGATGCTAAAATAGCTTAAACCAGTGCTTTCCTCTTGGTTTATACCAGGCTGGCGACCCGGTCTCTTTACCCACCTTCTTGACAATCATCTCTGCTTAGTCCCACTACCAGTATGACAGATCATGATCTCTGTTTCTCAGAGCAGCTGGAAGAGCAGAGAACCTGCATTCCTAGCCAGTTTCTGGAACATCCTTCTGCAACATCAAGATATATAGCCTTTGTAAATCTTCAGAGACGTATTAACGTTCACCTCCATAATGCCTTAATTGTACAGAAACCATTAGACAAGAGTGTTAAGGTGACAAAGGGACCCATGCAAATGGTAAAGAAAGAGAGCAAGATGCCTAAATTAAAAGGGGTGAAGGGTCCAGGACAGTCTTTCATGGGGGAAAAGATTCATGGAGATTCGCTGTCTTAACAAGAATGGACTGCCTCATAAATTATCTCAATATGATGCCAGTAAGTCAAGGAGAACTTTTTTTAAAGTAGGAATTTGCGAAAGGTTAAATTAAAATGAAGGCTGAACAATTATTTTTGTCCTCCTGCCTAGCGGGGCTTCTGCTAATGTTTGTGTACAGAAGTGATAACGGCGGGATACTTCAAAGCCTTTTCAGGAAAATCATATCATTGGTGAGAAAGGATTTGATTTTGTAAAAAGCTTATATTGTAAGTGATATTGAAAATAAAGAGACAAGATTGCATGAGCTAAGTGCTTTATTTTTGTTAGTGCTGGTGGGGTTCCGAAGATCCTCATCAGGCCTGTAATTGGGGTTTTAAAAGTGGGAATAGAGGAGTGTTTTCCATTGTCTTTGAAGATGGCAACCCTGACCCAGCAGTGCAGGGCTGTGCCCTGTAAAATTTGTTTCCAGCAAATAAAAACGATTTTCTCCAAAGGCTCCCACTTCTCTTGGCCAGGCCACAGCATTTTCGTAGGGAGGGGCAGGTCTGAGAGTAACCTGTGGAGATGGTCCTCATGCTCTTCTTGATCCACCCCCCACAGGGGTTTTGACTAACCTTACAGAGAGGAAGGAGTTGGAGAAACCAAGAAAAATAACAACATCTATTCCAGTAGATGGTGAGCAGCACCTGAGCAGAAAGCATATCTCCTATTCCTTTACATCCTGAAGGCCTCACCCACAGCCCATAGCATTTAGGAGTTGCAGGCACTGTAAATAACATGAAACCCTACTATAATTTTGAATGTGGAAAGTAATTTTCCCATGCAACTGGAAATCTAGAGGCGGGTCCATTTTGGAGTCATTAATTTCCTCCACAGCATCATCCAAGAACCCATGCAATTTCAACATGTCTTTCTCAAGAGCTAGGTCCACGGGTTAGCTTCCTTAAGGTTGGGTTTTTTTTTTTTTCTTTTTAATATTATTTATTTATTTGAGAGAGAAAGAGTGTGAGCACGAGGAAGAGGAAGGGGAAGAGAATTTCCAAAGCAGACTCTGAGCCAAACACGAGGCTCGATCCTACGACCACAAGCTCATGACCTGAGCTGAAACCAAGAGTCAGACACTTAACTGACTGAGCCACCCAGGCACCCCAGCTTCCTTAAGGTTTTAAGATGTCTCCTAATTATTATATTTTTTTTTCCAAGAGCAAAAACAACCTTTCTGGAAGCTTCCTAGAGATTTCATTTCATATTTCAATGCCCAAAAAGTTGCTTATGATTATGCCTTACTGAATGCACAGCCAAAGGAACAGGGCTAATGTGAATGGCTCAGATGATCAAGACCCACCCCTGGGTTTGGAGATGAAGCAAACTTTCAAACTCATGGCCATTTAAAGGGGGTGGGTCATTGGACAAAGTTAATGACTCTGTTGGGAAGAAGAAACAGAAGGTAGGGAGTAGATATTGGCAATCAACAGTCTCTGCTAAAACAAGAAATTTCAGTAGACATCTATTAAAGAAATCATGGAATGAACCAATGAGTCTCTCTCATGTCTTTCATTATTTCCTTCCTTGAGGTATGGATTTTATTGTTTCCAGCGAGTGTTAGGTCTTTTGGCCTTTCCAGCATTTCCTTTCCCCTCAAGGTCCATAGACCCCATCATCAGTCTGTATGGTTTGATTGGCTTCCAAAACGTGTAGAGACACATGTCCCAAATCTGTCCCGTCAGTAACTTTCACGGCTGCTGCCATGCCGATTGGTTCACATGGAAAATTGAACCACCAAGAGTTAATTCAAAGAGAGTATGAGGAAGGTGAATGTCTCTTCCCAGTGGAATGAAGTAGGAGTTTCATGTTTCCATAATGTAATCCTGGACAGTATTTGTCTGGACTGTGGGGACACGCACAAGAGTGGATCTAACCCAGAGGAAAGCAAAACCAGGAAATGGGGACAGATTAAATCTTGATACAGCTTTGACTCTGGATCTAGGCACAAATGGAGGAGCTAAGTAAATATATCTTTCTGAATTTTTTGGTCAAATAGTCTAGTGCATTTCTTGTTTTCCTCTAAGTCAGTTTGAATTGAATTTCTGTCACTGACAACCAAAGGAGTCCCGTCTAATAACATTCCTTTATCTCTACTATGTTACGAGTTTCCTAAGAACCAAGGTTCAGATATAGTCATCTCATAATTTTTAGAGTTCTGTACCATACGCCTCCATAGTCCCTACCTCGCAGAGTGTTTCCAAGGTTTTTGTCATATGAGAACTCCTTTTTTTAAAAAAGACTTATTTATTTGCAAAAGAGCATGCAGGAATGGGGGATAGGGGCAGAAGGACAGGGAGAGAGAGAATCCTCAAGCAGACTCCCTACTGAGTGCAGGGTCCATCATGGGGCTCAATCTCAGGACCCCGATATCATGACCGAGCAGAAATCAAGGGTCAGACGCTTAACCAACTGAACCACCTAGGTGTCCTGAAAATTCCTTTTTGATATGAAAATATTAACAGATCTCAACACAACAGATGTTTTGCTTTTAAATATCTACAGAGTGAGAAAATATATAATAACACAAAGCTACTCTAATACTAGGGATACTTTGGTTACATGAATTTGTATTTTATGACTCACAAAGGCCTTTACCTACAATTTAAAAAGAGTCGTATGTAATGTGCAAACATATTATCTATTTCCTTAGACAAATTTTAATCCACACGTGGATTTGTGGTCTATGAATCTAATAACTGCCAAAGGAAATCCATAGACCACAAAACTCTTCCATGTCATCAAAAGTACTTGGAGAGGTGTGGATGAAATAATGCTTACACCCCCCAAAACTTAAAATGATCCATGACTCAATCATTCTGTCAAGGCTACTAAATCCATCTTCTCAGGGTTCTCTTTCGAAGGAGAAGAAAGTAATACAAAATATTAGTTAAGAGCTAGAAGACGCGGAGCTGGCAGAATTACTCAGGTGAATGTTACAGTTTGTTAATGAGAAGTCAATTCAAGTGTCCAGACTTCAGGTGCTGAGGACAGAGACTCCAAAAAACCCTGAATTTAATAATTCCCACTGTGTGTTCTGAGAAAATGCAGCATAATAATACAGATAGCCCAGAGTAGCAAGACTTCTCAAAGATCCAGAAACCTGGGCATAAGGTCCCAAAACATTGGCTTTGTACAAACTGTCCATCTGCTCCCTGTCTTCTAACTCTTCAGAATTTATTTGCGGGGGTGTTGCTGTTGCTTCCCCTGTCCTCACCCATCCCCCCACATTGCTCTCACTGCACAGAAGCAGCGAGATGTGGGCCCAGAGCTGTTCTCTCCTTAGTGCCAATCCCTGGTCACATGATTGGCTCAGGTCTGTTCTTAGAAGCATGAAGCTCAGGACATTTGCTCAGTGGCCCTGAGAAGTGATTCTCTCTCCCTCACTGGCTATGAATAAGGAAACAGGCAGTTCCAGTTTCCAAGGGCAACATTGAAGGAATCCAAGTTCAAGAGAAAGCCGACCTAGGTAGGAGGGCAGAAGGAAGATACTCTCAAAGAAAAGAAACTGCAGTTTTGAATTAGCTCAGCTTGAAGCCTGCACTACCTCTAAATTTTTTTGAACTACGTGAATCAATAAGTCCTCTTTTTGTTTAAGCCAGGGGTCAGCAAACTACAGTCTGTGTGTCAGATCCAGCCCGGGGAAAGTGTGTGCATGGGCTGTGAGCTAAGAATGGTTTGTAGAAATGAACATTTGCAATCACTTTGCGAATACTAACTTTGAATACCAATTGAAGAAAACATTATCCCCTGCAAAGTGAGAATTCTATTTTTCTCATTAATAGACCTGTTTTACAAACACTTGAACTAAGTATTATTACTGTATTTTCAATTTCATCAATAAAAATGTCATGGAAATTTGTTTTCTCTCTTGCTATAGAAGTTCCCACATTATGTCCTCTATCTTGCCTCTTGGCCCATGAAACCTGATATATTTGGTCTGTTCCCTTTATAGGAACAGTGTGCTGACCCTTATGTGAAGCTATTACATTTCAGGATTTTTGCCATGTGCAAATAAAGCCACATTAAGTGACACACTATTGTTTTATGGACAGAGATGAAAAATGACTATTTTTGCTTCTCAAGTTTTCCCTTATGTGAAAACTCAATCAGTACAACCAAATCCACCAGCTGAAAGGGGCTCTACCCAGCCACCCCCAGTTCCCCTCATCCCTCCTTATGTAAATATTGCCTCCTATATTTTCTATCCTTTGAACCCTGACCATGGGCTTCCCTGTCCTCTCCCCTAATCGTATTGGGAAACAACCAAAAACTGAATACGGGATGATAAATGCATTGTACAACACTCATTTCACGGTTCTTAAGAACTTCACTCCCTTTTTCTATCTCAGCACCACCCAATAGTTGTGAGACATTCGTGACATGTTTTTCTTGAAATTAATGGGAACGAGGAGATTATTTTTTCTTGGAAGATAGCACTTGTTCTCAGAGCAAGGCATTACAAATCAGAAGGTGTGGGTGTGAGTCTGTATAGTATTGATTCCCACCCCCCCCCTTTTTTTGGCAAAAGAACACTAGCAGTTCTTGGAGGACAACCACAACCCACCCTCCCTCCCCACGATGCTGGGTGCAACTCCCCTGGGGCATTCGAGGGGGCGGTGCCCAGTCTAACCAAATATAGCTGTCTTTGCACAGTGATTGGCTCAAACATGGGCACATGACCCAGCCAGAGCCAATCAGATCACATCTCAGGACTTAGCAGGTGTTACCGGACAGGAGATGCTCCCTTTTCCTCTGGGCTTTTTTCCCTGCGACTGTAAACTCCTGGAAAGCTCACTTCTCCGCCAAGGAGAGCAGGGCAGAGAGATGTAAAGAGAGAAATCAAGTGCTGGTAACAACATTTAAAGAAATAGATTCAATGGGGCCTGAAGCTAGAGCTATTAGCCTGGACTGTTCAATTACATGAGCCAATAAATTCTCTTTCTGCTGGAGCCAGTCTGAGTTGGGGCTCCTGTCGCTTGCAGTGGAAATATACAACCCCTCTCTAACATGGTGGCCATCTTGGGTTGGGTTCTCCCAAAAGCAAGCCCTAAGACAAAGATATGAGTGCAGACGTCTCCTTTTGGACACACTCCCAGGAAGCACTGGTAGCCAGGAAGGAAGGAGGACGGGGAGGGAGCCCCTGGAACGGTGTATTAGGCAGCCCGCGGCCCCTTCCACACCCGGGGCTCAGGCCTGCTGGGGAAGGAAGAGGGAAAAGGCAGCAAGGAAGCTGGTCTGCTTATCTGCCAGCTCACATCCATCATTGGCGGAGAAGCTGTTTTTAGGGGCACCAATGCCCCCTCCGTTTCCAGCTGGCCTCTTCCATGAGCGGGCTCTCCTCCGGAGAGGAGTTGACAGGCTTGTAGGAGAACTCTGGGGGCACGCACTGGAATGCTGACTGCTGAAGGGAAATGAGCGACGCACTCATCAAATCTGTCTCCCCGTGTCCCACCCCGCGCCGCAGTAATTACAGAGATGCTTTGGGGACTGCCGGTGTAGCTAGGAGTTCCCCCACCTCTGTCATTTAACTCTGGTGTAAAAATGCTGTGCAACCTCAAAGCTCAGCAACTTCGATCAACAAGGATATATTCTCTGAGGCTTCTGCAGGCTGACTGGGGTGGCTGTCATCGTGCTACAGGTCCTTGGGGCAGCAGGGGGGGGGGGCGCATGTGTGAAAGGGTAAAGGGGCAGCAGGTCCCCTGAGGAAGCTCTCCTCACAGCCACGGAACCCAATCCATTCTGGAGTCAGGAACTGCTTGTAATGCAAGGGTACATGAAATATATCCCCCAGAAAGGTAATGGCACATGCACCAGACTCTAAATCAGCCATCAACGAGCTACTATCGTAGTATCTTCAATGGATTATAAAAACGATGGCTTTGAAGAATGACTTCGCCTTGCCAGAATTATGATTTTTTATTCATCTTGTGGATTTTTTAAACAGAACCTTGTACTTAGTATTCAAATTAATGACTCCAATGTATTTGCCCGGATTAAAAAAAGAAGAAGAAGGACCATTTTGCACAATACACATAATAGTTACATTTCTATGATAAACTTACTTGGTAAAAGCTTTCTCGATTTTATCATGTAGACAAGTAGGTATCAGTAAATCAAACTCGAAAGCCAGAATGGTGGAGGTGGGGGAGAGGCTTGAGGCAAACCTTCCGTTCACTAAGGACGGCAGCAGGAAAAACGAACAAGAGAAACACTACACCAATATGGAGGAAAATAAGACTTTCCCCCAAATCGCTTCCCATCAGCCATCCGCTGCCATTTCCTGATTCGATTCATTAAGATCTCGGCTAGCCAGGAACATTTTTATGAAACACAGTGTTATTAGTGGGAAGAGCAAAAACTTCGCACAGAGTTCAGGTTTAAATTCCGGATCCGTCATTTTTCAACGGTGCCACCTGAAGAAAATGGACTAAAATTGCCGAAAATTCCATTTTGTCGCCACCAAAATGGGAGAAAAGGCCAGGGAGCGTGAACAGGGTCCTACCTCATAAAGTTGGAAAGACAGAAAAAAGATCATACGTGTCCTGCGTCCCACGTGCCAGTCCATAGGTCCATGTTGGTCTCTGGAAATGTTCTCATGGGTCCACCACAGAACGAGAGAAATACAGCGTGATAGGTTGAATTGTGTCCCTCATAAGATTATGCTGAAGGCCTAACCACAAGTATCTGTGATTGTGACCTCATTCAGAAATGAGGAATCTACCGGGATAATCAAGTTAAAATGAGGTCCTTAGGGCAGGCCCTAATGCAATATGATGGCGGCACAAGAGAAGGGAAAAACCATGTGAAGACAGAGTCAGAAAGAGAACACCTGGGACAGAGCATTCGAGGCGGTGCGGCCCTGCCCCTCTGGTTTCAGACTTCTGGACTTCAGAACTATGAGATAATTCAGTTCTATTGTTTTAAGCCACTTGGCTTGTGTTATCATCTTAGGGCAAACCCAGGAAATGAATACATACGATAAAAGTGAATTTTTAGTTTAATAAAGTTAAAAGAATGGCCCCTTTTAAATTGTTTTTCCATGGCATTATTCGGAGCTTAGTGAAGAGTGTGGAGCAGGGCAGCTCGGGGCTGATCAGGCAGTTCTCTCTGCGTCCCCTTGGCACCCCGGGGTTCATCCCTGACTGCTCGTCCTCTGGGGCCATGAGTTTACAAAATCGGCCGGAGAAAAGGAGAGAGGCAGATTGCAAAAGGCTCAGAGAGCCCCTTCTTTCTAAACTCTTAATATTTTAATAGTTGATTTATGGAAAAATTGAAAAAATATTACAGAGAATTCCCATGTGCCTTGCATTGAGTTTTCTCTCTTATTAACACCTCACATTTTTATGTTACATTTGTTATAATTAATGAACCAATACTGCTATGTTATTAGAGGCTAAAGTCTGTACTTGATTCAAATATACTTTATTTGCTACTTAATGTCCTCTCTGTGTTCCGAGGCCCCATTTGGATACCGCATGACAGTTCGTCCTAATGTCTCCTTCAGATAAGCTGGAATGTGACCGTTTCTCGGACTTCCCTTATTTTTGATGACTTTGACAATATTGAGGACCACTGGTCAACTCTATTGTAGGATGCCTCTGTATTTTTCGTTTTAAGGTAAAATGTACATAATGTAAAATTAATCAGTTACATGTACAGGTTATGAGAATTTAGTGCATTCACAAATTTGTGCAGCCTTCCTCTCTCCTCCAAAAATTTCCATCGTCCTCAAAGCCAACCCCATACCCTTTAGCTACTCCCCAGGGCTCCCTGCCCAGCCCCTGACCACCACATCTCTTTTCTGTTTCTATGGATTTGCCTATTGTGGGTACTTCATACAAACAGAACCCTACAATACGGGGCCCATGATGTCTGACTTCTTTCAGTTAACATGGTATTTTCATGGTTCAACCATATTGTAGTCTCTATCAGAACTCTATGTTTTTCCTATGGCTCTGTAATATTCCATGGGATGAATAACACATTTTGCCCTTATCTATTCATCCATCAGTACACATTTGGGTGTCTTCTACCTTTGGGTTATTGCAAACAAGGCTATTATGAACATATGCATACAAGTATTTCTCTGAATATTTGTTTTCAATTTCTTAAAGTTTTGTTTGTTTGTTTTTTGTTTTAGAGAGAGAGAATGCAAGCAGGGTTGGGGGAAGGAGCAGAGGGAGAGAGAGAATCCCCAGCAGACTCCACCGTAACCAGTCACCCAGGTGCCTCCTGTTTTCAATGTTTTTTTTTTGTTTGTTTACTTTTTTGTTTTTGCTGTGATACCTGGGAGTGGCATTATTAGGTCATATGGTAATTCTCTCCTCAACATGCTAGGCATCTGTCAAATTGTTTTTACATAACAGCCATACCATATTGCAGCATTGATTTAAATTAATAGTCTAGGGGCTCCTGGGTGGCTCTGTCCAACTCTTGGATCACGCTAGCAGGGTCATGAGATCGGCACACATCCTGCTTCATGCTGGACATGGAGCCTACATAGGAGTCTCTCTCTCCATCTCCTTTTGCCCCTCCCCACCCCAATCGGTCCCACTCTCTTTAAAAATAATAATAATAATTTAAAAATAAAAATAGGAGTAGCTGGCCAGTTAGCTCAGTTGGTTAGAGTATGGTGCTAATAATAAAAAATAAAAATAGGGACACCTGGGTAACTTAGTCAGTTAAGCATCTGTCTTCAGCTCAGATTATGATCCCAGGGTCCTGGAGTCGAGTCCCGCATCTGACTCATTGCTAAGTGGGGAGCCCGCTTCTCCCTCTGCCTCTGCCTGCCACTCTGCCTGCTTATGCACGCTCTCTCTCTCTGTCACATAAATAAATAAAATCTTTAAAAATACATAAATAATTAATAAATAAATAATAAAAATATTTAATTAATAGGCTTTTTTTTTAAGATTTTATTTATTTATTTGACAGAGAGAGATCACAAGGAGGCAGAGAGGGAGGCAGAGAGAGAGGAGAAGGCAGGCTCCCCACCAAGCAGAGAGCCCGATGCGGGACTCGATCCCAGGACCCTGAGATCATGACCTGAGCTGAAGGCAGAGGCTTAACCCACTGAGCCACCCAGGCGCCCCTAGGCTTTCTCTTTTTTTAGGCCATTTTCAGGTTTACAGAAAGATCGACAGGTATAGGGAATTCTCACATTCCTCTCTTTCCATGCGGATCATTTCCCTATTATTTACATCTTGAGTTAGTGCGAGGCATTTGCAGAATGGCTTTCTTGCCCCTGTACCCTTGTCAGAATTTTGTTTTTTTCAGAATGGCTTTTTAAAATGAGATATTTTTCCTACCTTTTTTGCAATGGTAAAAAGACTTTCAAATGGAATCATGATGCCGTTTGGACGGCAGGGGTACGTACGTGCGTGCATGCATTTTTAAGGATCTTACATGACAACCCAACCTAGTACACGGTGTTTGTTTTAATAGTATGTGAAAAAAACAATAATTTAAAAATCGGAGAATCACTGGTAAAGGGAAAACATGCAAACCCAAGTCTGACCACAGTACTCTACGTGGTGACACTGGGTTCTTTCTCTCTCTCTCTCACTATTTATTTATTTATTTATTTATTTATTTATTTTTGAGAAGGAGAGAGAACAAGCTGTAGGGGAGGGAGAGGGAGAGAGAGAATCTTGGGCAGGCTCCATATCCAGCATAGAGTCCAACTCAGGGCTGGATCTCATGACCCTGAGATCATGACCTGATTGGAAGTCAAGAGCTGACACTTAATGGACTGAGCCACCCCGAAGCCCCAGTGACCCAGATTCTAGGACAGCCCTGGCATCCGTGCATGAACTGCACGTGTATTTACCATGTTCCTGTGAGCTTTGGGAATGGAGGGAAACTATGTCCTCCAAGCCCCCACCTCTCTTAGATTCCAAGTTCAGCCACCCCTGATAGTGCTCAGACGCCTCCTTCCCAGCACTTTCTCTTGCCTGGGGCACGTGTTGGAGTCAAAGGCAACAAGGAATTTTGAGATTTAGCAGCCCTGAGTCTGGTGAACTTCAGAGAAAGTCGATCAAGACTTATCTCTCTTGTAGGGACAGAGAGAGCCCCGTATTTTAAAATGTGCTATCTCCACCGTGCCAGAATGTGCAGAGGACTTAAGAGATGGATGCCCGTGGAAAAGCAGGATGACCTCTTGGAATTTGTTTGCACTTTTCATAGAGGGATGAAAGCGCTTAATGCTGGTACAAGTTCATTACCATTTTTCACTGAAACTCTGGCACTCTCATTTTTCTAATCTGAATCCTTCGAGAGCCAGAGGTTCATTCAGATCTCTCCCCTCCTTCTTAAAGTTCAGGGACCAGAATGAAGGTCCAACCAATTCTTCTTCACTGTGCTTCGAGAAGTATAAACTTCTGTGTTCTGGTAACTACTTTTTACACTACGGTCTCAGTCCTTCAGCAGATTAATCCCCACATACTATTCGACAGTGAAAACAGAAGTGTATATTTAAGTGGCACAAGGTTAGATTTATTTTCTCTTGGGAAGACCCTTTGCCACAACCTAAGCTATTTTGTTATTAATTTTTTAACTTTGCTTATTATTTCTGACTTAGTATAATCCCCGTGAAAACTCAACAACCAGCCAGTCATTTTGAAAATATCTTTCAACTATTTAGTTCATGCAGTCTAAATTTCCAAGCCGGTTGAGGGTTTTCAGATAAGGCCAGTGGTCACTTAAGAGGCTAGAACTGGGGGTGCCTGGGTGGCTTAGTGGGTTAAAGCCTCTGCCTTTGGCTCAGGTCAGGATCCCAGGTCCTGGGATCGAGCCCCACACCGGGTTCTCTGCTCAGCAGGGAGCCTGCTTCCCTTCCTCTCTCTCCCCCTGCCTTTCTGCCTGCTTGTGATCTCTGTCTGTCAAATAAATAAAATCTTTAAAAAAAAAAAAAAAGGCTAGAACTGCAGAAATAAACTCCCTCCCTTTTGCTTTACCTGACTCTCCTAAAGTTTTCATTTGATCCCACCACATAATGTCATTGTTTTAAAATTTCAGACAAGGCTAGAATCTGCCAGAACAGGCTGTGTCTCTCTTTTGACTTAAGTGTTCGACGTGTTAATTCTCTTTCTCTTTTCCTCCCCTTCCGCGGGAACAAGTATGCATCACTGCTGATAAACACGGGCGACAGTGCAGGAGGCATTACCCAGGTATACCCTCTACGTATAATCCACGCACCCGCGTACCTGTTCTTTCTTTGGTTTGCTAGAGATCGGTTTTTCTGCTTATTCATGACTCTTTTCAAAATGTGCTAAACAACCTTTTAGTTACCTTGAAATCCACTGTTATGGGTGTTTAACTGAGTGCACAAGAGAGAAAATTAAAATAATCAATGAATGTAGTTTGCTGCCTGGTCAAAGTCATCAGCATTTAATTTACTCCTTCCCTCAAGCAATTGGAGTTAGCGTCACTCTTTCCACGACTAGTTAGATGTAATGAAATTATCTTCATAACCCTTCCTCCTGGAAGCTGGGGCTGCTCGGCTCTAGAAGGATCTTTACCTTTTCATTAAAAAACAACAACAAAAAGGAAGAAAGTTTGACTCTCAATTGATCACATTTCCTTCCACGACAAATAACTAATTTTGAAAATGTTTCCATCGTTACCTTAAACCCGGTTCCAGAATGTAAGGGGTTCTAAGTCGCAACAAAGGGAAGCATAGTTAAAGCACGAAGTGTTCATTTCCATGGCTAGGCAGGTGCCATGTCCATGTGTGCCTATGCGATGGATTCCAACTACAAGACCCGAGCCTACTTGCAGGAGGGTTTCTGAAGCTGCGGGAGCCTCTGAGCCCCTCCCACGGGGTGGGACGTGCTGGCAAGCTAATACTAGTTGGGAGCCACTCTCAACCAGTAACTAGTGGGATGTGGCAGTTAATTTTCCAGTTCCGCTGCCCCTCTCTTGCAAAAACTCTGTTCTATGCTCTCTCCGCGTTGTCCAGTGGAGGAGCCCTGGCTGCCCACAGTCATGACCTGTTCCATAGATAATCCCCCTTTATTTGTAGTCTACCATTCCCTATCTTACGTCTACACTCTCCTACCCGTAGCTTTTTTGGGATCCCTTCCTTGCCCTCGAATCTTTGTGGGAGTAGCTGCAGCTTTCAAAAATGTCCTTAGTTTGAGACTGAAAGCCATTTGCAGATTCAAGCAGAAGACTTGTTCTGATAAACAGAAAGTTTGGTTTGCTGCCCTGCGTGCTGGAGCTGCTCTCACTGCGGAGGTCGTTGTAAGGTTGACGCTCGTCATCACCATTGCTATCCATGGCATCGAAATTCACCCGGTGGCACCCAAGTAACAGAAAGACATTTTTATACATCAGTTCCTAATTTTCTATTAGAAAATATAGTCCTCAGATGGAGGCTTTAAATACCTTCATTCATTGAGGATGTAGAAATGACCTTTAAGTCTGATTTCTTTCTAGGTTTGGCTAACATACAATCTACCATGCATTGACCATGGGCCAGGCAGAGTGCCAGCTTCTAAGAATACTAAGAAGAAATTCTCCTTGCCTGCTCCAGTGGGAAGAGTTGTAGGTTTTAATCCAACATGACCAGGAAAGATTTTTAAATGGCTTCTATGTGAATTGGTAAATATAACCAGGAGATGGTGTGCCCTTTGATCCATTTTTCAGGCACTGAGCCTATCAAGACGTTAACCTTATCTTTGGTTTTAGGTTTTAGTTTATTATAAACAACACTGGATCTTAGATTTTCTTTGACTAAGAAGGATATTATTGGGGAGATCTGAGAGAAGTATGTATATTAGTAGCAGTATACCAATTTTACTTTTTTTTTTTTTAGATTTTATTTATTAAGATTTTATTTATTTATTTAGATTTTATTTATTTATTTAAGGCAGGTGGAGAGAGAGAAAGAGAGGAGGAAGCAGGCTCCCTGCCAAGCAGAGAGCCTGATGCAGGATTCGATCCCAGGACCCTGAGATCATGACCTAAGCCGAAGGCAGAGGCTTAATTCACTGAGCCACCCAGGTGCCCCA
This sequence comes from Mustela lutreola, assembly GCF_030435805.1. NCBI lineage: Eukaryota > Metazoa > Chordata > Mammalia > Carnivora > Mustelidae > Mustela > Mustela lutreola. The sequence continues at coordinate 9,088,457 of NC_081298.1, forward strand.
ATAAGAGACTAAGAGAATGTGTTTTTTGTAAATACGTAAAGAAGTATTTAGGGTTAAAGGAAGGGGTAAAGTCTGCAACTTACTATCCAACGGTTCTGAAAAACATTATATATACATATATATATATGATTTATGTGTGATATATACACATATACACATATCTAGCTATACATTTGTCTAGACAAATAATAAAGAAAATATAGATAGGCTTTATGTCTAGGACATATAGATGGAGATTTGGTTTCAGACACAGATATATAGACAGAGCGATATAGTAGAGAGAGCACATGAAACGAAAGAAGGAAATATAGTAAAATATTAATATTTGGAGAATCATAATAACCTATACCTAGGGATCCTTCATACTACTCTGGCTTCTTTTCTTTAAGTCAGAAGTTATATCAGAATAATTTCTTGGGCGCCCTGTATGTATGTATGTATCAGCGGCTCCCATAGTCCCGGTGACAGTTCTCAGATCTGACTCATGACCATTTAAGCTCCTCGAACTAAAGAATGTTACAGCTTACATTTTTGTTGGAAAAGACTCCCTTTATCTTATATCTCAGAGTCCACTCAACATTGGGACTGTGGCAGGAAGTACCCAGTTCCCCAAGTGTACTAAAAGTCAATGAGTTGTATATTTAAGTAGGTGAATTTTATGGTAGGTAAATTACACCTCAATGAAGCTCTGAAAATTTAAAAAAAAAAAAAAAGCCCAGACACAAGGTTCCTGAGAAAGGATTATGTGTCTGACTCCCTGGTCAGCTAAGGCAAGGACTCTGCCCCTCCTCCATCCTCACTGCAAAGAGAAACAGCTAATATTTAACCTGCCTTAAATTAAGATAGAAACCAGGAAAGATAGTCTCTATGAAGGGAGGTACTACTCCCTTTTTATAGCCCCCTCCCCCACCCCCCGGGGATAGGTGGTCTCTATGCTTTGCCCCAGATACTCCTCGTATCTAACCTGCAAAGCCTTAGATGCTACTCTCTCTAGCAAATACACAGATGAGAAAGTTGAGGCCCTTACAGGCCAGAGAAGAGGCCCAAGTTTACCCAGCAAGCCAGTGGCAGGGCTAAGATTCTAATCCGGCAAGAGCGGTGCCATCATTTTACTCCCTCCGCTAAAGACACCTTCTGAGCACTCGCCCTGGATGTATTTGTAGCCTCTGCCGGATCTATAACAAGAACTTGTACATCACCTCACAACAAATCGGTAAACAGGAAAGAAATACAAGCACACTCATTTAATTGACAGAATTTAATCTATATTATAAAAGTGAGCGTATATAATAGCTCTTATTGATTTAGGAGACAACCAAAAAGCCTCCTGTAGGTTGAATCTTTGTGAGTTATAAAAACAAAATCCATTTACCTATCTTTGACATTCTAATAAAAAGATAAGATTATGATTCTTGAGAATTATATAGATGATAAACAAAAAAAGCTGAAAGACAGGGAAAATGCAATAAATAAAACACCACATTGCAAAAAGCCAGGACAATCAGCATGTCTAACAAGAGGTAAATAAATTATGGTATATCCATAAAATCAAATATAATGTAGCCTTGAAAAATCATGTTTTCAAAGAATACTTAATGACACAGGAAAATGTTTAGGATATAATTTAGTGAGAAAAGCAGCATATAAAACTCCGTAAAAAATATAACACCAAATTTGTCAAAAATAATTCGAGTGTATACACACATATATATACAAATAAATATGTATATACACATACACACACCTGTGAGTGTGACTGGAAGAAAAAATGCACCGGAAATATATTAACAGTGGTCCTCTCTGCACGGTGGGATAATTCATAAATTTTACCAATTTTATCTTTTTGCGTACACTTTTCTATATTTTATAAACAAACATGATTGAGGCTTAACATTAGATAACACTATATATGAAGAGAGAGAGAAAGAGAGAGAAATTGAGAGAGAGATTCTTAAGGAAAACACCATCATTAGAAAAACAGGCTTTCCTTCTACCCAAACTATTACCTAACTATGGTATTGACGGCTGTTACATGTGACACTTTATGTGGAGAACTGATGTCTAACTTCTAGAATGATTTTTTTTCTTCTGTTCCACTGGAAACCAATTTGCGAGGTGCTCGCCGGATGCCAGCTCTCCCATCCCAGCAGGATGCCCACCACCAGCCCCAGAGAGCTCTGTTCAGATGAAATGGGGACCTTTTTGGTGTCCATTCCCTGACAACTTTGAAAATTATTTAGCTTCTCTCATGATGGATACTCCCTGCCTAACATGATGGATGGGCAGCATCTAAAAAAGGATGACATGAAATTTGAAAAATGATACGAGTGCTGGTGGACAGACATTTTTTTTAAAGAAAAGTTGACATAAGTTTGAAATATAGCATGGAGGCCTGTTCTATCATTTTTCTCTCGCAGAAGAAATCCGTAGCTGTTCTTTATCAATATGCTCTTTGGGGAAGAAAACCTATATTCAAGTTAAAATGAATTCTTTTCCCCTCCTTAAAAAGTACACAGGGCGAGCCTTTAGGAGTGAATGCCTTCATTCACTCCCTCAACAATTTATTGAGCGTCTATTACATGGAGGTTATTGGTGAGAGGCTGGGGATATAAAGATGAATTAGACACAGGCCCTACCTCCGGGGATCCTAAAGCCCAGCCAAGTGACAGATGGGTAAACAGATCATTATAATCCAATGCAGTGTGAAAAAGGATAGAAGTTTCTCGAGTCTTGGATGGGGAGGAAGGGTGCCCGAGCAGCCTTCCCTGAGAAGATGAGGCCTGAAATGAGTCCTTTTCAAAGCTCGAATATTTTTCTTATTGTCTTGGCAAGATCTTGATTATCTGCCCATGAATCATCCTCTTACTGAGAGGCAAACATTTTCCCACGAACCATTCTACTTCCTGAGCAATTCAAGACCACGTCTCGGTTGTAGGTTGGCTTGTGCCCCGAGAATTCCAGTTCCTTCAAACGGATTAACTTTCAAATGTTTCGTCAACTTCAACAAAGCAAAGATTTCCCCCCACAGTGAGCTAGTGTCTCTTCTATTTCCTCTCTCCCCTCCCCCGCAGTTATATAATACAAACTGATGTCATCGGGATATCTGCTGTCCTGGTTGGGAGGGACAGGCTCGTGCTCATGTTACCTCAGGTGTGAGGGCTTATGGTAAGATGACAAAGGAAATTAAGGAAAACAGGACTTGCGTCACAGCCAGTCCCCAGGGATGTGCAACGGCGTCCAAGAGGAGCCTTGCCGAGGCCGTGGTGGCTCTGGGACCTGTGCCCTCTGACGCTGGCATCCTTCTTGCTCTCCCCTGCGCTCTGACATTGTAAGGACTCAGCTGCTCTCGGCTTCTTCAGAGGATGCTGCACTTTCGACCCTTCTAGCCTCAGGGCACCTGTTGGCTCCCCTCTCCCTGCGCCAGCTCATTTACCAGCCTAATTCAAGTTCAGAGTTCCTCTAGTCCTTATAGCTATAAGAGCTTGCCCAGATGAACATGCGAACACAATAGAACCCATCTTTTCATACTGATGTTTAAGGTAATTTTATATTATAAAGAATGTGTAGGGCGCCTGGGTTGTTTAGTTGGTTAAGCATCTGCCTTCAGCTCGGGTCATGTTCCCAGGACCCTGGGATTGAGTCCTACATCAGGCTCCTTCCTCCACAGGGAGCCTGCTTCTCCCTCTGCCTCTCTCTCTCTCTCTTTTTCAGTCTCTTATGAATAAAGAAAGAAAATCTTTAAAAAAAAGAATGTGTACATGTACACAATATAAAGGTTTTGAAATTCTAGCAGCCTATTGGCCCAAAACAGAAATATTTTTAGGGAGGAAACTGCCTTTGTTTAAGAAAATGCTTTGACTCGACAGTGTGGGTGGCCATATTGGATCCAACAAACTTTAGATAGAGCCAAACTTTACATCTGAGAAAAGAGAGCTCCCACTGAATCCAGAATTATCTGACCCCACATGTTAGTGTTGAGGTTGGGAAATCTTGCTCTGTTATAACGGGCATGACACTATTTGTGATTGGATTTGCTCCCCAGGCTGCGAACTCCTGGAGAGCGGGGGTTGTGTCTTACTCACCCTTACACCCCGTTCCTCAGCACGGAGTGGGCCTCAATACACAACTGCACGGAGGAGTCCTGACACATCCGTGAATCAAGAAACTCCTGCTGCCCTCACCTGAGAACACCCAAAGGAGCTGCCCAGAGAGAAGCAGCTCAACCAACAGTCAACTCCGGATTCCAAGCCTCCGCCCTTGCACACTGAAAGCCTGTGGTCACTCTGACCAAGTCATCCTGATATGACATATCTCTCATCTGGCTGATGGTCACAGGCACCTCCTGTTGAACCGACCTGGGCTCCCTGGAAACACCTCCATGCTTCTGCTTGAGGTCCTCCTCCCGGCCACCACCACCACCACCACCACCATGCGAATGTCGCCAACTCAGCAGAAACCACAGGTCTGAGTATTCCAAACTCTACAATCTCTTGTGACTATCAGTCTCTATCAGTCTCTTATTATTCAATGCTGTAACCAGCAAATAGAACATCCAGTTTATTTCTCTAGATTAAGTAATTTTGGAAGGGGAGCCAGAAAGCATTGAGAAAGAACCATTTTTTAAATACTATGGGGAAGGAGGATAAAGAGAAAAGAGAGAAGGAAAAGCAGTGCCAAAAGCAGGCACAGGTCAGACAACACAGAATCCTCCAGCCATGATCTCAGTGACGTCCAGTCTTTGTGGCTCCCGGGGCAACCCTGAGTGGCCCTTTGGACATATGTGGGTCTGTAAAATAGATCTTACTGTACCACTGCTATCTACTTCAAGGAGTGTCTAGTGCGGAAATGCATACAATGTGCTTTGATGACACCTAGCACGTACTAAATGCTCCAAAGATATTAATTACTGTTCTTCTTCTCACATCCAAGGATTTGTGATTGACAGTTCTTTTCATGATCACAAATACAGAACCTTCATCTTGAGATGACTGAAGAAAGTTTTCAAATCCTCTTGGCGCTTCTCTGCCAAAGCCGTACGGTCCCCCAGAGGTGAGGCTTAGGACTGGGGACGGGTATTTTATTTGTCACTGTGACTTAGAGGCATCTATTGGCACGCAGTGCTGGGGGCCCAGGGTTGCTGAACATCTTGCCACATGCAGGACAGTCCCCCACAGTAAAGAACTGGCCTAATCCACATGCCAAGAGTGCTCCCACCATGAGAAAACCTGGAGCCAAATGTCCCTCAAAACCCATCTGAAGTCCTCCATATGCTCTGGGAGTTGCCAGGCTTCCAAATGGTGTCATGTCAAATGTTAGCTGTTGGGTGTAGCAGGCTTTCCTGTGGGTGGCAATCTACTTAGCTAGGAGTGCCAGGGTGAAAAGAAATTTGCAAGCAGAGGAAGGGGATTGAAAGTGAGTACAATTAAAAATAGCCTCCCATTTTTCTAGGACCCTGATTGGATTTCTCCCCTTGTAGTACGACAGGCGCTATAAATTAGGATCACCAAGACTGGCCCGAGTTTGGAGGCACTCCTGTTTCCCAGTCCATTTTCGGCTTGGTGTAGCACCATTTAGAAATAAAAGCAACAGGATTTATGTCTCGTCGCATTTTGTAAAGACAAAAAATAGTTCCCAGCATGAAGAGGCAAAGGGATGCCAAATTTCAGTCTCAAATAAAATTTCTTCCCTTGCTAAAATTCACTGAAAATGGCCATCTATCTTGGAAACTGTAATTTACACTTCACTATGGATGTGACAGAAGAAACCTAAAATGATTTTTGGAAAAGACAGCAGATGAGGGGGCGCAAAAAAAGAAAAGAGAGAGAGAGAGAGGGAGAAAGAGAGAAACCACACTGATTCTATTTTTCCTCCTGGCTCTCATGTGTCTTCTTTTTTCCCTTTCCTTCTATAGCCAAAATGCTCAAATATTTCTTTTAATGAATTGAACGGATCAGAGACATCGTCATCCTCCTTTGTCTTATGATCCATACCTGACTTTTCTTCCACCTCCCTCCACAACCCAGTGCAAGGCACCCGCTTAATCCTCCATGCCAAGGCTTGTGCAGGTTGTCATACATCAGTCCAACCTCTGCGTATTAAATTAACATATATGTTATGCCAACAATACGAACGCTCCCGCTAACACATATTTTAACAGAAACAGGGAACACACAACTGTCCTTCCAGCCTTCGCAACCCTCTCTGAGAATGAAGACCTACCTACAAGGCCACACAAACCCACTCGGCAAAGACGCACCATGCTGTCTTGCTGGACCCTGGGCCTAATGTGTTAGGAAGACTTCTGTGGATCTACTAGGCATGTTGTCTTCTCCTCCTGGAGCTTACGATCTAGATGGGGAAACAGATCGCCAGGAAGTCGACAAACCACTAAGCAATGCAATCAGAGAGATGAAGGAAACGGTTGCAGTGAGAGAGAGTGAAAGAAAGATGGCGGATGAGGCGTTAGCAATGAAGACCAGATTGGCTACATAAAGACAATAAAGGTAAGAGTTGGGGGGCTGGGAATTCTAGGCGGAGAAGAAAGCTTGTGTAAAGGTTCTAAATTAGGAGAGAATTCTCTTGGTTCAGAGGGAGGCCAGTGAGGCAGATAAAGGCGTGAGGCAAGGTCACAAGGGAGGCGACAGTCCGGTGGAGTGCAGAAGGAAGCCAGTGACAGTGACGAGTAGGGCTAACAGCCCACAGTCGCGGTGTGTGGTTTCTGAGCACTTCTGCTCCCTGGAGAACACAGAACAAAGGGTGTTGGGAGTGTTTGCAGAAATTGGTTCTCTAGCGCTTCGGGGCAGAGATGATAACAGCTTGCAGGACCCCCCTTCTAGAAGGTAAAACTACAAACTGTGGACCTATAGGAGATGCATCTGCCCCAAGGTAGCAAAAACAGGACCTAGTTGAGAGGAGGAGAAATCAAAGGGAACTCTCCTGTTTCCGGTTCCAGAAAGTGCTGGCAAAGCCTAGACCGCAAGGACAATAAGCCCCGGGTTCACACTGGGAAGGCAACAGTGTTGCAAATACGTGGGGTCTGGAGAATGTGGCAAGATCAGGGAAGGCAGCAGTGCCATGCGACTCCGTTACAGGGTGTTGGAGGGGCTTCTCACGAGCTGGGCAGGGAGGCCAGTAGGAAGTAACAAGCACTTACGGAGCATGGAGACTGTCGACCAAAGGCTACGCCCCACACATCAATCAGCTCCAAGGGCTGCCCCCCCGCCCCCGAGGTCAGTACCAGGACCCACACACGTCATAGTGAAGAACACGGGCTCTGGGGTAGAGTGTGGACTTACAGAAGTCCTGTCATCTCCTGGCTGTGCTGAGCCCCTCCCTGCCTCAGTTTCTTTGTCTGCACAGTACGGGTGACCACACCATGATCATCTCATGTAGAAAAGGAAGGAGGGTTATCGGTGATAAGGTATGAAGAGAGCTTAGTGATTAGCACACAGAAAGAATTCAGTAAACCCCAATGCCTGTTATTATTACTTTTTATTATTTTTTACAAATGCTGCCCCTTCCAACTGGCCAAATCTGCTTTTCCCTGGTTGGAACCTGTCAGGGCTTATTCTGAAGAACCTTGAGTATCAGGGACTCACTAATGTTTTACGATATTTTACCTCACTTTATGGTAGTCATTTATGACAAGACCAGTATGACATAAACTGCCATAAAGCAAAGCAGAGCGATCCCACAAATGACCATGAATCAAGGGACACAACTGAAAAGGGTCATAAAGGGAAGGAAATTGAGGGAAACAGGAGCGAGGGAGAGTGTGAAGTTGGGAGCCCGCCGCACAAACTTTGAGAGAGTAGAATTTCAATTGAGAACAAACTCCACAAAAAAAAATAGATGGATGTCTTCAGGGGTTGTTTAAATTTCCCATACACATATCCAGACAAATATGGTGTACTTTCATGGTTTCAAAGAGAAATACATTATTTCATGTCCTACTCTGTTATGCATTCTTTATTGAGAACGCCATTTCTAATCCTATCAGTGTGTTTGGGGTCCCTATTGGACTTCAGAGACTTTTTTTTAGAATTCACAAGACTAGGAAATATTTTTGCAGTTGAGGAGCTCTTGAGGTCCCCAGATTCTCTGGGAGCCCCACTGGCTAAAAGGATTTCTTTATAAATGCAACTTTTGCTTTTCCCTTTTCTTTAGTATTTCTTTTATATATGTATTTTTTTTCTGGAGCTTACAATAATGACTTGAGACTCAGAGAGAGTATATAGGTTTAGCATGCCTAGACTAATTCTGCCGCAGTACATAAGGTGAGCAGGAGGGACAGACTGATGCATAGAAAGATCCAGTGACACTGTTTTCAACCCTTTTTGATTAGACTTTCCTCGACTTTTTTTTTTAAGATTTTATTTATTCATTTGACACAAAGAGATCACAAGTAGGCAGAGAGGCAGGCAGAGAGAGAGGAGGAAGCAGGCCCCCTGCTGAGTAGAAAGCCTGATATGATGCGGGTCTTGATCCCAGGACCCTGGGACCATGGACCCGAGCCGAAGGCAGAGGCTTAAATCCACTGAGCCACGCAGCTGCCCCTTTCCTTGACTTTTAAGCAAAGTCACAGCATCAAACTAGGACAATGGGTTTGGACCAATTTCTCATTATAACTTTCTTCACTGTTTTAAGAAAACCTGGGCAGTGAATAGAAACCAGATGGGAAAGTGACACAGACGTACAAAACTTTACCTTCCGTCTTGGTGACAGACAAAACACGTGCGTCCAAAAGCCACTGCCATCCCAAGTGGGGCATTCAGAAGTACATGCGATAGATGAGTCGAGCGATTTTAAAATCAAACCTTCTTTCAGACGTGTCAAAGTTTTGTCTCTCTAAAAAAATGCCTCCCTTTAAACACCCTAAAAATGGAACGATTCTTTATAACATGATCAGTCTGCTTTCCAACGTGCACGCTTTATTCGAGCGACAATGTTATCTGTTTGGAGTTTTCGCAAAGCGGAGCCCCTCAGCTTTGCAAAGTGCACTGACCTTCCTGAGTGGGAGCTGTCCCGCCCTCCAATGTAGACGTACACAAGGGAGGAAGCCCACCTCTGCCAGTGTGCAGGCTGGTGCACAGACAACGAACTAGCATCAGAAAGTCCAGCGAATTCTGTGTCTGCCTCCGGATGTCAGAAACCTGGAGAAAACAGGCTAGTCTGCCATCAGCTTTCACTTCTGCATTTTGAGATGCCCCTTTTAAAAGAAGTGGTGGTTTTTGGTTGTGTGTGTGTGTGTGTGTGTGTGTGTGTGTGTTTTGTTGTTGTTTACTTTTACTTTTACCATCTTCAGGTACTGAGCCTTAAATTTGTTATTCTAATTCTCGCCTAAGAACTTCCCAGTATTGTAGGTCTTGGGGGTTTTTGTTTGCTTATTTTGTTTGGTTTCTCTCTTTGATCTTTAATTTTACCCACAATGGTCTCTCTTCTATTTGGTTAAAAATGGCATCTCTTGGCTCAGATACAGCACTATATCTTGGGAAATATTTGGACAACTTGTGCAAAATTGATTAATAATTACCCCACAAATGGAAACATCCCAAATGTCTACTGAAAGGGAATTTTAACTTAATTGTGGTATATCCATTTGATAGAATACTACACTGAAGTTTAAAGGATATTAAAGTATGGCATGTATTGATATTTGTATAGAAAAACATCTAGCCACAGGTACATAGCTTCAAAATCGAGTAATATATATACCAACTCATTATCAATGGCTACCTCTGAAAGGTGGGTACTTCTGAGGGAATTTTCATTTTCCATTCTTTATACTCCTTCATACAATGGATATATATCATATGGATATCGGAGGTCTTAAAAGACACTATTATTTTGGAAAACACGTTGAGTGAAGTCTCATTTTTATTTGCACACACAGTCATGGACCTAGAATATTAATGGCAATTGTCTCTAAAAGGTGAGAATATTAAGGATTTCTTTTCATGATGTTTTTTTCTATTTTCAAGTTCCCTACAGTGAACATATTATTAGTTTTATAATAAGGGGAATTCAAAATATTTTTTAGAAGTGCCCTTAAAATAAAATGCCCTTTAAGAAGGAAAACCAGGTTTCTCATCTCTCTCTTCCCAGAAACCAGGGAACCAGCGACTTAGAACGTCTGTTTTCCATAACATTCGTAACAATCTAAACAACTGTGACAAGATGAAAGAATGAGCCTGAGTCTGTACAATTCATTTAGAGTTGCTGATGAACAGTCACCTTGACTGGAGACACATTTGGGGGTGCTTCCCAGGCCCCCTGCCCTGCAAACATGCTCTAGGCCTCCCTCCCGGCTGAGGTGAAGAGGCAGAGCCCAGGCAGCTGTGGGGGGGCATGAGGGCTGTGTCGCCATCTTCCCCAGCTCTGGCACATGGCGTTTAGAATGGACAGCTGGCGGACTGGAGCAGACATGCTGAAGAAAGGGAGCCTAGACAGAAAGTGGCTCCAGAGACAGTAAAACAGTGGTTTCACATCTAACAGAACAGCAGTTTCTAGCTCCAAATACTACAGGGGTGGGGGGGGACGGTTGTCATTTCTAATGCTGGGCTCCTTTAAGCTTTCTGTAAAATACCCTCACTTGCGTAGGCTTTTCCAAGAGTTTCTGTTCTAGAAACTGCCTCTAACGTGCCAGTTCCGTAGTATCTTGTCCTCCTTGGTGATCACTGTGTCCCCAGTTGCCAGAATGGTGCCTGATCCCTGATGTGCATTTGTTGAATGAACTAATGAACCAAAGAACGTAATGAAAATTAAGTGGGGTCTGGCCTTGGGTAGAGAAAGAGAGAGGCTGCATTTTTGAAAATCCACCAGATGACAAGATACAATGCCTGACGCCTCTCCAACTCAGGTATGTGTGATTGCAATGCAAAACGTTCTTGAAAATTTTAAATACACTTTCAAACCTTCATGACCAGCATCACCTAGGCCTGAATGACATCCTTGCATAAGCATCTGGGGAGCTGGGGATGGGATGTCTGCATGAGTTGGCGCTGCCCAGTGCTAAAAGGTAAAAGGAGGCTTCGAATGGAGTGTGTGATATACAAACACGTAAGCGCTCCAGAAGCCCATGTATATGCAATGAAGCTGAGAGCTATTCTTTTTCCGATGAAATAGGTTACATTCCCCAAGAAGCAGAGCTTCAAATGATTTCTTGAAGGAACAAAAAAAAAAAAATAAAAATAGGTAAATAAATAAATAAAATGTGTTGAAAGAGAACAGCAATTTGACCCACTCCAGCAGATAAAACATCTTAAAAAAAAAAAAAAAAATCTGACGTATCTTTCCTTCTATATCCTGGTAGGTATTTTTGAGATGATCCAATTTTATGTGGAACAACCATAATTGAGAGGAAACATAAAGATTTGAGTCCGGGGCAGAATTCTATCAATTGCCTTGACAGGCAAGAAAGAAAGTTTCCACAGGAGGATGCTAGATTATAGGGACTGTTTTACATCTGTTTTGCATAACACTCTTCGGTCCTTTCTTCCCTGTCCACGAAGACTTTATTTTTTTTCAATTTTTCAAAATTCTAGGGAAGAAAGGACAGGTGTGGACAATAAAGAAAAAACAAAACAAAACAAAACAAAAACCCAACTATACTCTACATTGTTCCTTGGCTCAACTAATAAGATAATTTTCTGAGGTAAAAGGAACATTTATTATGATGATGCGTTTGTGGCTGCATTGCTTAAGAAAGTCAAATAAATTAACGGAAGGATGGCAGAGGGAAGGAGAAGCTGATACCCGAATTTCTGATGCAGCCTTTGCATGCTTATTATTACGTTGTCTTTTTGTATTACTTTTGATTTATAATGTAATTGAAGAACTATAGAAATGTTAATGGCGACGGTACAGCTTCGAGGATGACAAAATTGTTTACTAATCGTTGTCTTTAAATTTGGTTGGTTATTGAAGTATTAATTCTCAGGGTTCCTTCCAGAGGTGACCACCATCGGAGGGGGTCAGGGTGAAAAGCCCTGTTTAGTTAGAAAGGCAACTTTTATCATGTGGTTGTGTGTCCCCCCCTTGGTTGACCTTTTAAAAGAAGGGACAGACTGTAAATTAAAATTCTCGGCACTCGGGCTCAGTAGCAAACCTTAAAGGTGAGTCACTGCATTTTGTTTTGTATTTAGATGAGAAATTGTTGCTCGTGTTTACACTTTTTTTTTTCCCCAGCGTGTGCCGCTCATTAACTTACAGGAAAGACAGAACGCAGCTAACTGCAATGATGATTAGTGAGGCTGGTGATGAGGTTACTGAACCATTTGGAGTTGACTTTCCTTTTGTAATGCATAATTTCAGGGGTTTACTTACAGTCTTTTGTGGGTTTTTTCTGCTTTTTAATGATTCGCATTTTTATTCTTTGTTCTCTCCCCCATGATGGGGAGGATTTCTCCATGTTTGGTATGAATTATTATTTGGAGGGCTACATTATTCCCTGGAATGCTAGAATTAAAGAAAAATTTTCAAAACTAAATAAATAAAGAGCTAACCTCCCTACAGTCATGTTCTGGAGAACTGGAAAAAGCAGACCCAAGAAAGGAAGGCACAGAGCCATTATTCAAGGAACACGTGTCCCACTTGTATGGCAGTCCTGGGGCATATTATGTTGTAAAACATCTTATTCCCTTTCTCACTTCTTAAATTGCTCCAGATGTTCTTTAACCATAAAGAAATGTAATGATAATTTTTTTTAAAGCTGCATCATCTGTTTCCATATCTGACTTCCCTGAGATGTGTCAGTTAGTTTGGGAAGTTCGAATCAAAAGCAAGTTTATGTATATGTTTCATTTGCACATAAATAGGGATGAACCGCCATAGAGAGCCTCACAGTGGCAAAGAGCTCCTAACTACCTCACTTTAGCAGAGAACTGTTTAAATGTTCTGTGACATAATTGCCCCATCCACAAAATGGCAATGATAATAGTGCCTACCTGATAGGTTTTCCTAAGAATTAAATTCGCTCATACAAATAAAATATTTAGAATCCAATTCTGGGCACATAATAAGTGCTTAATGAATGTAAAAGACTATTTCCTAAAGTTTGCTAATCATCCCCTTGGTGGACATAAGATGGTTTGGGGTGACTCACAGAGAAATTTTTATTTTAATACTTAATGGGTATCAATTAGGATGCCTTTGGCAATGAAGAGTAGAGATTATTTGTGAATAATAATTTTCAGCCAAAAATATTTTAAAATAAAAATTGCCTTAAAACAAGGGGTTGGCCAAATGGTAGCCCACAAGTCAAATAGGAATCATTGTCTTTTGTATGGCCTGCAAACCAAGAACGGTTTTTGTAGATGATTACTTGCAAACAATTTGGTGATGGTGAGTACTGAAAAGGAAAAAGGGAAAATAAAAATCTTTACTACAAAAAATTATATCTTATTAATTACATTTTGAATTTCATCAATAAACAATCGGTGAGAATTTGTTTTGCCTCTTGTTCTATAAATGCCTAATGTAATCCTACCTAAGGTATCCTTGATTTCTGCCTCTTGGCCCGTAAAGCCCAAAATATTTACTATCTGAGCCTTGGCTTTTCATCCATACTGCAAGAGCCCCAGACAGAGAGCAACTCTCAGCTGGTCAAGAGAGCAGTTCTAGGTCTCATTAATACCAAGATTGTTTCCATCTACCCCATCTGCGGTCCTTATCACATAAACTTTACCTGCAGGCTAGCTTCTTTCACGGTCATGAGTTTCTGATATTCCACGGATGCAGAAATATCCTCTTCTGAATAAGAAAAGCTTTCCGTAAGAAAAATAAGAAAATCTTCCCCAGAAATACTCCGGCGGACCTCCGCTGACCTCTGATTGGTCGGAACTAGGTCATATGAATGCTCCCAAACCAATCACTGGAGAAGGGCATGATTTTGATGACTGGCCTAGACTAGTTAGGTTCTACCTGGAAATGGGGTCAGCTTTCTTTGAAGCGCATTATTGCATGGAGAGAGAATGCTTGGATAACCCATCACCCTAGGGTTCTACTAAAGAGAGAGAAGAAGGGAAATGGACTTCGTTAACAATCTATAGCATGTTTCTTTTCTCAAATATGTATTATGAAAACCAAAATTAACACACTGGACCATGCTCTCATAGCTCTTATTACTCAGGGTAAGAGTAAATCTTTTTAAGTCTAGTTAATTAAAAATATTAATTAAATAATAGTATAGTAAGAAAAGGTAGGGCTACATTTTTTAAGTCGATTTAATTAAAATATTAATTAAGTAAGAGTATGGTAAGAAAAGGTCAAGGCAAAAATTAGGAATCTGGGGGTGCTTGGGTGGCTCAGTGGGTTAAGCTTCTGCCTTCAGGTCAGGTCATGGTCTCGGGGTTCTGGGATGAAGGCCCACATTGGGACCTCTGCTCAGCAGGGATCCTGCTCCCCCCCACCCCACCCCCCCACCGAGCCTGCCTTTCTGCCTACTTGTGCGTGCGCACTCTCTCTCTGTCAAATAAGTTAATAAAACTTTTTTTTTTTAATTAGGAATCTGGCACACAAAAGATTAAATCACAAAATGGTGAAGATTTAGACAATTCTGCATGCTGGCCATTGTTTATGTTATGCTTTGCTGTTTGCTTGGGAACTCCTGTTGATTCTTCAAAGCCCAAATCCAATATCAGCTCAAGGAGTCTTCCCTGATCTCGTATTTTTTGGTTATGCTCCTGTAGGATTCGTTTTTCCCAGAGCACTACTTCTTTCTTATACCTCTTATAACAAGGACCAGGTTGTGTTATTTATGTTATTTACACACTCCTGACTGGGAAGACCCAATTTATTGTTCCACCATTCAGCCACACCTGTTGAGTTCCACCTACATGACTCACGAAGAACATTTTCATGTCCATTTCTAACCCTGGCAACTCAGGCAAGACACGTGCGAGCTGCTTCTAGTATGCTTGTCGTACAAATGAAGAATGATTAAATAATTTTTGAATTAACAGTACCGATCCAAGTTTAGAAAAAGAAGAAAACACATTTGGACACCTTTCACTCCAGAAAATGCTTATTTAATCCAAAATGAAACTACCCAATCTCATTAAATCTCTGAAGTTTGAGTCATTTTTAGAAAGAGGCTCAGACTAAAATGTAGGACTGGATTAATGCATGGGTATTTGGAGGTAAGGCCAGTTGCCCCCAAACATTAGCTCTTTATTATTTTACTCTATCTAAGAGTTTCTGTTATTTTCCTTCTTGTAAGGGAGCACCCCCCGCCCCAAAAAAAATTAAACTAAAATTGGACTCCTCTCACCATTTAAAAATTACTTTATTTCTAATTTCTAATTTACTACCTTACTTGGAATGTTTTTTTTTCTTTTTTTAAAATATTTTATTTATTTATTTGACAGAAATCACAAGTAGACAGAGAGGCAGGCAGAGAGAGAGAGGGAAGCAGGCTCCCTGCTGAACAGAGAGCCCGATGCGGGTCTCGATCCCAGGACCCTGAGATCATGACCTGAGCCGAAGGCAGCGGCTTAACCCACTGAGCCACCCAGGCGTCCCACCTTACTTGGAATGTTTTGATGGCATCTCAGTTCTCTCAGGATAAATGCAGAAGCCTTCGGTATCCTTCACAGACCCCATAACTTCACCCAAAACTTTGTTTTGTTCCAAACTCACATAGTTCACGCTCTTCCTTTCTTGGCCACAGCCATGCTGGTTTGCTTGCTATGTTTTAAACATAAAGCTTCTCCTACCTCAGGACCTTTGCTCATGCTTTCCCTCAGTTCCAAGTACTCTCCCATTCTTATTTACCCTGAGGTCTCAGGTTATGGGTTATTTCCCCAAGGGAGCCTTCCTGGTCCCTCCAAAGTAGACTAAGTTCCCATATCACATATTCTCATGGTCCTTGTATTTTTATTCTTCAAAATACTTATCTAACTTTTAATTAAATTCATCCATTATGTAATTTCCTGTTTTCCCCATAAAAGAGGGTCCATGAAATTAGGGAACTGTACATTGTCAACCACTGTGTCTGCAGGGACCGGCACTTAGTAGGTCTTCAACAAAGATTGGTTGAATACACAACTAAATGAGCCTTTCCACAGAGCAAAAGAACCACTGCTTGAGCCAGTTTCTATTGGCCAATCCTCCAGGATCACAGAAATTCCAAACTCATTTTTCTCTTGACAACAAATACTCCTTTCTGCATTCACCTAACAAATGATTATCGAGTGCCTGCTAGGGGCCAGGATTCTTGCAGTCGGTGAAGAGAGAACCATGAACAAGATGACCAAGATCCAGGCCTCATGGAGTTCATGGTCCAGTGGTGAGACCAACAATGAACAAAGAAGTGTATCAATGCATAACAAAATGTCAAACAACAACACAAACTATAAAGAAAGCTCCAGAACTCTCTTTGAAAATATGTTTTCATGGTGGTGGTGGTGTCCTTTCCCAAAAATTGACTTTCTGTGCTATGAAAAAGAACAGCTACCATCAATTTACCCAGCATCTGAGCTTAGCTCACTCTTCAGGCCAGCTAGTAAGGATCCGTTTACAGGACGATCGCCTTCCTGTGTAGAAGACAGACAACAAATAATATATTTCAGGGTTAATTTAACTTTTCAAATTACAAATTCATCTAAGGCGCCATCCACCACCGGGCGATAACTCAGGGCCTGCCAGGTTTTAAGTACTATAACGGCGGGCTGGTGTTCAACTCCTAGCACACTTCTTAAAAGATGGCTACCCTGGGGTTTAGATCAAGCCTACATAATCATATATTGAAGCTTGGCTTATTTATTTCCATGTTTCTGAAGCACCATTAATCATTTTTCTAAGATGGCCTATGTGTTACATAATTAATAAAACACAAGAGCTTGGGAAGAAAGCCCAGAGAGAGACATCCGGGCAAACACTGAGAAATGGTGTCACTTTTCGGTACCAGAGAAAATCTCAGTCTTCAGAAGATCAAGTCTTCACTGGAGGAACATGAAACAACCATTTTTCTTTCATTTTCCTTTCCAGCCTCTCCTCTTTTTCTGTGTTTACCCAACCTAGACACTGGTCCATGCTATTTTTTTTTTAATCAAAAAAAAAAAAATGCATTGGGAGGGACGGATGAGGGACAGTGAATAAAATCATTAATTCAATTTCGCACTGTTTTGCCTCGGGTGATTGCCGTTCCTGCAGATAATAGCTTGTCTGTGGTTCTGACCCAATTCTTAAACCCTTCTTATGGTACTCCACCAATGAATCTAAGGGTTCATTAATTGCAAACATCTGAAATCATTAGACCCTGATTGAGCACAGAAGCATCAAACCGTCCAAAGCTGTAACTGCTTAACCAGCAAATGGGCTCATTGCAAAGGAATGTCGATGTTTATAGTAGATGTAACCCAAACTCGGGTGTTCATTGACACATTGTTTCATTTGTATACAACCACCCTGGCATCTATCTGTTCAAGAGAGCATGATTTATCCAGTGCTATATCCCGGAACTGACAGGCCAAAGATTAGAGCCTAACCCAGATGAAAGTCAGGGCTGTGTATATTCCTAAAACAAATATTTAGTATCTGACAAGCTCTGGTTAATATTAATTCATGATAGAAAGCAGTCAGTTT
Organism: Mustela lutreola; assembly: GCF_030435805.1. Taxonomy (NCBI): domain Eukaryota; kingdom Metazoa; phylum Chordata; class Mammalia; order Carnivora; family Mustelidae; genus Mustela; species Mustela lutreola. Next base: position 9,106,040 of record NC_081298.1, read on the forward strand.
AAGCTGAGTACATGCCAAAATCTATTTGGGTTTTGTAAATCATTTTTCAGGATTATAGAGTAGAAAGTCAGACCAGAGAGAGAGAGAGAGAGAGACTTCCCTAAAATTAGAAATGTACAGATTTGGACAGAGCTTACAGAAAACACCAAGGCCAGAGTTTCAAATGGGCAGAAGCCCACAAGCATAAAATCCTCGTAGAGATGGTTTTCTTTGACTAGCAGAGTGCTTTAAAAGAATCATTTTTAATTATTTACCAAGTCTGAATTTCTGACTTTTCTTGCCGGTCTGGCAACACTTGGTCCAGATTCCCGCAAGGCAGCTGTCAGTTGGAGCTGAACAGAGGCGAACCTCAAGGAAGACACACCGGCTTGCCGTTTGGCCAGAGCCCCACCTCCCCCACTACTATTTACACAACCCCACTTACTGCCTACTGCTCATCTGACAAGTGAGGACAATGATGTCCAGAAAGGGAGAAGGACCGTCCAAGGACATGCCTTTGGTTAGGGTCAGCGCTGGAACGAGAACCCAAAACTCCCCATCCTACTTTATCGCTTATTTAGTTAGAATCACTCAGTGCCCTTCTACACTGATATACACATGGTTTTTGGAAGAAAAACTTAAACCTAGTGTCTAGGGAGTTTTCAAAGGCCACAGAGTATGCCTGGGTCACGAGCGTTGTCATTCATCTGTCTTCATCATGGTACATGCCTGTTCTTACTACCAGGAGATCTGAATGTCATTTTGCAAAACCGTAAGTGTCCATGAAGATGTTCCCACCTGTATGCGTATCTAGTCCAGCTGGGCTGTGCCTTTACATCAGTAGGACCCTGACATCCTTACCTAACCTCACGCCAATTCTATAATGGTTAAGCCATGCTACCATTTATTAGATATGTCCTATGTTCCAAACTGTGTCTATGCCCTTTCCTCCTTAGTATTCAGAGCAATCCTCAAAGCTCAGTTTATTGTTCTCATTTTACAGATACAAAATTGGGGGCTCAGTTAGCGTAATCAGCTCGATCAGGATGACACAGCTCATGAAGGACAGAGCTGGGATTTGAACCCAATAGTTTGGGTTCAAGCCCTTCAACTTGCAGCTGTATCCTGCACTGGCTGGTGGCTGTTAGGTTAAGCTTTTGCCCTCTTGGAATATGCAAAAATGACGCTATCTGTTCAGTGTAGCTCAAAGTAAGGAGGCAAACAAATACAGGAGATACTGCATAGTCAAGAATGGGTTAAACTCTCTGATAGCATCAGTTTAAAAAATGAATTCTTCGCCTTTTTAAAATGTGTGTTAGAAGCATATTTCTCTGTGTGCAACAAAAACATTTAGGCTCCCCTGTCATTTAGGTGAATTTTGTTTGCATGCTCTCTTCATGGAATACTGATGTTAATTTTTGGTTAAGTTTAATCTTACCAAGTATAAAGCAATTTGATAGAATAAGTAACCTTTCATTAAAGTTCAATACCGTACTTAAGGAAAATGGGACCGTGTGCATTAATTGATAGTTGACAGCTATTATTTCCATGAAAACCTTTTATAGTAAAATTTCTATTTGATGGATTGGAATTTATAAAATTTGCATTTAACTGAGCTGGATTCAACTGGAAGTACTGGGGATGTATTGCTTCTACAAACAATATCCTATCTTTAGATTTTTAATAAACATTTATTAATGGATGGAATCTTAATTTAAAGAGTAGAGCACAGATTTTATTTAATAACTCAGGTTTATTAGTGCATGAACACAAGTATTTGCACTGTATTTGACTTTGATAAAACATGACTATTTATGAGTATATTTATCCATGGAGACTTAATTAGCACAGTTGAGTTTGGGACAAACTGCTTAATAAAGAATTTTATTTTATTTTACTTTATTTTTATTTTTTAACTCACAATAAATCACATGAATATTATGGGGAATTTTTCTTCCAGTCAGCGGCTTAGAAGGAAGTCAGATTATCCTGGATTTGGCATATTTGACTGGAATTACAAAAATGTGGAAGGGAACTCTAATTCTATTCAGATTCTGCCTCACCCTACCCCATCACAAATCTAAGGACGCTTGAGTGAACATTAAGATGCTTCTGGCATCGTTACACAAGATTTCCATAAATGAGATGATATTAACGTGAAAGCTATTTTTCTCCCATTAATTCTGATCGAAAATAGGAAGAGGACTTCCCGTGTATTTCCATAAAGCATTCGCAGTCAAAATCGCTCTTGCCACTTAAGAGACGGAAAGGTTGAGTCCAAGAACAATGAAATCACTTGAAATTCAACTCGCTCGGGAACACGTCAACATCACAATCCAGGGTTTGCAATCTATTTCCAAAATGGAGTGACCAGAGTAAAAGCCTTCCCCTCATACTGTTCCCTCTACCTGGAATATCCTCCTTTTTCCCAGGTAGACCCCGTTCCCTGGCGACTTTCAGGGTTTAGGTGAAGTTCTCAGACACAGCATCTAGGACCACCCTGCAGGACCCCTATCCTCCTGTTACCTACCACTGCGGAGCATATATCAAAGGTGACAGTTATGCTTGCCTTTGTAGTATACGTCCCCCATTAGACTGTATCTCCATGCGGGCAGGAATGTTGTCGAATTTACCCAGCTCCCTACACACTCCATGTGTGGTATGGACAAGGTTCTCAGTGAGTTGCTGAGCGAATGGTTGGACAAAAAGTCTTAGAACTCAGAGCTCAAAACTCATTTCTGCAACCACAATGTAAACTCTCTGTGAGGTCAGGGATTCCTCGTTTGTATGATAAGGCACAGTTTCTTCCTGTCTTCCAAAAACTGGAAAAGAGAAAATGTAGCCAAATATGTCTATGAGCTGCTTAAAAGTCTTTATCATATGTTACAAATCAGGAACTTGAGTGGCTCTGCTCAGAAGACTCATTCAGTTACCTGACAGGCCCCGATGGGGTACTGACCACGAATACAGACCTATGGGGCCAAAAGCACGCTGCTTCTTACCACTTCGGTTAAGAAACCCTGCTTATTCCCCTCCCTCAGCGACGCTGCTACCCCCGGATGAATTCAACAGTGCAATTTACTAGACATGACAAAAGGTACAGTAATATCCCACAATGTGACCTTGATTCCTAAGACAACTTGATACTACATGAAGAGGACATGACAAAACTTTCACAAGAAAATGGGGCAGCTACGTAATTCCTGTGAAAACTTCTTTGTGTTCGGATTTAAGGGCCCCAGAAGGCTGAGGGGCGATTAAATTTCTATGCGCTACAAATTTCTCTACTTTCAGGAAGTTTCCTTTTTCTGCTGCTCCCTTTGAGTAAAAGAGTTGTTGAGTTCTTTCGGCACCTTTTCTGAAGTTAGGATTATTAATATAAAAGATACGGCATGTCACCTTACGAATTGGGAAAAACAAGAACTTACTAAAACAGATTAAAAAAAAAACCTACTCAAGAGTTCATGTAGTGCTTACAGATGTAATCTTGTCATCAGGCCAGGGGTCAACACATTTTTTTTTTTTAAAGCCAGATAGTAAATATTTCAGGCTTTGCAGACCATTCGCTCTGTGTCAGAAGCACTCAGTTCAGCCCTTGTAACACTGAAGCAACTACAGACAACGCATACACAGACAGACACAACTAGGTGCTAATAAAGCTTTATTTCTAAAAACAGGTAGCTAGCCCAGGAGTCCTACTAGTTTGTGGACGTGTGATGTAGCCTACATTTTTGGATAAAGCTCTGTTCTCTGGTAAGAATTAAGAACTCACATCTGAAAACATTAGAAATAGAAATAAACCACACAATCCAGTATTCCGACTAGGTATTCATGGAAAGAAAAGGAAAACACTAATTTGAAAATACATGTGCACCCCTATGTTTACTGCAACGTTATTTACACATCAAGGTATGGAAACAGCCCAAGTGTCCGTCCATAGATGAAGGATAAAGAAGACGTGGTCTGTATACAAAACAGAATATGATTCAGTCATTTAAAAAAAAATGAAATCTTGCCATTTACAATATGGATGGACCTAGAACATATTATGCTAAGTAAGATAAGTCAGACAGAGCAAGACAACTATTATATGATTTCTCTTATATGTAGAATCTAAAAACAACAAAACAGATGAACAAACCAAAAACCAGGCTTAAATATAGAGAACTTGTAGTTGCCAGAAACAAGTGTTGGGGAGACGGATGGATAAAACAGGTGAAGAGGATTAAGAGGTACAAACTTAAAGTATAAAGTAAATTGCAGAGATGAAAAGGACAGTGTAAGGAATATAGCTGACAATACTGTAACAGCATTATAGGGTGACAGATGGGGACCTCCCTTAGCGTGGTGAACACCAAGTCATGTACAGAATTATAAAATCGCTATATAGTACACCAGAAAATAATATGAGATTATACGTCAACTACACTTCAATAATCAATTTAAAAAGAACTCACATCTGGGAAGGCCTAGAATCTCCCAAAAATCCTCCTTTCCACTGCTCCCACCCATTGATGGATGCCTAAAATCACACCTTAACGGTTCAACTCTTTTCTTGCTAATATATGTTAATGGGTATGCACCTGTGAAGGGGGAAAGTGTTGTGTAGTCAAATATGTTTGAGATGCTGGATCAACAGATTTAAGCAGATTTATTTATTGAAGAACTTTTTAGAGCTTTTAATATGCTAATATGCCTTGAAAACAGGGGAAAGCAGAGCATAAGCATTTCCTAAATGTATTTGACGACAAAATCTTTTTGTGAGGGCATTTGCAGGACTGTTTCTCACCAAACATATCTTGGGAAATTCTTTTTTAAGATAAGGATGGTGTTGAGCAGGAGTAATAAATAATAATAGTTATCATTTATTGAGTCCTTACCATACATGAATCTGCATTTATCATTTCATTTAATCTTTGTAGCCACCTTGTGAATTACATCCCCCTTTATAATTAGGAATATTGAAATACAAAGAGATTAAGAAATCTGCTTTTGATTATATAACTAGTCAGTGGTAGAGCCAGCCTTCAAATGTGTGTCTGTGTCTGACATTAAAAGTCAGTCTCTTAACCTCTATTAAATCTTAAAGTCAGTAAAACTTTAGTTTGAAATAGGACTTTCCAGAATCAGAGAGTTTTACACCAAGAGAGGCCATTGGAGATACAGTTTAATCCACTTACAGAGAAATAAATTTATTCTTTAAAAGAGAAACTCAAAGCCCCCCCCAAAAAAAACAGGACTGGTCTAATTATACTTAGCCCTCAAACTAGGAGATCAAAAAATTTAAAGAATATTGCACTGTATCAAAAACTAATGATGTACTCTATGTGCATGTACCAGCACATGCTATATGTACATGCTAATTGAACATAATAAAAAATAATAAAGAATATTGTGTTTATTCCAGTCTAATTTCTTTCCAAAGAAGCCTTTGCTGAGGTTTGCTCAGTGGAGGAAAGAGAAACAGGTTATATCAGTCAGGGCTATTTTATTTGCAACTGTCAGAAAACCTCTATTCATACCAATTTAAGCAAAATGAGAATTTGTTGGTTCATGTAACGAAAAGGCAGATATTATACCTAGCCTCAGGTATGGGTTAACCTAAGAGTTAAACAATTTCACCCAGTCCTGATTCTTCCCATTTGCCTGGGCTCTCAGCCAGCCATGTTTTCTTCATCTGGCTTTGTGTGGTAGCAAGATGGCTGCCAGAAGCCATATGGCTAAATTCTCCCATGTTCCAATCCAGCAGGAAAATAAAATTTCTCTTCCTCCTACAGTTGAAACAAAAGTTCTGCCTCTGACGCTCCTGTGCTCAAACTAGGTCATGTGACCACTGACTAAAGCTATAGCCAGAGGAATACAGATACTTAGGGTTCAAACATAAGAAAACCTTTGCATTGCCAAATATGCCTTTACTGAAGAAGCTACCATCAGTTGCATAGAAAAAAAAAGAAAAAAATTAACTTCTATGAGAATAATTAATGCTGGGCATATTACACTGAAGGATTGTTATAAGGATTAAAAAAGAAACAAAGTATGTAAAGTGTCCACTGTGCCATCAGACAGATGGTAGGTGGTCAATCAATACCAACTATCTTTCTTTATGTCCTCTACCGTCAGCGATTAGTATTAATAGAATCCTCATGCTATCCAATTCAGTTGCCATGAAAATTGCGTGCTGTTTGTGATGCCTTCATTCTTGGGGCCAATAAATGTTGTAACAAGAAAATCACAACAACGGGTTTGAATTGGCAACAAGATGAATTTCAGAACTGTTATACCAAAATAAGAAAGTCTTTTTCCTCCCATATAATAGTTTTTACATGACCCTAATGTCTTCTGGAAATGTCAAGGCTTCTAAGAGCCCAAGAACCAGACCCTGAAATGAAAGTTCAACCAAGCGGGGTGCTTGGGTGGCTCAGTGGTTTAAAGCCTCTGCCTTCAGCTCAGGTCATGATCCCAGGGTCCTGGGATTGAGCCCCGCATCGGGCTCGCTGCTCAGCAGGGAGCCTGCTTCCCTTCCTCTCTCTCTCTGCCTGCCTCTCTGTCTACTTGTGATCTCTGTCTGTCAAATAAATAAATAAAATCTTAAAAAAAAAAAAAAGAAAGAAAGAAAGTTCAACCAAGCTTCTGCAAAATGTCAACAGAATTACTCAGGAAGTGGAGGGAGAAAGAAGAAATTCTGAAGGTACATGAACCCAAATTTGCCCATAGCAATTTCACCAATTTTTTAGTTAAAAGTTCAAGAAAAGTCAACTCAATCAATAAGTGGTCAGACTAAACCACAACATCATTTGTGACTCTTATGTCTTAGTGATACCTCTAAATGTGATGTAGAGAATATGACATCACTGTCATCATCGTCACTCCATAGCATGAATAGGACAAGGACTTGAGCTTCTGGAAGAACTAACACACTTTTCCTACTTAACAAAAACAGCTCACTGAAAACTGTAAGGAAATCTTGAAAGGGCCAGAGAAAAACACATTACATACAAGGGAACAAAGATGAAACCAACTGCTAATTTTCCATCAGAAATATAAAGGCCAGAAGATATTGGAAAGATACATCTGAGATATTGGGGGAAAAAAATCAGTTAACCAAGAATTCTATATCCAGCAAATCTAGATTCCCCACTCCTGAGGTACAGGCTATGCATAATGACTCACTTCCAAAGTGTACAGTATGGAGTAGGAGGAGTACCTTTATGGGGAAGAAACCTGACAACCACCACCTCAGCCAGGTGATCAAGAGGAGCATCAGTAGTTGTCAGTCATGTGGGTATTACCTCAACAGTACTTGATATATTGAGAAAATGACACTTTGTCACTGTCATCTTTCTGAATTATTTCCCATAATCCTAGTCTTATCATGAGAAAAACACAATATGAATTCCAATAAAGGGGCATCCTATAAAATACATAACCAGTACTCCTCAAAATTTTCAAGGTCATTAAAAATAAGGAAAGCTTGGAGCACATGGGTGGCTCAGTCGGTTCAGCATCTGCTTCAGTTCAGGTCATGATCTCAGAGTGCTGGGATGGAGCCCCAAGTCGAGCTCCCTGCTAGCAGAGAGTCTGCTTCTTCCTTTGCCCCTGCCCTTGCTCATTCTCTCTCTCTCTCTCTCTCTCTATCTATCTATCTATCTTTAATAAATACATTAAAGCTTAAAAAAAAGATAAAGGAAGCCTGGGAAACCAGCACAGCCAAGAGGAGTAGCAGACATGACAACTAAATGTAATGTGACATCTTAAATGGGACTGGGAACGGAAAAGAACCACAGATAAAAACAATGGGAGGGGCGCCTGGGTGGCTCAGTGGGTTAAGCCGCTGCCTTCAGCTCAGGTCATGATCTCAGGGTCCTGGGATCGAGTCCCGCATCGGGCTCTCTGCTTGGCAGGGAGCCTGCTTCCTCCTCTCTCTCTCTCTGCCTGCCTCTCCATCTACTTATGATTTCTCTCTGTCAAATAAATAAATAAAATCTTTAAAAAAAAAAAATGGGAATCTGAGTAAACTACGGACTTTAATTAAGAAAAATGCATTAATAAGTGTTCATTAACTGTAACTATAATTATACCATACTAACGTCCGCTGGTAATAATAGGGGTAAGTGGGTGTTAGGTATATGAGAACTCTCTGAATTACCTTAATTTTTCTGTAAATCTAAAACTACCCTAAAAAATAAAGCCGATTTTTAAAGTCCCAATTTAGGAACTATATCCACACAAAATATACATTCTGACCATAACAGAATTAAATCAGAAATTAATAATGAAAACACAACAGCAGAGCTCAAAGGGAAATTTATAGTCTTACCTGCTGACATCAAAAAAGAAGAAAGGTCTAACATCCGTGATCTGAGCTTTTACCTCCAGAAGCTAAAAAAGGAGAGCAAATTAAATTCCAGGTAAGTAAATAAGTAAATATGGGGTAAATAAATAAGTAAATATTAGAGAATAATAATTGCAAAACATATATCTTGTAAAGGACTGGTGCTGAGAATATACAAATAATAGCTCAATAATTTAAAAAATTAAAAATAATTTAAAAAGGTGAAAGAGTTGAGCAGATCCTTTATGAAAACAATACATAGAAATAATCAAGAAATACGTGAAAATATATGTAACATCATTAATCATTACCAAAAAATGCACATTAAAATCACAAAGAGCTATATACTCCTATAAATCCGCTAAAATATAAATGACTGACAACACCAAGAGTTGGTAAGAATGAGGAAAACCTGGAGCCCTCAGATATCACTGGATAAATATAAAATGATAGAGTCCCTTTGGAAAACAGAGTTACGGTTTCTCAAAAAGTTAAAATACACACACTTATCCAGTAGATCCACTCTAAGGAAAAATGAAAACATATGGCTCTATGATTTATAACAGCCAAAAAAATGAAAACAACCCAAATGCATATCAACTGGTGAGTGGAAAAACAAAGTATTATCCATATAATGGAATAAATATGATAAAAAGGAATGAACTATTTGTGATACATACACTGGCTTGGGGGGGGGGGAAACCTTGGCACAAAGGATTCAAACGGAAATATATTTTAACAGAAAGACAATAAATATTATTGGAAAATAAGCACTGACTATGATCACTTCTGGTTTCAAGAGATGTGATGTAATTCATCCCTAAGGAAGTCCCTCCCCTTCTTTTTTTTTTTTCTTTAAGATTTTATTCATTTATTTGAGAGAGAGAGAGAGAGAGAGCGAGCATGAGCTGGGGGAAAGGGCAGAGGGAGAGGGAGAAGCAGACTCCTCGCTGAGCAGGGAGCCCAATACAGGGCTCAATCCCAGAACCCTGAGATCATGATCTGAGCCCCAGGCAGACACTTAACTTACTGAGCCACCCAAGTACCCCCTTCCCCCTCTTTTTTTAGCCTAGGAAACTTCTTTGATAGGGTCCTTTAAACATAAAACTGGGACCTTTCAGGTCATAGTATGGAAGTCAGAAGTAAAAACAGAGAGAGGGCTAAATACTTTCATATAAGAAAAAGAAAAGAGATGGCCCTTTGCTCTCAAATCTAGAGTCAAATCTAGGTGAGGAGCCTGCTATGAAAAGAAAAGACCTCATGTAAAGGAAAGGAGGTTGGAAAGCGGTCCCGAGAAACATGGGAGATATCCAGAGGGTGTCCACTTGCAGGAGGTTCCATGTAGCAGAAAAAGATCTAAAAATGTGTCTGACCTATGATGACTTACACTGAAATGCTTTCATTCATGAAATAGTTATCAAGCCCCTTTTCTGTGCCAAGCTCTGTGCTGGGCACCAGAGACACAATACTTAATCAATAAAATCACAAGTTACCCAACGTATACACTTGACAATTTGAGGCCATTTGCTACCCTAGATTCTAATGTCCCTTCACTGTCCCTCCAAACCAGCAATAAAAATCTGCTACAAACAAAAACATTGTTTTAATGGCACATTGGGGGACGAAGGGACCACAGATGTTATCCAGTGTGGGTCAACATACCACCAGCAAGATTGGATGACAATCACAGGAAGGAAGAATCATGGCCTCAAAAACAGGTCATGTCAGACAAACGGATGGGAGCAGAGGCTGACTCAGAAAGCCATAGAGATATCATGAGGTGACAGTAGATCTACGTCATGAAGGATGGCAGTGAGGGACTATTTAGGGCGATTCATCAATGTTATCAGTGCCCCTCCTTCCAGGAAAATGGTAGAATTGCACGATTTTGCCTCCTTCAAGTTCAGTCTAGTCATAACCGTTGCTTTAGCCAGTGAAATATGAGCAGAAATGGAATATGTCCCTTTCATGGTGACACTTTTTGAATAAGATGAATAAACAGCCATGTTCTTTTGTTTTCCCTGTCACGACAACCAAAAGGCGTGCAGGTCATGAAGCCTCTGTCAAGAGCTTCTCCCAGTGAGGAGATTTAAGAACGAGCCCCCAGCAAACTTGCAATAGACATTGAGCTTGAGCAAGAAATCAACCCTGGTTGCTTTTAAGTCACTAAACTTTGGGGGTGGTTTATTACCGCAGCGCAACCTTGCCGATTCCGGCCGATGCAGGCAGACCGAGCCTGTAGGACGCAGGGATATCAGAGATTTTTAAAGATCTTTTTAAGTAACTGAGTCTTCTGAAGGAGCCAGGGAAAGAGTGTGCTTTCAGATGCCAGATTGGAACAGATGAGAACATAAAAGCAGTAAATTCCGCCCTAAGCATTCTAGAAGGTAAGGCAAGCATCCTGACAGGTATACTTGTCTTTTTCTGACAGGAAAAAGTATACACCTTCGTTCAGAGACAATACTTTTTATCCCCCTAGAACTAAATTCAAGCTGGATTTGTCCTCTGGGGATTTGTCTAAAGGATGAGTAGAAGAGTGAACAACATCTCCAGCCACAAAATCACAGAAACGTTGTAAAACTGGACAGTCCTTTCAGTGACCTCATGGAGATAGAAAAAACATCATTTAAAATGGCAAGGCAGGGAAGGCATTTGCCACGAAAAGTTCAGCTAACACGGACCCAGCAAGCTGCTTTCAGACGACCTAAGTCAGGGCTACCCAAACTGCAGGCATTTCTAAAACATTTCACAAATTTTGTCTTTTACCCCCATGGTCACCTGCTTGCCACACTTTCGTGCATATTCTATTTAAATCGATTACCGTTTATTTACTTAGATGTATTTTTAAAGGAAAAGAATGTATTTAAATAGTATATCTTAAAAACCAGAATCATGAGCCACAAATGGAAACCCACTGAAAGCCCTCTTGATCACACACACCCATAAAAACAAAACAGTGAATACAACGGCTCAGTGTTATCCGGATATCATAATCTGCTCAAGTTTATAAGCCTGGGGCTTGCCTGTTATTAAAAGGGAGGATTACAAAATGATAGCCCCCACCTGAGTCTTTCTCCTTCATGCACCAGAATTAAAGAGAATTATAAAGAGGATAATTTGAATACTAAAGAATTCAATGCACTACCTAAAATCATTTCAAGTGCTCTCTGTAGTATGGGTCCCACCTTTGGGGAAACACGGTGGCCTTGACATTGGACCTCTCCGATTTCAGACAATGGGGCAGAGCTGACCAACACACCCAGATGCTCTGTTCTGACCTACCACCGTGTTCTCACAGAGGCCGTGCTTTCTACAGGCTGCTCCCGACCAGTGACAGAGGCAGCAGGGTACCAAGGCCAGGAGACCAGGCCTCGTGTGACAGGCCATGATGGCTCATCAGCCTTGCCGAATATCCGCAGAACTGCTCTGTGCACTAGAGGCCCCATCCTAACCCTCTGCTCCCAAGCCAGACTCTCCCCACCCTCTGCTGGCCCTTCTTGGCTTCTCTCCAGGAACCTCCCACAATCCTTGGTTAGCTCTTCCCCTAATAAACTCACGTGTGTCTACCTGCCTCAAGTCTGCTGCTCAGAGAACCTAGGCTCACAAGTTGACACGCCTAACACATCTTTTGGAGATAAGACAGACAGGCAGGAAAACGTCCTACTAAGCCATGCGTCCATGCATCAGAAATGAATCTCAGATTGGAGGAATCTGTCTCCTTGTCCCCAAAGCACACACCCCAGACCGTCTCTATCGCTGACTGAAAAGAAGGCCACAAGATCCGGGCAGAGGGATTAAGGAAGGCGAAGTTGACATTGTGTGGTAGACGTTTAAGAGCTGCATTCTACTCTTCTGCCAAACATCAGCAAATGTCTACTTAGCTTTTAAGACTCAGTTCAAACTCTACCTGTGCTGAGAAGTCTACACCCATCTGACTGGCCGTCATGGGTCCTGGCTACATCCATGTCCCTTACAAGAATCAGGAGTAAAGACCATGTACAGAGAAAATATGTCCCATGTTGCACATCGTCATAGACTCTCACTGAGTCCCTCCTAGCTAGTTTTTCCTCCAGTGTTAGAAAAATCACTGTTCCTTCGGTTAAACATCTCATAAAGGAGTTGGCTTGTGTCTAAGGACCACATTGCAGGAAAAATAGAAGCATGTTGGATCTTCAAATGCGAGAATCACACTTAACAGGAGACGTTCCATGAGAGGTACACACAATGTGACGCTCCGCTTCCTACTGCCACCTCATCTTCCAGCGGGGGGTGTGCATTCAGTGAGCAAAACAGCAGCCCTGGCCATCGAAGTAATTATTTCTCTCTCTTACTTCTCATACTTCACGTAGAGCTGAATTCCCAAAGGTCGGACTCAGTATCTACTCATTAGAGATGAGTATCTGCCTCTCTCACCAGAGTCTACCTGACTGGAAGCTTCTAGCACTCACCAGAGTGCATACACAGCTGATATGAAAAACATGAGATTCGATGCAAGAAATGGTCACCAAAAAAATACATTCCCAGAAGTTGTCTTAGGTTGGCTTCCCCCAGAAGGAGACCCTGCAAAAAGGATTGGCATGGAAGGTGATCCCAGCATCATGATGAGGTGGGAGTATGGGGTCATGAACAAAGGATAGGAATCCTTCCATAAAGGGTGGATGAATGAGCTGGTGAGGGCCGGAGCAACTGGGGCCCACTCCTACTGAGGGCTCTTGGGAGACCAAGAGATCACAACTCGGAAGTCTCCTATGTAAGAGCAAGGAACCTCAGATATTTATCTACCAAATCCACGCACAAACACAGGCCCACTTTCCTGTGGTGAGAGAGAACCCTCAGGCTGAGACTCGTAGGCTTTGTTGAGGAAACCACCTGCGTGTATGAGATGGGTGAACGCTGAGGGAACCAGGGGTGGGACAGAGACATCCAATGTCACGAGTCAGTGCCATTCTGTTCCTTTTGTTTCTGTGGAAGTCCGCCCTCCTTCCAATTAAACAACAACAACAGCAACAAAACAAACCTCTAAGTTTTCTGCCCAATGAGCACCATCAATTACAACAAAGACATCAGGATTTGAACATCTTGGGATTCTGATTTTCTTTTTTTCTTTCACCAAATACTTCTTGGCTGTGATTACAATTTAACCATGACCCTATACTACGTCACTTGTGTCTCTCTCATGAACAGTCTCTCTGTAAGTTTTGTATAAATGAGTGCTTTGGTTTGAAAGCAAGTTTTGAAATCTATTTGTACCACGCTAACTTCATTTGTGTTTTAAATGTGCATAAATAATATACTAAATATATAAATCTGTATAATGTTTCCAGCAACTAGCTGCACAGTCTTCTTGACTGTTAAGATCATTCATATTTAAATGTTTATACTAAGCAGAATTTTGTATTAGTCAACACAAATCTATAGGGTGAAATTAAGATTTTTACGGTCTTGGAAAGAATTCTCCCTCATCGTCCATTGAGAAGTTTTCAGGATGAAATGTTTGTTAAATTAAAGGTAAAAATTAAAGATCACAGGATCACGAGGCAAGCAGCCTTTCCTTTAAATTTTCACATACATGCCAACACTTGACGGGAGAGGTGAGGACATAAGTTATATAATTCTGATCCGATGCCCTGGATTTGGGCAACCTGTTCTGAAACTGTGAAAACCAAAATGGAGATTCTTTTTTTTACAAACAATGGAATATGAATTTAGAACATCTAAGGTCTTGTTACATTCTGAGTATCAGTATTTCTACCCTGTTCATTGGCCTAAGCCCCAAATAAATTTCTTTCCTCTAAGTTTCAATGCAGATTGTGCCCTGGCATACTAATTCTCCTCACTGAAATCCCAGTCCATGTCAGTGTCCAATGGGTTGTAAAAGGTTCAAAAAAGGTATACTTTCTTTGAAGCAAAATCTCTGTGTGAAGCCCAGATCTGTTTATTCTTCCTGATGAGAAGGGAATGGTGAGCTCACTCTCCTTCGATCGATGCCCCGACCTTCAGCAGCCCTCCATGACTCATTCCTTCGGTCTCTGCCATTGAGCTCCAGACCCCTGCCCTGAACCCTCACCACTGCCCCCATGAACCCTTCCTTAAATAAATAACACCAATGTTTAAAACTCTCAGATGCTTTTGTAATCTTAGCTAGCACTATGGTGCATTTTGTGGTAAAGACTAGATTGGCTTCTATTGTGACCAGTCCACAGAAACAGGATGGACCCTCGCCTCAAATCTGGTTCAAGTGTCAGGACTGAAGACACTACACACACATCAAGCAAGTATGAAAAGGTTTTACTACTTGTACAATAAGGCTTTCTGGGAGAGCTGGGGAGGTTTCCAAGCAGGTCCAAAATACCTTGAGAGAACAAAGAAAGAAGACTGGCTTTGGGGTTTTTATGGTGGGTAAGGTGTGGTCTCCATGAGGGTTTCCATGCATGGCTTAAACTTCCTTATCAGCTTGTCCAGATGTGGGGCAGAGGGAGAAGAAGGATAAATGAATTGTAAAAGTTATCAGGAGTCAAGCATCCAAAAAATAGAGTCGGACTTGTTATGACAACTTCCCAATTAAGCCAGATTTTCAGACTGAAATAATAACAGAGACATAATAAAGCATACATTTATGGGGCACCTACAACATGCCAGGTATGCGCTATTTACACACATTATTTCATTGAATTTTCATAACAAACCTAAAAGTTGGTACCTTTGTGCATCTTCTCCCCAAAGAAGAACTTGAAAGATTTGAAGAGAAATCATTTATTTGAGAAGTTAGGGCAGGAACGTATTGAAGGCTTGGGAGAGGGACTTGGGGAAGGCAGGAATAAAGGAAGCTGTCTCTAGTCAGCCGGTGGCCACTGGGGGAATATGGAACCCAACCCAAGATCCTCTGAGAGATGTGCGGGACATGGTGTTGCCCACCAGGGGGATAAGGACGCAGGAATGTTTATCCACCAATTTCCACCTTCATGGTTTGGAGGTCACACCTGGAAGCATCACCTCCAGCACCCCCAGCTGTGGAGAGAGATTTCAAGCAGAGAGATGCTGATGGTCCAAGAAGCTATCAGCAGGTATGAGAGCTAGCCTCTGAACAGCTAAGTACTTGCAAGGTGAGCCACGGAGACACGAGCTAGACAGCCACTACCTACCTGCAGACGGTCGCTCTCCCCACCCTCATTCTACAGATGAAGACATGAAAGCTCAGAGAGAATGAGTAATGTTTTCCAAGATGACACATATAATGATGAAAGAGATGGAACTAACACCCAAGGCCTCCTGACTCCTGAGCCACATTTGTACACAAGGCAACACGGACATAAGAGGGCTTTGCCACTTTCACAAAGTGGAATTGAAACAGGCAGCGTGGCAGAATGGTAACAAGGTGTGCCCCGAGGTTAGACCATGTCATTTCAAATCCTAGCAGAGACGCTTGCTAGCTTGGGAACCTCGAGCAAGTCTTTAACCTCTGTGTTTGGTTTTACCATCTACACAATGGGATAATAGTAGCCGCTTCATCCCGTGGTCGGCAGAGTTCTCCATAGTGCCTAGTAATGCTGTCATTTATTTTAAAGGTCTGACCGAGTGTCAAGTTAGCAGGTTTCCTGATATCAAATTTTCATTCCAAACCTATAGTTTTAGAAAATAATGCATCTGACCTGCTTTATTTTTTTGCAAAGCATTCCATATGCTTCCCTGTATCTCTCTCAATCGTTCCCTAAGTCTCCTGCCCTAATATTGAAAATAAATGACTTTTTTCAAGTTCTTCCAATTTTTAGGGGAATCAAAACAAGTTATAAAATATAAAGATGTATTTTTTAAATATGTGACTACCTATGTGCCCTGTGTAAATATGGGGTAAGAAAATCAGGCCAATCATGTCAACGTTCTGGTTTACATTTATTTCTGAGTCCTCTACAGATTGGATTTACAAGACTTGTTTTTCTAACTATCAGACTTTATACCAGCATCCACGGGTTCTACGCCAGCATACCTCTCCACCCCAGCCTTGAATTAGGCAAGTCATTGGGTTAGACGAGAGTAGATTAAAAGACAAGTCAAAGAAAACCCAGGCTTCCTGGCTATTCAGTGTCTAGAGATTCCCTGGCCCCTTCAAGTGGACACGGCACCCTAAAAATCCTGTCTGGGAGGTGACATGCTGAGCAAATATTCTGGCTGGCTTTGCCTCTGGACCAACCTTCATCCATGTCTACCTTCCTTTCTCTACACTCAGTACTAATCAGTCAGCACACACACAAGGAATCATGGCACCCTACATCAAAAACTAATGATGTACGATATGGTGACTAGCATAATATAATAAAAAAAAATTTTTTAAGAAATCAGCAATTCAAGAGTTTATAAAATAATAATAATAATAATCAGGGGTGCCTGGGTGACTCAGTCATTAAGTGTCTGCCTTCAGCTCAGGTCATGATCCCAGGGTCCTGGGATCGAGTCCCGCATCAGGCTCCCTGCTCAGCGGGAAGCCTGCTTCTCCCTCTCCCACTCCCCCTGCTTGTGTTCCATCTCTCACTGCTTCTGTCAAATAAATAAATAAAAATCTTTTAAAAAAATAATAATAATCAGAGTTGATACTGGGAACTTAAGTGTTCCTAATGCTATTCTAAGCACTTTACATATATTCAAATATTTAACCCTTACGACAACACGAGGAGGTAATTCTTTATTATTATCATTGTTACTGTATATTTGTGGAAACTAAGATATACCAGGAAGAGGGCTGACTTTCATCAAATTTCAGAAACTTCTTCCAAATGGTTCCTCTGGCCATTTGTGTCACGGGTAGCCAACATGATGAAAACTGGCATTTCAGGGCGCCTGGGTGGCTCAGTGGGTTAAGCCGCTGCCTTCGGCTCAGGTCATGATCTCGGGGTCCTGGGATCGAGTCCCGCATCGGGCTCTCTGCTCAGCAGGGAGCCTGCTTCCTCCTCTCTCTCTCTCTCTCTCTCTCTCTGCCTGCCTCTCTGTCTACTTGTGATCTCTCTCTGTCAAATAAATAAATAAAATTAAAAAAAAAAAAAAAAAAAAAAAACTGGCATTTCAGGACCAGCCTTGAAATGGCAAATTTGAGATGTTTTCCTAAGCTTTCCCCCATCCATTCACCCATGAAACCTCACCATAACCCTGTTTTAAAGCTCCTTACTTAAGCACAGCCCCCCCCCAAAAAAAAAATCTTTAGAAAAAGTCCCATCTGTCCCCACAGAGATAACCTTTGGATATTTAAGCAAAGAGAAGGAAAGTAAGGCAAAATATACAACAAGAAGAGAGGCCTTTATTCTGTCAGTTAAAACACTTTACAAACTGCTGATCAGGTGTTTGGTGTTTTGTTTTTTTAATCAAGAAAATCTTGAGAGATTTCAGCATAAAAATAAAATTCTTTCATTGGAAGCTATTTTCATATTCCTTTCACACCAAGTAACACCCTCACCTTCCAGCTCTTGATTTTTTTTTTCTTTTTAACAGATTCTGCCATAAGTCAGTCTACGATGAGTCTTATCCCTCTACCCTGGATAAGACACTCTGAGCTGAGCCTGCATTCGTTCTGCGTCTTGAGGAACGGAGGTATGCCCCGCAGGAATGCGCTGGATGCTACGGTTAATTAACTAATTTACTCAATCAAGTTTAACAGTGGTTTTAACTTTAATGAGACCATTACATTTTAATATGGAAATAACAGCCTTGTATCCTTAACAATCCCCACAGCCCAGAGATCCGCCTCCTTCTTCCGCCCCCTTCGCACCAGCACGGATGTGGGTTTTTGAACCTGAACGCCCGAGTGTAATGTCCAGAACTTGTAATACACAAGGACAGGGCCCATCACTGATACGGCCCATCGCTGATACGGCCCATCGCTGATATGGCCCCATCACTGATACGGCCCATCGCTGATACGGCCCCATCACTGATACGGCCCATCGCTGATACGGCCCATCGCTGATACGGCCCATCGCTGATACGGCCCCATCACTGATACGGCCCATCGCTGATACGGCCCCATCACTGATACGGCCCATCGCTGATACGGCCCATCGCTGATACGGCCCATCGCTGATACGGCCCATCGCTGATACGGCCCCATCACTGATACGGCCCATCGCTGATACGGCCCATCGCTGATACGGCCCATCGCTGATACGGCCCATCACTGATACGGCCCACGTGAACCACGGGGCCGCCTTCTCGTGGCCCGAGACGAACGCTCTGAACACACACAGCAGCCGTCGCTCCCGGTAAGAGCCAAAGTTGTATGGTGGGCAGGGTCCTTCCTAGATGATCACGCAAGGGGGGCTTTTGAGTCTGAACACTGGCGCGAGGGAGCAAGGAAGGCAGACCGATGTCAGAAGGTCCAAAAGGAGAGAAATGGAAGTGCCCACGCGTACCACCTGGGTCTCAGTTGTCCTCGGGAGACTTACCCTAGGGCCACTGTCCCCAAACTGAGTCGCGTTGATTGGGCTCCTCAAAAGGCCAGCAAATCGTTAACAGAACGGCCTTCCACGCTCTCATTGAGAACTTCCATTATTCCGGTTAGAGGACTTTGGAGATTAACTACGAAAAGTTTTACAAGGCGGTTGAAGGTAATGAATCACGATTCCTGTAAGGGTGAACCCAACACGCTGAAACCTCGTACAGCTGTCTTATATTTGCGCTGTGTGCATTTTGCTACCCGTAATTTTGTCATCAATTTTCATCTTTTGTTTAAACATATTTGTCTTTTGGACAAGATAGGTCATATTTCATAGGTTTGATGAATTTTCTCCTTGGTCCGGTTTTACAGAATTTGCACTTAATTAATTGCCCAACCTTTAATTCGACAGACTGTTTTTAATGGCTATGTAGTTTCAAAAGCATATACACAGTGGAATTTCGAAAAAGTAATTGTTTTTGTGTCACTTCCAAAGAAAGTTGCAATTATTAAAATGTGTAAAGAATTTGTCAAATGCGCAATGGGCAATAATTAGGAAGATATCAAATAAACCTTTAATGGATATTTTTAATTTGGTGTTCAGCAGGAATATTTAAATAATGCAACAAAATATGTCATTTCTCGCCTCAGGACTATAGAAGCCAAATCCCAATGTGAAAATGCACCTTTCAATTGCATCGACTGGGTCGTTCTGGAGGTGACACTCAAAAGATTTTCTAGGTCTTAGCAGCGCTGTAAAGCGGGACCCCCCTCATCCAGCAGACAGCACAGAATCCAAAAATCTGCCTATCAAAAGCATCATTCAAGCCACAGGGCTCTTCTGTGCCTGGTAAAAAAGCAGGCAGAAAAAGAGAAGACAAAGGTCAGCCGTTGTCAATTCTTTATAAATGTGATGGTGCTGGCAGTTTGCAAGGAACTGCTATGTTTCCCTAGCAACTTTGTGTGTGTGCAGATGCGTTCAGTACATTTTTTCCCCTTGTTATTTTCAGACCGTCTTTTTGTACTGCGGACGATTTTGAATGTATCCCCTCGGTTACAGGGGCCTTTTTATTAAGAGGATTAAGAGCTGACATTTTTTGGAAGGGAAGTTTGCTGAATTGGGGGCAGTAAAAACCAGAGTTCAATCTTTAGTCAGATGGCAGATAAAAAGCAGGAGGGAAAGGCTAGGACAGAAAAGGCATTAGACAGGGAGAAAGCAGAGAGTATCCAGTTTCCAGAAATTGGAACCTGAGATGCCATGACTTTCCTGAATTGGTCCTTCCGTCATCTCTTTTAAAGAAATGTTCAGCAAAGCTTCTAAGCCGACTCCACCCTGCCTTTCAGGTGTTCCCCCCACCCTCCTGCCCCGCCTTGGCTTTTCTTATAGTTCTAAGAGCCTAGAGTCAATATTTAATTTTGATTCATCTGTTTCCTTTTGTTTATTAGTGGCAGGGAAGAGACATCTACAAATAACCTTCACCAAGCTCTGTTCTTTATTAATTCACCTGCTGCATTTATGGGATGCTTATGGTTTACTGAGCGCTGCGCTGGGCATATAGCAGGGGTCTACAAACTTTGCCTGCAGAGCCCCAGATAGTAAATCTGGGGCAGCCATCCCGTCTCTGTGACAACATCTCACCTCTGCGTCTGTACGTTGCAGCAGCTGCAGATGATCCGTAATGAATGGGCGTGGCGGCACGCCAGTAAAGCTTTCCATATGGACACTGAAACCTAAATTTCCCATCATTTTCACAGATCACAAGATATTATCCTTTTGATTTTTTTTCCCCACCATTTAAAAACACAAAAAGCATTCTTAGCTTCTGGGCCACATAAAAACAGGCAGCAGCAGGATGGATATGGCCTGTGGGCCATGGTGAGCTGACCCTGCGCGCAGACCCAGGGGTTGTGTTCTCACGGGAGTGACAATACGGACACAGACAGCAGAGACTGCATCAACAAGATGACATCAGATTCCTCTAAGGAACATGAAGGAAATAAAACAGGAAGATGCAGTAAAGAGTACCCGAGAGGGAGAGTTCACTTTAGATGGAGCTGGCAGGGGGACCTCGCTGAGACCTGCCTAACAAAGGTGCTGATCACCTACGCATCTCTAAGCAAACCACTGGCTCCGTAAGTCGGCTGCACTTAGGCCTAACTTGAATTCATAGACTCACTCTGCAAAACCCCAGAAAACAAAGCAAGCGACTTACCTGGCCCCGTTATCAAAATCGTGGAAGATGGGCATATGCTGGTGAGAATAACCATACCTATTAATACCACAGATTTCCAGGTGCTGTGTGGAACACCTAATCCCCAGTCCCCTAGGAGACAGGAGTTTTAAAGCCGCAGCACACTTTTTCAAAGCAGGGTTGTTTTTGGTTTTTTGTTGTTGTTGTTTAACTGGAAATGGTGCCATGACCTTAGGTCATTTCTCTCCTTCTTTCACTACTCACAGAGCTGAAATAATAGCATGCTCTTAAATTCCAAATTTGAATGGACGGGGCCTCTCTTATTTACATCCTCTTGAGCTCTGCTAACTTTATTTTTCATGGCTGCTAAAATATTTTTTTAAAGACAAACCAAATTATTTTCATGAATGTTCTCTCAGAGAAAGAATCATAAAGGGACTCGGTGCTTCATTTGTCTTTGGGGGACAGGTCAAAGGTGAACAGTATTTCTACTTGTTTCATAATGTTCTGTTTAATATCAAACATAATGTCAAAAGATTTGGTGGTAGTTTTTATGTTATTTGAATGCTCTTATACTGGACCTTCCTACCATTGTGAAACAGAAGGCTGGTGCCCGGGTGGTTATTAGGAGGTGAATTTTTTTTTTAAGGTTTTATTTATTTATTTGACATAGAGAGAGAGAGAGAGAGAGATCACAAGTAGGCAGAGAGGCAGGCAGAGAAAGAGAGGGAAGCAGGCTCCCTGCCAAGCAGAGAGCCCAATGTGGGGCTTGATCCCAGGACCCTGAGATCATGACCTGAGCCGAAGGTAAAGGCTTAACACGCTGGGCCACCCAAGGCTCAGAGCACCTCTAGGCACCCCAGAGGTGAATTTTAACTCCAGAATTCTCACTTGGAAATGTCTTTTGCTGTGCTAGGGCTTGAATGGTTATTGTGTTGGTTGGTTGGTTGATTTTAATTCAGCAACAATTGGTGATTCTTTTAAAAGGCTTTGCTCTCTCTCACACCGAACTTGTATTTGTACTCCTGTGGCCTTTACCAAAATCAACAGAGTATGGACTAATACATGCACACCCCCTCCAGATTCTCTTGAGAATAGATAGCCATGAGCCCTTTCTAAAACCCACTCAAAATTTTCCTCCTTTTTAAAGTATTTCCACTATTATTGGAAGCTCTAAGAATTCTAAGACCTGGCTTCTCAGCTGGACATTTCACTCAAGGTACAGCCTCCAAGAAGCTGCTCTATTTTCCTGCCTATGAAATGGACTCTTGATCCACGGTCCCTCCTTCTCACAAAGCTATCGTTAGAATCAAATGAAACGACTTACGCAAAAACAACAGGAAAGGGGGAGGAGTCAAGATGGCGGAGAAGTAGCAGGCTGAGACTACTTCGGCTAGTAGATCAGCTAGACAGCTTATCTAAAGATTGCAAACACCTGCAAACCCATCGGCAGATCAAAGAGAAGAACAGCAATTCTAGAAACAGAAAAACAACCACTTTCTGAAAGGTAGGACTGGTGGAGAAGTAATTCCAAAGCAAAGGGAAGATAGACCCCGGGGGAGGGGCCGGCTCCCGGCAAGCGGCGGAGCAATGGCGCACAAAATCGGGACTTGTAAAAGTCTGTTCCGCTGAGGGACATCGCTCCAGAGGCTAAACCGGGGCAAAGCCCACGCGGGATCAGCGTGGCCTCAGGTCCCGCAGGGTCACAGAAGGATCGGGGGTGTCGCAGAGCTTGCGGGTATTGGAACGGGAAAGCCGGCTACAGAGACAGAGCCGACAGTAAGCTCACAGCTCGGTGTTACCTTGAACGGGTAGCAGGCTCGGTGAGCTCGGAGCGCGGCTGGAGGTCAGGCAGACGGGAGATACTGGGCGCTGTTCTCTGAGGGCGCACTGAGGAGTGGGGCCCCGGGCTCTCGGCTCCTCCCGGTTGGAGACCAGGAGGCCGCCATTTGTATTCCCGTCCTCCGGAACTCTACGGAAAGCGCTCAGGGAACAAAAGCTCCTGAAAGCAAACCCAAGCGGATTACTCACCCCGGCCCCGGGTAAGGGCGGTGCAATTCCGCCTGGGGCAAAGACACTTGAGAATCACTACACCAGGCCCCTCCCCCAGAAGATCAACAAGAAATCCAGCCGAGACCAAGTTCACCTACCAAGGAGTGCGGTTTCAATACCAAGGAGAGCAGCAGAATTCCAGAGGAGGAGAAAGCAAAGCACGGAACTCATGGCTTTCTCCCTGTGATTTTTTTAGTCTTACAGTTAATTTAATTTTTTTCTTTTTCATTTTTTTTTCTCTTCTTCTGCTAAATTTTTTTTAACTTTTACCCTTTTCTTTTTTAATGTTTTTTAACTAGTTTATATATATATATATATATATATATATATTCTATTTTATATTTTCCTTTATTCGTTTTCTTTTTTTTAATTCTTTTTTTTTCTTTTTTCTTTTTTTTCCATTCTTTCTTTTTGAACCTCTTTTTATCCCCTTTCTCCCCCCTCACGATTTGGGATCTCTTCTAATTTGGTTAAAGCATATTTTCCTGGGGTTGTTGCCACCCTTTTAGTATTTTACTTGCTCCTTCATATACTCTTATCTGGACAAAATGACAAGGCGGAAAAATTCACACAAAAAAAAGAACAAGAGGCAGTACCGAAGGCTAGGGACCTAATCAATACAGACATTGGTAATATGTCAGATCTAGAGTTCAGAATGACAATTCTTAAGGTTCTAGCCAGGCTACAAAATGGCATGGAAGATATTAGAGAAACCCTCTCGGGAGATATAAAAGCCCTTTCTGGAGAAATAAAAGAACTAAAATATAACCATGTTGAAATCAAAAAAGCTATTAATGAGGTGCAATCAAAAATGGAGGCTCTCACTGCTAGGATAAATGAGGCAGAAGAAAGAATTAGCGATATAGAAGACCAAATGACAGAGAATAAAGAAGCTGAGCAAAACAGGGACAAACAACTACTAGACCATGAGGGGAGAATTCAAGAGCTAAGTGACACCATAAGATGAAACAACATTAGAATAATTGGGATTCCAGAAGAAGAAGAAAGAGAGAGGGGAGCAGAAGGTATACTGGAGAGAATTATTGGGGAGAATTTCCCCAATATGGCAAAGGGAACGAGCACCAAAATTCAGGAGGTTCAGAGAACGCCCCTCAAAATCAATAAGAATAGGTCCACACCCCGTCACCTAATGGTAAAATTTACAAGTCTTAGTGACAAAGAGAAAATCCTGAAAGCAGCCCGGGAAAAGAAGTCTGTAACATACAATGGTAAAAATATTAGATTGGCAGCAGACTTATCCACAGAGACCTGGCAGGCCAGAAAGAGCTGGCATGATATATCCAGAGCACTAAATGAGAAAAACATGCAGCCAAGAATACTATATCCAGCTAGGCTATCATTGAAAATAGAAGGAGAGATTAAAAGCTTCCAGGACAAACAAAAACTGAAAGAATTTGCAAACACCAAATCAGCTCTACGGGAAATATTGAAAGGGGTCCTCTAAACAAAGAGAGAGCCTACAAGTGGTAGATCAGAAAGGAACAGAGACAATATACAGTAACAGTCACCTTACAGGCAATACAATGGCACTAAATTCATATCTCTCAATAGTTATCCTGAATGTTAATGGGCTAAATGCCCCAATCAAAAGACACAGGATATCAGAATGGAAAAAAAAAAAAAACCCATCTATATGTTGCCTCCAAGAAACTTATTTTAAGCCCGAAGACACTTCCAAATTTAAAGTGAGGGGGTGGAAAAGAATTTACCATGCTGATGGACATCAGAAGAAAGCAGGAGTGGCAATCCTTATATCAGATCAATTAGATTTTAAGCCAAAGACTATAATAATAGATGAGGAAGGACATTATATCATACTCAAAGGGTCTGTCCAACAAGAAGATCTAACAATTTTAAATATCTATGCCCCCAACGTGGGAGCAGCCAACTATATAAACCAATTAATAACAAAATCAAAGAAACACATCAACAATAATACAATAATAATAGGGGACTTTAACACTCCCCTCACTGAAATGGACAGATCATCCAAGCAAAAGATCAACAAGGAAATAAACGCCTTAAACGACACACTGGACCAGATGGTCATCACAGATATATTCAGAACATTTCATCCCAAAGCAACAGAATACACATTCTTCTCTAGTGCACATGGAACATTCTCCAGAATAGATCACATCCTTGGTCCTAAATCAGGACTCAACCGGTATCAAAAGATTGGAATCATTCCCTGCATATTTTCAGACCACAATGGTCTGAAGCTAGAACTCAACCACAAGATGAAGTTTGGAAAGAACCCAAATACATGGAGACTAAACAGCATCCTTCTAAAGAATGAATGGGTCAACCGGGAAATTAAAGAAGAATTGAAAAAAATCAGGGAAACAAATGATAATGAAAATACAATGGTTCAAAATCTGTGGGACACAACAAAGGCAGTCCTGAGAGGAAAATATATAGCAGTACAAGCCTTTCTCAAGAAACAAGAAAGGTCTCAGGTACACAACCTAACCCTACGCCTAAAGGAGCTGGAGAAAGAACAAGAAAGAAACCCTAAGCCCAGCAGGAGAAGAGAAATCATAAAGATCAGAACAGAAATCAATGAAATAGAAACCAAAAAAACAATAGAACAAATCAACAAAACTAGGAGCTGGTTTTTGAAAGAATGAATAATATGGATAAACCCCTGGCCAAACTTATCAAAAAGAAAAGAGAAAGGACCCAAATAAATAAAATCATGAATGAAAGAGGAGATATCACAACTAACACCAAAGAAATACAAACTATTATAAGAACATACTATGAGCAACTCTACACCAACAAATTTGACAATCTGGAAGAAATGGATGCATTCCTAGAAACATATAAACTACCACAACTGAACCAGGAAGAAATAGAAAGCCTGAACAGACCAATAACCAGTAAGGAAATTGAAACAGTCATTAAAAATCTCCAAACAAACAAAAGCCCAGGACCAGAGACGGCTTCCCGGGGGAATTCTACCAAACATTTAAAGAAGAACTAATTCCTATTCTCCTGAAACTGTTCCAAAAAATAGAAATGGAAGGAAAACCTCCAAATTCATTTTATGAGGCCAGCATCACCTTGATCCCCAAACCAGATAAGGATCCCATCAAAAAAGAGAGCTATAGACCAATATCCTTGATGAACACAGATGCAAAAATTCTCAACAAAATACTACCCATAGGATTCAACAGTACATTAAAAGAATTATTCACCACGACCAAGTGGGATTTATTCCAGGACTGCAAGGTTGGTTCAACATCCGCAAATCAGTCAATGTGATACAACACATCAATAAAAGAGCCATATGATACTCTCAATAGATGCTGAAAAAGCATTTGACAAAGTACAGCATCCCTTCCTGAACAAAACTCTGCAAAGTGTACAGATAGAGGGCACATACCTCAATATTATCAAAGCCATTTATGAAAAACCCACCACAAATATCATTCTCAATGGAGAAAAAATGAGTGCTTTTCTGCTAAGGTCAGGAATACAGCAGGGATGTCCATTATCACCACTGCTATTCAACATAGTATTAGAGGTCCTAGCCTCAGCAATCAGACAACAAAAGGAAATTAAAGGCATCCAAATTGGCAAAGAAGAAGTCAAACTATCACTCTTCACAGATGATATGATTCTATATGTGGAAAACCCAAAAGACTTCACTCCAAAACTGCTAGAACTTGTACAGGAATTCAGTAAAGTGTCAGGATATACAATCAATGCACAAAAATCAGTTGCGTTTCTCTACACCAACAACAAGACAGAAGAAAGAGAAATTAAGGAGTCATTCCCATTTACAATTGCACCCAAAACCATAAGATACATAGGAATAAACCTAACCAAAGAAGCTAAGAATCTATACTCAGAAAACTATAAAGTACTCATGAAAGAAATTGAGGAAGACACAAAGAAATGGAAAAATGTTCCATGCTCCTAGATTGGAAGAATAAATATTGTGAAAATGTCTATGCTACCTAAAGCAATCTACACATTTAATGCAATTCCTATCAAAATACCATCCATTTTTTTTCAAAGAAATGGAACAAATAATCCTAAAATTTATATGGAAACAGAAAAGACTTCAAATAGCCAAAGGGATATTGAAAAAGAAAGCCAAAGTTGGTAGCATCACAATTCCAGACTTCAAGCTCTATTACAAAGCTGTCATCATCAAGACAGCATGGTACTGGCACAAAAACAGACACATAGATCAATGGAACAGAATGGAGAGCCCAGAAATAAACCCTCAACTCTATGGTCAACTAATCTTCGACAAAGCAGGAAAGAATGTCCAATGGAAAAAAAGACAGCCTCTTCAATAAATGGTGTTGGGAAAATTGGACAGCCACATGCAGAAAAATGAAATTGGACCATTTCCTTACACCACACACAAAAATAGACTCAAAATGGATGAAGGACCTCAATGTGAGAAAGGAATCCATCAAAATCCTTGAGGAGAACACAGGCAACAACCTCTTCGAACTCAGCCACAGCAACATCTTCCTAGGAACATCGCCAAAGGCAAAGGAAGCAAGGGCAAAAATGAACTATTGGGATTTTATCAAGATCAAAAGCTTTTGCACAGCAAAGGAAACAGTTAACAAAACCAAAAGACAACTGACAGAATGGGAAAAGATATTTGCAAACGACATATCAGATAAAGGACTAGTGTCCAAAATCTATAAAGAACTTAGCAAACTCAACACCCAAAGAACAAATCATCCAATCAAGAAATGGGCAGAGGACATGAACAGACATTTCTGCAAAGAAGACATCCAGATGGCCACAGACACATGAAAAAGTGCTCCATATCACTCGGCATCAGGGAAATACAAATCAAAACCACAATGAGATATCACCTCACACCAGTCAGAATGGCTAAAATCAACAAATCAGGAAATGACAGATGCTGGCGAGGATGCGGAGAAAGGGGAACCCTCCTACACTGTTGGTGGGAATGCAAGCTGGTGCAACCGCTCTGGACAACAGCATGGCGGTTCCTCAAAATGTTGAAAATAGAACTGCCCTATGACCCAGCAATTGCACTACTGGGTATTTACCCTAAAGATACAAATGTAGTGATCCGAAGGGGCACGCGCACCCGAATGTTTATAGCAGCAATGTCCACAATAGCCAAACTATGGAAAGAACCTAGATGTCCATCAACAGATGAATGGATCAAGAAGATGTGGTATATATACACAATGGAATACTATGCAGCCATCAAAAGTAATGAAATCTTGCCATTTGCGACAATGTGGATGGAACTAGAACGTATCATGCTTAGCGAAATAAGTCAAGCGGAGAAAGACAACTATCATATGATCTCCCTGATATGAGGAAGTGGTGATGCAACATGGGGGCTTAAGTGGGTAGGAGAATAAATGAAACAAGATGGGATTGGGAGGGAGACAAACCATAAGTGACTCTTAATCTCACAAAACAAACTGAGGGTTGCTGGGGGGAGGGGGGTTGGGAGAAGGGGGTGGGGTTATGGACATTGGGGAGAGTATGTGCTTTGGTGAGTGCTGTGAAGTGTGTAAACCTGGCGATTCACAGACCTGTACCCCCCTGGGGATAAAAATATATGTTTATAAAAACTAAAATATTTAAAAACAACAGGAAAACTATAAAACAATAAAATGCCTGTAGGTATTATCATGACTCCCCCTGTTGTGATATTAGCAACACTTATGTCTTGTGTCTGAATGAGACCATGTTATTTTGTAATTGTTGGTATGTCGCCTATAACCAAGTTCAAATTCAACTACAAACTCCACAGGAATACAGAATTAGGTTCGTCTCTTCTTCCATGAGCCTTATGGAGGACTGTGCACACAGCAGGCTCCCAAATGTGCTCCTTACCAAAGAACTTTCTCACTCACTGGTGCTGTGAGTCCCTACACACAATGCTCGCAACCAGTGAAAGAGGGTGAGTCCCCAGATTCATGTTTTGAAATATAGTTCCAGGTATGTTACTCAGCACTCAAGTCCCAGAGATGTTGTGCAAACTAAGTCAGCAGTCAGACAGTTGGAGGTGGCAGCCATATTGTACCCCTTTTACATAGTCATGGAGTTTGAGGTAGGCCATAGGGTCACAGCATTTCTGCTAAAAGGCAGACATCTTTCTTCACTTTGGAACCCACCTGACATCTCACAAACCCACCTAAAAGACAATGGTTGCTTTCCATTAGCAACTATTTGCACCCCTGACGAACAACTATCATCTGCAAAGTCACTTTGGAAAATGCTCAGGGAAAGTGCTTTGCAAACTATGCAAAGCAAACTAGAACATCTATTCAGTGGTCTAGAACAGGGATCAATAAACCATGGCCCAAAGACCAAAACCAGCCCACTGTCTGTTTTCTATGGTCTGCAAGCTAAGAACGGTTATTACATTTTTTTACTTGGCAGTTTTAACTTGATTGACATACATACTAAGATTTATGTCCATTCAAAGGGTTAAATAAAATGTTTAATACTCCTTAGTTTTTTGTATGGGGTCTATAATTTTACTAGCTAATGTTGACTATTTCAGGAAAAATGATTTGAAAACATAGAAAATAATTTTCATATTTGAGAATTTTCCATAAAGATATTTCATAATTTTTATATTAACTTTTTTCCACTGGAACATGACTGACACAAAGTGATACCTACCTTAGTTTCAGGTATACAACACAAGTGTAGCTGCCATCAATCACCATATAACACTACTACACTGCCAAGGATGCAAGTCCTCATATTCTACCTCTCATCCCCGTGACTTATTCATTCCATGACTGGAAATCTCTACCTCCCATTCGACTTCATTTTGCCCATCTCCCCACCCAAGAATGATTGTTATATTTGTAAATGGTTGAAAAAAATCAAAAGTAGCATATTTTGTGACACAAAAAAATTACATGAAATTCAAATTTTAATGTCCATAAGTAAAGCTTTCTGGGGACGTGACTGGTTGATTTAATTGTGTCACCTATGTTCCCGTCACACTGCAAAGTAGAGTCGAGTAGTTTTGAGTTGGCCTTCAAAACTAAAAATATTTACTATCTGGCCTTTCACAGAAAAGACTTTGCCAACTCCTGATTTAGAGCAGCCCTTTTTTAAAATGACACAGAGAGGAGTAGAAAATTCCAGAAGGTATCCCATGTGGGAAGGAACACTAAGTAGTGTCTCGTGGAACATTCACTTCAACAAAATGTATGTATGTAATGTATGTGGGCACAGACTGGGTCACAGTGATTGTGTTCCTCACTGAATCACAGTTCAAAAAATTTTTTTTCAGTGATTCTAGAAGTAGATTAAAACCTGCCTATGTCTTATGCTTACAACTCAAGAGATCTTTGGTACATTACATAAGACAGCTGGATGGTGAGTAGGGAAGAACAGAAAAACAAGGCTGATTAACAAATTCAGTGTTCAACTAGCTATGTCCACATAAAGCATCTCATCGAAGGTTCCTTCCTAATGAAGAAGAGATGAAATTTTCCCAAAAAGCATTATCAGTGATCCATAGAATATTCTCCCTCACGCTCGAGGGTTTATCAAAGACTACACAGAATTAAGGAACATTGTTAGGGTTTCTTGAAGCTCAAAGAGGGCTCCATTCCTAAAGTAACAGCCCAACACACAGTTATCAAATCCAAGACGACTAGGAGTAGAGAGATTCAGGTAACCTGAGTAAACTGCCCCCCACCCCAAGTAATGACCATACTATAAAATAATTATTATAATAACTAAAATAATATTTATTCACCACCACTTGTCAGGGATTGTACCAAGATAATTCGTGTCACTCAGTCCTCAAAACAACTGTATTATTTGGGGTCATTATCCCCCCCCATTCTCCAGATAAAGATTGTGAGGCACAGAGAGGCTAGATAACTTGCTAAGGTCACCCAGGAAGTCAGAAAATGACATGGAATTAGAAACCAGGCAACAGGATGCCAAACCTGACCTTTTGACCATTTCATTATATTTTCATGCCACACTTATATCTCATCAAGTCATAATCTGCCAGGAGAAAAAAATGAACCAAATGAGTGATAGAGCCATAGAAGATACATTTTACCACAAAAATTGTTCTACAGAGATAATGCTACACAATCAAAATAATAAACACCTCCCAATAACACATGTATAACCTGATATTGCTAGAAATGCAACTGCCCCCGTATTGAATGATCAGAGGCAAATGAGTTGAATTATAGAGGCATAGCATGCATTATCCCTTTTGCCCGGGACCTAGCCTGAATGACATATTTTTTAAAGAAACATTTTGTGCTACCTTGCTTCCTCGTGCCACACGCTGCCAGGTGAGAGCTACAGCCTTCCGAACGTGATTCATCAGAAAAATCAAGGGGGAAAATAGTCATGATCTGATATACCGAGCACTCTTAAATTACACAGCAGCCCCTTCCTGCACAGCGCAAGGGCAAGACAGAAACACGGTGACTAAGTACATCACAGGCTGTCTCGTCGGTGAACTGGGGAGTGGGGCAGGTCACTGAATCATGGTCCAGCACCTCTGCACATCCATCGAGACACAAGGTAGCCAAGCCAGCTTGCCCGAGATGAAAGTCTGAGTAATTCAGAGGAGGCTGTAATTCTTTATAAAACATACACTAAGGAGTTTTGTTGACGCTTACATGACATTTCTAAGGTGGTTGGGAGACCAGACCATTTGTTACACAGAATCTAGATCAGTAGAGCATGAGGAGGAAGATGAGCAGTGTTTAAAGAAAATAATTGCACAAGCGTTGAATAATTCCAGACTCACAAAGTCTCCAATGTTATGGCTGAAATTCAAAATCGAGAAGAATGAAAAAAAATCATAGCAATCTGGCACAGCACCAGGAGCCCATCTCTCTTCTTAGACACCATTTAAAGAAGAAAGGAAAATATTTTTGTCCCATTAGACAAATATATATATATATATATATATATATATATATATATACACACACACACACACACACACACACAATACGGAAATGGTCAATTGCTTTTATCCCTGCTCTTTTTTTTTTCTTTTTTCTTTTTTTTAAGTGGCTGTCGTCAGCGTCACTGACAGGAGGCTGAAAAATTAACACATCACTAGGACTTACCATGTAAGATTTAACTTTTGATAAACAACAAAGTGGGTTACTGCTGTGCTAGCTATTTTTAATCTACCTTGTGAGTGTGCTTTTTTTATTGCTTTATACAGCATATCTGATTCCCTCTAAAGCACCAACTGAAAAATCTATCCAGCTGTCATTTGCTGCCCGGTTACATCTATCATTGCACAGCCTGGCAGGTCTAGTCTATGAGGCAGAGGGGAGAGACGACAGGAGGCAGAGTCAAGGACTGTCACATGGGATGGGAAAAAAACCTTGTCACAATTATTTATGACTCTTGCTGGGGTACATCATAGGACATATAAGCCTGTTTCAGTTTCAAGCACCCTTGCACGGCTGTTCCCTTGTCGAAGTTGGACGCAGGCAGGTCTGCTTTACACATACAATTTCCTGAACAATGCCAAGCACTTGGGAAGTGACAGTGACAAATACTGGGGTTGGTGGCTGGAGCTCTGTGGGCTGCTACGAGCGTGCGGGTGTCAGTAATCAGGAGAAGTACCACGTGAAGCCCCTGCATTCCTACTCCTTTCTTCCTGGCAAGAGACATCCTTCCTCCTCATTGCTTTTTAACTGCTGGGAGCACGTGTTTCCAGAAATGGAAAATGGTGCATTCCAGCCGTATTTTATGATTCTAAGCCTCATTCTTCCTACCCGAGGAGGAGGAGTGGGCTTGTGTTCCCTCCCTGAGCCATCTCTACACCCACAGAGTGAGAAGTCAGTTCCCAGGCTTCATCACCAAGTGTCCTTTGGTTTCACATTCGCTCAGGATGAGGCTTCTGAGCACTTGGTTCAATGAATGTTCTGCCTTGGATGAATTCTCAAGAGCTAGTGCTGAATGAGATGGTAATTTTCTCCAGTTCTGTCACCTAAGTCCTGCCGCAAGGCCCTCTGGTCTTCATAGCCTCATACAGGTCTAACCCTTTGGACCTTTGGAGAGACCCAGAGGAAACTCCATCAACATTCTCTCGACTCGACAGACCATAGCACACTGAAGAGCTGAGCTTGCAACGTTTAAGATAATTGCACATAAAATGGGGGTCTGGTCCAATAAGTGACTCTTGCACACTTTCTGACTCTAGCACAGCCCGGCATTAACCCAGTTGCCCGCACAGAGCCCTCGGGCACCTTGGCATCGCCTGCCTGGCCCCTGCCAAGGAAAAATGACAAAGACCCATATTAAAGAGAATAGGGGCACAATGGCCTCTATGTACCCTGGAAGCCAATACAGAAATTAGTATGGAGAAGGAGAAAGCCTATGAATAGGAGCACCCAGGAACATTGGAATTGCTCCAAATATCTGTTCAGACATCGCTAAGCCCAAAGTCAGCCACCTCGGGTTAGCAAATTCATAGAAGGCCATGATGGGAAGGAGAAGACGCCGGTGTCTCTGGGTGAGCCCCAACCTGTCAGGCCAAGTGCACAGAAACCAAAATTTTATGATGCGGCTACTATCCAACAACACCACGTGGTTGATGGAAGTCGGCCTCCGACTGTCTTAAGCCACAAAGGCATCTATACTCCTATAAAGAATGACGAAGCTGATAGCAAGCCCCCAGACCCGCCATCTGCCCAGGGACCACCCTTTCCATGGCGCATCCTTCCTTCCCTGCTTCTTTACTCGTTCCCCATCTCCGTCTTCTGGGGAATTGCCAAGCTGACTTCTACGGGCATCCCTGAGCTTGCTATGTCCCGATTGTCTGCAAAGGGATTTTTTTTTTAAACATGTCGAATTCGAATATCTTTAGGCTAAATAGAGACCCAGGTCAGCAGAGACCTCCTCGCCCCCTCTCTTACACGCAGCCCTCCTACATACATGTCCCATGTCCGGCTTCTGGTGACGGTTCAGTTGGCAATCCCTGTTTTCCTTCCTCTCTGATTGTTTTCCCGTGGTTCTTCCATAAGCAGTATTAGGCAGCGATCTTCACCCACATACCCACACATTTCTCAGGAGAGGGACAGACCTCTCCCCTCCCCAGGTGGGAGCACACAGCACTCCTCCCCTCACTCCCTCCACTGCCTCCCCATCTAACCAGTGACTCAGTGGTCAGGGGAAGACCTGAGATCTATGAGACCACACACACCCCCACACCCCACCCCCCCAGCATAGATTCACCGCACTGGAATTCCTAACGGGCTCCCTGCAAGAAGGTTCCCACAACCAACTCAACCTATAGGGCCACACGTATCGTTATGATGCAGACTTCGCTCGAACGTGCACAGTTTCCATTGCCATCATTTTTAGGGGAAAAAAAAAACTTAATTCAATAGATATTTTTTGAGCACCGAGGGCCCCGGGGAGACAATAGAGTGGGGAACAGGTACATCGTTTCTGTTTTCATGCAGTTTTCCCCATGACGCCCTTTTAGTTGCGGAAGTGAGCCAGGTGTGGCAAAGCAGATACAGGTGCAACAGAAAACACACTTCACGCAGGGACCTGCACCGCTCTGGAGGAATAAGGGGGTCTCTCAGGGTACGTGGCCGTGACATAGTTCTTTGAGGATAAGGAGAGGGTATTCAGGGTGGTAACTTAGGTGAGTTACTTAGCGTCTCCACTGGGAGAACGGAATGAGCTCATGCAGGTAGGTAAACCCCCACATAAACTATGAAAGGGTCAGTTGGTGATGTTGTGAAAAGGAGAAAGGTGACAGCATATCCTAAATGTCACTAGAGGTACAGATCAGAGGCTATGGAGTCAGACGGTTCAAGGCCTGACTCTGCCGCTCAGTCCCGGGGTTGGGGGTGGGTCGCTAGACCGTGATTGAAACCCTGTCCATCTCGGTTTCTTTGCCCTTAAAAGTGAGATCGTAACACCTGATGAACCAAAGAGGGGGACACACATAAATCCTGTTACAACTGTCCTTGGAATAGATGTAAAAGCGCTCAGTGAGTATAAGTTCGCTTTTCACTGTTATGTCTCTGGCATCCAGAAAAATGGGAGGGAGGAGATAACAATGTAATTGAGAATCACTGACAGAGAACCATCCAGAATTGCAACATAAAATGGATAATCAGTCCTTGTATTTGAGCAGCACCTAGAGCTCCGTAAGCGCTCCCACATTCATGATCTCATTCAGTCCAGCTGCAACCTCTTTAAGCAAGAAGAACAGGTGCCTCTATTTTCATCTAATAAATGAGAAACCATGAATCAAAAAGTCACCTATTCAAGATCTTCAAAATGCTCAAGATTAGTCTGGTTCTGGTTTCTAATGCCTGATCTTCAACCACAACACACTCTAGTCTCCAAGGTACTACGGACCACAGGGTTTGCAGACCCTCTTTGGATGGCTTTCTCTATAGCCAGGGTCAGCAACCTATGGCCCAAGGGTCAAATCCAAGCCCCTGCCTTTTGTTATAAAAAAAGTTTTATTGGAACATAGTCATGCTCATTCATTTATGTATTATCTTTGGCTGCTCTTGCTTACAACAGTAGATTTGATTCGTCGTAACAGAGATCAGATGGGCAGCACAACTGAAAATATTATCTGGTCCTTAAAAGAAACATCTTGCTAGTACTGATCTATACCACCGGTATTATGACAACTCCAAAACATGTTACAAAACTCAGGGTGAATGGGAATGGAATTGTGAATTTCTAGTACAACAATTCATTGAAATAGTTACTTACCAAGGCAAGATTTTCTGAAGATTTTAAATGCCTCTACTATTTAAAAAGGGTCTTATAACTGATCTTCTGTGGTATTTCTAATTTGTGGTCACATTTTTTAAAGTCTTCCTCTATAAATATATATATGTGTGTGTATATATATATAATAATTTACAATGAAAATATACATGACTGGTATTTGCTTTAAAATGCACCAGAAAAAAAAGGCAGATGGGGGTAGGGATTAGTGAGGCAAAGATGAAATAAAAGTGGCAAAATGTCAATAATTGTTGAAGCTGGTTGATGAGGTACAAAGGAGATCATTATACTTTTCTCCTTACTTAATACATGTTTGATAATTTCCATAATAAAAAGTTATATTTAAACAGGGAATTTCAAAAGGCTAGATGAACTCTTTAAAAAAAAAAAAAAAAACTCATCTGACTATAACAATGCACATTTTTTTTTTTTTTTGCCGCAGAATAATGTTTATTATCTGAAGATATGGCCCAAATAAGCAACCACGTGATTTGCTTTCTCAGCAAAGGGAGACCGAGTGCAACGTTCTACAAAGGGCCCATTGTTCGTCCTTCATCTCTGATGTTCTCTCCTCCCAGCTTCCAACCTGCTCTCTGCTCTTGCATTTGTACATTTTTTAACATGATATTAAATATTTAAAGATTCATTTAGGGAACTAAAGTTCACTGTAGTTTGATGTCTTATAACCACAAAATAATGTTGTTCCACCTGTTCTTTCACATCAAAAGAGACCAAATTACTTTGGTCTGTACACGGAAGGTGTAACCCGATCTACGTCACGTGGTTCAGAGGAGCGCGCATTGAGCTTGCGAGCCATCAAATAGAATGAAATTGAAGTTGGAGTTGCAGTTTTCTGTATACTACTAGAGTCTGTATACAGACTAATTCCATTGACTGATGGAAAGGATGTCTTACGCTTGAAACTCTCCCCCTCTTTGTCCATGTGGAGGATCCTACAATAATCAACATTAGTCTGAGGAAACTGATGATGGTTAAAAATCTTCAAATCACCTCTTCTTCCCCGTCTTCATCCTTGTCTTCGTCAGTATCGTCTCCTCTATCATTTATACAGGATTAGCAATTTGCCAATCATACATAATTCCTTTTACTCCTCACAACTCCAGGAGATAGATAAAATGGAGTTGCATTATATGTAAATGGGGCAAAAAAAAAAAAAACCAAGAAATATAAATAGCCATCTGATGGCATATCTAATATGCTATAAGATTGTATTTTGCATACGTGCTATCTTATAGTATACTTTATTGTATGCATTATTATATATTTACAAACACCTAGGCTGCATAATTGTGTATAATTGTATATATGTACATAAAACCAAGAGTAATCTTTTTACTGGGTGATTTAAAGTTCTCAAAACAACAACATTAACTACATCCAATTAATGGCTTGTGAGTTCGTTTAAAATCTGAACTCTGGGTAAGCTGTGACTTCACTGTTTTATTACACCTATTGTATGGACAAGGAAAGTAGACTAAACAGCTAAGTATCTCGTGTGAATATTTAGACACAATCACGGACAGATTGCGAAGTAGTCCTAAAGCTGTGTGAGAACAAATGTACCAAGTCAACCACTACCCTCTACTCTCTTCTGAGAGTGGTTCATACTGATCAAATAGAGAACAAGAGAGTGAAATAAAACATCTTGTTTTCTGTTTTCAACTGGCAAACAATAAGACAGGGATGGGATTAGGGACAAAATCAACCTAAACTAAAATAGGAATAGTAACCTTTCTTGGATGATACATCTCAATTTGCTTTTCCACACTGGCAGAGAGATGTTCAGTGATGAGGTTGTCCTTCTAAAGGAGTTCTGAACCTCTGATCAGTAACAAAGCAGAATTGATTAAGACACTAGTTGAGTAGCTCTCCTAGCCATCTTCAATTTCTGCCCAGAAGCCACCTTCCTTGTTTTTTCCAATTTCTATGTTGCCATCTGCTTCTCTTCCTGTTGTAGCAGAGCACAAAACTGTCATATGAACTAGGTG
The DNA here is from genome assembly GCF_030435805.1 of Mustela lutreola. Taxonomy (NCBI): domain Eukaryota; kingdom Metazoa; phylum Chordata; class Mammalia; order Carnivora; family Mustelidae; genus Mustela; species Mustela lutreola. Next base: position 9,143,795 of record NC_081298.1, read on the forward strand.
AGAAATGGAGATAATAAAACCTAATCAACATAACAGAACAGTCTGCCTAGAATTGTAATGTTCCTTTAGAAGAGAAATCGTGCCCAGGCTACACTTCATGTAGCATGTGGAACTTTCCTGAGGTCTGTGATCTCCTGGTGTCATAAACCCAGGAGAAGTATTCACGGAATTGTTATTTCCAGAATTGATCGAGTAAGAAAGTTGTCTGCAGAAAGTTCCTCCATCACATCAATGAAAGGGACAGTTCTAGAAGGAAACAAGTTGTAGATTTGACAGTAAATAAGCTTTGGTCCTCAAATAGAGCTTGGATCCTGTCTTCCCAAACAGTCCTCTTGGGGCTTTGGTGTTTGAATAACAGTTAACCCCACCCCTTTTCAAAGTTCCAATGAAGCTCCCAGGCCCATGATACCTCTTTTGAAATAGTGCACCAAATACAGACACGTGTGAATTATTCACACTCTTCAGGCCCCAATATTGATGCCATTTTTATTTAGAAAAAGAAAGAACAGAGCTCAAATAAAATGAGAAGAGGTGATACAAGGAGGGAAGTAAAATTTATCATTAAGGAAAGAACAGACAAGGCTCCACGTTTCCAAAGAATAAAAAACACTCATACTGTTATTTATTCATTAGGCATGTATTTCTTTAGTGTCTACAAGGCCTGGGACCTCGGATACATACTAAAATAGCTTCTTGAATGCTTTTAATTTCCTTAAATCCATCTGTAGGTACTCAGAAAAAAAAGAGAGAGGGCAATTGAGCACAATTTAAATAGTTTGGAATATTCCACCAATATGATACCAAATAAGCATATGTTCCCCAGAGGTGTGAGATGAACGATAGGAATTTCCTGTATATTTGGAGAGAAAGGGTCTCTATTTTCTCTTGGTATGAGCAATCCTCTATTTCATTGAATAAAGATGCCTATCTGTCATTCAAATAATGACACAGCAATTGTTTTCATTGCCAAAGGTAAAACTTACTGTGCTGGACTTATTTAGTGTTGATAAAGGACAGAAATCTATGGGAGATTTCAGGAATTCTCAGGTGTCACTGGAAACAAGTTAGGTTTTACTATAAGCGAATTTCACCTTAGAGATTAACTGCAGATTTTACTGTAGAGTGACCAATCCCCTGCTTCATAAAATTCAGAGCTAAATGGATGAAATAACAATTTAAAAAAAGAAGTAATTCTATTTACAATTTTTAAGGGTTAAGAAGAAAAGAGAATATGCATACATCTCCTAACCCTGCCCATTGAGAGGACCAAGAGACAAAGACGACTCTAGCAATGAGCACTCTGAGTGCCCAAGCTTGATCTCTAAATGCCATTCTCTGGTAGAAGAAATCATGAACCCTTGGAGAAATGGCTGATTCCAGAGCTACAGCAGGCAAAGTAAAAGATTATCCCAGAACATCTCATAGTACCAAAAAAATGATGGGAACACATCAAAAGGACACAGAAGCTAACCTTAACATACTCCCATATACCCAATCTCAAGTAATCTGAGCATCAAAGTACTAGTATTAACAGACTGAGATCCATTGAATAAAATACAATACCGATGAGCCCATAATGATAAAAAATAGAATCATAAGCTGAAATTTTGAAGAATGGAATTGGGAGAAACAGAAAAATTGATCCTAAAGCTATCTATGCTTTAATCCCTGGAATCTGTGAATATGTTATCTTACTTAGCAAGGGTGATTTAAATTACAGATGGAATTAAGTCGCTAAACAGCTGACCTTAAAATAGGGAGATGACCCCAGATTACATGGCAGAAGCCAGTGTAATCAAAAGGTTCCCTAAAGTGGAATGAGGCAGGCAGAACAGTTAGTGTCAGTGTGATACAGCAGGAGAAAAACTTGACCTGCCATCGCTGACTTTGAAATGGAAGGGAGCCACGAGCCAAGGATATGTGGCAGTGTCTAGAAACTAGAAAAGGCAAGATAATCCATTCTCCCCTAGAACTTCCAGAAAGAAGCACTGGTCAACCAACATCCTGGTTTTAGCCCAGTGACACCCATTTCAGACACTGACCTAAAATAGGGTATTGTATAAATTTGAGTTGTTTGAAGCCGCTGCATTTGTGGTCATTTGTTATAGCAGGAGTAGGACGCTAATACAGAATACTTCTAAAGTTTCAGAATACTTCCCTATGAGATGCTTGTTAACTATGAACAGACAAATAGCGACATTATGGGGGGAAAACCTGGCAGACACCACTTTAGCTGAGGGATCAAAGGGAACATCTCTTCTCTGCTCGTAAGACATGTTGGCGTCATGAACCTCCAGAAGTGAGGCCCTGAGACAGACACAGCTCCAGTCCTGTGGGATCCTCCCTGGTGCTGCTCAACACTGGTCTGATCAAGAGAAATCTTCAGACAAACCCAAATTGAGGGGCATTCTACAAAGACCCAGATCAGAAGAATCGAGGAGATAGAACAACTAAATGCAGTGTGGGATCTTGGATTAGATCCTGAACCAGAAAGGGGGCATGAGTAAGACAGTTTGGAATTTCAAATAAGACCGGTAGGTTAGGACTAAATCCATTTTAATTTTTGGTCTAGGATATTAGACTATGTTTATGTAAGATGCTAGCATTTGGAGAATCTGGGTAAAGGTGTACCCTGGGAAATCTGTGTGCTATTTTTGTAATATTTTAAGTCAAGCTTTTTCTAAATAAAAAGGTTTAAAAAAATGTGATAGCGATCTTGTGCTAAAAAGGTCTGGGTATTCCAACTACCTTTTATTTTATTTTTTAACACTTTTATTTTTCTAATTGGAGGGGAATGACACATTAGGAAGGATGTGTTCTCTTTTTTTAAAGATATTTTTTATTTATTTGACAGAGAGAGAGAGAGGTCACAAGTAGGCAGAGAGGCAGGCAGAGAGAGAGGAGGAAGCAGGCTCCCTGCTGAGCAGAGAGCCAAATGCGGGGCTGGATCCCAGGACCCTGGGATCATGACCTGAGCAGAAAGCAGAGGCTTTAACCCACTGAGACACCCAGGCGCCCCTCCAACTACCTTTTAAAGAGCCCATTCATTTCTTTCTTTAGAGAAGTCACTTCAGTGGCATCTATGTATCCACCTGACTTTAAGTTTTGGTGATCTCTTTCAACAAGTCATGCAGGACTCAGCAAAGGCTTCACAGGTTTTATGATAAAAAAACAAATATTTGTAATATCTAGGTACTTTGCAGGTATCAAAGCAAAAAAGCAAATATTTGTAACATTAAAACTGAAGTCTTGGTTCTGGAGGGATTTCCCCTAAAGAACAAATAAATAAGAAACATTCACCCCAGGTTAAAAAAAAAAAAAAAATTGTTCTCCTTCTCCTGCCCCCTTCTAGGTCATTCTTCATATAAATTTTGAACACTCAAATTTTGTCCTATCACTCCCTTGGTTTAAAGCTTCGAGATTTTTCCCATGGAGCACAAGGGCCTGCGTGGCCCTCTCTGGTTGCTTCTCTGTCTCATCGTCTTGTCTTCTACATCCTCACGCACTAAGTCCCAACACACTAGCCTTCGTTCAATCCGTTCAGTGGGCCAAGATCTTTCCTACCTTCATACTCCACACATAGGTTTCTTCCGCCTAGACTGTTCTTCTTCTTGTCTTAACCTAAGTCAATAAATTGCCTAAGGGCAGACAGCTAATAAACAGCGAAGTCAGGATTCTAATGCCCCATTAATAAACCATGGCCTTTCCAAAGAAAGAAATATTCACTTTAAAAAGTATCAGGAAGGGGCACTTGAGTGGCTCAGTTGGTTAAGCGTCTGCCTTCAGCTCAGGTTATGATCCCAGGTCCTGGAATCAAGCCCCAGGTCAGGCTCTCTTCTCAGCAGGGAGTCTGCTTTGCCCTCTCCCTCTGCCCACCACTCCCCCTGCTTGTGCTCTCTCTGTCAAATAAATATAGAAAATCTTGTGTAATAAACAAACAAAATCAGGTAGATCCATAAGTACTGATAAGGAACACAGTTTTCCACAAAGATTACATAAGATATGCACATACAATCAAAACCTATTTTCACATGTTGATTATATATTCACCTATTATATGCCAAAAAATAAAAATAAACAAAAGAAAGAAAACATCTGGGAAGATATATCCAATGACATTAACCATGATTAATTTGGGGTGATTTTAAAATTTCAACTTAAGGGGCACCTGGGTGGCTCAGGTGGCTCAGGGTTAAAGCCTCTGCCTTCGGCTCAGGTCATGATCTCAGGGTCCTGGGATCGAGCCCTGCATTGGGCTCTCTGCTCAGCGGTGAGCCTGCTTCCCCTTCTCTCTCTGTCTGCCTCTCTGCCTACTTGTGATTTCTCTGTCAAATAAATAAATAAAATCTTTTTTAAAAAAAAGTCAACTTAAGAAATATTATGGCGATGATTTTAAATGTGGCTAAAATGCCTTGTGAATTTTGAACTCAATCTGCCATTGGATTTGACCCCCACCCCCACCATCACCAGAAACAGCGGACTGCTCTCTGCTGAAGCGCTGTGATGCTATTTTCATTTTGCAGGGGCCTTTCCTGCTTCACGCTTCCATAGCAATGAGGAATCCAGTCCATCAACCTGTCCTAATGAGGGAAACCCAGAACGCCATATGGACACTTCAGAGAAGCTTGGTACAGGTTAGAGGGAATGGGATCCCCTTGAGGAAGGGCATCAGACTCATATGAGTCTGAGATCTCAGGGCCATCGTGAATGTCCATTTGTCCCCCAACACAGTGAGCTCTTCCTCACCAGCCTTTGCAATGGTTGATCCGATCAGAATGTCTCGAACTTTACATATCTCTGCAGAGATGACTTCTCTTGCAGGTGAAATACTGCCCCCCAAGAAGATACAGTCCCCCACAAATCACATTCATTTCCTTTGGGAGTCCTCAGTTGGTACATGCCTTCAACTTCCACCCAAATGAAAGTTAATCTCTCAAAATGTCACTACTTAGCCCATTTTATTTGAGTATGATTCTTAGACTCTATGCCAGACACCAGTCAATACTTTGCTGTATAAGAAGCTATAATGATACATAACATAACTAACTACACATAAGACCCTTTTTTATTCCGAAATTGTATCTCAGAGGGAAGAGCGCCGTGGAAGAAAGCCTCTCAGATTATGGGACACACTTTCAGGGGCTTGCACCAAACTTTTTTTGTTCAAAATAAAGTAACCTTCTAAAATAGACTCTACCGTCTTCTGCCTAGGAGCTATCAGATCATTCCGTGAAGTTCCTCCTCAGCATTTATCATTGTTTGAAATTATCTTGGTTTTGTACTTGTTTCTCTTTTTAAAATTTGCCACTCGGTAAATATGTCCTGGAGGGACAGAAGGAGGAGGAGGGAAGGTGGGGGGAGGGCAAGGGAGGGGAGGGGAGGGGAGGGGAGGGCAGGGGAGGGGAGGGGAAGGAAGGGGAAGACTCAGGGAGGGAAGAAAAGAAAGGGAATCACAGACTGTGCATCCGTCCCAGCTAACAGCTACCGAAATTCAGCAGACCGCCAGGTAAAAGAGGACAGTACATATCACCTTTCTTCGTTCATCTAGGAGCTCAAAATCTTTTCTTTTGCTCTTAAATGCGAATCATTTACATCATCTTACATACATTTTAACAATAGCTCTTTCGCCTGGGAACCTTCAACAACAATTAATCCAACGGTTTCCCAAATCTTTTTAGCCATAGATTTCAATCTTAACACACACACACACAAAAACGATAGAAACCCAATCAATCAAACGGATGACCCACAGCGGTTTCAGATGAAGCCCGGGGTGAAGGGCTGGTGGGCAAGGCCGGCCTGAGCACCCAACCACTCAGCCCTCAGCCGTCCCTGGGACCCTGAGTCCCGCCAGCACCCAGACCCACCCTTTGCATCCAGAGCACAGTCTGGAAATCACCGAAAACTGAAATTTAGAACTTTCCTTTCAAAATACAAAAGAGCTTTCATTAAAATCGCTGTATCAGCAGTTCTAAATTAAGCTTCCATTTTATTCCAAATGGTTATGATTTGATGACGAGCCCACTCAATCGGGTGGCAAAGCTATGCTTTTTTATAATTAGATAACAGAAGTCTGAACACCAACAATATTCATCTTCGCCATCGGTTTCCTGCAATATTCTAGGCGTCACCCTGATACCACTGATGTACTGACATTTTTTTAACTTTTATGCAAATTGCATGTATAATAAATCCATGATATACTTTAGCATGAGTTGTTCCTCCATTTGAGGAAATGCTGATTTAAAATACAATTTGACAAATTATTCCGTGGAGCATAATAAGGACAAAATTCTTCCCCCCATAAAATTTTCAGACATTTGGACAAAGACAGCAATAGTTTAGTGAGATCTGCTGAAAAACCTCTAGCTCGCATATTGTTTTTTTCTTCCCCAAGTAGACAATTACGAAGTACAGATGTCCAAGCAGAGACTGTCCATTAAAAAGCATCCATCGAATGCAATCTTTAACAAACTTCTCTGGAGCTACAGTGATGACCTCAAAACCCACAGCATGAATTTTTTAAAACAAATTTGATGCTATTTAAAAGGGACGGATTGACAGCCTGGAGACTGAAGTCTTCTATTCAACCACAACCCCGGGTGAAACACAGACAGAGGCGATGAAAATCTTCCCTGCTTCTCCACTTCTGCTCCTCGAACTTCTAGAAGAGAGGGACACTTGTAGGAAAGAAACGGGAGCTGTGTGGCTCGTGCTGTGTTTAACCATGGCCATGTCACAAGGCCATCTTGGCAAGGATGGACGTTCTAATCCACATGAGGGAAAAGGACCGGAGATTTCCTCCCATGGACACCCTTTGGTGGACCAAATCAGAAACCAGCTGCTCAGAGGTCTGGGCCACTGGCCTCTCACCAAACACAAAGCAAGAACCTAGAACAGATGAGGATATGATGCGTTTGTGTCATTCCTGAGGAAGGCAATGCTAGAAATGAACCTTCATAGTGACAGCGGAGCTCCGGGCTCCCCACAGAAACACCTGTGGTAATCCCAAGGACATCAGATGATGAAGTTCTGTGAGTAAAGTCTCAAATTTACCCAACAGTTCAAGGTGCAACCTCCCAAGATTTCTCAATCTCAGCATCCATCGACACTGGGGGCTGGGTCATTCCCTGATGGGGGAGACAGATCATGTGTATGGGAAGATGCTTGTGTGTGTTGTGGGATGCCTGGCCACATTCCCTGGCCTCCTCCCCGCAGACGCCAACAGCACCTGCCCCGCTGGGACAACCACAAGCACCTCCAGACATTGCCGGGGCTCCCGTAGCGGTCAAAATCCCCCCCCCCCCCCGGTCGAAACTCTGCTCTGTAGGTTCGGTATCCATTCTATTTCTTCAACCCTAAGATCAGCACAGTTGTACAAATGTCTTATTTATTTTCACATTCTCTTCTTTAACCCCAGCCCTGGAAGGATAGTTCTAAACACATCGTCTGACAGACATGTTATTATATACATAGCGCGGCTGGGCAGAATTTGGCGAAGAGCCGTGGGCCCTGGGCTGTCTTCCGCCCTTTGTCGGGAGTATCTTCCTGTTTTACAGTTGGGTGAGTTATGCTCGGGCTCCCAGGCAGAGCGGCTGGAGGAGATCTGATGAAAACCACATTGTTTGGTTCATGGAATGTGATTTACACCCCCTAGATACTGGATTTTAATTTGTTATATATGTCTATTAAACTCTGCCTTCCTCCTCCCCTTTCTTAGGATGAAAAGCAGATTATTTAGTGCACAATCTAAAAATCGGCCGGTTATTAAATTTTCCTTTTCGTTTAGTTTTGAAGCTTTTATGCCTCTAAAACTTATTTACATGCTGTATATATTAAATAAAGTGTAATCCAGAGCACTCATAGGATTCAAAAAATGATGAGGTACTCTTCCCCAGGTCTCAAAGCAGAATCTACCTGACTCCTCAAAAGAGGGAGACGTTTATGGCATTGATCTACAACTCAGGGATACGCTTTCCCCAAAGCGGCAACTTACACCCATATTAGGGAAGTACGCAAGACGCAGAAATAGAAATGGCCCCATCTTCTAAATCATCCATTGCCATATTGACCCCTCATGCAATAAAATATAGTCCTATGAGATGCTAATAAGCAAAATGCAAGTACTTATATATTATTGTTTATATCATTTATTTTTTTATATTTTATATTTTATTCAGTGGCATGTGTAGGAAGCAAAAAAACAAAAAAAGACAGGGAAAGCCACAATATTACATTTTCAGTTAAATTTTCCTTGCAAAAATTAAGTCAACTTTAGCATTCTTAAAAATAAAACGCATTAATTTGCATAATCATGAATAAAGCACAGGATAGCTCTCATAAATACAGCTTCCATCTATTTAGTACCTACTACTATAGGACGCATGTGACATGTTTATTTTTGTTTTAATTTAATGCTCACAATGCCTTGAACTGGCATCTTTAATCCCATTTTGCAGAGGAGAATAAAGAGTCAGAGAGGTTAAGTAATTTTCCTAAAGACACGCGGCTGGCCAGGAGCGGAGCTGGAATCTGAATCCAATCTGGATGACCTTATTGCGCTGAACCCACTCATAACCCTACCTTCTTCTCTAATCAGCTGTCTGAGGCATGAAGTTGCTTGAAATCAAGCCAGTATCTTGTGGGAAATACAGGGTCAACTGAATGCATAGGCTTTTGGTAAAAGTCCATCCAAACAGACTCATTAGCCTTTTTTTAATGTTTGAAAAGGTCCTCTTCTCAGATTCATGGACATAAATAGCTACATATACTATTTTGATTGGCAAAACAAAGCATTCCTGCTAGTCTTGTCCCTCTGCTGTCTTCTGGTCGCTCCTCTTTCCGTGGCCCCCTCTTGGAGCCCCATCCTAGTCCACAAGCATTACGACCCAACCCTCACCTCTCCCAATCCCAACCTCAAATTCCACGACGCAGCCTCCCTGACTTCCTTGCATTTCCCATAACATCCTGGGCCTCTTTTAACACCAATTATGTTCCTGTGCTCAGTGTTGAACTTGTTTATCAGGTGCCTGCCCTGTTGTAGGGGCTGGGAAGACCGTGGTGAGACAAAGTTAGTGCCTTCATGAAGCTTACCGTCTACCTTGGGAGAGACATACAATGAGTGAATCGGAAGCATATTTAACAAGTAAGGTATCCAGCATGTCAGGGAATGATAAAGGCTTTGGTGGAAAATTAAGCTAGATGGGGCGCCTGGATCACTCGGTCGTTAAGCATCTGCCTTCGGCTCAGGTCATGATCCCAGGGTCCTGGGATCAAGCCCTACATCAGGCTCTCTGCTCCACGGGAAGACTGCTTCTCCCTCCCCCACTCCCCCCACTTGTGTTCCTGCTCTCTCTCTCTCTCTCTCTCTCTCAAATAAATAAATAAATAATATTTTTTAAAAAAGAAAAGAAAAAGGCTAGGAACAGCATTAGTGCATGCTGGAAAACAGAAAGTTCTTGTAAATTTATCAAGGAGAGCCAGGGAAAATCACCCTGACAAGGTAGCCTTTGAGCAAAAACTAGAAAGAGGTGAGGGAGTAGCATAGGCTTCAGTGGCAAGGGGGCCCACGTGACTTGCATGCAGCGAGTCAAGCTGAAAGTAGCAGACCATGTGGTAAGGGCCAAAGGGCAAGGTGTCATGTAAGGGTTTGGCGGTCTTAGGAGGGCTGTGACACTTATGAGTGGCATAAAGGATCTCTCCCTTTTTCATGCCTTTTGTATCTTGGAAGCTATGTCCTATCATAGTATCTGGAACTATCCTAATGGTCATTGCTTTTAACGTAGGGGTTGAAAACTTAGAGGGGCCAAGAAGCTGCTGGAAATATGAAAGGGGACTAGAAAGGGATGCCTGGTCTAAATGAGGCTCCAAAGACGGCTGCCAAAGAAAACATAGTCCTAGGCCCAAATATCACAGAGCTGGGCCAGCTGAGCCCAGTGGGTCACCAGTGCGGCCTCTCTTGTCACTAATCATCTGTTTCATGAACAGATAAGACACACCAGTGCAGCATTTTTGAGAAATATTGTGAACCTCAAGAGTAGTCTAAAAACTCGGTATCCACCCACATTAAGCCTTCTATGACAGACTGAAGGTCTGTGTCCCCTCAGAATTCCTATGTTGAAATCTAACGCTCAGAGGGACGGTATCCGGAGGTGGAGCCTTTGGGAGGTAACTAGGTCAGGGGCGCTGTGCCCCCAGGAATAGGATGAATGCCCTTAGGAGAAAAGCTGGGAGAGCGAACTCCGCTCTCTGCTCCCTGCCAAGTGAGGACGCAATGAGAAGATGGCCATCTCCCGAATGGAAATCAGGCCCTCACCAGAACCAAATCTGCCAGCACCTTGACCTTGGACTCCTGGCCTCCAGAACGGTGACACATAAATTGATAAAGGTCACCCAGTTTGTGGTTTTCTGTTACATCTGCCCAAACCAACTAAAACACCTTCCATTTCATTGATGGATCCAGAGTTTCAGAGTGTTGTCTCTAATGCACTATCAAACCAGCCACATTTGGAAAAATGAAGCTTCCTACGTCCTATTTGCCAGAGTTCACTGCCCCCTCCTAAGGTTACCGAGACACTGCTTGCCTCCTCTGGAACACCTTCCGGGCTTCTTCCGCCAGAGCTGCTCATTTAATGGAGGGGGGGGTGAGAAACCCATACATGAAATTTACTTAATTGTCACTAGAAAGGATTGCTACCTTTTAATGCAGATGTAAACAAACAAACAAAAAAAAAGGAACTTTGTTTAAAAATGGGCCAAGTTAACCTTAAGTGTGGAGAAGATTTTCTGTTGGCTTTAACTGGGGAAATGCTGAATATGCAGTGATTTTTTTTACATTAATAATAATAGGAAACAGTAGATAGTGGCACCTCAGCACAATTCTAATTTAATGAGAAACAATAAAATAGTTTTCCAAAGGGGCCTATTTAGGTCCAAGAAAGGGAGATATTAAAGTTCCAAGATTTATTCTACTTTCGTTAAGGTATGCTGATACACATTTTCTAAGGCTATATTCTACTCACTGATTAGATCTCTCTCTTTATAATTTTCTTACTTGTAAGGGAATTAGATTGGTATTTTCCAGGCCAAATAACTTTTAGACAAAATATTTAAACTGAATCAATTCATTTCCCACACAAGGAAGGTTGATCAAAATCCTATATCACTCAGACAGCTCTATGAGGCATACATTTAATATATTTAGATATCATTAAGTGCAAAACCATGGGAATCAACGATTACAAAATGGGTTTTAGAGAAGAACTGAATATACATAAAACTTTTGGCAAAGTACTATCTTTAAGAACCACCCCCTTCCCCAGCCTTTTTCTGGTGTTTTTCCAATTAATTGCACCAGCTGACCAATAGGGATTAGTCATTGCAATGTTCAAGCAGTATGCTGTGTAAGGTCAGATGTGATGATGATGATGGTGGTAAAAGAGGTGACAGCTGACATTAATTGAGCCCTTCCTATGAAAAGCCCATTCTGTCCCTTGCTTGCTACATTCTAACATTCACTCTGTGCTCAGATCTCTGTTAAATGTGTAAAGGATTTTCCGGTGCCTTGTAAGTTACACTGCACTGTGCTCTCATTGATAGATGGGCCAACTGATACCAAGACAGGTTGAGCAACCAGGAATCACCAGACTGGCCTGGACAGTCCCTACAGAGAGGTGCTCACCGACTAAGGGCATGGCCTTAGAACAAACGGATTGGATTTGATTTTGAAAAACAGAAGCTCGTGACATTGTGTCCAGTCAAGATGTAAACTCATATGGCTTACGCAGAGACAGACGTCCAACCAAGTCCCTACCTTCCAGAAATGCAAACTCAAACATCATTGCTGGGAGACGGGAGTAGCACAGAGGATGCACCCCAAGATGGGGACACAGAAAGCAGGCAGCCCTCCACTGGGGGAAAAAAAGACACCAGCGCTCAGTCCTTTGTTGGGCTGAAGCAGAAAGAAAGTGCTGCTCCTCATTCAATAAAGAGCATGGCCATAGCTGCTCCTTAAAGAGTTCAAGTTAGAGCTATTCATTTGATAGCACTGAAGAGGTCAGATGGCAGGTGTAGATATCCCATTGGAAGGCATCATGAAAACCCCGAGGACCTTGAACATAGAAATGGCAGCAAAAAAAGAGGCAACACAAAGAACAAAATTCAGAAGACACAGGACCAGAGTCTAAAAAGGTGTGTGTTTTCCATAATAGATTTTAGGGTCAGGGTCAGAGGCTGGGAAAGGTCTGCAGAAACCAGGGTGAACCCCAGCTCTGCCACCAGCTAGCCATGGGGACTCAGCTGGGCAACAACTCTACCTGTATGAGCATCTGTTTCTTCATCTGTAAAATAAGGGTAACTGTGTCCCCACCTCTTAGGGCTGCTATACAGTTTAACTGCGTACATAAAGCATTTGCACACTGCATAAATATGCAGCAAGCACTCAATAAATCCTACCTACTAATACCATCAATGTTCTTGTTTCTGCCAACACAAATGAAAATATTTCTACATTCCCCTTGTGAAAAATCCCTGCTTACTGGGTAGTAAAGAAAGGAAAGAAAGAAATCAACAATAGCACAAAGGGAAAACCTACAAGGAATCTTCTTTTCATTCCCTTGCACTTAAGATGTCCTGTGTGAAGGTGCCAGATGGAGTCCACTTTGGCAGCTGAACGAGAGTCCTTGATCAGAGGCAATGAATAAATGCACTACAGTTTAAGACCTAAACATGGCTGATAATCTGGCCAGCTCTCATCCCTGAGGGCTAAGTGTCAAGCTGATATCTATCTAACCTGAACTAAGTTCCAAAGCTGGAGACAGTGACTGGTTTGAACCAATCTTCAGCACCATGTTTAAGTTTGAGCTCTGCTGCCTGCCCCTCGTCTACGATACCACAGCTCTCTGATCCAGCCAGTGCCAGTGACCTCTCCTGAGCCCCATGTCCGAAAACCCCAGTGCATCACCCACAAGAGCGAGCATTCCTCCAGGGCTTACTGTGTGCCAGACTTTGTGCTAACTGGTTCACATACAGTGTTTTCTTTGAGCAAACAGAGGTACGTGAAGACTTAAGCTGTAAAGTGAAAGTATATGATTTCTCTTTCTCCACCTCTTTCTGCTTTAGGAAAACCATTTACTGAATTCCTTCCATGAAACTGTGATATACACTCTTACTAAATAGATAGGGTCGATCGCCTGCTCAAGTCTCAGAGGATGTCTCATGACATTTAGAATAGAACCTAAATATATTTAAATGGTCCCAAAGTCCTACATGATTTAGATCCCGCCTGGCACTCTTATCTGCCAATGATTTCAGTTTCTAAACCCTCGCCCTGTGACATTCTCTCTTCCCCTGGAGGACATGTTAAGTTTGTGTCCACTTCAGGACCTTTGCACCTGCAACATACCCACTCTGCCTGGGGAGCTCTTCCCTGGGATCTTCCTTCCCATGGCTAGTTGAAATCGACCATGGTGGAAGTATTTATACCAAAGAAATTGGCCAACACTCAAATCAGGGCTTTTGTCTCCCAGAAAATCACTTACTGAACATTTACCAGTATAGAACTACCTACTTCTATTCTCCTACTGTGACTGTGCAACACGAGACTACTCCATTTCTTCTGACCATCCACCACTCTGAAATCATATTTTCCCTGTGTTGTTTACTTTATTAACACTCTCTTGCAGCTATCATTTAAAGAGAGCAAAGACATTACCCAAATCGCTCGCTACCATATCCCTGATACTCAAAAGCATGTGTACAAGAGCTTTAACTGTTTTTGTTGAAAGAATGAAATCAATTCTGTGCACTTTCTTTGCATTACTTGCCCCACTGTGTCTAAGATTTCTGAATTTCCTCATGGCTTTTCATGGCTAAGATTCTTTTCGAATTTTCTAGGAGCTACAGCTTCAAGAACGATCAAAACTGACAGTGTACGTATGCCTTACCAGTCACCAATTAAGGAATGGAATGATGATTTAAAACATCATTTACTAGTTTCCCTACTCTATAATATCTGTTTGGAAATTGTGAAGAGTTCACCCTTGTCTCTTTTCATTCTAGAGTTCTATGTAGGAAAAATGTCTCCCTTTTGAAGGGCACTGACTGTATAATCCCTTTGTTAGGATAACAAGACCATCTGGCCTCATCCATCTTGCTGCAATTTGATCCTGGGTTAATTGCACCCTGTCACTAGCCAAGATTGACACTGTATGTTTTCTCTCTTCACTAAGTCTAGTTCATTATGGACGCAGCTTTTTGAAGACTCAAATTCTTGAGGACTTTTTTACAGCACATGAATGGGACCTAGGACTTCTGCTGGGGTTTTCCCGGTGGCCCACAGAATCAGTGTATCATCAAAAGTAGGATATGAGAGGGGAAGTTGGCCACAAGAGAAAAGAAGATATAAGTCCTTTGGAAGGTTGACAAGCAGTATCTAGTGGGCAAAGGAAGAGCGGAGCAATTAAGCAATCCCTCTATTTGATTATCTAAGCCAAATGATGTCAATGAGCAATAGCACTTAACAAAAGTAATCGCATACTTGAAGTGTTTACGTATAGGATCCCAAATTCAATTGCCTGTAGGAGCTAAGAAGATAAAATAAATATTGAGGCAGTTAGGATATTAAATAATATTGGGGGTGGGGTGCCTGGGTGTTTAAGCAGCCAACTCTTGATTTCAATTCAGATCATGATCTCAGGGTTGTGGGATCGAGCCCCGTGTTGGGCATGAAGCCCAACACGGAGTCTGCTCAAGAAATTTCTCTCTCCCTCCACCTCTCCCCCTGCTTATTCTCCCTCTCAAATAAATATATCTTTAAAAAATAATAATAATATGACAAATGGAAGACTCTATGAGCCCTCTAAATGGAGCAACGGACACCAGCTCTAGCCAACTTCTGCCAAGAGGAAGTATGAAACCTACAATGTCAAGTTGTAATGGATACCATTGACTGCCTTGCAATTCCCATCCTCTCCTTGTGTATGTAACCCTCCTCCCCCAAGATGACCCCTTCTCCCATTGCATCCTCCAGGTCTAGAACATTGGTCTAAGCCAGTTGAGAGAATTCTGTTTACCTTGCCAGTAATTAGCATAGGAGCATGTGTGTGACCCAGTTCTAGCCAAGGAGACATAAAGGAAGGCCAGTTCGATGTTCAGAGTTCCAAAGAAATTAGAAGAGATCATCTTTCTTCCTCTGGACAGAGTTGTATCTTACTCTAATGCCAGAAACTGCTGTTGCCATCTTGCCATACAGCGCCTGGGACATCTGGACCAGATCCCTGGAACACCACATCTGGCCAACCTCTGGAGCTTGTTTTATATAAGATAACAAATCCTTACAGTTTAAGCCAGTCTATGTAAGGTTTTACTTGATACTTGCAGACAACAGTACCCCCACAGGATATACCAAGCTTCCAACTTTTCAAGACAAATAGGAAATCCTATTTTTTTGCAATTCCATTTTCTTAAATTGTGGCCACTAATTTTTAACATTGTACAGGAGATTCCCTCTCTAATTAAAACAACCAAAACAGGACAAACTTCAGGAGGGTGGGGCATGTTTTTAACTCATGACTGAGCTTGACACCTTCACTCCAGGCTCTCAGTGGAATCTATCCCAAATTGCACATCCTGGGGATGTTTTAACTTCCTGGAGCTTTCTGTGTCCCCTCACTACTGATCAAGAGAATACTCATCCCTGCCTGACTTTCAGAAATTCACTGTCTGCATAATTTAGATAGAATATCAATATCCAAACACACCATAGTGTGGTGCTCAGCAAAACTGATGTGGGGTTGTTGGAGAGAAGACCTTCAAGAAATGAAAGGTTTGTTAATTAAGTTTCTTTGCCAGAAAAAGGTCATGGAAATGAGAAAATACTTACCTTATTAAAGTCCAGCAAAACCAATAAACTTGAATTACTATGTATATTAACATGGTTAGTTCTGCAAATATGATCCATTCTTGTCTTCTGAGCTCTGCTCACAACTTGCTCCCTCTTGAAAAATACTCTCTCCTGTCTCCTTTGCCCATCCATGGTTTACCTAGATTTTAAGACCCAGTTCAAAGCCTACCTCTTCCAAGAAGCTGCCCCAGATGGGAATTTCTCAAACTGTTTCTTTCTGTGTCGTTCACACATTAAATGTGGTTGCAGAGACATCTGGGGCTGTCTGTCTGTTGAATAGAAGATTTCTGGCTCAGACCAGAGTAACTGGGTCTGAGCTTGGAAATCTACAAATTATATGCTCTTCAATTTCATCTTCTACACGCTATTCCAATGTACTCAGTAGAGTATCATTCTAATAGAGTTTTGAGTCATTATCTGGGTTTATTTTCACATAATTCTTTCCAAAGAGGTCCTATCCTCTCAATTATAAGCTCCTCAAAAGCAAGGACCTGCTTTTCTACTTCCATATTCTTACTTACGCTGAGATCCAGATTCATCGGAAAAAAAAAAAAAAATGCAGATTTATGGTTCAGGGGTCCTTTTGAGGATTAAGTGAGGTAATAAAAATTTTCAAATATGTTGAGTCCTAACTATATAGTAAAACAGAATTCTAAACCTTAGGTATCTTGTTTCGTCTCATCTTCCAAACAAACCTGTTAGGAGGTAGGAGCCTCCTCTCCGTGCTGAGCAGGAGACTGACCCCAGAAAAGGTGGGAAAGCTGGAAAAGTTCACAGAACCAGTAAAGGCGGAGCTGGATTTCAAAGCCACATTCCTCTGATTCAAAAGTCTGTTTTTATTCCTGATCCGATGTCTGTGCAAATATCAATCACCGGCGATACACAAATCCTGGGATACCGCGGAAGCCCGAAATGTACTAACACCCACCCAGGCCAGACCTTGGGGTAAAGAACAATTGCTTCCCTCTTCCTGTATCAAGAATAACGAATCCTGGGAGTCTGGCTGGCTTGGTCATTGAGCGTCTGCCTTCTGCTTGGGGTCTTGGGATCAAGGCCCACATGGGGCTCCCTGCTCAGGGGGAAGCCTGCTTCTTCCTCTCCCACTCCCCCTGCTTGTGTTCTTTCTCTCTATCTCTCTCTGTCAAATAAATAAAATCTTAAAAAAAAAAAAAAAAAAAAAAGAAGAATGAATGCTGTATTGGCTTCAGAACTCATCCTAAGGGTACAGAAATGTGTCCCACCTCAGAGGACACTGGGCCCTCATAACAGAAACTCAGGGGAAGCAGCAGCTCCTGTTGGAAACCCCATCAGATCCGAAGCAACCTGTGATGTCACACCAGCAGCCTGGCCAGGAGGAACCTGTTGCCCTCTCGCTCGTCCACGGTGGTGTTCTCAACCCCCGCCGCATCTCAGAATTCCCAGGGACATTGTTTTTAAACTAATCCAGATGCTTCAGCCTCAGGCACGGAGATTTTGAATCATTCTGGGGTGTGCCCAGGTGCCTCTGCCTTACAGCCGGCTGAGAAATCTGTCTGACAACAGACTTGGCCTCCTGAGCTCGGCCCCCACTGTGGCCTGCCCTGTGGACCTTTGGCTCACCCTTCCTTTTTGCATCTCGAATGTAGCCCCAGGGACACCTGCCACATATAGCAGGCACTGAAGAAGTATTTGTTGAAAGGCGACCAGTGAATTTTGAAACTCGCTAACCTAAAAACGGCCTCATTGACCCTCTTCCTCTCCCCGAGGACTCTTCCACTCACCTCTGATTATCAATGGTCCTCTTGCCTCCCTCTGGAGTCTGAACAATCAGGAAAACAGGAACTGCGTTACTTAACCCGGCCCAGAACGACATCAACTCATAAAAGTGCTAATCGAGTTTAGGGTTCGCTAACTCTGTCTTCTTGGGGAAGCAGCTCTCCATGGGTTTCTCACGTTTCATGTTTCTGCACGTCCTGTGGGCAGAGGCCCTAACAGCTTTTGTTCTGGACTATCTTTTCCAGGATGTTCATTCAGCAGGTGGCCTTGGAAGACAGAAATAGTAGCGCCCTCCGGGCAGAGGGCAGATTTGCTTCCTGGCCAGCCTAGTAAAGATGATGTCCTCCTCCAGGGCAAAAATGGAAGTCTGCTAGCAGCTCCCTTATGAAAGATCAAGTTTCCTAAGCTGTGGGTTCCTTGGCTGTGCTGCAAACACTACGCATATAAATCTACCTGGGCCGTTGGTCTTGGCCCCCATGGACCTCGAGGGCCAAGGGAACCGAAGGGGACACAAAGCTCACACAGGCTGCTGCGCTGAGTAATGAAACCCATTCATTGTCTCTGACTCTGGGGACTTGAGTCTTCTGCCAGAGCCTCTGGAACCGTGGTGATCTCACTTGTTAGTCTGCAGGGAGGACAAGGCCAGACGCTCCCCAGTCCTTGACAGGTCTACAGGTCTGTCTTCCTCACCAGATCCAAAGCCGCCGACCCCCATCTCCCTTCCCCATCGCGCTGACCTGAGTCTACCACCGTCTGCCTCCCTCCCTGCGGCCACACTAGCCTCCTAGCCTCAGAGCGTTGTCCTGGCTCTTCCTTCAGCCTGGAACGTTCTTTGTCCCGACCCCAGATGGCTCCCTCCTCCACCTCATTCAGATCTGTTTCCTTATTTAAGCTCCATGAGGGGCTCGGTCGACTTTGCTCACCGTTATAACCTCAGTGCCAAGCACTGTTCCAGGAACAGAGTCTGATACAAATAGGTGCCTGACATGTATTCACTGGACAGACAGATGAATTAAAGGGTAAAAACATCCAGCATAACACTGCATATACTGCTATTCTGGAAAAGTAGTTTCCATCAACGTCACTGTGGTGGATATACAAATTTTAGTCAGTAACACCCAATACACAAAATGTGGTATTTCTCCCCCCCCCCCAAAATAGAAGATATTTAATATTAACATATTTTCCTCTTTTACATGTATTGTTTTTCACACAATAATGTTTAAGAATATTATATCTGGATGTTTATACATTATACTGTAATTACTACACAATTGAAATTCATAAACAATGATTTCTTATGGATATATAAAATTCTATCCTGTAGGTATTTCAAGATTTACATATCCATTCTGTATAGGTGGGTATTTGAATATCCCACTTTATCTCCACAATGTAAAGCTTAAATCACCATCTTTTTGCATGTGTGTGCGTGTGTGTGTGTGTGTATAAACAATGAATTCTGTTACGCTGAAAAGAAATTTTTTTTAAAAAAAGACCTTGATCAGAGGAAAAATAAAATAAATATATATATAGTTGCCTTCTTTTTTTTCTTTTTTTTTTTTAAGATTTATTTATTCATTTGAGAGAGAGAGTGCATGTACCCACGTGCAGGGGCAGAGGTGAGGGGGAGAGAGACAAGCAGACTCCCCGCTGAGCAGACTGCCCAGCACAGGGTTCAGTCCTAGGACTCTGAGGTCATGACCTGAGCCAAAATCAAGTCATCAGACGCTTAACAAACTGAGTCACCCAGATGCCCCCCAAATGTGATGTTTCTGTATTTCTGGAGATTAAGCTTAATCTGCTTCAAGCCCCCTCTCCTGGGCTGGTGAGAAACTCAATCTTAGTTACTGGGAGGGGCTCTCTAGGCTCTCTGGGATCATGCAAGAACCCCAAGGGGGTGGACACAGCTCAGAACATTCAGAAAAGGGATTTTTGGTTTTGGGATAATAGTTGTCACTACCGATATACGTTGTGCCCCCCAAAATACATACACATACACACACTTCCTCCAAAAAAATTGTATCTGTAGAGCGCCACAGATGTCCCCTCTAAGATTTAGCCGCTGCCTGGGACATTGCAGTAGAGCATCTGACCCATCAGACCGGCAAAAAACAAAAGCAAATCCCCTTTACCAGCTCCGAGGATGCTCCCCGACTTCTCTTCCTCTCATCCGCGGGCTCCTACCTCCACCTCCCAAAAGTTCTCATCTCTACCCACCCGATGCAATACCCTTCAAACGACTGTAGATTTTCCAAAACTTAAACTTGGAAAGTTTTGCCTTTGGCCCTACTGCACACAAGCTGCCGTAAAATGCTAAATGAGGCATTTAAACAGACTTGTTGAAATTCAACCAGGCAAACTCAAAGTCTCGGTTTCCCTCCTTCACATGGCAGGGGAAATACAGCAGAGAATAAAATACACAGTGATACCCAATAAATTACCTACCACATTAGAATTAGTCTGTGTGTGCATGTCCCGGCATTTACCGCGGTGCCTGGCACACGAGTATTGAGTCATTGTCGGTGGAACTCATGACTGAATGAATGAATTTAATTTATCTCAAGTAAACGTACCTCAAGAAATGCCCTTAGGGTGGACATTTTCCTAGAGATGCTTTGCTCCTCTAGATTCTCTCTCTACTCTTCTCCATCTTCTCTTGGGCTCCAAGAGGCTGACCTTCCGCCTTTGGATGGGTTTCCTTAAAGGGGTGTGTCCACAGGACAGCTCAGTGAGGGAGAAGAGTACGATCAAGGTATGAATTCTCCCCACCCCTGGTCAGTTTCAGTGGCATCACCAAGAACGGTGTTACCTGTTCTGGTCAGTGTTTGTCATGGTCGGATCCCAAATTCACAGGTGGAAACCCTAATCCCAGTGTGATGGTGTTTGGGGTGATTAGATCACAGGATGGCACCCTCACGAATGGGATTAATGTCCTTCAAACAAGAGGCCATTGAGCGAGCTCACTCTCTTTCTGCCCTGTAAGGAGACAAGGAGAAGTGGATGGTGTGCCACCCAAGAGGGCTCTCACCGGAACCTGACTGGGCTGGCACCTTGTCCTCAGAATTCCAGACTCCAGAACAGCAAGGAAAAAACTTCTGTTACTTAAAACTTAAAAAACTTCCCAACGGGGATGCCTGGGTGGCTCAGTGGGTTAAGCCTCTTCCTTCAACTCAGGTCATGATCTCAGGGTCCTGGGATCGAGGCCGGGATCGGGCTCTCTGCTCAGCAAGGAGCCTGCTTCCCCTTCTCTCTCTGCCTGCCTCTCTGCCTGCTTGTGATTTATCAAATAAATAAATTAAAAATCTTTGAAAAAAAAAAAAAGAAAGAAAAGAAAACTCATTTTAAAGAAAAAAATAAAACACCCAACGTATGGTAAAATGTTAGAGAAGAGAATCAGAGAAATATATAGATGATGTGTGTGTCTGTTGTGTGTGTGTGTGTGTGTGTGTGTATACACACACAGGTGTGAATGCACACAGGTACATCTGTATTTATTTCAGGGTCCTCACTGCCAGCACTCATGGGAGCAGGTGACATTTTCCGTCCCCAAAGAGCTACTGTCTCCATGTCAGGTGCTGGAGCTCAAGGTCCATAGGGCAGGCCGTGAGGAAGACAGATGGAAAGTGAGGAAGAGGGTGAAAAAACTAAAAGCCACCAGGATGATCTGGGGCTCATGCGGACAGACTGAAACCTGCCTCAGTTCCCATTGTCCCTAACCGCAGGGACAAGGCTGTCCGGGAGTGGCCAGGCCCTCCACCGCGGCGAGAACACGCACCCGGCCTAGAAGTGCAGAGACTGAGAGAGCCGGCCACCGAGGGAAGGGGGAGCAGTGGCAGGCCCTGCCGCTGTCTCAGGCCAAGGAGGCGATCCAGCAGGCAAGCCCCAGGGCCCCAGATCTCATACCGGATCCTTGGTGGCTCTCCGTAGAAGGCGACTCCGGGACACGTGGTTCAGCCAGCCACGCCAGCACACCCAAAGCCAGCAGCTCCCTCAAGTAAGCTCGAAGCCAGCCAGGAGGCTCCCCTCCCCGCCGGCGGTTCTCTCGCAGGGTCTCCCTCCACCCACCAGCCCCCGGACACTGCACTCTGTCCCCTGTGGTTTCCAGCCACACTGCCCATGCTGCTGGCGATGCGCCCCCTCCACGCTCTCCCCAAACTTCGCAGCTGGAACCCTGCTGGGACCCTGACGGACAGTACAACCACCCTCGGTGCGGAGGAACAAAGAGAACATCGACTGGTAGATTTATTTATTGTTTTTCCCAGCTGGAGCTGGATTTGCTTAAAAATATTCATTGAGCATCTACAAATGGAGACCCTACATGCCCGACAAATGCGATAGGGGTCCAGAGGTGGCCAAGGGACGAGATCCCCCACCTCCCACGATGCTCACCCTCCAGCAGAGGGCGCGGAGCGTACCTCCCTCTGCTTCCCTGCCTTGCGGCCTCACGGAGTAGACGCATAAACTGGAGATATTCATTAAGTTTCCAGAACCTTCTGAGGAAAGGTGGTTTATGAAACAGAGTTATTGTCCTACTGCATCTCCAAAGATACAGTTTATCTTGCCTCATTTTTAAGAATAAAAGAAAGGGGGATTTATCATGAGCACAGGCAGAATGACTGACTCTGGACCAGACTCTTTTCGCAGAATATCTTGTTTCATCTTCATGCGATGCCACAAAATACATGGTCAGAAATTATTATCTCCACTAGGTCAATGGAGCGGTAAAAGCCAGGAGAGGTAAAATGGCCAGCCCAAGGTCACACGGCTAGCAAGGGAAGTGAATGGGATGCTTAGTTTTGGTCTGGGCTCCCTACATGGGAAGGAATTAGGTGAAATGTTCTATTTTTTAAAACCTTACAACAAGCCTAATAAGATAGGTTTGATTACTAGCCCTCCTGTCATGCCACAGGGGGCTCCAGGGTGGAGAGGACGCACAGATACTGAGTGAAGGAGTCAGGAACTGGACCCAGCTCGGCCTGATCACGGAGCCCACCGTCTTGCTACTCACCAGAACCCATAAAACACAGCTGACATGGCATTTGTTCAGGCCATGTTTCATTCCTGAATATCTTTCTCCATAAATACACAGAGAGATCTACATATCAGTAGAGATAGAGCCCCACATATCCATTACATTCCATTCAGCACATAATACCGATACTCCATCTAATGCTTCAAGCTGTTCTACTCCTAGTATTGAATTATTTGCTTCTCCCAACCTCCATTAACCAAGTTTGGGGAGAAAAGCTAGCTGCCACATAAGTCTTGATGAGAATAAAGTCTCTTTATTACTATTATTATTCCCCTAATGGTCTGTGCAGTATTGTACATAACTTTTTAGTCCTTCATAAAACCCCGTTGATAAACATTTGACAACTTGTTACGATTTTAAAACTTTCATTGCCAGATCTGGGCCAGCACCACTGGAATCTAACAACGTGATATGAAGGCAGCCGCGGTATCGGTGATGCAATAAAGGATTTTGCAGCCACTCTCAGGGCCTAATTTATGACATGCGTACTGATGAATGATCAAGATTCACTATTTGCCATTATAAGAAACAGGCCAACCAATTCATAATTTTCAGGAAAGCTGGTTTTAACAGCCCTATTAGTTTTACAATTCCGACTTTTGTAAGCTTCAATTTGTTATGTTTAAGTTATTTGCTCTGAGGAGTTGGAGTGCTCTTACTGGGGTCTTAAGGTCTATTTTTTCCCAAACAGAGTTTTCAGAGAAAGACAATAGCAGTGCTGAAAAGTTCAATTAAGATCAACTCTGAAAGTCAAAGGGAAAAGCTGTGGATATTCATTCAAGTTGAAAATACACAGAGCCTTTCTACCCCTCTTCTGTTTATTAAAAAATATACATAATCAGCTGGAGGGGATGTGTGTTGCCGTCTGTGAGGTGCATTAGAGTTTTTAGACATTTGCTAGACCAGATCTGATCTCCAGACTTCACGGTATTAATCCCTCTGTCTATTGAGGGATGGTTAAAATATTAAAAGAGTGAGATACATATATTCAAAAAGCATATTTGATCTGGGTCCATATATAAGCTGCTCAAATATGGAAGCTAAAAAATAATTTTTAATATGTACATATTAATATGTACTTAGCCCATACCTGGTCATTCATTCATTCATGAAAGAAATGGTTTTTAAACACCACACAGTTGTTGGTAAACTATAACCTGCAGGCCTAATTCAGGCCTTTGCCTATTTTTGTCCGGCCTAGAAACTAGGAATGGTTTTCCCATTGTTTTAGTCAAAAAGATCAATAATATTTCCTGACATGTGAAAATGATAGGAAATCCAAATTTTGGTGTCTGTAAATAAAGTTTTATTGACACACGGTCACACTCATTTGTTCCCATGTTGCTGAGGTTGTTTTGACACTGCAGTGTTGGAAGTCAGTAGAGTCAACACAGCCATGTGGCCCACAAAGCCTAAAATATTTACTACTCGGCCCTAATCCATTCTATTCCAGGTCCTGGAGCTAAGAGAAGGAAGGAAGGAAGGAAGGAAGAAAGAAAGAAAGAAAGAAGAAAGAAAATAGTAAAACAGACCAGTCTTTCTTCATTAGGGACAGCAATAAATATGTCAAATGATTTTAAATGCTATGGAGAAGAGCAAATCAATAATAAGTAAATCAAATACAGACTGATAAGGTGGGTTGAATGTATGACTCAAATATCAAGGTGCCACTGCCACTGGGGACATGACTTTTGAAACAAGGAATAATTCTTGGTGAATTTCCAAACAGAACAGAGTAAACTCTCCTTCCATTTATGCAGTGTATATTAAAACTATACAAAGAACACTTTGTGCTATATATAAAATGGAATTTGGTTCTAGGTCAAGATCATCGTAATCAGGGCTTTTCAACTACCCAACTTTCTGACATAATGCTAGAAAGTCAAGCAGGATGTGAAACAATCCTTCTTTGTGCTGCACTCTCTCTCAGATGGCAGGATGTTGAGTAACCTTGGCCCTCACCCACCAATTCAACACAGACATTAAAATCTCTGAGACTGTTGTCAGGCTTGGAGGGGGAAAAACAAGGTTGAGATCTGGGAGCCAAGTTTTCAACAGATGAGGAGGGTGGCCAGGAAGGAGGTAGATAATCTCAAAGAAGTGATCGTGGTATGCTGGTAAATGTTTAATAAGTCGCTCTGATTTGTAATGTTTGCCAATTTCCATGGTGTAAATACTCCACGGTGTCCAGTCTCAAGCTACCAACATGACATCATTGAATACAGAAGGTGGAAGAAGGTATATTCAACTAGCTCTCCAGAGCCAGTCTGAGCCAGCCCCTGGGATGGATAGTGGTTGATACATGTAAAGGGCATGAGCCTCCACCAAACAGAATACTTCACCTGAGCAAGTAGGAACGGCCAACTGAAAGATACATCAGTGAGTGACCTGTCACCAACCGAACTTCTCAACTCAGAAGGATATGGAGGCAACAGAGATAACGCTTTCCCTTCACTAAGCGGCGACCTCAGGGATTCAACTAAGGTGAGAAATGAAGAAGACAGTTTTTGAGGCTGATAAAGATTTAGCAGTGTGTTTACTGGGAAACAGAATTCTGGAAGAAAAAATATGGGGACATTTTGGAGACAAGTTAGCAGAGGGAGGCTGGGTAAGGAAGTTTCCAGGCCAGAAAACTTTCTGGGTATGGCCAAGGGTAACAGAGAGCCTCTCCCCATTCCAAACCAAGCCCGACAGCCACCGAAGAGGCAGTATTCCCGCAAATTCATCTTGCACACAGTCATCAAATTATTATAATTTAGCTTCTGCAACTACAGTAGCTGCTCAGAAAACACATTACTACAGTAGAGCTCTGCGAAATATTTTGCACATACAGCAAACGTGGCAAATTTTGCCACTTCATTGACTCTGTAAAACTGAAAGATCTCCCCCTTTGTCTTGTATAGTTTCACTAATTACATCATTAGCAGAAGGCCATTGGACCAACATGAAGGAGATAAAAACTACTTTTTCTACATTTAAGTGGAAATATAAGTTAAAATATAGAAATATCCATGCCTATATGGTACAAAATCCACAGGAGAGTCAAGTGATTAAGAGAGACGTCATCTTAAAAAAAATCAAAAGATTGACATCTTTTACGTACAATTGCTGTGATCAGACAACCAATCTCAGTTGCTCAATCTTGCTAATACGGACACTCTTCGATGAAGACAGGAAGGCAGGGTGAATGCAAAAGTTTCAGCACAAGGAGTGTCTGAATAGAAAGGGATGAGTATAAGAGAACAAATAAATGAAAGTGAGGTTCTTGAGACTGGCCAAGATAGAAGTGATGTTTCAACCCTTCCCAGAGGCACGTGGTCTCCAAAGGTGGGACGTGCTGGCAGTCAGTGGCAATGCATGGGGCAGTGGGCCTGAGGACAGGAATGAATTTTAATTCTCTAGGAAGTGACACACACAATGAACCTGACTGCCCAAAATTTCACTCTACTATATACGCAGGAACAAAGAGTAACATATGTGGCATAATGAAATCTTGTCTGGAAAACTTTATGCCTGTGGTTATAATTATGAGTATCTATGAGTCGGCTGAATTCTGTCCCAATTGAGGCCGTGAGCATTAGCATTCAGTTCTTGGAAATATGACTCAACCTGTGCCAGCCAACTCCATGATGAAGTTCCCAATGGGGACTCAGCTCCGGAGAGCCATGTGGGTCATGCAGCAAGAAGGTACTGGAAGAACTTGAACAGGAGAACCCTTAGGGGAAGCACACGGACTTTGATGTCAGCCCTGGGCTTGCAACCTGGTATCTTATTTGGCCTCCTAGTGTGAGATTGGGCAAGTCAATTAAGCTTTCGAAGTTTCCTCATCGGTAAAATGGAGGTTGAATAGTATGTACATCCGAGAGCCAACAATGAAGGAACTAAATGAGACAATGCATTGATGTGGTTAACGCAGTGACTGGCATCTATTTTGTCTGCAGTAAATGTTGGCCAGTGATACCAGTTATAACAGGAATAGACTGGCATGAGTGTTTCTGCTATGGAGAGACCAACTCTAAAGCAGCAGTCGTGAAAAACAGAGGATGGATGGATTGACCAACTGGAGGCCTAGACTCCATTCTAAACACTTCTTTGCTTAAGTAAACTTTATCTGTCCCTGAGGTAAATGGGTTCGAAAAATTTAACTCAAGGGCTTACTATATGTCCCAGGCACTGATCTACGTACTGGGAATACAGTGAATTCAAAAGATTAAAATCCCAGCCATTGTGCAGCATATATGGCAGTAGGGAGAGACAGACAATATACATATATATTTTTTTAAATCAACAGTCCCGTATAAACAGTGACTCCCAAAGTGGGGCCCTTGGGTCAACAACGTCAGCATCAACCTGGGAACTTTTTAGAAACACCCAACTTGGGGCTTCCCTCCAGTCCTGAAGGGAATGAATGAATCAGGAACTCAGAAGGTAAAGCCCAGACATCTGTGGTCTAAGAAACCTTCCAGGGGATTCTGACACAAGCCAAAGTTTGAGAATCACTGAGATTTTGCATTTCTGACAAGCTCCTAGGGGGCCCCGATGTGCTGATATGGAGACCACACAGTTAGAATGACTGATATAAACAAGCCAGGGATAAGAGCTTACTGAGTAAATAAAACAGGCAAGGGGGTGTCTTAAGCCAAGGTCCTGCAGAAGCAGACCCTGAGATGAGAATTTGAAATGCCGGTGGTTTGTTGGGGATATGGGAAGCCCAAGAGGGGAGTGAAAAAGTGAGACAGGCTAAGGGAAGACAGCCAACATGGTTGCGAGCATGTGGCTCAGGGCCCACTGGGACCTCCAGGAACTGTACGGAATATGCCTCAGCTGTCCAGCCCAAAGAGTGAGGAAGCTGAGGCACTTACTTACCACTTCATCAGCCACTGACTAAGGTCACGCTCAGAGGGGTTAACTAACTGCCTGATGTCTGCCCTATCCCTCACAGAGGAGAAGAGAAAGCCCTCAGCGCAAGAGAAACAGGTTCTTGCAGCAGGTAGCTGTTTCCAGGGGTAGGAGGAATGTGAGGTATGAGGGAAGGCAGAGAAGACAAGCTTGTGGAGAAAAAGTGGGAGTTGAACAAAGACCAGAGGACAAGAGGGAGCAAGTCCTGCCCATATCTGGAAACTTCCCAGGCAAAAGGAACAGAAAGAACAGAAAGAACACAGGGCTCCAGTGTAGGGTCTGCTTGTCCCTCTCCCTCTGCTCTTCCCCCTGCACTTGCACTCACTCTCTCACGCCCAGCAGCCAGCGCATGAGCAGAACAGTGAAGAGGCCTCCGATGTGTCTGGAGTAGCAAAGGGCAGGAAGGGGGAGGGCGTGGGGAGTCACAGCAGGGACTGCTTCTGGGGGCGGGAAGTGAGGCCACTGGAGGTTTTGCGTACAACACCTGACTTCAGTTCAAAAGGATGTGGGGGGAGAGAGTCTGTTGGTTGCATACAGAATATGAATATTCTGGTAGACAGAGGGACAGGGATAGAGTGATATGGAGACATGGATCCAGGAGAATAGGGACCCTGTGAGGAGACCACTCTAAACCTGAGGCAGAAATGCTGGTGGCTTGGACCGAGGTACAAGGATACTTCAATGACATCATGAGCAGCTTGGTTTTCTCAGGTGAACCCCTCAGCTTTCCTCCATATGGGCTTCAGAGGGCCAAGAGGAGACAAAGCCACGAGGAGCTGCTCCAGGATTACACACTCAACGTGCGAAGCCACCCTGGAAGTAGGAGCAGTCTCTCCCCCACCAGTTGGAGCAAGGACCCAGGACCAAGCCTGGGTTGCCTGCGGGGCTGTAAACTACTCTTCACAGCCATGGTCATGGGGTGCCTTGATGGACTGCATGTGGTTCACGCGTCCACTGCTGGAAACCAGAGGCTGGAATAGCCAGCCACACCCCAACCACGTGTTCTGAGAGAGCTGGAGGGCGGGGAAGTTCTCCTGAAGACATCTGACGGAGGTGGTACACGACGCTCTCCATCCTCCCTTCTATAGTAATAGAGTTTTTAGGCCAACCCATGGCCACCTGAAGTCCACACTCCCCAGTCTTGCTCACAGATCGATGGGGCCACATGATGAAACAGTGGGCGAACAGAAGGGATAACACCCAGGGAAGCTGGATGGCTCAGTCAGTTGAGCGTCCAACTCTTGGTTTTGGCTCAAGTCATGATCTCTGGGTCATAGGATGGGGCTGCAAGTCAGGCCCCCATGTGGGGCCCTGCACTGGGCTCCAGTGTAGGGTCTGCTTGTCCCTCTCCCTCTGCTCTTCCCCCTGCACTTGCACTCACTCTCTCTCCCTCTCTCTCGAAAATAAGTAAACAAATCTTAAAAGAAGAAGGAGATGGAGAAGGGGAAGAGGTTGGGGGAGGAGGGAGGAGGAAGAGGAGAAGGAATAATGTACAACTTGCTCTTTTGGCCTTAAAACAAAGTGGGTGCCACAGCCCTTCTCCTTCCTCCTGATGGGAATGCAACCCCAGGGAGGGTGATCCTGGGTCCTGAGGACAACGGAAGCATCCTAATAACAGAAAGCAACGGGACAAAAGGAGCCAAGGTTCCTACCAGATTTTCAGAGCAGGATCCCACTATTAGCTTGGATTTTGATTTCTGTGAAACCAAAATGAAATTCTGTTTTTGTTTTGTTTTTTTAAGTTACCATTTTGAGGGGCCCGGGCAAAGCAGACCAAAATCCTAACTTCTACAGAGAATGGGTTTTATTATCACAAGGAGGAGAGTTTTATTATCACAATAGGGACTAAGGAGGCAAAGAGGGGAAAAAAGCAATGATAGTCTTCACTGTCACCACACAGTTAGTTCCAGAAGTTTAACAGCCACTGGTGTGGGGTTTTTTCACAGACATTTCCTAGTTCTGCTAGAATTCTATCTCATCTAAGATCTATGGCTTCAATTTGTTCAAACAAAGCTTTGAACCTTTTTCATTTACAAATGTAACCAACCTTGCTAAATCTTGGCATTATGTCTTCACTACTGAGCTTGTCGGTGGGAGTCTTCGAGAACACCTCTGAGATCCAAAAAGACACCCAATCATCAAGTCAAGCGGGGCCTCCGCAGCTGGGCTGGAGCCCCAGATATCACCAGAATGGGGGTGGGGGAGGGGAATTTTACAAATCTGATCACTGTATCTTCTCCTAAAAGACTTCATTTGGGGGCAAGAGTCGAGACTCTCAGTGCTCTGACAGGAAAGAAAAATGCACACAGGCCACAAACAAATGTATTTTGTCCAGTGATCGAGGAGACAAAGATGGTCCTCAAACCCAGAAGAATAAAATTTTTACCAAATTATCTACGGTATCGATAAAACTACCCTTTCTCACTAACATTTCATCATCCCAGTGTGTTCCCACATAAAAGCAAATGAAGGCTCCATTTGTTTTTTTAATTATTTTTATTAACATATAATGTATTATTTGCCCCAGGGGTATAGGTCTGTGAATCATCAAGCTTACACATTTCGCAGCACTCATCATAGCCCATATTACTTAATAGTATACCTTTTCATTACATAGCATATGGAATAGTGTTATCATATGAATGGTAATTTTTATTAAGTGCCTCCATGGACCTTCAATCCATCTTTTGCACAAAATCCTCAAACTATCTTGTTCAGTGGGTATAATTAACATCATCCTATGAATAAGAACACTGACCAACAAAGAAGACAAAGAACCAGCCAGGGTCACTCATTCAGGGAGTGGCAGGTCCAGAACTGGAAGCTGGAAAGTCACCCTGTAGAGACCACATCACTGAACATGACTCTCGCAGCCTCCTGGACACAGACAAGGGCCACCCAGCTCTCCCTCCACAGACATCTGCTGCCCAACTTCAGGGATGTGGTCAGCACACAGCTAGAGAGCGGCTCCATCAAGGTCTACACGGGCAGCAGGCTGTCCTCAAGGCCATGCCCTATGAGGGAGGGAGAGCCCACTGGCAGTGACCAAGCAAGGCGTGGCCATAAATTCCCGCCATCTGGGGGAACGTACTGCCCCTCGGAGCATTCTGTGCTCCAGAGCTTCCCACGGGGTCGAACAGGACTTTATAGACTGACACCCCAACTCCTCCACTGCTTCTGTCCAAACGTGCTTCCCCCTGCTCGTCCCTCAGCAGATGTGGAGTCCAAAGAAATACCTCAAACCCTAATCTCCGTCTTGGTGCCTGACTCTGTCACCTGCGCCACCAGATTTACCAATAGAGATGTCTGTTGAAGGAATGAATCACCATGTGAATATAAGAGGAATACACTATCTAAGCCTTGGTTTTTGCATAACAATCCATTCAACAAATAAATAACCTGACACTGTGTTCCAAGGGCCTTCCTAAGCAAGAACAGAACATGCAAGGTCCCTTCCCTTAGATGCTGATGGCAATTATGGGACCTATGTCAGTGGCTCTCAATCTTTTTTTAAATTTTATTTATTTATTTGAAAGAGAGAGAGAGAGAACACGCATGCACAAGCGGGAGGAGGGGCAGAGGGAGAAGCTGGGGCTCGATCCCAGGACCCTGGCATCATGACCTGAGCCAAAGGCAGACGCTTATTCCACTGAGCCACCCAGGGGCCCCAGTGGCTCTCAATCTTGATAGCTCATGAAAATCACCAAGGACTTTGTGATGTTTTTGTTTCTCCATGCCCAAGGCCCAGAGAATTGAGCTGAATAAGAGTAAAGTGAAGGCAGAGAACCAGAGAGAGGATTTATACCAGGCCTTCTCACATTTTCCTGGGTATATGAATCCCCAGTAAATAAATCTTAAAAGAAGAAGATGTTGGAGACACCTTTGGTTACACCCAGATTCACCCAGTAGGTCTTCAGCAAGGCTGCCGGAGCTGGGGTTGATCCCAAACCACACCGGATTTAAGGGAAGAAAGATGCCAGGAAGCATCAGTAGGGGCACAGAGAGCCCCCGACTTAAGACCTGCAATTATGTGATGATTTTACGTTATAGCTTCAGACCCTGCACATTAAGATCTTACCAGTTTTAGAGAAACTGCCAAAAACACCTCTATCCATCTTGTTTCTTTAAAGCTAAGAGCCCGGCTCAGGTGACGGCGAGTGTGAATATTGTAGAAGAATATAGAACACCCAACCACTTCTCCTTATACCATTTAAACATTCAAATAAAACTTTGCGTAGTTTACATTTTGCATTTAGAGGCTAAGTGTGCAGACCGGTGTGTGTGTGTGTGTGTGTGTGTGTGTGCGCACGTGTGAGAAAGAGAATTCCGAATGTATCAAGACTTTTCTTCTTTCTAAACACAGTCATCTTCACAAACAACTTTGACAATACACTTTCATTTTGTCAGAGTTGCCTGGGATGAAATTCACTCAGCCATTAAAAGGTGGGAAAGTGTCCTGCTGCTGCGTATATAAGACAAGGCCACTGTTTTGTCATATGTCAGCTACCCATCAGTCGAAGCAGAGAAAGCGATTGGTACATGATGGGGTCGGTAAGAAGCCCTCCAAACCTTAATTATCGGAGCGCCCCCCAGTTTCGCTGGGCTTGTCAGTGACTCCTCACAAGCTCAGAGGCAGATGAAAAGACAGGGCATCACCAACTGGTTAATTAGCAGCAAGCACAAAGCAACCTAAATTACAAGCCCAAGAAAATATGCCACAGAGTTGTATTTTGTATGTGGGATTTAAGCAACACGTGCAAGGGAAAATGTGAATTTTTCATATTCCAAAAAGTATCTCAATTGTTCTTTGGGATCAGCTTGAGCAGACAGGAAGACAGGTGACTCTTTTATACCATGAAGAGCTGTTGAGAACCTACTGGAGTCTGGTCCTGAGGCCGGCAAGAGGCATCTAGGGTGGCTGACCTATTTCTTCCTTCTTTCATGCATTCATTCAACAAATATGTATTGTTGTCTGCAGTGACCCATAAGGATCCAAGCACTGAGCTAGATTCTAGATATGTGGTTCTAAAAACAGGCATATTCTGACACAGGCTGCACCATGGATGGCCCCAGAAGGCATATGCTAAATGAAATAAGCCAATGGCAAAAGGACAAGTAGCCTCTGATTCACTCAGAGGCAGTCATATGCACAGGACAGGGAATGGAAGTGTGGTTGCCAGGGACTGGGGGGATGAGGGAATGGGAACTACTGTTTCATGGGGGCAGAGGCTCAGTTTGAGAAGATGAAAACACTCTGCGGGGCGCCTGGGTGGCACAGATGGTTGCACACTGGACTCTTGGTGGGATTTGGGGGTCATATCACCTGCCTCATGGCAG
The DNA here is from genome assembly GCF_030435805.1 of Mustela lutreola. Taxonomy (NCBI): domain Eukaryota; kingdom Metazoa; phylum Chordata; class Mammalia; order Carnivora; family Mustelidae; genus Mustela; species Mustela lutreola. The sequence goes on from NC_081298.1 coordinate 9,176,722, forward strand.
GCTCCACACTCAGTTGGGAATCTGCTTAAGATCCTCTCTCTCCCAGGGAAACCCTCCTACACTGTTGGCGGGAATGCAAGCTGGTGCAGCCACTCTGGAAAACAGTATGAAGGTTCCTCAAAACGTTGAAAATGGAGCGACCCTACAACCCTGCAATTGCGCTACTGGGTATTTCCAACAAAGATACAAATGTAGTAATCCGAAAGGGCACATGCACCCCAATGTTTATAGCAGCAATTTCCACCTGGAAAGAGTCCAGGTGTCCATCGACAGATGAATGGATAAAGAAGTGGTGCATACATACAATGGAATATTATGCAGCTATCAAAAATGAAATCATGCCATTTGCAATGACATAAATGGAACTACAGGGCATTATGCTTAGCGAAATAAGTCAATCAGAGAAAGACAATTATCGTATGATCTCATGGATATGTGGAATTTAAGAAACAAGGTAGAAGGTCACAGGGGAAGAGAAGGAAAAATGAAACAAGATGAAACCAGAGAGGGAGACAAACCATAAGAGACTCTTAACCATAGGAAACAAACTGGGGATTCTGGAGAGAACAGGGATGGAGGGATGGGGTAACTGGGGGATGGACATTGAGGAGGGTATGTGTTATAATGAGTCCTGGGTATTATATGGGACTAATGAATCACAGACTTGTACCATTGAAACAAATAATATATGTTGATTAATTGATTTTAAATTTAAAAATTAAAAAAAAAATTCTCTCCTTCTGCCCCTCCCACTTGTGCCCTCTCTCAAACAAATAAATAAATCTTTAAAAAAAAAGAAAAAAAACACTCTGCAGGGGGGTGGTGGTGATGCTTGTACAATGTAAATGTGCTTAACACCACTGTACTATATACTTAAAAATGGTCGACATGATAAATTTTATGTTATAGATATTTTACCACAGTTTCAAAAAAAAAAATTTAAGGGGAAAAATAAAACCACCCAAAGGCGTGATTCCTGCTCTAAGCAAAATGACAGCCCAGTGGGAAGAGAGACGTGAAATAAACTGGAAAGTTAAGATTCAACTATACATAGAACGGCTGTGAAGGCAGGTCCCTCCCACCAGGGTCAATGTGACTAACTTTCCTAACTGCAGAAAAAAACCTCAATATTATTTGCTTTTAGGAACATTCCTCGCTTCGAAAACAGATCTCTCTGATCATAGCACTCCTGAGTATGCTGGAGGTTTACAGATAAATCATTCACCACATAACTAAAACCTAAAGGCAGAGAATTGTCAAGATAAAGTGTTACGAGGCAGTGCCGATTGAAGATCAATCAGAAATTACAATAAGCATCTTGGTAATTACAGCAAAAACCACCAGAAAAAATGATCTTAACTCGTAAAAGTTTACTAGAGACCCAGTCTTACACACTTACCCGTATGAAATGATGCGATAGAAAAAAAAATCCATAGGAGGATGCGTGGTTTGCATATCTAATAGATACAGTTATTGCCTGTGAGCATAATATTCCATATTTACTCATCCAATATCCCCTCTCCTGCTGATTACTTGAGCACTGGTGTTTTTCCAAATATAAAAACAGCATGTCACTTCAATACACACTGCTCTTGTGCAAAGGGTTTAAACTTTTGTGCCTTTGTTTAAAAAAAAAAAAAAAATCCTTAGCAAAAGCTTCTCATTAAAATGTAGAGAAGATAAGCATCCAAAAATTTAACTTGGAACTTGCATTGAGGGAAGAAAAGGGAAAAACTACACAAAGCCTTTGGATTGAACACTGTGCTTTTATCCTCTGACAACGTGGCAAACTTTCAGCATCTCCTGGAATATTTTCCAGCTCCTTTAAACACCTGAAGGGTTTCTTCTTGTATGTTGGGCTGGTTGGCAGGGAGGGTGTGAGTAAAGAGAAAATAGTGCAGAAGAAAGAAGGAAAGAAAAAGGCAAGGGGTTAAGGGTACCTATTAGATTCACTCACCAAATCATCACATCCCTTAACAATGACTTTATCGGGTCTAAAACAAAGAAAATGCTGCCAGGATAATTAACAATTCTGGTTTTAAAAAACTGAAGTTGATTATCTAAAGGGCAGGCTGCTCTTTAAATTAAAGATGATATCAGAGGCATTTAGAGCTATGCATGTTATAACCGCCAAGACCGCACATAAATATATAGGTCAGGGTCCTCTCTCAAGTGTCCAGAAGAGCCTGAGCAGGTGAAACAGCGGAGTGGAGCTGGCTGGGTAGGGGCAGAGATGAGCTAGAGAGAGCACGCTCTTCATCACATGGGTAGATGTTTCTCTCCCAACCTTGGCCAGGTAGACATGGCCCTGTATGGACCAAGCATGCAAATTCCAGAAGCCAGAAATTCTAATCTTCATGTCACATTTTCCACTTCTTAAATATTGACACATAGGCAATTTTGTAAATATGTCTAATTCTATAATTGCTATGCAAGCCAATTAAATATATCTGCAAGCTGAATTTACTGGGGGCCATGCATTTTGACTTACATCCCGGTTGTTCTCAGTTCCCAAACATGGTGGCAGGAGATTATTTTGGCTGGCCGCCCCCCCCCCCAACCCTGTGGAGGTGGGTCCCACCCAGAGAGCAGAAGCTCCTTGAGTCCCTGTGAGAGACCGGCTCACCATGCAAGGCCTTCAGGAATGCTCTGCTAGGCAGATTTCATAACTTTGGCATGGATGCCATGGGTGATATCAAGGAATCCCCCCCCCCAGGGAGAAGCGTGGGCTTCAAGTCTTGGCTTGGAGACAGTCCAACAAGCACTCCCTAGACATAGGCAGAACACACTCTCGGGTTTGCATAAATGCGTCTCCATTTCTTCCTTGTTCTCCCTGCACTATAACCTAAACAATATGAAGGTTATACCCAGGCTGCTTTCCAGAAGTCACAGTTTTCTGCATGAAGACACGAGTCCAAGAAAAGAGTAAGAGACAAAATCTCAAGGTCCATGTCTGGCAAAGAAATTAAGGTATTCCTTCCAGCTAGCTCTTGCCCCAGTTTCAAATGGTTGTCCATTCTTTTTTTTCCCACCAATGAACTACCTGGTAAAGGAGGGTAGGAGAGATATGATACACTACAGATCCATTTCCTCAGAAAACAAAATAAAACTTCCTTCTGATATGCCCAAATCTTCCAAGCTTTAGTACCAGATTCCCAAACTAGTAGGTTTAGGGGAGAATCTGACCTTGAAATGGTTGTATTTGCCTTTTTTAATATTTTTAATTTTTTAACATTTTTAATATTTGTAATTTTATCACTTGGGGATGTGCCCTCTTGGGTTTGGCCACAGGGCCCAATTTCCCCATGTGTCTTAAGCCCAACTTTTTTTCTTTTTTTAAGAAAGAGGAAAGATGTGGACACTCCTCTGCTCAAATGATGTTTACTCATCAGTTGAGCCGCTTAGCAAAAACGGGAGGTATCCATGACAATATAAAGAAGTGGAATAAAATGATAGGATGACGAGCAAACTCTCTACCTTTTTCCCACTAAATATGCCCATCCCCAGTCATTTCTGTCCCTTTCAATAAATGCTAACTCCATCCTTCTCATTGTTCAGACGGTGTGGCCAGCCTTAGTTTCTCTTTGTCTCACACCAATCAACAGCACCTTCTGTTGGCTCTACTTGGAAAAATACCCCACATGTGCCGCCTTCTCACCATAGCCCCAGCCACAACCCTCCTCCAGCCACCGTGATGCCGGCCTGATCTACTACGCTTGCCCCGTCACCTCAACGGTCTACGATTTGCCCAGTTTTTAGACAAACCGTATTAAAACCAAATTCCTATCATGCCCTCCTCTTCTTCAGCACTTCATTTTTAATTCTTTTTTTTTTTTTTAGATTTTATTTATTTGAGCGAGTGAGCGAGTGAGCGGACATGAGTGGGGACGATGGGCAGAGAGCGAGGGAGAAGCCGGCTCCATCTGAGCAGAGAGCCTGACGTGGGGAGTCGATCCCAGGATCCTGGGATCATGACCTGAGCTGAAGGCAGACACTTAACCCACTGAGCCACCCAGGCACCTGCTTCAGCACTTTCTAATGACTCCCACCTTGCTCAGAGGAAAAGCCTAAGCTCTTATAATAGGACACCAGGTTTCCTGTTCTTGCTCGGAATCCAGCGCACTGATAACCTTGCCTTTCCTCCAATAGGCCCCGCACGTGCCCGCTTGCTGCTGGTTCTGCCTGGACTGCTCTTCAGGGAGAGCCCAACGGCTTCTTCTCACGTCCTTCATCTCTGGACTCAGGGAACTCCCTTCTCCCTGAGGCCTTTTCTAAAAATCCTATGTAACAGGGACGCCTGGGTGGCTCAGTTGGTTAAGCAGCTGCCTTCGGCTCGGGTCATGATCCCAGCGTCCTGGGATCGAGTTCCACATCGGGCTCCTTGCTTGGCGGGGAGCCTGCTTCTCCCTCTGCCTCTGCCTGCCAGTGCTCACTCACTCTCTCTCTCTCTCTCTCTGACAAATAAATAAATAAATAAAATCTTTAAAAAAAAAAAAAAAAAGAAAGAAAAATCCTATGTAACAGAGCAACGCCAGCCCCGCGGCTTCTCCTCCTGCCTTTACCCCAGTTCATCTTTCTACACAGCTCGTCCCACAATCTGACACACTATACAGTCAGTTCTTACTCCAGTTGTCTCTACTGGAAGTGAGCCCCAGGGGGATAAGAATTTTATTCTGTCCACTCCTTTATCCTCAACTCCTGCAAAGTGCCAGGTACATAGTTACATACACAATACATATTTTTTTTTAACAAATATTGGAATTAGACAGATGGACATGTGAACTCCAGTTCTGACACCTAGGAGCTGTGTGACCCTGGGCAGGTCACATTACCTCTCTGAACTTCTAGTTCGTAATGCCCTGTTGAATGTGATAATGATCTTCTCCCGGCAAGGTATAGAGGCAATGCATTTTATTTTTTTTTTAAAGATTTTATTTATTTATCTGTCAGAGAGAGTGAGCACAGGCAAAGGCAGAGGGAGAAGCAGGCTCCCCGCTGAGCGAGGAGCCCGATGTGGGACTCGATCCCAGGACACTGGGATCATGACCTGAGCTAAAGGCAGCTGCTTAACCAACTGAACCACCCAGGCATCCCATTTTAAATGCCCACACTGATCAAGGGTAGCTGTTCCTACCATAGACACTGCTTACCTCCCACCTCCCCAACATCCTGGTTCACCCTGTTCCAGCCACACAGGCCTGAGCACTCTTACCGCAACCTATCAAGAGAGCTCCCACGAGACCGCGGCACCTGCCGCTCCATTTGCCGGGAACACTGGTCCCAGCTCCGGGCATCACAAGCTTCTCATTCCTCACATTGTGACTATGACGGGGCCCCTCTGCAGAAGATGTCCCTCGCCTCCCCTGCCTCAAGCACCCTACCGGCCACATTCAGTTACATCATCGGTGTTTTTCCTGGATGGACTTAACACTCTGTTATTCATTTGTTTGCTTGCCCTCTGCATGGCTGTGCCCAGGAGAAGACAAGCTCCAGGAGTAGGACACTCATCAGTCATCACCACCAGCACATCCACAATACCTGGCACGTAGGACACACATAATAAATGTCTAATATGTAGATAAGCCAAAGACTTCATGGCAGAAACACACATGGAGAACAACGTAGATGCACAGTGTCGTGTTTTTATGATCCGTCTGGTAGAATCTCGGTCCCTGATGGATTTAGAATCAAGCGAGGAAGGAAGAGGGAAAGGCAGAATGGCAAGAGACTTTTGAAGGATTCTACAGCCCAAAGGAAAAGACCTGGAAAAAAAAAAAATTTTTTTTTTCAAAGAGGAAAGCGACAGTGTAGTTTGGAAAAGGTACTCAAATAGAAAGATCATCAGTCTTATCCCGATGACACCGAAGACCTAGGAAAATAAGGAGCCTCTGGCCAGAATCACAGCGCTGGTATTCACAGAGGACAGCCCGTGGCGTGGAGGACACGAAGGACCCCGGCAGGATTCGTGCCTGAGCAGACGCAGCAAAGCTTGGGTGGTAGGGAAACAATTAACGGCCAGATCATTCCGGGCCGGTTCATCTTCCCTCCACGCCCGCAGGAAGACAGTGGTGCCCTTTGGGCATAGATATTGAAATGCCTCCTCCCCTTTGGGATTCAAAACAGAAATGAAAAACATCCCTGGAAGAAAGGTCACGACTCGGGTTTGGGAGATCTGCCAGTGCAACCCAGAACCAGATCAAAAAATAAAAATACTGCTTCGGTGTCTGCGATGGCTTGACACATCCCTGAGTGTCTAAATGGAGTCCGTAGCACAGTAAGACAGTGACATGGCAAACCTGGGGCAAGAAGACACAGCCGCACTCGGGCGCACAGAATTCAAGGAGCTGCTTTGATGTCTAAAGGTATTTTAAAGAAGTTACTGATCATCATTTGGGAGAATGGGCATGGAAACATCAGTGTTTTGCTTATGGTCAGTTGAATAAGCATAGAGAATGCTAAGCAACCTGGCAAATTTTGTCTTTCCACTTGTGCACATTCAAGGCTGATATTGAAGTAAATGTCCCATTCAGGACAATCAGTGAAAATTCATGTCTTTCTTTCCTTTAGCATTCCCTATAATTCACTCTCATCATGGTGTACAGGCAGCAAGAACTGCCTGTAAAAAAGGGCTTTTAAACTCTTAGTTGTTTGCAGAATATTAGTAACACTATAAAAAGTTTATGTTAATTAATGCTGCATTTTAATAGATTTCCTGGAAGTTTGTAACTGCATACTATAAAGGCTTTCAAGATAATGTATTATACTGTGGTTATCATAAACTCCAAAGCCGTTCAAATATTCCTTTTATGTCTCAATAACTTTCCCCCAAAAGTTACAGTATTTAAAAGATTCAAATGCAGAAATAAAAAGAAAAATTTTCCCCACCAGGGGATATTTTAAATTTTTATTTCTCTCATCACGATCAATCTCATTTCTCAGCAACACTGTACTTCAGCTCGCTTATTAAGTGCAAAGCCATCTGCATGTTCTATCGGTTTTATTAGGACAGACCGTCCCCGCTACCCGGACTGTGGGGCTGGTGTCACAGAGGTCAGGCAGGTCGGATACCTCATGACGTTCATATTCTTGTGTTCCAAGACATTTTACACACACACGCACACACACACGCACACACACACACACACGCACACACACACACATATATGAACATCCCTTATCATTGTTCTCTCTCTGCATTTGGGCAAAAAGAATCATTTACAGTTCAGAGAAGAAGCACCATCTTTCATGTTCAGCAGGTACACCAAAGGGGGAGTTTTATTGTAAGAGTTTCAAGAAAGATCAAATCCAAATTACACTTCCCCATTTGGATTTAGGATCCTCAACGTAAACCCCAAATACAAGACCTTTGTAGATGTTTCAGGCAAAAGAAAGGCTTGTCTCTATTCCTGCTCTGAAGGCTTTGAACATCATGTAATTCCAATACGAATCACCATTTCTTATGAAGGTAAACAATGGAGATTTTCTTGTGACTTTGAAAAATAGTGAGGGTTGCCAAAGACCAAATTTTTTTTTTGAATGCACAAAACCTGAATAGTGGCTGCAATGGGCAAATTTAGAGCAGAAATCTGAAATTAGTTACACAAATGAGGTTCCATTTCACGCTCTTGTAAGGGGAATGAGTTATAAACAAGGCCACCGTAAATCCAGATGGACCCTGTGAAAAATACACAATACTAATACACACACACATATCTCACCTTTCTCCTGCCAAATTATACATACAGCATTATGAGTGCTTTGCGGCTCTCAACGAAGGCCTTGGAAGCGATGTATCTCTTACTTTTCTCCATTCCCTAAGTCCCTGTTATAAAACATTTGTCATCTGGGCTCTGTGTATCCCACGGCATCTGTATTATATTATGTTTAATCTCAACTCCAGGAAAGGAACACATTTCCTGAACTTCGAAGCACTATTATGATTTTTCCATCAAAATTCTAAGCCCTCCCGGTGACCTTAATCGAAAATTCTTACTAGAATCTCAAACTGATCAAAATACATACATCTCTGTATTTAAGTATCTGGGTGTGAGCACACGTGCACACGCAGACGCACCAGCTTTCCTAGTTAATAAAGCCAAAAATTGAACAATCCAAGGTTGCAAAGACTTAAGAGAATTAACAACGGCCCAAAACTCATGTAATTTGCGTGGGAGCCATAGTCATCCGCCGTGGGGTGACCGACAATTCCAGTTTGCCTAGGATGTTAGGATTCCCACGATGTGAGATTTCAATCCAGAAACCAGGACGGTCCCAGGCGAATGAACGGTCACTCTAAACACTGCACAATGAACTTGGCAATGGAGATTTTTTTTTTTTAAAAAAAAGATAAAAAAACTCCACATTCTTCTTAGAATCTATGATCTTTCCAGAGGAAGAAAAACATGTATACTGTGCTCTTATTAATCCTTTATTATTATCATCCTGGAATGTGCATCTCCATTATAAACCGCCTTAGACCAATCAGTTTTACTCCTTCCCGTCCTCTGTCCCCCGCCTCCCCCACCACCTCCCCCATCTTTTTTCTCTCCACTGCCCCACCCCGCAGATTTCTTGCAAAAAAGTCTAATTTTACAAATCCCACTTCGAAGGATCCTTGGAGTCTTCCTCTAAATATTTGTCAATAACACTCTTCTCTCCTCACCCCACAGTCCTGCCTGCCACTCCCCAATAATGTAAATACCATTCATTAATTGAAAGCACGTGGCACATTCTGTGTCTCCGCTAAGCGTCTGGGCAATGGGGGCCATACCGTGGGAGTCGCTCATGCATGGTCTCAAGGAAGAGCCAGAAGATGGAAGGGGAATACAGCCTGAGGAAAAAGTCTATAAAGATTTCTCGCTTTCCTAATCCCTTTTCTCTAATGTTTCTTTGTAAATTTGTCAGATGGGAATGAAATTGGCTCATAACTCTCCAGACGTGAAGAGCATCTCTGAAGAAAATTACGTACTTGTCAAAGCAAGGGGGAATTTATGTTGGGTTCCTGAGCTGTGATTTTATCCCATCTATTTCCTTTGTGCACATCAGAGCAACTAGAGAGACAAAAAAAAACAACTCGTTTATGGATATTTTTTTCACTCTGGTGCATTTTTTGCTTCTACTTTTCCCTTTTGTTTTCTTATTCACCACCCCCCTTTCATCTATGTTTATTGCCAGTGACAGTAAACTTCCACACGACAATCCTGTGATGATAGCAGCAATGATTCCCGCCAGTATGAGGCCGTTCAAACAGGCACAAAGATGATTTCCCCATGGACAGTCCCTGAAGGTGCTGGCTACATTTTGGAGTCCTACCTGACGCTGGCCAGGGACGATCTGGGTACAAAAGCCTTGTTAATGTTCCTTCCGAGCGGTGGCATGCTTCCTGAAATTGAATTCTTCTCCCTGGACTGCATGTGATGGCTTGTACGTCCTGACTTTTGTTTTTTTGAACTTAGAAGCTGCAGAGCCTTGCCGGCTTCGTGGGCCCTCTGTAAATGACATGTAAACCAGCGAGGAATGTCAAGGCAGGTGTGTCTGGGTTCAGATCCCAGCTCTTCAATGTTTGCTGCTTGTGAGCTCGTGAGCCTTTCCTACTTGTTCCGTAGGGACACCAACTTCATGGGACCATCACAGGGATAAAAGGAGAAAGCTTCGGGATGGGGAGAGGCTGTGTAGCTCTGCAGTACAAAGTCTAAGCTTTTGCCCAATGACTCAACCTCTCTGTTCACTCAGTTTCCCCACCTTCAAAGTGGACATGTTAATAAATAACCCTACCTCCCAGAGCTATGATGACAAGCACACAAATTAAAAGAACACCAATGAGGGGCGCCTGGGTGGCTCAGTGGGTTAAAGCCTCTGCCTTCGGCTCAGGTCATGATCCCAGAGTCCTGGGATCGAGCCCCACATCAGGCTCTCTGCTCAGGGGGGAGCTTGCTTCCTCCTGTCTCTCTGCCTGCTTCTGATCTCTGTCAAGTAAATAAATAAGATCTTTAAAAAAAAAAAAAAAAACACTGACGAGACTGCCTTGCATTTTCTAGCTGTTGGCTATTTCATTACATTTGCCAAGGGCTCGGCACAAAGTATTTGTTCAATAAATATTTTTCCTGTCCTCCTTTCCATAAGCTCCTTACTTGAAAGCCTGTTTTCATTCACTGCATTTCTTCAACACCCTGCACGAGGCCTATCGCACCGCAGGTGTTTGAGAAATGGAGAATTCATTAACGTCTGGAGGCCCTGTTATTGATGATATCCTATATATTTTGTTCATTTCCCTATTTGCTTTGCAGGACCTTTTAAATATTGAGAATAAGGAAAACATTCTTCTTTTCATGTTGAAGCTTACCAAAAAATGGTTCACTGAAAATTTAAGTAAAATGTTTTAGGGGAAGACACAATGTGGCATATTTTCAAACAAGCCAGGATTCTACAGGGGAACCGTAAGGTATTTCAAACCTTTCTGGAAGTCGATTCTCACGTAATAAAAAATAAGGCAGACACTGTACGGATGTTTTAGATGGATTGGTAAGATTTTTCCAGAGGAGTTCCTTGAGGAAACATTAACTGGGAATCAGGGCGATTACTTACCTTAGGTAGGGTGCAGCCAAAGAACTAGAAGCCGGACGACCAGCGCATCAGTCTTCTCCTCCAGGAATAACCGCGCTCGGTAGGCGAGAAGGTACGTGTGAGCTCCTCCGCCTTCACAGCTGAAATTCAGCGGAAGCGCTGAGGTTGGAGATGCGCAAGAGAAAGTTCTCACTGGGACCGGATCCTTCCAGCTGGAGAAGCTTACCAGAAAGCGATTGTTATTCCACGCGCTGTAATTAACCTGGCCTACGTGAAATTCAGTAAATTTCAGAACACAGGGAGCCTGGTTAAGTGTTTCAGGGAATAGTTCAATGCTTGCAGAATGCCAACTAAGGGGAAAGCCGGTCTCCCAAAGATTGGGACGCAAATGTAATTTTGTTTTCCTCCTGTTAGATAATGTTCAACCATTAAGGTAATTAGAAGGCTTCAGGGAAGCCCTGCTTTCCCCCAGCCCCCACCCAGCTCTATTTCCTCTGCTGTTCTGATCAGAACATATATTGTTTATTACCCCCTCGTTTACCAGCCCCCAAATATCGTTACAATGTCTGTGCCATGATATATGTACGGTTGTTACCCTTTTAATGGATAAAAAAAGATTTAAGTACTTCATTCTGTTGCATTTTGACAGCTGTTAGCCATCATTTTTCTATTCACCTGCATTTAGCAATCCCATAAAGGAAGGCAATCTCCGAAGGAACACGCGCCGGGCACTGCAAGGTGATAATTCTGTATCCTTCTGCACTATAAATACTGGACAAGTTTTTGCTGAGTCAGCAGTCTGTGACGGAGTGGCAGCCGTGCCCTTTTATCTGTGTGAGTGTCTCCCGGCAATTGGACCACCAGCCCCTGCAGTGAAAATCCATAGTATCGATCAGGCCATTTCTCCACTGTAATTCTTTTGTAGGAAATCCCTGATGACAAATTTTATCTGCACCACTTTTTGATCGCTGCTTTGATGTAAAGGATCTCCAAGGGCAGAGTTAAGCGCTGGGCCGTTCCACGTTATCAAGCAGCCGTTTTATTTACTGAAACTACAATTGTGGTCACATGCACGCACAAAGAGAGAGAACCGGGAGGAAAAAAAAAAAAATGGAGCCAAATAATATTTCAAAGAGAACAGAAGGCACAAGACGTCTAGGGGAGGGGTCCATCAGCAACTTGATCAAACACGGGTCATCAAAGCTGTTCCCATTTGCAACCACGGAAATAGTGCAGATCGTGTTTTGATAATGATGCGGAGATGATTTAGGGCTGTGTATGGAAATCGAGTTGGTCTATTTTTCTCTGCATAGTGTTCTCTTCTCACCAGACCTGTTAAGCTTCTTTCCTGTCTGCCCTCAATGTGTTAGGAGAATCCCTTTATCTGAGGATGTTCATCAGAGATTAGGATCAGGTAGGAATCTGAGACCCAGATGAACTTCTGTAAAACACCCAAACCCCCAAAGAAAGAAGGGAAAGGTTACATAAGAACCTATATCCTCCCAGAATTGCTAGTCTTGCTATTTCTGGGCATGAGTACAAAATGGAAAGAAAAGAAAATGTCCCTCCTTAGAGACTGTCTGCTGACATTTCCCCAGCTATGGATTCATTAGGAGTCCCCTCAAACCCCAGGGGCCTGGGGTGTGTAAGGAAGGCTATCCTCCTGAATTGTTTAGGCAGGCACACACTCATTCCTACTGCAGCCTCGTTTCTCACCCTCTGGAGGGAGACTATCTGGGACCATTAAATTCTTTGTTGTGGGGGGCTGTCCTGTCCATGTTGTAGGAAATATGGGGCTGTCCGTGGCTTCTGCTCATCCAGTTTGTGGCAACTGAAAATGTCCCTAGACATTGCTCAATGTCACCAGGGGTGGAGATGGGACTACCCTCTGGGCTGCAAAGCCGTGGTCAGGTGGGCACTTGTGGGGGTCAGGGAGTGGGGATGAATAGAGAAAGAGAGAGGAATCCAAAAAGTGGGAGATGCACAGAGGTGAGACACACAATGATCAGTACCAGAAACCAAACAGTGATGAAGCTGATCTTCCCATTTCGATAGGTACAAACTAGAGTCTCTTAACCCAAATTCTGCCCACAGAAGAGGTTCATTTGGCCAGCAAACTTCATAACTGCACTTGAACTGATCAGTACCAGAAACCAAACAGTGATGAAGCTGATCTTCCCATTTCGATAGCTACAAACTAGAGTCTCTTAACCCAAATTCTGCCCACAAAAGAGGTTCATTTGGCCAGCAAACTTCTTAACTGCACTTGAACTCTAGGTGCCCCTCTCTACCCCCATGACCTTAAAACTTGAAACTTGACTCTCACAGTGAAGTTACTGCCTGGCCTTTGGGGGCATGTATGCCCTAATTCATCCTTACAGTGATATTTCTAGTACAGTGGTTTCAACTGGGAAAGAACCTGCCTCTCAGGAGACATTACGCAATACAGGACACATACAGCTGGGGTGGATGGGGAGGGCCTGGCATCTAGGAGATGGGGGTCAAGGATCCTGCTAAACATCCTCTGATGTACAGGAGAGCCCCTTGATGACAAAAAAAATAATATCCAACCCCAAGAATTAGTGGTGCCAAGGTGGAGACACCTGTTCAAGCTAATTCTCTCCTCTCCTGCCCAGGCTTGCCTGTTTGCATTTGCTAGAATCCGAAGAGAGGAGAAAATCTTCAGTCAGCGTGCAGAACAGTCTTGTCACAGGTATCTACCTCTCTCTTCTGTCCAACAGAGACATAAACAGTTCTTTATTGAAAACCACCTGCCTCTTTGGCAGGGTCTCTCAAGCTGAGGAAAACCCCAGCATCCTTCCCGTCCTGGCCCTGCAAGATGGCTGCCGTTTCCACGGGGACTTTATCAGGCCCGATTCTCTGTCTGAAACACCCCAGCCACAGCGAGAGTGCTCTGGGTCTATCTACCTTCACTCACACTCTTACAGGCGCTCGCTTGGAGCACTCTGCCAGCAGCACTGAGACGACCTTAGATGGTTTTATCCCTCGTATGGCTTCCACCATGGCCATGCCAAGAGAGCAAAGGCCCCCAAACTTGTAGCCAGTTCATTAAACAGCCGAAAACTCTACTTCAGTGACCACACTGACGTGCAGCTTGTCAAATGTTACCTCTGCTTGGAATCTGAGCTCCCCTTCCGGAGTCATGCCTGGTCTGTGCTGATGCCCACAGAGGTCAAGTGAAGCTCCTGCGGGGGTCAGGGAGGGGTTGCCCGATGAAACACAGGAGTCCCGGCTAAATCTGATTTCAGATTTACAGATAAACAACAAATCCTGTCTTAATATTTCAAATAATTTTGGGGCACCTGGGTGGCTCAGTGGGTTAAAGCCCCTGCCTTCAGCTTGGGTCATGATCTCAGGGTCCTGGGATTGAGCCCCACATGGGGCTCTCTGCTCAGTGGGGAGCCTGCTTCCTCCTCTCTCTGCCTGCCTTATTGCCTGCTTGTGATCTCTCTCTGTCAAAAAAATAAATAAATAAATAAATAAATAAATAAATATCAAATAATTTTTAAATACTTTTTTTGGTATGCATATGTCTCAAATATGGCATGGGACATACTTCACTAAACAATTACTCAGTTATCTGATATTCAAATTTAACTGGGTTTCGGTATTTTTATTTTCAAACTATGACAATCACGGGTCTGGGATGAACTGGAGAGAATTCATTTCCTCTCAAGAAATCTACTCGTCTGCAGATTTGGCTGTGAGGGAGGGTAGGTTGCCAGATCTGATTTTGGTAGGATTTTTCTTGGGTCTTTAACACAAGCCAAGCACTGGCTGTTAGAAGGGACCCACTATTATCTCACTAAGTCCTCCCATCAGTGGAAGGCATGAAGGATTATCATCATCTCCATGGAGAGCATCAGGAAAGCGAGGCCCAGACAGCATAAGCATTTTGGCCATGTGGATGCTATAAAGGGCATGTTTGGGGGTTGAAACCAAGCAGTCTTCACCCTTTCAGGAGAAAACACCCAACAGATAGCTTCTCAAAGGGCTTAATAAGAGTAATAAAGTTGGTTCTAGGTACCTCCTTCCAGACACCAATTATGTTTCCTCAGCCAGGACTTTATCAAGAACAGCACCGTCCCTGGGCCATATTAGAACCTGAGGCTAAAAGCAAAATCTGCAGTACGGACCCTGCCCTGATTTAAAATGTCGATACTTTGTTCATCGTGGATTTGAACTTCGGGCAATCATTCATATTTTTTCTTTTAAGATTTTATTTATTTATTTGTTAGAGAGAGCACAATCAGAGGAAGCAGCAGGCAGAGGGACAGGGAGAAGCAGGCTTCCCACTGAGAAAGGAGCCCGATGCGGTGTCGATCCCAGGATCCTGGGATCATGACCTGAGCCAAAGGCAGAGCCACCCAGGAGCCCCCATTACATTTTTTTCTAAATTTGCACTGAAATATTATTTTTTCTCAGTAACTAAGATGTGGGGGTGCCTCCAAAGCAAATGTCTTAACCGCCCCTTTTACAAAGTAATATTTCTGTTTCTTGATAACTTCTCAGAATTTTGACGTTTTATGGGGGGAAATGTCTCTCATACTGAAAGGTGTCCGTTACCTTTTTATTTAAAACAATGAAAAGCTAGCAATAACTGAAATGTTCAACAGACTAGAGTTGGTTAAAGTAACTATACTATACCAAATAAAGAAGTAGTTGACGCCATTAAAAGGATACTTCCAAGGAGATTTTGGAAAGTGTCGGGAAATGTCATCAAAAAGACGTGACCACCAGTTGACCCATGAGCTGAACCCGGGCACTTGGAGGCTCCTCACCCCCTCCCCTGTCCTTGGACTCTGGGTTCTGCATGCTGTCCCTACTCTCAGACGCTGTTCAAGGTCATAACCTTGAGACAGTGATGTGCTGTTGAGAACCCATGCACAGTATATGTGACCAAGCCCAGTTAGGCTCTTTAGAAACTTTTAAGATTTTGGCCAGCGGCTGCAGGGATGCATTTGTCCTGCTGTCACCCAAGACAAGCCTCTTACATAAGTTCCCTCTCCTTTCTAAAACCGCCACCTACCAACCTGGAGTGGTCTGCCTCTCCCTTCTGTCTCTCCTAGCCCTCGGAAAACAAGGGCCACTTTCTCACTGCAGCTGGGAAGCTCCTGGGAGGGTCACCCACCAACAAGGACACTAAAATAGTAATGGAAAGTGAAAAACAACAAGAAAACAAAGTCATATTTGCAGTATGATCTCAGCTATGCTTGAAAAAAATAGAAGGAAAACCAGAAAACCATGGGGGAGGGAAAAAAACACACACAGCGAAAGGTAAGCACAGTTTTCCCTAAGGGGGATTGCAAGAGATTATTTTTTCTTTCTTCCTGAAGGTAGTGCAGTACCCAGAAAAAAATCAAATGGGAGTTTTGCAATCAGACAACTGTGTTTGAATCCTGCCTCCAACATATGCTTTGGGCAAGGTGCTCCACTTCTTTCTGCCTAAAACTAGCTACCTCAAAGATTTGTCATGAGTCTCTAGGATTGTGTGTGTGTGATGTGTAAATGCACACACACACACACACACACACACACATAATGACTTCCACAGTGATGAATAAAAGAGACTCGATAAATAGTAGGTTGTCAAACATTATCCTTTTCCAGTAGCTGCCAAATTTTTGATAAGAAACAAATATAGCTATTATAATCAGAAGAAAATAAATCATGAAAATATTTGGGGAGCCCTTGATACAAGAAAATTCCCTTGGTAGTATTAGGTATCATTTAACTTTTTCAGAAGATACAGCTTCGGGAGAGAATGGGCTGCGTTCAAGGAGTTTCCAGAGACCATGAAGAGAAGAAAGTGCGGGATGAGAGAAAGGGCAGGAACCTAGCAAGCCTGCAGCCGGCTCTACTCCTCAGCTACGAGCAGGTATCTGCTTTGCTTTTTCTTCTTTTTTTTTTTAATTATTTATTTATTTTTGAGAGTGAGAGCGAGTGCACACACGTGTGCAAGCAGAGGAAAGGGCAGAGAGCCCGATTCGGGACTCGATCCCAGGACCCTGAGATCATGACCTGAGCCAAAGGCAGATCCTCAACCAACTAGCCACCCACCTGCTCTTATTTACAAGAAACATCACCTTATTCTGTTTCACAAGAAGCAGGTGCTTTTCTCCCACCCCGACAACCCTACATGTACACACGTCAAATCTAGGTGGTGCCTCCCTTCTCTTGAACTATCAGCATCATCCAAAATAGAATTCACCTGCTTATCTCACACCAGCTGCTCTTTGAGCACCTTAGTCCCTGAACCACTGGAGGAAGGAAGACGGAGCATTCGGAAATTTAAAAAGCGGACAGAAGGGGCGCCTGCATGGTTCAGTGGATTAAGCCTTCTGCCTTGGGCTCAGGTCATGATCTCAGGGTCCTGGGATCGAGCCCTGCATTGGGCTCTCCACTCAGCGGCAAGCCTGCTTCTCTCTGCCTACTTGTCATCTTTGTCAAGTAAATAAATAAAATCTTTTTAAAAATAAATAAAATGAGCGTGGAAAAAGAAATCACCAGAAAATAACATTTTCCATTACTCCAGAGCTCTGCTACCCCACCCCCCATGAGGACCAAGGTGTCACAAACTACACCCGGACACCCAAGTCCAGCTCAATGCCTGTTCTTGTAAATAAAGTTTTATTGGAACACAGCCACGACCATTCACTTACCTCCTGCCTACTCTATGTTGGCAGAGCCAAGCCATGGCAACAGAGACAGTCTGGCCCTCAAAGCCAAATATATTTACTCTCTGGCCCTTTATAGAAAATGTATGCTGACCCCTACACCACTGAATGAGCTAACAAAGCATACTGTCAATGCTTTCATTATTTGGTGGCTAAGCAATAAACTAAACACATCAAGAAGTCCATCCCTCCTGTAGAGTACAGAGATCAAGAAGACATGATGGACCAGAGGAGGGGGCGCTAACTGACAATGGGGAGGGAAGATTAATGAGAGAAAATGAGAATCCAGGTGTTAAATACCCCAATCTCAACATGTAAGATCCAACTGGTCCTAAGGAGAAAACTCTCCTAAACGATCTTTTTTTTTTTTTTTTTAAGGACTCCTAGGCCCTCATTAACTCAGACACATCTTTCATATAATCGTTCCCAGCTGATGAGACTGGGGAAAGCCAGCATTCAGATACACTTTTATGAGGATTCAGACAAACACTATAGATCATTCTCTATTCATCTTTCTCCCTTATGTCAATCACAAATTCATTTCTGCACTCACAATGTTCTTACTTTACTTGGAAGCATTCATAATATTTGTACGGTATCAGTGTTGCTCTTACACTGAAAAACTCAATTTTCTGCCCCGTATTTCAAACATTGCCTCCAAATGAACTACTTCCATTTTCTCAATGGTCAGCTAAAATCAAGCCACTTTTCCCCTTTTTCTGGACCCTGAGCTTGCCTTCTGAACCAAGGGTGTGAAAGCTGAATTCTTTCAAGGTAGAATTTAGTCTTATTTCTTGGTGTTAAGAAGAAGAAATCTTATTAGGGCAAACTTATACATTCTGATGCAGGGGGATACGTATTTTGATATGTTAAGTGAGGTGTGTTTAATTCCTGGTAATTTATTCCCACCTCATGGCTTGTCTCCATTCAAAGTTTATTCTTTTTATAAATAAAAAGATTTAACTTGGCATATCTTGAGATATGCATGGAGATTGGCAGATCTTGCCCCCAGCTAGGTTTATCATAGAGGATCTGAAGGGCAAAGGTGTCAAAGTCTCCAGTTTTGAGTTTCAAAGTAAAGGTCCAGGGGAAAAAAAAAAGTTTTTAAAAAGTTACAGAAGAATATAGGATTAGGCAGAGCAAGTTTTTCCCACCCAATTAGAGGTGGAAGAGAAAGAGCCAAGCAAAACAGATTTAGATGCTTGTGAAACTGTAGGTTCTGAGAAAGGAACCCCAAATCGTAGCCCCACATACAGATCCCAGAATTGCCGTAAAATGGAGGGAAGGGATAGAAACCCCAGAGAATTTCAAGGGATCCAAAAGGAGAGGAAGCTGAGATCTGCTCCCTTGGTGAAACCTGAAGGGTACAAGGTTTGTGGGGATCGTTCAGATGGTGTGAGCAGTGAGAAATGGGTAGGCAAATCCCCAGACTGTCAGATGGGTCTCGAGTAAGCTTCTTCATGCCAGGGTGCCCAGGATGGTTTGTTTTTCCTCTATATGGCCAGAATAATACAAACACAGCCATAAGTATGAGAAGATGAACCGGCCTTCTGGGTCAGGACTAGCACAAGGCAGGAGCATTACGTGTGCCCTGTAGAACATTAGGTATCCCATCCACCGAGAGGATGCTGGAGACTAAAGTCAGTGTGCTGTCCCCACCCCAACTATCCACTGATTCTCTATCCTACTTAAGGGCCTTTAGAACATACATTTCCAGGATTTATGAGTGCAGATTCATGTGCTGAAGTCCTATCCCCTAGCCCTCAGAATAGGACTATCATTGGAAATACAGTCTCTAAAGTAGTCAGTAAGTTAAAATGAGGTTGTTGGGTGGGCCCTAATCCACTATGATGAGTGTCTTTATAAGAAAAGGAATTTTGGACACACGGAGAGACACTGGGACAGACACACATAGGGAGAAACCCATATTGGGATACAGTGAGAAGGTGGCCATCTAAAAGCCAAGGGGAGGGGCTTCAGAAGAAACCGAACCTGGTGACATCTTGATCTGGGACTTCCAACCTCCAGAACTACGGGAAAATTAAGAAACAAAATTTTCTTTCTTGCTCTCAGCAAACCAACTATAGGTCCAGGCAACTCCCTGGGGCAGCGGATCCCCATGGGGGAGCCCAGCATTCAAATCTACTTCAATCTTGGAACATTTATGCAACAACATACCCTCCACCATTCAAGAAAGAAGAAGAAAGAACAGGGACAACTGAACACCAACTCCTAAATGCTTCCACCCAGAAGTGACCTGTTCCTGCTCACATTTCGTTGGCCAAAACCAGTCCTCTGCTCACATCTAACTTCAAGGAGATTGGGGGGTGGGGCACCATCTTCTGTGCACTCAGAAGGAGAGAGCTAGATTGTGGTAAGAAGTAACATCTGCCATAAACGTGTGGACCTAGATTGCCGGGCAGTAACTGAGAATTACATAACTCCCCCCCTTATGATAGAAGAGGGGCTCAGAAGAGGAAACACACTTAGTCAATAAAACACAAAGGAACAGGAGGCACCTGGGTGGCTCAGTGGGTTAAAGCCTCTGCCTTCGGCTCAGGTCATGATCCCAGGGTCCTGGGATCGAGGCCTACATCGGGCTCTCTGCTCAGCGGGGGCCTGCTTCCCTCTCTCTCTCTGCTGCTCTGCCTACTTGTGATCTCTTTCTCTCTCTCTCTTTCTGTCAAATAAGTAAATAAAATCTTGAAAAAAGAAAAAAAGGAACGTCGCACTTACCCCTGAATTTTCTCTCTGTGAAGTTGGGATTGCTAACAAGAGATCAAGATCAGAACTGTTAGAATTGCACAATTATGGAATTTCCATCTTGTACGGCTATTGCCATGGTGATTCTGTATAACAAAAAGCCACAAAACCCAGTAGCTTAAAGCTACACCCATTGGTCTCAGCTCACACGACCGTAGGTTGGCTTCGTGTCTTCTGGATGGGTCAAGCCCAACTAATGACACCTGAGCTCACTCACGCCTTTTGGTTCGCCAGCAGATGGCTTGGGGGCTGGCCGGTCTAGGACTGCCTCTGGAGCAATGACTCGGCTCTCTTCCACGTGGATTTTCATCCTCTGGCAAGTTAGTCCAATGTGTGTCATGGTTGTGGCTAAGTTCTGAGAAATTGAAAAAAAGAGACAAGAGAGGGAGAGAGAGAGGGAACCAGGTAGCTTGGAAATAGCATCCCATCATTCCTGCCACATTTCATTAGCCAAAGCAAGACCCCCAGGCAATATTCAAAAATTTGAAGGGCTGGACTCCACCTCCTAAGAGGAGGAGCTGGCAGAAGGAGTGCATACAAACAGGGATGGAGCCTTGGGGATCGTTCCACACACGTGAAAGCCCTCATCCAAGGTCTTGTAGTTCCCAACGTTGACTGTTTCTTTCAGAGAATGTCCTGGAGCAATTCAGGGTCTGGAGTGGGACCCAAACACCTGCATTTCTAATTCATTCCCAGTTCAATTCCCAGGTCCATTTAATGCTGAAGCACAGGAAACACTGCCACGGGATCACTTGCAAACTAAAGAAACACGAAGACGTGCAAGCATTGCCTGGGATACAGATCATGTTTGGGGTGAGGCAAGAACCAACGTTCCGTCTCCAGCCGGGGCTTTCTTGCCATGACACCTTGCTCGACTCCGTGAGTCACCGCCTTGCCTTTGTTCACCTCTGCCTTGACTATCATCATCATTTTTATTATCATCATTAGTAATGATTAAGAAGATTGAGGCATGACAAGGTGTTTAACATTCTGTCCAAAGCATATTAAAAGCTCTGGGCCCTGCCTGAGAGGCGTAGTCTCCATCACAGACAGACACTCAGCACCTTGGCTGAGAAGCCCCCATAACGTAACTCTGAAATTAAGCAGTCCCTGTCAACTAAACCATTCATCTCCACAAGAGGTCAAATGTGTCCCTATGCATCACATGTTCGCTCAGTGTTCCCAGGTGAGAGCTCAGCCAGTCCGTCCACATAGCCCCCAATCTAGACAGATGGTCTTTATTATGCCTCTTGTTTGCTTCCACAAGGGACAATCTCTATGAAAGTGACATGACATTCATTTCTCTACGTGACCATGCTACGTAGCAGATTTTCCTAATCATTCACCCTAAGTGTATGCCTTATTCTCATGCCATGGTATCTTTCTGGAAATTTCTCACTGAGTTGCTTTAATGTTATGGGCTTGGCTATTCTTGAACAATGCTAACAAGGCATAATCCCATGTAAACTACCATCTATTACTATTTATTATTTATTTATTTATCGATAAATATTTATTTATTTATATATTACTATTTGTTACTTAATTCGTCTATCCCCCATGCTTTTATGTGAGATGCCTTTCCAAATTAAAGTGTACGAAATGTTTTACATCTCCTGTGGATTGATGATACTTTGCATTTTTTTTTTTTTTAACAAAGAGAATTATTAAACCAATTGGGCCACCCACACCTTTTTCTTTGGTTACCAGGAAGCTCAGAGACCAATTTAAAGTGCAGTTGTAGTTGAGCTTGGTAACACGCTCACTAAGTTCTTCTTCTATATGTTCTTGATTTTTTATTTGTTATTTTCCCTTATCCTAAATTTCTATATTTACTTTCTTTTATTATTTCCTTTTGTTTACTATACCTCGCATGCATATTACCACTATTCCTTTTAGGACAGAGCACATTATAAAGAGTAAATAGTAGATTTTCCATATTCCCAAGTAAGTCAGGCATTGGTTAGATACAACCCAGCAAACTTAAATTCACTATTTAATTTCTTGGTATGTGGAGAAGCACTGAGGAAGGATTGTGGGAGGAAATAAGAGACCCTTCTGTTTGGGGGAAAGAAAAAAAAACTGTCAAAAAAAATTTTATTTTAGAGGACTCAGAAATTTTAGAAAAGCAAGAAGTTGGCATCAGAAGAAAGTGTGTGCAACTTTGAAGCCACTCTCTGCGACAGAGAACTCTCCAGTGAGGCTGCAGAAACTCCAGTGCGTCCTGGCAGGCTTTGCCCCTGCCCTTCCCCAACACTGCCCCTCTCTGCCAGACCACTCAGTGCCAGATCACGCAGAAAACAAAATGTTCTGGTTAAAAAGCACCGTACAGTGTTATATTACCCAGATGCAAGATTTATGAAGTGCTCATGAGGTGAGTCAGGAACAGGCTCAGAGGAAAGAGGAAAGAAATAAAAAAGCAAACACCTTCCTTCTTTAACGAAATCCAAAGAAGGATGCGTTCTTTGGGTCGAAATAGTACTTTAGATAATTCTGCATGGGGGAAAAAAAAAAGTGAGTATTTGAAGCATTGCGTATTCTTAGGAAGGTTCCCTTTTAGGTGAAAACAGTGACCACATATCCACAAGGTCAAATAGCCCATGATTTGGGACCATCTAAAACTACTTAGGTACTTCTTGGACCATTTAGTAACAAGCGTTTCGGGCATATTGCTTTCTAAACCGCACTCCACTGCAGTTTCCTGGAAGATGGGCAGATGATGACAGCCATGAAATGACGTCACCGGCACGGAGCATCTCGAAGGGCAAGGGAAGGAACACAGTAACTCCGAGCTGAGGGCAGGGGAGGGGTGCAGGGTCGTGGGGGGGGGGGGGTACAGGGAAGCATCATTTTAGCAGGAAGAGTAAGTACACACAGGCCCAGGGGTGCTCAACAAACTTCTTCGTCATCACAATACAATCCCTGGGGCTCGAGCTCAGCTCAAGGGACGCAGAATCACAGAGCAAGAAGTGACCAGCTTTCCCTTTCTGATTCAAAAGTCATTTTTGAAGACTTTCATTAAGAAATGGTAGGGGGAAAAGTCAACTCTCATTAAACGGGATCGCAAGGGTTTGAGACATTCTTTTTCCATCACCTTCTCATTACGAGCAAAGCTGCAGCCTGTGTCCCTCAGACGTAAACCGAAAGGTCAGTTCCTCACCAAAGAGGCTTTGTAACAGGTTGGAAAACTTTGCAATGACTCCACCCACCGTAGAGTCCAGATCACCTCCAGGTTGGTCAGCAGCATCTGCTGGTCGGCTCTAAGCAACAGACTTGCCCTTCTTGGGACAGATGTTTCTCATTTCCCCATTCTTTACACTCTTCCTACACTTCATATCAAAAAAGGTTAATCCCATCTCCCCCTGAACAGGAGATCCAGCCTCATCCAAGCCTCACGGCACAGGCTGGCTCACTCCTAGAGGCTATCTCCAAGCCCATCGTCACCTCCAGGGAACTTTCTCAAATGCCCTCTTCATCTCTCCCCACAGGCTGCCAGAAGCCATTTCTCCCACTTCTGAGTTTTTAAACCCCAACTTTGCAACCCTCACTTGAAGTGCCATCTGTATATGGGTGTGTGGACGAGGGACGTGGGTGCAGGTAAGCAAGAGTGAAGGGGGTGCCAGGCTTGCCTCAGGGTATTTATAATTTATAATGATATTTATTGATATAATACTGAGGATGCTAAACCTTCCTCACAGCTGAGGACACCAGTTCTTAGCCGTACAAGGAGCCTGCTCTTGGAAGCTTATCAACTATCAGAGGGGATAGGCATTAAATCAAATACTCAATATATTCTTTGCAAGTATAAGAACTTGAAGGAGAACAGAATCCTTGAGAATGTGTCACAGCAGAACTGGATCTAGTCTCATGAGGGAGGTCAAAGCAGGCTCCCTCAAGAAGTATCAAGTGAACAGGTAGGAGGGTCGAGGGAGAGAAAGGAATGTTTGTGAGAGCAGCATGCCCAAAGGCCCTGAGGCAGCATGGAGGTGGAATTTTTGTTTGTTTGTTTTGTTTTGTTTTAAGACTTCAAAGACCAGCAGTGCTGAAGCAAAGAGGAATTGGTAGAAGCTACATCGAGGCTCCCAATTCATGCCACACATTACTCAAACACAATCAGGAGTCATAACGTTTTGATTTCTGATGTGATTTGATTACTGATAGGAAAATCAACTGTAGGATTTTAAATGGTATTTCTAAAATATGAAGAAACACATAGGCCCAGGGTCAGCTGGCCCCCGCTTAGCTTTCTGATCTCATCTTTCTACTCTCACTCACTGTTCTTTGAACAAACCACGTCTTTGCACACACTGTTCCCTCTTCTCCCCAGGGAGACCTGTGGCTTCATCACCCCCTCCCTTCACTCACATCTCTGCTCAAACATCCTCTCTTCAAACAGGTCTTCTATGAGGACCCAATGCAAAGACCCAATTCCTATTCTTTTTTTTTTTTTTTAAGATTTTATTTATTTATTTGACAGAGAGAGATCACAAGTAGGCAGAGAGGCAGGCAGAGAGAGAGGAGGAAGCAGGCTCCCTGCTGAGCAGAGAGCCCGATGCGGGACTCGATCCCAGGACCCTGAGATCATGACCTGAGCCGAAGGCAGCGGCTTAACCCACTGAGCCACCCAGGCGCCCCCCAATTCCTATTCTTTGCCTTGATTTATGGATCCCCAGAATACTCACCCCTCCTTGCTATGATGTATTCATCAGTTTGTCAGCTGTGTTTGTCTTCCTGGAATCCGAGCCCCACCAAAGTGAGCCCCTTGTCTGTCTTACTCACTGCTTTAATGCCAGTGCCCCAAGTCATGGCCCCCAGTAGGCATCAGCGATGATGTGTGGAAGAATGAATTTTTCAGGCCAAATGGGGAACAGGTTGGATTCAGGACATGTATTCAGGAGGTGATGTGTAAAAACGGAGTCAAAAAGGATATGATAAAGAAAAAAAAGTAATTCAGACAACACCAAACTTCAGTCTTACTTTACTCTGTGCCAAGTACCAGGCTAGGGGCTAGGGGCTAGGGATAAAACAAATTAAAAATATTAAGAATAAGATTCCCATCACAACAGAGTTTGCAACCTAGGAATTCATTATCTGACATAATAGGATAAGTGTTAGGAAATGACAATTTCCATTAATTGAATACCTACTATATACTGGACACTGGGCTCACTGTCACGTACATTCACCCCTTTCACTTGATGCATATGTCAGCCGGATCCCCATTTTCCAAGAGGAGAAACAAAGACACAGCAGGGAAGTCCTCTGAGTGATGGCAAGGGGACTTGGAGCTAGGGTCACATGGCTCTATATCCATGCTGATGCCCACCACCTTTTCCTGCCTCCCCGATGCCATCACTAGCGTATCTAGTATTAACCAGGCAACTACTATCCTAGCGCTATCCTAAGAATTTCACGTTGATTATTTTCCATTTCTCATGTAATTCTCCCCAAAACCCAATCCCAAAATGTGACCGTTACTATATCAGTAAGGATTTTTTTTGCGGGGGTGGGGGGGGGAGACAGATTTAGGGACTGAACTTCAATTTAAACTGGATTAGTGGAAAAAAAAAAAAAAAAACTTAAGGAAATGCTTCAAAAATAACTTTTAAAGGCGTGCCTGGGTGGCTCAGTCGGTTAAGCACTTGCCTCTGGGTCAGGTCATGATCCCTGGGTCCTGGGATTAAGCCCTGCATTAGGCTCCCTACTCAGTGGGGAGTCTGCTTCTTCTTCTGCCTCTACTGCTCCCCCTGCTTGTGCTCGTTCTCTCTCTCTCTGTCAAATAAATAAATAAAATCTTTTTTAAAAAAATGACTTTCAAAGAGAAATTACTGCTTTACAAAACTGGGAATTCCTCCACAGACTCCAGGCGGGGACAGTTGTAGAGCCTCAAACCACCTCTTGGTCAGTCTCCAGCAACACTAGCTGGCCTCTTGGTCACGCTCTATCTACTTGGTGCTCCATGTCGTTTTTGAGTCACATAAAGTCCATCCACTTTAGGTTCAGTGGAAATATAGGTCTCCTTTCTTCCTCATATTGGGGAAAAAAATCTCAGAATTGCTTCCCACTGGCCCACCTTGATTCACACACACATGCACACAGGCATGTGCGCACACACACACACACATAAACCGGTCACTGTGCCTGGAGCAAATGGAACACGAGATTGGTCAAACGTGGGTACATGTGTTGACAGCCCACAGCAGGGACCACAGGGGAGCCGACGGTCTGATCCCCGGGGCCCCAAGTCCCCTGGAACGGGGATGGAGTGAGTCCCAGCCAAACCACGGGGGAAGAAGGGAGAGCAGGTCCAAGAGATAGTGGGTTTTGTCACCAGCTGATGGGGAAAGATGTCCCATTTCATAGATGAGGAACCGAGGACTCCTAGAGTTTGGGCAGTTGGCGTAAAGCCACACAGGTAACAAGCAGACACAGAAACCCAAGAGGCCAAAGCCCAGATGTAGGTCTCACTTCGTCCTCTGTGTGCCTGTCTACCCAGGTATCTCTGTGTCCAGATTTGTGAGAATGAAAGTAATCTCTAAGATTGCTTAAAAGCTCAGAAAATCACCGGATATTAGAGCTAGCAATACTCTTTTAATGTACCTGATTTAGAGTTCAAAGGATGATGGAGGCCCAGAGGGGTTAAATAACTTACTTAAGGACATTCTGCAACCTAGACTTGAGCGCAGATTATATTTAAAATCATTTCTTCAGCAAATAATGATTGTACCCCTATTATTTCCCTTCACTGGGCTATGTGCTAGGGACACAAACTTAGGTAAAGCATCTTTGCTGTTAAAAAGTTTACAATTTTGTGGGTCATCCAAACCTTCCATCAAAGCTTTTTTTTTTTTTTTTAATGTTTTATTTATTTATTTGACAGAGAGACTCAGCGAGAGAGGGAACACAATCAGGGGGAGTGGGAGAGGGAGAAGCAGGTTTCCCACTGAGCAGGGAGCCTGATGCAGGGCTTGATCCCAGGATCCTGGGATCATGACCCGAGCTGAAGGCAGATGCTTAACAACTGAGCCACCCAGGTGCCCCAACCAACCCATCAAAGCTCTTTAAATGTGACCTGGACATCACCCTTGAACTACAGTGGTCCTATTCCTATTAGCGATGATAAATAATAATAATAATAATAATTGCTTTATTTGTTGTGAATTTACTATGCCTGAAACACTGCCCTGAGTATGTTGCACAAGTTAAGCAATTTGATTCCATTAGGGTGTCTTCTTTAAAGACCAAAAAGTGAAACACAGCATTTCTGGGCACAGCATTTTGGCACTGTATAAATTGAGAAACTGGTCTGGTTGATGTAACAAAGGTAACAATAATATAGCATAAAGAAAAGAGGGCTTTTTTCCATGCAACAGCCCAAGCACCAGCATCCAGGCTGGCTATGGTCGCTCCATGGTAGGAACACAGGCTCCCTGTCTTGTTGATTATCTTCCTCGACATGCAACTTCTCACGGGCTAAGATGGCCGATCCAGTTCCTACCACTTCCTTCACATCCCAACCAGCGGGAAGGGAAAGAAAACCAGAGGAAATGCCCTCCCCCTTTAAAGTTTTGATTACCACTTCTGCTCACATTCCCTTGGCCAGCACCCAGCTCAAAGGAGGCTGGGAAATGTATTCTTTAGCTAGACTGCCATGTTCCTTAACAAAAGAACTGGAAGTGGGTGGTCCAGCAATAATCAAGCTGCTAGGACTTTTGGCCAAGGTCTGGCATGTGTGAGGACTTGATAAATGACCACATAATATAATGTTATGTAATACAAAACTATGTGTGTAAGTTATATTTTCTTTACATTTTTGTATTCCTTTATATTTTCTTCTATATGAATATATGTGAAGATAGCAGAATATAATGATTCTATATGTATGATGTACAGATTTTAAAAACTGACCCTGCATGGTCACTGATCGGTCAAAAGGGATGGAAGGTATGAGTGGTATGGCCATAATGGCTTGTACTAACATTTACATACATGTTGGTACAGACATACATGTAATGCACACATGGTACATACCCATGGTCCATTCATAGTACGTACATACAGTATATACATGCACGTATGCATAAACTCACAAATAAGTGTATACACATGGGGAGGTAGTGGGAGAGAGAACAAGAGCCCAAGAAGACAAGCATGTTTACGCTCTAATTTCTCAGGAACAAGGGAGTGAGACACGCACACACACCTCGCACGTACGGTTTTCCTTCTCAGACCAAGGCACCAAAAGCATGACCCCACTGTGACAGACTGCTGTGGCACTCCTCCTTGTTAGCCAGCCTGAAAGAGCAAAAACCATTCCTGTAGGCCAGATCTGTCCCACAAACGAGACTGATTTGGCCTGAACTGTGTTTTCCACTTGCCTTACATGTAAGAGTCATTGCCATTATTTGAATAAGGAAATTTAACATGAAAATCCAGGCTTCGGGATTCTCTCAAAAAGCTAAAATCACATGGAAGGCTGAGCTAACATCCCCATGTGGCAAGCACTGACTTGAACTGAGGGCTCGTCCCCTCACTGGGAAGGGCGGGGAACAGATCACCAGTTGTCCTGCCCTAGCACCTGGAATCTTTGGGGTCTGACACTCCGTTTTCCCGCTTCTGTACATCTTGGGCTGTGGCTCTTTCACAGTCTCTGTGTGGGACAGAAAAGTTCCAGCTACCTGAGCCTGACTTGGAGTGGTGACTGCCGAGTGCCTCTCCCATAATGACCCCCCCACAACGGTCCAAGGGCTTCAGGAACACCCCGCGCACCCCAGAACAGTAGAATGAAGGCACCGTTCCTCCTCTTCCCCTCCAACCTCCACATGTTCACAGAGGCTGACCGGAGACCCAACTGCCAGGGGCCTGGCCGTCCCACTTTGTCTTGATGTCTTTACAATACAAGACCTCGGTGTTGAAATCCCCAAAAACACACATTCACCTTTTCATTGTAATCCGCTGTAACCGGAGCGGAAATGGCTTTTCACTGCTGCCTGCAAACGTGCAGGTGCGTGAGATGAGGCAGCTCTAGGTAGAATGTTTATCCGGTGTGTGCGAGGTGAAGCCGGGGTGCATAGATAAGTGACAGGTACAGATGCAAGTTAGGCATTTGGGGAAGCTTCTAGGTCCTGGAGTGTCATTTCTGGAGATTTTCCCAAACTTACCAGACAAGAAGGGTCATCTGGGGTTCTTGTTAGAAATGTATCTTCCCAAGACCCTCTTTTGGAGGACCCCAGAGGACAGATGATGGAGCCTGGGTGCTTCTTTTAAAAACCCCAGGTGATTCTGATCATCAGGTAAGGCGGGGAAACACGCACCCCGGGCAATAACCCCATCGCCAGCTGGGCCTCAGAACCACCTGGGATGTTTTTCACAGGCATTCGGAGCATCAGGCACATTTGGAAGCTATCACTGGGCTGGGCATCTTGGACTCTAATGGACAGAAATCATCTGGGAGTCTTGTAAAAATGAAGAGTCTGAGTCAGCAGGTCTGGGGTCAACCACAACCAGCTACATGCTTCATGAGGCTCAGTGCAAAATGAAAATGCAGGACCCCTTGTACAAAAGAGGCGAGAAATGCTTCCTTTCTTCTCCTAGTCCCTATTTCCATCTGTCAGGACGGTTTCTCATTTGCTTCTTAGTGTTCCCTTGAGCATGGGGATCAGAGCCAAGGGTGGCAGCTGTCGCTGGACAGTGCTAAGGGTGGCCTTCAAGAAGCCACTCAGGGAAGCAGACAGGCAATAGAAGGGAGGATCCAGTGTGAGCTAAGGCTCCAAGTCCCTGGCACATCATGTCCCATCGGACTCACAAAACAAAAATTTCAAGATATAATTAATGATTTCAAGGTGGCAACTAAGAACATTCAACCTCAAGCATGGGTCCCCTTTTTAGGGCAGGATTTTGTGGCCCTAAACTGGTCACATGTCCATGAAGTGACCCCAAACCATTAGCATCCAGAAAGACAGAGTGTCCTCTTCTTTGGCTACTGACCCAACAAGGGACACTTTGAAAAATTAAAAATACTATCTTCTCTAAAGAGTCTTTAATAGGTATATGAAAGACATTGAAAGGCTGGAATGATTTTCTTACAAAGAAAATCACTATTTGCTCTCAGACTAAGAGAGGCAGTAGAGATAGCAGCTTACTGTACTGATTCTAGAGCCAGACATATTGGGTTCATGCCCTGTGTCTACCACTTATTAGCAGGATGACCCTGGCCAAATTACTTAATTTCCTGGTCCCTCGACTTCCTCATTCGTGAAGATGCATGATAATACTGTCAACAAACCTACCATGTAAGATCCTTGTTAGGATTAGTAAATTAATTCCTGTAAGAAGTTGAGATCAAGGACTAACTATAAGCTTTCTTAGAACAGAGATGGTAGAGCAAGGCTGGCAAACTATAGGCCTACGGCCCACCACCTGTTTTGTAAATAAAGTTTTATCAGAACACCACCATGCCTCTCTGTGTCCATTTTCATGCCACAATGAGAGAGTTGAATAGATGTGGGGCTAAAACAGGTATTCTCTGACCCTTTCCTTGAGAAATTTGCTGGTCCCAGTGAGAGAGTAGAGAACTATGCCTTTCAAGATCCAATCTCCAGGAGTCAAGTTTCGGTACAGTGGGTTTAACCTTCATTGTGTTTAAAGTGCATCTAAGTCCTTGTAGAATTATAAAGAGTAAACATGCTCTCTCCAGCATGTTGTAGATCATCCTGTAACACCACTGAGGCCACCGTCATTCTAATCCAAGCAACCAGATTAATTCACTTTCGGGCAGAGCTCAGAAGAAATCTTCTAATTCTAGGAACATATTTGATAAAGTATCATTGTTTGAGAAGGCTGTAACTCTGTCCTGGTCTTTTTCAAAAGCTCTAGGCTGCACATCTCTACTCCTGTAAATTCATAGTAGCGAGTGCATGGGGACAGCACACACAGATGTCAGTAATGAAAGGCCAGGGGAAGGTCAGGTGTAGCTGCTCAGAGTGAGCATAAGGGAACAGGTAGCAAATCATTCGGAGGGAAGACATTACCCAATTATCGTAGCTAACGTGCCACCAACATGATAAAATAAATATTAACACAATTCTCATTTTATACATGAGGAAGCCAAAAGTCAGAGAGGCTATATAATTTGCCCAAGGTCACAGAACTGGGAAATGGTAAAGCCAGAATCTGTATGGGCAGCCTGACTCCAGGGAAAATCCTCTAAACCCAGGATTGGCAAATGTTTTCTGTAAAGGCCACCCGATAGGAAATAGTTTCAGCTTTGCAGGCCATATGGTCTTTGTCACAATTACTCAACTCTGCTGTCATATCAGGAAGCAGTTTTAGACAACATGTAAATAAATGAACGTGGCTGTATTCCAATAAAACTTTATTGACAACAACAAGCGTGGAGCAGGAATTGGCCCTTGGCTGTGGTATGACTCCTCCTCTTCTAAGCACTAGTTTTACTGCTTCTAAGATATGTACCTGGTGCCTAAAATATGCCTGACCACCCAAGAGGAATGGAACAAATAAACATTAATATTATCGACTACCATAATGAAAATAAGCACAACCTTCTGACTATGCATTAAACAGCCAGCTCAAGCTGCTCTCCCCTCTCAGAGCTAAGTTCATTTCTGAGCTGAAAGGCCTCTTTATGTCATTTCATCTTGCCGCCATCCAAGAGAGAGACCCTGCAATAGAATCATCTTCCGGTGGGATTTAGTCAATCACGACGACAATGCGGTTTGACCTCTGCTTTCAACGAAAGCAGGCTGGACATTGGCTCCTGCTCCCGGGTCACCGCTCAGCAAGCTGCTGCCATATGCCAAGACAGTCATCAGCCCACGGGTTTGCACCCGCCTCCTGGGGCTGGAGGTGCAGCAGTGTTCCCCCCAACTACCTGCCAGTAATTAGGAGCCCAGGAAACAGGGATCAGGCTTGCTGAAGAGAGAGGCATTTTAAGCATCAGAAAGGCAGGCAGACCTCACACAGTGGTGGTCCTGAGGTGGGGTGGCAGAAAAGTGACTCCCAAAACATCAAATGGCAGAGTCCAATTCCCTTCATTATGCTGATGTGACGCACCCTCTGATTAAAGGGGACCATACGGAACAGAAGCCAACGGGAATTGAGAAAAACTCCTTTTCAGAAGGAAAAGCAGTGATCAGTCTCGACAGGATCCGTTCTACTCCGTTCTACCACCTGCATGCTCCCGAAGCCAGTGCCAGCCAGCAGTGTACTCTCTTTCCCCCAAAGTTCAAAGGGTGAGGTGTGAACACAGGCAGTAAAAAGCCCTGAATGTCTGTGGCTTGTAGGGGTCGTAATTCTTCCCCACAAAGTTACCTTTCCTGTTTCTATGAATTACTCTTACATTCTTGTAAGAGATATGGTTTGAGGTATTTATAGTGCATTCAATTCTGCTATCATTGATTTATTGAACGAAACCAGCTCCGGGATATGATGGAAAGGCCCTAATTCCAAAAACTCTTACATCTCGGCACGGAGAACATTTTCTGCCCTGTTGGCCTCCCGCAGATGACCAGCGGAGATAAACAGAGGGCACTCCACTCTCTGTTGCAACGTGCGTGGTGATGTGAAGGAATCAATCAGACAAAAGCAGATTATTACAGTGTCTGAGAGAGATCAAACAGCACTGGCATCCGCACCCACACATGCCTGATTTACAGGCGAGCTGATAAAGTGCTGCAGCTCACTGTCAGGAGAACATGACAACTCCTTGAGTTCTGTGGATAAATTATTGCTGAAGCCCATGATAACATTTCTCCACCTAGCAACCAAACATAACAGGATGTGGCTTTTAGTACTAGGAGCCAAATGATACAAAGACAAGACGCCTGGAGCTCCCGGAGCTCGGAAGGCATATTCTATGGTGGACGGGCAGAACGGCAGCCTCGTGGAAACAGACATGAAATCTATGAGTAATTATAACTCCGCTGAGGATTGCCAGATCTTTCCTCTCTATAAAGGTGCACAGAGGAATGTGTTCTCTTTGATGATGAATGCTGCTGTAGGCAAAAGTTACCTTCACTGAGCATTTGTTCCATGCCAGGAAAGGTTCTAAGTGCCTCGTGTCGCATCAGAGGGGCGACTCCAAAGGTGGAACTTGGTGATGAATGAAGTCGACTTGGACAATAGAATTAAACAGCACTGAAACTCACGCTGGGAAAAGCTCTCTCTTTTCTGGTTCTTTATTGATTTTTCCCAATTGTGTCCAGGAGAAAGCTTTGGTGTGGTACTAACCCATGCCAAGCACCTCGAACAGTTGAAAATCTCTCTTTTTTTTTTTTTTTTTTTTTTTTTTTTTTTTTTTTTTTTTTTTTTAATTTTTTATTTTTTATAAACATATATTTTTTATATACATATATTTTTATCCCCAGGTCTGTGAATCACCAGGTTTACACACTTCACAGCACTCACCAAATCACATACCCTCCCCAATGTCCATAATCCCACCCCCTTCTCCCCAACCCCCTCCCCCCGGCAACCCTCAGTTTGTTTTGTGAGATTAAGAGTCACTTATGGTTTGTCTCCCTCCCAATCCCATCTTGTTTCATTTATTCTTCTACCCACTTAAGCCTCCATGTTGCATCACCACTTCCTCATATCAGGGAGATCATATGATAGTTGTCTTTCTCTGCTTGACTTATTTCGCTAAGCATGATACGCTCTAGTTCCATCCATGTTGTTGCAAATGGCAAGATTTCATTTCTTTTGATGGCTGCATAGTATTCCATTGTGTATATATACCACATCTTCTTGATCCATTCATCTGTTGATGGACATCTAGGTTCTTTCCATAGTTTGGCTATTGTGGACATTGCTGCTATAAACATTCGGGTGCATGTGTCCCTTTGGATCACTACATTTGTATCTTTAGGGTAAATACCCAATAGTGCAATTGCTGGGTCATAGGGCAGTTCTATTTTCAACATTTTGAGGAACCTCCATGCTGTTTTCCAGAGTGGCTGCACCAGCTTGCATTCCCACCAACAGTGTAGGAGGGTTCCCCTTTCTCCGCATCCTCGCCAGCATCTGTCATTTCCTGACTTGTTGATTTTAGCCATTCTGACTGGTGTGAGGTGATATCTCATTGTGGTTTTGATTTGTATTTCCCTGATGCCGAGTGATATGGAGCACTTTTTCATGTGTCTGTTCGCCATCTGGATGTCTTCTTTGCAGAAATGTCTGTTCATGTCTTCTGCCCATTTCTTGATTGGATTATTTGTTCTTTGGGTGTTGAGTTTGCTAAGTTCTTTATAGATTCTGGACACTAGTCCTTTATCTGATATGTCGTTTGCAAATATCTTCTCCCATTCTGTCAGTTGTCTTTTGATTTTGTTAACTGTTTCCTTTGCTGTGCAAAAGCTTTTGATCTTGATGAAATCCCAGTAGTTCATTTTTTCCCTTGCTTCCCTTGCCTTTTGCGTTGTTCCTAGGAAGATGTTGCTGCGGCAGAGGTCGAAGAGGTTGCTGCCCGTGTTCTCCTCAAGGATTTTGATGGATTCCTTTCGTACATTGAGGTCCTTCATCCATTTTGAGTCTATTTTTGTGTGTGGTGTAAGGAAATGGTCCAATTTCATTTTTCTGCATGTGGCTGTCCAATTTTCCCAGCACCATTTATTGAAGAGGCTGTCTTTTTTCCATTGGACATTCTTTCCTGCTTTGTCGAAGATTAGTTGACCATAGAGTTGAGGGTCTATTTCTGGGCTCTCTATTCTGTTCCATTGATCTATGTGTCTGTTTTTGTGCCAGTACCATGCTGTCTTGATGATGACAGCTTTGTAATAGAGCTTGAAGTCCGGAATTGTGATGCCACCAACGTTGGCTTTCTTTTTCAATATCCCTTTGGCTATTCGAGGTCTTTTCTGGTTCCATATAAATTTTAGAATTATTTGTTCCATTTCTTTGAAAAAGATGGATGGTACTTTGATAGGAATTGCATTAAATGTGTAGATTGCTTTAGGTAGCATAGACATTTTCACAATATTTATTCTTCCAATCCAGGAGCATGGAACATTTTTCCATTTCTTTGTGTCTTCCTCAATTTCTTTCATGAGTACTTTATAGTTTTCTGAGTATAGATTCTGTGTCTCTTTGGCTAGGTTTATTCCTAGGTATCTTATGGTTTTGGATGCAATTGTAAATGGGATTGACTCCTTAATATCTCTTTCTTCTGTCTTGCTGTTGGTGTAGAGAAATGCAACTGATTTCTGTGCATTGATTTTATATCCTGACACTTTACTGAATTCCTGTATAAGTTCTAGCAGTTTTGGAGTGGAGTCTTTTGGGTTTTCCACATATAGTATCATATCATCTGCGAAGAGTGATAATTTGACTTCTTCTTTGCCGATTTGGATGCCTTTAATTTCCTTTTGTTGTCTGATTGCTGAGGCTAGGACCTCTAGTACGATGTTGAATAGCAGTGGTGATAATGGACATCCCTGCCGTGTTCCTGACCTTAGCGGAAAAGCTTTCAGTTTTTCTCCATTGAGAATGATATTTGCGGTGGGTTTTTCATAGATGGCTTTGATGATATTGAGGTATGTGCCCTCTATCCCTACACTTTGAAGAGTTTTGATCAGGAAGGGATGTTGTACTTTGTCAAATGCTTTTTCAGCATCTATTGAGAGTATCATATGGTTCTTGTTCTTACTTTTATTGATGTGTTGTATCACATTGACTGATTTGCGGATGTTGAACCAACCTTGCAGCCCTGGAATAAATCCCACTTGGTCGTGGTGAATAATCTTTTTAATGTACTGTTGAATCCGATTGGCTAGTATTTTGTTGAGTATTTTCGCATCTGTGTTCATCAAGGATATCGGTCTATAGCTCTCTTTTTTGGTGGGATCCTTGTCTGGTTTTGGGATCAAGGTGATGCTGGCCTCATAAAATGAGTTTGGAAGTTTTCCTTCCATTTCTATTTTTTGGAACAGTTTCAGGAGAATAGGAATTAGTTCTTCTTTAAATGTTTGGTAGAATTCCCCCGGGAAGCCGTCTGGCCCTGGGCTTTTGTTTGTTTGGAGATTTTTAATGACTGTTTCAATCTCCTTACTGGTTATGGGTCTGTTCAGGCTTTCTATTTCTTCATGGTTCAGTTGTGGTAGTTTATATGTTTCTAGGAATGCATCCATTTCTTCCAGATTGTCAAATTTATTGCCGTAGAGTTGCTCATAGTATGTTCTTATAATAGTTTGTATTTCCTTGGTGTTAGTTGTGATCTCTCCTCTTTCATTCATGATTTTATTTATTTGGGTCCTTTCTCTTTTCTTTTTGATAAGTCGGGCCAGGGGTTTATCAATTTTATTAATTCTTTCAAAGAACCAGCTCCTAGTTTCGTTGATTTGTTCTATTGTTTTTTTGGTTTCTATTTCATTGATTTCTGCTCTGATCTTTATGATTTCTCTTCTCCTGCTGGGCTTAGGGTTTCTTTCTTGTTCTTTCTCCAGCTCCTTTAGGTGTAGGGTTAGGTTGTGTACCTGAGACCTTTCTTGTTTCTTGAGAAAGGCTTGTACCGCTATATATTTTCCTCTCAGGACTGCCTTTGTTGTGTCCCACAGATTTTGAACCGTTGTATTTTCATTATCATTTGTTTCCATGATTTTTTTCAATTCTTCTTTAATTTCCCGGTTGACCCATTCATTCTTTAGAAGGATACTGTTTAGTCTCCATGTATTTGGGTTCTTTCCAAACTTCCTTTTGTGGTTGAGTTCTAGCTTTAGAGCATTGTGGTCTGAAAATATGCAGGGAATGATCCCAATCTTTTGATACCGGTTGAGTCCTGATTTAGGACCGAGGATGTGATCTATTCTGGAGAATGTTCCATGTGCACTAGAGAAGAATGTGTATTCTGTTGCTTTGGGATGAAATATTCTGAATATATCTGTGATGTCCATCTGGTCCAGTGTGTCATTTAAGGCCTTTATTTCCTTGCTGATCTTTTGCTTGGATGATCTGTCCATTTCAGTGAGGGGAATATTAAAGTCCCCTACTATTATTGTATTGTTGTTTATGTGTTTCTTTGATTTTGTTATTAATTGGTTTATATAGTTGGCTGCTCCCACGTTGGGGGCATAGATATTTAAAATTGTTAAATCTTCTTGTTGGACAGACCCTTTGAGTATGATATAGTGTCCTTCCTCATCTCTTATTACAGTCTTTGGCTTAAAATCTAATTGATCTGATATAAGGATTGCCACTCCTGCTTTCTTCTGATGTCCATTAGCATGGTAAATTCTTTTCCACCCCCTCACTTTAAATCTGGAGGTGTCTTCGGGCTTAAAATGTGTTTCTTGGAGGCAACATATAGATGGGTTTTGTTTTTTTATCCATTCTGATACCCTGTGTCTTTTGACAGGGGCATTTAGCCCATTCACATTCAGGGTAACTATTGAGAGATATGAATTTAGTGCCATTGTATTGCCTGTAAGGTGACTGTTACTGTATATGGTCTCTGTTCCTTTCTGATCTACCACTTGTAGGCTCTCTCTTTGCTTAGAGGACCCCTTTCAATATTTCCTGTAGAGCTGGTTTGGTATTTGCAAATTCTTTCAGTTGTTGTTTGTCCTGGAAGCTTTTAATCTCTCCTTCTATTTTCAATGATAGCCTAGCTGGATATAGTATTCTTGGCTGCATGTTTTTCTCGTTTAGTGCTCTGAAAATATCATGCCAGCTCTTTCTGGCCTGCCAGGTCTCTGTGGATAAGTCAGCTGCCAATCTAATATTTTTACCATTGTATGTTACAGACTTCTTTTCCCGGGCTGCTTTCAGGATTTTCTCTTTGTCATTGAGACTTGTAAATTTTACTATTATGTGACGGGGTGTGGGCCTATTCTTATTTATTTTGAGGGGCATTCTCTGAACCTCCTGAATTTTGATGCTTGTTCCCTCCCGGGTAAGGGCGGTGTAATTCCGCCTGGGGCAAAGACACTTGAGAATCACTACAACAGGCCCCTCCCCCAGAAGATCAACAAGAAATCCAGCCGAGACCAAGTTCACCTACCAAGGAGTGCGGTTTCAATACCAAGGAGAGCAGCAGAATTCCAGAGGAGGAGAAAGCCAAGCACGGAACTCATGGCTTTTTTCCTGTGATTTTTTTTAGTCTTGCAGTTAATTTAATTTTTTCTTTTTCATTTTTTTTTTTTTTTCTCGCCTTCAGGTAAAATTTTTTTTTTTTTTTTAACTGTTACCTTTTTCTTTTTTAACGATTTTTTACTAGTTTATCTAATATATATATATATTTTTTTACATTTTTCTTAGGTGTTTTCTTTTTTAAAAAAAATTCTTTTCTTTTTTTTTTTTCTTTTTTCTTTCTTCCTTTTTGAACCTCTTTTTATCCCCTTTCTCCCCACTCACGATTTTGGATCTCTTCTAATTTGGCTAAAGCATATTTTCCTGGGGTTGTTGCCACCCTTTTAGTATTTTACTTGCCCCTTCATTTACTCTTATCTGGACAAAATGACAAGACGTAAAAATTCACCACAAAAAAAAGAACAAGAGGCAGTACCGAAGGCTAGGGACCTAATCAATACAGACATCGGTAATATGTCAGATCTAGAGTTCAGAATGACAATTCTCAAGGTTCTAGCCGGGCTCGAAAAAGGCATGGAAGATATTAGAGAAACCCTCTCGAGAGATATAAAAGCCCTTTCTGGAGAAATAAAAGAACTAAAATCTAACCAAGTTGAAATCAAAAAAGCTATTAATGAGGTGCAATCAAAAATGGAGGCTCTCACTGCTAGGATAAATGAGGCAGAAGAAAGAATTAGTGATATAGAAGACCAAATGACAGAGAATAAAGAAGCTGATCAAAAGAGGGACAAACAGCTACTGGACCATGAGGGGAGAATTCGAGAAATAAGTGACACCATAAGACGAAACAACATTAGAATAATTGGGATTCCAGAAGAAGAAGAAAGTGAGAGGGGAGCAGAAGGTATACTGGAGAGAATTATTGGGGAGAAAATCTCTCTTTTAAACAAAGGGCAGACCTATCTAGCTGGAGTCTATGAGACCAATACTGCTTTGCTTTCACTATTTTCATTTTTTAAATTATTTTTTCCAGTGAGATTGGTTCTCAATTGACAGCGGGGATATCAAGTGGCTTTTGAACATTTTTTTATCCATTTTTAAAATTATCGTTTTTTCAAGTTATATTGGTTCTTAATTGACATGGGGGACACCAAGTGGCTTTTGAATATAAATGTAAGACATGCCCTCTATGGGGGCCAAGAGTTTTGTCTCACTCATTCACTGCTACATCCCCAGACTTCAATGATGCCAAGAGAAGTAGATGGTCGGCAAATATGTGGTTAATGAAATTCATTAAATAAAATGATTAAGGAGGTGAGAGGACCAGCGGTACCTAAACATGGCAAAATGTGTGGTAAGGGTGCATGAAGGTATGGAGATACAGCAAAATCTGTGAATGTCGTACCAAATGGCTAGGTTTGAGGAACACGGCAATTCACTGCAACCTACAAGGCAGGAACTGTTATTTACTTTCTGGATGAGGGAAATGATGTTCAAAGATGTCAGATAACATTCAAAATTGCAAGCCTTCATGAGGGAGAACCTGAATTCAACCTGAGCACTGGGTCTCAAAAGTGAGCTCTGAGATATTCCATTCAGCCTCTTCCCTCTTGCTTCAAAAACCACATTCTTTTTTTTTTTTTAAGATTTTATTTATTTATTTGACAGAGAGAGATCACAAGTAGACGGAGAGGCAGGCAGAGAGAGAGGAGGAAGCAGGCTCCCCGCTGAGCAGAGAGCCCGATGCGGGACTCGATCCCAGGACCCTGAGATCATGACCTGAGCCGAAGGCAGCGGCTTAACCCACTGAGCCACCCAGGCGCCCCAAAAAACCACATTCTGAAGTGGCTTCTCGTTATCCGCTTTTCACATGTAAGAAAAAAATACCTTTGATGAACAGGCCCAGAGCCACAGAAGGACAGTGTAGCACAGCTGGGATTTGAACACAGTCCTGCTCGGCTGACCACCCTCCCCAGTGTCACCCTACCTCCAAAGAAACTTGTTCTAAACGATCATGTAAACTGGCTTGATGCAATGGCGGTGATCAGATTTTAAATGGTAGCTAATTAAAATTCTATGTTGCACCTGCCCCGGATGCTCCAAATGTATTCCAGAAAATAGAGCCATCATTTTGTCAGTAAAACAGGAAATTAGCTCATCACCAAAATGCACATAAGACAACACTTGGAATCACCAAGGATGGTGTCCAAAGGTAAGAACAGTAGCCTCAACAGCATCTACTTTAGAAATATACAAAACACCACGTGCACAAATGGAAAAACTGGGTCCTTCCCTTACCTTTTTCCTGCAGGTATCAAAGTA
The DNA here is from genome assembly GCF_030435805.1 of Mustela lutreola. Lineage (NCBI taxonomy): Eukaryota > Metazoa > Chordata > Mammalia > Carnivora > Mustelidae > Mustela > Mustela lutreola. The sequence continues at coordinate 9,217,107 of NC_081298.1, forward strand.
AGCAACTGTTAATGGTAATAAGGAAGGAATCATGTCATGCCTCCTTGGGAGAGGAAAAATGAACCAAAGGGCTAAGAATCCTATTAAAGTTTAATTTTCAAAAAGTTGAAAGCAGGGCTCACATACAAATCTGGAATGAATACGTGTCAAAATTTTTATTCAAGTCATTAATAAACAAGGGAACCAATATGACGACAAGAGAGATTCAGAGGAGAAGTCAGAATACAGATTTATAAGTTGGCCAAAAGGATGCTGAAATGAATTTACTGAGAGATTTGAAAGTGGGCAATGTCCTGTAGAGTCCCTAAATAGTAATAGTTTGTTTTTTCCCCCAGATAGAAATCTATACGTTAACATATATAACTTACGTTATCTGATTTTAACCAAATAGAAAATAGCAAATTGAACACAGATGCATTCTCCTAGGTATTAAATATCTCCTGGGCGAGTTGGTTCAACCGTCACAGTAAATCAAAACAAACAAGCAAAATACAGTCATCCTTAGCTTTCTTTGCAAGTTTCGGATAATTTTTCTTTAAAATCTCAAACTTACGATATTATTTCTAAGGTCTTTATGTGTGAGAGAATGCAGGTATCCCACTAAAATTTCAATTCCGTTACTTTTGCAGGAGGGTCTCACCCCGTGTATTTTAAGAACCCGCCCAAACGGTTCTAGCATTGATAGGCTATAGTCATATACTAAGACATGACCGGTTTAGGTCATTTAAACCCTAGCTTGAGGGAGGCGTTTCCATTAAAGATGTTTTTATGAAACTTTATGAAGAGTTACAGGGAAGCTGGTTCCAAGAATGGAGGACTTTTAACAAACAAACAAACAAAAAAAGATGAAAGGTAATGTGGGTTCCAGGGGGGATTGATTCAGAAGCTCAATGATGTCTGTATTAGGGAAGGAGGACCGGTCCATCTCTCGTTTCTCTACTCCCCGGGGCTATCGATAAGATGACTCTAAAAATGCCACGTGTCACCTCCTTGCCCGGCATAGAGAGCAACAAGAGAGACTGTGCTGTCTGTCAAGTATCTCTTCTCATAGGGTTGGTACCCTTTCCCAGAAGCCCCACCCCTCCCACAGGCAGACCATCCCTTAAAACTCATTGGCCAGAATTCTAGCGAGCGATCATGCCTGAGCCAATCACCGCCGAGCGCGATTTGAATGGAACTACCTGACACCAATCAGGTGTAAAGCTGAACAATCGGGGCGGGGCTGGTTTCCCTTGGCAACTGATTGAATGGGAAGGAGTGGATCCCAGAACAAAACTAAGATTTTGGGGAGTAGGGAGGAAATCCGATCGCAACTGACAAGGTCCGGAGTTAAGAGACTTAAAAAATAAAAAAAAAATAAAAAAAAAAAACAGGTTACAAGCAGCATCTTAAAATTAGGCAGCGTCAGAGATGTGCAGGAGATCACCTGAATGCAGTGGTAATCTCCAGGCACATGACTAGATCCCAGAAGTCACAGAACAGAAGGGTTCACAGACCAAATTAAGATGCTATAGTTACAGTTTAATAAATCATACAGTTATTATTAAATTTATTATTATTAACACATATCAGGTTGGGGAAGTGGGGGTTAGAGGGATGAACAGGCAGAACAGAAGGTTCTTAGGATCGTGAAGATGCTTTATATGATGCTGTAATGATGGGTATGTGTCGTCGTACACTCGCCTAACCCCGCGGAGATGTGAACTGAGTTCTGGATGACAACCGTGTGTCCGCACAGCCTCGTGACCTGTAACAAACACCCCCGGGCTAGTGGGGGATGTTGACAGTGGGTGGGGCTGTGCCTGTGTCGGGTCAAGGAGTATATGGGAAATCTCTCCACCTTCTTTTCCATTTTACTATGAGCCGGAATCTTCTCTGAAAAACTAAAGTCTTCATTTTTTTTTTTTTAATTATAAAAGAAGAAGCAAAGAGAAAGCAATGGGGTTGATTAACACACTTTGGCTAGAGCCCAAGCAAATGGAAGGATCACAGGACTTGAGTTGGGGATGAGGAAACATGCATAGATCCTCTCCCGCCAGCACCTATTCCCCAGGCCTACAGAGGAGCTACAAGGAACAGAACTGAGGTTTGAGCGAGGAGACCACAGGTGGAAGATGCTTAGGACCAGTGACACACTCCTTGTTCCATCCAGGAAAATATACATGTCCACAGCTGTCGCTAACCAATTAGCCTGCTGAGCTGTTACGGGTTTTGTCTGCATTTCTTGGGTAGAGCACAGGCTAGAACAGAGCAGGACTATACTGGGTGACTTCAGCGGGGGCTGATTTAAGGATGACAGAGCTGTCAGCCGGAATGTCTCATGATCATTCATTCTGACTTGGACTCTGCATCTCCTTCTATTTATAAAACTCCGATTTGTCCCATCAAACATTCCATTTACTCTACTTTTATCAGTCTTGTAGGTTACCAGCTTACTCTCCATATTTATCTCATAAATTCCACCTATATCCATAAGGTTCTCCCTTACTCATTATTTATTCTTAACATCAACTGAGTTTCACTCTAAGCAACCAAGTTTCACATAAGCCACTAGCTCACTTACCATCAATGCTTAAAACTTCTTACGAGTTTCTTCCATCCCATTTGCTTTCTTATCTGATCTAGATTTAATATACTAGAATAATATGGCAAACTCATATTATAAAACACCCAAAATGTGGTGATGAAGGTGAAGGAAAGAGACAGGGATTACTAATAGATTTAAAGAAATTACAGAGAAATGTTAATCTGATACTTTTTTTAGAAACTATTTGAAACAATTGAGAGATGTGAACTCTGGCTGGATACTTTGATGATATCAAGAAATTGTCATATATCTTAGATGCAAAAGTTATCTTTTTCAGTGTGAAAAAATGAAGAGTTTTTGTTTTTGAAATTCATACAGAAGTACTTATGGATAAAATTACAAGATATCTGCAGTTTGCTTCAAAATAACCAGTGCTTTTCCATTCACATCAACAAATAGTTCTCAAGCTTACACTAGGTAGGATGTTATAAACAGAGTCGTGACTCATTAGAAGATAAATTGATTCGGGGCTTTGGCCAGAACATGTTTAATGACAGAGTAGAACAGACTAGAAAACATCAGAGTTCATGGCATTCTGTCACAGTAAATTTTGTTCCATGAAACTTCTTTTTCGTGTGTGTGTGTGTGTGTGTGTGTGTGTGATGAGCATGTGTGGTAAATCATGGTGTAAACTGTAATTCGTATCATGGTTGCAATTAAAGAAGTTTGAAGATCACGGTTGAAAGCAGAATCCTTATCACTAGTGAGCACAGCAGAGACGAGAAGACAGGGTCTCACTTACCAGAAGAGAGGGACACCAACAGACAGTGCTACGGGCTCCAATAGTGAGATCCAAGGACTGTGAGAAAACAAAGGCGGTCCTAAGTCTGGCGTGAGCTTCACAGAATAGGTATTATGTGAAATGAGTGTCGAAGGATGGAAGGGCTGGACAAGTGTGAAAAGCCTTCTCTTGGGGAGGGAATAAAATGACACACACGTGTTATATGTAGGCAATGTAATCTGAGCCAGCTGAGGAATGATCATGGCTTAGAGTAGAGCGGTGCCCAAGGAGGTGGTCTTGGAGTGTTTCGTTCTTCCTAAAAATCCAGGGGTTGTGACTCAGGTCCTCTCCCAAATTACTTTTCTCTGTTAATGAGATGCCCCTGTGTCACAACACAGGTCAGAGGACTCCAGTCACCTTGATGCCTTATTTTTGGTGGTAGACATCGTGGGCACTCCTCACAGATGTCCTGGGGTCCTCCTCATCACTTCTGTGAATGTGTCCTCTGGTTTAGAGGTACTTTAGCTTTTAGACATTCACCTGTACTCTCTTTGGAAGACTGCTCTCTGACTGCAGAAAGCAGTTTGCGCTGCAATGTTACGTCCCAAACGGCAGCCCTGGGCCAGTGACTGGCTGGTCAGCTCCCTTGGCAAAAACGGGCATCAATTTGGAAGTATAACTTATATTCCAGGGTTCCCCTATAGGGTCAGATTTCAGCTACCCTCCGGGGAGCTCTGCCCAAAATCACTCCTTTACGATTTCTCCTGGGAGTACATCCCTAATAAATGACTTGTACATGAACTCTTGCTCAGGGTTCTGCTTTGGCAGAAGTGCAACTAATACATGTCCCATATACAAAGAATCACAAACTTCCTTTAACTCTCCAGTTTCTGATTATAACAACTCATGGTGATATATACATATATAGTTAATATATTTTAATTTGTAGTTTCAAGCCATTGTTATTGATTATAATAATCAGTATTATATTTATTGATATAAGTTATATTATTATAATTAGTAATATAAATATTATTATTCTATAGTTATATATATTATATACTATTGTGTCTCTACAATATTCCAGGCACTACTACTCTCTACTTAAATTCATCTTCCATTAGTCTTGAAACACCACTTTTATAAGGTCAAAACCTTCCAGGGGCTCCCAATCACCTAAAGAGGCTTTCCTAGTTTCCTTTATAAGGGAAAATATATACATATGTATATATATGTGTCTGTGTGTGTGTGTGTGTGTGTGTGTATTCTCATGGACTCTCAGTATAATTTTTTTAATTCATTATAATTTAATCCCAATATGTATAAACATAAAACTAGTTATAAACTCCTTATACTGGCAGCTTTGATATAACTATAAATCCAGAAAAATTTTTCAAATTATATTCAAATACAACTACAAAACCAATAAAATTTAAATTCCCAACATTAATTTAATGTGACAGATTATATTATTTGGCCGGAACAAAATTGCTGATATTTGGTTTAACAGACAGAGGATGTAATCTCAGGTTTGTTTATTTAATCTGTTTCCGTATTTCAACTTCGATCATACTAACACAAGGAATAACCATTCTCACAAGCATGCTGTCTAAAACTGCACTAATCACTGCAATTTTTAATTTCTAATTCAGGAGAGTCAGAACCAAAAGTCTGCTGAAGAGTCATCTTTGCATGCCAGTCATATTGAGGCATGTATTAATAACTCTGCAGAACTATTTTGCTCACTTAAAGATAATGTGCACATTGTGTTGCAATGGAAATATTCATCAAATGAATATTTATTCCAAATGCTTTGGAATTAGGATCAGACTAGGTTCTCTCAAAAACAAACCTAAGACAGAGATATGGAGCAGGAGGTCAATAAGCCATGTGGGGAAGTGACTCAGAAGGAAGAGAGGCCAGTACACCACACACGGATAAACAGGGCACTGCTCTAGGTGACTGGAGCTCAGGGCCACTAGAACCAGAGAATTGACCCACCAAGAGCTAGAGAAGCCGGGGTATTTCTCCTCTAATTCTAATTTGTCATTGCTGGGGGCTCCTTCTCACATTAATTCCCCAACACATCAGGTCTGCCCCAGCACACACCTGCCAAGAGAAACTTCTAGGGAGAGACTCAGGGGTGCCTGCAGCTGGAGGCTGAGGCATGTGCAAGAAGAGTAAGTGCCATCCAGATGTGAGCAGGGCACCAACAGCATCTGTCTCTGGAACCCGTAGCTGTATTGTCCAATCTTGAAGGGTTTCAAGTTGGAAAGTTTCATAATGGGATCTGCTCCTCTGGGTAAGATGCTCGCTCCGTAGGGGAGATCTGAGAGGGTCATCGTACTGGATGCTGGATGCAGATTCGTTTTCTACAACTTGTCTCAAGGCCAGCAACGGCAAGACCTTGATGCGTTCAGCTGTTGTGATACTCTTTACCCTCCCTTTGGTGAGACCGTCACAAGACACGATGTACTTATGGCGGGTGGTTTTCCATACTATGCTCATAATGTTTTATTATCATCAAAATTTAGAAAACAAAAAAATGAACTATCATAGAGAACTTCACAACCCCTGAAAATACGGACTAGGAGCCCCCAGGTGGTGGAGAGGGGAGGGAAAGGTGGATGGAAGGGGAGTCCGCTGAGCCCAGTAAAACCGAGGTACTGAATGAAAGTCTAGATAGCCCAAAACGTTAAGGCCTATTGAAGTGTGGCCCCAAGCTTCCTTCATAAACTTTTTGTAGTCAAACAATCTGATAGTGCCATGAGCACACCTTGTGCTTATCACCTGTGAAACTCACACCCTTCCACCTTCCTAGAATTCATCTGGACCTGAGTCCTACACAAAGACCAGGCCTTTCCAGGTTGCCCTGTTTCAGGACAAACTTACAATTCCTAGCTCTCACTTGCCAGTTAACCACATGCTGAGTTCTCATATCCTTGGTCTTGCGTGGCTTTTTAACATGTCACGGGTTCCTACTGCCTATCCCCAACAAGGATGTGCCATCTACAATGAGACTGAGCCAACGTGGTTCCATGGAAGAATGGAGATCCCACAGTGCACTCTCCTGCTCTTGGATGTGGGCTCAGGTATGTAAGTCATGACCTTGATCCTCTCTCTCTCCATGTAAAGGAGAGACCCCAGGATTTCCCTCATGGTATTGTTGTATGGGGAAATATACAAAAGCATTATGCAAAGTGCCTACAATCCAGCAAATGCCCAATAAACCACAGTTCCCTTTCTTACTTGGCAAACTTTTATTTTCGTTGCATGGTTCTTCCCAATGTCCCTGAGAAACTCCCAGTATCATTCTGAAGTTCTGGCCCTTGTGATGAGTCGAGAGACCTTCAGTTCTACTGTGATTCGCTAATAATCTAAACAGCCTGAAAACACATTTTTACAAGACACTATTCTGGGGAGAGAACATCTGGGTCTCTCTCATCTTTCTCTTAAAAATTATCCTGTCTGTGCCCACAGAAAGATAACGAATTGATAAGGAGATTCTCATGGCCATAGTTACATTTTGTTTATAAGAATTTTTCTTTTTTTGGCTGAAGCAGATGTTCCACAGAGAAATCGTTGCCAGTGCACACCCTCTTCCAGAAGCATGTTACTGATTTATACAGAGACACTGACCATGGAGCCAAGGACTGTGCAAACTTAGGTCTTTCCTCTCCATGGGAAAGCAGAACAAAGAAATTTGGTTTCCATGACCCTGATGACCAATGGCAATTAAGGATTCTACAAAGCAGACTCATGAATCTTTCATGCTTTTCCTGTTTTCTTTTCTTGTCTTATCTAACATAGACTGTTACATTTTGTCTCATATAGACAGTTTCGTCTTTGCCTTATTTCTACAAGTCTCAGCCCCAGGATGGTATCCCAAACAGTGCACTCTTCTACCCACGGGGGTGCACCAAAGGCACACATTTAAAAGTCATTTGTGTTGCTCAGAGGATCAATAATAAAACTACAAGTAATAGCAGGCAACTTTTAAAAGAAAGTTGCCCCTCACACCAATGAGTTTTTGAATCTGCAATACATGACATCGTTTCCTGGGGTTTTTGTGATGGCGACCAGAAACAGCAGGTATCTATGGTTCACTGAATACTTACATCATTTGAATTGCAAAAAAAAAAGAAAGGAAAAAATCCTTTTCAATAGGATGAGCCTTTGAAGCTGGGGTGATTAGGACTTACAGGTGAACTGCCTGTGTGATCAGCAATAGAAGTCCATTCATGAGGCACTAAGTACACGGCGGCGTTATGTGAACACTGCCATTTCGTCTTGGCCCGGCCCCTGAAAAGCAGCTAAGCCCCAAACACTAGAGGTGGATTTTGTTTTAGAACAATGGCCTGGGTCCGCAGGGTTCCTTCTATTCTGGACTCTCTCCCAATATTCTCCCAAGCCCTTACAAAGAAGTTACAAGGATATGTACTTTGAAAATACGGGTCTTGCATGGTCCACTTTGTTAACCAAGTTTGTCTTGTGATGGAGTTGGTTTCACTCTGTGGTAGCCTTTTCTTCCTTTTATTTCTAAAGAATGCCTGTGTATTTGTTAGAAAAGTGTTTGGCTGCAAGCCACAAAAAAACCTCAACACCAAAGTCTGGCTTTGGGGTGGTGACAGAGATGCAGAGGTTGATGTTTCCAAGCTGCTGCTGCTACATGTGTGTACCAGCCAGGGTCAAGGCTTCGTCTACACCTTGCTTCCTAATTCTTAGAATATGTACTTTATCCTCTAGCTCATAACATGGCTGCTGAATCTGCAGGTAGTATGTCTGTGTTCCAGGGAGAGAACAGGGGCAAGAGGCCAAAAAGAAAGTGCTAGTCAAGTCTAAATCTTTTTGCAAAACCTCTTCCAGATACCCCGATGCTTCTGTCTCTTTAGATAAAACTGGTCAGTTGCACTCCCTACCTGCAAAGAAGTCTTAAATGTAAGTATCTTCAGTGGACATAGTTCTTCCTCCAAAGAAAATCAGAGTTTTATGAGTACATAAGAAGACGCCATAGGTAATATCCACACAACTAGCTGTGTCTGTCACATCAGGGTCTATGCTTAAGAGGCATCTCTTAATAGAAAAATCACTTCCATTAAAAAGTACTAAAACTTCCCTTGTTTGGAGACATGTCTGCCCCCAACAGGATCATAAGCAGAGTTAACCAAAACATCAAAACAGGAACACGAACCTGGTTGAATTGGTGAACCTCGAACATCCCTGAAATTGAATGCACTGCCCTTCCTGGAGTTATAAATGCATCTCTGAAAATACTTAATTTAAATTTTAATAGGTCTTTTCCATCATAGGACAAGTCCATCCCTAAAACCACTTGCATTAAAAGTAAGATCTTCTTTTACAGCTTATCACCACACACCGTCTTCCTTTTAAAGTTCAAACTCTATTCTTTTAAAATGAATGTTGCCTGCCTAAAATCACATCCACAAAAGCACCAAACTTCATATCACCCTGTTTTACTTTTTTTTTTTCTATTTTTCCCCACTAGATTCTTCAATCCATTAGGGAAAGAACCACATCTACTTTGTTCACTGTGCTATCCTAGGCACTCAGCCCAGGATCTGAAGTGTAGAAGATAGTCAATACATATTTTATAAGGAAATTGATGTACTTAAGAAAAATCTATTGTTTTTCTAAAAGCATCATTATTGGAGTTCAGAATAAATTTAAGACACCAGTATAAACCAGAAAAGCATCATAATCTTAATCTTCTTAATCTGAAGGCAGTAAATAAAATTCAATGCTAATTTCTGAACGAACAACAATGACAAACTCTTAATAAACTTGAGGCCAAGGTAAACTTCTGAAACACACTGAAGAATATCTATCTCAAATCAACAGATAAGATCGTGCCTTAAAAACACTAACGGCAGGGGCGCCTGGGTGGCTCAGTGGGTTAAGCCGCTGCCTTCGGCTCGGGTCATGATCTCAGGGTCCTGGGGTCGAGTCCCGCGTCAGGCTCTCTGCTCAGCAGGGAGCCTGCTTCCCCTCTCTCTCTCTCTGTCTGCCTCTCCGTCTACTTGTGATTTCTCTCTATCAAATAAATAAAATCTTTAAAAAAAAAAAAAAAAAAACACTAACGGCAGTCCCATTAACATCAGAAGTAGTACAGAAAAATAAAAGAAGCCTTTCTCTTTGCCAATATCATCAAACATTTTTTTCAACCTGCCTAATAAAATTAGACTTGAAAACAATCATAAGTACAATTATTGGAAATGGTAAGACTAAAGTATTAGACCATCATACGACTGTTTTCTAGAAAAGTCAAGAGAGTCCATTGAAAAGCAATTAGAAATAAAAGTCCTATTAAGTTGGCAGTTATAGAATCGATGTGGAGACTATGCCAGCATGAAGCAGAAAATGTTTATGGTATAATGTTGATGAAAAATGCAGGCTTTAACACATAGGTGCACACAGGTGACTATCTCAACATCGAAGTAAGAGTAGAAATGGATTTATGGAGACATATGTTAAGTAAATTATTTCATCTCACTAATGTTAGACGAACAGCATTAAATTAAGAAATCCCTTCTGCTGTTCACCTGTGAGCATTTGCTAGAGACGTCCTCAGTAGAATCAGCTCAGGGCAAAGGCAACAGCACGACTGAGACCTTCAGTCAGGGGCTCATGTTGAAGCCACCGGTTTCCTTTGCCCACAGTATCTTAATGAGTATGAATCATTCTTAGTCTATACTCATGTACACACTCTACCTTAGTTTTACTTTTCCTAAACAATGACCAGCAGCTTTGTCAGGATGTCCAAAAGTCGATTTTTGTAAATGGTACATACCCTGATTTTATGGGAGGTCATCCTAAACCCACTCTCTAAATCTGGTTTTATTCATTACAGACCAAGACTCAGAAAGTTAATTTTATTTTCATCGATTTATCAAAGCTTGAGAGGAAATACACTAAAACATTTATAATGGGATTGGAACTATTTTATTTTTATGTTTTTATTATATTGTCAAATTTCCTACAATGAGCAGGTATTACTTTTAGAACTTTTTTTAAAAATCTTGATCCATGGAAGAATAAACATTGTTAAAATATCTATACTGCCAAGAGCAATCTATACTTTTAACGCCATTCTGATCAAAATTCCACCAGTATTTTTTCCAAAGAGCTGGAGCAAATAATCCTAAAATTTGTATGGAATCAGAAGAGACCCCGAATTGCTAAGGAAATATTGAAAAAGAAAAACAAAACTGGGGGCATCACATTGCCTGATTTCAAGCTTTACTACAAAGCTGTGATCACCAAGACGGCATGGTACTGGCATAAAAACAGACACATAGACCAGTGGAACAGAGTAGAGAGCCCAGACATGGACCCTCAACTCTATGGTCAAATATCTTCAACAAAGTAGGAAAAATATACAGTGGAAAGACGACAGTCTCTTCAATAAATGGTGCTGGGAAAATTGGACAGCTATATGTAGGAGAATGAAACTCGACCATTCTCTTACACCATACACAAAGATAAACTCAAAATGGATAAAAGACCTCAACGTGAGACAGGAATCCATCAGAATTCTAGTGAAGAACATAGGCAGTAACCTATTTGATATCAGCCCCAGCAACTTCTTTCAAGATATGTCTCCAAAGGCAAAGAAAACAAAAGTGAAAATGAACTTTTGGGACTTCATCAAGATAAAAAGCTTCTGCACAGCAAAAGAAATAGTCAACAAAACAAAGAGGCAACCCACGGAATGGGAGAAGATATTTGCAAATGAAAGTACAGACAAAAGATTGATGTCCAGGATCTATAAAGAACTTCTCAAACTCAACACACACAAAACAGATAATCATGTCAGAAAATGGGCAGAAGATATGAACAGACACTTCTCCAGTGAAGACATACAAATGGCTATCAGATACGTGAAAAAATGTTCATCATCACTAGCCATCAGGGAGGTTCAAATTAAAACTACATTGAGATACCACCTTACACCAGTTAGAATGGCCAAAATTAGCAAGACAGGAAACAATGTGTGTTGCAGAGGATGTGGAGAAAGGGTAATCCTCTGACACTGTTGGTGGGAATTCAAGTTGGTGCAGCCACTTTGGAGAACAGTGTAGAGGTTCCTTAAGAAATTAAAAATAGAGCTTCCCTATGACCCTGCAATTGCACTACTGGGTATTTACCCCAAAGATACAGATGTAGTAAAAAGAAGGGCCATCTGTACCCCAATGTTTATAGCAATGGCCACGGTCGCCAAACTGTGGAAAGAACAAAGATGCCCTTCAACAGATGAATGGATAAGGAGGATGTGGTCCATATACACTATGGAGTATTGTGCCTCCATCAGAAAGGATGAATACCCAACTTTTGTATCAACATGGACAGGACTGGAAGAGATTATGCTGAGTGAAATAAGTCAAGCAGAGAGAGTCAATTATCATATGGTTTCACTTATTTGTGGAGCATAACAAATAGCATGGAGGACAAGGGGAGATGGAGAAGAGAAGGGAGTTGAGGGAAATTGGAAGGGGAAGTGAACCATGAGAGACTATGGACTCTGAAAAACAATCTGAGGGGTTTGAAGGGACGGGGGGGGTGGGAGATTGGGGGAGCCAGGTGGAGGATATTATTGTATGGAGCACTGGGTGTGGTGCATAAACAATGAATTCTGTTGTGCTGAAAATAAATACATTTTTTTTGAAAAAATCTTGATCCATCCCTTTCTCTCATCCTTTATTTCCTATCTCTCAGCTGGTCTTGACAGCGTGTATCTTAAATCCCAGGTCCTCCAAATATACCTCCCATCTGGCCAGCTTTTCTCTGTGACCACCACCCTGGTCCAAGGCCCGGTCATATCCTTCCAGGGTAACTGCAATAAATTCTTGACTCATCTCCCTAGAAAACAGTTTTTCCTTCAATATAGGTCAAGGGATACCTCATGAAGGACATTGGCATGAACTACAGGAGGGAGGCATAGGGTGAGAATACAAGACAACCCTGGGCGGAAGAAGGGCTATCAGTTTGGCCACGAGATAGACCATGAGACCAGGAGAATGGTCAAGACCTATTCGGTTCCACTGCCGAGCCACATCCATTGTCCTAATTAATTCTATCTTTCCTAACTTAATTTCAGTACATCTCTGAACCCAGTGAAAAGAGTCCAGAAGAAGAAGACAATGAGCAAAGACCAGACGTTCTTGAAATAAAAAAAGAAAGAAGTGAACACAAAGACTAATATGTAGCAGTTTATTACTGACTTGGAATAGACATGCCATAAACAACTGTAACATCTATAAGAATTTAGTGTACAATTAGGCAACATTTAAATCAGTGTGAAATTATAAACTACCCAATAAATGTGTCTGAGCAAATTGGGGACAGGAGGCAATCTCAAGTTAAATCCATTCCATAAAACCAGTCTGAGATTTTTTTAAACTTCTAATTTAATTAATTGTATTTATTTTTAAATGCATAATTGTCTGATTTAATTAATTAAAATTATACATGTTAAAAATGCCGTAATTAAAATTAAAGACAGACTGCCACATAATAAGGGGCATAGCAGTAGATAGGATAATGGTTATGATCTTAATAGAAAGCATGCTCTTACTTATCAACAGCAAGAAAAAGAATGCCTCCCTCTGGAAAATGAGCAAAGAACATGAACAGACAATGTGTAAAAGAAAAAAACACATGTGGCAAATGAACATGAAAAAGGTTCAACTTTACTGTAGTCAGTAACTGCTCAAATAAAAGAATGTGAATAAAATTGACAAATATGAACAAAAAGTTGATATTTATTACTATTGAACATGCCACCAGGAGAAAAATATTCATGTTCCACTCATATAATCAAATATCATCACTCTTAAAACATATTTAAATATTTATATCTATTCCTAGAAACCTATGTGTGTCCAACACACCCGAGGCCTTATATATAAGGATATTTATTACTTATAATAGTGAGAGCCTGGCAACAATCAACAAATTAGTTAATGAGAACATTTAAAATATTCTATTTAATAGCATTGAAAATTATTATGAATAATTTGCTGAATTTTAAAAATACAGCTTACAAAATAACAAACTTGGTATGATGCCAATTTTATTAAATCTTGTGCATTTCTATGATGACAGAAAAACACCTGGCTAGAAATAAGATATTAACAATGACTATCTGGTGACATTATGAGTATATATTACTGCATTCTTCCTATTTTTTTCTGTTTTTCTAATTTTTCACAGGACTAATACATGCTCATGGTAATCAGAAAAAAATAATGGTAATCAGAAAAAAATAACACTATAAACACATACATGTATGTATGTATATAAGTGGGTGGGTGTGTGGATATGTTTTCCTAAAAACTAATAAAAAGGATTATGAAGAACAGTTTCATAGAGAATAATAATGGTAAAGTTATTTTATTTATTTATTTATTTATTTAGATCCATGCTCAGTGTAGAGCCCAACTTAAGGCTTGAATTCACAACTCTGAGATCAAGACTTGAGCTGAGGTCAAAAGTTGGACACTTAACTGACAGAGCCATGGGGATGTCCCAATGGTAAGTTTTTTTAAAAAGCAACTTTGTTAAAACTCCCTCGGATACCCCTGCCCCCTCTCATTTTAAAATAAATTTTGTCCTTATTATTTCAATTATGGAAAGTCGTTCTGGGGTCATCTGTCTGCATATTCCTGTTCTGTACTTCCTGGCACAGAATGGGTCCTCCATAAATATTTACATGCTCCCTCACAAATAAGGACAAAGATCTTCCAACCCTTCAATGATCATTTTCTTGACACAATTTAGAATCCATCTAAATAAACTATTGGTCCTGCTGTTTAACTACTTTTAGAAATGTCTTAATATTAAGTACTCTAAAAACAAAAGTCATTATTTTTGACAGATGCTCTCTAAAATTTAATTGGTTTAACACCTATAATCCCATATAGCAAGTTAATTTACTTAGCTACTTGGGGGCACATTTTGCAATTAATTCTTTCCGGTGAGTTCACCATGATGCTCATTGCTTAAATCTAGATGATTCATAAGAGTGTCATTGAGATTTTCTACAACTGCACCGGGTGAGTGGAACACCTACGGAGAAATTTTTCCAAGACAAAATTACCTGGGACCTGCTCTATAAAGTGGGACTACCAGGAGTTAATTGATCGATCATTGCTTGGTAGAGACGGTATCAGAAATTATTTTTCTTTTATGGCTTCTGGATTAAAAACTTCAGTTCCCAAACTAAGGTTAAAAAACAGTAATTTATTAGTTCTTCCTTTCTTCCTTTTTTCTTTCTTCCTTCCTCCCCTCCTCCTTCCTTCCTTTCTTACTTTCTTTTGAATTTAAATGTTTAGCTCATTTGTAATCTCTCTTGTTATGCAAATTTGAGATATGAATCCAATTAAATGTTTTCTTCAAAGCCCCCATACCATTTATCGAATAGTTTCTACTTCCTACCTCCCTCCCATTTGAGATCACATCACTAACCTAGAATACCACCCCATTTCCCTGTAGCAGCTCGAAGGGCTAAATAAATGAACAGTAGCTATAAACCGTTTTTCAAGTATGGTTAGAATTTAACAAAGCTGCAACATGTGCTTTAGAAGAAGAACTGGCAAAACAGATGTGGCCCCCCACCTGTTTTTGTAAATAAAGTTTTATTGGAACACAGCCACACCCACTCATGTATGTCTTTCCTATGGCTGCTTTTACACTACGAAGGAAGAATTGAGTAATTTCAACAGAGACCATACACCCTGCAAAGCCTTCCAACATTTACTATCTGGCCCTCATCAGAAAAAGTTTCCCAGCTCCTGCTTTGAAATTTGCAGAGCACTTTAACGTGCATTAATTCCAGAAGAGAAATATTTTTTTAAAAATTCAAAATTAGAAAAACATGTATTAACTCCATGAAAGCCACAATCATTGGAGTGTCCTATCCCAAAGACTCAGGAGGGTAAGCAGCTGGTGAGGGACAGACCCAGGGTCCACCCTAAGCCCTGTGACCTCAGATGTTCCTTTCACCATTTATATCGTGCTTTGTGGTTTTCTGACTCTCTTCACACACTTTCTGTGAAGGAAATATGAGTCACCTTTTACAGATGAAAAACTGAATTGTAGAGAGGGTAAATGAAATTCTCAAGGGCTCACAGTGCATCACTGGTAGGTAGGTATCTGACTGAACCTTGGTTTCCAGCAAAAACGACCTGCTGTCTCCATAATATCTCATTGCTGTTAATCTCAATGCAAACCCTAGCTGCTCCCGCCCAGAATACTCCAAACATTCCAGATACTTTTTAGCTAGTGTTAATGGAGCTATCTTTTTTAAAATGTGGATGATTTAGCAAAAGAAAACAAAATTAAGCCCAGGAAAGGGAGAGAACAGTAGGAGGGGAAGGAGAAACCTAAAAGTCAGATTTTAAATATAATTAAATTAAATATACACTTACTCTTCAAAGCAAATAAGAATCTTTTAAAAGGAAGAACTAGAAAAGTGGCCCCTAATTTCTTCCAGCTTGGGATGCCCACAAGAATGGATGTCAATCCCTCCCCAGTAACTTCTGGACAAATTATTCAAGAGTGTTGTACCTATTTGCTAAATTCACTTTCCCAAGGCAATTTTTATCTTTTGCAGGAACCAGGAGGGTTCACACTGAGAGCAGAAAGAGGGATATTAAGTGCATTTTTTAAAGCCATCTTTTTAATAAATTATATCCATAATATCTAAGCAATTCACACTATTCTCCCACAGACTTCATTTCTAGTCCACTAGCCCCACTGGCTCAATAAAGTCACATCTTTCTGTTATTAATAAGGAAGTTCACCTCAGGTACTTCTTTAATTTCCTGTATTTTTTTTCCAACTCAAACTTAATTTACTTTATCCCTTATCCCAAAAATGATAACAGGGTTTCTATAAAAGTGAACATCCATGATCAAAGAGAAGCTTGTATTATAAACAAATGAGTGCAACTGGGCTCCCTTTGAAATATTTTAACTTAATTAAGCTCACACACTTTTGGCAAAGGCTTAAAAACTTGAGAGTAATTGAAGAGCTATTCCAGTTTGGCTGAATTTGTCTTTGAATGTGGGAGCAGGTTGGGGAGGGGAGTTTACATGGTTAGAGCCTACAAGTCGTATTGATATTACTTTTCAGCTGCTACTTTTTTTAAACCAAGGATGTTAGGCAAAACTGAATTTGTCTGGGGAATGATGGGGTTGTTACATAACTTGATCACAGCCACCGGGACAGGACAGTCTACAGTGGTAAAAACACACAGAGAACTGCGTCCTTCAGGAGTTGGATTTTCTGAGACAAGAAGTGACCAGGGAGAGAGATAAACCATAACAGACTCTTAATCTCAGGAAATAGACTAAGGGTTACAGGGGAGGGGGATGGGGGGTAGGGGGTGGGGATAGGGTGGCTGGGTGATGGACATTGGGGAGGGTATTGCTATGGTGAGTGTTATGAATTGCGTAAGACTGACGATTCACAGACCTGTAGCCCTGGTGCAAATAATACATGATATGTTAATAAAAAATAAAAATTAAGTTACAATTTAAAAAAAAATTTTAAGTGTAGAATTTTCCTGTATGTAAATTACATCTCTGTCAACCTGATTTTCAAAATGTTGAGCTCTGAACACTCAGCTGAGTTGAAAATTATCTCCAATGTTTTCTGAAGCATCATTGGTCATGACCAAGCCAGAAAAAAGTAACTCAGCTTCCATAAATGTTGATCAGTAGAGAGTTTGGTGAATTTAAAAAAAAAAAAAATGACTTCTATCTGTACATATTCATCTGAATGCTCTAAAATATGGTTCAGTGGAAAAGAAAACAGGCTAAAGAATAATGTCCTGGTAAAAGCTGTTAAGAGCAGCTGCTGAAATAGGGTATTATCTCATTTAACAAATAATCGTAGGTAAAGCCTGTGATTCTTGATCTCAGCTGTGAGGTCAAGCCTCACATATTGTGTGTAGAGATTACTGAAAATAAAAATACCTTGATACGTAGATAGGTAGGTAGGTAGATTGTAGCTGGGGTCCAGGGGTACAAAACCAGATGTGGCCACTCACCACTGATGAAATTCAAAGGCAGAGAGACAGTGGTGTTGAAGCAGGAAAGGGATTTACTTCAGGGAAGCCAAAGCCAGGAGACCACAGACTCGCCCCTCCCCCCAAGTGCTGAAAAGACTTCCAGCTTCCAGGTTTATAGAAGGAAAACATGGGGGAAAGGTAGGTGGTATGGGCAGATACGAAGTGAAGATCAAATCAGTCACTGTCTTGGAGTAAATCACCTGGGGGCACTCGCTGGCTCAAGGCAGTCCTTCTTGCTTAATGGGGTAGTTTGGCTTCCCATCAGAGGATGCTTTGCTCTCAGGGTCTCCCACCTGAGCCAAGAGACAAGCTGGAAACAAGAAACCTAACAAGAATGCTTGAGGCCAAAATGGAAGCATCCAAAGTCCTCTTGCATAAACAAAGGGAAAAATCTTGGTAAGACTGACAATAACTGAAGGACACCTGGGTGGCTCTGTGGGTTAAGCTTCTGCCTTCAGCTCAGGTCATGATCACAGGGTCCTGGGACGGAGCCCTGCATAAGGCTCTCTGCTCAGCAGGGAGCCTGCTTCCTCCTCTCTGCCTCCCTCTCTGCCTGCTTATGATCTCTGTCTGTCAAATAAATAAATAAAATCAAAAAAAAAAAAAAAGATTGACAATAACTGATATTTATTGACCAACGATTCTAAGTATTTTCCAAGTACCATTTCATTTATCACAAAAACTCAAGGAAGTATGTATGACAGGCCCACTCTCTCTGTCAGGTTTTGTTTTTACCTCTTTTGGGGCCAGAAGTGTTTTGGAAGTCAGATTACTTTAACTTCGGACGGCGGGGATGGGAGGGTTTGGGGTGTGAAATGTGATGCTGTATTAGTTATCTATGGCTGTGTAACAAAACAGCCAAAACTTGGTGACTTTAAGACAGTAAACACTTGGCTTTATCTCACAGTAAGGCTCAAGAATCAGAGTATGGATCAGTGGCTTAGCTGGTGTTTCTGTCTCTTGGTTACAATCGGGATGTCGGGGGCTCCTGGGTGGCTCAGTCAGTTAAGCATCTGCCTTCGGCTCAGGGCATGATCTCGGGGTCCCGGGATCGAGCCCCGCATCGGGCTCCCAGCTCAGCAGGGAGTCTGTTCCCCCGCCAGCCCTGCTCCTCTGCCTGCTTGTGCTCACTCACTCACTCTCTCAAATAAATACATAAAATTCTTTTTAAAAATCAGGATACCGGCCAAGGCTGTAGTCTCGTCTGACGGCCTCACCAGAGGTCACGGGGAATCTGCCTCCAGGCCCACTCAGGCCGCTGAGGCTCCCTCCAGAGCCTCAACACTGGAAGTCTCACATCACCTTTCCTCACAACATGGCCGCCAGCATCCCCCAGGGCAGGGCATCCAAGAGAGAATTAGAATTAGAGCAAACACCCAAGGCAATCCCATCTAACCTCATCCTGTGATGAGGCATTCCATCACCTCTGCCATCTTCTGCTTATTGGAAGGGAATCAGTACGGTATTCAGCCCCGCCCACATTCCAGGGGAGAGTTTACAAAAAGGGTTCACAGGAGGCCATCTGGGGGTCTGTCTTCCCCAGAAACACATACCGTGGATTACCGAAGGCCCACAGTCAAGTCTGGAACTGTACTTTTTGATTAAAACACACACACATGATATTTCTGCATCAAAATATTTGAATGCTCTTGCTAAAGAGGATAAATAATGAATCACTAAGTTCATGTCAGTTTAGGTTGGATTTTACTGCCAATTAAGTTATAAAAACCTTTAGGTTTTCAGAGCCTTTTAGGCTCAGAATTATGGAAAAGAGATTGGAGATCATTACGATTATCCTCTCCTTTAGATGATACCCAAGGCCCAGGGGGTTAAATATGTCTGTCTCTCTCTCTCTCCCTCTTTCTCTCTCTCTATATATATATCTTCATATAATCCCAGACAGTGATAGACCCATATATATAAATCACTAGTCTTCTCAGAGGAAAAAGAATGAGGAGTACATGTCTCCATGACTTTCCCTTTACAAAGTCACTACATAAAAACTCTTAGTTTTTTAATAAATAAAATATATTAATTTTTAGAAGAATAAAATGATAATCCTCCCACAAGGCAAAGTGTACAAGAGCCAAAGGTTTTATGCAATGTTATGCTGGTTTCTAACATGCTGGTGTGGGTGTAGCCTGTGATGTCACAAAATGGAAGAATTAAAGAAAAAAGTAGAATAAGACAAAAAGTGTAATAAATTAAATTAAGATGAGTTTCCTCAGCTTACGCATAGTTGGGAATAGTCAGGGGACAAAAATGATCCAGCAGTTAGTAGAAAATGCCTAGCTATGTATGCGAGTGTGTGGGGAAGAATTCTGATTTGTTGTGGTTTTGGTGAGAGTTAATGAAAACCCCTATATCCTTTAAAGGTTGACCAACCTTGACTAGAACACAAATGCTGGTCAGGCTGAAACTTCATTTCTGCCTCTTAAGTTAGTCACTCTCCTGGTTTGCACTGATTCCTAATCGGAATTTTGAGCATGTATTAAATATTGTAGGAGGGAGTGAGTTAGCCCTTTATTTCAGATTCTACTTTTTTTTAATGACCTGTTTAAACAGATAAAAACTGACTTTAATAACTGCAAGCGATATTAGATATACTAAATGGCCCTACTTCTGATTCTGTATATGTTTAACAAATTAAGCATTTTGTCTTCATGACTAAAAGTAAAGGGCTTAGCAAGGCAAGCTGAGAAATTCATTCGCTCTCCTTTAAGGGGTACTAATAAGCCAAAACGTCACTGGCTTCTGTTGTAACGTTGTAACGTTCATTGTAACACCTCAATTCCAAATACATTCCTGTCAAAATCTTAAATGGCCTTGAGACTATGACATGGCAAACACCTTTTTAAAAAAATCCATTTTAGGAGCTGAGATAGAAAAGGAATCCACAGCAAATTCCAAAAGGGCGGCCAACACTGTCTTGTCATAACTCAGCCTCCCACTAGGTGGCGCTGCTTCTCAACTTCTATTCGGTGTGTGTGTGTGTGTGTGTGTGTGTGTGTGTGCGCGCGCGCGCGCGCGCGCGTGTGTTTTTCTTTTAAATAAAATAAAATGGGCTTCTCCTGACATTTATGATATGGCTGTTGTTGGCCTCAAAGAGCTCATTAGTTCTAACCACCATGAACCACCTCTTTTCCCAAGAGGAGAGTATTTCCCGGTGTGCTCACTTCAGCAGTGTATTTTTTAAGTGTCACATGGGATGAGATTAATAGTAAGATAAGAGATGCTATGGGTATACTGTGGGTATGGTGTGTTGATAAAGCAGGTAGATTCTAGACCCAGACTGCCTGGGTTCAATTCCAGCTCTGCTACTGATGGCTGTGTTACCTAGGGCAAATTACTTGACTGCTCTGTGTCTCTGTTCCTTCATCTATAAAACAGATGCAGTCATAGTACCTAACTCAGAGGTCTGATGGGAGGCTTAAATGAGTTGATCTAAGTAAAGCCCTCAGAACAGTGACTAGGATATAGTAAGCACAATTTAAGAGGTAACTATCAACCCTATGACTACCCTAAGAATGCTTGCTGGCATTGCACTGGCCATATTTTCTTTTTTTTTTTTTTTTAATTTTTGTTTACTTACAGAGAAAGAGACAACAAGAGAGGGAACACAAGCAGGGGGAGTGGGAGAGGGAGTAGCAGGCTTCCCACTGAGCAGGGAGCCCCATGCGGGGCTCGATCCCAGGATCCTGGGATCATGACCTGAGCTGAAGGTGGCTGCCCAATGACTGAGCCATCCAGACACCCCCACTGGCCATATTTCACTAAATCCTGTCAACAATACTGAGAGTAATTCGATCTTCTAGATCCATTGTACAGACAAAGAAACCAATGCCAAATAAGTGAAATGAATTGCCCAAGGTCTAGGTTAGTGGCAGGGTCAGAACTTCAACCCACAAATACCTAATTCTAAATCCATGCTCTTAACCACTAGAATATCATACAAGCCAAGTATTATAAGTAATAAAAAGCAAGAAATCTATAGCTCAAATTAAGAGATATGGGCGCCTGGGTGGCTCAGTGGGTTAAGCCGCTGCCTTCGGCTCAGGTCATGATCTCAGGGTCCTGGGATCGAGTCCCGCATCGGGCTCTCTGCTCAGCAGAGCCTGCTTCCTCCTCTCTCTCTGCCTGCCTCTCTGCCTACTTGTGTTCTCTCTCTGTCAAATAAATAAATAAAATCTTTAAAAAAAAAAAAAAAAGAGATAACAGCAATTGTTCTCTAAAAAACATGTGGTTTTCTCTTTGTTTTCCCCTCTACAATATAATTATATTTCCTTTCCTTTATGTGATTTGCCCCCCTAAATTAAACTTTGGTCTTAACATTTATTTCTAAACCAGCAGGCAGTATCTATAGCCTAAATCTTTAAAAATCCTTGAGATATGGTTTTGAGATGAACTTAAAAGATAGCCCACTAAAAAAAGGTTAGATTATTTAAAAGTGGAGAAAAGATGATTCTACAATTCTGCACAAAGATAAAAATAGAATTCCAAGCTCTCTACCCCCCCAAAAAAACTATACTACCTTCCAACTGCTGTTTTTTTCCCCCTGTCCATCCTTGAAATGACCTTGGTTTAATTACCTGCATCTCAATGAATGAATCTACATAGAAAGTGAAGGTTAATTAATGAAAGATCGTTTCTTTTGCTAAGCCCACCAGGCAGTGGCTGACAGCAAGAGCGGACCATGCAGCATTATCCTCTAGCTCATTAGAAATGGTCAGATTGATGTGCTCACTTTGGACCAGAGGAGGGAAAGACAGTAGTTTACTAACAATGGCCAGTCGCGGTGCACAGTCACAAATCTCCCTACCTAAGACCTCTACCCTTAAGTATCACCTGCTCTTGAACTCAAAGAATCCAAAATATTAGAAACGCAAAGATCACATTCTAACAAGGCTTTGAGATAAGCATGTTGGTTGCACATTAATATTCACAGAACTTCTATACCATAATATTTTATTACCTTCCTTGTTTTCAAGTATTTTTTTTTTAAACTAGGTCATTCTAGAACAGGTTTATGAAGCTCAGCATTAATAACATTTTGAACTGGATAAATTTCTGCTCTAAGCAGCTGTTCTCTGTTATGTAAAATATTTAGCAGCACCCCTGACTTCTACCCACTGGATACCAGTAACACGACCTCGTTGTGACAACCAAGACCGTCTCCAGATATTGCCAAGTGTCCCCTTGAATGCAAAATTGTCCCTTCTAGGAACCACTGATCAAGAAAAAATATAGTTTTAGAGTTTGAGACTTCTCGTGTCTTAGGGCGCAGGGGGGGGAAAGTTGGAAAAATAATATATCTGTATTCTCTTTACCCAGATTCTTCAACAGTTTCCATTTTACACAACCATAGTCCAATTACTAAAATCAGGAAATTAGGGGCTTCTGGGTGATGCAGTGGGTTAAGCATCCAACTCTTGGTTTCATCTGGGGCTGTGATCTCAGGGATCTCTGGAATCAAGCCCCGCATCGGGCTCCATGCTCAGCACAGCGTCTGCTTAAGATTCTCTCTCTTTCCCTCCGCCCCTTCTGCTCATGTTCTCTCTCCCCCTAAAATAAATCAATCTCAAAAAAAAAAAAATAAGCATACAAAATTGATGTTGTTATAATATCTTTAAGTAATTTATAGGTCTTAGTCAATTATCACCAGTTTCTCACCCATGTCCTTTTACTGGTCACATGTTGCATGCGGTTGTCATGGTAACTATAGTTTCCTCCAACCTATGATGGTTGCTCCGTCTTTCTTCATGACCTCGGTGTGTTGGGAGGGGCACTGACCAGTTAGATATTTCGTAAAACATTCCTCAGTGTAGGTTTGTCTGATGTTCTTTTATTAGACTGAAGTTATGTCTTTTTGCATGAATGCCACAGTAGTGCTGTGTCCTTCTCTGTCTATGATATCATAAGGTACCTACCAGACGTGCTATTAATTTTGATCACGTGGCTGTGGGAGCACCCAGAGTTTCTCCACTGTCAGGTTATTAATTTTCTTTGTATAGAGTAAGCATCTTGTGGGGGAAATTCCTTGAAACGATGTAAATATCCTCTTTCTCACCTTAATTTTATCCACTAATTTTAGCATCCAGCGATGCTTCTTGCTCGCAATTATTATTATTGTGGTGTTTGCCAAATGGTGACTTTCTATTTTTGTCATTTGACATTTATAATTGGAATTCTGTGATACGGAGTAACTGTTCAATTTTCTCAACTTTTTAGTTATTTTTAAAGGAACTTTTGTCTTACTACCATAAATGAAAAACCAGAATTAAAACAATTTTTTAATGATAAAATAATAATAATAATAACAGTACAAAATAAACTCAATGAAACCTATTTATATCCATTTCTAGCTGGATACTATAGCATTTGAAGGCTCCCAGTTTGATGTCTCGTTTCGTTTTGTTAAAGAGATTAATAGGCATTAGGAAAGTATTACAAACATGCTAGAGACAACATTTCTCCTTCGTGTATCAACAGAAGGATTGGAAGACAATTGGAAAAGCAATCACCATGTGGTTCAGTATTATTTGACGTTGGAGCTCCATAATATCTAAGATCTTCTCATCTTTCTCCAGTGGTCTGTGGCCCACATTTTGAAAAACACTAACCAGTTTCTCTCATTTTATAGATGATGCGACCAAGACCCAGAGAAAGTAAATAACCTCCCTGATATTCACTAACAGAGGATCTTCGGGAAAAGGAACAGTATTATCTCAGGCAAACCTAAGAGTACAACGCTGGAGGTGAGATGGGCTGGTAGATGGAGATTTATAATCAAGATGGCAGAGAGTCTCATAAAGCCCACGGGTAAGAATGCGGCTAGACCAGGAATGGACTGGAACCTGGAAAACAAGAGTGAGCAGATCCTGCTTCTCACTTCTCTTTTTCTCTGCACCGGTATTTTATTCTCTCTCCTTGTCTCCCTCTCTCACAGCTATCTTCAGCTTCTCCATCCTGGCAGAAAAACGGAGCAGCCCTAGAACAACCAGGTCTATAGTCCAAACCATACTCAGAACGACACTGGGTCTCCCTGGATCCCAATTCTAAACTCCTAAAAGGAGAATCTGATTGGCCCAGCTTAAGTGAGGGGCACACTCTTGATCCAATCAGCTGTGACGAGGGGCAGGACAGCATAATGCAAAAGGCGGACTGGCCATCATCAGCTGAGCACTGATCTTAAGCAAATACCACCGAGCAAGCCTCTATCCAAAGGCCTAGAAAACTGATTTCTCAATGGCCAATACGGGTCCTCAAAACAGCATCAGTCTTTAGTATACTAGCCATCCAGATACCATGTGAAGTATTTTTTCTTTACACTTTTTCTTTGAACTGATGTTTTTTTTTTTTTTTCTTAAAAAATAGCATTGGGGGTGCCTGGGTGGTTCAGTAAGTTGAGCATCCAACTCTTGATTTGGGCTCAGGTCATGATCTCATGGGTCATGAGATCAAGCTTGTGATGGATTCCAAGAGTCTGCTTAAGGATTCTGTCCCTCTGCCTCTTTCTCTCTCTCTCTCTCTCTCTTTCAAAATAAATAAATAAATCTTTAAGAATAGCATTGAGTATATTATGAGCTTAACTAGGAAAATTAGATTTTTTTTTCCTAATACTGATTTAAATCCATGAATGTTACTAAAACCAAGAATGGGGGCACCTGGGTGGCTCAACCTGTTAAGTGTCTGCCTTTGGCTGGGGTCATGATTGCAGGGTCCTGGGATTAAGCCCTGTATCGGGCTCCCTGCTCAGTGGGAGTCTCTTTCTCCCTCTGTCTCTCCCCCTACTTGTGCTCTCTCTCTCTTCGTGTGTCAGATAAATAAATAAAATCTTATTAAAAATAAGTAAATAAATAAAAACAAAACCAAGAATGCACAACCTGGGCCATAGAAAAGCCCTAGTGTTATGTATCCCTTACTTCAGTAAGTACTAGGCACTCTAAGCTTTGGAGTCTCTTCCCTGTTTTCTCTGTCCCATGTAGCAAGATCTTCTATGTTCAAATTGTTCAGACAGTTTTGAGTCCATTCTTGTTTCATTCTTCCTAAAATTAAATTATTCTGACTTGAAAATTACATGTTGTTGAGAAATTGGCTTTTGATGTTTCTCTGCGCTCTTCACACCAACTTTTTAAAAATAAAATAAACCCTGCTCAGTTTTTTACTCATTCATTCTAGTATTGACTACAGTGAGAGACTCTTAAGGATGGATTTGGCTTGGGACGCCTGGGTGGCTCAGCTGGTTAAGCGGCTGCCTTCGGCTCAGGTCATGATCCTAGCGTCCTGGGATCGAGTCCCACATCAGGCTCCTTGCTCAGCCAGGAGCCTGCTTCTCCCTCTGCCTCTGCCTACCATTCTGTCTGCTTGTGCTCACTCTCACTCCTCTCTCTGACAAATAAATAAATAAAATCTTTAAAAAAAAAAAAAAAAAAAGGATGGATTTGGCTCATGTTTCAACCATGTTAAAACCTTGGTTTTAAAGGTCAATGCAGATAAATACCTAATACATACTTTGGAAGATCTTCAGTTCTGGGGATACAAAAAAATGAAAAACCCTTGAGCATGCACTCAAGGAGCTCCCAGGATCTCAAGGGAGAACAGAAACCTCAATAAACAATGGCAGTGAACAGGATAAGCATCCTGTAGGGGTTCACCAGGCACCCTGCATCCCCCACTCCAGAAGATGCAGAGTAAAAGGTAAGGGCAGGATGCTGAATCCATGAAGGGACTGGAAAATGAGACATGTGGCTACCGGGGGGGAACCATTCAAATCAGAGGAAAGAACAAGCACAAAAGTCTTGAGGCAAGAGCTTTCTGGGAAGATCCTGAGAAAGCTAGGAGCTGTCTGTAGCTGGAACAGAGTGAGCGAGGGGAAGAGCGATAGGAGGATGGAATCAGAGAGGCAGTTGGGGGATGGTCTCTAGGTCAGGTGGGACCTTATGGAGGTCTTTGGCTTTTCCTTGGCCTGAGACGGGAGCTGCTGGGGTTTTTAGGTAGAAGAATGACCTTTTTTAAAAGGCTTTCTTGGAAAGAGTGGGGGACTCAAAAGAGTAGATTATAGACGTCAAAGGTGAAGATGGGAAGCTGTTAGATCCCTAGGAATTAACTAGCTGAGCCATAATGGCGGTTTGGACTCTGGATCCATTCTGAAGGTAGCACCAACAGAATGTGAGAAGACTAGATGTGGGGCGTGAGAGAAGGTGTGAAGTCAAGGCCACATGTAAAGTTATGACCTGAGTCACAGGGTAGATCAAGTTTCTAGGCACTGGAGCTGATAGGTAGAAGGCTGCGACCAGGCTTTCATTCTGGATGTGTCAAATGTTTGAGATCCCTGTAAAATGCATCCACACGGAGATAACAAGAGGGCAGTTGGACACAAGATGCTGGTGTTCAGGACAAGGCTCCACGCTGGATGCATTAAGCAGCATAGACCTATTAGTTCAGGACCTGGCGTATAGTAGGCATTCAATAAACGGCAAATGCATGAATGCGATGATTTGCATCAGCCCAGATAATCCACATAGTGCTGGAAAGAAGGAGGCCTTCACACCCTACTCACGGGGGTCAATAAGAGTTTCCCATGAGAAGAAAAGCAATTTTTTTTTGCCCTTATCCCAAATGATAGGCAAAATAAGATGGTGTGGTTTCACTTAGGTTGTTTTCTATCTCCAAGATAACATTAATAAACAAATTTGAAATCATACGAGTATGAACGTAAATTATTTACAGTGTACTTGAAGAGCTCAGAAGGGCTTTGTAAGGTAAATAATTTATAAACTCATAGAAAGAGTTTCTTTTTTTCACTAATTAAGGGTGAAAATTTTACCAATAAATCATGAGAGGTTTCGGGAAATATGCAGAGTAGAGATCAATTCGGTACAATAAAGATTTACTGAAAAACTACTGTGTGCTAGACATTCAGCTGGAGATGAGTGGTTCAAAGACCTGTGTTGTGGCATTTCCACTTTAAAGGAGCTGCCTGTGCGGCAGGAGAAAGAGTGTCCTTAGGACCAAGTGACACGACTAGGGCACCTGTTGGTGCTGCTCATCACTGAGCTTTGAAGCTCGGTTTTGCCGATGCAAGGTGCGATGGTAATTCCCCGCCCCCTCGGGGCAAGTCCTGACCATGTGCCTTGCCTTAGCCAATGAAACGTAAACGAAAGCCAGTTGTGTAACTTCCAGGTGGCAGTTGTAAGAGGCAGTGAGTGATTTGCCGTGGTAATGGGCTCAATGTTTGTATCCCCCAAAAGTCATAGGTTGAAAGGTAATCTCCAAAGGGACGCCATATTACACGGCGGAGCCGTTGGGAGGTGGTTAGGTCTTGGAGCGTGGACTTAGAAATAGGATTAGTGCCTTTGTAGGAAGAAGCCAGAGAGCGAGCTCCCTCTCTTTCTGCCATGTAAGGATGTGATGAGAAGTCTGCAGTCTGCGACCCAGAAGACTGACTCTCCCCAGAACTCAACCATGCTCACCCTCTGATCCCAGACGTCCAGCCTCCAGAACCATGGATTTAATAATTTAATAATTATAACAATTTAATAATAAATTGTTATTATTTATAAGCCACTCAGTCTATACCTGAGCTGCAAGGACAACAGTGTTCTGGTCTGCTGTCACAGTGACACAAAGGCATGTTAAGGGGGCGCTTCCTCCAACCCAGGCCCATCGGTGACTGCTGTGAGCCAAGCTTCCCCACACCACGGAAACGACCTGCCATATCTACAGCATGAACAGGAAGTAACCGTGTGTGTGTGTGTGACCGACACTTAGGGATTGTGAATTACTAGTCTATCCCATCCTAAATGATACCAACCCTATTTTGATAAAGGATACATCCTTGGTGAATTTCCACATTTCGGATACCCCTGTAAGCCCTCCTCCTTTTATTTATCTAGTCCTGTTTTAAAATATAACTTCCGCCCTGTGTTTCCCAAATCATGTTTCTCTGTTCACAGAAACAAAGCCATGGGTCCAAGCTGTCAGTTAAAGACTTTCCTCCACTCTTTAATTTGTTTAAAAATTCCACTTTCCAGCTAGAATCCTATCGTTCTGTCTTCATTTGCCCTTCTCCTATATACTTTTTTTTTGTGCAAGTCATAGCCTATACCAGAAGCAAATTTGTAGCTGTTAATGACACAAGCATTTCCTGGTGGGTGTAGAGTAGAGGCCAAGGGAATCATGTGAGACCTACATGGCAGCCGGCTAACAGACCGGATCTCAGCAGAGGGTAGGAGTACCTGACCATAAGAGACTCTTAACTCTAGGAAACAGACTGAGGGTGGCCGGAGAGGTGGGGGGGTAGGAGGATGGGGTAACTGGGGGATGGGTATTAAGGAGGGCACGTGATGGAATGAGCACCAGGTGCTACATACAACTTACAAATCACTAAACTGTACCCCTGATACTAATACTACACTACATGTTAACTAAATTTATTTTTTTTAATATTTATTTATGGGAGGGAGGAACATGTGCAGGGGGAGGAGAAGAGAGAGTCGCAGCCTCTCCACCGAGCAGGGAGCCCAGGAACTGAGCCAAAGGCAGACACTTAACCGACTGAGCCACCCAGGTGCTCCAAATAAATTTGAATACAAAATTTTGTTAAAAAGGTGATGAATGCCTATTCATGAAGGGCCCTCCAGGGACTAGCAAGTTAGCAAAACCATGGAAAGTATGCCGTTTCTCTATGTTTTGTTGCCTGCCATCTTTCTAGTGCCTCGAAAATGTGTGGCACAGAGTAGATGCTAAATGAACATTAGCAGGGAGGGAAAAGGGAAGGAAAAAACAGGAGAAGGTCCAGAAGGAGAAACAAAGGAAGAAGGCAGGACGTGCACAGAGGCGGAAGGTGTGAAGGCTTCCTGGGGACGAGAATAAAACAAAGGCCATAAGATACTTTTCTTAAACAGTTCTGGGAAAGTTCCACCATCATTAATTTCAGAGCATAAGAAGAATTTCTGTGCAGGTCAGCAGTTCTTCTAATGGCTTGGAAAATCTACGCTGGATCAAGGGCAAATGCTACCTATAGCAAAAGTACTAGGTATTTCCTTAAGAGCAACCGAGTGCCATTTCAACGGTTATGGTAGACTGAGTTGGGAAAGGTCAAGGCGAAGAGAAATAAGGGAAAATATACTCATAGCAGTGGTAGGGCCAAGATGGGATGGGGGAGGTGGGGCCATCGAGGACTTGAGCCTGCCTCCAACCAGATAAAATCCACTATCCTCAAAAGTCAAGCCAAATAAGCAGTAACAAGATATCTTTGTTTTTATTAATTGACGTCTTCTTGATCTTAAGAAAATATGACTACAAGCTACTTACTTTTCTAAACAGCAATTTTATTGATCCGTAACACAACCTGAACGGCAGTGTTCTTTCTGCAAAAATCCAGCTTTAGGACAAACCCCATCAGCTCGACCAGGTTGCTCTAGGACTGAATTTTGGAGCAGACCTTGGCTAAGAGTGAATTATTTATTTCCAGCATCAGCACCAACAAATACAGGGGCCCCCGCCTCAGATGCCCACTGCCCCAGCTCCAACATGGGGGCTATTATTAGATGCTGATTTAGCCACTGGCTCGTGCATTTGTTGATTACAACACACAATATCAATTTTCACTTACCTATCTGGAGATGGGAGAAACCCAGTCTCCACTAAGACAAGTTTTGATTCTAAGGATAAGAAATCCAAAATCACACTGAGGGAAATTTCTTAAGGCTGGCACTCGGAAGCACAGGGTGGACAAGGAGGCTAGAGAGTGGCAAGGTTCCAGGCTCCCCTGTTTTGTTTCTCCCCCATGCACAGTTCCCATTCCCATGATCACTTCTTGGTCCAAAACTGTTGCTGGAGCACCAGCTATTATGTCCACATTCCAGCCATCGGGAAGGAATTAGATGGGGAGAGGGGAGACAAAGAAGCACCCACTAGCCTCTTTTTAAATACATTTCCCAGAAGTTATCACTTCCTCTTACAACTAATTAGACAAGAATTCAGGTTCATGGTCCCACTTAGGAGCAACGGAACCTGGGAAATCTTGCCCTGTTTGGGGCTTCTATGTGCCACTCAACAATTAAAGGTCAATTACTAGGGAAGAAAGGGGAATAGCACTGAGGGATAATTGGTACTTCCACCCACTCCAATATGGTTTATGCCAGATTTTAATTTGTCTTACTCTGCCTCTTCTCAAGTGCTAAGAAAAATAATGAGATATATAAAGTTTTCTGAAACCATGAAACCGAACTCATTTACCTTTATAATTTTCTATTAATCTACTACCAGAATTCATTTTACATTTAATTCCAGCCTCTAACACTTTAATGCCATCTCTTTAGTCTTTACACATTAGTGGTCTCAGGCTTGTCAGACTTTTTCATCTCCTTTATGTTCATTTATTTTAACTTTTAGTGGTTCTTCTAGCCCATCCTTTATCCTTTTTATTACAAGAGCATGAAATTTCATAATCCCCTAGAGCTTTGTTAGTCAGCTGCTACAAGCTTCTTCACCTTCACTAATTTATTCCCTCATTTTGACTTTCAGATCTGAAGCATGCCTTAATATTTTGTTTTTGAATTCGAAAGTAACTTTTCTTAAGTAGGTTTATCGCATTAATAGATTTTTATTTCAGTTTTTGCCATTATATTTAAGTTCTCTGCCAGTTATGCTGGTGATCACTTTAATAACAATTTATAATGCTATGCAATATAATTTATATTATAATATAATAAAATGTACATAATATAATAAAGCAAAGAGTCATCTTATAAAACTTTACCTGGAAATTGCTTCAAAGAAGCATGCATTTTTTTAACTCCCCAATACACCATTTTATTGATATTTATTATAATAGGAAATTCCTAAACAAGAATAGCTTCCCTTTTTAAGAAAAATAATAATAAAGACAGTGCCCCTGAAAATGCCACATAGGTTTTGATTTTTTATTTGCCTCATCCTTCCTTCTGTTTTGGCTTCTCAAAGGCAGTGAGAGGATTGTTTTTCCTTCATCATACAATTACATGAATGATCAATACGCAGCTGCGACCATCTCTAATTCAGGTTACAACAGCAAGAACGATCGTGTCGGCATTAACTAAGATATATATGGGACAATAAAATAATACTAATAATTATAAAACACTCTCTCCTCATCCATTGAAAATCTGGCAGGGATTATAGAAAGACTGATCAAAATGCAAATGTTAGACATATATTTGCGCAGCAGCGAAAAGAAAAACCAAAGCATGAACTTGAGGACTTTAAACCTTTTGGGCTTTAAAGTGATACCAATGCAAGGAAAATAATAACAACAACAACAACAATAATAATAATAATAATAATAATAATAGTGGTCACCAGAGGGCTGCACTCTGATAGTATTTCTCTTCAGGCAAGAATCTAGAACTACATCGAGGAATATGCCTTCTGCAACGCCCCTCCCCCGGGCTCCCAAAAAAACCTCAGTGGTTTAAAGCAAGAACTTTGATTTAGTTCCTAAGTCTGCAAATTAGTGCTTGGGGTGGGAGGTTCTGCCGATTCCAGCGAGGCCTATTTGATCTTGACTGGGATTCACAGGTGAGACCATATTGGTTTCTGAGTGGGATGCAGGGGTCGGGGGGATGGCAGGAGGGGGATGGGAGGAACGGGGTGGGGGGGTGGCTGGTTGCTGTGCGGGGGGGGGCCCCAGTTCTGATCCACATGGTCTCTCACCCTCCAGGCCCCTGGCTCGGCCTTGCTCAAATGGCAGCAGAGGAGCCTGGGTGACTCAGTGGCTTAAAGACTCTGCCTTCAGCTCAGGTCATGATCCCAGGATCCTGGGATCGAGCCCCACATCGGGCTCTCTGCTCAGCGGGGAGCCTGCTTCCTCCTCTCTCTCTCTGCCTGCCTCTCTGCCTACTTGTGATCTCCGTCTGCCAAAGAAATAAATAAAATCTTTTTTTTTTTTTTTTTTTTTTTTTTTTAAATGGCAGCAAAGCTCGCAGAGCAGCAAAACGTCAAGCCTGCTTGGGTAGTGCTTGTTGATGCCCTATTATCCAAAGCAGGTCAGGTTCCCAGCCCAACCACAAGTGGGGAGTGGGGAAACAGGCTTCTCTTCTTTATGGGCAGAGTGGACAATTGTGGGCATTTTATATTCATTTGATAAACACATCACACCCAGGGCATTCCTGATCTTTGCTATCATTTCTTGAATTCCCACAGCCCATTAAACATTCTATTCACTCCATGAGTGAGTGCTCCTTTGTGCCATGCCCGGTTTTAGAAATACTGGACCAAACAAAAACTCTGGCCTCCTGAAGCTTACATTCTGGTAGGGATATTTCCTAAGCCAATATTTTTTAAGGTTTATTTATTTACTTCAGAGAGAGAGAAAGTAGGAGGGGTGAGGAGCAGAGGGAGAGGGAGACTCTCAAGCAGAGTCCTTGCTGAGCACAGAGCCCAGACCTCATCCCCCTGAGACCATGACCTGAGCAGAAATCAAGAGCTCCATGCTTAACTGACAGCACCACCCAGGTGCCTCCCAAACCAGTATATTTTTTAATTTATTTTATTTTAGTTCTTTATTTGTTTGTTTCTACCATAGCCAGTGTCTCTTCCTCCTGGAGCCAGTAATAGACCTCCACAGGTTTCCCCATTCCATGTCCTTTCCCTTCTCTTTGGGCAATGGCCCCTCCCATTCTTTTTTTTTTTTAATTTTTTTTTTTTAATAAACATATAATGTATTTTTATCCCCAGGGGTACAGGTCTGTGAATCACCAGGTTTACACACTTCACAGCACTCACCATAGCACATACCCTCCCCAATGTCCATAACCCCACCACCTTCTCCCAACCTCCCTCCCCCCAGCAACCCTCAGTTTGTTTTCTGAGATTAAGAGTCCCTTATGGTTTGTCTCCCTCCCAATACCATCTTGTTTCATTTATTCTCCTACCCCCTTAACCCCCCCAAGTTGCATCCCCACTTCCTCATATCAGGGAGATCATATGATAGTTGCCTTTCTCCGATTGACTTATTTCACCAAGCATCATACCCTCTAGTTCCATCCATGTCATCGCAAATGGCAAGGTTTCATTTCTTTTGATGGCTGCATAGTATTCCATTGTGTATATATACCACATCTTCTTTATCCATTCATCTGTTGATGGACATCTAGGTTCTTTCCATAGTTTGGCTATTGTGGACATTGCTGCTATAAACATTCTGGTGCATGTGCCCCTTTGGATCACTACATTTGTATCTTTAGGGTAAATACCCAGTAGTGCAATTGCTGGGTCATAGGGTAGTTCTATTTTCAACATTTTGAGGAACCTCCATGCTGTTTTCCAGAGAGGTTGCACCAGCTTGCATTCCCACCAACAGTGTAGGAGGGTTCCCCTTTCTCTGCATCCTTGCCAGCAACTGTCATTTCCTGACTTGTTAATTTTAGCCATTCTGACTGGTGTGAGGTGGTATCTCATTGTGGTTCTGATTTGTATTTCCCTGATGCCGACTGATGTGGAGCATTTTTTCATGTGTCTGTTGGCCATCTGGATGTCTTCTGCCCATTTCTTGATTGGATTATTTGTTCTTTGGGTGTTGAGTTTGCTAAGTTCTTTATATATTTCGGACACTAGTCCTTTATCTGATATGTTGTTTGCAAATATCTTCTCCCATTCTGTCAGTTGTCTTTTGGTTTTGTTAATTGTTTCCTTTGCTGTGCAAAAGCTTTTGATCTTGATGAAATCCCAATAGTTCATCTTTGCCCTTGCTTCCCTTGTCTTTGGCAATGTTCCTAGGAAGAAGGTGCTGTGGCTGAGGTTGAAGAGGTTGCTGCCTATGTTCTCCTCAAGGATTTTGATGGATTCCTTTCTCACATTGGGTCCTTCATCTATTTTGAGTCTATTTTTGTGTGTGGTGTAGGAAATGGTCCAATTTCATTTTTCTGCATGTGGCTGTCCAATTTTCCCAACACCATTTATTGAAGAGGCTGTCTTTTTTCCATTGGACATTCTTTCCTGCTTTGTCGAAGATTAGTTGACTGTAGAGTTGAGGGTCTATTTCTGGGCTCTCCATTCTGTTCCATTGATCTATGTGTCTGTTTTTGTGCCAGTGCCATGCTGTCTTGATGATGACAGCTTTGTAATAGAGCTTGAAGTCTGGAATTGTGATGTCACCAACTTTGGCTTTCTTCTTCAATATTCCTTTGGCTATTCGAGGTCTTTTCTGGTTCCATATAAATTTTAGAATTATTTGTTCCATTTCTTTGAAAAAAATGGATGGTATTTTGATAGGAATTGGATTAAATGTGTAGATTGCTGTAGGTAGCATAGACATTTTCACAATATTTGTTCTTCCAATCCAGGAGCATGGAACATTTTTCCATTTCTTTGTGTCTTCCTCAATTTCTTTCATGAGTACTTTATAGTTTTCTGAGTACAGATTCTTAGCCTCTTTGGTTAGGTTTATTCCTAGGTATCTTATAATTTTGGGTGCAATTGTAAATGGGATTGACTCCTTAATTTCTCTTTCTTCTGTCTTGTTGTTGGTGTAGAGAAATGCAACTGATTTCTGTACATTGATTTTATATCCTGACACTTTACTGAATTCCTGTACAAGTTCTAGCAGTTTTGAAGTGGAGTCTGTTGGGTTTTCCACATATAGTATCATATCATCTGTGAAGAGTGATAGTTTGACTTCTTCTTTGCCGATTTGGATGCCTTTATTTTCCTTTTGTTGTCTGATTGCTGCCTCCTCCCATTCTTTTTGAGAACCTCCCTTTCTGCCTCCCAGGGCGGTGGGCGGGGTGGGGGGTTGTTTGCCAAACTTGAAGGCTCTCTTGCCACATCTGTGAGAGGGAGATCCAGTCTGGCCAATCAAATACCTCATCCTCAACAAAGTGATTAGTCCAGGGTTGGCCAGTTGAGCCAGGCAGGACCATAGAGAGACATTCTCAGGAAGAGAAAGGAAGCTGCTGGAGAAAATCTAGCCTTTACCCATAGATACAATGTGGGTTAGCAATGCCAATAATCTTAGATACCTCATGAGAATAAGTCCACAAAAGGAAGGAAAGAAGGAAGGAAGAAAGGAAGGAAGGGAAAAAGGGGAAGAAAGGAATGAGAAAAAATAAAGAGAGAAAGAATTCTGGTGATGTCATTTGACCTCATGGAAACAACCATGCCTAAAGCCATTTCCACCCCTCTCCTTGGATTTATAAAAAAAAATGCTTGTCAAGCATGAGTTGGGTTTTTGTCATCCACACCAAATGAGTTGTAAGTAAAACAACCTTCCAGAATTTAATACTGCCCTCCCAACTTCCCAAAGCCAGCTAGAGCCAGCTAGATGCACTATTTACAGAACACTATGAAATACATACACACACACACACACACACACACATACACACACAATTCTACCATACAAACAAAGAGCAGATTTGGTAGAAAATAACTGTTTGATACAACTACATTGTAACACCATAAACATAACTTTTCTTTTTA
Source organism: Mustela lutreola (assembly GCF_030435805.1). Lineage (NCBI taxonomy): Eukaryota > Metazoa > Chordata > Mammalia > Carnivora > Mustelidae > Mustela > Mustela lutreola. Next base: position 9,252,969 of record NC_081298.1, read on the forward strand.
AAAAATTTATTAATCTAAATAAGGACTACAATTTCCAATTTTTTAAATAATCATTTAATTCTTGTTTATCCATGGGGTCTCTTATAGCTAGTACTCATAGATAGGCTCAAGAAAGATTTAAAGGAAGGAAAATAAAATTGAACAAAATTGTATCTGGTGGGTCATTTTTTCCTACAAAGTCAAAAAGATTAGCTTCTCCCCAGGTCATAGAAAATGCCAAAACCCTTTGGACCATCGACTGAAACTTTTTTCTAAAGTAATACTAGAGATATTAAAATAACCATCCTAAAATCTACTCTTCTCTAGCTCCCTTGCCAAGGAACACCCAGCCATTTGAAGCATATTCCCCAATTACCCGACTCAGCCTTTCTCAAAGGTATCCTATGATACACACACACAAACACACACACACACATGTACACAAACACATGTTAAAGACTCTGGAAAGGAACTTACTGAAATTTGTGTGAACTAGCATTTCCCAAACTTTTTTTTTAGCTTGTCACTCTTGTTAATATTCATAAAACCAGTTGTCCATATGTTATGCCCGAGTGTTCGCATCCGAGAGACCTCCAAGGAGCCAAGCACCAATGCAATCACACCAGGATTTATTTGACAAGCTTAAGCTTGGGCCCAAGTATACCTGACAAAGCGGAGTAGGAACTTGGACACCAAGCCAGATTACAGTCCGAGTTTTTAAAGGCAGAGTAGGGTGAGGTGGTGGGTGAGGACAAAGGGGGTTATGGATGATGTAAGTCTCTAAGGAATTTTGGAAGCAAGGTCTCCAGGACCTTGAGGGGCTAGCTGTTGTTTGAGGAAAAGGTTATTCATTACCAAAAATAAAAATCTTCTTGTGAGACCCTTTAGATGTATATCAGTGGGTCATTTACATGGGAATGATTCTGGACACTATATTGGAGGTTTAGAGATAAAGTTTCCTAAAGGAATTGTTAAAGTAGACTGACGGGATTCTGGTCAGACCTGTAAGGGTAGGAAGTCGGTCAGGCTAGGATTGTCCTTAGCAAAATCTCAAGGTGAAGGCAGTTAAGTCCCCAGGGGAGAACCTCTCTGTCTGTTTCAAGGGCTTGTCAATAGGTGAGGAATTTTAATGATTTTCTTCTCCCTTTGTTTCCCAGATCAGCTAAATTTGAAGTGGGATGGCCTTAATTTTCTCAGCCTCCACATTTCCCCCTGAACAATTTTGACCCTTAAATCTTTAAGGTTGTTGAAGGTGGAAGGTCTCATCTTCTGTAACTTCTTCCTGCTGAGTAGGGGCGTAGAGTTGTCCCTACCCACTTGGGTCAACATTGATCAGTTAAGGAATGTGTAGGGGAATTAGGAAAGATGGAGGCAGGTGAATCCAGGGGTTAAAATCAATCATTAAAGGAGAGAGAGACTGTTTAAAGTGCTAACCTGAGTAGGTCAGAACCCAAGAAATATTTTGTGATAATCTGGAATATCAAGATGGCTGCACTTATGTCAGGGCTAGACTCGGGGTGGATACAGCCTTGTTTTTCTTGGCCTCCACACATAGAGTAAATACTAGTCTACTACGTAAATTGGAGTCAGCAGACTTTTCCTGTAAGCAGCCAAAGAAAAAATAGTGTAGGCTTTGCAGGCCATGCAGTGTCTTTCACACCTACTCAGCTTGGTCACTGTATTGGGAAAGCAGACATAGATTATATGGAAACCGTGGGCATGGCTATGTCCCAATAAAAGTTGAAACAAACATGGAGGACCAGATTGGGCCCGTGGGACATAGTTTGTTGGCCTCTGTCTAGCCAGACAGGAGATATCAAGCTTAGAAGAGGAGAGTAAATAAGACCAGGGACTTAGAATCAATGTTGAGGTCCTATCTCCATGTACAAGGTGCATGGCCTTGAACCACTCACTGACCTTCTCGAAGCCCTTTTCCAAACTATAAAGTGAAGCATGTACTTTCAGACCTCTATTGAGTTTATATTTCTACATAATTTCTCCAAGGGGATGATGTGCAAATATATGTATATGCAATTTTTAAAAGTGGTCAGTTCAACACATGGGCCAGCCCTAATGTGAGACAGTGAAAATATTCATAAACCAAAGTCAGGCAGCAAACACAGCCCTCCATTCCAAGGATGGGAGATTCAGAAACTAAGCCTCCGGGGAATTCATGAAGTTTGGGGGGACACTTCCAGTGCATGCAGGGAGGTTTGGGTCTATCTAGCCAACACTCAAGGGCCAGAGAGACCTGGTTGACATCTTGTTTCCACAAAGCTACCAGAAACTACATTTGGGTTCATGTTGAGTCTACAGAGATGCAGAACCTGCCATCAAACTTGCTCACAAACACCTATTTTTGCTAATCAGTCTTCACCTGGAGCCCCAGGTGAGCAGGTAGACCAGCAGAAGGTTCTGTTTGCCTTGTTTTGGTAGGACAAAATGAAGATGAAGCCACACAGAGTGCTGGGTTGCAATCTGTGCTTTGGTTCTAAATAACTGGACTTTTTTTTACCCAAATGTTTGCTTTCAGAAAGTTTTCTTTACACTCATACTGGCAGAATTATATTTTTATTTCACCACACTAACTGTGTTCATAATTTCGATTTTTACTGCATAATGTAGCGAGATCTTTTCCATTCATTCTATTTTTTTTAACATGAGGAAATGACAGAAGAAAAGAGATAAAATGCTCAAATCCCTCCAGAGTTCCCCTTTTGCTCCATAGGGACCTAACATTTATCATGATTAATTTTTTTCTTAAAAAAAAAAAAAGAAATGAATATTTCTTTGTCAGGTAGAAGCTTTTAGTCATCCTGACACCAGGATTTCACAAAGCAAAAATATTACTAATACTATTTTCCCTCTGAAGTGCATTTGTTATCAATATGCACTTAAACTGGTGATCAAGTCTGCTAGGAGAGACACCTGCTCTGCATTTTCTATCTGTTTAATACCTTAGGGATACATCACTTAATAATTTAGTGCTAAACCATTTAGCATTTTAGCCCATCATCGCTTATATTACACACAGGATTTCAGTAATGTCTGATAAAATTATGTGTTAGCTGCCTTATGTGTGTGTAAAACTTAATAAGTCTTCTTTACCCCCTCAAGTTTAATAACTGATTTTCTTACATTTATGGATGTGAAATTTTATTGCTCATGGATATAGTTTGAACCTAAATCTTCATATCTTATAAATTGATTTTTAGTTTCCTTTTTGACCTTATGAATTTCAATCAGACATTGACCTCTTGTTGGTCATGAATCTGACTGATTTAATGCCTTATAACAATAATAGTGGAGAAAAGCATTATCATAAGAGCCCACAGGGTTTGCAGAAACCCATAACTAGATCTTGGAGGCCTCAAGCAATAATAATTCTTGACCTAAGATCATTCTCTAAAGCTGGCATCCGTTACTGTACTAGGATGGCCCACCCTTGTTGCAGCTTAACTAGGGTGAGCAATGGCAAGGTCTCCAAAGGAGGTTGGCTAAAATGGTTTCATAGAGACAGGCTTGAACATAAACCAGTAATAGGAAAGTTGCAAAAAACTAAATTGTATCTCAATTTTATCATGATTGGAAAGAAAAGGGAAACAATATATTGGAACTGTCTATTGGGGTGGAGGGAGGCGTTGTAAAGATTTTAACTTGATTTAAAAAAAATGAAAAATTAATATTAATTGTCTTAACAGACTGTATTGTTACTACTCTGTCTCATATTGTGACTGCCGAGTCTTTAGTCTAAATGCAAGAGTTGAAGGATCGTTCCTTTGTTTCCCTGGCTATGCTAATTTAATCTAATTGGTTTACTGAATAACTGGGTGTTGATGTTCATTATTCCTTATTAAGAAAGACTCTTAAACCCAAAACAAAAGCAGCTCTTCTTCTTTTGTTCTCCCTTTTTATTATGAACACAGGGGTCCAACTTTTTCCTGCGTGGCGATCAACACTTCTCAAAAGATAAAACACCTAAGATGTGGCTTACCCAAGAGCTTCGCTCCATGATTCATTCTCTCAAAAATCTAAAAATCCTCCAAATTGCTACAACAGAACACTGGCAGCGGAATGCTGACTAAAACAGAAAATTACTTGGGGAGAATAAATCTTTTCTGCCGAGAGAACTTAAGTAGATGCCCTATTTTACACTCTTGCTTTGTAGGTAGCTGCTTAAAAAGAAAAGGCAAGCAGACCTTCCACTGTCTTACTCTGAATGAGCCCCACCTTGAATCCTATATGGAGTTCGACTATTGGGATTTCAAAGTACCCAAGACACTCACACTCACACCCCATTTCACGCACCATAATACGAGAGCCTCAGAACTACGGTCCTGGATTCTGTTCACCAATATTTCTAATTCTCCTTCCAACCACAGGACAGGATTCCACTTGCCTACCCATGTGGCTGCTCTGGTCAATGAAATGTGAACAAATGCACCTAAAAGTCAATGCCCAATCACTTCCCCAATGTCCTCTTCTACCTGGATTTCACATGAGCAAAAAGTTAATATTTAATCCCATGAGACCTTGGCGTTGAAGCCTTCTGTGACCTGCTACACCTAACCCTTTCTCCAATCTTCATTTTTGGGAGAAAATAGCCTCTGCATAAGGAAAGTAGGGAGAGGGATAGATGACATCGAGGTAGAAATGACTACCTGATCCCAAACAGCCACCCTACCGGTGACTTTTCTTTAAGCTAAAACATTGTTACGAAAGGATCCTACTGAAGTAAAATGCGAAGATAAATAATAATAATAGATAATAGATATATAATATATTGTATATATCATATATAACCTATAAGAAATATTATATAATATATAAATAATAAATATATAATAATACTTAATTTAAAATAATAAAAATAAGTAAATATTTACAATCAGTAGTCATTAACCTATGAGAGTGCATTGAGAAATCTTTTCGCCTGAAAGGGTGGGGGCCCGAGGTTAAAAAGAGCAAAGGAAGGTCCTCAGCTCAGAAGCTGAGGAACCATATTTTTAAGAAAACCAAAGGAAATCATAAGGAAAGCAAGACGAGATGGAAACAAAGAAAGGTACTGTAGTCCACCTTTCTTCCACCTAACTTTTGAACTGTTTTCCAGTATCCTCTGTGGTGAACACAGGCTTAAGAGTTACAATACTGCTCCTAAAAGAGCCCGAGCGGCCAATGGCTCATTTATCCCTTGAACAAATGTTTTTGTACGACTGAGGGCTGCACATTTTCACACCACACTGTCAGGGTCTGTCACACGGATGCTGGCCTCCAGCCTCCTACTATGGAAACACGTCAGGTGGAGCAGTTCACTCCCGAGAGTTAATAGCAACGTGGAGCCTCAGCCCAGGGTGTCTGGAATGAAATGACTGAGCGTCCCACACCTGGTCAGCCTTCACTGCAATCTGGCGGACCAGGAAACTCCAGGGTGACCCCGCTCCTCCAGCAGGAACTCAGATTAGGGGAGAAACAACCCCAGGAGAAGAAACTGTTATTTCTAGGAAGGGGGATGGCCACAGCCCCCAGAAACTGCGAATGCCACGCTAGCCTCAAAACTACGAGCACCAATACTGATAAAAAATGATTTCTTACTCCTATGTTTAACTTACTTTTTAATTGTCTAAATTTTCCAGAAACACACCCTGCCTTTGACATTACATAAAAACACAAAATTACAGTATCCTCTTTCTGCCCCGATTGTATTCATCACTAAGACTATATTCTAAGCTTAAATAAAAACCAAAAATCTCAAAATCAGAGACAGTCAAATCAGCGTCTTGACATCTTGAAATCTGACCATCTGTTCCAAAGTTATGTGACTGCCTCTGGCAATAATATCCTGCATGGGTGGGGTGGGGGGGACTTTTCTAAACTACATCGAATTATTTGCAGAAGATGGGACACAAATTATGAATAAGTCAATATTTTTTTCTCCTGGTCATTTAAGAGCCTTTCCTTGTTCTGTTTTCTAGGGTTCATCGGAAATAGGTTCTGCAGAGGAAGTCTCATGGTGCTTGGGATCTTTTCTTTTGTTTCTTCATTTCCTTTCCTGTTAAGCCGTATTACTCATGATAGCAGAGTGCTACCTGGTGATATAAATCTGCCCCTCTCTGTCCTGCAGTTGTTGTCTATCAACATGAATAAGCCTGCTTGGCATTAGGGCTTGGAAATTTAATTATAGGCGAGTCAATCCCTCTAGTTAAGGTAAACCAGAGTAGTGTATTCAGACCCAAAGGAATGCACAGCCAGGACATCTCCCTCGGTGACAGCTAAGCAACCTCAAAGTGGGAAGGAAAACATTTTCCAAAGTGCATTTATATGGCCCATGAAGCCAGCCGGTTTTCTTAAATATAAAAACATCCACTTTTTAAACATCTTGCCTTATCACAGTTGAGACCGTTAACAGTTAATTCTCACTGATGCTGTTAACATAACTAAAGAGAAAAACTCATTTCCTTCATAGCTTCCTCTACCACAGGGTCATAATCTTAAATGGAACTCAAATCGCTAAGAGATTCTCTCTTAAAATAGAGAAAGTACAGAAATAGATGACAGTGAGAATAGGACCAGTTAATCTCAAACGCCACATCCATGGTTCCCAGAATACTTTACATTTATCCCGGGTTAATAGTAATAAATAACATTCAGTGCCTGTTATGAACTTTAAATGGCTAGGCCCTTGCTAGACATTACCTTTTTTAATCCATACAACTCTAAGAGCTAGGCATTCTCCCACTCATTTTACAGATATCACAACTGAGATTCAATTAAATAATTTGCCAATTACAATTCACTAGTTTCTCCAAATGTAAATTAAAAGACCTACAAAAGAAACACACATTTCATACATGCGCTGTATAAACACTCTCTCTCCTACCACCTGTGACATGTGTACCCCAGTTTAGTAAACTCAAGGGGAAAGGAGAAGACGTTTGCTGAACACCTCAACATGCCAAGCCCTGCATTTGTGCTTTCCAGATTGTCTCTTTCTCGGGTCTGCACAAACACAATCAGGCTGTGTTTCTACAACCAAGGCAGAGCTGGGACTTGAGCTCAGGTCTCTCTGAGAAGGGCATATGGCTCTAACCTGGCTGTGTAAGCTACAGTCTCAGCCCTACCACTCACTAGCCGGGTGGCCTTAGACAAATCAGGAAATGAACCTGTTCACGTTTCTCACAGTACTAGATAACACCATGTGCTGCTGCTCTTGCCCCGAAAATCCCATGAGATCAAGTGCACGGAGGTAGTGTCTGATGCAGAGCAAGTGGTCTGGGAGCTAGTCTCCGGGAGAGATACCCAGCGGTGCCAGGATCCCGAGTCACTAGGAGAGGCAGGTGTGTTGTGGAAGTAATTGTGTGAGATTTCTGAAACTGGTCGCAAAAGGCTCTGTAGCTTCTGCCTTCGTCTCAGCTCACTCTGGGCAAAGCCATCCATCATGCAGTGGAGACACTCAGGCAGACTTCTGGAAGGGCCAGAGGGAGGAGTGCTCATGAGTCAGCACCACTTTCCACTTCTTGGAAGCGGACCCTTGTGTCCACTAGCATCAGGCCTTTGGGCTGCAGTCTCTGGAGGGATCTCGAGCCACACTGGCCTGTTACGCCACTTCTGAATCCCCACCCGAAGAAACCGTGAGATAATAAATGGTTATTGTGATTTTTAAGCTAAGGTCTGGAGCAGTTTGGTCTGCAGCTGGAGATCATTCATCCAGTGCTCCAAAAACCTTCAGCTCTCAGCAGAAACCGAAGTTCATGTTCATTCTGCTTCACCAAGGAATCTCCTTCCACAAAGGAAAGACTGACGACTTTTGCAATACATTTCAAGCCGTCTCGCACAGGCTGGGAGATACGCGTCAGGAGCCAAGGTTTTTAGGGAGGGGGGCTCTGGAGGGCCCTACTCAGGTGACCACAGGCCTCACTCACACACACACGCAGGATCATCGATGGAGAAGTTCAGAACCCCCTTACCACCACCACCAGCCGGGACACTTGTCCTAACACGATCACAGATCAGGAGGCTACTTTGCATTTTCAATACCCATTTGCTCAGACCCCAGATATGCCGCCATCTGTCCCCACGGTTCCCGCTGTTTATTGTCTTGTTCCTTTTCCACTGATTCCTCCCAGCAACATGAAACAAGGAAAGAGACACACACAAAGCAATATTTCTCCTAAAGAATCCTGTTTTCCGGTATGGTGTATCTTTCCCATCGGAGGCACGCGGGGAGCGGGAATGGGCTTAATATTTTTGTATTAACAAGGCTCACAGTAGAAACATCCCTCTGCAGCTCTCACAGTCACAGCAAAATAAATCACCGTCTTATCAACCCATCAAAGCACGCCAGGTTCCGTCGTCCTGCACAACACTCCTCATCTATTGTTCCAGAAAAAGTTTCAGAACTACCATGAGAGTCCCTAGCTTTTCTCCCCCAGGTCCTAAAGATGAATAGATCGACTTCTCTGCTGTTCTGCTCTGAAGGTAAGGATACCTCTGTGAACAAGTGGTCAAAATCCTGACATCCTGACACCCTCTCGACAGCATTTCCTGTTTCAGCACTGCCGGGATCACAACTGGGCACGGCCATGTTGGCGCTGACTGAGGATCACGACGGTTTTGCGTCCAGCACTAACCTAACACTGACTTTAGACCCTGGTGCACATGTTCGGTGTCATCTCACGAGGTAGAAGTTCAGAAGAACGATACCAGGGGCAAAGGAAGAAAGGGAACAGAGCAGGAAATGCCAATGGAGGCACCAGGGGGCTGCCATGTTGTCTAAAGACCAGACCACAATTTGAAGCAAATTGAAGCAATTTGCGAAGCAAATCCATGTTGAGCACCTGCAGTGTGCCAGGCTCGGTGCTGGGTGGTTTCTGCCTGCGTTATCATCCCCTCAGTCCTCAGAGCAAACCAATCTATTAGCACATGGTATGTTCACATGATGGCAGAAACCAGAGGGCAAAAAACTGCTGCCTATTTGCAGATAAATTGTGTTGGAATAGGGTCATGCTATGGACTGAGCCGTGTTGCCTCAAATTCTTCCGCTGTGGTCCTAACCCCGATTCTGACTGTATCAGGGGAGAATACATTCAGGAGGTAATTAAGGTTAAATGAAGTCCTCAGAGCAGGGCCCTGATCTGACAGGACTGTGGCCCTGTGAGAAGAAGAGAGGTCTTTCCCTCTTTGTCCTTCTCTGCCCCTAACCACTGTCCCCCATGTGAGGGCCCTGTGAGAAGGCCCTCACCAGCAAGTCAGGAAGAGGGCACTCACCAGAACCTGACCACGCTGGCTCTCTGACCTCACACTCCCAGCCCCCACAGCTATGAGAAAATTAATTCCTATTGTTTAAACTGCCCCGTTCCCCATTCTATGGTATTTTGTTAATGGCAGCCTGAGCTGACTAAAACAGCCCCCAAACCTAAAATATTTACTATGCAGCCCTTTTCAGAGGAGGTTTGAAGACCTTAGAGATGTTTAAGGCCAGACAGAAAACCCCAAGAACCTTCTACCCACTGTCTACTCATCATAAGGAGACCCATGTATTTCTCCAAGTAGGATGGTTTGGTTTGAAGGCCCAGATAGGTGCTTATGCGTTTTCCTTCTGCTTCTGTCTTTAGTCCACAGCAGTTCCAAAAATTTGGCATGCAAAGTTGGAATCAAAAACATAACATGTCCCAAACTGAACTCTAGGTCCCTGACCCCTTCCCAAACCTGCTCTCCCACCTCAGCCAACTGCTTCCGCCATCTAGATTTCACACTGAAACCCTTGGTGCCTTCCCAGACTCCTCTTTCTCTCTCAAACTCCAACCACACAAACCACCTGCAGCCAAGCCCCTCTTCGAAGTCAGTCCAGAATCCAAACCCTCTCCCACAATCGCTGCCACATTCCATTTCCACCTGGGCTCCCACCTCACCCTTGACCTTCTCAGTGGGTGCTTCACAGGAAGCTGGTCTTTTCTGTCAAACCAGAAATCAGACTGTTCCCCTGTTCTTCTTAAGACCTTCCACAGCTCTTAGGTCATGCTCCGAGTGAGAATTCAGTGCCTGGCCCGATCTGCCTCCTCAACTCCCCTTGTCAAATTCAGCCATTTCTCCCTCATGCTCACTCTACTGACCTTCTGCTGTTCCGTAGACATGGGAGGCACCTGTCTTCTGTGAGAATGTTTGTCCCTCATATGCCTCATGGCTCTCTCATCACGGCATCAAGTCTCCATCACTTCTGTGACTTCTCCCACAAGGACCCTGTTTACAGCCACAGACTCTCCAAAAAAGCCCATCATCCTGAACTGATGAGGAAATGGGAGCGACTCGTCCAAGCTCTCAAACTCTTGCCTATGAAATGAGAAAGCAGACAATGATAACACAGGGTTACTTTGGGAAAGAAACAAGATAATGCATGCACAGACATTCTGTCAGCTCGAAATCTCTAAACCAGGGATTGGCAAATGTCTTCTGCAAAGGGCCAGATAGTAAATATTTTAGGTTTTGAGGACCATACAGTTTGTCCCAACTATGCAATTCTTTTGATGTAGTACAAAAACAGCCATAGACAATACCTACATAAGTGGGTGTGGCTATGTACCAATAAATCTTTATTTACAAAAACAAGCAGTGAGCCAGCTTTGTCCCAGGGGCTGTAGAGTATAGATCCTGTTCAAAACCATTGCTTACTGTGATTATTGGTAATGATAAAGAAGATACATCAAGGTGGGAAATGCCCCAGGGTTCAAGATATACTATATACATTTGTATTTTATTTGTTTGTTTGTTTTCTCCTGGTAGAACATAAGCTCCAAGGAGGCAGGGATCTTTATCCGTTTTTGTGGGCCTTGTATGCTGCACCATTTCTAGCAATAAGAATAGCACATGGCACATCATAGACCTTCAATAAATATTTTTGAAGGAATGAATGATTCATATTTTATCAGTGATTTAATAGGTTCTTCAAGTGTATTTTTAGAGTCTATGTGATTTTTGCCATATACTTTGATTTTAGAGCAGTGCTTTTCAACCAAGAGACATTTGACAATATCTGGGGATGCTTTTGTTTGTTGTAATTGGGCAGGGGTGGTGCTACCAGCATCTAGTGGGTAGAAGGCCAAGGATGCTGCTAAGTATCATATAATGCACAAGCTAGGCCCCCACACCATAAAATTACCATGCCCAAAATATCAAGAGTACTGAGGTTGAAAGACCCTGCCTAATGTTCCATGAAATCCAACTTTACAGTATGAACCAACATTTAAATGCATACACTCTATATCCATTAGAAGCTTAAACAAATCAGACATTTATTTCCTTCCCACATATACAAGCCAGTGTTAGAGAGTCGAGGGCTGCTATGTAATATTCTACAATGTCTCTTACTCAGACAACTGAGGACCTGTCACTTCACATTCACAAGATGGCTGCACTACCTCCAGCATCACACCTCTGTTCTAGGCAAAAAAGAGGAGGGGTGGTCAGGAGGCAAAGGCCACGATCCAGGTGAATGTGGTTGCCACTGCCTCCCACTCCTATGGAGCTCTATCCAATGACTTTCAATTACACTTTGTTAATCAAAACTCAGAGTTCACAGAATGCCTACACATGCATTATTCCATCTGAGAAGTATGACTTTTAAACTAGGAATATTGATGCTACCAACAAATTGTTGTTCTGTCATTAAAGAGAATGGAAAATGGACATCTAGCATCTAGCATGGGTAGATGCTAAATGGGTATCAGCATCTAGCATTCTCTGCCATGTCCTCAGATATAGAATTTTCACATCTTATAAGAACTTCTCATAGCACACAAAGACATGAGAATGATCTTCACAACAGGTTAGTATAAAAAAAAAAAAAAAAAAAAAAAGGAAATCTGGCAACCACAAAAATATAGGGAGCCAACACTGTTGGTGTCCCACCCAGATCCTTTTAAGGGTCTGATAACCCTCCCTCCAAATAAAAGTAAAGATTGGCCACTAACAACTCAAACTTGAATCTTCTCTGGCGGATTGCCTAGGTTCCTCTCCACTGATAAATCGTGTGTATACAAATGTTTACTTTAAGCACTGCTTCTAGGAAACCGAGGCTAAGACAACATTCATCAATAGAAGACTGATCATTTAGATTAAGATACACGCATGTAATCATGAATGCCAGTCAGAATTAAGCAAAGCCATATACAATGATATTGACAAGATGTCTATGATTGTTTATCCAAAAAAGCAAGTTGGAGAACATTATATATAATCTGTTCTGATTTTTCCAAAATAAAAAAAAGAATAGGCTTCAATATGTTCAACTATTTAAATTTTTTCTATTAGGACACAAAATAAACTGTTAGCATTTGTTTTCTCCAGTATCTTTGTCATCTTTTACCTTCTGTATTGTTTAAATCAAGAAAAATATGTTTTTTCTCTTACGTCTTGCAAATTTTGCTAAAAACATCTCCATGATTCAACAAGAGCAGAGGTTGAAATTTCTGGTTAGCATAGTCTTTGCCATGAAAAGATTTCAAACTTCAAAAGAATTAAATCAAAGTCTCCGGTTTTAGCCTGCTCTGCTATTTACTAGTTAACTTAGGTAAGTCATTCCACCTCTCAGATGCTAACCTACAAAATAAAAGTGAAAATCAACACATTAACCCACAGTGTTATTTGAGGAATAATAATGCATGTGTAGGCATCCTGTGAACTACGAGTCTTTAAAAGTTAGTTACCTTTGATATGGGTAATGATATTGAAAATGCGTGAACACATCAAATGTTCATGGATACAAATTAAACACTCTACTACTACATGGTAGCCCAAGTCACAGTTCTGTGATGCAATTGAGAAAAATTGACTATGGTTGATTCACATGGGAAAGGTGCCTGAGGAGCTCACAAAAACATGGAGAAAAAGGCTTCTAAGGATGCAAGCACAAAGGGTGGTTTTTCATCCAGAATTAGAGAAAACACATGTGACAGCTTTCCTAATAGTCTGATGAGGATGTGTTGTGGCCACACATGGTGGGGACTGCAACTTGTCAGGCCAGGACCACCGACCCTGCAGCTTCCAAGTCCTGGGGAGAAGCTGTTCCCATGAACTTGGCATCGCTGGCCCTGCTGTTCCAGAAACATGAAGTCCACTATAGCATCACAAAAAGATATTCCTCTGCCACTGTTTCCTGACCATCACTGGCCACAGAAGTGAAGAAGGAATTTTCCCGGGGAGAAGTCTGGGACATGCTAGCTGCAAGAGAGTCTGGGAAAGTTAGTTGTTGACATGTTCAGTTTTGAATGAAAAGTTCTGATTCTAGCCAAGATTTATATGATGGGAAATTCTTTTAGAAGGAAATTCAGACACAATAAACAAACAAGCAACATGATCCATGCTACCTATTTTGTATAGATAGATATAAAATACCTATTTTGTATAGATGTAGATGTCCTTGTGAGTAGCCAAAATCTGCATCATTTTTATTCCTATATTTACAAATCTATTTTTATAGATTGGGTTCCCGGGAAAGCTGACTCTGAGACAAAAACATGTATCTGGGTTTTCTTAGGAAGTGCTCTGGAAATCAATCTCTAGGCGGGAAGAGGAGGGTGGAGGATGGGACAGAGGGAGAAGTTGTGCTGTGACGTACATTCAATGTGGGATTTGTAGCGTTTTGGTGACAAGAGAGCTGCCACAATCCCAATCATCAAAACCACATGCAAAGGCAGGAATTGGCCATACAAAACAGAAGAGACCAGGGGATTTTCCTCAAGTGGCTCTTTCCTTTCTCAGATCCCATATTTTCCCCCAGAAGTCCCTGGAAGATACACCTTACATCTCTTTGGCCCTACTAGGTCACATGGCAGGCCTTAGCTGAAAGAGAGGCTGGAAAGGTGAGCTCCCCGGCAAGATGAGAGAGTACGCCATGTTTGAATCAGGCTCACTTGCAAAATAACAAAACACAGTGCCCACATTCACATTGCTTACAACCTTGCGGAGCTCTCGGTGAGCGCCTCCTGGTGCTAACCACCGAGCTAAGACTTTTATATTAAAAATCTCATCATCAGAAAGGATGAATACCCAATTTTATATCAACATGGACAAGACTAGAGGAGATTATGCTGAGTGAAATAAGGCAAGCAGAGAGAGTCAATTATCACGTGGTTTCACTTATTTGTGGAGCATAAGAATAACACAGAGGACATTAGGAGAAGGAAAGGAAATGTGAATTGGGATAAATAGGAGGGGAAGACGAACCATGAGAGACTGTGGACTCTGAGAAACAAACTAAGGGTTTTGGAGGGGAAGGGGTAGGGGGATGGATGAGGCTGATGGTGGGTATTAAGGAGGGCATGGATTGCATGGAGCACTGCATGTGGTCTGTAAGCAATGAATCTTGGAACACAGAAAAAATAAAATTAAAAAAAATAAATCACAACAGAAAAAAAATCCATCTGAGTCTCACAATAGACCTATTAGGTGAGTTCTATTATCATGCCCATTTTACAGATGAGAAAACTCAAGTTCCATGAAGTCATAGGTCCAAGGTCACACAACTAGCAAGTAGCGGAGCTTCAACTCAAACCCAAACTCGCATGACCCCAGAGTCTATGTTCATAGCTGTTTCCCTATGCTGCTTCCCAGCATGTGACAACACGTGTGCCTATACTAGAAAAGTGGTAAAAGGATATATCCAAAGGACCCAAGAGACTAGAAAGACTTCATAGAGGTCTGGGACCTGGTTTGGACCATATATGGCAAAGAAGGGCAGACAGAAAGCATCACTTCTTGGAATCTGCTTCTGGACACAAGGAGAAAATTAAGCTGAAATGAAAATATTTGACCCAAAACATCTATTGCCTTGTTACTTGATGTGTGGTCCACAAGTCAGCAGCACAAACATCACTTGGGATCTTATTAGACGTGCAAAATCTCAGGCCTGTCCTAGATCTACTGAATCAAAATCCACACTTCAGCAAGGCCCTGAGGTGATTCTCAGGCACTTACAAGCTTGAGAAGCACTGTTCTGGAAGGTTCATTGACAGCTCAAGGTATGGAGTAAGCAGAGTAAGCCCTGAATTCTGATTTTGAAACTCTCTCTGTAGAATGGACTGGACATTATAATAATAAGTCAATCACCATGCTTGATACACATGATCTCATCCAGTCATCATGGACCATCAACAAAACTATGGGCTGTCCACCATTATTATTGGCAGATGAGGAAATTTATCTGATTTAGTAACTCAAACCAATTTCACATAACTCACAACTTGGCAGAAATGAAGGTGTGAAACCTCCACAGTTTGGTTCTCAAAGTTTCATTCTCCTGAACCGTACAACCTCCCCTCATTACAGATGGTTGGAGGAGGGCATGAGCTCATCTTTGTAAAAAACTTAATACAATGCCTGGTGCTTAACATACATGAACAGTGAAGAGAAATAATCTGACTCACTTTAATGAGATTTGAGCCAGTGAACTCTCAATCACTTAAATGTAGCTATCTGTTGAAAACATCTAATGCCAGCTTCTACCAACACCCAGAATACATTTCAACAACTTTCCTCTCCCACCAGTCCTTGGCTTTATCAAATGAACAGAAATTTTCCTACTGGCCGAAAACAAAATGTAATTAGAAAGGTGAGTCTGCAACCCTGAGTCAAACATGGACCCCCAAAGTCCCATGTAAATGATTTTGGGTTTTCCACTGTTTTGAATTATCCATGCTGCTGCTCTCCTTATTGGCGCTGATAACTGAGTGTTAACTACATTACATGCAATTAAATTCAAAATATTTGTGCAGCAATTATATGGATTCATCAAACCTAATGGTGCAGTCACAATTTCGTGGGTACTCATCAGTACGGCTCAGGAAAAAAAAAAAATTGGCATATAGAAATATATTCCCACAAGCTGATAATTATAAAACAAACATTGTGTCTAATGTTCTTGTATGTGCTGGTATCTATCAATAGTAAACAAATTAGAAGATTCTAACAATATTGACCCTTCTTCTTGGAGTATTTTTATGCATTCTTCATTAGAAACCAGATACATCAAGAGGACATTTGTTCAGCTATCAGTGAAAAAACCACACTCGCATTTACTCTTTTGCTTATAAGGTTATTTCTTTTCTTTCTTCTTTGGAGGTCTTCTCAGCTTCCCCCCCCCCTTTTTTTTTTTTTTTTTTTTGGTTATTAGCCTACAAACCCAATGTAGCAGACTTTAGGGATTTCCCACCCCCATATCCACACCCCATTCCAAATTTACTGGAAACCAAGAGGGACATTCACTGTACACAGCAACAGCTTTCACCTCAAGTGTCTATGATGTTTTTTTTCTCCCTGGGAGCTTTCTCTGGTACTGGGAGAGCTCACTGAGGTGGGGAGTTAAGATCCCATAAGGACAAACCTCCACCGGTGAGGAACAAGAGTTGGTCCAGCTTTCCCACACTCGGTGGGGTAATCCCTCATTGACATTCCTCTTCCCCGTCTCATTTCCCCACCTCTTCTTGTGGGCTTCCTGAGATCTTCTTCCAAATACATTCCCTGCACCCAAACTCTTAGAAAAGGGTCTGCACTGGGGAGAAAACCAACCAACACAATCCCTTTTGTTTAGGGACTCGACCCTGTTATGAAACTTGGTGGTGGTGGAGACCCCATGGTAGAAGATGTCTTCTCACTTCTGTTGTGGTTAGGATGTGGAATATAGGTTCCAACAATCAAGTGAGTCTTTGGAAGTTTAGAGCACAAAGGAGCAGGGCTGGTGTGTGATCTACTCTGCAAAGACAGCAGCAGCTGTGGTTTGCAGAAATGGCAGAGGCAGCGATTCCCACAGAAGTTCCCGTCTCCAGTGAGCGCCGCCATGGTGCAGTGGCCACATCTGGACCCAGCAGCATTGGCAGCCTTGGCTGGGTGGTACCGCTTCCTCCCACAGGCTGATTCTGGTCCTTTTCCTGGCTTCTATGGCCCTTTGGCCCTCCGGTGACCCTCTAATAAATTCTTTTTCTAGCTCAGTAAGCCAGAGTTCATTTTCGGTGGCTTGAAACTGAAAAGACCAACTGATATGGGTTATGTTCTTCTATAAAAAAAATAACAAGGATATTCATCATGACATTGTCAGAGGTAAATACTGGAGACCACAGGAATGCCCATCAGTAGGAGACAGATCAATCATGAAGTATCAAGTCAATGGCTAAAAGCTAACAAGATAGCTTCAAAAGTACATATGTGGAATTATTCCAGAATTAAGTTTTAAAGAAGTAGAACCACATATGTATGGTTTGCTACCTTTTCTGTTATAAATACATGTACATATAGGCAGATTCATGTATATACATGAATACATGTGTCTGTATAGTAATAAATTGTCAAGAGAGAGAGAAATTGTCCTATATGCTAACACAAGTATTAAATGTCTGCAGAAGAATCTGGTAATAGGGTTTGTACCTTGGAGGGGAACAAGGATCCTGAAATTATATATGGGCCCAAGTTTTACATTTTCCTATATATCCTTTTAAATATTCTGAGCTTATACTTAGGAACATAGATCATCTGCACAAAAATAAATAAAATTTCAGTGTAAAATAAATGCAACAATCTGAACAAGAAGAAAAAGACAGATTCCCAGATCCTGACACACCTGGTCCTAGGGGAGGCCAAATACTTGGCATTCTTCGGAAATAGCTCAAGTGACTCCAACACCAGGACATGCTTCTAAACCCTGGTCTACAATCTCAGGGATCAGGAGTTATTTGTGCAAGGTGCTGCTCTTACTGCCCAGATCTCTGCACTGAGTCCAAATTAATATCGCATTTTTAAGTCAATAATTTAAGGAAAAGAAGAGTTCATACTAGAAAGAGCCACATTCATTGACATCCGAAGATTTCACCACATGTGCAGAGGGAAGCATCAATATATTGACAACAAGCAGAGTCTCCTAGACTAGCACCAACTGCCCAAGGGCCTTGTTCTTACTTTTACCACCTTTCCCATTTTTCCTGGAATATTAAATGGAGGAGATCATATGTTCCTAATGTGCTTTTTATTTCTACATCAGTGTGTACACACATACACAGACACACACTCACTTACACAGTATATATCTGTACACTCAGCTTACCTCTCCAAAACCATAAAGTTCTTGGAGTGTTTTCCACCAAAATGTGCCTTGAGCATGAAGACAAAGGTCAGTCTTTGAAAGATGAAAGGTCGCTATTCTCATTGAATATTGTCGTGGTCACCCTTCTCAGGTAAAACTCTTGCTTTTTCCCAAATTTGGTCTCTTTCCTACTTTTTCACTTTCTTTCTCTAGGCATGATGCCAAACATGTAAGGAGGTGACCCACTTTATCAATCTATTATAATCTTTTAAAGCCTCTGCCATTTCAGACCAATTTATTTTTATGTGGCATCTTCCCTAAAAATTATCTCAAAACACTTTGTTGAGACGAAGTAAAATTATGATCAAATGGTTTAAGGACTTTAAAAATTCTTGGTTTTGAGGATCAAGAGTTAAGCACATTTCAATAATTTCCTGTAAGTTCACACCTCTTAATGTAAGAGTTTTATTATTCTTAGCAATTCCTGTTTTAGAGAATAGTGACTGGCAAAAAGCTTACACTTAAGTCTAGATTATTCAGAGTCTAAGAAATGTGTAAGAGCTGAACTGGGAAAACACCGCCACATTCACTGCAGACCTGTGGCCACTGTGTTGGGCAGACATCCCACCCCACTCCCCTCACCCCACCATGGCTGCCCTCCTTAATTCCCTCTAGCTCTTTCCATGGCCTTTGGCTCTGGTCCCTTCTTATAAACTCTTTCCTGCTCTGGCCTCTGTGACACCGAACCCTACAAGTTCTCCCAACACCTTGGCCATCTCTTTTCCCTCATTTTTTTCTGGAATCTCCCACCTGTCCTTCAGTTGTCCCCAAAACTTTGTTTTGCGGGATTTGGGAAGGATCTAAATTTACATCAATACTATTCCTTTTTCCCTGTTCTCTTCTCCTCTCATTTACTCCTTCAAGTTTGGGGGGCGGGTCTCTTCCCCCAGTAGAGTCAGTCATTCTGCTGACCAACATATGGTTAGTGGATCTTCTTTTGTTCTGCTCAGAATTTATTCTTTCCTACTTTGGTAATTGCCCCCCAAAGATCTCTTTTGGAAAACAAGGCCCCTGTCAACTGTGGCCCCTGTGTTTTAAGTGGGATTTATCCCAGGTCCAGTTTGTAGAGGTGGGCACAAGATCCCGGCTGACCCAAACAGAGCTCTCCACTCCCCTGGCCACACCTGGTTCAAGGATGAGTATATAGCAGAAGTTTGTTTTGTATGGAATCCCAGGAAACACCAGTAGGGGGAATGGGAACGTGAGACAGGAAAGGGGAGCAGCCCATACAGAGTTTGTTATCAATGCACTTACCATGTTGGGCACTTCTCAGCAACTTCGCCATCCAGTGTAAAACAGGTTCCCAGAGCCGAAGAAAGACTTTGACAAAAAACAGAGGCCTTGGCTATTGGGATGTGGACCAGGGAGCAACAAGGTGATGAGGGCAAGGGGTTCCGGATAGAATAATGAACGTATAGCCGTACAGCTCATAAGATGTAGTGACAACCTACCATGCTTTTTTGCCCGTCCCAAATATGAACCCTCTTCCATAAACCCGGATGAATTTCTACTACTGAGTCTTGATGAGAAATAGCAAACCACCTACAACTGAAAAGGCTGAAATCCTTTAAATTCATATTCCAAGCCTCCCTAGTAATGAGGGTGCAAGCAGGTGACCCATCTCCAATCAACTGAATGCACCCAAGCCAGATTTAAATAGTGAGCTTTTGGCACTCGGCAGAAGAAATTTGTTTTGGCAAGTTTATCTAGGTCACAGTAAATGCTTAACAAATGTTAGCTGTTATTATGATTATAAGGAATATTTGCAAGTATTTTCTTATATTTTAAGTATAGGAGCCCTCCCTTTAACAACAACAACAGAGTAATATGCCCTCTAGAAATGTTATTTAATATTCAAAAGAAATTAAATATTGTGAAAAATAAACCAAAACAATGAAATGAAGCATGACACTGTTGGCAAGAAAACACGCATAGCCCAATCCTTTCTGATACGCCTACCTCTGGAGACTCTCCCCCATTAAAAAGTAGAAGCATTTGAGCCTCACCATGTTCTAAACTTTGCTGGTTGCTGGAGATAATGAGATGAAAGAGGAAATCTCTGCTTTTCAAAAGAACACAGATTAGGTGGGGAGAAGCACTGGTAGAATAATAATTACCAACATGTCACCACAAAAAAATTTGGGGGGCAGGGGGGGCATGGGAATGCCAAAGGTGGGGGCACGCCTGTCGCTTCAGCTGCATCTTGAAATTCAAGTAGGATTTAGCCAGAGAGAAAGAGAGGATGCAGAAATGTATTCCAGGAGGAGGAAATAGCATGAGCAAAGTCAAGGAGATGTAAGAGGGAGATGTAAGAATCTGCTTAGGACCAGAGGGCATGTGACTGTGGAGGTGTGCAGAACCATCCAGGAGGGCCCTGTGCCCAGTCCACGGTAGACAAATGCCACCATGGCTTTCTTCTTCTAGAAAGTAAAGGGAGGAAGGAAAGGAGGGAGCGAGGTATGTCAGAGAAAAGATCAAGGCTGTTGCTTGCTGGTCTCTTGAGAACAAACATTATTCAATACTAAACACTGCCTCTGAATCAACTCGTATGGCCCACGTGAGCGAAAGGCGGCAGAATTAATGGATCCCATTAATCAGAAAGCAGAGGAAAATTGTGTGTGTGTGTGTGTGTGTGTGTGTGTGTGTGTGTGTTTCTAAAGAAAGGTTCTTAGGGCGCCTGCATGGCTCAGTCGGTTAACCATCCCATTCTTGTTTTTGACTCAGGTCATGATCTCAGTCATGAGATAGAGCCCTGTGTGGGGCTCCAGGCTCAGTGGGGAGTCTGCTTGAGATTCTCTCCTTCTCCCACAGCCCCTCCCCCATTAATGCTTGCTCTCTCTTTCTCTCTCACAAATAAATAAATAAAATCTTTTTTAAAAATAGAGTTCTTAATTGTAACTAATTTTTAAGGAAAACCAACATATAAATATATAGATTTCAATCTTATTCTTCAAACTAGCCCATTACTTCACAAACAGAAACCATCATCATTAGAAACACAGTACTCATCAAGATGACTTCAGCTTTCTAAGAAATACATAAGCACCACCCAGAGTCATACTTTATTCTAGTACGTGTGTACGTGAGTTATTATTAAAGGGATGAGGTGACCATTTCCGTGTCATAGATGGGTCTTTCCTGCATCATATTCGGAACACAACCAGTCGCATGACTTCAACGTTCTGAAGTCTGACCTTTATTCGCCTGCATCGGAAATTTAATTTTGGTCTTCACCATAGTCACCGATATGAGACGCCAATTATTCATTTCTCTTCTCAATTTAAATCAAATCAACAAGCCTTATTGAATCCTGGTGCCCCGTACCACACTTACCACTGAGAAACTTAATTTCCTTCCTGTCTTTTTGTATTTACCACTACTTTTTTAGCTATGAAATCCACTTGGGAGTAAAAAGGAATTCTATCCAATTTCTTATGATTTGAAGTAGGTAAATAATAAATGGATGTTTTAATTCTGAAATGCCCAGTATGATTCGGCAAATAGATCATACACCAGATTCTGGTACTGAACACATTCTGTTTGGAATCTACTTAGGATCCAAACTTACATGGCGTATTTGGTTCAAAATCAGATTTGACCAAAATATTCAAGCCAATACATAAACAAATTTAATAAACAAAAAAATTTTTCATAAACAAAAAAAATTTAAATGGAGTAGATGCCTCTGGAATAACCCTTGTTCTGAAACTAATTTAAAATCAGTCTTCTCCTTCCACACTTGTGCCACAATTTATTGGGATGAAAGTCTAATTTAAACTCCTAGATAATTTTTGTTTGCAAGTGGGAAACCCAGATGTTAAGGGACTGAGAGATTCATCTGGGAGAGGTAGAATGGATGCTCCAGATGTCAAATACACAATCCACATTATTTCTACTCTACGGACACAACGCTAGAAACCGTCAGAAACTTGGGATTTGCTGAGGTTATTGGAGCAGGAAGAGGTACAATGATGAAGTGGGAGCATGATTTGGCCTGGAAACCGCAGGAAATCTACAGGACCTTAAGAAGGGTGGCCTTTTGCATGATTTTAGGATGACTCTAGTTTTCCTAGAGGGCAGTTTCACAATAGTCTTTCAAAGTTAAGATGTGCTCGTTAGCCGGGTACAAGATGCCAACACGATGAAGTGGCCCCTGGCATGAGAGTTAGATTCTAAAGGCAGCACAAAAAGTACAAATTATATACAGTCAGATTATCCTTCAAAGGGTGTCGTGTCTATGCTTACATGCCGTCTACACCTATGCAAGCCCAACACAGACCGTTTTCCCCCACAGAATTAGAACCATCGTCTGGCTCAGCCTAGAGCCCCCTTACATTTCAAGGCCATGTCAAATGACCAATGCGCCTCTTAAAATGCTAGAACCACGGCAAACCGTGGTGGAGCTGCCACTCCCTGAGTGAAATGCACAAGCCAAAGGAGGCACCAATTCCCACATCCCATCTCACACTCCACGAGGAGCAGGAAGTGTGACGCAGACTGGTGACTAGACCCGCCAGCTTTATTTAGATCGCTTTTTTCACTTGTTCTTCTTTGTTTTGTACAGCTTTAAGTGGCTTACCTCAGTGGTATACACGACAGACCCCACACACTTATCTAAGACCACCATGCGATTAAAGGGCACAAGGAAGACACAAGCAACACGGAGTACGTCCAGGACCACAGTCAGCTGGCATGCCCCGGCAAGGCAGTGCCCACCAGTTCATTTCTGGCATCCGTTCTGACTGGCCAGACTTCTCTTCTGACTGGTCGGGGCCTCTGGTTTAGTGCTTTTCTTACTGCCACTGGGTACAGCTCCCTAAATCCAAGGATACAAAAATTCACACCATCGGCAGAATTTTCAGGAAACGTCTAAGTATGTTCCAGTCCAACCAGTATACAAACTGTGGAAACCTAAAGAAGTCAGGGCTGGGAAAACAGCCTGTCCTGACTCTATGGTGTGGCCAAGTGGGCCCCAGTTTCCCAGCTCTCGCCACTCCCAGAAAGCCAACCTCTAAGGACACCTGCTGCTCATTAGGCAGAGCTGCCACAGGCCTTGTGACATGGCCTGATGAAGAGGGGTGTGGTGGGGACCTCCATCAGTGGGGAGGCACCCCTCACATGCCCCCAACAGCCCCTTTGGCCGGGGAATGCATAAAGCAAATGTCACGTGCCAGGCGGAGACCCCTCTCCTCCCATTGAAAGCTCAAGCCCACCTTTGGCAGCCACACAAAGGCAGCTGGGGAGGAAACAGACAGAAGGGAGCTCCAAAACTGAAAGGAAAAGGCTGGAGTGAACTGAGAGAATAGAGAAAGGTACGGGAAAAAAAACACCAGATACCTTCCAACTGGTCTCATCAAATTTGGCAGGGAAATCAATGGGGCCATTATCTCAGGGGCTTCAAGCTGTGAGGAGCACACTTCACCCACACATTTCTGATGTTCGGAGGAACAGACAGGTTTCTCCTTCTCCGTGGTCCTGCAGAGTCTCTGCCGTTTCCAGAATGTTACAGACCTGGGCTGGGGATGGGGAGGCACAGGTTTGGTCTCCAGCCTCAATCTGAGCGCGGAGGGGGAGGAGACGCTGCATTATCACACTCAATGGGCTTCTGCTGCAACGGCGATCGTCTTCACTTGTCCTTGCTAATGAGAAATTATTAGCTGGCTTCCAAAGGGAGGCATGCACACGTGGTACCTTTGCATCTGTTGCACTCTCTGGGCCCTGGGCTGAATTTATTTAGAATCTAGGAACCAGCACTGGAAATCATGAGACTCAAGAATGCTTGAGTCTCAACTTGAGTTAACTTTTCTTCCCAACCACCAAACAAAATCACCCTGCACGCTCTTCTCTGGGCTAAGAGGACAGTCCAGGAGAGCCTTCAGTGAGATTTCCTGACCACCACCCTCTCCATGTCACAGCCCAGTGAAGCCACCCTGGGGCATTTGTGGCAATGCCATGGCAGGAAGTCACAACCTACGTGCCTTAAACTCCTGCCCAATCAATGAAATGTGCTATGAGAGAGGGAGGGAAAGGTAGAAACCCATGCCCGCTGATGAGTCTAGTCTCTCTTTCTCTCCAGGAGTGTGTGCCCAGAAGATGTGGGAATGAGGTGGAAATCTGAGCCTCCTCTGTCATTCGTCCCCATGTCCTTCCCACAGGTAAGCATCTCACCTTGCTGAGCATAGATCTGGTACAAATTTTTCCCGCAATGTAACCCCTAAATGTAAGGCAACTCTTTCCACTGGAGGCCCACCAGAGAGGCTGTGATCCGTACTAACCCTGGCGAGAGCCCGGCTGCTTGCACTTAATGAAATACGCCATGTTTTTATGGGATAGTTTAGAAATTTTTCGGGGGTAGTCTCGACTCTATGAGAATCTTCCCTCTGGTGAGGACTTAAGAACCCAATTCCTGTAGGAGATGAGAGTTCTCCTAGTAGCTGAGGAGAATGTAAAGTGTGACGCCCAGGACCTCCATCGGTAACGTTTCCCGAGCAGGACCCAGGACCCAGGACCCATCCCGTGCAGTCCCCCATCCGTGTCACAGTGAAAAGCAATATTTGAAAGAAAAAAAAAAAAAAAAGTGATGTCAGGACCATGCCAGTCCCTTATTTGTATTTCTTAAATACCCATTTGAATATTTGTCCTGCCCCACCCACCCACGCAGCCGCCTGGTGCAGCCCCGTTTCTCACTCCAACCCAAGGGCTCAAACACCTGTTCTTACCTCCCTCCTTTTTTCCTCTTTATTCTCCACCACAAAGACCCAAGGGACCCAAGACCCTCTTCAAAGGGCAGAAAAGGGGGAAAAGAGAGAAGCGAACCAAGCCCGCGTTCTTCTTGAGCCGGCAAGGAGCCTGTGGAAAGGATGAGGAACTTTCCAAAATTACTATCACATTCTCCTGTCACACATTTGTGGGCTCTTGAAAATTACGATTTTTTAGGCTCTGAAAACTGAAACCCTGACGGTGGAATGCCAGGTGGCAGAAGCTTCAACCTGGTGCCTCTTCGAGCTTTCGCTACAGAAGCTACTGAATATTCCATCTCATCAATACAGTTGGTTCGTTGTATTTTTCTTTTTTTTTAAGTCCCAGTCCCTTAGTGTGGCATGGAAGGCTCTACCCACCTGACCTCCTCAGCCTTCCCTCTCACTGTCCCTTCTCTGCGCTCTCATTTGCCCCTGCAAAGCCCCCGACCTGCTGCTTCCCACGTACGCTCATGCTCTCCTCCCACCACCTCTCAGCCTGTGCCGTTCCCTCCGCCTAAATGCTCTTTCCCTCGTTCCCACGTGTTGAAAATCTGCCCAGTCTTCGCTGCTCCATCCAAATGCCACCTCCTTCCTGAAGCCATTCTTGGACTCCCGTGGCCCCGTTCCTCCAGGTTTGCTGGCATTTACCACTGCCCGTCTTGGGGCTTTAGAGATTTATTATTACTGAATGAATAGGGCTGAACCCCCGCACAGACCTAGACAATTAATGGGCATCTGTTCACTGGACAAAGAACATAGAAATCAATGAAAAGAGAGAAAATGAAACATGCACCCCGCAAAGGCAACCAGAGAATGTATTTAAGCGATCACGATGCCATGTTTCTAAATTAGAGTTTGCCACCATATAACAAACACATGGGCTGTCCTGTGCAACTCCTACCCCCATAACAGATATTAACAAGTCACGACTCAGGGACGGTACATACGCAGCACGCGCGCTGGTTTGCGTAGCTTCTACGCTCATGGCAGACATCACCAATCAATCATGACTCCTTCTCCCTAAACCTTCACATAACCTCAGCACCCCTCCAACACAGAGCTCCCAACAGATGCTACAAGGTAATTTGGATTACCACGAGCTGAAACCGATGGCCCTCCCGGGTTTCCTTCTCTAGGTCAGAATCGCTTATTCCAATGACTTTATCTAACGTGCCATCCTTCCTTCCACCCTTCCGGCTGGCAGAACTGAGCTCATCCCAGCCTCAACTTCCATACTTGGCACTGAGCACGGTTCCCCACACAAGCTCAGCAAGACAGTGACCACAGTTGTAGCTTCCCAGGAAAGCAAACAGCCTCAGGTAAGCTGATCTATGCATCCAACCCCCTTGGGGGGTCGATCCTCACCCCCTGTTTGGAACTGTTCCTGCCCTAGAGAGAAAAACTCCTACTTTGTGCCCATCCCAGAAGCAGGACATGCACACCTTTGTTCAGGAAGGCCACATACACAGCAAATACCCTTTCCCATGTCCACGGCAAACGTTGCTGATTGAGGAAGGCACTCCCTCGTGAGTTGAGAGGCATCCTCAGAAGTTTTCTTAACACAGGACTCCAAACAACCACTAAAAAAACCAATCTCAGTTCGCATTTGAGGTGAAATTTATTTGCCAGTCGTGCCATGTGGACGAGAATGAATCCAGGATCCAAATGGACCATGCAGTGCCCACACAAACAGGACCAAGGCCTCCCCCTGGAAACTGCTGCCCCATCCTATGAGCGGCGGCACACCCCAGCGGCCAACTGAAACATGGCCAGGATTCTGAGGTCCTGGGCAGTGAAATTCACTTCCTGTTTTACATTGAGGAAATTTTACAAAAATAAAAATTACAACCTGTCACATTACATTACATCAAAGCATGATGTAACATCATAATTTTTTAAAAGCATTGGTTTTAATTTATGGTGTTGCATTATGCCACAGAAAGCTTGATTTTCCCCTGAGTACCAATAAATTTTGATAGTGATGGTTTAGCCCAAAGCTTTAGCACATGAAAACACAATGAAGTTTGGCCAGATCAGGTGTTTAGCTGCTCCTGAAGAACTGCCGTGAGTTACCAGGATGCTATTCTGTCCCATGTCCTAAAGGCAACGTATAGTCCTGAGGGGTCTAACATAGCTGCCAGTAACCAAAGTGGCGAGTGAGCATTTCACATGTGACTTACCCAACTGGAGGAGAACTTCAAGTATTGAATATACAGCGGATTTTCATACCAAAGCCTTAGTACCCCAAAAAGTGAATAAATCCCATTAATAACTTTTTTTATATTGATTATATTTGATATTATATTTTAGATCTGTTCTGTTAAATAAAATATATTCTCAAAATGAATTTCACTTTTTTCCTTTTACTCTTTAAATACAGCTGCTGGGAAATTTTAAATTTCCATTTGTGGCTTATGTTATATTGCCATTGTTAGTGCTGCTACAGAACATCCCACTGCCTCCCTGAGCAGAAAGACCCAACAGGTAAACATTTTAAACAGAAGGAACCTGAAATCCCCTCTGTGGTTGAAGACAAGAGATCGCAGTCTGATTCCAGAAAGCGAAACTGTAAATATTTTTATTTATGCATTCAACAAGCATTTACTGAACACCTACTGTAGACCAGCCATTTTTCTAAGCACTGGGATAAGATAGCCGTAGAAAAAAGTTAGGTCCCTTCCCTCGCGGAACTCACATCCTAGGGGAGAGATAGAAAATAAAAATATATGAGAAATGCCATGAAGAATAATAAAGCAGGGTATGGGAATGGTGCATATCAGGACAAATGTTCTTGCTCTCATGTAGACGAGTCAAAGAAGAAATCTCTGAGGAGCAAGAGATGAACCTTAACACATGGAAAGGTGAGCCGTGGGGATGCCTGGGGAAGAGGTTTCCAAGCCAATGCGATACGAGTGCCAAGCCCCCAAACAGGTGTACATTTGCCATGCCTGGGGAGCTGCAGAAGTCCTGAAGGGACAGAACGAATTAAGAGAAGGAGATGTAGAAGATACATCAGAAGTGGAGGAGATGGTATGTTTATATTGTGTAGGGCAAGGGGCCAGCAAACTAGACCAGTGGGCCATATCTGCCTCTCTTCATAAATAAAGGTTTATTGGAACACAGCTATGCCTGTTGGTTTATATGCTGTCCACAGCTGTTTTCAAAAGGCCAGGCTGAAAAAAATAAAAATAAAAAGGCAGGACTGAGTAGTAGCCGCACAGATGCTATAGGACAGGAAGTCAGGTATTAGCAAATTAATTCCTGTTGCATTGATCAAGTTGTCAAGTCGTCAGGGTGATATCCTTCGTCTTAAAGACGGAAGAATGGGAATTTGTGCGATTCTTTTTGGAGAGGATAGGGTTGCCTGCTTTTGTAATGTTTTATGTAAGGGGCAAACAGATCAGATCGAGCCCACTGCCTGTTCTTGTATAGTTCAGGAGCTAACAGAGCTTTGTATATTTTTAAAAGGCTGAAAATAATAAGAAAAGGAATAATAATTTATGATAGAAACATGAAATTCACCATCCGTAGGTGAAGTTTGATGGGAAGGTGGTCGTGCCCATTTCTTTCTGTCTTGTTTGAAACTGTAATAGCTGCGTTGAGGGGTAGCCACAGAGATCATATGGCCCTAAAGTAGAAAACACTTACTCTCCAGCCCCTCACAGACGAAGCCTGCCAGTCTCTGGGCAGGGCATCCTACAGACAATGGTGATCATTCGGAGTGAAATAAGGAGCCAGTGCAGACCCCCAACGTGACCGGACGTGTGGTTTAAAGGGGGCTCCCGACAGAAGCAGGGAGTCCTGCTTGTCACGTGACATTTCTGGGCCTGCCCACCATTCTGCAGTCACCTTGAGGAGAGATTTCCTGTCTGATCAGCCTCCAAGCCTCGGCAGGCCCTTGCCTTATTCAAGAGACATCCTCACTGCGGAACAACTGACTGACTAAATGAGACTCCAGTCCCCCTACTATCCATCAGATACCAGGAGCTGGGCTACCCCAGTGTGGCTTTTCCAACGACAGAAACACTCTGCATGTGTGCCCGTGGGGAAGGTCACCCCGCTTGTCACACAGCTGTTCACAGCACGGACGCGTCCTGTCCCACACACCAGCCACCCGGACTTGCCGAGGGATTTAGTGTCACCTACACGAGAGGTAGCCTCCTGGTATTTGGTTCAAATGACCGTGTCCTCCTTTGCCACATCAGGCCTGGCCCGTGACAAGAACTAGAAAACAGCTCAGAATAAAGCCAACGCCCCTCAGTCTAACTCCTGATGCGAGTTTGGTTGGTTGGTTGGTTGGTTGGTTGGTTGGTTGGTTTAACCCCTGCTTTGTGTGGTCTTTTTCCTTCCTGCCTGTCTCTTGGATATTTCTGTCAAGCTATGTCGCCTTTCAGTTCTTGCAAAGACTGGCCCTGGGCCTAGGCCTTCTATTAATTGAGTTTCTAAGACCACGGACTGTCCCCAACCTGCTTCTTCCCCTAACTGCCCACCTCCGGGCACAGGGTTGTCCCTGTAAGCGCTTAGCCCCCCCATGAGCCCATCTCCCCAACTCTATGCCTACAACTCCCACCCTCAGCCCCTCCAAGCAAATCATCTGTGGAATGTCTGAGGACAGGACATCTTCATCACCGTGAAACTTCAGAGTCTGGGGTAGGAAAGAAGGCGAATGTCTGATGAGGCATTGCACAGGGCTAGAAACCGTAAAGCAAGCTGCTTCTTCCTTGGTGCTGTGGAGACTGTGGGCCCGAACATTCTGTACCAGGGGGAATGGAGGGCTTTGCCCTGTGCATTGTGGGGTGTTCGGCAGCCACCTCGACTCCTACCCGAGAGATGTCATTAGCACCACTCCCACTCCTGACAACAAAAAATGTCTCCAGACATCGTCAAATGTCCCCCTCGGGACAAAGTCAATGCCGGTTCAGAACTACAGCCATAGCACCACCCATCCAGAGTCTGTCATTTGCAGACGATCCATCTGGAGGAAACCCCTTCCCGAAAGGAGGTTTCTGCCCTGGCTTCTCAGCTGACCCTGCTGTTCCAGACACTCCACGATCAGGAGGGCCTGCATCTCGGGAACCGCAGCAAGGACTTGCCGCACAATCACAGCAGCGCAAAACAGGGCTTTCTCCCCACGCTTGGTAAATCCCCCAAAATGCCCCCTCTTGCCAAGTCTGCTCCTATTTGTTTGGTCTCAGAACCTAACACTTTTATTAGGAAGGAAAAAAAAAATTCTGAATATGATAGACTTCTTGGCTTATCATCTTCAGAGCCTAACGCACCAAAAATAAAACTAGCTTCATCTTCGCTTCCTGTTGTCTGTTTCACATTCCCTTCCTGGCTACCTGATTGTCTCTCTCTGGGCTTCCCAGCCCTCCACACTATTGAGATTTGGAGCCAAGTAATTCTTGGTCACAGGAGCTGTCCTGGGCCCTGCAGGCTCCTTAGCAGTGTCCCTGGCCTTATCTACTAGATGCCAGCAGCCTCCCCCAGTCATACAAGCAAAAATGTCTCCTGATGTCCCCCACGAGCAACACTGCCCCTGGTTGGGGACCCCTGGGCCATCCGCATTCCCCTTCCCCAGCTATGCCGTCTGGATGAGCGATGCCTGGCTTTACCCAGCCTACAAGCCACCATCCCAGGAGCCATTTAATTTTTAAGTCCATTAATACATGCATGTTGTAGGTGTAGCTATAGTCTATTAATAAATCCAGACATTCCTTCTTGAAAAGCAGGAAATTGTCACAAAACCTCATCTTGGAGGACATCACAGGACACAGGACACAGCGGTGGCTCCTTTCTGGAGCGTTCCACAGCTCATCGGGCCAGGAGCACGGCTCCCTCCCTAACACTGCAGCTGCACAGGCGGGCTGCAATGATCCGTCATTTCAGAAAAACACAGAAAGAACCTCGAATCCTTACTGCCCTCTAGAGAAATTCTGGCAGAAGAGCTCAATCTGTCGCAGTCAGCAGAAAAACAATGCTGCCAGCCACAGCCGTGCCCGGTAGTTGGAAAGCAAACAATTTATTTGCTGAATTTTCTGAAAGACGAGCCAACCAGACCCTTCCTTCACAGCCTCTCACCTGAACGGGGGGGCCCAGGTTGGCTTCTGTGTTGACACAGTCATAATTTCACCAATTCCAAGTCCACTCCCCGACAGGATGATTTTATGCCCACAGATGAATCAAATTCTGATATTCTACAATGTAACAGGGGCCCATATTTTATATTTTTTTTAAGATTTTATTTATTCATTTGAGAGAGAGAGAGAGAGAGAGAGAGAGCCAAAGGAGAGGGGATTCGCAGAGGAAGGGAGAGAAGCAGGTTCCCCACCGAGCAGGGAGCCGGAAGCGGGACTTAATCCCATGACCCCAAGATCAAGACCTGAGCCAAAGGCAGATGCTTCACCATCCAGGTGCCCCCAGGAGACCATATTTTAAATGCAAAAACTCAGGTTTGTACAAATGTGTTCTCTGGCCTTTGTTTACTGGCCTACCAATAGTCATCTATGCAGAGATTTCTTTTTTAAGCATCTCAGAAAAACCAGACCTGGAAAGATAATCCACTAATTCCCCATCTTTGCATTAGGCTTTGTCAGGTCTTGGTAGAACCTTCCAGCACATTTTGGAGCTAGTCACCTTTTTTTTTTTTCTTTTAAAAAAAATTTTTTTTCAACTTTAGATATTGTTTGGATAAAGACTTACCTATTGTTTAACCATCACCTACATTCCAATGAGAGCTTCAATGCCGACATTCAAGGGAGCTTTCCCTACCAAAGTCCTGAAAAAGTTATCCCAGGTCTAACTCGTGTCTCTTTACCACCACTGGAAATTTAAAAAATAAAAATAATAGATTAAAAAAAAAAAAACTTTGAAAAATATGTGCTTGAAGACATACACTAGACTGGAAATTTGCAGGTTTAATCAGAACTTTCAAGTCATTGTTTCCCTTATGACAGGCAACAGCAAAAAAAAAAAAGAAAAAAAAAGTGCTGCATGTTTATGCCTAATGGGTTTGCCCTTTGCCAGACAAATTCTTTTAGTTATAGCAGGGAAACATATAATTTTATGGGCTTTTGGAGAGAGTGCACACTGCCCTCTGATGGTTACACATGCTCATAATTTTGTGGGGGCCCTTAAACAGGTTCCAGAAGGCTGTGGAATGTTACTACCAAAGGTAGATCAATAATCTTATAGTTTAATGGGTGCCAATGGTTACCTTTAGCTTTCCAGTTTTTTTCCCACCCTCTTGACAAGGAAGTAACCTATTTGATCCTTTCTTTTGTTATCAATAGCTGTGAGAACTACTTTGTCGAGACAGAAATATGTTAAAAAGTACTACTTAGAATGGCTGACACCATCAGACACAAAGTAATATGCACATACATATCACAGACATGAAGCCCCAGCAAAATAATGGATTACTGCTGAACAAAGGAAGTGTTTTTCTGAGTTTGAACTCTGAGTAAGTAGGTCCCCTCTGGCATCAGAAATTCAGATTCCAAATTAGTACCCCCCCCAAAATAAGGAAGATTTTGGGGACTGGACAGTGCTTTAACTGGAGTCTATGAAGGTATTTTTTCTGATAAATGAGACAGAAAATGAAGTACAAGATAAATTTTCCCCCAAGCCCTTTTGAAAGTCAAGATACTGTACAGTGACCTCGTTAGAAGTGTACAAATTAATCATATTCAACTATTTTCGCCTACCAAATTAGAGATGCCTCCTCATGTCACTAATTCCCAACAGCTAAGAAAGGGGAACAGGGAAAAATAAAAAGCCAGCATATTCACTGTCACACAAAGCTCTTGGAACTGTATCCAAACGGAGCTGTTGATCTATGGAAATGGAAATGTCACTTCTAAATATAGCATTAGGGAGCCAGAGAATCAGCATTTCTGTTGACGAAACACCTTTTCGGGAAGTAGCATGTGCAAGGCAACGCTTCTCCCCGACACATGGGAGCGTCACGAATCTTCCGCCCAGCCCTCCATCCCGGAGGGGCCCTGAGCCGCTGGTTCGTGCGCAGAAGTGAGCACGTTCTCACCCATTTCCTTAACCTGCTACTGCACCAGATTGTGAATCAAAGCAAATAATTTCCTGTTCCTCTCTTCTCCTGACTTAAAATTAAAAATAAAAAGTGGAAATTCATTCTGCCTCATAGGGATTCCTTAGGGTTAGGGATGCTTGCAAACTCAAAAGAGAAACCAAAAAATGGGTCCATGGGCTGAACCATGAACATGAGCTTACGCTGGGATGTGGGGCTGACGACAGGACACCAGCTGCAAGGAGACAGTTACAACCAGCTACTCAGCTTTGACTCTCTCTATTCATCCTTCTCTCAATCCTTCTCGAATGTTTTTGGGTTCTTGAACAGGCTGTCCTCTGGCCCACCTTGGGTCCTTTGTGTAGGCTGTTCCCTTCGTTCCAAATTTTCTGCACGCTTTTCATTTCCAGCTCTTTCTCATCTTTTCTACCCCAGAGCATCACTTTCTGGTAGAAGAACTTGTAACATCCTTAACCACCTTGATTTTTGTCTACAACGGGCAGGCTGAGTGTGTATCTTTGCACAGAAGGGCCCTATACTGGTTTAACAAGGGAGAGCCCTGCATTTTCATCTCCCACTGGGCCCCACAAAGCATGTAACCAGTCCTGATCACAAAGCCCTCAGTTTCCTGCATAAAACAGAATTTGTAATTTTTTATTTTTTAGTTATGGAGGGGGACAGTAGGGGCTGATAGTTGATCTGTTTGCTCCGTGAAGGTAGAAGTGGTGTCTGTTTCATTGATTGTCTAACCCTGTGCTGTCCAGCAGAACTGTGAATTAGCAAAATTTGGAGGCATCTGTGAGTTGGTTGGTGAAAATAGTTGCATATGATGAATTTAAAAACTTTTAAAAATTAAATTAAATTGAAATTGAAATCGCCTCATGTGGCTGGTGGCTATTATACTGGGCGGGTCTAAACCCTAAGTCCTAGGACAGCTGGTAAATTCACCTAGGATAATATTGGAGCTTTCTCAAAGAAGCTCTATGGCAGTAACAAGGCACATTAATAGAATGCCTCAGAATCCCCTCAGGAGCTCGTCAAAAATACACATATCACAGCTACACCCTCTAAGACTCTGACCAAGCAAGTATGTAGAAGGTCTGAGCATCTGGTATACCCCCAAACTTCAAAAACCCTATGTTGTAGTTTATGGAAGAAGCCTGTCTTTCCATCAACTTTTTAAATCTCTTTAGTTCTTCCAGGTCAAATAATGTTAACAAGAATACCATCTCTAGAAGAATTTTATTGCCCCCAAAATGTCCCAGCTGCAACCAAGGTCTGTTTCAAGCAAGATCTAACCCAGTAAAATTTTAGTGGAGAAAACAGATGGACCATCCCTTCTGGTTTTGTAGCAATGAACTTGGACCTATTATTTTGACTTTCGGGACCAGAAATGATGGGTAGTTTTTTTTTTTTTCAAGTCTCAAAAATTAAGTGTGTGTATAACACCCAGTATCAGGTGAGTGGTAGGACTTGATTAAGGGACTATGTAGATCTCGATTAGGAATTATTCGAGATGGGAAGATGGAAGGGGAAAGAGCAAAATCTTTTCCTGTGAACAGCGAGGGTCTCCTTTTTTAATGAGTTGATCTAATTCTTCCTTCTCACTCGCAGGCACACAAAAATGCAAAAGACTGTTAATGTCCAACCCTCTCT
The DNA here is from genome assembly GCF_030435805.1 of Mustela lutreola. Taxonomy (NCBI): domain Eukaryota; kingdom Metazoa; phylum Chordata; class Mammalia; order Carnivora; family Mustelidae; genus Mustela; species Mustela lutreola. Next base: position 9,287,509 of record NC_081298.1, read on the forward strand.
TTATGTACCTTTGTCTTAAACCGTTATTGTAATTCAGCCCTCTAACAGGAGCGTTTTTTCCTCCACTGAGCTATCAAAGACACCTTCCTAATCAACATTACACACAGTAGCATAATAGATAGCACCACAGTGAACACAAGGATAAGCTGTAATTCACTCTGGGGCTCTGCTGATGTCATAAACGGCACAACCAGCTTTATGGAGAGTGGCTGAGCCCAGAAAGCGAATTCTGATCTCGGCTCACTCTGGGAGCCATCTGTTAAGGAAACAGATTTAAATGCCGACCTTTTCATCTCTGTCGTTTACAGAGATTTCAAACTTTTGCTGTAAAATTTAAACTTTTCAGCCATGAACGATTAAAATTCCTTTCTGGAGTCACATTTGGTTTTGTGTTCCCTCTTTTAACTGACAAATAGATTAGTGGTCTTACTACCCACGGGTACGAAACGATGTTTAAAAAAGAAAAATGCATCCTACTGGAGTCAATGTTGTAGCTGTGCGTGCCTATGCCCAATGCCAGACCCACCTCCCATTCCAGAGGCTGAAAACCAGTGACTCACCTTCCCAGCCTCCTTTGCAGGAAGTGCTGGCCATGTGATCCAATTGTAGCCAATGAAACATAAAGGGGTGCCTTCTGGGAATGATGTTTTCCTTGCTTCAAGGACAGGCGATGCTCTTCTTCCCCAGAACTTCAAACTTTGGATGCTCAGGTGAGGGTGCATTATTTGAAGCCACGGCAGCCATCTTGCAATCATGAAGGGACATAACAGAAGATGGAGAGCCACCTGCAGAGGAGGAAGGAATGGAAGAATAGAAAATTCTGGGTGCTTAGTGGCCTTGCTGAGACGAGGAGTTGTTCAGCCCTAACACTGTCTACCTCAAGGCTGCTCATTAAGTAAACACAGTTGGTCACCTGGATGGCTCAGTCAGTTAAGCCTCTGCCTTCAACTCAGGTCGTGATCTCAGGGTCCTGGGATCAAGTCCCACATCAGCCTCTCTACTCAGTGGGGAGTCTGCTTCTCCCTTTCATTCTCCTTCCGTGCTTTTCCTCTCTCTCCCTCTCAAATAATAAATTAATAAATATATAAACATATAATTAATAATAACTTAAGAAAAAATATGTAAATACAGTTGACCCTTGAATAATGCAGGCTTGAACTGTATGAGCCCAGTAATACTCGGATTTTTTTTGATAAATGTATCCTGTAAATGTATCTTGTAAAAGTATTTTCTATTATGATTTTCTTAATCACATTTTCTTAATCACATTTTCTTTTGTCTAGCTTAACTTTATCGCAAGAATATAGTATACAATACGTATAACTTCCCAAATGCCTGTTAATCAACTGTTTATGTCATCGGTAAGGCTTCCTGTCAACAGGAGGCTATGAATACTTAAGTTTTGGGGAAGTCAAAAGTTATACATGGATTTTCAACTGTGTAGGGGTTTGGCGTCCTTACACCCCAAGCCATTCAAGGGTCAACCGTATTTTATACTAAGTTTCTCCAGGGCAAAGGCTGAGACAAGCATTGGGTGCAAATAATTTACCTGGCAGGCAATCCCAGGAGGCATCAGCGGGGAGTGGGAAATGAGGCAGGCAAGGGAAGGAAACCAACTCAGAGTGTGCTAATGAACAGGGAACCCCTGTGGATGTCTGAGGCCCAGTGGAGAGAAGACCCTGGAGGCTGAGAACTTCTTTGAGTAACAAGCCAGTGGCCTGCACAAGAATGCTGTGTATATGGGAGATTGGGGGAAGGGATGATGTCACTTGGAAGTCCAAAGCTCACAGCACCTTCTACAGTCAACCATAAAGGTAGAATCACTACTTGTTGAGAGTCTGTTGCAGATGGTTTCCTAAGACATCACTGTGGGACTGTTCCTTTAAGTCACTTGCACCTCCGAAATTTCTCTCTAATTCCATGCCAGTGAGATGACATAAGTGTGACTTCATTCAGCAGGCTCCTACAGAGCACTGGCTCTCCAGCCAACACCAGCAGCGCAGTGGTGAGCCCATTAGATGTGGTCCCTGACCATGTGGGTTTACTCTCCAATGGAGGAGATGGGCACAGGACAAATAAGCCTTCTTCTGCTTCCAACTGGAACATGACAGGTGGTGGTAAGTGCTCTACAGAAAGAACGAAAGGGTATCGAGAGAGTCCCATGAGTTGAAAATGCAGAGTCAGGGAAGGGTTCATGAGTCAGAGTGGAGGGGTGAGCGGGAGACAGCCAGAAGCGGGGAGAGAAAGATAACTTCTAATCCTCACACAAATGAGGGAAGGAGCACCACCGGCGAGGGCATTAGTAAGGCCCCAATAAGAAGATAGTTCAAACATCATCTTTCATGGGAAAAGAACATAAAAATTTGACCCTCACGCAAAACCGTGTCACTAGATTGGTTTGACTGAAAAGTAAATTGAATCATTACAAGAGCCATCACTTTCTCTTGAAACAAACAAGAAGTCACAGCCAAACTAAATAAATTCTGATCTTCCTGCTTCTTCCAGGCTAGAAGACAACTCCTGTGGGACCTTACCCTTCCAGAAATAATAAGCAGTTATTCACAAAAATTCAGTTTTCCCGTGAAAAAGTATCACCACAATTTACCACACTTGGGCTTTTATCCACATGCACCTACAAAGAATATCTGATTCCAGGTATGTGTGTCTTACCATGTCGGTTCATGAACGCACCCACTGCCTGGGGTTAACCCCCCTGTCCCCGCTTCTCAGCCTCCCCTCACCGCCTCAGATTTCATGCAACTCCATGGAAAGCCCAGGAGACTACAAAGCACCGTTTAAAAATCACTTCTCTAAAAGTTCTTGTTTTACAAATCGTTAAGTCAAGATATATGTATATAAAAATGTGCTGATCATCCAAGTCAAGGGGGCAGCAAACCATGGCCCTGGGCCAAATTGGACCCACCACCTTTATTCTAAATAGAATAAAGGAATGCAGCCACCCCCACTCATCTGCGTGTTGTCCCCGCTGCCTTCTAATGACAGAGTTGAGTAGCTGTGACAGAGACTTGCAAAGCCTGCGAAACTTACAGTTTTTACTCCTGGCCCTTTATGGAAACTGTTAGCCAACCCCATTGCAAGAAAAAAGCGTAAGATATTGATTAAAACTCTAATGCTGGTCCATGATAACAATCGGATTGAAGAGAAAGCACGAAAGGGAAGGAAGAGCGAAAGGAAACCACTAGGGGAGCCCCAGGCCTCTGGGAAGGAAAGGTAGGAAGAGCTACCAAGTTCACCTGGAGGCCAACAGCCACGCCTTCCATCTGAGCCAGGGTACCGGGCCCTAGCCCAGCCTCAGGGCATGCCCCCCATCACTGGGCTCTCTGGCAAGCTCGGGAATCGCCTCTGTTCCTGGTCCTCACTTCTCAGGTTTGCACATGGAACCCCCTCAACCTGCAACCCACGTCCCTCCCACTCTGCGCCAGCTCAGCCTGCCTCCTTCCACTGCCACCTTCAACGTCACATCCCCTGGGCATCTTCCTGAGCCCCCAGGCCTGGCCAGCTGCCCTCATCTCCATTTCCACCTTGCCTTCTCTTTTCCTGCACTCCCACCCCTCACCGTGTTAAACCAGGGGATTACTTACCCAACAGCTCCACTGAATATAAGTTGAATATACGCTCCGTGAGGGCTATACCTGTCTAATTTGTTGCTTCATTATAGCCAGATTTTAAAACAGACACTGGCCCATTATAATACCTCTCTGTTTGTTAAATGAATTATTTTGTATGAAGCTTTTTAGATGAAATCATGACCGTGTGATGCATATGTGTCAGGAAGAATTACACATGGCCAGTCCTAGGCATTGATCCCTGACCTTATCTTATTAACAATTTCCATGGAATAAAGTGTGAGTGGACGGCCAAACAAAGAAGCCAGCGGGTGCAAAAGAGCTGAGGCAGGGAGAAGCATGGGGCGTTGGGGGCATGGAAACCGGCCCAGCGTGGCTGGAGCAGAGAGCGAGCCAGAGCAGAAGAGAGTCAGACCATACAAGTCCTATACATCATAGTAAGAATTTTTTTTTATCTTATCCTAAAAGTAATGGAAGAACTGCAGAAGGTTTTTGCTAAGGCAGTGGATGACTTAATCTGCGCCACCAGCTGCAGAAGTTATGAATTTACAAGGAGTAGATCTACTTCATTGAGTGCCTACCATTGCACTAGATGTTAGGAATAAGATGTTTAAAAAATCACTGTCCCTGAACTCGAGATATTTCATATTTTAACTACAATTTGATAGGGCTTCAAGAGAGGTAAGCTTAGAGGGCCATGGGCAAGTCTCTAAGAGAAGCCTCTACATTTTGATCAGATGCAGGAAAAGAGTGGGTTCCTAGAGGGGACCTTGAGTATTGCTCTTTACTTACTTGGGGCAGACTAGTAAAACCAACCCTTTGGAAGTATTCTGTGGCCAAAATATTTAGTAATAATTATGAAGAATCTGAAAACATGAAATTGTTCATAAGAAAGTATTAAATGAAAAAAATATAATTCCTATCCTAATATATACCAGTGGATGCCAAAGTCTTTCTCTAAAGACCCAGATAGTAAATATTTTTATGTTTCATAGACCATATGGTCTCTATCACAACTACTGAACTGTCTGTTGTAGCATGAAAACAGCCATAGACAATATGTGAGCGAATAGACATGGCTGTGTGCCAATAAAACTTTATTTACAACAACAGGCAAAGGGCCAAATTTGGCCCCTGGGTAGTTTGCTGCTGCCTGAGCTATTCTATATTATAATTATAATCAAATAAAAGTGTAATGTTTATGACCATAGACAAAAGGGAACATAGAAGAATGGAAGGGCTCTTTGTGTTTGGGGAATGGAATTTTCAGTTTGATGGTTCTCAGTTATTTTTGACTACTCGGCACTTACTTATCCTTCTGGGAACAACACCCTGACTTGGGGGTGGAAGAAAGAGAGAGAACTGCATTTCTGTCATCTTTAATCCATATGGTCCCTGGAGTTAAACCACTCCAACATCCAAAGTAAGACACCATCCCTAGACCTGGCCCCTACCAGTCATTTCATTGCCTTGGCCATGGTAATTCATTCAGAGAGAAACATGAGCCCACACAGACCAATGAGAATCACTCCCTCGGATTTTTTTTTTTTTAATGTTAAGAAAAAGAAAACCTCCTACTGCTGAGGTTGCTAAAAGTATGGTGTAGGAGGGCTGGATTTGCTCGTGCCCATCTCGCCCCTCCAAGGCTTGGTCCTGCTCAAGAATGATGCCCACACATTGCACAACAGAACTACAAAATGAAGAAATATGATGCCAGATGGACATTATGTGAGTCTCTGGATAGAGCCTTATCTGAAACTAGCCCTATTCCTAGATTTTTTTGTGACTTAATCCCATATGTTCTTTCTCCATCTCTGCTTATTTCAATTCAGGTTTTGTTCTGTCAACCAAAAATCCTGAATGAGGTCATTGCTAGCGGGTTTTTTCCCTTATTTTATAAAGTCCTTTAACATCCTCATACTATCTCTTTAGCAACAAACAAAACTGAGGGAAGATGGATGAGAAAGCACCATATTTTAAAAAATCATTTCTCAAATGAAAGTTATGCTCCACTTTTGCAGTTTTCCTTATCAGTTGAGTGACTTGAACCAGTTGCTGATCTTAAATTTGGCCAAGGGAATCTAAGTCCTCTCTCCAAAAATTGACTGGAAGCCTATTTTGAAGAAAATATATAAAGACAGGGCCATAGTCAAGATCACAAATAATGACAATAGAAAATAATTCAGCAAAGACCATCTTTCTCTGCAGAAATATAGTGACATATGTAGGGCAGCTAAGAGTCTCCATGAGAGGATGAAAATGATCCGTGACCATCACGTGACCACAACCTCTAGAAAAAAGACTTTGGAAGAAAACACAAATCTGACAGTGTCCCTGCTGGGCTTAAAACTCAGCAGTGATTCCCAGTTGCCTACTTGAACCCAAACTCCCATAGTGGATACAATTTTCATAGAACACAAATTTGAGTGTGCAAGAAACATAATTATCTTTTATTTTTCTATAACTCAATTTAACTTCTTTTTCTCTCCAGTCCCCAATCTACCTAGTAGTGGAAAATGTAGTCATTTCCAGGTAAATGCCATCATTTTGAGTTAAACACAAACAATTCAAGATTCTGCACGCATACACACACACACACACACACACACACACACACACACTTCCTTCCCCCTTGGGCAACCTCTAAGGATGCAGATATTTTGGAGTATAACCACATCAGGAAGCAGAATCTGGTCTGTCACTATGCACCGCTCTCTGTTAGTGTCTGGTCATATTTTCTGGTCTTTGGTAGTCTTGGCATTTATCTCTCCAGCATGTACTGAGATGCCCTGTGTCACCCTGTGCTTCTGGTTATCAGATCTACCAAGGTAAATACATGGCTTCCATGTCCAGGTCCAAGAGTCACTCTACTGCCAAACCCCAAAACCATGTTTAGCAAGCAAGCGACCAGTGGCCTCTCTGGGTAAAGATGCTCCCAAATAGTGGAGAACAGCACTTCTACTCACATCCCATTGGCCGGAAATTGAGGGAGGGGTCACACAAAGCCACAAAAAATGCTGGGAGGTCTCATTGTTATCCTCAGCGACACACGCCTGGATAACCTTTGGGGGTCTAGTTCCTAAGAAAGAAGGGGAAAAAGAAACCTAACACTTGCTGTCTCGGGTGTTGGAGACACAGCTCAGAATGGTTCAAGAAACAAAGACAATCACAGAGAAGCCATAGGTCAGATATACTGAAAACAAAGCACAAAGGAACAAAGGAAGACAACAAAAATTAAGAGTGAAGTTGACATTCATCATTATTAAGTGAAGGTTTTAAGATTCACTATGGCCAAAAGCTGAAACAGGAAAGCAAAAGCATTGTCAGTAGCTTGGGCGGGGCGGGGGGAGCGACAGATTTCAGCGAACAGAAGCATAAGAATTGAGGCCACCTCCAAACGTGAACAAACTTTTCACAGTCATTTTCTTGATCTTTAAGGGAAATAAACTGAGCGTGAAGCAGAGAAGGTGAGAAAAACACAGCTTATAAATGGAAACGCACCAAACAAAGTGGAAAATTCACATCAAGCCTGCAGATAAGGCTCAGAACGAAGGGAAAGTTTTTCGGGTCAAAAAAAGGAAAATGAGTCTCTCACATAAGAAAATGTGATTGTGTGTGCAGGAGGTGAGTTTTGGGAAGAAGCCAAGCAGGTTCTCCCCCCTAAAGCTGACCCATGGGTTAGGAAAACCAAAAATATTTGGTTTTTGTAAAATAGAAAATGGCATGCGAGCTTTGATACCTTGCATTTTTCATTCGCTGCCTTTGTGTGGTCAGGAAGAGAGAGAAGAACCTGCCTGCTTTAAACAACACGCAAGTTAAGGTGTGACTTTTGGCTCCATTTTTTATTATATATAGCGATCATCTGCTCTGGAATAAGCTGGATTTCTTCCACTGAGTTCATATCTCCTTCTGTCTTTTTTTTTTTTTAAATGCATATTAAAGCTTCACGTTTCTTCTGGAAAATCTACCATAATGTAACAACAGATTTTGAAGCTTAATGTATATTAATCATGATGCCAACAACCACTATCTAATATAGTCCTTACCTTTTACTGACAATGTGAATTTTAATTAAGTGTATAATGCATCATTAAGATCCGAAATGCAGAATATATTTTTGGTCCTGTTTACTGTGTCTAAGAAACACTAACATGGAAGGAAATTAGCTTTCCTGCTGCAAAGATTTAACGTTTTACAAATTAAATGAATGATGGCTACATTTGGGTTCTCAAAGACATTTTGACGACTCTTACAAGATGGCTGACAGAAATGCGAAATAAGCTTTCTGTTTATCAGTGGAATAGGGAATGATCACAGGATGTATTGTACATCCATACCATGGAATATATGCTTTCCTCAAAATAACAAAAGAGCCTTATAGGTACTGATAAGGAAAAAAATCTCCAAGATATATACATAGTATGACTTCATGTAGCTAAAAATACATATTTGTGTGTGTGTGTATACATGTGTCCCTGTGTGTGCAAATATATGCACATACGTGTGGGTGTTGGTGTGTAGAAATGTGTTTGTGTAATTGCAGGCATACATGCTCAGACATACTCAAAAACATGGAAAGAGCCTGAAATAACAGACAAAATATAAACACTGATTAGTTGTAGAGCAGGAATTGGCAAACATTCTGGTAAAAGGACAGATAGCAAACAGTTGCAATTTTGTGCACAATAGCCCATACAAACAGCCTTAGACAATTCAGAGTGAAGGGTTGCAGCCAGGTCCCCATAAAATATATTCCCCGAAGCAGGAAGGGTCGGGGGCCATTGGAGTTGCGGGTGGAGCAGAGTTGGCCAAGCCTGACTCTGGAGAATGAGTCACTAGGGCAGGCGTCAACAGGAGGATGAAGACAGACTTCCACTAATACTTCTATAAACGTCTGATTTGTCTTATAAGCTCTCTTACTTAGAAAACACTTTTTCTTTAATTGAAACACTTAATACCAAACATTAAAATTGGGTAAATTTAAATTTTAATTTTTAGATTTTTAAATTTAAGTTTGAATAAATTTAGACCCACTACAAGATAAATAAATAAGTAAACAAACTGTTTTGTGTCCTCTCCCAGGCTGGCACTTCACACTTTCTCCTCCTCAAGGGGGAATTATTTGTATCATGGTGTACGTCACAGAACGCCTCTGATTGCCTATCGCCCAGGTCTTTGAGTGAGAGAGAATATACCTTAGTCAAGGCTTGTGGAAATGGGATAACCGCAGTCAAAGGAGGATGGTAATAGATTTGCATGAGTTAGAGAAACTCTAGCTGACGGCATGAACTGAACCAAACAAGAAAAAATGGCTCAAATGTAACTGAATATACACCACGTCTCACGGATAGACCAGTATTGAGTGGTTCCAGATTGGTGTGTCTGTGTTTGGGAGAGGAAGGCTCTCACCTCCATGCTCTCATTCAGGGCCAGGATGAGCGAGTGCTATCACTGTCCAGAACTGACCTCCAGCTTACTGTGATCATCCTCACCCAACAGGAAGAATCATGGAAAATTACATGGAAGAGATTTTTATGGGCCAGACCCAGAGGTGGCCCAAATTACTTCTCCTCACAGTCCCTTGGGCTAGAACTGTCATCTAGGCATACCCCACAACAAGAGATGTGAGGAAATGTAGTGGGGGCATTGCCCAGGAGTGGTTTTGAACAGTTAGCTATCTTTGTTACAAGAGCCCCATAAGCACCCAGAAGGCAAAGGGTTTTCCCACCACTGTTTTTCCAGTATCTAGAATAGGGGTCATCAAACTCTTCTCTATAAAAGACTAGATGGTAAACATTTTGATGTGTGGGCCACATTTGTGACACAAATGTGTCACAAGTTGTGACACAGTGTCTGTCACAACTACTCAACTCTGTGGTGTGGCATGAAAGCAACTATACATAACATGTAAACAAAGGAGCATGATTGAGTTCCAAGAAAACTTTATTTACAAAAACAGGTGGAGGGCCACATTAGATCCATGGGACCTAGATTGCTGACCCTGATTTAAAACAGTGTATGACACAATGGTAGGCACTGAGTAAATGTTTGCTTAGTGAATGGTAAGGAATGAATCATACAGTAATATCTCACAGGTTTGGCCTGAGGAATAAAAAAAAATGCTGCATGAAAAAAAATTGCAAAATTTGGGGCATCTGGGTGGCTCAGTTGTTGAGCATCTGCCTTCAGCTCAGGTCATGATTCCTAGGTCCTGGTATCGCGCCCCGCATCGGGCTTCCTGCTCAGCAGGAAGCCTGCTTCTCCCTCTCCCACTGTCTGTGCTTGTGTTCCCTCTCTCGCTGTCTCTTTCTCTCTCTGTGTCAAATAAATCAATAAATACTCTTAAAAAAATAAAAAAAGAATTGGCTGCTCCATTAGACAACTTTAAAAAAAAAGAAAGAAAGAATTAGCAAAAATGCCTGATGGATGGGAAGTGCTCAATAAATCCCAGATACTCATTATTTGAAGATATAAAATATAAACAAAATATATTCCTCAAAGAGCAACCGACATAATAGAGGAGAGAAATATTCCAAGAATATAATTAAAATAGTTCTCTTGTGGGGCACCTGGATGGGTCAGTCGGTTAAGGGGCCGACTCTTGGTTTTGGCTCAGGTCATGATCTCAGGGTCTTGGAATAGAGCCCAGAGTTGAGCTCCGTACTCATGGGGAAGTCTGCTTGAGATTCCCTCTCTCCCTCTGCCTCTGCCTCTGCCCCTCTCCCACCTCTGTTTGTGTGTTCTCTCTTTCTTGCTCTCTTAAATTGATTGATTGTTTGATTGATAGATATAGATAGATAGATAGATATTTAAAATTGCATTCTTGAGAAGTTGTAGAAGCGTGTCCAGGGCTCAGATGCCATACAGGGTGGTTAATTCTGGGAAGAGAGTAGAGGCCAAGAAGTAGTCACGGAGCACGTGAAATCTACAAGAGGGGCTGAAGACAAAAAACGAATCTGCACAGACATTCTAAGAAGTTGAAGTTTTTTTCACCTTTCTGAGCCAGAAACTCATTAAAGGAAAGCTGACGGCAGACATCAGAGTCTGGATAGAAGCTCTGTCTGCCTGTAACCGGCTTCCCTCCCCATCCTTCCACCTTTGGTGTCTGCTGCCTTCCCAGTATCAGCTTCGAACATCCCCTCCTCAGGGAAACTACCTCTACCACCATTCTTGGCCCCAAGCCTCAAAAAGCACGAGCTCTTTAGCATTTTTCTCTTGTAAAATTCTACTCTGTGTGTGTGTGTGTGTGTGTGTGTGTACAGTGTCAGTTCCCCTTAAGGATAGAAGGAAGACTGCTGTAACCCCGGTTCTTAACTCCACGTAAGGTACATAGAAAGCCCTCAGTCCTTTGTGGAATGAAAAAAAACGCATTTTGCATTGTGTTCTGTGACAGGGCCTTGAATGTAGCTAATCGGAGCCTCTAATTGGGGTCAGATCTACACTCACTTAAGAAGCTAGATGAGCTGGTGATAAAGTTTACGTGATTTGGTAAAATCTCAGAGTCCAAAGACAGCAAAATTCAGTGGTTCATTGGTAGGCTCACACTATCTCTACAACTTTTCCGTAAATCTAAAAATATTCCAAAATGAAAGCTTATCTTTTTTAAATGTCAAGGCCTAAAGCTGACCATCAGGACTGCATTCTTGGCCCTGCCAAGTGTTTATTCAACACCATTGGGTGTTCACACGTGTCTGTCTCCTCATCCATCAACTGGGGATGGCAGGAATGGAAGCTCCAGCTCCAAGTGGGTAAGGGAATGCACAGGGAAGCACTCGCACATAGGGAGTTCTTAGTAACTATTAACTTCTCATGTTATCGCCTCTTTTCTGCTCCTACTACTTTGAGAGTTAAAGAGGAGAGCCATTCCCCATCCTGCCAGAGGTGAGCTGCAGCCAGTAATGTAGGTGAGAGAGCACAGGGCAAAGGAGACTTGGTTCAGAGTCATCATCTCGTTGTCTTCTCCAGATAGATGTGACTGTGCCTTCCTTTCCTTGAGAAGCTTTGCAGATGTTCAAACACCGAGGAGGGGAATGAAACTACTCAGGATAAAATTAGGTCAATATTGATCAAGAAGGCCAAAGGGCACTCAGACACACTGCCACGCACATCCATTAAGTTGCGATACATGTGACATTTCCAAAAGACTTTGGGCACAGGGATGAGAACATGACTCACAGACATCATGTATATATGCATTTGTTGACCAACTCTGTGTTACCTAGAGATGCACACCATCCATGAATCAATCACTTGATAATTCAAGATTAGATGCACATATAGGCTCACAAGTCAACAATACCACTTCTATTTAAATAAAATGTGAGTGTGTGTGTGTGTGTGTGTGTGTGTGTGTGTGCGCACATGTGTGCACCAGCATTTTGTAATGAAAGCTTACATTGATCAAATGCTTTACCATGTTCCAAGCATTGGACTAGGCATTTTATATACAGTGAGTCTATTTACTAAATATCAGTTGGGTTTTATTATCATGTCCACTTTGCCTATGGAGAAATTGATGAGAAGTAAAGCATCTCGTGCCAAACAACACAACCAGAAGAGGTAGAGCAGGGAATTCCAGCTCTTGGAAACATGCAGCGCTATCTAATACTAGCTACTACTGGTGTTGCTGTTAGCAGCTGGTGCATACAAAGGAAAGACCAATGAATATAATAATAAAAAATAAAGTAAATGTTCAGTGTCCAGATACTATAGCTAGCATGATTCCAAAGAATAAAATTCAGCTCCATCTACTATGAGGATCCATTTACCTGATCTGTGAAATGAATTCTAGCCCATGAGATCCAGGCCTAGATGGCTCACAGCATCTTGACTGAAAAAAAGGAATATTTCTAGTCTATTAGAGTTCCTGAATGGAGCTTATAAAATACTACAGAAATAAAAGAGGTTCAATAAAAGACTAAAGTCTAATTAAAGTAAATAGAAACACAATAGCAAAGACAAGAAAAAAATTGGGGGAATAAAACCTGTATGATTTCTTCTTCTTCTTATCATCACATGTAAATAGAGAAACCATGATGAATGAATGTGAAGATTATCTACTGAAGGTGAAGGGAGGTAGACAAGAAAATATCCTTTTGATAACTTGAAATATTTGCCCCAAGATAGTTCAAGAAAAATAACCAAAACTACTCTTGGCAAAGCATAGATTTGTATTCACATTTTCTTCCAGTATTTTCTAGACATTGAGACAGAAGGATGGGTGATAAGAAGTTTCTTGAGTCAAAGCCTTTGTTGGACTGGAACACGCAAATCTCCCCCTGATAAGGAAGTGGAGTGGGCAGCCTGGTGGCATCTATGCCTGCCACTGTCAAGGCTAGACCCTTATCACCTGATGAATGATCCTGACATCAAAGCCAGTGGCACTTACATTTACTTGTATGAGGGATTTCTCTGACCTCTGGAGACCAGCTGGCCATTTCCATGGTAGATCAGAAGTACCAGCAATTAGCCCACTCCTCTGGGAGCAGTCCTCAACCAACAACTGACAGTATTGGTGTATAAATACCTCAACTCCCTCCTTCCCTAGGGGAACAACTGTGAGACATTTTCTACACTGGTTTCCAGAGATTTCCAAGAAACATTACACCTATGGTGGCAGCTGTCTTGACACAACTTTCCTTCCCTGTCTCACTCCTATCCCTTTCTCAGTATTTCCTGATACCATCTTTGCAATGGACAACCTGCACTCGAACCTTTACCTCAAGTTCTGTTCTGGGAGAACTCTACATAAGACAGGATCTGTGCACACATTGAAGAGGAGGAAATTTTCAAGGACCCAGTTGAGTTCAGGTCTCTAATGGAAGCTGAGGAAGATGGAAATTAGAAGGAAGAACTGTTGATTTCTCACCCCACATCCTCTTGTCTAAACCCTCATGGGTGTAGTTCCCACCAACAGAAGCTGGTTGAATAACGCCCCCATAGTTTGTACACAAATGGGAGGCTCCCTTGTGGACTCTCAGAAACACTTAAAGGACAGGGGGTTGCAGGAGCTGCAGGGCCATATTGCAATACAGGTGACTGAACAGCATTCAATCACTCCCTCTGCTTGCTGAAGCCTGGGAAAGCAGGAATCCAGGGCAGTTGGGAAAGCCAAAGCTGACAATTGTCCTAAACACACAGACACACTTAAAGTGCCATATTCTAAGCAACATTTTTAAAGTTCTCAAATCCTTTCCATAACAGATGGTAAACTTCTGGAAATCACATCCCAAAAGGTAACAGTGCTTATAAATGTAAATAGTTATGAACTTTTTTTAAACTCTTGGACAATATATACATAGGGAGTGTTTTTTAAGCAACACCATAAGAAGGTCAATATCAAGAGCAAAACAATTTACCCCTCAGCATGACAGCCTCAGGTACATATTTTGACACATATTTAAATGTACTTTCAAGGCTTCTGGTGGCTCAGTTGGTTAAGTGTCTGCCTTCAGCTCAGGTCATGATCCAAAGGTCCTGGGATTGAGTCCCACATCAGGTTCCCCCCTCAGCAGAGAGTCTGCTTCTTCCTCTCCCTCTCTGGCCCCGTCTCACTCATGCTCTCTCCCTCTCTCTCAAATAAAATTTTTAAAATTTTTTAAATGTATTTTTTACCTTTCTAAAGCTTTTAAATGTATTTTCTTTATTTTCTGCTTTCTAAAAAAAAAAAAATTCTGTTTTTCAGATGGTGATAAGCCTGATCTCTAGAAACAGAGCTCAAATGGAGAGTCTGGATTGAAATCTGGCTCCATCACTTACTGGTTCTAAAACCTTGGGCAAGTACCTACTTTCATTAGATTTGGATGTTTTCATCTGTATGATGGGAATTTTTGGAGGATTATTTATCTCAAAGGGTTGTTGTGACCTTTGGCAACCTATTCAACCTCCCTGAGTCATTCCATTGTGTTACTTGAGGAAGAATGTGATCCCAATCTAAGATGTTCATTGGAGTTATTTACCACTCGCTACCACATTTCCCCGGTGCTCTTTTCACTTAGGACATGGATTCCACAAATGTACATCTACTGAGGCAAATAGTTAAATGGACAGGGTTAAGTGCTTTGGAACCAGATGTTACATGTCCTCGGAGACTAAACCTCTCACTCTCCCGATATTCTGTGAGAAGCCAGCATTCTCGTAAGAAATCGAGGCTTAAGGTAACCAGAGTGAGTTTCTCTTGTTTACAGCAACAGCACTCTAACTGATCAGATGTTTCATTCCATTACTGGGCTGAAGTCAAGTCTCTCTTAGGGCAGCTTCTTTGCCTTCACCACCTGTATGACCAAAGACTGAGCTGTCACCAGGGGCAGAGTCCCAGAACCTGGACTGTGTGCTTGTGTGTGTGCGTGCACATCAGTGTTGAGGTGGAGAGAATATAGATGAAATGCAGTTTGAAATAAACATATCAAGTTCACTTCAAACTTTCATAATAGAGCCTTACGTTTGTAGAATAAACAATAATTTTTTTATCATGCAAACCAGAGCAAACAAAGCTCTACAAAGCTTCCTGGCTCTTCAGACTCCAGAGAAATCTACAGAGAAATGTGAGGTTGGGGAGAGGGTAAAAGCTCAAAAGCAAGAATGAGGTGGACATAAATCCCAATCCAAGCCCTACTGCTTGCAAACAAGAGGGTGATGGGTAATTTACCTCTATGGTCCTTGACTGTCCCACAGGCAGAAGGCAGATAATCATTGTTCCCACTGGCCAAGGCTGTGGGGAGGATTCTTGGAATAATGGCTTGCTTTGCGCACAGGAAGTATAGACCAATAGTGATGAAGGGGACACAGACAGTGATAGTGTCTGCTACACAGGAGGCAAAGCCTACACGCAGCTGGTTTACTTGCAGGTCTCAAGTAGAAGCTGGAAGAAAACTCATCCCAGAGAAATGGGCATCCAAATACATTGCGGCTGACCTCATACAAAAGCCATAGGCACCTAACAGAAGGCATGATTCTGAAAAGGACATGGTTTGGGGTTCTTGGGTTTGTCTCCTGGCCCAAGACCCCACTGGACTCCTGTCCTCACGTCTGATGGGGAACTGGGAAGATACAAGCCGTGCAGGAGCCCAAGGCAGAAGGAAACATCAGGTTACTGACCCTGCCTTCATTTCAAACTCTGATACTTTGTTCATTGTGGATTTTGTTTTTGTGCTTTTTGATATTTTCTAAGTTGTATTAAAATCTTTATCTTGATTACTGAGCTTTGGGGTGCACCCTTAAATTCTGTGAGCAAGAGGAGTACCTCACTTGCTTCTCCCTGGAGGGGACCCAGAATTACTCACAGGTGAGGGGGGGGGACCGGGAGAGCACTTGACAGTGGAGACCGGAGGCAGGAAGATGTGGGCTATTCCTGTCCCTGTGGACCACCACCGTTCGCCCTCACCACCACAAATGGAGCATACCCACGTAGAAACCAATTCGAAACCCCCGATATTTGGATAGGAAGTTGAAGATCGACCTTGAAGTTTAAATTTGCTCTCCCGTGTTCAGGACCTGGTTCCCTGCCCTGCCCTGGGCTGTCCGCCCCCTTCCCCCCGCCCCCTGCCACCAGACACACGCAGGAAGTTTGTCAGCAGCTAATCTGAGCCCATCTTCGGCTCCTTTGTCAGTCATGGCACATCTCAACGTGGGGACACAGCGCTGCATACGAAATAGGGCCTGCCCACCTCGCCTCGCTCGCTCGCGCTTCGGGAGGCCGAGGTTGGCGCCGGCAGACAAAGGCTAATTGGCAGGCTCCAGCAGTCAGTTTCTGATGACACAGTAGAAACAATAAAAGACAGAGATGGGAACAAAGAAAGTTTAGAGGGAATAATAAAGGAAATACCTATAGTGTGAACGTTCACCGGCTAAGGGAGAGGGCACTTTGAGACAGAGGGGCAACCTGCTCTCGGTAAGCAAGAAGGAACAAGAAACACAGAGAGAGATGCCTTCCTTGATACATCGCGTTAGACTACATCAGCGCCTGGACAGATCCATAAATCGACAGAAACGCAGATGAAATAGATAATCTGGCATTTTCGACTCCAAGCCCTGCCATGTGCTAAAGAACTCGGCGAGAGAGACACGCACTGGCATATACACGTTAAATTTAGTAATAAGCAGGGAGTTCAAATTTTAAAGTCAAATAGTGGAGTCACTGGAAGGAATGGCGACAAAGTTATGTTTGTATACCCGCGGATGCCCCAGAGTGTTCGGGAGTATTTTTATCTTCTCATTCGTTACTCCGCCAGTTATTAAATTCTATACAATGAGAAAAAAAGAAATTCCACAAACATCCGGAAGGAAAGGAAAGGGGGGAGAACACACACACACACACACACACACCACAAATAACCACGTTCCTCAAAGAGGTCAACGCTGTCTTAAGGGAAATGAAGCAGTTGATTGCCTTCGTGCAAGAAAACCAATTTAGGGTTTCTGCTTAAATTAATGTGATTAGAAATTTTAAACTGCTTGAATTTAGCACTTTTGTCAGACTTGGTTTTATTATATCAAACTGTGTGTTATGTTTCGGGAGAAGCAGGTACATCTTTGGCAGGAAAATGATAAATTTTTTACTGCTTTTGTTTCAGAGAATTTCCCTGTCCAAGGAAATGACCTACTTTGTGGCTTCTCTGCATTCAGAGCATGTTACCAATAGGCACACAAAGACAAAACCTATATAGCAACAATGGGAAATATCCTTGGGATTTTTTTTTTTTTTTTTAAGTAATCACAAGCCCACTTTTATGTATGGAAAATACTCCAGAGTTCTCTGACCAAAATTCAACTCACTTCACCTCTATTTGCCAATCTCCTGCAACAAGCCACAGTGTAAACCCTAAAGGGAAAGCAGAGGTTGTAGCCTGGTGGCCTGGGGGCCAAACTGGTTAAAGATGTGTTCTAGCTGACCACCCTGTTGTTAGCACCACAGAAGATACTAAATGGTCTTTTTTATTTAGCTGCGAACATGTAAAAATTAGGAGATTTCATATACCATTTTAGAGTTTTGGCTTCACCTTCCCAGCCTGCGAATCGGATGACAGAAGGTCTGTATGACCACCATTGGCCTGAGTAGTGGCGGCCCCCTGGCAGATAGGGCAAGTGCTCCAGTTTTGCCTCAGTCCCCACCATGCCCTAATGTCCCCTGAAACAGAAGCTGAGTCTCTGGTACCATTTATCATCACACTCATCTTACTGTTCTCCTTAAGATAAATTTCGGAAACCTGCAAAATATTCCTTGTACCCATATCTCTATCAAAAGTGGGGAAAGTAAAGCCAGATGAAGCTATTCGTGTGCTTCTGGGGAAAAAAAGGTTCTTAATTTCAGCTTGCTTGATTCGCTTACATAGTAGATCCCCATACACACAGCAGCTAACGCTTACAGCTGGTACTATGTGTCAGGCGACTTCCGAAGCCCTTCACATATTTCAACTCATTTAATCTGTTCCTCTATCCAAAAAGTAGGTATTATGATGACCCAGTTTCACAGATAAGGAAACAGAGGCTCAGAGAGACTGAGTGACTTACTCAAGGTCCATCGCCAGCATTTGGCAGGCATTCAAATGTGCGTCCCTTGGCACACATACATGACACCAGCATGAAGTAAGAATAGCTAGCATGTATTGCCTACCTAGTGTATTCCAGGCACCAGAAGAGGCTCTTAAAATATAGATGTGTAGGGGCGCTTGGGTGGCTCAGTGGGTTAAAGCCTCTGCCTTTGGCTCAGGTCATGATTCCAGGGTCCTGGGGTCTAGCCCCACACCGGGCTCTCTGCTCAGCAGGGAGCCTACTTCCCCCTCTCTCTCTGCCTGCCTCTCTGCCTAGTGACCTAGTCTGAGTACTTGTGACCTCTCTCTGTGTCAAATAAAAAATAAAAAAATTTTTTTAATCTTTAAAATATAGATCCATATAGAAACTTACGGTGGGTTGCAAAAAGGACTTCAAAACTTGGAGAAAGAAAACTCTTATATTAAGGGCACAGAAGCAGCCTGGGAGTTTTCACTGAGGAAGTAAAAAAATTGCAATGGACCCTGAGAGGTCAGGAATAAAATACCCACAGGTGTAATTTGAGACCCAGTGGTCCTTCGCCGGAGGGAACTGAAGAAATGGCGGATGGTCAGTGAGAAAATCTAGGACATGGCCCAGGAAGAACAAGGGCAAGACCAAGGCAAATCTGGATTCTACTTCTTCATGTTTCTTGATACTTCCCAAAGTGCCTGCAACACGTCATGCCTTCTGGAAGAGACATGAATGAACAGAGCTTGGACATTGCCCTCAAAGAGTTTACAGTCTGGTAAAGAATAGTGTGTGCAAGCATCTGTAACTTAAGAAGAAGTCAAAGGTGACCTCGCAGAGCCGCCGACTGCCTGATGCACATCTTCACCGCATTATCCTGCAGTTCTACACCCCAGCATGGGTCAGTGAGAACACCACCTCCCACCATGCCTTCTCTCTCCAGCTCATGAAGCCAAAAGGACAACTTAGACCTTTGGGTCTTTCATCTTCTCTCCCTCTTCCTCACTCCCCAACAACCCAGTCACCAAGACCTGGCAACCCTCCTTCTTACACGTCTCCAAAACCCAACCTCTTCTCTCCTTGCCCTCTACCCCAACCCTAGTCCAGGAGACCACCTTCTCTTGCCTAGACTGTTCCCACGGCTTTGTCTCTGGATGCTCCCTTTCCACAGTCCTGCCATTTTCCCCAAGCTTACTCTGCGTATTTTAATTCATCTGTGGCGTATTTTTCTCCGCTGGAGTCCACTTGATCTTGTGAATAGGCATATTATGAGGATATACAAACTGACAAGTTCTCAACATAGAAAATCTATTTAATGCAAACAATAGCAATTCAGATAACATAATAGGCTGCTAATTATGTCTATAGTGAGTGGCATAATGGTTAAGTCAAGTTTTGGGACTCTAACAGGACTGAGTTACTAGTAGGTATGTGACCCCGGGGCACGTTAGTTCCTTAGCATCCCCTTCTATCAAGTGGGGCTAATAACAGTACTGGGATCCTAGACGGTTTGTGAGGACTAGATTAAACAGTCACAATGCTAAGGGCCTGGCGCAAAGAGCAAGTGCTCAGAAGTTGTACTGTTTATTACAAAGGTCATTATTATTGTTATTAGGTTGTCAAAAATGTTGGCTGTTAAACAGGCCAGGCCAGGGTACTGACATATAGTCCAGGACTCCAGCTCACCTAGAGGTCCTCGGGAGCTGGGAAAGCAAACAGTGTGCTTTGCCTCAATTAAGAACAGAGAAATGGTTTCTTCTCTGTGTTGTGATTTTAAGTAATATCTATGTTTCATAAAACTTATTAGTATAGGTCTAGGTGAAACAAAAAATAAGATAGCACACTGAGAAATTAATTTTAAACAAATTACAGGTAAAATGCAAGGATTCATAACATTGTTTCTAAAGCAGTCTAATCTTAATATCATATATTTTATTTTATGAAGTTCCCAGCTTTAGATTAATCATATTGTTTTTTATTTACTACTCCATATAATAATTGGCTTATCTGTGATATTAATATGCATGAATTTTTTTTTGTTTGCCTCTTCAAGAAAGCATTCAGCCTGATGTTTATAATATGTTGATTTTAATATGCAATGGATGTGTTTATATGCAGATTAAATTGGATTGCATTTATACTAAACAAGAAAACCAAAATGCAGAGAGGTGCCGGGACCTGAGTAACTCTCATTAAAGTATAAGAATCCATGACACAGTTTTCAAATCATTCCCTTCTGCTAGCATCACCATAGATCAAAATTTACCCTGTCTACCTAAATATGATACTTACATGTATTTTTAGGAAGATGGAGGGGGATTTGACTCTAGGTTTCTCCCATAGCAATGGTTCTCAGTGAGAGAAAGGGGAAGGATTTCTACCCCCAGAGGACACTTTGGCAATGACGGGAGATATTTTTTGTTGTCATAACGGGCGGAGCATGGGGAGGGAGGACGTTACTGGCATCAAATTGGTAGAGGCCAGGGATGCTATTAAACATTCTACAATGCACAGAACAGCTTTTAAAACAACAACTTATCCATCCCACATTTCAATAAATCTGAGGCCAAGAAACTCTGTCCTATAAGAAAATTTCAAAAGAACGACTGAAAATCTCTGAGCTTCAATAAGTTAGAGCTACAGAACCTCAAATATTTTCTACCCCTGAACCTTGAACACACAAAAGCAAAATGGCTGCCCGCGTATAAGCAGATGATTTCTATATATTTATTCATTTGCTCAACCGATACTTACTGAGTTCCTATGGTATCAGACTATTCTAGGCCAAGTCTTCACAGACATTATATTTGTAGACTGAGATAGGGAGATGACAGATCGGTGGTTGATAAACAGATGACAGATACATGGATGATGGATGATGGATGATGGATGGATAGGTAGATAGAGACAGACATGATATAATGTAGTGAGTAAGAGCTATGAAAAAATACAAAGCGGGTTAAGGAGATGGGGACTTCTGGAAAGGCCTTTCTGAAGTCATGACATTTCAAAGAGACCTTAGTGAAGGGGAGATGGTACCTATGCCAGTACCTGGAGTTCACAGAGAATAGCACATGTGAAAACTGTGAAGCAGAAATGTACCTGGCCCAAAGGAACAAGGAGGACATGGACCAGAGGAAGAGAGGAAAGAGATGGGGTCGGAAATAATGAGGGGCTGGATCCGGAGGGTCATGAGAGCCCTGCTGAGGACTTTGGGTGTTATTTTATGTGTGACATCTTCATAGTGCATGCACGTGTGTGTGTGTGTGTGCGTGCGTGCATGTGTGTACATATACAAGGGTTTCCTGGTTCACATACTCATTATTTAAAGTGTATATATGCATATATACACATATATGCATATATGCATATGTACATATGTATATATTAGACAATGCAAATATAATACTTGAAAATATACCAAAACACTAAGTTTAGTGTCTATTCCTCCAAATACTTCTCCATGGATATACTAACACCACCACATGTACTCTTTATTTATATATTCATTCATTTATTATAAGTAAATATACAAATATATATACTTATTGGTGACTTTCTTTTTTTCCCATTTATGTCTATAGCCCAAGTGGTTTGGTCTTGTTTTAGTTTTAAGTTTTCCAGCTCCTCACTGAAAATCAACAGGGAAAGGGGCCGGGAACATTAAAAGAAGTTTTATTTAAGTGCCTCACTTTTCCACATCTAGCAGAAAAGCAATCAAAACCAAAAATAGACAAGACAACCAAACCAATGAATAACACAGTTGTTGGGATAGGCAGCCAAGGGCTTTAAGATGCCAGATCTCCCATGGCACCTGGATGGTTCAGTCGGTTGAGCATCCGACTCTTGAATTCAGCTCAGGTCATGATCTCAGGGTCCTGACATCAAACCCCCATGGTGCCCAATGCTCAGCAGGGAGTCTGCTTAAAATTATCTCTCCCTCTGCCCTTCCCCCCACCCAAATAAAGATGGCAGAATTTTTCAAGTGCCTGTTTTATCCCTTTCCCTAATGTTCTGTAGCTTTCTCCACAGATAATTCACACACGTTTTGTTAGTTGTTTCCTAGGTGGCACTGTCTCTCTAGAATACATCACTTCCCTGTTTAAAGCCTTCGGAAGTGAATTTGTGGAGTGCTGGGGAAAGGGCAAGCTTCTTAGCTTGACAGCCAAGCTCTTCTTCATTAAGGATCTTCCCAACTACGATTTCCAAAGCTGTTACCATTTTCACACCCCTTTTATCCACTTCCAGACCCTTTCCCTTTGGTGTCCTCCTGTCAAGAATATCTTTTTTCTTTATTTTACCTCAGAGAAACACTTATGCTTCAGAACATGCTAAAAATAAATAAATAAAAATATAAATGAATAAATAAATAAATAAATAAATAAACAAACAGAAAAGAAATCACCTCTTAGAAAAATCTGCAATGACCCTTCAATGACCACATTAAGGTCTGTGGCAGAGTAGACCTGGAGCCATTTTGCTGCATTATTTCAGCTGAACTCACCCACCCAGTCCTCTCTCTCCGGTGTTTTCTCCTATATCAAAAACAAAGATTCACAGAAGCCACAAGACTAACTCTGAGGCAGAAAAATTTGGATACCTGTTTATAGGGGGGAATTTGGGGTTCCTGCTGATGAGGGGTCAGACTGGAGGAGTGGAACCAGACAAGTGACTCAGGCTGGGGATGAAGTAAAGAAACTGGAATCCTAAAGCTGCAAGAGAGAATTCATTACCAATGGGGTTTTGTCTCCAAGAGCACAGAGCAGAAGGTGAGAGATCCAGCGCCCAGCGTCTCTGTGCAGCTAATGTCACCCAATAATCTGAGACACCTGTAAACCCTCTGAGCACGGAGGGAGGGATCTCTCTATCGTGAGGAGGGAGCAGGACAGCAATGGAAGTCCTTGGCCCTTGAGCATGATGTAACAGAAGAAAAACAGAAATGTTCTGATGCAAGTTTCCCAACAATGGAAAAGAAATCTCCAATACCTTGGCTTACCCACACGCTAGGTCCAGAGGCTTTGGAAGCATTGCCCAGCAGTTGTCAGTAGACTGGAAACTTCCCTGCTCGCCCAACCTCTCCTCCAACCACATTTCCTTTGAGCAAACTTGTAGACACTGAGTGATGGGGCAAAGAAGGTGGCTTTATCCCTACCAAAGAGGCAGGATTTCCTGGAAAGCGTGTCTAAGAGAAGGAAAAATCTCATTTTAAGTCAAGTTCAGAGGTTGGCATATTATATGGTGCAAAACATTCCAATCTCTGAACTAAGACTGTGTTTAGTAACTTAATGTAACTGCTGAAATTTCTATTAAAATGAGCGATCCAAAAAAATCATTGAGGGTCAGAGGAAAAACCCTCTCAGTTTAATAAAGTTTTAAGTGACAGTGGGAGATAAAATTGTTTTATGTTTACACCCCATTATCCCTAACTTGTTTAATGTTCTATTATATACATAATGCCTCTGCTTAGCATAATGTCTTACACATGGTAAATTCTCAATAAATGTCCTTGAAAGAACAAAAACATCCTTGAAAATCACCATGTTAAGAAAAGAAAGCTCAAGAGGACAAAATCCCCATAGGTAACTTCTAGCCCACTTACATTTAAAATGACCTTAAAATTAGTATTCCATTAATTCCTGGGCACTTAAAATTTTCTCCTCCACACCCATTCTTAATATAATCAGTGAATAAATGAGGTTGACAAGAACCCAGATTTTCAGGGATGTGAGGTCTTCAGAAATGGATCTTTTCCTTGGAGGAAAGCCCATGGGGACCTACCTAGAGTCTCAGAAGCTTGACCAGTTCTTCCACCAAAACACAAGCCTCCAGAAAAGGACTTTCTCTGTATGAATGTCCTCAAATAGCCAAACTATTTGCTGAAACAATTACCCAAATACTATCTATGCCACCAGTGTAGACTCCCTCCCTCCACATATACTTGGAGCGTAGTTAAGATCTGGTCTCCAAGAAGAGGGAAACAAGGGACATTTTAGGCAGAGAAAATGTGCACAGAGATCTGAAAGCATGAAAGATAATCAACTCACATTAGCTGGTTTGGTTCCGTGAGAACATAGGTTTTGTAGAGCGGGAAGAGAAATTCTTGTCCAGAGGTGAGGTCAGTACAGTAGACCAAAACAATGCCGGGTGGCTTAGAATCCATTCTGCCAGGAAAGCAGCTTCAGTTCATATGGTAGGACATTATTACTACCCTGTGGAAAATATTTATTTACTGTCTTTCTCATTTTTCAATAATTAGTAAGATCTGCATTTGGCAGCTCGGGACAGAACACAAATTTTTCTCAAGGTTTTTTTGGCTAATAGTTTTCCAAAATCCTGGGACTAGTAAACGTAACTTTTAAAAGAGGGAGAGAGAGAAGAAGAAGTTTGCAAACAAACCCAAGCTGTATAGGACAAACTAGGTAAGAAAAGGGGTTTCCCTGGAATAGGAGAATCCTCCCAAGTGGGAGATGAATTTAAGCAAAGAGAGAAGGAAGGGGGTCCTCCAAAGGCATGATGGCAGAGGAAGTCTAGGCAGTGGGGCCATAAGCAGCTGCCCCCAAATCCCTTCATGCCAACATGGCAGGGAGGTAGCAGAAAGTCACTGGATTTGTTGGGCAAATGGTGCCATGGACATGTTTGCAGGACCCCATGTAGTCAGTAGGTCAAGTGACCCACCTCTGAGGTCTGGGCCCAGTGCCAAGGTCCCAAGACTGTGGCACAAAACAAGAAGGATCGGGCTTCCTGGTCGCAAACAACAGAAACAAATATTGATTAATTTCAGCAGGAAAAAAAAAATGTATTAAAGGATTCTTTATAGTTTGCAGAATCTCCCAGGAGCTCTGAAGAACAAGGTTTGGAGGCTTTGCGGTTGGAAAGATGACTAGAATTGAGCTGTAACGATGGTCCCATAAGACCATCACCCCAGCCAGGGCCAGGCACAGACAGTGTCATCTCTACTGGATGTAGTTAGGCCAACAACCCTGGACATCAGACACTGATGTCAGAACAATGTCTGCCTCTACCGGGTGTGACCCCTGCAACCGCTAGAAGCCATTGCCAGGACGGATTTTCTGGTTTTTCCCATCCCATGCTTCTTGGAATCTGAAACTTTCAAGGACACCAGGCAAGTACGTTTCTGGTGTTTCCATCTTCAGTACCAGAGGTGAGTTCAGCCTTGGAAACTTGAGGGTTCCTCAGACTTGAGAAGGAAACTCAGATGATCAGCAGTCAAAAACAGGAACAGGGACACCAGGGTGGCTCCGAAGGTTAAGTGTCTGCCTTCGGCTCAGGTCACAATCCCCAGGTCCTGGGATCGAGCCCCATGTTGGGCTCTCAACTCAGTGGGGAGTCTGCCTCTCCCTCTCCCTCTGCCTCTCCCCCTGCTTGTGCTCTCCCACTCTCTGTCTCTGTATCTCTCAAGTAAATAAAAATTTTAAAATAAAAATAAATTTTTTTAAAAAACAGTGACAGAAGTTTACCACAGGAAGGGACCTCCAGTAAGAATTTTGTTTAATTTTTCTACCAATTCAACAGATGGGAGCTCTGAGTTAGCGATTAAGTTGAGATCTAGAGAATCAAGTTCTATCATGCATCTTAGTTTGTGTTATAAAATTTATACTCACTTCACCAAGATGGTGCATCCTTTTCCATGAGCTACAGGTTTTGTGTTAGTTTTAATCAAGCATCTAGCTTAGCAGCCCCACTACTAAGCAACTGGGGGCCTTAGCTATTTACTTAAACACCTTATGGGTTTATTTTTTCCATTGCAGAATAGGAATTATAATCATACCTACCTAATAGCATCATGGTCAGGGCTAATGAGCTATATAGTGGATTGAGGTGAGCCCCTTGGTCCTTCCCTGTCCCTGTCTACACCCCTTGACAGTCTTTCTCACTGAAGCAGTAGCGTCCTTATATCTTGGGACTTGTTTTGGCTGCTGGGATGCCATGGAAATGACAGTGTACCAGTCTTGAGTCTAGGTCTCAAGGGTCTCGGCCACTGTCATTGGGAATGTGCCCAGGTTAGCCCACTGGAGACTGGGAGATATGGTGAACAGTGGCCAGACACCCACCACCCAGCGACCCCCACTGATGCCTAGATATGTAAGCAATCCAGACACAGGCCACTTGGCTAACCACCTGCAAATGGGGTCAGTCAATGCTTATGCAGCATGTCATGGAGCTTTCACAGCTTTTGTTATGCAGCAATAGCTTAATGCTACAGAATAGTTAAAAACCAGCCTTGCAGAGCACCTGGATGGCTCAGTCAGCTAAGCATCTGCCTCCAGTTCAGGTCATGATCCGGGAATCCTGGGATCGAGCCCTTGGTTGAGCTCCCAGAGAGTGTCTACTTCTCCCTCTCCCTCTGTCCCCCAACCCAAGGCTCATGCTCACTCTCTCAAACAAATAAATGAAGTCTATTAAAAAGGGGGGGAGGGGAGAGTTCACCAAATAAACAAAGAAAAATTAAAAAGTAAGCACATGGTAAGAATTCCATCAACATTAACGAGCATACCGAAAGGAAGGCATCTTACCAAACACAAGCAGCTGCATGTTTTGACAGAGCAAGGGCTGATGATTCCATACAAAATTATCAACGAGATTCATCAGCCAAGGGCACTGTCCAGGCATAAATATTCTTAATGTCACAGGTAGAAAATGTCAGCCCTCTCCCTAAAACACAGATCTGGGTGAAGGTTAAAAAATAAAGAACTCGCAGACCTGGCTGTCAAGATTTGAGGTCTGCTAGATGCATGTTTGGCCTTGCTGACTCAACACATAAGTTACATGTGATAAAACAGACCGTTGCAGCTCCAAGTCCTATTTAAGCCCCAGATCAATGGTTTAAATTCTATGTCAGGACAGGTAGACACCGCTACGTGATGGAAATGTTGTTTGGGAAAAAATGATTTTTAGTGGTAAAAACCAAGACAACTACATCTGTTTCTACTGGTTTAATGTCAAACCAACACTTCAAGAGGCAAGTTCAGGATGCATGTGAGTATATTGTGATACAAGCAGATAGTTTTAATTCTCTATGACTCTACATCTTATCTGGCCCCATCCATCCCATTAAAACTTAAGCCTTCCCCAAAAATCACTGTCGTAATCACAAAACAGCTTTCCTTTGCAAATCTACTGAGATTATCAAAAAATCTTTTCCCTGTGCTTCCAAAGTAGGTGGTGCATAATGAATTCAAAAATTCAGTAAATAGAGCTCAGTGGGCCTACTTTTTTCTCCTGACTCCTATGATTATCATAATTTGATTTTATAGTTTTCTGTCCTAAGCTACCAGCAAGGGAGTAATCTTTACTGAGTCATGAACTTTCCCATCATTAAATGTCTGCACCTATTTTCAACATGTCAGAAGTGTCCAATAACTACATTTTATCTGCCTTGAATAAAGTTGAGTGGAGACCCTGGGAAGCATACATATAATAGTTTCCTTTATGCTTTACCAAAATCCTTGTGGTTTGGAGTTCCAGCTTTGTCTTTTCTGGAAGCATAAAGATTGTAAAACACATCTTCCGTAAAGACCAGGACATATGTTTACAAGGACAGAAATCTGAGTAATTTCCCACTGGTCCAAAGGGAATATTAAACTCTTCTGTCATTCTGTAGTATATTATTTATGGTTCCTTTTTTGTTGGCTTTTTTTTTTTCATTTGTAAGTTCAACTCCATGTCCTGAGAGAAGGTGATAAAATGCTCAATATGTTAAAAAATCTTATCACTAAATCAGGAACAAAACTATAAATTTTGGCCTTTGAAATCAAACTGACTGGTGAGGATCATTTTGCTCCTGAAATATTACAGTAGTGATCAATTTGCTGTAAAACTAAGCAGTTTAGCTCAGCAATCTACAGTTGGAAAGCAAGTTGTTCAAGAGGAAAGTTTATGCCCGGCCCAAGGGATAAATTAAATTTTATGGGGAAAATATGCATTATTACATGCTTATCTGTTTAACATATTATTCTTTTCCACATCAGTATAATAAATATTTTTAATCGTATATTTTATCTCACATACATATAGTGATGTGGTAATTTTATTCCTCCTGTATTGGCCCAAACATGTTCAATTAATCACAGAATAGAGAAGAGCTTTCAAATCTTTTTTTTAAAAATTCTGATGTGCTTAGCAAACGTACGTTCCCAGTGAAATAGTTGGCGATAGTTTGAAATAGTTTGCAGTGAGATAGTTTGCAATGGGAGAATTGTTCAAATTTTATTTCCTCAAAGGGTAAAGATGAACTGGTCTGCTTTATCCTTTCTCCCAAGTTCAAACCTTTTCTCCTCACATAGTACCTTTCAACTAGAAATGCTTTGACCTTACCTGATTCCATTCATAAGGAGTGATTCCACATTGAAGATGTTGCCTCGGAGTACAGGTTGGCTATAAGAAATCAAACTTGGAGAATAAGAATTCAGGACCTGTGCCCAAAGAAGTAAGAAAACATGAGTTAGGCCTCAGTATTTGTCAGGCCACCTTGCATCATTCTACATAATGCTACAAAATTTCTACTGGGTAGGACTGTTGCTATGTCCATTTCAGAGATACGGAAACTGGGCTTCAAGGGGCTAGTTAAGCAGTGACTGGGGCAGAAGGGGAGAAGCACTAGGGAAACCTTTGCTATCATCCCCAGGGGACAAAAATGGCAGCCTAAAACAAGATGGCGGCCATGGAGGTGGAGATGAATGGATGAATTCAAGAAATATTTGGGAGATGGAATCAACAGGACTTGATGATTTGGTAGCTGGTGCCATTCCCAGAGAAATACAATTTTAAATGTTTGCCAGCACATTCCATGCATGTGTGAGAATAATTTAGTACAGAAAAACCTGGGCATGTTTCTACATTTTCTCTTCTTCCATCTATCTTGCATGTAAATGAGTATACAAGGGAATGTTACCTCATACTTCAAAGGGTAGAAAGGAGGTTGAGTTTAAAGCTCATCCTAAAAGCATTAACAGTTCAATGCATCATAGTGACTCTATACAACTCTCCATAACATTTCTATAAGGCTTGATGGTCTTTGTCCCAGACTATCTTATCAAGGGTGTTTATATAGCGTGTAGCCTTGAAGAATGGAGGTAGTATCTCCCTCCAGGCAGAAAGCAGATTTGTCTCCTGACTGGGGTAGTAAAGGTAATGCTTCCCTCTAAGGCAAAGGTAGGGAGGTTTGACCAATAGCCCTCTTATAATATGGAAGGCTTGTTAAGTTCAAGGATCCTCAGCTGTAACATAAACCTTCTGGGTGTGCAAAATCTACCCCAGGTCACTCTACATTGCCCACTTGGGACTTGACAGCAAGGGGAAGAGACACAAATTGGAAGTTCATGCCGCCGGCTGTGCTGTGAGTAATACACTCGTTTGTCTCTGACCCAGCAGTCTTGTGTCTTCTGCCAGCATCCATGAACCTGTTGCAGTCCCACTTGTTAGCTTGCAGGCAAAATGAAATCTTAGATCTTCCACAATTTTTGACAGTGACATTGCCTATTGCCTAGTGATTTTTTTTTAAAGATTTTGTTTATTTATTTGACAGAGATCACAAGTAGGCAGAGAGGCAGGCAGAGAGACAGGGGGAAGCAGGCTCTGTGCTGAGCAGAGAGCCCAATGTGGGGCTCGATCCCAGGACCCCGAGATCATGGCCTGAGCTGAAGGCAGAGACTTTAACCCACTGAGCCACCCAGGTGCCCCGCCTAATGATATTTTTAAATAAAACTCATGATTTACTTTTAAATAAAAATAATTTATTTTTAATATTTAATATTTTTAGATACTTTATATATCTTTAAATATTTAATTTAATATTTAATATAAATAAAAATGATTTATTTTTAAATAAAACAATGCTACTCCTGCATCACCTGCATAGGATCCAGAACAGGCCATTAATTGGTATTGCTCAACTTCTACCATTTCACATTTCTACTTCCTCTCTGTATTTGTCAGCTGATAGGACTACATGGCAAGTCAGTATTATCATAATTCAGAAGTATGAATTATCACATCGATCTACACTTGTACGTGTCTTAACACCACTCTGAATCGCCGGCTCCACACAAATTAACATAAGCATTCCATTCATCAACAAAATATTTACTAAGAGACTTCTGGGTGCCAGACACTGCACATGTAATAGTGGGGGAAAAAGGCACAATCCTTGCCCTCAGAAAGCTTTAAGTCCAAATAAGAATGCAGATCACTGAGGAAGCGATTACAGCAGAAGGGATTAAACACGTTGGAGAGATGATGTCTGCCATCGAAGGGAGCTAATCTGTAAACTGATATTTGACAGCATTCATGCAGAGGTGCTGACCAGGAAAAGGTGAAGAGAGCTCTGGAAAGGTGACTCAGCCTCTGGAAACAGCTTACGCCAAGTCCTCCAGGTTAGCAAATGCCTCATGCATTTAGAAAGTAAGAGTAGGGGGCGTCGGGCTGGCTCAGTCGGTAGCGGGTGCAAATCTTGATCTCAGGGTTGTGAGTTTGAGCCCCACACTGGGTGTAGAGATTACTTAAAAACAAAGTCCAGGGGCGTGGCTGGTCTCAGGGGGTTAAAGCCTCTGCCTTCAGCTCAGGTCATGATCTCAGGGTCCTGGCATCGGGCTCTCTGCTCAGCGGGGAGCCTGCTTCCCTCTCC
The DNA here is from genome assembly GCF_030435805.1 of Mustela lutreola. Classification (NCBI taxonomy): domain Eukaryota; kingdom Metazoa; phylum Chordata; class Mammalia; order Carnivora; family Mustelidae; genus Mustela; species Mustela lutreola. The sequence goes on from NC_081298.1 coordinate 9,318,235, forward strand.
CTGCCTGCTGCTCTGCCTACTTGTGATATCTCTCTCTCTCTCTCTCTCTCTCTCTCTCTCTCTGTGTCAAATAAATAAATAAGTCTTTAAAAAAAAAAAAAAAGTCCAAAGGGAAGAAAGGAAGGGAGGGAGGAAGGAAGAGGAAAAAGAAAAGAAAGAGAAAAGGAGAGGAATCAAGGGAGAAGGAAGGAAGGAGAGGATGACCGAAGAGATGAGGGGAAAGATGAGCAAGAAACAGGCACAGGGGGTTGTAATCAAGGATAAGGACCCAGAACTTACCCAGCAAGCCCTGAGAACACAATACGGGTCTGAAGCAAGGAAGCGACATGACCAGATGTACGTTTCTGAAAGTACAAAACCGCTCTGGCTGCCCAACGGAGAGCCCACGGGAGGGAATGACCCCAGCGGCTTCTCAGTCGCGGCACTCTTGACGTTCGGGGATGCAGAGTTCCGGTGAGGACAACAACAACAAAAATCCCCTGGGGGGCAAAATCAGCCCATTTGGAAACCCTGGAGTGCAGGAGACCAGGTTGGGAAGCCGTAAGCCAGAAGGGAGAGAAAAGCTGCCTGGACCAGAGGAATGACTGGAAAGAGATGAATTCAAGAGAAACGGAGAAGCCTCCCTTACAGTTCTCATGAGTCTGTTAACGCGCCTGAGAAGGGTGTGCTGGAAGGAGCCACCACTCCGACTCGTGTAAGGAAATGAATCTTAAAATTTGCTTCTGCCTCTTTCTTGAAGCAAAACCTACTGTTGTTGTTGTTGTTTTTTTTTTCCCAAGATTTTATTTATTTATTTGACAGAGCGAGAGATCACAAGTAGGCAGGGAGGCAGGCAGAGAGAGAGAGGGAAGCAGACTCCCTGATGAGCAGACAGCCCGATGCAGGGCTTGACCCCAGGACCCTGAGACCATGACCTGAGCCAGAGGCAGAGGCTTAACCCCAGCGCCCCAAAGCAAAACCTACTGTTGTGCTCGGCTGTCTCATTGCCTCTAAGTTGTATACTTTCATACATATGTATGCATAGGTTAAGTTTTTGCAAGCATAATTTAGACTTTTCAAAACAGTGGCACAGTAACAAAGAAAAATTGAGACACGCATGCATTTTGAATATTGATTCCAGTTTCTCACAAGCCACCCCCGACGTTCTCCACGCTGCTTTGTTTTTCTGCATTTGTTTTTCTGCATTTGGTTTTTTGGGTTTTTTTTTTTTTTTTCAGCTTTTCCCATGTCTTCCCCAGCTTTAAAGGAATCTGTAGCTAACAGGCAATTAGGCCCACTATTACCTCTGGAATGCAGATGCTCCCCCAGACCAACCCACCAGAAAAATCTGCGGGTTACTAAGGAGGACCTTCATAGGGGAAGAGACAACTTAAATCACAGTATTTTCATAATATTTTGGTGGAGATGGAAATCATGTTTCTGGGAGGTGAACTGTGTGCCCAGAGCTTTGCAAATATTCTCTCAAATGTGAAATCTTCAAAAGTACCGTGGGGAGCAATTATTTATGCCCATTTTGCATTTGCAAAATCCAAGATTCAGACAAGTTAGTAAAGAAACTTATCTATAGCCACCCAACTAAGAAGTTACAAAGCTGGAATAGAAAAGGCAGTAGCACAGGACTCAGCAAACTGTAAAGGTTTGCAAACATTTTTGGCTTTGCAGGCCATCCCGTCTCTGTGGTAAGGACTCAACTCTGCCACTGTAGCAGGAAAGCGCCCCAGACATTATGTAAATGTATGGGCGGGGCTATGTGCCAATAAAACTTTATTTGTGGACACTGGCATTTCAATTGCACATCGTTTTCATGTCAGAAAATACAATTCTTCTTTTATTATTATTATTATTATTATTATTATTATTATTGAGCACTTAAAAAGGTAAAAACAATTCGTAGCTCACTGTCAGATAGAAACAGGCAGGGAGCCAAATGTGGCCCACAGGCCTAGTTCCCCAAAGTGAGTGTCAGAACCAAGGTAAGACCACACACTCTAGAAGCTGACTCCCTTGGTGAGATTTCTATCTCCCATCATACCTTCGATGTATTAACTCAATGAATTGCGGAACCCACACGTCTGTGCCTCCACATGCAGATTGGGCTCTCCCAAAACAGATCCTGAGATAGGCTTTGAGTGCAAGTAGCTTATTTGGGAGATAATCCCGAGAAGCACAGGTTGGGCTGTAAGAAGCCAGACAGGGAAGGGAGAGAGCCCAGGATGGAAAGCACTAAGGAGCTGTTACCCAGGAGGAGCAAAGGGACTCCTTCCTGCGGGGGGCCTCCAGAAGGTGACTGCAAGGAGACTGGGAGGTTTATCTTAGTCAGTGAGGGAAGGCTACCCCCAGGGCATTCACACAGCAGAACTTCTTTTTTTTTTTTTTTTTTTTAATTTTTTATTTTTTATAAACATATATTTTTATCCCCAGGGGTACAGGTCTGTGAATCACCAGGTTTACACACTTCACAGCACTCACCAAATCACATACCCTCCCCAATGTCCATAATCCCACCCCCTTCTCCCAAACCCCCTCCCCCCGGCAACCCTCAGTTTGTTTCGTGAGATTAAGAGTCACTTATGGTTTGTCTCCCTCCCAGTCCCATCTTGTTTCATTTATTCTTCTTCTACCCACTTAAGCCTCCATGTTGTATCACCACTTCCTCATATCAGGGAGATCATATGATAGTTGTCTTTCTCTGCTTGACTTATTTCGCTAAGCATGATACGCTCTAGTTCCATCCATGTTGTTGCAAATGGCAAGATTTCATTTCTTTTGATGGCTGCATAGTATTCCATTGTGTATATATACCACATCTTCTTGATCCATTCATCTGTTGATGGACATCTAGGTTCTTTCCATAGTTTGGCTATTGTGGACATTGCTGCTATAAACATTCGGGTGCATGTGCCCCTTTGGATCACTACATTTGTATCTTTAGGGTAAATACCCAATAGTGCAATTGCTGGGTCATAGGGCAGTTCTATTTTCAACATTTTGAGGAACCTCCATGCTGTTTTCCAGAGTGGCTGCACCAGTTTGCATTCCCACCAACAGTGTAGGAGGGTTCCCCTTTCTCCGCATCCTCGCCAGCATCTGTCATTTCCTGATTTGTTGATTTTAGCCATTCTGACTGGTGTGAGGTGATATCTCATTGTGGTTTTGATTTGTATTTCCCTGATGCCGAGTGATATGGAGCACTTTTTCATGTGTCTGTTCGCCATCTGGATGTCTTCTTTGCAGAAATGTCTGTTCATGTCTTCTGCCCATTTCTTGATTGGATTATTTGTTCTTTGGGTGTTGAGTTTGCTAAGTTCTTTATAGATTCTGGACACTAGTCCTTTATCTGATATGTCGTTTGCAAATATCTTCTCCCATTCTGTCAGTTGTCTTTTGATTTTGTTAACTGTTTCCTTTGCTGTGCAAAAGCTTTTGATCTTGATGAAATCCCAGTAGTTCATTTTTTCCCTTGCTTCCCTTGCCTTTTGCGTAGTTCCTAGGAAGATGTTGCTGCGGCAGAGGTCGAAGAGGTTGCTGCCCGTGTTCTCCTCAAGGATTTTGATGGATTCCTTTCGTACATTGAGATCCTTCATCCATTTTGAGTCTATTTTTGTGTGTGGTGTAAGGAAATGGTCCAATTTCATTTTTCTGCATGTGGCTGTCCAATTTTCCCAACACCATTTATTGAAAAGGCTGTCTTTTTTCCATTGGACATTCTTTCCTGCTTTGTCGAAGATTTGTTGACCATAGATTTGAGGGTCTATTTCTGGGCTCTCTATTCTGTTCCATTGATCTATGTGTCTGTTTTTGTGCCAGTACCATGCTGTCTTGATGATGACAGCTTTGTAATAGAGCTTGAAGTCCGGAATTGTGATGCCACCAACGTTGATATCATTCTCAATGCACACAGCAGAACTTCTTTAACCTCTCGGTTGACAGAACATTCTTTGGGGACCAGCAAAGGCCCTGGGGCTGAGAGTCACAAAGGTCAGCAATAAGCTTTTGGCAGACCAGGGAATGCCTAAGGACTGAGTCGGGGCACCCAAAGGTGCTACCACTCAACTTTTTTATTGGCAAAACACACATAAGAAGGCCTTCCTCTGAGTGTATTGAAAAATTACATGAATAAGATGTAGTACCTTAAAGCTGGAACTAGGTGAGGCAGGCAAAGCACTTGCCTTAGGCAAATATAAAGGGATGCCAAAAAGCTGAGCCATCAACATAAATCATATTTTGATCAATATTTTAAAAAAAATCAAAATTAGAAGAAAAGATCCATGATGAACAAAATACCAAAATTCTACATAAAAATAGCGTGAGGAACAGAGCTGTGTGAATCCATATTGGAGCCAGAGGCAAAAGAGAAAATGTGCGTTTCCTCGTAAGTATCTTTTAATTGTTAAGTTTTCTTCCTGGATTAGATTTTGAAAACACTATTGATTATTTTGTTTCCATTAAAGGCAGAAAAGTGAAATTATGATCAATTCAGTTTGGGGTAAAAAATAAAATAAAAATTAATAAATATAAATATACTTATTTATAAATAAAAATACTAAATAAAATAAATATATAAATATATTTATCTATATAAAATAAATAAATATATAAAATAACTAAAAATAATAAATAAAATAAACATAAGTAAAAATAAAAATAAAATTTAAACTTAATGTTATGAGTTTTAACATACCCATGAGTCAATTTGTATTTTTTTCCAACTTTTTTAATGTTCTAAGGGAAGAAACTAACCATTAAAAAAACACATAAAAGCAGGCATATGGAAATGCCCATTTTCCCTTCAGACTCTGCTTCCAATATGGATTTACACAGCACTGTTTGTGATCTTGCCTTTATTTAAAATTTTGATATTTTGTTCATTATGGACTTGTATGTTAATTTTGATTTTTTTAAATATCTCATTGAAATACGGTTTATGCCAATTACAATTTTTTAAATGTCCTTTCCCCCCCAAATTTTGTACCCACAGTAGCTGCTTCACTTCCATGACCCCAGTCCTGGCTAGTATATTTCTGGCACACAGTCAGCCAAGTGCTTAATTAACGTAGTTAATTTTTGTAGTTCATCTTCGAACGCAGTTTCGACACTATCACCGGTGTTCTGTCTTACACCCCCACACCGCGTCCCTGGTCCATCCGGATAACCCCACATTCACATCTTCACAGGGAACCAGTCACTGCCATAAATTATATCTTTTTTTTTTTCTACCATGGCATGTGGGAAAAAATGCAGCCTTTTATTGAAAATTTCTGAGACATATGTGTTGATAACTATTCACATAACCTGTTATGGAAGGGGGAAAAAGTTAGCAAAGCCAAGGCAATTATGGCTGGATAATTTGAAGGGCCCACTTTTTCTTGACAGCAAATTAATTGATGTTATAATGGGTATGTCACCCTGTCATCCATCAACATTTATTGAGTTCTGACAACGTGCTGGGTTACATGTGAAACGGAATGCGTGCGCACGCACACACACACACACCAAAATTCCAACTTATTCCTTCCCAAGTGTGCATCCACTGATGAAACCATTTGTAACATACTTTTTCTATGCAAAACGAAAATAATATTGCCTGTACCCACTGTTTCTTGGTCTCTCTCTCCCTCTCTTATTCCCTCTCTCCTCCCCAACTCTCTCCAGACCATCCCCCAGCCTATATTTATCTAAACGCAGTGGCTCTGGTCTGCTTTGCAAATGAGTTGTAATCAAGTTCGGCAATGGAATGAAGAGAAACTGATTTGCGGGAAGAAGCAGATTTGTCCGGTAGATAATCTGAATCACTCCTCTTTATTAAGGACCAGGCTTTCTAGACCCACATTCAAGAACTGAAGCTGTGATCAGCTCCCTGCTTTGGTCTCACGATCGATCGATCCCTATAAAAGCAATGAAAAGAATCCAGAGAACTAACTAGCTAACCCCACTCTGCTCTCTGGGCCTGTTAACAGGAAGGTGCTGGGGTCTGGAGAAGTAAATAAACAACTGCTTTGTTGAAAGTGCTCCTGGGGGGAAAAAAAGAAAAAGAAAAAAACCTGAGTCCAAAAAAAAAATCACAAAACAATTAAAAAAGAAACTTCATTTTCCCATTGCTGAATTCGACATTAAAGTACTGCAGTAAGCAAAAAACCCAACCGGGAAAAAAAAAAAAAAAAAAAGGAAAAAAAAAAAGGAAAAAAAACCAGCTATATAATTTTTAGAGTTCTGTTAGAAATGAAAAGGAAAGGACTCTCTGGAATGGATTTATGACTTTGTCCGTAATTCCACATTGCCATTCATTCACTTATTTACTTATTTGTGTCCGTGTATCTGCATTCAGCAACACACCCCAGGATTAGACCAAGACCTAGGATGAAACTTCATCCTTAACCCCACATTTCCTCTAGTGCGGCAGCTCTAGTTACAACCTAATGTTATTTTAACAGTTTTTCTTTAATTTAACGATATTTAATTTGCATTCGCTCAAGTGACATACAATAGATCATGCTATTACCGTGATTTATATCAGATGAACTGGCATAAATTCAACATTATAAATTGCGCCTGTAAATGAAACTATTATTTTACAGGAATTACTGTAGCAGAAAGGGTAAGGACCCTCCAGTCAACCTTAGTCAAACCCACTCTTTAGAGTTTTATATTTTATGCCCGCAATAAATGCTTTTGTGAAAGCCCATAACCCACAAAAAAGTCATTCGAAGTACATTAATTACGATAATACTATCCAAAAAGCTGCAAGGGCCTATATTTGTGACATCATTCTCTGATTTCTTGCTGCCTTAAATTATCCCTTTGATGGCTGCGGAGATTAACAGTCATGCTTTTGTCATTAAATATAAGGCATTTTAAAGCTTAATTCACCTAAGTTCTAATTGATATTGCTTTCAGTTGGCAGATAGCGACCTGATTTATAATTTAAATATGCGGCATTCTATGCATCTCTTCAGTATAATGAAAAAGCGGAGTTCCTCTCATCTTTCTCGGCAATGTTAACATCAAGGAAAAGTCGCTTTTCTTCTCCCTTTTATATCCTAAGCCTAATTGAAAACTGTTCCTTGAATTTCAACATGATAGAAAAGTCTTTTTATCTCTCAATTTGTCCATTAGCGATTATAATTGAAGTATCTGCTACACAGCTGAATTGATATTGTTCTTGCTTAAATTCTGCATTTCTCTAAATCTTTCAGAAGACATCAAGAACTGGGTACGTGTATCTATGCGCGCGCACACACGTATGTGGCTCGGGCAATCGCAGCTAAGGGCTTTGCTTAAACGGATCTTCAGACTCCCTGACTCTCCACGTGGGTAGGGCCACACAAAGAAGGAAGTCGTCTGATTTTGCTGGGGAGCGTGTTGCATAATAATCTTACCGGCATGACCATACGGTTTGCTAATTGCCACATCTGCTTAACAGCTGTCAGAGGCTTCCCACATGCGGCCATCAATATTACAGCACAGTACATTACCAGGAGTTTTATTGTTTTCAACGGTTATTTATTTGTCATAGACATTACTACAGCTAATGACGTCTATTTATGGGAATCCGCTAATTATTTTTCTGGCTGTTTTTTAGTTCTGTTTTGTTTTTTTAGAAACCTCTATTCAATCGAGTTTCCTAGCTTGAAGGATGCTCTTCTTTCCTGCCTGCCCTCCCCACCATCATGCTGACCCTCCGCTTCCCGTACCCTCCTGGACAACGCCTTCCTCTTGATGAAACTAATTTTTCTCGTCCTCAGCTATAAATATCCTAATAGGTTTGTAGAAGGGGAAAAAAAAAAAAAAAGGAAGTTTGTAAAATGTCTTCATTCCTTAATGGCACTGCTGAATTTTGCCCCTAAATCTCCAAGCCGAGTTCATGTTAGTTATGATAAATGAACAAATATATCACTGTTTAGGCTGCCTTTGTAAGGGCAGAGTAAGTCTTGCTGATTTTTTTTGTAATTACTTTTATATTTCACCTGGTTCCTCACTACACTGCTTTTTTTTTTTTTAAGCAGAGCAAACCACGGCATCTGTTGAACAGAAAGCAGAGATTGACAAATTGCAGACTGAGCGAAATATGCATGACCTGATTTAAAAATGAATTGATAGGTGTCACTGATCCCTATTATGCATAGAATGTGTGAATTCCATATGATGTATTATTTATCCATATTAGTTGCCTTTTTGTTTCATTAATAAACCTGTGTATCAGAGATATACAGTGCCGATGATTAGTTTGAGGTAATGCAAAACGACGTGGTATTTGCCTGGCATTGCTCAATTATTTTCCCCATTTTTCCCCGGCGTCTTCGCATGAATTATTAAGATCCGGGCTGTTTATTTAAGAATCTAATTTTAGTGCATGTGTCCAGCTGAATTCTGTTTTCTCCTCTAATGAAATGAAAATAGTGTGAGAATTTCCAATCCCGGTCTCAAATTTTAGATTCGCAATGCGTGGTCCGAGTTGTAAAGGTCACTCTGCTTTTGAACCAAATAGCATCGACGTTTGATGAGCCTAAAAATCCATTTGGGTTACGCATCACATCATGCTGACAAATTAAAGTAGAGCTGCTTGGTTAAGTCAAACACAATTTGGATGTGCTTAGAGAAAAATAGATTAAAGGAGCAAGGATCCAGTTGAGGAACCCTACAGAACATATCTTATCCAAAATGAAGGAAGGTTATTGGAGACAACTTCTGGAAGTTGTTGTGAGGGACCGCCATTAGTATTGGGTTGTCCAACATTGCCTTTCCTCATCACCAGACTCGGGTATCTTTAGTTCTCAGGTCTAGTAATGCATATTCATTTGTAATCCAATCATGCCACCACCTGCATACAGTTCTTTGAAAAGGCTTATTATTGAGATTGTGGATAGAGATGACCTTATACATAAAATTTTCTTTGCTTTTCTAAATATGGAGCAAAGGATAACATTTTACTATGGATGAAAAGTGATTTAGGATGATATGTAGATATATAGTTTGGGGATTTTCTTAGATTTTTTTTTTTTCCTTAAAGAGAGGTCTGAGACAAAGATTCTTTAGCTTGTTTGTTCAGGATCTGGTGGAAGGAAAATGATAAGGTATCAATGCACACATTGCTTTGAGAAAGTAGTAAGTGCTGTGGGGTCTGATAAGAAATCTCAGAAGGCATGAATCAAGCAGCGTCTGGAAGCCTACAGTCCTGCAATAGCCACATTTAAATTAACTGGGGAAAATTAAATTAACTAGGGGGGAAAAAAAGATAATATGGCAAAATGAAAGAAAACCACGGCACAGTCAAAAGCTCCTTTTTTCAGAACCGGGCACAGTCTGCCACTGGTGGGAGTATAAATAAGTTCAAACATTTTTAGGGCAATATGGCAATAGCTTCAAAATGTATAATGCCTTTCCACGTGACCCCCATGTTCTCCTTGTAGAAATACATACAGTCTAAATATTCTTGCACAGAGGTACAAAACTAAATGTATAAAATCAATTTTGTAAAGTTGTCTGTACAATAAAAAAATTTTAATAGAAAGCTGGAAACACTTCAAGGTCGATCAATAGGAGAATATTTGAACAAATCATGCTTGATCCATTGTTTGTAACAGCAGAATATTGGAAATAACCTAAATGATCATTATTAGGAGAGCAGTGAATGACACATTCATATAATGAAATGTCACACAACCATTAAAAATAATAGAGAAGATCTATGATGCTAATGTGGAAAGATGTACCAGATGACAATGGGGGGGAAGGAGCTTACAGAATATCGTGTATACCATGGTCTCCGTGTGTGTGTGTATGGTTGTGTGTCTTTGTGTATGTGCACGTGTTGAATGTTTAAAGTTTAATACATTCACTAGAATGTACATCCTCGTGCAGGAAGGAATTTGGCCTGTCCTGTTCACCAACATGCTGCTACGTCTCTACATCACGTAATAGAGACACAAAAGCCATGATGAATGAATGAATGAATAAATATATGTTAGTACAAGTACATAATTTAAGAGGTGTAGAGGAATACACACCAAATTCATAACAGGTATGCATAGGAATAGAGGACAAAGAGGCTAAGAAAGTGTATGTTGAGGGGCACCTGGGTGGCTCAGTGGGTTAAGCCGCTGCCTTCGGCTCAGGTCATGATCTCAGGGTCCTGGGATCAAGCCCCGTATTGGGTTCTCTGCTCAGCAGGGAGCCTGCTTCCTCCTCTCTCTCTGCCTCCCTCTCTGCCTGCTTGTCATCTCTCTCTGTCAAATAAATAAATAAAATCTTAAAAAAAAAAAAAGTGTATGTTGACCTTCTACAATGTTGGAATATTTTTAGAATATTTTTCAAAAGATTTTGTCAGGAAAAAATTAAAATATTTTCAAACTACAATAAAACTGCACAATAGAAAGCCACGTTGTGACTCCCACTTGCATTTGCTTTAAGACCGCAGAATCTGTCACAAAGATCTACATAGCCTCTTCCATCCTGCCCTGCTTCCCTCTTCTCCCAGCTCCTGTTGGAAAAGAGTGAGAGGAAGAGGAGCTGAGCAGCCACAAGGAACCAGCTTCTCTTCCAAAGCTGGTATTTCTGTGCACTTGGTGGGGCTAAGCTTAGCACTCTTGAATTCTGACCTTGTGAAATATTCACCAGGAAAAGACTCACAAGACATCATCAAGGACAGCTCAGTGAAGGTGCCCAAAGAGTCTGGAGCAGCAGTGACGAGGGAGACGAGAGGGATGGACACATTCAAAAGGAACAGGAAGTATATTGAGGGACTTCCGGTATAAAATGGTGGGTTGAATTCACCTGTTTGTCTTCTCTCTTTCTCAAAACCCCACGGAAATGACAGTAAAGAATTATAAACTCACCAGGACAAAGAGAGTGGGAGAATAGAAAACGACGGAGGGAAATGTCAGCCAGATTTTGAGACATGGAAGGGAATGGGATAAATAAGTGACAAGTGGTTGAGGTTCCAGCCCTTTCCCGTCAGCCAGAGACTGGGTGGAGGGATGTCAGTGTGAAGCCAGTTTAAGCTCCAGGATCCTGGAGAGCCTCAAGACGAGGAGGCACCAGACAGACTTGGAGTGAAATCAGGAAAACTTTAAGGCATTCCTCCTCCTCCACCTTCCTCCTGCAGGAGAGAAAGACTACAGGCACAAGTTTAAAGGCTCTAGACTGGACAAAACCAGTCACAAAAGAAAGTGAAAGTGAGGGCCCTTTAGGATACAAGCAAACACACTGACAAGTCCTTTCTCTGCTCAGCTCCCAGTCTGGGCTCCTGCTCAATACTCATCTCCTTTCTAAGTGAGAGATTCACTGTTTCCATTTGGAGGGGTGTGGGGGTCGGGGGGAACTGCTCTGTCCAAGAGGGGGGGGAAGAAAAACTTACAGATATTGATATTTTGCGATCCTTCATTGAAACAGGCAAATCATTGTCCACTGTCCCCGCTCAGAGCCTCACCAGTAACACGATCAATCCCAAACATAAAGCATGGAGTCTGCTTTGAATGCCTTATTTTGAAACAAAAGGGATATCCAAGCATCACCATATATTTGATCAAAACCTCTAAGATGAAGTTCAGAGATAAAAACAAATAGAGGAAAGAAGGAAATGTGAGAAAACAAAGACTAGATATAATGTGCAAGAAAAAAAATTAAAGGTGCTTACGTGGCTCAGTCGGTTGAGAGTCTGACTCTTGATTTCATCTCGGGTCATGATCTCAGGGTGGTGAGATCAAGTCCCAAGTCAGGTTCCATAGGACTCAGCACAGAGTCTGCTTTTCCCCCTTCCTCTGCTCCAGCCCCTGCTGTCTCTCGCTCCCTCTCAAATAAATAAATAAATAAAATCTTTTTTTTTAATTTCCAAAATACTGAAATATCTTCAGAAAGATATGGTGTGCGTGACTATAATGCCTAAAAAGGAGAACCCAGGGGACAATAAATAGTTCTGGAAATTAGAAGATACAGTGCCGCAATGAAAAATTGAGATCGTTTGGAAGATGATGATGAGAAAGCTCCCAGAAAAGAGAATTGTTTTTAAAAAAGACAGACAATGGAGAGAGAAAATATTAAGAAGAAAATTAAAGATTCCAAATAATAGGAGTTTTAGGAAACAATAATAACAAATAATAATAAAAAATAATAACAACTTAAAAGAGAAAAGGAGAAATAACATAAGAAATTAATCAAGAAAATTTCCCCAAATGGAAGAACACCAGTTTTGAGGACCCATCAGTTATCCACCTCTGTAACTGAGAAAAGTCCCACATCAAATTATACCATCATAAAATTTCAAACCCCAACAACTTTCGAGAGTGAGATTTTTAAGAAGGTGTAAGAAAAGGACCATCACAGTTTGCTATTCTGCAAACTGAAAGACAACACGTTTCTTCAAAATGCAAGGGTATTTCTTTCCAACTGAGAATTCCATAACCAGCCAAATTATTATTTTGTTGTGAATGATAGAAAAACATGTATTTTCAAACTTGCAATACATCAAAAATTGAAATCTCAGATCGCCTTTATCCAGAAAAGGGGGAGTTTTTTGTTTTTGTTTTTGTTTTTTCTTTTCTTTTCCTTTTCCCCCTCTCTGGGCATGAATCAACCCAGAGACAAGCAGAGAAAGCGAGGGGAGGGACCGACCATGGCTTCCCGAGGTCACTGCTGAGCCCCAGACCCAGAAGTCCGAAGTCAGGGCTGCACCACCGTCTCTGGTTCACTCTGGAAAATGCAGCCTCTACGAGTTAAAGCCCATCTCACTCTGCTTCTTGAAGCATTTTTTTAGTTGTGCCAACCACTATTGGTCTTTCTCTTTCCTGACCACTCATTGTTTTCGTTTATAATATTAAATCGATGACTTACTTTTTTTTCTAAGTCCTCGTGCCTTCGGCATGTAGGCTTTACGTTTCTCTCCTGTGCTGCCCAGTGGGTTACAACTACTCTTGAACCAGAGCAGTAAGCATTCTTGTGAATTCGTCTCTCCCTCACACCCCCATGGACCACCATGTTGATTCCATGCCCCGTCCTTGCTCCTCCCACCTTCTCTCACCTGGATTCCTACGGATTTGTTTTCAGTTTCCTTCCTCCAGAATCAGTTCTCCACACAGCTGCCTCAGAGACCATTCCAAAACACCAAGTGATCATGACCCTTTTGCCTGCTTGACATACCTTCATTTCTCTCTCAACACCAGCAGCATAAAACCCGAAGTCCTTAACATATCACGCAAGATTCCGCCCGGCTATCCCCCTCCCACCCCCCACCCGAATCCACCTGAAATCACTTAGAGCTATTGCATACCCTACCTCCCACCCCACCTGGTTCCATTAGTCTGACAAATGCCCATTTGTCCTTCTAGAACCGGCACGATTAAGTCCTGCTCTGTGAAATTCCACAAATACTTCCCTTCTGCCAGAGCATTTCCTATATGTTTTACAACCTCGTGTTATGTGCCAGCTTCCCACATTAAGGTAGGCTTTGTCCTTAGTAGGTAACAAATATTTGTTGAAGGATCAATGAGTTCTCTTCTAGAACCTAATTCCTAGTACTTTTGTGAAAATAGACCTCAATAGGTATTTAACTAAATAAATAGAAGGTTCTCTATTACCCATTACTCCGGTGTGGGTAGTATAATATGACTATTTTCCTTGAGGAAATTACCTCTCTGGCTCATGAAGGTTGACTGTTAAATTGTTAGCAACTTCCTAAACTGTGTGAGATTATGCAGATAATTTGAAATCAACCGTGCTGGGAGTATTTACACATGAAAATGTCCCCTGCCCCTACCCCCAGAGCCATTTGCTAACTATTTAGCAGCTCACCCACTGCCTCAGCCCATATGGTTTGACAGGAGTTGACCTCTACCTGTAACCAGCTCAGCCTGGCCACTCAGGGTAGCCCAAGCTTTCCAAGGTCACAGCGATTGGTTCACAAGTGAGCACGCTACTTTTGCCTAACCAGACTCTCCTAGGACTGTTACTGCAGCCACTGAAGGCTTCCAGGCTCCCCGCCCGATGCAGAACTCGATCCCAGGACCCTGGGATCATGACCTGAGCCAAAGGCAGACACTCACCCAACAGAGCCACCCAGGCATCCCTGTTGTTTTATTGTCACTTACAGTTGTACATATCCTGCCTTATAGGCTCTCTTCTCCAGTTCCTGAGCATTTTCCTGGAATGTGGAAGGCACTTCTTCAGAGGATGACCTTGCTCAAATCAATGAGCCTGCCTTGGGGACTGCCCCTAGACATGGACCAAGGCCCCCAGCAGCTGCATGGACTCCATGATCCGCCCTTCTTGATAACAGCTGAACCTCGTCCTCTATATTTACATGTTTCAACTGGAGGTGTTGGTGCCAAGCCACATTACTGGGAACACTTGAGAGAGAAGAGCCATAATCCTAACTAAGTCACAAGCTACCCAATGGCCGCTATGCCCATGGCTTCTTCCTTGATTTTATGAAAAACCCCAATGAATGCCTTATTTTGGCTTATTATTAGCCAGTGGGAGTCAAGACAGTTTCCAGTGGTATATGAATGTCTTCCTTCTAACAATCATGTATTTACTTTTCACATCTATTCAGAAAAATGTACCTAACACATCTAAAAGGATTTCATGGATATCGTCACTTGAGATGAAGCCAAAACAAGTACTTTTTCTTTCAATCTGTCAATTTCAAGAAAAACATCCAATAACTGTTGGTGAGCAAGCAACGGGAGCCAAATCTGGTTTACTTGGGAACCATGCAATTCTTGGCAGGAAATCAGGAAGTCCCCCAAACTGAGAGAAAATCTAGAGAAAAGGGCTGGGAAAATAAATAAATAAATAAGCAGGAACCAAGGGAAGCTGTGCCTGAGGAATTAGAGAGACTTTCTCATGAAGACATTACCTCCAAGTACCATGGTCACGGCTGCTACTAGACTTTGCTGCCACTGGTTTCACAACGCTGTCCAATGACTTTGCCACAAATTCTTTCAGAATGAAGTATTTCTATGTGCTCAAGGTGTGAAGAACAACAGGGCATGATGTGACCTGAGCCAAGAGGCCACACCTGTACCACAGTGAGAAAGGAGAGAGAACACTTAACCACTTACCGGCAGGTCCCAACATGGCTGCCCATGGCAAGCACCTGCCGGGCTTTCAAACACGCAGCTTCCTGCCCCCACCCCCAGGGGTTTGGATTGTATTGGGCTGAAGGACAGGCTGGCCATCAGGAGCTTTTATAGGTGTCCAGGGGATTTTATCGCGCAGCCTAGGTGGGAAACCTGTGGGCTAGTTCATCCGGCTTCCATAGTGGGCAGTTTTATTCCTCGAAGGGAGCTTGGCTTTATCTGACGCCTTCCTTGCCTGCATTCCACGATTGATTTCCTTGCTCTCCTTACATGCTCTAGAGCTAATGCTGTTTTCAGCTCTTTCAATTATGCGATTTCCTTATCTTTATACTATTGAGAATACCTTACAAGATTTCTTAAACGGCAACTAAATTTATCTGCCTGTCATTTTGTTTTCATTATCCATGATAGCAATCTCTCGCATAGCTTATGAGAACATATCAAGTGATTGGTTTTAAACAAACAAACAAAATTCCGCCCAGTTAACATTTGTCCCAAGGTGGAGAGGCGGCTCGTTGCCTCCGTGGTTTGCACACGGTATGCATCCGATTCAAGGGTTCACTCCAGCCCACAAAGACTTCTCTCCTGAATCTATGGACGTTTGTTCTTATCTACTGTTCCCTCCTTATCACCAGTAACGGTGTGCTGTTTTCTGGAATATGACGCGATAACCCAAGTTTTGCTCCATAATGAAAGCAATAATTCTGAAAGCATGCCGAAGGAATAAAGATGCATGGTAATTGTCAGAAGTTCTTCATTTTGAAGGCGAATAGGCATTTGCTCATCGTGGTTGACAGCTGATGGCTTTCAGATGTAGAATGTCTGTAAAAATAACAAGAATTTTAACAACGTAACTTCTGTCTTGCTTTCAGATGAGATGATCAACAAAAGGAGTTCTGGATCTATGGAATGCATGAGGAGATCAACCTCAAAGTCATGTCGAACCGTAGCTATGATTCCTTGCGATTAGCCATGTGGGTTCCAGCCTGCCACCTGCCCCAGAGTCAAAATCTGATGAGGCAGTTCGTCTGTCTTTTTGACTTCTAGAACCCAGGGTTTCCCCACCTCGGTTCTACTGACGTTTGGAGCTAGATAATTCTTTGCTGCGGGGAGCCGCCCTAGGCACCGGAGGATGCTTAGCAGTATCTCTCCACGCAAGAGGCCAGCAGCACACGTGCCTCCCCTCCATGTGGTGACTTTGACAAATACGCCCACAAGGCAGCATCACTCCCAGCTAAAAAGCCATGTCCCAGCCCCCATCCCTATTAGAATCACCTGGAGAGCTCAAATGCCTTGACCTCCGATCCCAGTGGACTCAGAATCTCTGCCACGAAGCCCAGGCAACAGCACCCAAAAAGCCACTCAGAGGTTCTCAAGCACAGCTCTGGGTTGAGACTCTCCATCCTCGCGCAACTCGCCATGGCGTTTCTTCGAGTCCTTCTCCAACACTTTCATAATCCGACCCTCCACTTAGCAACACATGAGCAACTACTATGTAGAAACAATATTAGCTATCGTGTCGAGTACCGTCTCATGGAATTTGCAATTTAATGAGGTCATGAGAGTGCAAGGGAAATAAATTGTTTTTCATATGTGAGGACATGTGGGAAAATACCTAGAAAGGAGACTTAAAAGGAGTAAGAGGAAATGAGTGCCCATCTGGGAAAGGAGAGTGAGGGAAGTTCATGGACAGGTGGGAGCTCCGAGAGCCCAGTGGGGGCGAAAGGGCCCCCCACCTCTGAGAGAACACAAGAGGCCAGGGACATTTTGATTTTTTGGAAGCTCCCGGTATATTTTTAAATGTAAGGGGTTATAAAAATTACCGTGTATGTTTAGCATTTACCTTTTCTTTAAATAACTACTTTATTATAATTCATACCATAAAAATCCACTGTTTCAAAGTATACAATCCAGTAACTCTGAGTATATGCTCAGAGTCGTGCTATCATCACCCCTGTCAAATTTCAGAATATCTTCATCACCCCAAAAAGAAACCCCCACCTGTAAGCAGTCACACTCTTCCCCATTCTTGCAAGCCCCCAGCCCCTGGCAACCAATAATTTGCTTTTCGTCTCTATAGATTTGCCCATTCCGGACATTTCCTACCAACAGGATCCTGCGGTATAGGGCCCTTGTGTTTCACTACCTGGACAGCGTCTCAAAACAAAACAAAGCAAAGTAAGAAGGAGAGCAGAGCCATCCTCCCAAGATGCAATGAAACTTGGTGCCTAAGAGATTTTGGCATCAGCCAAAATTCCGTCCACATTAATTCCTGTACCTCTAGCTGGATGATCTGGAGCAGACACCCAAAAGCATCCCCAACAACCTACCCACTGCCCAGATCTTATACACAGAGCTTGGAAAGGCTAAATGGACATTGTCCTAGGCCCTACAGTTTTGCTAAAAAGAGAACATGGAAAGTCTCTTAGGAAAGGTATTTCCTTCTGTGATCACAAAGAAGTGCTTAGAGAAAACACTCTGCCCCTTATCCTCCACCCCTTTCTTCCCTTGAAGAAAGTGTGATGGCAGGAGCCTTGGACACATGGCTTCCATATTGTGACCATGAGGGAAAAGCCAAGAAGATCATAGACATGTCAGCCCAAATTCTGATACCATTGAGCTACTGAACAAGTATTTGTAACTGCCTTCTCACAGATTGGTATGCCCAAAATACAAGTCTTGTGTGTCTAAGCTACTACTTCTTGGATTTTGGTTACTTGAAGACCAAGTATCCTTGACTGAGACAGAAAGTTTTTTCACTTCTATGCAGCAGTTCATGTGTTGGTGGGTGGAGCTCCCTCACCTGTGAATAAAGAATCCCTTACCATGCTTGAACATAGAAAGCAGCTTCCTTTTGGGAGTGTCTCTTTCCTTTCCATGCAAGCTCTTGGGACTAGTGTCCTGTTCCCTTTTAGCCAAGATTTGGGCATGTTAGCCGTCCTATACTCATCAGAAACCCCTCCCTGGAATTTGATTATTGAAATGGAAAGTTAGTGGAGTTCATTCCTTCTGGTGAAAGAGAGCTGACTAGTTAGACTCCTCCCAGCCCAGGGCTGCTCCCATGTCACCCATACGTGCATTCATTCCTTCACTCCAAAAAATATTAGGGAGGAACTAATATATGCAGATGTGAGGATGTGGAATTGAAGAAAAGAGACAAATTTAAGTAACTAGTATCCAAGGAAAGGGAGTTAGATTGTAAACAGGTTGGTGCCTTATATAATGGAGATGGTGATATGGCCACAAAGAAAAATAGCATGGAATAAAAGGGGACAGATAGTGATAGGAAGTGGGGAAAGGTGGCTCCTATTCTGGAGGGTGAGCAGAGAAGACTTCACCAACAAAGCTGTAAAGAGGCTCTGGGAAGAGCGTTCCATGTGGAAGGTAGGCACATGCAAAGGCCCTGGGGCAGAAGCATGCTTGGTGTATTAAAGCAAAAATGAGGGGGAGGTGAGTGTGGCTGGAACAGAAGCATGGAGGGGAAAGACGATGGGTGAGAAAGCTGGAGAGGTGACAGGGACTGGATCAGTCAGATCAAACCATTGACTAAAACATAAGAAACTTTCCAAGGAATGATGTGATCTGGCTTAGTTTTCAACATTATCCCTCCAGACCACCTGGGAGGAGAAGGAAGGCAGTTAAGCCACTGAGACAGTGATGACAAGGCTTTAGGTAAGAAATGATACAGCTAGACCAGGCTATACCTGTGGGTCCTGTTTGCCAGGGTGGAAGATCCTGAGAAGGACGTTAAGATGGCGGTCATCACTGTGGGTCCCACTTTGTAGCACTCTGGGGAAAGTCGGTTCCTTCAACCTCCCCTTTGATTCAGACCTCCCAATATTCTTCCAGTAAACTCCCTTTGGCTTAAATTAACCACAGTTCATTGTTCTCTCATGAGCAACCAAAGCCTCTTAAACAATAAAACAGACTAAATCAGCTTTTCTGTGTCTGTCCAGGACATGAAACACCCTCCTGACCATGTCCTGAGCAACAAGCCACAAATTCACAAATGAACTTTTGGACGCCACCTATTTCTCCGTTCGAGGCTGATTTTTCCTCTCATGGCATCTCTCCTCAGAGAGACAGTTTCTGCCAGTACAAGGTGGGGAAGTGTCAAATACTATTAAAACTTGATTGCTAATTCAAATGCTATTGTGCTTGATATGCTTGTCATGTACAAGTGCACAATGTAGCTTAATAAAATTGATAGAACTCCCTTTGAAGATATTTTTGTCACAGAGGCACTCAATAAAACTGTTTCCATCAGGCTCTTCTGCCTCTTCGATATTTTGTTAGTGACACATTTTCATGAACTAGTCCGGGGCCTAGCAAGGCGTGTTTTGCAAAGAATGTTGGAGGGCGAAGGAGGAGTGCTCAGATTTTTCTCTTTATTTCTTGTAATTAGGAAGACCTCCACCAACTGCCTAATGATGCGGTTCGTCTGGGTCACTGGGAAACCGAATCAAAGCTGTTTTTCTTCAGAGTCATGTGGGATCAAATAAATAAGCCACAGAGGTTGCTGTAACTAACTCAAAAATAGCTCATTGTAAATACCAAGTCCAAAAATTAATCTGTTCAAGGAAATGTTCCTTTTCTTTTTTGCCTCCATTCAACCAGTGTTTTCAGCTTGGGACTCGAGGGAACTGTAGGTTCACCTTCAGTACCAAGATGGCGGAGCTTGGCTCCCACCTTTGGCCATGGTCAGCTGGACTAGAGCTAGGTAAGTGAGGTCTTCATGGTGATACTGACCAGCCTTGGAGGGATACCGACCTGAGTTCAAAGCCGGGCAGTTTGGGGAAATCGCATTATCCTGAAGCTCAGATCCCACACTTATAAACTGGGGACAAGATACTATTACTACTATGAGATTAAGTACTCTTTTGACTGTAAGTGACAGAAAATTTAATTCAAAGAGACTTAAGAAGGAAAAAAGACATTAATTGACTCAAATACTTGAAAATGTTGAAGATCGGGGTGCCTGAGTGGCTCAGTTGGTTAAGCAGTTGCCTTCAGCTCAGGTCATGATCCCGGGGTCCTGGGATCGAGCCCCACATTGGGCTCCCTGCTCAGCAGAGAGCCTGCTTCTCCTCCTCCTTCTGTCTGCCGCTCTGCCTACTTGTGTTCTCTCTGTGTGTGTCAAATAAATAAATAAAAATCTTAGAAAAAAAGAAAGGAAAGAAGAAAAGAAAATGCTAAAGATCAAGCTGGCTTCTCACCCAGACTGATTTGGGGGCTCAGAAATCTCTTCAGGACCTGGTAGCCATGTTTCTTGGCTCCAACCGCCCCCTACGTCAGCGACACTCTCAGGATGACCAGCTCCCTATGATGGCAGGATGGTGGCCAGCTTCTTGCTTTGCGTATTTTCTTCCTTTTTTTTTTTTTTTTAAGATTTTATTTATTTATTTGACAGACAGATCGCAAGCAGGCAGAGAGGCAGGCAGAGAGAAAGGAGGAAGCAGGCTCCCTGCTGAGCAGAAAGCCTGATGCGGGGCTCGATCCCAGGACCCTGGGATCATGACCTGAGCCGAAGGCAAGAGACTTAAACCACTGAGCCACCCAGGCACCCCGCCTTACGTATTTTCGAATGAAAAATAGAACACCTCTCCCCAGCCATGTGAACAATGGCAAAAACTGTGTCAGGTGCCCATCCTTAAATCCACCCCCAAATCAGAGTACACACACATGATGGACCTATACATGGTGTCACATCACTCAGGTCACACGGCTTTGGGGTTCTGCCAGAAGCAAGAAGAGAGAGCGGGTGTCAGAGCACTGTCTCCCGTGTGCCCTCAGCAAGGCAGGACCTCAGCGGGCGGCAGGGGAGCTAGAAGGAGCAGGTTTTGATTTGAAAATTCTGAAAACAGAAGATACAGCCCTCCTCGTCCTGGTCTCCTAAAGCTCACTGATGTTTCAGATGTGGGTTTAAGTCGGTTTGGTTTTAGCCTTAAATGCAAAGTGATTCAACAGGGGAGAAATAAAAAGATAAGTGAAAGAGACCAGTAATCTTCTTAAGCAATCCCTTACCTTTTTGCTTTTCTTATCTTTTCTGGGACTTTTGGTTTTGTTTTTGTTTTGTTTTTGTTTTTGTTTTTGTTTTTTTTGTTTTCATTTTAATGTAGCTGGACTGCGTCTGAAACAGCCCCTCACTCCAGCAAAAGCTGGGATTCAGGCTTACCAGATTTCAGATTTACTGCCTTCAAGTCCCCCCTAAGGATAATTATTTGTAAACGGCTGATACCTACCTGTAACTCATGCGTTTGCCTGTAAATTAACGCACTGAGAATGACTTCTCACTCAAGGCACAATGAAAACATGAGAAATGGGTTTTAATAAGCAGGGTTTGAAAGGGGATCGGAGGGAGAGAAGAGAGGCCCTCGGTCCACATCAGAACACTGAAAGGACACAGGAATCTAGTAATTACTTCGTCATGGAACCTGTGTCTATGGATTGTCCGTGTTTAGCTAACTAGAAAACTCTTGCTGCATGATTAAATGTCATTTACATAAAGTATGAATCACACACAATAGGAACGGAAACTTCATTTTCTCCTAAAAATATATTTCGGGTTTTTGTCTCACAAAAAAAAAATAAATAAATAATAATGATGGTTTATTTTCCAGAGTCAAGTAATAGAGAAAACCTGAAAAACTCTCTCATAGCCTCAACTTAGGAGGAAAACTACTTATCACACATCCCTCTCCGGCTGATTTTTGTATCTATTTACTCAAGCATACACACATTTTTCAAACAAACATGGCATCGCATGATAATGCTGGGGGCCGGGAACATTTATTCTCTCCTCGCCATGTTTCCCTGCAGAGGAGCCACTATCGTTGTAACACCCTTGCTCCCGCCCCGCAGAGGGAGGCACTCAGGGATGGGCGGGTGACAGTCGTGGGTCCGCATCGCTCACTTGCGGGAGGAAACGGATTAAAAAGCCCCCTTTCTTCTCTGCCTCAGCACCACACCACCTCTGAGTCAGCAATCTCGGAGAAGTGGACCTTTTCCCCAGGTAGGCTGAACCCAGGTGGACCCACTTCTAAGCTACACACCCCCCCCCAAAAAAAGTCTCATCAGCAATAAAGCTGCGTCATCTCCATCTGTCTGACTTTCTGCTTGTCCAATTACTTCCCCAGATAAATTCCTGGAAGCTGTTAGATCAAGGCACATGGATATATAAGGTTAATACACACACACACGCACGCACGCACACGCACACACACGGTACCAGCTGTCCTTCCAGAAAGTCTGTGTCATGGATCCCCAAGGGTCCACTTCCCCACACGTTTAAAAACACAGAGCATTTCCTTTTTACCGTTTCCCATCTCTCTCTGAGATAAAAATACCCGATTGTGTTTGCAGTTTTGTTGATCCTAAATATCCGATTGTGTTTGCAGTTTTGTTGATCCTGACGCGATCTCATTTTTCAGAAGCTTAATGTATTCTTTCATGAATTGTCTGAGGAGCCAACCTGTGCTCCAGTCAACGTTCTCTGATGGGCACGTGCTCGATGTCAGGTCACATCACGAAGACCTCCCCCGCCTCTTCTCCTGCCAGCCCTCAGGAGGACTCCTCCCAAACATCAGGATGCGGAGTTGCGACAGAAGCTATCTCTGGCTATCTGGGGTAGAAAAGGAATTTAATAAAGGGCATTTCGGAGTCAGAGAATCCTCATGAGGGACAGAGGACTTGGACTTGGAGGCAGCTCAGCCAGGAAGAACGCCCACAGCGGCCTGCAGAACCGCTCCGGGGGACCACCAGTGTCCCCCTCAAGACCCCGACCCTGTAGCTTGTGGCACCTGCATCACCATGTGGGCTTGGGACACTGTCCTGAAGCCCCTGTAGCTGCTGCCTCCAGAGCCCAGACGGGGCCCCCACTTCACCCGCCGGAGTGGACTCTTGCAGCGTCTCCTTGTCTCACCAGGAGGAATCCCAGGATCTGCTGTGGATGCCGGACTGTGGCTGTCCTTGAGCCACCCGAGAGCCTAGGAGGATGAGCCTTCTATGGTCGATGACAGAGACTTACAACATGGAGAATCCCTCATGTCTAGAAAGGATGGGAAAAGGGGTTGAGCAGCCAGAAGAAATGCCAAGTGTCCCCCAGGAGGCTTGGGGACGGGCACCCCATATTATGATATCTTTGGATCTTCTGAAACTTCATGTTCCATCCAGTGCAGGCAACTGAGTCCCTCCTTACCCCCGCACTACCCCCAGGGTTCCACATGCAAAACTTCCCTCTGAGATGCTCTCCGTCTTCTGCCTGTCAAAACCCTGCTGGTCCAGGCGACACCCCGTTAAAAGTCATGCTTAAAATACACCCCAGATTCTGAAGTTTCAAACTGTCTTTGGTAAGAAAACATCAACTTGCCTTCTGCTTCTTTCTTGCTAGATTTAGAAGGAGACATTTGGCCCATTCTCCTAGGAAGGATGACTTTCACCAGGACGGAAGACAAATATTCTAAAACAGACGCATTCGCTGTCTTCCTGGTGCTTAGAATCTTAAGAAAATGTTTGCTTCGGGAATGAATAGAAACTTCTTCCTTAACCGAGAATTCTTCCAGCCATCCCTCAGCTACTTTTCCTGCACCTGAATGATGGAGCCCTGTGGAGAAAAATCGCCTAATGGTGTTGATTGATGTCTTGACAAGTGTAGAAAGATGTGAACATGTTTTGATAGGTACACTCAACTTGTTTGACTTTGTCTTTGCTACACTGGGTGGCGCCTCCCAGAAATGGTGATCAGACGGTTGTGTATCCCAGGAACAGAGCTGGAGGGGGGAAGACATCATTTCCTAGCGTTGGCAATTGCCAAGTCCTTTCAACAGGCGGCCGAGCCCCACCTCAAGGCAGGTAGGGAGGGGCTTCTGCTTCTACTCTCTTCAGTTGGGCCAATCACCCTGAAAACTTCCAAAACTGGCCTGAGTGGTCCCCTCCATTACAAAATATACCCTGGAAAAAATAACCAAAAGAAATGTGTCAACACTTATTAGTGGTTGCCCTTGGGAGGTTGGAGTCATGGGCTATCGTAAGTGCTTTGTGTTTTTAAAATTTTTCTGTCCCTCGCTTGTCCCACCTGGGATTACATTTAGTTAATGTTTTACCTTATTACACCCTGCCAGGGCCACCCGTGGTTGTGCGCCCATCCTCTGTTGAACTCTCTTATTTCAAGCCGTGACCAGCCAGCGGCTCACACAGGTTAGGTACTCAACCAATGTTCACAGAACTGAATTCTCATTTTTTGTTTTCTTTCACCAAGGAAGACTTACCTTATCAGAATAATGGTCTCCACTGCCACTTGTTTCTAGGAAATTAAATCAGTTGGGACTTGGCATATCCTTGAGGAAATGGAGGCCGAAATTTTTCCCAAACTCCACCCCTGGAGGGCCCCATTCTCGCAAGCTTCGGGGTAATCCTCGCAGAAACTTCCATGACGCTCTTCCAGATCAGAGTTTTATTAGGTGATAACTGGGGGGTGAGAAGTGGGAGAATATGATTCTGACAGTAGAAATGCTGACTATAAAAAAATGTAAGTTTGCTCTGTGACCCAGAGACCTCCCCTAGAGATGCATTCTACGGATCTGCCCACATAGGCACTAAGGATATATAAGCAAAGGTGTCTTCTGCAAGGTTGCTTCAAAGACTTTAAAAACTGGATACAACCTCCTTCTCTGGATAAATAAAGGACAGTACATCCATGTAAACAATGGAACATTCTCCGGTGGTTATAAAGAATGAGGTAGATCTATAGGTATTGAAATGGAAAGATCACTATGGCAATTGCTAACTGGAAAAAGCAACATATCAATACATAGATTATGATTCCATTAGGTAAAAGTAATAAAAGCTAATGGTTTCTTTTTAAATTTCCCATGTACATAGGAAATGTCTAAAGTATACACATTGACATGTGAACAGTGGTGACTTCTGGAGAAGGAAGAGGATTTTCTAGAAGGGATAAAAAGGGACATGTTTACCTCCACGTTACAAATGAAATCACGAAATATTAGTTGTTTGAATCCTTATTAGAGCCTACATTTCTATGTTAATGTGTCATTATAAACGTTTTTTTTTTAAAGATTTGTAATTTCAGGCCAACGTTAGAATTCACAA
Organism: Mustela lutreola; assembly: GCF_030435805.1. Lineage (NCBI taxonomy): Eukaryota > Metazoa > Chordata > Mammalia > Carnivora > Mustelidae > Mustela > Mustela lutreola. The sequence goes on from NC_081298.1 coordinate 9,343,416, forward strand.
ACATGTTTAGATGAAGACTTCTGGAGAACACCGTGGAAACCCATTTATTAACCTTGAAATAACAAAATTTTGCATGTCTGCTTTATGTCAATATCTTATTAAACTATAGCCTTAAACGGTAGCAGCTTAAGGAAATTGTAATGCAGTGAAATAAATTGAGAAAACCCTATTGATTGATTTACTTTTCTTTTCTGAAAACAGGGGAAAGTCATAATTTATTTCTAAAGGTGGCATCCCCCTGTTACAAAAACAGCAGCGTCTCATACGGTGCATAGTGTGAGAAGCCCAGATCCAAGGAGAAAGGTAAAGGATCTGTGAGAACAGGAATCAAAGAAAAAGCAGGCCATGATTTCATGGGTGTAAGACAAAGCGATCCAAACAGACTGAAATCCTGAAAAACAAATTAAAAGAACGTCCTGATAGATGACGAAAATCGCTCCGGTAAAGCCAGCAGAATACCTCCCCTCGTCCACCTAGACCACACGGTCTCCCTTAGTCATTCCACAAAAGATCTAAGCAGACGGTATTAATATTTACAATAAATTTTCTTTGTGCAGTAACATATATAGAGAAACAATAGCCAAGATACCTATGGGATTACAATAATTTAAACTTATGTCTTTTGCTTCTATTGTACCGTAATACCGCAGGGATTTTATACATATTGAAAGATTCAGAATCATGTTATACTTCTTAAAGTGGAATTTCACACATATAAGCCGAAAATAAAACAATGTCTGGGAGAAAATTTCATAACATGCTCAACAAGAATTGTATCAGAATTCATACCTCTACACTCATTTTTTTTTATTATTTTTACAAAAAGGAGGACAATGTTAAATATACGGCTAAAGAGCGCCCTCTAGTGGGACACAGTGGGAACTCAGAATTTGACCTATTTCCCGAAAATGTTGCCTCTCAGAGTTGCTGTGGATAAAATAGACTGCTTCGAACCACAGCACTCTTTATTAAAGCCACCGCATTATTTTATTTTTCTGCTTTTCAGCTATTAAATTAAATGTAGTTGATTAGTCTTGAAAATAGCTTTTTCTTCTCGCAGCACATCAAGGCTTGAAACGGCAATCAATTTTTCTGATCAAAATGCCCTTCTTTGTTTAAGAATCTTTGAATGCAAACATGACTGCAAATGACTAGGAGATGGGGACACACCTGTCCCTTTTAAAAACTTCTCTTCTTTGGCCTCAAGCACAAATCCGCTGATGCCTCCTTGTGGTTTGATGCAGACAATGATAGAGACCAAATTAAAATCCCTCTTAAGGCAGAAGCAAGAGGTGCTGAGGAAACTTGCCACAGCAGATTTCAGAAAAGTGCCCAGGACCAGCGATCTCTATACAACCATTAATCATAGTTCATCTCTATTTGGTGCCACTCAAGTGAAAGGGGAAAGACTTGAGAAGCCTAGCACACTAAGCAGTTTAATAATCAAAAAGGTCAACAAGAGGAGTTTCCCTAAAACAACAAGGTTCTCAAAGAAATCCAGGAACAATAAACTTGTGAAGCAAGAGAGAGTTTCAAGGTTATTTCACACAATCTATCACCTTCATTTTTACCATAGTAACAACCCATCTGTCCTTTACTTAAGGTTTATCTTTTAGGAGGACTTTTGTTTAAAGGACGATGAAGATCACACACTACAGTTAGAAACTAACCATGAAGGTAAATAAAATTTTTAAAAAGAGTATTATTGGGGCACCTGGGGGGTTTCCATCAGTTAAGCGTCTGCCTTCGGCTCAGGTCATGATCCCAGGGCCCTGGGATCGAGCCCCGTGTCTCTCTCTCTCTCAAATAAATAAATAAATTCTTTTAAAATAAATAAATTCATAATTTAAAGCAGTATTATTACATTCTAGGCACTGGGATTTGTACTCAGGCTGAGACCTGCTAAAAAGGAAAGGTTGAGAAGTATTAGAGATGTTCAGGAGAAAGTACTCAGGAGAGACTTTCTTGTCCATGTTTCTGGAAGGATAGGACAGGAATCAGAAACCACCTTCTTATGTGATTCAATGTCCTCTGAAATTAATGTCCAGCTGGTCAGAATGGCTAAAATTAAGAACTCAGGAAACAATAGATGTTGGCGAGGATGTGGAGAAAGGGGAAGCCTCCTACACTGTTGGTAGGAATGCAAGCTGGTGCAGCCACTCTGGAAAACAGTGTGGAGGTTTCTCCAAAAAGTTAAAGATAGCACTACCCTATGACCTAGCAATTATGCTACTGGGTATTTACCCAAAGGATGCAAACATAGTGACTCCAAGGGGCATGTGTACCCCAATGTTCATAACAGCAATGTCCACAATAGCCAAACTACGGAAAGAGCCCAGATATCCACCGACAGATGAGTAGATAAAGAAGATGTGGCATATAGATACAATGGAATATTACTCAGCCATCAAAAAGAATGAAATCTTGCCGTTTCATCACAACATGGATGGAACTAGGGTGTATTACGCTAAGTGAAATATGTCAGTCAGAGAAAGAAAAATACCATATGACTTCACTCATATGTGGAAATTAAGAAACAAATCAGATGAACGCAGGGGAAGGGAAGGAAAAATATAGTAAAATAAAAAGAGAGAGGGAAGTAAATCATGACTAGACTGGTTGCTGGAGGAGAGGTGGGTTCGGGGAAGGGGTGACTGGGTGATGGGCATTAAGAAGCGCACTTGAGGGAATGAGCATGGGGTGTCATATGTAACCGATGAATCACCAAATTCTACCCCTGGAACTAATTAATACTCTATGTGTTAACGAAATCGAATTTAAATTTTAAAAAAAAATTTCTTCAGATGCTTTCAAAAGAAAGAAAGAAGGAAGGAAGGAATCTAGTATTTGTTTCCAGTTTGGGAAGGCCTCACCAAACCCCAGCTTCTCACAAGATTGGAGACAATAAAACTCCAGGGAAAGTGCCTGCCCAGGGCTATTGCAGGTGACGTGGTTGGGGCCGCCCTCGGCCCCTCAGGTGTTTCCACTGCTGTGTCTCCAGGGAAGCGCCCATCTCTTGGCTTGTAGGCTCTTTCTGGTGGTGGGAACCCACTCAACTGCTCCACTCAGAGCAGGCCAGATCCTGGAGAATTCACATCCCCGGGAACAGTTCTCAGCCAAGGACAGATGATTAATTGGTGTATAAATACCTCGGCTCCCTCTCCCCAACCCCGGGGAGGAGGCCCGTGTCCATCCTGGGTCCCGGGGTTCCCACAAGGAATGAGGCTGCAGGTACTCATGATGGTAACTGGCGTGATAGTGCATCTTCGGTTGACTGTTCTCAATCCTAATCTCAGTGCTTCCTTCCTTTACAGGTGTCTCCTGGAGTGGCTTCTTGAATGATCTTCCTCACTCGAATCCGCATCTGAGGACCTGCGACTTGGAGAAACCCCAAATTAGGACAATTAAGTGCCCAATGAGCCATTGAGTCCATTTCTCAAACCCAATTTTCCTACCTCCACGTCTTGGATGGTTTTTATCTGTCTCCTCCTCCCCAAGGTAACCTAGTCCCAAGGTCTTAGGACCAAGGGAGTTGTCTCTAAAAAGATGGTGACCAAGTTACGAGGGTGCCGTCTAGTGGAAGACCGATCATTCTGGCTTGCCCAAGACTGAGGGGGTTCCCAGAAGGTGGGACTTGCAGGAAAAAGTCTAGAGCAAAGGGGGACCAGTTGGCCATCCATCTTTCCTCTGTGGAGGGGGCCACACAGCTCTGGGTACAGAGACCCTGACCTCTGTAACAAACAGGTATACTCTGTAAGACATCACTCCAACAGTGAAGCATCTGGGGTTCCCCAAACTGTGCTACGTAGTCAAGGGTCATAAAGGACAAGTCTCTACACCACTGGTTACACATTTACTGTGTGAGGGAAAGTTTAGCGCAGCAAATCTGCTTTTATAGATGTTCGAGTCCAAGAGGACGCTAGGGCATTTTAGCTTCTTTTCTTTTCTTTTTTTCTTAAAGATTTTATTTATTTATTTGACAGAGAGAGAGAGATCACAAGTAGGCAGAGAGGCAGGCGGGAGGTGGGGGGAAGCAGGCTCCCTGCTGAGCAGAGACCCCCCCCCCACCACCACTCGGGGCTCCATCCCAGGACCCTGGGATCATGACCTGAGCCGAAAGCAGAGCCTTAACACACTAAGCCACCCAGGTGCCCCTCAGCTTAGTTTCTTAAATGAGTTCATTTAATAAAAATAAATAAATAATGGCACACATTTTATATATCCATGGCAACATCTTGTAATTGGGGGGAAACTGAGTTATACGAACAACACTAGAAATCGTATATTTCTAGTTTTTTAGGTAAATTAAATTCAGTGATTTAATCTGCTAAATAGATCTCTAACTAACTGTCCTTCAGTAACTATTCTCCATAACCTATCAAAGGTCAGAATTCATATTTGTCTGGATAGCCGACAGGTGGATCCAAGAATCTCCGTTAGGTGGCATATAACAGAAAGCATAATGCAACTACCCTATTTGGGAGGCCCTTGCTACATGGGGATAAAAATATTAAATTCCCATGTCGCTGCTGGTTGCGGGACACTGAACAATCAGAGAACTATGCCAACTTCACCATCTGGGGCTGAATCCAGCGGTGAGAGACGCAAACACAACCCCTGCCCTTGGGGGGCTTAGGGTCAAGAAGGTGAGACAGAGAGGAATTGAATAATCACACAAATAAATATGTAATTACTGTAAGTGAGGTAAAACATATATTTTAGCATGTTATGTTCAGACATGCGGGGAAAATGTACCTTTATTTTCTATAACTGATTGAGTCCTCCTCTCCAAACCCTGAGTCAATCCTGCCTGTGGATAAGGAGAGCGCAAAGAAATGGAACTTAAAACTAGCAAACTATGGCATTTCAGTCCTTTCTGATTTAGACCCAGGCTCTTTTGGTTTACAACAGTAGGTTTCCATCTCTTCTGGCTAAACGTTGCTTTCTTCTGGGTGTTTCCCACACCTGCCCTAGAAGATCGATTTCCTCTCTGTAAAGGGATTTGGATCTTTAAGAAATTAACAACCCAGGAAGGAAACCTGTGTTAGTCTCTCCAGGCTGCTATAACAAATAACCATAGGTTGGGGAGCTTAAACAAGACACGTGTATTTCTCACAGTTCTGGAGGACGGGATATCCAAGATCAAGGTGTCAATAGATCTGGTGTCTGGGAAGAACCTGCTTCCTGGCTTGCTGCCTTCTCCACGGGTCCTCACGTGGCTAAGAGAGAGAAAAGAAGCAAGCTCTCTCCTGTGTCTTCCAGAAGGGTACTAACCCCATCCTGAGAGCTCCACCTCATGACCTAAAGACCTCCCAAAGCCACCATCTCCAAATACCATCTTACAGGGGTTAAGGATTGTAGGAGGACACAAACCCTCAGTCTATAGCAGACCTTAATGATTACTCTGCCTGGACCTTCATTTCTTGTTTTTGGGGACTACCCTCCATCTTTCTCTATTCATAATCACTGTGCCAGGCTCCTGGTCCATGGGCTGAATGTATGCCCTTCCACCAGAGTCTCAAAATCAGGTCATACTCATATGTTGCAGAGTCACTAATGTAAACTTTCCCATTCAAAGTCAGCAGAGCGTCCCTGTTTTCTCTAACTGCATTATTTTTCCTCTAGAGCTTAGCTTTTCAACATAATAGCCATGAGCCACACATGACTAATTCAATTTAATAGTAATTAATTGAATGTAAGTAAAATTATAAATTCAGTTTCTCAGACACATGTATTCACATTTCAAGCACCCAGCATCCCATGTGGCTAGTGGCTACCATATTGGACAGTGCAGACATAGACCGCCATGTCCATTATCACAGATGGTTCCACTGGACAGCCCAGGTCTGAAGCCCACAGTAGGGAAAAGCAAACAAACACATCCATAAAAGTACCTCCACACCCAACAGCCCATGTGGCTAGTGGCTACCATATTGGACAGTGCCAACAGAGACCCCATGTCCGTCACCACAGATGGTTCCACTGGACAGCCCAGGCTGCAGCCCACAGTAGGGAAAAGCAAACAAACTTACCATTAAGGTATCTCAAGCTCTTCTAGTGTTAAGATAATCTCTCGCTATTCAAAAGAACCTTTTGAGTAAACTTCATTTTCCAAGACTTCTCCTCACTCTTTGTCCAGCAGATGGTATCCAGATCAAAGTCCCGCAGAGATTCACAAAAGTATTGAAGGGGAAGCTGGACACCCATAAATCCTGGCACTAGAGGAAATTGTTGCTCAGAAGTTTAAGCTGCTGGCCTAAAGTCACAGAGCCAATGAAGGGTGGAATCAGGATTCAAATCTGAGACCTCCGTTCACCCCATTCCACTGCCTCATGCACTTGGCAGTGCAATAAATTTTCTTGCTTAAGACTCAACAAAGTCTTGCAAAAATCTTCGTAGGGGAACAGCTGTGCTAATCTGTCCTTGGTCCTCACAACCCACAATACAAAGAGAGAGAGATGTGTATACCCAGTGGTTCCCAAAGTGGTCAGGAGAAGCAGGCACCTATTACAGGAAAGGCCCAGGAAGGTTGGGCCGTACATCCCAGATAAACCCAGCTGGGGCCATTGTTCTTTGAGAGATCACAAGTAGGCAGAGCAGCAAGTGAGGGGGGGGAAGAGCGGGCTCCCCACAAATCAGAGAGCCCAATGTGGGGCTCAATCCCAGGACCCTGAGGTTATGACCTGAGCTGAAGGCAGAGGCCCAACCCGCTGAACCACCCAGGTGCCCCTAGGACCATTGTTCTGAGGAGTCTTTTCCATCGTACAAGATTTTATAGTACTAAGGGACTTAATTTCTAATAAATTTGCCCATACAATATCAAGAGAGCCTGAATCTTAATGTTGTAACTTCTCATTTGGGAATTAAGTTTATTGAGCACATATTGCATGCCAAGCTCTATACTACATGCTTCCCAAGATCATTATCTTACATGGTCCTCACAACAGTCCTTTGGAATAGATGCTGTCATCCCCTATTCATAGGTATTTTTATCCCCCATTCATGAAGCTCAGAGTTTCAGTGATAGGCCAGGATGCAAACATGAGGCTGTCTGGTATTGAAGTCATGCTTTGCTACCAAAGGAAATTGAAATTGCCTTTACAGATGAACCACCAAAGCAGAGGTCAAAACTGTGAGAACAGATCACAGCTCTGTCATTTACTCGCTGTGAGATTTGGGGCAAGTCGTTCAGCCTCTCTGAACCCACCGTTTCCAATATATAAAATGGGGATGGTGATACCTGCTCACCACTCCAATCCGGTGAATTAGAGACCCATGTTCTACCACTTAGAGTTCTTTGGTGGCAAGAAACAGAAACTGTGTGGCCACTGTAGTTTGGCTAGCAAAAGCAAAAAGTAAATTCACCGGAAGGATATTTAGAAGCCTCACAAGATTTATGGGAAAGCTGTGAAATCAGGCATGATCAAAGATCAGGAACAAGGAAGGACCTAACACAGCACGCCCATCAGGGGCCACTGCCCTCGGACCTTTCCATCTCTGAGCCAAGCTCACTACTCAAAGTCCTGGGAGAGAAATCTGGTTGGCTGGCCTTGAGCCACCTGTGCACCCTTGGCTGTCCTGGATTAAGAAGTTCCGGAAAAAGGGCACCTGGGTGTCTCAGTCATTAAGCATCTGCCTTTGGCTCAGGTCACGATCCCAGGGTCCTGGGACTGAGGCCCACATTGGGTTCCCTGCCCGGCAGGAAACCTGCTTCTCCCTCTCCCACTCCCACTGCTTGTGTTCCCTCTTTGTCTGTGTCTCCCTCTGTCAAATAAAGTCTTTTAAAAAAAGAAGTAGTTCTGGGAAGGAACCTCCTTGGTCTCTACAGTGGAAAGTCAGAACACTCTGACCATGCTCATGGAGAAAAAAGGACTTCGAAAAAGAAATCCGGATACAGCGAGAGGAGGGGCAGGCAAATGTTGAGGGGTGGGGAACAGAGACAAATGTTGACTCTAATATAAAAGGTCACACAAATGTAAAGTGGTGGTAATAGGACCATTTTTCTTATCCTTTAGCAAGAAACCCTGCTCTACACATTTCAAGTAAACAGCATTTGCTTCCCCGAAGGGCCTTTTCACAGTCTTGGCTTCCAGCATTATAGGAAAAAACATATACTTCATTGCAAACCTAGGTTTTAAGTTTATCCTAAATCCAAAGTCTTCTTCCCAAAAGTATCAAGCACATACAGCAAAAGAGAAGTAAGTGTATGCTGAGCATGAGGAAATCCGTGGGCCTCATGACTTGTGCATGAAATTACTGATGATAAAAACATGATCAGACAATCATGCCTTTTTAAGGCAAAAATCGTCGATCATGTAGCTAGGGTAAATGTGAGGCATGGCCATTCCACTGGGAAAGAAATATTCTTGTTTAGGTTCAAAATAGAATGAATCATGGCCTGAAGTTCTAAGAACATAAATTTTACCATCATCAGTTACAAAATACGACTATTGAAAATAAGGCCAGTATGAAAAAAAAAAAAAAAAAAAAAAAGGAAGGAAGAAAGAAAAACAAATAAACAGACAAAAAAAAAAAACCCACATAGGTAGATTCTCAAGAGAAAAAGCTTCAAACATTAATGTAAATAATAATGTCTTAAAGTTCAAAGAAATATAACCAAGAAAGCAAGAGTTATGTACATTATACTTGCCTTTCTTTTTTTTTTTAAATGCCATTCTAGGAAAAATGTCTTCTCTTGAGCACAGACATAAAGGATAAGAAATATTAGCAGATTTTATTTGTTTATGTTTCTTTAGTTTTTCTACCATAAAACAAGAAAAAAGTAAAGGACTAATTAAAATTGTTTCATGACTCATTTTACATGGAAAATGTAACCCAAAGAAAAGTTTAGGGGCACCTGGGTGGCTCAGTGCATTAAGCCTCTGCCTTCGGCTCAGGTCATGATCTCAGGGTCCTGGGATCCGAGCCCCGCATCAGGGCTCTGCTCAGCGGGGAGCCTGCTTCCCCCTCTCTCTCTGCCTGCCTCTCTGCCTGCTTGTGATCTCTGTCTGTCAAATAAATAAATAAAATCTTTTTTAAAAAAATTTATTTGACAGAAAGAGAGAGCACAAGCAGGGGGAGAGGCAGGCAGAGGGAAATGGAGAAGCAGGTTCCCCACTGAGCAGGGAGCCCAATGCTCTCTGGGCTCAATCCCAGAAGCCTAAGATCATGACCTGAGCCGAAGGCAGACAGTTAACCAACTGAACCACCCAGGTGCCCCAGAAATACGCAATTACATAAGCTCTGTTTTTTTTTTTTTCTCATTACCTGTGGATTATCTCATGTTCTAATATAATGTTTGTTTCGATGACACACATAACACAGAAACTCACCCTTTCCCCCCAACCTGACCTGTGATTCAAATTCTCGGCATTGAAATATAAAACATGCTTTTCCCACTTGGTTCCTATTACTTGTAAAGCATTCAAGAGCTCCTGGGCTAGAATGACCTGCTTCCCAAACTGGGGGGTGTGGGGGGGCACCACTCCACAAGGCACATTAACATTTCCTTTGCTGGCTTCCTTTTACATTTTTGACCCAACGATATAATAAAAACGACAAAATAACAAAGCTGAGCACCAAACTTCTAAATCCATCATAATTTTTATCATATTTATCCATGCAGTGTCCTCATCTTTGGGTTCAGATAACACATGTTGCAATAAATTTCACAAGATAACTAGTTTGTTTTTAGATATGACACATCCATCATCCAAATAACCAGGCAATTATGACATCGCAAACCTTTGGGATAAATGATTTGTTTTAAAGGTGGTTTGGGTTACCGTTAAAAATTAAAGTTCACGGTGAAGGCAAGGGGGGGGAAAAACACATTCATGTTTGTAAATAAGAATTTAAAACTGAGATCTGTTTCCGTTTGTTGGGTTCATTTTCGTTTTTAATCAAGCACATTTATTATTGATGCTGGAATACCACACACAACCATGGGGGGAGGAAGAAAGATTACAGCTGTATTGTCTCAAAGGTTAACTTCAGCTGTCCTTGTATACTGACTGCATTAGCATTTTTAAAAGAATCACCCCAACAAGGGAACATTGAGATATTCTTCCACATACGAATAGGCAAAAATATAGGTGCAAAGATGTTGACTATGTCAAGTTATAGTATTAACAAAGTGGAGGCAATTGTCCATCGATAGGGACAATTTCGACTCGAGTCAGATAAGCAGGATACAGAATGCTTTGGAGATATTTTGAAAAAATGAGCAGATCCACGTATGCTCACGTGGAAACATCCATGACGTGACGGGAAACACAAGAGCATTCTGCATTCAGTAAGAATCCTAAGATGTCATCTCGGAATAGGTACTCATAGGTGTATTTGAACATTGTCTGCATTTTTGCCACAAGAATATAGGAGTTACTATATTATTATTTTTTTAAAGATCTTATTTATTTATTTGAGGGCGAGAGAGAAAGCACAAGCAAGGGGAGCAGCAGACAGAGGGAGAAGCAGACTCCCCGCTGAGCAGGAAGCCTGATATGTGGCTCTTATCCCAGGACCCCAAGATCATGACCTGAGCCCAAAGCAGACGCTTAAATGACTGAGCCCCAGCCAGGTGCCCGCATCACTCTATTATTTTTAAACGATTATTTGAAGGGTCCAGAAGAATACCAAACAATCTGTTAATGATTATTGGGGTGAACAGGAAATGAGGGAAAAAACACTCACTCTTCCCTGTGTCTGCTGAAACAAAAGACACATCACTTTAAACAACACTCCCTTCGTCTATACACAGATTCAGCAATGAACGAAAAATGTCCTTTCCTTGAGATATAGAGGGATCATTCAAAAACAGGGGTGCATATCAGGGACTAGGAAAGGAAAAAAAGGCAAATTATCTAGTGAAAGAAATGTAAAATAATAATGACAATAATAATACTATCTAACTTGGCAAAAGGGTCTTGGAAATATTTCAGCGGATGCCAAGAACGGAAGTTGGTGCAGCCTTTCCAGAGCTACGATGTGTCACGAGCATCGTCACAAACATCCCTGCAGCTCAGTATTTTCACTTCTAAGAACTTAGCCTAAGAGAGAGATGATGCTCGCAGCCTTACCTTAAAAAACAACCTAAGCATCTAGTCAGAGAGGATTAGGTAATTAAATTATTGATGACTTACAATATGCTAGGCACTGTTCTAAGTTAGGCTTAATGAACATTGGTTCCTGTACTCTTCTTAACAACCTGTGAGGTATGTACTGTAATTTTCTACCTTTACGGGCAAGGAAACAGAGGCATGAATCATTCCAATAACTTGCCCCAGATCCACAGCTAGTAAGAAAGAGAGCAGGGAGGCCCTGGGGAGTTCAGTCCGTTAAGCCTCTACCTTTGGCTCAGGTCATGATCTCAGGGTCCTAGGACCAAGCCCCGCCTAGGGTTTCCTGCTCAGCAGGGAGCCTGCTCCTCCCTCTGCCTCCTGTTTTCTTTCTGACAAACAAATAAATAAAATCTTAAAAAAAAAATTTTTTTAAAGGAAGAATAAAGCCCACAATCTTAGCCAACACACTAATCTGTATCAATTTGATGGCATATAAGTGTTGGGCTGGCAGGAAAGGGCTACTTAAGACGGCGAAAGTTCCCGCCACAAGACCTAAGCTCAGACAGGAGAACAAAGGCCCAAGCAGGAATCTGAGACCCTCCAGCTCCGGGTTCCCATGGACCAATGGGACTCTGACAAGCAGGAATCTGAGACCCCCGCCCCGGGCTCCTGTGGACCAATGGGACCCCGACGAGCAGGCGAAATATCCAAATAAGGGAAACTTCCAAAAGACCCCTGAGCTTCCTCCGAGACCCCTTAAAAGCCCCCTCCTCCCTGCCTTGGGCACGACTTCCGCCACTCTGCTTTCCAGAGTCGCAGAACCTCGCCCGAGGGTGCCCACCTCCTCCCGGCGCAACTTTCCTGGCTCCCCTTCTCCTGAGCCCTGAAACTTCGCCAGAGAGCGTTTTTAATAAATCTTGCCTTGCACCCACTTTGCCGGGTGTTGTGTTTATCTCGCCGGAAAAAACTTTACAATAAGGTAGTCATGAAAAATAACGGAATATTACTGAAAAGGAAAAATATTTGCGATTTCTTGTTGCGTAAAAATATATAAATCAGCACAGTACGTACAGTATAATGATACTTTGGTAGTATGTAATCATAGAAAAACACAGCATTTTCTAAGATTAACATGTATCACTTTTGTAATGAGAATTAGACCTAAAAGAACTTATTTTTAATCCCTTTATGAATGCTTAATGACATAGTAAGCAAGAATGAAAGGTGCTAGTTGCGTATATTGGAAAATAGTGCTCTCAAATTTTGGAGTCCTAAATTGCCATGCTAATGGGCCTTTTCAATTGATGTCCCCCTGCCCCTGGCTGATGGTGTCTCACAGATGGACACAAAGACACACAAAGGCAAAAGATGAGACAGAGATATATAAAAATATTATCGATAATCCTCTGAATGTGGGATTTAAGAGTAACTTTCATCTTTTTCATCATACCTGGAGAAATGTTTTCCAAAATTTTACAGTGTAAATATGAAATTCTTAATCGAGGAAAAAAGTTATTGCTAATACTTACATTTACACATAATGTATCTGTAAAGCAATATAACACAGGCTCTCTACTATATATAAATTTTTTATTGGAAAAATACAAACATACACAGACAGCCTGAGGCCTCATATACTCATTACCCAGATCAGTAATTATCAAGGATTTTCAGGAGGCAAGTACTTTCTCTGAAAGAGCTCAAAGGCGGGGCAGGGGATTAAGGTGAGGCAAGCGAGACCCTCCCCTCAGGTGGAAAATTTAAGGTGGCACCAAAAAGCTCCACCATCAAGATAAATTTTAATATTTTAATGCAATAGTTTTAAAATCAAAGTCAATGCAAGAAACTGCGATGAACACCTATCAAAAATTTAAGGAACGAGAGGATCCCCCCAACCACTTTCAAGAGTCACCTTAGTCCCAAGCCCACCTTCTAAAAAGGCAAATGAAAGAAAAGAGTAGGGAGGGAGAGAGGGGAAGCTCATTGCTCAGAGGCAAGTGCTGGCCTAGGAGACAGAAGAGCGGTTTGCCCACAGCACACCCAGAGGACTGGAGGTGAGCCGGCCCCAAAGGAGGGAGGCGGGCTGCAGGCTCCCCAGGGATTAGTGAGGGGCCCCGGGAACAGGCTGGGGAACAGGCTGGGGTCTCTCCGCTCTGCCAAGAGCCATACTGAACAGCTCTCATGGTCTCTCGTGTTTCCCAGGCCTTTAGGAAAAGAATGCGGAACATTACACCCTATCATTTCTAGAAAGAAATTTTGCAATATAAATAAATAAGTAAATAAAATAAAATAAGAAGTTTTGCAATACGACCATACTACACTAGAGAGGTTTTGGAGAGCTAACCCTCAACCTGCCAGACCCCCCATTTATATCCATAAACCCCACAATACCCACAGAGCTTTTCACCGAATCCATTTACCGAGTACTGTGAAAATACATAATGAGGTAGGATCTGTGTGAAAGGCATAAGCTAAGGATAATTACAAAAATAAAAAGCAGAGATTCAGTTCATCTCTTTACACCACCTGAGAGGAAGACAGAGAACACTACCGAAAACGTTAAGCCTAAATTGGGATTCTCCACGGTTGTCTATTTAAGACAATATGTGAAGAACCAAGAAAAAGAAAAAGAAAAACACCACCCAGGCTTTCTATTTTTAGCTGCATAGATATTCTGGCAAACAAACGAAACTAGAAAATGGTACGCTCCTTTTCATGACAGGAAAACCTCCCCCCCCCCACCACCCACCAAAGAAAATCCACAAAGTTTTCACAAACAGAAAGTTCTGGTAATATGGCCATTACCACCTCCTAGCCCCTGGCTTGAAAAGTGTGGAATTTCCCTAAAACTTACTGACCACCAGTAACAGATTCTGACAAAAAGGAAACTCCCCAATAATACAGTTCAGAAGAAAAAAATAAACATCACTTCAGAGAAGGAACCTCAGCTCTGATAATACACTTAACAGTTTCTGCACACTTTCCCCAAATTAATAATTATATCTATCTGAAAGGAAACAGACAAATTACTATTTTAATGTAATTAATTTGACATTTATTCATTGTTGTAAAATTATTATTGTCACATAGTCATACTTTAATATGCACATGTCAATAAGGCAGGCCAAGGATGAGGGTTTTAAATAGTTTCAAGAAGGAAGACAATTAATTTTTACGATTGTTGCATAAACATTGCATTAAGTGTCAAAGTAACACATTGGAGGAATTCAAATGGCTTCATAAAATCGAAGAGAAGGAAAGTTATAATTACACATATCAGAGAATGATTGACTCTTCTTTTGAAAGAATTCCTTTGCTGAAGATTAACAAACATTGATCGTTGCCAGAATGTTCCAAAATGTGCACCATCGGTGGGACAGGAGGTAAATTTGAGTCTACGTTAATAGCTTTGTGTTTATTTTAATGTGTCTTGGAAATAAATATTACTAGTGTACCAAGCCTGAGATGCCACAATATTACTGCTTATGATGAACTTTTGCTTTAAAAGAAGCTTATACAGAGGTGCCTGGGGGGCTCCGTCAGTGGAGTGTGGGACCCCTGATCGCAGCTTGGGTCTTGATCTCAGGGTCATGAGTTCAAGCCCTGTGTTGGGCTCCGTGCTGGGGTGAAGCCCACTTAATAAATAAATAAGGCTTACATAAATGAGAACATAACTAACTCCTGAGACAAGTATTACACGGATTTGATCAGACGACATCAGTAGACCACCATACCCTGGGGCTCCCTCTCCTGCACACAGAGACTCCCAGGAGGCTCCTACTCCCGCCAGCCAAGCACTTGGGTTCTTTGTCCTCCTCAAGCTTCTGATGCCAGTTTTGCCTGGGATCAAGTAGAACCAGAAAAGCTTTACCCGATGTCCTTAACTCACGAGTGCAAGAGTGCAAAGCAGTTCTGTTCAGTCAAACTGGAATGCCATCCATCTGTGTCATTTGAAGTTTTCTAGTAGCTACATTTCTACAAAGGCAAAAATGAACACATGAAATAATTTTGATCAGACGTTTTATTTAATCTGTTATAGTCAAACCATTTCGATATGTAATCCATATTAAAAATTACTAATGAGGGGTGCCTGGGTGGCTCAGTGGATTAAGCCGCTGCCTTCGGCTCAGGTCATGATCTCAGGGTCCTGGGATCAAATCCTGCATCGGGCTCTCTGCTCGGCAGAGAGCCTGCTTCCCTCTCTCTCCGCCTGCCTCTCTGCCTACTGTGATCTCTGTCTGTCAAATAAATAAATAAAATCTTTAAAAAAAAAAATTACTAATGAGCTCTTTCACTTTTTTTTTCTTTCCTTTTCTTTTTTTTTTTTTTTTTTTTTTTTTTTTGGACTGGGTTTTCAAAACCTGGTGTGTTATTTCACAGTTACAGAATATTTCTGTTTGGACTAGCCACATGTGGCTCGGGGCTGCCATCTTAAACACAGCAGTTCTAGACAGATGCTATGGACTGAATGTTCATGTCTCTCCCTACCACCACCACCACCCAAATTTATACGTTGGAATCCTAATTCAATGATAGCATGATAGAGTTTGAAGGCGGGGCCTTCGGGAGGTCATTAGGTTATGAGGAAGAGCTCTCGTGAATGGGATTAGTGTCCTTAGAGGAAGAGACACAAGAGAAATCCTCTCTCTTTCTGTTTCTCTCTTTCTCTCTCTGTCTCTGCTTCTCTCTCTGTCCTGTCTACCTCTTTGTTTCTGGATGTCTCCTGTTACTGGGGCATTCTCTCTCTCTCTCTCTTCCTCCCTCTCAATCTCCACACCATGAGAAAATACAGCAAGAGGCAGCTCTTTGCAAACCAGGAAGAGGGCTCTCTCCCGAAGGACCGGTCACAGAGATGACTTGACAGACTGCTGAGAGTCCACCCCCTGGAAAGAAGGAGTTCCATCCTTGGTCTCCACCAAGACAAGGAGGAAATGGGTGTCTGATTAGTCACTCGGCTTGCAAGGGAAGGTATCTTCATTGATGATCCTACCAAGACTTCCTATAACACAGGAGATTCAATTTCTCCAATAGAAAAAGGAGTGTTTATACCATTAAAATGGGAATATATTCTGGGCAGCAAGAAAATCATAAATATTCTCCACCAATGTATACCTTCTCTACACCTTCTTCTCCAATATACTGATAAAACTTTCCTAAAAGTACACAAACACACACACAGAATCAAAAATCCCTTTTTAAAAGGATCCCTAATGGGCACCTGGGCACCTCCATCAGTTAAGCATCTGACTCTTGATTTTAGCTCTGGTCATGATCTCAGAGTCCTGAGATCCAGCCTGGTACTGAGTGCAGTATGGGGCTCTGAGCTCAGTGCGGGGTCTGCTTGATTTTCTCTCTCCCTCTTCCTCTGTCCCTCCCCCGACTCTTGCACAGGCTCTTTCTCTAAAATAAATAAATAAATAAAATAATAAAAGGATCCCTAAAGTGGTACCTGGGTGGCTCAGATGGTTAAGCTGCTGCCTTCAGCTCAGGTCATGATCCCAGGGTCCTGGGATCGAGCCCCATGTTGAGCTCCTCGCTCAGTGGGGAGCCTGCCTCTCCCTCTGCCTCTGCCTCTCCCCCTGCTTGTGCTCTCTCTAGTGAATGAATAAAATCTTTTAAAAAAAGGGAAAAAAAGATCCGTAAGGTTCCTATAAGCTTTATAATTACTTCGTTGTCTTTATGTTTATGTCCTTAATTACTGGGCTATTTTTCATGCTTTCTTTAAGGTTGGTAGATTTTGCTTTGCTTTGCCTCGTTTCAGTCCGGCCCCCCTGTCCATTCTGTTTCAGCTCAGAACACAATGTGCGGCACTCTGGGAAGATGGAAAATAAGTGGTAGATAAGTCCTCGCCGGCATAAAATCTAGACTTTTCCAAAAACGTTTTCACCAAGAAGCCCCAAATTATTTCTTTTCACTTACATCTCTTTTATCTCATATTTCACCAGGCGGGATTGGCTAGAGGAGCAAGGACCTGGGTGCCCACCTGTGCCGGGAGATCAGGCTCACTGGCCGTGTGAGGAGAGGAAAGGCTCCTGGGGCGCCACGACAGCTCCCGGACCCGGAGGGAAGCAGGGAGCTCCCGCAGCCTCGCTGAGTCGCCTCCTAGTCTCTGCCTTCCCTCTCCTCCACTGATCACCTCCCACTCAGGAGACTGGGGGACGGGGCGCCTGGGTGGCTCAGTGGGTTAAGCCGCCGCCTTCGGCTCGGGTCATGATCTCAGGGTCCTGGGATCGAGCCCCGCATCAGGCTCTCTGCTCAGCCGGGAGCCTGCTTCCTTCTCTCTCTCTCTACCTGCCTCTCTGCCTGCTTGTGATCTCTCTCTGTCAAATAAATAAATAAAATCTTAAAAAAAAAAAAAAAAAAAAAGAGAGAGAGAGAGAGACTGGGGGTGCAAATACTTCCCCCACCTGCCCTCCAGCGAGGAGGAGCCAGGGGACCCTGTGCAGTAAGATGTGAGGAAGGGTCCGCTGAGAAATGTCTAAGCCTTGCACTGAGCGAGCTGATGTGTCCAACCTGGTCTCTGGGGACCAGAGGCAGGAAGGAGCCGATGCCTAGAACAGGCTCCCTGCACCCAGACGTCTCTGTCACCGGCCACAGCTACCCTCGCACTTTGGTCCACCATGACTCACGTGGCCCACGGGATCCGAGGGAACGCGCGGCTTTGAATCCCTCCCGCGACTGCTCTCCTGGGCATTCCTCCCCTCCAGCCCTCCGCCTCCCTCGACATAAATCCTGAACAAACGTCTACACACAGTCTGTCTGAGGGGGCTGTATAGCACAGCTGCGACCCAAAACTTCCTCTTTCGTGTACATGAAGGGCAGAAACAAGCATGTTTCGATTCATGGCGTGTTTTCTGCTCCCTAAGCCAGTAGCTCAGGAACTTAGTCTGGCTCCCGTGGCCCTCAGCGGAGGAGGCTGGTGAAAATAGTTGTCCTGGGCTCCCAACCTCATATAGTCAGAGTCACTATTCTCTGCCCAGAAATCTGCGTTTGTACCAGGCTGTGTCCCTGGGATGGATGGTGTGAGTCTGGCAATCTGGTACCACACAGGGGTGGGTGCTGTGCTAAGCATTCAAGCGTAGCCCAGGGAAGGCAACAGAAAACCCAGGTCTGCCCGCTGCCCAGAGAGGGGAAACATGCAGGAGCGGGTGCAGAACTTGGGGAAGAAACCCTCCACCAAGAGTAGTCAACAACTAGAAGTGGATTATTGGTCAAAAGACGGAATGAGGTTCATTATAATCAGCGCTTCTGGCTACCCCCCTATAGTGGTAATGAACAGAAGATTCCTAAACTCTAAACCAGTGGCTCTCAACTACAATCACAGGGCTGATTTTGTCCCCAGAGGACGTGGGACAGTAACTGTAGATACTGTTGGTGGCCACAAGTGGGCAGGTCCTATTGGCATCTAGTGGGTGAAGGCCAGGGATTCGATTAAACATCCTCTGATACACAGGACAGCCCCCGTGACAAAGAATTCTCCAGCCCCAGGTGTCAATAGTGCCGTGACTGTTAGGCCATATTCGTTTCCTGTGGCTACTATAACAAAGCCTCACAAACTGGGTGGCTTAAAATCACAGAAATGTGTCTCTCACGGTTCCAGAGGCCAGAAGTCCAAATTCAAGATGGCAGCCAGAAGTCCTCTTCCAGCAGGATCCCCAAGGACCATATAAGGTTAGCTTCACAAAGACCAGCGGTAGTCTTCAACACATTTTGGGGGGGGATTCAATTCTACCCACAACAGAAGCCAGGGCCTAAATTAAGTTACTCATGTGTCTTTTAAGCAGTTCCCACGTAGGAGTCCACTAAGAAAAAGACAAGGAATAAATATGTGGAACTTATACCAAAAATGAGCCACTGGGAGACCTGCCTGAATCTTTTAGTCAGTTCTGTTCATTTTTTTTTTTTTTTCCTCTTCTTCTTCATTCTAGGCCTGGTCAGCCAAGGGCACAGACCAAAGCCAACCTTTTTTTCCTTTTTCTTTTTAACTTGAGCCAAATATGTTAGGACACAGGACTAAAGAGTAATGACACTTTGAAGTGCTGAGTAAGTTTTTTGGGGAAAAAAATGTCACACATCTGCCAGCAGGAAAAAAAAAAAAAATGAAGAGGAGAGCGAAAGCTCTGGTAAAAATCAAAAAGGAAGTCAGTCGTGATGTTTCAACCATAAAGTCACCTTTGCAATGTGGGTGGAGAGATTAATGTCAGCGACTATTCCTGCACCCCCTCCTGCTACCCTTGACACCTCCTGGACGTGGCTGTTACGCCGACTTTCTGTCCTAGGGCGACGGGAGGTCTCAGGAGCCCTTCATGCCTCGCAGACAGACATTCATGCTGAGCCAACAGGATCTCGGTTTCTCACACTTGCAGTTCAATTTCTGCCACATGAATAAAAGTTTGGGGACTTGCGTGCCTTTCAAAAACCATGTAAGTGATTCTGATATGATAAAAGCCAACTTTATTTTAGGCTGCAGGCTCCCTTTTGAGTTATTTATTAAGTTAGTGAGTTGTTCGGGTATTTCCACACACCAACATTTCCGTCTCGGGCACCGGCTCTAGGCGGCCCTCTGTGCACCAAAGCTGAGGGAAGTGTCTCAGCGTCTTCTCCTGCTCTCCTTATTGCCACAAACTTAGTGGCTTGAAACAATACAGATTCATTATCTTACAGCCCAGGTGCCCAGAAGTCCAAACTCGGTCTCACTAGGCTGAATTCGAGGGATTAGCAGGGCTGGTTTCCTTTTGGAAGTGTTAGAACCCATTCAAAGGAGACATTTCAAAGAACCCATTCAAAGACAGACATTTCCCAGTTGAGGAACATTGAAATGAGTGTGCAAACAGAGGTGTAGTCGTCTCCTGCAGCTTCCGTAACAAGCTGCCACAGATGCACTGGTTTAAAACACCAAATGGCTTGTTATCTTACAGTTCTAGAAGTCAGAAGTCTGAAAACCAAAACGTTGGCAGAGCTGGTTCCTTCTGGAAGCTCTAGGGGAGAACCCATCTCCTGTCTATTCCAGCTTCTAGAAGTTGCTGCCCACATTCCTTGGCTCATGGCCCCTTCCTCCATCTTCAAAGCCAGCAGTCTAGCCTCTCCAAATCTCTCCTTCTCTGACCTCTTCTTTCATTACCACATCTTCTGTGACTCTGACCTTCGTCTCCCCTTTGTGAGGACACTTGTCGTTGTGTTGGGCTCACCCAGACAATTTAGGACCATCTCCCCAGATCAGGACTTTTCATTTAATCACATCTGCAAAGTGCCTTTTTTCTTTTTTTTTTTTCTTAAATTTTATTTACTTATTTGACAGAGATCACAAGTAGGCAGAGAGGTTGGCAGAGAGAGAGGGGGAAGCAGGCTCCCTGCTGAGCAGAGAGCCTGATGTAAGGGCTCAATCCCAGAACCCTGAGACCATGATCTGAGCCGAAGGCAGAGGCTTTAATCCACTGAGCCACACAGGTGCCCCTGCAAAGTGCCTTTTGATACATAAGGTCTCTGGACAGGGAGCTCCAGGCAGTGGAACTAAACTGAAAACAGAGAGGACAAGAGAAGGGCTACAAACTGATGGCAGAACCCCCTGACCTTCCTTCCCCACTGTTCCCTCCACTCCCTTCCCCACCACCTTCCAAGACCACAGCCAAGAAGGCGGATAGCCTCCCAGCAGCTGAGTGGTATGTATTCTTTGGGAAATTTGCCAAGTGTAGAAAAGGGAAACCCGTGGGCACAAGCAGTGACACAGCCCAGCCAGGTCACCCTACGCGGATGCTCAGGTTTGGCAAACCGCCTACCCCATCCCCTGCCCTCGGAGCTGCCGGTCAGCATTTTCGTCCCTCTTCCTAGAATAAGACTGGAGAGCCAAGAAGTGTAAGACCTTTGAGGAAACCCCAAAGACAAAGGCAGAAACAATGAAGCAGAGAAGCATCAAGCCACTTGGAGGAAACCATAACTATGTCGGAGGAAGAAAGCGCCTCCCCAAAGTAGCAACATCACCAGAGAGACAAGAAAAAATGCCACACCCACAAAACAAGGATCAGGTGCCTTTCTTTTAAAAATTCCAATAACCAGAAAAGAGTTCTGGGAAGTTAAAAACAGGAGAGCTTGAAAGGAAAACCACACAGAAAACCTGAAAGGTACTGTAGAGGAAACGTCCCAGAAGGTAGAGCAAAAAGACCAAGACACGAAATTGGAGAGAAATGATATGTAATGATAGAAGCAGGGCAGGAGGTCCAGTTCCAAATGCTGGAAATTCTAGCAAGAGGACAGAGAAAACAGGGGAAGAAAAAAAAACTATACAATGTCTCAGAACTGACAGCAAAGGACACTAGTTATTAGAAGATAAGGCTCCCCTGGGCACCCCATGCAATGGGCGGGAATCAACCCCACCAGTAAACAGCATCATAAATTCCAGATTAACTCAGGGACAAGGAAATGCAGCTAAACGCTGGTAAAAAAAAAAACAAGTTTTCATCCAAAAGCACAACGATCAGAATGGCGTCAGACTTAGGTCATCCGGGACACGGAAAACTCAGGAACCTTGGAACAACACCTTCAAATTTTTTTTTTTAAAGATTTTTATTTATTTATTTGACAGAGAGAGATCACAAGCAGGCGGAGAGGCAGGCAGAGAGAGAGGAGGAAGCAGGCTCCCCGCTGAGCAGAGAGCCCAATGCGGGGCTCGGTCCCAGGACCCCGGGGCCATGACCCAAGCCGAAGGCAGAGGCCTAACCCACTGAGCCACCCAGGCGCCCCACACCTTCAAATTTCTCAAGGACAATTCCAGTTGATCGCTTTCATGGCCAGATTCAGTATTTGGAATTTACCTACCGGCTCAAATTTCCTTTAACACTGAAACCAATCCTGGAGAAGTTTTCCTGGCTGGTCAGGGCCATGTCAGAGAAGGGCCAAGGACACCCAGCGGAGGTCAGCCAAGGTGACATTCTGCCTCCTCACGTCAGCTGAGCTAGTGTCCTCGTCAGTCGGCTTAGTGCCCCATTTTACGCATTTTTTGTGGGTTTTTATTCATGATTTCAGACTGTTTAAAATGGCCCCAAGCAGGGGCACCTGGCTGGCTCAGTCAGTGGAACATGTGATTCTTGACCTTAGGGTCATGAGGTCGAGCCCCATGTTGAGTGTAGAGGTTACTTACTTAATTAAAATAATAATAATAACAATAATAATAATAATAATTAAATGGAATGAAGTGCTGTCTAGTGCTCCTACATGCAGGAAAGCTGGGAGATGCTTACAGAAAATGTTGGTGTCTTAGATCAGGTTTGTTCAGGCATAAGTAAACAGTGCTGTTGGCAGAGTTCAGTCCTAGTGAATCAACAATATATATTAAATTAAGTGTCTTTAAACAGAGACGTGCATAAAGCTATGGACTGACGGACTGATGGCTGATGAAAATGTCGTGATCAGAGGCTCAAAGGGACCCACGTCTATTTCGCCTAGCAACACTATTCCCTAATTCAGCATCATGGTACCTGTAGAACACAATGGTAGCCAATAATAAGAAACAACTATAATTTTAACATAGAATGGGGTTTTTTAAGATTTATTTATTTATTTCAGAGAGAGAGAGAGCAGGGGGAGAGGAAGACAAGCAGAGCTCCACTAAGTGGGGAGTCCCACTCGGGGCTCAGTCCCAGGACCCCAAGATCATGACCTGAGCCAAAACCCAGAGTTGGATGCTTAACTGTCTGAGCTGCCCAGGCACCCTAGAATGGGTTTTTTATAGTCCAATATAATGAGATTTTTTTTCTTGCAGTGGATAGTTCTATGGATTGTAACACATGTATAGATTTGGGTGACCATGGGTACAATCAGGACACAGAACATTTCCAGCACCCAAAAATATCCCCTCCTGTTGCCCCCATGTCGTCAAACCCTCCCCTCTCCTTTTAAGCCCTGGTAAGCACTGATCTATTCTCCATCACTATCATTTTATCTTTTAGAGAATGTCACATAAATGGGATCACAGTCCGTAACATTTTGACAGTAACTTCTCTCACTCAACACAATGCCTTTGGGATTCATCTAAGTTTTTACGTCTATCAGTAGTTTATTTCTTTTGACTGTTGAGTAATATTCTACCTACCCTAGAATTTTCAATGCAAATCATCAATTAAGGAGGACGATATACAGGTTAATTCTTAAAATATACCTCCCTTGTACTTCGCCACAGGAATCTAGCACACCAGAAAAGGGGAAACGCCAAGAAGGAAGAGAGGTAGAAGAACAAGACAGTCTGCCATGAGGAAGAAGCGTAAGAAATCCTGGGGGATGAGGAAGACACCATCTCAAGACCATCAGTGCCCAGTGGCTCTTCTCCACATTGAAGAATCCTCTTCAAAAGATGAAATCACATCCGAGAAACTGGTGTGTGTTTGAATACCTTGAGAAGAGATTCACCCAATGGGTAGGAACTAATTCAGATGAGTTAATACACCAAAGAGTAAGCAGACGAACAGAAAGGGACATTTTTTTTTTTTTTTAACTCAAATGAAAACAAAAAGTTGTGCAGAACAGCATAATCAGAATATACTATGGTTCGGCTGCAAACTAGTATTTACACAATGTAAACATGGAATATTTGTCTAAACATAATTACACTGTAATTCCTCTGGGGCCCAGGAAATAGTGGCAGGGAGATCACTCTTCTCTATAACGAGCCTTGGAGAGTAATTTAACTCTTTAAACTGCATGCCTGTATCACACAGATAAAAATTAAAACTAAATTTTAAAACCCCACATGAAGAAATCATGTGGGGAAAGAAAAGAAAAATAGAAATCTATTTTTTTTTCCCTAAATCCAGGCCAAGAGAAAGACAGCCATTTCTGATAATATCAGCCTTGAAGCTAGAGTCATAAATTCTCTCCTTTGTTTAAAGCCAATTCAAACTTGGATCTCTGTCATTGTAACCAACAGAGAACTGACAACTACTAAAATAATGGATTGGTGCTTGATTTGCTGAAGGTGGCCCAGGAGCCACCTTCATGTCAGGAGCTGGACATGCCCTCCAACCACCAGCCAAGGTGCCATGCAGCTCCTGGAGGAGCTGGCGTTCCAGACGCCCAAGGAACATGTTGGCCAAGCCAACCAGCGTGGAGTTGGTTGGTGGGCTGGGGGACGGTCTGGCCAGAACAACACTTGATCCATTTCCAGGTAAGTGGTCCTGATCTCTGTCTTTTTAAAACATGGTTACTGCTCTGCTTTCCCAGCTGTTCCCTTCTGGTGAATTTAGGTGAGCCATGGGCGGTTGCTCAAACCATGCCCATGAGGTCTGCTTGTGGAAGCTACTGTTGAAACACGGTATTTCATCTACGTGTCTGGTTGGACTGGAAGGCCACAAGCAATGCCAACATTCATCAAGGACAAAAAAGAAGATATTTGCCATTAGAGCCTTAAAAATATACATTAGTATTGGAAATTTCTGAAAGGTTATTTTAAAAAACAGTTTTATATTTTTATTTAACCTTGTGCTAACAACATTTTCATTGACAGTACCTATCAAATATATGATAAGATCATGATTAAAAATATTTAAGCAGATGGGTGCCTGGGTGGCTCAGTGGGTTAGGCCTCTGCCTTTGGCTTGGGTCATGATCTCAGGGTCCTGGGATCGAGCTGGGTCCTCGGCAGGGAGCCTGCTTCCCCCCCTCTCTCTGCCTGCCTCTCTGCCTACTTGTGATCTCTCTCTGTCAAATAAGTAAATAAAAATCTTTTTAAATAAATAAATAAATAAATAAAATATTTCAGCAGGAATTGCATATACCCACTTGAATCATAAAGTCTGACACACAAAAATTGTGTCTGTGGAACAAACTCAAGTCTCTTGTATAAAAATCAGGCACTTGGGGTGCCCGGGTGGCTCAGTCAAGTAAGCATCTGTCTTCGGCTCAGGCCATGATCTTTGGGTCCCGGGATCAAGCTCCTACGGCAGGTCCCTGTTCAGCAGGGAGTCTGCTTCTCCCTCTGTCTCTGCCTCTCCCCTGCTCAGGCTCTCTCTTTAACTCAAATAAGTAAATAAAATCTTTAAAGAAATAAAAATAATAAAAATAAAAATCTGACATTTTATAAGAACTTATGGAAAATTATAATACTTAATTATTTCTGAAAACTTCCTGTCTTATTTTTTACATTTTAAGGAACTAACATAAAGAAATATGATTCATTTTCAGGGGTGCCTGGGTGGCTCAGTCAGTTAAGCATCTGCCTTCAGCCCAGGTTATGATCCCGGGGTCCTGGGATGGAGCCCCGAGTCAAGTTCCCTGCCCAGCAGGGAACCTGCTTCTCCTTCTCCCTCTACCCTTCCCGCCACTTGTGCACTCACTCTCTCTCTCTCTATCTCAAATAAAAAAATAAAATCTTAAATTAAAAAAAAAGAAATATGATTCATTTTCTCCTAGCTTCCATACCAATAGCTTTTCAGGCATGTACTCTGACGCGAAAAAAGTTGGGAAGAACTGGCTGAAATCAGAAGGACATTTATTATTATATTAATGGAAAGTGAGAAGGGAGGCAGTGTCAAAGCCATTTCAATGGCTCAGTAATCTCAGCAGGAGCCAGGTTCCTTCTAACTTTGCTCTCAGCACCCCGACTTCCACACCCAAGCTCACCAGCTGAGGTCCACAAGATGGCTCCCGAAGCTCCAGAAACCATGTCCACTGCTGAACATATGGTGGGAAACAGAACTTCCAATGGGAAATAGAAAGAGTGGACCTCGTACAGAAGCTTGGAGGGGCTCCAGATAAGTCAGTCCCATGGAAGGTATTGGCTGTGTCTAAGTTCCAGGACACCTTTGTGACTCCTGGGACCGGAGACTGTGACTAACTCTATGTGGAGCCCGGGGAACCTTTGCCAAAAGGAAAACATGGAAGGAGGTCATCCCATTATCAGAAGATACCAGGCAGACTCCAAAACAAAACCACCAAAATCCATTAGAATTAGCTAAATAATAATAAGCTGAAGTAAAACCTGGGTTCATAGATCTCCTTGGTGTTGTATCATCTGAGCCAAAGTATAGAACTTTCTGTGGAAAACAGCTGTCTCTCCATCAAAATTTGCCCCACCTGCAGCCTAGAGTTGTAGTTTACAAAGGACTGCCCATCCGGGGATGACGCTTTCCAGGCTGGCCCCCTTCAGTCACTCAAGGCTGTGTGACTAGGCTCTACCAATGGCACATTAGCCAGAAGTAGGTGTGTGTCTTTTAGAGCAAAGGATTCTAGGACATGAGTGCACTTTCTTCAGGTGCAGCTGTGGGGGATGACAGAGCCACAGTATGGAGGGGGTCCAGGACCTTGAAGGAGACCTTCCATCTCAGACTTGAGAATAAGCAGTCAGTTTCTGTGACTTCGAAGCTTTGTATTTATATGGGGGGGGTATTGATTTCAGGAGCAAATGTGGCCCTAACTAAAATACTTTCCAGGACATTATAATGAAATCTGGACTATCAGTACAATTGTGATAAGACTCCCTTTAGAATTGGCCGTGAATGAGGATGGGTTAAAGAGCATTTAAAAGTAATCCACATTTTTTGCCGCTCAGAAAGAGTATGATGTTATCGTTGGCAGGATCTGGGTGAAGGGTACATGAGAACTCCCTGTACTATTTTTGCAACTTCTTGTGGGTCAAACTATCTCAAAATAAAAGGGTATAAAAAGATATCCAAAAAAGGCTTAATATTTTTTTCAAACTTCTGCCAACAGCTCTGGATTCCCACAAGAAAGGAAGGGTCTCAGTTTCCCCTTCTGTCAAATGAGAATTAGATCAGTGCTGTTCCAAGCACAGGGCTCCTAAGGGTGTTCCCTTAGGAACACTCAGCAAATATCTGATTTGAATTTCACCTTTAACATATAATTAACACAACTTGATAATACACACCCAAAACTTGTTACATGCTACCTTTTCACACACTGAGGACCCCAAGAGGTTCACTTTCAGATTCCCTCTTTGATGTTCAAACTTTGGAACAGTGTGTCTCCTTTACCATCTATGCATTATATTTGAACCTCCTCGGAGTCAATAATTACCTAGATTGTAACTATATGCTTTGGTTTCTTAGAGATGGGCATTAAAAATTTGCTTTAGTTTGCTCAAATTTAGGCCTGTATTCTAATTAGAGAAATGCAAATTAAGTCTACAACTGAGCATGTTTTTACCCATCAGATTGACAAAGATCAGAAACGTGAGAACACCTTGGGAGTGAGTGTGACACCGGGGCTCTAACAAGTTACTGACGGGAGCTCCGAGTGGCACAACCCGGTTGGAATGCATCAAAACTTTAAATGCCCTTTGACCTAGCAATTCTATGTTTGGAAATCATTCTACAGATACTCTCTCTCCCATACAGATAAAAAGACAGACATAGATATTTGTTGCAGCTTTGTAGTAAAAAAAAAAAAAAAAAAAAAAACTGGAAACAAACTTAATGTCCATTAACGGGAATTGTGTCAGTACATTTTAGTGTATGTGTGTGCACACTGGAAAACTGAACACTTCCTGAAGCAAGGAGGGTTAGACCACCTCTAACCAATATTTTCCAAGATACATTGTTAGGCTAAAAAATTGGGATGTAGAAGGTTGTTTTGCTTTATAGTGTACTTTGGACAAAAGAAATGGATGGGTAAACACATCCTTTCCTGTACAGATGTAGGGAACATCTGAAAGACACACAAGAAACTGGTAATAGCAGTTGCTTCCTAAAAAGGAAATTTGGGGGGGAGCTCAGGGGAAGTTGAAGGGCACCCTCTTTTCTCCGTATACTCTTTTATACTGTTGGAAGTATTTCCATGCTCTTGCATTAACTATGTAAAAGAGTGAAAAAAGCAAGACCTGTGTCTGCTTGTTCCCATGAAATTTTCTAAATCAATGTAACTATTAAAACACAGGTGTGCCACCCTGGGTTTGGTGCCAGGCAAGACCCAACGCCAACTCCCATCAGAATAATTGGTTGAGTAATCAGGTCTCAACGCACAACGGGTTGAGTCTTGATGATGCCCTATTACCGAGGGGGTTTGCGCCTCTTTGAGCTTTCAAGTTTTTCTTTGTTGACTTCTATGTTTATACAGGGATCGCAGGGAGTTGCTGAATATTGTTAGTGAATCAGTTTTGGAGTAAGTTTTTCCCCGGTCCCCTTCAAAGACTCTGGATCAGCTTTCACGGACGAAGTCAGGAGGTGGGCGCTGGAGTCACCCAAGGTGTGTCTCCATGCTGCGTGCTGAGACCACATGCCCGGAGAGTCTGTTCCAGGGCGTCTGGGTGGGGCCCGAGCGTGTGGGTTCCCAGCAGGTGCCCGTGGAGAGTCCGAGGTGCTCCCCAGTTATGATTCACCTGCTGTGTCCAGAAAAGCGAGAATAAAACCGTAAGCCCTATAAACCTTATGGCCATCATGTCAGTCAGGGCTCAACCAGAAAAAGAGAAGCAACACTGAGAATTTACGCGTACATTTAATGCAGGGAATTTGATACACGCAGCGTAAGGGGGCTGAAAAGCCAAATGGGCGTGGTCAGGCAACTGAGAGATTCGTAACAGCTGGAAGGCCCTACCCACCCCCATCCCCACCCCCGCTCCCCAGGGATGCAGCTGGGACCAAAGGGAGAAGGGGCGTTTTCAGAGACAAGGGACTGGTATCACGTGGCTGAGATGAGGCCACAGTGGTCCAGCTGGGATCTGGGGCCATAGAGCAGACACAGCCACAGCCACCAAGGTCAAGAAGGAGGGGAAGAACTGTTCTGGCTTTTCCCTTCCATGTGGCTTTTCCTTAACCAAACCTGGCAGGAAGCCAAAAGCCCCCCCAAAGCCTCGAAATCACAGATGCGGGTCAGCTGCCTTGACAGGTGAGCTGAGCTCACTCCGGGCCTGCCCCCCTCCCCGGCCCTTTGGTTAAATATATGGTGGAAAGCTTGCACCACAATTTTCTGTGTAATTTTGACGAACTTTGAGTGGAGAGGTGGTGGATACAAATGCCTTTGAAAGTGCAAAGCTCTGGGTTCGCCGTTCTTTCTAGTCTTTGTCTCGAAAAATAAGAGAGGTTTAGAAGTGTTTGCACACCATCTACCATACAATTTCAATGGAAGGTATCATTTTTCTGGATTCTGTCATCGTATCACACTATGTCTGTATGTTTAACTAACATGGGGGGAAAATGCTTTCTTGAAATAGCCAAAGGTTTGCTGTAACAGTGACCTTCCAAAGGAACTTTGATACCATCTCTGCATCCATCACTTTTCATACACCAGGCCTCATTATAGACGCTGGTGTACAACAAGAAGATAAACAAAAGTTCCTGCCCTGAGACCTTACTTTTTAGTGCACTGTGCATGACTGCTATAGGAAGCTACATTTGTTAAAATGTTTAATATGGAAGGGGTGTCTGGGTGGCTCAGTTGGCTAAGCATCTGACATTTGGTTTTGACTCAGGCCTTGATCTCAGGGTCGTGAGTTCGAGCCCCCCACTGGGCTCTACCCGGGCATGGAGCTTACTCAAGAAAAAAAAAAATGTTTACTATGGAAAAAAATTGGTTACTTGAAATTATGAACTATCTTGTTAAGAGAAGGGGATCTTTCCTCCCAAAACTTAAGACAATGAACCCAGTGATTATGATCTTATGATTCTTGTTATGATTAATATTACCAGAATTTTAAAATGTGTGTTCTAGGGGCACCTGAGTGGCTCAGTAGGTTAAGCCTCTGCCTTCAGCTCAGGTCATGATCTCTGGGTCCTGGGATCAAGCCCCGCATCGGGCTCTCTGCTCAGCCAGGAGCTTGCTTCTCTCTCTCTCTGCCTACTTCTGATCTTTCTCTTTCTGTCAAATAAATAAAATCTTTAAAAAAAAAAAATGTGTATTCTGGGGACACCTGGGTGGCTCAGTTGGCTAAGCAGCTGCCTGCAGCCTGGGTCACTATCCCAGGGTTCGGGATCGAGTCCCACGTCGGGCTCCCTGCTCAGCGGGGAACCTGCTTCTCCTCCCTCTGCTGCTCCCCCTGCTTGTGCCCTCTCTCTCTGGCAAATGAATATGTAAAATCTTTACAAATAAATTAATAAATTAAATAATATTTTTTAAATAAGTGAAAAAATAAAAATGTGTATTCTTTTAATAATTTAAGAAACTGTCTGAAAATTTCCTTCCAGAAATCATTTAAGTAAGAAAATAATTCTGATAGGTTGATTTAGGCAAATCTCTGTCCTTCTACAGTCTGTGCGACCTGTCCTTAAAGACTCTTACCTGAGTTCATCCTTCATTGGCCTTCCGACCAGAGGAAATCCATTTAACCTTTATGAGACTCCGTTTCTACATCTGTAAAATAGTGATAATCGTGCCTACCCTTCAGGAGATTGAATGGCAAAGTACAGGTAAGGCAGGTAATTCCTTGGCAGAGATTTTTAGTCAAAAGAAAGGGTTGGGAGGGACGGGGTGGCTGGGTGATGGACACTGGGGAGGGTGTGTGCCTCGGTGAGTGCTATGAATTGTGTAAGACTGATGAATCTCAGACCTGTACCCCTGTACATGGTGTGTTAATAAAAACAAATAAATAAATAAAAATATTTAAACCATAGGGAGGGACAAATCCTTTTTCTATCAGAAACATGGTAGAAATTTTGAATAAATTCAAATGGGCAATGATCTAGGGAAGTGACTCCATCTTTTTTTTTCCCCCTAAGATTTTATTTCTTTATTTGCAAGAGAGAGAACGAGCGGGGGGGGGGGGGGGGGGAGAGATGGAGAAGGAGAAGCAGACTCCCCGCTGAGCAGGGAGCCCAACATGAGGCTCCATCCCAGGACCCCAGGATCAGAATCTGAGCTAAAGACAGAGGCTTAACCAACTGAGCCACCCAGGTGCCCCAAAACTCAATCTTGATACCAAGAAGCAACAGGGAGGAATGGGGACTGGGGTAAATTATAGAGGCTAAGAGCAGTTCATTAGATCTGAAGAAATTTCTCAGATCCAGGCAAATGCTACCATACACATATGATAATGCAGTCCTGGATTTCCAGATTTTTCCATTGAAAAAAAAAAAAACACAAAAACTTTAAATCCAAATTTATCAAATATAGAGATGCAGACGTGAGCTACTCACTAAAATGGAGCTTTTTTTGGAATAATGTCCCAATGCTGGCATAAAACTGTGCTACCCAAGACAGTAGCAACTAACACGTAGCTCCTGAGCTCCTGAAATGGGCCTGGTCTCGGGGAAAATGTCTTGTGTCAGCTACACACCAGAGACTTAGTTTTGGATTGTAAACTGTTAATAATAATACTAAAATATGATAATGTTTTAGGGGTGCCTGGGTGGCTCAGTCAGATAAGTGTCTGTCTCCAGCTCAGGTCATGATCCCAGGGTCCTGGGATCAAGTCCTGCATTGGTCTCCCTGCTCAGCAGAGAGTTTGCTTCTCCCTCTCCCTCTGCCACTGCCCCCTGCTCATGCGCTCTCTCCCTCTCTCTCTCTCTCTCTCTCCCTCTCTCTCTTGCTCTCTTGTTCTTGCTCACTCTCCCTCAAATAAATAAATAAATAAAATCGTTTAAAAATAAATTAAACAAAATATACACAATATTTTAATATTGATTGCATGTTGAAATGTTAATAATTTGGATATATTGGGATACTTAAAAGGTATTAAAGCTTTTAAATCCCCATTTTTATGAGAAATGTACCATCTTTTAAGCATTGGCAACAGATCTGAATTTATTCTACAGTCTAGACTGATTTCCAAAAGGTAGTAGGATTATATTTGTAACTTACAGGAAGTTGGCCTTTGCTAAATTGTGTTCTTTCTATTAACTGAGAAGTAGTCAAAATCTTAAGAACAAAAGGAACCATAAACATTCTAGTGTTTATGGCAAAGCCTTTTTAAGAAATGTAATTTTGGGGGCGCCTGGGTGGCTCAGTGGGTTAAGCATCTGCCTTTGGCTCAGGTCATGATCTCAGGGTCCTGGGATCGAGCCCCACATCGGGCTCTCTGCTCAGCAGGGAGCCTGCTTCTCCCTCTGCCTCTACCCCTGCCTGCTGCTCTGTCTACTTGTGCTCTCTCTCTGTCAAATAAATAAATAAATAAATAAATAAAATAAATAATAAAATATAAATATATAAATATATTAAATATATATAATTTATATATAATATATAAAAATATATTTTATATATAAATAAAATATTAAATATTAAAAAATAAAATCTTTAAAAGAAAGAAAAAGAAGAAATGTAATTCTTACTGAGCAGTTCATCTGGAAGGAACCCATATTGAGAAAATGATCTGAAAAGAAAAGGAGAGGAAAAGCCCTTCCAAATGGTGTTGAAACAGGTTCTCCAGCAGCTCTCTTCAGGATGGCTGGCATAGAGAGATAATGGGTTCACATGGGCTAATAAAAAAAGCCACCAAGTATATTATTTAGGATATCTATTAAAAAAATTAACAACATTCAATGGCATATCAAATAAATTATGATGCGGTCTTATAATAAAATATTATGCAACCATTAAAATTCACAGTGAGGAGCAGAAGCTTGCAAACACCAAATGCATCACAATCACCCAGGGCTCTTGTCTAATGTACAGATCCCTAGGCTTCATACCAGTGCATAAGAAGCACAGTGTCCACCCATGGAGCTGGGACAACATCCCAGGTGATTCAAATGCACCAACCTAACTGGGAAAACTCTTCAAAATCAAAGCCAATTATGAAACAGTATATATAGTATTGTGTTTGATGGGGATCTGATTCACTGCATGAAAGAATGCATACACACACACACACACAAGTAACAGTAGCTGAAACAAAATAAAAGGCATTTCTCATGTAAATAAAGCCCAGGAGTAGGCAGTCCAATTGACAGGTCTACAAAGAAGTTAGGGACTTGGGCTACTTCCAGCTCACCACCTGACCATACCCAGAGTATAACTTCACTCTCATAGTCCAAAATGGCAGCTAGGGCTCCACCCATCACATCTTCTTTCCAAGCAAGGAAAGGAGGGAGTGGAAAAGAAGCAGCAAATGGCTATGTCAACTCATAAGTTTAGGAGACTTTCCGGAAGTTACCTCACAACATTTCATTTACATCGCAAGGATGTAGTCATATAACCATGTCCAGCAACAAAGGAGGCTGGAAAAGGCCTTCTTCTTCGAGGCCATACACTCAGCTGCAAATCAGAAACTCTGCCACTAAGAGAATTTGAGATAACCAATATTAGGTACACAAAAAGCAATCTCTACCAGAAGTATAATATTAATATGGTGGGTCATGTTGATTTGAACCATATGAAATTAACATTTTTACGTTAAAATACACAAATATCAGCAATTTATTTGATTTGTTCTATTATATTTCTATGGAAAAATCTAAAAAGATATGTGAATATTGGTTATCTCTGGATGGTGGGATCTCAGGTGGCCATGTATCATTTGTATAATCTTTAAAAATAATGATCATAATATATACCCAAAAAGGGAGATTAAAAACAGCATGTAAATTAAAATCATATTTTTAATAAAATATATTAAAACAACTTGTACATTGATCTATGCATATATATACACACAGACACAAAGAAAAAAAAGATTTTCAGTATATATGTCAATCAAAATATTATTTCTGGGGCTATGTGGCTGGCTCAGTCACTAGAACACGCAATTCTGGATCTTGGAGTTGTAAATTCAAGCCGCACATTGGGGGTAGAGCTCACTTTTTTAAAAAATGTTATTTCTGGGTAGGGGATTGTAAATGGCTCTTATTTTCTTTATATTTTTCTGTATTTCTTCCCAAATTTCTAACAATGAACTTGTAATACTTATACAATAAGAAAAACAAATATAGGAAGATTAAAAAAAAGAAAAGAAAAGAAAGTTTAAGACCAAAAAAAAAAAAAAAAAACAAAAACAAAAACCATTGCAGTGATCTACACATACCAGAGAAAGTATGGCTGTGCATAGTAGCAAATGTTTAAAATGGAGTCGATGGAAACATATAAATTCATTCAACATCAAAAACTGTATTGAAGCCTCTGTGTACCAGACCCTATCCTAGTCTCTGGGGATACAGGGCTAATAAAGCAAGCCAGATACCCTCTCCTGGAGCTCACAGTCTGGGAAAATAGATAATGGCTTCGTGTAAATAAAAAATAAGAATAACAGGGATTTCTTGCCCAGTTATATGAGCTAGGCACTACTGTAAGCACATTATACATAATGACTGACTTCCTCTGGGGGAAAAAAAAAAATGTAATGAAGTAGCTACTACCATTATCTCAACTTACAGAAAATTGAGACATAGAGCAGCTGCCCAAGGTCGCCCAAGTAACTCAAGGATTTATATGGTGGTGAGAACCTACAGACCTAACCACCCATTGGTAAGGTCCAGGCTCATAGCTCACTAAGAATTACCTGAGGCACTTGGGAAATATATGCAAATTACCATGTCTTGGCCTAGGAAATTCTGCAGTAGGTCTCGGTTAGGACTTGAGAATTTGGTTTTTCCCAAGCCCTCTAGATGTTTCTTCTCTTCAAGCTAATACGAAGAATTCTGCGCTCAGCACAAGGAAGTCAGAGTGGGGCTTACCTCTCCGGGCTTGGGAGCTGCAGTAGCACTGGCTGGGAAGGGTCAGAAGGCTGGAAATGTTCTGTGTCTTGATCTAGGTGGGGCCTGCCCAGGTGTGCACATCCGTGAACATGGACCAAGCATTCAAGAACAAGCATGACCCTAAGCTGCAGGACCTGTGTGGGTCACGTTCGCTAGGGACAGGTATAATGAAAGTGGTGTGGCAGAGTGCCAAGAGGAGCAGGTGCTTTAGATGTGGGACAGGAAAAATTGCCCTGGGAAAGGGACATTCCATTTGGTGACAGAAAGAAGCCAGGCCTGCAGAAGACCAGGGAAAAGCCATCCAGGCAGAGGGAGGAGCGAATGCACAGCTCCTGGGGCAGGGGCAAGAAGGCATGTGAAGCTGGCCTGGGTAAAAAGCAAGAGAGCAAAGATATGGCATAGGACCAGTGGGGAACAGCCGGCTCAGATCTAGCTCATTCCTGCCTCATGGCCCCAAGTCCTGCCCATCCCACAGGTTGGACTCCGCCCCCCCACCCCCACCTGCAAATAGTGCCTGCTCTCTCATTACTACCTACTCAAATGAGCCTTCCTTGACCATTCCAGCAGTCATGATTACAACCTTGTTTTCTGTCTTCCAAGGCCTTATCACTATTAAGCAATCACACTGTGGGGCACCTGCGTGGCTCAGTCCGTTAAGCATCTGACTTCGCTCAGGTTAAGATCTCAGGGTCCTAGGATGGAGCCCCACTTCGGGTTCCCAGTTCAGCGGGGAACTCTCTCTCTCTCCCTCTGCCCCTACCCCTGCTAGTGTGCTCTCTCTCTCTCAATAAATAAATAAATAAATAAAATCTTTTTAAAAAGAGAGAGAAAGAAAGAAAGAAATCACACGGCTGATTTCACTATTCAGCATTGACCGCATCACTAGCCGCTAGCCGAGTTCTCTTAGAGCAGGTACCCAATCATTTGGATCACCCTTGGACCTCCAGGGCCTAGCACAGTGTCTGGCACATTGCAGCACTTACTTTAAGTAACTGGTGGAGGCATGAACAATCCCTTAAAGGAAGCAGCAGAGAAAATTCCATAAGCTCTACAGTCCTATTCAGGGAGCGCCTACTACCATCCAGGCACTAGGCCAAGTGGCTGGGGATAGATAGATCAGTGAAGCAAAGAGATTTTTTGTTTTTTTTAATCCCACTTTCTCGGGAACTTTTGAATGTGTGGGGGGCGGGCCGGGCGGACAGGTAATACACAAGTAAATTATCTATCGCTGGATAGATATATTCCAGGTACATAATGTTAAATGTAATAGGTTCTAAGAAGAAAGAAAAGGCAGACCAGAGAGAGACAGGGAGCTGCTGGGTGGGGGAGGAGGGAGCGTCCATATTAGAATGGACTAGCCAGCACTGGCCTCGCCGTGACTGTGAGTGTGACTCTCCCGAAGACAGCAGAGAGGCGGGCGGGTGAATAGAGGGAGCATTAGCGCGGCGACCTGAGGCTGGAGAGGGCTTGGTGCTGAAGCCGAAGGAGAGAGCTGTAGGAGATGAGGTCGGCCAAGGGGACACAGATCAGAGAGGACAGTATGGACCAACAGCTGGGACTCCAACAGCAGGAAACTTGGAAATGCTCGTTCTTGGGCCTCGCCTCAGAAACTCCGGGGCGGACCGGCCGTCTGTGTTCTAGCGAGCCCTCCAGGTGACAGTGCCCGATAAAGGGGGCAGAACCCTGGCGCAGGGGGCCTCTGGCTCTTGATCCTAGTTGTTGCTCTTAGGATCCACGTGATCACTGTCCCCTTTATTTCACTAGCCGGGCAGGGGACCCGCCCAGCGCTCTGCCGATCTGCCCGCCGCTGATGCTCCGCTGGGGTTTTTCCCCAAGCCCGCCGCGCCCGGCGCACCCAACCCCCAACCGCAGCTCGACGCGGTCCCCTCTGCTCGAGCATCCCGGCGACCCGGGAGCGACGCCTTGGGGACCAGACGCCCAGGGCGGCAGGTGCAAAGGCGCCCGAGCCGGGGAGGCCAAACGCGTCCGCCACGACCGCAGGGGTGCGGGCCCGGCGCCGGCGGCCGCGGCCGGGGTTGGGGGCGCATCCCGAGCCGCCCGCGGCTGCCCAACCCGCAGGGACGTTTGCGCGCGGTCCAGATCCCGGGGGATTCCGCGGTCCCGGCCCGGGGGGCCCGGGCATCGGGATTGGCCCGCAGCTTCCCCGGGGAGCCGCGGAGGCAAAGCCAGGCTGGGGCGGCCGGGCCCGGCCAGCGCCCTCTAGGCAGCGGAAGTGGAGCTTGCTTTACATCCGTCCTCCCCGCCCGGCGGAGTTGGGAGAAGGAAGGCTGGGGGGTGTGGAAAAATAAAAGGAAAAGTCCCTGCACCATGTAGATCAGCGCCCCCCACCCTGGCACCCCGGCCGGCCGGGGACCTCCCAGTCGGTGGCCATGAACGCGAGCAGCGAGGGCGAGAGCTTCCCGGGCTCGGTGCAAAGTAAGTGCTTTTCCGGACGCAGTGCGCGCTCCGGGGCCCAGTGCGCGCTCCGGGGCCCGGGCCCAAGCACGTCTGCGACGCAGCGAGCAGGCCCGGGGCCCCGAAATCGGGGTGACGGCCCCGAGCCGGCGTCTCGGGCACCGCGGCGGGCGCGCTGTGCAGGGGGCGCCGGAGTGGGCTTGGGATGGGGGCACCCAACCCAGTGCAAGGCGGGGGGCGCTCTCCAGCCTCGCAAGACCCCTTGTAAGGGAACGGTGGGGGAGGGCATGCCGTTCAGACAATCGCCACCCCCTCGGGGCATTCCCCGCCCCCTCCCCGGCGGAGTTTGGGGGGATTTGGGGGTAACTGCCATTACGCTGATGGGAAAACTTCTACCTCGGTGGCTCCAAATCCTTGAAGTCTGGGGATCCGAGGGTTTCGTGAGGTCTGGCGGGCTGGGCTTGCCGGCACACTGGGAATCCTTTTACATATTAAAGGTGAAGATCTGAATGGGGAATGGGGCGGTGGTCGCTTTGAGTTTGGGATTCATTTTAATTTTCCTGATGGGGTCAGCAGCCTTATTCAAGTACCTGATTTCGCCCGCGGCATTGTTTTCCAAAGTGGGGTCCAGAGACCGAGCGCAAACCAGCCACCTGAGAGCGGGAGCGCTTCTTTAAAAAAAAAGAAAAAAGCTCCCTGGGCCCCACCCATTAGATGGGGTCGTGGGGGAGGGAATCTGTGGCCAGACCCCGAGTGGTTCGGTTGCAGAGTTTGAGAACGACCCCCTACCCTGGCACAGGGTTTTGCAGACACCTAGCACATAGGAAGCGCTTAGCTTGTTAGCTGTTGTGCAGACACTGCCTCCCAAACTTGGCTGGGTATTCCTTGCGTAACTTGTGAGAAGCACAGATTTCTCTGAACACCAGCCCCTCCTGCACCCTACCTCCGTTAGGACTCAGTATCTCCCAAATGGAGCACAGATAAGTCCATGTTTAACACACACACACACACACACACACACACACAAAACCCATTTGTCGTGATGCCATTACAAGTTTGGAGAACGTAGTCGAGATAAATGAATTCTTGTTGCTGTTGAGCACCTACCTGTATCCAGTGTTTTCTGTTTGGTCTGTTAATTCTCACTGCAAATGCAGGAGGTTAGGTATATTTTATCATTCCAAATGTTCAGAGAGGGATACTGTCACTTCTAACAGGGTATCTCAGGAATAACCCCACCAGGTATCATACACGGGCATGGGGATCCCTGGCCTGGCCCTTTACAAGCACCACCTTATTTAATCCTTTTCTTACCTATCCTATAGAACAGAAACTTTTACCCATCTTACAGATGAGAGAGACCAAGCCCAAGTCACTGTTTGTAAATTGTAACGTCAAGATTGTAAGGAAAGTCTAGGTCATTGTTTATGTGCTTGCCACACACTGGAGACATTGTCATTAAAACCCTTTCATACTAGGCATCAATCTTGTTGGATCATTAAGGAATCCTCATCAATGCCAGTCACCTTGTCTTTTGGTTCGTTTTCCTTCTAGTCTCATGGGCATCTTAGCTGCCTGGAGGAGGTCGTGTTCCAGAGGAATAGAAAAGGCTTCATTCCTTTCACCCATTGATTGGATGTATTTAAGTGCACAAGCGCTCTGCAGAACGGTTTAGAAAATACTATGACACAGGGTGCCTGGGTGGCTCAGTGGATTAAGCCTCTGCCTTTGGCTCGGGTCATGATCTCAGGGTCCTGGGATTGAGTCCTGCATCCGGCTCTCTTGCTCAGCGGGGAGCCTGCTTCCCCCCTCCCTCTCTCTGCCTGCCTCTGTGCATACTTGAGATCTCTGTCTGTCAAATAAATAAATAAATAATATTAAAAGGAAAAAAAAGAAAATATTATGACACAGCCCAGACCAGCTCTCCTTAGCAAGTCAACCAAATTGTATTTCCACACAGAGATTTTTTTTGTCAGCTCGACTTGAGAAAATTGAACATAATATAAATATTTATAAATTTTCAGAAAGTTATGATTCATATATACCAACCGTATATACACAAAGGTAGTTCTCATGTGATTTAGATTTCAGGAAATTTAGAAATAATAAAGACCTTATAAGTACTAAGATTATGATGCAGAGATAACATGAAATAGTGTGTTATTAGATGATTATATATATTTTTAAAGATTTATTTATTTGAGAGAGGGAGAGAGAAAGAAAGAGAGAGTGGGGAGGGGGCAGAGGGAGAGAATCTCAGGCAGGCTCCCCACTGAGCACAGAGCCCACGGCAAGGCTCCATCCTACCATCCATGACATGACCTGAGCCGAAGCCAAGAGTTGGGCGCTTAATCTACTGAGCCACCCAGGCACCTTTTTAAATAATTATACTTATAAAAATTTTAGTGATCCAGCCACAGTGCTTATGTGATATTATGTGGGGAGAAGACTAATTTTATAGTACATTATGATCTTAATTTTTAAGCATAAAGAAAATAAATGGAACAAAATAATTTGTAATGTTCATGGTACACATAGGTGGAAAGATTGTGACTGATTTTCCCCCTGCTTCTTCTGTTCCATATTTTCTGTTACAAACATGAGTTTCCTTATAATGAAGCAGGAAAATTTTTAAAAATAAAAATGAAGGTTGTCATATTAGAGACTTATTAATTGGTTGTATTTCTTCATTTAACCAACCTTTCCATCACACTTTCTAATATAGTAACACAGGTATTAACTCTTGGCATCATTACTATTGAGAAACAATGTCCCTATCAGTTAGGAATGAATTTTGGCTACAAGTAACCAACTGAACTCTACCAGCCTAATGAGAAGTCTGAAATTAGTTGATGCAGGGGATCAAGGGATCAGCATCTGTAGTGATCTGAGCATTTTCCTCATAGTGAAAATGGGGTTGCAGAAGCTGGCATCACATCTGCACTTAAGACCAAAAGAAGAGGGAACCAGTGCCATTCGTGTCTGACCCCTTTTTATCATGAAAGGCCAAACTTCCCAGAAGTTCCCAAGCATGTGAGGGACCAAGATCATTTAGTAGTTCTCTTGGCAGCGTCCGGGGCAGGAAGCAGGTAAAAGCAGAGGGATTGATTTTCATAACGAATGGGGAATAAAACTACCTTTCATTGGGATGGGACATGGCTATTGCTCCTTCAAAGTACAGCAGTCCTGCACATCAAAGAACTAACTTTTTTTTTTTTAAGATTTTATTTATTTATTTGTCAGAGAAAGAGAGCATAAGCAGGGGGAGCAGCAGACAAGGGAAAAGCAGGCTCCGATGTGGGACTCGATCCCAGGACCCTGGGATCATGACCTGAGCCGATGGTAGATGCTTAACTGACTGGGCCACCCAGGCATCCCTCAGAGAACTTTCTTGCATAAAATACCACTAGTGCCCCTGCGGGCAGCAGTCACTTGGATCTGGGAACATTGCTACTAAGGGAGAAGACGGAAGTAGAAGGGACATCAGGCCAGCCTCTAGCCATCTCTGCCACAGTGCCCTTTTTTCTACCTTGAATCTGGTTAGTGTTATAATCTCAGGCTGTTTGAAATTCGTTAATTAATTAATTAACCTGTGGCTTTCCCTTTGTCCCATGGAGTCCCAGGTGGCACCACAGTGCTGGTTGAGCTCACTCCGGACATCCACATCTGCGGTATTTGCAAGCAGCAGTTTAACAACCTGGATGCCTTTGTAGCTCACAAGCAGAGCGGCTGCCAACTGACCGGCACGTCCGGGGCAGCCCCCAGCGCAGTCCAGTTTGTATCCGAAGAAACGGTGCCTGCCGCCCAGACTCAGACCACCACCAGAACCATCACCTCCGAGACCCAGACGATCACAGGTACGGTCGCGACAGTGGGAGAGACTGTTAGAGTTGGCCCCGTTATGTCCCAAACACCTCCGTGGAACTTATTAAAAATATAGATTCCCAGGGTCCACCCTGTAGGCAGGCTGATTCATTATTTTTAACAAGCTCCACTGGGAAGCCAGCTGCCCAGCCAGGTTTGGGAACTGCTGGGTGGCAACATTAACTGTTAGTAGTTATAGATGTTGTCATGTGTTAAAACAGACAAAAAACAGATTTCTAAAACAAAAACCTGTATACACCAAGAAAAAAAAAATACAGGAAATGCATGAAAAAAAAAGTTATTTTGGGTGGTGGTAGTGTGGGTTTGATCTTAAAATTTGCATTATTTTTATAAAGGGACAAAAAACATGTTTTGTTTGTTTTGTTGTGTGTTTTAATTTACCAGTAGGTTTTGATGCCTCCCCACTCCCCCATCCCTTGCTCCCAGCTAGGAAAATAGAAAAGTTCATCCTAGTTCTTGGTTGTGTTCATTTACTCCACCAAAAATAAATTACAGATGGATCTAAAATTTAAATGTGCACAGTGAAACCATAAAATTGTAGAGTAAATACACACACACACACAGACACACAGTCGCACTAACATTACCTGTACTTACACCTCTAGGATCAGTCTCAAGGGACTAGACAGACAAGTTTAAAAATGTGAAGTCACCCATTTATGAAATAGATAGCGGAGATGCTGTCAGATCCTGCGGGGAAACAGAGAATGTATTCTGATTTTTATTTTTTATTTTTTTTATTTTTTTTATTTTTAAAGATTTTATTTATTTATTTGACAGAGAGAGATCACAAGTAGGCAGAGAGGCAGGCAGAGAGAGAGAGGAGGAAACAGGCTCCCCGCCGAGCAGAGAGCCCGATGCGGGACTCGATCCCAGGACCCCGAGATCATGACCCGAGCCGAAGGCAGCAACTCAACCCACTGAGCCACCCAGGCGCCCGGCATTCAGATTTTTAAATGAAAGTATATGGGACTTCTGGCTGACTCGGTGGAACTATGTCACTCTTGATCTCACGGTTGTGAGTTTGAGCCCCACGTTGGGTGTAGAGACTTAAAAATAAAGTCTTTAAAAAATAATCATATATATATATAGATATATATATGGTATACATATCAATACTCTGCCTACCAAAAGACAAGCTGGAGTCCTCTGGCAAAAGAAAAAGCATCAGGAATGTGGCTACAAATAAAGTTAAAATTTTCCCAAAGTAAAAACAATGTATAAAACTAAAGACCAACAACTGGGGGAACAAACTGCAGCACAGATGACTAAGGCTTAATGTCCTTCATATATAAAGAACTCCTAAAATCAATAAGAGTAGAGAAAAAGAAGCAAATGAAAATGTCAGCAAAGGGCAGCAGCTAATATAAAGAGACCACTGAACATAGAAGGATGCTCTGTCACCTTAGTAATTAAATTAATGTGAGTCAAAAGAAGGGCTGGGCCAGATACTGCTTTCAGTGTAAATTCATATAACTTGGACAATTTTGTGATGTCTTTTAAATTTAACATCTTAAATTTAAAATGTTCCAAATTTTAAAATGTACATAAACACATTTACCTAGTAAGTCCACTTATCCCCTAAAATTTCATAAACAGATGTATAAGGGTGTTCATTTACTATATAGGCTATAAAGAAAATGGTACCTTTGTATGTATACATCAAGAGAAAATCAGATAAATAAACATCAGAGATTCGGACAGTGAAATATGACTTAACCTTGAAAAGGGGAGCTAGAGCTTTGTAGAGATACAAAGATTCTTGGGGGGGGGAGTATAAAAACACACATATGGATGCATACCTAGTATTATATTCGAGGCAAGCTTCTAGAACAGGAATGAGGCAGGTAATGTTAAGGAAAGAAGCAAACTGTACGAAAGGGAATGGGGACTGGTGGGGACTGTGGTTTAAGTAGAATGAGTACATATGACTCATCCGAAGGGACAGCTGCCCTTTGAATCGGTCAGTTAGATATTTGGGTTTTTCAGAGAAGCTGAAAAATGTAAAATTTCTGAAATTTTAAAACTTTGTTGGCCAAACGAAATATATCCATCAGCCTGACTGAGCCCACAGGCTTTTTCTAGACTCTTCTCCGACAGTGTTTAGCAGATAGTTAATCTGGATCTGGGGGGGGGAGTGAAAGAACATGGTGGGGGCGCACCAACTTTCACCACCTTGGTATTGGTGTGGTGGTTGGATTTTTTTTGCCAATAAGCAAAGTTTTGGGGTTGTCTCCCAAGTCTTTAAAACACTGAACTATAATTACCTGATCACCTCACAAGCCTTAAGAAAAGCACCTTGAGGTTGTCCCACTTTTTCCCAAGTTTATCTTAATTATCATCCCAGAGGAAGTCACTAAGAAAGTGTTAAAGCTAAAAACCACCTTAGCAGTGGGTTTTCTTATTTTATGGCTGGACATAAAGCTACAGGTGGGAGAGGACCACCAGTTCAAGACAGTCTCAGGACTTAGGCCTTTTGGCTTTTACCCTTGTGGTCTTCTCCCTGTTCGCCGTCCTCAGAATCAAACTCCCAATAACCCAGCACATGGGGTGTGGAACCCATAAAACGTCAGGAGGCGTCAAGGCCCACACTTTATTTTTGGCCACTGCACCTTTCCAGGTTCTGAGGCTTCGCTTATGCTGTTCCCTCTGCCCAAAATACTTTTCCCGACGGCGGATCTTGTTTCATCTTAGGACACTCCCCTTCACTCTGTACGGCAGCAGCCAAGATGAAGTCCTCTCTT
The DNA here is from genome assembly GCF_030435805.1 of Mustela lutreola. Lineage (NCBI taxonomy): Eukaryota > Metazoa > Chordata > Mammalia > Carnivora > Mustelidae > Mustela > Mustela lutreola. The sequence continues at coordinate 9,387,084 of NC_081298.1, forward strand.
TTCCAACTGAGCCACGTTTCTTTGCCTCAGAGCCTGAGTATGTGTTGTACCCCCTGCCTAAAACTGACTCTTGGGCATACGTCCAAGCTGAGCTTAAAGGCATCTCGTCAGAGACCCCTCCTCTGTTTCCCCCGGACCAGATTAGGTCCCTGTCATTAAACCATCCCTGAGCCGTAAGTGCCATGAGGTCAGGGGCTGCACCCCTCCTGCCCACCGCTGGATCTCCGGCACCGGTCCTTGCTGGGAGAATGAGCGGCTGCCCCAGTCTCCCATCCATCAGTAAAGCTGACCCCACACCCACGTACTGGCTCCTCCTAGGTCTGCTCAAAGACTCTCACCCTCCCCTTGGCATTTCCACTGCCCTGTGCCCACTCACGGGGGGCATGCCTGCGCTTCGCTGGCCACCCTGTATGCTCAAGCCGGGCCTGGAGACGTCGGTGCACCTAGCTCACGGTGGTACCCCTGGAACGGAGGTGCGGGGAGCTGCACGGTCCAGAGACTGGCTCCTGGGCTTGCATTCCTGCCTGCCACCCTCCACCCCACACTGTGGGCAAGTTGCCCTCTGCTCTCTTCTTAATAGTTCTCATCTGTAGAAAGGGATTCAAGTGGCACCTAATACTATTAGGTAATAGAATTAGGTGCCTATTACCTAATCGTCATTGTGTTATTGGAGGACTCTGTAATAATCCACATAAACGGTCTGGGATGGAATAATTGGGCTCAGTAAACAACCGCTTTTATTAACGTCGAGATTAATGAGCAGGCGGCGAGATTTGCCTGCTGTTCCGTCTCCGGCTGACTCCGCGGCTCTGCCTCCTCCTTCCAGCACCTCTCCCTCAAAACAAGCAGCAGCCTGCTTCCCCCCCCTTTCACACTGTTTTCATTTGGTTTTCTGGGCCCAACTCCCCACCTGCACGGGCTTCAGTGCTCCCTACAGGGGCTGTTCCCCATTCACCTGTGGACCCAGGTCCCCTGAGAGCTTGTTAAAGATGCTGGGGCCGAGGCTCAGCTTCATCGAAGCTCTGGAGCTGAGGTTCAGGCATCTGTTGTTGGTGGTTTTTTTAAAGATTTTATTTATTTGACAGAGAAACTCAGCAAAAAGGGGAACACAGGTAGGGGGAGCGGGAGAGGGAGAAGCAGGCTCCCCGCCGAGCAGGGAGCCCGATGCAGGGCTCGATCTCAGCACCGTGGGATCATGACCCGAACCAGAGGCAGACACTTAACGAGGGAGCCACCCATGCATCTGTGCTTCTAACAAGCTCCTCAGGGAATCCAAGTCCCAGCCAGCGTGGAAATCTCTCACTGCCCAAGGCCAGAGTGGGACCCCCAACACTAGCAGATTTCTCCAGATACTCTCACCCAGACATTGCCCAAACTTGTCTGTGCCTCTTGGGCTGTGTGATGAAAGCCAAACCCTTCCTCACTCGGCTCATCTCTGTCCCCCATCACTGTCTGGTCAAAGTAAGTAATTGAATTACTTTAATTTACATTTAAGTAAAATGTATTCGCTGCCTGTTAACCTTGAAAGCCGCCTTGTGTTTGGCACGTGGTTTAAGAACTTTCCTACAGGTGCGGTAACATTGAATATTGATGCCGGTGGAAACAATTAGCCTCCCACTTGTGTTTTCTAAGTTCTGCAAACCTTGGGGCATAGGAGTGAGGCCCCCGAGTTGGCCACATAGGGACATAGGAGCCTCATGACTGTGGCCAATTATAAGAGCTCCTGGTGTCTCATCTTTCAAGAGGGGACAAGAATAAATAGGAAGACCACAGGGCTTGGTAGTTAAAGGGTCTCGGCCCAGTTACCTGAGCTGAGTTCCCAGTGGCAGCATTTGCTGACGAGGTGGCTAACCTTGGGCACATAACAGGATCTCTGTCTGCTGCCCCAAATGGAACATGACAGTAGTCCCCTCAATGCGAGACACGTAGAGCTGTCAGGGTTAGCTCTCCTGACTTACCAAATCAGGGGGCTCTGAAAACGGAATGAAACAGCACAGGAAAAATGTGACTGCAGAACCTCGCTCGCGACCAACCCCCAGCCAGTAGTACTCGAATTGATCTCTTGACCCAGAAGGGTCTTTCTCTTCCCTTCTGGTTAATTCCTACTCGTTTGGTCCTGAACTAAAAGTCACCTCCACCTAGAAGCTAGCCGTGATTTCTCCTCTCCCTCCCTCCCACCGAGGTTAGGTGTTTCACCACTCCCCCGACCACCCCGCCCCAGCATTTATTTATCTCACTTGTTATTAACCAGTAATTTGGTGACACAATCTTTAGTTGACTAGAGATGTGGATTCAGATGCTGTCAGAAACCAGGCAGCAGCAGTGACTGCGGCAACATATACGCCGCCATGGGGAGTGGGAGGGCCTGTGGACACCCAGCTGGGAAAGGAAAGCAGCCCGACAGCCAGGAACCATCAGGGGCTGGGCTGGCTTTCACAGGCGGGCCGTGCTGTTCTCCTGGTGAACGAACAGTTGACAGAACATCAGCATGAGCAGGGAACCGTGGTGGAACAAGGCACCTCCTCCTGTCTGAGCCACAAGATACCAAACATCCCCTCCCTCGCTGATCTGAGTGACGGTTGCGTCTCTCCCTATGCCAGATGCGCCTTCTCTGCTCAGTATTAAGATACCAAACCCTAGGGTCTTCCCCACTTCCTGACAGCTCCCAGGCGGGCCTCCACCCTGCCTGCACCTCCCGAACATGAATCCCCAACCAGGAGTGAGTCCTTCGTAGCAGCCCTGTCTCGGAGATACTGTGTGACATGGTCTGAGGTTTCCCTTGCGCCACTGAGCCACAGACTTCAACCACAGCCATGTCCCTGGTGGTCTCTGGCCAGAGGACATTGACCTGGGAAGACCCAGCCGCCTCACTGATTTTGAAAACCTTGAAAGAGAATCTGAAGGCTCAGTTTGGCCTGTGGGCCCCCAGTGAATGGTTTAATTTCTAATTTACTGGATTGTAAACCTTCCCGCCAACAGGGACCTAATCCATCTTGTTTTCCTGCCCTCCCCCACCCCCAGCCCCAGCACTGGGCCTGGGACACCATAGACACTCAATAAACCAGTTAATGCAATGAGCTAAGGAAAGGGCAGCTGGGAGCGTTAAATTAAATGAGTGTGCATGTGGCCTGTGGCGTGGGGTGGGCCCCATTGGGAGGGTCCAGCAAGGGCAGCGTTGGGACTGTTGTGTGCCAGATGCTGGAGCCAAGGCAGCGGGGATGCTCACCCTTGGAGAATTCCAAGCCCGTTGGGGAGGAGAATTTGGTGGTAAGACCCCCAAGCCCGGCCATCTGTGACAAGCAGAGCCTGGTGCAGAGGGTTAATGGAGTAGATTGGTCCCCGTGGGGAAAGCCAGAGAGAAGATTGTGAGTGAGATCAAAGGTATACTTGGCCTTGAAAGACTCCCTGGCCTTTGCAGGGAAGATGGTGGGAAGGGGGCATTTCCTGATGGTGGTTGAGAAGTGGGGAAGCTCAGGGTAAGATGTGGTAACGGTGACTAGAGAGGACAGAGTATGTGTGGTACGAGCCATGCTTCAGCTCTGGCCTTCGTTCCAAAGGAGCTGGGGAGCCCCCGAAGGTTGTTGAGCGGGTGAGCAATTGAGTAAGTCAGACTGATGACTGGCTTGGAGGATCTGACTGTAGGAGGAACAGCTGACTCTGATGTAGTGCTTATTGGCCATCTCTTTCCTCAGCACTCTGTATGAACCACAAGTCAGGTATTAAGACTTACGATCCCCATTTTACCAATAACCGACTCAGGCACAAAAGGGTGAAAAGCTTGTCCAAGATGCCAAAGGCAGAAAGTGGCAAATCTGAACTTCCTGGGGGGCAGAATCTTTGCTCTTGACCACCCCTTGGAAGAGTCTTCATGACTGTTTCTCACACTTGTTCATGCCTCAGAACCGCCCCCAACCCAAAGCTCTGGTGAACCACGCAGATACCCAGAACCCCCTCCCCTTGGGGTAACATCTCCGTCGCTCTGAGCAGGGTCGGGAATTTAAGCCAGCCAATGAGGGCTTGGTTTGAAGTACTGAATCGAGTCTGCATTATAAAGAGATCCCCAGGGGCGCCAGGGTGGCTCAGTGGGTTAAAGGCTCTGCCTTTGGCTCAGGTCATGATCCCAGGGTCCTGGGATCGAGCCCTGCATTGGGTTCTCTGCTTGGCAGGGAGCCTGCTTTCTCCTCACTCTCTGCCTGCCTCTCTGTCTACTTGTGACCTCTGTCTGTCAAATAAATAAATAAATAAAGAGATCCCCAGATGGATCTCAAGATCCTAAGAAGTTTGTCTGCCTGACTGCCCCCAAGCTTAATGCCCCCCGCACCCCCCACCCAAGGAAAGTTCACACCAAAGCGCAGTATCTTAGTCCCAGTTCCTACCTTCAGGGCAAGCAGTTCCGATTGGCTAGGCTCCTGGCAGGGTATCTGCTGCTGGACCAATCAGCTATGGTAGAGAGAGGGCGCGAAGTCAGGGATGGGAGCCTGGAGGAGGGTGCACAGGGCGGGGCAGGGTGTGGGGGGGTGCCTCTTGGCCGGTGGGGTCCCTGTGCACCACGTGTGTGAAAACCCTTTTCTCTCAGGAGATGAATTCTGACTTTGCAGTTGGATCCAGAACCCTAAATGTGAATCCTAAGCCCAGTCAACGTAGGAAGAAAAGAGCCATAGATTTGAATATATGACAGAGTAGTAATACCCTTGATCTGTAAAGCTCATGTACAAGTCAATGAGAAAGAAAGTGAAATTCAATAGGAAAGAAAAAAAAAAAAAGGAGCTCATAGCATCAACAGGGAATTCAGTGTAGAAGGAATGGGGCTGGATAAAAAATGTTGAAAGGGATTCATCCTCACCAATTATAAAGGAAATGCCCATGAAACTAACCTGATCTCATTTTGTCCTATCACGTAGCTGGGAAGAGCTAGTGAAAGTAAAGGGAAAAATGTAAACTGATACAGATTTTTGGGAAAGATCTTGTAATTATTTATCAGCAAGCAATTAAATGACCGTACCATTCCGACCAATCCTTCAACATTTAGAAGAACGTATCCAAAGAACCTAGAGGTCCGTTAAAAAATTGGGGTAGGTGTTATTTATAAAAGTAGTACTTAGAAACCAGCTCAGTGTCAAAGACGGGGGACTAGATCATTTAACCATGCCACAACCAAAATGAAGCAAGAGTATGTAGCCATTTGAAACTGTGTTTTGGATCAATGATAGGGCGGCAAATGGCTTCAAATGGTGACATTTTTTAACAAAAAAGAGTGTAAATGACTTAAGCCACAATGCCAGTTTTATGCTTTTAAAAATCTCCATACAAAGAAATGTCTTCTTCGCCATTAGGTTGATCATTAATTCACAAAGGTCCTCTAAGCCCCTGTCCTTTGTCAAGTTCTGCGTTAGGTGCTGGGAGACAGTGATGGAAAGGACAGGCGTGTCCTCAGGTGGTTCGTCCAGCCAAAGGGAGGAGGATGGCCATTAAGTAATTTCCCAAGTCATTATTTGATCACAGTAGAGATAAGTGCTTTAGAGAAAACGTACAGTGTATAATGAGCGTATAATGAAGGGGTGTGTATCGTCACGCGGTATATTGCCTTGGTCGCTTTGGGCAGCTTTTCTTTTCTTCTCTACACTTACTCTATACTCCCTAGATTTTCTACAGTTACTGTTTCCTTTTATTTAAAAAAATAGATAGATAGATAGATAGATATGTTTATATATATATATATAAATATTTGGCACCTGTGGCTCAATCTGAAGAACATGTGACTCTTGATCTCTTGATCTCAGGGTTGTGAGTTCGAGCCCCACTTTGGTTGTAGAGATGACTTAAAAATAAAATCTTAAATATATATATATATACACACACAGATATATATGCATGTATATATATATGTATATATATATATATATATATATATTTTTTTTTTTTTTTAATTTAAAAAGAAAGGGAAACAAAGTGGAGTTTTTCAACGGAAGAAGAGAAGCAAACTGGGCTGGGAGGTGTGATGACTGCCTTCAGCTATCCGAAGGACAGCTTTGGGGAAAGGAGCTATACTGCCGGTCCACGTGACCCCGGCGGGTTCAGACACTGACGCGTACAACCTCAGAGAGAAAAATTTTGGTTCTCTGAGACATTCATACAACAGTCTTACATCTTAAGCAGCATCATAACCGTGTCGCTGGACCCCTGAGGGGCTCCTGCTCCAGACCAGGACTCACTTCGACACCGGGACATGCGACGCAGCAAGGGAAATCCCCGGGGAGGCAAAGAAACGGAGCGAAAGCCCACAGCAGGTGTGGGAGGCCGTGCGCTCCTGGAGGGCAAAGGGGGGCTGATCTCACTAGACGTGGGACCTGATTTTCGTAGCCACACCCGAGGAGGTGCGCTCTGAGCTCTTGCAAAGAGTTGCCCTCAGGTCAGTGGGCGCGATGAGTACGACTGCGACACCCGATCCCACCCAAACCCTAAAGGGCCTGAGGCAGCCAGCCCCCTGGTGACCAAGGCCACTTGAAGCCTTTCCCTGGGGTATCTGTAGGCCCTGCTGTTCCCAGGGCATCCTGGAACGAAGCCAGGGGTGGGGGACCGATGGGCCCTCTGTAAAGCCAGCCAAGAGCTCCAGCAAGACCCCTTGTTGGCTGTTGATTTCTAGCCGCCTGCCACAGAAACCATTAATAATTACGTGCTTCCACATCCCGAAATGTCACCTTCTCCCTGTGGCCTTCGTGCCTCACCCTACTTAATACTGCCTCCAGCACTCCCTGTGTCCCTTCTCGGCTTTATTTCTCTCCATAGCCATTAGCTCTGTATCTATAGTAGCCATATAGTGTGTGTTTAAATCATTTATTGCCTGCACCATGCCCCACTAGTGTCAGCTCCACGAAGAGAGGGATCGCTGTCCCTTTGGCCCACTGGTGTGTTTCCAGTGCTTAGAACAGTGCCTGGCACACAGTAGGTACCTCGGCAGTACTTGCTGGATAAGTCCGTGAATAATGACAACAGCACCAACAGTGTTACGTGCCTAATTTTTTAATCTGTACGACAGCCCTAAGAGAGAGGGATAAAAATTGTCCTCCGTCCCCCAGGTGAAGAAAGTGCGGCACAAAGAGGTTACGTAGGGACGCCTGAGTGGCTCAGTCGGTTTGGCATCTGACTCTTGGTTTTGCCTCAGGACACGGTCTCAGAGTTGTGAGATCAAGCCCTGAGTTGGGCTCTGTGCCCGCTCCAGAGTCTGCTTGAAATTCTCTCTTTCTCTCTCTCTCAAATAAATAAATAACTCCTTTAAAAAGAGAGAGGTTAGGTACCTGGCCTACACCTGGCCTGGTCACACACCCAGTAAGTGGCCAGACCCAGACTCATACTGGTTAGAAGATGGATTTTAACACATCTGACACGGAGGTGTGCGCCAGAGTCCGTGAGATTCCTGTCAACCAAAAGGCAGTCACCAGAAGAAAAAAAAAAAGAAAGAAAGAAAAAAGAAACACGTTTTTGGGAGCCCGTGAACAAACCTGAACCTTGTTGAACACATTCTGTCTGTTTGGCAGAGCAGGGTGCCTTTTTTGGAACTCCGTGTATCGAGCTCCATTGATAAAACACCTTCCAAGACTGGGCGATGATTCTGGTTACAGATGAGCAGTAACCGTGTTCCTAGAAACGCTGCAGACGGTAGCAGGGGTCCACAGTGGTGGTTGGAGGAACAACTGCAGTTCTTGAAAAGCAACAACTGGAAAGAGGGCTTCCCTCCACTAGACAGAGTTGGGTTACGTTTCACGGCGAGGTACATGGAAGAGAATAGCCTACGCCGGTGGTTCTCAAACTTGACCACGTACCGGAAGAACAGCCTGGGTGGCGTGTGAGAACACAGGTTGCTGGGCTGGGTCCACCCCAGAGGTTCCCATTCAGTGCGCTGGGGAGGGGCCTGAGGATCTTTGTAGCCGGTTCCTCCGTAGGTCCCGTGATGCTGGCTGGGAACCCCACTTTGAGAACAGAGCAGAGCAATGGAAGCCAGAGCAAAAGCCAAACCCCGCAGCCCGGATGAAACATTTCAGCAAGAAGCAGGTGTGGTTGATCCAGGCATCCAGGGGACTTGGCGTGAAGACAGAACATCCATTTGTCAGAATCTTCCAGCCAACTTTAAGCAAAAGCCACTTAACTTCCTCGTGCACGTTGCAACTGAAACCCTGAAACCATTTACCCGAATAGCAAATGCTAGTGGACCAGGTGCTCTTGGACCGACATCAGTGGTGCTGTCATTGCCTGAGGCACTCGAGAGGGGGAGATAAGGAAACAGGGTTTCATGGCCGATGCCCAGAGAAAATGAACCTAGTTCATTCCATATATACACACTTTCTAAGGAATTTCATTAAATAAAAAATAAGGAATATAAAAGCATTGCTTTGTAATAATCAGCAACTTTTAAATGTATTGTACTTCAAATAATAACACATCTGACAGTCTGTAAGATCTAATATTCGAAGAAAGATGGTGTTTGTTTTAAGAGAAAATAAAACTAGCACCACCGGCCTGTTACGTGGATATTTACTGCTGGAGGCAAAGCCAAAGTAGGTCATGATGTTAGGCCTGCGCCAATTTCAGTCAGGATATTCTGTAAATGCAGAATATGCCGAAAGTGGTGCCTCAGGGACTGAAGTTTGGGAAACCGAATATCCAGTGACTTTCAAAGTCATCGTTAGGGCCTCTCAGCCTGACAAACTCACCCAACGAACAGAACCCCGCTAGTCAGATTGACTCCCTCTGTGAAACCAGATCTGCATGGGACAAATCATGTGGACAGAACTATTTCTAAATCCAAAACCATAAATTGAGTTAACAAAGTCGTCACAAAAATTTTATAAGCAGAAAAAGAAGTTTGAGACTGCCTATTTTATCTTTTATAATGATAAATGTAAAGATAAAGATGGTAAAGATGTTTGGCCTTTCTTTTTGTCCCCCTGAAAATTTCAGTAAGAATATACCTGGCGCACCTGGGTGGCTCAGGTGGTTGTGCATCTGCCTGTGGCTCAGGTCGTGATCTCCAAGTCCTGGAATCAAGCTCCACATCGGGTTCCTGGTTTAGCCAGGAGTCGGCTTCCCCTGTGCCTCTCCCCCCTGTTCATGCTCTTTCTCTTTCTCTTTCTCCCTCTGTCTCTTTCCCTAATGAATAAATAAAACATTTAAAAGAAAAAATCTGCAAAAGCAAGGATTTCTTTTAGTAATATTTGTGTTTTTAGAGATTACTTGTAGTTTGGGCCACAATTCCTTTCATCAGTTTCTTTCCCACTGTTTGTTAGGCTATTTTGATAAAGCTTATGAATACCAAATGCATTTGGCTGGAGCTAGTAGACAGCTTGCCTGGTGTAGATGACAGGGACATTTCTTGTTTATTTACCAAGTCTAGATTTAATAAGTCTGGATAGTTTCAGAGCTCTGGCTCAACATCAGATTTTCTTTTTTCCCTTATCGTTACAGAATAGCTGCCACAGATCCAGGCATCACATCCTCCTTCCAGGAAAGACAGGAAATGGGCAACCAGGACAGCAAGAATGAGTTTTTCCTCAACTGCCTCCCTTTCTTTTTTTTTAATTAGAGAGAGAATCTTTTCCAGAAACCCCCCAACAGATGTTCTCTAGTGTCTCACTGACTAAAACAGGGTTACAGGATTACCCTGAAGCAGCAAAGGAGACTGGGGAAGTAATTTAGCCTGTTTGTTCTCTAGAAAGGAAGATAGGCAAAGGGAATAGCTGTTGGGTGTTCATCTTATGAAAACTAATCATCATCTCATCTTTTAGTTTCAGCTCCAGAATTCGTTTTCGAACATGGCTATCAAACTTATCTGCCCACGGAAAGCAATGAAAACCAGACAGCCACTGTCATCTCTCTCCCTGCCAAGTCCCGTGCCAAAAAGCCCACAGCACCACCTGCTCAGAAAAGGCTTAACTGTTGCTATCCAGGTAAAAGTGGCATTGGGACTTGCTTGTCTAGAGGATGTGACACGTAACAAATCTCGGGACTCTAACTTGTGAATTCCCGACAACTGGATATAGACATGCTCTAAACTGCTTGGCTTAAAAATCAGAGCACCCCCTCCCCCTGCATTTCCATCATCACATATGACCTATCTCGCTGTCTCTGGTCACCGTGCACTTGGACTCTAAGATTTTTTATAGGGGTGCCTGGGTGACTCGGTTGATTAAGCATTGGCCTCGGGTCATGATCCCGGGGTCCTGGGATCGAGCCCCTCACCGGGCTCCCTGCTCAGTGGGGAGCCTGCATCTCCCTCTCCCTCTGCCTGCCCCTCCCCCTGCTTGTGCTCTTCCTCTCTCTCTCTGTCAAATAAATAAATAAAATCTTGAAGAAAAAAAAAAGACTTTTTACAAACATGGGACTCATGAGGATCCAAGTTACTGTGAATTTTTCTTTCTGTGCTATGGCTTAGGAAGATACCCAGAAAGATTGCTGTTTCCTTTAAAAAAAAAAAAAAAGAAAGAAAGAAAGAAAGAAAAAGAAAAAAAAAACTTTATTTGGAAATAATTTCAAACTCACAGAAAAGCTGCAAAAATAGTACAGAAATTTATGGATGCCCTTCATCTGGATTTCCTAAATGTTAACATACTGTATTTGCTTTATCATTCTTTCTGTATATATATATACTTTTCCCCAAAAGCCATTTTATTTATTTATTTTTATAAACATATAATGTATTATTGGCCCCAGGGGTACAGGTCTGTGAATCGCCAGGTTTACACACTTCACAGCACTCACCATAGCACATACCCTCCCCAATGTCCATAACCCCACCACCCTCTCCCTACCCCCCTCCCCCCGGTCACCCTCAGTTTGTTTTGTGAGATTAAGAGTCTCTTATGGTCCCCAAAGCCATTTTAGAGTAAGTTGCAGACGTGATGTCCCTGTATCCCTAAATACCTCAATGTATATTTCCTAGAGTCAAAGAAGTTCTTTTATAACCCACAACACAATCCTCAAAAATCAGGAAATTAACATTTAGGAACACGTGGCTGACTCAGAGGGAGGAGCATGCGTCTCAGTCTTGGGGTCGTGAGTTCAAGCCCCAACGTTGGGCAGAGAGTTTACTTAAAAAAAAAGGAAATTAACATGTACACACACTTTATCAAACCACTGGCCTTATTCAGATTTTATTAGCTTCTCACTCTTGTTCTCTGTAGCAAAACAATAGCACTTTCCCCTGATTTGGGATCCAGTTCATGACTGCACGTTTCTTTGAATTTTCCCGTCTCTTCGGTTTCCTTGAATCCTAAGCTTTTGTCTTTCACGACCTAGACATTTTTGCAAAGTACAGGCCAGTTATTTTGTAAAGTGTTGCTCAGTTTGGGTTTGTCTGTTATTTCCTCACAATGAGATTTAGGCTCTGCAGTGTGGGCAGGAAGCACAGATGTGATGTCTGTCCTTCTGAGGGCCTCGTATCAGGAGGCACGTGATACCTCTTTGTCCCGCTCACCATGGGGTTTACTCTTGTCACTTGGTTAAGGACGTTTCTTCCAGGTTTCTCCATCCTTAGGTTATGATGTTTCCCTCTGTAATTAATCTTTTCTTGCCTTTTTAAGGTTGCCAGTTCAAGACTGCCTATGGTATGAAGGACATGGAGCGTCATTTAAAAATTCACACTGGTAAGTGGCATTTCTGTGGCACATGTGCCCAGAGCCTCTACTCTGTGCTAGGAGCCGGGGATCCGGACAAGTCAGACATGTGATAGGCCATGGAACCTCGCAGGTTGTCACAGGACCACACACACAAATTCAATAAAAATAAGATACTATTTCCATACATGATTTTGGCAGAAAGTATATAAAACAATAAAATCCAGTGCTGGGACAGATAGGAGCAAACTTAGCTAGTAGAAGTGTAAACAGCTCCAACCATTTTGACAATTAATCTGCCAGAATTAATTAAAATTTAAAGGTACGTATTCTTATTTTGAGGCGATGGTCTTGTGAATGTGTGTATGTGTAACAATTGATAAAGGAAGAAAGAAGGGGAAGAAGACTCCATTTTTTTTTAAAGTATCTTTACTGTATCACTGGATACAGAGTGTGTGTGTGTATGTTATTTTTGCCATTTTGAAAGTAAAATTTAATAAATAAATATCTTTTGTAAAAGGTGAAGAAAATGGGTGCCTGGGAGGTTCTGGGTGTCTGCCTTCAGCTCAGGTCATGATCCCAAGGTCCTGGGATTGAATCCCGTGTCGGGTTCCCTGCTCAGCAGGGAGTCTGCTACCCTCTCTCCCCTCTCTTTCCCCACCTGCTCCTGTGTTCTCTCTAATAAGTAAATAAAATCTTTAAAAAAATAATAAATAATAAAAGGAAAGTGAAAGATTGACGGTATGCCTGAATGGCTCAGTTGGTGGAACATGTGACTCTTGGTCTTGGGGTCATGGGTTCAAGCCCTATGTGGGGTGTAGAGATTACTAAGAAAGAAAGACAAAGAAAGAAAGAAAGAAAGAATTAAAGAAAACTGTAAAAGGAGAGGAAAAGATTGGTCCATGGAGAAGAAAAATGTACTTATTTCTGGTGACTTTAATTTTCTTTAATATACTATGGTTATGTCTCCCGGATTTTCTGAATGGAGAAGGAGCTGCATTTAGACTATTTTTAACAAAGCATTAGATACTCATAATTCAAATGAGAGAGTGTGAATGTAGAGAGGATAGAAGTGTATAAGGCAGGCGTCCTCTGACATGTGGCTGAGATATCAGTAATTGCCCAACGTCGGCCTCACCTTTGGAAGATGAAATCTCCAGCTATGATTTCTGAAATTTCTTGGCCATGCTAGTGATGGCCTGGCCACGCTGGGGTCCCCATCCCCTTCTAACCAACCTCACAGTGTCACGTCCTTTGGACTTACTCTGATTATTAGAATATTAAGTTTCAAGTGTTGGTAAGCATTCTCGAGGTCACAAAGAAAGAATCTCTCCACGCGGCTTGGACGTGGATCCCATCAGTCGAGTGAAGCGTAGCCCATGTATCCTTGCCAGAGTGGAGTGTGGTCGTTGTTCACGAGGACCCAGGGAACACTCGAGATGCATAAGTGAAGCAGTGACCTTGAGTCCGTTTCTGCACTTCAGGAAGCACCTTATACGTGCCGGTAGCCCAGCTTAGGTCCTGGGATGGTTTCTGCATGACAGCAGCAACTCCAATAACGTCTTACAGCTAGAGAGTTGACGAGGTGTCCTTACCTTTGTTACTTTCCAAGAGGAGGGTGTGGCCAGGAGCAGCCCTAGCGAGCTGGCCCAAAATCATCCTTCTGCTCCCGCATCCGGCGGCCGCCCACGGTGACACATACACAGCCTGGCGACCGCAGGAGCTAATCAGCTGCTGACCATCACTGAGAAATTTTTGTTCATGGATTTTTAAATTTGACTACTAACATTTTTTATTAATAAAATTAGAATCTTTCATACACTTTGAGGTATATTCTTAAATCCCAGACGTTTGCTCTCTGACGGTAGTGGTCAGCTTTGGCTGACCATTCATTTTAGCACTTGGCATTTAGGATTTAACCAAAAGACATATTTAATATGTTAAGTAAAAAGGGAAAATCCTGACTCAGAGCCCACCTCCTTATGCGGTATAAGCCCAAAGTCACCAGTCTTAGTTGACTATTGTGTCTCATTCTAGAAGACCAATCTTTACTCTAAAAATACACAGAATCTACTTTTTCCATCTCTTATGAAGTTAATATTATATATACCATCCCTGCAAATTGCTGTCACTATTGGTCATCTTTCCACATCAGTAGTACATGTCGGCTTCATTCTTTTCGGTGGCCAGGTAGGACACTGGTTCAGTCATCGGTGGTGCCGCCATCCAGTGAAATCCTTCCACTTTACACATCATGTTGCAGAGATGAAATGATGTGACAAGGCAATCGGGATGAGTTAATGTGCAAGGGAGTAGTCAGTGGGGAGGCCTTGTTGCATTTGGGCTCAGAAAGCAAGACCGTCGTGGGTTCTAGTCCCAGTGGTTAGGAGGATTGAGGAGAATCACACACAAATAATTAGAGAGATGCCCGTAAAACAATCAGCAGTCATTCATGGGTAGTAGGTATGTTAGTGGGTATAGATGAAGCTGCCGTGACAGAGAGAGCCCCACCCCAGCTCCCACGCCATAGGGCTTTATGCCTCTCTCACGTCACTGTCCGGAGCTAGGCACGAGGTCTAGAGCAGGTAGGTGGCTCTGTCCTACGAGATCAGCCAGGGACTTAAGTTGCTTCTGCGTCATTAAAGCACATCACGTCACAGGATCAGCCGTCTGCAGACAAGGTGCCCTCACCTGCGCGTTCACCCCATGTCTCGGAAACGGCAGGGAAGGGCAGAAAGTGGAAAGTAAAAGGCAAGCAGTGTCCCTTCGCAGAAGGGACGCATTGACCCTCTCTGCCATTTCATTGGCGAGGACCGCGCTGCAGAATGATTCGTGGCTGCGGGCCGGGCTGGGGAAGGGAGCCAGGAGCTGCTCAGCCCCGAGCTCTCTGAAAACTTAGAGTGTCTGCACGTTAGGGTGTATCTGTGGAAAAACAGGAAAAGGAGAGAACGGAAGGAGACAATGAACAGTTCCTTATTCTCCTTAGTTCTACTTCAGACATGTGAGTCCCTTATTTTTAATGGATAAGGAATTCATATTTGATGCAGGAAAAACCAAGAAATGGCAAGAGGCAAAATAGAAGAACACCCCCCACACACAAAGATGTTAGCTCTTGGCAAATTTTTCTATCTAGCTTTTGAAGTGACCTGAATATCCTTCAGTGACCGCGTACTCTTCTCACCATAAAGCTCAGTCACAGGTGGGGTGAAAGGCTGGGTGTCCACTGACCTTGGCTGGGGATCGGCTGCCTGTGGGTTAGCTGTCTACCCACTTGCCGTAGCTGGGGTGGTCCGGCTCTGCTCCACTTGCCTCTCATCCTCCTTTTGGACCAGTGGGCCGGAGGGGGGAATCAGCCTTTTTCTTCTTCAGTGTTGTTTTCTGATACCTTCTGTGTGTGTGTTTGAAGGAGACAAGCCCCACAAGTGTGAGGTCTGTGGCAAGTGCTTCAGCCGGAAAGACAAGCTGAAGACCCACATGCGGTGTCACACGGGCGTGAAGCCCTACAAGTGTAAGACGTGTGACTACGCCGCGGCCGACAGCAGCAGCCTCAACAAACACCTGCGGATCCACTCGGACGAGCGGCCCTTCAAGTGCCAGATCTGCCCCTATGCCAGCCGCAACTCCAGCCAGCTCACCGTCCACCTGCGGTCCCACACAGGTAGGTCCCTCCTGCTGCTCGCACGCTGGGCTCCTCACCGCCAGCTGCTGAAAAGCACCTTAAAGCACTGAGGCACCATCTCAGTACACACACGGGGGACGTCTGCTCATTGCACAGTTCGCGGGTTCGTTTTGTGTCCACCTGGAAGAGCCTTTCTCGATGAGGGAGAAAAAAATCATTGAGCTTATAACCTCATCGCTATCTTTATGCCACTCTATAACTTATTCACTAGTAAAGTATTCGATGAGAAGGTGAGCTCCATGAACTCATGAGAGAAACGTCAACAACGCATTTTTTAATAAATCTCTGCATAGTGTCTGCATTCCGGTCATTTTTGAAGTATACTCAGATGAGTTCAGCCTGGGACAGCTTCATGGGAAAACGCAGCAGGGGAGGTCACTTAACGAGTCATTGACATTTCCTTTGGGCAAGTGTATCAGTTAGCTCTGGATACGGTGATGCTGTGTAACAATCACTACAAAACCTCAATGGCAGATTGTAATCGAGTATCGCTCACATACTTCAGGTCTAGCCAGTTGGCCAGACACTCTGTTGGTTTTGACTGGGCTCAGTCACATGTGGGGCAAAAGGCTGGGTGTCCACTGACCTTGGCTGGGGATCGGCTGCCTGTGGGTTAGCTGTCTGTCCACTTGCCATAGCTGGGGTGGTCCGGCTCTGCTCCACTTGCCTCTCACCCTCCTTTTGGACCAGTGGGCTACCCAAGGCTTGTCCTTCTCGTGACAGTGGCAAGCACATCCGGTGGGTAGGCCCATTTCCAGGTTCTGGTTGCATCCCATTGGCTGAAGCAGGCTATGTGATGGGGCCAGATATCAGGGATGGGGCCGGGCTCACCTACCATGGGAGGTCACCATGCGGTTACAGGGCAAAAGCCAGAGATAGGAGGGAGGGTAAAGAATTGCGACCATTTTTGCAAACCACCACAGTCCACCATGCTGTCACACACAACTCGGACAGGTGGATACAATCACACCTTCCTAAGACCCACATAAGTCACACCTCATCACGGGGTCAGGCTCAAACCCCAGGATCCCTTGATCTCCACCAGTTCTGGGTATGGCTTCTCTTGACCTAGAGTTCCTTTGAAGTAAAAAGAGAAGTCTGCTCCTCCATTCCTGATGTCCAGTGGTGACACGGAGCCAGGGTAATCCCAGTAACCCTGCTGTCCCAGCTCCATGGATTTCCAAAATCCCTCTGGGCGCATGTCCCCTGGTTCCTGACTCTGCCCGTCGAAGCATCTTCCCATCAGCCGCCTGAGCCACTTCCAAAAAGTTGTGGAAGAAGTACCTTTGCGAAACATTCTCAGCCTGCTTCCTGCCTACCAAAAGTAGGGCTCTTTTTAGTCAACGGGAATGACGGGTTTGCTGGTAGAGACACGTGCAAAATTTTGTGAGTTTCCTGTGTGTCCGTGTGCCAGAAGCCACGCCCATGATTCTCTCAGAAACTCTCCTTCCTTCTGAACCCCACTGCGGGCACTTTAACAGATAACCTTCTGTGGCTGAATCCCTTGATGTTCCTAGGAATCCTTGTCCAGCTGGAGAACCTACCTGGCACCAACTTAATTCTTTTGGAGACATTCATGAAGAACTTTGACATTCACATCTCTCATTTCTCGTTGGTCTTACCCCTGAGATCACATCCCTGGATATGACCTTTGTCCCCGGCTTCTGTCTTACAGTGAATACCCTTTGCTAGTTGGAGATGGGAAATCACGTCTGTGGTTTGCTCTATTCTCTCTAAATTCCATTTAGAGAAATGGCCAGTTCTTGTATGAGTTTGTCTCTTCCTTATATGACCTTATACGACCTCATCAGGCTCTTTCACTGTTTGCCCAGAATTAATCTCTTTGCTCAAGTCCCAGATTGAACAGGTGTGTTACAATCTTTATCTTCTAACTTAACGGCACACGACAGTTGGACCAAATGTTTGCCATTAAATAGTGCACCCTGCCACTTCTTTGGTCTTTTCTTGCCACCTGGTCCCAAAGCCAATGACGCATATTTTAATTTTCTGTTATGGCAACACTCTTGTTTCTAGATACCAGTCTCTGTATTAGCTCTCTGTTGGCACGCTAGTGCAGCGTAACAAATTCTCCCACAAAACCTCAGTGGACCTAATGACATGTCTTTCCTGTTGGCGTTCGGGGGATCCGCTGGGGGTCACCTCGGCGGTTCTGATCTTGGCTGGACTCACACATCTGGGAATCTGCTGGCTGTGAGCCGTCTATCCACTGGTCTCGGCTGCGGAAATCCAGTGCTGCTCCACATTTCTGTCACCCTCCTCCTGGGACCAGCACGCTAAGCCAGCCTCGATCGTCTCATGGCAATGGCTGACAGAGGAGCAAGCGAGCAAAACCCAGTGCTCAAGCCATTACTTGGATCAAGTCTACTGAAAATACCATCAGCCAGATCCAGTCACGTGATTGTCAAGGCTCATAGCAGGGCATCCCGCCCCTGTCTGGAGACCATGCAGAATTGCACACGGGGCAGAGGCCATGGCTACAGGGAGGGAGGAGAGATGGTGAGATTTGAGAACATCTTTGTAATCTGCAAAAGCAAGTTAAGACATAGACATCACCGATGGCCAACTGATTTTCTCCAGAAATCTCCCCCGCCTTTGTTAGAGGGGCTGAAGCACTCATTTATCTAAGTGGTTCTGATTCATTTTGACTTTATGAGGATAGACTTACCATTGATAGTAGCATCATCAAGTTGATCTAGAAAAGGTGAATTTTCAAAAATTTAAACGTGTGCTTATGCGATGTCTCCGTAGACTGTTCATTTCCCTTTTAGGAATCCATGGCACTTAGAAAAGTTTACAAATCGTAAAATAAATAGGATTTTGCTTTGATTTTTTCATTGCTTAGATTTTCATCATCAGTGGTTTTCATAGCAAGCTAAACTCAAGAAAGATCTGTCAGCTTACATATATCAATTGCTTATTCATTCAACAACATTCATTAAGTCCCCACACGGTACTGGACACTGTAAGGACCAGGTGGAGGGCAGGAACAGACGTAGTCATTAGCTTTGGAGAGGTCATGGTCCCAGGAACTATTATTGACCGGTATGCCTCAGTTAAGAAATCTGTGATTTGAAAAAAAAAAAAAAAAGATGACAAAGGGATTTGAAACCTTTGCTTTCATATCAAAAGTGTTAACGCTGCAGCTCAGCTGTGAGATTTGATTATCCGGTATTTCTGGGTTCCACCTCTACTATGGCTTAAAAGAAAAAAAGGTAAAAAGACTGTCACTTATTTGGGCAGGGATGTAATGGGAAAACCTAGTAGGACATCCTAGAGCAGGGATTCCTCCTTCCACAGACTCCTCCATGCAGGGATCCATGAATAGACTTTAGATGGTCCAGGAACTTGGATAGGAAAAAAAATTACATCTTCATTTTCACTAGCCTGTATTTAAATTGGGCATGTCCTTCCATTACGAAAATTGGCAGCTGATCTATGAGTAGTGCATATGAACTTGCTGCCAGCAGAAATCACCGATCTTTTCGTAACAGTTGTTAGAGATCGATCAATATATCATTTATGCTCTTTTCTAGTTAGAAATCATTATAGTTACAGATCCTCCACTAGATCTTATTTAACGCATTCATAAAGCACACCGAGGGGCACGGGGCTGCCTCAGTTACTGGGTGGAGCATCCAACTCTTGATCTTATGATCATAAGTTCGAGCCCCATGTTGGGTGTAGAGATTACTTTAAAAAAAAAAAAAAGACTTTAGTAAAACACACACATTGTTATATTGTGAATTTTTTCCTTTAATTTTCTATATAATTCTTTCATTAGGCTTGGTTTCTTTTGCATTCGTATTGATTTTTATTTAGTTTGCTTTTTGTATTTAAACATTATTCTAAGAAAGGGTCCATGGGCTTCTCTACACTGCCAAAAAGGAATTGCTGGAGTCAAAGAGGTTAAGAAAAAGATTCCAAGGCCAAGAGTCAGTGAACTTTCTGTAAAAGGCCAAATAGCAAAGGGTTTGGCCTTTACAAGCAATACAGTCTCTGTCACAATTGCTCACCTCCACCTTTGTAGCACAAAACAACCATAAGCAACATGTGAACATGTTGGTGTGTGGCTAGATTCCAATAAAACTTTATTTATAAAACAACAGGCAGTGGACCACATCTGGCCCACAGGCTATATATAGCTTACCATTCCTTGTTCTAGAACTTCCTATGCATGATCTTGGTGGTCTTTAGTCATACAAAGCATGGTTTAGGTTTGAGCTTCTCAGTCTTCTAGAAGTTTGTCAAATTTGCTCCCTGCCATCTTTACTTACTTGCATTTATTAAGCAGCTTATGATGATGTTTTAGACCTTATGCCAAAAAGGCTGGAACACGAGCCCATCTTTGAGCTTATGGCCTAAGAAAGCGAACATCAGTCGCATGCACAGATAATTACCCAGCATCTAGGAATACCAGCTTTGGAGCCAGCCTGGGTTGGAAGGAATCCAAGCCCTGCTACGCACTACTGGGTGACCATGAACAAGCTGATGTAGTCTCTCTAGGCCTCATTTGTGCAGTAGTGCTAAGAATAATACCGATAATAGGGGCACCTGGGTGGCTCAGTGGGTTAAAGCCTCTGCCTTCGGCTCAGGTCATGATCTCAGGATCCTGGGATCAAGCCCCACATTGGGCTCTCTGCTTGGCAGGGAGCCAGCTTCCCCCTTTCTCTGTCTGCCTCTCTGCCTATTTGTAATCTCTGTCTGTCAAACAAATAAATAAAATCTTAAAAAAAAAAAGAAGAAGAATACCGATAATAGTACCCATCTCGTGGGAATGTTGGGATCATCAAATGAGACCACTCTTGTGACCTTGTAACGTGCTCAGCAGAGCACCTACCATCTTGGAAACAACGGAAGAATGTTAGCTGCTACTTTGTTTGCTTCAGCAATACTGGAATGGGCAGGGTCACCAATTTGCTTGAACTCTCAGTGCCGTAGGTGATTCGGATTTGCCATTCATTGAGGAAACAAATTTGGAGTGTCGTGTGCATTCAGATGTTTGCAATTTCACTTTCTCTGCTCATCTTTCAGCGACCATGAATTAAAAAAAAAAAATCAAGCAGCTGGATTTCGTAACTTCACAAGAACGCAGCTGGCAATGTGGGATAAATAAATTTTGCGCAATAAACACGTCTTTATTAATAAAAATCTGCATGAAGCGTAAGCTGGGCGTTTCAATCGCTTTATAAAAGACTGTTCTGATGAGGGAGCATGGAGCGGACGGTTTCCAAAATGTGTCCTCGAGTCTGTTACAACATGTAACTCAATCAGAATCAACGGATTATGCAAAATTTACACAACTGGGAACCATTAACTAGCAGAGCAGGCACAGTAGCAAAATTGAACCATAGCTTGGTCGTTTTAAAGAACATAAGTGTGTTCACAAAAACTATTTTATTTGGGACCATTAAATAGCTCTTTTCAATCTCCCCTTTTTCTTGTGGGTTTTTATAAGGGTGCTGGTGGTTTAGGTTTGGGGAAAGAAAAGAAGCCCCGCCCCCTACGCCACCCCCCCTTTTTTTTTTTCTCCCAGGGGCTGCTAGCAGCTGCGGTGGGAAAGGCTCCACTCGCCTGCCTTGGTATAAGCGATTGTCTGGTGTGTGCTTCGGGGGGATCCGCTGTGGTTGTTGCCTGCCTGTTCTTATCGAAACTCACCTTGTGTTGACAGGGGACGCCCCCTTCCAGTGCTGGCTCTGTAGCGCCAAGTTCAAAATCAGCTCGGACTTGAAAAGGCACATGCGCGTGCACTCGGGGGAGAAGCCTTTCAAGTGCGAGTTCTGCAATGTCCGCTGCACCATGAAGGGCAACCTCAAGTCGCACATCCGCATCAAGCACAGCGGGAATAACTTCAAGTGTCCGCACTGCGACTTCCTGGGTGACAGCAAAGCCACCCTCCGGAAGCACAGCCGGGCGCACCAGTCGGAGCATCCCGAGAAGTGCTCCGAGTGCAGCTACTCGTGCTCCAGCAAGGCCGCGCTGCGCGTGCACGAGCGCATCCATTGCACCGACCGCCCCTTCAAGTGTCACTACTGCAGCTTCGACACCAAGCAGCCCAGCAACCTCAGCAAGCACATGAAGAAGTTCCATGGGGACATGGTGAAGAGCGAGGCCGCGGAGAGGAAAGACGCGGGCCGACAGAGCGGTCGGCAGGTGGCCAAGCTGGACGCCAAGAAGACTTTCCACTGTGACATATGCGACGCCTCGTTCATGCGCGAGGACTCGCTCCGCAGCCACAAGAGGCAGCACAGTGAGTACAATGAGAATAAGAACTCGGACGTGACGGTCCTGCAGTTCCAGATAGACCCCAGCAAGCAGCCGGCCGCGCCCCTCACCGTGGGCCACCTGCAGGTGCCCCTCCAGCCCAGCCAAGTGCCCCCGTTCAGCGAGGGCCGAGTCAAAATCATCGTGGGGCACCAAGTACCGCAGGCCAACACCATCATCCAGGCGGCGGCCACCGCGGTGAACATCGTACCCCCCGCCTTGGTGGCGCAGAACGCCGAGGAGCTCCCCGGGAACAGCCGGCTGCAGATCCTGCGCCAGGTCAATCTGATCGCCCCTCCTCAGCCCTCGGGGTGTCCCAGCGAGGCGGGCGCGATGAGCCAGCCCGCGGTCCTGCTAACCACTCACGACCAGGCCGACGGCGCCACTCTGCACCAGACTCTCATCCCCACCACCCCCGGCAGCCCCCAGGAAGGCTCCGGCAACCAGACTTTCATCACTAGTTCGGGAATCACGTGCACGGACTTTGAAGGCCTTAATGCCTTGATTCAGGAGGGGACGGCTGAAGTGACCGTGGTGAGCGACGGAGGGCAGAACATCGCGGTGGCCACCACGGCGCCGCCTATCTTCTCCTCCTCCTCCCAACAAGAACTGCCCAAGCAGACTTACTCCATCATTCAAGGGGGAGCCCACCCGGCCTTGCTCTGCCCGGCGGATTCCATACCAGATTAGTACCTAAAAACCAAAAGAAAGGGGGAAATGGAGTGACAAAAACACGAAGTCCTAAATAGAGTTCTGTGAGAGGTTTGCTCTTAATGTTTTTAAGGGTTGTTGTGAAACCCCTCCCCTCGTAATAAATTGTAATTTTATACTGCTTACTATAATTTTTTAAATGCTTGTGATCACGTTGAGACCACCTCTGAGTCGCCGTGTTCGGAGTGTTCTGACTGTTGGCTGTCGCCGAGATGATTCCAGTCAGGGGTTGGAATTCAAGGCAGTGAGTAGTGAATACGTTTTTTTGTCCGGCTTGATTTCCCAGTTCTGAGAAGGGTTTTTTCCAATCTCATTAAAGTTGTGTGGGAGATGGGAGACTTCCCAACCTCTCTGAAGTCATCATGCTGAAACATCCTCCCTCCAAGTCTGGGCTATTACTGTTTTAGTACATGGATACAAATCGATCGGCATGAGGACCATTTTCTACATAATGTTACATGGATACTTGACCCCCACCCCCCCAAAAAAATGTCTAGTGCTAATGAGAAAAAAAGGAATGGTTTCCTAATAAATTGATATGTGAGTAAAATATACAGAATGTTAATGATTTTTTTAGAGTCACAGTATGCCTGGAGCATAGCGGGGTGTGAATTATCCTATAACTAAAGGGAATTTGAAGAAGCAAAGGCTTTTAGTCCTCTGAGCGATAGGATGCAAATGTCTTACCACCTTCACACTCGACTTAAGTATGCCTCGTGCTAAAGTGACCCAGTGATACCATTTCCATTTTGAAACTTGAGATTTCTGCTTAGATGCAAATATGATGTGAGTTCCTATTAACATTTAGGATGGCTTTCTAGGATACTGTTGTTTTAAGTATCAGTATGTGTGCCATCCCAGGGACAAGACGAACGGGACTGGAAAAGCACCTGCGTTTTTCAGAAGCCCAGGCTCTATTGAGGAAAGGGGAATTCAAATATTACTGTTTTAGAATTAAAATGCTGTATGATCAGTAGGTGGCGCCAGAGAGCAAGCTAGAATTGCCCAAAGCCCTGAACCAGTTACGATTTCCAGCCTCTACCAGGATCTTCAACTCACCGTGGGCTCTTAATACATATTGAATGACTGAAACATGCTCCCACAGAGTGTCAGCAAGGATAGGTGAGGAAAGCGCATTTAAATGTTACAAGAAACCTTGCATTATTTTTTAAAGATTTTATTTATTTATTTGACACTGGAGGAGAGAGCACAAGCAGAGGGAGCAGTAGGCAGAGGGAGAGAGAGAAGCAGGCATCCCACTGAGCAAGGAGCCCCAGGGGGTGCTTAGTGCCAGGACCCTAGGATCATGCCCTGAGCCCAAGGCAGTCACTTAACTAAATGAGCCACCCAGGTACCCAGAAAACCCTTACATTTTTACCAGACCCCTCATCACTTTGACTTTCCTAGCACACAAACATTAAAATTCTCATGCAGATTAGCTCACTTTTACATAAAGATATTACCCATCCTCTCTCCCCTTTTCTTTGGTAATAACAAACTAAGGAAATACACAAAAGGCTATGATGCAGAAACCTTCAGGGTTTGCCTATTGGAATAGGAAAATCAGCTTCCCTTAGGAAATAGCTGTAAAGTTAGAGTTGTCTCCTTTCTTTGATCCTCAGTATTTGAACACGGGGCGGGGGGATTGCCACAATTTATTTTCATATTAGCGATGGTAATAATGAGTCATTAACTGGTTTGGCAAGAAAATGAAAAAGCTTGCAGCTTGCTGGTTAATATTTTAATAATTTCACTGCTTTAGAATTATTGCTACAGCTCTTTTTTTTTTTTTAACTGAGAAGGAGAGCACTAACTGGGGGTGTGTGGAGGGGCAGAAGGTAAGGGAGAGAGAAACTTAAGCAGGCTCCAACACCAGCGCAGAGCCTGACACGAGGCTCTATCTCAGGACCCTGAGATCATGACCTGAGCCAAAACCAAGAGTCAGATGCTTAACTGACTGCACCACCCAGGTGTCCTGCCTACAGCCCCCCCCCTTTTTTTTAAGATTTTATTTATTTATCTGACAGACAGATCACAAGTAGGCAGAGAGGCAGGCAGAGAGAGAGGAGGAAGCAGGCTCCCCGCCGAGCAGAGAGCCTGATGTGGGGCTCTGTCCCAGAACTCTGGGATCATGACCTGAGCCAAAAGCAGAGGCTTTAACCCACTGAGCCACCCAGGCGCCCCCTGCCTACAGCTCTTAAAGAAACTATTTAGCTGTTCAGTTTTAGCCAGGAAATTTCTATTGTCGTGAACCTACTTTCTAGATCTTTCTTTCCAGAATGCCCCTTTCTTCAAATTTTAAAGGACTTTTTCTTCCTGATTAGAAATGTAATGTGCATTTCAAGATGAAAAACACATTATATTATTTTAAAAAAATTAAAGTTGGGGCACTTGGGTGGCTTAGTTGGTTAAGCATCTGACTCTTGGTTTCTGCTCAGGTCACAATCTTGGGGTCAAGGGGCCAAGCCCCACCTCGGGCTCTGCACTCATTGTCAAGTCCACTTGAAATTCTCTCTCCCCCCTTCCCTTACCTCCACCTCGTGCACACCCTCTCTCTATAAATAAATAAAATCTTTCTTTCAAAAAATAAAAACTTAAAAAATTTGAAATTAAAGTTACTAGTAATCTTACTATCCAGACATTAAAACTGTGACCATGTTGATGGATTTCCTTTTTTAATGGACTTCCTTTGTTTCTATGTTATGTATGTATGTTTTCTACTCCGGTTACAGAATTGGGTTTGAATCAAGCATACTATTTTCTGTTTATATATTTCCTTTTGTATATTTATATCCCCAGCTAGCTGCTTCCCTCCATACACACCTATACATGCTTCCACATACACTCACACACACAGAGTTGGATATTTTTTAACAAACCACAACGGCAAAATTTGTTCCTTATAATAAAGGAACTCTATGCAGAATTGTACAAAAACCAAGCCAGTCATCTCCAGCGCCATTCCTATTATCCTTCTACCCAAGGTTCGTAATGTTAAGTTTTCTCCATGTACATACTGACTTACACAGACTCAAAACAATCATGTAGAAAAGGTTTTTCCCTATTTTTCTAGTATTGTACCATACTGCTTCTGCTCTTACTATCCATGTATGCACACGACTGTGGGTGAATACATCTGTCTCTAATGTTTTTCTAAGCAAAAGGTAGTAGTGGAGACATACCGTGCATTATTCAACTCCCTGCTCATGGATACTCAGGTTAAAAACAGTAGCAATCACTCTCCTGCACAATTGCCCACATTCAGTTGTGCTTTTGGAGTTACAGTGAGTGTCTGTAGTTCGTACTTGCGTATGGATTCAGATTGCTTTTTTCGAAATGTTGCCTCCTCCGTGATGCGGGCCCCAGCTCTCACCAGTCCTGGCTGTTAGCAGTCTTTCCAAGTTTTGTCAGTCAGTCTGACAAATAAAATACGCCATCTGGGCTCTGTCCATTTCCCCCGCTGGCATTTGGATCTGCATTTCTGTGACATCTCTATATAGACTTGTTGATCATTGGCATTTTTCTTGTCTGTGAACCTAAAACGCATTCTCCATCGTGTTTCTCCTTGGATTGTTGTACACTGGGAACACAAACCCCATGTCTGTCACAATTTCTTTCCTCCTGTCCTTTGTCTTCTGACTGTTCCTGTGGCGCTGTCACCTCATAGAAAGAACTCTCTTTTCCTATAGTCAGCCTTCGGGTGCATCACTTAGAGCTCTTGTTTTTTTTCTAGGATGATCACCTCTTCCCCTGAGATGAAAAAAAGGCTTTGTTTTTTCTTTAATATATGTGTTGTTTGTTTTTAGTTAGCAACTTACTGCAGCAAAAACTCCATGCCCATATGACATGGGAATTTGGGAGCCCACCTATGCCAGGACCATTTTTTAAATAAAATATTATTTTCCTTTCCATGGAAATCCTAATTTCACCTATAAATGGAAGTTCTCGAATATACTTAGTTCTGTTTCTGGAAGCTCTGCTGTGTCTCACTGATCTATATCTTCTCTGGTTTGCCAGCAGCACACTTTTTATTATAAGAGCATTAAGACGAGCCTGACTGTCTTTTAGGATCACAAAGCCTCCCTCTAGCTATTCTTTTCCAGAATTTTCATAGCAATTCCTAGATATTCATTTTCAAATGAGCTATCATTTTATCCAGTAATTCTCAAGGGCCCCCCCAAAAAAACCTTTTGAGAATTTGTATTAGAAATGGATCCATGTGATGTTGAACTTATACAAAGAATGACTTTTTAAAATATGTTAAATCTTATACCCAAAAACCTTTATTCAAATCCTGGGGTAACCATTATTCATATAGTTTTCTTCATATACAATCTGTTCTTACAATATGAGGCCTATATTTCCTTATTATTCTATCATTTTATTATAATTATAAATAGGATTTTTCCATGTTAAAATAGTTGCAAACATATAATGAAAAGCTGTATTTGGTGTATTTGTCTATATTGAGCTCCCTTAGCAAACATTCTTATTAATTGGGGCGCCTGGCTGGCTCAATTGGTAGAGTGTGAGACTCTTGATCTTGGGGTTGTAAGTTCAAGTCCCATATTGGATGTAGCAATTACTTAAAAACAAAATCTTTAAAAAATTTTTCTTATTAATTAACAATACTTATTTATTAGAAACTCCTGGTCTCTGACAAATATAACTTATAATGGTTATGATACAGTCATCTCATTTCCAAGTTGCTTTTTCTTGTAATATTTATACTATTTCAATTGTTTCCTTGTCCCATCAAACAAAGCTGATACAGCTGACATCCTTTTGTGTCTCAGTTTTAGTATGAACGGCTTCAGAATTTCCTGGGTTAATATAAATGCACTGACCCTTTGAGTGGTGGTTTTTCTAGGACCTGGGTCTTTTTCTTCTACGGCCATTTTCACTTAGAGTTTGTATCAGGGTAAGTTGCTGAATTGTATCAAATACCTTTTCAGTATCTTTTGACAAATCCTTGGGTTTGGGACTGAAGTCTGTGGATGTAGTGAATTTGTATAGCTGGTACGAATCACCTTGCATTCCTGAACAAGCCGTGGGTCATGTTGGCTTATTCTTCTAACAAACACACTGCTCGGTTTGCAATTATGGTATTTCGCTTGAAAGTTGTACGACTCTATCCATAAGTGCAGTTGATCTCTGGGATTCTTTTTCAGGCTCTGATTTTTGCTTGTTGGTTGTAGGTGATGCTACTCTGAAAATAAATTGGGGCTCTTCCCTTCTTTTTCAGCCATTTAGCAATAGCTTCGCCATGTCGGGAATGATCCATTTATGATGTAATCTTCGTCCCTCTTTTGTGGCCCATGCTTAAAAAAAAAACTTTCCTACTTTTTCCACAACGACCAGTCTGCATTTTACAGCCCATGTGGCTCGATATTGGTCATTTTTATTTTGCAAAATGAAAAATTACTCACTTTGCTCTGAATTTTACATTCCGTTTAATATCCTCTTAAAGTGAGTTTTAAATCTTTGGCATTTTGAGGTGTCTGTCGGCTTTCTTATGGCTGTTGGTTTCGGACGGTAGTGGTCTCAGATCCGGGCAGGGTTTCTGTTTTTGTTTTCTTGTATTGTCAGTCTTCTCCTTAGTTTGTCAAAGGGTTTGTCTATTTTTCATTTGTATTAAAGTAAAAGCAAAACTATTCATGTGGAAGCTTTTGCTGTTAGTTACTCAGTTTTCCCTCCTCCATTTTATTCATTTCGGCTTTTCTCTTTTTAATTAATCTTCTTCCTGCTTTTCTTTCTGTTTATTTTGTTATTCTAAGTTCCTCTAAGTTCGATGATTTTGAGGCTTTCATGATGAAAGCATTTAAAGCTACGTATTTTCCACGGTGACTTAACCCAATGTTAGAAATCATTTTTTTAAAAGTTCCAATCATGAGTATCCTACAAATGTAAAATGTTAATGGGTGAACTGTCATGAAGATATTAATGAGTGCATTGGTTTCAGCAGGCTCCAACAGGCTCCAACAGGCTCACAGGAGAATTCAGTGCATGTTCAGTTACATAGGCAGCCAGAAATTCACACGCATACAGAGTGGCTCAGGTGTCTCCATGGCAACCTCCGGACTTTCCGTTGGGACAAAGTGCATTCACGTTTCTGTGGATGAGTTGTTTGCCTTATTATATGTTTCTGTGCCTCAGAAGGTTGTAAACTATCTCAAAAACAATGAAAGGCACAAATGTCCAAAGAATTAGATAACCCAGAGCAGGGAAGACATAGGACACCCCATCTTTCTTTTTTGCCTATTTTGGGGTCTTTCAAAAATATTCACAATAGGGGCTGCTGGGTGGCTCAGTGGGTTAAGCCTCTGCCTTCAGCTCAGGTCATGATCTCAGGGTCGTGGGATCAAGCCCCGCATCGGGCTGTCAAATAAATAAAATCTAAAAAAATTTTTTTTAATTTTTAAAAAGTTCACAAAATCCATATTCCTATAGATTTATATATGAAGTATTCTTCTTTTGTAAGTTCTAGATGCTTTGCTATTTTGTTTCAGAGTGGGTTGCTTGGTTTGGTGGGTTATAGAAAAGGACGTTTCTTATTTTTCAAATAGTTACGATGTGGAAAACTGTATTTGGAATTGTGGTTTCTGATACTCATAGGCCTGAGGATGTGATCTATGAAAATACATACACTTTGTTATTTATTAGTTTATTTTTTAGTAAGATTTTATTTATTTATTCAAGAGAGAGAGAGAGAACCCTTGGTGGGGAGGGGCAGAAGGAGAAGGAGAAGCAGTCTCTCTGCGGAGCAGGGAGCCTGGGTGCCCCTGTAATTTATTAGTTCTTTCAATGACAATGCATGTGACCAGTTTTTGCTATGATTGACAGGTATCTATGAAATAAGCATGTTAAGGAAAAAAATTAACATTCTAAATAAAATCTTTAAGGGCACCTGTGTGGCTTAGTCGGTTAAGCATCTGCCTTTGGCTTGGGTCATGATCCCTGGGTCCTGGGATCGAGCCCCACATGGGACTTCCCTGCTTAGTGGGAGTCTGATTCTCCCTCTCCCTCTGCCCCTCCTCTACTCATTCACTCTCTCTCGCTCTCAAATAAATAAATAAAATATTTAATAAATAAATAAAATCTTTTTTAAAGAGGCAGTGGGGCGGGGCGCCTGGGTGGCTCCGTCCATTAAGGGCCTGCCTTCGGCGTAGGTCATGGTCTCCGTCAGCATCCAGGATCTGAGCCCAGCATCATACCGTCCATCATCCATCAGGTCCCTGCTCAGCGGGGAGTCTGCTTCTCTTTCTCCCTCTGCTCTCCGCCGCCCGCCCCCGTAACTCATGCTCACTCTGTCTCTCAAATAAATAAAATCTTTTATAAGAAAAAGAAGAAGCACATTGACTTAATTATTCACTTCTCATCTTTTCTGTCTGATAAAGTTTGAAAGAAGTATTTGTAAACCTCTCAGCATGGTTATCTTTCTTTTAAACCAAGCTTTTCTTATATCTACTAGGGTGTTTTGTTTTATTATACCTTGCCCCATGTTGTTTTAGGTGTATGAGTTCGTGGTTATTATATGTTCTTTGTCGATTTTACCTTTTTTTCCTTTTTTCTATACCTATTCTTTCCATTCAGTAGCTTTTAACCTTACATTATACTTTATCTCTTGATAACATTCTAAGCCCTGCTTTATATTTATTTACATTTATTTTTATACATTTTATACATTATTTTTATACATTTATACATTTATATTTATTACATTTATTTATTTACTCTTGCCTACTCTGTTATTTAAGATATTTCTTTTATCAGCTTCCCTTTGTCTTGGATAGAAGTCACACTGTTTGCTTTTATCATAGCCACATAGACTTTGTACATTCACTTCTGTCTTACTGAATATTTACTGTTTATTAAACTTCATGATTTTTTTTTCTCTCTTTTTCTTTCTAGCTATTTCCTCTTCTCTTGAAAGTTCCTGCCTGTGTCTCCATTCTGCTAACAGTTACTTTCCAAACTTTACCAATTATTTGTAAGTTCACTTTTCTCTAGTGCCGTCTCAAATATAAATAGTGAACATGCCCCCACCTCCCACTGAAAAGTCTCGTTCCCCCATGACAGGAGGCCTTTGAACTTCATCTCTTGCTGCAACCCCCTTCTCCCCAAATCCCAAATTTTGCTAAGACAGTTCATGGGCTTCTTTCCAAGCTTCCGCTAAGTTTTGTCCTGTGGTTTGTCTCATAATTCCTGTGTTACCTTCACCCACTTAGATCTGGCCAAAGATGACAACGGTCATTGTCTGCCATCGTTTCTTACATATTCTTCCTCTTCCCTGTTTCGTGTCTTTACTCTGATCTTACCATCATTCTGTGAGAGTGAGTTCTTGAGTATACCGCTTAGAACGGGCACCTCGGTTGGCGTTTCTTTCATCCGGCAGATGAATGATACCTTTGGGCGTAGGATTCGGTAATCTTCAAATTCTGTTCTAGCGGAGATGGAAGGTGTAATACCCATCTCATCCAGTTCTGAGGTGCCTTAGAGCTGGTGACCCGTCATGTTGAGACAAACTGTCAGTGTTGCTAGAAAAACAAGTGGGGACTCACCTCACTCACCTCAGCCAGGCAGAATGAGAGAACCAGATTCTGAAGCTTCCAGAATAGGGAGAGGGTCTTGAACACGGGGCTTGAATGTTAGAATGTAGAAAATTATTTTGTTGCTCATCTCCTCCTAATTCTCAGCAAAAAAATTATGGTTCTGTCATTTGAAGTTTACATTTTTTATTCCTTATGACCATACAGCGCCAAGCTTTTTTATTTTTTTCTAATTGAAGTGTAATTGACATAGAATATTATATTAGTTTCAGGTGTACAGCATAGTGATTTGTTACATATATATATTACAAAATGATCACCACCGTAAGTTTAGTTACTGTCGGTCACTATATAATATTCTCTGTGCCGCACAGTAGATCCCCATGTCTTATTTATTTTATAATGGGGAGGGGGTATCTCTGAATACCCTCCACCTAGTTCATCCAGTCCCCCACCCCGCTCCCATCTGGCAACCATCAGTTTGTTCTCTGTATTTGTGAGTCTATTTTGTTTGTTCATTTGTTTTGCTTTTTGGGTTTAACATGTGAGATCATATGATATTTGTCTTTCCCTTCCTGACTCATTTCATTCAACATAATTCCCTCGAGGTCCATCCATGTGGTCACAAAAAGCAAGATTTCATTTTTTGTGGCTGAGTAATGCATACACATCACCTATATATTGTACCAAATCTTTATCCGTTCATCTGTTGATGGTCACTGAGGTTGCGTCCGTATCTTGGCTGTTGTAAATCATGCTCAGTGAACACACAGGTGCCAGTGTCTTTTTGAACTCGTGTTTTCATTTTCTTTGGGTAAATACCCAGAAGTGGAACTGCTAGATAATATGATAGTTCTATTTTCAATTTTTTTAAGGAAACTCCTCAGTGTTTTCCATAATGGTTGCAAGAATTTATATAGAGCTCCAAGCTTTAAACATGTTTTCCATACCAGCTCATCATTAGAAACCATTTCTGGGGGCGCCTGGCAGACTCAGTCAGAGAACCACATGAGTTTCATCTTGGGGTCATGAGTTTGAGCCCCACATTGGGTGTAGAGATTAGTTAAATAAATAAACTATTAAAAAAAGAAGGAAACAATTTTTTGGTTGGTATGCTGTAAATAACATAAATATATTATGCATTTTGATAATTATTAAATATAAGGAAAATTTTACTGGCAATAAATGTGTTGATGAGATAGATAGGCCTACTTTTGAATCGGCTTATTTACATATCCTTGATGAACATTACCTAAGAACAAATTCTTTTTTTTTTACCAACTGCTAGAAGAAGATACAGGTAATCTTCAGTTATTTTCTTTCTTCTTGATGTAAAGTCTGAGAAGTCTCTTCCATATAAATAAGGATATGGAGAGAGAAATTGTATGGTTACAGTATGCTTCTCAATTATTTTAATTCCTTCCAAATGATGTGCTAGAAAATCACATAATGATCAATCATAACTAAGTGGGTCAATTTTGTGAAAAGCAAAGAACTGAAAGTCACCTGGGATTTCTCTCCCTGGGCAGGGAACACTTTCTCAACACTGACCCATGATTTCCAACATTTTGTCCTTTTTTTTTTTTTTTTTTTTTTGTCCCAGCGATTTTATAGGTCCGTGCATTGATTTGGTGCAGATTATTCAAGGGGAGCCACCTTCTGGTATGTTCTTAAATGATCAATTTTAGGAAAAAGTACATACAAAAAACGAGAACCTGATAATTGATTTCTTTAAGCACGCCCTTGAAAAATCTTTGCACGTGGCCAAAATACAAGAATCTTAATGGAAGTCCCTTGTCTTAGAGCAGTGGTTCAGCTTCCGGTGTAAAGAGCCGGATAGTAAATATGTTCGGCTCTGCGGGCCACATGGTCTCTGTTGCAACTGTGCACTCCGCTGTGGAACATGGAAGCCATAGGTAGTATGTAAAGGAGTGGGTGTGGCCATGTTCCAATAAAACTTTATTTATGGGCATCAAAATCTGAATCTCCTAAAATACTCACATGTCAGGAAATATTATTTTTCTTTTGTTGGTTTTTTTTTTTGCAACCATTCCAGAAAAAACATGAAAACCATTCTTAGCTTACAGATCGTACAAAGACAAGCGCTAGGTGATAGTTTGCCAGCTCTTGATCTGGACCCCGCACGCAGTAGGTGCACAATAAATATTTATTAAATAAATGGCAGTAATGATTTTCAGTGATAAAAGCTAGTACTTACTGGCTCCCGACGTGCCAACACAGTGCTGAGTGCTATACACAGTAAACTCGTTTAATGCCCCCAATAGCCCATGAGGGAAGTGCTGTTATCACTCGCATTGTGCTGAGAAGGATATGTTTCCCATCTTGCCTAGTGTAAGTGGAAAACGTGTTAAAATGCCCACAGCCATAGCCCAGCTCTGGAAATTCCAGTACAGTGCCTCTGGCCGGGGGCCTGATAATTGGTGTTTGAAATCTAGAGCCTCTGGAGATTTTTCTGATCCAGGCAGTTAAGAAATACTAAAGTATTGAACCAGAAGCTCAGAGAAGGTAAGAGACCTGCTTAGGAAAAAATAAAAAAATTTAAAAATTTAAAATTTTTTTTAAAAAAAAGGAGAGCTCTGCTCAGGGTCACACAGCTCTTAGCAGTAAGAGGTCTAAACCTAAAGCCAGCATCAAACCACCTGCCTTGTTCTTTTTTTTTTTTTTTTAAGATTTTATTCATTTATTTGATAGAGACAGAGACAGGGGAGGAGGGACAGAGGGAGAGGGAGAAGCAGACTCTCTGCTGAACAGGGAGTCTGATGCGGGGCTCCATCAGAGGACCCTGAGACCATGACCTGAGCCACAGGCAGACACTTAACCTCCTGACGCACCCAGGCCCCGTGTTCTCACCAGCATGTTTTCGGGAGTCATGACCTTCAGCCAACTTGCTAAATGGCTTATGTGCGGGACTTCTCTGCCCTTCTCCCCAGGGATCTCGGTGGGATACTAAGTCGGACTGGGCGGCCGTTTCTTTCTCTCCTGCAAACCCACCCCATTGTGAATGACAGACCCAATTCTGGGGCACCTTAGTTTACAGTATAGTTTGGGGAGTTCACGTTCGTGTCTTTGCTGTGAGCTTGTGCACGCCAGGAAGCCTCCGCTCTGTGCTCACCGTTGCTCGGCCATGCGCCAGCCCGCGGAGCTGGTGTCCACAGGCTGCGGTTGACTTTCCCACGGGTCCTTTTGAGGAGACCAAGAACCCAAGGGCTGTGTCCTGAATCACGGTCCTTGCCGGCATCCTTGCTACTGATGCTTTTTCTTTCTTGAATTCACCCATTTTTGGTTTGGGCTTCAGAAGAGTTCTCCTTTCGGCCAGGGGACTTCCTGATCTTACACAGGAACTGCAGGTTCAAGGAGCTCAGGCTGCAGAGGGTGAACTCTTGCGGAAACTGACCCTTCACTCTTTAAAACGCTGTTTCACTGCCTAGTTCTGTGCTTTCCGCAGGCACGTGACCTATGCAAGGTCACTCTGCTGGTGACTGGCCGGATGGCACTTGAGCCCAGCCAGCGCCCTCCACACCTTGTTACTTCCTTCCCCAGCACTGCGTGTCTCCCCGGTGGGGAAGAGTCCCTTTTGCCCTCTGTTTGGTTTAGCTTTCTAATTTTGCTCGGTGCCTCTGACTTCATCCTGCTGTGAGAGCAACAGGGTGCCCCACCCCTGTAAGTCCCCAAACCAGAGAACATAAGCTTCAAGGAAGGTTACAGTTTAATCTTGAGTTATTAGGAGCCAACAGGGTCACAGTGCCATGTCCTGGACTGTGGGTGCTTTTCCGTGCATAAGTCCCCTCCCTACACACACACACACACACACACACACACACACACATAAACTTTTAAAATTATATTTTGCAACCATGGGGGTACAGAGATGGGTAATCCAGAAGGGATCCCATTCCATTGTTTTTCTTTTAATGTCAAAAGAAATGAAAGCACTTTCACGGACTCCTCGCCAAGCATGATGCCTGCTGAGCCTAATGGAAAATGGGGCTGGGAGATGGTGATCAGCATGAGGAATGCAAGAGAAGATTCGTTCTACAGGGAGAAGAGAGAGGTTGGGCGGACGGATAATGTACTTATCTTTGTTTTGCCCTAGGTAAATTTTTTTACAAATGCTTTCCATTTTTTATTTTTGTATTCTTTATTTAAATTCGGTTTAGGGTGTCTGGGTGGCTCCGTGGGTTAGGCATCTGCCTTCAGCTCAGATCATGATCAGCTCAGGTCATGATCTCGGAGTCCTGGGATGGAGGATCGAGCCCCCATGTCAGGCTCCCAGCTCAGTAGGGAGCCTGCTTCTCCCTCTCCCTTTGCCCCTCCCCACCGTTCATGCTCTCCCTCTCTCTCAAATAAATAAATAAAATCTTTTTAAAAAATAAATAAACAAGTACGGGCACCTGGGTGGCTCAGTGGGTTGAGCCTCTGCCTTAAGCTCAGGTCGTGGTCCCGGGGTCCTGGGATCGAGCCCCGCATCGGGCTCTCTGCTCAGCAGGGAGGCTGCTTCGCCCTCTCTTTCTGTCTGCCTCTCTCCTACTCATGATCTCTGTCTGTCAAATAAATAGATAAAGATCTTTAAATAAATAAATAAATAAATAAAAATTCTCTTTAGTTAACATGCACTGTATTATTAGTTCCAGAAGTAGAATTCAGTGATTCGTCAGTTGCAAACAACACCCAGTGCTCTTTCCATCAAGTGCTCTCCTTCGTGCCCATCATCCAGTTACGTCATCCCCCTCACCCCCCTCCAGCAACCCTCAGTTTGTTCCCCAAAGTTCAGCAATCTCTATGGTTTGCCTTTCCCCTATGTTCATCTGATTTGTTTCTTAAGTTCCACATATGAGTGAAACCATATGGTATTTGTCTTTCTCTGATTTAGTTCACTTAGCATAATACCCTCTAGGTCCATCTATGTCATTGCAAATAGCAAGATTTCATTCTTTTTGATGGCTGAGTGATATATATATATATATATATATATATATATATATATATATCTCACTTCTGTATCCATTCATCTGTTGATGGACGTCTGAGCTCTTTCCATTGTTTGGCTATGGTAAACATTGCTGCTATAAACATTGGGGTGCACATGCGCCTTCAAATCACTATGTTTGTATCCTTTGGATAAATACCTAGTAGTGCAATTTCTAGGTCATAGGGTAGCGCTATTTTTAACTTTTTGAGGAACCTCCATACTGTTTTCCAGAGTGGCTGCACCACCTTGCATTCCCACCAGCAGTTAAGAGGGTCCCCCTTTCTCCACATCCTGGCCAACATCTGTTGCTTCCTGAGTTGCTAATTTTAGCCATTCTGAATGGTGCGAGGTGGTATCTAGTGGTTTTGATTTGTCTTTCCCCGATGCCAAGTGATGTTGAGCACTTTTTCATGTGTCTGTTGGCCATTTGTATGTCTTCTTAGAAGAAATGTCTGTTCATGTTTTCTGCCCATTTCTTGACTGGATTTTTTGTTTTTTGGGTGCTGAGTTTGATAAGTTCTTTATACATTCTAGATTCTAGATGCTAGCCCTTTATCTGACATTTGCAAATAACTTCTCCCATTCTGTCCACGGCCTTCTGGTTTTGTCTACTGTTTCCTTTGCTGTGCAAAAGCTCTTTGTCTTGATAGAGTCCCCATAATTTATTTTTGCCTTTGTTTCCCTTGCCTTTGGTGATGTGTCTAGCAGGAAGTTGCTGCAGCCAAATTCAAGGAGGTGGCTGCATATGATCTCTAGGATTTTGATGGATTCCTTCACATTTAGGTCTTTCATCCATTTTGAGTCTATTTTTCTATATGGTATAAGAATGTGGTCCAGTTTCATTCTTCTGCACGTGGCTGTCCAATCTTATCAACACCATTTAACGAAGAGACTGTCTTTATTCCATTGGACATTCTTTCCTGCTTTGTCAAAGATTTGTTGACCACAGAGTTGAGGGTCCATTTCTGGGGTCTCTATTCTATTCCATTGATCTATGTGTCCGTTTTTGTGCTAGTACTGTACTGTCTTGATGATTACAGCTTTGTAATAGAGCTTGAGGTCCAGAATTGTGATGCCACCAGTTTTGGTTTTCGTTTTCAATATTACTTTGGCTATTTGGGATCTTTTCTGGTTTCCTACAAATTTTAGGATTGTTTGTTCTAGTTCTGTGAAAAATGTTGATGGCATTTTGATAGGGATTGCATTGAATGCGTAGATTACTTCAGGTAGCATAGATATTTTAACAATATTTGTTTTTCCAATCCATGAGCATGGAATGTTCTTCTATTTCTTTGTGTCTTCCTCAATTCCTTTCTTAAGTGCTCTATAGTTTTCAGAGTACAGATCTTTTACCTCTTTGGTTAGTTTTATTCCTAAATCTCTTATGGGGCTTGGTGCCATTTTAAATGGGAGTGATTCTTTGATTTCTCTTTCTTCTGCCTCATTGTTAGTGTATAGGGATACAACAGACTTCTGTGCATTGATTTTATATCCTGCAACTTTGCTGAATTCCTGTATCCGTTCTAACAATTTTTTGTTGAAGTCTTTTGGGTTTTCATATTGTCTGAAAAGAGTGAAAGTTTGACTTCTTTGACAAACTTCTTCTGAAAGTTTAACCAGTTCAGATGCCTTTTATTTTTTTCTGTTGTCTGATTGCCGAGGCTAGAACTTCCAGTTACTATGTTGGACAACAGTGGTGAGAGTGAACATCTCTGTCCTGCTCCTGACCTTAGGGTGAAAGCTGTTTCCCCCCATTAAAAATGATATTTGCTGTGGGTTTTTTGTATATGGCTTTTATGATATTGAGGTATGTTCCCTCTCTCCCTACATAGCAGAAAGTTTTTACCAAGAAAGAGTGCTGTATTTTGTCAAATGCTTTTTCTGCATCTGTTGAGAGGATCATATGGTTCTTATCCTTTCTTTTATTAATGTGGTGTAGCACATTGATTGATTCGTGGATGATAAACCCCCCCCCCTTGCGGCCCAGGAGTAAATCCCACTTGATAGTGGTGAATAATCCTTTTAATGTACTGTTGGATCCTGTTAGCTAATATCTTCGTAAGAATTTTTGCATCCATGTTCATCAGGGATATGGCTCTGTAGTTCTCCTTTTTAAGTGGGGTGTTTGTCTGGTTTTGGGATCAAGGTAATGCTGGCCTCAGAATAAGTCTGGAAGTTTCCCTTCCATTTCTATTTTTTTGAACAGTTTCAGAAAAATAGGTATTATTTCTTCTTTAAATGTTTGGCAGAATTCCACTGGGAAGCCCTCTGGCCCCGGACCCTTGTTTGTTGGGAGATATTTTTTATTTTTTTAAGAGATTTTATTTATTTATTCATGAGAGACAGAGAGAGAGGCAGAGACAGAGGGAGAAGCACTCCGCAGGGAGCTTGATGTGGGACTTGATCCCAAGACCCTGAGATCACGACCTGAGCTAAAGGTAGACACTTAACCAACTGAGCCACCCCAGCACTCAAGTTGGGAGATTCTTGAATCCTGATTCAATTTGTCTGCCAGTTATTGGTCTGTTCATGTTTCCTATTTCTTCCTCTTTCAGTTTTGGTAGTTTATATATTTCTAGGAATGCATCCATTTCTTCCAGATTGCTAATTTCTTGACATATAATTGCTCATAATATTCTCTTATAATTGCTTGTATTTCTTTGGTGCTGTTTGGCATCTCTTCTCTTCCATTCATGATTTTATTTATTTGGGTCATTTTGCTTTTCTTTTTGATTAGTCTGGCCAGGGCTGTATCAATCTTGTTAATTCTTTCAAAGAACCAGCTCCTAGTTTTGTTGATCTATTCTACTGGGTTTTTTTATTTTTGTGTCATTGATTTCTGCTCTAGTCTTTATTATTTCTCTTCTCCTTCAGTACTGAGGCTTTATTTGCTGTTCTTTTTCTGCCCCTTGAGGTGTAAGGTTAGGATGTGTATTTGAGACTTTTCTTGCTCCTTGCAGAAGGCCTTCCCTCTTAGGACCATCTTTGCTGCATCCCAAAGGTTCTGAACATGTTTTCATTTTCTTTTGCTTCCATGTATTTTTTTTTAATTCTTCTTTAATTTCCTGGTCTGGCCACTCGTTCTTTAGTAGGATGCTCTTTAACCTCCATGTACATGTGGTCCTTCCAAATTTTTTCTTACGGTTGACTTCAAGGATTGTGGTCTAAAAATATATAGAGCATAATCTCAGTATTTTTGTACCTGTTGAGACCTGATTTGTGACCCAGTATATGATCTGTCTGGAGAATGTTCCACGTGCACTCGAGAAAAATGTGTGTTCTATTGCTTTAGGAGGAAATGTTCTGAATATATCTGTTAATTCCATCTGGTCCAGTGTGTCAGTCAAAGCCCTTGCTTCCTTCTTGATCTTCTGTTTAGATGATCTGTTTATAAAAGTTCTTAAGATATCATTTATATAGGGGCTCCTGGGTAACTCAATGGGTTAAGCCTCTGCCTTCAGCTCAGGTCATGATCTCAGGGTCCTGGGATTGAACCCCCTACATCAGACTCTCTGCTCAGTGAGGAGCCTGCTTCCCCCTCTCTCTCTCTCTGCCTGCCTCCCTGCCTACTTGTGATCTCTGTCTGTCAAATAAATAAAATATTTTTTTAAAAAGATATCATTCGTATACTATAACAATTCACCCTTTCAACTGTATAATTTAATAATTTTTAGTACATTCACTAAGTTGTGCAACCATTAACAGCATCTAATTGCAGAACACTGTCAACACACCAGGAAGAAACCCTGTCCCCATTGGCAAACACCCCCTATTCCTCCGTCTTCTTAGCCTCTGGCAACCACAGATCTGTTTTCTGTCTCTAGCTTTTGCCTATTCTGGGCATTTCACATAATTAGAATCAAACCTTACAGGATCTTTTGTGACTGATTTCTCTTATTCAACATAATGTTTTCAAGGTTCATCCACATCATAATGTGTAGTGCTCCATTCCTTTTCATGGCCATATAGTATTTCACTGAATGGCCAGACCACATTTTTGTTTATCTGTTCACCAGTTGGATGGAAATTTGGTCCAGAGTGTCCTAGTTTTTGTCCTAGTTTTTTTGTTTTTTTTTTTTTTAAGATTTTATTTATTTATTTGACAGACAGAGATCACAAGTAGGCAGAGAGGCAGGCAGAGAGAGAGGGGGAAGCAGGCTCCCCGCTGAGCAGAGAGCCCGATGCGGGGCTCGATCCCAGGACCCTGAGACCATGACCCGAGCTGAAGGCAGCGGCTTAACCCACTGAGCCACCCAGGCGCCCCTGTCCTAGTTTTTAAGATAGCAATATATTATAACATCATCCAATTTTTAGAATTATTGGGGAATTTTTATGATAATACCCACTACATATTGAGCAATTACTCTCTGTCAGTCACACTAACCCACTGACCATCCCCAGCAGTGCCCCCTAAAGGAGGTATTATTACCACCACCCTCTCTGGTGACTGATGAGGCTGAGCAATGGAATGGATAAGCAGCTGACCCTGGGTCACACAGCTAGTTGATTTGACTTAGTTTGATTTGATTTGAATCATATGGTGATTAAGATCTTATTCTGGAGCCAGAATCCCATGTTGGAAATCCAGTAAAAAGCAGGGCACATCCATCCATCTCTGCATGAACATGAAGACAAAGCAGTAGATCCTAGCCTAGGGGCCAACATGAAAATAGTAGGACATGGCTGGGAAATGGCACATTTTTCTTTCAGGTGAGGAGGAAGGGTAGAGGTGCCTGGCCAAGGAGCTACTCGGTTCTTTTACTAAGCTAACGTCCTTTGAGCACTTACCATGAGCTGGGTACTTGCTAAATATTTAACTGCTGCCTCCTACAACCAACTCCCAAAAAAGTCAAGAATGGACCAAGGGAAAGTTCTATCATTTCTTCCAGCACAAATTAGCATCACTTAGCCCCCAGGAAATGCATCCATCTGTACGTGGATCATATTTACTTGTTTTAACAAAGATCTACTTATTTGTATTTTTAAAACATGGTTTCTCAGGAGAGTTAAGACTTGGTACTTGTGTCTCTTCTTCCTTAAATCAATCTCTTTCCTGTTTAAAAATTAACTATAACATTTTATAAGAATTAATTTAGGAAGCAGTTTTTTGGTTTTTGTTTTTTAAGGATTTGTTTGTTTATTTTTGAGAGAGAAAGAGAGTGGGGACAGGGACAGAGGGAGATAGAGGCAGATTCTGCACTGATCAGTGCAGTGCAGAGCCCGCCACAGGGCTCGAACTCACGACTCTGAGATCATGACCTGAGCTGAAACCAAGAGTCAGATGCTTAACTGACTGTGCCATCCCAGGTGCCCCCAGCAGTTAAGTTTTTAATGCTGATTTTGTGGTTTTTGAGCAGTGGTGACGGTCGGTTCCCTTGGGCTATATTTTTCCAGTACTACTCTTCCCCTAAGACTTAATTCACTGATTTCCGAAGGTGGAACTGGGTGTTGTTTAGTTATTGGACTGAGGGAGACTATGGAGCGAATGTTCTGGAACCAGCAACCGTTATAATACTGGCAGTTCATTGGTAGAATCGTTCCGGGCACATGTGTAGAACTAGTAACAGGCCCGAGGGGCTAGGAGGACTCCAGGTCATATGACTGAGCCCCTGCCTTGAAGCGGTTTATTGTCCAGTGTGCCATTGTTTCCTCTACCAAAATTGTGGGTTTGGGGGTCTGAGACTGACCCCTCTAACCCCCCAGAAGAAAGCGCTCAGTAAATGTTCATTGAACTCATTCACTCGTTCAATATGTGTTTTTTGAGCACCTACTATGTGCTGCCTGCATTTTTGGAAACTTGGGGGTTATCACTGAGCAGAGAATGATCCTTGCCCTTGTGGAATCTGCCTTCCAGAATGGGGAAACAGACAACACACAATAAACAGAGCACATACATGTGTTATA
Organism: Mustela lutreola; assembly: GCF_030435805.1. Taxonomy (NCBI): domain Eukaryota; kingdom Metazoa; phylum Chordata; class Mammalia; order Carnivora; family Mustelidae; genus Mustela; species Mustela lutreola. The sequence goes on from NC_081298.1 coordinate 9,428,805, forward strand.
GTGTAAGGAGGTAACGAGGGCTCGAGGGGCAATTTGGTAAGGGAAGAAGGCTTAAGGTTTTAAATAGGGTGGTCAGGGAAGGCCTGGCCTGAGTTAAGAGTGGAACAAAGCCTAGAATGAGGGAGAGAGCAAGGAAGGGAGCCATGTGGATATCAAGAGGAAGAGAATTCCAGAGGGAAAAGCCAGTGGAAAAACCCTTTGATGTGGCTAAAGAAGGGAGAGCAGGAAACAGCAGCAGGTAGACCGTGAAGTTGATGAGAGAATTATTCTCTACATTTTGTGCGTATCTGATGTATATTATAATCCTCATTAAACCAATGACAGCAGTTGCATTCATTCAGCAAATACCAATGTCCAAAGGGGCGTACATAGGGTGTTGGTGTCATGAGGCCGTCAGGGTCCTTGCCCTCTGGGAACTCGCAGTCAAGTAAGGCAGACAGGCAAATACATATTTACCACAGCACCTGAGGTTTCTAGCGGGGGCCCCAGAAGCATGACGAGGAAGCCATGTGACCCAGATTTGGACCGCCCAGGGGAGGCTGCTTGTGCAAAGTCAGTGAGGCGTAGGAGGCACAGCTGAAAAGCAGGAACCAAGCAATGGGGGATGAGCATTCCAAGGTGGACGGCAGCATACACAGGTCTGGAGGGAGAGAGGTCATTTGTTACTGGAGCATTTTTCCAGAGGGAAGATGGGCGGGGGGGTGGGGAGATTGGTGTTTCTCGGGGTGTATTAGGCTCCTGGAAAGTTGATTTCAGGAGAAAAGAGTGCCCCATTTATAACATAAATTTAAGATGGCCATATAGTTCCTCATCCGAACTGGGACACCTCTGGGAGCGAAGAGGCACTATTGATTAACAATGCTGGGAAAGCAGGTGTGAATCAGCTTCTACCTGCTGTTGTTGCTGCTGGATGGAAGCCAAAAGCTATAAAATAATGACTAGTGCTCCACCCTAGCGGTGGAATGCAGCATTGCAACCCAAGGCAAAGAGAGTGCCACATCCCACGGGATAGTTTTCCAGGAAAAAGTACAAGTCCCATGCCACAATGCTTTTCAGTGTTTGGGTTTTCAGCCTAGTGCTTTCGATATGAGTAGTGTAAATGTATCTGTCAGTCTTCATCAGTCTTCACCTCGTGACTGGAATCCTGTTTTCAATGTTAACAGCTGTGCTAGATTGTTGTTTCCAACTCAACACTCCCTCCCTGGTCTGGGATTATAGGTATCTTCCCTTGTCCATTGGCATCATGGTGGGTGGAATGTGTTTCCCTACCCCCCTAATTCTGGGCAAAGCCATGTTTTTGCTTTGGCTAATGGAATTCTCATAGACCTGATGGGAAGAGGGGATTTCAATGTGCCTGTATGGTGTGCCTTATCCTCTTGTTCTCAAGCAACCTTGAGACCTTGTCATGAGAAAAACATGCCCGTGTGGCTGATAACCCAAGGAGAAATGGACAGACCAATGGAACTGACCTCAAGCCAACCCTCAGCCTAGAGCCAAACCCAGCAGAGCCACAGTGAACTCCCAGACCTATAAAAAAGAAAATAGATAGTCATTGTAGAAAGCCACTGAGATTTTGAGGTTGGTTGTTACACAGCAAAAGCAGACCAATACAGCAGACTATGAGTGAAACCTCCAGCTTACTATTGCCTATGGAATTGCCGTATCCAGTATTCGGTATTTATTTGGATGAATGAGATGATGTTTCCCCTACAATACTACTTGAAAATCACTTTCAACAGAAGTGGGTTGAGAAAGTACAATTTGGAAGCAAATTATATGAGGAGGTGAGTCAGGAAGTCATTCTCCTGCCTGGCTTGCTCAGCAGGCCCATGGAGGACTGGAACAGCTGGCAGTAGAGGGCACTGATTAGGAACAGGGGTCCTGGAGTCAGAAAGAATTGGGTTCAAATCCCAGTTCTGCATCTTCTCAGAGATATGACCCAGGAAGTGACCTTAACCTCTCTGAACCACAGTTTCTTTTGCTTTAGCGCAAAAAATAATGTTACCTCTATTTTAGAGTCTTGTAAAGTAGGATTACATTAAGCAATACACATTGAGTACCTGACACATCGTAGGCCGTCACTTGGTGTAGCCACATGCACTAGCAAAACTAATGATCTGCCTTCTCATCCTTGGGGAACCCATCATCCTTGGGGAACCCTACTAACTCATCATTAGTAGGGCCATTCAGGAGCCACCTCCTTCCTGTGCAGAGGGGATGTCATTGTGCTCACCTGGGTCGGGGGCAGTGTCCTGCCTGCTGCCATTGTACAAGCTGGTGAACATCCGCTACTCCCACCACTTCCTTGCAGCTGGAGGACAAGCACGTGACCTGGGCTTGGCCAGTCAGATGCTCTGACCCAAGCGTGAGCAGGCAGCAGAAACCACGGGTCAGATCCAAGTTCATTCACAGTGAGAGCATTTCGGCAGAGGCCTGAGCAGTGTGTGATGGTGGCAGCAAGGGGTCTGGGGAGAGTGGGGTGGAGCTTAGAGGTTCCCGGCATCAGTACCAGAGTTGTCTCCCTGCACCATCCAAAGCAGATAGTCCCCCAGTATGGGTATGTCCTTCATGGTGACACTTGGCTGGCCGGCCCCCCTCTCTGCCCATTACCTGAGCCGGGGTCTCCGTACTCCTTGAGGCACTTGGCTGACTCATGTGCTGCCCATAAGTTCCTGTTCTGGTTCAAATGGCCAGTGGTTTCTGTTAGGAATCACCAACAAAACCCAGCATTCCCAGAGAGAGCAGCTTTGATTGGATCTTTTGTCACCGAACAAAACGGAGGGCTCCAGTGGACAGAATTTGAGGCCATACCAACATAGAAGTCCTTGCTGTAGACTCAGCCCTTGCCCTAATCCAACTCAGATGTTTTTAACTCTAGTCGTGTAAACCTTGGTGTTTTTATGCAGAAAGAGCCCTCCACCCACTGCCAAGGGCACTGTCCTCCCTTCTGAGAGCTGCATGGGAACCAGCTTCAGGGCTGGCCTTTGATTTCATCATAAGGGAGAACTCTTGAAAGTAAACAAATCCCAGTAATTTTTTGGTAACAATTTTCAAACATACAGTGAAGTTGAAAGAATTTTCTGGGGAACACCCATATTCTGTGCATGAAGATTCAATCACCATGACATTATATTTGCTTTATCGAATATCTTTACATTATGGTAAATTTTTCACTGAAAAATTTAATACGTGCACAAAGTAGAAAAATTGAAACATTTCAGTGTGGTATCTAATGGAAAATTCTTCTCCTTCCCACACCAGATTCTCAACTCCCCTCCCCAAAAGCTATTATGTGCTTACCCACGCTTGTATATATAGATTTTGTTTCTTTTCTTTGTTAATTAACTAAGATGGACCTTTAATCTACATAGTGTCTTCTCTTTTCTCTTTTTCTATATCTTTTCTCTTTATCTATATCTTTCAGGACTTTTTCCACAAAGTTTATTAAGCACCTACTATGTGACAGGCATTTTCTCTACACAGCAAGCACCCTGACAGTTTGGAATAGTTTCACGCCACCGTCCAGGGCTTAAGATTCAGACATCATTCCATATCAGCTCATGTGTGACTAGTTCATTCCCTTTTTTTTTTTTTTTTAAGACTTGGTTTTAAAGTCATCTGTATCCCCAATGTGGGGCTGGAACCCACAACCCCAAGATCAGGAATCATAGCCTCTACCAACTGAGCTAGCCAGGCACCTCTAAACTAGTTCTTTTTTTTTTTTTTTAAGGTTTATTTATTTGAGAGAGAGAGCTCAAGCCCACAAGTGACAGGGAAGCACAGAGAGAAAGGGAGAGGGAGAATCTCAAGCAGGCACTTCATAGAGCCTAATGCAGGACTTGATCCCAGGACCCTGAGATCATGATCTGAGCTAAAGGAAGACACGTAACTAACTGAGCCAGCCAGGCGCCCCAAAACTAGTTCCTTCTTAGAGGTACTTTTAATCCAAGGCTTAAATGCTTGTAAGACCCGGGTGACAACAAAAATGTGGGAAGTATCTGCAGTGAAAGCTTGGCCACCAGACGTCAGGAGATCAGAAGCCAGAGCTAGTTTATCAGTTCTGGGAATTCTTGAGTATTTTCTCTGCCATAGATAAGACTCAGATATCCCACATTTATCCCTTTGTTTCATTTTCTTTCTCGACTCTGCACCTCGTCCTCTATTCTGTATCTTTCACATACCCCTAGGCTTCTCCCTAGGCTTTTTGGGTTTTCCTGATTCCAGGCGAGGGGAGTCCCTCCCTGGTCTTTCTCAATGGCTTGATCAGATATTGTCGACACTTTTGGTTATGAGCAACAGGAAACACACAAAAACTAGCAGAAGTAAAAACACTTCTGGGACAGACACTAGGTAGTTTCCAGAACCTGAGAAAGAAACACAGGGGTCAGAGCTAGTCCGGGGACCTGGAGACCTGGGGACCTACGGCAGGGAGGTGGTCTTGTGTGTGTCTTCTTTCATGATCGTGCCCATCGTGGCAGATCTTTGCTTGGCTTTATTCTTTGCCCCTGCAGACGGGTTTTCTGTACATGGCAGAAGGATATGGTCACTGGCAACTCCAGCTTAACCCCATCCCAATTCAGTCAACCCAGAGGGATTTCTCTGCTCTGGTATAGAAATAGTCCAGGAATGGTTCTCCACTGAGGCACGTGCCCAGTGCTAGAGCAGCTTTGTGGTCTGGGGAACTCAGTGAGCTAGAACTAGCCCATCCTGCCCACTGACCATCAGCAGCTTTCTAGAATTAGCTGTTGGTTCAAGACCTCTTGGGGAGCTTCCTGGGAGTCATCTGAAACCAGTTCTGTATTGGAAGAAAGAGTCAGGCCACTCCATACTGGCAGATGATAGGTTTAGTAAGCAAGGGAACTTACACATGATGGTTGTCTTGGGCAAAAGCCACAAGATGAACAGATGTCCGCACCTTCCTGCCGAATCTTAAAGGCTTAATTTTTTAAATTTTTTTAAAGATTGATTTATTTATGAGAGGTGGGGATGGCCAGAAGGAGACACCATCTTAAGCCAACTCTGCACTTAGCGTGGAGCCCAGGGCTTGGTCTTCACAACTTCAGACGAAACTAAGAATTAGACACTTAACCAACTGCACCACCTAGGCGCCCCTTAAAAATCTACATATTAGGCCATAACTGGTTCAGTCATGTACCACCCAGATGGTCTAAGCACCACATCACTATCTCAAGGCTATGTCCATGGGGCAGCTTCTGGGAGCCGGGAAGGCAAGCAGAACCCATATTTCAAGGATTGGGGAGAGAGTAAGGAGCCTCCTGTTGCTGGGGTCCAGCTCACAGATCAACCAGTGGTCATATCCTCTCGATGACTTCCCCCAACCCTGCCATCGCACCACAACTAGCTCTCCAAAAGAAGAAGGGTCGCATTGTCATACAAAACCATAAAGCTTCACTGTGGAGGCCTTGAGCCTCTGCTCCCTCTGCATACCTCCTTCCCTGTGCATTTCCTGGATGATCCTTGGGGATTCACTCTGCTCCCATCTCCAGCCCGTACGTATGCTCCAAATGGGACCGACACACTCCCTTCATGAGGGAAGGGCATGGTCCAATGCTTGGCCAACCCAAGTACTCCCTGACCTTGGTCAAAGACACGGGGCCAATGCAAGGGTCAGCAAAATCTTTCTAAAGCAACAGAAATGGTTGCTAATTCAACAGAAATCTCTGATAGTAAAGATTTCAGGGGTAGGGGGCCATCCAGTCTCTGTTACGGTTCTAGCATAAAAGCAGCCCTAGACAATAAACATTGGCAAAGGAGCCTGTGTTCCCACAAAACCTGTTTTGAGAAACAGGCAGCGGCCCGATTTAGACCATAGTTTGTCATCTCCTGGTCGAGAGGATGGGCCTATGACCCAAGACAAGGCAACCAAGCCTCACCAGGGCTGAAGTGAGTCTCTATGTCTAGCCAAGGGGGAGGGAATTAGTCAAGAGCAAGGACATGGGGAGGCGGGGCTCCCCCAGAGCAGGGTCAGAAGCTGCCCGGCCCCTGAGAGAGGAGCCTGAGAGCAGGTGGACGCACAACACAGCTGTGCTGAGAGGAGCCCAGCAGGACCAAGCCGGCAGGATGTTGAGCCCCTGGACAGAACCAGAGCTGAAATGAAAACGTCCTCCTAACCTTGCATTCTTGGGCACAAATTATTATTTTTTTCCTAAGGGAAAAAAAAAAAAGGAAGGGTGTTTTGTTACTTGCAAGCATACAAGCCTGATTATTAGACCCTCCATGACGGAAACAGTCCAAGGAAGCCTGCGGCATCCCTAGTAATTGATAGAGTCATTTTTCATTGACTGCTCTGCTCCCACTCTGCCGAGCATGTTACAGCGGCCCTGAATAGTGGACAACGCAATAATGCTCTTTTTACAAACGAGAAAACTAAGGCCCAGAAATAGTAAATCACTTGGGGGCACCTGGTGGCTCAGTTGGTTAAACGTCTGACTTCCGTGATGATCTTGGGGCCCTGGGGTCAAGCCTCATGTGGGGCTCCCCACTCATCGGGGAGTCTGCCTCTCCCTCCGTCCCTCCCCCCACCAGGCATGTGCTCTCTCTCTCATATAAATAAAATCTAAAAAAATTTAAAAACTTATATTAGAAGCATTTGTTCCAAGCTATAGAGCTATGACTTGACCAGTTCTGTCTTAGATATTTCTGAATATTCTTTAGGCTGCCTTATTCCTCAATGAGTGTCTCTGGTGAAAACATCACACCTTTTAGTTCTTTGTACACTTTTTATAAGCCCAGCCCCTCAAGTTAAATACATTTATCATATTGATTGGTTGATTGATTGATTGATTGATTGATTTAGTATCCATAAGCTTGTCAGGCATGCATACTTCTTTTTTTTAAAGATTTTATTTATTTATTTGACAGAGATCACAAGTAGCCAGAGAGGCAGGCAGAGAGAGAGAGGGAGAAGCAGGCTCCCCGCTGAGCAGAGCCCGATGCGGGGCTTGATCCCAGGACCCTGGGATCATGACCTGAGCTGAAGGCAGAGCCTTTAACCCACTGAGCCACCCAGGCGCCCCAGGCATACATACTTCTTGTGGGTGAACTTTACCAGATCCAGTATTTTCCTTACAACTTTGAGAGGAAAGCAGCATGGATATTTACTGTCAACTTCTTAGGCGGTAAATCTGAGGTCCAAAGTCATAGGTCCACCACCAATCTGGCAATGCCAAGAGTCACCATCTCATCCAACTTCCCCATTCCATCTGCAGCCTGGGACTCATGCCCCTAACAGAGCAGGGAGAGAGCAGCTGGGGGGCCTCACACCTTTCCAGTATGGGAAGTGGTTTGACATCCCCCAGAAGTGAATGCGGCAGGAGTAGGGCTCCGCCAAAACCCGTTCACTCTACCCCAGCAACCAATGTGTTCCTTTTAAGACTAGAATCCCTAATGTTTTTATGAGCGCTTTCATGAATAATTCACGCATTCACAATGTCCAAATAGCAAAACAAAACAATAGAGGATGGTATACATGGAGATGTCTCTCTCCCAGCCTGTGGAGTTCCCTTCCCGGTCTGTACGGGTAACTGCTTTCCTTCCTACCTACCTTTCATTCTTTCTTTCCCAATTCTTCTTTCTTTTTGGTTTTCTTTTGCTCTTACTGGGGTGTCCCCAGTAGCAGACCCTGAGACAAGGATTGGAGAGCAAGTAGCTTCTTTGGGAGGTGATCCCTGGAGAGGACCATAGTGGGATGGGTCGAGAAGAGAGACAGGAGAGAAAGCTGATACAGAGTGTGTTACCAGCACAGTCACCACCCCGGGCATCTGGCCCTGACCTCTGCCGGGAGCCCCTGGGAGGCAGGAAGGAACTAATGCCTCGGAGTTAGGCCCTGTGGGGCGAGGGAGCTGAGGTATTTATTCACCCATGCCCAGCATTTGCTGATTGAGCCACTCCTGAGGTGACAGGAAGAGATGACCAGCCCACGTCTTTCTGGCTACTGCACAGGTGGGCAAAGGGGACGCTGGCCAACAGAGAAAACCCTCAGGAAAATAATGCAGGTACTGAGAGCGGGAAACCAGGCCGGCGGGGACCAAGGTGACAAGGGCGAGGCGATACAGGCGGGGCGCCGGCAGCCATTGCTACGCTCTAGCCTTCCGGGGTCTCTTTCTACAAACATAAGCAAATATGTTTCGCTTTTGCTTCCTTTGCTTTTTTCACTTAATATATTCAGAAAATCTTACCATATGAGCATCTAGATTCCTCATTCTGTTTTTTCTTTTACATAGTGTGCCATTATGTGGCTTTACCACAGTTTATTCAGCAAGTGACCTGTAGACATACACTTGACTTGGGGTGTGTCCTGGCTGTTGCACTGTCGGAGAGCTGCAGGGAGTAATCTTGCCGAGGGGTCATTTTGTGACTGTGCCTGTGTCGCGGGAGGGTCAGGTCCCAGAAGCCCACCCGGGGTTGGTCGGGCACACAGCCACCCTGTGAGAAGCCACAGTCCCAGACTCCCTTGCAGCTACATGGGACCACGTGACTAAAGTCTGGCCAAGGGGACCTAACCAGAAGTGGCACGCGCGCACACACACACACACACACACACACACACTGGGTCACTCTATCAAAGGCAGCCCCTTGCCTTCCTCTCGCTCTTTGCTCCTTCCTGTGGACCGGATCCCAGGTGTGGGTGCTCGCCTTGAGAGAGAGACGCTCCAGGGGACAGTAGAGGAAGAAGCTAGGAGTTGGGTTCCTGGATGATCTCTCGGAGCACCGTCCATAAGAAATAACCTCCTGTTTTACCTGTCACTTTTATTTGGTCTCTCTTAAAAAAATCTCAAAGCACTAGCCTAACTAAACACAGGACCACACGAGGGCTGCCTTCTAGTACGGCGGAACACCGAGTGTTCCAAACACAGCCCCCTCCTCTCTGTTTCTCGGATGCGGCCCCAGCATGCCCAGCACGACGTGGGTATTAAAGTCGATCACATTTATAAATAACTTATGTTTCACAGTTTTCAAAATTAGTGTAGTGTCCTGGGAGTAGGTCACGGTTCAATAGTGATTATCAGTGACAGTCTTCATTGTTTACTGTGTGTCGATCCCTTTAATACATTCCCTTTTATTTTTTTTTAATTATTATTTTTATTTATTTATTTTTTAGAGAGAAGGAGCTTGCGAGCAGGGGGTTGGAGGGTCAGAGGGACAGGGAGAGAGACTCTCAAGCAGGCCCCATGCTCAGCACAGAGCCCACCACAGGGCTCGATCTCATGACCCTGAGATCAAGACTGGAGCCAAAACCAAGAGTCCGTCGCTTAACAGACATTCCCTTTCAATGCTCAGGCAAACCAGCTGAGGTAGTAGGTAGGATTATTTATTGTCCCCGTTTTACAGACTGAGGCTCCACGGGTTAAGAGACTTGCTCAAAGCACACGTGTGTGGCGAGCGGGACTCTGGTAAGATCCACGCAGAATGTGTTCTAACCCAGCTCCCCGTATGGGGCGAGCGTCGGTGAGTGTCCACTGTTTTCTCACTGTCAGAGTCACTTCCTGGCCAGTGTTGCTGTGTCTCAGGTGAGGAGAGGGGAAGTAACCTTCACCTTGGTCAGACCAAGCCTGGGATCTGCCTCTGGATGTGTCCGTGGTTGAACAGGGATAGAGGGGAGAGGAGAAGCAGGAAAGCGTTGACGGGGTCCCGCTTGCCAAACAAGACCCTTGCGTCCCCTTCCCACGCCTCCCCTGCCTTCCTGCCAGCATTCCGCCCACCTCCAGCCAGACCGAGGGTCCTCAAAAGGGCCATCCCATTCTTTACCTCCTGGTCTTGGCACAGGGGTCCCTTCTGCCCCAAATCCTCTTCGCCTCACTTCTCCAGCTGCCCAAGACCTACGCGTCCCATCCACCCGGGGTTACCAACCCGCCTGCTGCAGGAAGCTTTCCCTGACCGCCATGCGACCCTTTCCCAAACGGTGTGTTGTACCTGCCTCTCACGCTCCCTCCTCGTCCCTCTGTGACTTCCTTCAAGGCTCGCTTGCTGTTGCACTCCTAGAGGTGAGCGACCTCACGACCAGATGGAACCCAATTCATGTTTGCTAAACAGATGAATGGCCCCAAGAGCAAAAGCCCTAATAGACAATGTCAGAGTCAGGGAGACTGTGTGGCCCACGACACAGAAACCCTCAAAGAACCCACGGGTGACAGTTGGCCCCGGGTGATTCCGGCGTTGTCATAAAGGGATCGGAAATTCACGTTTCCTAGGACGAGGGAAGACAACGGACAAGCCCAGTTCTGCCACCCCCTCCCCCAGGTCTAGAAGCTTGGTTCCTTCTTCTGGGACCACATTCCTTCAGAGTTCGGGAACCACCAAACCTGTAGGAGCCAGCCAGTGGACGGGAGGCTGTTTTCTCTATAAATAAAGGGCGTTGATCCGTTCTGTGGCCCACACAGTATCCTCCAGGAATTCTTCTCAGCGTTTCCTATTCTCATCCTGGAAGGGGAGGGGCTGGGGTGTGGGAGCAGAAAGGAGAGAAGAGGAAGTGAAGATCGTGCCCTAGTGACTTTTTAACGAGTTCCTTTTTTCTTTTTTTTTTCCATTCTCATTTTAAAAAGTCACAGACACTGATGGAACCTAAGTTGATACGGTCACATCAGAAAATAGTTCGGGGAGTCCCTAGGAAAGTTGGGGGGGAGCCTGTGCTATGACCCATCTAGTCCTCCCCCCCTCCCCCATGCGCTGCTTGTCTCACACTTACCGTCTCACACTTACTGCACAAGAGGGGGGGGGGGTCCTTGTTAAAATGCAGATTCTGGGCGTAAAGCAGCTTATTCACAAGAGCCACAGAAGCTGTGTAGGAATGTTCACAGCGATGTTGCTCATAATTACCAAAATGGAAACTACCCTTTGGCAGTGAAGGTATAAAATGTGGTAAATTCGTGTGGAGCTTATGCGAGAGTGAAAATCCGCGGCAGCTACCTACAACACCAGGGTGCGTCTCACAAACTTAAAGAAGCGACAGAAGGAATATTAGCCATGTGGTTCCAAAAGCGGCAAAACTAAGCAACATTATTTAGGCGACAAAACTACTATTGTTGTTGTTTTTTAATTGGAGTATCTTTGATGCACAGTGACCAAACTGTTTTGTTTTGGTTTTGGGTTTTTTTTTTTTTTTTAAGATTTTATTTATTTATTTGACAGAGATCACAATTAGGCAGAGAGGCAGACAGAGAGAGAGAGACAGAGAGGGGAGGAAGCAGGCTCCCTGCTGAGCAGAGAGCCCGATATGGGGCTCCATCCCAGGACTCTGGGACCATGACCTGAGCTGAAGGCAGAGGCTTTAACCCACTGAGCCACCCAGGCACCCCACCAAACTGTTTTTAAATAAGAATTGCACAAAATTCGAGCTAGTGGAAGAAGGTGGCAGAAAGCAGGAGAACCTAATGCATGGGAACATGTGAAGAGTTACTTTGGTACTAAGAATGTTCTAGACCTTAAGTGGTTGGTGGTTACAAGGGTGTTTTTTTTAGTCCATAAATTGTACATTTGGGTTTTATACACTCTTGGGGTGTGCCAGATTTTATGATTTGAAGCTTTTTAACTTAAGAGAGTGCCAAAAAGTGTTTATCAAGCTGCCATTCAGACTTCTGTCCTGTCTCCAGGAATAATTCATATCACCAGTCCCCCATCGCCTCTGCATTCACGTGTGTCTGTATATCTGTGTGCCTGTGTGTGTCTGTGGGTGTTTAATTTCATAGAGATGCTGTTATATATGTATGTACGTATGTCTGCATATGAAACGCATACATAACCACAATAACATAATTTGTATACCATTCTTTCCCTTGAATATTTCGCTTAACATTTTTAAAAAAGATTTTATTTATTTATTTGACAGAGAGAGAGATCACAAATAGGCACAAGGGAGGCAGGCAGGGGGTGGCGGTGGGGGAAGCAAGTTCCCCACTGATCTGAGAACCCAAGTTGGGGCTCCATCCCAGGACCCTGAGATCATGACCTAAGCCAAAGGCAGAGGCTTAGCCCACTGAGCCACCCAGGCGCCCCTCACTTAACGTATCTTGAAGAACATTCCATATCAGTGCACAAGGAAATACATTATTCTCCGTTATGGTCATACAGAATGTATTCCATTGTATGACAGAACCATAATTGTGTTAATTATTGCTTTATAAACTATTTAACTTATTAACTGTCAAGCAGTGTGGGAATTCACTCCATTTTTTTTAAAAAAGGAGGTAACACTAAGGATCACATCTTCTTACACAGACATTTCCAGGCTCTCCAGTCCTTCCTCTACCCAGCCGCCATCTTGCTCAACACACAGCCAGTGTGTATCCTTCCAGCACCTTTTAGTTTCCGGATTTTCACTTTCACCATTGAAAGCCTATATGGATTTGAGTAGGTGTCTAATTCTGACCGTGTGGAACTTGGCTTTTCTTCAGTGCAGTGTACCTGGAGCTCTAACCGTGCATGTGTACATAAGTCTGAATGATTGCTTTTGTTTGCTGCCTGGTAGTCCATGGTATGGCTAAACCACAGTTTAACCTGGCCAGTCCCCTGTTGTTGGGCTGTTAGCCTATTTCTCAATGGTGTTTGGTTTTGTTTTGTTATGTTTACTATGACAGTGCTGTCGCCACAGACATCCTTGGATGCGCTCCCTTATGCACATGGGCAGATGTTTCCCTAGAGCACAGATGGAAAGCAGAATTGATAGATCACTGGCAGGGCGCATTTAAGAGGGGATTGCCGGACTGCCCTCTGCCGTGGCTGTAAACACTCACGCTCCCACTGGCAATGCATTAGGAGACCAGACTCCCCCCGCACTTGCTAGCGGTAGATGTTACCAGCATTCTTAATTTTTATTGATCTGATAAGAGTCGAAAGAGAGGAATTTATGGTTATTTAATATTCATTCCCTCATAGTGAGTAAGGCTGAATACCTCTTCATGGGTTGGTTGCCCAGAATCTGCTTTTAACAACATTACCAGGTCATTCTTCCACACGTGAAGGTCTGAGAGGCAGTGAAATCACAATCCGTGCCTTAACAAGGTCCCCAGGTGATCAGACGCTCATGTTAAATTTTGAGACACGCTGGAGTCAGAATCTGCATTTAACAAGGTCCCCAGGTGATTCTCACGAGCAGTCAGTGTGAGAAGTGCAGCATGGGGAGGAGTAGTCGGAGCATAGTATTATGTGCTTTTTCGCTAATATGGGTGTGTTTCATCTTCCCTGTTCAGACAAGATAAAAAGGGTATTTCAATTTATTTTAACTTACATTTCTTTCATCATAAGTGAACTCAGACTTTTTTTATTTTTTCAACTTTTTACAAGCCTTTTTTTTTCTGGGAACCAGCTGGTCACTGATGCTTCTTACTTTGCCTCAAACATCCCAGAGCTGAGCTTTTTTTTTTTTCTTTTTTTTAAGATTTTATTCATTCATTTGACAGACAGAGACCATGAGCAGGCAGAGAAACAGGCAGAGAGGGGAGGAAGCAAGCTCCCTGCTGAGCAGAGAGCCCGATGTGGGGCTCGATCCCAGGACCCTGGGATCATGACCCGAGCTAAAGGCAGAGGCTTTAACCCACTGAGCCATCCAGGCGCCCCCCAGAGCTGAGCTTCTTAAAGCTCGTTACCTCCTCCAGAAATGCTCTCTCTCTGGCTCTTCCCATGGCTGCCTATGACATCAGGTTTTAGCTCAAAGGTCACTTCTACCCAAACTCGGTACCCTCCTCTGTACCGCCCGGTCACTCTCAGTCCACATCACCCCATGTCATCTTGATTGATCCATCCTTATCTGAAATGAGCTCATGCCCTCACTCATTCATTCCTTCATTCGTTCTCTGGCTGCCCGGCTGGGTCTTGTCTGTCTCGCATTATCAATCTGTACTGCACACCTGGTACCGAGCCAGGCAATAGTGTGAACTCAAAAAACTACCAGTTGAAGAAATAAATTCCTGGCAGAGAAAGTAGTCTTTACACCCTCTCTGGGAGTCATTTATACCTGGATAAACATTTATTCATTCATTCATTCCTATATCCATAGCGGAGAAAGTCAGCAGAAAGGACAGAGGTCAGATGAGCAATGCCTTTTTCTCTTAAAAAAGAAAGCCATTACTTGAGCAATATTCAATGAGTCCCTTTGAATTTCTCACTAAATATACATATGTTGGTGCTCCTGGATGACTCAATCGGTTAAGCGTCCAGTTCTTGATTTCTGCCCGGGTCATGATCTCAAGGTTGTGAGATCGAGCCCCACTTCGGGCTCTGCACTGTAGAGCCTGCCCAAGATTCTTTCTCTTCCAAACCCCTCCCCCCCACCCCTGGACTCATGCTCTCTCTAAAAAAATAATACAGGTATCCTGAAACTGGCATGAAAGCCTAGAAAATCTGCAACTCAGAAGGGTTGGGTGAAATCAACACGGACTTGTTTGCTTCCAGTTTATTTCCATAGACAACAATATCTGTGCCGAGTTAATTGGAACCACCAATTCTGAATGAGGGTGAGCTATTAGTATACATGGTAACTATTATAGTAAACTAATACATGTGCTCTGTTATTATAAATAGTCTTGGTTGACAGAGAGTACAGCCTTGGCACTAGACATTGCTTTTTGTCCTTTGCATAGAGAAAATCTGTTTATCCCTGTAACCGTCCTAGCTATATTAGCATTGCCATTTTATTAATGACAAAACGGGAGTACACAGCAGCTTTCCCAAGGCCACACAGTCACAAAGCCAGGATTCCAACTCACACTGGCCCTAGAGTATATGTTATTTACTGCCTCTCAATCTTTAATCAATCTTTAATCTAAATGCTTTATAAAGAGATCTAGAGGGATAAGGAGAATCCTGTGTAATTCAGAGGTGCACCGTGTATCTCTTGGCAAAAGACTTGAGTTATCAGAATTACAGAGAGTTTCCATTTTTCCTTTAAAAAGGGACAAGCGGGGGCGCCTGGATGGCTCAGTGGGTTAAGCCGCTGCCTTCTGCTCAGGTCATGATCTCAGGGTCCTGGGATCAAGTCCTGCATCAGGCTCTCTGCTCGGCAGGGAGCCTGCTTCCTCCTCTCTCTCTCTCTGCCTGCCTCTCTGCCTACTTGTGATCTCTCTCTGTCAAATAAATAAATAAAATCTTTTAAAAATAAATAAATAAATAAATAAAAAGGGACAAGCGTTGAAAAATCTGACCTTCTCTTGAAAGGGACTACCTAATAAGCATTTAAAAAAAAAAAAATCAGGGGTACCTGGGTGGCTCAGTTGGTAAAGTGACTGCCTTTGGCTCAGGTCATGATCCCGGAGTCCCAGGATCAAGTTCCCCATCAGGCTCCCAGCTCTGCAGGGAGTCTGCTTCTCCCTTTGAACTTCTAGCATCTCAAGCTTGTGCTCTCTCTCTCTCTTTCTCTCAAATGGATAAATAAAATCTTTTTAAAAAATCAGGATGAAGATGATATAGAAAGAATGAGAAAGTAACTTATTTCTAGAGAAACATCCTGTGGTGAAAATATTTTGAAAAGCATGTTTGTCCATGGTTTTCCTTGCTCTGTGATTTTGTTGCTGAAGGACAATGAAAAGGAGGCACCTGGAAAAACCTCATTCTGCATGTTTAAACTTAGCAACAGAATTTTCTGATCTGTTTAAACACTGTCCAAGTACAGTGCATTTGAAATCCATCTGTTAACAATGTTAGTAATGCCTCCTCTTCAGTTTAATTGGCAAAAGCCCCAGGTTGATTATCAGGGAAGATGAAAATTTACAAGCTGGATTTCAAAAAACAGTCAACTTGTGTAATTGGTGAATGGGATTGCCAGTAAATGATACCTTTCTTTCACTTAGATCTCTAATCTATGAGTCGCATATATATGATATATAAAATAATTTTTATGTATTTTATATATTATATGTAATATATAAAATTTATATATATAATATATTACATGTAATATATAAAAATAACTTTTACATATTATATATATATATATATATTTTTTTTTTTTTTACTAAGCTTCATGCCCAGTGTGGGGCTTGAATTCACAGCCCCTAGAGGCTCATTCTCTACCGACTGAACCAGCCAGGCACCCCTATATATATATATATATTTTTTTTTAAGATTTTATTTATTTGTTTGAAAGAGATCACAAGTATGCAGAGAGGCAGGCAGAGAGAGAGGAAGGGAAGCAGGCTCCCTGCTGAGCAGAGAGCCCGATGTGGGGCTTGATCCTAGGACCCTGGGATCACGACCTGAGCCTAAAGCAGAGGCTTAACCCACTGAGGCACCCCAATGTCCTTACTTTTGTGAAAAGCAATTTTTGGTTTGTTTTTTGCTGAAGCCATACATGCAGGGAAAATGCAAATCAAGACCATAGTGAAATGTCATTGTATATTAATTCGACATCTGATAATACCGAGTATAGGAAAGGATGTGGCCGCACAGTATTTCTTACTTTGCTGGTGGGAATGTAAATAGGTGCCACCACTTTGGTGTAATCTCTTAAACAGTTCCCTACAATCCAAAAATGTGTACATTCACTTAACCTCTGACACTTTCTAGGAGGATCATAGATCATATCCACACGATTCAGAACGACCGGGATACAATTCAGGCGCCCATCGACAGGAGGACAGATGAATAAACTCCTATTTTCACACCATAGACTATAACACATCAGTCAGACAAACGACAGTGACAGCAATTTGGATGATTTTAGCAATATAATAAATGAGGGGGGATTCCTAGAAAATTACATACCCTTTTAAAGCTCTTTAAAAATTAAAAATGTGTTTTGTCTTTTGGGGTTTTTTTAAAAGATTTTATTTATTTATTTGAGACAGAGCGTACAAGCAGGGGGAACAGCAGACGAAGAGAAGCGGGTTCCCTGCAGATCAGGGACCATGAGGGGCTCCATCCCAGAATCCTGGGATCATGACCGGAGCCTAAGGCAGATGCTTAACTGACTGAGCCACCCAGGTGCTCCTAAAATTGTGTTTTTGAAGATTACATGTAGATGCAAAAGGGCTTGCTGAAAAGTTGAAGCAAAGAAGTGAAGTATGTGGGGTTTTTAGGCTGATGGCTGTAGGAGAGAGACGTAGGTTAGGTGTATGCTCCTGGCTTTGGGAGGTGGGTTCCCCGGTATTTATTAGATCCTAAGAAAACGGGGAGCAAACAAGCAGCCAAACAAACATAGCCAGCAACGGATCGGTAATGACCAGGTGTCATGTACCAAGGGTTAATCCAACTGTGTGCACCGGAGCTGGCAAAACACTATAAAACTATTAAGTATATAGCCACACGTACGCACCTCGGGCGGTATAAAGGGATATCCGATATCTCCCATCCTTCTGGCTGGGTTCACTTCCCCAGAGGCACCCACTGTTCCAGCTTATCCAGTATCCTCGTGAGACTTTCCACAAGACAGGATAAACATAAGCACAGACCTATGTTTTCAAGTGGCTTTCTGTATATGTGTACCTTACACGCACATCCCAAAGAAAAGTTTAAAAGTTTCTTTAAAAACAACAAGAGGGGTTCCTGGGTGGCTCAGTGGGTTAAGCCTCTGCTTTTGGTTCAGGTCATGATCCCAGAGTCCTGGAATCAAGCCCCACATCGGGCTCTCTGCTCAGCAGGGAGCCTGCTTCCCTCTCTTTCTCTGCCTGCCTCTCTGCCTACTTGTGATTTCTCTGTCAAATAAATAAATAAAATCTTTAAAAAATTTAAAAAATAAAAACAACAAGAAAGGGGGGGCTCTAAAATTTAACCCAGGGCCACTTAGCTGGCTCAGTGGGTAGAGCCTGCGGCTCTTGATCTCCCTGGACTGAGTTCAAGCCCCACGTTGTGGGGTAGGGAGTACTTTTCTAAAAAGTCAGTAAAATACATAAATATATAATTAAATAACTTAACCTTAAGTGACATCACCAGGCATTATACAGCCATCCCTAAAATCCATTCACCATGTGAAATGGAAGTTGGAGAAAAATAGCTGAGGTTTTGGAAAAATGTAAAAATTGTCTTCTCGCAGGCCTTGCCCTAGCATATGCTAACGGTAGCCCCGCAAAAGGCAAGTTAGAGCGGCTGTTGAACCCCAAGGGGCCGCCCAAGCCACGGGTCAAAGGTCAGCAAGGGCGCTGTTAGGTACACGGACTGAGGCCTCTGCCGCCCGAGGATTCAGACCGGAACCTGAGCCTTTTCTAGCAAGGGCCCCCACGTGATTCGCAGGTTTGGATAAGCTTAGGGCATAGCCCCGCCTTAAGCAACTCCCCAGTTTGTAGAAAGTAAACACCTGAGGGATGTAGGTGGCTTCCTTGCTCCCTGTTGGATGTCGCTCACCTGGAGCAAGGAGGGTCCCCCTCGGGTCTCATCAAGGTACCAGCCAGTCTGAGCATGAACGCCGATTAGCTCAACCACCTCCCCCCCAGGACCACGCCTCAGTCACCTGCTGGGCGGGCCCACGCCCCTGTGGGCGGCGAGGCCTCCCGTGCGTGTGGTCCGAGACCCGGAGCGCCCGAGTCACCGCGCGCGAGGGATGGGGTGCGGTTTGGGGGCGTCTTATAGAAATACAGATTACTGGGCTCTGCCGCGTGAAGCCAAAACTTTCGGAATCTGCGTTTTTAATGGGCTCCTCAGCAAAGCGGTTCATCTGCGGTTGGAGACTCTCTGGCCTCATTTAAATTTTAAATACGAAGACGGTGGAGGCCGTGCTTCTCAACCTTGGCTGCACATCAGAATAACCTGGGGAGCTTTAAAAAAAAAAAAAAAACAACCACCCCAATGCCCAGGTTTCGGCCCAGACTAATTAAGTCAGAATCTAAAAACACGGCCTGTGCCGCAGCCGCGGCAGTGGCCTCGCCTGGGAGCTCGTTAGAAATACCGAAGCTCAGGCCCCACCCCAGACCCACTGAGTCAGAATCTGCATTTTAACGAGATCCCCAGTGAATCGAGCGCACATGAAAGTTGGAGGCGAGCTGTGCTTCTGCAATTTTAATGGGCAAACGAATCACCTGGGGATCTCGTTAAAATGCAGACACGGTTTCTCAAACTTTAATGTGTATGCGAATCACCTGGGGAGCTTGTTAAAATGCAGATTCTGATTCAGCGGGTCTGGGGTGGAGCCCGAGAGTCTGCATTCCTAACGAGCTCTCAGGTGCTGTGGGCTGCAGGGGCGCGGACCACTCTTCCCCCGGACCCCCGAGGTCTTGGCTCCGGGCCAATCAGCCGTCAGGGTTCTTGATAAATCGCCCCGCTCGGCTGAGGAGCAGAATTGCCAGGACATGCGCGCTCCAGCCGGGGGAGCGGGGGGGGGGGGGGGTAATTTCCGAACTCCGGGAAGCGGTTGTGGGAGGCAGGCCACTCGCAGCGACTCGCCGGGGGCCGCGCTCTTCTCGCCATGTCGCGGCGCAAGCAGGCCAAGCCTCAGCACCTCAACTCCAAGGAGCCGCAGCCCGCGCGCCGCGAGTTCGCAGAGGCTGGCCCCAGGGTGGCGGGGGTCCCGGGTGAGTGGCGCCGGGGACGCCCCGCCTGGCCGCTGCCGGCAGTTTCTCGGACGCTCGGGGGGGACCCGCGCGGGTGCGGGGCTCCGGGCGTGGAAGGGCGGGGGAAGCCTCCACCTCGAGCGCTGGGGCTGGGACCTCGGCGCCCTCGCTCAGCGCCTTTGTAAGTTACACCTCCTTGTAAATTCTGCCTTTTGGGATAAACTGTGCCGCTCCCCGCAAACGCTGGTACATCGTGGTTTTTCACCCAGACACGCTGGGAGGGTGCTCCGAGACCCCTTCGGAGGGCCCTTTTCGCGGCGCGGCGCGCCGGCGCCCGGGTCCCCGACCTCCTCGGTGCTGGCCTGGGGCGGCGCGCCTGGAAGGTGGGCGTTCGGAGACCCGCGTCCGGGCGGGGGGAGAACGTCCGAGTTTCCGCCGGGCGCTGGAGCTAGGTGCTGGGGAGAGGGCAACAGCGGTGAGCAAGCAGACAGAATCGGGTTCTTCTCGAGTTTATGGCTGAGTGGGGTCGAGAAAAACGGCCCTCGAGATCGAAGGGGGAGGCGTAAGGTGCGTGAGGGGTGAGCGATGGAAGCAAAACCTCACCAAGCTGGGAAGGGAAAGATGCGGCAAGGGGGGAGGGGGCACTTCGAATGCATCGTCCAGGGAGGGCCTCGCGGAGGTGGGTATCACTGAGTAAAAAACCCGAAGGTTCTGGAGGAAAGGCTTGGAGATGCCGGGGGGTGGGGGGGGCAGGGGGGCCGGTGATGGTGGAGAACATTCCACGCAGAGGGAACAGCAAGTGCCGAGGCCGGGGACGTCAGGCTGCAGCCTGGGGGAGGGGGGCTAAGGGCTCCAGGTGAGGACTTCCCTTTAACTTTAAATGAGGCTAGAGAGGGAGGAGTGTGCCACGGTCGGACTTGGCGGGCTGACCTGGCCGTCAGGGGGCTGGTGGAGGTGGTCCGGGTGACGCCCAGGGGCCCCGGATTACCCTAAACCCTGAGGGCAGTATTTCTCACCCTGTGGTCAGCCGAGCCTCGGTTTCTGAACAGCCTGCAGGTACGCAGCTTCGCGAACTCGCTAAATTCCTCAGTCTACCCTGGGCACCGCCCACGTTGGAATTTCTGGGGCGGGGGGGGGGGGGGGGGGATCTGCATCTCTAAGGCGCTTCCCTTCTGATTATCTTGCCTTCAGATAAAGATAACCTCAGTTCCCACTCGGTCTCCTCTCCCTTCCTCTCCCCCACGTCCGCGGTTAAGTGATAACCTCCTAGTTCTGGGTGAACTTTTTCCTCCCTCTCCCCTGCCTGCCCTCGGCCCAGAAAGGGACCTGGGGGATCTCGGGTCTCTGCCAGTAAGCCTCCGATCTCCAGCAGTGCAGGTCGCTGGGCTTTGATGACCACACACCCAAGGAGGTAGTGGAGGGGAGAGGTGTAATGAAACTACTTTAGAAGTAAGAGTACCTAAAACCAAAATTGGGCTGGATGGAACTACCATTAACCAAAAGACCAGACCTGCCTTTGTCCCCAAGGACTATAATGGACACATGTTGAAATGGGAGGGGGGGCAGGGTCCCTGCTGATTCTCTGCAGAAGAGGAACTTGAGAGTGTAATTGGGGGTGTTGAATCATGGGGGGACGCGATTATAAAAGACAATAGCCTGAATGACCCCTGGCTGTTACTCAGTGCCCTGGGCTCCTTTTGTTCTTGTCTACATGGCTGTGAGGACGCCTCCAGGTTTAGAAGGCTTAGGGTGTTCTCCATTGTGAGGTACTGGGGTGCCCCCTGTGGGAGCAGGACACAATCAGAATTAAGCACCAGCCATCCCTGGAGAGAAAAAGCAACCCACCATCTGATGTGGGTTTTCCGCCTGCATTTTAGGTCTGTCCCGCTGATCAAAGGCCCACCTCCTTTTGAGTTTGTCTAGGCTTCCCCTCCAGCCCCAAGGTTAGCAGGAGTGGGCCACTGTTAACTTGCAGATGGCTTTGCAACTCAGGTTTTGGAAGAAATAAAATGGAGCAGGTCAACTGGTAGACTTCAGTCATGATCTGTCTGTATTAAAAAAAAAAAAAAGTGAGGTAACCTTATAAAAGGTACAGTGGTTGTTCATAGGGTTAAAATGCCCACTGTACTATACTGGGTTCTGTATGTGGCCCACCCCCTCTTTCAGACTAGAAGGGTCTCTGCCCCAGCTGCCCTGTTTTCAGGGAAGAGTGGGCCTCCAGTCTGGCTTGGTTTCCTGGGTGTTTAGAAGTAAAGAAGTCTCCTTGGGAGACGCGGGAGGTCCTCTCCTCGGGAGGCCCTTCACGGCCCTCCATGTTCAACCTGGGTGACCCTTTCTAGCACTGGATTGTCTTTAGGATTTTATTTTTGAGGGCGCCTGGGTGGTTCAGTGGATTAGGCCTCTGCCTTGGGCTCAGGTCATGATCCCAGGGTCCTGGAATCAAGCCCCATGTCAGGCTCTCTGCTCAGCAGGGAGCCTGCTCTCCCCCCCACCCCCGCCTGCCTCTCTGTCAAATAAAATCTTTTAAAACAATTTTTTTTTAAGATTTTATTTATTAGAGTATGAGAGGGGAGAAAGTCAGAGGGAGAAGCAGACTCCCCGTGGAGCTGGGGCCCTAATCCCGGACTTGACCCCAGGATTTCAGGATCACGACCTGAGCCAAAGGCAGTCACCTAACCAACTGAGCCACCCAGGCACCCTAAAACAATCTTGTTTTTGATAGCAAGAGCACGAGCAGAGGGAGAAGGAGAAGCAGGCTCTCTGCTGTGCAGGAAGCCCAAGGACATGGAGCTAGATCCCAGGATCCTGAGATCATGAGCTGAAGGCAGACGCTTAACCAACGGTGCCAGGAGCCCCCTGGATAGCTTTTTTTTTTTTTTTTTTAATCACTTTAACCCATCAGTCTCTTCTGCCTGGTTGCAAGTTTTTTATGGCACAGTGCATTTCCCTCCCTTGCAGAACCCAGTGGCTCATGTACACACATCAATGAACAAAACGTTCAAAACTTCTAGCCCTGCAACCTTCATCTCTGAGCCAGTTTCCCTTCTCAGAGCCGAAGGTTTCAAAAGTGTGGTTTCCAGATCAGCATCCGTGGGAACTTGTTAAAAACGAAAAATACCAGCTCTACTCCAGATCCACTGGATCGGGAACTCTAAAGGTGGAGCCCAAGCCACCTGCGCCTTCACAAGCCCGCCAGGTAATCCCAATGCACGTGTTGAAGCATTGCCTTGGCATTGGCCTAGGAATCACCTGGGGATCTTGTTCCAGTGCAGACTGATGCTGTTGACTGGGACCTGAAGTTCTGCATTTCTAACAAGTTTCCATGTTATGCTGATGTTAGAGCTCTAGGGACCACCCTTCAAATTGCAAGGGTTTAGAGTAGATGATGGAATCATGGGGCCTCCAAAGTGCAGGTTCCTGGGATCTACCCTTAACCACCCCCCACCCCAAGTTATCCGAGGGTGAGCACGGGAAAGCTGCACCTAAAATCCACAATCCAAGTGACTCGGATACAGGTATAGGGGCTCTCCTGGACATTGTAGGATGTTTACCTACATCCCTGGCCTTTACCCTCTAGATGCTACAGTCACTTATGTGTGCGCACATAGGACCATCAAAAATGTCCCCAAGCATTCCCAAATGCCCCATGGGGGCAAAATGGCCCTTTGTTGAGAGCCCCAGGGTTAGGTCACTTGTTCAAACCCTGTTAAGGGGCTTTGAGTACCACCACTATTTAGACGGGAACTCTGCAATCCTATATTCGTGTTTACAAGGCACAAGCTGACGTACTGAAAATTTACATCATACTGAAAATTTACATCATTCTAACCCTGCTCTGCCACGTAAACTGAGGCTCAGAAAGGTTACGTTTCAGTTAATAAGTAGCTAAGCAAGGCCTGTGTGAACACACGCCAGTGTGTTCACTAGCTTCTCGTAGTAAGAGGTTTACCTGGACAAAACCTCTCCCTGTAAACAGAATCCACCTTCCCTACCTGGAGCGAAAACCATCCCAGCCTTTGGCCTCTAATTTATAATTTATATACTAGTCAGTATCTTTTTTTTAAGACTTTAGACATCAACAACACCTTTTTATTCCTTGGATTTAAATCTGTTTGGAGAGAAATCACTTTGTAATCTTTCAGGAACGCTTTTTTATTACAGTAATTTTTAAACCTCCACATTAGATTGAACCACATGAAACTGACCATTTTGGCCCACAAAAACGTCAAATGTCCCCTGATTCTACCATAGTAACAGAATATGATGCCATGAACTCCCGTGTACCTGGGGCTGGGCTTCAACAATTAATCACACGTAGGCAGGCTTGTTTCTTCTGTCCAGCTCTTCCCCTGCCCTGGATTATTCGAAGCTTCATCCTCACACCCAAAAAAAAAAAAAAAAAAAAACCCACTTTAGTGTTCATGCTTGTTGTGGTCTTCAGTGGCTCTTACAATATGTTTAAATCAGGATCCAAGTGACCTCTAGATACTGCGAGTCATCTTCTCAAGTGTTTGAGTCTGGTTTTCAAACCCCACCCCCCCAACATCCTTTTTTTTTTTTTTTTAAGATTTATTTGTCAGCACCCAGAAGCAGGCAGAGTGGCAGGGGGAGGCAGAGAGAGAAATAGGCTCCCCACTGAGCTAGGAGCCCGATGTGGGACTCGATCCCAGGACCCTAGGATCATGACCTAAGCCAAAGGCAGTGGCTTAACCCATTGAGCCACTCAGGTGTCCCTCCCCCTCCATCTTTTAAGTGACTTGCTGAAACAGTGGCATTTTGTCCAGGAGACCAATGGTGCTTGAAGTGTGGTCTGTGACCTACTGAATGGAGACCAAACAAATTCAGAAATCGAGTAAGCTTTGAAAAATAGCTTAACCTTGCAGGACCAGCCTTCTGTCCTCTCTAATGGCATGTGTTTGTTTTGTCTTATTTCATTTGTAATTTGTGTTCTATTTTATAAAAATAGCAGCCACTGATGGATTGGAAGATCTTTTACAAACTAAGCTTTTGCTAGATCACCTCAGAAGCCACTGTTGCAAAGTTTTGCAGCCTGGGTCTTGCCAGTTGGGTCTGTTCTGTTTCCATGTCCCTGGTTCCCTGTATTTTCTGGAAGTTGGTAGTTCAAGAAAGGACTTAAGGCCAGAGCATACGTGGCTTTCTATTTTTAATGAATTTGGGGGTTTTTTTGGTTTTAGTTTTTTTTTGTTTTTGTTTTTGTTTGGTTTTTTTAGAGGTGATGGAGGGAAAACAGTCCTGCTTCTACTGTAAGACTTACCATGGTGGTTGTATCTGAGAAATTAACCCTTCTTTTTGTGTCCATTTCAGCTTCAGAATTAGAAGATAATGTTCCCAAACCAACGTGTCCCTCCACGGACAGCAGTGATGCCCAGAAAGCCCCTGCCTTGGCACTTCCCTCAGAGTCCAAGGAACAAACGGTGACGCTCGGAGAAAGGACCTTCAACTGTTGCTATCCAGGTGAAACATGAACTTGGACGGGCAGACCCCTCCCCAGTGGGCACTGGCGGGTGAGCTCTGCCCGGCTCACCTGCGGAGTCCTGGCCCCGCCCCCCGCACACTCACAGCACATGCGCAAATGCATCCTAAGCATCTTGTGGCGTCTGATCAGGTTTATGGGTGCTTCCTTTTTGAGGCTCTATTTTGAGAAAACCTGGGCTTTTTTCTTCTAGGTTGCCACTTCAAAACTGTCCACGGCATGAAAGACTTGGACCGCCATCTGAGAATCCATACGGGTAGGTCTCCATTCCTTTGTTGGAAACTTGAACGTTGAAGGAAGTGGCTAGGAGTTGGAGCGTGCTGGCCTCGCGTGCTGGCCTCGCGTGCTGGCCTCGCGTGCTGGCCTCGCGTGCTGGCCTCGCGTGCTGGCCTCGCGTGCTGGCCTCGCGTGCTGCACAGGATGGAAATGGTCTGTGGGGTGGGCTGCGGCCTCAAAAGTCAGAAGCTAGGGGGTGCGTCCGAGGAAAATCAGTCGTGGGGATGGGCTCATGGCTGTTCTGAAAGGCCTTCTGAAGAAGGTTCTTGCCTTGACTTGCTATCGGTGGCTAGCAGTAACCAGACAAGACCAGGAACATTCCAGCAGGGGGAACAGCAGGTGCAAAGGCAGGGAAGGTGTGCGCTAGTTGGGGAGATTGGTGAGGACAGGCTACAAAGAGGCGGTGTGGCTCTAGTAATCCTCAGATAAGGTCCTGTGTGTCTGGATGGCTCAGTGGGTTAAGCGTCTGCCTTGGCCCAGGTCATGATCCCAGGGTCCTGGGATCGAGCCCTGAGTTGGGCTCCCTGCTCACTGGGGAGTCCACTTCTCCCTCTCCCTTTGCCCCCTACCCATTTGTGTGCACTTGCTCCCCGAGGCTCTGTCTCTCACAAATCTTTTAAAAAAAATAAAAGTACTAAGGTTGCTTCTTAACCGTTCCTTGAGCAGCCAGCTACTGAGAATAAGAGAAATAAGATTTGCTGTAGCAAAGAAATTTCTATGCTGTATAATCAGGGTCTGCACACTACAGCCTGCAAGCCAAATCCAGCCAAATCCAAGCCAAATGTCATCTGTGGCTGCTTTGGCCCCTTACGGTGGCATTGAGTCGTTGCCCGAAAAAACTGCAATGGACAAAACTGAAGGCGGTTACTATCTGGCTCTTTCCAAAAACCTTGCCTACCTATTGGTCTCAAGTGTAGACCCTGTACGAGTCTGTGGAAGTTAAGATTGTGGTCTCTGGGGAGCCTGACTGGCTCTGTCAAGAGAGGACGCCCCTCTTGATCTTGGGGTTGTGAGTTCAGGCCCTACATTGGGTATAGAGAGAACTAAAAAAATAAATATAAAAAATCAAGGGGTACCTGGGTAGCTCAGTTGGTTAAGCATCTGGTGGTGATCAGGTGGTGATCTCAGGGTGCTGGTATCCAGCCCAGCATGGAGCCCTGTGCTCAGCAGGGAGTCCCTTTTCCCTCTGCCCTTCCCCCCACTCATGTGTACTTGTGTGTGTACAGTCTTTCCCTCTAAAATAAAATCTTTAAAAAAAAAATTTAGGGGCACCAGGGTGGCTCAGTTTAAGTGTCTGCCTTCAGCTCAGGTCATGATCCCAGAGTCCTGGGCTCGAGTCCCAGGTCAGGCTCTGCTCAGCTGGAGTCTGCTTCGCCGTCTCCCTGCAGCTCCTTCTGCTTGTGCTCTCTCTCTGTGTCAAATAAAATCTTTAAAAAAAAAAAAAAAATCGATCTGTTGGCTCTTACAGAAACCAAACCAGGCGGCTTAAACATAACCAAGTTTCTCTCGAGTACAACTTATGGAGTACTCCAGAGCTGGCAGAATGGCTGTCGTCCTTAAACTATAGCTTCATCTCCAGGTACGAGGCAACAGCTCTATTAACTAGTGGAAAGCAGAAGCGGGGAAGGGGGCCTCTCCCTTAGGCCATGCCCTGCCTCGCCCCCTAGCAGCATCCCTCATGGGATTGGACAAACCTCGGGCATCAAGGGGGGGCAGGGAAGTGGTTTCCAGAAACCACTAAACTCCGGAGCTCCCATGGGAGGACCAACTTCTGGGCGATTAGTAGTCTCCGCTAGAAATGGGTGTCGTGCTGTGCAAATGAGAAAATGAAGGGTCCTTTTTGCCAGGAAGGGGTAGGTCATAAAGGGCCTTCTAGTGAAGGGAATGTTGATCATCTCCTTGAAAGACCAGGCTGCCAGGATGAGGTCAGCAGAAGCCATCTGAAGGAGACCCCACCATCGTGACTGGCTAAGGCAACCTCAAAGCCCGTCGGTGGCTCAGTCCTGCCCCCCTCAGCTGGGCGATGCTACCGCCACCTAGTGGATGGGGCCAGATGTGCCTCCAAATCCCTAGGATGCTCAGGTCAGACCCTACCACAAAATTCCCAGATCCCCAAATGTGAACAGTGCTGTGGTGGACCTAGAAAGATAGGGGGTGGATTAATATTTTATTGGAATAATACAGTACATGATGGGGATACAGAAAGTAGACAAGGCCCTGTCGTTGGGGTCAGATTCCTGGGTACAGAAGGGGGTGTAGACAGATGGCTTCTCCAGCACTTACTTAGGCTGTTTTACTGTGTCCAAGGCAAATGCTCTAGCTCTGAATATTTTAACTGGTGAAAAAGGGTGGGGGGGCTTAAAGCATCTCTCCCTCAGGGCATGACCCAGGAGTAGGATCCCTTGTGATTAATAATGAGACCCAGCTATGGTGGTTTAAAGCCAAGATATTACCGTCTTAACCACAGTCCCAGTCGGGTATGGTAGCCCATGGTTTTGGGGACTTTGGCTCTTATGTTATGTTGTTGCTTAACATCACAGGTGTGTAGCCCATGCTGGCATGGTCTGAGCTGGCTTACTGACACCCCTACCCCCCATTTAAGGTATGAGAAGTTACCCATCACTTGGGTTCATGCCTGTTGGCCTGGAACATAGTCACATGGCCATTCCAAGCTGTGGAAATGGAGGCTGGGAGAAAAGTCTTGACTCTGGCCATGTGCCCAGCTTCTAGAGTGAAGGTTCTGCTTATAAGAAAAAGCACGGACGACTGGGCTGAAGGGCATCCCGGACTGAGCTGTGAGAGGCAGGGAGGGTGCTATATGCAGGTCATCTTTTGAGGCTTAGGCTGGACTTTTGCCAGACGGATACCACGGTGGTTCTCAAAACACTGCTGTGATCCTTTTACATCTAAAAATTGAGATCTCCCCCACCCCAAGTTTGTGTTTTATGTATAGTTACTGTGCCAAAAATTAAAACTGAACTTTAAAATATGTATGCACTTACAAATAACAGTAAGCCAAGGTGACCGGCTGTCTCAAGCGGTAAGGCTGGCAACTCTTAATCTCACGATTGTGAGTTTGAGCGCCACGTTAGGTGGAGAGATTACTTAAAATTAAAAATTTAAAAAAAAAAATAAGCTCCTTATAGCAGTACTTCATGAGAAGTAACTACTTGCCCCCAAAAATGTGACCAGTGGTATTATCTAGACCTTTGCAAATCTCCTGAAGTCAACTGGGTTCTCCCACCAGCATACAGTCCATTGCCGTGTTTTGAGCATCTGAAGAAAATCTGTTGCCTTGCGTGTGGTTGGAATGGAATATTTTGGATAGCCTTTTCCGGTAATTTTTAATATCCTACCAAAACACAACAGAGGGAAGATTCTTTAACTTTTTAAAGATTTATTTTAGAGAAGGAGCGTGCAAGCGGGGGGAGGGGCAGAGGGAGAGAGAATCTTCGAGCAGACTACCCACTGAGTGCAGGGCTGGACACGGGACTCAAGCCCAGGACCTGAGAGAAAACAACCTGAGCGGAAACCAAGAGTCAGATGAGGACTGAGCCGCCCAGGTGCCCCAAGGTTAGTTCCTTAAGGCTCAGTTGCTATATAGAATCTGGAGCCATATCCACAAACTTTTCAAACTGATAAAATCCATTGTTCTGTTTACTTTTTGAATGGCTCTTAATCATGCTTGATTTTTTTTTTTTTTAACTTGTCCTACATTGGCCACTTGGAAAACACTGGTTTAGCAATGTACATAATCCTTCCTAACGTTGACCCGTCTTACAATAGGAAAAAAAAAATCACTTATTAATATTCCCAATCTCATCAGAAAAATTGAAAAGAAAGCTGCACACACAGGGTAGGGAATAGAGGTTCGGAAATCCTAACTTTATTAGAGCTGAGATGTTGCTGCTGCAGCACTGTAGGCAGTCTTCCCTGAAAGGACAGGCTCGCATAGCTCATTCTGAAGGAGATTTTCACCAAATCCCAAATTTGAAAAACTCACCAGGGCCTGTTGGTACAACCGTGTGCTTTGGTCTGTACCCTTCCCATTTCAAGACACCGTGTTTAAAAAAAAAAACTTCAGGAGGGAGAAATTTAATAGAAGGTCTAGGTTTTGCTGCTGGGAAGGCTGTTCCTCCGTGAAACTGGCTTTGGGTTCCCTGGGAGGGTATGGCCAGGAGGAAACTCCGTGCCACCGCCTGTTGGTGGGATGGGGAGAAGGAGCGGCTAGTGGTTCATGCTCAGGCATGTGTAGTTCTGCCCAAGTGTTCCCACAGCAGAGTGGAGGTCAAAATGGAAAAGGAAAATCCCCATCTTTTTAATAGAATGAAGATCTTCTGACTACAGACTCAACCAGAGGAGACTGGGGTACCCCCAGGCACTCACAGACTGCACTTTGAGAACCGTGGAGGTGGAGGCTACGTGTGGGGGAGGGCATGCGGCCTGTGTGCCCAGAGTGAGGGCTTGCTGCGCGCTTATCTGGGGGAAGGTGAGAAAGCGGAGTGTGCTCACATTAGAGACCTCCTGGAAAACCAGGCCCTAGAGGGGGGTTAATTACCTTTATTCTAAAACTGCATTTCCTCTCTATATCCCAAATGCCAGTTTATCCTGGATGAAAATTTTTAATCAAGAGTTGAATTATAAATGTGTTAAGATGCTCATGCATGTATTTAGCTTAGTAAAGGAGAGGGACTCACACTACTGCTGTCTTTTATCCTCTGTCCTCATTTAGCACGGGAATCCGGATTCATTGGTCATGCATAAGTGGGGGCCTTTCTTCCGCTGTGCCGTAGACCATTACTCGAACGTGAATCACTGTTCCTGGCAGACTTAGAGCGTGCCCACACTGCTCTCTGCTTCTGACTTTTTCAGCAGATGGAGGCAGTGTAGATTATTAGGCTGTGAGGACCATGTCCATCTCCGGGACAAATGAAGACCGCTCAGTCCCTTTCAGTGTCCTCCAGAGTCAGTCACCACTCTGCTTTGTGCTGTCTTCTGTCCGGGACATCCCCCGGCCAGTGGAGCAGCCTCTGTCTGGAACCTGCCAGATAAAGGCAATCTTGACCGGTTTTTCCTACGGTGGACTCCTGGCAATTTTGTGAACCCTATAGGCCCTTTCTGGGATTTTTTAAATTAAAGCCCCTTAAATTGTATTTAGGTACACTTCTATCAGTAGTAAACATGTGGCATTTAATACATAAACCCCAGCTACCTTAAGTGTGGTAAAGACCAGACAGCCTCACCCCTGAGCTTGTTAGAAACCCCGAATCTCCGGGCCAACCCAGCCGCACTGACATGAACTACATTTTCCTCGGTTTCTGTAAGTTCAACTTGAGAAATGGGGAATGTTGGTCAGAGGGTACCAACGTCCAGCTGGAAAATGAAGGAGTTCTAGGAGGCTGATGTACGGCACGCCAGCTGTTCAGGTAGCGACTTCCAAGTCTGTCCTGACAAGAGTAGATCTTAAGTGTTCTGACCACAAAGAAACGGTGATTATCTGAGGTGAAGGCAGTGTTCATGAACCTTATGTTGGTAATCCATTTTCAGCTTATACTTGTATTAAGTCACCACATTGTATACCTTAATGTCATGTCAGTGATATCCCAAATCTCATTAAAAACCCATTTTAATGAGCCCACCCCCCTCAGGCCCCAAATGATAGGGATATGCAGGAACACTAAGAAAACCCCGAGTTTGAGGCACCTGGATGGCTCAGTCGTTAAGCGTCTGCCTTTAGCTCAGGTCATGATCCCAGGATCCTAGGATCGAGCCCCGCATCGGGCTCTCAGCTCGGCGGGAAGCCTGCTCTCCCTCTCCCACTCCCTGCTTGTGTTCCCTCTCTCAATGTGTCCCTGTCAAATAAATAAAATATTTTTTTAAAAAAACCCAAGTTTAATGTTAGCAGACCAGCTACCAGGTCCTCTTAATCGTGCCGTAGTGATTAACGTAAAGGACCCTTCAGAACCGCAAGTATGCTTGGTGGGTGTGAACGTGGCTCCCGTGTACTGACCAGAGTCTCGGGTTGTTGATTACATGATGGGTAGATGCTAAATTCCAGTTAGAGGTAGTAGAAATAAAAATGTAATAATTTCCCATGTAAGGTCTTGGATCTCCTACATCTTATCCTCAAACCCTAAATTAAGAATCCCCTGATCTTGAGTCGGGGGAAGCACCTGAGTGGCTCAGTCTATTAAGTGTCTGCCTTTGGCTCGGGTCATAATCTCAGGGTTCTGGGATCAGGGTCTGGGTCCCTGGAGACTACTTCTCCCTCTCCTTCTCCACTCCCCGTGGGCACGCCGTGCACTGCATCCCCCCCCCACCCCCGCCACCCCCCACCTTGCGCTCTCAAAAGCTAAAAAAAAAAAAAAAAAAGGGAAAAAAAAAGCCTGATCTGGAATGTTACACGTCAGCTGGTCAAGAGAACCATGGTGAACCACACACCGGCTCTTAAAAGGATTAGCCTGAGAGTGATTCCTCCATTTCAGTCCTGTTTCACTGGGCAGAACAGGTCGCATGCCCAAGCCTGTGGTCACTGGGATTGGAGGCAGAGTTCCCCTGCAAAGGGGACAGTGAATACTCCAACTGTACATAGTATACATGGGGGGTGTACCTCTGACCGAGCAACCGGAGTTGCCGTTGATCAGTTTTCTGCTGGTTCCCACTTGGTAACTGGGTATATTCCTAGAACGTTATCCACTTCATCAAGTCCTCATTTATCGGGGCAAAGTTCTACTTAGGCCATAATGGATTGGATTTGTGGTCCCCTTTCTCTCGTCCACTGTCTCTTGGAATGGTTCCCAACCAGGTAGTCTCGTCCCCCAGCCCCCCGGTCCTGGGGACATTTGTCAATAATCAGAAGACCTTTTTGACTCTTAAAACTCGGGCTAGAGGTGCTACTGGTGTCCAGTGGGAAGTGGTGAATCTGCTGCTCAGGACAGCCTATGGCAAAGGATTACTTGGCCAAAAGGGCAGTGATGCTGAGCTCGAAGACCTTAGAGTTTTGGTATCTTGAGCAAACCTCCCTTCTTAACCATTATTTTGTTTATGTGGATCAACAGCTGTATATCTTGATTTCTTCTAATTGATTGAAATGCATCGTTCACTCCAGCCTTTTGTTAAAAATGAACTTATGTCTACAAACACTGTTCTGAAAACAGGGGTAGGTTAAAAGGTTTGACACACACAGCTTTCCCTGCTCATCTCTAGAGAGTTTGTAATCTGATTTTCTTAAAAATTGTTTTAAAGGGGCGCCTGGGTGGTATGGTGGGTTAAGCCTCTGCTTTTGGCTCAGGTCATGATCTCAGGGTCCTAGGATCAAGCCCCACATCGGGCTCTCTGCTCAGCGGGGAGCCTGCCTCCTCCTCTCTCTCTGTCTGCCTCTCTGCCTACTTAGGATCTCTCTCTCTCTCTCTCAAATAAATAAAATCTTTTTTAAAAACTGTTTTAAAATATGCCCTGACTTTTGAAAAACCTTTTGGGAAACAATATCAGATTCATAAGTTTGAGTTACATCTATTTGTTTTTATCTTTTCAGTATGTATTTTTTAGTGGCTCTCTTTTATCCAGTATTCAATACTCCTATCTTTTAGCATTTTCCTAAAATATTTATGTACCTTAGGAGCATTACGCTGATTTTTAAAATATGTTAAAGCTTTTAACAGGGAAACTAAATCTGTTCTTACTTATATATAGCTTGACTTTTACTTGTGTTCTGTTGCCTTTCTGTATGGTTCTCTTGTGGCTTGGAAGCAATAGTTTCCACTTGATTATATCCCACATCTTATCCACTTCCTTTTCTCTGATGTGCACAGTTCAAGTGTGCTGCTCTGAGTCATCAGCTGGCTTTCTCTTCTCTTTCCACAGAATGCTAATTCAAGTATCGGACTCTATTTAAGTAACTTCTTTAGAACTTTGCAGACACTGCTTCCCTTGTCTGAGGAGTTACATGCTGATCTGAGCATTTCTTTCTGAAATTGTAAGAGCTCCTTCGTGGGCTCCTGAAATTGTATCTCCCTGTCTGCAGATAAGCTATCTGAAGACTCCGGACTGTCGTTTGTGTTGAGAAATACCTGTTTTCTCTGTTCTGTCTTGGACCGTCTAGAGCTGGCTCTAGTGTCTTGTACTTTCCCTTTCGGGCAGCCTTCTGGGAGATTCTTGGGCTCCATCTTCAAAGTCCTTTTTGTGACATCCTTTCCGCTCATCAACTTGGAATCTTGAGAGTCCCAGGAGAATAAGAATTACTATGGAGGGGCGCCTGGGTGGCTCAGTGGGTTAAGCCTCTGCCTTCGGCTCAGGTCATGATCTCGGAGTCCTGGGATTGAGTCCCGCATCCGGCACTCTGCTCAGCGGAGAGCCTGCTTCCCTCTCTCTCTGGCTGCCTCTCCGTCTACTTGTGATTTCTCTCTGTCAAATTAATAAATAAAATCTTTAAAAAAAAAAAAAAAGAATTACTATGGAAATGAAAACCAGGGCACCTCCGTGACTCCGTCATTAAGCATCTGTCTTTGGCTCAAATCATAATCCCAGGATCCCAGGATCGAGCCCCACATCAGGCTCCCTGCTCAGCGAGAAGCCTGCTTCTCCCTCTGCCACTCCCCCTGCTTGTGTTCCCTCTGTCACTATATGTCTCTCTCTGTCAAATAAATAAAATCTTTTTAAGAAGGGAAATGAGGGGTGCCTGGGTGGCTCAGTGGGTTAAGCCTCTGCTTTCGGCTCAGGTCATGATCTCAGGGTCCTGGGATTGAGCCCCGCATCGGGCTCTCTGCTCAGCAGGGAGCCTGCTTCCTCCCCTCTCTCTGCCTGCCTCTCTGACTGCTTATGATCTCTGTCTGTCAAATAAATAAATAAAATCTTTTTTAAAAAGTGGGGGGGAATGAAAAGTATTTGCTTTTAGATCTTCATCTTCTTGAGTTGGGTGTGTCTTCCTGGTTCTGGCTTTCCCCCAAGCATTTGGTTATTGGGTAGACTTTTTTATTCTGGAATGGTTGTAGGGGAGGGACAGAACACTGGAGGAAATGCTCTGGCCACGGGGTTCTGTTCTCTGGAGTGTCTCCAACTACTTGAGGGCTTTGCACTGTTTCTGTGGTGTAAGCACCCTCATTTTCTAAAATCATTGCTGCTATGGTTTGGTACAACTGAGGGAGGAGGCAACCTGACCACTCGGTGCGAACCATGAAAGCTGTTCCAAGGTCCCTGTATCTGACCCTGAGGACTTCTGTAACGACTCTCCATTTCCCCAGACAGGGTTTGGCCTATGATTTTTGGCCTTCACCCTGATCTTACCTGTTCCTTACGATTCTTTATAATTTGTGAGCCATCCATGACTAGCACACCTTCTCGTTTCCCAATGCGCTGAACTACGTACTCCAGTATCTTCCTATCTGGGCACTGGGACAGAGGGAAGAGGCAGACCCCTCGGCCCCGGCTACCCTCTTGGTCCGATCTCTTTGCAGTCACCTTAACAGAGAAACCCTTAAAACCTTGAATCTTCCTTATGTGTTTGAAGGAGACAAACCCCACAAGTGTGAGTTCTGTGACAAGTGCTTCAGCCGGAAAGACAACCTGACCATGCACATGCGTTGCCACACCAGTGTGAAGCCCCACAAGTGTCACCTGTGTGACTACGCCGCCGTAGACAGCAGCAGCCTCAAGAAGCACTTGCGGATCCACTCGGACGAGCGGCCCTACAAGTGCCAGCTCTGCCCTTACGCCAGCCGCAACTCCAGCCAGCTCACCGTCCACCTGCGGTCCCACACAGGTAGGTCCTTGGCCCAGAGACCTGTGCCTTACTTCTTGTCCAGTTTCTTCACCTCCGTCTCGCTAAAATGCAAGCAACCGAGAGGACTTGGTGGTCAAATGTAAAGGAGTTGGCATTTCTGTGGTTTTTCACCCAGACAGCCAATGTTCCGTAAAACGTGAAAGTCTGACAGCTCGGTTTTTTCCTAACTCGACAACATAGGCCACAACAGGGAAGCAAGGGATGTCTCTCAAAAGCCTGACGTCTAAACGACGTGTCTCAGTCATTTCGCGTAAACTGATCACATGGCTGAATTCTGAAACGTAGCAGAATTAGTTGACTGGACCTACAAATCACAGGCTTCTAGTGTTAGAAATCAGACTTTGCCAAAAGCTTTCTCTTCCGTTGTAAGACCCCACTGAATAACAATAGAATCAACCAGTTTATCGAGGCACAGAGAAGTGGGGATTGGGGGCTCATAAGGCTCAGAAAATGAGGTTGTCCAGTGAATTCGTAGAAGAAGGCAAGCAGATGGGATATGCTGACATCTGAAACTAAGTTTAAAAAAATAAAGAAAAACTCTTCCAGCAGACAAATGGCTCCCAACTCTGTGGCTCCCTCACAGCCTCTTGAACCCATGTTTTACTACCCTGAGAGTCTGGACTCAGAACTGGCACGTAGACTGCCAAGGCCACAGAGTTCAGAGGAGAAGCGAAAGCCTGTTGGCAACATGGCCCACACTACCCA
The DNA here is from genome assembly GCF_030435805.1 of Mustela lutreola. Classification (NCBI taxonomy): domain Eukaryota; kingdom Metazoa; phylum Chordata; class Mammalia; order Carnivora; family Mustelidae; genus Mustela; species Mustela lutreola. The sequence continues at coordinate 9,464,488 of NC_081298.1, forward strand.
GTAGCACGTAAAACCTGTGGCCGCCTCTACCTAGTCCTTAATCTGGTCTGTTCTTCCTAAATCTAAATGTCCCCTATGGATTATGAATCACTGGCAAGAGACAAGTGGTCTAAGATGCCCCAAATCTAACAAATCCTGGAATTAGCAGAATACCTTGGGTCATAAACAAGAATTCTTCAGTTCTAATTGGTATCTACCCACTAGCAGAAACGCTGCATCCAAGAAGAGTCCCGTGAAAAGGTAGTGAGAACGAAGTATGAATTAAAACTGAAGTTGCTGGCTACAAAGGCAAAGAAATTTTCCAGAGCCTAGAAGAAGAAGAAGAAAAAAAAAAAACTGATTTGGATAACTAAGAAAGAATAAGAAACTGGAAGTTTGGCCACTGGCCAGGTCTGGGGTGGGGGGGGAACAGAAGTGAGAAAATCAAGTAAGAAAGAATATCTTGATTCTAAGGAGCCATGAGAGTGGAAAGGATGCCAAGCAGGACAGATGGAGTGGATGGGCAGAGTCAAACCTAGAAAATCTTCTCCCGTGGTATTAGCTTCTAGGGGGATAGTGGAATAGTGCCCTCAAAGCTGGGAAATGATTTTGGATGAAGAATTCTATACCCAGCTAAACTGAAGTATACCAGTATCCTGAAGTGTATGAGTAGAAAGTAAACCAAAAACGAAAAAAATAATAAATCAAACTTCCAGGTGTCATGCTAGTGGCAGTTACTGAAGATAAATTCTTCTCCAGGGAGGAAACAAAATGTGGCCTATCTGATGTCCATTTGAATATTGCTAACAGGTTTCAGTAAAGGAAAGTATGAGGATGATTCCTATGTTGAGGCTTAAAAGGAAATTCAGTGAATTAAAAACTCAAAATCCACAAGAAATCTCATCTACAATGTTCCATAATTAAAAGACTGGGTGACTTTTGAGATGATGGTAAGATTCTTTCCCCCCGAATGCATAGTCCCATCAAGAATAAAGCTAACCCGTGACCCAAAATGAGCATGTAAGATAAGAGAATTAATGTGACCTTGATGCTGACACCATTGTCAAATGGCCCAGGGGTGACCGTGACCCTCTAAAGTGTGCAGAATTCTGGTGAAGTATTTGCCTCCAGTGAATGAACTATACTCAGTCCTAAAATAGAGTTTGATTCTAACACTGAAAACAACTCGTTAAAGCATGGGAATTCACTGGCCAGAATGCAAATGCTCTTGAACTTAAATGTCAAAATCCCAACAAGTAGGAAGAGGTAGTATGGTGAAGACGAGGGAATCCTCAAGAAACTTCTCAGGCTGATGGACTAAAAGTTAGGAGGCTCTTACCCAACGTAGAAGGTTCATGCTAGAGGAATATAATACACACCCAGCAGTGGGGAGAGGCTGGACGTGTAGGGTAAGAGAGATCATCTTTGCTTATGTTCAGCTGAGGACAGTTGTTAGGGTAGTGACCTCCAAAGGCACTAAAAGTCCTTAACAGCGCTCCAGAGTACAGAGGAGGCCGTGGATTTTCAGGAATTGGTCACCTGCTGCCGTATTCCTGTATTTTGTATATAAAATTCAGTCTTGTGTAACTATGAGACTTCAGGAATACAAGCCAGTCAGTTGACGTAATAGAGCGTAAACACTGGAGTCGGTAATACGTCATGGTTTGATTTACAGCAGTTGTAACAAAACCGTACCTCCTCCATGTCCAGTTCTGGGGTATTAGATTAAATGAGAGCTAGAGTCGAAAGTAAAGTGGCCTCACGAAGAGGCCAGGATGCCCTGGTGCCTGAGTTCAAATCCCTCCTATTTGACCTTGAAGCCTCCATTTTCCCATCTGCTCAGTGGGGGTCATAGGACCCACTCATAAGGTTGATGTGAGCATAAAAGAAGTTACCGTACATGGTAAGTGGTGGTGTCAGGGAGTTACCCGTCGCTGGAGTCCAAAGACCCAACTCTCTCTGCACCTGGTGTTCTGATGCATGTTTGGAGGGGGGAGGGGACTTCTTTGCTTGTCCTTGTCTGCTCTAATGGAAACGCCCCTTCCATTGTCAGGGGACACCCCCTTCCAGTGCTGGCTCTGTAGCGCCAAGTTCAAAATCAGCTCGGACTTGAAAAGGCACATGATCGTGCACTCGGGGGAGAAGCCCTTCAAGTGCGAGTTCTGTGATGTCCGCTGCACCATGAAGGCGAACCTCAAGTCTCACGTCCGCATCAAGCACACGTTCAAGTGCCTGCACTGCTCCTTCCAGGGCCGGGACCGGGCCGACCTCCTGGAGCACAGCCGGCTGCACCAGGCCGACCACCCCGAGAAGTGCCCCGAGTGCAGCTACTCGTGCTCCAGCGCCGCGGCCCTGCGCGTGCACAGCCGCGTGCACTGCAAGGACCGCCCGTTCAAGTGCGATTTCTGCAGCTTCGACACCAAGCGGCCCAGCAGCCTGGCCAAGCACATTGACAAGGTGCACAGGGACGAGACCAAAACGGAGAACCAGGCCCCGCAGGGCAAGGAAGGGCCCCGAGGGAGCGGCTCCCAGCACGTGGCCAAAATAGTGACCCAGCGGGCCTTCCGCTGCGAGACCTGTGGTGCCTCCTTCGTCAGGGACGACTCTCTGAGATGCCATAAGAAGCAGCACAACGAGCAGAGTGAGAACAAGAACTCGGACTTGGTCACGTTCCCACCCGAAAGCAGTGCCTCGGGGCAGCTGGGCACCCTGGTCTCCGCGGGGCAGCTGGACACGTCCCTGGAGCCCGGCCAGTGCCTCTAGTTCAGCCGAAGAGGCTGGTGGGCTGGCCGGACGCCGGACAGACACTGCAGTGCAGCCCTCCGAGGGGAGGCCATTGAGCCAGACTCAGTGTCCCCAGCTCTGGGGACGGAATGCTCCACCTTTATAAAGTTGGCCTCGAGGTCGTGGGCTGCGGTCACCGGCCTGAGAGCTGACGCCAAAGCAGCTCGGTGGAGGCTCCCCTCCCCGTTGCTGTCTCCCCTCCAAATGTCGGCTCCCCAGGTTGACCCCGTGGTTCCAAGGTGGGGTGGGGAGGTCCGTCACGCACCCCTCTGTCCCGTAGGGATGGTTTCGTGATGGAGGCCGATCCTAAAACTGACCCACCTGCGATGGAATTACGAAAGTATTTAGACCACGTGGGGGACTAAACTGATGTGTATAGTGGGAATGGTTAGGACGGCCGCGGGGGTACGCTCCGTGGAGGACCTGGGGGCCTCTGGGAAGTTCTATTTCTTAATCTGGGTGGTGGTGACGAGTGTTTGCCTTACGCGTTCATGTGGTTCCTTTTATCATTGTCTTATAATAAAAAGGCAGACTGCGCTGTAGAATGAGGTAAGGGGAATGCTTCATTTTTCTTTGCTTCCTTCCATTCGAGTGGGTATGCAGTGGGGTTCTTCATGGCCACCCGATTCCAGAACGCGTTCTAGACGCTCGCAGGATTCTCCCGGCCTTGAGTGCCACGGAGATGAGAAATGCAGTTTGACCTGAAGGTGGCGCCAAAGATCAAGCGAACAGTAGCTGAGCCCACTCCTGTGCCTTGCGAAGCTGCATTTCTGTGCTTGTATAGAAAAGACCTGGGGCACCCATGGGCCCCGGGCTTGGTTCCGGGACATGTGATGCAGGACACAGGCAGAGCTGAGGGTCTTTCATCCCAATCAGCATTTGGTGTTCGCCGAACCAACAAATGAAAATCCAAACTTCTTATAGGCGGACGTTTTACTTTGGCCAAAACGTAGGAGGCTCTGGAGTGCCAGTGGGTATGTAACTTACCCACGGTTGTTCTGTTGTTCGGCATCTTTTCTTCAAGTACAAGTAATAGAAATTCTTACGTGCCCTCATCACATTAAACGTGTAAATCCATTGTTTTTGGTAGACTGGGAGGAAAAGGACGAGAAAACTTCTATAGATTGTACACGACGGAATACGTAGTTCACTTATGGGAGGTGTGTAGCTTATTTCGTTATGAATTCTGTTGTTTGAACATACCTGATTGGAGGGTGGCAGCGGGTGAATGATTGATACACTGTCAGATCTCGGTGTAAGGAGAATGTGATGTCTGAAACCCATGATAGAATTAATCTTTGCTTTGCAACTGTTTTCTTTTCAAGATTTTATTTATTTGACAGATCACAAGTAGGCAGAGAGAGGAGGAAGCAGACTCTCTGCTGAGCAGAGAGCCCGATGTGGGGCTCGATCCCAGGACCCCGGGGTCATGACCTGAGCCGAAGGCAGAGGCTTTAATCCACTGAGCCATCCAGGCGCCCCTGGAACTGTTTTCTAAGGTCCGGGAGTGTCTGGTGACTGAATGCCTGGGCATGGTACAGATTCGGTTGTCACCTCTGTTTGTCATGACTCTTATCCGTGTTTCTGTTCTAGTAGCAAGTGGGCTGTTGACCTTTCAAGTGGGAACCCACAGATAGAAATCATATAAACGTCCCTCGAACTTTTCCTGTCACAGCTCTTCAGATAAACAGGAAAAGCCTTTTTAGAAGGTTTTTTTTCCCCCTCCAACTGTATGGACTTCGTGGGTCTCTGGTCCGCCCTCTGTATCACCTAGCAAATTTGGATTCCCCATAGAGCAAAGGTCTGCAAAGAGTTCCAGACCACACTGTAAATACTGGAGGCATTCTAGGGCCATAACGTCTCTCTTGTGAGAAACTCTGGCTTTCGCTCAAAAACAGCCATAGGCTATAAGAGAAACAATGAACCTACCTGTTCCAATAAAACTTTATAAAACAATTGAGGAAGTGGAAGAGTAAACCCTTCTAGAATGAGTCTCTAAATATACAGATAGTGACAGAACTGTGGGGAACAGCCGGGTTGGCTAAGGGGCTGCTGACCTGGTGCAGACCAGAAAGGCCAAGTTTCTTTGCCTCCGTTTGCAAGGTCAGTGTGGGTCTGAAAGGGGAAACTGAGTGTGTGAGCAGTTTTACTTCACCGGGACCAGATCGTAAGGGCCAGATAGTAAATATTCTGGGCTTTGTTGGCCTTTGTCTCCGATGAAATGATTCAGCTCTGTTCATCTCTACTGTTGTAGCACAATTACTCACCTCTACCACTGTAACTAAAGTAGCCGGGAATGGTAGGTAAGCGAATGGGCATAGCCGTGTGCTGATAAAACTTTATTTACGAAAAAGGCCATGATGTGAAAGGCCTAGTTTGCGGACCCCTGAGCTGGACTGTTGAGTGCAAGCAACAGGGTGAATGATCGTGGGCTGAAAACGTGGGAAAGAGATACTGAGAATGCTAAATGTCCTGGTCTCATCAAGGTGGGAGCTGCTTCATGCAACAGATGCGTTCAAGGTTAGGCATTAGGGAAAACGGAGTCCTTCTGACCCTTACTCATTATTCCCCGGCTCTAAAATCCCAGGGAAGAGTCCAGAAATCAAGATGACCTTATGTTCTTTCCTGCTTACAGTTTCTCGCTGCCGTCTAGGCACTACAGAGCATGATTTTTGTCCTTGCATTTCATTTCTTTCTTGAAGATGAGCCTTTTTCTGTTGCCGTGGCAACAGGAGTCCCTACTTGGAGCCAGACATTATGCTAAGAACTTAACCTGTGTTCACTGCTTTCTCCCAATGCCATCCAGAGCTGGGACTGGGCAAGGAAGGGGAGGCCTTTGCCTAGGGCACCAGAAATTCCATAATCAAGAAATATTTTAGGGTGCCTGGGTGGCTCAGTGGGTTAAAGCCTCTGCCTTCGGCTCAGGTCATGATCTCAGGATCCTGGGATGGAGTCCCGCATCAGGCTCTCTGCTCAGCAGGGAGCCTGCTTCCCTCTCTCTCCCCCTCTGCCTGTCTCTCTGCCTACTTGCGATCTCTGTCTTTCAAATAAATAAATAAAATCTTAAAAAAAAAAAAAAAAAGAAATATTTTAATTGGCAAACTGTGGCCCGCAGGTCAGTCGCTTTGTTGTTGCAAAGTAGCATTAGAAGTTGGCCTAGGAACTGAGGCCAGCTGTTTAGGGGCAGAATTGGATCCTACCTTCACGTAAAATTGCATTAAAATACTGACCTTGATCAATGAGGTTCGGGGAACCACTTTCTATTCGGCACCTGCAGGAACTGTCTCACCCACCCCACCCTGATCCCTGCCTCTTGTCCAGAAGCAGAAACCGTGTGAAGGGTAAAGAAACTTCTAGAACAGATTTGGGTTTCAGCCCCTGGCAGGGTAGCTGCTAGGCTGGGTCTCAGAGAAAAATTTTATTGAAGTAATAAATTGAGCAGCGTGGTGTGGACAGTCCCAAAGAAGCCTTTTGACAGAAGTTAATGGGATTGAGGAGGAAGGAAGTGGGAAGCCCCAGCTCTGTGGCTGACATCCAACCAGAGACTCGGATTCTCTGTTTGCTCCTCTAAATATACCACTGCAGGCATTTGGCTTCATGATCAAATCAGTTGCTGTAAAGCAAAACCAAGGCTGGCTTACCTGTTTGCCTGTTTCTTGTTTCATTTTGGGGGAGACAGATTGGAAAATAACCAAGAACTAGTACTGCGACCTTCTGATGTTGGGGAACCTGGCTTCTGTCTTCCCCCTCTAGATCTTCCGCATGTGGCCCAAGGTGGCACCGCCTTAAGCTCCAACCAGGTGGAAAAGGCCAAGCCCCTTCCCCTTAACACTGCCAGCAAGCTGTACGTAAACTTTCACTCACCTCACCTGGTTACCTGGCTGGTCCTCCAGCCTTGCTGTCGTGAAGGGGACTGGGAGATGGTGGCTCTGGAGTAGCCTGTGCTAAGTTCAAACCTGGAAAGAGACCCTGGGTCACGAGTGTTCTCTGCCCTGAGCAGCCTCCTGACACTGGAGGGGACTTTCCTGGGAATCACGTGGCTCAGATCCCGAATGCCAAGGGTGTTCAGCACACAACTCTTTTATCAGGGCTTTGCTGGGCCTGTCTTTGCCTGCTTTTGATGGATGTTGGTCCATGGCACTTGTCCAAGGTGTTCTGTCCCTCTAGTCTGGTGGGCTCAACAATGGCCACGGTCACCTGGGAAGCTCTTAGGTATATGGAATCTACCTTGGGGGACAAGAAAGGAATGGTATTTTCTGGAGTTCTGCAGGTGATTCTAACATGCAGCCGGAGACCGCTGCTCCTGTTGAAGGAGTGGAGCTGTCCTCGGGGACCAGCGTGCCACCTGTGCTGTCACAAAGGTCCCCCCACTTAATTTCATGCTGTGCTCTTGCCATCCTAAGATTCTTAATTTTTAAACAAAGAGTCCTGTGTTTTCATTCGGCATCAGACCGTGCAAATTATGTAGCTGGTCCTGCGAAGGAAAAAAAAGAATCTGCCTGAGAAGGACACCGGCTTGTGTGGCTGGTCCAGAAACTGTTGTAACCATGGTTGGCCAGCAGGGCTCTGCATCGGAGGACCAAGCCCAGGGAACCATAGTGTTCATGCATTCCTCTGCATGAGTCCATTCAGACACCCCCCCATGAATGGCATTTGCATTTGTCCTAATAAGGGAACCGATCTTCAGAAAAAGTTAATATAGCTAGTGCGGGATGGTCACACCGTGTGTACCAGGCTCACGTCCCCGCATGGCATTGGCAGTCTCATTCTCCACTCAAGTATTTGGGGTGGGGAGTCTTCCCTTGGCAGAGATGGGGGGATCAGAGGTAGAACCATTTGAGTTCCAAGTGTTAAGGCAGAAAAAGGATAAGCTCTTTCTGCAAGAATGGTGAGGTCTATGGTGTGATTGGGGAAAAAAAAAAAACCCTCAGTTATGGTTATCAGATGATTACAGAAATGTCCCTAGGCTGTCCAACTGCATGCTGGCGCAAGTATTACAGGAATGACCGACATGACCTTCCAAGGCAGGCAGGTTACATAATTGTAGTGTCTAAAGAGCGTTTGGATTTGAACCCATGTCGGAGGCCTGCAGGAGGAAGTCCTTCTAATACCCAGTACTGCCTTGTTGGGAGACTTAGCTAAAGGCCTGTGTTCATTTTTTTGAGGCCCAGACGTCTTTCAGTCCAATGAAATTATGACTCCCTTGTGAGTGATGTTTAAAGATTTTATTTGAGGAGGAGGAGAGAGCAAGCCAAGAGCCCAAAAGCAGAGGGAGGGGGAAGCAGGGTCTCTGCTGAACACAGAGCCCAATGCAGGTCTCAATCCCAGGATCCTGAGATCATAACCTGAGCCAGAGACAGATGCTTAGCCAACTGAGCCACCCAGGCACCCCCTGAGTGATGTTTAAAAGAAGAAAACAGTGCATCTGTTTGTAAGGAAAACCGTTATATTAAAATAGTTATCAAAATAGTTTTTGAATTATGTACACTTATTAGTGCTTAAATAAGTTCTAGCAGCAGATCTAATAACTACTTTTATTTTGAAGTGGTGATGGTATTTCAAGATAACTAGAGCCTGAAAAGTTCTATTTCACATGTTGTATGCATATACCTGATTTCCTTTGACTTGCTAATGCCACCGTGGTTTGGTACCTATGTCCAGAATTAACAGAAATGCTCGATTCAGTTAAAGGCTTGTGCAGTGAGTTCCTCTTCTTTCCTGTCCAAGTCCTTGGACCCTCTAACTTCCATCCATGGTCCTCTTGACCTTCTATGGAGACCTTTAATGCTAATGCAGCTTCTCAAATCTGGTGCCCATTGTAAAATTTGAATTTGCACTTGCTTCTGTCATAACCAGATCGAGTAGAACCAGCATTTGAAAACAGCCTGGGGTGCCTGGGTGGTGCCGTCGGTTGGGTGTCTAACTCTTGGTCTCAGCACAGATGATGATCTCAAGGTCCTGGGATGAAGCCCCCCAATCCACCAGGCTCTGGGAGAATTCTGCTTGAGATTCTCTCTCTCCCTCTCCCCCTTGTGCTGTCACTCAAATAAATCTTAAACAAAAAAACAAAAACAATCCACTCCCGCCACCCCTGCCCCAAACACCTTGCAGTAGGAGGGCTTCACCAAATGAGCCCTCTGTAGCACGGTGTACGGTCTTTTTCTGATGAGGGGCTCGATCCTCACATGTTAGTTTAACGGACTTTGACTCATAGAAAACAGACCCTGTAGGTTTATCGGACAACTCTGAAGTTCTAGAGCCACTGCCCCCATTCACCTTGTACCGTATATTTCTTGGAAGGTTGCAAAAGACAGGCTTCGCTAAGGGCAGGCGTCTGCCCAAAGCTGGGTGGGTAACAGGTGAATCACAACAGTTAATTCTAGTATTCAGACCCGGGGTCCTTTGCGCTTGTCACAAGTGTGGGCATGGAGGGGAGGGAATGGTGTTTCATGCGTGTTGGTGGTTACTTACGGATTTGAAACAACCTACCTTCATTTCTTTTAGGTTTTTTTTTTTTTCTTTTTTCTTTTTTTTTTTTTAAGATTCTTATTTATTCATTTGACAGAGATCACAAGCAGGCATAGAGGCAGGCAGAGAGAGCAGGGGAAACAGGCTCCCCGCTGAGCAGAGAGCCCGATGCGGGGCTCCATCCCAGGACCCTGAGATCATGACCTGAGCCCAAGGCAGAGGCTTTAACCCACTAAGCCACCCAGGCTCCCCATTTCTTTTAGTTTTTATAATGATCCCTTTATAGGTAAGAGAAGTTGATTCCCTGTGTGGAGTTCTTTTAAAACTGACATCTCTGGGGACCCCTGGGTGCCTTAATTAAGTGTCTGCTTTCAGCTCAGGTCATGATCCCGGAGTCCCAAGATCAAGTCCCACATCAGCTCCCTGCTCAGCAAGGAGTCTACTCTCTCTGCCCCTTGCCCACCCCCCATGCGCTCGCTCTCTCTCTCTCTCTCTCTCTCTCTCACACCTTCTCTAATAAATAAAATCTTTAAAAAAAAAAAAAAAGACATCTCTGGATTTTGAGAAAAATTAGATACAATTTGCCTCTCCGATTGTCCACCCATCCCCAGTTGAAGACCTTTCTAATACCAGTATCTGAGGGCATTCATGGTACAGATGTCCTTTAGATAAATGTTTAGCCTTTGAAAGAAATATCTTTATTCCAGATCCTCATTTCTTCCCTGACCCCTAGACCAGTTTCTAGCCCAGGGGTCGGTAAACTTTTTGTAAAGCAGGTAGTAAATATCCTGGGCTTTGTGGGCCATTCCATCTCTGTTGCAACCATTCAACTCTGACCCCGTAGCAGAAAGGCGGCCATAGACAGTAAGTAAAGGAATGCATAGTTGTGTTCAGTTAATCTTTATGGACAGTGAAATGAGTTTCATGTACTTTATCACGTCACAAAAGACTTGGATTTTTTTCCCAAGCATTTGAAAATCTAAAAACTACTCTTAGCTCATGGACTGTGCAAAAACAAGTGGGGGGGTTACCATGGGAAACCCAGAGCGGAACGTACAAGGGATCTCTCTCTTACTTTGTACAACTGCATACAGACCTACAGTTCTCAGTAGAAAGGGTGTCTGTTTGTTTGTGTTTTATGAAATAACAGGTAACTGGCTGGATTTGGCCCCTGAGCTGTAGTTTACAACCACTGCCGGTCAGAAAAACTTATAAAACATGGTATTTAATTTTAAATCACTCTCATTTCTTAGATTGTTTTTGACACGAAAAGCATGCTTGAATACGATTTCTTCTGATGTGTGCCATTCCCAAACATTGCCTTTATATTACAATTAAAATACAATAAAATACAATTAAAATACAAAATACAATTAAAATACAAAATCTCGTATAGGTATCCACATAATCAAAGACTCTAGCATTTCTCTAGCATCAAAGGGATAGATGCAGTGCATTTACGTTGTCAGATGTTCACTGATTTAGGAAAGATGACGTGTCAAACTTTCTAATTAGGAAAGTCATTTATTGTAAATGAAACTTGCATTCTTAGCGTCTTGTTTATATTTTAAAATAGTAATATGTACATGTGGTTTAGGGGGAAAAACATCAGGATGTGCTGTGAGAAGTCTCTCATCTGGGTCCCTCTTCGTCCCTTCCAAGAGGCGGTCATCATTAGCTGTGTCTTTGTTTCCTTAGAAGTTTTGATTTCAAATTTGTCGTCATGGCTGTTTTTGAGTTGGGTTAGCCGCCAACAGTAATTTATAGTAGCCACCAGTGGCAGCTGGTGCTCCAGACCTCAAACACCTCTACTCCATACAGCGACTTTCCAACATAGGTGATGCTGGCCCCACTTTACAGATCGAGCTCCTGGAAAAGTCCTTAGTCACTCGCAGGTAGCGGTCGCAGACATTTCTTCGCGATTTTCCCCATTGCCTGCACAGGAAGCACCTGGGCATGGTGCCGAAGGCCGCCTGTCTACCCTCACGGCCCGAGCAGTGGTGATCCTGGCCTCCTGTCTTGCGAATGACCTCTCTGCATTCCCTCTTCCTTTTCTACTTCTCCCGTCTGCATGGGGGCCCCACCCCCGACAGACATGCACTACTCGGCTATTGCAGAGGGCTATCTGGTCACCTTGGAAATGTATTCCCTGCAAGTCATGGCACATTTCCTGTGACCATTCTTATAAGGATCTCTGGAGCAAATGTCCGCTCCTCTTCTCTACAAGTATTCAAGTTTCAAAAAATTATTCTTGATTAGGCAAAAACTAACAGGACACACATCCCCCCTGCTGACTTCCTGGCATTTTTATATCCAGTGGGCATGGTCAACCATCAAAATAAGGCTACATGTTTTAGTTAAGCTACAAATCCGTAGTCCTTCATCTGGAAAACAGACTATGGTGAAGCAAGAAAAACCTACACCCTGACAAAGACCCTTCAAGCCAGAAAACAAGGCCCCAGTGCTCGGCTCAGAGCATTAGGTGGTGTATTAATCAACCATGGCTGATATAATGTTGCATCACAAACTACCACCATCACCCAAACACAGGGACTCTCAGCAGACATTTACTTTCTCATCTGTGGTTGTCTTAACAGCTCAATTTTAGGTTAACCAGACCAGGCTCCAGGTTTCGGGCTGGGTTCTGGTCTATTCACTGAATATCCACATTCTCCTTGGGTCAGTGATGGTCATGATCTCCTCCTGGCCAGTCACGGGAGCAAGGCACAGGGCAAAGCAAAAATGGCAAAACTGGATAAAGCCTCGGCTCACATCCCGTTGGCTGATATCCCATTGGCTATAGAAAACCCAACACCCGAGGGGCAGGGAGATACATTTTCCATGCACTGGGAGGACCACAGCATTCTTCAGCCAAGGGTGGGGGTGTGTAATCCTGTTCGAAAAGAGCAGGGAACCTAGAAGCTAATCCAGAGATCAGCGTTCTCCAGTCCATGAGCTAAATCTGGCCTGCTGCCTCTTTTTATACTTTTACTAGAATCTCAACATGCGGATGAAATCGTCATAAATTCACCTGCAGTCACGAGAAAGAATACAGAGCAAGCGCTTGCACAGTTCACCCAATTTCCCCCAATGATGACCCGCGGTACAAAGTGGTTGTTTTTGTACAGCCATTAAGCTAAGAATAGTTTTCAGATTTTCTTTAATGGTTGAAAGAAAAAAAAAATTGCAATATGGGAAAACTACATGAAATTCAAATGTGTGTCCATAAAGAACACAGCACAGCCATTCATTGGCCTTGTCTGTGACTGCTTTTGAGTTCCAGTGATCTAGTAGAGGCAGGGAGCAGGTGTCCTGCAGAGCCTTAACCATCAAAGATCGTGGTCTTTACGGAAGGGGCTTGCTTGCCCATCCTGGCCCAACCCCTAACAGCAGGCACCCCCTCTACTGGCAGGAGCCTGCCTTTATTTTGGGATTCCTGCATGCCGGATGCTCTCATAAGCTTTACCTACTGGAAGTCATGGAATCATCCCAAGAACTGTATGGGGTGCGGGGGCAGAAAACCCCGTTTATCCCCATTTTACACGAGTTCAACTAGAGCTGCAGAACTTGCCCGAGGACACAAAGGTTATGAGTGGCAGAGCCGGCTTAGAACCCCACACAACCCAAACCTGAGTATTAACCACCATGCTGTTCTCGGTCTTTCTGCTCCATCCAAGTGCTAGTAGGGACAGTGGATTTTAGGTGCTGTGTCCTGCTGTGCCGAAGAGTGAGAACAGACAAAAGCATCCGAGGGAGGAGAGTCCCAGCAACCCCTGGGCGGTGCGATTAGCCTGGTCTTCACATTCTCTGTTGGAATTCTGGCCATCCTTGAAAGCCTGTTTCAGATGCCGCCTCCTAATCCTGCGGGGCTGGAAGGGCTTCCTCTTCCTTTTCCCTTCCCAAAGCAGACAATAGCTCTTGTCGGATTCTGCTTTTAGGGTTTGTGTGTAAGGTTGTTTTGCCCACGTCATACCCCTCCACCGGGGATACAGACACTAGGATGCTCAAGTCAATACTAAATTGTCAGGCACCTGGGTGGCCCAGTCGGCTAAGCATCTGCCTTTGGCTCGGATTATGGTCCCAGATCCTGGAATTGAGTCCCGCGTGGGGCTCCCTGCTCGGCAGGGAGCCTGCTTCTCCCTCTACCTCTACCCCTCCCTCCTGCTTGTGGCTTGTGATCTCTCTCTCTCCAGGATAAATAAGATCTTTAAAAAAAAAAAAAAAAAGAAAGAAAGAGAGAAAGAAAGAAAGAAAAGAAAAGAAAAGAAACCCTAAATTCTCTGGGTGCGCAGTATCTTCCAGATTTGTATGCCAAGTATGTGAAACGCCGTTGTGACATGTTATAATCAGGAATTTTGAAACTCTGCCTCTGGTGCCTACGAGGCTTTGTGGTCTGGTGTCCTGAAACCTTCCTGATGCCAGGTGGCCGTTGGTAGGGAGGGTAGATTAGGCATTTGAAAGATGAACCACTTTCTGCTACGGAAAGTGTTCTGTCCTCAAGAACTGTCGATGTTTTTAAGCAACTTTGTTTTCTTACGACCCCGCCGTATGTGGTCATCAGGGAAAATGTTGAAAAGCAAAATAAAAATGAAAAACCTGTATTCTAGCCATTGTTAGTTTCTTGATCTTGGAGCACCTGCAACCCAAAGGCAGGTAAGGAACTTTCCCTGTTGGAAATGCTACAGTGAAAAGCTTCGTGGAGAACTGTCAAGTGCATCCTTATTTCTTGAATGTGAACTTCAAATATAGCATGGTGGGTTAGAGCCCAGAGGCAGAAGTCAGGATGCCTGCTTTGAATTCTGGCTTTGTCATTGTGTTAGCTGCATGACCTTGGTCATCTTACTTGAGACTTCTGTGCCTCCTTTTTTTTTTTAAATCTACGGAATGAAGATAATCATAGCGCCGACCTCACAGAATTGTCACAAAGATTAAATAAATTTGTGTAGAGAGCGAGGAGGGTGTCTGGCACATAATGATAAGCCTCAGATCGCGAGCTGGCTAATTATAATTTGTATTTGTAAATGAGTGGTTAATAACTGCACATAGTTCTTTACCCACGCCTACGAGGCTGTGCAAGAGTTTCCTTAAATCATTTATGTGTGACTTTGGAATTAATTCTATTACGTTTGTATTTTATCTATTTTGTCAGTAGTCATGTCCAGTGCTCAGACTTGAATAAACCTATACACATCTTGCCCTTTATTTTCTTCTCTTTGGCCAAATGAAAGATGCTTGTCCCTTGCAAATATGGGGACTCAATAGAATGGAAATCGTCTGTGTATCACAGACAAAACTCAATTCCACGGCCAGACGTGGGGCAAGAGAGTCTTGGGCTCTGCTAGAGGGAGACTCACCGGAAGAGGAATGTAGCCAAACATAGAAAAGGCGAGGGGCGGCTGGGTGGCTCAGTGGGTTAATCCTCTGCCTTCGGCTCAGGTCATGATCCCAGGGTCTTAGGATGGAGCCCCGCATCGGGCTCTCTGCTCAGCAGGGAGCCTGCTTCCTCCTCTCTCTCTGCCTGCCTCTCTGCCTACTTGTGATCTCTGCCTGTCAAATGAATAAACAAAATCTTAAAAAAAGAAAATAGAAAAGGTGACTCTCCTTGACCCAGAGATGCTCCTTGTAGGAGTTTCTCCCATGGAAAGAATTTGGTTACATGTGCAAGTGAATGTGTATTAAGCCGGTTGAAGTGACATTGTCCGTAGGCCCAGTTAGCAGCATCCAGCCAAAACTTCCATGAGCACAGGCAAAATCATAACACAGCCATGCAGTGGCTGACACATGAACCCTTATGGGTTCTTTTTTTTTTTCCCCCTCTTCAAAAGGTGTAATTCTGACCCTTGTGTGCTGATATGGATAATGGTTGAAGGTCAGTTTTATTAAGTGAGCAAACAGCAAGTTGCAGAGCTCTCTGTACAGTAGTCCCTGTAGCATTCAAAAGAGAAATTCTGTGTGCGCCTATTGCCTCGAAGGATACAAAATAACTTGAATGGTGGTTGTCTCTGGTCCGTGAAGCAGGTGTGAGGAGAGGGGAGATTTTATTACTTTAATAGCCTTCTGTTGGGCTTTTTACAACAAGCAAGGACTACATAAATAACAAAAATGGCTTTTAAGTTTTTCTCCCACATTCTCACTTATTCACTTTGATGTCCACGTTGTAAATATATACAATACATTAATTTAAACACGTAAAATCCTTTGGAATTTAGGAGTCCTACGAACACCTCCCTTCTCGTATTTTGCTTCTCTGCGGTGCCTCTGCACCTGTGTCTCCCCACCCCTCGCCACCCACTTCTGGACATTTTTAACCTGCCAGTCTCTGGAGAGCTCGGACAACAAATGGGAAACGTTCTAAGGCAGTTTGTGAGTTGCAGAATCTCATCTCTCCAAATGTGAGCCTAGAAGAATCGATCACCTTCATGGGTTTCTTTGTTATTCTCTGAGATTCTAACTTCAGGATAAAATAGAAGTTTACTCCGTACAGTGGCCATTTCAGCAGCTGACCTTGATTCTGTCCAAAAAAAAAAAAAAAAAATTTCTGTCACAGAGTGTGTCTATTCACTGTTTGTAACTTACCTCCCACTCTTGTGCTTTCCTCTGATTAAATATTTCTAAAGAATATTCTCCATCTCTTAAAAACAGGGAGTATTGTACAAGGGACAACACAATTTATTAGTGAGATTTCACACGAGAAGGAAATGTTAAGTTTTAAATATTTGAATGTTAAATTTTAAATGTTTAAATTTTAACATGTTCATTTTTAACCTCTTGCAATGTGATCATTTTCATTATCTAAGTTAAATTCATGCTTGTAGAAGATTCAGAAAATGCAGAATAATACTGAAAAGTAAAATCACCTTTAGTCCTAAAGTCGCAGGCAACATTTCCTGACATTTTTGCTCTATTTCTGTAGCGTTTTGATGTGCTTGTTATGTTTTTACATCATTGCCGAATGTATTACCATATGCACAATTTGAAATGCTTCTATTCCCTTCTTTAAAATGTAACTTTTCCCCCGTGTTATTATATCCTGCTTACAAATATAGGTTACTTTTCATTACATCCTTGTTGAACATTCAGGCTTCGAATTTTTAATAATTGGAAATGATGCTGGGGGTACTGGGTGGCTCAGTGGGTTAAAGCCTCTGCCTTCAGCTCAGGTCATGATCCCAGAGTCCTGGGATGGAGCCCCACATCCAGCTCCCTGCTCAGCGGGGAGCCTGCTTCCTCCTCTGCCTGCCACTCTCCCCTGCTGTGTTCTCTCTCTCTCTCAAATATATAAATAAAATCTTAAAGAAAGAAAGAAAGAAGGAAGGAAAGAAAGAAAGAAAGAAAGAAAGAAAAAGAATGCTGTATTTATCATCTTAACGCATAAAGCTCTTTCCGATATAGGATTATTTTCTCCAGATAAGATTCCCAGAAATTGAATTACTGGGCCAAATGTTATTAACATTTTAAGGCACTTGCTAAATGTTGCCAAATTGCTTTCCACAAAGGCTGGACCAGTTTATACTCATTAACAATACCGAGAGGCCAAGTTTACTTCCCCTGCTCCAAAATTGGGTATTATTTTGCAAAGTACCATACTAATTTAGATAAGCCGATTATCATTATTTTATTAGTAACTTTTAATGGGGTTAGTAGAGGAGCTTTTAAGGATCCATACATGGTGGAGCACCTGGTGGGCTAAAGCCTCTGTCTTCGGCTCAGGTCATGATCCCAGGGTCCTGGGATCAAGCCCCACATCGGGTTCTCTGCTCAGCAGGGAGCCTGCCTCCCCCTCTCTCTCTGCCTGCCTCTCTGCCTACTTGTGATCTCTGTCAAATAAATAAATAAAATCTTAAAAAAAAAAAAAAAAGAATCCATACATGGTCATATTTTTGCATAAAGTGATAGATAGTACAGTAAATAAAAGAATGACAAAAAAAAAAAAGGATTATGAGTATCTTGATGGCCAGGTATCAATACACAAATAGAAAATGTATCCATCACTTAATCTGACAGCAGAATGAACACTATAGAGACATACAAACTTTTGTAATTTCATCACCTTATTTAGCATATGATTCTAGTCACCAGCAAAAAGGGAAATTATTAGGAACCCAGACTTTTTGCCCCCATGTTGGGAATTTTTCCCATGTGTCTTGATTGGCTTAATCAATATGAAATATTGCTTGTATATAAGTCATTGGAATGTAACTTCTAATTGGACGGTGATGTTCATGATGACCAAAAGCTGCCAGCAGAGTTGGGTTTTGGTGATGACTCGGCTGGAAAATTGTCCAGCAGGGAGCCATTTCCAATTGATTAGCTCTCATTGCTAATAGCCTCAGAGACAGTTTCCACTCCTGTATTTAAATGTAACTTTTGATAGCTGAACAAAGCACTGATCAAGGAAAGGGTATGGGGGCAGGGGCTACCATAAAGTAAATGTACAGCTGTGCCGGATTTTCAGTAACTCTGAGGGCAACTCAAAAATCGGAAATGTGCAGCCGTTGACAAAGCTCCTTACGTCAGAAGATGAATGGGAGCCTTGGGGGAGGGAGGAGGGACTCTAACCCCAGCAAGCCCCTCCAGTCAGCGTCTTTAAAAAGGGAGGAGAAATACTTATCTAGTCTCTCTTACGGGCTGCTCATGCAGTCATTTCTATGACTTCGTCCAATTCTTCGGGAAAAGAGTCAAGGTCGCTGCAAAGTAGCTCAGTTTAAAAATAGCTGAGAATGTGTGATGTGAATAATCCAGCGATGAAAAAGGACGTAAGAGAGCCTGAAGATTATATGTGGTTTGTTGATGTCATTTTTATAAAACTGAGACTCCTGGCACCCAGCATCACTGGTCTTACAGCCATAGAATGAGATTCTGTAAAACCTCGAGGAAAAACTAAACACTAAGAAAACAAAAGATTATGATCTTACCCCCAAATGTCCATAATGGTGCCATAGCTAACACGAAGAGGGTACCACTCGTAACAATGTTAAGTAGAAAACAAAAGTGGACGCCTTCAGTTCTGTGATATTTATTTATTTATTTATTTGTTTGTTTATTTATAAAGAGTTATTTATTTATTTGACAGGCAGAGATCACAAGTAAGGGAAGAGTCAGGCAGGCTCCCTGCTGAGCAGAGAGCCCGATGCCGATGCCGGGCTCGATCCCAAGACCCTGGGATCATGACCTGAGCCAAAGGCAGAGGCTTTAACCCACTGAGCCATCCAGGTGCCCCAGTTCCACAATATTTATTAAGCACCTAGTGTGTGCCTGGCAGTTTGTGAGACAGAGACATGAGAGAGAGAGAGTACTTGATATAGGATTTTATTTCTTTCAAGTAAGGGTATTTTATTATAAAATTACTGTATAATTTGTAGAAGATTTCAATCTTACATATAATTTAAAAAGAAAAAGATGAGGGACAATTCAATAAATGTGGTTGGTAGAATTGACTATTGAGTAGGGGAGAAAAGTCAATTTGGATTCCCTACTTTTTTTTTTTTTTAATATTTTATTTATTTGTTTGACAGAGACCACAAATAGGCAGAGAAGCAGGCAGAGAAAACAGGGAACCAGGCTCCCTGCTGAGCAGAGAGCCTGATGTGGGGCTTGATCCCAGAACCCTGGGATCATGACCTGAGCTGAAGGCAAAGGCTTTAACCCACTGAGCCACCAGATGCCCCTGGATTCCTTACTTCAGTTACAAAAGAAAATCCCCACTGATTAAATAACAAAGCCTGGGAGCATCTGAGTGGCTCAGTCAGTTAAACATCTGACTCTTGGCTTCAGCTCAGGTCTTGATATCAAGGCTGTGAGAGCAAGTCCCTCCCCTACCCCCAACCCCTGTTGGTCTCTGTGCTAAGCGTGGAGCCTGCTTAAGATTCTTACTCTCCCTCTTCCTCTGTACCCCCCTCAAAAATTTTAATTACATAACAAGTCCTAAAAAATATATTTAAAGGACGCAAAAGCCATCAAAGCCACTGGACATCTCCAGATTCAAAATACCAAGTAGTAGTAATAATAAGGCACATAGCAAAGTTAAAGACAAACAGGATACCAGGTGAACTATTTCCCAACTGTGTTAGACAAATGACGGATCCAGAATCCACAAAGCACCCTTTCAAATCAGTAGGAAAAAGACAACCCACTAGGGAAAAAAATGTGCCAAAGGCTGTGGACAGACAACCAACAGGGACAGACATGTGGTCAGTACTGTAGGCAAGCGGCTGGTCCGAGCCTGACTCAGGAAAATGGCATGGTAAGACAGTTTCCAACCATCTGACTGGCAAACCTTTTACAGTTGGTGATGCCATGTGTTGACAAGGGCTAAAAAACATGAGATCTGAGGATCCAGTCCCCATAATCTACAAACTTGCTACACTGCAGTCTTAAGGCCATGTCCGTAAGGTCTGCCCACTCTAAGGTTACTTTCTTCCCCTTTGTCCTTAATAAGGACCTTGTGGGGAGATTCTTTGATGCCATCAGTTTCCCTTCACCGCCCCCCAACCTGCCCCACACTTTAGCGTCCATCGATGCTCTGTGGTCACCACGATTATTGCTGTGTTGTTTGCCAAATGACAATTTTTCAAATTCTGTCGTTACTTTCACATTTATCATACGGACTTTCTGTAAGTACGGTCCTCTCGCCCCATTTATGTATTCAGCTGTCGACTTGAATCGGTCACTGCTCTCATGACGTACTTGGTTGCTCATTTGGTCTAGATTTTGGCCATTGGGAGGTCTTCATGTTGGCTCCTGTGTCCTTTCAAAACACCCCCATCATTTTTTAAGCACTTCCTTCCTGGCCTCACAAGATGTTCCAGGTTCATCTTGTACATTTCCTGCCCCAGCAGTAGAATAAGCCATTTCTAAAAAAAAAAAAACAAAAAAAAAACCCACAGGTTTCTTTTATTGAAAAAGGGTATTTGAAATCAGTCTGGGCACTAGGTGTGCCATTTGCTACTGGGTGTCTCCAAACCGTACCCTGCATCTTCCCTCCATCCTTCCCACCCCCTGTCCTGTCTCCCTCCCCAACCGCTATCTCCCTGGTAAGCCATCACATGTCATCAGAATAATCCCCTCTTTGTGGGTCCCCAGAAAGCCTTTCTCCCATTCACCCACCATGGTGTAACAAGTGTAATCTTAGAACATAATTTGGACCTTATCATCTCTTTGCATAAAACCTTGGTGGATGTCAAGGTCAGGTTGAGACCACAGAAATCACTACATATTTGAGCATGGGGAACTGAAGCCTTGCTCATGGCCAGCCGCCAACACTACTGGCCTGCCACATCTTGGTACAGGGTTGACAAGCTTTTTTTGTAATAAAGGACCAGAAAGTCACTATTTTTGATTTGCCCATTATAGCACAAAAGCAGATATAAACACAGTACAAATAAATGAACATGGCCATGTTCCACAGAAATTTGATTTACAAAATGGGCAATGAGGTGGATTTGGCCTGCCTTCACGGGTGGTTTCAAAACCTTGTCCAAAGGCACTATGAACTCTTAGAAAGCTTTCAGTAGGTAGTTCCACAGTTAATACGAAGTTCTCCAGGAAGCTGCCTCAGCCTCTTCCACCCCACCCTCACCCCTGATCCCATGCCTGCAGCTGTCTTCAGCTATCCTGTCTTCCTCTGCAGGCCAACTGGCTTACAGTGCCTCCCACCGGCAGTCTCTAACCTGGAACCCATAGGGAAGAGGATTCTGGGAAATGTCCAAAGGGCAACAGACAATTTAGCCTAGTGGCTTCCAACTTCTGATGAGCAAAAATTCACTCCACACTGTGGCTGCCTTCTCCCCTTGCTCACTACATACTCCACCGTGTTCCTCTCAGTTCTTCAAATCTGCCAACCTCTTTTCTACCACAGGACCTTTGCACATGCTGCCCCATTTGCTTGGAATAATCTTAACTCCCTTTGCCCAAGTCTAGCTCTTTCTGTCTGTTAGATCCCAGATTAAAGGACACAGTCTTGAAGATGCCTTCCCCAATGCCTTTATTTAAGGGTCCTTCCCTTTTATTAGAATTTGTCTTCTTAAAGCTTTGGCACTATCTTGTTCCCTCTCCCATCTTCAACATTTAGAACTGTGCCTATCACACAAAGGTGGTCAAATACTTAACTAAATGAAAGTAGCACTTAGCACAATTGACTAACATTTCACTT
This sequence comes from Mustela lutreola, assembly GCF_030435805.1. Lineage (NCBI taxonomy): Eukaryota > Metazoa > Chordata > Mammalia > Carnivora > Mustelidae > Mustela > Mustela lutreola. Next base: position 9,485,870 of record NC_081298.1, read on the forward strand.
ACCTGTTGACTGTCGATTGTTTAGCGATCTGCTTCCTATATCTATATACATGCTTTCAGGGAAGGGGTTAGGACTCTAACATTTATTCCTTATACCTAAGCCCTAAAACAGTGCCTAGAAGATAGTAGGTATTCAGTAAACACTTGTTAAATGAATAAATGAATGACCACCTCCGCCGCATTTATAAAAACTTATGGATAGTAAGTACTACATAATCATGGGGATTGGGTAAAATTGCATAGCAAATATATAGTCTTTATGAAGGATATTCAAATATCCATTTAAAATCTAGACTCCTCGTATTTCCCCATGGCAAGCCCTCCAAGGACAGGACCTCTGGATATGGAGGGTCCCCTGTGAGTTTTAGGACCGCACACCGTGTCAGTTCTTCGCCTCCCCTTAAGATGTCACTAAGTGCCTTGGCTCTTGGCGTCGGGGCTGATGCTGAAAGTGGCGGAGGTCAGACTGGGAAGGGAGGAAATGACCCGGTGTTAGGAACAAATCTCCCACTTCCGCCAGCGCCTGGCAGACAAGGTGACAACGTGCTGATGTGCTCCGCCGGCTTTAGAGGACGTTCATTAGCACACCTGATATCCCAGAGCCCTGGATCCTTCTGTTTTCTTCTACAGCCCGAACGTTAATAAATCAGTCCAAACCTGATAAATCACGGCACGTCGTGACTGACTCCATGTTGCGAGTCCGGCACTGTCCCTAGGGCCCGGGGCTGGACTTCAACGTTCCATAATCGTTCTCTCTCCAGAAGCAGCGGGGGAGCTGAGACCGAGAGAAAAGAAAGAAGTACGAGGCATAGAAAATCCTACAAGCAACGCAGTATTCTAGATCCCAAAACAAAAAAAGGGGGGGAGGGGGATATTAGGAGGAAAACTGGTGAAATACAAGTAAAATGTCTAGTTTAGTTAGTGGTGGTGTGCCAATGTGAGTCTCTTGGTTTGTTAATCAGGAGAAGCTGGGTGAGCCACACCTACAACTCTCTGTCCTGTCTCTGCAAATTCCCGTGAATCTAAAGGTAGTTTTAAAAGCATGGAAGACAACTAGAAGGTACAAGCTTCCAGTTCTAAGGCAAGACACAGAGATGCAATGTACAGCATAGGCGATCTAGTTAATAATATTGTGGGGGCACCTGAGTGGCTCAGTCGGCTAAGCGTCTGCCTTCAGCTCAGGGTCAAGATCCCGGGGTCCTGGGATGGAGCCTGTGGGGCCCCCTGCTCAGGGGGGAGTGTGCTTCTCCCCGTCTCTCGGCCCCTCCTCCCCCATGCCTCCCACCACTGCTCACGATCTCTCACTCACTCTTTCTCTCACAAATAAATAAAAATGTTGAAAGAGTAAAATAAATAATAATATTGTAATAACTTGGTGTGGCAACACATGGCAGCTAGATTTATCCTGGAGATGACTTCGTAATGTACGTGAGCATTGAATCACTATGTTGCACTGCTCAAACTCATATAATATTGTAAGCCAACTGCACGTCAAGAGAAAAGAAGTGTGGAAGTGTTGGCTTGGGTGGCATAGGTAGATGTTGTCGGACTCGAGACGGTGGAGGAATTCCTGAAATCAAACAGACCTGGGAAGAATCTCTTTCTCCCTCCTCCACCCCCCACCAATTTACCAGCTGTGTGACCTTGGGCTAGTGACTTAACCTCTCAAAGCCTTATTTTTCTTTGCTTTTTTTTTTTTTTATGGCTTGCTTTTTTTTTTTTTTTAAAGATTTTATTTATTTATCAGAGGGGGGGGAGAGAGCAAGCACAGGCAGACAGAATGGCAAGCAGAGGCAGAGGGAGAAGCAGGCTCCCTGCTGAGCAAGGAGCCCGATGTGGGACTCGATCCCAGGACGCTGGGATCATGACCTGAGCTGAAGGTAGCTGCTTAACCAACTGAGCCACCCAGGCGTCCCTTATTTTTCTTTTTCTTTCTTTCTTTTTTTCTTTTTTTTCTTGAGAGAGAGGGAGAGTCTGGGGAGTGGAGGGGTCAGCAGGAAGCAGAGGAAAAGAGAGAATCTTTTTTTTTTTTTTTTTTTTAAGATTTTATTTATTTGACAGAGCACAAGCACACAGAATGTCAGGCCTTGGGAGAGGAAGAAGCAGGCTCCTCACTGAGCAGGGAGCCTGAGGTGGGGCTCAACCACCCTGGGATCATGGAAGGCAGCCACTTAACCCACTGAGCCACTCAGGAGCCCTGTGGGAGAGGGAGAATCTTGTGCAGACTCCCTGCTGAGCACAGAGCTCTGGATGGACACGGGGCTTGATCTCAGGGCCCTGAGACCATGACCTGAGCTGAAACCAAGAGTCAGAGGTTTCACTGACTGAGCCACACCAGCGCCCCAGCTTTCTTATATTTAAGCAGTGTCCACACCGTGGGGGTGTGGTGAAGGATCTGTGAGGGGTCTCAGGTAACGCACCCCCTAGCATGGCGTTCCCACACCTCGTAAATCCTCTGCCGGCCCTATCTTCCCTTTCCCTGTCATTTCAGAAAAAGGAGCAATCAGCTGTGCTTGTATATTTGACAAATAATGAGAAGTGAGATTTGTATGACGTCATTGATGTTGGCTCACTCGAATTCGAAAAGCAGGGAGGGCGTATAACCATCTCCTCTGAAAGCCAAGAGGATCACTTCTGATCACTTTTGTGTTTAAATCGAGGATAGGTATCTCACGGGCTATCCCCAGGAGGCATTTTTCAATCAAGACTGGTCTTAAAAACTGTGTGTGTGTGTGTGTGTGTGTGTGTTTCTAAGATAAACTCAGAGATGAGCAGAACAACATTTTGTGGACATTATTCATGGGATACTGATGTTAGTAAAAGCAAAAGACTAGAAACCAGTTCAGTGCCCCCCTCACCCCCATGGAGGGAGTCTGTCTAAGTAACTGTGGTTCTTTGGAGCCATAGAATTCTCTGAAGACATTTTAAAATGTGGAACAAGAATGTGTGAGTACACATATATTGCATGATGCGCTCATATGCAAAAATACATAAGCAAAAAAATAGGGCACATAAGTGCATACTCTATGCTATATTTACATATCAAAGGAGTACAGATGAGTACTTTTCATGTGTTCATCCAGTATCACTGGAAAGATACACAAGAACCTGGCAATAGTGGTCTGCTTCTTGACTGGCACCAAAGAGACCATCTAAGGGACAGCCATCCTGTTAAAATACTATTGCCAGGGACACCTGGGTGGCTCAGTCGGATAAGCCGCTGCCTTCAGCTCAAGTCATCATCCCAGGGTCCTGGGATCGAGTCCCACATCGGGCTCCTTGCTCGGCGGGGAGCCTGCTTCTCTCTCCACCTCTGCCTGCCTCTCTGCCTGCTTATGTGTTCGCTCGCTTGCTCTCTCTCCAACAAATAAATAAATAAGATACTTAAAAATGTAATATATATATATATATATATAATTGCCCCCCAAATTAAGAATCTATTACATAATTTATTATATAATATTACATAAAACATGTCCACCATGTTTTTAAGCATTTTATTATGAACAATTTCAAACCCATAGAGAGGAGTGAAGATCACAATGCTCCTCTCTTTACCCATGAGCCAGCTTCCGCAGCTAGCAACCTGCAGTCATTCTGATTTTATAATATCCTCTCCTCGTTTGCATCAATGGCATAAAAATAATCATTTCATCAGTTACATTAAAATAATCATTATAATAGTAACTCAGATCAACCAAAGGAAGTTAAAAAGGTTTTTTAAATTTATGTATAAATTTTTTTTGCTAAGAAGTTTGAAGGGTGATCAATATAAGACATCGAAGCCAAAAAATAATTTTTTTAAAGATTTTTTTTTTTTTAAATTTATGACAGAGCGAGGTAGCGAGAAAGGGAACACAAGCACAGGGGAGCTGGAGAGGGAGAAGCAGGCTTCCCGCTGAGCAGGGAGCCTGAAGCTGGCTTTGTTCCCAGAACGCTGGGATCATGGCCAGAGCTAAAGGCAGATGCTTAAGGACTGAGCCACCCAGGCACCGCCCCCCAAAATAATTATTGCATGACTATAAAATCCCATGGGGAAATGGAATTGAAATACAAGTTTTAGGGGAAAAACTCCTTCAGTAATAACATGGAATCTCAACTTTTAAAGAACAGCTTATTTCATTAATAAAAATATATTGCTTATATTATTTATACATATTATATAATAATATTGTATATTACTTAAATGGATGGACCATGGAGATCCAGGATATATAATATTCAGACTACTTTAAATACATTTAAATAAATCATGTAATGAATAATTACCATGCCCCAGAATCCTTTTAAACTATTTAAATATGTAAAATCACTGTAGATACCAACTTCACAACATTTATGGGAGTATACACTTTTTTGCGGGGGGAGGAGTATATACTTCTTAAAGAATTATTTTAGATGGCAGAAGAGAAAAACAGTTGGAAGATCACGTTCTAGAAGACCCGGTATGTATATCCAAGTCTTAGGGAGCTTTTGGGTTGTTTATGCCGAAAAGGTCGTGCATGCCTGAAGTCTGGAGAGAGGAAAGGGAGCACAGACCTGAGACTGAGGGCTGGTCCATATGTCTCTTTCCCACTATCCCTTATGACCGAGCTGGAGCATTCCAGGAATGCAAGGCTGGTTTAATACGTGAAGACCAACCAGTTTAATTCTCCCGTGACAACCCAGGGCCACAGATACTCAAATCTCCTTGCCATTACACATACACAGGAGAAAAAAACCACTGCCAGCCACCATGCCTTCTTTCACTCGCCAAGCAACCTGCTGAAAGCAACCCATTTCCCCCAGGAGACTGTACTTTGTTCAGTGCATGGGTGGAGGAGGGTGTGTGTGCCCTAATTATCTGCCTTGAAAGGATGGCGGCCGCTCTGCTCCTCTCCTGGGCCGCGTTCTCAGTCTTCACATGGTGTCCCTCCAGGTATGGCTCGTCGCCTGTCTGCGGTTGGAATCCCTGTAGGTCCCCAGGCCCCAGCCCAGAACTACCCAGCCAGTCTTTCTGGGAATCTGCATTCGAAACATCTCCCCTCTCCTAGGTGACTCTTAGGTAACCTAAAGATTACGGAGCTTCTAGCCCAACCGATTCTCACGCAGGACTGATGTGAGATAAGGTCTCTAGTTTATTCTCACACAGGGGCTTGCCCTTAACCATCTCCTGGCCTTTGTCCTACCTGACTGTTCCTTCCCTGATCCTTCTGAGGACTCCCCATCCTTCCTCTACTCCCCCAGAGATGCTCCCCAAATACTTATGTCCTGTGTCTTCCAAGGTGTCCTCTGTGGATGTCAGCCATCCACCTTTCTGAGCTAACTCCCAAATTCTCATCACTAACCCCAACCATTCGCCCACATGCCCTTGCTGTGGACTGTGTACTAGATCAAAGTCAAGATCTTGACTTTGATTCACTCATTTACAACCCAGAGCAGCCCCCTGAGGTCGGCCATCATTATCACCCTCTTACCAACAATGCAACAGAAGCTCGGAGGGAAAAGCAACTTTTCCAGCTTGCAAATGCTAAAGTCAGGGTTTGAACTTGTGTCAGCCTAACCTCTTTTTTTTTTTTTAAGACTTTAATTATTTATTTGACACAGAGATAGAGAGAGATTTCAAGCAGGCAGGCAGAGAGAGAGGGGGAAGCGGGCTCCGCACTGAGCAGAAAGCCCAGTGTGGGGCTTGATCCCAGGACCCTGAGATCATGACCTGAGCTGAAGGCAAAGGCTTAACCCTCTGAGTGACCCAGGTGCCCCACAGTCTAACCTCTTAATCATGGGTGCTCGGCATCTCACTTGTGCTCCAAAATACTGAAACATACAACTTGCTGCCTTCCCCTTTCCTCTCCACCCCACAACTCCCATGCCGGATGTTTTCTGTTTGCTCTCCTAGAGCCCCAGCCTGTAACCCTATGTCCTGAATCTTCGCACCTCCTGAAAATATTCTTCTCAGATCTCTGACCTCCCTTCCTTCCAGGTTCACATTTGGCACCACTCTCCGATTACTGAAAATAAGCTGGAAGTATAATGCAGCTCTCTCTAAAAAACAAATGAAAACAAAAACAAAAACAAAAACAACTCTCTTACCTTAGTGGCAGAGCCAAAAGCAGATGAACTCTTTGGGTTGCGGTGGCTTCTCTTCTTAGAAGCGGGATATTGGGGGCGCCTGGGTGGCTCAGTGGGTTAAGCCTCTGCCTTCGGCTCAGGTCATGATCTCAGGGTCCTGGGATTGAGCCCTGCATTGGGCTCTCTGCTCAGCAGAGAGCCTGCTCCCCACCCCACCCGCCCAGCCCCTCTGCCTGCTTCTCTGCTTACTTGTGATCTCTCTGTCAAATAAATAAATAAAATCTTAAAAAAAAAAAAGAAGAAGAAGAAGAAGCAGGACATTGCTGGGTCCATGTTCTGCTGAGTCTAAGGGACTGAATACGGGGGACCCCATGTGCCCATCACTTTCTTTCCTGGCCCTGTTCTGCATCTCCTTCTCCTCCACAATTTTGACTCTGCCATTCTTTAGAATTTATCCAAAGTGAAGAATTAATGATCATAAATGTTCAAAAATAAACACAAACTATGGCAAAGTACAGGAGACCAGAGGGCAGATCACCGGCAGCTTCGGGAACCAATCTAGCTCAAAGATGCCCCCCACCACTTTTTTTTTTTATTACCTATCAATATCTATTCTTGTGCATGAAAACCCCAGATCTGGCATTCTCTTGAGAAATCGGACAGCCCAGCAAACCCCAGGGCCACCTTCCTCCAGGTTTGCCATCGGTGCGGGCAGACGGTCAGCAGTTCCCTCCAGACAGGGCGTGGGCTTGCCAGATGCCCGCAGTCCACTTCCCGTCATCTCCTGGTTCTGCCACCAAGTGTCAGCAACCCTGTGTCTTTCCACTTGGGTTACTTGTTTGTTGAATCCAGCCCCGGGTCTCCCGTTAGACTTGACCGAGAGGGGCCTCTGCCCTCGATGCCCCGCTGTGGTGGCTCTGACTGTAAACTACACAGACAAAACATTTGTTGAACATCATGGGCCAATCTGGCCCTGAGCGCTGGTCCCCAGGGGTGGCACGGGGCCATCTGTGGCACAACACATCCGCTCTTGTGGCTAACACCCTTAGACCGCGGGAAAGCACTCCTGCACATCTCTGGTCCTCTGCAAAGCACAGGCACCGGCCCCTGCGTGCTGCAGCTGTGTCCTTGCGCCACTGTGCACAGAAGGCAGACCCCACCCTGCGGGGCCTGCAGGATCTGCACAGGGTAGGGAGGATCCCAGCACTCAGAGCCACCGGGAAAGAAAAAGGACCGGGCACTCACTGTGGCGGCTCCGTAGACTCCGCGGATACAGGTACACGGGGTCTCCCCGGCAGCACCAGGGCTTCCCTGGACAATTTCTCATTGTCTCAACACGTCATGCCATGGGCTTACCCAGGCCACGGGACTGGGTAAGGAGCATCCCACAATACTCAGCAACTCATAACACTCTTGAGTCTACTTAGATATTGGTCTTGTTGAATATACTTAGATTCTCTCTCTCTCTCTCTTTGTTTAAGATTCTATTTATTTGACAGAGAGCACACAAGCAGGGGGAGCTACAGATAGAGGGAGAGGGAGAGACAGACTCCCTGCTGAGCGCAGAGCCCCAATCTGGGGCTCGATCCTAGGACCCTGGGATGATGACTGGAGTCCAACCCAGATGCTTAACCGACTGAGCCACCCAGGCGCCCCTTAGATTCTCGATATCGGCATCTAGATGAAAAGGGAGTGCTGGACTTGAAAGTAGTTTTATTTTTATAACGTATTTAGGGGGATTTAGCTAAAACGTATATAGGCACATTTCAGTTTAAATAATTTTGATGTGAAGCTTGATACCAATTATCATTTGTATTTTACCTTCCTGTCTTCAATAATTTTGGGTATCTTGGGCAAAAAGTATTTTTAAATATGTATGAAGTCCGTATTTTTTTTTAAGATTTTGTTTATTTATTTGACAAAGATCACAAGTAGGCAAAGAGGCAGGCAGAGAGAGAGGGGGAAGCAGGATCCCCGCTGAGCACAGAGCCTGATGTGGGGCTCGATCCTAGGACCCCGAGATCAAGACCTGAGCCAAAGGCAGAGGCATAACCCACTGAGCCACACAGGTGCCCCTGTATTGTTTTTTAACATTTAATGTTTCAGTGAACGTATGCTCAACTTTTTTATCCTTTAAGTATGGCTGTATTTTTCTTTTCATCTTTTAGATCATTATCATCAATAGCAGGAGTCAACTGATGAGAGGATTTTAGTTCTGAAAGCCTAACGGCTCTAGTGAGCTGTATTTTGTCCATAATGGCTAATAACAATATGTTAAAGATTTGTAAAACAAGAAAGAATATATGATACCATTCGCAAGGACGTTGGCGGAACTAGAGGGTATGATGCTAAGTGAAATAAGTCAGAGAAAGACAATTACATGATTTTACCCATATGTGGAACTTAAGAAACAAAACAGAAGAGCATCAGGGAAGGGAGGGAAAAATAAAACAAGACAGAATCAGAGGAGGAGATAGACCATAAGGGACTCTTAACTCTAGGAAACAAACTGGGGGTGGCTGGAGGGGAGGGGGGCAGGGGGGATGGGGTCACTGGGGCATGGGCGCTAAGGAGGCACGTGACGAGATGAGCACTGGGTGTTACATGCAACTGACGAATCACTGACCTCTCCCTCTGAAACTAATAATATACTATATATTAATTGAATTTAAATAAAAGCTTAAAAATATATATATGAGAGACCATAAAGCCTAAAACACGCTCTGGGGGCACCTGGGTGGCTCAGTCCGTTAAGTGTCTTTCTTCAGCCGGCTCAGGTCATGATCTCAGGGTCCTGGGATCGAGCCCCATGTTGGGAGGATGAGGGGGGGAAGGGGAGGGGAGGGGAAAATCCCTGCTCAGCAGGGAGCCTGCTTCTCCCTCTCCCTCCACCCCGCTCCCTGCTTGGGCTCACCTGGACTGCCTCTCTCAAATAAATAAGTCCTTTATAATAAACAAACAGGCAAAACTCTCTCTGGCTCTTTACAAACATTTTGCCAACCTTTGGTCAATAGGACATAAATTATGTAAAACCTTGACTACAGGGGTTCCTGGCTGAACCAGTCAGATCAACCCCTCTTGATCTCGGGGTTGTGAGTTCAAGCCCCACACCGGGTGGAGAGATGACTTAAAAGTTTTTAAAAAGGGGATGTGTGGGTGGCTCAGTTAAGCCGCTAAACACCAACTTTTGGTTTCAGGGTCCTGAGCGCTGCACTCCACAGCGAGTCGGCTTGAGATTCTCTCTCCTTCTCCTGCTCTCCTGCTCTCCTCAAATAAATAAAGAAATCTTCAAAAATATGTTTTAAAAAAGAACCCTTGGCTGTAACTGCATATTTCATAATTTTACCGAAATGGAAGCCACAGAAGAAATGGCATATGTAATCCTTACCAGACACTAACACAACCTAGGATAAATGATTGTGAGTTATTTTTGTTACTCATTTGAATACGATCACAGGCCCAACCGCAGAACACCCAGCCATGTGCACTCATATGGAAATTCTCGTTGTTGATGGTTTTCGCAGGCTTTGGCTTGGTCGTCAGGAATGTACTTGTCATTGGAGGAGTATTCAGTGATCTATTTAAAATTTGTTTCGGCTGATTTATGACTTTGTGGGCTGGGGCTGAGATCTGCTGGTTTGCTGGGCTCTGATCCTTGAGCGCATCTGAGGTTCAATGTTGCCTTACCTACGAATTTTGACCAGACTTAAGAGACAGAGCCTGGGGCCCCTGGGTGGCTCAGTGGGTTAAAGCCTCTACCTTCAGCTCAGGTCACCAACCCAGGGTCTTGGGATCGAGCCCTGCATGGGGCTCTCTGCTCGGCAGGGAGCCTGCTTCCTCCTCTCTCTCTGCCTGCCTCTCTGCCTACTTGTGATCTCTGTCTGTCAAATAAATAAGTAAATAAAATCTTTAAAAAACCACACACAAACTCTTAAAAAATAAAAAGAGAGACAGAGCCTGAATGTATCGCCCTCTGTTGGCATCAGGTAGAGTTGTCACACTTTTGCTTTCGCTCTGGAGTTTGTTCACATCAAGAAAAGGTCTGGACTGGACCTTCATAACTAGAGGAGATCCTGTGCTGTGTATTAATACTCTGGTTACATGGTCATCTAAAAATACGTAAAACAACAAACGTGCTTTTAAGTCATCACCATCCTGTGTTGCAAAGGTTTGGGGCCAAGGTGTCCATTCAGTCCTTTCGACCTTTTTAGTGATTGTCGTGGTACCGTTTCACCACCCGGAATGAGATGAAGCTTCCAGTGACTCAGTGGGGAAGATAACACAAAGGCAAAGAGTGGGAAGCCACTGATACTCCCAAAGAAGCCAGACTCAATCCCCTGGCAACAGGAGACAAAATGAGGGGAGGGGGGAGGGGGGAGGGGGGAGCAGGGGCTGGGGGAGAGGAGGGAGAGGGAGCAGGGAAGCTGAGAAAGCAGGAGGGGGAAGGAAGGAATGTCTCTGGGGCTCCTACCCCCCCACTGAGGTCTTATTAGCGCCCCCCACCTTTTTTTTTTTTAAAGATTTTATTTATTTATTTGACAGAGAGATCACAAGTAGGCAGAGAGGCAGGCAGGGAGAGAGGGAAGTAGGCTCCCTGCTGGGCAGAGAGCCCAACACGGGGCTCGATCCGAGGACCCTGAGATCATGACCTCAGCTGAAGGCAGAGGCTTAACCCGCTGAGCCACCCGGGCGCCCCCTCGCGCCCCCTAGCGCCCGCCACTTTAACCGCCTTCCTCCCCTCGGCTTTCACCTATGACACCAGTTACTTTCTTTCTGGGTACAAACAAGAGTTGCTCCTTTTAAGGGTCAGCCTTGGCGCCTTGGAGCTTTCGGGGTCCTGCTCCTGTAGGCCAGCAGACGGGCCCCAGTGCTCGGGGGGCCACACTGGCCCCATCTCCCTCCTGAGAGCAGAGGGACCACTCTTCCCTAGAGACTCACCTGGGACCTCTGCGTTCGCTTGTGCTCACTCTGATTGCGGTGCTGAGATGTTCCAGGGACGCAGCAAGCTCTGAGCGAGGACAGGGTGAGAAAAAGTTGCAAGGCGTGTGCAGAAGACGATCTGGAATCCTCTTCCTCAGGGAGTGTGCTGGATGGTTTCTAGAATGTGCATGGCTTTTGCCTGGGTACAGCCTTGCCTGCGCCTTTCAGTTTCATGCCTTTGAAGAATCTTGACTATAATCAGGGAACGAATTTATTTCGTTCAGGTTATCTTACTTCTGGGTGTTCCTTTCAAGGTTCCATCTACAAAAGCCAGAAAGGGGGGGGGGGGGGGGTAGGGGAAACTGGCGACTACATTGAGAAACATGTCCATTTTTGTTGGAGAATTAATTGAATTTTTCAGATCACTTTTATAAAACACATTCAGGAGGGATCCAAGCACCCTTGCTAATTGCTTAACAATCCTTGGATTGTCTGCCCTGCTTCTAAAACAGGGATCACACTCTGCACTGACTCTTCTTATCACTTGGAGTAAAAAGGTCTCAAGAGCTTTTCTGTTTTGTTTTTGAAACTATCGATTGCAAAAGGAAGGTCAAGGGCCGTTCCCCCTTTCCCCTTCCCCTTCCCCACAGAGGATTTTATTTTTAAATTCAGACCCACTATCCTGACATGCCAGGACAACCCAGTGTTTTCCAGCCTATGATTGTATCTCCCCTAACTCCCATCATTGATCTATTTTGATGTCTATAAACCTACAAAAAGGAAGCCTCCCGAGTAACCAGACCCAAGTCAGGTCAGAGAGGAGCTGTCGAGGCTTGGGGACACTCACGCTCCTTCACAGCCTCCTTAAAGAGAGACTGGCCATTGACAACTTAAATCTTCAATGCTTGATCTCTTTGTTTGAGTCTTGGAATGCCATTGATACCTTCTTTGTATTTATAATTGTTTTAATTAGCCACCCAGCAGGAGCCCCTCCTCCAGCTGGATTATAGGCAGCACAGCGGGACCCACCAACCCAGTTAAAATAAAGCACAGACTTTATGGCTCCCTTAATTTCTTTTATCTGTATCAAATTTTTTCTTTCTTCTCTTTCATTTTCCCTCTCTATTTCTCCCTTCCCCCACCTCCTCCCCACCCCCCCCCCCGCCGCCCCGCAAACCCCAGCTTGTGTTTGGGAGGGCAGAGGCAAAAAAGCTGTGACTCTAAGAATGGTTTGGCTTTTTGAAAATTCAAAAAATTATGGGAAAAAACCCACGACGGTGGATCGTTATCAGCCTTTCACATCTCCGAGGGGAAAAATCTCGCACAGATGTTGCTTGTCCACTGCTCTCCGTAACATTTCGTAAACCTCAAGGTGATAGTATCTTGAGGGATTACAGCGAAACTGATGTCAGTTGCTAAACTTTTGTGGGCGGAGGCCAGGGGAAAGTTTGCAAAAAGGCTGCTCTGCGGCCCCTGGTGCTGTTTGTTCTTATTGACCACATCCTTCTTTTGCGGATGGAAATCTGGAGGATCAATTATGATGCAGATCTGACACCATTTCCATTTGTGGGAGCGTCCTGGCCAAGGATGTTTGGACTTTTGGAAATTCTTGCATTGTTAAGATTGTTTTTCCCCTACTTTGAACTGGATGCTGCTGGTGGTGTGACCGTAGGCAAACTGCCTGACCCAGGACACGTCGTAAGAACCCAAAAGAAAGACGGAGCTTCTTTGGGGCTTCAGAGAAAATGCCACGGTCTCTCTTTCTGCGTGACTCTATAAAACGACCTGTCTAGAACTAAAACAGCACTGGTCCCTGTGGAAACCTTCGTTATTTCCAAAAGTAAAATCCTGCCCAGCGCCACAAGTAATCCAGTTTAGCTCCCCCCCACCAATACTCAGAAGACCTTATTTGCATTTAAAAAGAAATGATAGCTCCAGTTATCAGATATGGAAAATACTTCAAGCTGGCTTCCGCATTTCAGGGCATTTTGAAGTCGAAAATGTTCTTGAGCCTTTTATTTTTAGAAATTTCCAACAGTATAAACATTGAAGTCAATCCTAAACCAAGCGACCTGACGAAATGGGGGGGGGTGGGGAGGAGAGGGTTCCATGTGCGTACGAATATTATTTGAGTGTCTTTAAAGCCAAGTGTGGTTATAATTAAAATTTCTTCTTGTCAACCTGAATTATTTGGGGGGTTTGTCGCCAGAGACCCAGGCATTCCCTTGCTTTGTGAAACAGCCACCCACCGCAAACACCCACAGCAGTTTGCTGGGTGCGGTTGTAAGACTTTGAAATTCAATGAGAAGATTGAGAAGTGGCTGGAATCCCTGTGTGAGCTAGAGTCCTATGGGCTGGAGGACTCTTGCAGGAGCCTAGTGTCCTTCAGGGGCACTAAATTACTAAAGGACAGAATAACGAAGCGTCTGGTGCCCAAAGTTGTCACCTGCAGTGTATGTATGTTCATAAAGATAATGCACTTGGGTGGTTGCCTGACGTCAGGAATGCACTAAGAGCCTCTCGATGGTACACTTCAAATGCTTACTTCTATGTTATGTGAATTACACTTCAAAAAAAATAAGTAAATAAAATGAAACAATCTTAAAATAATAAGCTACTGGGATACAAACACCGCCAAGACAGTAAGATAGTTTTACACTTAAAAATTTCCAAGGGCACCTGGCTGGCTCAGTCGATGGAGCACCCAACTGTTGATCTTGGGGTTGTGGGTTTGAGCCCCACGTTGGTTATAAAATTACTTAAAAGCTTTTAAATAAATAAATAAATAAATAAGTTTATAGACCTTTTCTTAAAGATCTTATTTATTTATCTGACAGACAGAGATCACAAGTAGGCAGAGAGGCAGGCAGAGAGAGGGGGGCGGGAAGCAGGCTCCCTGCTGAGCAGAGCCCTATTCGGGGCTCGATCCCAGGACCCTGAGATCATGACCTGAGCTAAAGGCAGAGGCTTTAACCCACTGAGCCACCCAGACTTTTTTTTTTTTTAAGGATTTAATCCTCATAAGATAGGAACCCCTTTGGGGGTCCATATTTTGAATACTCATTTCATTTTGTAGTGCAAAGACAAATCCAACTTAGACTCACCCGTTACCATCCAGTAACAACATAGGAGTAGAGACTTAGAAATCCAGATCTCGACCTCTTTTCTCTAGTGGCACTTGCCCCCCAAAGAAACACAGCGGCTGACAAATGATACCTAGCTTTCTACACATAGATTTATAGCTTTTGTGAATGCTTTTCTTTGCTTAAATGGTATTATAGTGGAAAATGCTGTACTTGGGACAGATCTGTAACGGGAACTTCTAAGAACTTGCTCTGAGCCTCGCTCTTCTCCACGGGGTGTTTGGGGGGTAGGACGGGGGCGTGAATTACCACCCCCCCCACAAAGGGTTGCCGTGTGATTTCGTAAGCCAGCCTAAGTAACACACTCTGTAGGTTATCGGTCAGCCAGCCAGACCTCAGTAATGGAACATTTTTGTTTCTATGATTATTGCCATTGCTGCCATTGTTATACACACAAATGTGACAACATTTCACCCATGAGCAAAGGCCGAAAACTCTTTTAAATATAGAATATGGTTCAGAGTCGTAGCAATTTTCAAGACAATTCTGTGTTAAGATTAAAGATAAAACAAATATTTTTTAAAGAAATATTTTTTAAATCCCTTGATTCTGACTCCCCTCCTAGATGTCACTGAGACTATCTACGTGCCTGTAGAAGAGCGTGCATATACACACAAGAAACTCCCATTGTTGTGAAATAGTATATGCTAGCATGCATGTGCATCGAAGGAAAAAAGTTGGAGAAATCATTGTCCCAGGAGAGGGTTGAGCCAGAATCTCTCCTTCCCATGGACTGTATTTTGTAACACTCTTATTTGTTGGTTCATCTTTGCCTTCTTTGTCCTCTATCACCGGTCCCAGAAGCAAAACCAGGCACGAAGTAGACCCTCCATAAATACTTGTTGAATTACTGGGCACAGGAAATGTGTAATCAGAAAAACCATAAAGGGAATTACATAAAGGAAGTTTTACTAAATCGGGGTCCTTATTGGCATAAGGACATTGGCTACCCCGGGACAACATGCTGGTCAAATTTCCAACAAAAGACAGATTTCCAGCTTTGCTATTTACTTTCTTTTTTCTTTAATCAAGAACTGAAACAAGAGGCGTGCATCCTTCAGAATTTGTTAGAGGCCACTGAGCTCCTGAAGGGATGAGCTGTGTGGGTCCTGAGCTGAATGAGTCACGATAGCGGAGTTCAGCAGCGTGGGGTGGGCTTACGTTGCCTTGCCAGTTTCAGATGAATTTCTGCTACAGCTCATGAGGTCCCTCTTGGTGACATCACTCACATCTGTGGCGACTTAAACCTCCTGTTTCTTTGAAAACGGAATCTGAGAATATGAAAGGTTTATACTCTCTAAACTAATTGGCAGTGACCAGTAACTTGAGGAGGCCAGCGTGCCCTTCAGGACACTCCATTTACCTGGGAGTCTTGCCAAGTCAGTCTAGCCACTTCTAGAACTTTACCCACCCCAGTAAGGGAGGAATGGAGGCATGCACTTTTTTTAAAAATAGAGAACTGATTAAGTATTGTTCTCTAAAGATTGTGTGTGTGTGTGTGTGTGTGTGTGTGTGTGTGATGTGACTTGGCAAATAAATGTAGCATCCTGTATTAGAGAAATGGATTTTGAAGGAAAAGATTATACTTTGCAGAAGGAAGTTTAATTGTATAAAGAGCAGGGGGCGCCTGGCTGGCTCCATCGGTGGAGTGGGTGACTCTTGATCTCGGGGTTGTAGGTTCAAGCCCCACATTGGGTATAGAGATTACTTTTAAAATCTTTAAAAATTAAAAACAAAAAAAAACTTTTAAAAAGAGAAGACAGGGGCACCTGAGTAGCTTAGTGGGTTGAGCATCTGACTCTTGGTTTCTGCTCAGGTTGTGATCTTGGGGTCGCAAGATCGAGCCTTGTGTCGGGTTATGCTGGAGCCTGCTTAACAGTCTCTCTTTCTGGGGTGCCTGGGTGGCTCAGTCCTTGGGCATCTGCCTTTGGCTCGGGTCATGATCCCAGCATCCTGGGCTTGAGCCCCACATCGGGCTCCCTGCTCAGTGGGGAGCCTGCTTCTCCCTCCTCCTCTGCTGCTCCCCACTCTCTGTCAAATAAATAATTTTTTAATTAATTAAAAAGAGAAAACAAGATATAGAGTGATATATATAGTGTAACAGGAAGTATGCACATAAGTGGTAGATTTATACATACTTGCTTGCATTTGCCTAGAATCTCTGTAAGAAACAAGAAACTTAACAACAGACATGAGGGGTAACACTGGTCTCCTGAGTCACAGTGGAGCTTGAAGCAAGAAGAAAAATCACTAACACTGACCTTATTTTAATTCAAAATTTCCACATTTTGTTCATCATGAATTTTTTTTCATTTTTTCATTTCCATTAATTTCCATTAATTTTGAGGTTTTTTAAAATTGCATTAAAATAGTATTTATCTCAATGACTGAGGTTTGGGACACCCTCTTTAAATCTTGTGCACAAGATGAATGAAGGATCCCCTCACCCTAGCCTCCATTGTGGCTACCTTTTGTACCGTTTAATTTTTTTTGCTTCCCCTGCACGCAAGTATAGTTTATATTCAGAAATGGGGCGGCGGTGGCGGGAGCCACCAGTGGTATTTGGAACCCTTTGCAGTTGTAGTTCTTAATATTTGGGGGGGTCATGGATCCCACCAAGAATCTGATGAAAGCTGCAGCCCCTTGCCACATACAAATTATATTTACCACTTAATTCCAAGGGGGTCTGTGCAACGCTGAGTCAAACCTGCTCCAGGACACCTGCATGGCTCAGTGGGTTAAGCATCTGCCTTTGGCTCGGTTCATGATCCCAGTATCCTGGGATCGAGTCCAGCTTTGGGCTCCCTGATCAGTGGGGAGCCTGCTTCTCCCCCTGCTTGTGCTCTCTCTCTCTGGTAAATAAATAAATAAAATCTTTAAAAATAAATAAATAAAAAATAACACGGCTCCCATCAGAGAGAGGACCACGCAGCCAAATCTCCTCTTTCAGCTAGTGTTCTGATTTTCCCTACACCCTCTCTACCAAAGGAGAGAACTGAATGTCTTCCCTTTATAGTTATTTCTTGAGTTCTTTATTCTGACATTGTTTTTTGTGAGGACAAATGATAGAGTCCGTGCTCCCCAGGTGATACTTGCTGTGTCTGTGGTTCCTGGCAACGCCTCCCAGGATCTGAAAAAACGACGCGTCCCGGGCTGGACCCCATCCTAAAAGGGCATTAAGCGACCCGACTTTACATTACATGGGCTGCAGGAGAAGAGCCCCCACTAGTACATCACTCAGCACTCCCAGCAGTTTGAGCTGGATAATTCCTTGTCGTGGGGGCTGTTCTGGGCGTTGAAGGATATTTAGCAGCATCTCCTGTCAAAAGAACCAAAAATGTCAGCAGACAGTGCCCCATGTGCCCCGTGGGACAAAGTCCCCGCCACTTACAAACCAGCTGCTGGACTAGAGCATGCAAGTCACCTGACAGGCTGGTGACCGCTTCCCAATGTTTCCTTCCCACGTTTGGAAAGTTGGTGGCATTCCCGGGAGGAAGGGCACATTAAGCCACATGCAGCAAGCTCTTACAAATGCATAGAAAAGTTAATTCTGAAGTTGTGAGCTTCTTATACTACTATTATTTATGAATCCTGAGCCCTGGAGAAATTCCCGAAGACTTCCCCTGCCCTCCAGGGGACCGTCCTAAACTATCTACCCCCTTCTGCGTGGGTCTTCACTCCAGGAAGTTACACCACCACCATTTTACCTGTTACAAATGCCCAACTCAGGTATTCCCCAGTCTTGATGACCCCCACCCCCGCTCCCCGTGCTCCAACACGACCTCCGGAAGCTTGTTGTTACCAAGCCCCAGAAAGTATTACTTTCTGTCCCAGTGTAATCAGAATCCTCGTGTCCCTTCAGGAATGCTGTTGCCGGTAAGATATTAATTATCTCTTGCAGCTCGAAAATACTCCTCCTAACGGGGTTTAATGGAGCGTACAGCTCCAGGAGACATTCATAACCATTGTCCCCTCCGGAAATATGACACTGGGGAGATGGATCATTCACTTTCACTGTTTCAGGATTTAATGGAGGGTAAAGTTTTTAATCTACTTGTTGGGAGCTTACTATTTCTAAGGGAGAAAGACACCTTACATTCCCAACCCCCAGACAGAAGACTTTGTTTAAAGACTTTTGTGTGTGTTTCCTTACAGGGACCTAGTGGTTATCCTATTAATGTTATATAAAGGTTCATTTTTCCAATCTGATCACCAATCATCTATGCAGGGCAAAAAGCTTTAAAAATTCAAATGAAAGGTACAGAGAAATCAAACAAATCGTTATGAGCATCAACACATGCAGGGAAGACATTGTGATGTACCTGTCTCTACCCGTCGTTATAACGAGAACTCAGAACAGAGCTCAGAATGGATCCCAGAGCATCAGGGCCAACACCAATCTGTAGAAGATCTTATAGCCTGGAAGTGATTCTGTTAGGAAGGCCTACTTCCCTAGCGTCAGACTAAGATCTGAGCAAAATTCTTGGCTAATCTTTCTGAGGTGCCTCAGTGGTGGACCATAAGACTTTTGATTTTAGCTCAAGTCTTGATCTCAGGGTCATTGAGTTCAAGCCCCATGTTGGGCTCTACACTGGCCATGGAGCCAACTTAAAAACAAAAGAAAACAAATAAAATAAAATGTGGATTATAATCAGAAGGCTTGGGATTTACTAAGATAAGTCATTGTGACACACTGAATGTTTATGTCTTTCTAAAATTTAGATGCTGAAATCCTACCCCCACCCCTACTCCCAGTGTGATGGCGTTAGGAGAGAGGGCTTTGGGGGAGGTGATATGGCCACACAGTGGAGGCCTCAGGATGGGATTAGCTGGGACTGGAGAGAGCTTGCTTCCTCTTCTGCTGCTCCATAGAGCATGTGAGGATGCAGAGAAAACCGTGCAAACAGGGAGAGCACCTCATCACATCTGCTGGCTCCCAGGTCTTGGACTTCCAGCCTCTAGAACTTTGAGCAATACATGTTTGTTGTGTAAGCCACCCAGACTATACAGCATTTTTGTTGTAGCAGCCTGAGTTGACTAAGACAGTCATAGATTTGTCTCTAGAAATCATGGAATTGGAGGAAACACTTTCATGGCCAGCTACATCCATCAATGCTTCTTCAACTATGACAGAAGCCCAGCCCATGTACACTTAAAACAGGAAATATATCGGATTACATAACCAAGAAGGCAACTGGTATCTGGTCTGACTTCAGGCATTGCTATATCCAGGTACTCAGATACTGAGATACTGTTTCTCTTAGGCAGCCTCTTTGTGCAGGATCCTTAGGAGCACCAGGCTTATGTCCTCTCAGCTTCCGATCCAACACCAAGATGGTGTATCTTTTCTAAGGACTGCATCAGGGGTTCTGAACAGGAGTTCCATTGTGTTTTTTTCCCATTAGCCTGTTATGGGTCCTGAGGCCACCCTTGATCCAATCTCTCTGCGGCCAGGGAGTTTCAGTACTGCAAATGAGCTTCTCTGTCCACTCCCTTTGTTCCTGGCTTTGATGGGGTGGGGATGTGATACCCATGGCCGCTCCTTGCCACCATGTGGTGACAAGTGTGAGGATGGAAAGCCAGAGCAAGAAAAAGAACAACAAAATGGAGGCACCTGAACCCCGGTGGCTTTACCGAGCCACCAAATGCACCTGAGGCCACCTACCTCCAAGATCTCTTGTCACCTGAGATTGTGAAATACCCTTAGCATTTAAGCCGTGGTTACGTGCCACTGAAGAGAGCCTCACGGTCAAAGCATCCGTCTGAGATAGGCTTTCTTCTTTCCATTTCACAGATGAGGAGACTGAGGCTCAGAGAGATTAGGGTTCTGGCTGAGAACAAAAAAGCGTAAAGGAATAAATGACAGAAAATGGTCCTAACTGTTGGCGTCCACGTTGCCTCCCCTACCCCAGCCTTGCCTGTTCCTCTCAGAGCTCCCGATCTCACGTAGGGACATCTCCAATCCGGGCCCACACCACGCGGCCATCGATGGTTCTTCTTCCCTTTTCCTTGTGCTCTCCCATTCCTCTGCCCCCGAACCAACCCAGCCTCACAGCCGTCATCCCGGGCCTGAACCGTCTGCCTCTCTCCGTGGCTACCGCCAGGGCTAACCCCACACCCCAGTCACAGTCTTCTCCCTGCCCCCATCACTAGCCCCTCCGCTCTGCTGCGGATTCCCACCCTCTGCTCTCCACCAAACGCGGAACCAAGTGCTCCTCCACTGCCCGTAAGCCTCTGAGGAGGCTCCCCGATACAACAGACTAAAACCTCCACCCCCTCCCCTTGAGTAAGTGAGCTGGGTCCAGCTGTTCCAAATCCATTTCCTGACACCCTCCCCCAGGCCACCCCTCACCGGGCGGACCAGGGGCCTCTGAACCCCGCAGATGCATGAAATGGGGGTCGGAAGGGCTGGGGTTCTGAAGGGCCATCTGCCGGCTGAAGGACAAGGGCCGAGTGGCATCACTTGTGGGGCCCTTGCCCGTAAGCTACTCTGCCACACTCAGGAAGGCAGACTCCTGCTCATTGTTGAGTCTATAGCCACTTGCTCTACGACAGTGGTTCTCAACCTGGGGCACTTTTGCCCCCCAGGGGACATTCGGCAATGTCTGGAGACATTCTGGATTATCACGCTGGGGTGGTGTTCTGGCATCTAGTGGGTAGAGGACGAGATGCTGCTGAACATCTCATAAGAGAGCCCAGGAGAGCCCCCACCAGAGAGCATGATCCAGCCCCAAACATCCATAATGCCAAGATTGAGAGATCCCACCCAAGGCAAAGGAGGCTCTTTTAGAAAGGGGACTTTCTTCCTTTTTGTATTGACTTCCCGACTAGTCTTTCAGATCATGCGCCCTTGCCCCTTCATGGACTGCTGCCTCTAGGCCTTCCCTCTGCGGACTCAGTGTCCCAGGGAGGGAGGGTCTGGTGTGCATTGACAGGAGGAGCCTGTGCCCTGGGTTCCCCACTGTGTGATATGCTTGCCATCACTCAGAATGCACCAGACCTTCCTTTGCAAGACCTTACACCCCCTTGCAGCCACTTCCCTCTCCCAGCCCTTCCGCTCTCTAACCCACCCGTGGGCCACTGCCTGGCCCAGGTCTCCTGAAGGAGTCACAAGGTGACTGTTAAGCAAATCTCAGGATTCGGGTAGAAAGCAGGGGCGTTTAAATGTTTGTGAGGTATTGCGGCTGTCACACTTAGCAGGAATTGTCCCTGGCATTTAGTGGGCTGAGCCAGGGATGACAGATGTCCTTGGTACATGGGACACTAGCACAGCACCAAAGAGATATCGGTGCCCTGCGCAACTTTCTGATGCCTTGGGAGTGTTAATGTCGGACCTGTAGCTCATCTGTAAGACTGCCTACCTCTTGAGGCTCGTTTGTCCTCCGCTCTACGCTGTCATTTGCCTTGGCCTGCTACCCCGGTGCTAATTAAAGTCAATTTGTATCATATCTGATACCAGTCCATCCAGACTGTTCATTCTCATTAATGACATCCAGGCATGCCCTTGCTCTTTCTTTTTCCCGTTGCCTAAATCCAAACTTGGCCATCATTCATTGATTACAGTTACCGTCAGATTTCTTTCCAATATCCTCTACTATCGTAGCCCCAGGCTTTTGCATACAGAATATTTTCATCTAGAAGACAAAAAGTCACTTCTTCCGGGAAGCCTTCAGTGCCCATCCCATACTCCTCAATTCCAGTTAAAGCAGTTCTGTTGTTTTATCTGCACATTTGTTTCCCATCTGACTGCCCCTGCAAGCTCCCTGTTCTTATTTCTCCTAGTACCACACTGCTTGGCATGTGTTCTAGAACACTGGAGCTGATCCATGTATATGTGCTAGATGAAGAAGAAAGGAGACAGAGGGAGAAAGAGATTACGTCCAGAGTGTAATTTTCTTGTTGTTGTTGTTGTTGTTTTTAATAGGAAGTAATACATTGAGTCTTCATTTGGCATTTGGAGGGACACCTTTCAGGTTCACTGTAAAGCGTTTTCATGTTTTGCTGGTTTGTATGTTTATTATTTATCACCTTGAGGGGAAGTTTTGAAAACTGGTGCCTTCTTTAACAAGCAGAATCAACAAGAGTGAGCTGTCCCTTTCTGTTACAAGCAAAGGTCCAAGTCATTCTTTTGATAGATTACGTGACAGCTCCACCTCTAAGCCCAGTGAGACCCCATCCCTGCCCTCAAGGGGCTCACCTGCCTGAGGGCCAATCACACTCAGAGACAGGGAATTACCGAGCTTCCTGTTAGATGTCAGGGAGGGACTGGGCCGAGAGCCCAGGAGCGCTGGCCGGGGCGGTGAGGGCTAGCGTGTTATCCAAACATGTCAGTTTCTGGTAACAAATGAGACCACCAGGGGGGCGATGGCCTCCTCCAAAGCAAGCATGACATGTGATGACTGGGGGCTGGACGCAGCGTGTTAAAGCCTCAGCCATAAATCGGATGATGTTCAGATGTGCCATCCCTAAGTCAGGCCATCTCCCAGATCTGTCAAACCACTTACTCTTGGCCCCGGGTCAACCTTTGTAGAAAGAGTTGTTTTTCTCCGCTCCCCTCAGACTTCATCTCCTTCCTGTCTTGTACGTGATCCCTCAGGTTTGGATTAGTCCAAAGGGTTTTATGGAGGCTTCTTTAAAACTTAAAGTAGTAAGTGAGCATTGCAGACAACTTTTAAAATGTGTTAAAAGTGTGTAAAAACTTGCAAAAAACATGTAAGGAAAAAAAAGGACCTATAGTGTCACGAAGATTTCATGTCATTTTTGCATAGACATTTTCTTAAGATTTTATTTATTTATTTGAGAGGGAGGTGAGAGAAATCAAGAGTGGGGAGGGTCAGAGGAAGAAGCAGACTCCCCACTGAGCAGGGAGCCCGATGGATCCTGGGATTCTGGGATCACGACCTGAGTTGCTTAACTGACTGAGCTGCCCAGGCGTCCCTGCATAGACATTTTTAAAGATAAAGGGAGTCATCCTAAACTTTTTAAAAGTTTTTTATTTGGAAATAATTACAGACCACAGGACATTGCAAAGAGCACAGAGGTCCCCTCCCCCAGTGGTCACAGCCCCCTGACTGTGGTACGGTACAATAGCTGTATATACTGTTGCATACCTTCTGAAAAAATTCTTACTCTAGTGTGAACATCTTTCCGTGTATGCTTCTGGTGGCCTGGCTGCCACACCTGCCCCCTGCCATCTAGATTTCACAGAGAAACCAGAAAGATTTGGTTAAAACTTAAGGCAGCTCAGAGCCTTCCTTCATTGAAACTCCCTAAGGGGCTCCCTTTGACTTGCTGAAAGTCAAAGCTAACTTGGGAGCCCCAGGAATGGGTCCAACCCCTCACTCCTGTCCCTCCTTAATGCTCTGGTTCACTTTACCACCACTACCCCCAGCTCTCCCTGCTCCAGCCACACTCTAACCCTAGCTACTCTTCCAGCATCTTCGAGCTCTTTGCCTCAGGGACTTCTTTGGCTGTTCCCTCTGCCTGTTCTACAGGCATCATCTGTACGGCCTCACCTTCACATCTTGGCTCAGATGTCACTTTCTCAGTGACAGTTCTGACCCCTCTATTTTATTATTTGTTTGACCCCTCTATTTTATTTTTTTAATGATTGATTTATTTATTTGAGAAAGAGGGAGAGAGTCTCAAGCAGACTTCCCACCGAGTGCGGAGCTGGACATGGGACTCGATCTTACAACCCATGAGATCATGATCTGATCTGAAAGCAAGAGTCAGACTCTCAGCGGACTGAGCCACCCAGGTGCCCCCACCCCTCTACTTTAAATAATACCTTCTACAGCCTAGACCCTGAATCTCCCTTACTTGGCACTCTGTTTTCCACAGCGTATAGAATCTTCTGATATTCTACGATACACTCCACTGTTATTCAGTGTCTGAACATTTGCCCCCCGGTCATGACGTAAGGTTCGTAAGGAGGTATCTCGAACACACTGGCACATAATGGGTGCTCAATAAAATGTTTATCAATGATTAAATGAGTAATGATTAAGAGCCCGGATTCTGTGTTTGAATCCCAGCCCCGCCCCTAATCAGCCATGCAACCTGGAGCAAGTGACTTCCCTGTGCCTGTTTCCTCATCTGTAAAATGGGGGCATGATGCTTACCTCCGAGGACCATTGTAAGGTTCACCTTAGTTAACCCATGTATAGGGCTGTACGGCGTCTGGTGTAAATGATAACCAAATGCTGACTTCGATCACTGTTTCATATCATTGTTGTTAACGGTGCACCACAACGCATTCTAACCATGCCTGGATATCTAGTTGCTTTCCATCTTTCATGAGATTATAGGAAAGTACAGTGAGCCTCCTTTTGACTTGAACTGGGTGCATACCCTTCATTATTCTTTTAAGGAAAAAAAAATGTTTGCGGTGACTTTTTATTTACTTCTTGAGCATAAAGTGCTCTCCCAAGCCAGGATACTCTTCTCCCTGGATAACAATTTCTTCTGCTTTGTTTTCTATCACCAGTGTCTCATATCTCATAGGTTGTACAGATAATAGTTGTTGAAAAAACGAATATATAGGATTGAAAGTATGTTTTCCTGGTGTAAGCTGATGCACCAGTAAACTGGGCCATTAGTGTTTCGTAAATAGCAAGTGTAGAACCCGTGGCGGAGACTTCTCTTGTGTCCAAATAACCATTCTCCTGTCCTTCTGCAAAAACCGAATACCTTTTTTAAAATTTGAATTCCGGTGTAGTTAACATACAGTGTCATATTGGTTTCAGGTGTGTCATATAATGATTCGACAATTCTATACACGACTCAGTGCTCATCGAGACAAGTGTCCTCTCCATCCCCACCACTTAGCCCCCACCCTCACCTCCCCTCTGGGGACCATCAGTGTGTTCTCAATAGTTAAGAGTCTGTTTGTTGGTTTTTCTCTTTATTTTTTCTTTGCCCATTTGTGTCGTTTCTTAAATTCTACATGTGACTGAAATGATATGGTGTTTGTCTTCCTCTGATTTATGTCACTTAGCATCGTACCTTCTAGATCTAGCCGTGTTGTTGCAAATGGCAAGATTGCATTCTTTTTTTTTTTTTAAGATTTTATTTATTTATTTGACAGAGAGAGATCACAAGCAGGCAGAGAGGCAGGCAGAGAGAGAAAGGGGGAAGCAGGCTCCCTGCTGAGCAGAGAGCCTGATGCGGGGCTCGATCCCAGGACCCCGAGGTCATGACCTGAGCCAAAGGCAGGGGCTCAGGAAATATTTCTTGACTGAATAAATGAACAACTTGTACATACATTTCTAGGTTTGCACTTGGCAAAACATTTTCTCAAGCAGTAACTTGTGTTAATTTTGTAAAAGTCATAAACTAAATTTCTAACATTGTACCTCCCAAAATCTACTGCTCATCTCCGGTATTTCTGTAATATGATGTATCAGATAGGATGCGTTTGTTTATAAAGGTCACTCAATATGGTTTAGACAAAGGTACTTAATTATCTCAGAAAAAATCTTGCATCTCCTATTTGCTGTAATAATTCAGTGATGTCTTCCAGGACACAGGCTCTTCCCATCCTCAGCTTCCCCTTTCTCATCATTTTAGTGACCGATACCTTACCTCATGGTTCCAAAATGGCTGCCACCACAACCAAAGTAGTTTTCTCACACAGCAAGGAGAGACCGGGAGCTGGAGGTGGGAGAGGGGGGAGCTTTTATTCTCTCAGGGCTTCCTCTTTTTGTTGGGAGTAAAATCTTTTGTCAAGGCCCATGGCTGATCTCCATCTCATTGGCCAAAACTGGGTCACATGAGCTCCTCCATGGGAATCACAGGCAAAAAGCAACAGCATTGCCTGGACTGAAGTGGAGAGCTGGTCCTCAGGGTGTAGCCCAGGGACTTCTGCAGTGTCTGAGTCCCACCAGGGGGGTGGGGTGGGGGGGGTGGGGGGGAGCTGTCAGGTCCAAACAATTTGCATAATAATACTAAAAAGTTATTTACCTACTTTCATTGTGTGGACATTTGCACTGTTAGTATAAAAGCAGGGACAAGAAGCCTGCTGTTACCTGGTAAAGCCAAACATTGAAGAGATTTGCAAAAATGTAAAAGATAGTGCCACTCCTCTCACTAAATGGATTTTTTGGGAAAATATTGTTGTTCATAACATATTTCATACAAATTGCTTGTTTATTAATATGTAATGGGATTATTATTGTTTTTAAATGGATTAATAAACATTTTAATTTTTTTCAGTTTCATCCTTTTTTTTGTTTTTCTTATCGTGGTAAGTGTACTCTTTTTACCCATCCCCCCCACCAACCTCCCCTCTGGGAACCACGAGCTTGTTCTCTGTATTTAAGAGTTCGGGTTTTTTGTCTCTTTGTTTGTTTCTTAAATTCTACGTGTGAGTGAGAGGAGCCTGGCTGGCTCAGTCAGTAGAGCCTGCCACTCTTGATCTCAGGGTGTTGAGTTTGAGCCCCATGTTGAGTGTAGAGATTAGTTTTTAAAAAAAAATTCCACATATGAGTGAAATCATGTGGTATTGATTTTTTTCTGACTTATTTCACTTAGGATTATACACTCGAGGTCTATCCATGTTGTTGCAAATGGCAAGAGGTCATTCTTTTTCATGGCTGACTAATATTCCATTACGTATCTTTATCTCTATACAGATAGAGATAGAGATAAGATATATATGATACATCTTCTTTATCCATTCATCTATAGGTGAACACTTTGGTTGCTTTCCTATCTTTGCTGTTGCAAATAACTCTGCAATAAACAAAGGGTGTGTGTATCTTTTCGAACTAGTGTTTTCATTTTCTTTGGGTAAATACCCAGAGGTGGAATTACTGGATCACATGGTATTGCTTTTCTTTTCTTTTCTTTTTAAGATTTTGTTATTTTTTAAAGATTTTATTTTATTTATTTATTTTGAATGAGAGAGTGAGCAGGGGGAGGGGCAGAGGGAGAGGGAGAGAATCTCAAGCCAGCTACCCATTGAGCGCAGAGCCAAATGTGGGGTTCAGTCTCAAAACCCTGAGATCATGACCTGAGCCTAAGCCAAGTATCAGATGCTCAACTGACTGAGCCACCCAGGCGCCGCTGTGGTATTTCTATTTTTAACTTTTTGTGGAACCTCCGTACTATTTTACACAGTGGCTGAATCAATTTGAATTCCCACCCAGAGTACACAGGATTCCTTTTTCTCCACATCCTCACGAACACTTGTTTCTTGTGTTGCTGATTTTAGCCATTCGGACACATGTGACTTCGATTTGCATTTCCCTATGATTTGTGGAGTTCAGCATCTTTTTATGTGTCTTTTGGTGCTCAGCACATCTTCTTTGGCAAAATGTCTGTTTAGTTCCTCTGCCAGTTTTTACTCAGATTACTGGATTTTGGGTGGTTCAGTTGTGTAAATTCTTTATATATTTTGGATAATAACCCCTTATCAAATATGTCATTTGCAAATATCTTCTCCCATTCTGTAGGTTGCCTTGTTGCTTTGTTAACGGTTGCCTTTGTTGTACAAAAGCTTCTGATTTTGGTGTGATTCCAATAGTTTAATTTGCTTTTGTTTCCCTTGCCTGACAAGACAAATCTGTAAAAAATGGTCCTATAGCTAACATCCAAGAAAGTACTGCCTACATTTTCTGCAGTTTTCATTTCTAAGTTGGTGTCTTGAGATAAAAAGAAAAAAATTGAAAACTTCTAGTTTAGATGAATCTAGGAGGTAGGTGCCATTCGGTCTGCACCAAATCAGGGTCTTGGTGCAAGGATTGAGCGGAAGTGGCTGTCCAGTCGCAAGCAAGAACGTCCGCCGTACTTTCCAGAAGCTCGCAGCCTCTATAGCCTATACACAGCCTGTGTGTGTAGTTAAGTGTTTGTTTTTTCTTTTCTTTCACATGATTTGTATTAAACTTGCACTTTCTTCATGGCATCGAGCTTCATGTATAAGAGTTTAGACCCAGCGGTTCCGGTACTAAGTAATTTATAACCTTCAGCAGTGTCTTAGTTCCTCTATAGGAGCCTGTAAAATGGGATAATGGACCACAGTGTCCCATCTGTAAAATGGGATAATGGCCCACTCTTCCTATTTTGCAGATTGAGTCTTCCGGTGGGTTAAAGAGATGAAGCCTGTGAACAGAGTAGCAGGCCTGACCCAGAGTTAGCACCGCTCTTAATTCTGTCAAGAGCAGTTGCGGTTAATTCTCTCTTTTTTACTTTTTTTCTGTTTTTTTTTTTTTTTTTTTTACTTTTTCTCTCTTTCTTACTTTTATTCATGTTCTGAGTCACCATCCTCCTCATAAACATTTGCTACCTTGAAAATCCGAGGCCTACCGCCGTGATGTTTTAATATGACATCTGGAGACACAGGACTGGATGACCCGTGGGGCCCTCACCGTCAGCAGAACTTAAAATTACACAGGACCAGGGGCGCCTGGCTGGCCCAGTTGGTGGAGCATGTGACTCTTGGGGCTGTGGGTTCAAGCCCCATGCTGGATGTAGAGCCTACTTTAAAAAAAAAAAAAAAAAAAAAAAAGCCGTGGGAGGGGTGATGGTGAGGAAGAAACCTAAAAAAAAAAGAAAAAAAAAATTGCACATGATCGGCAATGGAGAGATGCTTTTTTCCCTCCTCCAGTCCCTGATCTGTTTTCCCCCCAACCCTCTCATCCACACACAATTATAGCTGAACATATGCACGTGTATGTGTCTATTTATTTCTTTCACTTCTGACTTGGCAACCGTGAAGGAAACAGATTCAGTCAATAAATGATCCAGGAAGCAGCTTCTCACCATTGTTTACGGGCGTGTTGCACTGTCCCCAGTGGGATAGAAATTGTTATTTTAAAAAAAGGCCCGAGGGACTGATTAATGAACATGGGTATGGGGAGGGCTCCTTTTCGCTTAACAGAAATGTTCTGGAATGGTTCACAGGTTGCACAACATTGTGAATGGACTAAATGCAGCCGAGTTTTGCACTTTAGGTAAACAGTCAACTTTGCATGTATTATAATGCAATAAAAAATAAAACAGGGCCCAAGGGACTTCCGGGCGCCTCCCTGGGACACTTTGGGGGGGGGGGGTGTCCAACACTCAGATCCCCCCACCACAGCCAGTCCTCTGTCTGCCGGGGACCCAGGCCTTGCCTCCTCCCGGACTGGCCACTGAGCTGTCTGTCTGGAGGCTCCGCCCCCTTTCCTCCTGGCCTGGATCCTGGGAAAATGACAAATGCACCAGAAACACGATGTCTTCCGCAAAAAGAGCGGCCAAGCTGTCACAGGTGTTGGTGTCCTTCCCGGGAAGGGAACCGCCCTTGCCCGGCATCGTGACCATCACCTTCTGAAGCCGCAGCAAGAAATGCGTTCACAGACGCTCTCTTCATCCTTCTGCCTCATTCCAAGTGAGGAGAAGCTTCCCGGGCACTTTTTGGAAATCCAAGGTGTATACAGGCCCGCCCGGGCCTTACTGTCCTCGTGTTGTCCAAGACCCCACAAAACTCAAGTGATTCCCTCTGCCTTCGTCCAGGCCTCTAGAGAAAGCGACACTTAATCACCTCAAATTCCTTTCTGTCTCTGACAACCCCCCCCCCCCAGCCCCAGCCTGAGAAATAAAGCCATAAATATGTTTCTCTCTGTTGACATTCACACCGGAAAGAGAACAGTTCCAAGTATCACAGTTTCCTTTCCTATTTTATTACTAAACAGCAAGAAACAGAGCAGTGGGGCTTTCCTGGCCGATGGGGGCACCGCAGTGTGTTTCTCTTCTCTCCCCACGGGGGAGGAAGCCAGCTCTTCACACCACTGCCAAAGCCAAAAGGTTTCTGCACGAGTCACCGCCGCCCTGGGCCCGCGGAAGCCATCGGGTCGGAGACGGGGCGCACGTCCGGCCGCGCAGGCCGGGGACAGCGCGGCCCAGAGAACATTCGGGAGCCGGCCAGCGTCCCTCCCCTCCTCCCGGACTCAGGTTTGAAAATATCAACAACATTCCTGTCCACTGTAATCAAATACTTGCGCAAAAGGCTATGGAATGCGCAATAATTTGTCAGGCGTCCTTTTAGTGGCGTCCACTAGAGCAAACTCTGACGGGCCCCCTTGACCCTGAGAGACTGTGCCCTTTGACCTTATTTGGGCCTCTTTTATGCGGGGCTTCACTCTGACCAGATGGCGAAACTATCAAAGGATTTTATGAGTAAAAACTGCTTTCTCAACTTGCAAGTTGTATATTTCTTCCCATGTTAATGTGAACTATCAACCCAGAGGCTTTAAATTGAAAACACAAAAGGTCCCCCTGCAGCTGGGGGGGCCCTGCGCTCTCCCCGCATGGTGTGTGAGCCCAAGAGCTACGGGTGTTTGCAGAGAAAACAGCTGACACCCAGATGAGGACAATTTCAGCTAAATATTTAAAATAGCCATCAAGAAAGGAATGATTGATTGGGTTTTTTTTTTTCTTTTTTTCTTTCTTTTTTTTTTTTTTTTTTTTTTTTTTTTTTTTTTTTTTTGGTTCCGGCCATGATCTTTTATCAAGCTGCGGGCAAACGTGCTTCCTGCGCTCAATCCAAACTCTATCTTTTCTCTTCCTCCACCCCATCCCGGGTTTCCACCTTCCGGGCAGGCTGAGTGACACATTAAAAATAATTAGATCAAATTGCGCCTGGAACGCAAAATAGGAAATGTGGGCTTTGGGTGTTCGATTTCAGGCCCCATCGGCCCGAGGAGGGCGGGTCGGGGGTGTGCGTGGCGATCTGCCGTTGGTTTGGCCGATTCTGGGAACTGTTGGAATGATTAGGGCGAGTCCGCGCCACGAAAACGTCCGGGCCTAGAGCAGGAGGCGGACGCGCTTCTGGCACCGAGTACCCTGCAGGACCCGGGCGCCCAGGCTGTCGAGAAGGTGCGTGTTGATACCCCAGCGCCCGCCAAACCGCAAAGAAATAAACGCGCCCCTCGCCCCCCAGTGTCAGGCGTGATGGGCGTTGTGATGAGAACAAAGCCCGTCAACGCGATGGAGGCCGTGCAGTGAGGGGGTGATGTTCCAGTGGGTCCGGTTAGGCAGAGTCCCATGGAGAAGGGGACGTTACCGCAAAGTTCAGAAGGACCCAAAGGAGGCGGCTCAGGGAGGCTCTGGGCGGTGCAGCCGGTCCCAAGCCACAGGGCCTTTGGACCTCCACGTTCTCGTAGCCAGATTGAAGAAGGAGAAAAGAAATGGGTGGAAGCCGTTTCAAGCTCTTTCTTATTTTATGGTAATGATGTGTTTTCTTTTATTCGTGTTCTAGTGTTTCTCTTGATTCCAGGTTTTCAAACTTTTAAGTTTATTTCAATTTATTACTTATTTTCTTGAATTTTGCTTTTATTTAATACTCTGTTCTGCTACAGTTAACCTCTCGGAATGTTAAATTTTCTAGTAGTGGGAGAAGTGATTTCCAAAAAGTAATGAATGAGATGTTTTTACCCTTTTTTTTTTTCACACCAAGTCTTTGCAACCTAGGATGTGATTTGTGCCAACAGCCCGTCTCAATGTGGACACGATATTTTCATGGAAGAGATTTGATCTGAATTTAGATTTCATAAAACGGAAAAGTGTACTCAGTGGATACTTACCCCATAAGAGTGTTGTAGTAGGGCGCCTGGGTGTCTCAGTTGGTTAAGCATCTGCCTTCAGCTCAGGTCATTATCCCAGAGTCCTGGGATTGAGTCCCGCATCAGGCTCCCTGCTCCATAGGGAGTCTGCTTCTCCCTCTGACCTTCTCCCCTCTCATGCTCTCTCTCATTGTCTCTCAAATAAATAAATAAAATATTTTTTTTAAAAAAAAGTGTTGTAGTAACTGAGTGAAGGGTCAGTTTTGAAGTTAAAGTTAGAAATCCAGTTAGATGCAACAGCCATACTTCAAGTGGGGGTGGCCACGGGGGCACGTGGCAATAGTATTGGGGCCAGCTCAGGTCTGGGGAAGAACAGCGGAGCCCCCCAGAAGAGCAGCACGGGAGAGGGGCCGTCAGCACAAGGTCCAGGGGCTGCAAAGGAGTTGGCCACGCCAGGACGAGCGTGGCCAAGGCAGGAAGCGGAAGCAGGGGTGTGTAACCGGGCAGCTCCCATGGGTCTCCTAAGCTGGGTAAAGAGCTCGGATGTGTTACAAGTAGGAGTTGTGTCCCAGGTGGAAGGCAAGGGTGCAGAGCAGGAGTACATTTCCCTGTGACACTTGGGAAAGTCGTGTATCAACTGCTGGGAACACTGTAGATAGCCAGAACATACAACCCCAGGCTAGCAAATGCCTCAAGGTCGAAAGGAGGCTCCCAGCCCCGCTGGAATAGCAAAATGCTGCAAACAGCCACAATATCACCAGTCAGAGAAAGGGTAAATAGAACGTGATATGTTCCTGAGAGAGAATCTGAGCCTGGGGTTGAAAGGAATCGTATGTATCAACATATGCTACATTGGAGAACAAGAGAAGTGGAACAAGAAAGTACTTACATAAATTAATGTGACACTTAGAGATAGGGATGGATATAGACAGATATATACATACATACAGAATATTAAAATTACTGTAACAGGGCTGGGAGGAGACACAAATTTCATGATACTGTAGGTTTTGACGGGGAGGAGGGCTTGAGGATGGGTATAGTGGGCGGAACTTTATCAGTATGTTTTATTTTTTTATTCAAAAAATATCTCAGAGGTTGAACACAGGTTATATTCGGTGATTTGGGGCAGTGAGAATATACGTATTTATTAGCCTGCATTCCGTACTTTTGAGTTGATCTGAATGTTCTCCAAATTAAAAGCAAAAGCCTATCGTAAGAGAAAGGGAACCTCTGTCACCCCCAGTCCTCACATATAGTCTGTCCCTGGGTTTCCTGTAACCTTCCAGTGCTGACCGTGGCTTGGAATGAGAGAGTACAGATCTATTACATACTGTGTTTACTTATAACCTTTCCTGGGGGTGGGGGGAGAAAAAGTTGCTGGCCTGGTTCAGCAAATGTCTGAGGCTGACCATTGAAAGGATTTTTAACTCCTTCATCACTGGCGTCAAGCCGTCTAGTGTGTGTGTGTGTGTGTGTGTGTAACTTCAAGATTTTGAGGGCTCACACGCCTATGGTGTGGTTCTCACACCCCTATGCCTCTCTCTGTTTGGAACAGTGAAGGCCAAACATGTTCCATGTTGAGCAAAAAATAAGTAGTAAAAATTTAAAAGTTGACAGTCATGTTCTCCATGGCAACAAAGAAAATAAATTCCTCTTGGATGCCCAGGTGGCTCAATCTGTTGAGCGTCTGCCTTCAGCTCAGGTTGTAATCTCAGGGTCCTGGGATCGAGTCCCACATCGGGCTCCTTGCTCAGCGGGGAGTCTGCTTCTCCCTCTGCCTGCTGCTCCCCCTCCTTGTGCTCTCTCTCTCTCCCTGAGAGATGAAAAGAGAAATAAAAAAAATTTTTTTTTCAGAAAAAGAAATTCCCCTTCTCTGATTTCAGAAGCTATAATAGCTGCTATGAATTACATATTTGTGCCCCCCCGCAAAATTTATGTGTTGAATCTCTAATCCCCAGTGGGATGGCCTTGGGAGATGGGGCCTTTGGGAGGTAATTAGCTCATGAGAACAGAGACCCCAGGATGCATATAGTGCCATTATAAAGAGACACGAGAGAGCTTGTCTTCTGACTGTCTCAGCTCTCTGCCATCTGAACGAGAAGGTGGCCGTCTGCAAACCAGACAGGGGGCCCTCACCAGACACCAGATTTGTGGTGCCTGGATTTTGGACATCCCAGCCTTTAAAAATGGGAGAAACCAAAGTTTGTTGTTTAAGCCGCCCAGCGTATGATACCTTATACCTTGTTATACAGCAGCCCAAGCTGACCGCCACAACTGCATAGAGAGCCTTTCTGTAACTCCGTCACTAGCTGTGTGGCCTGTAGCAACGTCCCAGGATTTAGATTCCGATCTGTCTAATGGGCACCATAATAATCCTGTCTTCCTCACAAAACCAGGGTGAGGTACAAAGGGAACAATACGTGTGAAGGCCTTAGTACAATTTGCATTAAGTACAGACAGACCTATCAGTGATCATTCCTATCTCTTTATCTTTTTTTGCACTTACATGTATGCGACGCATGGGGGTGGCTGGGAACACAGGTTTTGTGGGCAAACAGGTAGGTTGGAGACCTGGCTCACCCGCTTCCTAAAGTGAACTTGGACAACTAACTAGCTACAGTGAGGCTCAAAGAGCTAAGTAAGACAGCCCTTGGAAAGCACCTAGCAAGGGTCCTGGAACGTGTTTAGTGCTTGAGGGATGCTGGCCGCTGGGGCACCATTTCATGCCGGGAGGCTCTGGTTCTCATTCCTACTGGACAGAAGCACTGTTGGCAGCAGAGAAGCACTAGCATTTCAGGGAGGCTCATGTGTTCATGTATCTGGCTCCCAAGGTGACTTATCCTTGCAAAGTCAAGAAAACAATTGCTTGTAGAAAAATGCCATTCTGAGTCGCATCAATAGAAATCATCACGCATTCTTTTTGAAAACACCTTTGCCTATTTAAAAGTATGATCTGGCCTCCAAACCAAAGCCTGTCGCCTTCTTAAATTGCTCTAGTTATTATTGTTACCCCATCAGCCTTGCTTACCCAACCAGGTTTATCAACGGCAAATGTTGCCAGCTTCATTGAGTTATGACTATAAACATACGGAATATGAGAACAAGGTGGAAGGTGGCTTCTCTACAACGGCTGTAATTTATCCAAGGTTTTGTCCTGGCCTTTGATTTGGAGCTGACTCTGGATCTAGTGTCCCTCTGATTGCATTAGGGGCGGCCTTAGGGGTCAGACAGAATTCCAAGGTCCTGGAACCAGTTAGAAGAATGGAGAATGCACATGTGTGGAGGGACAGGGGAAGAGGCCTTTGTAACAATGATCCTCCAAGACTCAAACACTAGTTGACCAGGTGACCTTGGGAGAGGACAGGGCCAGCTTCGGGGGTATGCAACTTGTCCCTGTGCTCAGAAGAGCCCCATTCTTGGTTTAATGCTCTGTTGTTTCGCCATGTTGGAATTCTTAATAAGATTGTACCAAGAGGCCCCACACTTTGATTTTGCAATGGGCCTTGCCAATTAGGTAGCTCGTCCTGGAAGAGGAAGCCAAAGCTCTTGCTTACCCCGGGCACAACTGTGACCATTATAATTGGTGACAAATATAGTGTACACCCAGGGAATAATACAATAATACTGATCACAAGCAACATACATGAACGAAGGATTCTACACAAAGTATTTCATTTAATCCTCCCAAGGACCCATTTTAGAGATGATAAAACTGAGGCTTACGGATACTACTGATAGTTCGCACCTATCAAGCACTTACCAAGCATCTTTACAAGCCCTTCCCATGCAGAATCTCCTGTACTTTTCAGAAAAGCTTGTGAGGTAAGAATTAATGTTTCCACCACATGCTAATCCTTACAAATGCAAGCTATTAAAATAGTATAAAAAATAGAATAATCCAAAGAAAACGGAAGGAAGATAATAATAAAGGTAATTTTTAAAAGATTTTATTTGTCAAGGAGAGAGAGAGCACATGCACGCACAAGCAGGGGGAGCGGCAGGCAGAGAGAGAAGGAGGCTCCCTGCTGAGCAAAGAACCCGATGTGGGACTCGATTCCAGGACCCTGGGATCATGACCTGAGCCAAAGGAGGATGCTTAACCAACTGAGCTATCAAGGCATCAATAAGGGTAATTCTAAAGAAAACAAAATAAAAAACAAAAGATTTTGAGAGGAAGAACTAAGTTGGTTCTCTGAAAAGACTAATAATCTAAGGAAAATATCTTACTAAACTGATCAAAACAAATAAAAATATAAATAATAATATTAGGCATAAAAAGAGAGCTTAACTACAGATAGGGAAGAAAATCGCTATTAAAAATTAAGCAGAAAAGGTTTTATGATAAAAAGGATGAACACTGGGTGATATTAACAGCTTCTTTGGGAAACGTCACTTAACAAAACTGAGCCAAGATATAAAGACCTAAATAGACCTGACACTGTTGGGGAGACTGAAGCAGTAGCTGATACGTACACATACAGATATACACCTGGCATAAGTGGTTTACAAGCCAGTTCTACCAAACATTCCAGAAACAGGGTAATGGAGGGCGGCCCCGGGGTGGCTCAGTCAGTTAAGCATTCAGGTCTTTATCTCAGGGTCATGAGTTCAAGCCCCACATTGGGCTCCACGCCCGGCGTGGCGCCTACTTAAACAATAAAAGAGAAACAGGAAAACAAATTCTGGTAACTGCTGCCTGATACTAACCGCTAACATTTATTGAGCACTTACTGTGTATCAAGCACTACACTAAAAGCTCTGTATGGATAAATTCAAACAAGGTAGGTACTGTTGTCCTCATTTTACAGAGAAGGAAATTAAGGCCAAAGATTTTAAGCAGTTTCCCAGAGTCATGTAGATGGCAAGGGACAGAGCTGGGATTTGAACAAGGTTCTTTCTTCTGTCAACTCCACCACTAAGATCTGTGGCCTCTGTGTTCCTCCACCACTCCAGACTGGTTGAGGGAAGCCATGTAGACAGGGTTTCAGGGACCAAAAAATCAGGACCTTTGTGGTCTCTGGTTTGACTTCATTTCCTTTTCACTCCTTTGGTTAGTCGCTAACACCTGATCAGGGGTCCTGCCCCTGCAGAACTCCTATTCAGTGTCTCGGATTAGGTCATGCTTTAT
Source organism: Mustela lutreola (assembly GCF_030435805.1). Taxonomy (NCBI): domain Eukaryota; kingdom Metazoa; phylum Chordata; class Mammalia; order Carnivora; family Mustelidae; genus Mustela; species Mustela lutreola. The sequence goes on from NC_081298.1 coordinate 9,522,657, forward strand.
CATCCTCGTAAGAAATAGCAGCTGTGGGGTGTCTGGGTGTCTCAGTGGGTTAAAGCCTCTGCCTTTGGCTCAGGTCATGATCCCAGAGTCCTGGGATCAAGCCCCACATCGGGCTCTCTACTCAGTGGGGAGCCTGCTTCTTCCTCTCTCTCTGCCTGCCTCTCTGCCTACTTGTGATCTCTCTGTCTGTCAAATAAATAAATAAAATCTTAAAAAAAAAAAAAAAAAAGAGCTAGCAGCTGTCCTATGAGGGGCCTTATCCCTTGGAATCCGAAGGTAATCAAGCCTGAAGATATGACCTATTGGGCATCTCGGCCCCATGATTAAGAACAAGAAGACGGCTGCATGAGAATGACGCCGGGTTCATACTTCACATGTGGAATCCCCTTATGACAAAGGCCAATTACGATTTGTTAATTGAAATTTAAACAAATGTGTATGGATTATCTCCCAGGATCGGTTGTATATTATCTTAACTAATTCCCATGTGACAGATAAGGAGCTACAGCTCTGGGAGGCAAAGGAAGCCAGATGTTTGAGCCCCAAATCCAGCGGTCCCACATTTGGCCTGGGAGTACTGGCTACCATTGAATCCCAGCACGGAGAAAGAGGAGCTGATTCTTTGGAGCCTGTTGAGGCCACACCTGTCCTCCACTCAGGGACAGTTCCAGATTTTGTGAGACCTGAACTTTTACAATTGGGGAAAGGGACTCTTTAAAACAAAGACTATTTTTTTTAAAGATTTATTTATTTGGGCGCCTGGGTGTCTCAGTGTGTTAAAGCCTCTGCCTTCAGCTCAGGTCATGATCCCAGGATCCTGGGATAGAGCCCCGCATCAGAGTTTCTGCTCAACAGGGAGCCTGCTTCCTCCTCTCTCTGACTGTTTCTCTGCCTACTTGTGATCTCTGTCTGTCAAATAAATAAATAAAATCTTTAAAAAAAAAAAAAGATTTATTTATTTATCTGAGAGAGAGAGAGAGAGAGGGAAAAGAGAGGCAGAAGGTGAGAGAGAGAAAAAAAATCTCAAGCAAACTCCCCACTGAGCACGGAGCCCGACGTGGGGTTTGGTCTTATGACCCTGAGATCATGACCTGAACTGAAACCAAGAGCCTGATCCTTAACCGACTAAGCCACTTAGGCACCCCTAAAACAAAGACTTCATAAACATCTTATGTTTACAAATTTTACAAACACCTATGACCATTCAAATATGTTGCCAGGACTCCTGCCAGGGCCATGGAAGCCTGGAAACCTCAGTTTCACAAGTGTCTATTAAAATGATACTTTCTGGGGTGCCTCAGTGGCTCAGTGGGTTGAGCCACTGCCTTTGGCTTAGGTCATGATCTCAGGGTCTTGGGATCGAGTCCCGCATTGGGCTCTCTGCCTGGCAGGGAGCCTGCTTCCTCCTCTCTGTCTGCCTCTCTGCCTACTTGTGATCTCTCTCTGTCAAATAAACAAATAAAATCTTAAAAAAATAAAATAAAATGATACTTTCTGATTTGAGCTTGGGGATCAACCAGAAAAAAAAGGGGTGTGGAAATGCTCAGCAATTTATTTATTGAATGGTTTCCAGAGCTGAAGCCCTTTGCTAAGTCTTAAATCTATGAAGTAGGTATTATTAGGATACCCATCATACAGACGAGGAAACTTAGGCTCAGTGAGCGTAAGTGACTTGCTCAGGGCTCACACAAGCGGCAGCCATAGAACTGAGCTTCAAACCGGTTGGTCTGCCTTCTGGTCTTCATCCTGCATCTCTGTTGTGACCAGAATGATCATTGCTAAGAGGGACTTTGGTGCTGTCTTCCCAACATGATCTGATGGCCACCATGGCCCCCCAGTGCCCATTTAATAGTGACCCTGGGCTTCGATGATTTGGAAAGTGCTGTTTCCCAAAACTTCCACATATCTTAAAAAAACAGTTGGGGAAATCATTTACTTCACAAACATGGTTTTTATGACCTCCGTACATGAAAACCAGAGAGTGTGCTTAGTGATTTAATTTCAGTAACTGTCCAGCATTGCCACTGAAGAAAAGGGACGTACATCATTTGCAGCCAAAGGCGATTTTTAAAATATATTTTTTGTTGTGGAATCATCTGTGATTTACAGAGAAGTTGCAAAGACCATACAGTTTCCCTTCACCAAGGATATGTTTGTCACTATTACGAAATCAACAGTTGGGTGTTGCTCTTAACTAAACTTCAAACTTTTGTTTGGATGGCCTAAAAGGAACATTTTTAAAGATTTTTTATTTACTTATTTGACAGACAGAGATCACAAGTCGGCAGAGAGGGAGGCACAGAGATGGGGGGAGGCAGGCTCCCTGCCAAGCAGATGCGGGGCTCGATCCCAGGACCCTGGGATATGACCTGAGCCGAAGGCAGAGACTTTAACCCACTGAGACACCCAGGCACCCCTAAAAGGAACATTTTTAAAGAGCTTTTCATAAGTAATGTTTGTTGAGCGCTTATTACGTGCCAGGCATGGCACTGAATATTTTACAGCACATTTCATCTGTGCAGCTGGCTCCCCAGTGGGGCTAAGCTACTTGCTTAGCCCCATTTTACAGATGGGACGCTGAAGCCCAGAGATCACTGTGCAACAGCTAATAAGATGAGGTTTGAATCCAAGCAGCCCAGCTCCAGAGCTGTCCACTGCAGACCACCACATTAAGACATTCCTTCTATTATCCCCTGCAGAAAACATTCTCTTTTCTTTTCTTTCTCTCTCTCTCTTTTTTTTTTTTTTTTAAGATTTTTATTTGGGGGGCCTGGGTGGCTCAGTTGGTCAAGCGTCTGCCTTCGGCTCAGGTCAGGTCATGATCTCAGGGTCGGGCTCCCTGCTCAGGGGGCTAATCTGCTTCTACCTCTCCCTCTGCCCCTTCCCCTGCCATGCACTCTCATACTCTCTCTCTCTCTTACATAAATACAATCTTTTTTTTTAAAGATTTTTAAAAGATAAAAAAGAAGATTTTTTTAATCTTTTTTGAAAAAGATTTAATCTTTAAAAAGATTTAAGATTCTATCTTCTTTAAAAAATATTTTTAAAAGATAAAATCTTTTTTTTAAAGATTTTATTTACTTATTTGAGGGTGGGGGGAGGAGCAGAGGGAGAGAGACAAGCAGACCCTACCCTGAGCGGGGATGTGGGACTGATGTGGGACTCCATTCCATGACCCCAAGATCAGGACCTGAGCTGAAATCGAGAGTCGGACCCTTAAGAGACTAAGCCCCAGACACCCTTCTTGCCACCCAGAAAATTCAGCTCAAGCCCAGGAACTCATTCATTCATTCATTCATTCAATAAATGTTCTATTTCTTCCTCAACTCCCAACCCCTCCTCACCACCACCATCAATGATCCGCCCCCCTCAGTGAACTCTAATAGCTTGAAACACCAGGGTCACCAACTCCAGTGACCTCGGGGCCCAGGCACACATCAGAAATGCATGCAGCAGGCCGAGTGGGAGCTCTGGGGGCCGGGAAAGCCAGTCCGCATCCTGGGACCATGTCTGCATGTGTCATTCCAGCTGGTCTAGGCATTTCTCTGCCTCTTACCTCTCTGTGCTCCAGCCAGTAGTCTCCAGGCAGAAATGCAGGAGCAGAGTCACCAGATCTTCCCATTTTTTCAAGAAAAGCCTGAGGTTCCCATTTTATGTGAATTTTAGCGATCTTCCAAATTCTTTGTAGGTCAGACAAAATCTACCTGTGGGTCAGAGGTGGCCTGTAGACCAGAGGTTTGCGCCCCTCTCCACAGCTCGGTTCCCTCCTCATTAAAATGAGGACAAGAAAAGTCAAGAGACCTGAGCAGGTTAGTGTTTGTAGAACATTTAGAACCGTGCCTGGCACCACAGAGAAGCTGTCTGCCTCACTGCAGACTTCAAAATAACAACAAATTAATTAGATGGAGAAACCGAGTCAAGCTGAGTCATTGAGTGCATTTCGCCCCCCCCCCCACAAACCCTAAGTGTTGACTAACCGAATCTCTCAACTTTCAACTATTTTTAGTCCTGTTGACACAGTCTCGGTGCCCGTATCTGAGCTCAGTGGGGCCTCACCCCACAGCCATGCGCCAGGGCCACCAAAGTCCTCCATTCCCATTAAAAGATGCAAAGAGGAAAAGCTTCCCTCCACAGGGACGTTTGTAAGTGTGCACGTAGGCTCACATTTAAAAAAAAAAAAAAAAAAAGATCTGAGTCCTCTTGCAGATAAATAGATATTCTTAGGAATATCTACTTTTTCTCCCATTACACCCTTCTGTCTGAAGATGTAAAGCCAGAGAGCTGACCTTTTGTCAGGTCCCATGATCTGATGACTGTTTTCTATTTCTGCTACTAGAAATCAAAACTGATCAGATCAGAAAGTCCTGGAAGCTTCTATCTCTGAATCCTGAAAGACTGGCCCATTTTTATTTCACTGTAAAATGAGAGAAGCTGTCCCCCAAGGCACCGTGAGCCTTGGCTGTCCCAAGTGCAACCTACACTTCACCTTGATACAGAGCTGTGGGCTGAAACCGGTGAGGCACCTGCGTGCCTTTGGAAAGGCACAGAGAGCAGGTGGGGCCACAGGCAGAGAGAAGCCTGGAGCCAGCAAGTAAATCCTTGCTCAGCAGTGTGCTTGGCTGCCCAGTCTCCGGGCATAGGGCTAGACTGCGGTTTCATTCATTGGCTATGAAACCTTCCAGTGCTAGGATCCGGGGGCTTGTAGCTCAGTTTCCGGGGAATCATCATACTGAAATGTAATCCAGCAGGATCCTCCGGATACCAGGAAAGAAATGGAGCAAATGGCCAAGGCCATCCCTTTTCTGCGTTTTGCCTTAAAACCGTGTTCTGTGACATTCCCAAGTTTGTGTTTTCTTTAAATTTCTGCAATTAGCCACACAAGTGGTTCCGTTGTTTCCTGAACCTTCATCAGAGCCCAAGGACCTAATTCAATAAGATTTGGAATTTTTTAAATATACAAATAGCAATTGTACTACTTATTCAAACCAAACGGTCAAAGCCTATTTTTTTCCCCGACTCAATGGGAGTCCTTGAGGTTATACAAGTGTGTGCGTGTGTGCATGTGTGTGTGCGTGTGTGTGCGTGTGTGTGTGTGTGTGTGTGGTATAGGCATGTGGAGTTTTTAATGAAAACCTTTTAAAGGCATAGTGGGGTAAGTTAACAATCTAAATTTAAGTTAACTTCTTGAATTATGCACACATTTAGTCCTTATTATTTAATTTTCTTTCTTCGTGTGTGTTTTCCACTAAGTGGTAAGAAAGAAAGATCAGTCACAGGAATGCTGGTAAGATGGGGTAATGCAGTTCCTTAATATTTGTCACCACCCCCTAACACACCCTGAGAAAACAAACAGCAAAGAATGCAGCTTTTCATGCGTTATCGGTCCTTCCAGACAGCTGGCTTCCCCGCCCCCCACCAATAAATCACTCCAGGTCAATAAGACTTGTGATGATTTCATAGAATTTTCTCTAAACAACAACAAAAATACCCACTAAGTGACATCATGGATTAAACACGGCCTATGATCCACTAACGGTTTAACTTTTATGTAACTGCCATTCACCCCACTTTTGGTTAAGAACATTTATGCTTGGGGCGCCTGGCTGGCTCAGTGGGTTAAAGCCTCTGCCTTCGGCTCGGGTCATGGTCCCGGGGTTCTGGGATTGAGCCCCGTGCCGGGCTCTCTGTTTGGTGGGGAGCCTGCTTCCTCCTCTCTCTCTCTCTCTGCCTGCCTCTCTGCCTACTTGTGATCTCTGTCTGTCAAATAAATAAATAAAATATTAAAAAAAAAAAAGAAAACATTTATGCTTTACAGAAGAATTTAGCAAAAGGTCTGTATTCAGTAGGCATTTAATGGTATTATAATAATATAATATTGGAGTTATAATAATGAAAATCATCCTCAAAATCTTAAAAAAAAAAAAAAGTAACCAGTTTTAGATACCTTTGAGACAATGACCGCTAAAAAGTTCAGCCTACTTCACTGATAAAAACAGGAGTAGCAAATTTAGTTATTTATGTAACTTCCAGGTTTTTCTGAACGGGGCACCAGAGTCTCATATTACAAAATGTAAAAGGCATAAAAGGGTACACAGCAGAAAGTTCTCCCTCGACTCCCAGCTTCCCGGGTTCCTCCCCAGAAGTGATCAACAGAAGCAGTTTCCAGGGGAGCCCCTCACAGGCAGTGGGTTGGATCAAACATATTTAAATGCTCCCCAGCGTCTCTAACGACATGTAGCTTAGGTTTTTCCCTTCTGAGTTTCTAATAATTTGAAATGGTACTTTTAGCAGGCGGTGGGTCACCTACAGTAGGGTCCCTTGGCCGACAAAAGCTGAAATCCACATTCCGAGTACAGTAACACATTCCTGTCCCTCTGCCCTGTCCCCAACATTCACACATGCGTGAAAGGTTCCAGCCCCCTAGGATCTGCTCTGATGCGGGAGTCCTGCAGGGGGAGGTTTTACAGGAGATGATCTTCAGTGATTCTTTCTTTGGAGACCCTGGAAGTCAAGAGCTCTCGTGCCTAATCCCTCCATCTCTGGAATGTTCCATGGGAATGCTGGACAATGACGTGTTGTGGCATGATTTTTGTTCATTACATTTCATCCCTGCCAGGGCTTCCCAAAGTACTTAGAGTAAGTTCCATACGATTTAGAGTGGCCACAAACATGGGTCTGCACCAGCCACTCAGGCCCTGGCCCCCTCCTTGCAACCCCGGAACATGCCCAGCAGGGACTGTGTTCAGGCCCATTCTGCTCCCGGGCTTCCCCTGCATTTTTTTTTTTTTTTAATATAATCTCATCATTCAAGTTTGAGCTCAGAATTCATCTTCTGGGAGAGCCCTCCCAGACCACGAATGCTGAATGTCTGTTTTAATCAGGCACCCATTTGTTCTCTTTCTGCCCAAGTACTGACTGGCTTTACTTTATCACAGGCATGGCTATTGGTACCATTCTGTTTGTTGATTGACTGATGGATTCTCAGGTTTATTTTCCACATTCCCCCACCGGACTGCGGACTCTAGGTGTGTCTGCCCAGTTCACCCTACCATTCCCGGCAGCCAGCCAAACAGAAGTCACTTAACAAAGACTTGTTTGTCTCACTCTCAGGGTTGTAAGTTGGGGCCGTGATTGGGTGCAGAGATTACTTAAAAATTAAAATCTTAAAAAAAAGGTGGAATCAGGTTTAAAGAGCACTGTCCGATAGGAAGCACTATGAGCACATAGTATGTTTTTCTAAGATGAAAAGTGGTCTCACTATGTCTTCATACCATTACTCACTCTTTGAAAGGATTTGGTGTGTTTGTTTTCCTATTAGTCAATCTGCCTTTGCCCCTAAAATGTAAGCTTCTATGGGGGAATGGTTTGGGTCTGTACAGTTTGCCCCTTAGATGTAGCATTTCTAGAATAGCGGTACCTACCTCATAGGATTATTTTGAGAAGAAATGAGATAATGCATGTAAAATGCTTTCAATGGTATGTGGAACACATGATGCGTTTGATTAAATCAGGGATAATTATTAATTTTACCATCAAGTGAACTCATATTTCTGATGCTTTAACTTCTATTAGAGGGAATTTAAGGCATCTGTGGTTCAATGTTTTAAGTCCCTGCTCCCGTTTTCATGGCAGAGATTTATGGCATCAGGAGTTTACCAAGTGGCAACCGGTGCTTCAAATCAATAGATTTGGGGTGCCCTGGCTAGCTTCGTCAGTAGAGCAGGTGACTCTTGAGCTCGGGATCCTGTGATCAGGCCCCATGGCAGGCTCCCTGCTCAGCCTGGAGTCTGCTTCTCCCTGTCCCTCTGTCCTATCCCTCTCTCTCTCTCAAATAAATAAATAAAATCTTTAAAAAAAAAAAAAAACTCCAAAGAATGGACCAGACAAAAGTCTATGTTAAGTGAGACCCCATTGTTATTTTTCACTAGGAAACTCATAATATATTGGTTGAGAACTATCTAGTCCGGTTCCATCATCTCTTCAACATGTTTAATAAATGGAGAGAAAGAATAATAGCAAAATAATGCAAAGTGTTAATAGCTGGAGAGGGGAGAAGTAAGAGGTGAATGGGGCTCTCTGCTTCAAGAAAATTTATTTTCATCCAACTTGGGTATACAGTTTTAGGAATCTAAAATTTAAAGCTGGACATGAGAGAGAATTACCATTTTCAACATTGCCCTATAACATGTGGGTATTCAGTATCTTCTTCAAATTGTGTCCGGGAAAGGAAACAGAGGTGATTCTCTTGGGTACACAGAGTTGGCAGTTGGCTATATTGTATATCGTAATCATCCATAAATCAGCATATTACCACTTTGTTGTGGCGCCCCTGGAAAAGCATCCCTATCATTTCCATCAGGCAACAGTTATGCTGACTCCAGGAAGGATTTGAAAATTAAGTCTAGAACATATATATGGACGTCCATGCATAGAAATAAAGGCCTGTGATTGTTGATAACAAACTGACAGCAACAGCTATCTCTTTGAGAAATGGGAAAGTGAGCTTAGCAATGGTAGCCGAGAACTTTCAGTTTTATCTCTGAAGTATGGACGTTCTTACAAATTAGATTCATGCACTGCTTGCATCATTAAAATGTGATTTGGAAAGTACTTAAGACAATCGTGCTAAAAGCATAAAAAGTAATAGAAGCAGCAATAGTCCTGGAAAAAAATTCAACCAAGCACCATGGTTTAATATTGCTACGTTTATATTTGTTGTACAGTAATGCACAGTCATCTGCATGTCTTTTACCTTCAGTGAAGTTATGATATTTTAGAATTGAAATTTGGGTGCATGATAATTTTTTAATTCCCCCATGCCCTGGAAGCCCTATTCATACATCGCTCCTCCTGAAACACCTCCCCTTCCAAAAAAAAAAAAGCAAAAAACAGTCCCACGTTTGACAAGACCACAGGCCCCAGGGCCATCAGAATGAGACACTCTCCACTTGTCACTTGATTCTGCAAAAACCATTTTATCAGATCAACAATGATTTCTGCCTAAAAAGGAAAACCCCCCACCTCCCCTCCAAAAGCAGGGTGTCAGTCCCTACGCCTAGATCCGAAAGCTCTGGGGCCGTGACCGGCAGAGGAGTCATGGTGCGTCTGAGGGGATAAGAGGCGATAAAATGTATCAAAGGGGGCCTTGACACATGGGATGCTACGCAGGCCTGTCTCCCCGGGAGCATCTCTGGCCTGACTGACAGGGGATTAATCCACGGGGGGCCGGTAAACAATGGCTGAAGTGGGCTTGAGACCCAACACCTGGATGTGGGGCTGGATGCCGTAGGGAGGCCGCGCCCCACTGTGAGGGGACACAGGCCCTCCCGACACACCGCTTAAGTACCCCTTCCACGGCTCATGGGGCCTCCGACCTGCCACCCTTTCTCTTGGATAAACATGTTTGAAAAATAGGTCAGGATTTTTTTGTTTTGTTTTTGTTCCGTGCTTGGGGCCCAGGGGAGCAGAAGATGTTAGAAATTCAACAGCCGCCCGCTGTGAGTTCTTAACAGAAAAGGGTTTTGGATGACAGCCCAGCGCCTGGGTAGATTGGGATCCGGATTCAAGCGGGTCAGGAGTGAAGCAGGCCTGTCTGAGATGATGAGGGCCGCTGGGACTGGGGGGAGCGCCAGGGAATCAGGGTTCCTCTTGGGACAAGGGATGATGGTGTCGTGTGGTTTTTAACTTAAAAAAAAGTTGTTGTTGTTTTTTTATACATGAGCACCAAAGGGAGTGACCATGACAGGAGGCCCAAGACATGCTTTATTATTTTTTTTTTTTAAGATTTTATTTATTTATTTATTTGACAGAGAGAGAGATCACAAGTAGGCAGAGAGGCAGGCAGAGAGAGGAGGGAAGTAGGGGGCTTGATCCCAGGACCCTGGGACTGTGACCTGAGCCGAAGGCAGAGGCTTTAACCCACTGAGCCACCCAGGTGCCCCCTAAGACATGCTTTAAATTCTTCGGAGGTGGAGAGGCCTAACTGAACCAAGCATGAGCAAAATGTTAATAATTATTGAATTGGGGTAACTTGTTACTCTACAACTGGGTATATTTGAGCATTCTACCCAAATAATAACAATAACAATAATAAAAAATAATAATAAGGTTTTAAAGTGTTCCAAAAAGTGGCAGGTGGTGTGAAAATTTACTGAGTCTGTGTCAGCTGGAATGCTTACGCTCACGGATCCGGAACACATTCTTACCTGCATCCGTGAGGTGGAGAAACCCTTCTGAAAGCAACGGCTGGTACCACTGGTGACAGGCAGAAACTGAGTAAACCACGACAGTTTTATCTCCTGAGCTACGCCGCCTCATCTGCGACACCAGCTCCCTCTTACTGAGTGCTTACTCTGCATCCGTGATCCCATTTAATCCTCATGTGGCTCAGAGAGGTGAAGTAATTTTCCCGAGGTCACCCAGCTCCTCGGTGGTAGACCCAGAGTTGAAACTCAAGCAGTCAAGTTTTAGATGCTGTGCCCGGCTTGGGACCCACTTTCTGACAAGAGATCAGTGAAAGGGAAAAGAAAAGTCATAAGCCGTGCTGCCCCATCCTTATTGGGAAGTAAAATGATTAAGGAGTTACTTATTTAGCTCCCCAGGACCATGAGATTTTTTTCTAAACTCACTCAGTGAAATCACAGTTTTTCATTATGGATTTTTTTTTTTTTTAGGCCCTGAGCATCCTCTGTCTTGCCTCACCGAATCCTCACCAACCCCTTGAGGTCAACATCACTCCCATTTCACAAATGAGGAATGAGAGACACAAAAAGTGAGTATTTGCCCAAAGTCTCGTAACAAGACAGTGGCAGATCCAAACACCGCATTGAATTATTGTTTATCCTGGCTACTGCGTTTCTGAGGCCCCTTAAACTTTCTGCCTCACCTTAGTCCCAGGCCTGCTTTCTTGGTAGCTCATGACATAGTTTAAAGGGTTTTTTTTGTTTTTTGTTGTTGTTGTTGTTGTTGTTTTAATTTATTTGACAGAGAGAGATCACAAGCAGGCAGAGAGGCAGGCAGAGAGAGAGAGAGAGAGGAGGAAGCAGGATCCCTGCTGAGCAGAGAGCCCGATGCGGGACTCGATCCCAGGACCCCGAGATCATGACCTGAGCCGAAGGCAGCGGCTTAACCCACTGAGTCACCCAGGCGCCCTAAAGGTTTTTTAAAAAAGAAATCAGGGGGTGCCTAGGTGCCTCGGTCAGTTGAGCACCCAACGCTTGGTTTTGGCTCCAGTTGTGATTTGGAGGTCCTGAGGTCGAGCCCCCATATCTGGCTCTGTGCTCAGCAGGGAGTCTGCTTGTCCCTCTCTCCCCCACGCTGGTTCTCCCCTCAAATAAATAAATAAATAGACTCTTAAAAATAGGTATATTTTAAAGTAAAGAAATTAAATAGCTGGGCTGGGGCTTTAGTCCCCACTACTGTGCCGTTCTCCGGGGCAGAGACCACCCCTCATCCGTCTTTATGCTCCCAGCTGTTAGCACATAGGAAGGCCTAAGCCTGAGATTTTTGCTAAGGCAAAAATCTCAAGTAATCGGGGTGTTTCCTTTTGGTCAGAAATTCCAGGAAGGAAGGATGACAGTCAAAAAAAGAAAAGAAAAAAAAAAGACGATGGATGCAAACCAAGAAGGAGGTCATCGATTATGTCGCTGCTACAACTCCTTCGGGAAAAAGACTGTCATTTGCACACGAAGAGCGCCAGAAAATGCTAGTTCTGAACAGGTCTTCCAAATAGGAAAGGAGGCACAGGTGGAAATTCTGCCCACGAATGACACTCCGTGTCCGTTATTGCACTTGGATGTAGAAAAATGCTGGCCTGAAGTTTTGAAGGAAAAACTGGCAGAAACAATGGAAGAAAAGCACATCATCAATAATAATTTTAACAATAGTGATAGATTACCCCCTTTAGAAATCAGAGGAATCCCAGGCCGTACCAAGAGAACACTGCCTGGGTTGGGAAGCCGGCATGAAGTTTTTTCAACTTGGGGTCAAAAGGATTGTATCTAACAACAAGCATAATCATAGTTCACAGAGCAATTCATGACACATACAAGACACTGAACTAAACCCTTGCTATGCATTAACTCACTCGATCCTGTGAGGTCAGTATTACCCCCATTTCATGAATTCAAACATTTGCCCAAAAGCCTCGTCATAGCTAAAAAGAGGCCCAGCAAAGGGTTGAACCAAAACACACCATGAGGCTCCTTCACAACCATTTAAATCAGGGAAAGAAAACAAAGCAGTTGTTTAATTTTTGTAAAGATGCCCAGGTTCCTGATTGTTTGATTGGAGCTCATGCCCTTCTGTTGGCTTCTGCTGAAACTATTCGCATCAGAATCTTCCAGGCTCATCCAAAGTGAAGATTAGTTTCAAGGACAGGTTGTTCTGGGAAAAGTATGGCGGGCACTTCAGAAAGGAACTTTCCAGATTTTCTCAGCTCCTTGTGGGTCTTCTGATTCTTCCCAGAAGATAGACATTTTCCTCCCGACCCAAAACCAGACTGTCAAGTAAAATAATAAAGGGAAATCAGTTGCCTGTGTGTGTGGTTCTGACTTGTGGCCCGTGGGACACAATCCAGCATGTGGCTCCAGAGAACATTTTGGGGGACAGTTTCAGAAGGGACCTTCCTTAGATCAGTATCAAAACTGAAGGGTAAGGGACGAGCATGGGCCATCCCTTAACAGAACTCAAACACCAAAGAGGAGAAAAACAGATGAAAGGCTGTTAGTTTCTCTAGTAAATGGCAGTCACCGAAACTGCATAATCTCTCCCACAAAACAGTACGAAGCTCTGTACCTACAACCAAACATCACTGTTCCCAGCTTCCCCTTGGCTTCACATTTTTAACATCTCCGGGATTAGACCTGCATCTTAGAATCGAAGTCCCATCACCAGTGAATTCGTGGAAGTTTTTCTTTCTTAGCAGCACATAAAATAATCATGAAACCTACAGCCTAGGGTGTCTTGGAGTCATTGAAATCATGTCAGAAAATCAGTCATGTGTGTGTGGCCCTCCCGAAAAATCCCAGTCTATAGCCACAAAAATCCCTGTTAGGAGATTAAACTTTAAGTCCGGACGTTGGCTCGTCACGGTGAAAAGCCAAGGTTATGGAGCCAAAAACGTATAAAAAAACTGAAGTCACGAAATAGATGTATGGATGACAGCCTCCAGGGGCTTCTCCAAGAAGTCAGCCTGGTGGGTTCGTTCACTGCCCTGGACCCCCATCCTCCAGAGTTTTCCATCTGTGGAATTATGATTGGGTTTAGGACACGGAGGTGGCTCCGGATCTCATAGTGGCTCGCAAAAGTTTGGCTCCGGGAGGGGGGTCCACAGTAGCACGCATGAATCTGGTGTATCGGGAAAGAGAGCCCCTTGAACTCCGCCTGGAGGGAACAAAGCGTTTCCAAGACGCAACCGAGTAGCAGATGTTGAGTTATCTGAAGGGTCAGAATGCCAATTAGATATTGAACATGGCAGGAGGAGGGTGAGGTTTCCAAAACAAATGAACAATGACTAGGAGCTGGCCCAGAGTCGAGGCTCAGGTCCTGCTGTTCTTTTGTACAATGATTTGTGGCAAATTTGTTTTGTCACTGAGGCATAGTTCCCCCCGGGTCTTAAAGTGATTTTGTAATCACCAAAAGAATTTTTCCCCCCTTTAAATGTCCTTTTCCTAATCAAACCTGGGTATCAGTGTATTACCTTAAGAAATAAAGAAAATAAATTTGAACACCCGCACGTATTTTTAGCTACGTGGGAGATGTCCAAAGGCGAGTCATCCTATGTGGAAAAATCGGCAGAAGGAGTGAAAAGGAAGGGAATGATTCCATTAAAAAATTGTTTTTGGATGGAAGTCTGAAAGAATTCTGATCTTTTATTCACTTTAAAAGAATAAGATAAATACTTATCCTTTGGTCCAGCAACGAAACAGATTTTTGCTCCTTTTCCATCTTAGGGGATAAGGGTCTAATTTTAAACCTAAAAAACCTAAAGAAAGAAAGATGTGGGAAGCCTGAGATAGGAAATGCTTCCATAGTTAATTACGTATTTATATTGGTGTTACCATCATAAATCATTCTTAGAGAAACAAAACCAAGTAATAGCACAACAATGGTGTTCTGTTTAAATAGTTTCATTCGGTGCCTGAAATACTTCTGGGTATTTTTTTCCCTGGAAGCCACCCACATTTAGTAAAATTATATCACTGAGTGGAGCCTACCCTGCTCTCTCTCTCCCTTCTGACTCCTGGTGAGTACTGGACCGTGGCACACCCAAGGCAAACCGGCAAAAAAAGGAAATTAGGATTGCATTGATTTAAATCAGCCTGTGCTGTGACCAAATTATTTAGTTCTCTCTTGACCTTTGGAGGTCAGATTTGACTATTTATGCTATCTGCTAATGCTTTACTATTTTTCAGTGCTCTGCCTGTTAACAATTCTGACCCACAGCCTGAAGGGTCGTTCTATTAAACAATCGCTAATTACTCCCTGAAACATATGCCCCGTTTTAAAATGTCATTTGAATAAAAGCCCAGCCCAAACCCCCTACATTTGATTCATGAAAGAAAACAAAATATAAGCGTTTGAATATTTCTGAGAAGCCAAACGTTGTCGTGGTTGAGCAAACGGAAGATAATCTACCTTACTCTAATTCTTAATTTAGAAATTGCTTAGACTAAAGACTGTTTCTAAAAATGGAGAGCCCAGGCAGTGGACATGCGCCTTTAATCACCCCATCAAAGATGCTTTAACATTCCTGCACTGAATGTTTTTATCCTTGCTAAAGATCTTAAATGCAAGAACATTATGTAAATTTTGGCTCTCTTCCTTTGTTGGCGCCCCAAAAATGATTATCAGTTCGGTGCCAGATAACATGGTAAGTGCTGGGATGGAGGAGTGAACAAGACAGCCAGTAGAGCCAGAAGTCTCTGAAAATTAGCCTTTTTGTTATCTGCCTGGAAAATGCTACGTTTGTTAAGAGAGCAAATAAAGACAAACAGATGTTCCCATCTCAATGTTTCCCAGGAATATGAAGTTATGGGTCAGGGGATATGGTTTGCTTTCCAAAATTTGTCTCACATTGTCTTTGAGACATAAAAAACAAACAAACAAACAAAAACTGTTACTTGAGGCACCTGGCTGAGTCCGTAGAGCATGCTTGATCTCAGGACTGTGAGTTCGAGCCCCACGTTGGGTGTAGAGATTAAAATCTTACGGAAAAACTGATATGAGGAAGTGGAGAGGCAACGTGGGGGGTTTGGGCGGTAGGAAAGGAATAAATGAAACAAGATGGGATCGGGAGGGAGACAAACCATAAGAGACTCTTAAACTCACAAAACAAACTGAGGGTTGCTGGGGGGAGGGTTATGGACATTGGGGAGGGTATGGGCGATGGTGAGTGCTGTGAAGTATGTAAACCTGGTGTTTCACAGACCTGAACCCCTGGGGCTAATAATACATTATATGTTAATAAAAAAATAAAAAATTTTTTAAAAATCTTAGGGGAAAAAAAAAGAAAAAAAAAAAAACCTTTGGTACTGTCTGCAAAATAAAAAATAGTAACTTGGGCGCCTGGGTGGCTCAGTGGGTTAAGCCGCTGCCTTCGGCTCAGGTCATGATCTCAGGGTCCTGGGATCGAGTCCCGCATCGGGCTCTCTGCTCAGCAGGGAGCCTGCTTCCTTCTCTCTCTCTCTGCCTGCCTCTCAGTGTACTTGTAATTTCTCTCTGTCAAATAAATAAATGAAATCTTTAAAAAAAAAAAAAAAATAGTAACTTATTTTAGGTCAAAATAGCCAGAGACAAAGAGCACGTTGAAATAATACTTTAACTAAAATTGTTATATTTACTATTACTCAATTGAACGGTACAATTGAAATGCCACGCAGGAACGTCAAAGGATTTGGCTAAGGCGCTGGTGTGCATCGACACTCGGCTGCCTTCAGACCTCGGAGCCGGGCTGTGCCAACATAATCTAACAAAATCTCTCCTCGTGGTGACGCTCTGCTACGTAAACAAGTGAAATATGACAGGAAAGTGGGCACACCATCTACTTCCTGATTTCCTGAGCTCCACATTCTTACACATAAACCTCTAATTCATTTCAGAATGCAAAGGTCACCACAAAAAAATCTGAGGCTAAATATACCCTTTTGTCCAGCAGAAGGATAACAGATTTTCTTTTTTTCACCAAAATGTTTCCACAACCAGGTGTTTCCCATGTTGGCCTATAGCCACATTAGGAGTATGTCTGCAGACCTAGCAATTAGCATTAAACACTTAAAAAAAAAAAAAAAACTATCTGGAATAATGTTAGATTTATGGAAAAGTTGCAAAGTTGATGCAAAGAGTGCCTGTCGGCCCACTGCCCCTGTCGATCCCATCTTGCTGACCCACGGGCGTCCATCAAAACTAAGAAATTAGGGGCGCCTGGCTGGCTCTGGCGATGGAGCACATGACTCTTGATCTTAGGGTTGTGAATTCAAGCCCCACATTAGGTACAGAGATTACTTAAAAAAAATAAATAAACTAAGAAATGAACACTGGTGCAATACCATTAACTAAACAGACATTATAGGTTTCCCCAGTTTTCTCACTGATACACCTGCCCACGATCCAATATTACATTTAGGCATTGTAAACTCGTAAATTTAAGTATTTCTGTGACTTACTGCTCAAAATAATTTATTTGGGGGGTGCCTGAGTGCTTCAGTCGGTAAGCATCTGACTCATGATCTCAGCTCAGATTTGATCTCAGGGTCACGAGTTTAAGCCCCATGGAGGGGGGCTCCACACTGGGTGTGGTGCCTACTTAAAAAAATTATTATTATTGTTATTATTATTATTATTATTTATTTGGAAGTTAACAAATGATTCATTTTAAGAGGTATTTTCAGAGTAAAAAGTCTGGATTTAGCTTAATCGGTCAGACAGAGATGGCAAAAGAGTGCCCACGTTAGATGTTTATATTTAAGCACGATACAGGTTGAGAAATTCTCTTTCTCCAAGTAATAAAATACACTGTTGTCAGATTTTAAAAGGAAAAGACAAGAAAAAGAGATGCCCTTGGGGAGGAAAACCACACCGTTTTCCACCGATCCCATTCGCAACGATTACGACCACGGATCATATTTCTGGTCAGGTTTCTTAGCCCGTCCGTCAGTCAGCTTCCCTCTCTGCAGAATGGGAATCATGGTTGCTCTGATCGCACAGAGAGGCAGGTAACAGGGTGGTTAAGAGTGTGGACTCTGGAGCTGGACTTTCTGGCTCAGTCTGGGCTGTGCCACCTTCTGGCTCTCTGACCTTGGAGAAATTACTGGACTTAGCATCTGGTTTCTCAGTTTCTCGTCTGTAAATCGGGCATAACAAGGTACCTGCGCTGGAGAGCTGCTACAAGGACTGAATGAGCTGATAAGTATAAAACAGAACACTGTCTAGCATATAATAAGTCCTATAAAATAGTTATTATTACTATTTGGGGATTTTTCTAAGGAATAACTCAGTGAACACATGGAAAGGTCTTAAAACATAGTGTCAAATTAATGTAAGGTTGGGGCGCCTGGGTGGCTCAGTGGGTTAAGCTCTGCCTTCGGCTCAGGTCATGATCTCAGGGTCCTGGGATCGAGTCCTGCTCAGCAGGGAGCCTGCTTCCCCCTCTCTCTCTGCCTGCCTCTCTGCCTGCTTGTCATCTCTCTCTGTCAATGAAATAAATAAAAATCTTTTTAAAAATTAATGTAAGCTCTAGCTAGTGTTGATGAGGGAACAGGGATAAGAGAAAAGCAATTCTGGTGACAAGTTTAAACTTGGTCACAGATCCACTTCTGGGAATCTACCAAGGACGTTGAAAGACAGACGTGATAAATGCATTGTTCTTTCATTCATTTCTCTACTTGTTGATTATAATAAATATTTATTGAGTGTCTTGTTGCCAGGCTCTGCTCTAGGGGCTGGGACACAGCGTCATGAAAGACACACCTTTTCTGCCAACTTGGAGCCAGCATTCTAGGAAGGACACAACCATATGCCCCCAGATGTCAGAGATGAGGGCTTAAAAAAAGGGGGGGGGGGCGCCTGGGTCGCTCAGTCCTTAAGCGGCTGCCGCCTTGGGCTCAGGTCATGATCCCAGGGACCTGGGATCAAGCCCTGCATCAGGCTCCCTGCTCGGCGGGAAGCCTGCCTCTCTCTCTCCCATTTTCCTTGCTTGGTTTCCTCCTCTCTCGCTGTGTCTCTCTGGCAAATAAATAAATAAAGTCTTTAAAGAAAAAAAAAAAACAAAAAGGTCAGGCAGGTAAGGAATAGAGGTAGAAGAGGGATCTAGAGAGAAATCCAGGGATACTCAGACCTTAATACAGGAGGGATACAGACCCCCGGGTACCTGGAGGAAGAAGGTTCTGGAAAGAGAGAAGAGCAAGCACAAAGGCTTGTGGTTTGGAGCCCAACACAGGTGAAAGATATGCAGAAAAATATAGAGGGCTCCTATTTTTGACAAGGGGAAAATGGAAAGTAGCAGATGAGACACAGATGAACAAATGTCCTTGGGCGGTTAATCGTGTTTACCTCAGCGCAAAGGACTGAGGAGAAAATCTTTCCGATTTTCTTTATGAACAGGTATCTTTCTCTGTTTTTCCAATGAGCATGTATTACTTGTAATTTAGATGGAACAAACAAATGTTAAGAGTTCTGGAAGAATTATAGTCTTTTCCTGAAAGAGTCTAGAACAGGGTCTGGTCACAGTCACAATATAGACATCGAGGGCTGAATAATGCCGGTGGGGCCACCCGTCCTTGCCTTCTATCTTCTAGATGCCAGCAGCACAAGCCAAGCTGTGACAACGGAAAATGTCCGCACACAGCGCCCGCCAGATGTCCTCTGAAGGTCCAAATGCCCACACACACACCCCAGGCACTACCACATTGGAGACCCACCGGTTTAGGGGAAACTTGGGCTCTGGAGGCAGCCTGCCTGGGTTCAAACCCCAGTCCTGTCCCTTGCAAGCTGTGAAGCCTGTTACTTATCTCCTTGTGCCTCAGTTTCCTTATCTGTAAAACAGACATCCTGAGACTGTCCTTCTGGGGAGTCTGTGAGGACAAAAGGGGCATGCACCTAGGACAGGCTGTGGCACGCGAGAGGACTGCGTGAGTGTGGTCACTGATGTGCATAGTGTCCCCCACCCCCGTGAGACAACTTCAGCAGGAGAGCCCCAGGCCGGCCTCCCGTGCTCCCCCTCTCTCGCCGCCACCATCCGACCACCCAGGGGTTTGGGCCTGGGAGCCCGGCTCTGGGCCTGGGAAACAGGGAGAGGAAAGGAGTGGCTCAAACTCATTGTTCAACCTGGGGAAGCGGCCAGGTTAAGTGTTTCCTGTGCCTTTTGTTTAAGGGGGAAAGTGAGCTGTGCTCTAACTCCCAGTGGACTCGGTCCCTGCGGGGATGGTTTTCTTCCCAGAAACGGTTCCAAACCCGCCTGCGTGTGTCTTTTTCCAGAGCGGGTAGACGGAGAAACCGTTTTAGCCACCCTTCCTCCTCTCCCGCCTCTGTTGCGCTCTCTCTCTCTCTCTCTCTCTCTCTCTCACACACACACACACACACACAAGCTTATTTTCCCCAAAGCAAACCGCATCCCTCTACAGGACCCACTCAGCCCCTGCCCCAGTCCGGTCCGCATTTCTCTTTGGTGGAAATTAGAAGCCATACCCCACAAGGCTGGAATTTGGAATGCCCTCTGTTTCCTTCGTGTTTTTTTTTTCCCCCGATAAACACGGTTTTTGTTTTTTAACATTTCGACTCTCCTCATCAATGCTTTCTTTAATTATAAATATATATTTTAATATACACTTATATACATTTTAGGTATCATTTGTATTTATACACTATGTGTTTAGTTGTAGATGTTATTCATAAGCACTTTTATTTCTATTAATAACATATTTTATATTGATGTACTTAAGTATATAATATATTCCATGTTGTGTATCATCAATGTGTGGATAGAAATATGCACATTATGTGTAGTAAAAGCACTGATTCTCAATAGCGGCAATTTTTGCCTCCTCCCCCTAACCCTCCAGGACATTTGTCAATATCTGGAGTTTTTTTCAAATTTTTATTATTATTATTTTTAAAAGATTTTATTTATTTTTGACAGAGAGAGTGAGTGAGAGAGGGAACCAAGCATGGGGGGAGCTGGAGAGGGAGAAGCAGGCTCCACGCGGAGCAAGGAGCCCAACATGGGGCTCGATCCCAGGACGCCGGGATCATGACCCAAGCCGAAGGCAGATGCTCAACAAGTGAGTCACCCAGGCGCCCCTCTGGAGTTGGTTGTTTTCTTTTTTTAAGGATTTTATTTTTTAAGTAAGCCTTCCACCCAACATGGGGCTCAAACTCACAACCCCAAGATCAAGAGCCAGCCAGGCACTTTTTCTGGGAATATTTTAGATTGTTGTGACCTAAAGTCCTGCTGGTGTCTAGTGGGTAGAGACCAGAGATGCTACTAACCATCCTACAGTGCACAGCACAAGTCCCCAGCACAGACCATTCTCTGGCCCAAAACATCAATCCTCCCCAGATTGTGAAATCCTGATTTAAACAAACGAATATGCAGTCATTAAACCAATACAAAGCACCGGCTCCGTGCTGACAGTTTTACATGCATCACGTCTTTCTCATCCTTTTTGCAACCCTTCTATCATTCCCATTTTGCAGATGAAGAAACTAAGGCAGGCAGAGTTACAGATCTTGCCCAAGCCCACACAGCTGGTAAAAGGCGGAGAACCAGGATCGGGACCCGGCCTGTCTAAATCCAGGAGCCAGAGTCCTACCTACTGTACCATGAGGCCGTGGAAAGCTATCTTGCATAAATTGTTAGGCAGAAAAGCGCTGGCTCAGTTGGCAGAGCAGGAGACTCTTCATCTCGGAGTCATGAGTTCAAGTCTCATGATAGAACAGAGCTTACTTTTAAAAAGCGGGGGCACATCCAGGGCACCTGGGTGTCTCAGTTGGTTAAACATCTGCCTTCGGCTTAGGTCATGAACCCAGGGTCCTGGATTCAAGGCCCAAGCAGGGAGTCTGCTTCTCCCTCTTACCCTCGCAGACTCTCTCTTTCCCCCAAATAAATAAATAAGCAAATCTTGGGGCGCCTGGGTGGCTCAGTCATTAAGTGTCTGCCTTCTGCTCGATCCCAGGACCCCCACACTGGGCTCTTTGCTCAGCAGGAACCCTGCTTCTCCCTCTCCCACTCCCCTGGCTTGTGTTCCCTCTCTCGCTGTCTCTCTCTCTCTCTCTCAAATAAATAAATAAAATCTTCAAAAATAAACAAGTAAAATATTTTTAAAAGGGGAGGCAAATATGACAAGTTAATAAACCTGGTTCCATTTCTAGAAAAGAATTTGTGTCTACATTATAAAAGAGCTCAAGTCAGAAGAATGTGCCTCATGCTTTAGCCTGTGGTCCTCTGTGGGCGGCACCAGTTTCAGGCAGGTTCTTAGATACACACAGACACACACACACACATACACACACGTACATACACCCCCGTAGTCTCCCATGGTAACATCTCACTGATATTGTACATTTCCTCCATAGTTACTTACTATATCTTACAGTTTTATACAGCCTCATGTGCTTATTTGATGACTGGCTTTCGTCCTCACTATACCATTGCCTTCTTGGAAGCTACTTCTGTGCCCATTTCTTCCCCTCTGCTGAATTCTCACATAAGCTAGAGCCCAGCATGTAAAGAGCCATCAATAACTATTTGCCAGGGGGATGGCTGAGGTGAGATTATGGGAAACCTTCCCATCCCATGAGATGGACACAATAATGCTTGAATTGGCTCATCAAATGCATTCCCTTTGAGGTCAGAAGCAAACAATATCTATGTTTCTACACACAAACTGTGGTCCATCCATCCAATGAAATATGGTGCAGCCTATGAAAATAAGGTTGTAGGTAAAGATTTAATGCATGAGGGGCACCTGGGTGGCTCAGTAGGCTAAAGCCTCTGCCTTCGCTCAGGTCATGATCCCAGGGTCCTTGGATCGAGCCCCGCATCAGGCTCTTTGCTCAGCAGGGAGGCTGCTTCCTCCTCTCTCTCTGCCTGCCTCTGCCTACTTGTGATCTCTGTCTGTCAAATAAATAAAATCTTAAAAAAAAAAAAGATTTAATGCATGGAATGCATGTGATCACATTGGCAGGGAGACAGGGCTGGAAAAGCGGTGGGAGGGAAGGGCTGCGCGGTTCTGCTTGTGTGTGGCTGTGGGCAGATGTAGAGGAAACAAGCTAGGAGATGTGATTTCTTCTGGGGCGGTGGGATTACAGGTAATTTTTGATGTCCTTTTTCTCTCTCTCTTTTTTTTTTCTGGATTTGCTGCAATGAGCATGTAATTAATTTTGTAATGCAGTCAATTTTGTAAGATGACACATACACTCCAAAGAAGCATCACACTATGCAAAATTACACAACTAAAACCATGGGGCTTATAGAAGAAGTTTATCGGTGACACAGTAAAAAAAGATAGGAACCTAATATAAAGATGGATGCACAGTTTTACAACAAATTGATAAAAAGTATACAAATATTACCAAAATAGCCCTTTACCTTGGGGGAGAAAAAACAACCTCAGGTTTGTGGGAGTGGGTGTTAGCTAGGAGCTGTTGTAAAGTGTGGAAGGAGGCTCACCTGATTTTGGACAAAAGAGGTAACACTGCCGTGGATGGGTGTGGACAGTGACATACGCAGTGAATGGAAGGAGCATGTGGGTATTTGGATATGCGCGTGCGCATTTTGCGTATCCCCCGCCCCGGAGTCTTTCACCTGGGTGCACTTTGGCGTGTTCACGTTGTGTTGCTTGCAGACGAAATTGCACCTAAGCCAATGCGAGATGCGTGTTACGCTTGAATCACATCCTCATAGATCGGTCGCATTGGAACAAATTTCTGTTTTTAAAACAAGTGCTACATCACGACTGACTGTATGGGGCAGGGAACGTTTCAAATTATTGAGGGTAGAAATATTTCTGGCTTATAACCTTTGTACTTTTCCGACCAGTTACCACTCGTGTTTTATAGGAAGTCAGTAGACAGGTTACAGACTTTTAAAAGTGTTGATAGCAGACAACTATGGAGCACCTCCTATGGGTTTTTTAAATGCATGATCCTTTTTTCTTTTTAAAACTTGAATTCACCACCCATGGGCTTGAACTCACCAACCCTAGATCAAGACCTGAGCTGAGACCGAGAATATCACACTTAACCTCTGGAGCTACCCAGGCGCCCCTAAAGTGCATGATCTTATTTAATCCTCTCCCAGACTCTTGAGGCACAGAGAGGTGAAGCATCTTGCCCAAAGTCACACAGCTGTGACGTATCAGCACTGAATTTCACACTCAGGTCTTCCCTGACCCAGGATTATGCCCACACTCATTATTCTGTATTACATTTGAGTGGGACATGACACTGCTAGTGCTACCAGAAGTAGCACAAGCCACAGGAGGCACAGCATTAAGGATGACGTACCTGCTGGGGGCTTGGCTTGAATGTGAAGGGTACATTCCTGCCAGGAATACCAGCTAACATGAGACCATCACTACAACCCTCAGAAGCATATCCAGTTCTACCCACAAATTCTTCTTTGTTGGACCAGAAAACCATCAAGATGTAGGGACCAGAAGAGACCACTGGCACCCCACGTGGCTGGTCAGAGCAGTACTTAACCTTCCAGCAGGCTTGAGTACTATGCACTCTCGAGCACATCTCAGTTCGTCTGGTTCAAGTGCCCAGATCTTCTCAAACCCCATTTGGCATCGGGTTGAGAGCATAGGTTCTTGGGGTGCCTGGGTGGCTCAGTGGGTTAAGCCTCTGCCTTCGGCTCAGGTCATAATCTCAGGGTCCTGGGATCCAGCCAAGTGTCAGTGTAGGGCTCTCTGCTTGGTGGGGAGTCTGATTCTCCCTCTCCCACTGCCCCTCCCCCGCTTCTTCTCTCTCTCTCTCTCTCTCTCTCTCTCCCAAATAAATAAAAATCTTTAAAAAGAAATAGAGGATAATCGTTGAGTTGTGCAGATGCCACAGGTAACCCACATACAGGATCAGATCAGGTGAGTAGTGAGTGCCTAATAAATGTCAGCGAATGAAATGACAATTGCCATTCACAGTGACCCGATATTGCTCGTAAATACAATTTTCTGATCAGGAATAAAATTTCAACTAGCCGGATGCCATTATGTCTCAATTTTTAGTACACACTAGCAGAAAATAGATCCAGCCAGGGTTCTCCAAACTTCAGATCATGCCCCCAGCTGCGAGGACATTTTTACCCTACTCCCCCAATATGGGATGCTTACTTAAGTCACAGCCTCTGCATAGTTAGAGCTCCGCCCCTCCCACACTGTAATACCTCTCAAGGCACTCGGAGTAGGAGCCCAAGGGCTTAGGGCAGCCACAGGAGCCTGCTCTAGGTGAGCTAGCTTCCAGTGACTTCCCTGACTTCTCCTCCAAATCCATTCTGCAAAGCCCCACCCCCAACCCCGGCTTCCCTTCTTCTTTGCACACCTCAGTCATGCTCTTCCCTGTAGCCCTTGGGGCTGGCCCCTTCCTCTGCCCCGGGAGGCTCTTGCCCCAGATCTCTGCAAGGCTTATTCCCTCACCTCTCTCAAAACCGTGCAGAGATGTGACCTTGCCAGTGAGGCCCCGCCCTGACCACCGATGTGAAATTGCAACCCCCCCCCAACTCCTGTCTCATTCCTCTTTCCTGCTTAAACATTTATACCTTCTCATACACGGTGTAAGTTAACACCCACATTTAGTATTTATCGTCTTTGCTCCCTGCTAAGATGTAAGCTCCACGAGGCCAGGGAATTGATTCTGTCACCAATGTAGCTCCGCCCACAGGGCGGGGCCTGCCGCGTAGCAGGTGCTCAGTGAATGTTCCCGGCATTAAAACATTGAATGAGCTCCTGAATGAAAACTAAGCGTTTCCTTTATCCACGTACAGCTATAGGTTACATCCAGAAAGACAGCTTTGTTTTGGTAGAAACTTCTAGTCGTCCTTCAAGATCCATCTCTCTTCCACCCAGAGGGGAAAAGACTGTGTTGCGTAGCCTCCTTTGTAGTTGAGGTAAAGGCATGTGACTAAGTTCTGGCCAACAGGATGGAGACAGAAGTGTCAAGAGTCAGGGGGGTCGCTCTCCTCTTTCTGAGTCCCCTGCTGCCCGGAACTCGGATGCTGCCAGTCAGGCAGTGAAGTCAGCAGAACACAGAGGCAAAGAGAGGGCGGTTGGGGCCAAGGACTTCATCGCAGCCCTAGACCACCTACCTAGCTTTTAATGGAAAGAAAATAAACTTCTCTCTTGTCCGAGGCACTGTTTTTAGGATTTTCTGTATCCCTCTCAGCTGCAAGTGCATAACACACCTTCTTAAACTTGGCGTAAAAATTAAGTTTCTGTTAAACTTCACTGTGCAATTTGGCAAGCTTTCCCCCAAACCCCATCCAGCATAGCAAGCTGCTTTCTATCGCTGAGCCTCCAATTTCTAATATTCCCAGAATCTGAGTCATGCATACTCCCTGTGTTGTTACACATAATATATTATTGTGACTTTAATCAAGGACATGTTTTTTTCACTTGATATATTAGTGACCTTCCTTCTGGATCATCAGAAACGGCCAAGAATGTTATCGAGTATTGCAACACGTTATCTGTTCTTTCCTCTGGGGACCCGTATAAAATCAGAAGCTAGATCTAGAGAGATACTGGCCCTTGCTTTCATTAGTTTCAGCTTTTCTTTTCAAAAGGAATCCGTCTCCAAAGGCAGAGGAAGGAAATAAATACTATTGGCTGGGCTTTGCTACTGAACCGATATAATTTACATAACAGCAAAATTACAACCTAGAATCCTAAGTAGCAATTATAATGTAAAAAAACAAGACAAAATTTTACTCTTAAACCAACAGCAAAAATAAAGAGTGGAAAATGTTGGTAAACTTCACCTGACATTTAAATAGTTATTTAAACTCAATTGCTCAGGGCGGGGGTGGGGGTAGGGGCGGGGGAGGGGGGGGGCGGGGAGGGGGACTACCAGGCATTCTCTGGTCCTAAAATTGAAATAGAGAAGAACTCTCACAGACAGTAAATTCAATTCTGTAAGCCCCAAAGTGGGAGACTAGATATGGAAAGGGCCCCAAAACTCATAGGGATGAGGTTGCAAATAAACTTTCTAAGCCTAATAATAGATACATTGTTCCCCCCAAACAAACAAGCTAATGAGGAATTCTCATTTTGTGCTTGAAAACAGTCCTGTTTTTATTCTCTTAGACACACTCCGTGAGGTTTTATGACCCTCCCCTCTGTCCTATGGGAAATATGGTTCACTCACGAATCATATTTTATTTTACTTTTAAAGATTTTATTTTTAAGTAATCTCTACACCCAGCCTGGGACTCAAACTCACAATTCTAAAATGGAGTCGCCCACCCCACCAACTGAGCCAGCCAGGAGCCCCATGAAGCATATTTTAATTGTAGATAAATTATTGGTAAGCAAATTTTGGTCTTAAAAAAGTAAAAATTAAAAAAGAAAAAAGTGGGGTGCCTGGGTGGCTCAGTGCCTTTGGCTCAGGTTATGATCCCGGTCCTTGGATCAAGCCCTGCATCGGGCTCTCTGCTGGGCAGGGAGCCTGCTCCCCCGCCCCCCTGCCTGCTTCTCTGCCTACTTGTGATGTCTCTCTCTCTCTCTGTCAAATACATAAAATCTTTTAAAAAAAGAAAAAAGAAAAAAGTAAACTTGTTCTTCAATACACAAATATAAGTCTTGACTGATTTGGGGATCTATGTAATGCCCATCACCATGGAATGTGCTTTGAGAAACTTCAACAATGTTAGCTTTCCCCAAGTGAAGAATGGGCCCAAGGGACTGGCCCAGAGATGATTTTAATTTCTATGCTGGATAATTTCAGCGGCATGTGGACATGGCGTTCACGAATGAGAGGGTTCACCTTCTGTCTGTCTGATTACATTAAGGAGAAAGTCTGTGTTTGGTGCTAATACATCCTTCACAGGATTCACACTTAGTGATGCCCCCTGGTTAACAAAGAGGCGGCAGGTCTCAGGGGCAGAAAGCCCTTAGCAGGTTAGAGCACTACCTAACCACAGTGTAATGATCTTTAATGTATTTGTACCATTAGCTTTCCTTTTATCATAAGTGATACTGAGTTCGCCGTTCTTGGTAAAGATATACAAAATTTCCTTTTAAAATAAACTTGTGGGGGCACCTGGGTGGCTCAGTGGGGTAAAACCTCTCCCTTCAGCTCAGG
Organism: Mustela lutreola; assembly: GCF_030435805.1. Classification (NCBI taxonomy): domain Eukaryota; kingdom Metazoa; phylum Chordata; class Mammalia; order Carnivora; family Mustelidae; genus Mustela; species Mustela lutreola. The sequence goes on from NC_081298.1 coordinate 9,549,948, forward strand.
TCATCATCCCAGGATCCTGGGATCGAGCCCCTCATGGGACCCTCTGCTCAGTAGGGAGCCTGCTTCCTCCTCTCTCTCTGCCTGCCTCTCTGCCTGCTTGTGATCTCTGTCAAATAAATAAATAAAATCTTTTAAAAATAAAATAAAATAAATTTGTGTTAAGTAAAAGAACATGAGTTAAATTATGATATGTATGTTAAGTAAAATATAAAATATTAAGTGAAACAGCTATTCAGGACAAGTTACCAGCTGTAATTGTTGGCAACCGTTACAGAGGTGCCCAGTGGGAAATACTGGATTGGAGGTCCTTCCCCTCGAATTGTTTTCTGCCTTTTTACATCTTTTAGTAGAGAACTCCAGAATCGTGGTCCATGAACTATGGCCCACTGCCTGTTTTATATGACATACAAGTTAAGCATGGTTTTTCCATTTTTAAAAAATTTTATTTATTTATTTATTGTTTTTCCATTTCTTAAAAGATTTTCATTTATTTATTTGTCAGAGAGAGAGAGCAGAAGCACAGAGAGCTGCAGGCAGAACAGGCAGAGGCAGAGGGAGAAGCAGGCTCCCTGCCGAGCAAGGAGACAGATGTGGGACTCGATCTCAGGACCCTGGGATCACGACTGGAGCCAAAGGCAGAGGCTTCACCTACGGAGCCACCCAGGTATCCTTGGTTTTTCCACTTTTAAATGGTTGGGAAAAATCAAAAGAAGAATAATAGTGGGGCACCTGGGTGCCACAGCTGGTTGGGCCTCAGATTCTTGGCCTTGGCTCAGGTTGTGGTCTCAGGGTTGAGAGATCGGGCCCCACGTCGGACTCCAAGCTGAGCGTGGAGTCTGCTTGGGGTTCTCTCTCTCCCTCTCCCTCTGCCTCTCCTTGCTTGTGGTCGCCCGCTCTCTCTCTCAAATAAATAAATCTTTTTTAAAAAGAAGAATACTTCATGACACATGAGAATCATAGAAAATTTAAATTTCAGGGTCCATAAACACATTTTTTCTTTTCTTTAAATATTTTATTTTTAAATAATCTCTATACTAACGTAAGGCTCGAACTCACAACCCTGAGATCAAGAGTTGTATCCTCTGCCAGCGGAGCCAGCCAGGCGCCCCTAAACCCATTTTTATTGGCACACAGCCACCCACGTTGTTTATGCCTTATGTTTTCTCAACATAAGGGCAGAGTTGAGACCCAAACAGTGCAAAGAGACTGCCAATGGGCACGTATCCAACTATTGGCAAAGCTGTGTTTTTTTCCCACCTGTTGTGATACACCCAGGAAAGGAAAACGCCTTGCATACCCATAAGATTATTAGCATATTGGGGTTTTTGGTGTTTGTTTGTTTTTTTTTTTTCAGATTTTGTACTTTGCAAAAATGCTTTTCTATTCATGGTTCATCCACCAATGAGCTCTCAGCCTCTTGCTTCTAAAGAGAGGAAGATGTGAGGGAGTAGGATGAGGAGCCATTCTGAGTAGCTGAATGCATTGAATGACATGGTAAGTATTTTGTTTTTAGTTTTTATTTAGTCTCCTGTAAAGGGAGTACATGTTCATAGAAGAAAATTAGAAAAATAGAGGAAAGAAACTAGAAAAATCACCTGAAATCCTACTACTCAACTGTTTAACAACCGTTAAGATTTTAATGCACATACGTGTAAGTATTCATTTAAGCTGTAACCCATGATTAGACTGAAAACAGAGGCATTAGGAGATCAGAGTTCTCTGTGAACGCTGATGAACATGAATGTTTTTACCTCGAAGTTTAGAGTATGTAAGCTCAACTCAGGATGCCGACTGAGAAGTATAAAAGCACAAAATCTTTTATGGTTTAGTTCAGTTGGATGGTAAGGTCTTTAATCATGTGGTCTGATAAGCTCACCTGGTTTTAACTTTCATGTCACCTGGTTGGTGAAATGCACGCTCACATAAAAAGGTAACATTCTGTTTACCGGGATTAATTACTGAGACTTTCCTCTCCTGACCTAACTTTTAGGTAGTACTTTTATTTGCATAATTAAAAGGTTACTTATAAGCTGGAAAAACAGGTTCGATTTAGTTCCGAAGTGTAACTACTGGCTACTTAGAAAACATTCCTCTTGCTTCCCGTGTGGGGTAATACTTGTGAAACCCGTAGCACCGGTTAGATTTCTTTGAAAATACACACATGGTAAGGTTAAGCTGGTTATAATTGGGGAAGAAAAAAAGGTACTATTAAAAAAATGTGGAGGCTGTGGGATGTGAGCATAATTTTAAATTTCTAGTTAAGACTGTATTGTCTTAAACAATGAACAAACTTTTCTGAAAGTGAAATATGTAAATGTACAATTTTAAATAATAAAATGACCTAAGCTAGGGGACCAACAAGGGTGTAATTTTCGATTTTTAAGAAATTATAATAGAAAACTAGGGCTCTGTTCTGGCTAAAATGGAAGCGCATGTGACCCTTGATCTCGGGGTCGTGAGTTCAAACCCCACATTTGGCGTAGAGATGACTTAATCAATCAATAAAAACTTTTTAAAAATTATAGAAAACTGGCAGCATAGCCTATTGAATTTTACTGTATATGAAACAATTCTGATTTTGTGTTTTTATTTATAGTCTTTCTTAATTTCTGTTAACCTTATGGGGGGTATTTCTAATGTTATATAAGATACATAACATTTTTATATATACATACAAATATATTTTTCTATTTCTACAAAATGTAGATCACATTTTATCAATTACCATTTTATTATAATCACTTTCCCATGCTGCTGCAAATTTTCTTCATGCTCATTTGCACAAGGTGAATATGATTTTACTTAATATCAAATGTACCCAAGCTCATTTAATTATTATTGCATTGTTAGACATTGAGGTTTCTTTACATCTGGGGTAGACCGTAAGGAAATACAGTCTTTAAAAAAATATAAAGTCTATAGAAATGCTTACAACAAGAGTCAAAATGTACCTATCTGCAGGCGATAAGGGGTAACAGTGAGGGGCATGTAGATTTCTACTTAATAAATAGGTATTCATTCCCGTATCTTTGGGCTTTTGCATCACTCAATGAGGAACTGCTCTCTCTCTCCTAATAATGACAAATCCTACCAAAATTCACTCTCATTTTCAACACTGACTTCAGATCTACAGGACATTTCAATCAGTACATCATTCTTTTTGTTGCTGTTTATAATAATGGTTATTGAGTACCCAGTATGGACTTTATATTTGTCATCTAATCCAAGGGTCAGCAGACTTCGGGAAGAGTAAATACTGTAAGTTTTGCAAGCCATACAGTGTGTGTGGCAACTGCTTGATCTGCCACCAGCACGAAAGCGACCACAGGCAACGTGTAAAGGAATGGGTGGGCTCTGTGCTAGCAAGACTTAACGGACACTGAAACTTGGATTTCATATAATTTTCGTGTGTTATGAAATACTGTTCTTCTTTTGATTCTTTTTTCCCCATCCATTTAAAGATGCAAAAACCATTCTTAGCTCACAGCTGTATGAAAACAGATGTGGAGCATACTTGGCCCAAGGACCACAGTTTGTCCGAGCCTGTTCTAACCTAATCTCACCAGAGCTACAAGTAGGAATTCTTCTACAGCATTTTGCGGAAACTGAAGCTCAGAAAGTTTAAATAACTTGCCCAAGATCACACGGCCAGAGAGTGACCAGGCCAGGATTTAAACCCAGCCGGCTGGAGCACCTGGCTGGCTCAGCTGGAGGGGCGTGCAACTCTTGATCTTGGGGTCGTCAGTTCGAGCCCCACATTGGGTGTAGACATTACTTAAAAATACAAATCTCTGGGGCACCTGGGTGGCTCAGTCAGTTAAGTGTCTGCTCAGATCATGATCTCTGGGTGCTGGGATCAAGTCCCACATCAGGTTCCCTGTCAGCAAGGAGTCTGCTTCTCCCTCTCCCTTTCTGCCACTTCCCATGCACTCTCTCTCTCTCTCTCTCTCAGATAAATAAATAAAATCTTGAAAACAATTTTTTTCATCTTAAAAAAAAAAATCTAAACTCAGCTCACTGACAGCTGTGCTCATGCATTTTCAGAGCTGGGTGGTCAGGAACAATCATGTGACTTCTCTAACCCTTAGTCTTCTCCTCTGCAAAATGGGAATCAAGAAACCAGTACCTTTCCATCAAGCTGCCCTGAAAATTGGATGCAACAAAGCATGTTCTTGGCAATATGAAGAGGTAAAAAAATGAAACCAGCTATTATTATCTTATGTTACAATTCCTTCTCTAGAGAGAGGTAGTTTAGAACAGTGGCTAAAAGTGCAGACTCGGGAATTAAACTGGGTTTAAATCCTGTCTTTGCCAGGACCTTAAACAATGTATGAGTTAACTCTATTTTATTTTATTTTATTTTATTTTTTAAATTCTGAGATGAGAGTATGTTGTTACATCTTCTCTTCCTGCACTTCAGGGAACAGGTCACAATGGCAGGACCTGCTTAACGCAGTAATGACCCTGTGCACACGGACATGAGCTCCAAAATGGTTGTGAATGTATGAATGAATGAATGAGGAAACAATACACGGAGCCAAAATCAGAATTTGAAGGTGATTTTCTTGACACCTGCTACCAAAAAGCCATCTTTGTCTCTTCTTTATAATACATTCATTTCGTCCTCCAAGTAGTGATGATGAAAATAGACATCATCCTGGTGGGTCCTAACTGATGTCTGATAAATGCGCAGAGGTAGAGCTCCCATGTCCTAGAGGATCGTGTAGGCCCAGCTATGCAGAAACACACTTTCTGAGTTAGAACCGGAAGAAACTGGACAGACGACCTCTTTGGGCGGTTCCCCCAGAATTTCAGGTGTCTTAGATCATTAGAATTTCCCAAGAAAATATGTTTTGTAAGATATGGAATTTCCAGCTGCTTATTGTACAAGCCAAAAGGATGTTGAATCAAAAGAGTGGCATCTGTCTGGGGCACCTGGGTGGCCCAGTCAGTTGAGCGTGTGACTCTTGATTTCGGCTCAGGTCATGATCTCAGGGTTGTGAGTTTGAGCCCCACGTGGAGCTCTGCACTGGGTGTGGAGCCTGCCCAAGTTTCTCTCCCTCTCCCTTTGCCCCTCCCCCTCAACTCTCAAAAAGAAAAAAGAGTTGCATCTATCAACACCATCATTCCGCTTAAAAACAGATATTGTAGAGAGGCCTGGTGGCTCAGTCGGTCTGCCTTTGGCTCAGGTCATGATCCGGGGGTCCTGGGATCGAGCCCCGCATTGGACTCCTTGCTCCATGGGGAGCCTGCTTCTCCCTCTACCTGCCACTCCCCCTGCTTGTGCTCACTCTCTCTCCAATAAATAAAATCTTTTAAAAAATGGGTATTGTGGGGAGCCTGGGTGGCTCAGTGGGTTAAAGCCTCTGCCTTCGCTCAGGTCATGATCTCAGGATCCTGGGATTGGGCCCGGCATCGAGCTCTCTGCTCAGCGGGGAGCCTGCTTCCCCTCTCTCTCTCTGCCTGCCTCTCTGCCTACTTGTGATCGCTCACTGTGTGTCAAATAAATAAATAGAATCTTTAAAGAAATAACAAAATAAAAATGGGTATTTTAACACCAAAAATGACAGGGGAAAAGGCAATATCAAGATAAACTGAATAAATATAAATACTGTATTTTGTAAAGACCAGAGCAAAAATCTCAAACACCAGGGCTGCCAGCCCCTAGCTCTGCGGCTTTGGGGAAATCAGTTCACTTCTCTTAGCCTCAGTTTACTTGTCTGTGAAACAGGAAGACTACTACGAGTAGACCTGTCTAGAGGCCAGCTATGAAAATTTAGGAAGACGTTGCTTGTAAAAGCACTTTCGCCCAGTAGACATCAGCGTTTCTCAATCTCAGCACCAATGACACCCTGGGTGGTGTGATTCTCTGTTGTGGGCTGTCATGTGCCCCACCGGGTGTCCCGTGTGACCCCCGGGCTTACAGCATCCCTGGCCTCCACCCACGAAGCCCTCCTTCCTTCTCGCCCGGCTGTGAAAACCAAAAATGTCTGCAGCCATGGCCAGGATTCCCCGGGGAGTCAAGTGCCCAGGATGGTTGTGGATCTCTGGGCCCCCTGCCCTCCCCCGACGCCCTGCGCACAGATCGGCCCACGTTCGTGGCCTCGCACCGAGAACCGCTGCGCTCCTAACCTAGAGTGTTGCCACGAGGAACAGCGCCCAGAGCATTCGCCTGGGGGCCTTGCCTCCATCTGTGTCGTCGGCGGCCGCACAAAGGACCACAAACCGGACGGTGCAAAGCCACGGCAATTTACGCTCTCAGAGTTCTGGGACAGAAGCCCAAATCGGGGTGGACGCAGGGGGAGGCTCCCGCCACAGGCTCAAGGGGAGACTCCTTCCCGCCTCTTCCTGCCCCGACGCAGCCGTCGGACCTCAGCCGCAGTCCTCTCACCGGTGGTCTGCAGCTCTGCATCTGCGCCTTCTCTTTCTTTTTTTTAGGATTTTATTTTTACATCATCTCTACACCCCATGTGGAGCTTGAACTCACGAGTCTGAGGTGGAGAGCACAATCTCTACTAGCTGAGCCAGCCAGGAAGCCCCGACTTCGCTTCTCTTAAGGACTTTTGTCCTCACATCTAGGGCCCATCCAGATAATCCAGGATCATCTCATCTCGAGACCCTTCACTTTACTATGTGTGCTAAGATCTTTTTTCCTAATAAGGTCACACGGACAGGTTCCGGGGGCTTAGGACTTGGACCTATCTTTTGGGGGAATCACAATTTAACCCCCTACAGTTTTATAGCTTATGAGTAGTAGGGCCAGAACTAAGGCTTAAGTGTTCAGACTCCAGTATTATTAATGAGCCTCTCTAAATTTCTTTATTTTTTTTCCTTAAAATTTTATTTATTTGAGAGAGAAAGAGAGCATGAGTGGGGGAGGGGTGTGGCAGAGGGAGAGGGAGAGTCGGACTCCCCACTGAGCAGGGAGCCCAACTCGGGGCTTGATCCCAGGACCCTGAGATCATGACCTGCGCAGAAGGCAGATGCTTCACCGACTGAACCAGCCAGGCGCCCCTAACCTCTCTAAATCTTAACATCCTTATCTGTAAAATGGACCTAACTCAGGGGTCCACCTCATTGGGTTGCTAGGTTCATCGCAACCCAGTGTGTGATTCCAGTTTTATACACCAAAGTCCTCTACACAATGCCTGGCATCGGGAGGTGGATACTCAAGGAAAGTAAGCCTCCACAACGTTTACAGCCATCCATCAAGCCCTTTTGCCAGAGATAGTTCTAGAAGTGGGCATGTAACCTAGTCTTGGCCGCAGAGATAAAAGGGGAAAACTATACAGAGATAAAAGGGGGACACTAGAGGGGACTCTGCAGAAAGGTTTTCCTCCACTATAAAGATGGATGCTCAAGGATAGATGCCTCCTTTCCTGCCTTTGACCCTGTTGTGGGAGGAAGGGCTGGGGCTTCAGCAGCTATCCTGTGACCATGAGGACACTCACTCACAGACCAAGACAATCTGATGGATGATGGGCTAGAAAGAGGAAGAAGGCTGGTTTCTAGATGGTACAGATGATCTCCTGAACCGGTCCTCGAGCAGATTCTTGCTAACTAAAGTAAAACATACCCTTGTTATTTAAGCCAAGTTTAGACCACTGGCTGGTACTTACGGTTTGGGTTTTTTTTTTTTGTTGTTGTTGTTGTTGTTGTTTTAAGATTTTATGTATTTATTTGACAGACAGAGATCACAAGTAGGCAGGGAGGCAGGCAGAGAGAGGAGGAAGCAGGCTCCCCGCTGAGCCGAAAGCCCAATGCGGGGCTCCATCCCAGGATCCTGGGACCATGACCTGAGCCAAAAGCAGAGGCTTAACCCACTGAGCCACCTAGGCGCCCCAGTTCTTTAGGTTTTAAACATGAATGCACTCAGATACAAATGGATTCCAGTTGTGTTTTAGAAAAAAATAATCATTTGTCAAGGGAAAATAAAGAGCTGCATAAGTAATTGCTCTTTTTAGATTTCTTTCTTGCAATTGCAAAGGGACGATCGCATTTAGTATTCTTTTTACTGTGACCACAGAATTAAACCAGACTCAGAGTTCCCAAAAAAACATATCCTTAAAATTACCCCTAGTTCATTTCTGCTGAGCCAACAAACACAACTGTTATCACAAGGTCCCAACTATAAATTCCTTCCTGGATATCTTTTATAGAATCTGTGTTTTAAGTCTTGGGACTGTTATCTTAGAATCTCAGTGGTTTATTTGAAAATCATCTTGTTTATGTCATCTCTCTTATAACTATAGAGTAAGCGTATTGTTGAGATAGTAATGACCTTCTGAAACTCAATCCAGGAATTATTGCCTAAGTAAAGAAAAATATGTTTCCTCCAGGCTGCTGAAAGTTGGCCATTCAGGTTTGGTTACCTTAAAACATCTCAAATGTCATTGTCCCTTTCCTAAAGCTTCCTGAAATTCTTCTACTGTTTGTGAAGGACTGTAGACAGAAGATATTTTTTCTTAGTTTTTGCCTTTTGGACTTTGACTAACTGGTATTGACACTGAATACTATCTTCCTTAAATGGAACATCAAGCACTAGCCTGTTCCATCTACTCGCTAATTCTCTCCTGTGTGACTTTTGGTTTCTTGCTTGACCTCTCTGTGCTTCATTCAGTTTCCCACCTGTAAACCGAGGGCTCGTGATAGCCGCCACAGACAGGCGTATGGTGAGCTTTAAATGATTTAATCCGTGTAAAAAGTATTTAATAGAGTTGCCGGCAGAGAGTAAATACTTGCATTTTATGAATATGACACTTATGGGAAAATTCTACCAGAGGAGCTGAGAAAGTTAAAGACCGAGAATAAGGTGACAAGCGTACATGATTCCACAGGCACATGCTCAAGGAGTCCTGGTGTGACTCTGGGAGGAGAGCCTCTGGCTGCGCCTCGTTTTCAGGGCTCAGCAGCTCCCCTCCAGGGCCCTAAAAATGCACCGTAATGGGGCTGTCTTCTCCACACCTGTAACCAGCTCACCTGGCGCCTGTTCAAAGAGACAACTGCTTGTCCAGAGCTGTCCATCCTCAAACTGGGGTCTTCCTTAAGGGATTTCAGACGTAATTTTGACCCTGGGTTTCACCGATCATAATTCAAACCTTTTTGCCCACTTTTCCACATCTCTGACATCAGAACACCCCTCTAATCAATAGTGTGCCATAGGGTGATTGAAAGCGTTTTCTCTTCTGTTGTGATACAACAGAAGGATGACGTTCACATATGCAACAGTCTCCCTGAATGCCGACTTTGATCCTCAGCACAAAATCTACCTGCATTGTGAATGTCCCCTATTGGGATTGTAACAACTTCAGCCTTCACCTACGTTGTTCACTCCCTGAATACATCGCTTTTGGGGATGTGTTCCCAACTCAAATTTCACCGTCTTGCAGCTCCGGTGATGAGGATCAACTTCTCCGTAGCTGGATTTCCCCACATTAGACATCTTTCTTCTTGCTGCCCTCACCGAGCTATCCCGAGCGAAGGTAGAGCATGGGGGAGAGATACGGTCTCCAGCTGTGAACCCTACATTCACTCAAAGACGAAACCAAACCAAAGAAAACCATCGCGAGCCACCTCAGCCACTGCCTCCATGAAAATCAAGCCTGAGCGGGTTTGTGAACAAAAGATGGCCAACAAGAGCTTAACTTGGTGGTCTGGAAATGGAAGCAAAAAAAACAGAAATGTTCCCCCCAACAGGTCTGATGAAACCGTATTCTCTGGCACCCCTACCCAGTCCTGAAATGGCAATGAGTTTGGATATAAGAAAAGGTCTTGATTGGAAAAAATAGAAAAACTACCACCTGATAAATGAGTACAAAACAGGACCCGTGTAACTTAAGAAGCGTCATTTCCATCACGAGTCACTAGCCAGAGGGATTTATCTGCGGCTCCTACAAAGATACTAAACAGAATAGCGCCCCCCCCCCTTCCCCCTCTCTTCCTGCTGCATTTAACGCTGCAGCCTTCCTCATCCCTCCCAGATGCTCGGTGTTCTGGGAGAAAAATACACTCGAAAGAACACATAGAAGACTCTGAATGAGCACTTTACTTCCTCCTCCGGAACTGGGGAACAGTAATAATAATTTCTATCTTGCCAGAGTTGTGCGAAGAAGATTCCAGGAGACAGATTCTAGGAAAGCCCCTTTCAAATGTAAATCCCTACAGCATTTGTGTTATCAATAGACCTTAAGAGACCTTCAGACCCAGGCTGCCCAAGAGAAATATAATGGGAGCCACATGTGTAATTTTAAACTTTCTAGAAGCTCTCTTTTAAAAAGATAAAAAGAAACAGGTGAGATTAATTATAATAATATATTTTATGTAACTGGATATAGCTTAACATGTTATCAATACAAAAAATTATTAATTTGATATTTTACACTCTTTTCTTTTTTCATATTCATTCTTTGAAATCTGGTGTATGCTTTACATGTACAGCACATCCCAACCCAGACCAATCACATTTCAACCGCTGACTAGCCATGTGTCCCTGGCAGTTACCATAATGCACAGGACAAGGTCAAGAGAGAACCTGTAGGAAGGACTTCCACCTCCTTCTCCTTACTTCCATTAGAAAAAAAAGTTTCTGTGGGGCGCCCGGGTGGCTCTGCCTTCAGCTCAGGTCATGATCTCAGGGTCCTAGGATCGAGTCCCTCATCGGGCTCTCTGCTTAGCAGGGAGCCCGTTTCCTCTGCACTCTCTCTCTCTGCCTGCCTCTCTGCCTACTTGTGACCTCTGTCTGTCAAATAAATAAATACCATCTTTAAAAAAAAAAAAAAAGGTTTTTTTTTTCCTTTTAAAGATGGTATTTATTTGTCCAAGGCAGAGAGCAAGCACACACACCAGCAAGGGGAGCAGCAGGCAGAGGGAGAAGCAGGCTCCCCCTGGCCCTATGCGGGACTCGATCCCAGGATACTGGGATCATGACCTGGGCCAAAGGCAGCTGTTTAACCCACTGAGCCATCCAGGCGCCCCCCCCCCGCCAAAAATTTTTAGTTAAAGATTTTAAAGTTGCTAAATAGATATTGCAAATACATATTATAAAACCTCAACGGGTACAAAACTCTGTACAGTATAAAGTAAACCCCGCTTCTTACCCTGTCTTCCGGAAACAGCTTTCCTCCCCAGAGGCAGTCACAGTTAATAGAGTCTGCGATTGTCTTGTCTCCTTCCAGAGACGTTCAAAACAAATAAAAGCATAAATGTACATGAAAGTATACACAAACATGCCTTGACAGACACACATACCCTACGTATTGTTTTTTACCCTTTTTCACAAAAACATGAGTGTGTTGTTTGACTGTTCTATACCTTGATTTTATTCACGTAACACTAACTCTCTTAGTTACTAGTTGTGTACCACTGGGGAAGTTACTGGATTTCTGTGTCTCTGTTTCCTCATCTGTGAGCAGGGGTAATAATACTAAAATCCTACTCCTGTATCTTAACTAACTGGAATTTAACTAAAAATTTACAAAACAAAACAAAGCAAAACCTACTCCAGAGGGTTGTTGAGAAAATGAAGTGAGTCAAGGGGGCACCTGGGTGGCTCAGTCGGTTAAGTATCCGGCTCCTGATTTCAAATCACGATCTCAGGGTTGTCAGACCAAGCCCTGCAATGGGCTCCACGCTGAGCAAGGAGTGAGCTTGAGAGTCTCTCTCTCTCTCTCTCCACTCCTCCCCCCACGTGCACTCTCTCCCTTTCTCTCTCTCTCAAATAAATAAATAAAATATTTAAATGAGTTCAGAAGTACACAAGACTTTAACAATGTATGGCATGTTCAATACATGTTAGGCATTTTTTTTTCCAGGGGCTACAAATTATCCCCCTGGTGCCTCTTACTGTAATTGATGGAGACAGTCCCCTGTAATGGACATTTAGTTTGCTTTTCTTCGTCCAATCTTTGCTCTCCCAAGAATGCCATAATGACTAGCTCTGTGCAGAGGTCAGGTTGCCCATGAGCAAGTACACTAGAGGATAACCCCGGACTGAAATGTCTCTGTTCAAGGGTATGAGCCTATTTAATTTGGGTTTTGCTGCCAAGATATCTTCCCAGGAGACCTCACTAGTTGATAGGCCCTCCTGCCAGCGGCATGGGAAGTGGTCCTGCTTCCCACAGCCTCAGGCTCACAGGACCCACCAACACTGGCTCCTCCTCTGCCCACCCAAGAGATGGGAAATGGTCCCACGTCGCGGCTTCTGTTTGTCCTTCTCTCGCTGTGGTGAGGCTAGGTGTCTTCATACGTCTAAGACTTACCTGAATTTCCTTTTCTGGGTTATTCTGCTCATTCTTCTACTGGATTATGGGACTAAGCCTTTTTAATCCCTGTCTCCCGCCCGGGTCCCTCCTAGACCTCTCCCCACAGACCACCTGGATGACGCCCCCGCCCCCATCCCTCCCTGGCAGGAATCCAGATTTCCTTTCTGTTGTCATCTTGAGCTGTGATTTCAATCCCATATTGTTAAGTTTTCACACAGGAATAGCATACGTCTTTGGCCAAAGTGTGTCTCCAGGGCAGAAATGGGCTTCTTCGTGTTCCAAGAATGCCTGGTACTGGGCATGTATAAGGCAGGCATTTGATGAATACTTTGCAGGTGTATTTAAAAAAAAACAAACAAACAAACTCCGTTGGCAGATAGCTGTAGAAAAAAAGATCACTTTTTTTGTGTTTTTCAAAAAATTATTTTGTTTTTCAAATTATTTAAATTATTCTGGTTACTCCACCATTAAAAGTATCAAATTTTTAACCATTATTGTTATTAAATTGTTAAAATTAACTATTAAAACCAGAGTGTTATTATTCAATTATTAAAATTCAAGAACTTTAAGAGTAGAAATATTCCACTCTCCCCAAAGAGGACCATTTTAAACAGTTTGTTAAACACCTTTAAATATTTTCCCTATGATTATACAAACATACATTAAAAAGTATAGGACTGTGGGGCACCTGGGTGGCTCAGTTGGTTCAGCTGCCGACCCTTGATCTCAGGTCTTGATCCCAGGGTCATGAGTTCAGGCCCCACGCTGGGCTCCACACTGGATGTGCAGCCTACTTAAACAAATAAACAAACAGAAAACAATTGTAACTCTTTTATTTCAATCTTTTATTTAATTTCAATCTATTTCTTTTATTTCAATCATTTATTCAACAGATATTTACAGAGTACCTACTATGTGCCAGGCACCATGTTTTTTTGTTTGATGATGTGTTTATTTTTTGTTCGTTTGTTAGCAAGTGATTTCTATGATCAAGAAAGTTTACATGGGGTGCCTGTGTGGCTCAGTGGGTTAAAGTCTCTGCCTTCAGCTCAGGTCATGATCCCAGGGTCCTGGGATCGAGCCCCGCGTTGGGCTCTCTGCTCAGCCCGGAGCCTGCTTCCCCCTCTCTCTTTGCCTGCCTCTCTGCCTACTTGTGATCTCTGTCTCTCAAATAAATAAAAATAAAAGTTTATGTCACAATGAGATAGTCCCAGAATCCTGGGTTTGGAATAAACATCCAGATTTCTTTCCCTGTCTCCAAATAGAGCATGCCACGCATCTAAGTCGGTCTAAAACCTATTGTATAAGGCTCCTGGGTGGCTCAGTTGGTTAAGCATCTGCCTTTGGCTCAGGTCATGATCCCACTGTCCTGGGATCGAGCCCCACTCCCTGAGCTCCCTGCTCAGTGGGGAGCCTGATTCTCCCTTTCCCTGCCACTCCCCCTGTTTGTGTGCTGCTCTCTCTGTGTCAAATAAATTTTTTAAAATAGGCCTCCAGTGAAAGACTCTTCACTGTGATCTTTAGCAGACCCCTCCTAGAGTTCACTAGCTCTGCTCTTTGGAGGAAATGATCCATACAACAGATAATAAATGAAGCAGTAAAATGCTCATAGCATGCACCTGTGTCAAGGAAATGAAACATGGGGGGGGGCGTGTTAAATTTAAGAGATATAGTCAAATCAGAGTCTGGGTCCCCATCATGGTTAATCTGCCTTTGCAGACATATAATTTGTGCATAGAAGACATTTAGCCCCTCTAAGCCGTCATTCTCAAAGGAGTCCTAAAATCCAGAGTATACAGGGGGCGGACATCAAGTATGATCAGAAATTAACCTTTAAAAAAAAAAAAAAAAAAAGCCTAACTTTGAACATCCTTTCCACTATGATAGGATAGCAGAGAGGGACCAGACAAAACTCAGGACCAGGGAGAGCATCATCCTCTATTCCCTGGACTGGTGCACTTGACTGTCCATGTCACGTGAACCATTCTGCCTTTTCTCTTTTCTCTCCACACACATACAGAGGATTCAGGGATGTGAAATGCTCCTAGAGGTTACTGCACTTTATATTAACTACCTGCTGTGTTTTTCCTGATGATTAAATCTGTAACTCACGTAAGGCAACTAATTTAGCACCCGGCGCCGAGTAAACATTCTATGAATGTTGGCTTTGATCATTACCACTACTTTGACACTAGGAGAAGATAATTTTCTCTCTGTGAAGCCAGATTTCACATTTGTTCCTGCCTTAGTCACCCCAGCCCACCTCCAGCAAAACTGAAGACCTAGAATTGTCTTCATTCTCTGAGCAGGTTTCCGGGAACAGTCACTGGCATGTAACAAGTGATCGGCAAATACTTGTTGAATGAATTTAAAAATCTCCAGTTTAAAAGGGATAAAAAGTCAAATGAAGGGGCGCCTGGGTGACTCAGTCGGTTAAGCAGCTGCCTTCGGCTCAGGTCATGATCCGAGGGTCCTGGGATGGAGCCCTGCCTTAGGCTCCCTGCTTGGTGGGGAGTCCGCTTCTCCCTCTGCCCCTCCCCCTGTTTGTGGTCCCTCTCTATCTCTCTGTCAAATAAATAAATAAATAAATAAATAAATAAATAAATAAATAAAAGAAGAGCCAAATGAAGGAGGAGGGTCATCTGCTAGAACACCTTCCTATTACTGTGAAGATTTAAAAAAATAAGTCTAATGTTCAATAAATGATGTTCTATAAATGTCTAAACTGGCTTTAGCTTTTTTTGTTTTTTAAGGTTTTATTTATTTATTTGCAAGAGAGGGAGAGAGACAGCATGAGAGAGGGGTGAGGGCCACCCCACCGAGCGGGGAGCCTGATGCGGGGCTCCATCCTGGACTCTGGGATCATGATCTGATCCAAAGTCAGACACTTAACAGACGGAGCCACCCAGGTGCCCCCTGGCTTTAGCTGTTCAAAAAAGCCACACACTCTTTCTTCTATAAATATTTTTTACATTCCTACCCTGTGCCAGGCTCTGAACGAGGACCAGAGATGCAGTGGTGAACAAGACCAGACAAGAGCCCTCACGGACCCGTGGGGAGAAAGCAATAAAAAGACGTACAACCAAAACGATGCTTTCAGGGGCGCCTGGGTGGCTCAGTGGGTGAAGCCTCTGCCTTCGGCTCAGGTCATGATCTCAGGGTCCTGGGATCGAGCCCCGCTTCGGGCTCTCTGCTCTGCAGGGAGCCTGCTTCCCTCTCTCTCTCTCTGCCTGCCTCTCTGCCTGCTTGTGATCTCTGTCTGTCAAATAAATAAATAAAATCTTTGAAAAAACAAACAAACAAACTGATGCTTTCAGATTTCAAACTTCCATGAAGGAAATAAACAGAGAGATGGGAGAGAGAGCGACTCCCGAGGAAACTAACTTATACAGGGATTCAGGAAAGGACTCTCAGGGGGGGACACGTGCAGTGAGGTCAGGGTAATAACTGAATGTCAGTATCCAACAATAGCAAAAATCAAAGTGTATAGGGGCACCTATGTGACTCAGTTGGTCGAGTGTCCTTACTCCTGATCTCAACTCGGGTCATGATCTCAGGGTCATGCCATCAAGCTCCACCTAGGGCTCCGTGCTCAGTGGGGAGTCGGCTTGAGATTCTCTCTCTCCCTCTCCCTGTGCCCCACCCCCCACAGTCTCTCTCTCAAATAAATAAATAATTTTTTAAAAAGATTTTATTTATTCATTTGAGACAGACAGAGACAGTGAGGGGAGAGGCAGAAGGAGAGAGGGAAGCAGATGCCCCGCTGAGGTGGGAGCCCAGCCAGATCCCAGGACCCGAGCCAAAGGCACATGCTTGATCATCTGAGCCACCTAGGCGCCCCTAAAATAAATAAATAAATAAATATGTGTAGAGGTGTGGTATTATGTAAACTAAACAGCTTCGTTTTCATTCTCCCCTTTAAAGAAAAAGGAAGGGGCGCCTGGGTGGCTCAGTGGGTTAAGCCTCTGCCTTTGGCTCGGGTCATGATCTCAGGGTGCTGGGATCAAGTCCCGCATTGGGTTCTCTGCTTGGCAGGGAGCCTGCTTCCCTCTCTCTCTCTCTGCCTGCCTCCCTGCCTACTTGTGATCTCTCTCTGCCAAATAAACAAATAAAATCTTAAAAAAAGAAAAAGAAAAAGCAAGGCCGAGCCTTTAAAAGTCTGTACCATGTTCTAGAAGAAGTATGGACAGAGGGACTTGTTTGGGACTTGATAGAACTCTCTGGAGAATGGATGACATCAAGTTAAAGTGGAAGGTGTGAGTTCTCTACAACCCAAATTCCTAGGTCTACTTATATTCTTTCTTCATTTTTTTTAAAGAGATTTCATTCGGTTAAGTAATCTCTTCACCCAACGTAGAACTTAGACCCCCAAGATCAAGAGTCACATGTTCTACAGACTTAGTCAGCCAGGTGCCTCTCTAGGTAGACTCTTTAGATAAGCCCCTAAATGTATCTCCTCTTAGGTGGAAGTAAGGGAAGGTTGTTTTGAATTCTAATGTTGAACCAAAAGACAAAATTAATTAACTCAACAAATATTTAGAGAATACGTATATGTCCCAGGCACTGTTCAAGGCTCTAAGAAACTTGTGGTGAAGGAAATCTTCAAAGACTGTGCCCAATGGGAAAGACACGCACTGTACCCTTGAAATATACACAGTCTGTGATCCTGGTTTTATGCAGGAGGGAACGGAGTCTCAAAGAAATTGTCATTTGCACCCAGTGAGCTAGCTTGAAAGACGGAGAACATACTAGCCCAAGACCTTGTCCCTGAGCTCCACTTGAGTCAGTGTCTACCTTCGCCACTGGAGGCTATGAGGAAGACAGGTGCGAATGTGCCTTTCCCAGGCGGGGCACCCACGGTCTGGCTCATGAAGAGTTGCACAGTTTGAGGATAAGGGCAGGTAGCATACTGGATTACAGAACTATCCATAACAAAGCCTGCATAACAGACTGGGAATGGAGACAGATTTCAGAATTAATGACTCAAGTATGGGAGTCGAATCCAAAGAGATAAGAAATGGGGTGCCTGGCTGGCTCAGTTGGGAGACCATGCAACTCTTGATCTCAAGGTCCTGAGTTCAAGCCCCATACTGGGCGTGGAGGCTACTGATCCAAACAAGAAACAAAAAACAAGCAAACAAACAACAACAAACAAAAACAGAGAGATAAGAAGAAGGAAGTTTCCCTTCTCCAAAGCCAGGCACTGCTTTGGAGTTCCATCTGCCTTCTCCCCTTTCATCCTTGAAGGGAACCCCTAGCTAGTCCCTGGCAGAACAGAGTGTGATCTGATGCTCTCAACCACGGAGATTCTGACAAATGCCTTCCATAAGGGGGCGGTAGGAAGAGTCGGGCAGTCTGGCAGAGGAGAATTAAAATCAGGTGTCGGTGGTTCATTTTTCTTCTCCACCAACGAGAAGTCCCACCTTGGGATGCAGCAGCGGACAGAATGGACAAGGAGCATTGCCATCATTCTGCTCAGGGGCCCGGCCTCCTCCGGCTTCTAGAATAGAATGGCTTTTCTGAATGTGTCTTTTGACACACTTTTTTCTAGCAGGAAAGTTACAAATACAGTAAAGTAGGAAAAACCCGCACAACGAACCATCCCCATGCCCTTCACCCATAATAAACAACTCTTAATGTTGCATATGAACTTGAGGTCATTTCTGTTGGTAAGAACCCCAGAGAGAGTGGTTTCCTTTTACTTCCGCTGTTCTTTGCGTTCATTCTGTTCCTTTTTCTACGGAGTTCCTAAAGTAAAGGTGAGCTCATTTATTTTCAATCTCTCTTTCCTCAAGACTACACCCAAGGCTGTGTATTTTCCTTACACCACTTCCAGTGCATCCCACGGTTTTTTAAAAGCAACTTCTGGGGCGCCTGGGTGGCTCAGTGGCTTAAAGCCTCTGCCTTGGGCTCAAGTCATGATCCCAAGGTCCTGGGCTCTCTGCTCAGCAGGGAGCCTGCTTCCCTCTCTCTCTGCCTGCCTCTCTGCCTACTTGTGATCTCTGTCTGTCAAATAAATAAATAAACTCTTAAAAAAAAAAAAAGCAACTTCTGTTTATATAATACCTTGGTGCATAATTATGTAATTTTCTCAAATACATAAACATCAACATATCATACATGTTTTTTTTTAATACCGCGGTCATTTTTCCTTTTTTTTCTTGATTTCTGCCAACTTTCCCCCACCCAGCCCCCATGCATAACCTGTCTTCACAGCTAAATTCGTGTCATTGTATGTTTTTATCCAGGTTCAAGTAATCCTAGGCAGGGATCATTTATCACCGATTCCCTTACCAAAGCAGGGTATTATTTTACTTTTTAGTGCATTTTACTCTTATCACTCAACAATACTTAATGGAAATTCCTTCCATCCAATGCTTATGGGTTTATTTTATTTTATTTGATGTCTGTATAATATTCTGTGAATGGGCCAGTAGTGATTCCTTGTTTCCATTTTTTGCTACCATTAATAACGCTGTAGCACACATCTTTGAATATATATTTAAAAAAAAAAAAATCCTCAGGTGTCCTAGGAGCAGAAAGTTGCTGACAGTGGCCTCTGTGGCAAGTGTGCTGAGACCTTGGCCAGCCAGGTCTCTTTCTCGGGGCTGTGTGTCAGCATCTGTACTGTAAGGGGGTCAGATTAGAAAAGGACCAGGGAGCCTCCTATCCACTTCTATCAGTCCAACAGTTCATTCACTCGGACAGCCACCCAGCACAAACCAACACGTACCTCCAAGGTGCAGACATTGACCTAGGCGCTATGACTTGACCTTGAAGAGCATGGAGAAGGCTCCCGCTGTCGGGGAGCTGACGGTCTGGGGGAGAGAAGCAGACAATAAAGGTGCCGCTGTCGGGGAGCTGACGGTCTGGGGGAGAGAAGCAGACAATAAAGGTGCAAGGAAATGCTATCAGATCCACGCATTGAAGAGGGCTGGGGATGGCCACAGGCTGGGGCTCTCTCAACACGTCTACACTGAGAGGCAACCTGCTCTCAACACGTCCACACTGAGAGGCGACCTGCTCCCCATTCAATGTGATTCTCATGATACTCAGTTCCTACGTGTTTTGATGTGTTCATAGTTCGTTCTGATCTTTGACTCTAGTGAGCACCCTTTTGTAGCCAGTTTAGTTTCTAGATCTTCAGGGTCTGATCCTATAAATCAGAAGCAAAGCCTGAGGCATCACCATGTTTCAAAGACTTACCGGGTGATTCGATGCCCAGTCAGGTTTGGAAATGACTATGTTGGAGGGCTGTCAGGAAGCGCATGGGACCCCCCACATTCAGTGAAAAGACAGAGTGGAGATCTGATTTGGAAAGGTGGGCTTGGAGGACACTCACCACCACCACCCCCGCCCCTGCAGAAAGTTCTGCCTTTCAAACTCTTACACTGCAAAGAGAGAAACCCCACGGGGACCCCTCACCCCCATTCTCAGGAAACATCCTAGGGCCCCTCTTGGGCGCAACCCATTTGATGTGCAGTAGATACGTTTAAAAAAAAAAAAACAACCCAGGCAGTGGGCTGCCGGAAACCCAGCAGAAGGAAAAATCTAGAATTGCAAATGTAAAACTCCCAGCCTCTAACAAAGATTATGCTGATGAAACTAACTGGAAGCTGAAAACAGGGGCAGAAATGACCTGATACTGAAATATCTGTGAAGTAAAACGCTTGGGGGAGGGGGAAGGGGTGTACGGCATGGTACCATCCCCCACCTCTGTTATTATTCTGGGACTAATAACACCTACCTCCTAGAGAGGATGACGTGAGGATTAAACATAAGACCGTTGTCCTGTTAAGCAGTCGGCAGCTCTGGGTGCTTAGTTAGGGCGTGACCCACGGGGCCGTCCTGCTCCGGGCTGCTCCCCTCCCCCAAGCGAATTCCTCCAGTGTTTCCAGTGCACACACCGCAGCCCCCCCATCCCTGCGCCTACTGTGTCCCAGTTACCCGGCCCTTAGCTAGTGGGCTTACCCAGGTGGCACATTGTAACTTTACTCTGACAATTTGGAAAAACAAACACAGCAGTTCTACCCTTTTAGATGTCTCTGGCTTCCGCACACCCTCTCAAGCCTGCACACTTGTCAGGATCTTTGTGAAACTGTGCGGAAGCTTTGAGCTGCCCACACGCTAACGTGGCCTGGTTTATGGACAGGCTCTTTTGTCTTATCTTCTTCTGATGCCAACTTAGCGGGCGCCGAGGGAAATGCTGCGAGTGTGCTTTCTTTTATAAGCTCTTACCTGATTTTCTCCTGTCGATGAGCTTTAGCGCACTCTTAATGAAAATTTCAAGTTAGTCCATTTGAGGACGGCGCCAACGAACCTTTACCAGCTGTTTCAAGGCTGTTATAAGCACAACCCAAAATGGTACCTGGTTCTGTTTACACGGCTATGGGAGCGGCTGGGGAGCAAGATGTTGAGAAGTCGCTTCATTTGAATGTCCTCATTAAAATATATACATATGCATTTCAGTAGGCATGTATATCAAATGTGTGTTATCATGAATTAAAATACATATATGCATGCATGTATAAAATATGCACATATACATTTATAAGAACAAAAGATTTGCTTTAATGAGATGTTTGGGTAACAGGGAATGTTTCTGAGTATCAGCCCCGAGTAGCCTCATTGGAAACACACGGGTATTTTTACAGGTTCTGAGCGATACAGGCACTTAATTAAAAACTGTGGACAAGGGTGGCAGAAAGTTCCAGCTTTAGCATTGAGGTGCCCTCGCTCCCAGCCTCTTCCTCACCGACCTGCTGGAACCACGTCAAAGCTTTAGCAAAGGCACCTGTGTTTACCCTTCCCGCCTCTGTCCTGGCTCCTCCTGTCCACGAGTTCTCCCAAGGCGGCTGTCTTAGAAAATTCCAAAATGTCTGCGGTGGGAGGGAGAAGGCGGGAGGAAAGAGCAATGACTCGTTTAAAAAGTAAATGGGGTATTTTTACTTTATAATTTATAATCTGTCCGCAGCCCCCTCTCCCCCCACCCCGCCCCCGCCCCTCCAGAGGACCCTTCCCCCTCCCCCGCGGTCCACCTTCTCAAGGCCTTTCACACTTTGTACCTGGGATGAAACGGAAGGGGAATTTACAGCCTTCAGTGAAAATGTTCAGGGCCCAATTATATAGTCTTCTGGTAAAGAGCGGGCAGAGGCAGTGGGGGAGTATGGTTTTCACAATTCGAGGCAGGCTTTAGTCCCGGCCGTGCAGCTTGCGTCATGATAATACAATTTTGTATGTTAAACAACAGATGTCAAACAGAAGAAAGAGATGGGGTCTTTGCTTTTCTTCTCCTGTGGACCTTGCTCCCCCAAAGCAGCCATTTTTTTCAGTTGCCATGACAGTGGTAATAGGAGTTTATCATTTTCCCATGCTTGCTGCATGCTAATGTGGAAACAATTCAAGAACGTTCTCTGCTTAGGCTAAGAATGGGTCCCCACCACAGTCTTCAGCTGAGCTGAAGAGGCAGAGGCTACGTTTGCCCGATCCCCTCCGCAGGGCCCCCAGCTCCCAGCTTATGGAGCAATTTCGGTAAAGCGGGAGTGTTTATTTGCCTGTTAACGAATAGGTTACAGTTAGCCATGGGACAGATGCAAGGGGCGTGAACGGACAAAGCCAGTAAACCATCCTTTGCAAAATAAGTCAAACGAATATCACCTAGACTGTAACTATATATAATACTGATAAATCATACATGTTTACTGAATACATCACAACGCTGCTCTTTCTTCCTGAACACTAACCTAACTTCCAAAATATCAAGCCCATTTACACCCGGAGGACAGGAGGAAGGTTTCTTGGAGAATTACCGAGGAAATCATATTTTAATTTAAAAAAAAAAAAAAAACCCTTCTTGCAATGAACACAGATGATGTCAAAATTAAG
The DNA here is from genome assembly GCF_030435805.1 of Mustela lutreola. Lineage (NCBI taxonomy): Eukaryota > Metazoa > Chordata > Mammalia > Carnivora > Mustelidae > Mustela > Mustela lutreola. The sequence goes on from NC_081298.1 coordinate 9,572,093, forward strand.
AAAAATCGCCCTTGGAAGGGTTTCTTCTTAAAATGAAGGAACTGTGTTCTTAAAAATAGACAAGAAGGAAACGTGGAGAAGTACGGAAAGCCAGATGGTGGGTACACGGATGCTCTTTCCATTATTCTTACTACTTTTCTATATGTTTGAAATATTTTATAATTCTTTTTAAAAAAAATCTGTGAATCAAAATCTTTCTATTTGGCCTTTAATTAATATAACCAAATGAGGAAAAGAGGGGGAGAAAAAAACAACATCGCGGGGCAGAAGCATGATTAAACTCCTAAGTGATTTATAGCGGAGGTAGGTTTATTTCCCTCTTAATTTCTAACAGAATGTGGCGGTGGTTGTCAGTTGATATTTGCTTTTTTTTTTTTTCCTTCCTAATCCCTTAAAAAAATTTCTTGCATTAGTTGACCACTAAAATGATTACTTCAATTGTTGGTCGAGTTTATTCTCCGGAATTGAAAAACCAGTTGCTTTTCTATGCATTGTCCTCCTTATTTTTTAGGCATCTGGCGCATTTTATTCCTTTTTTGTTATTTTGAGTTGTTCTTTTATCATTATCTGCAGGAAGCAGCATGAGCATGCCGCAGATAAGACAGATCCAGATGTGCATATCAAAGGATGAACAGCTACTTATTAAGAAAAACTTTTCTTTTTAAGCCTAGCTTCTGTTCAAAGGAATAATAAAGCCTGTGGCATTAGTGACAAACTGGTAATTCAATGCCTTGTCACCGCCATGCATTGGAATGGGGGGAAGAAAAAAGGCAGGTCAAAGAAATTGGTAAGGTCCACACTTGAGAAAGCTGCAAAGACAGAACTAGTGTAAAAGTTCATCTTCTCCAGACGTAAGCATTTACATCCTGCTGTGTCCATTCACTGTTTTCTGGGAGAAATGAATGAGCTGCAAACGGGCTGGCTGGCTGTTATGATTAAGGATGAATTTTGAATCGCCCCACGATTTTTTTTTTTTTTGAAGAGTGAAATATATTTGCATCAAGGGTATTGGATTTCGGTGCTTCCTCTGCATGTGAAAATGGGCTTAGGAACACACGAGACGCACATACATGTAGAAGAAGCCAGTGCTGTAATCCTTTGTAAAATAAATCTAAAAGTCCCTTCCGTTTTCCTCTGCCTCTAATGTTAGGTGGCTCCCTCCTCCCTCCGGTATGTGTCCCTGTATCTCTGATAGGAATTTACATGCGTAGAGACTCAAAGCTGCTGAAATATATGCGTAAATGCACAGATATAATTAGTGTGGTTGTTTTTATTCCATTCCATTCCATTTTAAAGTAATCGTACACCCAACCTGGGGCTCGAACTCTCAACCCTAAGGTCACAAGTCGCATGCTCCATTGACTGAGCCAGCCAGGTTCCCCTCCTGTGGTTGTTTTTAAAATTAATACTCCTGGGCGCCTGGGTGGCTCAGTGGGTTAAGCCTCTGCCTTGGGCTCAGGTCATGATCTCAGGGTCCTGGGATGGAGCCCCGCATCCGGCTCTCTGCTCAGCGGGGAGTTGCTCACCGCCTCCCACTTCCCGCCTGCCTCTCTGCCTACTTGTGATCTCTCTCTCTCTCTCTCTCAAATAAATAAAGTAAAATTAATATTCCCATGCCATACAGGGGTTTCTTTCCTTGCACTTAGCAGTTTGATTTGCTGATCTTTCCCACTTGGCATACATAAATCAGCCGCATGCTTTTCCATTTATACATAGTAGCCCATGGATCGATGGTACACACTGTGATGTACATTTTACATCAAAAAGCCACTTTCCTTTTGGTGGCTTTTTAAGTCTCTTCCAGTTTTTCCTTATTGCAAACAATGATGCAGTAAACATCCTCCCACGGCTGTCTCCGTGTGCGCATCTTTTCTGTTCCTTCCCCACATCGCTTTTGTTTCATTTTCTCTGTTCCCCGGAATATTTCTTCTAATAGCTGAGAGAAGTTACACATCTATGTGCTTACGTCTGAAATAAATGAGAAGTCAATGAGTCTCTTACTTGCTCTTTAGATTTAACACGGCAGAGAACTGTAATACGTGTACCCATTCTGAGGGCATTTGGCTTCGCTTTGGTGCTTCGGTTCCTAAGCTTTGTTCTATAGTTGACTGGAAAATGACCTGGACTGAAGTCATTTTTGGATTTGTTTGTTTGTTTGTTTTGTTTTAGGTTTTATTTATTTGAGCGGGCAAGCGAGCACAAGCAGGCAGAACTCAGAGAAGGGGAAGCAGGCTCCCCACTGAGTAGGGAGCCCAACTTGGGGCTCAATCCCAGGACCCCGAGCTCATGACCTGAGCCGAAAGCAGATATTCAACCAACTCAGCCATCCAGGCTCAGTTTTTGCACACTGATCTTTGTAAAAGTTAGCTGCGTCTTCCCTCTGTCTGTGAGATTCTCATTAGAGTTCTAAAAAGGTATTACTAGCCCTCCTGTTTAGTAAAGAAACTTTGCCCAAGTCTGCTAAATCAATTTCATCATAAAAATGAGAGTGGTCTAGGGGTTCTTGGGGGACTCAGTGGCCTCAGCATCGACTCTTTTTTTTTTTTTCTTAAGACTTTATTTATTTATTTGACGGAGATCACAAGTAGGCAGAGAGGCAGGCAGAGAGAGAGAAGAGGAAGCAGGCTCCCTGCTGAGCAGAGAGCCCAACGCGGGGCTCAATCCCTGGACCCTGGGATCATGAACCAAGCCGAAGGCAGAGTCTTTAACCCCCTGAGCCACCCAGATCGAGCTCTGCACTCAGCCGAGAGTCTGCTTGACATTCTCTTTCTCCCTCTGCCCCTCCCCCTGCTTGCACTCTCTAAGTCAATAAATAAACTTTTTTTAAAAATGAGAGTGGTCTAAATCCTACCTCCATGTACTAGAGATCAACGCTGAGGCATCATTTGTAGTGGAAAAGACAAGATGTGTCTAAATATGCATTAAAATTTTCTTTAAAAAATTATGGTATTGGGACGCCTGGGTGGCTCAGTTGGTTAAGCAGCTGCCTTCGCCTCAGGTCATGGTCCCAGCGTCCTGGGATCGAGTCCCACATCGGGCTCCTTGCTCCGCAGGAAGCCTGCTTCTCCCTCTGACTCTGCCTTCCACTCTGCCTATGCTCGCTCTCGCTCGCTATCTCTCTGACAAATAAATAAATAAAATCTTTAAAAAAAAAAAATTATGGTATTTGCAAACAATGAAATATCACAATATGAATAAGATGCTTTTGCAACAGGAAAGGCAAATTGTAAATCTGTGTGTGCTGTGTAAACCATGCATGCATGATTAGCAGCTGGGCAGACCGATGGATCATTAGTAAGCGTTATCTCCAAGGTATGGAAGGGGTGAGGAAAGGGGGGAGAGGTTAGGTATTTACATTGTTTCATGCTAGTTAAACTGTTTGCGGTGGGCAAGTAAATATTTTCTCCTTAAAAAAAAAATCATGATTGCCAGTTATAGGCTGGTGATAACATTTCACTCGCTGATTTTTTTTAAAAGAATATTCCTAATAATTTAAAATAATTATAATAATATAATATAATATATTATATATATTATATATATTATACATATTATAAATATATTATATATATTATACATATATTATATATCATATAATATTAGTATAATATATTATATATTATATATATTATATAATATAATAATATTCCTAAATAATTTAAAAAATTATTTCACATCCTTGTCATTTAACTTTTCATGGGTACATATCCAAATAAAAGTCCAAGCCTGGAAATGACTCAAAAAAAAAAAAAAAAAATTCCCAGGGCATCTGGGCGACTTGGCTGGTTAGTCTGCCTTCAGCTCTGGTTATGGTTTCAGGGTCCTAGGACCAAGCCCCACCTCAGGCTTCCTGCTCAGAGGGGAGTCTGCTTCTGCCTCTCCCTCTGCTCCTTCTCTCTTCCTGTCTCCACTCATGCACTCTCCCTCTCAAATAAATAAAGTCTTAAAACAAACAAACAAACAAAAAACAAAAAACAAAATTCCCTTCTAAACCCTGCCTTCCAAAATTGAGTTTCCCTCCCCAGGGTTTATCACTGTTACTATTTTTATATGGGTCTTCCTATATACACTTTTGTCCCAAGATTGATTCATTTATTTTAGAGAAAGATCATGTGCATGATTGAGAGGGCAGGGCAGAGGGGCAGAGAGGGAAAGAGAATCCTTAACCAGACTTGCTGCTGAGCAGGGAGCCCAGCATGGTGTCAATCCCAAGACCCTGAGATCAAGACCTGAGCTGAAACCAAGAGTCCACAGTATAACCAACTGAGCCACTCAAGCACCCCTCTTCCTAGATATATTTTGAACATATTCAAAGAAAAGTATTTAAGTACTATATATATGTATACATACATATATAATAAAGTATATATAAAATAAGTATAAGTATAAAAGAAAGTAAAATAAGTATATATACACACACACAAAATTTTTTCCTCCCACAAATGGTAGCCTACTGTTCAAAATGATCTATATTTTGTTTTCTATGTTTATTTTTTTTCACTTGACTATGTGTAAAGAGAATTATTTTTAAACAGCTAGAAGACTGACTAACCACCAACCCCAAAAGCATACTTGGACTTGAGGGTCTATTTCCAAGTCAAGAAATATTTGGTGGATGGTTGGCTCATTGGCTTGTATGCGAATTCAGAATGAGCTTGGAGTTGACTCCAAGAGTCCTATTAGTCTCTGACTCTACTTACCAGCTGGATGACTTCAAGCATGTTTACCTTGTTAAGTCTCAGTGTCCCTGTCTGTTAACTAGGGATACTAACAGTCCCAACCCCGTAGGGCTGTAGATGAGAACATGATGGGAAATGTCTGCCTCCCACGAGTTACAGACGCACTGAGTGACGTTCTCCTCCCTGCAATGACTACCATCAAGCAGAGTCGAAAGAGCAAGAAAGTGTCCTTTCTCCCAGGAGGGTAGCCTGGGACCAACGTATTTTGAAAGTAGCCTCATTGACCTGAAGGGAGAGAGGTACATGGGGGAGGGGCAGGTCCTATCATCCCAGGTTCTCCCATGTGCTTCTCACCTTCTCACCCGGACCCTTCCCCCGCAGCTACCCTGCTGGAGGGCTGGCTCGTGGCCTCCGTGAGCTGTGTTTAGCCTGCCTAGTATCTAAGCCAGTAGTTGGTCTCAAGCTGGAAGACATCTTAGATTCAAAATCAATGCCCTCCGGAAGGACTACGGCAGTGATTCCCAACTTGAGCATCAGAATTATGCAGAGAGAATTTTAAGCCCCCGATTCCTGAAATCCACCCACATAGCTTCAGATTTTGTAAATCTAGGGTGTGACCCAAGAAATTGCATTTATAACGAGTTCCAAGGTGATGCCCTACTTATCAGAGGAACCACTTGAGAACCTTGGTTTGGCGCCGGTGCACCAGAGACAGGCCACCTGGCTTCTCGTGCTGGCTTCACCAACTCGCTGGTTACATGATCCTTGGACAGGCTGTGGAACTTCTCCCCGCCTCGGTTTTCCCATCCATGCAATGGGAACAGCTGTACATACAGGCTGAGATGAGGGTTTGGTGGGTTTGGATACATTTAAGCATCCACAGAAGTAGTTGGAGCCTCTTGCTTGTCCCTGTAATGCCTCTGTATCCAGGCCTACAAGTGTTTAATCAAATGCCCTTCTGTACTATCCATCTAGGAATAATAATAATGGCGAGCAGTTTACAGAATGCTTACTTGGTGGTGGAGCTGTGCTTTTTTTCAAAGTAGGCAAGTTAGATTCCTGTCTTACATAGCAAAATCTTTTGCTTCGAAAAAGCACTGTAACTCTCTTGGGGAAGAGGAATATACACATTACATGTAATATGTTACATGTGTCACATTATGTCTGTGTGTATATGTGTATACATACACAAATATACTAGTGCAACACATACTTTTTTTTAAAGATTTATTTGAGAGACAGAGATCACAAGTAGGCAGAGAGGCAGACAGAGAGGAGGAAGCAGGCTCCCTGCCGAGCAGAGAGCCCGATGCGGGGCTTGATCCCAGGACCCGAGGATTATGACCTGAGCCAAAGGCAGAGGCTTTAACCCACTGAGCCACCCAGGCGCCCCAACACATACTTTTTTTAAAGATTTATTTATTTATTTTAGAGAGAGAGTGGAAGAGACAGAGAGGAGCAGGGGCAGGGAGGGGCGAGGAAGAAGGAGACTTTTTCTTCTTTTTTTAAGATTTTATTTATTCATTTGAGAGGGAGAGAAAGAGAGAGCACAAGCAGAGGGAGAGGCAGAGGGAAAGGAAGAAGCAGACTCTCCACCGAGCTGGGAGCCCAACACAGGACTTCATCCCAGATCTGGAGATCATAACCTGAGCCAAAGGCAGATGCCCAACCATCTGAGCCACCCAGGCACCCCAAGGGAGAAAGAGCTTTAAGCAGACTCTACATTGAGTGCAGAGCTCAATGCGGGGCTTGATCTCACAACCCTGAGATCATGGCCTGAGTTGAAACTAAGAATGGAAGACTTAACTGACTGTACCACCTGGGTATCCCCCCCCCCCCCACACACAACGTTCTATCACTGATCTGACAGTCCAGTATTGTCTCAGTCATAGAGGCACATCTTATCTTTAACGGGTGACAGGAGCCTTCCAGGTTTTGCTCTAATGATTCCACTCTAAAGTAAAAGAGATAATGTTGGCCAGCAAGAGGGGCATTGAAGAAACTGTGTTAGAGAGTGACTCAGGGGAAGGGGACCACTTTTACCAACGTGGTCAGGGAAGACTTCCTGGAGGAGGTGTCATTTGAGCTGGAACTGAGTAATGAAGTTCCCTGTGAACATCTTGAGGAAGACAAATGGCAAGAACTACCAGTGTAGATGCCCCGGGGAGGAAACACACCGGAGGTCGGGCTCCACAAGGAAGCCCAGGGTGGTCAGAGCCAGATTGGAGAAGGCCTCATTGGTGCCAAGAGAAAGGGAAGCCAATGGGGGGGGGGGGGGGTTGTTGTTTAGATGTTTGTTTGTTTTTAATTTAAGTAATCTCTATACCCGATGTGGGGCCTGAAATCACAACCCCAAGATCAAGAGTTTCATGTTCCACTGACTGAGCCAACCAGGCACTCCCAGGTAAGATGTGTTTCTGTGGAGTTTTCTCTTATGCATTTTTTTCTTTTCTTTTCTTTTCTTTTCTTTTCTTTTCTTTCTTAATTCCTTTCTTTTTTTTTTTTTTTTTTTTTTTAAAGATCTCATGTATTTATTTGACAGAGAGAGAGACAGTGAGAGAGGGAACACAAGCAGGGCTGAAGAGGGAACTCACTCTGAGAGCGGGAGAGGGAGAAGCAGGCTTCCCGCTGAGCAGGGAGCCCGATGTGGACTCGATCCCAGGATGCAGGGATCACAACCTGAGCCGAAGTGGCAGGCAGAGGCAGAGGGAGAAGCAGGCTCCCCACTGAGCAAGGAGCCTGATTCTGGGCTCAATCCCAGGACCCTGGGATCATGACCTGAGCCCAAGGCAGAAGCTTAACCAGTGAGCCACCCAGGCGTCCCTCTCTTACGCATTTCTTAATAAAACAATTAAACTTTAGGAAATCACCTTTACCAATTTCTAACATCTCATAGCAACACAGAAGTCACCTTTATTGTTTCAAAGTATCTGTCCAGGACAAACTTCAATGATGCTTTAAGTAAAAGAGGTCTTTTTTACTGAAATTAAAACACAATACTTGTACCATTTAATTTTAGAGGAGCCAATGATGTGACAATAATGTATTCATAAAAATTATAGGGAGCGAATCCGTATTTGAAAAATACCTCCTAGGCATTACAAGGCTATAGAACTTGGATATGAGCCATGATAGCACCATTTCAGTATCAGTACTGAGACTGGCAAGAGAAAAATCAAAATTACTTTCCTAGAGGGAAGACACAGGCATGTGTCTTGTCGTGGCTGTAGGTGTCCCGGCCCCCAGTCCTTCCAGGTCCATGTGGGCTGTTCGTGGACCAGCAGGACCCAAAGCTCTGCTGGGGGAGTGCCAAACTTGAACTAGACATTGGCCAGCCGCCATCTGGTCCTTCTCCTGTGTAATCTCCCTAGGCTTTCTCGCCATTGGCAGAACTGCCCTCCACCTCTCCTGAGTCTTCTCAGAGAAGATCTCCCTCTGAGAGCAGAAGGTGGTTCTGTGCAACTCCTCATCCGTGGTTCCGGCCACCGACTTGCAGACGTTGCACATCTGATGCGGAGAGTTCACGCGTCTACACGCTTTGGGCCGTTTCTTCTCCGTTTCCAGGCAGCGTGCTTCCTGCCCCGGTGGTTTTCTCAGAAGCCGCATCACCTGCCCTTGATGTCATCTGTCCCTGCAGAGTGAAGTTTCAGGCTTCTGCGTCTCAGGTTCTCGAGCTGTGAATTTGCAGACCGCAAAGATGCTCGCTCCATTTGGAGACGGGGTATGGGTCCTGTGAGCGCTTCATTCATTTGATCTGCTTCACAAGACTTCCTGGAGATCTCTTCTTTGTCTTCGTCGTGACTTCTAAGGGATGCTTTTAAGATAGCGGCAAAAAATGAGGCTCTTCTGATGAACGTGTGACGGGGGACCGGGCTCCTGCTTCCCTCGTGTCCTCCCCTTCCAGGTGACCAGCCTTCGGGTGATCTTCCTCGCAGAGACTGGACCGGGCCACAGTCTTCCGTATGGTTCCCTCTGGAGAATTTAAATCAACTCCCTTTATGGTTCAGGATCTGGAAGATTCTCACAGTGGAGTGGCCCGCACGCCCCCTTATTCCTTCTGTTTCTGTCCCTGTGCATCCGTCCCTCTGTTTCTCGGGAGAGGAGTTCTAACCTTGCCAAGGATGAGTGTTTTCATTCAAACCATCCATTATTCCAAGACATTTTCAAGATGCTTTCTGCATCGGCCGCTTGAGACTGGTGGGCTTCTGATGTTTGTCCGGGGGACCGTATCTGTCCTTGGAGAACAGTCATCAGCAGCCCTGACATGAAAGTTGAGGGGCCTCACCTTTTTGTCCTCTTCCAAGAAAGCCTACCAGGTTCTCCAGTGACCACCTGTTCAGATGTGTCCTAAGCGCCCCCAAGCACAGGGCTCCTAGCCTGGGAGCCCTGGTCTCCGCCGCAGGGATGCTGAGGCCCCACGGGCTGTGCCGTTGGGGTCGTTTTCTCCCAACTCCTGCGTAGACCTCAGCCGGGGTCTCACTCCTCAAAGAATGTCAGCTCTTTACTGTAAGCCTCCATAGCAGTAAGCAGGATGCCCCAGGCACACCCAAGAGACGTGGGACTCATGTCTTCAGACATCAGCAGAACATCCCACAGCTGTTCCAGGATCAACGTTTTGGGGGCAGGTCGCAGACCCTCCCTGGTCCCACAGGCACCGCCGCTCTGCCTCCGGTGGCCAGTGTCTGCCAGTGTCTTCCAGGACATACCTGTCCACACAGAACCCCATGGGGTGCCCTGTCTCTCTCACTAACACTTGCCTGGCAACCAGGGGAGGCCATCAGAAGCACTGGGGAGAAAGGGTGGCCAGCCAGGTTCTAGAAAACAGGGCTTTGTAACTGCTTTCTCACAGCACAGATAGCAAGTGATGTTACCAGTACAGGGTATTTGGACAGCAGAAGTGTTGCTTGAAGCCTGGAGCTATAAACCTGGAGGGTCAAAGCAGTATCACACACCCCTCTCTGCACACGAGTGTGTTGGAGCAGAACAGTTAGTTTGGAATTTCTGCTCGAAATTCTCTGCCACGAGGAAGACCGTCCTGCTGCCAGTATCCTGTGAATCTCTTTCTAAGACTCCCTCTCTCTTCTGTGTTTGGTCAATATTTGGGCAAGGGCACAGGACCAAATGCCCTAAAGGGCACCTTTATACCAAAGAACCCCGGGTCCTGGATTACAATCAGGAGTGCTCAGGAGAACTCAGTCCCAATGAGGGACTTACCAGTTCATGGATTTTCTGTGAAGTCAGTTTGCCCCCGTTCCATCCCAGTGTTCCTAGATGGGGTTGACTCAGGGACCCAGACTCCTTCCCGAATGTGGACTGACTGTCCTCAGCTCATGGCCTCCGGGGTTGTCCTGGGGATCATTTCCAATCCACCAGGCACCCACAGCGTGTCTCGGCATCAGGTGTGGCTCTGTGTTTGGCTTAGCTTGGCCCCATTTTATTCCTCCATGCCCTTCACCCTCTCCTGGAGCATCTCCACATAGCCTGGCTCTGAGCCAAGTGGCCCGTCACCCAGGACGTGGCTGTCCACAGCCACTGGAGAGCTTAAGATGATTCAACGTGGTCCAGTTTCTAGTTTGCAGTAATATTTATTATGTAATTAAATACATGGTAAATCTTTCAGCATCCAAAAAAAGAAGACTCTATGAGAGAGAAGAGAAATTGCATACTGTTTAAGAAAGAAACTTCCAAGGGCGCCTGGGTGGCTCAGTGAGTTAAGCCTCTGCCTTCAGATCAGGTCATGATCTCAGGGTCCTGGGATCGAGCCCCACATCAGGCTCTCTGCTCAGCGGGGATCCTGCTTTCCTTCCTCTCTCTGTCTGCCTCTCTGCCTACTTGTGATTTCTGTCTGTCAAATAAATAAATAAAATTTTAAAAAAGAAAGAAAGAACCAGCTTAACCAGCTGGTTAAGCATCCGACTCTTGATTTCAGTTCAGGTCATGATTTCAGGGTTGGGAGATGGAGCCCTACGCCGGGTTCTCCACTGAGCATGGAGCCTGTTTGAGGTTCTCTCTCTTTTCCTCTCCCTGCCCCTCCCCCATCAGGCTCTCTTATCTCAAAAAAGGGGGGGGGGCACCTGAGGGGGGGCTCAGTCATGAAGCATCTGCCTTCAGCTCAGCTCATGATACCAGGATCCTGGATTCGAGTCCTGCATCAGGCTCCCTGCTCAGGGGAGGGCTTGCTGCTCCCTCTCCTGCTTCCCCTGCTTGTGTTCCCTCTCTCGCTCTCTTCTCTGAGTCAGATAAATAAATAAATAAGTGATCTTGAAGAAAGAGAGAAAGAGAAAGAAAGGAAAGAAAAATAGGTAGATGGATAGATCGATGGGGCACTTGGGTGACTTAGTCGATTAAGCATCTGCCTTCAGCTTAGGTCATGATCCCAGAGTCCTGGGATGGAGCCCCCCATCAGGCTCCCTGCTCAGCAGAGAGTCTGCTTCTCCTTCTCCCTCTGCAGCTGCCCCCCTGCTTGTGCTCTCTCTCTCTGTGTAAAATAAATAAAAGATTTAAAAGAAGAAGGAGGAGGAGGGGGAGGAGGAGGAGAAGAAGAAAGAAAGAAAGAAAGAAAGAAAGAAAGAAAGAAAGAAAGAAAGAAAGAGACTTCCAAAATAATCTAGATTTGAAAACCAGCCTTAAGACTTCCCAGAGAAGCTACTTTCTCTCTCTGAGCCTCAGTCTGTCCCTCTGTAGAATGGGCACGACAGTCATGCCACCTCACAAGGTCGTAGTGGGGGTTAAATATCAAGCATTCGGTAAATGGTAGTTGTCGTTATGCTCAGTTTATTATGACGGTCGTTGTTATTACTTTAATCTTCGCTGTGAATAAAGTATACCTGGTGGGTTCTTGATCTGGCTCACAGGGAGAACCCTGAAATAAGGAAATCGCTATTCCGCAACTTCCGTGGGCGTCAGAAGTGCTCATGTTTCCCTCTGGAGATATGAATGTGCATAACACGTCCCATGTTAACAGACCCCCAGCTTCAAGCTGCACATTTACCTCCGTGTTTCCTAGGAGGTCAAATGGCCTCCAGATTTCATTTAAGTTTTCTATTATTCCCTTCTGAAAGGGACAATGGAGCTCTTGTTTGCGCAGCTTTGGTGAGCCCAAAGGAAAAATTGGTCATTATAAGGAGCACAAAAGATTCGCTTCCCATACATTAGCTCGTCCATTGCTTTCCGAACGCGCAGGGCCGGGTGGAGGCGCATAGACAGTGGGGGAGGAAAGAAAGATGATTTTGTGTCCAAGGCTGGGTGTCCGCATTCGGCAGGAATAAATGGAATGTAGTATCACCTCTCGGCAAACACACCGTCTGCCGGAGGAAGAAATCCTGCTACATCACCATCCTCCCCCTGGCCGGGGTTTTAACCCTCACGGCGCTGCGTCCCCTTATGTGTGTGTTGGGTCCCAGGAAGACAGAGGGAGGGAGAGTTCAGGGAACTGACTTCGTGGAAATCCTGGCGATGACTCTTGTGCCTTCACAGTAAAACCCCCGCAATAAAATGAAAACCCGTGTGGATCAAGCTTAGTAAAGCCAGCAAGATGCCCCAGCTGGAGAATTGGAGTTTTCTGGTCAACCCGAGAAGACAGGTTTTGTTTTCTCTACTTTTATACGAGAAAGAAATAGGCAACAAAAGGTGTGGTTTTTATTTGTTTTTTTAAAGATTTTATTTATTTATTTGGCAGACAGAGATCACAAGTAGGCAGAGAGGCAGGCAGAGAGCAAGAGGAGGAAGCAGGCTCCCTGCGGAGCCGAGAGCCCGATGCGATGCGGGGCTCGATCTCAGGACCCTGGAATCATGACCTGAGGGAAGGCAGAGGCTTTAACCCACCAAGCCACCCAGGCACCCCAAAAAGTTGTGGGTTTTATATTTAGATTTTATATTTCTATTTTTAAAAGTGGGGGAGGGGGGGCCGGGAAAGCTCCCAGTATCTGTTCAAATGAATCCACTCGAATGGTGACCAAATTCCCTGATATATAAAAGGGCATATAAATTGGGGCTTTATCTTAAACAGGAATGTCAAAGCTATAAAAATACGTGATTTTATGATATTTTTAACCACACGCAGGTCCTAGTGACAGCTCTACATTCATTCTGAGGACATCCTTAAGAATGAATAAAGCATGTGCTCGTTTGTTTTGGGGGTTGGCTACTATTCCTGATGGAATTGTAGGTTAGTTTGTAGGATATTCTCTTGACATTCAACTTTGTGCTGGGTCATAAAGGAAGTCAGTTTTGAAAAAAAAAATTTTAAAAATATAATATTCAGGGGTGCTTGGGTGGCTAAGTCGTTAAGCTCCTTCCTTTGGCTCAGGTCATTGGGATCGAGCCCCAATTTGGGCTCTGCTCGCTGGGAAGCCTGCTTGTTCCCTCTCTCTGTGTCTCTCTCTGTCAAATAAATAAAATCTTTTAAAATAATAATAATAATTATTATTATATTCAGTGGCATCATTAGTTTTCCTATGGGTCTCTGGTGATCTTACCAGGTTGAAACTGCTCTCCTTCTCTTAAAAAAAAAAACTGTATTTGGAAAAATATTTCATATATATGCAAAAGTAGACAGACGAGTATAGGGACCCCTGTGTACCCAGCTTTAATAATACCAGCTCACGTCACTCTTACTCCATCCCTACCCGGTTTCCACGCCAGCCCCCCATTACTAACAAACCGCCAGATGCCATAGTACTTTTATCTGTACACATTTTACTACATATCTCTCCGAGGGGAGGACTATTACTTTTACAGAACCACTACACCAGTATTATACAGTAATTCCTTAATGTCATCAAACGTCCAGTCAGTGTTTAAATTTCTGTCTCATAAATGTCATTATTTTTTACAGTCTGTTTATTTGACATAGGGATCCAAATAAAGTCCAAGAAGTTGCAATTTTAACCTTTAACTTTTTTTTATTCCATTGGTTCTCCCTCTAGCCCTTCCTTAATTCTTACAATGTATTTATTGAAGAAAAAGCTTATCTTCGTTGTCCTTCTTGTTTTTTGTCTTGTGTCCCATGAAGCCAGATCATCACCTTGAAATGGCTCTGCTTGTAACCGGAATGGCTCCCAGCGTCCCTTTCACAGACGTCATGAAATCTTGCATTCTTTGTAAGATCTCCATTTTCACTCTGCCAGTGGCTAAACCTTGGTTCATTTTTAAAGATTTTAAAGTTTTTTTTTTTAAATTTGACAGACAGAGATGACAAGTAGGCAGAGAGGCAGGCAGAGAGAGGGGGGGAAGCAGGCTCCCTGCTGAGCAGAAGCCCTATGGGGGGCTCGATCCCAGGACCCTGAGATCATGACCTGAGCTGAAGGCAGAGGATTAACCCACTGAGCCACCCAGGTGCCCCTGTTTTTAAAGATTTTAGAAAAAGAGGGGGCGCGGACGTATGTGCACACTTGCAGCTGAGGGGAGGGGCAAAACGAGAGAGAGAATCTCGGGCAGATTCCCTGCAGGGCTGGATCCCACCACCCTGAGATCATGATCTGAGCCGAAACCAAGAGTGGGACACCCAACCGACTGAGCCACCTGGGCACCCCAGCTAGGCTACTTGTGCAACCATAGCCAGTCAAGTGTTCCCTCCACCCTGGGCAGGTGTGGGGCCCAAGTTTACTCCCTAGTAAACTACAGGCAAGGCTCCATGTGAGAGTCTGCTTCTACAAAACAAGACCTAAGACAGGGACTGAAGGGGCACCTGTGTGGCTCAATGGGTTAAGCCTCTGCCTTCGGCTCAGGTCATGATCTCAGGGTCCTGAGATGGAGCCCTGCATCGGGCTCTCTGCTCGGCGGGGAGCCTGTTTTACCCTCTCTCTCTCTGCCTGCCTCTCTGCCTACTTGTGAAATCTTGCTCTCAAATAAATAAATAAAATCTTTAAAAAAAAGACAGGGACTGAATAAGTGAGGATTTTCATTTTATAATATACTTTGCTTCTCAACCCAAATACACTCCCAACCACAGAGACTTGATTAATAAATTCTTGAAAATCCCCCTCATTCCCTCCCCAGGATGAAAAAATAACTGGAAGAGGGGCGCCTGGGTGGCTCAGTGGGTTAAGCCGCTGCCTTTGGCTCAGGTCATGATCTCAGAGTCCTGGGATCGAGTCCCGCATCGGGCTCTCTGCTCGGCAGAGAGCCTGCTTCCCTCTCTCTCTCTCTGGCTGCCTCTCTGTCTACTTGTGATTTCTCTCTGTCAAATTAATAAATAAAATCTTTAAAAAAAAAAAAATTTAAAAAAAAATTTTAAAAAAAAATAAATAAATAAAAAAGAAAAAATAACTGGAAGAAAGCAAACCAAAACATTCACTGCGATTATCTCTGAAGGTGAGATTCTAGGTAGGTTTTTAAGTTACAATGTCCTATATTTTTCAAGTTTTCTTCAGTGAGCCGGCATTAACGTTATTATTGATATTTTATCATGAAAAAATGGGAGTTTTTTGCTTATAGAGATGGGAGAGAATCAACTCGTAATCATTTCAAGTGAATTTATCCTTTTTCTTGAATAAGGACAGCTTTACGTGCTCATGGATAAATTTCCACAGAAAAGCTGAAGGAAGGATATACTATAACATCACAAATCTTGGCTTTCCTCACCTAGTTTAATTTTCCCTCTTGACAAAGATTAAATAAAATTAAAAATTAAATAAAAAGGAAGAAAGGGCTTTAATTCTTTGCCACAAAAGAAATAAACCTTGATAGGCAAGTCTGACTTACACTTCTTGAGAGATTTAAATACTGAGAACAAAAAATGCATTTATGCTTAAGGATGAAGCCTTTTAATTACTTTTAGCCATGAGCTTTTTCTGTTGCTCCCTTTGTTTTTAAAGGTTTTCTACTGTCTTTGATCACCAGATGATGGAAAGAAAAGGGCAAGGAATAGTTTCCCGTTAAAGCAGAGACCTAGAAATTTCCGAGTGCCCAGGGCTCTCTCCCACCAATTTCAGAGACCGAGGCTATGGTCAAATCACAGAATGACTTTTTTTTAAAGATTTTATTTTTAAGGAATCTCTACACCCAATACGGTGCTCAAAACAACCACCCCAAGACCAAGAGCCACGTGCTCTGCGGACGGAGCCAGCCAGGTGCTCCCCACGGAGTGATTTTCTAAACATGAAGCTTCCTTAATACTCTCACCAAATGTCACTAATTTCCTCCACGACTCTCATTTTTAACTTCCATTTAAATCCAAACACAAAGGAAAAGTCCACCTGTGTGTGTATGTGTATCTATGTGTATGTGTGTGTGTGTGTGTGTGTGTGTGCGCGCGCGCGCATGCGTGCATGCACACGTGCCCGTGCACACATGCCCCCATATACAGACCAGTTTCCAAAATGCTGGCACAGGAGAGTAAACTTTGAAATGATCACTCTACTCTGGAACGTCTTATTTTCATTATATTTTGTGGTTGCTACTGTCCTCAAGGCGAGACTCGTACAAGGGAAATGACTGAGTTCCCAAAAAAACTAGGTAAGAAGAGTTTTCTATATTTTGACCCCACCTTTCCCTCAATTCTCTTTGTGAAACCAGTTTTTGGTTTTTGGGTTTTTTTTTGTTTTTTTTTTTTTTTAAGATTGATTTATTTATTTGACAGAGAGAGACACAGCAAGAGAGGGAGCACAAGCAGGGGGGTGGGAAAGGGAGGAGCTGCCTTGCCACAGAACGAGGAGCCCAACACAGAACTCGATCCTAGGACCCTGGGATCAGGACCCAAGCTGAAGGCAGATGCTTCACGACTGAACCTCAGTTGTGTTTTCTTAAAGAAAATCAGATGACGTTCCGTAAGAGATTTCAAGGGCATCTTTAAGAAATCCTGGCCTTTGAGGTCACACACACCCGGGTGCAGACCTCCTCTGCCACGATCTGTAGGATGTTGGCCACCCCTCGGGGCTGATCAGAGCCCCAGGCTCTTCATCTGTGCAAAAGGGATCATGATCAAGGTGCCCACCGCCATGTCTGAGTTTTCTGTGGAAGGGAATTAGGGTGGCGGTCCCGTGGTGGGGAGGGAGTGGGTATTAAAGGCTCTACCTAAAGGAATGGGTACATAGTACACCGTTCTGAAACAGTGTTTCCTTGATGAGGTCTCTCTTTATACTTAAACTTTAGATGTATTCAGAGCGGCTTGTGGGAGGGTCGAACGGGAAAGCATGCTGTGAAGTTCCCCTAAAGCCACCTCTGATCCCATAACCAATTTGATGACCATCGAGATGCCGTGTGCAAACCAGCTGGCATGGGATAAATGGCTGGTCACTGTCATCGTTGGTCATTTTCTGGTACATTTACATTTCACTGAATGTGCACTAAGAATGCCAAGTATGATCTGTGTGGGGTGTGCATAAACTGAATTGTTTTGAATAGGTTAAAAATTCACATGGTTCAAAACCAAAAGGTACACAAGGTACAGAAGAGAATGAAGCCTCCCCATGGCCCAGCGTCCCCAGAAACATCAGTTCTATCCATCTCTTGTTTGAGCTCCTGGAGATTCTTTATGCCTATATAATCTAATAGATGTATATATTTTTTCTTCTCTTTACTATACAAATTGTAGCTTATACTCCAATTTCTGTACATATAAAAAATATATCTTTGTGGCGGTTTTTTTGTTTTGTCTTTTTTTTTTTTTAGAGAAAGAGAGTGTGAGGCTGGTGGGGAGGGCCAAAGGGAGTGGGAGATTGACCGTCTTAAGGACGATCCACACGCACAGCGCAGAGCCTGATGCAGGGCTTGATCTCACGACCCTGAGATCATGACCTGAGCAGAAAACAAGAGTCAGACACTTAACGGACTGAGCCACCCCGGCTTCCCCATAAACCACATATCCTGACGCTCGTTTCACATCAGCACATAGAATCCCCTCACTCCCACCCAGATGACCATGATTTGTTCAACCATTCCCCTTTTGATGGATATTTATGGTGTTTGCAATATTTCGCTGTTACATATAACGTTGTATCAGCAACACTTTTCCCATAAGGGATTAGGGATTTAACCTTATGTAAGTATTTCTGTGTGTCACACTCCCAGAAGTAGAGTAACCAGTTCAAAGGGTAATACTGTGTTTGTAAATTTGATGCATGTGAGAGTGGCTGTCTCATCCACCTTTGCAGTGCCGTACAGAAGCAAGCTTTGGGATCATCTGTCGTGTAAGGAGTGAAAACCAGTATCTCAGTATAGTTTATGTTCCATTTCTCTTCTGTTTAGAAGCCATTGGTACTGGTATTGGCTGGCTCAGTTGGTAAAGCGTGCAACGCTTGTTCTCCGGGTCAGGAGTCCGAGCCCCATATTAGACTGTAGAGTTTACTTAAAATAAAAATTAAAGAGAATCCCTTGGAATAAAAAGTCATTTATATCATTCTGGATGTGTGTGTGTGGTTGTGTGTGTGTGTGTGTGTATGTACACAGTCCTCCAGTGGATGTGAGCCCACCATGCTAGTCTCATTTTTTTTTGCCAAGTCATTGCCTTAGGAATAGGTAGATGATACGATTTTGGCCAACAGATATAAAGGGGAGCCTACAGAGAGGGCTTCAGGGAAAGTTTTCTTCACCCTTAAAAAAAGGAACGAGGTGGGGACTTTTTCTGTGGCTTACAGACATCTCCATCTCCCTAGGACTCCCGGAACTCTGTGGCCACCCTAGGGTCTGGATAGGAGACAGAGGAAAACCAGCTAGAAATGGGAGAGTGGGAAGAAGAGAAAAAAACCTGGCTCCCAGATTCACTAACCAAATCACCACCCCCGGAGACAGCCTAGTGCCAAAGTCCTTAATAGATGATTCATCAGTGGCTTATTGTTTAAGCTCTGTTGAATTGGGTTTCCTGAGATTTGTCGCTAAGCTATCCTAACGTCCCAGCTCCTTCAAGACACTGAAAACTGTAGAAACTTCTCTTCTCCCTGTGGAGGTGAACTGACTATGGCTTTCTGCAAAGGCTCTGAGTATGCAGCAGGGTGAGAAGGGAACTTTATTAAACTCAGTAGGTCAAATAAAAGATTTAAAAAAACACAGAGGGGCGCCTGGGTGGCTCAGTGGGTTAAAGCCTCTGCCTTCGGCTCGGGTCATGACCCCAGGGTTCTGGTATCGAGCCCCGTATCGGGCTCTCTGCTCGGCGTGGAACCTGCTTACCGCCCCCCCCCCCGCCTACTTGTGATCTCTGTCTGTCAAATAAATAAATAAAATCTTTTAAAAAAATAAAAAATAAAGAAAATAAAAACACGGGATATCACTGGTTTCCTTCAGCCCAAACCTGTGAGCTTCAAGTGGCTTCTCAGCAAGCAAACTATTTGTTTCCTCGTAAGGATACTTACCTGCTTCTGCTATTACCATTGTATTATTTGTTCTCATTCCTTTAAAATGGAGTTATTCAGAAAATAGGACAGAAGTCACTGCCAGTGTCTTAGAGCTTACTTTGCTGAGACAAGAAAACCCTCTAGAGATTATAAAAAGTTAAAGCAAAATGGACCTTTTGAGATTCTCCAGAGCACTGGTTTTCATCTTGTTGTACAGTGAAATCATCTGAAGAAAAAAAACCTTTTAAATACTAATAGCCACTCCCAGATTTTCTGATTTTATTGTTCCAGGACGTGGCCTAAGCACAGGAATTTTTTAAGCTTCTCGGGTGTTTATCATTGTAATTTAAGTTTTTTTAAGGAGATAGAAGTTTATTGACTACATTGCAAGAGAGGGGTGGGTAGGACCGCAAAAAAGAGGCGTCTGCCTATTTTATTTTAACTTTATAATACTTTCCCTCAACCTTTCATTTTGGAAAAATTGTAATTGCATGATAGTAAAGTGAACTTCATACCTTTCCCCTACATGGGTGACATTTGGCCACCCTGGTTTTGAATAATTCACTTACGATTCTTTGTAAACTTTCATTCATTTTAATACATTTATAACAATAGAAATGTAATAAATAAATGCAATTAACAAATGCAAATAAATGTAAACACTGGCCCCTGGTGTTGTTTTCTCTTCCCCCCATTTTTTTTTTTTTAAGATTTTATGTTTGTATTTGACAGAGATCACAAGTAGGCAGAGAGGCAGGCAGAGAGGGGAAAGCAGGCTCCCTGCTGAGCAGAGAGCCCGATGTGGGGCTCGATGCCAGGACCCTGAGATCATGACCTGAGCCGAAGGCAGAGGCTTAACCCACTGAGCCACCCAGGCGCCCCCACCAAGATTTTATTTTTAAGTAATTTCTGCACCTAACCGCGGGGCTCGAACTTACAACCCTGAGACCAAGAGTCATGTTCTACCTACTAAGGCAGCCAGGCACCCCTCATGTACTTTTCTAACACAAACTTATCTGGTATCACTGTTATCATCCCAAAGCACCTAATGCTTTAAAAAAAAAAAAACAATTTGGGGGCCCCTGGGTGGCTCAGTTGGTTAAGCAATTGCCTTCAGCCCAGGTCATGATCTGAGGGTCCAGGTCATGATCTGAGGGTCCAGGGATCAAATCCTGCATCGGGCTCCCTGCTCAGCAGGGAGTCTGCTTTTCCTTCCCCGGGACCTGCTCATGTTCTCTCTCTTTATCCCTCTCTCTCATGCTCTCTCTTTCAAACAAATAGATAAAACTTCTAAAAAATAAAATAAAATCTTTATTTTTAAAATTAAGGTATAGTGGACTTACAATATCATTCATTCCAGGTGTACAGCATAGTGACTCCTCATTTATATACATTACAAAACGCTCACCACCCCAAGTCTTGTTACCGTAATGCGTCACCATATGAAGTTATGACTATATTATTGACTCTATTCCTTATGTTGTGCTTTACATCCCAGTGACTTATTTCTTTTATAACTGGAAGTTGATACTTCTTTTTTTTTAAGATTTTATTTATTTGTCAGAGAGAGAAAGAGCAAGCGAGCGAGCACACAAGCAGGCAGAGTGGCAGACAAGGCAGAGAGAGAAGCAGGCTCCCTGCTGAGGAAGAAGCTCGATGTGGGGCT
The DNA here is from genome assembly GCF_030435805.1 of Mustela lutreola. Taxonomy (NCBI): domain Eukaryota; kingdom Metazoa; phylum Chordata; class Mammalia; order Carnivora; family Mustelidae; genus Mustela; species Mustela lutreola. The sequence goes on from NC_081298.1 coordinate 9,592,708, forward strand.
CGATCCCAGGACCCTGGGATCATGACCTGAGCCAAAGGCAGCGGCTCAACCAACTGAGCCACCCAGGGATCCCTGGAAGTTGGTACTTCTTAATCCCCTTCACCTAAAAAACAATTTTAGGGGTCTCCGGCTAGCTCACTCAGAAGAGCACATGACTCTAAATCTTGGGGTTGTGAGTTCAAGCCCCATGTTGGGTGTAGAGATTACTTAAATACATAAAAATAAATAAATAACCATTTTAAGGGGAAGAATTCCTTACTGGTGGTTAAAAAGTGATCAGCTGCAGAAAGTTAATAATGAAAAACAAGGCTGCCTTGCCCCCAGGTCTGGGTCTCCAAGAAAAAGCACTTTCATTTTTCCTGGTTATAATTGTTCCAGTTCTTACCTCTGAAATTTGAGTGTCAGATTTACACTCCCTGGTTGTGGAGTGTCAGCTGTAGAATTTCATGTCTTGACTTCCTGCTATAGAGGGGGGAGGCCTCATCTCCTTGCCCCCCCCCCCATAGACAGTGGTATTTCACTGGTCTTGCTTGTTCCCAAAGTATCTTTTTCAGAAAGATACAACATAACTATTTTCTAGCCATTTAGGTGGTGAGGACATGATTGTTGAATAAAAAGCAGTGCTCCTTCAAGTGGTTCTGATTTGCCGGAATGCTTTGGGGGGAAAAAAATACTCACTTCTTATGTTTAAATAATGTGGGCAAGTACATTGTTGGGTTGAGCAGCTATGTAGTTACAAACCAAATTTGAATGGACTCCTTTTTGTTCAAGGGCTTGAGAGATGATGACACTCTTGGATTACCATTGAGTGTGCATCTGTGTCCATGTATTGTGCTCTTGTGAATAGGTAGCCCTACGGATCAAAGTCGAAAGAGTTGTTATTGTAGTCTGAAACCATATCTTTATTTATTCATTCAACAAACACCAGGAAGAGCCAGGAGCTAGTGATCCCAGGATAAGGAGAACTCAGCTGTTTAAGGAACACAGGGTTTTATTATGGAGCCAAACATTCTGGGGGGCACCCGCCTGACTCAGTCAGGGTTATGAGTGCGGGCTCCATGTCGGGTGTAGAGATTACTTGAAAATAAAATCTTTAAAAATACATCAATTCATGAATTCATTAATAAAATAATGTTCTGGAACTAAATACAGATGGGGGTTACACAGCATTGTGAATGTAGTAAATACCACTGAATTGTTCACTTTAAAATGGTTAATTTTCGGAGTAGGTAGGTGGCTCAGTCGTGAAGCGCCTGCCTTCTGCTAGGATCATGATCACAGGGTACTGGGATCGAGACCTGCATCAGGCTCCCTCCTGGGCAGGAAGCCTGCTTCTCCCTCTCCCACTCCCCTTGCTTATGTTCCCTCTCTTACTATGTCTGTCTCTGACAAATAAATAAAATCTTTAAAATAAAAAAAAAATGATTAATTCTCTGTACATTTCAGGGGGAGGGAGGAAGGGTTCTGTGGTAAGACAGTTTAGAGAAACATTGTATCATATAGCCATCTTAGATCTGTACATTGTGTCTGTCATATCAAAGCATCTGAGAGGTCTTACAGAAGTCTCTTAACTTCCTCTAACCCAAGGTTTCAATGTAATCCCGCCCTAGAACTTCTTTCAATACCTGTTAACGTTCTTTGAAACCACTTTGGGAGACGCTTTTAGGGAAATTTATTTATTGCTGTGAAAGATGTTTATGATAGTTTAATGCACAGGGCAGTGACCACGTAGTTTATATAGTGCGATCAACTATTTTGCAAAAATATGTAAGTATGCTCAGGCGTGGGAAATAAATCAACAATTTATACCAACACTAGGTATCTTGGGATGCCAGGGTGGCTCAGTTAAGTGTCTTGCCTTCGGCTCAGGTCATGATCCCAGCATTCTGGGACTGAGTCCCACAACCGGGCTCCCTGCCCAAGGGGGAGCCTGCTTCTCTGCCTGCCACTCCCCCTGCTTCTACTACCTCTCTCTGACAAATCAATAAATAAAATTTCTAAAATATTTTTTTAAAAAAACAGTAGGTATCTCTTTCATCTTCTAAGAAGTGAATTAGGGTTTTTTTTCCTTTTATCTGTATTTTAAATTTTGTCTGCACGAGTATGTATTACTTGTGTGATTACAGCTTTTTTTAAAAAAAAGAAAAGAACTCTACATTTACATTTATTTTGCCCTGTCCTGCCTACAAAAAAAAAAAAAAAAAAAAAAAAAAAAAATCCTAATTTTTGTCCTTACATTGTTGCAGGCTTTATAAATTGGATTTTGTGTCATTAAAATAGCAGAGAAGGGGACACTTGGCTGGCTCAGTCGGTTAAGCGTCCAGCTCTTGATTTTGGCTCAGGTCATGATCTCAGGGTTGTGAGATGAAGCCCTAAATTGGGCTCTGTGCTCAGCAGGGAGCCTGCTTGGGCTTCTCCCCCTTCCTGCGCTCCTCCCTACTCTCTCTCTCTCAACATAAATAAATAAATCTTGGAAGGAAGGAGGGAAGGAAGGAAAAGAAAGAGAAAGAAAGAAAGAAAGAAAGAAAGAAAGAAAGAACTAAAGAAAGAAAAGATAGGTCAGTCCTTTGCCTTTTCTAGCTTCCAGAGGGCACCAACATCCCTGGCTCCTAGAACCTTCCTCCCATCACCCAACTTCCTGCTTCTGTTGCTCCATCTCTTATCTCCTTCTTTGACCTGCTGCCTCCTTCTTATAATCGCCCCCCGCCCCAGCCCGGTGATTATGTTGGACCCACCAGCGCAATCAGGATGCCTTTTGAATCTCAAGGTCCTTAATTTAAGCACATCTGCAAAGCCCCTTTCGTCATGTAGGGTAACATATCGACAAGTTTCAGAGACTCAGATGTGGACTTCTTAGGGATGGGTATTACTCAGCCTACCACAGTCCCTATCATTTCTTTGGAGCCTCCTGCTCCACCAAGCTCTATAAATTTCTCCCCCCCCTACTCCTTTTTCCTCCCGAGTGACCCCATGAGACTTCTCCCCTTGCCCACCTGTCTTGCCAGAGCTCTGTTTCCAACGAGGACCTGCCAGCTTCCGTTGGTTCCCCCCACCCCGACCCTGCCTTCTCCCTGTGCACACAGCCCCACTGTAGGGGCACGGTTGTTCTCTTGATCTAGCTGCTTTTCTTATAGAATATTCTGATTACAATAGTCAGTACTAAGTTATTCATTGCATTCTCCAAATGCAGTGCTGCGTCCTTCATTATTTATTGGTCATGTTACTGGTTATCAATCCAAAAGAGTGTATTCACTATAAATCATTTTAGTGATGGTGATGATGTCTTCAGTTTCCATCCTGAAGCAATATAGAGTGCTTGAGAGCACAGACACCCAAGCTACGCTCCCTGGGTTCAAATCCCACCTCCCTAAATTATTAGCCATGTATTTTTCAAATACAGGTTCAGCTTCATATTACCTCCGCTTACTCACCAGCTAAAAGGTGATCGAAAAATATCTATGTCTTTAAGTTGTTTTAAGGAGTAAGTAAGATAAAGGATGTAGCATGTCTTGCACGCAGTAGGTCCACAGTGTCTTTAAATACCCTTCTCCTTAGAGATCAGTATACCAGGTCAAGCTTTCCCTTAGAGTGCTTACAGCCAGCGCCAAACTATGAGATAGTCTCTTTCCATTTTCACAGATGAAAGGGCTTTGTGATGATTTACTGAAAAGAGTAAAAGCAGTGATGGGCCCCTGGGTGGGTCATTCAGTCAAGCATCTGCCTTCAGTCCAGGTCATGATCTCAAGGTCCAGGGATCCAGCCCTGTGTCGGGCTACCTGCTCAGCGGAGAGCCTGCCTCTTTCTCTCTGCCCCTTCCCCCTGCTTGTGTGCATGCGCTCTCTCTCTCTCTCTCTGTCTCTGTATCTCGCTCAAATGAATAAATAAAATCTTTTTTTTTTTTTAAAGCAGCAAGTGAAGAACTTGTCTGGGGCAAAAATTAAATACAGATACCCAAGTATGTATGTCTATGTATGTGTGTCTACGTTTGGAGGAAAAAATAAACCGTAGAAAAGCATGATGAATAAAGTAACAGTACTGTTAGCAGTAATGTATGGTCACATTTTTTTTTTTAATTAAGTTCCCAATGGGTACCTGGGTGGCCCCGTGGGTTAAGGGTCTAACTCTTGATCTCCACTCCGGTCTTGATCTCACAGTTGTGAGTTCCAGCCCTACATGGGGCTTTGTGCTGGGCACGGAGCCTACTTTAAAAACAAAAAAATTAAGTCACAAGAAGTCCCCCTCAAAACGAATGGCTTCCGTCTAAAGAGAATCACTCAGCGTTCTGGCAGCCTCCAATCACACGTTATGCTGAGCATAGGAGTTTCGTTTCACTGGATACATCCTGGGTCTACATTCTGCTCTTCCGTCGAGCTGCATCTTTCAGTGTCGATAGTGTGGCATAGTCATCTATTTTACAAATCACTTTGTGTGTATTTATTTTTTCCCTTACAAAGAGATGCCCTCCTAAATTTTTTATTATGATGTAATTATAGATCACAAGAAGTGTAAAAATAGTACAAAAAGGTACCATCCCCTAGTTTCCCTCAATGGCAACAGCCCACGTAACCACAGATCATTGATCAAAACCAGGAAACTGCTACTGGTGTAATATGGTTAGAGACTACAGACCTTACTCAGAGTTCACCAGTTTTTTACATGCACTCATTTTTGTTTTTTAATATGTTTTTATGTGTCCATCAATGACATTTTTTATCCCTCATGACCTTGGTAAAAATGTAATCCGGACACCTGGCTGGCTCAGTCAGAGGAGCATGGGACCCTTGGTCCTGGGGTTATGAGTTAGAGCCCCATGTTGGGTGTAGAGATTACTTAAAATAAAAAGTATATATTTTGGGGGTGCCTGGGTGGCTCAGTGGGTTAAAGCCTCTGCCTTCAGCTCAGGTCATGGTCTCAGGGTCCTAGGATCGAGTCCCATATCGGGCTCTCCGCTCAACGGGAGCCTGCTTCCTCCTCTCTCTCTGCCTGCCTCTCTGCCTACTTGTGATCTCTGCCAAATAAATAAATATATAAAAAAAAGAAGTCAGACACTTAACCGGCTGTGTCACCCAGGTGCCCTGATCACGTTTTTTCCAAAGACCATGAAGAGATAAAAATGTCATAAAAATAAAAAATCTTTTCAAAAAGCTTAGTCAGAGATGCCTGGATGGCTCAGACGGTTAAGCGTCTGCCTTCAGCTGGGGTCATGATCCCAGGGACTTGTGCTCTTTCTCAGACGATAAAATAAATAAAATCTTTTTTAAATTTTTAAATAAATAAGTAAGTAAATAAATAAATAATTTTAAAGATGCAATCAACCCAGAAATAGAAAACAAAGAATATTCAAACCCAGTGTATTCGTGGTTATTTCCCTCAGGTTATTTTCTCTGTATGTCTGCTGATCTTTGAAGCAGTAACAGAAAGGATCCTCTGATCGGTATAACATATTTAACGTTGCCTTTTTAAAAAATCGTGGGCATCTTGCCCTGTCAGAACCGATTTAGACCTGTTGCAGTGTGCGAATGTTTAGGATAAAACCACTTCATACTGTAACTATTGACTTCCCTTGGAAGTAATAACCCAATTATGCCCAGGCTCTAAACTTCTTTGGAAACCAGGATGTGCCCCCATTGTCAGAAGGTCAGAACCTGAGCTGCGGGTCCCTGGCACAAAGGAGAGGAAACCCTTCCTTCTAGACCTGCACAGCCCCCTGTTCATCTTCCCAGGGCCCTGGCCGTGTGTGCCGGCTCTCACACCTGCTCAGGCCTGAATTACTGTTCACATTTACTAAACATTTTTATGAGACCTCCCCCTTAACAACTTCCCGTGAAAGCATTCTGCACCCCCGCCCCGCCGATAGCCAGGCTTCCCTTCCCCCACACCAGCGCATCTTTGTCCGGGTTTGATGGGAACGGTCCCATTTCTGTTCTTTCTGCGTTTGGCAAAAATATTTCTCGCAGCTCATAAACACCTGGGCTATTTTACCAGCGTCGTGAAAAGATGTTTATGACCCAAATATGAAAACTTGTTGAGAATGAATGCCGAGGCAAACGGGCTGTGTTCTTCTTGGAAAGCTAAGAAGATGATGCAGGCGGGGCGCTGGGTGAAAATGCACGTGCGCCGCTATCTACCTGCTCGCAGCTCTGAGCTCCGGCCGGTCTCTCTGCAGCTTTTCGAGGTAAGCAGGCAGCCCTGCGGTCGCCAAGGGTTATCAGCTTCCTGTTGGGGTGTTTTTCACAGCATTATTCTGTTGCAAAGTGAATGAGGCCAAAGAAAATCGGAAAAGAGATTTTGGAGCGGGGAGGTTAATAAAAATCCATTTTGTCACTCGACAGCCTCCCCCCACCCAGCTTCCTTTTCCAGGGCCCTGAGTCCCTTTGTATTATTGACAGATGCCATTTGCTCTTTTACGATGTGATAATAAAAACCTTCAGCCTTGCTCAGTGTTATTCCTTTCCTCCTCTGACCAGGAGGGAGCCAAATGGCTTGTACTCCCCGCCACGGGCGGTTTTTCATTAGACAACTTTACAATGAACAGCATTGGAATGACACTTCAGAAAAGGAGCCGAATCTGGTCTGGGAGAGAGATTTCTACGGAAATTTCTATGGAAACTGTAGGCAGTCTGATGGACCCAGACTTCGTTGTGTTTGTAAACGGACCCGGATTTTATACAAATAAAGAATAGTGAATGCCGAGCAAGGAGGAGTTGGTAGCACCTGCAAACCGTGCGGAGCTCAGCTCACACGGGACAGTCTTCTCCTTTTTGCTGTTCGGGCATTTGTATAAAACAAGGCATTCAAGCAATAGTTGCTGAACTCCTATCAACTTGTAATCCGTCGTTCCGTTTCTGGTACAAAAACATTTCTTTTGATTTTCTAGCATTAATTTGTACCTGGTGTTGGACATGGAAGCTTGTTTAAAATGCACTTCAAGGGAATGCCTGGGTGGCTCAGTCGGTTAGGTGTCAGCCTTCGGCTCGGGTGTTGATCCCAGTGTCCTCGGATGGAGTCCTATAAAATACATTTTTAAAAAAATGCACCTCAAGGGTCCATAGTTTCTTATTCCACAAATTTATGTCTCAGACATTTTCGTGATTCATCGATCATTTTCAAACTTGAATTTTGTTTATTTATTTATTTGGCCAGCAATTCTCCCTATTTTTTTTTTCCTTAAAATATATTATGATTAGGGGCACCTGGGTGGCTCAGTCAGTAAAGCGTCTGCCTTCCACTGAGGTTATGATCGCTGGGTCCCGGGACCGAGTCCCGCATGAGGCTCCCTGCTCAGTGGGGGGTCTGCTTCTCTCTCTCCCTCTGCCTGCTGCTTCCCCTGTTTGTACGCTCTCTTCCTCGCTGTCAAATAAATGAATAAAATCTTAAAGAGAAAAATATTTTATAGACATATATACATACATACACATATATATATTATTATTATTAGTGCTTCTTAGTGGTTCAAGCCATTAATTAATTAAACCTACTAGTTTAAAACGAGGCCATATTACGCAGTTGTGACTCAAATTGTTCCATCCCTATATATGCCATAAGCCATAAATGAGAGGTGTTGGTAAACAACAGATGTCTTCAAAAGGACACAGACACATTTCTCTGCTGTGGTTTAGCATTAACTCTCTAGAGCCTGGACAGGAGTATTTTTGAGGATCACCGGTTCCTGTGTATGGTTCCTGAAATGTTCTATCTATAAACAAACCTAAGTGAGGCGTGATCTTGGTTGAAAAGCACGAATGTGATTCACCGTATTCTACACATTGTATCATTGGTGAGGTTTTTTTTTTTCTGAACCATAAATATAGATATCTCAGTAATAGGTTTATAATTCACTCTTTTAAAAAAAGTGTTGATTTCTATTATTTGGTAGTAATAGTAGCTAAAATTATTGAGCATGCAGTGTGTGCCCACCTGATTCTAAACCCTGCCTGACCATGAACTCATTTTGTCCCCATCATCAAACGATAAGTATTCTGAATATCCTTGTTCTGCAGGGAAAGTTGAGGAAGTAGGCAGTTATGTGGCGGAGAAAAATTATCCATGGCCCAAGTAATGATGAGGTTGTTGCCAGTCTCTGTCCCGGGGAGGTGGTGAGCCTCCGTGCATATCTCTTTTACACACCCCGGTCTGGTTTTGTAGGCTTCCATGCTAGCTGTCAAGTTACCATGTCAAAAGGCAAGTGTCTTGTTCATATTGGAAGGTCTTACTGCCGAGTTAGTTAGGGTACTGGCTGTTCTTCCTGCTTTTTGCTGACGTCGCCATTTCTTTAGATAGATGATGCATGGATGCATGGATGCATGAATGCGTGGATGGGTGGATGGGTGGTCCGTCAGGTAGATAGAACCCATTTTCTTTTTCTTTTAGGATTTTATTTATTTATTTCAGAGAGAGTGGGAAAGAGATCACAAGCAGGGGGGAAGGGCAGAAGGAAAAGCAGACTTTCGCTGAACAGGCAGCCCGATGTGGGACTAAATCCCAGGACCCTGGGATCATGACCTGAGCAGAAGGCAGGGGCTTAACCAACTGAGCTACCCAGGCGCCCACGAACCCATTTTTTAAGAGTTTCTGAATTAACAGCATTCATGCTGGTTTTCACCACCACCGCAAATGGAGAGGCTGCCCTAAAGGATTGGGATAGTTTCCCCAAAATTTGAGGATATTAATCTCAGCTGTTTCTCATTTCATCTCCACTCTGTTAGCAGGTCCAGAAACTTCTAAATTTCCATTGTTTCGTTCTCTCTCTCTCTCTCTCTCTCTCATTCTTTCTTTCTTTCTTGACCTTATTCTTTCTTTCCTTTTTTTTTTTTTTTTTTTTTGGTCATAAATTCATCTGAGAGGTGACACAGGCCAAATAGTGAGTCCCAGCAGTACCCAGACTGGAAACGAGAAGCGACTCCACAAGTTTTAAGCAAAAGTTGTTCCCCGGAAAAACACTGGGTCATCGACATTCCCGGAACCCTCTCTCCTTGTGCAGTGAGCACAGAGCAGAAGCCAACAGATTTACTTCCAAAAAACAGATCAATCCAAGTGAAACAGGGCCTTCAGAATTCATAGTCCAACACTTACAAAATCTGATTGTGAGCAAGGTGGCTCTCGGTGTCCACACACCTCCATCCTCAAAGAGACAGAAATGCACTTTAGCAATTGCTGACGCCCCCCGGGCAGCCCTGTCATCTGTGAGCTGGAAGATCAAAGCCTCGACTCCAGGACGGGAATGGGGAGAATGAGTGTCCCACTAGGAGCCTCTCGCCCCACCGTAAGCCTGCTGGTTCTTCTTGTGATCATGAGCTATTTGACTCTTAATTTGGGGTTTCATTAAGGACATATCCACACTCGAATAAGGGAAGTTTGCAGTTTCTTTTGAAGTCCAGCTGTTAAAATGAATCGTGATTTGGAACTGTTCCTATTTGCAAAGTCCGTAACTCGGTGCCTGATACACAGTCAACCCTTCGTAACTTTGGCCGTTCAACTTTTATTATTTTTTTTTTGAAGATTTTATTTATTTATTTGACAGACAGAGATCACAAGTAGGCAGAGAGAGAGGAGGAAGCAGGCTCCCTGCTGAGCAGAGAGCTCAATGCGGGGCTTGATCTCAGGACCCTGGAATCATGACCTGAGCCGAAGGCAGAGGCTTTAACCCACTGAGCCACCCAGGCGCCCCTAAACTTTTATTATTAAAATAACTTAATGGCAAAATTATTGGCACGGTTCCAATGAATTGATCTTATCCTGCTTTGCTGGGGTGTTTTAGAAATTTCTAGAATCGAGTCTAGCACATAGAGGGGCAACAGATTTTTTCTGTATGAGTGACTCGAACAATCGTGGTGAAACGTGGAGCTGGTTCATTAACCCCTGGGAAGCAGGCTGAGGCTCCGAAAGCTGACATAGTTGCCTAAGGTCGATTGAAACCCGGCCTTTGTAAAGAAGTTTCTTATGGAGCGCCTGGGTGGCTCAGTTGGTTAAGTGGCTGCTGTCGGTTCAGGTTATGGTCCTGGAGTCCCAGGATCCAGTCCTGCTTCCTGCTCCCTGCTTGGTGGGGAGTCTGCTCCTCCCTGTTTTCATTCTGTCTCTCAATCTAATAAATAAATTCTTTTTTTTTTTTTTAAGATTTTATTTATTTATTTGACAGAGATCACAAGTAGGCAGAGAAGCAGGCAGAGAGAGAGAGAGAGGAGGAAGCAGGCTCCCTGCCGAGCAGAGAGCCCAATGCAGGGCTCCATCCCAGAACCCTGGGATCATGACCTGAGCCGAAGGCAGAGGCTTTAACCCACCAAGCCACCCAGGTGCCCCTAATAAATAAATTCTTTAAAAAATCTTTAAGGACGGGACGCCTGGGTGGCTCAGTTGGTTAAGCAGCTGCCTTCGGCTCAGGTCATGATCCCAGTGTCCTGGGATCAAGTCCCACATCGGGCTCCTTGCTCTGCAGGGAGCCTGCTTCTCCCTCTGACTCTGCCTGCCACTCTGTCTGCCTGTGCTCGCTCTCACTCTCTGACAAAAAAGTAAATAAAATCTTTAAAATAAATAAATAAATAAAAATTAAAAAAAAATTTTTTTTAAAGATTTTATTTATTTATTTTTCAGAGGGAGAGCGAGCACAGGCAGACAGAGTGGAAGGCAGAGTCAGAGGGAGAAGCAGACTCCCCATGGAGCAAGGAGCCCGATGTGGGACTCGATCCCAGGACGCTGGGATCATGACCGGAGCCGAAGGCAGCTGCTTAACCAACTGAGCCACCCAGGCGTCCCAAAAATAAAAAATCTTTAAGGAGCCTGTCCTGCCTTTACTTTTCTCTGCTCCTGAATTTATAAGGGTGAGCAACAGAATTAACTGAAGTTCCTGTACCCTTCCGAGTGCAGTCAGTAAGTGGAAGAGATCGCTTGGCACATGTCAGAGAGAGTCAAACTAGGCCTGGTGGGAAGCCCACAGACTCAGAAGCCCTGCAGACTGTGACTCCAGCCCAAATGCTGACCCTTGGGGCTGCATGATCCTGGGCAGATCACTTTACCTGTCTGAGCCTCAGGGTCCTTACAGAATTAAATAAAATATTGTCTGTAAAGAATCTACACCCTGATGTGGAAACACAGCTCTCTGTAGCCCACCAGAGCCACAAAAATGTGCATGTCCCCAGCCCCAGACCTGTGTTTATTTTATATTACGTGGCAAAGGGCAATTAAGGCAGCAGATGAAGGTTGAGCAGCAGATTAAGGCAGAGAAGAAGGTTGCTTCTCACCTGACCTGAGATGGGGAGATTATTTTGGATCATTCCAGTATAACACACTGTTTTATATTACAAGAGTTTTCTGTTTGGTATGTAGCAGGAGTCAGCAACTTTTTTTTCTGTAAAGGACCAGATAGTAAATATTTTCAGCTTTGGCATTGCCTCAAGCAACCATTCCTGCTAAAAAACTGGATAGTCTTTTTATTTTTTATTTTTTTAACTTCACAATTAAAATGTAAAAACCATCTCAGCTCATTGGCAGTAACAAAACCAACAGGGAGGCCTGATGCGGCCGGCAGACGCCTGCTACCCGCAAAGGTGCACATATTTATTTTATTTCCAAAAAGAGGCTAATGCCATATACATAAAGATTTCTACCCATCTTCTTACAGTAAGTTTTTAACAACACTATGTTGATGATTGCATCATATTTTCTCATAAAAAATGTAAAATGTTCATTTCTAGCTCTGACCGTTCTTTTTTAAGTGCTGTGCATAACGTGCTAAACGCGTTAGAACATCCATCTTCATCCCTGTCTCTGGTTGTTTCTGAGGATTATTTCCCGGAAGTAGAACTACTCCTTCTTTATCCTTTTGGCCCAAGGCCTTTGGAAAGGTTCATGGAATGAGGTTTTGGCAAAGAAAGCAAACCCTTAATGTGGAGGAGAGTGTGGAGGGGAAGAGCTAGTCGAGCAGGGTTCTGGCTCACCAGCTGGTGCCATATTCAAATCTAACCCTGCCTCTTGCTAGCTGTGTGACCTCGTGCCTGCTACTTAACCTCTCCAGGCCTGCTTCCTCATCTGTAAAATGGGGATAAAAATAGAGCCCACGTGGGGCACCTGGGTGGCATCTGACTCTTGATTTCACTGAGGTCATGATCTCAGGGTGAGGGAATCGGGCCCCATGTGAGGCTTTGAGCTCAGCAAGGAGTCTGCTGGAGATTCTCTCTCCCTCTCCCTCTGCCCCTCCCTCTGCTCACGCACACATGCACACTCTCTCAAATTAAAAAAAAAAAAAAAAGACCCCCCCCTTCCTGAGATCCCACACACACTTGGCCAACAGGAACTGCTCAATAAAAAATGACTTTGATCATTCTTATCACCAGGACTTCTACTCAGCTTGAGTACAACCCCAACAGGGGTTTGAACCTGGGGTGTGCTTGACTGACTCCCAGCACCATACTTTTTTTAACTCTAGAATTTAAATTAGGGGCACCTGGGTGGCTCTGTGGGTTAAGCACCTGCCTTCTGCAGAACGTGAATGTAGACAATGAGCCACACTGGCAAGAATGACGCCCATGACTGTCACCTGTGGGCCTCAGAGACGTTTCCCATACCTGTTGCCGCAGACATCTGGAGCTATCACCACTTTGAACTTGAAATAGTTCTTAGACTCACCACTAGATGTTGAATGAACAAAGCATCACATACATTACTAGATGTCACAGAATTTTAAAAAATATCTTGATAATTGCTTCCCAGTGTGATTGATTTCCTTTGTGTTTTAATCTATGCATTTAGAAACATAACTCTGAGAAGGGGTCGATGGGTTTCACCAGACTTTTTAAGGGTCCAAGTTGCAAGGGGTCCACAAGAAGTTGCAAGTGCCTGGCCCAGAACCTTGCTTTAACCGCTACACCCCGCAGATCTGACGGGCACGTGCACTGAAAAACAGCAGAGGAGGGAACATACAGGTGTTCCTGGTCACCCCACGTGGTGATACTGGCTGACTTCCTCTCTATTTATGCACGTTTGTGTTTCTGAAATCATTACAGTCATCCTGAGAAAACAGAGCTCTGTAAAGAAGCAACACCTTTTCTCTAGGCTCGAGAGATGGCCCTGCCAGATATCAGAGACCACGTAGGCACTGAGGACCTCAACCCCAAATTAAAGCCGCTATGGAGGTCTGACTTTATGTGATTTAAGGAGACCTGGTTATTCACATTTGTCAAACACGAACTTCAACAGAAGCGAGGGGCCATCCCTGCCCACCAGACACCCAGGGAGAGAACAGGCTGCCATGGCATGTGCCCACACCATCCAAGGGGGTCTTACTTTCGCCCTGACTCATCGCTACCATTTCACAGAAGCAACTCTGGCTGAAGCCTGATGGCTGAAGATAAGGCCTTGCTCTTGACGCCGTCCTGTGAATTAGCCCGGTGCACCCGGGCCCTTTCTGGCACTTTCTCTCTGCATCTCACGCTTGTGAGTGGCAACCGTTTTTCAGTTCTCTGCAGGCAATTTTTGTGGTCATGCAATAATCAAACAGGACGCTGAGCACCAGTGACAATGGGTGGGAATCCCCGGCCCGTGGTGGCGGGCACTGGGAACGCGGAGTGGGGAGAAAAGAGCCGTGGAGGAGGAGTAGGGACCCCTGGACTGAAGAGCCGTGTCCCTAAACAGGTCAGGGGTCCATCCTACTCAGCCTCAGGGAGGTCGTGAACTTGGGATTTCTAAATCCTGCCGGAATAAAGTTAGAGCATCCCCAACAGGAGGACCATGATCGAAACCCACAGCCCCAGATCCATTGCCCAGAGAGTCTTTGCTGGCCAACCCCCCGCCTTCCAACCAGTTCCAAGCTAGTCCTCTCTCCCCTCTGACACCGAACACATCTATTCATAGCACGTATACTGCACTGAGTTACCTTACCTTAGTGCCAGTCCCTAAGGCTTCCCCACTGATCTGTCCATTCCTCCAGGGCACAGGCTGTGTTGGGGGCAGGGAGTTTGTTACCATGGATAGGAGCACAGGTTGGAATTCTGCCTCAGCCACTCCCTGTTTGTGTGATCTTGGGGAAGTCACCTCTAAGCCTTTGTTTTGTCCTCGGTGGAATGGGTAGTCAGTGGTTTGACTCAGAAGTGTCAAGGGCTACTTATGTGCCAGGAACCCTTCCAGAGGCAGAGGATGGAAAACTGGCAGAAGCCACTGTCCGGCTGAAGCAAGTGCTCTAGTGGGAGGAGGGGTGACAGGCAGGGCAGGCGGTAAACAAGCATGTAATAGAGCGATAATAGCCATGCACTTTGCATGGGCTTTCGGGAGGGTTCTCTGAGATGAGGCGTTTAAATTTAGCTTAAGATTTGGTTCGCGATAAATGCCAACAAATGACAGGACTGACCCTTTTCTTTCAGAAACCATTCCCGATCTCCGTTACAAGCCCACCCCAGGCCTGGCGCTGGGCTCTCTGTCTTGGTCCAACAACGCATCTTGTGCACGACCTAATCATGGTACTTTCAGTGTTGTGTGAAAGGGCTGTCTTAGATGCAGATAGGGTCTATGGTGACTTCACCTACCTGAAACACGAACACCAGATTTTGTTCGTGATTATATGTTCAGCATCTCACCCAGTGCCTGGTCCGTGGTTGGTCCTAAATAAATGATTATGGGATCAAGCAGAGATCAAACCTAGAGAAAATGCCAAGACCTCAAATGACATTTTTTTTTAAAAAAATCTGTCTCAGGGCACCTGGCTGGCTCTGATGGTAAAGCACATGACTCTTGCTCTCAGGGTTGTAGGTTCAAGCCCCATGATGGGTGTAGAGATTACTTAAAAAAAAAAAAAAATCTTAAAAAATGTTTTTAAAAACCTGTCTCAGGCTTATGCTGAAGGAGTCCTGTAGTAGCCAGCCATCAAACGGCCTCTGATGATCCTCGCTTCCTCATGTTAATGCCCTTTTGGAACCAACAGAAGACAGAGCACATGACAGTGTGTGAATTCCCTGATAAGGTCAGAGGAGGCATTGTAGCTTCTGCATGGCTCTCTCTCTCTTGGATCACCTGCTCTGAGGGAAGCTGACTGCCATGCCATGAGGACGGTAACCAGCTCTATGAAGATGCCCACATGGTGAGGAACTAAGTCCTCCCAACCAACACGCAGGACCCACTTGTCAACCATGTGGAACTGCCATTTTGAAAACAGGTCCTCCAGCCCTAGCCAAGCCTTCAGAGGACTGCTACCCTGCCCAACTACTTCTCTGTTAAGTTCACCCCACGAACCCACTCCTGAATTCATAGGCAGCCCACAAAAATGTTAAAAGAAATGTATTGGCATTCTTCAGCTTGGACTGAAATGAGCAGAGACAGTACAAAATGAAGAGAGACCTTAGGCCCCTTGAAGCTCTACAGGCAGGAAGCAAGCGGCAAAAGTACTCCACTACAAGCAGGAGCTGCCTTTCATGAGAAAAGAAAAGTGACTCCGAGTATATAGATGCACTTGTCCAGAGGGGATCCAAGACATCTAATAACTCACTCTAGGTCACAGAGCTAATAGGATGTAGAGTCTGGTTTCAAACTAAAGCAGTCTGACTTCAGAATCTACTGTCCTCCCTTCTATGTTATGTCATATCTTGGATGGTTGGATGCATGGATGGACGATAGATGGACAGATGGACAGATGACAGACGGATGGGTAGATAAATATATAAACAGTATAATTGTGGTTCTCTGCAATAACTTCTTTCAAATACAGCAAGTGTGACCATGTAGGTACACAGAGGGCTAGAGTTTCAGACACCCTGACCTGCCACGTGTTGATGGGAGGCTTGGTTATCTCTGTGACCATTCACTCAGTGATAGTGCGGCCTCTGGTCTGGAGCCTTTGCTTTGAACACAGAGAATAATGCCAAGGAAGGTGTTACAGAGAAGGAAGGACAATGACCTCACCAGACCAGGGGTGGAGGTCCACACCTCATCTTCTCTTTCACACCTTGGAGCCGGTCTACCTCCTTGGCCTTTCCTTTATTCCTTCTTATTTTCTTTAGTACTTTTCATTCACAGGTGGTTATAATCTACATGATCATTACAAGAAAACCAGAGTAGACCAAGAAGCAAAACGAAAGCGAGGGTTGCTCATAATCCCACGGCCAAGGAAACAGCCCCTGCTGGCGCTGCAGTAGAGTTTCCTTTAGGTTTCGTTTCGCTGTGGTTTTTGGTGTGAGTTATATTTGCAGGATCTGTGCATGAAGAGTCAGTATGGTTGTACTTGAGCTTTTTGTTGAAAAGGCAAGAGCCTCTTTGTTGTTTTGTTTTTTTCCCAGAGGGATTCCTACACCCATCAACGTTTTATTTCTTCTTTTTCAATAACCATGGACGATGATCAGTACCCAAAAGTGGGGTTTTTTTTCCACCCCAGGTGGACTCCAAAGAGGATTCCATGGAAATCTCTCCTTTAAAATCTTCACTCTTTTTTGCAACCGAAAGTCTTGCCTGACACAGAATCTATGCACTATAAGCACAACTAATTAAAAGGTCGATTTATTTAGTCAACCTTTCATCTGGATTACATGACAAAGGCTTGACTGATTATTTTTCTTTGAATTGACTGGATGGTTAGTACTTGGATTCTTTTTTTTTTTTTTTTCCCTACCAAACTGACAAGTCGTTTTGAAACTGTGTGGACACTGTCTGAATAACCACCCCATCTCCTGGGGGAAACTCCGTTAATGATGATCTTTCCAAAACCAGGGAGTTGATACATGTTTGTGCTGGCTACTCTGCCTTCCAAAGAGAGAGATTTGGAACTGGCATGGGTGCTTTAAAAGTTTGCTCTGAATTCACTGTAACTGCTACGTCTTTGAACATAAAAACTGATGTTCACTGGGCTTTTTCTCAAGAGAGATTCAAGCTTGGTGGAAGCAAGATGAGTGTGTGGAAAGGAATAGTGCATAGAGGGGAGGGCGCCCCTCAGCCGCCCGCCAGATTACCCGTGCTTACTATCGTTCATGTTAAGGCTTTCCATCGTGACCTGTTGAAATAATTTCTGCAACAGCAGGAAATGTGTGTGTGTGTGTGTGTGTGTGTGTGTGTAAACTAGACAACCAGCCTGTTAAAGATGGTTATTTCAAGATGGTGTGATTATGGGTGATTGTTTTTCTATTTCCTGTTGTATCTTCTACAACAAATAATGTGACTCAAGTGTTGTTTCAGAGAAAGGAAACGGGCTACAAAAGCCAATTCAATTCATTATATGTGTGTGTTGATTGTGTTTTATGAACAAGGACCATCCATGACTAACCAGCAAACCACAGTTGTGAAATGTACACTGAGCTGTGAAATGTACACTCAGGATGAGACCATTTCTTCTCTTTCCTCCTCTTCCTCTTCCTCCTCCTCTTCCCCTTCTGCTTCCTTCTTATTAAAGATTTTATTTTTTTAAGATTATTTATTCATTTATTTGACAGAGAGTGATCACAAGGAGGCAGAGAGGCAGAGAGAGCAGGGGAAGCTGACTCCCTGCCGAGCAGAGAGCCTGATGCCGGGCTCATGAGATCATGACCTGAGCTGAAGGCAGAGGAGTAGCCCACTGAGCCACCCAGGCGCCCCTAAAGATTTTATTTTTATGTGATCTCTATATGCAATGTGGGGCTTGAACTCACACCCTGAAATCCAGAATCACATGTTCCACTGACTGAGCCAGCCAGGTACTCCTCCTTCTTCTTATTTTTTTTTTTTAATAAAGATTTTATTTATTTATTTTAGAGGGAGAGAGAGAGAGCACACACAGGGGAGGAGCAGAGGGAGAGGGAGAGAGAGGCTTAAGCAGACTCTGTGCTGAGTGCAGAGTGGGACACCGGGGCTCGATCCCACAACCCCGAGATGGTGACCTGAGCCATAACCAAAAGTCAGACATTTAACCAAATGCACCACACAGACGCTCCTCCCTCCTTCTTATTTTTGATGGAATTAATAGATGTCAGACTTTCTGGAAGATCTTAGAGCATCAAAATCCTGTTGGAAAAACTGGCAGTCAAGAGACTGAGGAAAGCAAAGTCTGCACTATCTACACCTTCCCCAGAACAACAAGCACGGCTCTTGTTAGATAAACACTCCACAAATCGAGTTTTCAAGGGTCAGCTCAGGGGCCAACTAATTTATTCATTCCTGATGGCTTGTATTCAAACGTAGTAATAACCACGGCTGTAAATTCTTGGGGGCTTGCGATATCCCAGCACTGGGATAAGAACCCTGCGCGCTTGCCTGACCTCATTCACACTCAGAATTACCAGGTGAGGGGCACTTGGGCGGTTCAGTGGGTTAAACCCTCTGCCTTCCGCTCAGGTGGTGATCCCAGGATCCTGGGATCGAGCCCTGCATCGGGCTCTCTGCTCAGCAGGGAGCCTGCTTCCTCCTCTCTCTCTGCCTGCTTCTCTGCCTACTTGTGATCTCTGCCTGTCAAATAAATGAATAAAATCTTAAAAACAAAACAAAACAAAAGAACTACCAGGTGAAGTGGTGGCTCCCCTATTTCCTGGCTGTGTGACCTCAGGCAAGTGGCTTTACCTCTCTCTGGTTCTGGCTCTTTACCTCTATAATGGGGACGACCATGTTTTCATAGGGTTGTTGCTGTTCTTAAATAAACTAATACATTCAAGGCATCTAGAACATTGCTGGACACATGGTAAATAAATTCTCTGTAAACTTGGCAATTATTGTTCTTATCAGCCTCATTTAAGAAGCAGAAACACTTAAAGATCTTAAGGAATGTGCTGAAGGTGTGTATGGCTTGGCAGATCCAGCTTGGCAGGGCTGGATCCAGGATCTGGGCCTGCCTTATTCCAACATTCACGGCATTAATATGTAGAAGGTCACACAGTAAATAGTTCAGGCTTTACAGAACAGACTATCTTTGACCCAACTACTCAATTCTGCCTTTGCAACGTGCCAGCAGCCGTAAACAATAAATACATAAAAGAATGGGTTTGGCTGCGTTCCAATAAAACTTTATCTGCAAAAGTAGGTGGAGAGCCAGATTTGGCCTATGGGCCTGAGTTTGCCAATCTCTGTATTTACTACGAAATAGGAGCCTACAAGGTTAGTCGACTTCCAGGCTTTAGCTTCACTGGGGAAAAAAAAAAAAAAAAACACTTCTGGACATGCATTTCTTTCTGCTTCTGTCATGTTTGAATTTTACATTAGAGCATGTGTTTAAGAACAGTATCGCTCTAAGATGGGTGATGCTCTCTTGATTGACGGGGCTCACCCGCTGGCCTGCTGAAAGCAGATCAACAGAGATGGGTCAGACATTTAGATTTTTAATCAATACGGTCTTCTCTTGGAATGTTTCATTCCAGTCCTCTGCATTGGCTCTTCAAGTTCCTTGAGAATTAAAATGGTCAGCATGAAGTTCCTTTGTCAATACCTCTAGCCATGGGTGAGTTTTGGTGAGTGGAAGAATAAGGCCCATCTTGGAAGCTTTCTGGAATTTTTTGGTGTTTGAAGATGCTGAGTTTGCATTTCAAAATTTGACAAGGCTGTTCTAGATAACCGGGACCCCCAGATCTGTGTGATAAAAGCTGGAATGTTTGATTCTGTGCTGTTGTATTTCATTGTATAGAAGCCTGTAAAATGTTGTATCCATAGACTTCGGTTCTTCAGAAAGTCCTTTCCTCAGAAAGGAAATTCATGAAGAGTCTGTGTGCCGTGCATTCACGCCCAATACTATCTTCCCAGTTCATTCATGGTTTTTTTTTACATCTTTCTTTTTAAGATTTTATTTATTTATTTGACAGAGAGAGAAAGCAGAGAGGCAGGCAGAGATAGGGCAGAAGCAGGCTCCCTGCTGAGCAGAGAACCTGATGCAGGACGATCCCAGGACCCTGAGATCATGACCTGAGCCGAAGGCGGAGGCTTAACCCACTGAGCCACCCAGGCGCCCCCTTCCCAGTTCAAATACTACATTTCAGAGGGCAAACAGAAATCCTGGAAGAAAGGCAGGAAGAGGGGTAAAAAAAAAAAAAAAAAAAACCCAGCTATGGTTATACTTTTACTCTCTTAATTCATCTCCCTTCTGGAAGACTCCACCCAGAAAGATAACGAGTCACATCACAGATAATACCGTGAAATTTGATCACTTGAACTAACAGAAATGGTTTAACTAGTTAATCAACCTCATCCTTTATCTCCAAACTCACCTTCTCTCTCCTATTTTGAAAAATAAACAGAGGGCTTATGAGAAGTTGGGCGGGTCCCTTGAGGGCATGGGAGTATCTGTGCTCCTGGCGGAATCATTGTCCGAGTAAAATGAAAGAGGGAAAAAGACAATGGCCACGGGAGCTATCGCAGGAGCTGAAGGAATCCCGTCCGGTCTCCACATTTACACAGGGTCTAAGATGTGTACTGAAGTCAGATAGTGTTCCCTATAACCCTCTTCCCCCCAAAACAGCCCTCCTTTGGAATACCAATGGACATATCAAACACGAACGTATTACTTTATATTCCTCACGAGCTCCTAAGTTTTCTATATACGATTTTTACTTTTTTTTTCTTAAGATTGTATTTATTTATTTGGCACAGAGAGAGAGCAAAAGCAGGGGGAGCAGCAGGCAGAGGGAGAGGGAGAAGCAGGCTGCTTGTCCAGTAAGGAGTCTGATGTGGGGCTCAATCCCAGGACCCCAGGGTCATGACCTGAGCTGAAGGCAGACGCCCAACTGACAAAGCCACTCAGGCGCCCTGATTTTTATTTTTTATTAGGAAAATTTTCAAATATGCAGAGAAGGACAGAGAGTGGTATGTATGCGTACATACGCAGCCACAGTCGGGATGTAAGAGTCTTTGGCATTTTGCCGTATTTGCCACATTTTGCTTCGCCCATCATTTCTTTTTCCTCAAGTACTTCAAATGATAAGCATTGGGACTTTTGTCCCTAAATCCCTCTGGTTGTGTCTCTAAAACAATAGAGAGGTTTTTGTTTTTTTTTTTAAAGCAATCACAGTTTTCCCCCCGAAAGAGCCTTTACTCAAGCCAGAATCCAATCAAGGACCCTGTGGGACAGGGGGCAGTTGTATGTCCTGTGGGCCTCGTAAAATCCAGAACACCCCTCACTCCTCCCCCAAACTTTATTTTTTGTGCCCTACACTTTTGCCCCCCCACCCAGGACATTAATGTTTTTGAAGAGCCCAGGCCAATTGTCCTTTTCAATAATCTATCTTCAAGAGGATTTCATACAACTTTAAACTTGTGTCTCATCACTGGACCACAATAGATAGCACAGATGGTGCTTTGTTTTGTTTTATAGAGAGGAGGAAGGAGGGCTCAGGGATGGGGTGGGGTGCAGAGGGAGAGAGAGAATACTTTTTTAAGATTTTATTTATTTATTTGACACACAGAGAGAGATCACAAGTAGGCAGAGAGAGAGGTGAGCAGAGAACCCATCGTGGGACTCGATCCCAGGACCCCAAGATCATAACCTGAGTCAAAGGCAGAGGCTTAACCCACTGAGCCACCCAGGCGCCGGGGAGAGAGAGAATCTTAAGCAGACTCCACACTGAGAACAGAGCCTGACGTGGGGCTCGATCTCACAACCCTGAGATCATGACCTGAGCCAAAACTCAAGTCTTTTTTTTTTTTTTAATTTTGTGAGAGACAGAGAGACAGAGCGCAAGCACAGGCAGACAGAGTGGCAGGCTAGAGGCAGAGGGAGAAGCAGCCTCCCTGCCGAGCAAGGAGCCCGAGGCGGGACTCTATCCCAGGACGCTGGGATCATGACCTGAGCCAAAGGCAGCCGCTTAACCAACTGAGCCACCCAGGCATCCCAACACTCTCAAGAGTCTTAACTGACTTTTAACTGACTGAGCCCCCCAGAAATCCTTCACTTTGCTTTTTAAGATTCTTTTTTTCCCCTTTTTTGGGGGGAGGTCTGTTAAAACTTACAATTTATAACCGCATACATTTGAAATGTTCTGTAGTATTGTACATGACACAGTTTAGTTGTAATGCTACCCTTTTCATTTTTTCTGTATTTGTACAGAATATATATTATACATCACATATTGCATATTATTATGAATTTATAGCTATGATATATATTATATATACAGAATATATTACACATTCTACAGTTTATATAGGATGTAAATAAATTATTCCATGTATGTATAGAATGTATATATACAGAGAATCTCAAGAAATGGAAATGACTTGGGACCCCTGATAGTCACTGACTATACGTTCAAAGGAATACGTGGGCTCATCCTAGTTTGGGGGGGTCCTTGCTCACTCCATGCATCATTATTTATTCCTGGTCATGTAATATAGTCGTTACTACGCCCAGAGCTGGCTACCCTGGGGCATGCCACCTGCGATACGAATTTGTTCCCAGCACTGGGGGGCTGTTTGGGCTGTGTCCCCACGGACACCTTCCTAATGCTTTGACAATCACTTCCTGGAGATTAAGCTGAATTATTTAGCCAGCAGCTCAGGACTCTTTTTTTCCCTCGTCACTTTAATTTCATGCCAACCTTTTCTGGAATGGAGGCGTAGTCCCCATTCAAGACAAAAGCCCTCCGCTTGCCTGTAGCGTAGATTCTAACCTGCGTGGCCTGGAAGGATTATTTGATCTGGAAAGGTCAGCTGAGCCGCCCTTGATGGGATGAGCTAGAAAACCAGTGGTTGTCTTAAGCCGTTACGTGCTGGGGTGGTTTATGCAGGAAGCAGAGCTGATTTTTGAACATGTTAAATTCATTGCTAACACTTAAAGCTTGGGCATGTTTACCTAAGAATTCAGATCACTGGTTCTTTTGGAATGGGCAGGTGTGGCCACGGTAGGCTGCTCTCGAACTCAGCTACAGGTAATCTGCTGGGGCCAAGGTCATCGTCCGCTCCCACTTCTCCTGCTGCAAAGAGGGAAGCAGAAGCCCTTGGAGGGCCACGGAGGGTCACCGAACAAAATGTACTGAACAGCCATTGTGCACCAGGCACAGGATTAAGCGAAAAGAGGCACAGCACCCTCCTTTGAATATTCTAGAAGGTGAAATAGAGGGTAGTCAAGTGGACAGATACTAATCACTCAACAAATAATGACTGAGCCCTACCAGGTGCTAGACATGATTCTAGCAGGAGATAGAGCCGTGAATGAAGAAACAAAGTCCCCGATCTCATGACCCTCACAGTGGGGGGAGGTGGGGGGGGGCACGGATGAGAAACAAAATCATCTCAGTAAAGCAAATAACCTGTTAAATAGCAGTACGAGCTATGGACAAAATTAGTAGAGAGGGGAACCAGGATCAGTGGGGTAGGGATTGCCATAGCATATCCAGAGGTCAGTGAAGGTCACCGAGAAGGTGTTTTGAAAGGACAGAATGAGGAAGGGAGGGAGGCATGAAGGTATCTGGGGGAGCGTGTCCTTGGCTGAGGGAAGCACCAGTGCCAAGGCCCACAGGCACCTGTGGAGTGGGGAGGCCAATATGGCGGGAGGAGCCAGCAGGGGCCGGTGCCAGGAGGGTCATGGCCGGGGAGCCTGGGGGCTCCCCAAACTGAACGAATGGGACATGTCACCGACCTGCATCTTCACAGGTCTGTGTGTGTGTGTGTGTTGAATGACGTTGGGAAGTGGCAGAAGGAGGCCGGGGAGTGCAGCTAGGAAGCTGCTGCGGTGCCCAGACTTGAGCGGGAGGGAGAGAACGGCCAGATTCTGAGGCGTCTGAGGGTGGAGATGGATGAGTGGGTTGCATGGGGACGACAGAGAAAGGAAGGCATCAAGGAAGTCCCCTGGTTGTTTTGTTTTGTTTTAAGATTTTATTTATCTAGGGGCACCTGGGTGGCTCAGTGGGTTAAAGCCTCTGGCTCTGCCCTCTCTCTCTGCCTGCCTCTCCATCTACTTGTGATCTCTGTTAAATAAATAAATAAAATCTTAAAAAAAAAAACAAAAAAGATTTTATTTATTTATGAGAGACAGGATGCGGGGTGGAGGGGAAGCAGGAAGCAGAAGCAGAGGGAGAAGCAGGCTCCGCACTGATCAGGGAGCCCAATGCAGGGCTCATTCCCTGGACGCTGAGATCATGACCGGAGCTGAAGGCAGCCGCTTAACCTACTGGGCCACCCAGGCGCCCCAAGCCCCCTGTTTTGTTGCCAGGTGGCAGGACAGAATTGCCATGAGCCAAGCTCGAGAATCCTATAAGAGCAGCCAGCATGGGGAACACCAGGAGTTTGGTTGTTTTTTGTTTTTTAATTTTATTGATTTATTTGTCAAAGAGAGAGAGAGAGAGACAGAGCACAAGCAGGCAGAGAGGCAGGCAGAGGCAGAGGGAGGAGAAGCAGGCTCCCGACTGAGCAAGGAGCCCGATGAGGGTCTCGATCCCAGCATCCTGGGATCATGACCTGAGCTGAAGGCAGACGCTTAACCGACTGAGCCACCCAGGCGTCCCAGGAGTTTGGTTTTGAAATGTTGCCCTTGGGGGCTTCTTGGGGCCTAATGGGAAAGTGCCCAGAAGGCCTTGGCTATTTGATCCTGGAATTCGGGAACAGAGGTGAGCGGCTGCTTTGCTAATGGACAGTTGGTGGAGTCTGGATGAGACCACAAACAGTGGGTGTCCACAGAGAAGGGAGAGTCCCGGGACTGCGCTCTGGGCACAGCAGCATGACAATGGCGGGAAGAGGAGGGAGAACCAGCATGGAAGACAAAAGAGTGGCTTGGGAACTGAGAGAAAAGCTTCCCTTCTGGAAGTCCAGACTGTGTTTCAAGGAGGATGTATTATGTTGAATGCTGCTGGCGGCGTGAGAAAGATGATCTCTGAGAATTAATTGACCGTCGCGCTTGACGAGGTGGGGGGATCAGTCTGTTTCAGTCTCTGGATTCATCTCCTGCCAGGAACAAAATCATCCGTTCATGCAAATTCTATCAAGCGCTGTGCTGGCCATTCTCCCAGATGGTTCCCAATGATCCCTGCCCCCCCGCCCTGAACAGGACCGGCCTCTTAACCAACAGGATGTTGCAGAAATGAAGGTGTATGACCTCTGAGACTAGGTCTTAAAAGACATGAGTTTGGGATTAGTAGTGATGATTTTGCGCTTGGTGAATATACTAAAAAGGGGGCACTGGGTGTCTGGGTGGCTCAGTGGGTTAAGCCGCTGCCTTCAGCTCGGGTCATGATCTCAGGGTCCTGGGATCGAGTCCCGCATTGGGCTCTCTGCTCAGCAGGGAGCCTGCTTCCTCCTCTCTCTCTCTGCCTGCTTCTCTGCCTACTTGTGATCTCTCTCTCTGTCAAATAAATAAATAAAATCTTTAAAAAAAAAAAAAAAGGGGGCACCTGGGTGGCTCAGTCGGTGAGTCGGTGAAGCATCTGCCTTCAGCTCAGGCCACGATCCCAGAATCCTGGGATCGAGTCCCACATAGGGCTCCCTGCTCCGTGGGGAGCCTGCTTTCTCCTCCTCCCTCTGCCTGCCTGCCACTCCTCCTGCTTGTGATCTCTCTCTGTCAAATAAATAAATAAAATCTTAAAAAAAAAAAAAAAAACCACACACGAAAAATACCCCCCACTGAAGTGTGTACTTTCAAAGGGTGAATTTTAGGGTATGTGAATTTATCTCAATGACAGAAATATATACATATATACATATTTCATATATATATTAGAAACAATTGAGATGGGGCACCTGCGTGGCTCCGTGGGTTAAAGCCTCTGCCTTTGGCTCAGGTCATGATCCCAGGGTCCTGGGATCGAGCCCTGCATTGGGCTCTGCTCAGCAGGGAGCCTGCTTCTCCCTCTCTCCCTCTGCCTGCCTCTCTGCCTACTTGGGATCTCTGTCTGTCAAAATAAATAAAATAAAAAATGTTTTTAAATGAATGAATAAATAAAAACTTTTAAAAAAAGATTTATTTAAAAAAAAGACACAAACAAACAATTGAGATGAAATGAATCAGATCAGTCACGTCAGTGACCACAGTAAAATGAGTGATTCTTCTTAACAAAATCAAGTCCCTGTGGCTACCAGCCCACTCTCAGCTCTCTCACGGGTGCCCTGCTGGGAGGATCCTCACGGAGTCCTGTGGCCGGTCCCCGTGAGGACCGTGGGGTAGCCCCGTGGAGAGGTCCACGCGGTCGTGCCGTCTGGAAGGAGGCCCTCCCGCCCCAGCCAGAGCCTCAGCTGACGGCTCTCCGGCCCACATGCGGACGGTCACCTGGCGAGGAACTAGAGGCCAGAGCCATCCGAAGAAGCCACTCCCGCATTCCTGACCCACAGAAACGACGAAATAATAAATGTTTCTTGTTCTAAGACACTACGTTCGAGGTAACTTGTGACCCAGCAACAATACAAGCGCCGACTCTGCTCTAGGCTCTGGCACCCGGGGAGTGAGAAAGGCGAGCAGTTGCCCTGTGGACTCTAGATGCCCAGGAGCAGCGTCGCCACCACCCAGGGCGGCTGGTGTCGCTGAGATCCCCGAGAGCGTGGCGGCTGTGCTCGTCCAGACAGAGTGAGGCAAGAGCTGTGACTGAGGCCGGAATCCCGGGGTGTCCAGTCACGGAGCGGGGAGCCTTTCGGTCAGTTTGAAAGTGCAACCAGGAACTCGGGGAGCCTGGGTGGCTCCTTAATCGTCTGACCCTTGATTTCAGCTCCAGTTGTGGTCTTGGGGTCATGGGATCGAGCCCCACCGTCGGGCTAGAGATTCTCCCCTCCTCCTCCCTGGGCCCTCCCCCCCACTCAAGCTCTCTCTCTAAATAAATAAAATCGGAAAGAAAGAAAGAATAAGCAAGAACAGCGGAGGTACACACCTGTGAGAAGAGCTTAAACCAAAGACACAAGAAACAACAGGTGTTGGTAAGGAGCGCAGGAAGGGGGACTCTGTCGCACTGTGGCTGGGAATGCCAACTGGGGCAGCCCCTCTGGAAACCAGCACGGAGGTTCCTCAAAAAGTTACAAATAGAACCACCCTACGACCCAGCAATTGCTCTGGTAGGTGTTTACCCAAAAAAATACAAAAACATTCATTCAAAGGGATGCATGCGCCCCAATGTTTACAGCAGCGTTATCTGCTAGATAGCCGATTACAGAAAGAGCCCAGATGGCCATCGGCAGATGAATGGATAAAGAAGATGTGAGATACGTCGTGAAATATTAGTCAGCCATCTGCAACGACAGGGACAGAGCTCGAGAGTATAATGCTAAGTGGAAAAGGTCAGCGACAGACAAATACCACGTTTCCAGTCATATGTGGAATTTAAGAAAGAAAACAAATGAGCAAAAGGAAAAAGACAGAGAGGCAAACCTAGAAACAGACTCTTCACTATAGAGAACAAACTGGTAGTTACCAGAAGGGAGGTGGATGGGGGGTGGGGAAGGAGGTGATGGGATTAGGGAATGCGTCTGTGATGAGCTCTACGGGATGTACAGAAGGGTTGCGTCGCTACATTGTACACCCGAAACTAATATTACACTGTGCATTAACTAACTGGAATTTAAATTTAAAAATTTGTAAAAGGGGTAAGTAGGTGGCTCAGTTGTTACGCTTCTGTGTTTGGCCCAGGTCACGATCCCAGGGTCCTGGGATTGAGCCCAGAGTGGCTGAGCAGGGAGCCTGCTTCTCCCTCTCCCACGCCCCCTGCTTGTGTTCCCTCTCTCACTGTCTCTCTCTGTCAAATACATAAGTAAAATCCTTGAGAGAAAGGAAAGAAAGAAAGAGAGAGAGAAAGAAAGAAAATGAATGAACAGGGGAGGTATAATGAAATACTCCTGCTGGAGAAGTATAACCCCAAAGCTTCTTGAGATACATCCATATCAATATCTAGACCCACATCCACACCCACAGCTGTATCCTTATCTACCCATAGATAGAGCTCTTGTAAATAAGAAACCAGATTATGGAAAACTTTGTGTCCTTAAAAAAGTGTTTTCTGAAGAAAAAAAAAAAAATCTCATTTATCTGATCCATCTTCTCCTTCAAGTCCCAATTCAAACGTCACCTTTTTTTGGTGGAAACTTACTGGAGATACCCCCATAAGGCATTAGCTGTTCGCTGGAAAACATTTCCTGAGCACCCAGGGTATACCTGCTTTGTGCAAGGGGCCAGGAACACAGCAGGCAACTTCCCAGCCCTCGAGGACCCGGGTCAGTACCTGACTGGGACCAGGTTTGCTGGCGAGTACAACAATTTGAGTCCCCCACGCAGACAAGTATGCCCAGAGGTGCCATAGAGCTTTATGGCAGAGAATCCCACCTTTGGAGAAAGGCAGAGCGGATGGCGGAGGCGGGTGGTTAAGGGTGGTGATGGATATAACAGCTACACAAAGAAATCCTCAATCCTTAAGAGATCAGGCATGCATCAAAAGAAATGAAATCTTGCCATTTGCAACAACGTGGATGGAACTAGAGGGTGATATGCTGAGCGAAATAAGTCAATCAGAGAAAAATAATTATCACATGATCTCACTGATATGAGGAATTTGAGAGGCAGGGCAGGGGGTTGTTGGGGGAAGAGAGGGAAAAATGAAACAAGATGAGATCGGGAGGGAGACAAACCATAAGAGACTCTTAATCTCACAAAACGAACTGGGAGTTGCTGGGGGATGGGGGGGTAGGGATAGGGTGGCCTGGTGATGGACATTGGGGAGTGTCCCGGCTATGGTGAGTGCTGTGAAATGTGTAAGCCTGATGATTCGCAGACCTGTACCTCTGGGGCAAATAATACACTATAATATTATAATATATTATAATAGCATGTATAATACATTGTTAATAAAAATAATTTTTTAAAAGATTTTACTTATTTATTTGACAGAGATCACAAGTACGAAGAGAGGCGGTAGGGGTGGGGCTGAGGAGGGGGGTCGGGGAGCCGGGAGGAAGCAGGCTCCTGGCTGAGCAGAGAGCCCAATGTGGGGCTCTATCCCAGGACCCTGGGATCATGACCTGAGCCGAAGGCAGAGGCTTTAACCCACTGAGTACCCAGGCACCCCTAATAAAAATAATTTTAAGAAAGAAAGATCAGGCATGGTTTCATGGGCGTATGACATTGGAACTGGGTTTTGAAGGCTGTCTCAGTGACAAAGAAATAGGCATCCACACCGCACTATCTTGTTTTCCCAGCATTCCTCAGGCTTCCTGACAAATAAGAATTATGCACACTTACGGCGTACAACGTGGTGACTGTACACGTGTGCAATGTGAAACGATGACCGCGGTCAAGGTAATTAACACCGCCGTCTCCCCAGGGAGTTACCGCATTGTTTTGTTTTTAATGTGAGAAAACCGCCGTACATTTACCAAAAGAAGCATCACGTGGGTACAATCGCGTGTGGCAGTTCAAGGCAGAGCCCGTCCCCAAGGCTCCCCTGTCCATGTGAAAAAGAATTATTACATAAAATTTGCTTTTCTCCTGTTCATCTGCCTTGCCTCGACTTCCTTCTCAGGCCCAGCCAGAGACCCTAAGAGGTAGAGGAGGAGTTCTACGTTCCCTGTAGTATCACTTGCTTCATTAGCGGCCGTATTTCAATGTCTTCAGAGTGACATATTAACATGGCCTTCCGTGTTTTGTCCTTAGATGCTGGGCCAGCCAAACGAGGACCATGGTCAAGGTTTGAGTCCCATCTGAGCTGCTGGCCCGAGTTTTCCCAGGTAGGAGCGATGGGAAGGTCATGGTTTTAATAAATTGTCTTAGGACGGGCAATCAGAGGTGGGGAGGCTGGACCGGCTCTCCGGGGGGCAGAGCTGAGAGACCAGCTCTGGGGTGGGGGGTTTGCCAGGCTCCAGGAGAAGCGTGGGGTCCCTAAGCCTGGACCTCCAGCCTTCCTTCCGTTCTCTCCAACCCCGCTTCTCTGTGGTCTCCCCACCGGCACCCCTCCCCACCCTACACTCTTCCACTTTTCTGTGGCCAGACCAGCTCTGGGGATCAGCCAGAGCCTCAAGGGTGACCAGCTAAGGAAAAACTAAAACAACGGTACCTCCCACTTGCTGAGAATCTTCCTCGATCGACATGCTGTAGATACACACATAAGTGTAAAAACTGTTACATACGTAACGTGATATATGCAGCATGTAGGGACACATAGAGATCCATACAATGTTTTGCACCTGTATTTCCTGAAAACAACCCAACAAGGCAAGCACTGCCATTAGCCCCATTTTACAAACGACAAAATGAGGTACAGGGAGTTAAGGAACTTGGCCAACACCAAAGTGAGGAGGCTTGGGTTTGACCCCAACCGATCCGGTTTCAGATACCACCTGCTGACGCACTGTGCGTACACCGAAAGGCTTATGAACAGGTGAGCGGCGCCATCAGAAAGCTTTTCAAACCAGCGCACGTTAGATTTGAAACATTACCGCATCTAAGAATGTCTCAAGCCACCAGTTCTTCTGCGTTCGCATTTTTAGTACCAAAAATATTGCACAAACAGAAATACCAGTATCGTAGCTCTTAGAACGAGCACCGTAGACGACGATATGAAAATCCCCCGAAATGGCTCTGCCATGAGTAATTGCTAATTACCAATACAATTTAAAAGGGGAGGGGAGTGCCTGTTGAGTAAATATAGTCCTAGACATGGGGTGCGTCGGGTGAAGGATTGGGATGCCACAGAAGTCTTTTTACTTCTTTTCCCTCGCTAAGAGGGAGCCCTGAGCCTGCGATTTTATGTTTGAGAATGTCCTCCTCGCCTTACACTTGCGGGGCTCCCATTGGGCAAGTTCCCAGCCATGCAGTAAAAAGGCATTGTCCCCAGAACATATTTAAATTTCAAATACATGCTTAATAACCCCAAGCTCTGTGCTGATTAAATTCTCTGCATAACTCGAGGGGTCGTTTCATTTCACTCCAGCAATATGGAATTCTAAACTTGGATTTTGTCCACACGCCGCCCCCTCCCAGCCCCCAAGCCTGTTTTCCTTTTTTCTCTGCAAATCTGCTAGTGGCAATTAGCCTCAAAGATATACCTTTCTGCTCTGGTTTGGTTTAAAAAAGGCATTAATCTGGGTTATGGGGAATATTCTATGCTAATGTGTGTTTTATTTTCAGCAAGTCTTATTGATCTGCACTTTCCATCCTTCCTTATTAATGTCCAGCAGCCCAACTTTTAAAGGGTCAGATTTCAAAGAGACTACATCCTCTCCTTGGGAAGTACTTCCCCCTCATATTTCTGGAAACACAAGTAGGCTATCTGACTCCTGATCCATATGCACGGCTTGGTTCACGCTGGCACCCTGTGGCTCGCGGGCCCTGAATGTCAGGGTACCCGAAGCAGAATCTCTCAAGGTCACTGTAACACGTTTTCAGAACACTAAGGAGGAGAAAACTGTCAAAATCTCCTCTTTAAATTTGAGAATCTCTGTTTTCTGGTTTTGGAACTACCTAAACTTAACATTTCAATACTCTGCCTGATCCCAGAGCTGTTTATAGAAGGGCTATTTATAGAAATTCCAAATGTGGTCATTTCAGAGACTATTGTTAAGGGCAGCAACAGAAACTGCGAAGCTGAAAGATCATTCCAACTTCAGAACTTATCTTTTTAAAAGAAATTTCTTACTTGGGAAAGATTTTAAGTTTATAGGAAAATTGCAAAGATGGTTTTGGGGGTCCTCCTGTACTCTTCACTCACTCTCTCCTAATTTTAGCGCCTACCTGCAATGATCCCTTTGTCAAAACTGGGAAATTAAGTAAAATACCATGGACTCAAGTCTGAGCTTCATTATGATTTCCTCCTTTTTCCACTGCTGCTCTGTTTTCTGTGCCAAGGGTCCAATCCATTATAGCACATTGCATTTTTAGTGATATTTTTCCTAATCTTATTTTTGTTTTCAGCACTTTTTTTTTTGCCACTCAATTAAAAAAAAAAATCAAAGGACAATGGATTATTAAAAGGAATCCCAGTTTATTAAAAAAATACATTAATTAATTAAAAAAAAAAAAAAGGAATCCTGAAGTCCATTTCTTTCAGTAATTCCTAAATGGTCATACACATTCTCACTAGTGGTATACATGAGATAATTTTAGTTAGTTTACTGATGAATATTTTTAATTTAAATAATTACATATATATTTTAAGGACTTTTAGAAAAATATATGACAACCCAAGAACAGCTTTTTTTTTTTTTTTTTTTTTAAGATTTTATTTAAGGGCATCTGGGTGGCTCAGTTGGTTAAGGGTCTGCTTTGGCTCAGGTCCTGATCTCAGGGTTCTGGGATCAAGCCTGCCTCCTGCTTCCTGCTCAGCAGGACGTCTGCTTCTCCCTCTGCATCTCACCCCACTCGAGGTCTCTCTCTCAGTCTCTCTCTCTCTCTCTCTTGCTCTCTCAATAAATAAATAAAAATCTTAAAAAAATAAATAAATAACCTGAGCAGAAGGCGGACACTTAGCCCCCCAAGAAGACTATCTTATATTCTTTTCAAGAATGAGGCTAAATGTTTTTTGTTTTTTTTTTTTAAAGATTTTATTTATTTATTTGAGAGAGAGACAGTGAGAGAGAGCATGAGCGAGGAGAAGGTCAGAGGGAGAAGCAGACTCCCCGTGGAGCTGGGAGCCTGATGCGGGACTCGATCCCGGGACTCCGGGATCATGACCTGAGCCGAAAGCAGTTGTCCAACCAACTGAGCCACCCAGGCATCCCGAGGCTAAATGTTTAAAAAAAAAAAATTGAGTCCATATCAAAATAGCTTAAAGGAAAATATTAAGTAAGGAAGTGTACAAGGCGATGCACGGGCCAGAGTTTGGAAACACTCATCGCTTTCAAACCCTTCCTTATGCACATGAGGGAAACTGAGGCCCGGGAGGGAAGTGGCTTGTGCCTCCTCCTCTTTCCTGGGTAGCCCCATCCCAACGGGGTCTGGCATCTCTGCAGACCCAGGGACCTGGGTGGTCCTGAGCGTCCTGCTAGGCAGTTCTGGGCTAGAGATCATTCTGGTATGGGAGACTGGAGAGCAAACCCACCAGAGGGTTCAGGAAGGTTTTCTTGCGTCTTTAAAAGGGACCCAGTCATCAACAGTGGACCAGATCCATTAACCAGGGCGCCTCCACGAGAACAAGGCTCCACAGGAACGCGGACTCTGTTTCCATACCGCACTGCAGAGGGATCGCCAAAGCCTGCTGTCCTGAGGGGACAGCAGGGAGAAGTACTTCAGGTACGTGTGCCACTATCCATCCAAGGTGGGGGGGGGGGGCAGTACACAAATACATATACATGTTTGGCTATATTTAAAAATGATGTAAAAAGAAATCAAAAACTTTTAAACCCTGGTCACTATTAAGGAATGGGAGAGGAAAGCCGAAAGTCAGGCCAGAACCTTCTCTGAAAACTTTTTACTTTGGTCCCCTGTCAGTGTCTTCCATAAGGAAAATTTAAATTCAGTTCTTAAGAAAGCAAGCCCTAAAATTTGAAAACAGAATAAGAAATGAAACAAAGAGAGAGCCTGGGTGGCTCAGTCAGTTGGACATCTGACTCTTCATTTCAGCTCAGGTCGTGATCTCGGGGTCATGGACTTGAGGTCTGTGTCAAACTCTGCTCAGCGGGGAGTCTGCTTGTGATTTTCTCTCTCCCTCTGCCTCTGCCTCTCTCCCCTCCCCCCTAAAATAAATGAACAAAATATTAAAAAAAAAAAATTAAACAAAGACCCTAACTGCCTATTTACTTGGTAACATGACCACACACAGGGGAAAGGCGTAACACACATCATTTGGCTGCATATCTTTGGTGCCCTCAAGACAAAAGAATTGCACATAATCAATCTTTAAAACTATTTTTCCAGGGGCACCTGACTGAGTCAGTGGACAGTATGATTCTTAATCTCAGGGTCATGAGTTCAAGCCCCACACTGACTGTGGAGATTACGTAAATAAAAACTTAAAAAAAAAAAAAAAAAGAACTTAAAAAAACCCCCAAAACTATCTTTCCAGAATCATATTGTTGGTAGTCAAATTGATATGGCTCTTCTTAGATGCTTATGTATATATGGTGAGATAAAACAGGTATTTGTCTCCAAGGTTAAATGATTATCTGAGAACAAAAGCCTTTTAAATACAATCTTTTTGCTAATTAACATGTATTTATTAATTAGTACATTAGCGGAGGCAAGTAATCTTCATGAAAATTGCCCTATAATCTCATTGTTCAGAGATAGCTGGTGTTATCACTGAATGTCTTTAAGTTGTTTTCCTCTGTGTGACTATGCACTTTTGCCAAAATGACATCATGCTGAATATATGTTCAGTATCCCATTTTTCAAATTTTTTGTGACTGCATGAAATTTTTTTCATATCTTTCAAGTGTTTTTCCGCCTCCGCTAGATGGTAAATGCCATGAGGGCAGAGTCTTTGACTTCTTCTCCAACCTTATTAACCATGCCCCAATCTCAAATTTTGCTAGGTACGTATAACATCTATACAAGAATTCACTTAATATTTCCCCGTAAAGCAACTCACATTTTTTCTTAACCTAACCTTAACCAATTGTCTTCTTGAAATTATAGGCTTGATAAACTAGCTAATCAATTTTTTTAAGATTTTATTTTTAGGGGTGCCTGGGTGGCTCAATGGGTTAAGTTCTGCCTTCCGCTCAGGTCCTGATCTCAGGGTCCTAGGATCGAGCCCCCGCATAGGGCTCTCTGCTCAGTGGGGAGCCTGCTTCTGCCTCTCTGCCTACTTGTGATCTTTTGTTCTCTATCAGATAAATTAAAAAAAAAAAAAAAAAGATTTTATTTTTAACCTCTATACCCAAGGTAGGACTCAAACTCACAACCTCAAGGTCAAGAGCTGCACGCTCTACTGACTTAGTGAGCCAGGCAGGTGCCCCTAACTAAACATTTTTCTAATGTGAGTTAATGTAAATATGTAACTAATACAATTCAA
This sequence comes from Mustela lutreola, assembly GCF_030435805.1. Lineage (NCBI taxonomy): Eukaryota > Metazoa > Chordata > Mammalia > Carnivora > Mustelidae > Mustela > Mustela lutreola. Next base: position 9,627,471 of record NC_081298.1, read on the forward strand.
ATGTTCATCTTGGTATGGCTGTCATCTTGCGAATGCCCAGAGGTGTGTATACCACATTTTGACAAAGTTCTATAGCATCCTATTTAAATAGATTTTAGATTGTATTATCGACTCTATATGTGTCTACATTCTATGAGTCTCAACACACTTCAAGAGGGTTGTGCAACCACCATACAATTCGGATACAGAAGAGTTCCGTCTGCCGCCAAATTTCCCTCCCACTGCCCCTTTGTAGACTTCTCTCCTCTGGACAGACCACGGTCTCCTACTGTTGGGTCATCAAGTTGTTTCCTAGTTTTCTCTTTGATGATTAACTTGCTTCCTTTCAGTATTGTTGTGTTTGAACCCCTCTGGGATAGCTTCGAATTGTAATCAATCTGGGGCTTTAAGCACTTACATAAATACCAGACGGTCATAACTTACCCGGTTCTTCTTCTACTTTGATTCTCTGTCTCCCCCAAGATTTTATGCATTCATAAGGAAGTCATGGTTTCTGTTGTTCCTGAGCACAATTAAACGAAGACAAACCGTGTAAACCAGAGGCGGAGTATCTCAGATCTAATACACAACACAAAGGGAGCCTGATTTTGGTTTGGGGCTTGTCTCTTTCACTCCCTCCGTCCTTCCTTCTCCCTTGTCCCCCGCCCCCACCCCCTCAGTGCTTGGCAAACCAGCCCTTATGCTAACAACACTCCCCAGCATGTGGGCCACCTCTCCACTAGCCTGCATCCGTGAGAGACATCACTAATCAATCACCGCACCCTTCAACTGTGGCTCAGATGCCTCAGAGCCCTTCTCCACCCAGTATTCCAGGCGGCAGGCGGGAGGCAAACCGCCAGAGGACATGTATTTGCTGTCCTAACTCAGTCTTACATTAAGGCTGAAATACGGTCTCCATCTTGACCTGCAGGGTCTCTTAGCCCACATGTCGTCAATCTTGGCAGCCGAGTTCACTTATCCCCAGTGTAGACGCAGGTCCAAGCCCAGCTTAGGGCTGGGAGGGAGGGTATGACTGGAGAACAGGAGCACAAAGTAGTTCTTTGGGTGATGGGACTGTGTGTTCTGACTGTAGTGGTGGTTACAGAGACTGGCATGTGTGTTAAAACGCATCAAAATGTATACCGCCCCCCCCAAAAAAAGAAAAGTTCATTTTAAAATGTTAACACAAGTGAGACTGGGGGCTATTATGGGTGCTAAAATTCCAGATTGATTTAGTTATTTTAAAATGTTCTTTTTTTTTTTTTTTTTAAAGATTTTATTTTCAAGTAATCTCTACAACAATGGGGCTCAAACTCACAACTCACAGCTCACAACCCCAAGATCGAGTCACGTGCTCTACCGACTTAGCCAGCCAGGTGCCCCACAAATCTACCCTAATTTATAAACAGGAAGTAGTGAACCAGTTTCCAGTCTGGATCCTCTGCCTCCTTAGGCAGGTTGCTGGGTGTACATTTCATATGTAAGTGTACTTGTGTCTTGACCCCAGTGAGGCTGGAAGGTGTGGGTCCAGGGAAAATCCAACTATCTGGGTTTGAGCTTTTCTGTTTTGGCCATAGGTATTCTCATTTCCCAGCAAACAAGGTCCTTCCTAGTGGGGTGGTTATTACCTACCTGGGGACCCTAGAGCCTTCTCCCTGCCAGCTTCGTTACCCGGTCAGCTCTTTGCCCCCATGCTGCCCCTGGAGCTTGGATCCCAAGTGCCCTGGAAGAGCCAGCTGTGTCCGCTTCTCCTCATTTACCTGGTCTGAATCCTGCCTGTCCTTCCACTGCCTTCCAGCTCCCTTTCCGTCCCGGCCAACTCAGACGAAAAGATGACTTCATTTCACTCAGCACTTGTCCTGATCTGGGCCAGGGGAAAACATTTCTGGAAATGGATTAAATCAGTGCTCTGCTGGGTCAGTTCTTAGAACGGGAGGCAGTATAATGTCCGTCATTCCACACACTCCCCCCATAAGTGGTGTTTACCGAAGATATTCCTTTTTTTTTTTTTTTTTTTAAGATTTTATTTATTTAACAGAATAAGCAGATGGAGAAGCAGGCTTCCCCCTGAGCAGGGAGCCCCTTGCAGGACTTGGTCCCATGACCCTGGGATCACGACCTGAGCCGAAGGCAAATGCTTAATGACTGAGCCACCCAGGAGCTCCTACTGAAACAATTCTGAAGGCTCCTAAAGCCACAGTTCTCCAGGTGTGGTCCCCGGCCCGCAGCATCTGCAGCACCTGTAAGAAAGCAAATTCTCGGGGCCCACCCATGACTTGCTAAATCAGAAACTCTGGAAGTGCCACCCAACAGTGTTTGCCCAACCCCTGCAAGTGATTTTCACACTTGCTGAGAAGCATTAAGGTTTGAGCGTCACTGGCCTAGGGACCTGTAGGACCTGTCTCCACTGCGCCTTAGAGAGGCTCTTAAATGCCGACACCCAGGGAGGAAATGATGGCACCTGGGACAAAGCTGGGGGGCATGAGAGGTGGTCAGACGCGGGGTGTATTTTAGTGGTAGAACCAACACAATTCCCTGAAAAGCTTGGAGGAGAATCCAAGAATTCGAATCAACTGGAGGAGAATCCAAGAATTCGAATCACCTGCGGAGCATTAAAAACAGCTGAGCCAACCCCCCTCCGCCCCAGAAGTGAAGTGTTGCTACGTTTCTTAGAAGCCTTCCAGACATTTCCTAACGTGCAGCCAAGAGTGAGCGCCAGCCTAGAAGAGCATTTCTCAAACTGTATGCACAGGAGCATCTGGGGACCTCAGTCAAAGTCAGTAGGTGGTGGTGGAACCTGAGAGTTTTCATTTCTTTTTTTTTTTTTTTTTTTAAGATTTTATTTATTTGACAGAGAGAGAGAAATCACAAGCAGGCAGAGAGGCAGGCAGAGAGAGAGGGGAGAAAGCAGGCTCCCTGCTGAGCAGAGAGCCCGATGCGGGGCTCGATCCCAGGACTCTGAGACCATGACCTGAGCTGAAGGCAGAGGCTTTAACCCACTGAGCCACCCAGGCGCCCCAAGAGTTTTCATTTCTAAGAAGCACCCATGTAATACGGCTCTCGCTGGGACTGCTAGCCTGTAAACTGCTCTTTGAGGACCTAGAGCAGGATCCCAGCTCTGCCTGAGGCTCATCAACCTGCCAGTTTGCCTCATCTCATACCCTGCACCCAAAGGTAAGTCCCATCAACATTGCCTTGAGATATCCGGAGTCTCCCTGCTTCTCACCTCCTCCACCAGCTCAGTCCTAGCCACTACCCGTCACTTACCCAGTATATCCCCATTTCCATGCTTCCCCACTGATGACTGTTTTCTGTGCAGCAGTCAGAGTCACTGTCTTAAACTTTGGCTCAGATCACACCATCACCCTCTGCTCAATTCTGATCACTGGTCTGGCCCCATCTGTAATACCCTTCCTGTCCTTCTGACTTTGTTCCCTACTTCTCTCACTCCCATATCTCTTCAGCTGTGCCAACCAGAACCACAAGTACATTCCTGCCACAGGGCCTTTGCATGTGCTCTTCTCACTGCCTTGAAAGCTGTTACCCCACATCCACATTGCTCCTTCTCCTCTTCATTCAGGTCTCTGCTCAGATGTCTCCTCAACAGAGAAGCCTGCCCTGACTTCACCCCCAAACACCCTCCACCCCATCACTCATGCCTCTGCATTAGTGATCTCTTATTGTGTAACAGATCTTCCCCAAACTTGATGGCTTAAAGCAACAGTAATAATTTTTCACTTCATTTGGTTTCTATTGGCCATGAATTTAGAAAGGGCACAGCAGGGATGGCTTATCTCTGTGCACACTGACTGGGACCTCAGCTGGGACACAAACAGGCTGAGGCCTGAGGTCATCTGCAGGCTTCTCACTCCCGGGCTGGCTGCCACCTGGAACCCTCAGCATGACCACTCCATGTGGCCCGAGATTCCTTTCCGCATGGATGCTGGATTCCGAGGCATGGATCCCAAGACGTAGAAAGAGGGCCCGGCAGAATCTGTTTCCTCAGAAACACATCACAGGGCTCTACCACATTCTGTCAGGGTGATGTGGGCTCTCGGTCCAGCCCACATTCGAGGGGAAGGGAAACGACTTCACCTCTGCCAGGAAGAGGGTCAAGGAATTTGAGGACACCTTTTAAAGGGCCCACACTGCCCCTGACCTTGGCTGTATTCTTCCTTGGAACCGCTTCACTTCATGAAGTATCATATTTCTTTTTCTGTGTGTTTGTTGCCCATCTTTGCTGTCCAAATGTCCGCTCCTTGCCAATCCTGATCCCTCCCCTATCTGCTTTGCTGATGACCAGGCAAGACAAAGGGCAGATGCTCAATATCTATTTTTTGAGTGGGTCAATTACTATGTAATAACACCTGTTTGGTTGGGGAAACAATCAGGTGAAAGATGCCAGCCATAGTCGAATAGTAACAGCTACTGTGCATTGAGTGGGTACTTGGTGCCCACTTCTGTGGTTAGTTAATATCTGACAGGTGATACTCTTGGTTCTCAAAAAGAATCGTGTCCGTTTCAGGATGAGCATACTGAGACCCAGAGTGATAAAGAACAAGAGTCTGAGAAAAAAAAAAAAAAAAAAAAGGAAAAAAAAATGGGTAAGGGGGGAAAAAAAAGTATACTAGCCGGGCTGGCTCAGGCCATAGAGCATGCGACTCTTGATCTTGGGGTCATGAGTTCAAGCCCCGCGTTGGGTGTGGAGTTCGCCTAACACAAAAGAAAAAAATAGGGTCCTGCACACTGTTGGGAACTCAGTACATATCTGTAGAATGACTGGATTACTGTTATGTGGTTATGCCTCTGCACTATATACTGTGTGGCATTCTGTGACTGACATACATAATTTGGAGGTAAATAAATTTTTCGTTGGACCATAGGCTGCCGGCTCCTGAGATGCCACATCCAGACGAAAGCAGGGGAAGGCACACCGCCTAGAAATACTCAGACGTTGAGGTGCCTCCTATTGGGTAAGTCGGCTTTACTCTATTAACACAGGGTAGCTAGCGTTTTGGGAATTTTGTGCAAGGAAGAAGATGTCTGTCTGTGTGACTCTCTGAGAATGGCGGCCCCTGGAGTTGTGCAATAGATTGCTCCAGACTTTCCTCCCGGGACCACTCGGCTTCCTTTGGGGGAACTCCCAGCCCTCTGGGATGATGGGGAAGCTGACGATCAAGGTGTCCTGTTGTATATTCCCACCCACACCATCCACCAATTAGAGAACTCTATTCCAGTCTCCTACTACCAGCACTGCCTCCCTGATTGGTCCAGAGACGAACAGGGGATCACCTTGAGCCAATCAGAGGATTCCCTGGGACTCCTCTGCCAGAGTGAACTTGGAGAATGAATTTAGCTTTAAAGGGCTAGGAAAACTCTCCCAGTCAGGTGCATGTGGGTGTCCTCCTCAGCTCCACTTCTGTCCCAGATGGTCGGTTTCCTTAATGGCGTTATCCTGAAGGCATCCGTCTCCATAATGGCCATCCTCACGATACTGATCCCCATATTTGTTTGATACGGGGAGGGAGAAGGTAGGGCTGGCAATTATAGGGCAAAAGAAAGTATTGGCCTCCTTTCTTTATATGTAGTGTTTTGTTGTTGTTGTTGTTTTGTTTTTTTGTTTTTTAGGTGGGGGCATCTGGGTGGCTTGGTTGGTTAAGTGTGCGACTCTTGATTTCGGTTCCGGTCGTGATCTCAGGGTTGTGAGATTGAGCCCCACATCGCGCTCAGTCTGCTTGAAATTCTCTCTCTCCCTCTTCCTCTGCCCCTCTCCTCGCTTGCCCGTGCCCTTTAAATAAAAAATAAAGAAAGAATAATTTTTTTTTTTTTTTTTTTTTTTTTTTTAACGGAGGGATGCCTGACTGGCTGGGAGCATGTCAGTCTTGATCTCGGGGCTGGGAGTTCGAGCCCCATGTTGGGTGTAGAGTTTACTTAAGGATAAAATCTTTAAAAGGAGGGGGAGGGGAACTCTGGTTGCATATTGATTCCAGCAAAGACCATGTTTAAATTTGGACGGTGAGTTCCTGGCGCTGAAGTGTTTGCGTCCGCTTGTCATGGCCCTTCATGTCTGTTGAGGGTAATTAGATGCTAGTCGCGGAGAGAAGCAGAGAGGACACACCGTGAGAAGACAGCGTGCCAGGGCTGAGTCTTGGGAGGTCCGAATTCAGCTCCCCCTTGCCATTAGCTGTAAACTTTGTTTTCTAAACCCACTTACCAGGAGCCCTCATGGGAGCCTGGGCTCCAGAAGCCCTGATCGATGCCAACAGATACTCTTCCGAATTGTCCTCCACCCGTGCCGCCTGGTCGCTGAGCTTGGAATAACCTGAAATCCAAGCTGGGTTTTATTTTGTGGGGTTTCTTTCTTTTTTATTTCCAAATAAATCATCTCCGATATAACAATTCATGAGTAGATGGTATAACGTCCACATGTCCCAGAGAAAGTCGTTTCTTCTAGTTTGGTGGGTTTTCCATCAGATTTGTTTTAATGTATAAATTATATATACATATACATATACTGGAGCACCTGGGTGGCTCAGTCAGTTGAGTGTCTGACTCTCGATTTCCGCTCAGGTCACCATCTCCAGATTGTGGGATCGAGCCCTGAGTCAGGCTCCACACTGGACATGGAACTTGCTTGGGATTCTCTCTCTCCCTCTGCCTCTCCTTTCTCTCTCTGTCTCCTCCTCCCTCTCTAAATATTAATTAATTAATTAATTAAATTGTAAAAAAGTAAAGTGACATATATTTTTTGTTATCTTTGAGGGGATCATACTCTTCACACTATTTTTCAACCAACATTTTCTTCAAATAATATGTTCTAGATACATGTTATCTGGTCCATTACCATGGACCTCATGTGATTATCTGAATGTAAATAAATAAATAAATAAAAGTCAAACCTTCAGTTCTTTGGTTGCACTTTGCACACATCTAGTGTTACGTGTGGCTAGTAATGACCATGCTGGACCCAGAACATGTCCATCGTTACAGAAAGTTCTTTTGGACAGCAGTGGTCTGGATAATATTTTACATCCACGTAAAACTTCCTGCTTCATTCCTTTTTTTTTTTAAATTTTTTTGGCCATCCCTTCATTTTTCTAGATATGGATATGCAGCAATATATTTAATCCTTTCTGCTTTGGGACACTGAGTTTGTTTCCGGTTTTTCACAGTTGCAGACAATGCTGCAAAGCACACCCTCGGATATCAAACGTGACTCGTCTGTGCTGTGTCTGTGCAGAATCAAGTCCCAGGAGGGGAAATGCTCAGATGAAGAGCATAAAACTCTGTCCCCGTTTTTTAGTTTTTAAAATAAAACCTTTTTTTTTTCCAGGAGATGAGACTGAGAAGAAATCTTCTCAGCGGTTAAGATGTCTGGATATATGTCAGTATAGAAGAAAGGGAAAAGTTCTGTGCCTTTGGGTTATTTTAATATCCATAAATTATAGCAGTACAGTTTGCGAGGTTGCATATGAAGTGGAGATTTGATTTTGAAGCCAGTCTGGAAAGGAGAAAATGCATACAGTCCAAATATGTCCCTCAAAAAGATCCCTTAAATGGCCAATAAAATACAGTCTGACTTTGTGCACATTATACCTATTCTTCATAAGCCTGACATAGCGCATCATTTCTCTGTGGCAGAAAGCACTGTTTAATGGGCCACGAGCCAAATAAAGAAGTGGCCTTGCGTGGAAGGGTCGTGTATCAGCTGAGCTGGAGTGTGTGGCTGCCACTGGAGCTAGGCCTCTTGCTAGCCGCCTCCCTCCTGGAACCTTCACTAGCCAGACCCAGGCAGCCTCTGGGAGCCAAGACTTTTGGTGTTTCCTGATCCCAAGGCTGACCTCCAACCTCTCACAGACACATATCTTGTGAGTCTTCCTACATTGGTCTCTGGAACACAGACGCTCCTCCGTCTCCGTCTGTGTGGACGCTGCCATCCCATGCAACAAAGAAAAAGCTCATTCTGGGGGTCTGACGTGGTGGGTCCTGGCCCAGGAGGTCCTGCACGTTCGGGACACCATCTCCTGTGAACATGCACAGGAGGCCATGGCTGATCTCTGCTTCTGTGGAGATCCAAAGAGATTGAGAAGGAAGCACAGGCAGCTGCTAGAAAGGCTGTGACCCAGGAGGAATTTAGGAGCAAATGAACTGCTCTGGCTTCCAAGTTCACTGCTGCTCAACCCAAGGTCACAGGGTGGTCTGAAGGCATGCAGGTGCCCTCTGTGCCCTTTCACTGGTTCCTTGATGAGGACCACAGGGATCAGCCCACCACTGAAGACTGACCCACAGCTCCTACTGCTCAGGCTACCAAAAATAGGCAGGAATGACCTCTGAGCGGTCTGAAGCTATTCTTCCAAGAAAATGGAACTAAGGTTGGCAGAAAATAAAAAGTTTAGAAATATTAAGAACTCCTGAAGTACAGAGCAGAAAGAAAGGAAAATTTTTTACAGTGGAGAAATTTAACAAGTACAACATGAGCCAGGGGATCAAAGCTAACATCAACAGTGATAAGTCGTGTTGATAGGATGTCCCCTTGATAGTATGGAATGAGACTGGCTTTACCTCTGTGGTTTTCCTCCCACAAATATATAACATCAGACAAATCCCGATGGGAGGACTTTCTACAAAATACCTGACCAGTAATCCTCAAAACTGTTCCAGTAAAACAAAAACAAACAAACAAAAAAAACACCAAACATGGGACAGTCTGTGAGTCTGTCCCGGCCAAGAGAAGTTTAAGTTTAAGGACAGCTAAATGTCATGTGGTGGCCTGGATGGGTTCCTCACATGGAAAAAGGACATTAGGTGAAAACTAAAGAAATATCAGGAAAGTATGCGTGTTAGTTAATAATAATGAATCTATATTTGTTCATTAATTGAAATAAATGTATCATACAAATGTAAGAGGGTAATATTAAGGGAAATTGAGTGTGGAGTGTGGGGACCCTCAATACAATCTTCACAATCTTTCTGTAAGCCTAAAACTGTTCTGCAATTGAGATCCTCCCCCCAAGATAATTGCTTAAAGTGAAAATAACAAAGCATTTCAGCATCTATAACATAAGTCATAGTACAGTTTATGACAAATATAGCACAGAAATATTTTGGAAGCATTTTGTGACAAGGTTTCTACATTATGTGTGAAGTATTATAATACCATTTGATGGTAGGCAGTGATAAGTTAAAGATGCATATTATAAGCCCTCAAGCAACAACAAAGAAATAAAAAAATAGAGCTATTTATCCAACAGTGGAGATAAAATGGAATCATAAAAAATAATTCAATTAATCCAAAAGAAAGCAGGACAAAATAAAAGAACAGATGAGACCACAGCAAACAAAGAGCAAGATGGTAGACTTAATTCCAACCGTATAAAAAATTACTATAAGTATAAATGACCTAAATATTCCAATTAAAATTTCAGAGATTGTCAAGGTGCATAAAAAGGCAAGAGCCAAGAAACCAACTTCAAATATAAAGACACAGAGTAGGAGTAAAGAATCAAAAGAGTTCCATCATACAAATACTAAGCACAGTAAAGTGGAATGGCTATCATAATTTCAAAGTAGACTTCACCACAAAGACTATTACCAGGGTTAAAATGGGACATTACAAAATGAAAATGGGGTCAATTTACCAAATGGGGTCAATTTCCTGAATGTGTATGTCCTTAATAACACAGAACTGAAACAATAATACATGTAGGGGTGCCTGGGTGGCATAGTTGGTTGAGAGTCCCACTCTTAGTTTCAGCTCAGGCCATGATCCTGGAGTTGTGGGATTCAGCCTTACATCAGGCTCTGTGCTTGGCACAGAGTCTTCTTGGGCTTCTCTCTCCTTCTCCCACTGCCTCTCTCGCTTGTGTGCTCTCTCTATTTCTCTCTCTCTCTCAAAAAAAAAAAAGAAAAAGAAAGAAAAAAGAAAAAGAAAAGAAAAGGCTCTTAAAAAAAAGAAGAAGAAGACATGCACATGACACGGAACCCCAAACAGAATGCCTGGTTGTCTCAGTTGGTTAAGCCACTGCCTTTGGCTCAGGTCATGATCCTGAGTCCCTGAGATCGAGTCCCACATCAGGCTCCTTGCTCGGCGGGGAGCCTGCTTCTCTCGCTGCCTCTGCCTGTCTCTCTGCCTGCTTGTGTGTACTCTTTCTCTCTGGCAAATAAATAAAATATTTTAAAAAATTTAAAAAGAAATAATCTGTTTGACACAGAGACTGCGTGGTTATCTGTTAGATGAGTTCCTTTTAATTGAATTGCTGGGTCAAAGAGCACAATAATTTGAAATTTGGTGGATACTGCCGTTTTCAGTCAAATGAGGTTATATCAGTTCATACTTCCCAACAATTGGAGACAAACAAGTGAAGGAACACTTGCTGTTAACAATAACCTAATAAGAGTAACAGCTAAACCCCATGACCCAGCAATTGCACTACTGGGTATTTACCTCAAAGATACAAATGTAGTGATCCAAAGGGGTACCTGTGTTTATAGCATCAGTGTCCACAATAGCCAAACTATGGAAAGAGCCGGGATGTCCATAGACAGATAAATGGATACAGAAGATGTGGTATATATATGCCATGGAATATTACTCAACCACCAAAAAAAAAAAAAAGAAATCTTGGCATTTGCAACGACGTGGATGAACTAGAGGGTATTATGCTAAGTGAAAAAAGTCAATCAGAGAAAGACATTTATCGTATGATCTCGTTTGTATGTGGAATTTAAGGAAGAGGATCATAAGGGAAGAGAGGAAAAAACAAAACAAGATGAAATCAGAGAGGGAGACAAAATGTAAGAGACTCTTAATCATAGGAAGCAAAGTGAGGGCTGCTGGAGGGGAGGAAGGTAGGAGGATGAGGTCACTGGGGGATGGACACTAAGGAGGGCCCGTGATGGGATGAGCACTGGATGTTATATAAGATTCATGAATCACTGACCTCTACCTCTGAAACCAATAAGACTTTGTATCTTAATTAATTGAATTTAAATTTTAAAAAAGAAGGGAAAAAAATAAATTGCATTAGAGAGAGGTAAGCTAAGATTTTTTTTGAGCATCTACTGTATGCCAAGCTATTCTCATGTATTAACTTTTATGAGAGGGGCACTTTGCTTCTATCCCATTCTGTAGAGGGTCGTAACGGGGCTGTGAGTGTGGGGGACATAGCAAGTTATGATTATCACAAGTTCTGCATATCTTCCCTTATACAATTTTTTTATTTTTCCTGCATAGTTGGGTGGTTAAAAATGGAGAACAAAGTAGCTAATTCATCTGCCATGTTTCCCTTCCCTGCCATCTTTCGTTTGCTTTACTATTTTACCTCCAGAGGCTAGAAGCTGCATTCCAGGAAAGTTTTCTTAAGGCATATTGAAGTGTAATTTTGTATCATTTTCATGCATCATGAGATGGCTTTTTGTTGTTGTTGTTGTTGTTTTAATTGTTTCTCAACCATTTAGCCCGAATAAAGTGTTCCACCTTTCTGGGCGGGAGCACTACACGTACACTGAATGCCCGTGCCCCTCCCTTTCCAAGATTTCCAACCACCTCCACACCCCCACCCCACCCCCACCCAGCTTAACATGTTTCCTTCTATTGTGAAAAGAAAATTCCATGAATGCAGAAGCTGAGGCTCATGAATTTTTTTTCTCCCCAAGGTGCTTACCTAAGATGAGCTTTGCGATTGGAATGCAAAGGGGCATCAAACAGAATCTCAATCGCATTAGAGAAGATAAGCAGTTATCAGATGGCTTGACTGATTGGGTGGTTAAGTATTTTACTAAGGAAGCCACTTGCAGTATTGAATTCAAGGGGCTTAGCGAACAGGGTCTGGCCTGGTGAAGTCCTGTTGCTAACTTTTGCTTTTGGTAATGTCCTTTCTTTTTTTCTATCTCCTGCAGCCTATGCAGGTTTTGATTTTCCAAATAAAAAGCCTGGAAAATCCCCCTGCTTCCTTGCCCACTGAGGCAGTCCCCAAATCACTGAGGTCATCCCCACTACTGTAATCAGAGTCCTTGGAACAAAATAAGGTTATTTGGGGGTTTTCTTCCAACATGCATTCTTCCACTTCTGTGAGTAGAATTCCAAGGCCAACGGAGAGGCAGGCACTGGTGAAAATGGTTAGAGTCTTAGAAACCCAAATTCACAACTGCCCCCAAAGCAAACTAATCATTTTGAATCAATCGCTTTTCTTTCTGACTAAAGACATTCTCAGCATTTGAAAAAGCCCATTCACTAGGCAAGATGTAAAATTATTATAATCATAAAAATGACAAGGATTTAAAGAGCCAGGTGCCAACCCAGTGAGAATAGGGCTGAACGGGGGCAGAGGGACCGAGGGAGGTTTCCCATCTGCAATGCGTGTAACTTGAAGGGAAATCCTGACTCCAATTATAAAGCAAAGACAAAATCCCCTGAATCCTTTCAATACATCCATCTTCTCTGGCCAGATTGTGTTCTTTCTCCTCCCCACACCCTATGCCCTCCCACATTTCCATAAACAATATGACTATCGGCTGAGCCCCTTGGTCAGCAAATAAAGGCAGAGGACTAAGTAAATTTGCTTCCCAGCAATTATTTTTGTGAGGTCACGGAGTTAAGCATTAAATAGAACACTACTGTGGCTGGGGGTATTCAGTAACTGTATGATTTGTGCTCAAAACTGACAAAAGGACTTGGCCGGTCTTTTACCTCCGTACCCACAGAAATCATTGACCACGGGGTCTTTGTTCCCTAAATTCATCTAAGAGGAATCTTTCACATGAACGCCCCTGGATGACAGCTAATCCCCTCCAGCACTCTGCTTCCCAGAGAAAAAAGTCCGTTTGGTCCTTTGGGCTGAGTCTACACCTGCAAATTATCAGGATAATTATGATTTTAAAAAAAAAAAAAAATGAAAGAAAGTAAAAGAAAAATCTAAGGGGTTGAGGGGAAGAGAAAGAAAAATGGTCCAAGATCTTTCGTCTCCAGAGGAGGAATTAGCAAGCTCTTTCTGGCACGGGGCGGAGGAGAGTGAGGGTTTTTGGCTTTGAGGGTTACACGCAGGGTTTCCGTGGTGAGACCACTAACTCGGCCTCCGCGGGGGAAAATAGCCATAGAAAATGCTAAAGCAAAGGACAGTTATGCAGGCTCCTGAACAACTTCATTTATGGATACCGGGATTTGAACGGATGTAATTCTCATGTGTCCTAAGACTCTTCTTCTTTTGAGGGCTTCTCAACCATCTAAAAGTGTAGCAACCATTCTTGGCTCATGCACAGAGTTGGTCCAAGGGCCATAGGTTGTGTCTCCTCCTTGATCTAGAAGAGCTAGCTTTGGGGGACCCCTTTTGGCCTTGGTGATGTGTCTCCTTCTATGTGGGTCTCACTACACTCGCAGGGAAATGCGGACATTGGACGACACAGGTAGGTAATGGTTTCTGGATTTTAATATCCTTTGCAAGATGGAATGAAGAATTCCAGGGATTGGAGCCTGGGACTGGACACCATGCCGCATGCGCTGAGAAGTCCTCACCATGCTTTTAGTTGCGAATTCATCCATCGAAATCCTGGGAAATGTAGCGTTCTGGTCATACAGAGAAGATCGTCACCCAAACATCTTCTTGTAAACCACGTTTCTCAGCCTTAGCACTACCGATGTGTTGGGCCAGGTGACTCCACGGTGGCGCTGTCCTAGGCAGGTGCTGTAGAATATTGGGCAGCAGCCCTGCCTCGACCCACTAGACGCTACTTGTATTCCCCAAGTTGTGTTCCCCAGCCAAATGCTCCCGGATCCACATCATCTCTGTCAATAGAACTTTCTGTAATGGTAGAGATGTTCTTTCCCTATCTGGGCTGCCTGTTCACCACTCTTGAGTCTTGAGTGCTTGAAATGTCCTAGGATGCCTGAAGAGCTGAATTTTTACTTTTTTTTTTTTTTTCCCTAACTTTAATTCCTTGGAAGTTACATTTCAGTAGCCACATACGGCTGGTGGCTGCCATATTGGGTAGTTCTGCTCTCAGGACCACCACCCACCACCCTAGTGCCCTCCCAGTCACCATGTGAGACATGAGAGGAAGCACAGCTTTGTGTCTGCAGCAGGGACTTCTCAGACACTGATTCTGAGGTTCATTCTTTCATTAAGTTAATGCATTTATTGAGCACCTACTGCATACCTGGGGACAGATACATAGATGAACAGGAGGAATAAAAGTCCTTAGGGACGCCTGAGTGTCTCAGTGGGTTAAGCCTCTGCATTCAGCTCAGGTCATGATCTCAGGAATTGAGCCCCCATCAGGCTCTCTGATCAGGAGGGAGCCTGCTCCGCCCACCCCACCCCCCTGCCTGCCTCTCTGCCTACTGGTGATCTCTGTCAAATAAACATTTTTTTTTTAAAATCTTTAAAAATAATTTTTTTTAAAAAAGCCCTTAGGGGGGGGCGCCTGGGTGGCTCAGTGGGTTAAGCCGCTGCCTTCGGCTCAGGTCATGATCTCGGGGTCCCGGGATCGAGTCCCGCATTGGGCTCTCTACTCAGCAGGGAGCCTGCTTCCTCCTCTCTCTCTCTCTGCCTGCCTCTCTGCCTACTTGTGATCTGTCTCTGTCAAATAAATAAATAAAATCTTAAAAAAAAAAAAAAAAAGCCCTTAGGGGACTTTTATTCCTAGTGGTGAGGACAGACCAAAATATAAATTTAAATAAAGTAACTGAAAGTCATGATCAGGGCTTTATGCAATAGAAAAAGTGGGTGGGGAGAGGTTCTCCTTTAGATCAGATGTCCGGAGATAGCTCTCCAAAGCCCTGCTTAAATTAAAATTGCAAATGTGAATTGCTTAACATAGGCAAGATTCCTGGAACAGAACAAAGACTTAATGACGGTTACCTGCTCTTCCTTTTAACAGCCAGCATTCCTTGACCTTGTAAGACATTTGCTACTTGCCAGGTATTAGTAATCCTCGCACAATGTTCTATCTATTATGCCCATTTTACAGATGAGGAAAACTGAGTCCCATTAACTTGTTCAAGATTACACATCGATTATAATCGAGCTAGGTTTAGACCCCAACCTGTGCCTGCCATTACAGGAATGTGAGCAACTCATTTGGATTTTCCAGAGCCAAAATATACTAGCATCAGTTTTTCAATTTTCCTTACACACTAAAGATAGGGGTGATAATTAGAGGTGTCTTCCTGTCCTGGGGAAGAAGGACTTCTTCAGCCTTCATCTCTTGATTGAAATGTCCTAGCCACCAAGAATTCTTCAATAATAAATTGTAACATGCCTTGAATGTGTACAAATCTTTGGTTTCTAGGTACAATGAAAAACACTGCCTTTGCTTCCTAATTCCTGAAATATGAGACGCTGCTGGGAGCTTCTCAGCTGGGAGACCCTCATCTTCGAGCAAGTGGGAGATTTTAACTCAACATTTTCCCTGCAACAGCCCCGACACCTCGGCCATCAGCACGAGGAGGCTGCCTCCTCTGTGCGAACTCCCGAGAAGGTGTTCTTCCAAAGGGAGTGTACCCTCATCCTCCCGGAAATGCATATTTTAGCCTGCCCACTATACTTTATTTCCAACCCCAAACCAACGCTCTGGCTGCTTTCTCAGTCATTTGCAGACCTATGCTCGGCAGGGAGCCTGCTTCCCTCTCTCTCTCTCTCTGCCTGCCTCTCCATCTACTTGTGATTTCTCTCTGTCAAATAAATAAATAAAATCTTAAAAAAAAAAAAAAAAGAAAGAAATGAAGATCTTAAGAGGCTAAAAATACTGGCGCCACCTCACACAGCCTGGGGAGCCTTCAAACCAGGATTTGAATTCGAACAGGATTTGAATTCGGAGCCCATGGTTACAACCATGAAATCAAAGTGCTGTCTTGTCCCTATACCCTCTTCCTCCCTCCCTCTCCTGCCACCTGTGCCTTCAGCAGGTGTCAAACAGGAAGGAGCCCATCTGCTCTTTGGGTCAGGTTCATGGTGCAAATCTGGCTTCCCAGAAGATCCTGAAGGCTGGCTTTCTAGAGGAGCTTCTGTATAAAGAAAGGCTGCTAAATTTTCAAGATGTTCTTTTGCAGCAAAGACCAAATCACATATGACTTAATATGCAAGTGTCCCCTAATTCAGGTTATCAGATGTCTTCTTTTTTTTTTTTCTTTTAAATATTTTTTTAAAATTTTTTTAAAGATTTTATTTATTTATTTGACAGATAGATATCACAGTAGGCAGAGCGGCAGGCAGAGAGAGGAGGAAGCAGGCTCCCTGCTGAGCAGAGAGCCCGATGTGGGGCTCGATTCCAGGACCCTGAGACCATGACCTGAGCTGAAGGCAGAGGCTTAACCCTCTGAGCCACCCAGGCGCCCCGGGAGAGAGAATCTCAAGCAGACTCCCACTGAGCGCGGAGCCCAACTCAGAGCTCCATCTCGCAACCTGGAGACTGTGAGCCAAAATCAAGAGTCTGACACTTAACTGACTGAGCCACGAAGGCACCCCTTGGAACACTGTCTATAAAATGCCTACAGTATGCCAGACACCTTTCTAATGGTGAACAAAACAGACACCACACTGGCATTCACAGCACCTAATGAGAGAGGCAAAATTTTAACAAGAACTTCTACAAATCGCTTAATTTTGCTTTTGAGCCGTGCCACAATGGCAACACTTAGGAATGAAGGGTAGGAAGAAGGCTGATGTGGCTGTCCCAGGAGGTCAGCGGCACTAGACTGCAGACAATGAGGTTGCACATGTGAGCTGGGGCCAAATTGCTGGGGGCCGGGGTGGGGGACAGCAGAGAATGGGGTCTTTCTCCTGATGCAATGGAGAGCTCTGGAAAATAGAGATTGTTTCCTCCAACACTTTTTAAAAAAAAATTTTTTTATTTTTATTTATTTGAGAGAGAGAGCATAAGCAGGGGGAGCAGCAAACCGAGGGAAAGGGAGAAGCAGGTTCCCCACTGAGCAAGGAGCCCAATGCAGGGCTCCATCCCAGGAGTTCAAGGTCAAGTTGTGAGTTCAACCTTCACACTGGGTGTAGAGCTTACCTAAAATACACACACACGTTGTATACCATAAAATTCACCCTTTTATCTATTATTTTAGATAAGATTTTATTTTTTTAGGTAATCTCCTTACCCAATGCGGGTCTGGAACTTGCAACACCAAGATCAAGAGTCTCATGTTCCACCGACAGCCAGCCGGGCGCCCCTAAAATTTGCCCTTTTAAAGTGTAAGATTCAGCGCTTTCTTCATATAGTCCCAGGATTGTGCAACCAACCCCACTATCTAATTGGAGAAGATTTTCATCATTCTTCCCCAGCCCCCACAAGGAACAATACCCATCAGCCCTGACTCCTTGTTCTCTGCTCTCTCCAGCCCCTGGCAACTACTAACCTGATTTCTGTCTGGATTTGCCTGATCGGGACATTTCATGTACATGGATTCCTGCAGGATGTGGTCCTTTGTGTCTGGCCCCTGTGTCAGCATCCTGTCCTCAGGGCTCCTCCATGTTGTGGCCTGTGTCAACACGTCATCCTTTCTTGTTTGTTTTGTTGTTTGTACCAGTTTCTCTTCTGTTGTTGTTTTAGTTTGGTTTTTGTTTGTTTGTTTGTTTTGTTTTTTCAAGATTTTATTTTTAAGTAATCTCTGCACCCAACCTGGGGCTCAAACTCACAACCCCAAGATAAAGAGTCCCGCGGTCCCCCGGTTAGCCAGCCAGGCGCCCCAGCATTGTTGTTGACTACCTGCCTTTGTGGTACAGCAGATCCCAAGGACGAACCATCTTCCAGGATTGAACCCTGTGCCCACGGAATAGCAGCTCCCTGGTTTTCCCCTCCTCCCAGACCCTGGCAACCACCCTTCTCCTTTCTGTTTTTTGGGGTTTTTTTTTTTTTTTTTAGATTTTCTTAATTTATTTGAGAGAGAGAGGGAGAGAGCACGAGCAGGGGGAGGGGCGGGGGAGAGGGAGAAGCAGACTCCCCACTGGGTGCAGAGCTGGTCGTGGGGCTCAGACCTAGGACCCTGAGATCATGACCTGAGCTGAAGTCGGATGCTTAACCGACTGAGCCACCCAGGCATGTCTACTTTCTATTTTTATGAAGTTGGCTATTTTTTCTTTTTTGAAGTTGGCTATTTTCGATACCTCATATGAATGGAATTATTTGGGGACTGGATTATTTCACTTAGCATAATGTCCTCTAGATTCATCTGTGTTGCAGCATGTGACAGAATTCCTTTCCTTTTTTTTTTTTTTTTTTAAGATTTTCATTTATTTATTTGACAGAGAGATCACAAGTAGGCAGAGAGGCAGGCAGAGAGAGAGGAGGAAGCAGACTCCCCACTGAGCAGAGGGCCTGAAGCAGGGCTCCATCCCAGGACCCTGAGATCATGACCTAAGCCAAAGGCAGAGGCTTTAACCCACTGAGCCACCTAGGCGCCCCTCCTTTCTTTTTTAAGACCAAATAATACTCCATCATATGGCTACACCACATTGTCTCAATTCCAACGTCAGTGGACATTTGGGCTGCTTCCGCATCTTGGCTATTGAGAATAATGCCAGAACGGATGTGGGTGTGCATGTATCTTTTCAAGGACCTGTTTTCAATTTTTTTGGATAAATACTGAGCAGTGACATTGCTAGATCATGTGGTAATTTGTTAGGGAAACTTCATACTGTTTCTTACAGTTGTTGCCCCATTTTACAATCCCAGCAATGGTGTGTAAGGATTTCAATTGTTCTACATTCTTGCCAACACTTATAATTTTCAGGAATTTTGACAGTGACCATCCTAATGAGCCTAAGGTAGTATCTCACTGCAGTTTGGATTTGCATTTTCCTGATGATTTGCAAGGTTGAGCATCTTTTCATATGCTTGTTAACCATTTGTCTATCTTTTTTGGAGAAATACAAGTCTTTTGCCCATTTTTAAATCAGTTTGTTTTTTTAATTACTGAATTGTAGGAGGGTTTTTTGGTTTTGTTTTGTTTTTTAAGTACTCTCTTTGCCCAGCATGGGGCTCCAACTCACAAATGACCCCAAGACCAAAAGTCACATGCTCCACGGACTGACCCAGTCAGGTGCCCGGGTGTTCTTTATACACTCTGGATATTAGCCGGTTATCTAAAATATGACTTGCAAATACTTTCTTCCCTTCCATCTGGGAGAAAACAATCAACAGAATGATCAGGTCCATCAACAGAGTGAGTCAACATTTGTTGATTGTTTTCTTTGCTCTGCAGAAGTTTTTAAGTTTGCTGTGGTCCCGTTGTCTATTTTTCTTTTTGCTACCAGTGCTTTTGGTGTCATAGCCAAGAAAGCATTCCCTATTCTAATGTCATAAAGCTTTCCCCTGTGTTTTCTTTTTCTTTCTTTCTTTTTTAAGATTTTATTTATTTATTTGTCAGAGAGAGAGCACAAGCGAGAGGAGTGGCAGGCAGAAGGAGAAGCAGGCTTCCCACTCAGCAAGGAGCCTGATGCAGGACTTGATCCCAGAACCCTGGGATCAATCACGACCTGAGCCAGTAGCAGATGCTTCACTGACCAAGCCACCCAGTCGTCCCTTCTCTATGTCTTCTTCTGGGAGTTTCATAGTTTCAGATCTTATATTTAAATCACTGATCTATTTTGCATTTATTTTTGTATGTGGGAGAAGATCAGAGTCCTCTTTTTTTTCCCCTTTTGCCTGTGGATACTCAGTTTTCCCAATAGCATTTATTGATGAGATTCTCTTTTCCTCATGGTATTGTCTTGGCACCCTTGTTGAAGGTCATTTGACCTCATACACAAGGGATTCTTTTTTAATCTCTATTCCACTGGTCTGCTTCATTTCTTTGCATAACTGTATGAATATCCCATTGTATGCATGTACCACATTTTATCTATTTACTGGTAGATAAACATTTGGGTTGTTTCCACTTTTTGGCTATGGGCAACAAGGCTGTGATAAACATTCACGTACAAGTCTTTGTGTAGATATATGTTTTCAATTCTCTTGGTTATATACCTATACATAGAATTTCTAGGTCAATGGAAATTCTATGTTTAATATTTTAAGGATCTGTGGAACTGTTTTCTAAAGTGTCTGCACCATTTTCCATTCCCATCAGCAATGTATGACCGTTCTAATTTCTCTACATCTTCATCAACCTTACCTTTGTATTTTTATTATTATTATACCCACCCTAGAGGATATGAAATGATATCTCATTGTGGTTTTTATTTGCATTTTCTTAATAACTAATGATGTTGAGCATATTTTCATGTGATTATTGGTCATTTATGTGTCTTCTTTGGACTATCTATTGAAATTTTTGCCCACCTATAATTGGGTCGTTTGTCTTAAAAGCAACAAAATTGTTAGGTTGTAAGAGTGCTTTATATATTTTGGATACTAGTCCCTTATCAGATATAAGACTTGCAAATATCTTATGACAAGGTGTTAATTGGGCAGCAAAATGATCAGATTTGTGGTATACAAAGATATCCTGTACAGGTTCATCCATTCCTACCGGTTTACAAGGGGATGGAATCAACATAGATTTCTTTGTATGTTCAACTCATCAGCTAGGAATGGCACAGATTTTAAGACTATTATTGGTGGCTAGAATAGTGATACATTTATAAGTATGTAAGTTACCACACGTTAGATACTGTCTTAAGCATTTTACATGTTTTAAACTCACTTAATCCTGCATTTACTCTCAGCTGCATTTTATAGATGAGAAACTAGGGTATAAAGAGTTTATGTACTTTGCCCTGGGTCACGCAGCTAGTAAATGAGGGATGTCAAATTTGAACCCAGACTTCTGCCAAATTCGAGCATTTAAGCACAGCACTGCGGTGACGTTCGCGGGCAGCAGGGCATCTTTTGTCTCATCTGGAATATCTTTCCTAGTTGGTGATGCAAGGTAGGCTTCCAGCCTCATCGTTCTAAAACTGGGCTGTTTAATGAGATGATTCCAGTACCTTTTTGTTCTCAAAAATCTGTGGTGTCACGGCCACAGGCAACCAGGCATTTAAAGATGACTTTACAGCACTAGGTCAATCTCATTTATGTCATCCCAGAGAGGCAGCTTTACGTGGAGTGATTTGGGGTACAGTTTTTGCCATCAGGCGTTTCTGGGTTCAAATCTCAACTCCACCACTCTTGGAGGCTGTATAACCCCGAGCAAGACACTTAACCCCTCTGTGGTTGGGGATCCTCATCTGTCGCACGGTGGGGGGGCTGATAACGTTCCCCTTTATACATTATTTTGGAAGTTAAGTGACATAATACATTCATAGCACCCAGCTTATAGTTTATACCCAACAATAACTTTCAATTACAGTGAAAATAAATAATACTTGAACAATGAAGGACATAGATATTATCAGTTCTGTTTTACTAATAAATATATCTGGGGTTCCTGACAATGAGTCAATGAGACAATGTGGTGACAATGAGACACCACACTATTTCTAAGTGTCAGGATAGGACTTTTACTCTGGAACACCGAGTCTTATGGGCTTTTCCTCCCCTCATATCCCCCAGAAGATCTAGGAACCAAACATAGACATTTCACATATGAATTATTTATTCGATTGGACCCTGGAAACACCATAAAATCTTGCATGACAAAATATATACTTCATACATTTTTCTTTTCCGTATTTCACCCAGGGATGGATAGCTATCTATCTATCTATCTATCTAGATGCATTTTTAAGTTAACTATAAATTGTATTGTTTTTTTTTTTTTTTTTTTTTTTTTTTTTAAAGATTTATTTATTTATTTATTTGACAGAGATCACAAGTAGGCAGAGAGGCAAGCAGAGAGAGAGAGAGGAGGAAGCAGGCTCCCTGCTGAGCAGAGAGCCCGATGCGGGGCTCGATCCGAGGACCCTGGGATCATGACCTGGGCCGAAGGAAGCGGCTTAACCCACTGAGCCACCCAGGCGCCCCTATAAATTGTATTGTTAAGAAGAACTATGAAAATCAAATAGGGCCCATGTAACATGCTGCTATTACAATTTAATAATGATGAAAAGGTAACTAAGATGCCCTTATAAGATTTAATTGAGTAGTCAAGAAGGGTCAAAAATATTGTGGCATATGTGTTTTTCTTTAAAAAAAAAAAAAAAAATGAAGCTTCCCCAATGAGGAGGATGGGAAGGATTAATCTATTTCCTTGCTCCTTCAAAGTACTGATTGCGAGATTAACTCCGAGATATCTGGCACATATTTTGGCTTTATTTCTCATCACCGGTGGGTAGCACATTTTTTTCTGAAGGGAGGGAAAAAAAACCCTCAGCCTTAAAAGACGCCTATTTGAGGAAGCATTTTGACTGATTAGTAGAAATCAAAACAAAACCAAAAAACCAAAAACCACTGTATTTATTTGTCCAGAAACTCCTTTCCCTGCTGAGAAGCAAAAGTTGCTCGGCTTTGCTGATTCTCACACCCTCCCTGTTAAATTCCTCACCAGCGAGGAGAGGCGTGGGAACAGTCTCCAGACCCTTTCAGTCCACACTCAGTAGACATGTGCAGAGTCCCGTCCGGTGGGGGGAACCCACTGAGGTTTCCCAGCAGAGGTGAGCAGCCTGGCGGGGAGAACCCTCGGCATGTTTGATAAGGTTTAATTCCGGGCGACCCGAGCCGCTTGGGCGTGTAAATTGCAGGAAGCGCCCGCGCAGCAAGGACGCTCCCTCGGAAGCTTGGCCAGGAAGGGGTGATATGGAGGCTGGCGTCGTAAATTGCCCTGTGGCTTTTCAGGACTTTATGAGCTCCCAGGCCTCCTCCACAATAGGCTGCAGGGTGACTCTTAACACCTCATTAAGGTTGTTTTTTACCAAATGCTAATAATAAAAAGGAGCCCTAAAAGCCCGGCTCATTTTTATTCAGAATTCCCTCCTCTGGGATATAAAAAGATGTCATAAAGTGGAACTACAATGGAGAGCTCTCATCTTGGGGAGACCCATTGAAATGTTCTTGTTGACAAGAATCCCGGGAAGTCAAGGCTAGGCTCCTGGGGAGGCAAAGCGCCTTCCCCTCCGGACAAAAGTACCGTCAAGTCTCCAGAGAAACGTGATGCCCCCCCAGGTCCCTAATTCCTATATTGCTTCATTTCCTGCTACGAAATATTATTTTGAACTTTTTCTTTGTGATCGTGATGCTGGGGCCTTTTCATGAGCTGTCTCTGACGCCTTTTCATTGATTGCGTAGTCTACTGCCTCTATTAGGGCCACAACTAATTTAAAAAAAAAAAAGCGTCTGTGCTAAAAAGAGGGGTATACTCATTAATCCCAGGACAGGGGGAAGATACTGCCTATGAGCCCCCAAAGCTGTTTTTGTTTCTGGACCTTCTGGCCTGCAACAATGGATTTCAATGGGAATCCCCTTAGAGACCTCCCAAGTCATTCCCCAGCTGTGTGGCCCTGACAGGGGCCCGCTCCTCTCTGCACCTGTTTCTTAAGGTGGAGGGTGGAAATACCTGCCCCCAGGAGGTGAGTCGATGTTCTGAGGACTGAATGAACTATGCGGCCGATAGGCTTACCAGGCAGCCTGGCAGACAGAAAGCCCTCTGTGAATTGCCACTTAGTATTCTTTTGTGCACTCATTCCACACCTATTTCCTGAGCACCTACTTTGCACCCAACATTGTTGCAGCAGCAAACAGACAAAACAACCATCCCTTCCTGGGCTAACCTTTTAGTGATTGTTCTCCAAGGTACATGACCAGAAGGGCAGGCAGGACCTCTCTTCACTACTCTGCCTCCTTCCAAGGCATGGGCTACAGGAGAATCCCTCACTCAAACTCTGGGGTGAGGGGTTCCCCAAGATGCAGAGGCCTTTCCTTGGTTTAGAGCAGTTTCTCAACCTTAGCACTATTGAAAATTAGTGGCTAAAAAAGTCTTTGCTGGGCGCCTGGGTGGCTCAGTGGGTTGGGCCACTGCCTTCAGCTCAGGTCATGATCTCAGGGTCCTGGGATCGAGTTCCGCATCGGGCTCTTTGCTCAGCGGGGAGTCTGCTTCCTCCTCTCTCTCTCTCTGCCTGCCTCTGCCTACTTGTGATCTCTCTCTGTCAAATAAATAAATAAAATCTTAAAAAAAAAAAAAAAAAAAAAGGATTCTCTCTCCCTTTCCCTCTGCCTCTTGCTCTGCTTGCTTTAAAAAAAAAAAAAAAAAAAGTCTTTGCTGTGGGAAGAAGGGGCCCTTTCTGTGCACGGTAGGCTGTTGGACAACATCCCAGGCCTCTCTCCCCAGATGCTAAGAGCACTTCTCCCCAAGCTGCGACAACCAGAAATGTCTCCAGAATTGCCATGTGTCCCGTGGGGAGTGAAATTGCCCTCGGTTGTACCCCCTGCTCTAGTTCAGTCTCTCGAGCTCCCCACACCTCAGTATCCTCATCTCTGAGCTAAAATAACAATCTTATCTATTTCACAGATAGTTAGATGTGAGAAGTGAATGGAATAAAGCCTTGCCTGGCACATAGTAAGCCCTCAATAAAAGTGATCTATTAGCTGATATGGCTGCTGTCCGGTATCTCACCTCTGAAGAGGACTTTGGTGAGGCCAGGTTTTCCCTGTGGTCGCAGGTGCTCTGAACTCCCAGAATGTTCTGAATTTGGTGGGGGGCGGGACCTCAGCTCAGCCTGGCTCCAGTCCTTGCCGGTGCTGGGCCGAGTGGGACAGTGATGGCCTAGCCTCGGCCCAGGTACATCTGTGGGTGATTTATGGACTGTCCTTCCAACTTGGCCTTTGCCAGTGAAAAGGTCCAGACAGTTATCGAAAATTAGACTTGACTTTTTAACACACAAATGCATTTCAGCTGCTAGTGTGACCCCTCGCGGGGCATTGGCCTACCATCCTGGGGAGCAAGTGTGCTGGCTTCTGCGTCTCTTTTTGTGGGAGGCTTCTGGAAACTCCAGAAATCCCAGCTTATGCCAGAGGCAGAGTAAGAAAGAAGAGGGATTTCCAGATTCCAATTTCCAGATTGATGGAAATGGCCGGCAATCTGCACTGTCTAATACAAGCTATGGAGATTCAGACACCAGCTCAGTGGGACCCGAGGCAAGTCACTTTGGCACTCTAAGCCTGTTTCTGCGCCTGTAAAATAGGAACAAAGAAGCTTTGAGATAAAGAGCTGTCTTGCGGGACACATTGTAGAACCCAATAAATGGTGGCTAACTCTGAAAAAAAATTCTGTTGCCCTGCCCTGGAACTCACCAGGATATACTTTATCCCCCAGGAACAGAGGAAACAGGGTTACGAATATGTCCAGGCTTGCCTGACATTTTGGGGGGTTTCGTCCTGAAAATCTCAAGTCCCAGGAAATCAGATGGTCCTGGGCTTAGAAGGACAGCTGGGCACCCTATGGAATGACTTTGAAAGTGATTTTCTGGTTCAGTGTCCTGGGCAGAGAGCCCAGTAGGGTTAAACTGTGACTAGCTGGTGGTTTGGGAAAAGCTGCGAGCCCCCCTCACCCGACGGGCCGCTCAGGAGAGAATCTGCTTTGTGAGTTTGGAGAGGAGGTTTACGAGCACTCTTCGTGATGGTTTAATGGTCCCGGGTGATTTATCCTATCTGGAGAGTCATTGCTCTAAGGAGAAACCTGCTTCTCTGAGCTTCTGCTTTCCTTTATCATCAAACCTTTCATCTTCCCGGAGAGTGGTCTCCATCCTCCATAAATAACCTTATTACGGCCACACAAAGGCAGGGCCCAGCCGCCTGGGAGACTGGACTTCTCAGACTGTGGTTTCATAAACCAGTTCGACCAGAACCTGGGAATACTTCATAGGATGGACTGAGGATGTTTTAAATGGAAGGAAAGACGCAGGGAGGACCAGGATGGCGGGTCTGTGGAATGATAAACTCAGACTCACACGCAACCTGTTCTCCAGAGTGGCAGCTTAACAAGAAGGAATTCACTAACCTACCTCTCCTGGACATCTCTGAAGACTTCAAATGCAAGAATGCCTTCCCAGGGTAAAAATCCTACCAAATGAGGCGGACAATGCTTTAAATCAGCGCTAGCCAGTAGAGATTTCCAGATTGATGGAAATGGTCTGTAATCTACACTGTCTAATACAGTAGCCAACCACTACAAGCAACTATAGGGCACTGGAAATGGTGTTAGGAGGACTAGGAGCTAAATTGCTAGTATTATTTAATTAGAATTAGTTTTAACTTAAAGAGCCACATAGAGCTCATGGCTGCCATATTCGAAAGCATAGGTTTTATTTGTTTTCTTTTTTTTTTTTTTTTTAAGGTTTTATTTATTTATTTGACAGACAGAGATCACAAGCAGGCAGAGAGGCAGAGGAGGAAGCAGGCTCCCTGCTGAGCAGAGAACCCGATGAGGGACTCGATCCCAGAACCCTGGGATCATAACCTGAGTTGAAGGCAGGGGCTTTAACCCACTGAGCCACCCAGGCGCCCCTAATTTGTTTTCTTTTTAGGATTTTTTAAGAAATTAAAGTATAGGGGCACCTGGGTATCTCAGTCGGTTAAGCCTCTGCCTTCTGCTCAGGTCATGAACCTAGAGTGCCAGGATCGAGCCCTGCATCGGGCTCCCTGCTCTGCGGGGAGTCTGCTTCTCCCTGCTCCCCTGCTTATGCTCTCTTGCTCTCTCTCTCTCTCTCCCCCCAATAAATACTCAAAATCTTAGAAAAAATTTAAAATTTATTTTTTGGTATGAAAATGGGATTGATCACACATGTCGATGTATATCTTGCTTAATTTTTATTTTAATTTTATAAGCAGTATATTAAAACATTTTTGTTGTAAAAACATTAAACCACACAGAACAAACACAAGGTCCAGACCACAGTCCTCTTTCCCTACTCGCTTCTCAGAGGGACTCACCAATACCTTCGTGGTGTGTAGACAGATCTTTTTCTGGGCATTCATACCCATACAGAAATACATTGCTTTTTTGTGGGGGTGGGTTTTTGAAAATACATAAAGTGGATCGAGCGGTATATACTGCTCCATGACCTCCCTCTCTCTCTTGAAGATAACGCCGGCGTTAGTAACAGGAGTTCATCTCCTTCTCTCACATTCTCTTCTGCCACCTCCTCCATTTCCTTCATGTGAATGAAACCGTTGGTTTAGCCATGTCTGTCGATAACAGAAAACGAGGTGGTTTGTAAATAGTCATTACTGAACAGCACGGCGAAGTGCACTTTTACCTGCCATGCTGGGAATAAGGCAATACTCGTGGGTACACGGCCCCCCTCCCTTCCTCTCCCCTCTCCTGCTCTTCCCTACCCTTCCCTTCTTCCTAGATTAGTTAATTTCAGAGAGAGAGAACACACAGAGGCAGAGAAGCAGACTCTCCGCTGAGCAGGGAGCCCCGTGTGAGGCTGGATCCCAGGACCCTGGGATCATGACCTGAGCCAAAGGCAGACACTTGACTGGCTGAGCCACGCAGGCGCCCCAAGAATGGGATTTTCCTTTAAAGCCCCCTCTGTACTGGATTGATTACTGTGCTACTAAAATTCTTTTCCTTCCCAGAACCTCAGACATTGATCTTATTTGGAAATAGGGTCATTATAGATGTAAGTCGTTGAGATGAGATCCTAGGGGAGGAGTAGGGTGGGCCCTTCACCCAGGGACTGATGTCCTTGTAAAGAGAGGAGAAGAGACACAAGAGACCCAAGAAGAGAACATCATGTGAAGACAGGCAGAGACGGGGGCAGTGCAGGGGGCAAGCCAAGGAATACCAGAGACGGCCCGGAGCCACAGGATGCTGGAGGAAGCAACGGAGGATTCTCTCCGAGAGCCTGCAGAGGGAGCATGGCCCTGCCCACACCTTGATTTAAGACTTCCAGCCTTCAGAACACTGAGAGAATGATCCCCAGGGTTTTAAACCACCTCGTGGGTAGTCATTGGTCGCGGCAACCCTAGGAAACTAACGTACACTTAAAAAGGTTCCACTGGTTGATCCTCCTGTAAACCAACATGTGAGAGTTCCCAGTAGTCCCTTATTCCATACCTTCACCAACCCTAAATGGTATTCTCCTTTTTTTTTTAAATAAACATTTCATTTTGGAATAATATAAATTTACAGTAGAGTTGCCGAGATGGTACAGAATTCCTGTATGCCCTTCATCCAGCTTCCCCCAAAGTTAACACGTTCCCCAGGAGCATTTGTCAAAACTAAGAAATTCCTGTTGGTAAAATGCTACTAAATGAACTGCAGATCTCATTTGGATGTCACCAGTTTTTCCATTATTGTCATCTTCCTGTTCCAAGATCCAACCCAGGAACTTATGATGCATTTTTTTAAAATAGTTTTTTAAATACGTTTTTTTCCCAATTACTACCTGGTGGGTGCATTTGAAGGATTCTTCTGATCTTTTAACAAAAGTTCTAATAATCTTGGGGCACGTGGCTGGCCCAGTCAGTAGAACTTGTGACTCTTGATCTCGGGGTCATGAGTTTGAGTCACATGTTGGGCATAGAGCCTACTTTAAAAAAAAAAAAAGTTTTAGGGTGCGTGGGTGGCTCGGTCGCTTAAGCGTCTGCCTTTAACTCAGGTTGTGATCCCAGGGTCCTGGGATCGAGTCCCATATCAGGCTCCCTGCTCAGTGGAGATCCTGCTTCTCCCTCTCTCTCTGCCTGCTGCTTCCCCTCCTTGTGCTCTCTCTCTCTCTCTATCCGTCAAATAAAATCTTTAAAAAAATTTTTTTAATGATCTTATATTTGGAAGTATTTCAAACATTCAGAGAAGGACAAACAAGTAATACAAGAGATAGATATGTTTTATATCATCCAGATTTAATATCACTTAATACCTACAAATCTGAGATTCCTTCTTTGCAATTGCAAATGTAAGAAACCCTGAAAACCAGAAGTTAATGTGAGGCTACTTATAATCCTCAGATTTTACCTAATTTGAAATACTTATGTTTTATTGCAAATCTATCAGTGTGTTTGATTCCAGGGGTGTCCCTAGGTCCCAATGGGAGCATTATATAATGCCATATGCACCATATTATCTTCCTTAAAACCTAGAAAATTCTAAATTTGAAATACATCTGGCCCCAAGAGTTTCCAGTAAGGCATGGTAGATCTCTACCAAATTAGTTTCAAATCTCTTTTCATACAGTGTTTAAGAGAAAAAAAGTCATCACAGAGAAAGCTACTGTCCCACCCATCTTATATGATCTCACTTCCCTACACCCTTCCCCAGAGAAAACCCCCAGCCTGACGCTGGAGTTGATGTTCAATAAACTGGAAAAAATAATAATAATAAAATAAAATAAAATAAATATATATTATGCAAGATAATCATTTACCCCCAAGGAGAAAAATAAAATTATATTTCACCCTCATGTCATACATAAAAATTAATTCTAAAGGATGCATTTTATGGTATGTGAATGATATCTCAAAACCAAAAGCTATTCTGGGTGATCAAAGACTTAAAAGAGGAAGGCAAATGTGGAAGATATAATATAGGAAAATGTTTTTATATACTTGAGTTACAAAATGACTTCTTTTTTCAAGTATTACTTTTGGGGTGTCTGGGTGCCTCAGTCATTAAGCCGCTGCCTTCAGTGAAGGTCATGATCCCAAGGTCCTGGGATCAAGCCCCACATCGTGCTCCCTGCTTAATGGGGAGTCTGCTTCTCCCTCTCCCATTCCCTTTGCTTGTGTTCCCTCTCTCACTGTCAAATAAGTAAATAAAATCTTTTTTTTTTTTTTAAGATTTTATTTTTCACTGATCTCTACTCACAGCATTGGACTCAAAATCACAACCTTGAGAGCGAGAGTTCCACACTCTACGGACTGAGCCAGCCAGGTGCCCCTGAAATGATTTCTTACATAAGACACAGAATGCACAAACATAAAGGAAAAAATTTGATAATACAACTACATTAAAATACAATAAATTGATAAATACAGCTATATCAGGGGACCACAAAGATATTAAAAGGATGAGCTAGTATGTGGGAGAAAAATACATTTAAAGTTATTAGAAGATTATCTGGAATATGTAAAGAGCTTCTGTAAATCAATAAGAAAAAGACAAAGACTTTAATAGAAAATGAACAAAATACTTGAATAGGCATTTCACAGTGGAGGAAACATTAATGCCCAGCAAATGTGCAGGTAATTATCAACCTCAATAATAACTAATGATAATTATATAATATAATATATAATTATATAATAATTAATACTTGCACCAAGAAGATGCCAATTAAAACCACCAGATTAGTAAAAACTCATAAATTTGAGAGCATCAGTAGCAGTCAGGATGTCCTACATCAGGATATAGGACAACCAAAACTGTTTTACACTGTTGGTGAAAAGTGTAATTGCTATAATCTCTTTGAAAAATAATGTTGAAATATCAGGTGATGAAGCACCTGCCTTCGGCTCAGGTCATGATCCCAGGATCCTGGGATGGAGCCCCACATTGGGCTCTCTGCTCAGCGGGGAGCCTGCTTCTCCCTCTCCCACTCCCCCTACTTGTGTTCCCTCTCTGTCAAATAGATGAATAAAGTCTTTAAAAAAAAAAAAAAAGGAATGCATGTAGTATGTTTCCAAAAAAGTATGCAAAAAACTAAAAAGAATAAGTGCTTAAGTGATGTATGTCTATGCAGTCATACTATTAAAATAAAAAAAGCAAGGCAATAAAAGATCTAAAATTCAATGCACAGATGGTTTTGGAAGAGAGGCTAGGGGATAAGATTTGGAAGATTCCATGGCGATGTTTCATTTCTAGAGCAGGGCGGTAGGTAGATAAGCCGTTGTAGGATTGTGATGATTGTGATTCTTTCTACTCATCATATCTCTTAAAGGCTTTTTTCATATATTTAAATTTCAATTTTTTTAAAAAAGGTGTTTGTTTGTTTTCCAGGTAATAGAGCTGGGTTCAAACCCTAGCTCCCTCCTTTATAATAAACTGAGAGCGTCAGGCAATTATTTACCTCCCTAAACTTGAGCTTTTCCAACTTTAAGATAAGAGTGCTTGGGTTGGGGGGCCTGGGTGGCTCAGTGGGTTAAGCGTCTGCCTTTGGCTCAGGTCATGGTCTCAGGGCCCTAAGATGGAGCCCTGCATCAGGCTCTCTGCTCAGCGGGGAGCCTACTTCCTCTTCTCTCTCTGCCTGCTTGTGATCTCTGTCAAATAAATAAACAAAATCTTAAAAAAAATAAAAAAAAAAAGAATGCTTGGGGCACCTGGGTAGCTCAGTCATTAAGAGTCTGTTTTAGAATAAAAAGAAAAAAAGATTCTGCCTTGAGTTCAGGTCGTGATCTCAGGGTCCTGGGATCAAGTGCGGCATCAGGCTCCCTGCTCAGTGGGAAGTTGGCTTCTTCCTCTCCCTCCCTCCGGGCTCTTGCTCTCTCTCTCTCTCTCAAATAAATAATAAAATCTTCATAAACAAATAAATAAGTAAATAAAATCTTTTAATACAATAAAATAGGAATGCTCTGCATTATGCAGAGCAACTGTCATAGAATAAAAAGAAAGGGAGAAGATAAAGCAAATGTGGCAAAATGTTAATTAGTGAATTTTTTTTTTTAAAGATTTTATTTATTTATTTGACAGAGATCACAAGTAGGGAGAGAGGCAGGCAGAGAGAGAGGAGGAAGCAGGCTCCCCACCGAGCAGAGAGCCCGATGCCGGCCTCGATCCCAGGACCCTGGGATCATGACCCGAGCCGAAAGCAGAGGCCTTAACCCACTGAGCCACCCAGGCGCCCCTAATTAGTGAATTTAAGCTGACACTATGGTGGTAATCATTTTGCAAACTGTATCAAATCAACACATCACGTAACTCAAACTTACACAATGTTATCCGTCAGTTTTATCTCAATAAAGGTGGAAAATTCGTGAGGGAAAAAAA
This sequence comes from Mustela lutreola, assembly GCF_030435805.1. NCBI lineage: Eukaryota > Metazoa > Chordata > Mammalia > Carnivora > Mustelidae > Mustela > Mustela lutreola. Next base: position 9,659,248 of record NC_081298.1, read on the forward strand.
AAAACGGTGAGCCTTTGACTACAAACCTGATTTCTTAACCCTTTAGATGTGACTTCCTAAAAGATACTTTTCAAAATTTTAGTATTTAAGGGGTACCTGGGTGGCTCAGTCAATTGAGCATCTGCCTTCAGCTCAGGTCATGATCCTGGGGTCCTGGAATCGTGATCCCTGTCAGGCTCCCCACTCAGTGGAGGGTCTGCTTGTCCCTCTCCCTCTGTCCCTCTCCCCACTCATGGGCTTCTCTTTCTCTCTTAAATAAATAAAATCTTTTTAAAAAATGAAATAAAATGTTTTTATTTTTTCTCTTAAGACTATATTCATTGGGGCACCTGGGTGGCTCAGTGGGTTAAGCCTTTGCCTTCAACTCAGTTCACGATCTCAGGGTCCTGGGATCAAGCCCCACATTGGGCTCTCTGCTCAGCAGGGAGCCTGCTTCCCCCACCTCCACCTACTCGTGATATTTCTCTCTCTGTCAAATAAATAAATAAAATTTTAAAAATGTTTATTTGTCAGAGAGAGAGCACAAGCAGGGGGACCAGTAGGCAGAGCAGGCAGAGGGAGAAGCAGGCTTCCTGCTCAGCAAGGAGCCAGATGCAGGACTCGAGCCCAGCACCCTGGGATCATGACCCGAGCTGAAGGCAGACACTGAACCAACTGAGCCACTCAGGCGTCCCAAAATGTTTATATCTGAAAGAGAAAAAGTAACATAGTGGTTGAGGACACTGGCTTCAGCAACAAACAGATGTGGGTTGCGACTTACATTTCCTCATCCCAAAGTGGGGGATACGGATAACACATGCTTCGTGAGGATGCAAGTGACGATGAAAGTCTGGGCTCTTTGAAAGCTCACTTATGTCTTGTTCATGTGTCTCTAGCTTCTTCTGTGTGTCTGCTCGTGTTGACGGATCTCGATAAATGAATAACCATATCCCCCCAATGTGGTCATGATGCCAACCAGATTTTTCCTCCAGACTTCTCATCTGATTGTCAAGGCTCTATGTGCCCATGTCTACTCGAGAGTTACTCATTCATCCAGTTTGCGCACATAACACATACTTACTGAAAACCAGGTCCAGCTCTAAGCTCTGGAGACACAGCAGTGACCAGGAGAGACAAAGCCACTGCCCTCAGGGAGCAGACATTCCACTAGGGTGAGAAGGACATTAAAGAAATGAATAACTGAATGGGAAAAATATCTTGGTATAAACTCACATAAGGAGATAGAGTAGTGGGGAGGGAAGGATATGTTGACTGGATGGTCAAGGAAGGTTTCTCTAGATCTCTAGGTATCTAGAAATACCTAGCCAGTGCCTTTTCAGAATGACAGCAAGTGCAAAGGCCCTGAGGTAGGAATAAGTTTGGCTTGTGCAAGAAAATTCAAGAGAGGGGCACCTGGGTGGCTCAGTGAGTTAAGCCTCTGCCTTCGGCTCAGGTCATGATCTCAGGGTCCTGGGATCAAGTCCCGCATTGGGCTCTCTGCTCGGCCTGGAGCCTGCTTCCCCCGTCCCCTTTCTCTGCCTGCTGCTCTGCCTACTTGTGTTCTCGCTCTCTGTCAAATAAATAAATAAAATCTTAAAAAAAAAAAAAAAAAAGAAACAAAGAAAGAAAATTCAAGAGAGCCAGTGCAACAGATGAGAATAAGCACGGGGCAGAGTGACAGAGACAGTGTCAGAAGGGGGAGGCCAGCCTGTACAGGGTTTTGAAGACCAGAGCAGGTGCCCTGGATTTTGTTCTGAGAGTGAAAGGAAGTCCCTGGAGGGCGTTAAGCAGAGGAGTGAGGGGCCCTGCGTTACCTTTTTAGGGTATAATTGACATAAAATTACACAATATTATTATACAATAATAGTTCAATTAACTTAAACTTTTATACTCACCACCTAAAACAAGATATAGATTTGTTTTCCATCATTCCAGAAAGTTCCCTGATGCTCCTTTCCAACCATTCCCCCCTTCACTCTCCCACCAGCACTTGTTTCTAAATTACACCATCATCATGTCTATGGCCATACCACCCTGAACGCGCCCGATCTCGTCTAAATTACACCATCATGGATTAGTTTTGCCTTTTCCAGAACTCATTTCATATAAATGAAACCATCCTGTATGTCCAACTTCTTTCACTCAACAGAATGTCTGTAAGGTTCATTCCCATCGTTGCTTATACCAGTAATTCCTTTCTTGTGTTGATGAGGAATATTCCAATGCATGAACATACTTCTGATGGTTCATCTATGTTCCTGCTGATGGGTATTGGCGTGGGTTTTGGTTGGGGACATTAGAGCCAAGCTGCTATGAACATCTTGTGGAAACATTTTTTGTTTCTTTGGGTAAGCATCGAGGAGGAGAACTGCTAAGGTTATAAGGTAAATGTACATTTCACATCCTAAGAAACGTCTAAACATTTATCCAACATGTTTGCCCCCTTTTGCCCCCCCACCCATGGATGAGAGTTCCAGTTACTCCAGATCCTTGTTGACATTTGATAGTGTCAGAATTTTTATTCTAGCCATTCTTTTTTTTTTTTCTTAAAGATTTTATTTATTTATTTGACAGACAGAAATCACAAGTAGGCAGAGAGGCAGGCAGAGAGAGAGAGAGGAAGGGAAGCAGGCTCCCCGATGAGCAGAGAGCCCGACGCGGGGCTCGATCCCAGGACCCTGGGATCATGACCTGGGCTGAAGGCAGAGGCTTAACCCACTGAGCCACCCAGACGCCCCTATTCTAGCCATTCTTGCACTGAGGCTTTCAGATGCTACATGCGACTCTGCAGTGTGGGGTGCGATCCATCTTTTTTATTTTAGCCATTTTAGTGGGTGGGTCTACGGTGACATCTCCTCGTGGTTTAATTTGTATTTCCCCAGTGACTAAATCATGCCGAGCATCTTTTCATGCCGAGTTTCATTTTTACTAGATTTCACTGTGGCTGCTGGTAGAGATCAGACTAGAAAGGTTCAAAAGAGGAAGCGGGGAGCTCTTAGAAAGCTAGCTGGGGAGAGGGCGAGGAGGGATTCCAACAGGGGTACAATTTGAGATGCAGAAAGCAGGAGTTCCTAATAGGTGGGCTATGGGTGGTGAGAATAAGAGAAGAATCAAGGAAATGGCTCAGCGTTTGCTCTGAAACCAGGGAGTGACTGATGATGCTGGTCCCAGAGACGGAGCCCACTGGGGAGAGGCAGGTCAGGGCACGTTAGTTAATCTTGCAGGAGGAGATGTCTATGAGGCATTTGAATGGTGATGTTGAGGAATGTGATAAGCAGGGCTGGAACTCTCCAGAGTGGTCACAGCTGACATCATCTGCATTTTCAACCCATAGAGATGGATAAGACCACCAGCAGTGGATGTCAGCTTTGGCTTTGCTTTGTGACCACCCGGGTGGGGTGGGGGCATTAGAAATACTGATGGGTACATCCCGCCCCAGGGATTCTAATTTAATTGGTGTAGGGGTGAGGCTCAGGCATAAGGATTTTTGAGAAGTTTCTCTGGTCCTTCTAAAGTGCATCCTCCCAGGGTTGAGAACCACTGATGGAGGGCATGATGGCGAAGAGAAGAACTTTGGGAGTCCCGGCAATCTGTACGTTCCAGGAAGGTCTACCGCGTAGTCTCAACCCCATTTGTGGGGTCTTATTTCCTACTGGAGCTCATTGTTCCAAGCTTCTCCAGTTAACTCAACAATACCTATCCATGGGGGAGTGGGAATGAATATGTTGACTCTGTGGACACCAGTCTCGCTGGACCACTGAATCTCAAAGTTGGAAATGACGTTAAAGGTCATCTCACCTCTGTATTATGGGAACTTTTTTTCCTCGGCTTGAGCACTCCTGTCAGTGGGGGGCTCGCTGTCACTGAGATAAAAGTGGGGGGGGAAAATAAGTCAGAAGAGAGCATTCCAGGGAGAGCTTGCGGGGAGAGCTGGAGGCAAGAGAATCCAGCTGGGACCAGGGGCATTGGTTTGGGGTCAAGGCAGTATTCTCTCTGCCTGTTCCGAGGAGTCTGATTTTCTGGGAGATGGACTTCTGGGGTTTTTCCTTACTGGATCCAAGGTCTCAGACCCAGAAGTGGTCATGTGAAGAGGCCACCCTGGGTCTTCCCACACTTCTCCCCAGGGACCTACCTCCTCCAGGCTAGAGAAGCAGAAGGTCTTCCCAGAGACTCCCCGTGCACCACCAGCCCAGCCTCTTGCAGCCTTGGAGCTGCCCTCCCAGCAGCAGGAAAGCAGGGAACACGAGGGACTCACGCATCCACACAATGGGACGTGGGGTGGCATCAAGCCCAGAGAAGGCTGTGACGGAGTCTGCTAGTTCTTCCTCCATGTCTTAGAGGTGGTAGAGAGGAGCCCGAGCCATCCTCCGCGAAGCGCACAGACCCCTGTGGTCCAGCGGGAGATGTGTGTGGGTGTGCCTGAGAAGCGTCCAGGGCAACTTCTTCTGGGGCTACCCTCCCTTCCTCTCTTCCTTTCCTATTGGTGGGAGTGGGGATGCGGAGGACAGCCCACCAGACCTGGTGACAAGGCATGGCCCCAGATAGAGCAGCAAGATGGAAGGCGGGACCCAGGTGGTGGAAATGCCACCCCAGGTCTGGACGCCTGGTGCTGGAAGTTGGCGTGGAAGAAAGCCATTCCTTACACTCTAGTTCTAGCCTCCGTTCCTGTGTGTCCCTGTCACAGCAGTCACACCTACACCCACAACTAATACCAACACAGTGACACCGGGTGTCATCCCCTGGCTGGTCCCTGCATCTGACCTGGAGTCCCCTGACCTCACCCCACCACGCCACTGTGCCAGACCTTTGACCGGGCCAAGTGGGTCTCTCTCTGCAGGAGTTGGCAAAGGTTCTTTGTCACGGGCTGGATGGCAAATATTCCAGGCTGTGCGGCCCAGGAAGCCTCTGTCGCAACTACCCCGCTCTGCTGCTGGGGTGCCAGAGCAGCCCCACCCCCCAGGGGGAAAGAGGCGGAAATATGTTCCAATAAAACTGTACTTAGGGACACTGAAATTTGAATATCGTATCATTTTCAGGGGTCATGAGATAGAATCCTCTGATTCTTTTTCCAACCATTTAGAGATGCAGAAACCACTCTTAGAGCACATGTTGTCCAGAAACAACCTGTGGCTGTGGTGGGCCCACTCCTCAGCAGCAGCAGCCCCTGCGAGAGGGCAAGCCATTTAGGGATGGACGTGGGCCCCGAGAGGGCAATCCTGACCTTTCTGGTGAAACTCATGGGAAAGAGAAGCTCCTGCATGTCTTCTGGGATTGCGCAGTACACAGCCTGCGAGCTGGCCCTCCAAGGGGCTCCTCCTGAGTTGGCTGGAAGGAGCCGGAAAAGCAGATCCAGAGATTAAGAGGTCAGAACCTGATGACCCAGCCCGAGACCCTGGATTCAGCCATACCTGCAGCCTAGAAGGGTTTTGTGGGGGGGTTTGGTAATTTCTTTTTGTGGTGGTTGAAAATAATAACATGAGATCTACTCTCTTAGTATATCTTTAAGTACAAAGTCCAGTTCTGTTAACTGTAAGCACAAACGTTGTACAGCAGGTCTCTGGAACTTTTTTGTCTTGTATAACAAAACTTTACACCCGCGGAAGAGCAGCTCTCTCCGCCACCTTCTCCTCCGCCCCCAGTAACTGCTGTTCCGCTTTCCGCTTCCGTGAGTTTGGCGACTTTGCGCACTTCATAGGAAAAGTGGAATCAGGCAGTACTTGTCCTTCTTTGACAGGTCTGTTTCACTTTTGCATGGTGTCCTCAAGGTTCATCAAGACTGTGGTATATTGCAGGATTCCCTTCTTTTGAAAGGCTGAGTAATATTACTGTGTGTGTGTGTGTGTGTGTGTACGTAAGAGAGAGGGAGACTTCCTCCCTTCATTCATCTATCCTTCAACATGTAGGCTGCTTCCCTGTCTCAGCGCTGTGAATAACTCTGAGTCAACAGGGCTGTGCTGATATCACTTCAAGATCCTGTTTCCAATGCTTTGGGGTACATACCCAGACGTGGGATTGCTGGATTGTGTGGTAATTCTGCTTAACTCTTTGAGGAGCCGCCACGCACCCTAGAGTCTGGAGCCCAGAAGTTTTCCATTGCATGAACCAAAGCATCAACACAGAGGGGCGGTATAAGTGACCCTTATTGCATTCTGAGGTCTGACCGCCTGGGTTCAAATCCACTGGGTGACTTTAGGCAAGCTGTTTAACCTCTGTGAAAACCCAGTTTCTTCATCTGCACAATCAGAATTTACTTATCAAGGAACTATTTATTGATGCAATAATATTTCTGATGCAGGGGAGGGAGTGGTAATAATACAGATAAATCTCATTCTTCATGAAGCTTACATTCTATTTGAGAAGATAACTATGTCTTTTATTTTTTTATTTTTTTTTAAGATTTTATTTATTTATTTGTCAGAGAGAGAGAGAGAGCGTGAGAGCGAGCACAGGCAGACAGAGTGGAAGGCAGAGTCAGAGGGAGAAGCAGGCTCCCTGCGGAGCAAGGAGCCCGATGTGGGACTCGATCCCAGGATGCTGGGATCATGACCTGAGCTGAAGGCAGCTGCTTAACCAACTGAGCCACCCAGGCGTCCCAATAACTATGTCTTTTAAAAGGAAGTAAAATATGTGGCAAATTTTATAGAGATAAGCACTAAAGAAAAAAATAAGAAAGAGTTACAGGAAGCATTGAAGGGGCATAAAATTGTATGTAGGATGGCTTGGGGAAATATCTCTAGAAGCTGAGGTTTGCATAAAAACCTGCAAGAATTAAGGAGCAAGGCATGCAGATACCTGGTAGAAGGGAACAACAGTGGTAACAGCAAGTGCAAAGGTCCTGAGGCCAGAGTTGCTTGAGGATTTCAAGGAACAGCAAGGGGGCTAGTGTGGCGGAATGGAGAGAGCAAGAGTAAGAACAGCAGGAAATTACATTGGAGAGATGGGAGGGTGGGGAAATGACAGAGGGTCTTGTACATCACAGTCAAGATTTTGGCTTTTATTCCAAGTGAGGTGGGAGCCACAGGAGGGTGTGGAGCCAACACCCTTAGGTTTTTGTTTTGTTTTGGTTGAAGTAATCGCTACACCCAATGTGGGGCTCAAAGTCATGACCCTGAAACCAAGAGTTGCATGCTCTACCGACTGAACCAGCCACGTGCCCCTTCATGATGCTTTCTTGGTCTCTTCTGATAGGCATCTATCCTCATAAGGACAGGGCTGGTGACCGATGTCCATGTCTAGTTAAGGGTCAGGATTAAAAAAAAGCAGCTCCCTGGACGCTGAGGCAAAAGAGTAGAAATAAACACTTTCCCAGGTTTTCTCTCTCCATTCCCTTCAGGACTGAATGCTCCCTAGAGCCAGAGGCCTAATTCTGTGTTTGCATCTAAACTGGGGTCTCTGTGGAGTCAGAAGTTATGTTCTGTTTGTTTCTGTAATCTCAGCGATCTGGCAGCCAGCACCAGGCAAGGAAATCATCAATAAGTGAATGGGTGGGTGGATGAGTGTGTGGATGAATGGATGCATGGATGCATGCATGGATGGATAGATGGATGGATGCATGGATGGATGCATGGATGGATGGAGGGATGGATGGAGGGATGGATGCATGGATGGATGCATGGATGGATGGAGGGATGGATGCATGGATGGATACATGGATGGAGGGATGGATGGATGGATCATGGATGGATGCATGGATGGATGCATGGATGGATGGATGGATGGATGCATGGATTCATGGATTCATGGATGGAGGGATGGATTCATGGATGGATGGATGCATGGATGCATGGATACATGGATGGATGCATGGATGGAGGGATGGATGCATGAATGATAGATAATACTAGTGAACATTTTTTGAGCCCTTATTATGTGCCAGACAGCTCACACAGATCATTTGATTTAATCATCCCACCATTTTCCATATATGGAAAAGAAACTTCAAGAAGGTTTAATCACAAGTCCCAGATGACGCTAGATTCTGCTGACTCCTGAGTGAACGTGCTAAGCCATTATGGGCTAATGCTGAAATGAATGATGAGTGAATGAATGAAAGATTTGTCTGTAAACAGATTTTTCCCCAAAGTCTGTACAAAAGCTAAAGAAGAACAAAACGCATCTGATGTCTTCAGTGTTACCTTTGCGGGGAGCAAATCTGGAAGTTCTCCTCCCATTGCTTTGCAAACCGAACACCGTATGTTTGGAGTCTGGAGAATTAAAACAAAACAAAACAAAACAACAACAGACCATTATATGGGTGTTCAAAGGGGTTCCAACTTATAAATTAATTTGGGGCCTTTGACCATAAAAGAGTAGAGCCTAGGTAGCAACTGGATTCTGCCCCTCGTTGTCCCTGTGTGACCCACCGTAGAACTCACATAGACTCTGCAGACCTCAGCATTCTGTCAGTCCATTCAGTAGGTGGGATGATCATGAATGTCCCTTCTAGAGCCTGATCTGCTCAGGATTTGCATTCCCCCTTGACCAGGACCAGCTGGAGTTCTGCTGAGCCAAGACGCAGCAAACAGCATGACGATGCCTGTGGGCTCCGGATTCGATCAGCCTGGGCCTCTGATTCTGACGCTGTGTGGCTTCAGACTGAACCTCTGTGCCTCTGTTTCCTCCTCTGTAAAGTTAAACTAGAAATTCTTTACACCCCGAAAGGCTGCTGGGAAGTGTTGTCACAGTGTGGGCCTCCAGTAACCTCAATTCAATGCCAGGTGTTGGTTTTTAAAATTTTTATTTTGTTTCTAATATTCATTCAAATATGAAAATACATAGGTAATTCTGTTTCTTCTTTTTTATTAAAAATGACATGTATTCTAGAATAAAATTATCGTATATGTCCTTCTAGAATTTCTTCTACATAAATACAATCATTCCATATAAAGCATTTCTGCACTTGCTCTTTTTGCTTGATAATGGGACTTGGAGGGATTCCAGCAGAGTGGATCTGTCCCTGCCTCATTTTTCATGCTGCGTTCTGTTTTGTGGGTTGTTTGGGTTATCATTTATGTAGCTATTCTTCCATAGATGGGCTTTCTTCTTTTCTTTAATTTTTTTTCTTTTCTTTTTTTTTTTTTAAGATTTTATTTATTTATTTGACAGACAGAGATCACAAGCAGGCAGAGAGGCAGGCAGAGAGAGAGGGGGAAGCAGGCTCCCCACTGAGCAGAGAGCCAGATGCAGAGCTCTGATCACAGGACCCCGGGGGATCATGTCCTGAACCGAAGGCAGAGGCTTTAACCCATTGAGCCACCCAGGCGCCCCTTCTTTTCTTTAATTTTTAAGCTCACTAATGATGCATGAACATAATCTCTTTGCAAAAAACAACAACAAAAAATAAAAATAAACAAAAAACCCAAAATGAGAAAACTTAACCTAAAACATAAATAAGGCTAAAGTCCCCTTTGCCAACCTGCTGACCCAACTTCTTTTCCTCCCTCCCCGCCATTAAAACCTCAGCCATCAATTTGGAATGTGGGTTTCCAGAACTTTTTTCAATGCATGTCCACACAGAATTATGTATTTACAGAGAACATAAGGCACTATTTTTTTTAAGATTTTATTTATTTATTTGACAGAGAGAGATCACAAGTAGACAGAGGCAGGCAGAGAGAGAGGAGGAAGCAGGCTCCCCACTGAGCAGAGAGCGTGATGCAGGGCTCAATCCCAGGACCCTGAGATCATGACCTGAGCCCAAAGCAGAGGCTTAACCCACTGAGCCACCCAGGCGCCCAACATACAGCACTATTTTGTGTTTTCAGTGTTTTGTCTTACAACTCGCTCTGCCCCCTCAGTAATATATGTGAAGCCTACAAAGTCAGCTCATAGAGACTTGTCTCTTTCTCTTTCACTACGCCAAAATATTTCTGTAATTTGGGTGTCCCGCCCCCCCGCCCCCTCCCACTTCATTGTTTAATTCCCTATTGATTGACATTTAGGTGGTTTCCCGTTTTCCTCTCTTACCGTTATTGCTACAGCCCACAGGCCACTCCACATGCACATGGAGGGACATCCAGCCGTCAGTTACGGGAAAGCCAAGGACATGTGACACAGAGTCATCAACCAAGAGAAGGAATTCCCTCTTCCGTTTAGACTGTGTGATCCGCTAGAAAGAGGGAAAGCAGCAGAACCAAAGAGAACTCATTTAAAAAAAAAAAAAAAAGATTTTATTTATTTATTTGACAGAGATCATAGGTAGGCAGAGAGAGAGGAAGGGAATCAGGCTCCCCGCGAAGCAGAGAGCCCGACGCAGGGCTGGATCTTTGGGGCTCGATCCCAGGACGCTGGGACCATGACCTGAGCCAAAGGCAGAGGCTTAACCCCCTGAGCCGCCCAAGTGCCCTTAAGAGAATTCATTTTAATCCCAGCCTTTTACCAACAGCTTTGAAACCCTGGGCAAAGGAACTTTTCTTTCGGAGTCTCAGGTTGCCTCCAGGGCACCCCTCATAACACAGACTTAAACTGCACGTCAGGCACCTGCCCATTAGGGAACCCTCAATCGATACAGACCTGTCACTGTTAAAATAGTCTCTCTCTCATTACATAGGACCTGAGGTGTCTGCTTTAGACTTTCCATGCTGTCTTTTTTTTTTTTTTTTTAAAGATTTTATTTATTTATTTGACAGAGATCACAAGTAGCCAGAGAGGCAGGCAGAGAGAGAAAGCAGGTCCCTGCTGGGCAGAGAGCCCAATGTGGGGCTCGATGTGGGGCTTGATCCCAGGACTCCGAGATCACAACCTGAGCTGTAGGCAGAGGCTTTAACCTGCTGAGCCACCCAGGTGCCCCCATGTGCTAACTTTTTAAAAAGCCTAATTCAGACAACCTTTTTCTAAAAGTGACATTACAATAACAAGCCAAGGTTGTAGAGGAGTCTGAATATTAAGATTTCCCGCCCAAATGCCAGCATTCTGTGGTGAAACGCAGCACTGGAGAGATGACACTCTCCAAGACTCATTCTGACAAGATTGGAGCTTCTCCCACTCACCCCAACCCGATAATTAATAGGAGCCAGGAAAAAGCCCCTGTATTTCTAAGTGCCGATTCCCGCTGGACCGGCGCTCCAAACATCTGAAGGGAAAACAGTTTGTTAATTGCTGTCTAGACAGTTTATTGCGGCAATAAGATCAAAACCCAGAATCCTAAGGTTTGTGGTATGAATCATGCAGACTAAACAATTGTTTTATTGCATTTACAGAGAACTTGATTTATAATGTCACTGGGCAATAAAATTCCTTCATGGTTTATCCAAAATAATTTTTGCTCCTTTTACACCACTTTGTGATAATTCCACCTCTCTGGGGCTGTTAAAATGTGTTCTCTGTCACATCTACACTGTTCCTTGTCGGATGTCTTGTCACCAACGGCCAGGATTCATCCAGCACTGGCAGAACCCCTGGGAGGACAGGCTGCCCGGCTGGGGTGGCCTTTGTGACCAGCTGTCATAGCTGTGTCCGCCCACCCCAAGACGAGTGGACAGTTCCTGAGCCTAACACCTTCCCGTCTAAGGTTTGCTGGCAAAGGCCAACTTGATGGCTCCCCCTTCACCCCAGTGACCAGCTCCTGGATGAAGCCAGCCAGTTCCTCGTACCTCGGGCTTCCTTCCCTCTGCCTGCAGCCCGGTTGGTCCCCTGATAACCTATGGAATATGAGAGAAGGAAGGAACAGTCCAACATGCACACCCCCTTACTTCCCCCAGTGCTCGCAGCTGCCCCGTAGAGTGGGGCTGCCCTATGTTCAAAGGAGGCACTTGCTCAAAGCGTCAAAGGGGCTCGCGCAGGGTCAAATACTGGAAAGTTCTTCTGGCTCTGAGGCCGGTGGTCTTGGGCACCAGCAGCCACTCGGGCCATCTATTCCAGCAAGATGAAAACTTAACAGTCACACAAAAAACTGTATGTGAATGTTTCTAGCAGTTTCACTCACTGTTGGCCTGGCGTGGAAACAACACAGACGTTTCTTCACAAGTGAATGGGGAAACTGTGGAGTGTCCACACTGTGAAGTCCCATTCAACACTGGACAGGAACAAGCTGTTGATCCCCTCGACCTCCTGAATGAACCTCCCGGAGAGTTATATGCATGAAAAAAGCAAATCCCCACAAGTTACATAATATATGATTCCCTTTATGTAACTCCTAGAAAGGACAAAACTATGGAAATGTAGAACAGATCAGTTGACCCACCCCCTCACCCCCTCACCCCTTCTCCAGCCTCCCCCACCTCCCCCTGCTGCCCGCCTCAGGGAGACTGGGGTGGGAGGAAAGTGGGTGTGGCCACAAATGGACAACAGGAAGGATCCCTGTGTCTTGATTGTATCAAAATCAACAGCTGCCTGTGATATTGCACTCTGGTTTTGTAGAATGTTACCATTTAAGGGGAACTAGGTAGAGTATACCCAGCTATCATCTCTCTGTATGATTTCTTACAACTGCGTTTGAATTTACACATATCCCAAAATTAAAAGCTTAAGTAAATATATATATATATATATAAAATATTGAATCATAACACATTTTTATGTGTACATGTCAAAAATGGTTTAATATTGGTACTTTCACATGATTCAACCTGATACTTTTTTGCTTCTCAACTGATTTGGTAGCATCTTTAAGACAGGACGTGGTGGCTTCTTTTTTCATTTAGTTCTACCCCTGATAGAATATTCCATATCAGTACAACAGCTGCCTCCAGCTGTAGAACTTCCATGCCATATTATAGATGACCATAACTTATTTTGACAGTTTCCTCTAATGGACTTTTTGGTTGTTTCCATTATTTGGCTTTCACATACAATGTTGCAGTGTATTTCCTTGTTCGTACATCATTTGTCATGTGTTCAGTGTGGATCTAGAGAATAAGTTTCCAGCAGACTGTTAGGTCAAAGGATATGAACATCTTTTATTTTAGTAAATGTTTCCAAATACCCCTCAGGGAGGTTGAACCAGTTTTAACTCCCACCCACCCAGGCCATGTATGAGAGAGTCTGTTGCCCCACACTTTACAGAGACAGTGTTATCAAACTTTGGTATCTGCTAATCTGATAAATGAAAAAAAAAAAAAAGAGGTATCTCTTAGGAATTTATATTTGCATTTTTCTTATAATGCCTCAGGGTTAAGAATCTTTTCTGATACACCCTGCTAACCTAATCCACAATGATCGTTTGCAATCTCGTAAAGGGATTTTGTTTTATATTTCTTTTTTATCACATAAGTATTTGCATTCAGTGGAAGATTAAGAAATACTTGAAGATTCGTTGCCACACCTGCACCCAAGCCCCCGCCCTTGTGAGCCTCACCCTCACCTCCTGGGGCTACAGTGGACTAATGACAAGGAGAAATCAGAAATGTGCTTTACGATGAGTAGCAAATACACCTAAGTGAGTACTTACGTGTGGGTCAGCTCCACTAGAAAGCCCAGGGTTGCTTTTGGGGTTATCTTTACAGACTGCTGGGGCACTAGATCAGGGTCCCACCAGCTTTGCAGGAGCCAAAGAAAACTATAGAACTTATAAATAACTATGAAATGTATCATCGTGCTAACTGCCACCTGCTACTGAATTATGTAGTTTTTAGGGGTTTTTCCATCTGAAGAGCAGACTATTCCATTTTTAACAAAATCAATCATTGAACACTTAATTTTTGAAATGTTCAAAACTTACTTGTGTCTATCTTCAATATATATTATATAGTAACATAATATAGCAAAGTGTAAAAGGCTGTTTTATTATTCCTGAGCATTTAACATAAACAACGAGACATTCATTAAAACATTCCTTAAGACATTCATGGAAAAAGTCTTTATATGAATTTATAAATTGAGACCAAAGGGAAAGACCTCTCTTGACCCTTTAAGAGATGGCAGAAGCTTCTGATTTTGAAAAATGGGTGGGACTCAAGCTGATAAGAAACCTTTTATGCATTAATGAATGCTAACTAGGAAGATAGTTGGGAACATTCCAAAAGTTTATTCCTTTTCTCTCCCTCCCTCCCTCTCTCTGGGTGCTCCTCGATAACCATCATGGCCCTTGGAAACCTCTTTTACTAAGCTGTCCCATTGTATGCTAAGTTATGGTGGGCTCAGGACTGATCCTTTCACCAAAGTCCTTTGTTTGGGGATTCCTTCTATAAACTGGAAACCAGTGAATTATGCTCCTTCTGGGAAGACTTCCTAGCCCGATTATATTTACCTAAACAAGCATTATTTTCTGCCTTGTTTTCTTCTTTTTTTCTCAAGCATAATTCAGATCTCAGGAAAGCATGAGAAAGACAGGAAAATTACTCGTAAGCAACAAGGTGTTCCTGGCTTCTATACTCTGGAAAGTATAGACAAGTACATGCCATTTTTTGAAAAATTCTGTTTCTTGCGTCCTGGGACAGGGGGCTTTTGCAGGGGACCTGTTTTCTGCCCGCCCCGCCCCCCCCCCAGCCTTGGAAATGACATGAAATGTTCTGATTTTGACATCATTTTCCTTGTCAACAGTTTCTAGTCTCTTTCATGTTTCTTAGTTTTGTTTTAGTAGTCAGGGTGGAGGAGAACCGGTGAAACCGGCTTTTTCCTCTTCATCATTTTTATACTAAAAGAAGATCTTTAATCTTTTTTAAAATGGGACGGGGAGATGCTTTAACAGCAAAATTGCAGAAATTTTTATTTCCAGTTCTCTTTAAAGAAAATTGGTGAGACCTTTAAGAAAAAAGGCCAAGCCCCATAAAATGAGAGCAGCAAAGGATGAGATGCCAATGAAGGCGCCACGGAGGGTGGGGGGTGGGAAGCGTGTCCCCTTAGGATGGAGAATGTCCCTCTCCTCCTGTGAAAAGCAGCTTTCTTTTCATGGGAAACCAAGCCCCTGGGTTATTAGGTTCACAATGAGTTCCCCAGATGTAGTTCCCATGAGTGAGGATTCTCAGAGGAATAAAGAGAACCCTAGAAGCTTCTGTTTGGTTTGTTTTGTTCTGGTTTCAGTAAAGTTTTGAATAGGTAATGCTTTTAAGTGGTTCAAAAATCACAAAGTATAGCAAACAGCAAAAAGTCTCTTTGCTTGCCTGCAGTCACCTGTTTCCCTATTTCTTACTGTCGACCCCCAACTATTTTGCATTTATTTTGTAGAGGATAATATTGGGGGGTTGATTGTGCATACATAAGCAAATAGAAACCTTTTTTTTTTTTGACATAATGTTAACATATGTTACAGAATGGTCTTTTCCTCCTTGCATTACCCATTTATCTTGGCTGTCGCTCCATCTCCATACATCCAGAGCCCACTGACCTTTTCTACGGCTGCATAATGTTCCACTTAGTCTATGTAATCGTTCCCTGCTGGCGGGCGAATATTTAGATGGTCTTTGATCTTTGGCTCTTTCAAACAATGCTCCCTTGACTAACCTTAGTTGGACATTATTTCACACATGTGTGAGCAATTCTGAAGAGTACCTCCCTCCACGGAGAACTGCTAAATCAGAGTTTGTTGTTGGCCATCGGCACAGAGGAAGCACGGAGACACATGCACGCATTATTTGCCAAGCGAGCTTTTCTTTTATTTGTTTTCTTTAAGATGTGTTTTTTTAGGGGCGCCTGGGTGGCTCAGTCGGTTGGGGCCTCTGCCTTCGGCTCAGGTCATGATCCCAGAGTCCTGGGGTCAAGCCCTGCATCGGGCTCTCTGCTGGGCTGGGAGCCTGCTTCCTCCTCTCTCTTTGTCTGCCTCTCTGCCTACTTGTGATCTCTCTCTGTCAAATAAATAAATAAAATCTTTAAAAAAACAAAAAAGATTTTATTTATTTATTTGACAGAGAGAGATCACAAATAGGCAGAGAGAGAGAGGAGGAAGCAGGCTCCCTGCTGAGCAGAGAGCCCGATGCGGGGCTCGATCCCAGGACCCTGAGATCATGACCTGAGCCGAAGGCAGCGGCTTAACCCACTGAGCCACCCAGGCGCCCCAATAAATAAAATCTTTAAAAAAAAAAAAAAAAAGATGTGTTTTTTTAAGTAGTCTCCACAACCAAAGAGGGGCTTGAACTTACAGTCCTGAGACCAAGAGTCCCCGCTCTACTGACTGAGCCAGCCAGACGCCCCCATAAAGCAAGCTTTTCGTGTCTTCATGCCTTCCGTTTTAGGCGATCTTAATATTTAAGTTTAAGTTACTCCAGTAATACATTACCAGGTTCTCCCTGTAGGTTAAATCAATGAACAATGCAGAAGGATGGATGGTAAAATGAGAAATCCCCCCTTGAGTTCTCAGTCCCCCACCTGTCACCACCACATTCTCCTCAAAAGCCATTCACCTCAACATTAACCTCTGTGGGCAGTTCGTGCATGTGATTCTAGACCTTTCTACACACTTCTATTTCTATTCATATACATATTTCTGTGTATATCTAGATACACGCACAGATAGCTACAATGTGCATATAAGTGTCTGAGTGGGTCTGCAAATGTAAAAGTTTACAGTAATGCTTGTAAAACTTTCATGTGCTGAACTTTTTTGTTAAATTGCAGGTTTGGGTTCATTGTGTCTGGGGTGGGAAGATAGTGCAGATAAGGACTTGTCTTTTGAGCAGTTATGTACATCTTGATACTATACGTTAGGGGTTTTTTTTTTGATACTTTAAGCTTTTTTCTTTAAGATTTTATTTACTTATTTGAGAGAGAATGAGTGGGAGAGAGAGAGGGAGAGAGAGAGAATGGGAAGGAGCAGAGGGAGAAGCAGGCTCCCTGCCGAGCAGAGAGCCCCATGTGGGGCTCGATCCCATGACCCTGGGACCATGACCTGAGCCGAAGGCAGAGGCTTCACCGACTGAGCCACCCAGGCATCCCTGATATTATAAGCTTTTATGGAAAAAAAAAAAATCGCTTAAATTGATTTTCAACTTGCCAAGGCTCTGAGGCCTTCCCAGACTGATTAAACAAATGTAAAGCTCTGTAGTGGTATTAGAAGCAGTTTTTATTTTCTGAGGAAATGAAACTTTAGGGGTGCCTGGGTGGCTCAGTGGGTTAAGCCTCTGCCTTCGGCTCAGGTCATGATCTCTGGGTCCTGGGATCAAGCCCCGCATCAGGTTCTCTGCTTGGCAGGGAGCCTGCTTCCCAACCCCTACTGCCTGCCTTTCTGCCTACTTGTGGTCTCTCTCTCTCTCCCTCTGTCAAATAACTAAATAAAATCTTAAAAAAGAAAGAAAGAAAGAAACAAAGAAATGAAGCTTTAAATGACCGGTTTGTGGGACGCCTGGGTGGCTCAGTTGGTTAAGCAGCAGCTGCCTTCAGCTCAGGTCATGATCCCAGCGTCCTGGGATCAAGTCCCACATCGGGCTCCTTGCTCGGCAGGGAGCCTGCTTCTTCCTCTGCCTCTGCCTGCCATTCTGTCTGCCTGTGCTCACTCACTCGCGCTCTCTCTCTCTCTCTCTCTCTCTGACAAATAAATAAATAAAATCTTTTAAAAAAATAAAAATAAATGACCGGTTTATGACCAGTTTGCTCTCCTATCCTGGCACTGAGCGACTGTGTCTCCGTGAGACACGAAGAGAAGAGATTCTAGATTCTGCACGAAACTCACTTCACTGGCCAAAAACAAGTCTCCATGGGGCATTGCCATTAGCACAGAGAAAAACAAAGAGCCTCGCACAGTCCTTTCTCCAACGGAGAGATGTCTAGGTCAGTCCCCACCTGTGTGCGGCAGGGGCGGATGGTGTGACTGCGGGCAGGTCCCTGGAGGGTCACCGCAGCATCTAGTCGCTGGAGCTAGAGGCCAAGGCTCCCTGAGTCTCCCGCTCACCACTCTCGGGCTCCAACACCAACTTCCGAACCCCCTCACGAACCCACGCACTGCACGTCTGTGTGATACCATCATGGCCTCTCATCCGTGCAGCAGAGGGACCTTCCTCACTGGTCTTCCCATCCACTCTCCCTCCCTCTAGTGGGTTCCCCACAGGGTAGACTGACTGAACCACAGTGAATCCTCTTGGTGCCCCATCCAGGACTGCCCAGATGCTGCCCAGACCCCTCGTGTGCTGGCCTCAAAGCCCTTCCCGTGTAGCTGACTGTCTTCCCTTCCAGGCCCCTCTTGCTCAGCATCTTCCGGCACCATGGACATTGGTTCCTTTTACTGACCCTGTTCCTGCCTGCTTCACCCAGGGACCTCGTCTTACAGGTTTCAGCTCAGAGGTCCCCTCCTCAGAGCCTCAGAGAAGCCCCCTTGCACTCACCCCACCTCCTCCCCGCCCTCCGGAGTGTGATGGCGTCTCTCTGCGGATTTGGGAATGGGTCCCTGGCTGATCTCCATCTCTCTGCTGTAGACCATGGGTTCCGTGAGGGCGGGAAGGCGTCGACTTCTGCTTGTTGTTGGGTCCCAGGGCTGAACATAGGGCTTGGGCTGTAACAGGTAGTCAAGTGATCATTTTGTCGTTCCAAGAAAGGGAGAAGAGAGGACTCAGGGCACGGTGGCTGTGGTTGATACTGTTGCAGACATAACTTGGTGAGAATGCTGATGGAGGAGGTGACAAATTGAAGTAGATGGGTTTGGGGTGGTAGAAGGGGCCGGAAAGCGAAGCTAGCGCCTTTCTTTGTACCTGGGCCAGAAGGTGAGATGATGGGTATTGATGGCAACCCAGAGGTCACGTGGGGCAACTGAGTCCTGCCGGGGGCTCTCACTTGACAGAGGAAAAGAACAGTCCCTACCTGTATTTCAAGGCAATATTTTTTTTTTTAAGATTTTATTTCTAAGTAATCTCTATGCCCAACGTGGGGCTCGAACTTATGACCTGAAGATCAAGAGTCCCACGGTCTATAGACTAAGCCAGCCTGGCCCCCAAAGGCAATATCTTGACTCCAGCCCACCCGCAAGGAAGTGAGTAAGATTCAACTAGACTCAACCAATCTTAAGTAACAGTATAGACTGGTGAACAGCACCCACTCGAGGGTCATTCAGATCGTCTCTGTGTGGGATCTCCCCCAATTTACAGATCAACTATGACCTCAGCCTGGAGAGATGGTGATAATCCAAGGTCCCACCTAAGGGGTATTGCACAGATTAGATTTTTCTGGGGTGGATAGCATCAGGCATTGGTAAGCATTCGGGAAGTGGGTCGTCCCATTGCGCAAGCGCGTCCTGAGCCAGGAAGGATGACTGGGGATGCGGAACGAGAAACCAAGCAGAGCAAGAATGCCAAGGAGGTCATTTAATAACCGTAAGGTCAGGGATGGGCAAAAATGTCTGTTTCTAGAACCAACCGAGCACCTGCACATCCAGCCCCAAAATGTGGAGACTTGATCATGTCTCTCGCTTTAGTTTTTTTCCCCTCCATTTCTTTTGTTTGCCGCTATAGTCATGGTATGCGGGCAAGAATGGGGCAAGGGAGGTTCCTCCCAGCTTGGGCCCCAAGTCCCCCTCTGGTCTCACTCTAGACCCCAGCCTTGTCTAGCATGTCGGCAGGTGTTCGAAATACAGTTGCTGAATGAATGAATCCAGATACGTGGAAACAACCAGATGTTTGAGTGAAGCTTTTCTCCCAGATGTTTTGACCTCAGGTTTGAGCAGCCTTTGGCTAATTTGGCGACAGTTCCTCTGATCTCTGCCTCCCAGACAACAAACATTGTGATCACCAGAACTTTGGTGACAATACTGTTACTCAGCCTTTCTGGAACTTGCCCCTCGGTCTTCTCCAGTTCTTGCCAGAACATCCGAAGGAGCTATATTTGCTTTTTATGCACCAGGATTGTGAAATAGGCCATGAGAGAAAAGAGAGAGAGAGAGAGAGAGGGAGGGAGAATTGGCTACTGTTGATGGAGATAATTTCCACCTAGAAAAGGTAATAGAAGGGCTGACTCCATCCGTGTTTTAATCCCACACTGACCTACTTGCCAACTAATTTTAGTTCTGCAATTGACCTTCACATCAGAAGCAAAGTTACGATGTTGTAAAACTTTGGGACATGTTGCCTTTGCATTCCCAAAAGCTTTTCTTCGTTTTTGTCCTACCTGTTTTATTTTTTGATTTTACTTATTTATTTTTATTAAGATTTTTTATTTTTAGGTAATCTCTACACCCAACATGGGGCTTGAACTCACAATCCCAGACCAAGAGTCTCACGCTCCACCGACTGAGGCAGCCAGGCGCCCCTTCTCTTGTTTATTGTAAATGCTGAACAATGGGGCACCTGGGTGGCTCAGTGGGGTAAGCATCTGACTTCAGCTCGGGTCATGATCTCAGGGTGCTGGGGTCACTCCTCACTCAGTGGGGAGTCTGCCTGTCCCTCTCGGTCTGCCCCTCTACCTGCTCATGTGTTCTCTTCTCTCTCTCTCTCTAATAAATGAATGTTAAAAAAAACTTCTTACATTTATTATTTTTTTTAACTTTTAAATTTATATCTCCACAGAAGGTATTGGGGAAAAAATTCAAATTGTCAAATAAGTCATACATTCACACGATCCAAAAACCTAGACAGAATAGGCTTTGTGGAAAGATGCCCCCAGCTCTTGCCCCTTCTCTCCCGACGTCCTGCCCGGCCATGTTCTGTGGATTCTTGCTGTGGTCTCCACACGAATACACTTCCCATTTCTTTTACATACAATAGCATACTGTACACATCTCCCTCCCTCAGCTTGCTTTTTTCTCTTTGTCCACTACCTTGAAGATCATTTCATATCTGTTTCTAGGAACTTTCTCTTTCTTTTGTTTCTCTCTCTCTCTCTCTTTTTTTTTTCAAGCATGGAGCCCAATGCAGGGCTCGAACTCACAACCAGGAAATCAAGACCTGAGCTGAAATCAAGAGTCAGGCGCCCCGTTTTTTTTTTTTTTTTTTTCTTAATTGTAGTAGAGTTGACTCAGTTCCCTCATTCTTCAAAACAATCACGTTATTCCACTGCATGAACAGACCATAAACTCCAGTCCTCCATTGATGAATATGTGTGTTGCTTCCTCTCTTTCGCTGTTTAGATGTCATCTGAATCTTCTAAATGTCTTAGATATGTATGCAGATGGATTTCATTCCCTCTTCTGTGTTTCATTAAAACAATACATACTTGTTACAAAAAAAAAAAATTCGAGTGATACACATGTATGTAAAGTGCAGCTCTACGTCTGCAAGATACAGTAACAACTTAGACCTGGTTCTTCCTCTTTAGAGTTTTTGACCTACCACTATTAGTGTTTCGGTGGTTATTCCTTTTCCATTCATACACAAATACATTAGAATGAGCTGAGGGGCACCTGGCTGGCCTCCTCTGTGGAGCCTGTGCCTCTTGATTCAGGGTTGTAAGTTCGAGCCCCATGTTGGGTGTAGAGTTCACTTAAAGATAAAATCTTTTAGGGGCGCCTGGGTGGCTCAGTGGGTTAAAGCCTCTGCCTTCGGCTCAGGTCATGATCCCAACCAGGGTCCTGGGATCGAGCCCCGCATCCAGCTCTCTGCTCAGCAGGGAGCCGCTTCCTCCTCTCTCTCTGCCTGCCTCTCTGCCTCCTTGTGATCTCTGTCTGTCAAATAAATAAATAAAATCTTAAAAAAAAAATAAAATCTTTTAAAAAGTAAAATTAAAAAAATCTCTAATATTTCATAACATGTTATTTATATAAATTAAACATACACAAAACAAAACTATATGTACATATACACACATAGCTGTATTTAAAGATGCATGAATAAACATACATATATAGAAAATGGATTGGGAGGGTCTGCTTTTTTTTCTTTTTTTAAGATTTTATTTATTTATTTGACAGAGAGAGATCACAAGTAGGCAGAGAGGCAGGCAGAGAGAGAGGGGGAAGCAGGCTCTCTGCTGAGCAGAGAGCCCGATGCGGGACTCGATCCCAGGACCCTGAGATCCCATTACCTGAGCTGAAGGTAGCAGCTTAACCCACTGAGCCACCCAGGCGACCCTCTGCTTTTTTTTTTTTTTTTTTAAGATTTTATTTTTAAGAATCTTTACACCCAGCATAGGGCTGGAATGTATATATGTATATGAATTTTTTTTTAACATTCATATACATATACATACATATGATGGTACCCATATGTATGTATAAAATTATAGATACACTCTGCCCTCCCCTCCCACGGCATTGCTTTTAATCCCAGAATACTAGAAACAGCCTAAATACTTAGGTTTAGGTTAAGGGTTCTGACCACATTTATCAGTCTATCGGTATGGTGAAATATTATGCAGCCGGTAAAAATCATGGGGTCACTCCATGGTGGGCTATGGAATAAACGCCGGAATATTTGTTAAATGACAAAAAGCAAAAAGCAAGTCAATGCATCAACAGAAAGGCAAGTGTGTGTGTACAGGGACTCCCACTCTTAAAAGAGGCACAAAGAAATTTCCTTCAGAAGAACCTAGTAAGAGGGAGAATTTGGTGGCCCGGGGCATAGCGGGGGGCAGCCCTTCTTTCCCTGTTACACCCATTAGAACGATTTAAATTTGCTGACCCATTTCATGTATGGATTGCATAAATAAATAATAGATTTTAGATGAGTCTTGGTGCATAAACCAATGATGAGAGCATGAATGGAGGCACATGGTCGGTTCCATTCTGTGCCTGAGGTTCCTCAAAATCCATCCAAAGGCTCCGTGAGAAAATGCAGGTCATAATCCCAGTGAGCGTCGTCCACCGTCAGTGGGGCTGGGGCTTCCTTTGACAGGCCCAGCCCCTGCTCCCTTTAGCTCGGTGACCACCAGTAAGTCTTCACACCTCTCGGCGCCTCAGTGTTTTGATCTGTAAAATGGGGACAGTAGCATTTCCCTCCCCCTAGCGGCGTACGGAGGATGAAATGAGATCGCGCATGCGCAGCACTGGGACCGGTCCTGGCCTGGAGCGGACTCCCAGGGACGCGACCTCTTCTGGTTCTTGTGACGTCAGGAATCCAAAACCTTGAACATTGGGAGAAAGAAAAAAAATATATAGGCTTAATTTCAGAGATGGGTCAAGAATCTGCGCGTGGTGGGGCTGCTTCTGGCTTCCCCTCCTTGCCTCCGCCTTCCCCGGAGGACCGGAGCCTCGAGGTTTCTCCAGGCTCTGCAAATTGCCTAAGGGCCATCGGGCCAGGGCAACCCCGGGCCATTTATTCTCCCTCCTTCAGCCTGTTCCTGTGTTTATACTACCCTGTTTAGCTTAATGCACATCCCAAGATTACCCCTAATACACATTCTCAGAAATGTTTATGGAAATTCTTTATAAGCAAACGGCTTTATTTCCCTTGAGTAGCTGCAGATACAAAGCAGTGGTCACTTTTTTTTTATTGACAGGCTTAAACACCTCGCGGTGCCCGGAGCCCCCCACCCCGGGGGGATCTGTTGCCCCAGCCCACCCACGCTTCCACGGTGGGATACTACAATTAGGACAAGCCCGTGCCTGCCCACTCTGGATCCGTCCTGGATTCCCAGCCCTTAGCCATCTTTCCAAAGCGGGGTCTTGGCGGCTCTCTTCGACATCTGGCTCTTTCCTGTGGTGTTGGGCAGGTAGGGGGAGGAAGAGGGAGAACAGAAGCTATTTGTTTCTCCTCTCTCTCCCCGCCTCGAGTTCCTGCGTGCCTGTGAAGTGCCAGGCGCGGTTGTAGGCCCTGGAGATTCTGCAGTGAGCAAAGCCGTTCTCAGCTGTCAGAGAAAGTGCATCCTGAGGGCTGAGGCAGATCATAGGGAAATAAGCAAGTCCGTAAACATGGTGGTGACTCCTTAGGGTGACCAATACTGTGAGGACAGTAATAGAAAATGAGGTAGTAGGGACCCCGAGTGGCTCAGAAGGTTAAGTGTCTGCCTTCCACTCAGGTCATAATCTCCAGGTCCTGGGATGGAGCCGCACGGCAGGCTCTCAGCTCAATGGGGTGTCTGCTTCTGCCTCTCCCTCTGCTTGTGCTCTCTCTCTCTCAAATGAATAAATAAAAAATCTTGAAAGAAAAAGAAAGGAAGGAAGGAAGAAAAAGAAAATGAGGCAGTCAGGACCAGAGGGAGCAGGAGGGCCAATATATCCCCGAAACGGTGGCCAAGGATGACCTCTGCAAGGAGCTGAAGTTCAGGCAGAAGCCCGAGTATAGCAGGGGAAAAGCCACAGTTCCGGGAAGGGTATTCTGTGAAAGGAACAGCAAGTACAAAGGCCCTCGTGCTGGATTCACTTGTTAACGTTGCAAGAAGAGCAAGAAAATGCATGCGGCTGGAATGCAGTGACAGGAGGACAGTTGGGAGTGACGCTGGAGGGACCGACAGAGACCTGTCTATTAGGGCCTTGGAAACTAGAGCAAGGGCATAGGGATTTTGTTCTATTTTTTTTTCTTTTTCTCTGTCTTTTTTTATTCCAGTAGATTTTGTTCTAAGTTTCCAGGAAAGCTACCAGGAGCTTCAGCAAGGAAAGATGGGATGTGATCCATGCTTTTCAGGAGCACCTGACTGGCCCGGTTAACAGA
Source organism: Mustela lutreola (assembly GCF_030435805.1). Classification (NCBI taxonomy): domain Eukaryota; kingdom Metazoa; phylum Chordata; class Mammalia; order Carnivora; family Mustelidae; genus Mustela; species Mustela lutreola. The sequence continues at coordinate 9,683,601 of NC_081298.1, forward strand.
GCATGCAACGCTTAATCTCGGGGTCGTGAGTTCGAGTCCTACGTTGGGTGTAGAGATTATTTAAAAAAAAAAAAAATCCCTTTAGCTCCTATATAGAGGATGACCGGTAGGTAAGGGAGTGAAATAATAACTAATTTGGGAGGCCACTATTTGCTCGAGAGGGAAGGATGAAGGCTCGTTGTGACATCTGACTCACAGAGATGGAAAGAAAGGGAATGGATTCAGAAGGGACATGCCTGAGGAGAGACACGGGTCAGGCTCCCAGACGGTGTGACATGGAGATGACAAGAAGAGAGGAATCCGGGGGTGCCTGGGTGACTCAGTCACTTAAGCTTTTTTTTTTCCCTCCTGATTCTTTTTTTTTTTTTTTTAATTTTTAAAAAAGATTTTATTTATTTATTTGACAGAAAGAGAAAAAGCAAGAGAGGGAACACAAGCAGGGGGGAGTGGGAGAGGGAGAGGAAGAAGCAGGATCCCTGCAGCAGGGAGCCTCATGCGGGGCTCAATCCCAGGACCCCGGGATCATGACCTGAGCTGAAGACAGCGGCTTAATGACTGAGCCACCCAGGTCCCCCAGCGTCTGATTCTTGATTTCGGCTCAGGTCATGATCTCAGGATCCTAGGATCAAGCCCCGCATTGGGCTCCATACTCTGCAGGGAGTCTGCTTGGGATTCTCTCTCCCCCATCCTTCTATCCCTTCCCTTGCCTTCTCTTTCTCTCTCTCTTTCAAATAAATAAAACAAATCTTTAAAAAAGGGGGGGCGGGGCCCCTGGGTGGCTCAGTGGGTTAAAGCCTCTGCCTTTGGCTCGGGTCATGATCTCAGGGTCCTGGGATCGAGTCCCGCATGGGGCTCTCTGCTCAGCGGGGAGCCTGCTTCCCTCTCTATCCCTCTGCCTGCCTCTCCATCTTCTTGTGATCTCTCTCTGTCAAATAAATTTAAAAAATCTTTTTAAAAAAGGGGGGGCATCATGATGAATGAGCAACGATTGGTTGGGGTGCCATTTTTGTAGTTGGGTGAAATCAAGAAAGGAGCCCGTTGGGTAGACACACCTGTAGACATCCAAATGGACATGGCATCTAGAAATATCACATTTTATTTTTTTTAAGTTTTTTAAATTATTTTTAAGTAATCTCCACATCCAGTGTGGGACTTGAACCCACAACTCTGAGATCAAGAGTCACCTGCTGTACCGACGGAGCCAGCCAGGCGCCCCTGAGGTATATAACACTTGAGCTTTAATAACAGAAAGATCCCGATTGGTTCAACACCCGTTGCAGGCCAGGCGCTTCTCACCCGTGTTATCGGGTATCCTTGCCATCACTCTGTGAATAATGTGGCAATATTACCTTCACTTTTCAGATGAGGAACTAGAAACTGAGCAGTTTAGGGGCCCCTAGTTGGCTGGGCCGGCAGAGCATGTGGCTCTTGATATTGGGGTGGTGAGTTCAAGCCCCATGTTGGGTGTGAAGTTTACTTCATAATTTTTTTTTTTAAACCCAGAAAACAGTTAATAACTGGATTTGAACTCCTACATATCGGACTCTGTCGTGGGTTAAACTGTGTACCCTCCAAAGAGACACCTTGTGGTCCTTTCTCTAGCACCTCAGAATGTGACCCTATCTGGAAGAATGGTCTTTCCAGAGGTAATCAAGCATACATGAGGTCATTAGGGCGGGCCTTTGTCCAATGTGACCCACGGCATTTGGGGAAATGTGGACATAGAGACAGACCTGAGAGAGGGAAGACTGTATGAAGGAAGAGACACGGGAAGAAGATGGGCACCTACAGGGCAAGGAGAGATACCTGGAACAGGTGCCTCCTTTGCAGCACACCCCACCCCCCGGCCCCAGGAACCACCCCTGCCAACCCCTTGATCTTGGACTTCTGGTCTCCACAAGTGTGAGACAGTCCATTTCTATGGCTGAGGCCATGCAATCTGTTATTTTATTTTATTTTTCTTAAAGATTTTATTTACTTATTTGACAGATAGAGATCACAAGTAGACAGAGGGGCAGGGAAGTAGACTCCCTGCTGAGCAGAGAGCCCTATGTGGGGCTCCATCCCAGGACCCTGAGATCATGACCTGAGCCAAAGGCAAAGGCTTAACCCACTGAGCCACGCAGGTGCCCCCAACCAATCTGTTAGAAGAACCCCAGCAAACTGAACACCAGACCCTTACATCAGCACTCTTAACCGCTAAATTGTCTTCCTCTTCATAGTATGGTTTCTTGTTGGATTCTCTATCTTCTCTGCTAAAATAGACGTTTTCTGGACAGCTGAAACCATATATAGCTTGCCTCTCTAGTCACTGATAGGTCAAAGGCACCTAATTAATATCAACTTCGTGTTTGGCTGCAGTTTTGAGCTTGACCTCTCAGTCGTGAGGATCGGCTTCCACTGGGACAGGAAGCTGTCATGACAGAAAGGCTCAGGGTTCCGGACAATTCTGATTTCCAACCATGATATGATATAAAGCAGGGGGTCCATTCAGGGTGCTGGCAAGAAGGAGAAAGCTCACCCGAGGAGGCTAAGGGAGGAGTGTTGAATAAAGAAGATTCTGCACAGGCACAGGCAGGGTGTGGAGAATCCAGCAGGAGTGGCAATGCGCCCTCAGGCTACCAGCAGCAGGGGGCCCTTACCTCCTCTGGGCCTCAGCAGGAAGTGACCTTACAAGGGCCAGAGGAGAGGGCCACCCCACACAGCTGTGGCTTCAGTAGACAGGCAGGGCCACTGCGAAATCAGCCAGCCGGGGAGTCAAGACCTCAACCTCACACTCCCTCAGTCTCCCATCTCCAGCGCCTGCTCCCTCTGGGCTGAAGCTGGCAACAGGAGCCACTGAATGCAGACCCCATGGCTCAGCCTCCTGGGTACAGAGCAGGGCAGAGAACACGGAAAGTGGATCCGGAAGGGCACATCGAATATTCTGCCCACTCGGGATGTCTACAGGGCTATCGCTGGTTGAGTTGACAGACCCCATTTCTTGAAAACCGTCCAGTCCCTACTGGGTACTTATGTTGCTACTCTTCGGTAAGAACCACATAAAATATTTTACATGCTTTTAAAACTCATACATGTAATGAAGCCAAGATGTTTCAGCAAATACGCTTGACAGACAAATCCTGCCCAAGATCTGCTCTTCGCTGGTGTCGGGACCAAAGGTGATCTCATGACCTGCGAAACATCTGACATAGAAACTAATAAATTCATCCCCCGGCCGGCGTGGCTCCCAAGATGCCCAGGCTGTCATTAGGTTTTGAGAACGTATCTGTTTCTTCATTTGCTTCCTGCCATCATCTCTTGCAAGTGTTTACTACTCTTTGCAAACTGGATGTGGCCGGTTGGAAATGCATCCCTTCGCCAGTGCAAGGTAGGATCCCTGCACTTTGGAGGTTGTCCACACAACCTCCACTATGAGCTTGCTGAGACGTTAATAAAAACTCGTGTGCCCAAAATTTGGGCTGATCATTTCTAGGGACTATGTGTAAAAATCAGTAAGAGTTTAACACAAAATCTAGTATATGAAAATAGCTAATTTGAGTATACATCCTGTGTCAAGTATGATTGTAGCCTGTTCCCATTTTGCAGATGGGTATGTTTGGCCCAGAGGTGGATCAGTCAATTTGCCTGGGCCACACTGCTGGCAGATAGAGCCAGGAGTCAAATCCAGGCAGTCTGATTCCAGAGGACCTTTTTAACCCCATATGCAATGAAGGATATTCTTGGGAAATAGTTTAGGGCAAGGGCTTGAATACCCATGGACTTGGGTGTTCTGTCAGTGGGCATTGATGGTATATTTGTAACCTCAGTCTTCAGATGTGGAGCTCAGGCCGAGCCATGGTTCTGATACGTGAGTGTGCCCAAAGGCCATAGCTTGGGGTATCTACTAGGTATCTGGCACTACACGAGACACTAGGGATACAAGATTGGATCAAATGGATATGGGCCCTACTCAGATGGCACTTACAGTCTAGAGAAGGAGAGAGATCTTAGTCAAGTAACTCACAAATAAAGCAAAATTGTAAGTGATAAATGCTAGTGGAGAGTTGTCCCCCTCTTCAAGGGCCATGTGTGAGGGAGCCTACCCTAGTCATGGAGGAAGGGGAGACAGGACTGAAGTAGGGCTCGAGTCTGAGTCATTCCCAAAATTGGGGAAGGTATGAGTGTTTCAGACAAGGAGGTGCAAAGGCACTGTGGTAAGGGAAAAGGTCTGAAAAGAAACTGGTGGAGGCGTGGAGGCTCAAAATGAGGAGGTCATGCAGATTTTATAGGAGCTGTGACTCCTTTCCCTGGGAGAAGCATATGAAGGCATGCACAGAATTTTTATATGGCAAAAGGTTCATGGCCCCATCCCCAGACCTTAGACCCTTGTTAAAAATCACTGCCTTAAAGAAGAACTTCATTTACACCTGAAAAGTGCTCAAAAACTTTGATGAGAAACTAGTATTTGTATCACAATAACTGGTGATATTAAGTCACCTGATAATTAAGCAACAACCTTCTCTGCCTCCAGTTTAGGATTTTTCTCAGCCACACCCATCAGACCTCAAGCAAAAACACTGAAGGAACAAAAGAATGGAGGAACGTGGGGGAGGAGGCGGAAATGCTGAGAATATTGGAATACAGGCAGAACACAGGAGATCACAGAGTCCAGAAATCCTAGAGAGAGATTTCTCCCCACGCGGGGACACCCCTCAAACCGCACCTTGGGATGCTTCCTGTTTGATTTTCCTGCTCAGAAACTAGAATCATTTTAGGCAACTGGCTTAGGATCATGCCTTTAAAGGAAAGGCAAAAAGTGGGTACTTGCTGTTATGGATGGGATGGGCTATGGAATGTGGCAGGTCCGGGCTCAAATGCAGACCACGGAACCTGGGAAGGTCACTTGACCTGTCCGTGACTTTGCTTCCTCATCTGGAAAACAGGTAGAAAAGTTGGGCACTGCTCACCTTCTTCTTCCTGCTTTCTTGCCTGCTCTGGGATTTTCTGGTATTTCTGCCAAACTAGGCACTGCCAAACCAGACCCCTCCCCGTGAACAACAACACTCTTGTCGGGATGGCTCCCGAGTCCCTCTACCCTGACCCCAGAAAACACAACTAAATCAGACCACTCTCGGCTTTCTCTGTCCCTAGTGCCACAGGTCCTCAAATATCTGACGAGCCCCTCTTCCCCACCCCACCCGGCACTCCAAGAAACACAGGAAGGGGACTCCATTGGGAGGGGGAACCCCCACTTGCCCACGCATATATATAAACCTGCTTTATTCCTGGACCCATTCATTCAACCACAAACACTTCTCAAGCATCTCCTGTCTGCCGGGAGGTAGGACTACAGCCGGGGGGGGGGGGGGGGGGGGGCCTGCACAAAGGCATGGAGCCTAAATGTGAACGAGGACCGGCAGGTAATGAACAAAATGGAAAGCAGCTAATACCACGCAGGAGGGTGCCACGCAGAGAAACTCCAGCAGGATGGGGAAAGGTGCCCATGACCACAGGGACCGTGAAGGCGGGAGGATGTTGTTACCCTTGGGACACACGGGGAAGGGCTCTGGGAAAGGGCCTTGGGGGCTTCTGGGTGGCTCAGTCAGTTAGGCGCCCGACTTGATTTGGCTCAGGTTGTGAACTCATGGTCGTGGGATCGAGCCCGCCATTGGGCTCTGTGCTCAGTGGGGAATCTGCTCCTGATTCCTCCCCTGCTCATGCTCTCTAATAAGTAGATAGAATTTTTTAAAAAGAAAAGAAAAGGGACACGAGTGTAGAGACCCAGGGGAGTGAGGGGGCCGGGCCACGTGGGGCTCTGCAGCAGGGGGTTCGGGTGGAGGGAAGAGCGAAGCTCCGAGGCCCCGGTAGATGAACCAGGGCAGAGCAAGGTTAAGATTCGGACTCCTGATTGCGGCTGGGGTCGTGGTCTCAGGGGTGGTGGGATCGAGCCCCAGGTCAGGCTCTGGGCTCAGTGCTCTGCCCCTCCCCCCCATGTTCTCTCTCTAAAATAAATAAATAAGACCTTAAAACAAACAAACAAACAAACCCTCCATTGCCCCCTACCCCCTGCCCTCTTTCCTCTCCTCACGCGCCCTACTTAGTCCAAGGCCCCCACTTCAGCCTCCGCCAGTTTGTGGGAAGAGTCGTTCTGCGCGTCACCGCGCGTCACCGCGTCACCGCGAGCGCGCTCCCCGCCCTCCAGCGCTTATCTCTCAATCCAATAGGCATTTTGTCCAGCCCTTAACTTAATCTCTGAGCAGCATCAAGATACCGTGGAGTGTAGACAAGTCGTGCCTTCCTTCCGGGGAAGGCCCCTCGGTGAGCTGTCACTCACCCTCTGGGCTTGGTCTCCTTTGTGATCACAGCCCCACAGCACCATCCCTTGCCCAGGCTCCTCGGGGAGGCACCCGAGGACCTGGTCCCTTCCTTCTGAACACTCTCTCCCCAGACCACCCGCTGCTCCTGCACATCCCAAACCTTGCACAAACCAGTGTCCCCCCGAGTTCTAGCCCCATGCCAGACTTCTCCTTCAAGGGCCAACAACCTTCTGGAAAAGTCCCCCGGGTTTCCCTGCTATGAGCCAAACCTTGGCTGGAAAGCCTGGGATTCCGAAGCGAGAGAAATGGTCCAAACTCCCGGCTTCTGCTGGGCTAGAGGACGTGACAAAGCAATATGGAAATCATGCAAAATCATACAGTGAGAAATGTCTTTTCTAAAAACCACAGAGCAGGGTCAGTGGGGGCGGCAAGTGACGGGGGTGCCCATGTCCTGCCGGCTGGCATGATGGCTCTCAGTGCCCGGCACACAGTAGGTACTCAGGAACTAGCCGGGGAGTGGTGGGCTGGTCAGAAATGCTGTTTTGTATTTGTATCATATTTACAGAAGTATTTTATATGCGCGATGATAACGTGTGTCGTGATTCCTGTAGGGCTCTCCCAAGTGGCCGCCTGCCTGTGGTCCCCACGGATCCTCCCAAGAGTTTTCGTTTGGGTCGACGTCAGCATTAGTGGCTTCAGAGTCACGTAATCTCCCCGTTGGGGGCTGTGGTGCGGGGAGGCCTTGTTGAAAGTTGGGGCTGGGGTAGGGGTGGGAGCCGCCCTCCAGGACAGCAGGGACGGGGTGCGTGAGAATGCAGGACAGGAAGCTGTTGACACCCTGCCTGCTTCAGTGTCCCCAGGGACAGTGCAGCATCTGGAACAGGGATTCTCGCCCAAGGGTGATTCGCCCTGTTCTCTAGGGGACATGGGGCACTGTCTGGAGACGTTTTTGGTTCTCAGACTTTGGTGGGGAGGCAGGGAGGCAGGTCGCTCCAGACATCCAGTGGGTAGAGGTCAGGGATGCTTCCTGGGATCCCACCGTGCATAGGACAGCCCCACAACAAAGCCCTATCCACCCCAGAGATGTCAGTAGTGCTCAGGTGAAGACACCCTGATCTTGGGTTTAGGTTTAAGACGGTAGGAGGCAAGCAGGAAGCTCCTCTGGGAATGTAAAGAAAGCTATAAACCTCCCCAGAAAAAAATGCCCCAAATTTGGCATCCAAAGTCGGACAACCCAATTACCCAGGGAACCTACTTAAGGATCGCAAAGACCACGAGCCCTAGATTTCACGCAGGGTCTCATTCACATAGGGAACGTGTTCAAAATCTCAGCCACCATTTTGGGAAAAAAAAAAAAAAAGGCAGGTATCATGTTTTCCCAACAGCTGAGCAATTCATTTCCACATGGATTATTCTCCTATAACCAGTGATATCTTGCCTCCCCCAATAACACAAGAAGAAAGATAACACAGAAGGAGTACAAGTAATAAAAGAAAGGCCACTTTCCCCTCCACCCTGTTGAGCGCTGTGTAGACCAGCGCCACCACTGAGGAGCACACCTCATCCCCCCATCCCCGCGGGCCCCACCAGGACGTATCATCTCATTTAATCCTCACAACATCCCCATGAAGCAAGAACCCCATTCTTCCTCTCATTCCCTCCAGGGGTTGTCAAAACTGAGGCTCAGAGAGGTGCCAACCACTGCCCAGCTGGTAAATGGTGCCATCTCTGGCCCCCAGCTGGGTCATTCCAGAGTCCGACTTCCTCCAAGGCTGAGCCAGGGTCTCGAACAGCTCCATCCAGTTCAACCTTCTAGACCTGCCTCATTTCTGATCTTCAAAGTCTTCGTGCTCCTTCCTGCCAGGGGCCTCCTCCTGTTTTCGAGAACATCCTTTCCTCAGCTCTCCAGGTCTCAGCTCAGAGGGGTCACCCCTGAGCATCCCAACTCAGGTGGCTTTCACCTTGAGTCACTCTCGGATGACCTTACCCTGTTGATGCCCTTCATGACCCACAGAAAAATCTGGATTTACCTGTGGATGGTTTATTTGTTTAAGATCCATCTTCCCCGCCTTGGGCCGTGAGCTCCAAGAGGCAGGAGCTTCCATTGCTGAATTGTGGGGTCTGGAACCTTGCCTGACTGGCGAGTTGTATGAGGAAGGAAACGGATGGCCAGCTGTCAGACAAGTGGACCCAAAGCTATGGGTTAGCTGCTTCCAAGGTGTGTGCCCTGGGACAGGTCACAGTTCTCCCCATCCTTGGTTTCTCCATCTGTAAAATGGGAACATAATATCCATCATTAATATCTATTTCTTGGAGTTGTGAGGGCAGTTGAGGACATTGCCTTCAATTTAGTTGGAGCCAATAAATACTGGTCTTTCCCAATAAACTCTTCTCCAGACCTGCCCTCCAGAACCTTCTCCCATAGGTCCCAACCCCACCCATCTTCCCTATGCAAATATCCCAGAGATATATAGGGAGGGCTTTCTGCATAGCTATGGAGTTTTCTGTCGGGGGTCAGATACGGAGGACAACAGTAGATTTGCTCGGATTCAGTGACATCACTCAATTCAGTTAGCTCTGCGGAACAAATCAGCCCTCCCCTCCGACAACATTTCGGAGACTGAATTCACAGTTTCTGACTCTCCCCCTCTTAATATGCTCTCTATCATGTTGAGAGGCGCTATCAATTTCAACCACCCCCAAGCCTATCTCTTCTCTCCTCCTGCCCACTTATTCATTCAAAAGCTAACATTTATCGGGGTGCCTGGGCGGCTCAGTCCGACTTTTGATATTGACTCAGGTCATGATCTTGGAGTTATGAGATGGAACCCCGTAGTAGTGGGTTCTGTGCTCAGCAGGGAGTCTGCTTGTCCCTCTCCCTGATGAATAAATAAAATCTTTAAAAAGCAAAACAAGGGGTGCCTCAGTGGCTCAGTGGGTTAAGCCTCTGCCTTCGGCTCAGGTCATGATCTCAGGGTCCTGGGATCGAGCCCTGCATCGGGTTCTCTGCTCAGCGGGCAGCCTGCTTTCCCCTTTCTCTCTGCCTGCCTCTCTGCCTACTTGTGATCTCTCTGTGTCGAATAAATAAATAAAAATCTTTTCAAAATAAATAAATAAATAAAATAAAAAGCAAAACAAAACAACTAACATTTATCTAATACTTTTTGGGCGACACCACAGGGCTGGACTCGCAGCAGCTTGTTTTTAAGTCCTATGAATGAGGCGCTGGAGATCATAATGAGGTCAACACTCACAATTGTCGTTTATTGAGTATTTCCTCTACTGGAGATATCTGAATAGAGTCCAGAGGTCAGCAAACTTTCCCTGTAAAGACAAGGTGAAATATTTTAGATTTTGCAGGCAAGAGGCAAAACTGAGGATATTACATAGATGCTTCCACGAAAGACAAAAAAATAGATTTTCACAAATTTTCAACTGATGAAATATAAAATATAATAATAATCGATTATAGTTTTTTCCAGTGCAGGTCTACTCATGAGAAGAATGGAATTCTTTGGGAGGATTAACATTTTGTCTGCGTGGGGTTCCGAGTAAATGTCTCGTCATCAGAGAGATGGCGAATGTTCACCTGCAAAGCCCCTTCTTAGCTTGGAGGTCCTGCAGAAATAAATGGCAGGTGGATTTGGCTTTCAGGCTGTGGTTTGCTGGATCCCTGATATGGTCCCAAGAAGTCGCTTAGTTCTGAATGTTGGGCTAACACTGTGAGAGACCTTGGTCATGTCACTTAGCTTTCACATCTTAATGTCCTCACTTGGAAAATGAGTAGGATCAGAATAGTACTTCCTGCCGAGAGCAAATGATTAAACACAAGCACAGTGGTTAGAATCATGCCTGGCCCCAAGGAACTAAGTCCATGAATCCCGTAACTTCTCTGACTCATTCTCCACCCGACCCTTTCCCCACTGTCTTCTGGGCCCTAATGGCAAAATCTCCCTTATGCTCACCCTCTTCTCTGATCATCCCTACATCTTTTTTATCTTGTTGCCTCTTGGTTCCCCCTCCAGCCCTGCCAACAGGTGGCTGATTCCTTCTGACATCACCGTACATTATCCTGGAGTTAGGTTAGCTGAGCTCTTTGCTTATTCCCTCAATCACTCCTTTTTTTCTCCCGTAAACCATTCAGCCTGTGGGAGGCCTAGAATTCAGATATCACTATCTGCCCCTCAGTTTTTTTTTTTTTTTTTAAAGATGTGCTTATTTATTTTAGGGGGGCGGGGGGAAGGGAGAGGAAAAAATCCCAAGAAGATTCCCCACTGAGCACGGAGTCCATGGGGCTCGATCTCTGGACCCTGAGAGAGTCAGAGGCTCAACTGAGCCTCCCAGGCATCCCCCGCCCCTTTTCTTAAAGATATTGTCACGTCGCTCAATATACCACTCACAGATAATAATTCTTGGTGTTGGGCGCCTGGGTGGCTCAGTGGGTTAGAGCCTCTGTCTTCGGCTCAGGTCATGATTCCAGGGTCCTGGGATTGAGCCCCGCATCGGACTCTCTGCTCAGCAGGGAGCCTGCTTCCTTCTCTCTCTGCCTGCCTCTCTGCCTGCTTGTGATCTCTCTCTGTCAAATAAATAAATAAAATCTTTAAAAATAATAATAATAATAATAATAATTCTTGGTGTTGTCTGGACCTGGCAACAGAGTCCTTTTCACGGCGGGGATGCTCAGTTCTGGGACCGGCTCTCCGCTACAGAGCTTTGCACACACACTCTGGTGCTCAGCCTCTCATTTCCAATAATGACCTCGAACGCCTCAGTCTCAAACATGTCTCCCTTCCACCATGTCCCAGGATCTTTCTAGCTCAGTCCCTTTGGTATTCCAAGCCCACCCGTTCCATGACCTTCCGAGAACCTCCACGTTTACTGGCTCTGTCACTGTTTTACCCTTCGCCCCTTCCTGTCCTACGAGGTTCGAGTACTACATACGGTCTGTCCTTTACAGCCCCGGCCTTCACCCTGAGTGCCCTTGCTCTTTTTGTTCTCTGCTGGCTTAACCCAGCCCGAACTTAATCTGACTTTTAGTCTATTTTGCACCTTCACGGAAGCAACTGAAGAATCGGGGAAGAAACAGCCAACCCCAAGAACCTGTCTTTAAATGTATCCCCACCCACGTGGGCCAAGCCACCCCCCTGCCCCATATGCCTCCTCCACTCGTGCTTCTGCTCTCCTGGAAGACAGTTGCACTCCTTCCTCTCTCAACAACCTCGCCCCTCCCTTGCTCTTACTTCTAACTCGGGTGACCAGATAGACGCAATTAGTGGAGGCCTTCCACACACTCGCAAGCTAAATCAATCTATTTTCCTAGATGTGCACCCACATATTTTCCTTCCATGCCGTTATGGACGAAGTGCGTGGTACCGTCCGATGGCCCAGCACCCCACCCTTTTGCACCTTCTTAGGATCTTGGCTCCGTAGTTGTTCCTTTTCTCTCCTGCGTTATCAACATCTCCCCTTGCCTCGGATCCTTCCTGTCATCCTCCAACACCTGCCATGGTCTCCCCCTTGAACTTAACATCCTCCGTGCAGCTCTGTCCCCTTCCCCCAACGCACCTGGAAACACCTTCAGAAGAGCGGCCCCTCCTCACCTCGCCCCTCCTCCCATTCTTCTCAACCCTCTCTAATCAGCTTTTGCCCCGTGGCTCCCCTGGAGAGTCTCCTGATGACCGGCCACCTCTACGTGGTGCGAGTCAACGGTCAGCCCAGGGCTTGTCTGCCTTGACACAGAAAATGGCTCAGTCCGTCCCTCGTGAAGCACGTTCCGTTCTCAGCTTCCGGGCGGCTCTTTCTTCATCCTTCTGAGTCACTGGCCGCTCCTTCTTAGTCACCTCTGTGGGTCTCTCCTCGACTTCCCTTGGTTCAGGTCCGGAGCTCTTCAAGCCTCGTCTTTGCACTTGTTTCCTCCTTATCTCCCTTCCCCGGCTCGAAAATTCAGCCAGTCCTGCGGCTTCAAATACCATCTCGTGCTGCTGTCGCCAGACTCCCGGGCTTCACCCCTGGACTCCAGACTGGTCTGGCCTCCTCCTGATAGGACTTTTCCAATTGAATGTCCAACTGGCTTCTCAAACGTGAGTCCCAAATCAGTAGGTCTCTCTTTCCAGGCATCCCTTCTCCCCCACCAGGAAGTCAGCCTGTCTCCCGGCCATCCCTGGGCGCGCACACAGCACCTGCATCGGTCCAGGCGCTCAGGGCAAGAACCTCGGCGTCAGCCTTGACCTCCCTTTCCCATCGCAAGCCCTATCAGCCCCACAATCACGATGTTTCCCCCAGTCCAAGCGTCTCCCCCCTCCACCACTTCTGCCTTGATCCAACCCTCTATCCTGTCCCTCCTGGATTCATGAGGAGGCTCACTGTCCTTCCCACAACTGCCTGCCCAGCGCCCCCCACCCCCCCAGATGCTACGGTCTACGATGGCATTCAGAGTTCTCCTAAAACCTAAGGACAACTTGGGACTCCTCTGCTCAAACCCTCCAACAGTTTGCATCTCAAAAAAGAAGAAGCAGCAGGAGGAGGAGGAGGAAGAGGAGGAGAAGGTTACTGCTATTGTCTTAACATTAAGACATGAAGATGAAGCCTAGTAAATATTTCAACTCTTAGATGTCTGGCGCAGGACAATGAAGACTTAAGCCTGTCACTGCTTTTGAGTTATGCTTTACATCGTTGACGTGTCCTCGTGGTTGTTTGGGTATCTGCCAGGTAAGGTACCATGTGGGAAGACACTTAAAATAAATGAACAGCAGTTTTTGTGTGGCAGAAATATGCATGTATAAAACCTAGAAGAAGATGCTTAGCATCACCGATAATTAGGGAACTGCCAATCAAAACCATAATGAGATACTGTCTCGCACCCATTGGATAGTTTCTGTTAAAAACAAAACAAAACACCGAAAAGGGGCACCTGGCCGGCTCAGTCAAAGGAGCATGTGACTCTTGATCTTGGGCATGTGAGTTCGAGCCCCTGTTGACTATAGAGATCACATAAAATAAAATAAAATAAAATAAAATAAAATAAAATAAAATACCCCCCACAAAATAGCAAGTGTTGGTGAGGAGGCAGAGAAATTGGAACCCTGTGCACTATTAGTGGGGGGTAGGGGAACATGGAGAGTTATTGTTGCGTAGAAATGGAGTTTCAGATACATGCCATAGAAACAGTTTTGGAGATTGCTCGACAATGTGGATGTTCTCAATGCCACAAATTGTACAATTTTAAAAAGGATTAGGATGTTAAATTTCATGTTCTATTTCACCACAATTTTTCAAAAAAAACTAAAAGCCCTAGATCACTAAAGCCATATAGCTCCACCCCCACGACCTCTCACTTACTCTACTCCAGCTCCACTGGCCTTTTTAAGGTTCTTCAAACACGTCAAACATGTTCCTGCCTCAGGGCCTTTGCACTGTCTGTTGTCTCTGCCTGGAATGCTCTTCCCATAGTTATCTGTATGGCTCACCTCCTTCATGTCTCTGCTCACATGTCTTCTTATCAGTTAGTCCTTTCCTGGTCACCCTGCAAAGAAGCATCTACTGACGTTCTCTATCCCTTTACCTTGCTTTAACTGTTTTCGTGGCACTTGCTTTTGACATATATTAAAGGTATTTGTTTATGCGATGGTGAGTGTGATGACCACGGCCCCTGTCACGGCATGTCTCGTCTGGAAGGGGATGTGTCTTGGGTTAGGTCTTTCATGACTTCATCCCACCTCAGCCCCTTTTAAGGCAGAGTCCTTGTACTATATATGACCATTTTTGCATGAGCCTACAACGTTGACATGAAGTGGTCACACATTCTAGACTATGACTGTTTGCATTTCTCATCTCTCAAATTCCTGGCACCTGGCTCCAGGCCTGGCACACAGTGGACAAAAGAATTACTCATTGAATGAATGAACGAACAAATGAATGACTTAGTAAATCACATAATTCTGATCCCCGAACTCTCACATATGTGGTGGGGTCAACTTAATAAGATGAAGATCCTTAGATAAATATTCCTGCCGTAGCCTGAAAAAAATGGGTCTGGTAAGGAGAGATGTTTCCTGAACGCCAGTCACGTGCTAGAGACTTGACAAAAATCATGTCTAATTTTCAAGGCAATGCCTCACGGAGAGTTCAGTCTCCGCGTTTACTGGGGAAGAAGACAGGGCATAGAGAAAGGGACACAGCCTGGACAGAAATTACAAGGACAAGCCCCACACGGGGAGGCTGCTTCATTAGATCAGACATTAGATCACCTGAAGGGGGAGAAATGAGTGAAAACTTTCTTGTGCTTCCTGTGCTTAATTCACTCTCGTGCTTTTCCCTTGGAATAGGATTCATTCTCTTTTGAATAAATCTCTTGATTGATTCCCCTGCACTCATCAGCCCGCTGTATTTTTCCTCTTCAGCATTTGCTTTCTCCTCCCTCCTCTTCTTTGGTCTTTGCTTCCCCCTGCCTCTGCCCCCCCCCCCACCATTCTGGTACCCCCCAGTTCTTTTGTGACCCAACCAGACTGGGACCAAGCCATTTGTTTATGCCTGGGTGGGGGTGGGGGGAGTTAAAATCTCTCCACACATTAAAACAAAGAAAGGAACATTTTATATTCCCTTTCATGGTCAAAAGATGAGCCTTTCTTCCCCTTCACAAAATCCATTTAGGTGTTTATAGAGCAGTGATCTTCACAATGACTGTCCCTTGCTTTTCTCTCCATGCCAAATAACATTCTTCACTGCCTTGCTCCAACTGACTCACTTTTTGTGTGGGGGGAGAGTTCCCTGACAAGTTTATTTTCAATTATAATTTATATTGTGAAGACAGATAGATATTTATGACAGTCAACTTGCCTGTGTGCTGGGCTTTTAGCTTTCCAAAGTTCTGTTGTAATAAAGAACGCTTGTGGCAAATTTACAGAAGCGACTTCTCAGTGATTTTTTTTTTTTTTTTTTTTTTTTTTAAGACAGAGTTCAGGATAAGCACTTTTCCCGGGGTTGGAGGGGGGGCAGTATGTGTGTCTGGTAGGTAAAAAAGCAAGAGAATGCTTTAGAAAAAGTT
Organism: Mustela lutreola; assembly: GCF_030435805.1. Taxonomy (NCBI): domain Eukaryota; kingdom Metazoa; phylum Chordata; class Mammalia; order Carnivora; family Mustelidae; genus Mustela; species Mustela lutreola. The sequence goes on from NC_081298.1 coordinate 9,698,943, forward strand.
GCGGGTGCCAATGCAGAAATCTTTTAAGAAAGAATCTATCAGAACTGGTAAAAGAAAAAAGGAAATGAAAGGAAAGCATTTTTAGCTGAAAAATTGTTCAATCAATTGAACCTTTGACTTGTTTTTGAAAATCTATATATTTCTTCTGTCCGGTTACGAAATATGGGAGCACCCTGATAAGCGTGTTTATGACCCAGCTCACCATTTAGCGCGATCACTCCTGTTACCCAGGCTCACGTCTTGCACAAGAGCCCACAAAGGGAGTAAGATAGTATTTGGAAAATGCTCTTGAAGGGTTGTGAATTTGTGAAACACCAATGTTCATTTCAGAACGACTCAAGACAGGAGTCCTTAAGAAGAGAAATACAAATCTGAGCAGAGCTCTATGACTAGGATAGCCCCTGAAACAGGATTCATAATAAAGACACACAACTCAAATGTATAACAAAGGCTGGTTAAGCAAATTAAAGGTTTGCTTCCAGAGTGAAAAAAAAAAATGCGTTATAAAACCCATTTACAATGTCTTGGTCTTTTCATGTGGTGGGAAAGGCTTATGACCCTCTGGTTCGGTGAAGTAAACAGAACGCCAGATTGTATTTTCAAATCCATCTCAATTACGTTAAAGGTATGATATTCATGGAAGAAAGATTAGAAGAAAATTCACTAGAATGTTATCTTTCTCTGATCTGCAGAGGAAGCAGATAAATTACTCAAATCATCCCATGAGTGAATATAAGATTGCAGTTGTGCAATCTTTGAGGGGAAAAGGCAAAAATGCAGGGGTTTGATTTTTAGTTGGGGGAGGTTAAGAAGGTTCCCCTGGAAAAGATACAAGGATTTGATGGTGATTTAGTATTTCAAGTTTTATTAGAAAATGTCTTACTATTAGAAAAAGTATTAGGTCGAGGCTAACACGGTCTCGAACTCATAATGCCTATAGTCCTGGTTTTTCACTTCCGGCGCTGTTGACATTCTGGGTCAGATAATTCCTCTCTGTGGGGGTAGCTATTCTGGGCATTGCCTGCTGTTAGTAGGAACCCCGGCCTCTACCGTCAAGATACACAGTACCTCTCGTGAGTTGTGACAACCAAAACCTGGCCCCAGACCCTGCCAAACGTTGCTGCTTGGGGAGGGAGAAAACCACCCCCCATTGAGAACCTTTGCTGTGGACTAAAGAGAATCAACATTCTCTACAGCACGTGAGTGCCTGAGAGTGACCTGGAGACCTGCAGGCCCAGACTAGAGCGAACTAGTCATTTGGCTGAGGGACAAAAGTGCCCCTCACATCAATTTTTTCATTCTTTGACCATCTAGTCTTCAACTGAAGAACCGGCAGGAGAAATCCTTCTTGCGGGCATTCATTCCTGCTCTAACGAAATCTGGAGTATTAATAGTTGGGTTTTGCTTTTTTTTTTTTTTTTTTGCGCCTACACTTGTAGATTTCCATATATTAGCAGCAACTAGGAAGACTAATTAGGGCAGGAAATTGTTCGATACCAATTTGGGATTGATAAAATGGCAACTTGTTGAGATATCAAAATGAGGGACGGGGAGAATCATCAGTTAAGTGGCGATTATTGCAATTAGCCAGGATTTGCAACCATAAATCACCCTAACAGAGGAGCTCCGGGCCAGGACACTCAGAAAAGTGGACGTTTGGCCCCATAATAAAGCACTCCTGGTGAATTACAAGCATGATTTCTTAAGCAATTTCAGCTTGACTTCTAAATCTCTAGAATTTGAAGACTTCCTTCCAGAAATAAAGCCTTCCATGGGGCAGGCAGAAAGCAGATCGATGCAAGTCCATAGCCTCCAAGAGGTTGATCCATGCGGAGGAAGAGGCCACTCTTTCTACTTCCCGAATCCAAACTCGCATTTCTCAAATTAGAGTGGCGATGGTTACCACGTCGGTCCACGTAGCCGTTTCCTGGCATGAATAATTAGAGACCCAAAAAGGCACAGTTTCGCAGGGGCAGATCGTGATTTATGGACACCCCCCCCCCCCCCCCACCGCCAAGCCTTGCCACTTTAGCCTTTTCAAGCTTGTGATGCTGGGAATCTCACATAAGAAAAAAAAAAAACCACCCCCATATTAATGGCCCTTTCAATTATAGGGATAACTAAATATCTACCTTCCTAAAAACAACTTCATTTAGGTATGTTTTACATATCACAAAATGCACCCGTGTAAGTGTACAGTGTGATAGGTTTTAATAAATTAATACAATTGGGGCCGCCATCAGTTTGTAATTGCTTTGTTTCCCCAACTGTGGTGAAATACAATTTTGCCATCTTTACCGTCTTAACCATCTTAGGTGTATTGTTCAGTGGTATTAAGGACATTCACAATTTAAAAGGGGGGGGGGCGGGGGGCGCCTGGGTGGCTCAGTAGGTTAAAGCCTCTGCCTTTGGCTCAGGTCATAATCCCTGGGTCCTGGGATGGAACCCCACACCAGGGTCTCTGCTCCGTGGGGAGCCTGCTTCCCTCTCCCCCCACTGCCTGCTTCTCTGTCTACTTGTGAACTCTGTCAAATAAATAAATAAAATCTTAAAAAAAAAAAAAAAAGAACATTCACATTGCCATGCACTCTCCAGCTCTCTTTGCATCTTGCAAAACTGAAATTCCAGACCAGCTCAACAACAACTCCCCTTTCCCTTCCCTCTTCTTCCAAGTACCTCATGTGAATGGAATCAATTGGTCGTTGTCTTTTTCGTGGCTAGCTTATTCCCTTTAGCATCATGTCCCCAAGCTTCATCCACGTTGCAGCACGTGCCTGAATTTCTTCCATGTTTAAGGCTGAATAATATTTCTTTGTGTGTACACACATTTTGTGTATCCCTTCATCTGTGAATGAACTCTTGGTTTGCCACCACGTTTTAGCTCTTAGGAATAATGCGGCTACAAACATGGGTCTACAATGATCTCTTTGTGTCCCTGTTTTTGGTTCTTTGGGGCAGAAACCCAGAAGTGAAAATGCTTTATCTTATCGTAACGCAATGCTTGATTTTTTTTTTCTTTTCCCCATGGCAGCAGCAGCAATTTACATTCCCACCAACAGTAATTGCCTTTTAATACTTAACTTTATATTCAGGCCTGCAAAATCATTTCCCATCGATGGATTCATTCAATTATTATTTATTGCGACTTTTGTGTTCCATTGCAGTGGTGGAGGGCTAGGGACTCAGTGGTGAAGGTGTTCTGCCTTCGCGTAGCCTGCACAGTGGAAACAAGCAATAAACGGACATACAATAAAAATCTTTCATCATAAATTTTGAACCGTGTGAGCAAAGGAAAGAATTGGCTTCTAGCAGACTAAGAGGTGAGACCTGGTTTGGATCAGGAAAGGTGGGTGTCAGGCAGAGAAATCGGAACCGGAGACTGGAAATTTAGTAGGGAAGAGCCAGGGGACGCTGAGGTGGGGGTTTTTTGCAGAAATGGGTAGAAGCTCTGAGAGCCAGAGGGACCTACGTATACCCTTTAACTGGAAAGTTACGGAGTTCATATGTTGAGTGTGAATTTGAGAGTACCTACAAGGTGCCAACAGGAGCTCCGACCTTGTTTTGCCATCATGAAAAAGGATTTTAATGAGGATGAAGTAGGATTATGTATCTCAGATGTCTTCATTGACAGTAAAGCCTCAGTTTTCATAGACCACTGGCCTGAAAGATAGAACAAGACATGAATTTCCCAACAATTTCTGCCTGGGACAAAGAGCGAGAATGATTGCATTATATAAACCCAGCCACCTAACAGAGAAGGTATTAAAAAGCTAAATATTATCTTTTACTTTGATCTTTTTTTCCTTTTCTTTCTGGTCCCACACGGGTCGTTTGATTGTTCAAAGTATATTAAATAATTTTTAGAAATGCCTTTGATTTAGGGGCGCCTGGGTGGCTCAGTAGGTTCAGCCGCTGCCTTTGGCTCAGGTCATGATCTCAGGGTCCTGGAATCGAGCCCCGGGTTTTTGCTCCAAGGGGAGCCTGCTTCCCCCCCCCTCTCTCTGCCTGCCTCTCTGCCTACTTGTGATCTCTCTCGCTGTGTCAAATAAATAAATAAAATCTTTTTTTAAAAAAATGCCTTTGATCTAGAGATTTGCGGGTAGTTAGTTCTCTCTTCTCCATTCACCAGGTCTGCTCTAGGGTCTTTGCTCCTGGCTGCGAGCTTGGAGGTAGGTTCCCAACGTGTACGACAGCCTTCTTTTCTTGATACGATGTTCCTGGAAGGTTTCACTTCTCCTTGATTTTACCTGTAGAATTTACTTCTACAGAGCCTCGATTTTCCAGGACAGGCTTAATTTAGCCTATGTTTTCTTTTACCCCCATTTTTTCTTTTTCTTATTTTCTTGTCTATATTCAGCTTCAGCGGCATGACAGGTGTGGGGATATTATAAAAATTTTGGAGCCAGGTTTAGGGATCCACCACCAGCTCAGCCACTTTGTAATTAAGTCGCTTGACCTCTCTGAGCCTCAGTTTCCCTGGGAAGACAAAACAAGAGAGTGTGCATTTAACAAGTCTGCTGTACCTAAGAAGGGCTCAAACAATAATTATCATCATCATCACTTGGAGATGCAAGTGGCAGTTTTCCGACCTGGTCCTAAGCAGAAATTATGAAGCTATCAACTAAAATAAATAAATGTAAGAAACGATATCTTTGATGAGGTTCTCCTTACTCCACTAAGATGCCTTGAGTTGTACATTCATTTAGGTCTGTCAATTACATCTCCTGCCACGCCATGTTAACCAGAAAAGGTGTTGGGAATATAAGTAAATTAGTCAGCAAGGCAGGTGTTAATTGGTTTTTTTACTCAGTATGAGAATTCTAAACAGCTTCCATATATTGTTAAATCCAATCCTTCACCTTCCCAAATTTGGCCATTGACCGCAAATCTTTTTTGCTTTAGGGGACTTACATAAAACAATGCAAAACATTTTCAAGCAGAGACTCAAAACTGGAGGTTAACCTTCTTTCAGTAAGCTTTTATTGACGGTCATGAGTATCAAGAAGATTATCAAGCTGATTTATTTTCTGCCTTGGGATGTCCAAACACCCAGGTGAATGTATTTATGAGCCCAGCATTCTATTTTGCTTGCATTTCTGATGAGCCTACAAGAAACTCTTACAAGCTGGGAACCTGATGTATAACTAATCGAGAAAATGCAAGGCACAAATGTGGATGGTTTACAGTTCTCTTACGATGAAGTAAATACCAAATAAAGAGGCAGGCCCAGAGGCGTCACGGAAACACCAATCAGAGACTTAGAAGCCTGAAAATTTCATCATTTATTCAACATTTATTGAGCATTTACATTTGCAAGGCAGTTAGTGGAATTAAGTATAGAGATTTACTGTATCGATCTATATATGCATGTAATATTACACACACACAATTTTAGAAAATGCCAGGTATCCCCGTGTCAGGGTGATGCAGTCACTTTGAACTCTCCCTTTTCCATAATGAAGTCTGTATTGCACAAAATTCCAATAATGATTAGTTTAGTGACACCCAGTCACCCTGACACACTACTCTACTATTTCAGGGGAGATACAAAAAAGCATTGTCTCAGCAATAAAATAGGATGTTATCAGACATTTATGGCTTGTGGGGAAAAAATGCAATTGCTTGCTGTTTTGATATTATCTCTGGCTAGCTATACTGGCCTTTAATCTGCTTTTTCTGTATTTAGTATCCAGTCATTTTAGAGTAAAAATAAGCCCCCAAACCAAAAACCAAGGTCGCATGGTCACAACAAACCAATCCTTGTGAATATGAACCCTGGGGCTATTATTTAGCATTTAAAGGAAATAAACCATGGTGAGAGCATAATCTGAAATTTTGGAAATTCCAAGGCCACTTTAAGAGGTGAGATGGATTGGGAAGGTTGAATAAACCACCATTTTCACTCTTCTTCGGGCATCTCGAAATTCCGTTTAAACATTTCAGTCAAAAATAAGATGGAAGGAGACATGTATCCCATCTCAGTTTTTTGTTTGTAGGTTTTTGGGTAGATGTAAAAATTCGGAACCAAACTACTCCCCAGAAAACTACCTCCCCACCCCGGCTTGCGCGGATATCAATCTTACAAAAGTAATTTTTGGAGCACACGACCAAATGCGCTCGTCCCCAAACTTAGACGGACGCTCCTAGTTTTTAATAAGCACACAATTATTTTTATTCTTCTCTCCAAGGACTCCGATAGCTGGAGCGAGAATGGGTCCCCCTCCGATTTCGTGCCCGATCCAGCCAATCTGAGCCCGGATGCTAATTAGTTGCGCTCCCCCGATGAACACGCCTTTGTCGCACGTAGGGCCGGACTACAAAGCCCAGAATGCCTCGCCCCTCCCTGATCAATGAGGGCTTATTTAAATGATCTCTGAGGTCTTGGACCCAGGCCAATCAGCTGTCAGGGCTCATGATAAATCGCAATGCATTATTGATAATAATAATTACTGGGACATGCGCGTTCCGGCCGAAGGGGGGTAAATTTCCTAACTCCAGGAATTTGTGGCGGCTCTCCAGGCGGCCCGATGCTCGCACCATGTCGAGGCGCAAGCAGGCGAAACCCCAGCACATCAACTCCGAGGAGGACCAGGGCGAGCAGCAGCCGCAGCAGCCGGCCTCGGAGTTTGCAGATGCGGCCCCAGCGGCGCCGGCGGCGGGGGAGCCGGGTGAGTAGGGCTGGGGGCGCGCGCCGGGGGCGGGCAGGTTTCCGGACGTTCGCTGGACCCTCGAAGGCGCGAGCTTCGGGGAGCTAGCGGCTTCCAGCGCAGATTCTGGAACCAAGATTTGGGGTCTCAGTTCTAGGGAAGGCACGCTCGTCGTCCCCCGCCCCCCCGCCCTTGTTAATTTTACACTTTACCTCTTCCCTCTCTTGTGTAAGTTTCACCCCCAGGTCTCGCTCCTCTTGTTGTAAGATTGACCCCCCCCCCCCCGCCGTGTCCCTCATTCCTGAAAGGTTACCTACTCGTCCCTTGCCCCCTCTCTTAATTGGTTCCACTCCCCTCGCTAGTTACCTCCCCCCCACTTGTAACTTAGGTTCCCCTCCTCCCTCCCTGGCGTCGCTTTTAAAAGAAAGACCCCGGGGGTCCCCACCTTTTCCTTCACCCCTTGGGAGCTCTTCTAGGAGGCTGAAGGAGCGCGCCCCTGGAAGACCCCCCCCTGGGGGGGGGAGGGCGATCTGTTGCACGCGCCCCTCCCGGGCCAAGCGGGGGGAGGGGGCGCGACCTCTCCCCATCTCCGGGAGCTGGGGTGCGGGCCACCCGCTGAGGGGATTGGAGGGCCCGAAGAGGTGCGGGAGAAGGGCACAGTATTTCCCTTTTAAAAAATTTCCTTAGGGCTTTGGCTTTTTCTCCTCGGTCTTTGCCGCCTGCCGATCTTCGCCCTAACCTTTCGGGGCCTGACCTCCAGCCATCTTTGATTTCCGACTTCCTAAAAATAACCGCGGCCAGCCGGAGGGGTGCAGGCCCCCAGGGGCCGGGGTCGCGGGCGCGCGGCAGCTCCTCTGGGGTGCACCAGCCTGGAATTTTGCGGGGCTTTCCTGCGGCGCCCGGCTTTCCAGAAGCGCGCCCCGGGGGCCAGGGGGGGAGAGGTCGGGCCAGGTCTGGGCGGTCGCGGCCAGGGCGAGCTCCCGGGGCTGACCCGCCCCACGCTTCCGCGGCGAGCGTCTCCGGGGTCGGGAGGCGTTCGGGACCCCAACCCCGCCTGGAGCGGCCGGGCAAACTCCCCTCCTCCGGGTCACTTAACCGAGGAGGTTGTAGGAGCGAGTTGATTTCCCCCTATCTCCCCTCCGTCCCGGCCCGCCAAATTGTCGCCTGATAAGTTTTTAGCTACGCGTGGGGGGAGGGGGCGTTGTTAATCTCGTCTTGGGCCTTGCGGATCGTTTCCCCTTTTCTCCCCGCCTGCTTTCTAATTTCTCAGCCGCTGATGGGGGTGTGCACTGCTGTCCCAGACACTCCAAGCCGTAACTCCGGTAGGAAGGCTGCGCTCCGTTTTTGCTACCTCCCCCTTTTTGGGGGTAGGGAATGCATTATGTTGCCCAAATTTATAATAGGTTAATGTAAACCCCTGCCCCCCCCATAACATTTTTTTTTCCAGGGCAAATTAAATAGATCGTCTTGACGAGAGGCGGCTGTGCATTTTCGGGGCGTCTGATGGTCAGGGCTGCCGGCACCCGAGGTCCCAGGAGGATGGACTCTCTTTGTGCCTCGGGTTGGGGGGGGTGGGGGGGGAGAGCATGGAGAGGCTTCGTCGGTCGCCTGGCCCACCTGGAACAAAAGGGTTAACCCTCCGCCCGCCCGCTTCCTCCCGAGAGGAGGGGCGAGCTCCGGGCTCTGACCCCTCCCCTGGTTCAGCTCTAACCTCCCCATTCTCGTACCCCCTTGGTTTTTGGTGGGCGCACGCAAGTGGTGCTTTTGGTGGTATTCGGCACCTTTGCGGGGAGCTTGTTACACGGCGGCTTCTTAAATTACGCTGGTTGGAGTGTACAGTCAGTTACCCGGGGCTGGGCTTAGGATCTCAGGCCTGACTGTGCGCCCGCTTCCACGATTTGGGCGGCGGGGGTGGGGGGCGGTTGGTTCGCTATTGATCGCTGGGTTTGGAGCGGACCGCCGAGTTGCGCGCGGGCGCCCCCTGGAGGCCCGACCTGGAGCCGCACGCTTTGCTGAGAGGCGGGTCCCCTCACAGGTACCGGCTCACACCTGAAGGGTGGGACGGGTTGGGGGGGGGCGGGGATGGAGAGCGCCGGGTTGGGCCGAAGGACGGGCGCCCTTGGGGACTCAGACCAGTTCCTTGCCGGAGCCCTAGCTGTACCTGCTATTCTTTGCCAAGTGTTTGGAATTCTTGCAAAGAATTCCTTAGTCCTCAAATGTATTTGCAGAATCTTCCATTACCACCATGGGACAGAAGGTAGTTTCCTCAAGCAGTACGTTTTAACGGCTGCAGTTTGCATTTGAGCAGCCTGTTATGTGTGTATCTATCTATATATTATATCTATGTAGCTATAGGGAGAGATAACATGGATCTATATAGGTAGATGTGTATATACTGATAGATATGTAGATATGTATAATTTTTTTAAAAACTAAGATTGGGCCAGTCCTATTTTTGCAAAACCAGTTTGAGATCCTCTTGGAAAGAATGCAGTTCTTGGGGCGTCTGGGTGGCTCAGTTGGTTAAAGCCTCTGCCTTCAGCTCAGGTCATGATCCCAGGATCCTGGGATTGAGCCCCACATCAGGCTCTCTGCTCAGCGGGGAGCCTGCTCCCCACCCCTTTCCTACTTGTGATCTCTCTCTGTGTCAGATAAATAAATAAAATCTTTAAAAATATATAGTTTTGAGGAAAATGGAGTTTGGAGATCAAAACATCTGCAGGTGGGCAGTGGACTCACGCTACATACAGGAAAATTAGCATTTTCTCAAAAGCCCTTTGTGCTAAACTGGATTACAACCATCAACGATTAAGATCCCCAAGTTTCAAACAGCTGCCTAGCCCCAGTTTCTAAACCGAAATGACCTCCTCTGGCTGTAATGATTTTGAGAAGAGGGCCCTTGGAAATCCCTATTTTAATTGCGGGAGAGAGGGAAATCTCCTGGATAGTGGCTTGAATGTTGCAGGCCGACCCTCTGTGTTCCCATCTTAGTTTCTGATAGAGAAAGGGGCTCCCGCTTGCCGGTAGCCCCTTTTGTTCCGTTAAAAATAAATTGCACAAGTCCCTACGTGGTCATTTCAGCCTCCCCTGGCTTCCTCATGGTGGGGGGGGCAGTTGGGGAGCCATCTTGGGAGGCAGGAGAAGGAGTTAGGACTTCCTCTTTTTGAATAAAGTTAGTGTTCTGGTAAGGTTTTAGAGATGACCGTTCCTGTCTGGTTATATGACTTTCAGCTGTGTAATCTGGAGACCTCGATTTCTCTGAGCTTTTGAATTTTTCTTTTATACAGTGGGGGTGAAGATCATTTCAACCGCCGAAGACCCACTATGTGCTGGGAATGTGATTTGTAATCAATTTTGTTCAGCATAACAGTGTTTCAGTTTTATTTCTTCCATCGAGATTGTCCAGAAGTGCCCATTGAGATGATTCTGTGGTTCTTAACTGTAGCCTACTGAGTGCCAGTGACGAGGCTGGGGACCTCTAGTACGCTATCTTTAATTCTCATTTGCACTCATTTTAGAGTAAACAGTAGCCCCGGGTTGAAATGGCTTGCTCCTGGTTGGTTTCAGCCTTTTGCTCCGAATCCACTGAGCTGTTTATCATGATCTGACTCGGGTTGGTTTTGAGATGGGATTTTCCATCAGTTCCTTTGATGAAGGAGCCCTGATGAGTGTTTAGTTGGTGGAGTTTGACGATCTCTCCTCCCTTTTAATGTTTGAGATTTGCCTTTTCGGACTTAGATTAAGGGGTCTTTGGGGAGGAGACTTGGAAATAAAAAAAAAAAAAAAACAGTGTTTGCATGTCATGCTCTGGGCCTTAGTGCCCTGGAAAAATCATGGGGAAGAGTTCAAAAAGTTCCCCCTTTATCAACCCTTTACCTGTTGTACTTTTGATTTTTTTTAAAAGAAAGCATCTATACCATTTTAAAAGTGTGGATGGAAACAAGTATGGCAATGCTAGTTACCCCCCCCCCCTTTTTTTCAAATGAACTTCTTGACCGTTGGTCTTTTGTTGAGGGGAGACAGTGCTCTGTGGAAAGGGACAACACAAACCCCTGCCTGCATGGAGTTTACAGGTTTGCTTAAAAGAATAACTCCCAATTCTTCTGGAAAATAGGATCTATCTCTTAATGTGTAAATAGCAGAACCCAGACACATTAACAGCTGTTACAGCCTCCTTTGATTCTTTTACTGTTTCTCCTTCTCAGCACAGTCTCTGAATTTTGATCAACACTGTTCTGAAATAAGTTTTTAGCTTTTCATTAAGTAGAACTTAATTATAGCTTTAATCAGCTATCTGTGAATCGAGTTAAAGCCTTGTTAGTAAATGTTTCTGGGTTTCTGAATTGAGATGTAAAATTAAACTGGTAAATGGCCACTTTCTTTCAGCCAGTTCAAAGGACATCTCTTTTCCTTTTGTTTTTTTGGTAAGCAATTATCCTGACGGTGGGGGAGGGTAGAAGATACTGTATACTTTATGTAAATCTACTCATTGTGGTTCTTTTTAATATAGAACTGGGGGAGAGGAAAATAAGCTGGAGTCAATGCTTTTCTCAAGATTATACTGGTTTTATTTTTTAAGCATTTTGGAGTTCGCAGAGTTTGATTGGCTTCTGGTAGATGAGCTTTTCTTCTACACAATAGTAAGAGTATTTTCTATCCATTTGGCAGTGATTGAATCTAAGACCCCTGCTGGGTTTACTGCATTCTTCCAACTTATTGGATAACTAGATGCTGAGAGATAACATTCCTAAAATTCGGAGTGGGGGTGGGGTGGAAAGATGGAAGAATCTCTCTGAACTTTGCCTTTTTCCCTTTTGGGAAGGGGTAACTTAAGCGTAGCAGGCAATTGTCCATAACCCACTCCTCTTAACTCCCCAGCAAATAGGGCTTCAGTGTTGGCTCGTGGTGGTCTGGATGGAGAAGGTCGTTTTACTGCACATGCGTTCAGAGCTGCTCTGTTTTAAGACTCAAGTGGGATGTTGCTGGCGTTGTATCCAGCCCACAGAAGAGGCCAGCCTGTGTATACAGGGACGGCAAGCTGGTATTCAGGTTGTAAATCACTCTTGGAAACTGTTAGATCCTTCTGGCTGGGGGGGGCGGTTAACCTTTTTTGTGCCATAGCTTCCTTCTCCACAGAGCGTATTTCAGTGCAAAGAGTAAAAAACACAAACACCAAGGAAATAGATTGCACTGAAACACAGTTATCAAAACCAAAAAACATTGGTGATAGAATAATGTGCTTCTTTATGAACGCATTAAAAAGATGAGCACAGCTGTTCAGGTAACCCAGAATTTCCAGTAAGGCAGCAGCATTAACATCATAGGAAAAGATTGGCTTTCTGTGACGAAGTCGCAGGTTCTGCAAGTACCACTGTGGTGTCTCTCCAACATTTGTCATTGAAAGTCAGATACTAAATTTTAGTTGAGATTAGTGAAAATAAAGATCTCATTTTTGTTTCTTACCTAATTTCATGGACTTCAGTTTAAAAATGCTGGTTTAGAAACGGCTTTCTCAATGAAGGAATATTGTCCCCAAGGGGGTGAACTTTTCTTTTTTTAAGATTTTATTTATTTGACAGATCACAAGTAGGCAGAGAGGCAGGCAGAGAGGGAAGCAGGCTCCCCGCTAGGCAGAGAGCCCGACGTGGGGCTCAGATCCCAAGTGCCCCCTTTTCAAAATTTTTTGGGGGTGTGTGTGAACATTTTCTTGAGGGGATGGGGACAGAAAACTTGATGTACAGTGGATTTTGGCCTTCCTGAAGGACCACACTGCACATACAGATATACAGTATATTTGTGGTATTAAAGTTTCATGGCAAGGGAGGAGAGGTAGTAGTTAAGAAAGCTCTAAAAGCCTCTGTAGAAGGATGAAATTAAAAAAAAAAAAGTGAGAAACTGCTCTAGAAGAAGCAATGATAAATGAGGCCCCTAAGTTTAGCGCCCTTCTTGATGGTACTTAAGAATACAATCCCTGGTCGTCTTTTCCTGGTGAACAGATTCTTACCTTGAGCCACTTAATTCTGTCTGAGCCTCAGTTTGCACATCTGCAAATTGGGCCTGAGGACACTTGTCTAATGATGTGGCTGCAGAGATGAATGGGTTAAGGGAGCATGTGTTTTGCTGGAGGGTGGGGTGGTTCCCCTTACAAACCTGGATGGTATTCTTGCATGTGGCTTTACTGGAGATTTCCAGAAGTTAACAATGGTTGAGTCTAAGGGTTGAAACATGCTAATGAAAAAGAAACCATAGTACAAAGGTTGACCCTTGTAAAATGTTCTCTCCCCCCTCAGTCCCCAGGCCCACACTCCCAAGAGGTAGTACGCAGCCCTAGTTTCTCTTACTATAGACCGAGGATTTTCCACGTACATATTTGTGTCTTTATCCACAAAGGCAGTGGGACCGCAGATCTACACCCCGTTCTCTTCCTCCTCTTGAAATAAATCTGGGGCGGTTGCCCTCTAGAACACCACAAGTAAGAGATCTGCTTTATTTTTTTGTAGGCTACAGATGAATCCCTTTTTCTCTGTGCCCTGACTTCATTTAACCAGAGCCTTCCTGCTTGGCCACAGAGTGTACCTGTTTTTGTTTCTGCTGTTTGTTAGTAAGAGAAATGTATCCTTATTTCATAAAGTGAATTCCTAACAAGGGTCAGAGGAGAACTGCTGGGGAACCAACCTGATGTTGCTGCGTGCTGAGTGCTGCGGAAGGAACTGTATCTTTCTCTCTTCTGTGCACCTCCCGGTAGGGTGTATTTCCCTGCCAAGGGAAACTTGTTAAAAGTTGTCCTTTTTAAAGTTCTTGACACATAATTGCCAGAATTGCTTTTCCAGAAAGAGTGCTACATAACACTGCCTCTGACACCTCACTCCTAGTCCTGGGAAAGTAGGGGGATAGATACTGACTGTATTCTGGGAATTGACAAATATTTTTAACTTGACTTGAAATATGGCTGGGATTGGGAATTTAACCTGTCGAACACCTGGAGGGTAGCAGGGATGTGTTTTGTACTAGCGCCTTTGTTTTTTTTTTTTTTTTTTTTTTTTAAGATTTTATTTATTTATTTATTTATTTGATGGGGACATAGACAAGCAGGGGGAGTGGGAGAGGGAGAAGCAGGCTTCCTGCTAAGCAGGTGGCCAGGTGCAGGGCTTGATCCTGGGATGCTCGGATCATGATCTGAGCTGAAGGCGGACGCTTAACGATGGAGCCACCCAGGTGCCCCTGTGTACTAACTTTTCAAGTGACTTCCAGGAGTTCCAGAAAGATTGTAGTAGCATGTGTCCGCGTCCCTTTCCCCTTCTTGCCAACCTGACCCCTCAGGCTTTTCTGTCCTTCCTGGGGTGTCTTTGAGAGGAGAGATAGTTGCAGTCTCAACAGAAGAAACATGATGGTAGGAAGTGAAGGAAGGAGGGAAGTTGTGGGGCTGCATGCCTGGGTTTTAATATTGGCCCTGCCCTTTATCACCTGTGTTACTTTGGGCAAACTGATACCCTCTGTGCCTCGGTTCCCCCTCTGAAATACAACGGCCCCTACCTCAGAGTTGTTAGAACCTGTGAGTTGTTTAGAATTACGCCTGGCAACATAGTATAAGTGCTCAGAAGTTAGCTATGACTAATTTTTAATTGTGTTGCCTTGGGCAAGGCACGATCCTTCAGTTTGTTTCTCTCGTTTGTCAGTGGGGCAGGTAATTTAATAGATTGGGTGAGTATAGTAGGGGGCACCTAGAGGTCCCCGGTCCGACCTGCAGACAGAACATCATGGTCATCATTTCACCACCGGTCGGATCCCTAGCTGCCCTGTGGTGTGCCCAGTAGGAGGTGGGATGTGTTGGTGAATGAGTTTGGCATTCAGTGATGGTGGTTAGAAAAGTTTTGTTCCCCAGTTTCCCAGCTAACCATGGGAGCCACTAGAGATAGAAGGGTGGAGAGAATAATGTTCACTGAACTCCACAGTATCTGCACCTTTCTTGCCAGGTTCCATCCAGGATGGCATCGGGCACATTAGTAAGTATTTCACACATTTGTTAAAAACTTCACTGAACCCAGGCATACCTGCCGCATGAGGTTGTCACAGTTATGCTTGTTTTGGGCAGATCCTGAAGAGTAAGGCTTCCATATCCAGCTTGTTCACAGGCAAGTGCTGGGTCAGCCCTAACCTACGCTCCCTACACTGGCGGGCCAGACCTGTTAGTAGTGGCTGTTGGCTCTTCGTCCCTGGCTCACCGCCAACCCACACACGCCTTACAAAACTTCGTAGCGCTAGGTCTGAAATTCATAAAGAATGGGCTTATGTAAATTTTAAAGAATTACTTTTTGAAAGCCGGAAATCTGTAGATCTTCTCAAGAGAAACACACTTTCCTGGGACACCTGCGTGGCTGTCAGTTAAGTGTCTGACTTCAGCTCCGTCATGATCCCAGAGTCCTGGGATGAATCCCGCATCCGACTCCTTCCTCAGCAGGGAGCCTGCTTCTCCCTTTGCCTGCTGCTTGCCCTGCTTGTGCTTACAACTCTTCTCTTTCTGGCAAATAAATAAAATCTTAAAAAAAAAAAAAAGGAAATAAACTTTTCTTTCAAGATCACTTCCACCCCCATTCTGTGCAGGACGTCCTCAGTCAAACCCCCATGGTTTTAGGGACTGTAATCACCCAAGAAGGAGTTGAGAGGCAAAATATATTAGTTTGCTTTAAAAAGTAATAATTTATTTAAATGTGAGATGTATCCTTCTCGGCCTCTCTTCCATCCATTTGTACATTTCAGACATGTTGTATTTTAAACAAAAGTGGTCACATTTTATGTATTTTTCTGCAGCCTGTTTTCTTTCACCTAACTTCGTCTCCATGTGAGAGCATCCAGAAGTTAACGCCATTTCTGCTGTATGGCTGAATACAGAACATTTAACATTTCTGTTTAAAAACAAACAAACCAAAACTGTTCTTAGATGGATCTTTGTATACATGTGCAATTATCTGTTGGTTTAGATCCTGACTCTGAGGTATACCTCTGGTTTCTCCGAGGGGGAGTGTACCTACAATTGGATAGCCAGGAAATGAGAACAGTAAAGTAGCTTGGGGGACTTTTCACCTGACTTCTTGTTTTTAGGACCCAGATGTCCAGATAAAAGCCACAGTCTCAAGATGGGCAATTTAATATGCAGGCTTCCATTAACCCTGAAGGGAATAGGACCCAATTACAAAAGAAATTTGGAGACCAGCCCAGAACAGGAAGGTGTTTGATTTTGTATATTTCATTTCAGATATATTATAGGAATAGAAGTTGCAAGTAGAAGTTGCAGCGAAACCCATCATTCTCATCCCCTTTCATTCCCCGGCTTCTCTTTTTACATAATGGCTTATTAATATAGTGTCCAGACCAATGAGACATTCCTCTAGTTTTTCATGATCTATAAGTATAAGATCATCAGAGTCTTTTTCCCTATGGTCACAGCCTTCTTTGAACATGAAATCTTTTGTCAGTGTCTCATGAAAATGTTCCTAGAATGGGGTGCCTGTGGCTCAGTCATGAAACCTCTGCCCTTGGCTCAGGTCATGATCACAGCGTCCTGGGATCGAGCCCTGCATCGGGCTCCCTGCTCAGCGGGGAGTCTGCCTCTCTGTCTAGCTCCCTTGTGCTTGGTTTTCCTCTTCCGCTATATCTCTCTTGTCATAAATAAGTAAAAATCTTCTTTAGTGTCTGCCTTTTTTTTTTTTTTTTTAAGTAAAAATCTTTTTTAAAAAAGAAAATACTCCTTGGACTATCCGCTTGGCCTTCCTGTGTAAATGGACCAGCGTGCTGTTCTCTGTATTTTCAGTGTTGGCCCCTTGGAACTGGGAAGGTGCACTCGTAATGCGGTTCCCTTTCAGCAGCCCTGGCGTGGGGATGAGCAGCTGTATTTTGGACGTTCCCAGTGTC
The DNA here is from genome assembly GCF_030435805.1 of Mustela lutreola. Taxonomy (NCBI): domain Eukaryota; kingdom Metazoa; phylum Chordata; class Mammalia; order Carnivora; family Mustelidae; genus Mustela; species Mustela lutreola. The sequence goes on from NC_081298.1 coordinate 9,715,499, forward strand.
ACTTATATTCACTGCGTGAGACCCACTGGCCTTTGCAAGCTTGCTCTGAGTGGAGTGCAGAGCTCCAAGGGGATTATTTTAATAAAGAGAAGTTGTATGAATTTCCTAGGGTTTCCATAAACTATTGCTGCAAATTGGATGGCTTTTAAGCGTAAATTCAGGCGAATGGTTCTGGAGGCCGGACACCTGAAATTGAGGTGTCAGCGAGGGTGGCTTCCTTCTGGAGACGGGAGAAGGGTTTCAAGCCTCCTTTCTGTCTCCTGTTGGCTTCTGGCAGTCCTGGCTTAGAGCCCCGGTAATTCCTTCCTAGGGTCTTACTTGTTCCATCTCTCATTCCCTGTCTCTTCAAGAACATCAAGCAATGGGTTAGGGACTCTCCCAGTTAGATTTGTAAAGATCCTGCTCCCAGTAAGTTCACATGCACAGGTGCTGGGTATAAGGACTTGGACATACTTGGCCGCCCAGGGGGTGGGGTGGGGGGTGTAGATGGGAGTGGGCACAGTTAACCCACTACACAAGTGGTTAGTTGGTTCTGACCTCTGGAGGCCTAGTTCCCTTTTACAGTCTTCTGCCTGTTTGGACACAGGAAGATGTCTGTATGGTGAGTTGTGGTTCTTTGCTAGAAAGAGCCCCCGTGCCCCTTCTTAGGCATCATTCTTAGCTTGTGCTCTCTTGTCCCAGGTGCTCCCATGAACCCCCCGGGGAGTGGCAGTGAAGCCAGCAGGGATGGCCTGACCTCGAAGAGGACCCGTCGGGAGGAGACTCACATCTGCGAGAAATGCTGCGCCGAGTTCTTCAGCTTCTCCGAGTTCTTCGAACACAAGAAAAATTGCACTAAGAACCCCCCCGTCCTCATCATGAACGACAGCGAGGGGCCGGTCCCTCCCGACGACTTCTCCGGGGCTGGGCTGAGTCCGGGCAGCAAGGAGGGGCCCAGGGAGGACGGCGAGGGCGGAGGCTCGGGGGAGGCGAAGGAGAAGCTGGGCGCCGAGCCTGTCGTGTTCCTGAAGACCGAGGCCGCCCTGCCGGCCGCATCCCAGGACATAAGCTACGTACCCAAAGGCAAAGTGGCCAACACGAACGTCACTCTGCAGGCGCTGCGGGGCACCAAGGTGGCCGTGAACCAGCGGAGCGCGGACGCGCCGCCGGCCCCCCTGCCCGGCGCCAGCAGCATCCCGTGGGTCCTGGAGCAGATCCTGTGCCTCCAGCAGCAGCAGCTGCAGCAGATCCAGCTCACGGAGCAGATCCGCGTGCAGGTGAACATGTGGGCGTCGCACGCCCTGCACTCCGGCGCCGCGGGGGCCGACGCCCTCAAGACCTTGGGCAGCCACATGTCCCAGCAGGTGTCGGCGGCCGTGGCGCTGCTCAGCCAGAAAGCCGGAAGCCAGGGCCTGTCCCTGGACGCCTTGAAGCCAGCCAAGCTACCTCACGCAAACGTCCCTTCCGCCGGCGCCGGCTCCGCGTCCCCCGGGCTGGCGCCCTTCGCCCTGAAGCCAGACGGGACGCGGGTGCTGCCGGGCGTCATGTCGCGCCTCCCCGGCGCTTTGCTACCTCAGGCCCCAGGCTCTGTGCTCTTCCAGAGCCCTTTCTCCACGGTGGCCTTAGACCCGTCCAAGAAAGGGAAGGGGAAGCCACCGAACGTGTCCCCCGTGGAGGTCAAAGCCAAAGACGAGGCCGTCCTCTGCAAGCACAAGTGTAAGTACTGTAGCAAGGTTTTTGGGACTGATAGCTCCTTGCAGATCCACCTCCGCTCCCATACCGGAGAGAGACCCTTCGTGTGCTCGGTCTGTGGCCACCGGTTCACCACCAAGGGCAACCTCAAGGTGCACTTTCATCGACATCCCCAGGTGAAGGCGAACCCCCAGCTCTTTGCTGAGTTCCACGACAAAATGGCGGCAGGCAATGGCATTCCCTATGCACTCTCTGTACCTGTCCCCGTAGAGGAGGCGAGTCTCTCTTTAGACAGCAAACCTGTCCTTGTAACAGGGACCCCCAACCTAGGGCTACCTCAGAATCTCTCATCAGGGACTAACCCCAAGGACCTCTTGGGCGGCCCTCTGCCCCACGACCTGCAGCCCGGGCCTTCTCCAGACAGTGAGGATGGATCCCTGCTCCCTGGGGTGGGGCCACACCACAGTTCCCCGAGGGTTGGTGGCTTCCAAGGGAGCGGGACACCTGAGCCGGGGTCCGAGACCCTGAAATTGCAGCAGCTGGTAGAGAACATCGACAAGGCCACCACCGACCCCAACGAGTGTCTCATCTGCCACCGGGTCTTGAGCTGCCAGAGCTCCCTCAAGATGCATTACCGCACGCACACCGGGGAGAGGCCGTTCCAGTGTAAGATCTGCGGTCGGGCCTTCTCCACCAAGGGCAACCTGAAGACGCACCTCGGGGTCCACCGAACCAGCGCGTCCGTGAAGACGCAGCACTCGTGCCCCATCTGCCAGAAGAAGTTCACCAACGCGGTCCTGCTGCAGCAGCACATCCGGATGCACATGGGCGGCCAGATTCCCAACACGCCCCTGCCCGAGAGCCCCTGTGACTTCACGGGGCCTGAGCCCATGATGGTCAGTGAAAATGGTGGTGCGGGTGCCGTCTGTCAGGACGACGTTCTCGAAAGCATTGATGTGGATGAGGTCAGCCCCCAGGATGCCCCCGGGAGCTCCTTGAAGGTCCCCGTCCCTCTTCCCAGCGTCCACTCGGCATCCCCCACGCTCGGGTTTGCCGTGACGGCTTCCCTCGATGCCCCGGGGAAGGTGGGTCCTGCTCCTCTTGTCCTGCAGCGGCAGAACAGCAGAGAGAACGGCTCGGTGGAGAGTGATGGCCTGACCAACGACTCGTCGTCCTCAGTGATGGGAGACCAGGAGTACCAGAGCCGAAGTCCAGATGTCCTGGAGATGGCGTCCTTCCAGGCGCTGTCCCCAGCCAATAGCCAGGCAGAAAGCCTCAAGTCCCGATCTCCTGATGCTGGTGGCAAGGCAGACGGCTCCGAGAACAGCCGCACTGAGATGGAAGGTGATAGAGCTTTGGATTTAACTTAGGTCCATTTTGGGCACAAGGTCATCCAAAAGGAACCTGGGTTGAACTTGGCAAATGGACAGTGTGGCGTGTGCAGAGCAGCTCTTCTGTAGGGCAATTAGCCTCTCTGTGCTTCTGGGTGGAGGGGATTAGTAGCTGCCTCTGTCTGAGCACTGACATCCTTCTGTTGATGGTGGTTAATGCAGTTTGGGTATGGACAGCACACTTGCCAGTTTTTAACTTTTGTGGTTGAGCCCCAGGGAGACATTGGGTAATCTTACGGAAATGATCCAGTAGAAGAATGTGTTTGAGAAAGTAAGCGCTGCTTTTTGGCCACTGAGATAAGCCATAGTTCCTTGATTCTGAGGTCCCGTTCCCTACTGCAAGGTTCAAAGATTAATAATGGGGGGGGTGAGGAGGAGAATCTGACCCATTTTAAAATGCACATACAAAATGGGTGGGGTACCCGTTGATGTTAGCGGTGAAATGGGGGAACAGCTGCTGATAGAATGAAATAAACCTGGTGTCTGGGCATGCCTTTTTTTTTTTTTTGCTTGGCGGGGGCGGTGGGGGGAGTGTGTGGATATGGTGGGGGGGGCAGCAAAGCCAAGTTGATTGAGCTATAGCAAAGAGGTAGCACGAAGCTCCCAAGGAGGGAGGGGATCTGAGAAAGTTGCCCTCTGTGCATAAAAGATCGTTTTTTCTTAAAAAATAGTTTTTAGGTATTTACTTTTAAGTAAACTCGACACCCCACACCCAACATAGGTTTGGAACCCACTACCCGGAGATCAACAAGAGTCACAGTCCTCCACCCTCTGAGCCAGCCAGGCTTCCCTTAAAGATAACTTTTTATGCAGGAACTTGGAATTTTAGGTGTTTGTGTGTGGCCTGTACCCTGATGCCAGCATGGTGACTTCCCCCAAGTACTTGAGCTGTTCCTCCCTGGGCAGGTCGATGTGCCAGAGAGAAAGGCTGCGTCCGAGGTACACAGTTCGCAGAAGCGGTTCCCAGGCTCTCGGTGGGCAGCTGTCATCAGAGCTCTTTTGTGGTTTGAGAAGGCATGAATATGGGATGATAAAAGTCTGGGATTTCTTTTCTCTGGATACTAGGTCGTAGCAGTCTGCCATCGACATTTATCCGAGCCCAGCCAACCTATGTCAAAGTTGAAGTCCCTGGCGCCTTTGGTGGACCCACGACCATGTCCCCAAGCATGACGCCTTTGTTAACGGCCCAGCCACGCCGACAGGCCAAGCAGCACGGCTGCACACGTTGTGGGAAGAACTTCTCCTCGGCGAGCGCCCTGCAGATCCACGAGCGGACTCACACGGGGGAGAAGCCTTTCGTGTGTAACATATGTGGGCGAGCGTTTACCACCAAAGGCAACCTGAAGGTGCGTGTCTCGCGGGGGCGGGGGATGTTGAGCAGCAAGTCTTCATTGGTGTTCGTCCATCTGTGGCGGATTCTTCTGTTGAGAACAGTGGGATGGGGCACCTGGGTGGCTCAGTGGGTTAAAGCCTCAGCCTTGGGCTCAGGTCATGATCCCGGGGTGCTGGGATTGAGCCCCGCATCGGGCTCTCTGCTCAGCGGGGTGCTGTTTCTGCCTCTCTCTGTCTGCCGCTCTGCCTTCTTGTGCTCTGTCAGATAAATGAATAAAATATTTTTTTTATTTTAAAGATTTTATTTATTTATTTGACAGAGAGAGAGATCACAAGTAGGCAGAGAGAGAGAGAGAGGAGGAAGTAGACTCCCCGCTGAGCAGAGAGCCCGATGTGGGGCTCGATCCCACGACCCCAGGATCGTGACCTGAGCTGAAGGCAGAGGCTTTAACCCACTGAGCCACCCAGGCGCCCCCAATAAAAACAAAAACAGTGGGATACCATGTAGTCAAATCTCATAGCTGGCTCTCAAAATAAGCATCGGAAAGTATGTTTTCTCACATCACGATGCTGCTCAAAGTGGGGTATTTTGTGCCGGCTGTCTGAAATTGGTCATATACCGCCCCCCCGCCCCGATCTTAGCGACACATGAGATAGTAATGCATTTTGCAGAGGATGCTTTTCGAGGAATGGGACATGAAGTCTTTTGGATGTTTCTGTCTCAGTATAACATAGTAGTTACACGTAGGGTGGTTTTTCCCTGATGCTGGGGCAGACCGTGCCCTCTCTCTACAATCATACAGTACCTGGGCGAGATCCAGCCTGGAGACTGATGATGATACGTGGTGCATAGTGTAATGTGGTGTTGATAAGTCATTTAGCGTGTATGTGTACAGACTCGATGATGACCGTGTGTGTTGGTTTCTGTTTTTCCTGGTCTGCTGGGTTGAAGTAAGTAGCTGTGAATGAAGTGTATCTGGTAGCAAGTCTCCAGGTTATCAGTTGTGTTAAAACCCTGTGGCTGGGTCCTTTTAGAGAATGGCCTTGACTATCCTTAGATTCCACCCAGAATTTATCGGGGAGATGGCGAGGAGACTCGCCCACGTACGGACTAAAAGTGGCATGTGTAAGAACAAAGGATGGGAACTGGGGACCTGGGTTTTTTCCCCTGGCCCCACCTGGTGGTTTGGGTGAGATGTTCTCGGCTTTCTTCTTTATTTCTCTCCACGGGTAGACAGTTGAGTTGAATTCATTGTGGCTCAGGGGTTAAAACTTAGGTTTTTTTTTTTTTAAGATTTTATTTATTTGTCGGAGAGCGAGTGCACAGGCAGGGAGAGCAGCAGGAAGAGGGGAGGGAGGACCAGACTTGAGGCTGAGCAGGGAGCCTGATGAGGGACTGGATCCCAGGACCCGGGATCATGACCTGAGCTGAAGGCAGATGTTTAACTGACTGAGCCACCCAGGCGTCCCAAAACTTCAAGGCTTAATATACAGCCTTAAAGAGCTGTAAGATTGTATATCATTTAATTTAAAAAAATACACATACTACAAAAACAAGCTGTGTTTTGATTTTGTCATTGGTGAAAATGCCAAGGATGGAGCAGTAATACCAACTTCAGAAATCCAAAGCTTCAGTTAATTCCCAGGACCTGGGATCTGCCCAGGGAAGGTCTGGAGCTCCTTTTGCTGCACAAACGGCTTTGGGCAGATAATGGCTCCTTGTACCTGTTTCGCAGGCATGGGGATAATGGTAGTGACAATTTCAGAGTTGTCCTGGAGATTAAATGAGTTACATCGTAATGTGTTTCCAGTTAGGCGTGGAACGTCATAACAGCATAGAGCGCTGCAGAGCAGGTTATTCCTGAGCCCACTGGCAAGATAGCTACTAACTTCTGAGGGAGTTGGTGCGTTGAAATGAGGTGACCTGGGGCACCTGGAAGGCTCACTGGTTAAACATCTGCCTTCAGCTCTGGTTATGATCCCAGGATTCTGGGATCAAGCCCCGCATTGGGCTCCCTGCTTGGCAGGAAGCCTGGTTCTCCCTCTCTCACTCCCCCTGCTTGTGTTCCCTCTCTTGCTGTGTATTTCTCTGTCAAATAAATAAATAAAATCTTAAAAAAAAAAGAAAAAGAAATGAGGTGACCTGAGAAAATAGTGCCCACCGCATTTTTTTTTAAAGGGTTTTAGAAACTCAAAAGCCAGACAAGACCTGTATTTAGAAAAGGGGCTGAGTGGAAGGAGGTGCTATGATTTCTGTCATCAGGAGGTCTGCCACCCCAGAATGACCAGCATTCATTCCAACGGTGGCCTTCCTGTCACTGCCCCAGCGGGGCTTGCTTCTCTCTGATGACGATCGTTGATGATGATCATTGATGAAGCATGTGTTTGTAGATCAGTCCACGAGGGCAGCATCTGTTCTGTTCAAAAGTTAGTTTTCAGCTCGGGTTTTTACACAGGCTGCTTGGAGACCTCATGTGCAGTGAGAATTCGTCCTTACACACTTTGTCCAGTATTCCCCAATGGCATGGTTTTTGCAAAAAAGCTAATGTGAATAGATAACATAACCAGGATATTGACATGGATGCAATGTCCTGGTCTTAACGGATTTTCCCATTTTATTTGTACTCCATGTGTGCTTTTGTGTCAAGTTCTGTGCAGTGTTACTACCTGTGCAGGCTGGTTCTTCACAGATTTTAACTGTAGCACTTGAGAAGGCTTAGTACACAGGGTCCCTGTAGTTGTTTATGGGGACAGAATGGGAGCAAATGTCCCCCGCTTTGGTTGTCTTTACTTGCCTCCAGGCAGGAATGTGGGCCCATTGTTGCTAGATCTTGATTTTCATGCCCCCTTCCAACACCCCCCACCTCCAACACCCACCCCAGCAACCCCCAACACCAGAGAACATATACCTGAATTTTGAAAATGTTCCAGCCCATCTGCAGACGGATGAGCTTGCCAATATGCACGCCATCAAATCTGTTTTGGCGGAAACTTTTCTGTTTCTCTTCCCATAGGTCCATTACATGACCCACGGGGCCAACAACAGCTCGGCGCGCCGTGGGAGGAAGCTGGCCATCGAGAACACCATGGCTCTGTTAGGAACTGATGGGAAGAGAGTCCCTGAGATGTTTCCCAAAGAAATCCTGGCGCCTTCGGTGAACGTGGACCCCGTCGTGTGGAACCAGTACACCACCATGCTCAATGGAGGTCTGGCCATGAAGACCAATGAAATCTCTGTGATCCAGAGCGGAGGGATTCCTACCCTCCCAGTTTCCCTGGGGGCCAGCTCCATTGTGAACAACACCACGATCTCCAAGATAGATGGCTCCCAGTCAGCCATCAGTGCTGAAGTGGAAAAGCCAGGTGCTGCTGATGGCGTCCCCAAACACCAGTTCCCTCACTTCCTCGAAGAAAATAAGATCGCAGTCAGCTAAGCTCTAGGAGAGGAACGCTGATTGAAGGAGAAACGCAGGCAGAATGACCTCTGGAACTGTACTTTTCTCTCCCTTTTTTCAAAGAACCCATCTCCTCCTGTTTGTTTCTTACTGATGTGCAAATAATGTTTACAGTTGTGATCACAACCTCAGGCAAGTCCTACAATCAGATGTCAGTATGCTGCTTTGCAAAAAAAAAAAAAAAAAGAAAAAAAAAGAAAAAAATAAAAAAAAAATTTGAAAAAGGAAAAAAACTGAAAAAAAAAAAAAAAACCCCAAAAACCCAAAAGAAGAAAATACATACTAAAACAAATACAGACTAGAATTTCTTTAATTTTGGAAAGAAGCGGGTCTTGCAAAGTAGCTCTGTTACTTGGCGACAAACTGTATACATAAAAATCTTTGTACAACCGAGGGTAACTGTTTCCAAAGACTCTCCCTATTTCAAGTTGGAACTTACTGAACTACAATGGGAAAGACAACTGTTAGACTAATTCCTGGGGGGGGTTACTAGATACTTCCCTGGTGACTGTATGCGGGTACGTGGACGTGATCTGGCATCTCTGTTTAGGGACCTGTGTTTGACCACCAAGCCTCCTTCTCCTATCCTTCCTTCCTTTTTTTCCTGAATGTACTTTTTTTTTTTTTTAAAACTAAGGTTGCAGAATTAACAAAATTCCTTCAACCTTGGAACCTTAAATAGGATGCCCTCAAATGGACTACGTTTAGTCCGAAGGGAGTCAATGTGTGTTGCTGCTTATTTAAATAACAGTTCAGTTAGAGCCCCAAGAGTGCCAATGTACTGCCTTGCTTTCCAGATGCCTCCTTCCTGAGCCACCAGGAGAGGTGGGCAGCTGAGCAGGGACCCTCAGGTGACTTCATTTGGTTCGCCAGTGCCTACTCGATTGAAGAAGTTGGGTTTTCGTTCTAGAAGAAAGTCACAGAAGGGCATGTTCCTCATAGGTTCTCATACTAATTTGTACAAAAATGTCCTTGGTGCATTTTAATGCCAAGTTACTATGAAGATTGTTGAGTGTTGCATGAAGGCTACAAAGTTGGAACAGGCAAGTTCATGGGTGTGAAAGCTTTAATTTATCTACCTCATTTATTTTTTTATTTTTGTAGCCATAGCGTCTATTTTCCTATTTTTGACCGCTGAAGTGTTCTCATGTCTTAAACCTTGAGTTGATTAATGTAGTGAGAGCCGCCGGACATTTAAGATATTTTCTTGATTCTTTGGTTTTTGTTTTTTTGTTTTTGTTTTTTAACTCCCTCCCCTTTTTGTATATGGAATGATGAAACGTGCTCTCATGGTTCAAAAAGGAAGGAGAAAGACAGACCATAATGTCTGAGTGGAGAAATCTCCTGCTTTGTGGGGAAGTAGATCAAGACTGTTACCAAAAGTTTGTCTGTGTTATTGCACCTGACTTTTAGGATCCAAAAAAATTTTTTTTGCCACGTTGTGCCTTTCCTTCTGGAATTGTATGTTGAACACAATGCTAGTAACCTGTTTACACTGTGAAGTGGATATTGTTACAGAGAACATGCCAGAGCCTTTCTTACTGTTAAGTAATGCCCTTGTGAATGTATAATCTTTGGAGAAACCCTGTAGTTTTACCTGCTGATGCTGTCTTGTTGGAGAATAAATTTTGGATGGTTTTTTTTTTTTTTTTTTTTCCTTCCTTTCCCCCCACCACCAGGCATGTATGAGTTGTTCTGGTTCGTTTCTGCTCTAAACCTGAGAACTCTCATTTGGCCCTCAGGACCCTCCAGGTCCCAGAATCGAAGATATATGTGCATCTGGTTACATCCATTCTGTCCCCGTGTTCTCAAGTACACAGATAATTGCTTGCTGCTTGGCATCTTTCTTTTTAAGCCAAAAAGTTCTGTTAGAGTAAATTTATTCTAGGGAACTTCTACTTGTGACCACAGGAGGCTTACCATACCGAGATTCCTCCATGACTGCCCATCCTAATCTGGTATGAGTCACTGGGCAGAGAGAGACACCATTTCCTCCAGAACGGACTGCTGAGAATCACATAGGACTTGGCACTTTATTCCAAGGGAAGATTGCATGAGAGGATGGTGGAAGAAATATCCACTAGGGAGAGACAAGGGCAAGATGAGGTTAGTGTCCTACTGGGAAGGTACCCTGTTGTCTTACCTTTGCAGTGTTTCTCTTTGCAAACCCAGTGGGAAGTACCAGAGTCAGGCTTGAGAACCTTGCAGATACGGATGCGACCCCATCAGTGAACCGGTTCTCCTGACCGCCGAGGACGCTGGGGATTCCGTTCTCGTGGCCTTTAACCTGATGTGAGCCCGGCTTGGCTACCTCCTCGGGAGGTGGGTTCCTCTCCTCCCTGCAAGGGTTGTCCGTCCTTTGGCCTCAACTCATCTAAATTTGGAGTGAGGTGGGCATTGCATTTTCTCTGAAAGCAAGATTAACCCAGCTCTTAGATAATGGAAATGGAAGGATAAACCCTAATCACGCTGGGAAGTACTTACTTGGCTGAGAGGGGAAAGCAGGCTCCCTGCTGAGCAGAGAGCCCAATGCGGGCCTTGATCCCAGGACCCTGAGATCATGACCAGAGCAGAAGGCAGCGGCTTAACCCACTGAGCCACCCAGGCGCCCCTCGTAAACAGTCTTGCTCATCATTGAGGGATAGTGTTCCTCCTGGCCAGTTGACCTCGGAGAGCTTCCTACCGCAGGGATCGATGGGGCGAGGGTGGATGGTCCGAAGACGGACCCATGGGGCAACGTGGGTTGGCAGTGGTTTGCGTAAGTGTGCATTTCGTCTGTATGTGTGTTTTCTCCGCCCTGAGGTTGAAGCTACTTCTCCAGGTTGGGATGTGAGCGCGCCACGTAGAGTCTCGCTCGTTTCTGTTGAAGGAGCCAGTGTGTAAGCAGTGCAGGTGTCCCGAGACTTGGTCATTTCAGACCTGCCTACCTCTTGGTATTTCTGGGTTCCTTGTAGTCAGACTCTGTTGTTGAAACCTGATGGGAGATCGAAGGAAATGGCCGCTTACCCACTTGAAACTGTCACTTGTATCTCAGTGAGACGGGAGGGGGGGTGGGAATATACTCCGTATTTCCCCCGACCCTCTGCCTTCAGTTGGCACCCCTAGAACCTGTCAGAAAAGCGTTCTGGGAAAGGAACTGGTGCTTTGTTGTAGTCGTGTTTGTAGAGAGGGTCTGGGGAAGGTTAGAGGAGGCCCCTTGCTCCAGGTGGAGATGGTGCCTTGTTTGATGGGCCCACCTGGCCTGTCAGCTGTGCAGCAGGGGAGGGTGGTCGGGAAGGAAGGTGGCGGTTCCCCTCTCCGTGTCTGGGAGCACTGGGTTGAGCCAGGTGACCTCTGAAAGTATGGAAATGCCTGCATGTTTACAGGAAGCCCTTCAGTGGTTTCAAAGGCAACTGTCACAGCTGCAAGACCTGCTTACAGTGCTGTAGGTGGCTTGAGCCCCAACTGGGAAGTTAATGCCGGTCCACATCCCATAGAACATCAGGAAACAAAGTCAGGGGTTATGTGACATGGGTACACATCTGGTCGGCAAAGGATGGGTTCATGAGATCACGACCTTGGATATCTCATCTGCGAAATGGGGAGAATATATTTGATTTCTAGGATTATGGCGAGAGCATGAAAACTACCTGGAACGCAGGGGGTGTTCGGGATGGCAGTCCCCCCTTGTTCTCCTGTTGGGCTCAGAAAGTCCACCCTATCCTTAGGGAGATTGGGCCCAACCCCGGGGGCAGGTGGATCTGGATTCAGTGTGTTGAGGCCCAAGGAGGTCACCTGGGTCAGGAGGTGCCCAGCAGTGGGCACCTCCTTTATCTTGAAGATGACGGTTACGTAGCTCCTTGCATGTGCACGATGGTGTATTTCCATCATTCCCGGATGGATTGCTTTCGAAGCATAAGGTGCAAGGGGAAATAGAGGCGGAGTCAGGGTAATTTTTTTTTTTTAAGATTTTTTTTTTTATTTGACAGAGATCACAAGTAGGCAGAGAGAGAGGAAAGGATGCAGGCTCCCTGCTGAGCGGAGAGCCCGATGCGGGGCTCCATGCCAGGACCCTGGGATCATGACCTGAGCAGAAGGCTGAGGCTATAACCCACTGAGCCACCCTGGCGCCCAAAGTTGGGATAATTTTTAAGGTGGGTTTTCACATAGCAACTGAGTTTCAACAGGGTTCATCCCGTTCATGGGTTCCTGTGTGTGTGTGTGTGTAACCTTCCCCCCTGCTGTTGACCCAACCCAAGATCTCCCGATGCCCGTGGTCGGAAGTGAAGGTGGCAGGACACTGCTCTCTCTTAGACCCTCATCCCTTGGTGTGGCAGAAGTTCATTCTGGGTCTGTCAAAAAGCTGTATTTCGGCTAAGCCTGTGTTTCTGACCCTGGGATCACGACCTAAGCAGAAGACAGATGCCCCCAAAGGTATTCATTGAAAGAAGGCACTTTTTTCTGTGGAGAAAGCCGAAGGTCTTTGTAGAGCCTTGATCCTACCAGTTCCTCAGTTCTGCTCTCTCTTTACAAACAAAATCATGAAGCGTTTAAATAAGGAATGCCAATTTCTCTCTTAAGATTTTATTTGCGATAGGGGGTGCCTGGGTGGCTCAGTGGGTTAAAGCCTCTGCCTTCGGCTCAGGTCATGATCTCAGGGTCCTGGGATCAAGCCCCACATCGGGCTCTCTGCTCCAAGGGGAGTCTGCTTCCTCCTCTCTCTGTCTGCCTCTCTTCCTACTCCTTGTGATCTCTGTCTGTCAAATAAATAAATAAAAACTTAAAAAAAAAATTTTATTTGCGATAGAGCTGGCACGTGCAAGAGTGCACACGGGTTGTGGGGGAGAGGGAGGGAGAGAAGCAGGCTCCCCGTTTGAGCTGAAGGCAGACGCTTAACTGACTGAGCCACCCAAGTGCCCCAGGAATACCCATTCCTTTTTGAAAAAAGAAATTGACTGTTTATTGCTTTTGCCTAACAAATACATCTCTTTGGCCATCTATTTTATTTGAAGTCACAGGCGGTACATTATTCATAAATGGCAGAGAATGTCCTTTATCTTCCAGAAGGATCTAAAAGTAAATGAGTCTTGAAGGATGTCTACATGCAGAAGTGGATTTCCTCAGGAAAGCTGGGAAAAAGTTTGGTTAGAAAATTAAAGTACGGGGCGCCTGGGTGGCTCAGTGGGTTAAGTCGCTGCCTTCGGCTCAGGTCATGATCTCAGGGTCCTGGGATCGAGTCCCGCATCGGGCTCTCTGCTCAGCAGGGAGCCTGCTTCCTCCTCTCTCTCTCTGCCTGCCTCTCTGCCTACTTGTGATCTCTCTCTGTCAAATAAATAAATAAAATCTTTAAAAAAAAAAGAAAATTAAAGTACGTTTTGCTGTAAAATATAACTGGCAAAGTGGCATGACCCCAAATATGAATTATGATTGTACTGAATTTGTGTGTGTGTGTGTATATATATATATATATATATATATATATATATTTTTTTTTTTTTAAGATTCCCAGGCACCCCAGAATTTGTATTTTTTAAATTGAGGTATATGTCATATTTATTAGTGACAGGTATGACATAATGATTCAGCGTTTGTGAAATGGCCACAGAGATTACGAATGCCCTTTTTTTTTTTTTTTTTTAAATGTTTTACTTCTTTATTTGACAGAGCACAAGCAGGGGGAGAGGCAGAGGGAGACGGAGAAGCAGGCTCCTTCAGAGAAGGGGAAGTCCAATATGGGACTGGAGCCTAGGACTCCAGGATGATGACCTGAGCAGAAGGCAGTGGCTTAAGCAACTGAGCCACACAGACACCCTAGGAACCCATTTATATTAAAAGGAAATGGGTTGGTTTTCAAAGCAATCAGTCTGATATGCCCAAAGAAGCCATTGTTTTTGGTCAGATATGGCTGTTGTGTATGGTTTTACGATCTTAGCACACATGAAAATCCAGACTTACGGCTAAAGGAAAAAATCCGGAACCACGGACACCTGGGTGGCTCAGTCGGTTGGGCATCTGTCTTTGGCCCAGATCATGACCCTGGGATCCTGGGATGGAGTTCTGAGTTGGGCTCCCTGCTAAGCACAGAGCCTGGTTCTCCCTCAGCCTGCTGTTCTCTGCTTGGGCTCTTTGTCTCACGTGTTCTCTCTCTCTCAAAATTCAAAAAACAAAAAAAAAATTCTAGGTCTGTGTCATTTAGCTTTAACATGTTCCAGCTATTCCTGAATATCAAAAGAAATAAAGAGCTTTAGTTAAACTAGGCCAAAATCAGGGTAAGGAAGTAAATTTACCTCTCACAAGTGGGCTTTGAAATTGTGGTATTTAAGATAAGACCTTGCAAATATGTTCCGAAGAAGCCTCAAGCTCTGTGTTTTATTAAAGTCAAAAGTATATTTGGCAGCGCCTGGGTGGCTCAGTTGGTTAAGTGTCTGCATTTGGCTCAGGTCATGATCCCAGGATGCTGGGATCAAGTCCTAGGTTGGGCTCCCTGCTCTGCAGGGAGTCTGCTGCTCTCCCTGCTCATTCTCTCTCTTTCTCTCTCTCGCGTGTGTGCTCTCAAATAAAGTCTTTAAAAAAAAAAAGTATATTTGAAAGTGACCCTTTTGGGAGAAGAAACATCCCAAATGGCCTCCAGAACTGTCCCCTCCCCTGTTCTTTCCACCCTCCAGGCTTTTGTTAACAACTTAACTATTTAAGGCAAAGAGTAAGTTGAAAGGAATAGGGGCATCCTAAAGACTGAGGCACCAAACAAGGATGAAGTTAATTTTATCCCCACTGGGTCACTGTGGGTCCTTAAAAGCCAAGAAGCCAGTGGCCCTTCGGGTCCACTGGTATGTGCTCTAGCTAGAGCCGGTGTTGAAGACACTTGTTCCCTTTTCCTGTTTCCCATAAATCCGTTTGAGGGTTTTTGTTTGTTTTCTAACATGTGCTGATACTCTGATGGAAAAAATTATTTCTGCTAACTTCTCGAAACATCCTGAGGTAATTGACATGACAGAGACCAATAATACCTTCGTCTTCATTTTTCTCATATGGCAAAGACCCCAGAGCAAAAAAGGGGACGCTCAAGGAATTTCAGATCACCCCGTTTTGGGATCATGCAGGGCAGTGAAATTAAGGGGGAAATCAGAGGGGTTCACTTGGGTGGCTAATGTTCTATTTTTATCGAGTAAGGAGGATTAGCAACTGTACAACAGATACCTTTCCCATCCACATGGCGTTTTGCGCTCTCATAATGTTTACTTGTGGATTCGCTGTCTACTCTTATATAATATTTAAAAAAGGAAAATCATGGCTCCTACAAATAGAAAAGGACATGTGTCAAAGATTTCACGAACAGATTTACAGCCGATTCAAAAGAATCAACCCCGCCTCCACACACACCCCCCCACACACCTGGGAAAGCAGGCAGTCAGGACCATGGAAGCAAACGCACACGTGGGATCCACAGGGCAATGCTTGCATTCCCCTGGATAAAATTCATCTGCATTTCTATGGGCAAGAGTCACGTGTATTAACAGCTGTTTCTCAACAAAGTTGTGAAATAAGACAATGAAAGGCACAGGTTGCCTGGATAATATCTTCTAGAAGCCTGCAGTCCAGAACACCAGAGAGCAGGGATTGTGTGTGTCTGTTAACTGTATCTCCCCTGTACCCTGTACCCTGAACACTGTAGGTCCTCCGTGAAGATTACTTGAATGAATGACTGTTCTGTGGCATCTTCCCTAAACTCCCTATGTCTTTTTGGAGGTAAAAACGCCACTGTACAAACCAAATAGTATTACTAAGTCCTAGGTAGATACTGTTGCT
The DNA here is from genome assembly GCF_030435805.1 of Mustela lutreola. Taxonomy (NCBI): domain Eukaryota; kingdom Metazoa; phylum Chordata; class Mammalia; order Carnivora; family Mustelidae; genus Mustela; species Mustela lutreola. The sequence continues at coordinate 9,731,133 of NC_081298.1, forward strand.
TCTGGAAAGTTCTTAAGGAGTTATTTTTCAAAAGGGGGGGGGGTCGGTGTCTGTCGGGGAAGGGGAATGATGAGATGTGGGTTGGACACAGCCTTGCTAGACATTTAAAAATTATTTCACCTCCCATTCTGGCCTGGTGGGTCTCAACCCTCCAGGACATTTTGCCCTCCGGGACATTTCACAATAACTGAAGACATCTGTGGTTGTCACAACTGGGAGGGGGGAGGGGAGCTGCTGCTGGCTTGCAGGGGAAAGCAACCAGGGTACTGCTAAATATCCTACAATGCACAGGAAAGCCCCCAGGATAAAGGACTATTCAGCCCACATGTCAGTAGCACCCAGGTTGAGCAGCTCTGCTGTAGGGAACACCTAGAGCCTTCACCCAGAATCATTCAGAGAGAAGATTCCAGGCACCCAAAGAACTTCACTTCTCCCTGCAGCTGGAGAGCACCCAAAAAGATTTGTAATAATTCTGAGTTCCCAAGGCGCCCAGCTGGTTAAGTGTCCGTCTGACTCTTGACTTTGGCTCAGGGCATGATCTCAGGGTTGTGGTTTCGTGCCCCGTGTTCGGGGTCTGCGCTCAGCTGGGAGTCTACTTGAGAGTCTCTCTCTCTCTGTCCCTACTCCACTCAAGTTTGCTCTCTGTCTAGCTCTAAAATAAATTTTTTTTAAAAAATTGTATTTATTTGACAGAGAGAGCGAATGTAGGCAGAGAGGCAGGCAGAGGGGAAAGGGAGAAGCAGGCGCGAGCCTAACGCAGGGCTCCATCCACCCAAGCTGAAAGCAGAGGCTGAACCGACTGAGCCACCCCGGTGCTCCATAAATAAATAAATCTTAAAAAAATAATAATTCTGAGTTCCCATGTTCCCTGCCTCCATTTCATGTATGCTAGCACTCCTGACCTCTTGTCTACTTACTGCCAACATGCTATAAACAGCTTGGAGATCCATGTAAACAAGGCTTCCTGGTGGGCTGTACAGAGATCTCAAAATAGATTATGACCTCAGCCTACCATCTGTTGTTGAGGCTGGGTGGCCTCTACATACCTCACTGTCTTCTGGAAAGCAGAGACTGGAGTAGGTTGGCTTATCTGTTGAAGACCTTTCTGTTCCAGGTGTCAGTACCGGGAGCTTCCTGTACTCAGGGCCTGCTGGGCCGAGAGGGCTCCAAGGGTCACAAAGAGACTGCAAGCAGAACCCCGAAGTGTCCATTCCCAGGACCGCGGGGAGAAGGCAGGGGAGAAGGCAGGGCCGGGCCAGGAAGAGGGAAGTGGTGTCCTGCTGAGTGGGACCCCTGGCTGCCCTTCCCTCCAGTCACTGCCCTGTCCTAGCCCTGCTCTTCTGGCCCCAACACGGCTCTCAAAGGCCCCAAAGGCCTCTCTCTTGCCCCATGCATCTAGATCTCTGTCAAGATGAGATAAAAGCTTTTAAGTGCCTCTCTTCCTGAGGGATCGCCTTGCTGAAGTCTTTTGAGAAGTGTCTTTTCCAATGCTTATTTATAAAAGTGTACTGGAAAACAACAACAACAACAAAAAACTTGGGAAAACAGAAAAACAGTAAAAATCATCCCTCTTTTCACATGAAAATATTACCTCTGGAGAGAAAGAGAGGGCTCCCTTGGTCTTTTAAAAAATTGTTCATTTAGGTGCACCTGACTGACTCAGTTGGAAGAGCATGAGACTTCTTAATCTCCAGGTCGTGAATTTGAGCCCCACGGTGGGGCCCCTGAGTGGCTCAGTGGGTTAAGCCTCTGCCTTGGGCTTGGGTCATGATCTCAGGGTCCTGGGGGCTCTCTGCGCAGCGGAGAGCCTGCTTCCCCCCCCCCCCATCTGCCTTCTTTTCTGCTTACTTGTGATCTCTCTCACTGTCAAATAAATAAAATCTTTTAAAAAAAACTTGAAAAAGATACAATGAAAAATCATTATGTAAAAACATTGTAAAAGTTTACATGTTTACTAAAGAAAAAAATAGAGTAGATTAAAAATAAGGAAACTTAAGATCCGTGTACCAGCCTCACGCAAGATGTTAACAAGGGAACTGCTGAGTTTGGGTTGGGGGCGACATGGAGTAGATAGGTATGCGGCTGGGGGGTGAGCTCTTGCTCCTATCTGCTCAGATTTTGTATAAATCCCAAACCCCCCAAAATAGTCTATAAATTAAACCATATTTTAAATATCTATCTAGAATCTTCCTGTCCAGAGAGGACCAATGGATAAGTACTATGATGCTTGTTCTTTAATTAGGGAAACATAAGGATATTCCCAACAGTAGGAGGAGAAGGAAATGTAATCGCTTCCCTTCCCCGAGTGTGACCCTGCACGTGCATTGCGCTAAGGCCTTCCCGTTCCCATGACTGCACTGAACTCGTCCAACTCTGTAATAACGAGCCTTACAGAGTGCTTCCTCTGCATAGCCACTCTTGCAATTGTTTTCTGTTTACGATGAACTCACTTAAATCTTCCAACAATCCTGTAAGGCTGGCACCATCCACACTTTATTCATGAAGCCACTGAGGTCTGGCCGTTTGTAAGTTGTCCGGGAGAGTGATACAGGATAGCAGGGCCATGGTTCTACTCCAGCTTTCAGAAAAAGCACAGTCTGACGGCGGTGGCCGCGGATGGATTCCACAAGGGCGCGCGGGGAGCTTGGAACTATCTGGAAATGGGGACTGGGAGGTGGCTGGAAGTGTGGTAACTTCCTCCTGCCTGTGAGAGCCTGAAAAGCCAGGCCCTGGAGCCCAGCCTGGTTCCTTCCTAAGCTCATTGCTTTGTGCAGGTCACTCTGACCGGCTCTGTCCCCACCTGTAAAATGGGGTTGATAGCGCCCTAGCCGGCGGAGCTGGCGGAGGATTAAATATGGAACCCCGTGCACGTTTTAGGTGCGTGAGGAAAAACCAAAGCTCGCTTGGGCAGGGCCCCCGATGTGTGGGGTCACAATCTCTGGTCTTTTCTGTTGGCCTGTGTGGGAGTGGAGTGGAGAGGAGGGTCTGCGGTTTGCCACTGAGGTGAGGTGGGTGGAGCTTAAGGGGCTCCTCCAGGGGAGCAGGTAGGAGAGGGTGGGGAGGCCCTACCTTCAGGCCACAGTCAGTAAGCACATCCAGGTGTTCACGTTTCCTCCACGCAGTGAGCACTGAGTGCTGACTGTGTGCCTGGCCCCTGTGCTCAGCACCACCTCTCAGCAGAGGCAGGGGAGAAAGCTGAGCAAACCTAGCTCTGTTAGCCAGACAGTGCTCTTTTCCCTTGGAAGGCACAATGCCCCCATTCTAACCGCCTGCTTCTTCTTCTTCTTCTTCTTCTTCTTTTTTAAGATTTTATTTATTTATTTGACAGAGATCACAAGCAGGCAGAGAGGCAGGCAGAGAGAGAGAGGAGGAAGCAGGCTCCCCGCTGAGCAGAGAGCCCGATGCTGCGCTCGATCCCAGGGCCCCGAGATCATGATCTGAACCGAAGGCAGCGGCTTAACCACTTAACCACTGAGCCACCCAGCCCCTCCCCCCCTTCTTTTCATGAGGAACTTCACAGTGACATGACATAAGTCACACTTCTGCGTTTGGGATTGGCCTTCCTTTAGGCAGCGTCCTAGACACACATACCTGGTGGCTCCTAGCACACATACTAAAAGGCACGACGCATACGCCGTGTGAAATATATTAGGTGTAATTAACTTAGAACTTTGCTTTAGTTACAGGAAGCTAGTTTACAGGGTTTGACATTTTGAGGCTCCTCAATTACACATAGGTTTTCAATACCACTCCCTTCTGACTTTACTTCTGGCACCAGGACTCACTTTCTTCCTGTTCTCAAAGCTTTAACAGGCCCTTGAAAGTTCATGGACTCTACAGACGGTGTGGGAGTGTGTGAACACCCAGGTGCGGATGTGGGTCTGGGTGGAGGGGTCAGGTGTGCGTGTGTGTGAGAGTCTCAGCATGCTTGAATGTGTGTGAGGGCCTGGGAGGGCAGGTGTAAGCCCCAGAGGCAGCTGAGGGAGGGAGTGTGACAATGAGTGTGTGCATGTGTGTGATTGCAAATCCCAGAGATCCAGGCTGGAGAGTGAGGGTGTGTGAGGGGGACTGAAAGTGGAGTGAGGTAGGGTGTGCGATTGTGATCCTGGACCACCCAAGTACGAGGCCTAAGATTCAGGATGGGGACAGGAGGGGGACCAATGCGGGGTGAGTGTGGTAGGGTGTACAGGTGTGTGATCATGGATGTCGGGGTGAGGTGATGGCGTGTGTGCGTGTGTGTGCACGCGTGTGATATTGGATGTCGGGGGGTGAGGTGGCAGGGTGCGCATGTGGTTGTGAAAGGGGACGACCACAGGGAACCAAGCGGGTGAGAATGAGTGCGTGTCTGCAGGGCTGGAGCGTGGCAGTGCATGTTGGTGCCAGCGTGACCGCGAGAGGAAATGCCCCCGGTGGGACCGGGGAGTGCGACCGGTGTGTGCATCTGCGGGAGAGCGGCGGATGGGGTTGGGGGGGCGGCCGGCGGGCGCGCGCGCGCACGGCGAGGCGTGGGCGGGGGGCGCGTGGCCGGGTGGGCGCGCGTGGGGGGCGCGCGGCGCGGGCGGGGGGCGGGGACACTGCGGCGGCGGCGGCGGCGCGGACACAGCCGGCCGCCCCCCGTGGCAGGCGCGGCGCGGGGCGAGCGGGCGCAGCGCGGAGCTCGGGCCCATGGTGCGCCCGTGTCCGTCGGTCGGGCCGCGCGGGCGGCTCCGCGCGTGGCCCGGCGCTCGCGAGCTCGCCCCCTCGCTGCGGGCCCGGCCCGCCCGCTGCCGCCGCCTCCTCCCCCGGGGCGGCGCGGCGCCGGCGGGCGGCGGCGCGGAGGCCGGACCGGGCGGCGGCCCAGGCGGCGCTGGGGGCGCGGCGGCCAAGGCGGGCGGCGCGGGCGACATGACGGACAACATCCCGCTGCAGCCGGTGCGCCAGAAGAAGCGGATGGACAGCAGGCCCCGCGCCGGGTGAGCGGGGCCCGGGGACGGCGGCCGCCTTTGTCCGCGCGGGCCGGGGTTGGGCGCCGGGGCGGCCCGGCCGGGCCTGACAGGTTGGCCGCGCCGCACCCGGCGCCATGAGCCGGCGGCTGGCCGGGGAGGCGGGCGGGTCATCCCCGCTGCAGCTCGGGCCGGGGCCCCGTGGGCGATCCGGTCCCTTCTGGGCCCGAGCGCGCGGCTGCCTTGCACTCCTGCCCACCTTCCTTTAGAAACCCCGAGAAGCCAGACCCGCCCCGGCGCTGTGTACCGCGCGCGGAATTAAGACCAGCCGTGCCTTTTCACCCCTTTATTGTTTCCTGATTACTTCTTGTCGTTGTGATTACGATCTGGTCCACATCAAACCTTGCTCCGCGCCTGGGAACGGCCTTCGGGAGCCGGGATATGCTGAGCTTACTGGTGGGGCGAGGCTCGGCCTCCTCCGCAGACCCGCCGCGGGGTCCCCCATCAGCGCCTCCAGGTCCCAGCCTCCGCACGCCGCCTTGCCTTCCCGGCCTGGGTGGATCTGAAACCCGCAGCCGCAGGAGGCTGGGCGGGGCTCCTCCTGGTTCACGGGAGGACCTCCCGCTCCCCACTATTTGAGGGAAGGAGCCCTCCTGGCAGAGGTGGGGGTTACCACCTGCTGTGCGTCCCCCGCATTGGCCGACCCCAGGGCCGCCTAGGCGTGTGTTTCCTTCTCCTAGAGAGAGGACGGGTAGGCATTTTGCGCCCTACCGTCCTTTCGTTCGGAGGATGGCAGTGACCTGTTGAGATTGTGAGGGACTTCTGCCTGCGACGGACTTACCTGGGGGTAAGGATTGATTGGGGGAGGGGGGGAGAGATGGTTAAAATAAATGCACATTCCCTGGCCTTGGCCAGGCCCGCCAATCAAGAGTTCTTGGGGGGGTGGGGGTGGAACCTGGAAATGTGCTTTTTCCCAGGCTGCCCAGGTGAGGTTGACGTCCCCTGACGGCTGAGGCCGGGAGCTGGGCGGGGCTGCGGCCTTGGACCCGCCCTTTCCCTTAACATCCTGCGCTCTCAGGCCATTTCCTTGTGGCGGCTGCTGACTGCGGCGTCAGTTGCTTGGTGCAGGAGGCGGGGAGGGTGCGCCCTTAGGGTTGCTTGCTTCCATCAGGTGTCCGTGGAATTTAAAAAAAAAAAAAAGAGTGACGCTAGCTGCCATTTTGTGGGGTCTTTGTCCCCGTCTTCCTTGAGTTTTGCGCTGGCCCCTGCTGATGTCGAACAGAGGGCAAAGGAGCTCAGTGAGGTGAAGGACTGCGGGGGAGATGCTGCGAAATGGAGACTGCGCTCAGGGTCGCTCCGCCCGAAGACAGCCCTCCATCCCTGCTTTCACTGTTTCTGCATCTTTTAATCCTGACTACTCAAGGCTGAACAATGATGATTAACTTGAGCTCTGTGCCTGGATAGTGTCCGCGTGTGAGATACACCCTCGGCAAATACTTCAATGGATTTGTGTTATCAGTGGACTCAAGTCCTCTCGTTACAATTCGCGTTTAAAAACAATTATGAGCTGCCTACTTGGTGCAGGGGCGGTGCCAGGGGGACGGGAATGCAAAGATTAATTAAATAAGCCTTGTCGACGGCGCCTGGGTAGCCCAGCGGGTTGGGCGTCTGTCATTGGCTGGGGTCATGATCTCCAGGACCAGGGATTGAGCCCCGCTGGGGCTTCCTGCTCTCCGGGGAGTTTGCTTCTCTCTCTCTCTCTCCCCCTTCCTCTCTCCCTGTCTCCTTCCCTCACCCGCTCCTCCTCACCGCTCTTTCTGTCTCTCTCTCAAATAAATAAATGAAATCTTTAACACACACACACACACACACACACACCCAAAAAACCAAAACACACACAAAAAACCCAAGCCCTTTCGAACTCGCACAGGCCTCCCGACGCTGGCTGTGCATTGAAATCACCTGGGGACCTTAACAACTACCATCTCTGCCCCAGTGTTAAACCTTTGAAATAATCTGGGGTGGGACCTGGGTATCTTTTATTTTTTAAAGCCCCCGGTATGATTTTTCTGTGCTGTGGTAGTTGAGAACCCCTGATTCAGTGCATGAGAGAGAAATGCAAGTAATTATTTAAAAGTGATGATTACCAGGATAGAGATGTACTGTTAATATGGGGGTCAGAGGGAGGGCAGACAGTTAACAAAATTTGTTTGGTGTTGGAGTGGAGGAACACACTCCCTTTTAGAATTTGCCACTTTGGAACTAATTTATTTCCTAAACAGTGACTCTGATTGAGATTCAGATCCTCTATCAGGAGAGCCTGGCATATGTGTATATTTTTTCATATTTAATTTGCATTTTTAGGAGTAGCCACATCAAGGGGGGAATCTGGGTGTTTGGAAACACTTTGGAAGCAGAGGGTGCGAAGCTCCCTGAAATATAATGAGGGGGGAGTTAAAGGAAGAAGAAACTAATACAGATGTTCCTGGACTTTTTTTCTTTTAAGGATTTTGTCTGTTTATTAGGGAGAGAGGCACAGGCAGGGGGAATGGCAGGCAGAGGAAGAAGCAGGCTCCCAGCTGAGCAAGGAGCCCTATGCGGTGCGCAAGATGTTTCTGGACTTTGGATGGGGTTACATCCCGATAAACCTGTTGTAAGTTGAAAATATCTGAAGTTGAAAGTGCATTTACTACACTTAAGGAACATCATAGTTTAGCCTGCCCCTCCTTAAGCATGCTCAGAACACTTAAGTTAGCCTACCATTGCGGAAATCACGTCACATAAAGCCTGTTTGATAACAAAGTGCTGCATATTTCACATAATGTATTGAATATTGTATTGGAAGTGACAGAATGGTTGTATGGGAATGAGGTGGTTGTCAGTGCCTCAGTTCTTACCCCTGTTGCTAGCAGGGGCTCATTGCTGCCCAGCATCACAACAGAGGATCGCATCACCGGGAAATGATTACAATTCAAAATTTGATATCAAATGCATATAGATTTTGCACTATAGTAAAGTTGAAAAATCCGAATTCGGATTGTCGTGAATCAGGGACTTTCTGTTTGTGGTTGGTCAGGCTCTCTGAGTACTTAAGATAAGTAGCCTTTTTTTTAAGAAGATTTTATTTATTTGAGAGAGAGAATGAGAGGGCACACATGCTTTCTCTCTCTCTCGCCCTTGTGTGCTCGTACAAGCAAGCACAAGTGGTGTGGGGAAGGGCAGAGGGAGAGGGAGACATAGGCTCCCCGCTGAGCAGGGAGCCCTATGGGGGCTCCATCCCAGGACACCGAGATCATGACCTGAGCCAAGGGCAGACGGTTAACCAACTGAGCCACCCGGGCGCCCCAGTAGCCCTGTTTTAATCCTTGTAATGACTGTATGGGTTTTGGGAGCTTGTTTCCTCATTTATAGACAAGGAAAGTTAAGATTCGGTCATGTTAAATCATTTGTGTGAGGTCACAGAGATAGCCAGTGTAGGGGGTGGATTTGAACCCCGTCGACTCATTTCATCTAAATGGCTCTAAGCTGTAGGATGGTTGGGGGTTTTATGGTTAAACCAAAAGCGTAGGTGCTGTGAGTCCCAGGAGACAGAGGGTAATTAACGCTGGGTCACTCAGTGTAGGTTACCAGGACACGTAGTTTATTCGCTGAAGGAATCCTGTGGCTCCGATGTTCTTTCTCTCTCTCGATTACGTTTCCACATCCTGATGCTGGGAAACTTTCCCCAATGGCTCAGGTAGGAAACATGGCGTTTCTGGAAACCATTCTCTGACTTCACGAGCTTTGTGGCTCCTTGAATGGAGTTCCCTTCTTGGTGAAGGACCAGACATTGGTTGCGAGGAGTGTGGATTCCAGAGTTGAGGAGGTTGGTTCAAGTCCTGGCTCCATCTCTGACTAGCTATTTGACTTTGGGAAAATTATTTCACTTCTCTGGGTCTCAGTTTTTCCATCTGTAAAGTGGGACGAATAAGAATTCTGGCTACCTCAGAGGGTCGTTTTAGAGGCTTCATCCATGTACGGTTTAGAACAGTGAGCACTCAGTACATCTTAGTATTTGCTGGGGCGAATGGGGATAAACAGGCCTCTGCATGAGGTTTGCTCCTGGGAGCGTTCCGGAAGCCTGCGTTGAGAGAAAGGGGCCTTCGATAGTGGGACATTAAAAATACCATGGATCTCATGACTCTGTTCTGATCAAAGCTGCGAAAATGATTATCTTCTTTCAGCTACTCCAGCCAGGTATGTGGAGGTGCTGGTGGGATATTGTCGGGCAAGGAGCTTGTGCTCGGCCAAACTAAGACTTCGTGGCCATATTGGATGAGGATGCTTTGATTTTTGATGTATTTGGACTAGGAAGTTCCAGACAATGAATTGGGTTTAGGAAGAGTGATTAGGTTCATATTCTACTAAATATATATATATATATATTTTTTAAGATTTTGTTTATTTATTTGACAGAGATCACAAGTAGGCAGAGACGCAGGCAGAGAGAGAGGAGGAAGCCGACTCCCTGCTGAGCAGAGAGCCAGATGTGGGGCTCCATCCCAGGACCCTGGGATCATGACCTGAGCTGAAGGCAGAGGCTTTAACCCACTGAGCCACCCAGGCGCCCCCTACTAAAATTTTTTTTTTTTTAGCACTCTCTTTTTTAAACATTTTTTTTTTTTTAAAGATTTTATTTATTTATTTGTCAGAGAGAGAGAGAGAGCGAGAGCGAGCACAGGCAGACAGAGTGGAAGGCAGAGTCAGAGGGAGAAGCAGGCTCCCTGCGGAGCAAGGAGCCCGATGTGGGACTCGATCCCAGGACGCCGGGATCATGACCTGAGCCGAAGGCAGCCGTTTGTTTAACCAACTGAGCCACCCAGGCGTCCCCCCCTACTAAATTTTTTTAAACAATTTTATTGAGGCATAATTTACATAAAAAAATACTTATGTTGTAAATGTACAGTTAGTTGATTTTTTTTTTTTAACTTTAAAAGATTTTATTTATTAGAGCGAGTGCAAGCATGAACAAGGAGGGAGAGAGAGAGAGAGAGAGAGAGGCAGACTCCCTACTGAGCAGAGAGCCGGAAGCGGGGCTGGATCCCAGGACCCTCGATCCCAGGACCCTGAGATCAAGGCAGAACTCATGATTAACTTAACTGACTGACCCACCCAGGTGCTTCACAATTCAATTCTCTGTGTTGTGAGTTCAAGCCCCACATTGGGTGTAGAGATTTCTTAAAAATGTAAAAATAATAAAAGTAAAGTTACAGAGTTGGTGCAGCTATCATCACGTCTGGTTTTCAAACACTTCCGTCCTCATGCGCATTTGCACTTGGTCCCACTGATGTTTCTAGTTCCATAGGTTTGCATTTTTTGGAAATTTCATGTAAATGAAATCATGTAATATGTCATCTTTGTGTCTGGTTTCTTTCAGCACAGTGGTTTCAAAGTGCCTTTTTATTGCTTAATAGGGTATATAATATACCCTATAATATATATTATATAGGGTATATAACCTATATCATATAATAGGGTATATTATATATGGGTATATTACTTTTTTTTTTAACTAAGATGGGAATTTGGATTATTTCTGGTTTTTGCATATTATAACTAATACCATAAAGAACATTCAAGTCTCTTAGTCTCTTTGTGGACAAAGGCTTTCATTTCTCCTGTCTACCCTGAGTTTTAGAGAGGCAGTGTGTCAGTGTTTCTGTGTCCTCCATGACGGGATGGTTCTGCCGCCTCTTTTACCATTAATTTGGTCCTGGACCTCCTTCCCTTTAGAAGTCTGGGTGGAGCTCACCCATACCTATGGCCTCAGTGGCCACCCTACCAGAGAACCAAGTCGTCTGTCCGCCTCCTGGCTCCTGCCCTCAGCCTGCTCGAAAGCAAACTCACGGTCTGGCCCCCACCATAAGCCTGGTCTTCCCAAGCTCCCAGAGCCGGTGCCGTCTCCTCAGGGGCACAATCTGGAAACCCAGGCAGCATCCCAGATGCCGCCTTTGCCCTCATCTTCCCTGGCTCATCCTTTACCAACGCCTCCCACGTTCCCCCTCCCTCCCCCACTCCAAACTGCCTGGCACGTGGCAGTCTGCACACCGGTCCCTCAAGGCCACCGTCACCATCATCACTTACCTCCCTGCATCCGAGGTGTCCGCTGGCCAGTGAGGGGTCCACCCTGCAGCCAGAGCAGAGGTGGCCAGATGCTCTGATCATGAAAGTGTTTTGCTCGAAGCCCTCTTGTAGCTTTCCATTTCTTGAGCCCCGTGCCGCCCACCATGGTGGTCATGAGCCTCATGTGGCTATTTACATTCAGAGTTAGAATAATTAGAATTACACACAGGTAAAAATTTAGCACCTTAGCAGCACTAGCCACCTTTCAGTCCCCGGAACCTGCGTGTGGGCGGTGCCTGGGTGTGGGATGATGAAAGTACGTGCATTTCCACCATCACTGAAAGTTCTGCTGTGGCCGCTGCTTCCTTTCATCATCACCTTCACACACTGTATACTGTAGCCTGGCCCCTTTCCTCTGTTGTAACCACACTGTGTTCACTATCTCCTCCTGAGGTCCCTTTGGACACAGGACCTTTGCACATGCTGTTCTCTGCCTGGAATGTTCTCTCCCCTACCTAGTCAATGAAGCCATACTGGGGTCTCCCATCCTCAGGGGCGCCTTCGCTGATGTTCCTGATGAGCGATCAGATCCTACTCAGAGCCTCTCTGCTTCTTTTCTGTCTTGCACAGTTGGAGTGTGACATGGGCTCGTGTGATCATTCGGCTGGGAACAGTGGGGCCCCAGTTGGTGACAGTTTAATCACCATCACACAGAGCCTAGCACAGAGTAGGTGCCCAGTAAGTCCTTCTTTTTTTTTTTTTTAAAGATTTTATTTATTTATTTGTCAGAGAGATAGAGAGAGAGCTCACAAGCAGGCAGAATAGCAGGCAGAGGCAGAGAGAGAAGCGGGCTCCCCGCCAAGCAAGGAGTCCGATGCGGGGCTTGATCCCAGGACCTAGGATCATGACCTGAGCCGAAGGCAGCGGCTTAACCCACTGAGCCACCCACGCGTCCCCAGTAAGTCCTTTTTGAGAGAAGGAATGCCTGAAGCTGGTCTCCAGTTTATGGTCTCCTGGGGATGGGGGAGGGTAACCTTGATAATCCAGGCAGAAGTCCGTTGGGCGTTCTTGGAATGCTGCTCACTTCGTCTTCTGACGTGACTCTGTGGCCCACAGTCTTCGCTGGTGGATGCACCAAGTCTTAACCACATGATTTGAGCGTGGGGGTGGGAAACTTGGGGGTGTGAGTACCAGAAGGGAGCCTCAGGCAGAGAGAAGACATCCTGGGTTCCCTCTGCCTGTGTCTCTTTAACTCCACCGAGGGACAGAAGCTTAGGTGGTGTCTGGGCTTGTGAGGTGAGTTTTCATCTTTAAATACAAGACTCTTGGGGCGCCTGGGTGGCTCAGATGGTTAAGCGTCTGCCTTTGGCTCAGGTCGTCATCTCCATGTCCTGGGATGGAGCCCCACGACGGGCTCCCTGCTCATGGGTGTCTGCTTCTCCCTATCCCTCTGCCTCTCCCCCTGCTTCTGTGTGCATACTTTCTATCTCTCATTCTTTCTCTAATGAATAAATCTTTTTTTTTTTTTAAAGATTTTATTTATTTATTTGACAGACAGAGATCACAAGTAGGCAGAGAGGCAGGCAGAGAGAAAGAGAGGAGGAAGCAGGTTCCCCGCTGAGCAGAGAGGCCAATGCGGGACTCTATCCCACGAGCCTGGGATCATGGCCTGAACTGAAGACAGAGGCTTTAACCCACGGAGCCACCCAGGTGCCCCTTTAATGAATAAATCTTTTTTTTTCTTTTTTAAAGATTTTATTTATTTATTTGACAGACAGAGATCACAAGTAAGAAGAGAGGCAGGCAGAGAGAGAGAGAGAGAGGAGGAAGCAGGATCCCTGCTGAGCAGAGAGCCTGATGCCGGGCTTGATCCCAGGACCCTGAGACCATGACCTGAGCCGAAAGCAGAGGCTTTAACCCACTGAGCCACCCAGGTTCCCCTAATGAATAAATCTTTAAAAATAATAAAAGCTGCATATTCTAGTGAGGAGTTTTTTTTGGTGGATGATTTATGTGAAAAACCTTATAGGCCATTCATGCAAGTACTCAAGCATTTCAGGGAAAAGAATAAAAGAATACGGAATCTGGATTGCCACCGGGGATACAGCATGCAGGGGTGGGGTGGGCAGAACGACGGCCCCTGGACCTGGGAGTGTATGAACTTCCATGGCAAAAGGGACTTTGCCAGTGCGATTAAGTGCATGATTGTGAGATGGGGAGACTGTCCTGGATTAGCCAGGTGGGCCAGTGTCATCACACGCGCCCTTGAAATTGAGGAGAGTGAGCCCGAGAGACTCTGGAAGACCTGGAAGACGGGGGCTGCTGGCTTGGAGATGGAGAAGGGAGCGCGTGCAGGGGGCAGGGTAGGGGGAGGTGAGGGGGGCATCTGGAAACGGGAAACTTCAAGGAAACAAATAGCCTCCAGAGGGAACCTGGCCCTGCTGACATCTTGATTGGAGGCGGTTGAGACCTGCTGTGGACTCCTGACCTCTAGAACCATAAGATGATAGACGTACGGTGATGGGTTACAGCAGCGAGCGAGGACCCGTGCTGGATGGGTGGATCCTCTAAGCCCGGGAGCACATTCCTGCCCTGGCTTCACATCCCAGGGGGTCTGTAGCGGGCCGGGCAGGGGAGGCCTGCCTGCTGGGTACAGCAGAGGCATCGCAAGGCTCAGAGCTCATGCTTACCTTTTGCTTAAGGATGCAGAATTAATTAAAATGTTATTTATTTTGTTAGTTATCAGAGAAGGAGAGCACAAGCAGGGGGAGCCACAGGCAGAGGCAGAGGGAGACACCCCGCTGAGCAGGGAGCCCAGTGAGGGACCCCATCCCAGGGACCCTGGGATCATGACCTGAGCCAAGGGCAGACGTCCAACCATCTGAGTCACCAGGCGTCCCAGAGGGTGCAGAATTTAAACAGACGTGTTGTGTGACCTGCTCCCTGACTGCTGACGGGAGAAGCAATGCTTCCTTGAGGTCGTCAATGTCTTGTCTCTGAACTAAGGTTTTCTTGCTCATCCTGCACAGTGCCCCTTTGATGTTGGTACTTTTTTTTTTTTTTTTTTTTAAGATTCTATTTATTTATTTGACAGAGATCACAAGTAGGTAGAGAGGCAGGCAGAGAGAGAGGAGGAAGCAGGCTCCCTGCTGAGCAGAGAGCAGAGAGCAGAGAGCCCCATGCGGAGCTCCATCCCAGGACCCTGGGGTCATGACCTGAGCTGAAGGCAGAGGCTTTAACCCACTGAGCCACCCAGGCGCCCCTAGGCTGTGGTTTTAAATACCCAGCCCAGTTGACCGCCAGCTTTGTGGATTTGTTTGTTAAAGAGTTTGGGTTCTGGGGCCACACAGACTTAGATGAACGGACCAGTTTTGCCATTTTCCTGCTTCTGTTGCTCCGGACCCCCGTCTTCTCCCTTCTTGTGCTTCAGCTCCCTCTTGGGCAACAGGAGGACACGGGGAGGGCGCGTGGCTGGCCGGCCCTCGGGCGTGCAGGGGAGTGTTAGGAGGGCTGGCGAGCCTTAGAAATTGTTCTTCTCCCCGCCTGGAGGGTGGGACTTTCGCACTGGACCACCTCGTGTCATCTTCTTCCTCGGTCTCTGGAGAGCTCTAGTTGAGTACGATCTTGAGCTGGAAAATATCCCGCAGAGGGCTTGATGCCACGAGAAGCCCACATGACCGCGTCTAGTGACAGGGCTGTGGCCGGCTCTGTGTGCCTTTGCAGCAGTGCTTGGCACCGCGCCAGGACCCGGGTCCCTCGGTGATGTGGATGTCACTGCTTATGTGACAGAAGAGAAAGAATGCCAGTGCAGGGAGCTCTTCTCATGCAGACCTTTATTCCACTGAACGGTCTGAAGCCATCCTTCCTAATTTGTGGCGTTAAGATGCCCTTTCTCTTTTGACACGACGGAGGTAGTATTAGACATAGTTTGGTGGATTCTCGTTATTCACGGTGGTTATGTTCCAGAAGGTTCCTGCCAGCCCTGAAGTGACCAAGACCGAGCCATTGCTCCTGGGGGAGACACAGGGTTAGTTCTCTGCAAGCTTCTGGTCATGTTTTACCTATTTTAAAGGTATATTCTGGTTTAAAGACTATTTATTTTATTTTCTAAAAGATTTTATTTATTTATTTGACAGAGATCACAAGTAGGCAGAGAGAGAGGAGGAGGAAGAAGCAGGCTCCCTGCCAAGCAGAGAGCCCGATGCAGGACTTGATCCCAGGACCTTGAGATCATGACCTGAGCTGAAGGCAGAGGCTTAACCCACTGAGCCACTCAGGCAGCCAGGACTCTGTATTTAATATATGTTTTTGATTCATTAGCAGTGGACCTGTGACCAGCAGCGCTGCAACTCATAAAGCTTCCTATTCTCAGGACACTGGACAGCATATCAACGCTATGCTTGGGGGCTCTTTGAAACAGTGATGGTCACTAACAAAAAGCTCCAAAGTGCACAAAGCGTGGCCCTAAACAGACGGTGGGAAGGGCCCGCATGTACAGTGTGGAGCTGGACTGGACATGTCGCGCTGTCCCACCTCATCTGGGGAAGTTGTGAGAGGCGGTACGGATGTTTTGCCACACGTGTCTGTGAGTGACCACGACCATCAATGCGGTGAACAGTGATTTTGAGGTTATAAATTTTAGGTAGTGGGTGGGTTTGCAAATACAGAAATCACAAGTAATGAGGATCGATGTATGTAGGGGTGTGTGTGTATGTGTGTGTGTGTGTGTGTGTGTGTGTGTGTGTGTGTGTTGACGCCGTGAGGGTGGTATTAGGTCTACAGGGTACAGAGGTGTGCTTGGGGGCAGGACAGAGGAGAGGGGCGTGCTGATCGGTGACATCCGTAGCCCCCAGCCCTGCCCCTCCCGTGTTGGAATGGAGAGTTGTGTAAACAGCTCTTTGCCCCCTTGGACGAGAATAGTCGAGACAAGCCTGGACAGCGGCCCATTGGAAAGTGCCCTCTGCGTCCTCTGCCAGCCGGTCAGCTGTACTTACACCAACCATTTCCTGTTTCAGACTCCCTGCCCAGAAGCAGGCAGTGACGCCAGGGGGTTGGAATTATAAACCCGGGCAGGGATGCTGAAGCGTAGAGGGGAATGTGGGAGCCCTGCTGCAGGGGCTTCCTAGAGGAGGGCCAGTGGCTGGAGGCCCTGCACGGCGGTCCCAAAGAGAGAGTGTGGCCGTTTGACCTTGACCTAAGGCACGCATGCCACAAGCTTGAAGAAGAAAGGTACCAACCAATCCGTCTTTGGACTTTTGGACTTTTCTTTTAGCATCGTTCCCAAGTGCTAACGATGAAAGTCCTGAATTCACTCTGGTGGTATTTTGTGGCCACTTTTGAGAATGAATGTGGGGTGCCTCCAGCTTCACTTACGACAGTGACTGGACTTTGGTTTAATTTCTAAAGAAAAAGTCTACTTGTGGGGCTCCTGAGTGGCTCCGTGGGTTAAGGCTCTGCCTTCGGCTCTGGGCATGATCTTGGGGTCCTGGGATCGACCCCACATGGGGCTCCCTGCTCAGCGGGGAGCCTGCTTCCTCCTCTCTTTCTGCCTGCTTCTCTGCCTACTTGTGATCTCTCTCTCTGTCAAATAAATAAATAAAATCTTAAAAAAAAAAAAAGAAAAAGACTACTTACAATGTTCTTAGCAATGACTTTTACCTAAAGAGCTGGAACAGTGCTGAATTCTTCTTTTTTTTTTTTTTAAATTAAATTTATTTATTTGTCAGAAAGAGAGAGTGTGTAGAAGTGAGCACACGCAGGGGGAGCAGCAGGCAGAGGGAGAAATGTGCTCCCTGCTTGGCGGGGAGCCCCATACAGGACTTGATCCCAGGACCCTAGAATCGACCTGACTGAAGGCAGGTGCTTAATCAACTGAGCCGCCCAGATGTCACCCCCTGCTTTTTTTTTTTTTTTTTTAAGATTTATTTATTTTAAAGGACTGACAGAACAAGCAGGGGGCAGGCAGAGGGAAAGAGAGGATCTCAAGCAGACTCCGTGCTGAGTGAGGAGCCTGACGTGGGGCTTGATCCCAGGACCCTGAGATCATGACCTGAGCCGAAACCAAGAGTTGGAGGCTCCACAGACCACATTGCCTGTTCGCCCAGAACAGCGCGCAATTCTTAAGCTCGTATCTGTTTTCTTTCATTTGTGTGATTTGGAAAGATTGGTGGAGAAACTTCGCCGAAGATCACTTTGGGTGGCCCATGGCCAGACCCTGAAAGGCTAGCAATTATTTTTATGGTTCTTTCTGTTTGTGCCAAGTGATACTTGCTTTTCTTGTTGTTGTTGTAGTGATAGTGAGTTTCCTTTCAGAATACATTTCCATGAAAAACAGAGAACTGACTTAAAGAACAGTATGAATTCCATCAAAGATCGTGAAGTTTGTCGATGTGCCCCCAGACGTGTCTGATCTTTAGGGAGCGGCCGCCTGTGCTAAAATGTTGCTTTTAGCCTAAGAATACTGTAATATTGCTGTAAGGGGGAGGAAATGGGATAATCTGATTTTGCTAATAGATTAAAACATTTTTTTGTTTTGCCAAGTTATCCATGAAAGACAAGATTTTTTTTTTTAAACATGATTTTTAGACAATGGCTAGTTTACCAGGTCAGTTTGGGATCTTAATGTTGCCTTTATCATTGTATAAACAGTCTGGGGGGATTTGGGGAGGGGCAATTGGAAGGGGCCCAGGGAGAACGAGGCTCCCAGTGGGAAATGAAGGGCAGCCGGATGCTTTTCTCATCACAGATCTCTGTGGCATTTACCAGATGCCAGGAGGAGGAGCCCGTTGGCCTGCCTCACCGAGGAGGAATCAGGGTGGCGCGTGGACAGTGCCCTCCTCGTAGAATGGGGCCTGGCAGGGTCTCCCACCCTCTGCCGGGCCATCTGCTGTGACACAGGATGAAGTCAGACCTGGCCAGGTTGGGACCTCAGCAATTCTCAGCTTCGGCACTATTGACATTTGGGGTGTGACAGTTGTCTCTTGTGACGGCTGTCCTGTCTGTTGTTGGGTGTGTGACAGCAGCCCGGGCCCCTGCCCACGGGATGCCAACAATGTCCTCCACCCAGTTATGACAACCAGAGATGTCGCAGACACTGCCCAAGGTGCCCCTGTGCCGGGGGTTGGGGAGTGGAGGTGGGAGGGGGCAAAATTGCACCTGTTAGGAGCCACTGGGCTAAGGGTATGAGTACTCACTGTGCTTGGCTGTGTCCCTTAGTGTCCTGTGAAGGCTGCCCTTTCTTCCTCCCTCTTCCCCTTTTCTTTCTTTTTTTTTTTTTTTTTTAAAGATTTTTATTTATTTATTTGACAGAGAGATCACATGTAGGCAGAGAGACAGGCAGAGAGAGAGGAAGGGAAGCAGACTCCACGCTGAGCAGAGAGCCCAACATGGGGCTCGATCCCAGGACCCCGAGATCACGACCTGAGCTGAAGGCAGAGGCTTTAACCCACTGAGCCACCCAGGCGCCCCTCTCCCTTTTATTTCTTAAGGAAATACCTGTTAGGCAAGAAGTTCATGTTGGGACTGTTGCTCCTCACTCTGAGTTCAGCTTTCTGATTCAGTGGCTACAGAAGCCCTGAGTGGTTGGAAGAGAGCCCCTGGGAAGTGTTAGGGGCTGAGGTGTAGCCCTGCGCAGATTCTCTGTTGAAGCCTTAACCTCCAGGCCCTCGGACTGTGGTTCCTGTATTTGGCGATAGAGCCTTTAAGAAAGATGTGAGGCTGTTGGGATGGGCCCTGTTCCAGTCTGACCGGTGTCCTTATGAGAAGTGGAAACAGGGACACACAGTGAGATGCCAGGGTGAAAGGAAAGACCATGTGAGGACCCAGGAGCAGGGCATCCCTCTGCAAACCAAGCGGAGAGGCCCAGGAGAAACCCACCTTGCCTACACCTTGACCTTGGGCTTCTAGCCTCCAGAACTGGGAGAAGATAAAGTTCTATTTAAGGCACCCGTCCTGTGGTGCTTGATTATGGGAACCTAGCAAACTCATACTGGAAATATCCTACTTATGACCGTTTTGGCAAGCGGGGTATCTGCTGATGTTATTAATAAGCCTTCATTCTAAATTGATGACGAGTTCCTTAGCAGTTCTCTTTAGATAGTCCTGTCTCCAGAGCCCTCTGTGAGCATGTTGCAAAGTCATGGGGACTGGAAGGGCACCTGAGTGGCTCAGTTGTTAAGCGTCTGCCTTCAGCTCAGGTCATGATCCCAGAGTCCTGGGATCGAGCCCTGTATCAGGCTCGCTGGTCAATGGGAAGCTACTCCTCTGCTGTGTTCCCTCTCCTGCTCTGTCTGTCTCTGTCAAATGAATAAATAAAATCTTAAAAAAAAAAAGTCATGGGGACTGGAGCTGACCCCCCTCACCCACCCCCTAACCTGAAACCTGTACCACGTGCTCTGCCAGGTGGAGGGGCTGGAGGCACTGGCCGCTTCCTTTGGCTTAAAGAGCTCCCGGCAGTCACACATCAGGCTGTGCTTTGTATGGTTTGTTGCTAGTTCTAGTTACTTGGATTGTGCTAAAGGATTTTGATGACGATTTTAATGGTTGCTAACCACCACTGCATGCTTCCTAGGTGCCCAGCAGTGTTCTAGAGTTTTAAGCACATCCTGTTCCTCCTGGACAGCCCTGCTTTATGGATGATGAGACTGAGGAACAGAGGGTTTTTTTCCTTTGAGAATGGTTTTGGGGATGCCTGGGTGGCTCAGTGGGTTAAGTATCTGCCTTCGGCTCAGGTCCTGATCTCAGGGTCCCCTTGGGCTCCCTGCTTATCAGGGAGTGTGCTTCTCCCTCTCCCTCTGCCTGTAGCTCTCCCTGCTTGTGCTCCCTCTTTCTCTCTCTCTCTGAAAAATAAATAAATAAAAATCTTAAAAAAAAAAAAAAAGAGTGGTTTTGGTTTAGAATGACAAAGGCTTCATTTCAGTTTTCTCTTAATTTTAACTTTTTTTTTTTTTAAAAAGATTTCATTTATTTATTTGACAGAGAGAGAGGGGTCACAAGTAGGCAGAGAGGCAGGCAGAGAGAGAGGGAGGGAAGCAGGCTCCCTGCTGAGCAGAGAGCCCAGATGCAGGGCTTGATCCCAGGACCCTGGGATCATGACCTGAGCTGAAGGCAGATGTTTAACGAATTGAGCAACCCAGGCACCCCTCAATTTTTTTTTTTTTTTTAAGATTTCTTTATTTGAGACAGAGAATGTGTACGCAAGTGGGGAGAAGGGTAGAGAGAGAATCTCAAGCAGACTCCCCGCTGAGCACAGGGCCTGACTCTGACTCTGGGGCTTGAGCTCACGACCCTGAGCTTCTGACTGAGCCAAAACCAAGAGTCAACCCTTAACTCACTGAGCCACCTGGGTGCCCTCATTTCAGTTTTTTTAAAAGACGCATTTTAATTTGAGCTCAGGCAGTCAGTTGCATTTTGTGACCTGTCTTGATGACATCTACTATTTGACTTTTTCTGTCATAGCCATTCAGAGCAGGTGATTCTTGTTGAGGGGAAAGGGACTGAGGGTTTGTGAGACTTGGTGAAATGGTCACATCACAGTGGCTTTCCTCTCTGACCAAGCACCCTCTTCTTCAGTAGCTTCTATCACGAGGGAAGGGTAAAAATATATAACATTTATTTTCTTTTCATTGTAAAATGAGTGCATCTGTACTACAGAAAGCTTGGGAGGACAGAGCCGACTGAGGAGTGGGACACTGCTGATAACTTCCTCAACGGACTATCTTAGAACATCACAGATAGCCTGCTTTCTCCCAGCCCCCTTTCTGTGTGTACACTGTTTTATAAGTTATAACCATGTAGCCCGTGTGTTTTTATTTCCTGTTGTTGATTTAACATTTTAATATAAGGCTCTCTCTGTATCATGAGGTACTTTGTAAATGACAATTTTAATGGCAACATAATATTTCTTGGAGCAGGTTGACTAATTTACTTTAACCAGTGCCTTGTATTTTCACAAGTTGTTTCTAATTTTAGTTTCACTTAAAAATTTTAAAGATTTTATTTACTTATTTGACAGAGAGAGAGAGAGAGAGAGAGATAGGGAGGGAGTAGGTGCACTCAAGCAGGGGGAGCAGCGAGCAGAGGGAGAGAGGGAAGACCCCCCCGCGGAGCAGGGAGCCTGATGCGGGACTCGATCCCGGGTCCATGACCTTAACCATGGACAGATGCTCAACCAGCTGAGCCACCAAGGTGCCCCTTAGTTTCATGTTTTAAGTTATGATTTTGTTCTGGATGCTGGCAGAGTCACCCCAAAGACACAGAGAGGGAAAGGGAAAGCTGAGGGAGGCGCCGGCCCCCCGTCTTGCGACGTCACCTCCTGGGAACTGGATGAGCCCAGTCTGCACAGTGACCTGTCACAGAGCAGTAGCACTCACCACCCCACAGAAAACCAGGAACATAGCTGTGACTGTGGGACATTTTGGAGGGTTACGATTCATTTACCCCGGAGGTATTTGCCTAGCACCTGCTCTGCCCCCAGGGAACAGTTTGAATGCCGGGAATCTAGCAGCAAACTCAAGAGACAGGAGTCCCCGCCTGCAGGGACATGTAAGGGCTGCGCTTGCATGAATTTTGTTCTGCCCTGTCTGCTTAGCCACCAGGACCAGGGTCCTCTCAAGTGGGCTTCAGTGGATTGTCTTGTGGCTTTCACACCTAGTCCTGTGGCTGGCGCTGTTGTTGCGTTTCCTGGGAAACTAGGGCTTGGAGGGGTTAGGTGACTAGCCCAGGGTCACCCAGCTACTGCCTTCTTGTCTCAGCGCTAGGTTGGCGGTCTCCTCCTTCAGAGAGGTCTTCCCAGACCACGTACTCAGGAGCCGCCTTCCCCGCAGTGACATGTTCTTGTCGTGTGTACTTTTTGCTGTTTCCTGTCGCCACCTGCCCACCTGGGAAACAGTAGGTGCTCCAGGGCAGGGCCCTCACTTGTCTTGTTTGCGTGTCCCACTGCTAAGTACCGAGGTGCACGTAGTAGGTGCTCAGTAAATATGTGCTAACTGACCGACTGAGCCAGGGGGTGAAGAGTAGGAGCCACGCGCCCTTAGTTTTATTTGGAAATCTTCGTCTCCTCAAGGGATGTCCCATTTCTGATTCATCAGGGGGGTACGCGGTGTGCAGGGCACAGGGGCTTTCCGTGAAGGTGTGTGCTGAATATCAGCCCACAGGGGGAAAACAGCAGAACCATTTCACGGAAAGAAAGGGGGGATCCAGGCCTCCCTCTGTCTCCTTTCTTTCCTCTCTCCCTCCTTCCTTGTTCATGTAGCCTGTTGCCGTAAGGAATTAGCCACAGAGGCCTTTGTCAGGGGCCTGGGGTACAGAATTCTAATTGATCCTGCATTTGATGCTCGGCTGGGGATGCCCCCAGTCCGTCTGCGCTGGCTCCCAGCAGCTTCCTCCGGAATGGCTGAGACTTACAGCATTTCCAGGGAATTGCATTAACCCGGGCTGAGCCTTTGTCAGGAGTCACTGGCACCCCCCTGGATAGCATCAGCTGGTTCACGCCAGGTGATGGAACTAGGGGCCAGGGCACCAGGCCTTGCCAGAGTAGGAAGGACCCGTGCACAGGCAAGCCAGAGGTGGCCAGCGAGAACCAGGAGATGTTCAGAGCCTGGCCCGAGCGCCCTTCCCCGCCCTGGAGCCCTGCGTGGCACTTTTATACACTAGGGTTCTATTTTTTCCATTATTAAAGTAGTAATTCCTGTTACAGAAAAGTCAAAGATGTGGTTCTTAAAGTTATTTAAAGCCTTATCTGCTATTGTCAGCATTCAGATGTGTGTTTCCTTCGATCTCTGTTTTAATCCAGTGGCTATTAAGTGACATGATTTCAGTTTGATTTTGCTCTTATAAATAAGAGCTTAGCCTAGGGAGGATATCGTGGCATAAGCTTTCTCCTACATTTGGAAACTTTTTTTTTAAAGATTCATTTATTTATTTTGGAGAGAACAAGAGAGAGAGTGTGAGTGTTGGGGGGAGGGGCAGAGGGAGAGGGAGAAAGAGAACCTTCAGCAGACTCCCCACTGATGTGGGGCTCTGTCCCATGACTCTTAAGATCATAAACCTGAGCAGAAATCGAGAGTCAGACGCCCAACTGACTGAGCCACCCATGTGTCCCTGCATTTAGACAATTTTATTTTAATTTTTAAAAAGATTTTATTTATTTATTTAAAGATTTTTTTTATTTATTAATTTGACACAGAGAGAGATCACAAGTAGGCAGAGAGGCAGAGAGAGAGAGAAGGGGAGGTAGGCTCCCCGCTGAGCAGAGAGCCTGATGCAGGACTCAATCCCAGGACCCTGAGATCATGACCCGAGCCGAAGGCAGAGTCCCAACCCACTGAGCCACCCAGGCACCCTAAAGATTTAATTTATTTATTTGACAGAGACACAGCAAGAGAGGGAACACAAGCAGGAGAAGTGGGAGAGGGAGAAGCAGGCTTCCCGCTGAGCAAGGAGCCCCACACGGGGCTCGCTCCCATGACCTGAGTAGAAGGCAGATGCTTAACAACTGAGCCACCTGGGTGCCCCAACGTTTAGATGATTTTAATAAGTTAGACTCTCTAATTCCCTGGGTTAAAAGGAATCCGTGGTTGGCTGAGGGCTCTAACCATGTGGCTCTGACTAGTGGCTGTCTGGAAGGGCTCTGCCGTTTTACACCCAGAGAATGGCAGAGCTGCCTTCTGTTCCAGGTCAGATGAGTGGTGACCTTTTTCACCCATTTTTGTTGTTGTTGTTGTTGTTTGTTTGTTTGTTTGTTTTTTTAAGATTTTATTTATTTATTTGACAGAGATCCCAGTAGGCAGAGAGGCAGGCAGAGAGAGAGGGGCAAGCCCACTCCCTGCTGAGCAGAGAGCCCGATGCGGGGCTCCATCCCAGGACCCTAAGATCATGACCCCAGCTGAAGGCAGAGGCTTAACCCACCGAGCCATCCAGGCGCCCCACCCACCGTTTTTACTTTGCCTTTTGTTTGATGCATGTCCGTGAGATTGGGAAGGTTAAAAGAAAAAGATGTAAAAACACATGTTTTCCTCTCTCTGTTTACCACAAATCGGGCTTCCCGTTGATCGATGTGTGAGACGGGTGCCTGTGGAGACAGAAGGAGCCTGTGGTCGGCTGGGGAGACGCTCCCCAGCACAGCACATTCTCTGCGGGTGTACTGGCTGGACTGGAGTGCTCACGGTCGCACGTACTGGCTGGACTGGAGTGCTCACAGTCGTCCGTCCGGTAGTTTTCTAAGGCACGTCTGAGGGTCTGCAAGCATTTGATAAGTATTTGTTGAATAACGACAAGAAAATCTTGCTGAAGACGGTTGCTCATGCCAGGGCTTGTGTGGAGCCCGGGGCCAAGGGCAGTAGCGTGTGGCTTCCCTGCGGAGCGTGGAGGTCAGAGGCGTGGCTGCTGGAGCCCGGGTTCACCCGGGATGCTCACCCGCCACAGTCACGGGAGCAGAGGCGTGAACTTGCTGCCTGGAGAGTGGCCTTCCCCCGTGAGCGGTACAGCAGTCCCCGGGCTAGACCCTCAGCGGCCCCGCCACCTGCTTCTAGAGCTAAAGTCCTTGCAAGGGACTGGCGGGGGGAACCTCCAGCGTCTTGCATGCAGGCGCCCTCGGAAACCTCCCCCAGGGCTTCCTGGGGCTGTCTCCGTGCCAGAGCCACGCCCGAGGTGGAGCCGGCTGCAGTTTCTCCCCCGGAGCCGGAGCCGGGAGGAGCCGAGGCTGGGAAGGAAAGGCTCCTGGCAGGAGGGGGCAGCTCCCCAAGGCCACGGTTGGCTGCTGAGGACCGCGAGGCGTTGAGAGCGTGGATTCAAGCAAGACCATCTTGGCGCAAGTCCGGGCTCCACCACTTACTGGCTGCATGACCTTGGGCGAGTGAGTTCACGTCCCTGTAAATGAGCATGTGGTTGTGCAAGTCATTTGGAGGGCTGAGTGAGGTCACGCAGGCAGCGCGCTTAGCCCCAAAGTATGTGGCCCGTGGAGAGGAGAGGAGCAGGGTTACCACCGTTACCCTTGACGGTGCTCTGAGGGAGGAGCCAGGCAGCCGGGCCGGTGCCCCTGAGGACCCTTGGTGCGTTCCTGCTGGGTCCCTGTCAAGGGGATCCTCCCTAGGCTGCTGTCTCAATGACAGCCCCGAGGCAGCTCTCCAATCCTTCCGTGGGGTGAGGGTGGGGGGCGGGTGAGCTGTCGCAGCGCTGTGGTCGAGGGCGGGCCCCGAGGCCAGCCTGCCGGACTCACGGCTGGCTCTGCCCCCACCTGCTGCTGGGCTCTGGGTGCCCTTTCCTCCTCTCCAGGAGGGGGAGGGCAAGCCTGCAGGACTCTGGGGAGGAGTGAAGGGAGTGACACGGCTGTCTGGGCTGTGGCCCCAGACCTGGCCTGGAACCCGTGAGCCAATGCCGCAGACACAGTATAAACACACAAGGTAAGGCAGCAGGTCTCTGCGTGCTGGGGCGGGGGGCGGTGGGGTTGGTGGCTGGCGGGGAAGAAGCCCGGGAGAGGCGCCTCAACCCGCACAGGGCATCTGAGCCCCTTCTGTATACCGGATCTGGGGTGTGAGGGGAATAGTATCTGGTTCTGCCCGCTGGGCTTGTGGCCAAGCTCTGAGGCTGCGGATGGAGAGCTGGGTGCTGTTGGGGGGGTTGCGGTGGGGTTTTTTGTTTTGTTTGTATATTAGAAAAAAAAAGTCTTGCAGTCACATAGTTCACTGTTGAAAAGGTACAGAAGTGGGTACTTTGCAAAAGTAGCTTCCCCCCGTCCCCTGTTTGGCTACCCCGTGCCCTTCTGTGCAACCACTCCTCAATTTCTTCTGTGTCGTCTAGAGAATTTTTGACCGTTTTCCAAAAGAAGGCCTATGTATTTTATATTTATCTATCTAGACACCCACACATAGATTTTTGACCTTTTTTATTCTGTTGTTAGTCGACACGATGCAATACGACATATTTCTTTCACTTAAGAGTAGACGCTGGGCTTGTTTCATGTCAGTACATAAAAAGCTTTTTCATTCCCCTCCCCCCCCTTTTTTTTAAACAAAATGGCTTTAAAGGATTTCATTGAATAGACTTACCATACTTAATATAACCACCCTACCGCTGATGGACACCTGGGTTATATCTAATGGTACCTATTACTAACAATGTTACAGAGAATGACGTTGAACCTAAGTCTTTGTGCCCAGTTACAAAGTACATAATATCTGGAAGGGGAATCATTGGGTCCAGGTGAATGCATTGGTAATTTCTTTGTAAAGATTTTATTTATTTATTTATTTATTTCACAGACAGAGATCACAAGTCAGACAGAGTTCATAAGTCAGAGATCACAAGTAGGCAGAGAGGCAGACAGAGAGAGAGGGGGAAGCAGTCTACCCACCGAGCAGAGAGCCTGATGTGGGGGCTTGATCCCAGGACCCTGGGATCATGACCTGAGCCGAAGGCAGAGGCTTTAATCCACTGAGCCACCCAGGTGCCCCTGCATTGGTAATTTTGAGAGCTGTCACCAGGCTGCCTTCCCTAAAGGCCATACTGATCTCAACCCCTCCCAGCAGTTGAAAGTGTCTGTTTGCCCATCCCAATCAAAACCGGTGTTAAGCTTTTTGATTTTGGTTAGTCATGCTATGTAAAAAATGACACCTCGGTGTGATTTTAGTTTTGCATAATATTTAAATATTATGTTAGTTACCAGCATTTAAAAACCGAGGCCTTGCACTTCAGGATCTGTACTTTTTTTTTTTTTTTTTTTTTTAGATTTAATTTATTTATTTGACAGAGAGAGAGCACAAGTAGGCAGAGTAGCAGGGAGAGGGAGAAGCAGCCCTCTGCTGAACAGAGAGCCCAAAGTGGGGCTCGATTCCAGGACTCTGGGATCATGACCTGAGCCGAAGGCAGATGTTTAACCGTCTGAGCCACCCAGGTGCCCCTTCTGTCTCTGTCATAAAGAATCTTACGGTCTGTATGTGAGCAGCCCGGGGGCCACTTCCTTCCCACAGGTCCTCAGTGTGCCCTGTCCCGTGGACCCAGGGTTTATTTTTGTTCAGTATTTTTGTATGTTGCTTGCTGGGCTTCCATAGACTTGAGTTTTCTAGAAACAAACAGGCAAATACAGTCTAAGGGAGAACAGACCTGCTTTCTGTGAAGACCTTCTTTTCTGTGAAGAGCACAGAGTTGGGTTTTGAAGTAGAAAAAGGGGAATGGGTTGTTCAAGGAAATCTGGTGTGAAGGAGTCTTGCCAGAGGGGTTGGAAGTTGGAGAAAAGTAGAGTCCTGGAGCTCATTTGCCTTGGCCGCAGTCGGAGGCTTGATAACAGAGGACAGGGGATGAGAGGTGACAGGCTTGGGCTTGAGTCTGCATTCATTGACTCATCGTGGGGGTAAGATGCAGCGTGAGTCATACTCGTGTAAGGGTGCCCTGCACTGTTGAGCAGTGAGACACCAGTAGGGAAAGGCTTCTGGCAGGAGAAATAGGAAAGGCGA
Organism: Mustela lutreola; assembly: GCF_030435805.1. Lineage (NCBI taxonomy): Eukaryota > Metazoa > Chordata > Mammalia > Carnivora > Mustelidae > Mustela > Mustela lutreola. The sequence goes on from NC_081298.1 coordinate 9,758,605, forward strand.
CAGATACTGCCACCCATGACTGCCCCCTTCCCCCCGGAGAACCAGAATTAACAGTCTGGGTGTGTGTCTGCTTGTTCGTTTCTCAGTGTTATTTTCCCGTGTGTGTATTATCATATGCTATTTTTATTAAAATATAGCATAGGGGTGCTTGGGTGGCTCAGTGGGTTAAAGCCTCTGCCTTCAGCTCAGGTCATGATCCCAGGGTCCTGGGATCGAGCCCCGTATCGGGCTTTCTGCTGAGCAGGGAGTCTGCTTCCTCCCCTCTCTCTCTGCCTGCCTCTCTGCCTACTTGTGATCTCTGTCTGTCAAATAAATAAATAAAATCTTTAAAAAATATAGCATAATAAATTGCATATCTGTTACTTTATTTTTCCCGTCCCCCTTTATCACTTGGGTCTTGCCCTGTCAGTGTGTGCATTTGCCCTATTCTCTCAATTAGTGCAAGTCCAGGGCGCCTGGGTGGCTCAGTCTGTTAAGTATCTGCCTAGGGCTCAGGTCATGATCTCAGGGTCCTGGGATCGAGCCCCCGCATCAGGCTCCCTGTGCAGTGGGGAGTCTGCTTCTCCCTGTTCCTCTACCCCTCTCTCTGCTTATTCTCTCTCTGTCTCTCTCAAATAAATAAATAAAATCTTTAAAAAAAAAAGTGCAGGTGTACTGTGAGATGGGGGGGTTCCTCTCTGATGGTCATTTGGTCATTTCCAGGGTTTTGCTTTCTTTTTCTTTTCTTTCTTTCTTTCTTTTTTTTTTAAGATTTTATTTATTCATTTGCCAGAGAGAGAGAGAACACAAGCAGGGAGAGCAGCAAGCAGAGTGAAGAGAAGCAGGCTCCCCTCTGAGCAGGGAGCCCGACGTGGGACTTGATCCCAGGACCCTGGGATCATGACCTGAGCCAAAGGCAGCTGCTTCACCAACAGAGCCACCCAGGTGCCCAGGGTTTTGCTTTCTTGCTGCCGGGAGCATCCTTGTACTTTCCTGTGGCTCACCCATACCGGAATTCATATACAGTCCATCCCTCCACGCAGACTTGCTAGATCAGAGGACCTGTTTCTATTTAAAGAGAAAGTTCCACATTGACTTGGCTTTTTTCTGTTATATGGCCCAGTTTTTCCACCAATAGGTAGTGTTGCTGTGACCAGAAATAATGTTCAGACTTCAGTGAACTAGCTCCCTTTTTTGCATGCTTTCTGACTTTAGATTTTATTTTTGTTTTTAATTTTTAAAGATTTTATTTATTTATTTATTTTTAAAAAGTAATCTCTATACCCACCAGGTGGTGAGTGCAGAGTTACTTCTAACCCTGAGAGCAGGAGTCACATGCTTTACTGACTGAGCCAGCCAGGTGCCCCTGACTCGAGATTTTATATTCCTCTAGTTAAAAAAAATAAATAAATAAAAATCAGCCTCCTAGATGTTCTTAGAACACAGAGTAGAATTGTCCCTCATACCTTCTTTTCCATGCCTTCTGGCGCCACTCCCCAGGCATCTAGGCTTATTAACAACTTGAGTTCCATCCTTCTAGACCTCCTGTCCAATATGGTACATGCTAGGGCTGTGTAGCTATTTTCATTAATTAATGGAACAACATTTAAATTTCACATTCTGAGTGCTCAACAGCCACACGTGGCTGTGGCTGCCATGTGAGACCACGTGGATGGAGAGCATCTCCGTCACTGAAGGAAGGTATCCGACAGTGCTGCTCGAGACTGGGGTTCTTAAACTCAGGGGCTGGGTAATGCTCCGTGTGGGGCTGTCCTGGGCGTTACAGGACGTTCGGCCCCTACCCACAAGATGCCAGGAGTCCCTCCCTGCCTCTGCAGTTGTGACAACCAAATCTCTCTCTAGGCCCTGCCAAGTGTCCCCAGGGCAGGGGGAAAATCACCCCCCCCCCACCAGCCTGCCCCTTCCATTGAGAACCACTGCGTAGACTTTTTTTTTCATATTGCTTTTAATTTTTATTTAATTTCTTCCTGGATCTTCCCTGTATCAGCACAGAGATGATAGCTTCCTGGACTCTGGCTTCTGGAAAGTTCAGCACACAGTGGGGGCAATTCAGCAAGTATTTACGGATGGCTGGGCTGATGGTGGTCACACCCAGAGCAAGGTGACCATTTCCTCAGCGCCTTATGACAGTAGTTACCTTTTCCAGAAATATCGTTCCCTTGGCGCTTCCCCCATAATATTTGCTTTTCCCTGCCTTTCAGGCAGATTGTGTGAAACCACTGCACATCTGGCCAACAGGCTGCCCATCGTGAAAACCTTTGTTTGTTTTAGAGTCAAATCATAAGACAATTTAATTTGATTTTCCTTTGTTTAAGTGGTCTAAGCTAGAAGCAGTGTAAACTAAATTATTCCCAGCCTTACATCTTAACCTCACTGAATGGCTCTTGCTATCAATAGGTAAGAACATTGTTTTATGTTTTCTTTTCTTATCTGGAAAAAACCCCTTAAATATAGGTACTATTAATTGCCTGCCTGTCATGTGCTACATATTGTCGTATGCCTTTCCTATATAAATTCCTTTGTCCTCATAGTCATTTTTTAGACAAAAAAAAGTGGGATCACAAAAGATGAGCCCAAAGCCATGGAGCCCGTGTAGAGTGGGCTGGGTGTGGCACGCGGTCCCTCTGGCTTAGGAGCGGGTGTTCCCACTGGACCCCTTATGGTCCTGCTGTTTCGATTCTGTGGCTCTCGTCTGTTATTTCTTCCTTAGTTTTTCCATGAATTTCTCATTTTGAGAACATTTTATTTATTTATTGGAGAGAGAGCGAGTGAGCAGGAGTGGGGGGCACGGGGCGGAGGGAGAGGGAGAAGCAGAGTCCCTGCTGAGCAGGGAACCTGAGCGGGGCTCGATCCCAGGATCTTCAGATCATGACCTAAGCCCCAGGCAGACGCTTCACCGACTGAACCACCCAGGTGCCCCTAACTTCTCATTCTGTCTTGTAGCCCATGTCCCTGGCCCATCTAGAAGGTAGGAGTGACTTTGTGATGACAGACGGTAGACAGCTTGGTTTGGTGTTAAGAAACAATAGCAGTAGGGGTGCCTGGGTGGCTCAGTTGGTAAAGCGTCTCCTTTCGGCTCAGGTCATGATCTCAGGGTCCTGGGATCGAGCCCTGCATCGGGCTCCCTGGTCAGTGGGGAGCCCGCTTCTCTCTCTCCCACTCCCCCTGCTTGTGTTCCCTCTCTCGCTGTCTCTCTCTCTCTCTCTCTGTCAAATAAATAAGTAAAATCTTTAAAAGCTGACACTAGGGTGACAGTTGCCACGACACAGCCCTGGGCAGCTGCCCCTCTCAGGCCTGGAGGGGACGGAAGTCTGTACCCTAGACAGACTGGGTGTGGTGGTGGAGGGAGTTGCAGGGGTCGGTCCAGATGTTGAGAGGGAGCCTGGCTGCCCCCTCTTCTGTTTGGGGTGTGTGTGGTGGGGGGGTCTTGGTTGCTCATAAATTTGCCAGCCCGAAGCTTCTGCAGTGGGACAGTAGTTCCCCAAAAGCAGGCAGGCGAGGGCTCGAGGTGCAGCCATGATAACATCCCAAGTAATTCAGGGGCAGGAACTAAATCACATCGAGACATGCAGTAAGGTACTTCCCTTGTTTTTCAACTCCCCCTCCCTGTTTCTAGCGCTGTCAGGGGGATCTTTTTAGTAGCCGACCCTTGCTGTCGTCTTAGCCGTAGAAACGGAAGAAGGAGCAAGAGCCGTGCCGGTGCTCAGAGCTGCTGACTCTGGCCTGAAACTGGTAACACTGTTTGCTTTCCATTGTGCCGGTTGGAATGTTTACCTTGTGCTGATGGTGGTGACACTCCCATTTACGATAGTAGCACAAAGTAACCCTTTAAAATTTATGTAAATAAAATCTAGGGCAGGTGTTCCCGACCCCAGGCACTGCTGGTACTTGGGGTTGGACATTCTTTGTTGGGGGGCTGTCCTGCGTGTGACAACTGGAGAGGTCTCCAGATGTTGCCGGGTACTCCTGGGCAAGGAGGGGGACCGGAAGTGACCTAGGCGAGAACACACAGTTAAAGGCAAGTAGGCTTAGCCAGTACCATGAAGTTGGAAGGTAGAGGCAGTTGAATGCAGGAGGAAATACTGTGCGCATGTGCAGATCCCTGAGCCTGAGCGCGGTCAGTGGTGAGGGCCACTTACTGATGCTCGCGTGTGTGTCCTCTGGTGCTGGTGTCAGATAAAGAACGAGGTGGAAGGAGCGGTCTTGAAAGGGATGCTCTGAAGCAGTGCCGTGGCCCAGCTTTCTGTCGTGCTGGAATGTTCTGGATCTTCAGGCCACAGAGGCTGTGGAGCACTCTGAACGTGGCGCGTGGGAACAGGGGGTGGAATTCTTCTACTTTACTTAATTTAAACATAAATAGCCTCATGGAATGGAAGCCACCGTGTTGGGCAGCACTGCTCTAACCAAGCCGGAGCCGAGGGGTCAGGATGGAAGAGTGTGGGCTCAAAGGTGTTGGCCGCACTCTTCAGAAGCTTAGACTCGGAGATACTCAAAACCAATAGGGTTGTGTCTTTAAGGACAGAGCAGCCGGGTTTCGGACAGGAATATCAGACAGGAGATTTGGGGTAGTGCTTAGCACAGACCCAACTAATATTGGCTCGAGCAAAAGTAAAAACCAATGAATTGATTTCTAAGACTGAAAAGCCCAGGGAATGGACCGATGGGCAGACCTGCGCGCCCTTCCCAAAGCGTCGGGAACCTTTGCCTTCTTCCTGGTGATGCCCGTTATCAGGCCGACTTGTCCCCAAACAAGAGCAAAGGGGCCACCTGCAGCCCCTCACGTGTGTACTGCCCCTGCCACCTCACCGGGAAGGGCACTTTCTTTCTTACTGTTTCTGGTGACAATCGCAGCCTCATCACCACAGCTATGCCCGGATCCTTGCGCTCACCGCACCGGGGGCTCCGAGATGGGGTTGGCTCGCCTAGCCCAGGTGGAGAGGTGGAGGGAAGTGATTTAGTACATGAGGATAAAGGGTAATTACAGGGTAGAGGATGACACTGGGGTAGTTGAAGCTGAGGGAGCGGCCCCAGGGAAGGATGCACTTGGGAGGTGGCCTTTCCCCAAGGCGGAGGTACAGATGTGGTTGGAGATGTTAATTCAGGCTGCCCAGGGTGCCTGGGTGGCTCAGTGGTGAAGCGTCTGCCTTCAGCTCAGGTCATGATCTTGGGGTCCATGATCGAGCCCTGCAAGCGGTTCCCTGGTCAGCGGGGAGCCTGCTTCTCCCTTTCTCTCTGCCTGCAGCTCTGCTTACTTGTGCTCTCTCTCAGATAAATAAATAAAATCCTTAAAAAAATAAAAAATTCAGGCTGTCGGAAGGCAGGGTGAGAGTTGGTCTGCAGGCACGGGGCAAGCAGAAAGTGATCTGGGGGTGCAGGTGGGGCGACGGGCCATGCTGGTGGTTGACGCATTGGCTGTGCAGTGGGATTGGGACACAGGGAGCTACAGTGGCAGGAGGACCTCAGGAGACAAGCATGGACATGAGGGATCAGGGTGCTGGTGGTGGAGGAGACAGGATGTTCATGTTGCGAGAGCCCCAGGAAAGTCTCCGCAATGGGGCTTGGAGGCCTCCAAGGGACTGCGCATCCTGGTTGGGTGGCGGGGCAGAGCTCCATTGGGAGGCCCTCCACTCAGGCTGCTGATCCACAGGGTGTCTCTCCCTGGAAAGCCCAGGAGACCCTCTCCTCCAGTGGTGTCCCCCCAGTGTCCTCTACTGAGAAAGCATAGCGTGTGCTGGCCGTGAAGGAGCGCAGAAGGGAGCTCTGTCCCTTTTCCCAGAGCAGGCAGGGAAGCGGGCTCTGGAGCCGAGAGGCAAGGGGTTCATAACCGGCAGGAGGAGGAGCCTGCGGGAGAACTTCTGTGCCCGCGGGACGATGGCCACTGCTCTCAGGGCCCCTAAAGATCCCTCTGACGCTATGAGATGATGAGAGCCTGGGGAGAAAAAAAAAGCTGGAAAGTAATTGTGCTGATGAGGCCGTGCATGGCAGTGCACGGTGCTCTCAGGCTCGCACCTCAGGATCTGGGTCCCCCAGGGCTGGGCTTAAGGCCAGCTTACCCCACTCAGCGTGAAACAAACAGATGTTGGCAAATCACGGAGTCCTCTCAGACTCAGTTTCTCCACTGTGAAAATGGGGGCGACGCTCATATATACCATGCGGGATTATCGTGATTGTTAGATGAAATAATGCATTTCTCTTTTTGAAAATTATTTTTAAAAAGATTTTATTTATTGACTCATTTTAGAGACAGAGCATGGGTGAGTTGGGGGGGGGCGGGTAAGGGGAGAGGGAGAGACAGAATCCCAAGCAGATCCTGCCTAGTGTGGAGGCTGATGCAGGGCTCCATCCTATAGCTGAGACCATGACCTGAGCCGAAAGAGAGTCAGATGCTCAACCGACTGAGCCACCCAGCGCCCCAGGGCTTTTTTTTTTTTTTAAATGTTTAGTTAAAGACAGTGCGTTTCTACGTCTGTAGCATTTTGGAAATCTGTACCTGCTGCCCCACTCCTCTGGACCGCCATCTCTGCCTGCCTTGCTATGACAGTAGCTTCCTGAACGACCCCCCTGTTTCCACTTTTTTTGGTTAATGTAAGGTTTATTAAGACACAGTTCCCACGCCCTGCCGTCTCCCTCTCTGGAGTGTACGATCGGCAGTTCTGAGTACGTTCGTACAGTTGTGTAACCGTTGCCACCATCGATACTTGAGGAGCATGCCCCTTTCCCCAGAAAGGAACCTCACACCTCTTGATCTGTTTTTACTCTTTTTATTTTTTAGAAAACTTTTTAAAAAAGATTTATTTATTTAACAGAGAGGGGGATCACAAGCAGGCAGAGAGGCAGGCAGAGAGAGAGAGGGGGTGGCGGGCTCCCCGCTGAGCAGAGAGCCCGATTCGGGGCTTGATCCCAGGACCCTGAGATCATGACCTGAGCCGAAGGCAGAGGCTTAAGCCACTGAGCCACCCAGACGCCCCTCTGTTTTTGCTTTTAACCCACTGCCGTGTCTTCTCTGCTCAGCCACAGATGGGACTTTTAAAAATGTCAATCAGATCACGCCACCTCCTGCTTGTAACCCTGCAGTGACCCCGGACTCCCTGCCCCAGAGACAAGGTCCAGTGTCTTCTGGCCTCTCTTCCTCCTTCCTCTTTCCTTCCCCCTTTCCCCTGTGGTTTGGTAAACATCAGTCTTTCTCGGCAGGTGTGTAACCAGGCTGGTTCCTACCTCTGGATCTTTGCCCCACCCAGACTGCTTCCCTTGCATGGTTGCGTGGCTGTGGCTACCCATCCCCCCGTCCAGCTGTCACACCCGCCTCCCTGACCACCCAGTCTTCCTGAGCCACACCCCTCCCCCATGCCCTCTCTTGTCCAGGCCTTATTTTATTTTGGGTAGTTGTTTACGGTCTGTCTCCCTGCACTAGAGTATAATCTGCAGAGCGGGGAGCACCTGTCTGTTGTGTTTGCTCCTGAATGCCCAAGTGCCAGGGGAGGGCCCGGCACCCTGAGCGCATGAGACCTAGCCGGTGAATGAACAGGTGACAAAAAAGAGGCAATGATTACTTGTCTTATGTTATTTTTGTTGTTGGTGTTCAATAAACACTGTTGACCTGAGAGTCGGATTGATCGTATATGGGAAGCGCGCAGGGTATACAGCGTGGCTGGTGTGAGGAGAGAGTAAATGCGGTGACCCTCAGATCGGCTAAATGAGATGGCCTTGGGGCCAGATATTCTGGGCTCGAGTGACACAGAGTTTTTATTTTATCCTGTGCTGACCACTTACCCTGTTTTTCAGTGAGATTGCGAGGAAGGGGAAGGCAAGGATCCTGTTCGGACATTCGGTCCCCATAGGACCTGGAATAGTACTTCGTACCAACTAGATACTTCATAATGCTTACTCTGAGGAATGGAACCGCATTGAGTCCCTGGATAATATGAAACATTGTAACTAAAGAATACATCGCACAAAGTTCTCCTTGCTCCCTCCTTCCCAGGGGGAACCAGTGCTGGAGATTTCCTGCACTTGAAGCATGTCTGGGTGCGTATCCCCTTATGTTCATGCAAAGAAGGGCATTCTGGAAACATCTTTTAGCCTCTTGCTTTTCACTTTAGCTTACCTTGCAAAATGGGCCACTTAGTGCATACGCTCTCTCCTTGACTCTGCTAAGACTACTGTGGCTGTTCCATGTTCATTTCACCAGCACCGACCGCCCCCCAATGAGTCAGTTAGGTTTGTTTCCAGCCTTTTGCTGCCACAGGGCCCGCTGCAGTGACAGTCCACCTGCTTTGGGCTCGTGCGCAGATCTGCAGGTTAAGTAATGACTGGCTCAACCTGATAGCTTGCCGTGCAGAGCCTGCTAAAATGACACAGACAAAATGCAGATAAACAGCGGACCTGATGCTTGGTTTTCTTAAATCTGTTCTTTAGCTCTCATTAGAAATCTGCAACTTGGGGCGCCTGGGTGGCTCAGTGGTTAAGCCGCTGCCTTCGGCTCAGGTCATGATCTCAGGGTCCTGGGATCGAGTCCCGCATCGGGCTCTCTGCTCGGCAGGGAGCCTGCTTCCTCCTCTCTCTCTCTGCCTGCCTCTCTACCTACTTGTGATTTCTCTCTGTCAAATAAATAAATAAAATCTTTAAAAAAAAAAAAAAAAAAAAAGAAATCTGCAACTATGGGAGCCATCATTCCAGGATTATTACAGGATGGGGAGATCCCAATTCAGCAGCAGGATGGCTTCCCCAAATAAGAGTCGTGCTCCCTGTCCTGTGAGTCCCCCCTCCCTCCTTCCTGCTTCCTGTGCTCATTCAGCACTTAGCCTGTGTCACCCAATGGCCCACATGGATGCTTCCCATCCACGGGCACCAACTGGACTCCTCGAGGCTTCTGTCCCTGGCCTTTGGACAACTTAGAACAGGGCCAGCACAGATGAGTTACTAGAAGTGAAACCTGTCCTTGCCATGTATACTCTACCCGAGCACCAGTTTACTGGAACGAAGATGCTATTTTTAAGAAAGAGCATTGTGTTTCATCATGGAAGTTCTGAGCACCTGGGCAGGCAGCTTGCTGATGCCCAGGGACCGTGTTTGCCAGATCTGTACCCCAGCACCCCACCCACCAGGACCTGCCTGGTCCATAGGCAGAGGGGGAGAAGGGTGGGCTGACCAGTATTTATGTAAGTTGTAATCTCCCTGTCTGCTTGGGGCTGGCAGGATTGGGGTTTCTCCCTTCTGGCCTGTCTGTGTGTGGTGGGCGGGGGGCTCAGAGGCCAACAATTCGGCATGGGGTGTTTCCATCGCAGTGCTTACGAGGGCTTGTGATTCTTGAAGTGCTTTGTGTACGGGCTTTCCGGAAGGATAAGCTGCCTTTTTGGGGTGTTTTCAGAGTGTCTTTGTTCCACTGGAGCTGCCCGCATTGCTCTGCCTGGTGCGGGCCACCCGGGAGCAGGTGCACGCATGAGCTGACCTCGCAGGACAGTCTGGACAGCTGGGGGAGTGGGGGTGGGGTGGTCAGTTGGCTGGCAGCTGGCATCTGGCCCGGCTCCAGAGGACGCCAGGCCCTGAGCCATTGTCTTCCTGGCTGGCTCCTCTGGGGAAAGGAGATCTGGGTATGGAGAGGCGATTCTCCCCCTCCCCCTTTACCTGGTTATCTTGGCAGAACCAGCAACCTTGACAGCACGGGGTGCTGGAAAGATACTAGGTTTTCGAATGAGATGGAGGGGGTTCAAGGCCAGACTCCCCTGTTTCTCACCTCCTGGCAAACTTGGGTGCTTTATATTTTATTTTATTTTTTTCAAAGCAAACAGACTTTCTTTTGGGTAATGAGAATTGCCATTAGGGAGACACAAATTGAGGTAGAAATCTGAATTCGGCCCTCCTTGGGTGCCTCATTTAACTGTTTCGAGGTTTCCTCTCTCATCAGCAAAATGTGAAAGTCAGTGCTAATGTGTTGCTGTATCTTTACTTTTTTAACCTAAATCTCATTTTAAAAATGAATCTTACATTTTGAATTAAGTAATTTGGACTCGGGCGCAAACCAGCCTTTATCTTGATCACAGCTTTTTAGAACCTGGACTCTGCTTTCCCTTCTCAGACAGATGAAGTCTGTTTGTGGCTGTTGTCCTGACTCAGTGCAGATGCTCCAGAGAATATGGAGAAGAGCGGGCGGGTGTGGACGTGGCCTTGACAGTGTGACGCTGTCTTTCCCACAGGTGCTGCGAGTGGCTGAGATGCTGTGGTGGAGGGGAGCCGAGGCCCCGCACAGTGTGGTTGGGGCATCCCGAGAAGAGGGACCAGAGGTACCCTCGAAATGTCATCAACAACCAGAAGTACAACTTCTTCACCTTTCTTCCTGGGGTACGTACAGCCGGGGCCATTTTTAGGAGACCCAGGTCCCCATGGCAGAATAGCCTGTGTGTTTTCTAGACTGCCTTAGCCACTGGCCGTTCATCTTCCAAAAACCCCACACCACCAAACCCATCAGTCCCTAAATTCCACACCCCTCCTCCCCCCTCATCGTGAAATGAACATTCACCCTAGGAACGTCAGGAGATAGAAATATAGAGAAAATTTTTAAGAGGTAAGTTTCATTCCTGCCATCCAAGGAGAGTGTCTGTGGATATTTTTGCTAATGAATGTTTCTGTTTTGCTTGGTATTTTATGCACTGGAGTCACCGCATTTCCACATTAACTTAGACCAATCGCGGATGTGTACTCTACAAACCTTCCCCCGCCCCCCCCCATACTTAAATTGCATACCTATTTATATCCAGCAGAGCCTCCAAACACACACCAGCTGACTTTAGAAGCAGCAGCAGCAATCAGTTCCAGTGCTGGAAGGAAAAAAAAAAAATAATGACTCTTTGATTTACTGAGAGAGATTCCAGAAACACGAATGTGTAATGCTGTCGCTTAAGGTCAGTTGGAATGTTGTTTTAGGGTGACTCTGACTACACTGATTGCTACCTTCAACTCCCCCCGTATCTCAGTATCTTAAATCAGGAAAGAGTTTATTTCTCATTGATGGATATTCTGGTGTAGTCAGGACCACTGTCTTCCGAGTTGTAACTGCAGTCTCTGGACTACGAAGCCAACCACGTGTCCATGACTGAGCAGGAGTGAGGCGGCCAGAAAAGGGCTGTTAGTTACCTTCATCCCAGAGAGACGCATCATGTCTACCCAGAGCCCCAGACAAGTCCCGCAAGTGCCAGTCCCACGCCCGGGGTGCGTGGGCTCAGCCGGGCTCTGCCGGGACCCACCTCCACACGGAATGGGATTCTGCTATATTTACTGTATGGTGTTGAGATCATATTGTGGAGATGATGATTTACCTCGTTTTCTTTTCTTTCTTTCTTTTTTTTTTTTTTTTAAAGATTTTATTTATTTATTTGACAGAGATCACAAGTAGGCAGAGAGTGGAGGAAGCAGGCTCCCTGCTGAGCAGAGAGCCTGATGTGGGACTCGATCCCAGGACCCTGGGGTGATGACCTGAGCCGAAGGCAGAGGCTTTAACCCACTGAGCCACCCAGGCACCCCTTACCTCATTTTCTTGATCAGTCTTAGAGTAGAGGTATTTTCCAGTGAAACCTCCTCTTAATGTTTCGAGGGGCCCACATGGTTTTTAAGAAATAAGTCATAACAGATAAAGTTGAAGCCTTCCCCTGCAGCCCCCAGGGGTTTCTTCCTGAAATTTATCATTTCCGTGTGTATCATTATGTATATTTTTACTTTGATCAAGGATATTTTTATTGCCCGTGTGTATTTTCCTGAACAATCTGTAGGAGTGTTTCAGATTCCCGCAGAAGGTACCGTGGGCGTCGCGTTCTTGGGTAGGAATGCTTTCCGCGGTGGCTCCCCCGCTGCGAGACCTCCCCCGACCCCACCGGACAAGGCTTGACGGTCTTCCCTCTCTCCTGTCTCCTCTTTCCAGGTGCTGTTTAACCAGTTCAAATACTTCTTCAACCTCTATTTCTTGCTTCTGGCCTGCTCTCAGTTTGTCCCGGAGATGAGACTTGGCGCCCTCTACACGTACTGGGTCCCCCTGGTAAGTAGGTCGGCCTGGTTTGTTCAGTGACCTCAGGGCTTTGGGAACAGACACTTCTTTGCCTCTGTCCCCCAGGCATCTGGAACAGGCCCTTTAAGAGAGGAGATCCCCTCCAGCCCCACGTGGATGCCCCCGTTCAGGCACCCCCAGGAGCAGAGTGTGGTGAAGCCCGTGTTCTTGATTCATTCCGTCCGTCGGTTGCTCGGTCATCATTTCTTTAGCTACTGTGTATTGCGTACTTATTGTGCCTTTCATCCCCTTCTAGACTCTGGGCACGTGGTGGCAAGCAAGAAAGATGAAGTTTCTGTCTCTGTGGTTGGTGCTACTGAAACGGTTTTCTGAGATCGCATTTTCTGTTTATGTAGAGTCTGTTGGCGGGACGGTTTGAAAAGTAGCAGGTTCTGGGCTTTGTGTGTGAAGTCAGACGGAGCTGGCCAGCATGCCCCTCCCTTCCCTCCCTTCCCTCCTTTTGGCAGGTGGTTATTGAGCACCAGCTGTGTGCCAGGCACTGTGCTGGGTGCTGGGGACACTGCACCGAATGAAACTGATAAAAACCCCTGCCCTTGTGGAGCTGGTTTTCAGAGGGGATAGACTGTAAACAGATGGATGAAATGATTTTTAATTGTAGGAAGTGCCACAGAGGTTACAGAATGAGGTCACAGGCTAGATGGGCAATCCCAGGCACATTTAATATTTGTTGAATGGATGAAGGTGGGGGAAGCAGGTGTGGGGGGACAGCCTTAGCTGGTGTGGCTTTGGAAAGCCTCTTGAGAAAGGGATGGGTAGAGGGGTAGGAGGGCAGGAGTATTCCAACTACAGGGACCAGCTGTGCAAAGGCCCCGTGGCAGGCATGTGCTCAGAGCACTGGAAAAACAGAAGGAAGCTCTGTGTTCTGGGCCGTGTGACTGGGCGGTGGAGAGGGTGGAACTGACAGCTCTTCTTCAAATAGCGGCTGTTTATTTCTCACTGAGTTAGGTGGGACTTGGGGGAGAACTCGGATTCTCTGTTCATGAATATTGTTTAAGCTTTAATTGGGAGAAGACTGTTAAAGTAGAAAAGATTTAAGCCTTCCTTCTAGAAATAAGAACAGACTTTTTTTTTCCTTCAGCGGCAGGTAGGAGTTGATGAGGATTTGGTATCCGAGCACTTACCGTGTAGGGGGGCCACTTGCTAAGGAATCCGTGAGTGCGTGGGTGTCCACACTGTGTCGCGTTGGCGGACAAGTCCGGCCAGCAGCTCCGGGCCTGAGAAAGGAGAGGGGAGTCCTTTTCCCCACGCGGACAGGAAAGGTGATCTGGGGATGTGCGGACTGTTCTGTCCTGCTCTCATTTGTAGGTGAACCAGGACTCTGGCAGCAGGAGCCACCTTCTGTTTGCATCCTTCCCTCGCATGACAAGCATTCCCGTCTGTGCGCTGTGTCCTTACCCAGGGACTGGCCCGCTGCAGACTTAGGGGCTGGGCTGACACCATCCAGCAAGGGGGAGCAAGGGAGCTTCTGTCCCATCCAATACGGAATGTACTGCTCTGTTCCTGTAGGTGCGGACGTACGCCTGGAGTTGCCAGACCCCAGAGTCAGAAACTTTAGAGTTTTATATGAAATACCCCAATTTTATTTGTCTTTTTTTGTTTCACTGTTTACTACATAGCTATATAGACTCAAACCCCGAGTTGCTTATTTTTAAAAAGTTAGTCTCTAATGTGCATAAAATATAACTTGTCACATTGCCTTTCATGGTTCCCTTTCTGAAGTGCAGTTATTTGAAAGGTGATACATTCACTTGGTGCATGAAACATAAAAACATTCCGGGTGAAAATATCCCTCCTTTCTAGTCCAGGGGGGCTGGAGCAAGTGATGGGGACTGCGATGGCCTAGAGAGTCCCCCCACCCCCACCTAAATTAGGGGGCCTGGCCCCAGCCCCTGCCTCTGGCTCCTCGCTGAAGTGATGCCTAGAGTTTCCTGGAGAAATCTGACCTTCGGTGCACGCGGTCACTGTAGCCCCTGCCACCGCGGCCGTCTCCCGGTCTCCCCTCTGATGCACCTGATTCCCTCCACTGTGGCCGCAGGTGGAAACCAGGCAGGTGAGCAGCAGCTGCTGGTGGCCCTGAGCTTCCTGCTTCTGCATCTGTGCCTTGTTTTACAGCTGGCCTTTCCCGTGAAGGCCAGGACTGCGAGGGCAGTTTTTCCTCTTCCCAGGGGCTGCAGAGAAGGAGGTTTGGGGTCAAAGACAAAGTGGATGGCATCTATTTCTAGATGACTACACCAGATTTCCCCTATTTTTTTTTAATATTTCAGAAAATCCTTTTTTTTTTTTTTTTAAAGATTTTATTTATTTATTTGAGAGAGAGAGAGAGTGTACATAAGAGACAGCATGAGCAGGGGTTAGAGGGGGAAGCAGGCTTCCTGCTGAGCAGGAAGCCTGATGCGGGGCTTGATCCCAGGACCCTGGGACCATGACCTGAGCTGAAGGCAGACGCCTAACTGACTGAGCCATCCAGGCACCCCTCATTTATTTATTAGAGAGCATGAGAGTGCGCAGAAGCATGGGAGAGGGGTTGAGGGAGAAGCAGACTCCCCAGTGATCAGGGAGCCCGAGGAGTCGACTCCATTCTAGGACTCTGGGATCATGACCTGAGAGATAGGCAGATGCTTAACCGACTGAACTACCCAGGTGCCCTCCCCTAGATTTTTCTGTGCGGAGTCTCCACCCACTTCGAAAGGCCTCTCCTTCATCTGTAAAATGGGGACAATCATGTCTACTTCCTCGGCTTGCTGGATGCATTAAATGAAGTACTACAAATAAGAAGCCTCCTTTGGCTCCCAATGGACAGAGAATTCTCAGGACATACTCCCCTTGGAATGTTAAACATCTGGCACCAGTGACATTGCTTTTATTGTCTGAATGAAGATTTAATTTAGTTTTTTTTTTTAAAGATTTTTTGTTTGTTCATTAGAGAGTGAGAGAGCGCGAGAATGAGCAGGGTAGGGGGTTGGAGGGGAGGAGCACGCTCCCCGCTGAGCAGGGCGCCCAGAGTGGGGTTTCGATCCCAGGACCCGGGGGTCCTGGGATCATGACCTGAACTGAAGGCAGATGCTTAACCGACTGAGCCACCCAGCCGCCCCAAGATTTAGCTTTTTTTTTTTTTTTTTTTTAAAGATTTTATTTATTTATTTGACAGAGAGAGATCACAAGTAGGCAGAGAGGCAGGCAGAGAGAGAGGAAGGGAAGCAGGCCCCCTGCTGAGCAGAGAGCCCAACATGGGACTCGATCCCAGGACCCTGAGATCATGACCTGAGCCGAAGGCAACCCACTGAGCCACCCAGGCGCCCCAAGATTTAGCTTTTGATATTATTTTCATGGTACCAATATCTTAGATGTGCAGATACTGTGTTCGCGATGCAGTGAGCGTTGAAATCTGTCAGCACCTGTGGAAACAGCACCTTGGTCAAAATAGAGAACGTTTTCATCACCCTGGTTCCCTAATGCCCCTTTCCAGTCACCCCCTCCTGAACCAGAGGCAACTGCTTTTCTGATTTCTAGCTCATAGATTTGTTTTGCTTTAGTAAATCTATTTTTGACGCACAACTTTACAAAGGGAGGCTTACCACCTTCAGAATGGCTTTGTCTGGGCTCTCATCAGAGGCTGTCACTGCCTCCGATTCCTTTACAAGCTCAGACAACCCCAGGCCTCCCTGTTAAAGCTTCTCTCTGACTATCTGTGGCTGTGAGGGGCCTCTTTAGCTGCAGAGTTGGAATTTATTTCGGGACTACATTTGTATCTCTTTGTGAAGGCATTTTCTACTCTAAGGGATGGCCTGTCTTCTGGGATTGATAGGAACTGTGTGTTTGGGGGTAGGGCGGGGGGAGAGCAGATTCGATAATTCAGGAGGCAGCAGGGTTGGTCAGAGGCTCCGGTCTCTTTGGGAGCACACACGTTCCACCAGCCATCAATGGGGTTTAGCTGGGCCCACGCAGAGAGAAGTAGAAACTGGAACATCTGAAAAAACAAACAGCAAGCACCTCGGTTCTGGCCCAGAGCAAGGAAACCGGCAGATTGGGAGGGGGAGGAGTTGTGCGCCCTGAGTCTGTGCTCCCCCAGAACAGGTCTCCTCGCCCCCACCCTGGGTCTGGGGATGCTTTTATTCTGAAACATGCCAGTTTTGCTCTGGCCGCAGCCAGGACTGCGCCATCTGATTGGAAACAGAGTAATCCTTTGATTGTAAAGATGCAGGAGGCTTCGGAGGAGTTCCACAAAGCCACACATCTCTGGCTAGATTTACAGAAGAGATTTAAAGTCCTTTGAATCGAAGTTAATATATTTCACAGAGTAAATGGTATGAAAATGAAATGCTCCAAGAGTCACTGCTGCTAACCTTTAGCGTGGTGGTGCTTTCTGTATTTTTTTTTAAATGACTTTAAAAGGAGATGATAGGGCTGTTTTGTAAGAAAAATGAATGCATGTTCTTGCCTTTATTGACATGAGAGAAGAGATCTAGATGGAAATAGATTCTGGTTATGGCTGACTCCCACGCCAGTCCCTCCCAAATTTGATGAGTTGGGTTACCTCGCCCCGGGAAGGTCAGGCAGTCTCCAGTGTTCTTTTTATTTGTTGCTACTTGCGCAGTTAATACTTGGATGTGTTCTCTTTAATAAGGATTTAACACCGTGCAGAGAAGACTGAAGTCCCCTTTGGCCCCTTCTTCCCTCTCGGTGCTTGCCTTGCAGAGGAGTCTAGCCAGTAGTTAAGGAAACTGGGAACTCCTGCCAGAGGATGGTGGCTGTCCCTGGTTGTGTCAATGCACGGCGTTTGTTACCTTGTATGTGGTGAAAAGTTGATTCGTCTCCTGGGTGGGTCAGGGCACGGGAAGGATCGTCTTCTCTTTAACCGTCTCCTGGTGCCCCATCTGACTGGCTGGTAGGTCTTCCAGGTTTCTCCGGGTGTAGAACAACATGATTGTTAGGAGCAAGGACTCTGAGCCAGATTTCCTGCCGGTCACTTAGAGCTTCCCATCCTTGGGCAAGATGACTCAGCCTTTCTGTGCTTCTGAGGCTCCTCTATCTCAGTGGCCATGAGTGGAGGGTTGCTCTGGGGGTGTAGCCTCGTTGGAAGGGCACCCAGCACGTGGACTGTTAGCAGACGTCATCCCTCTGTCGCTGCCTGTGGACGGACCACCTTTTCCTCTTAGAAGCCCTGCGGTGGCGGTGAATAGGGCTGCTGGTCTGTCTGTGTGTGGGCGTGTTTCCCCAGGGCGTGTGTGCCGGAAGGAGGCCAAGAAGTGGGCTTGCGGGGGCGTGTGCTTTTGGGGTAATTAGCGGGCCCTGCCCCGCTGCCCTCCGGTGTGGCCTCTGGCCTTTCCCATCCCCAGCACCAGGAGAGGAAGGTCGCCTGGAGCAGGGCTCACCCTCTCTGTGCTCTCTCCGCAGGGCTTCGTGCTGGCCGTCACCGTCATCCGAGAGGCTGTAGAGGAGACCCGATGCTATGTGCGGGACAGGGAAGTCAACTGCCAGGCCTACAGCCGGCTCACAGCAAGAGGTCAGCCTCCTGGCTCTGCCCGGGCCACCTCCTGCCGCCTGACCTTGGGCCGCAGGGTTGCAGCTCTCATCATGGGCTGCTGAGAGTCAGGGAGCAGAGTTCAAGGCCCAGGGCCCGTGGGTGTGCAAACAGGACAGTGTGTGTGGGGCAGTCACTCAGTTGCTGGGACCAGGGAGACCAGGATGTGCCTGGGGCTGTCACCGTCTCTCCCAGAGCCAGGCCAGTGGGCTAACTTGTGCATCATCAGGCTGGAATGAAACTTTGGTCATTGGGCAACCTCTTCTGGCTAACCCTGTCCCTTTGCCTATCCCGGGGCTGACCGTGGAGAGAAGGAGGGAGCTCCTTTTGTTCAGGTGGAGGCTATAAGGTCTGTCCTATAAGCTGTAAAAGATACTCTTTCAACATTACAAAATGCATGCTACAATTTTGCAACATTAATTTTTAAATAGGCACCGGATTTATATAAACACTGCATCTGTGAAGATTTCCTTGAAAGACATCTTGTAAATCCTGAAAATTAAGGTGGGGAGTGTATACCGTCAGACCAAAAGAGAAGTGACTAGATGGCCTTTAATCCTTGAATCGCTTGCAAGATGTGTGCATTTTAAATTGGTGGAATTAAAAAAAAACAAACACCCAAACACCCCATGAAAACCCACAAAGCAACCCAGCCAATGTTGACTTCTGTTTCAAGTACAAGTTCTACAGGAGATTACCTATAAGGCTGTATTCAGGAATGAGAGCATGTTCCCTAAAGTTCCAGAAGATGGCTGATCCCACTCAGAGCTTAGTAATGTTTTGGGAGCAGCAAAAATCTGTGCCTTACCTTCAGGTTGTTCAAAATGCTGAAAATGAGGAGGTAGATGTTTCAGGGAGGGCGTATCTGAGTCGAGTGTGAACTGCTTTCGCGTGTTTTCATCTTCCCAAGAAAAGGCATCCACACGTGGTTTCAGGGTTTTGCACAGAATTTCCCTCCTAGGAACAATGTTGGAGGAATATGTTTTAGGCTCAAAAAAAATTAAAAAAAAAATTTCTCAAGGGCATGAACGTCTTTCGTTTTAGTGCATTTAAATAGATTTTCACAGTTGGTGGTCTTAACATTTCGCAAGTCTGCTGGAGAAGTGAGGGATGTAGAGTTGGTATAAAAATGCTTTATTATCCCTAAACTACTGTATTTAGGACATTTTGCTACGTAAAGAAAGAAAGCCCAGCATAATCTTTGCAAAGGCAGGTGGCTTGGGCTTTCCACGTGGGTAATCAGAAGACCACTCTGCAGGGTGTTTTTTGTGGTTTGTGTATATTAAATCCTCCCTTAATAACATATTCTGACTATAACATTTAAAATGCTAGGCAACCGACAAAAGCCCCATTGGGGAGAGGGTGCGGTGGATCTCTTTAGAGGGATTCCGTTCATTCATCTATCCAGGCTCCAAACCTTCTTTGGTTCTTTTCATATTGCAATTGCTTTTCCCGTGAATGATTTTTCTGCCCTCCCCTGCATGCCCCATTCTCTGCTCCCGCTTTATCTTCACTCGGTTCTTGGAAAGATCCGAAGGAGAATTGGCAGATGGCTCTAGCATTAAAAACTTGTCTTCCTTTGTTGGTCTCCTTTTGTGGCCCATGGTTTCCATTGTCATGCCAATGCGACAGTAGGGGAAACCTAGCGGAGTTCTGAATATTAACCCAGCCCCTGCTCGCCCCCCCCCCCCCGCCCCCTTTTGTTTTGAAAGCCCCCAAAAAAGCACTGAAGAACTGTCAGCTCAGAAAGTGATGGAGGTGAGTTTAGTTATTTGATACACTTGAAGGGCAGGGGTGGGGGAGGGCCAGAGTAGGAAGCCCCAAATGGAAGATTTCAGAGAGAGGAAGAGAAAGAAGCCTTTTTTGACCTCACTGTTTAATTACTTACTATTTTCTTGAGTGAGGCTTTTCACATTTAGTAAGTTTAAGTGTGAAATGAAACAAACATGTATACATGTATCCACCCAGTGTGGACTGGTTCCTTTTGTATCACATGCTGTCTTTGAATGTATTTTTCAACACAGTTTTTAGAGTTCAGAAACCTTTAGAAACCAGAATATGGCGTTCTTCATCACTAGATACCAGGCCATGATGTTTACCTACATTCTGCATCATTTCCAGGACTTGTGCTGATTTAAAAATTGGGGGGTGGGGTGGGTAGTAATTTCTAACTAGGAAAAAAGTTACAAAAATCCTGTGGTGAACGCCAAATGTTAACATTTTTCCATGTTTGCTGTTTTAATAGTCCTTCTCTCCCTGGAGAACTAAGTTGCAGGCATCATCCCCTTTACTCCTAAATACTTCCACGCCTAATTCCTCGTAGGGCGTTTCTCTCACATAACACGCTGCAATGATCAAAATCAGGGAATTCAACATTGGTACATTACTATGAATCCAATCTACAGTCCTTACTCAAAATTTGCCATTTGTTCCTGAAAACATGTCCTGTGTTTTTTTGTTTGTTTGTTTGTTTTTTCCATCCCCGAGCCGCTAGCGTCTAAAATACTCTGTTTTTAACAGCGTTATTTTTCCTGGTACAGAAATCAGGATGGGTTTTCCTCGTGGCATTTAATTGTCCTTGTTCCTTAATTTTCTCTGGCCTGGCATCGCTCCTTGGTTTTCTTTGTCAAAATGTTGACATTTCTTGGTTTTCTTTGTCAAAATGTTGACATTTTGAAAAGAACTGGCCAGTTTCAGGAAAGTTGCTTTGTGGCTTGTCCCTCAACTTGTGTTTGTCTGATGTGTCAAAATTAGATTCATGACATGCCTTTTTAGCAAGGGTTAATACAGTTTTAGGAAGGCCAATGGCACAAGTCTTGTTGGGACTTTGCCAGAGTTTTAGAGGCATTATGGTAATCAAGTTGAAAAAAAAATCCCAAACGTCAAGAAAAAAGTGGATTTTAAACAACTAAAAATCCTGACAGTAAGGTGTTCATCACTGTGAGGAAAAATGGATGATAGTTTTTTTGTTTTTTGTTTTGATTAATAGCTACTTCCATTTAGATCATCTTATTTCTTTCAAATAATTTGTTACCTAAAATAACACACCAGTTAGATCAATTTTTAATGTCATTGTCATGGTTTAATAGGAGATATTTGAAGTATTTTATTTTGTTATTAAATTTTTAAAAAATGATTTTATTTATTTGACAGAGCACAAGTAGGCAGAGTGGCAGGGAGAGGGAGAGGCGTCCCATGTTTGAAATATTTTAATACGTCATGTCAAAACCACTTTTTCTTTGCTTTCTTGAGAATTTTTTTGACTATCAATCACACGTCCGAAGTTTACAGTAGGCTTCCGTATTACAGAGATAAACCCAAGGGGCTGGGGATTCTGGGTGAAGTGTCCAGACATTTAAATACATAGTCGAAAAATGCAACTAATAATTATATGTCCGGGGTAGGAGTGGGGTGGCTGTCATAAAGACTGTCCCTTTCTTGATCACTGCATTCCTGGTTCTGAGCACAGTGCCTGGCAGTTGAAGAAAACGTTCTGAGCCTGAGCCTGTGCCCTGCCTGGACCCAAGTGTCCTGCTTCCCCCTGCACCCAGCTCCGTGGGCAGGTCCTTAACCTTTCAGAAAATTGGGGTAATAATAGTGCCTACCTTAGAGGTGCTCTAAATATAACTCTCGGATGAGAAGAACATAACACTGTGCCTGGGATTTGGTGTGGGCTCAAGAAGGCCAGTGGTGATGGTGCTGTGACAGTGGTCCGTGAAACATTGGTGGGGGTGGATTAATAAATGGGGGTATGAGCCAGGGGTCGTGGGAGGTTATGGGAGCGAGTCCGAGAGGAGCTGCTCAGTCTTCTCAGAAGAATTGACCTTCATCTTAAGTCTTACAGGATGGAAAAGAGCAGGATGGGTTGCATATTTGTGGTGCATGGTGCAAAATGAACATGGGGGGCCCTTGTTCAAAAATTAAGAATTTCAAGATGGCAGCAGGCACGCATGGAGCCCAATCTAGGACCCTTCTGAGCTTGGCGCCCCGTGCTAGGACCCAGAGCACACAGGCACGAAGTGGCCCTGGGGAGGAGTCTCCCAAAGGCCCCGGGTGTGATGGCTGGGAGTGTGGGGTATGTGCCCCAGGTTCGGGCTCCGTCTTGTTCTTCCCACTCAGGCCGCGTTTCCTGAGTCTCCCTCCTGGGAGGACAGAGGAGAAGACCGTGCAGGCCAACGAGGGCTGACACTGTGGCAAAGTCCGTTCTGTGCTCTGGGAATCTGTGTACAAGGTGTGCTAGGGCGGAGATGGCATTGGACGTGTTTGAGAAATTCTGCCGAAATTGGAAAACCCTAGAAAAAGATGAGCGATTACCCACCGTAAGCCAGCAGGTACTGGGCAAGGTCTGGCGTGTAATTTCTTAAACAGCTGTGTGGAGATGCCTTTTACAGATTGAACGGAGAGGCTCAGGGAAGGGGTTGTGTTTCAGACGGTATCGCTAGGTGGGGGACAGGGGTGTGACTCGAACCTCGGCCTGTCTGAATGCACATCTTTAGCTTGTAGGTCTGGACACCTACCATGTGCCGGGAGCTGGGCTCAGCACTTTCACACAGAATATCTTAC
The DNA here is from genome assembly GCF_030435805.1 of Mustela lutreola. Lineage (NCBI taxonomy): Eukaryota > Metazoa > Chordata > Mammalia > Carnivora > Mustelidae > Mustela > Mustela lutreola. Next base: position 9,780,744 of record NC_081298.1, read on the forward strand.
CTATAGTGCTGATATTCAGCCTTAAGATGTGTGCTACAGGAGGGCTGGTAGGTTTAGATCATTTTAAAGCATGTTTCTGAGTCCAAAGGAATTTATTAATCTGGCATCTTCATTCTGTTTTTCTTTTTAAAATTTTTAATTAATTTTTTTGACAGAGAGGGAGAGATAGCACAAACAGGCAGAGTAGCAGGCAGAGGGAGAGGCAGAAGCAGGCTCCCCGCTGAGCAAGGAGCCCAATGTGGGGATCGATCCTAGGACCCTGGGATCATGACCTGAGCTGGAGGCAGTCGGTTGACAACTGAGCCAGCCAGGCGCCCCATAAAAATAATTTACTCAGCTATTTTAGAGAGAGACAGAGGGAAAGAGTGAGTGGGGAGAAGGGGAGAAAATCTCCAAGCCAACTCTTCGCTGAGCCTGGGGCCCAACCGGGGGTTGGTTTCAGGACCCATGAGATCATGACTGGGGCTCCATCACGAGCTGGGGGCTTAACCGACTGAGCCAGTCGGGTGCCCCAAGCATCCTTATTCTGAGGTGGACAAGCTGCCCGTTCGACAAAGTTGTCGACAACCCTATGGGGATCATGCTTTCAGACAAAGAAGGCTCCCCTCTCCTCCTTGAAATCCTCAGTTGTAATGATTGGCTTGGAGGGAGGCTCCTAGGTCCTTAGGAGTTTTCTAGACCTGACTGCTCCAATGGTGTTCAGAGGCCCTGGAGATACCAAAGCCAAAGAAGAGAGTGTCTTGAAGGGTCAGCAGACCCCGTGAGACGTCATTTTGTTGCTGCAGAGACTGGGGTTGGGTAGGGAAAGAGTAATCAGTAAATGGATTGTTTCTCGTTCTGTATGTCTGGCCCAAACCAAAAGTTTCATTCCGGGGGTAGAGGGATATGCCTTGATTGTCACAGGTGATGAGGGCAGCTGGATTTGCATGTTCCCAGGAGGAATTACATGGGTCTTCCTTCCTACCAGGAATGTTTTCAGACTAACCTCTGATCAAGGGCTAAGTGAAGCACGCGGGTAATCAGCTTTGAAAGAAAGTGCGAACAGAGGTACCATGAACACAATTGCTGATGCTTCTTCCCTGCTGTGGACATCTGGGCACCCCTGGGAGCCATAAGTCATAGGCCCAAGGTCTGTGTGAGATGGAGAGAATCCTCCTGTCTTCAGTTTTTGAGTACTGCGTGGTGGTAAAAACCAGCTGATATGTTTAATCTTCCCCAGTTCTTTCCAGATAGTTCTACATCCTTCCAGGTCCTCTGTTCACTCTTTCCGAGGTACAGAATCATTTCAGGATCTCACCTCCACTTAAGAGATATATATATATATATATAATTTTTTTTCCCAAAAAAAACCCCTGAAAACAATCTCACATGCACATTGCACTGTTATCTCTCAGTTCAATCTGTAAAAGATTTATTTTTTCCCAATTCAGTTCAAAATCCATTTTGGACCATGATTTAGGATTGAGGTTTCCTACTGAATGTTGAGGGCAAAGGATATTGACAGTTTTATTCCATTGGAGTTTATCAGGAGAAGAGAAGATAACATAAAAGATGCGTTCACTAATGGGGCATTGTTTAGCTCATGGGTAATTAATTGAAATTCTGTATTCTTTTTTTTTTTTTTTTCTTTTACTTGAGAGAGAGAGTGAGACAGAGAGCATGAGAGGGGAGAGGGGCAGAGGGAGAAGCAGACTCCCCACTAAGCAGGGAGCCCCATGTGGGACTCGATCCCAGGACTCCAGGATCATGACCTGAGCCAAAGGCAGTCGCTTAACCAGCTGAGCCACCCAGGTGCCTGAAATTCTGTATTCTTAAACACAAGTACCATTTGTGTTTTCAAAGTATAAACTCTGTAGAGACATGATACGTTTTATACTTTAAATTTTTTTCATTTCATTTTTAAAGTTTCAGATATTTATTAATCAGTGCAACCCCCAACACAATTCACTGTGATTTTGGCCTTTAGAGGGGAACTATTTCCTGGATAAGTAGAAAACTGTGCAGATGCTTTCTGGAAGACTTTCACCTTTCTAGTGAAACATTTCATTTAGAAGTGTAGGCCATTGGGGGCACCTGGGTGGCTCAGTTGGTTAAGCAACTGCTTTTGGCTCAGGTCTTGATCCCAGAGTCCTGAGATCGAGCCCCACATTGGGCTCCTTGATCAGCGCGGAGCTTGTTTCTCCCTCTCCCTCTCCCTGCTACTCTGCCTGCTTGTGCTCTCTCTCTGTCAAATAAATACAATTTATTGGAAAAAAAAAAAGACATCTAGACTGTCTTCAGTTTTGTTATCAGAATGTCGAATGTGTGACGTTCATGGAGTAGAACTTGTATTGATCACTGGGACCCGTTTTGTTCTGGGCTTCCGGGTTATTCTTCTCATCCCAGCTGACATCCTGATTGAACAGTGCCAGGTGCAGGGCATACAGCATTGCTCCAAAACCTCCCGCTCCAGTAAATGGGAAGAGGGGGAGGATCGAGCTCTTAGGCTTCTCGGCCTGATCCAGGAGCTGGCGTGACATGGTTGTGGCCAAGACCTCTGGTCCAGAAGAAGAAAAGATCAAATCTGCAAGGCACCCAGCACTAAGATGTCCCTAAACTGGTGGGACATCTCTGTTTTATACTTCCTAGAGAAGAGAATTACAGTGATGGTCTTTTTAATATTAACGACAGCAAACATACTGCCAAAGTCCTTTACGGAGGAGTTCAAAGGCAGTTGAGGAAGCAGAGTCTTCCCCTGCCGAGCGTCCCTCGTTACGATTCAGCGCATTAGTTTTACAAGTCTTGTTTAAAACAGATCTTGCCAGACAGACACTTTCCCATACATTCTCCGACAGATGCCAGGTTATTTCAGACTCATTCATTTCCTTGTTTTTTCAAAGTACTCCGTTTTACTTTATTACACATCATTGGTGAACTGATCTATTGTTTAATTAAAAAAGACCTCCCCTCCCTCCCCCCCAATAAAAACCCCTGAAAACAATCTCACATGCACATTGCACTGTTATCTCTCCCAAATTGTATCTGTCTCCACCCCTGCCCCCTCCCACCACTGGGGTGTGGGTCTGTTTCTTCACTGGGCACCCGAAGGAGGGAGAACCGTTTATATATTTATTTTAAAAGCCTCTGTTGGGTATAAACTTGCTATCTTTAAACCTCAGCTTTCTTTTTTAAGTTCCCACTATTTTAAACAAAAGCCCCAGGATGCAGCCATGGAATTTACAATACTACTTCTCAGTCCTTCGCCTGTTTTTAAGTAAGTCTTTTCTTGGGCTCTGGGGAGTGTAAGACAGCTCTCTGGAATATGAAAATTTCAACGCGAAACCTCTGAACTCTGCCAGGTCTGCAGAGGCGTTTTAACGTCCACCCCAGGAAATGTACACACGCTGTAGAATTTACAACTCATCACTGTCACAGACTGTGAGCTCAAGAGTAATACATTAACCAGCCTTGGTGCGTAGAGTTTGCTGCCCAGGATCTAGAAAAGTAATCAGTGTCCTGCATGCACAATGGAAAAGAGAAGTAGGGCTGGAGGTGTTTGGGGTCAAAACAGAGGCCCACACATAGGGGTGCCCCGGAATTAAAAAAAAAAAAAATTTCTTTCTTGCAGGCTGTTCCGTAGTTTGACTGAATTGTCATTTGCTTGTTTCGACTCCGGGGAAACATCTGGTTTCTCCCTGCAATGGAGACAAACTGCTCTTATTCTGAGGCTGTCATCCATGAAAAGCATGGTTTGTGCTCAATAGCTTTGCTTATGAAAGGCTTGGGGTCCCTCTCTGCAGAAATAAACAGCTCTTGTAATTGGAATTTTGTTCCCTGTTATAAACTCTGGCTCAGGGGTGACTCCGGGAGAGTGTCGAAAGCTGAAAGGGATAAATTTGTTTTATAGAAGGCATTTGATGATTGAGGATGTGGCCAGCAGACAGTTTCCCACTTAACCTTTGTAAAAATGTCTTAGCCAAACTTCTGTAAAGTTCCTGCAACTTGATCTAGAAATCCCAGAGGCTGGAGGTTGGAGGCTGGGTGTTAGAGGAACCCGGAGAGCAGGGCGGGCTGGGGAGGGGGAAGGGCTGTGGCCTTCTGTTCTCAGAAGGTGGCCAAGTTATCCTGTGCCCTGTGTACTGAAGATCTTACTGGGTGCTTTTGCCTCTGTTCAGGGGCAGCTACGTAATTTGGGGGGACCCCGTGCAAAATGACCTTGTTGAAAAGTTACTAAGAATTTTAAGATGATGACAGATCATTCACCCTGGGGGGGGGGCGCTTGTGTGGACACACGGGTTGCACCCCTGGGGGTCCGGCTCTCCTTCCGCTGTAGGAACCTCAAGGAAAGTGAGAGGGAAAAGGGAAGAAGCCGTGGTCGGGTGTGTGCTGGCTTCTCTCAGTGGGACGCCTGGAGAGTATTTTGTCGGAGCCCTGGCAGTAGGGAGCCGTCCTCCTGTCTCTGAATACTATTACTTTGTTAGGGGGATGGGAGGTCTGCCAGAGTGCGTCTGCACCTTGCTCTAGCTTTTGTTTTGTTTTGTTTTGTTTTGGCAAGAACATTTGTAGAAAACTCAGAATAGCCGTTGATGTAAGGTTAGAAAGCATGTACTCAGAGCCCTTCCCACAGTTTGAAGTGCTTTTCATTCTGCGGGTTAATCCCAGCGCCGGGAATGCCTGGCCCGTCAGTCTCATTTTGTCCCCCTTTTCTTCTGCTTCCCGCCGTCACCCTGGCCCATGGCAGCCGTGAGGGCCATGTGAAGGCCTTTGTTCAGTTGTCCACAGCCAGCTGTGGTACCTGGCTGGTAGAAAAGCCCAGTCAACGTTGGAACAGGAACCCTGGTATCTGTTTTCCATTCTCTTTTCTTCCTGCCACGTTTTCATTCTTCTGGTTTTGTGCCTGTCCTCATTCAGAACACACACACACACACACACACACACCCTGCAGATAGCCCTGCACGGCGTGTTGTTGATTGCCAACAAATGGCAATATGGAAAGGGAAATCCAAATTAATGGTCAGGACCGTGGGGTCAGCTCGACAGAGCAGAGTCTGAAGATATCCCTTTGTGCAAGCTGCAGAGACACCCCCCCCCCCCGCCCCTGCCAATGCACACACACATGCTAGTGAGGAACCATGGCTAAGAAATGCAAGTGGCCTCTTGGTTGTGTGGCTCCTGCTGCCCTCTTCCCGAGAGGGAGCCTGCTGGCCGGCTGACAGATACAGTAGATGACCTTGTCTGGGGGATCGGCCTGCTGGCCTCGGTCAGAATCCGCTCGGCAAGCGCGCGGATTAAAAGGGGTTTTTGTTGAGGTAGAGCAGATGGACAGGGAGAGGCAAGAGTTGACATTAACTGATCGTAAATCAGGGCTCCGTGGTAGAAGGCAGGGATTTGGGTCTGGTCACTTAGAAGTTTGAGCTAATTTAATTTCTTCTTCTTCTTTCTTATTAGAAGAACACCTCATGCTTACTAAAAAAAAAAAAAAAAAAAAAATCCCTGGGAAGAATTTAGAAAGTATGTGTGCCAGAGAAAGGGATAGACTCCCTTTGTCCCCAGGAAGAATCACCCGTCAAGGCCTCCGGTTGAATCCTCCGGATTTTGTCTGTCCTGCCGACATCCCCACGCATACATATGCAGTTATGATTAAGACTGAAAATACGAATTTGTCTTTGAGTTAAATACCAGAGAAGACTGGGAGCCAGGTCTTGAAGGTTGGAACACAAGCCCCAACGATCGTTTGGGTCAGGCCACCAGCCTCAATGTGAGTAATAAAACCAAAGACTATGTAAATTTATGTCTGGGAAAGCCGAGGCGAGCTCCGGTGAAGGAGAAGTTCGTCGGCACAGAGGGCCATGCTGAATTTACTGTCTTCCTTCCTTCCAGCATCGCCCGGACACACTCCCAGGGAAGACTAGCTCCTCCGTGCTGTGTATGCTTTTCCTGTTGCCCCCTAGTGGCGCTGGGAGAAATGGTCGGGCAGGGAAACCTTCCATTTTTCTTTAATTTAAAGATTGTATTTATTTATTTGACAGACAGAGATCACAAACAGGCAGAGAAGCAGGCAGAGAGAGAGAGGAGGAAGCAGGCTCCCTGCCGAGCAGAGAGACTGATGTGGGGCTCGATCCCAGGACCCTGAGATCATGACCTGAGCTGAAGGCAGAGGCTCTAACCCACGGAGCCACCCAGGCGCCCCCTCCGCATTTCTCTTCTTTTCTTTCCTTTCTCCCTCCATTCCTCCTCCCCGCCCTTTCTCTCTTCCTCCCTCCCTTTCTTTCTGATTTTATTTTATTTATTTGAGAGGCAGTGATAGATAGAGCCTGAATGGTGGGAAAGGGGTTGGGGCAAACAGAGGGAGAGGGAGAAGCACACTCCCTGTGGAGCAGGGAGCCCAACGCTGGGTCCCAGGACCCCAGGATCACGACCGGAGCTGAAGGCAGATGCTTAACCGGTTGAGCCCCCCAGGCATCTCTCTCTCGTCCCGTATCTAATGCTCTCATTCTGGCTCGGTGGATGTCCCCCATTCTGTCTGCGCATATTTTGACATAAGGAACCCTTGAGGCTCTGGGGCTCTCATCGAATTTAGTCCTGTGTTCAGTGAAAGTGAGGCACACGGAACATTCACAGTGTGAGATGTCGAACTGGGAGAATCCAGAAGGCCTCAGAGCAGCCGAGGGTTGGTTCAGTTCCCAGCTTGCTGGGTAGTCTGTCTAGAAGTCATTCTTCATGTTTGGGAAGAAGTTCCTAGTGGTAGTTCCATGGACTGTTACCAGCACAAAATTTAATTAAGTACAAGAATTAATTAAGATGAAACTCTGTGGAACCTATTGGGAAGAACTGGGTCAGTAGAGATCATTGGAATGCTATGGAAAATCTCAACAGCGGTAAATTATTAAAAAGACATATCGAATTATGTGAAAAGCATAGGATACTGAGAAAAACTGCAAAAGCCTGGAGTTGTACACTCAGATTATTTCATTAGTGTCTTTAAGTTCTTAAGCTCAAGCTAGAAATCCTATGCTTAGTGAACGTTGGGGTTTTGGCGCACGAGTGACCACAGGGAGGGAATAGCAGGTTCGCGATTCTCTCTCCACTTTTGCCCTCGCGGCTGGATGAAAGGGCACTTCATTGAGAAGGATTGAGAGTCATTATTACTTCCTTTCTTTCTCGGCCGAAAGTTTGTAAGTTAAATGGGCTTTTTACGAAAAGCCAGCAATGGAACGATTTCTTGGTGTTGCCCCTTCTGCAAGAATGTGACCATCGCCAGAATCACGGCCCCCTCCCCTCTGGGCTTGTCCACAGGAGCACCAGGCCCCGACCTGCCCTTCCACCTTCCTCTCTTGCTGTTCCCTGCCTTCCATCCAGTGCTTCTGGCCTTGCCAAGGGAGGTGCAACCTGGGGCCACACGCAGGCATGGACGACTCACATACACCACTTTCTCCCATCTCATGAGTTTTCATGGGTTACTGGTCACCAGTGTTCTTCACCCACCTCGGGTCTCACCTTCCCTGCCAAGCCCACCCCGTTCGCTCCTGGTTTACCCGTTGCCTCCTTCCCTCCACTGGAAGGTGAGTTCTGTGTATCCCCACCTCTGGATCAGCGGGCGTACAGCAGGCATTCAGTAGATGGTGCTGGAACGTTGAAAGTATGACCAAGAGCCTTCTGTTTGCTGGGCAGTGTTCGGGTCCTCTTCCAAAGGGGGAGATTTTTCCCCCTTTCTGCTCCCTCGTCCCCCTGACTCATCTACATCATTTCTCTCATGATTTCGCACTAACCGCATCTGTCTGGCTCTCTTTCTTACTAGCTCATGGGTTTGCAACTACAGCCCTGGAGCCAAATTCAGCCCTGGTGCCCCCCCCCTTTTTGGGGGGGGGGATGGTCTGGTTGCTAAGAATAGTTTTGAACTTTTGGTGGCGGGACCGATTGTTGGCAGAGTTGGGAACCTCACCTGTTGGCCTACAAAACCTAAACTGTTCACTGCCTTGGCCCCCGCCAGCATGTTTGTGGACTCCAGAAGGAACCTGACCCTTTTCTTTCTTGGATAAGGGTACTGCCTTGCATCTTTGAATTCCCACAACATAGCACTCAGTAAATGTTCTTTTTTGGCTTTGAACTGTACTCACTTTTTTTTTTTTTTTTAAATATTCTCCCTCTGCAGTCAGATGGGGTTGTGAATCCTGGCTCTGATCCTTTCTAACGGTGAGGCTGGTGGGGTGGGGATGGTGCAGGTCTGAGCCTAATTTCCTTGTCTGAAAACTCCCGAGGTGATAATAGCCATTTCTTTTTTTTTTTTTTTTTAATTTTATTTATTTATTTGACAGAGAGATCACAAGTAGGCAGAGAGGCAGGCAGAGAGAGAGAGAGAGGAGGAAGCAGGCTCCCCGCTGAGCAGAGAGCCCGATGCGGGACTCGATCCCAGGACCCTGAGATCATGACCCGAGCTGAAGGCTTAACCCACTGAGCCACCCAGGTGCCCCGATAATAGCCATTTCTTCAGGCCATTGTGAGGACTAAAGGCAGCCGTCACCATGTCCGTGCCTCTACGGTGCTGAGTTCAAGTTTGTGTTTAATGTTAGCTGTTACTGTTTATCCATGTAAACATCGAGCTCAAGTGGTGTAGTCTGATCAGAGTCCCATAAAATATGTACCAATCGCAAATTTTTTCTAAAGATTGATTTATTTGAGAGAGAGAGAGAGCGGAAGTGAGCAGAAGCAGACTCCCCACACTGAGCCAGGAGCCCAGCTAGGGACTCAGTCCTAGCTGGGATCATGACCCAAGCTGAAGGCAGACGCTTAGCCGATGGGGCCACCCACCCACCCAGCAACCACAAATTAAAAAAAAAAATCAGTCATGTTAGGATGACTTCTTTCTTTTCAGGGATGTCGAAAATTAAAAGCTGATTTTCCAGAGGGCATCTGGGTGACTCTGTCTGTTGAGTAATCATGATCTCGTGAGTTCTGCGCAGGTCATGATCTCGGGATTATGAGATCAAGCCCCACGTTGGGCTCTGTGCTCAGCGGGGAGTCTGCTTGAGGTTCTCTCCCTCTACCTCTCCCCCTACTCGTGCCTTTTCTCTCTCTCTCTCTCAAATAAATAAAATCCTGAAAAAGAAAAAAAAAAGAGTTACCCTGTCCATGGATCTGGTCCTTAATTTTCTTCCTCTTTTCTGTGTTCTTTTTTGTCTTCTTTTGAGGTTGAATGAATCTCATGGTACCAATTTAGAAAAGCAGCTGAAGTGCCGTTAAGACAGAAGGCACCTGCTGTGAGGGGGTGAGTTAGTGCAGGGCTCTGAGAGGTGGCGATTTGTTCCAGAGCAGTTTCTGCAGCAGGTGTCTCTAACTGGAGAGGCAGGTGATGCCCATGAGGTTAGCAGGGCCCAGTAGGGAATTACTTCTGGGCGTACTGTATTGGCTTTGCAGGCTCGTGGGCACTCTACAAAGGCGTGAGGAATTGAAATGCATTCACACATGATGTATCTTGGACCTCTTTCTTCGCAGGGACAGTGAAGGTGAAAAGCTCCAACATCCAGGTTGGAGATCTTATCATCGTGGAAAAGGTGGGTGGCATCCCACGGTTTGTGACCGGTTGCTGTGTGAGTGTGTTAAGGGGGAAGTCATGGCCACCACGTCATAGATCCTGACTCCGGTAGACTGAGTGTAGGCTTTTTGGGATTCTCTCCTAAAGCTTTGCCTGGGGAGGAAAATTTCTTCACCATGAGACACCCAGATAGAATAATTTTTCAAGGTTTATGTATGCTGGTTAGCCAAAACTTCTGCTTATACACCCAAGTTTTGATTCCTATTGGTGTTTTTATTTTTTTTTAATATTACCATGAAATCTTTCCTCGAAATGCTTTCACATAAAAATATTTGTCATTTACTATTTTGAGTGATTTTAGCTTGCATTTTTTTTTTTTTTTTACTTAAACATCATGTTCTTCTGTAGTTTTTTGGGGAGCACGGATCACGTGTAATACTAGAATAGTAAAAAGGGCCCAAAATGCCTGTTTAAAAATAGCACCATTCATACATTTTTGACTTCAGCAAACACTCCGGTCTCTTTTTGGAAGGTCGTGGTTTTGGGGGTGGCCCTGGAGAGGCTTGGAATAATATTTGATTAGAAAAGGATTGTATCCTAGCTTGTTTCTGTAGGAAGTGAACTATGCTCCTTTAAAGGGATTAAATCCAAGAACTCAAAGTTGATTTGAGGTGAGGGACGCTCCGCTGTGTAGTAGCTCAGGAGACCCCACGGACCCTCTATGTTATTACCTACTTCTCTGTAATTAAACGAGGGCTGCCGTTGGCTTACGCCCATGTTTTCTTGAGAATGGCTTTTGTCGCTTCTCACTACTCGACCTCCTTATTAAAATTCCACTCAAAGCCAAACATCAAGCCAGAGATTTGGCAGGAGCAGAAAGCGTGAGCGAGTGTGCGTGTGTCTTTGGTTTCGGCAGACTGCCTGCCTGTAAGAGAGCCGGCGAGGGTGGCTGGCTTTTGGCCCGGGCCCTTCTGGCTGGAATTTCGGGAGGTGATGGTTGGATTCTCCAGAAAACTAGAAGCTCTCTTTCTGAGAGAAGACTTCAAAAGGGGATTAGTAAAGTAACAGCAGCGTGCAAGATTTTTCAGATTCAAAACAAAATAAATCCCCAAATCTGTGGGTGACAAAGGCAGAGGCGTAAATGAGGCTGTGGGTTTCGGCTGCTCCCCCCTCCCTGCCGAGGGGGCTGCCGTGGGGGGGCGGGTGGACGGAAACCCCACACATGGCTCTTCACGGTAACAGTCTTTCTTTTCATTACACAGAACCAGCGGGTCCCTGCTGACATGATCTTCCTGAGGACATCAGAAAAAAACGGTAAACATCTGGGATCAATTTTGAAAATAACCATTAACCTTTCAGTGGTAATTTGGCAAAATAATCATTTGAAAATGGAACAGAAGTAGATGATCATTTTGGAGCCATGAAGGCAAATCAGAAACATCTCTTTTAATAGAGCGGTCTTTAAACAAAACAAAACAGAATGTCTTCGGTCCTCGCGGGTCAATAGATTTTGATCGTCACCAAGATGCAGTTAGCTGGACCCAGGCCGAGTGCCAGCTGGTGGGTCTCCACTGACGGCGGCTATGATTTTCCTTTCTGGGCTGCTGTTGGGCTCAGCTGTAGGACTTGGCGCGATCAGGAAGCATGTTTCACAGATAGAAGCACCCAGAAATCCCCTCTTTTCTGAGAAAATGCCAGGAGATACGTGTGACCCTAGAGAAGCTAGGGAGAGAGGTAGGTGGCCTTTCTGGCCCTTCGCTCAGGAGCCGTGAGGCCACGCCCACCATCACCCCGGAATGTATTTATTACCACAGCCCACCGGGACCTGAGCTAGCTGCTCTAGGCTCCTACCCGACGCTGCTCCCTCCCAGTTTTTCCCGGGGTGGCTGACACCACTGCACCCCAACCCCATCTGTTGATGCTCATCTCCTTCGTTTCTTTTTTTTCTGTTATTTAAGCTGTTTTGAGGAAACAAAGCTGTTTTTCACCTGAGTACAGGCACAATCAGATCTTTGAGCCTCTGAAAAAAATAACATTTCTATTCCTTCAGGGTTGCTGTAACGTATTTTATTATGAATCAAATAAAAGTGCAGGTGAAATTTTATATGAACAATAATTTATCCAGAGATGGAGTGGAAGGCCCTTGATTAAAAATCTTCTTTCAAAGTCTCCAGCTTTGTCCTCAGTGGGTTCTTATGTCCACTATCTGTGAAGACAGAGTGTCATGGATTAGGGTCCCTGAAATGCTTCCCTCCCTGCCCCTTGCCCGCCCCCGCAAAGATTAGACATGCTTTTCCTCAGTGCTGCCCGGAGGTCTTAGCTGCGGTGTCCAGGAATTCAGTGCATTCTGGGTCTGATGAAACCCACCGCTGACGCATTGCTGGACGGGCTCATCGGACAGAAAGAGGCCTCGTCGTGCTGGTGGGGAACAAGCACAAGCTTTTGTAGCACTTCCCGCATTTGAGCAGCTGCCAGGATCTGTTGTGGCGTCCACGCTGTGGGTGCTGTTCTGTCCACTTTTACACGCAGGGAAACCAAGGCTTGGAGAGGCTAAGCGTCTCCAAGGACGTGTGGCCAGTAAGTCGGGTAGCTGGTCTTGAATCCAGGAGTCTGGTTCCTGATCAGGTATCTCCTGCCCAGAACGGCCTCGAATGCTGTCCGTGCCAGCCCCCTGCTGGGGCTTCTCACACCCAGTCTCCATAGCAGGCTCCTGCGCTCTCTGTCTTCCCATTTCACAGACCGGGCCTGCTGGTGTTTAGCAAAGTCAAGCAACTGGCCTAGGTTCCTCTTGTGAGTGGATGATGGACTGAGGACTTTTTTTTTTTTTTTTTTTTGGTAATTACCTTATTTGTCAGGGCGCCTGGGTGGCTCAGTGTAGGTTAAGCCTCTGCCTTTGGCTCAGGTCATGATCCCAGGGTCCTGGGATCGAGCCCCGCATCGGGCTCTCTGCTCAGCGGGGAGCCTGCTTTCCCTCTCTCTCTGCCTGCCTCTCTGCCTACTTGTGATCTCTCTCTCTGTCAAGTAAATAAATAAAATCTTTTAAAAAATTTACTTATTTGTCAGAGCAGCAGGCAGAGCAGGCAGAGGGAGAAGCAGGCCCCTTGCTGAGCAGGGAGCCCGATCGATATGGGACTCGATTCCAAGATGCTGGGATCATGGCCTGAGCCGAAGGCAGATGCTTCACCGACTGAGCCACCCAAGTGTCCTTGGAGTGAGGATTTGAACCCAGATCTTCCGACCCCAGAGCTTACAGAGGAAGTGGGAAATGGGGTATTTGTTTTCCCTTTTGGTGGTTGGTCACTGACTGGGTTTTTACAACGGCGAGACCAGGAACTGCTGAGAGCCGCCGGGGGAGGGATCCTGGAATTGAAAGCGGATAGACAGTGCCCACCTTCCTTCCACAGGCTCCTGCTTCCTGCGCACAGACCAGCTGGACGGCGAGACAGACTGGAAGCTGCGGCTCCCCGTGGCCTGCACGCAGAGGCTCCCCACCGCGGCCGTGAGTAGCTTTCCTGCGGAAATGCAGACTGGCACCAGTGTCCTTGTTGGACTCTGGGACTCAGAGGCCCTTCAGGGCCCGATGAGGGTCGTCAGGTGGGAAGGAGGGCGGGCAGGATGGGGTCCTGGGGGGCCTTCCTGAGCACTTATTGTTTCAAGTCACGCAGCCGGGTGAAGTGCAGGGTTGGGGGCTCTGTAGAGGGAGCTCAGAATCTTACAAAGCCTCGACAAGGCGCCTTGCATAAAGCTAGAAGGAAAGGCATAAAGGTGTATCATCCCTCTGCTCAGGGCCTCTGGAGGCTTCTCGTTCCTGAGAATCCAGACTACCGTCCTTGCTGTTGTCCTCAAGCCCTATGGGGTCTGTGTCCCTGCCAGGACCCTGACCTCAGCCTGGGTGCTCCGCCTGCCTGTGCCCTCTCCCTCTGGGTCCCGGTGTTTGCGCTTGCTGTTTCCTCCACAGGGGACAGTTGTGCTCCAATGGCTGCCGGGCCGGGCCTCTCCAGCCTACCTCCTGGGTTTTGTGCACAGATCTCCTTGTGTGAGAGGCATTTTCTGACCACCCTCCCTTTGTCTTCCCACCCGACTTACTTCCAGGCAGTATCTCTGAGAGCAGAGTTCTGCCTGGAATGTGCACTGCTGAATACCCTACGCGTGGAACAGTGTGAGGAACAGCACGTAGAGCCATGTGTGGAACAGCCATGGGCCCTCTCCCAGGGGGTGGCCTAAGGAGTTAGAACCAGCAGGCTCTCAAGGGTGTGCAGAGCCCCACACTTCCCCGTCAGCCCCACATTACTCAGGCCGTGATCTGTAAAGCGAGAGGGTCAGGGAGCCAAAGAGTAAGTTTAAGGACAAGCCACATGGATTGGATGTGGCCCATGGACAAGGTTACAGAGTCACAAAATGTAATTTAAACGCTCAGAGGCCAACATGCCCCAACAGTGGCTTGAAAGGATTCGGCAGAACATGAAAGCTTTTCCTGGGCTTGTGGTCACACGGATTAATGCTGTTCCTTATCCATGTTCTGTGAGGAAGGAGTGGGCAGGACAGTGTTCCATGTTAATAGCCCTGTCCTAATGATGTCTCATGGTCAGTGACAAGTGAAGTGGCACCATTACTAATATTAATTCTTAAACCAGAATTCTGGAGCAGTGAGTTTCTAATACAGGTTGGGAGCCCCTGGGAATCCTGAGGGGGCACCGTCCTGCCCCGAGATGAGGTTGGTCTCGTGAGAGGGTTCTGGTTTTCCTGGGTGACACATTTTAACTTCCTGGTAAGATTTCTCCAAGGGAAGCTTTCTAGTCCTCATAATGATTTGAAGGAGATGGCCTGGAAGCGCCTAGAATCATGAAGGTGCGGGTCTGTCACGAAGGTGCAGGTCTGTTGCTGCACAGAGTTGCCTTTGTCGGTGTGTGCTTTGGATGCATCGGTGTAAGGAACACCGCTGTTGGTCCCTCTCCCTGTTCCCCATCCCCTGCCCCTGCCCTGCCCCGTCTGGCCCCGGGCCTGGGCTGGGGCCCAGAGAAGGAGATGCTGTCCTTGTTAGGAGACTCCTCCTTGCTGGGCTAGAGGGATCCGAGAGGGGAGCAGCGATTTAGCAGAAGAACCGTATGAAGGGACGACCTGGGCATCACAAGACTGTGCTCTTGTTAAAATAAATAATTCATTGTTTGGAAAGCCCTGGAGGAAGAAAGGAAAAGTCTTGCTTGTGGCCTCTGCCCCAGACCTTACCTGCTTCCCTCTGGGGATCCTGTACAGTCAGTGGTGATCTTCCCAGACCTCTGCCAGCACACCTCCCCACACATGTACAGCTGTGAACTTGCTGGTGGGCGGGGGGAGCGCACACATATCTGAGATTACCTTGTGTTTGAGATTCTGCAACGTTTGCTCCTGTCCACTTTGAATGTATCTCCGGGTTTTTTTTTTTGTTGTTGTTTTTTGTTTTTTAAATTTTAGATTTATTTATTTATTTGAGAGAGAGCAAGGAGGAGTGGTAAAGGGAGAGGGAGAGAGAAAAATTCAAGCAGGCGCCACGCTGAGCACAGAGCCGCATGTGGGGCTCAGTCTCACAACTCTGAGATTACAACCCTGAGATCACAACCTGAGCCTTAAATCAAGAGTCTGACGCTTAAATGAGTGTGTCACCCAAGCGCCCCCTCAGGACCTTTTCTTATTAGTACATAAATGCCACAGGATAAACCCATCTGCACGTGGGACCTCCTAGCTCATTAGTAGAGGCCACAGGCGCTGGGCGGGGGGCGGCCAGTAACCTCTGCCCCGCTCTGGGTCCCTGTAGCCAAGGTGTGTTGTGGTCTGGATTTGCCTGACTACCTGACTGGAGATTTTTTTTTTTCTCAATTTTTTTCATTGTGGTAAAATACACATCAAATTTACCATGTTATCATTTTAAAATGTACAGTTCAGGGGCGGTAAGCCCATTCACGTTGTGCAGCTATCCCCACCGTCCATCTCCAGAGCTCTTCACCGTGTGAAACAGAAACTCTGACCCATCAAACACCAGTTCCCCGTTGCCCAGTCCCCCGCATCCACCACTGCACTTTCTGTCTCTATGAATTTGACTGTTCTAGGGACCCGATCAAAGGGGGATCATACAGTATTTGTCCTTTAGTGATGGATTTATTTCACTTAGCATAATGTGGTGGCCTGTGTCAGGATTCCCTTCCTCTATAAAGCTGGGCAATATTCCATTATATGGCTGTATTCCATTTTGTTCATCCATTTACCCGTCAGTGGATGCGTGGGCTGTTGGCATCTTTCGGTGATGGTGCGTAATCACAGCCGTACAGCATCTTCGAGACCCTGCTGTCACTTCCCCGAGAGTGGCTTGCTAATCACAGTAATTCTACGTGTAAGTTTTTGAGGAACTGCCATATTGTTTGCCGCGGTGGCTGCACCACTTTACGTTCCTTCCAACAGTCCATGGGCGTTCCAGTTCCTCCATATTCTCACCCATACTTTTCGGATGGTTGCCATCTTCCTGGGTGTGACGTGTTCTATTTGCTTTTTATGCCTTTTCCAAGGCCTTACACAGATCAGGGCCAAGTAAGCACTGTTGACTGAGCACAGACCTTCATTGGTACCAACAGCTCTTGGCCCCGGCAGTGGAGCAGAAGGGGGACCTAGGCCATGAGCCAGTTTGGGAGGCACCGGGTGAACACAGACACACAGGCGTCTTCACTGTGGAGTCTGTCGGGGTGTTGTGGGATAGCGTGTGGAGCGACCGCTAAACGTAGTTTCTAATAGAGAATTTTTTTCTTCTCTTTTTCCACCTCGCCTGTACTTTTGAGAGCCTGCTTGCTGTTTGGGGGATAGAGTTGCTTTTGAAAAACTCTGGGGGCCTCCTGGGATCTCTTTACTTATTTATTTTTTAATATTTTATTTATTTATGTGACAGAGAAAGATCATAAGTAGGCAGAGAGGCAGAGAGAGAGGGGGAACAGGCTCCCCGCTGAGCAGAGAGCCCGATACGGGGCTCGATCCCAGGACCCTGAGATCATGACCTGAGTCAAAGGCAGAGGCTTAACTGAGCACAGTTAACGGAGCCACCCAGGCGCCCCACCTGAGATCTCTTTAATCCCGAATTTTGTTTTAACTCGAAAACATTACCTCTGTTGAACAGGATCTCCTCCAGATTCGGTCGTATGTCTACGCAGAAGAGCCAAATATCGACATTCACAACTTTGTGGGAACTTTCACCAGAGTAAGTGGGCTTAGCTGACCGGGCACTGCTGCCTTGCTGAGAACACATGCTGGGGACGGTGCTGCAGAGAAGAAGTGTTGGCAGGTCTTTGTTGGGGGGTAGCTGAGCTCCAGGAAGGGATGAGCTTCCCCTAAGTAGCCCCAGCTTGAAAACTGACATAGTGAGGTTGGCACAGCGGGGTTTTTCTCCCGGCCTCTGAACAGCGTGAGTTTCCCCGACAGCGTAGACCCCAGCAGCATTAGAATTACTGTGAACTCTGTGGTGGGAAGGCAGGTACTTTTTATGTCTGCTTTGGACACATCCGTGACCTCTTCTACTCACACAAGCCCCGGCTGGCATTGTTAACAATTTTTAAGCCACTTCCCAACTATTCTACCTAAAGGCTAGAAATTAAATTTAGCTTTCAATTATTTGAAGAATCTGGGATCCCCACGGAATCATGCTCTCTTCCTAGAAGCCATAGGACGGGCCAGCAGAGGGCTGCTTCTGTTTGATTTGCTTCTGCATTTTAGTTCTTGCCTTGCTGGACGTGTCTTCAGTGTTGGAAGCCTGTCCTCCTTCGGGCACGCCCAGGACGGTGGCTTTGGAGCTTGGCCCTTCTCTCCTGGCTCACCTGGGGGCTTCCAAATAGGGGTCGTCCTCTCTTCCTGTCTTGGGACGAGCACGTTGGAAATAGCCTGTGGATTCTTCCAGAACCTTGTTGGATAAATGCATGCCCATCGGTCTTTTCCAGGAAGACAGCGACCCTCCGATCAGCGAGAGCTTGAGCATCGAGAACACGCTCTGGGCTGGCACTGTCATTGCGTCGGGTAAGGGCGCCCTTTCTGGGGAATGTGTTAGCAATTTGAAAAGGAAAGAAAATCCTCTTGTGTAATTAGAATAATCATCTGTCAGTGGGGAAAATTAGCCGGCGGTCACATGGTGTTTTCCACTTGCTGCTGCCCCTCCAGGGAGTCTCGCTGACATCTGATTGCCCCTCAGACGGTTGTGGACACCTCTGAGAGAAGCTGTTGTGGCCGGCGCTTTTTCGGCAGCATCCACTCCGGGAATAGCCCTTAATTGCCACCTGAGATTGACGTCCTAATCTCTCCCAGAAACTGGGCCAGCCTGGATGTGCTGGCCGGAGGTCGTGTCTGGGGGGGCTGCTGAGCTCCTGCCAGTCCTAGGCGGTCCCTCCCCCCAGCACAGGAAAGGGCCACGGGCCTGAGTTGGAGCCTTGGTGTTGAAAACACCAAGATGATGTGAAAATTGGTGTCTTTTAGTTTTTGAACACTGGGGAGAGACTGATTAGAAGCGGTTCCAGGAGCCAAACAGTGTCTACAGTCATGGTGGTTGGTGGCAGTGGGGGGCCACGGATCTGTCCGGCACCTTGGTGAGGCCTTTACATGCATTACCCATTGCACTGACCCCTCCCATCGTTAACCGTGAGGGGAGGTGCCGGTATTAGCCCATTCTGCAGATGGGGAAACCGAGGCTCTGTGAGGCTAAGGAACTTGCCCAAGGTCACACAGGAGGTAAAAGGCAAAGTTGGAACTTGAACCCAGGCACTTTGTTCCAGAAGCAGAACATATTGTGCAGTTCTCGTTACTTTGTTACATTACACATATGAGGTAATAGCATATACTATTATTAATATATGATTTTACTATTGCCAACTTCCTGTCTTTACTGTTGGATGACGGCTTTCTCCCTCTCAAGCACCTCTCCCTCCTACCAACCCATTTTCTTCTGCTTGATGCTGCTTTGTGGCTCTTTAGTATAATTTAGGTGCTCAGTCAGGATACTCTGAGGGAATGACCAGTACAGATCAGCACAAACTAAACGCGGGGCCGCCTTGTTCATCCATAGATGAACCATGTAATGCACATAGAGATGAGCACTCCTTTTACGTCTTCTGCCATTTTTCCTTTTCCACTCCCTGCCTGTATTTGCAGCCTAATCTGGAATGTCTCTCAATTCCTCCTGATGGCTAAAGAAGAGAAATGGGTCCTTAAGGCTCTGCACAGGCAAGGAGGAACTGCCTGACATGCCCACAAACCCCACCCACAAACCACGCGCACACCATTGGCCACACCCACCAGCCCCTGCTGCAGTCCTTCCCCTCCAGCCTCTCCCCTGCCGCAGGTCCACCCATGTCTCTCAGAACTGGTTACTCTTCCTTCCCAGTTTTCCTCCCCTTTGAATGCATTTATTAACAAGTAATTATTCCTTTTAATCTTTTTAATTTGGCAGAAAAATAAGGAGTGTGTTTCGATTTGCATTTCCTGGATTGCCTGGAAGGTTGGCTTTCCTTGTGGTCTGTGTGGTCTCTCTACCTGTGTCCCTTACTTTTTGTGCCCGCTAGCTGTTTCTTCTCGTTCTCGTGCTCTTACTCATTTGTGAGAGTTCCCCATTTCTGGTTTTTGAAAAGGTTTTGTGGCGTATTTGATATGCAGAAGTTTCATAGTGTTATACTGTTCTTGTCTGTGATAGAGGTTGTCTTGTTCTTGTTTTGTTTATTTCATTGAGAATATGGGAACCTCTTTCTACACATAAGACAGTTCCTAATGTTTTGGTCGGTCTACTTTCTGTTTCTTCATATTGACTTGTGAGCGTGCTTCCTAGCAGAGACAATATCAAACTCATCTCGATGTGATGCAAATCTTCTTTTCAATGTCTATTGTTTGGCTTTTGCTTTTGTCTTTGATGTGCTTTGTTTGGTTTTTCCAGATAGAAGTTCTAAATATTGATGTTATCCACATTTCCATAGAAATGGGAATCCTAGAGTAAAGGGCAGATATGTGTTATGTTGAGAGAGAGAATCCCAAGCAGACTCTGTACTGAACACAGAGCTGGTCTTGGGGCTCCATCTCACGGCTTTGAGATCATGACCTGAGCTGAAATCAAGAGTCAGATACTAGCTGACTGCACCACTCAGGCGTTCCAAAAATAAAATCTGAAAAAAAAAGTTATTTGTGAAGTTGGATTTTTAAAAGTGTTTTATCTTCATTTGCATTTTTTCATTTGCATTTTTAAAATGTATATATGATTTGCCAGTTTATGGCCAATGCCCATTTTTTTTTCTATTGATGGATTCCTTTAAAAATTGATTCCTGGGGCACCTGGGTGGCTCAGTCGGTGAAGTGTCTGCCTTCCACTCACATCATGATCTCAGGGTCCTGAGAGTGAATCCTGTACAGGGCTCCTGGCTTAGTGGGGAGTCTGCTTCTCCCTTTGTTCTGTCCTCCTGTTCATGTGCTGACTCTCTCTCTCAAGTAAATAAATCTTTTTTTTTTTTTTTAAAGATTTTATTTATTTATTTGACAGAGAGAAATCACAAGTGGGCAGAGAGGCAGAGAGAGAGAGAGGAGGAAGCAGGCTCCCTGCTGAGCAGAGAGAGCCCGATGCGGGACTCGATCCCAGGACCCCGAGATCATGACCTGAGCCGTAGGCAGCGGCTTAAACCACTGAGCCACCCAGGCGCCCCTCAAATAAATAGATCTTAAAAGAATTTAAAAAAATGATTTCTAAGAACTCTTTATAGAATATTATCCTTATGCTTTTTACCTTAATTGCAATTACTGTCTCCCAGTTGGTCTCATTTGTATTTTGGCACAAAAATTTAAAATTTTTATACCCTCAAATCTATTGATTTTTTTTTTTTCTTTATGGTTTCTGGTTTTTGCGACATGCTGAGAAAATCTTACCTGCTTTAAAATGAGACGAATACACTAATGTTTTCTTGGAGTGTTTATATAGTTTCACATTAAAATATTTGAATGCATGGAGTGATGTTAGGAAACCTTACTGGCATAAGGGCCTTACTTGAGCTCCAGCCGGAAGCTCTAGACCCTGGCGCCCAGTCTGTGCACGTGGCCCTGTGTCGAGGCTGCCCCCGGGGACTGGACGTGTGTGAAAGGAGAGAGCGCCCACTTTGGGATGGAGAGCGGCAGGCGGAATGGGGCTGTGAACGGAGATCAGATACGGGGGGGTAGAACTCCTGAGTTGTGCTGTGTCCAGCTCAGGCAGAGCTGGGGGCACAGGGGCGCCTGGGATGTGGGCATCTGCTTGCCAGGCAGTAAGTCCAGTGCTCCTTGCAGGCGGGTGTCTTCTCCTTCCCTTTTTTCGAAAGATAACGCATATATGGAAGACTGGCTGAATCCCAAACTTACCACCAGTGCTCCGATCAATAATTGGGGTTTTGTCAGCCCCCAGCGATCCCCCCGCTGCCTTCCAGTCCCCACACAGCGACCTTTATGAAAAGATTATTTATTTATTTGAGAGCAAGCGAACAGAGCTAGCGAGAAGGTGGGTGATGGGGGAGGGGCTGAGGAGGGGAGAAGCAGGCTTCCCACTGGGCAGGGAGCTGGATGCATGGGTGGGAGGGGGTCCCTCGATCTCAGGACCCCGAGATCATAACCGGAGCTGAAGACAGATGCTTAAGTGACTGAGCCACCCAGGCGCCCCAAGGGTAACAGCTGCGTTGATTCCTCATAGGTTTGAGTTGTTTGGTTAGCCACTTGCTTCAACAATATTGACATTTTAGTAGTAAATACATATTCACATGTCTGTCTGGTTTTTATTCTGGTGATTTTCTTCTCTTCTGCCTGCTTCTTTCCATGTAACAGAACAAAACAAAACAAAGTTATTTTTTAATTTTAACTTTTATTTAATTTTTATTTTTTAAAGATTTTATTTATTTATTTGACAGAGAGAGTACAAGTAGGCAGAGCGGCAGGCAGGGGAAGAGGAAGAAGCAGGCTCTCCACGGAGCAGGGAGCCTGATGCGGGACTCGATCCCAAGACCTTGAGATCATGACCTGAGCTGAAGGCAGCTGCTTAACTAACTGAGCCAGCCAGGCGCCCCTATTTTTATATTTTTGGAAAAAAAAAAAGTAAAGGATCATTTTAAGTATAATCTGCTCCCCAGTGTGAGGCTCAGCCTCACAACCCTGAGCTCAAGAGTCGTAAACTCTTCATCTGGCTGAGCCAGCCAGACCCCCCCAACAACCTTTCCTGAGCGTCTCTATGGGATGCAGCCATGCTCTGTTGCTCGGTCCTGGCGCTGCGGTGGCTTGCTGGGAAGTCCTCGTCTTCATCCTCCTGGTGATTCTAGTTCACTCTAAACGGAATACAAAGGACAGAGGAGATGGGAGGAAGTGGGGGCGGGTCTGCAAAGTCCTCTGAAACCAGTGTAAAGGGAAGCAATTTAAGTGGCCATGTGGAGAGTTCTGAGGTGGAGGGACTTGTCAGCCTTCATCTCAGAGATGAACAGTGATGGGTCTTTTGTTTATCGGGCTCTTTTTATTTTTTTTAAGATTTTATTTATTTATTTGACAGAGAGAGATCACAAGTAGGCAGAGCGGCAGGCAGGGGAAGAGGGAGAAGGAGGCTGTCCATTGAGCAGAGAGCCTGATGCAGGACTCGATCCCAGGACCCTGAGATCATGACCCGAGCCAAAGGCAGAGGCTTAACCCACTGAGCCACCCAGGCACCCTATCAGGCTCTTTTTATTTATAAAGCATTTTGCTGCCACTCTCTTGTTTTGGTCTCACAACATTAAAGGGGGGTTTCATGGAATGAAGAATGGAGTGTCAGAGACGTTAAGCAAGTTGCCTGAGGTCGCACAGCCTAGGAGGTCCTCTCCTGGGAGGCAGAGAGTGGGAAACAGGTGGGAGAAGACATTTCAAAGTTTGTGATTGGTGATGGGGAGGATAGTGAGTGGTGAGAGCCGTGACCCAGTGGTGTTACCTGCCGAGCCCTTCACCGGGCATGGGTTTCAGAGTCCGCGACACTGGACACGTACCATTTCCTTATGTGGCCTCAGTTTTCCCTGCTTGTCAGTGAGTAGTCCTTTGACTGCATTCTGATTCTGATGCAAGCCTGGTTATATGCAAGCCATTTCCTTCTGGTGCACCCCATCAAGAAACCGCCATCGTTAGTCATCTTGATTCTGTGAGATTTCACTTCTCTGTTCTCTTTAGAAGCGAAGTCCTATGTTCCGGTCACTCTGCTGTTACCACTTGAAAGTCTGAAAGAATGAGAACGCTTGCCAGACAGTGCTTAGGGTCCAGCTGCCTCTGCTGGCCTCAACCTGGAGAGGACGCAGTCACCATGGCAACCCAACCCCTCGCCGCTAGGCTGGGGAGTCACTGGGCTGAGAGAGGGAAGGATTGGGGCATGGCCCGGGGGCTCTGGAGCCTGGTTCTTCTCAGGCTCTCCAGTTGCTTGTGCGCCTGCCTCCCCCGGTTCCGGTCCGCAGCAGATCAGTCCGTGGCCCTTGCACAGCCTGTGGGCAGTCGTGCCTGTGCACATGGGCATGTGAGCTTGAGCGTGTCCAGCTGGTCTGGACCCTGTCCAGTGGCACTGGTCCTGCGCTTACTCGCTTGAATGCCGCAGCGGTTTCTGACTGCTGTAAACATTTCCGAAAGCTCACTCTCAGGGGTAGCATTTATCTTGTTGCAGACAGGGACAAAGGGGTCACAGAGTAGGCCCTGACCCTGGGACTGGGCTGTCGTGGAGAGTTAGGAAGAAGTTGGCGTGACACCCGACCACAGCAGTGTGACTTGGAGAAACCAGCCGGCTGAGTGGAAAGGAGGTCTTGAAGGGGTGGCTTGGGCCGCATGGGGGTCAGGATGAGCTGAGAGCCTGCCCCCGGATAAAGGGAGTGCCCGTGCTTGGCACCTGCTGGGAGTACGGACTCAGTGTCTCCAGATCTTCTAAGTTTCCAGGAGGAGCGAGAATTCTCAATTTTTTTATATGAAAGTTCCTGTATTTAAAAGATGTTGATGAATTCAAAACCTCAAAAGCCCCAGTATAGACCAAACCAGTGCACGTGTGTGGTTTCTCTCTGGGCGACTGTAGCTGGCGTTTGGATCTTATGGAAGGGGTTTTGGCCTTGAGCAGAGGCAGGCACCGGGGAGAAGGGCCATTTTCATTTCAGCCTTGGCAGGCATCAAAGTTGGCCGGCACCAGTGCAGGAACTGTTCATAGGTCCTTGTCGTCAGGACCCTCTTGAACCCTCGATCGCGGGGACTGACACCCACTACATCTGTGCAGGAACGAGTGCAGTGGCTGCGTGGCCACCTCTGGTCTGACCATCTGCTGTGGCCGCAGGCCTGCGTTCACTGGAGCCGCCATCTGCCAGGGGACTAGCAAGTGAGCTCTGCCTGGCCCGCCATCTGCTGAGCCTTCCTGGAAGGGAACCGCGTTGTGTGCATTAAGCTTGGAGGGGGGACCTCAGTGTGTCCTCCTGGGGCTTTGTCGGGGAGACGCAGTCCCAGTGCGTCCTCTGGGCTGGGGTTCCTTGACCAGCTCTGTTTGACCCTCTCTGAGGTTTTGGCATCTCCCTCTGAGAGAGGAGAGTGGAGGTGGTTCTCGTTCCCAGCAGAGACCAGCTTGCTTGTGTTCCTGGCCGCCTCCCTGAGAGCATGGCGGGGCTGGCCCCTTCTCAGGGTTCAGGCTCCTGCTCAGGCGTCCTCATCTCAGAGGCTGCTTCTCCGACCACCCAGTACCAACCAGCGGGCTTCTCCAGCTCCTTCTGGTCTGTTCCTCTGCCTGATTTTCATGACGGCACCTGCCACCGTCTGTGATTGCCTGTTTCTCGTTTCCTCCTTTGTTGTCGGGTCTTCCCCACTGTGTTGAGCATTTCTGTGGCTTACGCTGAGGAGAGGAGACAGGTAGATTGTTAATAGATATGACCAGTTTCACCCCAAAATAGATTGTTCCCGTTTATACTCCAGCCAACAGCGTGTTATGACAAGGGCCCATTTGGCGGAGACACTGGGTGTTATCAGTCTGTGGAATTTTTATTGTTGCAATAGGGATAAAAGTGGCTTATTTTGCATTTCTTTGATTACTCACAAAGTTGAGCATCTTTTCTAATGTTAACTGGCCTTTTGCGTTTCTTCTATAAGTTGCTGACTTTTAGAAAGATTGATAAACAGGGCTGGGGGGGCGCATGAGAGGGGGTGGGGAAGTTTCTCAGGAAAGATGGGTCATCTGGCCTGTGTTCTCGTTGGACACAGTATCTAAAGGAATCAGACTCAGCAGGAAGAAGGCTCTAATGAGAGCGTGTTTGTAAGTTCTCATAGTGTCTGAAGATAGGAATGTCCTATAAGCGCCTCTGGAAGCCTCTGAGGGCGGTGGCATGACGGGCAGACCTCCGCCAGGTCCCCAGGGGACCCCACAGACCCGCACTGAGCAGCCGACCTTCCAGCAACAGTCACAGTGCTCTGTGTCTTCACCGTGACCGCCGAGCGCTTGAAACCGTGGTGGACGCGGAGGGAAGACGGGGACCTGGATATATTAATTTCTGTTGAATTTAAATCGAAATGGCTGCCTGTGGCGAGTAGCAGCAGGGCTGGTCCTCGTGGCCCCGGATCGTCGTCGGTGTTCACGCCTCTTTGTGCTGCGCTTTTCTCGCTTCAGGTACTGTCGTGGGTGTTGTCCTTTACACGGGCAGAGAACTCCGGAGTGTCATGAACACCTCAAACCCTCGAAGTAAGGTGAGCTCGACGTTTGTTTGTTTTAAAGATTTTATTTATTTATTTGACAGAGAGAGCGTGGGATGGGGGAGGGTCAGAGGGAGAAGCAGACTCCCCACTGAGCAGGGAGCCCAATGCGGGACTCGATCCTGGGACTCCAGGATCATGACCCGAGCTGAAGGCAGTCGCTTAACCGACTGAGCCACCCAGGCCCTCAGAGGAGCTGGATTTAAAGACAGGAACACCTTACAGTGTTATTTCATTCATATGGACGTTCTGTCTTCTCATGTGTCTGTGCACGTGTACGCGTGTGCACACGCATCCGTGTAACACAGGAGCATGCATTCCTGTGTATTTGTGGGAATTCATAAAATTTTTAAAGCTTTCAAGTTCAAACTGTTGACCACTTCCTGCGTGCCCTGCATGGTGCCCCATCCTTCACAGGTGACCCCCCCCCCGTTTACTCCCCACCACCCCGACCCCAGCCGGGGAGCCCGGGCGCTTCCATGGGCTCATGAGCTGAGCAGTGGCTGTGAGAAGCCCCGTGGCCTCACGCTGCCCGGCAGGGAAGGGGCGGGCTCAGATCCACCCCACAGAGGACACTGGCTGTGGCGTGGTGAGCGGGGGGTCCGCTCTGTGGCCTCCAGGTGGGCCCTGTTCTCACTCGTTTCACACCACGACCCGCCCTCCCGGCCCCACCCCTCCCCCATAGTTCAAGACTTAGCCAGAAACTGTACAATGACTTCCTCTGTCGACGCCGTGAACGAGTGCGGTTTCCAGACCTCTGGTCATTGCCTCCCCATGGTCCTTACGACCAGAAGGCCATCTATTTGATGCTTTAGCCTCGTGCTGGGCCACGATTCTGTGAAGTTACGGCTTTGGCCTGCTGGTTCCGTTTTTTTTTTTTTTTTTTTTTTTTGCAGACACGTTGAAGTAGATCTGTGATTATTCAAATCATTGCACTCACGAGTCTTAGCCATCAGGTCCCACCGGCGTGTGTGCCCTGAGCTGTCAGGCAGCCCCGGATCCATGTGTGGGGCAGTTCCAGGAGTGGGGGACCGAGACCATTTTACAGGCTGTGGCGTATGTCACCCCACACGTAGCCCCCAAGGCACCATGACCTGTTTATGTGTGTCCAAGTCTAAGTCTTCATGATTGTTTTGTTTGTTTTTTATTTTAAAGATTTTATTTTTATTTTAAAAATTTCACTTGTTTATTTGAGAGAGAGAGAGCATGAGCTGAGGGGGTGGAGTAGTGGTAGAGAGAGAGGGGGAAACAGACCCTCCACTGAGCAGGGAGCCTGATGCAGGGCTCGATCCCCGGACCCTCAGATCATGACCTGAGCCGAAGGCAGACACTTCACTGACTGAGCCACCCAGTGCCCCTAAGTCTTGTTGATTGTTAAAAAAATTAATGCAATCAGAAATCCTTGAGGCCCCTTGGATGTGTGTTAGGAAGCCCAGCCCCTGGAGCCCAGTATTCTGAACCAAAGACGTAGGGACCAAAGGGTCCCACTGTCTCTTGCCTGGGGCGCAGGTGCTCCTGGAGAAGGACCAGTTCTCCAGCTGGGCTCCGGTGCACCGACTAAGCACAGGCTCCCCCTGCTGCTCCGTCCCACAGATCGGCCTGTTTGACCTGGAGGTGAACTGCCTGACCAAGATCCTCTTCGGTGCTCTGGTGGTGGTGTCGCTGGTCATGGTGGCCCTTCAGCACTTTGCCGGGCGCTGGTACCTCCAGATCATCCGCTTCCTCCTGCTGTTCTCCAATATCATCCCCATCAGGTGAGTGGAGAAGGACCCAGGCCATTTTCTTCTTTTTCTCTTGTGGTCCCCTTGGAGATGACGATGGAGCACTCTTGGGAGCGTGAGTCCTGTTCTGGGCCCCAGCAGGGGAAGGGCGGTTCCTCCGTGAACCAGCCTTTCTTGAATCAGTCTTTGCTCAGAAGCCCTTGCCCTGCCTGTTCTGTGCCAGGGATGCCGCTTAGCGTCTGTCTCGTGGGCCGGCTCTGGAGCTTGGTGCTGGCCGCCGGAGGCTGTGTTAAGGTGGATCCCGGGTGGTGGATCCACACTCAGAGGGAAATACTGGGTCTGATGAGCATTGGTGACATGCCAGATGCTGGCTTGCCTTCCTTGGAGGCTGAATAAATGCTCTTAGAAAATAATACAAGGAATTGTCGTAGTAGGAGAAAACAAAGATTCACAGTGACCAGAGAATAAGATCAAAATCACCTCTAATCTCACAACTAAGTGATGGGTGCTCTTAATATTTTGGCATATATATTTTTCTAGTCTCTTTTCTATTTTATTTTATTTATTTTTAATTTTTTTTTCAAGATTTTATTTAGTTACCCGACAGACAGAGATTACAAGTGGGCAGAGAGGCAGGCAGAGAGACAGGAGGAAGCAGGCTCCCTGCTGAGCAGAGAGCCCAATGCGGGGCTCGATCCCAGGACTCTGAGATCATGACCTGAGCCAAAGGCAGACGCTTTAACCCACTGAGCCACCCAGGCGCCCCTAGCCTCTTTTCTATTTTAAAGGGAGATTCTGCTGTATGTAAAATCTACCTCTTTTTTTTTTTTTCTCAGAGCAGTGCATTGTAAGTAACTTTGGACATCAGATATACGGGTGACTGGTACCCTGATGTGTTTTATTTAGAACAGCCCTAGTGTATATTCTAGGTTTCACTGTTTAGCTCTGTGTTGTCGGGGACTCTTTTCTACTGTCTCCCATAATTGATGTTTAGTAAATATTATTAAAATAAATCATGTTTTTTTTCCCCCTGAAACTTTTAGTGCTTCTAATATTACACTTGGTATGTTGCTTGTGATTTGTCTTGCTCTTTTGGGTGTTTATGTCATCCCAGCTAGAATTCATGTTTTCCTGAGGATAGGGATTGTAGTTTTGGTACCGCAGTGTTCCTAGAAGAGGGGCATTGGACCCCTCGCCAGTGCGGTCTGGATCTTGGTTTCCAAGAATAAGTACCTCTGCTCTATCACCAGCAAAAAAAAGTGTTTGTAAGGTAATGTTAAGTGACATTGTAATCTTTAAAGCTCTGTCTACTGTGTGATTGAAAATTAGTGAGTTGACTCTTCCTGCGGCCAGCCAGGAAAATAGTGGGCAGTTTGGTTAATTTATAGGAGTAGGCACAACTGTGACAATTTCTTTTTATTTTTTACAATAACATAATGTCTCAAGATGAAGAGGATACATGTAATGGAATATTATTCAGCCTTAAAAAGGAATGAAATTCAGACACACAGTACAACGTCCCTGAAGACATTATGCTGAGTGACATCAGCTGGTCCCAGAAGGTCACGTGCTGTACGAGTCTTCTCATGTGAGGTCCCCAGAGCAGTCAGGTTCAGAGAGACAGAAAGGAGAGTGGTGGGTGCCAGGGACTGGAGGAAGGGGAGAGTGGGGGGTTGTGTCGTGGGCATAGGATTTCAGTTGGGGAAGATAGAATGTTCTGGAGAGGGATGGTGGTGGTAGTTACACAACCGTGTGATTAAACTTAATACCACTGAGCTGCACGCTTAATGGTTTCTCTCTCTCTTTTTAGAGATTTATTTAATTGAGAGAGAAAAAGCCTGTGGGGTGGGGAGAAGGGGGAGGAGGAGCAGACTTGCTGCTGATCGGATGTGGGTGGTTTTTTTTTTTTTTTTAAGATTTTACTTATTTATTTGACAGAGAGATGTAGCAAGAGAGAGAGCACAAGCAGGGGGAGTGGGAAAGGGAGAAGCAGTCTCCCTGCTGAGCAGGGATTACCAATGAGGGGCTCGATCCCAGGGCCCTGGGACCATAACCTGAGCCGAAGGCAGATGCTTAACCCACTGAGCCACCCATGCGCCCCGCTTTTCAGTATTTTAAAAGCATTTTAAACCTTCATTGTTTTATTTTAGTCCAAAACAGCTTCGTGGAATTGGTGATTTTTTTTCTGTGAGGTAACTAAGAGAGGACTTGTGGACTCTGTGGCTCCCGCCTCAAGGCTGTGCTGCCCCGGGAAGGGGTTTCCAAATGTTACAGCCCCACTGATGGGGTTTAGAGTCGTTTAGGGTCCTTGCTGTCTGCAGATAGAGACCCAGGGAGCCTCGCGGACATCCTGTTAACCTGTTTGCTCTGCTTTTTGGACTAGCCTGCGTGTGAACCTGGACATGGGCAAGATTGTGTACAGCTGGGTGATTCGGAGGGACTCGAAAATCCCCGGGACGGTGGTTCGTTCCAGCACCATCCCTGAGCAGCTGGGCAGGATTTCTTACCTACTCACAGACAAGACAGGTGAGCTGTTTTCTGGAGCTTCTCGGGCTTCCCAGTGAGAGGCGGCGCTTGCATTCTCTTCCTGGAGATCTTAGAGATGGATGCTTGCTGCTGTTTTATTCTCTTCAGCTTTTGAGGAATGTTGTTTTTTTTTTTTTTTTTGGTGACGATTGTCCTCACCGTCAAGCAGCAAAGCCTTACCCGGTACTAATTAGGCTCAAAGCACTTCTCGGGGCGCTCACAGAGGGTGGTCTAGTGAATCATCAACCTCATCTTGGGAGGGAGGCATTTTTAGCCCCATTTTACAGATGAGGAAACGAAGCACGGGGAGGTTGGCTGCCATGTCAGAAGCGCAGGGTGACCGAGCAGGCTTCGAGTCCTCATCGCCGCACCCCAGAACACTGCCCTGCAGTTTGCTTTCAGAGTGGCTAAGAGCAAGGACGGGGAGTGGGGACACCTGGGTTGAGCTTCCTCTCTACCACTGAGTGACCATGGGACAAAAGCGAGTCTGTTGCAAAGATCTTGTGGCTCAGCCCGTCAGAGAAAAATGAGGTTTCAGGAAGGAACAGAACCAGAAGATTTCTGGATATGTCTGCTTCAGAGCCCCTGGGGTAGCCGCTGTAGGACTTCCTCAGTGGGGGTGAACCTGACTCTGTTCGTCTTCTGTCCGTGTATCCGTCTGCCCAGGATTCAGATCCCTTCTGGACAGAATCCCGTGTATAAGTCCTGTGCCACCGTCTGGGCTGCTGGAGTGAGTTAGCCGCCTTGTCTGATGCGCCTTCTAGACCATCCCAGGGAATGAGGGTGATCGTGCCCCCTGTGGAAATCCAGAAAGCAATTTTCAAAAGAAAAGGAGTTCGATTCTGGACAGACCAGATAAACACTGCGGACATCTCCTGAGCAGGGGAGCAGGGGCAGTGCTGAAACCAGGGCAGGGCGTAGAGTAGTAAATGCTCAGAAAACGACAGCCAGGATCCCTCCTGTTCCTGGAAGCCCCTGGAGGTGGGCGGGTTCCTCACGTGTCTTGTGTTGCAGGAACTCTCACCCAGAACGAGATGGTTTTCAAACGGCTGCACCTGGGCACCGTGGCCTATAGCCTTGACTCCATGGATGAAGTGCAGAGCCACATTTTTAGTGTTTATACCCAGGTAACGCCTTCTGCTTTGATACTGGAAACGATTCTTTTGCACGTACGAACCCCTGTATTGAAATAGGATTCCTGATACTGTCCCATTCACCCAGCGAACGAGTCCTGTCCAGTGGTTCTTGGTGTATTCTCAGAGTTGTGTAACTATCACTGTTATCAGTTTTGTCTCATCCCCTCCAAAAGAGACCCCTATCCCCATTAGGCATCATTCCCTGTCCCTGCCCCCCCACCTCTCCTTCCAAACCCAGGGCAACTGTCAGTCCTTTATGTTTTGAATAAAATCACCTTTGAAATCAGCCCTCCCCCTCCCCCGTGCCATCTTTCTCATTCCCAGAGTTACCCTGCTCTGCTGGATACTGGGAAAAACCCAAGAGAGACTTGTCTGCCAGTGACTAGTGCCAGAAATAGCTTTGGGCACCTATTGGTTACTTTTACTTCCTTTCCCTGGTCAGGAGCCAAAGCAGCAGGCATGACTGATCTGCTCAGGAAAAACCGTCGTCACCGGTGGGCTTCAGTTTCCCGTCCGGGTTCAACTCTGTGACCACACGGAAGGGATTAATTTATCCGAGATGGCCTGTAGTTTCTCTGCTCCCGCATTTGTTTCTGCAAGATTTTTCAAAACTAGTCCTTTTTCAGAGAAAGGTATTACTGGAAAGTGTTGTAATATTCCTAAAAAGTTATACCTATGGTGGGTGCACGCACACATACGCACACACACACACACCCTTGGGTATAGGACCTTGGCTACTCAAAATCGCTAGTGATGTTTTAAGAACAAAAACAAAAGGAAGGACGTTGACTTTGGGCCTCATATGTGAGGGATTCCAACTCACTCTGATTAGGGCAGGGCTGGGCTGCTGTGTCTCAGAGGTAAGATGACACACGGGCAAACCCTTGGTAATTCTGGGATGCATCAGGGCTGACGGGCCAGCGGTATGTGGTGGCACTTGTCTGGACATGAGAATAGAGAGGCCACGTTTTGCTTAAATCTGCCAAAATAGATAATATTTTTGTTGTCAGAAGGCCAGTTAGAAATGTGAAGGGAGTATTTCTCAATACGGAATAGAGGCAGAACTCCTGAATGCTTTGTGCCATGGTTACATGAGACATTGAGTTTTCCGGAACATTCACTGGAAGGCACGCCTGGATTCTAGGGTTATTTCCTGAGAATGGCAGAGCAGGGGATATAGTTTGCAAGTTGGAGTGAATTTTAAACGGAGGACAGTGAATTTGATCCACGTAAGTGAAACACCTATAATTCTAGGCTGCCTGTGTGGGCATTTGTGGCTTGTCTCCAATGAATCCCTAGACTAGTTTCAAAGATGGACTTTAGGACTCTTAAAAACTCTGGAGGACTTAGTTGGATGGGAAGGAAAAGCCACGTCCAGCCCCCTGTCCCTCTCTCTTGTTCCATCACCCTGTGTGGCGTTGGTGGTCTGCAACTCTGTACTGGCCCCCATGTGTCACTCTCCAGATGGTCCCTCCTGCCCGAGCTTCCATCGCCCTGCAGGTGGCAATGATCCCCGTCTCTGTCTGCTGCCCCACCTGGAGCTCTAGACTCAAGACACTAGCATGCTTGGCATGGCTGCTTACGGAGCCTAAGGACAGTGTCCCTGCAGTCCTGACTTCCTTCCCATATTCCCACACACCTGCTTCTTTTCCAGAGGTTCTTGTCCTAGTGCGTGCTACCCCTGCCTACCGCACTCCTCTCTCCCAGGATCTGAGAAATGCCCCTTCCTTCCCCATCCCTACCTGCCTTCAGCCGTCAGTCCCAGGCCCTTGGTGAGGTCTGCTCCCCCTGATCATGTGTTTGGCCTTCTGTCTTCATCTCTTGTCACCTGCTAGGCCAAACCTGCCCTCTACCCTGCCTGGCTGTCCGCACACATCCCCCTGCCCCACACAGTCTCCCTGCTGCTCCTCTTGAACCCCTCCCGGGAGCACGGGGTGCCCCTTGTTCTGTTAACTCCGTCTTGGGGCTGACACCTCCATGTGCTCCAGGCATGGCGTGTGTCCCCACCCCTCCCTCCTGGCGTACACTCTCTCCTCCGCTTACTCCTTTGGCATGGGGGGAA
Organism: Mustela lutreola; assembly: GCF_030435805.1. Taxonomy (NCBI): domain Eukaryota; kingdom Metazoa; phylum Chordata; class Mammalia; order Carnivora; family Mustelidae; genus Mustela; species Mustela lutreola. The sequence goes on from NC_081298.1 coordinate 9,813,408, forward strand.
GGGGGAGCTGCCTTGTTTCTGTGTCTTGGAACAGACTCTTCCCTCTGAACCGTTGAACCCACATGCCTTCCGGGCCCCCCCCGAGGGGATCCTCTGTGTGGGTGGTCACACTCACCAGCGTCTGGCTGAACCCTCTTCCCTTTAGCCCTCTCCTTGGCACTGTAGGCCGACTGGTGATTGTACCAGACAACTTCCTGGTCATGGTGCCGCCCCACCCCCCAGCAGGAGACACTCCTTTGCCCACTGGGGTGGGGTTTTTAAGAGCTTGTGATATTTACAGAAACCATCCCTTCTCAGGGTATTTGCATAGTTCAGCTTTTATGGTCTGTTTTTGCTTTAGCACAGATAACACACTTTGTAAAGTGTTAAAAATCCCAGAAAGACATTTCTTACCGTGTGCACTACCCCAGACCCCTGGCTTAGCGGAAGCTCATAAATTCACTCACCCACCCTGGCCTTGGAGTTAAAATCGCTGAGTGTTACAGGTCAGGTCGTCTGGAGGCTGGTGTGAGCTCAGAGTTATGGTACCTGCTCACCCTGCGAGGTGTGTGCATTCTCCCACGCCGTCCAAAAACCCTGCCGTGAACACGGGAATACTTTCGTGATGAGGCTTTCAAGGGCTCTTCCAGGTTTTTAAAATAGCTTTATGGGTATGTAGTTGACCTACCATAAAATGCGGCTCTGTTAAGTGTTCAAGTTAGTGACTTTTTTTTTTTTTTTTAGTAAATTTACAGAGCTGTGGAACCAGTGCTGCAACCCCAGAAAGATCCCCTGAGCTCCCCACAGTCATTGACTTGACTTTAGAGTTTAATAATGGGATTTTAGGCCAGTGTTTCATGAAGTCCACCGTCTGAAACTCCTGGGGCAGATCCCTTGGGATGGTCAGACCCTCTAGACCTACAGTTCTAGCCAGTGAACCAGGTGATTCTAAAGTACAATAGCATTTGAGAAGCTCCCGTGAACCTGAGGCTTGCCCTGTTTTCCAGAAAACCAGTGCCTCAATCTGTGGACTCCACAGCACGGTTTGCAAGGTGACCCATTGGAGAGACGGAAGAAGAGATTAGGGTGTCTCTTTGCGCTGCGTTTGTATTTTCAAACTTAGAGCAAAATTTAAATCTTAAATTTCGAGAGCATTGAGATCAAGCCAGGGACCCTCGGTCCATCCGAATGTCTGACAAGCGTCTGTCCAGTCCGGTCCTTGAGGTGTCCTGTGGGAAGAGTGGCAGGAGTCAGAGGTCTGTGGGGGTTTATTTTTAGGACGTGGGAATGTAGATCGCAGGTGATGAGTGTCCTTGTGACCCGTTTGATGGATGTCATTTCACTAAATTAACCTCATAAAGAGGGGACTTTAAGAGATTTCTGCAAGGAGACTGCCGACTATTAATAAAAACCTAAATAAACTGTAAATGTCCAAACATTTTGAGGAAAAACCGTGACAGGCTGAGGAGATAGGATGATTTTTTTTCCTTTGGTTTCTTTATTTATTAGTACATTAAAAAAAAAATTGAGCTACAGAGGTGTCTGGGTGGTGCCGTCGGTTAAGAATCCAACTTTTCATTTCGGCTTGGGTTGTGATCTTGGGGTCATGAGATCGAGCCCCACATTGAGTCCTGCGTGGGGCTGCACACTCAGCACGGAGTCTGCTGAAATTTCTGTCCCTCTGCCCCTCCCTCCTGCACATGACTTTGCTCTCAAATCAATAAATAAATCTAAAAAAAATTTTTTAAAAAAAAGATTTATTTATTTATTTGACAGAGATCACAAACAGGCAGAGAGAGAGAGAGGAGAAAGCAGGCTCCCCGCAGAACAGAGAGCCTGATGTGGGGCTCGATCCCAGGACCCTGGGATCATGACCTGAGCCGAAGGCAGAGGCTTAACCCACTGAGCCACTTAGGCACCCCTAAAAAAATTTTTTTTTAAATTGAGATATAATTGTCGTGTGAGCTTGCTGGGCTTCCCAGTGTTCAGTAGCGTCCTTGCCTTCTACCTTCTGGATGCCCTCCCTCGGTTATGATAACCAGAAATATCTCTGGACACCTCCTGATGGGGCAAAACCCTGGGTTATATGGGGTTCAGTTTCCACAGACTGAAATGTGTGGCCTAGGCCGTGCTCGTGATGTCTGTGAAGTAGTCCACATTGAGTTTATTCAGTCACATAATCATCCCATAGCTCAGCTGACTCATTTGGAAGTAGAGGCTCAGAGCCCGTGCCGGGAGGCAGGGGGGTGACTCTGTACGGGTAACGAGCTATGAGCTTTGAGCGTTCTTTGGGGGACGAAGTGGGGCTTCCACGACCATTTTTCCTCCTTTTTTTTTTTTTTTTAAAGATTTTATTTATTTATTTGTAAGAGAGAGAGAGAGAGTGAGAGCGAGCACAGGCAGACAGAGTGGAAGGCAGAGTCAGAGGGAGAAGCAGGCTCCCTGCGGAGCAAGTAGCCTGATGTGGGACTCGATCCCAGGACGCTGGGATCATGACCTGAGCCGAAGGCAGCTGCTTAACCAACTGAGCCACCCAGGCATCCCCCATTTTTCCTCTTTGATGGAACTGCCTTTTTACCAGTTGCACCCCGTCCCCAGGGTTCGTTATTATGAACGCTCCTACGTGGAGATGTTTTAATTGCATTTAGGAAGAAAACGGGTATTCGTGGGGGATCGACCTTTAATTTCGGTATTCGTCGTCCCTCGGACACACACCGGCATTCTTGCTGGGAGGGGCTAGTGTTCATTTTCAGCCCTGTGTCTCACATGTGGGCTAGGACGTGGAGAATGACCTTGAAGCGGTGTATGGTGTGAGGTAGCCACCCGAGGGCCCTCATCAGGGGCCTTTGTCCGTGGAGGCCTTGATTTCTTCTTTCAGCTTCTGACCTCGTGTGGGGCTGTTGGGTCCCCCCTCGACAAGGGGACCCGTGGTTTCTCCCCGGGGCAGAAGGAGTTGGAGCCCGCCTCTGTGGGTACCACATCTGGTTTTGTTTTCCCCCGGTATTTTTTAAGTAAGGAGAAATGTGCGTAGGTTCAAGGCCTGTGGGGAGGAGGCCACAGATAAACACGGTACGATGTGAAACTCTTCCATATGGGGAATGTGAGGATGTTTGAAGACTGGGTCCTCCTCCTGATGCGGGCCGAGCCCCTGGTGGATCACCAGCATGTTCAAGGTGCATGTGGACAGCCCTTCGGTGGGTGCATGAGCTTTTCCTTTGAGGATTAAAAGGCCATTTCAGAATCCAGTTTTATTCCTCCTCCCTGAAACGCCTTTGGTTGGAAAGGGGGATAAGTGTTAATTTGAAGGAGAAAATAAATGAACTTGGAGACATGACACCCATGGCCCTCGGTGTTGGTTGGGGTTAATCACCCCTGTCTTCTGATTGGATGTCGGCTAGTCTGGGAGCGAGGTCTTTGCAAAAAATCCGGGGCTCCCGTGTTTCTCTTTGCCTTGCTCTCGGCTGGTTTCACCTGGAATGCAAAGCCCCAGAGCTCGGTGTTATCCCCCATTTGAAATAGCGGGAATATTTCTGGAGACGTGAGTTCAGATAGCTTATACAATTCAGAGGTTTGGAGAGGATACCCTTCGCTTGTCCTTTCCTTCAAACCCGCTGTTACTGAAACTTGCTGGCCAAAGCCATGATGTTGTCAGAGGTCTTGTTATTGCCCCAAATGTTAAATAATAATTTGGTCCAGGTGCCGAGGCATGTGGGCGAATCGAAGACACGCAGCTGTGGCTAGATCGTAAATTACGGAGCTCATGGAGAACCCTCTGGGTGTAGTCTTTCCAGGGGAGAGAACCTTTCTGTAAATCTTCAGTCCTTGTTATAATTTTAGAGTTAAATTCTTTATAATTAAAAGCACTTGGCAAATAATGATTCATTTAAACTGTAGTTCTGATTCATTGCTCTAATTACCGTAACCACGCAGTGCCCTTTGGCCTGGAAGTGAAACTCGTGTCCTCTTGACACCAGAGGTTAACAGAGCAGGAAGCTAGAGCAGTGTGTGCGCCTGCATGACCAGAATAATTTAGTAATTGTCTAATTACCTGGGGAGGCTAATGCCACTGCTAAAAATAGTGTTAAAAAATGAAATGAAAGTTGTTTTCTTATTTCTCGTGACCCATCTGTTCTCTCTTTTGGGGCAACCACGTGTTTGTGGGTATAAAACACGATTCATTTTGCGGGACTGGACCGCTTCTCTTCTGTTGGATAAAATATGTTTCTAATGGCGTCCAGCACCCCAGTAAGTCCAGAGGCGTCTCTAACTTCCGGGACTCCGTTAGCTGTGGAGGAAGACCTTTGCAGGGGGTTCCTGTTGTCGACAACTGTGATTTAAAACTTGGAACCGGTGTTGGTCAGTTTGATATTTATTTCTTCCTGGAAATAGAAAAACAGTCAAGTTATTGAAGGATGCCCCACCATCCCCTGAGGAGTCCCCTGGTCTTAATTTGTTTGTCTGTTCAGCAAATATCGACACGTGCCAGGCACTGCTCTGGGTACAAAGCCTGCAGTGATGAATAACACACACGGACAAGTTCTGTTCTCATGGCTTAATGAGAAAATCCTCGGGCGAACAAGCCCGTTTTTGACTGAACACAGCAACACACATTGTAGTGTGGGAGCGTGACTCCTGGTGTGGGGGACTGTGAGCTGGGGGACTCGGGGAGGGCCTCTCTGAGTATGTAACATTTGAATTGAGACCTCAGGGATGAGAAGGAGTGAGCCAGTCCTGCGAGATCTGGGTAATGATGTTCCAAGCAGAGGGCAAGGCAGGTGCAAAGGCCCTGAGGTAGGAAGGAGCTTGGTGGTTTTCAAAGAATAGAACGGCCAGTGTGGCTGGAGCAGGGAGGAGAAGGAGGACCATGGCATGAAAGGAAGCTGCACAGGTGGGCAGGGGCTGGTCAGGTAGGCCGTATGGACCACAGAGGGCATCTGAGTTTTACTGAAGACTGAGTGTGGGACAGCCCCTGCAACAGAGGATTATCCTCTCCAAGGGTCAGTCATGCCAGCTTGAGAAGCCGTGTCCTCCTATGCCAGCCTCACTTGTGGTATATGAGGCCTCTCTCTGTCAGGGGCCCCTAATACCACCCAAAGGAGGGAGGACAGATTCATGTGTTCAGAGGTAGAATCACCCACATTCGCGGATTTGTAATGTTTTTCTCTATTTTGCATTTTTTTTTTTTTGCCAGTTATGAATGATTGGGTCCATAAAAAGGACACGCCGTATATTGCAATGTCACTGTAGACGTGTATTCATGTCTAAGGGCTGCCCCATGTGGTGGTTCTTCCACAGGTTCTAGACCCTTCTGTGTCTCCAGTCATCTGCCTTGTTCCTTTCTCTTTCTTGTAGCCATCCCAGGACCCGCCTGCTCAGAAGGGCCCCACGCTCACCACCAAGGTCCGGCGGACCATGAGCAGCCGTGTGCACGAGGCCGTGAAGGCCATCGCGCTCTGCCACAACGTGACTCCCGTGTACGAGTCCAATGGTGTGACTGACCAGGCCGAGGCCGAGAAGCAGTATGAAGACTCCTGCCGCGTGTACCAGGCGTCCAGCCCAGATGAGGTAAAGCCCAGGTGGAGACGGTCAGATGCACAGAAGAGTCTGTGCCTGTTTTCCACGTGCTAGGGCGTGGGGTTCCCCCAGGGAGCCACGTGTCTGCAGACATGAGCCAGGGGGGACTGGGCTGCGAGGGAAACACATTTTCGGATGCGTGCAGGACTTGCTTCCCTCTAGAACAAATACTCTTGGACTCCAGATAGAGCCCAAATAAGCAAAGAGAGGTCTGGTTCGTGACTCAGGTGGCCAGTGTGTGGACACAAGGCCTCCCTTAAGTGGCGCCTTCCCTTTGCTAAAAAACTCCTGCACTCTGAAGCTAGAGCCTGTATTGTTCTTACTCATTTAACATGCACAGTTCAGGGTTTCTTTCTCGTGTATTCACAGAGTTCTGCAACTGTTAGGACAATCCGTTGAGAACATTTTCACCACCTAAAAGGAAGCGCCCCATTCCGTGTCCTCCTGGACTCCTGCCCTCCCCTCCCAGCCCTGGCAGCCCCCAGCCCTGCTGTCTCTCTAGACCTGCCTATTCTGTACAGTATGTGACCTTTGTGTCTGGCTGCTTTCACTTAGCATTGGTTTTCCAGATTTGTCCATGCAGTGGTGTGTATCAGTCCCTCAGGCCTTTTCAGGGGTGACCGATGGCCTGTGGCTTGGGTAATACTACATTTTGTTTATCTGCTCATCGGTTGGCGAACATTTGGAGTGTTCCTAGTTTTCTTTCCTTCTTTTGCTGTTATGGATAATGGATCATTTGTGCACAAGTTTTGGGGTGGACATACATCTTCATGGAGTGCCACTGCTGGGTCCCACGTGAGAGCCACGTTTGAGCTTCCCGAAACTACCATGCCGCTCCCTGAGGTGGCTGCATCATTGTACAGCCCAAGCCATGATGCACGTAAGGGTTCCAGTTTCCCTTCTCCTTTGCATGTAAGGGTTCCAGTTTCCCTTCTCCTTTGCCAACAGGGTCCTTGTCAGTCCTTTGTATTCTGGCCATTCTAGTGAGTGTGAAGTGGGACCTCCCTTGTGGTTTTCATGTGCGTTTTCCTTCACGGCTTCTATGCTGGGCATCTTTCCATGTGCTCATGGCTACTTGTGTATCTTCTCTCCAGGATCCTCTGCCCTCTTTTAAATATGTGTTTTTTTGTTGCTGAGTTGAAAGAGTTTTTTTTATACATTCCAGATCAAAAGTGTCTTATGGGATACATGCTTTGTAAGTATTTTCTCCTACTAGGAAGGCCATCTTTTTAAATTTCACGATGATGTCCTTTGAAACCCTAAAGTGTTTAGTTTTGATCAAGTCCAATAAGCCACATACTTCCAGGTGGTTGTTTCTGTGTGACACATTCTCTGGCTAGAACCAGGACTCATTTGATTCCATGTTCCAAGAACCAAGGGTCTCTTAGCATGATGGCTCTTTACGGTTTTTTGTAACAGGCTCCTGATTGTTCTCCCTCCCGGGGTCTCGGGGCGTTATGTGATGGAAGCGCCCTCTTCATGAAAATAGGATCTTCTTTGTCTTCCTGACTTCAGTGTGATTCAGACACAGGGATAGTTCATAGTTCACCAAGCGGGTAACTTTCTGGTCTTTTTTCCTTCTCCTCCTTCCCTTTCGGAAAACTTGTATTCTGATTATGAAAGCCGTTACTTTTCAGTGTAGAACATTTGGACACTTCAGACAACCATAAAGAAGAACCTGGATCAGTTGCAGTCTCATTCTTGAAAGATGACAGTGGGCCCCTTTCCTTGAGCCTTTGGTGCCTGTCAGATCCTGTTTGAAGTGCTTTCTGTGTAGGATCTCATCTTAATGTGTCTAGCAACGAAGGGGCCCCACTTTCAGAAAAGAAAAGTCAAAGAGAGATTAAATATTTAGCCTAAAGTCACCCGGATTTTTTTTTTTAACTTTTTGTCTTGGAAATAATTTCAGACTTAGAAGTTGTAAAATTAGTACCAAGAATTCCCGAAGCACCAAATCGTCACTCTGATTCCTCAAATGTTACCTATTTTCTACCTGTGCTTTATTATTCCTCACCTTAGAAGAGTTAGCCGTAAGAGTTAACTTCTTTTACTTGTATTTTATTTTTTTCCCTAAAAGACAAGGACATTTATCAGAAACAGGAAGTTAACATTGATACAGTACTGCTCTCTATCCTGCGATGTCATCAGTTGTCCCACTGACAACTTACTTCAAACACACACACACACGCACACACACACACACGAATATTTCTCCCCCCAGATCAGAGTCCAACCCAGGAAGACATGCTATCTTCAGTTGCCACACCTATTCTCTCTCTCTCTTTTTTAAATTTTTTTTTTTTTTTTAAGATTTTGTTTATTTATTAGGGAGCACGAATCAGGGGAGGGGAAGAAGGAGAAGCAGACTCCTTCTGAGCAGGGAGCCTGACTTGGGGCTCGATTCCAGGACCCTGAGATCATGAGCTGAGCTGAAGGCAAACACCTAACCGACTGAGCCACCCAAGCACCCCTCATACCTCTTGTCTCTTTTAAGGTGGAAGGGTTCCTCAGGTTTCCTTGACATTCGTGGCCCCCACACTTTCAAAGATAAAGGCTGTTGTAGAACGTCCCTCAGTTTTGGTTTGATGACATTTTGTCATCAAAATTTGGTGAGGACTCAGTTTATTGCAAATTTGGCTCTGTCCTCAGTACGTGTTATAGGGAGACCTGCTCTTGGGGTGTCCTGCTCTTCGAGATACTAACTTATGGTCACGTGGATCAGGTGGTGTCCCCAGGTTTCTTCATGGTCAAGTTATCGTTCTCTCTTGCTAATTACTCTTATAATAAAGCCCCTGACTGACAGGGCCGGGGTTCGAACCCAGGGAATGTATTGTCACAACCCAAACTCTTAGTCATTTTACTTAGTTATTTTTCAGAAACCACTAAGAACTTTTGTCCCCCTAAGATTTTATTTATTTATTTATTTATTTATTTATTTATTTATGTAGAGCAAATGTGGGGAGGGGCAGAGGGAGAGAGAGAATCCCAAGCAGACTCCCCACTGAACACAGAGCCCGGTGTGGGCTGGATCTCACGACTGTGAGACCGTGACCTGAACCAAAATCAAGAGCTGGACACTTCACTGATGAAGCCACCCAGGTGCCCACCACTAAGAACTTTTTGACATGTGATCCTTTGATATCTTTTCATATATTTTTTTCCTAAAAAACCAGGAATTTTTAACAAAGTTTTGTATTCTCCGTTTTAAACTGGATACTTCCATCATGCCTGCTTACCACATTTTTTGAGTATCCTTGAAAGATAGCTTTTTATAATTACTGCCTACATATGCACACTAATGTCTTTAACCATTCTCCTCTCGTGGGAACTTGGGTTATCTCTCATGTTTAGCCTAACATTTATACACATTTTCTGTGAGTATGCTTACACCTGGTATTTCTAGAAATGGTATGACTAGGCTTATTAATTCAGCAGGCATTCTGAGTGCCTGTGATGAATGAGGGACTGGGGTGGGGGGTCAGTGTTTCATGACAGAGAGCAGCTCCTCTCCCCAGGGATGCGGCAGGGGTGAGACCATTGAGCACGTGAGTCTTGGGATCCCAGCTCCGCACCTGGCCGGCCACTCCTCGCTGTGCCTCTGTGCCCCTGTGCCCCTGTGACAAGAGGGTTGTTGTGAGCCCCTTAACGGACAGTCTGTCCTGTGGGTCACAGTGAGGGAGTGTTTCTAAGGCTCCTGGTATAAATGATTGGATAATTCCCAGAATTATTTTTTTTTTAAAGATTTTATTTATCTAACAGAGATCACAAGGAAGCAGGCTCCCCGCTGAGCAGAGAACCTGATGTGGGGCTCCATCCCAGGACCCTGAGATCATGACCTGAGCTGAAGGCAGAGGCTTTAACCCACTGAGCCACCCAGGCGTCCCCAGAATTATTTTTAAGCTGTTTTATTTTTCCACAAATGTTACAGAGGCATCCGGTTATTTTTTGTTGTTCTTATGAAGAAGGGTGGGGGCTTCTCCAGGAAAGAGTGCTGGAAAGGTCTGGACTAATCAGAGAATATTAAGGAGCCAGAGCTGCATGGTGGTTTGGGGAGTACTGTAATGATAATCCTTTCCAAAGTTCAGAAAGGGAAGGACATTTGGACGTGGCTTTCCCTGACTGGTACCTTCTTTATCCTTCTTGGGGGCCCTGGAACGTGGCTCTGAGGAGGCAACTCCTTGTAGTCCGCTTGGTGATTGTGGAATAGCTCAGCTCTGAGCCTAGTCGGTCCATGACCACCAGCATTTCAACTGGGATTTTTAGGGGTGAAAAATGTTGAAACCCTTAGCCAAATTCCAGGCGGCTCCCTGCTGAGCAGAGAGCCCGATGTGGGGCTCGATCCCAAGACCCTGGGATCATGACCTGAGCCGAAGGCAGCGGCTTTAACCCACTGAGCCACCCAGGCGCCCCAATGCTCACTTTTCCATTTGGAAATGGGAGACAGTATCCCTAACCGGGAGATGTGTGAAAGGGCCAGATTCTTGGTAGTTATGCGCTGGGAACCAGAAGCGGAGGGGTGTTTGAAGGGACTTGAATTTGAACATGTTTCAGACATTGGCGATCTGATCAGCACTGCTACCTGTGAGCTCCTAACACAGGCCATTGATTGACACACATATGGGGGTTCTCTATTGCCTGTCCCCCACTCCTGGTTCCCACTGAACTTTGATATATTTGTGTTAGCGCTGGGCAGAGTTTTTCCACGAGGGTAAACGTTTCACGGAATGCTTTGTGCTTCTCAGCCCCTGTTCATTAATTGCACTCAGATTCAGCCCTGTCATGTTTTTCTAAGATTTGAATAGTGTTTGGGGGGAAAAAAAAAAAAAAGGTATTTTCTTTTGGTCTTTGATGTCGTCACACAGGTCAGTGTTACCTTACTAGTATCCCCCCCCACCCAACAAATTGATTTATTATTGCATAGTTATTTCATGTTTATGGCAGAATATGTGAAAACACAGATAAGTAAAAGAAGGAAGAAGCAAACCGTAATCCAGCTAACTAAAGGTATGACCACTGTTGATACTTTAGCGACCTGCCTTCTAAATTATTTCTAAAGATGTATACTGCAAATACAGTCTGTGTATATGGAAACACTACGTGACAGAAAGGAGGCTACATCGAGTTCCAGCAAAATCTTTCAGAAAGCTGTACTGTTTCTAAGTCCCTGTGGGTTTCCACCTAGACTTGGCTGGGTCTAGAATCCTACCTTTGATATTCTGTAGCAATAAAACCTTGCCGGTCTAGGCAAGGTCAGTGTCCGGAAAATGCATAGAAACTGGCTTTCCTTTTACTTTGGAGCTGCCGGAATAATTTCTGCCAGTCAGGGGAGGATTCATTTCCTGTAACAGAAAGCAGGATTTCCTAAATTTGTTTCCTGTGCACATTCTGCTTGGGAAAAAGCCTTGAAGTGGCTTTATTCAGCCATTGATTGCAGCCTGAGAGGCATCGGGTCCTGCTTGCCACCTTGGGTGACACCCGGGGGAAGTGAAATCATTGTAATCTGGCCAGAGGGAGGTGCTCCAGAGTGCCCAGCCCCGAGGGCAAACCATCTCTTCTGGATGTTCGGCAGCATTGGAAGTGGGGCACTGGCCAATGGGCGAGGGAGGAGGCCTCGCCGAAGTGGTTGTGATGCATGTTTAATGTATTTGTTTCTTGGTGTGAATGGTCAAGGAGGCGCTCGCCTAAGACCAGGTTGAATCAACCCTAGAACTCATTTTTTTGTTTTTTCCAGGAATTTTTTCGTATTGAAAACTTTTTTAGGCATCTAAAATCCCAAGTACTAATGTGCTCATTACAGGAAAAGTAAAATTATAGATACAAGAAAAAAGTGGATGAGCATTAATTTTATCCCCCACTATTACAGTTTATACTCTGCTATAGATTTACCCCAGGTGTCTGCTCCTATATGGAGAAACGTCATTGCATGTTTCCGTGTACAGCATCGTGCTGTAGCACAGGGAAGGAAGGAGCGTGGAGTGAGTTCAGTAACACCCTTTAGCAAGTCTCCGATGTCCTATTCCTGTAGGATTTCTGTGTGCATGAGTGTGTGTGTGTGTGTGTGTTTCTCTGTATGTAGACATGTGTGTATGTGTGTGTGCACATGTGTGCCCTCTGAGCACCTGCCACGTGTGGACTTGTGATGTGTATATGATGGAAAGTTTCTTGATGCCTTAGCCGTGCCTTGAATGGATCACTAATTTCAGAGCAGTTAATGACAACTTCTAGGTCATGTCTAGGATGTTCTTCGAGGTTGTCCCATGCTGGCAGCGTAGGGTGAAATATGTGTCTCCTTACCCAGAGCCCTTCACTCTTTTTTTTTTTTAAAAGATTTTATTTGTTTATTTGACAGAGAGAGACAGAGAGGTCACAAGTAGGCAGAGAGGCAGGCAGAGAGAGAGAGAGGGAGAAGCAGGCTCCCCGCCAAGGAGAGAGCCCGATGTGGGGCTCGATCCCAGGACCCTGGGATCATAACCTGGGCCGAAGGCAGAGGCTTAACCCACTGAGCCACCCAGGCGCCCCGAGCCCTTCACTCTTGCCCGCTCTGCAAGGGACCTCCTCCCTCCCTCTGAGACACCCCTTGTGATGGGTATCGGAGTATCCTTGCAGAAATAATTCTTTGCATGGATTAGAATTTTTCTCGCCCCTTCATTATTAACATATTTACATATATGTTAACATATTATGTATATTTACATATACGTTAACATATTTACATATATTAACATATTTTAAAAATCGTAGAAGTGCAGTTGTAAATTATAGAATCGGCTGTGCACCTTTGCTTTCAGCATGTCAGTGCCTGGAGTGTCACCAGTGGTGACATGCGCAGAGGCCTGAGTTTTACTAAAATATTGGGGTACTGTGTGTTCTCATAGTGTCTCTGGCATTTCAGGACCCTCCTGTCCACTTTCATAGCAGGTGAGGGCATCACACTGGCTTCTCGTCTCCCCCAGGGCAGTGGTCAGCTGTGTTTAACTGCCACATGCTGACTTTTTATTTTACTGCTTAATTTTTTTAATTTAAAAAATATTTATTTTGGGGGCGCCTGGGTGGCTCAGTGGGTTAAGCCTCTGCCTTCGGCTCAGGTCGTGATCTCAGGGTCCTGGGATCGAGTTCTGCATCAGGCTCTCTGCTTGGTGGACAGCCTGCTTCCCCCTCTCTCTCTGCCTGCCTTTCTGCCTACTTGTGATCTCTGTCAAATAAATAAAATAAAAAATCTTTAAAAACTGTTTATTTTATGTCCTTTCGTTTTAGTCCAGTTAACACACAATGTAATATTCGTTTCAGGCGAACAGCCCGGTGATTCCGTCCCTCACCCGGCGCTCCTGACCAGGGCCCCCTTCGTCTCTCTCACCGGTCTCCCCCTCCCGCCGCCCCCCGCCTCCCCTCCGGTGACCATCAGTGTGTGCTCTACAGTTAAGAGTCTCTTTCTTGGCTTGTCTCTCTTTTTTTCCCCCTTGCTCATTTGCTTGTTTGTTTGTTTTTTAAATTCCACACACCAGTGACATCGTATGGTATTTGTCTTTCTCTGACTGACTTCTTCACGTAGCGTTAAGCCCTCTCGTTCCGTTCATGTCACTGTGCGTGGCAAGATGGCGCCCTTCCTCATGGCTGGGTGATCTCCGTTGCGTATGGAGATCTGTTTATCGCCTCTTCTTTATCCATTCCTTTATCGACGGACGCTGGGGCTGCTTCCATAATTCGGCTATAGTAAATACACAGGGCTGCATGTATCCCTCCGTTGTTTTATTTTTTGGGTAAATACCCAGGGGTGTGGTTACTGGTTCATAGGGTAGTTCTGTTTTAACTTTTTATTTTATGTATTTAGAACATTTATTATTTAAATTCAATATAATTAATGTATAGTATATTATTAGTTTCAGAGGGAGAATTTAGTGATTTATCAATCGCATATGACACCCAGCCCTCATTCCGTCCCGTGCCTCCTTCATGCCCATCCCCCAGGGACCCCGTCCCCCTGCCCACCTCCCCTCCAGCCACCCTCAGTTTGTTTCCTGGAGTTAAGAGTCTCTTATGGTCTGTCTCCCTGTTGTCATCTTATTTTATTTTTCCTTCCTTTCCCCTGTGCTCCTCTGTTTTACTTCTTAAATTCCACATATGAATGAAATCATAGGACATTTGTCTTCCTCTGACTTATTTCGCTTAACATAATACTCTCTTGTTACTATTTTTGTTTATTTTTTATTTTATTTATTTATTTTATTTTTAAAAAAGATTTTATTTATTTATTTGACAGACAGAGATCACAAGCAGGCAGAGAGGCAGGCAGAGAGAGAGGAGGAAGCAGGCTCCCTGCTGAGCAGAGAGCCCGATGCGGGGCTCAATCCCAGGACCCTGGGATCATGACCTGAGCCGAAGGCAGAGGCTTTAACCCACTGAGCCACCCAGACGCCCCTATTTGTTTACTTTTTAAAGATTTTATTTATTTATTTGACAGGACAGAGAGAGAGAGAGCAAGTGAGCACAAGCAGGGGAGCAGCAGAGGGAGTGGTAGCAGCAGAGAGCGAGGGAGAAGCAGGCTCCCTGCCGAGCAAAGAGCTGGACTTGGGCGTCAGTCTCAGGACCCCAGGATCATGACCTGAGCTGAAGGCAGACACTCAACTAACCGAGCCACCCAGGCACCCCATTTTTATTTTTTTTTTTAAAGCAATCTCTGTGCCCAGCGCAGGACTCAGAGTCTGAGATCCAAGATCTAGAGTTGCATGCTTTATGGACTGAGCCAGCCAGGCACTCCCATTTTTAACTTTTTGAGGAACCATCGCACTGCTTTCTGCAGGGGCTGCACCAGTCTTAATTTCCACCAACAGTGCCAGACGGTTCCTTAGTGGAGTGGTTTTAGGCAAATCGTCAGTGAGCGGACGGCTGTAGGAAGTGGCCACTTGCTGAATACTTGCTCTCCGAGCCAGGCAATGTGCCCTGGGCAACCCTTGCAGCCCGGGTACTACGATCATGTCTGTTTTGTCACTGAGGTGTAGGTTGGCTCCGGGGTGTCCCCAAGGCCATGTGGCTGGCAGGATTAAAACGAGGCAGTCCACATCCTGGGGCTGGCCGTGTGATGCCACGGTATTGCTTCTCCACCCATGGGATGAGGGCTTGAATGTGCTTTGTCACTCACGAGGGACTACTGAGTGCTGTGCACCTGTGTTGGGAGCTCAGGGCTAATGCTGGGTGACCTTCCCAGTGTCTGGTTATTCTTGCCTTTTCTGAGCTGGCGTTCAGGGTCTCTTTGCCTCCCAGGCTCAGTGAAGTATGTTTTTTGGTCCCTTCCCTTTCTCATTTTGGGCAGCTTCCATGCTTGGTGCTAAGAAACCTTCTAGCAGACCCCAGAAACCTTCCCACTGTCTTGTCTTCACCACTCATTTCTCCAGGATCCCATCCTTGGAAAGGAAAACCGACAAGGTTGCGTTTCTCCCCTGGTATCTAGTAACCTTGAAACAGCCCCCTTACAGATGTACGAGAGAGAAGCAAAGAGCTGTGTGCACAGGTCTTTCCCCAATGACTTAGTGGCAGGAGGGCATTCCTGTGTCCAGGTCATTGTGCTGGGAGATAGAAAAGTATAGTGAAGGTAAAGTTCACCTAGAAGCAGATTTTATTTTTAGTTGTCCCCCCTAATTATAAGAGTAACAAGCTCCTTATAGAAAAAGGAAGCAGGGGTGCCTGGGTGGCCCCATCCGTTAAACATCCAACTCTTGGTTTAAGCTCAGGTTCTGAGATCAAGGTTCTGAGATCAAGCCCCGAGTTGGGCTCTGCACGCGGTCTGGAGTCTGCTTCGGGTTCTCGCCCTCTCCCTCTGCCCTTCCCCACCACGCTTGCATGCTCTCTCTCAAATAAATCTTTAAAAAAAAAAAAAAAAGAAAAGAAATAGAAAAAATGAACTATTAGAGGAAAAAACATTTGGTATTTTCCCTTCCCATCTCTCTTCTGTGCATAGAATTTAAATGTTTGTGTCGTTCCGCTTTCCATCTTGATTTGTCCCCTTGGTGATATATCGTCTCCTCCCTGCCCTGGAGCGTCTGTGGTAGGATGTTTAGTGGCTACACTCTTTTCTGCTGCTCATGTATGCCCCAGATGGTTTACTCTGTCCCCCGTTTCTGGCTGTCCTGAGTTTTAAGGTCCCGACAGGTAGCCCGATGGATTCAGTCTCTCTGCACGTCCCCGAGTGTGTATGTAAAAGGTCCCAGTTATCTTATTCTGCGTTTTCCCAACCCTGTGGCAGAGTGACGCTGAGAACCACTGGGGAAAGGCAAGCCTGTGGCTTTGCAGTGGGACGTGGGGCGTGGGGGACATGGGAGCATGGGGGTGGTGGGCCCGGTCCCGCAGGTTCAGCCCTTGTGGGGCAGCCCCTGCAGGGCCACGTTCATCCGTCAGGGGTGTGTGCCCCCCCCCCCCAAATGCCTCCTCGTACCTGCGCTGCAGGCAGGGGGACAGGAGTCAGAGGGGCGGGCAGGAGGGAGAAGGATTTGAGAGGTGAGTGGGGCTCTGCCCTTGCACGGTGGGCCAGGTCCTCCGCCCGCCCGAGGGTGAGCTCAGAGAACAGAGTCAGGAGAAAACCCTCCTCCATCAATGTTATTTATTAACCCTGGGGGGTAAGACTCTTGAACAGAGTTTTGGCTGCTCAGAAGAGAGGGGGCTCTCTGAGCGTTTGAGGGACAGGGGAGGAAACTGTCTAATGAGCTGCCCTTGGTGTTAGTTCCGCCATGGGCGGGAGGTGCGAGAAAGTTCTGTCCTGTTTCTTATTTGGGCTGGCCAAGAATGGGCTTAAGGGAATAGAAGCTTCTAAAGGGCTAATTTTTAATGGAGATGACGCCATTCTTTTCAGGTACGAATTTTCATCTGATTCAGTGATTCAGCTGATCCAAGTACTGGGTCACAGAAACATGGGTCAGGGAGTGGCCTTTTGCCCTACGATCTTGCTGGCAGGTTCTTAAGCAAGACCCGTGGTATTTTGTTTGCTCCAGACTGTGGTTTTTTTGTTTGTTTATTTTGTTTCATTTTTTGTTTTTTTAATATCTGCTGCAATATTTTAAAAGTCACTTAATGTTACCCAAGAATCAGCTTTTCTTGAGAAAGATCAGATCTGGAAATGGTGGGCCTAGTTTCTACTAGGCAGTGGTTAGTGGGGCTGGCTGGCTGCTGCCTCAGTTTACCCCTGCCCCTGTGGAGCCCACCCTCCTCCTGCCTGCTGCCTCTCCAGCCCCCAGCAGTGCCTTGTTGACTCAGTTTCCTCGTTAGGTAAAGATTACCTTAGGTCTCTGGTCGTAGGCATAGTCTTGAAAGGCTGGGTTAGGGCGGACTGGCCTGTCTTTGTGAGTTCGAGTGCTGATCTTCTTGAATGCCCCCAAAGATACCAGATTCCTGCGTGCTCTTAGGATTACTGCGTATCCTGTCCCTGACAAGAATTCAAGGTTCGTTAGCCTGACCTGGCATCTTTCCCAAGCACATATTCCCAGGTACAAAGGGAAAATTATTAAAACTTGTCACAGGTGGTTTATTGCTGACCCACAATGATGAAAAAGGCCTTTCATGGATCATTCTGGCATGAATTCTTCAGATGGGCATTTTCGGGAGGGGGCGCAGCAACCTGTCCTTTTGATTTCCTGACCCAAACCAGAACACACAGGCGACTCAGGACCTAGCTCCGCACCCTCCGTCCCTTCTCGGTTTTCATTTGATTGAGTTAATTTATTTGTTCATTCATTCATTCAACCTTAACAGGGTTTCTTTTTCTGCTGCTTCTCTGACCTCTGGATATTCTGATCTGAAGCCCCAGAGACCCCACTTCTGGCTGTCAAGAACAGGGAGACTCAAAACCCCCGAAATCCTTTCTGCTTGGGTGATATGGGATGATTATTATTATTATTTTTTTTTTTGTATTTTAACTTTTTATTTTGAAATAACTTTCAAGTCAACAAAGTTGCAAAGTACTTAGCAATGACAGTGCAAGGACTTCCACATCCTTCACCCAGCTCCTGCTCATGGTGACATCTCCAATGACGACGGCACAACCATCTAAACCAGGAAGTTACCATTCACATGATCATGAATCTCGAGAGTATATTCCTAATTCCCTTAGATCATATTGCTCTGGTCTAGAGTCCAATCCAGGATCCCAGATTGCACGTAACTGTCCTGTATCCTATTCTCCTCTAACTGGGGACAACTCATGGGTCTCTCATGACCTTGGGCCTTGAGAAAAGAGCTGGCCAGTTTTTTGGGATGGAACATCTGTCAGTTTGGTTCATCTGAGGTTTTCTCTCCATTGGATGGAATTTATGCCTCTCAGCAAGAATACCTTGGAGATGATTTGCATCCCTTCTCTGTGTGTCCTGTCCAGGGTCCAGGATGCTAGCCATTGCCTGTAACAGTCAGGGTGCTAGCCATTGCTTTGTCTTGCTTCTGGTGGTACTAACGTTGATACTCTGATGTCTTTCAGAGCTCTCTACTGTTATGTCACTGTCTTCCTCTGTATCTGTAAATAATAAGCATTTTATGGGAGCTCGGACCCTCCAGGATGAGAAAGAAGTAGCCTCCTTTTATACATCTTGTTTTGGAAAGAAATGCAGTTGTCTCTCCTGCCCCTGAAATGTTTGTCCCCGCTGCAATCAAGAAGGGTCGGGAAGCACCCCAGTTCCCAACCGGTTTCTTCTCAGTAGGACCTCAGGGATTTCAAGCTTCAAATTAACTCTGACTTAGGTTAACGTGGGCCAGAGAGTGGGAGGTGAGAATCAGAGACCCCCTCCACTCCACCCCCACCATGGGGCTCATGGCCTGGGGATGTCAGTCCCCAGGGAGACCCAGGGGAGTTTTGATGAAGTTGGACCCAGGGTGGGGGCCAGCAATCATGGTGGCTGGTTCCTTCACTCCTTTGAGAGGTTCTCTGCCAAACAAAGTGCAGTTAGAAGGTGTTTGCCTACAGGTGAATTCACCTGTCAGCATTTGTTATTGCTTGTCATTTCAGATTTATAGACCCAACTGTTCCTCCAGTAGGGTCCATTAGGTCCCTGGCATGGGCGCTGGGCTGGCCAAGGCCAGAACTGCCTTACCATCTAAGAAGCCCCAGAAGGGTCTGGAGTTCCACATTCTTTCTCGATTGTGGAGCAGGCTCTGGGGGAGTTACTGTATTTCCTTGAAACCCAGCAACACCAACTTTTCACATCTTTTCAGAACAATGAAACAGGTTTTTAAGGGATGAAGTCACAGCAGCTTGAAAACAAGACTGGAAAAACCTCTTTCACTAACAGTTGTGGTTGAAGGCCTCCCGCGAAGTTTTTCTTTGTTACAAAATTGGTCTGTACAAGTGTAAACTTTTTCAGCTCGTGTGTCCTTACGTGTTTGTGATATCTTGTGTTGGGATATGTGTTTCCTTAATTAAAGTTAAAAATAAAAGAAGTGCATGGACTTGACAAAAATGCTGCAGTGGTAACAGAGGGATTAAAAAGTAGAAAACAGAACTCTTGCCCCGGATACACATTTTCCGTACAGATGGGATTATTTTGTGTATACCCATGTCCCTTCATTTTAGACTTTAAGGGAGGATTGTTAGCAGATAAGACAGACCCTACTGAAAGTCAGAGTCATTGACTTAAACAAGTTAATGAATGGGTTTCCAAAGGCTGATGGAGGCTCATAGTGAAAAAGACCGAAAACAGTCATTACTTGATTAGCCTGTTCCGTGGAGGTGGAGGTCAGTGTGACAGCACCTTCCATTCAGGGGAATCCTGGATGCCTTCTTACGACATTATTCAAACAGGGTGGAGTTTCCCATTCTAGAGCATAAACCTCTTGCTAGCGTAAATGCCGTCCGTGTCCACAGCAGAAACCTCGTTAGGTGTCTGAGCGTAGCCCACTGAAGATGGGTGCGCAGAATGTGTCGTGTTGGAACAGAAACGGAAAAGAAGCCCCTCGGAGCCCCGCACTTGGCAGAGAGGAGGGAGTGAGGGTGGGTGGCAGAGCTGGGCCGGATCCCGGGTTGGATCTCCCCACTGCTTCAGGCAGTAGCAGCCCACGAGAGCCTCGGGGTCCCGGAAACTAAAAGAACCGTGAAGCCGCAGGTGTCCACTTGTGCAGAGTCTCTTGGAGGAGGAAGTGGGGTGCTCAGCACCCCGATAAAGTGGAAGTGCAGACATCTGTGGGTTCCCTAGGACAGTGACTCTTACGGCGTCTGGCCCCCACAGGGACCCTGCTCACGGTTACAGAGGACCATATGGGGCACCTGTGTCCCTACTTCTGCGCTTAAAGATAATACATCTGAGAACTGACACTTCCCATGGTGTTCCTTTCTCTGTCGCCCTCTGTCACTCCCCAGGTCTGCTCTCTCCTAAAACCTGCCTCTCTCCTTCCCTAAAGACTAAATCTTCCAGAAAGAAAGGGGAAAGGGGTTCTTTTTCTTTTTTAGACCTCTGCCCCCCATGCTCTTGGACTTGGCTCAAAATAACATGGCAGCTCATTTAGCATTAAAATTGCTGGACTCTTGGATGTGTTTCCGGTCACTGCCGTCGCCAGCTGCTGCGAATCTGATGTTTTGAAGCAGTCGATGGGTTCCGGTGGTGTAGGTGAGAGGTCGGGGCCGGGGCTCACACACCTGTGATCAGGGTGCCGGCAGAGCATCCTGTGTTGCTCCCGGACGCCCCAGGGTGACTCTGTGCCCTTGCCTCTCCCAGCTCCTAGATGCCGTCTGCATTGCTTGGTTTATGTTCCTTCCCCCGTCTCAAAACCAACACCCCCTCATCGCCCTGAGCCTCCCTCTGCCCGCAGTTTTCTCGCTGGCCGCAGCTGGGAGCGTTCTGCCGCTTGAGGACTCCTGTGGTTATGACAATCCAGAATGGTCTCCTGGGGCCCCATCCCTTGTCTTTGTCTTCCCCACCAAGCCTGTTTTGCCCTGTAAGGTAACAAGACTCCCACGGCTAGGGATTGGGATGTGGGCCTCTTTGGGGCCATTACTCAAGCCTGCCGCACACCCTGTGAACTTGCCACTCAGGGGCAGAACGGGGGACATGGGGGTTGGCCTCCTGACTATGGCCAGGCACCCCCGAGGGTATGCTGATGCGCGAGCCCCTGTGCTCTGCCAGCAGGCATGGGGGGAGCTGGGAGCTGGGATGTGTTTCCCTGGGGCTTTTTACTTGGATCACTGAGACCCAGGAGGCGATCCCGTGAGAGCAGCAGCTGGTCACCGTTGCTGGCCGGGAGCAGCCCGCCACGCTGGCCTCTGAGTCTGTTTCTGCGCCCGTCAGGTGGAGTCGGTCCTTCTCAGCTCAGCGGGCTGGTGAGGGGCCGGCTGACCCTGGGTGTGGACCCTGCCCCTTGGGTGCACCGTGGGCTTGTCCCGCTTACTTGTGTCTCCTTCCCCGGCAATGGCAGGAAGGGCCAGCGGGATGCAGGCGCCGCTGTCCCGTCCCTCCCCGTCTCCCCTCCCTGTCCCCACCACTGCGTTCCTTTTCCGCTCTTACCTCCTTCTCTTCCTGGACACTCAGCCGGATTCATCTGTGGACGGGGTTTTGTTTTCTTCCCCAGCTTTTAAAATAGGCGCATTAATTGCATCTAAAGGGAAATCTCAGATACAGGTCCCGATCTCTGGCTCTTCCTGGGCTGTGTTCCCTTGGGGCAGTGCCCTTCTTCAGTGTGACGGGAGTCACTGCCCCTATGGATGTGACGCGGGTCCTGTTACTCCCACCCCCACCCCCGCAGTTCTCTTCACTCCCTTGCACGACCAGTCTGGCACCCTGCCTTTGACCAAAGTGAAGCAAGCCTCACTGAGGTTACTAGAAGCTTCCAGGTGGCAATAGAAGCCTTGCCTCCGGGAAGTGCCGTGTGTGGTAGGCGGGCTTGGGCGCCAGGTAAACCAGGACCTACCTGGCCTGGCCACGCCGCCGCCCGTCAGCATCACCTTGTGCAGCTGAATTAGTGACCTTCCTCACCTGTGTAGACCAGTGATCTCCCCATTGGCAGTACCGCCTTCTGGGCTGGGGGCCTGGGGGCTGTGTGGTGAGGTGTTTAGCAGCACCTTGCGGGGCAGGAGCCAGGACATGTGAGGGGCACACACACCCCTTTCTCCAGTTGTGACGACCAGAACTGTCCCCACACGTTGCTCTGGGTCCCCTAGGGGGCAGAGCTGCCTGGTGGAGACCCGCTGTGGACACCTGCCTAGTTGGTGTTGGAGAAGCTTAGAGCAGAGTGTGAATGTGGGGGTCCCCCTCCCCCCACCTGCACTGCTCCCTCTTTCCCAGCTATTGCTGTGGGCTCAGTGCGAATCCTCCAGAAGGGGGCACTCTTGACTCTGTGTGCTCTCCTGGGAGCATGTAACCCTCTCTGGGGCCTGGGAGAGAAGGTGAGCCTTACCGCGTGGAGGGCGGTTGGGTGAGTGGCAGTGCCTGCTGGCCCAGAGTGACCTATGCTGTCCCCACCGGGAGACCCAGCCTTCCCCGGGGACACAGTGACAGCTGGTGCTTTGCCGGTCACGGCACCTCTCCCACCTTGGTGTTCGTTTGCTTGACCTCTGAACCGGGACCCTTGGCGGTGTATCTGACCTTCGACCCTGTGTCCTGTTTAGGTGGCCCTGGTCCAGTGGACTGAAAGTGTGGGCTTAACCCTGGTGGGCCGAGACCAGTCATCCATGCAGCTGAGGACCCCTGGCGACCAGATCCTGAACTTCACCATTTTACAGATCTTCCCTTTCACCTACGAAAGCAAGCGGATGGGCGTCATCGTGAGGGTGAGTTACCCCCATCGGGACTCGGGGCTCGAGGTGATTCCTAAACTCAAGCCTCCTGTTTGGGTCCCGTAGCTAAGCGTTCTTTCTTAACCTTTTCTAACCGTCTTTCTGGCGATGATGTCTGTTGTCTCGACTAACGAGAGAGTAGAATTGCCTGAACAGAAAGAATGTTCTTGGTACGTTGAAGTGGACAAGACCTCAGATAGTGGATCAGCTTCTGGTTAACCTAGTTCTAGAAGGAAAGGTCTCATATATGGGGACTGGGCATTCTTGATACAATGCATTCCTTGCTGTGTACGCTTTTGTTTAAACACCTGTCTGCTGAGGTGAAATTCACGGACATGAACCATTTTAAAGTGTATAATTCAGTGGCATTTAGTAGATTAAGTATTGTACACCCACCACTTGTTTTTTTTTCTTTTCTTTTCTTTTCTTTTCTTTTTAGAGCGTTCACGTGCCCTGGGGCTGGGAGGTATTGGAGTGGAGGGAGAGAGAGAATCTTAAACAGGCTCCTCACCCAGTCCAGTGCGGGGCTCCATCTCACGACACCCCGATCATGACCTGAGCTGAAATCAAGAGTCAGACCCTTAACTAACTGAGTCACCCAGGCGCCCTGCAGCTACCCTTTCTGTCAAGTTTCCAAACATTTTTAATCACCCCAAAAGGAGCCCTCATGCCCTTTAAATGTAGTGACTCCCCATTGGTCCTTCATTCTAGTCCCTGAAATCACCCGTCTGCTTTTTGTCTCAAGAAGTTAACAGATTCTGGATACTTCCTGTAACTGGAATCCTATGATACGTGACCTTTGGTGTCTGACTTCTTTCATTCAGCCTGATGTTGTGCTGGATCCATCCATGTGGAAGCACGAACCAGAGCTCCGTTCCTTTGTGTGACTGAGTCATCCCTTGTCCGTTGGTTGTTGATAGACATTGGGTTATTCCACTTTTGGCTGTTGTGGGTCATGCCGCTGTGAGCTCTCACGTGCAAGGATTTGGATACCTGTTCTCAGTCCTTTTGGGTAGAGACCTTGGAGTGGAATTGCTGGGTCATGCTGAGTCCATCACCCACTTGCTGAATAATTTCATCTTTAGAAACTGCCAAATGGTTTTCTGTAACATGGCACCGTTTTACATTCCCACCAGCTTACGTGGGAAGGTTCCAATTTCCCCACATCCTCACCAACACTTTATTTTCCATTTTTTAAAAAATTATAGCCATTGTTGTGGTTGGGAAGTGATATTTCATTGTGGTTATGATTTGTATTGACTTAATGACTGATGATGTTGTGTATCTTTTTGTGTGCTTATTGGCCAGTTTTATATCTTCCATGGAGAAATGTGTATCTAAGGCCTTTGCACACCTTTTAATTTGGTTGTCTTTCTGTTGTTCAGTTGTAAGAGTTCCTTACATAGTCTGGATATCATCTGGGAGATGCTGGGTAACTATTTTCTTTTACTCTGTAGGTTGTCTTTTCCTTTTCTTGATAAAATTCCTTTGATTCACAGAAGTCACTAATTTTGACAAAGCCCAGTTTATCTGTTTTTTCTTTCGTTGCCCTTAAGTGTCATATCTAAGAATTTATTGTTAAATCCAAGGTCATGAAAATTTACCCCTATATTTTCTTATTTTTTAAAGATTTTGTTTATTTGATGGAGAAATTTACCCCTTTATTTAGAAAGAAAATTTACCCCTTTATTTTCTTTCCTTTAAAAAAAAAAGATTTTATTTATTTATTTGGCAGAGAGAAAGATCACAAGTAGGCAGAGAGCGGGGGGTGGGAAGCAGGCCCCCTGCTGAGCAGAGAGCCCAATACAGGGCTGATGCGGGGCTTGATTCCAGGACCCTGAGATCATGATCTAAGCCAGAGGCAGAGGCTTATGAACCCACTGAGCCACCCAGGCACCCCATACCCCTATATTTTCTTTTAGGAGTTTTGTGGTTTTAGCTCTTTAAGTCATTGATCCATTTGGGGTATTTTGATGAATTTTGTATATGCTGCGTGAAGTGGGGGTTCAACCTCATTCTTTTGCTGGTGTGTACGCAGCTGTCCCAGCACCATTTGTTGGAGAGACTCTTCTTTCTTTATTGAGTAGTTTTGGCCCCCTTGTTGTAATTCAGTATTTTAAATGTTTTCATTTGTTCAATCACAAAAGTTATTGGGAAAAAATTTAGTGATCCTTCAGCATCATCATTTTGTCCCATTTATTTTGAATTTTGTTTTTTTTTAATATTTTGAAATTTTTATTGAAATAACAGCAGCTCCAGAGAACAGTGCAGACATCGTAAGTGTGCAGCTCAAGTGTTTTACACGGTTAGGGCACCCATGCGACAGCATCCAGAGCAAGGGTCAGAATCCCAGCCTTCGCTACCCCAGCAACCCCCTCGTGCTCCTTCCTGGTCACCTACAACCTCTCCCCACAGGGAAAGAACCACTCTTCCAATTTCTACCACTGATCAATCTCTTTTTGAGATTTTCTCCTTACCTAAAAGAAATCAGGCCGTACATTTTCGTGTTTGAGTTCATTTGTTCAAATTTATATTTTAAGATTCATCCCTGTTTTTATAGGTATTGTAGTTTAAATTTTTTTTTTTAAGATTTTTATTTATTTATTTGACAGAGATCACAGGTAGACAGAGGCAGGCAGAGAGAAAGGAGGAAGCAGGCTCCCTGCTGAGCAGAGAGCCTGATGTGGGGCTCGATCCCAGGACCCTGGGATCATGACCTGAGCCAAAGGCAGAGGTTTTAACCCACTGAGCCACACAGGTGCCCCTAAATTTTTTTTTTTAAAGAAATAAAACATTGTGTATTCAGTGGAAGGCCCATCTGCCCTTCCTGGATGTGCTTCCCTTCCATTCCTGCGGAGGTTCGTAATTTTTAAGGAATTTTAAAATACTGTTATCAGACATGGTTGGATATAAATAATGCGTGTTATGGTTTTGCGTATTTTTATTCTTCATATAAGTGGCATTGCATCATCATCTCCCTTCGTGTTCTTAACATTTATTTATTTTTTTAAGGTTTTATTTATTTATTTGACAGACAGAGATCACAAGTAGGCAGAGAGGCAGGCAGAGAGAGAGGAGAAAGCAGGTTCCCCACTGAGCAGAGAGCCTGATGCAGGGCTTGATCCCAGGACTCTGGGATCATGACCTGAGCTGAAGGCAAAGGCTTTAACCCACTGAGCCACCCAGGCACCCCTGTTCTTAACATTTAAAAGAGCTGTATGTTCTTTTCCCTCCGTGATTAATTGTAGCCACGATGGAGTGTTACACTGTATACCTACACCTTTGAGTGTTACACTGTATACCTACACCTCTCTTCCTTCGGCTTGCTGGGGTTTCTTGCTGATACGCCTCTAGATAGTTGCCACTTATTTTGCCATTGGAAACCGCACAGCCACGTGTGTCCTTGTCCATCCTGATCTCCATTGCACATGGTGCTGATGTTTCTCTGGGGAGTGTGTCCAGAGGTCACGTTGGTGGGTTGGCAATATATACATCTTTTTTTTTTTAAAACATTTTATTTATTCATTTGAGAAAGAGAGAGAGCGAGCCTGAGAGGGGAAAAGGTCAGAGGGAGAAGCAGGCTCCCCTTGGAACTGGGAGCCCAATGTGGGACTTGATCCCGGGACTCTGGGATCATGGCCTGAGCCGAAGGCAGTCGCTTAACCAGCTGAGCCTCCCAGGCGCCCGGCAGTATATACATCTTTACCTCTGCCAGAGATCATCAACCTTCTTCCCCGAAGTGCTTGTACTAATCTTGGTCTCACTGTTCCTCCACATCCTCCCCACTGTTTGATGGCATCAGACTTTTAAAATGTTGTTGTCACCGTCTTGTTTTACCATTTGTTATTTTACTCAGAGAACCTCACTCTCCATTCCGGAAAGCCTGGGAACCCTGTGTTCCAGACACCACCGTGTTCAGTAACTCTTAAACCTGGCTGGTCATCAGAATTACCCAGGGACCTTTAAAAATATAGATGACTCTGTCCCATCTGGACCTGTTTTGGTATTGGGATGGTTCCTTGGCATTTGTAAAGGTTTTTCACATCATTTGGCTTGATTGAAGAAAATTCTGCCTAGATCATGGGCAACTTTGGGATATGACTCATCTTTTATTTTGTTTTAAAAAAAACCAAGGCATTGAATTTAAATAAAATTTTAAAAATAAAAGGAATAAAAAAAAAAAATGAGGCTCCCCTCTGCCCCGATCTACCGAAGCATTTTATGCCTTAAAAAATCAAAGGGGGCACCTGGGTGGCTCAGTGGGTTGAAGCCCCTGCCTTCGGCTCTGGTCGTGATCTCAGGGTCCTGGGATTGAGCCCCACGTCAGGGTCTCTGCTCAGTGGGGAGCCCGCTTCCTCCTCTCTCTGCCTGCCTTTCTGCCTATTTGTAATCTCTGTCGGGGTACCTGGGTGGCTCAGTGGGTTAAGCCGCTGTCTTCGGCTCAGGTCATGATCTCAGGGTCCTGGGATCGAGTCCCGCATAGGGCTCTCTGCTCAGTGGGGGGCCTGCTTCCCCTTCCCCCGCCTGCCTCTCTGCCTACTTGTGATCTTTCTCTTAAAAAAAAAATCTCTTTAATTCTTCCCGTAAGCCAACAAGGTAGCACCATTCTGATTGGTGTTTGACAGAGGAGAATACTGAGGTGTGGGGTGGGCAAGCTGTCTCCACAGGTTCGCCTCGCTGGAGAATGTGGAACTGGTACTGGCCCCCGGTCATGTGGCTGCCAAGTCCATGTTCTTTAACCACGAGGACCTGGGAGTTCTGGTGCGGTTCGAGGGGCGTCAAACAGCTCCTAGAGCCCCCACAGTGACATTGGGGTGTAGTGTGTCACGTGTTGCTGCATAGCCGATCACCCCACACTTAGCGGCTTCAAACAACAGAAGATGGTATCTCACAGTTTCTGGGCCAAGAGTCTGGGTGCAGCTTCGCTGGGTCCTGTGGCCCGTGGGGTCTCGCAGCGTTCAGCTGGGGCAGGATCTGCTTCCAGATGAAATCAGTGTTGTTGGCAGGTCTCGGCCCCTTGTGCTTGCTACACTGAGGGCGTCAGGTCTTCACTGTTTTGGCGGGAGGCCACCTCGTTCACTGGCTTCTCTGGAGGGCAGCTCCCGGGTCAGCGGGCTTCGTCAGAGGGGACGAGGGAGCCTGTGAACAAGGAGGGAGGCACAGTCTTTGTTACGTGACCTCAGAACTGGCCGTCCATTGGTTCAGTCCCGCATTGCTAACTAGAAGCAGGTCACCAGGTCTGTGCCCTCTCCCCCCGCTCAGTGGGAACAGGTCTCCCGGGGCATGGATACCATGGGGTGGGGGTCACTGGGAGCCCTTGAAGAAGCCGCCTCCCCTCTCCGTGTAGAAGAAGCAGCTTCATGAGCTGCATTTTGATGACCCAGTGATGCAGTGTGAATGTGCTTGGAAATTGACACATTTCAAGGGGTTTTTATGTCCCCGATGCCAGTAGGTACTTTGAGACTCAACAGGATGCATCTCCTTGGCAACTTTTGGGTGGGAGGGAGCTGTTTGTCCCACGCTGCTGCTTCTTCCCCCACGGGCCTATACCTGGCCTGACCCGTGGCTTCTAAATCATATCTTGAACACACATCTGATGTCAAGAACATCCGTGGCCTGGAAGCAGCCCCATAAATCAGGTGGGTGGGTGTTTCCTGGTGAATCAGAGTCATTATCTCCCGCGGATTTACTTTTGTTCCAGCTTTTATGTTTTCAAGTTCTAGGACCATGGGCTCTGCTGAAGTCATTTGAGGGCTGACTCCTCCCCAGATACCCAGTATCAGCCATTCTAGGATAAGTGAGCAACCTCCTCCACCCTTCCTTTCGCTCCAAAGGGCTCTCCTTCCCAGATCCACGTCCTGGTTTATGAGCGGTGGCCCCATGTGTTCTTACAGCGGGAACACTAGGGGGTGCTTGTTGGGTGGACAAATCCTGATTTTCCAAACCGTACCGCACCCTCCCAAGGTTACAAAAAACAAACCAACCCATCCTTTTAGTTAAGGCGTTCAGAACAAATACATATGTGAAGAAAGAGCTCAAGCTCTAATCATCTTTATTTTCACCACTGAAAGATGAGACCCTCTTCCCTTTCCAGAGAATTTTCTCTCAGTTTTTTTTTTCTATGTGTATAGGAGTATAAACATCCACACAGATTTTTATGAAATTGGGATCAAATGTCACATAAGGCTTTCTAAATTCTCCCTGCATTGAACAGAGTATATATGGTGAACATTTTCTGGTATCAGTGAAAGGTGATTTTTATGATTTTAATGTGTGCGTGGTGCTTGGTGGAACAAAAAATGGTTCATTGAATATTCCTTTCCTTGGAAACTTAACGTTTCTCATTTCTCACTACTAAAAGTCAGTCCATAAGCATCCGTCTTTAATGAAATGCATATTATTGCTAAGTTTTCTTGTTTGCTGACCTGTCTCCCTCTCTGTCTGTGGTTCTAACGGTGGAAACCAGCCTCCAGGGCGTGTGGGCAGGTTCTGTACTCTGTAGAGATCTCTCCCATTCCTCCATTGAAGGGGTTCTTGTCCTGGGGCCATTTTGCCTCCAGGGGACATGCAAAAAAAAAATGGTTGGGAGATTCTTTGGGTTGTCACGATGCAGGGTGGTGCCACTGATGTCACCTCGTGGGTGGAGGCCAGGACAGCCTTCCGACAAAGAATGGTCCCCTCTGCATGGTTGTTGTGTGGGGCCCACAGCTCCCATCTGATGCACCCAGATAGCCTCCTGTCATTTAAAGACACCTGCCCATGTTACCTGCCAGGAGGAAGCGTCAGCTCAGCTGTACGTCTCGGTTTCATGCCTGTGGACCGTTAGGAACGTGCTCTTGGTGGGTTCATCCCCCCCCCCCCCCACCAAAAATACATATGAGCTCATGGCCCGTACTTGGCAGGTACTTCCTGCACTCACAAAGCAAAGTCTTGTCTTGGCGTGAATCTCCGTCTTTGGGGCCAGTGTGCTCATCTCTCTGAAGGAAGGCTGTGTCGCCTGCTTTGTTTTTGTTGTGTACAGATGTTCCACTGCCCACCCTCCCGCCCGCCCCGCCATCCCACGTGCAGTGATGGAGGCCGATCATTGCTGTAGATCATACCCCTGTCATTGTTTGCATAAAAGAGGCCTTTGAACAGGGGCCAGAATCAGACCACAGTGGAAAAAGATGAGGCCCCAAAACAATGCCGTGCGACCAGCAGCTCCCTGTGAATTTACGGCGTAGTCTTGCCATCGTATGAGAGCGAAGTAACCTTGTGATGAACCGGGTGGGAGGAAATGAATATAACGGGAGGAGACGGTGGATGCGTGTTTGTGTTGGCCGAGCTGGCCGAGCTCTCCCAGCACCCTTGGCAGGAGAGGAAGCTGGGGGCGGCGGGGGCGGGGGGCAGCTATTTCCTATCCCTGTGTTGTTAAGCACCATTTGGGTGAAGGGAGAAGGGAGAAGAGCCCTGGGGTGCTTTCACACCGTTCTTTTTGGCCCGAGTCACAGGCACACACAGGTGCGATCCGTGGAACGTGCACCATGCAGAGTTTCCACTTTGGAGAGGCAGGTGCTTTCCGGAGTAAGGGTGTAGTTCTCAAAGACTGTTGGTGACCACAGGGCATTCGAAAGCTGTCTTGAAGGAGGAAACTTACACTGAGAATTTGGCTTTGGGTGTTTATTTCATGTGTAGTAAAGAGTTCACAGGCATGCATTCTGGGCTTCCCGGGGTGGTGGCATTTAGGCAGGAGGCAGGAAGGGCCGTGCTCCGCTCCCTTGCCTGTCTCCCCTGCTTTCAGGCTCCCTGCGATGGGGGTTGCCAAGGAAGGATTGTCAAGGAATAAGAACTGGGGATTTTACTGCCGTTCTCGAAAGCCAGGATTTCTCAGCCTCGGTGCTCTTGATGCTTGGGTCTGATGATTCCTGGCTGGGGCTGCCCTGTGCCCTGTGAGATGCTTCTCAGCATCCCTGACCTCTACCCACTGGATGCTGGTAGCATCCGCAACCTTGAGTTGTGACAACCAAAAAGATCACCAGATATTGGTAAATGCAAAATCCCCTCCACTGAGAACCACTGGGCTAATAAGCCTTGGTCTCCACACACAGCGCGCTCGAGGGGTGTGTCATGTTACAGTCCCCGAGCAGGACTGATGACGTTGAGCCGATACTGTGTCCGGCCCTTGGCTGTGCACTCTGTGTAAGTGACATCATTTAAGCCACAGCAGCCTGTGTGGTAAGAGTCGTTAGTATTCCTATTTTACAGATGAGAAAACTGGGTTTAGAGAAAAGAAGAAGCATGTCCAAGTGCACACAGCTGAAAGCTGGTGTTGGGTCTAAGCATTCGACGCCGGGGCCATGGTGTTACCTACTCCCCAGAAAATCTGATCAGTGTGATTGAAAACCTGGGTAATCTGGTCCCTAGCTAGGTCCTTGGGTAGACATAAGGGTCTGGAAGTACCAGGGTTGGCAGTTCTCAGGGAAGGCAGTTTGCTCCCCAGGGGATGTTTATTTATGTCTGGAGACATTGGATTGTCCCCATGGGGGTGCTGCTGGCATCTGGTGGGGACAGCCCGGGGACGCCTCAAAAGGTCCTGCAGTGCACAGGTCAGCCTCCACAGCAGAGAATTCACCAGCCCATATGTGAATGATGCCAAGGTGAACCCCACTCTGGGTAACGACCTCACTTCCCCACGTTTCCAGGTAGACCACAATTTGATGATCCTGGCAGTCCCGTCTGTAAATTAAGATGCGCTTCCAGCGTGGGAGTCCGTTCCTGTTGGGATAGTACTAACTAAAAACAAAGTCCTTAAATCCTTTTGATCTTGCTTTCATCATTTAATGTGTTTCCAAATGCTTTGAGTTTTCTTCTGTTTTCTTGTGGCCTTTGCCCCAAAGTGAGCCCCCCCCCCCCTTTTCTGGCTTTTTATCTTTAGCCAAGTGAGAAAACACTGGCGTCCGCTGAGTACACTTTGTACGCCATCTGTCCTGGGAAGTGGGCATAGGCGCAGAAAGTGGGTGTTTCTCTTGGGTATTCATTCCCTCGGGCCCCCTCTCTAGGATGAATCCACTGGAGAGATCACGTTTTACATGAAGGGAGCGGATGTCGTCATGGCTGGCATCGTGCAGTACAATGACTGGCTGGAGGAGGAGGTAAGCGGGCTGCGCGGCGTGAGAACCAGGCTGCGGAGGCATGTCTGCAGGCTGCCCCTCGCATGGCAAAGCGAGATGGGGCTCCGCTTGTCACCTGTGCCTACGTAACAGGTGGCCCCCGAACTTAGCGTCAAACAACACGCTTCTATTTCTCATGGTTTCTGTGGGCTGGGATCTGGGCATAGCTTCGTTGGCTCCTCTGCTCAGGGTCTCCAGAGGGTTTGCTTGGGGCCAGCTCTCATCTGAAGGCTCATGTGGGGCAAAACTCTCTTCCGCACTCACCCGGCTGCCCTGTGCGGGAAGTCAGCTCCTCTCTGGCTTTTGGGTGGAGGCCGGTCCCAGGAGGGCGGGGAGCACTGGGGGCCACGTCTCAGGCGGCCTCTTCTGGTTCGTGATCTGGAGAATTGGCCACAGCCAGGAGGGAGGAAACCCTCCAGTTTTATCAGGCTGGTCTTGTTTTATCTCTCTGCCCCAGGTAGGAAAAGGCACATTTTCCATTCAGTAATATTCTGTGTTCAGTTAGAGGGTGGCAAACTCAAATGCCAATGGGGGCCAGGCAGGTGAGTCAAGAGAAACAGGCTGGGGTGTGTTTTCCTAGCAGGGTCGCACTTGTATGTTAAGCAAATTAGAATATTCTTCCCTTGACAACTGTTTTCTGGGAAGACCTAGAAGCTGCTGCTTTTCATCCATTGCTGGTTGTGGTTATTTGGGCAGGTGTGGGCGGTTTCGTCTGAGGTTCAAATCCAGACTTACCTGTGAAGTCTTAACAGCATTGACTTAAATTTTGAAATGTACACTGGGTCAATCAAAGACGACCTCTGTTTGGCCTATGGACTGCCATGTTGAGGCCTCCTTTGAGAAGGTTTGCTTTAGGGGAAAGCCGTAGTCTGATTTGCCACTTTCCCCAGCCCCTGTGTCCACTGTAGCATCCGGCCTTCCTCCATGAGAGTCTGGGGCTCGGAGGTGGAGCCCCGAGTGCACCTCTCCACTGACTGTGGTCTGCTTTGCAGTGTGGAAACATGGCGCGAGAAGGTCTGCGGGTGCTGGTGGTGGCGAAAAAGTCTCTGGCAGAGGAACAGTATCAAGACTTTGAAGTAAGTGGTCCTGGGACCTTTTTGTTATTCTTTGCAACCCTACCCTTCTCTCCCCCTCGCTCATTCTCCTGTAGCCCTACTGAGGTCCTTTCTGAGCTCCCCAGGCTCACTTCTGCCACAGGGCCTTTGCACTTGCTCTTTCCTCTGCCTGGATCTCTCTTACCACACAGAGCTCCATGGCCTGCTCCCTTGCTTCCTTTGGATCTCCGCTCAAACGCCACTGCCTCTGAGAAGTCTTCCCGGACTCGCCATCTAAGGCAGCCCCACCTCACTGCTCACCATCCATCTCCTGCCTCACTTTCTTCACTGTGGAAGTCCCCACCTAGGATGACCTTGTTTCTGTGTTTCCATCTAACATTCTTCTCTGGAGAATAAAATTTTTTTCAGAGCAGAGACCGTCAGTTTGGTTCACTCTTACGTCCCAGCACTTGTTAGTTGTGGACACATGGGATATCCTCTGGAAAATTTTAAATGATTCACCTCCTTGGAGCCCTCATTTCTTTACATTGTGAAGAGTTGAACTAGATCATTGACTTTGATGGTCAAGGGTTCCAGCATGAATATGTGTGGTTTATTGTCCTCTTGTCCCATAAATTGTGTGTTTCTTGAGGGCAGGCTCCTGGCCTGGCACAAAGCCTAGCATGTGCATGGGCGTATGACCGACCGGGAGAGAGGTCTGGCTCGGGACAGGGACAGGCTTCAGGGGTTCCTTGTCCTGGCCCACCCAAAGGAGCTATGCCTGAGTCTGTCTCTTCCTTGTGCTTGAGTTCTCTGCAGAGTTTTATTTAGCAAGAATTCTAGCCCTGATAATTGTCCTTCCAAGTTTAAAAGCATGTGTTTGAAACAACTCATTTGGGGGATTTTTGATTTTCTTTCACGTCTTCGCTAACCCTATAAAGTGGCTAAACGGAAGGGTTGGGTCCATGGTCTTTGGAGATGAGACTTCATCTTCAGAAAACCAGGTGATCAGGGGCTTTTGGTCACAAAGTGTGTGCTGTGTGCGGGAGAACGTGCTCTCTTTTTGAGATCTTGAGTCGTACCGATCCTTGCAACGGCCCGGGGATGGTGGGACTGTTACTGCTGCTTCCCGGGTGAGAATGGTCGAGAATCAGATACACTGAGCAACTTGCTCGACGTTGCACAGCAGGCAAGTATAAAGGAAAGGGTGGTACTCAGGCCTGTGTGAGATCTGGGCCGATGAACTTGGAGGGACGCTGGACGTCTCCGTTCATCCCCCGCTGGCTGTTCCCCTCCCCACCCTAAGCAGTGGCGGCGTCTCCCACTGTGTCGCAGGCCCGCTACGTCCAGGCCAAGCTGAGCGTGCACGACCGCTCACTCAAAGTGGCCACCGTGATCGAGAGCCTGGAGATGGAGATGGAGCTGCTCTGCCTGACGGGGGTGGAGGACCAGCTGCAGGCGGACGTGAGGCCCACCCTGGAGACGCTGAGGAACGCCGGCATCAAGGTAGGCAGACCCGGCCTGGGGCGCAGCTGCTAAGGTGCGCGATGGTCCCCGCAGGGGAGCGTAGAAATGAGAGAGGAGGGCGGAGAAGAGGTGGGAACCGAGGAACCCGAGGGCGCGGACAGTGACCACGGCCCTGGCTGGGATGGGCCACTGTGTTCCTCCTGCCCCTCGGGTCCTGTTTCTGGAGGACATCTCTCCCCGCCCCCCCACTGGGCTCCACGAAGGCGGGACCGCCTGCCGCGCCTCCTCCCTCCGGCCGGCTCGGGGTGTCCGGCAAATTCTTGTTGAGCCACGGGCCGGCCATCTGCCCGTTGTTCTGGGTGAATGAGTGGCAGCCCCGCGGACTGACCGCCTGTTCCAGCAAACTGCTGTCTTCACACGGTTTGGGGCCAAAAAGAAAAAAAAGAAAAGAAACCCCGGCGTTTAATCCAGAGAGGCCAGCAGAGGGCGACAGAGGCCTAGTTCGTTGCAGGGAAATGGTCAGCAAGGTCCCCCTTGTGGAAAAACAGTCCGAAGTCAGAAGGGCTCGCTTCTGTTGCGCCACGGTGCTCAGATCTGTCACTGGCAACTGCCGTGGACCTCGTCTCTCTAAGTTTGGGCCTTTCCAGTTCCTGCTTCTGGCTCCATCCCGAGCTTCTCCTCAAAGCTGTTCTCCCCAAAAGTCTGGGTTCTTGTTTTTGTTTTTTTAAAGGCTTTATTTGACAGAGAGAGACACAGCAAGAGAGGGAACACAAGCAAGGGGAGTGGGAGAGGGAGAAGCAGGCAGGGAGCCCGATGTGGGACTTGATCCCAGGACCCTGGAATCATGACCTGAGCTGAAGGCAGAAGCTTAGCGACAGAGCCACCCAGGTGCTGCCAAAAAGCTGTTCTAATCCCAGAGTGTGGACTGGACTTCTCTTTCTGGTTTCCCTGGTCAGACGGGAGGGGGAAGGGAGTGTGGTGGGGAGGGGCGGGGAGGGGCGGGTTTGGACGCAGGCCTCGCGTAAGGTCCTTCACAGGCCAGAAGCTGAGGGAGCTTGGAATTCCCACTTCGGCCCCTTTCTAGATGCAGCAGCCAAGGCCAAGCAAGGTGCGAGGCGGGCTGCTGGGCCTGGGGCTCAGGTCTGGGCACGTATCTGCAGTGCCCCCGGTTGTCCTGACGTGGGGCGTCCGTACTGTCGTGCACCCGTGACTGCCCATGGTTTTCTAGAACTTGAGCCTCCCAGTTCCTTCCCTGGTGTTTCAGCAAACCCTGAACACTGGCACCAAACTGGGATCACTAAAAAGAATACATTTTTTAACCGGCCAGGTGAGGCGTTGAGAGAAGAGGCTGACACCCACCAGGGTCAAGCCCAGAGCCCCGGCCCTCCCCCACCCCCACCCCCACCAAAGGGCCCAGTGCCCGTGTCCTGGCTGTCGCACGGCCTGGGTTTGAATCCGGTTTCTCCGCTGACTACTTCGGCAGTCCTTGGCAAGTGGCTGGGCTTCTCGGGGCTCTGTTTTGTCCCTCAGCACGTCACCGTGAGGGTCCCAGGCACCAAACGTGGATGGCCCCTGATGGGCACCTGGCCCGGCAAACGCTCTGGAAACCATTGCTGTTTGCTTGCCCGCACCTCCCCCACTGCCAGCGTGTCCTGTGCTCAGTGACTCCGCGCCCTTCCCTGCTGGGGGCAGCGAGAGCAGAGGGGTGATGGGTAGACCAGCAGAGCAGGAAGCACATTCCGTTTGCACTGGGAACACGGGGATTCGGGGACTGTTCGGAACGGGAGCTGGCTGTGTGGCTTTGGGGCAAGTCACCTACCCTCTCTGAGCCCACGGCAGCGAGATGCAGAATGATCTGTTGGGAGGGGCGGAGGAACCAGTGTTTCCTGTAGGGCGTGGAAGTGACACTCACGCATCCTGCTGTGCCCTTCTTTGAAATTACTTATTGTTTTAAGAAAAATTTCCAGAAGGGGGATGAGGAGGTCAGAAGCTGAGCCTCATGATGTCCGTGGAAGTGTGTGGCCAAATGGTTTTCTAGAAGTGTTGCACCAGCTTTCACTGCCCCCAGCAGTGGTCACTTGGGGTCCTGAAGCCTTTGGAATGGGGTATTCCTGCAGTGTGTTGGGGACACCATGAGCCTTGAGATAAGTTAGAATAAATGAGGGGCACCTGGCGGGCTCCGTCGTTAAGCGTCTGCCTTCAGCTCAAGTCATGATCCCAGCGTCCTGGGATGGAGCCCCACATTGGACTCCTTGCTCAGCGGAGAGCCTGCTTCTCCTTCTCCTAATCCCCCTGTTTGTGCTCCCTCCTCGCTGTCTTTCTCTCTGTCAAATAAATAAATAAAATCTTTTTTTTTTAAAGTTGGAATAAATGGAGTTTAGCTCGATGCTCTTGGGAACTGAGCAAACATAGGCTGCAGGCTGGCCTTGGACAGTGGCCCAGAAGAGCCCCTCTCTGCTGTGGTTCCAGGTTTGGATGCTGACGGGGGACAAGCTGGAGACGGCTACGTGCACAGCGAAGAACGCACACCTGGTGACCAGAAACCAGGACATCCACGTTTTTCGGCTGGTAAAGTGTCGTCTGTACTGGGGCCTCGTGGGGACGATGCTGCAGTTCGCGGGGTGACCTCAGAACCCTACAGAGGGGAGAGAGGAGTGTAGTAACCGTCTTGGGTGGGGGAACTTTACGTCGTTGGGCTGGGGGGAATTACTGAGTGGCCCCGGCAAGGCTGCAGGGTTCCTTCTGGCGGTGGTTCAGATGTACCTAGTTCCAGCCCTGTGTTCCTACCCTGGTGGGGGTCACGGTCCCTTCAAGAAGCTGGTGCAGGACACCATCCGGGCGAAGGGTGCAGACAGGCCCACGCGTGGGAAGTTGTACCTGCAAGTCCAGATGACCAGACCCTTGAAGACCAAGTCCTTGGATAAGAAGTAAATTCCAGATCACAGATCGTGGCGGGTCTGTCCTCCTGAAGGAAACCCTTGAGGAGCCTTTAGAAGGAGGTATACTGGGTGGGCAAGAGGCAAGCACTTGACCCCAGCGGTGTGGCCCCGAGGAGCTGCTTGAGGCCAGAAGCCGCAAGCTGGGGTCGCTTGACGGAGCTGGGAGGTGAGGAGCGGGTGGTCCCCTGCCGCAGCCAGAGCCCGCAGACTGGAGGGGCCCTATCCGTCCCAGGAGTGTCCCCTCGACTCCCTGCCTTTGGTCCACAGCCCGCAGAGCCCTCAGGGGATCGGCAGTTTGGGGCCCCGCCGGGTAGTGTGGGGTAGAGTCACGGACAGCTCGTCTTCAGCAGCCGTGGACTCCACACTTGCAAACGCTCTTATTTCCTAGAATGTATTTGTAACCCCGAGATCAGTGCTCAGGGCCAGAGTCCTCCGCGGCCGAGTGCAGAGCAGGGGGAGCCGTCGTTGTCTGCCGTGCACGTTCCCAGCTGGGCTCACACGAGGCGACCCCTGCCTTCCCTGCTCTCGTCCTGCCCCTGAGCACGGTCCACTGTCTCGGAGGGCCACTTTTTTCTTGCATTTTTGTGCCGTCAGTGATTTCGCTGTTTCAAATCCCCCCTCTCAGCACAGGGCTGGAGTGTGTCTAGTGTCGCAAAGTGTAGGAAGGCCCCGACGGCCCTCACGGAGAAGGTGCGAGCGTCGGCTGGGCTTCCTTCAGGCCCGAGCTCGGAGGCTGTTGGTTAGGAGTTCCGCGTTCGTGACTCGACAATGCGCATTTCAGAAGATGTGTTTAGGGTGCACGGGGGTGGCTCCATTGGTGAAACGTCTGACTCTTAATTTCACCATCTCGGGGTCGTGAGATCGAGCCCTGTGTCGGTTGGACTCTGTGCTGGGCATGGAGCCGGCTTAAGATTCTCTCCCTCTGCCTCTGCTCCTCCTTCTGCTCGTGTGTTTGCACACGCTTACACACACTCTCTCTCTCTAAATAAAATCTTGAAAAAATGCATTTAAATAGAAACATATATAAAGCAAGATTTTTGTATTGACTGAGGGAAATATTATGGCCAAAGGCTCACAGGAACCTCGCCTGTATTTCCCCCAGGAGCAATCAATCGTTCCTTACTTGCTAAGTTGGCATTCACAGCAACTTTACAGAGCGTAACTACTGAACATAATGAGACTCGACTGTATGTTGTGTAGATTCTGTAGATTCTCTACGTTCTGTATATTTATTTCGGGGTTGCAAACGACAGTCCATGTGGCCACCTGCTTTTGTAAATAAAGTTTTATTTTATTTTTTTAAGATTTTAATTTTTTTGAGAGAGAGAGAAAGCATGAGTGGGGGGAGGGCTAGAGTCAGAAGGAGTGGCAGACTCCTCCCTGAGCAGAGAGCCTGTCATGGGACTCCATCCCAAGATCCTGGGACCGTAACCTGAGCTGAAGGCAGATGCTTAACCGAATGAGCCATCCAGGCACCCAAATGAAGTTTTATTTAAACACAGATATGCCCCCTTGTTTACCTGTTGTCTGTGGTTGCTTTGGTGTTATGATAGCAGAGTCGAGTCATTTCAGCCAGCACTGTGGGGTCCCCGGGGCCTGTAGGGGGTACCGTCCGGTGCACTACAGGGAAGTTGGCCCCCCGGCTAGATGCCTGGCTTCTGTTGCCTGCTGCCCAGTCCCCCAGACGAGTTACTTGAAGCAGGCTCACGGATCTCGCCGGGCCTTCCTTTCTTTACGTGAGAAGGACAGCTGTTATCATTACGCACCTTGTAGGGCTGTTGTGAGATGTAAATGGGGAAAAAAAATCCATGGAAAGGGCCTAGCATAGTGCCCGGCACACAATGAAAGTGGGGGCACATTTAGCTCTTTTTCTTTTCCTATGTGGGCCACAGCCGTGCTGGGGGAAATGCAAGGTAGTAGTCGGCATAGCGGCTCTCCCGCTTCCCTCAGAATCATAACAAACCCGGTTTGATTTGGCTCTGGGTCTGGTGGCAGGGGCAGGGCGGGGGTCCCGGGCTGGGGCGGCCATTGTCTTCATCCCGGCTTCAGGAAGCCGCTGTTTGTTGTTCTGCCATCTCCGGAGAGCACGGCCCCCTCCACCCCTCCGTTCCCTTCCAGGTGACCAACCGCAGCGAGGCCCACCTCGAGCTGAATGCTTTCCGCAGGAAGCATGACTGTGCCCTGGTCATCTCTGGAGACTCCCTGGAGGTGGGTGCGGGGACCCCGCCTGCCGGGTCCTCCTGGGAGTGCGCTTCCCTTCCTGCCTGGGGGAGGGGGCAGGGACCTCAGGTGACCCACCGCCTCCCCCTCCCCCCACCAGGTCTGCCTCAAGTACTATGAGTACGAGTTCATGGAGCTGGCCTGCCAGTGCCCGGCCGTGGTCTGCTGCCGCTGCACACCCACCCAGAAGGCCCAGATCGTGCGGCTGCTGCAGGAGCGCACTGGGAAGCTCACTTGTGCAGTAGGTAGGTGCCCCCACCCTCCACACCCGTCTCCACCACCCCCCCCCCCCCGGCCACGGATGCACTGGATCCCTCTCTCCGAGGGTGGGTGGACTCTGCTGCTGCTGCATCCTGGCCCCTTGACGTAGGTCGTGCTCTTCTCCCCCAGCAGACCTTGGCTGTGATATTATTTTTAGTATTTCCCCCCGAGTGAGAGGAGATACGCGTGCTGCAGGGCTTTTCTCCTGAGCTTGCTTTTCCTTTGCTCAGGAGGCAGGAAGCCGCGTCACAGAGGGATGCGGACTGCACACAGTGGGGCCAGATCCGGGTCCCCTGGGCGCCTGTCCCCATCCGAGCCTCCGTCTTCCCGTCGGTAGAATGGGGTCATAAGTATTCAGGTGGTGCTGATGAGGACGAAAAAGGGGTAGATTTCAAAAGTGCTGGCCACAGGGCACAGTATCGGCTCCATAAGCGTCGAGTCGGTCACTGCTGCTGATGGGCTATGGCACCCTGTGCCACCCACGCAGGAGTGGGGCGTGGACACGGTCCCCCTGCCGCCGCTCCACGGCTGGGGCTCTCGCCGTCACCTGGTGTTCCTCTGATGCTCAGCTGCTCCGTCTGAGAGACAGGAAGCCGATGCTGTGGGTGTGGGGTGGTTAAATGGTCTGGGGCAGAAAAGGCTGTAGTAATAAGCAAGCGCTCGGTGAAAGGCCAAAGACTTCTACACTGCTTCCAAGTAAGAATGAAATGTGGGGATCCTGTTTCTCGCCGCTCTCTCATTTCCCGGCTTTTCTCTCCGGTCCGTGCGGCCGGCAGGTGACGGAGGCAATGACGTCAGCATGATTCAGGAATCCGACTGCGGCGTGGGTGTGGAGGGGAAGGTGAGTGCGGGCGCGGGGCGTCGGGGGTGCTGGTCGCTGCCGGGCGCTTGGGGCCACGGTGTCAGGTCATTGTATTGGGTTGGGAGCTGCTCTTCTCTGCTAGCTGGAGCTGCTTTTTCCCTCAAAACATAGCTTTGATGCTTCTGAAAATCCTAGATTCACATGATGAAGCACAAGGAACCACAAAGCGTGATCCCTTGGTATTATTTATTATGTGGGAGTCCGGTTATTACGTGGGAGTTGGGGATCGACATCACTACATCTTACAGATGATGAGTGCTGATTTTTCGCGTGCCGACGCTTAAAAACAGAGTGTTTTGCTGTATCGTCAGGGCACCGTGAATGTACTTGTCACTTTCCCGTGGCCATCACAGTGTCCATAAAAGCACCCGTCATCACGCTGTCTGCTGATGTCTTGGGGGTCAGAGAAGAATGTGGGACGGTCTTCCCCTCACTAAAAGCTGCATTTTTTAAAAAGTTGGTTCTTCTCTTTCTCAGTTATTCTCTTTCTGTCCTTATTACCTCTGTGGTTGCCTTTTACTGTTCTCTCTGCCCTAATTTGTGACTTCTAAATGGCGACCGGCAAGAAGAGGGGTTCCCAGGATTGTCAGGACTTTGTGTTTAACAGGAGCACAGAGGCCCCAAGTGAGGGCCAGAGACGCCGTCCTGTGCATTTGGTCCCACGGCCTCATGAATCGGGCGAATCCACTCTCCTGTGTCCTTTCCCCCCGCAGCCCCCCCACCCCCAAGCCTTACCGTTCGCTCAGAGGAACAGACCGTCGTAAGGTGCCTGTGTCTGAGGATTCCTGGCTCTGGGTGCACACCACGGGTTGGGCACACTCCCAAGATACTAGATCCCTTTGACCTCCACATTATAACTGTCTGTGACTTAGAGTGGTTTTTATTTAAATAAATTCCTCTTTTTCAAACACACGTAGACTCAGACCACCTACTGAGCCCAGCTCGAAACCAAAGAAGCTCTTCACTGAAGTTTTCCAAAGATCCCCTTATGGTGTCTTGCTTTTTCCATGGAAAACAAAACAAAACAAACGTGGTTGCCTTGACTTCCGGTGCTTCTGACGGTGCCCGTTTTGTGTGGCTTTCAGGAAGGCAAGCAGGCGTCCCTGGCGGCCGACTTCTCCATCACCCAGTTCAAGCACCTGGGCCGCCTGCTCATGGTGCACGGCCGCAACAGCTACAAGCGCTCGGCGGCCCTCAGCCAGTTTGTCATCCACAGGAGCCTCTGCATCAGCACCATGCAGGTGGGCGGGGGGGCAGGCTGAGCGGGGGGGCAGGTAGGGGGCAGGTGGTGGGGGCAGGCGGTGCGACTCTGCTCACCCTCCCCGGGGCTAGTGGGGAAAAGGCCTGGAACTCGACCGTGCTTTGGAGCCGTGGCTCTCCCTGGCTGGTTGGTCGGTTGGTCGGTGGGTCGGTTGGTCGGTGGGTCGGTTGGTCGGTGGGTCGGTTGGTTGACTTTATTTTCCCACCTGACCAGTTTTAAATCCCCGCTGGGCCCCGTTCCAGCCCAACAGACCTTGGATTGCCCCAGGTCCTTCCTCTGGTGGCTGGGACAGGCCATCCTCGCCGTGGCGGGGTGGCTGCGAGCGTTAGCAGCGGGCCTGGCCAGTGCTTGGCAGGAGGGAGGTGTGTTGTTGCCCAGAGTTGTTAGGATTTTTTTTTGCCAGAGGGAAGCGTGCAGAGTGAGATGCGGGCAAATACTCGGGTCTTGGATTTTCTGGATGTTCAC
This sequence comes from Mustela lutreola, assembly GCF_030435805.1. Lineage (NCBI taxonomy): Eukaryota > Metazoa > Chordata > Mammalia > Carnivora > Mustelidae > Mustela > Mustela lutreola. Next base: position 9,855,354 of record NC_081298.1, read on the forward strand.
GAAAGGGCCAGCAGAGAACGACCGCGGGAGAAGAACTTGTGTTCTCCTGCTCTTCGGACGCCCTGAGCACCTGGCTCCATGTCCACAGGGCAGCGTCTCGTACGGTCCTCATGGTCGCCTGCACCCATTGTACAGATGGGGAGCCTGAGGCTCCGTGAGGCTGAGAAACACGTGCAGTGTCTCTTGGGGGTTAGTCTGTATCAGGCGGGGACTCCAGAGCCCACGCTCTTGGTCGCGGTGTCCCCTCGAGTGCCTGCGATGCACGGAGGCCTGGATCGCTGCCTCGGCTCGTGTGGGCTCTCAGGTGGGGCAGCAGAGCCTGTGGCCCTGTCACGGTTCCGCCTCCAGACATCCCGGGTGGGAGTCCAGCTGGGCCGCCCCATTGTTCAGCTTCTCGGGAGTAACATCTTGTTCCCATCTTGTTTCTCACAAAAGAATTCCAGGGCACTTTCCCCACCTCCTCTCTCGCTGGCTCCTTTCACATCCGTCATCGGTCTGTGGCAATTAAGTGTGCACTAGCAGGAAGGCCAAGGGGCGGGAAATAAAACATTTTAGGTGTTGAAAAATGATTGACGGATGGATTCCCCTTCATGGACGTTTGGTGAAAATATCCCAGTTAAGTAGTGAGAATGTAGGGGTGATGGGACTTGAAACCCACGTCTCCTTCTGACCACACCACTACATATCTCTGAGACCTTGAGAGCCCGCTGGGTCTCAGTCTTCCATCCGTGAATGGGGATGATAAGACCTGCCTCGCCTCTCAGATGAGGCTCCTTTGAGAAGCAGAGCTCTGTAAGGCGTCAAGTGCTGAAGGCATCTTTTCCCCTCGTCATAAAACCACAGGGCGAGGTATCCAGTGAGGGGATGTTTTAATCTGTGGGAAAGGCACTTACTTGCCACATAAAAGGCTTCCTCCCTTTCTGAGGAAGTGAAGCGATGCTGTTCGTGTACATGAGACTCTCCCCTTCTTCTGGCCTCTTTCTCACCTTCTGGGGGTCGTTTTAGGTTTTCAACATCTATTGTATTTGTGAACATAGGAGCCTTAAAGTGATTTTTTTTGTCAACGTGACCTACACCCAAACAGCTGTTACGGTTCCTCAGACCACATCTGTACTTTTGTGTTAGCTCATGGGTGGCGCTCTGGATCCGTCCCTGGGAGACTGATCGCTCGCCGCTGGGCAGGCGCACAGAAGCCGGGCTGGCCGAGCTGACTTCTGTAAAGCCTGTATGTTGTCGCTCTCAACATCAATTTAGAAAAAACTTCAGGATGGGAAATTGTTCTTTGGGGCTGTAGAAAAAAAATCTCGCTGTCCACTGTGCTGAAAGTGGCTGGCTGAGGACAAGTCCCTCTTGGAGCCACACCTTGCCATCGGTCTCGTTGATAGATGTGGCCGTAGTGTTTTTTTCCCCTCAGGTGTTCTCTCCACGACGAAGGCTTTATGGCCAACCCGGCCCTTTTAGGGGAAGGAGGCTCTTGACGTTGATTTACAAAATGAAACACCAGATTCTTGATGTTTTTACAACCATCCTTTCTGTGCTGCAGCCCAGCTGGGGTGGAAAGTCATTTGAAAGGCGGCTTTCACCTTCCAGTTCTGAAATATGACCAGGGTACAGCTGGGGCTGTCCACGACCTTGGCCCCGGGTGGCACCTGCGTTCCGAGCTCTGTATCAGACAAACTCCTACAGCAGGTGATGGGGGGCGAGACGCCTCTGGTGCCACGACCTTTCCTGTCGTCAGGCTGGCTCGGGCTGTCTCTTGTATTCAGCTTTTGAAAAGCCTCTTGTCGTTGTCTCTGGCCTCTTTTTGGTTTTCGGCCCCTAGGAATTCGCTTTGGAGGCCACTTTCCTTCCGTGAGCCTGTCGATGCCCAGAGACAGAAGTAACGGAGTGTCAAGTCTGATTTTATCTCCCCAGCCTGGTTTTCACGGCCAGTAGCTCCTGTTTTCCAAGTCAGGAAGCAGACATTTCAGGGAGCGTTTGGAAAGGTCTTTATTGCTCTTGTCTAACAAGGGCAGCAGGTTATGGGCTCTTTGTAAAAATTTCCAGAAACGGTAAAATGTGTCCTGTAAGAGGGGCTGTGCCTTCTCTGCTGCCCTGCCCCCGGGGAGCTGGAGTATGGAGCTGGGATTGAGCCCCACAGTGCCCTTTACCTGCTCAGAGTCCCCTCCTGTGAAATGCAGGAGATAGGACTGGATCTCATGGGTGGTTCTGGGGGTTCATGGGGATCGCACAGGGTATTTCTGGGTCCAGCCTGTGTCCTCTAACGTCAGTGTTCACAGAGGGGCGGAGAGTGGTCCTTGGTGCTAAACCACCCGGGAACAACTCCTGGCTCCTGTCACTTACGAGCTGTGTTATCTTGGGCAAGTCCCTTAACCTCTCTGTGCCTTACTGTTGTCGTCTGTAATAGGGGTTGATGATAACAGTACCGACCTCATGAGGTGGTTGTAATCGTGGAATGAGCTGGTTTCCTTAAAGCGCTCATAGCTGTGCAGGGGATGTTTGTGCTGTGTTAAGTGTTGACTGCTACTTTATAAGTGTAGGGATTTTTGTCACGATTTTTGTTAACATCCTCCTTTCTTGTTGGCACAGGCGGTCTTTTCATCCGTGTTTTACTTTGCCTCCGTTCCTCTCTATCAAGGATTCCTCATCATTGGGTAAGAAAATGTAGGCAGGGTATTAATTTTTTATGAAACCTCTCGAAAATGCCAGAGATGAGCGAGGAAACGTACTGTCTAGGCTGTTCAGTCCCCAAGTTGCCAGCGATGCCGTTTAGAATCTTCTCGGATTCAAAAGTTTTTTTTTGTTTTGTTTTGTTTTTTTAAAGATTTTATTTATTTATTTGACAGAGATCACAAGGAGGCAGAGAGGCAGGCAGAGAGAGAGGAGGAAGCAGGCTCCCCGCTGAGCAGAGAGCCCGACATGGGGCTTGATCCCAGGACCCTGGGATCATGACCCGGGCTGAAGGCAGAGGCTTTAACCCACTGAACCACCCAGGCACCCCTCACAAGTTTTTTTGAACTGACAAGCCTGGAACCAGATTGAGGAAGTGGGGTCTGATATGTCTGTGGTTCATAGCCCTTGGCCATTTGGACCTGGAGATGGAAAAATGCTTGCCCAGGAGAGTCTGAGCTGACCGGTGATTAGCAATCAAAGCAAGAGCAAAGGTTCAGACTCGGTGATTTCATTGTGGTCTTAGAAAAAGTGAAAGGGGAGCTCTGGAAAGTACCTTCCCTGCCATGGACCCCAGTAGAACCTTCTGCTGCTGGGTCTCTAAGGCGGCCCAGAGCCTTGATCTCTTTGGCGGGGGGAGGGGGGGCACGTGCCTAACGGAGCTTCACTGCTGCGTGCCCCTGACTTGCTAGACTAGGGTGTCCCTGGGACACTTGCTGCCCTCAAACCCAACCCCATTCCTGACTTGGAATTCATGAGGTTTCTTGTGATCCTTCGGAGAAAGTGTTCAGTCTTTGAATTGCCAGATGGGTGGAATTTGGGTACCACACGCCCTAGATGGAGACCCATGTAGGCCGTGCTCCTGGTCGTGAAAGGGGCAGGAGCACAGAAAGGCCGGCTGGCCCTGGGGGAGAATCTTACCAAAGTTGCCTGCCTTCTTCTTTTTATGTTGGCCCATTCACTCTGACAGTGGACAGTGAAATTCTGCTTGCTTCTAATTGGACGGGTGGACATCTTTTGTTAGGTCCCAGAAAAACAAAAGAACATGCCAGAGTGTAGGCAGGAGCTCCTGGAGCTTGGCTGCATGTGGCCTTCCATGACTGGACCCCTTGTCCCTCTCTGATCCCATTTCCTTCTCTCTCCCTCTCACTCATACAGCCAGCTGCACTGGCTGCCTTGCTGTTCTTCAAACAAGATGCACTCCTGCCTCAGGGCCTTTGCACATGCTGCCTCTCTGCCTGCGATGCTCTTCCCTCCACTTGGGCCTTACTACCTCTCACCTTCTCTGGGTGTTTACTCAAATGTCACATCCTTTGGGCACCCTCTCGAAAATGACACCACCCCCATGTCTCCTTCCCTCCCCTCCATTAGAGTTTCCTTCTTAGCACGTACCTGCAACACACAGTGTAGTTCACCGACTCTGTTGACTCACTGACTAGTATGAAAGCTCTCTGAGGGCAGATGTTTCCATCAGTTTTTCATCTGAATCTCCCAAGCTTAAAATCAGCCCTGGCACAGAACAGGCACGCAGTGGGCGGTTGTTGAAGGAATGAATGGGTGGAGATTGGGCTGCAGAAGCTGGAGAAACGAATTGCTCATTTTCCTTCGGCTGGGTCTTACCTATGGTGATTTCCGCCCCTCCCTCCCTCCACCCCCAGGTACTCCACCATTTACACCATGTTTCCTGTGTTTTCTCTGGTCCTGGACAAAGATGTCAAGTCGGAAGTTGCCATGCTGTATCCTGAGCTCTACAAGGATCTCCTCAAGGTTCACTGGACTCCCCCTCCCCTCCCTCAGTCCTGCCTCCCCATCCCCTTCTCTCTCCCTCTCTCCCTACTGCTAATTGATTTCACACAGACCCTCCGTATCTGGTTTGAACACACTGACTGGAACTGCTAGTTTGGTAGAGGAAGGCGTGGGATTTTATTTTATTTTTCTTAAAAAAGTAGTATTTGCGCTTGTAAAGAATATTGAACAGTACAGCAATATGTGTACTATTGCAGTGTGTTGCCAACAAACCAACTAACAACTTAAAAAAGAAACGCCTGACGGTTCCATCCTCCAGCCTTAGCTGGTGTCTGCTCCTGGAAACGTCCTTGCGTACGCTTCCAAAAAGTGTGTGCGTGCTGCCTGTGGTGTGGTGTGTGTCGGTGTATGATTTATTTGTCCCCAAGGAATTTTACTGAAGAGCAGATTTATTTCCACCTTCTATTAGTTCTCTTTAAAAAATGTAATTTCTCTAGTGAGTTCAGATATGAGCAAGACCCCCCCCCCTTTATTTTTAAATGAAAACAGGCAGATTGCCTCGTTAGTGGAGGAGCCCAGCATGGTAGTAACCTGTTCTTTCTCGCTTCCTCATTTAGGGAAGACCGTTGTCCTACAAGACCTTCCTAATATGGGTTTTGATTAGCATCTATCAAGGTAAGGCAGTGCACAGGGTCAACTTGACTGTTGTCTGTAGAGCATGAAGGGAAGAAGCTGGAACCCTAAAATTTGGTTAAGGAGCGGGACAGTGTGCCCCAGGGAGGCCCCGCTCGGCATTTTCTGAGGACTAGAACATTCAGCAGAGCAGTAGATCTGAGAGGTGGTGCCGTCTGCCTCATGAGATAAAGTCAGAGAAAAAGATAACGGATACTACTCAAAACCTGCCAAGATGCTTAAGCCATTGTAACAAAAAGCGGTTGCTTTCTGGAATGTTCTGATACTTTTTCTGAGGTCAAGTTCTAGTTTTTGAAAGATGTGTTTACCTCAGCAGCCTCCAGAGAGGGCCCCTGGATTGCAGAGACTGTAGGATGACTTGTAGGAGAAGAAAATATCCAGACCCTTCTGGTGTTTAATTCTGTCTTTATGTATGTTTTATAATGTGCATATAATTATGTCATGGTCCTGGTATCTGTCTGTGTCTGCCCAAGCACCGACATAGAATTTACAGATGCACGTTGTGTATTGGGAGGTCTTACTGACAGGGCATGCAACCAGAAGGTGTAGAAACCAGTGAATTTGTTGGCAGGAGGTTAAATTGTCATTAAAAAAATAGAGGGGGGCATTTTTAAGAAATCTCTCAAAGTATAATATGTGCATCGATTATGCAGCTACGTTTTATATATAGAATTTCATAGACAATGAGCAGGAAGCGCCGTATCAGCCCTCCCTCTCGAACCCTGTCGTGGTGGGCGGTGGTGTGAGGAGTTTTGGGGTTTAGCATCTAGTAACACTCTGGCACTGCACCATGGGTTTGGTTTCTGCTGTGCTAGGTGCGGACCCCGTACCCTCCGCCACTTTCCTTGCTCGCCTTGTTCGAGGGGCACGACACTGAGTGTCTCCTGGCTACCTCGGTCATTTCGTGTGTGGGGGAGAGGGGTGGTTAAGATAACACATGACCGAAGATTCACCATCTTAACCCTTCTTAGGGGCACAGTTTGCTAGCGCACAGTGCATTCACGGTGGTGAGTTACGTTGTACATTTACAGTGTTACACTGTTGCAAGAAAACAGCCGCAGAACGTTTCCATCTTGGCAAGTGGAAACTCTGTCCCCATCCCCGCTTCCCTTTCATCTCTATGGAGGTGACTACTTTGGATCCCTCCTAGAAGTAGAATATCCACAGTATTTGCCTTTTTGTGACCGCTTGCCTCTGTCATTTTAAATAATAAAGTTTCAATTTCTCTTTCCTGTTCCATCCACCCCGGATAGTTCCTCTTTCCTGTCTCTCCTGATTTTCTTCTCTCCATCTCTCTCCCTCCCTCTTTCTCTCTCTCTCCTCCCTCTCCCCTACAGTTTTAGACTCCTTATTATATAAAGTCCAGTGGGAAAATAGGAAACCAGGACAGGGCACCTCTTTCAAACCTCCATAAAGCACCACTCGTCAAGCGCCATCTTTCATGTCTAAACAGAAAACAAACAGAAAGGAGCCCCTGCTTGGGAGCAGGCCCCGAGAGCCTTGGGAGCCCCGGATGGGGAGGGCGAGGGGGGAGGGTGGCGGCTGCGGGCCGGACCGTGTGGGACGCAGGCTTCCTCTGCCTTCGCAGGGAGCACCATCATGTACGGGGCCCTGCTGCTGTTTGAGTCCGAGTTCGTGCACATCGTGGCGATTTCCTTCACGTCGCTGATCCTCACCGAGCTGCTGATGGTGGCCCTGACCATCCAGACATGGCACTGGCTCATGACGGTGGCCGAGCTGCTCAGTCTGGCCTGCTACATCGCCTCCCTGGTGTTCCTACACGAATTCATCGGTAAGACACCCTCCAGCCCCTTCCCTCCCCCTGCAGCCGCAGCCTGGCCGTGGGGTCTCGGGGCCCCCCCGGGACCCGTCCTGAGCTCTTTGTCCTCCAGGCCTTGGCACTTACTGGTCCCCATGTTGTTCCTGGCGTCCCCTTGGGGCAAGTGGCAGCTGTGACTCAGCTTCCTGGAACAGAGGCTCTCCGGCTTGATGTCAGTAGGGTTTCCTTTGAAAAGCACACTGTGTGAACTGGCTTAGAAGGGATCCCATTGAGTTCAGCAAAGACTGGCTGGGGTTCTCCAGGGAGCCGGTCACTGCGCCGGGCTCCGGGGGGCTGTGGAGAGGTCAGACGTCCAGGTCTCGCTCATGAATAAGGGATAGCCCCACAGGATGTGTCCTTATCACAGGGTGGAGAAACTCCGCCTTTCCCTCCGCCTAACCCCTCCGATGACGTCTCTTGCTGGTCAGCAAACGGTCCTTCAGGTTCGGGTAAAGGGAAGACGGACATCTGCGAAAAGTGAAGTCTTCGAGGAGTTTCACACTTGTCCCCAGAGTCCGTCCGGATGGGTTTCGTGAGCACCTGTCGTGTGCTCTGTGGCTTGGGGTGGTGAGCTCTGCCCTCGGGAAGCTGCCATGAGCCGGATGGGCAGCTGTGTGTGGGCTCCACGGCCGGGCATTCAGCGGGACTGTGGCCGGTGCCAGCCACCTGCCTCCCACCCCCTCCTGTGCGCCACTGTGCGGAAGCCCGTGAACCCTGCTCTGCTCTCACAGAATCCTCTGGACTGCGGGCTTACTGTCCTGCAGCAGATGGGGGCGCCCGTCCTTAGCTGGAAGCCCCTGGAGGCTACCCCCCGTTTCCAGCTTGGCACTGCCCTCAGGCCCGGCTGCCCGTAGCTTTGGTGATCATCCCAGAGGCAAAGGGAAAATGAAGGGAAACGAGGGGAAAAGCCTTTCTGCTCTTGGGCGGTGGGTGGATATAGAAAATCCGACGTGCTGTCAGATTCCACAGCAGAAACACCCGTAAGAATCGTTTGTGCCCCTGGTTTTCTTTCCCCGGTGCTGGAAACAGCATTTCACGGACTGTCCGTGAATTCAGCCGCAGAAGCAGATCAGAGAGAGGAGGGGCCGGGGAGAGTCCAGGCCCCGGGAGACTGAGCCGAAGGAAAGGGCCATGCCCAGAGACCGTGTGTCGGTGACGGGATCCCATGCAGAGACAGCTCTGCCCCCACTTACCCCCCATCAGAGCTGTGCCGGCTATTCTGAGCCGCATAGGCCTTCCAGAACATTCCGCCCACTCACCACGGTCTTCCCGTTTGCTTGCAGATGTGTACTTTATCGCCACTCTGTCGTTCTTGTGGAAGGTGTCCGTGATCACTCTGGTCAGCTGCCTGCCCCTGTACGTTCTCAAGTACCTGCGGAGACGGTTCTCCCCGCCCAGCTACTCGAAGCTCACGTCGTAGGCGGCGCCGACCCAGGGCGCCGTGGCCTCGGCGCTCTCCTGCCGGGCAGAGTTCAAGTTGCGTTTTTCTTACCTGCTGCCTGTGGGTCGTGCAGGCCTCGCTAACACGTGCAGTTTTGACGCGAAGAGGCTCCGCGTGGGGTCCTGACGCCGGACGATCGGGGAGGTCCCTGGAGGGGACCCCGCGGGCCTGCTCGGGCCCCTCGCGGTTCGGCCCGCAGCGAATGTACATATGTTAAAGCCGGCGGCTCCGCTGACGATTAATCCGTGGGTCACTGGGCAAGCTTCCGAGGACTTGCTTTCTGTTGTCATGCAATAAGGGTTTCTGTCTAGTTGACGATCGTAGAGGGGTTTCTGTTTTTGTGTTCAGCAGTCCTCATGTGTGTGTACTCTTTACATCTTTCTCACTCTTAAAAGCCGGCTTCGGAGAAATGTAAAAGCCCTTGGGATAGGTTTGTGGGGAAAGACAGTGACTTCGGTAGAAAGTTACGCAGGCAGTCATCTCGAGGGGGAGATGCGGCTTGTCCTGTCCGAGGCAGTGCTGCTCTCTGAGGCCGCCCCGGCTTCCTAGAGTGACATAGAGCAAAGGAGAGGAGGGAGAGCGAGACAGAGGGTGCCACCAATCCAGTCTGGCCTCTTCCCTCGGACTCAACACCTCCAGCCCTCGACTTAGCTCCACCTGCCACCTCGTCAAAGAATTTTCGGAGATGTTCTCCTGCTTTCTTCGGACCTGGTAACGATAACCAAGCCCGCGGCCGGCTGAGGACACCCTCCGACATTTTCAGCAGAGTTGTTGCAGCAGGAAACGTGCCACTGAACAGCTCCTCAATGTGTCGACAGACGGATAAGAGACTCCACTAATTCTTTAGACAGTGTTGCACATGTGGCCGGGCCCGTCCGAGTCCTGAGTGCAAGGTCAGGGACGGGGGGCTCTCTGCTCCACAGACGTCTGTTTCCCATTAGGAGGCTGAATGACTAAGGCAGAGGCATATCCCATGTTGCTGTGCGTCGTTCGTCTGCCGCTCCAGGGCCCTGGGGTCTGGGCTCCGTCACACTGCCTACGGCTTTCGAAGGGAACTTGCTTAAAGGCAGCTGGCAGTATCGATCCCCGCCCCCCCCCCCCCCGCGCCGCCCCACGGGGATAGACTACACGCCCATGTGTTTCTCATAAAGCTGTGGCTTCTCGTTTCAGAGGAGGAAGGGGGTGTGCAAGGCCTGGACCTGGCAGGGCAAGGCATCCTCGGGGTTCTGAGTCCCTCGGCGCCTGCCATCAGGGCTTGGCTGGTTGATCTTCCAGAGCTGACCATGCTCGAGATCTTGGACTTGGATGAATTCCTTTGGCCCCTTCTGCTTGTGTGGGCTTCAGGGCTGCGGGTTCCGGCTGGTGGTGGCACCCACTACCTTCTGGGCAGCCGGCTCTGGGGGATCTGGGGGTGCGTGGAGCAGGCGGTGGTCCCCTTGCCCGGGAGCACTCTTCATACGCTCCTGCATGGGTGCTGCCCCTTTGAAACTTCATAAAATGACCGCAGGTTTCCGGCACCGGTAAGCTGGCTGCTGATGTGCTTCTGTGTGAAGACTGTGCGTTTCTGCATTCGTCTTTGCCTGCTCCTGCCGGCTATTCCTGCTGCACAGACAGACCCACAGAGAATACAGGTTGCAGTGGGTGAATAGTTAGTTGGGATTAGGACCTTGGTCTAAAACTCTATGAAAGATCGAACACGTCTGACTTCTTCCTGAGTGATGTTTCCCAGTTTCAAAGGGAGGGGAGCTGAGTGTGGGGCTCAGAGGTTCACACTTGGTTCTGTCTTTTTGGAAGGCTGATGATAAGTCTTACGTTGTTCTGTTCTGAGTTTGTAAACTGTGATCCTGGCCTTCTGCACAGGCGGGATGGCTCCTGGGGTAGGTCTTAAGGAACCATTGCTAGGAAATGGCAGACGTTCAGCAGATAGTGGGAGGTGGTCTCTCTGGTTTTATCCCTCAAGTCCCAAGTGATCCAGGTGTGTGAGTTGACTTTTAAAGTCCACACCTGAGCCGCTGCTTGCCATCTCCCAGGAAGGAAGCTTTCCAGAGAGGCTGAAGAAGCCCTCCAGCCCGACCTCCCCCTGGAAGTTGATGGATGTCTGTCTTGCTGTTAAAAACCATGTTCTGTTGTCTCAGCCACACTCTAGTAGAGGCAGTCAAGGGCCAGAGGGACCGAAATCCAAGTGGAGCCCAGACCACCGTCACTGGGCAGCCTGCGCACACCACCTGCTGGGGGGCCTCGAGTGTCCAGGACCGCGTGTGCCCTCAAAGGGTGGGAGCCTCCAGTGGGTGAGGGTCCAGGACGGTCGCCTGCCCAGGTCAGCCTCATCCCAGCAGAGAGAAGTGCGGCACACGCGGGTTGTCTTAGTTGGGGGGAGGACAAACACTGGAGCTACTTCACAGGAAGCTCCTGAGTTCATGAACCTTAAGCATAAGGATTCTGTTTATCTTTTTCTCGGTTTCCCAATCTGGAAAGAATTTAAGAAGCACCACTGACCCCTTCCCCTCACCTTGGACCTCAGTGGGACCTGAGTCTGTGATAGCTGATTTAATTCGAGGCCAGAGGCCCCACAACACGCAATCAGTGCTGTTCAAACATTTCTCCTTAAAGTAGAAATGGCAACCCCCCCGACCCTCTGACACCATTATGTATTTGTGTCCCAGTAAGCACTTTTGTTTTATGATGATTTTTGCTTGATCTTGCGGTGATGGTTGTGTGTGCGCGAGGACCGTGGGATCTGTTTGTGGTTTCTCCTTTCCCCTTCCTTCCTCGAAGAAAACGACCAGACGATCTTCTCCATCTTCAGTGATTTCTGGTGCCTGACAGTGTGGATCCTCGTTTGGCAGCTGTGTGGGCACAGGTGCGTGTTGCCCGCGGTGCTGGGCCAGGCCAGTTGCATTGGCCGTGGCTGCTCGGAGTGGCAGACGTGGCTCCCGAGCCCTGGAGGGCATCCCTGGGGGCATCCTAACATCGGGGCAAACCACCTGTTTGTAGCCGCCGGGAGCTGGGAGATCAAGAACTGGGATGTCCCCCACTGCGACGGTCGTGTTCTCCGGGTCCCCGGCCAGCGTCCCCTAATAAGTGAAGCCCTTTTGTGTCCTAGTAATCTTGAATGTCTGCTGACCCCTTCCCTCGGTGTGTTCTCTGCTGAAAGTTAAGGTCACACTGACAACTTTTGAATGTATTTTGAGTTTTGTGCTCATTGGAAATTGACACAATAATGCCTATTCTTCCTCCAGACTTTGCTTTTATACTTTGTTTTGTTTTTACTGGGGTGGGGATGGGAACGCCCTCATGCCTTTATGGGGCAGCATTTTAAACCTTTGCCAAAATTGCCGATGGGACCTACATGTGCTTCCGCTCCATCCTATTGAAGGCAAACACCTGTCAGCTGTTTTTTATCTTTAATCTCCTGTGTGTGTTTCAGTGCGTGTGTGTATGTGACTGTGTCATCTCCAGTTTTTGGATGAGATGCTTGGTTTGCATTAAAATCCCGTTACTCCCAGCTTTGTTTTCATTAAGAAACCTAACAAGGAGCTTTGTAAATACAACGGATTTTATTTCTCCTCCCTTCCTTTAATGTAAAGGAAATTGTTGCGTATACTTACGGGGAAATATTTCCATTAATGATGTTCATTTTGTCTTGGACAAGTGTATGTTTCTAAATGGAGCGGAGAGGCAGATGATGTCGTGAGCAGCGCCCCAATGACCTTGAGCTCCGCAGCACCTCCTTGCTCTGCGGCAGCTGTACCCGTGGACCCGTCCTGGTCACCGCATGGTTATGGGTGCCGTCTGTTCAGGTCGCTGGGTTCCGTCAGTGAATACTGCGTTTGTTGGGGTGGGGGCAGGGACAAGTGGGGGGGGTGCACAAATAAAGCTGTGGCTAAATTACGATTTTGTCGCTCTGGGGCTAACTGTAAACTCTCCTAGGAGTCCGTGGCCATCCCGTTAGTAGGTCCCTACGGGTAATCCGCCTTGCAGACTCTCACCAGGACAGTATTTTGTCATGAGAGAGCAGCTCTGGTACAGGATGCTTTAATTTAGCAGGGACTCCCAGATGATTTAAATTCTCGATCCTGTGATGATAGCCATGTGATGCTGCGTGCTCCGAGCGGTTCTCCTTTCATTGTCTGCCAGCCCAGCCCGTTGCTGTTGCCCAATAAAGCTTGTGTACTTTATGCCTCCGGGGGATCATTTTAATTTGTGCGGAACCATGAATTCTGGTGTCAAAATGAAGGCTTTTTATTATAATGCTGTTTTCTGTGTAACTCACGGTACAAAAAGTGTAAATGGCTTTTTCTCCAGTTAAAGTTAACTGCGATTTTGGCAAAAAGAAAAAGGAAAAAAAAAACACCCCATTCCCAACCCATGCATTGTTGTTTATTCTCTACTGTCGTCTGTTACAGACATGGCATAATTTCAAAAGGTGATCGATAGAAGTAGGAAAAAGAGCATTTTATAAGATTCATTTTTTATTTATACGCACAGTCCTTGATCAGTTCAGAAACCTTTTTAAAAATTTTTTTTAAAAATTTTAAAATTTTTTTATGTGTTTTTTTAAAGATTTTATTTGTTTATTCGACAGAGATCACAAGTAGGCAGAGAGGCAGACAGAGAGAGAGAGGAGGAAGCAGGCTCCCCGCTGAGCAGAGAGCCGATGCAAGGCTTGATCCCAGGACCCTGGGATCATGACCTGAGCCGAAGGCAGAGGCTTTAAACACTGAGCCACCCAGGTGTCCCACTTTTTTTTTTTTTTTTTTTTTTTTAATCAGGTGATAGATTTAGGAATCTATCCAGTCACTGTGGATATTAAGGGGGGGCACGTGTGGTGACAAACACTGGGTGATACACGCAACTCATGAATCCCTGAGCGCTGTAGCAGTGCTAATGACGTCTTACACCATGGCTAGCTGAGCATAATAAAAAAGGAACGCAGTCACCTAAGTTTGAGGCAGAAGAGGTTTGCAAGCTGTTGTGTACGAAGCAGAGGACATGTTTTATTCATTTCACCCAGTGCCTCTCAGCCAGGGGCGCTTTTGTCCCCCAAGGGACTCACAGTAGTGCCAGAAGGCATTTTCGGTTGTCCCTGTTGGGATGGGCTGCTGAGGGACCTAATGAGGGAGAAGCCAGCGATGCTGCAGGACGGCCCCCACAACATGGAATTAGTCGGCGCCAGATGTCCGGCGTGCCGAGGTTGAGAGTCCTTGTCCCCATCCCCCTGCCTCCCGCACGCGTCCGTGTTATCATTTGCAGGAGACTTTCTTCATTTCCAGAGGATCGCAGCGTTGGGAACGCCCGAATCTCAGGAAACCAGCTACGCACACGCCCAACTAGCCCAATGTTTTAATTAGGAGCTATTTGAGGTGTGAGCTGGTGGTTTCCTCCTACTGGCCGGAAGGGTCATCCTCCGCTTATCAAATAGAAAGAGAATCGTAAACCCAGCAGCGTCTCAGTCCCGTGGCAGCTCCTCTGAGCGGATCGGAGGCGTGTGCTCTCAGCCCCTGGGATGTGGGCTTCAGCGGGGTAGACCGACCCATGGTACTTTTCCTTAGTGGGGTGCTCGTGAAGTAGCCGCCTGGGCTGTGAAATTCCATGGGCGAGCGGACACTGCTCCCTTCGCGCCACTAGGGGGAACTTGAGATTGAAAGACCTTTATGTTTCCTGTTTTCAACCACCAGGAAGGTCCTCGCGCCCAGCTGCTGTGTTCAAGACGCGGCTTTCATAGCTCAGAACTGATTTCATGGCCAATGGCTCCGTCAAAAACAGACATTGCTTTTTATGTTGTTGACCAGACTATTTTGCTGGGCTTCGCTTTAAAAAAAAAAAAAAAAAAAAAAAAAACCACGCACAAAAAAACTAGGGTTTGAAGGGGCGGGGAGTGTGTGGGAGATGAATATTTATTTGATCTTGGATATTTGTATTCTTGAATATTTGGCAACGGGGAGGCCTTGCCCTACTCCTTATTCAGGCTAATAAGGTTTTGAGATGAAATGTTCCAACACCCCAAGTACTTTAACTGTTTTTGTTATGAAACTTTTCAGGGTGACATGAAGCCCGGCGGTATTTGTGAAGAGATCTATAAATGATGGATTTGCTCACCTCAAAATAGAACTGTAGTTCGCTCCAAACTTTCCAGAAGTCGAGCACAGTAACAGAATTCATTCAGGACTTGCTAATTTCCTACTTGAAACGGGTTACATAACAAGAACAGCCCCGTCTTCGTGCCTCTCAAAACTCCCCATGCAGTGATGGTGAAATGTATCATTAAAAGCTAGAAATAGCTTTGCTCAACTCTGGGGAAAAGAGGAGGTTTTTTTTCCCCTGATAGCTCCCCCTTTCCTTCACCCAAACATTGCATAATGTTAAAAAAAAAAAAGTCAACTCTTTCCGTGGGATTTAATTTCATTCTCCATGTGGCTGTGGTCGGAGGGTAACTGCAGCGCTCTGGGGGCTGGCAGATTTTTGGGGGATCACGCATGCCCGGATCAGTTTCCATCCGAAGCCTTAGCAGACAAACACGCCCGATGCTGGGGTTTCTCCCTCCCCCCCCTCCCCCTTTGGTGGATGGGAAGGCGTAGCGTCTTCTCAGGGAGCCTGCCTTCTCTTAGGAACGTCAAAGCCAAGCCACCCCTCAGCCTTCCATGTTGAGGTTTGGACTCTGAAGTGCATTCCCATTAAGATCTGGGGTAATTGAATCATATTGTGAGGTCACTCACTCGACAACCTGTGTCTGACGTCCAGGCAGGCCCCATTTCTTAGAACTCAGCCTGCAGGTTCTATTTTGCTCACACTAAGAACTTGGTGTTCCAAGCCTCGGTGGTCCATTTTCAAGAGATTTAAGAGCAAAGTCTTTTCTTTTCTTCTATTGAATCCAGATAAGCCCAGGAATGTTTTTAAATTTTCTTCAAGGAAAATTGCAGAATCTTGAAGGAGAAAGGGGGACAGGGGTTATGTGGAATAGGTTTTTTTGTTCATCAAATATTTACTGAACACCTAGAATGTATTGGGTACTGTTCTCTGGGCTGGAAGACAGTGGAGAAGAAGATGGGCAGTCCCTGCCTTCACAGTGATTACATCTTTGTGCGATGTGCGAGAGACAGAAGACATACAGATTCTAGGGTCCTAAGAAAAAAACAGGGTGAGCGGTGGGCAGAGGGTATTTTTCTGGCAGAAAGACTGGAGAAAGTGATAGGGTCAGAGAGGCACCCTTTGGGAATGGGCCTGCTGAAGCAGAAGCCTGAAGGATGAAGAGGAGGGAGTCATGGCAAGGTCTGGGGGAAGCAGCATTCATGCAGTAGGGTGTGCAAAGGATCTGGGGTTGGAAGGGCTGGGTATTTTGGAGGAGCAGAAAGAGGGGCATATGGCTGGTGTGCTAAGACCAAGGGGAAGCATGGAGGAGATGAGGGCAGGGACATAGGTTAAGGCCTGCAGACCATGGTATTCAGACCAAGGAGCCCTATCCCAAGAACTGGGCAAGCATCATTCAAGTTTGCCTGCTGCACTTGAACTGTGTCTGAGAGACCCTGTTTCCCTGCCATCTCCTATGCCCCACTGACCCATCCCTGCCTGTTCTCATTTCCACCTCTGTGGTCTAAGAGGGCTCCGGGGGAGACCCACCCCTCCCACTGGAATCAACCCCCTCCCACCCTGGTATTTCTTGTGATTTTATTGGCATAAACGATGCTATTAAATAAAGGGGAGAAGAAGCTGGTCCTTGGATGAAGTTCTTGCTTTTCCAGCAAATATTACCAAGGCCCTTCTGTTCTGCTTGGGGTGCAGTTGGCGGTGGTTCATCCGAGTCCTGGAAAGCAGGCCACCTCAGAATTGGGAGGTGAGTCGGGCTGGGGGGGGGGGGGACAGGTAGAGAGAAATGAATGGGGTCACATTCTCCGAAGTTGCCACATTTCCAGAAAATGCCCGCTTGGGTCTGATTTGGGAGAGGAAGCCTGCGTGCAGGAGCCCAGGCTGTGTTCAGATTCCTCCCGAAGAAGGGAGGAGTAATGAGAACAGGCTGTGGAAAAGAATGTAGTTAGTGTCTTAAAGATGGGCAAATATTCATTCTCATTTGTCCTTTTATGTGAAACAGATTTTTAAAAAAGGCAATTGGAGTAGCTAATGACATCCAGAGCCCTGTTGATTCTGCGGGGCGAGGGGTGGGGGCTTACATGGGCCCCACCGATTAATCAGACCCAAAGAAAGAGGTGAGTTGCTCAGGAATTCTTCAGAGACAGGGCCAATAATTAGAGTGTAAGATGCTACTCTCTATGCACATAACTTAACCTCATTTTCTCAGGCTGCTCATCACCCGCCAGAATTAGCAAAAATCAGACCAGGACGAATCTGCTTGCTGGGCTGACTTGTGCAGACGTGGAGACTTCTGCTCCGAAATGGCTTCAGGCTTGAAGAAGACACCAAGAAAAACCGAAGCCTTTCCTCTGGGCCCTAACGCGAGGGGGAAATAGAAATGAATGCAATGCCGCTTTAGGCGAGGTGCCAGAATTGGGGGACAGGCGGCTTAGGGACATGTGCTATGGACCCAACTGGAAAGGAGACGGATTTGAGTACCAATTCCCGTATTTACTGAGTGATGGGGGGGTGTGTGCCGATTCTTACAATTCTCTGAGCTGGGTGCCTCACCCGCAACAAGAGCTCAGCAGTGGGGGGAAGCGGAGGAAGTCGTCGCTGTACCTCCACTGGGGACCTCTGAGCCAAGGGCGGACTGCACGTGGGGGGAGGCCTCACTCCCAGACTTGTGTGCCTGTGTTCTTCAAACAGCGAGGTCCCCCAACTGGAGAGAGAGTTTGCAGGGGATTTCAGACCTTGGGTAAAGAGGCAATGTCCCCCCCCTGAGTCCTTCCACTAACCTTTACTGGCCTTGCGGGTGCTCTGCCTTTGAATGCCCACCCCGGGTCCTATTCTCCCAGCAGTGCCCTTCGTGGGACTCGAACCTGCCTGCATCACGTGGGGCTGGCCTAGGCCTCCCTGGGGACACGCACTCCCCTTTGCGGCTGGGGGTAGCCATGTAGCTAAGGGAGAAAGGAAACTTCCTGAAGACTCCACTGACTCTGGTCTGGGAGGCTGGCCAGTCACTGGCCAGTCATTTAACACATATTTTTTCTTAACACAAAAGCAAATTCATTAACGTAATAGAGGAGAAGGCAAATTTTGCTTGAGTTGTAAAAAAGAAACCACAGGCCTAGGCGATGTGTTGCGGGGAGGGATGGCTGGTGCCCAGGCAGGCCGTGCCCCTTCATGGCTCCTCTGTACGGATCTAAGGGACAGCTGGTTTTATCTTTAGCCAGCCCGGGGCCAGGCCCATGGTTGGGGCCCAGTAAACACTGAGGTTGTTTTTTAATTGTTATCGTGGTAAAATATACACAACATAAAATTGACCATTTGAACCGTTTTGGAGTGTCTCACCCAGGGATATTGAGTCATTGAGTTTTAAGAGAATGTTCTGGAAGATTCAGGAACCTGACTGAAAAAAGTGGGTCTGGCCTTCCTGTGGTGGTTTAGAGTTGTGCAGAGCTTTCCCTACTGACCCCTCATGATCCTGGGAGGCAGGTGTTGTCATCCCCATTTGGGAGGTGAGAAAAACGTCACAAGGAGGTTGAGATCGGATTATGCCCACACGATGGTGCTCTTCACAATGGCAAAGAAGTGGACATGTCCAGCAGTTGCTGGATACATAAACAAGATGTGGCCTAGCCCTACAACAGACATGGTTCCACCATATAAAGGAGTGACGTGTGCACGTGCCACGGCGTGGGTGGACGGTGAAAACACGACACTCAGTGCAAGAAGCCAGGTGCCATCGGCTGCATGCTGTACGTATATACAGCTGGCTCCATTTCTGTGACATGTCCGGAAGAGGCACATCTATGGAGACAGGAGGCAGATTCATGGTTGCCTAGGGATGGGGAAGATAAGGGGGAGCGAGGGGTGACCGCTAATGGGCAGAGAGCTTCTTGTTTTGGTGATTAAAACGTTCTGAAATTAGACACACAGGTGCACAACAGAGAATACACTAAAACCCATCAAACAGAATACTTTATTATTTTTTAAAAAGATTTTATTCATTTGTCAGAGAGAGAAGGAGCACAAGCAGGGGGAGTGGCAGGCAGAGGGAGAGGGAGAAGCAGGCTCCGTGCAGAGTGGGGAACCCAATGCGGGGCTCAATCCCGGGACCCCGGGATCATGACCTGAGCCGAAGGCAGATACTTAACCAACTGAGCCACCAGGCATCCTAAACAGTACATTTTTATTTTATTTTATTTATTTATTTGACAGAGATCACAAGTAGGCAGAGAGGCAGGCAGAGAGAGAGAGAGAGAGAGAGGGAAGCAGGCTCCCTGCTGAGCAGAGAGCCTAAAGATTACATTTTAAATGAGTGAGTTGTATAGTATGTAACTTATATCTTAACAACTGTTTAAAAAAAACAAACAAACTTGCCAATATTTTGTACCAGCTCTCATGAGGGGCCCAGACTCTCTACACCTCTGTCAGCACTTGGCATTTTCCCTGGTTTTACTTTGGGCTTTCTGGCAGATTTACCTCTTCTAGGTATGTTGTATGTTCCTAGTGGCTGATGACATTGAACGTCTTTGCATGTGCAATATTGCCACCCACATACCTTTTTGGGGAGGTGTTCATGTTTTTTGCCCTCTTTTTAAAAGTATGTCGCTTTCTTATTGTTGATTTCTGAGAGTTCTTTATATGTTTTGGATACAAAGATACTGTTGAATATGTGATTTGAAACTCTCCCTGCCCTGCCCGCCACCACCTGTAGCTCGGCGTTTCCTTCTCTTTATTGCCAGTATTTCTAATTCTAGCCCCTCTGGTCGGTGCGTGGTGATATTTCACTGTGGCTCGAATTTGTATTACATCACTTCTTAGTCTGGCTCGCAGAGTCTTGGGTCAACAGCATCTCTGCTACATGCATAGTGCTTTACATTCAGAATCTTTTCGAAGAGAGGGAGACCTGTTATCTTTCGTACAAACAAGGCTTTAAGAGATGCGTAACTAACACAGCTCCTAGGTGACGGGTGGGGTCCCGATTGGAGCCCTGCCCTGGTGTCTCAGAAGCAGTTGCCTCTTTTGAGAGGCAGTCCGCTCCAACCCTCAGCTTCAAGGCGCCTGTGAAAGCAACCACTTCACGTCTCCCCAGCCAGCTGCATGCCTTCATGGCATGTCACAAGAGGTTGAGAAATGCCAACAAAGATGACGAACGAAAGCTCCCTTGATTTGACTCTCGTCATCCCAAGGACCCTCCTTCCCTCCATCCCTGACATGGCAGTTCCCAGGGGTTTGCCACATTCTCTAGCTGCTGTCATTGTGGCTGTTCCCCCCTTCTAATTATGAGCAGAGTCAGCCCCAGGAGGGGGCAGAGGCCTTGAGCTATGAGTCATTGTGGAGATGTCATCACCCGGAGGGAGAGAGCCCCTGAGTAGTTTGGCGGCCCCATTCGATATCCATGGTTTGTGTATTTTATCAAGTGCCTCTTAGGCGCCAGGCAGCTTCTAGGCACTGTGGAGGCAACATTCATGGCCCCTGCTCACGTGTCCCTTCTCAGAGAGCCCTTTGCTGACCGCCCCATCTAATGTGACAGCCCCGTCACTCCCCAGCCCCTCACCCAGCTGTATTTGTCCTCAGCCACCTAGCACTCTAAGAGCGTTTCCAGCCCCACCTGAGGATATGTACGCTCTGTGAGGACAGGGCTCGGACTTATTTGCTGCTTGGGAAACCTCAAAAAAGGCGGCACATTGTGGGTGTTCATTAAATGTGGGATGAACAAAGGAATTAAGTGAGTGGGGTAAGTGCATTTCATAGTGATAAATATCATAATGAATTTAAATCAGGATGCCATTAGGGAGACTGACCAGAATGAGGTGTGTGTGACTATTTTAGACTTGGTGGTCAGGCCAGGTATCCTTGAATAAGTGGAATTTTTAAAAAGATTTATTTACTTATTTATTTGAGAGAGAGAGAGAGCCCTCACACAGAGGAAGAGGGAGCAGGGAACCCAATGAGCAGGGAACCCGATGCAGGACTTGATCCCAGGATGCTGGGATCATGACTTGGGCAGAAGACAGATGCTTAACCAACTGAACCACCCAGACACCTGAACAGATGGATTTTAAGCTTGAATCTGAAAGACACAGGGAACCAGCATTCACAGATGTGAGGAGGGAGCATTCAGGACAGAGGAAAGCATGCGCAAATGCCCTGTGGCAGAAAGGGTTCAGTGTATTGAGAAATAGAAAGAAGAGCAATGGCAGCTGGGGCTTATAAGTGTCAGGAAGTGAGTACTGTCTGCAGGGAGGCATCTGCTTACTACCTACCCCGTCCCACCCTGCCTGTCTCCATTATACCAGAGCTCACTGTCATCTGACCTTTCCAGGCCAGTTTCAAGAGTGGACCCACTGTGTGTCATGTTGAGAGACTGCAGATCCTGGGATCATGGATTCCCATAGCCAGAGGGGTCAGGGAAGTGGCTCATACCCCAGACCACACAGCCCCAACTATGACTGAATTCTTTCTCCCAGTCCAGGGCTGTGGCTTTTGGTAGCTGGATCAACCCATGAGAAAACTCTCCTAATTCTTGAGAGAACGCCCTCGGGGCTCAGGAAATACCTCCCAAAAAAGAGTCTCTGGCAAGCCACATGGCTTCCAAATGGGGGTATGTATGCCATGGCATAGTGACTTCCACTTCTGTTATCTCACTGAGTCCTCATTGTAACCATGTGGGTGAAGGGAAATTAAACTCCTCTAACAGATAGGGACAGCAAGAAACAACTTCAGTGCCAGACCCGGCAACTCGTTAACCACAGCAAGCCGGGCAGATGTTGCACTCTGAGCCTGAGGGTTTACATCTGTGAAATGGGCACGGGTCTGTGTGTGTGTGAATGACCCGTCCCTGATAATACTTGTTGGAAGAAACAGATGTGGTGACAAGTGGGAAGTGCCTGGCAGGGTGCGTTGACATACAAAGCCATCCTGTATCAGGGACAGCTCTGTGCGTGCACCCAGCTGACGTCAGTCCTGGAGACATGAAGCAGGAAAGAGGGAGGGGGGATTAGGCCAGGATGAGGAGCGGCTGGCTGACTGGAACTTCAGCCTGGAACGGACAATAAGCAGGATGTGCTGGGGAGGTGGTCTCAGGCGCTAATGCACCTCCAGACGGGTCACGTCCAGCTGCACTGTCATCCCTCCAGCCCTCCATCTTGCCTCACTCAAAAGTCAAAGTCCTGGTGTCAGAGTCTCATGAGCTCAGCTTGGGTCCCACGACGGTATTTTGGCCAACAGTTTCTCCAGACCGCCTGCCTCGGGCAAGAGGTGATTCTCCAAACGGATTGCTGCTGTGTTCCCAAGAAGCAAGGGTGAATGCACGCTGGGTGGTCAAAGGATAATTCACGTCCCCTGTGGCAGTCGTGTTGGCTTTGCGGCTGAACTCCTGCTCAAGACCTCACCTCTCCAGGCTTCTGGTCCTCCTCTGCCCAATGAAAGCGCGGAGTTCCACACCAGCGCGGCTCTCAGACTCTCCCGTGGGGTTTTACCAAAATGAGGACCTGCCTTTTGGGCCATCTCTTTGATGAGCTTGGAGAACCTTCCCCGGCCTTCCCTCTTACATTGTCATTGGCCGGGACTGGACACTCGCCCACGCCGGAGCCAATCACGGGCAAGAGGCGGGGTGAAGCAAGACCAATCGGATTTGACTCCTCCTCTTCTGGAAATCCGGGCTCCCGGCGTGGGCTCCCGGCGTGGGCTCCCGGCGTGGGCTCCCGGCGTGGGCTCCCGGCGTGGGCTCCCGGCGTGGGCTCCCGGCGTGGGCTCCCGGCGTGGGCTCCCGGCGTGGGCTCCCGGCGTGGGCTCCCGGCGTGGGCTCCCGGCGTGGGCTCCCGGCGTGGGCTCCCGGCGTGGGCTCCCGGCGTGGGCTCCCGGCGTGGGCTCCCGGCGTGGGCTCCCGGCGTGGGCTCCCGGCGTGGGCTTCCATGTTTTCCCTCCCTGGGGTCGTGGCTTCTGTCCCACACACAGAATTCTCCGAGACCCTAAAAGCTTGAAAACAGGGTCAGGTGTCCTTTTTGGCCCCGAAGGTGTCCGTGAAGGTTGGTTGTGTCGCCCCTGTGCCGTGGAACACCTGCGGGGGAGGCCATCTGTCACCCACCAGGTAGCTCAGCGGCCGCGGGCATCGAACGTACCTACAAGGGCCAAAGCCAGTGGCCGACCTGGAGAGCAAAGAAACACCAGGTGGGAGCACGGGAGAAATAAGGCTTGTGGCTGCACTGGGGGGAAAGAAAAGAAGAGAAAAGAAAAAAGAGAAGAGAAGAGAAGAGAAGAAAAAAGAAAAGAGTCATCTTGCCAGGCAGTAGTGTTGACTTAAGGAGGTTTAATTATAGTGGCAGGTGAACCCCGCCCTGCCTTTCGGGGGCTGTCCCCCGCTCAGCTGTCAGCTCCGCTTACCTTCCAGAGACCTGACAGTTACATGGTGGCACTTTTCCACTCCCCGGGGACCTAAGGCAGCCACTCTTCTCAAAGCTGGTAACTGAATTGGAGGTGCTGAAAGAAATATTGCAATTGAAATAATGCTTTAGGGGACGTTTATATGCCTCGGAGTGAATTAGTGTCTTTAAAAAAAGAAAAAAGCCCCTTCTCTGTGCACAAATATATACTTTTCACATTCCTTTTGAGGCACCAGCGATTTTAACAGCAGTGTAAATCAGACTTTACAGGCTATGTATTTCAAGTATGGAGTTCATTAAACCTGTGAAATTTGACGTTTGCTTCGGGGCGTGGCGAGGGTCCGCAGTAATGAATCACAAATTGTGTTGGGCTCTCTGATCAAGTTCAATATGCTAACTACCCCCGTGGACTTGCACAAAGAGGCCATTTCTCTCCGAGCCTCCCCAAACCCGGTTCTCCTAGGAACCCTTCTTCAAGGGACAAGGGACTCACGGACGAGGTGGTCCCACCATCTTTATTGAAGTTGAGAAGCACGTGGGAAGTATTCTTTTCATTGATTCCAAGTGGTGCCAGGGCATTAGTTGAGGGTCGATTTACTAAACCCTTGCTCAGTGCCAGGCTCTGTGCTGGCTTCCAGGACCCAGTGGCAGGTGAGACGGTGTCTGACCTGGTGGAGTTTGTAGCTTTGCGGGGAGGGGCGGGGGGAGACAGTCACAGAATAATTACTCCCACCAACAGTTAGGCAGTGGCCTGAGAAGTGCTAGGTGAGAAGCGCTTTGAGGCCGCGAGGGGACTTAATTAATTTGTGGGAGTATTAAGAAAAATCTTTCTGGGAGTCATAGTTAAGCAGAGATTTGAAGGATGGTTGGACCTTTGCTAGATTAAGAGCTGGGAATGTGATAGGGATGGAGACGGGCTTGTGACAGGGTAGAGAGCCTGCCCTGCACTTAGTCATTGGTTAAGTATTTATGGACTTTTTTGTGCTCTGGGTTAGTCCTAACGATGGAGAGAAAACTGGACAGCTGCATCAACTGAGATTCATGGTTGCAAGAGACAGAAGCCCAATTAATTGGGAACTTGATGGTTCATGTACCTAAAAATCCAGGGCTGACTTCAGGCATGGCTGGATCTAGGATGAACATGATACTAGGCGTCTGCCTCTGTCTCCTGACTTTGTTTTGCTTCTTTCTAAGGCAGAACCTCTCTACGTAATGGCCCCAGCAGCCCAGGATCATATTCCACTAGTTTCCAATCCCAGTCCACAAAGTATCTCCCTCTCATGAATCCAGCAGAACTTCTAGGTCTGAATCACATTGGTTGGTCACACAACCAACTTGGGACAATCTCTGTGGCTGGGAGCTTGGGAATGCCCTGGTGGGCTGGCTCTGGGTCATGTGCTGTTCTTGAAGCCAAAAAGGTGGGGTGAGTTCTGTGTAGGCTGCAAAACAAGAGTAGAGGTAGAGTGGCTCCCCAAAGGAACACTGGTAGATAGGGTAATGGATGCCTGGCAGGCAGAATGTCTGTCCCAAGGTCCAGGCTTCAGGGAGTGACTCTTGGCGTATCCTGCCAGGTGATCACAAGTGTAATACGCCTCACCAAGCTCCTGGTCTTTGTCACTCATTGTGCTCAGAAAGAGCTGAACAAGGCTGAGTTCTTGTCATCTAAGTCCCTGTCTCTCTGAGACGGGATAGGAGGTAGGGAAGTGACCAGGAGTCCAGGGTGGGTGGGGGTCCTTTGAGAGGCCAGGGAGTGACAGGTGTGATTCTCATGGAAGAGATGCCCCCTGCCTGAGAGATGCCTGAGGGAGACTCCGTGTCCCACTCGGCAGTGGAATGGCAAGGGCGTTTCCGGTCAAGGAAAGAGCAGGACCGAGGACACGGGCTGGAGCATGGGGTATTCTGCTAATTGTTCAAGAGGGACTTTTCTCAGAAGCATAGAGATGTGCAGGAAAATAGTGGCGGCACAGCTAACAAAGGAAGTTGGAACCATATTGTTGAGTTGCCGGTGACAGAAACTTACGTCAAACCATTTCAGATCTAAAAAAAAGACAGATATACTGAGTGGCTATGGCTATACTGGCTTCAGGCACAGCTATATCCAGGGACATAAAGACATTTTAAAGATCACTCATTTCTGGGTCTCACAGGTCTGTCCTCCCCTATGGTGGCAAGATGGTCCTTAGCAGCTCCTGGCCTGCACCACCACCACCACCATCATCATCATCGTCTCCTTCAAAAAAAAAAAAAAAAAAAAGATTTATTTATTTATTTATTTATTTATTTATTTGAGAGAGAGATATCAGAGGGAGGGGCAGAGGAAGAGCGAGAATCTCAGACTCCACACAGAGTGTGGAGCCTGATGTGGGACTCAATCTCATGACCCCCCCAGGATGAAGACCTGAGCTTAAACCAAGAGTAGGACGCTTCACTGAGCCATCTGGGGGCCCCAGCCTGTGTCTCCTGAGGCTGGTAACACTGAGAGAGAGACAGAGGGAGAGACACAGAGGTAGAGAGAGAGAGACCTCAGTAGTTCGAGCCAGGCCCTGGGGGTGGCATGACAGGCCTGCCCTGGGCCACATGGCCAGTCTGAACCAACTCCTGTGTTCAGGGGAATGTGGCACACTCATCATCCCAGCCTGGGCTGTGCATTCCCCTGCCGGACCTGGGACCAAAGGCAGTCCCAAACCACATGATGCAAAGGGGGAGATTGTGACTCATACCCTGTCCCCCAAGAAAATAGAGAGCAGAGTTCCCAAAAGAAGAGGAAGAAGTTGGAAACCAAAGCAACGTGGGCGTCACAGGAGGGTTGAGCCCTGCAGGGAGGAAGCTGGTACTTATTTTGGAGGCCGTGGGAGCCAGTGAAGGTCGTGGAGCAGGGGAACAGTAGCACCATCCAGGCTGAAGAACCCTTTGGCAGTGGTGGTGAGAGACGGGTCAGCAGAAGTGGAAAGAGAAGTGAGGTGACGCGGAAGAGGCTTCTGTGTGGGGCAGGAGGCCTGAGACCTGCCTTAGACGAGGCAGTGACTGTGGAGTGGGAGGGAAGTCGCTGGGGTGGGGTGTGCCGGGCGAGGGACAGGGAGGCCCACCAGCCTGCTGGCCACTTGGTCGGGGCTGGGGGTTGGGAGCTACCCTTTGGAGGTGGTGGTGATTTTGGAAGGATGTGACCCTAGGCGAAGACAGGGCTTTGGGAGGAGAACAGAGAGGCCTATGTCTCTTCTCTGAGAGCATTTGGGGGCCAGTTGCTCATCCCATGGGCATTTGCACTCCAGCTCTGGGGAGGGTGGGTCCTCCGAGATGCCATTTTCCACAAAGCTTTCCAGATGTTTGCTTTGTTGGTTTGCTTGCTTTCCTCATTTTTTTTTTTTTTTTTTTAAAGAGGTAACAACAGAGAGAGAGAGAAAAAAAAAAAAAGCAAAGCCAAAGTTGAACATTAGGAGCCCTTGAGGAGAAGGGCCAGAAAGCCTGGGCAGAACATGCTAGAAGTTGGAGGTGTGGTGTTTGCCCCCAGTGTCTCGCTGCACCCTGCGCGCCCCTGCCCGTGTGAGGACAGTTTATTAAGTGTCCTTCCCCTTTCTCTGTGCCCAGGCCCTGAAGTCCAAAGGGAAAGGAGCTCTCTCGGTTTTCTGCTGAGCCCAGCCCCAGTGACTCAGACCTCCCCAGCCCCCATAGTCCATCCAGAGGGCGGCCTCATGGCTTCCTCTGAAGGAGTTTTGGGGAGCAGCTCGTGCCCCGGTCCCTCTTGCTTGGAGGTATCGCTCCTGGAACACGGACTGGGAGGGAAACATGGCTCTACCACTTACCAGCTGTGTGACCCCGTGAGAGTCATCAAAACTCTGAGCCTGGGGCGCCTCGGTGGCTCAGTGGGGTAAGGCCTCTGCTTTCAGCTCAGGTCATAATCCCAGGGTCCTAGGATTGAGCCCCGCATCGGGCTTCCTGCCCAGCGGGGAGCCTGCTTCTCCCTCTCTCACTCTCCCTCCTGTGTTCCCTCTCTCGCTGTGTCTCTCTCTGTCAAATACATAAATAAAATCTTAAAAAAAAAAACCAACACCAAAAAAAACCTCTGAGCCTCAGCTTACTCATGTCTGAAATGAGGACTATCTTTTGCCACCTCGTAGAGTCACGCTGGAAGGAGGAGGCAAGACAAGGCAGGGACAGCCTTCACCTTCAGCGTGTAGTGGACATTTCCAAATGCGAGCGGGCAATGCGCCTTCTCCTCACCGGCCATGTCCCTGCTCACACGGAATATCATAGTCCGAGGAAATCAATTTTGGGGCCCTGCGCTCTCCTGCCGTCGGGCCCTGGGGCTGGCCTGTGTGGAGGGAGGCAGAGCCTGAGGGCATCTCAGAGGTCTTACTAAAGATTGGGCCTCCGTGAAAGCCCAGCTCACCTCTTGGGTTCAGCTAACCTGGTCCAACTCGGGAGGGTGGCCAGATAAAACCCAGGATACTCAATTAAATTTGAATTCCAGAGATGCAGGGAATAAATTTTTAGCCTAAGTATGTCCCCACTATTGCATAACATATGCTAAAAAATGATTGTTTACCTGAAATTCAAAGTTCGCCTATGCCCTGAGCAACTTTACAAACTAGTCTAAGTAAGAAGAGGGAGTTTATTATTGAAGAGTCTGGGGCAGACTTCAGACCTAGTGGGATGAAGAGGTTCCAACAATGGGACTGGGATTCGGCTCCTCTCTCTGTGTCTTGGCTCCGCTTTCGCTGGGCTGACTCTACCCCAGCTTGGCCCTCCGGTTGCCATGGCGACCACATCCTTCCACCTTCCTTTCCAGCAGGAAAGAGTGAGTCCGCGCAGAGCCCAGCTGAAGACTTCTGCTGGAACCCCAGCCTGGCCTGGCTCACGTGCTTGTCCTTGAACCAATCCCCATGGTCAGGGGAATTCCGGGTGCCGATGGGCTCAGGCCTTGGTCCCCAGCCCCTCTCTCCTCCTTCCCTCTCTCTTTTGTTTGTCTATGAGAGGATGTTTTTCGTTTTTGTTTAAGATCTTATTTATGTATTTATTTATGAGAGGGCACGCACAAGCAGGGGAGGGAGAGGGATAAGCAGACTCCGTGCTGAGGGCACGACATGCAAAGGCCGACGCAGGGCTCGATCCCAGGACCCTGAGATCCTGACCTGAGTCCCGAAATCAAGAGTTGGATGCTTAACTGACTGAGCCACCCAGGCACCCCTGGAAGGACGTATTATTATTTCACTATATAGCGATGACATCCATTGCATTTTTTCCCCCCAGTGGCCCAGGAAGCTAGAGTTCACATTTCTCTGATTCCTGAGAACCTTAATCTCCTCTGTCTTTTGGAGGATCTAGTTTCTGACGACGTCGGTGGTGCTGTCCCCCGGGACGCCACCAGTGCTTAATAGGAAAGAGCGTTCTGCGGGCTTGTTCTGCGATGGGTTCCTGCCCGAGGCGTTCCCGATCTCATTCCGGTTCCAGCTCGTGGTCACGTGCGTCTGTGTTGTCACACCAGGATCTGGCAGTGTCCCTCCCCTGGCAGATGTCAAAGCAAGCTCTGCTTGGCAGGGACAGGCACCTCGAAGGGAAGATGATGTAGATTTACGACAAACACAGGAGAAAGCCCCATTTGGGATTGGAGATAAAAGTTTCAAGATGATTTTCTTTGACTTCACCCTTTCCCGGCCGCTCCTGCTGCGGTGAATCGAGATGCTCATCGGGTGATATGAAAACGAGGTTTTGAAAAAAAACCGCTTTTCAGATCTGCTTCGAGGCACAGCGGTTCTCAGCCCTTGACAGGGGCTCCCTGCGAGCCTGCCATCTTGTCTGCATGTGACCCAGCTTTAAATTGGGGATGAAGCCCGTTTGAGTGTCCAGATGAGGGAGGGAAAAGGGCGACTGCCAGAGAGAGATGTGTGGGGCTGTTTCGTCAGCAGGCGGGTGAACGGCATGCACGACCCGGGGTCTCCCAGAAGTCTCCTGCCCACCCCGGCAGTGTTGCCTTTGAGTCCGTCTGAGGAACCCGTGACCGCTGCACACCAAGGGTGCCCTCCTACCCGCCAGAGTCAGCAATGACAGTGACCACCAGTGTGCCTTGCATGCGGCCAGCTGTGAGAGACGGGAAGAAGTAAGTCAGGGAACTGAGGGGAACCATGTACAGAGCCTCTATTTCATCTGTTGGCTCTGGGCTGGAGCCCTGGTGTGAGTCCCCTTTCCTCACAGCTGCTAGTTAAGTATGATCATCTCTTTCTTATACATAAGAAAACGGGGTATGCTGCCTGGGACACTTTTGCCCACAAGTAATGCAAAACCTGACTCAAACTGGCTTAAACTGACTGCCTTCAGAGGAAGCGTGTGATCTCATCATCAAGATGGGCTTCAGGAATTGCATGATCAAAGCTCTGGTTCCATTTCTCTGCATTTTCCTTAGTTTTCCCTAGTCTTTCTTGGTAGCAAGCAACTGGGGCCCCATTCCCAGGTTTCAAGCTTCTGTAGATGAAAGAGAAGGTGTTGCAAATGACAGAAAACATAACTCAAAGTGGCTGAAGTGAAAAAGAAATGTCTTCATATAGATGAGAGGCTAATGAAGTTTTTTGTGGCTGCAGGTATGGCTGGATCCAGGGGCTCAGATGTTGTCAGCAGCACTTAATCTCTTTCAATCTCTTGGCCTTTCTCTATGTTGCCTATATCCTCTGATATCTTACTATATAGAATGCAGGACATCAAGGTAGCTGATGATGATTCCAGGCAAATATCCTTCCATATCAGGAGGGAAGAGAGAATGTATGTGTGAGTGGGATTCTCTTTTCTAACAGTTCAAACTAAAGTCCTGGGACTGATTCTCACTGACTTGAGCCAACGGTCTGAACGCTGATTCGCTGGTCCTCTACCTACCCCGAGAGCTGGGAATAGAGTCAAAAAGGTCTGATCCCACAGTAAGAATTGGAGTACTTATTCCAGAAGTGGGCAGGGACATTGGGGGCTAGGGGCAAAGGTGTGAGTATTTAGAAGGACCTGTCTGCAGAAGGATCCCCCCACAGGCCATGGCATAAGGTCCCTCTTGCCCCCAGGGACCTGACTGAGTCAGGGCTTCAGGACTGTTCAGGATTGGGGACCTTGAGATTGTCTTCTCCTGCATTCCATGCTCTGACTGCAGGTTGGAGGAGACAGGGCGGTGGGAGGCATGCCCTCCCTGGAGTCTTTTGCTCACAGTCCCCATTTTGTTTTTTCATTTTGCTTTTACTCTTGCAGCTGAGGACAATACAATAGTACACAGCTTCCTGACTCCAGGGTGAGTCACTGCCACGAAAAAGAGTCACTTTGAGAGACTCTGGCCCATGTAAACAATTCGGTCGACGGCAGTGTCTTTGCAGAAGGAAGGAATGAGGGAGAGAGGGATGGAAGGAGGGAAAGGGAGGAAGGACAGAGAGAAATGTAATTCGTGGAATACAGAGCCTCCCCCGGGAGTGCTTCCACACCGCCCTCTCCTGCCGCACGGGCCGGGTTCTGTGGGAGGACTGTCCTCTTGATGCTTGGTTCACCCGCTCAGGCTCCCGGACGTTAACGCCTGGGCTGCAGAAGGCGCTTCTAAAGACACGTCAAATGGTTCCCAAATGGGGCAAACTGCGAGATCTTCCAGAGGACTTGGCTCTCCCCACATCTGCCTGCCCCTGGGAGAAGTCGCCAGGCACGCGCGTGAGCTGGGGACTGGAGCGGTTTGGGGATAAAGAAGTTGGGAGTTTGGGTGCATTCGATCCTGAAAACAGAGGCATCTAAAGGAATCTTCAGCTCCTAGTTTTTCTCTAGAGCTGGGTCAGCAAACTTTGTGAAGGGCCAGACTTCAGACATTTTCATCTCATAGGTCATACGGTCTGTGTTGCAAGTCAGTCCTACCACTCTGCCATTTTATCGTAAACACGGCCATAGACAGTCCATAAAGTAATGCAGGCGTTCCAATAAAACTTTATTTATAAAACCAGGCAGTGGGCTGTATCTGGTAATAATTTGTCAACCCCTGCTTAGACCAAAGAAATTGTAGGAAGAATTAGCACCCTGAGTCAGAAAGCTGGCATTTTTTTTTAATGTCGGCTTTACTAAATTTTAATTTGTGTGTGATGAAACACAGGTTTTAAGTGTACAGTTCAATCAGCCAATGCAGAACGTCTCTGTTGCCTTTCACAGTGACGCCGCCCCCCGCCCCCCATGCTGTGTCCAGCAAGCTGCTGATGTGACTGCCATCTTCCAGATTGGTTTGGATGGTGCCAGCATTTCATATAAGTAGACGGGGCGTGCTTTGCACTAGGAAAGGCCAGGGATCCTGAACCTCAGTGCCCTGTGCCCCTGCTCTAGCATGAGACTCTGTCTTCCCTGCAGAGGCTGCCAGCCCCAGCGTCTGCTCTCCCTGGACCCAATCATGGCTCAGAAGGCAGGGAGCCCCAGAGCACGAACAGCGGCTCCTCTGCTCAGTGGCCCAGAGCCACCAACCAGGCCTGGGATGAGCTGTGTTTACCTTGGAAGGCCCGACCTCTTTTGTAACACTCACTCATTGTTGCCAGGAGCCCAAAAATACTTTTATTAATGGAAAAACAGGGATGGATCCACAAAGAAATATTTTGACAAGGCCAGAGGAGTCAGCGGGAAGGTTTAGAGCATATCCTCAGGAAGCTTGGGCTTCTTATCTTCCACGGAGCCCACTGTGGGGAACGTGCAGCATGCTTCTCCCAGCGTGGGGCCTGCCCCCGTTTCCAGAAGAGGCTCCGAGGCATGGCTTCCTGGGCTGGGTCATGCTGAGGTAGCTTTCTGCAACGGGGCCCGGTCTGCACCCCACTCTAGGTACGGCTCCCCATAGCCCAGCGGCTTTGTTCCGATGACTGCCCCCATCCAAGTGTTCTCTCCCCGCTTCCCTTGACTGCAAATGAAGGCTCAGTGCTGGCTCCAGACATCTCTCCGGGCTCCCAGGTGCCTACCAGTGCCTGCAAGTTCCAGCATGCTTTTCTAGCTCTCCTGGAGAGAGCTCTCTCTCATATGTGCCAGCTGTTAATTTGCGTTATTTTATTTTAAAAGATTTTATTTATTTGAGAGAGAAAGAATGAGCAAGAGGGAGAGAGAATCTGAAGTAGACTCCAATGCTGAGTGCAGAGCCCGACACGGGGCTCGATCCCACAACCCTGAGATCGTGACCTAAGTGGAAACCAAGCGTCAGACACTTACCTGACTGAGTCACCCAGGCAACCCATGCCAGGTGCTATTTTAAATACCGTCAAATGTGCTAACGCCCCACAGCAGCTCTCCAGTTGGGTAATACTATCCCCACTGTGTGGATGAGGAAACTGAGGTACAAATCAGTGAAATAACTCCTCTAAGATCACAGAGTTAGTGAGAGGCAGAGCTAGGATTGGTACCTAGGCCAGCTGGTTCTGGAGCCTGACTCTTAACCCCACTTCTGACCATCTTTCTGAAGTGCATATGTGATCGCGTTATGGTGTGTCTCTGTACTTGAGGTCTTTGTACTCTTATTTATTTATTTATTTGACAGAGAGATCGTAAGTAGGCAGAGCAGCAGGTGGGGGAGGGGGAGGAAGCAGGCTCCCTGCTGAGCAGAGAGCCCAATTGGGGGCTCGATCCCAGGACCTTGAGACTATGATCTGAGCCGAAGGCAGAGGCTTACCCCACCAGGTGCCCCAAGATCTTTGTATTCTTAAAATGGAATCCACATTGCTTAGGACAAGTTTAGTTGTTATATTGAAGATCCCCAAATAACAGTGGCCTAACCAAGTTAAATATTTTTTTTTTCTCTTATAAGAGAACCCAGTTTGGAGATCTAGGGTTGATATGGAGACCCCACAATCCTCAGGGACCTGAGCTCCTTCTAGCTGGCAGCTTTGTCTTCCTTAACACAGTTTCTACCTCTTGGCCCCAAAATGGCTGCTTGAGCACCTACCATCAAGTACCCATTTTAGCAGGAAGAGAAGAAGGGGGAAATAGAGAGTTACCCTTTAAGAGTTTGATTCCAGGCCTTTCTACCATGTGACTTAGGTCAAGTCATTTAACCTTGTTCATCATCTTTGGAAAGGGAAAATATTTGAACTTCTTTCAGAGATTATAAAGACTAGATGAGTTAATACATATCAAATACTGGGGATAAGGCAAAGTGTAGAATAAACCTTAAATTTTAGCAACTGTTATTGACACCATGTAGATGACACTGATCGTGAAGGCGGACGTGACTAGGTTATATGGCTCTCCCATGAGTCGTATGGCTCTCCCATGTGTCTCCCAAGCCTCTCCCTTAGCAGGACTAGCAACCTGCTTTGTAATGTGTGTTGACCCCTCTTGCCCCCACTGGATGGAGAGCTCCCTGAAGAGGCATACTCTCTGTCTTCTTTTCCCACTGTGTCCCCAGCAGCAAGTTCACGATCACACGGCAGGTGCCCAGAAAGTCTGTCAAATGCATGAAGTAGTGAATATTTCCAGTGCTAGCAGGCTCCCTGCCATAGAGAATGCTGCCTCAGGGCCTTTGCACATGCTGTTTCTGCTGTTGTCAGTGTGTTTCCCCAGCTATCTGCATAACCAGTTATGCCATTTCACTCTGCTCAGTGCCAGCTCTTCAGTGAAGCCTTCCCTGACCATCCTGGCTGAAATCATCCCCTTCCCCCATCCCTTTCTAGCTTCTTGTTTGACTTTGTTTTTTTCTTGGCACGTATTGCCATGCAACGGTATCATCGGAATTCACGTGTTCACGTTCCATCTCCCCCCTGGACTGTGCGCTCAGGAGAGGTAGCCTCTGCCTCTCTTTTGTCACAGCTGCATCCCCAGTGCCCAGAAGATTGCAGGTATGTGACAATGTCTGTTGAATAAATAAGCAAATCGACAAGAGAGCCCGTTTGGTTTTTGAAGGATGAGGAGTAAAATTCGAGTTGTATGCACCTCAGTCCTCTGAACAAATGGAAGGCCTGACTCTTTCCAGCTTAGCTCTCAGAAAAATGCAAACGAGATAAACCTTTCCTTTTCCCCCTTTCTTTTTCTTCTGCCCGCAGAAGGAGAAAGGCAAGCCAAGCCGATTCCCTCTCACTCCACGTCAGCTCTCCAGCTTCTAGGAAAATCTTCCCCATCCCTGAGGGCCCCCGGGGCATTCCGAGGGCCGCCTTTGGCCTCCTGCCACATCCCGGCTCAGCCAGTGATCTTGGAGCGGTGGAGGGAGCCCCGCAGAGGGGCAGGCTCTCCCTGGAAACTTGCTGTCAGCAGGCCGATGAGCTGGCAGGGAATGTCCACGGTTCTCTCCAAATGTCTTGGAAACCTCCCTGTTGGGTCACATTCCGGCTTGGGGGACCCTGGGATTACCAGGACTCTCAGTGGCAGCCAGCGGCTGACGGGAGGTAGCAAGATTCAGCACTTCTGAGTTGGAAAAAGCGGAGCTGGGTATTATTTTGGGAACAGTCAGTCATGAGAGCCTCCAAGAGCAGATCAGAGAGGCTATTAAAAGCAAGACAATGTATTTTGAAATGAACCAGGCAGGGGAGACACCTTGCTCTTTGCCACGACCACAGAACGGGGAGTTCTTTCCAGATGAGGCGAACCTTTCCATCCCTTGGAAACGGGGAAAGCCTCTCCAGCTGTCCAGCCACCGCCTCGTTCCTTCTCCCCTGCCAGCCCCGACGGAGCATCTCAGCCACCCCCTCGGCCGCGTGATGGGGTGAGGGGATCCTCAGCCAGCTGAGAAGGTGGCCGGACAGGCAGGCCTCCCTGCCATTCATTGAACAAACACTGAGAGGATCTAGAGGCGTGACTCTGGTGTCGTCCACTGTGGTCCAAGTTCACACAGGGTCTGATGCTTACTAGCTGGTGGCCTGGAGTCTCTGTGCCTCAGTTTCCTTCCCTGCAAAATGAGGATAGTCGTCTACATCCCCCCAGGGGTGCTGTGAGGACACTGAGGGAGTGTGTAGACTTCACTCTGTAGACAGGAGATGGGACTGTTTACCGAGCCCCCACCAGTGCCAGACGTCACTCTGAGCCCCACTTACGCTGGGCATGCCCCTCTCCTCCTAGTCCAGTGGGGAGATGAGTCACAACAGAGCAAACAAACAGAAGAGATAATTGCACATTATTCACTCAACAAACCTTTGGGAGGTCCAATCATATGCCGGGCATCATCCTGGGTGCCGAGGAGATCGCAGTGGATAAGGCGAATTTCCTGCCCTCGTAGAATTGCTATTTTTGGTGGGAGGCAGAGGAGACGTCCACCACTCGGATGAATGTACAGTAAGTGGTGAATACTGTACAGAAATTCAAGAGGAGGTTGGGGTTGAGATTTGTGGGGTGGGGTTGAGCTAGACCCTACTTCTAAGATCAGGGTCTTAGAAGAATACATTCATAGGGGACCAACAGAATGCCAGAAGCTAGCCATGAGGGATTGGGGGACAGAGGGTTCTGGGCAGAGGGGTAAGCCAGCACAAGGGCCACGCAGTGGGGCCAGGCCAGGGAAGGGCTGGGAGGCTGGGTTGGACAGGTGGGTAGGACCAGGTCTTAGAGGCCATTGTGTTAGCTATCGGCTGTTCCCTCTAAACTTTAAAAAATGAGTGTCAGTGATATCTGTTTCCTAGGTGGGTGATGTGGCCCCATCATCTGAAGACATGGCCATTGGCAGGAGGCTCTCCAGGGGCTGTGTGAGTGTCCCCACAGCATGGCAGTGGGCTGCCCCAGCGGAGGGACCCAGGAGGCAAGGCAGAAACTGCATGTCTCTATGACCTGGCCACGGAAGCCACCCACGTACCACCATCTGGGCAAGATCCCAGAGCAGCACAGGGCGTGAGGGGACTGCATGAGGGCAGGAACCCTTCCCCAGGGCGGGCACCCTGGGACCTTCGGGGAGGCTGGCCTGGACCTCTGCGGTGGGGGTTGGGGAGCCTCTGAAATGGCATTTTTGGTGGATCTGGGAGCTCCTATAGCTGCTGTCTGTAGTGGCAAGATAGTAGTTCTAATATAATGACCAAGTGCTTACGTTACTGGGCCCTGCACTTAGAAGACGCCGTGTCCTCAGACCCTCCCGGTTCCTGGGAGTGGTAGGTACAGCTCCAAGGCAGGCCCGGGAGGCCAGTGGAATGACCTGAGTGGATTGAGGAAAGGGGACAGGAGCCCAGAAAGAGAGGCATGCTGGAAGGCCGGGCCTTGGGGCAGGACCAAAGGAGAATGGGGCTTTGAGTATTTCCTGGGGGCAGGAACACGGGGCTCAGGGGGCTCAGAGGTGAGCACCATGGCTGGAAGGAGTGGAGAAGGTTTTCTAGGTGTTTAAGCCACACATCGGATTCTGGACTTGATTCAGAAGGGAATTATAACCCCACAGAGGGTTTTAAGCAGGGAGAATGACAGGATGGGGTGCCCCGTTTAGATTCTGGAGTGTAGAAACTTTATGGAGCGTGGACTTACGTAGGGAGCAGGCATAGGAGAGAAGCAGGGGCAGCCGTGAGGAGGGAGATAGGGGGTGCCCTGGCAGGCTTGGGAGTGTGGGGAGGAGGCAAGGTGGACGGATGCAAGAGCTTCGTAGGAGGAGAAGCGTGGGAAGTGTGGCGGGGCGGGGGGGGGGGGGGCGCAGAGTTAAGGAGGAAGGCCACCGGGTCCTGGCTGAGGGAGCTGGGAGGTGGACGCACCCAGGCACCGCTCACCAGTGCCCCTGACCTCCATCCGTGAGGCCTCCGGCAGTCACCGTCCCCTCGGACAGTCCCTGGTGAGTGCTCCCTTGGCGTGGCCGGGGCCTTCTTAGTCAAGTTCAAGGCAAAGCCCCTGCCCTGGAGTTGTATCCTCACCCCATTCCCACCACCGCTCACCAGCACCAGGTGCATGGCGTCGGCTGGTAGGTGAATAGGGATAAGGAGGCAGTTTCTCAGAACAACATGAGAGGCAGCCCGGTGGGTCGGAACACAGGCTCTCCAGCCGCGCGGTTTGGGGTTCACATCTCCCTCCTGCCACTTACTGGCTGTGCAGCCCGGAGCAGGCTGCAGAACCTCTCTGCGCCGCAGCCCTCTCCTCTGTGAAATGACGATCGCTGGGGTGCGGAGACGATTTGGTGAGTTCATTCCTGCCGTAGGGTGAGTGCCCGATAAATGGCCATGGAGGCGGAGAGAGCCGCAAACCTCGCCGATACAGTGCCTGGGACCTGTGGCGGTGCAGCCCAGGTGCCCTCCCCCACCCCTGATGTCTACCTTTCAGCCAGGGTCAGGGTGACTGGTAGAGGGAGATGACACCTGAGCTCCAACTGCAGCTGGAGGGCCGGGGAGCTGTTTTTAGGGAAAATGCCCAAATCCTTCTAAATATTCCTGGTGTTGAATCAGTCACTGGGGCTGCACCAGTAAGTGGTATTTCAGCCCAAATACCTGCGTGTCTTATTTATAGAGCTGTTGGGGGGGCAGAGAGTCTAATAAAAGGCTTCCCCGGTGATTCAAGGTCTCCTGCAGCCCAGATGTCTTGTAGTCTCCCCAGGCCTTTCTCCCCATGGCCACCTGGACTCCTTCTATTTGCTTTGATTCAGCTTCTTTTTCGCTTTTTCCTCCTATGCTGGCTGGTTCCCACCCCAGCTGAGAGCTTCTATTTTGGGAGTTTTCGTGGATAATTTAGTGGGCGGAAGCTCCGCACCCACCCCCCTCGGAGCATCCCTTCAAAAAAGGGAGAGTGCTCAAGAGAAGTGAAAAACAGTGGGTGGTTCAGTTCAAAAGGACAAAATATTTCTTGCCCTGGCACTGGGAGAGGAAAGAAATTGTCTGAGGAACCGAACAGCTAAACTAAGAAGTCGAAAGCTGCAGCCCATAAGGGCAAATTAGGTGACTCAGCCTCGACTCCCCCGGCTCCAATCCTTGCCGTATGAAAGTGCTTTAAAAGGGAAAAATGCTTAACTGTGACAAAGAGTGGGTTCCATAAAAATGTGGCTAATGCCACTTCTGCGGAGTTCCAAAAGGCGCCCCCTCTCAGCAGCGCTGGGCACCTGCGGAGATGGGGACTCGCCTCCGAGGCGTGAGCCTGGGTGAGACGGAGTCTAAAATTATCCCCGATGATGAGTCTGGCAGAAGAGGACCCAGCGCGCTAGTTTCCTGCCTTGCTTCTGGCCTCTAAGACCTCGGTTCCCAGGGGGGCCTCTGGGAGCAGGGGCCGTGGTGCCAAGAACGCGGGCTTTGCTGCCAAACAGAGTTGGGTTCCAGTCTAGGCTGGTCATGTGAACGTTGACTCACCGAGCCTCAGTTTGCTCATCTGTCAGTGGGGTATACGGCATCAAGCCTGCTGGGAAGGTGGGGGGAACAATGGGAATCTGCAAAGAATCTCTTGCATGACCTGGACAGCGCAGTTGTTTAATAAAGGGAGGCTTTTGGAGGTCAAGGGCTCAGACTGCAGGGTCGAACAGCCTCAGTCCTGGCTTAAGCATTGTTCACAACTTGACCATGGGCAGGTTTTTTTGTTTTGTTTTGTTTTTGTTTTTCGTTTTAAGTTTTTATTTATTTATTTATTTACTTACTTACTTATTTGAGAGAGAGAGAGAGCACATGCGGAAGAGGAAAATGGGAGGTGGGGGGGAGAGAAGCAGACTCCTTGCTGAGCAGTGAGCCCGATGGGGAACTTGATCCCAGGACCCTGAGATCATGACCTGAGCCGAAGGCAGCTGCTTAACCGACCGGGCCACCCAGGCGCCCCTTATTTTGTTTTAGGATACATTTCAAGCATTTACCATATGGTTTACTGTTCTTTGCATCACATTCGTATGTCAACTCTGAGTTAGGCACTGATGGTGTCCCCGTTTTATAGAATGGGTAAGGGTCTGTGGCTGAGCCAAGAGCCTGATTCTAGAGACTGTCCTTTATCCTGTCTCTCAGCTCATCTGACCTAGTGCTGCCTGACAGAACTTTCTACAGTTAGGGAGACCCATGCTGCTGCGCTGTACAACTTGGTAGCACATAGTGTGCAAACAGTAGCCAATAGTGTGGTATTGGAGCACCTGAAATGTGGTGTGTGCACTGAAGAACTGAGGTGTATGTTTTATTTATTAATTATTTTCCATTTTAACAGCTGCATGTGGCTAGTGGCAACCATCTCGGACAGAGTAGGGCCAACCCCTCCCAGGGCCAGGGTATTATTCTGCAGAAGGTCCAGAGCAGGAATCTCTAGAGGACTCTAGCTCAGGGCTCGGCACACAGTAGGTGTCTAATTAGGGCTTGCTCTCTGTAGTATTTCTAAGCAGAGTGATCGTCCTCAGAAGACAGTGGCTCCCCGTCTGCCCGAAGACCGGATAGCAGCAAAAGGAAGTCGAGTGCTGAGTTTCATTCATGCCGAGGAGGACCCGCTTGTGTCAGCTTGCCTATGACTCTTCCAGCTCTGAAACTGAAAGACCTGCGTCCTGGGAACCCGCTCAGTCCTGGCAAACCGGGATGGTTGGTCGCCCTGTTTTTGCCTCTGATGAGGGGTGCATAGTCCTCAGGGAATGGGACTTCCTCAAGAGGCTCACTGAGAAGAATTTCCTCCTGGGCCTTACAGGCTGCACGCCAGTATTTGACAAATAAAGCAAGAGGTAAGTCTTTCTGCCCTTGGTGTGCCTCAGTTTCCCTTTTGGAAGGTTGGGGAGAAGGACCCCCTGGTCAAGGTAAAGCAGTTCAAGGTCAGGAGTCCAGGAGGTGGGCAGCTGTGGCTGCTCCTGGGGGGGCACAGTGGCCCAT
Source organism: Mustela lutreola (assembly GCF_030435805.1). NCBI lineage: Eukaryota > Metazoa > Chordata > Mammalia > Carnivora > Mustelidae > Mustela > Mustela lutreola. Next base: position 9,894,837 of record NC_081298.1, read on the forward strand.
ATGTCTGACGGCTGGAGGCCACTAGGGTGAGGTGGGGGGTTTCCCCAGTGGCACCTGCGGCAGAAGTGGTCATGTCTGAGAGTCCAGTGAGGCCTAGAAAACAGAGTGGTCCCACGGAGGGAGCCAGCTCCTCTCTGCTCTTCAAGTTGTGGTTTGTCTGTGAGGGGGTGGGCGAGCTGATGAGTCACGAGCCTTGGTGCTACCCACAGTCGGACTGACAGTATCGGCAGTGGCCACTTTCAGAGCTGACTTTTAATCTGTGGGCCCGGAGGCTCCCACCCAGCGTTGCAGGTGACAGAGCCTAGCTGGGCTGTACCGAGAAAGAGCATCTTGACAGCGGCACCTCCGCCCCCCCCTTCAGGCCTACTGGGGTCTGCGTGGCCTATTGGTGGGAGCCACGCGTGGCATCCCACGGACCTTCTTCTGGAGAGTGTGCAAAGTTCATGACATCCCTTCCCTTTATTTTCCTGTTTATTCAGAGCATGTGTAAACACATGGGTTGCCTGGTTCCCGCGTCTCTTTGGCCATTTCATTATTGCTGGAGCCTCTGAGCATCACTGGAAACCTTGGGTTTCTAAATGAATCTAAAAATAAACTCTTCGAGAGAAAAAAATCTTGGAGTTGGAGAGTTGACACAAGGCACCGTTATTTATTTCTCTTCCCTCCCCCCCTCCCCTCCCCCTCCTCCTGCTCTCCCCCTTCCCCACCATCCCCGGACACAAAAAATCGGGGCAGCCAGAGAGGTCCCAAGAGACCTGCAAGGGCCCTTGGGTCAGTGTCCAGGGGTTTTGACCACCTGGGCTATAGCTCTGAGCCCTGGGCAACCCGCTCTGGGAGAGGCCCCGCTTGCAAAATGGGGGGGGGGGGCTTTAGAGTTGTGGGGGCACGGTTTGCTAAGAGCTGCGCGGGCTGGGGAAGGGTGGCCGGGCCATCCTTGCAGACAGCCACCGAGCTCCTGCACCCCCCCCCCCCCACTTCTGCTCGCCGCTGCCCGCCTCTGCTCCCTCTCCCCGACTTCTCTCCCGAACAATCAGGGACTTGTGCTGGCGGCCGAGGGAGCCACGGAGCTGGCTGGCCGCGGAGGAGGCGACGTCATGGATTCCTGAGTGTGAAGTTTGCAGGAAAGCCCTTAGTTTTGGAGATGGCCGGGATCCAGCGGTTTCCATGGCGCTGGATAAACAGGAGGAAACAGTGAGGGAATCCCGTTATTTTACTGCATTGAAAGCCTATAAACACGGAGCGCGGGGAAGGAAGTCGCGTTCCCTCTCGAGTAAGCCCGAGCGCCCAGCCGCGCCGGGAGCGGGAGCGGGAGCCGGGAGCCGGGAGCCGGGAGCCGGGAGCCGGGAGCGGGAGCCGGGAGCCGGGAGCTGGGAACCGGGAACCGGAGACCGAGCCTGAGCGGGGAGCCGGGCGCCCGAGCCCGGAGGCAGCGGGCGCGCAGCTCCCGGGCTGCTTGCAGGCTCCAGGGCCAGGGCAGCCGGCGAGCATGCTTTAGGGAGTACGGGCCCGCGGCTCTCCCTCTCCCGCGGCGCGCCGAGCCCCCATCCCCTGCAGATGCAGAGAGAGGCTGCGTTCAGACCGGGGCACTGCCTTCCCCTCCGCATCATGGGGTCTGTGGACCAAGGTAAGCGACTCGCCTTCTGGTTCAGTCCTTTCCTCTACCGCCTCCCAGCCCTGTCCCTTCTGCTCCTTTCGGGCAGCGCTTTCAGCTCCTGGCTGAGGTCGCGCAGGAGGCCCGGGGACTGCCGGCTCCTAGGGGCGCAGGTAGGGGGGGCAGGGGCCGGGGTGCCCTCGCCCTGGCGAAGGAGGGGAGACCTGGGCATGGGGGGGAGTCGGCTTGAGGCCACTTTGCGGGGGCAGTGAGGCATCTCAAGGCGGGATTCCCTAGGCAGGTCTGTCGTAAGGACTGTCCCCTCCGTGGGACGGTGGGAGAGATTCGAGCTGCTCACCGCCAGATGCTTAACCATTCCAGCACCGGGCTTCTGACAGCAGATGCCATTCCGCTCTATCACCATCATCACCAGCACCATCATCACCATCATCGTCATCGTCATCATCATTTAGACTTTTTTCTTTTTTTAGAGGAACACGCTTGACACTTTACTATATAATGGATACAGTAATGAGGATTTTTGCTTTTTAACAGTTAGAGCAGCAGATGCCCTGGGGCATTTGAACAACTTTCTTTCCCCCTTTTTGATGTGCCTAATGGATACAGTCCTCCGGCTCCTCTTTTAAGTGCAATGTACCATCAGTTTGTTTGGCGATCTGATTACACTCTACTTTCCATGTCTCTGTCTTCCCCCCCTTCTTGGAGTTAGCGCCGGAATCACACTATTGGGATCTTACGGGAGGGGCTTGACGTATAAGAATATGATATGAAAATAGCCATCTGGCTGGGATTGCAGAGGGCTTTAGGCTGCACGCTAATGAAGCGGGCTTTAAGAGTGGGAACCAGGCAATGCGATGTGTTTTCCAGAGGCCAGCCCCGCTTGGGGCGGGGGGCACTGCCCAGCTGGCAGGACTGCAAGAGTTAAGTGAAATAAATATGCGTAGGAGGAGTTAGCCTCGTGTCATAAAATCGGAGTTGAATGTAGGTTTTGTGCTCTGTGTGGCTGATTAAAGTTCTGGGGGAAAAGAAATGACAATTTCAGTAAATAAACCTGAAGGGCTCTTTTTTTTCTTTTTTTTTTTTTTTGAAAACCCAAGTGAGGCCAACTGCCTTGGGTTAGGTAAATGGTGTGCTTTGCCACAGTGAACCTCAATGGCTTATATTTTTTTTTTTTAGCTGAGTTGCACTTTTGAAAGCAAGACCCTGCCAATGCTTTGAACATTTTTATGGGCACCAGGTTATCCTGTCCTCTGCTAGGGGTCAAGCCTATGACAATACTGGTCACAAGACATTACTGACACGGCAGCATCTGTAAAAGTGATGCTCTCAGCCAGCCGACAGACAGATGTCTTATGGACACAAATTGGCTTTTACTGTCACATGTACTGAAGAATGGTGTTTGATGTTATGATAGTGGGGGTGGGGACAGACTAATGCAGCATTGAGCTCTATTCAGAAAGGGAGAGAGAGCTTGGAGGAGAAACTGGGCTTCTGTTTTACAGTGTGATCTAACACAAGCCTCACATTTTATTGGTGTGGCTACACCTCTCCTCTGGGTTTACGAACTTGCTTGTCCCTCCAGGTTTTGAAGTGTGTGTATTTTGGACGTGCACGTGCATTGCCTACCCTCCCCAAGCCAAGCTCGTGTGTGCAGGGGTTGTAGTATGAGTGTGCCAATGTGTGTACGCATGTGGGAGACAGGGTACCACATTGTTCCCAGCAAACCACACTTGACATGCCAAAGCAACGGGCACACGGAATACAATTCTAGACACCACAGACAGCTTCAGCATGACAGACAGCACTTCACAGCATGAGTGGCTTCAGCTGTGTCCTGCATCAGGGTCTCCCTGGGGAACAACCGAAGGGCCTCTTTAAATTCAAACGCTGCCGTGATCCTAGGAACAGACCTGAAGTGTGCCTGCAGATGGGCGGGGTCAGCAATAGTGAATAGAAATATTTGCATGGTAAGAAAATACTGACCTTGCTGTGCAGCTCCGGGTCAAGGTCCTGGGAAAAACTGAAGATCTGAAAGAGGTGTGTTCAGTTTTATCTGAAGTGGGATGATGGAAAGTATTTTAGGAATTAACAAACCCAGGGTGAGCTCTGTTCACTCCCAGACCCAAACTCCCAGTCTTCTGCTTGGATTAGAGTTCCTGCTTGGCCACATTGCAACTGCGTGATCTTGGGCAAGTGACTTAACGTCTCTGTGCCTCGGTTTCCACATCCGTGAAATGGGACCAGTAATAATGTCTCCCTCACAAGTTGCTGTGAGATTCTGGGAGGTAACAGAGGTAAAGCCCCTACAATGGTCTCACGCTCACAGATCAGCACTTGGCAAATATTAGCTGTGATTCCTGTTGCTTTGAAGATGCTAAATGACAACATGGTGACAAAAATGGAATGTCGCAGCTAAAATTCTTTGAAGAGATGCGGTGCTTTAAATCTCTTGAGGTACACTTTTAACTTATTGGAGCTTTCCAATGGCACAGGTTGGACAAGATCATGTCTTCTAAAGCCCGTTTCCTCGGCTGCAACAGGGAATATGATGATGAGGGCCTCGGGGGGGGGGTGTTATGAGCGCCCCATGAAATCACGCTCATGGAACGCTCACTTCTGTGCTGAACATGAGGTAAAACATGCTAAATGTTATTACTGCCTGACAGTTTAGGACCAAGAGAGCTACTTTGCCTGAAGTCACACAGCAAGCTGGCCCTACAATGCCTGGCATGCGAATGTGTGTGTTGAGGACAATTACCGTCTCCTTCACGGAGGTGGGGAGCGAAGCACAGAGAGGTGCGGGAACTGGCCAGGTGCTGCCCAGCAGGGAAGCGGTGCAGCCATACTTTGAACCAAGCCTCTTGACCATAAGCTCTGTTGTCTCTGGAACTCATTAATATACTCTTAATTCTTTCTGACACCGTTTGACCGATGAGGGCGCGGAGGCAGACCTGACCCTGGTTCTGCGCTCTTCTGGCAGGGTGTTCTCTGATGTATCCTGGAAGGGAAAGAGAGAAGTGTGCAAGGAGGGGAAGGGTACAAGCATCATCCGTAGAGTCAGGGAAACTGAGGCAGCAGCTGATTTGTTTCAATAGTAGAGTGAATCAAGGAGGGCTTCTTGCCTTGGCTCAGGGGAACGGAGGCGCGATGTTTCCATTTCCACTAGAACAAGAACAGTTCCTGGGCAGCCGGGATGCTCTTAAGCCAGCACTGCCTTCTGCCTGCACTGGTCAGAGACCCTTCCAGGCCCCACCCCCCCACCCCACCCCACCCCCCGCCACGTGGCTAAGCCCTTCTGTTGCTCCCACATCATTGCACCTCCAGCAACACCTCCGGGTCTCTCCTTCTTTCCCTGGAACTTCAGAGAGAAGCGCTCATTATCCCGGAAGCTCCTCCAACTACCTTTATGGCAAACTTTCCTTAACTGGATTGTACACCCCCTGAGGAGAGCGCCAGGTCGACTTCTGTGTCTAGGATGGGGCCCAGGACACTTCTACAGTGGAGAAGCTAATAGCCTGAGATCTGGTGATTTGAGTTCAAATCTTCACTCTGCCACTTGTTAGCTGTAGGACCGTAGGCAGGTAACTTTGCTTTCCTATGTCTCAGCGACCTCACATATAAAAGGATGACCATCATAATATGCAGAGTAATCGTTCATAACTGAGCGTTCACCAGTCAGGACAGCAGGAGTGGGGGTCCCAGCAGACTCCCCTGCTGGGCCAGGTTTTAACCCTTTGTTTGCTGAGTGGCCGGGAAGGTCCGAAGGCAGCAGAGACCCTTGGAGGGGAGGACGACAATTATTTATTAATCTATGGAGAGTTTCACTCTTTTAATAAACAGTATGACCCTCAAAGTACCCACTTCATAAATAATTGATGTCATTATTACTGTATAATTTATTAGTTCAATATTTACTCTCCACCCCCAACCCCCGAAAAATCCAGACTAAAAAACCAATTACCAAGTGCTTTTCTCTGGCATTTTCACATTGGATTGATCTCCCTGACTGCTTACACGAGTGGCCGAGTATTTCACATCTCAACCGGAAGAAGCCAGGCAGGTTTCTATTTTTGTTCCTTTGTTAGAATAGGGATGTGAAGCTCTGACCACCCAGACTGGACTGGAGGCCCCCGCCCTGTGCTGCCCTATCCTGTGCTGGTCACACTGGGATAACTGGCCATGCTTCGTCTGTGTCTTTTTTCAGACTTCAACTCCAGGAAGTAGAAACCACAGCTGTCTTGTTCACTCCTGTGGCCCCAGGGCCTTGAACAGTGCCTGGCCCTTAGTAGGTCCTTGGTACTTTTTTGTGTTCAGTGGATGGCCGGACAGATGAATGGATGAATGGGTGATGTGCAGAAGGGGGTGATCTGATCTGTGAAGGTCGTGGAACTAAGACTTAAAACTCTGAAGCACTGTGCCATCTTTTTGGTTCACTCTGTTTGGCCTCCTTTTCACAATGACGGTGGCCTTTGACTTCCACGTTTTCCCACCAAAGGCTACAGGCCCAAACAGGATTCCTCCTGGGCCATCCAACAGACACGTGCTTTCATGCTGCCTGCAGAACATTGGCCCCAAAGACCACGATGGCTGCCACCACTTGTGGCCGCCAACTACGTGCCAGGCCCTGTCCTGAGGGTCTCTCTTGTACCACCTCGTTAACCTCACGCCAGCCGGACGGCTGCCACGCCCATCTTGCACAAGGAGGTGCGGTCACTCCCCCCCCTCCCGGGGGAACACAGCTAAGTCACGGAGCTTGGACACAACCCACTCTGCCCTGTCGCTCCCTGAGGCTGAATGATCATCGACACCAAGGGGACCTGTTTTCTCTTTCTTGAACAACCATTTCCGGTTTTCTCCCACACGATGGGGCTGCCTTGGGTCCATGTCCTTAAAGCCTCTTGGAGGCTGAGGCTCCACTGATGCTTCTTTGGTGACTCTGGCACTGCTCCCCGAGCCAGTGTATCCCCACTCCTCTTCTCTGCCCACACACCATTTGGGCCTTCTCTCGGCCTGTGCCAGCCTCGCCACCCCTTTCCTCCCGGCCCACCTCATTCTCACCCCCGCTTAGAGGCTCCCTTGACCATTTAGTTCATTTTCGTCAACACTGTGAGGGCACTCACTGTGTGCGAGTTACTGTCCCAGATGCTGGGGACAGAGCAGTGAATGAGACAGAGTTTGCCCTTGGGAGGCAAAAGCCAAGCAAGTGACCCTGGGAATAGCCAAGATAGTTTCAAAGGGCATCCAATGCTAGAGACTCAAATAAGAGAACGGAGCTGGGAATGGCTTTGTGTATGCACACTCGCATGGACACGCGTGCATGTGTGTACACGAGCTGTGCATGCATGTGTTCATATACGTAAATATATGTGTGGGTTTGTGAGTGTATGCATGCAGAAGATGCTCATGTATAGGTGTGTGCACATATATGTGCATGCATGTGCATGTGTGTATGCATGTGTATTCGTGTGCATATGTGTATACCGGTACGGTGGTGTGTATATGTATCTGCATGTGTGTGTGTATGTGTGCACGCGTGCCTGCATGCATGTTTGTATATGTGTATGTATGTGTGTATATGTATATGCACACATGTGTATGTGTGCATATATGTGCGCATGCATGTATACCTGTGCACATGTGTGCATATAAATGTGTGCGTGTGCATGAATGCACACCCATGTGTGCATTGTGCACGTGTGTACATGCACACGCGTGCACGCATGTGTGTGTGTGCATGCCTGTGTGGTGGGTGGGGGTGTTCATTTCCTATGGCTGCCGTCACACGTGACCACAAACTGGGTGGTTGAAAACAAGAGGAATCTATTTTCGCTCTTTTTCGGAACTCAGGGTGTCAGCAGGGCCGTGATCTCTCTGAAGGATCTAGGGGAGGATACTCTATCATCTCTTCCAACCTCCGGTGGCTTCTGGCCATCCTTAGCTTGTGGATGCAGCCCTCCGGTCTCTGCATCTGCTCTCACAGGGCCTTCTTCCTCGTGTGTGTGTGTGTGTGTGTGTGTGTGTGTGTGTGTGTATGTCCTCTCTTCTTCCTATAAGGATACCAGTTGCTGGATTCCAGCCTTCAGCTTGAATGAGTTCATCCTAACTGATGACATCTACAAAGGCTCTCTTTCCAAACGAGATCACATTTGCAGGTAGCTGGGGTTAGGAATTGAATGTATTTTGGGGAAAAGACACAATTTAACCCACACGGTAGGGTCTGCTGATTCAGACTGAATGGCCCCTTTGTCTTTAAAGAGATGTCTTTTTCACTGCGCTCTGAATGGCATGGTGTCTGCCTATAGAATGTCTGGGGGAAAGAGCATCCAGGCAGAAGGAGGAGGCCCTAGGGAGAGAGATGTGCTTGGAACATTCAGGGAACAGCAAGAAAGCCTGTATGGCTGGAGGCTGGAACCCAGATTTGGAGGGGGGGTGGGGTGGGGCGCCGTGGGGGGTTGGGGGAGCGGGATGCGATCCGGGAGGCAAGTCAGGGCTGGAGCAGTCTGAAGTTCATTCTCAGGGTAATGGGAGGCACTAGGGGAATTTTAAGTGCACAGGGTGTGGTCTTGTTAATCTTTTCAAAGGCTCATACTGGCCATTAAGTGGAGAACAGCCTGTATCACGTAAGAAGAGGTGCTCGGAATGCAGATGGGTGTCTGTTGCCGGGGCGCGAGTGGGAGATGATGATGCCTGGAAGCAGCGCGGGGCGGAGGAGGTGGAGAGAGCTGGTTTCTAGTCCACAGAGTGCTCTCCTTTGTGGTTCCCATACTGTGTTCCTCGGAGCCCAGGGGTCCCGCAGGAATGGTCCCTGTCTCTGGCACGGGGATAGACGCCATTAATTTTGTGAACAATAGGGACCCTTCAGACACATCCTCTCAGCCCAGCCTAGATGCCCCACGTGGGCCCCTCCTTCACCCTCTCCTATCACTGGGAGTCACGAGACACTTTTCAGCGTTTCATCTTCGTCCAAAATGTCCCTTAGCAAATCCACCCTTCGCTAATAACCAAGGAACAGTGTGACTCAGTAATGAGTATCAGACTTGTGTGGGACAAAATCATTTCCGTGGTGGCATGTGTGACTTTAGAAGTAAACTCTGTGCCTAGTTTCCTTAACTGAAACATGGGTGATAGTGATCCTTACACATGGTGGGGGGGCTTGGAGGTTTAAAGATCCTGTCTGTGACACCCTCAGCGCAGAGAAAGCAGTGAGTTCATGCTAGCGACCACTTTATTGTTTTAAATTCAAGTTAGTACTTTCCTTTAGCTTCATAACCTTCAAGTCTGTCCATTGTCCACCACAGATCTCTGGGGTCTTTCCTGTGGGTTCTGGATGACCTTCAGTCATTGAACCAGTAAGTCCAGAGGTGTGTGTGGAAGTTCCACTAGGGGCAAGGCACCAGCTAGGTCTTATGGAGAAAATCCAAGATATAGAAAGATGTGCTTATTTGCATTTGAAAGTCAGATCAAGATTTTTCTTTTTGTACATTTGGGGAGACCCAGTCCTATGGGAAGCCATTTACATGTTATGTAACTCAAGGTGTAAGTAAAATCTAGTGATGGTTTTGACAGAGGAATGCAAGAGAGAGAGACAGAGATGCCTTGTGGTCTTATTGGGGGGCCAAGGTGTGGTCATGTGGAAGCACGGCTGGTGGAGGGTCGCTGTGAGCTCCCTGAAGTCAGCTTGCTGTCCTCACTCCCTGACTTCAAAGAGTATGAAGTCAGCCCTGATGTTTTAGTCTCTGAAGACTACAGCAAGGGAGAGAATGGAGATGTGAAATGCAATACTGGAGGCACAGGCATCTAGGGGGATGGCCTGGGTGGCAGCAGGGCAGAAGGCAGATGGTTGAGAAGTAGTCATGGGAATGGGTGGGGACTAGCCAGCGCTCCGTCCTCTAACTAGCAGCTGCCTGCCTGTAAGGCTCTGCTTTGGTAGAAGATGAAGCTCCCCGGGCTGAGTGATGGCGGCTCCTCGTGCTTGATCAGAAGCAAGGACAGTAGTTGAAGAGAAAGGTAAATTTGCTGCTCCCCCACTGAGGACCAGTTTCAGGAGGCAGAGGGGCATGTGCTGTGAAGCCAGGAATCAAGGGTGAGCAGGAACCAGATGGGAGGAATCAAGAGCCTGGAAGCCAGGGTCTCAAGCTCCTGTGCTCCAGGGGACAAGGGCCGGCTGGGTGGGGGCCTGACAGCGATGGAATCATCTGAAGGAGGCAGCTTCTGCTCTGCTCCAGCCCGCTGGTCCACATGGGACTACGGACGTGCCGTCCCAGATCTTCCTGGTTCTTAGGAGCTACCGGAAATTGGGGTTTTTATGTAAAATCTCCCAATTTATTTTCTTTTAAGGATTCTATTTATTTATTTGACAGAGAGAGAAAGAGAGCACAAGCCCAGGGAGGAGCAAGTTGAGAGAGCGAGGGGGAAGCAGGCTCCCCATCGAGCAGGGAGCCCGATGTGGGGCTCCATCCTGGGACCCTGGGATCATGACCTGAGCTGAACACAGATGCTTAACCGACTGAGCCACACAGGAACCCCCAAATCTCCCAATTTAAAAATGTTAGTTTGGATTAAAAAGAATGACCAAGCAGCCCAGTCGTAATGTGCGTGCAGGATGGATTTGGCTGAGCTACAGCAAACCTGTGATTTCTGCTGTCAGATGGAGCATCTTCTCACATTCCATACCTGGATTCGGGTTTGGGCTTTTAATAGAAGGTCGCCCTCTTAGAGCCTGCATGGTCAAGGTCAATGTCTGCAGGGGGGTGCGGGGTGGGGGAGGGTGTAGGTGGAAGTGGGAGGAAGAGGGGGCGGCTGGCTTGAACCCACTGCCTTTTGCAGCCTGGAGAATTGTTTTCTCACACCAGAGAAGTCCTGTGCAGGCTTTAAAAGACCATGTAGGTGTCTGATTGGAGTAGAAGTCAGCTCTCAGACTGTCTTATTTCCCCCATCCATAAGGAGCTCATTCCTGAAGATGGCTGTGGTGGGAAGGCAGACTAGCAGGGCATGCCAAAAGACTCCGTAATCGAGATGAGTAACACTTTAATGTAATATTTTAAAAATCAAAATTGATGTCAAAAACCCATGCTGAACCAAGAATGAAAATAAGAATTTTAAATAAAGACAGGACCAGTATTACTCATGTTTCCTTTTTGCCTCAGGCTGTGGTGTGGCTCTTCGGGGCCCTGTTGGTATTCATTCTGTCTTCATTAGAATTGTCATTGTTTGCTCACCGTGGATGCTTTTTTCTTTTTATTTTTGCATTTGTTTTCCTTTTTCGAACCATTTCATGGACATATCATTTCATCAGTTGCTGAGTATTTTGGCGCTGTCCTGGGTCTAGCTTCATTTGCCTATCCACATTCCAGGCCTGTGGGAGCCAAACGCACCTCCCTCTAATTTAGAATATCTCTAAATTATAATATTAGCATATTGAATTATAATAGTAGCATGTAGGGAGATCATCCCAGGATGGTCTGAGGTCGAGGTGGGTTTGTTTCTGGAACATAGTAAAGGATGTGCCTGCTTTTTGGATTAGACTTCAGAAGGTTTCAGTGCCTACAGTTTGTAGTCAAGCTTTTATTACAATGGGCGTTGTCAGCATGTGGCGTTCGTGACGAGAGCTGGTGACTTATTTGTTGTAGTCTGCCATCGTGCCTCGCTGTGTCACTTGTAGGGCCTGGCACACAGTGAACGTGTGCTGCCCCAATTCCAAAAATTAAGAATCTTAAGACAGCGGAGCTTTAAACCAAGTGTGGGGGTCCTTCTGAGCACAGGGTCTCATGTCCACCCATGAAGATGGCCCTGGAGGGCACTGGGGTGAGCATCAAAGAATGCTTGACTGTTAGAGCCGGAACGGGGGCTCAGGTATGACCCAGTTCATCCCCGATTTTACAGATGGAGAAACTGAGGCACAGAAAGCTCAGGTGACTTGCTTAAAGGTTGCAGCACGAGTTAGAGGAAGAACTTGGATTGGATCCTGGGCTTCCCGGCCCAGCGATGTTTCTTCTTCCACCCCTAGGTCACCCCAACCTTGGCCAGACATTTGTGTTTTCACGCCTGTGGGTGCCATTGACCTTCAGGGAGGCCAGTGGTGGGGGCAGTGGTGACTGGATTAAAAAATACCACGCAAATATTTTCTGGAACACAACGTATATTCTACAAGTATTTCTTCTTCTTTCTTTCTTAAATAAAAAACATGTACAGGCAGAATTTCCCTAGAGCTACTGAGTCAGATGCAATGTTTTTATATAAAAATGATTACAGGTATCGTAAGCACGCTAGAGGCAGGGCCGGCAGTTGTGCAAAACACCAGATTTCAGGATATCCCTGACGAGTCCCATTAAACTGAGGGAAGTGGGGACCCCAGAGTTCCTCTTGGTACAAGCTTCTGCCAGATAGATCTCTCAGGGGGATACTCTTTTGGCACCGTGCCTTCATTCATTCCTTAAGCTGCCTCTTAGGGACTACCTACCACCCTATTCTAGGATGTGGGGATATAGCCAGAGTTGCCAGACAGAAATACAAGGTGCCTGGGTAACGTTGAATTTCAAAATGAATCATTTTTAGCTTAAATATACCCCCATAATGTATGGAACATACTTACACTAAAAAAATGTGTTGTTCGTCTAAACTCCAAATTTAACTTGTGTCCTGTATTTTTATCCACTAAAGCCCCAGATATGCCAGTGACCAAAGCAGACACACAGTCTTGCCCCTGTGGGGCTTCCATTCAAGTGAGAACAGGTAATCAACAGGTGAACGGATATACTGATGAGTACAGTATACTGTAGAGAAAAAGGCCATGACAACACAAAGCTGACCATGGGAAAAAAGAATGCCAGGGGCGCTATTTTTATTGGGGTGGTTACAGAAGGTGTCTCTGAGGAAGTAACATTTGGGCTGAGGCATGAACAGTGAGGGGCTGGCCTGGCAAACACCCATGGGAGCAGGATGTGCAAAGGCCCTGAGGTGGGGTTGTACTTGGCATTATCAAGGAACGGGTGGATGAGCAGGGTGGTAGAAGGGGGTAAGAGAAGGGGTGAATGGTGAGAGATGGTCGTCTAAGAGAGCTGGGGCTGGAGGCAGCTTGTCCAAGGTTTCATAGGCCAGAGTATTTGTATTTAATTCTAAACTTAATGGGAAGCCACAGGGGCATTTACGGGATCTATATTGTGCGAAGATGCCTGTGGCTGCTCTGTGTCAAGGCAAAGCGGAAGAAGCAAGACCAGGGAGGAGGTGGCTGCAGTTGTGCAGTTGTCCAGGGAAGTGGCTCGTTGGGGCGCGAGGTTGGTGAGACACAGTTGGGTCTAGGTTACATTTTGAGATAGAGATGTCCAGATTTGCTGCACGTTTGTCCATGCGTGTGAGAAAACGAGAGGGATCACAGGACTACTCCTTGGATTATGGTCAGAGAACTGGATAAATGGGGCGGGGGTGGCAGTGATATTTGAGCTGGGAGGTCGGGGAGCAGAGAGGTTTCAGAGCATCACGGGGCTTGCTGTGGACCCGGTCACTTTGAGATGCCTGTTGGACACCCGAACAGAATGTTGGGTTGGCAGCTGGACGCGTTGCCCGGATGTAAGGGGAGAGGTCCGGGCCGCAGCTGAAGATGAGCTTCCTGCCAGAAGGCAGAAAGGAACGTAGAGCTGTGGGTAGTGGGTCCTTCCAGCACCCACCTGAATGGGCCTCATGACTTAGAGCCCAAGACCAATGCTCCTCTGATATTCGTGTTCAGGGGGAATCAAATCGTGCCTAGAAGAGGAAAAGAGATCACCCAAGCATGACCAAGGACAAGGGTACATATGTGTGTCTTTTGTGGGCTGTTGCTGTTTTGAACATCCTACTCAAAGGCTACGCTCCCAGAGCTCCTTGTCCCCTTGGCTTACGGGTCGCTTCCTAATTGGTCTTCCCGCTTCAGCCCTTGTACCCTGCAGTTTCTTCTCCACATAGAACCTAAGCAATTGTTTAAAAACTTGAATACGATCTTGTCACACACTGCCAGACACTGTTTGGTTGTTCCCCATTGCTCTTATGTCCAGAATTCTCCGCATGGTCCCAGGGCCCCACTTACTTCCCAGCCTTCCCTTATACCTTCTTCAGGTTCCTTAGTACCTGCCACTCCAGTCTTCCTTCCGTGCCTCCAACACTTCATACTTCCTCCTGCCTCAGGGCCTTTGCACATACTTTCCCGCATCTGGCTGCTAGTTCTTCTTCTCACTATTACTGGCCAACTTCTTGACGACTTTTGGGCCTCTGTGGAAACATCAGCTCCTGGAGAAGCCTTCCCTGAACTCTGTGTATCTACATTAGGTTTCCTTGCTACAAGCTCTAGCACCTTCTTCTTTTCTTCATGGTGCTTACCTCGGTTTGCAACTATACGTTAGGGTAAGTGCTTGTTAAAGTAAGCTGAATTCCTGGAGCAGGGCCAGACAGTACCAAGGTGTGCTAGAAGTTTCAAGCTCTCAGGGGCTTTGCAGGCTTCCCCTTGCACTTTTGTTGGAAAGGCTGGAGAAAAACGAAGAGGCCAGGGCTTCTGCAAGGAGGTCAGGCACAGGGCAGAGAGAAGGTTGACAGAGCTGCACTGTCAAAGGCCTCCATCCCACCCCTGTCCCCCGGGGGTGGGGGCACTGAATGCATAAAGGTCATGCATTCTGCTCCTAATCCTTGCTCCTAAGAGCACAAATTATTTAATATGTCTTCCCCCCAACCCAAACCTCCACCCTCAAGGTGGCCCTCCAAGAAGAAAAGCTTCTCACTTCCCATGGCTCCAGCAGAAATTGTTTTGGGTCAGGGCCTAGTCTGAACCTATTTCTTTAAAGAACCTTTGATCATTAGGGCGCAGATCCCAAAACTTAGAAGCTTTGAAAATATATCCACTATTCAGAGGAACAGCTAAGGTAGTTAGAATCTTTTTCTATTTTTATTTTTTTTTAAATTAATTTATTTTAGAGAGTGAGTGCTTGGGAGCATGGAGAGGAGCAGAGGGAGAGGGACAAGCAGACTCCCTGCTGGATGGGGTTGTTAAAATCTAAGGAACTTACACACACAGGAGAGTTCAACCCTTTTTCCAGCTGTCCATCCATCCCTCCATCCAAACATCCACTTTTCTATTGAGCCATTGATTGATCCAGCTGCTATTATCTAAACATCTCTTCTTCCACCAAGTGATCAATTAATCTAGGTATGTATCCACTGATGAATCCAACCAACTCACTCTTCCTTTCATCCATCCATCCATCCATCCATCGTCCATCCATCCATCATCCATCCATCCATCAACCATCCATCCATATCCATCATCCATCCATCCATCCATCATCCGTCATCTGTCCCTCCATTCATCCACCATCCATCCGTCCATTCACCCCTGCACCCATGCATCCCTCCAAACACCCACTCTTCCACTCATCCGTCTATCCATCCATCCTCACATCCACTGGACATAAAGTTGTGTCTGAGTGAGGCAGTCATGACCACTGCCTTAGTAGGTCTCATAGGCTAGAGAAGATGAAATCTCTTTTCAAGCCTGGGTCATTCATTCAGTTCTTTGCCAGGTGTGGGGGTGGGGGGGACAATTGGGTTGATAGTTTTGCCAAAATTAGCTCAAGAGTAGTTTCCCAAAGGAACACTCTGGGATGCTATTATCAGAAGCAGGGAATGATTCCAGGTAGGCAAATCAACAGATGTTCACTAGATTAGAGGGGTTTAATCATTATGGGTGGGTGATGACAAAGGACGTGAGAGGGTGACACCAGCCCTTCTTTTTTTCTACACCATAAGGACAGGCTTGTTCCTTTGTTTATCTCTGACTACATTTCAGGATTTGGTCTTTGGGTGCTATCATAAGGATCCAAGAGCACTGATCTCCTTCTAGATACTTGGGTCTAAGTGTCCCAGTCTGGGTCATCACTCCCTCCTCCTCCATCTACATTTATCAGCCTCTCTAAGATGTTTATTGGCTACACCCAGTGTCACTGTGATTATAATTAGGAATTAAAGAAGAGGATCATTTTCTGCTCGGACAACCAGAAAGTACTTCCTAGGTCTCTGAAAGTTGGTGAGTCCTGAGGCCAGGCCTGGGTCTCTTGAAAGGAAGTGAGAGTCTAAACCAGTGTTTCTCATCCCTGGCCACACACTGGAAGCATCTGGGGAGGTTTTACAAAACCCTGAGGTCCAGGCCCCACGTTCAAACATTCTGATTATAACTGGTCTCTGGTGGGGCTGGGCCATTGAATTTTTAAACAGCTCTCCAGGTGATTCAAATGCATGACTGGGGTTAAGAACCACTAGTCTAAGTGCAATCTAGAAAACCCTATTCATTGCTGTGTCTCTTTGCTCCCAGGATATGAGCATGGTGAGGGTAGAGATGCTGTCCTGTTGATGGCTGGATCTCCAAAAGTGGTCGCAATGTAGGGTACTTCATGGGCTCAGCAAATATTTGTGGAATGAATGATGATGCCTGGCTTGGCACAAATCCCTTAATGGAGCAGAGAGGGCTCCTTGTGAAGGATACACATTCCCCATCCTTCCTTGCCTGTGGGGAAGGATTTGAGTCATTCCCCACGTGAAGTCAAGGTGTGGTTCTCTGGGAATCCTAGAGCCTCTCCCACCATATCTTCTGGGAGTCTCAACACTGGCTACAGTTTAGATGCATCTGAGGTCATTAGAAAACAAAACAAACAACCTTTGGATGTTCTGGTTCCCTGGGGGTTGGTCTGAAGCCTAGACACAGGCATTTAAAAAGTGTTCCAGGGGATTTCTGACATGCTGTTAGGGTTGAAGACCACTGTTCTCATCTCCTTGTCTGCCTCTGTGAGTCTATTTTCTGACTTCAGCCTACTTGGTCAGAGACCCTTGGGAGTGTTTTATTGGGGGGGGGGTAGGTGGTACTGGGTTCTTATGCAGTCAGTGTGCCTCAAATGTACTTGTTCTTAACATTCACCTTGGGTGCTTCTTTCAAAATACACATTCCTGAGCCTCTACTCCGGACTTACAGAGTGGGACACTCCAGTGAGAGCCTGGGAAGCTGTGTTTTTAACGTGTCCAGACGTACTTGTTACCAGCCAACCTCTCCATCTGCACTGCCCTCCTTGCTTGGAGGGCACACAGAGCCCCTTCCGGCTTTTCTTCCCTTTGGTTCCACTGCCAGAACCGCCCCCCCCCCCCCCCCACCATCCAAGAGAAGAAAGCCTCTCCAGGTGCCAACCCTTACTTCATACTCCTGGTGATTCCTCCCAGCACGGTTCAAGATGATCTTTCTTCTCTGGTGTATCACCTTCATGTCTGCCCCTACCCCTGACCTGAGCTTCTCAGGGCGTCAGTACCTGATTCAGGCTGGGTCCCTG
This sequence comes from Mustela lutreola, assembly GCF_030435805.1. Classification (NCBI taxonomy): domain Eukaryota; kingdom Metazoa; phylum Chordata; class Mammalia; order Carnivora; family Mustelidae; genus Mustela; species Mustela lutreola. Next base: position 9,911,781 of record NC_081298.1, read on the forward strand.
GCACCAGACATCTGACAGGGGGGTCTAAGAGGTACAGGTGTCAGGGCGGAGCTTCGCTCTCAGAGTATCTGGGATACTTTTCCGGGTCCTAAAAAACTGCATTCAGGGATCTACAGGTGACTGAACGGTAGGTGAAAGTCATGCCACAGCTGTGGGCACCCAGAGACCACCCCTGGAGGCGCAGTCTGCAGCGGAAGGGAATGGATGCCCCCCCCCCCCCCCCGCGCCTGCGAGAAGAAAGGAAGGAAAAGAATGGATCAGCTGATCACTTAGGGCACAACTACAAGTGGCAGGCGCTTTCCCGTCTAGGTCCCCGGTCCGGCGGGGCCGCTGCCTCCCCGCGGGGAGGGACGGTGGGAGGCGGCAGGTCGCAGCGCGGCCGCCCGGGAGTGCCCGGCGGTGGTCCCGGCCTGTTGCTCGGCGCGGGGCCCGGGTGGTGCGGCCCCGGCCGGCGGGCGGCCTTCTTCCTCCCGGGCGCCGGCCCGCCCGCCTCCCCCTCCCGCGCTCCCTCCCCTGGGGCCCGGCTGGCGGCCCCGCCCCCGCCGGCCCGGCCGCCCTGTCCCCGCCTCCCCCTCCGCGGGCTGCAACAGGTGCCTCCCGGAGCAGGAAGCTCGCGCCGCCGCCGCCACCGCTCAGCTCGCCGGGCGCGTCCAGGACCCGCTGCGCCAGCGCGCCATCCCCGGGCCCGCGTGCGTCCCCTCGAGGACAGGGACCCCGCCACCTCTCCGCGCCGCTTCCTGCCCCTTTCCCGCTACCCGCCGCCCCCGGCCCCCCACGGCGAGGGGCCCAGGAGAGGGCCGAGCCCGCGCTCGCCCCCCGCCCCGCCACCACCCTCCCGCGGCTTTGCGCGCCATGGACGCCCCGGAGCAGCAGCCCGACCCCGACGGCGGGGACGCCCCGGGCCACGAGCCCGGGGGCAGCCCCCAAGACGAGTTCGACTTCTCCATCCTCTTCGACTATGAGTATTTGAATCCTATCGAAGGTCGGTGGAGGCTCCCCCCGGCCTGGCCCCCCCGAGCGCGGGCGGGGGCTTGGGCCTGCGGAGTGGGCACGGGGCCCCGCTTTGGTCCCCATGTCACACTTTCCGGGGCGCGGGGGGGGGGCGCCTGGAGGGAAGGAGGGAGAGTGCGTCTCCCCAGGTGAGAGGGAGGGCATGAGGCGTCTGGGACTGTTGCCACCCTTAGGGGGCGGTAGGCTCACTCTTGCCCAGTAGGGCGTCAGTCTCCAGCTACTTGGTGGCTTCTCCGGGAGGGTCGCCGGCAGCAAAGCTGGAGGTGGCAGAGGCCTCAGCTGGCTCTGGCCTGCTGCAGGGTCTTCGGAGGGGAAAGGAAGTGGTTGATTTGCCTCTGGAGGAAGGAGTCGAGGAGGCCAAAGAATGGAGTCAGTAGGGAGGGGACGTGCCCAAAGAGGTGCTGCTGAGCCCAACTCCCGGGGCCTGGGACGCGGACCCTCCTCTCCCGGACAGCCAGGTGGCTGACTTTGTCAGGGACTCGGTGTTGAAACTCCTGAAGAGTTTGTCTAAACCTGATGCTGGAGGGTGGTTTGGCTTCAGGGTGAGGGAGCCCGCCCATCTCCTCCCTGAGTTCCGCGGCTGCCTTTGTGAATGAGCAGGAATGGATCAGTCTGAGCTTTGTTACTGGTGATCCCCTAGCCACCTCCCATCGCTGTTGTGGATGTAGGGTTTGAGGGGGAAGGCTGGCATGTGGACTCAGGAGGAAGAAGCCTATTCTTGCCTCAGCGACCTGTCAGTCTCCGCTCGTAGGTCCCCGATGTGGCTGGGGACTTCCCCAGGCTGGGCCATCACTTCACGTGGTCTAGCAGGAGCATTTGTCGGAAGGAGGAGGTCGTATGCCCAACCTCACTGTATTTTTCTGGTTAGCAGGTTGTCTTGGAAAAAACAGCAAAAAAGAAAAGAAAACACAACACACACACACACACACACATAAAAAAATAACCCAACCCCAACCAGGCTTCCTGATTTTAACAGCCCAGCCCAGCTAGTGCTTGCTGAAGCCTCAGGGGCAGGCCTGTTGGTAACTTCCAGATGCATTCGGGCTTGGCCGCATCCGGAGTGCAGGAAGGGGTTGCGCGGGCTGCTTTGTGTAGGAGTCCTTTTCACGGGTATCTGGGGGCTCAGTGCCTCCCAGAGATGCTATGTCAGGCAGGTGAATGAGAGGTTTTACCTTTCCTTCTCTCCTGATCTTCCCTGGCCACGTTAGGTGAGGGGCTTGCTTTGGCTTGGATGCCAAGTCAAGATGGCAATTAGTAAATTATTCTGTATTTTGGCTGGAGATGGAAATAATTAGTTAGCAAAAGAGACCAGTCTTCTCGAGTTGCAATCTGGAGGCCATCCTTTGCTTTGAAAAGATACAATTAAGAATCTGCAAAGGATCCCTTTAAGGTTCCTTTAACATCTGTGGTCTTTGTTTGTTAAGATTAAAGTCATGTTTTGCAGGGAACTAATACTCACACCCCTCCCAGATTCACAATCAGCTAACTTCCCCCCCCCCTTTTTTTGCACAGGGGAGTTTTCCGGGGAAATAGTTTCCAAGCCAGATCTGATGGGAGGTGCTTTTTATAGTTTTTCTTGGCAAGTGGTGCTTGGTGGCCACCAGATGGGTATCTAAATGGCCACAGTGAAAAACCCTGGAACCATTAAAACAAAACAAAAAAAACCCAAAAACAAAAAACCCCAAACAAACTGCAAACTATTTTTTGGAACAGTTTGAGAGTCAGAGAACAGTGTTAAAGAAAACAGAGGGAGTTGCTGTACCCCGAGCTGTACCCCGAGCACCCAAGTCCCCATTTTATTTACATGACATTTGTTCCCATTCATGAACCAATACCGATGCATTATAATGAGCTAGAGTCCATGCTGTCCTGCTTGTTATGAGTGTGACATTTCGGAGGAGCGCTGGTTAGGTCAACTGTAGAGAGTGCCTCAGTTAGGGTCTTTCTGGTGTCTCCCTCATGGAAAGACTAGGGCTGTGTGTTTGGAGGACAAAGGCCACACAGCTGAAGGGACTGTGTCCATCACATCCTATCAAGGGTACCTGTTATCAACTTGATTGATCACCACTGATGCTGACCTTGACCAGCTTGGCCAAAGTAGTCTTTGTCGGGCTTCTCTATTGTAAAGGCCCTCCTTTCCAAACGGTGCTCTTTGGAAAGGAGTTCCTGCCTGGTGGGGGCTTTGCTCTGGAATCTGAAGATGAAGTTTCCTTGCTGGAAAGTAGGCGGCATCATGGCTGAGGAAGAGAAGGGCTGTTGTGAGCCTTGGGAGGCAGAGCGAGCTCTTCCAGATGTGGGACTGGCTCTGGCTTACCCAGATGTTAATGGGGTCACCTCTCTGCTTGTGAATGGTGGAACTCCCCAAGGACTGACACTAGCCTTTAGCTTGCTGTTGGGCTTTGTCCCAGGTGACAGTACATGAGTGATGCGTGTGACGGCTACTCTCAGCTCTGTGCCTGAGCTTGGCAAGAGTCAAGGAAGGAGAGGTCCAGTGGAGGTCCGTCTGTTGGTGATGGTCAGAACTTGGTGATGGGGCTTAGGAATTTGGGGGAAGTCAGATGCTCATTTTATGGAACTGGAACATCATAACAGATGCGTATTAGCTCGTGCAGTGACCCTCCGACCCTAGCAGGCGGGCTCTATTGTCGCCCTTATTTAAGAGGAGAGGGTGAGGAGTGGAAAGGTGAAGGAATTTTCCCAAGAGAGCAGGCCTGGTAAATGGCAGAGCTGAAACATGAACTTGGTTGTTCATGTGTGTGTCCACTGTGTGCAGGTTCATTTTGCAAGATGCAAAGCAGCTTGTAAGGGGCCTGGGGCTCTGGCAAGACTGGAGTTTAAAACATTTACCGACAGAGTGATCTTGGGTGAGTCATTTAACCTCTTGGGACCTTGGTTTGCTTATCTATCAAATGGCTGAAATAATAGTATTTATCTTAGTGGGTTGTTTGCCTTGAATGGCTTGACCCATTTATTTACTTAAGATTTATTTATTTATTTTAGAGAGAGAGAGAGGGAGGGAGGAAGTGGGAGGTGCAGAGGGAGGGAGAGAATCTCCAGCAGGCTCCATGCCCAGCGCGGAGCCCGACATGGGGCTTGATCTCATGACCCTGAGATCATGATTTGAGCCGAAATCAGGAGTCAGACACTCAGCTGACTGAGCCACTCAGATGCCCCTGACCTATTTAAGTCAATACAGAGTGTGATTTGTTACTAGCATTTTATTAAACCCTTGGCTTTTAATAGAGGTGCTCAGTTAATGTGAGCCATTACTCATTTACTCATCTGGCTATTTGTCGAGCATCTATTATGTTAGCTCCTGGAGCTAATAGGGAGTAAGACCCAGGCCCTGCCCTCACCGAGCTAGAGCCTCTAATTATGCTTCTCTCATTTTCTCTTGTCTACTGCCCTTCACTAGTAATACCTTCAGCCATCTGCTACATAGTAGTGGGAATGGTAGGCACCCTTGCCTTGTTTCTGATCTGGGCAGGAATACCTTAGGTGTCTACTTTAGGACTGAAGTGTACGGATTTTATTATGTCAAGGAAGTACCTACCCGTCACTATTTTCTTGAGGGTTTTGCTTAGGAATGAGAGTTGAATTATGTCATAGATGTCTTGGGTCTATGGAAAAATGATTTTATTCTTCTTAGATCTATTCGCATGCCGACTTACACTAATCGATTTCCAAATATTGAACAATTCCTGGTTTATTTTTATTTTTATTTTTATTTTTTAAAGATTTTATTTATTTACTTGAGAGAGAGACAGTGAGAGAGAGCATGAACGAGGAGAAGGTCAGAGAGAGAAGCAGACTCCCCATGGAGCTGGGAGTCCGATGCGGGACTCGATCCCGGGACTCCAGGATCATGACCTGAGCCGAAGGCAGTCGTCCAACCAACTGAGCCACTCAGGCGTCCCCAATTCCTGGTTTAAACCCCACTTGGTCACTTATGGTGGTGGGCTGGTGTCTGATAATATTTAAGGTTCCTCTTGGCAGTATTCATGAGTGATATTAATCTGTTAGGTCCTTTTTGGTATGTTACTAGGTTCGGATTTCTTTCCTTTTCCATGCTCAGGAACAATGTGTGTATCCCGTTTCTAAAGGTGTGATAGAATTCCCCTGTGAAGCCATCCGGACCTGGTGCCTTTTTATGGGGTTGTTCTCTGGTTGCTATTTCTCTTCCGTTCTCTGTTGTCTATGGGGATTGGTCTGCTTTGCACTTTCTGTGTCTACTGGAGTCAATTTTGGTAAGCCATACCTTTCTAAGAAATTATCCATTTTATTTATCTAGGTTTTCAAATTTATTTGCTTAGAGGCATGCAAAGTATGACCATTACCATACTTAGCTGTCTGCCTCAGCTGAAAAAAGTAACAGAAAGAATGAGGACAGAGCTGGGGGAGTCTCGACCAGTGCTCCTAGCCTCATCGTGGAGGGAAGAGAGGTGTGCTGGCTGTCAGGGGACAGATTAGAAGTTTTATTCCTTTGTGTGTGCTCAAGAATCGAATGAAATGAATTAGTACTTCTCCTAATGTCTAAAACACTGGGAGAGATGGCTGGCCCTGGGAGTCCCTATCACCTCCGGAAGTGCCCCATCCCCTCTGGACTGTGTTAGGGACTGACCCACTGGGAGTGATCCCTGCTGGTAGGCCTCAGTGGGTCTGGTGTGTTCCCCCTGATAAGCTAATGCACATGGCGCCAACCTTGACCTTTCAGACCTCCTGGTCTTACAGAGTCAATCCTGGTGGTCCTTAAAACGTTTGGGTCTCAGGCCCTTTGCAAAGCTAATGAAAGCCACAGATCCCACATGCACACACACTGTAGGAGCACGTGTACACACCTATCAGGCACGTACATGCGGCGCGTGTGCATAACCCGTGCACGCCCCCCTCCACTTCCCCTCTGCCCTCCCCGTGCCTTTCATACCGTTTTCAGGTGGACTCACAGACCCCACTGGAGCCCATCCCCTCTTGTCACCTGCACTCCCACTCAGGAACACCTGCTCTCAACCCATTCCGGGGACAATTAAAACTTCATTCTTTCAGCAAACACTCGCTAAGTGCTGGTTTGGTGCCAGCCTCCGGAGGTGGAGGGGGGCGGTGTGTAGAGACAATTAGATGTGGTCCTCCCCTTGCCTGGCCCCCAGGCCAGTGTAGGACACAGCCTGGTAAACAAATAGGGACCAAGGAGGTGCTGGGATAGAGTATCATGGGTTTTTTTCGGTGCTTGCTAAAAATAGAGTTCTACCCTAAGCAAGCAGGTTCGCTAAACACATGTGACATTCAGAGACATTGCTGTCTGTGTGTGGAGTTAAGGACGGGCCTTGTTAAGCCTGCTTTGTACAAACAGCGTCTCCAGGTGCAGCCGGGAGGGTGAAATGAGGGCTAGGGTTGAGCCGCTGCCTTGTCCAGGAGGCGAAGGAAGTGGGGAGAAAGTTGCCCTAAGCATTCGTCACTACCGAACACGTCATGCGCGCTTCCAAATTCAAGGTCCTTTGTTCTGGAGGCGACTGGGAGGGAGGCCCTTAAAACCTTAGAGCCAATTTGGGTTGGTTCCCGAGGTGTCCTAATCCTGTAAGGTGGAGGGGCGCGGGCTGAATATATTTGAAAAACGCAGTGTTGTGGCCGGTGGTTCTCAGTCCTGGCTGTGCGTTAGAATCGTTTAGCCGCATTTGGAGCCAGGGAAGTCAGACCCTTTGCGGGTGCGTTACCTTTGCGGAGTCATGCGGTGGTAGATGGCAGGGCGGGTCTCGAGCCCAGGCAGCTGGGGTCCTGAGTCCCTGATGTCAGTACTACAACTCAGCTTTGGGGGCGTCCCAGGTACTGGAGCCTGGGCTGACTGTACCCCTTATATTGGATATTTACGGAATCATGAACTTCAGATTTTCTGCTGTCCTCAGGGGATTATATTCCTACAGCAAAAGTAGCAATGATAAAGGACAGGGAATCAATGGGAGTTTTGCCATTTTTATATTTTTTTCTGCTTCCCAGGGGATTGATGTGCATGCCTCCTGGCCCACGTGTTCCCCCAGCCCCAGAGGTCATTGGCTTAGTGGGTCGGAGCACCAGGTCTCAAGTCAGAGAGCTCTGGTTTGAAATTCTGATTTGGATGCCTCCTACCTACATGACCTTAGCCAAGCAAAAGTCCCCGGCATTAGCAAGCACATACTAAGTTATTGCTAAATGGATGGAGGAAAATTATTAGTGGTATGCCTAGGGACATGAGATTTTGCTTCTCTGGGCTTGTGTTTTCTTGCCTGTGCCATGGGGATGGTGATAGCAGTGCTCACCTGCTGGGGCAGATGTGAGGTTACCGGGATGCAGTGCGAGCAGAGATTGGGTGGCCGTGGCTGTGGGCTCTGGGAGAGCTTCCAGGTCTCCTGACTTCCTGCCTTGGATGAATTCTGAGCTTTAAGAGAAGACCTGCCCAGAATAAAGAAGATACTGGTCCTTGGGGAGGAGCATCTGGCTGCCGGGCTGGGGTGGGTGCTTTCTACCTTTCTTTTTTTTTTTTTAATTTATTTATTTGAGGCAGAGATCACAAGTAGGCAGAGAGGCTGAGAGAGAGGGAGGAGGCAGGCTCCCTGCCGAGCAGAGAGCCCGATGCGGGGCTCCATCCCAGGACTCTGGGATCATGGCCTAAGCCGAAGGCAGAGGCTTTAACCCACTGAGCTACCCAGGTGCCCCAAGTGCTCTCTACCTTAACGCACCTTCCGTACTGACTGAAATACTGAGGCTCCTGCCTCAGCCCCAGAACGGGGCCGGCTGCAAAACCTTTCTCAGCTGGCCAGACTCCGGGGCTCGGAGATTCCCCTGTGGCTGCCTTTCCTGGGGAGGCAGGGTTTCCCCAGGTGTCCTGCCCTGGCCCCATGGGACCCTTGAACCAGGGCCAGGAAGGAGCAGCCCTGGAAAGTGCAGTGGGATGGAAGCCTTGTGGCTTCCCCCCATGGAGGGACTTCCTCCTCCTTCCTCCCCAGCACAGGAAACGGCCACAGGCTCCGCAGAGCTCCAGCCAAACTTGGCTTCCCCAGGCTGGTGTGAGGTTTGTTTTTTCTGCTGACTGTTCAAACTGAGCTCAGGGAAGAAGGCGAGACTCGACCCTGGGGCTCTTCCCGGGATGGGTCAGGGGCTGCGCGCTTCCTTACCTGGAGCAGAGCCCAGTACGGCCCCCCACCCCCAAAGCAAGAACGACTGCCTTTGACTTTTTCCTGAATTTTTGCAGTGAACTTTACCCAAAATATGGAGACGTAGAGAATTGATAGAACTTCACATTCCCACCGCCTAGCTCTAATTACCCCTCACTTACTCTCGACACTCCTGCCCCCAGTTACTTTAAATCAAATTCCAGATGATACACTGTTTTCGTTAATAACCGGAGTAGTCTGTAGCTCTCCAAGATAAGGACTCGAGAAAAACCAAATGCCGTTATTGAACTGAAAACAGAACCATAATGACTTAATTTCGAATGTCTAGTTGCAAATTCCCCGCTTGCCTCACAAGGATCTTTTTTACAGTTAGTCAGGATCAAGAGCCAAACGGAGCTTCATATTGTATTTGGTGGATGGAACCACTGTGTCTCCTTCTAGAAAGGTCCCCATTGGTCTGCTTTCTTGCTGTTTCTTTGCCGAAGAAACCAGGCCAGTTTTCCTGCACTGTTCATCATGGGCTGGATTTGGCTGGTGGCGTTCCTGGGGTGTCTTTGAACATGTTCCTCTGTCCTTTACATTTCTTATAAACTGGCATTTAGATGAAAAGCTCCATGGCTTGGATTTTTATTGCTTCCCCCTCAACAGCTTCCATTATGGGGGAGGGGATATATACCCAAAGGCAGGCCAAGCAGAGAGATGACTTTTCCTGAGGTGGCCTTTGGGACCCTCCTTGCCTCCTAATCTGGGCTTTGGAGGAAAAGCACATTTTCTCCACTGGACCTATTTTCGTTAAGATGCATTTCTAGAAGCCAGCCCTTCCCATGTGAATTTTAATTGAGCCATGCCTGGGTGAGCTTTCTGAAGGGAAGAAAGCCGCCTGCAAAGCTCGGGATTCATAAAGGCCCTTATCAAAACAAACCTGCTTGGGCACGCCTGCAGGAGGGGGGCAGTGTTAAATGAGGAGGGGAAACACGTGGTCTGCGGTGCCTGTAACCGTGGCCGTAAAGACTACAGGCAGGGAGGGGCTGCTCACCTGCACGCTGCTGAGAAGGTGGGCCGTGGTCTGCGATCCCCAGAGGGTGACGTCACCTCTGTTGCCGGGGACAAAGGAGGAATGCCATTAATGACCGGGGTTGGCAGGGCCACTGATTAAGCGTGCCCGCCCCTGGGAGCAGGTCACCACAATGAAAACTGCCCCTGGGGAGGGGGAGAAGTGTAAATAAAGAACCTGTCCATCAATCTGGTATTAATTTTAAATCTCTGCCCCTGGCCAGGAGTTCAGGGGCCCCCACTGTTCTCAAGGGGGAAGTTTCCACTTGGAGTTCAAGTTGGCTAAAAAAAAAATGGGGGGAGCAGTGAGCTTTTCACAGCTGTGCCAGGGGTTGTGGGACTGAAGGGGGGCAGCTTTGAGGGGCTGGCATGAGGCCGAGGGGTCTTCGCTGAGCTGGCTGGAAAGTGGGTGCCCACCCGAGTCCCCTCGCGCAGGCCTGTGACGGAGAGCTGGGTTAGCCGTGGCCAGCGCTGTTTCTGAGGGAGGATTATCTGGAGTCTATTTCTGTTAGTTCTGACCAGACCTTTCCTTCTCCTTTTGGTGAGGAAGCTGTCGGAGCTGTGTTCTCTGTCACGCACCACATGGCCCGTGTAGAGGGACGGTCTCTCCTGTTGGAAATGGGCCTTGCTCAGTTCCTTTTGGTCTCGCACGGCTGTCCTTAGAAAGAGGGGCCATGTCGTCTGGTGACCGGACAGATAAATGACGGGTTCATCCTATGGGGAGGTACGACAAGGTGATAAAAAAAAAAAAATAAATAAAAATAAAATAAAATAAAATAAAATGTGGCCGCACACCAGACGGATGAATGTTAGAATGTTGGACGAAAGACACAATCTGTCCATGCTGGAGATGTGACGTTCGAGAACAGGCAAACCCGGTCTGTGGTGCGAGAAGTCAGGCCGGGTGAGTGTGCCTGGCTGGGGCGGGTTGGGGGTGGGGGGCACAAGAAGACCCTCGGGCGGGATGGAGAAAATTGTCTCTATCTTGAATGGTGGGTGACCGGGTACATGCCTATGTAAGAAGGCACGAGAGGTACATCTCACATTTGTGTATTTTACTGCGCACGGGACGTCTCAGTTTGAACACCAGCTCTGGCCCTGATTGTTTTGGGATTTTGGGTGAATCTCTGCACCCTTAAGCCTCCGTTTCTCTCTCTGTAACACGAAGGACTTGATGACACCCGCCTCCCGGTGCGGGGGGCGTATGAGCTGCGGAGACAGAGGCAGCCGGCGCGAGGTAGACAGAGGACGGTCTCGAACTTCTTGAAACAGGAGGGGCCCTTGGAATGACTGCACCGCAAGAGGTGGGTCTTCCCACCCCAGTGCGAGGGTGGAGATGACGCCTGCTGTCTGCCCGCCGCCTGGGCCCTGCCGCCTCCATCCAAAAGCTGACCTCCAGGCCTGGTGGGCTGCGGATTCTGTCCGCTTCTCCATCCCTCTCCGAAAGGAGTGTGTGTCCGCCGGCGGGTGCGTGTGACTTCGCACACAGCCGTGCCAGGAGCCCGTCTGTGAGGCCGATGGCTTGCAAACCGTCCTGGGTCTCGTGTCCCGGGCGCCCGGCCTCATGGCAGGCTGCCTGGGAAGCGGGACCGGGCCTTCTTTTCTGTCCTGTCTGGTGAAGGCAGACAGCTGTCTTCGCTGGGACACGGTCAGCAAAGAGCAGAGCGTTCAAGGTGGCTTTTTCCAGCGGTTCCACATGGGCGAGACAGGATGGTAAACTGCCTTGCTTCCCGTTCTGGAATTTCTGGACCTGACTTATCTGGATGGAATTTCTCACCTTTCATGCCCTGCGTCTGGGTATGTCATCTCCGAGGGACGAGTGTGACAGCCAGATTCCCCGTCATCACACACACACACACACACACACACACACACCTCACAGATGGGGAACCCAACGGCTGTTCTGTGGGTGCGCACGGTGGGGGCCGCAGGGACCTGGGGGGACCGGGCTTTGGGGAAAGTTCACTGAGCACTGAACTCAGTACTGGGGGGCAAAGCTTGAGGTAGCTTCGCGAGGAAGGGCTTTGCTCTGGGTGGTGCGGCCCACCAGGCGCTCCTTGGGTGACCCCTCTCAGCCCCCAACGCACGGGGGCTTCTCCCCTCTCCTCCGGCCGCACTCTGTGGGGCCAGGCTGTGGCATCCTCGGTGCTGTCGTGGCAACAGACTGTGATGACTCAGACCCCAGGCCTGGGACTCGCACCACCTTGGGGCGTGAGCTCATCAGGCGGTGGGTCCACCACCTCAGACAGGGAACGGCCCGCAGCCCCAGGGCCTTGCTGCCAGGCCGAGGGGCGTCTGGCTTCTGGGCTATGACCTGGCTCCTGCCTCCAGGTCCTTCAGGCCAGAAGGCACTGGTTCTCCTGGTGCCCTCCCCTCCCCCCAAGGACAGCCCTGCGGTGGTTCCCTACCGGGGTTTCTATTTCGGTCATTCTATTCTGCTTCCTGAAAATTCCACCCCCTCCCCCTCACCCCCCCAAAGCTCTAGGCAGAGAAGATGTTCTCTTGCTGTTCCTTTTTTTCAGGAGCGATCTGTTGGCTGGTGGGTTGGCACCGAAAGGCCGCCTCAGACTTGGCCGTGTGTCCCCGGGGGTGAGCAACAGGCCTGCGAGAGGCTCCAGGAGGAGAGGCGCTGGCAGAGACCACCGTGTGGCCTCAGTGGGATTTTAAAATAAATTGTTGACTCAATTCCGGGGCAAATGGAGGGACTGTGAATATTTCAGAAGAAAGGAATCTATGTCCTTAGCTGTCGGTTGCCTTCTGATGGAGCTCCCAGAGCAGATCTAACTTTTGAGGTACCTCATAATCCCAAGCTTGGGGTTAAGGGGTCACCGTCCAAGACATAGTCCCTTTCGTGAATAGCAAGCTAGAATGACGGTTAGGAGGTGAGGGCGGAGGAGCCAGACAACCCCTTAGAAGCTGTGTGACCTCAGGAAAATTAGTCACCCTCTCTGAGCCTCATTTTCCCCAGTGGTAAAATGTGGAAACTATCACCTGCTTCACAGGGTTCTTAAGAGACAAGCCTTTACTATGTACTCAGTGGTTCTTGGTATAAAGTAAGTGGTATAGACATGTTAGCTATCATCCGTTTTTATAATGGCGAGTAGCTTACCGAGTCACTCACACTTTAGTCAGATTTAGTTGATCAGCTCCCAGATGACCGAGGGGAAAGAGTAAAAGCATAAAATGGAAGGGGTATTGGAGGCCTTCTTGACATACTCCCCATATTTTTTGAAGGCTAGCTGAAAAAGTTTTCCCAAAGTACTGATTAATCCATCTTATTTTTATTTTTTATTTTTTTAAGATTTTATTTATTTACATGAGAGCGAGCGAGCGAGCATGGGCAAGGTGAGGGGCAGAGGGAGAAGCAGAACCCCTGCTGAGCAGGAGGCCCCCAACATGGGGCCTGATCCCGAAACTCTGGACCTGAGCTGAAGGCGGACACCCAACTGACTGAGCCACCGGGGTGCCCCCAACTTATTTTTATAAACCGTTCTTCCTTTTTTCTTTTAAGTAGGCCCTATGCCAAGGTGGTGCTCAAACTTAAGACCCCGAGATCAAGAGTCACATGCTCCACTGACTGAGCCAGCTGGGCTCCCCACCCTTCTTTCTTCTAATGCATTTGGAGGCACGGGGGCTAGTGTGTGTCATGCTGGCGAGTCGGGAAATAAAGCAGCGGGAGCCCAGAAATGGTGAAGCTTGCATTTACAAAAGCTCTCTGCCAGTGACAGTAATAACGCCACCACCACCACCACCGACAGCACCACGCTGATAGATCTCATTCCTTCGGTGCTTATTCTGTGTGTTTCAAGCTCCATGTGGACTTGGTGCATTGTCACTGACCTCATCACTGTGAGGACTAAGGGTTCCTCTGGGCACACAGCCGAAGGATAGGGCAGTGGTGCCGGGGTCCCCTAACTCTGTGCTAGGTGAGACGTGGATCTCAGTGGGGGCACCTTGCTGACGTGGGGCCAGGGGTGGTCTCCCTGGCGATCTCATCCTGCAGTCTCCTTGACAGTGGTCAGAGGCCTCCCTACACATGCACAGGGCCCGGATACTGGGGGGAGCCCCCCGGAAAGCCGAGAAAGGGGAGAGTGCTGAGAATTGGGACTTCCAATGTCTGCTGCAGAAATAATGCACCTGCTGGGGCTGACAGTGGGCAGACGGCCCCTTGCTGAAGCATTTTGGGTTGGAGGGCCCGGATGAATGCTTCCATCCGTTTTGGGACCTCTGCTGTGTGCAGGCCCTGAGTGTGGCCCCAGGGCTGTGCAGCATAGAACGGGTGTTCTCAGCTGGTGTGGGGTGTTCTGCCTGGCGGGAGACATTTGGCAATGTCTGGGGACATTTTTAGGACAGGAGAAAGGTGGGGCTATTACTGACATTGAATGATTAGAATTCGGAGGTGCTGTTAACACCCCATAGCCTGAAATAAGAGTATTATCTCGCCCTGAATGCTGCTGGTTCCAAGGTTGAGACTCCCTGGCCTGGTGTTTGATGGTGCTCTTGGCCTGCCGGGGTTCAGGCGGTGGGACCTCAGGCAAGTCCATTCACCTTATTGTGTCTGTTTCCTTATCTGTAATGGGGGTACACAGAGCCCACCTCGTAGGTGGTTGTGAGCATGGAATAATTCACTGCATGCCTGGCATGTAAGTTCTCCAGCTGCTTTTGAGGTTTATGATTATTATTAATGAGGTATTTCGAGGTTTATTATTATTAATGATTTATGACCCCTATCTGCCTTCAGAAAGTTCAGGCTAGTAGGGCGACAGACAAGTAAGCTGTAATTGATAGACTTCATGACAGGATTCTGTAGGTTCTGTAGGATCTAGTCTAATCCAGACTAGGGAATCAAGGAGGGCCTTTAGGAGGAGGTGGCCCAAGTGTAATCTTGATCAACAAATAATGTCTGGCTAGAAGTGAGGATAAGAGGTTTGAAAGGGGGCTCCTGGCAAGGGGAACAGCAGGTACAAAGACATGGAGGCACAGAGGACATAGAACAGCAGCCACTGAGTCCCCTGTCATGGCTTCTACCTTCTTCCTCTCCCTGGGTACTGCTGCCTTACATAAGGGTTGGGCATCTCCCATGGCAGATGCGATTTTATGTGGCCCACTGAGGAGTACGTTGCATGTAACTGGTGCCATTTTTTTTTTTTTTTTGCAGTGCTACTTTGCTTTGAATGAGCCCAAGGTAGGGTCTCAGTTAGATGCGGCTGTGTCTTTAACACCTTTCTTTCTAGCACTTACCATTCCCTTCCCCCCAGCTCCAGCCTCCGAAAAGGCAGGCTTACTGGGGTTGTGGAAATATTCTACATCTTTATTGTGGTTGTGGTTACAAGGGTGTATAACATTTGGCAAAACTCATCAAACTCTCCATAGTCAAAATCTGTATATGTAAGTTCTACCTCCATAAAAAGAGAGCATTCAGGGCCAGAAAACGGGTGGGCCTCCCGGTAGAGCCTTTGGCCAGCCACAGTGTCTTGAACCTTGAATTTAGTAACTTTTATTTTTATTGTGTTTTGAACCCTACCTTCTATTTATGGAGGTGACGCAGATTTTCCATTTGTGGTAGTGGTATAAATTTTCCTTTAAAAAAAAAATTAAAGTACTATGTGAGTGAATTTAAATATAGAAATATTAAATAATATTAACCAGTGGTATAGGGGTATCACAAAGATCATGCAAATGGTAAAAAGAGTGAGGTTTTTGGGAACCCTCCTGAAAATCCAGTGGTTCTAGGATGAAACTCACGTTGCCCCGTGGCTCTGTGGGCATGGCCGTGACCCTGAGGGGCTGGCTGTGAGGGGGGCAGAATTACTGTGCAAGGAGGGTGAGCTGAGAATCCTAGCTGCTCACACAAGGGTGTTCACGATGAGCCCGGGATATTGACCATCAGGCACCCAGAGGGCCGAGAACGGAACGATGATAAATTACCTTCACATTCCCTGCTTGGTGTGAAACTTGCAGAATCTCGAGAGGAAAACGGGAACGGAAAAACCTCTGCTGCTTGGATTAATTAAAACCAGCGTAAATGCTCTGGATGCTTTTGCTGAGCAAACGGTCCTTTCTGTTTTGTGTGGCTGCCAGCGAGTGTGAGTGCTGTGTGTTTTCGTGGCTGAGTTTCAGCGACTGCTCACGTCAGGCCTGAGGGGGTGTTCCTGATGAGACACGATGCCGTTCATCTGATAAGGCCGGAATTTTTGCTAAGAGACTTTTTGTGGTTTGTTGGGCTGGTTCACAGGGTAGTGGATTATCAGAATGTTGTCGGACATGGATTTGATGTTGATCTCTCGCTAGACTAAAAATCTGCCCTCTGTTAACCTGCCGGGAAGGTGTGCGTGTGTGCGTGTGCATGTGCGTGTGTGTGTGCATGCACACATTGATACAAGTTGTGATCCACTGCCTCTTGGTAAGAACTCAAGACCCTACACACCGCAGCTACAAAAACCAAAAGATTTCACAGCTGGAAGTAACCAAGGAAACCGATCTAGTCTAGTGCTGTCCTATGAATGGGAAGGTTGAGACATAGAGCCGGTGAGGGACTTTTCCAAGGTCACAAAGCTAGTTAGTGGCACGGTAGGACTAGATCTCCATTTCCTGCTTCTGTTTATCCTGTATATCCTGTCATGTCACCTCTGTGCCCTGCCACCTTTAAAATAAAATAAAAACATGTTTCTTTGGGGAATTGTATTTCTTTTCTCAAGGTCATACAGAAATCAGTCTCCTTTCTGCCATGCCTCTGGGGCCCGATTACTTAGTTCCCCTCCCCGGAGGAAGTCACTGTTACCTGTAGCTTCTAGAGGCAGCCTGTGTAGGCAGCAGCTGTGTGTGTCTGTGTGTGTGTCCCTGTGCACACATTCTTTTAGCCTCTGTTTTTATGCTGTGTGTGCTGTATCTGTATGTACCTTGCTTTTCTCCTTTGACTGTATCTTGTGGTCATTCCAGATCAATGCAGAAAGAACTTTTCCAACCCTTTTCTAGCAGTGCTGTATCCCATTGTGTGAATAAACAAGAATTCAACCCACCCCCAACTGACGGACCTTAGGATGTTTCCAGTCTTTCTGGAATACAAACAGGGCAGTATTTTTTTTTTTTAAGATTTTATTTGAGAGAGAGTGAGGGAGCAAGCATGAGCAGGAGAAGAGGTAAAGGAAGAGGGAGAACTCAGACTCGCCTCTGAGCAGGGAGCCTGATGCGGGGCTTGATCCCAGGTCCCTGAGATTACCACCTGAGCCAGAGGCAGACGCTTAACTGACTGAGCCATCCAGGTGTCCCCCAAACAGGCCACTATTAACTAATCTATGCATACTTCATTTTGCACATAAGAGGGTTTAGCTGCAGGATAAATTTCTAAGGCAAGATCGTTTGGTTCTAAAGATATGTATGTTGGAATTTTGATAGATTATTACCAAATTACTCTCTGGAGGTTATATCTTTCTTCCTTTTGATTTGGATATTAGCATCTTTGAGTAGCAGTTTAAATATTTCATATAGACTTTCGTGAACTCACGTTTAAAAAATTCATTCAGCCAGGGGCATCCGGGTGGCTCAGTGGGTTGGGCGACTGCCTTCAGCTCAGGTCATGATCCTGGAGTCCTGGGATCAAGTCCCACATTAGATTCCCAGCTCCATGGGGAGTCTGCTTCTCTCTCTAACCTCCCTTCTAATGCTCTGTCACTCTGTCCCTCTCTCAAATAAATAAGTAAAATTAAATAAAAAAAAATTCATTCAGCCAACCAACACATATGGGTCCTGTCCCAGTGCTAGGAATACATTAGGTGGTAAAAGAGTCCTCATAGAATTTGCTGTTGGTAGGGGTGAAGCTGGAGGCTGGGAGAGAGGCAGGCAATAAACAGCTAACTTCAGAATTATTTAATTGGGATTTGGGGAAGTGTATGGAGCAGAACAGAGAAGCATGAGTGGGCTCTGACCTAGCCATGGAGACCAGGGAGCCTTCCCCAGCACATGGCATTTCAGCTGGAAGGAATGAGTAGCTTTAGCTATGTAGAGAAGGGGCCTGGGTGTGGTGGTGGTGGCAGGGAGGACCTGTTGTGGCAGAGGGAACAGCTGTTGTGGCAAAGGGAACAGCAAGTGCAAAGGTCCTGAGGCAGAAAGGTGGTAGGTGCTTTATAAGAACAGAAAGACAGCCAGTTTGGTTGGAGTCCTGAGAGAGAAGTGGGAGAGCAGAGCAAGTTGAGGCCAGAGGTAGCAGGCAGGGCTTGGCCAGGCTGGCCTAGTTGAGGTTGTTTATCTTTACCCTAAGAGCTGTGGGAAGCCATTTCTGGGCTCTCCCCAGGGGTGGGGACACCATCTGGACCCCTTGAGATCAGCACAGCTAGACCAGGCAGCATTTAGTCCAGGATGGTCCAAAAAGGGCACCAGGAGGTTGAGGATCACCTGCGCAGGCACCTTGGCTCCCCAAGGCAAGGGTAACTTTAGGAAGAGACCCCATTTCAGGCTTGATGGACCTTGGGCATGCTTCTTCTGCTGTTTGCCCAGTCACTCAGCAAATGTTTATGGACAGCCTGTGCTAGGTGCCTGGCACAGTGCCGAACCTCAGCAGATAATGGCTCCAAGTCTGGTGTAGCCTACATAGTCTTGTGTGCTGGTTGCCAGCTTCCGTAAAGGGCCAGATAACTGATATTTTAGGTTTTGTGGGCCATAGAGTATCTGTCGTAATGATCAACTCTACTGTTGTAGTGCAAATCCAAGCCATAGACCATATGTAAACAGATAGGTACATGGGTGCATTCCAATAAAACTTTATTTAGAAACACAGTCTGTGGGCCGGATCTGGCCCAGGAGCTGCCGCTTGCCTGCCCCATATCTATGGGCGTGAGAGTCCCTTTACAGATCATACCTGACATGGTGTGAGCTGGTTAACGGGTTAGCAGAGGAAAGATGGCAGGGGTAAAGAGTGGAGAGTGAATAGATACAGGAAGAAGTTAAGGGAAGCAGCCATGAGAAGATCTCGGCGGGTAGAGTTTCCAGCAGAATGAACAGCACTCGAGAGCTTTAAGGTGGGAGCTACTTAAAGAACAGCGAAGGGGTTAGCGGGGCTGTTGGTGAGTCAGGGTGAGGTACGAGTGGCCGGGTGGGCCCCGGCTCAGGGACAAGTGTGTTAAGGATTTCAGATTACATCGGGGGAAGCTTTGAAATGCCTGGGGGCGTTTCAAGAGGCTGCTGCGGGGTGAACAGACTGGAGGGGCGAAGGTAGAGTGGGGAGCCCAGGGAGGAGGTGCCTAGAGTCCAGGTGAGAGAGGATGGCTGGCAGCTTAGGGCTGGAGCATTGTGGAGAGGGAGATGGGTGTGCCTGTGGCTTATGTTTTGACAGGAGAGCCATCAGGATTCGCTATGGATTGGACAGAAGGCATGTGAGAGAGAGGAGTCCGGCTGACCCAAGCCCTGGCAGGGAGGGTGGATGGGCCTCTGCTGAGTGGGGGAGCTTGATGCGGGTCAGGGTGGCCGGGAGGAACAGCGCCTTCCTTCACTCGGTCTGCTCTCAGATGTGGGTCCTTTCGCAGTGGCAGCAGAACGCTGCTACTAGAGAAAAATGAGATCCTTCTGGACTATTTTTAATAGCTTGGGAGACTCTAGAGTCATGGCTCTGCCTTTTGAGGGCAAGGGGCTAGTCTGTGGGATTTCTCATCCTGCAAATTTGGGTGAATCTCTTCCCCTCCCTGGGCCCCAGCTTCCCCATCTATAAAATGGCACAAGTTGAGACATGATGCAGAAGCCCTCATTCTAAACTAAGCCAGTAGGTACACTGGAGCATGAAGGGCTGGGATTTGAACCCAGAGCCCCTCGGACTCCAGAGCTGTGTGGTCTCCCCCTCCATCCCATGGCTGTGTCACACATGCAGAATGACGAGATAAGCCTAGGTGTGTGGCTTCTAAACCGTGGTTTGTGACCCACTGGTGGGCCAGAAGTCTGTTGAATGAGTTACGACCAGCATTTAAACCAAATAACCCCATCTGAGAGGAAAGATAAGAGTGCACTGTATGTAGCAGGGTAAGTATTGTTTCGCGAAGCTTTCGTTTCAGTCTCCAGTACATACGATGTGACCTGAGTTGTGAAATACGGTGCATCTCTGCCAGGGGTTCCACGGAACCACACGTTCGGAGACCACGGGCCCAGGGCATCCTGCAGGACTCAGACGAGCTGTGCTCTGTGCACCTGCGCCAAAACCTTGCCTTCCTCTTCAAGGAACCTGGGATGAAATGGCCTCCCTTTCCTCCGCTGAGGGGAGGAAGCTCCAGCTTGGGGTTTGGTGTGGCGGGGATTAGAACGAACAAAAACAAAAAAGCAGGAGACGAAACCCAGCCTGCGATTTATCTGCACGGGAATTCTGTTTTAGAGGCTTAAAAAGACCCCCCTCCCCCCTTCTCTTTCCAGAAGAACCGAATGCACATAAGGTCGCCAGCCCACCCTCCAGACTCGCATACCCCGATGAAGTCCTGGACTATGGCCTCAAGCCATACAGCCCCCTCCCCAGTCTCCCTGGCGAACCCCCCGGCGGATTCGGAGAGCCGGATAGGGTAGGGCCGCAGAACTTTCTGAGCCCGGCGGCCAAGCCAGCGGGGGCCTCGGGCCTGAGCCCTCGGATCGAGATCACTCCATCTCACGAACTGATGCAGGCAGGGGGCCCCCTCCGCGGCAGAGACACTGGCCTGCTGGGGGAGCAACCGCCCCTGGCCGGCGTGGCCGCCAGCCCGCGGTTCACCCTGCCCGTGCCCGGCTTCGAGGGCTACCGCGAGCCGCTTTGCTTGAGCCCCGCTAGCAGCGGCTCCTCTGCGAGCTTCATTTCCGACACCTTCTCCCCCTACACCTCGCCCTGCGTCTCGCCCAATAACGGCGGGCCCGACGACCTGTGTCCGCAGTTTCAACACATCCCTGCTCATTATTCCCCCAGAACCTCGCCAATAATGTCACCTCGAACCAGCCTCGCTGAGGACAGCTGCCTGGGCCGCCACTCGCCCGTGCCCCGTCCGGCCTCCCGCTCCTCGTCGCCTGGTGCCAAGCGGAGGCATTCGTGTGCCGGGGCCTTGGTTGCCCCGCTGCCCGGAGCCTCACCCCAGCGCTCCCGGAGCCCCTCGCCGCAGCCCCGGGACGACGGCGCCCCCGCTGGGTACCCCCCCACGGCTGGCTCTGCCGTCCTCATGGATGCCCTGAACAGCCTCGCCGCGGACTCGCCTTGTGGCATCCCCCCCAAGATGTGGAAGACGAGCCCCGACCCTTCGCCGGTGTCCGCCGCCGCCCCGCCCAAGGCCGGCCTGCCCCGCCACATCTACCCGGCCGTGGAGTTCCTGGGGCCCTGCGAGCAGGAGGAGGGGAGGAGCGCGGCCCCCGAGTCCATCTTGCTGGTGCCGCCCACCTGGCCCAAGCAGCTGGTGCCTGCCATTCCCATCTGCAGGTGAGCCGGCTCGGGAGACGGTCTGGTCCGCGGGTTACTTCCGGGGGGCTTTTTCTGGGTCGGGGGCATGTGGTTTAGAGGCCTCTAGACAGGGTTCAGGTCCTGGCTCTGCGCTTACTGCCTGTGGGATCTTGGCAAGGAAGTTCAATTCTCTGAGCTGTGGTTTCCTCATCTGGAAGAGAGACCTTTGGGTACCCAGGGAGGTATAGGCACCTAACTCACCAGGCGGTGGGCACAGGGATGCCTGCCATGGCTCAGAGGGCACCTGGCTGGCTCGTGTATTCCCCAAACGGGTGTTTTTCAGATACCTGCTCTGGGCCAGGCAGCCACCGTTATGGGGGTTGAGAAGCCCGCGGTGAAAAAAATGGGCAGAGGGGCACCTGGGTGGCTCAGTGGGTTAAAGCCTCTGCCTTCGGCTCAGGTCGTGATCCTAGGGTCCTGGGATCGAGCCCCGCGTTGGGCTCTCTGCTTGGCAGGGAGCCTGCTTCCTCCTTCTCTCTCTCTGCCTGCCTCTCTGCCTACTTGTAATCTCTGTCAAATAAATAAAATCTTAAAAAAAAAAAAAAATGGGCAGAAATTTCTGTCTTCAGAGAGCTGACATTCTGGGAAGCACAGAGCCAGTCTTCATGTGTGGAATTTATTGTCCTCTTATAAGAGGCCTTGCTGTTTGTGGGTACCGGCTCTGTGCCCCAGGACTGCAGTCAGCGCTCTGGACCTCCTACAAAAAGAAAGTGGGAGCCATAATCCTCAAGGAGTTTCAAATAGCGGTACACGGAGGAGATGCAGATAGATGGTGGCACCAGAGCCTCAGGGTCTGTCCAGACTGGATTTGAGTCCTGGTTCTGCCACTCACCGGCTGTGTGGTCATGGGCATGTCTGGTGCTGCCCTCCTTGCTGTGCCCACAGCAGGCATCACTAATCATGCAGAGCCTCTTTTTCATTGAGCACCTTATCGATGCCGTTCCCAGGGGAGGCATTGCTAATGAATCAGGAACTCCCTTTCTCACTGAGCACCATACTAAACCTTAGCTCATTCCCTATGAGATGAGGATAATAATAGTCTCCCATCAGCATGGTTTTTTTGGTTTTTGTTTTTTTTTGCAAGGATTGGGTGAGAGGATATATATCAAGTCCTTGGCATGGAGCCTGCACTAAGGAAGAGTGCAGAGAAAGGGGCAGCCGTTTTCTGGTGAGGCGAGTGGACACGCCGAGGCTTGCCCAGCTAGTTAATGACTGCATTGAAAAATGAAGAACCTCGGGTTCTCAACTCTTTGTTCTCTCTGCTACAGATTATCTCCAGAATGTGATTCATATAATGATTGAGACTGGGGAAGAACATTGATATAAAATCAGATCATGCTGCATTTTTCTGTTTATAAGGACTTTATCATTTCTCCTTCCATCTCCATTCTGTGGCTGGATCCAAATGGTTCTGAATGCTGTAAGAATTTTCTCTAAGATCAAGAGGATAGGGTGTTCAGGAAGGTCTCCTGATAGTATTTGTCTCAGGGTATGCAGAGCAGGGCTGAAATTCACATGCAGCATTTTACATTGGCTCTGATGGTCTAATTCTTAAGATTGTATCATGGTCATCAAAGACTTATTCTGGAACCAAGGAAAATTTGAAGTTGATACTTAGAGATATCCCACTGGATCTTCTACTCCTGGATATTTTTTTTCCTTGATACTTCAAAAGATAATGCAGGGGTGAAGTGATCTTTTATGAACTTCAATTTGTACACTTAAAAAAGCATAACTTGCCTACATAATGAGAGTACAGGTATTTGACACACCTGGCACCTTAGCTGCAGGCAGAAGCAGAAGGCATGTTGCCTCTGAAATTAAGGTGGACACCAGACTTCAGGGTAAGGGGGTGCTTCAGGCAGGTAACATCAGGAGGCAGCTAGTTACAAAGAGGAGCTGGAGATCTGCTTGCAGAGTGAGAATGTAAGTTTAAATTGGATTGTATATTCACGTTGAGCTCCAGCACTGATGGAGTTTATGGGGCGCCACCCCCCCCCCCCACATCTCCCCTTGGTACTGCTGTGATGGAGAAGGGATGGAATTGGTTTCACTGCAAATGCTGAACTAAGTCCGGATGATAATGTCAACTTTTAACAGCTCAGGGCTTAGTGGCAAAGAAGATGCTGATGGGATTAATGATTGGTGCCCTGTGTGCAAAATCAGGACACAGTGACACAAATCCATGTATTTGCAACTTTAAAGCTACTTTGACTTTTTTTTTGGAAGATTTTATTTATTTGAGAGAGAGTGTATGAGAGAGAGAGAGCATAAGGGAGGTGCGAGGGGGAAGCAGACTCCGCATGGAACAGGGAGCCTGACTCAGGGCTCAGTCCTGGGCCTCCTGGATCATGACCTGAGCCAAAGGCAGTTGCTTAACCAGCTGAGCCACCCACGTGGCCCTGAAACTACTTTAAATATACGGGGCTTCTTTGAAATAAAACTGTTTGCTCATTCATTCATTCATGTTTCCCTCCATCCAGCCATCTACCCACCCACTGAATAGTCACTGAGAACCTATTAAATGTCAGATATGCTCTAGAGTCATTCTATAAGTGAGAGATTTTCTTGGCCCTATTTTAAATAAATTAATAAGATAAGAGGTAGTGTAGAGATATGCATGGAGCACTGGACCAAGAATCAAGACACGTAAGTTGCCACCTTGGCATGTCTTGCTTTGTGATCTTAAGGAAATTTCTGTGTTCTCTGAGGCTCTGAAGGGATGGTCCAGATAGATCGTTAAGGCCTCAATCAGTTCTTAAATGACATCATTTTTACCATATATCAAGTGCCCATTGAGTGGGCTGCGTAGGTTTAAGATTCTATAGGAAAATAAAACAATGCATATCATTACAACTTCAGATGTAAAGGCATCTATCTATCTATCTATCTATATCTAATACCATAACCATAAGTTAATTAGATTGTCTATGGGAGATAACTATTTATTTGAAATATGCACTGTATATAAGGAAACATAATTATAACATAATTATAACCTAATTATAATTATAACCTAATATTTATTTATTGAGGAGATATTGCGCTAAGGTCTTCATATGATCTCAGTATCCCCATTTCTCAGTCAAGGAAACTAAGGCCTAGGGAGGTAGAGTCAGGCATTTGCCCAAAGTAGTTAGAGGTGGATCTTGGAATTGAACTTGGGTGGGCGACTCCAGTCATGTTTTTGACCTTTACTCTTCCTTTAAATTTAGGGGTCTCTAAATTTAGCCACCTCTCTGGTTAGATGTTCTATACTTGCCCTGATAAGCAATGGCTGTAACTGGAAATGATCTCTCCCTAGAATTTGCTATTAATTAAAAGCATCAGACTTGGAAATAAGAGCCAAAATAACCCTCAGGTGCCATCTGGTCCATTTGTTATGTTATTATAAGACACTGAAGGTAAATGAGGTGAGGTTACTTGCCTAAAGTAACATGGCACATTCATGACACGCGTGGGTCCCTGATTTCCACTTCAGTGTATTTTCTTGCACACTTGTTCCTTTGGAAAGGGAGAACATTCTGGGAAAAAGGTGATTTTTAGAGGTAGGAGGTGGTACTCTTTAAATTCCCAGAGGAAAAGAAGTTGTAGTAATTAAAAATACTCTAGAACTCACATGTCCTGAAGTTAGCTTCCTAAATGGAGATGTCCGTCACACGGTTGTCATCAAAGATGGAAGAGAAAAACCAAGAAAAAGATCTCTACTTTGTGAAGAGTCCGACCTATCCTGAGAAATACGTGCTTTCCAACAGCCAGTATTTTACTCATACACCCACTGGACATGAGTTTTCAGAAAAGGGACCATTTACTTTTATTGTACAGGTTGGCTGGTTCTGATTTCTTGGACACATGACTGACGCTTGTTTCCTTCTTCAGCATTCCAGTGACTGCATCTCTCCCTCCGCTTGAGTGGCCTCTCTCCCACCAGTCGGGCTCCTATGAGCTGCGGATAGAGGTGCAGCCCAAGCCACATCACCGTGCCCACTATGAGACCGAAGGCAGCCGAGGGGCTGTCAAAGCTCCAACTGGTGGCCACCCGGTTGTTCAGGTATGAGTTTGAATTCTTTTCCTTTTCTGTGTCCTTCATTTACCAGTAGGTGGGCTACTTTTGCTCAGCCACTGCCTCTTGCTTGTTGGGTTGTGGTGTGTGTCTCAGCCTCCTACTTGTCTGATGGATGAGAACATTCGAGGTGGAATTAGTGTCCAAGGCTGGCCCAGTTACTCAGAGGACAGAGAAGAAAGTCTTCCTGAGCTGGATAAGGAAGGAAATAGCTCAAGCTACTTCTTCCCTTCTCTTTCTGATGGAAAAATTGCTAGATTTTGCAGAGGTTTGTGTCTTGGCAGAGGGTTTTTGAAGTCATTATTTTGTGGTTAAATTTCAGATGCATGTCCACTGAGGAAATTCCATACACTCTTGTAAAATATAGAAAACTAAAATTTAGAAAATTAAAATTACACATAAAATAACTATTCTTAGCATTTTGTATATTTCTTGTTGCCTTTTGTTCTATTCACAAACATGGCAATGTTTATATAAATTTTTTTAAAGATTTTATTTATTTGTCAGAGAGAGACAGCAAAGCAGGGGAGTGGCAGGCAGAGCAGGCAAGGGAGAAGCAGGCTCCCTGCTGAGCAGGGAGCCCATTGTGGGGCCAAATCCCAGGACCCTGGGATTGTGACCTGAGCCGAAGGCATTTGTTTGACTGAGCTACTCAGGTGTCCCAGCAATGTCTATTAATGTACATTTATATGCTTGATGTTACAGTAGCTGGCACTCTGATATTTTTTTAAATTATACCATGAGCATTTCCTTCTGTTTTTTCTTAATCATTATCTTTTATGTCTGTGGCTTTTGATTTAACCTCAGACTTTTTTTTTTTTTCAAAATAATAGAGACGTGTGCATTTTTCTGCAAAATAATTTAAGCTGAAATGATCTTTCGTAATTGTGTAATCTGTTCAACTGAGATTGCTGATTGGTGTTCAGCCACCGCTCGAGCAAGCAGAACCTTCAGGACCTATCAGTTTACCTCTTACTTGTATTTGCCTTAAAGTGATGTATTCTATGATAAGAATTCTATGATGCGTTTAGAACCCTCTAGAGAGGTTAACAATGCAGATTCCTCAGCATCCCCTGAAACAAAAAACACAAATCCCCCAACCCTGAGATCTCCACAGAGGCTTTCGGTGTATGCACGTGGTTAAGGACTTCTGTGAAAATATCAGGAACTTAGAAATCCTGACCAGTTTGCTTTTTCTAGAGCCACCATCATAGCTATTTTGGTATTTGTGTCTCTTCCTTGATTCTTTTCCTTGACCAGGAGCTGCATTTTGTCCTTTCTTTGCATGCCTCATAATTATCGATTATCTCCTGAGGTTGAGAGGACCATCCACGGACTGGACATTATCGAGGCTGGATTTTGTTATCTTCTGCTGAAGGCAGATCAGTAACAAGCTGATCACTGAACTTGTGTGATGCTTGGTTTTAGACTCTGTGAGGGCTGCTTTCGGGAAGTCTTTCTCGAAGGCTTACCCTTATTTCTAAGGCACAACCTTTTTGGATGTTTGGTGGGGTGGGGGGGTGAGTCCATGCCAGTGGTATAGAAGCTGTCCTCGGGTGGAGAGCTGGAGCGAACGTGGGCTCACCTCCTGTGTTTCCTTTTCCTCAGTGGCCACAGTCATGTGCTGCCCGCTGTCTAACGCCTGACAGAAGTTG
Source organism: Mustela lutreola (assembly GCF_030435805.1). NCBI lineage: Eukaryota > Metazoa > Chordata > Mammalia > Carnivora > Mustelidae > Mustela > Mustela lutreola. The sequence goes on from NC_081298.1 coordinate 9,938,133, forward strand.
ACTTACATGTGTTTGTCCTGACTTACTGGTTGTTGACGGTGGGAGGGCTGGTCTGATACTGTTTACTTTGTCATGCATGAAAATTGCCTTTTTTGGGAAAGGAAGTCTTTATATCCTTCCTGATTTAGGATTATCAATTCTAGGCTGGGGACTTCCAGCTCGGAAGGTGGCGTTAGTCTGTGGGTTGGAGTTAAAGCCTTTGGTAGCAATAGAGAAACTCACTTAAGGTAGATTAGAAGGGGGGATTCGGGGCTTGTCTAAGGAGACTACTGTTGCAAAACCAGGCCAGGAGACTTGGGAAGAAGCTGGACTTGAGAATGGCCCCAAATGTGCTTCTTTGTTCTGTCAACTCATTCCACAAGTGGATTCATTCTACCGGGGTTTGTCGAGCACCTTCTTTCCACCATACACTGTGCTTGATATTAAAATACAATGAAGAATAAGAGAGAAGTCACGGTCTGTTTCTTCATGGAGCTCACGGTCTAGGAGGGACAGTGTCATTGACTAAAGGGTCAGAACTGGAGCAGGAAGCCAGAGGGAGGGGGAGAGAGCTGGCAGGGCCTGGGTAGCCAAGGGGGATGGAGAGTTTGGCTTCATCCTGAGACAGGAGAAGCAGGAAAGAAACATGATCTGATTTAGGCTTTGATAAGACCCAGCTCTGATTGTTCCACTGGAGTAGGAGCTGAATGAGGAGAGAGTCAGCAGGCTCGGTCCATGGTCTCTGTCGTTAGGGCTGTGTGGTATCTCCATTCTCTGATCACTCATCGAAGGTGGGCTGAGCGCTGCTGTGTTGCAGGCACGGTTCTAGACTCTGGGATATGTTATGAGCAAACCAGTGAGAGAGCCTCAGCCTCATGGGCTTACAGTTGAGCAAAATGGAAACCGTAGCCATTGACATTCAGCATGCTTTACTGTGTGCCAGACCCTCTTCAGAGTGCTGTACGTGTTCATTTATTCAATTCCCAAAGGGCCCCAAGGAAGCAGGTTACAATTAGGTCAAAGAGATGTCAAGGCACTTGTTCAGTGTCCTAGCTGTCAAGGGGGCCTGGGGTTTGGTCCCCTGGGGCTGGTTCTACCCGCTACACGATGTTACTGATTTTTCACGTCCCTCTGCAGACCATCTCTCCCTGACTCCACACTCTTACCAGGCTCAGAAAGCCTGGGAGAAAATTGCCCACACCTCCTGCCTATCAATTTTATGTGCTGTCCCTGCACCGGCTCACTGGGGCCAAAATTGTGATTTCTCAGGGAGACTGTAATTGGCCCTGGTTGGGAAGATCTTCTGGTCCAGTTGGTGTAGCCAGAGAGGTCAGACCATGTGCAGTGCTAGGCTCTGCTCCCCCTTTCATCTAGGGCCTGGGCCATGGAAAGTTCCAGAGAAGGGAATGGGTGGGATGTACTGAACTGTGCTTGACGCTCATGCCCCTCCTTCTGACAGCCCCCAAGGATCCCTCCCTCTTCGTGCTTGTAACTTTGAAAACCCAGTGGCTCACTGAAAAGTTTGTAGCCACTTTCTCTAAAGATACAAAGTAAAGTATTAAAAAAAAATCATTTGAATAGATTATGTTCTCTTCAAAATGCAATGTGCTAACCACTGATTTTTAGCACAGTAAATCAGTTTTTAGAAATCTTCTTTGAAAAATGAAGTGAAGAGGGGACTTAAAACCCCTTTCGAAATCTGGAGGGTTGCCCTTTGGTTCCCAGAAGAGTAGTGAAGCCCTGTTTTGTACCTTGCCTAGATGCCTCTGCCGGTTTCTCTCTTGATCTGTCTCTATCTCTACATCTGTTTCTATTTCTGTACTCTACCACGGCTCCTTCCCCCCCTCAATGACTGGTCCCCACCCTTTTCTTTTTTATTTACCACACTATAAAACTTTATTTTTTTTTTTTACATACCTCGTGGTTTTATGCTCCTCTTTAGATGAAAATAAAATGAGTACAAGATCATTTCATTCTTTCTTTACATATAAAATTAAAAACCTTAAATGTGGGCCACATTTAGCTGGTTTTGTTTTGTTTTTGAATGTCCCTTGGCCTTGGAGGAAAGTTGGCTCCAAACCTTAAATGCTTTCAGATCTCCTGACTCCTTCACTTGGCAGATACTTTGTTGAGGACCTACTGTGTGCCAGGCACTGTGCTCGGTGCTGATGATACCGTGATGGGGGAGAGGAGTACAGTTTCTGCCCTGGGGGAGCCCAGGGGCCGCTCGAGGTACCCAGTCGACCAGAATGGTTTGGTGCGACCATTGCTGAGATGTGGGTGAGTCTGGGAGGCAGGGGAGGGCAATCTGGAATGACACCTGGACTCTAGGACAAGACACGATGACTGATGAGGAGGCCAGCTGTTGGATTTACAATGGGGGGCGGGTAACTACTTCACAAAACCAAGCATGCCAGGAGAGTACTTGGACCACCTGCTGTAGAAAGGGGTCTTGCTGAGGATGTGGACTTACCAGCTGGGACCTAGAGCAAGTGACAGAGCCAGCATGGAGAGGAGTGATGCCCTCCCTGTCTCTGTTTCTCTAGCTCTCTGGGTGGGAGTGGGCGAACGTTCCTTGCACAGGGTATGGTGTGTGCAGAAGTCCTGAGGCAGGGAGGAACTTGGTGTGTCTGATTTGCTGAAGGAGGGCCAGTGTCCCTTGAGTTTAGCTTGGGGGTGAGGGGTTGGCAGGACCACGCTGTGCGGGACACAAAAGCCAAGGGGAGGAGCTTGGGTTTTATTCCAGGGAAGGGAAAGGGAGTGACAGATTTTGAGTAGAGGAGGAAAGTGATTCTGATTTACTATTTCTACGATCATTTGGGCTTCTTTCTAGGGAGTGGGTTAGAAGGGGTAAGGGAGGAAGCAGGGTGATGAATTTGATGGGCTGGGGGAGGTGCCAGGTACAGCTGCTGCGGACGAGGCGGCAGTGCGAGGAGAAGAGCAGGGAGGGACTCTATGATGTGACCTTCGGGACCCCGTGCTGGCCTCCACATGGTAGTGGAAGGGCACCTGGCTCAGGATGGTGTCACGGGCCATGTGGGGAGACTGGGGGAAAGGATCGTTTTCTTAAGGGCAGATGATGGCTTCAGTTCGGGGTGTAGGAAGTTGGAAAGGCTTGTGAGGTATCCAAGTAAAGATGCCAGCAGGCAGTTGGACTTAGGAGCCAGGAGCTCAGAAGCAAAGTATGGGCTTTCTACCTCTCAGGCCTGTGGAATGCCACAGAATCACGTGTGCCGTCCCTAGAAGTCTTAGCACAAATCCACTTGGAAGGGGTTATTTCCTACACCCTAATAAGAACCTGCACCCTCCAGAAGTGATGAACTAAAGAGAGAATCTAAGAAGATATTGGAGAAACAAGGTCACAAACTGACAAGCTGGTGGAGGCCAGACAGTGAAAAGAAATGGCCGAATTGGCCAAAGGTCAGGAAGCACTTAGGGAGTGGTGGGGAGTAGGGCATGGCAGAGTGTGTGCCTCTTCTCCAGCAGGCAGCCACTGTTCAGTCCCCCTTGGTTGTACCACGTGGGAATGTGGGTCCAGCATCGCCGGGTTCTAGAGGTTTTCTTCAGGAGAAGCCAGGAATCTGAATATTCATGTGAAATTTCTGGTTCTTAAGTGTTGACCCCTAAATCCACCTCTGGGTTCAATTCGGCTCCAGGCAAATATCCTCCAGTTCATATCGTCTGGGGGTAACTAAGGTCTGTGCTACTTGAAGCTTTATCAAATAGAAAGGGAGATAAGAGGAGAGGCTATATTTATACGATTTCTAAGAATTGTCTGGTTGGGGGAGGAGGGCTGTGAGCAGCCAGGCCCACGTTGTTTGTTTTTATAAAACCTTTAAATCCCATTGAAATAGAACAAGCTTATAGTTCTTCCCCAGGAGCCAAGGAGTCTTAATTCCCTGGCCTGACTTTGATCGGTAAGGAGCAGATGGGAAAGGGAACCGCTTGACTCGCCTTCAAAGAGCCACGTGCCCTGTGGCAGAACCCAGTCATCACTTCCTCATTCTGGTTCAAGGGAAGATGCCGGGGATCTTGCGTTGGACCAGACGTCCATGCCCAGGCTGCTTTGCAAAGCTGGGCTTTAAGCATTTCCACAGCTCTTCAGCTACGGAATCTCCTCATACTCCCAGCTGGCTTTGGGCTCCTAATGCCATTGTCGTGGGATGCTTTCCCTGTCTGCTTCCAGACCCTGGAAGCATATTCCTGCCTAGAAATTTCCTAGTAGAGGACACTTTCCTTATCCATCACCTTTTTTATCCATCCTGGTGCTCTCAAAACACATTCTTCTTGCCCCTCTCTAGGACTGGTTTTCAGCGGAAAGAATGCTCAGAAAGGCAGCCTTTCAGTTAGACAGGGACCAAAATGAGAATCCGTAACCATAGTACACACCTCCGAAGACAATTCCTTCCAACAGATGTTCAGACATATGGAAAAAACAGAGCTAGTTCCTTCGGAGAAATTCCTTACAGATGCAGAAACCTGATCTATGTTTCACGCCAGGTAAGAGTGGCAAGCTTGTGGCAAGCTTCGCAGGACGGGGAGCCAGAGGCCGGGGGCGCACCCCGGCCTCCCTCCTCCCCGCCATGTCCCCTCCTGGCCACCCCGCCCCCATCCAAAGGAGTCTGGTTAAGTCTCCAAGCGTTCATCTCCCCAGAACGGACTGAGAGGCTGTGATCTTCATCCTGTTGGATTTTAGCCTCCGTCCTCTTTGCAACTCACTTTCACTTAAATCTCGGAAAGGGCAGAGAGAAGCCTGGCAGAGTTTTCCCCTTCCCAGGCGAAGCCGCAGTCATGACATTGAGCAGCGCACCTTTGGCAATGGGCTGCACATATCCGCTTCCATTTGACTAACCAAATGTGGTGCTCAGGGAGGCTCCCGCCCAACCCTCTCTGCTCCTTAGTCGCGAAACATGAAGCAGGTCCTGCAGATGCTGATGTGTCCAGGAGCTGCCGTGTTGGCTTCTCCAGAGGGAAAGCACAGAGGGGTGGCTCGAGCTTCCGAGGAGGAGACTGTGTTCCGAGATCCCCAGAGGTCCCTCTGCTCCTTCATCCCTTCCTCTGAAATTTACCAAGCCCCTTCTCTGTGCCAGGCACCGTTCCAGGCGCTAGGGATGTGGCTTTGAACCAAACAGACAAGGGTCCTCTGGCCCCTGCGGAGCTTCTGTTCTGGCTGCGGCGAGATAAGAAATCTGCAGAGTAGGAAAAGTTAAATTGTATGCTGGAAGGTGATAAGTGTGGTGGGAAAGGCGGCCAGGCCCAGGGGAGTTGGGAGGGGCTGAGAGGCCTTTCTGAGCAGGTGGCCTTGGAGCAAAGGAGGAGAGGAGGGAGGAATACGTGCGGGGATCTGGGGAGGAGTGCTCCGGACTGAGGGGCTCCCTGGGCCCAGCCGGGGCAGGGGCTGGCAACACAGAGGTGGCCAAGGTAGGGGGTGAGCTGGCAGGGGTGCGGAGGAGACGGAGGCCCAGAGGAACGAGCATGAGCACATTCGGGCTTTGGATGCTGAGGACTTTCATTCCCAGGGAGGTGGGAGCCCGGAGGGATGAGATCTGACTTAGGTCCCAGCAACGTCCCTCCAGCTGCCGTGCTGGTGGGACCAGTCTGCAGGAGGACCAGGGAAGAGGCAGGGAGGGGGTGGGGCTGCTGCTGTAGGCCAGGGAAGAGGGGAGGGTGGCTGCCCAGGCTTGGGGGCGGAGGGCAGGAGCAGTGCTTGGCTTGTGGGTATCTTTGGAGAGCCGGGCTAACTGGTTTGAGAGATTGGCTCTGGTCGAGAGGCGCAGGTGTGGTTGGAGTCTTGGGAAAGCCTGGAGTCCCCAGTCCTGAGCGACCCTGAGGGTCTCCACAGAGATTTCACCGACTTTCAGAGGGAAGATCCCTTCCAGGGGTGGCCTGACCCAGCCTTCTCAGGTGGAGATGGGCGTGGGGCAGGGTGGAGATGCTGCCGCCCGTCTTTGCAGGATCCGTCCTCCCCAGCCTCCCCTTGGTTATATCAGTCTCTCGGTCATAACACTGGCCGTTCATTTAAAAATTCCGGAGAGGGCAGTCCAAGCCCTCTGTGGGCCAGATGTGGCCTCCCGTGTGTGACCTCGAGTGGCCAAAGAGGCTTTGTGAAGGAACAGAGACGGGTGCTGGCTTCCAGGGGTGAGCCGGGTGGAGGAGAGGGGGGTGTCCGGGGCGGGGCCGGCAGAGGTGTGGGTGCCGAGCAGGTGTGGGATTGGGTGATACGGTGTGCACACATTGTGTGCCAAAGGCACGCCGATGGTAGGCAGTGCTTCTAGGTCACGTTACAAGATAAACAGTCAAGACTCAGTGGGACATTGCTCCCGCACAGGGAGAAGACAGAAAGCTTCCAGAATCTTGGAGAAAGAGTTGTTTCCAAAAGACTGATTAAGTCTGAGGCTTGCCAATATGTCTGGCAGGCAGTGGGGCCATATAGAGGGAACTTGATGTGTTCCTGGAACAACTTTTTGGGTCCCTCCTATGGGTCGGGTGCTCTGTTGTAATGAGGAGAGCTGCACTTACGGAGCACTTACTGTATACTTTCCTTGGAGTGACCTACTTCATCTTTGCGGTGACGCCGTGGAGTGTAGGTGGTAGAATCACTACCCTCCTTTTACAGACAAGGAAACTGGGACACAGAGAGGTTAAGCAACGTGCCTGATGTCACCCAGCTGGTGAGCGGTGGCGATGATTGGGACACAGGAGGCCTGAAGCCAGCGCCTACCTTTAACCACTGGTGTGCACTGCCTCTGGGAAGCTGGTGGTTTGGAGCAAGGCAGTCCTAGCATTCATTAGCTCTGGGACTCTGTGGCCCTGGCTAGGCTGTAGTTTCTTCAGTTGTAAAGCGATAAAGCTATGAAGGCTGCGTCTTTTGGATTATTTGTTTCGTTGTGTCAAGAGTCATGAGGACGGCAAACACGGGTGTCCAGCATGATCTTTGGCCTAAAGCGGGCGTTTAATCTGCTGTTCTTTTTGTTGAGAAATAGAGCGATCAACTTGGATCTGGGCTCTTCAGAGCTCCGCTAGCCTAAAATTAGACACTGGTGTCCGTTCAGGCTTTTTCTGGTGGAGTGAAGCAAATCTGAGACTCACGGAGGGCACTGGGAGGGTCTGAGGGTTGTTTACGTACCCATTGTGTGTTATGGATATGACCTTACTTCACCGTTGCAACCACATAGGAAGGCAGGGCTGTGATTCCGTTCATAGGGGAAGAGAGAGGCTCAGGGGACGGGAACTCACATCAATTGCCTAAAGGCGACTAGCTTACCGCCCTCGCCTTGGCTCTTAGCTTTTGGGTTCTGACCCTCCCACTTGCCCTTCATCCATCCGTCACCTGCTCGCAGCCAGCCCTGCCCTGGGTCCCAGCACAGAGCCCTGCAGCTGGGGGTCCTGCGAGGGTAGGAGCACCGGGCCAGTGCTGGGCATCCTGGTCCCACCCTTGTCTCTACTTTCTGCACTGAGTGACCCCAAGTGAAACGAAGATATTCTCTGGTCCTGGGAGAAAGGAGGCATCTGCTGGAGGCCGGTTTTCAAGCACCTGTCGGCTTAACCATGCCACGATGGGGGAGGGGCGGTGATGGCTTCTCGAAGGAGCCCTCCTTCCTCTGCAGCAGCCGCGAAGCCATTCCCCAGACCCTGGGAGACAGTGGGGGACTTTCAGGCCACTCGTTCGGAGCCTCCTGGCAGACTGTGGGCTGGCTCTGCCCACACCCGTGTCTGTTTATCGAGCACTTGCTGTATGACAAGCATGCCCCGTGTGCGGGCTCGGGCAGGAATGCTGTCCCATTGCTGGGTGAACGGGGAAGCAGGCTCAGAGGCGTCGGGGGCCTTCTCCAAGGAACACGTGGTCATTAGCGACCCTTGACTGAGCTCTCTCTACGTGCCAGGTGCAGGAGTTGTGGTGCTGTTACTAACCTCAGGCCCAGAGGAGGAAACTGAGGCCCCAAGTCCCACCACTCACCCAGTGGGACGATCCCGGTGCCTGCCTCCTCGGGGCTTTGCAAAGAGTCAATGACCTGACAAGGTGAAGTGCACGGAGCGGGCCTAGCGGCCCGCGGGCACTCAGTGTGCACTCCCTGTCCCTGTTTCCTATTATTGTTTCTTTTTCTCCGCACCATCCTGTTAGGGTGAAAAAGGGAGCATTTGTTCTTACGTGGAAGTTTTGATTTCATGCCACAGCCCCGGAGTCAGGATGGACAGGAGTTAAACGCCGCCACACGGGAGACGTCAATGCCTATCATGTACTGAGCCTGGGCTCTGCGCGAGGTCAGGGGACTGGCTTGGGGTCATGGGGTCTGCATGTGGCAGGATAGAATTTTTTTTTTAAGATTTTGTTTATTTGACAGAGAGAGATCACAAGTAGGCAGAGAGGCAGGCAGAGAGAGAGGGGGAAGCAGGCTCCCCACTGAGCAGAGAGCCCGATGCGGGGCTCAATCCCAGGACCCGGAGATCATGACCTGAGCCAAAGGCAGAGGCTTTAACCCACTGAGCCACCCAGTTGCCCCAGCAGGACAGAATTATAACGCACATCTGTGGAGCCACTTGGCTGCACCATTCCCACTGGTCCCCATCGTCCTCAGGCTCAGGGTTTAGGGTTAGGTCCTTCTGAGCGTTCTGACACAGGTTTAAAAACGTCTGTGTGTGTGTGTATACATATCCACACAGGCATTAAATATGTTATATATTTAATATATAAATCAAATAATATATTAAATATAATATTTATATTAATATCAGTTTATATTATTTATGTATTATATACTATGTAATACCTATATGTTAATTTATATTCATTAATAGTGAATAAATATGTAATATAGATAGTAAAATATATAAATTAAATATATACACATACATACGTATATATAGACATTGTACATATATATGTGTGTATCAGATACACACATATATACATATTTTAATTTAATTATTTTTTTTTTTGCTTTTTTAATTTTTTTTTTATTTTTAAAGATTTTTATTTGTTTATTTGACAGACAGAGATTACAAGTAGACAGAGAGGCAGGCAGAGAGAGAGAGGGGGAAGCAGGCTCCCTGCTGAGCAGAGAGCCCGATGCGGGACTCGATCCCAGGACCCTGAGATCATGACCTGAGCCGAAGGCAGCGGCTTAACCCACTGAGCCACCCGGGCGCCCTTGTTTTGTTTTTTAAGAGAGAGAGCATGAGCAGTGTGGATGGGAAGAGGAGGCAGAGTGGGGGTAGAGAGAGAATTCTAAGCAGGCTCCATGCTCAGTGAGGAACCTGGCACGGGGCTTGGGATCACCACCCTGAGATCATGACCTGAGCCAAAATTAAGAGTCAGATGCTTGACTGACTGAGTCACCCAGGCAGGCACCCCCATTTTTTCTTGTTTGAATAGGTATTTGTTGTTTAAAAAATACAGGAAAAAAAAAATCAAACAGCAGGCTTTGTCACCTGGAGACCTACTGGCTTGGCTTTGCTGTATTTCCTTTCGGTCACCTCCCGCTGTGCCTGCCCCCTGCTCCTTCCCTGGAGCAGGTTGATATGGTTGACTTCATATCAGGTTATTATGATGACCCCGGGGCAAAAGAGTACCTACCAAAGTCAGAGTTAAGGAGAATTACTTTCCATCGATAAATTACTTTCCATCTATAAATAGTTACAATGCCACCATTATTCCTAGGCAGTACTTGGAGACAGAGAGGTTAAGGAACCTGCCTAAGGTCACACAGTAAGTGAGCAAGGCCCAAGCTGAACCTCGGTGGTCTACCCCTGAGGTACTTTTCGAGGTCATTCCCAGGGGCTCTTATTGTTACTTAAGTATTAAAAATTCAGGAAATAAATATAGTTTGGTTGAGCATCGAGGCAAATTTTTCTCTTGTCAGGTGGCTCATGCTCCTGCCTTCTATGGTGTCTGGCTTCTGCCCTCCCTGTTTTGGCCAACAAGCCCTTCCCAGGTGCAGAACAACAGCCTGTTTATGGGAGGTGCGGCCTCCGGGGGTGTGGCCTTCAGTGGACACGCCCACCTGTCCTGGTGTCAGGGCGGGGAGCCTGGCAGGCCTGCGGGTCAGGCATTTGAGCTTACCTCTTGATAGCAGGAGGCATTTCTGCTGGTTTGAAAGACATCTCCACTCCATGACATTCTTTTTCCAGATGGGGTAGCCTGCACCTGGGATTTGAGACTTAGCACCTCGGGGTGGTGGGGGCGGGGGGCTAGCTCCAGTGTGCAAACCTTGATGATCAGAACTGGGGTAGCTGGTCGCGGGACCTCCCTGTCCACCCTGGTGCTCAGCCTGAGTTCGTCTCACTGTACCGGTGCTGGGATGGGCAGAAGAATAACCCTAACCTCCCAAGGCCTCCGCTTCCCTGCTGGCAAATCGGACTAAATGTTGCATATAGGATTTCTGTAGGAAGATTTCTCTAAGGCAATTAGCACAGCACCAAGTGTCGACCTCCCTGGTTTCCTTTATATATTAGTTTTGGGGAAGGTACTCCCTCCCACCCTATACCTGAGCAGTCGCCTCCTCTTCCCTAAGTCCCAGGTATTATGGCTTCTTGAATATCCTTCCAGAGGGAGTCTGTGTCTTTGTGCTTGTAGCCATTGCTGTCACGGTCCTCATCAACAGTGGCATATTCACTTAGGACTTGGCAGAATGTTCTGTGCGCCTTCCTTCCTTCGTTTGTTTCTTTCTTTCTTGATTTTATTTATTGGATAGAGAGAGCACAATCAGAGCGGGGAGCAGACTCCCCACTGAGCAGGGAGCCCGATGTGGGGCTCCATCCGAGGACCCTGGGATCATGACCCGAGCCAAAGGCAGATGCTTAACCAACTGCACCACCCAGGTGTTCCTGTTTTGTGCATTTTAAATCCCTAATCCGTGATCAGGGCTACTCCTGAGGAGCTCCAGATGGCTCCGCATTTGAGTTCCCCAAATAGGAAGTGAAGCTGAGTCAATCTTTTTGGCATCGTGTATCTAACTGGATAGACCTTTCCCCATGAAACTTGGGTTTCTTTTAAGGAACTCCCATGGTCCCAATTTGACATTTATCATCAAGCTGTAAATACCATTCTCATGAATGTAGTTTAATGTAAGTGTTGGCTTACCCCGATGCCAGGCTTGTATGCGTACACACTGGCTGCGTGACACCTCTGTGTGCATGGGTCCTTTTGCTCTCTGTCAGAAAATGATACATTGAAGACAAACGCAATGGATATGATCAGCAAAGATGTAATCCATGAGAAAAAGCAGCAAGAAAAGGTGCAACTGGGTGGCACAGTCGGGCAGCTGGTTAAGTACCAGACTCTTGGTTTTGGCTCAGGTCATGATCTTAGGGTCTTGAGATCGAGCCCTGCTTTGGGCTCAGTGCTCAGTGTGGAGTCTGCTTGGGGCTCTCTCTCCCTCTTCCCCTTCCCCCCTGTGCTAGCATGCTCTCTCTCTCTCTCTCAAATAAATAAATCTTAAAAGAAAAAGTAGCAAGAAAAGTGTTGAATGAGGTTATGAGTGTTTTTCTATTTATCTTTTATTTATTCAGCAAATAATGATGGGTTTTCTACCCCTTATTGGGCACTGGGCTAGGTGCTTCCTGCTGTTTGATCCCGGGCCGGCAGCACAGACATCCCCTGGAAGCTTGCTAACAATGCAGAATTTTATGCTGCCCCCCAGCCTGCTGAGTCAGATTCTGCCTTTTCACGAGATCCTCAGGGGATTCGTTTGTGTATTAGAGTCTGAAGCATGTTATTCTAGGACAGGAGACCTCAAGCTATACCATCCAGTCTGGCGGGGCACCTCTTTCTAAATAAAGTTTTATTGGAACATAGTCAGGCCCATTCATTTACATACGTGTATTTACCCTGCAAGAGTAGAGTGGAGTCTTGGCCACAGAGAACATATGGCCCACAGAGCCTAATACGTTTACTGTCCTGTCCTTTACAGAAGATGTTGCAGCTCGGAGCTGGAGATAGAGCAGGGAGCAGAAAGAACTCCAGCTGTTGTGGAGCTGACACATTCTGCTGGAGATCGACAAACCAAAAAAATCTACTCTACTGGGTAGTAAAAAAAAAAAAAAGAAAGAAAAATAAGTCAGGAGAGTGGGTGGGAAGATGATTGTGAGGTGGTGAGGACGCTATATTTAGGGAAGAACTGTCTGAGGAGTTACATTGTAATAGAGTAAGCTCTGTGGCAATCTTGGGGGAAGCAATGTAAGAGAGGGAACAAACAGCCAGTGCAAAGGGCCTGAGGCAGGCACTTTCTTGATGTCCACCTTGTACATCAGTATGGAGTGGGAGCTAGCTGGGTTGGATTTAGAAATTAAGTGTTGACAGCAATCACAGGTTTTGGTTTTTGGTTTTTCACATGACCCTTGCTATGGCACTTTAGCGCCTTTTATGAGACCACGGAATGTAGGCAGAGGTGCCCATCTCCCAGCACAGGGAAGTTTTCGGTATGTCCCTGGATGCAGTTGCCCATGAGGGTACCTTTCACATTTGCATATTAACTAAGACAGTGTTCTGACACACTCCTGCAAAGGGTGCCAATGATGAGGTTTCTTTCGCTGATCTGCATAAAAGTGTCAGACGCTTTGGCAGTGGCCCTGGTGATGTGATTCCTAAAAAGAGAAGAAAATCTGAGTGTACTTGTCTTTAGGTTTGGGGCATTCCTCTGTCTTTGCGCTGCTTACTCTGCTCAGCTACATTCCCTGCATGGCCCCTTAAAGCATTTGAATTGAACTCTTGACAGCAGGAAAGGCATTTCTGCTGGTTGAAAAGACATCCCAACTCCATGACTTTATTTTTCCAGATGGGGTTTCCGTGGCTTTCCTTGCTTTCTTTTTCCCACTTGCCGTCAGACCAGACAGCCTGGGACTGCGGGTGGGGAGTCTTGTCATCCTCACCTCTGCTTGTGTTTGCTGTGCAGCTTCCACTCACACACTTCTCCTCTCTGAGCTGTGGGAACTCCGGTTGTAAAAAGGGTGGAGGGGAGCGCTGTACACTTCCTCCTACCTCTCAACTCCCAGGACTCTACGACTCCTCTTGATAGGGATCAACTGAGAAAAAGTGCCTGCATTTACTCTTGTTCACTTAGAGCTGGGAGTTCCAGCCTCTCTTCAACCTGGCCTGCCTTAGCCTGTGCTTTTGTAGCTCCAAAGTTGACTCATTTAGGGACCTGAAGCTGGAGTTGTTTGTTTGTTTAGAATTTAGGGATGATGAATTAGAAGGAGAATTAGAAATCATTTAGCTGAAAGCCTGGTGTGTCTGATTCATGTGCCATTTTGCCGAGGGCTACAGCTACCATTTCACTGAGGGCTACAGCTACCATTTCACTGAGGGCTTCTGGCATGTCAGGCCCTTGTGTACACTAACATTGTGTCATTCAGTCTCACACTGAGTACCTGAGCTAGGTACCATCGGCATCAGTTTGCAAATGACCCAATCGAGGCTCAGAGAGATGATGTGAATTATAAAAGTTGCATAGAGACAAAGGGGACAGAGCCACCACTCAGATTGTTAGAAGTAGAGGTTAGGATGGTCTTAGTTCTTGAGCATGTACAGTATGCCAGACCTTATCTAAGTACCAGTTTGCCTTACCCGTTTTAACCCTATGAAATAGGTCATGTAATTTTACAAAGGAGAAAACCAAGCCCCAAATAAATATGTGACTTACCTAGGGGAAAGCTTATGCAGGTAGTGAGCAGGACCATTTCAAGTTTCTGATCTTTTTCTCCTTCTTGTGCACTTCTCTTTGCTCTATGAACTTTGAGTGCATCCTGTTTACCTGTTAGCATCTTTGTATGCCCAGTCTTTGTGTCTGTGCCAGGATTGGAGGGGGGGGGGGATGCTGGTACTTTGGTGGCCACTGGCTCATTTGTTACTACCGTCCCTCTGCTCCCTGGGGGCAAGCATTGTCATCCCTTATCTGGGTGACACCTATAGCCTCTGAACCAGTTTCCCTGTCTCCATTCGTGTCCCTTGTCCAGTCTGCTCTCCACAGCAGCCAGAGGCCTCTCTCTGTTCTGGATGGCAATCAGGCCACACCTCTCTGTTCTGAATCCTGTGCCTCCCCACTCAGTACACACCAGCTCCTTGCCATGGACTACAAGATCTGATGTCACCTGCTCCCTGCCCCCCTCTCTGCTCTTCCTCACTCCACTCCCGCCCTACTGGCCTCTTGCTGTTCCTCACCCATTCCGAGGAGGCTCCTGCCTTAGGGCCATTGTATTTGCTATTCACCTCTCCCGAATAGTCCCCTGACTCTCTTCTCCCCTTCACTCAGGTCTCACTTCAACGGTCACCTCTCCCTGATTACTCTGTCAAAACAGCCCCTCCTCTGCCGTCCTCTGTCCCTGTACTTGCGATGTTTTGATTCATAACCTGATGTATTCCTTTCTTCCCCTTCTCCCCTCCGTCTCTCCTACCCATCCTCACCCCCGTGCCACTGCTCCAGCCCCAGTCCCCAGCACGGTGCCTGACACACAGCGGGCACGTCATCTGCTGCTCAAACCCCTGTCCCTGCTGGCACCAGTGAGGCCCACTTTGCCTCCACCTCTCGGAGGAGCGATGCCCCGGGGGGTCGGGTGATGAGTGTGCTGACACAGGCGGCTCCTTGGTGGCTTTCCTGTGCTAACGGAAGTGGAGGAAGGAAGTGACAACAATTAAGAAGGACCAATTCAGTTCAGTGGGACAAGCCCAGGCTTCCTCTGCTCCTTGTCTCTTTGCCCAGCGTGACTTGGGCTCGCCTGAGGCGCCCAGAAGCGTGACTTGATGGAATAGGCATAAGTTAGTTTTATAATGATTAAGAAGAAGAAGAAAAAAACACACCCTTATTTTTCACTTTCCTTTTTTAATCAGTAAGTATGCTGTGGGTGTTCCCTTGTGGTTTTTGAGTCAAAGGGAGGATTGTTGTTGAGCTCTGAGTTCCCCCTGGGGCTTCAGCTTTGCATGTGTCTAACTTTAACTTTGAACTCGGGCTTTTAGGGCTGTGCTCAGATGGGGGTCCTGGGGTCCGTCTCGGAACAAGGCAACGGGCTTGTTTATTGTGTCCATATCTTACCCCATCTCCGTCCTGTTCTGGATTGCCCCTCTCAGCCCCATCCGGCCCCGGGGGCCGAGGGGAGGCACCGAGCGGTGGACGGCAGGGGCAGTACCCACTGGACCCCGAGGGAGTGTCCTTACTGTGGGGACACAGAAAGTGGCTCCCGGGCGGTGGCAGAGCAGAGGCGGTGTAGTGCTTCACCAGGGGTCTCTACCAAGCGCTGTCAGGGAGGAAAACAGCGCAGAAAAGGGTTGTGCAAAATGGGGTCATATGGCGCTCAGAGAGTGCGTGCTGGTCCTGCGGCCGGGGGGCTCCTGCGCGCTGGCACACGCCTGCTGCCCCGCTCTCCCACGCGCTTCTTCTTTGTGTTTATTGTCTGTGGCTGTTCTTTTCCTTGCCAGGGGATCAGGGATGCCCCAGGATGCTGATGTCGTTGGCACCTTGCTGCCCTTTCCCCAGGCAGGAGCTCATCTTGGGAAGTACGTGGTCAGGTGGGAGGTGGGCTTTGGGGTGCTGGGACTTGTGGGGGACCTGGGCCTGCGTCCTGCCCTGTGGGTGGCTCCAAGCCCCACCCCGGAGGCTGGCATCTGTTTCTCCACTCCCCCCTTGAATTAAGGGAGAAGCCGCATTCTCTCTGAGCTGAATGTTAGGGTCACACTCAAATCCCCATAAGAAAGGAGGTTTTGGGGCTTGCCCCACGGAGATGGGTGGGTTCTTATTTTGCTCACCTGAAGGTCATGGCTAATAGCCCAATGTCCGGTGAGTGACTGGGTGTCCATTGAGGTCCCATGCTGGCCCGCTTCCCAAGTGTGGATGACTCGGAGGTGGGTATACCCGTGTGCAGTCACATTCGGTCCAGTACGCGGCCGTCCTCTCCGAAGCCACCTTCCCCCCGTTCACAGAGGGCGTCCAAGTTTGGGCAGCCCAGGCCTCAGTAATCCTTAAGGAGTTAGAGTGAGCTTTTCCTTTTTACAACAGACTTCATTTCCCTTTCCTTCAGAAAGTTCTTCTTGGCAAACTGTGGTTCCTCCGCCCCTGCTGCCCCTGCCGTGGGAGGTGAGAACATCCCGCTTGCTGGGGAGCAACCCGGCGGGGGGCCTCATTCAGGGCAGCTGAATCCCAGCCCCTCAAACCTCGCAGGTCCCAAGTCTCAGGACTCAGATGGAGCTGCCTGAAGCTCTTGGCCGGGGTCAGTTGCAGAGAGAACGGAAAGGATCTGAGCAGTAGCAAAGGGAGAGGGCTTTGGGGCCTTAATTAAGGGCAGGGGTGGAGGAGGTGCGGGGAAGAACCCGGGCCTCTCCAGCGAAGTTTGAGCCAACCACTGATGTGCTGCATTTCCACTGGAAGGTAAAAGAAAAATGTTTCCGCTTTGCAGAAACAGGAGGAGCAGGTGCAGCAGAGACGCGACAGGCCGGGGAAGCCTCTGGATTTGCCTCTGATTCCCAGTTGCACCCCTCCTGCGCTGGGGACCTCAGGCGGCTCACTCAGCCTCTCTGAGCTAATATACCGTGTCTAGTGCAGGGCTCGGCAGGGAGCTGGGCCTCACAGGCCCCAAACCTCCTCTGTGCCTCCTTAGAATGAAGGCACTAATGATGCCAGGGAGCTGCCTTAAGGAAAGGTTTGAAATTAATAATGATGGTGATGATGCTGGCACTTATTGAGCACTGACTGTATGCCGGGCACTGATCTAAGCTCTTGATGTGTATTATATCATTTATCGTTCACTGCCACCCAGGAGCATACCTCTTATTACCCCTCTTGTACAGATGGGGTCCAGTGTTGCATGGCCCCAATGAATGTTAGCTCTGGGATGCAGATGAGGTCTGAGAAATCTGGTGGTCAGAGCCACCATGTCCTGGGCCAGGCTCTTTGCTGGTGTTTTCTATCCATCCTGGTGGGAGAGCCTAATGCTTCGGGACCTGGTGCCCCTGTCCATGTGGAAGTTGGGGGCGTAGCATGAACCGAGCTGCCCCCAATCTCCTCTGTGAATGGAGATAGCCCCCAGTCCAGGGCCTGATGAATGAGACTCACATTTGGGGCTGAAAGATGCTCTAGAGGACAGCGGGTTCATGGGGTCCATCTGGGACGCTAACCTGAAGGGGAGAGGTGAGCAGGGTCACCTGTAAGACCAAAACGATTTCTCTGGTCTGTCCTTGATTTCATATCGCCAAATGTGACGAGCCACTGAAATCTCCTTCCAACGATAAGAATTATAGCAACAGAGATGATGGCTAATGTTTACTGAGCACCTACTGTGTGCCATCTCTGTTCTAAAAGCTGTGCTGTAACGACTCCAATCATCCTTCTCAGTCCGGGAAATAGGTGGGTGCCCTTTCCGTTTAATCTGTGTGTAAGCATCGGCGGGGGGGGGGGGGGTCACGGGGGTGAGTAAGTGACTTGCCCAAGGTCAGCAGCCAGCAAGGTCAGCCACTGGGACCTGAGCTGGAGTCCGCCAACGCCCAAGCCCCTGGGCCTTCATGGCTGGCTTACACCGAAATCTCTTCTTCAGGTTTCCTGATGGCAAAACCAGGACCTGGGTGGCTTCTGTGACTGGGCAGATGCCACATGGCTCAGGGGAGGCCCAGGCTTGGAGGTTCACGGTTGCATCCGAGCCGCTGGCCCCAAGCCGCGAACCCGGTTCCCTGCACATGCGCACACGCCGATGACCGGGGCCACGGGGGGGGGGGGGGGTACATGAAAGGAACATGCTCGGCCTTGAGGGGGGCCCAGCCGCCAGCTTCTGGAGACAGTTGAAAGGAAAGCTCCCGATAAGGAGACGCTTTATCACGCCCCTTGACAGGCCCTGCTTCCTCCCCTCTGTGGCTGGAGCCTTAAACCCCTTCCAGCTCCTTGGCTTGGAGCCTCTGTCGCCCGAGCTGCGCGCAGGCCATTAGTGGGTAGGAGTGGGGCTGGGGTGGGTGGGTGCCAAGCCTTTGAAACCCTCCAGAGGGCCCCACGAGGCCCTTATCTCGGCCCCTGGTTGTTTCTGGGCCGGAAAAGGGAAGCACAAAGAGGAAAGGCTTTCTCCTGCGGCTTTTGTGTTTGGTTCGCATTAAATGAGGCCGGCAGGGTTTTTGTTGTTTGCTTTCCCACTTTTCAGCGCCAGGATGATGGATGGCCCCCGGGGGGGGGGGGTGGCAGGCCACACGCCATGCCACGCTCACGCACGCTCACACCTAGCGGATGCGCGCCCTGCGCCGCGGCTCCCAGACCCGCCGAGCGCCGCGCCAAGTCTGAGCGGGGTCCCCCGGCCCCCAGGGCCGCTCCGGTGGAGCGCTGCCGTGCCAGGCTGTGCAGGGCTGTGAATTCATTCACTCCGGGGCCCTGGCAGCCAGTGGCCTTGTCTAGACAGGAAGATGTGTGTGATCGGATTCAAAGAGCAGGCTGGGGGGAGAAGCCGCCTGGAGCCCTGCTTCCCCCCGCCCCCCAGGGGAACCCAGGCTGGTGGAGGCAGGGGCAGACACGATCCAAGGGTGGGCAATGTCGGTGGGGGGGGGGGGGGAGGAGGAGGACCGGCTGCAGCAGGACCCTTACGCTTCTCTTCTCACGGGGAGTGGGGTTGGGGGCATCCTTGGGCGCGCGGGCTCTCAGAGCTTGAGAAGCGGACCCTGGAATCCTCGGGTGGATCGCCACATAAGCAGATGCGCACAGAGACCTCCACCCTCCCGGGCCTGTGCTCAAGCCAGGCGGTGCTGGCTCGTGGCAGCCGCTGGTGCCGTTTTCAGGAATTCTGTACAGTACGTTTTCCGGTAATCTGGGCTCATTTACGTCCTCGGATCCCCAGGGCAGGAGAGGGATAGAATGGCCTACTTGCTTCCTACCCTCTACTCCCAACTCCATGTTCACGGACAACATGCTGGTAGCTTGAAATCGATGGAGGATTTACATGCTGGAAATGAGTGAACACTACCAATCAAGGCCTTTCCCTGGGAGAACGGTTATTAAATGCGCCAGCCCTCTGCTGTGTACACCGCAGGCACACACAGCCAGAACAAGGCAGGCCCACAGGGAGACAGGCCGGCAGCCACCTGAACAGATGCCACTTTTTGTTTTAGGAAAATGTATCCAACTTTATAGATCAGTTGATTTTCTTTCCCACTCCCTTCTCTGCACACAGGCCCCTTCTCGCCCCCAGGCAGGGCCGTGGTGTTTTTTTCCTTTTGCAGTGGAGTCTTTAGCAAAGCTTCTTGGCCCCTTGAGCAAAGAAAGGTTTGCTGAGCCTCTCCTATGTCTGGGCACTGACCCAGGTGGTTTTCTTAACTAGTTCCTGGATGATCTACCGGTTCCCACCGCCCCAGGATCAGCCAGACTTGGTTATGCTTTACCCTGGCACCCCCTGTAATATACTTTGTCCTTCAGCGAGTATTCTGCAAACCGGGGTTCCGGATGGATGAACTCCATGGTACTTAATCAGCATTTTAGAAAACATTTATAGTTTTATTTATTGGAACTTTTGTTTTGCTGTGTATTTATGTGCGCCTTTGATTTCTGACTGGCGCTCCTGGTTTCCTGTTTATGGTGATGACCTAAAGATTATGTGTCAATAAATTTTTAAAAATATTTTATTTATTTATTTGACAGAGATCACAAGTAGGCAGAAAGGCAGGCAGAGAGAGCAGAGGAAGCAGGCTCCCCATGGAGCAGAGAGCCCGATGTGGGGCTCGATTCCAAGACCCTGGGATCACGACCCGAGCTGAAGGCAGAGGCCTTAACCCACTGAGCCACACAGGTGCCCCTCAGTAAATTTTTGTAGCTAAATATATGTGTTAAATTTTAAGGAGAAAGAGTCAGGAACTCCTAGTTCCACAAAGGCTCAGGAACATCGCTGGAGAATGAGGGTTGTGGCCCCCTGTGGGTGTGCTTCCCTGCCCCCCCTTCTAACACAGTAGGGACAGCATATCAGAGAGTGGGCAAGAGAATGGGCCTTGGAGCTGGGGCTGCCAGGGATGGAACCCTGGCTTCTCCCTTCCTGGCTGTGTGACCTTGAGCAAATTGCCTGCCCTCTCTGTGCCTCAGTGTCCTCTTCTGTAAAATGGTGGCACCTGCCTCATGAGGTGGGCCTGAGGATTGGATGAGTTGATAGATACCACCACCTAGAACAATGCCCGGTATTTAGCAAACACTCACGACAGTACTAACTGCTGCTACTGTCATTATGGTTGTTGTTATTAGGATTAATTATAGTACCCCCCCGTTATACAGATTTTCCCTAGCATGGCTTTTTTTTTTTTTTTTTTTGTGAATAGAGTGAATAGACAGTGTTCAACAAATATTTGTTGACTTGAATTGAATTTTAGATTTTTAGAAAGCTGCCAGGCCTGGCACCTTTCAACCAGGAAAAAGCAATTGGGAAACCAGACAGAAAGTAAGCAGCAATTTTATTTCTAGCGAGCCCCACTGTCCCTGCTGTGTGCGTCAGACAGCCGTCTCTTCCCTCATCCCGCCGCTCCCCTGGGGGATACCTTCCTAGACGCTCACCCGGATTGTGCCGGGGAGGGGCTGGGAGTCTCCCAGACTGACTTGGGTGTCGTTACACCAGATTTCTGAGCAGTTGGATCATTTGACTTTTTGTGTATGGCAGTTTCTTTCTGATTCACTTTCACTACCGGCTCTTAAGAGACATCATTTTTTGTGAAGCTTTCTGTAAAGCAGGTCTGTGCTCTGATACAGATATCTGCTGCTTGCACCTTGAGGTTTGTTTGTCTGTCTGTCTCAATTGAGGCTCACCTAAGTAAGCACGACTGTCTTACTCCCACTGAGAGGTAGGTGAGGAGAAGCTGGAGGTGTGGAGGTAGATGATGTTATGGTGGTGGAGTGGTAAGCCTCTCGGGCAGCCTTAGGGGGATCTCACAGAAGACTCAAGTTACAGTTGCTTAAACAGTCACAAATTTATTGTCTTATGTGTTAAGTCTAGAGGTGAGTGGTTTAAAGTACTGTGAAGCCATCAGGAATCATGAGGATCAGGCTCCTTCTCTCTTCCTGTTCTGCTCAAGGTCCCCTCGTGGTCCAAAATGGTTGCAGGAGATGCCACCATCACATCTGTGTTCCATGCTGTTAAATTCCCAGGAAGAAAGAAGACAGGGCAAAAGGGGCTTGCTTCCAGCTGAGTTAGCTTCCTCTTGGGAACGTTTCTACACATTCTCCCCACACTTCTGCTTTCATCTCATTAACTCCAACCTAGTAACGTGACCACATTCCTCTGCAAAGGAGGCTGGGAAGTGTTGATCTTAGCCGGGCTCCTTGTCACCAGAGATAACTGGGATCCTGTTACGAAGGCAGGGAAAATGAGCACCAGAGAGAGGGCCAGCGGTCTCCATCACAACAGATGACCTTGAAGAAGAGATACTGTAACACCATTTTTATAATAGAATTTTAAAGTTTCGAGAGATGTGATTTTTCATTTTTTTCTAGTGTGGTTTTTCTGTTGCCTGTGGTCCAGGGAGGTGAATGCTTAATTCATAGATGTGATGGGGATTTGGGAGAGGGCCATATGGGATGCCACTAGAGAGGAGCACAAGGAGGGTCTCCTGTGATGGACGGTCCCTGGGGACTTTGGGGATTCTCTTTCAAGAACCTGTGTGCAGAAGTCAGAAACTTTCCAAAGGCCTCCCTCCTGCTAATCTTATCTTTTCCTGTGCTGGGTTTCCAGCATCTAGAACTGTGCGAGGCCCACTGTTGGCACTTTCTCTATAGTCAGTGAGAGAGTAAGTGAATCTGAGCCTTGTTTCCTCATCTGCAAAACCCAGACGAGTGCCCATGTCCATCTGGGCTTTATACCTAGAGCACGTCCTATGGAGCCCTGGAAATAGGAGGTGCCAGAGGACTTTTAAGTCAGTGCTCAACCTTGGGTGTTGTATGTAAGCGATGAATCACTGAATTCTACTCCTGAAACCAATATTGCACTGTATGTTAACTAACTAAAGTCTAAATAAAAAAAATAATAATAAAGTCAGTGCTCCAAATGCTGGACAAGGTACAGCTATTACTTTTTAATAAGTTTTTTTTCCCTTGTGAACTAAGGTAATATATACCCATTGTGGAATGTTTAGAATATACAGATTACTCACTTATTAATTATTTTGTCCCTAATGTGTGTCAGGCTCAGTCCAGGTGAAGAAGGAAAATGAAGTGTTCATTCCAGTGAGGAAATGGACACTGAACAGGTTAAACCCATCAGTAGGATCATTTCAGATTGTGGTGAAGAGATTTAAGAGAAAAAGTAGGTAGTAGGTGAGAATGCCTGGGGAGGTGGCTTACTTTATGTTATGTTGGAGGTCGTTGGGGGGTTCCTCTCCAGGGATGAGTTCATTTAAGTTGGTATTTGAAAGACCATAAGGAATGGGGCAAGTGAGAATCAGTGGAAGAACATTCCAGGTAAAGGGAACAGTAAGCACAAAGGCCCTGAGGCAGGAGAGCTCAGGCGTTTCAGGAATGATCAAGAGGTCTAACTGGCTGCCTGGGGTGGACAGTGCACAAAACAAGGGACAGTAGGACATAGACTAGGGAGAGAATAAGGGGTCTGATCATGCAGGACTTTGCAGAGTATGGAATTTGAATTTAATTTTTTTTATGCACTGGAAAGCCGTCGGTGGGTTTCAAGAAGAGGAGTGATGTTACCTGATTTGCTTTTAAAAGATCCCTCTGGGGGCTTTCTATAGGTTATCTAGGATGTGGGAGGTAGAGAGAGCAGAGGAAGAGAAAAGCAGGGAGACAATCAGCGGGGTGGGTGCTGAGGTCTAGATATGGGGCAGTAGTTGCGGGACCCAGGGGAGGTGGGGGACAAGGTTCGAAGTGAAGGGCGGAGGCTCTGCCGGGCGTACTCTCTGACGGACAAGGGATAGGACTCCAGTACCGGTTTCCTGCAGGAAAGCCCTCTCTCCACGAGTGTCCGTGCCATGGAAGAGTGGTTCTCAATGGGATGATTTTGTCCCTCGGGGACATTTGACCACATCCAGAGACGTTTTGGCCATCACAGCTGGGTGGGTGGGTGGGGGTGTAGGTTATTGGCATCTCAGGTGTGGAGCCCAGAGATGCTCCCCAGCCTCCTCTGATGCACAGGTCAGGTAATTACTGGGCTCCCAAATCAACGGTCAGCCTTGGTCATTCGGCCCAGGCTGAGAAACCCTGATTCATTGGCTGCTGTTCTGTTTTACTTTTTCTTTTCTTTTAATTTATCGTAAATAAATTATGGGACAGTGATAATCCCACATGTTGGGATTCCTCAGCCAGAGGGGTGTGTGGTCACTGTTCAGCAGGATGGCTCGCAGTCGGCAGCCCTTTCCCCGGCGCACGAATGAATGAGCCGGCGCAGGAGCTGCCTCCAAAAAGATGAGTCAGAGTGGGTCGGCCCACAGTCTCCCACCGTGTTACGAAAGCCGGGCCCCTTGCGGCTGCACACAAGAAGGGGCTCCTTGTTCCTGTATGATGTGATTTGTTGATCTGCCAAAGAGCCCCGCCTCTCCCCAGGTCACCGGCAGCAGTCTCCCCGCTGTCTCGCCGCGCTCGGGGCAGCAGAGCTGTGCGGGGGCCCCTCCAAAAACCCACCCTTTGAAACGAAAGAAATTGGATCTTAAAATCCCAAAATAGAGTACGGAAAGGTACACATCACGTCTGCCTTCCCCTTTTCCCCCTGGTGGCAAAAGTGACTCAGAGCTCTTGGTCTGGATCCAGGGAGACCTGCGCGGCCTTTGGGCTGGGGCGGGGGTGATTGGATGGGGGGCGGCTCCCCTCTCTGAGGGCTCTCTTGCATTTCTGGAGTCTGCCTTTCCTCACCCCACCGTCCCCAGGCTCTCTCTCCACTTTTGGCTGCTGTGACGAAGGAGAAGCCAAGGTGGACGCTTCCCCCAGATGTCCCTGTCTTTGGTGGAACATTTATGCAGAGCTGGACTGCAGTCTCTTTGAGGCGTTTTATCGGAGTGTTCTTGGGGGCTGCCGTCATGGTGGGATTTTCACCCATGCTGCTGCGTCGGGTTCCACTGGTCAGGTTCAGATGGGTTCACAGAATGACCAGAATGGCCATGAGCTGCCTTGGGTCCCCGATTGCCCCCTGCAAGGGGACTCCAATCTCTTCCTCCTTCTCCCAGGGCCCAGGTCCCCCACACGGAGTAGGTGTCCTATTCCTCAAGACCAGGCTGGTGCCTGGAATGAGAGACTCCCGGAGAAACCTTTTTGAAGTATGCTGTCCCTTTTTGTTTGGTCTTTGGGTGAACACTCGGGTGGCAGGGGCCACTGCCTGGACCTCACTCTTCCCTCATCATCTCTACGGGGCTGCCAAGTCACTGCACTTTCGACTCAGTCTCTCCCTGGGTTGATCCCTGAACGCTGCCTGGAGAAGAGATTGTAAACCTTATTTTTCCAGCCCGAGTTTGTCTCCCCTTTGACTTCCAGTGGACTTGGCCTGGTACAGTATGTCTCTTTCACGGTGAGACACATTCCTGCAGACTGGCTCAAACGGTAGTGAATTTAGGCAGACTCCAAATGTGGAGATTCTCTTCCAGACATGAATAAGCCTCCTCTTTCAGGGTCACTGGAGGATGAATCACCTGGCAATATGTTGAGCCACATAGGAACCTGAGAATCAATCTATTCAGTTATTTACTCAGCAAATATTTATTGAATGTCTACTATATGCCAGGCACTGCTCAAGGGGCTGGACCACAGCAATGAACAAACTTTCATTCTACCAGCTGGGGCTGGGGGGGGGGCAGACAATAAGCAGAAGCATGAGGTGACACTTATCACTGCCAGGAAGGAAATTAACAGGAAGCTATGGTGGACTGACAGTGGGGTGAGGGCTGGGGCTTGGCTATAGCCAGGCTGCTCCGAGAAGGCCTTGGATTTAGGCTGACACCTGAAGAATTGGGAAGAACCAGCCATGGGAAGATCTTGGCAGGGGGAGAAAGGATGATGTTGGTGGTGGGAGGGGAGGTGAAGTGGGTGTTCTAGGCTGAGGAAACAGCAAGTGCAAAGGCCCTGAGGTAGGAGCATGCTCAGCCTGTTTAAGGAGCATCAAGGAGGTTCACGTGGCTGGACCAGAGTTGGGGACATGAAGTTGGTGACCTGGGCAAAGGCCAGTCAGATCAGGCAGGGTTTTATAGGCAGTGACGAGGCATTTGGATTTTATTCTAAACATAGCTGAGGATCATTACACTTAAGAGCTGAGAGACAACCTCTGAGATGATTTTTTTCCAAGAACTGAAACTAGAAAAGAGGAATTTACCAACAGTCACCCAGCCATTATTGGTGGAAAAATATTAATAAAAATGGGTATTTATTGAAATCTTGCTGCAGGCTTTAGATGTAAGTCATGTGATCCTGCCAGCAGCCCGGGGAGGGGCATCGCGCCCTTAGGCCCGCTGACAGATGAAGATGCTGAGACCCGGAGAAGTCTGTTTCCCATGACAGAGGAAGTGCCTGTGCTGGGATGTGACCCCAGACAGTCTGGCCCCAGGACTCACGGCCCTTCACGGTGTAGCGGCCCCGCTCAAGCGGTAGCACAGAAAGAAGACCTGAAAAGTTCTTGTTTGGTTTCTTAAAAAAACAAAAAAACAGAAAACCCCCGAACTCCATCCAAAGGTTGACTCAAAGAAGGCTCGCATATTTTCATCCAGGCCTTCCAGACTCATCTCCTCTATGACTCAGTCACTCCTTGGCCCAGAGAGATAGTTGGTCAGGATGGGGGGCTGGTGGGGAGCCACGGGCCAGCTGACGGGTGTGTCGGGCGGACCAGAGGCCGGGCGGAACCGACCGGGGGTTGAGAAGGAAGAGACCCGAGGAGGGAAAGCAGGTGTCTCTAGCCTTTGAGAGGGGATGGGGCCAAAGGGTCTGGTGCCTTTGCTCAGAGACCCCTGGAGGTGCTGGGGGGAGACATACGTTTGGTCCGGAATCCCGGCCTCTATCGCGCCTCGCCTCGGATCTCTCTATGGCTTCCTCGGGGTTTCCGATGTGGACATGGTAATTGGAAACAAATTTAGCGTGTTCCAGGCCATCAGGCCTCTCTTCAGGCAGCGTGCTTGCTGTGCGGTAGATGGGTCTGTTTTTAATTTCCAGTGATGTGAGAAATATAGAATGACTTGATTCTTAATTTAGAATCCTGAGAGGACTGTCTTATTTTGTTTTCAAGACTGTGCAGAATGTCTAATTCTCCTTCTCTGGCTCACCGTGTGATTTCAGAACCTGGCCCACTCTGTGGGCCTCTGGAGTTTGCTGGTCCCAGGGGGCTCCTGCTGCCTAAGACAGGTCCTGCAAGGGAGTGTGCCGGAGGGGGTGGAAAGCAGATGTGGCCCTCCTTTCCTATCACACCCTGGGGGTGCTGTCACCTCTGTTTGAGACAGGGTGGCCCAGGGACCAGCCGTCCAGCTAGCCGAGTCCTATCCACACTGAGCAGGATGCAACAGTCGCTCTGGGGCAGGAAGATGATTTGAGCTGGAGAGGAGGCTGTGTGGGCAGCAGAGGGGAAGGGGAGGCTCTGGGGGGGGTTGCAGCTGCTCAAGCCCCTCCCATAGGGCTCTCCTTCCTTCGAATGTTGCTCACGCATCGAGCACCGCATGGCCCCGTGGGCACTGTGGATGCCTCGGTGACCAAGACAGGTGGGTGAGGAGGCAGAAACCAGCAAATAAATATATCGTGCGACGTCAGGTAGCGATGCGTGGCTGCTCTGTCGTAAAGGAGGGCGGGCTCGTGAAAAGTGGGAAGGATATGGGGGCCCCCCCAGGGGTGGGTGGTTGGGGAAAGATGCTCTGATGAGGAGTTGTCTGAGGAGAGGTTTGACTAAGGAGAGGGGTGAGCCCTGTGGATTTGGGGGAAGAACATTCCACGCAGAGAGAACAATAAGCATTGAGACCCTGAGTCAGGAGGGTGTCGGGCCGTCTGAGGATAACAAGGCCAGTGTGGCTGGAGCAGAGGGAGTGAGGAGGGTGCGCTGGAGATGGTGAAGAGGGGACCAGATCAGATTTGTAGGATCTTCTGATCTGAGTAAGATGTTTGCTGTGGAGATCGGGGGACAGGGGCAGGTTGAGCAGAGGATCTCTAACTTCAAAATTTCAAGATCATTCTAGCTGCTATGTGAAGACTGTGTGGAGAGGAAGAGGGAGGATAGAAACAGGGAGACCAGGAAGGAGTCTACTGCACTAGTCCAGGCAGGAGACGGTGGGAGCTCAGACCAGAGTGGTGGTAATAGGGCTCGTGACAAGCAGTTAGATTTTTGGATGATTTTGAACGTTGAGTCACCAAGACTTGCTGTGCAACTGGCTGCGGTGTGTGGTTTGCTTCTCTCTTGGTTGTAAGCCCCAGACCCTGAACTCGAGGGAGCACTTTTGCTTGCCTCTTCCTTTGCTTCTACCTTGGACCCCCTACTCTTGAGGTTTCCTCAGGTGGGTCCTGGGATTTTACTTTTCTTGCAGGATGGAATGGCACATTGTTCATCTCTTGGTACCTTCCTTGCTTTAGTTTTTCTTCCCTGTGGCCTTTAAAAGAAATGTTAAGGGGCACCTGGATGGCTCAGTGGGTTGAGCCTCTGCCTTCAGCTCAGGTCGTGATCTCAGGGTCCTGGGATCGAGCCCCGCATTGGGCTCTCTGCTCAGCAGGGAGCCTGCTTCCCTTCCTCTCTCTCTGCCTGCCTCTCTGCCTACTTGTGATCTCTATTTGTCAAATAAAGAAATAAAAAATCTTAAAAAAAAGAAAAGAAATATTAAGATTCACAAAGAGAAAAGTCGCCAAGGTGGTGGGGGGAGGAACCTCTTTCTTTGAGTGAATGTTTTGGCCTTAGTTTTTACATGATACATTCAGAAAATAATTTTTGTATTGAATTGTAATCAATATAATCGGTCAGGGGAGCTACAACCTGGGGCTCCCAGGACAACAGAGCTTTTCTCTGGGAATGATCTAAATCCAGGGGACATTTAAAAATAATAGGGTCTGAAAAAAAAAAATAGGGTCTGATTTCTAATTTTATTTTAAATTTTACTTTGGATACCCACACACTCTGTACCCTCACAGCTTCATAACAAAAACAGATATATTTGTTCTCACCATTGTGGTGTATTTTGGAGATTATGACATATCCATATATTAAAAGCTTCCTTAGGATTGCCTAGGTTGTGCACTGCATAATGCCAAGGGACGCCATTCGTAGTAACTGCCGTGCTGGTTCCTAGAATATGTATTCTTCTCTGCGATAGCATTAGGCTGCATAATATGTCACTACTGACTTAACCAGTACTCTTGATGGGCCGCATCTTTTGCTATTTTAAAGAGTGCTGCACTGAATAACCTCATCCTCAGTTTTTTCTGCACGTGTGCCAAGACATCCCTAGGACAGCCCACTCACTAGTAGTAGAATTATCTCATCAAAGGGGGTGTACATTTTTAATTTTGAAAGATAACTGCAGAATTACACACGGATTTGTTTGCACAGGCTCTGCTCGTAGGTTTACGTATTTTAACCACTCTACATGGGTGGCACCTTGTCCTGTCTTTTGTCAGTCCATGCAGAGCAGAAGAAGGAGGTCAGACCTGGATTCCAATCCCTGCTCTGCTGCTTGCTTGCCGGGGACCTCACGCCTCTGAGCTTTGCTTCCTCTTCTGTAAAAGGGTAGCTGAACAGTTCACAGAACTTTATGGGAATGGAAGGGGGCAGACATGCCCCAATTAGTTGGGCAACGAATTAGATCTGGTAATGGTGGTAAAGGCAACAAAGAAGAGTATAACTGAGGGGCCCTGCCCCCACCGGGGGAGCAAGGAAAGTCTTCAGTGGAAAGTAAGATTTGAGCCCAGCTCTGTAGTGTGACCAGGAGTTAATGAGGGCATAGGTGGGGGATGGGGGGAGATTTTTGCTGATCCTCAGAGGCAGGGAAGACCTCATAAGGGGTGGGGGGGGCAGGTGTGCACCCTGGGGCGGGGCCAGACGATGCTTGGCACTGCAGCCAGAGGGACTGGGAGGGAGGGATGGCTGACCCGTTTCAAAGGTCATCAAAGGTCATCCCGCAGCAGGGTGGGGAGTGGGGAGGGAGGGCTGGAGGGGAGGGTGGTGCTTTGGATGAGTGGGGAGGCATTGGGGGACGGAGGGTGCGGGGCCGAGTGGGCGTTAGGAAATGGAATTGACAGGACTTGGAGATGGAGTCAGTATGCAGGTGAGGCAGAGGAGGTCTCGAGAATCAGGATTTCTAGTGAAATCATTAGTATGTGCTCACCAGATGGTTACGTAATGCTTATTGGGATGCCCGAAATGAGAGTAAATCATGCTCTCGTTTCCCTGGTGTGTGTGTCTGTGTGTGAGTGTGTGTGTCTGTATGTATCTGTGTGAGTCTGTGTGTATCTGTATGTGTGTCTGTGTATACATGTGTCTGTATGCTTGTGTGTGTTTGTGCCTGTCTCTCTGTGTGTGAGTCTGTGTGTGTGGATGTCTGTGTCTGTGTGTGTAGGTGTGTGTGTACGTGTGTCTGTATGCTTATGTGCGTTTGTGCATGTGTCTGTATGGGTCTGTGTGTGCATGTGTCTGTGTGTGTGCATGTGTGTGTGAGTCTGTGTGTGTATCTGTATGTGTGACTGTATGCTTGTGTGTGTTTGTGCATGTGTCTCTGTGTGTGTGAGTCTGTGTGTGTTTGCGAATGTGTCTGTATGAGTCTGTGCATGTGTGTGTGTGTGTGTCTGTGTCTGTGTGTTGGGGGCCTGGGCTGGCAGGTATGTTCTGCAGGTTTTGCATCCAGAAATAAAGGCAGAATTTGGGATCTGTGCATATTTGTAGAAATCTTCCCCCCACACGCGATGTGGCCATTGGGAATCACAAGAAAACACCCTTACAGGCTTTTCTTTCTTTCTGAGTGAAGTCTTTAGGACAATACCAATTTCCTAATATTCCAAATTCAAGAACAACAAAAAAATGCTACTTAACATTGTTCAAGTTTGATTTTAGTAAAATTCAAAACAGTTTCTTTGGCTGGTCGCCACAGTGAAAATCAGTCGCACATTTTGGACTCGGTGGCAGTCTCGTCCATCTGAGAGTATTTAAAAAGCTCTGAGCAGAGTTGATAGAAAAATCATTTTTAAGGAAATGTCATTTATGAGTTCTCCTTGCGGTGTTTATCATGGGGGGAGGTTTGAACAACTTAAGTACCCCACTGTAGGGGTTAAATCTGGACCCAGGCAGAGGATGGGAATGCCAGGGCTAGGAGCCAGCAGGAGGCCAGAGAGGCCAGGGTGGGGCAGAGGGTGAGGCAGCACTCTCTCCCGGTGCCTGCCTCGCATTTCGATGACCCCGACAACCAGCGCCTGCTTAAATCCCGTGTCAGGTGCTCAGGCACTGTACTGGCCTCACTAGTCTGAGCCCCGGATGCTGTCCCTGTCATCAGAGATTGTGTCATGAAACAAGGTTCAGTGACAAGGGGCAATGGCCGCACTGTATTGTTAAGTGGAAACACTGTGTAACCTAGAATCCCAAATCTGTGTGTGCTTAGAAGGAAAGTCTAGAAGGAGTACACTAAAATGCTTGCTTATTTTGAGAGAGTATTTTCTTTTTTCTTTTTTTTTTTTTTTTTACGATTTTATTTATTTATTTGACAGAGGGAGATTACAAGTAGGCAGAGAGGCAGGCAGAGAGAGAGAGAGAGAGAGAAGCAGGCTGCCTGCTGAGCAGGAGCCCGATGCGGGACTCGATCCCAGGACCCTGAGATCATGACCTGAGCCAAAGGCAGCGGCTTAACCCACTGAGCCACCCAGGTGCCCGAGAGAGTATTTTCTTTATAATTTTATACTTTTCCGGGGTGCCGTCTATTTGTTCTACAGTGAATGAACCTTTGCTTACTTTTCCTTTGTCTTGTTACACAGTTAATACCAACAAAGGTCGATGATCCTTTTATCTGCACATCAGCGCGGTTAGACGGCGAGTGGGCGGAGCCCGAGTCTGGGGATGGGGCTTCTGGTGTTCAGCCGTCCCCGTGAAACCCTGGGTCTCTAGGGCGTGAAGACCATGTTCACCTCTGGGTTCTGTTAGCCGAGCTGCCAGGATGCTCTTGCCTGTCTTAAGATGTCTCCTCTAGATGCCAGGAGAGGTGGCCTTTTTCCAAGGCAGGGGTGACATGAGGCAGCCAAAAAGGCCACGTCCTTGGGGTTCCATGCTGGGGGGCTTCGAAGCTGGGGGTCCTCCTGAGCCTCAGCTTTCTCCTCCAAAAAAGGAGAAACCATGCTGTCCTGCCGCACAGATTAAATCAGCCTGCCACTGCCCACTTGGGTATCAAGCCTCAGTGTGCGCTAGAAACCCCCCTTCTTCCTGGAACCCGGTCAGCCGCCTGGCCAGTGACAAGAAGCAGAACTTTTGCTCTCACCTCGGCTGCCCGAAGCGGACCCTCTTGTGCCTGGGAGACCAGCTGACCTTGAACTTCTCTAGGTTGGCAGCAGGTGTATCTGCGGAGGTGGGAAGGTGACTCTGCTTCCCCAGGCCCCTGGTGAGACGTTACCTTTGGAGGATCCTAGAAGAAGGCCTCATGACCAAAGTCTCCCTAAAACGGGGATGACAGGGCCCAGGGGACCTCAGCGGCCAATGAGGCCATCGTGGGACCCGAATTTCTTTTCATTAGGCCCAAATCACTCGGCTTTTGGAGAATCAAGGAAATGGGTCCATGCTCTCCTTACCAAATCTCCAGCTGCCTGGCAAGGCTCTCCAGAGCGAGCAGGCCACGCAGTCAGGGCTCTGGGCCCCTTCTACGACCTTCCCGGGGCGGGGAGGGTGGAGGGGAAGTATTCTTTGCTTTTCTTGCAAAATGGTGAGGTTTCTTCGCTGGGCCCCGCCTCCTTCCAGCCCTCCATGACGGAGTGGCTGTCAGCCAGCCCACAGAGAAGACTGGAATTAGTGCCGGGTTTACCTCCCACAAGCCTGTTTCGGGTCGTTTTTCACTTTGCTAGTCTTTCACATTCGTTCTGCACCTTTCCGTTCAGTTCTGTAGTATCACCTTCGTGTTCTGATTCACGTCATCCTCAGATGACAAGGAAAAGCCTCTGCTCACCGGCACTTACTGGGAGCTCTCCTTTGGGGCCCCACAAAAGGCGTCTTATTAAATAAAGCCTTTGAAAGAGCCCCGGGGAGTGGGAGGTGACACCTCCGTTTCACGGGAGCATTTGAAACCCAGGAAGGTGGAGTCCCCGCTCCAGAGTCACAGCTTCTAAGCGGCAGAGCCAGGGCTGAAATCCAGCTGTCTGACCGAGAGTGAAACCCTTTCTTCTGTCCACCATCCCACTCCCCTCTCTCTGCCATACAGAGGGGACGCCCCCTTGGGGAGGTGGGCTCTGTCCGTTCACACGGCAGCGGCCAGTTTGGCTTACCTGGGGGGCTGCTTTGGAATGCAGAGGGGTCCTTCTTCAAGGAGTGGGTCTCTCTCTCAGCACTATTACTTGTGTTGATTTCCGGTGCCTGTCTTTCCCTCCATCCTGCCCCTACGTACTCCCTCTGACCCCATCCCTCGTGGAGCAGGACGAACATGCTGGATCTCGCAATGGAACACTGACCTGTGTCTCCTCGGAGGACCTGATCTGCCTTTCTGACCTTAGTCTTCGAGCCCAGAGCAGCTGTGGACCCCCCAGGTCACAGAGCGTGTGTCCGTTAGGGGGAGCAGGGTGGCCCGAGAGCCTGGCTGCACATTGCTAACTGGGCCCTATCCTAGTCAAGTTAGCTGGACGGGTCCCCTGCCCTTTGCAAGCCTCAGTGGGCCCGTCCTGCAGGGAGCCGGGGCGCAGTGCTGGACCTGTGGGAAGCATGTGCTTTGCTGGGGCGTTGTTGTTGTCTGTGACGGTGAACAAAATACGTGAGGAACAAAGTCAACAAGGTTCCTGCTACCAAGGTTCCTGGACCTCAAGTTCAGGCAGGAGGGAGAGGTGCTAAGCAAACAACTAACGAAGCAAGAACATTTCAGATGGTAATGAAGACACCATGCCCGGGGTGTGCTTGAGAATGTGCATTGTCTGATTCTTTGGGGTGGGGGAGAGCCCCAATGTGTAGCATTTGCCAATTTCTGTGGTATAAATATCCCCACTGTGGCTGACTTCCAGTTACCAAAGTGGCACCAACTGGCTCTTAAAATTTCTAAAACCTTCAACAAGTGGCTCTTGCAAGGCCGAAAAAGTTGGCTCCAGCCCTGGGTGTGGTTGGGAAAGACCTGAAGGTATCTGAAAACAAAATGTACCAGTGGGAGAGCGTTCTAGGCAGAGAGGGGGGCTGTGCAAATGCCCTGTGGTTGGAGAGAGCTCTGTGGGCTCAGGGAACAGAAGACTGGTTGGTCTTGGCAGGGACCTAATGGGGGTGGAGGGAGAAGTGAGCTGCTGGGCTGGTGGAAGCCTCAGCGACACTGGGACCAAGTCTGAGGCCACAGGAAGTCTCGGGAGAGTTGTAAGCAGGGGCATGTCTGAGTCTCATTTGCACTTAAAAAAAAAAAAAAAGTTATTGGGAGCTTTTTCGTGGAAGGCCAGCAAGAGGCCAACGAGGGGGCACTGATGTTGGGGTGCGTGTGCCCGCAGGGGAAGACGCAGAAATGACTGGATTCAGGTCGAGCTGTCGGGATGCGACAAGTTTCGTCTTCAGGTGTCCCCTGGCTGTTGACCGTGAGCACACCCAGCTGCGATTTCTGCTCTTGGTCCTGGGGCAGAGGAGGGAACCTGAGACCATCCCTGCTCACTATCTCTCCGGCCTACTTTTCTCTTCACTATGTGGTAACTCTGTTTACTACCTGCCAGACTTCCAGGACGGGAGGGATGGACTTCTGATTATCTTGGGTCCCCATGCAAAGCAACCGGGCAAAAACAGTATCGTGACTCTGACCTTCCCCCCTGGATTTTTGCAAGAGAACCGAGAACCTGGCCTGGTTCCTCACTTTGCCTGGGGGAGAAAGATAAGCGGCTCTGACTGGGATTTCCATCTTTGCCTCAGGGCGTCTCTTGGGTGTGTCCCAGACATGTAAATGCTGTGGGTGTCAGCCCTGCAGGTTTTTAAAAAAAAAGGTGTCGCCTTGCTCAGCTTCCCTCCCTGCCTGGCTCTGCACAGGAAGGGCGGAGAGACCAGCATCTCTCCAGACCTGGGCTGTCTAATGGAATTTGATGTTGGAGGTGTTCTGTGTCTGTGCTATCTGTGACAGTGGCCACTCGCCCTGTGTCGCTTCTGAGCACTTGAAATGTGGCCAGTGTGTCTGAGAAACTCGATTTTCCCTTTTCTTTAGTTTTTGTACTGATGGTGGCGGCCCACAGAGTTTCCAGACCCTGCGTCATCCTCCATGGCCGGAGGGCCTTTGCTTTCCAGCAGTTGGCTGGAGATCCTAGTTCTGGAGACTTGCAGAGAAGGGTAGGATTTAGGGAGCTGTCCCCTGTCATAGCCCCTTGCAATTTGCGGGGGAAGGAACAGTGTTTCTCAGCCGGGGAGTGGCGAGACAGGACCCCGTCTTCAGAGTCTCAGCCTGGTCCTCTCTTTCTTTTGTTCTCATAGATATAAAACCAGTGTTACATCTCGCAAGTGTCTAGGCATAGATCCTTCATTCATTGTGAGTCAAGTGGGAGGAGTCTCATGTGAGCACCTTCTTAACCCTGATCTCCTCCTCCAACCCTAGACGTGACCGTGCTGTGGTCCCTGTGGAGTGCGCCCTTCTCCATCTTTTCCTGTTGTATTTATATCTATCCATGGAGAGATCCCGAACATCCAGCATTAAAAAAAATGAGTCGTATCATGCAATACATGTTTTCCTGCAAGTTGTCTTCTCTTTCAGTAGTGAGTCTTAGATCTTTCTGGGTCAATTCATTGATCTCTACTTTTTGTTTGTTTGTTTGTTTTTGAATTGATGTAGTGTTTCATAGCCTGGACATTTCACATCACTCAGAAGCCTATTGCTGTAATTGTTTATTATTCTATTTGTTTTAATGAATATTTTTGTGCATGTTTCCTGAATGGACAGTATTTCTTTTAGGGCACATAGTGAGGAATGGAATTACCAGGTCAGAGGGAATATGTATTTTTTAATTTTAATAGCTGCTATACAATTCTCTTTAAGGGGCGCCTGGCTGACTTGGTTGGTAGAGCACGCAGCTCTTGATCTCGGGATTGAGAGTTCCAGCCCCATGCTGGGTATATATCACTCAAAAATAAAATCTTTAAAAAAATATGAACAGGGGTGCCTGGGTGGCTCAGGTCATAATCCCAGGGTCCTGGGATCGAGCCCCATATCAGGCTCCAGGCTAGACTGAGAGCCTGCTTCTCTCTCTCCCTCTGCCTGCTGCTCTGACTACTTGTGCGCTCTCTCTCTGTCAAACAAATAAATAAAATCTTAAAAAAAAAAAAATGAACAAAACAGTTATACCAGGGTATGTTCTTGTGAACTGTGTGAGCATGCCTCTGTGCCCGAAGTCATTAAAACATGTGATTTTATCAAATACCAACATGCATGGCAATCGAACAGGTGAAAAATGGTTTCCTATCTTTATGTAATTTGCATTTTACTGTTTATAAGTCAGATTGAACATCTTTTCCATGCCAGTGGCCATTTGTTTTTCTGTGACTTGCCTATTGATGTCTCTTGTGTATTTTTCTGTTGGATAATTTTGTTAATGCATTCAGCATACGTGTACCAGCATGCCCACAATGCACCAAGCTGTATTCTAGGCTAGGGATGTTGTGACAAGTAAAATAAATAGACATGCCTGCCCTCAAAGAGGTGATGGTCTAATTGTAGGAGAAAGACCTGGGGCACCTGGGTATTTCAGTTGGTTAAGTGCCCAACTCTTGATTTTGGCTCAGGTCGTGATCTCGGGGTTGTGAGATCGAGCCCCATGTTGGGCTCCATGCTGGGCATGGAACCTGCTTAAGATTCCCTCTCTCTTCCCCTCCTTATGCCCTTCCTCTCCCTCTCACATGTATCTGTACACACACACTCACACCCACACTCTCTTTCGCAAAAAAAAAAAAAAAAAAAAAAAAGAAGAAAGAAAGAAAGATGTAACCAAAAGGAATTGAGGAAATATATAATAATATTAGATGAATAAAAAGAAGGAAAAGGAGCTAGAGAAGAAGGAAGGAGGTCGTCCTACCCACTGGGGGAAAGACTCAATTTTAAATAAGATGGCCGGGAATTTTATAGGCATTCTTTATATATTCTAGGTACTAATCCTTTGCCTGTTCTATGTTGCACACATTTTTCTCCAGTCTTTAATCTTCTTTGAACTCAGATGATGGTACTTTTGCCTAGCTGTTTCTTTCTTTCTTTTTTTTAATTAAAAAATATAACACGTTAGTTGGAATCTATTCATATAAAAAGTGTAAGTTCCTTCTGATCTTCCCAGGCAACCACTGTCCAGAGCCCTGGTTTATCTTTCCCGATTATTTTCTGTCCTCACCACCATGTGACACTCTCCCCATACCCCTCCCGACAACACTGAACACTGGCAGTTTCTGGCTGTTTCCTTGTAAATGCAATTCTGATCTCCTACATTCTTTCTCATGGTTGTTTAATACTCCGTTTTAGAGAGGATGTCTGTATTTTACTGAAGCAGCCCTTCTGGTCGGACGTCAAGGTCCCTTCCAGTTCTCTATTCCTCCAGATGGTACAGCAATCCTGTGCTCTTTCCGCCCCCTGGGATCTTCTCAGATTTTTGTGGGACGACGCCCACCAGTGCCTTGTGTACTAAAGGTGTTATAATAATTTGATTTTGTGTTCTCGCCCACAGCTCCATGGCTACATGGAAAACAAGCCCCTGGGACTTCAGATCTTCATTGGGACAGCTGATGAGCGGATCCTTAAGCCCCACGCCTTCTACCAGGTGCACCGAATCACAGGCAAAACCGTCACTACCACCAGCTACGAGAAGATCGTGGGCAACACCAAAGTCCTGGAGATCCCTCTCGAGCCAAAAAACAACATGAGGGCAACGTAAGGGCTGGGGCCCAAGGGTGGTGGGTCTTTATGGGGAAGCGAGTGGTAGGGAGTTGGGACAGGAGACTCTGATGTTGGCAGAAGGAACCATGGATGGTGGTTCCCACTCTCTGATGGACCCTTCAAGATTTGTTGAGAAAGTTTCTATTTTCAGAGTTCTCTACCTAAGTCCTTGTCATGGGTGTCAGGAGGAAGAATACCAGCGCATCTGTGGATTATGTTACTTGGGATGAGGCTTAATGTATGTACATTTCAACATTTATTTGGCATAAAGAAAATGATTAAATAAGGATGCAGAAAGGTCAAAATTCACCAAGCAATAGGCCTATAGCTAAAGTTGGGGAGATGTTGCACCCATGGGTTGGCATTAAAACAAACTCCATGTTAGAAAATAATCTCAAACTTCCAAGCCTCGAGAATCTTACAAAGAACTCCCGACTGCTGTTCACTCAGGTCTGCCGATGGTGAACAGGCCCCACACATGCGTCACTGCTCCCCCCTCACTCTTTGCCCTTTCCTGAGCTGTTTGAGACTTAGCTGCAGACAGAGTGACTTTTTTTTTACTTTTAGATGCGTGAGTGTGCATTCCCTCAGAACAAGAATGCGTTCTTCGGTGACCACAGTACATTTATCAAATTACAGATAGTTACTGTGATACATCCCTCTCACCTACTGAGCCGTCTATAATCAATTTTTCCCATTGCATATTTGAGCTTTTTAGATACCTTTGGGAGTAGAAAAGTTGGCATGAAGAGAAAACCTCCCTAGAGAAGTCATTTCCCCTGGGGGTGTCTCTCCTGACTTTGCGCGCGTCTGACCTCCGGCTGGGCATCAGGTCCTGGCGGGAGTGTTTCCCGGGGATTGCGATCCTCCCCGCCTCCTCCCACCGCCGTAGCTGGCGGTGGAATGATTTCGGTTACCTGAGGAAGGTGGTCTTGTGGGCGATCTTTCCGTTTTCGCTGAGATGCTCAGTTCTAACCAGGGTTTTCCACCTCCCCGCAGCATTGATTGCGCCGGGATCCTGAAGCTTCGGAACGCCGACATCGAGCTGCGCAAAGGCGAGACGGACATCGGCAGGAAGAACACCCGGGTGCGCCTGGTGTTCCGCGTGCACATTCCAGAGTCCAGCGGCAGGATCGTCTCCCTGCAGACGGCGTCTAACCCCATCGAGTGCTGTAAGTTGGGCTTCGGGCAGGGTCGGCCTCTGCAAAGTGTACGTATGTGACCTTTGGACCGTGGCAAGGTGCCCAGCGAGAAGACGCTGGACTCGCAGGGTTCATCGGGGCTCCGAGAGGACCCAAGGGCCCAGAGACAGAGCCCATGTAGCAGTTTCTCTCTGCTTCTATTTACTGGTGGAAGGTTTCGTGGTCTCACAGGACATTAAAAAATAATACAGCTAATGAGTAGCCTACCGCTTTGTTCAGAACATTTGAAATGCGTAAATGTTTTGGTCTTAAAGAGGGTAGATGCCGTTGGAGTGGGTTTACTGTACGCTCTGTACTCTTTTTCTTTTCCTTGCCTCTCCTTTTTTCTTTCTTTTTTTTTTTTTTTTAAGAATTTTATTTATTTATTTGACAGAGATCACAAATAGGCAGAGAGGGAGGCAGAGAGAGAGGAGGAAGCAGGCTCCCTGCTGAGCGGAGAGCCCGATGCGGGGCTCGATTCCAAGACCCTGGGATCATGAGCTGAGCTGCAGGCAGAGGCTTTAACCCACTGAGCCACCCAGGCACCTGTTCACCTCTCCTTTCTACTAGAAGAGTATCCCAGTGGCTCTCGCCTCTGGAGCGGTGATTCTGCTGGTCTCAGTGCCGAGTGCTCAGTACTCAAAAGCTTGTAGAATCTTCACAGTGGTCTTTGGTGATGGCTGGTGCCATGAAGCCCATTTTGTAGGGGGGAGGTGGCAGGAGCTGAGAGATTGGCTAATTTGTGCCGGCAGAGCTGCGATGTGGACAGGGAAAGATGCCCAGACAAAGATCCAGAGGAATCTTAGAATGATCCAGTATGCGGTGGCCGAGACCTGCCATGTGCACGGGCCCTGAGTAGGAGCCGGCGCGGTTCTCACGAGGCTTTGAAAGAAGCAGCTGCCTTGAGCTCATTCCTGGGTACTTGAGGCAGGGTTTGTAGTTGGTTTTTTGCTTTTTGACATGGCAAAGCTTATTGTCTACCCTGGCTTTGAGAGTTCACAAATGGTTTGTCAGAGCATGAAGGAGAAAAAAGTAAACATTGTTGCAGAAATCGAAACTGTTTATATATTTTTTAGTTTCTTCTGAGAGCATTTTTTATGTTGTTACAGTCATGTTCTGGTTTCAGGGATCTTTTTCCTTTCTACTGGACATTTTACCATAATTCTGTGTCGCAAAAATCTGTTGTCTATGGAGGCCAGGGAGGTCCCATGGAGGAGTAGAGTGGCTTGGTGGGAGGCAGTAGGGAGTGGTGGAGACCAGGGAGCAGGAGGACATGTTCCCCACCTAAAGAGACTGCCTTTTTGTCACCCCAGCCAGTATTTCCATGTGGGCCTGTAGGCTGGGGGTGGCCAAATCCTCTGACTTTCTAAGACAAACCAAAACTCTCCTGATTAAAAACAAAATAAAAAAACACAGCAGCAAGTTCAAAATACTGTGTGGATCAGAGGAAATCTTCATGTGGCTTTGATTAATCAGAGATAATCTTAATCAGACATTAATGAGTAAAGCAAATGCATGAATATCTTTATGCAGAGAAGGTTGAGGAAGCCTGACTCTCAGGATTGAAAGCCAATGAGGAAAGAGCCTGGGCTCTCATTGGGAGAGAAGCCAGAACTTGGTCTTGGTTGGTCTTTGGAAAAAGATGAAGGGGCCCTATGATTTCTTCCAGCCTTACGAGTCACGATGTGTGTGGATCAGGCTGAACGTGGTGGTGAGTCTATCCTCTGATGTTAGAAGAGAAAGACCCAACAGCAGACAACAAAGGAAAACAAGTGTTGAAAAACATCATCTCAGAAACATTGGAATTCCCCTCCCCTACCCAGCAGACCCCACCCCTGTCCCCTGAGTGCTAGCCACGGAGGCTGCCCTGCTCCGATGTTGGTTTTGAACATCTCGAGATGTTTTTGGGAAGGAAACTCGGGCTCTTCCTCAGTAATTTGGGGGATTTTGAGAAGATAAACTCTCCTCTTTCTGGCAATGACTCACACTACAGGATGGGGCTGTGGTTTGTAGCAAGGTGGGGAGCAGGTGGCCTCAGGAGAGGCACATGCCAGAGTACCCTGTTTCTCTCTGTGTCTGTGTCAGCGTATCTCCTATTGATCTGAGACTTTAAGGATCACCCCTTTAAGGATCACATGGTGAACCATGAGCACCTCCAGCAAGATCTCTGGGGTGTTACAAACTTGTTTGAACCTCAGACGTAGGCTTTTTTCTGTATTTGGCTGATTCAACCACCTCCTTTTGACAGATAAGGAAACAGACTTTCTTGGTAAAGTGATTCACTCATTTTTACTCAGTAGGCAGCAGAGCCGGAGTCTCCAACTTTCCACTTCTGTGAAATAACTTCTTGAGGTTTCTAGAACACCATGGTTCCTTGCAATACCACACTGAACCACCAGTTGGTCTCTCTCTCTCACCCAGAATCCTCTGTCATTTTTATTCCCTTCTTTGACCACTACCTGATGGTTCTGAACATACTTATTGACGAATGGCCTTACTCTAGGGTTCCTACAGAGATATTCAGTAACTATTTATTGACACTTAGTCTGTGGCCTATGCAGACACAGTATGTGTCCAGTAAGTGTTTGTTGACGGGTTGACTTAGGATGGACCCCATGGGGAGGGTGAGTTGGCAGAAAAAGCACTCAGTGGACTGCTACTTATTTGCAAGGCTCGCTTACTTACACTTTGGGCTTGCTGCTTCTATACCATCTTGGAGGTCAAGGGTACGTTCTCAGATTCTAGTGAAAACAAAGCAAAACAAAACAAAACAAAATCAAACAACTTGAGCAGATTACTGGAGGCCACTCTTTGGAAAGTGGACTAATTTGCTAGAACCGTCCACTGCTCACATTCCTTCACAGGTCAGCTCGCAAGAGGTCAGAGCTCCCCTTTGCGGAGACGGGCACTCCATGCTACTTCCCCCTTCCCACCAGAGCCTTCCATATGGCCAAGGAGGTGCTTCCAGTTCCCTCCCTTGACTGTCAGCCGAGCTGACCTTGCAGCTTCCCTGGTCCTGCCGGCTCCGGGTGGTGGCGCCACTCCCTTCCCACTGCAGATGACAACCGACAGCCACGACTCCCGCTCCTCTGGGAATAGGGAACACAGCCGAGGGCAGGAGGGCACACCCCTGTCTTCCCCAACCACACACCCACATGTAGCTGCGGTGCCTTTCCTCCTCCAGAGCCTTGCCATGGGACAGCTCTCCTTTCCTCGAGGCTCCTCTGTGTTCTCAGCACCAGTGTGACTTTCTCGGGGTGGTTGCACCCCTGGGTCCATCTTGTAGGACTTTCCCAAGGTGAGCACGGACTGGGTGCCCCCGACGGGGAGCCTCAGAATGACAAACATCTGTTGTCTCATGGTTCAAGAGGCCAGAGCCCAGAATCCAGGGCTCAGCCAGGTGGTTCCTTCTGGAGGCTCTATGGGAGGATGTTCCAGACCCCTCTTCCACTGGCTGCAGGTGCTGGCCAGTGGTCTTGCACGCCTCGGCTCTTGGGGGCATCACTCCAGTCTCTGCCGCCTTCTCATGAGACCCTCTCCTCGGTCTCATCCAAGGACATGGTCATTGGGGTGGGGGCCCACGCTGATCCTGCCTGATCTGCTCTCTATCCTGAGCTTGCTTGCACCTTCAAAGACCATATTTCCATATCTAGTCAGGTGTGAGCTTCTGGCTGGCTGCGGAGTTCTAGCCGGCGGGCGCTCCGGTCAGCCCAGGACGCCTCCTCCGCTGCGTTTCTTGACTTCACATACGTCTCTGCTCCTCGGTCCCCAAATCCACCGGGCATCTTTCTGGGACGTCTCTCTCTTGGCTTTTGCCCTTGCTGTCCCCTCCATCCAGAACACAGGTTCTCAAACTTGGCTGCCCGTTGGAATCACCCGGGGAGTTCTTCGAAGACAGGATGAGGCCTGAGTCCCACCCCAGAGACGGCGAGTCTGTCGGTCAGGGGTGGGGTCTGTGCGTGGACACATTTCCGAGGTCGCCTGGTGATTCTGCTGTGCTGCGAAGCTTGGAGCCCTCCCGACCTCGCCCCCCCCCCCCATTCCTCCCTCCCTCCAGTCCCTGGGCCCCTTCCTCGCCCGAGGCTGCCGTTCACATGGCCCCTCAAGGAAGTCTCTTGTCCTGACCCCACAGGGTACTGGGGCCTCCGCTGTGTGCTGACAACCCAATTCACTTGTCATTCTCTCTCCGGTAAGGACAGAAACCAGAGGGTGTCAGCCAGGGCCTGCCACAGAGCAACTATCTCTAGAATGGTTGTTTAAAAAAAAAAAAAAAATAGTGAAAACAAGCATCTCCGAGCTGCCCGGCGGGAGAGAAAGGCCATGAGGAGATAGGTGGGGTGGGGGAGACTGTCCCCGGGTGCAGAGGTCTTCTCCCTTGAGAACCTGCCCGTGAGTTCACTTCCTGCCCTGCAGAGGGGCCTGTCTCTGTTCATAGAGTTTCAGAAAACACCAAAACCGGTTTTCCACCAAGTCCTGCCCACTCCCAGCGCAGAATGGACGTTCGCTCTGCTCTTTACACAGGACCTGGGGGGCGGGTGTATGATGGGGAGCGGCAGGTGGATTTTCTCACAAGCTCTTTCCAGTCTCTCCCTTTTCGTGACGTAACTGGGTGTCCCCGAGGTCTAGTGAAGATACAATCAGTTACACAACCGCACGTCTTCAGCTGAATGATTTCTGACAATTCCCAGCACCTGTGTGACCACGACTCAAAACGGGACACAGGACATTTCCTTGCCTCCTGGAAGGGCCCTCATTCCCCGCCTGCCAGCGCCTTCTCCCCACTCCCACACACCCAGGCCACCTCTCTTCTGATTCCCGTCACCGTAGATTGGCTTTGCTGGTTCTGGTACTTACTTGATGGAATTCTGCAGCGTGGGCTCCTGGGGCTGGCCGCTTCTGCTCGGCACCGTGATTTTGAGATCCGTTGCGCTTATGGCATGACTCAATAGTGTATCCTTTTTCTCGCCGAGCACTATTCAGTTGTGCGACTCTAACGATTATTTTCCATTGATAGACGCTGGGCTTGTTGGCAGGTTCGGGTGCTGTGGAGAAGGCTGCCATGAACCTTC
This sequence comes from Mustela lutreola, assembly GCF_030435805.1. NCBI lineage: Eukaryota > Metazoa > Chordata > Mammalia > Carnivora > Mustelidae > Mustela > Mustela lutreola. Next base: position 9,981,263 of record NC_081298.1, read on the forward strand.
TCGTTCTGGGTCTTTTGTGGACAAGTGCTTCCAACTTCTCCCAGGTGGATGTCTAGAAATGGAATTACCCCTTCATGGGGGAAAGGGTGTGTTCCAATTTAAGTGTTTCCTAAATCATTTTATAATTCCGGGAGCCTGAAGTCTACCCCCTTGGGCACAATTTGCATTTCCTTAATGAGTCAGGGTGCTGAGTGCCGGTGGTGTGCCTCTGGGCTGTTTCCATGTCTTCTTTGATGAAGTGTCCATTCAAAGCTTTTGCCCATTTTTTTATTGGCAAAAATCTCAGACTTTTGTTGTTAATATGCACCAATTGTTTGGATAGCAATTGTTTTGGATAGGAGTCTTTTGTCAGATGTATGTACTATGAATATTTTCCCCAGTCCGTGGTTTGCCTATTTATTTTTTTATTTGTGTCTTCTCACGGGCATTGATAAATTTTGATGAAGTCCTGATTTACCATTTTCTTTTCCTTTGGGGTTAGTGCTCTTTGCAGCCCCCCCAACAAATCCCTCTACCTGTCTGAAGGGAACAAAGATACTCTCTTGTGTTTTCTTCTAGAAGCTTTTTGATTATGGCTTTTAGGTCTAGGGATACACTCCTCTCAGGCTAATTTTTTGTATGGTGTGAGGTAGGGTCGGGGTCCATCATTCACCGTCTGGAAGTCTGCTTGTTTTATATGCCCTTTTCTGCAAGCAAGAGCTTGGAACACCCAACTGTGTTCCTTCCCTCTTTAGTAGGCCTTTGCTGCTCCCCCTCACTCCCCTAGGTCTGGCTTGGGAGATGGGTGATCGCGCAGGATTGCCTCGTGAATGTCCTTAGAATCAGTGGGACCAGCCTGGCATATTCCCTCATTTGCTTCAGAAAGCAAAGATGCTTAACGTGTCCACCTGCTTCTGCCAGAAGCCGAGAGGACCCACCTAATTCATATGGGCTTCTTAATGTGGATTTTACCACTTAGAAATATGTTTGGAGTGCATGATACACTGTTCTAGGCACTAGGGATAAAACAGTGATCGAAAGAAAGTCTTGGCCCTTGTGGAAGACACACTCTAGCAGGGAATCCAACAATAAACAAGTAATGAAAGCCATCATTTCAAACAGCTAAGTGTGGTGATGGAAATAACAAGGACGATGTGTTGGTGACTTAGGGGTGGGGGACCAGCACACTTGGGTATGCCCGATCAGGGGAGACCCTCTTGGAAGAGGTGACACATTAAGCTGGGCCTGAGTGGTGGGGGAGCATGGCCCAGCTGAAGAATACAGTAAGTGCAAGGGCCCTGGGGCAGGGTAAGTTCCAGGTCTTCAGGGAACAGAAGGGCAGCTGGGGAGGCTGTATGGAGTGACTAGAGGTCAGGAGCGCTCTGGAGATGAAGCTGGGGTCTCAGATTTTATTCCAAGTGAAGTGGGAAGCCTTGAGGTCCACGTAGGGGACTAACATGATGGGATCTGTATTTTCAAACTTGTTTGGTACACATAGATGTTCATAAATACTTAAAAAGCGACAACAGGGACCTGGCAGGGAAGAGGTAAAGGAAGAAGAACAATTACCAGACACCTGCTGTGAGTCCAGCACTTTCCATGTTGCTGCTGAATCATCAAAAACACGGGGAACTCAGTACTCAGTATCTGTTCCCATTTCACAGCTGGGAAAACAGAAACACAGAGAAGCTGAATAAATTGCCTATGGTCACACAACTAGTAGGGGGCCAAACCAGAGATGACATTCACATCGTGCTGGACGTGGAATGACAGCATGGGTGACAGATTAATTTAGGCCAGAACCCCCAAACTGGCATCCTCTCATATACCCAGGAGACCAGCTCAGCAACCTTCAGAGGCCTGTGGGTGCCCAGCTACCCACGGCAGTAGATTATTCCCGAGCTGCTATAGCCATAAATCTGGGAGGGAATTTGAGCATCGGACAGAAGGTGGCTAGGCCAGGCCTTTTTCAGCCCCTGCTGCCCAGGGAGACTTTTAAGCAAGGACCGAGAAACCACATTTCAGAAACACCAGAAACGTATAGGATGGGGGGAAGCAGTTTCGGGCAGTGATGAGGTCTGGGCCTGGGTTTGAAGCCTGCCTCTGCTCCTTAGTGGCTAGGTAGTCACAGGAAGTTCCTTAACACTCCATGCCTCAGTTTTCTCATCTGTAAAATGGGGATGGTAGCCATACCTATTTCTTGGGGGTTAAATGCGTGTGTGTGTGTGTGTCCTACAGTAGGTGCCAGCTGAAACCCCAGCAGGATAACCGAGTGCCTCTCCCGTGGTATGCCCCACACTTGCTGGTTGGCCACCCTTCCCGTGGTTTTGCACAGCAGCTTTGCATACACCTCTGCCTGCCACTCTGTCGCTGCCAAGAGACCACAGCCGAGGGAGCAGCAGACAGGTGTGGGAGTTTAACAAACACGGGTTTGGGGAGTGGGCACCAAGCAGCACCCCCTGCTGCTGAGAAGGGACCTGGGTGGTTTTCTGGCCTATGGAGTGCGTGGGCTGGGTGGCGAGTAGTGTCAGGTGGCCAGGTTTAGTGGGGAGGGGGCCAAGATTGGGAGGCTACCCTGCTGATCCCTATGGTTATCTGATGGAAGGTTATGGCCCCTCACGGAGCTAGTCACGCAAGGGCAGGGAAGGCAAAACCGCCCTGATTCAAAGTCTGCCATGTGCCCACGGCTCTCACGTGTATTAACTTGTTTCCAGCCTCCTCATGGCCTCGCTAGGCTCACCCGAAAGACTTGCTCCATCCATTCATTCAGAAACATTGACCAGTGCCAGTGAGCGTTGGAGGCGTGAAATGCTGTCCTCTCGGAGCTGCTTTTCACGTGGGCGGAAGTGTGGAAGCATTTTGTGATTTGCTGCAGCTGTGCCTGGCAAGGCGAGGGGCCGAGCCAGGGGTGACACCTGTGTCCTTCTGTCCGTGCAGGCTGGCTGAGGCCCGCAGCGATCAGAAAGCTCATCCGGCAGTCAGATGGAGGGTCATGTGGCCCTCAGGGAGGGAATCATCTGATGGGGCCGCCTCTTAGCACTTTGGAATGGGAGCGTGATTTTCTGAGCAAGGAGAGGTCACAGCATCCACCGTGGCCCTCCTGCTTTGTGAGTTCGGGGAGATGAAACCCACCAGCCCTGCAGGGAACTACGTTACTGCTCCGTATTCCATATGGGAAAGCTGAGGCCGCCCGAGGTCCGGAGTGAGAAGATGGTCGTGTGTGCCACGGGCCCCACGTGTCTGTGCACTCTACACCTCACTCCCACGGGGTGAGTGCCGACAGGTCTCGCGCAGAGTTGAACCCCACACTCAGGGAGATTTGCTGTCCCGCCTCCCACTTTCCAGGGAAGACCCCGGAATCGTCACGGCAGGGGCTGAGGGACCTAAGGGGCCAGTCTCAGGGGAGTCCTGCGTCAGCACTGTATTCTGAGCTGGGCTGGGCTCACAGCCAAGGACGGCAGCCTGCTGTAGGGACAAGAAGGGTGGACAGCAGCTGGTGCACTGCGGCCAGGGGTGGCCAGTGCTTGCCCGGAATGAGACTGATGGGGGCCCCTCCCTTGCCCCCCTCCCGCTGTCCCCTCTTGCCTAGGCTGGCTGGTGGCTTTCCCAGCGGGAAAGCCTTTACTGAAAAGGGTCCCCTCCGGGTAGTAGAATCCCATGGTCTGTCTGTCTGCCTTATTTAGCTGTGAGCTCTCAGGCATACCCCTTCTCCCCTGGGAGACCCAGTGCTCCCAGCTACAAAATGGGAATGATTCTTGCTTAGTGGTCCCTTGAAGCTCAGCAGTAAAAATAAATGTAACTAAGGTTCAGTGAGCCTGTCAAAATGCTACACGCTTCCCACGCACTGATACATTTAATTTGCAAATAGCCCTATGGGGTTGGTACTATGATTATTTTCATTTTAGAGACGAGAAAGGGGACAGAGAGAAGTGACTTGCCCCAGGTCCCAAAGCTCGGAAGCCACCAAGCTGGGCTTTGAGCTCCAGCACTGACGTGGCAGCATCCTTTTATCCACAACCCTAAATTGCCTCCTCATGTGTGTTTTATGGTATCAACAAATACATGCGTGTAAAGTGCTTAGAATCCAAGGCACTCTCTGTCAGCTGTAATTACTTGCTATTATTAGCCGAATCCAGCCACTCTGCAGAATCAGATTGCCTGGACCAGCCTCTCCCGCCTGTCTCTTGAGGTTTTTCGGGTAGATCGTAATTCTTGGCCACTTACCCTGATGACGGGTGAATTGTAGACAGGCGAGCAGTAACGTCCCGTTTCCAGGCTGACGCAGGCAAGACCCGCACCAGCCTGAGCTGGTGCGAATCTCCCCCAGCCGCTGCCTGCTCTGCTCCCCACCAGCCACCTTTGCAGAAAAGCAAACACCCGAACTGGTTAAAACCAGCAGTGCCCTGTTGATTCAGAGCCCATAAAACCCAGGAGCCCTGAACCCCTTTATGACCTGCCGGGATCTGGGGGCAGGAGGGAAGCCTGGGGGTTTCTTGGTGGGGCCACCTAGAAGCTTGCGCTGGAGCAGAACGTTCTCGACTTCACCCACAGGGAGAGCCCAGCCCTCAGGATGGCTTTGACATGGCGGCTCTTGGTTTGGGTAGAACAGTGCAAGGCGGATGGTTTGGATGGTCCGGAATTTCTAGTGGTTGAGAGGCCCATTGAGAGTCAGTGGGGACTGATGGGGGTTGGTGTGCACACCTGGGCTTCCTGTGAGCCCTCTCGCAGGTCTTGGATGGTCCAATTAGCAGCCATCGGTGTGAGAGGTTGCATCAGAGAGAGAGAGGAGGAAGTGGACCCCAGGAGGGTAATTTTGGTTGCTGTTTGCCTCTCTTCAGTTCCTCTTTCAGAGGCTAATTGGATTTGTTTGCTTTACCTCCGGGCTCTCTGAGGATGCTGGGGGATCCCCTGGAGAAGGTCCCCTCGTCCTCAGGTGGCCTCTATAAGTGTCAGAGTTGGCGCTCAAACAGATGTGTGTAACAAGTCGCCTGGAAGGGTTGTTACCATTGCAAATTCTAGGCGGTCTGGGTGCCGGGGATGGAGGGTGTGGTTTGAGCACCTGTATGATTATCAGGCGCCTCCTCCAACCAGGGGGCCCAGCGGCAGGGGACCCGGGAGCCTTCTCTTGAGCAACTCCGCCAGTCGAGGTTGAGCAATCCAGTTTCTGGGTCGGGATCCACCAAGAGCAACAGTGACCCGCTCAGTAGCGTGCATCGGCAGGTGGACGTGGGGGGCGCAGGCTGGGTGAAATGCAGCATCTGAGGCAGCTATGCTTAGCCTGCGCCTGGCACATGGAAACTGCTGGAGACTCTACTACAGGGTCTCGTATCCGTAGCCTTGCTGGCTGGAATTGACTGAGCCACATACCTTTCCTGTGGGTTCTCTTATGGGAGTCTTGGAACAGCCCATGAGGTGGGTCTGTGAACAGTCGCGACGCCCAGAGGGGGAACCAAGCTTAGAGGACCCCCACGCGAGGACCCCCCGAACTAGGACCAGGGTGTGACCTGTGCGGGGCTGCCCCTTGAGGGCACCGGAGCTGGGTGTCTGTTCCTCTCTGGCCTAAGAGACATTAAGTGTCTTGGTCTGTGCTCCAGTAGGGCTGTCCCTGAAGGGTTAAAAAAGAGAACAAATGAGAAAATGTTTTGGAAAGGGCTAAGCAAGAAAGCGTGGCATTTTGAAAGTCGACAGTGAGAAAGTCATTTCTCGAACGGTTACCGTGGGCCCTGCGCTGCCTCAGTGCTTTTGTCTTACATAAGACACTTTTCTTATTGTGATAAAATACGCATAACAGACTGCGCCGCTTGACCCGCTTGAATGGGTATAAACCCATGGCACAGAGGACACTCGTGGTGTGCCACCGCCACCCTCTAGTTCCAGAGCTTGTCCGCCCCCACCCCCAAGGAAAGGAGCCCTGTACTCCCTGGCCCTTGGCGACCACCTGTCTGTGTTCCGTCTTGGCGGATTCGCCCCGTTCCGAGCGGTTTGTATCCGCGGGTCCCAGAAGAGTTGTCTCTTGGTGTCTGGCCTTGTGTTTAGCATCACGTGTTCAAGGTTCCTCCATGGTGTGGCCCGTAGCATGCTTCGTTCCTTCTCGCGGCTGAATCGTGTTTCTCAACGGGTCCGTCCGTCCGGGCGTCGGTGGATGTCTGGGTGATCGGTATCTGCTATTTCGCCAACTCTGTACTGCCTGAGCCCGCGTTTACACGCAGTATGTTCTCCCAAAATGTTGGTACCAGACCTACGAGGGCAGGAGCGGACAGCATTTTCCCGAGGAGGCATCTGTGATCCAGAGAGGTGAAGTGACTTGCTTAGGGTCACACAGCAGGGAGGTGGCCAACACAAGACTTAGAAATCGTGTCTTTCTGACCCCAGAGCCCAAGCAGCAGTGAACCAGGGACTCTCCTCTGGCTCCCAGGTCCTGCGTTATCCTACCATTGATGGTCTCTGGCAGATCATACCTGGTGGGACCCACTGGAATTCTTAGAGGTCATTTAAAAAAACGAAAAAAAAAAATTTCTGTTGGGGTCCCCTCGGAGCATTGAAGTCAGAATGTGTAGAACAGTGTTCTCAACCAGGGACAATTTTGGCCCCCTCCTCCCCAGGGCCATCCAGTTTTATGACTAGGGACAGTGCTGGTTGTCCACAGGGGAGGGGTACGGCTGGCAGCCAGTGTGGGGAAGACCAGGGCTGCTGCTGATCTTCACACCGACGGTACCCGCATCAGGAGCGCCCAGGCTGAGAGCCCCTGCTCTAGGGTTAGGGCCTGGGTGTCAGTGTTCTGTAAGTTTCCGGTCCCATTCTCATGTGCCGTCAGGGCCAGGAGCGCCTCTCAGACTCGCTAGTGGATAATAACCACGTGGATTCCCCTTTCCTTGTTGCACCGCAGCTTGGGTTTCCTGGGTCTGGGGAGGGGGGCGTCCGAGGCTCTGTCTTTCTGATAAGCTCCCCGGGGTGCTGGTGCTCCCAGCTCTCGCCTCACGTTCAGGACTGGGGAACGGAGAAAGTACAGTTAGCTGGGCTGGACCCTTGTTCTCTCTCTTTAAACTATTGTTTAAAAAAAGAATGTTTTCCTGCCGATGAGGAGAAGGGGTGGGAAATGCAAATGCAGCCGAGGAAGAAAAAGGGGGTGGCTTGAAACTGCGAGGCTTTGCAGGGGGACACCATGAGGCTGCTCCGGGAAGGAGCCCGCCGGGTTCACAGCAATGCACAGTGATTCACAGACCAGCTGTCGGGGCCAGTCTCCCACCCAGCGCCGAGAGTCACGGCCACAGCTGGTCCCCGGCCTGGCTGGCTGAGAGCCCATGGCTGGCTTGCCCAGTAGTGATGACTCAGGCTTTCCACCTGCAGAATGGGAGGGACGGCTCTTGCCGCCTCCCCACCCATGCCTGGGGCCAGAAGCCCCCAGCGGTCCCCTAGACTCATCAAAGGCAGATCTTAAAAGTCAGGACCTGCTTTTCCAGGCAATGCAACTGCTGTTTTCACTGCTAATAAATCTCCATTTGTGGCAGCTCAATTAGGAAGTCATACAAAACTCTTCTATTGAAAGAAGGGATTAATAACCTGGCCCATGTGGGAGAAATTAGCAGCTTCTGCAGTGAGGCCTTTTTAATATGTACTCTTAACTGGCAGCCCCTTGGAACAGCACTGGCTGGCTGGTCCCTGGGCTGAGCCTGGCAGGCGGTAAAACCAGCCAGGGATCACCATGAGTCATTGGGTTGCACTTTCAAGGTGAAGTGGCCGGGAGCATCCGGCTGGTCCACAACAGACTCCTGAAATGTTGCCAAGGGCGTGGTTGCTCCTGAAGGAGACAGTTTCAGGTGAGATGGAGGGGATGCTCGGCTTCCTGGAGGTGTGGCCCGGCCGGCAGGGAAGGGTTCGCTTTGAGCCTCCAGCCTCACGCGGCTGCTGCCTGCCACAGCTCCCGGATGGGGAGGTCCTCGGGCCCCTGGCACGGAAAGGCCTGGCCCTCGGCCCAGTTCTCAGGCTTGGGAGGAATGCCAGGAGCTTGGGCTGACTCACAAGGGGAGGGCCGGCCTCTGCAGCCCACGCTGCTAAGGCGAGGCCTGAGCCCACGGGTTGCTCTTGCTGACAGGGACATGCCTGTCCCCCTGCCTAGGAAGGGTGGCTGGAGAGCGTCTCCATTCTTTCCCGCAGCCAGCCCTCCAGAAAAATCAGGGTCTAGATAGAGTGACCAAGGGGTGGGGCTCTGGAGCTGGACAAGCCAGAAGGATTCAGATCTAAGTTCCACCACACACCCTTGGCTCAGGGGTCACCTGACTTCGCTTAGCCGGAGTTTTCTCCCTAGGCAAATGTGAATAATTTTAATGCTTCCTTCCTCTAAAAGTTGCTGGGAGCATTCAAGTATATCATCATAGCCCCATGCTTAGCATAAGCCTGTCCTGTTTCTCTGTCTTTCATTCATCATAGACACAGGTGAGGATATAGGTGTATGCAGAGAGATTGATAGGTATGTGCTTGTATGTATGAAGATATATTGAGGGGGTGCCTGGGTGGCTCAGTGGGTTAAAGCCTCTGCCTTTGGCTCAGGTCATGATCCCAGGATCGAGCCCCACATCAGGCTCTCTGCTTAGCGGGGAGCCTGCTTTCCCCCTCTCTCTGCCTGCCTGCCTCTCTGCCTACTTGTGATCTCTGTCTGTCAAATAAAAAAATAAAATCTTAAAAAAAAAAAAAAAGATATATTGAGATGTATCCGTATCTGCCTCCTTCTATCAATCCTACCATCAGTCCGTCTATCCTGAGTACCCCCTACTAAGTCCAAGGCACCGTTCCTGGTCCCCGGCTTACAGCAGTACCCAAAGCTCCCTCCTGGGCTTACATTCTAGTAGAGAGAGATTTTGAAAGACAGGTGAACTAATAATGCAAGATAAAGGGGAGAGAAGGAAAGAGAGAGAGAGAGAGAGAGCAGGGACTGCTGTTTTAAACCTCAAGGCGGGAGGTTAGAGGGGTACGGGGTAAGGAGACATCTCAGAGAAGGGGATGTCGGAGGAGAAACCTACAAGAAGTGAGAAACGGAGCCACCCAGGTAATCAGGAAGAACTTTCCAGAGAGGGGGACTAGGAAATGCAAGCGCTCGCAGATCGGAGTATGCTGGGTATGTTTGAGAGACTTTGAGAACATTCTAGAAGACTGGCTGGAACACAACTGAGGCAGTGGGGTGGGGGTGGGGGGGTCCTAGAAAGTGAGGTCAGAGAGGTGATGGGAAAACGTCATGCTGTTTCACAGACCCAGTTTAGGATTCCCAGTGAATTCCTGAGCAAGTATGTCTAAACCCTGCAGGAACTGGGCCCTAGCATTTAGCACATATGATCCATTCAAGCATTTGTTGACCTCAAGTGCATGAGGAGAGAGTACGCTCCGGCAAAGGGACTCTCTTATGGAAAAGTTGACTTTCCCTTTTATGAAATAAAGATCAAATCTCATTCACCTTACCTTCCTATAAGGTGAACAGGCATCTATCCCTTGATTCACAAAAAACCCCGTGTGGTTCAAAGCAAGCTAGCCCAAGTGACTGAGGGCCCTTTCGCAGGAACATGGCACTTCCAGAGCCCACAGTTGCTGGGGCCAATGGTTCCATGTTTGCCATGACAACAGGTGACAAAGTGGGGGGGGGGGTGCAGAGCGTGTTTGGTGGCCGTGAAAGCAGAAAGCCTCTGTTGAGCGGACTTCTCCTGCTGTCCCAGTGACTTCTCTTTCTCTGGCCCTCAGCCCAGCGATCTGCCCACGAGCTGCCAATGGTGGAGAGACAGGACATCGACAGCTGCCTGGTTTACGGGGGCCAACAGATGATCCTCACCGGACAGAACTTCACGGCAGAATCCAAAGTCGTGTTTACTGAGAAGACCACAGGTCAGGGGGCTTTTTGAGCTCTTCCTTTGTGTGCCAGCACCAGATCAAAGCACCGTCTTCTTTTCTTGCAAACAGCATCGCCTGAGGGGATCGGTTCTGCTGGGCAGGGCTTTCTAGTCTTCTCAGCTCGAGATGTCCCTACGGTTCCCGGTGGGGGAATCGACCATGCTAGATGGTAGACCATGTGTCCTCACTGGTCCTGGGTGTTCCATTGGATGATGAGGTTGAACCCCCACCCCAAATTCCCATATTTTTTTTTTCAACTATTTTTTTAACATAGACAAAACTTTACAACTTTTTACTATTATCCAAAGGGGTGGCCATTCAACATGGCGAGTAAGTTTGTCCTGGCCCTGGATCTCCTGGGTGCAGATGCCGAGTTTGCCACTGGCTTGTTCTGTGATCATAGGCACGTTACCTCCCCTTCTGTTTCTTCAGTTCCTTATACACAGAATGATAATAACAAAGGTTCTTGCCCCACAGTGTTGTCGGGAAGGCTAACTAGGTTAATACCTGTTGAGTCATCGTAAGAGTGCCGGGCTTCTTGTGGGCCAGTAAGCACGAGCTACTTGTATTTTTATGACAAATAGTGCCGCAGTGAAGCTTCTACACCGTTAGGATTAACGAACTAATCTTGTATATGTGAGCGCCGGTCGCTGTGTACTCAGGGTTTGTTCCTAAAGTGGGATTTCTGTGTAGTCATTTTGAGAGCTTTAGTTCCCTTCCGGAAATCTACGCATTCGAACTTCCTTCACCACCATGTCAGGAATGGTTTCATCCCATTGCAGAAGTACCATTTTATTTTTATTGTTATTTATTTAATTTTTTAAAAGATTTTATTTTTATTTATTTGACAGAGATCCCAAGTAGACAGAGAGGCAGGTGGTGGGGGAGGGGGGAGCAGGCTCCCTGCAGGGCTTGATCCCAGGACCCCAGGATCATGACCTGAGCTGAAGGCAGAGGCTTAACCCACTGAGCCACCGAGGCACCCACCAATTTTTTTTTAAATTAAAAAACATTTGCCAAAATGATGCTTCTCTTTACAATACACTCCTTTGCTATGAGAGGTTTGATGTTTTTGCTTATTGGCTGTGTATATTCTTTGTTCCATATGCTGGGTATTAATAGCTTCTGCCAATGAAGACATAGTAAAAAGAGAATCATCTAAAGCAGGATAAATTTCTTTTTTTTTTTTTAAGATTTTATTTATTTATTTGAAAGAGAGAGAGTAAGCACAAGTGGGTGGAGGGGCAGAGGAAGAAGCAGACTCCCCTTGAGTGGGGAGCCCCATGTGGGACTCGATCCCAGGACACTGAGATTATGACCTGAGCTGAAGGCAGACGCTTCACTGACTGAGCCACCCAGGCACCCCAGGAAGTAGGATAAATTTCAAGTTAAGCACTTATTTAATAGTTACGGATGCTAGCCTAACTTTTTTCTTTAATGGACGTGATTTCAGTAGGTTCATTCTAAGGTGATATTCATATTTGTTTGTTTACTGTCCTTAGGATGATACAGAGACTACTCTAGGCAGGTTGTTCAGTTGTGAGGGCTGTGCACTGCACAAGGGCGTCTCCTCTAGGGACTGCCACTCAAACGAGTATGTCATCAATCTGTATATTACTAAGACAGCCACTGGCAGGAGGAAGCAGGGTGTCCTGGGGAAGGGGTGTTTCTTCTCAATTCACACAATGCCTCCTGTTGGGTTGGGCTGGCTCTGTGACTAGGCATGACATTAAGGAAGGCTGTGGCCCTTGGGTGGATTTGGAAGTGGTTTAAAGGGTATGTGCTCAGTCACCGTGGGTTTGAGGGGCCAAGGTGGTATAGTGAGGGGTTAGGGATGCAGACATTTAAACAGATACATTGCATTCTATCCTAGGTTTATCTAATACTTCAGTTAGCCGTTACTCATTTATTATGCCTATGGCTGCTCCCAGCTCTGTGCTATTATAAGTAACACAGTGATCAACATTCTCTCCATCCCTTTTGTCAGCTAGGTAAGAGCTCATGCCCTTCAGCCAAAATCCAGCACCACTGTTTTCTAGCTGTGTGACCACAGGCAGCTTACTTAACCTCTCTGGGCAATAGTTTTCTTTTCTGTGTGATGAGGATGAAGACCATCCTACGTCATAAGATGGTCATAGGATTAAGAATTCCTACACGTTCAGTACTTAAAAAACGCTTGGTACCTAGTGCTCAGTATACATTAACTAATGCTATTTGGTATTATTTCCTAGACTTAAGGGCTTCCTGGTGTGGTGGCTTCATGGAGGCATGCCCAGTTTTAAGCATCTTGGTCAGAGGCTTACTTTTCAGATGGTGGAACAATGTAAGGCAGTGTCTGCTGCGAGAATTGTCTGGGCTGTTGTAAATCAGAGAGCCAACCGATGTGGCTGGCACGCTGAGATAAGCAGGCAGAGGCCAGAACAGAGAGGTTTCCCAGTGCCAGGTAGAGACATGGCCTTGGTTTGGCCAGCACGTGGGTAAGGTGATAGGGAGTCACGGCGAGCTCTCCGGCTGGAGGCGTGGGGTGTAAATGACGGAGCCCACGTTAGCTGCTCCAGCTCTGATGGCCTCCTGTGTGAGGACACCGCTGAGCGCGTTCCGTGGAGCCCCTCAAGAAGCCTCTGGGCTCATGACCCCTTGTTAGCAGAGGGGAAATGCGGGCAATAAACAGGTGTCTTGTTACCCACACCCAGGTTGGCAGGTACCCTCGGGGGCAGGTGGGCCACCGATGGAACTGGGATTGGGGTGGCTTGGAGAGAGGCCGGGTCCTACCATGTCCCTCACAGAGTTAGGAACCAGCTTTCATGGTCCCAGGAGCTCAGGTACTTGGGACGCTGCGTGGGGGCGTCGCCTGTTTGTCGAGTGACTGAACAAAGGCATTTCCTCTCCAGCTTGCTTTCTCTTGGTTTCAGGAGAAATTTCACAGTTTACCTCTTGGGGGGAGGAAAACAGTCTGCTTCAGCTCGGAAAAGTTGTGTATCAATAAGGAATAAGGAGTAATTAAGGAATTAATTAGTAACTGAGGGATCTCTAAGGAAGCCTACTAGCGGCTGTCTGTGCTCTCTGACGGTCGCTTGCCACGGACTGTCTCCTCTAAGCCGAGACCCGTGGGGGGCAGCCAGCCAAGCGTGGAGAAGAGAGGCGGCTCACCCACAGGGCACAGCCAGCATTGTCCTCATGTCTAACCTCCCCGGGCCTCAGTTTCCCTTTCTCTGAAATGAGGTACTAATGCTGCCACCCCCACCCCCGCTGGGAGTTAAGTGGAGGGCGCACACAGGCAGTATGTCCTTAGGGAGCGGGGAGCTGCTCACTGAATGTTTGCTGTTGTCCTTCTGGTCAGAATGGCTCAGGCCATGGTGGCAAGCACAGGTTTTGAGCTCAGGAGGCCTGGGGGCTAATCCATGATATGCGTTTTACTAAACAGACATTTGGCGTCTTGGTAAGTCCTGTCCCCTCTCCGAGCCCGCGTCTCCTCAGGTAAAATACAGGGGACTTGCTTCTCACGAGAGAAGAGCAGATGACAGGAGTTGGGGGTACAGATCCTGGCACATTATAGATGCTAATGAAACATTAGTCTTTATTATCATTATACTTAGGCTATGGAATAACAAAGATGAGTCAGATTTTACCTCATGGAACCAGGAGGACATTGAAAAACAATAATAATGATGAGCCCTGCGCCCGGCCTTGTTCAGGTACTTGGTGTGTACTAAGTCACTGGGTCCCTCATGACAACCCTACCAGAGAGCTCTTCTTCTAACTTTCCTAAGGAGAGACTGAGCACAGAGAGGTTAAGTCACTTCCTGAAGATCACACAGCTGCTAACTGGCAGCGTGGGATTCGACCCCAGGCAGACTGGTTCTAGAATCTGCACCCTTGATGTGAACTCTTCTGTCTAAGGAAGCTCAAAACCAGGTTAATTTGCCCAAAGTCCCTTCAGCTGTTTTGAGCCACTGAGGTGAATCGTTTTGTGATGACACAGACCCTTGGATTTTGCAGGGGGGTCACCGGGTTCGAGAGGACCCGTGCAGAGCTCTTTCATACCTAGCTTAAGGAATCCAGGACGAACAGGGTTTCTGGATTGGTGGCTGCAGAAAAGCAAGGGTCTCAGAGATGTGCCTGTGCTCCCCTCCCCCCGCCAAGTGGTGGGCTTCCCTCCCTCAGGGGATGTCTGGCTCCTCAGGGCCCCAACAGACAGGGGGTGCATCTTGCATTCGCAGGGAGTTGTTCCTGCTCCCTTGACCCCAAGCACTCGCCTCCCAGCCCGGGGACAGCCTTCTGCAGGGGGAATCCCTGTTGCTCAACTTCGTTTTTCCAAAACGCGTCTCCGTTCCCATCTCCATGGATAGTTGGGCTGGCGAGGGCCCCGCGGGGCGGGGCGGAATGGAACGGGTTGAAGTTTTCCAAGGAAGGGGAACCCCAGCTGGTTCTCACATTAAGGAAAGGTGACAGCCTCCTGGGCTAATCTTAGCCCCCAAGTTGGGTCATCGGCACCACCGGCTCCAACGTTCTTTTTATAGCCTTCGGCCGAAATGGGATTGGCAGCTTGCACTCCAGCAGGATGACATATTGGAGAAGGATGGAAAAACAGTAGGAGAGGGGCAGCATGGTGTTTCTTAAGTTAGAAAAGCCTGGTGTTTTGGAAAATGGCGTTTTATTTATAGCAGCAGGAATAATAATGACTATTATATTATTTTTATTGCTATTTTTAATCATTTTCATGACTTCCAGGAGCCGGTAGGATCTGGCCATTGCCCATCCCTCTGAATTCAGCTTTTTGGGCTGTTACCTCGCTCACTTGGCTGTAGGTACACCTGTATTCACTCTGCCCTCAAGCACCCCATGCTGGTTTCTGCCTCAGGATCTTTGCTTTTGCTGTCTTCCTCTTAGAATGCCTTTTCTCCATTTCCTTACAAGGCTGCATCCTCCTGTGTCTTCAAGGCTCAGCACAGAGGTGACTTTCTCAACGAGCCCCTTCTTGCCCATCTGCTTAGAAGTTGTTCAGCATCCCCCCCCCACCCCACCCCCTGAATACTGTCACCTTCTGTCCCATTGTCCTGCTCTGTTTTCTCGGTGGCACCTCGCACAGCTGAAATTATCTTGCCTGTTGGTTTATCTGGTCTCCCACACTAGACTCTTCGTTCCTCAAGTGTGGGGACTCGGTGTTGGCTGCTGTATCCGCAGCATCTAGAATAATCCCCGGCATTCATACTGTTGAATGGGTGTCTTCTTGAAATGTCACATCGGCCCCGAGAGGCAGGTGACATGATCCTCATTTATAGTCTAGGTAACTGACTATAAGCCACAGGCCCCAGGTCAGCCCGTAGCTGATGACAGAGCTGGAAACCCCAAATGGCATTTATCATCAACAACCCCCACACACACACACAGCCCCCAGGGAAGTACTCTACTCATATCCACAAGGACAAAGAAAAACCAAACAGGATAATCAGGATCTTCTCTATTTACCATCCTCCGTAATTGCCTAAAAGCCTTCATATATTCTCTGAAATTTAAAAAATGTGTAACCTTCCAGGCAAAGTTCAGGCAAAGTCCAGGCCGTTCCTGACTTCAGCTGGTAACCCTGGCCCCCGGCCACCCAGGCCTCAGGCGGAGTTGGGGGTCCCAGCAAAACATTGCAAAACAGGAAAAAATCTAAGGACACAAAAATAAAAGTGATGTGGCAGCGGAAACAGGGTTGCCATGGCTCTGAGCGACTCGCCGCTTCTGGGTGGGATCCAATGTTTTGGAAGGTTCCTCCACATGACACAGGGTTTTGGAATTTTTCAGCTGGTAAATCTTTCTTAATTCAGGCCCCCGGCCCCAGCCAAGTAGCTCCCTGGCTCTCGGTGTCCTGCGGGGGTGTAGGTTGGAAACCTGCCTGCCTCGGATTACTCAGCTTTGAAACTTAAATTGTTTGAAGAGAATTTGTGTTTTGTTTTGCTGGACGATTTTCTTGGAACAGTCTGATGGCAGAGGCTCCCATCACCTGTTGAGAGGGCAAATTGATTTTTTAGAAAGGAGGCGTGGGTGGCGGCATTCCCTCTTTCCCACTGAGTCATCACATCCTAATATGAGTCATTTTATTACTTGGAGGTTCCCAAAGGTTGTATTTTGAGCTTTGTTTAATAAATATAAATGCACATGCTTAAAATAAAATTTTTTTGCTAAATTAAGTATCTTTCCACGAATTAGTATCCTAGAAACCTTGGAACCACCTGAAAGAAGGCATCTGCTCCTGCCACCTGTTTTTCCTCCGCGGGTTTGGTTTTGCCCAATGTGGCGTTTTCTTTTAAAACAATAGACCTGGTGAGGGAGTCTCTCTAGACTGGGCTTCCCTCTGGGAAAGGTCAGACTCCAGGCTGGGCTGGGGCATGACTAAGGCCCTGCAGACCTTTGCCCTTGGTGACTCACGTCCACAGTGTCATCGGCCCCCTGGGCTGAAGCCCCTTACACACAGCTGGCTGGGATGCAAAGCTGGCCTCCAAGGCTAGAGGCCAGGTCGTTGCCCCAAAGCCCTGCTGGAGATCGAGCAAAGGATCTCATTTTCAGTCCCTTGCTTGTAAGGACAGGCTGCTGGGTGAAAGAATCCTATAGTTCATTCTGTTTGGAAGCCTTTGAAAGAAGACACAGAGAAATGAGTTTTCTAGCTAACTTGGGTTCAGGCATTTCCACCATCAGACATCATTCTTGATGCCAGTGTCTGATGTAAATTGCAATTAGCAGGGTGAAGTGCCACCCCCACCCTGCCACCACACCCACAAGAAAATCATAATCTCTTTTATTAATAAACACCCTTTTGTATTTTTTCTACATTTTTGGTGCCATGCTCCTTTTAAAAGATAAACATTGTACATATTTAAGGTATAAGCAGGCTAGAGTTTGGATCATCTAGCAGACTTGGCTCAAAGTCTGGATAGGTCCCATATAATGTGCTTCGGGATTCAGTTTCCCCATCTAGAGATGTGGGCTTCCTGGTGTTTCAGCAATGAAAGGAGATCAGGGATCTAAAAGTGTCGGGCACATAGTAGGTGCTCAGAAGATATCAGCTGACCTTCCACGTGCCCTGGGAGCTCAGTTTGCTGACGTGGAGGCAGGGGGGGTGGGGCTGTGTTGGTTTCATGTCCGAGAGAAGAGTCTCTGGGCTCAGGGGAGTTTCTCTTCTTCTCCTTCATGCCATCCCACACCCGCTGCCATGGCCTCCCCCAGGAGCTGGAGGGAGCTTGACTGATGGCCGCTCCCTGCCCCCATCTTACAGGTGGGGAAGCTGACTCACATGGTGAGGTTGACAGACTTCCTTGAGGTGGTAGAGCTTGTGGGTGGAGGGCTGGGTCCCAAACCCCCACTTCCTGGTTCCCAGAGCCATGGGCTGGGACGCAGTGGTTGGGGGCCATCCGAAGGTGACTGAGAAGTGTTGCCCCTCCGGAGGGAGGGGCAGAAAGATGGGCAGAAGTCCAGCATTTGTGGAAAACAACCCAGTGATGCTCTTTTAGCCTCCTCAGCTTCCATAACACTCCCCGGGTATTGACTGAACACCTACTATGTGCAGGTATGGCACCAGGCACTGGGGACCCATTACAGAGGAAGTCCCTGTGCTCAGCAGGTGGTCAGCCTCAGGCCTGCTGGTGAGCAGGCCACTCCGAGATGGGGAACGTGCTCTGAAGACAGTGAAGCCAGGTCAGAGGAGCTAGACAAAGGGCTTGGAGGTGAGGGGATATAATATAGGAGGCTCGGTGAAATTCAGATCTCAGACAACATGGGTCTGTGGTATGAGTATGTCCCATGCAATGGCACGGGATTTGGGACATACTTGTAGTAAAAAAGAAGTCCCTGATTTCTGAAAATCATATTTAACTGGATGTCCTATATTTTTATTTAATAAATCTAGCAACCCTGGAGAGTGGGATCAGGGAGGGCTTCCCTGAGGAGGTGGCTTTGCACAGAAGCCTAAAGGCAGAAAAAAAGGAGCTGCACAGATTGTGGGAAGAGGGTCTCAGGCAGAAGTAACTGCCTGGTGCCTCAGTCCCAGTATGGGGACGAGCCTGGGGTGTTTGAGGAAATGAAAGCAGGTCCAGGCCGTGGGGGCAGTGCGAGAGTGTGGGGCAGATGGCACCAATCAAGCCTGAAGAGGTCTCTGGGGTGGAGCGGAGGCGCGTGGGGCTCAGGTCATGCCCCGGTTTGTAGACACAGAGAAGAGTTTGGATTTTGTTGCAAAAGTAACTGGGAGCTCTTGTCCTAAACGGGGAGTGACATGATCTAATTTGTATCTAATTTGTAAGACTGTGGCTGCAATCTGGATGAAGGATGGCCTCAAGGGTAGCGGGGGGACTAGTGGAAGGTGCTGTGAGCCTCCACTGCAGTCCTCCGGGTGGGGATGGCAGGGACGGGGGGGGGGGGGGGAGGCGCTACTGAGCCCACCAAGGGGGTGCTGGGGCATCGGGAGAGAAGTGGGGTGTTGGGAATCAGGGCATTTCCTCTCCCCCGCCCAGCGAGGACATGTGGGCAGCTGTACCATGGCAGGGGGTGAAGTCCTCAGCTCCGGGACCCTCCTGCCCACCCCTCCCCCCCAGCCCCCACCCCCATCTGCTCGGCTCATTAAGCCCCTACACCCAGGGAGTATGCATTTTTCTGCTAGTCAGCAGTCGTAAGGGCGGACTGGAAGGACTGCAGCCATCTTCATTTAGCTAATTTTAAAAGCAGGGCCAGGACTGGGAAGCATCACACATGATTTCCTAACGCAAACTGACACTTTGATTTCCTCCCCGTTTGCCTGGAGCCCGGGGCGTGCTCACGGCCTGCGTGAGGTTGGGTTTGCTCTCCTCCTTCTGAAAGCTCCCTTATTCCTCCTTCGAGGGCTGGCAGGAGCCCATCCAGGCCGACTGCTAAGACCCCAGCCCGGAGCCAGCGCGCAGCCTCCCACTTCCTGACGCGTTGGGTTCAGGAGCGTCCAAAAGCGGACATAAAGCAACGGTCGGGTAGGGGCCGTGAGTCCGCAGACGCGCTGGTTCCTGGGGTGCGTTCCTTCGGCGCCGTGGCCAGGTTGCCACCAAGCCTCGAATGTTCTTTGAACCATGCCCACCCTCCATCCTGTGTTTTTTCATTCTTGCAAAGTCTTGCTAAGTCTTTTCGAGACCCAGCCCCTTTGCCCAAAGAACCTGGCTCTTTTCTCTTCCCCTCTGAGTAAGACTTGGAAGGGCCCTTTCCATGCTGGCTGCCAGTCCCTGTTAATTTAGGACAGAGGAAATTTGCCCAAACATCTGCTCAAGGGACTGGAGTCCTTCATCTCATCTCGGCGCAGAGCAGCAGAAGCAGACTTGGTCATCTTGGGGCCTCTTCTGCTCTGGGCAGGTTTTCCCAGAGTCCCGGACCTGGAGGTTGGGCCAGGGGGTGGGTTGCAGACAACTCGGCTCCGTTGCTTGGGTTGCCCGTGAGTCAATGTCCGCAGCGTCACTCCAGGTGCGTTCCCCGTCACGCAGGTCCCAGAGAGGATTCTTCACAAAGGGTTCTGCAGTCTCTCCTTGCAAGGTCTTTATGCTGGCGAGGCCAGTGTCTGGCTGTGGGCCAAGCCCTGGGAAATCCTGAGGTCCCCTCATTCCTTTAGTCCACTGGTATTTACGGAGCACTCGTTACGTGCCAGACAACAGTTCTGCTGGGATGAAGCAGAGAACCAGACAGGCGCGTGGCGCTGCTCTAGCAGGGGAAGGAGATGGAAAGCCAGTGGGCAGAGAAAATGAGATCAGAGGATGGGAGCGGATGGGGGGCAGATCAAGGGGGACTGGGAAGGCCATGGTCTGAGTGAGGTCTGCAGAAGAGCAAGTGTGGTTGTTGGGGAGATGGAGACGGCCCGTGTGGCTGGAGGGAAACTGAGGCAGGAGGCAGAGTTCCCGTCCCAGGAGAGGTGAAGAACCTCGGGTTCGCACTTGGGAGCTCTGGTGGGCCTGGCTAGAGCCGGGAAGGCATGTGGGGCTTGTACCATGGTCTAGCAACCTGCACAGGGCCCGCTGTGCAGTGGGAGCTTGGTCAGTGTTTCTGGTCTACACCTGGCTTCCATCCAAGACGGCAGCCCCAGAGGGGCCCTGGGAGATGGGCAGATCAACAAGCAGTTGTAATATACTTTTTCCTCAGGAAAAAAGCTTTCTCTTATAAATAAATAAATAACACTAAAAAATGCACGCCATGTGGGAACCTCTGGGTGGTGCATTCAGTTTAAGTGTGCGACTTGTTTCTGCTCAGGTTGTGATCTCAGGGCCCTGAGATCTAGTCCCGTGTCGGGCTCTGTGCTCAGTCCGGAATCTGCCTGAGACTCTCTCTCCCTCTCCCTCTGCCCCGACACCCTGCGCTCTCTTACTTTAAAATAAATAAAATAAATCTTAAAAAAAAAAAATGCATGCAATGTACTTCCAGCCAGGTTCTAGAACAGCGTTATAGAAGATGTGGGTTCCTGGGCTAGTCTGTCCAGTCTGGCTGCAGGGGCATGTGTTCCTTGAGTCTGCTCCATACACACTGGGCTGTGTTACTTACCAGTTCCTGCTTTTTAATAGGAAGGGGATACGTTTCTAGCACAAAGAATAAGATCATTCTCATTGTAAGTGCTGCCCAGCATTCTTAGACCTGATGTGCCCGATTTTCCATACATAAGATGACGGGCGTGTCATTACCGTAGCCCCCTGTCAGTGAACACTTTCTGTGGCCATTTTATCCGTTCAGAGTGAGAGAGGTGTTGCAATGTAATGAAATGAAGAATGAAGACACCCACCAGAACACTTGGGTCAAGACGACCAGCCAGTTCATTCCCCCCAGAGTTAGACCTATGCAACACCAAATTCTCAAATAATCACAGCAGTACTCACTATGGGCTGAGCATTTTACTAAGCATCTTACATATAATCTACTTGAATTTGTGCCAACTCTCTGAAATCAGTGAATGAACTCGACCATTTTGCTTATGAGGAAATTAAGGCACAGAGAGGTTATGCTACTACTCAAAGGCCACACAGCGAGTAAAGAGCAATGATTGAGCTTGAACATAGAGGGAGGTGGTTCAGGCAGAGAAACCTGCCAGCATTTATGGTAAGTTCCTCAGCCTCCTGGAAGCTCAATTCAGAGGATGGGATTAGTGTGTTCTCTCGGTGAAACCCCAGGACTTGTGCGCACACGGCAGGCAGGGTGGGGGAAGGGAAGACATGCCCAGGGAAATGGTCTTGAGGTATTTTGCAAACCACACACTTCCCATGGAGACCAGTTCCTTGAGTATGCCTTCCACATGCTACCTAAAATTGGGGATGGCAGTGTCAGCTTTCAATTCCTCTTGGGGACTTATTTGTTGGGAACAACAAGGCTAGACTTTTAAAGCTGCTATCTGGGCTTCTGAGGCTTAAAGACAAAAGGAAGAAACTGGGCCCCTGGGTTTGGCTCATGATTTAGGGTTTTTTTTTTTTTGTTTGTTTGTTTTTAAGATTTATATATTTATTTTAGAGAGAGAGAGAGAGAAGATGTGCATGGGGAGAGGCAGAGGGAGAGAGAGAGAGAATCCTAAGCAGATTCCCCACTGTGCGCAGAGCCTGATGCAGGGGTCCATCTCAAAAACCCTTGAGATCAAGACCTGAGCTGAAACCAAGAGTCAGATGCTTAACTGACTGAGCCTTAACTGACCTAGGCACCCATGATTTAGGTTTTGATTTTTCATTTCTGTGAGCTGTCTCTCTTCTTTAAAGTTGAGGTCATGGTGAAAAGGCCCATCCTAAAGGAAAGGAGTCAGACACCATGTCCACCCGCCTCCTCTAACAGACGCTGTCCCTTTGTGAATTCCCTCCACTCATGCCCGCAGGCCAGGGTATTTATAATTTATAATTATAATCAGAGAAATGTGTATTATTTTCTGATTAAAATATGCTTGTGGTTTTTTTCAATAGTGACGCATTGTGGAATATATGCAAAAAATGATAAGACAGTATTGGAAAGAACGTGTTGCCATGATCCATAATAATGCTGCTCACCACCATCTGCCACACATTTCTCCTATGCTGTGTGTCTGTTGGGAACACATCTGTAGGGGTACAGGTTCTATGATTGTCCCCGTAGTTTGGATAAGAGGCTGAGAGAAGGAACGTGCCTTTTCTGAGCTTTCACCCTGAATGGCCTGTAGTATGGCCTGTAGGGGGGCTTAGAGGTTTTGTAATGCAGTGCGGCCATTCAAAATGAGATTTCACTAAAAATGCAGGGTTTCCAAGCTGGGTCTGTCTGCTCTGGGGTTTGGGGTTCACAGGAACGAAATAGTGCTGTGGTGCTGCAGAGGGCAAGTCTGTTCTGGCCGCAGAACATGCTGGAGACGGCTGGGGTTACAGTAACCATGTAGCTGAAGGCCCCACAGGGAGCCCTGGAGTGAACAGGCATTGCCCCCTCGACCCCACGGGCTTTTTCTTCCTTGACCTGCTGTCCAGAGCTCTAGGGACCACGCTGCATGGAGGCCCCCCAGGCCAGGGGTGAGGGCACAGGCCGTCTTGCTGCATGGGCCTCTGGGGAGGTCCTGCCTGGTGGGTCCTGTTTGCTCCTCCTGAAGCCCACAGGAAGGGGGCAGGAGGGAGGGAGAGTTTTTAGGTGAGTGGCTTAACGTTATGGGGACATCCTTCTGCACCTGAATCTGGGGAAAACCCTGTGGACACCCTGGGGGCCACGTCCTGGGCACGTGGTCCTGATTCTGAAGAAAAGAAAGGTCAAGTCCTCAGAGCAAAGGGAGGGCCTAGGGTCCCGGAGGAAGGAAAGCTAGTTGTTTTCGCATCCTGACAGCAGGGGGTCCTTGCTGTGGGCCCACGGGATGCAGTAGCAGAGAAGGTCTCTGACCAGGAGAATACTGGATGGTGGTGTTTTCTGGCCAAAATGTCAAGCATCCTTGGGGAAGGCCTCAGACGCATCCCAGTAGAGGAGGATCTGCAGAAACCTGACCCCTCCTCCCCCCGTTGTGCAAGGCGGCACCTGCCTCTCTCGGAGGCCCCTGGGGGGTGGGGCATGGGAAGTAAAGGAGAGATGTGGGGGCTGGGGAGGCGGTGCTGTGGTTGAATGGGGAGCACAGTGCCGTCTGAAGAGGCCAGGGTCTTGTGTGGGTGTCCGGAATGGTCAGATCACATGAATTTGGTTTTTTTTCCTCTAAGAGCCCAGTCTGCATTTTTAGGTGAAATCTCATTTTGAAATGGTGGCAGCTAATTAAAAAAAAAAAAACCTCCAAAAAAGCCACCCCACCCTACAGGCCACAAAACAGGCCTGGTCTCTAGGGAGAGGCCAATAGCTTTAAAAAAAAAAAAAAAAAAATCGTGGTGAAATATACAAATTACAATATTGATCCCTATAACCATTTGTAAGCGAACCCTTCAGTGGCATTAAATCTCTCCGCGGGGTACCATCATTGTTACCACTATCACTTTTCTGGATATTTTTATTTTTCAAAACAGAGGCTGTGTCCTCATTGAATAGTAACCCCCTCCTGCCCACCGTGCTCTCCCACGGCCTCTGGTAACCTGTGTTCTTCTCTCTGTGTCTGAATTTGCCAGTTCTGTGTACTTTGGACTTGTGCGCTGCGGCAGCCAGGGTGAGGGTAGGGAAGACATGCCCAGGGAAATGGTCTTGAGGTATTTTGCAAACCACACACTTCTCACGGAGACCAGTTCCCTTGAGTATGCCTTCCACATGCTCCCTAAAAGGGGGGATACCTAAAATTGGATTACGGAATAGTGTCCCGTGTCGGGCCTGTTTCACTCAGCGTGTGTGTTCAAGGTCAATCCGCCTTATGGCGTGGGTCAGAATTCGCTTTCCATTGGAGGCTGGTCCCTGGTATGTCTGAGCTGACAACCTTGCATATGTCCGATCATCTGCTGACGGGCCTCGCCTTCTCCGAAGAAGCATTCTGGCCCAGCAAGTGCTTAGATGTTGGCCATCGTTTATTGCAATGATCTTAACTCCAAACGTGCAGACCAGTGGCTGAGCACTAGGGAACGGAGTAAGGAAAAAAAGGTCATAGCAGGGGAGCCAGACATAGGCTTTTGCGGGGAGTCCGGTGGCGGTCGGGGGTTGCCTGGGGTGCCACGGGTGCTGTGAGCCTCTGTGCCTTGGCTTCCCCGGGAGAGATGCAGCTCAGTCTTGAGGGTTGAGCCACCTGGAATGCCTGCCATGTGTCCTCCATTCGCTCCGCAGAGGAGCTACAAGGGCATCTGAAACCACTCAATGTCCATGGGAGAAGGAGCACGGTTCCAGGCTTGGCTGGGCTCCGATCTGGCTTCCCCACCTACAGCTCTGCCTCCCCCCGGCTGGGGCCTGCGTGTCCTCGCCTATCAAACGGGGGTGATGATCAGATCTGTGGCAGAGGCTTCCGGATTCGATGGGTCCAAACCCTCGAGGCGCTGTGAGCCGTGCCCTGCGTGCAGACAGTGTTGGAAACAATAGCTGTCACTCCTCCCGGGGGCGGGGGCGTGCACATGGGGCCTGTGGAGGCTGGAACAGGTCCTGCAGGGCCTTCAGGCGGCTGCACTTGCTCACATGGTATCTGGAGGCATGGGGGGACCAGGGATGGGTTTGAGAAGAAGCGCTTGAACCTTTGTGGCTGGTGTGACCTGGAGGACATCTTACCGGCTAGGACTTTCCCTCAGGCTTGCGGGAAGCAGGTCATGCTGTCTCTGCTTAATGACCTTGAGCTTTTCTCCTCGAAAGCATCTCTTTTGTTATTGGCCTGTGCCCATTGTTGCTTAAGGGCTGTGATTTCGTCACTGTCCACTTCCCGCCTTTGGACAAACCCCTGTGCCTTTGCTGGGCCTCAGTTTCCCCATCCGAAGGTGTTGGGCTGGCTAATTCCTAAGGGTAGTCCCAGGCCCCTGTGCACTGGGATTCTGGGGCTCCTGGAGGGTGGCGGGGTGGCGTTTTACTCATGGACACACACCGGAGATGAAAAAAAAGGGGATAGCGAAGGAGAAGGGCTCCCTCTCATTTCTCTGGGGTCCCTGGACCAGGAGAGGAGACCCATGAGAGCCCTCCTCCTGCATTTGGTGCTTTGCATCTCTCTTGCTGGCGGGAGTCGGGCAGAGAACTGGGGATGGATGGGGACTGTGGACCCAGCCTGATGCGTCCCGATCACTTCTCCAGCTGCTTCTCCCTTCCCTCCCAATTATGAGACTGCTGGCAAAGGTCCTTTCGTTCCAGAGTGGGTCAGAGTCCTCTGGGGGAATGAGCTGAACTGAAGGAACCAAGATATTACTGGAGACAGAACTCAGTTCAGCCAACGAGAAGCTGGGGAGGCGTGGCCCACCAGCTACCAACGCATTATTGTTCACTGTCCGTTGGCTAATTTCTTACTTGATCTTCTGACGTCGAGCTCGAGTTGCAGTTAGTGAGTAAAAATGCCCTTTTTGACATGGACCCACGCCTGGCTCATAACCTCCACCTGGAAGACGGGCGTATGCTCCTGGTGGATGACTTTTGACCCATCTTTGAAAAGGGGTGAGAATTTTCTCTGACTGGTTCTGTCCAAGGCCTTTCACATGGAAAGTACCGTGTCTTGATGACCTAATTTCAAATTCCTTGATGTCCGTCCATCTGTCCTTTCTTGCCTTCTTCAGAGCAGCGGCTGACATTGTCCCTTGGAGCTGCCGACACTCTGGAATGCGTGCTTAGACAGGAGATGTTTCTAGACACCTGGAGTGTGTTGGGTGTTAGGGAGATGGTGGTGACTCGAGCTTGGTCCCTGTCATCATGATGAGAGTTGGTACTTTGATCACATTTTCCCTCTTCCTTTTCGACAGAAACCCTGGTCTCCCTTAGTCATTTTAGGAGACTAATAAAATTCTAAGGCTGTGACTTGCAGACACTCTCGTTACTCTGGACTCCAACTAGCTCATTGCCTGTGTGTCGTTTAGTTCGTCTATACCGCATCAGCTTTGGTAGCAATCATAGGACTTTATTAATTATTATTTGGGGAAATGTGTTCTATACTAAGAAGTCCAAATAATGCTTGGAAACCAGATTTCTTTGGGTGAACCTTAAGAGCCAAGACCATCTAGATTTATATCTAACCTAGCACAGAAGATGTTAATAGTTATGCTTAAAACAGGGGAGAAGGGTTCTCTGGCCAGATGCTGGAACATGATACTTACCCCAGCTCACTTTGGAGAGTTATACTGTGTGTGAGTAGACTAAAGGCTCTGAGAAGTCCTGCAGCAAAGAAACCCATTTGACATTGACTCAGCATTTTCCAGATGCTTAATAGTTTTAGAATTTGTTTCCCATCCTCATAAACCCATTTAATATTCCTCAGAGCCAGCGTTCCACAAAACAAAAAACCCTGGAAACACTTGTGGAAATGATTTGTTTTAGCCGAAAATGGCCCAATGGCCGATGTAGGTGGTCAGAAGAAGAAATCTGTTATTTGCAAATACAGAGTTTTGTTTGGCCCAACTTGTTGGCCCCAAACTGAGGAACTAGTGCTCTTCTCCAAGGAAGGAGAGTTCGCTCCTGAGCAGAACCTCTCATCAATTCTTGCAGTGAGTCATGTGAACTCCAAACTATTGACTGAAAGGTGGGGGGCAGGCTCCTACATTTCCACCCTCTCCAAGGACTCAGGAGTCAGGACATTATTTCAGGCTCTTTGGACAGAATATGCAAACCGCCTGTATTCTCAGACAATCCAGAAGCCATGTCTCGGGCAGCCAGGGATCTGTAATAGGCCCTTGTGACCGTCCTGGCATGGGCAGGACACTTTGGAAATAGTACTTTGGTTGAACAAAGCATAGAGTGAAGTATCATGTATAACAGTTTTGCTTTTTTTTTTTTTTTTTTTAAAGAAAGATGTAAGACACATCCAGACGTGAGAGCAGCGGGAGGAGGGACAATTTCTGTTCTGTTCCATTTCCTAGTGACCTACTGGTGCCCAGTTTTCTATTGTCGACGTACGTTCCCTTTGGAAAAAGAAATATACACATATGTAAATAAAAATACTTGTGTGTTCAAACAGACACATATAAAAAACATGTATACATCTTGCTGAGATGATAGAATGCATAAACCAAGATAAATGTAAGTCGGTGAGTTTGGGTCTTCAATCTTTGGTTTCTCATTGTTCCTTCAAAGTATGTCCTTTTTCAATCTTTCCAGATGGGCAGCAAATTTGGGAGATGGAAGCTACGGTGGATAAAGACAAGAGCCAGCCCGTAAGCACCTGGACGAGATGACGGAGCGCCCCGTCGCGTTCCCTTCTCACCTCCCTCGGGCTCTCTTTCCTTCTTTTTTTCCCTCCTTCATCCAAGTCCCAGTGCTTTGGAGCTAACAGGCCCTCAGTAGGTATTAAATGGACACATCAGCTGAACATTTCTTGAGCACCAGGCCCTCTGATTTGTAACCGGGGCATCGTAACAGACTCTGGTAGAGTAAGTGGCGATCCTTTCTTCGCCTGCAGCTGGAAGGTCAAGTTCCCCCTAGATAGAATCTCGCCTGTAAATGTACAGAACATGTCTTGACTCCTTTGAGAGGAGCTGGCCTGATGTGCTTGGGGCCTTGCGTAGGAATGTGGGCACTGTTGCAGTTAAGTTGATGATAGCTCCTTCCTTCCAGAACATGCTTTTTGTTGAGATCCCCGAGTATCGAAACAAGCACATCCGTGCATCGGTGAAGGTGAACTTCTATGTCATCAATGGGAAAAGGAAACGAAGTCAGCCTCAGCACTTTACCTACCACCCAGGTAAGGAGTCTTCTCTGGAGGCCCCTTTGGTGTTGAGAGGCAGCCCAGGCATGTGGTGAGGACACCCGAGGTCTGCTCCCAGCTGGGTGACCTTGGGCAGGTGACTCAACCTCTCTGAGCCTCCATTTCCTCATCTGTCGAATGGCACCTTCCTTCGAAGACGTACAGAAATCACATGCATGTGAAGTTCTTAGCACAGCGCATGGTAAGGAGGTATGGACGGTACTGACTTGTGTCTACGTTTTTCTTTGGGGGTGTCGCAGACGAGGAGGGGGGCATGCTTGGACTTGATAACAACAGAAGGTTGCAAGGCTGATGACGCCTGTCTGTGCCTTAGATTTACTCCTGATCGAGGGATTGAACATTCCCCGAAACCTGCAGGGTCCTTAGTAGACCCCACAGTGGACCCTGTGGATTCCTGGGTAGACAGCCAGGCCCGGGGGGGTTCTCATTTCCACAAAGCACTACAGCTTCCCAAGGCTGACACAGGACTACTAGCCACCCTTCCAGGACTGGAAACCTATAAAGCGAGGCAATCACCCAGCATATAATTGCCATCCTGTGACGGCGTCATGTGGAGCCTCTGGGCTGCCGGAAGCAGGAGACCGAGGGGACTTTCCTGGGAGCCCAGGCTTGGCGGGGTTTGGCTTGGGTGGAGGGTGTCCAGGGGTTTGTCTGGTCGCTCTGGCCGTCCACCATCCCAGGACTGATGTGCCATGCTGTGACTGTCAGGCGTCTGCAGGGGCCCAAGACTATGGGGGACAAACTCTGGGAAGGTTCTAGACTGCGGATCAATGGTCCTTTTAAATATAGAGGTTTTCTATTGTGTTCCACGGCACTTTCACCTCGTGCTTGTGGTTAGGAGGCTTCCCTGGGCCTGGCGTTGGCCCCTGCTCTTCTGAGCGTGGCCTGAGTGAGAATTCATCCCCCAGGTCAACCAGGGACTGAGATGATGGTCTTTGAAGGGCATCTCGAGAAACGAACTTGATTAGCGTCAGTTCAGTGAGGAGATAGGGTCCTCAGCTCCTGGGGCTGGCAGTGTCTTAGGAAAAGATGCTGGAGGAGGACAAGTTCTGGAGACTGTCCTAGCTGGGGAGAGAAGCAGCAACGGCACCAGTGCTGATAGTGGGAAGATGATAATGGTAACAGCAGCAAGCATTGAGCGCTTACTGTATGCCAGTCTCTGTGCTAAGTACCTTTCACACATCTCATTTCATCTTCCCAGCAACCCCATGGAGACAGGCAGTGGGGTTGTTATTGCCAGGTAACCGATGGGGAAACTGAGGCCCTGGCCAGCAGGTCTCCTTTCCCCCACAATACTACAGGACTCGAGGGATCGATCCACCACCATTTGGTCATTTTCTTTTTCCCGAAAACATCTGAGTGTCAGTTGAATGATAAGTGCTGTTTTAGGTGCTTAGGGACACAGCATTGAACAGAACAGACTGGAAAAATCCTCCCTTTCAGGAGCCGACAGTCTAGCGGGGGCGGGCTGTTCAGATAATAAGTAAGCACAAGAAAGATACAGAGTATTTCTGGTGGTGATAAACATTACCACGGACAGCAAGCCCGGACGGTGGGTGTGAACCACTAGGGCAGAAGGACAAGGGGGATATAATTTTCAGTCAAGCCTTCCTGTCTGAGCTCTGCCCCCGGGAAAAGCCTGAGAACATCCCAGAGCTGAGATAGAGCTGAGACCTACCAACGGCCTTTCTGCTTCTGGAAAGACCTGTGGTTCCCGATCATCGTCTGGGGTCCAATTTTTCCCTAAGACTATTACACAGGGAGGCTCTGGTCCAAGGCTAAGATGCGACTGAGCCCAAGTTTCTGCTCCCATCTACTGGGATCCCCAAGGCCACGTTCCCCGCCGCAGCCCACTGATCCCGTGTGCACCCCCACAGCTCACTAAGAAGGGTACTCCCCATGTGCTTCTCTCTCTCTCCCAGTCCCAGCCATCAAGACGGAGCCCACCGATGAGTACGACCCCACCTTGATCTGCAGCCCCGCGCACGGGGGCCTGGGCAGCCAGCCTTACTACCCACAGCACCCGGTGGTGGCCGAATCCCCCTCCTGCCTCGTGGCCACCATGGCGCCCTGCCAGCAATTCCGCTCAGGGCTCCCGTCCCCCGATGCCCGCTACCAGCAGCAGAACCCGGCGGCTGTTCTCTACCAGCGGAGCAAGAGCCTGAGCCCCAGCCTGCTGGGCTACCAGCAGCCGGCCCTCATGGCCGCGCCCCTGTCCCTGGCGGACGCCCACCGCTCCGTGCTGGTGCACGCCGGCTCCCAGGGCCAGGGCGCCCCGCTGCTCCACACCTCCCCAGCCAACCAGCAGGCCTCGCCGGTGATCCACTACTCGCCCACCAACCAGCCGCTGCGCTGCGGCAACCACCAGGAATTCCAGCACATCCTGTACTGCGAGAACTTCGCGCCCGGCCCCACCAGGCCTGGCCCACCCCCCGCCAGTCAAGGCCAGAGGCTGAGCCCGGGCTCCTACCCCACGGTCATTCAGCAGCAGAGCGCCACCAGCCAAAGAGCCGCCAAAAACGGACCCCCAGTCAGTGACCAAAAGGAAGTATTACCCACAGGAGTGACAATTAAACAGGAGCAGAACTTGGACCAGACCTACTTGGATGACGGTAAGATGCTTGTTTCTTTCTAGTTGCCTGTAAGGATGGGGACCCCAAAGCATCCCCCCTTGCCCCAGCGGGTTCACTGGGAGCCTGGGTATCTTCCTACCCAACTTTGGACCTCTGTGTCCCCCTCTTTAATTTAAGGGGGTTGAAGAAGAGAACCTTTAATGCCTCACCCGACCCTAGGCACAAATCATTTGCCCTGCAGGACTTTTGGGGCAGCTGGTAAGAGATTTAGGGTTTTGCTACAACCAGTGCAATAGAAAGAGCAGATGAGGGCAGTTCTGGCTGAAGGAGTGTCCCCCGGGTCATGAACTGGGTTGGTTTAACCGCCACCACTGTCTTTGCATTGCCAAGTGGACACCAAGAATAGACCAACGGAGAGGAAGGAAGGCGAAACTTTTATTCCCATAGAGGAAAAAAGTCCTGCTTCTTGATAGCTCCCTTTTGTGCATTTGGGGGAGGGGAGCGTAGAAAGGGAAGGAGCAGGCTTGCTGCAAAGCCGAGCCTGAATGGGGGGCTCGCAGGCAGGCTCCGGGCATATCTGAGCCGTGAGCCCGTGGAACAGAGACGCATTGAGAGGTGGGGAACAGCGGGCTTCCGTTGTGGTGAGCCCGGCTGCTGGGGTGGATGGGCCAAAGGAAAAGACTTAGGGAGGCTTTGTGTGAGTCTGTAGGTGGCTGAGTTTGCAGGCAGAGGGCAGCGGGTCGGGGTGGGGGCGGAGTGGGGGACCCGCTGGAGGGTCAGTCTTGGCAGAGTGGCTGTGTCTGTCATTGGGCAGTGACCCTGGTCTGGGATGTCAGGGAGGAGGGGCCAGCTCTGCTGGAGGACTCCCTTGGGATCTGCCAGGTGCCAAGAGGGTGGGGCCAGCAGAGTAACCCCCTGCGCCCCCCCCCCGCCCCCACCCCCTTCCCCGGGAGCACCAGAGTCAGGAAAACAGGTGGTGTGAGTTTCTTAGTAGAATGAAAACCTACACCACCGGCAGCCTGGGCTTCACCTTTTACAGGCGGCAGCATCTGGTATACCCCAAAACGTCAATTATTGTGGAAAATATACTCTCGGGAACCCAGCCAAGTGATAGGAAGTAAGGCCAAAAACTTCAGAAAGGCCACGATGGTTCTTTTAAAAACCAGACACTGAGTATCACTTTGGCGTCAGGCATCCTCTGGTACTCGCTCAAAGACTTTTCCTTTTTTTGCAAAATTTTGACAATCTGGGTGATCTCTGGGTTCCGGGACTTCTGGTAGTTTCTACATGCTCTCACTAGTAAAACTAGCGATCACAGACTTCCCCCAAGCGCATCAAGCAAAGATGGCTTGGGCCACTTAGAGGGTCAAACTGCCCTTGCCAGGCCGAGCGCTGGGTGTAGCCACGTTAATAATTGATCCGTCTCATCCTGAATGTTCCAGACACAGGTTGGGGGAGGGTCACTGTGCTCGTTTGTGAAAGGGAGACCCACGTGCAATCTATCCTTGAACATCTTACACTCCAGAGGGTGGAGATAAAATTTTGGTTGCTTATTTGAAAGGGGGCTGTCTTGCAGAAAATCCATTTCATGCAGAATGCCTAATGCGAGCGGATAAGTGAGATGTGGCTGTAACCAGACCTCTCTCCATGCACGCGCTTGGAGGGTGTATCAGGGATGAGGTGCTTTCTAAGTAACTGATGCCTGAGCAGGCCCAGGTAACGTCCCCCACCGACTGTGTGTCTGGTGGTTGGTTTGGTCTCCCAGAGCTGCACAGGTGCTGGTGCCTCCCACCTGTCTGTCTGTCCACCTTAAAGACAAATGATAAGGGTCCCCTTTGGAGATGGCGACTCAGTCCGTGCCCTGGCTCTTAGGGATCCATCAGTATCCAGGTGGTCATGACTCTCCTTCAAGGGTCCATCATGGCCCCAGACTCATAGAGGTGCTTCCTGTTTTCATAGAAGTCTGAGTTTCGGACAAAGCAACAGATGATGACAACCCTTTAGGGCCTCCTAAATGCCTCTCTGAACACAGGCAGGTTCAAAGTCATGGTGAAAGTGAGCTCTTGGCAGATCAGTAACATGAGTCGGCCCTAAGGATGTTTCGGAGAACTGCATGTGGTGAAATTGCTTCTCCAGTTGGAGCCTTTTCTTAAATACTTTCTGCACAAGCCCAATTCCATGGGATTTTAGGAGATACGCTCTGAAATGAAAGTTCTGTGGCTTTAAAAGGTGAAAAAAATTCTATAAAACCAAGGGTTTTTTTTTGAAATTGTTTACTGCAGGACTTCTCAGTGCCTAGTAATTACTGCACCTATGGACATTATCAATCTCTAAAACAAAGGATGTAGTGCTTCCCAGGATTACTCAGCCATACGCAAGAGAAGTGCAACTCCAGGGGTGCTGTTCACACTGCATTTTATTATTCTGTCTGTGAATGGAATCCTGGGATGGTTCCACAGGGCAGGCCTGGAACCCCTGTTCCCCAGCATTCTGGGGAAATAACCTTGAGGGAATTTTGGAGTTCAGAAGCCCAGCACTGCCCCCATCCCATACACCTGTGTTCATGCTTCTGAGTTCTTTGGTTTCATGTGGGGCCAGAGCAGGACAGGGCAAGAGAATAATTTCTACCTGTGTGGCTTCCAAAAGGCAGCAAGGTGGCTGCTGGGTATGTCCAGGAGGGTCCCCCAAGACTCTGAGCAACGCAGGATGGGCCAGTATGGCCAATTGTGCCCCCTGTGGGCCCCATACAGCACCACCATGGCAGCTCCCAGAAAGGGGGTATGCCCTTGGTTTTACAACTGCTGGGATTTCAGACCCCTCCCTTGGAACACTCTCAAATTTCACCGTTGGCTTCATGGATGTGGGATTCCAACTTCTCAGTTGATTTTGCATTGATTTCTGACAGACAAACCGGAAATCCCTGGGTCATTTCTCTAGCCTGGTTGGGAGACATCCCAGGTTGAGAAGCCCCCTTTCTCAGATTACACCGGGGGGCCTTGCCCACGAAGGCCACATCTGGCAGCCCAGCCAGGAATCAGGATGTGCTTTCAATGTGCAGGGATTTCTCATATGTCCTTCGCAAGAGCACGCTGGAGTGTTTCAAGGGTCAAGGGAAGGTTCCTTGAGCTGGAAAAGGAAGGGGTCACCCGCAGACCCGGGTCCAAACACAAACAAATCATCTTCGAAGTGGAAAGTGCCACTCGGCTGTGATCCCTGGGAGCCCCCACGTTTGGATGTCCCCCTGACCCTTCACGCATGGTCCAGAGTGTCCCGCACGGGCGTTCCCCCTGACGCCGTCATGTTGCATTCCTGCACGCAGACTGTCTGACTGGGCCCCCCTTTTTCTTGGAACTCCGAAAGGCAGCTTCTGCTTTCCCTCCTCTAAGGACTTGAGACATTTTCAAAAAGTCTCATTTTGAACTGGCAACGGAAGTGGGTTTCCAGAGCCACGTGCGCCCCCACTTGTCCCTGTCCCTTTCCTCGTCCCCCAGCAGGCTCTTAACCTAGCTCTTCGGAAGGTAGGCTTTGCCCACGCACTCCCTTGTCTTTTCTCTGTCGTCGTCTTCTTCTTCTTCTTCTTTTTTTTTTTTAAAGATTTTATTTATTTATTTGACAGACGGAGATCACAAGTAGGCAGAGAGGCAGGCAGAGAGACAGAGAGGAGGAAGCAGGCTCCCCATGGAGCAGAGAGCCCGATGTGGGGCTCGATCCCAGGACCCTGGGACCATGACCCGAGCCGAAGGGCAAAGGCTTTAACCCACTGAGCCACCCAGGCGCCCCTTTTCTCTGTCTTCTTGTCCCTAGAACTTCCTTGTTCTGAAGTCCCTGATTTTACCTGGAAACACCAGCAGTGAATAAATCCTTCCCTCCTTCCCTTCCAGCCTCCAGCCTCTTTCCTGCTGACCTTCCCTGCTGGAAGGCTCCCCTCCGTCCCTCTGTCTCCTCCATCCTGACCCTCCTACCCTCCCCCTGCACCTCTCTCCCACCCTTAGGTAGTGACTGGTTACTGACTCTGTGCCCGGCGCTGTTCTGGGACTTGGGTACACAGGCGAACAAGTCAGATGAAGTCCTTGCTCGTGGGGTAAATTTTCAGTAAAGAAGACAGACATTCGTATGTAAGGTAATAAGCATATTTCAGATGGTGATAAAAGGCCATTGCACAAGGATAGGAGTGAGCGTGTGGACGGATGGGGGTGGTGTTGGCCCCTGAGACTCCGTGGGCAGAAAGGTTGATGTGGGGAGGCGGAGACAGCAGGTGGGGATGGGGACAGCCTGTGGGGGTGGGGACAGCAGGTCGGGCTGAGGACAGCAGGTGCCGGCAGCTAAGAGGGCCGAGGAATGGGCCAGCATTGGCCGGGTTTTTCGCAGTGCCGTATGATTTGATTTACCTTTTGAAAAGGTGACTCTGGCTGTGTTTGGAAAATGGACCACAGGGAGGCAGGAGTCGGCCAACAGGGGCCTTGCTTTGTTTTGGACGAAGCCAGATACATACAGTGGCAGTCTCGCAGTGGCAGGTTATGGAGGGGAGACGCATTTTATGAAAGGTTGCCTTATGTGTCCTCTCATTAGTGCGATTATTTAAAATGTGACTGAAATTGTCAAGACGGGATTAGTTCCAAAGTAGCGCTTGCTTTGCCGGCCTGGACCGACGGCGTTGGGGGGGATGCGGGGGTCACTGAGCCCCATCAGCCCTGGGCACTTGGATCCGGCAGGTAGGGAGAGTGTGCGCCGCGTAGACCCAGGCAGGGGAGAGGCGTGGACGGGCTCTGGCTGGGCGCCACCGTGGGCACAGTCTCTGCGGAACCGGGGTCTCTCAGGTCCCCAGGCCATCTCACTGCAGGCTCTGGGTGGTGGCCTCTGCCATCCACCTCGGGATTCAGCCACAGATGAGAGGACTCAGGGACAATGGGAGACTTGGGACGCCAAGGAATTCCTCGATCCCATCCTGGAGATGTCGGGGAGAAAGGATGCGGTCGCGGTGATGCTTGAGCCTCCGCCAGCGGCTGGGGAGGACGGCGGATGGCGTGTGCATGTGTGCATGTCGGTGAGTGTCCCTCCAGGCGCCAAGAGCTCAGACCAGTCCGGTTTTGGATCTGCTTCTGTGGTCTTCGTGTGAACTACTTAAGAAATCATTTATTGAAATACATCGAATGAATCTGAATCTCTCGCTACGTATTTAAATGTCGAGACCTATGCACGTTCAGAAATGAGTCGCATACTCCGAATGTCACCAGCTGGGCCACCCACGGGATTACCACCTGGACCCTGCCCAGCATCCCAGAAGTCCCTATGGGTCCCCCCTCCTCTGTCCCATCCCCCAGCATGGCTACTCTCCTGCCCTCTGACCCCAGGGATTCGTTTTGCCTTTCTGTAGAGAAGGAAGTCATACAGTGGTGCTCACGTGTGTTGGCTGCTCGCATCAGCCACGGGCCCGGGCCACTGGAGATGCTGCTGGGCATAGCTGGGGTTCGCTCCCTCATTGCTGTGGATCATTCCATCCAGGGAATCGCCTGTAGGCTCTGTACCCGTGTTTCTGTTGACAGACCTTCAGCTCGTTTCCAGTTTTATGAATCAAATTCCTATGATCTCTTCTTCGGGTGCCCACCCACAAGGTCAGGAGGAGACCCTTGCCAGACACCCTTCCTAAGTGGGTGAACCCATTTATCTGCCCTCAGTGGGGCACGGGTGGCCCATGAGGGTGTGGTTCATTCCATATCTCCTGACCTTGGGATCTGTCCTCACGGCTGATGAACTGCCTGGTGGTGGGGGTTCCAGGCCACAGACCCCAGCCTCTGTTTTCTCTCTCCTGAAAAGTCGAGTGCCAAAGATTCATGAAGATCGGAAGTTGGGAGTTGCTGGCCAAGGACATAAGACTCCTGAAGGACGTCCATCATTTCCTCTGGGCTCCATTAATAATAATCGTGACGATCACAGTAGCTCTGCTTCAAGTTTCTCCTGGCTCGTTCTCCAGGCTTACCTGTATCTTGGCCACTGTGGCCTTTTTTTGTTTGACAAGAATACCTGATGCAAGAAGCAAGTAGGAAAAGCCCCGGTGGAAGCTCTGGTATGTGACCGGCTTTCCCAGAGCAAAGACACGGTATAGCTGTTCTGTTCGTCTCAGGGGCCAACACAGTCCCACGTTCCACGGTCCCAGGCTCCCTCCCCACCCAGGGAAAGACCTGGCAGGGAAAGTGAGCACTGCGGGCTGACCCAGGGAGGTTAGGTGGCGGTGGATAGCTCCCTTTCTCCCTTTGGGAGAGCCACTCGGGCACAGTGGGAAGGGCAGCCCACGGAATTCTCCATGGAGGAGAGTTTGGGCTGGCAGGCAGCACGGAACCGGAGGGTCAGCCCCCTTCCAGAAACCAGGCAAGCTGGTGGCCTGCCCTCATGCCGTCTGTGTTCTGCGTTTGGTCTTTCTTCCATTCTCCTCTTGCCTTGTGCCAGCTGTCCGTGTTTACTCAGCGTGACTCCTGACGACATGAGACACCACGTTTGACTTGTGACCTTGGGGGGCAAGTTACTGCCTGGCTGTGCCCCCATCTCCCTCTCTATCCCATGCAGACCCCCGTCCCTCGTCCCTCGTCCCTCCTCCCTCCTCCCTCCTGGGGCTGCCTTTAGAAGGAAACGAATGGATTCGTGCTAGAACGATGTTTGGCACAAAGTAACTCTCCATAAATGTTAGCTGCCGTTTTTGTTCAGGAGTTAACAGGGCTTACATTTTTATAAAAGTGTATTTGCACAGGAGAATAAAAAATTGGCTCTTAGGACCCTTGGGCCCTGTCCCCCTGCATGGCCCGGGCTCAGGGGGCCCTTCCCAGGCTACCTTCTGGGGACCTCGGGATGTGTGCCTGCGTGAGGGGATGATGCCATCTGCCCAGGGACTGCTGGAAAGGCCGGTGAGCATGGCCCCTGCTCTCATCCCCTGGCAGAGTGTGGCCCAGTGGCCCAAGTTTCGCTAGTTGTGTCACTGGCAGAGGGGCCAAGGGAGTTGGAAGCTGGACGCACCAGCGCGTGAGAAACTGGCCTGGGAGGAGTAGGCAGAGGGATGTGCAGAGGGGGACTAGCACAGCTTTGTTCAGCAGGTCAGGAATCTTCCCAGGGATTGCCCGGTGCCCACGGCAAGCCTGTGACAAAGCAGCCCCTGGAGGGAGAGGGGAGGGGTGTGCACAGCCCACGGTCAGCCTGGTGCTACCAAGAGCGGACCTGGGGCCCGGGCACTGCATTGGCCCCAGGAGGGCTGGGTGCAACATGGGGATAGTGCCTTCTGATGAGGCCACAGGGATGCCTCGAGAGGTGCCGGTGCCGTGGATCAGGGCGCTGCTGTTCACCAGAAACCAAAGCCAAGTTTAATTCACACAGCCGCCCTTAGTAGGTGCCCACAGCGTCCTGCCCCTGCTGAGGTCTTTGGTCAGCGTTCTTTTTTAAAGTTCATCTGAAGATGTTTATACTTTATTTAGGCAATGTGTTCACATGCTTTTAAAAAAAAAAACCATATAAAAAGATCTATGCAGCGCAGTCTTGCTCCCTTGTCTGCCCTGCCCCCTCTCCTGCCTTCTGGAACATTTGCCTTTCTCAAACTTGCTTCGCCACCACTCTCTCCGGCCAGGCTGCTCTGGCAGCTCTTTCCTGTCAGTGCCAGCATGACTGTCAGTCCCACAGACACACCGTCTGTCTGGTTATGTACCGTGGCCCTTCGCAGGGCCACACACTTGTAATGTATAAGGTTTCTTCACTCTGTAAGATCCGGTCTTCACCCGCTTGGAAATACAGGCTCTAGAGTTCATATACTCACAGGCAGGGGCAAATACATCTTTCTGTTTTCCTCCTCCTTCTACAAAATGCCGCGGATGGGTTCCCAGGTCCCCCCACCATGGATGGGGAGTTGGGCGTCTCCTGTACAAGCATCACCTGCAAATCTGTCACCCGCTGAGGGGACTGCTGTGCCAGGGACTGGTTTTTGGGAATGGGAAGGCTGGTCTGAGGGTCCAGCATGGATCTGGGGGGACCTGTGGGGTGGAGAGTTCTAGGCTTTCTTTCATTCTGGCCTCACCTCCTTACTCCTTCATGGCCCCAGAATGGAATAAAGGAGCCTCCTCGGAAGGAAAGCACTTTGGCCAGGACCTGGTGAGCACACGGTGAACCGGAGTGAACCGGAGGCTCCCCCCAGCCCCGCCGTCATTATCCTCATCATCAGGTCCGGCCATCACTATGGTCTGAAATACGTGGGTCCCCACAACATCCACATGCTGAGGCCTAACCCCCAAGGGGATGGTGTTAGGAGGTGTGGCCCCTGGGAGGGGCTTAGGGCACGAGAGCAGAGCCTCCTGAGAGGGACTGGTGTCCTATGCGAGACCCCCCAGAAGTCCCTAGTTCCCTCTGCCGTGTGAGCTTACAGGGGAAGGAGGCTGTCTATGAGGAAGGGCCCCGCAACAGGTGGTGCCTCGATCTTGGAACTTCTTGACCTCCAGAATCGTGAGACATAAATCCTTGTTGTTTCTGAACCGCCCAGCGGCTCGTCTGTTTCAGCAGCCGGAACAGACTAAGACAGCCGCGCAGGTGGTCCGCGCCGGGCTGGGCTTTGAAGAAGAACCCAGAGGCTGACTCAGCCTGTGTCCTTGCGACCTTGCTAGGCTACTTCTTGTGAATTCAGCAAAGGAGATTTAAGAGTCTTACTAGAAAATTCCAAAGTCCAGGAAACTGTTTGTCTAGAGAAGAGCCCTCAACGTTTGCGAGAGCCGCTGCCGGAAGGTGAGCTGACGGAGCCCACAGCAGGTCTGCGACCCTCTCTTCCAGGAGAGGGAGCATCTCGGAGGTACTTTCCTAGAGGCGACTTTATTTTGCCCCTCTTGCTATTCCCCCACCTTCTAAGAACCTCAGATTTCTCTCGCTGGGCCCCTTAGGTGTCCTTTGATCCCCGGTGATGTGTCCTTTGCATGGCTAGCTCGTGTAAGTAACAAGGAGCCACCGTCCAGCAGAGCCCAGACCCGGAGATGCTTAGACATCTTTTTAAAATTCTGCAGTGCAGATGTTTCCGAAGGAATGTGCTCTTGCGTTTCAAGGTCAAGAGCTACCAAACCACAAGAAAGTCCATTCTCAGACTTGCTGTCCACTCAGCCTGCATTCCGGGGCAGCGTCTGACCCATAGCGAGCAGACCGGGCCCAGTAAAGAGGACCAAGAGACACGTCACTTGGTGTCGTCCGATGGCCCCACCGTCACCCCACCCAAACCCACGCTTTTAACTGTTCTGAGTCATTTGCGCAGCTCTTGTTTCTACCTCCAAGTGAGGTTATTGTCTTGTGGTAACAAGTAAATATCCTTGTGCAGGAATAAGTGATCAGTAAGACAAGATTTATGGGTAGATCAGCACCCAAACCTGCTTTGAAAAGCTCGTCTCTGTTTTCAGGCTTACTGGCAGACAGTGCAGAAGTGCTGAAGCTCACTTCCTCCCTAGCCAGTGCGCTGGGCATGCCCAAAGCTCTGCTCCTTGCAGGACGGCACAGGGACTGCTGTGAGCACCCTTACGTGGAGGGCCGTGGTTGTCATGGCCCTTCAGTGGTCCCAGGCCACAAACCAACACAGTCCTGAATTTTTGCATTAAAAAATACGAAACTTCTCAGTATCTGCTCTAGCCGTGTCACTTGTCTCTCTCTAGAAAAGTAGAACTTGAAAAGCAATTTAGTTGTTGGAGGCCATGAGTTAATGCGTGGCTGCATATCAGATCTTCTTTTAATGCTGCCTCTTTCTCTGTACTCCCTACCCTCTTCCCCATCAAGAAACCCATTTCAGATAAATAGTAAAGCTTTATTTACCCCGAAAAAAAAAAATCTTTTATGAAGAAGCCCTGGTTTCACTCCATTCTGTAGAGCTAAGATCCGGGTACATGTTGTTTTTGTGGCCTTTGGGCATAATTCTGGACTCTTTTCGTGCCCTGGGCCCGTTCAGCTTTATTTCAGCATGAATTTTCTTTTACTTTTCACGCTCTCAGGAAAAAAGAGGGGCTTTGTTCTCGGGGAATGATGAAACCATGTCTCTGGCTCTTCTCCACCACATTCTTGACACCTCTTTAATTGGTTAAACCTGAGGATCTGGTGAAGCTGAGCCTGGGCCTATAAAGGCAAGGCTGTGGCCTGTTTTGTCCATCCAGGATGTCAGGAGTCTTGCCTTGGGCAAAGTCACCAGCAAACCGAGGCTTGAGATTCCAGAACGAAGTCTGTTCAGGTCCTCAGCAACCAGTCCTGGCACTTTAAGGCTTCGGGATGCCATCTGCCTCTTCTCTTTCAGTGGCCATGAAGCAGGATCTCTGGCAAACCAAAACGGAGCGCTTCCTGGTCATTTTACCATGGACGCTGAGCACCCTGACTTGATTTTATGATGGGATCATCTGTTGCAAGTGGTTTGGACTTAAGTCCCAGGCGTTCTGCAAACCAGCAAATGGGTTGCATCTGAAGCCTGTTAGTTCCACACCATCCCAGGAAAGTTGAAAGGACACTCCCTGGTTGCTAGTTTCCAAAACTCTGGACAGAGTGGAGGTTCTGTTGCATAAGCTGACTTATGTGGACGCCGCCTTCGAAATGTTCCGCAGCCGGTTCTTATAGATTTCTGGAAGTTGGTGGTGTCTTTTTGAATTTTCAGCTTTCCTGGA
Organism: Mustela lutreola; assembly: GCF_030435805.1. NCBI lineage: Eukaryota > Metazoa > Chordata > Mammalia > Carnivora > Mustelidae > Mustela > Mustela lutreola. The sequence continues at coordinate 10,022,068 of NC_081298.1, forward strand.
TGCCTAAAAAAGAATTGACCCAAAGTTGATTAATGCACCCTTTCCACTTCTCGCAGATGGATCGAGTTGTGGTCTGCTTCAGTACTTGGACTAGGGGCGGCCAACTGCTGTTCCATGGGCTCCATTTAGCCTGAAGATATTTTGTTTGGCCCACACAGTATTTTAAAAAATATTTGGATTAGATGCCAACATTTAAAAACCGGGAGATTGCACATAAAAATACAGATTTCAGGCTTTCCTTGGAAAATCCAAGAATCGACTGCCCTGGGCCCCACGCTCTGCATGCTGGCTACCTGGAATCAAAGTCAAGGCTGGCCTACTGTCGAGACCACCTCCGTTAGAGCACATACCTGTGTCGTCTGCAGCCCCCCACCCTTCCCTGCTCCTGAAGATGGACGGAAGGCCGTTGTATTTTGCCATCATGCTTGTGCTGTTGTTCTTCTCATACTTGGCTGACCTCACTCTGTCAGGGTTTCTTTCTGATCTGTTAAGGATCTGAATTGGTGACCCATCTTCTGGAAGGGCCATTTCCATCCGTGGCTGCCTAACTCAGCACTTGGTAGACCGCCACACTCAAGATGTATTAGCTCCCTCCATCTTTCTTCTTTCTCCTTCTTTGTAGCTGGGGGGGGGGGGGGGTAAGAGTTTAAAAAAAAAAAAAAAAGCTTTTATTATGAAATGTTTTGCATATACCCAAATGTAGAGTAACACAGTGTACCCACAGACCCACCACTCAGCATCGATTGTTTTCAACTCCCGGCTGATGCCGTTTCTTCCATAACTCCACCATTTCCCACTCCCATTGTAGCAAATCCTAGACATCAGAAATTCTAGAGAGCAGAACCGTATCATTGCATGTGTACATATGTGCTCTGTGTGCCTCAGAGGAAAAGAAAACACTCCTAATACTCTTAGCACATATGAAATTTCATGAAAATGCTCTACTATCATGAAATGTCCAGTGTTTAAACTTCCTGTTGTCTCATACCTATCGTAAAGTATTCTTTTTTTTTCTTTGTTTTGTTTTCATGACTTTATAGTTTGTCTGAATTGGGATTCAGACCAGGCCCATACCTTCTAAGGTGGGATACCTTGGTTTCTCTAAGTCTGCTTTAATCTAAAGTTTCCCCTACAGAACTATTTTTATTATTATTATTTTGCCATTTATTTGTTAAAAAACCGGCTTCTTTATCCCATGACATTTCTTACAGTCTGGCTTTTGGCGGTTCTAGTCCTGGGTGTCCCTCCCATCTTCTCTATTTCCTATAAATTGGCAGTTGATTCTAGAAGCTCAGTTGATTCAGAGGCCAAGATGCCCTCACAGCTGGCGGTGGGTCCTTTCGTCAGGAAGCACATGGTGTCAGGTTGCTTCTCTCAGAGGTGACGTTCGTAACCGTCCTAGTGCTCCTCTCCGGGGACTCAGTGGTGTGTTAATGGCAAAATGGTGGTATTCTGTTCTAATTCTGTCTTCCCTTCCTCTTCTGTTAGTTGGAAAACTTCTATAAAGAGAAATGTCCCTTCATCAACAATGGTAGAATTCATATAGGAAAAGAAGGATGAATGCTTGATTCTTTTCCTTTATTTATGAAGTTTTTAAAATAATGGGTTGGTTCCTTAACATCCTCCAGAGGCAATCAATTAGGGTTTTGTGGGTTTTTTTTTTTGTGTGTGTGCCATTATGAATTCATAGATTTAAACATATATTTTTTTTTTTTTTTGGATTTTAATAGACCTTTTTTGGGTATTTCCTTTTGTCTTCATCATTCGATGGGTCTCAGTATTATGACTTCCTCTCCTTTCTTTCTCTGGCTTAGCAACATGCTTCTTCTGAGGTGTTAGGGAGGAACGAATCCTGTGTGTAGACTCAGGGTTATGATCCCTGCACGGGTGAAGGGGACATCATAAGACAGCACCTGTGCGCGGGCTGGCGGAGGTATTCCTCAAAGCACTGCGGAGTCTTCAGCTTCAAAGCAGTTGGAGTTTGCAGGGCAGGAGAAAGTTATGCATTGATTACGTCTACAGGGCTGCTGTAACCAGAACCCAATTAACAGCGGCTTAAACAAGATAGATGCTTGGCTTGCTTTCCGATAAAACAGCACGGGCATAAACAGTCCAGGGCTGCAATACTGGCCACGAAGTGCCAAGATGAGGCTCCTTCTGTCTATCATTCCACCATTCTCAGGGTGGTGCCCCATCTGCATTGTCCAAGATGGCTCTTGGATGGAGGAGAGGGTGGGGAGGAGGAGGAGGAAAGGCATGCTCCTTCCTCTCAGCAGGGTGGCCTGATAATCTCATATGGCCCTTCATCTGACACCTCATTGGCCAGAGCCTTGTCATGTGACCACACTGAGCTGCAAGGGAGGCTGGGAAATGTAGTTTTAAGGATGTACATTTCCCAATCACAAAACCTGTGATTCTGGGTGACAGGAGAACAGATTCGGGGTTTCCGCACATGAAGTGTGATCGTAATGGGAAAATAGCTCCAAAAGGAGGTTGGATATTTTGTAATCTTTAATGTTCTTAGGAGTTTCTTCATCTTTTCCATGAGTGCGTATTGAATGCCTCCCATGTGCCAAGCGAAGTTTGTAGGTTCTGCAGACACAGTCGTGCACGAAGCAGAGGGAGTCCCTGCCTTCATGGGACTTACCTCCTGGTTGGAGAACAAAGCAAACAGTTAAACAAATAGATATGATCATGTCCAGTGGTCATAGCACTAGGAGGAAAATCTAAAACAGAATGAGGCCTCAAGGATATAGTTGCTGATTCTCCCCAAATTTAGGGACTACTTCTCTTCAGTCCAAGAACCACCAGAACATTTTCTTATCTTTTTGCCTGAATCAAGTTTCTCAACCTCTAGACTACAGACATCTGGGGCTGGATGATTCTTTGTGGGGAGGTGCCCTGAGCATGGTAGGACGGTTAGCAGCACCCCTGGTCCCCGGCCACCGGATTCCAGCAGCCCACCTGCCTCCCCACTTGTGACAGCCAGGTGACCCCTCAGCGTGGAACACTGCTGCTAAGAACCAGCAGTCTGACGGATTTAGTGCCGATTCTGGTGGAAACAACGCCTTTATAACGTGGAATGTTGACCAGACTCTCATGTACTTTTGGTACCTGGGGGTCTACTCTAGAAAAGGCCTGTTTTGTTGACTGGAGAATTCTTAGATCTCACTGGGTGTGTAAAGCCACCAGGAAGCAGTTTCTCGCTGTGCACAGTGGATTTCCTGGTGAAAGCCCAGGACACTGGCTTCGGGGCCAGATGTTGACAAGTAGCTGAAGTCTAAGGCAGCTTGACTCGGAGCCTGCTTTGTGGCCTTGGGTGAGGCATGTGTGAAAAGTGCCCCACAAAAAATGGGGAGGGCTGGCAGTGTGGGTTTGGCCTCCGGTAGCCTGTGGCGGGGTAGGCTGGCTGCCTCGGGGCGCGTCCGGGAGCCATCTTTGGGGCATTTGCCTTCTTGTTTGCTTCTAAGCGACTGCTTGCCCATTCACCCATTCCTACCTTGAAAAGATAACCGATGGGCACCGACTGCGTGCTGGACTTTGTGCTGGGGGCTGGAACACACCAGCCAACCCAGTGCATGAGGCCCCTCTTCTGACAGTCTCTAGGGGAGAAAATGTTGGTCAAAAATCCACCAATAAATAAGGAGGCTTTCAGCTGGAGCTCAGGGCCCTGAATAAAACCAACAAGGGGATGGTCAAGGAGGGAGGGACTTCAGATGGGGACAGCCAGGGACAGCTTGCTTGAGGGGGTGGCCTGGACCTGAGACCCGGAGGAGGAGGTGGGGGGAAGGGAATTCCAGGCAGGTGGAACAGCACGTGCAAAGGGCCAGAGCTGGGAGGAAGCCCGATTGGTGTGGAGGGCAGAGAGGGGTCTCGTGTCGTTGACAGCCGTGGCCAGGAGGTGAGTGAGACGGAGGTTTTGGGGGTAGACCCGAGCACAGAGGGCCTCAGAGGCCACAGCGAGAGGTCTGGTTTTGATCCCAGGAGGGAGGGGAAGCTGCTGGCAGATGGCTGGGGGAGGGTGTGTTTGCCAGGCTGGCAAGTACAGGAAATAATTATAACAACAGTCTCTCGCACTTAATGAGCACCTTTGGAAGGCAGAGACTAATTACCATCTCCCATCGCAGCTGTGAGTCCAGGCCGAGGGACAAGGGAAGGATTTGTCTCAGGTCACAGAGCTGGAGCCCAGAGGAGAAGCCGTCAGAGGCACGTGTGTATCGATGGCCTCAGAGTCATCCAGATATAATTCACGAGTTGAACGGGACATTCATCTTGGGCCTTTGCACTCCCTCCGTCTGACGGGCCTCTAGAACATGGGCTTTCACGGCAGACCCGCCAGTCTGTCTGCCCCCTGGACACCCCACCGTGGATGCCGCCCTGGGAATCCAGTGTCCCCCCCGCCCCCGAATCTGTGCCTGGCTCCCCTGTCTGGCTGGCTGCCTAGTGAATGTAGGGGTGTGGCCTTAAGCAAGTTACTAAATACCTGTGACCCCAACTTCCCTGTTTGTAAAAGGGGGATCATAATGGTGCTCTGGGTTGAAATGACTGACACGTGGCCGATGCCTGTAACAGCAGCCATGGGAGGCACTTGGCAGGGAGTAACTGGCAGCTCGTCATGTCCCCTGTCACCGTCCTCTCTGTCCAGAGCCAAGGAATGTCCCATCCATACATCTGGGATGTGCCAGCCCTTTGCTAATGTCCTCTTGTCTGTTTTGGGTTGAAGCCATCTGCTCAGACACCACAGTGAACCTCATCTCAGCGCCCCTGGCCCGTCGACCAGAGCCCCGCTTTCCCCGAGTGAGGGGCGCGGGCGTGGACTGCCCTCTTGTCCTCACGAGCAGATGACCCGAAGCAACCTACCTGCCTATTAATAAGATACAGTCCCCAAAGAGGGTGTCGAGCAACTGAGACAGGAGCCAAGAGGAGACCTCTTGCTGTTGGTGTTTTTAAATTTACTGATTTCTTTTTCTTCTTGGCTATATGCACGTATTCCTTAAGAAAATTGCGAAGAAAAAAATAAAAGGAACACACTTCAGGTCTGAGAAATGATCCTACAGGCTTGCATGAAAAATGGGGTTTTCAAAATGGAAAGCTGTTAGTTCTGCTTTCGGGTTCCTCTCACTGTTTGGACGCGACATTGGGCCTCTTGTCCGCGCCTCTCGGCTTTGAGTGGAGGATGCCATGTGGCTGTGCTGAGACGTTCTTGCCTCTGAACTTGTGCCCATACCATAACCTCCGCCTGGAATGCCATCCCTCCCTGTTGTGCCTTCGGGAGTCCAGCCCGCGTTTGGAGGCTCTGCCCAGCTCCCTGGAGCGGGGCGGGGCTCTCCTCCTCCGAGTCCCGGAGACACACACGGCCCCTGGCAGCTGCTGTCCATCCCTGGACCTCTCAGGTGTTTCTGGGTTTTTTTTTTTTTTTTCCCCTCCTGGCTCAAGTCCAAGTCTCTGGGTAGGAAGGACTACCATCTCTGACTCGGTACCCACAACTGCCCCTGCAATGGCTCTGCACACAGTAGGTCGTCGGCAACATCCGCTCTTGCCCGTTTGTTCCCAGCCTCGCCCACTCCCCGCAGGTGAGACGTAGGGCCCTGAGTGAATGTCTGAGAACAGAACAGACACCGTACGCCATCTGGCTCTTAAATGATGCGAGACTGTTCATCCTGAAACAACAGTAATACTTATTTTTAATAAGAATGATAGTAGCGGATACTTTGATGGTACTCACTGTGTGCCAGGCACTCTGCTAAGACTTACCCGTGCTAACTCATTTAACCTTCACAGGTTAACCCTCACAACAGCCCCTGAGGCAAGTACTGCTATTACTCCCATTTTAGAGGTAAGGAAACTCTAGCCCAGAGAGGTTAGGCGACTGACTAAGGTCACACAGCCTGCAAGTAAATGTGTAGTTGTTCTTTCTCTACTTTCTCTATGTGTTCTTGAGGCAAGATGCTACCTCCTCCCGTGGAAGTTCAGGAGTGGAAATGCACAGCCTTGTGACACCCGCTAGCAGGGTTTGAGAATGCATGAAAGTGGGCGACAGCCTGTGTCCCGGTCCCAGAAGCAGGTCTCATCAGGACAGCTTTGGAGCCTAGAGCTGTGAGCTTTTCAAAAGGCCTGAGAGAGTCCCAGGGTTGGGGGTGGTAGTGGAAGTAGAGGACTAACCCTCTAAATCCCATGACAGAGCTGCAAAACAGAAGTGACGGATGTCACATGTCCGTGGCCACCTTTAGCCTTCGTAGCAATAGTTTCACGACATCCAGTGCAAATGATGGGGGTGTCTCAGTGGTCTGGCATGCCAGGGCCTAGCATTTCCAAAAGTAGCCGTGCCTTGGTCTTGATGGTCCTGCCGGGCCAGTGCATGGCACGGAGAGGCAGCAGCCAGGCCCTGGGTTCCCTCCCAGCCCCCTGCTCCGTGGGCCCCCCACTGTCCAGTGGGCCCAGCTGGGGGCAGGCCTTCAAAAATGCGCTGGCCCCGGGGCCCCCGAGAAAATCGATTTCTCGCCTGCAGCCGGCCGCACTGCCCAGCGCCTGGCCATCCTGTGGTTGTTGTGACAGCAAAACCTGGTGCCATGGAAACGGTTGTGCAAGCCCTGAGCAGGCTGCCCGGGAGAGCGTGTGCGCGGTAGCCCTGGTCCTCTGCTGGGCTTGGCCGGGGCTGGCGCAGGGCTGGCGCAAGGCTCCACGGCAACTCTTCTGCAGGGAGACCCGTGAGCCCCTTCCCTGTCCGCGCCAGGAGGCTGCCTGGCTGGCACATGCGCCCCTCCTCTCTCCGCCGGGGCTGCCTGCCCGCCCCCGGCTCCTCCCGCAGATAGCGTCCCCGGGCCCGGCTGGCCGAGAGCGAGGTGGCCGGGGACGCCCGGAATGGGCATCCGAGCTGGCCGGGGCTTCCCTCTGTAAACAGCACGGTGTTTGCATCCTGGGGCTGGCCAGGGCTCTCCTGGCCGGGCCTGGTGCGGCCAGCGGGGCCTCCCTCCTGCTGTGGTTCCAGGCGTTTCTGGGGGTGGAAAACAGAAACCAGCCCTGTGTTCTCCAGGCTGCCAAGCTTCTGAGAAATTCCTGTCTCGGTCCAGGAACTGGAACTTCTTTCTCCTGCCGACCCCTGGCCCCTTGCAGAGACTGGTCCAAGCTCCTTCACTCTGGCTGGCCCCCCATTTTGCTCTGATCAGAGAGAAGGTCCTAGGATGGTCTCCTGTCCTCTCTGCAGTCGCTGTCCCTTGACTCGCCTGCTTTTGGGTGCTCACCCCAAGATGGCCTCTTGGCACTTGACTGTGGCCAGGACTGCCCTGGAAAGAGCTTCCTAAGTTCCCACTCCAGATCACAGCCCTGGGGCGCTGGTGCTCTGAGCTCTCACTCTTAGCCTTGTGGGGACCCCTCTGTGTGGCTGGTGCTGGCAGAGGGACAGAAGTAGAGCCCTCTGTCTCAAGTCACTCTTGCGGAGGCGGGAATCCTGAGACGATCCAGGCCCCCTCCTGTGGGGGCCTCGCATTTCCAGGAGGGGCTCATTCATGCCAGTGGGTCTCTTAAGGAGAAACGGGACGGCGTGTTTTCCTGTGGAGCTTGGCTCGAAAGTTTCTATTTTGGAAAGCTGGACGTCCTGGCCCAAACTGTTTGCCCTTGAGTCTGTTCCACTCAACACATCTGCTGAGTGCCTACTGTGTACCAAGCAGAAAACAAGTCAGAGGGGGTCGGCTTCGTACCTTGCCCTGTGGTGTGTAGTAAGGCGAGTGTGCACACGGGTGTGCGTGGGCCCCCAATGACGCCTGCCAAGGAACAGCCCCGGAGCTAGTATGGGCACGAGAAAGCACTTGGCCAGGCAGGTTCTCCTTGGACGATCGGGGTTAACTCCGATCATTTTAGGCCCAAACAGAAAGCTCTGTCTTTACCATTAAACCCAGGTTTACGGGCGGGGCAGGCGCGCAGGGTAGGGGGGTTTTGAGTCTGCGCCCGGGCGTCACCGCCTACATTCAGATCCTGGAGCAGCTACCTGCTCAGGCTCTGTAACTCTTAGCAAGAGCCTGGGTTGACGGACCTACAGAATGGGAAGAGAGCAACATCTCCTGGGGGAGCCTCGTGAACCCTGCCTGGTCAGCGCGTGTAGGTGTCTTAGGACAGGACCTGGCAGCCCCCCAACACTGTACGTTGACGCCTGTGACCTGCCAGGTACACGGACAGGTGCCGGGCGAGTGAGGGCAGGTCCCCGGGCCGTGGATCTTGCAGCCTAAGGGAGAGTGGGGATAGTGTGTACAACAGAAATGCGTTGCAGATGGGGAGGCAGGCCACGAAGGAACAGGCGCTGTGAGACAGAGTCAGGAGGGAAGGCTTCTTGGAGGAGGAGGCATTCTCCTGCCCCAGGTGTGCTCCAGGCCCTTCCCCATCCCCTGAAGGGGCGCTGCTTTCCTGCTGCTCTCCAAGCATTAGCTCCTGTGGGAGGCAGCAGGGGGTGGGGCTCATCTGTCTCCCTTGTTCCCTCCCTGCGCCCCCTTCCTCCCGTCCCCCTCCCCCACCTCTTCCTTCTCTGCCCCACCCCCTTTCCCTCCCTGCCTCCCTTCTGTCCAGTACCAAACTGCTTTTATTACATATATACGTAAGATACAAACGTAACAATACCAATACTGTGTCCCTCTCCTGAGCGTAAAGAAAAAGAACATAATCTGTGCCTTGTAGCTCTTCTGTCTTTGAAAATTTTATAATTTGCAAACCTTTCAGTTAGGTTTCTCTACAAGATGGCTCTTTAAAAAACTTTTCTCTGATTTTTCACTGTCACAGCTAAAAATGTAATTCTTTGATATTGAACCCGGTGCTCAAATTTTCACTTGTCTCCTGAGTGCCCTATTCTCTCTCTCTCTCTCTGTTTTTCTACAGCTTGTTTGACTCTGGATCCAAGGCAGGGCCCACACGTTGTGGTTGTTGGGTGTGTGTTTTTGTTTCTTTCCTCTGCTCCTGTCCCTGTCATCTTTCTCCCCTCTGCTGTCTTCAAGAAGCCAGGTGGTTCACACAAAGGCTGGTTCTGCAGATTGAAGCCCCACAGGCCTCTGACGGGTTGCTCTGTCCCCAGTATTTCCTGCAAATCAGTAGTGAGCCAAGGGGCCGGATCAATTCTGCTTCGTGTTTCGGGGGCGACCACCTCATGAGAGGCGGTGTGCTCCCGCGTCAGGAGGGACCTGGGGTGCAGCTGCGTCTTTCCCGCAGGGCTCACGGTCAGGGATGTGTCCTCTTCACACCCTGCCTTCGAGTCACGCTGTCCTCAGTTCTGTGTCTGGCACTTCCTTTTCTTTCTAACGTTTCCACCTGCTTGATTCTCCACACAGTAGTATGTTTAGTTTTGTGTGCTTGTGGAGGGTACGTAAACGGGATCGTTCTCTAAGAAGATTTGGATGTTGTCATTTTGGTAGCTACCGTGCTTTCCTTTTCTCTGCTGTGTAGTATTCCATCATTAGAACTCTTGGATCCATCCTACCAGGAGACCTCTGGCCGTTTCCAGATTTCTCCCCTTTGTTTGTGACAGACAGTGCCTTCTGGAATAATCTTTCTCTGTCTCCTGGCATACACACACATACACACACACACGCATGGGAGTTTCTGTAGCGTTATGCCGCCAGCTGGAATTGCCTGGGCACTGGGCGTACACGGCTGTTAGGAGACAATACCAAATTGTCTTTCCAAGTGGATGTACCAGTTTGCCCTCCCACCAGCAGCACCGAAGGGATGGCCCAGCGCCACAGCCTCCCAGCACTGGGTACGGGGACGATCTGTAAGTGGTTTTGCATAGCTGGTATGTGTGAAAGGGTACTTCTTACAAACAGAAACTTTTAAGGTAAATTCATTTTCCGCAAGGTTTGAACTTTTTTTGCGCGTAGTTTGGGTGGTGCTACCCAAAATGTGTCCTTGGACTGGGGGCTTATTAGAAATGCAAATTCCAGACCTGGTAAATCAGAAACCCCAGGGTGGGGCCCAGCATTCGGCTCCTTACAGGCCCTCCAGGTGAGCCCGATGCTCCCCACGTCTGGAGGACAGGTGCAGGACACGTTTTTCCGCCCTGCTGCCTTGAAGAGCCTCCACGTATCGCGTCCCGATAGGTGGTAGTCTGATTTTTCACCCTGGAGATTGTAATCATGCTGGAACTGATTTTGCATCCAGTGCAAGGTAAGGTTTGCGTTTTATTGTTTTCCATACGGATAAGTCGTGGGCCTAGACCCGACTGTTGAGCAGTCCGTGCCGTCCCCACGGGCCTGTGATCCTGCCGTGTGTGAATCTCATTCCTGGCCTCTCGGTTTCCTTCCATACAATGGGCTTTCTGTCCCCGGTGACGGTTCTTCATTATGGCTGCTTTGGAGGTGGTCTTGGTTCCTGGGAGGGTCCGTCCCCAGCTCGTTGTTCTCCAGAAATGTCTCGGCCATCTGGGGACTCGTGCCTGTCCTTGGACGTGGTGGAACTGGCTTGTTGGGCTGCGCAGACTGACACGGAGTCTTTCCGTTGACTTTAGATCGCTGGATCTCTAGCTCAGGCAGGAAAACAAAACAAAACAAAAACAAAACAAAACAAAACCTTGTACAGTACTGCATTTTTGTGGAGTTTTTCTAGAACCTGTTCAAGGTCATCCTTCAGAACAGGAGGAAAGTTAGAGCCACCTCCCATGAGGGTTCACAGTCATCCTGGGCCTTTGAGCCTGCCACATGGGCTGGGATACGCCTCCTGAGCTCGCGATGGCCCTGCCCCCTCCCCTGCCTCCCCCCTCGGAGCATGGCGGCCTCCATGGACGCGTGCTCAGGGTCAGGAACACAGGGGGGCTTCGGTTGGGAAGGCTGACTGTCTCATGCCTAAGAGTCTCTGGTTTCTGGCAGATGCGCGACTCTTAAAACCTTCCTCCTGCGAAGGTCTTTTCATGGGCCGTTTCTAGCCCCATCCTGGCCACCACAGGAAACGGGCCCAGGATAGAGAGGTCTTTGAGTCAGACTTAGTGGAAAACCAAGGTTTGGGGTTCCAGGTCCCACAGTCCTTATCTTCACGCGCTGTAGGAGGCTCTCTGTGTCCATACTCGGTCCTCAGAAGGGGAAGGGGGCCCCATGAAGCTTCTGAGCCAGGATGTCACTAGTTACAGGAGCCAGCTGGGTGATATCATGACACCCTTGCATTCTCCCTTATGACAGCAACACATGATGTGTCACTGCTTCTCCTGGGATCTGCTCTAAGGGACATGCATTAGATTCCTCTGTTTTGCCATGATGACATCGGCACTGGGTTTGCTGATACCCAGAGCCAGAGTTTATCCACCCATTTGTTTCCTTGTTTCTTTAATCACTCAGTTCCCCAACAGATGTTTATTGTCACTACTGGGGATGCTGCATGAATGAAAAGTTCAAAGGCCCTGCCCTCCCTGAGCCCAGTCTAAATGATAGAACCAAGTAGACCTAAGTGCTGGGAAAAAAGGCAGAAGAAGGGAAGCAGGAACAGAGAGTTGTAGGCAGCACAGAGGCCTGCTGTTCTAGTAAGGGGAAGTATCCCAGAGGAGGAGACATTTGGCAGAGAGCCCAAGGAGAGAGCCTTATAAGTACTGAAGGAAGAAGAGAACAGCAAGTGCAAAGGCCCTGCGGTGTAAGTTTGCTTGCTGTGCTTAGAGTGTGGGAAGGTGGGCTGGGGTGAGAGGGTGGTCAGAGGAATGTGAGAAAGAGAAGTGTACTCTCTTTGATCTTAAAGGTGTGGACTTTCCCAGGGCCAAGGGGCTCCCTGTGTGTGAGGAATGGGTTAGTGGTAGCTGGAGAAAGTCCATCAAAGTGGAATCCAGTGGCTATCCACAGGACCCAGGCTCCAGCTGTAGATGGTTGCTGTCTGGCAGCCGCTCACCCATCATCTTCTAGGGTCACCTGGATTTCCCCATCAGGCCCCTGACCATGGAGGCTAAGATGGTTAAACTTTCTTTGGAGAAGGAGTGCCTTGTATGGTCTGCAGATGGTCACTAGATTCCAAAGCTAGAATAACATCAAAAGCATGGGAAGGAGTGGGTTCCATGAGTCTAGAAACACAGGTCGCTGGTGGTTTTGCAGGATGCTGGAGATTGTTATTGGCAAGGGCTGGCTGGGATGCCTCCTGGCCTTCCTGGGGAAGCCCCCAACTTCCTCTGAGCCCTGGGTCTCAGCTCTGTCTTCAGTCTTGTGAGGGCCTTGTACCCTGTCCCTTTTAAGACACGCACCCACCACTCGACATTGCCAGGCGCCTCTTTGCTTCTTAAATCTCATCCCCTCCAGCTCAGCTAGAGTGAACATGATTAGCTCACGCCATTTTCCCTCAAATACTACACGACTGATTTTTACTGGGTGAGAATGTTAAAAGTCAAGGGATTCCAGGGACCCGCCTGTGCTCGGCATTGCCTTCGGAGAAGCAGGCCCCAGGGGCCGGATGGTAACTGCAGGAGAATTCCCATGGTGGCTGCGGGCTGAGCCGTCTGCCCCATTTGCTGGTGACAGGGCCTCCTCCCAGTTAGCACCTTGGCTTCCCACCCAGAACCCGAGCCTCACAACTGCCATGTTTACTCATCCCGAAAGCTCGGGACAGCTTGGTGCCGTGTGGCGTTTTTCTCGTAAGCTCCGAGATCTTGCTGGTAAGATGTCTGGGCGGCTGGGTGCTGTGCGGGCCCGATGCCTGCGCTGGCTTCCGGAGGCCTCTGGTTTGCAGAGCGTGGGTGACTCAGAGGGCTGTTCTGCATGTCGCTGGCCCACACGGTGCAGGGTGGCCCTGGAGGGGCCCCTCTCGGCAGGATGTGAAAACACATTTCTGAGAGCACCGCCGACCTCAGACCCACCCACTCTGAAAATGCAGAAATAGCTGCTGGGGTGAAAGTGCTTTGGTGACCGAGGGCGGCTGTCCGATCCGCTTGGTCTTTAACTAAACGCTGTCTGCGCAGTGGGCGAGTCCATACGAGTAGCCAGAGTTACACGCTTTCCGCGAGCGTGGCATCGTGCCCGCTGGAGGCCGAACGCAGGGCCCTGCTGGGTAACACGGGCTGCTGCCCATTCTGTGGGTTAGGCAGCGGAGCCCTGGGGAGGGACCTGCTTGGTCCCGTGCCCTCAGGGTCTGCAGAGCGCTCGTCATGGGTCACACATGCCATCAGAAGCCCGTGTCCTGTGCCGACGCCTTGATTCCCCTCGCCGCGGCCGGGACCAGCCCCCACCCACCTTCCCCGGGGCAGGTGCGGGAAGTGCCGGGGACCCGCCGCCAGTCCGGGGCAGGACGTGTCGGGATGGGTCCTGGAGCCACGATTCTGGCCCCCAGCAGCGTGTCTCCCTGTGAGTCTGCCGTGGGGTGCGAGCCCCTCCCTGTGGCGCTCAGCCCCGGCCCTGAGCGGTCTGTGCACTCCCTCCCACCTCACCCTCCGAGGCTTGTCCAGCCTTACCGGACCCAGCAAGGCTGCACGCGCCGTCGGTGGAGGGCAGAGCGGGGAGAAGCGGCTCTGGGCTGGAAGAGCCAGGCAGCCTTTGAGGCCGGGTGTGGACAGAGTGGCACGCTGTGACATCGAGCCAGGAGAGGGGGCTTTCCGGGCCCGGAGCCAAGACCGCAGGCAGTGGGAGCAGTGGGAGCACTGCAGAAGCTCTGTTCCTTGTTCAGATCCTGCCACACCAGCCCTGTGACCTCGGACAGTCCTTTAACCAGGGCTGCTTTGCTGCATGTGCCTGCCATGAGATAGAGAGAGAGAGAGAGAGAGAGGGGAAGGTGCTCTGGCTGGAGACTTCTTACGGGCCCATCTTAGCTCAGGCTGCCTTTTCTCCCACTGTTGGAGGCTGGAGGTCCGAGATCAGGGTGCCTGCGCCCTTGGGTTCTGGTGAGAGCCCTCTCGCGATGGGCACCTCCTTGCTGTGTTGGCACATGGTAGGGAGAGAGAGTGTATGAGCTTTGGATGAAGGCACTGATCCCATCATGGGGTTCCACCCTGACGACCTCATCGACTCTGATCAGCCCCCTGAAGGCCCCATCTCCCGACATCATCACATCAGGGCATAGAGCTCCAACGTAGCCACTGCGGGGGCACAGTGTAGCTCACAGCTGGGCCTGGAGGTGAAGTGTTTGATGGAGGGGTGAGTCAGGAGTTGGGGCTCTGTCTGCATGTGTCGTAGGGACACCTGGTGTAAAGTCACACACACAGCCCTTGCCGGTCCCTTGGCTGGCCTTTGAGTTAAGAGCAACAGGTGGCTGGTCCAGGACCATGAATCTCACTGGAGACCTTTAGGACTGGGTTTGGTCCCTGCTCAGGTCTGGTAACATTTCTTTGCAAGAAGCTAGTAGCTTTTTTGAGCCTAGAAGGAGTGGGCTGGGTGGCCCAGGCGGTCCCTGATTTATCTTGCTCTCACCCACCCACAGGCCCTTGGCTGAACCAGGAAGGTGGAAAGTTCTTGGCCCTGCACTTGCCCTCTCCCTCCTGGGGCAGGTGGGCTTGCTCAGGGCTGCGCCCCAGAGGGAGGGCTTGCCAAGAGAACCAGGGGTCAGGCCTACACCCTCAGGAGGCAAGTCTTATGCCAACCCAAGCTGAACTCTTTCGGGGGGATTTCAAGACAAGATGCTCAAGACGAGGAAGGTATAGTGGAAGGGAGTGCAAAGTGGTAGGAGGCCTCCTCACAGGACACGGTCTTGTTGGACTGTGGATGTGTGTGCGGGGGTGTCCTTCTGGGGGTGGATTGTGCTCTGAGCTGATCAGGGTAGATATGGGAGGATACAGAAGGATCTGGAAAGGTGAGATGGAGACAGAGTTGCAGGAGTCAACTAAAAAGCCAGGGAGTCCTTTCCAAGCGTCCAGGACCATGCTGGTCTTTGAAGGCAGGGTCTCATGAGCCAGGACAGGATTTCTGGCCAGCTCCGGAGAGGCCGTGAGGAAGTCTGGGGCCATTCTGTGACATGAGGAAAGTGGCCTGGGAGGGGTGTGCTTCTTAGTGCACCAGGCTTCCACCTGTTAACCCCCCTCCCCAGCCTCTGTCCCGTGTCTCACGGGACAAGGAGAAAATACACTCCAGTGTCTTCGTGGAAGTGTTTGGTTCATTCCTTCCACCCCCAAAGAGAAAAATGGCTTCCCAAACAATTAGGTATTTATTTTATCATCTCATTTGCGGTCCCAGGCTGATTTGTGGGTTTGGACGGCTGTTCCTTTCCCAAATCTCAACTGGATGTAGTAATAAGTGCTTTTCTTTTGCTTCTGTTTGGCCAACAACTTATTTTGCAATGCTTGCTTTGCGGCTGATGCCTCGCAGCAGAGGTTTGGGGTCAAGGCCGTGATGAAATGGCAGAAGGACAAGGAAGCAAGTGGCGGTTTGTTTAGAATGCTTTCCTGCCTGTGGTTGCTACCTTAGAAGCTGTGTGGTTGCTTGCCAGTAGAGGTGCAACGTAGCAGCCTGAACTCAGAAACAGTTTTGCTGAATGGAGAAATGGACTGGTCAGAAGGGGCAAACCCAGCTCAGGTCTCAATTTCTATAGTCAGTGAGTCCTTCCTTGTAGGGCAGTTTAGCCGAGAGAAAGTCTAAGTTGTTTTTCTCTAGACTGTAAGTTCATGTGGAACCCTGGAAAAAGTAGAAAATGGGTAGGACGGTATTCATTTCTACTGCAGTTGGGAGGGACATTGGTGTTTTCATTGTGGAACCGTCAAACTGAATGCACCTTAGACCAGTCTCTAATTCTTGTCAGCTCCCTGACACAGATGCACACAGGTTTTCCCCATCTGATTCCACTGCACTTACAGAAGCACACCTGTGTTTTTAGGAGACTAGATGCTAGTTGTAGGATTTGTCAAGGTGACAGATTCTTGGATCTGATTTTGCATTTTATCTGTTGATACCATGGGCTTGCATGTTAATTATCAGCGTTGATTAATCAGTGAAGCACTTCCAGTCCCTAGCCTCAATGATCATCTAACCCACAGCACCAGCGGAATGGTTTACCGATTTGTGCCTAGTGTTGTAAAAATGCATCATCACTGTGTCGGTCTTTATCTGTAGCCTCATGAAAGACCACAAAATGGAGTAATGATTCAAGGACCAGAGGGCCGTCTCCTTGGCTTTGGGAGGGTTTGTTGATGTTTGCCAGGGAATTCTAAACATGGCCTTCTCTCTTGCGGTCCTCCTCCATATTACTAACAACTGGCCAGAGCAGTCATGCTGATCAAAAGAACCTACTTCCTCTTGAACCATGTAGGGAAATAAGAGTCACCTTCTTGGTTATCTGCGAGAATGGTTAGGCCAGGTCTCCATCTCCTTCCATATACTCTCCTCTCCCTCTCCCATCTTTCTTCTTTGGGAGACCCTATTATGGAGTTTATAAATACCTGTGCAGAAGTCAGACAGAACGTATCCCTTAATCCACACAGCAACCTTGCCAGGGAGGCATTCTTATGCCTGCATGTGGCTCAGCGAGAGGCCACGAGACTGACGTGGATGTCCCTGCCAGAAGAGCGCTTTGGTTCTGAGGGCGACCGACGCCAGTCTGCATTTTTGCCCCGCTCCCAGGGCAGCCAGACGGTCTTCCAAATGCAGGGAGCCTGGGACTTTTGTCCCTGAAGCAGAGGCCTTATCGAGTTCTGCCCAGTGCAGGGCACTGGTCCTGGCCAAGTCACTCCTTCTTTCTGTGCCTCAGTAACCTGACCTGAGCCATGGGCATCCCACCAGCACTCCCCAGAGAGGGCCAGGAGAGGTAAAACAAGCACCTGGAGAGCTGCCTGAAGGAGAGAACAGCTGGCCAGGGGTTGGGGGCATCTGGGTCTTGAGTGGAGTCTGGGGGTCTTAGTTGAATGGAAACAGGCCCTTCCTCTCCTCTTGGCGCTTCTGTCTTCCACCAAGAAACAGACCATTAAAGAGTGAAACTTCATGACTAAACAGGAAGCTGCACCTCAAAAGGCCGCAAACTAGTTTGATGTTTTACAAATTCTCTGAACACTTTTGATGAGGAGTGGGGAGGAGAGAGCGCAGGGCTGGCTTCTTGGGTACCAGCTGGCTGGTCTTAAGGGCATGGTCCCCGGGGTTCTCCCCAGATTTGGCTTATGGCTCCAGGCATGTGACTTTGGTCCCCGGGGTTCTCCCCAGATTTGGCTTATGGCTCCAGGCATGTGACTTTGGACTTGTGCATGGCCCTGATGCCTCCTCCGTGCTGAGTGGGTGCAGACGGACGGAGTGAACACATCTTGGCCCCAGTAGCACCCTGGAGCTGGTTTTTCCGGGAGTAACAACAGAGCCTGTTGCTCTCCCTTGACGGCCAACAGGCCCACCCACTGTGGGCAGAGACCAGGAGTCCCAGCCAGGCTCAGGGAGGCAGGGGAGGGGCCGATGGAGCAATCGAGACAGGAGGTGGTAGAGGCTGCTGGTTTCCGGATAGATTTCAAGGGTAAATCCAGAAGCATTTGCATATGGAGGGATGTGGGTTGTGACCAAGATTGGTCTGAACAACCGGAAGAAGGGAGAAGGTTTCCTATGGTGGGAACAAGTGGTATAGGGTTACGGGGTGGGGGCTGGGGGGTGGGGGTGGGGGGATGGGAGCAGGAGATTGGCTTTGGCCATGTTCAGTTTGAGCTGCCTGGTGGGCAGTTAGAGGTTTGAGCCTGAAGTTCAAGGGTGAGGTCTGGGGCTGAAAACATTGATTTGTCAGGATACAGGTGGTATTTTAAGGCCCCAGGGGAATACCCTGACAGTGCCTTCAGCTCTTGGATTTGGTATAAGCACTGTGGAGTAGAGAGAGGAAAGTGCAGTGAAGAAGCTGCAGTAGGGCCTCAAGCACCCGCAATTAGGGGAGTGGGCCTTTTGGCTTCAGGAGATAGCCTGAAATGCAGGGTGCAAGCCGTGTTTACAGAGGAGAGGGGAGCTGGTTGGTGGTCCTGTGCCTAACCCCCACCAGACCCTGCTGGAGCCCAGCACCACTGGAAGGCTCTCCTGATTCAGTGAGATCGGCTTTGAAGGGGCATTTCGTGGAGATCCAAAGAGCATCCTGGTTTACCTCCTGATGCCGACGAAGCTCTGTCTAGGGAAGGCTGGGTCACTCTCTGTAAGAAATTAATCCCAGGAAAGGTTTCTAACTGTAGGCACTCAAAACAGACCCTGGCCTTGGACTTTGTCCATTTAAAGGGGATCGTAGAAGGGAGTGTATGGCTTATTGACATTGAAGAGAAAATCTAAGAGAATGGCTTGAAATGTAGATAGCTCGCGAGCCCTTTGTAAGGGCCTTCAGCGCTCGGACTGGGGAGGAGCAGTAAAAATAGTAACTTTTTCTCATCATCAACCAAAAAAAAGGAAGAAAATGTGCAGTCTGATGAATTTGCATGCACACTGAGGTTAGATCACTTGTAGGAAGGAACCAGGATTCCAGTTTAGCATATAGAAAAGCCTGAAGGACGATTACTTTTGAGTAGATTTTTCATGAAATGCTGATTTTCCTTTGACCGCAGAAGCTAGAGTTTTAAAACGTTACCTCTTTGGTTGACCCTGATTTGCAATGCTCGGCTAGGGAGGCACCAGGGCTGTTTCGTGTAGCATAGAAAAAAGAAAACCCGCAAAACCCTTGCTGATGCCCGTTGATCTCAGAGATCTTCCTTTCCGTGCACCAAGTCCTCCTCTCAGGGCCTCTGAACACTGATTTGGGGTTAATCCTGGCACAGTTGTTAAGATGATGCAGAATGTGGGCTTAAACTACAGCCAGGGGGTTCCGTTCTGTCCTGGGTTCTGCGGGGCCCTCGGCCAAGGGTTGCTCCTCATGACATAGATGATATTAACATGCGTTAGAAGCATGATAGAGGTCAAAGGTGATTTTTTTTTTTTTCTTCTCAAAAATGGTTTTGCAAATCTTTTTCAGAGCTGATAGACACACACCTTAGCTGGATACAAAACATATTATGAAACAGAATGACTGTGATCTTTGATCCAAGAAATCAAAGTTAAAGGTAATCGACATTTCTGCTTCTCCTTTTGTCTTCCAGCTGTGTGTTTCCTTAACTCGAAATACTTGTAGAAGAAAACTTTTCCAACCATCCTCCTAGACACCACACTTCCTGCTCTTAAGGGCTGGACACCCTCCCCCGCCCCGTAAGGGGACACCCCTGGGGGGACTTCCCTGAGACTCTCTGGGAGGTTGGGGTGTCCAGGTTGGGGTGGGGGGGTGGGGAGGAGGCTCTGGGAATTCGCATGTTCTCCCAGGGGTCACCTCCGCCTCTGCCAGGAAGCGCACAGCCAGGTCCTGCTCCTACATTTGAACGGTTGGTCATGCTCTGTGGGGGACCAGCTCTGTTTTGGTTTTATGCAGCTTTGCCCGGTGGGTCCGGTTAAGTCAGACTGTGTGTCAGAGGAGGGGCGTTCTGCGCTGGGGACCGAGGGAAGCCAGGCAGGGCAGAGGAGCCGGCAAGCTGCTCTCCACGGCTGCTGTGCTTGGTCCGAGGTGGAGGGGGTTTTCCCACCAACCCCAGCAGAACCCAGCAGCGCCCCTGAGTTAGCCTCCCGCATTCAACCTCCCTCCAGGGAGTCGGGATTCTGGGCCTGCAGAGAAGAGCCTGGGAGCCACTGCAGACTCCATGGCCCAGGGCCCAGGAGGCCTCCGCGGGTCAGTGAGGCCCGATGCTCCACTTTCTGCCCCTCTGCTGTGGGCATGTCACTGCTACGACTGGAGCCTCTGACATTCTGGGTAGAACCCGCACACCCAGCGGCCCGCGTGTGGTGAGCCCTCCCCAGAAGTCAGCCCGTGGGCCCGGGGGGGGGGCGGAGGTTACAGGCCTCCTGACCTCTCCCTGGCTCCCTGGGCTGTGGCTTATTGAACGGCCTGTTTGTCAGAGAAAGTGGGCTCCTGCCATCAAGGCTCCAATGAGCAGCAGCACACTGGTGAATTTTACCACGTTTACAGAGGCCTTGGAGCGGGGCTGGGGGGGGGGGGGGTCCCCAGAATCCTGTTGCCCAGAGGGTTGGCTCTGCAGAGATAGATCCTAGCCCTTCCCAGGAGCAGCATGAAAGGGGGCAGGGGGTGTAGCCCTGGCACGTTCTCCAGCAGGGACTGTTAGACACCGTCACAAGCCACTTAACCAAAGTCCTTCAAGGGCCCTTTGTGTGTGCTTCTCCCCTCCCTGGTATTAGCACCTGGTGATGCTTCTGACCTTACAGGGGCCTCGGAACTGCCGCAGGCTGGCTCCCATGGTCAGGGCCCCAGGGGGCTTTACCACCGTGCACCCCACCCACAGCTTTGGGCTTCAGGCCTGTCAAGGGTTGTTTTTTTTTTTTTCTTTTTGGTCTTTGTCACTGAGCCTCTAACGTCACCTGGCCCCTGCAGAAAGTTCTTCACTGTTCCCAAGTGCCCACAGAGCAGGCCTCGGTGGCTGGAAAGTTGCTTAGCAAGCAAAACACAGAGCCTGGGGAGAGTTTTGTTCTCAGAGGACTGATCATCCGTTTTGATACTGAAGTCCCAGGGCAAGGCCACCAGCCGCCTTTCCTTCCGAGCCCCTTTCCACACGCTAGTGGGGAAAACAGGCCTGGAGCTCACGCTCGGCTGTCCGAGCCGCCTTTCCCGCCAGCAGCTGGGACAAGACAGGGCACAACTCCTGTGCTTTCTGCTCCTGCCTTCTCGCCCCAAGCCTGGGTCTGGGGAGTGAAGACCGAGAAGCGATGCGGGTGGGGGGCGGGGCTGTACCTGTTGGGGCTCTCAGCCTCTTTGGCCTTGGAGGACGCGGCCTCACCCCGTTCCCATCCAAGCCCCAGGAGCGTCTTTCTGGCTGTGGCCTTTGTGGCCGGCCCCAGAATCTCGTGGGCACTCACGTGATCTAACCAGATTTTAGAACACATGCTTGAGGTTTGGGAGAGAAGCAGGATGGGGTCTGTCCACTCCTTCCTGTTGCTGCTTTCTCAGGGGATGAACTTCCAAACTCAGCAATTAAGGGGGCAAGGCCTAGTCAAAAGGACTCCTCACGGCCTTTTAAATTAGACCCACTGTAGATCGGCATGGTTTTCCGTATGCAAGTCTGAGCAGTCATTCTTCTGGAAGGTGATGCTTGAGCACCTCTGCCCTCAGCTGAGAGAAGCAAGTCGGTGTGCAAGTGACCCCTTCAAGTGAACCAGAAAATTCCTAGGGCAGAGTGGGATGCTAACAGAAGCCCAGGCTTTTAGAAATAAACACCTAGAATGGTTGGATGAGCCTCACCAGTAGGAGGCATCGACTTCTTCAGCTGCCACTCCCCAAAAGCAGGTGAAGGAAACACCACTTCCCTGTTCTTCTCTGCCGTGGGTATGGACAAGGGGCTGGTACGTGATGTCTCTGGCCAGGTGGTAATTAGTCTGTTCAAAATTTGGCCCCCCGGCCTATTACGGTTTAATAAAGTTTTATCAGCACACGGCCACAGCCATTTGCTCACAAATGCTGTCTGTGGTGGCTTTCACACCACAGTGGCAGAGCTGAGCAGTTGAGCAAGGGGCCGCCTGGCCCAGGGCTCGGAGAACGGTTTTATCTGGCCCTTGATAGACAAGGCTTGGTGGTCCCTCGTCTACTTTTTTTTGCCTACAGCCATGTTATTAGAATAGTTATGTTTTTCTTATTATGCTACCAAGTTTTTTTTTTTTTTTTTTTGAGTTTTAAAGAGAAAGCTATAAGTATTGTTACAATTATACATCTGTCCATCTTTTCCGTTCTGGTTTTAGCCTCAGGTGTCAGGCTTAGAAATCATCCTGAGGTGGGGTGCACAGGCATCAGGGTTTGCAGCACAGCCCTCACTCAGATAATGATAAAAGGTCAGGGGAGCTTGTGGTAGAGTCAGCACCATTGGCCTCAATCGTGTTCTGAGAAAGTGATACTCCGTGACCACCTTAACCACCCGGCACTTGGCCTTCGCGGCTGTTAACTTAACAGAGGCTGCCTTTACCTTTTCTGGACACAGAGGACCCCAGGGCCACAGAGGAAAGACGAAGGTGATGACTCCTGAACTTAATAGCACAGCATCTTCATCAGTTGTGTAGCTGTACAGCGTTGCGGTTAATACATGGGTCCCGAGTTCAAATTCCGATGCTGTCACTTAGCATGGCTGGTGACTGCCTCTCTCCATCTGTAGAACAAGGATAGGATTACGGGGTTTGGTATAAGAAAAACTTGGCATTTATTACAGTGCTTGCCACATGGTTAGCTTCCAGTAAATATGAATGGCTTATATTCTTTTGTAGAGAAAAGGCTCCAGAGAAGTAATAGACAGGCAACCCATTTGGCAATTAGGTGACAGAGGAAAATGTGCTTCCCCAAACCAAGTGACCTAGGCTGATGATGTGGGATCCCTGGGGGTGGGGCAGGGGGGAAAAATGAGATGCATGCATTAGGTGCCTGCTGTGTGCATGGTACTATCCAGAGCACCGTGGAGTTATAGGGAACTCAGATAACCTGGCCCAGGAGTTTGCAAGCAAGGCATTTGGAGAATTCAGTATTTGCTTTTGGAGGGAGTGAGGGCCCGAGGGTGGGAGCAGGAGATGGCTCCCATGAAAAGGTGGCGTCAGAACAGGGGCAGGAGGGAAGTCAGGGCTGGCACAAGGATAGGCGCTAGTTGCAGAAATGCACATGGCCCAGTTTGAGAAGAATTGGGAGGAAAGATACAGAGGCTGGCCTAGAAGAGTTGCTCCAAACGTTTACCAGAGGAAAGAAATGCAGAGCGCTGACCCACAGTCTGGCACTCAGACCTCAGTCAGAGCTGGGGCCCAGCCCAGAGCTGTCAGTAGGACCTGAGGCTACTTAATGCCCCTGAGCTTCCTCTTTCTCATGAAGTGTCAATGAGCACTTCCTCTGTCCTGGCGTCCTGCTTAAAAGCTGAAGACTCAGTGCAAGACCATGGCCAAAGCACTAGCTGGTGAATTGTAGGAACCAATGACACAGAAGATAGAGGGAGAGTGAAACTGGGCGGGACTCTGGGTGTGCACTGCAGAGTGCCCAGGCAGCCTTCCTGGAGGAGAGGGAGCAGAGCCTTGAATGAAGGAGTGTGGAGAAAGGCCTTAGAGGTGGCAAGGGAGACAGCCAGGGCAGAGGCCTAGTGGGCGCAGGTGAAAACCCAATGGCCAGCCAGGGTGCAGGGAGCTGGCGTTGCAGGGCCCCTAGGAGAGCAGGTGGGGCCCCGTGCAGGGTTTTTGCATGAGGGAGACCTTAAGGGGACAGAGCAAGGGAGTGAGATCAAAGCCCGAGCATGATGTGCTACAGGGCTGAGCCTGGAGTCCCTCTTCAAAGGCCAGAAGCTGGGGAAAGACCAAGGAGGGGTTTCACGGTGGGCACCGGGGAATCCATTCAAAGGGCAGGGTGGCCTCACTCACTCTACCCTTGGCTGTGAAGGGGAGACCTCCTACAGGTGGGACGCCAGGCTCTGGAGGAAGCGGCAGAGTAGAAACCCTTCAGGTTCCGGGACCCAAGGGGCTGCGCTGCCGCCGCCGTGGTGGTGAGCCCAGCAGGTTCTTCTGCCGTGGAACTTTCTCTCCTTGTTCACAGCCAGGGGAGCACCCTCTGAGGTTTCAGCAAGCGAAGGTTCCTCTACCCAGAGAGGTTTCTGTGGGGTTCGAGGCCTCCCTTCGGGGCTGGAGTGCACAGCCGCCTCCCTGCCCCCCACCCAACCCCATGGAGGTCTGAGTACACCGTGTCCATAGCTTTTCCAGACGCCGCTATGAGCTTCTACCTGGAAGTGGCTTTCAGAAGGCAGGAAGTGGCTTTCAGAAGGCACGCGTGGGCCTGCTGGCCGCGTCTCCTGCCTTCCGTGCTCTCCTGGGCCCGGGCCCCGGCCTCTGCCTTCTGAGGAGGGAAACGACCCTTTAGTGAGGGTCGCGGTGCCAACACGGCTGCCTCCCAGCTATTTTTAGAAAGCCAGGGCGATGGAAAGTTTCCATGAGGGATTGACTCCTCTGGTTTCCTAGATTGAGAAAACAGGAAGCCCTTCAGAATCCGGGCTTTGAAAAGCTCCGCGTGAAGCCACCCTGCCCCCCCCCTTCTGCTTTCACTGCCACCTCCTCCCTGCCCCGCTGCACAAAGGCCTCTGGGCAGCCCAGGCCCTGGTGGGGTGCGCCCGAGGGCGGGTTCCTTCGTGGGGTTCCTGCCTGAGGGCCCCTGGGAGTCAGCTAGGCTGCTGCCTGGTATACAGTAAGTGCCCACTGAATGTTGGTTTGCTGTCTATGAATTCATCCTTGGAGTTGCTACTAAGGAATCCACTTCCACAGTTTGCAGTTTGTAGACACAAAAACAGCACGTCGAAGGCGCAGATCTAATGCACACCATACTATGAACACCCGCCATACTAGGCACGGTGATCATTTCCGCACTTGCATTAGCTTATCCGAGCTCCTCCACACCCCTGGAAGGAAGGGGGGATGGTTTTGTACATGGTTTACAGATGGGGAGACTGAGGCAAGGTTCAGCAAGCGAGGAGGCGGTAGAGGTGAGATGCGAACCCTGGCTAGCGGGCTCCAGAGCCCAGACTCCCACCTTGTATCTGAACAACAGAGCGTGTGCTTGACTAGTTTCTAGCACAAGCTGAGGCCTGCGGGGCAAAGTACTCATTCAGAGTCCGACCCAGAGCCTGGGCCTAACCCGATCGTAGGCAACAGCAGCCGAACACCACTGACCAGGTGGACGCGAGGAGCTAGCACGGACCTCCATGCCTCACGGGGACTGAACGGCGCACATGGGTTTGCTCCCCTGGGAGGTGCAAGGCACGAGCCCAGAGAGGTCAAGTCACGGTCCTCAGAGCTCAGGAGCCAAGGTTCAGACGCGCTGCTGCCCCTCAGCGCCACTGCCTCTAGCGTTTGCACATGCCTCCTCCTTGGGGCCTGGGGCCTGTGGGCTCATCCACGTGGGGGTTTCTGGGAAAGGACACTGGACCTTTCAGGGCTCAGCTTGAACATGGGGAGAGTTTGAGCACATCTCAACGGTTAGAGACAAAAGCAAAGATGAAACCTGCAGGTTGAGGAGGCTGGGGAGGGGCTGCAGGACAACTTGAGAGACCTTCCATGGCACCCAAAAGGGGTCTCCCTCCCTCCCTCCTGTCCTGCCCCTGGGACCAGTCAGCCCATCCCACTGCACAAGCCGCGGTGGACACACACCTCTGCCTTGGGTCTGGGATGCCACTGACCACAACTTTTACCAAGAAAGTCGAAGGAAGCCTTTTTGCCAGCTGCCCCCCCGTCTAAGACCTTACTGCCTTTCTTCCAGGACCACAGCCCTGGATAAGGTACCAAGATGGGAGAAGATAGCCAGCTTTCTTGATGCCAGGGGCTGGCATCCCATTCCTGGGTCCCTGCGAGGGGGAGGGGGTAGCCGAATTTTCCAGACCCCTCAGAGGACATTTTCCCCTTCGGAAGACTCACGGTGTGATCCTTCGCTCGTGTGTGTGTTGTGGGGAGGAATTCCTGGTTGTGCGGAGAGAGATTTTGTCTACACAATGGCTGGTCGTTGTGGTATTCCCATCTGCTGTCTGTGGAAAGGCCCCTCTTCTGAGAACCGTATGCTCTGGGGGTCAACTAGAGTTGAGTCACGTCGTAGGGCTTTTCTAGATGCTGTAATAGCGGAAGGGGTTTGGGAGTCAACAGAGAGACGGGACACACTTAGCACCCGCCCTCCGGCCCAGCACCATCTCTGCCAGGATGTTTAAAGTTACCTTCACAAACCCCTCTAGCACAAAATATCATCCTCCAGAAAAAAGAGCCGAGGAAAGCATTTCTTAGGTTAAAAGCCGTCAGGTGCATTATCAGAACAAAAGTGTGTCTTAAAAAGCCTTCCCCTTGTTCCGGTTCTAGAAAAGCTAAGCTGATCAGTGTTGTTGGTGCCCGCTCACTCGCCGCTTCTCTCTCTCTTTCTCTCTCTCTGTTCTTTTGTAGTTAATGAAATTATCAGGAAGGAGTTTTCAGGACCTCCTGCCAGAAATCAGACGTAGAAGATGCCATTAGCAAGACACCTTCCGTATCTGACCCCTGGGAGCCTTCCACTGCCCTCACCTTCTGTTTCCTTTACTGTACATCTCCTGGCCCGGAGGCCATGCGCGGGACGAGGTCCTGGCAGAAAGCTGACTCTCGATTAAGGAGCTCGCCACCTCTCTGTGTAAAACACCAGAGAGAACACTCTGCCTTTTGATTTGGGGTTTAAATCCCAGAGAGCATCTCGGTTGACTTTCCTGGTGTCCCATCCAAAAACCTTAAGTGCCTGCTGAGCAAACACACAAGACAGCACGCCGGACCGGCCCGAGAACGGAGTGACCGGAGCCTGGGGTGTGGGCTGGGCTGGGGGATGGAAGATGTGGGCCCCCGTGATTAAACCCCAGCCCTGCGTTCATTTTTCCAGGTCACAGATACAGCTCCTGTACCTTTTGAAGGAAAGGAGTTTTCAAACAGAGCCACCCAAGGAACGTGACCCGAGCGGGCCTGGCTTCCGGGCTGAAGAAAAAACCAGAAGCCGGACTGTCCTCCTTAGGGACCGCCTGGTCCCGGCCACGGTCGGGCCACGGCTGAACCCTTATTGGTCAGTTTCCTCATTCTGAAGCAAGACTGTCTGGCGCACACCAGATGACCGGTTAAAACTCAGCCTTAAGTTATGAGACGTGTCCACGTTTGTTACTTTTGTCTCCGCTTCCAAGAGCCAGCCCGAGGTGGCTGGATTGGGGGAGCTCTCTGGGCCCGCTGCTCCTCAACCTTGCAGAGAGCGGCGGGCCTGGAGCAGGGACCCCAGCCCGCGGCGTGAGCACCGGCCTCCGCAGGCCTGCAGGCCGGGGGCTTTCTGCTAGCCTCGCTTGCTTTCTCCCTGGTGGCCAGAGCGCTTTTCCATGAACTGGTGAAGAAGATCTCAAGCATGTGCGTTGAATTGTGAGAAAGAATCCCAGAAGAGCTATAGCAACCAAAGGGGGAAAAAAAAAAAAAAACCCAAACCAAAAAAACCACGGAAATGGTGCAGGGAATTTTGTGAAGTATGGACCGAGGCAAGCGGCGGGCAGGCCTGAGTATTTCTGGAATTGGGTTCCCCCATGACCAGGGTGGAACTTCCTCTCGGGCCTAGCCTCCGAGTAGGACAGCAACGGGCTTTGGCCCCAAGTTCACTGGCTTTGTTTTTTTGTTTTTTTTTTTACCCAAGCCCATCTCCAGCACCCCTCCATCCCAAGACACCTGTCTGCATTAGCCGCTTTATCTGCACCGACGAGAATCAACCTGCGTGCCTCCCTCAATCCGAAGGAGCGTGCCCGAAGGGGTGTATGGGGGGATTTTTCTCCCCCGTTGTCTCTCCTGCACACACACTGAGTCTTCTAGAGTCTTCCCCCTTTGGTGCAGTTTTTGCAAACACCTAAAACTCTCAAAGTTCTCGGCAGGGGAGTTTCTCATCGCACAGATGTGTTCCTGTTTACCTTCCTGGGGACACCCTGGGACAAGCCAGGACTTCGTTTTCAGCCACTCTCCTTCCTCCCCACTTATCCACGCAGAACATAAATATTCCTGCCACTCTTCCAAAGGCTCTCCTCGGGGATCTCGGTCAGCTGGGCTAGGTAGAAGCCTAGGAGGAGAATCACAGCCTTTAAGGGCTTGCTGTGGGTTTTTGGAGTCCCGGCTTCCTTGTCAAGGTGACGCAGAGATGAAACCTTCCCCATGGTGTGGCCAGGAGCATGAGGCTTGAGGACTACAGCCCGGAGGGTCTGGTGCTGCGGAGAGTGGATGAGAACACCCAGTAGATGAGAACATTCCACCTTTCAGTGGAGACCTAGCATTTATCTTCCCCAACAACGGGGCAGGGGCCGCTCTTCAAGCCCAAAGTTTGGCAAAATCCTTCTTTTATACAAAATGCCAGTAAGAGCTTAACCGCTGTTGCAGAACTTCTGGGATGTGAAATTCTTCCTAATTAATAAAAGGGTTCCTTACACCAGCAGCTTCACATAAAGCAGTTTCTCTCCAGCAATACTGACTTCCCTGGGGAAGCGTTAAAGTGTTTGTTGAGTGATCTGTTCTCCCTTGACCTGGCTGGGAACCTTAACCTTTTTCTTTTTTTCTTTCTTTTTTTTTTTTTTTTTTTTTTTTGCACATGAGGGAATTTGGCCTTTCCTCGGTTATCTGAATGTTTTACCCAAGTGCCTTCCGGCTATTGTAGCAAAGTCTCCCTGCTTCGTTGTGCCTGGATAGGACGGAGAAGGACTAACGTGTATTTCCATCGATCTTCCAACTCTGTCCGTGAAAAGGGGGTCCCGCTAGTTGAGAGTCTTTAACACACATATGTGGGGGTGTGTGTGAGTGCGCACGCATCTAAGGCACACGCCAGCTTTTTCTAAGACCTCCTAGCTGGATATTAGCGGAAGCGTGTCCATAAACAACTATACCAAATAACAAAAGACAGAGAAACCAAAGCATTAGTTTTGAGACTTAAACAGGCGAGAGAATGGGTATTAAGAACTGACAGCCATCAAGAAAGTTTGGTCGGTAACAAGCGCCGGGAGGAAATTTTGCCAAGAGGAATCACTCATGAAATATTTTCAGTCTGGGAAGAGGCAATATGATCCTCTAAGAGAAGGAGAAAAATAAGGATGTCTAAGTGGTAAAGATGTGTGTGTTGCACGTGATAGAAAGGATCTCAGGTCGAGGTTTGCACTTGCTACATCCAAGGTAAATGGGTAGCGCCACCAACAGAAATCTACCGTGTTGCTGAATGTAGTAGATTTCCAAAGTCTGCAAGTCTTCTGGTATTGTACAAAAATACTGCTGCTTCATAATATATAAGAGCGATCCAAATTAGTAGGTTATTAAATTTTATTTTCTTATCTGTATGTTTATGCTTTTTATCTGTCCTGAAAATATCACACACACCCTCTGTTGGAATTAGAAAATATTTATAAATGGTTGAAATCTTTTTCAGGTGTTTCTTTTTGCATATGTTGATTTTTTTTTTCCCCCTAAGGGAAATGATGTATTCTTGAAACTGTGTGATTCATGCTGGCAAAGCAAACAAAAGCCAAAAACCCAGCTCCGAGCCTGTCAGTCACCAGAGTCTTAGAAGAAAGCGTCCCTGAAGACGGGGGATGGCTTTGCTGAAGAAGGAACACTCTGATGCTTGCTTAGGAGGATGTAGAGTTCAGCTCTGAGCCTTCATCTGGTCATGGAGGAGAATTGTAAAGTGTTGAGATTCCCCCACAGCAGTGCCTAGTAGGTGATTCTGAATTAAAAACAAAACTGCCTGTATTGTAATAGGGTTCTGTGAACGAGAATCCCAGAATCCCAAGTGCGGGCTCCTGTTTACAAAGCTAACCAAATCTGGGTAGATAAGCCCCCCTCCCCCATGCATTATCCAAAGGACCTGCAGAATTTTCCAGCAGGGACACACCCTAGATGAATCAGGTTGATTTCTTCTAGAAGCTGGGAAGCACTGATGTGGCCTTTCTTGTTTACATCCAGTAGCCAAGACGTCGTTCTCAGGAAGCCAGCCTTGGCCAGTGTGGGAGCGGTCCCTTGTAGACAGATTGGAAGCTGATGTGTTCTAGTTGTCACTGAATGTGTTTATTTTCATGTCAAACACTTTCCAAGTGCTTTCTGTCATTCAGAATCGAAAGGCTGTCAGAGGTCCGCTTTTTGTAAACGCGAACAATTTTGCTCACATTTACAAGAGGCCTGGGGGTTGTGACATTCGTCTGGGGGTTGTGACATTCTTGACGAGCTGGGATAAACCTTCCTGCACTCAGCTTTTGGAGGGATAACCCTGGCAGGTATCCAGCACATCCTAACCTCCCTTGGAGATGGTCCCTGAGCAAGTCACCCTGAAAAGGAGATGGGGTGCTGGGAACACTGAGCATTTTGCCTTGATGCACCTGTTAGCGGACCAAACACCTGCGAGCTTCCTGGCTCAGGGGGTTGGGTGCACTGGATACGAAGCCGTTCCCTGTAGAGAGGTGTTTTCAGCACGGCGGCCGTGTAAGCAGACAGAGGCTGGGGTTGGGACAAACTTCGCCTCCAGAGCATCTTGTCGAAGAAACTTCCTTACCCTCATTGCCTCTACAGCCCTCAGAGGGGAGAAAATGTTGACAGTGCTCTGTTAGTTCTCCGACAAACAGAATTCTCTGCAACAGGCGGTGCTGGAAGGCTTAGGTTTTTTAGAAATCTCGACTGTTAAAGAAGTTTGAATACATCACATTCCTATGCAAAACGTTTTTAATCTCCAGTTTAATGTAGTTTATTTTTGCTATATGTAAAGTATTTTTATACGGCTTGTATCATGATAGTTTAGCAATAAAATGGTTGAAAGCAATGGCTGCATTGGTGGATCTTTTCTTCGCTAGAGAGGCTGCTCAAATTTACCCCTTCCAGTTGGAGTTCCTGCAAAGAACTTTGCCGTGTGTACAGATACCCTGACTACATCCGGTCCTCGGCTCAGTTCTAGGTGGTAGACACGATCCGTTTTATATCTAATCCTAGGTAGGGCTCGGGAGCCACGTACCCCAAGTGACGGAGCCATGAGGTCATCCTGGGTTCGTCCATTTCTCTCCCTGCGCCCACCATAGCAGCTCTGTGCTAATGGGTCTCTACACCTGTTTAGAACTAGCATCTACGTAAAGAAGATTGAATGTCCCCTTTGGGCCAGCTCAAGAGGCCAGCAGAACATTCCCAGCCAGCCAGGCTGAGCTGGTCACTGGAAAGGAAAAGCAGTTCTTTCCTTGAACATTTTACACAATTACAAAAAAAAAAAAAAAAAAAAAAAAAAGTCTCTTTTACCAAACCCACAAACAGAATTAGATATTATAAATACTAGAACTTTCCAGCTGGCTTCCTCCTTACAACAGCTTTCTTTCCCCACTTTGGGTACTTTAGCTATCAAGAGGTTCGCAAATAATCACTGTTTAAGTCCTAATATTGTTCAAACTTCATCCACTGGTCAGTGCTTCCCTGAAGCCCCTGGGAAGCTGGATCCCTGCCTTGGGCCCTCTTCTGCAGACCACTCTCCCACACCATGGCCCTGCCTCGGGAATGCCTTCTTGGGGATTTTTCAAGCCCCGCTTCTAGGGCCTGGAAGCAACAGTGCCCTGTGGGTAGGGTGTTCCAAGCACACACAGGGCCCTGTATGGGTTCTGGATACTGGAGCCCATGGTCCCCTCTGGTGGCTGAGACCTGCTGGTTCCTCTTTCCACTTGCAGCAGGAGGTCAACCAGATGCCCCGAAGAGTTCTAGCACCCACCCACCTGGGGGTCCAACCTGGTCTCCAGAAGAGCTTTGTGGTAAAGAGTTTAATTTTTTTGTGGGATCGTGTAGTATTGGGTCACCAAAATGGTGCTGAAACATTGATCTGAGGAAGTCCCAAATTGCTTATGTAGACAGGATCCCCATAAAAACAATTTCTCCAGGTCCACACACTCTCTGGGCAATTCTGCCCCCTTACAGTTTTTGCTGTAGCTGTGTACACTGGTTATTTTTAAATGAACTTTCTGAAAATTTTATGCTGCTCTTCCTGAATAGAAACTCAATCACCTTAGGCAGAGGACAAGGATAAAACTATACAGCCATTTGGAAAAATAAGTCTGTGTTCTGTGTTTATTTCTGACTCACATTTAGTAAACACAAGTGAACCTGTGCCTCGGTTTCCCTACATGTAAAATGAAGATAAGAATGGTCCCTGCATCGCGGGCATTGTTAATGTAACAATAATTAGCTGTTGATACAATACCCCATCATCTGGCAAATTTGAGATTCACCTAAAGCTGGACCTCACTTTTCTGGCATCAGGAAGGAAGCATTCAGAGCACGGATAATAGATCCTGAACTTCTCACATGAAATTATTAAAGCCAAAAACTTGAGCTTATCCAATTTTCAAATCCTGAAACAAAAGGGAAGCTCATGGGGGCATCTAAGTTCTCTGAATCAGGGCAGGTTGGCAAATCTGTGAATTGATCTTGCTACATGCAAGAGCAGGATGTAGTTTTGTACTGAGGAATAAAAACACAACACTGGTTTAGTAACAAGTGGGAACATTAAGAAGCAGTTAGACTTACAAGAGCAAGCAAAATGCTAACTACAACATTTTCAGGTGCACAAGTTGGAAGGAAATGGATTTCTTGGCAGGAGCAGGTTGAATAGGAAATAATCCTGGGAAGCATGCATAACCACAGGGACCATTAAGAAACCAGACTTCTGGGGAAGATGGCAGAGTAGAAGGACCATAAGCTTGCCCCATAGGCAACAGCCACATCAGGGTCAATAACCCAGAAAATCAAACAAAGGACAGAACAGACTCTCCGCAGTAAAGGTAGAGAAGAGGCCAAATCAAAGAGGGTAGGAAGGGCAGAGACACAGCTGGGACGTAAACGGACCACAGCACTGCCCACAGGATGCCACAGGTGCATAGAGGGAAGAGAAACAGACTCTTAGACTAGGAAGCCTGCATGGGAGAGACAAAACCCCATATCATCTGGCTTTGAAAACTCGAGGGGCCAAATTTCAGGAGTTCTTACAATCTGCAGGGCTTAAAACCTAGAATTTTAAAAAATCAACAGGCTCTGGGAGAGCTGGGAGGAGAGAGGAGGCCGAGTCCTTGCCCTTAAAGAGAACAGCACAACAAACCAGCCCGTGGACATAAAGCAGAGAAGCGGCAGGTTGCAAATTGCCTGTGGTCTGTGGGAGGGGATCTGTTTACTAATCTCAGAGCTGGTGCTGGAGAGACAAGAGACACTTCTCCAGGAACAAAGGAGCTGGTGGGTGTCATTTCCCTGCCCTTGCCCCCCAGCCTACACACCCATGGGAAACAGCAAGGCCACAACAATCCCTACCTACCTTGCTAACAGCATGCCCTGCCCCCATATTCTGTGGACACATCCCCTCTACCAGCCTCCACCCCAGTTCTCCGGGCAGACTTGTGCAAGCAGACTTATGCAAACAGTGTTAGGGGTATCAATGAGACTCCTAACAAGGAGGCAGAAAACAAAGAACCAATCAGAGATGAAGAAGTGGATTCAGAGATGAATAACTAGACTGAAAATACACTAGAGGGAATAAACAGTACACTAGAGGAAGCAGAAGGATGAATCAGGGACCTAGAGGACAGATTAATGGGAAGCAATCAAGCTGAACAGGAGAGAGAAAAATAGGTGAAAAGAGACTTGGGAAATTTGGCAACACCATCAAGTGTAATAACATTCACATTATAGGGATCCCAGAAGGAGAAAAGAGGAAAGGGGGCATAAAATTTATTTGAAGAAATAATAGTTGAAATTTCCCCAAATCTGGGGGAGGAAACCAGGAGGCAGAGAGATCCTCCAACAAAATCAACCTCAGGATTTCCACATAACGACACACAGTAATTAAAATGGCAAAAAGTAGAGATAAAGAGAGAATTTTAAAAGCAGGAAGAGAAAAGACAGCAGTCACATACAAGGGGAACCCCATGAGGGTATCAGCTGATTTTTGAGCAGAAACTCTGCAGGGCAGAAGGGAATGGCAGGATATATTCAAGTACTGAAAGGGAAAAATTGGCAGCCAAGAGTATTCTATCCAGCAAGGCTACCATTCAGAATAGAAGGAGAGATAAAGAGTTTCCCAGACAAACAAACATAAAGGAATTCATGACCACTAAACCAGTCCTACAAGAAATGTTAAAGGGGACTCTTTGAGTGGAAAGGAGAAACCATTAGTAGAAGAACAGTAGGAAACACAGAAGCAGTAAAATCAAGTATATCTATAAAAACCAGGGAATTCGCAAAAGAAAAGGACACCAAGTATGACACCATAAACCTAAAATATCGAGGGGAGTGGAGTAAAGAATGGGTTCTAATTTAAGTAACCATCTTAAATTACTTAAATTTAAGCAACCAACTTAACAGACACTGCTATATGCAGAAGATGGTAGATACAAACTTAATGGTGACCATAAATCAAGAACTAGTAATAGACATGTAAAGAACAAAGAGAAAGAACCCAAGTATACCAGTAAAGAAAACCAGCAAACTGTGAGACAAGAGAGCTATAGAAGGAACAGAGAAGAACTATTAAAAACAATCATAAAACATATAACAAAATGGCAATAAATACGTATCTGTCAATAATTACTTTGAACACTAATGAAATAAATGTTCCAATATAAACACTTCGGGTCACCGAATGGATTAAAAAAACAAAAACAAAAACAAGACTCATTTGTATGTTGCCTGCAAGAGACTCATTGCAGACCTAATGACATCTGCAGATTGAAATCGAAGAAATGGAAAAGTATGTATCATGCAAATGGAAGTGGAAAACCAAGGAAGCAATGCTTATATTGGACAAAATGACTTTAAAACAAAGACTGTAACAAGAGATAAAGAAAGATACTATATAATCATATAGGGGACAAACCAACAAGAAGATATAACAATTGTAAATATTTATCCACTCAACATGGGACCACCCAATTACATAAAGCAGTTAATTACAAACAAAGGAAGTAATCGATAGTAATACAATAATGGTAGGGGACTTTAACACCCCACTTACAAAAATGGATAGATCATCCAAACAGAAAATCAGTAAGGAAATAGTGATTTTGAATGACATATTGGACAGATGGCTCTAACAGATATATTCAGAACGTTTCATCCTAAAACAGCAGAGTACACGTTCTTTTCAAGTGTTCTCCAGAATAGATCACATACTAGGCCACAAAACAAGTCTCAACAAATTCAAAAAGATCAAAGCAATACCAAGCATCCTTTCTCACCACAATGCTATGAAACTAGAAACCAACCATAAGAAAAAATCTGGGAAAAAACACAAAGACATGGAGATTAGGTAACAGGCTATTAAACGATGAATGGATCAACCAAGATATCAAAAGAGGAAATCAAAGAATACATGGAGACAAATAAAAATGAAAACACAATGGGCCAATATCTTTGGAGTACAGCAAAAGCTGTTCTAAGAAAGAAGTTTATAGCAAGTCTACTTGCTACAAGTCTACTTCAAGAAGGAAGAAAAATCTCAAATACACAACCTAGCCTTACACGTAAAGAAGCTAGAAAAACAAAAACCAAACCAAAACAAAACCCAAAACCAGTAGAAGAAAATAATAAAGATTAGAGCAGAAATAAACAAAATAGAAACTAAAACAATCAATGAAACCAGCTCATTCTTTGAAAAGATTAATAAAGTAGAAACTTTAGCCAGACTCATTTAAAAGAGAGAGAGGGAGGACTCAAACAAAAGCAGAAGTGAATGAGGAGAAAGAACCACCAATACTATACATATACAGAGAAAATTATATGAGAAAATGATGAGAAATTATAGGCCCACAACTTGGATAACCTAGAAGAAATCAATAACTTCCTAGAA
Organism: Mustela lutreola; assembly: GCF_030435805.1. Lineage (NCBI taxonomy): Eukaryota > Metazoa > Chordata > Mammalia > Carnivora > Mustelidae > Mustela > Mustela lutreola. The sequence continues at coordinate 10,057,309 of NC_081298.1, forward strand.
ACATATAACTTCCCAAAACTAAAGCAGGAAGAAATAGAAAATTTGAACAGACCAGTTACCAGCAATGAAATTGAATCAGTAATCAAAAATTCCCAACAAGGGGCACCTGGGGGGCTCAGACTCTTGATTTTGGTTCAGGTCATGATCTCAAGGTCATGAAATTGAGCCTCAAGTGGGGTTCCATGCTCAGTGTGGAACCTGCTTAAGATTCTCTCTCTCCCTCTGCCTATGCCTCTCCCTGTTCTTGCTCTCTCTTGTGTTCTCACTCGCTCTCACTCTAAAACAAACCCAAAGATCCACAAATAAACAACAACAACAAACTTTCAACAAACAAAAGCCCAGGACCAGATGGCTTCACAGGTGAATTCTACCCAAGAGTTAAAGAACTATTTATTCTCACAACTATTCCAAAAATACTCCTATTCTCAAACTATTCCGAAAAAAACAGAAAAGGAAGGAAAGCTTCTAAATTCATTCTGAGACCAGGATCACCCAGATACACAAACCAGAAAGACACTACAGAAAAAGAGAACTATAGGTCAATATCTCTAATGAACATAAATGCAAAAATCCGCAACAAAATGTTGGCAAACCAAATCCAACAATACATTAAAAAAAAAAAAAAAAAGCATTCACTATAATCACATGGTATTTATTCCTGGGATGCAAGTGTAGTTCAATATTTGTAAATCAATGTGGTACATCACACCAGCAAGAGAAAGGATAAAAAAACATATGATCATTTTATTAGATGCAGAAAAAGCATTTGACAAAATACAACATCAATTCATGATAAAAACCCTCAACAAGTAGGTTTAAAGGGAACATATCTCAATATAATAAAGGCCTTATATGAAAAACCCACAGTGAACTTCATCCTCAATGGTGAAAAATAGTTTTTCCTCTAAGATCAGAAGACAAAGAGATGTCCACTCTCACCACTTTTATTCAACGTAATATTGGAAGTCTTAGCCACAGCAACTGGACAACAGAAAGAGATAAGACACCCAAACTTGTAAAAAAGTCAAACTTTCACTGTTTGAAGACGACATGATACTATAGAGAAAACCCTAAAAGTTACCAAAAAACTACTAGAACTGATAAATGAGTCCAGTAAGGCTGTAGGATACAAAACCAATATACATAAATCCACTGCATTTCTACACACTAATGATGAAGTAACACAGAGAAATTCAGAGAACAATCCCACTTATAATTGCACCAAACATAATAAAATACCTAGGAATAAATTTAACCAAGAGGTGAAATATTTGTACTCTGACAGGTATAAAACACGAGTGAAAGAAATTGATGACACAAATGGAATGAGATTCCATGCTCAGGGATTGGAAGAAAAAATATTGTTAACATGTCCATACTACCCAAAGCAGTCTATAGATTTAATGAGATCCCTATCAAAATACCAAGACCATTTTCCCACAGAACTAGCACAAGTAATCCTAAAATTTGTATGGAACCACAAAAGACCCCAAATAGCCAAAGCAATCTTGAAAAAGAACAAAACTAGGTATCAAAATCCTAGGTTTCAAGATATGCTACAAAGCTGTAGTAACCAAAACAGTATGGTACTGGCAGAAAAAGAGACATATAGATGAATGGAACAGAATAGAGTCCAGAAATATACCCATGTTTATATGGTCAATTAATCCTTGGCAAAGGAGGTACAAATATGTCATGGGGAAAAGACAGGCTCTTCAACAAATGGTGCTGGGAAACTGGACAGCTCCATGCAAAAGACTGAAACTGGACCACTTTCTCACATCATACACAAAAATAAACTCAAAATGGGATCAAGGACCTAAATGTGAAACCTGAAACCACCACAGCTAGTGATTTTCCTGACATTGACTGTAGGAATGTTTTTCTAGATATGTCTCCCAAGGCAGGGGAAACCAAAGCAAAAATAAACTATTGGGACTCCATCAAAATAAAAAGCTTCTGTACAGCAATGGAAACTATCAATAAAACTAACAGACAACCTATTGAATGGGAGGACATATTTGCAAAGGACACAGCCAAGAAAGGATTAGTATCCAAAATATATGAAGAACTTATACACCACCACACCAAAAAAACCAAATAATCCAATTAAAAATGGGCAGAAGATATGAACAGCCATTTCTCCGAAGACATACAGATGGCCAAAAGACACATAACAAGATGTTCAACATCATTAATAAATCATCAGGAAAATGCAGATCAAAACTACAATGAGCTATCACCTCACACCTGTCAGAATGGCTAAAATTAAAAAAGACAGGAAACAACAAAAGTCGGGGTGGATGTGCAGAAATAGGAACCCTTGTGTCCTGTTGGTGGGAATGCAAACTGGTACAGTCACTCCAGAAAACAGTATGGAGGTTCCTCAAAATATAAAAAATAGAACTACCTTACAACCCAATAATCACACTACTGGGTATTTACCCAAAGACAGTGAAAACGCTTATTCAAAAAGATATTTGAACCCCTATATTTATTGTAGCATTATCTACAATAGCCAGATTATGGAAGCAGCCCAAGTGTCCATCGACAGATGAATGGCTAAAGATGTCATGTACATACACAATGGACGATTACTCAGCCATAAAAAAATAATGAAATCTTGCCATTTGTAACAACATGGATAGATCTGGAGAATGTACTGCTAAGTGAAATCAGTCACTAGAGGGGAGGTGGGTGGAGGAATGGATGAAACAGGTGAAGGGGATTAAGAGTACGGTTAGAGCACTGAGTATCGTGCGGAACTGTTGAGTCACTACATTATATACCTGAAACTAATATAAACATGGTGTGTTAACTTTGTGGGAATTAAGTTTAAAAATTTTAAAAAGGAAAAAAAGAAATGAAAACAAAGTCATTTTTGTTTGAGGAGACTGGGTAGCTGATTGAACTACAGGAGGCCCATTTGCTGAAAAAGGTTGGACCAAACTTTCTCCAAAAAGGGCTATCCACTCTAATATTGTACACAGTCTCTTCCTTCATCCCGCCAATCCTGGTAGAACTTAGAAGTCGAACTTGGTAAATGGCCCAATGTGGAGTTATCACCAAAGACATGGAAACCTTTGCCTTAGCCCAGGATTTCTTGGTCCACTAAAATTCCAAACCCTGAAACTCTGCACACAAAGTACGATGAGCTTCAGACAGGAAGTACAAGGACAACCTGGTCATGACCATTCTCTAGGGGCTGGGAGATGGTGGCCTTCCACAAGTTCCTGCTAGGACTTCCCAGCGAACACCCCGACAACCATTGCTGCTGGTGCTCAAAGTGTCAGAGGGTAGCTGCAGTTGATCTGCAGTTGATACGCTCAGGACAGCTCTTGAGGGAAGGCATTCACAGGACAGCCTCGGCACCAGAGTTTGCCCTCGCCTATGCCCTCCCCAGACTCCTCCGCAATGGCCCTTGTGACTTCTCCACTTCGCTAGCCATGAGCCATTTCTAGTTCAAAGTGCCTCCGGACCTTCCCAGTTCCCAGTCTCCTCTCTCCCCACTCCTAGGCCTTCTAAGTACACCCAGGCTTCCCCATTCATTTGCGGCAACTACCCAAGCATTCTGCAGTCCAAACCCCAGGAGTGATCCTGAATCCCTCCCTGTCCCCAAGGCTCACACATCAGCAAGTTGTGGTTCGTCCATCTCTGCAATTACTCGTGGTTTCACGCCCTCTGGACCACCATTATTTCTGCCTGCCTGAGTGCTGCCTGGGCCCACTCCTGCCCTCAGGGACCACAAAACAGCCAGACTCAGCTAAAAGAAAATTCAGGTGTCCCACCCTCGCTTAAAGCCTTCTAAGGGATTCCCTTGTGTTTCAGGTTTTTGCCAAGTGTCTAGAGGTATGGTTGACAAATAAGAATTCTATGTATTTAAGGTCTACAACATGGTATCTTGATATAGGCAAACACTGAAGTTATTCCCCCAAAATCAAGCCATTTAACACACACACATCACCTCATAGTTGCCTGTGTGTGTGTGTGTGTGTGTGTGTGTGTGGTGAGGACACTTGAGATCTACTCTCTTACCAAGCTTCAAACGTAATTATTAACTCTAGTTATGATGATGTACATTGGCTTATTAGAACTTACTGATCTCATAACTGAAAGTCTGTACCCTCTAATGTCTCCCTATTTTCCTTAGCCCCCAGCACTGATAATCACCATTCTATCATGTTGCTTGGAGTTTAAATTTTTTTAGATTCCACATATAAGTGGGATCATGCACTATGTGTCTTTGTCTGACTTATTTTACTTAGCATTAGGTCCTCCAGTTTCATTCACATGGTCTCAAATGGCAGGATGCCCTTTCTGTGGAGGAATCATGATCTCTTGTGTACATGTGCCACATCTTCCGTAAACATTTGTCCACTGGTGGACACTTAGGGCTCACTTTGGATCTGTAGATTGCTTTACATAGTACGGAGAATTTATCAATTCTTCTAATTCATGTTCACGGCGTATCTGTCCATTTATTTGGGTCGTCTTCAGTGTCTCAATGTTTTCTAGTTTCCAGTGTACAGCTCTTTAACCTTCCTGGTTCAATTTACTCCTAAGTGTTTTATTCTTTTTGAGGTTATCATTCTCTTAGTTTCTTTCTTGGATAGTTCATTGTTCATGTATAGAAACATAACTGATTTTTGTTAATTTTGTATCCTGCAGTTTTGCTGAATTCATTTATTCTTACACCTTTTTTTTGGTGGAGTCATCTGCACACAGAAAATTTTACTCTCCCTTTCTAATTTGGATGGCTTTTATCTCTCTCTCTTTTTTTTTTTTTTCCTTGCCTAATAGCTCTGGCAAGGAATTCTAGTTCTGTGGTAAATAGAAGATCAGATTGCACATCCTTGTCCCTTTCCTAATTTAAGAGGAAAAGCCTTCATCTTTTCATTGTGGAGTATGAGGTTAGCTGTAGGCTTGTCACATAGAGCCTTTAACAAGCTGAATGAGAAGTACATTCCTTCTCTGCCTAATTTGTTGGGAGTTTGTTTCATTAGGATAATTTTGTCAAATGCTTTTTGTGCATTTGTGGAGATGGAGAATTTAATTCTTATCCTTCATTTTGTTAAAGGATATATCATGTTTATATATTTGTGAATACTGAAATACCCTTCATCCCAGGGAAAAATCCCATTTGATGATGGTGTAGAATTCTTTGGATGTGCTATTGAATTCAGTTTGGTAGTATTTTGTTGAGGATTTTTACATCTATGTCCATGAGAGATATTAGCCCATAGTTGCCTTTTCTTGCAGGGTCCTTGGTCTGGCTTTTGTGGCAGAGTAATGCAGGCCTCATAAAATGAATTTGGGGGTGCCTGGGTGGCTCAGTGGGTTAAGCCTCTGCCTTCAGTTCAGGTCATGATCGCAGGGTCCTGGGATTGAGTCTGGCATTGAGCTCTGCTCAGCAGGAGCCTGCCTCCTCCTCTCTCTCTCTCTCTGCTGCCTCTCTGCCTAATTGTGATCTCTGTCAAATAAATAAATAAATTCTTTAAAAAAAATAAAATGAATTTGGAAATACTCCTTACTCTACAATTTTTTTTGAAGACCTTGAGAAGGACTGACACTAGTTCCTCTTTAAATGTTTGAAAGAATTCAGCAGTAATGCCATCTAGTCCTGGGTTTTTCTTTGTTGGGAGATTTTTAATTACTAGTAAGGAGACTGAATCAGTAATTGGTCTTTTCAGATTTCCTTTTTCTTCAGGACTCAGTACTGGCAGATTGTATGTTTCTGGAAATTCATCCATGTCTTCTAGATTACCCAATATATTGATGTATATTTGTGGACAGTAGTCCCTTATGATCCTTTGTATTTCATTATCAGATATAATGTTTCTGGTTGCAGAGGATATTTCATATATAGAACATCTTAAAGATTCCACCAAAAAACTGTTAGAATAAATTCAGTGAAGTTACAGGATACAAAATTCATTATACAAAAGGCAGTCACATTTCTATACACTAACAAACTGTCTGAAAGAGAAATTCATCCTAAAAGAATAAAATACCTAGTAATAAATTTAACCAAAGAGGTAAAAGATCTGTATACCAAAAACTAGAAATTACTGGGGAAAGAATTTGAAGAGGACAAAAATAAATAGAACAATATCCCAAGTCTATTCTACCTAAAGCGATCTACAGACTTAAACCCTCTCAACATTCCAATGGTAGTTTCCACAGAAATAAAAAAGAGTCCTAAGATTTATGTGGAGCCACAAAAGACCCCAGTTAGCCCCAGCAATCTTGAGCAAGACGAACAAAGCTGTAGGCATCACACTTTCTGATTTAACTTACATCACAAAGCTGTAGTAATTAAAACAGTGTGGTACTGGCGTAAAACAGACCTAAGATCAGTAAAAGAGAAGAGAGAAAGTCCAGAACAAAAGCCATGCATACATGGCTGTCTAATTTACAACAAAGGAGCCAAGAATAGACAACAGGAAAAGGATAGTCCCTCTAATAACTGGTGCTGGAGAAACTGGACAGGCACATGCAAAAGAATGAAACTGGACCCGATTTTACACACAAAAATCAATTCAGAAGAGGATTAGAGGGGCGCCTGGGTGGCTCAGTCATTAAATGGCTGCCTTCAGCTCAGGTCATGATCCCAGGGTCCTGGGATTAAGCCCTGCATGGGGCTTTCTGCTCAGCCAGGAGCCTGCTTCCCCCTTTCCCTCTGCCTGCCGCTCTGCCTACTTGGCACTGTCAGATAAATAAAATCTTTAAATTTTTTTTTTAATTTTAAAAAAATTTAAAAAATGGATTAGAGCCTTAACATAAGAACTGAAAACATGGAACTCGTAGAATAAAATATAGGCTCCTTGATATAATATAAGCTCCTTGATATAATATAAGCTCCTTGATGTCAGTCTTGGTGAGGATTTTTTTTATTTTGACACCAGAAGTGCAAGGAACAAACGCAAAGGGAGAAAAAGAAGAAGAAAGAAAAGAAGCACCAAATGGGGCTACATCAAACTAAAAGTGCTCCCACACAGCAAAGGAAACCATCAAGAAAATGAAAAGGCAACTTCCAGAATGGGAGAAAATATTTGGAAATCTAATAAGGGGTTAGTATTCAAAATACACAAAGAACTCCTCACGCCATCAGGGAAATGCAAGTCATAACCACGGGGGGACCTCACTTCATACCTACCTGTTCGGATGGCAGTGATGGAAGAGCCAAGAGAGAAGCCCTGGTGAGGAAGTGAGGGGACCCTCACACCCTGTTGATGGAAGCTGGTCACCCACCGCGGAAAACAGTACAGAGTTTGCTCGATAACTTAGAGATAGAACTACCAGGTGATCCAGCCAACCCCCTTCTGGTATAGATCCAAAGGAAATGAAAGACCTACACTCCCACATTCACTGCAGCAATTTCCCCAGTAGCTACGATACAGAAACCACCGGAGCATCGGTTCGTGGATGAATGGACAAAGGGGAGGGGGGTCTACACATAGTGGAAGATTATTCTGCCACGAGAAGGAAAGCTATGGTGCTGGTGCAGCAACGTGGACCTGGACGGCAGGATGTTAAGTGAAGGTAGGCACACATGGAAAGACATGAAAAGACGACTACATGGTTTCACTTCTATGTGGAATCTAGAAGAGTCCAGCTCAAAGAGACAATAGAAAAGTGGTTACCAAGGGCCTGGGAAAATAGGGAGAGGCTGGTCAAAGGGTACAGACTTTCAGCTGTGAGGGGAGTACGTTCGGAGGGTCTAACGTACAACCGTGTGGTGGTTGGGAACACTGCTGTAGAACTGAAATGTACCAAGAGGACAACCCAGATGTTCTCCCACACAGGAAAAGGTCAGTATGTGAAGTGATGGGTGTGTTAATTAACTAGAAGGGGGTATCTTTTATAATGTATATACCTTATAACTTTAGGTTATAATTTTATTTGTCAGTTACACTTAGATAAAGCTGGGGGGGAAAGAATCAAGGCTCTGTGGGAGAAGTAGGGTAAAAAGCTCTTATGTGCCAGGGCGCCTGGGTGGCTCAGTGGGTTAAGCCACTGCCTTCAGCTTGGGTCATGATCTCAGGGTCCTGGGATTGAGCCCCACATCGGGCTCTCTGTTCAGCAGGGAGACTGCTTCTCTCCCCGCCCCCACCTCTCTGCTTGCCTCTCTGCCTACTTGTGATTTCTGTCAAATAAATAAATAAAATCTTTAAAAAAGAAAGAAAGAAAGAAAGAAAAAGCTCCTATGTGCCATTTTGCTGACACCACTTCCTTATTTTAATTTCAAACCTGAAACAGACAACTCGACCGCTTGGGTCTGAGACACTGCAAGAGCCCTGGTGTCCTGCCAGTCACAGGACCAAACTCTCTCCTGTGCATTTAGAATGATCTAGATTGCAGGTAAGACTTCCAGGGATCTTCCCTGCTAACCACTTCTCCAGACCCCTCTGGCTAAACCCTCCGACTCTCTGCTGATGCTTGCATACACAAAAACTTTTGTCCAGCCTCCTCTGCTCTTCCAGGATCTCCAATGTTCTGACCCCCAGAGGTTCAGGGACCCAGGCTCTCCCTCATTCTTCAGGTCTCTGAGCAAATCTCTCCTCTTCAGAGGACTTCCCTGACCCCCGGATAATGTGGGATTGACCCACACCACCACCCCCGGCATGCTCCTGTTGGCACAACCACTTCCTTGTTTGCTTTCAGTCTGTCTTGTACACGCATCAATTCCACAAGCGCAAGGACAGTCTTTGTGTGATGCCACACACCTAGACCCTGCATTCGACAGGCCCTCCGGAATGGCGTACTGAATGAATAAACATGTCTGAATTTCACATATGCAGGGGACATTGATAACATCAGACTTGTCTGGAATGCATGAAAAATTAATTGTTTCCTATTAATTAATAATTTTTAAAAGCCAAACCTCTGACTCAAGAGAGAGACCTTTCTTCTGTCCCACATGGCTCGGTGTGTTCACTTCTAATTACACACCAGTGTGTTCCAGCCCATCTTCTAGAAAGAACCAGTTCTCCTGGCTGCGGACGCCAATAAAGACCATTATTCCCTAGAATCCTGGAGCCTGCCAGGCTGGGATCTGCCTTCTGGCATTCTGCAGCCACCAGCCGCCTTCTTGCCTGTAAAGGGCTTGCTGCTGGGCTCGACAGCTCCTCAGGGACAGGTAAGAGCAGGGCGGCTGGCCCCCTGCCATTTACCAGCCAAATGTGAAACACAACTTCGCCGGGGCGTCTGTCGGACAAGGTGAGTCACGGGAGGGTCTGAGGCAGGCGAGACGCTTGCTACCTTAGATTGTGCAAACATGAGAGGCTGTGGTGCAGAAACACCTGCGCCGGGCCGCGCCCTGTCCGACATCTTGTCCCTTCCCCCGAAGGGGGCAGAGGGGACAGGGTCCCTCTGGGCACAACAGGCCTTGCAGAAAGTCCTTCTCAAGCCAACGTCCTGGACAACCCCAGGGGCCCTGACGGGGACCAGCACTGCCCTGAGTGGGTCCAGGCCCCCTCGCAGCATTGTGGCGACGGGGCCCAGAGCCCCTCTCCCACCCCACCCCCCACGGCCTCATCCTCAGCACTCATCTCTTTGGTCCTGCGTCCCTGTTGACGTCAGAGGCAAGCCTGCCCCCTCCGTGTCCCACTCTCTGCCCCCACGAGGCCCTGCACACCCCACCTTTTGCCCCCAGCTCCCGAAACACTGCTGCTGCCTCGCCCTCGGCATCTCACGGCCAGCCCCAAACAAAACCCCCACATCCTCCGTCTCTCGGCGCACGCGTGCCTGGTGTTTCTGCTCTAACTGAAGGTGCCCCACGGCCGAGGCCCCCTTCCCCTCAGCGACCCGTGACAAATGATCACAAACCAGAGTGGCTTGACACAACTCAAATTAACTTAGGGTTCTGGAGTCAGAAATCCCAAATGGTCTCCCTGGGCTAAAACCAAGGTGTCCACGGAGCCTTGTTCTTTCTGGAGGCTCGAGGGGAGAATCCGCGTCCTGGCCTGGGGCCCGTTCCAACTTCCACGCCGGAGATCACATACCCTCACCCCTGACCCCAGCCTCCCTCTTTAAGGACCCTGATGATTACACTGGGCTCACCTGGAAAGTGCAAGAAGCCACTCTCCCCAGCCCGAGAGCAGTACTCACACCTGCAGCGCGCACGGCGTCACCCCAGGTGCTGGGGACTGCGAGGTGCGCACACGGCGTCCCCCCAGGTGCTGGGGACTGCGAGGTGGACGTCAGGGGGACTGCTGTCTGGCCGGCAGCCTTTCCATCCCCGGGACCGGGATTGGCATGCAGTCACCTTCCTTACTCTACCCCCAGGCAATGTCCTCATTTCCTGGTGACTTTAGCTCCGGGGTCAGAGAACTTTCTTCTGCTTCTCCTCTTGGCTTAATTTTTTGGGCAATTGTAGCATCTGTTGAAGGATCCTTTTCTCATCCCGACTTCTCAGTTTCTTAAATTCTTCTGTCCTGTGATCTGTCCCCCTCTTCGGCCATCATACCCTAGAGCTGAGGTTCTCAAATTTTCGTGTTTATCCGAGAACCCTGGGACTTGTTCAAACACAGACGGCCGGTCCATCCCCAGAGATTCTGAGGAGGCAGGTCTGGGGTGGGCCAGAGAACCTGCATTTCAATCAGGGTCCTGGGATGTCACGCAGAAGCAGAACCATCACGCTGACCCTGAGATCACCAGTCACGGTGGCTCCGCCCTCCAGTTTCCAGCCCCTCACTCTGACCCTGACCCCTCCCTCTCTAGCTCCTGACTCCAGTAACCCTACGTCCCACCTGTCCCCGGCAATCCTCTGCCCCTACAACCTCTCCCCGTGGCCTTCCCCTTGATCTGCCTCCTCCTCCCCTTTCCCAGCTTCAATCTCAAGGCCAAGCGTCATCATCTCACCTGTGCTGGTTAAACCCAGCGCTGTTTGCTCTGTGCCCATGAACATGCTACAGCAAAGCACAAACGTACTGTCCACGCGTGCCGGCCAGTGACCTCTACCAGGGCTGGGACCCCCGAGTCCCTTGCTCCTCATCCGAAGCTGTCAGCTCTGCTGGAGGAGCCTTCGCACCTTCCCGACCTCCCCCCACGTCAACCGTCAGCACCTCCCCCACCCTCCCCGTCTCCCCGGGACCCTATCTCATGAGGGGGATAGGAGCAGCCGGCAGAAGCTGCTGGGAGCCCTGCTCAGTGACACTCCCGGGAACTGCCCTGCCCCCGCGGTCTGAGTCTCCTTCCTCCCGCCCTCCCAGGACACCACCCAGCCCTCTCCCACCGTCGTCGGGCCCATCCTTCCCTGCACCCCAGAGAAGTCTGACCAAAATACACACGAGCACTCATTTCTCCTCCTTTAAAAATAATGGTTGGCTTCCCAATCCCGTTCAGCTCTTGCCTTCTGATTTCCTTCGCAGCCGAACTCCTGAAACGCAGGGCATGTCCACTTACTCCCACACCCTCCCCACCAGCCTCTCTCCTGCTCACTCCCACCAGCTTTGACATCCCTGACACCACCTGGTCCAAGCCACCAGCGACTCGAAGGTCACCATTAAACCCAGTGGCCACCTGCCCAGCACCATCCCCCTGGATGGGCTAGCCTCGCTGGCCAGCTGAGCACTCCTGTCTTGCTGTTTCCCTTGTGCCCCCCTGAGCCCCCCCCCACTCCTCCCTTCTGTTGCTGGTTCCTTCTCATGTCCCCAACATTTGAATACCTCCCTTTTCCATCTGCACTCATTTCCTTAGTGACCTCATCCAATTTCATAGTTTTAAATACTACTTAAGTGCACAAGACTCTCAGATTTATATACCTGCCTGGATTCCAGGTTCGACGACCCACCTGCCTGCTTGGACGAAGCCTCCTTGGAACCCCACAGAGAGAAACTGAGGCCCTCAGTCAACAGCCCCATGAAGAACCGAACCCTGCCAACAGCAGCTGATGGTGCCCCATGGGACCTGGAGGGGACTCTGGCCCTGGCCAGCTCCACGACATGGGACCTGGAACTGGGCTCCATGGGACCTGGAGCCCAGCTCCATGACAAATCCTGAGTAGGGGACCCAGCTAAGCTGCTCCCGGGTTCCCAACTCTCAGAAACTCTAAGATGATAAACATGCTGTTCTAAGCTGCTTTTTGTTTTTGTTTTTATCTTATTTATTAATTTATTTATTTGAGGGAAAGAGCGCGGCAGCACGGGGGGAGGGGGAAGTATGAGGAGGGCTGAGGGAGCGGGGGAAGCAGGCTCCCGCCAAGCAGGAAGCCTGATGTGGGGCTCCATCCCAGGACCCTGAGATCATGACCTGAGCCAAAGGTGGACATTCAACTGACTGAGCCCCCAGGTGGCCCTAAACTGCTAAGTTTTGAGGCAATTTCTTATACGGCAATGAATAACACACACAGAGAGGTCTAGTCACCAGCCTGAAGTCACAGAGCTTGTTGGAAGGGAGTCAGGGTCCAAGCCCGGTTTATCCTCTGGAAGTTGTGCTTTATATCGTTGAAACATACCAGTTCCCAGAATATTCCGTGTTATGAGGGGCATTTCCACCAGCATCCCCACAAAGCAGATGGGTGTGAGGCTGCTGGGCCTGCACATGTGCCTCCGGACTGATCCTCAAGCGTCCTCCACCCATTATTCAGCGGCCGGAACTGGTTTGAAGGCTCGGATCAGACCCAGTCACTCTGGGAATTGAAGCCCTGGCATGACCCATTGATGGGGCTCTTGGGGCTGCCATGATGAGGTCCTGCCCACTCCTGTCCCACCTGGAGTCCGGGGCAGGGGGGCTGTGTTTGCTGCACACAGGACCAGCCCAAGGATTCCCCTCCCCCAACCCCACAAGCCCTGGGGGCTTCCCTGTCCCCACCTGGGTCCTTCCTTCCAGGAGGGCTGCCCCGGTCCCGGTTCCACCCCCCACTCCCCTGGGCACAACCCCATCCCTTTAGCTTCATGCTCTCCCTTCTGGCTTCCAGCAGGCCACCTCTACACAGGCGAAGTGTCCCCTGTCAAACCAGAAACAAGAACAGAAACACCACTAACCTCGCTGCTGCCTCCAGCCATGGGCCTGGCTCTCTCACACCCTTCCCAGCCAAGCGTCTAAGAAGTGTTTGGTGTGTCCTGTTCCTGTTTCCTCTTCTGCTCTCTCCTCAGCTGCTGCCCCCACCACTCTGCTGCGACCAAGGTGACCGGCACCCTTCTCGGGCTGAATCAAATGGAGTCTTCTCGAGCCTTCTCTTCCTGGACTTCTCTGCCGCATTTCACACTATTGAGTTCTCTCCGCCAGGTGAACCTGTCCCTTTCCCCCGGGTTTTCAGGACCCCCATGCCCCACCCAGGCATTTCCCCGGGTCCTGCCCTCCGACCCCTCTTCCTCTACAGCTAAAACAGGGGCTCCCCAGGCTCCAACCCCAGGTCCTTATCTTCCCGCCAGAGGGACCCCACAGTTTTGAGTCCCATCCTGAGACCAGCAATGTCTGTATCCATTTGCTCCAGCTCGAATCGTCCCTTACTACTGATGCCCCATGTGGACATCGCTTTGGCCCTTCACACTGTCATTTTGTCACGGCCAGAATGGAATTCAACATCTCTGCCATGCCTGCAAGATGGGCTTCTCCTGTGAACCCCTCCCAGAAAATGACCCCACCATCTGTCCTGTTGCTGAACCTAGAACCCCAGGCTTCAGCTTCAGCTCCTCCCAGCTCCCCAGGCCAGACTGGCTACCTGCCACCCCTCTGCCTCCCTCCATCTCCATGGTCCATGGTCCTCCATGTTTTGGTCTAGGGCCTGTCATCTGATCTCTCCGCTGTCTTCCCCATAAGGAAGTCAGTCCTTGAGAGCAAGGCCCGTCTGTCTGTGCCCACAGGCATAAGACAGGCCAGGCATGCAGCAGGGGCTCCTGTATCCAACAACGGCGCGGGTATGTTTGCTGTTTTCTCTAGAATCCTTGGCTGTAGCCTTCTGAGAAGACCCTGTAGGACAACCTACATGGTCTGGGGGTGAGAAGGAGTATATATATTCCCCTTGACCAACTGGAACCCTAAATCCGAACTCAGTCACTCCTTCGGTGTCCAGGCTGGCGCGGAAGAGAGCAAACCCACGGCAGCAGGAGGAGGGAGACCCAGGAAAGGAGGCATCAGAGGAGTCGTGTGGTCAGCTCAAGGATGGCACCCATGATGTCCACATCCTCCATCCTGGATCCTATGAAGATGTCACCTTCCACGGTAAAAGTGACTGTGCAGCTGTGCGGAGGAACCATGAGATCCCGAGATGGTCCTGGATTATCTAGGTGGACCTCACAGAACCACAAGGGGCCTTAAAGGAGGGAGGCAGAAGGGTCAGGCTCCAAGAAGGGACAGGAAGCAGAGGACATAGGCATGTGCACCAAGGAACGTGGGCAGCTTCTAGAACCTGGAAAAGGCAAAGAAAGATTCTTCTCGGAGCCTCCAGAAGCAATCGGCTATGCCGACCTCTTGATTTTAGGGCTGCTGACCCCGAGAAACGCAAGATAACACATTTTTGTTTGAAGCCATTCAGTCCGTGATGATTTGTTATGTCAACAATAGGAAACACATACAGATGGTAATATTTACTCTTTCCTGACTACCAGGCTCGTGCCAGCCCCTGCATCGGATCCTTGCACGGAGTGGGAACTCCTGCGTGGGGGAACCCCCACCGTGAGCATGTCTTGACGCGGGGCCTTTGGGGCGGTCAAGGCCTTGAAGAGCTCAGAACATTATGACTGTCTAAAAGGTGGATCACGTGTTTGGCATTTCCTAACCGACCGAAGAGGTCCTGTGGAGCAGACCACTGCCCTGGACGGATTCTGGGGGCATATCACTCTGAAGGGCTGAGCTACGTGATCCTAAAGTTCTCCGTTCATGTATGAAGGACAGGATTCTCATTTCAGCCCCCTGTGAGCAGGTGTGAGAGCCTCTTCCTGAGAGGGAGTCCTCCCTGTGATGTCCCTGGGGCTGCTGTGACCAACCGCCACAAACATGTAGCTGAAAGCAATCGTGATGAGCTTACAGTCTGTGAGGGCGGAAGCCTCTCTGGGCTAAAAGCAAGCTGTTGCCAGGGCTGTGTTCCCTCTGGAGGCTCTAAGAGTTCCCTGCCATTTCCAGTCTCTGGAGGCCACCGGCATGCCTTGGCTCGTGGCCCCCTCCCCCATCTTCAAAGCTGGCAATGCCAGGTAGAGCCTTTCTTGCCATATCCCCTGGACACCGACGCCCCTGCCTCCCCCTTCCACTGCTAAGGGTCCTGTGGTTACACTGGATCTACTCCAGGCCACCCTCCCTACCAGAAGACCAGTGCATCAGCAAACTTAATCCCTCCTCCCCCCACATAGTACAAATACGGAGGTTCTGGGGACCAGGATTGGCACATCCTTAGAGGCTATTCCTCCTTTCTCTACAGTGAACTCAGCAGTAACGCCTCCCATTTATGGTGCTGGTTATATTCTCACTATGCTCTTGAAGGGAGGGGCCAGCATCAGCCCCACCTTCACAGGAAGCTGGGCCTCACAGGTGTGAATCCACCTGCCCAGAGGGCCTGGGTGGGGAACGCTGCCTTGCTGGGACTCATGCCTCAGGAGTCCTTGCTCTTGGCCACTACGGGAGGTCTGTCCCCCCACCATGGGCCACCCCGTCCCCTGAAGACTACAGCCTCTGGTTGTTTCACACAGAGGAACGGCTGAGACCATTCCTGGGCTCAAAGCAGCCACTTACACAGGCAAGTGCCCCACCTGTCTGAGCCCAAGGCCTACAGGTCTGAGCTGCCCCTGGGGGCTGCGGGGTGGGCTGGCGAGTCTCTTGCTGGCATTATAAAGCCTCGGACAACACCTGAAATCTGAACCAGGAAGCAAATTTGCATCTACTGAGTGCCTGGGCCAGGTGCGCTCACACAGGCTTGCTGGCGTTAATCCATCCCCAGCACTCTCGGAGACGAGTCATAATACCATCATCCTCTTGCACAGCTGGGGAAACGGAGGCCCAGAGAGCTGTCTTACGAGCTCCCATTATTCATTCACGTAATCAACTGATAGATACGGATACTGACTACGTGCCCAGCAGGGGAGACAGACTGTAATCAGGACGCAGAGAAGAGCAACTTTTCCACACAGGAATGTAGGTCAGGGTAGGAGGGCTCTCGCAGGCGGGTGGGTGGCGGCAGGGAGGGGTAGCCGGCAGAGTCATGGGTCGCATTTACTATGTGCCTGGCACCACGCTGAGCCCGTTCCAGGAATCCTGTCCTTAGAAGGGGGTCCAGGAATCACAGCCACCTTGCAAGGCAGGTCTCCCCTCGTCTCCCAGGTGAGGTGGGAGGGTCAGAGAGGATCCCTGCTGACGACCACCCAGCGTGAAGTGGCAAAGTTAGGATCCGAACCTGGGGCTGTGTGCGCCCAAGGCAGGAGCGCTCACAACCCCCACACTTGTCCCCGGAGAACCACGGGGCCATCGGAGGTGCTGCTCACAAGTCTCAGGTCTGGGGTCGAAGTGCTCCACCAAAGTGTGCCTGGGGCTGTCCTCGGTTGCCGAGGAAGAGGAGGAGGAGAAGGTGCTCCTCAGGGTGGGTGGAGGAGAACGCGCCACGGAGGCTTGTTTTTAGTCTAAAAACCTGAGTCTGGCCATAAACATGCACGTGGAAACGCACACCTTCTCCACGTGAATGTCCGGAGCCTGAGATACCCACCCACCTCCCCCAGCCATTGGAGGTGACCTCTGCCTGCTGGCTGGAGCCCCTAATCCTTCCCTAAGTGGATGCAGCTCGGGCTTGTCTTTAGAAACAGGAACGACTGCCTTCCCCGTGAGCGTCCCCACCTCCCAACACCCGAATGTGCAAAGATCGAAGCTGTGGGCCCAGACAAGGCAAAGTGCGTGCAGCCATCCCCCTTAACGCTCCACACGGAGGCCGATTCTAGGCCCAGAAGCATTTCCTGGCCTCTGGGAGCGGAGATGGGGGTCTCTCAGTGGAGCCCTACTGCCCCCTAGAGGGACAGATTCTGGAGGCTCCGCTGGGGACACGCAGGCCCAGAGCCTAGGGGTCTAGGGCCCTCCCTGTGCCCACCAGAGCAGCTCCTGGGGGGGGGAGCTTTGTCGCTCCTCTGGTCCTCTCCCCAGGACAATGTCAGCCTGACCTCAGTCCATCTGCTGAGGCACGACGTGTAGGAGGCCCGGAGCCCTGCCAGCCCAGGCAGGTCCCTGGCTCGTGGGCTGAATCCCAGGGACTCTGCTTGCTCTGCCCAGAGTAGGGACCAGCGTCCACAGGCACCTCTGCCAGGCCGCTCCAAGTATTGGTTGTACATTCCCGAGCCCTGAGCAGAGTATAACGTCTCACACCGCCTACTCGAACTCAAACAAAACCCAACAGTAGACTGTAAAACAAGGAAGTCCAAGACGTTTCCGAGTGTTGTGTGATGACTACGTTGAAGTCTTTTTCATTTTTTTAGAATAAATACCCCAAAGTGTTAACAAAAAGGGTTTGGTGCATCACTTTGCTCTGCACTAATAACGCTAATACTGAAGTCTTCTTTCGTGAGGACTGGCTACTGCTCTTGGAGTACTACAGCCGTCTGAAGGCTCCTCCTGGCTCCCTCACCTGGTCCGCAGGATGGCTCTCCCCGGCTGTGTTGTCACCATCGGCACTTTACGCAGGAGGACACTGAGGCACAGAGAGAGTAGGCGACTTGCCCAAGATCACACAGGGACACAGTGACGGGGAAAGAACCACCGGGTCCTTCTCAGCATCCGGGGCCAGCCTGTGGGTCATGTCCTCTGCCCTCCCTGGTTAGAGCTGGCCCACCCCACCCCACCCGTATCGGCCTTGCCTCTCCCTCATTCCCTGGGCGACTCCCCCTCCAACAGCATTCGTGTTTCCGGTCTTGCGAGGTCAGCCTCCCCCGCCGCAAGGTCAGCTCTGGGATCTGCTGGGGTTGCTTTAGTAGCCTGTGCCTGGGCCTGGAACATGGCAGCCATCGCTTGATGTTTGTGGGATGAACGAATGACTGAAGAAACGGGTGAAGACGTACAGTTTGTATTCTCAAGAAGCTCCCACTGGATGGGGGAAAATCGATCTTACTGACTGTAGGAAGTTAAATGGTGCCCCCCCACCCCGAAACGCCCACCAGGAGCCCATGAGTGCTACCTTATTTGGAAAAAGGGTCTTGGGGGGATGTAATTAGGGTCATGATCTCAAGAGAAGATCATCCTGGGCCACCTGGGTAGGCCCTGAATCCAAGGATAAGTGTCCACCCAAGAGGGCAAGACCCAGTGCGAAGTGGCAGCAGGCCATGGAGATGCAGGAGGGGGCACGGCCCCAAGCCAAGGAGCACCCGGGGCCGCGGGGAAGCCACAGGAAGCAATGCAGGACTCCTCCCAGAAGCCTCTGGAGGGAGGAGGGCCAACACCTTGACCGTGGACTTCCGCATTCAGATCAGTAAGACAGTAAATGTTTTTTGCAAACCCATATTGTTGTTTTAGGCCACTCAGTCTGTGGCACTTTGCTGCCGCGTGGCCCTGGGAGACTGATGCGTTGCCCAACCACGCAAACATCCCACAGAAGCACTCCCAGGACCCGCACCGGAGACGCTGTTCTGGCAAGAGACAAAGCCAACTGGGCCCTCCTTCCCGGCTCCCGCTGCTGCCCTGGAGACGGAGACACCGGAATCCAAAGCCGCCTCCCAGGGGGAGCTTTTCTGAATCCCGGGCTCAGAGGGGATTTCTCCCTGGTTCTCCTACAGGCTGTGGACTCCTGGGGGAATGAACACCTCCCACCTCGCCAGTCTCCCTCCATGAAGCCATCTGGCAGATCCCAGAGGCATACACAGCAAGAGATGGAAACAGCAGCCTCA
The DNA here is from genome assembly GCF_030435805.1 of Mustela lutreola. Lineage (NCBI taxonomy): Eukaryota > Metazoa > Chordata > Mammalia > Carnivora > Mustelidae > Mustela > Mustela lutreola. The sequence goes on from NC_081298.1 coordinate 10,076,100, forward strand.
TCCTTGGTCAACCATAGCTCTCCGCTGCCCCCGACCCTATGCACCCAGCTGCCCACCTGCTCTCCGCTTCCAACACTAACCTCCGACAGCACGCACGCCCTGCTCGCTGCCTGTGACCGCCCTCTCCCATACCCAGCCTGGGCTCATGCTTTCTGCCTCTTGGCTCTGTGCTCCTAATCACTGGACCCCTATGACAGCCTTGACCCAGTGGGTCAAGGGCACTGACCTTCCACCCTGACCCTGCCAGCCCCTGAGCAGGGGGTACCTGACAATGCCACTCGGACCTCAGACTCCAGAGTGGCCTGCCTGAGAGGAGATGTGAGCACACGATGAGGTCACCCGTGGGACCCCCCGGAAGCCGGACGGACAGTCTGTGGTAGGTAAGCCTACCACAGTGAGACGGCTGGTGTCGTGCGTGGTGATGACGATGGCAATCATCATTGTCACTCCCAGCGCAGCCAGGCCAGCACGCTTCCGGGGTATGACCGGGATGCAGCCCCACTTCCCTTCAGGCCCGCACGCCCCGGGAGCCGCGGGAAGGTCCTGGTCCCAAGCATACGCCCAGGCCTGGCTCTCGTCCACTCAGTGTCCTTTCTCCTTCTGAGCTGGTTTCTGTGGTGCTGAGAGATGTTTTCAAAATGATGCGAGCATATTTCTGAGGTCAACTCCTAATCAAAAACGACTCCCAGACGGTGCCCTGGTTTAAAAAGAAAGAAAGAAGAAATTAAGTGAGTCATCATCCAAACCATTTGAATGAAACAAAGACACAACAAACTCTGCTTTCCTCCTGCGCCAGAACGGATGACCTCAGTCCTGCAGAGAGGCAGCTGGAGGGAATTAATGGGGGCTCTCCGGCCCCCCGAGATAGTGGGGACCGCAGAGCCGACCCGCACAATTCACGGCAAGAAACACGGGGGTACGGAGGGGCCAGCAGCAAGGGCTGCGGCTCCCGAGAAGGCCCTGGGAAGCCCACACCAGTGCGTGGCGGAGCCAGGAGGCCAACAGACTGCAGACCCAGGAGGACCATGGAGAGACCCCAAAGTTGGGCTGACTCCACCCTACACTACTTCCGGGGAGCTGGAAGATCCTGCTAGACCAAGATGGGGTTTTACAAATGTCCATAATGCCCTGACTGGTGATTCTATTTGCTCCAGATTGTCCCTGGGCTGCCCCATCCAACACCCCTCTCTCTGGGGAAGAACTAGCAGCCATTTCCCAGGAATGCTGGGGCTCCCTTAATTTGTAAGATTTGTTTATTTTGAGAGTGAGAGAGAGAGCGCACATGTGCATGAGCGTGAGTGGGGAAGGGGCAGAGGGAGAGGGAAAGAGAATCCCAAGCAGACTGCACTGAGCACAGAGCCCAACATGGGGCTTGATCCCATGACCCCGAGATCATGACCTGAGCCAAAACCAAGAGTCAGAGGCCTAACTGACCTAGACACCCTTGGGGCTCCCCTTAAAATGCTGAGTTTGCCAAGGTTCTGAACTCGGAAGGCTTTGCCAGACTGACTTCTCCAGAGTTGGAGAGAGCCCTAACTGGACAGAGCAGAGGGATCAGGCCGAGCAGGCTGCTGTTCTTCCAAAACATGTAACTTCCACTCAGGACTGTCAGGATGGTTTGCTGCACTTAGAGAATCAAGTTTTTTGAAAATTGAAGTTGTTTCTAGAATGACAGCAATCACATATGCACATGAGAACACTCTTTTCAATAATAAGAATTAGCAGTGAACATGAAGACACAGTTAGTATGAGGACATTAACATGGACACGGAAAAAGTACAACATGAAAATTCTTCTTCCTCCACGGTCCTCAGGAGTCCTTGGCTCTTCTTGTTTTTCTGATGGTAATGTTTACCCTGAATGATACGTTTATTTCTACTTACCAATGTTGAATGGTACTGAACGATTTCTTCCATTGAGAGATGAGGGAATTAATGCAGTTACTCTGATTTTTGTTCTCTGCCCCCCTTCTTTCCCATGCATGTTTGTTATGTGAGTTTACTTTGTGGACCCTGAGGTCAATCTGTCTGAATTCAAATCCCACCTCTCCCACTTCTTGCTGTGTAACTTTGGGCAAGTTGCTTAACCTCTCTGTGTTCCAGTGTCCTCATTGGTAAAAATGTAGATAATGCTAATTTTTGCTTCATAAAGTTGTCATGAAGATTAAATGTGCTAATTCATGCGAAGTGCTTAAAACAGTGCCTGCTGTGGAATTTTTTGATAAATTACCATTAATGTGTTTTTATTACTTAAATGATTTCCCATTATTCTGCTGTAGAATTTGGAACTAAGTCTTCTTTGAATTGTCAATAGGCTGACCTATTAAACATTGAAAACCAAGACCAATAAATAATAGTATTTGCTACAAGTGAATGGACCCAAGGAGAAGGAGATGTGATCCTGGGTCACTGGACCTTTACCACTTAAAGGAGAATCTTCTAAGCATCAAGTCTAATACATTGCCTTCATTTCTTTCTGGTATAACTTGCCTCTTTGGTAGAACAGTCTACTGCCACTTAAAAAAAAAATGTGCATGCTCTGCTCTTAGATTCTTTTCCAGGAGGTTGACATAGACCTTTGAGCCATTTTCTCATATAGAGTACGAGGACTGTAAATGTTTGAGTTCCGGAATGTCTGGGAATATCTTTATTTTGTATAGCTACATCCAAGGAACTCTGGATTGAGAATCATTTACCCTCAGACTGTGGAAGACTAAGCTTTATTATCTTCCGCCATCCAAGCAGACGACAAATCTGGTGTGGATCTGAGTCTGTCTTGTGTAGTTCTGATTCTTTAAAATGATTATGTTCTGAAGGCTGAGGGTAGCCTCTTCATTCTCAAAGTTTTAAAAACTGCCCCTGATGTCTGGAGGCAGGCATCAGGAATGAAAGTCAGTGGAACATGTAATCTGCAGACCTTAAGTCTCTCCTGGAGTGCAATGAAATATTCTTCTCATTTCTTTAATTACCTGTGCCCCCACCCCCCATCCATTCTCTTTCTTCCTTGGGAATTCCCATTTTCCAGGGGTTAGAACTCCTGGATTTATCTCCTCTGTCTCAACTTCCTCATATTCTCTAGGGTTTGCTCTTTACATTTGGGGCTATTTCTTCTGTTCCATTCTTGAGATACTAACTCTATTGCCAGCTGGGTGATGCCCACTCACTGGACATTTTTTTTTTCAGCCCACTCACTGAAATCTTCGAATGCGATCATATTTCTTTCATTTTCTTCTTCTCGGATGACTACATTTTCACACCAACCTACTCTTGTTGATGCAAAAGTCTCTCAAATCCTTTTGAAGATGCAAACTAGAACAAAATCACTTTTCTCCTCCTCCCTGGATTATCTGTGCTTCTTCCAGAGTGAAGTAGTCAGTGTATCCACAGTGGTCCTTCCCTTTTGTGGTATTTGTTTTCTCCAAGCACCTTGAGATCCCCTGAATGTTGTTTTGCACTGACAAACACAGGATCAAGCTGGTCAATGTCTGTGAGAGGCGTGGTCTTCCTCTGCAACTCCAAATGGTTTCCTTCCCCCAGTGGACCTCTCCTTGGACGGATGAGATGGGCCATGGGCAGGGCATACCCACGAGCAAGGCTCCCTAAGGTACAAGAGCAGAGAGCAAACTGGCAGGCCAAGGAGATTCCAAATCGCCAAAGAGGATCAAACAAATGAGGCGTTCATTTTTCTCCAGAGGAAGGAAGTCAGAGGGCAGGAAATCCACAGGTGTTAAGGTGGCTCGGCAATACCATCCATCATCCATCATCCATCGTCCAACCATCCATCCATCATCCATCGTCCATCTATCGCCATCATCCATTGTCCAACCATCCATCCATCCATCCATCCATCCATCATCCATCGTCCATCAAGGCTCCTCTGAGATGCCCACTTCTCATGTGTGACACTTACATGGTTGCTGCACCTTGAAGCTTCGCTCCTGAGCTTCTGGTAAGAAGGAAGACCAGGGAAGCAAGAAGGCAGGGCATTTACATCGGGAGACGGAAAGCCACTCCAGAAATCCCCAACAGATTTCCGCTCACACTCGTGATCTCAAGGGAGATTGGGAGATAGAACTTTTTAGCCAAATGCTTTGTGATCTTGAGCAAACCAGGGTTCCTCTTAGGAAGGAAGAAGGAAACCAGATGCTGGGTAAGTGACCAAGTGTGTGTGGGATGGATGCTTCCAAATCCTTCCCCTACCACTCCTGGGAGCTGCTTATTCCTCCCCTACCAGCCCCATGTCTGCGAGAAAGATCTCGATTTTCTCTCCTCTCTTAGCCCAGTAGTGGAGACTGCTCTTTGTCCCCCAATATTGATTCTTGCCCCACTTTTTAGTACTAGAACTCCCATTTCTACTGAGCACCTGGCCACCGAGAAGAGCCACACTCCCAACCTTCTGTGCATCTGGTGTGCCTGGGTGACCAAGTCCCAGCCAACAGAGTGGTGGCACAAGGGAAGGATCCCACTTTTGGGTGTGCTCATAAAAGGGGAGCGGGGGTGTCCTCTCCCGTTCACTCCTTCCATTGGCTAGGCTGCAGTTGTGATGGAGGCTTTTCTGGAACATGCCTGGGGATGGTAAAACATCAAGGCAGAGAGAGCAAGGACCTGAGATGATGGACACCTCCTCAGGGTCTCTGTGGCAAATGCTGAGTCCAAAAAGCCACCTTCCAGATGCCTTCTCAGAGGTGCCCGGGTGGCTCAGTCAGTTAAGCATCCGCCTTTGACTCAGGTCATATTCTGGGGTCCTGGGATGGAGCCCCATTTCGGGTTCCCTGCTCAGTGGGGAGTCTGCTTCTTCCTTTCCTCCCTGCTCGCGCTCTCTCCCCCATCTCTGTCACTATTTCTGTCTCTCTCTCTCAAATAAATAAAATCTTTAAAAAAAAAAAAGATTTCCTCTCAGTCCCATTAAAAAAAAAAAAAATCACCATCACCAGCTGTAGACAGAATAATAGCCCAAGATAGCCACGTCCCAATCCCCAGAACCAATGAATATGTTCCCTTAAGTGGCAAAAGGGGCTTCACAGATGTGATCGAGGATTCAGGGATGGGAAGATCACCCTGGGCAACCTGGGGCAGCCAAACATCATCACAAGGGTCTGTAAAAGACGGGAACACGCCGGTCAGAGTCAGAGGGGGAGATGTGGTGATAGAAGTCGGGGTCAGAGACAGAGGTTTAAAGATGCTGCTGTGGGGTGCCTGGGGGGCTTGGTCAGTTGGGCATCTGACTCTTGATTCCCTGATCTCAGGGTGGTGAGATGAAGCCCTGCTTCTGGCTCCACGCTCAGTGTGTGTATGTGGTGGGGGGTCTGCTGGAGCTTCTCTCTCTTCCTCTCCCTCTGCCTCTCCCCCCTCCCCCCTCCCTCTCCAAAATAAATAAATAAATATTAAAAAAAAAAAAAAAAAAGATGCTGCTGGCTTTGAAGACGACGGTAAGAGCCACAACCCAAGAATGCAGCTTCTGGAAGCTAGACAAAGCAAGGGAAAGGATCCTCTCTCAGAACCTGTCAGAGGAGCTCCGCCTTTCTGACACCTACAGTTCAGGATTTCTGAACTCCAGAACCGTGAGGCACTAAATGTGTGTTCTTTTAAGTTCGTAGTAATTTGTTACAGCAGCAGTAGGAAACCACGACGCTAGCTAGGGATGCTGTCCCCGAGAAAATACAAGTAGCTGCTTGTAGAGTGTTTCATCCAACATGCATAATGCCCATTTGTGACCCAACGATTCCACCTCAATCCTCACACCCCGACCAGGGGACTCCCCCCGTCACCCCCACTTCACAGAAGCAGCGGAGACTCAGAGAGGTTATGTAAATTGTCTGGGATCACACAGCTGGTAAGCGGCAGAGCCAGGCTGTGTTCCTAACATGTCGCTCTTCTGCCTTCGGCTTAAAAAAAAAAAAAAAAAGAAAAGAAAAGGAAAGGAAAGAAAGAAAGAAAAAGAAAAACCTTAAGAAGGTTCAGAAGGGCAAGAGTGTGGCATGAAACCCATGGCCTATGAATCAACCTGGGAAGTAATGCCTTAGTTTTTCCAACTTGTCAGGATATGCTTCTAATCCCCCAAGCCTCTCTCTTCTGGTTTAGAAGAACCCTTGCTTTATTGCCGTCTGGCGGCTCAGAGACCCCTCATTTGCGGCTGCCCAGAAGCACACCACAGGCCTCCTCCCTTTGTTTGGGGGAACAGTTCTCCTGTGACGACAGAAGCATGAGTCAGGGGTGCTGCTGGGGACCTAGGGCGAGGGTACTCCCGAGAGCAGCCGTGCTCAGGAAACCACAGGGCCAGGGCCTCAGCCAAACCTGGGAGGCCCTCCCCATCTCAACACCCTCTCGGGACCATCCAGGAGCCCCCCCCAGCCAGGCCGCTTACGAAGGAGCTGAGGGAGTTGTGACACCCAGCCGTGCGGGAGGGGATCCCCGGTCCCTCACACCCTTGTTCTTTCTGCTTCTCTACTGCAGTCACCCCTCTCCTGAGGCCTGATGCTGCTGCCACCTGGGGGTCTGCAGGGGGCAACCCCTCCCGAACCCCCCCCAGCCAGGCCCCATCCTAGCCACGGTCTCATCTCTGCCATGGTGAGCGTGTGATCAGAGTGCATCACGTCCATGGTCCCTGCGGCCTCCTGCTGGCCCCAGGTGCCTAGAAGCTATCACTGACCGCAGGCACAACGTGTTTTGGTCCACGTATGATGTCATAAGCCCTCACACCCTCATCTGTAAAGGGACCTACCTTACAGGATCATTTGAGAATTCAACTAGATAATGCAGGAAAAGGACTGAGCACAGTCTGGACATAGACAGCTCAGGATACTTAGGGAGCCTTCATCTATCCATGAGAGAGAGAGCATGAGAGGTGGGAGAGGGGCAGAGGGAGAGAGAGAGAATCCCCAGCAAGCTTCATGGCCCATGTGTAGTCCAACACAGGACTCAGTCTCACGACCCTGAGATCATAACCTGAGCTGAAATCAAAAGTTGAATGCCTAACCGACTGAGCTAACCAGGTGCCCCAAAGATTGAGATTTTAATTATGATTACTATTACACACTGATTCTAATAAAACTGGTTTTTTCCTGTCTTATTCCCTGGTCAGGTTTCCAAATCAAAGGCCGAGCTTGTAAACCAGGGTCCCACAAGTTGTGCCCAGCCTGGGATGTGTCCTGTTCGGCACGCCGGGTCTGGGACCGTACGGTGGTTTCAGAACCCGAGATGGCTGCCCAAGGAATGAGTGAGGGTACAGGTTCAGCGGCTGACCTGGAGACCTCAAATAATGGTGGCTTAAGGAAGACACAGTTTTCTCTCTCTCTCCAGAACAATCTGAGGTCAAGCACGTGGACACAGAGGCTCCATGGGGCTGGGGACTCAGGCCCCCTCCCTCTACTCTGCCTCCTTTCCCAAGTGCTACCCCCAGAAGGCCCGCGGTGGCTCACCGTCACGTGGTCTGAGTCTGCACCGAGTCGGCGGCGGAAGGGCGGGGGAGGCCACCCCCTTCCTTTGGGGTTCGGCCTGGCAGTTGCCCATATCACTTCTGCTATCAACCCTGGGCCTGACCTTTGTCATTCGGCCCGCGTGTGGCTGCTGTATTTGGGATGGTCAGGAGCCTGACAGAAATTCAGAGGTGCTGTCATCAAAGGAAAAGGAGAACATCAATTTGGGTGACAAAACCCACTGATGTTTCAAAATGGGGGAATTTTAGACTCTGCGGCATCCCTATTATAAGTAGAACTCACAGGCACCAAGCACCTCTCTGCGCTCCTTGCTCTGGCCATGTGACAGCATCCGTCTGAGAGCGCGAGCTGGCAGTCCCACTCACCCCCAAGTGAGGCGACGGCAAGCCCCTTCCCGTATCCTGCTGGGTGCCTGCGAGAGAAAGCTGCTTTGGAAGGGCCCGGCGAGTCAGTTCCACAAACCGCCCTGCCCCCAGTCCCCTCCCGAGAGTGCCATCATCATCCCACCATCTGCGCAGGCAGTGTCCCCTCGCTCAGTTCCTCCCCTCCTGATCACTGAGGGCCCAAGGCACACGCTTTGTCTATGTGGTCCTCGGCCTGGGGACCCCAGAAGGCGACACTACCCCCAACTCAGACCCCGGAGTGGGTCTCCCCTCTCCCCGGCTCCTCACTCCTGCTAGCCCCAGAAGCTGTCGAGCCTTTCAGAGCAGCTAAGCTGGTGACGACAAGGCTGTCCCTCCAGGAGGACGCCGCCCCCACCGCCGGCCATCCGGTGGAAGGTCCCCCCATGCCACAGCTCCCAGTCCCTGCGACAGGACAGGAACACCAGCCGGCGTGCGCCTTCCGCCTCCTGGCGGGTCGTAAATGTCGCTCCCGGAGGTGACTGGGCCCCACGCTCCTTCCTCGTCCTCGGCTTCTCCAAGGGACACGACGTAGGACTGAGTCACGGCCCCCGGCCCTTTCTAAATTGGACTTAAGATGAAAAAATAAATAAAAGAGGGAAAGGGCCTGATTGTTTTTAAGAGCAGAAGAATGAGCTTTCTTTGTGCTCACACGCCTCCAGAAGGACCCAGGGGAGTGAGCTCACAGCAGCCACTGCCCTCACCAAACTTCACCTTCAAGGTGAAGCCAGGAGCCAAAGCAAATATTGTGATAAAGTCTAAGTTACTGCTGATGCCTGCCCGGCCTCTTGATTAACTGAACCGAGTGCAAACAAGTCTCCCAGCTCCTTCCTCTCTGCAAATCTGGGTCGGGGGAGGCTGGCGCTGGGCCCCGAGCCAAGTCCTGCTCGCCACACACCGCTCTGGGTCCTTGCTGCCTCCTGCCCTTCTTTCTGCACAGTACATGGGCCTGGGGCGCAAGTGGGGAGCCCAGGGCAGAATGAGAACGCTGGGCCCTTGTCCAAAAAGCAGGATGAAAGTGCGGCTAAAGGTACTCAAAGGACGAAAACACCAAGTATTTTCCTTTCTGGACGGCTCATGGCATTTCTTTGCTCTAAGTGTGGAAACATTTAAAATTTGAAATTATTAGCGTGAATTTTTGCTGCCCAGCTGTATACTGCAGAACCCCAATTCCAAATTCAAGTATTAAGGGCACTTGGTCCATCTGCAGATTCACCCAGATACGTGACTGGTATTTTGCAGCACGCGCGCGCACACACACACACACACACACACGCTCCATCCTCACCAGTGCAGTGGAAACGCTGCCCAGAACCTTCTCTTCTGCAGGTGCACATCCTAGCAGCCCCCTCCACCTTCTGCTCACCGCAAGGTGAGGTGAGGACAGAGAGCAAGGAGAAGGAATTCTGGGTTCTGCGCTCCTTCCTCTCCTTTCGAGTCCTTATTCTCAGAGTCAGGGGCCAACCAGAATGGGCAAGTCCCACGGGTGAGCGAGGGCTCCTTGATTGGTTGCCTTCTGGATTTGCCTTGTTTCTACTTACAAAGCAGGTTTGGGTTTTGACAGAAAGCCTGGCCTCTCGGGGCTGTCAGTGCCCCCCCAGTGATGGCTCAGTCCTAAGCGTAACATGCACACCTTGGAGTCGCTCTGAGTCTCACCAACTCCAGCGTGGAGGGTGTCCTGGCTCCCGGGTCATCGTGAACCCCAGATGGAGCAGCAGACGAGTGGACTGAGCCCGTCTCCTCTGCTCACACACATGCCACCCGCTGCCCCTGTCCCATTCGACTCCATGAAAAGGCCTTAGACCAGCCCAGGGCACACGGGAAACCCTCGAGGACCAGGGCCATCCATCATCACTGTTACCATTACCACTGCCCTAAGTGACCCAAGGCCTCCCAACAATTTAGAAATCATTTTGTCTTCAGCTCTGGTCCCCTGCTGCTTCGCCTAGTGATTTTCCCTCCCACACCACCTCTGAACAGAGAGGTGAGATGTTTGCAGAGCACTTAGGGTGGGCACGTGTGAAATCCTACAAAATACACATACTCAGGTCTCTGCCTCTGGTTCCTGACCCAGAGCTCCTCAAACCCTTGTAAATAGGGATGCGAGAGGCATCTTTTGTTTTCATGTTTGGTCTTTGACCACACTTTCTGACACAGAGTTCCAAAATCTCTTGGGATATCCCGGGTGACAGCAGTGTCTTTTGTTCTCATGGTGGTGGGCTCCTGGGTGGGGGCTGGTCCCTAGAGAGATCAGGCTGTGATGAGAAGTTGGGAAATTTCAGCCCCACCCCCGTCCTTCAGAGGAAAGAGAGGGGTCAAAAGGTGAGTCCATAACTGACCGTGTCTATGGGATGAAGACCCCACAAAAATCCCCAAGTATGGGATACAGAGAGCTTCAGACCTGGCGAACATACCCACAGGCCAGGAGGGGGGCCCATCCCAACCCCTGCCTTCAGGACCCCCCTGGACCTTGCCCTTATGAATCTCTTTTCGGCTGACTGTTCATTCACAGCCTTAGAAATAGCTTTTGTAGCAAATCAGCAACAGGAAGTGAAGTGTTTCCCCGGGCTCTCGGAGCCCACTAGCAAATGATCCAACCCAAGGAAGAGGCTATGGTGGGCCAGGAGCACAGGTGACCATTTGGACTCCTGGTCAGTGTTGAAGTCATCGGCGCAGTCTCGTGGGACTGACCCCGTAGCCCGTGGGGTCTGCGCCGATTCGGGGAGGGTCAGAATCGGAGTGAGTCGCGGACCCACGGCTGGTGCTGTGGTGTCGCCTGGGGCGGGGGGGGACCCCACACACCTCCTTTCAGAAGCACCACAAGCAGCGCGTGAGAAAACAAACAGAGAACAGGATTTTTTTCCTGCTCCGTCCGGCCTGCGAGGCTGCACCGTCAACCTTGGCTTCTGCTGTCGATCCGTATACCTGGACACAGCGAGGACAGAGCCCACCCCACCTGCTGCCTGCCGTCCGCTTTCTGGGTCTCCTCTCCGCATGTCAGCAAGATTTATCCTCCTGCGTGTCTCCAGGGCCTACTGGTCACCCCAAACCTGGGACCAGCTGAGACTCACTTGAGATCCTAGGTCTCGATCAGCCCAGGGGCCTCCCCAGAGAGGTCAGCTTCCAGGGCAAGAGGCCTCATTCTTCTGGCAGAATCGGCTGACCTGGGCCAAGCAGACACTGTCAGGACAGAAAGGCCCCGAGGCTCACAGAAGTTGGAAGCTCCGCCGTCAGGAACCAGGCGCTAGAGCCTTGTGACTCACTGCTTTCCCAAGGTCAAGGATCATTCTAAAGGTCGGCTATGCCTAAGGCGCTGGAAGTCCTGCCCTGAATTGGTCACGCTTGCAAGTCGACCTCTTGGCTACCATTCCTTGCCTCCATCCCTCAAGCTCTGGCCTTTATCGGAATTTTCCCTGAACAGAGTCGATGCTTTAAGAAATCATCCTGAGACGGTTGGTTTTAAACTCTGTAGAGGCCGGATCTCATCCCTTCTCCACCCCGGGGTGCCCTTGGGGCCGCGGGTCAGTCACAAGGCGGCGGGAGTGACATTATCCCAGGGCTGGCATCGAAGTGGGTGTCCTGCTGGGAGGCTCCTTCCTGGCCCGATAGAGTGTCGTGTGAGTCAGACACACACATATGTGCACAAACATCCTGTGTGTTGGAAGCCCCGCCCCAAAGAACAGGCCACAGGGGAAGGGCCTGAAGCTGTGTGTGAGTTTAAGCTCCTGCCAATCAAAAAACTGCCGAGGCCCTGACTGCAAGAGCCTCCCAGGCAGTCGGCGTTTTGACAGCAGGCCGGGGCCCATACGACTCCCGGAGCAGCCTGGATGACGGTGTTTGACACAGCGTGCGCCCCCTGCCCCAGGACACGCACACTGGGATCCCATGGGGCTCTGGTTACACATGCAGACTTCCGAGTCCTAACCAGACCCAGTGACTCACAGTCGTGCAAGGAGTCTTTGCAAGGCTCAGGGCCTGCAGGGCCGGGGGCTGGACGCTGCACGCGGACGCCCAGCAGCCGCTAAGATCTTTCATGCCGGCTCATCCGGGGCCTGCTCTGGGCCAGGCACGGCCCCGGCCCCGGGGGGATGCATAATAGAAAAGTGACACGTAAAATGTAAAACAAAGGAACAACACAGAAAATGAAATAGAAAGAGGAAAAGCACCACCCACAGGCTCATTTCAGTTTAGAGCACGCGAGTGTCCGGGTGTGGGGCTAACAGATGGCAAAAAGCAGACAGAGAATGAGATTATTCCAGAAAGTACCACGTGCTGGGAGGGAAGAGAGATGGGATGGTAGGGCCCAGTGGGAGGACAGAGGACTGTTTTAGACGGTGGGGGAGGAAGGCCTATCTTGTGGGGGGTGAAAAGACCTGAGCCGCGAGACCAGGCACGGGAAGTTGGGGGACAAGGTTCTAGGTGAGACAGCTAGGGTCGGGTGTGCTGGCCACTTCGCCTACACTGCCTCAGTGGGCCCTCACAGCATCCACGCACAGGGTTAGGAACCCCACCCTCCGCCCCCCATCACCTAACTTCCTGCACCTCAAATAGCGCCAACGCCATCCTTCCGGTTTGCTGGGGCTGCTGGAAGGCGGCGTGCACCTGCGGGCTGAAACGACAGACGGCTGTCCTCTCACAAGGTTGGAGGCTGGAGGACCAGTATCAAGGCGATGGCAGGTTGTGTTCCTTCTGGGGGGCTCTGCTGGGGGTCCGTCCCGTGCCGCACCCTCCCCATCCGCCAGCTCCCGGCAGGAGAGTTGGCTGCCCGTGCTCCTTGAAGACGCACCACCCAATTTCCGGCCCCGTCTTCAGGAACCCTTCTCCTCTGTGTGTGTGTGCGTGTCCCCTCCAACCTTTCTAAGGACACCTGTCATTGGATTTAAGGCCCACCGAAATCTGGGATGATCCCCCGTTGAGATCCTTCATTACATCTGCAAAGACCCCCTTCCCAAATAAAGTCACTTTCACTGGTTCCAGGGCGTTGGGCCTTGGGCGTATCTTTTGGTGGGGAGGGGGCATTATCTAACCCAGCACAGTTACTCAGGCCAGAACCCGTGGAGACAAGCCTGACAGTGATGTGACTCTCCCTGACAGCCCGCTTCCAGCCCACCTGCAAATCCTACTGGTCCCAGCTTCAAAGTATATGCTGGTATCTTCCTCGGCCAACCACACTCTGATCCCATCACCATCTCCTCCCCGCCGCTTCCCTGGTGCCCCATTGCCCGCTGTTGGAACAACATCACGGGGTCCTGCTAAGACCAAGCAAGTCCCGCCCCTCCTCTGCTCAAGGCCTTTCAGTGGCTTCTCATCTCAAAGGCAGAAAACAAAAGCCCAGCTCGGCCCAGCGCGCGGGTCTCCTCCTGCGACCTCTCCTTTGTCATCCTGCGGCAGCCGCACGGGACCCTCGCTGCTCCTCAGGACATCAGACCTGCTTCTGCTCCGGGGCCTTCTGGCTGCTCCCTCTGCCTGGTTTGCTCTCTCTGGAACTTCTTCTCTCTTCATCTTCAAGTTTTTGCTTGCACAGCCTCTTCTTAGCGAGACCAACAGAAGCAAGAAATCTAGATGAGGAAAGGCACAGCCTGAAGCGGGGCAGTGTGGTGAGCTGCAAGGGAACATCCGAGGAGAGGACCCAGCTGGCTGGTCGTGCTGACCATCTCCGTCTGTCTGTCCGTCCGTCCGGCTGTTCCGACCATCCTCCTCCGCAGGGCTCGGGTTCAGCCGCGTGCACCCGCGTTTCGTTCTCCCCGGTTCCACAGGAAACAGTATTCGCCTCATCACACCAGATTTCTGGTTCTTTTTCTCAACTCCAGAATCAACCTTTGCTTTGCTTTCAGCGGCGGGACAGGAAGCGGACGCTGGGAGGCGTCCCGGTGTCTGTACTTCCTTCCTCGATCCTGCTCTGCAAACCTGGGAGAGCGCCACGTGCCGGGTGTTCTCCAGACCACTCCATGGGATCATCTCCTTCGCCCCTCAGACGACCCCAGAGAGAGGTACGAAGACTGTGGACACACGGATGGGTCAGAGAGGCCAGGGGGCTGCCCAGAGTCAACGACATTGCCACGTGGCAGAGCTGGAATCTGACCAGGTCTTTCAATGTCAGACACATGCTCTCGACTACGAAGTTACATCATCTCTGCTCCCTTTAAGCCTTAACACTCTTGGCATCTGGGGCCAGATGCCTATTTGTGGGGGCTTGTGCTCCCTGCTGGCAGATGTCTAGCCCCCCTTCCTTGGCTTCTCCCCACTCGATGCCTGCAACACTTCCCAACCTCCCAACACTTTGCCAACCAAAACCAGGTATTGCCAAACTTCCCCGGGGGCCAAAATCCTCCCTGGTTGAAAGCCCCAGTTTCAACTCAAGTTCTCCCCTCTGGGCTTTAAGTCCCGAAGTGCCCTCCCTTGAAGGAGACCCCACTTCTCCTGAGGCCCCTGCCCCAGAGCCAACTCAGACATTCCAGAAAGGGCTGATGGGAGGTAAGGGATGAGGTAAGAGTCAAGTGATGGCAGAAGGGCCGACATGTTGACAATGCCACCTTGAGGGAGACAAGGACACCCAGGGAACAGCACTGGGATGCTTTTCTACGGAGACAGGTGGGGTAGAGGCCAGCAGACTGTGAATGAGGGGGACAGATTCTCTACTGAGTTATCAGAGGGCTGTGCTGCCTCTGGGGAGGGGGATGGAGGTACACCCCAGAGATCCCAAACATAGCTCCTTTGGTTTTGCTGCGCCAAATGTACCTTAAACGATAAGTCACGTCTATCCCCAGATCACAGCTCCTCTGGAAGAGGATAGTTTGCCCCAAGAAATAAAGATTCAGGGTCAGTGAAGTGGGAGAAGTGCCAAGGGACTCCTTGGTCCCCAGCACTGTGCCGGGTGGTCAGAACTTCAATTCTTCTGGGCTGATCCACTCATGCTGCATCTCTGTGGTGACAAAGACTTCTTTGTCAGCCAATGTCCAAAGACTACATTTCTCGGCGTCTACTGAAGCTAGATATGACCACATGACCTTGATTTGGCTCAGGAGGCATAAAAGGAAATCTGGTGGGTTGTTGCCAAGAAGGCTCTGGACATGGGAGTGTGTGAGGGAGGACCCTTGGCTCCTCAGTTTCCCCTGGCTGCTGGCTTAGAACGTAGACATGATGGCTGGAGCTAGAGCAGCCATTCAGAATCACGAGATGACCTTGAGGACAGAGGGCACATGCTGAGGGTGATGGAGGAGGAAGACAGTCTAGGTCTCTTAATTTTTTATGAAAGAAGAATAACCATTGTTTTTTTTTTTTAAAGGCATAACATATTTGGGGTGGGTGTTTTTTTTTCCCCCCTGTTATATTTAGTGAAACCTAATCCTAACAGATATAATTGGTTATAAATGGAAATCTGAAGTGGGACTCTTCCTCTGAAATTTTTTTACAAATGCAGCCCTACACATTTGGAATGTTTGGATTTTACAAAACCTCAAAGCTCTCTGTTTTAATGGCACAACTTAGGATGGGAAAAGAAAGGGAACAGGCCTGGTATTGCCGTGTAGACAATGCTAATTACAGCCACTGCAGTCACAAAGAAAAGTGGTTTCTTGGCTCGGGGTGGGGACAGCAGTGGGAATGGGAATGGGGGCAGGGTGAAAGGTGGGGACAGCTGGAAATGGATTCCGTGGGGGGGGGGATAAAACTCGTGTCTGTGTGATTAGCAGAATTAGATGCGGGTCAGTGGCCACAGCTGGAGTTTGTAAACAATCTTTTGAGCATTTGCACATTTTTTTCTGGCTTGATCAAAATGAAGCATCATTAAAAACAGCTCCATCACCAGTTGTCATCTCTGCCAGGGCCTTGGGAGGTCCCCTCCAGTCACGTCAGGCCGGATGTCATTGGCTTTGAAGTCCATATATGCAAAGTGCCTTTGAGGACTGCAGCCCAAGAGAACTTTGGCGGAGGGAGAAACTCTGAAGGAATCCATCTACCAATATGGCTCCCCAGCTTAACGACAAAGACCTTGAGCTGTCACGAAACGCAGCCTTTGCTGAACGAACCTGGAAACAGGTTCAAGTGGGGTGGCCTCCCTTTTCAGCCATCTAGAATGAGTGATGTCATCCTGCGACATAATGGCTGGGACCCAGGCTGACCCAGGCCCAGACTCTGCACCTAGACTCTGCATCGGGGTGCGACAGCTTCAGATCCCTGCTCTATCATTCACCAGCCACGTTACCCTACCCCACTCACTTCACCGCTCTGTGCCTCACTGTCCCCATCTATGAAGTGGGGACAGTGTGAGCATCTGGTGCGTCCTGAGAAAGCACTTTGAGCAACACCGGGTTCGCAGGAGAAGGGTCACAGGGATGAGCTTCTCTCACCACGACTGCTGCGAGCTGTACGGTGGCGTTTCTATTTGAAGTTACTCCTCCCACGTTGTTTTTTACTGCATGTTTAATTTGTACGTTATTATACTTATTCCATTAAAAATTAAACAAGGAAAACGTTCAGAGCGGCATTTCCACCTCCTGTTCTTATTTAAGCCAAGCAGATGCCATTGGAAGTTGAAAAACCAAATAAAATCGATTGAAAGTTTTCAAACTCAGCGAAACAGCTGCAGGCATATCCAAAGCTCTCCTTTACACAAGAAATAGGTTCAGGGTCGGGTTTCATCCTGAGTATGCTTTATAACTCAACTGGTTTCACGAGTTTGCCTCCAACTTTCAGGGAGTTTTACATAAAGAAAGGGGATCCAATGGAACTTTTGCTCTATGGAAAGCCCGCAGGGTCTTTCCGGAAGGAAGTGAGCAGGTGGAGGGGGGCTGTCCACGGCACCAGGGGGTGGTCTTCTCTTACTTGGGACCAGAGGCTCCTAACTCACCCAAGAAGACTGAGTTCTTAGATACCAGCCCCTCTGGGAATTGGCCACAGACAGGAGGAAGAACTTACCAGGGGTCAGAAGCCAACTAAGGATCTCTGTGAGCCACCAAGGACGGCACAAGAAATGTGCTGACCTCTCAGGTTCATGGTGACCCCAAAGGGCCGTCTGGGGACACAGAGCTATGCTGTACCCTCCTCAGCATGGTGTGGGCTACTCTCCGTCATGGCCATTCCCCATCATGTCCTTTTGTGACCTTCCTTCTCATACTTTCTGGAAGGTCGATCACTCTGTGCTTGGCACTTTTTACCCATCACGGCTGGCAAAGTTCAAGGGCAGAGATGGAACCAAGGAGTCAGAGCAAAAACCTTCTGTTGGTCCACGAGAAGGTGGTGGGGAATGAATGAATGTGCATCACCGACATTTATGGAGCACTTACGGCGGACCAGGTGTGTTCGAAGTGCTCCGTACATCTCCCCTCCCTTGGTCCCCACAATTCTACCAGCTGGGACCTGTGACAAACCCCATTTTACAGATGAAGAAGTGGAGGCACAGAGAAACGACTTTGCCCAAGAGCACAAAACTGGCCGACTGCAGAGCTGAGGACTCTTAACCGCCGCTACCCCAGTGAGCGTCCGTGCTGGGCACACTGTCTGGGACACAGCTGTGCACGTGCATATATGCACACACACACACTGTCTGGGACACAGCTGTGCACGTGCATATATGCACACACACACACACACACACAAGTCTGTTCTCACAGCATTTTCCATGATCTGACACCACTTTCGGAAATACTCTTCATTGTGTACCTGTTCCTACCCATCCACTCCCCTGGAGCGGGGGGCAGTTCCATGGGAGGAAGAAACTCAGCAGTCTCGTTCCCAGACTCACCGCCGGGGCTGAACAGGGCCCTGCAGGCACTGGGAAGTCATTCAGTGTGTGAGTCAGTCCTGAGCAGAGTCTCTTGTCCTCAGCACTGCTGGTGTCTGTGGGGGAGGGGGACACTGCAGGGGCTTTAGCGGCATCCCTGGTTTCCACCCACCAGAGACCAGCAGCACCCCAACTCACTCCGTCCCCTGCAGCTGGAAGCACCAAAAACGTTCTCGAACACCGCGACCCCAGGGGCGTGTCGGAAACACCAGCCTCCGGCCCCCACCACGTCTGACACATGAAGGGTCCGTCCCTTCGTCAGGACCCCGTGATACCATCGTGGGGGCAGGCACAACCGGGCCTCGAAGCGGGCCGCAGCTCGCCTCACCGGCACTTGCTGCCCTGAAATCCAAGCGTCTGTTGTGGTGACAGGAGCCCCGAGGCCCCGAGTGAGGTCAAGACGCCATTGGCCTGCCCTTGATCATTCTGGTCACGCCCTACTTCAGATGTTCCGCAGGGGGGGGCGGGGGGGCCCTTCTCAGGAGGGTGCCCAGGGCTGGGGGGGGGGGCACTTCTCAGGAGGGTGCTGTTTGCAGTGAGCAGCAAAAATGCGTGATGCAATTCGTCTCTGCCACAACTGGCAGACGTGAGCTTTCATCCAGAGGGTTCTCATTTCCTTTGAGTGGCTTGTTTCTGCCCAGGGACAGAAACTGAGGAAAGACCTCCCGGAGGGCCCATCTCTCCCGGCACCCCTGCGAGTAGCCCGGGCCACTCCTTCTCCGGTGTGGTCACGTTACAGAGCTCGAATGTAAGACTCAGAGATGGAGAAACCACGGAGGTAATATACAAATCATACATCACACATGAATCACACGTGCGCGTGTGTGTGTCTAAATCTTGTTTTTTTCCCCTCGTTCCAGGGTCTTCATCGGTTACATTTAATTTTTGCAGCAGCCCCACTAGGTGGATTTACGGCCTCAGCTGTACTGATGACTCGGACGGAGGCACGAGAGGCCAAGCGACCTACCCAAGGTCACGCCTCCAGTGTTTTCTATCGCCAAACACAGCACCACTGCTCCCCCTCCTGGCCACTGGGACCATCACAGTAGGTGTCCCTTGATGCCCCACTTCCCTCTGCCCACACATCCTGTCCACGGGCAGGTCTAGGGCTTCTCCTTCCAACAATGCCCCAAGACCGGGCCCTGGTCTCCCCTCCCCAAGGCCCAGCCTGGTCCAGGCCATCTTTCACCGGCAGGCCTGTGCCGGTCTCTTCTTCATCCCTGGGCCATTCTCAAGGCTCAGCTATTGTCCTGCTGAAATGTGAGCTAGGGCCCCAGGGGCCTTGAGGACTTGTCCAGGTTCCAGAAGCAGGCCGGCAAGCTTCAGCTACCTGCCCTGAGCTCTCCTTCCAAGATCCTCTTCGACCATCTCCCTCCCTTGATCACACCTCCCATACACATGTATTGAGTACCTGCTGTGTGCCCATACACACATGTTGAGTACCTGCTGTTTGCTGCCCTTCACTCTCTAGGCAGGGGTGGTCAGTCAGTGAGGTGAAGCTCGTGCCCTCATGGGCCGGACATTTGCAGCCTGAGCTCTGCCCCAACCAGGTTGCTCTGCTAAAGCCGGGTTCTCTCTTCCTTCCAGACCCCTGCTCAGCTGGTCCCCACGCCCACCATGGCCTCCCGCTCTCCGCTTCCCTCCCAACATATGGCTAATTCCTACTCTTCTGTTTTGGTTATCTATTGTTGCATAACACACTTCCTCAAAACCAATTCAGATAGCATTTTTTATCCCGTGGTTCCTATGGGTCAGGAATCCAGACGCTGATAGCTGGAGCCTCTGGCTCCGGGTCCCTCCAGAGTGGCAGTTATCCCAAAGCCTGACCGACAAGGCCTCGGCCCAGCCACGGGCTGTTGGCAGATTCCGTTCCTCCTGAGCTGTTGGCCTGAGGACCCCATCTTCACAGGCAGCTGGGGCAAGGCCTTCTTGGTTCCTCCCCTTGCAGGGCCTCTCCACAGCGCAGGGAACACGGTGGCTGGCAGAGTGAGCGAGAAGGGGTGCGGGGGAGATGGAGGCCATCCTGGAAGTGACATCCCATCATTCCGCCACATTTTAATCCCCGGAAGCAGGTGGAGCTCCAGTGCCCACACAAGGGGAAAGCTGACACAAGGATGTGACTATGTGAGGCCGGCAGGGATCACTAGGGGCTGTGGCAAAAGCAACCTACCACACCTCTTCCAGCATTAAATTTTAATGTCTCCTCCTCCAGGAAGCCCTCCCTGACTCCTGGACTAGGAGCCCCTTCTTTGAGCTTCCACAACCCAGAGATGGCCTTCTGATGCTTATTACGTTACTGGGTGTCAGCAGCACAGATGAGCCCCCTCGCCCCGCCTCCTCAGACTGGGGGCTCCCGAAGGACACCCGTTCTGACTTACCAGCTTACCTTTCATTGTATTTCTGGCCTCTGCCCGTCCTGGGCACACAGTTGGGCTCCGTGGTTTTTTTTTTTTTTTTTTTTAAGATATTATTTATTCATTTGACAGACAGAGATCACAAGTAGGCAGAGAGGCAGGCAGAGAGAGAGAGAGGAGGAAGCAGGCTCCCTGTCGAGCAGAGAGCCCAATGCGGGGCTCGATCCCAGGATCCTGGGATCATGACCTGAGCTGAAGACAGAGGCTTTTACCCACTGAGCCACCCAGGCGTCCCCCGTGTTTTTGTTTAAACTGAGCTTTTCTTTACTAGTTGAAAAGGAGTGACACTTGTTAGTTCCACATTTATTATCACAGACACATACAGCAATAGACTGTACAGAATTCAAAATAAGAATAATCCTTACAGATCATCGAATAGCGAGCAGCTAATCTGTTTGCTTTTAGTGACAGAATCCTGACTTCAAATTCCTGCTCTCCCCCTCCCCTGGCTGCAGAGTGTCATTCCCAACCACCCAGACGTCCTCACTGGGGCACAGGGACGAGGGCTGGCATTCACGGGCGCCTACCACGTGCCATGTGTTACTATTAGCACTTTGTGCTAGGATTCTATTAAATAATCCTCTGGGCCACCTGATGAGAACCACTGCTGCTGGTTCCATTTTAGAAAGAAGGAGAACAGGGCACATGGAGATGGAATTACTTCCCTAAGTTGAAAGAAGCAAGAATTTGAGTCCAGACTGCATGGCTCCAGAACCCACCTAACTCACAGGGTTACTGTAAGGGTTAAATGAGATTATGTGTACAATTTGAGCTCAGTGCCCAGCATGTGGAAATGCTCAATGAACATGACTGCGTAAGTTTAACTCCAGCTGAACAGAACAGAAATCTAAATACAGTTTAAAAAAAAGTAGAGCTCCTTTTCTCTTTATGTTGCAGGCAGCACGAGGCTGGTATGGTGGGGCCATGATGCCAGGAATAGCCCAGTCTCCTGCTCAGCCATCGTCAGCACACAACATCCATGTTCAATGATGAATCATGGCCCAAAGTGGCTGCCAGGGCTCCAGCCATTACTTTGAAGTTCTGAGTAGGAAAAAGGAGGCAAAGAGAAGGACCAAAAGGACTCACCTTCCAGTGAGTGAGTAAACTCTTCATTAAGAGTCTTTTTAAAAGCCTCATCTGGTGACTTTGGCCTCTATTTTCCTGGCTGCTTCTATTGTAAGCAAGGGTGGGACCGGGGTCTTTTAGCTAGACCAAGGAGTTTTGTTAGTGAATAAAAAAATAAAATAAATAAAACCGGGGCTTAGTTAGTGAGGAAGGGAAGAACAGATATTGAGAAGACAACCAAGAGTCCCTGCCTGGTAGACTGCACTGTTAACATCAAAAAGCAAAAGAAGGGGCGCCTGGGTGGCTCAGTGGGTTGGGCCACTGCCTTCGGCTCGGGTCATGATCTCGGGGTCCTGGGATCGAGTCCCGCGTCGGGCTCTCTGCTCAGCAGGGAGCCTGCTTCCTTCTCTCTCTCTCTGCCTGCCTCTCAGTGTACTTGTGATTTCTCTCTGCCAAATAAATAAATAAAATCTTTAAAAAAAAAAAAAAGCAAAAGAAAACTAGTTTAATTTCAAACTAACATTTATTAACCTGAAGCCCCACACCAAAGAATGGGATACCCTCTGTGCCCCTTAGCATGACCCTGAACTAACCTGAGAGGTCCCTAGAGTAGGAAAACTCCCTCTTCACCTTGGTCAAGTTACCTAACCTGTCTGTGCCTCAGGTTCGTCCCTTGGAAATGGGAATAACACAGGCATCGCCTCCAAAGACCGCGAGAGAACAATGTACATATTGGTGCGGTCACTGGCACACAGTCCCCATGAAGTAAGCGTCGTCTGACGCTGTGGGATGTTGTGATAACCTTAGACAGGGAAAGCAGCAAAACCTAACATCTGGGCCTCTAGCTTCTCAAAAACTGCTCTACTGGCTTTTTTTTTTTTTTTTTTTAAACCAATGCACCGTATCCCACTGGGCTGGCAGGAGGCCACAGGCAAATCTAGGGCAGCAGAGAACATAGCAGAGTGCCAGGGTGGACCCCACCACAGCCTTTTTCCACAGACTCTGCCTGCTTGGCCCGAGCTTCCCGTGGGAGCCGTGGTCCCCGCAGAACGGCGCGTCCTGGGCAGACCGCGCGGGGCTGCCCGTGGTGATTCATGCACGTCTGTGGGGAGCCAGTACCAGAGCCGACGCGCTCCACTGCCAAGTGGGCCTCAGCTGGTCCCACTTTGCCCTGGGGCTGGAGCTCCCCCAAGCTACTCTGCTGGTCCTCAGAACCTTGGACCCATCCTAAATGCCAGCCCTTTGGGTCACTTATGGTCTGTGCTCTACCCAGGGCCCGAAGTCTGCTTACTTACCTCCTACAACACAGGGTCAATAGATCGCAACCCCGACAAAGTGTCACAGACTGTAGTGATTCCTCAGGAAAACAGACGAAGCCCCTTTTTCTTCCTCCCGCACCCAAATTCCAGTTGGCTATGAAAACCACGGGCTTGAGGACCTCAGACCTGGATTCGAACCCCTACTTGATGGTGTGGCCTCAAGTAAGTTAGATAACCTCTTTGGGCCTCAGTTTCCTTGTATGGCAGGTGGGGACAGTGACAGTGTCTACCCCATTTGGTGAGAACTGAGGAAGCTATGCATGGGAAAGGCTATACCTGTCCCTGAGACACGCCCAGGGTCATCAGCCACAATGATTTTCTCATCATGGAGCTTTCTGTGCCTCACAGTTGGGCCCCTTCTCATCTTTCTGACCTCATCTTCTACCACCTTCCTCCTCTCACCTGGTCCAGCCACATCAGGCTCTTTGTTGAAGACACACTCAACCTCCTGCCTCAGGGCCTTTGCACCTGCTGATCTCATTGCCTGAGAGACTCCTCCCTATGGTTCATTCCCTCAACTACTTTTGGTCTTTAGCCAACTGTCACCTTCTCAGTGAGGCCTTAATGACTACCTTACTTAAGACTTCAAGTCCCTCCACCTCACACTTCCCTGATTTATTTGTCTCCATAGCACTTATCCTTCATCTGCCATCATTTTGGGCATGATTTGTTACACAGTAATAACTAAATTAGTCTAACAGGAAGAAATCTTATCTTACATTTCTTGTGAGTCAGAAATTTGAGGGCAGCTTAACTGGGTGGTTCTGGCTCAGGGGCTCTTGTGAGGTTGCAGTCAAAATGTCAGCTGGCACTACAGTCTCATCTGAAGGCCAGACTGACACTGGAAGTTGTGTTTCTAAGATGGCGCCCACACATGGCTGTTGGCTGGAGGCCTTAGTTCCTCACTATGTGGACCCTGTCATAAGGCTACTTGATGTGTGTACAACATGGCAGCTGGATTCCCTTGGAATGAAGGATTCAAGAGAGAGCACGACAGATGACACAATGTCTTTACAACTTTACCTCAGAAGTCACCTCCATCATTCCTGTGTGTGTATGAGAGAGAGAGAAGTCATCCCTGAGGTCACCTTAGAGGCTGGCTACCATAGTCTACTAGAACACAAATCTCATGAGAGCAGGACCATGTCCATTTTGTTCATACTTGTCTTCAGTTTCTAGAACAATGCTTGGCACCTAACAGATTCTTAACCCACTTTTGTGGGATAACCGACCGACTTTGTGAAGGTCTAGTACAGGTGGAACTCAGCTAGCCAAAGCAGAATGACAGCTGAGAACAGATGGGGCATGGCCTCTCCAGCAAGGCTTTCTCCTGGGCAGCCTGTGAAGCCAACCATGTACGACAGCTTCAGAATCATGGGGACATAAAAGAAAAAGCAACAGCTCTGAACACAAAGCCACTCCTCACCATACTCCTGGAACATTCTGACATGCAGAGGAGACGTAAGGATGTGTGGTTAAAGGCACTAGGTTAGATATCAGAAGGTCGGTATCTTGTCCTGGTTTGGCCATTTGATTGATCAACTACTGAAGTTGCATTTGTTATATTTCAATGGGAGTGACCTAGCATTCTGCCCAGCACCCACGGACAGAGCTCATTTGTTCCTTTATGTTGGTCCTTTAATCATAATCCCTGACACCACGGATTCACAGTTTAGTGAGAGACTCAGACAGACTGATCTAGTCTGAAAACAGCACCGCACAATAGGACAGGCTATTGTTAGGTGCCTTGATGAATTCCTTCTTTATTTATTGAGCATCTACTGTATGCAGGCACCAAGCTGCATCTTGTGTATATTATCTAGATGAGTTGGTGTTTTTAATCCCCATTTTAACAAGTGAGGCAACGCAGTCTCGGAAAGGTTGAGGAACATGTCCTAGGCCACACAAGTAGTATTGGGAATCTAGGTTTTCTGACCCATGAGCCTTTTCTACAACAGAACTTTTTCATATGTGTGTTTAAATGTCTAAACTGACAGTGGGCAGTTTCTAACAAAAGCCCAAATCAATTCACTTAGTGCTATTTGCTTTTGAATGTATCAACTGTGGTCAGTTTGGGTGTGTAGGCTGAGTTCGAATTCCCAGAATTCCTTCCCCTGTAGAGCTTCTGGCTGGCATGCACCACTCGAGACACTGTAGGTAAGACTGGGAAGCCCGAAGAAGCAAATGCTTCTTCCATTTCTTTGCTGGGAGGTAGAGCGTGGGGGCCTGGCTATGGTCACTTACACAGACTCTTCTTCTGTCTCACCTGCCTGGCACAGGGCCAGGAAATAGCCCACAGCTACCAGCTCCTCCGAATCCCGCACAGGTGCCTGTTTAGTTCGTTGTAAAGGATGCCACCATTGCCAGTGGATCCCTGGGGCAGGGCTGTCCGCATCCCCTCCATGTCTCATTCATTCTGCCTTCTTGGTGCGTGCCCTGCTGACTTGAGGCTCTGGCACCAGATTCCAGATAAATAAGCTCACAAAGGCCGTCTAGCTACCTTCCACTTCTGCATAATGTCAAATCCCTACGATAAATCCCTCCAGTTGTTTCTCCGATCAAACCCTTAGGCAATAATTGAAGGCTAATTCTCATTTGATGTACTTTAAAATATAATAAACCAAGACTACACTCACAGCTCCACTGCTTTCAAATAAGTACATCAAATACCCAGGAGCACGTAAGGAATACCTACAGGTGTCACACACCATGGCTAGAAGCTCTGTTTGAAGTTTGGAAAAACCACGCTCGGGATGAATGGTATGTCTGGAGAGTTGCTGAGGCAGGAGGAAATCCCTAAGTCTTTGACCCAGACTCCCTGGTACTTTCAAATCACTTGGTGGTTTTTTCCCCAGACCTGCCTGCCCCCAAGGCCTTGGACTTGGCTGTGGCCTTGAGGGCAGGAACAGCTCCAAGCTGGATGCTGGAGAATGTGGACTGTCTAGTGGAAAATCCTGATGCCAGCTTGAGCTATGTCGCAAGCATGCGGCTAGACAGGACAGAAGTGCCCGCATGCTAGGCAGTGATGTGTCCCCTTGGGCAATCCCGGCAGATACTGTTCGAGATGCATAAGCTTTTCCAGACTCTCACAGCAGAAGATTAACAGCTTCACTTTTTACAACCACAAGTAGTACATTCTTAAGCTTGTACGTGTATGTGTATGTCAGTGCGTTAAAATGACCAAATCAAGCGTAACTCACAATGAAAGAACAGTAAGAGCAAGCCTCTGATGGAGCTTCTATTAGCCTAAAGCAGAAGATGATAATTATCAGTAACTTTCCTCTTCTAGAAAGAAGGGAATAGCGACTAGAAAGTCTGTTGATGAGGCTCCGTTTATCCGAAGGAGGAAAAAATAAAGTAAATCCACGAGTGAGCCTCTGTCTGTATAAAGGAGAAAAAGGCAATTAGCAAACCCATGGCTGAGGCTTCATTTGTCCAAGGGAGGGAAGGACATTCTACAAAAATGTAAATGATCTTCTGTTTTTTGAAGATGGAAAGACTGACTTTTTAACTGTTTATTCCAGGGGGCGGCAAACCAGGGCCTGTGGCAAGCTTGGCTGTTTTTGTAAATAAACTTTTATTGGAACACAACTGGGCTCATTCTTTTACTTATTGCCTGTGGCTGCTTTCATGTGACAAGGACAGAGTTCATTAGCTGGGACAGAGACCTATGGCCTGCAAGCCTAAAAGTATTTATGATGTGATCGTCTGATAAAAGTTTGCAGACCTCTGGTTTATTCTCTAATCTCTGCGACTACTGTGAAGTAGTCAACGACTTCCCTATAGCTTTCATGTCTTCAATAAATAAATCATGCCTCATTGAAAAGTCTGACACCTCCTCTTGAGCCTCTGACTTCCTCACCACACCTACTGCCCAAGAACCAGGGCATTTCCTTGGTCCCAAGGGGGAGGGAGGAGCATCCCAAAGACAGAATTGGGTGTCTGGACCATGCACAGGGTCTTGTTGCCACTAGGGGTCACTGTGGAACACAGGCTTCAAGCAGTTCTCCCAGATAGCCTAGTACACAATCTGCACTGATCCCAGACCCAGTAGTAGGAGGTCATGGGGACCTGAAGGGGTTCGAGCTCATCCGCTTGCCCTGTCAGAAGCAGCCCACAAAGCTCCTTGGGACTCTCCATCTTTGGCCAGGTGCCCCTACCCTCCTGATGAGTTCTCAGGTGAGGTCCCGGACAAGTTCCCTTGTCCTCCTCTGCCGGTGTGTTAGGTAGGAGCTTTGGATCCACTCTGATAGGTTTTCCTGACTTCCCATCTTAAGGAGCAGAGGTCAGATGTCTGAGCCCCTTCCTTCTCTAGAGATCCTGGCTCCATGATCCAATCTCCCTCTGCCCCAACCCCAGCTAGGTCTTTATGGTGAGAGACCCACCTTTGTTGGGTCACACAAGTTCTTTACCCCCAGCTTTGAGCAATGGTGCTTCCTGTCCCCTGTAACATGAGCTAAGAGAGACCAGTTGCCTCCTGATCAAAGGTTGACTATGAGATGACTTGAGCAGAACTATGGGCAGTTTCAGGGACCTTATTACTAAATCTAAAGGAGGCGATACCCTTGGGCCCACTGGGCTAAGCCTCTGCTTATACCTTACAGGTTCTCCCCTGTTATCAGCAGCATCTGAGATATCTGACGTCAATGACCTCGACTGCCTGCCCATTGTGTCCTGGATAACCTCCCCTGTCCCCTTGAGTAACCTGTGTCTAACCAAGAGAACCTTTCTGTGTTCATGGGTTCTAACTTCAGTCTTGCCAGCAGAATCTCCCCCACTACCGGTTGTCAACCTCACGGGCCAACAGCCACCTCCACCTTTGGCTGTACCATGGGGAGGGCCGAGGCAGTGAGGAACTGAGAGGGTTCCCCAACAGCCAAGGGGCCATGGAGGCCCTCCATCCAACAACTGACAAGGCCCCAAATCTGGCACACAACCATGTGAGCAAGCTTGGATGTAGATCCGTCCGCAGTCAAGCCTTCAGTTGAGATCCCAGCCCTGGCAGACACCTCGTTTGCAGCCCTGGGAGATGACAAAGCAGCAGACTGGCCAAGCCACGCCAGACCCACAGAAACTATTTTCAGTGTGTTGTTCCAAGCCACTGGGCTTGGGGTCATTTGTTACGCAGCAGTAACTAATACACCTGTTTCTAGACCACACACGCACCGAGCATGAAAAGTTGTTAAGTATCATAACTGTATCGACCTCTTAAGGCATCTAGGTCTTCCTACAGTGAGTGGCATGCAAATTAAAATACTTTTCAGACAAGTAAAAAGTCTGACCTAAACAGTTGAGTATTTGGACAGACTGTGAAAACCTAAGCAGAGTGACACTTGTCGTCCCTGGGTCCAGGCATTGGGAGGTATTACGGACTGAACTTTTGTGTCCACCCACCTCCACCCCCAAATTCACATGTTGAAATCCTAACTCCCAATGTGATGGTATTTGGAGGTGGGGCCTTAAGGAGGTGATTCGGTCACAAGCATGGAGCCCCCAAGACTGGGATTAGTACCATTTATAAAAGAGACCCCAGAGAGCTCCCTTGCCCCATCTGCCACGTGAGGCACAGCGAGGAGATGGCTTTCTACGAACAAGAAAGTGGGCTCTCACTAGACCCCACATCTGCTGGTGCCTTAATCTTGAACTTCTCAGCTTCCAGAACGATGAGGAATGAATTTCTGTTGCTGTGAGCCACCCAGTGTATAGTACTCGGGGTCTTAGCAGCCTGGATGGACTAAGGTGATCCCTTGAGCAACCAAATCTTTTTTTTTTTAATTTATTTATTTGGCAGACAGAGATCACAAGTAGGCAGAGAGGCGGGCAGAAAGAGAGAGAAAGGGAAGCAGGCTCCCCACTGAGCAGAGAGCCTGATGTAGGGCTCGATCCCAGGACCCTGGGATCACGACCTGAGCCGAAGGCAGAGGCTTTAACCCACTGAGCCACCCAGGCGCCCCAGCAACCAAATCTTTTTAAAGCTAACATTTCTTGCAAGGGTGTCAAGTGCCAGGCATGGAGCTAAATTTGTTGGCTGTGTTATCTCATTAGACCCACCCCAAATCTCTTGTGAGTATTATTATTAGCTCTAGTTTCCAGATGCCGAAACAGACTTAGTGAGCAAGACAGGCAAAAATCCCCACCCTTGAGGGGTGTTTTAGTGAGGGGGACAATTGGTAAGTAACCAAATATGTGACTTCATGCCAGGTAATTATAAAGGCTGTAGGATGAGGAAAAGCCTATAAGAGTGAGAAAATAAAGTTAGGAGATAGTATTTTAGATAGAGTTATCATGGAGGGCTTCCTTGAGGAGGTGACAATGGGTAGAAGACTGAGATCAACACTATAGGCAGAGGGCACAACCAGTGCAAATGCCCTGAGGTCAGATGTGGGTAGGTGCCCCAAAGTAGCTGAGAAACAGCAGGGGGAGATCTTGAGGCTGAATCATCCAGAAGGTGTGTGTGGGGGGGGGGGGTGCAAGGTAAGGTCTATATTATGTAGGGCCTTGTCAGAATTCGGATTTTATTCTCTTTGGGAAGGGAGGTCTATTCCTCCTCAGTGATAGCTCTTTTTTGGGGAAATCCCACAACCTTACTCGCACCCTGGCCAGGTGCGAGTCCCTTCGATCCTGGCCTAGATCTGCCCTTTCCAGGCTCTGCTCTACCTTCCACAGAACAACCACAGTGTGAGACAGCAGAGTTGGAGAGGACACAGGGGCTGGTGGAAAAAGTGACTCATGGCTGGGCCTGGCAGGGAGGACCCTCTCGTTGCCCTATCTACTTTCTGTGTGAGTCCGGAAACCCACGTTCCCACAAGGGCCCTCAGCCCGGCCCCGGTCACACACACTCATCTCTCCCTGCCCCTCAAGCCAAAGGTCAGGTTCCACAGCCATGCCAGGGGTCCTCACAGTATGCGTGTCTCTAGGGCAGAGCACGGGGCCTTGCCAGCAAGTATCTAAGGGGCCCGGGCGGCCCCCCAGCCATCGTGGGGGGCCGCTGCCAGACCTCCGTGTGTTCCAGGCTCCAGAAATGTTTGTCTTGCATCTGCCAGTTCACAAGGCAATTATCGGTAACCGAATCCACAGCCCAGGAACTGTGACTTCATCAGGACACCGAAGCCCAGGAAGCGAGACACTTCTGGGCCCTGGCCTGACCACAGACACCACGGAGGGGCGTTCTGCACCGTGGCATCGGGTGACATCACCACGGCTGGTGTCCGAGACGTGACGTGGGGACGAGTCCCGGGGAGGCCGGACCCGGACCCGGACCCGGTGTGTCTGTGGGAGGTTCCCCCTCCATGGGCACCCGAACCCCGGGCGCTTCTATTCCTGGCAGCACGCGGAGATGAATACGGTGGCTGCGGAGGGGAATTAGCTGGTAACGGGCTCGCCCAAAATAAAGATCGATTTCCCATGCCACAGCTTTTTGAGTGGAGGGGGTTCGAGGTTAAAGATTTAGAAGTGGATAAAATACTGCTAAAATGACTTGTTGGAGTCGCCCCTAGCACCTTAGAAAAACACGTAACGAAGGAAACGCTGGAGAAATTTCCACACCCCTCTGAGCAAACAGTTTTGACTCTGTTCTTTAAACACTCACACAGACAGTTCGTCTAAAACCAGCGAGCTTCCCGCAGAGGCACAAAGGCGAGGGCCCCGAGCCTGAGGTCTGAGGGTAGATCTGCGGGGCACTTCCGTTTCCGAGGGCCTGAGGGGAATTAGCCAGGCCTTTCGCTTCCTAACAGGCCAGAACTCGTGGCGACAGCGGCTAGAAGCAGTGTAGACCCGAAGACTGTCTTGGGTGGTGGGGGAGCAACCGGTTAGAGGATCAGAGACCGGAGTTCGAATCCTGCCTCTGCGCCTCTCTGTTTGGGGGACGCTGGGTAGGCTTCATTTCATGTCCTTCTGGAAAAAGGAGCTAATGACCTTCAGCCTCTTGCCAAATGCTTCTGGGAGGACCCGGTGATGCCGTGTGCGGAAGGGGCCCGGGGAGGCGGAGCAGTGACGAGTGTCTCACGGGAGCTGACCCCCACAGCGTCTCCACCCTGCCGCTCCCTCCTCTAGGGGCCCGGCGGCTCAGAGCTCACTGTCCCGAAGTCCAGCCCTGCAGAGCTGGTGAACGCAGAGACGGCTCTGAGCTCTGGGGTCCCAGGCCCAGGTTCACGTCTGTTACTAGTGGTGGGATCTGCGGCCACACGCTGCCTCCCTGGGCCCGACTCCTCATCTGCCGCCTGGACGCAGGTAGTGCTCCCCCTGTAGAGCTGCTGGGGGTATTAAGTGAGGCAAAGCCGGTGACTCCAGAGTCCCAGACCAAAGTGAGCCGATGGTATCTTCTCCTGGTTCTTTTCTCCCTTCGAGCTCTGGGTCTGCCTCCCTCAGCTGCTCTCAGATGCACTATTTCTCTCGGGGCCCTCAAGTCAATCACCAAGTGGGGGAGCCAATGCGGGAATGTGTCCACCTGTGCCCTCCAAAGGGCCCCAGATTAGGCCCAGGGACCAGCTCCGACCCCGTGGCAGCCAGTCCAGGCAGGGGGAGAGGCCCTCCCTTCACACAGCCTCATGCAGATGGCGGCCCCGGGAACAAGAGCGGTGGGGGCGGGAGGGCTCTCCGCAGGAGGAGTGCCAGAGAAGCCTTCAGAAGGTGCCCCAGTCTGCGAGAGCCCATTCCCGCAGCCTGTATGGGATGCGGCAGCTTTTCCCGTAGTTATCCACGCCCCCCCCAACACCCCGGGGAAGCCGGACCCCGGGCACTACAGACACTTGGACCAGATCCTTCGCTGTGGGGGTGTCCTGGGCGCGGAAGGACGTTCGCCTGCATTCCTCACAGGCAGCCACCAGATCCCTGCCTCTTAACAAAGTATCACCAGACTTTGCCAAATGACCTCCAGTGGGACAAAGTGACACCTAGGGGGCCTCTCTTGATCTCCTTGCTATTTTTCATCCTGATGAGCTCAGAGAACAGACATCATCCTCGTGCTGATGAACCATCATCTTCCAATTAACACACTGGCCACGTGTGTGTGCATGCACGTGTGTGTGTGTGTGTGTGTGTGTGTGTGAGAGAGAGAGAGAGAGAGAGAGTGAGTTAGGTTTACTATGTTCAGGCTGTGCCACTCCCATCAGAGGAAAGGAAGTCCCAGAGATGGGGCTAGGCCTGTGAAGGACGAATCTTGTCCCCGAACAAGCCACCCCGCAAATGTCCAACAGAGCTGACTCAGCAGCGAACGCCTCCTGCAGACCGGCTTCCCCTCATTGTCATTTCCTGTCCTGCTCAGTGCAAAGGCCTGGAGCTACGTGTCCTTGAGGGCCCCACAGGGGTCCCCCGGCCTTGGAGGGCCGCCCCACAGAGCTGTATGGCTGGCCTTACCACGTCCCCCATTGGCAGGGGAGGAGCCCAAGGGGGCGGATCGATCTTATTTCCATGTCTGTGTGTCACAGACACAGGCCAACCCTCCAGCCACGCAGCTGCGAAGACTAAACCTTTGTGATCTCAATTTGCAGGGTCATTGCCAAGCATTTACGGGCTCACAGAATTTCATGAGTAAGGATTTCAAGCCTATGACAGAGAACACAGGCGAACATCTGAGAACGGCGTGGACCCACAGCCCAGCTTGGATCAGATCTGCTTTGTGACTTAAGTTCTTCAATTTTTATTGAAAAATCACATACGTGTAGAAAAATGCACATGCACGATGTGATCAGCTGGATACGTTTTCACAGAGTGAAGCCAGCATCCAGATGAAGAAATCTATTAGCAGTGTCCCAGGAAACCCTTTCTGTGCCCATGGTTTGTAAGAAACAAAGCCTATCTATTTGCAGCAGTTCAAGTTAAAGCCTCATGGGGAACTACCCCCCACCCCAACCAACTATATCTCTCTCTTACCCCGGTGCCATTGTCCTGAATACGCCACTTGTCACTCCCTGACCGGTCCTCATGGTGACAGAACACTGACACGTACACGCAAACCATCACCTTATTACTTGTCTGCCCAAATGCTTTACATCAATAAAATACTACATTTCCCTCATTCTAAAGTGATGCTTTCAGATTCGTCCATAAGAATAAATGTAGCCGCGGGTCCTTCTCACGGTGAGTATGTCACAAGTGCTGCTCCATTAGCCGGGCAAGGGACACCCGACGGCTGCCCCCGCTTCCCGGTTACGCACGTGCACACACGACGCTGGGCCGAGCACCCTTTAGCTTGGCTCTCGCACACGGGACTGAGGCTTCCTCCAGGGGACCTAATCTGAGGGCTGAACGGGTGTGTCACAGGATACGTGTGGATTCGATTTTGCTCTCCCTGGGGGCTGCGTCAGAGTCACAAATGTAACCTGGGGAGAGTATCATTGAGTTTCTCTCCAAAAGTTACAAGCCGTCAGGGTAGAGAGCTGGAGAAGTCTACGTAATATTGGAATAATGAATGTTAATGCCCACAGGTGGGCCGATTTCACCCAAAATTTAGACTTGAAGCTTTTTTTGTGAAAAATTGAAAAGCCTGGCAGTCCTGGGCCCACACGGCCTCTGGAGGCAGAATGGGGACACTGAAGGTCAGGCCGGCAGAGAGATCTGCCGAAGTGCTCAGGGCTTAGTTACTGAGCTGTAAGTACTTTCACTGATCCAAACCTTCTCTGTGCCCAAAAGCCTTCCTAGAGGGTCTTGTGTGCACGTGTGAAAGTTACCCCAAACCTCTGTGCTCCTCATGTGACAGATCCAACAGGGAACACTGGCCATCGGGGCAGGAGGACAGCTCTCAGCGCAGTGAGGTCCATGGGAGCCGGGGTGCAGGCTGAGCGGTGCCCCAGGAGCACGAGCCTCAGGAGGTCATCAAAATGTTGAGGTAGCCCAGAGCATCTCCAGGAGCTGGGCAGTAGGGCTAGAAAAATAGGCTTTCTAGAGGCTGTTCAGAGTGGAGTTAAACTTGGGACACCTGGGTGGCTCAGTGGGTTGAGAGTCTGCCTTTGGCTCGGGTCATGATTTCAGGGTCCTGGGACTGAGCCCCACGTCAGGCTCCCCGCTCGATGGGGAGTCTGCTTCTCCCTCTCCTGGTCCCCTGTTCTTGAGCTCTTTTTCCTGCTCTGGCAGAGTCAATCCTGAGGTATGTGGGGTCAAGCATGAGACCCCACTCTGCCACTGGCTGTCAACAAGGCTCCTGGCATGATCTGAGCTAGCATGTGCCTCAGCATCCTGCAGAACGGGGCTACAGCACCTCTATCACAGGGCTGTTGCAAAGATGAAATGGCCAATGGTACCCGCTCCCCAGGCGTTGGCTACCGCAGCTGTCATCACCACACTGCTAGTTCCCAAGACGCTCTCTCTGAGCCACAGGCAGTCCTGCCCTGTGCTCCCCAACCCCTGCACTGATCTCTCCAGAAATCCCAACACCTTGTCTCCCACGTGCCACACCATGACCCTGAGGTTAGCACGGGGGCCCTCAAGTCCCCTGTATCCTAAGTGCCCGGCAGACCCCCAGTGCCCAGGCGCCCACCCTCAATGTCTACCCCATGAACCCCACTTTCTCCTATGGCTTCGGGGAAGGGGTAATTACCAAGCTGAGCTGAGAGGTGAAGAATCAGACGTTCAAAGAGGTTAACCCTCAGCCACACAGCCCCAAAGGGGTAGGAGCTGAAACCAAATCCAAAGTCCATACTCTTCCCTTTATTACCCAATGGCTGGGAATTCAAAATCGTTTCTTCTGTTTCTGGAATGACCTCGCTGCATCCTTTGAATAGGGGCTGGGTGTTCGGGATCAACCTCACCCCAATCCCTGACCCCAGATGGTCAAGGATTCAGCTTGGGTGAGGGATTTCCTTAATCTCCTTCTCCCTCCCCTGCCCAGGCCCTGGATGTGCCCCAGCTCCGGGCAGAAGAACCTACTTACTTGGAGTAGAGGCAGGCGTGTTTCTGCCGCCTTCTCCAGGAACCGGAAGGAAGGGAGATGTTTTGCTATCTCTGCTCGAATCTAGCGCCAGTGTCCGTGTAATCCAGCTCCCCGGGGCCCATTCTAGAGTAGGAAAAGGACAGGAGGTCAGTCCGGCCCCCCCCACCGTTCATTCACACATTCTCCAACTGAGACTCGTGAGGCCCTCTAAACTTAGAGGAGTAATCATTGAACTTTACGTGGAAAGTGCTATTTTATTAGACCCGACACTGAAAATCTACCATCATTTCCACATTCCCTTTTGACTTTTAAAAGCAACATTTTAATTTTAAATAGGGAGTTGGCTTTGGCCTTCCTCAACCCTCGAGGGGCCCTGATTAGATGTCAACGTCAAGAGGTTTCCAGAGCTAAACAAAAGCAGAATTTATGCAAAATCTAAATCATCACAAGTCAGCTGGGCTCAGTCACGCCTTTGTGACAAACATCCTCTAATAGGTTCCATCCCTGCCCCCCTCCCAAGTCTGTGGAGGAAGCATGACATCCAAATAATAAGAAACAGAGGCTCTTCGACTTCTTCAGGTCCCAATCCCTTTGCCCATCTGATGGCTGCTTGGGACCCTGTCCGGGGAAGTGTCAGAGCTGCCTATGGCACTTCGCATCCAAATCTGGAGACTTCCATGAGTCCCTTAGTCCCCAGCACGCCCATTAATTCGTAATCATGATCAGGGCGACTGTCCTCCAGGTGTAACACTTAAGGGTGTGTTCTCCAGACCCCGAATCCACTGGCTGGAAGCACAGTCCTTACAGGGACCCACACAGGTCCAATCCTGTCCCTGTGATATTGGGCAAAGGACCCCATCATTGAAATGGAAACGTGAAAGGGACCAAGCTCGCAGAGCTGTCAAGAGGATGGGAGTTCGTGTCAGTCGCATGGAAGGGTCCCTGGCGTACTGTAGGTCCCCAGGGAGTGTCCGCCCGTCCCAGCATACCTTGGTGCCCTCCCCGGGCCAGGCTCAGTGATGGATCAAGCCTGCCCGGCTCGCCTCTGTGCAGCCACTAGAGGGAGCACTTGCCCTTCCTAACACAGGTTCGCTCGGGCCAGACCTTTGCTAAGAACAAGATCCCACACGGAGGAGCCTGACCTCCCACCTTCCCCCAGCAACAGCCAGGGTAGGGTGCGCAGAGGCCCTGCACTTTGGACAGGCCTCTAACTGACAGTTTCTGATTTACTTGGCCTGAGATTTCCTCTTCTGCACTAGATGCCAGGGCTGGTCCCCACCTCCTTCCTGCTCTGAGAACCTCGGTTTGTGGGGCCGGTCCAGCCTGGGGGAAGAATTCCAACGGATCTCCCAGGGGCAGATGCTTCATCGCCCAGCCTCCCTCCCTGCGGGCCCCCAGATGCAATTCTAGCCAACGGCTGGAAAGCGGGCGCTTCCTGGGGCTTCCAGAAGATGCCTTATTCCTGTCTGCCTCACAGACGCAGCAGGCATCCTACCAGCCCTGCCTTCCTGTCTCGGACGGTGGCAGCTCTGGAGGCCATTGTGACACTGTGAGGTGACAAGCCACAGACAGACGGACAGCAGAAAGACAAGCTGGGCCCACCTCTGAACTTCCTTTCCCTCCCGGGTACACGCTAACGCTCACGCCCCTTCGGAGCCTCCCACAGCTGCCCTGCCCTTTGCTCTGAGGAGAAAATCCAAGCCGAGACCCCTGAGGGCCTCCTCTCCTCACCCACCTTCCCTCCCTCCCTCCCCTCCAGCCATCCTGACACACAGGCCTTCTTCTCGGCTGCTCTACTCAGTGAAGTCCACTCCTGCCTCAGGGCATTTGCACTTGCTATTCCCTGTGTCTGGACGGCTCTTCACCCAAATTTCCAATACCGGCTCATCATTTGGGCCTCGGCTCAGACACTCCCTCCTCGGAGGTGCTTTTCCCCCAGGACCTCCCGCTCTACCCACCCTGTCTACACTTCTCAGTCTCCTCACGGCAGCCAGACCTGCTGAAGGACCTTGTCTCTCTCTTTGGCACGTGGCTCACTGACCTTCCGTAGTGTGGGGCACCGAGTAGGTACACGGGGTCACCTTCTCTCCCTCCCCACGCCCCAGCCCGAGACATCGCCCGCCCGGCTCGCTCCGAGGCCATTTCTGGCATTAACACGTTGCCCCCCGGCAAAGAGCCTTCTAGTGCATTGGGCCGCATCCGCATCTTTGCTTTGGATGTTCATCAACGAGACCGATGAAGGCAGGCGCCGCCCGCGGTGTCCCCTGAGCTTACAGGTGAACCTGGACTTCTCCGGCAGAGGGTTCCTGGAAAACTCTACCAACAGCCGACTTCTGCAGAACCAACGCTGAGATGCATCCCAGGGCGTGCTTATAAAAGGGAAGGTTTGCGGAGGAGATGTGAATCACAGCGCCCCTGACACAGTTTTGTGAATTCTGGGTTTGTTCATGAGGGTTCCCGAGAAAACTCAAGCCAGCCGTCACATCCGGAAGCACCAGCGGGCGGCGGATGACAGCCGTCGTGCCCGTGCCGCCCTGTGGCCGAGAGGTCCGGCCCAGCAGTCCCGTGACCCCGGGACAGGGAAACTGGTCGGAGGATCCCTGAACTGCTCTGTGCCTCGGTTTCCCCATCTGTAAGTGGACATCCGAGTTGGAGCTTCTTGGTGGACAAAGCAGTCCAGGCTTTTTCTGGAGTGTGGTTTGGCAGAATCCATTTCAGTGAGAGACACGATCCCCCTTTTACTCCAAAACGTTCCTAGCAGGAATCTAGGCCTGAGTAAGATTTATGTTCCAGAATGTTCAGAGAACATCGCGTGCAACAGGAGGTGATGTGTACACGCCCGTTCATGCAACAACCTCCACATCGCTCAACAGAGCAGTGGGTTATGTAGATTCTGGCACCAACGGAACACTGGGGAAGCATATAGCAGTTAAATGCAAGAGGCGAAACTCACCGGGAGACTGGAGAGAGGTGAGAAAAGCAAATTTTAGGACAATAACATGACATGATTCCTTTTAACTTTTATGAAAAACTGTACTCAGCGCATTTATAAACTGTTGCTTAAGTTCCTGCTCTCTGGGCTCCACGCCCTTTCTGGGAGACGCAGAGGAGGGCTTCATCATGACACAAAGCAGCCTGGTGACCCGCCGTGGGGTCAGACGCATACACAGCTGTCCGGTCTCCTCCAGGATCTGCCCCCGCCTGGAAGCGGGCGGGCCTGGAGCCCCAACAAAAAGCTCTGAGTCAAATGACAGGCTCTGAATCTGAGCCCACCAGTGCTGTAGGGACTCGGGTTGGGGAGCGGTGGGGGATTTGCTGGCGCGGGGCTTGGGCCTCCAGGACCTCAGGGGCCCACAGGGCCACCCCGTGGACTCTCTGCCCTGTGTCCCTCTTCCTCCTCAGGGCTTTCAATGCCTCCCCTTTCTCCCCTGCTCTGGCTTCCACTTCCTCTTTCCCGGGCTGGCACTGGGGGTGGCTGGCTCCCTGCTTTTTGTCCTGGCATGGGGGAAGGCCACGGGCAGCTGCCAATTCTGAAGGTGGAGAAAAGGAAGGAGGGAAAAGCCCCACCTGATGGTCACGACCAAGGGCAGATGAGTCTAGGCGGCGGCCCGTTCTCTGACAGGGGGATGGTCCGGCAGTTGGGAGCAGTGGGGATAACGCCTTAGGACGCCCACAGCGCCCATCCTCCGCCCCCTTTCTGCCTTGAGCTACATCACTAAATAATGCTCCCTCTGTTCCTTCTGCCATGGGAAACTCCAACCTCCAGGCAATGGGGGGAGGCGAGTGGCCAAGGGGTTAGTGAGACCACTCGGGGTGGGGAGGGCGCGTGCAGACCAGAAATACCAAACCTTTTCTATCAAGGGCCAGAGAGCCAATATTTTAGACTGTGGGTCAAGAGGCAAAACTGAATTATGTACGTGTTTATATTTACAAGATAAAAAAATCTCCACGCATTTTTTTTTATTGATGAAATTCAAAATATAGTAACTAAATAATCCTCCTACCTTCCTGCCACTCCCCCGTCTCAGAACATCCTTCCCCTCCAGCAGCCCTGAGCTGGGAAATGCCACCGCGCCCACTGACTGCTGAGGCGTGGGGGGACTGAGAAGCTGACCCAGAGTCACCCAGCAAGGGTGGGGGCAGACCTAGAGCAAGACAGCCTCACTCCACAGACTGGATATAGATATCATCTAAAGCTTAGATCAAGTGGCTTCCGGTGACACGGCGATTCACAAAGCCCTACTGAAAACTTAACAGTTTGGGGGGCACCTGGGTGGCTCCATTGGTTAAATGTCTGCCTTTGGCTCAGGTCATGATTTCAGGTCCTGGGATTGAGTCCCACACTGGGCTCCCTGCTTGGCGGGGAGTCTGCTTCTCCCTCTCCCTGTCCTGCTCCCCCTGCTTGTGCTCTCTCGCTCTGTCAAATAAGTAAATACAATCTTCAAAAAAAACAAAAAACAAAAAACAAAAAACTGAAGAGTTTGGCTGTACTTGCAAAGGGAAAAAAAGGAAATCAAGGCACGGGAAGACCCACTATATATCCAGTACTTTAGATACAAGCTATGTTAATTCTCACAACAGCCCCATGAAGGAGGGGGCACTGTACCCATTAGTCACACGGGGACGTTCCTGAAGGAGAGGCTAGGAAACATGCCTCAGCTCAACAGGGGAAAAGTACAAGATCCTACTAGCGTCCAACCAAGGCCTAGTTGGCCCCAAGTCAGCACCACCGATGCTCACTGCTACTGCAATTTTCTTGAACCTCCAAAAGCCCTGGGCTCTGTATCTGGCCGCTCTTGCTGCGTCACAAACCATGCCAGAACTCAGCACTATACCGTACGAATTTACTCTCGTGCTCAAAGGTATGCAGGAAAGCTGTAGTGGTTTTCTCCGTGCGTTTGTTCTGGGGTCGAGGGTAGAAAGACAGCGGCTACCAAGGAGTTTGTTATTCATTCTCGTGGGTAAAATCTGCACCTACCAGAAGGGCAAGTGGACCATGTGACTCCTTTTAAGGTCTAGACTCAAAACTGGCACTCTGTCACTTGGACCCTCACTCCACTGATCAAAACAAATCACAAGGTCAAGCCCAACTTCAGTGGAGCAGGGAATAAAGTCCTTGAACAGAGGCTTTGGGAAGTAGGAAGAGACTGAACGTTTGCTAAACAATCATCTAAAGGTTGGCCTGCGGATCTGAGAGCTGATGGACACCCTCCCCCGTCCTGTTGGCAGATGCCCTGATACTGGATGCAAAAGGCTTAGTCTCAATGAGGGGAGAAGAGAGTCTCTGATTCTGCAATAGCAAGGCAGGCAACAGACATGAGGAGAGCAGCACAGGTGTAACACCAGGGAGTGGTGGGAACTATGACAAAGGGAGAGCACGGGCTGCCCTCAGCGGCTCCTCGGCTCCGGCAGACTGCCCATGGGTGTGCAACCTCTCCACCGACTCCTGCCGTCTCTGCCAGCTTGGCCCTGGCTCCCGAGTGCCCACAGCACCATTGCGGGATGCCATCGTCAACCTGCCATCACAGGAAAGGTGAACCCCCAAGAAGGGAACATTCTAGAACAAACTTGCCGCTGTTCTTGTGTTGTATTGCATACAGAGACACTCTGAGCACTGCCAGAGGTCTACCTGAGCCCCTCATCCCGCCGTGCTGGGCTCCTTCCCGGGGAAATGAGGATGTGTTCACCCTGCTGCTCTCCTCCCCCGGAACTCCTCACTGTGGGCAGGACCAAGGCGCAAACCCAGTCATTAATGGTGCAAAAATAGACATGGTTGATCAAAAGAGATTAGAATTATATCTAAGTGCCCTAAACATTCTGCAAGATTGCCTTGTTGGACGGAGAGGAGGAGGGAGAGGAAAACATCAGTACAGATTAAGCAGCCTTGAGCAGAAGGATGAGACTCGAGAGTCAGGGCTGGACAAGGACCCAGGTGCCAGCTGCCTCCAAGACCTGCGCCCATCTAGGGACACCAGGAGGGACCCCTGGCCCGACAAGGACCCAGGTGCCAGCTGCCTCCAAGACCTGCGCCCATCTAGGGACACCAGGAGGGACCCCTGGCCCAAGACTGGCTCTGTCCCAATCCCATCTTCCACTGTGGCAGTGACGGTCCTTTGGATCAGGCACTGCCCCCTGGTACTAGAACCTGCAATGTCTGCATGTTTCACACCCAAGCCTCTTTTCAGAATCGAAATCGCACCGCACCACTTCTGAGTGCTGCCCCTTCCCAACGGTCACCGTGCGGTTGGGTGGGGCTGGTTTTCCTCCCAGTGCTGGAGGCGAGCCGGAGTCGAGGACGGAACTGTCCACAGCCTCCGTGTGCATCTCATGCAGAAGGAAGCACGCCCAAGGGTGCCGGGGCCACCTCAGCCACCAGCAAAGGGGACAGAGTCAGTACAGCCATGCCAAGCCCTGCTGGCATCTAAGCAAAAGGAAAAAAATCCATCAGACAGATTCTGTCTGTGTTTACAATGGTGATAGTTTGCCACGTGGATATTTGCCTTGGCTTCTTTCTGTATGGATTTCAGTTTTTAAAAATAGTGCCTCGCCTCCCTCATCTTCTTCATGGCCCTGGTGCTTGCCGTGGGAGGGCCAGCATTCCAGTCCTGGTTCTGCTACTTGCCGGCCGATGTGACCTGGAGCAAGTCGCTTGGCTTTTCTGAGCCCTGGTGAACCCACCTGTGGAACAGGGGGACAACACCCCCGGGGCTGGCTTCGATAAATGATGTATGTAAATGCTTCTCGTAAACAGTGATCCCCTGAACATAAGAGATCTTCTGGCTGAATATCCAGCACCCCCGCAAAGGTGAAGGGGATCAGCCCGGGGCTAAAGGATGAACCTGCGTAATCCCACCAAAGCCTCACCACGGCCCCCAGAGATCTGGACCACAGGAAATAAATCCTGTGGTTCGAGGTACGCCAGTTTCTCAGATGAGGTGACAGGCACACACAGGGCACTCAGCAGGGACTCTTAGGTCTGGGCAGAAGGCATTGGATTACACACCTCTGTCAGGGCCAGAGGGAAGAAACGGTGAGTATCAGGCCTGACATCCAGACTCCAGAGCTCAGCCAGGCTGATCGACAGTCCTCATCGCCATATTTTGAGGCTTGTGAACTTTCATCACTTAGTGCAGCTTTGGATCAGCTTTTACGACGGAAACGATATTAAAATCGCTGGCCTTGGTCACTTACACAAGCTGCACCCGCTGTGGCCCCCCGGGCTGCTCCAGGGGCCAAGTGCCGTGGGGTCCGATGCTGCCAGCACTCAGTGCACATGGGACATGGGAGCGTGAGGCCATCCTGGCCGCACGAGAGCAGAGGAACAGAACAAAGCCTCTCTTGACAATGAGGAGAAGCTGCAGGAAGGACAAATGACCGCTTATCTGAGGGAGCCCCTTTGTGACCATGAGGCAAGGGCAGTCAAAACGTGAAGGAGGGGGCGCCTGGGTGGCTCAGTGGGTTAAGCCTCTGCCTTCGGCTCAGGTCATGATCCCAGGGTCCTGGGATGGAGCTCCACATCAGGCTCTGCTCAGCAGGAAGCCTGCTTCCTCCCTCTCTCCCTGCCTGCTTCTCTGCCTACTTGTGATCTCTGTCTGTTAAAAATAAAATAAATAAAATCTTTAAAAAACAAAAAAGTGTAGGAGAGCAAAGTAGAAGGATAGGACAAAGACTGAGCTCAGGCTCGTGTCCCTTTTGGGCAGCTGAATCAGTGTCAGCAGTTCCCTACCTTGGGGATCTTGTGGTGAAAGAACAAAGTCCCACCCCACCCCCCAACCTATTTGTTTGAGCCACTGCTGGTCGGGTTCCTGCCCTGTGCACAGCCAACACAGCTCTCCCTGACAGAGCTAGCGGTCAGCCTCCTGCACTGGGTAGAAGCCGGTTACTCAAGCAAAGTTTTGTCTGGGGGCAGTGTCTGGTCATCAGCCCACGAGAACGTGTCTGCATATGCATTTAATGTGCAGACCGACTTTTGAAACAAATACCCTTCTGCCATGAGACCACACACATCTCTGGTACTCTGCTCAACACATGTGGCCACAAGCATGTGCTGAGATCACAGAGCTTCATATTACAGGACACGGCAGGGCGCCTGGGTGGCTCAGTGGGTCAAGCCTCTGCCTTCGGCTCAGGTCATGATCTCAGGGTCCTGGGATCGAGGCCCCGCATTGGACTCTCTGCTCAGCAGGGAGCCTGCCTTTCCTACCTCTCTGCCTA
Source organism: Mustela lutreola (assembly GCF_030435805.1). Classification (NCBI taxonomy): domain Eukaryota; kingdom Metazoa; phylum Chordata; class Mammalia; order Carnivora; family Mustelidae; genus Mustela; species Mustela lutreola. The sequence continues at coordinate 10,118,595 of NC_081298.1, forward strand.
CTTGTGATTTCTCTGTCAAATAAATAAATAATTCTTAAAAAAAAAAAAAAAAAAAGACAGGACACGGCAAAGGGTCTCAGGGGAAGAGCATATCCCCTGGGCATGACACTGACTGGCCCGACCTAAAGAACATCTAGAATGCCTGCTGCAAGGGACTCTGGGAAAAGTAGTTGGGCAAGTGCAGAAGGTCAACATGGATGCTGAATGCCAGTTCGCTACATGTACCACCCAGCTAAAGAGGGGCATCCTTGAATTTCAAAAATCTTTTAAAATGTGATTTCATGCTTAAGTATCTAGCACATGCCCTTAAAACAGAAATGAAAATCCTCAAACACACAGGGCAACTCTAACAGACACTCAGGCAAGTCAGTTAAATTCCCAGCTCCTCTGTTCTTCTGTGTCTGAAAGGGACACAATATCCACTGCACGCTGCTACGTGAGGCTTCTATGTAAATTAAGTGTGATGACACAAGGGAAGGGCATTTGGTAAGTGGTCAAGGGCTCTGATGTACAGAGAAAGGAGAGAATCAGATCTACAGCTAGGAGAGTCAGCACGGGCATTCAGGATGGGAAAAAATGAAAACAGGCAACTGTTGATCGAGGCAAAATATGTCCAGATATGGCAGATGGGCCGAAAAAAATGACGTGCTTCTGGGGAGAGATGATGTCAGCATGGAGAGATCCTGGTAAACAATCCATCATTCCGTAAGGCACACGTGACGTGTTTTCAAATCACGGATCAGAGGGACGCCGGGTGCTTGGGTGCTTCGTCCAGCTGAGCTCTCTGACCCTCCCATCTGTCTTGGCTCTGCCCCTCCCTGCAGACCGTTACCTCTGCTTGATGGTGAGCCTCATTAACTTGGTCCGGATGCCACCAACCACCTCCCTGCTCAGTGGACACTTCTCCCTCTGATCCCCCCACTGCAAATGGGGGAACCACCTAAAACTCAAATCTGATCATTCTTCTCCCTCCGTAAACCCTCCAAGGTTCCTGGCTGCCCATAGGATCTACCCTGCACTCTTGCTATGTTCTTTCTAGTGGTCTCCCCAATCTTACCCTCTGAGTCTCGTGTTCCATCACATTCCACTGTCTTCTTACTCAAACTGGGCACACTTCCTGCTCACATTATGCCTCTAAGTATCTGCCCCTGCTTTTCTCTGGTCCAACTCCTATTCAATTCCCAAGGCTCCGCTCAGTGGTCACCTCCTCCAGGAAGCCTTCCCTGAATCCCACCTATTGTTCAGACACTTCTCCTTCTGGACTCCAGGAGCTGCCTGTATAAGTGGATTAAGTCCATCTTATCATTCACTATAACATAGAAATAATCCATTTATCTAAGTCTCTAAAACAAGCCACCTTTACCCACCCACCCCCCAAAACACACACAGTGCCTAGGACATTATCATCTCTAGAACAGTAACCCTAGAGAATGCTTACTAGTTAGCTGTGTGCCAGACCCAGGGCTAAATATGAAGTTCTCCTGATCACCCTCTGAAGCAATTCATGCTGTTATCCCTGATCTACAGATAAGGAACAGAAAGCTCCAGGAGGTCAGGGACACTGTTCAACACCACAAGTTACCAAGGGACAAGGATGGAAGAACCCAGACCCAAGTCTGTCAATTGCCTGTCCTTGGTAACTACCTGCTGAGTCTAAGTGCAATTCTGGGAGGAAATAAGCAGAATGAAAGTACTTATAAGAGCCCCTTGCTGAGTGCAAACTGGAGGACAAAACCCCCTCACCCCCCGTGTTAAAGCAAGGATGGGGCCATGGGAGGTCTCTTCACACTGTGACCCCTGCCTTTTCCCCCTAACTGCTAACTTTGTCCTAGCAGGTAGCCCTGCCCTTTATACTCTGAACACCCCTCTCAGGGATCCCCAGAGAACAGGCGAACCTTCAAGAGAGGGCCCTCAAGGTGTCCACAGAGGTGAGAAAGAGCTATGGTAGCTATGCCTTGCTCCTACCCATTCTTCTCGCTATGAGCTGTCCCTTGCAGTGACTTGTCAGTGTGGGGAACTCAGAGACAAGGCTGCCTTGTGCAGCTAAGATCATACCAACAGCTATTAGTTGGTAATCCTGCCATCAAACTGAATTTATGAGCGTGTATAGCTATCAACTCCAAAACCAATTAGCTTCAGGAATGGTGGGATCCAGATGTCCAAGTAATGTCATTAGAACTCCATCTTTCCCTCTCTCACATACAAGTTATAGCTTTTGCTTTCCTGTGTTGGCCTCATCATCAAGGAGAGTCTCTCCCTGAATTCTCTGGCTGCCAGCAACCTCTGGTTTCCATCTTACCCATTCAGCCAGTTCCTAGCAGGACAACTACTCTTTTCCCTTATAAGTCCCCAGAGCAAAACTCACTGGCCTGGCTTGGGTTTCCTGTTCACGTCTGAATCACCAAGGTAGATCAGGGAGAAAATATGTCCACTGGCCAGGCCTGGATAATGTGATTGACCCTAAAAATAATTTCATCTCCATCCAAATATATGAACTAAGGGTCCCATTTTCAGAAATGACTGGGCAGGAAAAATCAGCAGACAGGCATGCAAAATGTCTACATGAAATAGCAACTCTTTCCTCTGCAGCAAATTTCTCAAGCCTGAGCCCTTGTCAGGGACCCTGTGTCCAGTCCCAGAATTAGGGTTTCCGAGGAAGGGCTCTGTAAGTCCCGATAATGCAGGACATATGGGGCGTTTGTGATGGCAATCTTCCACTTAGCCTCTCACGTGTCTGCCCAAGATGGTATCGGGACTCAGAGACAGGGAAGAGTACAAGCTGTAAAAATAATCCGCTATTAAGCCCTGTGCAGGCACCAACTGTGGTGGCATTTGGAAGACGAAACCAAAGCCGTTTCTTTGGAGATAGCAGGCACTTTCCCAGTGCACTGATAAAAAAGGAAGACATGAAGTAAAGTGACATTTACGTGCTAGGAGAAGCAGATCTTCGGTCTTACTCTGAAACCATTTCAGGAACTGGGCAAGGGGGGGCGTTGGCGAGAGCTGTGGGGAGCATCTGGCTTGCAGGGAGGGTCCCGCCCGTCTTGGTGGCCAGGTGGGGCTCAGCTTCCCATTCCTCGTGCTCTGAGGGGCCAATGCTGCCCCACCCCCACCCCCATCTGCTACTCTGCTACTGGCAAATTTAAATACCAGCCTGTTTCAGCGCCGAAATGTGGAAATTAAGAAAGGAAACGAGAGGCGGCGGGAAGGAAAGAGAAGCAATGAATCACTCTGGACCGCTGCCTCATTTGAATGCGTGTGGCTAGAGGCAGGTTCATGTAGGAGGAAGAATTTGGGAGCTGAAAAGACCAGAGTTCAAATTCTAGCTCCACAAAATATGACAAGAAGCCCGGGGCCGCCTGTCTTGCTGAGCCTCATTTTTCATCATCTGTAAAATGGGCATCATACCTTTCACGGGGTCTTTCTGAAGGTTAAGGAATACAGATGGCTGTCAGCTGGCACAGAACTGGCTCTGAAGGACACTGATCCTTCTTTCTTCTCATTTTTTCTAGAAGGTTGGGCCCAAGCCACAGCACGGCTCCATCATCCCCCCAACCCCCATCTAGACCAGGAGGCAGCCACGCTCAATTCCCTTCCAATGGCCCCGAAATCCAGACATCTTGCCTGGCCTTCCCGGACTGCCCCTTCTGCTCCCGCCTAGCCCTACTCTGACCTCTAGCACATACTCCATCCTCGGGCTCCACCCACATGGGCTGCTGCCTATTTCTCCAGGACCTGGGGCTCTTTGCTACCTCAAGGCCATCACGCTCGCTGCCTTTCCTCTCCCACCCCTATTCTTCCCAGGCTCAGCTCCTTCTCATCATTTGGCCTCTGCCCATATGTCCCCTCCTCCGAGATGCTCTAACGCATCCCTGGGAAGTGATCTCGTGTATCTATTAACTCTCCCCCCCCCCAGGGAGAGTATAAGCACTGAGAGATAGGGAACGCTTCCGTCTCGTCCATCTCTGCGGTCCTGGGGCTGCCGCGAGGGAGGGGGAGACCAGAGGGCGAGGAGGAGGAAGTTGGAGGCCCTCCCCCTCCCCCATTCTGGAGTGTCCATTCCCCCCGCATCCCGCGGTGCCGGGTCTCCTCACGCCCCCACCCCCACCCCCACCTGGCCCCCTCACGCACAAGACCTACCCCCCCACCCCCACTGGACTCCAGCACCCGGTCTAACCCCGTGTAGACGGCTGCCTGCCGTAGAACATTCCGTCATTAGTATTCCTTCCGGTCATGAGGGCCGGTCCAGTTCACATCACTGGACTCAGAAGCACCAAGCATAACACTCCTCCGTTATTTCGCCTGCCCGCCCTGCGCTCCCCCTGGGGCAGCAACCCTAACGCTGTCCCTACCCAACCAGGGCTCACCCTCCCTCAGGCCCCAGGGCCCAGACCGAGCCCACCCCCAGCTTCAAGGCAGAACACGTGGCTCAGGCCTGGCCAATGAGAGCACAGCGCTGTCCTACCCTCTCCCGTGATTGGCTAGGAGTGGTCACGGGACTCCAGCCAGTCCCACAGGCCCTGAATTCTGGGACCTTCAGCACGTGGGAATTAGCAAGGAGGCGCCGCGGTGTCGGGGATGCCAAGCTACGTGGATGAACGCCCGGAGCCGACAGCCATCTTCCCGCGGCAGCGTGAGAACAGCCTGCCTTGCGAAAAAGCCAGCACAGAGGGTGGCAGAGCTCGGAGACAGGCCACTCAGACGACACCCTGCGCGCACCTGCACCCGGATTCACCTGAAGCGCGGCCACTCCCGCAATTCCGAGTGCTGCAAGCCAATGAGCTCCCTTTTGTGCTTAAGCTGGCTGGACTTGAATTTGTCACTTGCTGCTACAACTGCTCTGATTCGCAGAGCAAGCACTCGTCCTAGCTGGTTAGTAGAGACGTGAGGCGGCAGCAGGGGGGTGAGAGCGGGCAGGGGCAGAAAGTGCCAGTTGCGGGGAGAGGGCCACCTCTTCCCCACTGTCCAAACTACAGAGGCGAGAGCCGGTGCCAGCCCCACCGCCACACTGCTGCCCCACACTGCTTTCTTTGCGGCACACAGGGGGCAACGTTTTTCACCAGAAACGGGAAAAGGCAGACAAAACCCCAAGGCAGACTAGACCAGAGGTCAAATGAGGCTTTGAGCAGGAAAACTAGCATCTTCCCAGACGGAGGGATTCCTGAGCTGCTCTCTGCCGGGCACCCAGCCTCTTTGAGGGCCCTGCTTCTTCTCATCCCTCTCAGGGTTTCAGGGAGCCTTGAAATCTTTCAAGGCAAAAAATAAATCCGAGGCACCAGTCCTATCTTGAGAGGAAAAAGACTTCCTCAGCCTTCTTTAAGGTGAAAAACATTTCCAGCGTGCAATATGCCTCCCACTTGCCATCGGCTCCCAGGCCCGGACGAAGCACGCATCCTCCACGCTCTGTGCATTCAAGATGGTACCTGAGGGCCAGATGGGTCCTGTTCCAGCTTCCCGGACCAGCCAGTACTCACCTGAGCCCACAGAAGCAAACAACTCCAGCAAAATGGCCATGTGGGGACACAGCCCCCCCCCCCCGCCCCTGCCCCGGGGCTACACTTTGGAGCAGAAACACAGCTGCGGGTGTGAGGCACCAGAAAAGGCCTTGTCTGTGTGACAGGTGTCAACTTCTCAGGAAGAGTGACAGCCTCTGTCTCTCTCTGGATCTCTGCCTCTAGGTAGACTGTTGTCTCCCTGCTTCTGTGGCCTGGAGTAGGATCTGGCCATGTGCGGGTTGGGCTGGGCTTTGCTGGGCTCTGGACTCCCCTCACGGGCTAAAGCTGTACCTGAGGCTCAAGAAATGGTCTCGGGAGGACGTGAGGAGAAGCCCTGTGCTGCGGCTACAAGAATAGGGGTTTTCAAGAACTCAGCCCCAGGTCTGAACGGAGCCCTGCTGTTCAGCTCATTCTTCCTGCTGTGGACGTCTCCATGTCACCACCGTTGGTGCAAGCCAGTCCGTCCCTTCTGAGCTCCAGACCCACCAGGCCAAGCTCCAGCTGGACATCTGGGCGGGGACATCCAACAGGCACCTCAAACTCCACCCCTCTCAGACTCAACTTCTGACTCCAGCACCAGGAGCTCCTCCTCTTGCTCCCCTCTCCGTGCTCCTCAGTAAATGAGTCCTCTAATCCCCTCCCTGAATGGGAGGTTATTTCCCTGATTCCCTCTCTCCACTACTGCACTCCCCCTCCCCACACTGAAAATTAGTTACCAACTCCTGTTGATTCTCCCTCCTAAATCCCTCATCCCACTGGGACTTTCCAGCCTAGCCTCCTGTTGCCTGGATTATTTCAAGAGACTTCTAACAGGTTTCGCTGCCTGCGCTCTGGCTTGCTGCTGACAATTCCCCACTCAGCCACCAGCCTGGTTGTCCTGGAACACAAATGCAGTCCTGTCCCTCTCCTGGTCCAACCCCTGCAGTGGTAATCCCTGCCAGCCCAGCAAATCTCCTTTCCTTACATCCCTTCCCACATCTGATTTCCAGCCCAGTAAAGAGAAATATTCAAACGTTTCCTCTAAACCAGGCAAACCTTTTCAGTAAAGGGCCAGATAGTAAATATTTTAGGCTTTGTGGGCCATATGGTCTCTGTCGCAACTACTCAACTGCGCTGTTGTAGTGCGAAAGCAGCTGAAGACATTATGTAAATGAATGGCTGAGGCCAGTGCCAATAAAACTTTATTTGCAGAAACAGGTGGTGGGCCAGATTTGAGCCACCGGCCAGTGTGTGAATCCCTGCTCTAAAAGAATGAGCTAATCTCATGCCATCTCTACATCTCAGCTGCCTTGTGTAGAAAATGGGGATAATACCCAGACTGAAGTGTTGGTGGAGGACTTGAAACAACCTGTCAAGTTTCCCGCAGAGAGTCTAACGCACAGCAGGGGCCCAGTCGGTGATCATTAACTCCATTATCATTATTCTCTTTTTCTTCATGTCTAAGGAGCCATCAGCCCTGACTCCACAGGAAGGTTTATAAGGATACAGATCCTCCTTTTCTGTGGGCTGCACCACACATTCACGGAGATGTCAGGAACCCAAACAGCTGACCACCTACTATGTGCCAGGCACTGGGCTTCACACTGTAGAGTGACCAAAATAAATCATAAGGCAATAGTCACCCCCTGAGACCAAGTCTTAGAGGTCTAAAGAAGCTGGTGGGTAGGGGCAGAACTCCAAGAAACTACTTGTTCAACCTGACGTGCCAGGCGTCATACGGGCTCTAGGATTGTCTGCAGGTATTAACAAACAAGCTCCACCTTAAAAAAAAAAAAGCCATTCCCTAGAGAAACAATTTCCTCTCAAGTGCTAATTTTCTTGATGTCCTGTCCTCGGTGCTACATTTCCTCCTCAGGAAGACAGAAGCTGAATTTACCCTGGGTCCCTCCAGAGCTCTGGATCCCTCCATCTCCTTGATGGGACCTGGGGATTTGACACCAAATGGAAAGATAAGGGATAAGGGGTGGGAAGATGCCAGAGGTCCTGCTCAGCTCTGTGCCTCATCCTTATTCCAAGCCGCACAAGAATAAAACTCCCACCTGTCATCTGGGCTGTGAGCTCCTCAAAGCCAGGCCCTGTATTTCACGTATCCCTGTATTCCCAGCCCAGGGTCTGATGAGGCGGAGGCGTTTCGCTGAGTGAGCCGGGAGACTGTGCGCACCTCTCTGTGTCCACTCTTCCTGTCATTGCTGTGTGCAGCAGACAGCTCTTGTTTTTGTCCCCAGCACCCCAGGCCTTCTGGCAATAGCGCCCCAGTGTCTCAGGGACTGACAACGGGACTGCACCAAAGGGGCGAAGCATCCTGCTGAAGCCTCAAATTATCAAAGCATAACACCTCCCAGCCGCAGCCACTAGCTTCCGGACAGACACAATGAGGTAGGAGCCCCCGGCTCTTTCCCGCCTCCTGTGAACCCATGAGGAGTACTGGTGACAGTTGCTGTCACCATCTTGCTCCCAGGCAGAGCCGGAGACGGAAGCCAGCACAGAAGAAGACAGATCTTGGGGATGGATTCTGCTCACATTTACATTCCTGAGGATCGACCTGGCCCTGGGCTGTTCTTTCGAAGGAATCAATAAATTCCCTCTGCCTCTCTTGGTCTCTTTTGCTTAAGCCATTTTGCAAACAATTTTCTGTACCATTTGAACCAAAAGAATTCTAACAGACACCTTGTTTGGGGCCTGTCTCCTACTTTCAATAACAATTCCAACTTACCTTTTAAAGAAAAACCCTCCTCTCTAGCCCCACTAGTTCGCTAGTTGGCATGGGCTTGTCATTCATTCACAACAGCATTATACGGTCACTTCAAGGAGGATTAAGTATGACAACGTTGACAGCCTGTAGGACTAGCGCTGGGATTTGGTCACAGCTTGTCTCACATCTTATTCGGATTCAAAGCCATGTGTCTCATTTTTCAAACAGACTGCAAGTTCCACGGCTAAGTCGTGTCCAATGGATTCAACAGACAATGACTAAGTGCCTGAGGTGTCCTCGACGCCCGGGAGAAGCTGTGAACGCAGAAAATAATAGAGACGCTACCGGCTTCTCCAGGGCAGACGTGAAAGCAGATCGTTGCCTCTATACGCGCGCAGCGCAGGTGGGTGTTCCTAGATGGGAGGAACGGAGAGAGGCAGCTTGAACTGGCTGGTGCGGTCGAGGGGATCTGTCTCGTGCCAAGAGAAAGTGCGGGTAAGCTCAAGCCTCCGGGTAGATGATCCACTGGCTTCACAACGCCACTGCCGCAGGGGTTTTCTCTGCCCAGCCCTGCTCTCAGCAACACGTCTGCATCCCCAGCGGGTCCACGATCCCATAGACACGTTCTCCAGGTCCGCAAGCGCCCAGGGCCAAGGAAGGTGCACCCTGATTGGGCCCCCTGAGTCCCATGCTCGCCTGCGAACCAATGACTGGTCCGTGTGGAAAGGGACGCGGCTCCTTATAAACCAATCACGGCGACCGCTGGAGCAAGGGGCTGGAGTCCTCTTTCCCCAAAGCGTGGGCTGCGTGGAGGTGGGGCACACGAGCGTCAAGGAAATTCTAGAAGCTTGAGGAAGGAGGAAGGGAAAGATGCGGTGGGGCCAGATCGCCCCTGGCTGCTCTCACAGACGAGAGTGCACGCAGACTCCGCTGAGCGAATGCAGAAGCCCTGCCTCGTGCCTGCATCCTGTGCTCAGTGTGCCTTACTGGTTGCGGTACCTTGACCAGCAGCAGTAGCCGCAGCACCTAGCGTGTGTGAAGTACCTCCTAGCGGCAGACCCCGCGTTTGCCGTCCGCGGTCTCATTTTACCAGTGTTAGGAACGTGGTCATTTCCTTTTTGCGTGCGGATAGGACACTGAAGCTTGGAGAGCTGGATCGACCTGCCCAGGGCTATTGGCCTGAACTTAAAAGTCAAAGGGGAGGGCACCTGGGTGGCTCAGTCGGTTAAAGCTTCTGCCTTCTGCTCAGGCCATGATCTCAGGGTCGTGGAATCGAGTCCCACATTGGGCTCTCTGCTTGGCAGGGAGCCTGCTTCCCCCGCTCTCTCTGACTGCCTCTCTGCCTGCTTGTGATCTTGTCAAATACATAAAATCTTGGGGGGGGGGGGGGGACAACAAAACAAAACAAAAAATAGTCAAAGGGGCAAGCGGTTGTCCTCAGATTCCTAATGTAGGCAAAGTATTAGTCACCTCCTTGTGCTCGGCTGGGTGGGTGGGGCTTCAAGGTAGACATTACACCCGAAGCCAAGCCTCTAGGCTGAGCATCATCTTTGCATTTGAAACAATCCCACGTGCTTTACAAGGGTTCCCTCCAGCAGTTCTTGGTAAATTCCTGAGTTGGCAATCCCTGCTGCCGAATTTAATTTCACTCTAAATTGCAGGAAAATGTGACGGAAGTGTCCCCTTCAGATCTTAGGATGCTCTGGATCAGTATGAACTCTGCTATAAAAACAAGCTCAACATCACATTACATTGTATTATTAGCAGAATAGCAGTAACCCTTAGTTTTTAAAATTCTTAAAATCAACATCAGTTGTTGACTTTCTCCAGAGGGCTGGGAAGGGCGTGTTTCATAAATTGTATCACTTCAGGGCAGGTGTGGTGTGTGCTGGGCTGGGCAGGCAGAAAAGCAGGGCCAGACCATGGCAATGACTCAGCAGCTCTCTGGTCGGCCTCCTGGCCTTCTAACAACTCGCTCTCTTCTCTGCCGTCTGCACCTGTCAAGTCGGCTAGAGGCACCAGTTTGCCACTCTGGGCTCGGATAAATTCTCAGCTTCTCTTCTTCGCTGGGTGCACACCTTCTTCTCTCCGGACAAGGATTCCAAGGACCCCCCCCCCCCCCCCAGTCCCTACATAAGCCCCCTTCTCTGGGTGGGCACCAGGGTGGGGCAAAGGTATGTGTGGGCAAGAGAATGAGGAGAAGTTATATGGGGCGGTCTCCACCTAACAGAACAGGACACTTTGCATTGAGAACTCATCCAAGCCCAGAGACTGGAAGTTTCCACTTGGTCTTCCGTTTCCTGACGGGGTAAATGGGTTGCTTTCTCTTCTCCTGGAGGCATTCTACTCAGTTCCACTGAACTGGAGCCCTGCATCAGCCTTGGCTCCTGGAACTTTTGATTTCCTTCTCAGGCCAGCTTTCCTCCATGAAAAGTCACCTCCAATTCAGCTCTGCTCTACGGGGGTCACCATGGAGAAGACACTCGGCAAAGCTGATAGAGACACACAGGAGGAACATGCCTTGGGACCCTGGAATCAAACCAGGGGGCCCCCAGGAGTAGTGTGGCCCTACACTTGTTACTTAATACTCCTACGCTTCAGCCATAAACTGGAAACAACTGTGACACCTAGTCCCCTGGAGGGGCCCCCCTTCTTGATGTGGACAATCAGATCTCCTCAGCCTTAGGTGAAGGGACAGAACACCTCAAACTTCTGGGGCACCTAGGTGGCTTAGTCAATTAAGCGTCTGCCTTTGGCTTGGGTCATGATCCCAGGGTCCTCTTGGGTTGGTGGGGAGCCTGCTTCTCCCTCTCCCCTGCCTGAGGCTCCCTCTGCTTATGATCTCTCTCTGCCAAATAAATAAAATCTTAAAAAAAAAAAAAAAAAAACCTTAAACTTCCTCCCAATCAGACTGCCATCCCTACTCCCTTCCACCCCTGACTCTTGGGGCTGCCATAGGTCATTTTATAAAGATATTATGAAGACTTAATGAGCACATAAAATGCTTCCTGCAGAGTCTGGCCCTAAAAAGCACCCAACACATGGCCATGATTATTATGACCCATTGTCCAATTTTCTGTATCTCTGTGCCTCAGTTTCTCCTCCAACAGGGGAGAAGGATCAGACAGCCTCCTTATCTGTAAAATGGAGATAATGGTTACCAGAAGAGCACATAAAGGGAGGTGTAAACGAGCTGTTAACTCAGGGCCAGGCTCACAGAAAAAACTCAGTAGATGTTGGCTCTTAAATAGTTACAAATTGAAATAAATAATTGAGAGGCAGTGGGGCATGGTGAAAGTAGAGTCTCCTTCCAGCTTTTAGCACTTATTAGATCTTAGTAGAAAAGTTCTCTCCCTCTCTGAGCCTCAGTTTCTCCTCCAACAGGGGAGAAGGATCGGACAGCCTCCTAGGGTATGCTGGGAGGGTTCTTTCTCACTGTGCACAGGCAGTTACCATAGGAGGCCTGGCAGCTCTGAAAGCAGGCCTTTCAAAGGAGAGCATCTGAGAAAGTGGGGTTCAGGAGGGTCCCCATCATTCCCTGCTGAGGAGGGCTCACATTGCCCACAACGGGCACCCATAGTGCGGCTTCTGCAGAACACCTGCTTCCCTCCTGTGAGATTTGGCACATGCCGGGCAGAGAGTGACTGGATGGCCAGCCCCAGTAAAGACCTTCAGGCACTTATACCTGCTCCATGATTAGTCTTCAGAAGTAGAAGCCTCAGATAATGAGTTCCCATCACAGTCATGGGCTCAATGTCCTTACTGGCAAGAACCAGATCAGAGTTTTCCCTAAAAGTAACTGGTTGGGGTTTCTGCTGTTGTTTGTTTTATTCTATTTTTTTAAGGTTCAAAAGATACATACTTGCATGGACCAAGAATCAAGGGTCGCAAGGACAGAAATATGAACTCATGAGGTATTCGTGGCCTCTTTTATCTTAAACCCTAAAGAAAATTCTATCAGCTTTGTCTTTGCTCTCTTCCTCCCAGCTCTGGGAAGGAATCTTGTCTGATTGGCTACGGAGCCTTTTCTTAATTGAATGCGATAATCAATAAGGGAGGGATGCCTGGGTGGCTTAGTCAGGTAAGCATGTGCCTTCAGCGCAGGTCATGGTCCCAGGGTGCTGGGATCAAGTTCCACATAAGGCTCCTTGCTCAGCGGGGAGCCTGCATCTCCCCCTGCCTGCTGCTTCCCCTGCTTGTGTGCCTTCTCTCACAAATAAATAAACGAAAACTTTCAAATAAAATAATAAGGGAGATAAGCTGAGGAGGGCCTAGTGGGGGCTCCAGTGGGAACTGTGAGAACTTCAGCTGATGACTTCTAACAGACTTGGGAAATTAGGGAAGGATCAAAATCGCAAAGCCGGAGAAAGTTGCATTAGACAGAGTTTTTTTGGTTTGTTTCACTTTGCTTAAATGTGGGAGATAAAAGAGGAGAAAATAGCTTCATGGCAGCTGTTGTATACTGTAGAAAGAAGGATTGTAAAAAGTTTTGATACATATTATCCACAGGTCCCCTCTTTGGTGTGCTATTAGAAAGGCTCCAATATATATTCAGATTTCAGATGACTCTTAGTGAATTTGAGGTTGCTACACTTTTTGTTTTTATAAGGACTATTGGCCGTGCTGGACCTCAATGCAGCTAGGTTTATGTGGGTTACGTAAGCCATAGCCAACAGTCATATTCTCTTTATCTCTCTCTCTGTTACACACACATGGTAGTCTATTTCGGAATCAACAATATGATAATCACTACCACTAATCTTCCCTCCTCAGACAGATTTATTGCTCATCCTGCCCCATTTCAAAGTTTTTCTCCCCTGGGACTCTTAGAATTTATAGTTTCTCATGGAGGATCTTCAGGGTCCTGAGCAAAAAGACAGGAGCGGATAGAGGCATCAAGTACCACTCACACCTACACTCGGGTACCTGGGCTGGTTCAGTGATGGACCCTGTGCACACCATCACAGCCCCTCGCCTGAGCCCGGAAAGGGTCCCACTATCTAAATTCTTTTAGGTCCCAATCTCTGACAGTTTAGGCTCCTTTGGCTTCGCATTTCAAAACAGTAGTTACATGTACAAGACACAGGAGCAAAATTCCTTCAGGCAAGAAAACTTCAACAAACTCCTAGTGGGCTACCATCTCACAGTAGATTCTGGAATTAAAGACAAATTAGTAACATATGCAGAACACAGGCCCCTGAAGACTCCCGAGTTTAGAGGAGAAAAAGAGAACCAAACTCTTCACAGGAGGCTTCCAGATTTATCAATAAAAAAAGTACAAGTGTTACCGGAACAGGCACCTCGCAAAACTACCCCATCTAGACATACAAAAAGGGGCTGAGCTTCTTACTTCTCAGGGAAATGCACATGGAGACCATATAGCAATAGTAGGACTCACCCACTGGAAAGGTACACATGGGAATACCAAGCGTTGGCAGAGAGGTCGGGCAACTGGAAAGCCCAGGCATTGCTTTTTGCAGACAGGAGGGGAAATAAATTGGGGACAACCACTTCGCAAAGCTACGGGGCTGAACATATGTATACTTTCAACCTCACAATTTCACTCCTTGGAACATACCTAACAGAAATGCAAACATCTGTTCACCAAACACATCTAGAAGAATGTTCATCACAGTGCTAGGCATAAAATAGTCTCAAACCCACCCAAAAGCTCATCCACAGAACAGATGAATGAACTGTGGTATATTCACACACTGGAATGTTCTATAGTAGGGGTCGAAAAACTACAGCTCTGTGTTTGTAATCCAGGCTGCCATTTTCGTAAATAAAGTTTTATTAGAACACAGACATGCCTTGTTTTAAATACAGTCTACGGCTGCTTCCAAACAACGACAGTAGTGTTGAGTCACTGTGCTAGAGCTCAAATGGCATGAGAAGCCTCATGTATTTACTATCTCTAGCCCTTTCTAGAAAGTTTGCTGAGCTCTGCCCAACAGCATTGAGAGTAAACAACACATAAATACATACAATAATAAGGATGTACCTCACAATGTCGAATTAAAGAGATCAGTGACAACAGAAGACAGATGTGATCCTATTTTTATACATTTGAAAGTAGGAAAATCTAAGCCATGATGAGGATAGGAGAAGTCAGGAGAGAACTTACCTTTGGGACGCATAGAGACCTAGAAAACTTTAGGGGTAGTGACTGTGCTCTGTTTCTGGATCCATACACAGGGGACATGGATGTGTCCATCCGGGTGACATTTGTCCAGGCATGCAGGTGTATGTACACTTCTCTCTACATGATGTTTCAGTGGAACATTTTTTACAAACATCGGAGTCCCATAAAGCTCCAAGCCCTTCGCCTGCTCTCTCTCAGTGTTTGCCTTCACACAGCCAGATGGTTCCCCCGGCAAGCACTCCTTCTGCCCCCTTCGATAGAATAACACACACACACTCTTCAAAACTCAGTTCAGCGGCCCCCTCCTGCAGGATGCTTTCCTTCTGTGTTCCAGCACTCACAGACAATCCAGGGAAGGAGGGAGAGAGAGAGCGAGCCCAGCCGGTGACACTGGGTTTCTGGGTAATTTGGGAGGTGGCATCTGAAGGTAATCTTAAGTTATTTTCAGAGAATCAAAGAAGTGGGACTGGTTGAATCTCGAGTGTTGGTCACATGAGAGGTCAGGCTGGCAACCCTAAAAAAGTTCAGTAGTTTGCAGTTTAGGCCAGTCCAAGCTTGACTCATCTAGAGTTGGGGGAGAGGGGGTTAGTTTGGTGGAAAGAACATGGGATGTGCTTGGAAAAAAGATCTGGTTAGCAGTCAGGAGACACTGAAGTTCAAGTTAAGTATGAGGCCAACCCTGATTGGCTTAAGAAAGGTGAATAATTTATTGTCTTGCATAACCGAGAAACCTAGGGTATGAAGGGATGGTTTCAGGTAGGGTTGGATCCAGCATTATAAATGATGTCATCAAGAATCTGCCTCCTCTCTCCCTGTCTCTTTCGGCTCTCCCTTTCTCCCTGCTCCCACCTCCTGGGTTTCATACTTGACAGGTTGTCTTCCTGTGTCTTCCTGAAACCCCAGCTGCTCCATGTATACGTATTGAAGCAGAAAGAACCAGTTTTTCATTCTCAATAATTCAAGAGTGGTGGCAGGACCAAGTCTCTTTGTCTTGTTTGGGTGACTCGCTAGCTAGCCCCTCGCTAGCTGAATCCTCGTAATCTGAGGATGAAAGGGGGAAGTCAGGAATTCCCTTTGCAGCTGGAGATGAGAAGAGTCAGTGCCAACCAAACCCTGCCTGGCATGAGGGTGGGGGAGGGACCAGCGCCCCCACAAAGGAAAACAGAGGCGCTGTTACCAGTGGGGTGGGGTGGGAGGCTGAGCAATTCAGAACCACAGCCACACCCTGCAACTACTTAATAATCATGACCTGTAAGGTTTCTTGATCTGTACAAGTGCGTGGCTGTCCTCATTACGGAAGGACATCGCAAGGACCATAGGTACCACCCTGGGGCTGAGCACCTGGCACTGGGTGCGTGCCTGATAAAAGCTGGACCCCTCTATACTGTCCTGTCCTCGCATCATATCCAGGGGTCGGCGATGAGGGTCAGGAGCACAGGCCCCCATGCCGCAGCCACCGTGGAGCTGCTGGCTGTGTGCGGGGCCCTGTCAATCACAGCCACTCGACCTGAGAGGAGAATCATGATGCTTTCCTTAATCAGACAATTGAAACAAACAAGAATCAAGGCTCAGATGAATTCAGCATTAAAGTGGAACACATTTGGTGATTTGTAAGTTAAATGTAACTTCAGACCACATCCTTGCTTCAGTTGAAAAGTCACACCCTCCCGGGGTTAGGTGGGAAGGGAGAGTGTCAGGGGGTAGAAGACCAGGCTTCACACTGTGGTTCTGCCACTGCCACTGACTATGGACTGTGGCCTCAAGCAGGATGCCGAACCACTGCGGGCCTCCGCTTTCTCATCTGTAAAATGGAATCAGTGTCATGAAGACTACAGGCATGACTGAAGTAGTCAGTGTTCAACAGCAGAACCATTCTGTCTATTTCAGAGAAATTGCGGCGGGGCATTAGGGGCCTACAAAAACCATTAAGAGGTCACACAGAGCCGTCCTGGGCTGAGTCTCCATGGAAAACACGGCAGGACCAGCCCACCAAGGGAGCTGGCCCATCTGCCTCCATCAGGAGAGCAAAGAGCTAGAGGCTGCCCCCAGAGCTGCCAGCTTCATGAGCACACAGCGAAAGCTGTGATCCCGGACGCAAGAAGCCTTCACTGAAGGATCCCGAAGGCATCTGGTCCATCTCTCACGCCAGTCCTAACAGATAGTCAATCATCTAACCTCTCCATGAAGCCCTCCTGGTTCCCGACATCTGGCAGGGCGAGAAGGAGGCTGGGAGACCTGCTAGTTATTAGGGACTGTCCCCAAGCCCCAAACCAGCCCCCTCTCTGCTGTTTCACGATGCTGGACTGGGACTCCGAAAACCACCTTTCCTCTCTGCCAGCTGGGAGGGGCCAAAGGATGGGGGAAGCATGCTCTCTCGGGCTCTCTCTGTCCGTTGGTCCGTCCAGTGCCAGCTTCCTGACGCTGTCAGCCTCTAGCCAGCGTGTCCAACCACAGCAGGGGCTGTTTCTCCAGCGGGCCCAGAGCCAGCCTCCCCAGGGTTCTCAGCTGCGGGAGCCCTGCTTCGGACCTTTCTCCAAGCTTCCAGGTCTTGGCAGGTCTGGCCTTCCCTGGATCCCCCAGCCCTGGCGTGGTGGAAGCTCCCAGAACATGCTCCCCCCGTAGTGCCTTCCTAGTCTCAGCTACCCCTGCAGTTCCTTCATTCCCAGGCCACAGTCCTTTTCGTGCACTCTCGCTAGGAAAGCAGCTGCTGTGGTTTCTGTCCCTGATGGGGCACTGAGCAACATGCATGGCCTTCAGTGCCCACCTCGCCCATCAGGGACTGGGGGACCCGCAGCAAGTGGCTTAAGCCTTCTCAGTCACCATGTCTTCATCTCCACAGAAGGGACAAAAATAGCCTGTCTCCACAGAGGTGAGGCGGCCATTCATCATGTCCCCGTGTGTAAAAGACTTAATACAGCGCCTAACATAGGCAGAGTGCCCCACAGATGTCTGCAGTGGGTCCTGCCAGCCAGGGCGACCCAGGGAGACACTTTTACTTCCAGGGTAAAGAGCTCTGGAAAGACACCTGGACCCCCCTCAAAAGAACCCCCCATGCAGATGCTGCTGGGCACAACCAGGACCACCATGACCGCCCTCCCGCCTCCCCAGTGGCAGAGCTGCCTCTTCCGAGAAGAGCAGAGATGATAGGTGCTCCGTTTCAGGGCTCTGGCAGGTGACCCGCCCTGGCCAGTGCAAAGTGAGGGGGTCCTTTCCTCACCGAAGACAGAGTAAGCTGCAGTAAGAGAATAGTTTCATTCCTGCTTTGGACCAGTGCTTCTTGCCTGGGGGTGATTGCGTCCCACAAGGGACATAGGACCATGTCTGGTGACATTTTTGGTGGTTGCAAATTGGTGGTGGGGGCTGCTGGTGGCCCCGAGTGGGTAGTGCTGTGAGACATCCTACCAGGACACCACACCGCCCCCCACCACCCCAGCAGAGAATTAGCTGCTCCCCGTGTTCAGAGTGCCAAGGTGGGTACAGCCATATGAACAGATGACATTCGGGGCTGTGACAACTATTCTGGGACCATGGGGAGAGTTCTAGAGAGTCACAGAGTTGACAGAGGCCCCAACATGAATGAGCTGCTAGCATAATCCCGGGAGGACCCTTCTTCAGGCTTCGGTTAAACAACACGAATGCCTCTTTTTATAAGTTGTTCTGTATCAGAGGCTCTGTTATTTACAGTCCCAATACTGTGAGGTCCCCATTTTAGCCCAAGTCCACAAATCCCCATGGACAGGCACTGCTTTGCATTCATTGACCACTCGCCATGAACCAGTGATGGAAGTGGGGAAACTGAGCCTCGGCATCATCCTGGGTGACTTGCTGGGACAGAGAAAAGCAGTGCGGGGTGCTCCCATCAGTGTCGCACTCTGTGTCATTATGGAGCGACATGAAGTGCAGATGACGATCTAATGATCGCCCGTGGATTCTCCATCCAGATTTAGCAAGTGTTAACATCTGCTGAAGGGGCTTCACATGCTGAAAGCTACAGCTGACTGCCTGCCTCCCAGTATTTGTACTCCTCTTCACTTTAGAAATTGAACCTTCGTGTTCTTGCTGGGAAGACAATTGTCGGAATAAGACTACGGTTCCCAGCCTCTCCCGCACCTGAGTGTGGCCACATAACCGAATATTGGCTGATAGTAAATGACAAGCAGTGATGTTTGCAACATTTGGGTCATGTCCTCAAAGGAAGTCCATGCCCTTTCTCCTTTACCACTGACTCACACACAGGGAAAATGAGGACCGTTGGAGTGTGGATGTGATGGCAGGAGCTAGAGCCCATTTCATGGGCCATGAAAGACAGTATTGGGACTGTAGCTTCAAGAAGATTAATTAAAAAAAAAAAAAGATAATGGAAAAACAAGAAAGAAGGGGCCTGGGTTTCAGATGATCATGAAGCTGCCCTATGAACCCCATATGCTCAGGCAGCCTGTTGCATGATAGAGAAAGAGAATCTTCTATTATGTTGTAACCATTACCATTTTGGGATTTGTTTTAGTAGCTGAGCTACTTTCTGAATGTATGCCTGTTTCTAGTGTTTTCATATGAAGATTTCATCTGTTCCTCACAACCAGATGGGGTCTAGAACTAAGATAACTCATTCCTTTGTTCACCCATCTAGTAATTATTTTTGTGTGTCTACCATATGCCAGACACCGCTTTGGATGTTAAGCACGGAGGGGTGCGTCGATTTCTCCTACACTGGACCAGTCTCTAAGACCTGGACTTCATCCTCTCCCTGTGACCTCACCAGCCTGCGGCTTTCCATCTGTGGTGCTATCTGTTTAGGTCAGGCCACTGTCCATCACTGCTTGGTCTCTTACCCCAGCCTCTTGACCCATCTTCCTGCCCCCTGCTCCCATCATTCCTTGCTCCAGATCTTCTCGGGGATCCCCACTGCCAAAGAGCAAGAAGTTCAGACTCCTGGAGGTTGACAAGGCCCCACCCACTCTGGAAGCATAATCTCTTGCCACTCTGAGCCACAGTGAGCTAGGTAAAATTTCTTCTGTGAGTTTCCTCCACGCAGGTGCTCATACTGGTTACTCCCTGAGGCTCAGAGTTACACAGACTGCTTAGAATGAGGCTTGAACTTGACCAAAGGCCTCTGGAGCCCAAGATACCAAGCTGCTTTGAAGATGGCTCAGTCTTAGAGTCGCCCTGAAGCTCAGTAGGGATGGCAGGTTTGAGATAGAATTACACAAAGCAGGGTCTGCGGACCTCCTGTGCCAAGGTGCCGGTGGGCAGCATGTGAAAACCCTGACTTCTGTGGGGGCGCCTGGGGGACTCTGTTGGTTAAGTGACTCGCTCTTGATTTTAGCTCAGGTCATGATCTCGGGTCATGAGATTGAGTCTTGCCACACTGAGTGTGATGCCTACTTAAGATGCTCTCTCTCCATCTCTCTCTGCCCCTCTCCTCTCTAAAAAATAAAATGAAGTCCCCAAAAAGCACCAAAAAAAAAAAAAAACCAAATTTCTCACTCACCCCAGAGCTATAGAACAGAGGGCTGTGGGGTGAGGTCCGACTACTGGCAACTTCCATAAACTTTCCATGTGTCCCGAAGGCTCGAGAACCTCTTGGGGTCCTGAAAATCTGCCCTGGAAATTGCACTGCTGGTTCCTTCTTTTCCACTTCCCATGTCTCTCCTGTTGCTCCCACCACCGCCTGCGAAGAAGGGGTGAGGCGGCCGGTGCTGGTAAGAGATCTGCACATTCCTCACTTTACTTTTTCAAGAAGATTAATTTAAAAAAGGAAAAAACAGAGGCACTTAAAGGCCTCAGATGCTTTTTTCGCCTTGAGAGTGTGATAACATTCAGCAGTTCCCATACAAGGGAGTAAAACGCTCACTCCTTTGTGATAGAGACAACTGGAAAGAGTTCCAGGGCCCACGTGTCTTGGAAGTTCAAGGAGGGAGGCCCCAAGTCTGAGGCAGGGACCAGCCCAGCTCCCAAGACCTGGGTTGAATCCAGACTCGTCCACTTCCTCTAGGTGGGGCCTTGGTCAAGTCTCTCCGAGTTACCCAGAAGACCCGGATAAGAACAGCCTCTTGGGGAAAAGACGACATGACTATGGAAGTGGGTACCTTCCAAAACAGGTGATAGCATTGGGCTTGTCTTTCCAATGACAGGTGCGACCAAAGATGGGTGCCACCCTGGCGTGGAGGTGAAGGCATCCCAAACAGTTGGGTTTAAATCTGAAATGCCCCCAGGGTGCCTGGGTGGCTCAGGGGGTTACGCCTCTGCCTTCGGCTCAGGTCATGATCTCAGGATCCTGGGGTTGAGCCCCCCATCATGCTCCCTGCTCAGCAGGGAGCCTGCTTCCTCCTCTCTTTCTCTGCCTGCCTCTCTGCCTACTTGTGATCTCTCTCTGTCAAATAAATAAATAAAATCTTTTAAAAAATAAAGAAAGAAACAAAAATAAAAAGTCATCCATGACCTTATAAATTTCATTCAATTCTAGCATAAGTTTTCTTCCATTCTTAAATAAATAAATAAATAAATCTGAAATGCCCGTGGGGGAAAAACCTGGAAATGACTTCTTGGACTTGATTAAAATGTACTCCATTGGGCAGAATGAGAGGTTGAGTACAGCTGTTTAAAAAAAAAGCCTTTTTTTTTGGCAGGCCAGAATGTGTGGTTTGAAAAATCAGACCCCCTTTGGGGGGCATCCAAATTAATGCCAGGAGCAAAGACTTTGTTCTGCGGTGACCGGTCTGTCCTGGGGCTCAGTCTCAACGTCTTTGCCTCTGTTTCCTCCCCAGCTAAAGCTGGGCTCACTGCTGTGCTGTGTTTCAAGATCTGTTGTGGGGCTCAAGCAAGAGACTGTGTGTGCAAACACTCCGAACACAGAAGGCTTTGGAGACGAGCAGCACGGTAAGGACAGTGACGTGTGTTTAAAAAGTCGGGTGGGTGCGGGGTCTGCCCACAACACCCTTAACATCTAAGCACTCTGCAGAACAGCTGGACCAGGTCAACTCCGCCCTAAAAGAGTCCCACCGCATTGTAAAAATGCAGCTGCAGGAGGATAGAGAAAGCAGGCTCTCGCTTGATTGACAAGTCTCGTCTGAACGACAAAGCTTGAAACGATGTCAGTAAACCTTTGCCGTCACATTTTGACATTGGGCTTTGACAGCTATGGCAGGATATGAAACTCCACCTAGAAAGTGCGAAAATGTGGGCTCATCCCCAGGGCTCATGTGCTGCTGGGAGTGGCTGATGAGGGCGAGCATATCACCAACAGGGGAAGAAGCGCCCTGGAGTGACTGCTCCCGGACACCAGTGGAGTTACCTCTCCCTGTCACACCTGGTGCCCTTCTGTCTTCCAGAGGGGGGACCACATGGGCAAGAGGCTGGAGGTCTCAGAGCTCGCCCAGAGTGGCGGGGTTGGGAAGTACCTCAGCCAGGTCTCCCACACAGCCCTCCCGGCTCCAGGGCCCACCCACTTAGCTCACCGGGCAGTAGGGGTGCAGGGGTGTCATCAGGTAGAGGGGCGCTCCAGTGAAAGTCTTAGCACGGGCTGCAGGTGGGAGCCTACCTTCCCCCTTCCCACAGTCTTCCCGGAATCAGTATCTCTGTTTTTCACAAAGCACCTGCCCTGGGCTTCTGGGTTTCTCTGTGACAAGGCAGACCCTCCCCGGACAGACTGCCTTGATCCAGGAAAAGACGTAAGGCCTGTGGTGGGTGGATGCCCAGAGTCTCCAGGGCCATGGCCTCAAAATGCTGTGCCTCCTCCCTCCCTCAGGGAAGGAGAGGCGTTAGCAGGGTTGGCTGGTCCGTCCATTTCCTACTGTTTTCAGCAAGGCCCTCAGACCGACATCAGACATAACAGTTCTTACTCATTGTCCAGGGAAACACAAACTCAAAAGAAGCCAAACATGTCTATTTTATAACTATTAGAAGCTTTTAAAATTTATAACCATTAGAAGCTTTTTAAAAAATGTTTAACAAGAAAAAAAAATTGGCATGGCATAGCTCAGGGGCCACCCAGCCTCCCCTCTCTCGAACAAGGCTATGACCTGCCTCTCGGACATGAGGGACTCATCTGACCAAGCTCTACTCGCTTGCCTCTCCTGTGACATGCGGACACTGTGGCCAAGTTCCGGGTTAGAGAAAATGAGAGGCAGTGAACAGAAAGTGTTCAGTATAGAGTAAGGCATTCGTCTCAGTCAGCTCGGGCTGCTCTAACAGACAGCCGCAGACGGGTGTCTTAAACGACAGACACTCATTTCTCATAGTTCTGGGGGCTGGGAGTCTGAGATCAATGTTCCCACCAATTCAGCTTCTAGGGAGATCTCTCCTCCTGGCTTACAGGTGGCTGCCTTCTTGCTAGGACCTCTGTGGCCTCTGAGAAAGAGAGAGATAGAGACAGAGATAGAGACAAAGAGACAGAGGTAGAGCTAGAGAGAGCTAGAGACAGACAGGATATAGAGACAGGGATTGTGTTCAGCAATCTCATGGAACTGAGAACCCCAGGTTGGAGGTCTGAGCTGCCAAGGCATCCAGGAGCCAGGGGAACAAGATCCCTGATGTTTTGGCAATGAAATCTATGGAACATTTAAGGAAGAGTTCATTCCTGACTCTTACAAGTCCTTCGAAGACTTAGACACGTGGAGAGTTCCAAGCTTACTGAATGTGGCTGAGAGGTGCCGGGTATCAGGTGGGGACAGTGGGGGGCTAGGTGAAAGATGAGCTTGAACTGCAGAGACGAGGGTAGGCAGGCAGCAAAGGGCTGGCCTCCAGGGGCCGCCAGGATCAAGATAAAGACTTCATAGGCTCAACGCTGTGGGTGACGGGAGGTGACTTGGGGCCCTGGCTAAGGGAGTGACAGAGCCCACCTCAGGCGTTCCTCTCACCCCATCGAGAAGGCTCTGCCCATCTAAGGAAGCCACATCAGTGCCAAGGAACCAGAACACACCGTGCCTAAGAGAGAACTACGCAGCTGCTCTCATCCAAGATCTATACTAGGAGATACTCAACTCCGTTTGGAGTGTTGAAGCTGTAAGTTTGTTTATTCGCTCAGCAAATACTTACTGAGCACTTACTATGTGCCAGACACTCATCTAAGCACCGGTTCACGGTGACAGATAAGACAGACCAGATCCTTGTCTCTACAGCATGCAGCGCAGACGTGACGGCTGATAAATGAGCAAATAAAAAATAAACAAAAATCCTTCCCATCAGCAGGGACTGCTCTAAAGGGACTAAAACAATGATGGGTGACCTGAGTGGTCACTTGTAATCTGATGATCGGGGCAAATGTCTCTGAAGAAAGGTTGTTTGAATTAAGACTTGAAAGAACAGAATGAGCCTGGCACGCAGACAGAGGATGGAACAGTGTTCTAGGCAGAGGGAACAGCAAGGGCGAAGGCCCTGAGGTGGGAACCATCTTGGCATGTTCAACATAATGGAAGGAAGGTAGCGTGGCTGGAGAGAATGAACCAGAGGAAGATGGCAGGAGGCTATGGGGGCGGATCAAGCTTGGCCATGCAGGGCACAGAAAGCAGTCTGGGTTCTATTCTAAGTGCTCTGAGATTCTGGAGGGTTTCAAGCTAGAGAATTCCATGAACAGACTTATACTTTATAAGGCTAATTTGAGGCACATGCAGGAGAGTAAGAAGGGAAGCAGAGAAAATCCGGAAGATTCTGCAGCTGTCTACATAGAGATGCTTCCATCACTGCAGCTGGAAGACAGCAGAAAGCACACACACCACACCGGACAGTGTCTGCACCAAGAATCCAGGCTCGCGGGGCAGATAAGGAGCAGGACAAGGGCAATGGTTGGCCCCAAGAGTATAGTGGTGACATTTCAGGCAGCAGTGGGACACTGACTTGGGAGCTCGAAGTGTTCTGGAACATTCCTTTACTTCCCAGTCTAACTGACTGGGGAGTAAGCACGCTCCTTTGAAGGATTTGGCCCAATCTTTAGACATCTATCAAATTTAGATAATATAATACTCCCTTGAATTACAGAACAGTAGAAAAGAACCCACTTCCCACACTGCCAAATTTCAAGCAGGCATCTCATTCATTCTTATTATGCAAGAAAAACCGGGCAGGAAGATCACTCAGAGTGCCACCAAACTCTTCAAGAAGTTCCCAACATTGCAATGATGAGCTCCTCTCCCCTCTGGGGGAAGGGGATGGGAAGGGGATGAAGGAGAGAGAAGCCATTGAACTTACATGCTAGAGAGGCTGTATTCTCTCCCGCCTGAACCGTTTTGGGGCCCTCCCACCTCCCCGGTCCCCTGTTCCCATCTCTCAGCCAGAGGGACCCCGTAGAACCTGAGTCAGGTCACATTACTCCTCAGCTCAAAGCCCTCCACTGGCTTCCCAGTACACTTGGAGTAAAACCCAGCTCCTCACCAGGGCCTTCCAAGAGCTCCCACAGAGCCCAGGAGAGATGAAATAGCACCATCGGGGACCATCGCACTCCGGGCACTCTCTGGGCTATTAGACACATGAACAGCTCTGTGGGCAAACGACCACAAGCAAGGTCAAAGCCACGCTGGCTGGCAGCCCCAGCAAAAATGCCATCCTGCTCAGGAGCTACAATATTCTAATAAATAACATGCTGGTTTGGGTCTGCCCATACTAGGCAGGGAATAGGATTCTAGAAGCGTGGTTTAGAGCAGAATCATGATTCCAGCAGAACATAAAGTTCAGCAGTGCTCAATGAGGGGAATAAGAAAAATCAAGCAGAATGAAGTCTGGTGGGCCCTCCGAGGCACATACATAAATACACCTGTCATTGTTTCTTACTCCAGGATTTCTACTGAGGAGGCAAGAAAACCACCCCAAGTCAAACTTCCTACCAGCCCGACTAAACCGGCACTGGACCCGCTACCTCCACCACCCCTCTGGGCCAGGGGAGCTCTTGCAACCCGAGCGTCTGGCTCTGGCTTTCATGCAGGTAACACACACATCCCAAACAAGCAGCAAAGCTTCAAGGCAAACAACCGTGACTACTTGAGGCAAAACAAGGGTGTGCAACTCGGGTACTGGTGAGAACGGAGGCCGCCAGCAGGGTCAGCTCGCAGGACACATGCATTCTTCTGGAAGCATCTATTGCAAAACGACAGGCTCTCCTCCCAACACTAAGGAAAGGCGATTCTGATTAACAAGTTGGCCTCGGGTATGGCAAGGGGAGCCGATCACGCCCAGCACATTACCTGTCCTTCCAGTCGCTCAGCAAATACTGAACGCCTACCACGTGCTGGGCACGAGGGAAACTGCGTCACACAAAGGAAATGAGGGTCTGGTCTGCAGGAACTAACAATCTAAAGCTGTGTTGCCCAGTGTGGAGCCACAGGTCACATACGGCTCTGAAACCCTTAAAATGTGGCCATTTAAGATGTGCTATTAAGTGTAAAATATACACCACGTGTTAAAGACTTAGTACAAAAAAACCCCATAAAACGGATCATTAGTAACACTTCTATTGCTTGTATATTGAAATGATAATATTTTTAACATATTGGCTTAATCAAATACATTAGTGAGATTAATTCCACCCATCTCGTTTTTTTCAGTGTGGCTATTAGAAAATTTAAAATTATGTGTACGGCTACATTTGCACCTGCATTGTATTTCCACTGGACAGTAACGAACCATTAGGCAGTAGCTGATGAACCATAAATAGGTAAGCAAATATCGTTTCAGGTGATCTTGGAAATGATGAATACTCTGAAGAAGGCAGAGTAGGATATGGGATAAAGGGTGGTGGGGCAGAATGAGGGCATTGAAATGGGATGGTCAGGGTTATGGGCTGAACTGTGTCCCCACCACCCGCTGCAGTCCTGACCTGTACTATTTTAGAATATGACCATATTTGTAGTCAGGAATATATGTGAGGTCTTTATTTATTTATTTTTAAAGATTTTATGTATTTGACAGAGTGAGACACAGTGAGAGAGGGAACACAGGCCGAGGGAGAGGGAGAGGTAGAAGCACGCTTCCCACGGAGCAGAGAGCCCATTGCGGGGCTAGATCCATGACCAGAGCCTGAACTGAAAACAGGCGTTTAACGACTGAGCCACCCAGACACCCCTATTTGAAGTCTTAAAAGAGATACTGAATTCCAGTGAGTCACTCGAGTGGGCCCTAATTCAAAATGATGGTGTCCTTCTAAGAAGAGGAGATGAAGACAGACAGACAGACACACACACATACACACACACACACACACACACACGGCAGAGACACATCCTGTGGGGCTCCTGATCTCAGACTTCTAGTCTCCAGAACCACAAGCAAGAAATTTCTGGGCTCAGACCCCCGTCTGTGGCATCTTGTCCCGGGAACTTGAGCAGACAAATTTCTGAGCAGAGAAAGTCAGGAAGAGCCTTTCCCAAGACATGGCATTGGAGTTGACTGACAAGAGTGACCCAACCTCAGGACACCTCTGGGAGGATTATTCTAGGTGCAGGAAACAGTAGGTGCAGACGCCTGAGGGGAACAGGCAGACAGAGGCCTCTGCAGCTGGCTCTTGGCGAGGTGGGGCCACGTGGGAGGTGGGGTGCCGGTAGCTGGGGTCTGGGCAACCAGCTGTCTGCTCCAAGTGCGATATAGTGAACCTCCCTTTGCTTCAGGCCTCCTCTAAGCAATATTCTCTCCTCTAAGCGATGCCTTGTGAAGGTCTGGACTCCACTGCTGGCACTCTCCACTCAGAGTCCGCCAACACTGCTGCAAGCCAGGCGCTTCCGGGCAGTGCCGCTTCCCCAGATCAGCTGGTGAGTCACTGAGGCAGAGGGCCCCAGGGCCTCCTGGAACTAGGGTCTGTCAGTGAGGACACTCATGGGTATTTTTAGCGTCATCTGTCCTAGGGACCAGAAAATGATTTTGGAGGCTGGAAAGGACAGTCTGAGAGCTGCAGGAATGGGGCTAGTCTAGTCTGAGCTGTGAAGACCACCAGCGGCAGGCGCTTTATTTATTTTAAAAATTAACATTTCGGTAGCTGCCGCATTAGTCCATTCTCCTTTAAAGTCATAGAACAATCAGTTTCTGCCCTCCTCCCTAGATGAGTGTTGTTATGGTTTTATACGTACCTGCTTATTTTGGAAAAAAGATGTACAGGTCTGATGACCAAAGACTAATGGCCCTGGTGGGGTGGGGGTGGGGGTCCTGGTGGAAGCGACTGGAGAGCATGGGCCTTCTACTGAAAATACTGTTTTCATACAGTCAGTCTTTCGGAATCTGCATGAGCATTAACAAGATTAACATAAAATAACTTATTGTTGAAAAAAGTATGATATCAACAATAATGGGGAAAATCCCTAAAATGGAATAAAAACAAAAAACAAAGGAAACACGCTGCGTTTCAAGGAATTATACAGCCAAGCTGAGGTTGCCAAACCACATACCTTCTGAACCTAGCACCTGGACTAGGGACCCTCAGTTCGATGACCCGAAAGGACCACAGATGAATCCTGAATTCTGTTTTGTAGAGAGGCTGTTGTAGTGGTTTGGAGATGACAGTTCTGAAATGATTTTGTGTGTGTTGCAGGATTAAACAAATGAGTAAATATTTGGCTGTGCTGAAAGCCTGGGTTCCCACTGCGGGAGAAGGGGGAGACACCAACACGGGATGCAGAATGGCAACGGGGAGCCCTGTGGCATCAGGCTGGCATGAAGACATCGGTACAGAGTCCCATTAGATTATACACGGGGGGACACACACACACACACACGCATGCGCGCAGGCACACATGGATGCTCTGTCCACCGAGAGGCCAAGAAGCGGGGACAGCCTGGCAGCACAGCGTGCATCTTACTCTCCGTCTTGGGGTCCAAACACCATTCCCCACAAAAAGCAACCAGAGCTCCTTGAGAAATGGCCGAATCTAGGGTCAGGACAGGAAAAGGACAAGGTGAGCGCGACACAGTTAGCTGGGCAAAAACTGAGAAAGTGTTCCAAATGGCGGGATCTGATGAAAAGAGCCCTGAGGGAAGGCAGAGGTAATTCATTTCAGCTCCGGTTCCCAGATGAGACTGTCAGGTGGGTTTTGCTACTGAGACACCCCCCTCCCCCTCCCCCGGATCTGCACAACTTGATTTTTTCCCCCAAACCTCATTTTCTACTCTTTCCTTCCACCCTCTGAGCATCTCCATAATGTTCTATCCTTACGCACAGTCTCCTTCTGTTGCCGATAGCAAAGGACCCTGTTGATTGTCGAGTCTCCTTCCCCCTGTTCAGAAACTTGACAGTCTTAGTGAGAAACATATAGAAGTTCTGGTGACGATGTTGTTGGCGTTCTTTGGTCAACATGCCCTCCTCCATGGCCTATCCTGGGAGAATTAGGTAGATCCCATTCCTAAAGAGCCTCGAGGCTCATTAGGAACCACAGCTACCAGAAGCCAACAGCAACAGCCCCACCCTCCACTGCTCAGGTGCCCTCAGGGGAGAAAATGTTCCATTGGTGTTTCAATGGGGTGCTGGTTCCTATTAGTAAGAACATGGTTTAATGTGCCCAGGGGGCTCCAAGCAACACATGTGCCTCTCTCCAGCTGGTTTCATTATAGGCAGGAGGTGGGTAACATTTTAGACTCCGTTCACTCTCCCCAAATTGCCTGTAAAACAACAGGAGAAGATGGAAGTAATTTCCAGACGCTGCTGAGTGCAAACATCCCACTGGGGGCAAAGTCCAGAGATGGAGGGTAGGGGCGCCTCCTCCTGGCTTCCTCACTAACTGGCTGGGTGAGATGGGGCCAGCCACCTGACCTCCCTGCTTCCGGGAGACAGGTGCGGCCAAACCTACCCATCGGCTGCGGAAAGTCAGAGCAACGATGGAACTCGGAATCACATCTGAGAAGCACCAGGCCCTGTGACACATCGGGGAAGAGGAACCCGTGTGTTTATTTCCTGCTCGCTCTCCCCACTTTTCCCCCGGAATGTGGAAAATGCCCATGTCCGAGGAAGGCAGCTGATTTGCTTATCTCACATAAGATACAGAGGCATAAGACACAGCTACAACGTGCAGCAGCTGGGGTCTGTGCATAGTGTGCTTTCTGTTCGTGCATGCCCAATGCCCTCGAAGTGCCTGGCACGGCACCCCGTGCCTTCTACACATTAGCAGGCTGAACCACGGCCACAGGTCTGTGAACTGGATTATGAATCCCATGGGACTGCTGAAGATTTAGTAGGGTGAGGTAGCTTGCCCCAGCGCACGCAGCCAGGGATCAGCAGAACCTGGACTGGACTCCAAGCCCGACTGTGTCCCGAGGGCTGCCTTGAGTGGGCTGAATGGTGGCTCCCAAAAGGCATGCCCACATCCTAATCTTTAAAAGCTGTGAATGTTGCTTTATATGATACAAGAGTGAGAACTGCCTTTTGTGGCATAAAGTGTGAATGAATTAAGGCTCTCCAGCCAAGGCACCTGTCCTGGATTACCTGCGTGGACCCCAAATGTATTCCCACATATGGTTTTAGAGAGGGGCATGGATGCCGCAGGGAATGGGGAAAGGGAGGGGGGATCAAAGGGGCCCTCCCTGCCCCGCTCACAGGGCTAGGAGGTGAGGATGACCTCACCCTGGTCGGGGGAGGGGCCCAGTCCAAGGGGGATGAACTCCACCAGCATCTGAGCAAACAGGCTGTGGCTGCCTCATGGAGGTCTGTAGTGCAGACCGCCTGGCTCACGTCTGGAAGGAAGCAGGTTCTGGGAAGTTCCCCTGAAGCCCCAGATCTGCTGGGAAAGCTG
Source organism: Mustela lutreola (assembly GCF_030435805.1). Classification (NCBI taxonomy): domain Eukaryota; kingdom Metazoa; phylum Chordata; class Mammalia; order Carnivora; family Mustelidae; genus Mustela; species Mustela lutreola. Next base: position 10,148,622 of record NC_081298.1, read on the forward strand.
GCTGCCACGACCAGTCCTGTGGGGTGTGGCGGGCAGAATGATAACCCCACACAAAAGGTCCATGTCCTAATCCCCGAAACCTGCCACTCTGTTAACACCTCACTGGGCAAAAGGGTCTCTGTAGATGGGATTAAGTCTCGAGATCGGGAGATGACCCTGGATTGCCTGGGTGGTCAGAGGGAGGGGGCAGGCGGGTCAGTCAGAGAAGCAGGTGTGATGGTGGAAGCCGAGGTCGGAGTGATGCGGGGCCACAGAGCCAGGACGCCGGGGGCCTCCAGAAGCTGGAAAAGGCAGGGAAATGGATTGTTCCTTGGAGCCTCCGGAAGGAACACACCATGGGTGATCCATTTCAGGTTCTGAACTTCTGGACTGGAAGATAACGGATTTGTGTTAAGTCACCAAGTTTGTGGGAACTCGTCAGAGCGGCACTAGGAGGCCGGCCCGCGGCTCCTGGCGGCTCACTGGAACGGAAAGAGATTCTGAGAAATTCCCCTGTGGCCTCAGAGCCGCTGGGAAAGCTGGCTGCCATGCCAATTATGTGGGGTGACGTGGCAGACCGGGGGCTGCCGTGTGTGTGTGTGTGTGTGTGTGTGTGTGTGTGTGACAGAGAGTGACACTCAGTGCCTGAACCAGAGAATCAGGGGCAGCAGCAAGGAGTTGTGTGCGGTCCACCCCCCCACCACACCCCCCAATCTAGGCTCCCTGCCCCTGCCCTTGCTTTGCCAGAGAATAGTGGGCCCACAGGCAGGATCTGGCTCCCAGCCACGTTCTGTTGGGCTACATGCTGTTTCTTCCCAATTATAACTTCTTAATAATAGGAACCCTAACAACAACTAAAATCTACTGACTTCTAACTGTGGACTAGGCACTGTTCTAAGCTTTCTAGCTGTTTTCCCATTTAATTCTTAAAAAATTTTTTTCTTTTCTTTTCTTTTTTTTTTTTGTTAAAGAGAGAGCACGCGAGTGGGAGACAGGGCCGAAGGAAAGGGAGAGAGACAATCCTCAGGCGGCCTCCATGCGCAACACAGTGCCCAATGCAGGGCTCGATCCTGGACCCTGAGATCATGACCTGAGAGGAAACCAAGTCAGAGGCCCAACCCACTGAGCCCCCAGGCACCCCTCCCGTTTAATTCTTAAGGCCACTGTCTCCGTGATTGGCTGTGACTATCTAATAGAACGTCAGTATTTCTTCACAAAGAAAACCTCTCCCACAGCTCCCTTCTCGGCCACCCCCCCGGCCAGACAGGGCCAGGGTCCCGCACGTTTGCTGAATGAACGAGTGAGTGCGATAGCCTGGAGAGAGGCGGGTTGATTTCACAAGTCAATGATCGTTCCCAGCCCTGTGAAGCTGAGGTCCCATCTGGGGGACAGAATATACTCAGGGGTGAGGGTTGCCTCAGGGTTAGGAGCAAGTAGGTAGTCGGGAGACAGCACGGGAGAAGGCAGTTGGGGGGAGAAAATCAGCAGCACTGGCAAGTACTGGAGAGGTGGTGTGGTTGGAGCATTTAAGTGACAGGTGGGTGGGGCACGAGGCCCAGAGGGACTCAGGCCTGGAACATTGCAGCTGTCTCCTGGGGCTGCTGTCATGGGTCACCACAGACTGCGTGACTGAAAACAGTAGTTCTGGAGGCCAGAAATCCTCAATCAGTGTGCTGCCAGGACCACTCTCCCACTGAAGGATTTTGGGGAAGACCATTCCCTGCCTCTTCCAGTTTCTGGGGGGTCCTCGCAATCCTTGGCTTGTGGCCACATCACCCCCGGCTCTGTCCTCACATGGCCATCCTCCCTGGGTGAGCTATTCTTTCCTTGTAAAGATACCAGTCCTTGGATTTAGGGTCTAACCCAGGAAGATAGATCCAGAAAAACATTATCTCGGGCCTTGACTCCATGATATCTGCAAAGACACTGTCCATTTAGGTCACATTCACAGGAGCAGGGGGGTTAGGAGTTGGGGGATACTATTCAATCCCCCACAATGTTTCCAAGACTAACCTTTCTAGAAGCTACGGGCCCTGGGAAGTCCCACACCGTCACCAAGATTGAACAAACAAGAAGCAACAGTGTATGGATGGTGACAGGCTCTAGAAATGTCACTTGAAATGTGAAACAGGCTCCTTCCTGTGTCTGGGTGGTATATTTAGGCCAGTGGGAATGTAATTCAGCGAAGGCCCCCCGAACCCATATGTTCCCCTCCCCCGGTTTCTGTAGTTGTGTTTCGGTTGTTGAACACTACAGCCAAAACGAGGATCCCAAAATAAGAATTTTATAAGGATCTAGAATATTCGAGTAAAGTCATCTTTGAGTTGGAAAGCATCCCCTTTCAGCGTTTGGTCTCTGTGTCTCGTTACCTGTTCCTTGCTTCCTAGGAGTTTCCTGTGCAGCCTCCCCCCTCCCCAGCCGACCCCAGGGCCCCCCAGCCAGGCCAGCCCCCACGTGGGAGCCTCCTCAGCGAGCGGGAGGGAAGCATGAATTAGCTGAGAAAAGCACCCAGTCTGTTCTGAATGGCATTCTCAATCACTCACCATCTTTTTCCAGCCTGTGCTAGATTTAGACTTCCCTTTCTCCCTTTCTTCTAAAGGGCTATGCGTTATGGATGAGGACCATTTCTTATTCAGTAGCTGAGAATCACTCTTCTATCAAAAACAGCTCTGTAATGTGCTCTCAGAAATCAAAGCCCGCCTCTGAACTTGGAGAGGTTCCTGGGCCTGGCTCTTGGAAGGGACCGGTTGGACAAAGTTCTCGACGGACACATGCTTGAAAAGTAAAATGCACAGGCAGGCATGTACCCCCCCACCCCAGTACGAATAGGCACAACATGTGTGCTGGGAAAGGGGCCACCCCGAACATCATGGGACGTCTTGAGTTTCGGGAGAGAATGGGGGGTGATGTGAAACCTGTAGATAAGCAGCCCCTTTTCAGGTGAACTGCAAGGCTGAAGCTTCTGTTCTGTGCTAAGCGCATTCGTTCACACACTCGTCCCTCCCTTTTCCTTATTCACCTAAGCCTGCTCTAAACCAGAAGGGAATAGGGGCGTCTGGGAGGCTCAGCTGGTTAAGCATCTGACTCTCGATTTTGGCTCAGGTTATGATCATAGGGCTGTGGGATCGAGTTCCGTGTCGGGCTCTGCACTGAGCATGGAGGCTGCTTAAGATTCTCTCTCTCCCTCTTGCTCTGCCCCTCCCCGCCAGCTTGCATGCACTCTCTCTCCCAAAAAAAAAAAAAAATGTAAAACAGAGGGGAGTAAAACAAAACAAAAGAGATGCTGGTCAAAGGGAACAAACTTTTAGTTATAAGTAAGTTCTAGAAACCTAATGTATAGCATAAAAACTCTATTATTAATAATGTATGCTTAAAATTTGCTAAGAGAGAAAAATCTCAAATCTTCTTATTACACACATGAAAACATGGTACCTAAGCAAGTTAACTAACTATTAAGGTCATCCCCTCACAGCATATATGTATACCCAAATATCACATTGTACATCCTAAATATGTACAGTTTTATTTGTCAGTCATTCCTCAATAAAGCTGTAGAAAAGCCCTAAAAATAAAATAGGAAAAGAAAAGTCAGGATACAAACTCAGTTTAGTATGACCCTCATTATACACACATAGAAATAGGCTGACAAAACTCATCTCTAAATATTGGCAAAACAAACAAACAGGGGGGAAAAGAGAACCAGCATTAGAATGAAACAGTCCAAAGATAGTAGCAGTAATTATACTGATAATTTTCTTCTTTCTACTTCTAAAATGCCTATTACTATCAGGTATTTCCTAGCTTTACTAGTTAACCTGTTTCTTAAAACCTGCTTTTATTTTTATTTTTTTTTTTTAAAGATTTTATTTATTTATTTGACAGACAGAGATCACAAGTAGGCAGAGAGGCAGGCAGAGAGAGGAGGAAGCAGGCTCCTGCTGAGCCCGATGTGGGGCTCGATCCCAGGACCCCGGGACCATGACCCGAGCCGAAAGCAGAGGCTTTAACCCACTGAGCCACCCAGGCGCCCCAAACCTGCTTTTAGACACTACTAGAGGAGACATGAAGACAAGAAAGCATGCACAAATTGTTGCACTGTGAATTTTTTCTAGTTAACAGTAAGAAATGCACCATACTAATGCAGTTAATACTTACCAAGCACTATGTCCCAGATGCTGTTCTCCATCCTTTGCATGAATTACCTCTTTTAATCCCCAATGAGATAGATGTGATAACTATCCACCCTTTAAAGATGAGGGAATGGAGGCACAGAAAGGTTGAGCGACTTGTCTAAGATCACACAGCTAGTATGTACTGGAGCCTGGATTTGAAACCAAAAGCTCTCAGTTGACCTCCCTTAATGTCTCTTGGTTGAAAAGCGAAATGCACATCAATACCTCTTAGATAAAATGTGTTCTCAACACATTGTGGAATACTATGCAGCCATGAAAAACGCAGGGGCGTCCTCTATGAACTGACATGGAAAATCCTCTGACGTACAGCATTACAGAAGGTGTTTGGGCCAAGTCCTCAAGGAATTTCCCCAATGTTGAATTGAAGTCTCCTACTTTGTGTGTAGCAGTGAATGATTTTTCTTATCAGATGGGAAACAAAATTAGTTCACATTGAGGATTACCCTTAAGTAATACTGCAGACTCTTGATATTTTCTAAAGGGCATGTACACATATTACCACACCCAGAACATGAAATGCTTGCAGTTCCTGTGAGGGGTATCTCCCTCCCCAGAGACTGTGGAGTTTGCTGTTCAGTGTCAGCAGTAAGAGAGAGAGGCCTGGGGGCACCTGGGTGGCCCAGTTGATTGAGCACCAGACTCTTGGTTTCAGCTCAGGTCATGATCTCGGGGTTGGGGGACCAGCATGCTCAGGGGAAATGTTCCTTCTAGCTTGGGCTTCTCTAGCCTGTGTGAAAATTCTATGGCCTCTGCTGTGCATGGAAAACTAGTGAGCTCTGGGATTTTGGTTGGAGGCCAAAAATGTGGATTTGGTCTCCCTGGTTCCAGCCTTGGTTATCAGAGGATTGGAGGCTAAATCACCTGACCCTTCCATTAGCAGGGCTTGGTCCCATGCCTGGAAGGGATCCGGGACCTCCTACCACTATGCATCAGTCCCATCTCTCTCTGATTTCTAAATCCATCTTTGTCTCTGACATCACTCTGCCATTCACATGTATAAAGGGCATCAAGATCTTCAACTAACCACATGCTCTACCTTTGGTTCAGAAAATACAGCCATTCCCCGTATAATCTCCAAAATGAATTCTGATGTCTTATGAATGGTTTGCATCAAAGCTGGAGTCAAGAGCTGAGGAAGAACCTGTATTCTGCCCCTAAAAACCAATGACCAAAATGGGCCTGGAAGATGCCACAATACAGCTTTGCCCCAAAACGTTTTTTGCCCTTTTAAAATGTGCATTTCAATGTATTCAATTCTCGCCACCACCCCAGCCCACCCCAGAGAACTGGCTTGGTTCCTGAAACTCTGCTCTAATTGTATATAATTTTTATAAATATAATAATTAGGACTCACTATGCCTTATAGTTCAGATGGAATTGCATCATTATGGAAAAAGGAGAATTTGAAGGAAAGGGTGCTAGTGTCCTTGAATTCACAGACCTCATTCCTAATGGGAAACCAGAAGTTAGGACCTCAAAGATGCATCTAGAAACCACTGTCTTCTTGGTGGCCACTTGGGAGAAGGAGAATAACCAAAGAAAATCCTGTCCCGGTCTCACCAACCTTACAAATCCAAATTCCGGCATCAGAGGCACATCTACCATATGCAGCCAGAAAGAATTCAAGAGCAAGCTGATGAGGGAGCAGGAGGCTGGCTGAGGACAAAGCAAGAGCTGGCGCCTTGCACCCCCCCTTTCATCCGCTCCCCTCCATAGGTGTAGCATTCCTCAGGCACCCCTGACTGCCATAAAATGATAAATAGTTAACTTGCTGAGATCACAATCCTACAAGACAGGAGTCTCCCTTGGTTTGCAAATGTCCTTGAGATTACAACAAAGAAGTTACCTTATCAATAGCCCAATTTCCAGGGACACAGAACTCAGTTCCTCAAGCCCTAATGTCACCCTCCCCTCCATGAAAAACGGAAGGAGGCGGAGGTAGAAGGAAAAGTAAATAAAGTTAAATTTCTTCTAAACCTAAATCTCATTAACAAGGATGCTTGATAGCAGGAATGTAACATTCCACCAGACTTCCAATTGTCTTTACTTGATAGCAACTAAGCCTTCAATATCCTGATAGTATTCTTTGCCCCAATAGCCCTTCTGGACACCCCTTTGTCCTCACCTACCCAACTCCTGTGTATATAACCAACCACCCCTCACAACCCGGGGCAGCAGCAGCTCTTCTGCCCACGGGTCCTGTCCCCGTGCTTTAATAAACCACCATTTTGCACCAAAGATGTCTTAAGAATTCTTTCTTTAGTCATCAGCTCCGAACCTCACCCCACCGAACCTGACTTAGGTTCTGGGACTTCATCAAAGCCATTTAGAGAAAAGGACAAAGATTTAGTAAGTATAGAAGAAATGAGCTACTTCATAGACAAAGCAGTGGTCTCTCCTAGGTGAGGAAGAGGACTTTCCTTTGCCTCTAACCAAGGGTTTTATAAGAAATTTTTTTTTTTTTAATTAGCTCAGTCAAGAGAGGGGCTTACTCTTTAACTTTGGGCTTAACATTTACATTGGCTGCTTAGCTTTTCCATTGTCTTAGGGGTGTGGAGTTACCAACAGGGAGCGACTCTCAAGAATGTCCAGCCTATGTTACTTTTGTGGTAGGAGGGAGGGGGTCTTGTGATTTCCCATGAATTAGACCTTATAACTCTTTTTTTTTCTTAAAGATTTTATTTATTTATTTGACATATGAGATCACAAGTAGGCAGAGAGGCAGGCAGAGAGAGAGGAGGAAGCAGGCTCCCCACCGAGCAGAGAGCCTGATGCTGGACTCTATCCCAGGACCCTGGGAATATGACCTGAGCTGAAGGCAGAGGCTTTAACCCACTGAGCCACTCAGGTGCCCCATAGATCTTATAACTCTTTTTATGACCTGCTGACTTTCAGGTTAAGGGTCAGCCTAAAACTAGAGTGGCTTTACTTTGGTCAATGTGTCTCCCTAGTCCCCCTTCCCTCCTGCCTCAATTTCATCATATGAAATTCCAGACCAGGAACAGGGGTGGTAAACTGTTCCACATCTTGTCTGCACAGGTGTATACACATGTAAAATCATCAAGCCATGCATTTTAATTTATATAGTTCAAAAATATGAAAGCATAAAATTCTACAGGTGATCCCAAAGACCCACTTAGTCTGGGAAAAGAGACCTAAGTCACTCATAAAAGAAAAAAATATATATTTTTTCCTGAATACTGCTAATTAAGAACTAGAAATCCCAGTAGTTCAACCTGCTTTGTTCTGAAATCATCATATGCCAAATTTGCATTCTGTAAAATAGATGAATTAGTTGGTGATTATTTACTTTGCAGAAGTGCTCCCCACGGGGGTTCTTTAAATGGCAGGCTCCCTTAGGTACATTAAAAAAAAAAAAAATGGGATCTAAGTTGCCAAAAGGCTATGTCTTCACAAATGTTAATAAATGTTAATAGATGCAGGAAGTGATGGTGATTTATTGGTTTGGGGGCGGGGGAAGGAGAGGGAAGGAGGGAATCCAGCCTTAATACTCTTGAGAAAGGCTGGGACCCTCACAGCAGGAGGAAATTACCTTCTCCAAATACTCTGGGTATTGAGTGTTGTTTCATGTGGGTGGAGGGACAGCCCTCAAAAATGGAATGGGCTCAGTGAGAAAAGAGGGCAGTGGCCTAAAGGCAGAATCTTTCCAACTGTGACAGGCATTGGAATCACCTGGGATGGGGTTAAAATGCAGATGGCCAGACAATCTGCATTTCCTTTAGGCTCCCCTGGGAACCAGGGAGGCTGAATGTTGTTCGTCTGCGTGCACCCTCTGAGAAGCAAGTAAGAGAAATAATTGACATGAATTATCACAACCGTGCTCTAAATATGTATTACCCTTATTCCCAGATAAGGTAACTGAGGCAGAGAATGGCTAAGTCACCCAGCTAGCAGGTGGGATTTGAACTCAAGGCCTGTCTGACCCCAGCCTGGCTGCCCACACGTCCAGGATAGAGCCCAGCTTGCACAGAGAGGGCTCTCTCCTCACCCTGCCACCCCCATTCCTGCTCCCACTCCCCCCCCCCCCGCCCAACCCCAAGACTGCGAAAGTAGACAATCAGCGAGCTTCCAGCCAGCCAGACTCTGTCTCCAATTATATTCAATTACAATCGGAAGGCTATTCTTGGAGACTGAATATAGATGAGAACTGTAGTAACATCTCCTCCCCTCCCTGCCACCCTTTCCGTCCTTACTGAGGCTGAAACTCCAAGAGATTACCAATAATTAGGAGTGGCCAACTTATCCTTCATCTTCTGGGTATGACCTTGGGCCCTAGACATCTACTTTAGTCTTTTCTGTGTTTCCTGATGAAACTTGGAATATTTCCCTTTCCTCCCACAGCCCACTTTGCAATCACACAGCAGGGGGATTTATGAAAGAGCTTCTTAAAAGAAAAAATACACCTACAGATAATCCCTCTACCTCCTTTCCTCCAATGCACACACCAAGTCAAGTATGTTAAAAGATGACTTTCTGGGGTTGCGAGGTGCTCCCGATAGTGGAGAAAGGTTGGAAACACAGAATAATTTGAGTCCCAAGTTAGAAGAGCCTCCAGAGCCATGGTGGTCTCCTGCCACACCTGTCCCTCCCCAGAGAAATCTAACCACAGGCAAACAGGCTATTGATGGCCCTAGATCTCAGGCAGGTGCCTACTTTACAGTCAGTGCTGGGAATCCAGTCTCTTCCACTGGGCACAGCTCTAGGCAAACATACTGATAGTTTGGAAATAGATATTGTTTAGATGTAGACATTATTCCTAGCCCTTGCTTGTCCCTTTCTTCCCTCTGTTCATCCTTCACAAATACCAACCTAAAGAAAGCCAGTGTGGCTATATTAATTTCAAACAAAGTTGACTTTAGAACAAAGGCTGTTTCAGGAATCAAGAGGGGCATTACATAATGAGAAGGGCACCCATTCTCTGGGAAGACACATTGATGTCATGGAAATGATATATGTGTATGTACCTAAGAACAAACCATCAAAATATATGAGGCAAAAAGAGCTGAAAGAAGAACTAGACAAATCCACAAATGTAATTGGATTCCCTGACACTTCTTTTCTTGGTAAATACTGAACAATTACGCAGACAATCAGTATCGATACAGAGGACCTAAACAATACTACCAACCAACCAGATCTAATAAATATCTATAGAACACTTTACCCAACAACACAGGAACTCATCCATCTGAACTGTGGATGGAAGATTCACCAAGATACATCGTAATCGGATCCATAAAACAAACCTAAACAAATGCGAAGGAACAGCAATCATACAAATCATGTTCTTAGATCATAAAAAAAAAAGTAAACTAGCAACCACAAAGAGAAAGATATATGGAAAACTCCCAAATGTTTGAAAATTTAAAAACATGCTTTTAAATTACTCATTGAGACTCAAAGAGGAAATCTTAAGGGATATTTAAAAATATTTGTACTGAATGAAAATAAAAATAAAATATACCAACATTCGTGGAATATAGCCAAAGCTGTGTTTAGATGGAAAGTTATAGCATTAAACACATATATTTGAAAAGAAGAAAAAATCTAAAATCAGTAACCAAAGCTTCCACCTCGAGAAACTAGAGCAAGAAGAATAAATAAAACCCCCAAACAAGCAGAAGGAAAGAAAAAATAAAGATTGAAGTAAAAATCAATTAAATTAAAAACAGAGGTGCAACAGAGAAAAGTGACAAAACCAAAAGCTGGTTCTCTGAAAAGATCAATAAAATGGATAAACCAATAACAAAAATGATCAAAGAGAGAGAGAAGAAACAAGTCGGCAATATCTGAAATGAAATGAAATATAATGTGTCTACTGGAGTCACAGACATTAAAGAACACACTATTAACAACTCATGTTTATAAATTCAACAGCTTAGATGAAACAGAAAAATTCCTTGAAGATACAAACTACCAAAACTCATCCAAGAAGAAACTGATTACCTGAAATGTCCTATATCTATTAAAGGAGTTAGATTTGTAGTTAAAAACCATCTGAGAGAGAGTGAGAGAGAGAGAAAGAGAAAGAGAAACTAATTCTAGACTCAGATGGTTTTACTGGCAAATCCTCCCAAACATTTAAAGAAGAAATAATACCAATTCTGCACAATCCCCTCCAGTAAATGGAAGACGTGAAAATATATCCCAATTCATTTCATGAAACCAGGATTATACTAATACCAAGACCAGACAAAGACATTACAAGAATACAGGTGAAAAAAATCCCCGGCAAAGTAGCAGCAAATATAATCCAACAGTCTGTAAAATGTAAAGTATGTAAGAAGGACGCGTGACCAGTGAGGTTTAACTCAGGAATGCAAGGCTATTTCAACATTCAAAAACCAATTGAAAAATAATCAACTGATGTAATTAATTCACTATATTAACAAACTAAGTAAGAAAAAATGGGATCATTGTAGGAAAGGCAAGCAACAAAATTCCATATTCATTCATGATAAAAACTCTCAGCAAATGAGGAACAGAAGGGAGCATCCTTGGAGAACACATGGCTGGCTGAGTAGATAGAGTGTGTGACTCCTACTCACACTTGAACTCACTTTACTACTTGAACTCACAACTCCAGGGTTGTGAGTTCAAGCTCCACATTGAGTGTAGAGAATACTCAAAAAAATAAAAACTTTTAAAAATTAAAAAAAAAAGAAGAAGAAGAAGAAGGGCACTTTCTGAGCCTAATAAAAGTCATCTACAAAATCCTGCAAACTAATATGGAAGAGAATACTTCCCAGAATACTGGGAACCAAGCAAGGGTTTCCCTCTCCTATGGCTCCTATTAACCATCACGTTGGACATTTGGACTGGTTAGAACCAGTCCAATAAGACAAGAGAAAGAAATAAAAAGCATACAGGTTGGAAAATGCCCCTATTTATACCCAACATGATCATCTATGTAGAAAACCTGGTGAAATCCACGAAAACTCCAAGAATAAATGAGTTCAACACGTTCAATGCAAAAGTAAATATATGATGTGATATGATCAGAACTAGAACAATTAGAACTTGCGAACAATCAGAATTTGAAATTCCAAAAATACTATTTATAATAGATAATTACTATGAATCTAACAAAATGTGTGAAGGCTGTATATGCTAAAAACTGTAAAACACTGAGGAGAGAAATAAAAGAAAATCTAAATAAATGGAGAGGTATATTGTGCTCATGGGTTGGAAGACTTAGCAGCATTAAGATGTTAACTATAATTTGATCTATAGACTATGCAATCCAAATCAAAATCCCAGAAAAGTCATGTTTAGGTATTGACAAGCTAATTCTAAAATTATATAAAAGGAAATGGCCTAGAGCAGCCAAAACAATTCTGAAAATGGAGAATGAAGTTGGAAGAATCTCACTGCTTGGTTTCGAGTCTTATCATAAAGCCACAGTAATTAGATGATATAGTATTGGTAAAAGGATAGATACATAGATCAGTACAACAGACGAGAGAGCCCAGAAATTGGTCGACACAAATATAGTCAACTGATTTTTAACAAAGACACAAAAACGATTCAAGGGAGAAAGGATAATCTTTAAAACAAGTGATGACAGAACAACTGGACATCCATACTGAGCACTTACTATATGTTAAGCACCAGACTGTTTTCCATGCATCATCATATTTTGTCTGTAGAAAACACCTGTAGTCAGAACTATTACTATTTCTGATGCTCACATATGCACACCAAAGTCACATTGTTAGTATGTGGTAGGGCCAGACTTTAATTAAAAAGTCTAGCCTTGAGATAGAATTCTAAACCATAGCAGCCAGATGGTGTCATGCAATTTACTCTGTCTCTCTGAAACTCAGTTTTCTCACCTATAAAATGGGAATAGTAGTCTTACCTCAAAGAGTTGAAGTAAGACCTAAATTAGAGAACCCGGACTGCCTGGAGCATAGCAGGGGTTCTAGAAGTGTTAGTCTCTTCTTACCACCTTAGTGACTGTCACCAGGCTGAACACACAGCCTGCTTTCTGCTTGTGGCTGACACGCTGCTTCTGGACAGCCTCGAAACCTCTTTTTGGGTAAACAGTGGTGGCTTCCCCCATTCATGCCCAGATCAGTCCATGGAGCTGCCACATTCAAAGAGGGGGCCTGGGTCCATCGGCCTGTGGACTCGGAAATGCTCCAGGCTTGAATCATCCTCAAGTATGAAGCCAAGAAACCATTTCTCAAGATGACTCAACACATTTTGAGGTCTTGAGGTCTTCCCTATGTCAACTGCATATTTGCCCATCCATCCCTTCATTCATTCATTTGCTAAATATATATGTCCTTGATCGTTACACTACATCTGCCATGTTCTTTGGGCTGGGGATACAGAAAACAGACCCTTCCCCTTCCCGGAGGAGCTTATAGTCTAGGAGAAACTGTAACAGACACGTCTTCTAGTTTTCCAACTTTTGTGGAACCTCTTTCTCAAGTTCAGGGGAATTTTGGCCTTTCCTTGGCTAAAGCTGGCCACTTATTCTCCTAGCATCCCTTACACCCAGGGCATAGTCATGTGACACAGACTCCACCAATCAGACAGCAATTCAGACAGGAGCACAGAAGATACTGACAGACAACCAGAGAATCTCATTCCAGGGAGGTTGTCTGCCTTTCAGGGCAGCAGGGGCTGTGGTATTCAGTGAAATTCTCACTTTATTCCTGGCTGCATAGCCTCCAAGCTGATTCTGGTCTTCCTGGAGATTCCGGGAACTATCTTATCTCCTTTAATAAAGTTTCTTTCTATTTAAATGTCTAGAGTGGGTTCTGTCATTTGCAACAAAGAACTCGGGCTGATAAGGTGGGAAGACCGTAAAACAATGAACTATACAAAAACAGGGGCTGTATGGAGGAGATACCAGGATATCTGGGGTCTGTGCTCTCAGCCATGAAAAGAACTGTCCCCTAGGAAGGTGACATGCCGGGTAAATAAGGTAAACCCTTAGGTCTAAGCATGCGTCAGAATAGACAGTATCCCCCCCTTATCCACAGGGGACACATTCCAGGACTCCTGGTGGATGCCTGAAACCGCAGATAATGCCACACCCTCTATGCACAATGACATTCATATGATGATATGACCTATAATAAAGTTTAATTGATAAGTTAGCCACAGGAAAAGATTAACAACAACTGATGGTAAAATAGGACAATTATAACAATAGGCCGTAACGAAGTAATGTGAACATGGTCTCTCTCCCTCCAAACATCTCACTGTACTGTCCTCACACTTCTTGTGATGAGCTGAGGCCATAAATGCCTCTGTGATGAGATGAATGAGCATGACCTAGGCACCGTGACATACTGTTAGGCTGCTGTTTACCTCCTGACACTCCATCAGGAGGAGGACCATCTGCTTCCAGACCGTGGTTAACCCCAGATATCTGAGGGGAGGGGAACTGCTGGAGGAGAAGAAAACAATCCACCTATAAGGCTTGATAGGAGGGAGGTCATGAGCACGGTTCTTGGGGTCACGGTCCTGGATCAGACTTGGGCTCTGCTACTATTGAGCTGTGTGATGTTAGCTCAATGACTCAACCTCGCTGAGCCTTCGTTTTCTTTCTTTGAAATGGGGACAATACTATCCAACTCAGATGAGGTTTGTGATACTAGAATAATCTTTGTAAATGCTTATTAAGCATGGTGAAGACTTATTAAATGGTAGTTGCGATCAGTATTGTCCTCAACCTGGCCAGCAGTGCTGGGGGAAGTGAGGCCAGGAATCTCAGAGGAGAGAGCATTTAGGCTGCACATTAAAGAATCAGAACCATCCAAGCACACACCATGCAAGAAAGCATGGATTGCGCTGAATTATCTCAGAAAGGGATTGGGATATTGATGAAACAGGATTAAACCTGACTTCAAAAATACAATATGGGGGCACCTGGGTGGCTCAGTGGGTTGAAGCCTCTGCCTTCGGCTCAGGCCATGATCCCAGGGTCCTGGGATGGAGCCCCGCATTGGACTCTCTGCTCAGCAGGGAGCCTGTTTCCCCCTCTCTCTCTCTGCCTGCTTCTGTGCCTACTTGTGATCTGTCTGTCAAATAAATAAATAAAAATCTTTAAAAAAAAAACACACAATATGAATCCTAAAAGCAAGATGCTGAATGAAAGAAGCCAGGCAAAAGAATCTATTCTGTATGATTCCATCTGTGTAAAATTCTAAACAGACAACACTGAGCTATAGGGACAGAGAGAGGATTAGTTGCTGCCAGGGCAGGAAGTGAGGGGACTGACTAAAAAGGGGCATGACTGACAGAGAAATTTCTGGAGCAACAGAAAATTTCTCTATCTTGATTGTGGTGGTGGTTACACAGATGTGTGCTTTTGTCAAAACCCAAAATGTGCAGCAAAATCAGTGTATTGTGTTGTCCATAAATTATACCTCTTAAAGACAAGCAATCCAAGGTATTTGGACCACAGGAACTCTGATAAAATCCAGAATCTTCCTGCTTCTGTGCCTTGACAACCCCTTCCAACATCCCATAGTTACTTCTCCACCCCTGCCCTTCTTTCTCTGCAAATTGATGGCTCCAAGCTACACGGTTCCCGGAGCATCATTATGGCTTGTTAACTTACAGTCACTCAGACAAATTTCTTTCCCTCCCATCCAATTTTGAATTAAGTCAGGAAAAGAAAGATTGGCCAAACATTACCAAACAGAGCTGGAATTTATGACAGCAGCTAATCTTTCCAGAAGCCTCTGCTAACATCTCCCCTCTGAGATGACTCAACAGAAGCTCTCACTCTCCGTCTGGCTGCCCCCACAGCTTTCCCTGGCTGCTCCAATCGTGGTTCTACTCTGTAAATGCTTTGTAGGGCACCTACTGTGTGCTAGATGCTGGAGTCTGGGGATACATTGGTGAGTGCCTTCGAAGAGTTTAGGGTTTGGTGAGAACCCAAACAAGTTAAAACATTACAAGGCAGGATGGAGGTGCTGTGACAGAAGATAGCACAGAGCACTGGAGGAACAAGGAGATGGGGACAGGGAGAACAGGAATCAAGAAAAGCATCTGGAGGAAGTGACCCTGGGGATGAGTTTAGAAGGAAATATAGGAGTTCAATAGATCTTACTTTCTTAGTACATATTGATAACCATTCCCGTTGACTACAACCAGGCATATTTTTTTCATTTCAATGATCACAACCACTCTCCATCCTCCAAATAAACAAACTAGGACTCAGAGGCAAAATGACTTGCTCAAGGTCACCCAGATAAAGAATAATAGTAATTATACCTCATAGTCCATACCACCTTCTCTTTGCCAGATCAGTTATTTCACTGATTGGTTACTTCACTGAATTCTTGGACAATCCTACATAGTAGATATTACTATTAGGAGTTGAAGAGCTGAGGCTCAGAGAGGTTAAGTGACTTACCCTAGATCACACAGCTAAGACACAATGGACCTGGGATACAAACCCCAGTCGTCCAGCTCCAAATCACAAGTTCTCAAGCATGACACCATGCTGCCAGACTCACTCCAGGATCTGTGCTCTCAGCCATGAAAAGCACAGTCTCTTAGGAGGGTGATGGGCGGTAAACAAGGCAGACTCCATGAAACTCTCAGCATGTGTCTGGCTCGCTACAAGCATCCTACAATGTTGGCCATTCTTATTAAGGCATGACACTCAAGCATTAAAAGTGACCTGTCCTTCCCACACGCTTGCCAGGCACCAGATAGAGCACTGGGGCTGCAAGGGTCCCAGAGCCCATGGAGCTTGCTTCTCATAAAGTGCCCACAGTCTTATTTAAAAATGCTTACATCCTAATGGTGAGCCAATACACATACCAGGAGATACATCATATTAATGGTATGGTCTTAGGTTATGTTTAAAAACAACAGCAACAACAACGCAGCAGAGAGGGGAAAAAAAGACAGGGGAAATGAAATGCTCCATGACAGTTACCTTTGGTTTTTCCCCCCTTTAATTCTTTTCATACTTTATGTTCTAAGGGGAAAATGATGGTGGTATGGAGCAAGGACAATAGTACATTTCCACCTACCTGACCCTCTTGGTCCCAGAGCCCTACTATCTTGGAGGGGCAGAAGGGTCCAGATTCCCCAGCAGAACTCCATCTCCGGCATCATGCAGTGTGAGCCCACATATCCGCCTCGCTTTCCATCCCCGCACCCCCCTTCCCTCGAGTTTTCTCCCCATCCTGACATTCAATTTCATCCAGAAAAATAATGAGACAAGGGTTCTAAATTGGAACGAATAAATGACATTGCTATTCATTATTTAATCTGCTCTTAGACTTGAATGAACACTTGCAGGGGTAATTACTGCACGACTCTCAAATCCATTTCTAGGAAGCAGTCGCTGGTGGCATATGCAGAAGGTAACGACACAATTCAAGATTTATGAAACAACATTTCCTGAGGATATCAGGCCAAGAAGTCACCTGAGAAAACCTCACTCAGTGACAATGAAACCTTTCACTTGTTTTTGGTGCACACACACACACACACACACGGCCCTCCATCAGCCCAACCCTAGGATAATAGGAGGCCAGAGTGGGGAGCAGCCTTCCAACAAGGACCCCTAAAACTAAAGAGAGAGAGGGGAGAGCCCAAGGAAGACACATCTTTACGGACCTAAAAGCTACTCCTGCTCTGAAGGAGTTCAACTACTCAAGCAAACATTTTCTGATTATCCACAGGGCAGGCGAAGAGCATGTTTTAAAAACATGACACAAAAGTGCTAAGCATAAAAGAAAAACTGCATAAACTGATCAAACTTAAGAGCTTCTGCTCATCAAGACTCCATTAAGAGAATAAAATGGCAAGCAACAAGCTGAGAGATAATATGCAAAATACATGTATCTGACAAAGAACTTGTATCCAGAATATATAATGAATGCTTGCAACTAAATAATAAGAAAGCCAGTAGTGAAATGAACAAAAGATTCAAACAGATAATTCAAAAAGGAGGCATAGATTCAGCCAGTGAATACATGAAAAGAGGCTCAACACTGCTAGTCAGCAGGGAAACACAAAGTAAAACCACAATGAGATATAACTGTGTATCTACTGAAATAGTGCAAGTTAAAAAAATAAAATAATCTGATGATACCAGGTGTTTGGTGAAGATGTGAGCAACTGGGACTCCCACACACCGCTCACAAAAATGTAAAGCGGAAAACAGCTTAGCAGTTTATTATAAAGGTAAATATATCCCTATTTATGTGACAAGGCAGTTCCACTCTTAAATACTGAGCAAGAGAATGAAAATTAAAAGACTTGTACATGAATGTCCATAGTAGCTTTACTCGTAATAGCCAGTAACTGGAAACAACCATGTCAATCAACAAATAAATGGAGAAATAATTGGAGGTACAGTCATACAATGGAACACTATATGGCCCATAAATGAATAAAAGAATAAGGAACAAAGTACTGATATGAACAACAACACGGATTGCACTGCAAAACAAAATGCTGAGCTAAAGGAGCCAGATATACTGAATACTACTGGGTCATCAAAAATGAGAACTTGCCATTTGCCATGATGTGGATGGAACTAGAGGGCATTATGCTAAGCCAAATGAGCCAATCAGAGAAAGACAATGATCATATGATCTCACTCCTATGTGGAATTTAAGAAACAAAACAGAAGATCATAGGCAAAAAGAGGAAAAAAATAAAACAAGATGAAATCAGAGAGGAAGACATACTGTAAGAGACTCTCAATCACAGGAAACAAACTGAGGGCTGCTGGAGGGGAGGTGGATGGGGGAATGGGGTAACTGGGGGATGGACACTAAGGAGAGCATGTAATATAATGAGCACCTGGTGTTATATAAGACTCATGAATCACTGACCTCTACCTCTGAAACCAATAATACATTGTATGTTAATCAATTCAATCTAAATAAAAATAAAGTAAATAAATAAAAACACATAAAGCTAAAAAAAAATAAATAAAATCTCAAAAAAAAAAAAAAAAAAAAAAAAGAAACCAGATATAAATGAGCCTAAACACTGTGATTCCATTTACATGGACTTTGAGAAGAGGAAAAACCAGCATATGATAGAAAATGAATCAGGAATCACCTGGAGTGGGATATGGGTTCAGGGCTGCCTACAAAGGAATACCAGAGAACCTTCTGAAGTGATGGAAATGCTCTCTATCTCGACTGAGGTAACAATTACAAGAGTGTTTATGTTTGTATAAATTCATCAAAATGTATGCTTAAAATGTGTGCTTTTCATGGATCAAGCATCATATCTAATTCAGTGAATTAAATTTTAAAAAGAACGGCCATTCCCTCCAGTTCTAAAATTTCATAAATTCTAAGATCCATCTAGCAGACTCCTGTGAAAAAATTAATGAAGCAGCCTGCACACACAGACCAATACTTCCCAAGAGCATCCAAGCCCTAATCTGTATGTCACTACTCTGAGCATGTATTAAATGCTTCCTGTGTGCACTGCACATCAGGAAGTGATGCAGCAAAAGTTAAGAGCACTGCTTTGGGGAAAAATGGTGCTAAATCCAAATCCTACTTACGGCAATGCTGGTGGCCCAAGAACATAGAGCCTACTGGAGTCTACTTGCAGGTATGTGAAGTTTATAACTCCTACAGCCACATGACTTCCTGAAACAAAGACCACATTTCCCAGTTTCCTGGCAGCTCAGGTGGCCTTGCGTCACCTCATTAGCCAGAATTTAGTCAGAAGTATACAGCTGTGAAGGCTCTTCCAGGATCTCTTCATAAGAGATGGTACGCATGCCCCCTTGGCTCTCTTCTTCCTTCCTTACTCTCTGTTCCTGGAATCTGTATGGCGCCATATTGGGTCATGAGGCCACAGACAGTGAACAACAGAAGAGGGGCATCGAATCACCACCCAGCCATCATGCCTCACAGGCTTGACCACACACACTTGGGTTATTATATGAGAGAAAGAGCATCCTTTTCATTTGTTTTGAATTTCTGTCAACTTCAAACTAGACCAACCTTAACGGAGTCTGTCCCAACAAAGTTGTACACTTGGAATGTGGGTTTACAAAGTCACAAGAGGACTGAACAAACTGTTTAAGGAACTGAAAGGAGCTCGACATGAGGGGGTAGGTGGAGAACATGGAGCAGAAAGGCAGCTGGGCGGTGGGCAGAGAGGAAACCACCCAGGACTCTGCAGGCTGAGTTAAAGGTTTGGGTCTTTGTCCAAAAAGCAATGGGAAGCAACTGAGGGAGTGAAGCCCTGCAGTGGCAGACTAGCTGGGTATTTTAGACCACTCTCCCATCTGCTCAAGGAACATCAACTGTAGGAACCCACCATAAATGCAGAGAGGGCCACTCCCAGCCGACCCTCACCTTTCATGCGTTCTTATGGCTGATGAAAGACCTTTTTACCATTTCTTAGGGATACAGGCATCTCAAAGCCAAGTGCCTCCAGAGGCCCCAGTTGAAGAAGCAGGCAGGACGTGGGAGAAAAAGGGATTGGGGCATGAGTAGCTGGAGAGCATATACCTCACCCGGGCAGCGGCCACCCACAGCCTCTGTCCATCCATCAATTGCTGTTGGGCGAAAACAGCCCTGGAGTTCCCAGGGTTTCTAATTTTTCAGCAGAAGCTCAGAAGATCGATTTTTGTACAGGAACCAATTTTTATTTTGTGCAAGACCCTTCATATAAAGATCAAAACAAACTTGTCCTTAGGCAGAAGCTGTACCACGAGCTGCCTGCATCAAAACTTAAAATGCAAATTCTACAACTCATTGCATGAAGGGGCACAATGCAGGTGACTCTTTGAGGCTAGTAGCTCCAGGGTTCTAATCAGTCTTGTTGGATGATCTCTTGCTCCTTTTAAACTTCATTTTTTTTCTCTCCTCTATTGGAGGAACAAGAGAAGTTTAAAATGAATGCAAGGGAGAGGTTGGGATTTTGCTCTGAAAAACACTAGGGATCCTGAGAAACCCCCAAGGATGAGCTACCTGCTCCATTCAAAGCTTGGTCCCCTGCACAGAGAGATCTCACCCTGCTTCACCCACGCTGTCTCATCCTGAGATTTCATCTTTACTGACCTTAATCGTTAGCAGCCCGGCTTCTCCCCCTATCTCCTGTACCACTCCCTGAAGCCTGAAGATGGGAGCCTGTTCTACTCTGTAGGTAACTTCATAATCGCTGACAATGGCCTCTGGAGCTTACCCGTTCCACTATCTGAAAACCCTGGCCTTCCTCACTTACTATGACAAAACTTTGAAACATGGGACTCTGGGAAGACTTTAATCCAGTTGAGCAGAGAGAGGAAGTGGTGTACACGTGCCCATAAGCATAGATGGTGAACTACAGCCCACAGACCAAATCCGGCCCTCCATTTGATTTTGTGAATAAAGTTTTATTGGAACATGCCTGTTTGTTTCTATGCCATCTGTAGCTGTTCTCCTGCTAGGACTTCAGAGCTGAGTAGTTAGTTATAACAGAAACTGTGTGTCCCACAGAATCTAAACTATTTATTAGCTGGCCCTTTGTAGAGCAAGTTTGCCCAATTTAGGGAAAAGAACTAATGAATACTAAGGGTTACTGTATATTGGATTACCATGTTAGCAGCAGCACAATCAGATCATTTTACCCTCAAACATTTCTTCAGAGGAAAGACTTATTATCCCCATTTTAGAAAAAAGGAGGCTCATCAAGGCTATCCAGCTTATTCAGGGATGCCAAGGGGATCCCTCCCCCTGTGTAGGGTTCAAATTAAGCCCAGTCGCTCCCCCCTATGTGTGGTTCTTGATGGAGATGGAACTGCCCCCCAGAGGCATTTCAGAAATTCACTGGGGCATTTTTGGGGCCCTACTGGCATTTAGAGGGTGAGGGCCAGGGAGGCTGGCTGCCCCGGCAACAGGACAGTTGTGATGGAGAAAGAACTGTCCCACGAACTGCTAGAAACACTGCCTGGGGCATCTGAGTCACCATATAACACTACCATATTGGTCTGTGTCTGCGGCTGTCACATTCACACAGTGAGTTTTGAATAGGCTTATTTTTCTAAAAAATAGAAAGTGCCATAGAGTTCAGCTGAATATTTTATTTATTAGGTTAAAAAATATATGACTACTTCATATGCTTAAGTCATACCAGAGCGATCACTTAAATATTTAATGTTGTAAAAATTACTTTTCTCTTATTTATTGCCTTATGTTTTGGTATTATGTTATTTTTAAAAAATATGTGGATATGTAAGTTATATTATCTATGAGTATCAGCTTAAGATGGCAAAGGAGATGTTACAAAATAGTTGTTATCAAAAGAGCATGTTAAGTCTGACAGCTGAAAATATGCCCACATGATGCTCAGATTATTAAGACACCATTATGCCTCATCATGCTATGTCGTGCTCTGCCATGTCCCATCATGCCCTGTCATGTTCCACCATGGCCCATCATGTCCCATCATGCCCTGCCATGCTCCATCATGCTTCACCTTGCTCCATCATGTCCCATCACGCTCTCTCAAGTCCCATCATGATCTGTCATGCTCTATCATGTCCCATCACACTTCATCTTGCTCCATCATGCCCCATCATGCCCTATCATGTCCCATCATGCTTCACCTTGCTCCACCATGCTCCATCATGTCCATCATGGTCTGTCATGCTCCATCATGTCCCATCACACTTCATCTTGCCCCACCATGTGCCTTCAATGAATAGCTCCTTCCCCTAGCAGTTACAGGGCTGGGAGTAAGTTGTAGACTTCCCTACTCCTGCTGTTTCTTCCTCATCTATAAAACAGAGCTTTTATCATCTCCTTCATCAAAGTTTGTGAGCGCCTATAACAGTGGTGAGTGGAGCACTTTGGAGGGATCCCCCAGTAACAGACAGTAGGAAGGGGCCACATTTGGCCATGGACACAAGCGACACAGGGCTGCATTCCCAGGTGAAGGAGGATGGCATGTGGGGCTCATTTCAACCCATCTTCCAAGAATTATTTGTTGAGCAACCATAGATCCCACTGGGACATTATAGAGCTGACATTCCAGTGGGTGACAAGATGATAAACAAATCAGCAAGTTCAATTCAAAATGTGGCAATTTTATGAATGAGGCAAATCCACAAAATAACACCACAGGTTATACACCGCAGAGGGGGATATTGTTGTTGGAAAGGTTGAAAGAGCTTTCCAAGGAGTTACATTTAAGGTCAAGAGTAAATAAGATGTGAGCTTCCCAGACTCAAGTAGCAAGTGCAAAGGTCCTGAGGTGGGAAGGTGCTTATGTTGTTGGAGGCCGGGGTTGTTTGGTGTTGGAGCAAGTGGAGTACAGAAGGCACACAGCCTTGAAGTTCCCAGCAAGGACCTGGGTTTTAGCCTAAGAGCAATGGGAGACAGTAAAGGCAGGAGGAGAGAAAAGAACCTGGGGGTTCAGAGGACAGCCTGAATGAGCCAGGATATACCTGGAGGAAATGCGGTGGGGAATGAGATGAAGTCAGTCCAGGTCATGGCTACTTTATGCCCGTGGAACCAGACACAAGTGCATTTGAGTGGCATAGGGAATGTGGTATCTCGATATTACCAAGGCAGGAGGAATCGGGGCAGGGAGGGAGACTGCAGTCCGAGAGGCTGGGGCGGGGCTTTGACCGGATCAACCATGAATCGGTGGAGGCCTGAGTGAGGGGCTGGCGCGCAGGACCGAGCACAAGTGAGGCGCAAAGCCTGACCGAGCGCATGAGGGGATTGGGAGGAAGAAACGCTGCGGCAGATTCCACGGCAGGACGGAATGCTGCGGCAGATGCCCACGGTTGGGAGGCGAGGGACAGCCTCAAACACATCTGGAAGCAGGAAATCCTGCGGCTCCTTCTGCTCACCAAATACAGACGGCAGTGTGCTCAGGACACAGAACACGCGAGGGGGGAAGCCTCTCGGAAAGGCTGACTAGTTTGCTGTGAGATGTTAGTCGACTACTCAGGCAGTTCCTTTCTTCAGGTCAAACGTCTGGCCAAGGGCAGCGCTGCTAGAGGGCTTCTCTGGCCACGCCCTTCCATCCTGACCGTGACCGAGGGAGGGGTGGGCGGTTTCCTCCTCTTCATCCTCTGCCCGCCCCTTCCCCACCCGCCCTCTCTCTCAGCGGACGGCTTGCTCCTGGTTTAGACCCCCACCCTCCTGCTGTTCCCCGGTCTCTCTGCCCTCTCTGCGGATAAGCACCTTCACCCAGCGGACTCCACACCCCCTTCCCCGACCTCCCCGCCCTGCCTCCCGAGCTCGCTCCCAACTGTGCGTTCTCACCTGCCTCTCACGGAGGCAGCTTTTGCTGAGGTCACCAGTGGCCTCCAGCGGCTGTGGCTGACTGTGGCCGGTCCAGCAGTGATTCTCGCTTCGAATCCCGCCCAGCCACACACTCGTGCACTCGGGCACTGTGTCTACCTTGAAACGACTGCACTTGGCTTCAGGACACCGCCTCCCCCTCCTCCTCCCCCTCCCCCACACCACTCCTTGCCCTCCCTCTGCCTCCCTGGCCCCCCCTGCTCTGTCTCCTTAGCCGGCTCCTTTTCCCTGCAACATCAAAACATCAGAAGGTTCCAGGGCTAAGAGCAGACCCCTTCCTAGGGACTCTCCACCAGCACACTCTCATTAAATTGCATCTGGTGCCCCCCAAAATGCCTATTCCTAGGCCAGGCCTCTGCCCTGAATTCCAGACTCACGCATCTAACCACCCACTCGACATCTCCACTTGGAGGTCGAAAGGATCTCAAACATAG
Organism: Mustela lutreola; assembly: GCF_030435805.1. Classification (NCBI taxonomy): domain Eukaryota; kingdom Metazoa; phylum Chordata; class Mammalia; order Carnivora; family Mustelidae; genus Mustela; species Mustela lutreola. Next base: position 10,172,514 of record NC_081298.1, read on the forward strand.
CCTATCTGCAACCAAACCCTTCCCTACTGCCTCCCGGCCCCTGATCCCGGTAAGTCTTTCGTCTCAGGAAACAGCAGCTGCAGGTGCTCAGGTCAAAACTCTGGAAGACTTCCCCGGTCATCCCTGGTGTCTGTCCGCCACCCCACATCCAGTCCTGTCATCCTTAGCTTCAGCGTGCAGCCCGTACGGGCAGACGATAACCCCGCAAGGTTTCCAGTAGTGAGACCCCCGTTGCGGCCCATCCACACGACAGAAGTAAAAGCAGGACACAGAAGATGGGTCCGGCTAGCACTGCCCACTGCTTCCTTGCTGGGTGACTCGGACCCAGGCCCTTGTGACTCTGAGCCTCAGTGTGCTGATCTGTAGAATGAGATGCTAACACTGGGCCTGGCTTGCTCAGCGAGGGGACTGTGACAGTCCAGGGAGGAGAGGCAAGCACACTACCAAGAGGAAGAATATGACCGTTGCGATTACAGCCGCCTCTGCTTCTGGGACCCACCAGAGCCCAATGCCACTGCACGTGGTGGTGCAGACTTGCTGTTGGGAATATTCCCCAACACGAGCTCCTCGCCTCCCGCAAAGTTTTGCTACAGGGGCCACACCCACCCCTGCCTCTCTCTGGAGAGCTCTCCAACCATGCCCCCTACCCACAACCCCCACAACCCCATATGAAACCTCCGTGAAATTCCATCTTCGGAATTGCAAACAGGTCATGCTCAAAACGACCAGAGGTTTGGCAAAGCCGGACTATTTGCCATTTCTTCTTTTTTAAAGGTTCCTCGGGGGATGATTAACCACAGCTGAAAGGGGAGGAGAGGACAGAAGCGAGAGCCCCAGAGCTTTTCCAGATTTTCTCAACGAGCTGGCTGTGACTGAACAAGGGCTCAGATCTGGACGGCCAGCAAAGTCTGATGAGTAACGCTGCTCACGGGAGTCCTCTTTTATCTGCTAAGATCCTGCTTGTGTCCCAAGAGCAGGGCTTTTTGCACAGTAAGTGCACTAATGTTTCCCACAGGGCAGGCCCCGGCATGATTTAGTGAGTGGCTAAGCTGTCCCACGCGTTTGCTACTTGGGCACAGATGGCCCCGGAGAACCCGGTCTCGGCCACTCTGACGATGAAGCTGACGAGAGTTACCTGAACACCTCCTAGGTGTCGGGCACCACGCCAAGTGCTTACCATGCGTTACCACACATGGTTCCCGTGACAGACCATTTGCTCCCAAAAGTCATGCTGCTTTCAAGCCACCTGCCAGGGAGTTTCAGACTCAAGTGCTCCCTGGGACGGGCAGGTGAAGTAACTGCAGGCCAGGTGGGGCCTGTGGTGGCTGGGACACACGTCTGTCTGCGGGGACAGCAGCTGCTTGGAGATACACATGGCATGGACGAATCCCAAATGCATCAGGCTGATGACAGAAGCCAGCCTCAAGAGGCTGTATAACGTAGAACTCAATTTATAGGACATCTGGCAAAGGCAAAACTATAGGGACAGAAAACAGATCAGGGGCTGCAAGGAACTGCGAGCAGGGAGGCCTTGACAATGAAGAGGCGGCCGGAGGAAGTCAGAGTGGGATGGAGATGCTCCGTGTCTTGACTTATGCTGGCGGCTACAGAACTGGACGTTTGTCAAAGCTCCCGGGACGGTATGGTAAAAACAGGTGGATTTTACTGTATGTAAATTACATCTTAAGCAAAACAGGGAAAAACAACAACAACTGGAATTGAGTGGTGGGCTGCCAGCATGTGATCTCTGCCCTGTACAACAGGGGAAAAGCTAGAACAGATGACTGGTGGTGGTGGCATGGGACAGTCCATAGGTGGGGCTGGTTAAAAAAAAAAAAAAAAGTGGTGAGGGGTAGGAACGGACTGGCTGGTGCATACACATGGGACAGTGGATTCTTGAATCCAAAATGCCAGAGACACGGTTATTAGAGAATCTAAGAGTATCAGTACCCCGTTGTCTCAGACACAAATCAGTAAAGACCCAGAGGACTCTTCAAACATCTAGAAGAAACTAAGCACTGATCTACCCAGGAGCCAAAGGACAAGACTTTGGAAAAAGACCAAACCCCTCACAAGAGGTCACGGAGCGAGTCGGGAACGGAGCCCAAAACAGGATCCCATCCCCCCGGGTCCTCGCAGATTGTCTCAGCGGGCCACCCTCCTTCGTGCAGGAAACCCCCAGTCAAAGTAGGGAGGATAACTGAGCCGCAGCAGAAAGGGAGCCTGGAAGAGAAGAGTCAGACGATCCGCGATCCTCATGGCCAGGAGCGAGATCTCTGCTCTCCTCAGTTGTTCAGAAGCTGTGTGTTTTGTCCCACTGGACACGCAGCAGGAGCTGATCAGGACAACAGAACCACTAGGCATTCTCTTCTTGCCACAGTAACGTTATGCAGACTTGAGGAGAGGTTTCGAAAGTTCTTCATGGGATTAGGACGATGGATAGACTTAGACTCCACTACCTAGAGCTTGGTGGCTGGGTTTCCTCCTTGCACATCAGAGCAGAGGGTGAGGGGTGGGGAGGGGGTCTCACTCCCCCTCCCCCTTTACTGAAGCTGTTTCTGCCTCTGCAATCACTGAGCCCCTGGCACTGCACATGCACACACACACACACACACACACACACACACACACACATTGCTTCTACACATACAGTGCCCTACACACACATATCCGTACACACACACACCCTATACACACATTTATCACCCCCTACACACACACACACACACAGGGAGGAAGGAGGCAAGAAGCAGAAAGAACAGTGAGGAAGGCTGCCCAGCCCACAGCAGCTCTGTCCAACGCTTCCCTCATGTATCAGGGGCGGAGGCGGGGTAGGGGGAGATGAAAGAGCATTTGGTTTTAAACCATTGCCCCTCCTGACCATATGAGAATATTCCTTTTTTTTTTTTTTTTTTTTTTTTTTTTTGCCTGCCAGTGACCTGAGCAATCCTGGAATAAGTCAGGCTCTCTTTGGGCATCTTCCTCTGTCCTTCCAGCTCTGTCCCTACCCATCATTCAAGCGCCATCCAAGAGCCTCCACCTCCAGGAAGTTCTTCTTGACTGGGTCACTACAGATCTCATCTTTCCTTCAAAAAGCATTTTAAAAATAACTTAAGAAATTTAAAAAATCATTTTATATTGCCAGAACATGTTGCTTTGTTAACAGCAACAAATAAGACACCCCCCTGCCCACAAGGTGCTTTCTGGGGACTGCAGACCACACGAAGTAGCTCACCCGACCCACACTGTCTTCTTCTTCTTCTTTTTTTTAAAGATTTTATTTAGTTATTTGACAGGCAGAGATCACAAGTAGGCAGAGAGGCAGGCAGAGAGAGAGGAGAGGAAGCAGGCTCCCCGCAGAGCAGAGAGCCAGATGTGGGGCTCGATCCCGGAACACTAGGATCAGGACCTGAGCGGAAGGCAGAGGCTCAACCCATGGAGCCACCCAGGCGCCCCCACACTGTCTTCTTGTGAACGACTTCATGGAGTCCATGTGGGTGAGCAGAAGAGTAAGAAGAACCAGCTCTGTTTCCACCCACCTGTGTGACTTCGAGCAAGTCACTTAGCCTCTCTGACCCTCTCTTCCTTCCCTGAAAATGGGTGTAATCTAGTTACCGCTTAGATGAATGCAGATCAGCACCTAAATTATTGCCTAATGCGCTGTAAGCACTTGGTAAGTATTCTGTTGTCCTGGCGTGTGCTAGATAAGCTACTAATACTTCTCCTGTTCATTTCAACTTCATATTAAGTGATTCCCTTCATTTCTCTTGTCAGCTCCCTGTCAGCAGTAACTTTTCTCTGTCCCCCACGATCTCTGCTGGAAGAAAACAGCCACTTGGAACTCCCCACTACATGCTGATGGTCATGAACTTGTCCTGATTAGAGATTAAGGGCTGTAAACCTTTTCCTTACAATAGCAACTAAACTTATTACATGGCTGTTTATTTTTTTTAATTTATTTTTTTAATTTATTTTCAGTATAACAGTATTCATTGTTTTTGCACCACACCCAGTGCTCCATGCAATCTGTGCCCTCTCTAATACCCACCACCTGGTTCCCCCAACCTCCCACCCACCCCGCCCCTTCAAAACCCTCAGATTGTTTTTCAGAGTCCATAGTCTCTCATGGTTCACCTCCCCTTCCAATTTCCCTCAACTCCCTTCTCCTCTCCATCTCCCCTTGTCCTCCATGCTATTTGTTATGCTCCACAAATAAGTGAAACCATATGATAATTGACTCTCTCTGCTTGACTTATTTCACTCAGCATAATCTCTTCCAGTCCTGTCTATGTTGCTACAAAAGTTGGGTATTCATCCTTTCTGATGGAGGCATAATACTCCATAGTGTATATGGACCACATCTTCCTTATCCATTCATCTGTTGAAGGGCATCTTGGTTCTTTCCAGTTTGGCGACCGTGGCCATTGCTGCTATAAACATTGGAGTACAGATGGCCCTTCTTTTCACGACATCTGTATCTTTGGGGTAAATACCCAGTAGTGCAATGGCAGGGTCATAGGGAAGCTCTATTTTTAATTTCTTGAGGAATCTCCACACTGTTCTCCAAAGTGGTTACACCAACTTGCATTCCCACCAACAGTGTAAGAGGGTTCCCCTTTCTCCACATCTCCTCCAACACATGTTGCTTCCTGTCTTGCTAATTTTGGCCATTCTAACTGGTGTAAGGTGATATCTCAATGTGGTTTTAATTTGGCAGGCAACATCAAGGCAGTCTTAGGCGCTGGGCCTGGGCTTCCAAGTCCATGGCCACAGGGACCCCTGTTCCCTTCCCTGCCCACTGCCTTCACTGCCTGGTCGCTCACCCTCTGGACTTGTACGCCTCACTTCCCCAGCCCCTTAAGAGGTTAAAACCATTGGCCTGGAGTCAGGCGGCCCTGGTCAGGAGCTGTGAACAATACGGTGATCTCCAAGCAGAAGGGCTATCCAAGTGCCCTCCCAAGTGCCCTCAGCCAAGGCTGTTGAAGATCCAAGGTCTTAACACACCAGGGGGGCTGGCTCACAGAAGACGCAGTGACCACTCCCTGCTGCGGTCACCGCCATCGCCCTGATTCCATGGTATCAGCAGTCTCACGACTGCGTCTCAGGGAGAATGGGGCCTGCATGGTAACATGGGCCCCAGGTGAGTCATGAGTGTGTGTGTGTGTGTGTGTGCATGCGCACGCACACACACACTTGGTAAGTGCTGACCAATAAGGCCAGAGTTGCAAATGCCAACACCTGCAAGGGATGGAAGCACCTGGAGTCCATTAGCAAAGCCACCCCTGGGGCCTCTGTTCACATTATGTCATGTGACTGCTCAGCTCACAGCTCCTTCTGATTAGACTAAAGGTAGGCACCTGACTTACAGCCAACATCCCTATTGGCTGGCCACAAGCCAATCAGATTGGGTCTGTTGTTCAAATGTGGGAGAAGAGGAACAGAGATGCTGGAGATCAGAGCCCAGGTGGACACTGGGTTCAGACTTGGTCTTGAACTTTCCCCACAGTCTGGAAAACTGAGCCAGAGAAAAGAGCAGACCCATGGTTAGAAGCAGAGACAGGTGACCACATGGCTTCTAGACACAGATAGGGACTTCCAACCCTAGGATGGGAGCCTCTGATCCCTAGTGCTATCCCTCTGTCCCATTCGATCAAACAACCCCTCCACTGGCCTTCAAACTGCCCTTCAGGCCTTTGAAGACAGGAATTAAATAAATCCCTTAAATGGAAAATTATGCAGTGGTTAAAAGAAATAACAACAACCAACAGATGTGGACATAGAAAGATGACAAAGGGGGTGCCTGGGTGGCTCAGTGGATTAAAGCCTCTGCCTTTGGCTCAGGTCATGATCCCAGGGTCCTGGGATGGAGCCCCGCATTGGGCTCTCTGCTCAGCGGGGAGCCTGCTTCCTTCTCTCTCTGCTTGCCTCTCTGCCTACCTGTGATCTCTGTCTGTCAAATAAATAAATAAAATCTTTAAAAAGAAAGAAAGAAAGATGACAAAGTCATAGTGAAAATAAAAAGCAAGTTACTGATCCATGTACGTAGCATGATCCTACCTTCATCTTTGAAGATATATACAAAGCAATGAACTACATACAGCAAGATGAATAAATCTTAAAACTGAACGTCGAATGACAAAGAAACAGAATGAGATTTACAACAGAAAGCCATTCCTGTGAATTAAAAGCACCTTCGCACCAGAACTACAGGAAGAATTCCATAATATGCATATACCTCCGAGCCCATAAATCACACCCACAATGCCCACGGTAGGGGCGGGGTGGCAGTGAACAGGGAGTGTGCCTGGATCAAGAGTGAAGTAGGAAACATAAATTCAAAAAGGTAAAAATGAAGGGCTTTCCATGCAAATGATGACAGTGCGTGTCTGGCAGAATTTTAAGAAAGCACCAGTGACCCCAATCCCCCTCCCTGGAGTGCAGATGGGACCTGTGACTTGCCTCCAGCCAACAGCAGATGACAAAGGTAAAGACAGAGAGTCCCCCCAGCCAGACTGTATTACACGGCCAACGTGCCCGGTAGCCAGTCCCCTGACTGTGATGTTGTAGGACGTCCCATCTTAGCAGACCAGAGGGAGAGATTCTCCGGCCGGCTCTGAAGACATGAACTGCCAAGTTGTGACAGCTGCGTCATGTGTCATGAGAGGACCACGTGCCAAGGAGCGGCCCGCAGAGGTCTCTAGGATCTGCAAGGGGCCTCTTCACAGGAAGGAAGTGGTGCCTCAGTCTTACAATGGCAAGGAACTGAGTTCCACCAATGGCCGCTGGCATTTGGAAGACAGTCCACGTTCCAGAAAGCCATGCAGCTGGGCTGACGCTGATCACGGCCCCGTGAGTCACCGGGCAGAGGACCCCGTAAGCCGCACCAAACTCCTGACCCTGTACAAACCAGGAGGTCATGAATTTAAACTGATTTGAGCTAAATTCTTGGTGATTTATTATTCACCAATACATAACTCGTAGAGCATGCCATGAAATGAGGCATAAGATTACCTCAACTGCCTGCCCCCGAGGTAAGAGAGTCAGTAAATGTACATGTTAGTATACATCAGTGATTGAGTTATTCGGATTTCAAACTCCTTCCTCTTGCACGGGGCCATTTCCCACCCTCTGATCCCCGCAGCCATCCCTCCCTCCCTAGACTCCTTGGACCATCTCAGTGCTCCTTGTGGAATGAGCAGCCAAAGCTGGATTTGGAATTCCAAGAAAGGTTTATCTAATGCAGGGTATAGGAGGAACTTCTGACCTTACCTATCACAGTCTTGATCCGGGGTGGGGGGCAGTCTCTCCTGACCCTTGTCCCACCTGCAGTTTGGAGGAGGGATTATAGCTGAGTCACACCTCCTTACCCCAGCCCTAGATGATTTCTGCATGATTTTTCTGGGGACCTTGGGATATTATTTAAAATAAGTAGCATTTATTGAATAATTACTATGTGCCAGGAACCCTGCCAGACCCTTCAACTATATTAAGTCATTTGGTCCTTACAGTAATAACACCACGGGAGGTAACACTTTGTCTTTGTTTCCTAGATGAAGAGACAGAGGTTCAGAGAGTTATGGCATGTCCGTGGTCACACAGCCCAGAAGTGATGGAGCCCAGGATCTGAACCCACATTTCCCCTGACTCCAAAACTCACATCATTGTCACTCTATGTGGAAACAGATCTTTGTTCATAAATCAGTATAAATTCATTTCATTCTGTTTTTCAAATAGCCTTTTCTCTGGTTGTTCAAAGTTCTTTGAATTCTATTTCTGTCTTCCAGGACAGGAGCACTGCCTCTTCCATATCATCTACCTATTTCAAAAGCACATTCTCAAAACCTTCACCCAGGTTGTCAACAAAGACATCAAGCAGAATGGCTCCCAGAAGTTTCTGGAGAGTCACGTACTATCTGGTGGAGATTCTCAGATGGTCTGTTCACACACTGATCCATCACTTTGTCACATTTACTGACCACTTGCTACCCCTGTGCTAGCAGGTGTCGGGAGTGGCCACTCAGCTCCAAGAGTCTCCTAGTCTGGCTGAGCAATGCAGTCCCGTTAGAACCACACTTGCCTATGGAGCGGACAAAAGCATCAAGGAAAAAGCTTGTGGTAACATGATCTACAATTCTAAGCCCTCTAAATATCCTACCAGTAAACTAAAACTTGCCTATTGGATGGAGTGTTGGACAGACCTTGTTACACATTTTTGCTGGTATTTAATATGGGGAAAAATAACAAATAGTGTTAAGGCACCAGTATTACCCATACAGTGTGTTTACAGACAACCTCTATCTTAAGATTTAATTAATACTGAACAATGGTCAAAAGTCAAATGCTCAGGCAAAGATGTTACAGGCAGACCATGAAAAGAAAAGAAAATACACAAAGTAAATCAATGCCTTTTACAAACATTACATATGTAAAACCCAACACAATGTAAAATCTGTGTGGCCTACGAAACTTTGGTGAGATCTTCAGACGTGGAGGGGGCTGGACTGAGAATTCCTTTATCAATCAGTTCAACAGAGTGTGGACCAAGGACAACTTCTTTTTCAGGCCAATTTCCCCAAAGCAAATACTCTTCCACGTTCCACAGACCTTCCGTTTGCAATCATTGCTTTCAAAATTAGTTACTGACTCTCTCTAAAATTATCATGGCTGGTCCATGGACCACACTTTGAGTAGCAATGTTCTTTATAAGGCACAGTTGTTGGCCTTAATATTGTAACAGTGATAATGAGGTCTTCCCTAATCACACCTTTAAAGCCACAATCTCCCCAACTCCTTACGCAAGGAATTGTGTTGTTTTCCCATTGCTACTTCTTACATCAAGTGTTTCCTTTGCATCTAAGATGCCACTTGCTGTGAGACACACCATTATTTTAGGTACCACTAAAAACGAAAAATAAAAAGTAGCTAATTAAATGACATGATGCTTTGGGGCTCCTGGGTGGCTCAGTGGGTTAAGCCTCTGCCTTCAGCTCAGGTCATGATCTCAGGGTCCTGGGATCGAGCCCCACAGCAGGCTCTCTGCTCGGCAGGGAGCCTGCTTCCCACCCCCCCCCCCACCACCACCCTCCTGCCTCTCTGTCTACTTGTGATCTCTCTCTCTCTCTGTGTCAAATAAGTAAAATCTTTAAAAAAAAAAATAAATGGCATGATGCTTTATCAACAGACCTGATTCTGTTACATAAACCCCAATGATAACAACTTCTTTTTTTTTTTTTTTTTTTATAAGATTTATTTATTTATTTATTTATTTGACAGAGAGAAATCACAAGTAGATGGAGAGGCAGGCAGAGAGAGAGAGAGAGAGGGAAGCAGGCTCCCTGCCGAGCAGAGAGCCCGATGCGGGACTCGATCCCAGGACCCTGAGATCATGACCTGAGCCGAAGGCAGCGGCTTAACCCACTGAGCCACCCAGGTGCCCTGATAACAACTTCTTGATGTTCTAAAATGTCTTTCCTTCTTCCAAGGAGAGGTGATCATTTTTTCTGCCTTCACTAGCATTGATGGGCACATGGTAGGAGATCCTCCTGGACTTATTTCAATAACCAAAAGAAATATAATAACATTTTCCTTGCTTAGGCCTATGAAACATGTGGGTGCTCCTTTACAATAAAAAAAAATGTAACTACCATTATCCCTCCAATGACGTCTGTTCACTCACATCAAACAAATGTGCTGCTGCTCTATTCTCATTCCCTTTTGCCTCCATAATAGCAATGCTGAATCCAACAGAGTGTAATGTTACAATATTTTAAATGGAAATTAAACTCAACACATGTAGTTATAGCAATGCACATAACTTGGCAGGAGGGACAGCCACAGGACAGCTATAATGATGTTTATGCATAAGCATACAATGGCAACCACATATGGCAATTGTCTCCCTGACAGCAAGTACAGGATAGCAGTGCCATCAACTGCAAAATAAAATGTATCTCAGTGTCAAAGGCGTTAATATGGGGAGGGGTCTTGCATTTGAGAATTTAAGAAATGAGGCATTTACTTTAATTATTCTTCATTCCCCGGCGCAGTTAGAATGAAACCTCTTTTAGGGCAGGAATTACTCTCTCTACTGTTCTCTGCCATTTTTCCAAAGCTTAAAACAGTGCCTAGGACAGATCGGTCAATCAGTCAATCAATCAATCAATATTTGCTGAATGAATGATTCAGTTCTGCCCCAGACTTGGCCCTATACACAACATGTTCACTGTAGACAGTCCTAAACCCAAATTCTGGTCCTTAGTGCGTGAATCTTATTTACAATAATTTGGCACAAAGACTTCATTTTGGATGACACGTGTAAAACTATGCCAAAATAAAAACTTGAACATACATCTAAAACATGAAGTACTTTTTTAAAGGACTCATTTGGACCCAAAAGACAGTTTCATCAACATTTGCTGAAGGCAGTGGCTATTGCATTCAGGACACTATGCTGGGTTCTCAGGGTACAAAAAAGATCAAGGTGAGTGGGAGAGTTAAAGAGTGTTTGTGCAAGGTGCCTGGGTGGCTCAGTGGGTTGGGCCTCTGCCTTCAGCTCGGGTCATGATCTCAGGGTCCTGGGATCGAGTCCCGCATCGGGCTCTCTGCTCAGCAGGAAGCCTGCTTCCTCCTCTCTCTCTCTGCCTACGTGTGATTTCTCTCTGTCAAATAAATAAAATAAAATCTTTTAAAAAAAAAGTTTAAAAAAAAAGTGTTTGTGCAAAGACAAGGTCACATACTTGTCCTGTTTGTTAAGTACTGACCCAAGTCAGGATCGAACACACCTGTTGTTCCTTTTCTCTCTAGTCGCACACCCTGTGGGCACCTAGTGGCAATCATGGGAGGGTGGAGTGGGGGTGGTGTCCAATACCGACCAGACTTGCTGTAATTTCTAGAACCTTCCTCTTCTTAAAAACAAGGTCAAGTCTCTCCTGCTTGAAGAGAATCACAGCCCCTTCCACTTTCATCTCACATTTCCCCTTACCATTTGCACTTTGTAATTACAAAGATAAGACAGGCTTGTGAGTCTCTAATTAATTATTTAAAAATAAAAAATTAGGGGCGCCTGGGTGGCTCAGTTGTTAAGTGTCTGCCTTAAGCTCAGGTCACGATCTCAGGGTCCTAGGATCGAGCCCCGCATTGGGCTCCCTTCTCAGCGGAAAGCCTGCTTCTCCCTCTCCCACTCCCCTTGCTTATGTTCCCTCTCTCACTGTGTCTCTCTGTGTCAAATAAATAAATAAATATTTTTAAAATTTAAGAATTAAAAAGTGAAACATGTTCATTGAATTAAAATTTTTAAATCAAACATGTAGACAAATCTAAAGTGAAAGTGTTATATGCCCTACCAGACTTCTTCCTACATTATCACCTAGTTGTATATACATCAATTCTCCTTGCATAGAAGTGGAATCATTCCATATATACTACTCTAGAGTTAGCTTTCTTCCCTTATTGAGGATACTGCATCCATATCCTTACCCGTATCTCTATTTATACTATATCTAGCCACATCTGCAGCCATAGTCAAAGCTACCTCATTCTTTCTACAAGTCGAGTAGTGTTCTGTTGTCTGAATCGACTCCAAGTTCATTCAAATACATCTTTTTGATGGGTCATTTCCACACTAGACAATTAACACACACACACACACACACACACACAATTTTGCCTCTTACGAACATTTCTGTATTTCTGAGTATGTCTGGTGAAAAATTCTAGAATTTCTGTAAATTCTATAAAGCAAAATGATGTGTGCATTTTAAGTTGATAGTACTGATAAATTGCCCTCCAGAAAATCTACACCCATACACCTTCATTCTTTCTTATGCGTTCAAATGTTAAGTGAGCACCTGCTATGTACTAGTCTCTTTTCTAGGTGCTGAGAATATGATGGGAACGAAACTGAGTCCCTACCCTCAGGGAGCTTACAGTCTGAAGAAGGAAGCTAGAAAAGGAACAGATACAGAAGCTGCAGAGTGTCTCAGGGTAACAGAGTTACAGGAAAAAGCTAGTAGGGACAGGGACGGAATGAGGCAGGATGGGTGGGGACTATTTTAGATAAAGTAAGCAGGAAACGCCTTTGAGAGGTGAAGGAACTGAAGTGATAGATATGAAGGGGAAGAACATTCCAGAAAAGAGGGAATAGCACTCCCAACCAAAAAATATAAAGCTCTGTGTTTACCCAAATCCTTACCAAGATGGCTATTACTACCCCCTTACCCCAGTCTCTTTCCCAATTGTTGGCAATCTGAGGTGAAAGAGACGTATATTATTTGAGGTAAAACATTTTCCCCCATTATAGGGATCATTTATAATTCTGTGAACTGCCTGTTGTATGACCTTTGCTCATTTTTCTGCAGTGGTGTTTGACTTGTCCTTATAAATTTCTAAGAGTGTTTCATTTTAAGGATATGGAGACTTTGTCAGTTAGGGCACAAATATTTCCCAGATTTGCAAGTTTCTTCTAACTTGATTCTCCTGTCTTTCCCATAAAGAAGCTTAAAAGTCAATCTTTTATGAGCTGGGATTTTTGTGGCTTTTAAAATGGGCTTTCCCAGCCCAAAATTACATGAATACTTTCCAATTTTTTTTTTTCTTAGTACTTCTGTGTTTTAATGTTTAAGACTTGGACTTTTGTGGAGGGCGGGAGGTAAGGGGGTCTACAGTATGAAAAGGAGAATCTCACTTTTTCCCCCAGTTGAGATCCCAAGTATTCTAGCACCATTTACTGAACAGCTGCTTGGTGGTTCAGGCTGTGAACTCCAGAGCTGGGCAGTCTTAGCTAAGAAAGTCTCCACCCCTCCCTGGCTTTGGGACTTCAGGAGTGTGTCACCTAACTCTGTGTCTCAGAGTTCTCCCCTGGAAACTGGGAGTAATACCAGCACCTGCTTCTTAGGGTTGTCCTGAGGATTTAGAGAGGACAGTGAAGCACACAGAGCACAGGGCACAATGAACGGGAGCCACAGGTTTTCCACGAACTGTGGGGGTCACTGTCAGTGTGCCCTAAATTCCCACCAACCGATAGGAGCTCTCGCTTGGGTCCCTTCCTCTGCCAGAGCGAGGCTGCTTACACTCTCATTGCCTTGCGGGTTGCTTTTATAGGTTTTGGTTTGGTTTTGTCTTGTTTTTGATATTTGAAATTACATCTTCCTTTCCTGTTTTTAAACTTTCTTAGCTATGTCACATTTTCACTTGTTATTGTCCATAATGTTATCGGGTTTTGTTGGAGGAAACTGTCATGTTTGTTCTACTGAGTCTCCCCACCGGGAGCAGAGCGTGCCAGAGCGTGCTTCTTCGTTTGCTCTTCCCTTCTGTGTCCCCAGGAAAATGATGGAGATTCCTCACAAGACCCTTTGGTCGCCCATCTGACTTGTTCCCAGGCCTTTCAGAGGTCCAGATCCTGCTCTACATGAGATCTTCTCCATTGGAGTTTCTAACTGGGATGTTGTTGGCACATTGGAAAGGTCCTGATGTAAGTTATGTCTCCCCACCATTCTCAGGGCCTGTGTTGTTTCTATTTATCTCTTTTTCCCTTGTTCATTCCTTATGACTGTATAACAACCTAGAGCATGCAAAAGATTTCCAAATACACTCTCTCCACAATTCTCACAACACTCCCTAAGTGGCCAGCAGTGCAGAGTACTGGGTTTTGTCCTCATTGTGCAAATGTGGAAGGTGAGGGCTCAGAGAAAGTTAATAACCTCCCCCAAGGTCATCGTCCTGGTGGTGACAGAGTCAGAACTTGAACTCAGGACCCCCTGGCTCCAAAGCCTGTGCTCTTTGCACTGCCCATATTCACTAGGACTTTGTCATTCTGCTGTTACCCAGCAGTCCCCTGGCCCCCAAGCTGCTCCTCTGTCCCTCAGTCATGCCACACTGGCTCCCCCTCCAGGCCATCTGCCCCATTGGCATGTGAAGCCCCTAAGGGAGAAAACTGGTCTATTTCACCCCCGTACGTGGTGCCTGGGCAGCTCCCAGTCAGGGCCACCTTCAAGGGCGTGCAACCTGTACAGTCAGAAGTCCCACGTGCTTGGTTCACTTGCTGTCCCCTTCTTCATAATCTTACTCACTTTATCACTGACCTTATGCTTTGTAAGCGGAGTCTGATGGAGCAATGGAGCATGTGCGTGAGCAGAGGAGATACACGCACTCCGTGTGTCCCCCCTTCCTTGTGCAGAAGATTCAAAAAGCCCCTTGAACATAGGACTGCAATGGACCCAGGATGCGTACTGGTTTGGTGCGGCCCAGAGTGAGTACTGGGTACAGGTTACATCTATGGCTGAGTAGGCAGTAAGGGCCAAGAAGAGGGATGCTTTGCTCCCACTGGAACTTGCTTCACGGAACTCACGCTGTATTGTAAGCTTGAAATATGCTAAGAGAGTAGATCGTACGGTTTCCACCAAAAGAGAAAAATAAATCATGATGTGAAGTGACAGATGTGCTCATTAACTCGAATGTGGTGATCATTTCACAATGTGGACATTTGTGAAATCATCACACGGCACACTGTAAATATACACAGCTTCATTTGCCATTTACACCTCAGTGAGCCTGGGGAGAAAACCTGCTTCCGACCCAGAAAGGAGGCAATGGCACTCTTAGAAGCATGGACAACACAGGAGCCCTCTCTTACCCTGTCTCCTGGTGTCTGAGAAGCCTCACGTTAGCTGACTGTTTACAACACCATGGCAGGAAAAGGAAAGGTAAACCACCCATGGTTCTTTCTCCGTTCTGTCCTTCCTTACTCATCCGTGAAATGGAGGCACAGAGTCTTGGCAGAATGTACACGCATCAGGAAGTGAAATGAAAGCAGGTGAGTTAGATTTGTGCAGGTCCCCACTCTGCTGGTTCAAACAGAACATCTATCCAAGTGTAAGTGACAAAATACAGATTGTGTCATGTCGGTAATTGCATGAATGAGTTAAAGGCTTATCGCCGCATTCCAAACAGGCATTGCACAATACGAGATGAACAACAAAATTCATACTATTTATTAAAATTTAATTTTGCTTTACTTAGAACAACATCAAGGAGCAAGGACGAAACTCTGTAAGAGAGAGAAACCGCGGAAGAAAGGAATAAGGTCTGTGTTTCACGCTGGGTCCTGCAAACGATGTAGGCAGCCCTGCCCTGGCACCTGCTCGCACAAGAGCTTCTTCCATCCATGGCCCTTCTCCTTGCAAATCCGGCAGGTTAACAGGAGCAATTTACAGTCTTGGGGGTTTAGACGGAAGGAACACCTTCCAGCAGGATTCTACGAGCACTGGCCCTAAATTCTCTGTGGCACCAGGCACTTTACTACTGCCTATTCCCAGACAGACATGCGCTTCTGCAAACTGCTGCACATCTGCTCCTCTGAGGCAGGGACTGCTCCTGGGCATTTTCCAAAAGTGATGCCTAAAAGCTACACAGCGATATCTGCTAAGTTCATGGAGGAGCCGGGGGAGGAGCGTGAGAAGAACCCACAGGTTTCGTGCTTCCAGACCTTCTGCATCTCAAACTACAGTTCCGTTATCAACTGACTTTCTAGCTGGGAAGTGCTCCAGCTGGTTATTTATGACTTATCTTTACTAAAAAGACAACCGCGAAGAAAATAGCCTATATCTAGCCTCTTTGCTTGGTGTGTTTCCCTCCAGACTCAGGGGCCCCCATAGTCCCGTCCACCTCTGTTCCTTCAAGATGTCCATGCTGGCTGACCCCAGAGCTTCATGCTGAGTTCAAGGCAACTAGGACGCCAGTGGTAGTGGAAGGAGTCTGGCTGATTAGGAAGACCTGGAACTAAACAGCACAGCTATGAGGGATGAGATCAGAGAGGCCAACACCTTCACTTGCAAGAACAGAAAGAGTCCAGAAGCCCGTGGCTGGGCGTCTAGCTACACTCCCACCCATCTTCCTGCACACCCATGGGGATGACCACCCACAGGCAGGCAGATGCCCACACATGCGTGCGCATGCGCCAGACTTCCCACTGGTCATGGCTGTCTTGTGCTCAGACTCCTGGTTGCCTGGCCCTCTACACACGCGTTTTGTTTCTCAGAGTCACCCTGTGCCGGGAGGGCCTATCCTTCCCATCTCACAGAAGACCAGACTGAGGCACAAGGAAGTCAGGAAACTGCTCGTAGGGGCAGGTGGGCCCTCTAACTCCGAAGTCCACACCCACCTCGGGGCAGCTCCACGTGAAGAACACCACCGGGGATACCTGTGAGCCAGGCACTCGGCCTCGTCAGCCGCCTGTCCTCCCGGCCTCCTGGACAATTACATGTCCTTCACAGTGTCCTTTGTGTTCTCAGGCTTCACCCCGTGACATTTACCAGGTACAGACTGAAGAATTTCTCTCTCTCTAGCTAGGATTTCCCTTCCCTTCTGCCCTATAGAACTATATTGGAAATAAATTTCCTACACCAAGTTCCCAGACCCAGAAATACAGGGGCATCACCCCAGTAAGGTTCCCTGGAGCCCCAGACCCGCTGAATGGGGACCTCTGGGCATGAGCCCAGGAATCTGCATTTTAAAGCACATCTGTCTCACTGTCACAGGCTGGCATGTTTGGGAACCCTGAATTCTTTACCTTTATTGTGCATAAGAATCAGCTGAGATCTTCTTAGAATGCAGGTTCTGATTTGGCAGGTCTGGAGCCAGGCCTGAGAGTCTGCATTTCTTATGAGCCCCCAGGTGATGCTGATACGGTGTCCATACCTATGGATCACCCACTGAGTACTGAGGGTTTCGGTCAGGGGTTCACAGCCATGTACAAACATCAGAATCACACAGGGAGCTTTTCGAGCTAAGGTGCCCAGGCCCTACCCACAGGAATCATGTAATTGCCTAAAATCACATCAACGTCCCTCAGCTCAACTGTGTACTGGAGCCCCCTGGCACTGGCTGGCAAAATCCTACTGTTCAGTTTTCAGGAATTTTGTGACCCAGTTGGTAAACAGATCCACTGCTGGCTATTAAATTATATAAACTTAAAATTAAACTATATTGAAAACAAAGGTACTACTTAAATGTCATAATTACTTGACATTTAACTACTGTACTTCTATGCTCTTGAGGTCATTGACGCCTTTTGTACCTGTGTGGTGGAAATACCACGTAACGATATGCTAATGCGTATTTCTTCTCCATGGTCAATGCCATCAGCCACCATCAAAGTGTTTATACCTCAGAAATTTGCAAACATTACAAATCACAGTTTACTATCCCAGAAAGCTGGTGGTAAAACATCTGTCAGGACACCTGCAGCCCTCACATAGCTGCAAGAACCACAATCCCCTTGGGAAGTTTGATAAAATGCAGACAGCTGGTGACGTGTTGTTTCTGGATCCGACTTTCTGGGTGTGGGGCTGAGGGATCTGGGAATGTTTTAGAACAAGTGAACCAGGTGATTTCTTATCTCCAGGTTGCCTTAGATCAGTTAAACCTTCCTAGTTAGAAAGACTCTGCCCTCTCCTTGCTAAGAAACCATTTCCGATGGATTCTGAAAAGGCTTTTGATCTAGGATTCTGTGAGCTGCTGTCCCATCCAACTTCTGGGCAGAGCTGTTCTCCTCAAGACCCCAACAGAAAGAAGCTCAACAGGGCTTGTCCCCTAAGTGTCCTGGCTTCTGATCCCACACCCAAAAGCATCTCCCTCTGATTTTTCCTGGTAGAGACGGTGGGTTGCCCAGAATTTTCCATGCTCAACTGTCTCATCAGGCTTAGGTCCAGGTTCAAGCCCTTTTGCTAATGGTTGGAGAGAATCAAAGCACAAGAAACTAAATGACTAGGGCATGAAGAAAGTTCTGCCGGATTGTCTGGTCTAAAAGCTTTATTGAGATTTGCCAAGTTTCGCCCATCTCTGGGGTCATGGAATTGGGCAAATGTGGTCCTTGTGGGGACTGACCCTACAGCCCTGTGTTCTAATCCACAGTTATTAAGCTCAATATTTGCCTCACATTTGGTAAGAACCCACATGTTTCTCCTTACTTGTTCCTCCAGCAACTCAACAAGTTCATAGTCCTGTCACCAGGGTCCAAATGAAGAAATGGTTTAAGAAACATGTCCAGGTTGATGACATTTCTGATGTCTTAACTCCTAACCATGTGTATTTGTTTCTGCTGCTTCGTAAAAAATTATCACAGACCTAGCAGATTAAAAAACACAAATATTATGTCATAGTCTCCACGCACATGTCAGGAGTCCAGAAAAGGTTTCCTGGGTCCTCTGCTCCGGGTCTCGCCATGCTGAAATCTATATATTGGCCAGAGATACAATCTCCATCTGAGTTTCTGCAAAGCCAAGTATCAAATTATTATTTACTTAATTTTTCTTTAAACTCACCTTATTGAAACTCAGTCATGTCCTAAGCCATAATGTCTATGAAAGCCCCAGTCTGGGTGGTCAAGTTCTCCTTTTTTAATTCTAACAATATGTTAAAATAAACATACTGTTATTGACAAATGTTTTAAGGTTTCCATCGAAAGTCAACTTGTGCACCAATGGTACCCACATCACACATTAGAACTTCTCACTGTGCTCCATCTAGGCTTCCTGACACCACAACCATCACTAACAGGTCCCGGGCACCAGACAAATGATTTCTCTGGCCAACCAGCCTCATAGAAGCTACAAAGTCCAGGCTGCCAGACCCAGGCAAGAGCAGACCTGTAGATAGGTGCATACTGTTTCATACAAATGCCTCCATACACATATTATCAACACCAGAAATGAATTTCCACAGCAGATCCTAATGTTTGCTGATGCTTTGCGAGCCTCAGAAAGTATCTTCCAGTCCGACATGTCCTTTAATCTTCACAAACTCTGAGGTAATTACCACCATCCCCACTTTGCAGGTGAGGGAACTGAGGCTGGGGGAAGAGGCAGGACAGATTGCAGTGCAAACACAGGTCCTCTGATGCATTCAGCAATGTTTTCCGTGGCATCATTGCTCCCTCCCAAACAACCTGCTAGCTTCCTCCCAGTGGTCATTTTCCTTTCTTTCTTATAGCTGAGAACATGGCTGCTAGGACAGAGACTGCATTCCCCAGATGCTCCTGCAGCCAGGAGAAGGTGAGTGACCAAGGACTGGCCAGTTGGGATGTGAATGGAAGCAATGTGTGTAATGTCTTGCAAAAGTCCTTCAAGACGCTTGCTCTGTCTCCTTTCTGTTGGCTGGAATGTAGCCATGATGGCAGGAGCTTCAACAGCCCTTTTGAACAATGAGGTGACCTTGGAAAATGGACACCATGCACAGTGAAGCAACAAACTTTTAGGACTCACAGTCCCTGAGGACTTTCTGGACCAGATACAAACAGTTTCCCTCTGGACTGTTACACAGAAGAGAAATAAACCTTTACCTTGTTTAGGAGACTCTTATTTAGGTCTGTGTTTCTTATAGCCAAACCTTTCCATAACTAATACAAAGTCATAGGATGGGAAAAACCAAGGCTTCATTGTCCCCAATTCACAGATCAAGCCCTTGTTTTCTTAGAAACAGAACACCTGTCTGTGGGACTGTAGTAACAGAAGACATGGCTGAGTCATGGCCCACAGGTGGTACTTTGCAAATGCTTATCCACTTAGGTGGAGCCTGGACCAGAGTCCCCATACCGGCCACCTACAAGCAATCTGGTGCTGCAGATTCACTCCTTCTGACAGTTCCTCTTAATAATGCTTCCTATAAGCCAGCTCCTCAGGAGAAATTAAAAAAAAAAAAAATCAAAGCAGTCCCACCGAGCATGCCAGGCACTGACAAATATCAAATCAAAGCCAGCTGGGCTGACAAAACTCTGACACCTTCCTCCCTGAGTTCTTCGAGAATTTGGGAAATGGCAAATGATGGTAATGAGGGAAATCAAAACTTCATTAGGGAAGGGAAAACGAGCCCAAGCTAAATAATACCCACCCAGAGATGCTGGGGAGAGGAGGAGTAGGTTTTGGCAGGAATATATTGGACAAGCACAGAAGGTACTGTTGGACAGAGCAAGAAAAGAGCTGTCATTTCTTGAAGCATCTCCAACATTGACCTAACTCCATCAGGTCTATAGCACTGGTCTAGCCCCAGGAATCGGGCCATGATATTTTCTCACTTTTCGAATTATGATTTCACACATCAGTAACAACTGGAGGTGGAATCCTTCCTAAGAGCAGCTGCCTCCAGCCCTAACTCCCCATTGGATTCTCCCCAAGTGGCTTCCAGTGGCGCTGCCAATATGCAAATTCTGGAGTATTGATTTTTACTGCCCGTTCTCCATTAACTCCAACAAGAGAGACAAGATATTGCTAGCCTGGCAGAAGGAAAAACAATTAATTGGATGTCAGTATCCAGAACTGAGAAATAATGGCAACTATTATACTATTTATTTATTGCCTATGATGTGTCAGGCATTGTGCTAAATGATTTATAGCTTTAGTGAAAACGGCTAATATTTATAGAGCATTTACTATATGCCAGGCACTATGTTAAATATTGTCACATACAGTAGCTCACTTCATCCTCTCAAAAACTCCAAGAAGATACTATTCTTATCTCTATGCTACTGATAAATTTTCTGAGGCATTGAAGTGGGGGTATTTCTCAAAGTCACGGAACTAAGAAGTTGAAAGCTAGGACTGACCCAATACAGAGCACATTCTGGCACCTGAAGGGTGAAAGACATGATTAAGCACAGAATAAACAGGAGACTGAGAGACTAAGACATTTGCACACACCCATCACCATCAATCCCCTTACTCGGCTTCATGTTTCTCCACAGTACTTATCACTACATTATGAACTGTTCATTGTCACATCCTGCATTCACAAGTCAGTTACATGAAGGCAAGGATTTCTTTACAGTTTCTTCATTGCTATATCCCCCACTCCTGGAACAGTCCTGAGCACACAGTAAATGCTTAGATAATGTTGGAGAAAAGAGGGAAGAAGGGGGGGAAGGGGGGGAGGGAAGAAGAGGTTGAGGACTGTTCAACAGCACAGAGCACTGTTTGGAGAAAAAGCAGCTGCGAGCACAGTAGCATGGGAGAAAGAAGGGACAGGCTAGGAGGCTACAGAATGATTCCGGGCTCAGGCTCAGGAAGGGTTATGGGGTAAAACTGAAACTGTGATTGGAAACAAAACCCCACCAAACCACACTGCAGATGATAAAAAGAAATTAACAGTTGGCCTTAGTCTGGGACTTAGTCTGGAGATAAGAGGGAGTGATGGGAACAGCAGCAAACTGGAAAAACCATGTTATTTTCAAGGGAGTCATGGGATGAAGGGGTGGCCACGTTTAAAACCAACCAATTTTTGACACATAGGTATGCAGCCTCCAAACCAGATTTTTGTGAAATAGTCCAACTTTTCAAGTTGGCATCTAATTCTAAGTTGTTGTCATTGTCATTATTATCAAATGCCACAGAAATGGGAGTATAGCTTGGTTGGACTAATGCTCCTACACAGAATTATAAAATATGAACAACATATGTTGAAAAACAACTCCTTGAATATTCTGGAGAGCAACCAGAAATAGATGGAAAGTAGAAGAGACTTTACCCTTAAAAGATGGGAATTGGATGAGGGGAATTTGCACATTTGTGACTTTTTGCCTGAGGGCTTTCACCAATCTTCAGGCAGCTCAGAGGGACAAAAGCTGCCAGTTTACTGGCTAGAGGTATCAAAGGACAAAGTTCAGGGCTGGAAAAGAAGTTATAAATTTATGGAGTAAATCCTGGAAAAGAAAGAGCTGCATCTAGAATGAGTCCCAACATCTGCATATAAAATGTACCCAAGTCCATAGCCAACTATAAAAATCTACGTTCAAGAGGAGGAGAACCTAAGGACTATAGCAAAAAAGCAGCAGACAGAAATACAAAGACTGGGTGGCTCAGTCAGTTAAGCCTCTGCCTTCGGCTCAGGTCATAATCTCAGGGTCCTAGAATCAAACCCCGCATCAGGCTCCCTGCTCAGTGGGGAGCCTGCTTCTCTCTCTTCCTCCACTACTCCTGGTGCTTGTGCTCAATCTTTCTCTGTCAAATGAATAAATAAAATCTCAGAAAGAAAGAAAGGAAGGAAGGAAGGAAGGAAGGAAGAAAGAAAGAAAGACAAATAACTAAGCAAAGTTTTCAGCTCCTGCTGACCATGAGGGAGGCATGATTTGGGGTTTGGGTCCATCCAGATTAACTGCCTACGCTTCCATGTTCACTCTTCAGTGGAATACAACAAAATCCAAAATTTCTATAACATATCATACATGATGTCCAATAGTCAATCATAAGTCACTAGACCGACAAAGAGGAAGGAAAATGTGACCCATCATCAAGAAAAGAAGCAGTTAACAGAAAATGGTCCTGGATGTTGAAATAATTTCAGATGAGAAATTTAAGACCACTATTATAAACACAATCAAGGATTTAAAGAAAATATGTACTTCAGAAATGAACAGCTGGAGAATCTCAGTAGAGGTACAGAAAGCAAAGCAAAGCAAAATAATATTACATATAGATTGTAGAGCTGGGAAGAAAACAATACCTGAAATGAAAATGTCACTAGATGAAAGTAACACCAGATTGGAGGCAGGAGAGTCACTGAACTGAAAACTCAATCAATAGAAATCATCCAATCTGAAGAACAGACAAAAGACTGAAGAAAAGTGAACAGAACCTCAAAGATCTGTGGGACAATAGCAGGTGGCCTAACAGACGTGTCATTTGAAACCTAGAAGGAGAGGACAGGGACTATGGGTATGAAAAAAAATCTTGAAGAAAAATGCCCCAAACATCCCAAATTTGCTGAAAGACACTAATATACAAGTACAAGAACTTCATAATACCCCAGGTGAGATAAATACAATGAAAATTACACGGGTATATTACAATCATATTCTGACATGTCACCATAAAATCTTGGAAGCTGTCAAAGAAAAAAAAATACTACATACAGAAAGATAATCATATGAATGACAGCTGACTTTTCATTGGAAACAATGAGGGCCATAAGAGAATGGAGTAACATCTTTATGATGCTGGAAGAAAAAAGATTCATTAACCCATAATTCTTTATCAAATAAAATTATCCTTCAAAAGGGGAAGCAAAATAAAGACATTCAAATAGATGAATACAGAGAGAATTCACATCAATAAACTTGTACTATAAGAACCGCTATAGGAAGTTTCATAATAAAGGGAAATGACACTAATTGGTAGTAATTCAAACCTACAGGAAGTAACGGAGATCATGAAAAATTGTCTAACACATGTCCTAAACTGTCCTTCTGGCATCATTTTATGAAAGATGTGAAAGACTAGCCAGATGAGAGAGGACTGTGCAAACTTGTTCATCAAACTGTTATCAAACTTGTTCATGAAACTGTTCATCAAACTTGAGGAAACTGAGGCACCGAAATGTTCAGTCACCAACAGGGGACAGAGACAGGATGCAAAAGTAGGCCAGCAGGCTCTAGAACCATATTCTTGGTCATAATTACAGACACCGTTCTAACACAAGATGTGCCTGTCGCTCAGGCATAAAGGGCCTTCCTAATACAGGTGAATAGTTTATTGCTGATTTATTTGGGGTTTTGCGAAGTCAGGCCTCCTCGGAGAAGCCACCCAGCTCAAGGATGCTGATGCCAATGGCAGCTCCCTTGGAGTGAGTACTTCCGGTGTCCCAGGCACCATCACTTTGAACCCTCCCAGTTGTGCGGGGTGGCAGATACTCTCCCCATCTCACGGAGTAAGACAATGGGGCTGAGTCTTTGGCTCGCTTGCCTGAGCTACACTTGAGCTGGGATTAAAACAGTCTCTCTACTCCTCAACCCAGCAATTCTCGGGGGGGGGGGGGCACTATTCTCATCCCCAAGGGACACTTGGCACTATCTAAAGACCTCTTCACTTATCTGGACTCAGGAGTGGATTCCTGGCATCGGGGAGGGGGGAGAGGTCCCCAAAGCCACGACACACCCTGCTGTGGGCAGGACAGCCACCTCCCCGAACTCTCCAGCTCAGAATGTCAACAGTGCTGAGGTTGAAAGCCCCGTTTCAACCCTAAGCTATGAATAAAAGCAGTGCCGGGATCTCAGTTTGAGGTTTCTAAATATTTTCCCCAAAGTCTTAAAATAACATGCCATGGCACGTCAACTGTGGCTATCTCTGGATGGGGAGTTGTATTTTCTTCTTTTGGCAAAAATGCATTTTTCTAAATTGTCTTTGATGAATATGCATTAGTCTTGTGAAGAAGTTTCAGCTTTTTAGAGAAGCCCACGAGCTTTAAGTTGGAGAGCCCTTCTGGGTTGCCATTTCGTTATCTGATGCTGAGCCTCAGGAAGGTGGGTCGGGGTCAAGGTCTGGCTCTGCCAGCTGGTGGGCAACATCCTGGGACTTTCACCTCTTGGAACCTGCTTCCTCATCGGGGACATGGAGACCATACCTTCTGCGTCTGCGCCTCGGTGACCTGGGTGCCCGAGCAAGGACCAGGCACCGCGGAGCCAAGCATCTCACACGCGCCAGCTCTGTTCACTGCCCAAAAGCCCAAGCGGTTGAACACTGAACCAGAGGAAGGAGAGTAGCTTGTCCAAGCTCACACACATGGTAGATGGTAGAACTGAGGCTAGAACCGAAGAGGTCTGCCTCCCGAAGCCTGTTCATTCTGTACGACCCCACTGCTCCGCTCACACCAGCCAGCAAGCTAAGGACTGGGCAATAGTGCTTCTGCTCTCGTGCTCCTGGGGGCACTTTGCACACACTGCCCTTGAAAGACAACTGAAGGATGCCGCAGACAGCCAGCATCCTTGAGCTCCTTGAGCAGGAAGGGCTGTGTGGTATTCGTCTCACTCTCACCCACCAGCCCCAAGGGGATCTGGGATGAACCAGCAGAGTGAGGAACACCTGGAGGCTGGCCTCCTTTACCCTTGCCCGCAGGGCCTTCAAGGCCAGGTTGGGTGGGCGCAGTCTTCTGTAGAAACAAGGCAGAGGGAGGTTCTGCCGACTGGAAAGGAGAGAAGGCAGCAGTGAGGCTCCAAGGCAGGGTGGAAGGGTTTGTCTTCTTTCCACCTCTGTCTTGTGAAGACATTACCCACCCTCATCAGGCTGTGGGCCCAGCTCAGGGATTCTGAAGCCCCGTCAGCTCCTGACCCTTGGCCGTGACCCCATGGAAGCAAGACTGCCAGAGACAGCAGGTCTTTTAGTATAAGTGTGTTTCATGCAATGTTTAGGACATCCTTATACTTAAGAGATCATAGGGGCACCTGGGTGGCTCAGTGGGTTAAAGACCCTGCCTTCAGCTCAGGTCATGATCGCAGGGTCCTGGGATCATGTCCCGCATCCGGCTCTCCGCTCAGCGGTGAGCCTGCCTCCTCCTCTCTCTCTATCTGCCTGCCTCTCTGCCTACTTGTGATCTCTGCCTGTCAAACAAATAAATAAAATCTTAAAAAAAGAAAGAAATCATTTGCTGTTTGTATGAAGTTCAAATTTAACTGTGTGTCCCTCATCTTCCAATGACGTCCTCCACCCTAAATGGAGGACAAGGGCTGAGATCCACAGTGCTGGCTCTTATCATGACACTTCTATTCAGAGCGGGTCACTGTGACCCTTTCGTACTGGCGCTGGGATCTGAACCCTTCCTTACTGATTAAGCCTTTGCATCCTTTTAAAGGCACATTTTTTTTTTTTGCCTCCTTTCCCTGCATAATATCCTCCCTTGGCTCTCCCATTAGCCAAAGCTAAAGGCTCAGCTACTCAGCTAAGTCTGTTCTATGCCCTGCTGTGCCCCCAGGGCCCAGATACAGAGCTGCGCACAGAACACTGGCCTGGCGGAATGAGCAGGGGCGCGGTCTTCAGGAGGATGGCCCCAGCTACCTCCAGCCTCATTGCCCATCCTTCCCTCCTCCCCTGGGATCCCCCCCGCAGGCACCATGCCAAGCTTCTTCCACTCCCCACCGTCACTTGCTTCTGCGCCAACCCCCAGCCCTCCCAGCTCCTCCCCATTCTTGAATCTCAGCCTTCCTCTGACTTCCACACTGAGTTCTGCAGTCGAAGGACTGCCTACCTACCCGGAGCACGCCGATGGCACGCTCGTAATGCTCAAAGCACCCTCGGAATGTGAACCCTCCTGATGTCAGGGTGACAAGGGTAGTTGCTAGTGCCAATCCCTTTTGACACTCAGTCGGGATGAGGCCAGAATCCCAGCCCAGCACTAGCTCCCCTCTTCACTGCCTGTGTTGGGAACGTTCCCACCCCGCACCGGGTTGTGCGTGCCTCCTTGCTTGTCTGAGCCCTCCACTGCCTGTGTGCTCCCCAAAGGGAGGGACCGGGGCTTATTCCCTGCAGAACCCCCGACACCTGTCACAGACCGTGTCTGATAATAAGATTATCGATCCACATGTATTAAGTGCTTCCTATGTTCCAGACACTTTCTAAACATTTTATGTGTTTCACTCAATTCCCACGACAATCCTGTGAGTTGTAAGTAGAACTGTTATGCCCACTTTACAGATGGGAGAAGCTGAGGCACAGAGAGGTTAGAGTAGTAGCTCAAGTCTCACAGCCTGTGGCAGAGCTGGCAGCCAAACGTGGTGGTGTCACTGAGTGAATAGAGGAGCTTTTCTGGTGACTTAACAAGATCCTGAGAACGAAACGGTAAAATAGAGGCGGAGGGGATGATTGTAGAAACAGGCACGGAGGGGCCCCACATGAGATCCCAGATCGGCTCTGGACAGGACACACTCCCCATCTCTAAAGGCCGGGTCAGCCGCATTCATTCCCTTAAAGTATTCTGAGACCCTGAATACTTACCTAGTCCTTGATCCTGCTTCATACTAATAACAGACCATAGTAACAGTAGCTGATACTACAGAGAATGAGCCGTCTGCCTGCTCCATGCATCCTCGACCACCAAATTTCTGGCTCTTTCCCTCATTTTATCAAGGAGGTTCAGAATAGTGAAGGGGCTCTGCCAAGGCCATGTGACTCCTTGGTAACAGAGCTGGGATCTGAGAGCCGGTCTGTGCTTCTAACCACCATGCCCGCCCTGCCCTGATTTCACGGCCCCTTGAAACAAGGGCTTCCATCCACCAACAAGTCCTGTTGCAAACTGCAGCAATGAAATTCAGTACAAGGCATGCCTCGGGGAGGGAAGGTCCCCTCACCCCTCCACCTTTCTGTTTGTGCTGCAGAGCAAACATCCCTAGGGAGAGGCAATGACACAGCTCACAGCTCCCCTCTCTGTCCCCAGAATCAGCCCCGGGTCATGGGGAAGCTGCAGTTTTTACCAGAAGGATCTCTAACAAAACTGATTTACCTCGATTACCCGGATAAGACAACTGAAACAGAAGCTCATTCATTGCTTTTCTTTCATTAGCTAATGGCCAGTGAACACCTCCGCTGGGTGCCGGGCACAGGAAGGTTATCAGGATCAAATCATAGCTTGGACTGGTGCAGGGAGAAAGTCAAGAAGACAGAAAAATAGATGCCCAGGCAATGCTGCACCAATGGCATCCATGCGGGGGTGGGGGGCCCACAGAAGTGCTCCATCCCAGCTGGGGAGAACAGAAAATAAAACCTGAGATGAAGTCTGGAGGATGAGTAGGAATCAGCCAGGAGAAGCAGTGTGGGGAGGAAGGGGAGGGCTCAGAGGGACAGCACGTGCAAAGGCCAGGGGGTCAGCATGAGGGAAGCCTGCTCTGATGGCTAAATCCTCTCAGCCCCAGGAACATGGACTATGCGATGGCAACTGGGGAAAGCCCAACAGGCAGGGTGGAGCCTTGAGGCTGAGGACAAGGGAAAGCCATGAAAGGTGCTTCTAAGTGTGGCCAATGGGCTGTGAGTGAAGCAGAAGTGAGACATATCCCTTCCAGGCCTAAGCACCTAAAATCCGGTGCGTGGGGCCTGCAGGCCTCCCTCCCAACCCCTGCCATGGAGACCCTGGAGCTCCACATGCTAAGAGACAGAGCAGCTGGGGGATCCGAGTCGCCCTTTTGCACGAAGCTCCCTGGAAAGACGCTCGAGCCTCAGCAGACCTTGTGTGAGGGAACAGTAAACGTGGGGCAGCCCAAAGTTCTGAAGTTTGTTTACAGAAGCATGGGAGAGTGAGTCCCGCCAGACTAAACCACAATACCACATACTCAGTGACTCATGGCCGGGGTCCTGCTCGGTTAGTCAGGCTTAACAGGTAGGTATCAAACAAAAGCTGGATGAGAGATATTTAGGGCTGAAATACACTTGCCAGTGAGGTCATGCCCACTGGGATCTGACTCTGGTCTCTGTTCCACAGGCTGAAATCTCCGTCTTGTATGCTGTGGTCACATGGTGACTGAGTAAGGAGTGGCATCAAGGGGACACCAGGGTGCTCCAAAGAAGCCTCAGGACTTTGCTACTGGTGGCCTAATGCACCCCAACAATTGGGCTTTACAAATGCGATCGATCGAGAATGTACGTGGCTAGCTCAGCCCAGGAGGACGGGTCCCACTGTTGACTCAAGGGAAAAGTCCAGCTGTCTCTGCCAGCGAGCTGTGATGTCCACCTGGGATAGGTGTGGAGCCGGAGAGACAGAGGAGTTGGAACTCGGGTTTTTGTATCTGCTCAGGCTGGGACCCCAGCCCCTCTCCTGCAGGTCACGGGCATTCTAGGTCCATGTTAAAAATGGCAGAGCCCCAGTGCCCGTGTCTGCAGCTGATCTGACACCAGCTGCTCCACTTTTCCTGTCTCCTTCCCAGAGCTCGGCATGCAGCCCCACAGCCATCTTCGAAGGGAGCTTTGCAGGCAAGCTTAATCATCACCAATGTCTTCAAGGGCCTGCTCTGGCCTCCCATAAACCCAGCCTCAGCCCCATGCCCTTGGTCCTCGGTCACTCTCCTTTCTGAGTCAACAAATGAACTCTGAACCCAGCAGATGACACACTAGTTTCCTCAGTCTCTCGTGATTTGGTCTCATCGCATGGGCACTACTCTTAAATTCGTACATCGTGAGGATCATTTTGCAGACAGTGGGCCCGGAGCATTGATTCTCCAGATGACTGAGGGAAGACTGAGGAAGACTGAGGCCCAGAGAGGAGGTGGAGTCATGCTATGAATTCAAGCCAAAGCCAGAACCAAAGCCCAGGTCCCCGCGGTATAGAAAAATCTCTTAAACATTAAGTGAACACACAGTTTATGTACATGCAAGTATTAAGTGGAAGGTTGTTCCCTCTTGGTTTTGAGATGACATCACTAAGCGCTTGCAGTCAACGGTACGTAAGGTAGAAACCGTACTGGAATCGGGTTGAATATTTAAAGATCTGATGGCCTCCCCTACCTTAGAAATCCAGAGACATGCCCAGCTGGGTCCTGTAGGTGAAGAACTTTCTCTGGATTCCCCATCTTCTGGCCCTGCTGTCCTTCATGCGGCTGGTGGACGGGGTCTTCCCGCAAAGGGGCAGCACAGGCCTCAACATCTTCGGGTTCACATCCAACCACTTCTACAAACCAGGGAGAAGAAAGAGCCCACTGAAGACCCAGGGCTCACCCACCGCCATCAGCTAACCATGGCCCTTTCCCGACCCAACCACCTGAAAAGCGCCAACCACTAGGTGCAGCGGTGGGAAGTGGGGCCGGGGCTCACAGAGCATCAGATGTCCACCACAGTGAGGGCATTACAGTGTTTTGCCTGTAGACCCAAAACCGGTGATCGCCACAGATGAATACACAGATGAACGAATGAATAGTGTTTCAGAAACATTTACAGACTTGCTGACCCTTTAGTGTTTGCGCTCATGCTGCAAAGCCCCAGGGACCCCCTGATCTCACCGGACATTCTCCCACTCCCACCCCAAGTGCCCTGCAAGATGCTGGACAAGCCGACAAGCCCCCAAGGTGCAAAAGGCAGGAAGTTACTTATTTCAATCATTCTAATGAATCAAGAAAGCCCCTGCCCAGTGCTGGCCCTAAGCTTCTCCCCCGAACACTCCCCACCACGACAGGATCCCTCACTTCAGCAGCACGAGCACTACTGAAGAGTAAAGGACATAGGTTTCCAAATGCAACAGACACAGGTTCAAACCCCAGCTCTGCCCCTTAGTAACTGAGGGTCCTCCTGCACCTGTCCCCTCAGTGTCCTTATCCATAAGGTAGGTATAATCACAGAACCTACCTCAGGGTGTAAGGTGAGGGTCAGGTGACTGTATGGAAGTCCCCGGCATAGTGCTTAGGCCACTTCATGGTTCGCGGGAATACTATTAGCTCTTCTGGGTCCCCGTGGGCCACTCTTAACCCAATGACATCCAGCATACTTATCAGCACTTGCCCCGCAGGAAGCAGACCCCCTCTGGGGTCTACCTTGATAATAAGGAGTTGGGAAGAGGTCCTGAGCAGAAGGGCAAATCCATGGGGCTCCCACCGTTGCCAAAGGACTTCTGCAAACATGAACTTATTTAATCCTCCCAGTGATCCTGACCTACACTATTGCTCCTTTTCTACAGACCAGGAAACCCCAAGGCTCAAAGTCCAAGCCATTTATTTGTCCAATTTATACAGCGAGGTGAACCCCAAATCAGTGGTCTACCCATACTCTTTCCCATACAGGGAGGGAACCCAAGAACCTGCTCCCACCCGTGGAACCCCACTCCCCCCCGCCCCGGAGAGAAACCCTCCGAACGCCGCAGAGAGAGGCTCCCATGTGGTTGGGTGCTAAGCTCCTCACAGCCCTTTTCCCCCATTAGGAAAGTCTGCCGCTTCCTGCTGTGACCCGGGACGAGCAACTAAGCCACTCTGAGCCACCCGCCTCCTCTGCGGAGCTGGGTAACACGCGTGTCCTCCTCATAGGCTGCTGTGCTCTGTGGCAGGGCTGGAGGCCGCCTACCGCACCCCCCTCTTCTCCGACCACGGCCCACTCCCGACCCAATGCAGATGTCCCCAATCCAGCCCTCTACCGCCTTCAGAGGTGGCACGTGACCCAGGTCCATCCAATCACGATGCCCCAACCACCCACTGCAGTGATTGGGGCATGGGTGGGCACATGACCCAAAGGGGACCAATCCCGTCCCTGCAGGAACTCCATGAAAAGATCTTCCTTTGGGCGGGAGCAGCCGAGGCTGGTCCGCTGGAGGCCACGCCTCCCCTGGCTGCTGGGGGCGGAGTCAGAGCTAGAGGAGATTGAGATGCTCTTTCCAGAAGAAGGGGGAATGTGGGCTGGGGTGGCCAGAATCACGGGTGGTCATCACAGGCCGCAGCAGCAGCAGGTTGTAGGAACTGAGCTGACATGTTGCCAAAGAGACCACCTGTGTCCTGGGGATCCCACAGAACTCGGGCTAACTCCCAGCTTCTGGAAGGAGGATCCTGGTCACAAAGCGATGTAAGGGCCCCAAGCAATGCATGGAGTATTTGAATTTACTGCCCAGTTTGGACGTGGGGCTCAAACGATTCGAGTTTTAGTTGCAACTCGCCACTCTCTCGCTGACACTGTAATTAGTTTGTCAAGATACTTCCTCAGCGCCAGGCTTGGCTTCCGCCCGGCAGCCTCCTCGGGGCTTGGTACTAAACAGAAAGTCGGCTGTAGATGCGCCCAGAGCAGCAGAACTGCGGCGGTGGGATTGCGGCAGCAGCTGTGTCTCTCTCGGCAGGTGCCCCTCCATCCCCTGTCCCCTGCTGCCCTCCGGCAGCACTGGCTGCAAATGCCCTCCTACAGCCAGCTGCCTTCCACCAGCACCACACCTGCCAGGCCAGCTCGGCACCTGGGCCTGCCCTTCCTCCCTCCTCAGTCTTCCAACTGTTACTGTTACTGTTAGTAAGTCTTAATATCTAGTAGTTGAAGTTCTCCAACTTGGCGATCTTCCTTGAGATTGGGTTGGTTGTTCCTGGATATTTACATTCTCATATAAATTGAAGAAGCAGCTTCCAGGTTACACGCTCACACACCCCTGTTGAGAATGTGAGGGACGGTACTATACCTGTAGGTTAATTTGAGGATAATTCAAATCACCAGTATACCATATCTTTCCATGTATTTATGTCTTTTAATATTTTATAGTTTTCCTGTATAGATTCTTACCCATCTTTCATTAGATTAATTTCTAGGTATTTGATTTTTGATACTGTTACAGTGTTGTTTTAAAACTTCATTCTATGATTGTTTCTTGCTGCTATATAGAAAAGCAATCGATTTTTGTATGTTGACTTTGTATCTAGGAACTTTAATAAAATTCATTCATTTATCAGTAATTTATCTGCAGATTCTTCAGATGTTCCAGTTACTCAAATAAGACATCTATTTATGGTTTTATTTCTTCCTTTCCAATTCTGTTACATTTTCTTTCTTTCTCTTGCTTTATTTTACTGACTAGGACTTTAGTACAACTATGTATCAGCCTTGATACAAACATCCTTTCAACTTTTCACCAAGTTTTTTTTATAGATACATCCAATCAGATTAAAGAGGTTCCCTTCTATGGGGCACCTGGGTGACTCAGTCAGTTGGGCAGCTGCCTTTGGCTCAGGTCATGATCTCAAGGGTCCTGGGATAGAGCCCTGCATCAAGCTCCCTGCTCAGCAGAGAGCCTGCTTCTCCCTCTCCCTCTGCCTGCTGCTCTGCTTGTGCTCTCTATCTCTCTGTTGAATAAATAAATAAAGTCTTAGTAAAAAATAAAGAGGTTCCCTTCTATTCCTAGTTTGGTAAGAATTTTTAATGAACGGATGCTGGAATTTATCAAAAGTGTCTTCTGCTTATATTGAAATAGCATAATGATGTTTATGTCTCTATCCTGTTAGTATGAGAAATTGCAATGGTTGATTTTAAATGTTAAACCAACCATGTATTTCTCAAATAAATCTGATTGGTCATGACACATTACTTTTTAATCTATCATTAAATTTGATGAGCTGATGTGTTTAAAATGTTTGCCCCATGTTCAAAAAGGAGATCAGCCTATAATTTTTCTTTCTTGTAATATTATCAGATTTTATCAAAGTTATAGCCTCATAAAATGAGTAAGGAAGGACTTCTTGTATTCTCCCGAAGAATTTTTGATATTTATTTCAAATATCTTCGCCAGTGAAGCCATCTGGACCTGAAGTTTTCTTTGTGAAATGGTTTTATTTATTTATATTTATTTGACAGACAGAGATCACAAGTAGGCAGAGAGAGGGCAGGCGGGCGGGGGCGGAACAGGCTCCCTGCTGAGCAGAGAGCCTGATGCAGGGCTCTGATCCCAGGACCCTGGGATCATGACCTGAGCTGAAGGCAGAGGCTTTTACCCACTGAGCCACCCAGGTCCCCCTGTGAAATGGTTTTAAATGATAAATTCAATTTCCTT
Organism: Mustela lutreola; assembly: GCF_030435805.1. Lineage (NCBI taxonomy): Eukaryota > Metazoa > Chordata > Mammalia > Carnivora > Mustelidae > Mustela > Mustela lutreola. The sequence goes on from NC_081298.1 coordinate 10,205,745, forward strand.
CTTAGGTAAAAGACTCTATTGAACCAGGAAGGACCGGGCTAAGTTGCGGCCAGATGGTCAGCTGCCTGAAATGCAGCTCCTGTATCACAAACGTGTTCCTTTGGATTTGGTTCATCATTCCAAGGTGATTCCCATCTCAAATATAAACACTCTTTGAGGAATTGAGCCTCTTCCCTAGCATCCCTGATGCCTGCCCCCAAGACCGAACAGAGACCAGTGTGAACATCAGAACAGAGAGGTGAGAATGAGAGAACTTTCCGTTGGGTGTCTGATTGATACTCAAGAGAGTGGAAAGAATTTTGTAGAAAGATTCAGAGGCATTTTTCCTAAGCATCGCTAACCCATTTCTCTGGGCCCTGAACCTTTATAAAGGATGACCTAAAACTCACCAACAAGGGGGCAAACTCTGTCCTTTTCAAAAGCGTCCTGAGTTCCTAAAGTGAAGGCCACCAATTAGATCAGGAAAAATTATCTGGGAAAAAAAAAAAAAAAAAAGAGGAAGGTCTGCACATGTAGCAGCTGTGAGGTGACAAGGAAAGCTGATGGTCTTGCTGGTTGCACTGGCCTGAGATGAATGACTTTTATTAGCCTCATGCTACTGAGACAGAATCACCGACCCAGCTCCCAGCCCAAGTTTAATTTCACATCATGCAGCTTTCATAAATGAGTGATTGGGAGCAATATTTATCAGGGAAATATTTTTGTACACACAGCCACCAAACCCAGGCAACATTTTTCTTCTTTAATTTCCATCTTGTGCTTCCTGCAGAAACAAGTCTGCATGAAGGAGCCAAGACATGAAACATGCATGTTTCTTCCAGAAACACCCTGTTGGAAGAGATGGAAACTCAGCAGAGGGGCCGAAGAGGTAAGGGGGTTGCCCCAGGGCCCAGGGTCAATGGGAAGGTGCATTTTGTTTGGAACAAGTGATGTGGTTGTTTTTTTGTTTTTCTTTTAATGTTTGAACTACAGAAAAAATCAGGGAATTAACATAAAAATCCAGCTGTGTGGCTTCCCTTGAAAGATCAGCTCTGATAACACTGGTGGGCAAGAGGGTGACAATCGGGTGGCAGGGAAATAGATGTGACACACTCTCCAGTTTGCCTTCCTGTGTACTTCACTCATGTCTGACCAGCTCATTTGCACCAGGTGGTTCTAGTCTTCAAACTGCAAATCCCACATCCTCAGAATCGTCCCAGTCCTGGACCACCCAAGACGTTGGCCATCTAAGATACCTACTTGGCCTTGATCAACAGAGCAGATGAAATTCACATGGTGCGTGTAACATGCTAAGCAGAGTTCTGGGCATTTTAACCAGATTAACTCACTTAATCCTTAGGCCAGTACTCTATCCATCCCCATTTTACAGGTGAGAACCAAGGCACAGACAACAGGAGTCATACACATCCTGGGGGTGTCCCACTATGAGTTGGGACTTCATTGTTTTTCCCTGGATGGGGCCTCTAAGCCAGGTGAGCCGAGACTCTCTATCTTAGGCTCTTGGGAGAGAAGTAAGCACATGACCTATTTCTTATCCACTTGTCACTTCGTCTTTCTTTGTAGCAGATGCTGTTCTTTGCATACTCAACAGCTAGTCCCCACCCCTCAATTTTTTGTAGGGCCCAACATGTTCAGGGTAGGTGGTACTTTTGCCAGCCCCAAAGAGTGAATGGAGATGGTCTGCAGCATGGTTATTTTACTCTCCTTTCCTTGGTTTAGGACATGGTATGCAACCCAGTTCTGAGCAACAAAATGCAAGAAGAGATATGGGGAGGTTTTTATTCCTCAGGTTTTTATTCCCTCATAAAAGTAGTGACAAGAAGGAGGCCTTCACCAACTTCCTGCTTTAATAAGATTATATGAAGATGTGATGCTTGGAGCTATGGCAGCCATTTTGTGACCTAGGGATAAGCCTAAGGATGGAAAGTCCATGGATTCAGGATGGTAGGGCAGGAATGTAGAAAGTGCTTCAGTCCCTGATGACAGAATTAAGCCACCAAACCACCTGTGGACTAACCCTCCCCCAGATTCCTTTAGGTATTACTTAGGATACTGTAAGTTTATTATACTGTTACTTGCAACCAAACATATCCTAACTGATATATTATGGAAACCTCAAGGACCCCTTTACTGTTCCTATAAAGTCTAGAGCAGCCTATTCCCTATTTTCCTTCTCTCTGGGCTTCACCCCTATTTCATAGGGACTCCCAAGGTATGGGGGGCAGCTCCTAAGTATGAGGCATCCCCAGACCTAGTCTGACCATGACTCCCCATTGAAGAAAAAAGAGAGAGAGAGAGAGAGAAATGAATTGGCTGATAAGCCAAAAGCTCACCATGCAGAAGAGAGACAATTCAAGAGAAGGGACAGTTCCCCCCACTTCACTTGGTAAGTGATGTGTTGACTGCCTACAACGGCCAAGAACTGCCCCATTTCCAGCCCCTTCATGCCCCCTGAAAGCACCTCTCCTTCATTACTGTGCCTTCAGGTCCTGGCTTTGACACTGACTCCCTGTGTGGCTTTAACTAGGCCCCTCACCTTTCTGGGTCTCCGTTTCCCCATCCGTAGGGTAAAGATGAGGACAGTTTCTACCTCATAGTGCCTTTGTGAGGACTGTAATAAGATGATGATTGTAATGTTTCCAACAGAGCTCTGGGCACATAGAAATGCTCTGCAGATGCTTGTGGTTACCTTTGTCATCAGGGTGGGAAGTGGGGCAAGAGAGGACCCATGCACCCATTGTCCTGTTTGCCGGTAAGGGACCTAAAACTCGGAGAGGGGCAACCTACTTTTCCTAAGTCACCCAAATAATAAGCAAATGATTAAATCTGATTTTTCAACGCAGATTTGTCCAAATTCAAACCTCTTCCCCAGAGTGGGATATGATTTTGAAGTAGGCGATAAGAAGGGAACACTGAGAATGTTCATTCATATCTAGGACCCTAATGATAAAGAAAAGTAAAGCAGGCCACATGTTTTTACTGAGGCTTTTGATTAAGGACAATCACCCTTGGTGTGAGAATTCAACCGCTTCCAGCATATCGAGAAGGTTAGCCCCTAATGGCAAAAAAAAAGAAATATCCACCATCTACTGCCAGATGGTCTCCGAAGCCACCAAACCACAGGACTTGATTATGGGACAAGAATAAGGTCTTAGGCCCCAGACTGGAGAACAACATTCAATTGATTCTCCAATGACTTCAAATTAACTGTGAGCCAAACCAGACAGTTAGTTGTATAAGCATAGATCTCTTTGTGGTCTTAATTAAATTTCCTCTGGTCGAAGTACACTTTGAGATTTTCAGAAGGAAGACATAATACTCGGGAAATGCATCTAGATCTCAACTCTGTGTATTGTGTAATTAGAGTTCAGGTCAGCTCTCCCCAGCCCCCGCAGCATGGATAAGCACTCTTTTGTTGATGGTAATTATTGATCATTATTATTAGCAACATCCTCATAACATCTGCATTCCCACTGCCCTGTGGATTTCAACCCGTCCCCTACAAGGCAGCAAGCTACAGCCCCTGGGCCCAATGTGGCCGCCGCTTGTTTTTGTAAATAAAGTTTGGGAACATGGCCACCTCGTTCATTTACATATTTCTTCTGGCTGCTTTCAGGTGACAACATTAGAGGGAGACCTTACATGGCCGGCAAAGTCTGAAATGTCTGTTCTCTGGTGCTTCACAGAAAACGTTGGCTGACCTTAGCACAGCGTGAAGGACACCTGCCAAAGGACGTTGTTGGCCACGCCCAGGGGGTGACATCACCCAGAAGGCCATAGGGAGCTGCTGAAGGATCTGGAGGTGGAGGTCCAGTGGCCTCTGCTGTCAGCCAGCAGCCCCACCCCATCCCCTCCTCATGCCTTCTAGCTGCACAAGGCTGCTTAGCTGGAACACCTGTGAGTCTACCCGCGGGCTGTCTGGCCTTGCTAGCCCGTCCTGCTGCAGGGAGCAGGACTGTTGAAGAGCCAGGGGGGGAGTCCCCTTCCCAACAGGTGGCAGCCCTCAGCCAGCGACAGCCAGGGAGGGCACGGGTCCATACCCTGGCTCCCCTTCCCGTGCTGTTCCCAGGGCTCCCAGCAGGACTGAGCTCTTGTTGTCCACACAGGAACGGTAACTGCCCCACAAGAGACCCTCTCTTGTCCTCTGTCGCTTCCCCACTCCCCATGATGTCAACTGGGGTGGCCTTGCACTCACAGCCTTGCCACAAGGTCTGCTTCTGGGGGAAACCAAGCCAGACAGCTGCATCCTCATTGAAGAAAGATCACCCGGGTTGGACCTCAGAGAGAGCATGCCGTGGGTCCCAGGGAATCTGGTGACTGTGGTCATAACTGGCACCTTCTGCACGGCCCCCAGGCATCTGGGGCTCTGCCTTCTCACTCACCTCAATGCCCCCCAACCACAGCCAACCAACACCAAAGCCAGAGCAGCGTCTCTTCTGAATGCTTCACAAATCTGTCTATTTCTGCACCCTTCCACTGCAGCAGCCCTGGGCCCAGTCCCTGTCCTCTCTCACTCGAACCACCAACTGTACGCTAACCTCCTCTCTGAGCTGCCTGACTCTGCCCTTGTCTTCAGGACAGCAGCCAGACTGGTCCTGTTCCTCCCCGCTCACTTCCTGCCATGGCCCCCACCTCGCTCAGAATAAAACCCAATGCTTCCCTATGCTCTAGAGACATAGATGATCTGCCTGCCCATCACCACTCTGACTCTATCCCCTGTCACTCACTCCACTCCTTGCTCATTCCAAACACACCAGCAATACCCCAGGACCTTTGCATGTGCTTCCTCTCCCTGGAACACTCTTCCTCCAGACGTAGGTTGCTTGCCACCTCAACTCATTCAGTTCTGCTCAAAGATCCCCTTTTCAGCAAGACTGTCTCTGGCCATCCTATTTTAACTGCATGTCCCCTCCTGACGTTTAACACTCCCTCTCTCCCCCTATTTGTCTCCACAGCACTGACCACCGTCTGGCCTGAGGATGGCTTTTACCTGCTTCCATTGCTTAGCGTTCATTCCCGCCCCCCACCAGAATAAGAGCTCCATGGGGGCAAGCAATTTCATTTGTTTTGTTCACTGCAACATCCATGAAGCCCAGCACTGTTGTGAAATATCTCGAGGAAGAGAGACCCATTTTGTTCAAATGACAGCACACCACATTTGAACTTGAGCAAATGTAATTCTCTGCTCCAGCTCAATATTTCCAATGAAGATTTTTGAGAAACAAAATCAGATTTTCAGTGACAGGGGTGCACTGGAACACATACCACAGCTGGGCAGAGTGAACATGTTACATGGAAGTTGCCGTTTCTGGGCCACCCTTGAGAGCCAAGCTGGGGACTCACAGTCTGTATGAACCCAAGAACAGAAATAGACCCTTTAGCACGAGGCAGGATAGAGAGGGCTTTTTCTTTTTTTTAAGATTTTGTTTATTTGACAGACAGATCACAAGTAGTCAGAGAGGCAGGCAGAGAGAGACAGGAGGAAGCAGGCTCCCTGCTGAGCAGGGAGCCCGACATGGGGCTCCATCCCAGGACCCCAAGATCATGACCTGAGCCGAAGTCAGAGGCTTTAACCCACTGAGCCACCCAGGTGCCCCTGGATAGAGAGGGCTTTAAACAAGATCCAAAAGGAGTGCCTGGGTGACTCAGTGGGTTAAGCCTCTGAGTTCGGCTCAGGTCATGATCTCAGGGTCCTGGGATTGAGCCCCACATCGAGCTCTCTGCTAAGTGGGGAGCCTGCTTCCTCCTCTCTCTCTCTTTCTTTCTCTCTTCCTGCCTACCTACTTGTAATCTCTGTCAAATAAATAAATAATTTTTAAAAAATGAATAAATAAACAAGGTCCGAAAGCCATGTGTTCCCAGGGACTCAGTGAATAGGAAGATATAATGACCCAGCTCTCAGGAATGTCCACTTTTTGAGCTAGAAGAGATTTTAGACACCACCTAGAGCACCTAGTATTCTGTAAACCTGGGCCAGGAGATGGTTTTAAGAGTTCAAGAGTCCAGCAGTAAGTGACATTGTATCCACCTATTAAGAAAAGTATTTCCTTTAATATGATTAATTATTTACAAATTGCATATGGATGCCTCTCTTAAATTATATTATGCAAATTATAACACATGCAAAAAACCTAAAATCAGTGTTCTCAGGTTTTCTCCCCACACCCTGCTCCCCCCACCCCGCACACCCCAGCCATGTGACCCACCTTGCAGAGGAACCCGGGGCCAGCCAAGGACAAGCTCACTCCTGCAAAGCAGTTATACAGGGGGTGAGTGTCCAGCCAAGGAAAGAGGGTGTTTTCTTGTACAGGAAAATAGGCCAGGGCAGTTGGGGACATCCTTGAGAAACCGAGAAGCTGAGCCCCAAGTAGACTGACAAGGAGGCAGGAAGTCCCCAGGAACAGTATCCTGTGGGCTCCCAGTTCTCACTCCTGCCCCTGCTGGAGAGCAGAGAGCCAGGAAGTCCGAGATGCCTTCTCAGCACCCCTTGTCCTGGACCAGCATTCTGGCCCAGCCTGGGTAACTCCCTCCCATCTTCAAGTCGCCCTGAGCGTTTTTCCTAATTTCCCATCTTGTGTTCAAGGACACCTGCACATCCCAGCAAAGCTTCCCATTGCCCCTGTCTGGGAGACCGGCTTCACATTAACTTGAAGGCTGCCCTTTGGTGCCTGTATGGAAAGTGGAGATACAGCCTGAAGGTTGGGGTTGGGGTTTAGGGGCCTCAGCAGTAGGTCTATGGGGCCCGGAAGGCTTAAAGGGGACCTGCCACTTACAGAAAGGGGCACAGAAAAGCTGGATAAGTATCTGTGAAAGAATGAATGAATGAATGAATGAATATTAGCGCCACTGTTTTCAGAACAAAAATAATCGTAACAGCAGGAGCTCGGTTTTATTATTTCAAATTCTGACAACAGCCGCACAGCAGAGATCGCTTTTTTCTGACACGACACTGATGCTCAGAGAGATGCCTCCCCCACCCCGCAGTTGGTAAGGGGCAGAGCTGGGACCCAGCCCCCGGCCACCTGATTGGGGAAAACCCAGCCATCCTCTCTGCCAGTGGCTTCAGTCTGGGGACCGGAAGGGGATCCGGTGACGCAGTCAGCTCAGTCACCTGAGCCCCGAATGCCATCTCCTACATCTCAGTCACCCGTTGACCCAGAACCTGCCCACGCATCTCCAGGGATGGGGCTCCCACTCACCTTTAGAGAACTGGAAAATTCTTGATTTGGAGCTTTAATTGGTCTCCTGTGACTTGCCTATGGGTTCTACTCTCAGGAGCTTTAGAAAACAGGTCTATTCTTTTCAGATATATGGCTGTGTGCATATTTTGATAGGAGACTGATAGATAATATGATGTTATTCTATCTTGATAGGATATTTACATATAATTAAGATTAATGAAATGCTTACTATGTGCCAGACGCTTAACAGATATCCCACTTAACTGCTCCTAACACCATTATGAACTGGAGATCGTCAGATGCCCTTCTTCAGGTGAGAACTCCAAAGTTCAGAGAGCCTGCATCGCCTGCCCAGAGCCCCAGAGATAAAACACAGAGCAGCCTTCATGCCGGTGCCCAAGGTGATCTTGGCCCCGTGCCCTCAGCCACCATATAGCCTTCCACCCTCCCAGACCTAGAGCCTGGTTCTTCGCCTCCAAGGAAATTCCACTTGTATTATTCAAATAATCATTTTCTCCTTAAAATAAATTTAGGAAGAACCAAATTCACCCATAGTACCATCACATACAGATAATGATTATTAATATTTTCATATATAATATATACATATTCATATATATGTATATATGTACATCATATATATACATTTTTCTCATATATATATACCCACACACATATATATAATCTGTCTGTAGGCAGATGGTTTTGTTTTTCACAAAACCGAGATCATACTACACTTGTTACTTTGTCACCTTATTTTCTACCCAACAATATATCTGGAACATCTTTCCATAGCAACAGAAAGTTGTGCTTTCTGTTCAATTTTATAACTGCTTAGAATTTTGCCACGTGTAGATACCAAAGTATATTTAACTAGCTACCTCTTGTCGGACATCAAATTTTCTCCAAATATAAACCCGCCAGCACACTTCCGGGCACTACTTCTTTGTGTACATTTCTCACTGTCTTGAAGGTTACTGCCCGGAAGGAAAATTGTTGGGGTAGAAAGTCATGCCCCACCCTGAGGCCTCAGGGAGAGGGCTTGTTTCCACACCCCCAACCCACATGGAGTATTACCTTTTTTAAAATCTTGGCCAATTTATCAGCCAGGGGGGGAAAACACTAAAACTGCATCTGGTTTTAATGTGCTTGTGTTTCATTACCAGTGAGATTGGATTTCTTCCAACCTCAGACAGTGGCGGTGTGTCCTCCGCATCTGTAACGTCAGGACAGTGTCACAGAGGGCACAAAAGGCCCCAGGTGGGCTTCCAGCAGGCGTAGGATTTGGAAGCATTGGCTGAGGGGGTCTCTGCTGGAGGGGTCCCCTGGTCCCAGCAGGCATGCTGCCCCGCCACCAGGGCCCTAAACGGTCTCAGAGGTCCATGGACACCGGATGAAGATTCCTCTAGCCCAGACACCTCAGGGTGGCATTCAGCTCTCAGGTTTGTCCACTCTGCATCCGCCAAGGCTCAACTCTGTGGCCGTCAAGCACCGTCCTCGGTGCCAAGCCAGCTCCTGCCCCAGCTCCTCACCTCCTACCTGCACTGGCCCAGAACAGCCAAGAAACTCTCCTGGAAGGCTGCTGGTGGTCAGCTGTCCCTGGGCCTGGGGAGTCTGGGGGGCTGGGGGGTCTGTGTATAAAAACATTGGTATGGTCTTCCGCTTCCCTCCCTGACAGTTGTCTCAAAGCCAGGAGGTGGGGAAGATTCAGCTGAGCCACCTATTTGCTCACAAGGCTGCTGAACCTGAGCCATTTGACAAACTCCAGAAATACTTCTCGCTTCTGTGCTCTGCACTGTGAAGGGAGTGACAGTGACAGACCAGCCCCGTGGAGCGATGCTATGAGAGCCACGGGTCGGGGGCATTAGGCACGGAGAGGTCTGGCTGTGTCCGTCTGCCAGCATCTCTCCGCCTTCCATGGAAACAGCTCCTCTCACCCCTCCCGGCCTCACCCCTCATCCTCTACTTCCCGTGCCCCCCCACCTCTGGTCTGGGGCATAGGCTGGGCTCTGGACCAGGTTCAAGTCCCATGTTGCCAGGGACCAAAGATGTGACTGACCTTCTCAGAGCTCAGTTTGCTCGTCAGTAAAATGGAGTAATGATACCTGCCTCGCCAAGTTGTTCTGGAGATTTGATGAGGACAGGTATGGTTTTAGTCATTTTGGAAATGACTATGGAGAGGCCATTAGGTTTGTAGGGTCCAGCTACTGCCGGGATGACTGGGTGCACTCCAGTGTAATCACCCCCAAATGCAAGCCAACATGGGGGAAAGCTTGCCAAAAGATTCTAGCTATTTAATCTCCCTGCCGTGCCCAGGCCCTTCTGTGGCCTCGGATATGGGCTCTGACACCAGGTACCTGATTACTGATACTTGTCGGCTTGAACAGAGATAATGTCCGTATGAAGCTTCAAGTTTCTTTTAGCTTGCAGCAGCTCAGCGGTCCCTAGCCGGTAGCCATCCATCCATTCCGCAGTCATCGCGGAGCCCCAGGTGTCCAGTTCTACGCTGAGGAAATCCCGAGAAGAGCAAGGAAGGGCGCCATTGCAAGGTGACCGTCATGCAGAAGGCAGCAAACAGGGGCCCCTCGCCTACTACCACTACTAGACAGACAGACATCGGCCACACCGTCTGGGACAAGGGAACTCTGCCCCACCACCCGAGCAGCAACGGGACCAGAATGCTCAGGACTTGGGCAATGCCTACCGGCTTCCCGAGTCGGTCCCCGGGGCCCCATGTCGCACTCCGTGTGGGAGAGGTGCTTCTACAGAGGGGCCATCCAGCTGAGAAGGAAGCGGGGCTGGGAGGCAAGCCCAGAGCGTTCTTACCACTGAGCTCGGCTGCCTGGCCCCGGGGGGAGGGAGAAAGAGAAGGAAAACAAAGCAGGAGGCGGAGGACCCAAAGGCCTAAATAAAGAATGGCTCATTCTCTCCCACACACCCACTTTGAACAACCGCATCTCCCTTACAGTAAAGTTAACTCAATCTAGCCAAACTTGGGGGCCTTCAAATCACCTAGAGGCTCCTCTAGCCCCTCCTTGGCTCCTAAGCCCCACCTCTGGGGGCCCCATCAGCTCAGGCTGCCACACAAAGTGCCCCAGACTCAATGGTTTAACCATGGACACTGACCTGTCCCAGTTCTGGAAGCTGGAAGCCCGAGATCTGCTGTCAGCAGGGCCGGGTGCTCCTCCCCTCGCAGACAGCCCCTCGCTCACTGCTCACACGCGGGAGAAAGAGCCCCGGCATCTCTCCTTACAAGGGTGCTAATCTCATCACAAAGGCCCTACCTCGGGACCTCAGCTGAACCTAATGACCTCCCATAGGCCTCACCTCCAAATATCAGCACCGCAGGGGCGAGGGCTTTGACATAGGAATCTGGGGGGAACACGGTTCAGTTCATTTTGCCCTCGGCCCCCGGAATTTGAGGCCTTCTCACATGCAAGATGCCTGCGTTCCCTCCCAAGAGCCTTAACTGTTCCAGCATCAACTCTAAAACCTGAAGTCCGACGTCCCCTCTAAATGGCGTCTAAATCAGGTCTGAGTGAGACTCAAGGAACGTCCGATGTGTCCTGAGGAACAGACACGGAGCTTGTGATGGCAGACAAGCTCCGGACGCGGAATCACGATGCTGGGACGGGCGTAGGATGGACATTCGCACCCTAAAGACAAGAAAGGGAAAGAAGGGTGACAAATTAAAAACTTAGTAGGCGCCTGGGTGGCTCAGTGGGTTAAGCCTCTACCTTCGGCTCAGGTCATGGTCCCAAGATCCTGGGATCAAGCCCCACATCGGGCTCTCTGCTCAGCGGGGAGCCTGCTTCCCTTCCTCTCTCTCTGCCTGCCTCTCTGTCTACTTGTGATCTCTCTGTCTGTGTCAAATAAATAAATAAAATCTTAAAAAGAATAAAAATAAAAACTTAGCAAGGCAAATCCCATGACATTTTAAGGCCCAAGAATCATCCTAAATCTGTGGGTCTGAGCCGGAGCCTGGAAATCTGCCATCCTCATGTATGGTGTCAGGGACCTCGCACCGCCAGCAGCAGCGCGGCTCCCGCGTGAACCTGTCACAGTGGTAGAGTCTCTAGCCCCTCTTTGAACCTACCGAGTAAGAATCTGTGTTTAAACAAGACCTACCGTGTTTCGTGCACCCACTACCGTTTGAGAAGCCCTGCTCCTGGCGATTCTCACTTACGGAATCCAAATGCCACTTGGAGCAAAATAAACAACGACTAACAGCAGACCAGGCAGCGTTTGAAGGGCTTGGTGCCCAGTCATTCATTTATGAGTCAGGATAATTCCATGAGGTAGGGACTATTATTTTAAGATTTATTTATTTTAGAGGCAGAGAGAGAGAGAGAACACATGGGGAGAGGGGCAGAAAGGGAGAGAGAGTGTCTCAAGCAGGCTCCAACCAGCACACAGGGCTGGACACGGGGCTCCATCCCACAGCAGCGAGATCACAACCTGAGCCAAAAACCAAGAGTCAGACACTCAACGGACGGCACCACCCGCCCCAGGTGCCCCAGGTAGGGACTATTACTATCCCCATTTTATAGATGAGAACAGTGAGGCCCAGAAAGACTGAGGTCTCGAAGCCAGCATGTGCTGGCGCTGGGATGCAAGCCCCACACTCGGCTGGTACATTCACTTGGGACTAGACGAACCGTGTGCCATCATGGGCTGCCCTTCTGGGCTCAGACACCTCAACCCAGGCATGCAGCACCTCTGCAGAAGCATCAAAGACCTGCCTGGCTCTCGCCCGTCCAGCGGCTAAATAACACACGCAAAGTACATCAACTGTCCAGCAAGAAAAATGGCTGTCCAAACTTGGGTCTAATTAGTACATTTTTAAACTCAACCAATTTAGCAAAGAAATCAGTGCATGCAAGAAGACATGCCGGGGGATCACGTGAGCCCCGCACTTAACTTAATTCTCCATCTCCAATCTGCTCTGAGAATTACATTCCAGAAGGTTCTAGGGCAAGAATGGAGGGCAAAGCAGGTAAAGACCATTTGTACCGGCCTCCATCCATCCGTGAGGACTCATTTGGACACTTTTATGTGGTGTGCCCTCTGGACCAAAACGGTTTTATAAAACCAAGCGATGTTCTCTGAACGGGAAATGTCAAAACAACAAAAACCCATAAAACAGGGCTGACTTGCTTCGGCGTGCCTTATTTCTGCCTGTGAGCACTCTTCTCTTTGTAATGTTGTTTGTATTCAGAGATCATTTTCTTCCGCTGCTGCGGCAGCTGAGCCCTTGGGTTGTCCCACTTCCGCAAAGACAAAGAGCCATGAGACCATCAAAAGTCACAAAAGTCCTTCAACCAAGGAGAGCCCAAAAATAGATTAATATGACCGTCATCTTAAGAAGTGGCTCTCCCCCAGGCTTCTGGGAAGCAATTCTGAGAATGGAAAGACACTAGCCGGTCGCCCCTAAGTCAGAAGGCTTCGGCGATGCATGTTGTAGGGTGAAGCAAGGCTGGTAGGCAGTCTGGGCGGTGGGAAATTCACGTCTGTGTCCTACCAAAGAGAAGGAACAATGCCCCAACAGAGATGGGCTATTAATGGCCTGAAGACTTTAGGACATGGGGAGATTCCCCCCCGACCCCAAGTTCCATGAAACTAAAAACCCAAGGGCAATAAATGAAGCTCTCACACATGCAGCTACAAGCAGAGCAGGCTGAGACTGAACGCCAGGAAAAGGAGCCCCTCTTGATGGAAAAGGATTATTGTTTCTACACCTCAGCATCGAACAGGCCCTGCTCTCCAAGGGGCAGAGAGGACCAGCTGGGCCACAGAGCCGCCCTGGGCCTTCCAGTCAAGGCTGAAATCCACTTGTCTATGGTGTAGATGCCAACATTCTGGCAAAAGCTGAGCCTGACCATCCAGAACTGTGGCCGGGAGACTGCCCTTGGGGACAGGCCTCGGAAAGTCTGACCAAACACAAACACAATTTTCAGTAATTGTGAGAGCTTCCGGCAGCAATATTTACAACAGGGGCAAAAAGTTGGGGCACCTGGGTGGCTCAGTCATTAACTGTCTGCCTTCGGCTTGGGTCATGATCCCAGCGTCCTGGGATCGAGCCCCATATTAGGCTCCCTGCTCAGCAGGAAGTCTGCTTCTCCCTCTCCCACTCCCCCTGCTTGTGTTCCCTCTCTCACTGTGTTTCTCTCTGTCAAATAAATAAATAAAATCTTATAAAAAAAAAATTAAAAAGTTACTTGGTCCGAAGGAGATTGGAGAGATAAATATGGATCTATCCAGAACCGAATGACAATTAGATTGTTAAAGAGTGTCTAACAGGGTGCCTGGGTGGCTCAGTGGGTTAAGCCTCTGCCTTCAGCTCAGGTCATGATCTCAGGGTCCTGGGATCGAGTCCCGCATAGAGCTCTCTGCTCAGCGGGGAGCCTGCTTCCTCCCCTCTCTCTGCCTCTCTCTCTGCCTACTTGTGACCTCTGTCTGTTTAATTAATTAATTAGTTAATTAATTAATAAGAGTTTCTAACAAATTGGAGAAATGCTTATGATATGATGTTAAGTGGGGAAAAGAAAAAAAAAAAAAGCAGGACCCAGAGCATAAAGCCAATTTTTCTGGCTTTATGCAGATACATTTGCAGATACATAAGCAGATACATTTTTTAAGACAATAAATAAATAAATAATTGGCAGAAAACAAACAAAACCCTGGAAGAAACTGCCAATGTTAAAAGCACTGACCTTTGAATGGTGAAAATACAGTGGGGTTTTTTTTCTCTCTCCTGTCTGTAATTCCTAATTTTCCATAAAGAGCATGTATTACTCTTAGATTTCTAAAGTAAAGGCTGTGCATTGAAAATACATTTTTTATATTGTTTCCTCGTAATAGCTACTATGTGTTGAAACATTAAGATGTGCCTTGTGTGCATTGTTTTGTTTTAGAGATTGAAACAATTACAAGAGGCAAGGAGTAGACCCAGAAAGTGAAGCCCCAGGTAGGCTTGTCAGATAAACCACAGGACGTCCAGGTAAAATGAGATTTTCAGACACACAGCGAATAATATTGGATGTGACCTAATTATGCTAAAAAAAATTATTCGTTGTGTATCTGAAAGTCTAATTAATGGAGCATCTTGGTTTGTCTCTTTGTGTTTCTTTGTTTCTTTCTTCCTAGGGATAAGACCTCCATTAGTAAAGTGCCGTGGGAGAGGCCTGGAAACCCACGCAGCAATCCTGGGATTCTAGAACAAGTCAGATGCAGGCCCCCACATTCTTCGAGCAACGTCAGCTCCAGGCAAGCCCAGAGAAAATCACCGTGTGTCTCAGGTCCTCTTTTGTTACACTCTACCGTGGAACACAGCGAGGCTTCCTGGACTGATACAGGCCACCTGCCTGGAGCAGAGAGCCCCATGTAAGTGAAGGAGGTTTGGGATTCCCAGACCCCACGAAGCCATAGTGCTAAGCCCTTCAAGGCCACACTTTGGGGTGTGCCTGCGCCAGGAGATAGCAGGTTTCTGAGCTCCCTCTGCGCCGAGTTACTCGGCTGGCTTTGCTGTCAGTCATCAGGGTGAGAAGTGATTCACAGCCCCCAACCCCACACCCCACCCTACACCATCTGCTCTCATGGGACTCGTTGTGACAACCACATGGTCTTCAAACCCAAACTTAGACCAGCCGTTGGCATCCTGGTTGCCATTAGGATTTTGTCTGGGGAGTTTCAAGAAATGCTAACATTTGGGCCACTCCCAGAAATGCTGGTTCATTCATCCAAGGTGGACCCAAGTGTGGATATTCTACACCAGACCCCCAAAGGACGCTAATGTCTCAGTAAGTCTAACCATCCTTGTGCTGGGCCACCCACAGTAAACTGAGTGCTGGGGACAGTGGGCCCCATAGTGGTGAATTTTCAAATCTGCCTGCCACACAGGGACACTGGGGTAAAGCCTACAGGCTCGCTGGAAGGCCTGGAGAAGTTCAGCTCAGAGAGTGCAATTGGCGAGCATTCTTTCTGTCCCTAGAATCAAGTAGGCTGGCTGACTTTTTACTCACACCTGTTATCTCATATAATCCTTGGACACTGCTCCATAAGGTAGATACCATCATTGTCCCCAGGTGGAAGACGAGAGAACCAAGATAGAGAAAGGTGACAGGTTTCTCAAGGCTGCCAGTTAGGAATAGTGGAGTTGGGACTTGAACCCGGGTGTTGGGGCTCCGGGCTCTCTATCTCCTCATTAGAGGGGAAACCATCTACCCGCCCCGGTCCTGGGCTGGATGTTCCCCTGCCTTGAAGGCCAGTCTCTTCTCTGCCTGCTGGTGGTAACCCACCCGAAGAAACAGCGCTGGTCCTATCTAGATGCTTAGAGACCTCGCAGTAAGTGCCTGTTCGTCCATTCCTTTCTCTTTCTGCTGCTAAGCACGCATGAAGCTGAGCTTCTGCTGTTCCGGGAACTTGCTCGACTCTGGCTGTATACACTGGAGAGGCTTGGTGGGGCTTGAGATCCAGTGGGGGAGACCAAAAACAGACAAATATGGCCCCACCAACTGCAGGCACAGCCCCAAAACAAGCTCCCCGCTGACCCTGAGCATAGCAAGAAGCCACGAGGCGGTGTCGATCTGGAGCGGATGTGACCAGACCTGGCTGGCCGGCTGGGAGTGGGGGCTGCATTGGCTGGGAGGCTGGAAGGGAAGGGAGGGAGGCCCGGGAAAAAGGCTCAAGTTGGAGGCCGAGGAATGGGTCGCTCAGTTGGTTAAGCAGCTGCCTTCGGCTCGGGTCATGATCCCAGGGTCCTGGGATCGAGTCCCGCATCGGGCTCCTTGCTCGGCAGGGAGCCTGCTTCTCCCTCTGCCTCTGCCTGCCTCTCTGTCTACCTGTGCTCGCTTACTCTCTCTCCCTTTGTCTCTGACAAATAAATAAATTAAAAAAAAAAAAAATCAGATGAGACAGGAAGGGGCCTGGCCTAGCGACGGTGAGGGTGGACATCTCCCAAAGAAACACGCTGGTCGCTGGATGAGGGGTCCTGACAGGTTGCTTAGGCCCTTAGGAGCCCTGCAGTATTTTCTGCTGTGGATTGTTCTACGAGTGTGTGCATCGCTTCCAAAGTAATCTGCAAAATATTTAACAGTCAGGAGTCACCAGAAGACTGACCAGTCAGAACAGACAATGACATCAGGGCTGGAGCAGGGTCTCCCACCAGGCAAGGTGTTAAACTTTCCTGGCTGGATAATATGGAGGTCCCGGGGCCGGGGGCACTGGCTGGGTAATATGGAGGTGGGGAGGAGTCGGGGGCAGGTGTCTGGGTGGAGGAAGGTGCTCAAGGGCTTAAGAAGAAACTCTCTGTTGTCAGTATCTTCACCAACAGTATTAAAACCAACTGGCTCCTACCCACTGAGGCTTGCCCCACCTCACTAGATTTTAAGCTTCTAGAAATCAAGGCTAGACTTAATAAAGATGGATTAGCTAGAAATCAGTCAATCAGGCAGCCCTTCCCAGGTGACAAGGCCCTTGTGAGGTCCTGGGTCCCTGTGGGGCAGACGGGCAGGGGGACGTCTCAAGCTTGCCTTTCGGAGATGAAACATGGAGTCTGTCGGAATCGATTCCTAGGGGTGGGAGGGCTGTGTGTGCTCCGAGCCCAGGACTCTGGAGGAGAAGATGCGATCTGTGGAGGAGGGCTGCGGGTTCCTCCCCCGGGGAGAGGCTGCTCCTTGCCCGGGCAGCCTGGCAGTGGACGCTCTGAGCTTGGGCAGACAGGCCCGGGAGCCCAGCCCGGGAGAACACAGTGGGGCAGTGACCCAGCCTGAGCCATTCCTCCTCGTAATCGTCCTGCACTTTGTCAGGCTGAAGTTTTGACATTTTGCAGTGAAAAAAAAAAAAAAATTCATGGTTAAGAACCAGGAGGCAGAGTAATTTATCCCAGTGCCTGGGGCTAGCTCTGGCTGGCCCCTGCCCAGCCAGGTGCTCCGTTCCCCACCGACAACCCGGGGAGAAATTCTTCCACCCTCTTCGTTCCTCAGAACGATATTCTGAAGATGGATGAGAGAACATTAGTAGCCGCCGTGCTCGTGGGTCCTCCCCTGTCCTGTCTCCTCTCCTGCCTTTCCACTCTTCCAGATGTCAAGCAGGTACTGATTTGGATAATAGGAGCACACAGACACAGAGCCCTGCTGCTGGGAGCCCACGCTTTTCTAGCGGCTTAACTCACACATCCTGACAGCCAGCCTGGAGGTGGGGCTCTTATGGTCATCCTGAGGCTCCGAGAGGACAAAGGCACACTGATGTCACCCTGTCCGTGAGAGGCAGATCTGGATGGAACCTGCACCTCTCTGACTCCCCAGTCCAAGTTCTCGGTCTGATCAGAGGCCATCACCACACAACAACCCTCCCGGGAAAATCCACCTTAAAAAGGAAGACCCCTCCCCCCCATAAATTAAATTATGGTCAGCCTAAATGGCTTGGAAGAACAGAAAGAGTGTGAGCTTTGGACTTGGACCAACATGTTTCGGGAGTCCCCATTTCCCCGCTGACCAGCTGTGTGACTGTAGGCAGAGTGCTTAACCTCTCTGAATCTCAATGCCTATCAAAAGAACAAGGATAGTCTGTCTGGCTTTGAAGGGTATAGAAATAAAGGCCCACAGCCAGGAATTTTAAAACAAAAACAAAAACAGAGAAAGCTTTGGTCAGCCCTGAAGTCCAGCCTTGTCTGACTGCCTAGTAGCTGTAGGACCTTGGATAATATACATAAGCATTCAGGGCCTCTGTTGCTTCATCTGTAAAATGGGCATAAGGGGTAGGCGTGAGAATCAAATGTGACCATTCTCATCGAGTCCTGCTACTATGCTGATTCTGAGTACCAGTTCTTAGCATGCTCTGGGGGATCTGCAAAGGCCTCCAGGACACCAGGCCGGGATGCCTCTGCATGGGGGTAAAAGCATGGGCCTACAGCCATGCCCGAGTTTGAACCCTGGCTCTGCGGCCTCTGGCCCATGACCTTGGGCGAATGATTAGCCTTCCTGTACTTGAGACATTAGTATCCACCTCACAGGGTTGTGGTCAGAATTAAATGAGTGAAGATTTATTCCCAGGTATCTTCCGGTTTTCGGTGCTATACTATAGTAAATGGAATCGATTCTCTAATTTCCCTTTCTGTATTTTCATTGCTAGTGTATAAGAAAGCAACTGATTTCTGTACATTGATTTTGTTCCTGCCACATTACTGAATTGCTGTATGGGGTCTAGCAGTTTGGGGGTAGAGTCTTTTGGGTTTTCCACATAAAGTATCAAGTCATCTGCGAAGAGAGAGAGTCTGATTTCTTCTTTGCCAATTTGAATACCTTTTATTTCTCTTTGTTGTCTGATTGCTGTTGCTAGGACTTCTAGTACTATGTTGAACAACAGTGGTGAGAGTGGACATCCTTGTTGTGTTCCTGATCTCAGAGGGAAGGCTGTCAGCTTTTCCCCATTGAGGATGATACTCGCTATGGGTTTTCCATAGATAGATTTTATGAAATTGAGGAATGTTCCCTCTATCCCGCTGCTTTGAATCATTTTAATCAGGAACAGATGCTGGATTTTGTCAGATGCTTTTTCTGCATTCATTGAGAGGACCATGTGGTTCTTCTCTTACTGATTTGTTCTGCAACATTAATTGATTTGTGAATGTTGAACCACCCTTGCATCCCAGGGATAAATCCCACCTGGTCATGGTGGATAATCTTTTTAATGTACTGTTGGATCCTATTAGCTAGGATCTGTTGAGAATCTTGGCATCCATCTCCATCAGGGATATTGGTCTGAAATTCTCCTTTTTGGTGGGATCTTCGCCTGGTTTGGGGATCAGGGTAATGCTGGCTTCATAGAGTCTGGAAGTTTCCCTCCTGTTTCTATTTTTGAAACAGCTTCAGGAGAACAGGTATTATTTCCTCTTTGAATGTTTGGCAGAATTCCCCAGGGAATCCGTCAGGTCCTGGGCTCTTGTTTTTTGGGAGGTTTTTGATCACTGCTTCAGTCTCATCACTAGATATTGGTCTACTCAGGTTGTCAATTTCTTCCTGATTCAGTCTTGGAAGTTTATAGGTTTCCAGGAATGCATCTATTTCTTCTAGGTTGCTTAACTTATTGGCATATAACTGTTTATAATAATTTCTGATGATTGTTTCTATTTTCTTGGTGTTAGTTATGATCGCTCCCCATTCATTCATAATTTTATTAATTTGGGTCCTCTCTATTTTCTATTGGATTAGTTTGGCCAATGGTTTATCGATCTTATTGATTCTTTCAAAAAACCAGTTTCTAGGGGCTCCTGGGTGGTTCCGTGGGTTAAAGCCTCAGCCTTCAGCTCAGGTCATGATCCCAGGGTCCTGGGATCCAGCTCCATGTTGGGTTCTCTGCTCAGCAGGGAGCCTGCTTCCCCCTCTCTCCCTGCCTGCCTCTCTGCCTACTTGTGATCTCTCTCTCTGTCAAATAAATGGATAAAATCTTAAAAAAAAAAAAAAAAAAAGCTTCTAGTCTCATTCATGCACTCTACTGTTTCTCTAGTTTCTATCTCAGTGATCTCTGCTCTAATCTTGATTATTTCCCTTCTTGTGCATGGGGTTGGCTTAATTTGTTGTTGATTTTCCAGTTCTTTAATGTGTAAAGAGAGCTGGTGTATTTGGGATTTTTCAATTTTTTTGAGTGAGGCTTGAATGGCTATGTATTTCCCCCTTAGAACCACCTTTGCTGTATCCCGTTTTGGACCAATATGTCTTCATTCTCATTGGTTTCCATGAATTGTTTAAGTTCTTCTTTGATTTCCTGGTTGATCCAAACAGTCTTAAGCAGGGTGGTCTTTAGCTTTCCAGTGTTTGAATTCCTTCCAAACTTTTTCTTGTGGATGAGTTCCAGTTTCAAAGCACTGTGGCCTGAGAATACGCAGGGAGTAATCTCAATCTTTTAGTATCAGATGAGCCCTGATTCAACAAGACAGTAAACAAGTGTTGGAGAGGACGTGGAGAAAGGGGAACCCTCTTACACTGTTGGTAGGAATTCAAGTTGGTGCAGCCACTTTGGAAAACTGTGTGGAGATTCCTTAAGAAATTAAAAATGGAGCTACCTTATGACTCTGCAATTGCACTACTGGGTGTTTACCCCAAAGATACAGATGTCGTGAAAAGAAGGGCCACCGGTACCCCAGAGTTCATAGCCGCAATGGCTACAGTCGCCAAACTGTGGAAAGAGCCAAGATGCCCTTCGAAAAACAAATGGATAAAGAAGATGTGGTCCATACATACAATGGAGTATTACTCAGCCATCAGAAAGGATGAATACCCAACTTTTGTATCAACATGGACGGGACTGGAGGAGATTATGCTGAGTGAAATAAGTCAAGCAGAGAAAGTCAATTATCATATGGTTTCACTTACTTATGGAGCATAAGGAATAACATGGAGGACATTGGGAGATGGAGAGGAGAGACTATGGATTCTGAGAAACAAACTGAGGGTTTTGGAAGGGATGGGAATGGGCAGTTGAGTGAGCCTGGTGGTGGGTATTAAGGAGGGCACGGATTGCATGGAGCACTGGGTGTGGTGCATAAACAATGAATCTTGGAACACTGAAAAAAAAAATAAAAACAAAACTACCAAAATAAATAAATGAGTGAAGATACGTCAGTGCCTTGGAAGGGGGCTGGGCATATAAAACACTCAAGGGGGACTTCTTGTTATTATTTTTTTTTTCCCTCACTTCGGGTTTGGCGATCTCCAAAGAAGTTGCTCTCTTTGCCCCGGAAGGGTGTTCTATGGATTATTTTTATTATCCCCGCTCACCTGAAAACGCTGCTGTGTTACCCCACAACAATAATATCTGTCTCACCTCGTGCCTTGGAGCCACCACAAGCTGGAAGGAATTCAGCTGTAATTGGAACTTTCTGGGTTCCAGTGAGGGGCACCTTTCCTGCAGATGAAGTTTCTGGCTACATCATTGCTTCTAAGAGGTTTCTTCCAAGGGCTACATTTCTTCCCATAACGACTCCACCATGGGCCTTCTAGGCCTGCCTGATGTGTATAAATACACTTAATTTTTATGGGGGGAGGGTTCCCTCAGCATAAACCATCTCCTCCATCCCATGGGGCTCAAGGGAGGGCTAGGACAGGAAAGGGAATGTGTGCAGACATGGCAAATCCAGGACAGACTCTGGACCCTGCGTGGTTAGAACCTACACCACTCAGTACCTTCCTGGCTAAACAGTAGCCTGCAGACCTCCCCCTCCCCTGCCCAGTGTATCTGCAGTAGGTATGACACGACCCAGGGTCTACTCAATGGGGGTGTAAACCAGCGCCCCCACCTCCATCTCTCCGCCACCACCAAGGTCATCGGGACTGCCACCGAGGACTCCTTGCTCCAGTTCCTGCATCTGTTCTCGCCCCCCAAGTTCACACTGTGAGACCCATAGCCACATGGGCAATATTTTACAGTGTGATCTCCACTTGTCCCAGCCCTGCTGCAAAGTCTCACGGCCACTTACTGCTCTTAAAATAAACCTCTTAGCCTTGCCCGGCCTCCCGAGCCTTTCTAGTCCAACCCTGCCTTTATATATTAACAGAGATGTTGATCTCAGTAATAAATGGTGCTGTTTTTTGGATGAAATAGTCACTATAGCCATTGACTCTGGAGTGATAGATCTCAGTCAGTCAACAAACCTCTACTGAGGGCCAACTATGTGCCCCATACCTGGGGGTCAGTGGTGAACAAGACCAAGTCGATGGCCAGGGCTGGTTTCCAGGGCTGCTGACTGCACACCAGTACAGGAGCCAAGACTTACAAGGGCCCTATGCTCTGTTGCGGCCATCTTGAAATTCTTAATTAATCTGTTCTTAGTCACAAGGGCCCCAGGTTTCACTTTCCCCTGGGTCCCCCAAAGGCCCAGGCCCTTCCCTCAGAGAACTCACATTCTAGTGGAGTGACTGGTACTAAGCAGAACCTAATTTCAGGCCACAAGAAGTGCTCTGAAGAAAGCAACCCAGATGTGTGTTGTTGGCAAGTGACTGGCGACCCTGGCTGGTGGCGGGCAGCCATCCCTAACAAGGTGACAATGGAACCCATTCAACAGAGCAGCAGGGGAATGTGGGTGGGAAGAACCTTCCAGGCAGGAGAAAGAAGAGCGGGTCCTCGGGCCCTGCATTAGGAGCATGTGTGCTGAGTAAGAGAGACAGGGGAAGGCCTGTGTGACCTCAGCTTGGAGGGCTGGAAGGCGTGGTGGAGTCAGACCAGGCCAGTCTAACCCCCTGGGCCCATCACACCAGCCAAAGTAAAGCAGGAGCTGCTGAAAACAGCTTGACCAGGGTCCAAAGGTCGGTTCTGAACTACAGAACCTCACCCTTGCACCATTCCGCCTCTGCAATGAGGGGGTCCAGAGTGACACTGCCATCTCTTCCAGTCATGGCGAGGTTTGTGACAGCATTTCCTGCCGAGCGTCGAACTGGGCCACCTCGGAGACTTGGTCAACCAAGGAGGGTCACCCTGCCCCCATGCCACAAATGCCATGCTGGGGTAGGAGCAGCCACCTGCTGCATCTTCCCTGCCAGTTGGGGGGCTCACGGCTCCCCTGCACAGTGGCCAGCCAAGGGATGGCCCCACCCACAGCCTTCGATCTCCAATCGAAGAGCGTCCCTCCACTGACCTTTGTGGACCCCAAAAGGCCAATTTTGAGTTCCGGTTGCAGTGTTCCCCAAAGTCCTTCATTCAAGAACCTATATTTATAATATAGTACTGCCCCCTTGTTCAGTTTTACATGAATTGGATTATGATTTTGACTTACATGCTTTTATTTTAAAAGGAAACAGTATATCGTTACATATAATACTTGGGACAAATGGGAGGTAACCATGAAATAAACACTTGGCAATATTCCCATTATTAAATTCTAGCTAGATCCTGATATCGGCCTCCAGCCAGCTGTCTTTATTTAAAAGGGAGAATTGCATGGAGGGAGTAGGAAGAGCGACCCTTTCGTGGGGTATACAGATATCAAATTGCCATGATGTACACTTCAAAAATCTTGCAATATTATATGTCAATTATAGATCAATAAAGCTGAAAAAGATAAAATAACAAGGAGATTCACAGCATTAGAATGAGGTTAAAGGAATTAATGACATAGAAACAAGCAGACGTTCTCCTAAACACGCAGAAAGGCTGAAAGAGAATGGGAAAGGGAACATTTCTCTCTGTGATTTGATCTTGTTTAGCCTGATCTGAAAATTATGTTCTGTACCGAGAAAAAAAATCCCAACCCTATCAACTCAAGACTCTGTTGAGGGGTCAGTGGGGAGCCCAGAGGGGTCTGCTGAGGGGTCAGTCTGGGAGGACCAGAGACTCGGGCTGGGCCACGCCACCAGGAGCGGTGCCCGGAGCATCCCGCAGAAATGACTCGGGGCTAGGACGGCAGGGGAGGGGAGATGCGGGGAGCCACGCCCTAGAACATACTACCACTGTGACCAGGACCAGGCCCGGCCCCTAACAGCAGAGCCGCCACCATCGCCACCCCGGGATAGGAGAACAAGGGTACCCCTGCTTCTCCGTGTCACCAGCTTCCAGTTCAAAATCTGGATGGGCTCCTTTGATGGGCAGGACTGACGTCATAGATCTGTCCCCTAGCTGCAAAGGTGGCTAAGAAAAGGAGTATTTGAGATTTCTAGCTTCTCTCACGAGAGGTGGATTTTTGTCTCAGAGGACAAGACATTCACCAGGCATGGAAAAGGGTTCAAACACCCGATTGTCAAGGAAAGAGCAAGAGATGACCATGGCCTCCACCGCCCGTGCAGAGAGCTGACGTAGCAGGCCCGCTGGTCTCTTTTGAAAGGTCTACTTGCAAAGCTGACCTTCAGCTGATACCTGGGGGCTTAGGTTTCTGTAGCTCACCTCCTCCACCATCACTTGAGAATGGTGATTCACTATCGGTAAAGCGTTTGTACAAACCAAATAGTTTGTGCAGGACACTTGCTTTCTCTCTGGGAGCCTGAAATTCAGGTACGTGCTGGACAGAGGCTGCCTGCATCACCAGCCTGAGAGCAAACCCTGGTTGCTGAGTCTCTAACGAGCTTTCAGGGTTGGCAAGATTGCCTAGGTATTGTCACCACTCTTACCAAAGGGATTAATTACATTTTGGGTGACTCCCCAGAAGTCAGAACACCTTGGATGTTTGTGCCTGGTTTCCTCCAAACTTCACACCAGGGCCCTTTCCCTCTGCTGATTTTGCTTGTGGCTTTTCACTGTCATGAGTCATGGCCCTGAGGATGACCACGTGCCCAGTCCTGTGAGTCTTCTAGTGAATCTTCAGTCCAGACGGTGGTCCTAGAGACCCCCAACACACCACTAGCGTCACAGCCTTTGAGACACATTGACTCAGGCTAACTGAGCAGCCCTCGGACACTGGGAAAGCTCAGACCAGCTCCAGATTTTTTAACTTCCAAACCTAATGACTCCCAAAAGCAAGTTCGCAAGGCAGATCGGACAGACCAGCTAGCCGCGTTCATACAGCACGATGATGACACTCAAGGAGGGGCGTGATCTGCCAAGACCTGAGGGCCATGAATGCACAAGAGACCAGAGTCTGCTCGGGCTCCTAGTCCAGGGCTCTCGCTCCGGCCTCCTCGCTGCAGAGCTCTCGCCAACCCCAGAAGCCTGCCTGGGATCCATTCCCTTGGCGCGCGCTCTCCAGGAGAAAAGCCTTCCCAGGAACCTGAGCCTTCCTGCAAATGTGTATGTTCTTCCAGCCCGTGCCAAGTGGAGTGTGAGACTGGAAGTGTTCCCCATCACTGCCATCTAGTAGTTACACATGAATTCCCCGCCCCCTTCCCCCCCTGCATTTCTCCAGGCGTGGTTCTGCTGGTTCTCAGAGGGCCCGCCTCTGAATCAGAATCACGGACTGTGCTTGTTTAAAATGCAGCTTCCCGGGCCTGGGCACACTCAGTGAGGATCCGTAAGAGGGGAGCCAGGAGAGAACCTGCACAGAACCAACTCCCAGACGAGGCCAGCCCTTGGTGACAAGAAACAGGACCGCAGGAAGCAGAGACAGAAGAGCCTCGAGGCCATGTCCACGTCTCCACCTCCTTTGCAGTGCCCCGCAGAGCTGTTGGGAACTCACTCAGAACAGGTAAAAGCTGAAATTGCCAGAAATATCTATCACAGCTGGAAACTGTTGCTTTCAGCTCAGAGCTGATTAGAGATGAAGGTTTGCCTCTCTGTTGTTGCATTCGGTGTCTAGAGCCTGGCCTGCTGTCCTCAACTGTTGTAGTGAGCTAATGGGGGGGGGGGGGTAAAAGACAGGCCCATGCCCTCATCCCTGGAACCTGAGACCGTGACCTTATATGGTAAGAGAAGGGATATTGCCTTATATGGCAAAAGATGGGATTACTTTAAGGTTATTGAGAGGAAAAGTTTCTCTTGGATTATCTGGGCAGGCCCTAAATCCAATAACAAAATCACTCTTACAAATTCACTTATAAGAATGAGGCAGAGGCTCTGTTCTTGCCAGATGGGAGAGGAAAAGGTGATAGTAAGATGGAGACAGAGATTAGAATAATGCAGTGGCAAGTCAAGGAACTGCAAAGACTGCCAGGAGTCAGCAGAGCTGGAGGAGGCAAAGAACAGATTCTCCCCTAGAACCTCCAGAGGGAGCATGGCCTACAGACCCTGATTTCAGACTCTAGCCTTCAGAATGATGAGAGCACACGTTTCTGTTGTTTAAAACCACCTGGTTTGTGGTCTATTGTTACAGCAGCAACCCACCCACCCCCGCCCAAGAAAACCTAATGCAACCATGAAAATTACTATAAATTCTGAGAATTGAATTTGCCCCACCCCAGGGCCTTTGCACATACTGAAACTTATACTGTCATTCTCTGTCCTAGCTCATGGCATGCCCTGCTCCTTCTCATAATTCCTGCTCCTGCTCAAATGTCACCTCTCTTCATCCCAAGGAAAGTCAGAAGACTTCCCTGACCCCAGGCCCCCAGTAGAAGGAGCTACCAATCACCCTCTAGCCCTTACCATGTTTTAGCTTGTCTTTTTTTCCTTACCATAATATAAAATGATCTGCCACTTGGTTTACTTACTGTCTCCATGCTAGTGGGAACCTGGTCTATCTTGTTCAGGGCTATATTCCCAATGCCAGGGCCTAAATAAGTATGTGGTTCAATAAAAGGAATTAACATTACTTTATACTAAAACTTAAAGAAATACAAACTCTATATGATAACACTTAATACTCCAAAGAATTCTTTAGCTACAAAGGTCTCTTGGCCACATCCTGCCCCACTGTCACTTTCTTGTGTCCTGAGTTCACTCAGATGGTTAGGTAAGGACTGGAACTCTACCCCTGTCCTACTAGGTATGGCTTCATGGGCTTATCACCTCCCTCTCTGAGCATCAGTAAGCTCCTTGGTAGAGGGAGGGCTTTGATTTACTGTTGGCAATGGATCCTATTTATGGAGCAGTTTCTACAGCCCAGTCCTGCTAAACCAGTTACATATATACTCTCACTTGGTCCTCCTGATAGCCCTGTGCTGTAGGCACTACTATTGTCACCATTAGAGGGATGAGAAAACTGAGGCAGACAACATTTTCATCACTTGCCCAGGGTTGCAAAGCCAGTAACTCCTGAGTTACTAGGATGCTGCCCTACTCCAGGGGCCCCTGGCTCTCAAGCCTATAATTCTGTTTGAACAGTTGGTAGAGAGTTACTTACAGCACTAACAAATGCATATTTGGTACATATGCTGCTACGACAGCACGCGTGCTGGTCTTTAATCAGAGTAGACCTCTGGGGAAATTGTTTTCTTGTTTCCCTTGCCCTTGAAAATGTTTAACGAGAGCCAGCATGCCCAAAGGCTGAACCGTTGTGCTCCTAAATCAAAGGGTGGATGCAAACTGTATTGCCCACTGCACTATGTAAACATACATGGGGGAGAATGTTCTAGTCATAATGGCTTTCGATCCTTTATTTTCTGGCTCTTGTTTCTCTTGCCACAGCAGGCAGATATACAGTTCTACTGGCAGGGGAACGTAAAGGCTACTTGAATTATTTACTATTAAAAGGCACTGAGCTGTCAGCTTTTTCTCTGAATTATTTAGCGCTGTCATATTTGGCTATGTATGTGCAATATTGACATGTTATATCCTCATTACCTCTGCTGTAAGTGACTCGCTTCTAAGTCCTGCTGCAAACTCCCTTGTTTCTCTGGCATCAGCTACTTTGTCCATTCGAAGTCAGGAACAGCTAACGGTGTCTGCCAGGGCCCGGGAAGGTTCAGAATCAGGTCTGTCAGGAAACACAAAGGGATTTATACTTCCCAGGAAAGCGGAGGTGACTGGGTCACCTTTTGCAGAGAAAAAAGGCAGAGCCACCCAAATGATCAGATTTGAGCTGTCTGGTTTTGGGGAGCGTATGTACGAAGTCTTTCCCTCAAAACATAAGACACCAATCCTGCTTTTCCAGAAATGGCTACAATTACTGGTAGATAAGATGCACGTGTAAGACAACCCCGGGGGGCGGGGTAGGGGAGCAAAAGAGGATTCAGCCAAGGTCTACCACTTAAACCCAGTAATCTCTGACCCTTTTACCTCTTGGAATTTTAGATTCTACATCTGTGAAGGGGGAGCAATATGCCTCTATCACGGCTTCATGTTCAAGATGAAATGAGTCTAGTCATGCAGAATATCTGGTACCTGTTCTCCAACTACCCCAGCTTAGGCTGACACAGGCTGGGCACCAATAAGTGTAGGGGGTATACAAAATGAATAAATGAAAAGAAAGGTAGCTGGTGTCTGGTTGGATGGAAGGACAGAGGAAAGCCCACAGTGGTTGAGCCTTGGAGAAAATGTATCAGAGGCACTGGAAACAACTTTCTTTATTCCCTCCTTTGTACAGGAGCTGAGCCCTCTGCAAGGTGCATGGGATGCAGAAATGAATTTAATGAGTCTTTATTGAGCACCTATTAGGTTCCAGGCACTGTTTTAAGCTATGGGAAGATAGTGATAAATAAAAATCAGACCAAAATACCTATACACTCTGGTATGAAGAAGACGGAGTCACTGGCCTCAAGGAGCTTTGGAAGAAAGACAAATAAGCAATTCATGGAATAGCCCGTTAGAGTGCTGAGGGCTCAGGGTGGGGAACCATGGAGCAAAATAGGAACCGTGCTTGGGGTTGCAGGGAGAGTGAGAGAAATGCCGTAAGGAAGATTGCATCTAAGCTCAAGTTCAAGGCTATGAGACGCTGAGGGAGGAGGTGCTGCGGTTTGGTGAAGGATAGGCTATTCGGTTGAGGTACAAAAGGGGAATTTCAAAGATGGGTCCTTACACAGCCATAATAGATGAATTTCTATGTTAACTTTGGGAGGTAATAAAAATTTTAATTAAACATCTGCTGGGTTACAAAAAGAGAGCCATCATGAAAAAATAATCTATGTCATTTCCTCTTGAAAATGGCCAGTTTCGAAGATGGTCTTGGAAAATAAATGGGGGAAAGCAGCCTAATAAAACATCAGATGGTGTCTCAGACAGGCTAGAGAGGCGCAGCATGGGGAGTTAGAATATCCTGGTCCCTTCCCTTCTCTCTCCATCCCTCTCTTGAAGGTGTATCAATTTACTTAGATGCCTGTGAGCAGAACTTGAAGTCAGCCTATTAATGGAATTCAGACAAATGTCTGCATTTCTGGTGGACCAGAGGGGGAAGGATTGAAAGGAGCTTAAATGGGAGGGGTAGACACAGGACCCTGAATGAGCAGGGACCCCTCTGAATGCAAATGATGGAAACTCAACTCAAACTTGCAATATTCGAGAATGGATGGATCCAGGTGCTTGTGACATATCAGGAATGTGTCTCTGGCCATCTCTGGTCTCTGCTATCCTTCGTGTTGGCTTCTTTCCTGAAAGGAATCCCCCATGTCCTTTCAAAATGGCCTCAGCTGTCCCAGGTGTACATCCTACCCTCTGGGCAACCACAGCAGAGAAATCATCTATTTCCAGATAATTCCTGCCAAAGTCCTGGGATTGGCTCTCATTGGTCTGGCTTGGTCACATGCCAATCCCTAAATCAGTCTCTGTGGTTAATGGGGATAAACCATCCCACTGGTCAGGCCTGGCCACATGGCCACTCTTGACATCAATGTGTATGTGGACTGAGCCCTTCTTAAACAACAGGGACTCAGAATGGAGAACAGGTGGTTCCCCAAAGTAAAAGCAAGGGTCAGTTACCAAAATAAAGAAGAAGAGATTCTGGGCAGACTAGAACCACCGTCATCCAGGTAGGTTCCTGAGAGTTTATCTCAAAGACAAAGTCTAACTCAGTAACAGAGCCTGGAGCTCGAAGGGAAGGAGTGATTCTACGTACAGTGGGAAGGCTAGACCTTGGGTTCACCTCAGATGACTCTGACCACGTGTACTCACCCTGAGGAGGAACAGGTGGTGGGTATAAGGCAGATAGTCATCTCTAAGCACAGTGCCATGTTGGGGCACCCAACAGCTTACTGGGGTGACCACCACTAGCACATGCCCCAAAGGCAGGAGCCCTCTCTTCTTTAACTGCTGGGTTAACCAGTTACCATGAGTACAGAAGTCTGGTGGCCAGAGTGACACAGGACCTGCTCCCTAATATGGGTAGGACCAGCAGGGCTCAGAGCCAAGCAATATCCCAGATGAGGCACCAGAACTGGCTCTGGAAGCCACAGGCATTTGGGACAGATGTGTGCACACACGTGAAGCCCCAGATACAATCAGAAACATTTGACGAACCAGCAAATCCAGGCAGGAGTAATAATAATAACCCACCTTGCCCCAGGCACCACGATGAGCAAACTGACAACAGCCGCACAAGAGTCCTGACCTTCTACAGTTGACAACACTGAGGTTCAAAGATATTAATTTACTTTCCCAAACAACCAGAAGTGACAGAGCTGGGATCTGAACCCAGGTCTTCTTGGCCACAAAGATTCTGCTCTTGATTCCTTATGTTACCCCCTCCCCAGGCAAACACTTGGCACACTTCCACTGGGGAGATCCCGGACCATCCAGGTTACAGAGAAAGTGAAGAATCATCCGTAGTCTGGAAACAGACATGAGCGGTGGGGAACTGACATTCAGATCCTGGCTGCTTTTGAGCTGCTGACATTTAACATCTCACCTAAGTCTCTCCAAACTGTTTTTTGTTTTGTTTTGTTTTGTTTTGTTTTGTTTTCCAAGAAGTCTCCGCACCCAGCATGGAGCCCAACACAGGGCTTGAACTCACAACCCTGAGATCAAGACCTGAGCTGAGATCAAGAGTCGGATGCTTACTGGACGGAGCCCTTACTGGACTGAGCCCTTCTTAAACAACAGGGTGCCCCTCTCCGAACTGTCTTATCACTGGTACAAAGGTGATGATAATATCCTGGCCAACTGGTAGGACACTGTGTGACAATGCACGTGAATGTGTTTGAAAACTGTGAAGTGCTTCACGGGTGTAAATAATCATAACAATACCCCGTGAAGAGGAGGCCGGCACGCGTATTAAATACTTCTGAGGGAGGAGATGGTGTGTGTTGGTATCACTACACTTTCTCAGCCAGAGCAATGCCATCTGCCAGCAAATATTGTGATGTGGGAAGAAAGAAACAATCTTTATCCAATTATCTTCCTTATAAAGATGTACCAAAGTACAATTAATTCTCTAACTATTCAGTAATATTCTCTTAATTAGCAGTAAAAATAGGCATTTCTTCCCACTGCCTCTGCTATAATATACTAAATGCTGCTTCCCTGTTCGTAATATGCTAATATAGTGGTAATTAAAAGCTTCAAGTTTCCATTTAATGACTGCATCTGTTTGTGGAGGATAGCAGCTTCCGCTACCCACTCTTCTGGAGTCCCTAGCCAGAATCTAGGAGAGAAAGGGCACAGAGGAACAGCAACAGTCCTTCTCTGCTGAGGGTGGTGACCAATTCCAGACACATCTCCTCTGCACTCTGAGGGGGCAGAAGCTCAGGAGCCTTCCTCTCCTTTCTGAAAGCAGGAGCATTGTCCTGGCACAAGCATTTGCTCCTTTGGACATAACACCTCACTCTGCCCTGATTTCCCGTACCCAGCCTCCTTGCTGGAGATATCGCTGAGCACAAGCCTCCCCGGCCGTGGCATTGCCGACGTTCTGGGCTAGATCATTCTTTGTGGTGGGCAGCTGTCCGGTGTTTCAGAGCGTTCACCAGCGTCCCTGGCCTCTATCCACTAAAAACCAATAGCACCGCCCTCACCAGCTGTAACAACCAAGAGTCTCTCCAAATATTGCCAAATGTCTTCTGGGGGAAGCACAAAAATCAGCCCAAGTTGAGGACCACTCACCTAGCATAAAAAGATTAAAAACAATTTAGGCAATCTATGAACTAAATCATGGCACATCCATCCACTGAAATTTATTCAGCAGGTAAAAATCAGCCAGCCCTATGCATAGTCTTCATGCAAAAAAGTCAGGGTACATAGAGTTATGTATAGTAAGCTAATTTCTACATTCACATGATTTGCAGCCTTGGTTGTATAGGTATAGGATGTCAGTAGAGGGGCACAGGAAATGAACAATGTTTACCTCCCGGGAAGGTAACTGACCAGCTGGACATACACATAGGAGAGAGGCACATACATGTGTCCTGTTAATGTACTACTTATTTTAAAAGTAAATATAATTAAAAAAATAAACTCCCAGCACATTGTCTGACTGGGGATAGTCCCAATACATTCTATTCCCCCTTCCCCTGTCATTTACTATCAGAGCCTTAGACCGGATATTTCTTTATCAGTCACATTCTGTCTACCTGAACGTTATCAACCATTCACATCTCGAGAGCAGCTTCCAAGCCCGGCAGACTGATACCCCCTGGGCAAGGAAGGCCAGGTGGCCCTTTGGTTTTCAGAGATAGAAATTGGGCTTTGAGGGTTGGCAATGTCAGATCCCTGATTCTGAGATGGTTCTGAGGTCCTCTGAGACCCTTTCTGAGTCTGGGCTGCTGCAAAAGCTGAAATATGAAATCCAGACACACAAATGATAAACTGGAGGGAAAGGTGGAATTACTGCTTTATTAAAAACAAAGATGAGGGGCACCTGGGTGGCTCAGTGGGTTAAAGCCTCTGCCTTCGGCTCAGGTCATGATCCCAGGGTCCTGGGGTCCAGCCCTACATTAGGCTCTCTGCTCCGCAGGAAGCCTGCTTCCTCCTCTCTCTCTGCCTGCCTCTCTGCCTACTTGTGGTCTCTGTCTGTCAAATAAATAAATAAAATCTTTTTTAAAAAAATATGAAATGGGACTCCATCAGTGAACCCTTAACAGAACAAAAATGTGGTTTGCCTGAAAATTTTGATTTACTTCACCATTCTAGGAAAGGGTCTCATAGGAAAGACGTGTAAGTCCCAGCTCATGTAATTGGTGTTAATTAGGAGATGTTAAGCGAAAGGCAAGGCCTCGTTATAAAATGACCTTGAAAAAAGGTTAAAGGAAGTGAGGCAAGTTTCTTTATTGCGGGACTTCTCAGAGCCCAGTGTGCCCAGCCCTGCTTGGAGGACACCCACCACCCTTAGGGAGCCAAACGAAGCTGCTTAGACATGCCCAGAAACTGGGGGGGTGGGGGGGGATTCAGCATTTGTATCAAGACTCAAGTTGGTGCCTCTGGACCACTAATTCCTCTTCTGGGAATCTGTGATAATTATGTAATATAAAATGCTGGGGAGATATTTCTGTAAAAAGATTAAATTATTCATCACCGGGGAAGAGACAGGAGGACATAAACGGAAGCCCAGGAACAGGACAAGGGACGAGTCAATTACTGTTCCTGCATCGGATGAACCATGCGGCAGGCGTCAAAAGTGAGGTTCGCAGAGACTTCGGGGTATGACAATACTTCGTGAAAGGAGAAAGCAGGGTACAAACTCGTACATTTTGCACATCTCTATTGTGTGAATGAAACACGTAGAAAAACAACCGGAAGGAGACAGGCTACAATAGTAACTAGGGGTGAGGATGACAAAGCCAAGGGCAAGGACTGTAACAATCCAAGGGAGTCCATGAGAGGCACAGAGTGGGGGAGGGGGGGCTTGCTGTGCACTAGGACTTCCTACCTTAAGAGCCCACCTGAAAAGGTGAGATCGGAAGGAGAGAATCAGCAGATGTCATAGCGAGGGTCCTTTCCCAGATTTTGGAATAGAACCGGATGTTAGTTTCTCGCGGCTGCTGTCACAGATGCCACCAACACCGCAGCTCAAAACAACGCAAATTTATCCTCTCATGGTTTGTGTAGGTCAGAAGTCCAGGTGAGCTGGACTGGGTCCTCCCCTTGGGGTCTCAAAGGGTAGGACTGTGTTCCTTCCCGAAAACTCTGGGTAAGAATCCACTTCCAAGTTCATTCAGGCTGCCCGCTGAATTCAGTTCCTTGTGGTTGTAGGGCTGAGGTCCCCATTCGCCGCGGGCTGGCCCCCGGGGCTGGTCCATGCACCTGATATCCTTCCCATGGTTTCCACGTGGGCTCTCTGGCAAGGACAGCTCAAGACCCTCACACGTCAGCCCTTCCGCAGCATCTCCGACTCCAGCTGGAGAAATTTCTCTACTTTTAAGGGGTCACGTGATTAGACTGGTCCCACCTGCATAATCTAGGCTACTCTCCATATTTTAAGCCCTATAACTTAAACACCTGCAAAATCCCTTTTACCAAGTAGCATAACCCACTGACAGGTTCCAGGGGTTAAGACGTGGATGCCCTTGTAGGGCTGTTCTGCCTAACACAGACCCAAGACCCTTTCCTCCTAATTTCAAAAGTTCCTGACCTCTCTTCTTGATCACCTGACTCCACACATCGGAATGGGCCTCTCAGTCTGCATCCAACCCTGATGAGTCCCAGCTGTCCCAGCTCCAAACCTTTGCCTGGAGCTGGCACACCCCCACCAGGTCCAGCCTGCTACGCTGGGATCCGTACAGCGGTGTTCCATTGTTTCCTCCACAAGGAAACAGTAGTCACCGAGAATTTCGATGGGTTTTAATGCGGCCAACACCAAGTGGGCTCCAACGACCCAAAGAAAACATTCATCAAGTGGCTGTGGAGCAAAAAAAAAAAAAGTGCCTTTAACGTTTTTTTCTGCCGTCCTCATCTCCCTGCCAAATTTTCCCAGCCAAACTTTCTCAGCAGGGATGAGCCAGTTCCAGATGTAATCCTAGGACAGAGCAAGGGGCCACCCCTGCGGGGAAACGGATTCCTGGGGCCTCAGCTCAGTCCTGCTGAGTCAGACCCTCTGGGCATCCAGACCCTGGAATCTGGCTTTAATGCATCTGCCCTTCGCTCAGGTGATTCTCAAGTGCCTGTGATAGGGGCGTCTCCTGCTGTAAGGCTAGAGGGTAATGGACGCGTGTACTGGTAATGGTAATGTGGGGGGCGGGGGGAGTCAGAAGGTGCTCTCCTCTGGGCTCTGAAGCTTCCACAGCAGCAGTCGAGGGGCAGGATTATGGGGAAAAGAAAGAGAGGCCAGTGCTACAAAGCAAGACAGACAGGGTACAGGGGAGCAGGGAGCTATGCTCAGGGCAAGAGGGAGGGGGAGAGGCCCTTCCTAGGGGCCTCACAGCAGGCAGAGAGGACACCCCAGTGAGAGCTCCAGGGAAAGGGATCACAGCATCGTGCCGCAGCGCCCAGGTCCAGGGGCCAGCTGGACCCAGGGTTCACCAAGCTCACCAGTATCTGACCCTGGAAAATAGTGTGGGGATTGTTTCCTTATCTATAAAATGGGGATAATAATAGTCATTTTTTTCTTGGAGCTCTTGGGTAGATTAAGGGAGTGTTTTACATAAGGCTGTTTTAGTTTATAAGTGCTTGTATCAGTTCAGAACGCTTTTGGCTGAAAGTAAGAGAAACCGTACGTCAAGAAACACAGGGGCGCCTGGGTGGCTCAGGTAAGCGCCTCTTGATTTCAGCTCAGGTCATGATCTCAGGGTTGTGAGATAGAGCCCTTTGTTGGGCTCTGTACCAGGTGTGGAGCCTGCTTGATTCTCTCCCTCTGCTCCCCATCCCCCCTAAAACAAAGCAAAACAAACCAAAAAACCGTAAGTTGGTTCTTAACGGCAATGATTCCACAATAACCTCAAAGCAGAGCTCTTTGCATGGCTCTCTAGTCAGGGGTTCCTAAACTCCAGTGTGCACACAGGTCACCTGGAGATCCTACTAAAATGTGATTTTGACTCTGAAGTGGAGTCTAGGATTCAGCGTTTGTAACCATCTGGCCCTCAGACCACACTTTGAATGACGAGACACTTAGTCTTTCTCTCGTGGCTACAAAGTGGCTGCTCCAGCTCCAGCCATCAGATTTGCAAGCAAGGGACAAAGGAGCATGACAAAGGATTATGCCAGCCATATCTGCTTCTTTTATCTAAGAAAAATGAAGTTTTCTCAAGAGCCACCAGCACAGACTCCCCGCTAAGTTTCAATGGTCTACAAAGGATCTCGCAGCCCTTCACAGTTTCCTAGGAAGCTGGAAAAAAATGAGAAACAGGATTGTGAGGATGGGCTTAAAGCTTAAGCCTTTAAACAATCATGATTCCTCCAGAGCTGGGCATGTTGCCATACAGTAGGAGATCCGGCTTATTTAACAAGCAAGGAAAAGTTGGTCATTGGGAAGCAAAGAGCAACATTGTCGCTGCAATCCCACTGTCAGGTAAACACTGCACTTCACACAAAGTGAACTCTCTGCCCAGGGAGCAGTTTTCTCATCAGCATCTCCTGACTATGTGATCAGAGGACAAGATACAGCTTCCATGCCACGCCCCTGTCATCTGTAAGCCACACGACCCGCATGGAATGTGGCTGGCGGTGGCTCACCAGGGGCACAGCGTTCCTTATCAGACCGGAGCTGGTCTCCTGGGCTGTGCAGAGCATCCCGGCAGGGGATGGAGGGGACCACCTCCTACAGCTTCCGGAAAGTGTTTACACTCCTCAATCCCTAGGCTTCCTGGGACTGAGCAGTGAGAGTGAAGTCCCAGGGAAAAAAGGCCTGGCTGCCTCCCCTTCTGTGCTGCTCACAGCTTTGTTGGTCCATCTTGTCCCTGACCCCAGCCTAAGACTCCTAAGGGCAACATGGGGCCTCTCCTCGAGGCTGCTGCCTTCTTTTGAGCTGTACAGAAGAGACAGACGTGCAGCAGATGTACTTTGTGTGTGAACGTAGCTGAGAAGAGAAAGCACCTTCTTGCCAGGGGAGTCTGAGTTGATTCTCCTTTTCAGGGTGAAAGGGAGGACACCCGGAGAACCTGGAAGCTCTGGGAACTGAGTTTCAACTCCCAGCTGCTTTTTTATTTTATTTTATTTTATTTTTTTATTTTTTTTTTTAAAGATTTATTTATTTATTTATCAGAGAGAGAGAAGGGGCAGAGAGCGAGCACAGGCAGACAGAGAGGCAGGCAGAGGCAGAGGGAGAAGCAGGCTCCCTGCGGAGCAAGGAGCCCGATGTGGGACTCGATCCCAGGACGCTGGGATCATGACCTGAGCCGCAGGCAGCCGCTTAACCCACTGAGCCACCCAGGCATCCCCCAGCTGCTTTTTTAGAAGATTCACAATAGTCCTCCGGAAAACCATCCGACCTTCCGGGGGACAGTGGCCTGGTTGGTTCTGACCTCCCTGCAGATTGTCATTTTGGTTTTGTTTTGAACCGAGCTTCTGCCCCAAGCAATGTCATGTCCTGGTTGTGATCACAAAGTCGATTTTACAGCGAGAGAGAAATGCAGAGGGCGAGAAAGTGTTGGAGTCCTCTAACTGGGGAGGGCTTTGTATTTAGGTCTGGTTAACGCTATAACCAGTGTTGGAGTTTTTGCAAATAAAGATCACCCTTCCCAATGCAGCCACAGAGCAAAGAGAAAACTCATCAAGATTTGGAATCCCAAGTCCTAAGTTCAAATCCAGGTTATTTTCCACTTGGCAGTTCTGTGATGAAACTGAGCCAGTTCTGCCAACTTGGTCTATTTGGATATGGGTAATGAGAAGAAAAATGTAATCATAATAGTGAACACAAGAGAGTGTCTCAGAGGAACTGTTCTAATTGCTTTATGGGTATGAACTCCTTCTGCAGCAACCGTGAGGTCCGTAGATAACATTATCACCTTCGTTTTTTCAGATGGGAAAATGGGGGCTCAGAGAGACTGAGTAACTTGCCCAAGGTCACACAGCTGATGAGCAGCAGAGCCGAGATTCCAACCCAGGCAATGTAGCCCTTCAGCCCAGGCTTATTTCCATTCCACACAACCGCACTTTGCAACCTTTAAAGTGCAAGGCCACGTGGGGTATGATTTTGATGTTCAAGTATTAATATCCCCATCTTGCACAGAAAGGTCTTATCTAGGGGCGCCTGGGTGGCTCAGTCAGTGAAGCATCTGCCTTCAGCTCAGGTCATGATCTCAGGGTGCTGGGATGGAGCCCCACATCTTCAGGCCTCCTGCTCAGCAGGGAGGCTGCTTCTCCCTCTTGCTCTATCCCAGCTCATGCTCTCTCTCTCTCTCTAAAATAAATAAAATATTTAAGAAAAACAAAAAAAGGTCTTATGCAAAGATGCAGAGACCACCCACCTGAGCCAACAGCTTCCAACCTCCCTCCCTGCATCCCAAGTCCCCACAAAGGCCCCTACGATAAGCCATCTGTCCCCAGTTCTCAGGGTCTCCCCTGGCACTGAGCAGTCCCCACTAGCCAATGACCTTAACTCAAGGGCACAGGCACCCGTTCATCCCACTGGCAGGAAAACCACTTAAACATTTTGCTATTTTCATTTCTACCAAGCCATAGGGGTGCTGCAAAGAATGATTTTTTTTCTCTTTTTTGTTTTTTGCATTTAATAATACATAATTACCTACCCTCAATCATTCTGTTGGAATGTGTGTTTTTTACTCTAACACTGAGGCTTTTTAAAAAATGGGGTGGGGAACGGGTGAGATATATCGTCAATGTCCAGAAAGAACCTGCCGTGGTCCCTGGAGGGGAGCGTGAGTAGAGATGGATGTCATGCTTGTGTTACTGATTGCTGTTCCTTCTGAAAGACTGTCATGAATAAAAAAATATGAGGCAGGGAGTGGGGTGGGGAGTAGGGAGCCTGGGCCGGACAGCTGCCTGCTCTGCCTCCTCTCTGAAGCCACTGGCCTGCAAAGTAGCCTCAGGTACCTTCATTAATGCATCCCCGCAGGTGCGGGGCATTTGACGCCAAAGCCCAACTGTTCCAGATGCTCTCCACCAACATGTTTTTTGCTATTCAGGTCTTCGTTCTAAAATGATGAAAGTGTACATAATCCACAGGATGAGGGAAAAAGCACACAAAACAAATATTCCCCAGTGGGCTTAGCAGGGCAGAGCTGATGGGCGCTGGCCTGTGGAGCTGAATCTCAATTGAAGCAGGTTGTTTTTTTGTTGGTCTTTTTTTTTTTTTAATAAGGGCCCCAATGGGAGATTTATAAAAAAGGAGAGAAGCCTGCCTACACAATGTAGGTTATAAAATAACAAGATTAATGATACAGAAATCTGTGTAGGAGCGCTATGAGAAGCAACATAATAACGGTGAGGACTGAGGGAGAAAATGTGCGCCCCACACTTGGCCCACACCTGGCTGCGCGTCGACAGTTTCTGCTACCACCTGCCCCCAGCCAGCTAATGGGGATGGTTATCGTGTTGCGGTGGAATCCAGTGATCACCGCCCTCCTGACAGTTACTGGAGGACAATGTAGTGCCGAGAGGCACGTACTGTGGTTGACTCCATTCGGCCAATGAGGAAACTGGACTACGGACAGGTGCATTACTTGCCCAGGTCACTGCCTGAAAATGGCAGGTACTAACCCAAGGGCATGAACTTCAGAGGCCACATGTTCTGTACTGACCAGAACAGCAGGACTTGGGCGCCTGGGGGGCTCAGACGGTTAAGCATCTGCCTTCAGCTCAGGTCATGATTCCAGGATCCTGGGATCGAGTCCCCCATCAGGCTCCATGCTCGGTGGGGAGCCTGCTTCTCCCTCTGCCTCTCTCTCTCTGTCCCTCATGAATAAATAAATAAGTCTTAAGAAAAAAAAAAAAGAAGAACAGCAGGACCTAATACGCAGCCCCAACAGACAGGCTGGAGTCAGACTGCCCTGGATACGCAGGCCAGATCGGCAGCTCTCAATCCCGCCATGGAATTACAGCATTTAAAACCCTGATAAAGGCTGGAGACAATCTGTTTAAAGTCTTTGATTTGAGTTTTCCTAAGTACAGACCTCAGAGCATAAGGCAATCTCCTGCCTCAGCTCACACAGCGAGACCTTTGGTGTCCCGCTCAGGACTGAATGGGGCCCGTTACCATCTCCGGCTCACCTGCTAGGGCTGGGGGTCTCCCGGGAGAGAGGGGGATCCCCAGCTCCAATGCAACCTCCTTCTCAGTAGTTCTGCAGCCTGGCTGCCCCCGGACCTAGCAAGGGTGCTGGAGTGCAGGAGGGTCAGCAGAACGCAGGACCTCCTGAGCATTCCAGTAACTGCTTAGGGCCCAAGGATGCAGTTACCTGTTGTACCCCTAGGAGCCCGGGGCTCCTCTCAGATGGCACTCCCTGCATGTGGGTGAAAACCAAAAGACTCCGTTTCTGTTCTCGGTTTGAGCAAAACCGTGTAGCCAAGCAGGAAACGTCAAACAAAGTTACTATTCATTTAATTTAATTAATTTAATTCATTTAAAAGTTGATCATTTAATTAAAAAAAAAACACTTACTTTTTCCCTCCTCATTTCCTCACTGGCCAAAGGGACATCAAAGTAATAAGCACCTCACAGGTCACTGGGAGCAAGAAATGAAGTAAAGACATATTCTTCTAAGAGCTTAATAAATATGTCTCAGCCCCCACAACACACCAAGAGTGAAGCTTCTTTTTCCCATCTCCCCATTTTGCAGCTGTGGGAACTAAAGCACAGAGAGGTTCAGTAGCGTGCCTGAGGTCAAACAGCCAGCAGGCTGCAAGCTGGGATTTGAACCTAGGCAGTCTGGCTGCAGCACCCAGGCCTGTAACTGCTGTAGCCACAAACTCTCAGAGCCACAAATGAAGGTATGCTCTGGGCAACAGCTACCAGAGACATCAGCAGGCAATGCCTGCGTCCCAGCCCGTCCCAGCCGTTCCCACCACACCCAAAGCCGCCTCCCGCCACCCAGCTCCCCTATTCCTCTCTGTTTTCATCATTTCATTTGTTTCCTTGTTTTTTGAAAGGAAAAAAAAAAATCAATCCTGAATGAAACCAAGTTTAGTTGCAAATGAAACTGAATGGTCCACAACCAAAGCATATAATTAGAGAATGTTAATCTCCACTTCCCGCCCCAGCCCCAAAATACACTAACATTTGCAAAAGAGAATTTGTCTTTACCTAAAACTATAATTAAGCGGCTGCTGACGGTTACCTTGGTGACATTTTAAAAAAAAGAAAGAAAGAAAGAAAGAGGAAGAAAGAAAGAAATCCTCCACTACAGCTCCCCATACTGGATAATACAGACTAGGCAGCCAAATAAGTCAACAGGTTGTCCTAGAAACTGTTTCCTTGACAACCCGGAAGATGGAGGGGACCTCGGAGTTGGGGAAATGTCAGAGCAACAATGCTACATTAAATAGGAAAAGGCCCCTTTGGCGTGGCCGAGCAGATTCCCAACTTGTACTGAGCGGCAGAGCACAGAACCAATGCGACTCTTCATTGCATGAAGAAAGCGACCAGGGGACTGTCAGAAACCATCTCCCTTTCATTGCTCACCCACTGAGGGAGTTTCCTTTTCAGGGCATGGAGTCTAATCGCAAAAAAAGCACCATTCGCTGTCTCACTCACCAAATGTTTGCTGAGCACCTACTATGCGCCAACACGGTCCCTATGTCCTGGCTCTGGTCTTGCCTGGATCTCCATGCTTTGCAACCTTGGCTAGGTGGACCCAGAATTCCGGACATGACCAATAGCATGTAGGACCATTTTCTGCGATTTTAATGCCTGAGTTTCTCCCTATGTATTCACTTTCCTTTCCCCCTTCTAGTAAGGTCAGTTCTGTGCTTGCTTGTCTGGACTGTGGGGAGAGAGAAAGAGGAAGAGATTGCAGGAGGATAGAAGCTGGAATGATCTGGAAGACAATCTCACCACTAGATTTGTTTATAAAGGACAAATAATGGTTGGATGGGGTTTAGCCATGTGTCCTGGAAAACCCGGACAGGACATGAGTGCCCCTAAGGAATGCAAAAGGGAAGAGGGAGGGAGGAGCCCAGGGCACGAGATTCCTTGAGACTCTGGGCCTTTGAGTGGGGGTCCAGGACCTTGGTTGTGGGCCACACCACCAGTGCACGGAGCAGTGTCACGCCCTTGGAAAGGAATGGTCACCGGGTCTCAGTCTGACCAAAAGTAGCCAGAAAAGAAGCAACAGAAATTGGAGCCTTTACATAAATGTGTTTCTCCAAAATGACATGCGTGGACAGATGACCACAGGGCCTGACCTGGGCTTTGAGGCTTTGTCCTCCAAAACCTTCTTCATCTTGGGGTGCCGGTGGTACAGGGAGTCCCAGGAACGAGGAGGCAGGCCTAAGGTAGATTTAAGAAAAGAAAGAAATGTTCTATTTCTTGTCCTCCCAGTGCCGTACTCGCCAAGTATAATTTTCAGTGCTGCGTTTTCCAAACTACTTGAGAAGTTCCCACGGCTGGATTTTGCAGGAAAAGGGAAGGGCGGGAGGAAAGGCAATCCAGAGGCATGTACACCTGGAGATCCCAAATCTATTTGCCCTTCCACAAAACTCTTTCACCTCTGGCTGGCCCGTCAGTGCGTTGCCTTGCTCCTTATCCAAAGGTGCTGTAATCAGATCGTTTCCTGGTCATAAATGAGATGCCAGGAAACCCAGGAGTAGCCTCTTTGCTAGCCCACTGACTCAGACAAAGATTAACCATCTGACTGCAGGTGCGTGTTGTTAACACACAGGCCGCAGTAAGAATTACGTGGATCCGGGCGCGGGGGTGGCTCAGTCGGTGAAGCATCCGACTCTTGGTTTTGGCTCAGGTCATGATCAGAGGGTCGTGAGATTGAGCCCTGGATCAGGCTTCGTGCTCAGCAGGGAGTCTGCGTGAGATTTTCTCGCTCCTTCTCCCTCTCTCCCTCTTTCTCAAACAAATAAATCTTTTTTTTTTTAAGGGTGGGGGCATTACATGATGTGCAGTGTGCTTTCCCGACAGAAAATTTATTTATGTGCTCTATATAACAAACCTTGTGTGCCAGCTGCCCATTTTACAGCTGAGAAAACCAAGGCACAAGGAAAGTGAAGACTTACCCAGGGTGCCCACAGCCAATTCAGACACGGGTTCGAGCCCCAAGGCCAGGTCTCCTGAGCCCCGCTCTGCCCTGACTGTTCTCCTTCTGTGCCTACACCTCGCCTTTCCTCTGTGCGCGTTTCTCTCCTGTTTTCCTATTTTACCCTTCCCTACTGATTTTCCTCCACTTCTCTTTTGCCTCCTCAAACGCCCCACTGGTTCTCACCTGTGGGTGACCCTCACCCCCAGGGCACATCTGGCAATGTCCGCAGACCATTGTCTGCGTTATGGTTGTCACACTGGGGGGGGGGGGGGAGTGAGT
This sequence comes from Mustela lutreola, assembly GCF_030435805.1. Classification (NCBI taxonomy): domain Eukaryota; kingdom Metazoa; phylum Chordata; class Mammalia; order Carnivora; family Mustelidae; genus Mustela; species Mustela lutreola. The sequence continues at coordinate 10,248,496 of NC_081298.1, forward strand.
ACAGTTAGGCCTGGGACACGGTCAGGACAAGGACAGCCCATCGCAACAAAGAGTTGTCCGCCCCGAATACCAACAGTGTCAAAACCGAGAAATCCCACCGCCCTAGGAGATAAAAAGTTTGCTCATGTAAAAGTACTTGGAACGGTGCCTGCCAGGTAGTGAGCTGTTACTATTTTGGTGAATGATGCTGTTCACAAGCCATTGCAACTGGGGGCTTGGGGTTATTCACAGGAATAAAGAGCACTGTGACCACCCTCGCACCTGGTCCTGAAGTTTACTCATTTAACAAGCATTCACTGACTTCCACCCACAGAGAAACACGGTCCTGTTCTGAGTCAAGGTCAAGCCCTGGTCTTTAAGCCAAAATGTACCACCCAGGAAATAATCCCCAAGGGCACTAGGAATGAGGGTCCCTGAAGGTCTTTTATGGGTCTTGAGCTGGGCCTAGAAGGAGGGCTTTCTCTCACCGTGGGATCCACTGGAATGTTGTTGAAATTCTTTCTTTCCAAATGCCAACAAGATTCACAAAAAAAAAAAAGAAAGAAAGAAAGAAAGAAAAAAAAAAAAGACATCCAGGAAACGCAAATATAGCCCCAAGGCACTGCTTACAAATCCCAAACTCTGGGGCTCAAACACGACCAAAGATGAAGTATTTTGCTCAGCCGCCTTTTTCTTCCTTCACACCCACCGCCACCACCGAACAAAGAGGAAGAACGAAGGTGAGGAGATGAACGCGATTTGCATATTTAACAGCCCCAAGGAAGGTGAAAGAACAGACCTGGAGATGATCACGTGGGAAGCGTCCTGGGCGTGGGGGCGGGGGACCGCTCACCTTCCGCAGCCCAGGAGCTAAAAATACCCCTGCCACGAGTCATTTACAAATTCAAAGGGCTGTTTAGACAATACCTCGATCAGACGGCAATTGATACATGCCCCCCCCTCGCCCCCCTGCCCCGTGATTAAACACAGCCTGATTTTTAAGTACCCAGCAGCAGTCTCCAGGTTGGTCTGGAAAAACCACTCGTGAATTTCTATTTGATTGGCACCCCAGGGGGTCCCCAATCACAGCTCCTTACCTCCAGTGCCTGAAATCAGATGACATTTGATGGTGGGAAGGGGCCGCTGAAAGGGGTGGGGGGAATAGGAGAGCAAAAGCTTTGACAAGAGGGGCTTCTCATCAGACGCAAAGCAGGTACCAGTGCTCCCCACTTGCCTTCTTTTTCCTAAAACCAAGAAAGCTGTGTGGGGAGAGGGAACCTGGCAATACAATGGGAACAGCCTGTGGCCCTGGAAATAATTAAATTGTCCCCCTTCACACTGGGGTAGGGAGCAGAATAAATGGCTCACTATTTCAGGTGATGGTTTCTGGGATTAGACACGGTGTTCAATGAATGTGAGCAGAACACTCCTGCTTTTCAGTCCCCACCGCGTCCTCATGAGGCCATCTGGCTGAGCTAGGGCTGGTTCCTGTGGGGAAGCCGAAAGATATGTCCAGTGTCTCTGAGTTTCTTTGGGAAGAAGATGGGGCATCTGCGTTTTCTTTTGAGGGTGATAGAAAAGTTCTAAAATTAGACAATGGTGATGTTTGACAGCTCTGTAAATATATTAAAATTCCAGGAGCACGCTTTAAAAGGAATTTTGTGTATGTAAATTAAATTTTAATAAAGCTGCTATAAAAAAAGGAATAAAGTAAACCAGGAAATTAAATAAACAGGTTTTTTTTTCCCCCCTATAAAAAGGCAGTGGGGGAAGGTTTAGTTCCGCGGATTCAAATCCTGCCTCTCCTTATAGCTGTGAGACTTATTCAGTCTCCCTGGATCTCAGTTGCCCCATCTGTAAAATGGAAATATTAAAGGTGGACTTGCTTCCCAGGATCTCTGGGGGGACTCAGTGAGGTGCTGTTTGTGAGGAGCAGGACCCCAGCCAAGGGCTCTGAGCTCTGCAGGACGACAAATAAATGATGTGTAAGAGGTTGGGTGCTGGAGTGGGGGGCAGGGCAAGAAACAGGGTGAGCCAACAACTTCCAGATGACAGGACTGGGGAACCCTGGGGTGTGAGGGTGTCTATGCAGACCCTTGTACCATCAGTTGAGCAAGCGATGTAGCGTGGATGATGACAGCTGGTGGCCTTTACTGAGCACTTACTACGTGGGAAGCTCCTAGGCATGATCTCATTTAACTTTGTTTCAGGTACTGTTTTATCTCCATTTTACAGGTGAGGAAACAGACCTCAGTCACTGGCGCAAAAGCACAGATGTAGTCAGAGGCGGAGCAGGTTCCGGTCTGGGCATCTGATACCAGAGCCAGGCCAGGCTGAGCTGGGGCTGCTCTCATCTGCTGGAGGAAGCCACCTGTTCCATACCCAGCAATGCTCTCATCACCTAGGCGAGAATTTTACAAGCAGGTTATGAAATCATTGGTGGCAACCATGGTAGAAATCAGCCGTGATGTGGGGACTGGCATCAGGGAAATCGGCAACTGTCCCAAAGGGGGCCTCTTTCTCCCTTCCCCCAAACCTCACATGGCCCCACCCAGAGCCATCTTAACTGCCAGACAAGGAGGGTCCAGCAGGGTCCCCCTTCCCACCCATAACAATAAGAAACCCTGGCATTTTCATGGCACTTGAGGGTTTACACTACGCTTTTAAATCCACCAAAATCGAACAAAGCTGTGAAAGAAAAATTGTTATTTGCTACTGATGGCGATGAAAATAGGCTCCAAATGAACCCCAAGGACTAAGTGGGCCACAGACCTTCCGAGCGCTAGCCAGGCCCTTCTATCTTGCAAGGCGGCAGCGCCTAAGTGGGTGGTGGGTAGGGGCTCCTGAAAGCTACCTCACATCTCCATAGCAACAGGAGGGGGCTGCCGTGGGGGCTTTTGGGAAGTGAACCCTCCTCCCCACGCTGGGAATATGACTCCAGAGGCCCTCTAGCTCCCCTAGAAGAGTGAGTGAAAGCTTTTCACAGTTTCCACATGGAGCCGGTCTGGAGGTGGAATTTAAGTGGGTGTGAATCTTGCCGCAAGTGAAACGTCCAAGTCAAGTCTGACAAAGCCTGGCGCTTTGCATGAAAGACAGACAATCCATGTTTCATGAATGAATGAGTTGGGGGGGGGGGCAAATGAACGTAGGAGTCCTACCTGTCCTCAGAGATTTATAGACTCGGCCTCAAGCTTTAGGTCGGGGTCTGTGCAGTCAATTGATGTTATCAGTGGCCCCGTGACAGGCGTCCCGGCATCCAGACCCTTTGTCCTGATTTTGTGGTCTCTCCCTCTGCTGGGCTTTGGCATATGACTTGAGGTGGCCCGTGGGATATATTAGCGGAGGTGATGCAAGCAAACCTGGAGAAGCTGGTGGGGATTCCTGCTCATCCACTTGCATGACCGGCTCTCTCACAGACAGGAGAACCTGCCCGGACTGTGAGGCACAGGGAAAGACGTGGAGGAGAGCTGAGCTGTCCCAGCCAAGGCCACACCAGACCACAGAGCCACGGCCACCTGCTGACAGAAGACACGTGAGCAGAAGCAGCCGAGATTGATGCACCTGTGCAGCTTACCCTCAAACATATGAGAAATAGAAAGGTTGTGGTGAAGCCAACTAAGTTTTGGGGCAGCTCGTTATGCAGCACTAGCTGCCTGATACAGCCTGACAGCTTTGCAAGTCTCCAAAAAGTTCAGAAGGGGCCGCTGCTTTCTCTCCACCAAATTTGCCTCTTCACTGAGAATTCTGAGGAAATTCTTCAGTGTGGTTTCTTATATCACGAGTCGGGTACAAGATCATCCCCCAGTGAGGAGCACAAGGAAATCTGCCTTCAGCTAAATGAACAGAGATATTACTGGATATCACTACTCCCTCGGGGAACACAGTCTCCACAGTTCAGCAAGATTCTTAAGGAAATTCTGAAGGAACAACAGGCTTCATTTCTATTCCTGCTTTGAAAGATGAGTTCTGCCTGAGTCATCGCTGATCTGTCCTCTCTCTCTCTCTCTTTCTCTCTCTCTCTCTCTACTTGCAGCCTGATTCTCTGCCAGGATGAGGACATCATTTAGCGCCTCTGGTTTAGACAGCACTCAGGCCTTACTCTTCCTACGGGATTTCTTTTCCAGGTGTGACGTCAAGTCCCAAAGGCTTGCCAGAGCCAGCACTGCCAAAGGCCAGCGGCATCCAAAATAAGATTTTCAGGCTCTTTCCCAGTCAAGTCGAAACGAAGAAGCAGTCTACCATCTCCTGGCTCCAAGTATGGTCCACCGACCAGCAGCACGGGGACCCTCTGGGAGGTGGCTACAAATGCAGAATTCCAGGCCCCACCCCAGAGCTATTGTCTCAGAACTTGAATTTGAATGAGATTCCTAGCGATGTGCCCCACTCGGGTTTGGGAAGCTTGGCAGCACTGGTGCCTAATTCTCCATGTGCCTCGGAGCCTCTCCTGATGCCAAGGTCTCAGGCCGCACGGGGCCGGGAGCGGGGGGTGTGCTTAAAGCCACATCAGTGTTCACTCTCAGGAGTAGAAAGGACACCCTCATCCTGCAACAGAACACAAATAAATTCCTCTGACACGATGCACATGGGCACACTTCCTACAACCAGGCTTGTCAAAGTCCCTCATTTAAGACCCCGACTTGAAAAGTGTTCTCTTCTGATGCACAAGGCTGTGTATCTTGAAGGGCTTCTCAAACACCCCATGGAGACCCCAGGATTCATTCATGAGAAACATTTGGTCTTGCCGTGATATTAAAGGTTTCAAATGATTCCCTTTTGATCCCCACATGAAAGCTCCTCGCCTAAAACATAAGAGAGAGCTTTGCTGGCAATAATCTCCATGGAAATCAGTAACCCAGTTTATTAACAAGGAAGAAAATTCCCAAGGGTATTTTAAACTTTTAAATATTTTTGCAAGCTAACAACAATGAAAACAAAGCGTTTTTAAAGCAAATGAGTGCCTATAGCAGAAATTAAATTTGAACTAAAGTGCTCTCTGAATTTTAACAATCCGATTTTAAGCTCTTAATAAGCCCCAGAAATCCAGTTAATTTAAATTGCTGGCCACACACCAACACCCTCCCTGAAATAATTCACACTTTCAATCATATCAGGGAATATTTTTTCCCCAAAAAAACCCTATATTAGTTGTTTATGTGCTGCTTCTGTGGACACATGATTTTCTAGAAATCTCTGAACTTTGGGATGAAAAGACAACTGAAAAATAGACCTCGGTCATGTTTCCAAACGATTGTTCTGTCCCTTGTTCGGAATAACCTTTTCGAGAAGGAACTGGTGAGACTGAAGGTGATTGTAATTATAGAAATACCAGCACTGAAAAGAAAAGACAGTGCAGTGACAAAGATAAGACACGGGTTTAAAGTGTTTTAGGTAACATGCAAATGTATTCTGATTTTTTCTTCAACTCCTTTCAGAAGAAAAAAAAATTCTTGTTTGAAAGCTGTTCTCAAGGCAGAGCTGGTAGCAGATTAATTAGAAAAATGAAATGGGAAAGGAAAACTGAGCGCTCGCTCTCTCTCTCTGCCCAAGCTGGGAGGAAGCAGCTTTTAAGGGTCAAGACTAATTCTAGAATGTGGTGAGCTGGGTCTCTGGTGTGACTGGCTGGTGCCATGATCTTATCTCTCCCCCTTTTTTCTAAGGCTGTCTCCTGATTTTCCTCTCTGGAAACTATTCGTTCTCTCTCAGTCTTTGGAGGCTGGGAGCTGCTGACTTCACCTCTGATCCCAAAGCTGAACAGCTGATCCAGGCCTGGCCCATCCACTCATGTCATTCCCTGATGTTCCCAGTGATTGGTCCAGGGGTGGGCATGTGGCCTAAGTTCCACTAGAGGCATTCCCAGGAGGTTTCCTGGAACTATTAGAAAAAGGGTACTTTCTTTCCATGGAAGATGCCTAGCCATGGAAAGCTGCAGAGAATGAGGCTGGAGACTTCCCTCTATGAGAACAGTCAGTACAGAGAATGAAGAACACAGTAGAATGAAACCAACACGGTGGAAGGCCATGCCTTAATGAGCGCTGGATCCAGCCATACCTGAAACCTCCAGACTCCTAAAATAGAAGAACTAATATGTCCCACCCCTCCTTTTCTTTTTTTCTTAATCGGTTTTGAGTTAGATTTCTGTCACTTACAACCAAAACCATCTATCTGGTTCTAGTAAAAACCCTTCGCATTTTCACAGGAAAGTCTAGAGAAACCACAAATTCCTACACTAGAAATCTCAAGAGATCAATTAGTCCAGCCCTTTGTATCTGAGCATACAAGAGGACTAAAATTTTGTAAATTATATATTCTCAGTAAAGATCTCAACGGACTGAGGCTCTGTAACTTCCACCCAGGACCCATATGACAACACACTATGAGATGAAAATCTGAGCCTAAAGATGCAGCATACGTCTGTAGGTGGCCTGGGAAATATTCTTCTGGCTGGAAAAAAAAAAAAGAAGAAGAAGAAGAAGAAGAAAAAAGAAAAAAATCCACCAACAAAACTAAAATCCTAATATTAGATTTCATGTGCTACCAAGTAAACTTTTTCTCTTATAGAACGAATTGTTTCTATAGAAACGAATGCTTTTCTAGCAACCCAATCTCTATTAAGGTTGCTATAGGAACAGTTGAAAAATTGGAAAAAATGGAGAAAAAAATAAATGACTGTTCAATATCTCTCCCTCCACCCCCCTCCCTGACCCCGGAACTCCATAGAGGGCAAATGCCCTTTTATTTCTGAATCCCTTGGTCCTTGGTACAGACTCTGGGGACACTTGGAAATAGAATTCTACTTCTGCTGCATTCTCATTCCCTGGCAAGGATTTCATCAAAGTCCTTCAGATTTAATTTAGAAGATGGCCTGTTTTACTCAGAACACCCTCTAAAGATCATTTTCCAAGACCAGGAGGTACAGAATAAGAAGGTACAGAGCTATGAATGTAAAAGCGTCATTATAAGTACTGTTGGCCACGGATACTGTCTTTTGGAGAGAAACCCTTCATTTGGAGAAATACAAGTGCACACGTTTTTTTCACAAGCTTTGTTGTATGCCATAAGCCTATGCGGCGCGCTGCCCAGGCCTCGCGGTGCACGTGACCTACACATGAGTGAATGTTTTCCTTTCTTCACTGGAGAGCGGGAAGGAAATCTGAACATAACTCTTTGTTACCCTGTTTCTGGAATCATCTTCTTACAAGGAGGGTATAACATCTGTCTGATGAAGGGAAAATTCTCTCTCAAGTCTCACTAACTACAAAAGCCAGTAGATTGGAGAGAGATTGGAAACCAGAGAGTCATAATCAACAGCTAAAACCATGTGGCCTTATGTTAATCATTTCGTGTCTCTAGGCCAGTTCATTTGCCCCATCTATAAAACAGGGTTAAGACAGATTCCAGCTGGCACAAAGTAGAATTAGCAACACCACTTCACAGTAGCCTCGTGCATCTTCTTCAGAAACCAAATCATGTCAACAAGTGGCACTGGCAGTGTGTGAAAGACTATAGAGAGCAGTGGGGTCTGTGGCAAAAACCGTTGGCAGCAAATTCCTATAAAGGAAGTTCAAATATTTTTTTTAAGAATTTTTTAAAGATTTTATTTATTTATCAGAGAGAGAGAGGGGAGAGAGCGAGCACAGGCAGACAGAATGGCAGGCAGAGGCAGAGGGAGAAGCAGGCTCCCCGCCGAGCAAGGAGCCCGATGTGGGACTCGATCCCAGGACGCTGGGATCATGACCTGAGCCGAAGGCAGCTGAGCCACCCAGGCATCCTGGAAGTTCAAATATTTTTAATACCTTGTCCGTAGGTTCGTTTCACCTTGGACCCTGCCATTAAAGTCCCCAGATCCACATCTGCTGAGAACTTGGGGGCTAAGCCTTGTCCACAAGTGGGATTAACATAGCTAGACCTCCGATGGAGTGGAGCCTCTCCTGTGCAGACTTGATTGCCAGCGGCAGGGCATACATGGCACCACTAAGAAAGCCTTCAGGATGAGAAGCGAAAAGTCTATCATGTCAAGCCAAACTGCAACTTCTCACCTCCCGCTCTGCCTCTACCCTGAGCCAAGCCATGGTCATCTCTCACCGGGGAGTGGCATGCATGAGGCAGTGTTCTCCAGAGAAACAGAACCAATTGGATATATAGAGATACCGAGAAAGGGATACTGAGGGATTGGTTCACGGTATTATGGATGGAGGTCTGCCATGCATAGGCCCAGTAAAGCAAGGGTAGCATTCTTTTTTTTTTTTTTTTTTTAAGATTTTATTTATTTATTTGACAGAGAGAGACACAGCAAGAGAGGGAACACAAGCAGGGGGAGTGGGAGAGGGAGAAGCAGGCTTCCCGCTGAGCAGGGAGCCCAGGACACTATGATCATGACCTGAGCTGAAGGCAGACACTTAATGACTGAGCCACCCAGGCGCCCCTCGTGGTAGAATTCTGATTCAAACCTGAAGGCCCGAGACAAGGGGGCTGACAGAGTGAGTCCTGGGCCAGGTCCAAAGGGCCAGAAACCAGGAGCATCATCGTGCAAAGGCAGGAGAAGGTGGATGTCCAGCTCAAGTAAGAGCAGATCCACTCTTCCTCCACCTTTTTGTTCTATTCAGGCCCTCAGTGGACAGACAATGTCCTCCTGCCCTGGTGAGGGCGCTCTTCTTTCTCAATCTGCCAATTCAAAGACTGATTTCCTGCAGAGACACACTGAGAAATAATGTTTCACCTGCCATCTGGGTATCCCTTAGCCCAGCCAAGTTGACACATAGAATTGACCTTCACAAGGCGGTAGCTCCTGCCCAGTCTCCCTGCCTATATTACCCTCTAACGTGGCCAAAATGCAACACACAGCCAAAGGAAGCCTTTTACAGATCAAATCATGCCCTCCTCTGTCCCAGACTCTGCAATCAGAGTCACCTTCAGAATACAAACCAAAGTTCTGACAGTGATGTATAGGCCCTAAGCGATTTTCCCTAACTCTGGCACCCCCAACTCATGTCCCACTGTCTCCACTAGCCACACTGGCCCTCTTGCTGTTCTTCAGACACACAAAGCACGCTTCTGCCTCAGGGCCTTTGCGCTTACTCTTCCCTCTGCCTAGAACATTTTTTTTTTAAGATTTCATTCATTTATTCGACAGGCAGAGATCACAAGCAGGCAGAGAGGCAGGCAGAGAGAGAAGGGGAAGCAGGCTCCCCGCCAAGCAGAGAGTCCGACGCAGGGCCCGATCCCAGGACCCTGAGACCACGACCCTTGCCGAAGGCAGAGGCCCAACCCACTGAGCCACCCAGGTGCCCCATGCCTAGAATATCTTTATTCTAGATGTCTACACGGTTGGTCCCCAGCTCCTTCAGGTTTTTGCTCCCCTCTTACCACTTCAGAGTAAAGCCTTCCTTTGGACTCTATATAAAATACAACACTCCAGTTCTAGAACTCAGCCTCCTCCCTGCTTGGGTTGGCTCCATACCATGGATCCTCAGCGGACATATTTATTTTTCTCCCTCCCCCATTAGAAGATAAACTCCAGGAGAATAGGGATTTTTGTTCACTTTGCTTCCTGCTGGATTCCTGGTGCCCAGAACAGCAACCTAACACAGAGTAGGTTCTTAGCGACCCTCACTGTTGAATGATATAACAGTGCTGCCAGACAGCAGAGGTGCCCTTTGCCCCTTCTTTCTTCCTGATGCCTGGAATGCAGACATGATGCCTAATGCTTCAGCAGCCATTTTGGGCCATGAGGCAAATTTGAGGGAGGTGCTACAGAAAAAAAGAAGTCCAAGAATTGGAAGACCAAGGAGTTGCCAAACCACCCTCAGTTTGCCCACTTCTGGCCTTCTTTTACTTCAATTTTTGAACCTTAGGTTAGGTTCAAATTAGGTTACTGGGTAACCTAATCCCGGCTGATACACACCAGGGTTGCTTATCACCTTCATAGATGCCTAAACATATTTGTCTTCGTGGGCTCCTTCCTTCATTAAAAAATATTGAAAATTACGTTTTGTGATTGTGTTGATAATAAGGACACATATAATCTGGGCTAGATATATTATTATGTATTCATTATCACATTTATATTTTTCTTCTGATTTAAAAAAATTAAAATAGAATATTTTTGTGGGTCCCTAAAAGAATCATGGGTCCTAGACCTTGTGCCTTCTTTGCCTATTGGAGACATCCACTCTGATACTCATGGCTTCCCTTACTTTGCCCCTGATAAAACTAGTTGGGGCAGGCAGCGATACCCTTCCTGTTTTTCAGATCAGGAAACCGAAGCCAGAGAGGTTGAATGGCTTGTCGATATTTGAGTCCTGGCACAGGCACCTCCAAAGTTAATGCTCTTAACTTAGATTTTGGAAAATCCTAGACCCTAAGGAAGGAGCTATTTTTAATATCCAAAGGCAATTCTTGGTAGAGCTATTATTAGTAGTAGTACAAACAGCTCTGACTACTTAAGAAAATAGATCTGATAGATGGTAACAAAGCACATTGGACACAAAGACGTTCTGATAGATCCTTGTTATTCTAATCCACTAGATAAATCTGACTATGAGCCCCATATCTGCAGGAACAGTATTTTTTATTTTTTTCCCTAAAGATTTTATTTATTTGTTTGACAGACAGAGATCATAAGTAGGCAGAAAGAGAGGAGGAAGTAGACTCCTGCTGAGCAGAAAGCTCTATCCCAGGGGCTCGATCCCAGGACTCTGGGATCATGACCTGAGCCGAAAGCAGAGGCTTAAACCCACTGAGTCACCCAGGTGCCCCTGCAGGAACAGTTTTAAATACCTGTGTTTTAAGGACTGGATTTACTCATCCAACTCAGGAAAGAAAATAACTCCACTTAGCTTGACAGACTCCACAATGAAAAGTAAATTATTTTTCTGGAAATGACCCTAAAAATAGCATGGAATGGATCTGCTTACAGATACCAGAGGCAATACGACTGAATATGTTAGTTTTAAGAACACAAATGTGTTTTGAAACACGGAGACTCTTCTGTGGGCTTGAGGAAAAAAAAATTGATTTTCTAGATAGCAAAATAAATCACTTGGGGAAACAACTCTGGAGTAAAAACAGTGTGAACTTTGAGAGGATAGTGGAGCACTCCATCCATCTTGCATGCCTTCCCCTACCAGAGCTAAGAAGTCTTTGCCTACCTCCTTGCTTTGTTTGTTTCTTTTCATGTCCTCTTACCACAAATTAACATGAGGAAATGGTGAGGAAGCAGAGACCTAGGGATTTATTATGCCTTGCAATCTGCAGCCTCCCAGGTAGAGACGTGCAAAGGGTTGGTTTCTTGAAAATAGCTACAAACTATTGTCTTTCATGTAGACTTTTCTCTTCAAGCCAGGATCTGAGTAGTCAATTTATGCTTCAGACAATGGCATTTGGTTTAGTCATTCTTGCGGCCGACATTAATTAGGTGCCTTCTGGATGCTCTGCATCATATTAGACATCAAAGCCTGCTACGAGATCCCCCTTCTGGAAAGGGGAGTGAACGTTCAGTGAGGGCTTGGAATATACAGAGGAATCAAGGGCACAATGTTTTCCCAGGCTAGAGGACAAGTGTTGGGACACTGGAGCAGAATGGTGCCACGTTCAAATCCTGCCTCTGCTACCTACAGAAACAACTTGGATAAATTAACCTGAGCCTTGATATCTCCATCTGTAAAATGGGGACAGTAACACTACCTTTCTCTTCGAGTAAATGGGGAGATGAAGTGAGATGATACCCATAAAGCATTTAGCACCCAGCAAACGTTCCCAGTATCGGCTGCCTGCTGTATGCACCGTGCATGGAAAGGGGAAAAATTGGGAACAGCTTCTGAGTGAGTTTGGGGGGCTGGGGGTGGTTTTCAAGAGCTAGAATGTTCTACTCCCAGTCCAGGCACTGGTTACATGTGGGTGTGTTCACATTATGGAAAACTCATTAGGCTGTATATTCAAGATTTACTTTCTGTATGAACTTGAATAAAACGTTTACACACAACAACAGGATGCCTAATAATTAAAAATTGTTGGGCTTTCAGCCCCATAACCCAGCTCCTCACCTTCCCGGAAATGGTTGGTATTTTCAGATGTCTGGTGTGAGCAGGAGCTAGCCAGTGGGCAGCAAGCAGAGGGAAAGAACCTGCTTCATTCAGCCCCGGGGGGGAAGCAGGAACAGCAGGAGACTCCACCCGGAGAGCCGGAACCAACCCAAGGCAAGGAATGAGGACTTCCAGAAACTTCTCAGAAACCTTGGGCAAAGCTGGCCACTAGCCTAAAATGAGGTTTGAGACAAACTCTAACTAGACCTTAAGAGATGGGTTCACTGCAGCTGAGGGCAGAGACACCATGGGCAAGCGCTGAGCTTGGCCGAGTGCCCGCACCCCCGGACAGGACTGGGGCAGAGCTATCCCCCAGACATGCGTGGGGTTGACTGGGGAAGAGGGTGGCCAGCTGTCCCAGCACAAAGAGCAAACTCAGATTCCAGGTAGACCCCGGGTAAAATGTTATTTCTGCAATTTACTATATAGATGACCTTGGGCGAATCCCTATGACCTTTAGGTCTCAGTTTCCCCACCTGTAAAATGGAGAATAACAGAGTCACAGAAAGCGTCCGGCAGGCAGGGGTTGTGCAGGTAAAGGGGGCTATTACGGAACTCAATTAGAGCTGGAGGAAGACAGCTCCGTGGGAGCGTGGCAAGGCGGGGCCGTCAAAACCACTTTGCTCTTTTCCTCTATTTCTGGCAGAAATGTCCACAAGCTAAAACACGACCTTTACATTACTAGTTCAGGAAGAGCAGCTGTTGCCACATGCACAGGGTTGCAGTCCTATCCGCGGGCCAGGCTCTGGCAAAGGGGAACGGACTAACCCGGGGCCAGGCGTTGCAGGAGATGGAGCGCTCCGGGGTGTATAATGGAAACACGGATATAATTAAGAGGCGGTTCATTTGCAATAATTATGCACTGGTTGGTTAATTCTTTCAAGATGCTAAACAGCCCTTCCCTGGAGCTACAGTAATTGACTCTGTCACCAGCATTGCACAGTGCTGTCTAGAGACTTCTGCCTGGACAACCTGCTGACTCATTTTAACACATGCGCACACGCTCACTTTCTCAGCTCATTAACAGACAGGTCTGAGCAGAAGTGCGGGGGGGGGGGGGGGGGTGCCGTTCTCGCTGCGCGGAGCAGGGAGGAAGCAAAGTTCTGGGGGAAAGCTGGGTAGGGAAGAAGTGCTGTCCTCGGGGAGAGCAGCAGAGGGAGGAAGAGGGAACAAGATGAGCTCCCGCACTGAGCTCAGACGGGTTCAGACCTGCTCTCGCCGCTTACCAGGGATGTGACCTCCAACAGTCCTTTCACCTCTTCATCTGTGAAATGGGCTGAATATCTTCCCGTGGAATGGGTTGTTGCAAGGGTCTGAAATGACACAATGACCAGTGCCTCACACTGCTTAGCAAGGAGTGGCTACTTGGCTGGTACACGGACCTCAGCTCAGCTGTGATGATGTATCAGGGACAAAATCAGACAAGTTTGCAGCTGGTCCAGAAGAACCAGTGTAGGGGTGCTTGGGTGGCTCAGTGGGTTAAAGCCTCTGTGTTTGGCTCGGGTCATGATCCCAGGGTCCTGGGATGGAGCCCTGCATCAGGCTCTCTGCTCAGCAGGGAGCCTGCTTTCTCCTCTCTCTCTCTGCCTGTCTCCCGGCCTACTTGTGATCTCTCTCTGTCAAATAAATAAATAAAATCTTTAAAAACAAAACAAAACACCAGTTCAGCCATTGTCTGCTGCACAGGGACTCTGCTCTGTGACCTCAGGCAAGTTCCTTCATCTCTACCTGCCTCAGTTTCTTCTTTTGAAAATTAAAGTAATGGGGCGCCTGGGTGGCTCAGTGGGTTAAGCCGCTGCCTTCGGCTCAGGTCATGATCTCAGAGTCCTGGGATCGAGTCCTGCATCGGGCTCTCTGCTCAGCAGAGAGCCTGCTTCCCTCTCTCTCTCTGCCTGCCTCTCCATCTACTTGTGATTTCTCTCTGTCAAATAAATAAATAAAATCTTAAAAAAAAAAAAAAGAAAATTAAAGTAATAACACTTCCCTGGGAGGGTCGCATAAGGATTAAACAAGAGATTGCCTGGCACAAAACAAATCCTCAAGAAATGGTGGATCCATGACTCTGTCTACCTTCAGGTTTGGCTCTACCTGAAAGCCCGCCCTCCAGATGCCATTGGACAGGCCATGGCTGACTATGGATTTCAGCAGGTGATTCCCCAAGGAGCCCACATACCTTGAATTTTTTCTGAATTACTCCATTGATTGCCCTTCCTGGTTCCATGCCAGACTTCTCTCAAGTTGGTTCAACTTGTCTTAGAAGATAGATAGGGGAGCAGAGCCTCCATCAGGACGAGCCCCCCCACATCTGGTGGGAGGAGGGGAGATCTCCCCCAGTGACCCCCAGCCGGTCCCCTGGATGACAGATAAGGTCATGGGAAAGTCCCCTCACAATCCATGCTGACATTGGCTCCTCTTCCTCCAGCTGTCCCTCACGGCGGTAACAGGGCTGGTGTAAGGGTGGCCCTCACCGTCCCACTTCCTGCGCCAGGAGTTGGAGGTAAAGATAGGAATCAGCCTCCGGACATATCACAGTGAGCGTTAATATCTTCCCAGCCCAGTCTCCTCTCCTGACTCCTTCCCCTCAGGCCACCACTGCCAAAGTCATCTTCCTACAATGCAAATTTCACCATCTCATTCACCTGCTCACGAACACCCAGTAGCTTCCAATGACCTTCAGAGTAAAGCCCACCACCTGAGCACAGCTCATGAGGTCCTTTGCACTGATCTCTGCCGACCCCCTTGGATTCACTGACACCACTCCCTGCCCTAACAGCTTTCCCCAGACTTGCCGCACAAACCACTCTGCATGCATATGCTGTTCTTCTCCATGCCTCAGGCATTTGCACCTGTTCCTCGCTCTTCCTGCAAACCCACCCTCCCTCTCCATCTGGAAAATTCCTACTCGTCCCTTAATACCCAACTGTCATCACCTCCTCGAGTGACTCTCCTACCCCTCCCCAGAGTTAGCTACTCCCTCTGCATTTCCATCTATGCTTTGTGAATCTTCATTCATTCTTTCTCTCTATATTAATTGAGCCTCTGCCATGGGCCAGCCACTGAGCTAGACCCTGAGGTCAGAGAACAAAAAAGACCAGCCCCCGTGCCACGAAGCCATGGTCTAGTTGCTGGAGGAGTCTAGCAGCAAAGACAAATATACCAATAAGTCATGTGGGGTAAGAATGGAAACAGGCAGGGCACTGGCAGAGCCTGAGAGGAGGCTGCCAGGTCGAGGGTTTCTGCCTGTGGGTGTCCAAGGAGGAGTCCAGCGGGCCCCTGGGGGTAGAGAAGTCTTTGTATATATTTTTCTGGCACTTGCCTGGATGCTCACAAGCCAGAAAGAGAGGGCCCTTGGTGCTGTTTGGACTTATCTGTTTCCCTTTGCAGCACAACTGCTGCTTCCTGTCCCCTGCCACTCCACAGTTACATCAGATGCCACCTCTGTGTCCTACATAGCAGAAAGGGAGAAAGCCCCCTCCTCAGCTCACTGTTATACAAGCCACGGAAGCTTCGGGTGGCAGTCTTAATCACTAAGTATCCCAAAATGGACCCTTCAGCTGGAACCTCTGACTTCTCTCTACCAAAGAGACTCTCAGGCCAGCTGGGAAGCAGAAGCAATGGGTCACCCACCAACAGCCATTTCCCCTTCCTTCTTGGGCATTGAATGCTGCTTTCAGGTAGCAATGTGCACGGCAGCAAGGGATTTATGATATCAGTGTAAGCCCACCATAGTAGTCCTTTTCCACTTTGCCAGTAAGTGGTCCAGGTGGCTTCTAGTTGATGAGCTATAAAGGGAAGTCTGTAAGAGGTTTCTGGGAGACATTGCTCCCCTGATAAAAGGGAAAGTCACAAGAGGAGAAAGGCTTTTGTTGCCCTTCTTACCTTTCCCCCTTGGGCCACAATACAGGCAGATGTGATGCCTGGAGCTGCAGCAGCCGTTCTGTGACCATGAAACAATAACTCTAAGAATGAAAATCCACCCCACCGAGAGGTAGAGTTGAAGTATAGAAGCATACTGGATCCTTGGTGACATAACTGAGTTGCAAACCACAGGACCATCTATCCTAGGAAATAGTGGCTAATTTATTATTTCAGCTACTGTTGGTTGGGTTTTCTCTTACTGCTGGCAGAAAGCCATACATCCAAGTCTCAATTTTTCCACCTATATTCATGGATCTCCTTTTCTACTCCATAACCATTGATCCATCATTTCACAGACTAGAATACTTTGAGAAGGGTATTTCTAGATCCTTGAGAAGGGAATTTTGTCTATCATGTGCCTCATGCTAGGACAGCGCCTGGCACACAGGGGGCACTCAGTAAGTATTCAATGTATGGGTAAATCTCTGGATCCATGCCTGATCACCAGTCTCCAGGCACACTCATTTGGAGAACCAACACCGTAAGCACATCAGTTCAGGGGAGCACTATGACAGTACTGCTGATTACTACTGATCAGGCGTGGGGTCTGTGGTAACCCTTTACATGCACCATCTCTTGGAATCCTCACGACAATCCTGGAAGTAGGTACTGTTGTTATCTTCATTGCACAGAAAGGGAAACTGAGGCTCAAAGAGGATAGGTGACAGACCCAAAGTCTTCCAGCTGGAAGAGCTGGGATTCAAACCCAGGCCATTCCCTCCAAACCTTGAGCACCGAATTGCCATGCTACAAGTCAACGACAGCCACGAGTGCCCTGGAGCAGCTGAGACACAGAGTCGAGGGGAGGCACAGCAGGGTGGAGGTCCAGAGGTGAGGAAGGAATGTCCCTTACTCCGCCAGAGTATAGTTACTGGAAGGAGGTGGTGGTCAGTATCATTAATTCAAAGAAAGCTGGGCATTAAGGGAAAAAGCAAGGAGATATCCGGTTTGGGAGAAACAGAGAGAGAAGGTAAAGAACCCCCCACCCCGCCCCCAGCGAGGACCCCAGGGGGTCTCCACACTCCCTAGGCACTGCCTCCCTCTACCCATGCCTGCCCTGCTTTGTCTCGCCCAGGCATCGCCAGGGTTAGAGCATCCCATGGCTTCTGTGATGTCCTCTGGTCGTGTTTTAATTGATTTGGGGTTTAATCATGGTCAGGGGAGAAAGGTGAGGAGGTCCAAGCTCTTGCTTACAGCGGGGTGGACGCAGACAGTGGGGGTAGGGGGGTATGAAAACATCCTAATGCACATCTCCATCCTGTGGATGGCTGTTTAACCAGCCCAGGCACAAAGCCCAAGTTTAATAAACAATGTCGCCAGTATTTTTAAAACTGACTGGGCTGCGTGATACATGGCGCGTCGTAGGAATGGCTCTTCACAGCCCGGGCAGCGTCTGAACAAGACGGAATTGGTCAGCGAAAAATTTCAAACCAGTTAGATTTACATCGTGGAATCAGATAAACAGAGCAGAGTTCACACTCTGATGAACTTGGAATCGCTGCAAATAGTGAGCCACACACTCTTGCCTCCTTGGCATGCCAAGCTTGCTGACCTCTGAATTATTTAACAAAGAAAGAGTTGGAACGAGTGTCTTGGTGTCCCTGGGAAACAGTTAACTGGAGGTTTTCTGAGGCCAACGGCAATGTCTAACTCAAGTTTCAAAGGAACAGCAGAAACTGCTCCTCCCAAACAGTCTTCAACACAAACAGCGACTCATGGGCCCCATGGGCTCCTTCTCCCTGTCCTCAAAGCGCTTCCAAAGACAAGGGAGGGTGCCACACCACAGTTCCCATGCCTTTGATTTACTCTTCCCATTGACATGCATTCAAAGGAGAGAGACCTTAGGTACAATGTGAGTCCGGCAGCCTGCTTTCCAGCTGGGATCCCCCACTCGCTTTGCCTCCGTGGGTTTTCCCACCCACTGCGGTGAGCTCCATTCTGGGTTGTCAAGGACACTCCTTGCCCCCGACGGAGTCATGTGTCATCAGATATATTATACCCCACTCTAGCCACACACCCCCAATTCCATTCCTGCTGACGTGTACCTTCTAGAAGAGAAGGGATGGAGGGAGAGAAGGGGACTAATGCAGGGTGAGTGCCTGCCGGAGGCGCCCACGGGCAGACATCCTCACTTAATGACCATCATAAACCCAAGAGGGAGACAGAATCATCCCTCCTTAACAGACTCAGAAACTGAGGCTCACAGAGGCAAATTCTCTAACTGGGAAACAAACCTGGGTTTGCATTCTGTCTCACACCCCAACTCCTTCTCTTCCTCATTTGCCAGGGTGTCTCTTTTGACCATGAGCTAAGCAGTCTGCTCTCTCTTTGCCCTCCTGGGATTAACAGGACACAGATAAAAATCTTCAGCTGGGAATTTAACACTGACTTGGCAGGTGTAACTCTACTAGTGGCTGAATAAATGAATCCAGAGGAAAATGACCATAACAGCATTTTGTATTTAATGCCATTATTTTATCAAAAAGTATATGGAATTAATAAAACTATTTTAGGGGCACCTGGGTGGCTCAGTGGGTTAAGCTGCTGCTTTCTGCTCAGGTCATGATCTCAGGGTCCTGGGATCGAGTCCCGCATCGAACTCTCTGCTCGGCAGGGAGCCTGCTTCCCTCTCTCTCTCTCTGCCTGCCTCTCTGTCTACTGTGATCTCTCTCTGTCAAATAAATAAATAAAATCTTAAAAAAAAAAAAAAAACTATTTTAAATCACTGCAATGAGTCATCCAATATATTTTGAACACATAAACTTATAAATACTACAAAATGTTAAGCCCTCCAAAGAGCATATAAAACATAAGTGGTACGCATTATGTGTGCAACACAAATTACTAGCAGGTAAAATTTAATAAGGCATAATGAACATAGCAAATATGACATTGAAAAAATATAAAAAGAAATTTAAATAAGTGGGAAACTTTTAAATAAAAATTATTTGATTCTCTAAGTGCAATTATTAAAAATAAAAGTGTAAAATGATGTGATAGTTGAGTCCCAAGCATTTTACTATGAACGTTATTCCACATTTAAAAAATGCTTGTGGGGCACCTGGTGGCTCAGTTGGTTAATTGTCTGATTCTTGATTTCAGCTCAGGTCATGATCTTGGGGTTGTGAGATGGAGCCCATGTTGGGCTCCACACTGGGCGTGGATCCTGCTTGAGATTCCCGATCTCTCCCTCTCTTTCTGCCTGCCCCTACTTTCTCTCTCCGTAAAACACAACAAGACGAAAACAAAAACAACTTGGAAAAAAAAAATGTCCGCGCCCACGTACACATCAGAGGAATGGAGAGAAGACAGTTAACTAATCTTCTTTGACAGCCTCATATTCAAATAACTTTAAGGTCTCTTAGAATACATTTTTCTTCCCAGAGAGTGTAATTTTAATTGATAGGAGCCTGGGGTTTTTGTCTTCAGGAAATGTTCCCAATCCATGTTCTTTCGTTTTGTCAATGCGGTCCCAGGATCATGCCCGGCACCTTTCTCCATGTCACCTGCATCCATTTCAAGACTATCATAGGCACGTCCCATTTCCATGGAGAATTTTGACTAGTATTATCTTTGCAACACAAGCTTTGCCTTGTCAGATATAATTCCGTTCTTTCTCTTGAGGATAACAGAGATGAGAAAGATGTGTTCTAAGTGATCTTTTGTTCAATTAGAATTTTTAATGCAGCAAAAATTTCTCTTGGAATGTCTCGAGATGTAAATGATTCAGCTTTCAGACTTCTTAAAATACCACAATAACAGTATTACATTTTTTAAAAAATGGTATTTTGGTACTTAAAAATAGCATAGTATACTGGAATACAAAAAAAAAAAAAAAAGAATTACTGCAATCATTAGCCCAGTTGCTAGGAAACCTGAGAGCAAACCTAAAGCTAGGATACAGGTAGGTAAAAGGGTGCTTCCACAGGCAAAATAAGAAAAACCAGAATTGATTTTAGCAACTACAGGTAATAAAGAATGCAAGATGATAAGATGATACTCAATTGTCTTAGGAGTCTGTATTTCTTTAGAACATGCCCTTCATTCCATCCTCTACCGAGTTAAGTATGCAAATACTAATCATTAGAAATAATTAGACACACTTGTTCTTCTTCTTTTTTAAAATATTTATTTATTTGAAAGAGAGAGAGAGAGCAGGCACCTGAGCAGGGGGACAGGCAAAGGGAGAGAGAGACTCTCAAGCAGACTCCCCGATGAGCAGGGACCCCAATTCAGGGCTCAATCTCAAAACCCTGAGATCATGACCTGAGCGGAAACCAAGAGTCAGATGCTCAACCGACTGAGCCACATGCTTGTTATTTTTTTTAAAGATCCTCCTTATTTTTAAACAGCACACTGATGTTTTCATTTTCACGGTTAAATAAAAACTATGTGGTTGCTTCCCACCCCACGTGGATCGGGGAACAGCAGCCTGAACTGCACTTCGGAGATGCTAGTTGTGGGCATCCTCACCAAAAACGCATGACAAGTCAGAAAGGGGCCAGCTCTCGACAAAGAGGGCAAAGCTGAAAATGTTTTTAAAGGATTGATCACTGGAGTTCTGCTTATTGGGGTTTTTTTTTTTAAAGATTTTTTTTTTTTTCATTTGAGAAAAAGAGGGCACAAGCAGGTCGAGTGGCAGAAGGAGAAGCGGCCTCTCCACTGAGCAAGGAGCCTGTCACAGGACTTGATGCCAGGACCCTGAGATCATGACTTGAACTGAAGGCAGATGCTGAACTGACTGAGCCTCCCAGGTGTCCCTGGAGTTCTGCTTGTTGTGGAGCAAGCTCCTATGGGACTGGTCCCCCCACGAAGAGCAGCTACAAACTAAGGGTGCAGAGGATGGCAGTAGCTCCAGGAAGGCACTGGAAAGTCAACAAAGCAGGCAGGTTCAAGGGAGGAGGCGACATGTGGAAGAAAGGAATGGCGGGATGTTGGCGCCTGGCATTTTATGTTTTTCAGTCTGAGGTCCTGCTCCAGTCTGTGCTGCATGGGCAACTAAAACTCTGATTAAAACCCCACAATCATTCTGGCCTGAACCACCAGAAGACAGGGTTCCAAACAGTCACAGCCACTGGAAAGTGGAGGGTCGGAGGAAATTCCGAAAGGAAGAGATGCAGAGGGGAGGCCCTCAAATTCTGTACATAATCTTTGCACAAATCTCCATCTAAACCCTGAATTATATGGGGAAGATTCCAAGCATCCCAAATACTATTAAAAAACAACAAAACAAATGAACAAAAAACCTGAACTGAGATATTAGCTGCTACTCAGGAGACAGAATTTGTAGTATTAGTTCAACCAAGCTAATTGCTTGCTTTAAAAAAAAAAAAAAATCAACATTCTGGGCAGCTGGGTGGCTCAGTCGGTTAAGCATCTGCCTTTGGCTCAGGTCGTAATCTCGAGGTCCTGGGATCAAGCCTCATGTAGGGCTCCCTGCTCAACAGGGAGTCTGCTTCTCCCTTGGCCTCACTCCCTTGCTTGCACTCTCTCTGTCTCTCTCTCTCAAATAAGTAAATAAATCTTTTTTAAAAAATCAACATTCCTTGGAAAAGTAGACGAATCTAAATTCCATTATATAATATTCACAATGTCCAAGATATAAACCAAAATTACTCATCATACAAAGAAATGGGAAACTGTAACCATTCTCAAGAACTACTATAACTGCTTGAAGATGTAAAGGAAAAAATGCTCATGACAATAAACAGATAGGAAATCTAGCAGGGAAAGGAAAAATGCAAAAAAAATGGAAATTATAGAACTAAAAATTACAGTCTATGAAATAAAAAACTCAATGGAGAAGGTTTTTTTTTTTAAAGATTTTATTTATTTATTTGACAGAGATCACAAGTAGGCAGAGAGGCAGGCAGAGAGAGAGGAATGGAAGCAGGCTCCCTGCTGAGCAGACAGCCCAATGCAGGGCTCGATAGCAGGACTCTGGGATTATGACCTGAGCTGAAGGCAGAAGGGAAATAACAGTTTACTTTGCAGATGGGTCAAGAGAAATGATCCAGTCTGAAGAATAGAGAAAAAAATGATTTCTTAAAAAAAAAAAAATCAGCAGAGCCTCCACAACTTTTAGGGCAATATTAAGGGGTCTAAGATCATTCAGGCAGCAAAGGGTCAAAGAACCCGGAGCCCAGAGAATGGATCTCACAGCCATGTGGGCACAATGCCCAAGGTGTTAGCCATGCACCTCTAGAAAGGGAAGACCAGATTCAAGAAATATTGGGAAAGGGGCGCCTGGGTGTCTCAGTGGGTTAAGCTGCTGCCTTCGGTTCAGGTCGTGGTCCCAGGGTCCTGGGATCGAGTCCTGCATCAGGCTCTCTGCTGAGCAGGGAGCCTGCTTCCCCCTTTCTCTCTCTGCCTGCCTCTCTGCCTGCTTGTGATCTCTCTCTCTGTCAAATAAATAAATAAAAATATTTTTTTTAGAAAAGAAATATTGGGAAAAAAGGAGACATCAAATCTTGGTAATTCATTGAATAAAGATATGCAAAAGAAAGAGAAATCTCAAAATTAACCCTAAAGTTATGAGATTATGAAAACCATGTATTGAAATGAGGAACTATGGCTACATTAAAAAAAAATACCCAACCTTATTTATAATAAGGGAGATGGCAATTAAAACTACACTCTCCTGGGGGCACCTGGGTGGCTCAGTCAGTTAAACATCTGACTTTGGCTCAGATCATGATCTTGGGGTCCTGGGATCGAGCTCTACATTGGGCTCCCCGCTCAGCTTCCCCTCTCTCTCTTTCTCTCTCTGCCCCACCCCCCAAATGCCTCTCTCCTCTGCCTCTCATATGAATAAATAAAATCTTAAAACAAACAAACAAATTATACTCCACACTCCCCTATCGAATCAGCACGTTCAAAATTCTGCCGGCAAGTCTGTGGGGTAATAGGTACTGCATATATTGCTTGTAGGAATCTATAATGGTACAATCCCTAAGGAAGGAACTTGGGCAATACCTAACAAAATCACAGAGGCATTTCCTCTCTGACCCACCAATCCCCATTCCTTTTTTTTTTTTTTTTTAATTTATTTATTTGACAGACAGAGATTACAAGTAGGCAGAGAGGGAGTCAGAGAGAGGAGGAAGCAGGCTCCCCAGTGAGCAGAGAGCCCGATGCGGGGCTCGATCCCAGGACCCTGGGATCATGACCTGGGCCGAAGGCAGAGGCTTTAACCCACTGAGCCACCCAGGCGTCCCCCAATCCCCATTCCTAATAGGACCCACCAATTCCTTCATTACTTCACACAGGAATAGCCACTAATAAATGTTGAATGATGAAACCAGAAGACGGTAACTACCCGTATTAGAATTGATTCAGGCAAGGATGCTAAAACCACCGAGGAAAGGCCTTTGGGAACAGAATGGTCATATGGCCTCAACTGTTAATTAGAAAAAGAAAAAAGTACCTTTACAGGGAGAGATGGAGGGGACACAAGTTCAGTGCTCAGATGCAGCTTTCCCAATAATGGATCATGACTGACATTCGGCGCCTCCTGATGTGACATCGTGAGAAGTAAAAACCATCCCCTGTGTATTACACTTGCCAGAAAGGCTTATCCTCAATCTAATCATAAAGAAATAATCAGACAGATCCAAGTTATTGGACTTTCTAAAAGACAATTGGCTGGTTCTTCAAAAAGACCAATGTCATGAGAGAGACAGAGCAACAGCTAGGGGAGGAGGATGTGGGGAACATTCTAGATTGAAAAACCCTAAGAGACATGACAACTAAATGCAATCTGGGATCCTTGACTGCATACCCGATCAAAAAAGAAAAAGAAAAGAAAAAAAAATTGCTTCAAAGGACAATAATGAGATAATTGAGAAAATTTGAGTATAAGCTCTACTTCAGAGAAAATTATAATATCCACTATTAAATTTTTGAGCATGATAATGGTATTGTGGTTATAGAGGAGAATGCTTCTTGTTCTTAGGGGATACAGACTGCAGTATTTGGAGATGAAGGATCATAATGTCTGCAATGTACTTTCAAATAGTTTGGGGAAAAAAATGAAAAACATGGCAAAAATGTCAAATTGCCAATCAGTGAATCTGAATGAAAGGTATAAAGAGGGTTATTATACTCTTTTTTTGCCTTTCCTATAGATTTGAAATGTTTCAAAATTGAGATTGGGGAAAATGATGAATTGGGCCTGAAAGCCCAATTATGTTTGTAGATAAAGGGAGCCCTCTTTCACCAATAGGTGTGAATGCGCTGAGAATAACAACCGGCAAATTGTTAATGCCTCTGTTGTGAAAAACTGTTTACTCAGCAGCATCAGTGGAAAAACGCCTGTTAGTTTATTTGGAGGACTGGAGAAGCCGGAAAGAAAACAATGTTTGACCAAGTTATGCAGATGAATAAAACGCCAGCAGTTCCTACTCAGACAGAAAGTAAGAAACTAGATCCTACTGCTGTCTGATTTCTGGAAAGCCACTTGGCAGAACTTTTCAAAGCCTGTGTCTGTGATTATCTGCAGTCACCCTGGCTCTTGAAACATAGATGGCACATCCAAAGCTTGTGAAAGATGGCGCAGCTGTCATCTGTGTCTTTAAGACATGATAAAAGCTCAAGGCACAGGATAGAGAGTATAGTTTGCTGACATTTGTCTATACAGATATGTTGTGTATGGACAACAAATTACCAAGAAAACTAAAACTAGTAACTTTTTTCTAGGGAAGGAAACCAAGTAATTTTTTCCATGTGAGTGTGTTAACTACTCCAAAAATTTTTTTTATTATTAATGATAAAGGGAGGGATGTGTGGCTGGATGGCTGGGTGGTTGGATGGATGGATGGATGGATGGACGGACGGATGGATGTGTGGATGGATGATGCATGGAAGGATTAATGGTGGATGACTGGATGGGAGGGTGGATGGATGGAAAGATGGATGATGGACGGTTGGATAGGTGGGTAGACAGAAAGATGAGCTTATCCACAACTCCCGTTCCAAACATTCCCCCATGCTGCTTCCCCTTTTCCACACCACAGTTACAATGATGGGCTGTTCCCAGGTTAATCTCTGATTTGAGGATTGCTGGCTCTGTGCCCTTTGGGGATCTTTAACCTATGGGGCGCAACTTCTCTCGGCTCTGCATCTCCCCTGATTCCCGGGGCTCTCCTCCATGCCCTACAGCTCTGAGACACTTCTTCTCGCCCTCTGCTGTAACATCCCTAGCTTAAAGGGACTTCATCTGTCAAATTTTAATACCCATCCACTTTATCTGCAAGGACAGAACTGAATTGCAGCAAATCTTGTGGACAGGAATTACTCAATCTCAAGCACAGAGAAGAATTCTATTCACACCCCTGCGAAGCTTTCTGATGAGTTGCCAAGGCCCCATGCTTCCCAAGGGACTGCTTGGTGACATCCTGTTCTCTGTCTTTGTGGTAATGTGCTTTTTACAGCAATTTCTCTCACATCAAATAGCCCCCAGGATCTCATCTCTCTGGCCTCTGCATGGGCAATATTTCTGGCTGCTTTCATTTCTAGCAGAGGGCAAAAAGGACTGTGCAAAGGGCAGAGACCCCTCATTTCTGCTGCCCTTCTGCCAGGGCTGTGGAAATGAAGAAAAATCAACTCCAAGGAGAGGATACCACTTGGAGGGCTGAATTGATCAATAAGCCCACTGCTACCTCCATCACGAGCCATGATCTTCCAAGAGTTTGCATAGAAACAGCAAGGCCCACCATGCCTCAATCATTCAGGAATGAAGAAGAAGTGTTGAGGGTCCTGCTGGTGCCCATCCAGCTCCCCTTTACTGGGCAGGTACCCATCCCCACCTCCTGTGGATGTGTAGGGATTGACTTCTAATGTTTCCTACATGTCCCCTTCTCCGGCAAGTTGTCTTCTTCCACAAGAGACCCCCAACTACTACTCCAGAGGGCAGCCCAGGAACAACAAGAGGCTGACCAGGTTACAAAGGCTAGTCCCTTGCCTGAAGGTGGGACCACCTCTATGCAATTGACAGGAGCAATTCACACTCCAGAGCCCCACCCACCTGCCCACCAGTGGAATCACACAGAAGCTCAGCTCAGCAGAGACCAGAGCCTTGTTCCTCTCCTCCCGTGTCCCATCCCGCCTCCCTCAGTCCCTTTATCACAAGGGCATGTCCTCAGGAAGCCACAGGTGCTGCAGTCCCCTGCAGGCTCTGTCTTCAGAGAGTCTCACTAAGAGACAACATTCCCTTCTCACTGCCAGCATCATTACTATCTGCTGAGCTCCCACTATGCAATTGACACTGCGCAAAAGTTTGAGAACATCATCACACTAACCCTGCTTATGGGGACAATTATTGACCCCATTTTACAGATGAGGATACAAAAGGGAGGGAGGTGAACCCACTTGCCCAAAGGCATACAGCTCATGGATGGTGGAGCCAGCCCAAGTCTTATAGCTGGGAAGGGGCTAGAGACCCCCGCTACTCGTTTCACACATACAGAAACTGAAAGAATAGGACAGAATGTCTGACAGCCTCAGACCAGATATTCAGATGCCCACTACAGTGACCTTTCCATCACATCACACCTTTTAGTCATAATTATATCTTTAGGCACAAAACAAAACAAACACACACACACACACACACACATCAGATTGGATCTTTCATTTCAAACAACCCAAGACAAGTACAAACCAATCTGTAGTCTCCTTAATCCCCAAACAGGGATTCTACAAACCTAGATCCTGGAGCATGTCAGAAGCACATTTTAATAACCGTCAATTAATATTGCCCCTCATAGAGAGCAGGACAGCGATGCTCCGATTTTTAGGAAAGCCCAAGAGTTGGCATTCCTAGGAGGACATCCTGCCTTTCAGGTAAGCGGAGTGAGATCCGTGAATGTGATCTCAGGGGATTACAGGCTTCCCCTATTCCATCATCCCCAACTGTCCCCTACCCCAATCCCCACTAGCAACAATATTTTGCTGAAAATGTCAGATTGCTTAGTGTATGCCAAGAACGATGCCAAGTGCTTTTCCGGCATCACCCTTTTCAATCCTTACGACCGCCTGTATGGTGGGTACTACCCTTTGACAGGTCAGAAAACCAAAGCTCAGAAGAATCAAGTCACTGCCCAGGTTCACCCATCTAGAAGATTCCAGCACCATGTCCTAATTCTGGTGGCTGGTCTTGTCTAGGTCTGCACAATCCCTCTGCAGCTGACCTCAGGGCATGTTCTAACAAAATGGCCCCAGGAAGCAAAAGAGATGGAGAGAGCAGATGGGACCATTGTGTCCATGCAGAAATGGGAAAACAAACCCAAACTCTCCGCCTGCAAAGTATGTCCCTTTGCAATCCTGTGGCAGAAATACAGAGGCGAGATAAACAGAGCTGAGGCTGTTCGCAGACCTGTCAGCTATTTCCATATGAAGAGAAAGAGACGGAAGGGAGCAAGCCTATTTTTATTATTTTTTTCCCCTTTTCCTGCAAGGCCATTGGTGGATGCTTCTGCCCTTGCTGGCAATATAATGTTCCTTTAATTATCAGTTTGGGGCTGAGACCAGAAAGCTATTTTCTTCCACTATTGTCACAAGGAAATGAAAGGCATCAGCCTCCCAAGTGGCTCATTTGGGGACACAGGTGGTCAGAAATATGCTGCCGGTGCGGAAGAGTGGGCTATGTGTTGTGATCGAGCCCGCTGCAGTGACTGTCCAAGCTCAGACAAGGTTACCCTCCTGCCTGTTACTATCACAGAACACAGTGCGGGCACCTGAGTCAGCTTTATACTGCTCCTTTCCTTCCCTTGGGATCTGAGGCCCCTTCAGAAAACCATGATAGAAGGAGACCAAAACCATGATAGAAGGATTAATTTTTCCACCTCTGACTGTCAGCTCAGCTCTATTCCAAGATCTTGCCAGCATGATCCAGAGGTCCCGAGCCCCCAGGCTAGCCACCACGGGCTGGAGTCCAGACATTGGACTCAGGAGGATGTGGGCTTTCTCTTACCCCACATCGCCCCCAGAAACTTCCAGTGGCTTGCCATTGCTTTCTTGAAAGGAGCCACCCTCCTGCAGCCAGCATTTTAGGTGGCTGTGGTCTAGAAGTGCTGATAAAGAGAATAGGGCTGAGGGTTCGTACACCGGGTTTGGACTCTTAGCTGTGTGGCCTTCAGCGAGGCTTTCCGTGAGCTGCCCTGTTCCTGGAGTAGTTATCTATTGCTGCATTTCAAAATGACCCCAAACTTTAGATGCTGAAAACCACACATTTGTTATTTCACAGTTTTGGTGTGGCAGGAACCTGGCTGTGCCTGCCCTGGCCCCTCCGCTTGGGATCTGTCACAGGCACAGTCCAGGTGTTGCGGTCTTACCTGAAGGTTCAGCTGGGGAGGGGGCCCTGTCCAAGCTCACTGCTGTGGTAAGGGTAGCATCCAGTTCCTCCGAGGCCATTGGACTGAGGACGTCACTTCCTTGCTGACATCTGGCACAAGGTGTCTTCGGTTCCTAGCCACAGGGGTCTTTCCTGTTCGCTTCATCAGAACAACCCATTTGAAGAGCCAGAGAGAAAATGCCAGAAGAGGATACCATTTAGATAATTAGGTTATAAACAAAATCTATCTTTATAACCTAGTGATATCCCATAGTGATATCTCATACCTTCTGCCATATTCCTTTTATGAGAAGCAGGTCACAAGGTCCAGCCCAATTCAAGGGGAGAAGCACAAATGCCAGAGGATGGGGATCACTGGGGACCACGTCAGAAACCACCTACCCCAGTTTCCTTCTCTCTAAAATGTACAAGATACAGTGTTTTACAAGATTGAATGATAGGGTGGATACAAAACACTTAATACTTAAGCCTATAACGCTGGGCGTCTGAGAGGTTATAAGTATTCAATAAAGGTTTCTCTGGCTTCTCTAGACCAATATTTCTTGACTTCTTTTTATTGTCCCCCCAGCCCAAGGATATGGTTGGACAGTTTCTTCCTAATCAACTGAAACTCTCCTCATGAAAATTAAACATAACAGATGTGCCAGCCATATAGGGTTGAGTTCTGGAGGACCATAAATCATGGGGAAATCTAAGATTTTTCCACTCCCCACAAGAACCAATTTTTCTCCCTGTTGGTAATATCACCCATGTGACAAAGGCATGCTCTAGATTTATGTCTCTTTTCTCCTGTCTCCCTATAACCACAAATGTGTGCATTTGTGTGCATATAAGCACATGTGTGTGTGCGTGCACACACGCACGCGCGCACACACACACACACAGTCTATGTGCTGGTCACATAGGGCACTGCTTTCCCCCAATGCAACAAATGTTCTTCTATACCTGTGCCTCTGCTCACCTGCTTCTCTGCCTAAGAACTACCCCCTGGTGCCTCTTACTCACCTAATCAGCTCTTGGTCACCTGTAAAGACTGAAATACCCATGGGATAGCAGCCTCTAGGATGGCCTTCAGAAATCCCCCTTCCTGGTATTCACACCCTTGTGTAATTCCTTCCTCTTGAGTGGAGGCTGGACCCACTTCTAACAAATGGAATACAGCAAAAGTGATGGGTGTTACTTTTAAAACTAAGTTAAAATTTAACTTAATTTTTATTTTTATTTTATTTTAAATTTATTTCACAATTTAGCTTATGGCTTCCACCTTGTTCCTTCTGCCTTGTCCTTGCTAGCTCACTTGCTCATTGGAAGCCAGCTGCCATGGCATGAGACGTCCCATGGAGAGGCTCACAAGACAAGGAATTGAAGGTGGGCTCAGTCCTATAGCTCATGAGGACTTAGTCCTGCTCATAACCTCGTGATGAGCCTGCAAGCAGACGCATCCCCAGTTGAGCCTTCAGATGAGATCTGCAGTCTTAATGGTAACCTTGTCAGAGATGAGGCGGGGACACCCAGCTAAGCCCTGATTTCTGACCCACAGAAACGGTGAGATAGATCGAGGATTGCTGTTTGAAGCCACCACATCTCATCATTTGTTACCCAGCAACACATAGTTAATATAATCTGCTCCTCTTTTAGGAAGGCTGTGCTGACACTACCATTTAGCCACAAACACACACACAGGCAAGCACACATTCATTTAAACACACATACTCCCACATGCGAACCTGCATGTGTGTTCCTACCACCACCTTCTCACACACATATATTCTCTTGTCCCCATGAATGTCCTTGTACACTCAAAACATACATACAAAGTGTGTGGACACACTTTCTCACTCACAGTCACACATGCATGCCTACTCACATGTTCTCGTAACCAGGAATGCCTACCCACACTTTCCCACATCCACACACTCTCATACACACTCACACACATGAGTACTCACAGACCATGAGTATGAGGAATTCCTTCTCTGTAATGACTTGACATCAGAAAATTTATCATATTTTCTTGTCCCTGGGGTTTTACCTCCCAGTCCCCCCACTGTGAACCCCTGAGGCCAGGGACTGTGCCCTTGTCTGCCTATCCTGAGAGTCTGATGCCCACAAGTATCAATATATTTTCCAGAATTTAACGTTAACCGTCATTCCCTTTTGAAAGTGAAAGTCAATGACTCATTCAGCATTTTGAGTGGCTGCTGTCTTTAGAAGTCTTTTCCCACCAGCTTGCTTCCACTGAGGACAAGAAATTACCTACCCTCTTTCCTGGAAAACAGCCTGCAGGTTTGCTAATGGGGGGTAATGAGACAAAGACAAAAAACATTCTCCAAGCACCTGCTGTGGGCCTAAAACATTGGAAAAGGAAAAGACATAGCGCTCTTGAGAAGGGCACCAACCTTGTTGACATCAGAGACGCTGCCAGGTGTTTCATAATGATGTGACAAAGTGAAGAGTTCAGACACCAATGTGGCAAGAGCAGGAAGTATGATGGTGTCAGTTTCAAGATCCCATAGTCTAACTGCTTGAGCTTGGAACCAGCCCTGCCGTTGGATAGCATGGTACCTAGGGACAACATACTTCACCCCTCTGTGCCTGCTCCTTCCCCCTAGAAAGTGTAAATAACCATACTGTATGCCTCACAGGGCTTTTGTAAGAATTTTTTTTCAAATATTTATTTATTTATTTGAGAGAAAGAAAGAGAATGTGTGGGGAGAGGGGCACAGGAAGAGAATCCCCAAGCAGACTCCCTGCTGAGCACAGAGCCCCACACAGCGCTCAATTTCACAATCCATGAGATCATGACCTGAGCCAAAGCCAAGAGTCAGCGGTTTAACTGAATGAGCCACCCAGATGCCCCACTTTTGTAAGAATTTTGCAAGAATATATGGCACCTGATAGAGGGCTCAGTAAAGAGTAACTATCATTTATTCTTATCATCATTATTAAGTTCAGAAAAAGGAGACACAAGAATGGGTAGGAGTAAGCATAGAAGGCTTCCTGGGAGAAGTGGCACCAAAGCAGGAATAACTGATGGATAGGATCGATTAAGGAGAAAGTACTAAGAATAAAACTGTGGTAGAAGAAACTGCACAAACTGAAAGGAAAAAGAACCATTGGGTTGCTAGCATCCATGACTAAAAGTGGGGACTTCCCAAGAGACGTGAATGATGGAGTTTGAAGCTTACTTTTGCAAAACAGCCATGGGACAAGCAAAGAAAGCTGAACCAAAAGTCTCAGGGACTACATTTCTGTCTCTCAGTGGGTGAGAACAGGGGCTGGATCTGCCATGGTCTGTGGGGATTCACCCTGCACAGCTAATGTGACAGAAGATAAGATCGTGGGTGATCTCACAGGAGACCAACCCCTAGTCCAGTGAAATTATGCATGTGCATCAAGACTATCCTCAACCCCAGCACATGGATTTGGCCAGTGTTTACCTTAGGTAAACAGTTCTGTGTGCACATGAAGATGTCTCCAAAGATAGTCCCTGCAGCATTGATTGCTGGTGAGACCAAATGGAATGGAACATTATACAACAATGTAAAAGGAAAAGGAAACAGTATGAGACTCCCCAACAAATTAAACACAGAACTACCCTATGATTCAGCAACTGTACTTCTAAATACACCCCCAAGGGGTGAAAGCAAGAGCCTGAAGAGAAATTGGTCTACCCATGTTCATAGCAGCATAAGACACAAAAGCCAAAGACATAAGCAACTCAACCCATTCTCAGCTGGAATATACAATGTTCCATTGAATGTGTGTGTGTGTGTGTGTGTGTGTGTGTGTGTGTGTACAATAGAATATTACTCAGCCTAAAAGAGAAAGAAATTCAGACCCAGACTATAATATAAACGAACCCTGAGGACATTATGCTAAGGGAAATAAATCAAACACAAAAGAACAAGTAGTATGTGATTCCATTTCTAGAAGGTACCTACAGTAGGCAACTCATAGAGACAGAGAGTTGCATGGCAGTTGCTAGGGGCCGAGGGGAGGGGGGGTCGGGAATTACTGTACTGGGCATAAAGTTTCAGTTTAGGGAAATAAGAAAGCTCTGGAGATGAATGATGGTAATGGTTATAGAACAACATGTATGTAATGTCACTGAACTATACACTTAAAAATGGTTATAATGGGGGGCACTTGGGTGGCTCAGGGGGTTAAGCCTCTACCTTTGGCTCAGGTCATGGTCTCAGGGTCCTGGAATCAAGCCCCGCATCGGGCTCTCTGCTTGCCAGGGAGCCTGCTTCCCCCTCTCTCTCTGCCTCTCTGCCTACTTGTGATCTCTCTCTGTGTCAAATAAATAAACAAAATCCTTTTTTTAAAAAGTGGTTATAATGGGACTTAGTATGAAAAAAGTAAAATAATTACTTAAAATGATTGAAATGGTAAGTTTTATGTTATATATATTTTACCACCACAACACAAAAAAGAATGGGCTGGATCTGGATGCATTAATATGTGAATGTATTTTAAAGAGGATAGCAGAAAAAAATAGGTGGTGTATGATACTACTGTCTGGGTTTCTGTGTTATAACACACACACGCGCCCGCACATGCACACACACACACACACACACAGCTAGAGGGCCTGGAAACAAATACTCTTGTCTGATAATAGGCATGACCTTGAGAAAAGGGACTAATCTGATGGGCACAGGGCTTGCTGAACCAAGGGCACAGGCTTTCAAGCCACACTATCAACATTCAAAGCCCTCTGAGGGACCTTCACTTCTCTACGCCCCTTGTTTCTTCATCTGTAAAAAAATAAATAATAATAATAATAATAATAGACTTATCCTAGTTGCTAGGATTGTTAAATGAATTAAAACCAATAAAGCCCTTAAAATAGTGCCGGGTCCATAATCCCTTAATAAAAATTAGATGATGATGATGATGATGATGATGATTAGCCTAAGTGCTGAATTGCAGGAAGAATAAAGAAAATTGTTTCGGAGACGGGTTTGCTTGGAAGAAGAGCAGGTAGCCTAGGTCCCCAAACGCCAGGCTCCCTGAAAGGGTTGTTCTCCTAGACGGGAAGTCAAGGCAGGTGCTACACTGGTGGCCTCCCCAGCTCCTATCCCTGTGCAACAGCAGCAATCCCAGATCCCGCATTCGTGGTCCTCCTGCCCAACCTAATTAGTTATTCTCACGCTGCTGTCACTTTGTTCACACTTCAAGGCCCACTAATGGTGCTTAATTGTGTTTACCTTGCCTTTCCCCGGCCCCTTATCTGCTGGGCTCCCAGCTTCCCTGACTGTTTCAACAAACCTGATGAATCCAGATGGGCTAAGTCACTCTCGGAAGCCTGGGACCCAGAAAGAGAGCCCGCCATGGAGCTAACCCAGCACAATGAGGATGCAGGAGGAACGAAAATAGCTCCGTGTGCGGACTCTGCCCCAGCCAGCAGTGCCACCGGGGGTGCGACTCTCCTTTCCTTGTGGTTCAGACTTATCTCCAACAGGGGAGCATGTCACCAGCCCTGCTTACTGTACAGCACCACCTCAAGGTCAGGACGAGGGAAGCCTGTGACAGCAGTTTGCAAAGAGCCATGAAAGCGCAGTGTGGTCTCAGAGGCTGTCCTGCAG
The DNA here is from genome assembly GCF_030435805.1 of Mustela lutreola. Classification (NCBI taxonomy): domain Eukaryota; kingdom Metazoa; phylum Chordata; class Mammalia; order Carnivora; family Mustelidae; genus Mustela; species Mustela lutreola. The sequence continues at coordinate 10,282,419 of NC_081298.1, forward strand.
GTGGGTGGCAAAGCGGCTTGGCGCTGGTCTGGACCCAGGCTCCCAACCCTGGCTCAGCATAGGCAAACCACATCTGTCACCTCACTGGGGTCACTTGGCCCCTCCATGCATAATAGGAGTGCCTGCCTCCCGAGCTGTCAGGCTGCTGAAATCAGCACATTCCCCTGAAGGACCTGCAACTGGGCACAGCCCGGGGTGAGCACTCCAGAACTAGGACAGCTACCGTTCCTGCGAAATTCAATACCAGCAAACCAGCGGGTCACACGACACAGTAGCTTGCAGGGTGAGCTGGTTTTCCTTTCTGAGCTGTTCTGTGTCCAGCTGTTCTCTCACTAATGTACTTGGCGGGGGGTCGGGGGGGAGGCATAAGGTGCCACACCAGGATGTCAACAACATCAAACCAGAAGCCGCATGCTGACCGTAGCCCATTCTATGAGGTTTCACAAAAACACTCAGATTTCAGGCTTCTCTAAGAAAAACAGAGGCTCTGGCTGGATTCTGCTGCGGCAACAATTTTCCCCAAGATGGGCATGCCCTCTCTAGCTATCCATAGCTCCCTACTGTTATGTCAGCCAGACCCTTCCTCACGCACAGTACCTTGTCTTGCCCTGTGGTCATGCAGATTCACCACTCTTGTAATCACAGCAAGACAGACAGAAATGAATCACAGGTGCCTCATGTACCCAAGAAGCCTGGAAACCAGCCGGAGAAACACTCAGAAGTACACAGATGGTAACAGTACAGTGTAGCAGGTGACCAGACTGATCAAAAGCAGCAAACAGACCAGGAGCCCAGGGGTCTCCCTGCAGGAGCGGCTATTTGAGTGGACCCATAAGGATGGACAAGATTGAGAGGGGAGAGTCCGGGATGAAGGAGTGACAAAGACAAAGGCCAGAAATGAGAAAGTGGGGCTGAGCACAGAGAACAGTTCATGTTCAGCCACATGCAAAAGATCTGAGGGTACCAAGGCTAGGAGGGTGGCTTAGAACCATGGGAAGAACTGTAAATGCCAAACAGCATTCAGACTGTCCTCAGAGGGAAACAGAGGCACAATTTGGGGAGAAGAATCAGACTGTGCCGTGAGGAACGCATTTGATTCCAGGTGGGGAGGAATCAGGGAAGCAACGAAAATAATCCAGTAACAAGCTCAGGGGTCTGGACATGTGGAGAGCTACAGTAACAAAGAGGTAAGCCCCTGAATCCCAGAGAAGTCTTTTAAACCCAGACAGTGTGGCCAAAATCAACCACCCGTGCACAGGGATGTCTTCCCTGCTGGCCGAAGGAGACATCGCCTGCTAGCCCTGACTCGTCAAGGGAATGAGCTTTCTAACCTTAAGGTACTCTGAAATCCAATATTCTAGCTACCCCAACCATTGAAAAAATGGCCGGCCTATTGGCAGGTGTGATGCGATCAAACCTGCACAAACATGCAGTTCCAGACATGGACCCTTCCATCAAACCTTCCTGAGCCCCAGCTGGGTAGAGAGAAGTTTCTTTCCTACATAGTAAGTGACACGCTTCTAGTCTATAACCATAAAACAGAGTCATATTTTCTCTGATATTCAAGGTTCGCTGGCCCTAAGCTAAGCCATCCCTTGCCCATACTGGCAGAGACACCAAGAATTTCCCCCAGGGAAATGTACACATTCTTTTTGTTTGTGATTATGGTAAAGTACACATAACATAAAATTTACCATCTTAGCCATTTGTAAGTGTACTGTGTTAAATACATTCTAAATACATTCGCATGGTTGTGTAGCCAATCTCCAGAACTCTCTTTACCTTGCAATTCTGAAACTCTGTATTCATTAAACAACATCTCCCTGCAATCCCTGGTGAGCACCATTCTGCTTTCTGTCTCTATGAACTTGACTGCTCGCTCTAGGGACCTGATCTAAGTGGAATCTACAGTATCTGTCTTTTTGTGACTGGTTTATTTCCCTTAGCATAAGGGAAACAGCATAACCCTGTTCTCAGGGTTCTTCCATGCAGCAGCCTCTGTCATTTTGCTCCCTTTTTTAATTTATTTTTTATTAACATATAATATATTATTTGCCCCAGGGTTACAGGTCTGTGAATCATCAGGCTTATACATTACACATCACTCCCCATAGCACATACCCTTTTAAAGGCTGAATAATATCTATTGTATGAATATACCACATTTTGTTTATCCATTCATCAGTGAACACTTGGAATGTGATTGATGGACATTTGGGTTGCTTCCATCTTTCAGCTATTATGAACAAGGCTGCTTTGAATATGGGTGTACTGATATCTTTTCCAGACTCCGCTTTCAAGTCCTTTGGGCATATACCCAGAAGTATGATTGCTGGATCATATGACAATTCTTTAGTTTTTTTGAGGATTCATCACACTGTTCTCTGTGGTGGCTGCACCACTTTACATTCCCACGAACAGTGCACGAGGGTTCCAATCGCTCCACATCCTTGCCAACACTTGACATTTTCTGTTTTTTGGCAGTAGCCATCCTAAGGGGTGTGAGGTGATATCTCATTGTGATTTGGATTTGCATTTCTCTTGCGATGAATGATGTTGAGCATCTTTTCATATGCTTTTTGGCCATTTGTGTATCTTCTCTGGAGAAAGTTCTTTGCTCATTTTTAAATTAGGCCCATGTTGTGATGAGCACTGGGTGTTATATGCAACTAATGAATCGTTGAACACTACACGATGTACTATATGTTGGCTAACTGAACAGAGCACTAAAAGTAAATACATAATACATCTCCCTGCAATCCCATAATACATAATACACAAACAAGCAAATAAATAAAAAAATAAATATAAAGCTGTTCTTTTGTTGTTGAGTTGTAGGAGTCCTTTATGTAGATATTAACCCTTTATGAGATATATGATTTGCAAATATTTTCCCTCGTTCCATAGGTTGCCAGTCCGACCACATCCTTAAGGACCACCATTCCCAAGATGTTTATATCAACCTTTAAATCATATCTATTTCCAGGGGCACTGAATCAAGATGGCAGAGGAGTAGGAGACTTAAATATCACTGGGTCCAGGGAATTCAGCTAGATGGTTATCAAACCATCTGAACACCTACAAACTCAAGGGGAGTTAAGAAGAGCAGCAATTCTAGGAACAGACAATTGACCGCTTTCTGGAAGGTAGGTTGTGGGGAGAGGTGAATCCGAGGCGATATATGGAAAGGTAGGTAGACCATGGGGGGAGGGGCCGGCTCCCAGCAAGCGGAGAGCAGTAGAGCACAAAATCAACTTTGAGAACTTTAAGAAGTCTGCTCCACTGAGGGACATTGCTCCAGAGGCTAATGGGGAGTGGAGCCTTCACTGGGACAGTGTGGTCTCAGGACCCACGGGGTGACAGAAAGACCCCGCGTCCCTGAGGGTGGCAGAGCTCCCAGGTATGGAAACAGGGAAGCCAGCTACAGAGATGCAGCCAGGAAATGCGTTCTCAGCTCGCGGTTACCTTAAACCATGATCCAAGGCACACTCGGGCCACTACTCTTTGATCAGGGACCCCACAAGTGGCAGATCCGGGGAGACTCACCTTCCTCCTCTGGGAGAAACAGTGCAGCAGGAATCGGCTGGGTTTGGAGACTCCAAACAGGGCCCTGCGCCAGAGATAGAAACGCTCCATCACAGGCCAGGTGAGCTCAGAGCACCGCCAGAGACCCAGGAGAGGGGAGGGATTGGCTGCTTCTCCCTGAAGATGCACTGAGGAGCTGGGACCCCTGAGTTTCAGCTCCTTTGGGAGGGAGACTGGGAGGCCGCCATTTTCATTCTCCTCCTCCAAAGCTCTACGGAAAGCGTTTAGGGAACAAAAGCTCCAACAGCAAACCCGAGCAGATTTGCTCTCCGAACCAGACCACTTAGCCTGGCCCCTGGCAAGGGCAGCGGCAATTCCACCTCCAGCAAAGACTTTTGAGAATCTCTGCAACAGCCCCTGCCCCCCCCCCCAGGAGATCAGCAAGAACATCCAGCCAAGACTAAGCCCACCGATCAATGAGAACTGCAAAACTTCAGAGCTACGGAATACAGTCATAGAATTCATGGCTTTTCCCCCCATGATCCTTTAGTCTTCCAAAGTTAAATTTTTCAAATCTTATTTTTTTCTTGTTCTATTTTTAAGTTTTTCCTCTTTCTTATTTTAATGTTTTTGAACTATTTTACCTTATCAATACCTTTTGAAAAAATCTTTTGAGGGGTGCCTGGGTAGCTCAGTTGTTAAGCATCTGCCTTCAGCTCAGGTTATGATCCACTGAGGGACATTGCTCATCCAGAGTCCTGGGTTCAAGCCCCACATTGGGCTCCCTGCTCAGTGGGAAGCCAGCTTCTCCCTCTCTGACATGCTCTGCTTGTGTTCCCTCTCTCACTGTCTCCTGTCAAATAAATAAATAATAAAAAATCTTTTTAGATTTTCATTGTTATACTCATATTCTATCCCTTCATTGTATTTAACATATATATATATATATATATATATATATATATATATATATATATTAAGGAAAGAAAAACCTGTATATATATATATATGTATATATATATATATACAGGTTTTTCTTTCCTTAAAATTTTGGGATACAGTTTCTTCTAATAAATCAAAATATATCCTAAATCTAGCACATGGCTTTTTTCTAGTCCCCAGCCTGATCACATTCTTTTCTCTTTTTTTTCCCCCTTTTTTCAATCAACTTCTTATAGTATCAATTCCTTTTTTAGAGTCTCTTTAAAATTTTCACCTTTACAGTCATATTTTATCCTTCATGTTTACCCTTATTTTTGTATATTTATAAGTTTTCCTTCTTCAAAATTTTGGGAGGCAGTTTCTTCTAACAGACCAAAATACACACAAAATCAAGTGTGTGGCTCTGTTCTATTCACCAGTCTAATATATATATATTTTTTTTCCTCCTTTCTTCTCTCCCTGGTTTCGAGTCTCTTCTGATTTGGTTAGTGTATATGTTTCTGGGGTTATTGCTACTCTTTAGTATTGTGTTCTCTCATTCATCTATTCTTCTCTGGATAAAATAACAAGGCAGAAAAACTCACTTCAAAAAAAGAACAAGAGGCAGTACCAAAAACTAGGGACTTAAGCAATATGGTCATTAGTAATATGTCAGAACCAGTAGTTCAGAATGATGATTATCAAGGCGCTATCTGGGTTTGAAAAAAGCATGGAAGATACTAGAGAATCCCTTTCTGGAGAAATATAAGTACTAAAATCTACCCAAGTTGAAATTTAAAAAGCTATTAATGAGGTGCAATAAAAATGGAGGCTCTTACTGCTAGGAAAAATGAGGCAGAAGAGAGAATTAGTGATATAGAAGACCAAATGTTGGAGAATAAAGAAACAGAGAAAAAAAGAGACAACAATTAATGAACCACAAGGGGGCAATTTTGAGAGATAAGTGATACCATAAGATGAAACAATATTAGAATAATTGGGATTCCAGAAGAAGAAGAAAGAGAGAATGGGGTAGAAAGTATATTGGAGCAAGTTATAGTGAGATTTTCCCTAATTTGGAGAAGGGAACAAGCATCAAAATCCAGGAGGCAGAGAGAAACCCTTTCAAAATTAGTAAAAATAGGTCCACACCCCATCATCTAATAGTAAAACTTACAAGTCCCAGTGACAAAGAGAAAATCCTGAAAGCAGCTTGGGACAAGAGGTCTATAACATACAATGGTAGAAATATTAGACTAGTGGAAGACCTATCCACAGAGACCTAGCAGGCCTGAAAAGACTGGTATGATATATTCAGAGCACTAAATGGAAAATATATGCAGCTAAGAATACTATATCCAGCTAGGCTGTCATTGAAAATAGGAGAGATAAAAAGCTTCCAGGACAAACAAAAACTAAAAGAATTTGCAAACACCAAACCAGCCCTATAGGAAATATTGAAAGCGGTCCTCTAAGCAAAGAGACAGCCTAAAAGTAACAGACCAGAAAGGAACAGAGACAATATACAGTAATAGTCACTTTATAAGCAATACAATGACACTAAATTCATATCTTTCAATAGTTACCCTGAATGTAAATGGGCTAAATGCCCCAATCAAAAGACACAGGGTATCAGAATGGATTAAAAAAAACAAGACCCATTGATATGCTGTCTGCAAGAAACTCATTTTAGACCCAAAGACACCTCCAGATTTAAAGTGAGGGGGTAGAAAAGAATTTACCATGCTAATGGACATCAAAAGATGTCCCAATGCTTATATCAGATAAATTAGATTTTAAGCCAAAGACTATAAGAGATGGGGAAGGACACTATATCATACTTAAAGGGTCTGTCCAACAAGAAGATCTAACAATTTTAAATATCTATCTCTCTAACATGGGAGCAGCCAACTATACAAACCAATTAATAACAAAATCAAAGAAACACATTGACAATAATACAATAATAGTAGGGGACTTTAACATGTCTCTCACTGAGATGGATAGATCATCTAAGCCAAAGATCAACAAAGAAATAAAGGGTTTAAATGACACACTGGACAAGATGGATATCACAGATATATTCAGAACATTCCATTCCAAAGCAACAGAATACACATTCTTCTCCAGTGCACATGGAACATTCTGCAGAATAGAGCACATCCTGGGTCACAAATCAGGTCTCAACTGGTACCAAAATATTGGGATCATTCCCTGCATATTTTCAGACCACAATGCTTGGAAACTAGAACTCAACCACAAGAAGAAAGGTGGAAAGAACTCAAATACATGGTGGCTAAAGAGCATCCTACTAAAGAATGAATGTGTCAACCAGGAAATTAAAGAAGAATTCAAAAAATTCATGGAAACAAATGAAAAGGAAAACACAACTGTTCAAACCTTTGGGACATGCTTCCCTCCTGAGGGGAATGCATATAGCAATACAAATCTTTCTCAAGAAACAAAAAAGTCTCAAATACACAACCTAACCCTACACCTAAAGGAGCTGGAGAAAAAAGAGCAAAGAAAACCTAAATCGAGCAGAATAAGAGAAATAATAAAGATCAGAGCAGAAATCAATGAAATAGAAACCAAAAGAACAGTAGAACAAATCACAAAACTGGAAGCTGTTTCTCTGAAAGAATTAATAAGATTGATAAACCCTGGCCACACTTATTAAAAAGGAAAGAGAAAGAACGCATATTAATAAAATTGTGAATGAAAGAGGAGAGATCACAACCAACACCAAGAAGTACAAACAATTATAAGAACATATTATAATGAACTATACACCAGCAAATTTGACAATCTGGAAGAAATGGATGCATTCCTAGAGACATATAAATTACCAAAACTGAACCAGGAAGGAATAGAAAACCTAAACAGACCCATAACCATTAAGGAGATTGAAGCAGTCATCAAAAATCTCCCAATAAACAAGAGCCCAGGACCAGACATCTTCCCACGGGAATTCTACCATACATTTAAAGAAGAATTAATACCTATACTCCCGAATCTGTTCCAAAAAATAGAAGTGAAAGGAAAACTTCCAAACTCATTTTATGAGGCCAGCATGACTTTGGTCCCAAAACCAAAGACCCCATCAAAAAGGAGAATTACAGACCAATGTCCTTGATGAACATGGATGTAAAAATTCTCACCAAAATACTAACCAATAGGATCCAACAGTACATTAAAAGGATCATGCACCACCACCAAGTGGGATTTACTCATGGGCTGCAAGGTTGGTTCAACATCTGCAAATCAATCAATGTGATGCAATACATTAATAAAAAAAAGAACAAGAACCATACAATACTCTCAATAGATGCTGAAAAAGCATTTGACAAATACATACAAATACAGCATCCTTTCTTGATCAAAACTCTTCACAGTGTAGGGATAGAGGGGACATACTTCAATATCATAAAAGCCATCTATGAAAAACCTACAGCAAATATCATTCTCAGTGGGGAAAAACTGAGAGCTTTTCCCCTAAGGTTAGGAACACAGCAGGGCTGTCCACTATCACCACTGCGATTCAACATAGTACTAGAAGTCTTAGCCTCAGCAATCAGAAACAAAAAGAAATAAAATGTATCTGAATTGGTCTGAAGAAGTCATGCTCTCATTCTTCGCAGAGATATGATACTTTGTGTGGAAAACCCAAAAGGCTCCACTCCAAAACTGTTAGAACTCATACAGGAATTCAGTAAAGTGGCAGGATATAAAAATCAATGCACAGAAATCAGTTGCATTTCTATACACCAACGGCAAGATAGAAGAAAGGGAAATTAAGGAGTCGATCCCATTTACAATTGCACCCAAAACCATAAGATACCTAGGAATAAACCTAACTGAAGAGTCAAAGAATCTGTACTCAGAAAACTATGAAGTACTCATGAAAGAAATTGAGGAAAACACAAAGAAATGGAAAAACATACCATGCTCATGGACTGAAAGAACAAATATTTTGAAAATGGCTATGCTACCTAAAGCAATCTACACATTTAATGTAATCCCTATCGAAATACCATCAATGTTTTTCAAAGAAATGGAACAAATAATCCTATAACTTATATGGAACCAGAAAAGACCCCAAATAGCCAGAGGAATGTTGAAAAAGAAAACCAAAGTTGGTGGCATCACAATTCCAGACTTCAAGCTCGATTACAAAGCTGTCATCATCAAGACAGTATGGTACTGGCACAAAAACAGACACGTAGATCAATGGAACAGAATAGAGAGCCCAGAAATATACCCTCAACTCTATGGTCAACTAATCTTCGACAAAGCAGGAAAGAATGTCCAATGGAAAAAAGACAGTCTCTTCAACAAATGGTGTTGGGGAAAATTGGACAGTCACATGCAGAAAAATGAAACTGGACCATTCCCTTGCACCACACATAAAAATGGACTCAAAATGGAGGAAAGACCTCAATGTGAGACAGGAATGCATCAAATTCCTTGAGGAGAACACAGGCAGCAACCTCTTCAACCTCAGCCCCAGCAACTTCTTCCTAGAAACATTGCCAAAGGCAAGGGAAGCAAGGACAAAAATGAACTTTTGGAACTTCATCAAGATCAAAAGCTTTTGCACAGCAAAGGAAATGTCAACAAAACCAAAAGACAACTGACAGAATGGGAGAAGATATTCACAAATGACATCTGATAAAGCGCTAGTATCCAAAATCTATAAAGAACTTATCAAACTCAACACCCAAAGAATAAATAATCCAATCAAGAAATGGGCAGAAGACATAAACAGACATTTCTGCAAAGAAGACATCCAAATGGCCAACAGACACATGAAAAAGTGCTCGAGATCACTCAGCATCAGGGAAATACAAATCAAAACCACAGTGAGATACCACCTCACACCAGTCAGAATGGCTAAAATTAACAAGTCAGGAAATGACAGATGTTGGCAAGGATGTGGAAAGAGGGAAGCCCTTCTACACTGTTCATGGGATTGCAAGCTGGTGCAGCCACTCTGGAAACCAGCATGGAGGTTCCTCAAAAAGTTGAAAATAGAGCTATCCTATAACCCAGCAATCGTACTACTGGATATTTACTCTAAAGATACAAACGTAGTGATCCGAAGGGGTCCGTGCACCTGAATGTTTGTAGCAACATTGTCCACAATAGCCAAACTATGGAAAGAACCTAGATGTCCATCAACAGATGAATGGATAAAGAAGATGTGGTACATATATACAATGGAATACTGCAACCATCAAAAAAACCAAAATCTTGCCATTTCCAATGACATGGATGGAACTAGAGGGTATTGTGCTGAGTGAAATAAGTCAATCAAAGAAAGACGATTATCATATGATATCTCTGATATGAGGAATTTGAGAGGTAAGGCAGGGCTGTGGGGGGTAGGGAGAGAAAAAAATGAAACAAGATGGGACTGGGTAGAGAGACAAACCATAAGAGACTCTTAATCTCAGAAAACAAACTGAGAGTTGCTGGGGGGGGAAGGATGGGGTGGCTGGGTGATGGACACTGGGGATGGTATGTGCTATGGTGAGTGCTGTGAAATGTGTAAGACTGATGATTCACAGACCTGTACCCCTGAAGCAAATAATACTTGTGTGTTAATAAAATCAATCAGCCAATCAATCAATCAAACCTATTTCCAAAGTTGCTCTTTGGAACAGCTCCCTCCTAGAACCAATTCTGGACCTCATTCTCAGCTCTTCTACCAGGACAACTGACAATGAAAGTATATGTTCCTTTTAAAAGATTTTACTCCTACATACCATAACTTTGACTGATATTCACAAAACAATCCAAAGTCAAGATACTTCCCCTAGGAGGAGTGATTCAGGTTCAGATTTATTCAAGAGCAATTTATTATACATATATTCTTATGCATTATTATATATTATATATGTATATTATTATACATATGTTCTTATATATTATTATATATAAACATATAATGTATATATAACAAATAATACGGATAATATACACAGGACATATAATATACATATAAAATACATACAAAAATTCATATAATATACATATATTCTTACATATTATCAATACATGTATTATTATACATATAGTCTTGAAATTGTGCATGGGACTTGGGTTGTAAGAGAGTGAACTTTTTGTCAACAATTTGAAAAGTGTTGGAATTTTAGGCTAAATTTTGCACAAACTGCAGCATTAAGAAACTGCAGCATTAAGAGTTTTCCAGAAAAAGAAAGAAAAAACAATTTATAACTCTGGACATAAACAGACTGATTCAGTAACATTGATTTTTCAGAAAGTCCTTAACTTGCAAAACTTAACTAAATGTGAGTGCTGACCGAAGAGTAAATTAGAGTTGAAAGATATTATTGGATCCCTACATTCACTGTGAAATATTTTGGGGATGATGATAAAGAGATGTTAATAAAGTTAATAAAAACAGGAGAAATGTTAACTGGAAAGTCACACTATATTTCATAGTGATGTTCCTCTAGTATGATAAACTACTGAGGAATAATTAGATATAATAATCATATTATTTATGTCTAACTCCTATATCAAGACCCACTGCAGTATTTATGAATCTTAGATAGTTTTTATCATTAAGTTTCTTTCACCAAGTATGATTATTCTCTTTAGTGTTTCACTGAGTGCAGTAAAGGTAGAGCTGTAGTGTGAATGATGATTTTTGGTAGCACAGAAAAAAAATAATTTTAATTTAGTAACATTAGAGAATCTTGTATTGCATTTGAATTTTGGCTATGTTTTTTGTTTATGCCAACCGATTTTGATTTTCCATTTATCACAGTGATACAAAGTTTCTGTTTAAAATCAATCTATTTAACCCAAAAGAGTAAGTTGGCATAAAGACAAGCTTTAAGTCAATAATAGCATGGGTATTGTACTACAGCATGGTTGTGGTAAACAGTTATGACAAAGACAGAAGGCAGAACACTAAAGTTTGTAAAATATTGCTCTTAAATGAAAGCGAATTTTGATAGGATCTAAGACAACTTCTTGGGCATTGTTTCCCTCTAATTATATTCTTTTAAAATAATTTCCTACCATTGCACTATCTTAGCATAGCAGTCTTTAATGCATATTCGTTGGGTAATTGAGTGAATAATCCATCCGTAGAAGAAACTTACCAGAAGACCCACAGTATCATTCCTGATTCATTTCAGTCATAGAGACAGTAACAAAAACATTCCAATACATTAAATATTTATTATACATCAAGCACTTCGGTAAATGTTTACATATATCATATTAAATCTCTATAACACTTTATTCAGTAAGTATTTATTCTCCCCTTCTTACACAAGAGTAAGACCAAAGTCTCTTGCCCAAGTATATCAAGTGTGGTCTGAACCTCAAGGACATTTGTGGCTTACTTAACAAAACACCTATAGGTGAATGGTTCCAGGTTCATTCAGAGGCTCACAGAGGTCAGGCATCGTATGATTCTCCTGCCTTACCTCATGGTTGCAAGATGACTGCCACAGGCCCACACATCACATCCTCACATGAGCGCTCCAGGAAGGAGGCTATGGGAGTTGACACCAGCCATCTCTCCTCTCCAGAACATCTCATTCTAGGAGCGATCTCTTCTCCAGAAGCCACTACCATATTTCCCCGTGCATCTCATTGGCCAGAAGTGTGTCATACAGCAGCCCCTTGCTGCAAGGCAAGCTGGGAAGAGGCCAGTATGTAGCACTAGGTTGTGGGCATCATGAGTCACAGTTTATGTCCATTAAAGACTAAGTTCTTCGAAGGGAGAGGTACCCTAGACATTAACAAGAATAGAGAGGAAAGTGACATTCACAGCAACGTGAAGGGAAGCAAAAGTGGTCCCCAGCCTATGAGGTGGTCAGAGCTCGGAAGGCTGGGAAGAAATCGTTTTGTGAATCTTTAAAGGCAGTGTTTCTCAATCCAAGCACAACCAACACTTGGGGAGGATAATCCTGTTTTGCGGGGGACATCCTGTGGCTGGAGGACAGCGCGCATGACATTACCCCCTGCTGAGGACGAGTGTCCTTGGATGGTCCAGCAGGATGCCCAACCTCGGTGAAGATACCTGTGCCCCAAAGATGGGACAGATACAAGGGGTTCTTGCTGCCTTGACAATTATGGGGGAGATAGAAAACCCCACTAATGACTGACATTGAATTTACCACCAGACTGAAATGCGTGTCCAATTTTTATGGGCTAAGACTTATACCTACTGAGTTTATACCCCTGAGAGGTCAAGTGTAGACATATGCCAAATTCCCTGGGCCAGTGGGGGCACCCCAACATCCCATGCGAATGACTCAACACCCGTCAGACCACCCATCACGGCTCCCTGGTTTTTAAGACCAGTCACCTCAGCTCCTGGATGTTCCACCTGCCTGTGCCTTTGGCCCAATCAGCTCTTATCCTTCCAGGGACATGGACCAGGCTCCCCAATTATGAATCCAGGAGTAAGCAGCAACCTGGACACAGGCCCGTATGAGGACAAGTCTTGGCTGCAAACGTGACACAACAGGACCGTATTTACAGTGATATAATTAATTAATGTTCCATGTGTGTGTTGAGTAGGAGAGGAGAAGGGGGGGTGGTTTTCATTTTTGTCAACCATTTGAAAGGTGTCGGAATCTTGTGCTGAATTTTGCAGGAAACTGTGTCATTAGGAGTTTTCCAGAACGAGAAAGAGAAGGCCGTTTATAACCCCGGACATGAACAGGCTGGTGCAGTAACATTGATTTTTCAGGAAGTCTATAACCTGCACAAGTTAAGTATATAGGAATGCTGAATGCCGTATAATTTACTGTTGACAGGCATTATTATTATTGTTACATAACTAATAATTAATGTAAATATTATGTGGAAACTTTCCTAATCTCACCTGGGCATGCTGGAGTTCTTGGTCAGCCTGAGTCCCAAGTAACCCTATTGTGCAGTCCTGGCCATGAAGATTTTCAGGGTTCATCAGACCTCAGGGTTTCCCTTGGGTCTTCAGAAGGCAGGAGGCTGGCACGGCATCCAGAGGGAGCCCAGGAGCAGGCAAGGAGGCAGAGTCCAGTCAAGACCACTGGGGCTGGGGCGCTTGGGTGGTTCAGTCAGTTAAGTGTCTGCCTTCAGCTCAGGTCATGATCCCAGGGTCCGGATCAAGCCCTGAGTCAGGCTCCTGCTCACCAGAGAGTCTCCTTCACCCTCTCCCTCTGCTGCACCCCCTACTTGGGTTCTCTCACTCAAATAAATAAATAAAATCTTAAAAGAAGGAAAAAAAAGACAAAGACCACCAGGGCCAACTGCATGGGTGTACAAGCTGTGGCACCCCTGCCCGCCCACATTCAGAAGGGCCCTGCACTTGGTTGAATGCTCCATTGTTGCCATCTTTAAAAAAATTTTTTTTTAAGATTTTATTTATTTATTTGACAGAGATCACAAGTAGGCAGAGAGACAGGCAGGGAGAGAGAGGAGGAAGCAGACTCTCTGCAGAGCAGAGAGCTGGACGTGGGGCTCCATCCCAGGACCCTGGGATCATGACCTGAGCCAAAGGCAGAGGCTTTAACCCACTGAGCCACCCAGGTGCCCCACCACCTTAAAATTCTTAATTTTTTTTTTTTAACAAGGTCCCTGCTTTTTTGTTTTGCACTGGACCCTGCAGATGACACAGTCAGTCCAGAAGACCTCCCACCACAAGGAGCGAAGCCCTCAGAGGGGCCGGGTCTGGTTCCCTGGACTCCAGGTGAGGCCCAGCGTGGGGTCTGCAGAATTAGCTACTGAGAGCAAGGCAGGGGGGCGCCTTGGCTCTCGAAGAATTTGCGAGGCAATTTCCTGCCTCTGCCACTCAGTAGGTCTGAGGCCTGGAAACTTGACTAACCTCTGTCTCTCGATTTGCTCATCTGAGTGAGAGCAGTGGTCATGGTACTACCTTTAAGGGCTTCTACATGAGATGGTACATAAAATCGCACAGCCGCAGGCATCTCTTATACTAGGAATGCAGGAATCCGAGACACTTATTGCCCTAACCATAGCTACACTTCACAAATATAATTCCATGAACGTTGCTGAAGATAAAATTACCCACATTTTGCATGGAGCATCAGAGCGACCCAGCGGACTAAAGGACTCACCCTGTCCTCAGAGCTGAGAGAGTGCTGGAGCCAGGATTCAAACCCTGGGCTACCAGGCTCAACGATGGTCATCTTTCCGCCATGGCTCATTTCCTCAGGGCTCTTCCCATCCTTGCCAACAAGTCCTATCCCTGGATCAGGCTGGTGGAATCACCAGGGGGTTTGCAGCCGGGGGCAGGTCTTGGCCAAGTCTGTGGCTGCTACAGGTGTGTCTTGAGAGTGTCTGTCCCAATATGCAGTTGGGGCTCAGCTTCCCAGCCCTAGCCATTCACGGCAGAACCCGCTGTTACCAGTTTACCAACTGCTCGTACTCACAAGCGTGTTCTTGCTGTTACCTTTATCGAAATGCTATCAGACTTGACTTTCCCTGATAAAAATTGTTTGCCAAACACCAGTAAGGTGCCTGGAATGGTCCTGGGTGGCTGATGGAGGGGTCGGAGCTGGGAAACAAAGAGGTAGCAGACTGATGGCCCTGTCTCAAAGAGCTCATCTTCTTCCTGGAAATTCTGACCGGTTCTCTCATTCACTCATGCATTCGTCTGTTCAGGTTTTCCACTACAAATGTTATTGAACAATTCACAAAAATGATAGGCAAATGTCTATTAATCATACAAAAAAGATGCTCAACCTCACTTATAATAAGAAAAATGCAAATTTTTAAAAAGATTTTATTTATTTATATGACAGAGAGAGACACAGCGAGAGAGGAAACACAAGCAGAGAAGCAGGCTTCCTGCCGAGCAGGACCATGGCCTGAGCCGAAGGCAGACACTTAACCATCTGAGCCACCCAGGAGCCCCAAGAAAAATGCAAATTAAACCACACTAGGAACCTACCTCTCCCTTTCAGATTGGCTAAAGTGCAAAGATGTAAAAATGTGTGGCTTTGACCAAGTTTGGAGGAAAGCGGCTCTCTTGAACGTTGTAAGAGGTGAAGGGAAATGTGATAACCCTATGAAGGATGTTGACAATATCTACAGAATTACGGATCACTTGTGCTTTGATTTCAGCATCTACCCTAATGAGACGCTGGCCAAAGTGGGAGAAGACAGACACACTGCGGCCCTATTTGCAGGAGCAAAAAGCAGGAAGCAACCGAATGTTCACCAAAAGGAGAACGCTAATTAAAATGTGGTATTGCAACACAGCAGAGTTCCACATGGCAGTAAAAGAGAATGAGGGGTGTCTATCAACGTGCTGCTGCAGGGCGAGCTCTGTAACCCATGGCTAAGGGAAAGAAGCAAGGGAAAGACCATGTATACGACGCTATTAATCTAAGAAAAGGACAGATATTTTATATATATACATATATATATATACACACACATTTGGTTATGTATTCATGGTCGATAATATGTATCTTTGATCTTATGTTTTTAAGATTTTATTTATTTGAGAGAGAGAGAGAGAGAGAGAGAGTGTGTGTGTGTGTGTGTGTGTGTGTGCATAAGCAGGCAGGAGGGACAGAGGGAGAAGTAGAGCTCTGCTGAGCAGGAAGCCTGACTGGGGGGTCAATCCCAGGACCCTGAGATCATGACTGAAGGCAGTCATGACTGAAGGCACGAGCTGAAGGCAGAGGCTTTAACTAACTGAGCCCCCCAGGTGCCCTTATTCGATCCTATTTTGCAAAGATGAAAGGATAAGCCACAAAGAGACCCTAAAGATTAGAATGGAAGGACAGACGAGAGTGGAGGTGGCAGGAATAAGGGACGGACCCAGTTTGGGGACCCAATTTTGCGCAGCCACTGTAACTAATTACCATAAGTGGTGGGGCTTAAAACAACATAAATTTTTTCTCTTACAGTTCTGGAGGTCAAAAGTCCAAAAAGGGGTGTCACTGGACTAAAGTCAAGGCACTAGCGGGGCTGCGTTCCTTCTGGAGGCACCAGGGCAGACGGGCTCCTAGACTGGCAGCCTCCGGAGGCTGACTGCATCCCTTGGCTGGAAGCCCCCTCTCCATCCTCGAAGCCAGCGAGGCAGCAAGCACCCTGTGTCCTCTCTGAGCTCTGCACACATTACCTCAATTCCTCTCTGGATCTGACACTTCCGCTTCCCTATGATTCCATCAGGCCCACGTGTTCCAACAAGGTGGTATTTGAAATTGTGCAATCACTCACGCGGTCACCTGAGTATTGTTTCTCTTCTCCCCAAGTCTCTAGAACATGGGTTTTGTGTGGGCAGGGACAGATCTGTCTTATTTGATTTCATGTTCCCAATGTCTGGCTCATAGTAAACAATCGATCAACCAATCGATTAATAGATAGACATGCACACAGTAACTGATAATGATAACAAGTTACCCTCCAGAGTAATACCGGGGAAAAGAGGTCCCACAACCCACAAAACCGTCAGCTTACACTCGAGATCGGTAACTCTCCACCTGGCACAGTTTTGCTTTCTGAGGGATTTTCATTATTTTTTATCGAAGTGGTTTTTATTTGTCACGACTTTAGGGGTGGGTGCCGCCGGCGTCTAGTGGGTAGAGACCAGGGGTACCGCTGAAAACCCCTCCAGGGCACAGCAGCCCCTCACAACTAAGAATGATCCTGCTCCAAACGTCAATATTGCCAGTTTGAGAAAACGTGCCTAGGAACACAACATTTTCGATTTGGAACAAGAACAAGTTGCTTGTTCAACGGGTGAGCAAACTGAGGCCCCGGAAAGGAAGAAGCATGTCCACAGAGATGGAATAAGGAAGTGGCCGAGCAGGCCGCTGAGCCATGGGGCCGTGCGGGAGGGAATGAGAATGTGTTCAAGCTGCCCCACAGAGAAAACGAGGGCCTCTCTCCCCAGCCCCAGTAACAAACAGGGCTTGGCAGCAGGCAGCAGGGGCTGGCTGAGCCCCACCTCTAGCCCTTGCACTTGGCACAATGAGCTGTACTCAGCACCGAATGCCAAGTCCCAGCAATTAGCTGCGGCAGGCCCACTAGCCGACTTCACACTGGGCTACTGGCCCAGACTGCTGTAGACACGTGCCCTCCGCATCTAGATGCCTTGGCAACCACGGGCGATGTTCTTGCCATCCCTGGAGCTGGGACCACAGGGCTCTGGCCACGGGGTATCTCCCACCTGCTACTGAATGGCCTGTGGGCCCTGGAACAAAGAAGGGAAGATTACAGTTTTCCCTCTGGCTCTTTCTGCGGCTCTGTTGGGAGCACACAGCCCTGCCCAGGATCCTCTCCCACCTCCAGAGAGGAGCTCCCTTTGGTGTGAGGGAGAGAAGAACAAGGGATCTTCTTCAAGCAAAGAACAGGTCTTTGCTTGAGACACCTATCAAGCCGGAATAAAGATCTTGTCCGAGGCCCCTAGAAAAAGCTGGGTGTCTCGTGTATTGATGGGTAACAGAACACCTGGGATCTTAAGAATTCTATGGATTTTTTCATCAGAACCCAATTTCAATGGACCGGTTGGGCTGAACACATCTGTCACTCTGAGGTCCTCACGGTGACCAGCGACACATTTTTGCTTCTAGACTTGGAATTTCTGAGTCAACAATGGAAGCGGGCACTGGCAGCAGAGACTAAAACAACCAGTCTGTCCAAGATTCTGCCACTTGCAAAGCACTCCCACATCCTGAATCATACTGGTTCTTCACAACCATCCAGAAAGGGATGTAGAGCAGGGATTTTTAGCTGTGTTTAGCAGATGACTAGCTGGGCTCCGAGGGCACCATGACTTGTCCAGAGTCACAGACCTGCTGATTGGGAGAGCTGACGTTCAAATTCAGGCCTTGTGATTCTCTGTCTTCTCTCCACTATACACATACTGCTGGAAATGTTGGTGACCAGTCGAAGTCCAGCCAGTTCTTTGGGTCACCCGTCTGCCCACCAGGAGGTCCCTGAAACTCTTTAGCCAAGCCCTGGGTTTCCAAACAACAGTTTTTTGGATCACTTTCTCCCAGCTTCTCCATGCCCTTGGGAGGCTGACGGGTACTTGTCCCCATCTTCTGATTGGGCCTGGCCAAGTGGGAGCCTCAGTAAGATCAAAGGGGGGAGGGGAATGGGGTTGCATCAGGCTGCTTGAGTCCCTCAATGAGAGGGTCACTGGTCCACTCAAGGCAGCTCTCTCTGTCCCCAGAGCACTCTCCCTCTGGATTCCAGTAACTGCTTCCTCCTCTAATCACTTCTGACCCAAGGGTAATAACCACTAATCAAAATACACAGCATATCAAACGATGACAAAAATCTAAGGAGAAAAGGAAAGCAGGATACAGGATGAAGAGGTCTAGAGGGGTGGGGTTGTTAGAATTTTAAACTGGGAGACCAGGAAAGACTTCACCAAGAACGTGACATTGGAGCAAAGACCTAAATACAAGTGAATGCCCAAGCCATGCAGATATCCCGGGGAAGAACTCTCCAGATGCCGGGTGTATTGGAGCAAGGAAAACCGGAGCAGGTGCTCAAGGGGTGGCCCAGGGCACAAGGGGACTGACAGACCCAGCAGAGGGACTGGACCGGGGGGGAGTGCAGACAGGGCAGAAGCCAACGAGAATGGGGTTTAGGGGATGGTGGCTCAACACAGAGACCAGAAAAAGAACACAAGGGACAGGCGACATGGACACAGCATCTGCGACTCCGCTCTGAGCCCTTCAAGAAGTAATTGCTGAATCAGTTGACCATGCTTGGCCTTGGACAGTGCTCCCCCTGGGCTGCCCATATCACTCACCCAGGCTATTTTTCCACCCTTCGTTTATCACCTGTCATTCCATATGAATCCGTTTACTTGTTTAATATTTAAAGTGCATGAAACAAAGACCTTACTTGTCATAGCCAAAGCCATAGCCCCAAGATCCAGTCAAAGATTCGGCACACAGCAGGTGCTCAATAAATGCTTGTTTAAAGACGAATGGGTACATCGATGACCATGCAAACTACTCCTACTGCTGATGCTAATTTTTTTTCCTCCAGATTTCTCATTCCAGCCCACATGAATGGAAATGCAAGAACTACAGCTTTACCACTGAGAACAAAGTATATCTTTAAAGCACTCACGGTCCTTGAATCAACAAAGCATTCGGCACACAGTAGGTGATTAATAAATACACACAGTCTCGACCAGGGATGTCACCTGGAAGCCCTAATTCAGCCCTAAACCCATCCCACAATTCCTGAATGCCACAGTGTCCTATTTTAAATATGACCATTTATGTTTTTCTTGCCTTCTCTGCCCACCTGTCCCGTGGAAATTCTGCCTCAGTAAGTCCGAGGGACCCACATTGTGTGGAAGAGAATAGAAGCTGTTTCCACAGAAATGAAAGGAGAAAATGATAACTTTCCTTTGCTTTTTTTTTTTTTCTTACTTTAAAAGGAAGCTCTTGAAAATAAATGGGAGGCCCCAAGGGGAACAAGGCATAAAGTATACACCATAATGATGTTCTGAAAAGAGAACAAAGAAATTGCCAGAGACCACCATTTTGGGCAGCTGGAAGAGATTCGGCTAGCTTGGGAGTGTGAGGGGACCAGACCTAGAAGGAGCAAGAACAGAATTCAAGTCAGCACCAAGAGAGCCTGGGAAGACAAAGTTACCCCCACACACCACCACACGCCAGTGAAGTGACCTCCTTGGGCTCTACAGAGCCAGGCAAGGGCCCCCCTTGGGCAGTTGCTCAGAGACCCCCAGCAATCCAGCTAAGCACTAACTGAAGGGTGAGGGTCAGCCTTCTTGTCAACAGTCCAACATACTTCCGCACTCCATCCCCCTCCAGCCTTCCTGATGGCCAGAGAGACGCTGGTCGTCTATGGGAACAGAAGTCCCAGCACTCGGAACCATCTGGGCCTGGATGGTGAATGGCCAAGCCCAGAGCAAGGGTTACATGAGACCTTTACTTCTGTGAGCCTCTGTTTCCTCCTCTGGAAAGTGGAGAGGGTGATACTGGACCACCACAAGCCACCAGCTGGCAGATGGAAAGAAGGGGGCTTTCCCTCCCCCGGAAGTGCCCTTGGTCGCCTCGGTGCAGGATGAGCTTGGGGGAGGAGGTGGGAAGGAGACGAGAGCCAGCCTGGCACAAATCAGAGAGGGCTGCCCTCAGAGCTTGCCTCTAAAGGAGAGGAAGCCAGGTCGTCTGTTCCGGAAGTGCTCTTCTGGAAGAAGAGATGATGGGACCAAGGTGACCAGCACTCATTTACCGAGCCATCCAGTCATTTGTTTGACAAATATTTAATATTTAAGATGTTAATAAAAATTTCTGATGTGCCAAGTACACCGTGTGAGACTCTGGGAATAAAGCTCTGAAAAGGGGAGTGTAGAGTTCAGTGAGGCTGACAAGTACTTAAAGATACTTGAAGACATATATTTAACATAGTTGTAAAAAGTGCTGCAAGGAAAAACAACAGAGATTGCTACTGTCAAGAACTGTGGAAGGTCTGAGATTGACCCTCTTTGCTGCTAGCGAGTTAGCCTGCTGCAGCTTTATGGAGGCTGGCAGAAGCCATGAGAGACCCCTGGGCCAGAGACGAGGGACAGTTTACTATTCACAGCACAGCAGTAATCAGAGAATCAGCATTTTCCTGCTCCCATTCCCCAAGTTCCAGTTCCCACACGGCAGTGCAAAGACATGCAATGAGTCACCTTATGGGCTAGGATAGGAACTCTGAGCTTAGAGAACCCAAAGTGTGTGTGTGTGTGTGTTAAATGCACATCATGTAAAATTTACTATGTTAGCTATTTCTTTTTTTTATGTTATTTATTTATTTTAGATGGAGAGAGCAAGCAGGGGGTAGGGGCAGAGCAGGAGGGAGAGAGAGTCTCAAGCCGACTTTGTGCTGAGCATGGAGCCCCGTGCAAGGCTCAAGGTCAGGACCCTGAGATCATGACCGGACCTGAAACCAAGAGTCGGGTGCTTAACCAACTGTAACCACCCAGGCTGCCCTATCTTAACCAATTCTAAGGGTACAGCTCCGTGTTATTCAATATATTCTCATGGTTGTGCGACAGATCACCAGAGCTTTTCCTTCTTGAGAAACTGAAACATCAAACCCATCAAACAACAACTCTCATTTGCCCTTTCCCCAGCCTCTGATGATTATCACTCTACCTTCTGTCTCTCTGAATCCAACTACTCTAAAGATCCCATCTAAGTGGAATCATACAGTGAGTTTTGTGACTGGTTTGTTTCACTTAGCATCATGTCCTCAAGGTTCAAGCATGTTGTAGCCTGTATCAGAATTCCCTTACTTTTTCAGTCTGAATAATATTTGGAAACCCAAATCTTTTATAGCAGACAGTAAACATGCCTCCCTTCCGCTCTGGAAAAAGACACTATCTCTGTCTTTCAAGGCCATTCACTACACTAACAACTTCTAGAATGTAGTCCGGAAGGAAGGTAGTTAGTGCCTCCGCTTGCGAGAGAGGCAGAATTTCAAGACACTCATGGAGAATTGTCTCCAAATGACTATCAATCCAAAACAGATTCTGCCTACTCATCCTACTGGAGTACCTTCCACCTACTCATCGATGCTGGGTATGAGCTCCTAAACACTGTGCTTCAACTCTTTGCCCTTGGGATGGCAGGGCTGGGGAAGGAAGGCTTGCCTGGAAGTGGGCAACTTGGGGGAACTTTCTGGGGTAATGGAGATGTTCCATTCCTCGACAGGGGTGTGTTATTACACAGGTGCATGCATTTGTCAAAACTGATCACACCATACACTTAAGATCTGTGTATTTCAAGAGGGCATTACACTAAGCAAAATAATCAGAGAAAGACAATTATCATATGATCTCGCTGATATGCGGAATCTGAGAAACAAGGCAGAGGATCATGGGGAAAGAGAGGAAAAAATGAAACAAAACGAAACCAGAGAGGGAGACAAACCATCAAAGACTCTTAATCTCAGGAAACAAACTGAGGGCTGCTGGAGTCCAGGGGGGTGAGAGGGACAGGTGGCAGGGGAATGGACATTGGGGAGGGCATGTGCTGTGGTGAGTGCTGTGAAATGTAAGACTGATGAATCACAGACCTCTACCCCTGAAACAAATAATACATTCTATGTTAATAAAAAACAGATCTGTGTATTCCACTGTTTTTGAATTATACAATAATTTTTTAAGTAGCTTCGGAAGAGTGTGGGCTTTGGAATCAAGCAGACCAACCCCTAGACTTTTGAACCACATGACCCAATGGACTCTCCTTTGTGTTTAAGCCAATTTGAGAAGATTCCTGGTGAATCCCTGCTTCTCCTGGTCTGTGCATAGACAGCATCTTACACAGGGCCCGCCATGGCCCCAGCACTTAGAAAATGGTGTCAGTGTCATTGAAGCATTTTTAGGAACCGACTTTGTTTCCACAACTAAAATCTTATCTGAAGCAAATGAAGGTGTTTCTGTAGATGTTTCAATTTTCATTGCTTACTGAAAACTCTTTCCTTGTTTCGGGGCCATGTGGAGTCCTCAGAATCCACCCAGCTAGGTTTATTCCTGAATCCCACTCGTGATTATGGAGCCCTCTCGTGTCCCAGGTGCTTGAAAAAGCACAGTGAGTAAGCCAGGCTGCCCAGGGCGCCTGGGTGGCTCAGTCTGTTAAGCATCTGCCTTCAGCTCAGCTCATGATCTCAGGGTTCTGGGATGGAGCCCCATCGGGCTCCCTGGTCAGTAGGGAGTCTGCTTCTCCCTCTCCCTCTGCTCCTCCCCCTGCTCACGCACTTGTTCTCTCTCTCTCTCTCTCTCAAGTAAATAAATAAAATCTATTAAAAAAAATAGGGTGCCCACAGTCTGGCCCCCATGGAACTTGTGTTCTGATGGGCAAGATCATAACAACACAAGCTCGACTCTGACAGGAGACCATTTCAGGTGCTGAGCAGACAAGAAGTGGAGGCTATGAAAGAATGTGGTAGAGGGGCAGGCTGGGGGGTGTCAGGGCAGCCTCTCTGAGGAGGGGACGTCTGCGTTGAGAGCAGCCTTTCAGAAAGCTAGGGGAAGAACCAGGTGGTCCGTGCATAGGGAGGGGGGCCCTTGAGGGCTGGCCTTCTGAGATCCTCAAGAGGCAGACTGGGATAAGGCAAAAGGGCTGGGGCTGGAGCCACCAGTGCAGCTCTGCCACTCATTGGCTGTGCAAACCCCACAAGTCTCTCACCCTCTCTGAGCCTCATTTGATTATCTGAACCCCGAAAGAAGGTCTAACAATGCCATCTCTAGGAGCCTTTCCAAATAGGACCATCCAGGAGCGTTTGACAGGACACTTGCAAAGCTCAGGCCACCTCTCTTAAGGTTTTAAGTCCCCAAGGGCAGAAGATGGAGGGACAGAGTCCACCAAGGCTGTGCCCTCTGGGGCAGAGGGAATGGACCTGAGACTCTAAAGCTGTGACAGATTTGCTGCTCCAAAATGAAGTTGTTCTCCTGTCTCCCCTCCCTGTCTGCAGGAACAAAAACAAGATGGCAAAAACCCAGAGCCCTCCGTTTAGCTGTCAGCAGCCCTCCGACTGGCTGCAGCCTTGGAGATAAATGGTCCCGTCAGCTGCCGAGGAGGGTGAGCTCAGGATTTCAGATGAAAATGAAATAAGAGGGAACGCAGCCCAGAAGCAATGCAAAATAACGACAAGGGTACTAAAATCTTCCACTGCAGCAAGACGGATGCTCAATGGAGCACTGACCTCAGACGCGGGGACACGGGCAATGAGCTCATGCGCAGGGGCTGGCTGGGGGGCCTCGTGCTTCTGGGATCCAGGCGCTGTCTGAGGGGACCTGGCCCCGGCTGGTGTGGGACCCCTGCTCTCCTGCCTCCCCCTGCCCCTGTGCCTCCCTTTGCTTCTGAAGCCTCCTCCCCCTGCTTGTCTCCAAATCTGACATACCTGCAGGCCGGTTCACTTCAATCCCGTGCCAAGGAAAGCTCGCCCCAAACCCGAGACAGGCTACATCCCAGAAAATGAGGCAACAACCCCAGCAAGAGAAAGCAACAATGACAAACCCATCAACTACCGGTGCCTCCAATTCTGCCAAAATCGAGACTCCCAGGTGGTTCTGGCTGTGCTGCAATCAGAGCTTCACGTCTCCTGGATGCATGATCCGGAGCTAAAAGTTAACAACCTGGGTCCCCGCTCCCTTGCTCTCAAATGGGGGGAAAACAATAGTACTGCTCGCAGAGGGTGAGAAATACACGTAGAAATCTGGAAGGCTCTCCATAAGTTAATTTCAATTTTTAAGTGTATTTATATTCACACTAATTATAGCTCTACCTGTCCAGATAAAGCAAAATAGTACCAGCCAAGTTCAAACACCCATGCGAGTTCACTGATCCCAAGAATCTATGGACTCATGGATTCAGAGCGAGCACCTGACTTCCCCTCCCCCCTTCTACCCAGCAAATCTTCAGCAATCATGGCCAGACTCCCTCTAAGCCTTGCTAAGCATCTGCCAGGACAGAATGCTCTCATGAACTGTCTCTCCTCTTAAAGAAAAAAAGCTGAAAGCAGGGGTTAAAATCTCAAATACCTATGGGGGGCATAAACTGGATGAGAAAACGGAGCCCCTGTTAGACATTAAGGAGTAGTGAGGACTGTGGCAAATCAGAGAACCCAAGCTCCATCTAAAGGAAAAGTTGCTACCAGCTCCAGCCAATTTTTGCCAGGGAGGAATATAAGGTTCAGAGTTGGCACATCTTCTGTGTTTTCAAGGGATGCCAGAAACCCAGACTTTTATGTGAGATCTCCCAATTTATAAATATTGGCACATAATTCATTATTTTTTAAAAACATGGAAGTCCTAGCAAGGTATATCTGTTTGCATCCCGGGAGCTGGGGGGACAGATCCCTCCCAGCTGTTACCGAATACCAGACAAGTAGACTTTCCCTGCAAAAATCACAACACCTGGGTGTGCTAAAGCAACAAGGAACTCTAGACCCATCATTAAGCTCCAGGCAGAGCACCTATTAGTTGATAAAGACTTTGGACAAGAGCGAGGGAGAGTCTCCCAAGGGCCGCTGGGGCAGTGGAGGAAAGCCAAAGAAAGAGGTGGGTTTTGAAACGGGGTTTGAGGGCTGTCAGGACTAGGAAAAACTAAGCAATGAACCACAATCCAGAGTTGGGATTCAGGGAGATAGGGGAGCTAGAAGACCCTGGAAGCTCTAGCTCAGAGCTCAAATGTGGATCCAAAATGTAACCGTTCAGCACTCCCTCCAGGAGAGGCTATTAGGAAGACAGTCATCTGCTGTGCTGGGCTGATGGCGTTTAGATGTAGCACTGAGGACACAGGGTCCTCCCAGGAGAGAGGACAGCACCGAGTTCTCTCTGTGTGGCCTGAAGTGGGCGGGGAGTCCTCTACCTCGTGCGGACTGCTCACAACACACGGATCTGCATCTGTGTGGTCTCCCTCACTAGAATGTAAGCTCTCCTAGGGCTGGAAATGTCTTTTGTTTCCCGAGTGCATGCTCTGTGCTCAGCTTATAGAAGGGTCTCAATGAATGCATGTCACATGATCCAATGAATGAAACCAAAGCACATCAAAGAATAGGGTGTAGGATCACACTTCCAAAACAGACATTTGCCCCCAGGACAGGGAAAATGACCAAGAACATCAGTGCCCATTGTTGACAGCAGCCATGAAGATTTGCTGTGTGCAGAGAGGGATGGCTCGTTTGGGGTTCCCACGAAAGGACTGTGGCATCCCATAATGACCAGAGTTCAGCAAAGCCCCTAGGAGAAGCACAAAATTTATGATCCATCAGAACTCTCCTGGGTGTCCTGGATGGTTCTGGAACTAGAGTCAGGTACAGCCTCTTCCCTGGAGAGATGGTACAGCTGAGAAGCTCCGGGTGCCACAGAGGGGACGTGTATCCATTCACATACCTTGTCTAGTAGCACAACCTGAACCAGAACCCAGCTCTCCTGACTGCCAGTCCCAAGCACCCCAGACTAGTCACCCAGCTGGGGGGCACTCACTTGGGGTACAGAACTTAAGGGGGCACTTAAAAAGCCCAGCAATCAAGATAAATAACATCTTGATACAGTACTTTTTTACATCAAAATTCAGTGCAAAATAAATCCATGATGAACAAAATACTGACTATAAAAATAAAGACTTGAATACAGCCACACCCTTGCACTCCCAACCTCACCCTCCGTGCCCTGATCCAGGCCGGGAGTCCCAACGGGACAACTAAGACAGGGACGAACTGGTTACCTGGAAAACTGGGCACAGATCACTCCAGGCACCAGGACAGAGCTTGCTTGGGGTGTCTGAGGCACACAAAGGCAGAATGCCTAGGGCAGAATGACAGTAAGTGGCCGAGGTGGCCCCATGAAGGCCCTCCACCCCACCCTACCTCCACTCCTGAGCAGCACTCTTGCCACTGGGTGTGCATCCCGCAGATCTCCAGGCAAGTCCCCTGCCAGGAGAGCCAAGGGAGAAAGATCCCACCTGTCACCCCCTCTCCAGACTCCTGTCCTGTTGCCAGTTGTCTTGCAATTCAAAGCCCTCCCATCTCAAGGGGTGGAGGATGGATAATAAAAATTTTGGACAGCTCTGGCTAACCCTTCCTGCCATGGAAAAACAACCTGGAGCTTTATGACTTACTGACAGTTGGTTATGAATGGGAAGGAAACCATATGCTTAAGTCACTGACAGTAACTCCCTTTTAAGGTGTTTCTCCGGGCCAGGAAAGCCCCAGACTCCTGCCCCCGACCTGTTAGCAGCTTTCTGCCCCTGACAGGCTTGGGCTTTAGGTCAGACAGGCCTGGATTCAGATCCAGTTCTGCATTGACTGTGTGGCCCTAGACAGTCTGCCAGCTCACACTTCCGGGGACCCCCTGGTCGCACGAATGACATGATGTGGGCTGAGGGACCGACGGGCTGAGGCGAAGGGGTGTCCCCGGCCCAGCAGCAGCTCGCCACTCACTTGAGGGATGTCAGCCAGATCTCTGTGTTTCAAAAGAAAAAATGTCATGTGAAATCTCCCGATTTTTAAAGGCTGGCAACTAATTCACGATTTAAAAAAAAAAAAATTAATCCCACAGAGCCAAAGAAAATGGGTCTTCGAGCCAGAGCCAGAACCCATTTTGTGCCTCTAATGCCTACAAACTGCCCTGCAACCTGCCTGGCCCCTAGTAGGTAGTCAGCAAGCATCGATGGTTCATCTTTCCAGAAAAACCTTCCCTGGCATCATCAACGTGCATTTCCACACAACAGCTTGGGAAGGAATGCTTCTTAGGAGGGAAATGAAGATATGAAGAGAAGAGCTGAAAATCTGGAAGGCTCTAAAGGGAGGGAGGAACTGCAAAGAGGGAATTCCTTAAAAGGATTTAAAAGGATTTTATTGGACATAGTTTAGCACAAGTCAGGGATAAGATCAGGCAGTAATGTAACTCCTGGGCACAGCAAGTGAGTCTGTGTCGGGGAGTGAGTTGGGGGGTGTGGGAAGAAAGGACTGTCCCTACTGATGGTCTCCATCCAGTGATTTAGAGTCTTCTGTCCACAGGTCACCCAAACACTTGACTCAAGCACATAGTGTTCTGATAGGCCCAACCCCAAGAGACAGTACCCCTCTCCCAGGGGTGCTCATAAGGTCCAGCTGACCTTACACCCCCACTGGATCTCATCGATCATGTGGGTTTTGAAATCAGACCCAGCTGGGATGAGCTTCAAGTTCTCAACATCAATGGTTCTCAAAGTCCCAGACTAGAAGCATCAGAATGACCAGAGAACTTACTAGAAGGGTCCCACCCCAAACCACTGAGTCAGAAATCGGGCGAGGGGTGGGAGGTAGCACTTCTGTCTTTGTCCTGTGCTCTCCAACAAGTCATATGCGCCCCTGGGATGATCAAATCTACCCTCAAAGGATTGTCCTGAGTGTTCCTCCTTCAATAATTTCAGGAACCTGGTCTGTCTGTGCCTGGCAGTGTGGAAGATGCTGGAAGGCTAGCACATCGATGGAGCTTCGTGTCTAGTCGGGAGACAGACAATAAGCAAGGAAAAAAAGAAAAGACATAAATGCCCATTTTCAGACAGGAGAGGAAGACAGGGACCTGAGCTACCACAGAGGGCTTGTTCCTCCAAGTGTGCTCCGAGGACCACCTGACCGCCAAAGCACATCCAGACAGGAAGACCTCTCGTACACACCCTCCGCAGCACCTCTCTCTGCTGTCCCCGCTGTTGCCTCAAATATGCGTCCCTCTCCTTCCTGCTGCAGGGTCATTGCCTTCATCATTCCATCCCCCTGGAGAGCTCTCTTCAGATCCTCCTCGTTCACGGCTGTGTAAATGTTCCCTCCTCAGCGGTCTAGCGAAAACGGTCTCTCCCCTCGCTGTGTAACCCACCCCCAGCTCTGGCTTCTTCCTTGCCCCCCTCACAGACTGCAATCATGCTTGTCAGCGGTTTTCATGATTCAGCCAGAAGGTGAGTTCTTGGGGACAAGTCCTTGTCTGTTGTGGTCACCTCCGCGGCCCCAGGAAGCCACTGTTTGCTGAACCGACACTAGAACCCTGTTTCTCTTCCTTAAGTCCCAGAAAGCGTGGGCGTGCACCTGCCGAGGCTGCTCCCGTGGGAGCTCTCAGGCCCCGCCCACAGTGGGGTTTCTTCAACGCCTTTCTGGGTTCTCCGACCGCGGCGGGAAAAGGCAGCAGAGACTTCAAGGAAAAGAGGAAAGGAGTGTGCGAGGCAAAGGACCCTAGGAGGCCAGCCCTGCGGTGGCTCTGGAGAAAGCCGTCCAACCCGACCCCCAGCAAAAGCGCAACTCCTTCCAATTTCGAAGCGAGCCATCGCTCCCGACCGGCTGCCCGTGCACCAAGGGGTGCTGGATCCCGGGACCCCGGGACCCCGGGACCCCGGGTGTGAGTGCCCCGCGTCGGCCAGACGTGCAGACGGCCAGACCACGGGGACCAGGAGGGAAAGACGCCTGACGGGGCAGGTGCCGTCCCTAAGAAGTTGACGCTGCCAGGCGCTTGCAGCCCCTGGCCCGCAGGGGCACGAGGACCCCGCGGGAACAGCACACGACAGGCTACGACATGTGGCCCCCAGAAGGCTGAAGGGCGCGCGGCCCCGGGGCCGCGGAGCGTGGGCACTTCGCGTGGCACGTGTAGACCCGGGGCCGTGACGCGAGGGGTGCAGAGCCACTGGGGCCCCGGAGCGCGGGGCTTTGGGGGCGGGGGACGCACGTGATGAGGCGCGCGACCTGGGGCGGGGAGGGCGGGCGGCGCGCGGACGGCTCCGGGGCGGCGAGCGCGGGGGAGCGCCGGGGTGGGCGACGGGCGGCCAGGCGGCCCCGGGCGTGCGGTCCGGGCCGAAGCGCTGCCCACCCGGGCGCGAGACCGGCCGGAACCCGGCGGCAGGGCGAGGCCGGCGCCGCGCTCTCCGCCGCGCGCCCACTCTCCCCGCCCCGCGCGCAGTCCCCTCCCTCCGTCCCGCCTCCTGCCCCGTCCCTCCCTCGGCGGCTGCGGCGCGGCGCTCCCGGCGCACTCGGAGCCCGGCGGGGACCGGGACGCGGAGGCGGGGTGGCCGAGGGTCCGAGTGCGGGAGCTGAGCCGGGCCCGGGGGCCGAAGTTTGCCCGCGGCTCCGGGAGGCGGCCCGGGCGGCTCCCAGCCCCTGCTCGCGCCCTCGCCCGGGACCCGCCGGCCGCCCGGGGGGACGGCAGCCGCGGCCGGGCCAACTCCGCCGCGGGGACGCCGTGACGGGAACTTGAGGTGGGAACTTTGCGCGCGGCGGCCTCGCGGAGCGCCGCCGATCGGCCCCCAGCGCCTGTATACTCGGGCTCGGGCTCGGGAATTGGGGGCTGCACGTGGCCGTGAACCCTCGGCTCCCCTGCAGGGGCACCGAAAGCCGCGGGGCGGGGAGGCGGGGGCGACGGGGGACCCGGGAGCGGCTGCGGGCGCCGGCGTGGGGCGCGCTCGCCGCAGTCACGGTGCGGGTCCGGCTTCAGTTTTTTCCGAGCCATCTCCGGGGTGCGAAGTGCTGGACGTGCTCCGCGGAGGTGACGGGGCGGGGGGCGCCTCCTGGCTGTGGCAGAGGTTTCTGGATCCCGGGGGTGGGTGGGGGGAGGAGGGAGTGTTGGGGGGAGGTGGAAGAGGGGGCGCCCACCTCTGGCCTATTCACTCCATCCTCGGGCATCTCCACCAGCGGGCTTTATTCATTTACTCCTTCATTCATTTACTCAGCTAGCTTTTATGGAGCGCCCACTGTGTGCTAGGCGCTGGGGATTCCAAGACAGCTGTGTTCACTGGAGGCTCTAGCATCTTCTAGGGAAAGTGGGTGGCCGCCTCCTCAGCTTCAGGGGCTCCATACCCGGGAGGGGCTCAGCCTGGATGGACCAGAGTGTTTGGGTAAGGAAGGAAAAGAGAGAAGTTCTTTCATTCATGGATTGGACAAAGAGGGGTTGAGCACCTACTATGCACAGCTCACTATGCCAAGGGCCCAACATGCATTATTTCATTCATTTAGGGAGCAGTTAGTAAGGCGTTGAGCTGGGACGAGAACACTGAAGCAGAGGGATGCAATCAGAGGGAAGCATCTTGCAGCTTAGAGAAGAGTAGGGGTCAAGCCCAAGCCCTTGCCTTGAGGAGGTCCGGGGCTGGTCCGGGGCTGGTCCGGGGCTGGTCCGGGGCTGCCCGGTGGCTGACTGCAGCAACCCCCAGGTGTATATGCAGAAGCAGAATGGCCTTTCCTCCATTCATGGAATGCAGTCATCCCAAAGAGAGCGGGACAGCTGGACTAGGTTCTCAGATAGGACGAAAATGTCTTCAAAAACGTCCTTAGGGGAGGCTGATTGTGGAGAGGCAGTGTTGAGAAATACTGAGATAACCCGACCAATGAAGGCAGGCTCCCACCAAGAAGGGTTTATTAAAGTTGTCTGTTCACCAGGCATTTTCTGAAGCACTTACGGGGTGCCAGCCACCAAAGTCACCCAGAGGATGACGGACAGATGGGGACATCTCTGTCGCTGGTACCTTGAAATAAGGGCAGGGGAGGTGCCATGAGGAAACAGGAATTGCTCTGATTCATTTTGGGGTGGAGGGTTCCTGCCTTGATGAATCTAACCAGAGGTTTATTCACTAGGGTGTGTCTGATACCCCACACATGACTGCAGTCAGAGTCCCTGCGGGGAGAAGGTCTCCAAGGGAAGTCTGACCTGCTGGGGCCCCGGGACCCTGTGGGCCATGTGGCCAGGGCCCTTTCTCTTTCTTGAGTGGATTTCTTGGGTTCTCCCAGACCTGAGCTTGGCCCTGGTATCTTCTGTCTCGGACCTCTGCAGAGGCCCCTCCTGAGTGGGGAATGAAGGAAGGTGTGTCCAAAAGACAGGCTAGGATGACCCCTGGGGATGGACCTTATGGGTCATTCCCTAACACAGCCCATTCCAGTGGAAAGATGCCTGTCATGAAACACGCTCCAAACCTGTGGGGAGCTGTGAGTGGGCTGGAAACAAGGCAACCTTGATCTGTGTCCCAAAGTTTAAGAACCCAGGCTGGGGGCACCCTGGAGCCTGGTCAGGACAGCGGGGCCCCAGCAAGAGGCTTGCCAGATGCCCCCGGGGAATGTGAGAGCAGAGAAATGTGTCCTGGATGCAGGACATAAACACTCAAATCAGAATGAAGAAATTAATCCCCCGCACCCCGAAAAAGTGTCCTGCCTGGGCTGTCTGAATACATCATGAAGCGTCAGCACTTCTTATGGCCAAAGACATGGGGGTCTGGGAACCCACTCTTGGTTGATTTGTTAAACCCAGAAATGGAGTCCCTGGGTGGGAAATGGTGGCCTCATAGAATGAACGAGAAGGGGTAGGCAGGGAAGTCTAGTGGCAAAGCACTCAAATCACTGTGGGCCGTTTTGATGACCTAGACAGTATGTGGTTAACAAAATCAGGGCACAAAGGAATGTGCCACAGACAGAACCTGCACTTGGCCTCAGATTTGTCCCTGCTCTCTGGGGACTTTGCCCCACACCTGCGTCTCCCCAGGCAGGCAAGTACAGCCAGGCTCTCCCTCCTTCCTCACTGGGCCACCACAGCTTACCACGCACACTGCAGCCTTAATGCTTCCTGAGGCCTGGAGGGACTGAGAATGCAGGTGTCCCCCTCCAGCTGCAGGGGGTCCACGATGCTTCCTTCCCCCCCGGGGCTGGTTCCTCCACTGACGCCTGCGCTCACAAGTTTCCCCGCTGCAAGGAGGCAAAGAGAAAAGGACCCTTGGCTCCCACCCCAAAATACATCCCGGTCGAAGGCAAATGTGCATTTGCTGTTATTTTGCCAGAAGCAGAACAAGGAGGCTCCAGAGGCCACTTGGTCTTTTTATGGAGACTCTGGCACATTTTCTTTTGGGGGGCAAGTGGCGATGGAGGGAAAAGCCCGGCTCCCAGCAGCTACATCTTCAGCTACATCTATGTCTTTGGCTCCCAGCTCTCGAAGCAGGGCTGAGATCCTTCCGGCGCGGTTGCGTGGTGATGAGGATGGACAGCAGGTAGCTAGGCAAGACAGATTCTCAATGCGGGTGCTGCATCTCGGGGCGGTCCAGCATGCTGGGACCCGGGCCAGCCTACTGGCTGGATCCATTTTGATTAACGTTTTAATTGGGAATTAATGCAGCATGACCCGCCTCTGAGTCAGCCCAGGCAGGAGCCCTAACCCTGACAGATGAAGCCACGCTGGCAGGAGAAGGCATCGTGGGGAGATCTCAGAGTGAGGGAACGTCACAGGCTGAGAATCCTGATGGGAGAGGAAGAAACCAAAGCCCGAGCTGCTCAGGAGACAAACGCTTTTCTTTTAGAAAGTTGCCTTTGAGCTTGTGTTCATTCCCTCCTGTCACAATATTACCTCCACGTTAGTGGCTTAAAGGAACACAAATCTAACATCTTACAGAATGAGGGATCAGGAGCCCAAAATGGGACTCCCTGCCCTAAAATCAAGGGGTCAGCGGGGTCATGTTCCTCCTGGGGGAGAATCCATTTCTCTGCCCTTTGCAGCTTCTGGAACCTGCCCACACCCCTGGCTTCTGGCCCCACATCACTCTGACCGCTGCTTCCACTCTCCCATCCGCTTCTCCAACCCTGACCCTCCTGCCTCCCTCTTAAAGGATGCTTGTGACTACATGCACCCCTCCCCGATAATCCAGGATTATCAAGATAGTCATATTTCATCAGTCTCCCCAGCAAAATCTCTTCTGCCACATAAGGTCACACATTCTCAGGGTCTGAGGATTAGGACATAGACCTTTCTCGGGGGGAGGGGCATTATTCTGCCTACCACAGGGGTATGCCTCATCAACTTATGTTACAGATGGGGAAACAGAGGCTCAGCTGAGGGGGTGACGACATCAGTACCAATGTGAGAGGAGAGCCAGCACCAAAGCCCCACTCTGGAAAGTGTTTTCCACTTCACATGCCTCCTTTAAGAAAGGAAATGTGAGGGGAGGTGCCAAGCTTGCTCCACAGAAGCCATTCTAGCCTAAACACGGAGCCCTAATATGTGCAGACACAGCTCCAAGTGCTCACAGATAATGTGATGGTGACTCCAGTTTGTAGCTGAGAACACACAGGCACTGAGAGGTGAAGTCATTTTTACAAGGGTGCACAGTGAGAAAGTAGGGAAGCAGGCAGGCCAGCCGGCGGCCCAGAGGCCACACCCTCACCTCTGACATTGTTTACGGCACCAGGAGAGCTCAGGAGAGGACAAAGCAGGAGAGCTCTCCGCCCAGAGGCCAAAATGGCAACTCAGAATTTGACAGCTCAGTGGTTTTGTGGATATCTTGCTCTGCTGTGTGCAAATATACACTAGCAATCAATGTGTTTCCCCCAGCCACGGGTGACTGCCTGCTTCTCCCCATCACAAAAGATTTTCCAAAAGCTCATCCATAGACACAGAGAAGAGAGACCCAGTCCCTAGGTTGCGGCAGGAGGCAGAGACCTCCCCCTTCCTCTGGGAGCTAGTAATCCAGGGAGACGGTCAAATGCAGATGTCAGAGAGTCCTATAGGCGTAGATTGATTCTGGCTTTGTCACTTATATCAGCAGAGTCCTGAGTTTTTATTTAGCAAAGCCTTGATTTCTTCATCTATAAAATGGGGGTGTTAGTGGTCATGCCTAAAAGCTCACTGGATGAAGGCTCTTAGCACAGCGCATAGCACTTAGTATGCAGTTAAGGGTGGCTGTGGCTGTCGTCATTACAGCACGGTGAGGGAGCATCCCCCCTCCCACTCTCAGAAGAGGATCAGAGAGCTACGACCCAAGGGAGGGGCACAGGGCAGGAAAAACAGAGTCCAGAGAGACCCATGGTTTGTTAAAAATACCAGGAGGTATTTTAGCAGTTCGGATCAGTGCACACCAGTTTATGGAACCCGCTCATGACCCTGACGGGAGGTGGCGATGAGGGTCAGCGATCAGGTGACACTGCTAATCCCCGCAGCAACCTTCCATTCACCAGAGCCTCACAAGAGCCCTGTGAGCTGGTCATGCTTCTCCTTTAGGGAGAAAAGAGGCTCAGAGGGGGCCAGCGACACAGTGGGTGCAGATGGCTGTCTCAGGCCAAAAAGTCATTAGCAGGAGCAGCTGCGGTGGCCAGACCAGCCTGACCTGGACCTTCAGCCCATCCCACGCTCCCCCCCCACCCCCACCCCCAGGTCTAGCCCCTCCATTTGCAGCCGACGCTGACCGCACAGCAGCCTCTGCCACTCAGAACTCCTTACGGTTTTAGTGACCATTAATCTTGGAAATGAGTACTCAGCCCTCCGTCAGAGCTGGTGCACATCATCTTCCAAGAGGAGTTTCAGCAGTTCCATGGGCTCCCAAAGGGGAATTTGATCGAGGCAGCCCCAAGGCAGAAGGAAGATTTTTCTCTCAGAGCAGGAGGGTTTCTCCTTCTCCAGTGAAGTTCCCCAAGATTGGGACCCACAGAGCTTTCCAGGACCCCCAAAGTGTGGAGAAGTTGGTCAGGGGGTTCCCCACCAAAGTCCAGAGCCGCTCTTGAAGCCCCCAGCCCCGGAGGGGGTGTGGGCTACAGGTATTTAAGGCACACTCTCTTTTTATCTGTCTTGAACTTGAGCATACGTGAGCATCTGTAAGGGAGCCTGTCAAAAATGCCAATTCCTGGGCACCCCCCATACTCCGGGATTCCGACTACAAAGGTCTAGGGATGGTCCTCCGAATCTGTGTCTCCCCTGACCACTCGGGCCATTTAGAGTCTGGTGGCTTGGTTGGTTTCCTGCTCTTCATTTTTCTTTACCCGGATTAAATCCCAGAGTTGTGTTAACCACACTCCTCACTTCCTGCCACTGTTCATCACTGGCCTGTGCCAGGCTGTTTTATTCATTGTTTTCTCATTCCACACACCCCCCTCCCCTTGCTTCTCCTGTTCCCCTGCCCTGCCAGCCACCCTTTCCGTGGTGGATGTGCATCCTTCCTTGTGCTTGAGTCTCTGTCAAATTTGTAATGTGTGTGTTCATTTACATAAATAGCATAGTGCTATAAACTTCTGTTTCTTTTGCACTCGGCATCATGCTTTCAAGATCTAAATGTGTTGCTAAACCTACATCTAGTTCAATGCTTCTAATTCCTATGCGACGTATAGGAGTCTACCATCTGTGTCTACCACGACTCACTTGTCCATCTCACCCCACCCCCATCCCTCACCTGCCCACCCCTGCCTCAGCCCCAGGATGGACACCAGGGGGCCCCAGGCAACACAGGACCGGCATTTTTGTACTTGGGTCCTCTCCTGGATCTGAGTCCCCAGAAGCAGACCTTGAGTCAAGGTTCTGCGTGCAAATGATATATTATTGTGTCCCACACCCCCTGTGGCCCCAGGTCTGAGAAATACACCCAGGACTGGGATTGCTGGCTCATACAGCAGCAACACCCTTGCACGGGGCAGTACTTCCTCCAGCAGGGAGCTCTGGGGCTCAGACCAATGCCAGGTTCCAATCCCATTGGATCAGGTCAAGAAAGGAGTCACCCTTGGTGGGTGGAGAGAAAGATGACAGATCTCCCGCATAGTTAAAAATACAGCAGGTGTCTGTTGAGGGTCCACTGTGTGTCAGGCATTAGGCTAAGCACATAACCCAGGTCATCTGCCTTGGTCTTCACCATGACACAGGGAGGTAAGAACTTTTCATATCCCCATTTTACAGATAAGGACAGTGAGTCTCAGAGGTAAGACATGACTTGCCCAAAGTCAGAGTGACTGGCCTTGAACCCAGGTCTCTAGGTTTCAAAGTGCATGGGCTCTTCTGCTCCCCCGAGTTGGAGTAGTCAGCAAGCTGTCCCCCAAGCTGGAGTGGGACCTGCTTTTTCTGAATCTCCCCAATATTGCTATCTTAACTGAGCAGCTGAAAACAGCACAACCTCCTTACCTCACGTTTTGGGAGACAGAAGTCTCAAATGGGCCTTGCAGGGCTAAAATAAAGGGATCCACAGGCTGCATTCCTTCCTGGAAAGTCCAGGAACCAGGCCTTGCCTTTTCCAGCTTCTAGAGGCTGCCTGCTGTCGTCGGCCTGCGGCCCCTTCCATCTTCAAAGCCAGCGGTGGCCGGCCGAGTCTTCCTCACACCGCATGGTATCTGAAATGCTTTCCTGCCTCTCTCTTGCATCTTTTAAGGGCCCTCATGATGGCGTGGGACCCCAGAGAACCCAGGATCATTTTCCCATCTGAAAGGCAGCTGACTGGCGACCTTAATTCCTCCTCACATGTAATCTAACCAATTCACAGGTTCCAGGGATTAGGATCAGGGCATCTTGGTGGGGGCACAGCACTCCCTCTACACGTCTCCCTAGTGGGATCTACCTGCACTAGCCAGGCCCGGTGTGGAGTACAACTTCGACAGAAAAGTGGGTGCTGAGTGCTTGGTGCTGGGCACCGGGAGCGCCTCAGCCTCTGGGCTCTGCCGTTTCTCTGCTAGCCTGGCCCTCCTGTCCTCTGCAGCTCAACTAGGTCAAAACTACCAGCTGAAACACACACACACACACACACACACACACACACACACCACCACCCCCACCCCACCCCACCACCCCACCCACCCCCTCCGTCCACCATCCCACAGCCAGCAAGTGCTGCCTCTACAGGAGGCTCACCAAAACGCCCCCTAGTGTCTCCTCCGTGAATGGCACCACTGGAATCCATTCTGTCCCCTTCACCACACTCCTCTCCCACAGCAAGTCTTAGCAGCAATTCCTCCAAAGTCCATCTGGAATGCAGCCAATTCTCAGTCCCGCTTCAAGCCTTAGCTGACTCTTTCAAGAATGACTACAAAGAATTCCAGCCTGGTTTCCCATAGTCTACTCTTGAGGACCACCCCCAACACCCGACTAAACCCCAGCCCCTTGTCATGGCCCACTAGGCTCTGTTCCATCTGGTGTCTGCTTTCTCCTACTCAACTTCTCCCACCTTCCCCTCACTCACTGCACCCAGCCACTCGGCCTTCTCTTGGCTTGACCACACAAGCCCACCCGCAGATCAAGGAGCAAGCTCTTCCCATTCCCTCAGCCTTAGACACCCTTCTCCAGGTCCTCATAGGGCTGGCTCGTTCCCATCCAACCTCAGCCCCAAGGTTGTCTCCTCCGTGAAGCCCCTCCCAGACCACTCCAGCTCCTCTTGCTGTCATGTTCTTGCTCTATTTCCTGAAATGATTTGTGTACTTACTTAGAGACCACCTCTGCCACTAGAATGTCCACCCCCGGAGGACAAGGGCTGCGTCTGTCTTGGTCTCTGCTGTGCCTGTAGATCTGGCCCAGACCCAACACATGGTAAGTGTTGAATGACAGCTCAGGACTCCTTGTCATCTTCAGTATCACAGCCCCTTTCTCAAATGGCTTTCTCTTCCCAAGCATCCATAGACCCTCAGAGACAAAATCACTAAAATCCATCATGCTCTAGGACTGACAGACCCAACACTGTAGAGAAATGTTAAAAGACCAAACTTCTCATGAGGGTATCGGGCTGGGTGAAAAGTGACATTGGTTTCTAGAAGCAGGGCTTTGGGGCCTGTTTGATTTATGAACTTCGCCCAAGACTCTAGAGTCTAGCATTCAGAGCCATCCCCCCTCTACACCCATCAAACTGGGTGTCCCCAAAACCCAAGGCCAAGGAGAAGTGTGCCCATTCCCCATCTAGCAAATCCCAGCACCTGGCCTCCTGTGAGCAAGCAGCCTGCGCGACGCGGGTTTTCTCCTCCGTGCTAAACGGTATGCTGGGACAGGATAACTTTGCACATAAGAGATGCTGAGCCTTTAACTCACAACTGACAAGGGTCATAAGAGAAAGAAATGAGGGATCGCTAATTGGGGGAGTTCTGTGCCAGAGAGAGAGCTGGGAGCTTAAAAGACATTCTGTCTGTAGAGGTGATTACAGCTGAGGGAGTTTCACAAAGGCTCTTCCAGGCTTACAGGACCAGAGGAAGGTTCCTTTCCTTCTGTCACCATTCTTGCCAAACAGAATGTCACTTTTCCTCTTGTCTCTGGTGGCAAAGATAAAGCAGCTGAACTGAAAAGCGGTACCACTCATGTGAAGTGCCTAAAAGGGATTATTCTCGCTCCTCCAAGGGATTCTGGCAGGCTGTGCCCGAGGAGATGGGTTCCAATTTTAGGTGAAGTTAAGAAACATACTCAACACTCTAAAATCAGATCATTTTCATTTCAAGCGCAGGTGCACTTAGTTTTCTAGAACCCAATCTGTGAAACCGTAGCTTTCCCCAGAGATAAATGAGTGGAGGCATGATTTGTTTTATGTACAAGAATTTCTGTTAGGAAGGATCGTGTTTCGATGGACCTCCCCACCCCGGCTCCTGTTGAATACTTTCTTACCCATACAGGGGTGGGTGTGTGTGTGTGTGTGTGTGTGTGTGTGTGTGTGCACGCGTGCGTGCGTCCTCATGCATTTTCCCTGCACGTGTCCATGGCACAGATCTACACTCAGGGATTAGAAATGGAATTGATAGACTTTGCTGGTACCACTTGTTTCCATGAGGGACTGGGCTGGGGGGAGGGATGATGAATTTTTAAAAAGTAGAGTATTAGAATCTTACACCCTTTCTATAGATCTGCTTCATTCTGGAGAGCTCGGTGGCTATGATCTGGGGGTCTCAAACTCAAAGGCCTACGGGGGGCTAGGAGCGGAACATCCAAGAGTGAAGGAGAGTGGGTATTAGGGAAACAACTGGGAAGGGTGGGGATTGTGGTAGATTGCCACGTGTATGCCCTGCCTACGGGGAGACAGTCATTCCTCAGCTGGGATTTAGGCCACGTGTTGCCTAATAGTCTGATTTTTCTAGAGAAACCAAGAATATACATTTTTACAGAAAATGCCTCAATTTTCAAAATCTCCTCCAAGCCAGGCATGATATCTGTGAACCAAATTCAGTCTGCGAGCTCTGAATGAAAAAGCAACATCATTCTAGTGGCACGTACCCTTAGTTAGCTTTAAGGGTTGGGAAGGAAGGAGCCCGTGTAAATGGGTATTTTGACCTCCGGTTTTCAGAAGTGTCTTCCTCATGTTGGCCTCATTCAGCAACTCATTCGGCAGCTACTTCTTTGAGCTTTTACACTGCTGGGCACAGAGATTCAGAGCTGAGCAGAGCCCGGTTCTTGCCCTACAGAGCAAGCCATCTCGCACAGGAGTCGGGCTTGCATAGTTATAGTAAGGATGACAATCAGATACAGGGGTGGGAGGACTTGATTTAGAGGGAAGAGCCAAGGAAGGCTTCCTGGAGGAGGGGTCATCCCTGTCCAGCTCACCCCATAGCCTCAAGTTGTTGGATGGTATACGGGCAACTATGGCACTATTGTGATAATCGTGCCTTTCTCCAGACCCTGCCTCTTACTTACAGCTGATGATACAGGCTTTCCACTTATGGAAACAATATAAGGAGTGCCTTGAAGGTAAACACAAATAGTCATAATAGACAGCAAGGACCAAGTGCCTCCTGTGGGCCAGGCACTGTGTTAGTAGATGCTCTTAAGCACATAATTCATTCAATCTTCTCAACAATCCTACAAAGTAGGCGAAATGGCTGTATCCACTCTACAGATGAGGAAATTAAGAAGCATGCCCAGGCCAGGAGGCTCCAGAATCTGTGCTTGTAAACACAAGTGCCTGGAAGTCCAAGTTCAGTGTGCAGCTGGGGCTGGCTTCGGGTGTGGACTCTCCTCCTGGCTTGTAGGTGGCTGGCTTCTGTGTCCCACTTGGTGGAGATAGAGGGAGCTCTGGTGCCTCTTCCTCTTCCCATAAGGGCACTGACCCCACCCCTCATGACCTCAGCTCAAACCTAAGCACCCTCCCCTCTGCCTGCCTATACTGACCCACAGGGGTCAGCACCGCCCCGCCCCCCGCGCCCCGGTGAGTTGGGAAGAGGAGAAGGGGGGGGCACGGTTCTGTCCCCAGCACCGAATACCGGCTGAATGGGCACCGTCAGCCCAGACTCCGGCCTCACTGACGGTCTCTCTTCCCTTCTCCACCCCAGGCGCGAGGGGGATGTGAAAGCCCAAAATGACCCTCCTACCGGGAGACAACTCTGAGTACGACTACAGCGCCCTGAGCTGCGCCTCGGACGCCTCCTTCCACCCGGCCTTCTTCCCGCAGGGCCAGTCCCTCAAGGGCGTCTTCTACCGCCGGGCGCAGCGGCTGCGGCCCCGGCCCCAGGACGCGCCCCGCCAGCCGGGCCAGCCCGAGGACCGGCGGCGCCAGATCATCATCAACGTGGGCGGCATCAAGTACTCGCTGCCCTGGACCACGCTCGAGGAGTTCCCGCTGACGCGCCTGGGCCAGCTCAAGGCCTGCACCAACTTCGACGACATCCTCAACGTGTGCGATGACTACGACGTGACCTGCAACGAGTTCTTCTTCGACCGCCACCCGGGCGCCTTTGGCACCATCCTGACCTTCCTGCGGGCGGGCAAGCTGCGCCTGCTGCGCGAGATGTGCGCCCTGTCCTTCCAGGAGGAGCTGCTGTACTGGGGCATCGCCGAGGACCGCCTGGACGGCTGCTGCAAGCGCCGCTACCTGCAGAAGATCGAGGAGTTCGCCGACGTGGTGGAGCGCGACGATGATGATGAGCCGCTGTCCAGCGAGGACCCCGACAGCGAGGGCCCGGCCCAGGGCGAGGGCCGCCTGGGCCGCTGCATGCGGAGACTGCGCGACATGGTGGAGAGGCCGCACTCGGGGCTGCCCGGCAAGGTGTTCGCCTGCCTCTCGGTGCTCTTCGTCACCGTCACGGCCGTCAACCTGTCCATCAGCACCCTGCCCAGCCTGCGGGAGGAGGAGGAGCAGGTAAGAGCCACAGCTGTGTGCGGGGGAGGCTCGCTGCTGCTGCCGGGAGGGAGAGTCTCTGAGTCCAGGAGACAAAACAGTCTGCTGGACCCCTCTCTCTGGAAGTCCGCCTCCTTCATGCCGGCGCGGTCACCTCCACCAGGAGGCCTTCCCTGACTGCGCCGGCTGAGCAGAATCTCCAGTCCCTTCTGACGTCCCCTTTGCACGTATGTTGTCCACCTCCACCTTCAAACACGAGCTCGAGCTCGGTGCCTGTCGTGGTCTGTGTTGTGCCCCCAGAGTCTAGAACAGTGTGGAGCATGGACGAAGCCCTCAGCCACTTTGTGGAAGGAGCAGATGAGTGAGTCCAGGAATGATGTGATGTTTATTGTGCCTGCCCCTGAGCCAAACGCCGGCTACATCAAGAATTATCTCACCCACATGAGCCCTATCTCAAGCTTCCTAATTCCCTTGTTTAAAAATATTCCAGATATTTTCTGGGTTTTGCATATAATTTTTATTGACAGCTGTGCATGTGTGCATGTGTGCTCAAATAGCGAACATCTCTGTGTTAAGCAAGAGGATGTAAAATGTTTACTCCATGGCCTGACCGAGGTGTGAGGTCCGTTCTCAGGGGTAGCACTCGGCAGGCAGCTACCAGCAGCCAGGGGCTGGGCTGTGGTTCTCTCTACAGCTTATATTCTCAGTGACTCCCAGCAACCCTAAACGGGAAGCGTTCTCATACCCAGCTGGCAGATGGGAACAGTGAGGCAAGGCAGCCTGCCCAGACACAGGTCTGCCTGAGTCCAAGGTCTGTGTTCTTGAACAAAGAAGTACGGGTCCCACATGGTAGCCTGGACTTCATATACCCCCACAGAAGTGTGTGATTGGCCCACACTGTGCTCCCTAAAAATTTCACTTGGTTGCCAATATTCAAAAGTAAAGCATCTTGCATTTAAAAATTCAAACTGTCAGCTCCTCAAAATGTATATGGTCAGGTCCCCTGGCCTGCTGTCCACACAGCAGCTCTGGGTGGGAGCTGAGTCTGTGGGAAATATGTGCTCCCTAGTTCAGCTTCCTAATATATGAGACTTTGGGGCATTTAAGTTGGGAGCTTTTCCCCACATGGGGGTGGGGAGGGGGGGCATGGCAGGTTCTAGAAGCAAGTGTTAAGACAGACCAAAACATTCAGACAAGTACAAATTATATAAGCAATGGAGAAATAGGTATGCTGTATGAACTCAACATGAATATCATGCAGCCAGCATTTATTGAGCACCGGCTGTGTACCCTGCATGTGCTGAGTGCTTCACAGGAACTCTCTGATGGAACATTGGAACCTCTCACCAGGCGAGGGTTTTTCCACATACATATATAATGCAGGAACAGGTGGCAATGGCTATTGCATTTATAACACATGGAGAGGCGATGGGTTTCTGACACTTTTTTATACACAGATTTTTAAAGTATTATAAAAGTAACACTCAACCAGTAAAATTAATTTTTGATGAAAAGGGGGAGTGATGAGGAGGGCAGAGCTAGAGCCCAATGGCCTGAATTTGAATCCCACGTGTCCACTCTGGCTGCACATCTGTGGGCAAGTTACCCTCTCTGTGCCTCAGTTTCCTCACATGGCCAGGGGGGCTACACCAAGTCTCACTTCACGGTGTTGTGAGGAATCAGTGAGT
This sequence comes from Mustela lutreola, assembly GCF_030435805.1. Lineage (NCBI taxonomy): Eukaryota > Metazoa > Chordata > Mammalia > Carnivora > Mustelidae > Mustela > Mustela lutreola. The sequence goes on from NC_081298.1 coordinate 10,325,800, forward strand.
GATTCCCTAGGAAGTGTCCAGAATAATGGCCAGCGCTGGAGCATGCAGGCAGTGCTAACCATCAGGGGACGTGCACCCGCCAAAGAGAGAGAGAGGAAATGTTTGTCATTTGAGACCTTCTGGTCTCAATTATAAATTTTTTCTTGGCTCAGCATTGGCAATCCTGACTTTATCAGGAAAATATTAATAAAGCTACTGTTTTAGTCACCTTCTGACACTTGCTTTTTTTTTTTAAGGACACAGGTTTTTTTCTTGATTCAGTGATAACGCTGTTCTTTGACTTCATTTTGGAGACCAGTGGGGTTCACTGTTTCACTTGCTCCTTGAGCACACGTTCGAGGGCCCGCTGTGTTCAGGCATCGCCTGGCATGCAGGGGGACCAGAACAAGTTCCAGCTGCAAGGACTTCAGGTCCCATGGAGGAGGGTCAGTGACACCCCTGTGACCATAAGTGTGAGTCACAACTGAAGGGGGCTCTTATGAGAGGCCCATCAACTGCATTGGGGATACGAGGAGGAGGCCCACTCCAGGAAGGCCTCCTAGAGGAGGAGGCTTCCGATCCCAGAGGGCTGAAACCTCATGGCCCACCGAGTGCTAGTTCATTTCTGCAGCCTCTAACTTATTCCTAGAGAGAGAGCTGCTAACACGGCTCTCATAGAACCCAGCTGTGCCCAGGAATGACAGATGCCCCAGGCTAAAACCACGTGTGCCTTTCTGCTCTGTCACAGGCTGCTTTGAGATTGAGCTCCAAAGCCACTGGGGACGGGCTCCCATCCAGTTCCATGCCAGACAAGAGGGACCAGCGGGCAGCCCGCATGCCAAATGCAGCACAGAGACATGTTCAACATGTTCGAACCACAGAGTGTTCTCTTTGTATTGATTTAAAACCCAGGAGATTTCATGCTAAAGTCCACACTTCCAGGCTCTCTGAAAACTTCAGCGTGGCAGCGGCCTCTAGCCTGAATTCTCCTGGCGCAGCCATCAGGAGGTCCCTAGCAGGACAGCTGCGCTCTTTGGCTGGCCTCCACCCCACCTGGCCCAGCTCCCTCGGGTTCCCCTTGCCCACCTGGCCCTGAGTTGGCACTCCCATCTAAACACCAGTCCCATGAGCTTCCATCTATCTTGGTGACAAATGCGAATTGGTCACTTGTCGCATGTGGGGTTGTTCCAGGCACCGGTGTCCTAAGAGCGAACAGCACATAAGCTGCTCCTCCCTGGGGAGCTCTAATCTGCTGGGACAGAAGAGCAGGGGAGGCAGAGGGTGGAAACATAATAAACATGATACATAAGTAACTTATAAAGCATTTTAAACGATGAGGAAGCCTCTGAATAAACAGAGTAGGAAAAGGACACTCAGGGTAGAAGATAAAGGGAGAGGGGACTGGTAATGGAGGGGGTCGTGAAAGGCCTCCTGGGGAAGCGATATTGAAGCAAAGAGCAGGAAGAAGGGAAGGTAGGGCCATGGAGGTATCTGGGGGAAGAGGACCCCTGCAGGGGGAGCAGAAGGTCAAGGCCTGGCTTGGAGGTAAGGGGAGCCTGGGGGCGTGGGGACAGTCTGGAGAACACGAACACGGCAGGCAGGGGGCTAGGAAGTGGGAGAGGTGGCGGCCAGTCCGCATGTGCCGTCGAAGGACTCGAGCGATCTCTCCTGAGCCATGGAGGGTGGCGAGCAGAGAAGTCACGGGATCTGATTCACGTTCTCAGCATCCCTCTGTCTATGTGTGCGGAATAAACCGTAGGGACCAGGGATCCCGGGAGGGAGGTGCCTGCAGCTGTCCAGGCAAGAGAGGATGGTGGCTGGACCAAGGTGAGGGCAGCAGACAGAGGAGAAGTGGTTTGATTCTGGAATCGTTTTAAAGGAACAACCAAGGTGATTTCCTGAGGACTATGTGAGAGGTGTCAGAATGAGGCTGAGAATCCCATCCTGAGCAACTGGAAAGGTGGGATTACTAAGAAGGGAAAGCACTGGTGGGCGGGTGTGCAGGAGACACTAAGAACCGCAACAGGCTAAAGCTTAATTGCTTCCACCCCCAAAAAACAAATGATAACTATGTGACATGATAAAGGTGTTAGCTTAAGGCTACAGTGGTAATCTTATTGCAATATATAGATGTATCAGATCAACATGTGTACCTGACACCGACACAATATCATATGTCAATTACATCTCGGTAATGATAATTAAAAAAAAAAAAACAGCAGCCCGGTTTGGGACATGATGAGTTTGAAACGCCTATCAGACACCCTAGGAGTGACATCCAGGAGGCAGTCTATCTGGGGTCTGGAATCCGGGGGCGGCAAGTGGGGGCTGGTGAGAGAGAGAGATGAAGAGGGGGGTCATTGCAGGGACCTCAAGCCCTTGGCCTGGCCACGCCCCCCCCCCAGCTGGGCATGTGAGCCTCACTAGGGCAGGGTCAGGGCAAAGCACACCAGTCTGGCTGGTGGGACCACTGACCTCTGCCCCAACCTCCCCCCTCTCTCCCAGGGCCAGTGCTCGCAGATGTGCCACAACGTCTTCATCGTGGAGTCGGTGTGCGTGGGCTGGTTCTCCCTCGAGTTCCTCCTGCGGCTGATCCAGGCGCCCAGCAAGTTCGCCTTCCTGCGCAGCCCCCTGACGCTCATCGACATGGTGGCCATCCTGCCTTACTACATCACCCTGCTGGTGGACGGCGCGGCCGCGGGCCGCCGCAAGCCAGGCGCGGGCAACAGCTACCTGGACAAGGTAGGGCTGGTGCTGCGGGTCCTGCGGGCGCTGCGCATCCTCTATGTCATGCGTCTGGCCCGCCACTCCCTGGGGCTGCAGACACTGGGCCTCACCGCCCGCCGCTGCACCCGCGAGTTCGGGCTCCTGCTGCTCTTCCTCTGCGTGGCCATCGCGCTCTTTGCGCCCCTCCTCTACGTCATCGAGAACGAGATGGCCGACAGCCCCGAGTTCACCAGCATCCCCGCCTGCTACTGGTGGGCCGTCATCACCATGACCACTGTGGGCTACGGGGACATGGTGCCCAGGAGCACGCCCGGCCAGGTGGTGGCGCTCAGCAGCATCCTCAGCGGCATCCTGCTCATGGCCTTCCCCGTGACCTCCATCTTCCACACCTTCTCGCGCTCCTACCTGGAGCTCAAGCAGGAGCAGGAGCGCGTGATGTTCCAGAGGGCCCAGTTCCTCATCAAGACCAAGTCGCAGCTGAGCACCATGTCCCACGACAGTGACATCTTGTTTGGAAGTGCCTCCTCGGACACCAGAGACAACAACTGAGCCCAGAGGACATGACCCGTCACCACCGCCACCACCAGGAGCTGCCCTCCCTGCCCCCTCCCCCAGCTCTGCCTGCCCTCTGCGGCTTGAAGCTATGGCCGTTGCTCCCAGACGACTTCGAAGGCACGTGCGGCTCCGAACGCAGCCCCGCATGGGACCGGCTGGAACCACACCCCAAGAAGGACGTCTGCAACAGCCACAGAGGGGTCCCCACCGCTCCACCTCCACAAGTGAAGCCGTAGTGGTTCAAGAGCCCAGCACACAGCTGTGTTGCCCCCCACCCCTCGCCCCGCCCCATATCGGTTCCCCCCAATAAGGAGATGGCTTTGTTCTTTCTACCATGTAAATAACATGCCCAGCAAAGACTTGCTTTGTGGGTCCGCCCGGAGGAAAAAGGACAAATGACACCAGGAACGTGGGTGTTGAGTGTGGATCGTGTGCAATTAAAGAAAACCGATGAAAAAGAGAAAATGCCTTCCATGGGGCTCCGAAGAGGGGAAGCTGTTTGCCAGCAAAGCCAGCCCGCGGGGGTACTGGGACCACATCTGGCCTGTTTGCTTGGGTCGTTCAGGCCTGGTGGGGCCCAGTGGGGTTAGAGAACAGGGAGAGAACAGACACCTTTGGGGAAATTGTCAGTAAACACCGCGTTCCCTTCCTGCTTTTTCTTGGATTCCTCCTACCTCCTGGTCTCTCTTCCTCCCTCTTTCCTTCTCTTCTGTCCTCTGTTTGCTTCTTAGGTGCTTTAGGGTTCTCAGACTTTTCCCCCAAGGCACCCCAATGGTTCAGTGGACACCAAGGGGCCTGTCCGCATTGCCAACTACAGGGGTGAAATCACTTCATTTATCTTTTAAAAATACTATGGATTTTCTTCTCTATTCCATATTCATTTTAACATTCTTAAAAAAAAAAAAAAAAATGCGTTAAATCACCTCCCTGGATATAAATCTAAAGCTGGAGTGGGGTTGATGCTTTGGAAGGGTGGGTCATAGGCCCCTCGGCAGTCTGGGAACCACTGTCCGGGGCCCCCAAGGCCTCCCTGTGCCCTCCAGAAGCCTCCCGAGCACCCTCCCAGTGCCCTCCTGGCTACAATCTGTTCCTGATGCACGTTAGAGACAGCCCCTACCCCCCTCACCCCCAACCCCCCGCCAGCCAACAGATTCACTCAGCCCGAGGGCTCCAGAGCCCTTCAGGGCTAGGACAAGGAGGCGGCTTCACCCCCAGAATGAACCACAGCCCGGCTTCACCCCCACGGGTACAGCAACATGGCTTTCTTTATCCCAGACCTGCTGCTGCCTTGGCCGTGACCCCTCCCTTGGGCCGGCAGCAGGAAGCGCGCTCTGACACAGATCTGACCATCTGACCTGGTGACCTGCGTCCACCTGGGGCCGCCCATGATATGGAGACTAAAACCCAGATGCCCCGTGTGTTCCCTGCCACTCGGTCACGGTCTGTCTCCTGCACAAGGTCAGTGCTACTCTCGCGCTGTAAGGCCCTACGGGGCAACGCCGCTCACTGCTGACTCCCAGCACCGAGCCCTGGGCCCGGCACCTAGTAGGTGCTTCCGAAATGTCTGGGGAGCAAATGAATGCGGGGAAACGGGAAAGAGGACCAGAAAGCAGAAAGGCCTTCGAGCATGTCTTCTCTCTGTGTTGGGTGGGGAGGCCTGGAGATCTCAGCACCATGTACTGCGAGGCTGAGTGGAAATATCCTGTGAGTCACGAGGGTGTCGTTAAAGGCTCCCCTGACACCTGCTTCCCGTGACTCACGCCTGAAAAGGAAGTTTTCCGACTAATTAGCTCTACCTTCCCCAGCCTGCTGGGTGTCACAGCAATTGGGCCCTACCACCATGGTAATAATACCTTAGATTTGTGGGATGACCTTTCTTTCTCCCTCCAAAGTGGCTGTGAGAGGCAGGAGACAACTGAAAATGCTAAACAGAGAGAAACATGACAGAGGGCCGTATACAATGGAGCCCTGGAAAACTCAGTGGAGTGGTAAAGCAAATACGTCTCGAGGTGGAGGAGGGTGCCCCAAATGGGCCAGCACTGGCAGGGGAGCTGGGCCCCCCACACATGGAGGACAGAGCCTAGCACTGTCCAGAGGAGGAGCTGGGGTCATGGAAGGGTTGAGACTTCTGCACCCAAGACACCCAGATGTAGGCACCCTCCAGACCTCCCCTGAGGGACTGAGGACCTCTAGACACCTGCACACCCAGAACGTGGCGTAGGGTCTTTGGCCCTAATTAAGAATTAAGAGGCCTTGGAACTCCTAACCAGCTGCTTCTAGGGCAAAAGGGACCAACTTAACAATGACCACTTTTGCGGTTTTTTTCTGGCAAAGTGGAATCTGACGCAGAAAGCCCAGCTGGAAATCACACTGAAAAACAACCCCACTCATTGAAGCGTGGGGGCAAATTCCTTGCCCCTGCCCTAATGGGGCTTCCCTTTGGACTCTGGTACAGGCAGCAGAACCTATACAGCTGGGAAGGCGATGTGCGAGTCACGGCTCTAGGAGAAACAGCAAAGCAAGCCTTTCCAAATTTGTTTTATTTCTTGGGTCCCATGGTCATCCTCCATCTCCGATTTAGCTCTCGGTGCCTGCAGGACTCACTGCGGGGGCTTGGGAGTGCAGATTTAACAGCCCGGATTCTCGAGCCCTACCCCTGAGCATGTTCAGGACTTCTCTCCTTGCACACAGAATGTATAGGGAAGCCAAAAAAAGACCCAGTAATCAAGATCAATCATATTTTAATGCAGCTTTTTTTTTTTTTTCATCAAAATTAGGGGCACCAGGCTGGCTCAGTCAGTGGAACATGTGACTCTTGATCTCAGGGTTATGGGTTTGAGCCCCACGTTGGGTGTAGAGATTACTTAAAAAAAATAAAATCTTTAAAAAAGAAAAAACAATCAAAATTAATGCCCCAAATCCACAATGAACAAAATATCTGAATTTTAGGTAAAGATGGGCTCTGCCTTTGCACTCGCGTGATTCGGCCCCATGTGTTGCTCCCTCGTTCTGATCCTGCCCCGCCCCCCAGGCATACCCTGCAAGACCCCTCCAACTGGCCTAGGGCTAGTCATCCAAGAAGGGCAGGTGGGAGCCGTTAGCCAAACTGGCACCCACAGCTGCTGGGGCATGCGTGCCCATCCCGCTGAGGAGGATGAGGACAGGCACCAAGACCACCTCCCACCGCGCAACCAGAGCCGTGTGAACTGAAGGTGATAACTTCTGATGTTGGTAAGCACAGTTACCTGGTGAGGGGTGACTGGGACCAGGGAGCGGTGGAGAGAAGCCACTTAAGAAAGTCAGGGAAGGGGGCCGCCTGGCTGGCTCAGCCAGAGGAGCATGTGACTCTGGATCTCTGGGTTGTGAGTTCGAGTCCCACATTGGGTATAGAAATGACTTAAATAAATAAAGTGGAGGGGAAAAAAAAGAGGGCCAGGGAAGGTCTCTCTGAGGAGGCGGCCTCGATCTGAGAGAGAGGTGTGGACAGCGATCCAAGCCGAGGGGACAGCCCAGGCAAAGGCTAAGAGGTGAGGAAAATGGAGACGTTGTCCAGTTGTCAGGGGAGCACGTGGGCATGGAAACTCATCCCTGCTGGGCACATCCTTCCTCCCAGGGAGAAAACAGATCTGCAAAGTGGACACTGAGCAAACATTTCCAGCGAACTTCCTCCGAAATAGTCTTTGTCACAGCAGATGGGGACAAGACAACCAAAAAACCAGAACCGGACCCAGCCCCTGCCTCAGAGATGCTGATAATCTGATGGAGGACAAGGCACGTGAGTAGACATTTCCAGACACGTGGAACGATGGGCGTGCGGGCCCGGGGCTGTCGGAGCGTGGAGGAAGACAGACGTCAAAGAAAGCCTGGTTTCCACGCAGATTTCCATTTGCTAAAATGGCTTCACGTGTGTTTTCCTTCCGAAACCAATAAAGTGTTCCTCCTACCGCACGTTCTGTCTCTCCCGCTCTGTCTCGGACCTCTCCCCATCCAGGCCTGTCAGCTTATAACGGGAATCTGTCCACTTGGGTCCCGCACTGGGGCAGCCCCCAGCCTCTCGGTCCCGGATTGTTGCCAGAGCCTCCCCCCTGGTCTCCCTGCTCTCCCACCTCCCCTCTGCACAGCAGCAGAGGAGCCCCATTACAACCCCAGTCAGATACCGCTCCTCCTCCGCTCAGAGCACCACGCTTGCCACAACGTGGTGACAGCTCACCCACACACTCCCAGCCCTACCTCCCTGACCTGCTTCCATTGTCTCTCCTGTAAGCTCCGCCAACCTCTTCTCTCGTCCCGGAACAGACCAAAAACGGTCCTACCTCAGGGCCTTTGCCCTTGCTGTTCCTGCCACCAGGAAGGCTCTTCCTTAGGTCATATCCACTCGCTCCCTCTCTTCATTCAGTTCTCTGCTCAAACATCACTTAAACAGGGGGACCTCATCTGACCTCTTCCCCCAGGCCTGTGGAAAGACCACATTCCCAGAACGCCCTCCAGTGTCTTTTATTTTCTGTGTTCTGATGCTTTGATAGCTGAGGACTTGCAGACCCTAGGAGGACTGCCCCTCCCAGGAGTCAACAATTCCTAAAGATGAAAAACCATGCACCCACAAATGTGCTTTTCCCATACAGAACAATCCAGACCCTACACCCAACCACCTCCTTTCTCAGGCTCTCACACACTAGGACACTCTCCACCTGCCCTAATCACCCCAGGACCAGGTACACAACCAGGAACAGCCCTCATGCCCCAGAACCTGCTGAAATCTTCCAACTAGCCAATCCTAAGCCTGCTTGTCTGGCCTCGTCTCTTCCTTCCCTTAGAGGTCCCAATAAAGACTCCCGCCACAGATCTCCCCAGCACCACCTCTGTCTCTGACCAGCTCTGGTGCTTTCCCATGCGCCCCCTGCCCTCCATTTTGGGGTGTGCCCCCTCTTCTTGGGAACTGTGATTATAACAGACTAGCTTTTCAATGGCAATTTCTCCTGATCTTTTGGCCTCCTCATTCCTGAATGACAATAAAATCTATACTTGAAAGCATCCAGCCCCCTTACCCTGCTTCCTCCTTCTCTGAAATGCTTATTATCATCTGACACATTGTATATTGATTTGCCCATGGTCTTTTTCTCTCCACGAGATGTTTACCTCCATGAGGGCAGGGACCTTCACAGGAGTATCCCTGGTCTAGGACAGCAGCTGGAACATAGTAGGTGCTCAGTAACTATTTGCTAATCAATGAATCTGTAAATCCCTCACTCTATACAGAGTCTTACCAAACATATACACATAGCAGGCAACCTGTTCATACACATGGTGAAATGAACCTCATTAAAGTCTATTCCTATGTGTTGACACCACAGTTCTGGAAGGCAGAAAACCAACCCCAGCCCCCACCCAGGTCACCCAATGGTTTCTGCTTGGAAACAATGCCTACAGTGTGAATTTAGTCCTCCACCAACATGCTTGAATTTTGAATTAAATGTATGAAAAGATGCTCTGGGACTTTGTTTGTAACCACAAAACAGAGCCTGAAAGATGTTTTTCATTTCCTTTTCCGGAATGAATGTGCCACTTACGCAAAGGACCTATAAAATCCAAATTAATGAATTTCTTGAAGTAAATTTAAAGCCATCAACTGTCCTTGCTTTAAGAAATAAGGGGGAGGGGGGAATGTAATAGGACTAGATCCCAAGTCTCAGTTACTGGTTATTAGGGGTTTTTTTCCAATATTTTATTTATTTATATGAGAGGGAGCACAAAGGCAGGGTAGGGTGGGGGCCAGAAGGAGGGGGACAAGCAGACTCCCTGCTTAGCACGGACCCCAACAGAGGACCGATCCCAGAACCCTGAGATCATAACCTGAGATGCTTAACTGACTAAGCCACCCAGGCACCCAAGGTTTATTATATATGCATGGGACCCAGGAAAAAGTCACTAGAGTCATTCTCTGAATGACAAGTGCATTTAAGAGGTGGCTAGAATTGGTGCTAAGAGGTGCTAAATGGACAGAAACTGTTTCTCCGTAAAGTTGATTAAACAGGATCTGCCTCCTCACCTTAGACGCTCAGAGGTCTTTTGCAATTGGCATAAAAATGACTCAGCAGTGACAGTCAGTCAAGGGATCTGGGGACAGTTGTGGGGAAGAGAAGGGAGCCTGCAGGAAAGAAGTGATACCTTTATTCTCTTGCCCTCTGCTCTTCAGTCTCATGCCATCAGGGGCTGCTGGGCTATGCTTTGCTTTTAAAAGAGAGTAAATCCAGAAGTCCAGCCAAAAGACCCAAACGCTGAGACTAATGGTCTACAAGCAAGCATTTGGAATGGGCCCTCCAGCCTCCTCCGCATACATAAGGCAAGAGCCCACCTTTGCCCAGAAATTTCAGGGCAGGGTCTGGGACAGTTAGGAGGACACTCCTCGCCCTTAAGGGAGTCTAACATATTTGCCTGCAGGGACATCGGAAAGATCTGGAAGGTAAGTGACAACCACACGTGTCTGTGATCAGTGCTCAGACTTCACACCCCCAGTGTTTGGGGGCAGATGCCGCTGGCTACCTACGTGAAAGACATTTCCTTCAACTTCCTCATCAGGAGCTTGGGCTTCTGCTCTGTCCCAGAGTTCATGCCAACCACGGTCATCCCATCAACATTTGCCCACGAGTCCTGGGAGTGGGTACATGGCCCAGTCCTGGCCAATGAGACCCCAGAGGAAGTCAGCCTGGGTGGTCACATGACCCGTTCTGCCCCATGAGACCCCAGAAGTCGGCCTGAGGTTGCTGCCGATGTTTTCCCTCAGATGACAGCAAGCCCTTTTGTCCTCTTTCCTTTGTCCTAGTGTCCATTGTCCTTATGCCTGGCTCCTTCCTTGTCCCTTGTCCTGGTGCCCAGCCCCAGGTTCTGTGTGTTGTCGTGCCTCAAGACAGCCCCCTCTCCAGGGAATCACAGCATGTGGAGAGGCCTGTGAGGTCACACCCCTCCCCTACCGAGGCATCTCACCCAGCCAGTGACCCGCCGACTGGGACATGCAAGTCCTTTGCCTAGAGGCAGAACGTGTCCTGGGATGGAGCACGAGCGTCCCGGCTGCCCGTGGAGTCAGGCTGCAACCCGACTCCGGCTGGACCACATCCTCATTTCTCCTTCCCACCCAGACCCCCTCCCTTGCTGGCTTCTTTTGAGAGCACACCTGATAACTCACAGGCACCTCCGTCCCCATCTCAACCCCCTGCTTCTGCTTCTCGGGAGCCCGAGCTCAGACAGCGGGTGCCGGAGCTGGGGGGCCACACTCGGGATGCTGAGCTGAAGGAAGGAAATCCAACCTGCAGAGGAGGAGATGGCGATGAGAAGCACACAGAAGACACGAGAAGCAAAATGACATGTATGTGATCGCACAGCCGGTTAGTGGCAGAGGTGGAACTGGCAACAAAGAACTTATGGCCACTATGCCAGAGCTCTTCTTAAAACACCCATTTCACTGAGGATGAACTGTAGGACCCCAGCACAACACTATCTGCCAACGTGAGTGGACACCTGTAATTCCTCTCCCCACCAGCATCTGGCAATGGCCACTGGGACAGAAACTCTAGTGGCCCATCAAATATCCATGCTCCCCTTCCTTCCTACTAATGTCAGGATAGAATTCTACCAATTTAATCCAGACACGCTGCCACTGAGGATGGAGATTATGTTTCCCAGCCTCTCTTGCATCTTGAAATGGCCAAATGGAAAAGTTCTGGCCAGTAAGATAGTCTTGTGGGGGAAATTTGAGAAGGTTCCTTAAAAGGCAGAAGACAGTACTTCTGTTCTGGAACTGTCCCTGGAACATACATGTGATTGCTGGATCTCTAACAGCCCTCTTGGACTATGATCATAAAGATAGAAGCCAAATGCTGAGGGCGGTAGAACAGGAAGACGGGTCCTTGAGGTCCTTGAGGATACCTTAGAACGGTCACCTTCCTGGACTCCATGCTCCAAATGGATGTTAGGGTTCTTATAGGTCCTATCCACAAAGATCTCTCTTGTTCACTGAATATAAACCTGAGTGCTATAGAGACAGGAGACGGAGAATGGAGCCAACACAGAGGAAATAAATCCAAGGGATGGAGAGAATGAAACCAGGTTCTAGTCACTGTTGAGTCTAGAACCAACAGTACCTGAAGCCATCACTTCCCTTGGACTTTTTATTAATATGGTTCAATAAATTGGGTTTCTGTCATTTTCAATGTATGGTTGATACCTGAGTCTGAATTAGAAGTCCAGGAAGGGTCCTGTGAACTTTAGCATTTATCAAGACAGCTTTAACAAGAAGTGTCTTAAAGCTGAACTTTGGGGCGGGGAGGGGGGCAGGATGGCTCAGTCAATGGAGCGTCTGACTCTTGATTTTGGCTCAGGTCATGGTCTTGGGGTCCTGGGATCAGGTCCCGCCTTGGGCTCGGTGCTCAGCGGAGAGTCTGCATGAGGATTCTCTCTCCCTCTCCCTCGACCCTTTCCCCCATGCTCTCTCTTTCCAAAATAAAAATAAATAAATATTTAAAGCTGAATTTAGCTCTCTAGCCATGCTTAGGCCCACTTGCCTTCAGAAGAGTCAATCCACACAATTTTCTTAAATAAACCACCCCAACAGGCACGTGCTAATCCATGAGTAGGACAACTTGGAGTAGCAAAATGTATTGCAAGTCGCAGAACAGAAAGAAGGATCTTGGGCTTTGGAGCTGACAAGTTCAATTCCCTGACAAGCTACAACATTGCTATGTCTCCCTGGGTAAGTTACTAAAGGTCTCATTCGTCCTCTGTAAAAAAGGAATTAAAAAAAAAAAAAAAAAAACCATACTGGAGTGACAAGAGGATTGAATGAAACAAAGAATATAAAGCACCAAGAACTGAGTCTAGCCCGTGGTTAGTGTTCAACGAATAGTAGCTATTGCTATCACTGTTCATTACGCCCCAAGAATTCAACTAGCAACAATGAAAAGAGTCTGGTAAATTAATAGCATACACAAGATAACAAGGGTATGGTTAATCTGCTTTTTTATAACATTTCAAGGGACATTCACACATTTCTCATTTGCCTGCGCGGCGGTGCCTGCTAATTACAAATGCATGTTCTCACTTCGTTCCAACAGATTTGGCAGCACCAACCATTTGGAGATCTTTTCATTAGCAGTTAGGTAATGAACGTGGGGGAACTGCATTGTTGTACAATTACTCACGGATCCAGATTTCGCCCCTGCCTTCCGCTGTGGCCAGTGTGTCCTCCCTCTGTTGTGATCGATGCACGGCTCTTGTCACTTGAGCAGGTGGGCAACTCGCTTCCCTCTGCTGGGAGGCAGCATGAAGGCCTGTATCCTGCTTCTGCCACGAATCAGTTGGGTAGCCTTGAGCTAGTTACCTACTTCTGGGAGCATTGCTTCCTTTATTTTTTTTTTTTTTTTAAGATTTCATTTATTTAGGGCGCCTGGGTGGCTCAGTGGGTTAAGCCGCTGCCTTCAGTTCAGGTCATGATCTCAGGGTCCTGGGATCGAGTCCCGCATCGGGCTCTCTGCTCAGCAGGGAGCCTGCTTCTCTCTCTCTCTCTCTCTCTCTGCCTGCCTCTCTGCCTACTTGTGATCTCTCTCTTCAAATAAATAAATAAAATCTTTAAAAAAAAAAAAAAAAAAAAAAATTTCATTTATTTATTTGAGAAAGAGTGCACGTAGACAAGCACGGGGGAGGGACAAAGGGAGAAGGAGACTCCCCATTGAGTGTGGAGCCTGACATGGGGCTTGATCCCAGGACCCTGAAATTGTGACCTGAACCGAAGTCAGATGCTTAAGGAAGTGAGCCACCCAGGCGCCCCCAAGCATTGTTTTCTTCAACTGGGAGGGGGTAATCATAACAACTTCCTCCAAGGTCTTGTTGGGGTTGGGGAAAGGATCTCATGACCTAATACAATCCAGGGCTTGGAAAGGAGGAGGTATTTAATCATAATTTTTTCCTAAAGCCATTTTGTAAAAATTTAATGATTTTATATCAGGGAGGATTATTGTATTTCTAAATAGCAGAAAACCCAACTCAAACTGTCTTGAGTGGGGGGTGGGGGAGGGATATGTTGGTGGAAGAAGAAGTGTGGAGAAAGGACATTCGTAGGTTCACAGAACTGAAAAGTCCAAGGTCCTGCCAGGCCCAGGTGCAGCTCAGTGTCAGGAGTAGTCAGTTTCTCTTCATCTTGCAGTTGGCACCTGGGCGGCTTCACTCTCTGGTTCCACCTGGCGGCTCAAGACTCTGTCCATATGGTGACAAAAGGGCTGCCGCTGCCCAGCCTCTCATCTCTTCAAATTCAAGTCCTATAAGAAGGAGCAAGGCACCTCTTGGGTAGCTTCTGCCAGAAGTTCTGAGATTGACTCTGACAGCAGTGCAGTAGCTTAGACCCTGTGCTCACCCCTGAGTCAATCAGTGAGGTCACCAGGAGTCAGTGCTCTGATTGGCCAGGCCTGGGAACATCCTGGGCCGATAATGGGCAAAGGGTGGAAACAGAAGCGGAGCCCGCTGTGTGTCCGTCTAGCGCCCTCTATGGATGGAGCTTAACATTGCACTCACTGCAAAGGAGAGATGCTTAGGGAGCAGGTGTACTGAAGGGTGAATTTGGAGCTGAGAGGCAAAATACTCTGGTAATTGGAACACAGCCTCAGGCCTGGAGCTGGAGAGGCATCTGCCTGGCAGGAGCTGTGGTCAGAAAGAAACACACAGTTTCAGGCCAGAGCAGGGAGGAAACGGGTAATAAACCCCCCAACCCCCATCTTCTGCCAGTGCCTCCTTTTGCAAACCAACCAGAAGCCAGAAGGCAGGATGCCCGAGAGAGGCAGTTTCTAATGATCCGTCCCCTGGGGCAGAGAATGACTTTGGGGAACAAACAGGGAATACCCAGCTCAGTAGACCCAGCCATTATCCCCATATTACATGTAGGATAAGAAATCTGCCAAGGTCACACCCCACCCAGCTCCACCTCGCTGACCTGGCCTGGCATCACCCTGTGTAAGCAATAGTGAGAGGGAATCAGGGCCGGTGGGGGGCTTTGGGGGGAGGGGTGCCGAGACTCCTGCTCTTCAAAACAACATTCCTAGACCTCAAATGTCATTGTCGTCCCCTCCAGCAATGTCAACAAACCTGCCTCTGCTTGCTCAGGAGAGGGGAAGGGGGGAATATCTTTATTTCAATCTCTCTCCAACAGGCGGCTCAGCAAGTGTCTCGTATTCCCTGGAATTGTTTTCATTTGCATCTGGACCCAGGCTACTGGGGGGGGAGGGTAAGTGAGCTACAAGGAGGAGAAAGGGGGAGAGGAGGATGTCAGAGGCAACCCCCTGCACCCAGTGAGAAAGCAAACCCAGGGGCGCCTGGGTGGCTCAGTCATTAAGCATCTGCCTTCAGCTCAGGTCATGATCCCAGGGTCCTGGGGTTCAGTCCCGCATCGGGCTTCTTCTCCCTCTCCTTCTGCTGCTCCCCTGCTTGTGTTCCCTCTCTTGCTGTGTCTCTCTCTGTCAAATAAATAAATAAAATCTTAAAAGAGGGCCCCTGGGTGGCTCAGTGGGTTAAGCCGCTGCCTTCGGCTCAGGTCATGATCTCAGGGTCCTGGGATCGAGTCCCGCATCGGGCTCTCTGCTCAGCAGGGAGCCTGCTTCCTCCTCTCTCTCTCTCTCTGCCTGCCTCTCTGCCTACTTGTGATATCTCCCTGTCAAAAAAATTGAAGTAAAAAATCTTTAAAAAAAATAAAAAATCTTAAAAGAAAAAAAAAAAAGCAAGCAAGCAAGCAAACTAAGTCAGCAGTGCCTGTGATGGGTGTTGGCTGTGAGGGGTGTGCATGGATGGATTTTAAGCCAAAATACATTCGGCAAGCTGATCTGCACTGCAAATCTGGGGCCTGGATGACCCAGTGGAAACACGAGTGTATTTTTTGGACGAGCAAAGCTCCCCCCTCCCCTAGTTGTGGTCAAAAGCAGCTGGTTTGCAGCGAGCCTAAGTGTGTTCTCAGCCCTGCTATTTGAACAGCAGAGCAGGGACCAAAGGCCCCCACGCCCTTGGAAGCCTGTTAGAAATGCAGATTCCCAGGCCCCGCCCCAGATGGGGACTCAGTCTGCATTTCAGCGAGAGTCCAGATGGCGGATGTACACGGGGAGGCTTGAGAGACGCTGATTGGCACCCACGAGGGCAGGCCCAGGAGCAGGCAGGGTTGAAGGTGCAGGGACACTCGGCTTCTGCTGGGGTGACCAGTTGTCCCTGTCTGACTGGGGCTCTCCTGGTTCGGCGCTCAGTATCCTGTGCAAGCTGGTCACCCCCAGTGCTACTCCACCCACCTTTACCAGCTTTCTGGGGCCCACATGCTTTTAAAACAAACAAACAAAGTACACACCTCTGCCCTCAGGCTAAAGTCTAAGAGGCTTTGGACCATCTTGAGTTGTCAAGATGGCCAGGCCCCAGCTTCCGTCCCCAACCTCTTCCTTCTCCATTTCACCTTCCTCCCTTGGAAGCTCCAGGCAGGTAGGGGTCTGCACCCAGGCCCTGGCCGTGCAGAGGAGAGGAGGCTCGGCCCCAGGCCAGCTGCCATCAAGGGCATAAGAGTTCCTGCCCAAAGCTTTCAGGTCCTCTCACTGCCAATTCGCAGAGTTCTCTTTATGTGGAATGTTCGGGGATGCCTGGGTGGCTCCGTCAGTGCAGCATCTGCCTTGGCTCATGTCATAATCCCGGGGTCCTGGGATCAAGTCCCACATCTGGCTCTCTGCTCAGCGGGGAGTCTGCTTCTCCCTTTCCCTCTGCTTCTCTCCCGGCGTGTGCTCTCTTGCTCTTTCTCTCTCTCTCTCAAATAAGTAATATATATTTTTTAATTCCCGGATGCTCTTGCAGCCGCTTTCTCCTCACTCCCTTCCCCCCGCCCCAACCCCACCCCCGAGCAGCTGTGTCTCTCCCCTCCCTCTCTGCTGAATCCCAGCACCGACCTTGGGCCTGCCAATCCAATGAGTGGACTGTGTGTAATCAGGACTCATCACACTGAGTTGGGCTGAGATTTTTTTCTGAAGGTATCCAGAAGCCATGCTCACACCAGCACCTTCTGGGGGCTTTTTAAGAAATTATGGATACCGAAGGTTCTGGTCAGGGACCACTAAGATAAATCTGCAAGGCACCCCCAACCATCACTCCTATCCCAAAGACCTCAGGGAACTAGGCAGGGTTTGGAAACTCAAATGTCAAACTACAGGGCCCAGACCAACGCTTGCATGTGGAAATTGGGAGATGACAATTTCCACAACGGGGAGATGACAGAGGCTGGCAGTGTTGTGGAGTACACGACCCACTCCAAGGCTGTCAACGTGGCAGCCCAAGCGAGGCACAGTCAATGAAAGGCACTGAAAGTGGTTGAGAGGGAACGACTTCCCCTTTCTCAGACTTCGTTTCCTCATCTGTAAAATGGGTATGCTACTGATAATAACTATCTCACAGGGCTGTTATGAAGATAAAATTAGTTACTGCATGTAAAGTGATTAGAATATTGCTTGGCACATATTATGCATTCAATTAGTAGTGCTGGAATTACTAATTACTATTATCTGCCAACCACGGCCTCCCGCGTGTGCGCTGCCAGAGGTTGGCACCCACTGAGCAACCAGATTCATATTAGGGTTTGCAGTAAACTGGGTTTTGTTTTGTCTTCTGAATTTCCTTCTAATTTTGAGGGACCCCCCCTCCAACATCGTGGTACAACACCAGTCTCCTACCAGTAGACTCACTTGCCCAGCCTCCCTTGCAGCAGAGCACAGGCACGTGGCAGAGGATCCACCAATCAGATGCAACAGCCCAGGGGCGGGTAGGGGAGGGAGGGAAGGCAGGGACCCTGCCTGCTCTGTGCCTGGTGCCATCTTAGGTGGCAACAATGGGGGAACCAACAGCATTCCTTTGAACTTAAACGGTTGCACGAACTTTAAGGAGAAGATTTCTATTTCTTTTTTTTTTTTTTTTTTTTAGGTTTTTTTATTTATTTGACACAGAGAGAGAGAGCACAAGCAGGAAGACCAGCAGGCAGAGGGAGAGGGAGAAGCAGGCTCCCCGCTGAGCAGGGAGCCCCATGCGGGGCTCATTCCAGGACCCTGGCCGGAGGCAGCCGCTTAACCATCTGAGCCACCCAGGCACCCCAAGGAGAAGCTTTCTAAATGGGCTCAGCCACTAACACCTTTCTACATGGATGACCTTGGCCAAGTTACTTTTCTGACCTTCAGGTTCTTCCTCTGCAAAAAGGAAGGGCTTAAGGACAGCACCGGCTTCAAAAAGCTGTTTTGAAAAAAAAAAAAAAAAAAAAAAAAAAAAATATATATATATATATATATATATATATATATATATTAATTAAAGCCCTTTAGGGGGCGCCATACTGGCTCAGTTGGTAGAATGTGCAAATCTTAACCTCTGGGTCGTGTGTTCAAGCACCAGGTTGGGCGCGGAGCCTACTTAAAAAACAAGCTGACACATTAACTAAATAAAAACTGTTTCAAAAGTTAAGTAAGGCAGGACATGCAAAGTGCAGCACTTATATCACAGGCACTTAACCATTTTGTGCCAAGGACACAGGTTCGGGACAAGGATTTTCAGGTCAGTAAATAAAATGCACAGGATTATGATAGAAACTCATCATACTGAAATACGATTAAGAAACTATATTTTCCAAAAAACAGGTCATTCAAGAGATGAGCTTCTTTTTTCGCCCATTAACAAGATATAGTAGTGTTTCAAATTAAGCATAATTTGGAGGTAATGTGGAACATAAATGGTATTTAAAACTATCTGTAGCAAGGGTAAAGAATTAGGAAGATATCAGTGCAGAAATCTTTTTCCTCATACCAGTCTAGGTTCTCAGCTGGGTTGTGTAACAAAAGACAGATTAACAAGAGAGAAAGCACAAAAATTTATTTAAGGGGTGCCTGGGTGGCTCAGTCAGTTGAGTGCCTGACTCTTGGTTTCAGCTCCGATCATGATCTCAGGTCCTAAGATCAAGCCCTATGTCGGGCTCCACACTCAGTGGGGAGACTGCTAGAGATCCTCCCTCTCCCTCTGCTCCTAGCCCCACTTCCTTCCTCTCTCTCTCTCTCTCTCTCTCTCTCAAATAAATAAGTAAATCTTTTTTTTAAGTGTTTAATAAAAGTTTTATGTGGGGCGCCTGGGTGGCTCAGTGGATTAAGCCGCTGCCTTCGGCTCAGGTCATGATCTCAGTGTCCTGGGATCGAGCCCCGCATCGGGCTCTTTGCTCAGCGGGAGCCTGCTTCCTCCTCTCTCTCTGCCTGACTCTCCGCCTACTTGTGATCTTTCTCTCTGTCAAATAAATTAATAAAATCTTTAAAAAAATAAAATAAAATAAAATAAATAAATAAAAGTTTTATGTGACACCAAAGCCTATAAGACCCAAAGAATGGTAAGACCTCTGTTGTACACGAGGTTGCACAAAGAGTAACAATTATGGAAAAACGACTAAAATAAATGGGAGGCTAAAGGAAGATGAGTTATTTTAACAAGTTTATGCAGATTTTTCTTAGCCAAGACTCCCTGTCTCTGGCGATAAGAATGTCGCGTTCCTCCTGGTGCAGGGAGGAGACATCTTTCACGTGGGAGTTTATCCTCTGCTTTCAAAAAGAAGAAGGGAGGGAGGTCAGAGTGCCCTTTTTTTTTTTTTGCACCTGCTGTTTTTCCAGTGCCGTCAGCTCTAACTAATCAACACGTCAAAGCCGCGCCTTTGGCAGTGACATGTCTTGGATTCCTTCATGGGTCCTGAACTCCATCATGGGCCAAGCCCACCACTGATACTGTGGAGGTTTGTCACTACACCCATGGTAGAAGAAAATCCTAACTTCAGTTAGAGCTTAGCGAAATAAAGATGGGTATTTTTTTTCCCCACCCAAGGTCAAGCACCATCGGAACTCCAGCTCTGAACCCTTGGCCCAACACGAAGGAACACTTAACTATTAGCTAACCCTATTGCATCAGTTGGTGGCCTCCCGGCATCCCCCGACGTGTAGCTGGCTTGAGTGAGTCTAAGGCATTGGCTTGCAACGTCCCAACACTTAGGAGGTGTTGGGCTTGGCTGCTTTCCTTAAGAACGCTGTGCCTCTTTTGTTCATTCTTAACATACCCACATTGCTCAAAGTGTGGTCCGGGGACCTGAAGCATCAGCTTCGCCTGGGAGCCTATAATGCAGATTCTCGGGCCCCGCTGAGACAAATTGCATCAGAAATTTTAGGACATCTGCCGGTGAACCTTGAGAGGCACAAAGGCCATCTCGATCCAAGAGGAGAAGAGGATCCACAGACTGCTATCCCCCACCCCCAGTGGCTGGGGGGGTTTGGGGGTTTTTTTGTTTGTTTGTTTGTTTAATTGTAGTAAAATACACGTCCCGTAAGATCTACCATCGGCGACATTTAATGCATTCGCACTGTTGGGCAGCCATCACTCACCATCGAGTTCCAGAACATTTTCATCACCCCAAACGGAAACCCCATCCCCATGAAGCATCACCCCCATTTTCTCTCCTCCCAGCCCCTGGCAAGCCCTAGCCTGTTTTCTGTCTCTACGGATTTGCCAACCCAGGACATTTCACAGAAAGGGAATCACACCACATGTGGCCTTTTGCATCTGGCTTCCTTCACTTGACATCATGTTTTCAAGGCGCATTCATGTTGCTACGAGTGTCAGGATGTCGTTTCTCTTTAGGGCTGAGTGACATCCCGCCGTGTGGCTAGACCTCACTCTGTTTATCCGCTCGCCAGCTGATGGACATCTGGGCTGTCGCCACACTCCAGCGACTGTGAATAGCGCTGCTGGGAGGCAGGCTGATTTTGAGTGAGTGACTTCCACATGTCCTGGTCACTGGCTTCTGAAGGAGGAAGTGCGGTCCGGCTTCCAATTCTGCTTCCCTCCCCTGAACGGAGCAACCCCAGGCAGGGGCTTGAGCTCTACTGCTTTCTCAGAATGGCCATTTCGTAGGGTGGATAAAACGGGAACGTGACATGACAGACAGGAGGTCTCATTCCAGGCACCTGGCGACACTCACAAGGGCTCCCTTCTTCCCCCAGTCAAGAGACCAGTAGCAACCCTTCCCAGAGGTGGGAAACTAGTAGCATGGCGCCTGCACTTAGCCCTTGGAAGACTTGAACTGGCACTGCACAGTGTACTGTGAGTTGCTAACATTTTGTAAAATCTGGAGCTTTTCTATGACAATCTAGATTCCTGGAACCTCTGCACTTAGCCCTTGGAAGACTTGAACTGGGACTGCACAGTGTACTGTGAGTTGCTAACATTTTGTAAAATCTGGAGCTTTTCTATGACAATCTAGATTCCTGGAACCTCTGGAAGCACCAGACCTATATTCTGGCCAAGCTGGCACCCAGGTGCAGCTGAGTAACATCTATCCCCTTTAGGCAGACATGTGCTGTCCTTCGGCTCAGAGCCTCCACCAACAGCAGGCAGACCAGTCACTGTCCAACCTCCAGCCAGAGCGCCTCTTGGTTCTCTGAAGCCTATAATGTTTCTTATAATAGAAAAAGCTTTCTATGAAGCCTACCCAAAATGGAGAAATGAAAACATTACAAAAGGGTATGTGTTGTTCACTGCCCCCCTCCACCCCACGCCTTATCTGCTCATCTCCATTCCCTGCACCACCCCTGGCTTTTATGGTCGTGGGAAGCAAGAGGGCGAGGCTTGCATGCAAATAACCTTGAGGTAGCTGGACTCATAACAGGTGCAACATAAATGTCCTTTGATTTCCCTCCTGGGGCGCTCAGACGTTCTCAGACATACTAATGTAGCAGAAGCTGCCATTCATATGCTCTGTTTTTGCACTGGATTTAGCACAATCTGAGCTGTCACGGCCAGGAGGAGGCCAAGTTTTGTCTGTTCCTTATGCTTCAGCCCCACCTACAGGTCTTCTCAAGAATTACAGCCTTCAAGACAAGGTCAAGACTGAATTTTTCCCCACGGACCTTGGTTCTAAGGACCCAGGTTTGTAGAACTCCATAAAGAAGGTAAGAAACCTAAAACATCTATGCTTCTAGGAGAAGTTCTCTCCATGGTTCCCCTTGATCCCTCATGTTCTTCTGGACCCTTCCATAGCCACAGGGAGAAATTATCCCAGCTATTACATGAGTTCTCTGTCACCTGGAGGCACTCAGTGGGCTCTCTTCAGAATAGTTTCATGGTTTCGACCTCAGATTAGACGTCAGTTCCAAAACTTGGATAAAATCAGCACAAGAGGAATACAGTCTCTTCCCAGAACCTCACATGCCCAGCTATTTCTGTCTTCAGTCCTCAAACTCCGGGAGCACCCTCTCTGTAGAATTACACGGACCTCTTTTTTGTATGAAGCTACCACCCAGCTGCCCGCCCAGTCAGTCCCTCTTACCACCTCACCAGGATTGATTTATTTCGTAACTAAAATTATTTATCATTTGTTTTCTACCTGTCCATTACCTGCTGACCCCAACAGAACATAAACATCCTTATATTTCAGTCTAATTTGCTCTCACTACCACCCTTTAGGACTAGTATTATTTTTATGATACCCTTTTTTTTTAAGATTTTATTTATTTAGCTGACAGACAGAGATCACAAGTAGGTAGAGAGGCAGGCAGAGAGAGAGAGGAGGAAGCAGGCTCCCCGTGGAGCTGAAAGCCCGATGTGGGGCTCGATCCCAGGACCCTGAGATCATGACCTGAGCCGAAGGCAGAGGCTTTAACCCACTGAGCCACCCAGGTGCCCCATGATACCTTTTTTTAATATAAAAGCAGTCCTTTCTTTCCGTCGAGAATTGAGATCTTTGCCCCAGCCATTCCATGTCTAGAGAGTTGTCCTAGAGAAATAAGCATAAGGATGTTCAATGCTGCCAGAACTGGAAACCAGGCAGGGGGTCCTTATCTCAGGGTCCAGACTCCCAGGGTGCCCATGGAGAGAACTTCTATACACTGTAGTCAGCTTCTCTTATACTCCTGTGTGCTTTTCTTTATGCACATGTATTTTTTTTTCTTGAGAGGATGTCTATAGGTTTTGCTGGACTGCTAGAGGGAATTATGAAAGGATGAAGATTCCTTCATCAAAATGGACTAGTCAGGGGCACCTGGGTGGCTCAGTAGGTTAACCGTCTGCCTTTGGCTCAGGTCATGGTCCTGGGATCCTGGGATTGAGAGTCCCGTGTGGGGAGCCTGCTTTCTCTCTCTCCCTCTGCCATTCCCCGCACTTGTGCCGTCTCTCTCTCTCTCTCTCAATCTCTCTCTCTGACAAATGAATAAATAAAATCTTTTAAAAATAAACAAATAAAATAAAAATGAAACTAAAGTCTGTGGGCGGCTCAGTCATTAAATGTCTGCCTTTGACTCCGGTAGTGATGCCAGGGTCCAGGGATCGAGTCCTGCATTGGGCTCCCTGCTCAGCCGGAAGCCTGCTTCTTCCTCTCCCACCCCCCTGATTGTGTTCCCTCTCTCGCTGTGCCAAATAATAAATAAATAAAATCTTTTAAAAATTTTTTGTTAAATAAAAATTGAAAAATAAATTCCATCACGACGCTTTTTAAAGTGATCTAGCGCCCCCTCCTGGTGCTGAAGCAGCAGCTATCTGGCTGATCCTCTGGTTGAGAAGAAGAAATCAGAAAGACAGAAGAGGTGATGTTCTGGACCGCCAGCCCCAAGAAACGTGACCCCGCAGTGGTGAAGCAGCTTGTCGCGAACCTGCCCCCTATGCCTCTGTTGTTCAATGGTCATTAAGGGCTCAGTGTGGCCCAGGGCAGACGGTGACCCAGACTCAGCCAGCCGCCCTGCCTCTAAACCAGGGATCCCTCTCTGGTTTCCCAGTTTGGCACTGCCGTGGACAGTGATTTTCTCCAGGCAATGTCTGCAGGCTTGAGGAAGCCCAAGGGGTCCTCTCCACTCCAGCAGGGATCTGGAACCCTCTAGCAAAGACACTTCAGAAGGAAGGATTCATCTTTCCTGTCCTTGGGCTTTTCATATATTGTGACATTTCCTTGGTAGGTTCACAAGATGTAAATTTCTCACAGGCTCTCCAGTCCCCACACCCTCCAACCCTGACCTTATCCCGCCCCTCTTCTCTCCCCACAGCGGCACACTGGCCTCTGCCTGCCAATATAGGCAGCTTCTTCCCACCTCAGAGCCGGTGCCCTTGTTAGGCCCTCCTCCCAGATTGTCACATCTCTCAGTCCCTGTGTACAGGTGTCATCCGCTCCCAAAGGTCCCAGTAACGCTGGCACCCAACCCAGTTCACCCCAGCTCTCTATGCCACTGTCCTGTTCTAGTCCCTTCCTGACATTCTCAACAGGGCCATTATTATGTTTGTTTTCTTCCCTGTTTCTCACCTATTTTTCTCACCAGTTGTGAGCTCTGAGGAAACAGGTGCCTACCTGACTTACTCCCTCACCCTCTCCAGCTCCTACTCTGTGTGCAATATATACTGGTTTCAGGAATGAACATTATGCCCTCTTCATACTTAAGAAAATTCAGAGAAGTGGAGTGACTTGTCACATAGTTAGTTAGAAGTGTCCCCCAAGGCCATGCCTTTGACTTAAGCTATGCTGCCCAGGTCTGGCATGGCTGTCAGACCGCCAGAGTTGGGTCAGGCATCTCCAGTGAAATTGCCTTCCCCTTTTGGTGGCGAGTAGGACTGTGAGTCTGGTGACATCTCATGGGAGAGTCATCAAACCAGCTCTCGGGCCAGCTCCATACACTCCTACAGCCCGTGATTCATCCCCACTGACATTTTCAAAAAATGTGTAGACACAGTATCAATGGAACTTTTCACTCACAGGCAAAAGTAATGGATTGCTCATTCCCTCAGCCACCACACTGTCTAGAGAACTGCCTCTGGGAGCCGTGGACAGAAGGGGAGCCCTCTGCATCCTCAAAACATTTTTAAGGGTCATCTATACTTCCAAGGCCTTATTCAGATCCTAAGGTGGTTGCCAGGGAGATTTGATCAATCACTTGACAAATATTTACTGAGCACCTACTGTGTTCTAGGCACTGGGATACAGCAGGGAACAACACAGACACAAGTCCTCCCCTTGTAAGTGCTGATACTCTAGAGACAGATGGTAAACAAATAAACAAGGGAAGCATATGGTATCACGGAGGATGACATGTCATGGAGAAAAACAAAGCAAGAAAAGCCAAGAGGATTGTAATTCGAAATTGCATTTTTAATTTTAAATTATTTAAATTAGCTAATTAGAGAGGACCTCCCTGAAAACCGACACGTGGGCAAAGCAGGCATAGCCTGTGCAAAGGCCCTGGGGCACACATCTGGCGTGTTGAGGCACAACAGTGAGGCGGTATGACAGGGGCTGAGTGAGCAGGAGACATGGGGAGAGCAGATGGCAGTCCTCTGGGCAATTTGGGTTTTGCTCTAGTGAGATGGGAGCCAGGGCCTCCTTGGACCTGCTTTAGAGCACAGGTGGGGCAGGACAACACCTGGATGCTGACAGATTCCCTCTGGCTGCTGTGAGTAAGGGGTGGGGCGAGAGGACAGCAGGGACAGCAGGGATGGAATAGTCCCCCAGCCAGTGGAGGCAGTGAGAAATTGGCAGATTCTGGCTGTGTTTTGAAAGAAGAGCCAACAGGATCTGAGGACAGATGGGATGTGGGAAGAAGAGAAAGACGGGGAGCAAGGCGGACGCCCAGGTTTACGACCTCAGCACCTGGAAGGGTGGGACTGCCACTTGCAAAGCTGAGACCACTGACGGAGGCACCAGTCTGGGAGATCCGTGTAACCAACCAAGCCTCTTTGGGTCTAGAAAGTTCAGGATGATCCCACCACACCAATCCCTCACAAAACCCAAAAATCAGTGCACCATGTGGCAGAGAAAACTGTTCAACGTGGACGTGCAGATGCTGCTGCGGGCATCGGCTGAAGAGCCAAAGGGGCTGCTAACGAGGGAAGGATGAAGCCTGAGCACAAACGCCTCCTGCCGGAGGAGGGTGATGCGCGGAGCCCTCTCTCCCAGGCTCAGGGCCTTGACTGATTGATCGGCTCCCCATCCAGACGTGACAACCACAACCCACAAAGGACGTGCCTTCCGATCGGCAGCCTCTGATGAACGCTCAGCTCCCTGGGGAAGGATCTCAGTAAGGAAAGGGACAGGAACAAAAGGGGCAAGGCCCCTGAACACACCACGTGTCTCAAAACCTGACAGTCTTCTTTCCGCAGAAGCCGTCCAAGTGGCAGCTGCCCCAGCGCGCGTCTCTCACTTGGCCCAACGCGTGTGCCTCTCGGGTGACTAACGCGCCCGTTAACGCCTGAAGACAAACAGCTGAAATTGCTCAGATCACCCCCCACCCCCACTCCCAGAGACAGCAGGCTCGGTTCCTGGACAGTTTAAATAAAGCAAGAGGTTCTAGTGCCAGGAGAGGTGAGAACTGCAGCCGCCGTCAACTGTCAGCTAATCCCGGCTGTGGTCCTGAATGGATGGCAGGTGCACCCCGTGGGCCATGGGACCCGAGGCAGAGAAGCCTGGAGAAGACCTGCACCCTTTGTCAGACCCAAGGAGGGCTAACCGGGGGACCGGTGGGTACAGCCAGTCCCGACAGTGGGGAAAGACGGCCCTTCTGGGAGCCCAAGGATAGAAACTGACAAGGAAAGCAGGGCTCTAATTTGGGGCCAGAAGCGGCTGGAACTGCATTTCTGTAGCATGTCTTCTTTGTCTCTGCCTGCCCAGCATCTGTTGCTACTTCTGCCCACGGAAACTGGATTTTTATTCGGAGAACTCTATTGGTTATATCTTTTCATTATGTATTTTTTTTTTTTTTATGCTTTCATCTGCTGGGGCCTTGCTGGCCCTGGAGGGGTTTTCTTCCCAAAGTTCACCGATTCCTAGAGACACTAAACAACTCTGGCCTAGGAGGCCCTTTTCCTATGCAGACCGGCCAATCCAGAGACACACCCCCAACCTTCGCCTCCATCTGCTCTCATCCTCCAGGCCACTATCCACCTGCCGTAAACCCCAGGCACTGAGCAACTAGGGACAGTCCCCCTGCCCCAGAACCCACTAAAATGATTCAAACTAGCCAGTCCAGGGGCCCCTGGGTGGCTCAGTAGGTAAAGCCTCTGCCTTCAGCTCAGGTCGGAGCCCCGCATGGGGCTCTCTGCTCAGCAGAGCCTGCTTCTACCTCTCTCGCTGTTGCCTCTCTGCCTACTTGTGCTCTCTGTCTGTAAAATAAATAAAATCTTCAAAAACAAACAAACAAACAAACTATTCAGTCCTAAGGCTGCTTATGCTGTCTCCCTGTTCCTTCTTCCAGAAACCACAAGAAAGGTACCTGTTCATGTTCCTCTACCCCTTCACCCCGCCAACCCCAGGGCTCCCCCTTGGGGCTCCCCCATGTGGCTCCCCCATGACACACCCCTCCACTTGGGAGCTGTGGGTATAAAAACCGTCAGCTGCCATCTCCTGATCTGCTGGTCTCCCCATCCCTG
Organism: Mustela lutreola; assembly: GCF_030435805.1. Lineage (NCBI taxonomy): Eukaryota > Metazoa > Chordata > Mammalia > Carnivora > Mustelidae > Mustela > Mustela lutreola. Next base: position 10,352,521 of record NC_081298.1, read on the forward strand.
AATCATAATAAAACCCACATTAGAAGAGCCACCTCCCCTTGCTCACTTCCCCACCCCCAGCCCAGCTCCAGGGGAGCCTAGGGGACCAGACCTGGCCAGTCAGAGTATCCTGTCCCTGCTGGTCACCGTTAAATGCCCAGTGAGAGTCAGTCCTGAGGTTCGAGTTAGAGCAATTGGGAAGGTGGTTGAGACGATGATCTCTTGTGTCTGCTTTGCTCTTCCGCTCAGTTCTCAAGAGGACTTTCCCCAGTGGGCGGCCAGACCCCACTTGGCTGAACAATGATGCCAGTTGGCATGACGGTGTCTTCTCCAGCCGTGCTGAGCTGGGCGTGTGCGGGCATAGACCAGAGTCGGATTAGTTAGCTCTGGGATTTCGCCAACAGCGTTAGGTAACAGCAGGAGGGGCAAGGGTGTGGAGTATGCTAGAAAGGGATCGTAGTGATGGATAATGGAATCTAAAACCGGTTAGAGGGAGTGAAATGATGGGTCAGGGCACAGTGAGAAGGCTGGAAGGTCACGGATTTGTAGGGCCCCATAGTCAAGGCCTGGCTGGAATTGAAGTACTAGAGGAAGTGCGTTGAAAAGCAGAAACAGGATGGATCCAGGCCTGCGAAACCTGATGCTCATATCATTTGGGGATCCTTGTGAAGAAAAAGATTATGAAATTCTAAATACAAAATTAGTAGGATCCCATCCAGGGCCTTGAAGAGGGGTCCGAAGCTTACGCTTTGTTAGCTTCCTGGTGAATCCAACCACTGGTCGGGATAATCCTTGAAATTTGGTTATGGAGGACACATGATTCTTGGTTCTGATCCGGTCTGGATCCAGGTTGGACCAGTAAAGCTTGGACCAGGTTGGTCCAGGTTTGGTTCCAGTAAAGCTTCACCTCTAAGAGGCAGAATTTTGATGACGATGGTTGCTGATTTTATTGTGGCTTCCAGCCCTGTCCGCAAGCTGGAATTCTCAGCCACATCACAGAATCTGGCTTTAAATAATTCCTGCCAGGCCTACGTTAGTTCTGCTTCATTGGCTGCCCCCCAGTTTTATTACTATTTTTGAGGGAAGTAATCACAAAATGGGGGGCCCTCCTGGGACTCTGCTTCCCCAAGTCAAATCTGATCAGGGAATGGAGGAGGAATGGAGATGGTTCAAAATCTACAAGCTTCTTTCCTACCATCAGGGCAGAAATGGTGGAAAAACAAAAACCAACACAGGTCACTCACCACTTTGCAACTCCCAATGAACATATCCTCATGGGCCATGAAGTGCGGATGACATCATAGACAGACGTTCCTGGCCTCCGGCTGGAGGAATGCACTACCGCCTATGAAGATGATTCAGCCACTAGATCAGAATACTAATATACAAGGAGGATAGAGGAACATTTTAAACTATGCTATGGGGCTATAATTAGCAAAACCCAGACTGTGGGAAACTCTATGGGGCACAGCAGCCAGTGTGTTCAACGAACATACTGCCGGGGTGGGGGAGAAACGGTAGATCGGGCGCCCAGGTGGCTCAGTGGGTTTAGCCTCTGCCTTCGGCTAAGGTCATGATCTCAGGTTCCTGGGATCAAGCCCCACATCCAGGCTCTCTGCTCAGCAGGGAGCCTGCTCCCCCCCTCTCTCTCTGCCTGGCTCTCTGCCTACTTGTGATCTCTCTCTGTCAAATAAATAAATAAAATCTTTTTTTTTTTTTAAGAAGTCTATAGATTAGAAGATACTGAAGACATATAGCAACCAGTTGGAATATGTAAACATTATTTAAATCTTCATTCAACTTTTTTTAATGCTAATATTTATGAGACAATTGGAAATTTGAATATTTATTGGATATCCAATGATATTACTATCCAATTAATATCCAGTCATAATTAGATTTATTATTTTTAAGATACAATAATGGTATTGTGGTTATTGCTTCTTTTTAAGTCCTTATTTTTAAAAATATGAATGAAATAGTTTGGTCGGCAGAATTCAAAGACAATCTCCAATCTCTCATACACGTGAGTATAGGTGAGATCTGTGATACAAGAATTATAGCTCCCACCATATGTCACCTTAGAAGCCGAAGAGATTGTTGCAATTATAAACATGCTTCCTAACCAGCTGAAGTTACCACCAAAAGGGAGGTTACCTTGATTGGGCCCGACCTAATCAGATGAGCTCTTTAACCTATATGTGGAGGTCAGAGACAGAGTAAGTTAGAGAAAGGTGCTCCCGCTGGCCTGGCATCAAGCCAATAGCCATGTCGTGAAGGGTCTGTGGGAGCCACATGGCTGGAATGTCCAGCAGAAAGAAAACAAGTGCCTCAGTACCACAGCTTCAAGGAAATGAATTTCGCCAAGAACCAGTGACCTTCAAAGAGCACTTCAAGCCCCACATGAGCATCCTGACTAAGATCTTGACTTCAGGCTGGTGAGATTCTGACTGGAACAGTCAGGGGACCCCAACCCAGACTCCCAACCCGGGGAAACTAGGAGATCCTAAGTGTGTGTCCTAAGTCTGAAGCTGCCAAGTCCGTGGTGATTTGTCATGTGGCACTAGAAAACCATAGAAGCAACCACGTTTGGGTTCCCTTCGAGCTGTGAAAGGCAAGAGAAGGTGGGTTGCTCGTGAGCTAACTTGTTGGGAGAGGGGAGCATGGGGCTTCATTTTACTATTCTGTCCTCTCTTGTGATTGAAGTGTTCCACCAAAAAGTTAATAAAAGAAGAGGGTATATAGCTCACTAAGCCAAGGATGAAATAAGATCTTTCCCTAGAGATAAATGTCAACATCTAAGAAGACAGACAGACGAAAATGAAGAAGCAATGGGAAATGAAGGGCTAACTTTTTCTTTTTTTTAGAGAGAGAGAGAGAGTGAGTTGGGGGGAGGGGCAGAAGGAGAGGGAGCGAGAGGATCCTAAGCAGGCTCCACGCTCAGCATGGACCCCGACACAAGGCTCAGTCTCGTGACTTGAGCCAAAATCAAGAGTCAAGTGCTTAACTGACTAAGCTACCCAGGTGCCCCCCATGATCTTAAAGGGAAAGGGACTACAGTCAGGTCTACCATATCCTACAGGGCTATCTGAAGAGAGGAAAAGCTCTGATTACTACTAGGAACCAAAGAAGCCTACCAGAGGTAGTAAGGCCTGATCTGGACAGCCTAGAGCAGCCATCGGATATGGAGATAAGATATGGTAAACCTTTAAAGCTGCAAAGAGAGAGACTCCAAATTAAGAATGAGGAGGGACTCACCGCTTGAAGGGAGGAACAGCTAGACCAAGTGGTTCATATTCGAAAAGAAAACATCCTAGTAAAACAATCAAAATTTTTATTGGGTGAGTTTCAAGGTAACAGGGATTTAGGTGAGGACACAGGACTTGCCTGTGTCCAAAGGAAAAACAGGCTTGAAAATCTTTTTTTTTTTTTTTGAGAGTTTTTAATTTTTTATTTTTTATAAACATATATTTTTATCCCCAGGGGTACAGGTCTGTGAATCACCAGGTTTACACACTTCACAGAGGCTTGAAAATCTTATTCAGTCGCCTGGATGGCTCAGTCAGTTAGCTGTCCCGCTCTTGATTTCGGCTCAGGCTGTGATCTCGGGGTCATAAGATCGAGTTCCCAGTTGGGCCTTTTGCTCAGTGGGGAGTTTTCTGGGGGTTCTCTCTCTCCCTTTCCCTCTGCCCTTCCCCACCAATGAATGACTAAATCTTAAAAAGGAAAAAAAAACAGGGGGGGGGGATGACTTCAGCTAGGATGAGACACGTTAAAGAGGAATCAGAGACCAAGCTAAGGCTGGTACAGAAGTTGGTCTGAAAGGAGAAGGTGTCCCAGGGAAGAGAGCTCACGTCCAGGAAGAAAAGGGGACAAGACTTGTTTAACTGTGGATGCTCTGGGCAGACCTAGAATTAACGTCGTAAGTCTCCCTCTGGGAAATCCCACAAAGAATGAAGAAACCCCAGCAGAAGAATATGGAAGAAAAACAAATGACAGGGCCAGAAAGCAGAGGGAAAGCAAAGAAAACCAATCCATGGGTTTAACCCACAGTGCTCACTTTGCCGGCGGCAGAAAGGGAAAAGGCGGGGGCTTGAGAGACCAGTTAACGGAGGGGGTGGGAGGGGGTGGCCAACCGTGACCCGCAGGCCAAATCCAGTTCTTATCTGGCCTGCAACCCACAATGCATTTTACTTTTTTTTTTTAATGGTTGAAAATATAAATCAAAAGGAAAATAATATTTCATGTCACATAAAATTATATGAAGTTCAGATCCCAAGGTCCATGGCTAAAGTTTTATTTCAACCCAGCTACATGCATTCATTTACATACTGTTGCTGGCTGCCTTTTTTTTTTTTTTTTTTAAGATTTTTTTGTTTATTCATTTGACAGAGAGAAAGAGCACAAGCAGGCAGAACAGCAGGCAGAGGGAGAGGGAGAAGCAGGCTCCCCACCGAGCAGAGGGCCCAAGGCAGGGGTTGATCCCAGGACCCTGAGACCAGGGCCTGAGCCCAAGGCAGACACTTTAACAACTGAGCCACCCAGGCGCCCTGTTTCTGGCTGCTCTGGTGTTACAGCTGCAGAGGGGCTTACTTGGGACAAAGGTCGTTTGGCCTGCAAAGCCAAAAATGCTTAATGTCTGATACTTTACCAAAAATGTTTGCTGATCCCTGAGTTAAACCATTAAAACTCTAAATGATCCTTTCCTTTAGGATGAGACCAGGAGGAGAAATGCAAACCGGGAGAAGGAGTTCTTAGACTAACTGGGTCCATAGATTTCAAAAACACACCTAAGGTATACCTGAACTTGGAATGGGAAGAAAAAAACAATCTTTATTCTCATTAACCATTAATCAACACGCTATGTTTCAGGACCAGCAGATTAGCAGTACAAACAGACCAATAGAAATCATGGATATTTTTATAATGCATTACAGTTGTTGCAAGTATTTCAAAATACTGCTTCTGCTCAGAGGTAGGGTGATTGACCTTGCCATCAGGTCGTTATTCAATGCATCAGTAACACAAGAACACAAGAAGCACAAATATTCCACCTCACAAGTTTGTTTCTATAAAAATTTAACTGTGTTTCACTGTAAGCCATTCAGAGACTTACAAGGGAAGCCAATTGGATATTCTGAGAAGAGATTCATGGGCAGCCCTAACTGCCAAAGGCACCAGGACACTCTCCCCCAAATTAAAAAGCCCCATCAGCAGAATGTAGACCACCTCTGCAGGGGGGGGGGGAGCAGCAGACTAGAATATTCTGTTGTGAACAAAAAGCCAGACCTTGACATAGATTCTCACCAAAAACCCATTCCTGCTTCCCATAAGGGCACTGGAAACACAAGGCTCAAAGGAGAAGCAAACAAAGAGGCTTTAGACCAGCTCCGACCGTGTGGATTCAAATCCTGTCTTTAACGTTACCTTCTAGTTGCATAGTCTTGGACCCAGTTATCTAACTGCTCCCTATTGTAGTTTCCTCCCCAGTAAAACTGGAGTCATAACAGAATCTGCCTAATGAGTTCTCATGAAAATCGGATAAGTAAATAAGTGTAAGGCACTTAGGCCTGTGCTGGACACAGTGACCTGAACCAAATCATTATTTGCTGTAAATGATTATCCTAAGTAGGAAGGAAAAGACCTCAAATAAGATCCTCATATCTTAAAACTTGGCAAAAAAAAAAAAAAAAAAGTTAGAAACATCTTAAGGGCTACTCTCAGAGGAAGGAATCACATGAGCTAATGGATCTTCCTTCAGATAAGATAAACGGCTAGTGCCAAGAGTAACTTCTCGGTGGGAGATTCCTCCCCATCAAGGGATTGGTAGATTACGGCCCATCACCTAGTTTTGTAAATAAAGTTTTATTGCAACACAGTCTTACCCTTTGGCTGAATACTGTCTGTAGCTACTTTCATTCGCACTGCAATGGCCAAGCTGAGCCTCTGCAAGGGAGACCACATATCTTGCAAAGCCAAAAATGTTGACTTTCTGGCCCTTTACAGAACAAGCTTTCTGATTCTCTTTCCAACTGGATTTATGTTTACTAGCTGTGGGTGTGTGGAAATTCAGCCTGCCTGCATTGCATCCTGAGAAAGCTGGTGTTTTTTGCCCTTGCCATTAGCAATAATAATGTAGGCCTGGGTGAGGCCAACAGGTGGGCTGTGGCACGATCATTTTGCTTGAAGAGGTGCTGGTTTCACTTTCCCTCTTTCAGACCTTGAAACAAGGGCCCCGGGAGACTATTTCTACCTCTGAGATCCTTCGGGAACTACACCTGTTCAGGAGGAAACAGCCCAGACCTCGGGTCCTGAAGCATCCCCCACTCTACCTGCCATAGTAATGTGACCCCCCATGGCTGAGACTGAGCCAAGGAAGAAACTAGGGAACATGAATTTGGAACCTAATTGCCTTGGTCTTACAACTTATAAGGCAAGTGGGTTGGAGCTCAGTCCTTAATTCCTTTGGACTTCAATTTATTTGCACTTTGAGTTACAAGGAATCTATGGACATTTCATTCATCCCAGGGAATATAATAAAGACTTTATCTTCAAATGTGGGGGAGCATACTGCTGGCTTGTATTCTGGGAGTATATATAATCTCATTACTGAACCCTCAATGAGCTACACTGGATAACAAAGCTGGACATAATTTGAGATAGGAAAATAAATAGGGAATTCATTTTCAGTGAGGACTGCTGAGTAGGCTTTGTGTGGTTTTCAAGTAAAGACCATGCTTTTCCCAGTCCACTGCTGACCCAGCCAGTCCAGGAGGATCCTCTAGGAGCACTAACTGATATTGGGGTTCAAGAAGGCAGGACTGGTCAGAGAAACTATTATCCCTCCCATGCAGACAGCCCAACCCTGGTTGCCCACAGACTTGATAGTTACTTTTAATGGGTCAACAGAACCAAAAGCAGGAAAATGTAGGAGGACAATGATACCCCATGCTTCCTGCTTCCTTGGTTCAGGGGGCTCAAACTTGGCTACAGGTGGAAACCTCTGGGATCACAGGGTTGCCAGATTTAGCAAATAAAAATACAAGACACCTACTTAACTTTGCATTTCAATGAACAACACATGCATTTGTATTCTAAGTCTGTCACATGCAATCTTTGGGATATACCTGAACTAAAAAAATGTTGTGTGTTGGGGTACCTGGGTGGCTCAGTCGGCGAAGCATCTGCCCTCAGCTCAGCTCATGATCCGGGGTCCTAGGATGGAGCCCCATGTCAGGAGCCTGCTTGTCCTTCTCCCTCTGATGCTCTCCTGGCTTATGTGCTCTCTCTGTGCCAAAAAAAAAAAAAAAAAATGTATGTGTTGCTTATCTGAAAGTTAACTGGGCATCCTGTAGTTTTTCTGACAACCCTGGGAAGGGAGCATTAAAAAAAAAAAAAATCAATGCCTGCCCCCCTTAAATTCTGGCTTCACTGGGCTCGAATGCTGCCCCAGCAACAGGGCTTTTCAAGGGTCTCCAGGTATTTGTACTCCACCACGGTGGAGAACACTGCGCACAGAGATTTCAGTCTGTCTTCCCTTGATCTTCACTTACCCTCTCACGCCCTTGGTGCCAGGGAGGGGGAAGGACTGACCCAGCTGGTGAGAGGCAGAGGGGCAGGGGGGCAGAATACTGGCATATATGCCTTGGCCCCTTCCTATCTCCTCCTTCTGAGATTGGTGTGGTGGAGGAGGGGAGGGTGCTCTGGTGACAGCAGAGCAGATTTGTCCCTTGGAGGGGAAGATGCTGTTGGCAAGATAAGGGCATGGCCAGAACAGCAGATGAGCAAGTGTGGTCACACCTTAGCATGGTCCTCAAGAAGCTTTTTGAGTTATAAAGGTGGAAATGTCACTTTTGTCTACCTAAATCCCATCTCTTTTTCTTGTTTGGATTTGAACCTCCGTAGGGATGAAAATGATGCTAGGAATTCACACACACACACACACACACACACACACACACACCCTTACCACCTCAGCTGCTGCCATCTCCACTCCTCTCGAGCTTGGCTAACTCAAACCCATTCTTTGTGTCTCAATTTAAAGGGTCTTTCTCCCAAGAAGCCTTCCCCAGATTACAGCAGGTCCCTAGGCTATATGTATTCATAGAACCCTCTGAGTTTGGGGTTCTGTTTTGTTTTTGCTTTTGTTTTCCTGGTACATATTAAAACTGCTATTGACTGAAGCAGGATTTCTCAACCTTGACACAACCGAAATTTGGGGTCAGATAAATTTTTGCTGTGAGTCTGTCCTGAGCCGGATAGGATGTTAAGCAGCAGCCGTGACCTCTATTCCCTGGGTGCCAGTCCTCAGCTGTGATGTCACCAAAGAGCCCATACACGGTCATTGTGCTCCAGGCCAGCCACAGGTGCGGTCACACGGCCCCACCCAGTCTTAGGTTCTGCCGTCTCTGTCAGGAAAGTCTCAGCTGTGTTTGAATAAGGGCCCCGTAAATTATGTGGCTGGTTCTAGTTATGTGCCTACGGTTTTGTTTGTTTGTTTGTTTTTTGGGAGGTTTCTGTTTTGTTTTTTTTTTTAGTGCTTCTCTCCCACCACAACATGAGCTTTGGGAGTGAAAAGTATGTCTACCTTATTTATTGCTGTTACCCCAGTGCTGACACAGAGAAAGTGCTAAAAAAAAATTTTTTTTTTTTTAAAAGAAGACAAGGAGCAAGACAGAAACTGAATGGAGGCCCTGCCGCCTCTCCTGGCTGAGGAACAGAAGGGAAATATAACCTCAGCCAACCCGCTTAAGTTGCTCTATTCAATAGCCTTCCCTCCCAAGGCTGCCGGAACATTCTTCCAAACTCCTCATGCGTGTCGAGCAGCAAGTGTACTCTGTGTGGTCTGTAGGTCTTTCACGTGGCCCTCCATATGTCCTGTCAGCCGGACTGAGTAGTCAATCCCCGATGGAAGAAGACAGGGCAGAGGCGAGAGTCCTGGTGCTGAATTTCTAAACTCTGCTCATCCAAAGCAGGCTTTCACTTCACATTAATTCTGGCCAGTTTAGCTTGTGCCCCCCCCCATCCAAAAATCTGGGGCCCCAAGGTTGCAATTCTTAGAGTCAGATGAGCTAAAGACAGCAGGCCCTGGCTGGGCGAGCATGGCTAGCTCCAGGAAAGGGCTGTTGATAGCAAGTCTGCTTAAAAGGGAGACCCACATTCCGGAGTCAATAGTGGAGGGGAAGAAATATGACTGGGGCTTTATCTTGAAAAATGAAAGCAAAATTTATTTTAAAAAATAAATCTATTTATATTCATAGCGGCTTTCTGCCTTACCGTCCCCAGACTGGAAATAACCCGATGAAGGATTAAATGAGCCGCTGTTCCATGGGTGCGGTGGAGCCCACTCAGCAATGAAACAGCTTGGATGGAGTTTCCATCAGTTTCCTAGGATGGATGTAACCAGTTATCATGAATTGAGTGGGTTTTTGAAGATCTGTTCATTTATTTGTTGGAGAGAGGGAGAGAGACAGAGATAGTGAGAGACGGCAGGAGCAGAGAGGGAGAAGCAGGCTCCCTGCTGATCCGGGAGCCCAATGCTGGACTTGATCCAGACACTCCGGGATCATGACCTGAGCAGAAGGCAGTCGCTTAACCAACTGAGCCACCCGGGCGCCCAATGTCAGTGGTTTTAAAAATAGATTTTATCCTTGTAGCTCTGGAGGCCCAAAATGCATTGCAAGGTGTGGGCAGGGCAGGTTCCCGAGGCTCTGACGGAGAACCTGTTCCAGGCCTGTGTCCCAGCTTCTGGTGGCTGCCAGAGACTCAGTGTTCTTTGTCCTGTGGCGGGATGATGCCAGTCTCTAGCTCCCCTCCACATGGACCGCCCCTCCCTGTGCCTCTGTGTCTCACATCTCCCTCCCTCTGCTCTTCTAAGGACACAGTCAAAGGACTTAGGTCCCAACATCTATCTGGCATAATTTCATCCCAGGATCCTTAAGTTAGTGCCATCTGGCAAGACTCCATTTCCATATACAAGATCACATTCACAGATTCTGAAGTACATAGTAAGCTCTTGATTATTTGTAAAATGTATTTGTACAAAGATACAGATATCAAGATATTCTTGGAAGCACTATTACTAATAGCAGAAAGACTATAAATATCCTGAAATAGGGCGCCTGGGTGGCTCAGTGGGTTAAGCCTCTGCTTTCAGTTCGGGTCGTGATCTCAGGGTCCTGGGATCGAGCCCCACATCAAGCTCCCTGCTCAGCAAAGCAGGCTTTCACTTCACTTCACCCACTCTCTCTCTCTCTCTCTCTCTGCCTCTCTCTGCCTACTTGTGAATTTTGTCAAATAAATAATCAAAATCTTAAAAAAAAAAAAATCCTGAACGTCCTTCAGTGGGGGAACTGGTTAAAGAAATTCCAGGGCACATATATGATGGTGTTCTAAGTGTTGGATAAACAGCATGAGGCTGGTCTATGTCAGAAGAGAACAAAGTGGCCAACATATAAATACCTTTTTAAAAAAAACAAAGTACAGGGGCCCCTGGGTTGCTCAGTTGGTTGAGCATCTGATTCTTGATTTTGGCTCAGGTCTTGATCTCGTGTTGTCAGATTGAGCCCTGTGTTGGGCTCTGTGCTGGACATGGAGCCTGCCTGAGATTCTCTCTCTCCCTCTCCTTCTGCCTCTTCCCTTCCCAGGTGTGCTCACTCTCTCTCTAAAGAAAAAAATAAACAAAAAACAAAGTATACAGGGGGCCCTGGGTGGCTCAGTCCATTAAGTATCTGCCTTCTGCTCAGATCATGATCTTAGGATCCTGGGATCCAGCCCCGTGTTGGGCTCCCTGCTCAGAAGGGAGCCTGCTTCTCCCTCTCACGCTCTCTCTGTCTCTGTCTCTCAAATAAATAAATAAAATCTTAAAAAAAAAAAACAACATAGAAACAGTGTAACTACCCTTTGTATTTAAAAAGTATAGGCACAAAAAGGTGTTTTGTAGGAACACACCAAGACTGCTTACAGAGATGGTCTCTGGGGGAAGGAACTGAGAATACTTAGGAGTGGGAAGGAAGACACAGTCTATGTGTACAGCTGACCATTGAGCAACATGGGTTTGAACTGTGCGGGTCCACTTACACGCAGATTTTCTGCAATGATTAAAAGCCAGAATCAGTACCACTACATCGAATTTCACAGTAAATGATATCCTGTTTATCACCCCAATTCTGGGCTGGTTTCATTAGCTTTTCTCTCACATCCTGAGTGCCTCAGAGATTATAGTACATGGAAAGCATGAATTAACCCATTTTGTTTGCAAAACACTTAACCACCCCTGCAACATTGCTTTCCTAATATTCCATACTGACTCCAGGATTATCCTGAATCTGAAGGCGGGTGCATGATTTCAAATGATGAGATTTTATTCTTAACCCGGATAGGGCTACCTCATGTTACATATGGAATCCTAAGATACAACCTATAAAAGCAAAGAAAATTTCCCCTGGGTAGAGCAAACGGGGCTGCGTACCTGAATTCAGGCTCTGAGGGGCCCCTCTGCTGCTGTGAGAGGGAGCAGCTAATTAAAAATAAACACTCTTGGAAAAAAAAAATTGCTCCTCTCCCACAGGAACAGTCTCAGGAGACTTCCTGCCCTTTTTTGACCCCCTTCCTTGGTAACACTTCTATTTACCAGCTGTGGCTCACGTTGAGACCTTATTTCTCAATTTCCTTGACCAAAGTGACTCATTATTAACTGGACATTACCTAGGTAACACATTGGTGTCAGAGGGCTCCCAGGGATTTCAATCTGGGTTTCCTTCCCTAGAGAGAAGCCTGCAAGCCAAGTGAGTTGGAGCACATTTCTTCTGCGTCTGAAACCCAAGCTCTTTCCAACCTGATGCTTAGGGCATGGATTGTTTTTCAAAAGTGAAACCGTGTAAAACAAGTACAAAGTTCCCACTGGGAGTCAGTATAGCGTATTGCTTAGAACACAGGCTCTCTGAACCCCCATCTGGGTTCAAGTTCCTAATCACATAGTAAGTACCCAGTAAATGTTAGCTATTATTTTACTTGGAATAAAAACCAAACTTCTGGTCTACAACCTATTCTTGATGTGTTCCCAATCTTCATAAACCTCACCTTGCTCCACTTGCCTCAACTGTCCACAACCCACTTGCCTCTTCAGTTTCTCGAACTTATAAACTTATAAGTTTATTTGCCTCAGGGTCTTTCCACTTGCTTTCCTCCCAATCAGGGAGGTTCTCCCAAATCGAGTTGGCTCCTTATCACCCATTAGGTTCTGGGTTTCACATCAACCCTTCAGCAAGGAGCTTTCCTCTAATTAATCTATCCAAAATAGATCTCCACCCCAATATATCAGTTTCTTTTTTTTTTTATGAAAAAAAAAAAAAACCACTGATTTGTTGATTTGTCTCCTTTCATTTTCATGTAAAGTCTGAAATAGAAAATCTCTTCTTCATCTTTATCCCAGAGTTAAGAATAGTAACTCGTGCACTTGATGTTTGCTAAATAAAAAGGAAAAAGTATTGAGTTAAAAATCCCATCTGAGGGGCGCCTGGGTGGCTCAGTGGGTTAGGCCGCTGCCTTCGGCTCAGGTCATGATCTCAGGGTCCTGGGATCGAGTCCCGCATCGGGCTCTCTGCTCAGCAGGGAGCCTGCTTCCCTCTCTCTCTCTCTCTGCCTGCCTCTCCATCTACTTGTGATTTCTCTCTGTCAAATAAATAAAATCTTTAAAAAAAAAAAATCCCATCTGAATGTAGAAAAACTGGTCACCATCCCCAGAGAGAACAAAGTTCCAAAGAATAAAAGAATCTGGATCCTGTTGTAACAGATACTGGTCACGTTAACAGCCCAACTTTTGAAAAAAATCTTTCACTAGTTTGAGAAAAAGCCAGATTGGGTTCTGTCTCCCGACTGTAGATGGCAAGACTCGAATTCGCAGCTGCTCTTATAGCGAGGATGGAGGGACTGAGACTAGGCTCTCCCTACCAGACACACCTCAGAAGGCAGATTCAGAAGAGCAATCGATGTAAAGCAATTCTGATTTCTGTCCCCTGAGCCGTGACTGACGTGCTGGGCTTCCTGGGAGAACAGTGAGGCTATGCTAGCAGTTTCCTTGAGGGCTAGATGGGGCAGCATAGCATAGAAAGTTTTCTGAGGTCAGTTCTGTGCGTGGTTTGGGGAATCACTCTTGGAATTACAGGAATTACAGCTTTAAGGCTGTCTCCAAATTTCTTGGAAGCACCTCATCTCACTTTAATAAGCCCCTTTCCCACTTAAGCGGTCAGAGTCATCTTCTGTTGCCTGTCCTACTGAGAACCAAGTTTGCAGGAACTACCAACTGTTCAACTTTAGGATACCAGTCCTTAGAATAGGAAATAGCTCCCTTATTTGTCCACTTTATTTCTTGGTATGAATCCGGAGCAGTTTTTGTCCTGGAAGTAAGACGGTAAGCCACAGGCCAGCCATCTTTACTCACTGGTCTCGATCATTTAGTTCCACAACTCCTTGGGAAAAACAGTCACAAGAAACCTGCTCCGTCTTTACAACAAAGGTTGAGGAGTGCCCATTCAAAACATGGGTTACAGTGTTTCACAGTTAGGTGAGGACTATCCTAATTTTGAATTTGATTGTTAAATAATACCACTCTTTTATGATAAAAAAAAAAAAAAAGGGAATCTCTATCAGAGGTTACAAACCGAGGAAATCTGACCTGCAAGGGTTTTGTGTAGTCCACAAGCCGCTGAACTTAAAAAAATTGTAGCCAAGATACAAAGATTTCACATTTCTGAGAATTATAGATCTGGACGCAACAATCAGCTGGATTGGGCAGAGGCCCTCTTGGGGGTAGGCATTCTTCAACTTGCCCCGATTATCGACCAAATCTTTGCTTTTCGTTTTGTATAGAAGTTACGCAAACCTGCCATTTCATGAAAACGTTGTCTAATCCATAAACATAAAAACACCTACATTTTGTACTACTCAAAAATATGGGAGTAAAATAGATTAAATCAAAATAGAAGAGGCAAACTGAAGGGGAGAAATGGGGAGTGGTTTGGTGGGTGTCAAGTTTCAGCCATGCAGGACACGGGATTCTGGAATCTGTTGTACACCATGTGCATGTGGTTGACAATACTATATTGGACACTTGGTAATTACTGAGAGGGGAAATTGTGTGTCTGTGTGTGTGTGTTGCCACCAAAGAGAATCAATGTCACCCACTGCATTACCAAAGAGAAAAAAGCAGCACATGATAATGCAAAAGCATTCATCAAATGAATTCAACGAAAACTTAGCAAATTATAAAAGGAAGGAAATTTTCTTTAATCTGATAAAAGGTAATAGCTACTGTAAAGCAACAACAAGTCATATTGGTCAAATAGTCAGTTTTTCACCTGAGATTGTGAAGGAAATAACAATGCTCACTATGCCACTTTAATTCAATGCTGTATTTGGTATACTTGGCCAGTAGAGCAAGGAAAAAAAAATAATAATAACACATTGGGTAAGGAATAAAGGGCAGGAGAGGGCAGAAGTTTGGGACCTGGGCTTGAAGATTCCAAAGCAAGCCAAACCACAGTACACAGTGTGTACAAAACTGCAATTTTTTAAAATCAGCAATTTATAAGAGAAACTGACAGACTACAAAGGTGGTTTCCTTTATCTTACTAAATATCTCACTTTGATATTAATTCAAATATTCAACAGAATGACCCTTTCCCAGATAATTAAAATAATTTACATTTTAAACATTTCTGTGGAACATATTCTATCATTTGAAATTGAAGACCCAAACAATGTCTTGGCAAACAATAAATTGACCTCAAGTATATCATCTGTGATCAATTCAGGGAGACTAAGTTTACTACAGCTTTCCAAGCATTAGAATAGACAATTTAAAGTATTTTTTGATTGGGGGAGGTGGGAAAAAAGCAGAACAGAGAAATGATCAGTCAAAACACAGAATCCTGTCACTTAACACTGTAATTCACATGTTCAAGGCATCTTCCAAGTGCTGGAAACACAAGACAGTTCTCAGAAACAGTATTACAACCCATTAATAAGAAAAGCATCCAATGCATTACAACAAAAAAGCCCCTTACAAAAAGGGGTCCAATGTAGTCAGTTTTGGGACAATCCCAGTCTCTCCCATACATTCCTGGAAAAACCGCAAATAAATGTATCTTTTGGGTACTATGGCAGTCCACATCTGCCTCAGGTCAGGATCTCCCATCCACCTCAGTACTGCGGAAATGTTCCATCGATTTTGGCAGCCCAGGCCATGAGGCCCCCTACAACATCCTGAATGGTTGAAGATTCTAACTCCTGAACCGCTGTCAAGGACTGCAGGACCTTCACGGCTTTCTGGGAGTCATTGCCCAGTTTGCAAATCACATAAACTGGGAAAGCCGCCCCTTCCTGTGTGCCCTGCTTCCCTTCCCGGATTGCTTCTCCTAGGAGTTCTAAGCTCTCGGCATCCCTCCGTTCCAAATGTTTCAAAGGGATGTGTAAGGCATGAGGCAAACGACAGATGTCCACCTCCACTTGAGGCCTGACGTCCAGCAACAGGTGGGGGGAGCCTGAATCCAGAAGGCGCTTATAGTCGGTGACCGAAACTCGCTCCTCTGGGCTCAGCAAGTGCAGAGAGCGGCACTTCTCAGTGGCTGAGGAGCCACAGAAGGCTTCGTAGTCCTCCAGGTCTGTCACAGTGGGCCGCTCGCCGCAAGCTGCACAATCAGGCCTGCGGTTCCGAAGCCGAATACAACGAAACTGTCCTCGGAGGGCATCAAAGATCAACAAGCTGCGACTGTAAGACGGACCCAGACCTGCTACGATCTTCAACACTTCCAACGCCTGCAAACAGCCCAGGACCCCGGTTACGACACCGAGCACCCCGCCATCCGCGCAGCTGGTCACCGTCTCCGCTGGAGGTGGTTGGGGGAATATGCAGCGATAGCAAGGCCCGCCGTCATAGTGGTACACTGTGATTTGGCCTTCAAAGCGCAGGGCGCTGGCCGACACGAGAGGTCGGCCGGCTAGCACACACGCGTCATTAACCAGGTAGCGAGTGGGCACGTTGTCAGAGCAGTCGGCCACCACGTCATAGCGGCGGATTAAGTCCAGCGCGGTGGCTGCCGTAAGCGCCTGAGCGTAGGGCACGCACTCCACCGCAGAATTGAGGCGGCGCAGCGAGGCGGCGGCCGAGAAGACCTTGGCTTGCCCGGCCAAGGCCTCGCCATGCAGCACCTGGCGGGCCAAATTGCTCGCTTCCACTACGTCGTAGTCCACAAGGCCAAGGCGGCCCACGCCGGCCGCCGCCAGGTACTGCGCCAGCGGGCAGCCGAGCCCACCGCAGCCCACGATGAGCACGGACGCGGTGGCCAAGCGCAGCTGTCCGTGCACGCCCAGCTCAGGCAGCACTAGCTGCCGGCTATAACGCAAAATCTCATCCCGAGACAGGGCGGCCTTCGGCGGCAGGGGCGACACCGGAACCAGCCGCTCTGGTTCCTGCTCCGCCAAAAGAGCCGCCGCCAGCCTCTGCTTCAGAGAACTCAGCTCTTCCTCCCGCCGGGCAACTTCAGCCTGCAAGGCGAGCACCTCCTCGCTGGACCCCATCGCGCCACTCTCGGAAGTTGTCTTAAAAGGCGTTTCCTTTTCCGGCTTAGCGTCCCCTAGCGACTGGAAGAAACTAAAAAATTTTTACGGAGCATGGGAAAAAGTGATAAGTAGACATACACTTCCTGGAGAAACCCTCATATTCAACTTTAAGGAGTCATAGTTCCTGGATATTTCTAGGCACCACGAAGATAGCCTTAAGAGAACTAGAACCCAACCACAGAGCCTGTCCCCCCCCTTCCCGAATTTGGTACGGTCCGACCCGTCCCCTTCTCGAGGCGCGTTGACGTCATTCCGTTTCCGGCGTCTCGCGCAGTTCCGCCATGGCCTCCGAGGAAGCGAGCGCTAGTCCTCGTAGGTCTCGGCGGGAGTCGGAGGGGCGCGCCCGGGGACAGGACAAGTATTCAGTGCTTTTGCCCACCTACAACGAGCGCGAGAACCTACCGCTCATCGTATGGCTGCTGGTGAAAAGCTTCTCCGAGAGGTAGCGTGTCCGGCCGCCCTCCCTGAGGAATGAGATGAGCTGGCTTCGCCGGCCTGGGTGTCGGCGGTTGGCTGCGCGAGGCGGCCCTGCGTCGCCTTCCTTGGGCTCTTGAGGCAAGACTTGGGGAGAGGGCCACCCTTGGAGAAAGCAGAAGCGGCTACTTCTGGGATTCTCTCCGTGTCTTGGGTTTTCATTCCTGCCCTTGGGTTCTGTGAGACATTCTCTTAATTGTACACCCCCACCACCTCTTCCCCCCCCCTTCCCCCCGCCCACGGCTGTCTTTTTTTTTTTTTTTTTTTTTTTTAAGTAGGGTTGGGCTCTCTTTCACTTGGAGCGAGGTTGAAAGCTTGACCTCACTCCTACTTCGAGATGGTCAGGATGCGGCAGGAGCCGGGAGTCTCAATGAGCACGCTCACTCCCGCCCCCGTGCTGAGGGCTTATGTAAGCATGAGGTTTGATCTCTGTGGGTTAGAGAGCTGCTGCTGGGCCGGGCACCTTCGTTGGTCACTAGTGGATGTTTGATGTGATTGTTAGAAACTAGGGCTTTTCGAGTTTTGAGTTTGGAAGTGTTACACGATATTTTTTTTAAGATTTCGGGATATCTTGGTGTTAGTACGAAGTTACTTGTTTTAGGGTTATACCAATGGGATCGTGTATAGATCTCTGAAGATCTTTCCAGATCCACACATACCAACTTAGAAAATTATCCTTTTTAATTCGATAATATTCCATATGACTCATAATTTAACGAGCCGTGTCATCCCAGTGAACGCAGATTATTTCTGGAGCTTTTTTTCGTTTTTCTTTTCTGACTTTCGCTTTACAGATGAAAACAGACTTTGTTCACCCCATGTTTTGCACGATTTAAAAGAGTGCTGGACGCATAGTGAATACGCCTTTGGAAGAATGTTGCAACAGACACGCTCGTACTTGTACTAGTGTGCTGGGGATAAAGTCTGTAGGGTGGAATTGCTGGGTCAACAGATGTGCTTAAAAATGACAGTTATTACCAAAATGCTGGGGGGTGGCAGGATAAACATATATATAGTACCACCTTAGGACTGACATTATCGCGAGTGCTTGTTTCCTGACCAAAGCCAACCCCGGGTTTTATTAAACTTACATTTTTGGAAATGCTAATTGGTGAAAAACATTGCTGTTCTGACTATCATTCTTTGACTGTCATAGCTATCATCATGTGTGTGGCTCCTCACATTTTTTTAAAAAATTTATTTCTTTTTCCTCTTTTAGTTATCTTATTTTGGTTTCTGTAAGCACTTTCCCCATGAGAGAAATTGTCATATGGTCGATCTTGTTTAGTTTGTCTTCTGAGTCTCATATATTTTTTTGCTTTAATCCAAGGGACGTTTCAAGAAGGGATCAACGATTTTCTTTTCAGGCATAGTTGAATTAAAGGCAGCTTAGCCGGATTCCTTTAAACTACCTTACCCTCGGGTGTTCTGGGCACATTGAAGTATAATTTGCTAATGAATAACTTCATTTGTTTTTGAAGTATATCTTTCTCAGTGTATCAGCTAGAATCAACATCTTACATATTTTGGCTTGTAAAGCAGTTGCCAAAATTAAAGCACTGTGGGAAGCTGAAGTCTAGTATTTCCTCTTAACAGATAGGCTGAGGTTAGCTTTCTTCCTAGTTTGCCGGGGCTGACTTTTTTAATCCTTTTACAACGGAATGTGTTTTTCCTTATATGTGTTTTTAGTATAGGCAAAGAAGAAACAGTGTTATAGGGGAGTTTTGCTGTGCTTTCCTTTACTTTCCAATTAAGTTTCCCCAAAATATTATTTAAAAAAAAAAAAAATCTAAAATGAGGTGGGGGAGGGCGCCTGGGTGGCTCAGTGGTTAAGCTGCTGCCTTTGGCTCAGGTCATGATCTCAGGGTCCTGGGATCGAGTCCCGCATCGGGCTCTCTGCTCAGCAGGGAGCCTGCTTCCTCCTCTCTCTCTCTCTGCCTGCCTCTCTGCCTACTTGTGATTTCTCTCTGTCAAATAAATAAATAAAATCTAAAAAAAAAAAAAATGAGGTGGGGGAAAACATAGTGATAACATGTACAACCAAGTATTGTGTTGGCTTATTTTTACACTAGAGCAGTAACATGAAATTAATGGAGAGCCAATAGAAAGATGTTCACTTTGAAGCACATTGAAATCTTTTATGTAATTATCCGTGATTTATGTATTTAATAGTGTGAAGTAATGGGTACAACCCTTTGAAATAGTGGTGTAAGGGATTATTTTGCCATTTTAAAGAGAGTTTTTTAACGGATAGAATGAATTCATACTTGTTCCTTATGTCATTTAAACCCATTTGGAATTAAATTTAAAAGAATATTCACTCAGCAACTCAGTCAACCTGAGATATCTTTTAAATGTACTTTTGAAATCTTTTGTAACCAAGTTTTGATATTAAGGTCCTACAATTCCATTTCCAAAGTTGGTAAGTAAAATTTCATGATATCCTATCATATAGAATACAGAATTGCTGTGATTTTTTTTTTAAATTGAAGAGTACGTTTTCTGTGTGATAATTTTTTTTTAACATCTCAGGACTTTATTATAGCATTTTTCGGCAACATGCTGAGTTTGTAGGTGAAGTACTAAATGACATTTATTTCATTTGGTAATTGAGGTTTCCTTTAGTGATTAATGTGACAATAAATTTCCACTTGTTTGGTGAGGAATTAGTAATTTAAATTTTTTTTTATTTAGACAATACTGTTTCCAAACAATACAAACTTTCATTTTATTTTTTATTTTAGTGGAATCAATTATGAAATTATAATCATAGATGATGGAAGCCCAGATGGAACAAGGGACATTGCTGAACAGTTGGAGAAGATCTATGGGTCAGACAAGATTGTAAGTCATGTGAACATTTTTCTGTCATATCACTGATGGTTGTTTAGCGAAAAGAATGAGAAATGACAGATGTTAAATTCAGTCAATTTTTCTAGAAACTGAAATGATAAAAAGCATCTTACACACTTGATATTCAGATGCATTTTCACTGTGCTTGAGATTATACATGCCTTTGATACGTTGGATCAGTAGTAATTGTACAGCAAGGGGTACCTGGGTGACTCAGTTGGTTAAGCCTTTGGCTCAGGTCATGATCCCAGGGTCCTGGGATCAAGCTCTGAATCAGCCTCCTTGCTCAATGGGAAGCCTGCTTCTCCCTCTTCCTCTGCCTGCTGCTCCCCCTGCTTATGCACTCTCTCTCTCTCTCTCAAATAAATAAGATCTTAAAAAAAGAAAAATAATTGTTAAAAAGTTAATAGTTGGCCTTTGGATAAACTCTGTTTTTACAACTTACCCTGCAGATAAGTTCTCTTGAAGGGCAAAATTAAAGCATGCTCCTGAATTGACAAGGAATATTATGGAACTAGATTGCAATTAGTAATATATGTTTTGATCTTTCGGCTTCCTTTTTTGCAAGTATAAAAGCTTATAGTTGGGTGGGCGATTGTTTTCATGGAAATTTGGCATCTTTTTATTTTTCAGAGCACTTAGCATCTTTTGTTTTACCTGTAAAGTGGTCTTATGGGAGGAGATTGACTTGGAGACTTATATTTTAGATTTTCCCACTGTACTTTGAAGGGTGTTATTTTTCTACTGGAGTAATTCAGATGTAGAATTCATTTTATAATGGCTTTATAATTTTTATTTTTCATCACTGGTTTATTTTTATAATGGTTTATTTTGTAAATGTTTGAAAATACTTGTGAGCTCAACTTTAGATAAATCTTGGGCCAAAAGCATGCAGTTAAATCCAGATTTAATTAGAAAACACATTCTAGGGCCGCCTGGGTGGCTCAGTGGGTTAAAGCCTCTGCCTTTGGCTCAGTTCATGATCCCAGGGTCCTGGGATCGAGCCCTGCATCGGGCTCTCTGCTCGGCAGATAGCCTGCTTGCCTCTCTCTCTGCCTGCTTCTCTGCCTACTTGTGATCTCTGTCAAATAAATAAATAAAATCTCAAAAAAAAAAAAAAAATACACATTCTAGGCATTGGGTATTTTTTAATATGTATAGACAAGAATTTCTCAGTCTTGGCACCATTAACATTTGGGACCTAGTAATTCTTTGCGGTGGGGGGTTGGGGTTGGTTGGTGCAGGGGTGGGGGCAGTGTCCTGTATGTTAGAGGACATTTAGCATCATCCCTGGACTCTTACCCACTAGATGCCATTTGCAGCCCCTCTCCCCAGGGTGACAACCAAAATATCATCAGATGAGCCCTTGTGGGCAAAATTGTCCTCTTCTCCCAAAAGAGAATCATCAATATAGACATAAAAAAAGTCTCTTGGAGAAGCTTTATTGATACTTGCATTTTAAGAAAAGGTAATTAAGCATTAAGGAAAAAAAAAATTTTACCAGGCACCCACATTCTTCATTAATCCTGATAATGAAATAATTTCTATTCAGTTGGAGTAGATGGTGGTCAATAGAAGAGTTTAAGGGACATGTGTTATTCTTACACGCATGGTAAATGTTTTCTGTGCTAGTAATTCCTTCCATATCACACATGGGCAACTCAAATGTCTGTCACGTCTCCAGTTCTCTAAATATCTTGTGATACACAGGAGGAGATTAAAAATTGACAGATTTCCAACCTTCTAGCATTGACTTCTGATGATGTCAGGTTCATTTTTTTTGGCCAGCAGCTCCCCACTTTTTCTTAAAGAGGTGAGCCAAGGCACTGAATCACATTTGTTACTGTATAGACTACTCTGAATTATGTGTTGTTATTTAATCTGGGAATATCAACCTGACAATATTTTGAATACCTTTGTCATAGAACTTGATTCAACCTTGAGGTATAATCAATTGATATTAGAATAAGTCTATTAAATTGACCTTTTCAAATTCTAAAACTACGTGGCCCTCAAGAAGTTCCATTTTTCCCACCAACCCAATAAAATTCAAAATAATGAGGAAAAAAATTACATTCACTGTTAGATTTTCCTATATTACCTGGGAAGTTCCCTGTTCCTTCATTAGTTTATGACCTTTAAATCATTTAAAATAGAAAATTGCCCGTCTCCCCAGCCCAGACAATATCAGGCCATGCCTTGGATAGCGCTTACTTGCTCTGAAGTGATATGTGTGGTTTGTTGGGATAGAAAATGGAGACAAATTATTACTGAAGTTATTTTACAATATCTGGAAATATTCACAGATGCTTTGTTTGCTAGTCTTTCAAAGTGGCTGAAATGAATGTTTCAAAAAAATGAAGGAAGTTTTTTTTCTTTAAACTCTGAGGAAACGAGAGTTTAAGGCACTTTCCAAGGTTACACAGCTAACAGCGGAGGTGGGGCTGAAGAACAATTGGAGGCACGTACCCTGAGCTATTAACTATGCTTATAGGGCAGAGGGATAGGAGATGGGGCTTCAGCCTTTCCGTGTTGAGTGCTTCTGTTATGTTTGATGTATGCCGTCTGTTTCAGCCTCCAACTAGAGATTAGTTTAAGTCACCTATGTTATTTCATCGGTTAGTCTTTTTACAGCTTGTTCTTTCAATAAAATGTAATGCATGTTCATCAATTTTTAAAAACATCTAATATAACTGTAGGATTGAAAGATTTGACGACTTTAAGAATATCATTTATCCCTAAGTACCAAAATACTACCTCTAACAAAAAGATTAGTACCCTGGGGCACCTGGGTGGCTCAGTTGGTTAAGCATCTGCCTTCAGCTCAGTTATGACCCCAGGGACCTGGGGTTGAGCCCTGTCTCTCGCTCCCTGCTCAGTAGGGAGCCTGCTTTTCCCCCTCCCTCTGTTGCTCCCCCTGCTTGTACATTCTTTTTCTCTCTCTGATAAATAAAATCTTTTAAAAAAAAACAAAAACAAAAAGATCAGTACCCTAATCAAATGTACGAAAACATAATTCTCAGGACTCCTGGGTGGCTCAGTTGGTTAAGCATCTGCTTTCAGCTCGGGTCATAGCCTCAGGGTCCTGGGAAAGATCTCACATTGGGCTCCCCACTCGGAGGGGATCTGCTTCTCTCCCCGCCCTCCTGCTGCCACTTGGGTTTTCTCTTGTTCTTTCTCAAATAAATAAAATCTCTTACAAAAACATAAATTCACAACTGTAAATGGCCAAAAATAAAAAAAATAAAATGGAAAAAAAAGGTGAGCCTTGCATTTCAGTGAAAAAGTTGCTGATAAAACTGACGTTGCCTTTGTGGTCCCCCTCCAAGTTCCTTTTCTAGGGGACATCCCAGTCTGGCAGCTTGGTGTGGCTTGCTTCAGATCTTTGTGCATGCCTGTGTATGTGTCTGTATTTGTCAAACTAGGCAATGTGGCATTCTTTGTGTTTCAACATAAATGCAATCTCCCTGTATCATTCTGTTGATTTTTAACAGTAGCCAAGAGATCTTTTATTGCTAAATTATCTCATTCTTTTAACTGTACCATAGTACTTTATCATGCAGCATGGTTTATATTTTTAAAAACTTCAGAAAAAAAGATTTTTCAAACTGAAACAGGATTCTAGAAAATCTAAGGTGAACTTGTTTTTTAGAGCAGATACCAGGTCAGTGTTTTGTCAGTAATCATCAGTGACAAAAATAAAACCTGATATATCTTGTTTGATTTTGTCCAGTGAATTATAATTAGTATACATGATTGATTAAATGTCTAGTTTTCTTCTATATAAGAGCTCATTGAGCAGGAATGCATTTTATCTTTGTTCCTCCCCAAGACCTACAGGAGTTCACATGTAGTTTAAAAAAAAAAATGTCTATCCTGGTTGAATTAAACTGAAAATACTTTAAGAGATTTACACTGGAAAATGTAGAAGGGGTGTAGATAGGCTTGGTAGTGAGTTCATGTGAGTCCCATACCTCAGAAACTTAGAATCAAAATCTTGGCATTCTACTTTCTTCAGAAATTTCCAGACAAAAGATAAAAAGCTGAACCTGAAGTCAAGGTTATATATGAAGGGGAAAAAAAGGATAGAAAGACTAAATGATCGACGAAAAGTAAGAGAAAAAAAAATCTTATTGTTAGGCCTGTAACCCTAAAATCATATCATTGGGCCAGTAGAGAATGTAATGAGGTCTTCCAAGCATAAAGTCAGGATAAGTTGATGGAGTGCTATCAGCATTTAAAATCAGACAAGGAATCCAGATAAAGAAGCATGCATACCTTTTCAGCCACTGTGATTCAACTTTTGGGATGCTAATTACAGAAATGACAGGACCCCTACAAAAGGATATATGTACAAGTATCTTTATTGTAGCAATAATTGTAATGGCACATACCTGCAGCTAACCTGAATGCCTTAACTAATGTATGACCACATATTGTCTGACTTGTAACCATAAGCCTGTATTATTTTTGTGACTGAAAAAAATAAAAAGCAGAGGGGTGGGGGTGGATCAAGAACATAAATAAATAATAAAGTCACAAAAGGGATTGAGAAAACAGATAAGGCTATCAAATACATGAAGGTATAGGATAAGTGAGTTAAATCCTCGGTTTTCTTAGGAGAAGGAATCAACAGCTGTTGTTCAAAATTATAAAGTAATAGACATAACATTGTTTACCTACTGTTTTCTGGTGAATAGCACCAGGAAAAAAAATGCTTAAAATTTGACCTGCAGAGTTGGGTTTAAAAGAATACTGTTTTTCCAACTTACTAAGCTATTTGATTTGTTACTAAATACTTTTGTATCATGGCAAAAAAATGTTAAACATACTCTGCTTTAAGTTCTAATAAATGCAGCTATATTTTTGTTAAAAGAAGTAGACACCTAAAAAAGAATTTTTATTAGATTATTTTTAGTATTTGTGTTAAAATGCTGTTTCTTATTCTTGCAGCTTCTAAGACCACGGGAGAAAAAGTTGGGCCTGGGTAAGTAGAACCTCTCGACCCTCATACTTGCTTCTCGCCTTGGTAAGCTTACCCAGTGTGTATTTTCCAGATTTGGAAGAAGGCCAAAATACAGTGACCTCTGATGGTTTTTAATGATCTTAATGATGCGTATATGGTTTAACTTGAGTTGCACGTATCAGTCAGGGTCCACTTGGGAAAACAGAAACCACTGTCAGCCTTTCAGTGTAGGGAATTTAATACTAAGAATCTGGTTACACAGGTGAAGGAATGCTAAGAGGCCAGATGGAATGGAACAGTGAGGCCACTCAAGCTGGTAGTGGCAAGAGGTTGCTACCACCCCTAGAATGGAGCAAGAGTAGGAGCAGATGGTGTTTTTGGAGCCTAGGAACCCAGGCTATTTAGAAGGGGCTGGAAGGATGAAGTAGGGGATACGAGGCAGGAGCTAGAGCCATAGAGGATAGATACCCAGTCAGTGCTGGGAGGCAGAGTAGGAGGGGGGACACCGAGTTTTCCTTTTCTCTCTCCTGGAAACTATCCCTCCTGCCTCCCGAAGCTATCTGACCACCAGTTGAGGAGAGTACGTGGGAACTATATAGTTCCATGCAATGTAGAACAGGGTAGAGCAGGGCCAGAGAAGGGATCTGAGAGTAAATGTTTTGGACCAGCATGCTGTATTAGCTATAAATCTTTGAACATTTCTTCATAAGTAGTAAAAAGTAACTATTTTTAAAAAGGAAAACTTTTCTAGTCTTTAAAATCTTAGATGAACTTAATCATTCTGAAATGAGTATCTCAGTACCTTTATTTCTGGGCTGGTTACAGTTGCTTAGATTAAGAAGTAGTATAATTTTACTGAAAAATTGGGAGAGCATGGAGGAAGCACAGTTCTTAAAAATGTGACTATTTGCTGCTATCTTGAAGACCATTTCTCTGACATCATCAAGTGTTCTGAGTATCTGAACCCAGAGGTTCTTTGAGATTGAAATAATGGAAACTGCCACGAAAGCAGTCAGGAATTCCCTACGTGTCTGTGGAAATCGAAAAAGCTGTGATCTTCACAAGTTCACCATTGCTAATAAGATACTGTGGGGGTTTGGAACTAGGGAATGTGGGACTCCCCAAATCCCCACTTACCCTTACCTGTCAGGTCCTGGGGGACTTTTAGGCATGAAGGGAGCTAAGTAATTGTTGGCTGTGTCTTTGACCCCAAATACCAGATCCCTCTAGTGTACTCAGCTTACAGTGGAGACTACACTCGGGATAGCTTTTGTGGAAATGGGCCAGGAGTGATGGGAGGAGCAGAAGCAGGGAAACGCTTTTAGGTAGAGAGCTGAGCTTCAGAAGGTGGTGCCTGGGACTAAGGTGAAGTGGCAGATGGAAGAATGGAATGGAGAGATGCTTTGACTGAGAGTAAATAGGATTTAATTATAGTTTAGTATCACCTTTAAGGGACTGATTTATGCTTTTCAGGTGCTTAATTTCACATGTATATGTAAGCATTTCTGATGGCTTTCTTTAGTGGATATATTTTCATTTTCAGGAACTGCATATATTCATGGAATGAAACATGCCACAGGAAACTACATCATTATTATGGATGCTGATCTCTCACACCATGTAAGTGGTATGTTTCTTTCTTTGGCTATTCATGGTAGTCTAAGCCTATTTTACTGACTTAATGTTTATTTTTTCTAAATTTCAGCCAAAATTTATTCCTGAATTCATTAGGTAGGTATTTTTAAATATTTGAAAGAATTGTGATTCAAATCATTTATCTTACTTTAATATTTGACTTATTTTCATTTTTTACTAATTAAAAATGCACATGCTATGTTAAGTTTGCTGTCAGAAATGAAACCAACATACAAATCTGAGCCTCATGGCTATAGATTCCTGGCTAAATGATGTATTTTAGGGACTCTAAATTCTCCCAGACCACAGGAAAAGATGGAAGGTGACTTAAATGTTAATGGAATTAAGCCCTGCATCATAAGGGTAAAACACCATGAACAAGTAGGGTTTATTCCAAGAATGCCAGAATGGTTCATCATCAGGAAATCATCCATATAATTTATCATGTTAGCAAAGAAAGCAGCATGATTAAGTCTGTAGGTGCTTAAAGGTATTTGATAAACTGTACTAGCCACTTCTAATAAAACTTGAAAACAGAAATAAAAAGAAACCATTTAAACTTCATAAAGACAATCCAATCCTAAGACAGACATCTTACTAAATGGTGAAATGCTGAATCATTAATAAACGCATTGAGGCAGGCATGCCAGCTGTCATTATATGTGGACATTTTAAGTGATGTTAAGAATAAGAATTTAGTATGAATATTAAGTAAGGATACAAAGTGGTATTTATTTGCAGGCAGTATGGTTGTATTCTTAGAAAATCTAAGGGCACCTGATGGCTCAGTTGTTAAGTGTGTGCCTTCAGCTCAGGTCATGATCCCAGGGTCCTGGGATCGAGTCCCGTATCAGGCTCCTTACTCTTTGGCATGGAGTCTGCTTCTCCCTCTCCCTCTGCCCCTCCCCTTGCTGATGCTTACTCTTTCTTGAGCGCCCTCTCTCTCTCTCTCTCTCTCTGTCAAATAAATTAATAAAACCTTAAGAAAAAAGAATCCAAGACAACATGAAACCTCTCAGAATAAGAATTTGGAAACTGTTTTCAGTGTAAGCTAAATATACTAAAACAGAATTAGATAATGTTACTCTCCTGTTTCGATTACTTCAGTGAGTTCTCATTAAAGAGAAACTTTAAAAAGAAACTTTTCCTTGCCCCTCAAACAGCTACGTGATCTGGCCCCTGCGTCCCTTTCTGAGCTCATCTTGTGCCCCTCCTCTCCACCCCCTCTGCGGCAGGCATGCTCCTTCCATTTCTGTGTCACACGGAGCACTGTGTTCTTTGCCTAAAATGCTCTTTCCCTGCTCCTTAATAGCTAGCTATTCTCATCCTTTGATCTCTGCATAAGGTCGCCTCAGAGATACCTTTCTGCTTATATATCTAATTCCCAAGAGCCCCTTTGACCTGAGAAGGAAATGGAACCAGGGGAATAGAAAAATGGGTGAAAGCTAGAAACAAGCCCTATGTAGAGGAAACACCAATGGCTATGAAGCCCGAGGGAAGATACCCTGGGGTGTTGGCAGGGAAACATGAAGTGAAATAATTGTGGCAGTATTTTATTATCCATTATTTTGTCATAATTACAAACTTAAATAGAGCAACACATCTAACACGGATAAGATGGTGGGAAGTGGACACACCCCAATACTGCTGGAGAAGTGTGAGTTGCTACAACCTTCTTGGAAAGTAATTTCTGTTGATAACTGTTCAAAATACTTGTAAGCTTTGTTTTAGCAATTCTCTTATATTCCACTTTGGGTTGTATAAGCACCAGGATGTACGTTTATAAGAACGTTGTCACACTGTTCATTGTGGTTGTGGTGTTGGGGGTTGGGAGACCCACCATGAAAACAACCATACAAGTATACAGGTCCAGTGTTCCATGGGAAATTTTTGCAGCTATTAGAAAAAATGGGGAAATTCTCTGTTGACCTCCAGGGATGTCCATGATTCCATTATGTATATCATTAACTGACAAAAAGCAAGTTGCAGAATATACTTTTTTGGTTTCTAATTTTGTTAAAGCAACCAAAATCCCTGGGGCTTTGTTTGTATTTTTCTGCAAAGAGAACGGTCTGGAGGGCTACCAGGCTGTTGTAACACTGTTTACTTATTAATAGGGCCAAGAACAGAATGGAGGGGGATTACATTTTAGGATGGTTTCACATGGTACCATCAGCAAGTACTGCTGTTTTTTAGTTTTAGAAATTAATAAAGGAAAAATATCAGGTCTTCTTACATTGAAGGATTTTTCAGTGGTATAGTTCATCTGTTTTCTTGGCAGTTTTTCCTGTGCAAATCTTAAAAGCTTATTTTGTGTAGCTCGTGAAAATAAATATTGAATGCTCGATAACTTTTTCTAATTGACAGCTAATGTATTTATTTCTTCAGGAAGCAGAAGGAGGGTAATTTTGACATTGTCTCTGGAACTCGCTACAAAGGAAATGGAGGTGTATACGGCTGGGATTTGAAAAGAAAAATAATCAGGTACAGACGCGGGCTGCGCTTTCTGTAGTCTTCATTGTACCTACTAGGAGTGTGCTTGTGACGGGTATTTGGATTACTCCCCATGCTGCCTTGGGATTTCTGGGATCGGATTGTTAACTTCAATATATATTCCCAGATAGCTCCTTGTGTCCCAATTTTCCTATGATTAAAGTATTTTATTTTGAATATTTGTCACTAAGGAAAAATCAGCATAAGCTTTTGAACCTTTGTTAGAAATGGTCTAATTCAGCAAAATTGATTCTGTACCTTCAGCTTCTAAGTGAACTATTCATCTGTATTTGGGGACTGAGTAGTCTTGTATACACACACACACAAAAGAGAGAGGGTCCATAATCAAAGGATAGGGAAGGAGTATCTTACTTTTTGATTGGAAGACTCACAAAGAATTTCTGACCTTATTTAATCTCTTTCACCTTTTTGTGGTGGTTGAGAAGATGAAATCTATAAGGGATCTATGTAGCTTCTTGCTTAATATATGACAGCATACCCCTATAGATGTAAAGGTATGCCTTTACTAATATTTACTAACATTAGTGTTTTTTATGACCCTTTTCATTCCTACTGAAGATTTTGTTAAGTTAATCACAGTTCTGCCTCTTAACTGTGGAACCTTGGTTTTGAAAGTCATTTAAGACCTGTAAGAGCCTCAATGTTCAGTGAAATGAAGGGATTGGATAAAACAGTGGTTTTTTTAATCCTGCCAAATACTGGAATCACGTGGAGAGAAAATCGTACACTACTCTTCCGTGTCATTTTCCCTTTCTTGTGCACACACACACTGTAGACCATGCAAATGGATCTCCACGGGTGAGGCAGAACCATCAGTATTTTTCACAGGCTCTCCAGAGGATTCTATTGTGCAGCCAGTGTTGAGAACAACGAGTGAGTAATCTCTCAGGCCCTCTGAATTTGGTCATCACAGCTCCCACTTTAAAATTAAGGAGTCCCAAGTTGTATTGAGGTGTGTTTGTCATTAGTTGTTAATGTCTGCACTGACTGAAATATATACTCCTGAGAAAGATTATGTAATCACTTGCCCATGGACTCATTTGTATGAACTAGAATTTTAATCCAAGCCCATCTGACTCTTACTGCATTTTAATTTAAAAACCCCAATTTAGAGATACATTCACTGATTGGAGGTACAAATGTGTATGTATACATACACATATATACATACATACACGCTCACTTTCCTTTGATTAAACCCATTCTGAGAGGTAAACTATGCCCTAGAATTTTGTTATTGGGAAAATGTTTTTGTAAGCTATTATCCCAGCTACAGCCCTAACCATGTTATCTGTGTAAAAATAATCTTTCCTAGGGAGGGCCTTGGTAGTTACCTTGGCTTTGGAGAGAAACTGTTCTTTCCAGACTGCCTCAGAAAACTTTTTTTTTTCCCTCAGTCGGAGCTCACTAAAATAGCTGTAATACAAAAGTCACTTTTTTCCAAGGGCACTTCAGATCTTTTTGAAATGTTAATCATTGGTATTAGTAATAGCTTGAAACTGATACTTAGTTTTGTTTGAAGCGCATACCTTGTCATTGTTAGGGCCAGGATGTCTCTGCTAAAATTTATTTGTTAAAATACTTTACCCTCAAATTGTTGGTATTTGGAGGTGGGGCCTTTGGGAGGTAATTAAATTTAGTGACCATGGGGCACTCATAGTGGAATTAGTGCCCTTTCCAGAAGAGACCTGAGGGCTTGGCTTTTGTTGCCTCTTCTGTGAGAGCACACAGCAGGAAGGCAGCCCTCTGTACGCCAAGAAGGGGGTTCTCACCAGGAACCATGTCTGCTGCACCTTGATCTTGGGCTTCCCAGCCTTCAGAACTGGGAGAAATAAATTCATTTAAGCCACGCAGTCTGTGGTATTTAGTTATAGCGGCCCAAGTAGAAAGAAAACAGTTTCAAAATGAACATTTTGTTCAATTTCCAGAGATTGCCAAAAACCAAAACTCTTGCCTACTTGCATACCTTCTTTTTAATAAAAGTGCCATTATTATGCAGACTGACCTATTGCCTGATTGAAACCCATGATCCCTTGTGCTTATTAGAATCTGAAAAGGAAACTCCAAATCCCTGATTCCTTTTGCTTTCTGAGAAATGGTCATAATTCTAAATGAGGACTGGTAGCAAATATACAAATTGAATTAAAAATCCATTATCTTTCTTATCTTAAAGTTTAGAAGAATGATTGTTTTATAGGTCCTCTCTAAGTGTCACATTCAGAGAATAAAAGTCCCCATTTCCTCAAAAATGAGAATATCGCATCCTTTACTAACTAAAATTTCTATAAAAATTGATGTGTTTATAAAACAGTGTTGCATTTCTGAAATTAGTATAATGGTTTTAGCACTCTGACCCTGGTTGTGTTTCTGTTGTTTAGAAAATATATAAAGAAAATCTAATTGTTTTATTTAAACAGCCGCGGGGCCAATTTTATAACTCAGATTTTGCTCAGACCAGGAGCATCGGATTTAACAGGAAGTTTCAGGTACAGTGAAAACTGTAATTATATATTTTCTGTTATTAACAACTTCTTATCTGAATTTCTTAGCATACAGTGACTTATTTTTAAGAAATGCTTTTAATTTCTACCACATTTTTGTGCCAGAGCATACAAAGATAGACTGAAATTCCTTAAAAGTTGTTAATGAGGGACACCTGTGTGGTTCAGTCGATTAAGCCACTACCTTAGGCTCAGATCATGATCCTGGAGTCCTGGGATTGAGTCTACCTCGGGCTCCTTGCTCAGTGGGGAACCTGCTTTTCCCTCTGCCTCTGGCTGCCACTCTGCCTGCTTGTGCTCTCTCTCTGATAAATAAATAAGTAAAATCTTTAAGAAATTGCTAATGAAGGCTGAGCATCATCTTCTTCTTCTTTTTTTTTTTTTTTTTTTTAAGATTTTATTTATTTATTTGACAGAGTTCACAAATAGGCAAAGAGGCTGGCAGAGAGGTGGGGGGGGGGGAGCAGGCTCCCCACTGAGAAGAGAGCCCAATGCGGGGCATGATCCCAGGACCCTGGGATCATGACCTGAGCTGAAGGCAGAGGCTTTAACCCACTGAGCCACCCACGTGCCCTGAGGCCTGAGCATCTTCTTAAGGGAAATGTACTTTCTAAGGAGCATCAAAGGTAGGGCTTAGGTTAGTGTGCTTGTTAATATTCACATTGGTGCTCAGCCCCTAGTGGGGGCCTTAGGGGGCTCAGGTGGCTTCTTAATCCACTTCTTATTCAGAACATTGCTATCCTTGGTGATAGGCTCCAAAGAACAGCACTTCTTCCGGCAACTTTCGGCAATTCACATGAATATTGTTGCTCTGTCCACAGAAAAGCTTAAAATAGTTAATGGTTAGGGTGTTTGCAGTTACCTTGCTCTCTGTATTTTTAATTTTAAAAAAATTATCGTTTAATTAGAACAAAGCCTTCTTCCAGGTTGGGGGAAGGGTAATTTTTGTTTGTTTTGGTGGGTGATATTTTTAATTTTAGTCTTGCTATAGAAGATGAACTGTATTGTATGACCATGTATTACTTGGCATTTGCTTTTTTCCATTAAATAATGTTAATTCTTTGGTCCTTTGTCAGAATTGACACACAAAGTTAAGATAGGAATCTAGGCATTGCAGGATTGAGGCGGTCCTGGTAGGATACAGCTATCACCAATTGAGGTCACAGAGACCTGCAGTGGGCAGATGCACAGGCCAAATGTGGAGCACATCAGATTCACAAAGTGTAAGAGACAGGAGCTGGGAAGTCCTCTGGATGAACCCAGTCACTTTTTTCAGGAGCTCCCTGTTAAGTCCCCTAAGGGCACTGTGTTTATCTCAGGGAATTTATTTAGTACATCTTGGGAAATAGAAGCTGCTCAGACATTTATGAGGAAACACTTGTTAATTACTGGGTTTGCTCTTGTCATCTACTTGTCATCGTCTGTCATCTCGATTGTTGGAATATTTGGAATGGCTTCTCTTCATTCAACTTCAAAATTTAAAAGCTTAAAATGGTGGTTCTACTTCAGATGACTCACTTTATCCTATTTTTATAATTTGTGGTAGTATGGTAAGGAAATAATTCCCTAAAAGATACTAAGAATTCATTTTCAAAATTATTCTAAATTATTTACCGAAGATTGCATGACCATTCCGCTCAGGACAAGTGTATCCTAATCATAAGCTGTGACAGTTTTTCTGCATGCAAAGAGCTATTGAAAAGTTGTAGGTTTTATAAATACCAATGGACTTTCATAAAGGATACATGTAGCAAGTGTATTTATCTAGGTGTTCTTATGTATTTTACTTTCTCACAGGTTATACCGAAAAGAAGTTCTACAGAAATTAATAGAAAAATGTGTTTCTAAAGGCTATGTGTTCCAGATGGAGATGATTGTTCGGGCAAGACAGTTGAATTATACTATCGGCGAGGTAGGCAAACTGCTGGTAAATAGAATGCCGTATCCCTTCTAAGGAAACAGTAGGTTTAGACTATAATAAAAAGTTTAACTTGCACAACTACTAAATAAATGTGGGAGGCTTCTAGTTGTTTGGAACGTCCATGCACTGAAGGGTAAAAATTCACTATGTTGACCCCACCAGGATTTAAAACATTAATAGAAGGCATCATTCCCTTTTAAAGAATTAAAAGTTACTGGTAGGTTCTGCATCTTGCCCTTTCTTCTGACCACTCAGCACTGTGGGATGAGTGTGTTTGCTCCTTTTCCTCTTTCCATAGCCAAGAACCACTCTAATGATGAATCCGTTTGCCATTTTCCATGAAGAGGACAGGAGTTAATGGGGGCGGGAGGTGGTCAGTAATATATACAGCTAGCTGTTGAGCTCTTAGGAACGGCTCTCCTCCTTTAACACTAATGTTCCTACTCATAGCAAGAAAATAATTAGAATGCCATGTCTCCATGAAAGTGTCAGGATTTTTAATTTAACACTAAAACATAGTAACAGATAAATTGAATGGACTACTGAAAAAATGTAGTGAAAGGCTTTTACTTTGGAGTATAAATTTTTTTCTTGAAATTTTGGTTGAAAAGACAGCTTAATATTCAGGATCTTTGCTTTTCAGATGGTTTTAGATTTGGTTCATTTGACCTTTTTTTAGGTAACAAAATGTTTAAAGATTTGGACGTACAGTTGCTATAACAGCTTAACTATATATAACACATAACTTCTGAACTTACTTGAAGGGCTATCATAAGACAGAGCGTGTTTGTACTGCATTGGTGTATGCTTGCTAACTTCCTTTTTAATATTTTTGAAGACTGACTTAATGTGTGTTTTTTTAACCAGGTTCCAATATCATTTGTGGATCGTGTTTACGGTGAATCCAAGTTGGGAGGAAATGAAATAGTCTCTTTCTTGAAAGGATTATTGACCCTCTTTGCTACTACATAAAAGAAAGTTACTCATTATACTTATGTTGATTTCATTTAAACATAAAAGAAGCCTGGTTGCTGATTTTTATAAAATGTACTCTTAGAGCATAAATCATAAGGTAAGGTAAATTTCATACAAATCTTTTTTCTGAAGAAACTCCATTTTGTATGTCAAATGCAATTAGAAAAATGAGCAGTGTTCTCAGTTTTCATTTTGATTTTGCTATATTAAGACTTGTAAATAAATGTACATGGTTATTTCTTTTTTCAGAAAATATTTCTGCTTTCATTAGAGTATGTGCAGAATTTTGTACATGGGGAAGATTTTGAAGTATATAAAGAACTGGACTCATAGCTCTTTGTAATAGGTGTCAGAAGCAAGAAAAATGTTAATTATATTCATGGAATATATATGGCTATTTCTGTATTAATGAATAAGTAGACACCTCTGCCCCTTCTTCAAAAACGTATCTCAGATTTCTTAAACTGGATAAAATATGTTTAGGTCATGAATTTAGAGTTGGGCTGTTTGTAGCTCTTGAAGTGATGAAGCATTTCATCTGTCACAGCAAGTCTATTTAACATACTGTGAATTGGAAACTTGACATCTCTTGATTGCATAGCTACTATTTTTTCTATCCTGAGCAACAACTTCTCTCAGTAAGAAAAAAATACTGATGACATTAAGGCATCCGTATTTTGATGACTTCGAGACTTATTTGCTATAGTAATTTTTAAACCTCTTGCTAAGCTGTAAGTGTTCCGCTGGTTAAAATGCTCCTTAAGTTTAAGCTGTTGATGAAAGCCAGCACAAATGTTCTGTTTACCTACCTTCTCTAACCTGTGTTTAAAAAAAAAAAAAAAGATAAATTTCTGACTGTAGCATAGCTTATGGAACTCATAGTACCTTTTAAATTTGGGGGAAGGCATACTTTGAGCAAATAAGCTTAAGATCAAGTTGATTGTCCTTTGCAAGTAAAAGGAAGAGACCCCTCTAAGTTATTTAATAAGCATATTTATTGAACAGTATTCTTAATTACATTTTCCTGGCTTAATTTGGATGCTAAAGAAATTTAAAATAGGGTTTTTCCCTTGCATTTCTAACAGATCCTACCATAAATTGATACCAGACTATAAAACCTTTGGTGTCATTTTGAACATTACCTACTCCCATAGTTGAATCCATAGGACACATTCCAATAAGGACCTCTACTATTCTGTTTTCCTTTTACAGAGCTGTGTAGTCAGCCAGCACACCAGGGACCCACCTTCCTGGGGGAAATGACTTCTTTCATCATTAATAGTAACTAGAAAATTCATCACTGTTTGATGTAGAATTACCTAACATAATAGAAATATAATACCCTTTTTTGGTTGTTGAGTGTTTAGATTCTCTTCTTCTTCATCTAAACCCAAAGTTTTTATTGTCGAGTACATGGAGCAGAGATTAAGTAAGTACCTCAGAGAACTCTCTAGAAGTATTGCCTTCTCAAACCCCAGGAGAGTAGATAGCTATCTTTTGTCTTTTAATCTTTTTGATTCTTAATTCCAGTCACAACACTGTCACTACTGGAATTGATAGTAGAGAAAGCATTTGAACAGTGAGACTTTCATCATGTAGCAGTTATTTAGAAAAGGATCTGAACTATTTAGATGGTATTTTTTTCGTAAATCTGATGATTTAAGCACTAAAAATCTTAAAACATTTATATGTGAACCTAGCATCTCTAATTTTTAAATTAGGTCAAGGATGAAATCCAGATGTTTTCCCTTTGTATTTATTTGTATTACCACTCTATGAAATCTAAGTATATCGAAGGACAACTGAACTTGTGATAAATTTTGCTTATTTCATAGTTGCTTTTGCCTGTCTTCTGTAACATGTAATTAGATTCTTCATCTTTGTTTCTCTAAATCAAATGCTTTGGTGCCACCACCACCCCCCTTTTTCTTTTAACTTCTCCAGTTGTTGTTTCCCCTTGAAATACTGATTTGGCTTTCAGAAATTAATGAAATTCTGTGTTGGATGAAATGGCTTGTTTAAACCTGCTAACTGAAGTCTTCACTGAGCTATGTGTAACCACAACTAGTACTACTTTCAATTACATCCGAATCTTTGGGGATGTTAAGTATGATTTGAAACTATTTTAACTTGAAATTTAGAGAAACAGCCAAAGATCAGTGTATTTACAGAGCACACACTTTAAGAAAACAGGCTTGGTTAATCCTTCCTGATGGTGTTCATGACTCTTCAGTATGGTTAGCTAATGACACACTCTCAGATGCACTCTACTCCAAAAGGTGGATTCAGAAACGAGGTAATGTGTTGGTTGGAATTGACCTAAGTTTGCACAGACTGTCCATGTGCTATCTTGTGCTGTCCAGATTGTGGTACCACTGGAAGTGTCCCTGGGACCACAGTTGAAGTGTAGTTTTTGAGCATCTTGTGGAGGCCCATCAGCAACATCATTTCTCATCTTTCGGCTTCACAAGTCCGGTGGCCCCACACGCTAGGGTCCCCATTTGTTTTCTTCAGGCCAAAGAGAAGAGCCCATCACCAACCTGGAAGACTGTCAGCCCCTGTGCACTAAGTAACCCGCCCCACCGGGAAGGAACCAGGGCTCCATGAGCTCGTGGCTTATCTCCAGTCGGTGTGTGAAGCACGAGGCCCTCACACCTCACATAAGGCAGGAGGCATCGCGCACAACCGGCCAGGTGTCCCTGCCCTTCCCGCTGCTGCCCGGCGGGTGAGAGCGCAGGCCTCCCAGCACGTGGAGCGGCTGGGCTGCCCGCACGCCCCCTCCCGCCAGATGTAGTCCAGGCCCAGCTGGGCCCGCGCAGGGATCCCCAGCACGGCCACCTGACTGAGTGCAGGGCGTGCTGCGGCCCGCTGCTGGTGCCTCCGCCGCCGGCGCTGCGGCCAGAGGAAGGCGCCCGCCTTGCACACGGGCCCTGGAAGCGCACTGCGGCCATTATCCGCGGCGCCTCCTAGTGGGTCAATGGCAAAAATCCTCTTGGTTCTCGCGAGAGCTCCCCCTCTGTGGGGATTATATAATTTCCCTTAGGTGGGGGTACTGGGACCACCCTCCCCCCCAAAAAGTTAGGTGCGAGCACAGGTGGCAGTGAAAGAGTTGTCCCTGGGGGACATGGGGGAAGGGGTACTGTCCCCCACTACCCCCCCTACTTAGCTGGACAATGAGTCCTCTTATGCTAATGAGGTATTTACGTCACTTCCGCTCTTTCTCGGCCGCCATTTTGGCTAGGGCAGGTTCGGGGACTCGCTCCGAGGCGCTTGTATTGTCTGCTGAGGGGAGACGCGGGATCAGCCCCCTCCCCCGCCCGTTGCCGCCGCCGCCTCCACCGGCCCGGTCTCCCCTCCGCCGCCCGCCGGGATCCATGAGCTGAACTCCCGCCCCCCCGGCCGCCGCCATCTTGTGCCCCCTCCCCCTCCCGCGGGCAGCGCTAAGGGGGATTTTGGCGTCTCCTCAGACACAGCTCCCTCTCTCGGTCCCCGCTGCTGAGGAGCGAAAGGAGCGCGGCCGCCGCCGCCCGTCTGCCCGCGCCGGTGAAGCCGCCTCTCCCACACCCTCCGTCTCCTCCCTCCGCCCCTCCTTTGTCTGCACCGCTCGACGACGCTGCCGCCGCCGCCCGCGCGGGGACTGGAGGGAGCCGCTCGCGCCGCTGCCGCCGCCCGCCGCTCTGCTGCGCCCGCCGCGCCCCCCGGCAGCAGCCGCGGCCGCGGCGCGAGCCGGAGCCCGCCGAGCCAGAGCGCGACGAGGCCCCGGGCGCGCCCTCGCCGCCGCCACCGCCGTGCCGCCGCCATCCGCCCGCCGCCGCCGCCGCCGCCCGGCCCCCGAGCACGCCGGCCCCGCGCGCGCCTCGAGGCCGAGTCAAGGTAAGCCCCGGCGGCCGCCGCGCGCCGACCCCGCGGCCCGGCCCCGCTCCCGCCGAGCCGGCCCCGCGGGCGCATTGTTGTGCCCACTGCCAGCCCTCCAGCCGCACACGCTCCTTTGCATACTCTGGTGCTGACGGAACGCCCGCCCCGGCGCGGACCGCTACCCGGGCTCTGCTCCGGGGTCCAGGCGCCTCCTCCTGCAGCCCGACCTCCCTTCCCCGCCCCGTAAGCCCGCCGAGGCCAGCAGCCAGCCTGGCCCCCGGAGCCTGTGCCGCTGATGGCATCTCCCTCCACCCCGCCCCCAGCAAGAACAGAGCTGCTCCCATCCCTGGAACTAATCCCTTCCTCCCGCTCCCCCCCCCCCCCCCGCCAAACGAGCCCCCCACGCACACCCCCAGTGCCTGGGACGAGCCTTCTGCCTGGTCTACCCACCCTTAGCTGGGGGAGGGGGGGACAGATTGGGGGGCGGGGAGCATGCATGGCACGGAGTGGAAAGTCTTTGCCTCCGCCGTGCAACCCTTCCTCCCCAACATGCCAGCTACCCTCCTGTCCTAAGCACGGAGTCCACCACCACCCCTTTTTCTCAGTCGCAGCTGCCTGGTCAGCACGACCTCTTATGAACATTCTGAGCCCCAACTTTGCAATAAGATGGTAAAAAATGGAAATCCAGAAAGCTGCGAAAAGATTTTCTTTTTTAATGCAATGAATGGGGAGGAGTTCTTTGAGCACCCTTTTATTCACCTCTCTTTCCTCTGGGCTGCCTGCCTGCCCTCCCCTTCCCTCCCCTCCCCCCCAACCTGGATGCCTGTCTGCTGGAAAAGGCGCGATTGCTTCTCTTCCTCTTCTGCCCAAGATCAGGCACTAAGGTCTAATATCCTTTTTAGCCACACATGTACCCACACTAAGTCTTCTTGATGTTCTTGCGTTCACCAATTCCTCTGAGCAGTTCTTGCCATAACCCCATTTCTCAGACAAAGGCTTAGGAGGGAAAAAGAACCAAACTGTTTCCTGTGTTTGCCATTTTAATGCTGTCCATCCCCACACACCCAATTCCTATCCCTGATGCTTCTCGTGCCAGTGTCTTGAACCTTCAGAGGGGAGGAGGGGGAACTCCTGGGTAGCTTGATACAGTTTCTTTATAAATCTGCATTGTTGCTTCTGGTTTATGGCCATCAAGAAAATACCAGCCCCCACCCAAAATGCACCGCAGCCAAGTCGGCTAAAGGCGATGAGTGTTGGAGTCAGTAGGGGGCGCATTCCCTGCACTGGGTAAGGCTGCAGAGGGGGGAAGGGCCCCAGAGCTAGAACAGGATGTGCTTCACAGCGCCTTCTACAGACCATGGGAAAATGGACCCAGCAAGACACACACTCTCGCACTCTTAGTTGGTGAGCTGACAGCAACATGGCGAAGGATTAAGTGAGTCAAGAGCGGTGATTTTATTTCTTTTAAAGAATCCACCCTGCATTTTAGAAGTTCTCTTTTTACTTTTTCAAAACTGTTGACCCTCAGACAATCCACATTTGTTCTTGGCACATCATTGGTACACAAGATTTCCTATTCTTTGGAATTCTGGAATTCTTCCACCTTAAGCTTTGAATGTGTCACCATGTCTTTCCAAGGTCAGATGGTAAAGGGGAAAGTTTAAAACCTGAGAGTTACGGGTTTGCGGGTATTGCTGATTACCTCCTTTCTTCATGGCCCACATCTTTCCAACTCTTTGAGAGTTAAAAATCATTCTTGAAAGATGCTAGATTTTAGTGGGGTAGTAATTTTCATAAGCATGTAGATGGGTGTCATGATTTGCAAAGCCTTGTTGGTAAACATTAAACCCACATTGAGTTCTTCATGGTCAAACTCAACAGAGTTGATTGTAAAATTTTGTCGTCTTCTAACTTTGGGCTTGCAATTGCCATTCATTTTCTTATTAGCCAACCACCTTTGCAAAAGCATTGACACCGGTCTTCTGTGAGCACCCACCTTCTTAGGGAGTGTTGATTTCTATAGATTTTACTCCTCTTGTTATTTCCATAGGTGTGAGATGCACAATGCGAAACCTAGGCCCCAGCTTTTGCACCATGATGCACAGGGTTGTACTTTTTGTACTGAACTGATAGGTGGCCTAGTGGTTATGCCCTGTACTACCATTTTGAGGATCTGGACTCCGTTCCTGCCTTGCTCTTTGGACCACATTGTCAATTCACACCGGTGGGTATATTCATTTTGGAGGGTGGGAACTGCAGCAACAGGGAATCCAGAGACTTCTTCCTCCTTGGTCACCACCAAAGCCAACACTTCCAAAATTTCAGCCTAGCCACATTCCTCAAGGAACCGGTTAGAGCTGGTTGCAGTCATGGGTTCTGAACAGAGAAATGACTTATGGCTTGTTTAAGAGAAAATTTAAGTTGCTAATACTGTTTTAATCATTTACATTCTGCACTCTTGTGTATAAAGTATCTTAAGTTCTCAATTATTGTTATCTAGATGACCCAATCTCAAGAGTTGCTAAGCTTCTGTAAATCTTACCGATTCTCTGATCAGAACAGGCGTTTCCATGAACATGTACTTGCTACCAATGATTGACAGTGGTTGTTGATACTTGGGGTACTTGTAAGACTTTGTTGCAAGTATT
Source organism: Mustela lutreola (assembly GCF_030435805.1). NCBI lineage: Eukaryota > Metazoa > Chordata > Mammalia > Carnivora > Mustelidae > Mustela > Mustela lutreola. Next base: position 10,393,462 of record NC_081298.1, read on the forward strand.
TTATATAGATAACACCAAGGTAAATTTATGGGGAATTGAATGGGTGTATTCTTTGATACATAGTTAACCAGTTGGTGCTTAAGGGAGAATTTTCCTGGAACATTTGCTATTAAGTAACATTTTGGTGAGTGAAAAGGAGGCAGCTTGGTTCAGGTATTCCAATGGAGACTTAACTATATTGGTTTTGAAGTTTTTTAGTAAATGCAAGAATCAGATTTTAAATCTAATTGGTGATATTTATAATATTTAAATACTGCTTAGTATATGTTAAATGGAAATAATTTTGACCTGTACTTGGTCTTTGATATATAGTTATATGAGTTTTTAAATGAGTAATTTGGAAACAACTTATTTGAGGTGCGTTTGAGATGAATGAAATTTGTGAAGGTCCTTCTGTTTGATTCGGCAAATTATACCTAAGATACAGTGTTAATTGATATCCTTAGTGGTAATAGCCATTTTCCCCCTACAGGAAAACTTGCTATGAGCTCTTAGCATGTATTTTGCAGTTTCAAGGTTTCCTGGTTTGGGCATCAAAAGTGAGTGAATGAATGAATAGTGAAACAGTTGGGCTTGAAAGCTGGAATTTAGGTAAACTATGAGAGTTCATTAAAAGAACTGTAAAAAGCCTCTACTAACCAGAGGGTGGGGATGGGTATTCTGTTTAATTAAACTTTAAGTAGAAGTTCCTTCTTTATCTTGGCCATTGTTGAAAATTTCCTAAAATTACCTTATCAGAGGCCACTAGACATTGAATTAATTAAATCTTTGATTTTGGTTCTTAATGTCTCTGTATCGAAAATATAGGAGATTGGGCTCTGAATCTCTAAAGACATCTGGCCCTGCCTGTCCTGGAGGTCATTGGTAGTAAACATACCCACTGTGAATTTGTTTTGCTTAAATTTCTCTTTTTTTTCCTTAAACCAGAGTGCAGGAAAAGTTCTAATACTATTTATATTAAAAATAAAACGTCACCATGTTGAACAGATTAAGTGTCAAGTAAGTTCTCAATTATTGTTATTTTGATGACCCAATCTCAAGAGTTGCTAAGCTGTTAAAAACCTTAAAGATTCTTTGATCAGAAAAGGCCTTTTCATGAACATGTAGTTGCTACCAGATAATCAGCTTAAATTGGCTTTTACCAAGTAAAAATGACTTCTGTTTTTTGTTCTAACATATATGAACAAGTTTATTACTTCAATTTGATTATTAAAAGTATAATTAAGTAAAGTGCACAATGTGTTAAATTGTTGCTTTCCTTGTAACTTCACAAAATTTGAAAAGTACTACTAAGCATAATTTCTAGTATTGAAAATTTTAAGTATTCAGCAATCTGTTGGTTGATACATTTAAGGTGATGTACACATGCTGGCTACATATTTAATTGTGGAAATTAATGAGGAAGATAGAGCTGATGAGTTACAAAGGAGCAAGTAGGGATCAATAATTGGCTAGAGAGAGAAAAGAAAAATCTCAGTATCAGTAGTATTTTTGTCTTTTGGGAACTATATATAAATAACAAAATTGCATAAGTTGTAATAGACTTCGGCAGGTTGACTCCATCAATTGGTGTGTACATATATACACGTAAAATACAACTGACTTTTTAGAGTTGGAAGTAACTGTAACTAAATACAAAGTCCCACCATCAGAGATGTGGTTGGGAAACAGTACATTTAACTACAGAAAAAACGTCGGAATTAGATATTGTCGTTTTTCTTTAAATAACCTATTAAAATCTTAGATAACTTACAAAATGTTGTCAAAGTAGCCAAAAAATGGAAAATTTTGTGAGATTAGAAACTAATTTGTAGTTTACACCAAAATGCCCGAAACTGCTGTGTAATAATCTACATGTTCATCCTAAACTTCCAAAAGGGCTTTTACTTTAAAGTCTGTTATGTCTTCCAGAAGATAAAATATTTCCCATGGGAGTTTAACTTCCATTTATTTGCCTAAAAGGCATGAACATTAAGTCCAATGTTGTTACGCTAAGTAAATAATTTAATTATAGTTAGACTCACAGAGCTTGACATGTTATTAGCATCGTGCACACTTCTAGTGAGCTTGTGGTGTTTAGAACAAACGCCATATTTTGCTGATGTGTATCACTGTCAGTTCTACCTTTTATGTTGTTAGTTTGGATACTTGACATTTGAAACTGGTGAGAACCAAAGCCCCACACTAACTGAATTGATACTTTGAATGTAGAAGTTGTTTCTTCTTTACTCATTGGTACTTGCTGCCTTAATCATTGAGATACTTTATAAAAGAAGCCATCCTTGTTTTGCCCAGCGTGAGTGGCCACCGTTCATCGTGACTTCATGATTTTTATATTGTTTGTTTGCCTGATCCTGCTAATTACAAAGTGAGGGGAAGGATGATTGTGCTCCCTCAGTCTTTCTGTGTCTTAGTACTCCTTAGACCTGTGTTTTGGTTGTGACCTACCTTTGTTATCTTGCAATTCAGGAGTCATCTTAAATGAGAATCCATATTCTTGTTCCACTGGAAGAAGGCTCTCCTCATATATTATCAGGTTTCTCAGATTGGGATATATATATATATCAACTTGATTATAATGTGATGTTTTGTCTATATTAGGAAGTCACAGATAAAATGTGAGCCAACTATATACAGGAACTGTTTTGATTGAGAGCACACATTTTCTAATCAGTGTAAAATGCAAAGTTCTTTTCACTATTTCAGTTCTGGGTTCTCTCATCTCCATGTTTGCATTCACTTGTCCTCTGGTTGTAGTTCTTTGGAAATGCACACTCAAGCTTCCTTGCTTTTATTGATCCCTAGCTTAGTTCTAAGACCACAGCTTGAGAAATAATAACATTTCCAGAATTGCAGCAATGTTCCTGAAATAAAGGTGTGGAAATTAAGAGGAAAGTCTAAGTGCTTTTGATAGAGTTTACTAAGGAAGACTGCCCTGAACATGTACCACAGTTTAAGATTTAAGATTTAACTCCAAAACATGCACATAATCTGTAGGAGGCTCATGCATTGTTTGACCATCCCTTAGAATTAAAAATAAATCCCTACACATCCTAACTCCCTCTCCAGTAAGGATATAGATTTGTGATTGAGTCACTCAGCTATGAGTTGTTTGTCTTTATGTGTCACTTCTCATATGACTTGGTTGATGCCTTTAAGAACGGAGAACCATGAGTGTAAAGGCCTCTTTGCTAGCCTTTAGGGTAATATAAATGATGCCCATTTTATTTGGCAAACATTTTCTAAACCATTCTGAATTTTCTCAGGATCGTCCTTGTTTCACAAGTGGGGAAGTCAAGGCACTTCAGCTTGCGGTGTTGAAGTGAGACACAAAGGGTGTCCATGCCAGGCCTGTGCTTGAACACAGGCTTTTGTAGGGTTCGCATATGCTCTTTGGCTAATAATGAGGGTTCACATGAATGTTTCGTAATGATAATGCTGCTTCATGCTTCTGTGTCCGTGAAGACCCAAGGATCCTGCGTGCGCTTGACAGTCAGAGGGGCTGACCAAACCCCGAGCAAGAGAGGACCAGCAAAATTGTGTTAGGGGTGGTCACTTGAAGCAGCACGTCTGGTTTGAAGTTGCCTGTACAAGGATCTTAAAAAAAAAAAAAGAAAGAAAGTTTGTTTATGGTCCTGTTGCTTTTCGAATGTTTTGGTTGAGGGCAGTCTTGTTCTTTCTTTCCTCTGGAAAGTCATTTTTGTTTAGACAGATAATTGTTGGCTTTTGCCCTTCTGCCTTTCCATTTTCTGAACCCTCTGGTCTCCATTTAAGAGTTAGTGGAAGCCTGTACTTGCATTGAAACATGCAGCTTTTTCTGGTGGGGACTGGCAACAATTGAGAACCTGTATGAGTGGTTTCTCTTCAGATCTGTTACATCTGAAGAGACTTCTGTCTAGCAGAAATATGGAAGAATGCATTAAAGTTTTAAATTGGGGGTGGGGGTTGTAAACGTAGGTCAACAGTTGCAATTCTTGCTCTTGTGAAAGGAGTGAACTAGAACTGGGAGTGTCCTATGCAGTTGGCTCAAAGTCCTGGTCCAAAATCAGGTAGGCTTAAAAACAACACCCAAGAAAAACTACTCTGCAGAAACCATAAGAGTCGAGCCACCAAGTGGCAAAGACTGCTGCACAAATAATAGCTCTGTTACAGAGAAAGCTTTGCCTATTAGGCCTTGACTTCTAGGAGATTGCTCAGAAAAACTTGAGGTGATTTAGGTAAATAATTCTGTTATTCATGAATGAGAAAAGTTCCTTTCCGTTACTCCAGGAAAATTATTTCCGAGTAGTTGTGATAGAGCATGGAAATTTTCTCATTAAGGAATTGAAAATTCCACTACTTTGTGTCCTACACCTTTTAGATGACCAGACCTGGAATGATTAAAATGGATATGTCTGGATGTCTTCTTGGGCCTACTGGTGAATTGATTTCCCACTTTCACGTTTCTCCTAAGCCTGTTTGTCCACCTGTATTGGCAGCAACAGTGCTCAGCTGTGGGGTATGTGGGCAGCAAAGGGTTGCAGTCATTCCCTGTGGGGTGTGTCTGCCTTGCTGGAATGCTTGTTTAAAATGGAGTAAATTGGGAAATGCTCCCCATCTCATACTCTCTAAAGCTAGATGAAGTTGTTAGAAATAGTCTCTCTCTCTCTCTCTCTTTTTTTTTTTTTTGGTGAGCTGTGAGGCATCTTTCTCCCTTTCAGGTAAAATTCTTTGTGAACTTCAGTATGTAAAATCAATAAAGGGTTAGGGAGCACACCTTCAGTTCCTCGGCTTTCATCTCGTCTCTCCAGCATCGTCTTTCCTTCCATGCATGTGTTCTGTCATCGTTTCAGCACATTCTCAAAACCCTGAAAGCCTTTGGTTCCATTAGTGTTCTGTAAATTCTGGTGGTCACCACTAGGATTCTCCTCTAAATTCTCTCAAGTAACAGGATAAACCGCAACATAATAGTTTCTGGTTGTAGACACTAGTCTTTTAGTTTGAAAAGTCTTTAGAAGAGAAGTAACCCACATATTTTTTTATGCAAAATCTAGCTCATACCTTTATGTTTCTGTGTGACTGTAAGTCACTAGGTTTATTGTGGGTACTTGGAGATGTTAAATTGCATGTGCATTTTAAGTGCCACAGAGTTTATAAGGTTAAGAATATGCTAATCACAAATGCAAAGTATTATGTGTGTGAATGCACATTGTAATGTGTCTTAGAACAGATATATAGCAACCACATCTGATGATCAGGATTAATAGTCCATATTTTTTTAAAAGATTATAACAGTGTGAGCTTATAATTTTCAAAGTGACTAGTATCTGATGTGGTTTAAAATAATAACTGCTTTAAGTGTTAACTGGCAGCATCTCGTTTAATCCTTCTGACATTGGAATTGAACAATAGAATAGTGTCCTTCCGCATATACCATAAGGAAGGAGACCTCCAGAGGTTAAGTAACTTTTTTAGGTTCACAAAGCTAGTAAGTGGCAGAGTGAGGATTAAGTAAGGACACAGATCTGCCCAGCTCTGCAGCCGTGTTCTTAATTACTACATTGTACTGTCTTTCTTCTGAGCAGAGGAAAGCTTTTAGTGTGTTGTGTCCCCCTACTTGTTAATAGAAATTTGAAGTTGTGAGGTAAAAATTTTACATGTGGCTAACAGATCAGCTAAATTTTTATTCATGAAAACAGTATAGTTTTAACTGGAAAACAGAAATGTTGATGTAGGCTGTAGGCTTCACCCTTGAACTTCATCTTCCTTTTGCCGTCATTTCAGTATCTTACTGTCTTACACCTAAGGCTCTGTGCAGACCTTTCAGATTGTGTGGGTCTGCGGTGGTTGTCAACTCCTTCTGGTGATTCTGACGGTTGCCGAGGTCCGATACTGCACTCTGCATGGGCTTCTCCTAGACCTTTTGTAATAGTATCTGCCAAACGGCTGGATTTAATTCTCTTCAAGTGCCCATAGAATTGTATCCTTTCTCTGCTTCGTTGACTGCAGCACCTCCTCAGTGCCTACCAGATACAGCTGCAGGCTCTGGTGTCACACTCAAAACTTCTGTCCTATCCCCAAGCTGCCTTTCCAACCCTGTCATTCCTTATTACTTAGAAGCTTGGCATAGCAGCCATTCTGGACTCTACATAGTTTCTAGAATTCCTTGCTGTCCCACTTCTGGAACTGTACCAGCAAGTTTGTTTTGTTTTGTTTGCAGTGAATGCAGATTCTCAACTAAACTAGTGGCCCTGCTTAGCATCTGCTTCCACCTTCTCCTGCATTCCCCTATGGAGAATGAATTCTCCCTCTTATAAAACCTCAGAGCATTTACTTCATGATACATCTGACACTTTGCTGCTTTTTCTGTGGTTGTTTATGGGGTGTCATCTCTGTAAGTCCTTTCTAGGCAGGGGCTGGTGTTTAGTCTACATTTATTAAGTGCCTGCTATGAGTCAGCCACTGCTGTAGATGCTAGATATCTAGTATCTAGCAAGAGGGGAAAAAAGACAAAAAAGCTAAGCAGGGTCTTTTTAATAGATTCTTCTTTGCTTTGGATAGTGAGATAGCACCCTTGTCTTACTGAATATTTAAGTTTGTAATTCCATCATTTGAAATCAGAAAAATCAATCTCTGCTGAAAAATAATTCATAGTGGATATAATTTACAGACATAAATACCTCTTTACCACACTGTATCAATCATAATTTCAGGTCATAGTCTGATAAATCTGAAATCACTTGTGATAAGCATTTAAAATAAAACAAATTTTAAATCACAGTGTAATTATAATTTTGGAGATGGGTAATGTGATGAATGGGGCTGTTTATTTCCCATTAAATTCTTAGTTTGATATTAATGAGCCACCCACATGAAAGAAAACAAAACTTGTTAAAATTGTTTCCATCATTGTGTTACCTTTGAAAAGGTTTCCTAATTTATTTTTCCTAGGACCTTTCCCCTTGTACAGTTCTATCCTTAAAACTGTTTGGAAGAAACTTAAGGGTTATTTAAAAATTTAATACATGGAAATTCTTTGAAAATCTTTTCTGTACCACTACATTCTCCAGAAGCATTTCCCTTCTGCAAAACTAAAAAAAACAGTTGAACTGGGCTGCCTGGGGGCTCAGTAGGTTAAAGCCTCTGCCTTCGGCTCAGGTCATGATCTCAGGGTCCTGGGATCGAGCCCCACATCGGGCTCTCTGCTCAGCGGGGAGCCTGCTTCCCTCTCTCTCTCTGCCTGCCTCTCTGCCTACTTGTGATCTCTGTCTGTCAAATAAATAAAATCTTTAAAAAAAATTTTTAAACAGTTGAACTTATTAAAGTAACCTCAGCTGGATTAACTCTTAGTTAAGGCCGGGTGAACTGGAGCCTTTGACATTGACAGAAATGATACATTCCTCTCTTCCTGGCGTCTTGGAATAGAGCAGATCTGCCAGGAAAGTGAATTCTAAGATTTTTTTTTTTTTTTTTAAATATCCAACAGTTTGGCGGCCATTAATAATGTTACCATAGAGTCTTTCATTTAATATTGTCCAGAATGGTTTGGAAATTATAAAGTCCTTCAAAGTTCCTGTATTACATCCAGGTCTTGCTCTAGAGGATCTGTCCTGTTCAAAAAAAAAAGTCTTAACAGATGCTTAATGTTCATAGATTTGGCAGAGTCATCAATGATAAATGCCTCTCATTTTGAACCCACTCCATCCTGCTGGTAAAACTACGAGCAAACCTTATTTGGTTCCATATTCAATACTGTTGCCTTAAATTTTCCAGGAGCCACACTGAAAAAAAATATTTTTAATTGTGGTAAAATACACCCTAAAATTTACCATTTTATTTATTTATTTGACAGAGATCACAAGTACACAGAGAGAGAGGAGGAAGCAGGCTCCCTGCCAAGCAGAGAGCTGGATGTGGGGCTTGATCCCAGGACCCTGGGATCATGACCTGAGCTGAAGGCAGAGGCTTTAACCCACTGAGCCACTCAGGTGCCCCAAAATTTACGGTTTTAATGACTTCTAAGTGTAAAGTCCTTTGTCATTAAGTACACTCACATTGTCATGCAGCCTTTACTACTGTTTATCTCCAGAACTTTTTTCATCTTACAAAACTGAATCCTATACCCATTAAACACCCAAGTCTCCATTCTCCTCTCTACCCAGCCCTTGACAACCACCTTCTTCTGTCTGAATTTCACTTTCAGTACTCATATTAGTAGAAGCACAAAAAGTATTTGCCCTTTTGCGATCAGCTTATTTCAGTTAGCAGGTCTTCAAGGTTCGTCTGTTTCCACTAGCCACATTTTAACATTGAATTTCATTTAATGTTAACACTTTTTTTTTTTTAAGATTTTATTTATTTGAGAGAGGGGTCACAAGCAGGCAGAGAGGGGGAAGCAGGCTCCCTGCTGAGCAGAGAGCCCGAACACTTAATTTAAAGATGAAATTAATTTTAACATATCTTTAACCTGGTACATCCAAAGTATAACTTCAGCATGTCAATATTTTTGAAAAGGTAGTTATGAGGTATTGCATTTTTTCATACTAAGCCTTGGAAATCCCAAGTATGTTTTACATGTGAAAGCATACTGCAAATGGGCAGAGGACTTGAATAGATTTTTCTCCAAAGAAGACATAGAAGTAGCCAATTAACAAATGAAAAGATACTCAGTATCCATTAATCATTAGAGAAATGCACATCACACTTACAGTGAAATACTATCTCATACACGTTAAGATGGCTAGTATTAAACATTTAACGGGTGTTGGTAAGGATGTGGAGAAATAGGAGGCATTGTGCACTGTTGATGGGAATGTAAATGAAGAACCACTGTGGAACCATAAAATTACTGTGTGAAGAGATATTTGTACACCCATGTTCACAGCAGTATTCACAATAGCTAAAAGATGGAACCAGTCCAAGTGTCCCTCCCATCACCTGCCAAATGTGTGCACATATAGCGTGGAGTGTTATTCAGCCTTTAAAAGAAAGGGAATTTTGACACAGGCTCCAACATGGATAAACCTGGAGGGAAGGGATATGATGCTAAGTAAAACAAGCCAGGCACAAAAAGACAAGTACTTTGTGGTTCAACTTACATGAAGTACTTAGAGTAGTCAGAGTCAAGGAGACAGTAGAATTGTGGCTGCCCAGTGAAGAGCGGGAGTTAGTATTTAATGTACAGAGCTTCAGTTTTACAACATGAAAAGAGTTCTGGAGATGGGTAGTGGTGGTGATGGTGGCATGATATTAGGACTAAGTATCACTGAACTCTGTGCTAAAAATTCTGGAGATGGTAAATTTTATGTGTGTTTTACCACAATAAAAATAAATTAATTTAAAGCATATCTCTGTTCACTTCAGACTAGCCGTATTCTTCATGATGAATAGCTGTTTGTGGCTAGCATCTACCTATTGGAAGGAAAGCACAGTTCTTAAAAATTAAAAACTTTTCCGGCAGCATTCGTTTTCTTGCTGCAGGACTAAATGCTGAGATACAAAAGATTCATTTCCCTTTAAAAGAAAAATTAGATGTGCATAAAAAGCTGGAAGGGTAAGCATGCCGAGTTAACTCTTTACATATACTTATTTGTGTTCCTTGCCTTTTCCGTATTTGTTCTATTAGGCCCAATTGCTTTTTTCTTTTGTAACAGCTTTACTGAGAGGTGCTTCATGCACCATACAGTCCACCCCTTTAAAGTATACAATTTGATGTTTCTTAGTGTATTCCGAGTAGTGCAGCTAACACCGCAGTCCGTTTTTTGTGGTATCTTCATCATCCCACAAAGAACCTGGTTCCCATGAGCAGTTGCCGTCTGCTGTCCCCCGGCTCCTCTAGCCTTTGGCAACTTTACCCTTTACTCTCTAGATTTGCCTATTCTGCACCTTTTATGTAAATGGAATCATACAGTAAGCGGGCTTTTGTGACTGACTTCTTTCCCTGAGTATAATTTTGCAGGGTTCATCGATGTTCTGGCATATAGCAGTACTTCATTTTTTATGGCTGAATCATATTTCGCTGTATGAATAGACCACATTTTATTTATGGAGATTTGGGTTCTTTGTCCTTCTTGGGTATTAATGACTACTGTGAGACCATTCCTGTACAGGTTTTTGGTTTTTGGGTTTTTTGTGGGGTTTTTTTGGTGGTTTTGGTTTTTTAGGATTTTATTTACTTGAGAGTGAGCGAGCCTGGGGGCAAAGGGGCAGAGGCAGAGGAAGAGAATCTCAAGCAGACTCCCAAGCTGAGGGCGGAGCCCGTGCAGGGTTCTGTCTCACCACCCATGAGATCACAACACGAGCCAAAATCAAGAGTCAGACGCTTGACTGACTGTGAGCCCCTCAGGCACCCTCGTGTACAGGTTTTGGTGTGTATGTATGTTTTTATTTCCCAGTTGCTTTTGTAATAAAAACAAACGGAACTTTATTTGCAAAAAAGAGCCTTAAAGGTAGTTGAAAGCAGACTGCCCTCCTGCCTAACCTACTACTGTCCGGAAAAAGAAGGATCATTAAAGCCTCTGCTTTCCCAAGCAACTTTTTTTTTTAAATATTTTATTTATTTATTTGACAGAGAGAGATCACAAGTAGACGGAGAGGCAGGCAGAGAGAGAGAGAGAGAGGAGGAAGCAGGCTCCCCGCTGAGCAGAGAGCCCGATGCGGGACTCGATCCCAGGACCCTGAGATCATGACCTGAGCCGAAGGCAGAGGCTTAACCCACTGAGCCACCCAGGTGCCCCCCAAGCAACTTTTGGAATAGCATGTTTTGAGTATAGATAATGGGGAGGTGATAAAAGAGAGACAAAAGATACATATGTTTTTGAAATGCTGCTGTTTTGTTGAGGGATACCAAGGTTTTGGTTTTCATTTTGCAGGATATTAATACATCGGGATTATCTTCCTGATGTGAGTATCTGTTGACTCTTGGCATCCATGGTGATGGTTAAAAGCACTTTCAGGCAAGTGGGCTCAGAGCTAGGTTCTTGTTTCAGTTCTTCTCAGGATCTGATGGGACCATCTGACCTGAGATGTGTGTGTATTCTTAATCTGTTTCATCACTTGAGCTAGTTTGGTTGAACTTGTTTGAGGTTGTTTCAACTTAGAGTATGAAGTTCTGGCACTTTCAGTGTATGTATTTAACATGCTCTTGTTTACCTTTAATGTCTGAGATAAGAACTTCCTCTAAAAGGGTAGTGGGAGGAGCGCAGCATTTTAGATCTGGAGATAACCTTGAGACCCAGGTCTGTCACACAGACAAGCTGATCACCTTAGGCCAGTTGCTTCACCTCAGTTGCTAATCTGTAAAATGAGAAGAGTATAGATGAGGCAACCCTTCGGTTCTTTCAGTGATTCACAGTGCTACATTTTGGAATCAGAATGTTCATGTCCCTTTAACTGAGAAGATACTTAAAAACTTGATAGTTAACTTCCCTTTAACCAGACTTGGATTCAGTACAGGTTTTTGTTCCCACCAACTGAACTACCTAATACTGAGAAGCACAACATGTATTTTTAAAAAATAAAAGATTTTGGTTGATTGTTGTAATATGTGTAAAGTGGCTGCCACCAACACAGTGCACCTTTTCGGAACAATAATTTTAAAATAATATCTCAGGTAGAGTATGTGACTCTTGATCTCTGGGTTATGAGTTCAAGCCTCGTGTTGGGCACAGAGATTACTTTTTTAAAAATAGTAATATATTAGGGGCGTCTGTCTGGGAACCTCAGTTAGTTAAGCACCCAACTCTTTATTTTTGGCTCCATTCATGATCTCAGGGTCATGGGATCAAGCCCCACATTGGGCCCTCCACCAGTCGCAGCATCTGCTTGGAATTCTCTCTCTCTTTCTCTCTAACAATAAAAATAATACAATTTTTAAGAAAATATCTAGAACTAGACAAGTGTTGTCCCACTTGACTTCTGATGGTGTCACATCTGGAAATACGTTTATTCAGGGCACCAGAGAGGTTGACAGATTGGAGCCCATCCACTAGTGATTGGCTCCTGTGATAACAGAAGTAATGGTGAAAAAAACTGAGCATGCTTGACTTGGGAGGAGGGAAGGAGGAAGGGTCTTAAAAATGTGAAAGGCTGTTCTGTGGCTAGGGAATTCGATTTCTGTAGACTGAACTGAGAACTGTGGGCTTGTGAACAGAGATGTCCAATATGGAACAAACTGCCTAGCGGGGTTTGTGCTCCGCTCACTTATGATCAGGCGGAAAGAGTGTCTTAGATTAAAGCGGGGCTCCTTGTGGAAGGGATTCACACATTGTTTATAGACTATGGCCAGAAGTATTGCTGTACCAGATGCTATATTTAGGGAAATGTACTCATTTTGCCTTTCATAAGTAACAAGTCTGCTTACCACAAAAAAAAAAGTATAAAAACTGCGGAATTTAATCACTGATTTGGTAAAAACTTCAAAATCAAAGTGTCTTTTTTTCTGGAGGCAGTTTTGTATTTGATACAATTAACTCCACTGTAATTTTTTTTATTAGAAAATAGTAAAAGTCAGTGCAGTTAGTAGATGAGTATAGAAGAAAACAGAAGTTGGTTACATTTTCTGTTGGCTTCTTATCTTTATTAACTGTGTTCTAATACAATAACCTTTGCAAAATAATTGGTGTTCATTATTCATAGTTGGCTTTTGGTACAAGTGTGTCTTCATTTGCAAGTAGTTTTCCTAATCCTCCTGGGCTTTACAAATAACCCCCCCCTTTTTTAGTTTCAACACTACTGCACATTTTCTGTTACTTAAGGAGAAAGGAGGGGGTGCCTGGGTGGCTCAGTGGGTCAAGCCACTGCCTTCGGCTCGGGTCATGATCTCAGAGTCCTGGGATCGAGCCCCGCATCGGGCTCTCTGCTCGGCAGGGAGCCTGCTTCCTCCTCTCTCTGTGCCTGCCTCTCTGCCTGCTTGTCATCTCTCTCTGTCAAATAAATAAATAAAATCTTTAAAAAAAAAAAAAAAAAGGAGAAAGGAGTCTAAACTTTATTTTCTCACCTCTGTCATGCTGCACACTTTTACTGCTCATCCAGAAGAGCATTCTGCCCTGGATTGTCAGTTACTTGTTCTGTCGTATTTGGGATTGAGAAAGAGAGGAGACAGTTAGATCTGCCTTTCTGTGAAGAGCCTCTGGCATCTGCAACGTCTTTTACCCGAGCTTATAGGAAATTGAAAGATTAGTTGCTTCTGTTTGGGACTATGTTTGTTGTTGTTGTGTAAAGAAGGAGAAGGATGGTTTCTTCCAGACCAAATGTAGGTTCTGGGCTCTCAACATGCTCACTCATCAGAGGGCTATTCTAAAAAGGCTTTATGGGGTTTATTTTTTTCAAAATACACACATATAAACCTATTTACAACTGGCTTAGTTTAAATGTAGGACCTAGTGACACCCTTAGAAAACAAATAAGGTATCTCTCTTTACTATTTCTGATCCCAGAATAGTCAGGAAAGATAAGCACTTACTGATTATAAAAAGAAACAGTGTTTTACAGTGACCACAGTTTTACTCAGTGATATTGACAGGTATTAAGTATGTTGTTGAGGGGGTGGTAGGAGGAAAAGTGAGCACATAAATAAGGAAATGATGTTTTCTTTCTGCGTGGTTTTTATTTTAATGGGTCCTAAATGTTTCCACAGAGACATCACAAAATCCGTTTAAAAAAAAAAAAAGTATGATCTTGGGTAGCATGAAGATTTATGACAGTCTTCTTAAAATGTCTGTGTGTCTTAACAAAACAGTACTTTTTAGTTAGTGGTTTAAAGAAACTTCAAATATATCTGATCCTTAAATCCCAGCACAGGTTATGAGATCTTTATATAAACACTTGCATCTGTGTGACATTAGAATACACTGTTTTCTTGATTTAATATCAAAAATCTGAATTTCCTCTGTGTTAGTTTGGATTGATGATGTTACCAAAAATGAAACTGTCTATATTGTAGTAGTTAAAATGTCTTCCTAGTTTTTATTAACATAGAAAATACAACTGCTGTTTTTCTTCACTAGTAATGGACTTATTTCCAGCCTTTGATTCCCCCCCCCCCACCTCCACTAAAAGATTTTCTCAGATGTGTGTTTTTCTTTACAGCTTAATGTAGAAATGTTTAAAGGACACCACCAAAGTATAAACTGTATTCTGAACCTTAGGCTTACTGTGGGCTTCTGACAGCCATACTCTGATCAGGCTGTAATTTTACTCAGGGGAGATTTTCAGTAAACTTTTAGAATTCTGTTGTAGCCATCAAACTTCTGCTTTGGTTGATTGTCCGCTAGGTCCTCATTCTACATTTCAGACAGCTCACCTTGGCATAAATTTTCATTAGAAGCTTAATTTAGACAAGTAACTATTTCAAGGAGATACTTAGTAACTGGGAAGTTTTCCTCCTCCTCCCTGCCGGTTCAACCTCTGAGCCCCTCCACTTTTTTCTTTCTTTCTTTTTTTTTTAATAAGTTAGCTAAGAGTTGTTCAGAAACAAGGGTTTCCTCTTTATAAGGGGGGGTGGGAGCTTGTTGAAAACCATTTGTTTAGGCCAAGCAGCTTGTGTTTAGGTGCTACCAGGAAGAAGTAACCATTCCTGTCTAGCTGTCAGTGCAGTGTTAGAAACGTTTTCTTAAGAAAATTGTAAATTTGTATTCACTGATACAACTGATGCATTAGCTGTCACTCTGCAGATTTTGGTTCACAGATATAAGAAAGTTGCAGGTGATGGAAATTAGGGCGTGCTATCATATTTACTTCTGTATTTTCTGGTATGTTAAATTAATACCATATGTTCTTATGAAGAACTTGGGAACCTAAGAAGGCACATAAAAATATGAAGAACTATATCCTGGAAAATGTCATGTTAACATCCACACTTGTGGTAGCTTAAAAGATAATCTGGAAAAGTTTGATCTGGAGGCTTTTTTTTTTTTTCTCCTGGCTTGTTTGATTAACTGTGCCTGGTCAAAGGTTTAAAGTTTATGGGGTATTTTTGTTTTTGTTTTTGTTACTTTCTGTGGGCACACTTACAGATGTTTTCCTGCTTTTTCCCTACTCCAAAAAAAAAAAAAAAAACCAGACAAAGTGATGTCATCCTCCATCCCTTTGCAAGGAACCTTATCGTGTACATAGAAAGGCCTCATGACTCTTGGTGTATCAGGTCTTGCAAACCTTGCCTTGAGTGGGCTAAACTAGAAACATCTGCTGTCGGGATCCCCTGTCTTCCTGACCCAGAAGAATGTCAATACAACACCTGATTTGATCCAAGCCTTTTGGCAGAGCTTTTGTTTCATAAATAATTATAATTGTGTTTCTCAGATGATGACTTCTTTGCTTAAGTGATGTTTAGTCATTGAGATGTTGTTATTCTTCACCTGTACAGGTTCATCCTATAGATCCTTCCTCATGAGACAGGCTCAATCTGCCTCATTTCTCTCTTGGTATGTGGAGTAAAGGAGTATTTTAATTTTGGTATTTGGAAGGGAAAGAAACCTTTGTTTGATCAGTCTTCTATGTATGTATTCAATTCATCTCTAGCCTAGGGGCACAGATCTCAGATTTTTCATTTCTGCCATCTGACTCTTGCTTTCTAAGAAAGCACATGAGTAGAAGTTTGGCCAGGATTATTAGTAAAACTTTAATGTTTTGGACCCAATCAGTAGGTGTGGGTAAAATTCACAAAGATCAATAGGAAGGGATGTGGCTGAATCATTCAGCAATGAATTTAAATCATTCTTAAAAATTGATATTTTTGTCTTGTTCATCAGATGGCATATGCTTACCCAAACACTACTCATTTTAAGTTGTTAATAAAATACTTGCAAATGTTGACTCTGTTATTAATAGGTCATTGAGCTTTCCCCCAAATTTTTCATTGTTTATTTGTTTGTTTTTAATTTTTATTTTTGAAAGTGGGGGAGGGGCAGAGGGTGAGGTTGAGAATCTTAAGCAGTCTCCATGCCAAGTGCAGAGCCTGATGCAGGGCCATCTCCTGACCCGAGCCAAAATTAAGAGTCGGACGTTTAACCGACTAAGCCACCCAGGCTCTCCCTTTCTAATATTCTAAAATATTGGGGAGAGGGGCATCTGAGTGGTAGCATCCAGCTCTTGATTTCGGCTTGGGTCATGATCTTGGCATTGTGGGATCAAGCTCCATGTCGGCCTCTGCACTGTGCATGAACCTGCTTAGGATTCTCTCTCTTCCTCTGGCCCTCCGCCCACACCTATCTCCCTGTCGCTTTAAAAAAAAATGGTGGAGGTGTTTGACCATTCGCTGTTTTTGTTTTTGATTCATGAAACCAGGATCCAAAGCATCTTTCAGAAGAACTCTGTCTTCCTAACAAACTTACTCTTTCTCCTAGACCTAATAAATAAGTGTAATTACTTGACATAAAGTTCTTCATCTTTTCTCTTGTTCACTTCCTCTTCTGTGTCCTACTACCCAGTGGGTCTACAAAGACTTTTGGTTGCAGGGAACATGAACCAAGGCTTAAGCAAAAGTGGTCGTGTATTTGGCTCTTGTTTAGAAGAGTCTTTGGAAGGGGCTGTCAGGCACAGCTGGACTGAGGACTTTAAGTATTGTCTGCTTTCTCCATGTAGTAGCAGGTCCTGAGTCCTTTTCAGCATCACTATCAGCCGTGTTTGGGGCACACATCCAGTTCTGCTAGTCTCAGTGTCGGCAGAGGTAGAACACTCCGATTGGTGGACCTGAGTCAGACACACACTGCTGATGGAGGAGGTGGCTCCAAGAGGCAGTTCGGCAGGCAGTAGCCATCTTCTTGACTCCAGTGGCCAGGTGCCTGCTGTGTGCTCTAGTTCCTGGCCCTTAGACATGATGGAGTATGGAAGGGAAGAACTGTGTCCTGTTCATCTCTCTGTTCCCAGCACAGTGATAAAGTATAGGTTCTTCAAAAATGATTGATAAACAGGAGAATAGTGGTTCCAGTCTATTAAATTGGATATTTTCCCCTTTTTTGCCATGAGCTGAAAGGTTTTTGGTTTGACTGGAGGAGCTCCCCTTGGTATTGGGATAATGGTGCTGACCTGGTGAAATGGCCATTCTGACAAACAAGGAGGCTTAAGAGAAATGACTAGCCACCTGGGGACAAATCTGGAGAGAAAGCCCATCTTCTGGCAATTTTTGACATTAAAGGCTCTTCCTACTTAAGAGTAATTATTCTAAATACTCTGTTTTTTGCCCTCTTTTTATTCAGAAATGATGGATCAGCCCTTAATCTCAAACAGTTGATTTCCTATTTACTCGGTTCCTGCCCCTCAGTCACTTATGATATGGGCCTCTTGTACACATTTCTAAATCAGAGGACTTTTCAGGGCCAGGAGTAATTCTTGTAAAAGCTTTTAAGTATGAATCAAATAGATAACATTGATGAACCCTGAAGCCAGCTGTTGATTTGAAGTTGTTTCTTTAAAGAAAAGGAAACTTATTTGACAGAACAAAGAGTGGGGAAGGAGGAACAGGAGAAGGAGAAGCAAGCTCCGTTCTCAGCAGGGTTCCTGATGCAGGCCTTGATCCCAGGGACCCCTTGAAGTTTTTTTTTTTTTTTTTTTGAGATTATTTATTTGTTTGACAGAGAGAGAGACACACAGAGATCACAAGTAGGCTGAGAGAGAGGGGAAAGCAGGCTCCCCGCTGAGCAGAGAACCTGATTCGGAGCTCCATCCCAGGACCCTGGAATCATGACCTGACCTGAAGGCAGAGGTTTAACCCACTGAGCCACCCAGGTGCCCCAAAGTTCTTTCTTAACAGCAAGCAAGAGGCTGGGGAAAACAACCTGTAGGGCCCTTTAGTTCTTTATCTTGTCACCCATAATTGTGCTAACATTCACAGAGTTGAATTCTGGCTTCTTGCAGAAAAGCTTGATACAACAGTGGCCCCTTACAGAAGGGGAGCTCCATGGCAAAAGGATAAGAGCAGGAGGGATCCTTCTTTGCTTATATTTTAACACTGTGTACCTGTTCTATGAAGTTTTACTTAAAAAACAGGAGTCTCTGTAAATGCTTTTGATGATGCTAACACACATGAATGAATGAGTTATTCTAGCTCCAGATGGACAAAATGTTTTTTTTTTTTTTTTAAGATTTTATTTATTTATTTATTTGACAGAGAGAGAGATCACAAGTAGGCAGAGAGAGAGAGAGAAGAGGAAGTAGACTCCCTGCTGAGCAGAGAGCCCGATGCGGGACTCTATCCCAGGACCCTGAGATCATGACCTGAGCTGAAGGCAGCGGCTTAACCCACTGAGCCACCCAGATGCCCCAGATGGACAAAATCTTAAGTGACCTCCATAAGCAAATACATAGAGGGTACCTCCATCTGTGGGAGAGGGCAAAGAGAAGTCCCCAGATCCAATAACAATGCCAATAATTTAATTCTACATCTTTCAGTGTAAACTTTAATTTAGATTCCTCCTAGTTGTTAATCATTTAAAAAAAAAAAAAACACATTTTTGTACAACATTTTGTGGTAAGCAGTGTTCAGTATTTATATGCCTGTTTAATTCAGCCTAAGTAGACTTGAGATTTACTCCATGGCTGAAATACCACATTTTATAAATTACAAGTTGCTTGTAACGAAGCTCCTTTATGAACATACTGACATTTCCAGAACTGTAGGTGTATAAACTGGGTGCCTACCATGCAGGGAGGTGCTTAAGACAACTTGTTTAGCCGTGGGTGGTGGGCACTGAGAAAGCCTGATGTATTGCCCATAGGAGAATGAGTTCTCCTTTATCCTTGGCTGCAGTTTAACTCCCTGGGTGCTTTCTGTATGGACTAGAGTCTTCAGTGGTGGCGACATTTCCCAATCATTGTGTATTTGTTTCTGCTGAGATACTCAGCTGCATATAACCAGAAGGCGGGGAAAACCAGTGGCTGCCTTCTGGGCTCATCTCTCTTAAGTGAAGCAGGACTGACTTGAGAAGTTCCAAAAGAACTGCTGGATTTGAGCCCACAAAGAGTTTATGAAATGAATAGAGAAACAAGATGTCTCTTCGCAGACTTGGGCGTTGGTGGGCATCTGTTTTGATGCCTGGGCTCTTCAGAACTAGCCTGCAACATTTGCTGTATTTCTGAAACATTGCTGTCGGGTGGTTCTCTCTCAGTGACCTGGTTGTGGGAAGTTTCATTAAGCAGCAACTGATCTAATACTTTTCAAAAAGATGGTTTAAAACAATTTAGCAATAAAATTTCCACAAAGAATAATGGATCTGTCTTTGAATACACATTAAATTTGTAACCAAAGTGACTTCTGAGTCCACTCGTAAGTAATATGCAGATTGTTGGATGGCAGAAAGTGTGAAGGACACACAGTCATGCTTCTTAGCTGCTGAGGATGGAAAGAGTAAGCAGTGTTTTTTAGTGAAATGCATTTCTTTTTTGGCCTCAGTTATACTTTGTACTTCATGTAGAATATTTTGAAACTTCTCAGTACTGATGACACATCCAAATTCAGAATTTGTAGGAGTTGTTTGTTTTGGTAGTCTTTACTCTTTTTTCCATTTTTCATAGTTAATATTGATTTTTGGATTAGAATAATAAATGAGGTAACATGGTACTGTATTACATTTGGATTAGTTGATTATGGTTGTACTTACAAATGGTAGTGGTATTATAGAGTAACAGTCTTTATTAATCAGTAAACCAGATTTGTGTGTATTAAACTTTAATTCCTATTGCTTTGGCTTTTGGGTTTGCCACTGGTTTTGGTTTTTGGAACTATTTAATATTCTACAAAATTTATTTGGATTATTACATTGATGATAAATTCTTACCGTATTTTATAGGAAACATTTATGGTCATGTAGAAGCCATACAAATACTAATTTTATTTTAACTTTTGTTTTTTAAGGAACTTGGGGGAAGTGGACCTAAATTTGTGCTTTTAATGTATTAGGTCATTTAAAGAATTTTTCAGTTCCTTCACACATACATGTAAGCTTTTCATTTTTCAAGAGGATCCTCTAAAGTCTGTAACACAGTCATCATCTGCCCTGATGCTGAGTGCCTTTGTCCAGGGGTCCTGCTGGCTGGGGGGCTAGGTACACAACCAGTAGTGTCTTTAGTTTGGATAGTATTTGGAAACACTAAAGGATATTTCTTAGCAGTGTGCAGGACAGTTCCCAGAAAACAAAAACTTCTTTTCCCTGGCACTCAAAATTTTGTGATAATGATGCTGAAATGGTGAACATTTTTCTATTTTCAGAGGCTCAACATCACAAGGAGAAAAGCACTAACTCAATTTTAAGATAATCGGTTGGTATTATTAACCTAATTCTCAATTTTAAAAAAACCAGTTTGGTGATGAACTTAATTAGAATTGTGCCAGATTAGACCCACAGTTGATATATAACATAGAGCACCCTGTTAAAAATAGAAAAGATCAGAGAGCACTTACTTTGCCTGTCTGCTTTAAAAGTAATCGGAACATACTAGATAAGGGTATCTACTCTCCTTCTTTGTCAGCGGGCCAGGGTTTGTGGTCCTACCATCAGTGCAAGTAGGAAATATTACAAGTTGTACGTGTTTTGACTTGACTTAAATTTTTTTTTCCAATAGAAACTATGTTCCAACTTCCTGTCAACAATCTTGGCAGTTTAAGAAAAGCCCGGAAAACTGTGAAAAAAATACTTAGTGACATTGGGTTGGAATACTGTAAAGAACACATAGAAGTAAGTAGCATGCCATTTTTTAAATTTTAACATGACTCAGCTTCTGATCCATTACTTTGTGTCAGCAGCCGGGATTGGTTAATTCTTAGTCGTGATTCTGAATTATAACTGCAGCATTAGCTTCACCCGAGCTTTCTCAGTTGACTTAACTTGCTCCCTTCTCCCTAAAATGGGCTTTTTCATCTTTGCATCATGAAGCAAAAGCAGATCTCCTGGTGAGGGTGTAACTTGTCAGACATTTTAGGTGCTTTAAAATTGTCTCTAATTTCACATTCTTAGAACAGCCCCTGGGGGGGGGGGGATGTAGGAATTCTTATCTCCAGTTTACAATGAAGAACCAGTAAAGATTTAGGTCCACCTCACAGCTAAGCGTATGGTCGGGTCTGTCTGCCGGCTCCAGAGCCTGTTCTCATTCTGATATGCCTGAGTGTTCTGGTTGACCTTCTGATTGGTGAGGCATGGTGGTTTGGGTGCTTGTTGTCTCTTTCCTTAGGATGAGTATTTGTTGGCCCTTCTGACCCATCATACACTATTATCTTCCCCCTTGTATAACAGTTTGGACTTTTGCAAACTGTTTTTCTGACCTTTTTTCTGAGCTTTGTAGAAGCCCTGTGGGATAGCCAGTGTCCTGGTCTCCTCCTTTTCCAGATCTCATTACTCTAGGTCTTGCGGTTTAGTTGGTCAGAGCCTCTGATTGAAATATTTAAAGGTGTTTTCCCCACTAGCCTTTAAGTTCCATCTGGCCAGGAACCGTAACTACCTTGTCCCTCCGTGTATAACCAGCACCTAGCACAGTGCTGGGTACATAATAGGCATTCAGGAACTGTTTGGATGGAATTGAAAGTTAAAAAGCAATTTCCTTCATGCAACAGATTTTCTTTTCCTGACTCCCATGAATAATACTTGGGGTGGGGGGAGTATTTTCATGAAGACTGAAGCTTCTCCAAAGTGGGCTTCTCTAGTTACGTTATCCCCAGTGTGGAAGTTCACTGCCTCTCCATCCCCTCAAATTCAGGCAGATCTGCCCGATAAAACAGTCCATCTCAGTCCACTTTGCACTCAGTGGAATAATCTGCACAAGACTAAGTAATGCCAATGTTAAGGTGCCTTTTCTCTCCTGCATTTGATGTGTTCCTGCCATTATTACACCGATTACATACTGTGGAATTTATATGTGCTTGATTTTCCCACACTGAACTGTGAACCTTTTGGAGTCCAGGGGAATTTTCTCCTGAGACTTTGTATCTTCCTGGCCTGGGGGGAAACGGGCCATTAAGTTTTTACGTAAGAGTATAAATTTAACGTAGTACTGCTTACTTTTCTTCGGATAGCTTTCTTCCTTTTGTGGGTTTAGAAATCCTAAGTTTTCTTCCCCATCCATTTCTACCCTTTGTCCCCCTCAGAAGCAGAATATCACATCCATGGTGCTGTAAGCAGGCATTGCTAGCTTACACTCCATTCTAATGCTACAACTGAGGAGTTACAATACTCTCATGAAAGGAGCTTTGGTATTACTACGTGACTGAAGTTTTTACTTGATTAGAACTTCCAGTGGTTTCCTTGGAAACCTTGCTGACCATTTGGGGAATGTTCAGTTGTTAGGAAATGTTGAATACAACTTCCGTATGCCTTTTTTTATTTCCTGAGCCTTATCATTCCTAGTTTAGTTCTTGGTGGGATTGGTTTTTCTGTGTGTCTTCCCAGTTCTAGCTAAGAGATGGGATTTTTAAGTAAGGTTGGGCTAGAGTTGATATCACTATGTTTTTGTAAACTTCTTTCACTGTTTTTCTAGGATTTTAAACAGTTTGAACCTAATGACTTTTATTTGAAAAACACTACATGGGAGGACGTAGGACTGTGGGACCCTTCGCTTACGAAAAATCAGGTAAGTGGCGTAGGGGACTTCCCCAATGGCAACCTCCTTGCTGTCCTCCCTTGTCAGCTCTAGGCCTCTCATAGTGATGCATTGTTTTGTGGGCAGTAACCTTGTGTGGGAAATGTCAGAGTTGATTATTTCAATTTTGCTAAGCGGCAGGGAGAACTAGGAAGAATCTTTTTTGTCATTGGACTGAAACTTTAAAGTGTAATAATAGGAAATTTGTTACTTAAATGTTCTAAGGTGTACTGTATATCAGCAGTACTTTTGCTCTTCTGTTTCTGTTTCCGAAACGTACCCTCCAATATTCTGTTCATCTAGACCATCCGTCATTTTTTTGTGTCTGTCGCAGTTCACGTTATTTCTGGAGAAAGTGTTTTTTTCTGTGTGGGTATCATCCAACCTCTGGGGTTGCTAAGCCAGCACATGGGGAAGGAGATGGGTGGCTGTATAGGACAGTAGTGACAGAAAGGTGTCACTTAAATTTTTCAAATTGGAATTAAGAACACTCTTAGGTAGTCCAAGGCACCAGTGATGCCAGCAAGTATCAGGAGGTAAAGATATAACAGAGAAGGTGGTACAGGTAGTGGTTTCTGTCCCACAGGGAGGAGTGATTGTCACGGCAGACTTTATCATTACCTATTTCAGTAGTGACTGTAGTTCTGTAATTATTTTTTTTAAGATTTTATTTATTTTTTTGACCAACAGAGATCACAAGTAGGCAGAGAGGCAGGCCGGGGAGTGGGGGGTGGCAGGAAGCAGGCTCTCTGCTGAGCAGAGAGCCCGATGTGGGGCTTGATCCCAGGACCCTGAGATCATAACTTGAGCAAAAGGCAGAGGCTTAACCCACTGAGCCACCCAGACACCCCTAGTTCTATAATTATTGAGCTCTTATACTTGGGCAAAGATTTTAAATTGTGGAAGTACTTTTACTTTTACTGCCTCAGAAATTTGAGAGTATGGTTACCTGGTTTTTTCTTATCCATACCTCAGGAAAAAAATGTATGCACCCAGAAGTCTTCAAATGTAAAAGCCTTCCAGTGGGACATGCCGCTTAATTCGGTTTAACAAATCCCAGAGCTTCACATTCTAACACTGAATAGGGGATTGAGCTTTAAGGAGATGCAGAGTATTTTATTTTGTGTCAAACCAGTATCTGAAACAAAGTAGGTTTTTAGGGAGAAAAGCTAATCTCTTGCCCTGCTTGTGTTTCACTGGTCTTCAAAGGACAAACTGCATAGATGCTAGTGAGCGTAATTCTGAACGTTGCTCTTGGACGCCGGTGTGTCCTGCAATATGTCAGTGGATTTTTCACATCACGCACTCCTCATAGTCTGGGAAATTTTTATTTAACTTCTTAATTTGAATCAAAGCGGCTAGCACTTCATTAGTTCTTTTGAAGCTGCTCTTGCTTGAGAAGAGAGACCGTGGCTTATAGAAGAAAGCCAGCCTTTCACATCAGTAGCTTTTTGATCAGTAATGAAATCTAAATACGACACTGCACTTGGATCAGAGGGAAGAAATGTTTTGAGATTTTTGAAGATTTTTCATGATGGGAGGGAAGAAAGGTGTATCTTTATGTCCTACTGCCTAATGGCACTATAGCACTGAGGGCCCTGACTTTCACAGAATAGTAAATCTGGAACCTTTTGCAAGAGTGAGAGTGATTTCACAGTGTTTATTTTTGTCATTTCTAACTGTAAAATGTTTATCTTTGAAGCCATTTGTCTTTGGCTCCTCTAAAACCAATCAGCAAATATGACTTTGATCTTTTCTAAACATTGAGGGGAAGCTTGGAATGAGGGTTTTTTTTTTTTAATACTCTGGGACTCAAATAAAATTATTTTGTTTAGAACCATTTTCTCATTTGGATTCATATTTTACAATTTAATTTTGAAAAGGAAAAAAAATTATATTGATGCATTTGAGTTTCAGGTCTAAAAATAGCATTATATCTCTATTTTAAAAATAGAGAACATCTGGGGGAGAAAATCTAGAACCTGTTACTATCTTTTCTGAAGTGGCATTCTGATTCCAGGTTTTGTCTTTTCTTTAGGACTACCGGACGAAACCTTTTTGCTGCAGTGCTTGTCCATTTTCTTCAAAATTCTTCTCTGCCTACAAAAGTCATTTCCGGAATGTCCATAGTGAAGACTTTGAAAATAGGATTCTCCTTAATTGCCCCTACTGTACCTTCAATGCAGACAAAAAGACTTTGGAAACACACATTAAAATATTTCATGCTCCAAACGCCAGCGCACCGAGTAGCAGCCTCAGCACTTTTAAAGATAAAAGCAAAAATGATGGCCTTAAACCTAAGCAGGCTGACAGTGTAGAACAAGCTGTTTATTACTGTAAGAAGTGCACTTACCGAGATCCTCTTTATGAAATCGTTAGGAAGCACATTTACAGGGAACATTTTCAGCACGTGGCGGCGCCTTACATAGCAAAGGCAGGTGAGAAGTCACTCAACGGTGCAGTCCCTCTAGGTTCAAATGCCCGGGAAGAGAGCAGTATTCACTGCAAGAGATGCCTTTTCATGCCAAAGTCCTACGAAGCTTTGGTACAACACGTCATCGAAGACCATGAACGCATAGGCTATCAGGTCACTGCCATGATTGGGCACACAAATGTGGTGGTTCCCCGATCTAAACCCTTGATGCTAATTGCTCCCAAACCTCAAGAGAAGAAGGGCATGGGACTCCAATCAAGAATTGGTTCCCTTGCTTCTGGAAATGTCCGGTCTTTGCCATCGCAGCAGATGGTAAATCGACTCTCAATACCAAAGCCTAACTTAAATTCGACAGGAGTCAACATGATGTCCAATGTTCACCTACAGCAGAATAACTACGGAGTCAAATCTGTAGGCCAGGGCTATGGCGTTGGTCAGTCCATGAGACTGGGTCTAGGTGGCAATGCACCAGTCTCCATCCCTCAGCAGTCTCAGTCTGTGAAGCAGCTACTTCCGAGTGGCAATGGAAGATCTTACGGGCTTGGGTCAGAGCAGAGATCCCAGGCACCAGCAAGATACTCCCTGCAGTCTGCTAATGCCTCTTCTCTCTCGTCAGGCCAGTTAAAGTCTCCCTCCCTCTCCCAGTCACAGGCATCCAGAGTATTAGGTCAGTCCAGTTCCAAACCCACTGCAGCTGCCACGGGCCCTCCCCCAGCCAATACTTCCTCAACTCAAAAGTGGAAAATATGTACAATCTGTAATGAGCTTTTTCCTGAAAATGTTTATAGTGTGCACTTCGAAAAAGAACATAAAGCTGAGAAAGTCCCAGCAGTAGCCAACTACATTATGAAAATACACAATTTCACTAGCAAATGCCTCTACTGTAATCGCTATTTGCCCACAGATACCCTGCTCAACCACATGTTAATTCATGGTCTGTCTTGCCCGTATTGCCGGTCAACGTTCAATGACGTGGAAAAGATGGCGGCGCACATGCGGATGGTTCACATTGATGAAGAGATGGGACCTAAAACAGATTCTACTTTGAGCTTTGATTTGACATTGCAGCAGGGTAGTCACACTAATATCCACCTCCTTGTAACCACATACAACCTGAGGGATGCCCCAGCTGAATCTGTTGCTTACCATGCCCAGAATAACCCTCCGGTCCCTCCAAAGCCACAGCCAAAAGTTCAGGAAAAGGCAGATATCCCTGTTAAAAGTTCACCTCAGGCTGCAGTACCCTATAAAAAAGATGTTGGGAAAACCCTTTGCCCGCTTTGCTTTTCAATCCTAAAAGGACCCATATCTGATGCACTTGCCCATCACCTACGAGAGAGGCACCAAGTTATTCAGACGGTTCATCCGGTGGAAAAAAAGCTCACCTACAAATGCATCCATTGCCTTGGTGTGTACACCAGCAACATGACCGCCTCGACTATCACTTTGCATCTAGTTCACTGCAGGGGTGTTGGAAAGACCCAGAATGGCCAGGATAAGACAAATGCACCCTCTCGGCTTAATCAGTCACCGGGCCTGGCACCTGTCAAGCGCACTTACGAGCAAGTGGAATTTCCCTTGCTGAAAAAGCGAAAGTTAGACGATGATAGTGATTCGCCCAGCTTCTTTGAAGAGAAGCCTGAGGAGCCTGTTGTTTTAGCTTTAGACCCCAAGGGTCATGAAGATGATTCCTATGAAGCCAGGAAAAGCTTCCTAACGAAGTATTTCAATAAACAGCCCTATCCCACCAGGAGAGAAATTGAGAAGCTGGCTGCCAGTTTGTGGTTGTGGAAGAGTGACATTGCTTCCCATTTTAGTAACAAGAGGAAGAAGTGTGTCCGAGACTGTGAAAAATACAAGCCTGGTGTGTTACTGGGCTTCAACATGAAAGAACTCAACAAAGTGAAGCACGAGATGGATTTTGATGCTGAGTGGCTGTTTGAGAATCATGACGAGAAGGATTCCCGAGTCAATGCTAGTAAAACTGCTGACAAAAAGCTCAGCCTTGGGAAGGAAGAGGACAGCTCCTCAGACAGTTTTGAAAATTTGGAGGAAGAATCCAATGGAAGTGGTAGCCCTTTTGACCCTGTGTTTGAAGTCGAGCCTAAAATCCCCAACGATACCCCGGAGGAGCACATACCGAAGGTCATTTCTGAGGATGCTTTAGAATCTGAGGGGAAGCTAGACCAAAAAGAGGAGGATGGTTCAAAATACGAAACTGTTCATTTGACTGAGGAACCGACCAAGCTGCTGCGCGATGCCTCTGACAGTGACGTTGACCACGATGACGCCGTTGAGTGGAAGGATGGTGCTTCTCCGTCTGAGAGTGGCCCCGGTTCCCAACAGGTGTCGGACTTTGAGGACAACACAAGTGAAATGAAAGCGGGAACCTGGTCTGATGAGTCTTCCCAGAGTGAAGACGCAAGAAGCAGTAAGCCAGCTGCCAAAAAAAAGGCTACCGTGCAAGGCGACAGAGAGCAGTTGAAATGGAAGAATAGTTCCTATGGAAAAGTTGAAGGGTTTTGGTCCAAGGACCAGTCACAGTGGAAGAACGCATCTGAAAATGACGAGCGCTTATCTAACCCACAGATTGAGTGGCAGAATAGCACAATTGACAGTGAGGACGGGGAGCAGTTTGACAACATGACTGACGGCGTTGCCGAGCCCATGCACGGCGGCCTGACCGGCGTGAAACTGAGCAGCCAGCAGGCCTGAGTGCCCGGTTCTCCGGCACTGGGGACCAGCTGCCGCCTGGGGCTCGGCTCTGCTCTCCTCCCGGTAGGACTGCAAAGCTGTATTCTGACTGGTACCGCCTTTTGAGCGCTGGGTCACCGGGCTGTGGGGATACGAGGCCACTGCTAATCCCGGTGGTTCTTCCCATGTCTATGACACACGACTGGCTGATCTGGCTTCAGAACTTGCTGTGACAGACACAGTAAATAAATGTGAAAAACCGATAAGCTGGTGGCTCACGAACGCACATGAGGAAAAGCAGAGGTTTATTTTATCTGCCTTCTCAACATTTCTTTCCCTCTGTAAAATGTTTGGTTGGATGATCTGGGGAAGCGTTACCCTGATTGACACGGTAGTGTAGGGCCAACATTCAAGCTACCAGTCCAATGTGTATAGTAGACTTCGGGGAAAATCAATTTTTTTTCATGTATTCATTCTGAATAGTTGAAATGTATATTTGTACAGTCTTTTAGACCTATTCAAGTGATGCCTATGATATTGTTATTGTGTACCCATCTAGATTTGTTTCTTTTTTTAGTGTTGCCCTTGCTGTGTAATAAGCGCTCTATCTAGTTTACCTAGCAAAAGCCTGAAACTGCGCTAGTATGGACTTTTGGACAGACTTAGTTTTTGCACATAACCTTGTACAATCTCGCAACAGAGGCCAGCCACATAAGATATATATCTGGACTCTCTTGTATTATAGAATTTTTCTCGTTCTGAATATCCTTGACATTACAGCTGACAGAAACAAAAACTGGCATTTCAGATCTGTTTTCTGAAATCTTTTAAGCTAAAAATCACATGCAAGAATTGACTTTGCAGCTACTAATTTTGACACCTTTTAGATCTGTATGAAAGTGTGTTGTGTTGAAGCAGCAAACCACTGAGTGCTGCATTTTGGATATTTAGTTTTATCTTTAGTTAAGCACCACCCCGGTGTATTCATTTATACCATCTAATATATGACACACTGTTGTAGTATGTATAATTTTGTGGTCTTTATTTCCCTTTGTATTCATTTTAAGCATCTAAATAAATTGCTGTATTGTGCTTAATGTAAATACTTGCTTTATTACAAATTACAATCCTATGTGTCCATTATGTCGTGTGCCAGCCAACGCCATGGCTCACAGAAGACCAAGATGTGCCACTGGCGTTAAGAATGCTTTCTCTCAAGGCACCTGTTAAAACTTCTTTTGGTTTCCTTTTGCCTTTCCCCTTTTTAACTGCAAAAATAAACATCCTTGAGTTTTTCAGTTCCCCTTTTGTCAAGGAGCAGAGCCTGCTTATATATGTAAATGTCTCGATAAAAGGATGTTAACAAACCGGCATTAATTTGCAAGCGGAGTATTAATGCCCTGGCAGTTCTTTCTTCTAAAAGGAAGTAAATGTTAGTTTTCGCCTTACACTGGGAACAATTGTACTACACAGGCAACTACTCTCTGCTTCTGTTGTAATTCTCTAGACCATCTTGCTACTAAGAAGGCTTTGGAGATCACACACCTGAAGGGCCGGTAAGGTCAAAGGAGCTAGTATATTTACTACATCACTCCCAAGAGCAGCTTGGACTAAAGAGTGGAAGCGTATGAGGAGGCAGTATTAGGCGACCGTTTTCAGTAATTACAATGATGGAAAGCTCCAAACCTTACAGAGGGCAGAAGCCGAGCAAGCACCTCTCGGGGACTTTGGTCTAAACAGGTCTTAAGTGGCTAGCTTCCATCATTTTTAAGACTTCTTCCAAAAAACAGCTGTAACAAAAGCATTAACAAGACCAAAGTAAGTTGACCAACCTCCTAAAATGGTGCCGTCCTGCTTCTCAAAAACTACAGGAGCAAGTGCAAGAATAGACCAGGACCTTTAGGGCACTGGGGGCTGGCCTGGAGTTGTCTGTGCTGTAAGGAGGAGAAATTCTATAGACGCCCACTGATGACAGTAAGGACAGGACGTCCCCAAACTAAGATGCCCCAGATGATCACATCAGAAGAACTGGCACTGAGAAAAACTTTTACTTAAGGATTGTAAATAGCAGCTATCCTGAAGCCCTCTCGCCCTTGGGGTGAAATTAGGCTGCCGAATAAATTACTAGGTGGGAAGGATGGAACCCCGGGCTCAGGAGGCCTACGTGGAGTTGTATGGAGACTCGCACACAATAGCGGAGGGGGGGTGTACGTTCCTGGTTGAACATGTGAGCAGAGACATGAGTGTGCTGCCTCGCTAAGGTGGTCAAAAGGGGCATTGTTGGCATTTGGAGAAGAATTCGGCCACCTAAGAACTGAAAACAAAGATCCCCAACCAGCCATGTTGCAGAAGCCCTAAAAGTGTCTCAATAAAAGCCATTGAAAAGAATGTCGTTGCTACTGTTTGCTTTTGGAATAATCTGGAAATAAAAGCTGTGGCAACCTGCCACCTTCTAATTAGAGAATGTCTATAAACTGTAGACTGAACAAGTCTGTGAATGTCCTTCCCAGGAGACTCCTTTATGTCCTTCCGATTCTCCTGTGGCCCTGACTTCCAGAGTCTGACCAACCCCCGAGCAGCGGGATTTCTCTCGCTTTTCAGCACATTGAGGCACTTTCTTCTCCCATCGTTGGTCTCCATTGAACAGCACTTTGTCCCCCTCTTAAGAGCTAAGCAGAAAAGGATTTGCCCCTTTGCCCTGTAGTTACGTATCCAACCCAAAGGCCTGCCTGTTTGTAAAGACAGGTTTCAGGAGGGAACAAAACAAGTGCCAGATCTGAAAACCTGTGATGGAGGTGGGGCACCGCCCCAACTGAAACTCCACTGGAAGCCACTCAACTTGGCTTTTGTCAAGTAGGTACTGCTATGTACAGGGGTGGTTTCCCTACCTTGACCCCAGACTGCCAGCATCAAACCCTCGGGACGGAGGCCCCAAAATCCTCTCTCAGGGATTCTGTGCTACTAAAGCTTGAGACTCACTTAATTTGCGTAATAGAAAACCCACTCTGTACTGATGAAATTCGGATGTATTAAGTACATGGGTTTGGCAGAGCATCGAGTTAGCCTCTGCCCTTCCTTCGGCAGCGGTCTTTTCTACCCATCGTGACCCTCATTTCTAACAGACCCTATTGCGCACCTGGTCAGCACCAACTGCAAGCCTGTCGCACCGAAATGTCCCCCCCCTCCCCGAAAACAAACTAGAAGAGGGTGCTCGCACCTCTCAGAAACGGCATTCCAACACACCAGTTACCAGTTGGCCACCGTGAAGTGCTCTAGAAAGACATAAAATTCTTGATGGTGCATCCGGTTAGTAAATAAGCTATTTTCTATCAACTACTAGTAGAAGGTCAGCTTGAAAACAGATCCAAATTTGAACCAGAGAAGGGTCACCGTTCTGGAATTCCTGACTACTTCATCAATGGACTCCACTTTTTAAACAACTGTAACATTCACTAGAACGTAAATCTAAGTGGAATTGCAAATTAGCCGGGAGTTGTGTTCAAAAAATTTGTATATAAGGCGAAAGTTGCATGTCCTGGAAGTCCTCCAGTCATGATTTCAAGTGCAAGTAAGAGAAGGACAGAGGAAGGAAGGTCCATAGTCATTTCCAGGGCAGATGACCTATGAATGGAATTAAGGGCAGAATCTTCACTATTTAAACGAGCTGTTGTAGCTGTGTGTTTTTCAGAATACGGGATTCTCGGATCTGTGATGGAGGCCAAGCGCCACCACCTGCCCAGCGCCATCAGGCCTCAGAGCTGTAAGGCCGTTTAAAGCTCAGCCGGCTTTTGCATGAGTCTTGCTGGAACTTTATTAAGCTTTTATTACTAAGTGAGGCAAAATGAATATCCTAATAAGCCAACTGCTCAATTTTGGAAACTGATAAGAGATTAGAAATAAAAGGTCTTTCCCAATGTAGTTGTAAGAACTGTACTGGCTGGGACTTGGACTAGAACATGATACTACCTTGTACTGAGTGTATGTGAAGCGGCCAGACATGAGAGCCTGGGGATTAGTGGTCAAGGCCCTACATGGCTTGCTGGTGGCTGCCTCTGCTGGCAAGGCTAGCTAAGTGGGGTTCCCTGGGAAGAGGGAACCAAGAGAGGCTCAAACACAGAGCTCTGTCCTTCAAGGACCCATCCTCCAGGCCAGGGGCAGGACTACACCTTTCCTAGGAGCTCAGCACACACAAGTACTTTCCGACATCCCTGAAGTGTTCCTGGGACTAGTAGGATAGGTACTAAATTCCAAGATAATTTAAGTCCTCAAAATAGTCCTGCCCTAGTGCCCCAATACCCCCCACCCCCAACAACAACAACAACAACAAGTCCTGTGAAGGCAATATCAGCTCCAGGTTTGAGAAATGAACTTGTCCTAAGATCCCAGCTGGCAGAGGAGAGATAGATGCTGACTCGGACCCAGGACATCTGAGTCCCCAGCCACTGGCACTCCAACTGCACCACGCAGCCTTAACCTGGGCTACAAAGGAGCCTCTTAAAGCCTTTCCCCGCTGCGAATGCAGACACACAAGCCCCATCTCTAAACCACACATGCTTTTCCCAGTGCACACTACTCTTTCTCACTGCCGTCTTGGTCTGCTTTATGTACTTCGTATGTCTCAAGGGCTCTTTTTAAGAAGGAAAACTTTGTTTCTACAAGAAAGGACAGGCAGCAGAATTTGCCATTAATGAAGACGTCCATAAAAATAAATACAACACGTTAGATGAAAACTTCACCACCTGTTATTGCCTGCTGAAGGCTGTGAGCCTGAGTCTGGCTCTGCTTGTTAAAAAGGAAAACCAGAGGGATTCAAGGCACACAAAACGAAAATGAGACTTCTTCCTTGGCCCAGACAAGACTGAAAGAATTGGGGGAGCCGCGTGTCTTGGTGTGATTTATGTCTCCTAGTGCATTCCGAGGGGCCCTGAAGAGCCCAGGAGCAGCTCTGGCTCACAGTGCTTCCCAGGGAAGTCCTTGCCCATCAGTGATGACCTTACTCTCCTTACCCAGCTTCAGACACCTTTTTTATGAATGGGACTGTCACTGCCAGGGAACAGGAGTTCCAACTCAGACTGTGTGGATAAAGGGGACACACAGATAACAGCTACGCTCGGTGGCGTGGGCAAGGGCTAGGGTCCTCTGCCCTTCCTCCCGCCTACATGATCACTCTCATCCTAGGCCGGTCCCCTGGTGTCCACACGGTGCTTCCCATTCACCTTCCCTCACTACTGAACAAGAGTCCTGACCTTGAGCCAAGCGGACCATTCCTGAGCTGGTCTCTGTGGCTGGAGGGCTCGGTCAGAGCTAGCTCAGTGAGTCCCTGGGAGCTCAGAGACCCTGACTGGCTTCGATCAGTCAGCACCCATCTCTGGAGCTGGGGTGGAATCTGTTCAACACAAACCAGAAACCAGCTCACACCCAATCCCGTGCCACACGCAGGACGGTGGGAGGCGGACGCTGAGGCCCCTACGCCCTTCAAAGGAAAGCAAGTTCGTACCGAATATGAGACCGAAGAAGCCGTGTCTGCTGGAACGCAGGTAGCCAGTCGCTGTAAACCTCCTGTTCTGCCACCGCGGCAGTGCTGGGCGCCCACAGCTTGAAATGCCCGGGGGAGTTCTTCTGAGCCCCTCCCCCGCCTGGGGGGGGGGTTGGTCCCGTGGCCCAGGTGATTTCCTCTGTGCGGCCAAGACTGGGAAGCCCTGTTTTAAAGACACTTAAAGACACGCACGTGAATGTGGCCTACAACCCGAGCCCTCCCCTGAGTCACACCCTTGCTGCTGGGCGCTTCCTATGTAAGACCATTTGTTCTGTTTCTCCCCATTCAACAAACACCAGCTGGACAGCCGAAGAACCCCCAACTCTACAGTCAGAGAGGCGACCTGTGTGCAGAAACCAATTGAAAATGATTTTTTTCCAGTTTATTTCTACACCCAATGTGGGGCTCAAACTTACAACCCTGAGATCAAGAGTCACATGCTCCACCAACTGAGCCAGCCAGGACCCCGCCCCCAACTTTTTAAGTTATCACCACACCCAATGTGGGGCTCGAACTCATGACCCTGAGATCAACAGATTCTCCACTGACTGAACCAGACAGGGGCCCCTGCAGAAACCCACTTCCCATGTGCAAGCAAATGCCCCAGCTCCTCCTGGGGTCCCTGTGGGGGGCAATGAGGAGACCGTGGGCTCCCTGGGTTGGGGTCCTGTTGCCCCTGCCCCCCACCCAGCCCCAAGTCCTTGGCTCTTTCACTGATGAGCCGATGGAAGAAACACACAAACCTCGTTCTCAGGCGCGTCCAGCTCTGCTCCCTCTCCTCCGTGGGGGGCCCAGCTCCCCAGTAGAGTGGCAAGGACGAACCCCATAACCAAGTCCTTCCGGGGGAGGGGCCACCTGCCACTGTCAGATGTGGCACCGCGGGGCCGCCAGCAGCCTGTCCTGACTCCAGACCCGGGGCCGCTCAGTCCCCCCTCGATGCCCTCCTCACCCTCGGCCCGCGTGCGGCCAGCAGCGCCTGGGCCCTAAGTCCCCGCACGGAGGCCCACGCAGCCTCCGCCCCACGGCCACGCCGCGCCGCCCACAGGCCTCAACTGCGTCCAGCTGACCTTGCCTGGG
Source organism: Mustela lutreola (assembly GCF_030435805.1). NCBI lineage: Eukaryota > Metazoa > Chordata > Mammalia > Carnivora > Mustelidae > Mustela > Mustela lutreola. The sequence continues at coordinate 10,427,745 of NC_081298.1, forward strand.
AAGAATGTGGACGCTTCGGAGGCCACAGCGGGCCCGCAGGCCTCACAGAGCAAAGTCTATAAAGCGGCCGAGACAGAATTGCTGTGAATTCTTCCAAAGCCAAGGATGGTCGTGCCCTTGCCCAAGAGACAAAGCGGGCCAAGCACACCTAGGAGGCTTCCCAGAGCCCCGGGGCCTTGGAGGGCCCCTCTGCAAACCTCCCCCCGACCACGCCCCGCTACTATCCGAGCTTCTGCCTGAGACTTTCTCTGTCACCACCAGGCAGCTAAGCCACATCAACACCCAACACGGGGCCTGTACTCACCACCCCGAGCCCCGGCGTTGCGTGCTTTACCAACTGAGTCAGCCAGGTGCTGTCACCAGGCAGCTCTTTAAGCAAATTCTTCAGCCCTTATTCAAGCTGTGGACCAACTAAAAACAATAAAACTTTCTGCAGAAGGGGAGGAAAGAAAGATGAAGTGAGATTTTGCTCTAAGATGGGGAGGAAAACCCCCGCTGCGTCCAGGTTCCTGGGTCAACAAAGCCTCCCCAGAGAGCCGGTAATCCTATCAGTAGACGCCTTTTGGGGTGTCTGCCCAGTCTCTAACCCTGCTCTCTGAGAACTCCCCTTTACAGCCCAAGGAGAGCTTTCGTCTCACATGGATGTTCGACTTTAGCAGACGCTTTCTTCTGCATCTGTGGAAATGACTGTGTGGTTACTGGCCTGTATGAACACAGCGGGTTACACTGATTGATCTGCAGATGTTAAACCGACTTTGCATTCCTGGGAGAGATCCCACGTGGTCGTGAGGTATAATCCATTTCCTACGTTGCTGGGTCCAGTCCGCCAATATATTTTTTTTAATTTATTTCTTTGAGAGAGAGAGAGAGGAGGAAGCAGGCTCCTCGTTGAGCAGAGAGCCCGATGTGGGGCTCGATCTCAGGACCCTGGGATCATGACCTGAGTCGAAGGCAGAGGCTTAACCCACTGAGCCACCCAGGCGCCCCCGCCAATATTTTGTTGAGAACTTTTGCATCTGTATTCGTGAGGGATATTGGTCTCTAGTTTTCTTAGGTCTTCATCTGACTCGATTTCAGTCACTTCCAAAAGGAGGGCCATGGAACACACACATTCTGCAGTAAGACCGCACCCCCCTGGCCCAGGAAATTTGGAATGGGGGCACCGAGATGCTTGCCGGTGGGCCAGTGGCTAACTACACATAATGCTGTCACAATGGCAGCTGTCACTTCCCCCCAGCTGCATTTCTTCACATACTCCGTATCCTTGCAGTAAATTCTCCGTGTCAAAGGGCCTCCGGTTCTAAGGCTCCCAAATGCAGATGCCCACAGGGGCCAGGCAGATAAAATAAATCAGCGGAACAGTTGGGATACCAGAGAAACCTGGAAGAGCATGGCCGTCTAAAGCGACTCGGCTTTGGTTCATCAATTCTGACAACGATGTGAGCCTAGTAGTGCCTTATATTCCAGTTTTCAAAGACATGTGGGAAATCCAGCTCTTTCTGTCAACTGTCCTCATTTTTAATTGTTGGCAACTGATTTTGGTTAATTTTTTTTGAAGAGGTAAACACCAAAATAACAAAAAGGATAAAAAAAAATTGGAAACATGAAAAGTCTACTTCTCTCTCCCTACGAGGGACTCACTGTTCTCAGATTTCTATGCACCCTTCCAGGGAATGTCAATGCCTTTCTCACAAAGACGGTAGCATATCGTGTGCAACTTCTCTGCACCTTGGCTTTCATGTGTTGGTGACATTTCCAAACTGGCTCATGAGGAACTCCTAACTCATTTTTACAGCTTCATAGGATTCCATCCATCTGTGCATGTGGACGTACTAGGACTGAACCAATCCCACTACTGATAAACACTTAGGTGCCTTCCAGTCTTGGGTTATTTCAACACATGGACAATCACTGTTTGGGTTTATCATTTCTCTCGTGTGTGTCTATTAGGAGGCAAAATCCCTAGAGGTAGAATAACAGGTCCAAGGGCATAAACATTTCTCATGTGGATCGGTGATGCCCACGGCCCTCGTGAGCATATCTCACTAGCAATGCAGGAGAACACTCATTTTTTCAAAATTTCACTGACAGTGTCAGCAAAGACTTTTCACATTTGCCAGTCTAACATACTGAAAATGGAGGAATTTCAATATTATTTCATACTTACTGGTAGAGATTGAGTATTTTTTCATGTTTTAAAATGCCTTTTACATTTTCTTTTCTGTGAGATGCCTGTTCATATTCTTTCCCATTTTTCTACCTTGCCTCTTATTTATTTGTAGAAGCTGTTTATATATTAAGGAGATTTTCCTTTTGTAAAATGAGCTGCACATAGATTTTTCCCAATTTGTTACTTGTCTTTTTGATCATTCGCCTTTTGAATTTGCTTAGGGTTTTTTATTTGTTTGGATTTTTTTTTTTTTGAATTTTTGGTTTGTTTTTGCCATTCAGAGGACTTAACTTTTTATATATATATAATCAAATGTATCTTTAAAGCTTCTGGATGTTGAATGATTCTCCAATGTTTCTGCCTTCTTACATAAATTCATTTTATACATCTAACTCGTCCTTAATCCATTTGGAATTTTGGAAATGTTCCTGGCGTACAGAGTGAGGTATGGAACTCGCTTTATTTTTTCCAGATGGTTACCCAGTTGTCTCAACACGAAAACATTTTTAAACAGTTCAGGGTAAACCACACATTTCTGCCAATGCGTGGGCCACCTTCTTGAAACCTCTTGCTTTGACAGACATGAAGTTCATATCCATGGCAAAGCAAGGAGGCGGTTGAATGAAGAAGAGCCTGGTTCTTCTGAAAATTTGCCCTCCCCTTTCTACTGGGGTCCCATAAAAGAACTTTTCCTAGGCTGCACCCGAGCTAGTGGTCAAGGCTTTTCTCTACCTGACAGGACATAGCTCACCTAGTACCAGGACAGTGACTCCAGAACACCAGCAAAGGACTGGGGTCAGAATTGCTGGCAGGCTCCGTGTCCTCACCTTCCCTTCCCACCAAGTTGTCCCCAAATGTCCCTCAAAAGTCACCGTTTGGCATCAGGACTCCCAGCAAACTTGGAATGACCAGTCCTCGCTCATGAGTCAGCTTCCCACAGATGTTCTCGGGCAACCGCTCCTGTCCTCGCTGCTCTGGGGGAAAGCGGGTGTCCCTGAAAGGATCCAAGAACAGTGAACCACACAGAGAGGGCTGGTGCACACTTCCACCTGCTCTTACTCCATAATTTAAGGGCAGTCCCTAAGTCACTTGCTGTTGACCCTGCCGGATGCCACCGATCAACTGAGACGCACAAAAGTTGGCCCTTTCCCGGCCAGGCTGATCACCATAGCAATGCTGTTCACTTAGCGCCCGTTGCCATGCCTGAGACCAGGGCTCACACCGGTCCCCCGCTGCCATCCACACAAACACCCCCCCACCCCCCAGGGGGCATGTGCCCTTGTTAGCCGTATTCCCACTGAGGCGGGAGCTGGGCTCAGAGAGGGTAAGCAACTAGCCCGGGGCCACACAGCTGAGGTGAGCAGGAGATGATGGTACCACCCAGGCAGGCTGACCTCAGAGCCTAGAAGCTCTAAGCCACAGTCCTGTGGGTCTCTATTTTAGGACACTCACAATGCTGTGGCTTGGTCACATGACATTCCCTTTCACCTCTCCCTGGCCCCTGCTCCAGGCCCGGAAAGGAGAAGGGCCTGGGCGTCACCAGCAAGTCACATATACTTGGCCCTCCGGAAACTGGTGGTCTGAAAAATTAACTTTCCCTCGGATCCTGGCTCTCCTCGAGTGGACGCATTGGGGCCCAGGAAATACCCAGGCTTCCTTCATTAAAAACAGTCCTGATCAGTACAGCACAGCCACAGGGATGAACATGTAGCGACAGGCATGGTGTCAGCCACAGGGAAGCCAGACACACAGACCACACCACGTGGGCCCCGTCCACCCATCCGCCCATCACACAAAGTACATCACCGACATCAGCTGATGGCCCGGGGTGTGGTTTGTGAGAATTCCTTGAACCTTCCGCCTAGAGGAAACTATACCTCAGTCATTTAAAATAATGTATATACAAGGGGCACCTGGAAGGCTCAGTCCGCTAAGCGTCTACCTTAGGCTCGGGTCATGATCTCAGGGTCCTGGGATCAAGCCTCACATTGGGCTCCCAGCTCAGCGGGGAGCCTGCTTCTCCCTCTGCCCCTCCCCTCCTCGTGCTTTCTCTTTCTCATTCTCTCTCAAATAAATGAGTAATCTTAAAAATAAATTTAAAAAATAACATACACGGGGCGCCTGGGTGGCTCAGTGGGTTAAGCCGCTGCCTTCGGCTCAGGTCATGATCTCAGGGTCCTGGGATCGAGCCCCGCATCGGACTCTCTGCTCAGCAGGGAGCCTGCTTCCTCCTCTCTCTCTCTGCCTGCCTCTCTGCCTACTTGTGATCTCTCTCTGTCAAATAAATAAATAAAATCTTAAAAAAAAAAATAACATACACAAGATTTTTACTAAAAAAAATAATCTCCACAGGAAAATGATGGCTTTTTTGAAACAAGGCACCCACATTTTTTTTTTAAGATTTATTTATTTTAGGGAAAAAGAGAGAGAGAATGTGAAAGCAAGGGGAGGGGCAGAGGGAGAGAGATCCCAAGCAGGCTTCCCGCTGAGCAAGGAGCCCGATGTGGGGCTCAATCCCAGACCCATGAGACCACGGCCTGAGCGGAAACCAAGAGTTGGATGCTTGACCTACGGAGCCACCAAAACTGTCCTAAACTTGTTATGATCCAGCTTTATTCCTTGTTTTTCTATTGCTCTCTCTCTCTCTCTCTCTCTCTCAGTTCATTATGTGAAATTTCCCTGAAATTTGAACGCCGGTCTGCAGCTGGGCTGTGTGTGCATGTATACTCTTGGCTCTTTGAGGAATTCCAAAACCAAACCCACACACGCTGGAATTCTTCATCACCAAGGTGAGAAATCTGGGATTCCAGGACAAGAGCAGGAAATTCATCTGCCTGAAACGAAATTAAGGCCAAGGCCCCTTTGAAGACCCCTGGAAATCCTAAGGATCTCCCCGTTCTCGCCGGGAACCTAAAGGCCCAGGGAGGGGCTCCCCGACGAGCAGATTCCTGGCCTCGGTGGCAGGAGCTCCCTGCGAGAAAACATTTGCACCCAGACCACACAGGACCTCTTGACATCTTTATTGAGATGATTCACAGGCCGGCGGGCACCGGGGATCGCAGACAGATGAGCCACTGCAGGTGACCCTGAAGCCGTGTGTCTGGTGGCATCAAGCAGCCACCAGGGGCCTAGAGCCACGGTGGCTGCTCGGACCCAGCCGCACGGGCCCCAGATGGGTCTCCGAACCCCGTGGTTCCACGTGCAGCAAGGGAGGGGACCACAGCATGAAGGGACAGCATGAGACAGGCCCCCCGGTTCAGAGGCTCACACGCGCCGGGGGCCGGGGGTCCGCAGTGCAGCAGGGCCGGTGGCCGGGGGGAAGTAGTCCTCCGTGCGGTACAGCGCGGGCAGCTCAAAGGCCGGGGCCGCCAGCGGCTTCTGGAACGACAGAAACGAGGTGCCCCATGAGCCTCTGCAATTCCCTCGCTCTGTGACCCAAGATTTCCAGTCGTCGGAACGAGCTCAGCCCATGGGCAGTGTGGCCCCTGTGACAAGGAGGCCACAGTCATTTGGTGGCACTGTCCGGGAGAGCCAAGGCCCCCTCAACCTTCCCAGGGCATCCGGCCACCAGTGTCGGGCCACCAGTGCAGGTCCCCGTCCAGGGCGAAGTGCTGCTGGCGTGGGGATGTGCCGTTCTGATAGTGACCGAGAAGGCAGGTGTGTGCGTGTGTGCGTGTGCGTGTGTGTGTGTGCGCATACCCCCGTGAGCTCCGCAGGGCGCCCCAGAACTGGGCCCAGGGCCTGCTGCTGAGCAGCTGGGGGGTGGGAGCTAACCGGGTCCCCATCTGCGCCGCCTAGAGCTGGTGCCATCTCAATGTGTTACTTTAAAAAAAAAAAAAATCAAACCATTTTAAGAAGTGCTCACTTATATCTGGTGTGGGTCTCTGTTGAGAAGGCTGGAGGAAGAGCTTTTCCATCAAGCAGCCCTCCCCGAGTTCGGGCTGCTGAGACCCTTTCTAGGAGAGAAACCGGCTTCACAGAGGACCACGTCAAACAGGGCTTCTCGATTGTGGAGGTGCTGTGACCCCACTGGCAGAGCAAGGAAACACCTCAGGGCCCCACCTCGCATCTGAGGACACTGTTTGGGGGTATGGCCTGCCTTGGGGGTACTTCAAAGTCTCCAGACAGTTCTCATGCAGAGCCAGACCTGATCCCCATGACAATGGTGGCCCCCCTGGAGGAGGGAGACGGAGCCCTGCCGGGAGATGGGCAGGTATGTTGAGGTTCTTCTGTGCATCTCCACTGGGCATCCCTCTCACTGCCCCCCCCCCCCGTTTCCCTCTGTTCCCCGACTCCTCTCCCTCGACTGTGCAGCCTCCTGCCCCCTCCAGCTGAGACTACCTACAGGTGCCCGGGCTGGGTGGGGGGGCTCTGGCCCATGGCCAGCAGCAGCTCCCCCAAAGCCCAACACCTCCATGTGCCCAGCACCGTGCCGCGAGCATTCTGGGCCTCCCCGCACACCTGTTCCCCCAGCGACGCCCTGACCATCATCCCCATCGTGGAGGCGGGGAAACCAAGGCTCAGGGGGTGCCTGACCCGTGACCTCCAAGTGTCTACCCGCTCCACCCCCAGGTCCTGAGTGCCCGCAGCAGCCAGGGCCCATCTGCACACAAGACGGCAGCCCCAGCCATCCCGGGCTCGCTGGCGGGGAGACAAAGGAACCAACAGAACAACACACCATGTGAGGGCTAATGGCGCAGGGAGGCGCAGGGACCTGTGGAACCTGGAAGAGGCCCTCCTCCCCCTGGGGGAGGAGGCAGGGAGGTTTCCAGGGGCTTGAGCAAGCCGGGGACTTCCAGACTGAGGGATGGGGCGTCACAGTGCGTGGCGGGGAGGGAGGGGCACTTGGGGACTCCAGCGGCTCAGTCTGGAGTGGGGCCGGGTCACTGTGCGGAGAGGAGGCTCTAACACCAGGGCCAGATCACACGGGCTCTCGGAAGCCGTGCTAAGAACTTCATCCCTAGGGACCAGGGAGCCACTGAAGTCACTCATGGGGAGTACGGGCGTGGAATTAGGTGTTTTAGAAAGAGAACTGCGGGGAGAGGCGGGAGCAGGAAGGAGGCTGTGGCCAGGATTGCCTAAAGGGGAGCAGCCAAGTTTAGGGCAAGAGTGGACAGATCCTCATGTCTGAGCTCGAAGCCCTAGAACTTCCCCGCACAGAAGGAAACCATCAAACTATTTCAGGTAAGACAGAATGTGCTCAGGTGTCTGACCACGTACCTCCCTGTGTCCCCATCCCACAGCTGGAAAACCAGGATGAGCCAATCTCTTTGGCCAAGGGCCAGCCTCACGAAGGGCAACAGAACATTCCATCCGTCAACCCTGTATCAGCCATGCTTGGCTCAGCCGACTCGGAGGCACTTAAGGCCCAAGCCTCCCATCTGTCCCCTCTTTCTAGCACCTTCCTGGGCTGTCCCCACCACCACTGGATGGGTTGCAAGGCCTCCAGTAGCTCCATGACCAGGGCACAACTGAGAAGTGAGCTACAATGGCGATCTCCCAGCCTCGGGGATGTAATCTGTGGGTAACCCATGGGCTTAGGATCTCTTCACCCCATTTCTCCTGAAAACTGGTCATTGCAGTAATCTAGAAAGTACAACTTTCAAGCGAGTAATGCCAGCGCAAAGACCAGCTCCCTGGTCCTGACACAGAGAGGTCAAAGAACATTTTGTGATCCTGAAAAGCTAGGTCCCTTCTGCCAACCCTCGGGTCCCAGGAAAGGGGAGGGGGCCCAGGAGGGGCCAGTGTGGCCTCATCCTGACCCCCTGTTCTTTTTGAAATAGTGCCACCATTCAAAAGGGGGTGCCTCTGAATGGGTAAGACACCCCTCCCAGGGGCGGGGCTTATGCCCCCTCCCTCAAGGAGAGAGACTTCCAAAACAGGGAGAAAATCGATATAATTATAACAGAACTAAAGAAAAGTCATCCTAAGAGCCTCTTAGCAGCCCTGGACCAAACCCCCGCCAACATCTTAGAGCATGTTGGGAAATGCGGGCTGTGACTCAGGGCTGGCTGGAGAACTGAGCCTGAAGTCAGCCAGGCAGGGGCGACCCCTGATGAGCCAGGGGGCTCCAGACGGGGCCTCCAGGGTACAGGTGCTGCACTTGGAGAGTGAGTGTGGGGCCCGTCCAGCCTGCGCTGCCGCCTGGGATCAACCTCCTGATCTTCTTGCAAGATCACCTGGGCCTGTGCTGGACCCCGCCTCCCTTCGCAACCCCTATGGCTCAAGTGGGGACCCTGGGGGTGGGGGAGCAGGGGTGGGGGAGGGTGGTGAAGGCCTGACCCACCCAAGCTGTGGCTGGTCCCGGGGCTGAGCCTGTGACCCAAGCTGGGCCAATGGGAATCAGTCTTGGGGCTCTCACTACTGAGTCAAGGATGCCGCCCCCAGGTTGGGGGTGTTGGGTAATGGGCCATGAACCTGAAGGCCACCTCGGCCGCCACAAGGCAGGGCCTGCATAGGATTGAAGCCAACACAGGGACGCAGAGCTGGGGACAGAGTGAGATAAAGTCCAAACAGTATCATCTGAGCAGCGGAATCCATTACTGCCTGAGGCGGGAGTCGCCCTGGGCTGTCTCCTGTCCATGAGCCATGCACTTCTCTCGTTTGCTTCAGCCACGTTAACCTGTGTCGCTGTCACTTGCCCCCAGGCGTCCGAAAGCAATAAACCCACAGCAAAGCTGATGAGTACTTGCCAACCCGCAGCTTGAACCTGCAGGTAAGGGCTGGTGTGCGAGGCTAAAAGCAGCCAGATGCCCCGCTGCGTCAGGAGGAACAGACCGCATCCTGGAGGCCAGGCCCCAATCACAGGCACGTCAGGTGCCATGGAAACCCATGGAAACCCTCCGCGCCCGTTTTCTCCCGGATTCTCCTGGCAGCCTGCCAAACAGGGGTCTTCCCTGTGTCTCAGAAGTGGCAGGAACCAGGGGACCGGGGCATGGGGTCCTCCAGGCCTGTCCAGCTCGAAGCCCAGCCTCTGCCCATCCCCATATAGGGCCCAAGGCTTGGGGGACAGAGCAGCAAATCCAAACCCTTGGGACTCTCAGAGGGCACTTCAGAGATCTCCACCTCCCACCTCCCCTTCTACAGATTCCCAGGGCGGGGGTGGGGTGGGGGGCTGCCAGGTAAGCAAGGAGGAGTGTCCTACCGCTCCCCCGGCTCCCAGGCTGCCGGCAGGAATGTTCCACCGGCCTGGGACTGGTTGGGTGGCGGGGCCATCCGACCCTGCACGTCTCGGACTCTGCCACGCCCCCTCTCGGACTCTCCCGTCACTGTCTCCTCTGCCCCCTGCCCAGAGCTCGCCTGCCAGCTTACTGTGCCGGGCCTGGCCTGCTCTCCCCCTGTCTGCCCACATCCAACCACACGTTCTCTCTCCCACCCTGGACACCCGAGTTCTCAAACCTGCAGCCCACACGCCAGACAGATGTGCTTGGTGGGCTTCATGATGTCTAAAAAGTGAATCATTGCAAACATGTAACCAATCAGGAGATTTCTCACGAGCACCAGACTGCCGGCTTGTCTTGGGTGGATCACTGTCTCCTAAAGCGAAGCTCGCCCACCTCAGGGTCCTGGCTCGCCCTTGCTACCTGCCCAGTTGTTTCCAGAAATCCCCACCCCCTCCTTGGGAGTCCCGGCCCACCCCGTGTCTCCATTTTGGGATGCCCTAACTGCACATCCCGAATTCTGGTCTGCTTTCTGCTCGGGCCAGGGTCTGTACACTTGCTCTGTGAAGGGCCAGACGGTAAACATGTCAGGCTTTGCAAGCCGCAGGTCTCTGTCACAACGACTCAACTCTGCCCTTGAAGCCCCACAGCCGCCTCAGAGAAATGTGCAAACCGGCAGCTCGGCCGGACGCCAGGAAGACTTTCCTGAACAGTGGCAGGCCAGATGGGGACCCCCGGCCACGGTCTGCCCCTGAACGAAATCTGTCTTCCTGAAGAGGTCAGGACAAAATTCCTTCCCCATATCTCCCATACCATGGGCACTGGGTGACAGGTCACCTGACTGGCACCAGACGATTCCGGGCCAGGCCCACTGCGCTGACTGTCCTGGGCCTGGGTGCTGTGTGACTGGCTGCCCTTGGCCATTACTCTGGCTCTAGCCTGTCCTTCCTCACCCCGCATCCTCCCTGCCAGAAGCAGCAGGCCACGCGGAAGAACCACTCGTGGCCTGGCTTCTGAGGTCCACGGGGTCAGCCCCAGAGCCTGGTCAGCCCCTTGGTGGACAGAGGCCCCAGGCTGACCTTGTGCAGGGGAGCTCGGGTGCCCAGAGGCCCACAGTCCTCCCCTAGGTCACCAGGCACTCCCAGCTCTCCAGGGCTTGGGAGAGGTTCCCCCGACTACAGTCACTACACCTGCCATGCCGCACCACACCTGCTATGCCCCACCACACCTGCCATGCCCCATGCAGTGTCTGTGACCCTCCCAGGCCTCTTCAAGGTAGGGTTTTCTCTGCCCTTTGAACCTCACCGGAGCTTAGCTGTCCCTCCCCTTGATGGGGCTCCACTTGGCATGGCTTCCAAATAGCAGACTATGAAAAGGAAAAGGAACTGCTCAGGAGGGACCTGGCAAACACTGCCCGAGCCAGGTGGTCAAAGTCAACAGCATCAGTGACAATCTTGCTGGCGGCCTGTGCCCTGGGGTGGGACAAAGGCTCTTCACCTCTGTGGTCTTCCTCCCAAAACCCGTAGCCCCGATCCAACCATGAGAAAAACAACAGATCAGCCCTAACCGAGGGGTACTGTATGAAATACCTAACCGATATTCCTCAAAGCTGTAAAGGTCATCAAAATCCAGGGGAGTCTGAGAAGCTGTCCTAGACCAGAGGCGGCTAAGGAGGCATGAACTAAACAGAACGCGGTTGGTAGCCTAGATACCAGCCTGGAACAGAAAAGGACATTAGGGAAAAACTAGCAGAATCCGAATAAACTGTGGAGTTTAGTCATTAGCAATCCATCGGGGTTGGTCCCCGGGCTGGGACAAGGCACCGCAGTAAATACTGTCATAACAAGGAGAGAAACCAGGTGAGGGGTATAGGAACTCTCCGTTATTATCACAGCAACCTGTCCCTAATTCTCAAATTTCAAAAACATAGCGGGGGCGGGGGGAGCAACAGGTGGAAGAAACAGCTCTATCCACACAGACTGGACCCCAGCCTCTCCACAACGGCCATGACCAAGTACCAAGCACATTCTCAGCACCCAGCCCAGGATGGGCCCCGAAGGTTCACAGCCCGTCTGCGCCCACAACTGCGAAGAGAGGCAAGTATCCTTAATCGCATTTTGCAGAAGAGGAAACGGAGGGTGAGAGAGGTACTTGCCCAAGCTCAGCCAGGTGCGAACTGGCAGAGCTGGACAGCAACCCAGGGGCCACCCAGCCCTAGCCCGAGCCTGGACGCAGGAAGCCCCGGGGGCTGAGTGGGGCTGGGGGTGCACTCTCGGTACAGGGCTCAGCACGTGGCTTCATCACCTGCTTTCCAACCATTGGGACATCGGCAGCCCTAGACCCCACCCCCCACCACTTTTCAGCCGACTCAGAGATCACGAACTGGTGGCCTTTGGTTAGCATCTGGCCCGCAGACATGACTGGTTTGGCTCATGCAAATTTAAACACGAGTAAACTGCCAACATGGAAGAATTGGGATGTTTCAAATAAATACCGAGTTCCTATTTCTCCTGCAAGGAGTGATTGGGCCACACTGAGTCTGCATTCCAGCAGGGTGCAGGGATCTGGCCCCTCGAGACAGGGCATGTGCTGCTGGGCTCGCCGCCGTCCCCGCCTGGCCTGACTCGCTCGTCTGCAGGTCCTGCCGAGCCCCGTGGGCATCGGAGCTGGCAGGGGCTCCAGGCGCATGTCCCATCGCTCAGACACGGGGCTGTCGAGGAGCTGGATGGAGAAGGCCTTGCTTCCCGCCCCTTGCCCTGGGCCCCACAGGCTGGGAACCGCCAGCCTGGGGCTACTGCCAAGCCCAGCGGCTGCTGCCCTTCCCGGCTCCCCCACTGCTCACCAGAGCCCGGGAGGCAGGCACTGAGACGGGGCCTATTTTGTGCGGGACAAAGCAGGCTTGGAGAAGGGAGGGAAGGTCACATGCCCAGGGTCACCCAGCTGGTGAAAGGCCGAGCTAGGAATCCCAGTGGGCTCTCCTGAGCTTTGGACCTGTCCCTGCCACAGCCGGCCCACAGGACCTTCCCCTCAGTCCCAGCCTCCCTGTTCCGTCCTGGCCAAGGGCTTTCTGCACCTCAGGCCACGCCTGGCAATTCTGCCTGCAATGTTCTGTGTCTGCTCCAGGGCCCCAAGTCTTCCAGAAGGCTCTGACAGCTGTGAGCAAAGCTCCTCCCACTTCTCTGTAAGCAGCCCCTGTGTGTCCAATCCTGCCCGAAGGGCTGCACCCGCCAGCCTCACCGCGCCCCTTCCCCTCCGAACGCTCCCACCCAGCTGGGCCCCCGGCCCCAACCTCTGCCAGCCCAGTGGTCAGAGCAGCTGGTGGCAGGGGGAGGCTGCTGAGGCTCTGGTGACAGAGGAACAGGGCTGGGGGCTCCCACAGTGGGCAGCCCCTGCCCTGAAGGACCCTAGCAGCAGGGACGAGCTGGTGCTGTCTCGCTATAGGTGATGCCGACCCTGGGCAGCAGCTCTAGAAGGTTCGAGGATCCCCAAGGATTCTGCTTTGAGCTGGAGGAAAAGCGTTAACATGGAAACTAGCAGAGGAGGAGCCCCTGGAAGTCCTGCCAAGATATGGCTGCTAAATGCAAAGTCACAGGCAGTCTGGGAGGGAAGACAGGACGGCCAGGAGGGCGGGGCCATGGCCATGTCACGGCCTCTTCCAGACTTAGACCTTCCTGGGGGCCCCAGCTCCCAACCCAGAGTCTGATCCCTCCATCCTGGACCTGGGCTCTGCTGCTGCAAGCCTGGCCCCTCCTCCATCAGGGCCCCTCTTCTGGGGGTCCGGGCTCCCCCGCTGCTGGTGCTTTCATTGTCACCAAGGGCCCTGGGCCTTGCTTCTCATCCCACGGCCACTCACAGAAATGTCTGACTGCCACATATTTCTATGTATGCTTTCTAAAATATTCTTTTATTTATTTTTAAAGAGTTTATTTGAGAAAAAAGGCGAGAGAGACAGAGAGAGCATGAGCAGGGAGAGAAGGAGAGGGTGAGGGAGAAGCAGGTTCCCCGCTGAGCTGGGAGCCTGAAGTGGGGCTCGATCCCAGGACCCTGAGATCGTGAACTGAGCTGAAGGCAGAGGCTTAACCGACTGAGCCGGGTACCAGGCATCCCTGCGTGTGTGTTATTGAGCACCTGCCACGTTCCAGAGGCCCGAATCTGCACAGGTGTCACAAAGCCCTTCTGCAGATGAGCAGACTGAGGCTCTGGGGTTATGTGACTCACTGGGAGGCCTGCCCCCTGCCCAGATGGGACACCCGCATCCCACCTGTTCTCCATCCCTTCTGCTAACTCGTCCCGGAGCCCTCTCGCCATCACCACTGTCATCTCATCGGGGCCGCCTCCGAGCTCCTCCCCTTGCCCTTCACCCACTCTCCACCTGGCAGCCCGAGGGACGGTCCTAAGAAACAGATCAGATCCTCTGGTACGTACAGGGCTTAGAAGAAAATGCGAGTCTCCACCGTCACCATCAGGCCCTGCCAGTGAGGTCACCGGTGGGCGCTCATCTGGCCAAACCCAGACTAGAGCTGTGTCCCACTTTGCCTCCACTGGGTGGAGTGTCGGCACCCGTGTTGTTGCTTCTGTTTGGTCACTGGTGTCCTCCTGTTTTTGAATGAAATGCCACTTCTCTAGAAAAGACGAGTCTCCAGCTTCTTGTTTAAAAACTCCAGAGCTCTGGGGCACGGAGTGGTGATGACGAGCTGGTACTGAGCTCTGGTCACACCCTTTCAAAGGGGACACACGCTCCCACCTCAGCCACTGGCCTGGCCCTGGGAGATGGAGTTTGCCACCCCAGAACCTTGTGATCCTGGCTGGCCGTAAACTCGGTCTGCCCCCTGCCAGCACTCATAACCCTCCGGCCTGGAAATCCCTTCCAGGACTTCCCTGGGGTCTTTCCTGAATTGGACCCTTACACCTGCTACTGCCTGCTCAAGGCTTTTGTCACCTTGAGTGAAAAAGGGTCTTCTCATGATTGGTGCTTTCCTTCCGACCCTCCTAAGGGACCCCCAACTTCACCGGTCACCTTTCTTCCCCCACTGCACCACGAAGGAGCGAATCCTGTCTGCCTCTTTCCTCAGTCTCCCCACTGTGCTGAGCTCCACAGGGATGGGACCCATGTCAGTCCTCAGAGCCGCAGAGCGGGCAAGAAGCGAATGAATTAGAATGTGCCCAAAACCCGAGACAGAGGGAAGGGCTGGCCTCTTGCCAAGTCAGGGCTCAGAAGCCTGAGACCAATGGTGACATTGGCAGACAGGGACACCTGAAGGGGCCCCGTTCTGAAGTCGCCAGGTGGCCTGAGGCTGGCCTCCCTGCCCTGCCAGGTCTGTGCTCCGCTGCTGGAGACACCAGGTTGTGCAAAAGATAAAACACATGCAACACCGTGCCCTGGTCTGGACGGGAACGGAGAACGGTTATCTACGAAAATTCTGGTGAAATCCAAGCCAGGCCAGAATTTTCGTGAACAGTAAGGGACCCCCGTCGGTGGGTTGGGGCCACTGCCGCCGCCTTCGTGCCGTGAGAGGACAGTGAAGGAAAGTGATTAAGGGGCCGATGGGAACTCTGTATTGTCTTTACGAGCTTTCTGCAGGTCTAAAATCATCCGATACAGAAAGGTCATTTAAAAATAAATAAATAAGGCGTGTCCATGGCAGCATCTGCAAAACACGGAGCCAACGACCCAGAGAAGAGCTGTTAAATAATGACCCCAGTGTCACCAGGAACCGTAAAAGCCGCTACACCTTCCGCGACTTGAAATCGCGGCTCACGACGACCCCTTGCAGAGGCTCGAACTCTCAATCCCGTTGCGCAGGTGTGGGAAGTGAGACCCAGCCAGCTTGGGACCTCACTCAGGGTGTGACGTCTGCAGGTGACAGACACACGGGGACAGCCTCGTGGCTGGGTCACCCCCCACCCCCCACCTCCCCCTGCCCGTGCAGTCATACTCTGTCGAATGCTCTGTTGTCCCTGCCTGGAAATTCTGAAAAACCTTTAACAAACTGCTGCAGCCGGTCCCAGGATCTCTGGGCTCCCAGGTAGGTGTTCACACCTCAGCAGGGTCACTCACGGATGACTCCTTGGGGAGCCTGGGGTCAGCACCCTTGGCTGGGGAGACACCCCCAGGGGGGCAGAGGGTGGCAGCAGGAGCGGTGGTGAATTTGAGGGGGGCGGGGACAGCGGGGGTTGGATTTGGGCGGAGCCAGGACTGACCCCCTCTTGGCAGAGAGCAAGGAAAGAAGTTTCCTTCCCAGCCCAGAGCATCAGACCAGCCACCCCCTCGCAGGGGTCTGCTCAGTCCTGCAGCCGCCTTGTCAGGTTCTCGACTCCCCACCAGAGGCCTGGCCATGCCCGGAGGCCCAGTCATGCCCGGATGCCAGCCAGCGGTGGCCCAGCTCCCGACGAGCGTCCACGGCCTCGGTCAACATCTGGCTGAGGCCCCAGCTGGCCACTGTCGTGAGGGCGCCGTACAGCTCTCACTCTGATGCTGGTCACCAATAGACTCCTTGGAGGTTTTGTCAGCCGGCCTCAAAGGTGGTTGGTCCATAAAAGAATGTTGAAAATAGCACCAACAGCTCCGGGAAGCAGAATGCGAACAGACAGGAGCAAGCATTGGGTCAGGGTCCCTAACGGGGGGAGCTGTTCTCCATCAAATAATCAAGCCATGAGGGCAAGAACAGAGGCATCCACCCGAAGCAGCAGGTGTCAGGAAGCCGCCTCCATGCCTGCCCCCTGCCCCTGCCCAGCGGGGAGACTCTTCCCCGAGGGCTAGGCGGCCACCTCCTGCCAGCCGAAGGAGCCTGCCTCACAGCCACCGCCCAGACTGTCCCCTGTCCCGCGCACCCAGGCAGCCTTGTGACTCTCCTCTCAAGCCACCCTTCCTTCAGACCCAGGGGCTCTCAGAGTTTTATTCTGGGCCTACAAACCTCGGCTGGGCCTGCCTCCTCCGAGCAGGCAGCCTGGGCTGCGGCCACCACATCAATGTTGCTATTCCTGAGGCCCCAGCGCTCGCCTCAGGAAGCCCTTTTCCAGGAGCTTGCGCCACTCCGCCCCCCGCCCCCACCCTCCGCCAGCCCCTGTGCTTTCCTGGTCTGATTAAGACATTTTACCCACTGGGCCCCCTGAGAGTGACAAGGGATGATTTTTAAGGCCTGTGGGAGAGAGAAAGGAGGGTTCGCGATGGGGAGAGCAGGAGGTCACTGGAGCCGGGGAAGGAGAGGGAGAGCCGGAGGGGGACAGAGACACACCCGAGAGAGAGAGAGAGAGAGAGAGAGAGAGAGACATGGAAACGAGATAGAGGAGCCTGAGGAAAAGCAGAAATGGATGGAGGGCAAGAGCAGGAGGGGAAGTGAGGGAAGGGGGGAGGCGGGGGAGACGCACGCAAGGAAGACGGAAGAGGAGAGGGGAAGACAGGGCCCGGGCCGAGAGGGAGGCGCACCAGGAAGGTTGGGGACAGGGACCCGGAGGGGAGAAGATGGTGACAGGAGTGCGTTCAGGGTCTCTCCAAACCCCAGCCGGGTCGCTGCGCCAGAGACCATGAGCAAACACTCGCTCACCACCCCCAGCCCCAGCCCTTGGTCAAAGAAATCATATTCCCGGAGGACAGAGGCTGTGAGATGTCAGTCACTGTGCAAGGGACGCCGTCTCATCTGAGAGGCAACGCGTCGCTGTTTTCCCATGTGCTTCAGGACTCGTGGAAACTCTGGTCTAAAACTCTGAGCCGAAGAGCCCAGCCAGTGGGGCCCAGCATTCTGGTGGCGAAGGGACAAAGTGGGGTACGGGAGAGTTCCTAAGCGCACGCCCTCTGCCACGCCGCCCCCTGCCACCCAGCCCTGAGATGGCCCTTCCCCACCTGCAGGGACTTTATCCGTCTGTCTGTCCATCTGTCTGTGCGGGGCTGGCCGCATCCCTGTGCCTGGTGCATTTCGAGGCTGAATCAGTTCACTCTCAGTCCTCAGCCTGGAGCCCCTCTGCCTCCCTGGGTGGCCTCATTCAGCCTCAAGGTCAAGGCCACGGCTCCACAGCAGGACACCTCTAGGCCTGAACCCCACACTCGCATCTCCAACCCGGTCTCCACCGGCAAACACGGCCACACAGACTCGCGAACCACACAGCAACTTGGACGAATCTCCGGGGAATGATGCTGAGTGAGAGAAGCCAGTCCTGGAAGGGAGTTCCCCCGGTGCAGGATTCCGTGTATAGGACGTTTTTCAAGTCGCAAAATTTGAGAAACGGTGGGCAGATCCGTGGTTGCCGGGGACAGAGCAGAGGGGAAGGCGGTCATGAAAGGACAGCGCGGGACCCCTGTCATGTTGGAGATATTCCCCAGCCTGACCGCAGAGGCAGAGCCAGGCACCCAGGTAATAATGTAAAAACGTACAGAACCAATGCAACTGTAGAGAACCAACTGTTTCAATGTTAAGACCTGGCCAGGATACTTTACTACAGTTTTGCAAAGTGTTACCACTGGGGAGAAATGGGCCAAGTGCCTAAGGGATTTCTCTGTATTATTTCTTAACTGCCTGTGAATCTACAATTTACAATTTAATCTGCAATTAAACACCATGCCCCCTGCCCAAACACGCACACACACACACACAGGAGGAATGGACCCTGTTTCCTCAACCCCACCCTGCTCCACCCTGGTCCAGACCATCCTCATCTCTCCTGGACCATCCCAGCGGCTCAGACCTCCCAGCTTCCACTCTGGCCCCCAGGCCAGCCATCTGGAACCCTCTAGAGCTGAGTCACAGCCCCGGGCCCAGGTCCGATCTCTCTGCTCGCTCCACCTTTGCCTCTGGCTCCCGAGGGCCGTCTTCTCAGAACTCACAGCTCCCGCAGCTGCCCGAGGCACCGGCGCATCCCCCCCCCCCCCTTTCCTACCTCCTCCAATGCAACCCCTGCTCCAGTCACCCTCTCAGGGAGGCCTTCCCTGACCACCTCCTACCCTTGGCCCACTCCCTACCTACTGCTTCTTGATCTTCTCTGTCCCCTGGGGCCCTAGGGGGTCAGCTGCTGGAGGGCAGGAATATTCTCTGTCCTCCTTGGGTCCTGAGGATCTGAAAGACCGAAAGCTCGCACAGGTGGGTGGCTAAGTACTTGCTGAATGAGGAAAGGGATGTGTGAGAACAGAAGAACCAAGGGGAGGTCCGTGGAGGCCTGGCCTCAAAGGAGTTAAGTCTGGCCCAGGGGCTGGGGTTCTGGAGCAGCCCAGGATGGCTAACAGGGGAATGTGGGGGGAGGAAGAGGCCTGTGTGTGCCTCAGCACAGAGGGGGGATGGGCAGGGCCAGCTCCAGAGCAAAAACCCAGGGGACAGAGAATACCATGTGCCCACCCCCCAGCACCCATCCCAACACGCTTTCAAGAAAACCAGAAACTGGGTTTAGGTGGAGGCTGAGCTCACTTTCTGGGGTCTCCTGGGGATACAGGGGTCAAGTCTACCATGTGCCCAGTTCCTCCCAAGTGGCTCACTGCTTGGGGAGCAAGGATGTGCGTGAAGGCGGGGATGGGGGGCGGGGGTCACAGAGGGCCTTGGATTTGCTCTGAAGTGGTCTCCAAAGCCCCCCCCCCCCCATGGACGTACCAGCGCCAAGAGCCAGTCCCTCCATCCAGCACAAGAAACTGTCCCACCCCCACATCCCTCGGACAGCAGTGGCCCCCCCTGCCTAGCTGTGTGATCTTGGCCAAGTTACCCTCTCTGTGCCTCAGTTTTCTCACCTGGTAACAGGGTTAATAATGGTTTCTCCTTCGCAGGGTGTTAGGCCCACGTAACCGTGAAGTGCTCAGAAAGCAGTAAGTGCCCAACAGTTCCCAACTAATGTCATTATTACTATGGCCCCGGGATTCATATTCTTTTTAAATACCGTCAGTAGCTTAGAAAGAGCCCAAGCGGACAATTTCATAACATTGCATTTTTGGTATTAAATGCATTCAGTTTCAAAACATGAACATTTAAACTAAATCACGGTGGTGGGAACCCATGCTGGTACTGCTCTGATTTTTAATAAAAAGGGGCCTCAAAAATTAATAAGCGTGGGGGCCTCTCCCGGCCACTGAAAGGCAGGGCTCATTTATCAATCACGGCAGCTGGCTCACAGTAGATACTCAATAAATGCCTGCTGGTCACTGACAAGTTACCGGAGGCCACACCAGGTACGGACACGCTGGCAGCCAGCCCCAAGAGCTGCCCCTGGCCATGGCCTCCCATTTCTCTCAAACCAATGACTGATGCTATCTGAGTCGCTCCTGGCCACTCCCTCCAAACCACTCCTGGGGAATCGCCTGAGGCCTCTGGAGCCAGATGCAAGCCAGAGAAGAGCTGCCAATCACAGGAGGGGAAGAGAGGGTGAGCGCTGAGACCCCCAACCCAGGCCCCAGGGGGCACCTCCCTACCAGCGTTCAGCAACATCCAGGCCTGGAACCAGCCCTCCCTGCTCCAGCTCCTCACTACATCTAAAAGCCAGCATTACCCCCTTCTGACTGAGGTTCTAGGTTAATTATTAGGACTCTCCAAGTAACGGGAACTTTGGCCTTGACTTTAGGTCTGGCAGCAAGACCAGGTGTGATGGTATCAGCCGAAACAGGCACCTGGACAAATTTACTGCTTAATGAGACGTGGTTTATTTTCCCAGAAGAAAGCTGACCATGAACACAGGCAAGTTCAAGAGCTTCCCAGGCTCCTTGGGCATCAAAGGGATCACACTTCCTCCAGAAGCCCCAACCCCAGCTGCAGGCATCACACACAAGTTTCTGCGCTCACCGAGGGCTGGCCTGCATGTGTCGCGTTCCCTCGGAACCAGGATGGCCTGTGGCGGCTGCCCGCCCTCTGCCAGCCCGACCTTGCCTGGGGGCGCCGAGCAACCCAGCGCCAAGCCAGTCCACCCTCTCCTTGGCAGCTACTCTGCTGACGGCTCGCTCCTTCTCTGTCACATGCACGGGTCGGGGGCAGGCAGCCCTCTTGAGCTCCATCTGCTAAGAGCACCTGCCCGGGAAGCTTCACTTTCTGGGGAGAACTTGAGCCTAAGCGGGGACCCAGTCTGGTCATTCCATCGTCCGTGGGCATTCAAGTCACAGCTGTACTCACTAGGACTCCCTGTAGCATGCGTCACCGTGGGACCCCCCCTCTCCTGGTACACCTATGTCCCCAAGGATGCCGGGGCTCTGAGGGAGCGGTGGTGTCCGTGGTGCAGCCCAGTCAGTGGACGCAGAACCAGACTCAGCCCTGGGGTCCCTCCACTCCACCCCTCTTTCCATCTGAGGAGGGAGGGGTCCTTGTGAGACCCCTGACGGGAGGATGAGGTGAGAGGGAGGGAGGGTAGGGGGCTTGGTGAAGTTTTGTGTGGTGCGTGTGACTCAAGGAGACAGACAGAAGCCCAGAGACTCACGGAAAGAGGCAGAGACAGGCAGATGCACTTCAGAGATGGGGATCCAGAGGGACACGGAGCCTGACAGGGGCTGACCTCTCCACGTGTGGCCAGTATGGCCACCGGTGTGTTCAAAGTGGTGGGGACTCAGAGGGGGACCCCCACAGGCTCCTGGTGCCTGTCCCCCTGAGTTGCCACCTCGGCCAGGTGAGCTGTGGTCCTGGCATGAGTGAGGGTGTGGAAGAGGGGCTGTGGAACCACCAGTGGTTCAAAAGGAAGTTTCTACAGAATGGGCCCCAGCAGCACAGACTCACAGGGCAGCTGAGGGCCATACACGTGGATCCCCATTCCCAGAGGTGGTGTGCAAGCCCGCGGGTGCTCTGGGGCAGGATGGCCGGGGGCATCTGGCTGCTTCTCTTCCCTCTTCCTCTGCCTGATTCTGGGTGAGCAGCTCTACCTCTCCCTGCCTCAGTTGCTCCTCTATAAAATGGGCCAGGGATGGCCGCCCACCTCTCTACAGCAAGCAGGAACTGAGGCCGGAGTTCAGTAGGGAGCACCCAGCACAGCACCTGCCCTGCGGGGGTCCTCCCTGGCTCCTCCCCTAGTGAGTTACGAGCCTCATCACTCAAACAGTGCTCCCGCCAGAGCAAGGGCCCGACAAAAGCTTACTGAGTGAAGAGGGAATCCTGCACACTGAAACCCTCACCCCGATTCCAGGTTTGAGCCCTGCTCCTCTATTTCACAGAAGGGAAAGGTAAGACCCTGTTCCAAGGCTACGGAGCTGATGAGCAACTTGTTGGGCGCTCTATAGAACCCATGCTTTCACATTTTTAAACTCCTATCTTGGGGGGTGCTGGGGTGGCTCAGTCAGTTAAGTGCCTTCGGCTCCGGTCATGATCCCAGGGTCCCGGGAACTGGGCTCCCTGCTAGCGGGGAGTCTGCTTCTCCCTCTGCCTCTGCCCTTCCCCCTGGTTCATCTGTGCTCTCTCTCGCTCTGTCTCCAATAAATAAATAAATAATATTTCTTAAATTTTATTTTTAAAAATAATAAATAACATTACATAATAATATTAATATTTATTATATTTATTAAATATGTGTTAATAAATTTATATTATATATAATTTTATATAATAAATAAATTTACATTATATAAATAAATATATGATTTAATAAATAAATAGTATTAAATATTATTTAATATTAGTAATATTAAATAATAATGATAATATTTTTAAAAATTATCTTGGAAATTTTCTGTATTTACAGGAAACACACGAAAGCAAAGAGGCGATGATGATGAGCCCCACATACCACCGTCTGGCTCTGAGAACTGTCCTTCATCTGGGCCAGCAGAAGGTTCCTAACCCAGGGCAATTTTGCCTTCAGGGACTTTTGCAATTTCTGGACTACTGTGATGGTCATAAATGGGGGCATCTGGTGGGCAGAGACCAGGGACGCTGCTAAAATCATACGATGCACAGGATGGCCCCGCAGCAGAGAACGATCTGGCCCCAAATGACAGTAGTTTCAAGGTTGTGGAACCCTGGTCTGAACCCGTGCTTTCCACTACCCGCCTCTCAGTACCACAGGTGTTTGGTCTACACTTGGGGAGGGGCGGGGACAGTGCCTTATAACCAGAAACAGGGAGAGGGGGATCTAGGAAGGATGAGGGGGACACTCCCACTCCCTCAGCCAACAGGCATTGACCCCACACCTGGGTAGGCTCTGTAGGAGGCCTGGGGGCCAATAGGTTCCCAGAGATTTCTCGGAGCCTCAGATTTGTTTTCTGAATCAACTGACTGCACATAAAAATCTGCATTCCCAACCTTTCCTTTTTAAAAGAAGGCCAAGGTCAGGCCACTCCGAGCAGTAGCTCTGGGCTGGCGTTGACGGCACCTGCCCGGCACCCAGTGCTGCACTTAAGGTCACCGGACCCCAGTGTCTGAATATCAACCCCTGAAGCACGAAGAACATAGGGCTCTAGAGTCAAAGGAACGAAGTCCAGCGTTCTAACTCCCGAGTCTGTCTCCTCATCCATACACTGGACACGGTAAGAGTACCTGAGTGACAGGTGGGCATGGGGGGAACCCAGCCATGGCAGGTAGGGTACTGGCTCCCACTGGCCCTTCCGGCTGCTTACCACTAAGTCAAAGACAAGTCAGTCCCTCCCCTTGAGAAACTCTGTCTGGGGGAATGACAGGGGAAGACACAGAGGACACCCCACTAGGACACCAGGGGACGGACAGGAAACGGGGAGCCCAGAGGAACGCTGCCTGGGGTGGCCGGGGCAAGGGCAGCTTCCCAGGTGTGGGAACGTTCAACTTGGCCTTGAGCAATGAATCAGCATTACCAGGGAGGGTATTCGAGGCAGGGGAACAGCATGTGCAAAGGGCAGGGTGTCTACCAGCCCCAGGGATGCTGCGGTCACAGAGATGCTGGGGGTGGACACCGAGGCTGGTGGTGGCGGTGCTGGAGAGGGCGTGCCGTGTGCCACCCCCCAGGGAGAAGTTGGAAAGCTCCCACTTGGGCTTCAACGAAGGGCCCCCCATGAGATAGGAACCCCTTCTCATTGAAAGGAACTAATCTCAACAAGAATGTAATGCTTTAAAAAAAAAAATCTGGTTCTCAAACCAGCCTGCCGGGAGCCCTCTGTCCCTCCCCAGCACACAAGCCACCAAACATCCGGAGTCAAGCAGATCCATGAACCTGTGAGTATGTAGCTCACCGAGAGCCAGTGTGGTGGGGAGGGCGGGGGGCTGGTGAGTAGGGGGGCTGGGGACCGAGCGCTACGCAGCCCTCCATTGTTGCGTTAATATTTGCCATCTGCTCGTGTTGCATTTCCACCGCGAGGGATGACGGGACAGAAGGAGAAGAAGAGGCCAGTTCAGGGCCCGGGAGAAGGAGCCTTGGAGCCTCCTCTGCCTTCTTTGTGTTGGTGCCTGGCTCAGCCTCCACCGCCAGATAAAGCCCCAGCCAAGCCGTGCCTCCTTCCGGGAGTCACCCCTCCAGGGGGATTGGGCAGAGGGAGGGGGAGGCGTCCAGGCCAGCCAGAGCCTCCCTCCCTCCCTCTGCTGGACTGGGTGGGGAGGGAGCTGGGGGTGCACAGAGCAAGCGAGCTGGAGGGGAGGAGACACCGAGCCTGGCACTGCTGACTCCTACAGGCCAGCCTGGGCAGGGCTGCTCCGCCCACAGCCTCCATTACCTCCAGGAAAACCCAAGAGGCGGCCCCAAGCTGCAGGGGAGAAAGGCAGGCTCAGACAGTCATCCCAGCTCAGCACAGCCTGCGACCGCCTCCCAGGAAATCAGCAGGGAGGCCATCAAGGGCCACGGAAGCCTGAAGAGCATCTGCTGATGAATAGTTACTGAACACCTACTATGTGCTCCGCTGGGGTAGGAAACTCAAAGGCCCTGGGGCAGGTACCCAGCAGTGGTGGCTTGGGCTCGATGGTGGCTCAGCAGGGATACTGCTCAGGAGCCCGGACCTCTGCTTTGTCAACAGAAGACAAGTACAGATGCTTCTGTGAAATGTGGTTTTTAAATGCTGGCAACTCATTCCAGTTACACACACACAAACACACACACACACACACACACACACACACACACACACATCCCCCAAGCTGGGCAAAGAGCATACTTCGGTAGGGCCGATTGGATCTAAGGATCTTGCGTGCACCACCGTGGCTACTGAGGCAGGGGTCTGGGGCCTTAGAAAGAGAAAGGGGAAGACGCACGGAACAGAGTCAAAGTTGGATCAAATCCTGGCTTTGCCACTGACGCTCGGTGACCGTGGGGGAGTATATAGACCCCTCTGAACCTCAGGTTCCTTCCCCATGAACAGGGATAACAACAGCTCGCTCTGGGCTGGTTGTGGGAAGCAGACTCAGGGCGCAGAAGGCCCTTCATGTATGTGCTCACTAGAGCTCTCATAGTTGGGGCTGTAGTAGATGCTCACAGAAACTGCAGGCTGGGGGTCGCCTGCTGGCGCCGGCACAGAGAAGGAGAGAAGATGCCTCTTCGCTCTCCCTGTCTCCAAAAGCCTCTAAGGAGTTACAAGCCGTCAGCCTGATATCCAGAGCAGGGGAGAATGCTAGACACAAGGCGCCATAGGTTTTCCCCACTGTGCTTACCATTTAGAAACATTTGCTGCTGACTTTAGACATCAGAAGGTTTAGGGTGACTGGGTGGCTCAGTGGTTTAAGCCTCTGCCTTCAGCTCAGGTCATGATTTCAGGGTCCTGGGATCGAGCCCCACATCTGCATCAGCTCTCTGCTCAGCGGGGAGCCTGCTTCCCCCCTCTGTCTCTGCCTACTCGTGATCTCTCTCTGTCAAATGAATAAATAAAATCTTAAAAAAAAAAAAAAAGAAGAAGGTTCTTAGAAGACTTTCGAGGTCTAGCTTTCTCTCCGAAACAGGAAAATTGGGTCATCCCAGGGAGAATGTAGTTGAGCAGCCAGACAATCCATCCCCCTTTAGGTAGGGTGTGGGCTCTGCAGTCCCCTGCGGGTCCCACTCACTACTCCTTGCCGCGTCAGGGCGGTGGACATGCTCCCACACACAGCCGGGCTGCCCCTGGGCATCTGGCGGCTGAGGAAGGGGCCAGGCTGGGTTGCAGTCTGGGCAGCCCCCGGGGCAGCCTGGTTCTGTGTGGGTGTCGCGACTTGGCCCCCAGTGGTTTTGCTATTAGCCAAAGAAATTTCCTTGGAAAGCATCACACTCTGATCCACCAGAAAATGAATCAAAATGACACCTCCTGAACAAGATGTTTTGGCTCAACGGAAAACAAAACAAACAAATTAGCGGGGCTGCTCCCTCCGGGCCTCCAGGCACCGGCGCAGAGAAGGAGGCCTGGTGTGGTCCACAGGGCGCCGGGGATGGCCACGGGGCTGTGCAGGGCCTGGGCCCCAGGGACACCTGACATTGTCTCCCAGGCCCTTCCAAGGCCCTTCCGAGGCCCCGTGGCTCCAGCTCCGTCTCACACTTCCAGTCCTGCACACATCTAGGAAGATCTCCAGGAGCGAGGGGCCCTCTGCGTTGACCTGGGTTGACAGCGTCTGCTCAGGTGGGGTCCCTGGAACCAGACATTTGTCCAGGAGACCTGGGTCCCCCACCTGGAGCCTCTGTTCTCACTTTCGACTGGACAGGGGGCCTGATGCCCAGGGAGGTGGGGACTCTGGCGAGCTCAGGGCACGGCCTGCGACCTTTCTAGGCTGAGGACTCTCGCTCCTACCAACTGAGCCCGGGAGCTCAGATGGTCCCACTCGCCCCACTCGGTTCTCACAGGACACTGTTCAGGACTCAACACAACACAGCCGAGCCCGGACGCCAGCCCGAGCTAAGGGGAAAGGAGCCTGGTGGCCCTCCAGTAAAACAGTCTTACCATGTCCCTTGCCTGCTATGAACCTGTCCATGGCTCCCCATTGCCCTCAGAATAGTATAAAACACCTCCATGTGGCCTGAGACACTGCCTAACCTGGCTGTGACCTCATGTCCCCTAACTGTCCCCTTTGTTCCCTCTCGGCCAAGCCACATAGCACTTCCTGCCGTGGTCCTGCCCCACGGGCCCTCCCCTCCCAACTTCACCCGGACTTCCTCGTCATTCGGTCCCAGCGACCGTGGCCCTTCCTCGGAGGCCGTCCTTGGCTCCTTCAGAGCAAGCCAGGGCCCCCTTTCGAAATGACTATATACTGAATTTTCTTAGGATTTGGTCACTGCCTGTATTGTCTCCCACGAGACACAGGCTCTCTGAGGGACGAGATCACAGTTCTCTCCCAAGGCAAGGCAGGACAGAGTTAAGAAAGTGCGTTCATATCCAGATGCCCCGCTGTGTAATCTTGGGTAAATTACTGAACCTCTCTGTGCCTTAACTCACGCACCCGCGCAATGGGGATAAAAGCAGCAACCCCACCCCCACTTCTGGGGCACTGACCAGCCGAGGACAGCGCGTGCCGCCACAGGCCTGGCTCTGTGTCTCCATCGCCATGATACCCACGTCCCGCTGAACAATTGGACACTCTGTCCTGGGTCACTCCGCTCATGTCCAGGCAGAGCTGGCTTTTTGGGTCTACTGATGCTCAGACTCAGAGCCGTCCTTCGGAGAGTGCTGGAGTCTTTCTCTTCCTTTCTGTTCCCACTGCCTGGGTGGAGGCCCTCATCCCCTCGCATCAAACACCGAGCCAGGTCCCTGGCAGGCTGAACGTCCCTGGTCGTGCTCTAGTCAGTGAGCCAGCAGCTGAGCGGTCTGAGGCTCCCGGAGGCCAAGGGACCTGCCCACGGACATGCAGCTGCAATTCGCCGGAGACGCGGCCTGGCTACCGCAGGAGAGAAGTGCCATGCTTAGCCAAAGGCTATGAGGTAAAAATCTTGGGGCATTATAAGAATCAGTGTAAAAGTGTAACGGGAACCGCAGCACAGCATGAAGCTAGACCATCGTCCCATAAGCACACACATGTGCGTCGGCAGGGAAATCCTACCATGAACCACGCACGTTCTTGGGCCGGGGGTGGCCAGGGGTGGCCTGGGGTGCCAGCCCTGCCCTCATCTCAGCCTGAGGACAGATGGCCCGCTTCTCGGGCGGCTCGGGTCAGAGGGAAAAGGCCTGGGTTTCAGGCGAGCCGGCAATGAGGTGCGGTCCTCAGGCCAGCCCAGGCCGCAGCCGGCACCCTGTTCTGGGTCCCCGGTGCTGGGCTCGGGGGTGGAGGGACCACTTGCCGGCCCTGTTCCTGGGGTGCAGGGAGACACCGGCCCAGCTACCCTGCACCCTCCCTGGGCCCCAGCTACGTCTGCAAAGTGAGGAGGGAGGGAGAGGAAGAAGGTGGGAAGGAGCGGGCGGGCTGGCCAAGTTCATAAAAACAAGGACCCGGTTTCTCTCTGTGCCCCTCCCCCCCGCCTTCCCAGGAGCTTCTGCTCCAGCTCATGGACTCGCAGGAATAGGGAAAACATAGCCTGAAAGGCCCCTGCCCAGCTCTAGAGGAGAAGGCTGAGAGCCCTCCCTCCTGGGCCCCATGAGAGTGTCCCCACCCCTCCCCTGACTCCAGAAGGGTCACAGGGGGCAGTGATGGTTGGTGGAATTTCGGGGGAGTGCTATGGCTCATCTTAGAGGGACGGGACCCCTTGCCAGCTCTCCCCCAGGGCCAAGGGAGACTGAGAGCCCCTGCCTCGTCCTTCACTCCACAGGGCCCTCGGGGACCCGTGGGGACCCTTGGAGGGAGTCTAAAGAGGGCGAGTGAGGGCAGGAGATGGAATCTGGGGCTGTGAGGGGCAGCTTCCCACTGTGCAGGGGAGGAAGGCCTGTGTGGACTCACTGAGAGGAAGCGGCTTGAGCCCCATGTGGAATCCCGGCTTCCGGGGAACCCACCCCGTACTCTGCGAGAGCCCCCATCTCCCAGACGGTGGTCCCAGATCCAGAACCGGGCATAGCGAGGGTGCAGGGCCGAGCAGAGCAGGTGACCTGCCCGGAGCCCAGGCCACACTCACGGATCTGAATCCTGGCTTCCCAACTTTCTGGGTGGACAAGCTATGTGAGTCTTTCTGCCTCAGTTTCCTCCTCCATAAAATTGGGACAGTGACAGACCTACCTCCCGAGGGGAACATCTGGTGCCTGCAGAGTCAGGGCCCCAACACGAGCTGTGACGACCACTGTGCTAGAAGGGCTCCTCCGGCTCACACCCTCGGTGCAGGTGCAGCCCTGGACCTCCCTGGGTCTGCACACACTCGCGTGCACACACCAACGGGCACCACCTGCCCCAGACAAAGCCCTCCTGGGGCCAAGCTGAACACACTGGGTTGCTGAATGACTCACCACCCCTGGCTGGAATGCACTTCCTGGAACAAGTCACCGCAGGTAAGCCTGGGGGCCCCCCTCTCTGCCGGCTGGTAGACATGAGAGGGCACAGGTCCCAGCATGCCCAGCCACACCCACGTGGGATCCTGCTGGAGTGGGCAGGGGAACCCCTGTTTCAGAGGCCTGCGGGCCTGAGTTCCAACCCAAGCACTGAGTTCAGATATATGACTCTGTCTCTGAGCCTCAGTCTCCACTTCTAAATGGAAACACTACTGCCAACCACATGGGGACAACAGCGTATCACAACAAAAGACTGGAAAGTGCAAAGACCAAGGGCCCAATAGAACCCACTGTTAGAAGACTTGCTGGAGGCCATGGGCAGTCCTCTGATTTTCCCCCGATGTGCTTCTGAACATTGGTGGACAGAGCACTGCGTGACTGGTGGGTTCCTGTTTACCAAGGAACAGTCACCACAGCTCAAGGGAGAGGGGGACAGAAGCAGCTCCAGACTTCATCATTGTTGGATGACAGAAGGTAGCCTTTGCCCGGAGATGGGGCAATCCCAGAGGGCTTCTCAGAGGAGGTGGTGTTAACTTGGGCTCTAAAGGATTAATAGGAGTTTCAAGACCCTGAGTTCTGCGAGGCCACTGTCTGGCTGTTACTGGCCTTGGGCGAGTGACTCACCTGGAGACCGGCAAGTGAGCAGCACATGCCTCAGGCAGGTGTAAGACAAATGGAGCAATGGGGTCCCGGCAGGGACTAGAAAGGGAAGCCCAGTCAGGTATCCCGATTCACACCATTGAAATAACATTGCCTGGCCAAAGAGAACGGAGTACACCAGCTAAACGCTGTTGGTGGGCTGTGAGAGCGTAGCCGCTAACACCTTCCGAACTTCCACTGCACCTCCTATCCGGTGGGAATCACGGTCACGACCAGTGCACGTGAAGGCTGGGAAAGGTAAACGAATCCACACCCACGAAATGCCTAGAGCAGTGCCTGGAACACAGTCAACAAAGTGGAGATGTGGGGCAGGCAGAGGGCCGGGGCGGGGGGGGTCCCCCCGGCAGAGCCCAGGAACAGTGAGAGACCCTGCTGAGGGGCAGGACAAGGCAGCTGGCTGAGCTGTGATGGGCAAGGTCCCAGAGACAGGTCAACCAGGGTCCAACCCTGCCTTGCCACACCGGGCTGTGTGGCCTCCCACAAGTCCCTTCCCCTCCCAGAACCTCAGACTCCTCATCTGAAAAGCAGGGGGTGATGACAAAGTTCCTTTCTCCAGAGACTGGTCTGAGAAGAGGCGCCCCAGAAACCAGCCGACGGAGCGCTTGGAAGAGACCTGACAGGAACCATGGTGACAATGACCGGAGGCAGCTTTGGGCGGGGTTTCTCAGACTAGGCCCTACTCAGGTGCGCAGCTAGAGAATCCTCTGACCTGGGGGTGGGGGGGCTTCCTGGACGGTGCAGAGTGTTTAACGGCACCCCTGGGGATTTACTTATTTATTTGAGAGAGAATGAGAGCATGTATGCAGGGAGCCTGATGCAGGGCTCAGTCCCGAGACACTGGGATCATGACCTGAGCCGAAGGCAGACGCTTAACAGACTCAGCCACTGAGGCATCCCACCGCCCCTGGTTTTTACCCAGTAGATGCCAGCAGCCCCTTCACCCCACATCCAGCTCAAAACCAAAATATCTCCAGACACTGCCCAGTGTCCCCTGGACTGGGAGGCCAGCAGATAACAAGTGGCAAAGACAGATGTGTCTTAAACACTGAAGATCTCCACTGCACAATCAGTCTGGCCTCACTCTTCCCATGGGTCAAAGGGACACAACGACAATTTCTTTGGGGTTGTAGGGAGGATTCCAGGGAAGCAGAGATGTGGAGGGAAGAGACCTTTGCAAGGTAGGAAAGGCCACAAGCAGGCTGGCCCTCCACGTCCCCAGCCCTCCACGTCCACAGCCCTCTACCACCTCGGCCCCTCTGGTCTGCTGGAGGCTAACTTGTGCCTTTCAGGAGAAGGACCCACCCTGAGTTCCGAATGTCACCCTGAGCCTGTCCTTAGGGCTATAAAGACAGGACAGGAGGGCAGGGGTTATCCCTGCTCACTGCGGTAATCCCTGAAGGACCACAGTGCTCAGCATACAGCAGGCGCTCAATGGTTGGATGAATAAGCGAGTGGTCACAGCACTGAAGCTCAAACTTCAGGGCAAGTAGAGTTACTCAAGGGAGGGACAGAGACACTCCAGCTGCCCCCCCACCACCCCCCACGGGCCCTGGGTCAGCGCTCCCTCAGCCAGCCTTCCAGACGCCCGTTTCCTGTCTGTGGAAGTGAGATGTGCCCTTTGAACTCTCACTTCCTGAGCCCCTCTCCCCACTCTGGGGCCGGGGAGGAGGCAGGCGGTGGGGAGATACTCACGCTCCTGAAGGAGGGAAGCCCGGCGGAGCCCAGCCATCTCCGCAGAGCCTGCGAGAAGGCCCCGTGGTCCCGCTCGGCCCGAAGCACGTGGGCCTCCAGGAAGGAGACGTGGTGCCCAACCATCTTGACGAAGGCCTGGCGGAGAGAAGGGAGAGCCCGGGATGCCCCCGCTGCCACGGACTGGGGCACGGTCCTAGCCACGCGGTCCCAGCCCGTGGAGAGGCCAGGACCTCCCTCGCGGTGGCCTGTGGGCTCCTGAGGAGGTCAGCCAGGGCCCGCTCGGCGGGGGACATCCTCAGACACCCTGACTGTAGCAGTCACGGCTCCGCGGGAGGCGCGCCCACCTCTGCTGTGTCCCTCTTACCTTCTCCCCATGGGGACCCTAGTTTCAGCCTCTGTTTCACAGCAGAGGGACACTGAGGCTCAG
The DNA here is from genome assembly GCF_030435805.1 of Mustela lutreola. Taxonomy (NCBI): domain Eukaryota; kingdom Metazoa; phylum Chordata; class Mammalia; order Carnivora; family Mustelidae; genus Mustela; species Mustela lutreola. The sequence goes on from NC_081298.1 coordinate 10,459,052, forward strand.
AGAGGTCGGGTCGCCTGGCCAACAAGCGGCCGAGAGGGGACTCGGGGCACATCCACCAGACCGCAAAGCCTTCTCTATTAGAAACGAGTTTTTTAGAAATTGCCAAAATGCTCACTTTCATAGTGGATGGCTTTCAGAGTCACCGTCAGAGGCCGCGCGTGGCAGGCAGGAGACGAGCGGGTGGCGGAGGGCGGAGGGGAGGCCAGGGCGGCCCAGAAGGCTGGGTCCAGGCCCCCGGGGGCCCCTCCTCGCAGGGCCTCTGACACAAAATTCCCAGTTGCAAAAAAGAGAGAGAAAGATGGAGAGGGAGGGAGAGAAGTCTGGGGTCAGACTTGGCGGATCAGAATCCAGGTTCCGCCACTTACTAATTGTGCACCTTCTGGCAACTCAATTTCTACAAGCCTCAATTTGCTTATCCCTGAGACGGTGCTGATATCGCCGTCCTGACTACGAACAGTAACAACCTTGCTAAGCAGTTAGGTGATCAGCAACACTGAGCTCAAGGAATGTCCGGGTTCGGGGCGCCTGGGTGGCTCAGTGGTGAAGGCCTCTGCCTTCGGCTTGGGTCATGATCTCAAGGTCCTGGGATCGAGCCCCGCATCGGGCTCTCTGCTCAGCAGGGAGCCTGCTTTCCTTCCTCTCTTTGCCTGCTGCTCTGCCTACTTGTGATCTCTGTCTGTTAAATAAATAAATAAAATCTTTAAAAAAAAAAAAAAAGAAAAAGAAAAAAAAACAATTGTCCGGGTTCGTTTTGAAAAAAAAAAATTGTTGATTTTATGAAAAGTCTCCCGTTTTAATCCATGCTAATAATAAGTTCACAATTAAAAAAAAAATAATACTGTGTAGGCCCAGAAAAATTCAACCCATTCATCTGCCTCCTTTTTCTGGGTCTCTCTGCATGCCTTTCTCTACACTGAGCACACGTGTGTGTCTGTGTTCACGTGTGTGCGTGTTCATGTGTGTGTATCTAAGTGTGTTCGTGTGTGTGCCTGTGTTTGCATGTGCATGTATTCATGTGTGTGAATGTGTTTGTGTGTTGCGTGCATACATGGCTAAGGCCACCAAAGGTAGCTAGAGCTGCGTCAGAAGAGCCTCACCTCTGTGGGCCTCCCTTGAACCACAGTGGACTGGAAGAGAGTTTCACCAGGAATAAGGACATCTCAGGGCTGGGCCCTAGGAGGGAGCTTCCCTTCAGGAGAAGGAAGCTCATGGCCCCCAAGGCCTACCGGGGGCCCACCATCCCCAGCCCTGCCCTCTCCTCCTTCCACACACGAGGCACACAGGCCTCCCTTGGCTTCCCCAAAAACGCAGGCCCCACTCGCCACAGGGCCCTTCCACCTGCTCTCTCCAGGGTGGGCCCTGCTCTCTGTCCTTGGTGGGGCGAACACAGCCCCTCTCTCAGGCCCTGGCCTGACCGTCCCCCTCCGCAGAGAGGCCTGCCCTCACTGCCTCATCTACCACAGCCCCCGGCACTCGGGAGACCCCCAATGTCCCTGTCTTCTTAGCCCTCTTGAGCTCTTCCGTGTCTACTGATTCATAACCCGTCTGCCTCTAGTATGTGGGCCCTGAAAGGTCAGGTGTGGAGTCCATGCTGTTCACAAGGCCAACCCGGGAGGCCGGTCGGCCTGCAGGGGCTCCGCTGGCTGGTGGGGACGTGGAGCGGAGCACGTACAAATGAGGGCGTCCTGAGCAAAAAGACGGTGTGGCACAGCTGCCACCCCAGGCTGCTGGTGGGGCCAGAGCTGGAAGGTCCAATGAGCCTCATGAGATCTCGGGGGGGGGGGGGGATGGGAGACAAGGGGTCCCGGGGCCAGGGAGCTGCCCCCCAGCCAAGAGGCATCAGCTGTGAAACCCAGCACAGAGTCCCGTGGTATCCGTCCCCCCATCCTCCCCGTGGTGACGCCAATCTGGTGGGGAGCGTGAGGGGACACCGGGGGTGCATGTTCCTGAGGCTGAAGGACCCGCCGGCCAGGGAGAGGCCCGACTCAGGGAGGCTCCGGCACAGGCGGGGCAGGGGCAGCAGGAGGGCGACCTCTTCGTGACGTCGGTCTGGGGGCTGCACCTTGGGAGTCGGGGGGACACCTACCTCATCTTTTCTAGGATGAAAATGTGCAACTTTCATTATCAGGAAGGAGGGAAGAGGGAGGAGAGGAAATTCCCCCTTGTTTCTGAACATACGGGTAAGTGCTGGTGGGCGTAAAGACTTCTGACAAAAGGCCCCGGCTTCAGACCAGGGCACTGGCCAGCCGGGAGAGCCAACACTGGGCACCGGGGAGCAGTCGGGAGATGTCTGCGCCCCCCAACTCTACCACCTCCCAGCTGTGTGACCCTGGGCAAACCACCTCCCCTCTCTGTGCCCCCCCTGCTTCCTCTCCCAAATGGGACCAATAACAGGGCTTGGCTCCCCGGGGCGCTGGCCGATAGAGTGCCTTCTCCCCGGGAAAGCACTTGGGGTTCCTGATTCGCAGCAGGAGCCCTGTATGGACTCGTTTTTAATACTAAACCTGAGAAAGGTCCTAGTGCCTGCCTGAAAGGTCACCCTGCGGTCCCCAAGCCCCTCCTGGTAGGTGGCACTGATCTGAGGGTTGTTCTGAGCTCCCTGGAAGGCTCTGACTGCCCCTCCCCTGCACCCCAGACAGCCGAGGGTCCGTGGCCAGCTGGGCAGAGCAGAGAGCAGCCGTCCCAGACCCTCTGCTCTCAGCCGGTGCCAATAACCAGCAGAACAGCGGTGGTCCTTGCCGAGCACCGGAATGCCCCCCGGAGAGGTCCACGTCCTCATCACCTGAACCTATGACTAGATCACCTTACAGGGCAAGAGGCCCTTTGTGGAAGGGATGAAAGATCCTGAAATGCAGAGGCGATGCTGGCTTGTCTGGGTGGGCCCCATGTGGTCACAGGGTCCTTGTCAGAGGGAAGCAGGAGCGGCGGAGTAAAAGAGAGTCTGGAAGGAGCGAGGCGTGGGGCGGAGGGAGAGGCAGAGGCTGTGGGCCGAGGAAAGCAGGCTGCCTCCGGACAGTGGACGGGGCCAGGACATGGAGGCTCCCCGGAGCCTCCAAGAGGAACCGGCCCTGCTGACAGCCCAGTGTTAGCCTGTAAGACCCATTTTGGGTTTCCAGCCTCGGGAGGATGGTAAGCTACAAATACGTGTTGTGTTAAGCCCTTAGGTTTGTGGTTATCTGTTACTGTTACAGCAGTGCTTTGAGGTCGGGTCTCTCCTGCTGGAGCAGGGCCACGGACGGCACCTGTCTGTCTCACTGGGAGAGCCCCTCAGTGGCACACAGTAGGTCCTCAGTATTAGTGGACTGACTGCCACGGGAAGAGCCGGGCCAGCCTGAGGAGGCGAGAACCAGGGAGGGCTTCAAATCTTCACATTTTCTTTCCTCTGTCAAACGTGTGGAATAAAATTCAAATGAATCAGCTATTCCAAGGGCAAAGTTTTAATTATATTCCTGCCTCATCCTCTGCTGACAAGAAGTTTAACTCTCTGCTAACCCCAGGGTGGACTGCCACGTTCCTTTCCTCCATGGTTCGGGGAGGGGGGGCGCCCATCCCCTCTGTCCGGGCGACCACGAGCAAGTGGCAAGTCCTCCCAGCCTCCCGGGTTCTTCCCTGTGTAAGGATCCAGGACCCCAGGCGGAGCGGCCCAGGACGATGGAGAGCTTGGGCTCCAGCAGATGCCAGCAAAAGTCTCAGCTTCAAAGCATCAGTGGGGGGGGGGGGGGGGGGACACCAGGAAAGTGGCTTCCCTCTTGGAGTTGATGCTCCTCCTCTGGGAGATGGGACAGGGAGAGTGCCGACTTTGTAATGCAGCAAGGAGAAAAAGGAGATACCCTGAGGCTTAGCCTGGGGCTTCCACAAAAAGGATGCGGATGAGGTAAGTCAGCAGTGAGGCAACAGGGCATGGTGGGGACTGCGGTCAGCTGCGGGACACGGGCCCCACCTGAGGGGCGGCTGCCATTGGCTGCACAAAAACACAGCCCACGGCTTGGAAACATTCTGCTTCTCAATATGGATCATCCTCATAGGGGAGTTTATGTGTGTAAAAATTCACTGAGCCATACACTTACGATGTGTAGACTTTATGTATTTATACCTCAAGAAATAAACCTCGAGATTAAAGTATTTAAAGTATTTTAAAAATGTGGGCTAAGTGCTATCCAAGTTTTGACTTCACAAAAGCAGCTTAAAAGTCAGATTTTTATTTTAAAAAGTACCCTGATTTTTAAGTGGGGTACTTTATATAAATTTGTATTTGTCGTATTTTTAAAAATACCAGGTAAATGCAGACCCTCTTTTGCAACCAAGCCCCTGCACTGGGTCTCATGCCCGACACTCTCGAGGCCAGATCAGCATTTTGGAAGACAGGACAAAAGACCCAGAATGAGCCCACGGATCTCACAAAGAAAGCTCACAGTCCCGAACCCACCTCTAGCTGGTTCACTTTGGCATAGATGCCACGCATTTCTGTCACTTTGGCCTGAAGGAGCGGGATGTTTTCCTCCAAGATCTGTGAAGTGTCGCTCCTGATCTGCAAGGAACAAGACAGCTCATCAGGCCCCCTGCCTGGGTACCCCAGGCTCCTGCCCGCCTCTTGGTTCGCCGAGGTCTGCCGAGACCTGGCGGCATCCTGCACAGGGATGGGCCCAGGAATAGCCCAGAATCCCAGGTGGGGGCCAAGCCCACCGCCTCTCAGGCCCCAGACCTACCCAGCTGTTACTTACTGAACCACCAATTGGTTCCCCCACAAATACCTGACAATACCAGTGCCCGACGGAAGGGCCCCGTTTTCTGAACCACTCAGCCGGAGCCAACGGAGAGAAGCCGAGTCTCTCCTTGGAACCCAAGCTGAGAGTTGTCACTGCACTGAAATTAATGGTACTAAGTCGATCGCGATTACTGACGTCTGTGAGCAACGAGAATGGAAACTGCAGCTCTCGTGGCTCCAAGGGCGCCGTGTCTGTCCACGCCGCACCGAGCGTCCCCCACACACGGCATCTCATGTTGCTTCTGCTTGGAAGGGCTCCAAAAGTGCCTATGACCTTTACAAAGCCACATGTTTCCCTTGATCTCCGAAATCGGACACCTAGGCCTCGATTTTCTTCAAGAGCCAAAGGACCAAGCCTAACCCCTCGGCGAGAGAGAGAGAGAGACTGTCTCCACGTTAGCATCTCCTTCGGAGCAGGGAGGCGGCAGAGCTTGCTCTCGGATGCTAGGGAGCATCAGGATCCCCTGAGGGAGACCCACCCGGTGCAGATTCCCAGACCCCTTCCCCTCTGGGGTCAGCTGGGAATGTGTTTTCAGGCAAGTTCCAAAGCTGCGCTGGAGTCGGGGTGCGGCGGGGACCATCGGAGAACACCAGTGGGGACGCTAGGAGCCGGACGCAGGGCTCAGCCTGGTGTGTGAGTTCGGGTCTACCCACCGTGAGCTGTGTGACCCTGGCAAGTCACCGCACCCCTCTGAGCCCTGCTTTGCTTCCCTGGACGGGAAAGCAGTCGTGGTCGTCCTTGCTTCCTTGGCGTGCGGTGAGGAGCCAGCATCTGGCAGGAGTGCCTGGTGCGGCTCGTGCAGGCAGCGCCCGACATGGTCCCCAGTAGTCACTACTGCCTCCTGTGGGGTCCCCTCCCCTGGACCAGGGATCAGCCCTGGAGATTGACCTCTAACAGAGAGGACTCAGCCAAAAGGAAGAGAGGTCACTCTGGAGACAAGGTTCCAGAAGATTGTCCCTCCAGCTTGCTGGCCTTCTCTCTCTCTCTCTCTCTCTCTCGCTCATGTGTGCTCCCTCTCTCCCCCATCTTCTGTATCACCTGGCCTCTCTGTCACCAGCCAATTGCCATGGCAGAGAGGCTACGTGGCTGGGGACAGAGCGCAGCCTCCAGCCACCTGCCCGTGCAGAATGGAGGCCACACACAACTGCTGCTGCAGCTACCCGCGCGGTCCTGCCCCGGGTGAACCGACGCCTTGCCAGGAGCCCGTGTGAGCAGGACCCCACGGACCACCTGGTGCGGCCGCTTGGACTCCTGAGCCCCAGGCACTGCCAGGTAGTGGGGACCAAGAGTTTTGGGAAAATGTGTTAACCAGCAGAAAATAACAAATGCAGCGATAACTCAGTACATTTTTTTTTTAAATTTCAGAAATGAATTTCAGAAATTAATTCTGAAATTTCAGAAATGATTGGAAAACTGTTTCTGTTTTCCCTCCTTTTCCTGCCCAAATGTATGAAGCTTCTTGTGGTCCTAGAGTTCTGCTCCTGTCACCCTGTGGGATGACAATCCCCCACTCCCCGGGTCTCGGAAGCGACCCCATCCCCCGAGTGTCCAAAACCAAACTCTCCCCTCCTGGTTCCCCTCCTCTGGTCATGGAGCTGCCATCTCCCTGGGCACCTGGCTCCAAGTCACTGTCCTGGTACACCCCTGTCCCACGCCCTGGTCCCCCAAGGGCACAGACAGGTCCTGAGAGGCTGGCATCCAGCGTCCCGCCACCTGGCCTGTCTCTGCCCTGACCTCCCAGTGCCTCGGTTTCCTAGTCTATAAGATGGGGACCATACAAGTACTTCTCTTGAAAGAATGCTCTGGAGGTTAAACGAGACCATCTCTGACTGGGTGGAGCCCACACCTGCACCTTGTGTGGCTCGCAAAGTGTCTGAGTATTTTTTAATTTGACTTAATTTCTGACTTGAAGAGTCCAGAGGGGCTCTTAGGAGAGATGGCTGATTCTAGAGCTGGGGCAGGCAAGACAAGCCCCTGGAGAACCTTCTAGTGCCAGAATGTATGTGATTGTTGTTTGTTTTTAAACTTCTTTTTCCTTAGGTTATATCTACACCCAGTGTGGGGCTCAAACTCATGCCCCTGAGCTCTAGAGTTGTCGGTGGTCCAGGTGCTCTGTAAGGAAGCGTCTGCAAAGATAAAGGACGGGGCTTGTCAAAGGATCACAGGAGCCAACCGGAAAGACCAAATGACTGAAGGGGGAATAATCAGGACAATAGAAAATGTAAGGCCATATGGGATTAGAACCCGAAGGACAAAATGAACCCATGCGAGTCTGTCAGGAAGAAACGATGGGACACAGGCTACAGGAAGAGGACCACGGGGGCCATGTGCCCCTCATGATGCCACAAAAAGGCCCCTTAGCTCAGCAGATTCTCTCCAGAAACCCGCCACCCCCATCCAACCACTGGTAAAATAACAGACAAAGCCAAGCTAAGGGTCTCCTATGAAATATCTGAGCAGAGCTCCGCAAAATGGCCAAGGTCATGAGAGGCTGGGGAAGACAGAAAAGTCACGGAGGAGGAGACCGCGTGGAGGGGACGACTAAAAGCAGTGTGGGATCCTGGACAAGAAAGAGGGCGTTCGTGGGGAGCCTGCAAAAGGAAAATCAAGACGCCCCTGCTGGTTTCTCAGCTCCAGCAAAGGAGCTAAGGCCATGCGAGTTGCTAGCCCTGGGGCGGGGCCCGGGGGGAGGGGAGAGGCGGGGGGAGCGGGCGCGCGGGCACCCTCTGTATCACCCTGCACGCTTCCTGTAAATCTAAAACTATTGCAAAACAAAACATATAAACATGGCTTTAAAATGCTCCCGTGATTAAGCAGGGCTTTACAAGGTGTCTTGAAAGTCTGCCTCTGTGGCAACACCGGGCCTGCGTCTCCCAGGCACGGAGGGCTGGGCTGAGCAGGGGCTGCTCCCCCAAAGGCAGGGCACGAGCTCTCTGGGACACAGTCACCATGCCTCCCTAATGCCTCACCCCCAACCCCCTTCACTCGGGCCCAGATCCTGCCTGGCTCCCACAGGCGCCTGCATTTTTTAGGCTGGTTGGGGGGAAGCTCTTACTATCTTCCTTTTCTTCTCCCAAGGCCAAATCTCTAGAGACACACCCATTTCCCCCTGCCCCGCCAGCAAGGCTAAACTCTGGAGAAATCACCAAGGTTCGGTGAGGCAACAAAGAGCAGATAACTCACAGCTGTGCTGGGTCAGAACGTGGCGGACCAAACGCACATCTTTTCTTTCTGCTAATTTCTAGAGAAATGAGTAGGTTGAGAACGAAGCAAATCAGGAGGGTCTGGTCCTAGTGACCCCCCGACCGGAGAGAAGGGTTGGTACAAGAGGAGATTCACGGAGCTCGTCCGTCCCCTCCTCCAGCTCTGAAGGAAGCCAAGGAAGAGAGGGTCTGGGCCAGCCAAGGCCTCTTTCTGAAGACACCTGTTCACGGGAATCGTGGGCAATGGGGAGCCATCTACACACACCCGGATGGCAGGCTGCATGTGTGTGTGGGGGGAGTAGAGAGTAATCCTCGGGGTCTCAACGGCCCCCAAACGTTTCTTGTGGCTCCCCTGTGAGCTGGGAACTGGAAGGCGAAAATGAGGTTGGAGGGGCACCACGCCAGCGCGCCACAAACTTTCACCATGTGCTGAGAACGGGTCCTGTGACTCAGAACCGATTTTATCTTCAACCTTTCCTGGCGGAGGACAAAGCAAAGACAGGAAGACAAAAGGAGCCGGCCCAAGGTCACAGGCTACCATGCAGGAGATGGCAGGTTCCTATCCTGGTTGGTCTGAGGCTACCGGTGACATCAGAGGTCCACACGCATGTTCTGCAGGGCCTTGGGGAGACAGCCCATGTCACGTCTGAAAAAACCAAAGCGCACCCACGCCTTTTGGCGCCACAATCTTAAAATGAGGCATATTTCCCTTAGAAGCTCAGATTTCTAGCTTCTTGTGAAAAAGCAGAGTACCTGGCCATCCTGGGTCCATGCCCCATGTGACAGCAATCACCTGGAGCTGGGTGACAGCTGTCTCCTTTGGTTAACCACAATCCCCACCACTCCCTAGAGTCTCCCAGGTGTCTGTGGCCACCCCATGTGCTCTCTTCTTATAGGGAAGTCAAAGGAAAGCAAGACGTTTCTGTCCTCATGCCCACTTCACATGCATCTGAGCAAAGAGAGGTCAGTGAAGAGCCAATGCGGGTTGAGACTCTGCCAGGACGAACCCCCAGCCAGGTTTACCTGCCTGAGCACCCAGCAGACTCTTCTCCAGCCTGGTCTCCCACCTCCCCGGAGCTGGGCAGCGGACGCGGGGGTTCTCGCTGAGCAAAGACAGCTGTCCAGGATGATTCAGGGCCTCCAGGAAGGACAGCCAAGTGCACTTGACCCAAGAACTCCCACCAATGCCAAATGCAAGTGCTGGCCCAAGGCCAACAAGGAATTTTCTCCATCCATGTGAGCAAAGTAAGAGCCTGCTCCCTGCCAGGGAGGGAGGGCCCGGACAAGGGGCCCAAGCTCCAGAGGGCACTGAGCTGAAGGCTCTACAAATCCTCTTGGGTGTCACGGCCTTCTGCTGCTCTGGTGATGATGACGGTGACCTTGGGAGCCACCACCCGTGGGTCACCTCCTACAGACCTGGCACCTGGCTAAGCAGTTATTTTTTTTTTTTTTTTTTTTTTTAAAGATTTTATTTATTCATCAGAGAGAGAGAGAGGGAGAGCGAGCGAGCACAGGCAGACAGAGTGGCAGGCAGAGGCAGAGGGAGAAGCAGGCTCCCTGCCGAGCAAGGAGCCCGATGTGGGACTCGATCCCAGGACGCTGGGATCATGACCTGAGCCGAAGGCAGCGGCTTAACCAACTGAGCCACCCAGGCGCCCCTATTTTTTTTTTTTTAAAGATTTTATTTATTTATTTGACAGACAGAGATCACAAGTAGGCAGAGAGGCAGGCAGAGAGAGAGGAGGAAGCAGGCTCCCTGCTAAGCAGAGAGCCCAATGTGAGGCTCGATCCCAGGCCCCTGGGATCATGACCTGAGCTGAAGGCAGAGGCTTAACCCACTGAGCCACCCAGGCGCCCCTAAGCAGTTATTTTTAACTGAACATAGAAAATGACAGCGGCGAAGGGCCCCGGCCTCAAGCGGATGGCGGAGTGAACGAGTGCGTGTGTCCACATCTGTGTCAGCCCCACCCCAACCAACGTGTAGGACGGCCCATCACCAAAGAGTTTCCGGTCATGACCGCCCTCCCGGGGCAAACCATGAACCAGATTCCGACACCAGGTGTTCCGTGTCTGACTCCTTCTACCACTTCACGTTCAGGAGAGGTACCCACGGCGTTCGGGCCACTTCACTCTTCTGCATTAAGGTTGCTTCCGGGGGCGCCTGGGTGCCTCAGTGGGTGAAGCCTCTGCCTTCGGCTCAGGTCGTGATCTCAGGGTCCTGGGATCGAGCCCTGCATCGGGCTCTCTGGTCAGCAGGGAGCCTGCTTTCCTTACTCTCTCTCTGCCTGCCTCTCTGCCTACTTGTGATCTCTGTCTGTCAAATAAATAAATAAAGTCTTAAAAAAAAAAAAAGGTTGCTTCCGGTTTGGGGCATCATGAACAAGGCGGCTCGGAACACTTGTGTTCGGGTCTTCGCAGACTCTCATTTTCGTCTCTCGGGTAATCACCTCGCGCGGCAGCTGCTGGAATGGAGTAGGGTCAGCGCATGTATGACTTGGTAAGAATCTGCTGGACCGTTTCCCAAGGGGCCGGGCGTTTTGTGCTTCCACCGATGTGTGAGCAGGTGTCTCTGGGCTCCGTGCTCGCCCACACTTGGTACTGTCGGTCTTTGTTGTTGTGGTCAGTCTAGAGGATGTAACGGGCACATCCCCACCTCATTGAGTCCACCCCGTAACACTCAGGAGAAGGACTTGGTTTGCAGATTAAAGAGGACTACAAATCCTTTCCATTCCTTCCATAGACACAGGGGTCTGGGACCTCTCCCCCTGGATCTGGGTGTGCTACCTGACAGTTTCGACCAGTAAAACAGGACAGAAGTGAGACTGTGTCAATTTCCATCCCGAGCCCTCCAGAGAACTGGCAGCTTCTACTTCCCATCTGTCGGAACGCTTGCTGCGGGAGGCGGGATGCCCCGCTGCAGGGCCCGAGCTAGCCCTGAGGAGAGGCTGCACGGGGACAAATGACACCAGCCCGTCCCCAGCCACCCAGCATTCCTAGCCCAGACGTCACAAGCAAGAGAAGGAGCCACCTTGGAAATCCCTGCCCCAGCAGGTGGCATGTGGCTTGGATGAACCATCCCCTCTGTGCCCTGCCCTGGCCCGCATAATACATTGGTTGTTGATTGACACCTCTAAGTTTTGGGATAGTGTGATGCATTATGGACCATTATGTCCATTTTACAGAAGGGAAAAGAAAGGTACCGAGAGGGGACATGCCATGCCTAAGGCCCCAGAGCAGGAAGAGTCAGAGCTCAAAGTGGCAGTGACTAGCATTATATCTAAGGTCTAAACAGGTGGCAGGCGCAGGGCCATGAATTCCAGCCACACAGAGTGGTCAGGGACAGGCTGACCGTGGAGCTAATGTATCCAACAGGAAGCCAGACTCTTGCTTCTGAGAGTCTGATTTGATCGGAAACAGAGCTGCTTCTCTCTGGACTGTGCAGGGAGCCTGGCGTCTCTCAGATTTCTAATGTGATCAGTGTTTCCAAAGGCCAATGCAGGGACCCAGGGGACAGTGTCCGCATTGTGACATCACCTGCTCCCCTGAGGTCCCCACTTATTCCTAGCTTGGATCAAAAGAGAGAAGGAGGTCCCAAGCCAAGGCTGAGAACTGGACCCCTCTCTCTGTGCCATGTGGACAGACACTCAAGGTAAATTGAGCCTCACCCATTGGGGCAGGAGGATTTCCATAATCGAAATGGCGTCAGCACTGAGCATTGTGGCAGGGGCCAAAAAAATCATCGTACCTGACATGTTCTCTTAACGCATGCACACTTGTTTACATATAAACTCATGAAATGGTCTTCCCTCCCATGGGAAACCCACTCTCTTCCCTTTCTTGAAACACAGGACCCTCTTGGTCTGGTTTCATTTTCCTGCTTTCAGTAGGGCCCAAAGTACAGAGAAACATACTCTGCCATAAAACGCACAAGCACGTGACGGATGTACCTGGCAGGTGGCCATGGAGTCGGGGAGCCCCCACAGGAACCGTGGACGGTGACCAGCTGGAGAGCTCACATGCTGTCCACAGTGGGAAAGACCCTAAGCCACCCTTGCTGATGCTGGGCAGGTGGGACCAAGCACACCCCGAGGGAGCCAGATCTTTGCTCTTCCAGAAGAAGCCAGAAAACCTCATTTTTTTGCATGACATTCTATAAATGTCAGCAGCAAATTCCTTTTTCTTTTCCTTCCAGAAATATCCAACATATCTGCAGGTGGGACTGGGTCCATGGGTCATGTACGATCTCAGTCTTAAAATCTTTGCATAAATGTATCTCCAGGCTTCTGGTTAGGGGTGGGCCTTGTCAGCGCTGCCCGACACCTTGGCCTCCAGGTGACACACACACACACACACACACACAGGCTCCCTCCTGCCACGCCAGGAAGCCTGGACAGTCCCTAAGGCGGGGTGGCTGAGCACCTCTGCCCATCCAGGTTGACTCCTGCTCCAAGCTCTCCCCTCCGGCAGGGAGTGGGTCTCCTTTCAAGGGGCTGGATGGCTGAACTTGAGAACAAAGTGTCCCTAGGTCACCAGTCCACCCATCTTCCAGATCCACCCCCTGCCTGTGGGCCCCCATGGTCCACACTGTGCCAGCACACCATACCCATGGGTCAGTGCCTCTGCCTGGACATTCGCCCTCCCCAGCAGCTGAATTCTTTCTGTTCCTTCTTCAAGCCCCAAATTAATCACCACCTGTTCGGCAAAGCTTTCCCAATTTTCCAGGCAGAATTTAACGCCTCTGCTCTTCTTCTTCTTCTTCTTCTTCTTTTTTTGTTAAAAAGCAAATTAAGTCTTAGGATCATGTGCCCAGTTCCTTCTAGAACCTCTTCTCCCTCTTCAAAACCTCTGCAGTCTCCCTTTGCACCTTGAACACAACTTCAGGCTGGTTCCTCAACTCTAGGTGACAGCCCTGGTCACACGGGGGACTCCTACAGGAGGGGGGAACTGGAGACAGAGCTGAATCTCTCTTTACCCTCAGGCTCACCAAGGCACCCAGTCAGGGAAGGTGTCCAGTGGCTGGTGATGAAGGAAGGATTGTCCGGGCTGTTTAAAGTCTGTCTCAGGGTGCCTGGGTGACTCAGTGGGTTAATCATCTGCCTTTGGCTCAGGTCGTGATCTCAGGGTCCTGGGATCAAGTCCCAGGTCAGGCTCCCTGCCCAGCAGGAAGTCTGCTTCTCCCTCTCCCCCTCCCTCTCCCCCTGCCCGTGTGCTCTCTCTCTATCTCTCCCTAATAAATAAATAAAATCTAAATCAATCAGTCAATAAAGTCTTTCTCATTACCCGGCTCCCACCTGGACCCACACCCAAACTAGAAAATTGGTTCTCAAGAGAGAAGCACATACAGGTCCTCTTGGGGATGTTTCTGTCTTGTTCACTGCTGCGTCCCCAGAGGGCGGCATGAGGTAGGTCTGCTGAATGAATGGGGACGACACGGCGCCCCTCGTCTCACGATGCTTCAAGGAGAAATGGGGTGACATGGAAAAACGCTTCGCATCGTGCCCGGCACCAAGTACGTCCGAGGCTGCTGTTACTGTTACACCCTTGGGCTCTCACAAACACTTCCCCAGACACCTGCTTCACAGGGGCACAAATCTACCCCACTGGGCCCAGCCGGGCTTCCTCCGCTCCGGGGACAGGCAGGGCCTCACCACAATATGGAACTCTGCCCTTTGGGCCTTTGGGCAGAAGCCTTCAACCCAGGGTGCTGAAAGTTTCTAGAAAATTCTATCATTGCTCCTCAGGGTCACACCTGGCTGGCTACCATCCTGGGGACCCAAGGATCTAGAGATTTTTACAGAATTTGGAGTGGAGACCTTGTCTTCTGGGCCTAAGGCACCATCTTCCACCTTCTTCACCAGCCAAGGGATTCGGGAAGGAACCTGATGCCCACCCCTGCCTCAGGCTACAGCCTGGGCTGGAGGCTCCTCTAGGCCCTGCAGGCCTGAAGCCATTTCCTGGCTGTCTCCATGTTTGCCTGGCAGACCGGCGCAGAGCCTAGGAAAGTTAAATATAGTCTTAGCATCCCCGCTAAACGGCTCCCCGCATCGGTGCCCGAGAGTGCCACCTGGTGGCCCACTCCAGGCTCCTCGGTGGAATAAGAGCCATGGGGGGGGGGGGGGGATGGGCCTTATCAAGATGGCCGCCTCAGGAAGCCTTGGTGTTGAGAGAGAGCGAGAGAGTGTGAGAGAGTGTGTGTGTGGCTTTCCTCTCACCGCTGGCTGCTGCCCCATTCCTTCTGGTTGCTAAATCACCACCAAAATGGCTTCCCCAGAAAACCCCAGGAAGGGCCTGGAGTCTGGCCTGGGCCTAAATCCACGCCTCTCAGGCAGGCACTCACCATGTCAGTCAGGCTGCAGAACTCTTCCAGCCTGAGGAGCATCCCTTCGATGGTCTCCTCCACCTCCTTCGCCTGAAGAGAGACAATATCCTGGAGATTAGCAAGTGGTTTCCACGGAGACAAACGCCCTTCAATTTTTTTTTTTTTTTTAAAGCAAACTAAATCTTAGGATTATCTGCCCAGTTCCCTTCAGACCTCCTTTTCCTTTTCAAAATCTCTCCTAGCCTCATTTAAAATCGTGATAAGCTGGCGGCGATCTTGATGCCCGTGGACAGAGGCCTGGTTAAAGCCACCACCGGCCATCCACTCCGTGCAGATGTCACAGGGAGGAGATGAGTGAAAACTAGCAGGAAGCAGGACAGAGCTACCTGCATCACCCCATTGTTCGGATGAGGAAACTGAGCCTCAGGGGCGAGGGAAGTCTGCTAGAGGTCACACAGGTAGCAGGTGGGGAGCCCAGGATTCCCATTGGGCTTGAGTCCACAGCCTCAGAGCTCTTACACATCGTGAGAAACACCCCCTAACAAACACCACGGAACGCTCACAAAAGATGCAGAAGAGATGGAAATAGAAACCCATCCTCGTAACAACGCACGAAGGACATACGTGGTTTACCAGAAAGGCCTGGAATCATACAGACCAAACTGCTAATAATTAGGAGATGAACTTGCACTAAACGATCATTCAATCCGAAATTCAAATTGAACTGGGCATCCCCTACTTTATTTGGCAACCTGTTAATGGCTTGTCCTTGGCCCTGGGGAGTAGAATTGGGGAACAGGGTCTGACAAGGGAGCCTCGAGTGCTTTATGTTATCTGAAGGGTTCAAACCTTGAGGTACCGGGGATGGGGAATTACATCATGAGTAACATCAAAGAGTAAAGCAGGCCTCCGGGGTTTTGCAGTGATCTGAAAAGTGCTTGCCCAAATCTAGAACAGCCAGCAGCCATCAGTAAACACAGACTTGGGGCTGTGTTTTTCAAGAGAAGCCAGGAATCTTAATGTTATGGAAAATGTCCCATTTTTTTAAAAAAAGATTTTATTTATTTATTTGACAGGCAGAGATCACAAGTAGGCAGAGAGGCAGGCAGAGAGAGAGGAAGGGAAGCAGGCTCCCTGCTGAGCAGAGAGCCTGACGCGGGGCTGGATCCCAGGACCCTGATATCATGACCTGAGCCGAAGGTAGATGCTTAATTACTGAGCCGCTCAGGCACCCCATATGTCCCAATTTTTAAATGGTAGCATAGGTTCATGTCCTGCCAAGCATGGGCCAATTTGAACATGACTGTGGAAGGGTCTTCCGGTCTACACCCCGTTCAAATCAGTTGTGCAAAAATCAGCCTGAACCTTTTTTATCCCTCCTCAAGTATGTACCGTGTTCACGACTTCTAAAATACCAGTTTTTTGGTTTTGTTTTGTTTCTGTAACGACGAGGCCTTTGGGAAGAAAGTGCGCTGAGAACGTAAGCCACCTGTTCGGCTCACCGGGCCAGACCCTTCTGCTCCAGGAAGGCGACCCCAGACACTTTTGGGCAGGCCTGGTCCCAGCACCCTGACACCTGAAGGCTCCCCTCATCGCCCACTCATCCTGGCAGAGAGGCTGACGCCCCACCAGGGCCCGCTGCTTGTGGCAGGAGCTGTCGCTACCACAACAAAATAAACGGCTGTGCAAAAAAAAAACAACAAAAAAAACACACAACATCTTTCCGGCTGGAGTAAAAATAGTACCAAGTTGCAATTTTAAACTCTGGCACCTTCGTCTCACAGCTGGGACTATTTCTGTGCCTGCAGGGGGGAGGCTCGACAGGGAAGGGGACCACAGCGGAGGGAGAACTGAGAGGCAAAAGGAAGTTCTCTCCATCCCCCAAAAGGTAAGATCATAGGAAAAGAAGCCCTTATCGTGCTAAGGAGGCAAGAGGCCACAGACATGGGAGACAGGAAGGCTGGGCGCTTCCTCCTGCTTGCAGAGGGAGGGATGAGACGGGAGAAGGGCACAGACAGGCGGGGGAGGCTCCCTCCGGAGAGCAGGTGCAGACGCCCCAGACCCCAGACCCACTGAGGAAGGCAACACCAGCAGAGGGATGTGGGTGCCCCCGCCCCAGCTGGAGGGGCCGCCTCCTTCCCCGGCGGGGCCCGAAGATTTTTGCTCAGAGGTAGCACGTCTCACCCTACCCCGCTGTGTTCCGAGAGGAGGTCAGTCCATCCTGGGTTCAAATCCCATCTTCTCTTGGGCCAACCGTGGGACCTGAATTCAAGGGTTTGACTTCTGCCTTTCGGTGGGATCCCCTGTGACAGCAACTGCCACACCCATCGGGCAGGGTTGTTAGGAGGTTAACCTCACATAAAGCACACGGTAGGTGCTATTAGCTGCCCGCTTTACGTCTCTCTCTCACTAGATAATAAAAACAATGGCTAAGTGCTCTATGTGGATTCTTTTACTTGATTCTCACAAGAACTCTGTACAGCAGGAGCTATACCTTCCCCCTGTTTATGGCCTGGGAAACACAGGAGAGCTTAAGTCACTCACTCAAGGTCACACAGCTAATAATGTCTGAAGCCACATTTGACCCTGAGCACTCCGAGTGCAGAGCTGAGGTCTGTCACTACCAGAGGCTCTTTGGAGACTGGGAAAAGTGTCCCCTTTATGGCTGCCTGTCAGCTATGGTCTCTGTCCCTCACCACTCCCCCCACCTCCTGGGGCAGGGCCCCAAAGCAGGAGAGAGCCCAGAAGGCATTTGCTGACTGGCCAGCTGAGGAGGAACGGGCCGGAGACATTCCCACCCAACAGGAAGGAGCTCAGGATTAGCCAACCCGCCATGCCCACAAATCACTCATAGGACAATTTTCTCTCGAGATAATCCCCTAAGTGGCCTCAGAAACGAGAGTCTGCCGGCTGCAGTCCACATGCCTTGTCCACCAGCCCATCAGCGAAATGAATGCCCTCGTCCTCCCGTGCAACTCCCCGGGCATAAACGGTCGCACTCTGAGGGGAAGAAAGCAAATGGCTCGACTAGCGTGACATTTGGGGCTCGGCCAGTGGGGACAGCAGGGGCACTTCTAACACACGTGAATCACGGCACCTACCTTCTTCCATCAATCTCCCACAGTGCCAGTCCAAGCTTCCCAGCCAGGGATGCCAGGAAACTGAAATGTGACTGGTCCCTGCCCACAAGTGACAGGCACCTAAAACCCCACAAGCAGGCCCTCCACCGTGGGCTTCTGCAGCTCAACAAGTGGAAACTCCGTTGTCCATTGCTCAGGCGATGGGGGCAGCCTCCGTGCACTTGTCCGCAGGCCGCCCCACCCGGAGGTTCGCAAATCCTCTCTGTGCCACCTTCGGAACGTAGCCCGAAGCCCACGGCTTCCGTCCGCCCCCCTCGCCGCCCCCCGGGCACCGGGCACAGTCCTCGCTCGCTGGCCCCTGCAACCGTCTATTCCTCTGAAAGACCCCGTCACAACCACAGCCCTTGTCAGCTGGAGATCTCCCACCCCACCATCTCTGGCCATCGCGAAGGCTACGGCTGCAAAACTAGACAATGACAAACGCCACCGAGCTTCGGGAGCCACTGGAATCCCCGTGCACTGCTGGCGGGCTGGCGGGGAGGGCTGGGACCCAGTGCTGCTGATGCGGAAACCAGTCCATCACTTCAGAAGGTGAAATACAGAGTAACCCTATGACCCAGCCACAGAGCCCAGGGAGCGGGAAACACGCTGTTTTTGTTTGTTTGTTTGTTTGTTTGTTTGTTGACAGAGAGAGATCACAAGTAGGCAGAGAGAGAAGGAAGCAGACTCCCCGCTAAGCAGAGAGCCCAATGCAGGGCTCAATCCCAGGACCCTGAGATCATGACCTAAGCTGAAGGCAGAGGCTTAACCCACTGAGCCACCCAGGCACCCCAAAAAACACTGTTCTTACAGGAAAGGTGTGCGTTATCCATGAGAGTCGAAAAGTGGAACTAACTCAGGTTCACCAAGTGATGAACAAACAAACAAAATATGCCATGTCCACACTATGGAAATACTATGTGGCAGGCACCTTGGTAGCTCATTTGGCAAAGCATCTGCCTTCAGCTCGGGTCACGATCCCAGGGTCCTGGGATCGAGCCCTGCATTGGGCTCCCTGCTCAGCGGGGAGCCTGCTTCTCCCTCTCCCTCTGCTTGTGCTCGCTCTCTCTGTCAAATAAATAAATAAAATCTTAAGAAAAAGAAGAAAAGAAATATTACGTGGCAATCAAGAGGAATGTCGACCTGCTACTTGTTGGATCATGGGTAACGCTCCACATGAGGCTGAGTGAAAGCCGCCAGACACAAAAGGCCAAGCATCACATGATTCCTTTGAGGGGCAAGGTTCAGAAGAGGCAAATGCACAGAGACAGAAAGCAGATCGCTGGTTGGAGGTTAACAGGCAGCGGGAGAACGAGGGACGGACTGCTAATGGCCATGGTCTTCCTTTCTCGGGGGATGGAAATGCACTGGAACAAGGTCATGGTGATGTTTGCACAAATAGTGAATATACTCATAACCACGGAATTGTATACTTTAAAATGGTAAATGTTTTGTTCCATGAATTATATCTTAATTAGAAAAAAAGAAAGTCCTCCCCTGTCCAAGACCTCCCTCAGCAATCACCAAATAGACGCCTTGCCAGCCCTATACCATCTGGACCCTCTATCTGTTCTCCAACCTCTGTGCCCACAGCTCACTCCCCTCCAACTACACCAACCACATCCTCACCCCAGGGCCTTTGCACCCGCTGTTCCCATTATCAACAGAGCTCACTGCACATTTCTTTCAGCCTTTGCTCAACTGTCCTCCTTCCTTGGCCTTACAGTCCCTACCATTCCCCGTCCTACACCAATTTATCTCTCTCTTCAGCCTCCATCACTGTCTAACATCTTATGTATTTTGCCTGTTTTGTGTCATCTTCCTCCATTAGAAAGAAAGCCCCTACAGGGCAGGGTTCTTAGTGCCTCTCACTCACCTCTGCATTCCCAGGGCCTAGAGCAACATCTGACACCTAGCTGGGGCTCAGGCTTCCGGAGATGTCCCTCTGACTCCCTCCCATCTGTATACCTTTGTGCAAGCTGACTCTGCCACCCTGCCCAGGAAGAGGGGGAATCCACTCTTCCCTCCCCCTGAATCCAGCCTGGCCCATGACTTGCTCTGACCAATAAAACGGGTGCAAGAATATTTTGTGACATCATCAAGAGACCTTACAGCATCTGACTCACCCTCCTGGAAGACAACAGCCATGTTGACTAGTCCTGGCGATGCTGCCAGAGACCCCACAGGACAAGAGTGGCTGCGTAGAGGACTGAGACGCCCAGCCGGCACCCACCGCCTGGCTTGAGTGAGGCCGTGTTGCAGGACCCAGCGGAAGGCAGCCCCCCGACTAAGCCCAGCCCGCACTCTGGGGGCAGAACTGCTCAGGGGAGCCCCACAGACCTGCAAAACCATGTGCCATAATATGGTGGTTGTTTTCAGCCACGAAGACTTGGGGTAGTTTGGTACCAGGCGACTGGAAACCAATACAGTGCCCAGAGAACACCTGTTGCAGGAAAGGAGAGAAGGAGGGAGTGGGGAAGGAAAGAAAATGAGCAAGGGAAGGAGGGAGAAACCGGGCTACAACCTGAGGACAGCGGCCCAGACCGCTTTCCAGTCCCACCCCTGTGTGTTGGGCTGTGTGGGCTTAACTACACTCTGACATCTGTGTGCCTTGGTTTCCCATTTGAAAGCTGTGGGAAAACAATCCTCAGAGTCCGTCGTGAGATGGAAGCCGAGAAGGATCAATGAAGTAATTTCTTTGGGTCACTCTCGGCAAGTTGCCAAACCCATACAAAAGACAGGTGTGACTGGGAGCTACCAGAGTCTCTGCATTCGAACGCCACGGACACGAAAGCCAGCTAGGAAAGGAATACAAGGGAGTATGCTTTCTGGGCACTGCTTATTTTCAGTTTTTCACTTTTTGAAGAGACCTTCTACTTTTCTCTAGGAAACACAGCAGCACATGCAGGGTAGTGAATGGCCGCTAATACTCAGTTTCCAGGCAGAGAGACAACAGGGAGGGGTGGGGACTGGGGCTCACAGGAGAGCCCGTCCCCCTCTAAAGAGGGCAGCTGCTCCTTGACTCCAGCAGAGTGAACCAGGGGGTGAGGCGCCAAACTTGTTTTGTTCAAGGCAGACAGTGACCCAGGAATGTAGGCAAACTTTCCAGGTTTGAGAGTTCAAAACCCCCTAACTTAAAACACAGTATGACAGCCAAACAAACCTGTCTGCTGGCTGAATGTGGCCTTTGAACCACGGGCCCGTGTCTTTTTTTTTTTTTTTTTAAGATTTTATTTATTTATTTGACAGAGAGAGAAGTCACAAGTAGGCAGAGAGGCAAGCGGGGGGTGGAGGGTGGGAAGCAGTCCCCCTGCTGAGCAGAGAGCCCGATGCGGGGCTCCATCACGGACCCATGTCTTTAAAACACAAGGATATATAGGGCACCTGTGTGGCTCAGTTGGCTGAGCATCTGACTCTTGGTTTCAGCTCAGGTCATGCTCTCAGGGTTGTAGGATTGAGCCCTGCATGGCATGCGGCTTTGTGCTCAGCGGGGAGGCTGCTTCTCTCTCTCCCTCTGCCCCTCCCCCGGCTAGTGTGCGCATGCGCTGTCTCTCTCTCTCAAATAAATAAATAAATCTTAAAAAAAAATAAATCAATAAAACGTAAGCATATATGAATTGTCCAGAAGAGGCAAATCTATAGAGACAGAAAGCAGACCGAGGAGGACCGGGGAGCAGGAGCGAGGGGTACAGGGTTAATCCCCGGGGTAACGATAATGTTCTAAAATAGATTCAGGTATATCGTTGCACAACTCTGTGAATAAACAAAAAGCCATTAAATTGTACACTTTCATTGTGTAGTGTATGTATTACATCGCAATAATGCCATTTACACACAAACACACACACACATGCACGCACGCATGTTCGAGAATCCTCCTAGGCAACCACAAGGTGCATCCAGCCAGGCCAGGAAACAGGGTAACACTTTCAGAGAAGCCAGACATCGGATTTTTTATGAGAAAACTCCCCCTTTATAGAATTTGGCAACCACTTAGCCCTTTTCAAATCGAATCACGGTGCCAGCCAGAGGACACCCACCTATAGCCACTTTGAGTTCCAGGGCGGGTTTTTCAGCTTTTTCTGATGCCACACCCGCTGCCTGCCCCTGCCCCGGGGCTTCCTCCATCCAGGCGGGGCCAGGGGTTCCCAAGGACATGACCTGGGTGGAATGGAAGCCACCCGAGGACCGTGGGGCCTGCCCTCACCCTGGGCACGCCAGCAGGACTGTCACCTCTTCTCCCGCAGCAGCTGTGGTGGTGCCTTCAGAGGACAGCGAAGTAAAGTCTTTTTAACGTCAGTGTCCACTTTTCCACCAGCCTGACAGAAGACAGAAACAGCAGCCTCCTCTCTGTGCGCAGGACGGAAAGGCCCGAGGGATGTTCGAAAGCCCCTGGGAGCCGAACCCAGGAAGGACCTGACATGCTCAGAGAAACCCACTTCCCAAAGAGGGGACATAGGAACTCCTTCCTCTCCGGCCCCAAAACGGAGCAAACAAGAGTGCCCATCCAGGCCTCAAGGGACCCTTGACTTTGAGGTTTCAGCCACTCCACTCTGCTTGCCTTCACCCTGGTTTCAAAAAGGGTTTACTTGGCAACAGCAACCAAAATTTAAAACACAGGTACCCTTGGGCCCAGGAAATCCCCTGCTAGGTATTTATCTGGCAGATATACTTGCACAAATGCAACAGTGTGTGTGCAGAGCTCCTCCTGCAACAGGCTTTGTGGGAGTAAAGAAGCCACGTAACCTAAATGCCCATCAGCAGAGAAATGGCTGTCGGACCCGCAGTCCAGACGATGTAATTCTGCTGAGCAGCTAAAAATAATCGGGCAGCCCTGTGTGTGCTCATCGGGAACATCTCCAAGACAAACTGAGTGGAGGAAGCAGGATCCACCAACGGAAGGCTACAGGTGGGGATGGGGAAGGACCTGTCATGCCTGCGAGAAGGGGACACGATCAGGAACAGTGGTGACCTCCGCTTGGGCAGCAAGAGGCTGGGGACCTGGGTGGGAGGAAGCTTCCTCACCACTCCTTGGCCACTGGGACCTTGGAATTTTGTGACAAGTGCGTATACTTATTTTCTGAAACAAAACTTATTTTTTACTTTTTTTTAAAGATTATATTTATTCATATATTTGTGTGTGAAAGAGAGAGAGCAAGCATGCACACAAGCTCTAGAAGCAGGAGGCAAAGGGAGAAGCAGGCTCTCCACTGAGCTGGGAGCCCCATGCAGGACTTGATCCCAGGACGCTGGGATCATGATCTGAGCTGAAGGCAGAGGCTTAACTAACTGAGCCACCCAGGTGCCCCTAAAACAAAACTTATCTTAAGAGCAAAACCAACCCCAGTTTACTTTAAAAGAACCCCCAGGGCAGCACCTGGGTGGCTCAGTCATTGAGTGTCTCCCTCTGGATCAGGTCATGATCCCGGGGTCCTGGGATTGAGCCACGTATCCATCTCTCTGCTCAGTGGCGAGCCTGCTTCCCCCGTCTTACTCCCCCTGCTTGTGTCCCCTCTCTCGCGGTGTCCCTCTGTCAAATAATACATAAAAAATCTTTAAAAGAAAATAAAAAATAAAAGAACCCCCAAGCCACATTTCCATCACACTTGCAGCAAGGAATGAGTTCAGAACCCAAGGCCACTTACGCGAACTGGTGGCTCACAGGGACGCAGGCTCAGCAACTGGGTTTTGCAAACCGAGAGCTGGAACCTGCAGCCGGCCTCGTGCGCGCAGGGCAGGGTGAGCGCCAGGTTTCTAGGTCTCCATGAGGCCGTGGTGAGTGAAAACTCGTATCTTCAGCACCAACGAAGGGCCTAAAAGGGCCAGAATCCCCACTGCCCGACACTGTCCCGAATAATTACTGTGCATCAACCCCCACACCTACTCTGTCCCTAAGGACAGAAGTGTCTCTCACGCATTCTCCCTCCCAGCACCCAGCAAGGGGTGTGCTCGAGACACACCTGCAGAATGAGGGAATGAACCACGGCCGTGGATGTTCCCAGCCTGCTAACCACGGGCCAGGACCCACGCCACGTGTTTCCTGCAGATTTGCTCATCCAACCCCGCTAACTGCTGTATGAGACGGCCAGGCTGGCCATCAGAATCCCCATGGGAGAGTTCACCAGCCCAGCCCTGCGCCTTGTTCACAGGGGGCCCCCACGATCAGCAACCACACTGACTTCCCAGCACGCCCATCAGAATAGAGAGCTTTCAGAGGGTCAGTTTCCACGTGGCAGTTTCCAGTGAAATCAGACTACCCAGGGCTGAGGGGGGGTGTTGGGGGTGGTACACACAGCAGGCCCCAAAAAGATTTTTTTTTAAGATTTTATTTATTTATTTGACACAGAGAGAGAGATCACAGTAGGCAGAGAGGCAGACAGAGAGAGAGAGGGAGAAGCAGGCTCCCCGCTGAGCAGAAAGCCTGATGCGGGGCTTGATCCCAGGACCCTGAGATCATGACCTGAGCTGAAGGCAGAGGTCCAACCTCTAAGCCACTCAGGCACCCCCCAAAAAGATTTTTTTTTGAAAATCCCCAGATGACTCCAACCTTCAGCAAAGTTTGGGTACCATGCCTTACTTCAGGGCTCTTGACCTCGGCTATGCCCCGCCCCACCCCTGGAGACAGCTTCCCTTTTATCTTCTATTTATAGGTGCATGAAATAGGTGTGGGGTTTTCTGCCGTGTAAGTTGCTGTATACACCGCACACATCTCTGTGCCCCTTGCCTTTCTGCCCGGAGCTGGGCGCCGCAGGCCACCATGAAGGGCCACCCAGAGCTGACTCCCCCTGCAGCCGTCAACTGTCTACTGTGCGGACGCATTGCTGTTAACTGGCCTGGCTGCCGGGCACTGATGTCCTTCCGATCTTTCAGAACCTCTGTTTTAAAGCTTCTCAGTCGGTCCTGACAGTCAGCCAGCCTGACCCTCCCACAAAGCAGGGACGTCCTATGAGAAGAGGTCGTTCAGACCCAGGTGTGGCTCCTAACACAGGGCAGAAAGACAGGAACTTCCTTCTGAGAGAGGCTGCCCCCTTCAAGCACCCACCTTGGCCCCTCACATCCTAAAGGTTCTGATTCAGGGAACATTTTCAGCTCAGGCCACATCCCCTCAGACGGCCACGTCTGTGGTCCCCCTGCTCCCGCGCCAGCCCCTGCAACACATTCGAGAACTGCAGCCGTGAGGCCAGGAACCTGATCATGGCTTTCCCCTGCCGATGGCCAGTGCACCCCTGCTCACGGCCAGCACCCTAGGATCGAATCCAGATCCCTCCCCATGGCCCTGTGCCCTGGTCTCGCCCCGCCCACTCTCGCCCTTGGCTGCCGAGGTCCCCCCACACCCTGTGCCTCATGTTTGCCCCTTGGGCCATGCACGTACTGCTGGAGCTTTGCCAGATGGTTCCTTCCAACCCTCCCAGCATGTCCATCATCGTCCCTCTGCTGTCCCCTTCACGGCACTGGGCACCATTTAGTTCTGCTCGATCGTGACCAGTGCGCTCATCTCCCTCTCCGCAGTGCCAGTCCTTCAGGCCAGAAACCCCCTTGGCCTTACGGGCCTCTCCCTGGTCCCCTGCCCAGCACAGAGCCTGGCACACACGGGACTCACCATAAAGATCTGAGGAATAAAGGAACACGGAACTGCACTTTGAGACGGGGCATCTGAACATCCCCTCACCTGAACACCAAAAGAGGACCAGCAGGTCACAAGGACACATGACCGGGGGAGGGGGGGGGGCACAAGCACATGGTGTTCACAGGTTGGACATACTCTCTTTGATTTTTTTTTCTTTTTTTCATGAAACTCCAGAGCATCTTTGGCTAGTTTAGGTTTTCCTACTTTAGTCTAAACACGTGGTTTGGAAAAGTCATTCCACTTTCTCCCTATGTGATGACAGAAAAATCAAAAGTTCAAGGTCAAGGGTAAATGGTAACTGATGCTACGGGGAAGCTTCAGTACGGGGAAGACAATAGGGAGGAGTGGGGACTGTGGCAAACAGGGACCCAGACCTACCAGAACAACTAATGTTTTATTTTACTTCATTTTTGTAAGTAGGCTTTATGCTCCATGTGGGGCTTGAACTCCTGACCCTGAGATCAAGGGTCACCTGCTCCGGGCTGGCTGGGCTCGTGGAGCATGTGACTGTTAATCTCAGGGTTGTGAGTTCAAGCCCGGCACTGGGCATAGAGCTTCCTTCAGAACAAAACAAAACACAACAACAAAGCCTGATATTTTAAATAAACCAGAAACTTGGAGTTTTTCACAGGAGTGCTCCATTTAAGAAGCCCTATGTTGCCAGATCCAGTTACTTTAGACTGCGGGACTCAGCACTGGAGCCAGGAGTTGGCAACCCCCGCTCTAGTCCACCTGCGGTTAACAGAACCAGGTGTTTTCTCCGCCTTCAGCCTCTGCTCACTCAAGCAGAGACCCTGGGCCTCGGAAAGTGCTGGCCTGATGTCCTTCCAACCGGGCCACAAACCTCACAAGCCTGTCCTGTGTCCCAGCACAGGAACCAAAGAGGACTTTGAAAGAGCCTGGCCAAGGATTCACCCATGCGTGGGTACCGACGCTCCGCCATTTGGGAGGGCCCTGAGCGACCTGTCCTCGTAAATCAGAGCACACCCGAGAGGCAAACATCTCTCTCTCTGCCATCTTGAAGCAGCTTCTCGAGACTGGCCTGAAACTCCCCCACAAAAGAGGAAGCTCAAACCAGAAAAAGAGAGAAAGTAAAACACACAAAAAACTGGTTGAACAGAATACCACAAAGGCACCAAAAACAGTAAAACACTCACCTGCCCACCAGTGTCAGCCAGCCATGCTGCAGCCTCAGCGCTTCTGCCCTCCTGACCACACCTCCCACGGCTGCCCCTCCCGCAGGTTGCTCTCCCATCCCGAAGGGCATCCTGCTTCCTTCCACCCCAGGGCCTTTGCAGGTTTTGGTCCCTCTGCCTGGGTGATTTTTCTCCTCGTAGCCTAGCCAGCTCTCATTCACACTTTAGGGTTCAATCTAAAATGCTGCCGCCTCAAGGCAGCCCTCCCTGACTGCACCCCAACAAAGTCAGGTCCCTGGGCTGCTTCTTTCTTGCACATTCCTCAGTGGGTACCACTCAGGTCTCCGCTTCCCTGGAGAGACCTTGCCCGCCCCGTCTTGCTGACTCACACAGATACCCTCTAACACACCACCACATGTTTGCTCCCAGGGCTGCTGTCCCTCATCTAGAGCTTTTTTTTTTAATTTTTAAAAAATTTTATTTATTTATTTATTTATGTTTTTAAAGATTTTATTTATTTATTTGACAGAGAGAGGTCACAAGTAGGCAGAGAGGCAGGCAGAGAGAGAGGAGGAAGCAGGCTCCCTGCTGAGCAGAGAGTCCGATGCGGGACTCCATCCCAGGACCCTGAGATCATGACCGGAGACGAAGGCAGAGGCTTTAACCCACTGAGCCACCCAGGCGCCCCCCCCCCCCACATCTAGAGCTTTTGTGTGTGACGTGTCTATGGTCTGATGGTGTCCTGAGAGCAGGCCCCCTGCGTGTTTCACTGCTGTCCCCAGCTCCTGGCACAGACCAGAGGTTCAAGGTGTTGAAGACAGAAGGGCCCACTTCACTAGGAACCCCAGGACACCTCTAGCACTGGAGCTGGCTGGTCTGGGACCCATTTAAAAGCCAAAAGTGGCCCCAGGAGAAGGGCCCAGCTGTCCAGGCCTGTTCCCAACCCAGATCTCCCTTTTCCAGCTCACTGACCCATCTGCAAACAGCCTCAGCACGGGGACCCGCTAATGAATTAAACTTTAAGTAGAGGTTACAAGTGACTCTGCTCCCGCAGTTTCTGCTGCTTCTGGTAAATAAACTTCAGCCAGCGCTCTAAGTGGGTTTATTGCCGCACCGAGCTGCAGGGAGCAGGGCTCTTCATTACGTCCCTCACAAACGAGGGTGAGCCAGCCCGTGTCTGAGTTAAAGAGAGCCCTGAGTGAGAAAATGAAGTTAACACACGCAGTTTGTCTTGAAGACTGTCCCTAATAGAGACAAAATGAAGCTGAGGTTTAGCCGCTGGGCACAATGACATCTCTCTGCTGAGAGCAAGGCAGAGAAGGAACGAGAAACACGCTCACGTTCCTTAAACCAGTGAAAAACTGTAGACACCCCAAAAGCGTGTCCCTGGGGGCAGAGGTCATAAATTACGGCCCCTCCAATGGGCGGTGCTGATTCTGCAAGGGCCTCTGTTTTCTCAGCCATACAAGCCACCCAAAAACCTCCTGGCCACTGGGTCGGTGGGAACAAGGCATAGCACACAGCTAGCACATAGTATGTGCCCAGGAAACAGGAGTAATTATTACTTCATTGTGGGATACTAGGAAGCCAAAGAATGTTGGCACCTGTGCTCTCCAACACAGAAGCCACCAACCTCATATAACTATTAAACACTTAGACTACGGCTAGTCCAAATGGAGATACGTTGTAAGTTCAGTAGGAAAGCCTGATTTAGGAGCGCCTGGGTGGCTCAGTTGGTTAACTCTTGATTTCGGCTCAGGTCATGATCTTGGGATCATGAGATCGAACCCCAGGACCGGCTCCAGGCTGGGAGAAGATTCTGCTTAAGATTCTCTCTCCCTGGCCCTCTGTCCTTCCCCACCCCCCACCCCCCTCTCTCCCCCTCTCTCAAAAAATAAATAAATAAATAAACAAAAAGCCTGATTTTGAAAACCTAACACATAAAAAAGTAAAAATCTCATTTAAATTGTTTTACATTGATTACATATTAAAATGATTGACATTTTGGAGGCACTGTTATTTTAAGTGTAATGGGGCTAATTTCACCTGTTTCTTTTTCCTTTTTTATGTGGCTCCCAGAACATTTCAAATTACATGAATGGCTCATATTCGTGGCTCAGATTATATTTCTATTGGACAGCTCTTATGGATACATTCTGACATGAAAATATGTCCATGCTATTTTGTGAAATTGAGATGTGATTCACATACCATAAAACTCACCCCTTAAAAGTGTACAATTCTGTGGTTTTTAGTGTATTCACGAAGTTGCGCAACCATCACTACTAATTCCAGAACATTTTCATCACCCTGAAAAGCCCTGTCCCTTATCATTAGCAGTCACTCCCTATTTGTTCATGCGATTTTGAGTGGAAAAAAGCAACCTGCAGAACAGCATTACAGTATCAAGTGGGGTTTTATAAAAACTAACACGTAGCATTACTAATATGTATGCATACGCACATTTGAAAATGCATTTTTTAAGCATCTGGAATGAGGCACACCACACTGTTGGTGATGGTTATCTCTGGGGACTGGAGTTAGGGACCCAGAGAAAAAGGAGAGGGTGCTCACCCTTTATTTGCTATAGTTCTGTCCTGCTTTTGAGATTTAAAAAGAGAATGAGTTGAATTCAAGCCTTAAATAACTCCTGGACGACTTGGATAAATAACTTTTTCACGGCACTGTTAACAGACTGGCTTCAGCTGGAAGATGAAGGGCCTAGTTTCAGATCTACTTTTTATTCTGTGCTTTTAAAATAGAAAGTACAGATAGAGACGAGGTATTTTCCCTCTTAGCAACAGCAGGACCAAGGCCCAGGGCTTCCCCGCACAGACGCAGCCCGCCCGCCTCCTCCAGGCCCGGGGCCCCTGGCTCGCAGCGAAGTGGGCTGAGCGCCCGGCGGGGGGCAGGACCCGGGGGCGGCCTCCCCAGGGCCCCGCCTGGCAAAGGGCAGCGGCTGCCTGCGCGCCTTGCTCCACAGTCCCCGCCGATGCTGGGAGCCCTGACCGGGAAGCGACGCGAGTCTGCGACCCCGGGAGCCTTTATCCGCTGGAGGAGGGAGCGGTGCGACCTGCCGCGTATCTCTGGGCCGCGCCTCCGGCCCCTGTGCCGGCTGTGAGAGATGCGGCGGGGACACCAAGGGTTCGGGTCCCGGCGCTCCGGAGGCCGCACCCACCCTTTCCTGCCGCGGGGTGCAAGAGCCCAGACCCTCAACCCCGAGACGCGCCTCCCCCACCGCCATCCCCTGTCCCCTACCTCGGCCCCGGGCTCGGGGGTCAGGAAGAGCGCGAGCTCGCGCGCCCCGCTGCGCACGGGCTCCGGCGGGTCGGCGTCCACCAGCAGCATCAGGAGCGCGACGGGGTCCAGCTGGAGGAGGCTGCTGGGGAGCCGGTGGCCGCGTCCCGGCCTCGGAGCCCCGCCCCCGACCGGCTGCATGCCCCGTGGCCCGCCTGGAGGAGGCGGGGCAGGTGCGCACCGGGCCTCGGCCCCCACGCGCCTCCCCGAGCGCCGGGCCGAGTGGGCAGCGCCACCCAGTGGCGCTCGGTGCTCACTGCGCCCGGCCCTCGCACCACCTGGTAAAGCAAAGCTTCTCAAACTCGCCTGCCCATTGCCATCACCTGGGACCCTTAGAACTTCCAAAGTCCCGCCCACACACAGTCTCTGGGGTAGGGACCAGGGCACCAGTGTTTATTGAAGTTCGCCCGATGATTCCAACACACAGCCGAGTTTGAGAACCGCGCGTAGAGACCACCCCTTTCCCCTGGAATCCGGGCGGAGCCACGGTTCCCAGCCCCCATGGCACTTTAGACTGCCCCGGGGAGCTTTCAAAAGCCCGGAAGCCGGGCCTCACCCGGGCCGATCCAGCCGGAACCCCTGGGGGTGGGGCTTGGGCATCAGTAGTTTTTAAAGCTCCCCGGGTGTTTCCAGCATCCAGGAAAGAGAACCGCCATCCAGAGGATCCTTTCATTTAAAGACCAAAGCCCCGCCCCCAAGGCCGCCCTAACTCCAGCATCTTGTTTGCGCCGGGCGGATTGTCCTGGGTATTAGAGAAACTGGCCTTAGCGGCCTTTCCCTCCCAGGAGCAGCTTTTAAAATAAACTCCCCAGGGAATTCGTGAATTCTCTAAGCTTGGACGCCCCCCCACACATACACACAACACATACAGCCCTGGGAGGCTTGTGTAGACCCTCTATAGAAGCTGAAGAGGGCGGGGTGCATCCCCCCCACACCAAAAAAAAAAAAAAAAAAAAAAAAAAAATCCGAATGAGGAAAATCCAAAAAATGGTGAAGAGGTCTGGGGAAATCTAGAGTTCTCATTTCTCCTATGAGGGCTTTTTTTTTTCTTTTTCTTTTTCTTTTTAATGTTGCATGCGTGGAACAAAATCAGGCTGGGCTTAGGGTTATTAATAAATATCGGCGACGCCCCCCGTTCCTCGCTCCCCCACCCAATCCCGGTTAAATCTGCATGTGGAGTTTATCTGACCGCCCCAGGTAGGAGGCGTGAGCTCCTGCTTCCTCCAGCTTGTGGGTGAACTGTCCCCGTCCAAGCTGTACAATTCCCACTTCCACATCTGCTTCCCGCTCATTTCTCCACATCTCGGCTCAAACATTCAGGCCTTCAGGTCAGGGTCGCTTTCTGGAAAAATCTTGGGAAAGATCTGGGCCGCAGGTGGTTCGTTAAAGGATTTGGTAGGAACTCACGGAACCTGGATGTGGCCGTTCATTACCGTCGTGATGTTCCTGATGCTCGGAGCCCTTGCTCTCATCACACAAGATCCCCAGGAATCAAGACCAGCCCCTCACCGCGACAGGCGAGCTGGGATCCTCAGGAAAGCCCAGGACTGACTTCAGATGACTTCAGCAAACTTTCCCCGGTGGATGAGACTCACGAACAAAACGCTAACAAGGGAAGAAAAAAAAAAAGACATGTTGCAGAAGGCTCCGTAGGGCACTCTGCCATTAACATAAAGGTTTAAAAACATGCAAAACCACACTCTATATTGTGTATGGATACAGCCATATGGAGTAAAAGGCGAAAGCTGCGCCTGGGAGCGGTGCGGGCCCCATTCAGGAAAGCGGTGGGGGGAGGAGGGGGGAGGCGGCAGATGAACGGGGTTGCAGTTAGATCCCTAACGTTGGTGGCTATCGGAGTTAAACCTACTGGATGCCCAGAATGACTCACTAAAAGCAAGGCCAATAAAAGGCCTGGGATATTGGCTGAAAGGGGAGGGGGCTCAGACCCCCTTGGCCCAGGAATTGGGGTGTCTGCGGAAGGATCCGGCCTGTTCCCCAGCGTCTCAGCGATTTCTACCCTGGGCTGAGTTGGCTAGCTAACAGTCATTTTGCTGTCAGGTTTTTTTTTCCCCCCCTAAATGTGTGATTATGCCTTAGAAACATTTGCTAAAAATACAGATGCCCGGAGCCCTCCCCCAACTTTCTGAATCCGAATCTCTGAGGAGCTCCAGGCATCTGCCTCTTAACAGCCCCGCAGGTTCTTCTGATGCTCGCCAAAGTGTCAGAAGGACCCCTATTCGGGGTCTCCCTCTTGCTGCGGGCGTTACCCAGGGACCCCCGTGGGAGGTCACGTCCATGGTTTTCAACGAAAGGGACTGACTGTGGAACGATCTCCTGGCGGCTTGGTGGTGCCTGGCTGTGCCCCAGCGCCCTGCCCCCAGTTCCCAGCTCTTGGGGAGACCCAGGGGCAGGCAGCACGCCTGAGGCCTGGCATGCAGCCTGCCAGGGCCGCACCCTGCCCAAACCAGTTTGAACCAGCTGCAGGGATGGAGCCGTGGCGTGTCCCCACGAGCTCCCTCTGGCGCCCAAGCCGGGCTCCAAGCTGCGGCTCTGGTCTCCCGCTTGGGAGTCCTCCGCGGGTGCGGGCCGCGGCCCCTCTTCCAGCCTGGGGGTGGGGGTGCCAGAGGCGGCCAGGCCCGCAAGGCCCCCTGGAGCCGTAGTAGGAGTCCCTAGCTGGGCCCCCGGGGTCACAGAGCCTGCCACCCCATACCCCACCCCCATCTGGCTTCCCCTCCAGTTACAAAATGGTTGCTTGTTTGTGTCTTCCCAAGGTCAATTCTCCCAGTCCAGTACTCGGGCATACAAGGTTCAAGATTAGCAATGGTTCCCAAGCTTGGCAGCACCTCGGAAACTCCTGGGAAGCTTCCAGAAAATACTGATGCCCAGTCCTCACCGCCAGAGATTGTGATTTAATTGGCCTGGGGCGTTGCCTCGGTTTGGAGACATTTAACAGATCCCCAAGCGATTCTAATCTATACTGTTCCAGTGCTTGCTTAACTCTGTGGGCGCTGCTGACCGAAGGGTCCCTGTATCTACCACAGTCCCCATGGCCAGCGTGTCCTTTACACTTACAGCAGGACAGGCGCTGTCTACAGAGACAGGCCCTGTCGAATATCGACCACACCCTGTGAGGTAGGTAGGTGGGCCTTGCTGTGAGCCCATTTCACAGATGAAGAAACTGTGACAGAAACAAGAGAGGCTAAACCACTTGCCCAGCATCATACCTATTATAAGCAAGAGCCAGGATTTAAGCTCAGACAATCCGATTCCAGAACCCAACTCCTTACCTGCCTCTCACACATCCTGCCTCCTACAAGATAACTCCTTTGGGTTCCTGTTGCTGCCTCCCTACTTGTAGCCTGGCCTGTTAGAAGAGTCTTGCCGCCCCGCCCCGTGCCAGGCCGCCCTCTTCAGGGCCCTCCCTCTACAGCACATTCTAGCCATCTTCTTTCTTGCTCAGAAACCTTCGGTGGCCACACCCCTGGCCCTGCCTTTCTCCTTGAACCCTAAAATGACAAATGGGAGCCCATGGAGTGGGGTCAGGAATCGGGGGAGTCAGGAGCGGCATGTGGAGTGTGAACCATATGGGGACCTCGCTTTTGGGGTCTCCTCATACTGCGTGCCCTGGGTGTCTTGCTTGCCTTATCTGAGTCCTGACCCTCCCCAAATTCCTTCTTTGAACCTAAACCCCACGTTAGGAGGTAGGGCCTGTGGGAAGTGATCAGGTCATGAGAGAAGAGCCCTTGGGAATGGGAGGGGTGCCCTTATCCAGGATACCCCGGAGAGCTCTCCGCCCCTTCCACCAAGTGAGGACGCAGTGAGAACCCGGCAGCCCAGAAGCTGGCTCTCACCAGACATACGATCTGCTTCTCGATCTTTCCAGCCTCTGGAACCACGAGAAATAACCGTTGTTTATAAGTCATGGTCTGTGGGATTTTGTGAGAGCAGTCTGAACAGACTAAGACATCTGCATGTTTAATGTGGATAACATCATGTTTAAAGATATATCTTTTGGGGCTCCTGGGTGGCTCAGTGGGTTAAAGCCTCTGCCTTCCGCTCAGGTCATGATTTCAGGGTCTTGGGATCAAGCCCCACATCGGGCTCTCTGCTCAGCAGGGAGCCTGCTTCCTCCTCTCTGCCTACTTGTGATCTCTGTCTGTCAAATAAATAAAATTTAAAAAAAAAAATTATTTGAGAGAGGGAGAGCTCCCGAGGGAACAGCAGAGGGAGAGGGAGAGAAAATCTCCAGCAGGCTCTGCACTGAGCATGGAGCCAGACATGGGGCTTGATCTCACAACCCCGAGATCACAACCCAAGCCCAAACCAAGAATCAGATGCCTAGGCACCCCAACAGGTGGTCTTTTACAGTTCACGTGGACATTCAGACTTCTGGCCTCTCCTGACAAGAAAGGAAAGATCTGGAAACCACGAGCCTGCACTGGGACATGGCAGTACTTGGCCAGTGAAGGAGCTGCCCCAGTCTGCCAGTCTTCCGCATGCCCCCCAGCCCCCGTCACTGTCTCTAACTGACCTGTCGGCCCCTAAAGGTGTCTGGGTTTCGCGCCCCCCCCCTCCCCGGATTCCCTGGACACGGCCCCACATCTGTGCCCAGCATTCCCAGTCTGCAACGCCCTGCCTTTCCCAGAGCTGTTTCGGCCTGTCTTCAGGGACCTGGGGTTCTCCGCTGCAAGCAGATGTGCCCTTTAGGCTTGCTTTCTGAGACCTTCCACCTTCAAGGTCGCAAATCTGCCCCCTAGACAGCAAGTTCCTGGAGGACGGAGAATATGTTCCATGCATTTTTTTTTCTTTTTTGCCAAGGGGGTCCAGTGGCCTGCCTTTGCACATAGGAAGTCCTCAATAAACACATATATCTAAAATGTGAAGTTCCTCTCCTGCTTAGCATCTCTGTTTCCCACTAGCAAACTAATTTAGAACACAACCCCTCTTCAAAGAGGCACAGTGAAAAACCAGGTTTTGAAATTCTTACCTGAGAGGGGCAGGACACAGCAAGAGCACGGTCCCATTCTTTGCCTGCAAAGGAAAGCTTCGAATTCTCTGCAGTCATTCGACAGGGGTTTTTTCCAATCTCTTTCCCTTCCAGAACAGAGCTACACAAAGGGTCTCAGAGTCTGGGAGGCAAGGGGCAAGGTTCAAACTGCTCGTCACGTCCATGTCCACATTTAGCTCTACAGCTAGAGCCAGCCTGGATTTGAGAAGCCGGAGGAGAATCGGGGGTTTGGAGGAATGAGGACTTCTCCCCCTTCCAGCTACTGAGATGGGGGTGGGGGGGTCCTGGGTCATTTTCCCTGGCTTCAGCTCCACAGAAGGGGTGGGGGGGGAGTTGCTGCTTGATGCACAGAGGTCCGAAGTGCGGGACTGGGTCACTGAGGTGCGAGCTGAGTGCTTCCAGGGACTTCTCTTTCAGGGCTCACAGCCACCCTGAGCATTGCTCCGCCTGGGGCCCGTCGCCTCTCAGGAAGAGAGCCCGGTGTGTTCCAGGATGCTAACACCTAGTGCATCTGACATCCCAGGCAGCAGCTCCAGGGCGAACTGGGGCAGCACCCGTCATCACACTTGGCATTTCTCGGCAAAATGTGTGAATATTCAAAGTGAGCTGAATAAAGGCTTTAAATAAGCCACAGGTCAGTTCAGCTTGGGCTTTGCTGGCCAGTGAATGTCTGCTGAACTGCATGGGGAGGGTGATGGCTTTTAGAGTTTCCTGGATTTCAAAATTACAAAAAAGGTACTGTAGACTCATTTTCCTGTTTTACGTTTGGGGAAACTGAGACTCCACGGCCCAGGTACATGCATGTAACAGTGAAGCAGAGTCAAGGTTTGGACCCACAGGCTTTCCAGGATCACACATGGAGATGGATCAGAGCACATCAGAAGACGCTAGAAAAAAGAAAAAAAAAAAAAAAGACACTAGAAAGCTAGCACTTTTTTTTTTTTTTTTTTTTTTGCTAAAGATTTTATTTATTTATTTGACAGAGAGCGAGAGCACAAGCAGGGGGAGAGGCAGACAGAGAGAGAGGGAGAAACTGACTCTCCGCTGAGCAGGGAGCCCAATATGGGACTCGATCCGAGGACCCTGGGATCATGACCTGAGCCAAAGGCAGATATTAACGGACTGAGCCCCCCAGTTGTGCCCCCAAAACAGTATTCTTTACACAATCTGGGGCATCTGAATATATTTGCTTTTCTGTTTTAGGAATGTGTATCTCCGTTCACTAGGATTCAAAGGTCCTTTTCTGTCCTTGGAGCACATGGTACAGCCTTGTGCATACAGAAGGTACTCCATAAAGGATTCAGCTGCTCTATAAGAAACCTGCTGTCATTTCAGCAGCAAACAAAGAGGCTGAGAGGGGCCCAGGTTGTAGCAATGGCCAAAAATAAACACAACGAAATTTCCGAGGGGGATAAAGGCATTTCCCTTAATCACAATGTGGGAAACCCTGTCTTCAGCAGTTCAATTGACAAATACAGGGAAGTTTTAAATTAGTCTGGAGTTTAACTTAAGACAGTGAAATAACACACCTGCTAAAAGGCAAATGAGAAAGAGGATGCTTTTCTGAAAAATGCGGAGCAAAGAGCTAAAAGCAGAATGTCCTTTGGCCCCAGATGGCCCCTGCTGGGTACACAGCGTAGCTTTGAGAGGGGCCAGTGCCTGGGGGCGAACTGCACAGACTTCAGAGTCAAACCGGCCCACCTAAAAGCCGCGTGACCTCGGTGGAGTTTCTTAACTTCTCGGTGCCCGAGTGTCCTCATCAGTAGAAGGGCATCCTGCTACCCCTTCCCGCCGCTGAAAAGATTCAACGAGCTCATCTCTGCAAACTGCTTCAGTGTCTGCAATATAGCTAGCGCTCCATCAGGTCCGCAGCACAAGCGGGCTATGGGCGAGGCAGAGTGTTTCCAAAGGAGGGCAAGGAAAATGGCCAGAAAACTAACAGGTGAAGCCGCCCGGCCAGGGATTTGTCACGGAGGATGCACTGGATAGGTCTCTGTTGAGACAAACCGAATAGAAAGTCCTGTCACGTGACGCCCGTTTGAAGGAGCTGGCGCAGCTCTGCGCGGAGAAAGCCTGGATTGTGGGAAGGAAGATCACGAGGAAGGAGTCAGTGAGTTCCGCCGGAGACACAAAAAGCCGGAGAAACCCCACCCGCATCGGCGGCGCAGGCCGGTCTTTGCAGAGCGCTGGAACGCCACCGTGGGAAGGGCGCCCTCTGGTGTTGGCACTGCGCAGCGGCCGAAGGAGGCCGAGTCCTTCAGCAGGCCCCGAGGTTCCTGGCCGCTGGGGTCTCTGCCCCTTGTATAATCCCCAGGTGTGGGGGGGATCAGTGGATATGACGGGATATGACTCCTGTGATTAGGTCACTGATTAGCTGGCCTTCAGTGAATCAAAGGGAACATCCTGGGTGGGCCTGACCTAATCAGGTGGGCCTTGAAGGAGAATTTGGAGGTCAGAGATGAGAGAAGTTCCAGAGAGAGACACTCTTGCTGAGCTGGAAGAAGGCAGGCAGCCATGCTGCACACTGTCCATGGGGGCCACGGGGCAGGGTTCTGCCGGTGCCCCCAGGACTCCTGCACTTTGGACCTATACCTGTGGGAACGGCAGCCTGAATGCATTTCGATGTGGACCCAGGCTGCCGAGAGGCCCTCCGAGTCAAGGACCCGGGTCGTCCACCTGGCCCGTGGAAAGTGGGGTCACAGATGTGTGTTTTGTCAAGCCTCTAAGACTGTGGGAATTTGTTATGTAGCAGTAGAAACAGGTGCGGGGGCGTGAGGGGTACCTGGACACGAGGGGAGAAGTTTCTAAAAGTGAGGCTTACACTCCAAGTAGTGAGTCCCCACTGATGGGACCACTCAGACCATCAGGCTGCCAGGTCCCTGTCCCCAGCACGTAGTAGAGATGGGGTTTCTGCTTGAGGAAGCCAGATGACCTGGGGTGGTGTAGAACGCATCTGTTTTCGATGACAAAATGTCGACAGGTAGATCAGTGCCTGTCAAGCGGGGATGCACCCGGGGAAGGACACACCCCCTGGGGATTCTGTGGAAGGAGCAGACTGCGATCAGACCCGAGACTACCACCCTTCCCGAGACGTGGACCAGAAGCCCGCAGGATTTCTGAGGGTCTCCAAGTGTTTCCTCTTCCAAGCATTTGCTTTTTATCTTCTTTCCAAGGGTGTGATGGGGTATCAAGTCCAGGAGAGTATTAGCTCCAGGAGGACAAGAACCGAGTTTCCCTGTTCAGTGCTATGACCCCCCGCCATAAACTCTGCATTGTAAACGGTTGGCACGTTTTGAATGAATGAGGTTTGTGAATCGCTTTTTAATAGCTTTATTGAGCTATAACTTGCATATCGTTCAGTTCATGTATTTAAAGAGCGCCACTCAATGGTGTATACTAAAGTATGTTCACAGAGTTGTATGACCATCATCACAATCAATTTTAGGATACTTTCATCACCCCAGAAAGAAACCCCACACTCCTTTGCCACCACTCGCCGGTCCTCCGACTCTCCCTCTCCCCCCAGCCCCTGGCAACCACCAGTCTGCTTTCTGTCTCTCTGCGTTGGTCTCTTCTGGACCTTCCATAGAAGGGTGCCATTCAGTGTGTGGCCTTTGTGACTGAGCGCTCCCATGGGACATAATGTCTTCAGATGCTCTCCGTGTGGCAGCCCATATCCGTCCTTCATGGCTTCTGACTCTGTCATATGGATGTTCCACTGCTTGCTTTTTGTTCCTCAGTTGATGGCCATTTGGGCTGGTTATGGGACACTCTTTAATGGTCTCCAATGGTTACCAATGAGTAGACCATCTCTGTAGTCATGTTTTCTTCCTTCTCACCTTTTCTCGTCTGTTCTACTCATCAAAGTGTCACCATATGAAAGGGTTTTTGGGGGGCGCCTGGGTGGCTCAGTGGGTTAAAGCCTCTGCCTTAGGCTCAGGTCATGATCTCAGGGTCCTGGGATCAAGCCCCGCATCGGGCTCTCTACTCATCGGGGAGCCTGCTTTCCCTGCTCTCTCTGCCTGCTGTGAGCTCTCTCTCTGCCAAGTAAATGAATAAAATTTTAAAAAAGAAAAAAAAAAAGAATGAATGTCTTTAAAAAAGAAGAAGAAGAAGAAGAAGAAGAAGAACTTTCCCGGAGATCTGTATCAAACGTTTTATAATTTATGCACCACCCTAGATCCAGGAATTCCAATTCTAAGATCTTTCCCAAGAAAATAATCATGGTTGCGTTGTAAATCCTTAGAGGAGTTACAATAGGAGAAAATTAAGAAATAGGTGACCGACATGGGAGCTGAGAAGATAAGTCAGGCAATGTCCATAGACAGACCTTGTGCGGCCCGAAACGAGGAGCTGTAGATGAATATGTAATGAGGTGAAGAACTATTCACAATATGCTGAGTAAAAAAAAAAGCAAGTTATAGGACTGTGCTGTCGGGTCTCATGTCTGTAAAAGAAAAGGTCTACATATGCACACACAACACCGTGCTGACAGCGGCTATTTCCAAGGGGTGGTAATGCAGCGATTTTAATTTTCTTCTTCTAGATTTTGCCTGCAGTGAACGTAGATTAATTTTTTAATGAGAAAAACAAATGTTTGATTTAAAGAAGTTATTCTTGGGGCGCCTGACTGGCTCAGTCTGAGGATCATGTGACCCTTGACCTGGGGGTTGTGAGTTTGAGCCCCATGTTGGGTGTAGAGATTACTTACATAAATAAAGTTTAAATAAAACTTAAAAAAAATGAAGAAAGAAATTCTTAACCATGAAATACTGGTGACGTTATTTAAAAGGAAGCATCATCATTGAATTATCTTTCTGGAAGGATTATCCAGTTAGAAATGGTGAACAAGGTATTAACTAAATGACTTTATACCAAAAAACACCCCCAACAATAACTAGTTAGAAAATAGAGTGGTTGTGGGGCACCGGGGTGGCTCAGTGGTTGAGCCTCTGCCATCGGCTCAGGTCATGATCCCGGGGTCCTGGGATCGAGCCCTGCATCAGGCTCTCTGCTCAGCGGGGAGCCTGCTTCCTCCTCTCTCTCTGCCTGCCTCTCCGCCTGCTTGTGATCTCTCTCTGTCAGATAAATAAATAAAATCTTAAAAAAAAAAAAAAAAAAAGAACACGGAAGAGGAAGCACATAGGAGGACGGCCACCGTGTTCACTGAAGAGGAGACGCCACTTTCTAAAGCTGTTCTCCCCTCAGATAATCCACACACGTAGTAAAATCTCCATCTAGGCCTGCAGTGGAATTTTTCTTTTGAAATATAACAAAAAGATCCCAATATCCACCTGCAAGAATTAACCATATCATATCTGACTGATCCTCAAAGACACTTTTCTTTCATATTTTAACATTTTTAAAAAATTATTTATTTATTTGTCAGAGAGAGAGAGAGAGCGTAGGCAGGCAGAGAGGCAGACAGAGAGAGAGGGGGAAGCAGGCTCCCCGTTGAGCAGAGAGCCCCATGTGGGACTCGATCCCAGGACCCTGAGCTCATGACCTGAGCCGAAGGCAGAGGCTTAACTATCTGAACCACCCAAATGTCCCTTATTAAAAATTTTAAAAATAAAATGTGAAAACCTGGATACAAGGGACAATTTCCTAGGAAAATATAACTTGGAAAAATATTAAAAAATCTAAACAGACCGATTTCCCAGGAGAAACAGAGATAGTTGTCAAAGATCTATGCCCCAAGAGCACCAGGTACAAATAGTTTCACAAGGGAATCCTGCAATATCTTTAAGGAATAAAAATATTCCGACATTATTTGAACTTCTTGAGAGCACATAAAAATTTCTTTTCCTTCAAACTGTCTTCAAAAGTCAGCATAACCCTGATGCCAAAGTCAGACGAAAGTTACATGAAAAGGAAATGCCAATTTCCTCTTATGGATACTTATGCAAAAACATTGCATTAGGAAACCGAATCCAGTAGCACATTAACAAATAATCATATAGCATAACCCAGTGAGGCTTATTCCAGGAAGACTGGTTCAATGTTAGAAAATCTCTTAAGAGAATTAATTCATATTAATAGATCCAAAGAGAAAAAATATTTTTTTAAAGCTGAAAGACATTTGACAAGATCTGGCATCCTTGTTTGATGAAAACAATCCTGAATACCCGAATATACACAAATAGACACACACACACACACACACACACACACACTATAGTAGGAATTGATGGATTTTAAAAACTTTTTATTATGGAGAATTTCAAGCATAAATAAAAGTATTTTTTTAAAGATTTTATTGATTATTTGACAAACAGAGATCACAAGTAGGCAGAGAGGCAGGCAGAGAGAGAGGAGGAAGCAGGCTCCCTGCTGAGCAGAGAGCCCGATGTGGGGCTTGATCCCAAGACCCTGAAATCATGACCTGAACGGAAGGCAGAGGCTTTAACCCACTGAGCCACCCAGGCGTCCCCACTGTGTACTTTCTAAAGTTTTTTTGTTGTTGTTTGAGCCACGTGAATTTCCTTACCGTTGCAATAATGAATTCTGTAAGAAGTAAAGAACAATTGGGAGAAGCGAGAAGATTTGCACTGTAGACGCTCAAGTGTATTTTAAAGTTTTAGGAATCAAAACAGTATGAAACACTTCTAAAGGAAACAAAGATCAGTAAAGGAGAATGAACAAGCCCAAGAACATCGAAGAAGTGCATCCATGGTCAGGGTGAGATTTCAGTTTGCTGAGAAAGCAGGGTCTTATTCGGTACATTATGGTAGAGTAGCTGATGCGGGGGCACCTGGGTGGCTCAGTGGGTTAAAGTCTCTGCCTTCAGCTCGGGTCATGATCTCAGGGTCCTGGGATCCAGCCCCACATCGGGCTTTCTGCTCAGCGGGGAGCCTGCTTGCTTCCCTTCCTTCTTTCTCTGCCTGCCTCTCTGCCTACTTGTCTGTCAAATAAATAAATAAAATCTTAAAAAAAAAAAAAAAAGAAAAAGAAACCTGATGGGGCATTGAAAAACCCGACCTCCTTCACCTGACCATCAGATCATTTTCAGGTGGATTAAATATTTAAACGTTAAAAAAAAAAATTGTAAAAGTACAGTAACACTTGGGGTACACTCTGGCAAGTATTTATATAATTTGAGAGTGCAACTGTAAGAGGAAAGAATAAAGGATCTTCCTATAGGAAATAAAAGATTCCTAAGCAATAAATACAAAAACCAAGGATAGATAGAGTAAGAAGCAAATGACTAATTAGGGAAAAATGACGGCCAAAATGTCAACTACCGGAATATATAAATCACTTGTACATGTCAAGAAAAGGCCAGAGGTGCCTAGCTGGCTTAGTCGGTAGAACACGTGACTCTTGATCTCAGGGTCGTGAGTTCAATCCCCATGTTGGGTGTGGAGCCCACTTAAAAAAAAAAAGCCAGTATCTCAATTTGTTAATGTCACACAAAGGACCCAAATAAAGAAGATGATAAATGGGGGCGCCTGGGTGGCTCAGTGGTTAAAGCCTCTGCCTTCCGCTCAAGAAGTGTCCTGGGATCGAGCCCCGCATTGGGCTCTCTGCTCAGCTGGGAGTCTGCTTCCTTCTCTCTCTCCGCCTGCCTCTCTGCCTACTTGTGATCTCTGTCTGTCCAATAAATAAATAAAATCCTAAAAAAAAAAAAGAAGATAATAAACGAAACACAAATAAACAATTAAAAAAGAAAAGAAAAAAAAACCTTGTCCTAATGATCAAAGATCTGCAAAGTAAAGTAACGAAATGCTTTTTTTTTTTTTTTTTAACTGAATAGGCAGAACATAAAAACAAGAAATCTAATGTTTCGGAGGGAAAAGCTTCACACATACTCCTGGTAAAGATGCAAAGGAGAAGACCCTTTCTGAAAGAAAAGTGCATATTTTGTTGAGCCAAATCCTTTCCTTCTCCAAAAAACACGTGTGCTTTGCCTTGATGATTCCTCTCCTGGGAATTTATCCTAAGTAAATAATCAAACAAAGAACAAAAACACGTATTTACAAAGCTGTTGCCCACAGCTCTGTTGACAATTGAGAAAAAGATGGGGTTCCCTGGATGGCTCAGCCGGTTGGGTGGCTGACTACTCTGGGTTTCGGCTCGGGTCATGGTCCCGGGGTCCTGGGGTGGAACCCCGAGTCCTGCTGTGCGCTCCGCGGGGAGTGGGCTCGTCCCTTTGCCGCCTGTGCCTCTCCCCTGTGTGCACTCTCTCTCTCTCTCTCTCAAATTAATACACAAATAAAATCTTTATAATCAAGAGAAAATGAAAGGAGCTAACAATAGGGTATTGGTTCTTCAAAACGATGGCTCATCTGTACAATGGAATATGCTGAAGCCGTTGTTACAAATGATGCAAAGCTATTTTGACAGAGCAGAGACACTCACAATATATTGTCCTCTGAAGAAAGCAAACTACGGAATAATTTATATGTTGCTATGACCCTGGTTTTGTCAAAACACAAGTGAGGTAATATATATTGATGTACATATGTACCAAAAAACTCAAGGGTGGTTATCTCTGAGAAGTGATTTTGGGGGGAGGTGACTTTTTTCTTTTATATATGCGTTTTTTTTTTTCTAGAATTTTTCCCGAAATCTTCAATCACTTCAGTGGACACTCGGCTTGCTTAGACAGTCTGCGTTTCATAAGCAAAGTTACACACGCAAATGCATGTTTCCTCTTCCTGGGTACAAGAACCTCTGAGCCCAGAGATGAATATATACAAAAAACTTCGCTTACAGTTTTTACTTTTGTTTCCGGTTGATGGGAAGAGCATCTAGGAACAAGTCCTTCAACAAGAAAAATGCAAAAACAATTAGCCTTAGGAAGAAAGGAGTAAAAATAAGCGGAATGTCTATTTGCCAAGGAGACAGTGGTTCGATGTTCTGAGAAGCCCTAATTGAGAGCCAACCACCAGGATGGAAATGTGCATCCACTCAGGAATAAATTATGCATGGCCGCTGTTAAATATTTCATCCGTCCTTCACCATTATTTGTCTTCACGTGGCTAAAAGAGGAAAGACATCATAAGCACTACGGGGCCAGTCATCCATCCTCTCCTAGAGCGGCCACTAACATTCAAACACAAACCCTCCTGGAGAGGAAAAGCTCTGACCATGATTAAAATAAGAGATGACTCGGCAGGTCCGGTTGGAACTTCATGTCTTGATTAAGGGATGTCAAGG
Organism: Mustela lutreola; assembly: GCF_030435805.1. Classification (NCBI taxonomy): domain Eukaryota; kingdom Metazoa; phylum Chordata; class Mammalia; order Carnivora; family Mustelidae; genus Mustela; species Mustela lutreola. The sequence goes on from NC_081298.1 coordinate 10,502,689, forward strand.
TGACCTCACCTTCTGCACGGTCTTCCTTCCAGATCCTGCGCGTTTTGCTTGGGTTAGCACGCTGCTCGAGAGAGAGGCGTTTGCGAGTTCTTGGCGGCGCCCAGGCGAAGGGCTTTTGTGTTTCTCTGTATCCATGCAGCGAGGGGAAAAAGCCAAGGAGGTAATTTGAGGAGTTGTCGGGAGCCGATGGAACCCGTGCAGGCCTTGGTCCCTTGGCCAGCTGCCCTAGCTGCCCCGCCTTCTCTGCTGGCTCTGTCCCTCGACCTTTGGTTCCCTCCCTCTCCCCTGGCCCCGTCTGCTTGGCTGCTGGAGGCACACGCCAGCCACACTGGGCACAGGCCCTGTGAACCCCAGCCAAGACACCCTGGGCCTGCCCGCTGGAAAAGCCAAGGTCTTAGGGCTGCCTTCTGCGGGGGACAAAATTTATGACGATGGCCATTTGGGGGTGAGGTTTATTTGGAATCCTTACTCAAGCCTTGCCTGGCATTTTGTGGATGTGTGTGCTAGAAATTTATTTTTACCTTCCGACAGACCAGAGGGTGTGTGTGTGTGCACGTGTGCATGTGTGCGTGTGTGTGTGTGTGTGTGTACATGCTTCTACCCGATTTAAAATCAACGAGTTAAAAGCTGTCTGTGTTTTTAGGTCAAGAAGGCTTTTGCACATTTTTCTGCTTTACCACACGGGAATTCAAACAAGTGGAGTCTGCACTTCTGTGCGTGCATTCTGCAATCCTTGAGGCGGGTTGCTCCTCAAGCATGACTGACTCGAGGTTCTTTCTGCCTCCAGGGGATTGTGGGGCCGGTATCTGGCCCACGGTCCAGACGCCCCACGGTCCAGCGTGGCTGTTCCCGATCCTCGCTGGCATTACTGGAAGTCCCGCATTCTCAAGCCCTCTCCAGGCTTGCTGGACCCACACTCTGCAGGCATTTCCTGAGTTAATGATTGAGTTTCTGAGTCACTCGGCATACAGAGTTTTCCCTGAGTCACCGCGGGCTCATACCTGAGACAGCTCCTGAAGGCCTCTGGGAATGTTGGAGAGAACCTGATTTGCAACTCACTAGCTCCCATAATCGGAGGCTAGCCTGGCTGGCAGCACCAGAGGCCCCGGGAACAGGACCCCGATGTTGTCTCAGAACAGCACCGTGTTTCTTTGGAGCATAAACTGCTCTTCGTCAGAAGCAATGGGTGGGGGCACCTGGGTGGCTCAGTGGGTTAAAGCCTCTGCCTTAGGCTCAGGTCATGATCTCAGGGTTCTGAGATCGAGCCCCACATCGGGCTCTCTGCTTGGCGGGGAGCCTGCCTCTCCCCCTCTCTCCCGCCTCTGTGCCTACTTGTGATCTCTGTCTGTCAAATAAATAAATAAAGTCTTAAAAAAAAAAAAAAAAAGAAGAAGAAACAATGGGTGAATGCCATCTTCTTGGGGTTCGTGCGCTGCTGGAGATGGCGCGGGCGAGGAATGCCGCACAGATAGAAATCAGGGGGTGGCACCACGAGTCAAATTCCAGCCTTTCTCGTCCTTTCTTTCAGCACATCATCCAGCCCAGAAATGCAGCCTGGGGTTTTCAGAGGCTTTTTCTCCGCACACCTGGAAGCATCTGCAGGGACTGTTAACTACAGTCGATCACACCGCAGTTCCAATACGGCGGACTGGCCTACCCTAGAGGCGGGGTCCGCTGCAGAGGGGGCCGGAGCCTGAAGCTTCTTTGGCCAAGTGAGCGAGCAGTACAATGTATACGAGGGAGGCTTTTTGTCATTTTATGAATTTTAGAAGAAACGGGAGTCATGCCCATGAAGGCAGCGCTGAGCAGCACCGGAGAGGGACAGAGGGACTGCGCTGCATTTCCGAGCTCCCCGGACTTTAACGTGCCCAGGAATCACTTGGGGGGATCGGGCTGAGAGCACAAGGCCGGGCCCCACCAGCGGAGCTTCTAGTCGGTAGAACTGAGGGGGGCCCGACACCTGCGTTTCTAACGGGGGCCCGGGGGGCTGTGCCTTGGGTTCCCTCACTCAGTCCCTCTGGGCCTCGGCCAGCTCCCTGAGAAATGGACAGAAAGGCTAACATTGGCCGAGTGCTTCTTACCCCTCAGGTACTGTTCCAAATCCTTGGGACACATTACCTCATTCCCTCCTCACAGTGACCTTCGAGGGAGGGGGGACACAGCGCAGGGAACAGAGTCGCTGGTGGGTCTGTGGTGGCTGATGCTCTGAGACAGGGCTGGCCAACAGGCAGCTCGTGTCATGGCAGTTTTAAAAATCAGACCGTCTCACGGGAAATTCTGGGTTTCTGGCATCTTCTGCAAAGTTCAAAGAGCGGGCAACACGGAGGCCGCACATACCACGTGGCAATTACCGAGTGTTACACACATGCACACACACAGACGTGTGAAAGTGGACTCTGGTTTACAAGCCCACCGGCCCTGCCCCACCCTGGCCCCCTGGGTATCTGAATTTACCCATTTCTCTAAGACCAAGATTCTCTTATTTCTATATTTCAAAAGTAACCAACTTTGACCTTTCTGCCATTTCAGATTGAAGTTTCTATTGGATTTATGCATTCTTTATATATTAGATTTAGATCAGAGTTAAATCAAATCAAATCAAACAGCAGTACCTGAAAACACAAGTCTGGATGCTGTCATTATTAGATTTAAACTTGTCCTTCAAATTCACAACACTGCCGTTGGACCCCAAATAGAATTTCCCCGGTACTGTTCCCTTTGATAAAGGACTGCTCTGCCCCTTTTACCTTTGCAGAGTACTTCATGCCTTTGACCCTCTCTGTTATAAAACCTGAATGCCCACATACTTTTTTTTAAAGATTTTTTTTTTTAACTTACTTGAGAGAAAGAGAGTGGTAAAGAGAGCATGAGCAGGGGGGCAGCGGGGAGAGGGAGAAGCAGGCTCCCCGCTGAGCCGGGAGCCCCACGCGGGACTCGATCCCAGGACTCCAGGATCATGACCTGAGCAGAAAGCAGGTGCTTCATGGACTGAACCACCCAGGCGCCCCTGCCCAAATACTTTATCAACAAAGCTGCCGGGGTGATCACTATGCTCACTTCCTGGGGCCTTTCCTCTTTCTCGTGGGGGCAGCACCCTGATTCCTTCCCTGAGGGACCAGCCCTGCCTCCCCCAGGCCAGACTCCGGCGGGTGACCCAGCCAGGGCTGGTGAAGGCTGGCTCTGAGGCTTCGGGTCTGATCAGCAGGGAGGACAGGCTCCCTCCCGGGTGAGCGGCTCCTATGATGGAAAATACACCGGAGATGCCACCACAAGTGGGTCACTTGCCTGGGAAAAGAGCAGAGGAAAGCAAAGCAAGAAATGCAGAGAGTCTGGCCGGTGCTGTAAAATTCAGTACCCACGAGCTCCGTGGGGCTCCATATAAATCCCGTGAATGTAAAAATACAGCTTCTCGGCTGCACGGGCTGCTTCTCAAATATACAGCAGCCACGTGTGGGCCAGCGATGACTGTTTGGTATGAGGAAATATGGGACATTCCCATCACTGCAGAGTTCTAATGGACAGCACCGGGAGATGGGATCTGTGCCCCAGTTCCAGCCCTGGTTTTTCAGCTATGCAGCCAATAAAGCTTCGGATTTCCACAGCTGGAGCTGGGTTTATTCAGAGCCCACAGAATCCAAAGACCTCCGACTAGCACTCGCCAGACATGACTGTGTACATGCTTTGGGTTTCACTGGGGCCTTTTCGTTCCCTGGAGACAGCGCTGGGGAATGCCCTCCTCGGGTCCAGAAGCGTGGTCAGGCAGACGACCCTCGGGAACACTCCTCCTGGCTCACCGTTCCCATCACGTCTTCAATTAGAAGACGAGCAAAGATACAGAACAGGCGGATGGTGGACACAGATGTCTTTTCTAAGCACCATACATGTCTGTTAGCCTAAGAATAATTAGAATTGTGGACGACTTAGAACAAAAGCAGTCTCCCCCATTAGCAAGCGTTACAGGGCGCCTGGTGGGCTCAGTCGGAAGAGCACGTGCCTCGGTCTCGGGGTCTTGAGTTTGAGCCCCGTGTTGGGTGCAGAGATTACTAAAAAAAAAGAAAAAAAATCAACTTTAAAAAAAAAACCGTGTGGGGCACCTGGGTGGCTCAGTTGGTTTAGCGTCTGCCTTCGGCCCAGATCATGATCTCAGGATCATCCCGGCTCAGCGGGGAGCTTGCTTCTCCCTCTGCCCCTCACCGCCTTGTGTTCTCTCCTGCTTGCTCTGCTCTCTCCAATAAAAAATCTTTTTTAAAAAAATGTGTTTTGGTGGCTTATTTAAGGGTCGGACTCTTGGTTTTGGCTCAGGTCATGATCTCCGGGTTGTGGGATCGAGCCCCGTATCAGGGTCAGTGCTCAGCATGAAACACTGCTTCTCCCTCTCCCTCTGCTCTCCTCCCCCACCCCCTCTTGCTTTCTCGAGCTAATAAATAGAAACTTAAAAAAAAAATTTTTTTTTTAAAGAATGTATTTATTTGACAGAGATCACAAGTAGGCAGAGAGGCAGGCAGAGAGAGAGAGGAGAAAGCAGGCTCCCCGCTGAGCAGAGAGCCCAATGTGGGGCTCCATCCCAGGACCCTGGGATCATGACCTGAGCTGAAGGCAGAGGCTTTAACCCACTGAGCCACCCAGGCATCTCCCCCCCAAAAAAATTTTTAGGTGCTTTTACATCAGCACCGTTGAAACAAACCAACATGCTGTGCCTCCTGACATGACACAAGGAAGATGTGACGTCATATCTGCGGTATTCTGGTCCAAAACGTGTAACTTGAATCTAATTATGAGGAAACAGACAAACCCAAATTGAGAGACAGTCTGCAAAAAGTTTGTCTTTACTTTTCAGAAGTTTCACTGCGATGAAAGACAAAGAAAAGCTGAGGAAGTGTTTTGGATGAAAGAGAGCAGAGATGTGCCGTCTAAGTGCGATGCCTGCTTCTGGACGGACCCTGATCCGGGGACCTTCCCTGTAAGGGACATTTGGGGGACAACTGGTGAGATTCTCGTATGGTTTGTGTATTAGATATTTTTGTATCACTGTTATGTTTTCTGAATTCGATAAATGAACTTTGGTTGTATAAAGGAATGTGTAAGAGTATCTGTGTTCTTGGGAAATGTGCGCTTGTCTTTAGAGGGCTAAGGGGCTGTGTTCTCTGCAACCAGTTCTCCAGTGTTTCAGGAGAGACTGCAGAGAGATAAACCACATGTGGGTATTATCTGGGTGAGGGGTGTCAGCCAGACTTCCATGCAGCTCTTTGCCATGTCTGAAGTGATTTCCAAATATAAAAGCATGCAGGCAATAGTGCTTCCCCATCCCCCTTAAGAAAAAAAAATATATATACTAGTATGTTCTATGGCAAATCTTTCAAGTGGAAAGCAAAGTGCTTCACAAGTGTTTTTCAAATAGCGCATCCTGACTTTGTTTTGGGATGTCCCAATAAACATTTTAAAGAATGGAATAAAAAAATCAGAGCATTTGCACTTAATATTAAGTTTCACTTTGTGACACCTGCAATTTTATACATATACGTGTGTGTGTGTGTGTGTGTGTGTGTGTGCACATTCATACACTGTGTACTGAATTGCAAGGACCAATACATTTCTTACTGTGGGTGGGTTTAAAAAAAAAGTTTGAAAGCTATTCTACTAGAGTATCTTCAATAGGGTGACTCACATTCTAATTTATGGGAGACACCAGTTCATGCCTAGCAACCTGTCCTGTCCATAGAATTAATAACAAACTCAGTCACTTGGAAGTGTCCTGATTTGGATTATAAATTATAGTCACTCTTATTTTAAATGCTTACTCTTACTTTAAATGCATGAACTCCTTCTTATAACAAAGTACAGTATACATAAGTATGCTTGATGGCCAAAAAAGAACTTTAGCCTTTTTTTAAATAGGAAGAATGAATTCACATATTATTTATATAATTGAAAAAAAATTCAAAATTACCTTTGCTAATATCATATTAAGTAACTTTGTTGTCCATCCCTTGGGATTATAATGAACTAGCTAATTATAATAAACTAGAAAAGAGTTATTTCATGTTACATGAAGAACATTGGTTTTGGAATAAATACCATTTCCGAGAGGTCTCTTTAAAATGGGAAAACGAGGGGCCCCTGGGTGGCTCAGTCCTTAAGCGCGTGCCTTCGGCTCAGGTCATGATCCCGGGGTCCTGGGGTCAAGCCCTGCATTGGGCTCCCTGCTCAGTGGGGAGTCTGCTTCTCCCTCTGCCCGTCCCCCTGCTTGTACTCACTCTCTCTCAAATAAAATCTTTTTAAAAATGGGAAAACTAAATACAGATTGTAAATAAAATACAAACTCTAGGGGCGCCTGGGTGGCTCAGTGGGTTAAAGCCTCTGCCTTCGGCTCAGGTCATGATCTCAGGGTCCTGGGATTGAGCCCCGCATCGGGCTCTCTGCTCAGCGGGGAGCCTGCTTCCTCCTCTCTCTCTGCCTACTTGTGATCTCTGTCTGTCCAATAAATAAAATCTTTAAAAAAAAAATGAACTGCACTGAATTTTAATATTAACTTATAAAATACACAAATTTTATAAAGTAAGATTTGGGGAAAGGGTTCTTTTTAAAATAGTACCTAAATCATACATGGTTTTTAGAGAACTAAAAAACACATCCTGAGGACTCTGAAATGATTAAATCCAGCGAAGTAATTTCCTTTACATCTACCTTCTAGTAGAGACAGCCGCCCAACGACACACAGGAGGCACTGACGTCCTTCTCCTGCAGGGAAGGGCCATCACTAAGCGATATGCTGTCATACAGTCAACACTTTCAGTGTCTTCTAAGACACGCCGAAACCTCTGTGTAGGAGCTCGGCTGCCAAATCATTGACATACACTCTCTCAAAGCTTCATCACCCACAACCAAACTTTCGTCAATCCAGAAGACGGGAAGATCAAAGTGCACCCAGTTGTGGCTGTTTGTCCAGGCACCTTAAGGCTACGCAATCAGAACGGAGGGGCTCATTTTGCCTTGCAAACTTCTGTTTTTTCCTCAAAATCAAACTTAACTCTTTGCCCAGAACTGAAGACTTGGAAGCAGTAGGGATTTAAGATTCAAACGACACTGGGGTCGTATTTTGGAAGGGGGTGGGGGGAAGGATGTTTTAATTCCACACCATTGTTTCACGGATCCTGAAACCCAAAGATAATTATCGGGTCCTGAAGGCAACATGGTCTGTACCAATCGGTGATGTGAAGAGTTCTACATAGATGACGTTGAATTTCAACTCTTAAGGATTTCCAATCTTATTTTTTTTTTTAAGATTGTATTTATTTATTTGACAGATCACTAGTAGGCAGAGAGGTAGGCAGACAGAGAGAGAGGAGGAAGCAGGCTCCCCATCGAGCAGAGCCCGATGCCAATCCCAGGATCCTGGGATCATGGCCTGAGCCGAAAGCAGAGGCTTTTAACTCACTGAGCTACCCAGGCACCCCCCAATCTGTTTTTAAATTGCGGGAAGGCATCAGAAGGATTATCCTCCACTCTGGTTGACAGAGTTAGAGCAGAGATCAGCTAAGCCAATGACAGTGATGAATTTGGGATTAGAAATAGTTCAGTAGGAGGGTCCGATCTAGCTCAGGGCTCTTCCGTCATCCAGGATAACCGCAACCTGACCTGTACGGGCAGTACCACCCAGGGTGGTACTAAACAGCAAGGCTAAGTGAATTTGAATCTCAGAAGATACACTGTCCCATTACAAACTACTTTTGTCTTGTTGCAAATCATCTTACTGCAAATGGTACCTCTCCCCACGAGTGTCACACGTAACCTCTCACACGACCAGTGTAACTATGTTTTAAATACTACCTCCCTGTCTGTAATCATAAGCTCATACACAGCCACAGTCGCTGTACCTACAACTAAATTAAAAGTTGAGGAAGCCAGGACATTGTTGTAACTTATATTTGTAACTTAATTTTCTTCCCCCTCATTTGCTATCATATTGGTGCTTGCTAAGTATTTGCTGGGTCATTTTTCATATATTTGCAAACAAGAAAGTAGCCTTTATACAAGTCTATCTTTATTTGTAAAAAATAATATACAACTAAAGCTAAGTTGATTTTTAAAATCAAAGTTCATTTAGTGATAATGTACATTTTATAATAAAATTGTAGTAAAATACTGACATTTGAGAGTTTAAACAAAGTATCATTCATGTAAAAATCATGTTGTCGCATGTAAAATTTAATTAGAAAATTCATAGTTCACAAAAGTACGTATATTTTGTTGATAGCTCATGAGAACATTATCATAAATTTACTCAAGATACAGAACAAAATTCACAGTTAGGCTTGACATTTCGTACTATAAAATTTTACACTGAATCCACTGATCCTTCTGTTAATAAGGTACACTTGGAATAATCGATTCAGACTACCAATGACCGGACATTTTATTGTATAACCAAGAGCTATTGGTTTTACAATACGTCTAGTAATCAATTATTTCACCAATAATTTAAATGAGAAATCTAGTTTTAACAGCACTGACATATACTCTTAGCAGGATAATTAAAATAAAAAGCACTAGCAGCTTTGATTTCCATTTTCATGAATACATACAAGACAAATCTGTACTTAATAGTTAAAATCTGTACAAAAAGTCAAGCCCTGAAGTATTTTTCCTCCAAGAGAAAAGTTCAGATGTTAAAACTCTGTTAAAAAATAAAAGAGAGAGAGAGAGAGGTAGTGTGTGAAAGGATTTTTTACTTAAAATGTTGAACCCCTGCACCACTTATAGTATAAATGAAATTTAACCTACATGTTAACATTTTACTGTTCTAGAGTCAAATTTCTATACCTCACAGAAGGTTAAAGCTGGAATGCCATTAGCAAACGGTGGTAGAGAAGTGGAAGAAACTGGGTGAATTCAACAAAAAAGTACATTGCATTACATAACGTTGTGCAGTTAATAGTTCCGCGATAATCTGTTTAGTGGTAACGTGAGCAAAATACACTAAGTATTCTGAGTCAAGTGACCTGCCTTCAGTCCAAGACTTCTTCATATATCTTTACCCTAGACAGAAAATATCCTTCAAAACGGAGTCACTGAATTCTTCATTGCTTCCCTAGCACGCAGCTGTTACGGAGGGACCCATTCTAGCCCTACTGTAAAATGAATGAATAACTCACTCTGAGAGAAGGAGCCGTAAGCCACAGGGGACTTAAGCGCTGCCCGCAGTCCTGGGTTTCTACATACAGGCCTACTGCGGGGCCCGTGCGTGCGGACAGGGAAGTCAGGCGAGGGATGGAAGTCAGCAGCCTCGCCCTTCACTTGTTCTAAGTGGATGCCCTGGAAAGTAATCAATAGCCTCATAGAATCACTAGCAATACACTCTACCGGTCCAAGGTGAATAGTCTTATCTTTTCTCATAAAGTACAGGTAGTGTTCCTAGAAATCCCATTAGGGAAAAAAACCAAATCATCTCATGTAAAAAAGTGCACAAGTGTGTCGTGTGTGTAAAAATCTCTTAATTTGGGTGCATTTTTAAATCCAAAATGATTCCTACTACTCAAATACATAGCAGAGTATTAAAAGCACACCCACGAAACACACACCAACAGCAAATGGAATGATTCCAATGAGATGGGGGTGCGAGTGAGGAGACGAAGGGAGTCTCAGGTGTGACCAGCTGACGGCGCTGCCTTTTCAACGTTAAGTTATACGCACAAGGAGTGAGTCTGTGAATGTGAAAACTATGGGATGAACAAGCTTGGAACTTGAACAACAGTTACAGTTTCTTAATTCAGGAACACGGTGTCAATGCTTTATGATGTAGGAAGCGACTCCCAAAAACAGGCGATTGGTTTGATTTCTTAAATATTAGGGGGAAAAAAAAGCATCTGAAAAAATTACTTGTAACAACGAACAACAGAGGAACAACATTAAAAAATCAAGATAAAATATAGGGAACATAGGAGCTGAGGTCCCCAAGGTACCAAAGGGCAGAATCAGACTTCTTCACATTAGAATTTTTAAAAATATAGTTAAAGGAAAAGCTAACTGGGCTCTGCACAGCAGGTTAAAAAATATGCAACCACTTCGAACGGAAATGATCTGGTCCTCTCAGTTCTGAGAATGTGCTCTAACATCCAGTTCTCTAGAGACAAAATAACAAAAGCACGTAATTTCATTAGCAAAGGCCCCTTTCAGACTTAAACTCACCTCTGACAAACTGAAGTTTATATTAACAATGATCAAACTACTATTATAACAACATTTCAAGCTTGCAATATTAATTTTCTCATGCCTACTCCAGGTCACTGGTTCAGAGGTATATATGCTTTGAACAGCCAAATCTACAAGTCCCTGCGGCATCCTCACTCCAAAGACATTCGGACAAAGGCTTCATAGAGTTATGATCGTTCCGTCTTCTTCTAAGAGTTTTTGATCCGGAGCATGTGTTTCTGTATTTGTGCCACTTGCTACAGGTGCTAAGCTCACTTCGTTAGAAGGAATAAAGCCGTTCTGTCCAGACTCAAAATTCAGTTCTATCTGCGTTAATGATTCGAGGCTCTCCGTATTAGGAACAGCTTTAGGAATCTGCTGCGGCATTCCATTATCTTCGATAACAATGTCATCTTCATCACTGTCTTCGTCCTCTGGCTCAAAGCTTGGTTCTACCTGCTGGACACAGCCCAGGAGGCTGTTATCTGTGGACTGGCCGGAGCTGCCGGAAGTCCTACTGTTCCGAACCACATTATTCCTCTGGTTTGCTGGTCTCACCGTTATAATGAGGTTGCGGCTGTTGGCGATCATCATGTCTGTTACTTGGTCAAGACTCTTCCCTGAAACTTCTATGCCATTAACTTCTAAAACTTCATCATTAACAGCTAGTAGTCCTGTGCTTTGAGCCAGGCCTCCTGGGACAAGTCTAGATATAAAGATCCCTGGGACCTTCTCTAAGCCATGTGGCGTGACCCTGACACTGGAGCCGTCGCGGATGTAGAACCCTAAGGGTTTTTCAGTGCCGTATTTGTAAAGACGAACCCTACGGTGTGTTTCTGGGAGAATGTCCACGTCTATAATAGAAGACACAGGTCTGAAGTCTTGGGGCATACTAATGACTATGTGTGGCTTTTTTCTATGGTTGTCAGGACGCAATACATTGGTTAAAACATTCTTCTTCTTTATTAGTGTGTCTGTACCAAAGGCACTGTAGTCTGCTTCTTCTGTTTAAAAAAATAAAATAAAATAATTAGAGATGATGTAAAAACACCCAGTTTACCCACAGTTGAATCCATACAGAGAGATAACTCACATGTATTTGGTACATAAACAATTTACTTTTTTTTTTTTTTTTTTTTTTGACAGATCACAAGTAGGCAGAGAGACAGGCAGAGAGAGAGTGGAGGAAGCAGGTTCCCTGCCAAGCAGAGAGCCTGATGCGGGGCTCAATCCCAGGACCCTGGGATCATGACCTGAGCCTAAGGCAGAGGTTTTAACCCACTGAGCCACCCAGGCGCCCCAGTACATAAACAATTAAAATATTAGCCTATTCTAATCAGATCAAAAGGCAGCGCAGTAGTAAGACCTGCTGTACCAGAAAGAAACCACTAGGTGGCCTTCTCAAGCACACATCATAAAATCCCAAATGTTTAATCTGATAAAGCTCAAGGACTACTTACAACAGTAAGAGGCGAAAATCAAATTCTTGTTAAGTTTACACACACATTTTAAACAGCATTTCAAGTGAGTTACTTAAAACATATTTTTCCTTCATTTGTTTAAGAAACTCCAGGTTGGGGGCGCCTAGGCGGCTCAGCGGGTTAAGCCTCTGCCTTTGGCTCAGGTCATGATCCCAGGGTCCTGAGATAGAGCCCCGCATCAGGCTCTCTGCTCAGCGGGGAGCCTGTTTCCTCCTCTCTCTCTGCCTGCCTCTCTGCCTACTTGTGATCTCTGTCTGTGTCAAATAAATAAATAAAATCTTAAAAATAAATAAGTAAAGAAAGAAAGAAAGAAAGGGACACTTTTGATTCCCAAGGTAAATCAAGGGAACAAACTTGTATTACAGGCAGCGGGGCAGATGATGTAATTCAATGAAACAGACAATATGCATGAAATGATCATGTAAATTAGATGAATGTATATCTAGAATTTAGGAATTTTAGTCTACTGCAAATAAATGTTCTCCCTCAGTTTTCTGGGGGAGATCTTATCTTCAATTTCTCCACTTTTGAAAGAGGCTGAAGTCTAAGATTGAACTTTTCTTCACTGTGTGAAAAAGAAGTGTGGAGGCCCCTTTCTTGGCGGTTGTGCCACAGTCTTTCTTCCACTACAGGAATTTGTGTGGCCAAATCCCATTTGCCATGGAGCCTTGTTTTTTAAGTAAAAATGTTCTCGTTTTTTAAATGCTGACACCTAATTAAAATAACAACAAAACAAACACCAGTTTGAGTCAAACAACATGCATGGATAGCGTTCCTGCTTCCACCCAGAGGATCTACCCTCTCTAATGTAAAACTAAGGGAAAACAGGGCACCTAAAACCAGATCTGCCTTCTGAAATCAAACTGCTGAAGGAAAATACCTACAAACAACACCTCATCAGAGAATGACAGGTTTAAAAAAAAAAAAAAAAAAGAAATGAAATTAACATCAGGTGGGAAACTTGAAACCATGTTTCAAAAATAACAAAGGATGAGAAACTAAAAATTCAGAATTTTCAAGGATAAAAATATATATATCCGAAGAACAAAGGAGACAAAATCCCCCCTCCTGCAAAGAACTAGCTCAAAATCCTAGTCTCAGCAACTCCGGATAATAGTACTATCACCACACTGTAACTGTACAGGCTCAGTTTATATTCTGTCCCTTGACTCTCACTCTATTGATAAATATTATCATCTTTACTACATAAACCAGGAAATGAAGAGTACAAAGTAATGATTAAGAGTACAAAATACAAAGACTGGACCTTTATTTTCTTACTAGGCCAATACTTTACACATTCACAGAATGAGTATTAAGTGTCAGGTGTGTGTGTGTCTGAGTATGGAGAACTTTTTTTCCTCAGGCTGCTTCAATTCTCCAAGAGCTAGTTGCAGAGAAATGTACAAGACTCGGGGTACCTTAATTTTTGGCATTTCCCCCCCTCCGGGGATAATTCTGTCTTTATTTAGAAAGTATGTATACCCTGTTCTCACAGAGACAAATTTGTTTATAATTTGGCTTTGGAAATTAACTCACTGATATGAGAATCATTTTGCAACATTTGACCGAAAACGATGGTCTCCTACTGAGTATGTTTTCTCAGAAGTATATATTTTCATTTTAAAAGAATCAATTAAGAAAACCCACATAGGATTTATAAGGAAATTTCCAGACCATACACACAGAGAGTAAAACTAAGTTGCCTACTTGGGAAACCTGACCAAAAAAAAAAAGAAAAAAGAAAACAACCCCAAATCTGCATAATTTGGCATCGCATCCAGACTGTTTGAATGCTCTCTGCTAAATTCTCAAAAGCAATATGCCCCAGCACAAAGGCACCTTTGTTCTCCCATCTAGCTAATCAGTTTCCAGCCACTGGGAAAAGAAATATTTTGGCAGAAAGCCAGGGTGCAGAGTGTTAGTTTAAAGTGTAAAGGTGACTGTCCACAGGGGACCGGGAATTCACTTTCTACCTGAGTCTGTGTGTCAAAGCACTGAACTCAGAATAAGATGAAAAGTTCGCAAACCTGGTTCCCAGCAACCTCTGTCGCCACAAAAACCCAGGCTTATGCAACAGTACAAGAGCGAGGCTCCCCCAGCAATCCCTCCCTCATCCCAAGCCTGTCCCTCGGCCACTATCTCGGCTGACGGCAATCAGCAAGGATCCACTCGGAATGCCTCTGAGGAGCCAAATTGCTGGTCTCAATTCCTTCCGAGCCGAAAGCTCCTGCCCTCCGCTCACGGGAGCAGCCTCGCACGCACTCCCTCTGGAACGGTCACTCTTCAGACCGTTAATTCTGAAAAACCTGGTTATCTCATTCCTTAACTCACAGGGAGTCGCAAGTCACAGATTCAGAGCAGAAGGTGAGGGTCCACCAGTAGTGAGTGGCAGGCACAGATCCAGGAAGGAAAAGCCTACAGTGTTAGAGCCCATCTGGAGAAAACCGACCAAAAATGAAAAACCAAACCCTCATATAACCCCCTTCATCATCCCTGTACAGTAGCGAAACAGTCACAGTTCATGGTAGGGTCATCGAGGAAGTTCAAGATTAGGACCCATTTAAAATTCTGTGAGAAGGGAAGAATGAAGTAATTTTTGAAATCATCCTGTTCCGGGGCTGACCACCTTCTGCCCCGAAGAGCCGGACAGTGAGCGCTCCGGGTTCGCGGGTCACCCAGTCGCTGCCGCAGGAGCCAATGGGCCAGACATAAAGAACGTGAATGGCTGCGTTCCAAGAAAACCGCCAGCAAGCCGTGTTTGCAAACCCCTGTTCTAATCCAAAATGGTTAAAAAGAACTAAATCTGGCAACTTTAAAAGGATTAAACATCACCTAAAGCAATACTCAAAGCATGCAAATCCCTTCATTTCCTAATATAAGGAATCCTAATCACCAAACATTCCAGAAGCACCCGCAACCTGGCCAGGCCTCGGGCTGCAGATTCAGTGAACCAGAGAGGAGTGGGGGGCTTGCTCTCGTGGAGCTTACAGTCTGCAGGAGGAGAGGGCCATTACCACCTGCAATCTCATTATTTCAAAGGGGCCAGGAGCCTCGGTGTAGACAGACTGCGCCGCGGGCGCCCAGCCTGTGTGCAGGGTGCAGCAAGGCTTCTCCCGGGGAAGTGAGGTTTGCGCTGAGACTGGAAAAGCAGCCAGCAGCTAATCAGGTAGGACAGCGAGGAATGCTGCCGAAGCAGGGTCCAGCAAATGCGGGGAGCAGGATGGGGGAGGGGCAGAAACCCCCCCGGGGAGGGAGGGAGGGGAGGGAGGAGGAGGAGCCAAGGGCCCCTGCGGAAACCAGGCCTAGGGATGATGGACTTCAGCCTAAGGGCACTGGGAAGAAAACAAAGGTTTGGGTTTTTCTGTTAAACTCACCCTGACTTTAAGTGGGAGAGTGACCCTGAGGGAGACGACAGGCGTTACTGCCATCATTCTGAATAGTGCCTGGCCTCTAGCAGAGGCAGTGCTGTTGGGAAAACAAATCTGAAAAATAATTAGAACTGCTGGAACAGGCTTGGTGACTGGCTGAACTACAGGGGTGTGTCACAGGTGACACCCAGGTTTCTGTCCTGAGCAACTGGTGTCCTACACTGTTCTTCAAAACTCAACTGACAATTATGATGCATCTCTCTTGGAGCATTTTGAAATCACGGCGGGATTCACTGAGAAGTGATCGTCAAGTGCACCTACAAACTAACGTCCGCTGAACAGCCCTAAGGATTGAGGGGCCTGGGCCACCAGGCAGTGTCTCAAGTGTGACAATGCGTAAAGCAAGCAAGGCTCTTCTAGGGTTTCCAACAAACTCTTTCCAACAAATGCGCCTTCTGGTGTCATCCAGAAGCAGAAGGTAACACAGCAAGAAGCTGTGGTGTGGATGTTCGGATCAGATCCGGTAGGGAGTCCGTGCGCATCCAAGGATTCCAGACTTGGCCGCCCCTCCCTGACTGGCTGGGAAACCTCTAAACTCCAAAAGGGGACCGGGGCTGGCAAAGTATCTGGGAATCCCTTCTGCGAACCTGACTTTTCAGATAGCAGGGATTTTGTTTTCTTTGGTTTCTGCTTCTATGATAATAGTCCTAGAGTACGGGGGCTTTTCTTCTAGCAATAAATTACGGTAAGACACAAAACCTTTCAAGATACGCAACGATACAATCTGAAATCTGAGTTCATACTATATAGTTTATGCATTCAACTGTGAACTTTCACTTCGAAGAAACTTCTGGTAGGGGTATCAGATTTTAAAAGACCACGTGATTTTAAAACTCAAAATGGTTTAAAAAAAATTTTTTTTAATCACTTGGTACCATGTAAGTGTAATTGCTGCCCTATTGATTCCTAAACTGGCATCAACAGGCCAAGAAAACAAAGTGTATTGTAATTAAGCAGTAAAATGTTACTATACTTAACATCACGCTTTGTATTAATTTCCTGAATTTACTGTTCAGTGAAGTTTGCCTAAAATCAGCTTCTGCTCAACATCTGTTGAGCTTTACAAGAAAAAAGTATCACTGTGAATCACAAGGCACCACGTAAGTCTTGTTAAGACGGACAATAAACAAGATAACTCACGCATACAGAAGGTAACTCCAGGTCTGATAAAGGTGGGAGGGTCAAGGGGCTTCCGTGATCCAACAAGACCCCCCTCCCCCCTCCGAGGAAGTTATTTGAAGTTATTTGCGAGTGATAAGATCTGAAGGGTGGGGGAGGGGGTTAGTGAGGAGAGAAGCAAGAGCAGAAGCACCGGGACAGCAACACCATTTCCACGTCCGAGAGCTTGAGAGCTTGCGTGCCTGGTGGGCCTGGTTGAGCAGGACCGCAGGGTGGAGGGGGGCGGGAATGAAGAAGGATGAGGCTGGGGAAGCCCAGAGCAGGAAGGATTTCACTCTGGGTGCAATGGGCGGCGGGGGAGGGGGGCGTGAAACAGGAACGACTTGACCAGCTTACTTTTATGCTTTCCTTAAGTCACGTTTGTATTACATTTATATGTTTATATTTTAACGGATTTTAGGGCACCTGGGTGGCTAAGTCGGTTAAACATCTGTCTTCTGCTCAGGTCGTGATGCCAGAGCCCTGGGACTGAGTGAGCCCTGGGGGGGGGGGGGCTCCTGCTCAATAGGGAGCCTGCTTCCCCCCCTCTCCCCCCCCCGTCTCACCGCCGTGTGCTCTCTCTCACCAACTCTCATAAAGAAATGCAATCTTAAAAAAGAAATCAAGATTGTATTTATTTATTTGATAGAAAAAGAACAGAACACGAGCAGGGAGAGCAGCAGAGTGAGAGGGAGAAGCAGACTCCCCGCTGAGCAGGGAGCCCCGACGTGGGGCTGATCCCAGGACCCTGAGATCATGACCTGAGCCTAAGTGCCCCATGTTCATATTTTTAAAAACAAACGTTCTGTTGAATGCACCGCCTACTTCTAAATAAAACTTTACTTTTTTTAAAAACAGGGGAAGGGGTAGGGGCGGAGGGAGAGAGAATCCTAAGCAGACTCACCGTGCCCTGTGGGGAGGTGACAGGGCTCAGGGCTTGAGCTCACAACCGTGAGGTCAAGACCTGAACAAAAACCAAGAACGGGAAGCTTCACTAACTGCGCCACCCAGGCGCCCCTTTTTAAATCGAATTCTACAAGCTGCTCACTATACTGGACATTGATTTCTAGGACATAGAAAACTTCTGTTCACATATAAACATGTTCAAAAGCAAAGAGCAGAACACAACGACCCTTAACAGATGTGAGGACTGATCCCACAACCACTACGTGTTGCAGCGCCAGTAATAAAAAACATGCAGTGGCATGATCCAACTCTGACCATCTAACAGAAAGGATAATCCAACAAAATTTTGTTGGATGGCAGTGGTTTAAAAATAACCACTCCACGCCTGCATACCCCTTCCAAATACAACAAAGTATTTTAATGAAAATTACAACTGCTACCAAGAAAGGCCTACTCATCGATAATTAATATTACTCTGCTTAAAATGACCAGTTCCACGTGAATGCTTGTCTTCTCTCCCCTACTGATGTTCTTTTGTCTCCAACAGTCCGTGCAGCTTTCCAAGGGTCTATCCCTGGTCTTCATCCCTACAAGGCCTGACGTCTCCTCCGGAGAATTTCTCAAATATCACTTCTCCACAGACTTCCAATTTTCTCTGACTGGGCCTCCAGATTTCAATCCAAAGTTCCTGTCTACCATTTCCAATTTCCTACGTGGCATGGTTAAAACTCACCAGCCAAATATCCTAAAACCAAACCCATTTTCTTTCCAAACTAATCTCCCTCTTCCAAATTCTGGTTGTTTATGACACTGTTCTAGCCGTCAGACTCGAACCCAGAAAGCTGTTCTCTGCTGGACTCCTCTTCAACTCCCCGCCATCCCGGGGGGAGCACAGCGACTCTCAAATATCAGATATGCCCTCTTCAACGCTGCCACTTTCGTCGCCTGCCTCCTCCACTGGGGCGGCTTCCCAGCTGTCCCTTCACCGCCGGCTCCTGGCCCTCTCCTCTAAGACCCTGCTCACTTCAACTCATCCCCAACCGCCAAATTAATCTTCCTAGATTAATACTCTAACTACACCACACGACTGTTACGTATCTATGAAATCCATCTCAGAGGTCTTTGGGAAAATCAATTTGTGCGTTTCTATGTATTCTGTAAACAGTCAAGTGTTATGAACATGTCACCCTTGGGAGGTTTATTTTGTTGGTGGACTTTAGTTCCTCCAAACCCAGAAAAGCAAAGCTATATAATCAGTGGAATTTCAAAGCCCTAGGAGTGGTCTAACGTTTATCAACTGGGAAATAAAGTTTCACCTTCAAGGGTAATTCCTAACCATTCTCTCAAACTGTTTTCTGGGTTGGTTTATAAACACTGTAAGGCTTTCATTATCCCACCAATACTAAGTTTGCTGCTGTCATGCTGGCTTTCTAAACCTCTTCATTTACCAAAACCAAAGAAATAAAAATGGCACACATCATGCCCAGGCGCGGCCAGGCAGACACACAGACTCACGGGAGGCCAGAGTTTAAAAAAAAAAAAAAAAAAAAGTTCTACAACTCAAAATTCTTGTCATATAGGATGGTTATTTCAAATGTTCTTTTGCAAGACTAATATCAGTGTTTAAATTCCTCCATAATAATGACTTGCTATCTAAGTTTCCAGATAATTAACTTTATTTCTGTGAAGAGTATTCTAAATAAGTAACTTTCCTTCAGGTAGTTATTAAGTAGTAAATACAGCACTTGAAAGTTGGTTGCCACCAAAAAACGAGCATCTTTCTCTGATTCCCAAGTCCCAGTCTTTACACCATATCTTTCTGAATGGACACAGTTCTATTCAACAAAGTGAGAATTCAATGCATAATCCTACCCGTGAGGAAAATAAACTACTTTTATTTCTAAAACAGTGTCTCTACACAGTGGTACTTACCCTTTTTTTGTATAAAAATCCTAAGCAGTGGATTGGCCGTTGAAACAGCTTTGTGGTAATTGTCATCATTATTTATAGGTAACAAGTCTCCGTGGATGTCTGCATAGCCTACTAAAACGTCAACATTGGGTATCTTATGAACGTGTTGCAGTAATCCATAAAACTCCTCAAATTTTCCAGGTTTGGATCTTTCCAGTGAAAACCGACGAAATTCAGCTCCAAACTATAAATACAATGAACATCTTAATTAAAAACAAACAAAAGTAACAGGACCCAATCTGAAAATGCACTCCATAGGAACATTAACAGTAGCAGTGTTTCTCTTAATAAGAAAGAGTGTTGGAGTGACACAGTCTATTGTCACAAATCTCATTATTTGGAGATAAAATAGCGTAAGACAGACAGGAACGTGCCTTCTCACTGCTACATCTCCGAGGGGCATTCCCATCAAGGATGAGGCTCCACTCAATCCCTGGGGTTCCCAGGCCTCCCCGGGGACTGTCCCACAAGAGTGACTCCGCTCAAACCCTGCCTGGAGCTCAGATCTTGACAGCAGTCCTCTCCCTGCCCAGACCATGGGGTAAGAAAGATGTGCCCAAGTCTTTATTTTGGTAATTAGCAAAAAGCACCGAAGTTTCTTCCCCCATGAAACGAATTATGATTTCAGAGGAAGTGGAAAGAACTAATAGCAACACATAAAGAAGGGACTTTGAGCTTCTTGGCATGAAGGCACAATACAAATGGGAGGTCTATCCTACAAGGAATAGGTCTAGAGATAAGGAGCATCTTCCCTATAATCATGCTGGAAAAAAGCTTTATTAATACATAAAATATACATCCTACAACCATCCTATTAATGCAAGGAGTGTGGATATGCTTGGCCCAGTGCCTGGGCCCTACAGACGGAGGGCTCAGGCCCGCCACAGGAGCTCACCCATGAGTGGTAAAGACGACAAAGACATCCGAGAGGTATTAAGGAACCACAAAACCACCTCTATCACGCCCCGTTCTCATTCCTCTAGAATCATACCTTTGCTCTCCAAACGCCAGATTATTAAAGCGGTTGGTATTCAGCAGTCAGGACTGGCTTCATCTGGTCCCCGATAAACAGGATCTATGACTGACTATGGGCCCAGTGTGCCGTTTCCTCCAGGGGGAAACCCAGGTAAGGTTAATCAGCCTTCCTCAGAAAGCGCCCGGGTCATGTAAGCTCAAGGAACCCTACAAAACTATGATCCCACTCTTAGGGATCACCGTGGAGACCAGATATTAAACACTCAGTTGAGTCCTCCAGCTGATTTTTTTTTTTTAATTTTAAACAAATGTTTGTCAAATGTATTCAACCACTGAACTCCTTTTTCCTCTAAATATCTACTACTAAGAAATACTAATGTATTCTAATGTAATGTAATACTAACACAGCCTTAAGCATCAGCAGAAACAGTCTCCATCAGAATAATTTGAGCAGATTACAAATGTGTCAGTTCCTCTTCCAAAGGATCGATGTGATATCTCAAGGCACTGTATCTGTTACACTGAAGAAGTTCATGTGCTTGCTAATACCCACACCTACTCATCAGTATTAAATTAAGTTTAAAATTCACCCAAACCACCTCCTCTAATAAATCCGAGTTTTCATGACACATTCCTAAAACATAAACACCAACATTGGTC
Source organism: Mustela lutreola (assembly GCF_030435805.1). NCBI lineage: Eukaryota > Metazoa > Chordata > Mammalia > Carnivora > Mustelidae > Mustela > Mustela lutreola. The sequence goes on from NC_081298.1 coordinate 10,523,459, forward strand.
AAGAATATAAGGTGACTCATACCTAAAACTCTCGAAGTTTAGTCACACCTTCACGTTTCAAAGTCAATAAAAACTCGGCAACACCCTTCATATCAGAGCTAGTCTTATGATGTTATCAAAAGTCACAGTTTCTCCTCCTTGGTCTTTATCCTGGTATCACAACCTAAAGCTACTGCCACGGATCTGCACTAGGGTTTATCACTGTCCCAGGTACGTGAATGAGAGTAACATCTAACCCATGAACATTTTAGGGCTCCAACGACTTTGCTCAATAAAGCTTTGGGGTGAAAATCCTTTACTCAACTTGTTTTTCTCTTCCTTAAATGTTATGATAAAAACAATGAAAAACTGTATGGCTTCACAGCTGACGTGCCCTTTTGCAAATGTTAGCAGAAAACAAAACTGAACAAGAGAAACTTACTCTTCTTGCGGAAAAACAACAGGATTAAGAGAACGTATTACTACGTGAAGAAAAATACTAAGACAGAGATAAAATTAAGACCCAGTAACACCTATTCACTGTGTGAAGCATCTGTAACTCTTATGTAGGCCAGTCTAGTTTGTCTTGGCCACCCAGGATGTGGCCCTCTCCCAGCATCTGCTAGGAGAATAGACACCCTTAGCCCGGCATCTGTTGGTACGTTCAAGAAACTGCAAAGTTAATTTCAATACTGCTTGCCCAAGAATAATAATTAGAACATGTACAGCCCAAAGATTGTTCCAAGGTCATTAAAGGATTCCACCTTCATTATCAATTAAGAACTTGCCCCGCTCTGCTCAGGTGATACAGTTGACACTGTTTTTTACACCGAAGAAAAAGAATCTGAAGTGTGGATCTATCTGCACATCACGGGGTTGCGGTTACAACCTCTTGACCATCAGTTTTGTAAAAAGCTGTGCTATCTCCAAGGCAGCTGACAAAGGGAAATACTGTTTCAAACATCTGTCCAAATACTTTGTAAATGATAAAGATGACAAGTGTTTCATTTAATCAGCTAAAAATAAATGTGTCAACAGCATCTATTTAAAACAAGGTGTCACAGACCCACTAAAACCAGTACCTAATATTCTGTCTACACACCAACTTCGAGCACAACAGAGGAACCACATTTCATTCAGTGCAGGTTCTCAGAAAGCCTTGATTCTATTTCAGAGACACGGCTCACTACAAGTGCAGCCTGACAGCTCAAATATATAACATGTAGGAAAGACTCACAGTCAGCGGACAGAAGAGAAGGGGGCCAGAAAGCCTGAAATTCCTGTCCCAGAGTGCGCCAGCTTTCCCGTCCAGGAGACAAATGACCATTTGATTGTACTTATCAGTGCACCTAGAATCTCTGCCCATTTTTTCCCCTATGATGAAGAATTAAAAATTGCTACCAAGATTAGGACCACAAACTGCATTCGAAGATTATGCAATATCCTAAGTGTTTGTCTTTTCTTAACCTCAACCCCCACAGATGCAAACTAGATTCATGACAGAAATGCCTGAGAAAGTTCAACCAGTGGGCACAGAACCACTCAGGCCACTATACCGCTCGAGGAAAAACCCTGTATATTTGGAGTCATCTTAACCCCTAGCTCAAGCACGTCTCTTCCATTTGCTCTAGCGGTTCCACTGAGGACACGGGGAAGAGCACATTCTCTCAACTGCTATAATTACATTTCTGTTCTTATTAAACAGGACGGTTTCTGTGAAACTACTGCCCCTCCTGCTCCAGAAGTTACAAATAACATTTAAATGATGTTTAAAATGAATGCAGATCTCAGTTACAGCAACTTACAGAACTTTGCTTATCAACGAGATAATAAAGCCATTCCCCCCACAGGCTCCGGGCTGCTCTCTTTCCTCCACTTCACTCAAAACCACTCCCTGATTTGGGATTTGCCCGGTTTCATCATTTCTGAAGTTGATATGCTTGTACTGTTCTCCCATTCTTGCAGGTGTTTTGCTTTTCTCAACTCTTTTTAGTGCTCTCAAAAACAGTTTTATTCTATAGAGTCTAGAAGTTATTCTGTAAAAAGGCTTCCAGGTTTTGTCATAAAAGCAGAGTCCCGCAAAGTCTTAACCTTTCTGACCCCTCCCTTTTGTCAAGAGAATCAAACTAGATCATCTAAACTTCTTCAGCTCTTCAACCCAGGAAATGCTTGCTGAAAATGGGGCTGTGGTTGCCGATCACCTTCAAATTCCAGCTCAAAACCCCCTCTGGAAAGCATTCTCTACCTAATCCCTAAAGACTACCCAGCTCAGGCAGCCTTGCAATTTAGGAATTCAGGGGATGCGGCGGGAATGATCAGCAGACTGGCATACCGTTGGTCAAGAAGGAAAACACTTGATGTGAAAAGGTAGCCCGATGGAATGAGAAGAGCATCCAGCCTCAAACTGTAAAGGGCTACTCAAACGAAAGGTGATAGTGTTAATTTTATAGATTAAACGCATACCAAAGGTAGTGCTGGAAAAATCCCTAGCAGGAAGCAAAGCGAACTTTAAAAGGTCCCTTTAGTGCACTGGGTTCTCCCTTTCACCCCACTCGATGCACCCTTGAACCACAGAAAGGGGTAACACTTTGTGACCACGCGTCTTCCAAATAGCTTTTCCTCCGAGACCAGGAGCTAGAATTTACCCCCAAGCCTTCGTCCCACACTGCGCTCAGACGCCTCCCATCCCTTAACAGGAGTGAGATTCAAGGAGATTAAGTGCTCCATGGGTCTTCCCACCTGGGCCAGGAACAAACACACGGCCCCTCCTTCGCCCCCTTCTCGGCAAGTTTACTACCCACCACCTCCTGCCTCCGCACCCCACTGCCGCACCCCCCGCGTTGCAGACACCGGGCAGTCCCCCCCCACCCCGGGCGCCCCGGGCAGCCCCCGGCCTCCCCCAGGCCCGGCCCCGGCCCCCATCAGCCGGCCGCTCCGCCCAGCCCCGGCCCCGCGCACCTTGCTCTTCACCTCCATGGTGCCCAGGCAGCCGCTGCCCGCCCCGTGCCGGTGGCTGCGGTTCATGCTGAGGCCGGGCCCCGCGGCGGCCTCCTCCGGCCGGGCCGCCCCTCGGGAGCGCAGGGAGCGAGTGCGCGGCCGGCGGGTTGGGGACGCGGCTGCGGCCCGGGCGACTCCTCACAGGCACCTGCAGAGGGGCGGCCGCGGCTCGGGTCTCCGCGCAGAGCTCCGCTCGGCTGCCTGCTCACGCGGCCGGACCGAGGGTCGGACTGGCTGCGCGGCGGGTGGGGACGCGACTCCCTCCCTCCGGGCCTCGGCGGCGGCCGCGATGGAGGAGGAGGAGGGGGAAGAGGAGGAGGAGGAGGGGGCGGAGCAGAGGCGACAGGCGCCGCAATCTCGCTCTCGGCCGCCTCCCCCGCAAGCCCGCGCGCGCGCACCCGAGGCGGGCGGGAGCGGCGGCGCGTGCGCGCGCTCACCTGCAGCCTCGGCCAAAGCCTCGGCGGCTCGTGCTCCGCCCACACCCAATAGGAACCGCGCACCTGCGCCAGCGTCGCCAACCAATCGAAACACGTTTCGCGAAGCGCGTGGGCGGGCCACCTTCTTGAAAATCCCGCCCACCACCGTGCGATTGGCTCCGCGCTGCGAGGGAGGGGCGGGATCACCTGAAGCCTTGGGCCCCCTCCTCGGATCAAGCAGGAGAGCTGGAAAGCGCATGCGCGGGCTCTGGTGTTTCCGCCTTGGGAAGGCCGGCCGGAAGCGAGAGCGCACCTGGAGAGGAGCTGGGCGAGTGCCTTTTGCGCAAGCGCAGGCACGCGCCTGATGTCCTGGTCCCGGCGAGAGCGCGCCGGGCTGGGTTTGGCCGGTTGCCGAAGCGCGTTGGAGCTCTTCGGTTCCCGGCGCCCCCCACCCCACGTCCACTTTTGGGTGCTGCAGCAACGCCTCTCCACCACCCAGTTGGGTCGTTTAGGCGTCCGGCTGCAACCCTGGTTACAAAATAAAACTTTTCTCGCTCTGCAGCAGTTAGTAGGGGAGAATATCAGGGCTCTTCGTTCTCGTCCGTAGAGATTTTTCTGCAACTCGTCGGGTCCCAGGAGGTCGAGGGAGCGCCGCGGTTGGGGAGGGAAAGTGAACTGAGGCCAGGATGGCTCCCCTCAGGTCCGGCTTCCCTCAGGACTTCTAGATGGGCCCGCCCGGGCTTTCTTTTTTCTTTGCTTATTTTGTATTTATTTTATTTTTAAACTAAGATCTTCCTCTCCCTCCTCCTCCTCCTCCCTCCTCTCTCCATTTCTTGGCTGATTGCAGTTTCCACCAGTGGCAGCCTCTGGATAACGTTCTTTTCTCCGAGGGTAGTGATAGAGCGGTGTCCTCTATAAAGTCTGATAAAAGACTGAACCCTTTGCTCTAAATGCCCCAGAGTCAGGTTTCTCCTTACGGGGACGCTGTTTAGCATTGGCGATGCCGGGAAAGTGGAGAGGAGACCCTCAAGTCCCCCCATCCACGTAGAAGGGCCCCCTTGACCCCTCCTCTGCGCGGACCTGGGCTTGCGGGGTGGGGGTGGGGGTGGGGGCGGTGTCTGAGCCAGGAGGAATTGGTTAGGGTACTTCACTCCACCTGAGTCCTCAGGGCCTTCCCCTCATCTGCTTACCTCAAATCCCTCCTGACCCTTGTACATCCTTCCCAGCACCTGTGTGACAAGTTTGTTTTTTCATGTTTTTGGAGTCATCTGCCTCTGCCTCAGAATGAAAGCACTGAGGAGGCAGCGACCGTGTCAACTGACTGTTGCTGAGCCCGTAGAGTGGTACCTGCCTCCTAGCAGGTACTCGCACGTGACTTCACTGGGTGCCTGTGGTTTCTCCAGGCTAACTCTCCCCCCCCACCACCACCACCCCCGGGCTCAAAGGTGAGAAGCCCGTCTTTCCCCAAGGGGGTTGGGTTCACTAAGTGTTTCTGGGGGAATTTAAGTTTTTTCTGGCGGTTTTGGGTGGAAGTACAGATGGAAAGGATTCCATCCTAAGCTGAATGATAATAAGGCTGTGGCCTCCACCCCCTGTTCGAAAGCACCTGATTTGGGCTGTGCTGGACATTAAGTGTGGTGTTGTGATAGGGTAGCTCCATGGTTTGGACTCAAGACCCGTTAAGACCTTAAAAATTATGAAGGGCCCCCGAGTATTTAGTTTGTGTGTTATGTCTTTTAATATTCATTGTCTGAGAACTAAAACAGAATGTTTCATCAAAAGAACATACAAGCACACACATTCCATGAGTCATCAGGGTGACATCATCGCACACCATGTCCCTTCTGTAAAACACCACTGGATACCTGTGAGACAATGACGGTGAGAAGAACAAGTAACAGATCAGTAGTGTGAAAATAGTTATAGTTTTGAGAATCCCCTGAAAAGGTCCCAGGGACACCCAGGGCACACACACACACACACACACACACACCCCGCCCTGCCCCGCCCCTGGGTTTATGAACCGTTGAGTAGAGAACATGTCACAGCCTTTAGGAATCTTTATTCTCAGCTGTCACCTTCTCCCCAACTGCCAGGGCCATGCCCTGGAAGCCAGGCCCCACTTCAACATGAGCGAGTGTGGGGTGGCTGAGCTCTATTACTATTATCCATACTGATTTATCAGGCCCTTTCCAAAAGGAAGTTCACGGACGCCAACACACCTGCGTGGGCCCTGCATTCCTAGAGGCATTGTCATGTCCTCTCTCCCCTCCTCCGGGTGTGGTATCCTTCTTGGACTTTCCTTTCTACAGGGAGGACCGGGCCAGAGCTTCCTGGATCTCCTGAGTGGAATTTGCTCTGAGGCCTGCGTCACAGGTGTGCCTGAGTGGTGTAAGGAAGGAATGTGGAAAATAGTTTGAATTTGATAAAGGTATTGTGGAGGAGGGAACCTTTTCATTCCATGAGCTATTGTGGCTGCGCGTTTGTTGGCAGGGCCTGAAACTCAGCCTTCCTTGAGAAGCGTGAAGCCCAGAGCAACAGCACAGAGGAGGGTTTATATTTCTGTTTCTTTAGTTCCCAGACTGAGCCCTAATCTCATTTCTCTCCGTCATCCCTCCCCACCCCCAAATCCTCAAGCGAAAGCTGATCATGGAATGAAAAGCTAGTCCCATGCCTGGGAGAATTAGTACCCAGTGAGTTAGTGAGATAAGTAAGGTGAGTATGACACGGACTCGATAAATTATAGGGTCTCAAAATCGTTAGTTGGGAATGGGCTACCACTGATTATCACACCCACACGCTGGCAGGTCCGTCCAGCCTGTCTCCGCCCTCTGAAGAAGCCAGTAGGGGTTACACCGGTGCCACATCGCCCTTTTCAGTACTTCTGTCTTTAAGAAAGGGAGAATGAGGTGCCAAAGAGTCATATATACTAGTGGCGAGATTTTATTCAAGACATTTTTCTTGCCAGCTCTTTTTCCCCTTGATTGCTCAAGTTCCAGTTCTGATGGAGCTGGTTAATAATTCTTTAAGAGTTGAAGTGTATATTTATGAATCTCAGACTACTCACCAAAGCATTTTAAGCCCTTTAGCAGAGGTGGAATTAAGTCACATGACCGGTTTTCTGGTTAATAGCTTATAACACTTTGGTACTTTGTGTGGGGGTGGGGCGGGAGTGCTGGAAGCTCAGGAAACGAACGAATTACCTCCTGTAGCCTTTAGGAAGCTAGATGCCCTTTTAGGTAAAAGCCGTCTTCATGGGAGGCCGTATGTGCCAGGCACAGTGCCGGAGCCCTACCCTGGAGAAGTTTGCCCTCTGACCTCTTCCCTCTCTAGGACTTAATTTCTCCGTCTGTGAATGCAGGCGCTGGATGAGCTCATCTCCGCAACTCCTTCCAGCTCTTAACATTCTTCGGTTCCCCAGGGATAATGGAGATTGATCATTATTTCAACATTACCAGGGACGAACTAGAATGAAATGGGTAATCTTCCCATCAGGCTTCACAGACGGTCTGCCGTCATCAGCTAAAATATTCCAGTCCTAGGAGGTGTGGATGAAGATGATGATAATTCCCATTTATCTGAGGGTCCTACCTTGTTCCATGCACCGTGCCGAATGCTCTCCTGTGGATTATTTTATTTACTTGTAAGTGACATGGAAGAATCTTATGGTTGAAAACACTCAGATCGGGATGCCTGGGTGGTTCAGTGGGTTAAAGCCTCTGCCTTCAGCTCAGGTCATGATGCCAGGGTCCTGGGATCGAGTCCCGCATCGGGCTCCCTGCTCAGCGGGGAGCCTGCTTGCTCCTCTCTCTCTCTCTCTCTGCCTGCTTGTGATCTCTCTCTGTCAAATAAATACATTAAAAAGTCTTATTAAAAAAAGAAAGAAAGAAAACAGTCAGATCTTAATATTTTTCTGATAGACGTTAACTTGAGCCCTTGCTCTGCTCCGCATTGATTGGGTGACCTTGAACTTGTTCGTTTAACCGCTCAGAGCGTCAGAGTCCTCTTCTATGAGACGAGACAGAAGCAGCCACCTCATAACATTGTTGCAGGGGTCAGCGGAAAAGCAGTGCATGAAGCGCTCTGCCAACCATCAAGTGTAACACGCATGCTAGTGGTTATTATTTAGCAAGTAGTACTGCCTACCAAAGCCTTTGGCAGAATTTCAAGAAATCCCTTGAAATAAAACAGAAATGTATAATAAACCATTCTTCTTGTCTTCACATGGGATGGCCTTGTAATGGACATCTCTTAGCTGAGATGCAGCCCAGAGTAGTTAAAAATGTGACTCTCAGGTGCCTACATTCAAATCCTGCCTCTGCTATTTCCTAGCTGTGTGACCTTGGGCAAGCTCTTAACCTCTCTGAGCTTCCATTTCGTCATCTAGAAAATGAGGATAGGAAGAGAGTTGATCATCTTCATTTGTGTGCAAAGCATTCAGGAAAGGACCCAGCACAGAGTGAGGACTTTGTAAAGGTTACCCATTATTGTCATGATTGCTAATTATTTTTATGACCTAGTGCCATAACAGAATTCGTTAATGTAGTAAGTATTTAAAGCCTCAGCTATGTCTACAGCACTGCTTTCAGCATGGAGATAAAGGATAAAAAGTGAGGATAGGATTTCTACCATCTAGCATTTCACAGTTCACATATAGATTGGTTCCGCAAATATTCTTGAGCTTCTACCATGGATCATGCAAGGAAACAAAAATCTGAATACAATAGAGTTCTTGCTTCCAAGGAACCCACGTCCAGCTGAGAAGTCAGAGCCAGGGAGAGATGTCTTCAGGAAGTGGTGGCCGCTGTAGTTAAGGGTGGTGGGGGGTTGTTGGAGTTGACATTCCAGAGATCACATTTGACTCTACCACCTGTGGAACCCATCTTTCTCTCTCTAGACCATTTACCTTGGGAATCAACCGAAGATAGTGATAACATCTATCCTCCTTGAATTAATAAGTATTTATAGTCTATTATGTGCCAGGTGCTATTCTAGAAGGTAAGCTTACAGTAGTAAACAAGACGTGACAACATCCCTGCCCTCCCAGAGCTGACATTCCACAGGGTAGAGACTGAACACACAGATTAATCAAAATGTGTAGTGTGTTAGTGATACGTGGAGAAAAATAAAGCAGGGAGGGAAGATGGGGAGGCCAGGGGGGTAGAGCAAGGTGTGGAAGGAGAAAGAAAACCCAACAGGAGGTGGCAGGGGTGACCTCTCAGGGAAGCTGGGGTGAGAAAGTGATCCGTCTGCATCTCTGTGTGTTTGGGGGAGGGGGCGGAGCGGGGAAGGCTTCTTTGCAGGCAGGGGCTCAGCACGAGCGCAAGGATTAAAGGCGATAAAGCTCACTCTGTCCTGGCACGCGGCAAGCACTCAGAAGACATCAGCTGCTATTTTGAGCCATGACTCAGGGCTGAGGCCAGGGTACGCAAGGAGGAGGGCGGGAGCAGAAGAGAGAGAATGACTAAGTCAGCCTGGGGGTGGGGGGGCGGTCTGGAGTGTTTCACAGTGAAGTGACTCTCTGGTTAGCCATCGGGCAGAAGAAGGAGTGGGAGTTTGCTAGAGGCATGGCGGGCTGTGGGACGGGGGAGGAGGCATTCCAGGGAAAGGGAGCTTTGCGGCAGAGGTGTGGGGGCGGGGAAGAACATGGTGTGTTCCCTAAGCCATTGCGTGGGGCGTGGGTGTGCCCGGTGGGGGGGGCCCTCTCCTCTCTGGAGGTGGGAAAGGATGATGAGATAGATGGGCCTCACATGCTCTCCTGACCAGTCTGTGCTTTCCCCAGTGGTGCTGGGAGACTCCTCGAATGTTTACAACTGGGCGATGAAAGGATCAGATTTGTATTTTCATAAGCTCTACAGAGGAGGGAGGCACCGGGGGCAGCAAATTAATGAGTGCAGTGGGGAAGGGTGTAATTAAAAGGCAAAATGAATGGTATGGCTTATGGGACACGGGAAGGCAGGACATCCATCTATCCATCATTCACTCATTCAGTTCTTGTTCGGTGAGGTCCAGCCCTGTGCCTGGCACAGGCGAGACGCTGGGGCTGCTCTGGGGACCAAGACCATCTGTTTCCATGAGGCAGACATGTGATAAGTGAATTCATTTTGGGAGGGGGGTCAAGGAAGTGTCACAAACACGGTTGTTTGGGCCCAGGCTGGTAGCTGAAGGGAGTGGAGAGGCTGGGGGGTGGCCAGGCCAGGGCTCACCTCCCACCTGTGTGGCTGAGAACATGGCTTTGTCATGGCAGGCCTTCTGATTCCTTATGAGGTTGGATGGTTTTACGTCACACTTCCTGATTTTTAAATGTCTGCAATTGGTCAAACAGGGTGGTGATTGAGTATAAGTGGAGAGAGAGAGAGAGAGAGAGAGTGTGTGTGTGTATGTGTGCACGCGTGCGCGTTCTAATTAGGATGGGTTGTAGGAAAAGCTCTGAGGACATGATATTGAAATATTATAAGGTGTTGGGGGTGGGGAGAGAGAAGAGCATGTGGCAAGAATCCAGGCGGGAGAAATGCGGTGTGTTTGAGGAATTACAGGAAAGCCCGTGCCTGGAACTTCGAGACTGAAGGAGAATGGTTCCAGAAGAGGCGGCTTGTGAGAGGTGGGTGGGGCCCGGTCATGCTGGGTCTTTGCAGGTGGGGGTGTGGGGTTTTGTTTTTATTCTGAGTTCACCGAAAGGCTGTCTCTGAGTAATCAGAGATAACTTTAAGCTTTAAGTGGCATCATTCAGATTCTGGATTCTAGATTTAGAAGAGGGAGGAAAGGAAGAGCAGTTTTCAGGGGGGCGGGGGGGATGGCGAGGCCGGAGTGGTTCTCAAGGACGCCAGCATCCTTGGGTAGAGGATGAGCAAGCTGAAGGACTGCGAGGCAGGCAGCACAGCGGGATGAATTCGGAGGCCCTGGAAACCTCAGGAAGTGACATTTGAATATGAGGTTGGTGTCATGGTATGGAAGTCACAGAACCAAGATCCTCGGTCTCTTCTGGATTTCATCTCGTGGGCCAGAGTGCCCCAAATGTCCCTGAGGTTACCAGTCATTCTGGATGCTCATTAAAAATGCAGATTCCAAGGCTCCCCTTCCACAAGCCCATTTCCAGAGGTCTGGAATGGGGCCAGGGAACCTGTAATTTGAAGTATCATCTGTGGGATTCTTACCCTCCGGTAAATTTGGGAAGTGCTGATGGAGGCGCTGGGTGTCACGGGGTGTCTCTGACCTGGGAGCCACAAGCTGGTGTTTTCAGACAGACATGAGGAGAGACAGATAACACAGGCAGGGAGACCAGTGAAGAGGCCCTTGGATTTGTCAGGACACAAGACTGGGAAGGTCTAGACTTGGGTCATAAGCAGGCTGTCCTTGATTCTTCGGGCTGCTGTAACAAGGTGCCACCAACCAGAGGGCTTAAACCGACAGAAATCTGTCCTCTTACGGTTCTGGAGGCCAGAAGTCCAAAATCAAGGTGTTGCCAGGGTTGGGTCCTCCTGGGGGTTGTGAGGGGGAAGGTTCTAGGCCTCTCCCCTTAGCTTCATGGGGTTGCCGGCCATCATGGCTGTTCCTTGGATGTGAGTACATCAGTCTGTCATCACATGGCATTCTCTCTATTTTAACCTTCAAGTTAGATGCTGCTGGAGGGTTGAGGGAGAAAGACTACACGATTTGTTGGGAAGCTGTTTGCCTGGCATATAGTTGATTCTCTGGAAGCTTGTTCTATAAACAGCAAGAAACATTTCCTGGGGGAGTTTGGTGGTGCCAGATCAATGGTGGTGTGGGTGAAGAGACACACGGAAGTCCCCTATAGAGTGGACGATAAGTAAACGAGGACCATGGCACCAACGGCAAGGAAGATGGCTGCCGGGGGTAACCGTGAATAATGGCAGCTAAGACTACGGACGGAGCAGTGAAATGTGCCTAAAGCACTACAGTGTACTCCCCTTTTATCTTAGGGTGGGTTTGCCTGGGACTTTCCCAGTTGTATCCCCGAGCGTCCCGGGACAATCCTTCAGTCTGACAAACCCAGTTTTATCTTCACAAAAATACATGGATTCATGTACTGTTATCGCCCGCATTTTACCGGAGGAAACCGGAGCATAGACACATTAAGCAACTTGCCCGGGGCCCCACAGATAAGGGGTAGAGCTGGTGCCCAAACCCAGGCAGCTGGGTTCCAGGTCTCTTGCCCTCTGTTGCCTTTGACAGGGTACAGTGAATTTCAATTGTTGGTATGAAAAGATTTCTTCCATTATGAAATACATAATTTTGTCTGGAAGCAGAAAGCATGCCTGTGTCCTTTTCCCCTTGCCCTGAGACAATCCAACAGGTAAGAAGAAGTCAGTTAAGAGTCAGGTTGCAAGACTTGTTGCCTTCTAGGAGCCTTCTAGAAACATGATGGCCTCCAGGGGATCTGCTCCACAGCTCTGGCATCTGATCAGTATTCCTCATGGGATTTTTTTCAGCAGAGGGAGGATGGTTCACTATGGAGAGAAGTTTCCAAAATGAAAATGAAGCAACAAACAACCCAACTTGTTAGCAAAGATCCAGTGACTTAGCCTTATTAAATTCAGCATTAAGGAGAAGTGAACGAAATCCTTTAGATTTAGAAACCTTCCCCACCCCCAGGGGACATTAAGAACCAAACATATATATGTATTTTTTAATTTAAGGGAATGCCAAATTTTTGTAAAATCAAGCCAATGAAGAAAGCTTGAGAACCACGACAAAGCCAGTCAAAGCCGATGCCCAGATGCCTGCGATCTTATGCTTTCTCTTGGGAAACAGAAAAGACAGCAAGACCCAGGAAACCAGGAGGATGAGAGGTGGGTGATGATGGGGAGCGCGGCAGGGGAGCCCGGCTCAGTCCCCATGCCCCATGCCTCTGAGGTGGCCCAGCTGGGACAGGGCACCTCATCTCTCTGTGTCCTGTCCTTACTAAAATGTGCTACTGAGGAGCTACTCAGAGGTTGTACGGAGAATCCCACCAGAAGATAAATGTGTCACCTGACGCTGTCACTGGCACATGCCCTGTGTTGAATTAATGGTACCTGTCACTGCCCACGACTCCTTTGGGCTTGCACTTTGGTCTATGATTAGGAAGAGCCCTGAGCTAGCGTGTGTGGAAGGCTCCCGCGGCTTCAGGCCTGAGCTGAGTGAGCTATACGCACTCTCCCATTTTGCCCTCACATGAACGCGGGTCCTGCTGTCATCCCATTTGCAGACGTGGGGACGGAGTGTAAATGGCCTGTTTAATGATTCACACACAGGGGAAGGGCTTAGGACTCAGGTCCATTCTGACCCTGCTTTCTATGGCGTGACCTTACAGGAGAGCTTGAAAGGGGAAAGCGGAGTCATCTTTCTCCTTCTGGGTCCCTCTACGTTTAAGGAAGACCTGTTTGTCTCTGGAAAGTGCCTGTGGAAAATTTGAAAACAGAGCAAGGTAGGCCCAGCCACCTTCAGGGCTGGGGAGTTTCTGCCCGTGAACTGAGGCAAAAACTTTTTAGGCTGAAGTTGTTTCCCTCACGGTTGAACCTGACCCAGGCTGGGACCCTGCCCACTCCTCCTTTTCTTCACCCTGAAGTCAATGGTCCGAAAGCTTCCTCTTAAACAGCAGCTCTTCAAATTAAGAGCTTTGTGCATGGGGCCTGTGTTTCCTGTTCCTTGTTCAGGCTGGTAAGAATGTTTATCTGAGTCTGCCAACCTCGTCTGACTTTGTAACCGTGAGCCATGAGTGCTGCTTTTTATTTGTGTGTGGCCCTTGCCTCACTTTTCTTATATATATATTTTAAAGATTTTATTTATTTATTTGACAGAGAGTGTGAGAGAGGGAACACAAGCAGGGGGAGTGGGAGAGGGAGAAGCAGGCTTCCCACCCAGCAGGGAGCCCGACGCGAGGCTCGATCCCAGGACCCCGGGATCACGACCTGAGCCGAAGGCAGATGCTTAACAACTGAGCCACCCAGGCACCCCTGAAGGGCCAGATTCTAAAGAATTTTCCACTCATTGCAGATGAATACTTTCGTAAAATATAATAAAAAATGAATTGCCAGTAAAGAAGGAAATTAAAAAATCCCAAAGTCCTATCAAATGCAAGCCCTGATTCTGTAGTTAGGGTTCAGCAGGCTCCATTTTGAACAGCACAGTGCTGGAGCCCACGATGACGGTACAATGCACTAAGTGTCCCCACAGGAATGAGATCCCAAAGGACAGGAACAGAGAGGCGGCATCCTGCGTATGGTAGAAATAGCCTTGAGAAACCAGTCTGGGGCCTCCATTTCCCACTTGCCAAATAGTCCGCCCCACGGGCTAGTGTGTGTAGCTGGTGCATAAGCACTAGACACACGGAATCTGAGGAACACTGCGCATCTCAAATCATCGGGTTCTTCTGGAAGTTCAAGAACTCAAAACTGCTTAGGTGAGATGCATATAGACTTACCTTATAGTATTCTACACATTAAAATATTTTAAAGTAATTTTTATTATAAAAGCAAAGCATTCTGTAGGGGAAAAGTTTCCCCCTCACTCTTCCTTCTAGATCTTTCGTTATAAATACAGCAATGTACACATACCATACAGATTTTTTTATTGGGCAAATTTTGCTTGTTTCACTCAAGAATATATCATCATGGGAGCGCATGGATGGCTCAGTGGGTTAAGCATCTGACTCTTGATTTTGGCTCAGGTCATGATCTCAGGGTCATAAAATCCAAGCCCTGCCTCAGGCTCTGTGCTAGGCACAGAGCCTGCTTAAGGTTTTCTCTCTCCCTCTCCTTCTGCCCACTCCCCTCCACCACATGTGCACTCTCTAAGAAAAAAATATATATATCATGGTGGTACTTCCACTTCACTACTTACATTCCTTCTTCATTCTTTTCTCCAGGCTACGTTGCTTTCCAAGGGATAGGTATGCTGTAACTTATCTAGACAGTCTTATGATGGTAGACATTCAAGTCATCAGCACTCAGTGTTTCACTGAACATCCTGGGCATCTGTCTTGTGCACTTCTGTGGGTATTTCTCTAGTCATAATCCAAGAAATTAGTGGGTGTGCACATTTAAATGTGTAGGGACGGCCAAAGCTGTCTTCTTGAGGGACAGTGCCAGTCATCAGCAGAGTCGGAAGTTGGAAAATGCGCTGTTGAACGGAACACCTCCTTTTGCTGATCAGCAGACGGGACGGGGGGAAGAACCTGATGGAAGTCACATGTGAGTTCCAAACACAACCAAGAACACGGCCTCCTGATTCTCTGCCCAGGAAGGTCCTTGTGTTTCTGTCAACCTCTAATAGCGCTATGGTCCTTTACCTTGGCTGGTCTGGTGCCCTGCCCAGACCCAGGAGCAAAGGATTTGAATAAGCATATTCTGGTCACATTTCAACCTCGGCCCTTAAGATCATGTCTTCAGTTACCTAAGAAAGGGACTCTGACTTGGGTGCCTTGGCAGTCCTTTTCAGGGGGGAACCTCTGGTCCCTTTGGAACAAATCATTCTTCCCACGTCCAGGGACAGCTGAGTCTACTGAGTGAAGCATGGAGCTCGGCCTCTGAGCTTAGCTCCGCCCCGCCTGGGATTTGGGACATGGTGCTCAGCCTCTCTGTGCCTCAGTGTCCCCACCTTGGAAACAGGAGCCCTTCACAGCGCTATCCTGAAAGTAAAACAGTAATTGTATGGGAAGGGTTGGGAGGCTCTCGGGATATTTGTTTTCCTTCTGGAATGTGGGGCTGAGGCGTCCAACAGAGGGCAGTCTGAGCTGGAAGCCCGGTTCTCCACACTGAGGAGCATCTGCAAAGCGTTCCCCGGTGCTAATTTGTTCCCAGAGTTGAGATTTAATTGAGGTCAGAGTCATTTGCACTTATAACGCTGGTGAGCTGCTCTGAAGAGGTGATTTAAGGACAAGAAATGGCCGCATCCCCAAATTCCTCAGACACTCCCTTTGCACTCATTTCTCTCTGAATTCTTCATCTTCTAAATATCATCATCTGTCTTCACTTCTCTATCGTCAGCACACTCCATTTCCGTCCACGGCATCACCGCCTCTCTGGCCATCCAGGACCGTAACTCTACTATGAACCCTGGACCCCCTCACTCCCCATGTCTGCGCAGCTGCCTCATCCCGGACGAGTGCCCTGGTCCTTCCCTGTGCCCGGGCAGCAGCACCCCCAGGGCAGACCTCCCTGCCAGCCAGCCAGCACAAAGTACCACGTCCGGACAGGTCTGGGGAGGTCCAGTCTGAGCACTGGGGCTGGGTGACCTGATCTGCTGCTCTGGCTGCCTGGGTGACACCCCTCCCCTTCCTTCACAGGGCACCAGGGCTCGCCAGCGCCCGGTCCAACCCTCTGCCTTCCTTTCCCACTGTAATGGCGGCCCTTTAGGGAGAGGGGACTGTGGAAAGCCAAGGCCTTCACGGGTCTGATGTCATGTACTTCTCAGGGGATGACTGACAGGAACCGTTAGTGTTCCCGTTGATGGACGGAGAAACTCAGAGCCTGCGGAGTACAATGACTTGCTTCTAGTCACGCAGCTGGGAGCGGTAACACTGAGATCTGACGCCCGATGTGTCTTAACTGTTTCCCAAACAGTGGCCCTCAACCCAGCTAGCGGTGTGTTAACAGTGTCCCATGAAATGTCTAAAATGTCAATGGCTTCTGTCTCAATTTCTATTTTAAAAAGATGAGTAACTGTGTTTGAGTTTCCCTTAAAAAAACCAGTCGGCGTGGGAGCCTCCGCTTGCCCAGTGAGCACAGAAGCGACAAGTGTGCATGTGTCCCACCTTCCCACTGGGTCTTGGTGACGCCAGAGCACCAGCACGGTGAAGCTCTACGATATTAACCAGTCTTCACTCTCACACTATCTTGCTTCATTTCCACCACAGCAGAACACTGCTGTGGTCCTGTGCCCAGCTCACGAGTGTACTATGTCACTGAAAAACCAACGTCACATAGGAAAACACAGCAACAATCCTCTACATGCCTGTGTTCCGTCCGTGGAGCAGTGCCTACAAATAGAGATCTGGAGTGATCTCTGCTCACCTCTTAGGAACAGACACAAAAATGGAGAAAATACACTTTTAGAAGCACCAAATGTTAGAAATCCAAGAGAAGTAAGACTATAAAAGGTTGCAGTTAGGACGGTGGCCCCTTTGCTAAGAAAGAGGCTCCCTGGGGCGCCTGGGTGGCTCAGTGGGTTAAAGCCTCTGCCTTCGGCTCAGGTCATGATCCCAGGGTCCTTCGATGGAGTCCCACATTGGGCGCTCTGCTCAGCAGGGAGCCTTCTTCCCTTCCTCTCTCTGCCCTACTTGTGATCTCTTGTCTGTCAAATAAATAAATAAAATCTTAAAAAAAAAAAAAAAAAAAGAGGCTCCCTGAAGCCAGGGACTGTGTCTACTTCCCTGGTCAGTTACCAGTGCCTGGCACATAAGAGACGCTCAGGAGATGTTTGTTGAATGAATGAGCGTCCGTGATATGGTCCGACCCAGGATGAACCTGGATTTCTGCACTTGGCTCCCTAAGAAGAACTAAATGATGACTAAAGTTTTCTGCCCTTTGTGGTTTGCAGCCCTCTCTCCTCCTCTTCTCCCTGGATCCTGCCCTCCCCTTGTGCCGTGGCTGGGGAAGGAGGTCGGCAGAGGTGACGTGTGGAGGTCAGGGCCCCACGATAGAAGGTTCTGATTCCACATCTGCTGAGGGAGGCTGTGCCTGGCCCCCATTTCTGTGACTGGACCCCGGGCCTGGGTCCCGGACGTCTTCTACGACTCCTTCTGCAGGTTACAGTCTTCAGTGTCATGGCATCAAACACCACCTGCGCTGGTGGCCTTCCCTGCTATCTCCCGCCCCAATCTCTCCTCTGAACCCAGACGCACATTAACCTGCCTGCTCAGCCCCTTCATTACTCCTATCTACTAGACATCTCAAACTGAACGCAGTCCAGACTGAACCCCTGATCTCTCCACCCACCGTCTCGTCGAGCTCTTTCCATCCATGCGGCTGTCGCTTCTAGGCGACTACTGCTGCACTCCTCCTGGACTCCTCTGCTTCTCTCACACCCACCTCCAACCCTCTTGGCTTGACCTCCCAAACAGCTCCAGAATCCAACTCCTTCTCACCACTTCCACGACTTCTACCCCGGACCAAGTTGCCGCCATTTTTTGTGCGGTCTCTTGCAGTGCCTCCTCCCTGGCTTCTGGCCTGCTCCTGCCCCTCTCCAGTCTAGCCCCGACTCCAAGCCAGAAGGGACCCAGTAAAACCCGAGTGAGCCATCAGGTCCCTCCTCTGGCTGAAGCCCTCTGAAAGCTTCTTATCTCGCCTGCAGTCAAAGCAAACCCCTCTCCACAGCCTCCGATAGTCTCTATCTTGCCTGCTTTCCCTAACCTTATCTCCCACCACCCTTCCCTGCACTCACGGCCTCTGCGGTTCCCTCTGGCACTCCTGTACGGCTCCAGCTCCGCTTCTGGTAAGAAAGGAAGACGTTCTGCACAGACCTACTTGCTTTCTTTATGATTTGCATCCCCCATGACACCATGAACTCCACGTAAGCATGGACCTTGTTTTTCCCACTTGATTTCCAGAAACTAGAACTGTTCTGGTCCGGAGCAGTGCCCACGAGTAAATGAGGGTGATCAATCAGAATCTACGGATGGTTGACCCCTGAACAAAGCGTGGGTTGGGAGCATCGGCCCCGCCCAGTCAAAAATCCACGATAGCTTTGACTTTCAAAAACTGAGCTAGTAATAACCTCCCGTTGACCGGAAGCCCTGCCGATAACATAAACAACAGATTAAAGCAACAACAACAGCAGATTTTTGCATGTTATATGTACTGCGTGTTGTATTCTTACAGTGAAGTAAGCTACAGAAAAGAAATTGGTATTAAGAAAATCATAAAGAAGAGAAATACATTTGTAGTACTGTGCTACACTTACCAAAAAAAAAATCCACGTGTAAGCGGACCCACGCATGTTGGACCCCCATGTTGCGGAAGGGCCGGCTCCGGTTCTAAGAGGCAGTGACCATCTTAGACGGAACCCAAGGCGAGTCCACCTCTGCTCACTCTGGTGAAGGGTGAGCCAGCATGCGAGCACAGGCCAGGGCCCCCAACACGACATATGCGGTGAATTACTTAAGGTTGGACCGAGACGCAGGTGGGCTCTGCAGAGGTTCTGACCAGTGGCCACCTCAAGACTGAGGTTAGACAAAGCGACTTGGGAGCTTTGTGACTTACCTGGAACAGGAAACAGGAAACAGGAGGTACGCAGGTAAGGGCTACCGAGTGTGAGTCAGGTGCCGGCATGCTGCGGAGGTCCTCACCTGAGCGCCCTGATGAAAGCCTCACGCAAGCCCGCGGCTGGCCGCTCTTCTAGCACTGTTGCATGATGAAGAAATGGAGGCCTGTGGGAGTTAAGCAACTTGACCATGAACACTCAATGAACTCTCTCTCCTTGACATTCTGCTTCACTGGGTTTGGGGTGAGGCCCTTAAACCTGCCTTTTTTATGATTTTATTTTTTTATTTTAATTTTTACAAAAGATTTTATTGATTTGAGAGAAACAGAGATCGAGAGAGGGAGAGCGAGCGAGCACGTGAGCAGGGGGAAGGGCAGAGGGAGAGGGAGAAGACGACTCCCTGCGGAGCAAGGACCCTGAGATCATGACCTGAGCCCAAGGCAGATGCTTTAACCAACTGAGCCACCCAGGCCGCTCCTAACGACCGTTTTTCAGTAATCTCTACACCCAACGTGGGGCTCCAACTCATAACCCCTCGATCGAGGATCGCATGCTCTGCTGCCTGAGCCACCCAGGCGCCCCAAACCTGCCTTTCTAGAAAGCACCAGTGGTTGTTTTTGTCCTGAGGCAACTGGGGAAACATTGAACTTTCCGGAAACATGAGGACCAACTATGGAAGTCAATTTTGCTGTCTTTAGGGCTGCCGCCCTTTTGTCCACTGCCGTGCCCAGAAGTCCTAGGGTCACTCCTGCCCCACACACAGGCTCCCTCTGGGTGTCCCAGACTGCATAAACGCCAGATGGAAAGCAAGCTAGTGGCATGTGCTTGGCGTTTTTCCCAGTTCACTTTCCTCCCCTTCAGAAGTCTCATTTGCCTTCAGCTTGGTGGGTTTGCACTGGCTCTTAAGTTTGATAACTGTATCTTTTATCTCTGTCACCTCCCTCCTGCCCCACCTTTCTCCCTTTGAAAATATTTCAAGACTTTTTCCATGGCTGTTAAAACCATAAGGTAAAGATTCAAGTACCTTTAAAAAAAAAAGCGTGACACACAAGAAACGATTAGGCCTCAACAATGGGAATCCAAATGGAATGAAACGAAACTTCAACAAATATGTATTTGTTTTTGGTATTTACTGCTGAGAGCAAAGCTAGGGAGTTTAAGTGGCAGAAAGAATACACGTCCCCTGTTTACTACTGGGCGGCTGTCCTCAGCCCCCAATGGAGCGCTCCTGGGGTATGGTTTTTCTGACACTTGAACACACCACCTCCCTGCATCTCGGTGTCTGGGGTCCTCGAGTGTCCCCGGTGGAGCGGTGGATCACATTTTCCCAACAACGAGCACAATTTCTCCCTTAAGGGAACTTGTTATCAAGAGATTTGAGGGACTGGAATGTGTAATACAAAACAGACATGCAAAGTCAACGGAGTTTTATGGCTCAAGAAGAGAAAGAATGACTTTATTGACTATAAAATAAAGTCCACATGCTACAAGTTGGCCTGAACCCACCTTGGGCAACTTCTTTTCCCTCCCAAATAGATCTGAGATGAAAAATCTGCCAGCCGCTTTGTAGCGCGGTGGGACCGGAGGGATAAGGTGCTGTTTGAACCACAGTCTCCTGGGAAGAGGGGCTAAGCCGCCCCGGGGAAGTTGGGGGGATGTGGGGGGACACACTCTGCTGGTCAGTATTCCCGCGCTTTCGGTCATGCCCTGGATGGTGGTACCATGTTCAGCAGAATTAGGACTTAAGTCATTGTCTCTATTAGGAAATCAAGCTCCGTTTAAGGAGATGCATAGCGCCGTCAGGCTGACATGAAGCGGACTCGTGAGAACAGATTTCTCTATGTCGGCCTGGCGGGATAAGGGATGCCCAGAGAGCTGGTAAAACCTTACTTCTGAGTGTGTCTGTGAGGATGTTTCTGGAAGAGATGAGCATCTGAGTCGGACTGAGGGAAGAAGGTTGCCCTCACCAGCACAGGTGGGCACCACCGGTCTGTGGAGGGCCTGAACGGAACAGCAAAGGCAAAGTTAGGGCCGGCATGTCCATTTCCCGCCGTCCTCAGACTTGGGCTGAATTACACCACCAGTTTTCCGGGTTCTCCAGCTTACAGAGGGCAGACTGGGGGACTTCTGGGTCTCCATAATCTCGTGTGTCAGTTCCCATACTAAATCTCCTCCTACATGTATCTTTAGATCCCCTATTGGTTCTGTCTTTCTAGACAATCTGAATACATTCCCATAATTTTTGTTTCTCTTCCCACTTGGCCAAGTGGAACCACGTAAACTTCTGTTCATTTGCTTCCTTCTTTTCTAGTGTACCCTTTGACTCTCTGGATGCCCTATACCAACGCCACAAAGTTCTGCTCAGATGCCTTCTCTTCCAGAACATCCTTCTGGAAGCCACCATCAGACGCCATCTCTCCCAGCCGGCCTGTGCCAGCGGCTCCCACACACTGCTCTGGGTGCCACTGTACACACCGTCTCGCTCTAGCCCAAAGCCGGGTGCCGGCCCATACGCTCTCGCTCGTCCTCGCCCTCTGAAGTCATCCCCTGTCCCCATCTCCAGCCCGCTCGTCACAGAGATTTTTCTCACACGCAAACCTAGGCTGCCACATGCATGCCCCAAAACTTCCGCGGCTCCCCCGAGTCTGACGCTCACGATAAGACTCCACCGCCTAGGCCACAAGCACCCTGCATGGCATGGCCCCGTCTAGCCCTTCAGCTTTGTCTTTGTGTTTTGCCTAAAATGTAACTAAGAGGCCATAAAATTCACCCTTTCAAAGTATACAGTTTAGGGGGCATCTGGCTGGCTTAGTCGGTAGAGCATGTGACTTTTTTTTTTTTTAAGATTTTATTTACTTATTTGACAGAGATCACAGGCAGGCAGAGAGGCAGGCAGAGAGAGAGAGGAGGAAGCAGGCTCCCTACTGAGCAGAGAGCTGGATGCGGGGCTCAATCCCAGGACCCTAGGATCATGACCTGAGCTGAAGGCAGAGACTAACCCACTGAGCCACACAGGCACCCCCCACCTTTTTTTTTTTTTTTTTTTAAGATTTTTAAAAATTTATTTGGGAGAGAGAGAGAGAGCTCGCACAAGTGAGGGGAGGGGGCAGGGGGAGAAGCAGACTCCCTGCTGAGCAGGGAGCCCCATGTGGATTTGATTGCGGGACCCTAGGATCATGACCTGAGCTGAAGGCAGACACTTAACGGCCTGACCCCCCCAGACACCCCGATGTCTGCGGCTCTAACCTGATCAGACCTAAGTCCTCTTCGTCAACCCTGAAATGAAATTCCTCAATAAGGTAACCTATGTCTACAGAATTCTCAGACTGTAAGATAAAGGCGAGTCAAAAGTAACTTACGATAAAATCATGTGGGGGCACCTGGGTGGCTCAGTTGTTGAGCATCTGCCTTTGGCTCAGGTCATGACTCCTGGGTGCTGGGATCGAACCCCACATCGGACTCCCTGCTCAGCGGGAAGCCTGCTTCTCCCTCTTCCACTCCCCCTGCTTGTGTTCCTTCTCTCGCTGTGTCTTTCCCTGTCAAATAAATAAATCAAATCTTAAAAAAAGATCCTGTGTGTGTTACTGCTGGAAGTCCCAGTGCAGCCTCCAGGGGCTTGAGCTTCCAGGTGGAAACACGACGGCCACAGGTGCAGGTGGGTCTAGGTGCTGGGTGCGGACCACCCACGCGCCTCAAGCATGCTGGGTGCAACCGCTGCCGGAGCTGTTCCTCTAGAATAGCAACCAACATGAATTCCCAAAGTTCAGCCTTCTCTTGATTCGCATGGTCACAGCATTCCAGGAAAGTTCAGTATATATAACAACCATGAGGAAAATACTCTGTGTTTGTATGTAAAACAAAGTTGGGCTCCAGGCTGACCTAACTAACCCAGCAAACCTTCCAGAACCTTCCAGACCTCCTCTCACCAGGTGAAGTCTCCTTCCGGGCACCCCGTGCTACTTCTTCACATCACTGGACACCATTTGTGGTCATATGTTCACATGTCTTCTTTTTTTTTTATTTTATTTTATTTTTTTTTTTAATTTTTTTTTTTTTTTATTTATTTATCAGAGAGAGAGGGGGAGAAAGCAAGCACAGGCAGACAGAGTGGCAGGCAGAGGCAGAGGGAGAAGCAGGCTCCCTGCCGAGCAAGGAGCCCGATGTGGGACTCGATCCCAGGACGCTGGGATCATGACCTGAGCCGAAGGCAGCTGCTTAACCAACTGAGCCACCCAGGCGTCCCCACATGTCTTCTTTTTAAAATTTTTTTAAAAGATTTATTTGAGAGAGAAAGTGCATGAGCGGGGGAAGGGGCAGAGGGAGAGGATATCCAAGCAGACTCTCTGCTCTGTTCCTAGCATCAGGGTTCAATTTAGGCAGTGCATATTTGATTTGAAGCTTTTACTAGAAGTCTGCAGCAAAGAGAGACACGCATGCTTGGGGAGGGGGGGCAAATGGGTCTTGTCAAAATTGTCCAGAGCCCGACGAGGGGCTCCATCTCTAGACCTATGAGATCAGGACCTGAGCAGAAACCAAGAGTGGGACGCTTAACTGTCTGAGCCACCCAGGCACCCCTGTCTTCCTTTTATTTAAGTCCCTGTCCCCCACAAGACACAGATCCCATGACGTCTGCATTTGTGACCTTCCCATCTTTGTATTCCCAGCCTTGAACGTGGCGGCGCCTGGTACTGGACATTTCCTGAATGAATTCCTAACAGCGTTTTTGCCCGCTTCCTCTCTTGTCCCAGGAGTTCTTAGAGTGCTGTGGCAAATTTATCTGCATCTCCGGTGCTGACGATGGTTCCTTTTTCATATGGAAAACAATGGTCAAATATTTAGTAGGTGAACAGAAGTGAAGTTACCTTTGGGCTACCAGTGTCCTCACAGATGGGCTAAGGACACATTTCGACACATGCTTCCACAAATCCTCCAGAAACTCTTTTGCTAGAGACATGGTCATATGGAAATACTCCTAACAGTTGTGGTTTCAGCAGAGAACCTTCCTTTTCGTTCTGTGAACAGTGATGATTTCCGCTCTAGCTGCTGTGTAGCAAATGACCCCAAAACTTAGTATCTTAAAGCAGTGATGGCTTGGTTGTTTCTCACCATTCGGTGGGGTGGCAGTCTGGGCAGTATTGCTGCTGACCTTCTTGGGCTCACTCCTGGGGCTCACAGTCATCCCACAACTCAACTGGGGCTGGAGGGTCCAAGGTGGCCTCCCCCACACACCCAGCAGGGTTCTGCTGTCAGCGGAGTTGCCGTGGTTCCCATCCACACAGACGTCTAGTCTTCTAAGGAGCTAGCCCAGGCCTCTCCACTATTTGTCTTGAAATTCCAAGCAAGTGAAAGGAAAAGCAGAAAGTCTGGGGTGAGGGCCTGCTTCCAAAGCTGGCAGACCACCGCTTCTACCTCATTGTGGGAAAGCAAGTCACAGTGCCACCCAGATTCAAGGCGGAGACAAAGGCGTTCAGAAGGAGCCGATCAGCACACTGCGAAGGGCAGGGGACCCCAGAAAGACACTCACCAGGGGCTCTTATTGTCATGCCCGCCATAGCGATCTCCCTGGAGCACACTCTTCTTCCTGGTTCTGGAATCCAAAAGGCAGCACTGGCTCTTATTGATGGAGATCCTCTGGGATGCTGGGTCTCCTCTTGGGACTTGGCATCTCCTTCTCTGGCCCTAAAGATGGAGGTGCAGAATATAGAGATGATGTGTTCTTTCCAGGTTGTGTGGATTAATCTGGGGAGCGGGGCCTCATTTCTCCTCCGGTTAAGCCCTCATATCATTTTATTATTGTCTTGCCATTTGCCTTGTTTCTCTTCCAACTCAACAGCAATAAAAAATTGGGTTAATGGAGCCTTCTGGCTAGTGGTTCTGTAGACTTCACTACAGAAGGACCTAAGAGTTGAGAAAGCACTGGTTCTGTAGCAAGACTGCTCGAGTGTGAATCCTGGCGCTACACCTTGCTGTGGGAGCTTGGGGAAAGGACTTCACCTTCCTATGCCTCAGTTTCCTCCTCCCTGACCTGGGAATCATGAGGCCAAGGGTGAGGCTGTTGCAGGGATGGAGCAGGTGTGCAGAACAGCTGAGAAAGCACCAGGTCAGGGTTTTTTTTTGGGAGGGGGGCATTAGGGGAGGAAGAGGGAGTGGTGGCTTAACCAAAAAGCAGTCTGTAGTCTCTGGTAGTACATCCGTGAGAGCAGAGCCAACATGTGCATGCCTCCTGCTCGTAACTGTGTCTCATTCTAGCCCTATTACGAGGTATTTGTGCTTTTGGTATAAATTATAAATCTAAACACATGCAGGGTTTGTTTTTCCCCCAAAGCAGATTCCAACCAGCATGAAACCAGCCAACCCAAATAAATTGTGCACTTAAGTCCATTGTTTCCAGCAACATGTAAACTGTTGGGTTGCAGAGAATGGCTTTGAAGAGGGCGCCCCATTAGTGTTCCTAGCATCAGGGTTCAATTTAGGCAGTGCATATTTGAAGCTTTTACTAGAAGTCTGCGGCAAAGAGAGACACGCATGCTAGGGGAGGGGGGCAAAGGGGTCTTGTCAAAATTGTACAGGATGCATTTAGGCAGTGTTGTCATAAAAGCACAAAATACAGCACCAGCCCTGAACTCAAGGAGCCTCGCAGAATTCCTCAGCTGGGGAAGTCATTCTGGGAATGCAAAGATCGCTTTCAATGTTATGTTTGTAAGGAAATGACAGTCACCAAGTGGAGAATGTCAGGTCCTCAGAGAAACCCTGTGGGCACTCATGTGCAGAGAGCTGTTTACTTAACTGGAGTTGGTTCTGAAAGTATTTGACTCTGGAGGGTCCCAAAGGGAGTGTGGAGGGTGGCTGGGATTTGCTCGCAGGTCAGGCCTGGGCTTTTGCTAATCCCCCCAGCTGATAAAGCTCTAATCTTCAGGGCAGATTCATTCTTCTGTTGAACCAAGGTTTATGGCACTGGCAGACACCAGAGCAGGAACCTGTCGCTCTAAACATTTCCCCAGCAAAACAGAGCCTTCTTCTATCTGATGGACTGGGAGCTTGTCACAGTGGAGCAGAGGTGCCTGGGGTGAGGCTCTGGGTGAAGAGGAGGCTCTGAGTGTGGAAGAGAGGCCTGAGAATGAAGGATCTGGCCATTTATCTCCAGGAAGAATCCAGCAACGTGACATTCTCAGCAGCGCTGAAGGTAGACAGTGCTGACAGAGAAGGGGAGTTTTGATGTCACTATCAGGCAAATCATGGATTGTACCAAGTAGGTTGAGTTTGGGGGTTTGTCCTTTCTGTTAAGCTCACATCCCCACTGCCCAAGTGGGAGGTCCTTTCGCCACTCTAGACTTTGTCCCTGCGGTCCTGTTGGGGCATTAATGGCAGTAAGGAGTCCAAAAAGCCCCAGGAGTGAGGTCACCTGGTCCCCAGTCGGGCTTCTCCAGGAGAACTGGACAAATGAGGAGATCCAGCCCTTAATTACCCACCACCTCCTCTGCTCCGGGCACTAAGGGCGCAGCGGCAACACAGCTGTCCTGGGCAGGACGGACTAGGTGGAGAAGAACACGAAAACAGCTCGTCTCATGCGATGACAGAGGATGATGGTGATGATAACAGATATTCAGCAGGAGCCAAACACGGTCTGCTGTCTTGTGCTTCACGAGTTGAACATGCATGCGACTCACTTTGGGATCCTGGTAAAATGTGGGATCTGGTTTGGGAGGTCTGGGGTGGGCTGTGGGACTCTACTAACAAGCTCCAGTTGGCTGGTCCCCAGACCTCGCGTTAAGAAGGCAGGCATTATTTCACCCAATCTTCAGAACATACCACTGAGGCACTCTAGTTATTCCCACCCAATCTTCAGAACATACCACTGAGGCATTCTAGTTATTTACAGACAAGGAAACGGAAGCCTGGAAAGGTGAAGGGACTTGCCTGAGGCCATACAGCTAGGAACAGAGGACCGGACTCCAGGGTCTGCGTGCTTACCCAGCTCTGCCCTGGTGAGGCAGTGGGCCTGGCATCAAGGGGGGCCCAGTGCCAAGTAGGGGCTCAGAGAAGGCTCTGAGAGAATGTGCCTCTTGTGGGCACCAGCAGGTTGAGGGTTAAAGTATCAGCCAGGTGAGAGGGATGAGGGTGGGGACAGAGTTCCCAGCTAGGGGGCTTAGCACACAACAAGCACTCAGGCTGTTTACTCAACAGAGCAGGAGAGAGGTAGAAACCCAGGCTCTGCAGGGCACAAAGGCTGCCGTTTCTGGCCTTACCCTGCGGGCCTGAGAAGGAAGGTTCTCTGGAAAGATCCTATAACCTGTTTACTCATCCGTCCCTGGTGACACACTTCCTTGGGGCATCCCCTTCATTCTCAAAGGCACTGTCCCACCCAGCACTCACTCCCTGGGCTGCAGGGAGCACTTGGCCCTGTGGGTCTCTGTTTACACATCTGTCTCCTGCGAGAACATTTCCTCCTTATTCATCTTTGTCCCCGAAATACCCAGCCTGGCTTGCGGGGTGACAGCACCTTCTCGGCTTGCAGCACGAGGGTGCTGTGGGGAGAGCATGGGTGGAAAGAACTGGGTATGCCGTGCCATCTGGAAGCTGTGTGCCCAGGGAGGCTGTAGCGAGGGTCCTGGGGCAGTGGGTAGTCCTGGGGCAAGGATCTCCCTGCCAGGCCGCCTCTTTCCCTAGTGTCCCCCAAAGGCCCACAGCTCAGGCATCGCTTTGACAACTCTGGCCATATTCATGCCTTGGGGGCTCCCATGGACTTAAGATTTTTCCTGTGCACTGATTTCCTTCCCCCCAGCCCCTCACCCCGACTTCACTGTAACCAATTTCCGACCTGCAGCAAGCAGAGTGAAGAGCATCAGGAGGCCCCTCGCCCCTCCCCTGGATCCGAGTGTTAATGCTGTTGCCACAGTCCGTCTACGTTCTCCATTCCTCTCCGGACCTACATGTTAAAAAAAAAAAAATAGCATGGGTCAATTTTTCTCTGGGTTCATAATAAAAATATAAAAAATATCAATAATAAACACGCAAACAAACAAATACTGGGATGCCTGGGTGGCTCAGTTAAGGGTCTGCCTTCGGCTCAGGTCATCATCCTGGAGTCCTAGGATCCAGCCCTGCGTCTCTCTCTCTGCATCCTCTCTCTCTCACTCACTCGGACTCTCACTCTCGCTGGCTCTCTGGCTCCCTGCTCAGCGGGGAGTCTGATTCTCCCTCTCCCTGCCACTCCCCCTGCTTGTGCTTTTCTCTCACTCTGACAAATAAAATCTTTAAAAAATATATTTATATAAACTGTAACATTCAGCCTAATTTTAGATTCATGAAAAAGTTGCAGAGAAGGTGCAGGGAAGTCCTCTACGCCCCGCACCCGACCTCCTACGTTACTCCTGTGGTGCGTCTGTCCCAACAATTGAACCAGTGTGAGTACGTTACGTCTAACTCGACCCCACGTCCTATTAGGATTTTGTGCCTTCTCTCCTTACCTGGTAGACTCACTATTTAAACTTTAAAAGATTCAAAACAGGAAACTGTCCACGGAAAACCATCATCCTTTGCCAAACACGGTTCTACTAGCCAGATGCTATTGGTTGCTGAGTGACCTCAGCCCGAGGCCTGCTTTCTCTTGGTTAAAAAGAGAGATGAGTAAATGTTGCCGAGGTGGTAAGTCAGGTGGGCACAAAGCTGAGACTTCCTCACAGGGCCTGCAGCATTGTGTCGGGCCCAGTCCCCGTGGGAGCCCTGTGCATGGTGTCCCTGGGCCACATGCTCTGACAGCTGCAAAGCCCACATCTGGGGCCACGGGGCTCCCAACCCAAAGCTTCCTTCTGCACTGGAGGATGGCATTTCTCTTCTACACCAGAGCTCCCCCTCGCGCTGTTCCCTAAGCCAGGAGTCAGTCCTGGGAAGAATTCCATCAGTGGCGGGGGGAGCACCGCGTGCCTGTCGTGTCCCTGAGACATGGTCCCATGTGCTGTCGGTGACGGGGAAGGGGCCTGTCTAATCGGCTCTGCAGCGGTTGCCCGGTAAGGCCCGGACTTGTTCATATTCATTCCCGGCAAGTGTTTCAAAGTGATTTTCATGTTTCCTAAGTTAGAGTAGGTGACGTGGTTTCCTGAAACCAAGTCGGCACTTTTTTTTTTTAATGAAACATTTGCAAATGTATTTGTCAGACACACACATTTACCAGTGAAAAACATGCAATTCTCAGTGCCGTTACACAGGATTTTTCAAATTGTTTGATTCTCATTTGATCTCTAGTTAATTACTTGTCAGTCACTACTCTTTCTCCTCAATTTAAAAATTTTATGACTAAGACTAAATACCAGCTCCTAATAATAAAGACACATTAACCCATTTAAGAAACGTGAATTAAATGTCTAAGTTGGCCTAGATCTACGATTAACTTCAACTTTTTAAAGAGTAACAGGATTTTTGTCTTGAGAGATTGGTTGTTAACAGCCTGCCTTCCTTGACAGAAACGTGAAGATAATTTCATTTACTAGTGACTGTGAAGCAGGCAGAACATACTCCGCTTTGGATATTAAGGCTGAAAGAGAAAAAAAACTACTCGAGTCTGGAAAATGTATTTCCTTCTACTGATATCAGCCAGTATCATAAAGCCATAACAAACAGAAAAGCTGAGTTTCCCAAGAGAGAGAATTTGCTTTTAGCTTTAAACGGCCAGCATGGAAAACGTAATAAAATAGAGAACACAACTTTTATCTCCTGCCCAGATACAGGATGGCTACCTTTGTAAACTGCTGATACAACTCTGTCTAACTTGGCTCTGAACAATTCCATAGGTAACCTGATGGAAAACCTCCAGCCATATCAAAAGCAGAAAGAACAAATAAGAATTCTCCAGAATAGGGGCGCCTGGGTGGCTCAGTGGTTTGGGCTGCTGCCTTCGGCTCGGGTCATGATCTCAGGGTCCTGGGATCGAGCCCCGCATCGGGCTCCCTGCTCCGCAGGAAGCCTGCTTCCCTCTCTCTCTCTCTCTCTCTCTGCCTGCCTCTCTGCCTACTTGTGATCTCTGTCTGTCAAATAAATAAATAAAATCTTAAAAAAAAAAAAAAAAAGAATTCTCCAGAATAGAAATCTGCCAATCCTACATCAGGAAGTTCCCTAAATAGCCGTGTGATCTCTCTAACAGCCTATAACAAGTAGGAACTGACTTTGTACACAGCATTTTACGTGCTGCTCACCTTCTCACCTGTTGCAAAGGATTCTCATTCTAGCCCTGACGTTTTCAGTGTATCTGGGTATTTGTCATTTGTAAAACCCACTCTGCGGAGAGGGCCTTTCAATCTCACCTTTCATAAGATGAATGAAGCCCTTCAGAGTAACAGATGTTTGTGAATTAGGGAAGAATCCACTTGCTCTCAATAGGCTGCAGCAAATGTGTTCGTCTTCATTTCCCTGGAAACACAGGCTGTGAAGGAAAAGAGTAGCAGGAGGGGATCACAGAGGGGACGGGAAAATATGGCCAGAGAAGGTAAGACGAATTCATGCTCTGGGCTGCAGTCACCGTACTGTCCAACTCGATAGGACCGACTCCTCGGGAGACATGGGGAGAGCATTGTCTGTGGTCTGAAGGCGAGAGCGGAAAACTTCACACACACAAACCAACTCAGTCGTGAGGCACCCAGTTCCTTTAGGACCAACGAGTTCCATTAGTTCTGGGGCTTCCTTTGGCCTGCAGTAGTATTTCCCAAGGGCATGGTCTTTATCAATACCTGGACACAGATACTTCGGGGGATTCTCTTATCTTCCTCAGCCGTGACTTTGCAATTGTGGAAAGTATCAGGAAAATAACAGCAAAGTTCTTTCTTGGCGTAGGGTTCAATGGCATGGAAGTAAGGTTCTGACACAAAGAGAAGCATTTGGCCTTGTCTTTTAAAAACCATCATTTTGGGGCACCTGGCTCAGTGGGTTAAAGCCTCTGCCTTCGGCTCAGGTCATGAACCTGGGGTCCTGGGATCAAGCTCCGCATTGGGCTCTTTGCCTGCTTCTCTGCCTGCTTATGATCTCTCTCTCTGTCAAATAAATAAATAAATAAATATTTTTAAAAAATGTTAAAAAAAATAAAATAAAAATCGTCATTTCCACTCTAAGTGCCGGGCAGTGACTCACAGATATTCCTGGCAATGCACTAAACCCTCCCCGCGAGGCTCGGGGAGGGGGTGTCAGTTTTACACCCACCTGTCTGCATCGAGGGAGAAGGGCTTTGGTGCGCGCGGGGCGGCTCAAGTCGGCACTTTTTGTCCTTTCGGCACAATATTGTCCTTTCCAATATTTATCTGCTGTCCTTGTTTTCAGGAGACCGAAGCGCCCGAGGAAGTCTCCAGGATAGCTCTCCTGTTCCTGAGGCGTTCACTCTGTGACAAGTCACTGCCGGCTCAGGGGTCCCACATCTGAGGTGATCACACCTGAGCAGCTGCAGAACTGCCGGCTCAGGCCTCAGCATGACTGGTGATCTCTCCACGGATGTACTGGAGAATTCTCTCAGTTAGTCCAAGGGGCCATGTGCTTGGATGAAATTCTCTCTGCACCCAGGTGCGGAGGAGGAAGCTGCTTGAGACACAGGTAACAGATGAGTCCATTTTCACTTTTTTTTTTTTTTTTTAAGATTTTATTTATTTGGGAGAGAAAAGAGAGAGAATGAGCAGTGGGGAGGGGCTGAGAGAGAGAGGTTGAGAGAGAGAAAAGCAGACCCCCTGCCAAACAGGAAGCCCCATGCTAGGCTCCATCCCAGGACCCTGGGATCATGATCAGAGCCAAAGGCAGATGCCTAACTGACTGAGCCACCCAGGTGCCCCTCTTTTCTTTTTTTAAAAAAGATTTTATTTACTTATCTGACAGAGAGAGAGAGAGACAGCAGCAGGCAGAGGAGAAGCAGACTCCCCACTGAGCAGGGAGCACAGGCGAGCCTCCATCCCAAGACCTCCATCCCAAGACCTGAGCCAAAGGCAGATGCTTAACTCCTTAACCAACTGAGCCACCTAGGTGTTCCCATTTTCACTTTTCAAAATGAAACTGTTAACAGGTAAGAGCACCACCCTTAAACCGTTTTTGCTTCCTTCTCTCCCAGCACTAATGACCCAGTTTGGTTTAAACCCTTTGAGACTACTTTTCAGGCCTGACACGTGTTTCTGTAGTATCTCATTCTTTGTGTGTACTAAGGGGAGGGTTACACAATCAGGATTATACCAGATATGTCACTTTGACCCCCTTCTCACTCAGTAATATGTCTTGGAGACCCACTGTTGTTGTTACCTACACACTTAGCTCATTCTTTTTAAACCACAGCCTGGTAAGCCATAGCATGGCCCTTCCACATTGTGTAATCAGTCATTGTTTGATGGGTGTTTACATTATTTTCAATTGCTTCCTATGATAAAACTTTTTTTTTTTTTTTTTAAGCAGAACTCTGTGTACATGCCTCCTTAGGCACATGCATAAATTATTCTGGGTGGTGGCGTATATGCTCATTTCTGATTTTCAAAGGTCTTGTCAAACTACCCTTCAGAGTGTGTGTGTGTGTGTGTTTGTGGGAAGGGGTGTCAGTACTACTCTTTGGGGCTGTTTATTCCTGGTTTCTTGTCTGCAGTGGCTGCAGGGTGGAAGGGAGCCAAGGGAGAAAGAACTTCATCTCTAGGTGTTACAGGCTGGTTGGCTCCGCAGGGCTGGCCTCTCTGCAGTGGTGGTCAGTGGGGGCTTTGTTCCCTGGTCCATCCCTGAGCAGAATCCGAGAGCTGATGGGCCAAGGTGACAAAGGGAGCCTTTCGTGTGTGTTGTGCCTGGATCCCACCCCGACAGAGACACCAGTCGAGTTTGTAGGAGTTGCACATACAAATGTAACAGGGGTGGGGGTGGGGGTTGTGGGGAAAGCCTGAAAACATTAGGTGGTAAAAAAAGGAACAAAGCAGTAAAAGAAGCTGACCACTAACTAAAGACGTAAAGGGAAAATGCCAAGCTAAATCGCACCCAGGGAGAATGGGAGGTGCAGAGGGGACCACGGGGCTCGGGGGAAACCAGGACCACAGGAAGAGGTGTGTGGAGGGTCAGATCCCAGATCCGGACTGACGACGGAGGGACCCACGGGGGAGAGGGAAGAAAGGACAGAAGGAGTGAGGAGGGACATGAAAGTGGCAAGGTACGAAGACGAGGCAGAGACGGAGCAGGGCGGGCAAGGCTGTGTCCCTGTCTGTTTGTGATTAGCACACAGCCCTGCGAAGAACGAAGAACGGAGTAAACAGAAACTTCCAGGCGTCCCCACACCCCCCTCTGAGGAGAAGCAGAAATCAGATGCTCTGTGATTAATCGTAGAGAGTTCAGGACACGACCACAAGCGCTGTGCGGACTTGAAATTAGCTGCCTTTTCCCGTCCCCTTGCCAAGATGGGAGTGGGGGGTGGGACGTGAGGGGGTGGGGGCCCCGCCTGCGGGGGGCCGCATGGAATTCTCCCTGGCAAAGCTCAGTGACACTGACGGGCAATCGGCCGCGTCCAGAGCAGCAGGCAGCATCCGGGGAGCGCGGGCCGGCCGGGGGGGCCCCAGGCGGCTTCCTGTAACCCCGGCTCCACGGCCGCCTACACCCGGACACAGGCCAGATAAGAGGCCGACTGCGCTATCAGAGCCCGGCAGTGCAATGTCCCCTGGCCCTCAGCACCGCAAAGAAGACCAGGGGACAGTGGCTTCCTTGTGAGCAGCCTCCGAGTGGCTAGTCTGGAAGGACTTCCTCAGCCCGACCCCTGCGGCCGATGCAGATGCAGCGGGTGAGGGTCGCAGCTCACCTCAGCGACAGAGAAAGCCAGGCGGCCTGGAGGAGGAGGCGTGCCCCAGCCTGAACGCCTGTACCTGCTGGATGGTGAGTGATTCTGGCGTGTGGACCAGACGCTAGAGGGAGGTGAGGTGTGAGGAGGCGAGCACTTGCTCACACTCCAGCCTGGAGCTCCCCAGGAGAAGGGAGCCAGAGAGGGGGCAATGGGATAGGGGGGGCTTGCTGTGTGGTCTTGGGCGAGTTCTCTCCCCTCCCTGGGCCTCGGTTTGTCCATCTCTGCAATGGAGTGGCTGGAACAGAGGCTCTTTAAGGGGCTTTTACTGTGACTGTGTTTCTTGTGTATCTGTCATATGCCACTGTGCTAGGCATTTATGAAGCTCTAGCTCAGGAAATCCCCATGAGCCTTCAGAGGGGCACGTGTACCCTCCTGGTATCTGAGCAAACAGAGGCTCAGAGAAGTGAAGTGACTCACCCAAGGTCACACAGCTTTTCAGTGGCAGAGATCAGAATTAGGTCCTTGCCCTTCTGATTTGACTTGCCCTAAACTCTCCACTTCCAGTAGTCTGTATTCTGTTCTGATTCCATGATCTCTGCAGGAAGCAGGGGTGCAGGAGGAGAGGGCGTCCAGGGGAGGATTACCTGTGGGATGTAGGCAGAGAGGCTGGAGAGAGGCAGCCACAGGCTGAGCGGTCTTCACCTCTGGATGGATGGGGGCATGCGTCCCAGGCAGGGGCTCCTGGTTGGAAGGAGGAGTGCCGGATGCCATGTGCTGTGCTCGCCTCCCTGCTGTCAGAGGCTCCCCAGGATGGGAGAAGAGGGTTAACATCAGGCAGGGGTGGAGGGAGCTGGGCGTGGCAAGAGTGGCACATGCCTCTACTAGGTTTTGTTCCAATTATATTTTGCTTTTCCAAAAATCTGTTTCAAATCATTCTGGGCCCCCACTGCTCCTCTGGATGAAACAGAATTGTGAAACACATACAGAGTTTTCCACACGCCTCCCCCGGGGGGAATCACGTATTAATATTATTGGAGGCTATCTGCATATGCAGCCCCACAGCTGTGGCAGCAGCAGCCAGATAAGCTGCGGATCGAGTCCATGAGTGTCTCCCTGGCACGGAGGAGAAGGATGCACGTTACATCCGAGGCCCGGGAAGCACACAGCAGGACCGAGGCAGGTGGGAAATCCCTTGGTGCCAGGCATCTGGGCAGAGCTGGAGATCCCGGCACCCAGATGTGGTCGCTTTTCTCTCCTCTTGGAAAATTCCACCCCGCAGCAGCTCTGTACTGACGCAGGCCTCCCTTCCGTTAGGGGATTGGCTCAGAACCTCTGCCTTGGGCTTGAGTCGAGACCTGAGTGGGGGTCCTGGCGCCACCACTCCCCACCCCTCCCCCAGTCCTGAGCACACTGGGACGACTGGTCATCCTACCCACTTCTGGCCTTGATTTTTCTTGTAGACACTTCAAGGGTCTACAAGTCACCTTCCATCTCTGGGCCTCTGTTTCCTCACCTATAATATGAAGGGTTTAATTTACCTTTTCCTATTTTAGGAAACTCTAAAATCTCTGTGTAATTCTTAAAATTCCGAGAGCCTGCTTGGAGGGCACTGAAGTTCTCAGGAAGTAAGAGAAGACAACGGTCTCCCGTGAGCCCTGCCATCAGGGAAGGTCTGGAGGAGGGGGCATGCAAGTGGGCTTGAAAAAGGGACTGAGGGGTTCACTGCTGACATCAGCCATCCCAGGCCTCTGGCCCTGTGGGCCTCTGAGGGGCCAAATGGATTGCTTTCATGGGGAGTGATTTAACCCAAATGCGTGCTGACTAGGTGGCCCGTACCTACTCTGCATCAGAAGCTCAGCACCCACCCCCAGGACCCCCCAGTTCTTTCTGGGGAGCAGATGAAGGGGTATCTCACATGAGCCCACAAACTGGGCTCTTGCCTGCTCGTCCTCTCTGGCCTCCTCCGGCCTCCAGCTTCCGGCCTCTGCCTACCTGAGACTCTCAGAGCAGAGCCCCTCGTGTCCCCCGCCTTGTGGTGCCCAGGCTGCTCTGGGCTCTGGGCAGAGATGGAGGGACCAGCTTCTTCCCCAATCCGTGCCACGTGGTCCCTTTCCATTTGGAAAGCCAATGGTCAGACTGTCAGAAATGTGGTGAATGAGTTGCTAAGCAGAGCCATCATTAAAAATTAAATTTCGCAGACTTCTAATTAAATCAATGATGTTACAAAGGTCATGAGTACTCACTGCTCATCCCTTTCCCTGTCTGAAAGGATATCTGGCTGCTCTCGAGGCTCCCAAGGTGACTTTTGTCCACGCTGCCTGGTCGAAGCCCACCTGATAGTCCGCTGTTGTGTATCTCTCCCCGAGTCCCCGTGCAGTGACCCCGGGTTGGTGGCCCCGGAAATTGGCCCCCGTGGGAGCCCTTATACCATGGGAACTGGTAACAGGACGAAGCAGGGCTCGGTTTATTGTTTTGCTGATTGCCTAGATTTGAGGGAAAAGACAGGAAAAGTTAACAATGAAGATGAAACGTAAGACTGTCCCCATCTGTGGTTGTTCGGTTGTGAAGAGCCCCACAATGAAGGCGCAGGTTTCCTTCACTGACAACCTGCACTTTGTTGTGTCACTTTTGTCTGACTCCTTAAGGTAAAGGAAAATACGCACCAGCTTCGAGCCACTCTCGCTCGTCACTTCTAAGTGTGGGCTGACTACAGATACAAGGGCTGGGGGCCAAAATCAACAAACCCTTTCCGTGTGACTCAGTTGAGTATATATGAAACTTCCAACGGGGTACTGTAAATTTTGTTTTTATTTGCAAATTGTGTGCTGCACACCCTTTATACCAGTACAATCTATAATAAACCCAAGTGTGCATCTGTGTGCATATATTCATGTGTACACACGTATGCACGCACATACATGTATACACACACACAAGCTCTCTCCTGGAGTGCCTGCTGCTAACGTTCACCAGCACACCACTGGTCCCACAGTTCATACGCTTCTGCCCAGGGTCTCAGAAACCCTGGCATGGACCGTCTTTGGTCCTTATCCAGAGGGAGTCAAACTCCAGGTACTGAGCCTGGACACAAATACTTCAGTTTCCTCCTCTTGCCTAAAACATACCCACAGCCCAACTCCTCACTCCCGTTCTGAGCAATGGAACGGATACAGAGACTGGGCTGGGCAGGAGCTGTTGTCTCCACAGGCCACCTCTGGGCCCCAGCGTGGACAGTGGCGGCCCGGGATTCCCTCACCACCTTGCCTGGCTCTGTGTGCGGGGGCACTTCCGGTGACCTGTCGGGCAGCTCCTGGTTAATTTCATCCACTTAAGGTCTTGCTCCTGCCGTACTTTATTTTCATGTGCAGAGCACGACTCTCTAATAGAAACGGCATCTTGGAACAAGCAGGAGGAGCAGCTAAGCCAAATCTATAGGAAAGTTAAGACAACTTTCTATTTTTAGAAACCCTGGGAGCCAGGTGGGCCCTTTCCAGTTCTCCCAAGCCAGTGAGCGGCAGAGGAAAGTATTTCTCATTCCTGAATTCTGTCTCTTATGGTCGAGGCCAAGGCAGAGGCCCAGGTGGGGACCCTGGCTCAGAGCAGCACAGTTAGGAAGGCAAGAATGGAGCCATGCTCACAGCACTTTTAAAAACAATTATAAATGGGTTTTATAATTATTTTATTTTGTGTGCTCAGAAGGGTGATCCTGAGTCTCAATCTCAGTGGCCCTCACCCCAAGCAACCCAGTAAGAGTCAGGTGTCTACTCCTCCAGACCATTTGTTCACTCATTTTTGCATTTTTTGGGTTAATTTTAGTTTTCAAATATGGATTCTATATGTTCTATTCTGCATCTCCCTATTTCCACTTGATAATAGATCCTGAGTGTTCATCCATATTGGCTCATGGAGACCTAAAACCTTCCTTTTGATGCCTGCATATCAGAAGTCCCAGGAGGTTGGAAGAGGGGATCTATTTTGATAACCAAATCTCTATTTTCTAATCAGGTCGCACACTTTCTTGACCCCAAAACCCAAGTAGAACCCAACTGCTTCTACTTTTCAGTAAAAAGAAATTCTACTGGCTTTCCCTTCAACCTGTGTCTGGAAGCTGGCCTATTCCTGTCCCCTCCCCTCCCCTCGCCCTGGCCCATAAGGCCAGTTCTCTCTGGGCTTTTACAGGTGTCTCCTCACTGGTGTCTGCTTCTCTTGCCTCTGTGATGGTCTGTTCTCTATCTGCAGCCAGCGGGGTCCTGTTAAAATGAAATCAGATCCTGTTCCTCCTCTGTTCAGAACACCCTCCTGACTCCCCAGTCCTAGGTCCACCTCACCCAGAGTAAAAGGTTAAGTCCTCACCATGACCGCAAGGTCCTATAAGATCTGGACTTCATCTCCCCTGCTCTCCCCCTTGCCACATTTGCTGTTCTCAATTGTGCCAGACACAGTCCTGCCTCAGGACCCTTGCACTGGCTTTCCCCACTGCCTGAGACACTCCCTCTCCAGATTTCCACATGGCTCATTCCTTACCACTTACCATCATCTGGCATATTTTTTTTCCTTTACTTTTTCTTTTAAATATTATTTACTTACTTATTTGAGAGCGAGCAAGCAAGAAAGCACAAGTAGGGGAAGTGGCAGAGGGAGAAGCAGACTCCCCACTGAGTGGGGAACCTGATGTGGGACTTGATCCCAGAACTCAGGATCATGCTGAAGGCAGACACTTAACCCACTGAGCCACCCAGGTGTCCCGTATTTTTCTTTTCTTAAATGTCCCCTACCGGAATGTGAGTTTCCTGAGGGTACAGGTGTATGTGTATATACACACACTTTTTTTGCCTGTTATGTTCAGTGTTCTATTCCATAGTAGGCACTCAATAAAACTTGAAGAAATACCTGGTTTGCTTTGTTGCCAAGAGTGACAGAGCAGTCAGACCTCCTGGGAGAACTGTGAATTGGGGTCACCAGGAATCTCTAGCCAGGGACTCCATTTCATTTATGAATGCCATACTTCTATGCATGTGTCAACACATGCAGTGGCCGTTCATTTGCAGGACGGTGAGAGTCAGCAGACGCACACATCATCAGACGCGCTGTCAAACCAGCCCAGGCCCAGACTGGACCCCTCAAGTGGCTCCTGTGCTCAGCCCCTGTCTGTCTCAGGTGGGCTTGCAGGGCTGGTAAAACAACACCATCTCCCACACCGGTGTTCAGAAATACTGAGGGTCAGGCAGGTTATGGGATCTGTTGTGGGATCTGCTATGGCCTGGCGGCTGTCACTGTGCTGTCCCTTGGACTGGATCGGTCACCCCTGGTCCGGAGCATGCCCGTCCCTGCCTTCCGAATGAGCGAGGACGGGCCCTGCAGATGCGAGCATGTGGAGGAGGGCAGGCACGCACCTTCCGAATGCACGGCTGGATGCCACCCCCCTCCACCCCACCAGGGACCAGACAGTCCTACACCTGATTAATAGCAGAGGGAAAGGCCAAAGACCTTGCTCACTTGCCCAGCAGCCCCTGTTAGATCCCTGGTCTCCAAAGCTTCCCTCGAGACTTATAAAAGAGAGCTCAGGTTAGAAGTGAATTAATCATACCTCCTCAGGACACGCTCGCCCTTCCATCTAGCAGTCTCGCCACATTTATTTATAAGATAAAACCCCCCACAGAGCCACCCCCCAGCCTGGGGACTAGAACTTTGACAACTATCTATAACCCACTTACATGCTCCTTCCCACCGCAGTAGCTACAATCTTGAATTTTGTGCTTTTCTATGACTTCTTATTTT
Source organism: Mustela lutreola (assembly GCF_030435805.1). NCBI lineage: Eukaryota > Metazoa > Chordata > Mammalia > Carnivora > Mustelidae > Mustela > Mustela lutreola. The sequence goes on from NC_081298.1 coordinate 10,562,591, forward strand.
TAGGTTTTTGGGTTTTGTTTCTGTTTGTTTTTTTAGAGAGACAAGGAGAGAGTGTGCATGCATGTGGGAGAAGGGAAGAGGGAGGGGGAGAGAGAGCATCCAAGCAGACTCCCTGCTGAGCAAGGAGCCCAACACGGGGCCTGATCTCCACCCGGAGATCATGACCTGAGCCAAAATCAAGAGCTGGGACTTAACCGAGGAGCCATGGAAAGGTGCTCCTTTCTATGGCTTTTTAAAGAATGGTGGTAAAGGATACATAAAACTGACCATTTTACCCATGTTCAAGTATACAATTCAGTGGCATCAAGTACATTCTCAACATCATATGGCCGTCCTCACATCTGTTTGCAGAACTTCATCATCTCAACCTCCCTTTTCTAAAAAAAAGTATTTATGCCCAAACAGTAAATTATTTTTACTTATTTTTGAACTTTATAAAAAGATCTAGGTTGTCTTGTGCCACTTCTGTTTTCATGAAGCATTTATCACTACAACTCATCCCCGTGGTTGCACAGGGCTCCGCGCTTCCTCATCTCCCGCTGCCAGATGTGGCAAACCATGCGTTTCCCACATCTAGAGGCTTCCGGGTTGCTTGGCACCGGCGCGCTTGCTATCACAGGCACCGGTGCACTCGCTGTCACAGGCACCGGTGCGTTTGCTATCACAGGCGGCGCCGCTCTGAGCATCCTCGCACCGGCCCCAGTACGCACACGCTGGCGTGCGTCTCCTGCGTCCACCCGGAAGCAGGACTGCTGGGTTGCAGACAATATGAAATCACTCCCCGAACTATTTTCCACAGTGGCTCTGCCAATTCACATGTGCCCTCGACCGTGCGGCATTTGCCTGATGGCTTCCTTTCTGCCACTGGAATGGGTGGAATTTCCCCTGCATCTCCACCGCTGCCACCATCACAGGCCTGGCTGCCACTTGCTGTGTGTCTCCAGGTCTAAGAACAGCCTTGAGCGGGCTGCAGGCTCGTGATGTCTCCCATCTTCGTGGCAGAGCTGCACCGGGAGGGGAACCGAGCCTGACGGCCACACTACAGGAAGGAGAATGTGGAGAGGGCATGTAAGACGGTGTCCTCCTAGCATCTATCGCTCGGTCCTGCCTTTACTCAACCTGGTTCTTACCACAGGTAGGACCTAGGGGCAGGGACAAATCCTTGCTTGTGACAGGTGTCACTGCTCACACTCTACCTGTATTGCTGTTAATCCATTCAACCCTCAGACCCCAAGAACGGAGGGGCTCTTAAAGGCCCCACTTCATAGATATGGAAACTGAGGAGGAGTAAATTTAAGTGACTCTTTTATTTAAAAAAAAAAAAAAAAAGATTTTAGTTATTTGAGAGAGTAAAGGCAGAGGGAGAAAGAATCTGAAGCAGATTCCACACTGAGCGCACAGGCAAACATGGGGCTCAAACCTGTAACCACAAGACCATGACCTGAGCCAAAACCAAGAGCTGGACGCTTAACTGACTGAGCCGCCCAGGCGCCCCGAGAGGTTAAGTAACTTGCCTGGAATCCCACAGGTAGGAAATGGCAGAGATGGGGTTGCATCTGGTCTGTTTGGCTCCCTCCAGAGATGGCTCCCTCCAGAGGTTATGCCATCTCTTCACAGGGCCTAGGAGTTAAATGTCACAAATTCTTCAACCCTACAGACTTGGGTTCATGTCCTGGACCCCCTACGACCATGCTGTGTGGCTCCAGGCAGGTTACTCTCTGCACCTCTAAAATCGTGGGAGCTCTCCTTTCTAGAAGCTTCATTAGATACTCTTTTTCCGAGATCAGACGAGATCGGGCGCGTTCAGGGTGGTATGGCCGTAGACTCATTAGATACTCTTTTTTGTACCTTATTGTTTCTTTTTTAAGATTTATTTATCTGAGAGAGAGAGAGACCGCGCACATGAGAGGGCATAAGCAGGGGGAGTGGCGGAGGGAGAAGCAGACTCGATCCCAGGACCCCAGGAATCATGACCTGAGATGAAAGCAAACGCTTAACCAAACGCTTAACCAACTGAGTTACCCAGGGATCCCCACCTTCTTGTTTCTTTTTTTTTTAAATTAATTTATTTATTTGTGAGAGAGAGTGAGCGAGCGAGCGAGCACAAGCAGGCAGAGGCAGAGAGAGAGACGCTGAGGAAGGAGCCCAATGCGGGACTTGATCCCAAGACCCTGGGATCATGACCTGAGCTGAAGGCAGCAGCTTAGCCGACTGAGCCACCCAAGCGTCCCCAGCCTTCTTGTTTCTTGTTGACTTGTGTGCCTATTCCCCGTATTTCCCTGGAATCCGTTCATTAGCTTATATCTGCCAGTGCTCATCCCTGGAGCGCAGAGGGGAGGAAGTCCAGGGATCAGGGCACGGGGTACCCTAAGCCAACTGCTATTTCTAGGAGAAGGGATGTGGTGCTGGGCAAGAGGAGAGCAAATGTCCATTCCAGACTGGGCAGCTCTGGGCCAGTGACCTTTGTGACCATCCTATTTCGAGAATGGCCGATCTGGCTGAGTGGCAGCCTGCTCCGGCCACCTCTGGCCTCACCTATGGGAGGCGGGCGGCTGTGCGCGGGCAGTTGCACACAGCATGTCTGGAATACCTATTCCTAAGGGTAATTCCCAGGGATAAAGCATGTTTATACTTTTTTTGGGGGAAAAATTCCATTTCTGTTGCCAATTAGTTCTGCTTGAGAACAGCTTTTCTCAACACCAACACGTTGGCCGACCAGCCTTGAGTTCTGTTGATTAGCTCCAAAGTGGGGAAAAAAGTAATTTCTTTCTTTCCTTCCTCCACCCCCAACCGTGAAACCCGGCTGTTCGTGATGAAAGGGGTCCTGTGGATCGTTTAGTTTTCCTTGTCATGACTCCAGGAAAGGCTATAAAAATAATCAGTGGGCCCCGCTGGCCGTAATTGACTGTAGAGAGCAGTTGGCTACCACAGCGTCTGAGTTATCGGAATCTGTTGCAGACGCAGGAGGCTTCAGTCAAGCTCCTCTGATTACACCTGCTCCCCCCTAACCTGGGCCAGCGTGGGCTGGGAAGTGCTGGAGGTTATCTGAGCGTTTCTCTTCTTCCCCAGGTTCCAGGGAGTTCCTGGAGGAGGGACCCCTGGTGAGATGGAGAAGGGGGAGGCTAGAAGGCAGGGGGTTCTGATGTGCTCTGCCTACACCGAGCCCCTGCTCCACGGTGTAGCCATGAGCCTTGGGCCAGGGACCTGACCCCTGGGTGCCTCCGTTTCCTCATTTTAAAGTGCTAACAGTCTCTCCTCCTGGGACTGATGTAGGATCAAATGAGTTAATGCATGTGGGAGGGGCTCAAATCCTTCATAAAAGTCAGCTTTTACTTCTCAAAACCCTCTCCCGCTGACACCTGAGTCGTGTGTGGTTGTGCCAAAGCACCTCGACCTAGTCCCCTGCTGATGGACTCCAAGTCGGTTCCAATCTTTTGTGATCGCAAATAATGCTGCATTGAATAGCCTGTGGCTCTGTGTACCCGCCCCTCCCCTAAGGTATGTGACCCCCACGATAACCTTGGCTCTGGACTTTGCTTCTTGGGGCCTGCAGAATGAGAGATGTGCGGGTGAAGGGTCAGCCCTGGCCTGGCATGCGGACAGGCCGGCAGGAGGCCGGGTCGGGCCCTCCCCAAGCCAGGCGGGACAGATTCCTCCTGAGGCCCTCAGGGGAGTGAGGCGCCAAGCGGTGAGTTTCAAAGGGTTGAGGCCATCCAGCTCCCAGGTTCCTGGAAAACGTCCTGAGGTGGATCTGGGGAGAGGGAATCTGCACTACGCAGGCTCTCCCCATCCTCTGCAATCCTCTTCCCCGAGGAAGCCTCCTGAGATCTGGACTCCAAACACCCCTGACTGTCTCTGCACTGATTTAGCACCAGTGGTATCCAGCTTCCTTTGGGGAGGCAGAAGGCACGGCCATTGAGAGTCTTAGAAGTGCAAGAAGGCTGGGTTTGGTCCTAACTTCTCAGGGCTCCCACCCCTGTAACCCCTGCCCTTCTGCCTCCTCCTCTGTTCGGGCGGGGTAATGATTACGGTGATGACAACAACTTCTCCGGAAGGTCTTCGGAGGTTGCAGTGACGTAACATGCTGTAACACTAGGAAGTGTCTGACACCATGTCAGGCGTGAGAAATACAAGCTTGTGTGAGGAATGTCTCGCTACGGGTGGGTCCAGATCTCACCGCACTGAGCTGTGGGTCCTTACAGGCAGAATGTCTCATTTGAAGCAGAGTCTAAAGGGAGTCCAGACTCACTGTGTGGCCTTGAGCAAGTCATACCCCCTCTGAACTAAGTTTTCTCTCAAAAACGTGGTTGTAATGGCACGATCTGGCAGATGGGTCTTGAGGATTAAGAGAGGCAAAGCTCAGGGTCTGTGAGTGCCGGATACGTGGTGGGGACTGCTGACCCTGATCATCAGCAGTGGTAACGGTGGTAAACAGCCTCCCAGAAACCGGAACAGCACTGTGCACACAGCTGGTGCTTAGGGAACACATATGGATGGATGGATGGTGTCAAGTCTGTTTGTTATAAAGTGGGGTCTGGGAGAGGCCCTGTTAGGGAGACTCATTTCCCATGCTGCTGACCCCTTTGGGAGAACAGAGGAGAGAGCGCCACAGGACCATACCTGCACTTTCGACATCTACTCTACTCTGTGATCTGAGAGATCTGGGCTCATCACCCCATTTTACTGATAAAAAATCCAGGGCCCAGAGAAAGGGGAGCTCACTGGCCCCTGGTGGCACACACAGCAGCTCTCACTTGTCCTGACTTTGTGCAGTGGTCTTCACCCTGACCCTCTGCCCTGTGCAGGAAATGGACCTCGGGAATGAGATACAGTGTCCCTCTGTGGCCACAGCCCTTGCACATTTCTGACATTTTTGTGTCCTGGGACAAAGGGTGAACAAACTCACACGAACTATTCTGGTTTCCTGGTGGAAAAACACTTCTGACCCGGGGTGGGGGAACTTTGCTGTTGGTTTTGCTTCTCTTCAGCCCCTCTCTGCCCTACGTTAATGACTCAGCAGCAGCGATAGTAGCAAATCCAGATCGTGAAAATCCAGGGATAACCTTAAGAATTGTTTGCGGGTACTGAATGGGTCAGAGGGCTCCCTGGACCGGGAGGCTGGCCCTGGGGGGCTGGCTTCGGCTGCTGCTGCCCTTGGCCTGAGCAGGTGAACTAATGAATGAGCAGATATCCACTGCCTTCACGTGGCCTTCTTCCTCCTCTAAGGACACCAGTCTTTGGATTGGGGTCCAATCCAAAGGGTGACCTCATCTTAACCAGTTCTGTCTGTAAAGACTCCATTTCGAAATAAGGTCACACTCAAAGTTCCTGGGTTGATGGGACTTTGTGACATTGGGGGGCCACCACCCCTGGGAAACAGTAGCCCTTCCTATAGTGCCTCTCACACCGACTTCATGTGGCACCAATGATGTGTTGGGCACTCCTCTGTGCTTTCATTCCCTCCCCGGATCAGGCCTCTCCACAGTTCTAGGATTATCTCTGTTTGAGGCCAGAGAGGTGAACTGACTCGGGTAAGGTCACACAGCTGGTAAATAGCACATTTGGGAGCAAACCTATTCTTTCTGACTCCAAAGCTGGTAAGGTTTTGAGACCCTCCAATCCCATTCCAAGGGCTTGGAGTCATCATCCTTTCTCTCCCAGAGTCCCGGCCATTCGAGCTATGCTGTCTCCTGGCCCACACCTCCCTCCTCTCTCTCCAGACACATCTTCCCCAGAGAGGCTATAAAGAGGCAGGGGAAGTGTTGCGGGGGGCTGGATCTTGTTTTCACAATGGCAAACATGAAGCTGCGTTCTGCCTGGGGTCACGGGTGCCCGGCTCTCCTGCAGGCAGAAAGCTTGCGACCCTTGTGCGTGTAAGAGCATGTCAGACGCATGCATGTCATCCTTGACATCTGGTAACATTTTAAGTGTCTTGACTTGGGCTTACAAATTGAAAAATGGTCCATTAAGGTGTGATCTATTCGTCATCGAGACAATGCTATTTAATGCTCACAAAGTGATTCACTCTGTTGGGTCCACAAACCCAGACTCCTTGGGCCAGACCTGGCGAAGGCATTTTGCAGGAAGGATGAAGCTGTTTCTCTGACAGCCAGGGGAGAGCGGGGGCCTGGTGGGCCGGAATGGAGCCTTACAAAGAAAAATGAGTGGCTGCCAGATGATGTATGGCCGTTTACCCTTTAACACGTCTGTGTTGCGGCCATGGAAATAACTTGCTTTGGCTAATGGGAGATGTGTGCAATCAGGAGTCTCTCAAAGCCATGAGCTCGGAGCCATGAGGAAGGATTGTAATTTCCAACAACTGGGGCTTTGGGGCCTTAGGAATTGTATGCTCTGTCGGCATAGAGAGCCAGGAGCCTTCTCCTAGCCAGTGAGCAAGTTGGAGGCCCCTGGGCAGATCAGGGGCTCCCTAGGAACAAAGTCAGCCTGCAGAACTTTGCCTCCTCACCCCAGAGGAGTGGGATGGGGGATGTTAAGAGTTGAGAGAGTGGCTAGCAAGTGTGTAGGAGCCAGCCACATCACAGAGAGCATTGCCCCAAAGCCAGACCTGCCTGGGTTCAAATCCTGCCTCTCCCACCAACCAGCCAGGCCTTAGACAGCCCCTCTATAAAACAGGGATTCTAACAGAACCTACCTTGGAGGTGTTCGGGGATTTCCTGAGCTAGCGGCACAGAGAGAGTTCTCAAGAATGCTAATCATTGTTATCATGCTGGGTTGCTGGGGTACAGAGAGGAGCCGGTCAGGACAAGAGAGAAACAGCGCTGTGCCTTCTGGCTGTGGGTCTAGGGGCAGGCTCCTAACTTGCTGCACGCACCCAGTGCAAGAGGTTTCTCCCAGTTTCTGCCCCTCGGGACAATCGGGAAACCAGTAATAATGTCGGCTGTCACCCAGCTCGGCCAGCCCATGTGCCCAGAATCCAAGAAGTGGGATTAGCTTGAGTAGGGAGAACGCAGGAGGAGGGCTAGAGCTAGGGTTACCATGAGCCACCACCCACGACAGGTGGGCTGTCTGTGGACTGCCAGTCAGTGTGCATGGCTGCAGACATTACGGGTCTGATTCATGCCCCCAGCTCAGCAGTGAAAGGAGGACAGACAACAGCCATGTGGTCCCTGTGCCCCTTCTGCTCAACTGGCTCCAACCCCAGATGAGATGGGAGATAGATGTGTGCATCTCTGGGCCCTTAAAACTGCGGCGATAGTTAAGAGGTGGCCATCACAGCGGGGCCAGCTCAGATTTGGGGATCACAAAGACCTAGGGCAGGGAAGGCTGGACATGCCTCCAAGTAGAAAGTCTGTTCTGACTTGAAGTCAGGCATCTGTTACCCTGTGAAGGCTGAAGGCTGAAGGCTGACCCTCCCCCCTCCCCATTCCCATCTCCCCCAGGGCTGACTGCCCAGGAGCAGTGGCCAGCTCATGGTACTCATGCCAGCTGGCTGCGGCTGTCCCATGAGGGTCAGTTTCTCGAGCTATCAGATGCTGTGGCTGCCGGCTTGTTTGTCTCCACAGCATCAAGCCTGGCCAGCTTTTGGGCAACAGCAGCTCCATGGAGAACATAATCCAGGAAGGAGGGACAGCAGAACCCAGAGTGGGGATGGCTAGGTGGCCGGTAAAACGCTGGGCACCCTGACTGCAGGCAGCTCTGAGCACTGGTCCTTTATTTTAAGTAAGTTCTCCGCCCAATGTGGGGCCTGAACTTACAACCCCCAGATCAAGAGTCGCATGCTCCACAGACTGGCCAGCCAGGCACCCCTGAGCACTGGTCTAGGTCCCCAGGAGAAACTCACTGGGACAAAGTGAGGGTAGAGGTGGGGCTTCACATTGGGGAGGGACCTTCCTGGGGGTTCCCGCAGAGCACCTGGCCTTGTGGCAGCTACTCAGCGAGGACTCCCCCCAGCCTCTCTCTGCCCGACCCCTCGGGCTTCATTTCCTGATTCTGTAATCTCACTGCTCCAGCCAGCTGTCCCATTCCTTCATTTGTTCATTTTGCGTCCTCACGATGAGCCCAGAAGGTGGGGGTGCACCAGTTATGCCACTTCCGAGATCGAGGGACACACATGAATTTAAGCAGCTGGGTCAGGGGCACAGAGCTAACAAGGGGCTGGATTAGTTATCCGCCGCTGCGTGACACATGTCCCCACAACTAAATGCCTTAAAACAACACAGGTCTCTGATCTTACAGTTTCGGCAGGTCGGGGTGCAGGCGCGGCGGCCGGGTCCTCTGCTTCGGGCTCTGTCACAGGCACGGCGAGGTGTCGGTGGGGCTCCACTCGTCTCAACACGGAGAGGCAGGATCCGCTACCCCGTTCGCTCAGAAGTGCAGGAGTCCCTTCTTCTGGCGGTGGTGGCCCTCCGTTCCCCACCACGGGACCCTTGTCCAGCATGGCCGGTCGCTTTGGCAAAGTGAGCCTGCCGGGAAGGTGCGTGCGTGAGGGGGCACGTGCGCATGCGCGGGCGCGTGTGCGTGCACGTATGTGCGTGCGTGTGCACATGCGCACAGGTGCCTAGCGTGCGGGTGTGCGGGTGTGCGTGCAGGTGTCTGGGGACGCGGTTGAGTCACCGATGATGGAGGTGGCATCACATGGCTTTTGCGACTTTCTAGTAAAGCAAGTCGCTGGGTCCGCTGGCACCGAGGAGGAGAGAGCGAAGGCCAGGCGGCGGGAACCCCGCCCGCCCCCCTCCCCGGAGGACCAGCAGGCGCATGCTGGTGACGGACCTTCAGGCTGCATCTTTACCCACAGCATCACGTGCCTCTGCGGGGGCGAGAGGGGGGGAGTCTTTTCATTATTTCCTGTAACTGAGCTGAGATTTCTCACAAACCCTAGTCCCAGGGCAACAAGGAAGAGCACTCGATTTGGTCTAATCTGGTCAATTTAATCTGACCCAGTACTTGAGCTCTGTAGGTAATGTTCTGTCTCGGATTTCCTTCTGCTCCATCGTTAGCCCTGCCAAGGTGGCATAGGGTCTGGTGGATCGGGTCGGTGTCTCTAGCCATTCTGTTGCCTAGGATCACTACAGGCCTTTCTGGCGCTTGCAACTGAAGCTGGTGGTTAGAAAAACACATGCTCTGGGCCCGGAGCCCTGCCTGGCTGACTTGTCTCTTCACTGGCTCAGAGCCCTTGTCTCCACTGCATCTGACCCTGCTGGGGCTGTCTACCCCTCTGAACACAGGGTCCCCCTATGAAAAGCGAAATCCTGGGTCTTATCCCAGCCATGGGAGGACACCATGTAGCTAGGGAAAGTGCAACATTGGGGAAAGTTTCCTGTCAACCTGGAGCATCTGCACTGTCCCCCCAACTTAAACTGGTGGGCAGTGGTCCCAATGCAGCTTCTGCCTCAGGTCTCCAGAGGGTCACTGCAAACCCTGCCTTTGGAGCAGGTTTTCCTTGTATTGAACAAACTAACACACACAATATAAATAAATAATAACATGAAAAAGAAGTAGCTGATACTTAGAATGCTTGTAAATGCCAGAGTCTACACTAAGCACTTCACACACTTACACACATTCATAGCAACTCTCTGAGAAAGTTCTTTAAGTCCCATTTTACAGCATGTGGAGACTGGGACACAGAGATGTGAAAAAATTTGCTCCTGGTCCAAGAGTTCTTAAGTGACAGAGCTGGGATTTGAACCCAGGGGCTACCTGGGATGTCCTCCCTTCTTCTATGCATGCTCTCCTTCTGCCCTAGGTAGCAAGTGTGGGGTCATGGGTGAAGGGAGACCTCTATTTTATTGACCGTTTGGGAAAGTATTCTGCCTTTGCTATGTTTGTTGGCATCTAAAAGACTTTAAAAAAATGTTTTCTCATGGTGGTGGGTTTTAAGTCTACTGTTTTGTGGCAACTGAATATTGCCACGATCCTGCTGTTTGTTCCTCTAAACGAACAGAAGTTTTCCCTGGTGGATGGATATCTGAGGACCAAGGGGAAGGACTGTTTACCCAGAGAAGCATGGAGGAAAGCACAGTCCTATTTTTCACACTATAACTTGTTACAGAAATGATCACACAATTAGAGTTGTGGCAAGTGTGCTGAAGGAGAAACTTTCAGAGCAGTGAGTGTGTTTAACAATTGCCTTCGTCTATTAAAAAAAAAAATCTAAAAAAAAAAAAAAAAGAAAAAACAATTGCCTTCGTCTGTTCAGGTACTGTGACACAGTACCATGGACTCAGTGGTCAGAGTCTTCATCACAGCTCAGTCCCTATCGGCAGACTCTGGGACCTGGGCAGAGGGCCAGCCTCAGATTCCCTACCTGGGGAAGAAAGGGCCATCCCTCACCTCAGAAAGGATGAGGCGGCTGGGTGTCCAGAGTGTGAGCAGGCATGCGGACAAGGCATGCTGTCAGGACCCCCCAAGGCTGAATGATGCCAAAGTTCTGCGACTGCCCCCCCCCCCATTGCTCTCTCTCCTCCAACCTCCTGCACTCCCGCCCCGGTCTAAGCCGATCTAAAGGAGAGAACCACAAATACTGATACTATAATCGCCGTGGACAATGTCAGGCTGTCTGAGTACTCCAGTGTCAGATTCTCAGAGGTGGGTGGTATCATTCACATTTTATGGAAAGCTGAGGCTCAGAGAGGTGAAGCAACTTGTCCACAATGACACAGCAAGAATGTGGCAGCCTCGGTTTTGTCCCCAGGTCTGTCTGACATCAAAGCCTTTGCTAGGCTTCCATTGCTGCTGTGCCTTCCAGGTTCCTGAATGGAGGCGAGGGGTGTGGGGAGAAAAGAATTTGCTCCCCCCGACCCAAAAAATAAAAAACAACTTCCAAGAGCCAGACTCCAGAAACGCCCAGAGCTGTTAGTTACCTGTCGTGGTCCCTGCCTTCCCCTCACCGCAGAGGAGCCAGGCCAGGAAGCTGAGCTGCGTGCAGATATGTGAAAACTTAGAGCAGAAGCCTTCTGAAATGTTCTAGAACAAGCAGGGAAGTTTCCTCTGGGAACAAGGTAGAGACGTTCCAGTCCATTTAACTGGAGGAGACGAGGTGGGCCGGAGGGACGTTAATGTTGCTAGTTGGTGGTTAAGGCTCTCTCCTGAGGGTGCTTATGATTTATGCCCAGGTTTTTAAACAAACTTCAACAAAGCTAGAGTCAGTGTCCCAGGAAGCTAAGGAAAAATCATTCATGGAAACAACACTTTGAGGGAGATAAAAGGATATCCCAGGCAACTTGCCTCCTTTTAGACTGTGCTTGTCCAAAGCAGCGGCTGTCTTATCACAGGGATCCCTTGCACGGGTTTCCCAGGTCTGGCATCTTTTCTCTGCATTCTAGGCCTCTTGCCTTGGCTGGATCAAATGGGAACAAAAACAAAGTTCCAAATGTTCTCACTGTCATACTAGCCAAACCCTTTTTTTAGTTCTCTGTGCCTCAGGACTCTGTGAGTTATAAGTGATGAAAGCCCAGCAGAAAAAAAGAGAATGTGTTGGCTCCTATAACTTAACAATCTAGAATTAGATTTCACGTCAGGTATGGCTGGATCCAGTGGAGTGGTTGGAAGTTGGGGATCATAGGACTGATTTTCAGTGAGCTAAGCTGGTGGAGATCGCCTTAGCTGAACCCGTCACGGTGGCTATAAGGATTTGGGCGTCTGAAGGGCCTCCACGGTGGGCACTGACAAGGTGTAAGGGAGCATTCACCATGAGATGCCTGTGGTGCTGTTAGCATAAGGTCAAATCAACAGAGAGATCTTGAGTTTTGTGTGATCCCAGGAAACCTTAAGACTGAGCCATTTCAAGCTTTGAGGAACCTTACAGAGCACCCGGGTTGGGGAGGCAACTCTGTGACAAGTATACTATCCTTCTCATCCTTCAGTTTATGGAAGACGTTGCAAATCGACCACAGCACTTCTTTCTAGTGAGCCCCAATACAGCCGCAGAATCCATCTCAACACTACAGTGGAACCAACCTCCATCTGCCAGTTGGTGTTAGAACATGAGCCAAGATTGATCTGCAATTTCTCTTCTCAGCCCATGGAGACAAGAAAACAGAAGGTCTGAGGTTTGGTTCGCCCAGTGTCATGTGGGAACCCAGTGACTGGCCCTCCTAATGCTCGGGCAGCCTCCTCCTGTATCATTCTCCTGATTCTAGCCTAGAGAGGAGGTCTGTCCCTTAGTGGAGATTTCCACTCTGCACAGCTGCTGCACAGGGAAAACAAACAGACCTGAGGTCAGGAAAGGCAGAGAGTTTAGCCGCTGACCTCTCTCGCCAAGTACTGTCTGGAGCTGAGTGCAGGGTGGGGGACCGGGCAGGGTAAGTTGGGGGACCCACTGGTCCATCCACAGACATCTCAGTGGGCTTTTGGAGGCCCCACCTTCAATGCAGTAAACCCAGGTAACGTGCTCTAGTAGGCTGACGTGCTTAAGTGGGGGTGATACTAAAGTTACTCCCTTTGGGGGTGGAGGCAGGGTTATCTTGGGGTGGGGACACATGGCTGGCAACCAGTCTAGGAAAGCCAGAAAGTAGAGAGAAAGCCCTGACATAGCTATTACTCACCAGAGGTGCCCCAGACCAGCTGATGATTTGACTGGAGGAAGGTAGGGGTGTCCTGACCCCAAGGAGTCTATCATGACATATGTGATATATGGACTTAATGGTTGTAGTGGGCTGACATGGGGCTCGCCGTGCACCTCTCACAAAGCCTAGAGCTTTGCATCAGTTAATTCAGATTCACAAGACAATGCTATAGAATAGGTGGAGTTATTGCCTGGGAACAGACATGGAACTGGAGGCTTGGAGGGAGGGAACAGAGCTCCCCGTGGCCACACTTGAGTAAGGGCAGAGCCAGGCTTGAGGTCAGGTCTGCCTGAGCCCAGTTCTGAGAGCTGCACTCCTTGGGTGAGCAACTGTCATGAAAGGGAACAGAATAGAGTATTCAAGTCGCTGGAGAGCCATTAAGCACATCGCTCCCCACAGCAGCTCGCTTCGAGCAGGGTGCTGGGTGGGAACATAGAAGCCCATGGGATCCCTGCCCTCATATCATTCCCAGAAAGGGTGGGGTGTGCACTTGGGAGAATGTCACCACCGAGGCTGAAGAGCAGAAGTAAATGCCTGTTCATGACTCTCCCTGCTGAGCTCATGGTCCGCAGATGGGTGCAGTCCATAGTCTGGAAACTTCTGGGCTATGACAAGCCCCTAGTGTGCAGGTGAGAAAACAGAGGCTCAAAATGAATCAATGTCCCCCCACATCACACAGCCAGTGAGCACAGGACCCAGGACGGCAATCCATACTGGGTCCCGGTGCCACTGACTTGTCTGGGGGCCCGTGAAAACCAGTAAGAACTGAACAGTGGAAGTGGCAGGGCCCCCTGAGAGGAGGAGCCTGGATGGAGAACCCTCCAGAGGGGCTGGGTCCCGATGCCTACAGCCGTCTCCCCCTCTAGCGGGGTGGGGGCGCTGTGATTGTGACAGCACCCATGATGTCCCCTACCCGGGCTTAAACCTGAGCCCAGTGCCTGCCTGGCCCTTGGGAAGCCCCCAGTTTCACAGATGGGGCCAATTATGGTTGGAAATTCATCTTTAATTTCTCTGGCTTGCCCATTCTCTGGGGGGTCTGGTCCTCATCAGGGCAGCCTGTCTGACGACAGAAGCAGATGTTCCCAGGTAGGCCGGACACACCCACGCCTCCGGTGGGTCTGGCAGAGGCCGGAAGGAGAGTCGAGGTTGTGGCTAATCCTCTCCCTCATCAGCAGTCAGCTCCCCGGAGCCCCTGGGAGGCCGTGGAGCGGCTGCTGATTGCAGAACCAGCTGCAAGGGAAATGCGCGGGCAGATGTGGCCACGGTCTCAGAGCTTCACTGCGGTGAATTGGAAATGGTGCCGCATGCGGAGCCATCAGACGCCAGCGTGGATCCCAGGGCCACCACTCGCTGTTAAGCCTGTTTGCCTCAAAGAGACCCACCTTATCCCCAGCAGCGCCTTTAGTCCTGGGTCACTGCCTATCCAGTGAAGGCTACTTGTCCCTATTGTTGGCTCACTGTGGACAACAGCTGTACTGTGGGGGCCCAAGGGAAACGGAAGACATATTTCTCCCCCAGCCCCAGCCCGCTCTCCCAGGCCCTTGACCTGCCCTCAGCCTCAGGAGTTCCTGGCTTCACCCTTTGTCCAGGACCTTCAGAGAGATTCTGATAACAGTAGCTCTGAGGCTGGGAAGGGGTTGTCGTGAGGACAGCATGTCCCTACAGCCAAGTTCTAACCTCCCGGCCCCTCCTCGGAGTGCTTCAGACCAGAGAAGGGGAACTTGTCACCCGGGACGTGTAGGGACACTGCTCTGAGTCCTAAACTCTGCCAAAGTGCTTCTGCCTGCCTGGTTCTGCTTTGATGTGGTCTGTTGGGTTCTGTGTCATAAATCTACTCTGACAATTTCAGGTAAAAATGGGACACCTTGAGAGGTTATAGAGATGCTGTTTTTGGTCATAAAAAATAAAAATTCAGAAAACCTAACAAAAGTAATTTGAACAAAGATTTTGTTGGCTCAAGTAATGGAAAAGTCAGTGGTAATGTGGGTTTCAGGTAAAGTTTGATCCAGCCACTCAACACTTTGGGAGCCAGAGTGCCACAACACCTACCCCTTTTCTACATACATCTGTGTGCTTATGCCCCCAGAATGGCCACCCCGTTCCAAATATCCCTGACCTTTCAGCTCAAGTATCTGCACCAACTGGAGTGCTCTTCCATGTCTCTTGGTTTACATTCCTGCAGGAGGGAATCTGATGTCCAGGTTCATCCTTCCTGGCCAGGCACCAGAAGTTTTATGTTTCTGGTCAGTGAGTGAATCATCTCTCCAGGGTCCAGTGTCCTAGGCTTGTTCAGATAGTGGTGGCTAGACCACAAGGGGCACATGTCTGTCCCACCTCAGTAGAGGCAGGATGTCTGAGAAGGGGTCATGGACCAGTCAGCCATCCTGATACCTCCCAGAGAAGTGGGGACTCAGCCCCTGCAAATTCCTCCCTGAACTGGAGACGATCCAAGGAGTCTTATTTTGTTCTTAACTAATAACTTCAAGGAAGCTTTAAGTTTGGTTCTGGCTAGAATTTCTTTGCCTCACTGTTTCCTGAGGCTCTGTTTCTGGTTCTTTCAGGAGGAGAAATTCAGACTCAGGCTCTGTGACCTGTCTCTGCTATCAGTGAGTCCTGGGTCACCCTAGGAGTGCCACGGACAGGAGGCAGGGTGACTTCTCCAAACAAATCTGCATTATTTTATTACTTTCATACCAGGAAAGAGGCTTCATCTTCAAAACAATGCACGCACGTCATCGATTAGGCTGGAAGAACTTGTTTGGCCAAATTTAGAAGCCACAAGAAGGTCAAAGAATAAATTTAGAACTGAACTCTGAACCTTGAGGGCCCATCGGTCACGGTTAACTTTTCCTGCCACCTTGAGTTGGATTGGTTTCCCTCTGACTCCTGTGTCCACAGAATTCCACCTAGGCCTGGCCCTTCTCCTTATAAGCTGTGTGACTCTAGGAATGTGTTTAGCCTCTCTGAGCCTTCCTTTCATTATCTTTTAAAGAATGGATTGGGGGGGGGTGGTTGGCAATAAAAACATCTACCTTACAGGATGTTAGGAAGATTAATTAAGACTTTTTGTTCTAGGAAAATATACATAACATAAAATTCCCCACCTCACCCATTTTTAAGTGTACAGTTCAGGTCGTTAAGCACATTCCCATTGCTGTTCAACCGTCACCACCATCCACCTCCAGAACACCTTCATCTCCCCCAACTGAAACTCTGTCCCCATTAAACACTAACTCCTCGATCCCTCTCCCCCAGGCACTGGCTCCCACCACTATTCCCTCCCTCCCTCCCTTTTTAAGATTTATTTATCTGTTTGCTTATTAGAGAGAGGGGGAGAGAGCGAGCTTAGGCACGCAAGCTTGGGGAGAGGCAGAGGGACAGAGAGACACAGAGAGAGAATCAGGCAGGCTCCCTGCCCAGCGCAGAACTTGGGGCCAGGGGCTGGAAGGGGGCTCTCAATCTCATGACTCTGAGATCACAACCTGAGCCAAAACCAAGAGTGAGATGCTTAACTGACTCCGCCCCCGAGGCACCCCCCACCCCCCGCCCTTCTACTTTCTGTCTTTAGGACTTTGACTGCTCTAAGGACCTCATGGAGGAATCACGTCATAATTGTCCTTTTATGACTGGGCTCCTTCAGTTTGCATCATGTCCCCAGAGCTCATTCGTGTTGCAGCCTGAGTCAGAATTCCCTTCCAGTGTGAGGACGAATGGTGTTCCCGTGTACGGGGAGACCACATTTGTTTACCTGTCCAGCTGCTGAGGGGACACGGGTTGTTCCACCTTTTGGTTACTGTGTGTAATGTTGCTGTGAACACGGGTGTATGAATGTCTGGTCAAGTCTGGGTATACACCAGGAGTGTGATTAAAATATTTGGTGGAGAGCCCTTAGCCCATGCTTCGCGTAGATGAAACATTCAGCAGTGCAGCGAATAAAACCCGTGTTAGGAAAATAGTGGGTGAACTTTAAAATGCAGATTAAAGAAAGGGTTGTCAGATTAGCAATGACTAAAAAGTAATGTTCCTCAAGCAGTTGGGGTACAGTGAGCTATGTAATAATGTATAAAAATGATATATATTCCACCTATAAAATAGGTACCGTTGGTGGATCATTTACTGTGTGCCTGAAACAAAGCTAAGCTCTGTGTATATTCTCACATTTACTCCTCCCAACAACCTAAATGGGTGGGTCTATTATTTCTCTGTCTTACAAATGAGAAAACAGAGGTCCCAAGTGGTAACGTGGCTCTCCAGGTCTCATAGCCAGCAAGTGGCAGAGCTGGGATTCTCAAACCCAGGACCGCGGCTCTAAGAGTGGAAAAGCCAAGGGAAAAAATGCCTTCTAAAGGCTGACTATGGCCCCTAGGAAGGATGGGAGTACTTACTTTCCATGTCGCATTCATCTGTATTTTTTCCCTAAACCAAGGGAAAAAGGAGCATATTAGGTAAGAACAAAAAAAAAAAAAAAAAAAAAAAAAAAGGAAGAAACAGTTGTCTCTTGCAAGCAGGCATCTTTGATGATAAAACATTTATGTCTTGTGTCTCCTGCCACAAACTCAGTTTGTGTCCATTTTTTTCCAGTTGAAGAAGAGCAGAGTGTCCTGGCTGTGTCTTCTGGCTGATTGCTTAATAATCATGGACACACACACACACACACACACACACACACACACACACACGGCCGGACACAGGAGAAGAGACAAAGCCAGCAGTAGCCAAAACTCTGCTAGATCGATGCGGACTGTTACAGGCACAGCTTTCCAAAAAGCAGAGCTCAGTGAGATAAATATTTTTCCTGTGAGAAGAGGCTTAAGTCGGCGATCTTAACAACCCCCCAATTCATTCCAGATCTGCTCAGAGCGGCTGGCGTCAGGGCGCCCATCTTGATGTACTTAGGATCACTGAGTAACTGCAGCGTGCCTTTGTGTCTGGCTGGCTTCTCCCACGTGGCGGGGTGCCACGGGGTGCCGGCCAGGGCGGGCAAGGAGTCTGTCTCCAGAAGATGCTCTCCCCACACCTCCTGAGCTCCCACAACTTCTTGGGGTCCCTAACTTGCTTCCCCTGGGAAACCAGCACTATTTGTTCTCAGCTGGAGACCTGAGAATTTCAGCCTCTTTTCTTGGCAAAGACTCTGTACTTTTGGTTCCGGAGACAGTCTGCAGGAAGAATTTAGAATTAGGGCCTTCGGAAACCTATACACATGAAGAAGCCTGGGTTATCTCAAAGACTGAAAACCACTACCCAGGCAGAAATTTGTTGACTGATTGATTCATTCCCTCCCTGGGTTGTACACTCAATAACTGTTTATTGAGCTCCTCCCAAGGGTTAAGATTTGGTTATGGAGCTAGAGTCAGACAGTACGAAGCTGCTGGAGGCACAAGATCCATTCGGTCATCCGTGCACCCGTTCATTCATTCAGCAAGTATTTACTGAGTCCCTCCCAGGGGCCAGGGCCTCTCCTGGGACGTCTGGTCCGTTCGGGCGTGCATTCTCGCTGGAGGGACCGACGGGAGACCAGGAAAACGTAGTGAAGAGGATATCTGCTGGTGTGAAATGCTGAAGAGAAAAATAAAACCGAGATGGGGAACTGAGAAAATGGAGGGGGGCAGGGCTGGTCCCACTGAGATAAGTAGCCCGGGAAAGGCTCACGAGGAGGTGATATTTAAGTGACAAACTGCGGGAGAGAAGGGAAGATGATTCAGGGGAAAAGCATTAATCACACTGACTCACGGACCACGCAAGTCCCCTTTCAGGGATCTCTCAGCCCCGAGTATGCCAGTGAGAGTCTTTCTGTTGTTAACAAGTCTTGAACGCCTCGCGAAGACCTACTGATGTCTGTACCTTAAAGGAGCGGGATGAGCGGACAATGTGGCTTACCTGCGCTCGGACACGGTTTTGTGTTCAGTGCGACTATCTCCCAGCTCCCGCTTCTGTTCTTCTTGATGGCCAATGATGCTGGCTCTTCATTTACAGCCACGATTAAATTGTCCTTTCAAAATAGGCTTATTTTCTGAAAAGCGGGGTCATTTATAGAAAAGTATCAGCACCTTGAAATACAGGTGGTAGTCTGGTATGGGGAAGCGGGGGCGTCAGGAAGGCAATAAACTCGTGAAGTCTGGGACGCACGTCAACAGGACAAGCTGCTCGGAGCCTGGCTTGGGATGTGAAACATTCTGGTGGGATTCAGCCTGTCATCAGTGACTCCCTTGAATGCTTCTGGAAGAGGATGGCGTCCCCCGGGGAGAGGGTGGATCTGGGCAAGGGGCTCAGAAGAGGCGCTACGGGGGGCAGGCTCGAAGGCAAGGGCAAGCTTGGACTTACCTGTGAAGGACATACAGGGTGTTGGAGGGAATATCACACGCCAAGTGGTGGAAAGAGGAAGAAAACTGGCCGGGCAGGATGGGAATATGGGAGCAGAGCTGCCCGAGGAGGCAGACCCTCAGAAAACCGCCCTAATTTATCTCGTGCAGTGACTAATCCTAACGTGAATTCTAAGACTTCCCTTCATTGAGCACTGCTTTCTTGTATCTTCTTAGGTCATCTCAGCAGACCCACGAGGCAGTGCTGCTGTTACGGCCCCATTCTACAGACGGGGAACTTCGGGCTCAGGCCAAGTCACCTGTGCAAGGTTAGGCAGCCAGTGAGAAGCCATCAGAACTTTTTTTTCAACCTATTTTTTAAAATGGAGATAAAGCTCCATAAAACTTACACTCTTATTTTTTATTATTTTGAAAGATTTTATTTATTTCTTTGAGAGACAGCGAGCAAGCACACGAGCAGCGGGGTGGGGTAGAGGGAGAGGGAGAAGCAGACTCCTTGCTGAGCAGGGAGCCTGACACAACACGGGACTCCATCCCAGGACCCCGAGATCACGACCTGAGCCAAAGGCAGACGCTTAACCGACTGAGCCACCCAGGCGCCCCTAAAACTCATACTTTCGAAGCATAGAGTTAAGCACATTCACAAAGTTGTGCAACCATTACTACCATTTAATTCCAGAACATTTCCACGGCTCCCCCCAAGAAACCCCACCCCCATTAGCAGTCACCGCCCCCACTAGAAGTCATCGTTCTCTGCTCCCAGCCTCCAGCAACCACTCATCTGTGTTCTGTCTCTATGGATTGGCCTATTCTAAACATTCCATAGAAATGGAATCATCTGCTCTGTGGCCTTCTGTGTCTGGCTTCTTTCACTCAGCATTCTGTGTCCAAGAGTCATCTACGGTGGGACACGTACGGCTGCCTCATTTCTTTATGTGACCCAACACTGTCCCACTGTCTGGCTGTACCATGTTTCACGAACCACCCGTTGGTTGATGAACACTCGGGTCGTTTTGGCTTCTTGGCTTCAGAGAATAACCCTGCTGGGAATATTTGCGTGCGTGTCTTACGTGGACGCGTGTTTTCATTTCTCGCGGGTGTACGTGGAGGAGTGACAAATGCCCTGCCCACTCGTAACTGTGCTGAACCACTGGAGGAACGGCCGAACTGTCTTCCAAAGCAGCCGCCGTGCTCTGCTCCCAGCCCATGGGGTCTGAGGCTCTAATCTCTCTAGTCCTTGCTGGTGCTCGTTGTCTGCGCCCCAGAGGAGGGTCAGTCGTCCCAGTGGTGGTGAAATGGCATCTCGTTGTGGATTTGATTTGCTGGGGGAAGCAGTCAGAGTGCGTTTAATTCGGAATGTATGGTCCCCACCGCCTGGTGTTGCCAGTCTGGGTCCAAGGGAACAGAGAGGAGGAAGATCTGGCGGAATCTGGACATGTGGGTGGGTGGCCAGGGCTTGGGACTGCTCCGAGGATGGGGGAGAAACATAGGAGCAGGGTGGCGGACTGTGGGGTTCAGAGACTGGGAGAATTTGGGGGTGCAGTAGCGTTGGCGAGGGCACGTGCCATGAATAGAACCGGATGATTGGACACCCCTGTCTCCCTGGGTCCAGGGTCAGCCTCTTCCAAGGATAAGGCCTTGGCCTCAGGCTTTCTTTATTATTATTTTTTTATTGTTTAAAATTTTGTATTTTTAATTTAAATTCAATTAATAGTGTATTAAGTTTTCGAGGTAGAGTTCAGTGAGTCATAAGTCTTCTAGAACACTGGGTGTTCTAGAAGAACACTGAAGCATGACATCACATGCTCTTCTTAATGTCCAGCCCCCAGTGACCCCATCCCCCTGCCCCCCTCGTCTCCAGCAACCCTCAGTTTGTTTCCTATGATTAAGAGTCTCTTATGGTTTGTCTCCCTCTCTGGTTTCGGCTCATTTTCTTTTTCCCTTCCTTCCCCCTATGCTCCTCTGTTTCGCTTCCTAAATTCCACATATGCGTGAAATCGTATGATAATTGTCTTTCTCTGATTGACTTATTTCGCTCAGCATTATACCCTCTAGTTCCAACCACGTTCTTGCAAATGGCAAGATTTCTTTTTTCAATGGCTGAGTAGTATTCCGTTGTGTGTGTGTGTGTGTGTGTGCGCGCGCGCGTGCGTGCGTGCGTGCGTATCATATCTTCTTTATCCGTCATCTGCTGATGGACATCTGGGCTCTTTCTGTAGCTTGACTATTGTGGGCACGGCTGCTATAAACTTCGGGATGCAGGTGTCCGGGCTTCCTTTACACAGAATGAGACCAAAGCTGAGAGACAGAATTCTTCCTCAGAAAAGCCAGTGTGAAGGGATCTCGAGGGCGGAACTCTACCAGGGCTCTCTGTGCAGGCTAAGGATGTCATGGCGTCCCACCTACTGTCTCCAAAGTTGTGACTTTCAGGGTCCTGCTTCCCCAAGGGTCTGCAATTCCCAATACACTGGGTCAGGGCTCATTCCCATGTCCCTGGTGTGGGGAACAGGGCTCTGAAGACCACAGGTGCACTGTTGCTAGCTATCAGCTGATTTTTAATCATTAATGCATGCACTGCTCCTGTTTCTTGAGGATTTATTATGCACCCTTAATGACGTACCCTGCTCCAATGCTTCATGCATTTAATTTCCATCCCCACTTTACAGATGAGGAAACAGTTTCCGGGAGGTGAGGGAGGTGGTGTGGCCGACATCAGGAAGCCAGTGGGCTGTATGGTCAGGGTCTGAACCTCGTCTTCACCAGGCACCCTGGCAGCCTTCCATTTCAAGGCTTCCTCGACAGATGTGTTGGTTTTCTGTGTAACAGACTGCCATGATCCCAGCCACTTAGAACAATCCCCATTTACAAGTCCTAGTTTGGTGAGTCAGAGTTGATGGGGCCAGGTTCTCTGCCGAGGGCATTGTAAGGCTCAATTCAAGATATTAGTCAGGCTGAGTTGCCATCCAGAGGGCCTGGGGACAAATCCACTTTCAAGATCACTCTTGAGGGTTCCATGTGGCTATAGGACTGAGGTCTCTTCTTCATGACCAACGGCCAGCCGGGTCACTTTCAGCTTCTGGAGGCCCATCATATTCCTTCCCACAAACCTCCCCCATTTTCAAAGCCATCAATGGAGAGACTCTCCCTCACATGGAATCCCTCTCTTACTTTAAACCTCTTTTGACCAGAAGAGCCAGTCCTGGTTTAAAGGCTCACCTGATAATGTCAGACCCACCCAGTATAGTCTCCCCTCTGCCACAGAAGGTGACACAATCACAGGAGGCATACCTCATTACATTCACAGGTTCCATCCCACTCCAAGGAGAAAGGATTATGCAAGGTCATCTTAATATTCTGCCTGCCCACAGAAGGTCTTAGGTTTTCCTAAAAATGGTCATGATAGCTAGACTAGTACCAGTACAACCGTTCATTGGTTAGAGCTTCACAGTTTTCAGACTGATTCTATGTCTGTACTCCTGTTGGAGCTCAGAAGCGGTGCTGTGACGTATGTGCTTTATCCCCATTTTGCCCACGAGAGAGAGGAGAACGCCTACCTAGCCTAGCAAGGGCTCAAGTCCACATTACCAACCCCCCAGCCCAGAGCTCTTGGCATCCACAGGACCCCTGCCTCCTCTTAGAGCCCTCAGACCTCATCACCATCCTTGGAAGGGGTGAAGCACCATTTCCAGCCAGCCCATCCTTCGGGGAGTGCCTCCCTGTCAACTCGCCATATTGGGTCATCGGAACTCCAGCTTTTACGGGAACTGCCACTGGGCTGGGCAAACCTCACCTCATTTAGCAGGAAAAACCAATAAAGCCTGAGGGGCGCAGAATCAAAACCGCATGTGCTCAGGAAGGGCCCAGCTTGGCAGAGGCCCAGGCTCACAGCAGGGGAGGCGGTCTGGCTCAGGCTGTGGTACACCAGCCAAAAGCAAGGGGCCACCCGCTCCGGTGGGAGCAGTGTGTCAGGTAGCACTCAGCACTGTCCTGTGTCAGTGGGCACCAGGCGTTTCCCTGCCCTGCGTGTGAGCCCCTGGATGCTCACATCTTCTAGACTTCCCATAGGGTACCCCCCCTTTTAATATGTAAACTAAGGCCCGAGACTCCAGCGAGAAATCTAGGATGTGGCCCCTGTGACCCCTAAGGATTCTTGAGGGTTTCAACATTTCTTCTAGATACCTTTATGCTGACATGTGCTGATTTTTAAAATTTCTTTGCTCTTCTGAAATCACTGTCGTTTCTCCTTGTATCCCATGCTGGACACTGCTCGGACTCTTTCATTTTCCCTAAAGTACTACTGACACAAGCCCGCCAGAGTGGGCTCTAGAGATAACTGTTGTGAGCCTGTGGGAAAGGATCTGGCTGACTTGAGCTGAGGGGGTCTCCCGGAAGGTCACTGGGAGTGTGCACAGGCCTGGAAATGGGCCTGAACCAAGAGCTCCGGAACTCAAGGCGGGCTCACAGCAGACATTCCGGTCAGGGCCCCACTGAACCAGAATGAACGCAATCCAATGTGTTCCGTCTTCTGTCTGCCTGTCCTCGCTTTCCTTTTCCAGGGAGGCTGTGCCTGCTTCGCCTGGTGTGGCTCTTGGGCCTGTCCTTGTTGAGGGGACCTCCCCGCCCCACCGTGGGGCTCCGGGGCCAGGCCCAGCAGATCTATAGCAGATGGGCAAAAACTAAGTCCTCAGAAGGAAAATGGGTGCCATCAGGAAGAGAGAAAGTCTAGAGAACTGGGGGGCATGGGAAGGCGGGGAGGGAGCACATTTGGGAGTAAATTTAAGAATCCCCATGCTAAGATTTCATTGCCTGGAGACTTTCATGTGTTGTCCCCCCCCCCCCCCAAGCCCTCCTTTCCCGTGCTGTCCGTCATCAGCAAGTGCGTTTCTGTGCTTTCTTATACTGAACTAGTATCTTCTCTCCCACCCACCAATGCTTGGGGCCCACCTCGACACATCCAGAGTCTCCTTAAACTGCTGGATTAAATGAAGTGTTTTCTACCTGAGGTTGAATTGTGTCCCCCCAAAGATCTGTTGAAGTCCTATCTCCTTGTCCCCGTGCATGTGACCTTATTTGGAAATAGGCTCTTTGCAGATGTCGTCAGGTCAAGGTCTCTAGGGCGGGCCCTCATTCAGCGATGGTGCCCTTATAACAAGAGGGCAATGCCTTGTGAAGACAGAGACCACTGGGACAAGGCCGCATGACCCCCCGAGGCAGAGACGGGAGAGGGGCAATGGCCAGGCAAGAGGCGCCGAGGACAGACAGCCACCACCAGAAGCTGGGAGAGGCAAGGAGGGACCCTTTCCTAGATCTTTTAGAGGGGACACGCCCTGCTGACACCTTGATTTTGGACATCTGGCTTCCAGAACTGTGAGAGATTAACGTTTCTGTTGCTTTAAGCTACCTGGTGTACCGTATACTTTGTTACAGCGCCGCAGAAAGCTGATACACATCCTCAGGGCTCTAACCTTGGGATGCAAAGCGGTAGACAAAGATATACATTGTAGCTTGGTTTTTCCTTTTAACAGAGAGGGAAAAAAAGCATGTTCTTGCCACGGTAAAGCAAGTTACAGAAGGTAACATCAATGATCCCTATTTTACAGATGGAGAAACAGGCTCAGACTTGTCTAAGTCACAGAGCTAGGAAGAGGCAAAGTATGGACTTAACCTTGGTTGTTTTTTTGTTTTGTGGTTTTCTTTTCTTTTCTTTTTTTTTTTTTTTAAATCAAGGCTTACACTCCTCACCCTCCCGTGACTCTGTGGACGTGTAGCTCACAGGTTACAGCACAGTCCCCACATCCCCGTCCCCAGAGGTCCCCTTCCTTATTCCAGGAGCTCAGGACTTCGTACTAGCCTCGTGCGTATGGGAACCACCTGTTCCAGCCACATCTTCTGTAACATGAGCCTCCCCAAAGAGAACCCTCTTTCCCTGGTGATTTTCATTACAAAATCGGAGATGCATTCCCCCCACACTCCACTCCCAGTAGGCCAAGTAAGAATGTTCGGCAAAGAAGGAATTAATTGATAAACAGCTTGTAGTACACAAACTCCAGAGTCCGCCTGGGGTGTTTTGCAACACTTTTTGGAAACTCCAGGATTACAATTCCAGCACAAACTGTTTATTTCAGGCTGTGAAGCCACATGCATGTCTTGCGTGCCTGGGAATCCGGGGGCTTTGCTCTGAACATCGGAAACGGATCCCCTCTCTTCGGTGTGGGCATTTGCCACGGCTGGTAGAGCAGGGCTGCAATACCTGGGGAGACCAGTAGGGGTCTTCTTCCAAAAGGAAATGGATTTTAGGCTGAAGATTCTGGAAATTCAAGACTTCGGGTTCTAGAAAGTAAAGTTGTTCCTTTGGGAGGGAGTCCACTCTCCTTACCATGTGGGTTAGCCTCTGCCATAGAGTCACTCAGCCCTGAGGATGGGGCAAGAAAAGTGAAAAAATCTGACTTTTCTGGCCCCCTGTCCCAGGGAAACACAGGAGCTAGGGCCTGGGTGCCTGGGCCAGCCTCTGTCTCTGCATCTGACACCAGGAGGGAGAGGAAATGGCCCATCGCATTGTAAAAAGAAAAACTGAAATGGCAGGCTGGCTAGATGTGTCTTTTGTAAATTGTTTATCTTGGGATGACCAGATGGCTCATCTCTGGGAGAACCCCTGACCATTTCCAGTGCTGTTAACAGTCTCCAACAGCAAACAGTCCCTCTGAACCAGCCCATGTGCCTACGCAGGAGTCCCAGACCTGCTGGCGGGGACCTTGGGCATTCCTGGAGGCTGACTCTGCCCCACTGGGACCTGGATCCTCATTCAGATGTGAGGGCCAGGTTAGGCGACCGCAGGGAAGGCGCAAGAACAGCTTCGGGGTGGGGGGCTTTAAGTGTTCATACCCGCTGGGCTCCCCAGTTTGAGCCCTAGCCCTAGCCCCTAGACCCACCCAGGGTCTCGCAGTCAGGTCCCTATTCAGCCTCTCCTCACATGCCACTACTCAAGTGCTCAAAATGCGTTTGAACACCAGTATTTTCTCCCTACCAGACGTCTCCACCCACCCCCTTCCCCCGGCTGTGTGAGTGTGGTAAAACCACTTGCCCTCTCTGAGCCACAGCATTAAGCTGTAAACAGGGTGAGGGGCTCACCCTCCCTGGGAGGCTGGGTGAGAATGGGTGGCGGTAGGATGGGTTAAGTGAAGACTTTGCAAGTCTTCCCCAGCCCCTGCCTTTATTAGAACAAGATCAGTTGTGATTCATTCAGGGTTGGGGGGGGGGACACAACAGGTACTCTTGCCTTCCTGGACAGGGGATAGGGAGCTCTCGCCCGTCCCTTTCTGGGCTCCCCCGAGGCACCCCTGAATGGGGCCTCTCTTCGGAGCCTTGTAAACACAGTTCCAGGGGTAAGACTTGAGTTCTAGGTGTGTCCAGAAGCTGCAAGCCTAAGGAGGGATGTCAGAAACCTGATGGACATTTTTAAAAGCTCACTGTGGTTTTCACGTTGGGGCAGAGGGCCAGGTGGAGGCAGGGGGACCAGTGAAGACCACAAAGGTGGCAGGGGTGGGGGCCTGGCGCTGGGGGAAGGGATGCAAAGGAGGGAGCCGATTCTGGGTGTTTGTGAGAAGCAGAGCAGATAGTGAAATCTCTTGGCCGAGGCCCTCTGCGGAGGAGGGAGAGGCTCTTGAGGACTTTATAGCCTGGCCGGGAAGACGAAATTCTCACCCAAGGGGCTCGACTTCAGTGGTCTACAGAGTAGAAACTTAATCTTAGAGGTGCAGAGAGTAGGTTCCAAACTCTTAAAATGTAGAAGGACAATGCTGACAGATCTGGCCACATAAATACTTGGAGCTTTTGCTATACATACACACACGCACACACAGACACATCATGAAGAACAAGAAAAAAGGTGAGTGAGGGGCTGGAAGAACACTAGAAGTCACCGAGAAAAAGCTAGGTAGCTGGGACAAAAGAACATGAACTGCTAAGTTCCAGAACGGGAGATGCTAAAGATAATGAGTTACAGAAATGCTCTCGATCTCATGAGCCATCAGGGAGAGGAGGGTGAAAAAGCCCACTTACCCATGCCCCCGAGAACAACACGCGAACGAGAGGAGAGGAAGAAGGGATCCAACTGTCCAAGAAGGGGAGAATCTGAACAGGACTCAGTGGGAGACTGGGGGTGGGGTCCAAGCCTCAGTGATGTTGGCAAAGCCCCTGCCAGTTCTGGAAAGCTGGCAGTGAGGGCCTGTGGATAAGAGGCTGACTCAGAAGCTGGGCTGCCTGGGCTGGAACTTCTAGATCCTACAGGCCAGAACAGGACAAAGTTGTACACATGGTGTAGCATTTTGGTGAAGGTCAAAAGAGTGGATTCAGGTCAAGCACAAGGTCAAGGACCTGGGTCTCTCTCAGGCCCTCTGTCTCTGCGAGGCTGGATTAAGGTTAGGGTTAGGGCCAGGCTGAGGAGCAAGGAGGTGGGGGTGGGGAAGGAGCTGGAGAGGGAGCCTTGGCGGGAGAGGGAGCAGCACTCTTCAAGGGAGGGCTGGCAAAGGGCCAAGGGCAGGGTCCGTGATGACCTCTTGAGCCCCCAGCACCTTGGCCTTCGAGGGACTCTTTCTCCATAAGAAATATTAAATCGTGTATGTTACGACTGAATTGGTATAAGGTTGGATAAATTCCATTAAAAAATACATGCTATTAATATGTAACACGTACGATACCATATAATAAAACATTCTGTTTAACCTACAGGTTCATTTCTTTTTTTTTTTTAATATTTTATTTATTTATTTGACAGAGATTGCAAGTAGGCAGAGAGGCAGGCAGAGAGAGAGAGGAGGAAGCAGGCTCCCCGTGGAGCAGAGAGCCCAATGCGGGACTCGATCCCAGGATCCTGGGATCATGACCTGAGCCGAAGGCAGAGGCTTTAACCCACTGAGCCACCCAGGCACCCTACAGGTTCATTTCTGATCTTCTGGTTTTAAAAGTAATCTGACCATTCCCGGGGGCCCCACGCACAAGTCCCCTGTGCCCGTGACCTCGGCCCAGGGCGAGGCACCGGGCCTTTCTCCCGGAGTCAGCAGGCGGGAATGGCATTCTTGCTCCACCGTTGGCAGGGTTAGGAGAGGCCGCAGTAATGCCGTGCGGGTGAGCAGCCGGGAGGGTCTGTGTCCCCGACGGCAGAGAGTTCAGCTCATTCAGTACGGATTGAATCCAAGTCCTGACTGTGATAAGTGAACCCCGGCCCGTGTATGTGCATCAGTGGTCAGGGTCTTTCAGATGAAACCAGTAGGCTGCCTTTGGACCTCTCTTCGCTGCCAGGCAGGGGTCTCGCGCAGGGCTCGGATGTGACAACAGATGCCCGAGAAGGCGCCCAAGCTCTTCTCTGAGCTCAAGCCGTCGCTCTCAGTCCCCAGGCCCTTGGCCACATCCCGGTGTGAGGGTGTGAGTATGCGGGTGCACACACGGGGGGTGGGGGGTGCAGCAGCTGTGACCCCAGGGCCACTGTAGCTTTTGGGCTGCTGGCCCCCCCCATTTGTAGCCAACAGAGTAAGTCCCTTCACTGCCATTCTCGGCAGCCGCGGAAATGATCCCTGACGCCCATGACGCTAATTCACTAGTCCTTGAGCACAGACTGAAGCGCGGCCTTGAACCCAGTGTTTCTCACTGGAGGCGATTCTGCTTCCCGGGGGACACGTGACAGTGTCTGCGGACATCCCCCCACCCCGTTGTCACCCTGGAGGGGGCAGGGCTCCTGGTACCCAGCGGTGATAAATACACAGGACGAACCCCGCAGCAAAGAATGACCTGGCCCAAAGGGTCAGTGCTGAGGCCAAGACCCTCCCACGCCCAGCATGCACCGAGGGCTTCTGGGTAGAGTCCTCCACATGGTGCTCGGTCACGGCCAGGGTGTGGTGAGTGTGCACATACGCCGGAGGCACACTCCCACACACGAGTTACAGTGACATGATGCTGCCCCTTGTGAGTTCCGGCCACTTCAGCCCCACAAACCTCAGTCTCCCAGTCTGTAAAATGGGGGTGGTAACAGTGCCCGCCTCGGAAGGGTGTTGTGGGGAGATGCCGCGTGTCCAGGATGTGGGAAGGGGGTGCCGCTCAGTGGATCCAGAGCGCCATAGAGGCCAAACTCTCTGGGTACCAGGGATGAAACGAGTTAATTCTTAGAACAGGGCGGGGATACACAGCAAATGTTCTCACAGTGTTGGTTCTCATTAGCAGTATTACTGCTCTCGGTTTTTGACATCAAACAGGTGCCTGGCCAGGATCACGGAGCCCTGCTTGGCCTCACCCTGACCTGCCAATGTGGTCAGCACCAGGAAGGGTGTGTCTACACCATCCCTCTATCTTGAGCCCTCCCGGCCGCCCTCTTTTGCTTCCTCCCTTCCTTTCTTTCAAGATTTTATTTATTTGACAGAGAGAAAGAGAGCGAACGCATAAGCAGGGGGAGGGGCAAAGGGAGAGGAAGAAGCAGGCTCCTTGCTGAGCAAGGAGTCCGCTCTGGGGGCTCGATCCCAGGACCCTGGGATCATGACCTGAGCTGAAGGCAGATGCTTAACTGACTGAGCCCCCCAGGCACCCCTCGGCCACCCTGTTTTCTAGAGCTGGTCCTACAGCCACAGACCAGTGTGTGAGGCTGCCCGGCCCGTGCTTCCCAGAGGATCAGCTCCCGTGCCCCCATCTCTGTTCTCTTGCCTCCAGGCCCTTTCTTTCCCAGCCATGGGCCCCAGCTGCATGCACACTCTTACCCCCACGGCGGCCCCAAGAGGCCCCTTCCCCAAAGAGCCGCCGTCTTTCTCAGGGGCCCCGGGCACACCAGGTGATGGAGCCTGTTGGTGGCGATCAGATCAGAGAAGGGGCCATTTAAATCCAAACACCCTCTGGATATTTCACAGAAATTCATGAGTTATCTTTACCTCCTAAAAGCTCAGCGGAGTTGCCTAGGAGTGTAGATAATATTTGTGGGCCTTCAAAAAAAAAAAAAAAGTTTTTCTTTCTTTCCTTCTTTTATTTTTCTTAAGAGGAAAGTTTCTCCTTTGACCCCAGGTTCATCCTGAAAAGCAACATTCTCCGGGTCAGAGGACAGGCAGTCAGCCCTGCTTAATTACTATGCAACCAAAGACATGGCAACCATGTGTTCTGTTTTCTTCAAATTAACATTTTTTTTTTCCTAACTATGAGGGAGTGCATGTCCTCTGCAGAACATCGGTAAGGTATCGTCTCAAAAACAAGACTGAGGCCAGGTCGTGTACAGCTTGCCTCTCCGTCTTCTTACTCCACATCGTACTTCGAACACGTTTTATTTTCCCATGTCATTATTCCTCAAAACCATATTCCCACCTCTCGGGACCCCATAAATTTCTTCCGTGTGGCTGAGCCATTTGGGCTACTGAACCTTCCCTCCCACTTGGCCCTTTGCGGCCTCACCTGGGGTTCTCATCTGTCAAAGGGTCACAGGTGTGCTGTGAAGACTGGGGAGATGATGCACCTGCCCCCCCCCCCCATGACTGGTCCCTTTGAGACTCTAGGCTTCAGCTGGAGCAGGTCATGGACACCTCGCAGTACTGCCCTGGGCAGGAAGGTCACAGGGGGCTATAGGCTGTGTGGTAAACTGAGGGACTGAGGGAAGGGAGCCTCTTGGATCCCGGAGCCTGACTCCCACGCCTGGTCTTGACCATCAGAGAGTTTCCGATGCCTTGTGGCCCTGCGACAACAAACTCTGGGGGGACAGTTAGGGCTCCCTGAGGAGCTGCCTGCTCTTCCCTTCCACTAGAAACCAGCACTGTCTGCACATCTGGCTCTCCATCAGGCCACCTGCAGAGACACACCTGGGTTTCCCATCCCCCCTCCCCCTCCCTCCCCGGCGCCCGGTCCTATTTCCACGGGGGGGGGGGGGCAGAAATGTGGACCACCAAGAAGCTGGGTTCCTACCTGCTCTGCTGAAGCCAAGTGTCCTTCAAATCCATTACTCTTCATTTAAATATGCTGTTATTTGTTAAAAAAACACTTTTTATCATACAGAAGACAGTTTGTTCTAAATAGGAGGTTACCTTAAAAGAAATTCAACAAGAACCCTGAATAAAGCTCAGCTCGTCTCTCTCCTGCTCATCATGCTGTGCTTGGGGTCAGCTCTGTGCTTGGCTGAATGAGGGGTGACAAGTGTTAGATTGCTGGGGAGCCAGGACAGAAAGTGGACTGAGGCAAGAGAGTCACGGTGTCTACTCTGTGTTCCTTACTTGGCCCAGAGTGGCCTGCGCTTGGGCGCCCCTGAACTCTAGTCCTCCCCGGTCCTCCCACTTTACAGACAGGGAGACAGGGGCTCAGAGGGGAGGGAACCACATGCAGATCCCCTGGTCCTGCTTTCCTGGCTTGGGAGAGATGAACAGATCCCTAGCAGTGGGGAGAGAAGCATCTAGAAGCATCTGGTAGGAACAGGGCCCACTGGGCTCAGCAGAGAGAAGGGGTGTCCAAATTGGAGGGCACCAGACCTAACATGACCTCTGTCCTCTGTGGGTTAGCTATGGGATTTTCCCTCTCTGGGGACTATCAAATGTCTGGGCCTTGTTTGTGGGGGAATCAGGGGGTAGGTGGGTCAGGGATTGATTGGGGAGGGCAAAAACCTAGCTCAAGCTGGTATAGGTTGTTCAGAGTGTCTGAGCTTCTCCATAAGTGGTGGTCTGCGCTGGCCCAGGAGGCATGGACCTTGGGCCAAAGAGGAAGCAGTCTCCCCAGTATGACTGCTCCCAGCCCCTGGATGGAGGTGCCATGTTCAAGGGTTTGGCATGCAGTAGGCACCCTGTAATTGCCTACCGAGACACAGCATTGTCCAGCAAGGTGTCCAGTAGGGCACAGTGAGTAAGTAAAGGAACTCAAAGGGCACCATTCCCAGAGCCAGAGGGTGCTGGAGGCCTTTCCTGCATATTTCTCCCTGGATGCAGCTTAAACCCCCCACCCCACCTAAGTCTGGTTCCAAAAGCCCCTCAGGGATTCTCTTTTGTACCCGAAGCTCTAGCCACACACACTGAACTAAGTTCATCTAATTGACCCTGTCTCTTGCCTCTGAGCTTTTGCACATGCTGTTTCTGACACCTGGCACATACTTCCAGCACATCTTCTCTTTCCCAATTCCTCCTCCTTTAGATTTCAACATATGGCTTCCCCTAAGGGGTCTCCCAAGTTACTCCCCTTTGGCTGGGTTAGGGGTTCTGGTCAGCTCCCCAGGCCTCTTGTTCCCCGTCACAATCCAGCTTCATTTCTTCATGTCCTAATTCCTGTCTCTTGATGGACTAGTTCACAGCCATATGCCAAGTGCCTGCATTCAGTAGGTGCTCAATACATGTATATTGAAGGGACAAATCAATGAAGGAATCCTAGGGACAGTTCTGAAGAGATGTCCTTCCATTGTTCACTTGTTCAGTCATGTATGAACCAGTACTTTTGGGGTTCCCCCTAGTTGATGAGGTCCTGGACATACAGCTGTGAGAGAGACCAAAAAGCCCCCCGCCCTATGGAGCTGGGGCACATGGAGGGGGCCTCACAACTCCCAAGCCGCTGACCAGACAATGTAGGATGGCAAGGACTTGTCTAAAGGATTTGAAACAGGGTGAGGAGGAAGGCCACTCTAGCCCGGGGGGCTGGGGAGGGCGTCTCTGAGGAGGTGACCTTTTTGCTGGGACCTAAAGGCTGGGAGGGAGCATCAGGGGTGACTTTCAGGAAGGGCACGCCAGGGAGGGAGAGGCCACGGCCTGGATGTGGCTGCAGCCATGGAGCTGGGCACTGGGCTGGCCCTCCCAGTCACCTCTGGGCCATCCAGGCCAGTCAGGGGGCTCACCGGTGAAATGAGGGAGTTGGCCTCCATCGGGCGCAGACAGTCTGGTTCCCAGCCTGGCCTCCTCCGGTCACCCATCCCTCTTAGGTATAAACTCAACATCCTGGGCTATTTTGCCATTTCCTTTCGTGCTAGACCAAAGGGTCTATTTTGGAAACTCCTATAAGCAAACTAAGCCCTGCCTGGCATTTGAGCGGATATAAAAGAGCCCTAAGTGAGGGACTTGGGCCTAAAAGCCACCCAGCCCTGAGAGCCCACGCTGTTAAATTTAGAAGCCTTACCTCCAAATGAGGTGAAATTGTAGGTTCCCTGGACTGGCGGGTGGCTCTGGCCAGCAGTGAGCTGGACAGATTTAGCGGAGTGGGCTCGGGCTCCCTCCAGCCGCGTCTCGGGGGCGGAGGCCCAGGACGACGGCCCGGGGTGTCTGGGGAGCAGCCGGCTGGGTGAGAAGCCCCTCCAGCTATCCTGCTCTGGCCACACTCACCAGCTGTCTCCGAGCCACCCGTCTAAGTGAGCGCTGCCCAGGGTGCCCGGCCAGAGAGAGGCAGCGAGGGACGCGCGGGGAAGACGCAGTTCTGCCTGCCATCAAAGGTTTGGGACCCGCATGACTTCCGTGCCTCTCTCTTCTGCCCAGGGGTGCAGTGAGGCCTCTGGCTTCTCTCTCATGCCCTGCACAGTGCTGGCTTTCCGGAGCTGCTCTGGGCCTCCAAGTGTCCCGCCCCGGGGGCTTTCCAGACTTGCCCACAACCTAGCAGTGAAAGGGTAAATGCCAGCCACCGCAGGGGAGGGGGAGGGGGGTCCCCAAGGTGCCCAGTCTCTGTTCTGAGTGGTCAGTGTCCCTGTTGTGTCAACGACTCAACATTAGGACTATCAGCCTCGGTCAGAAGTGATCAACACTCCTGGGGGCTTGTTAGGAGCTACCCGCTGAAGGCTCCTCTCATTCTGGGGGTCTCAGCCAGGCCATCCTGTCCCCAGTCCACAAGAAGGGAGATGCTTTTGCAGCAAGAAACCCTGCTGGGGGAGACTGTAGCAGTCAACGGGTCAACCACCAGGGTCTGCCCCATCGGGGCCTAAGGAAGGGCTGCTGGCCCCACTTTTAGAGCAGCTGAGCTGGGACTGGGAGCTGATGCTGGTCCCAAGAAGCCCATGCAAACCTGGGTTCCCACACCCTGAAGCCTGCAGGAGATGGGCCTTGATTTGTCTTGGCCTCCCCAGCTCACTGCTGGCTATGTTTCTACTTGGCAGGTCCCTTTCATGACCTGTTTCCCTTCTGGGGCCCCCTTCTCTTCCCTTTAGCCTGGGTCTAGCTCAGGGGTGGGAGCATGTCCTCAGGCCAGCCTCCGGGGGGGTGGGGGTGGGGCAGAGGCAGCCCAGCTTGAAGCGGCCAGGCTTTTAAGACCTGTTATGCCTATGTCCAAATCCCAGCGCTGGCATCTCCTACCTGTGGGACCTTGGTTGAGTCCTTTCTTCTCCTCTCCGAGTCTTAATTTCTTTATCTGTAAAATGGAGATATGAAGAGTACTTACTTCATATAATCTTGGGAGAATTAAATGAGATTTTACATGGTTAGAGCCGGTACCAGGCAGCCTGCTGGCTGCCCGGGGTCAGAGGTAGTGCTGGCCATCTCGGGGGTCATTCAGTAAGAGCTAAAGCTCTTGAAAGACTGTTTCACGAGGGCATAGCCATGCTCATCATTTACATAATGTCTCTGGCTGCTTTTGCTCTAGAACAGGAGAGCTGAGTAGCTGTGACAAAGAGTATACGGCCCGTGAAGCCAAAAACTTTAGTATCTGGTCCTTTACAGAAACTGTGCATCTGCCCCTGCCTTGGAGTCCAGCACTTAGTGCAAATTCTGATCCTTATCCTTCCTCTTATCTGGCACTGCGCGCTGCACAGCCTGGTACAGCGGGCCAGCAGCCCCAGCCCATCAGGCCTTGTTCTCTGGGCCCGTAAGGATTGCTGTGACTGTTCCACGCACCCGGGAACACTGCAGCCATGCCTGCAAGTCACTCTCTGTCTAGTGGGGGACCCACAGAAGTCACCTCTCACAGACCACTAAAACTAGTGAAATGGGCGGTGGGGGAAGGGTGTTCCAGCCCCTACCCCCACCCCCCTGGCTGGAGCCAGAGTGCTCATGCCAGCCAGTGACCTTGGTCCCCCTCCCTGCTCCCCCCATCCCCGGCCCAGCTTGGCTGGGGGCTCTCAAGAGTTTGAGAAGGTTCCCAGCACCACTCTGAGCACCTGCTGACAGACAACGGGGTGCTGATAAGTGTCTTAGCAACATGCAGGGGAAAACAACAACACCCCCTCCCCCAAAAGCAAATTTGTAGCACCTGCCAACATCCAGGGTACAAATACTCCTACCAGGCCGAGGTCAAGCTACCCAAATTCCAGAGGGCGTAACAGTGGACGCTTGTGAGCTGGTCCAGGCTGGCAGCAGCCCAGCCCAGTGGGGACAGTGGGGACCTCCTTGTGGGGCCTCCGTCCCTCATCCATCAGTGTAGGTCAGCCATAGCTCCGATGCCTCAGGGATCGTGGAGATTTAGTAAGATAATTTTCATAAGGCATTGTGCGCAGGGGTGGCTTCACAACAAGTACTTGGTAGATAATGGCTCCCAACAGGGCTGGTGTTCACAGACCCACACACGGCATGAGAGGGTCCCTGGCGCTGGGGGTTGTCAAACAGTCAGTGGGTGTTCAGCAAACACTCATCAGCTCTCCCCACCCGATCATGGCTGAAGGGCGCTCACTGGGCTCATCTGTCTCTGCGGTCACCCCCAGGGCTGCAGCCCGGGTCAGGCCACTGCACCGAGACAACCATTCTTCCCGTGCATCCCCTTCTCATTGTGTGCGCTCCGCACCTTGTCTACTGGGGCCTTTTCTGACTTTCCATTTTGCAGCTGTGACCACTGAGGCCCAGAGCCAGTGAATGGCACAGCTCGGATTTGAGCCCAGGTCTGGGTTTTTGTTGTTTCCAGTGCTCGCCTATGTACAGCACACTCGGGGTGGGCAGGGGATAAATGGGAGGAGGCGAAGGTTTGTGGGGGCTGCACAGATCTGCTGGGGGGCTCTGGAGCCTGTAGCGGGGACTGACCATACGCACTGGACAGATGTGGCTCGAAAGAGAACGTTATGGTTTGGGGGAGCCCCCAGTGTGAGCAAAGGTATGGACAGCGGACTCCACTGGCTGGAGAAGGACGTCAGGACGCAGGCGCAGTACCACCCAGGGAGAGGAGGGGGCGGTGCCGTGCAGCTTGTCTATAGGTGTGGCTTGGCCAGTAGGGTCCCCAGAACCCCTGGACTGACTCCAGCCTGGCTGAGGAGCAAGGTATGAAACTGTAGCTGCGGAGACTTAGGTTAGATACAGAGAACCTTCCGTTCGTTGCTGCTGGGAGACACTGGGTGATATTCCCAAGGGATGTGGTGGCATTTTTCCGATCTAGAGGTGGTTTGGAAAGAAAGCAAAGACAGCTGGGGTTCTAGGGTGGTCTCAGCGTGGGCTGGGTTAGAGATGGGGCAATGCAGCCGGGGATGCCAGCAGCCTGGCCTCCTGTGAGATGGGCTTTGTCAACGCCTGCTCAAAACCCTCTGGGGGCTCCCAGTCACCCTGGCCCCTTTGCAAGACCAAAACCTTCCCTGGGGTTACCAAGGCCCTCCATGACCTCCACACTGAGGGCCTCTCCAGCCTCGCCTGGAGTCATACGCTGCTTTCTGTTTCTGGATGACACCGATTCTTCTGCACCCCCTGGCCTTTGCCCAGATATCCTTCCCTCCCCTCCTCAACCTTACCCTCTCAGCCTTTGGTCGCCTCTTCCATGGCTAGATCAAGTTCCCCCTGGACTCCCCCATCGCTTTGCCATAGACTTCCTACTGTAGCTGGTAGTTCATCAGCTCCCTGCCAGACTGGGAGCCCGGGAAGGGCAAGGGCTTTGCCCGTCTTGCTCAGTGCGTGTCTCCCGTACGGTGTCTGGCACACAGTGCTCAGTGAGGGTTGTGGAGCGGGGTGAGGGTTACCGGCAAGGAGGAGTAACTGAGAGGTCAGCAGGGTCTGGTTTTAGGAGGAGCAGACACCCCCCCCCTGCTGGAGGGCTCGGGATTGCTCAGGCATTAAGGACCTGAGCGCAGAGTACAGAGACCTGGGTTCGAACTTCGCTCCTGCCACTAGCTCCAGGCAGGTTCCCTAATTTCACTGAGCCTCAGTTTTCTCATCTGTCGCCTGGGGACAGTACCAGCCGCCCCCCGCTCTGCGGCTATCGTGGTGGCGGGGGCTGGCCGCGGTCAGCACTCACCAGATGGCGGTGCGAGGCTGACTCTCCCGTCCTCTCCCCATCTAGGTGACGGCCATGTCGGTGAGGCTGCGGTTCCTGTCCTCCGGGGACGCGGGGGCTGTGGGGGTCGTGGGCCGGAGCGCCTCCTTCGCGGGCTTCAGCAGCGCCCAGAGCCGGAGGATCGCGTAAGTTCTGCCCCGCTGGAGGGTGCGGGGCTGGTTCGTCTCCCGGTGCCCGTGACCCCGCGGGCAGCTCTTCTGCCAAGTCTGCAGCCCAGCATCGTGTGTGCGCATGCGTATATGCGGGTGCGTGCGTGGGTGCGTGCGTCTGCGCGTGCGTGCGTGCCTGTGAGCGTGACCCTTGGCGCGGGGAGGAACCTGTAATTTCCTTGAGACCCAAATGGGTGTCATGTCAGTTGGTGTTGGAAGTCGCATCTGCCCGAGCTTATCAGACCCGCTTGGCAGATGAGATAAAAGGCTCAGAGAAGAGGAGCTGCTCACCCAAGGCCACACAGCAAGACTGATTCAGAACCGGAACTGAGGCTCCTGGGGGCGGGGTTAGGATGGAATGTTCTTCCTGTTTGACAGAACGGACGTGGGGCCACTTATCCCAGCTCTGTGACCTGGGGCCAGTGACTTCACCTTCAAGTCTCGGTTTCCTCATCTGTGAAATGGGGATCATGAGTGTCCCTCCCCCACATAGCTGTCACGAGAGTACAATGAGGTGACACGCAGCAAGCAGCCATTACATGCTGGAGCCCTGCAGATGCTTGTGGAAATTGTCAAAGGAGCCGATGGACCTTGGGGTCAGTGCAGACCTTCTAGACTCGAATGAGTTCATAGCCACTCCATGTGTTTCCTCCAGGTACAAGTAATCCCCAGGAGGTAGGTTCCTTTCCACTCCTGGGGGCTGCTGCCTAGTCTTGGGCTTCCTATGGGGCAAGGTGCAAACCTGGGGGGCTGCCTGCCCATTAGCCGGCCTGGGGTGTGGGGCATCCTGAGGAGCCCAAACACCTGCCTGTTCGAGCCAGTGTGGTAGACAGGCAGCTCTCCCAGCCAAGCAGAGCTCCGAACCTGGTTGGTCAGTGAGTCAGTCAACAACCAAATCTCATGGCCTTCTCTTGCCTGAAGCCCTCCACAGGTTTCCAGTCACCTAGAAAACAATCTAGTCCCCTCTCCTGGCCAAACAAACAGCTCCTTAATCTCCTTGGGCCCTTGGCTTCACTGCCATGTCCTGAGCCCCAGAGCAGGTCTGCCTATGGTTCTTCCCTGGGGTTCCACAGCTGCACACTCGACCCCCAGGGATGCCTGGCCTCTGAGGTCAGGCTCTCCTAGCTCGCCCACTTGTCTCCTGGCTACTCAGTTCCAGCATGTACCTGGGAGGAGTGACATCTCAGGGCTGAAATCCTGGAGTGTCTCAATTGGAAGCACCCTTAGGAATCCCTAATTCATTCCACAAATATTTATGGAGCACCTCCTCAGCCCAGGCCCAGTCCCAGGCTTTGGGGACAGACCCAGGCCCCACCCTCCTGTCAGGGCTGTGAACAAGCAGCCAACTGTAATCAAGATGGATTCAGCTGGTGGCAAGTGCTGTGAGCAAATTACAACAGGGGGCTGTGGGAGGGCAGCAGGGGTCTCAGTGGAGGCCCTCAGTGAGGCAGTGGCACGTTTAAGACCAGGGAGAAAAGCTGCCTATTTTGTGCAGACAACTGGGAAACTCCTCCAGGTAGAGGGGGCAGCCAGTGCAAAGGTCCTGAGGTGGGGATGAACTCTGAGGCAAAGGAAGTGGGTGTGTCGCTGTCTTGTGGGATAGAAGTGAGAGAGGGAGAGCTGCCGGGCTTTTGGGGAGATAGTGAGGACATGTGCAGTGTAAGGGGAGCACCGAAGAAGCGAAGCATGAGAAACGGAAATTCCCAGAGTGAGCGCCCAGTACCCCACCCTGAGCCTCCAAGAGGAGAAAGTGTGGATGTCACTGTGAGGAAGGCATACAGTAGGCACTCCATAAGTGCTGCTGAGAAGGGCTAAGTAGGCTGGCCAGGGAATGATGATGTTCCTTGATGGAATCGCCCCCCAGCTGCCTCTGCTGGACTTTATCAGGGTCCCTACCCCATGGGGTCTGTAACCAGGGCTGCTCCGGTCACCCAGCTAAGGGGGTCATCCAGTCACGTAAACCTCCCAAGCCGTGGGGGTAGAGCTTGTTCACCCAGCAGGTGCCTTTCTCTAATTCACACAGTGGTATCCTGGGGACTTTGTTCCTGTGGCGGGCAAGGGTGGGGGCGTTCCACAGACCCTGCAGCCAAGGCCAGCTGCATGAGTGTGCCATGTGTGTGCACACTAGCGCCCCGGGCTCAGATGTAATGTTCTGCTATTCCATCTCGAAACCCTTAATATGTTTTGAAAAAAGCACCCTGCATTTTCGTCTGTACTTCCTCATGAATGGTCCTGCCTGTTGCTCTCCCCCTGCCAGAACTTTGGGGGCCTCTGGACTTCCTGCATCCATGGGAATGTCCCACAGGTCCCCAGTCAGGATCTCTGCCCAGATAACATCCCAAGATGGGTCCCTAGCCTCTTGTGGCCCCACTCTGGGATTCCTGGGGTCAGCTCTCTGGGCGGGAAGAGGACAGAGGGCATCTGACCCGGTCCCACGAGGGCTCATTGGCATCAGCAAAGACAAGATCACATCTCGCAAGGTCTGCGTCCTAGGCTGAGAAAGATGACCTGATGGCTGGATCTCTCCCGGGGGCAGCTTCTTCTGGAGGATCCCCTACTCAGGGAATTCTGGAGAAGTCCCAGCCTGGGTGGGTTCTAGGGTCCCTGAGTGACACCTAGCCTCAGTCTCTTGGGCCCCCTTGTCCATGGGGAAGGAAGAAACTGCCCACAAGGACAGGGAAGTAGCACATCTATTTTTAACTTCCTGTCTCTGTCCGACTCCCAGGAGTCTGGACCCTTGGCTCTGCGGCTGGACGACCTGGATTGGGTTTCAGACCTCACCTCCTGGCCTTATTTCTCCGGTAATCCAACCAGGCTGAAGCACAGCCACGCTGCGGAGGCAGGCAGGAAAAATAACCTCAGATAGGAGAGCAGGAGATGGAAGCTCACTGAGGCTCCCTTGGTCCCCAGCCCCCACCCCTGTCCTGGCACCTGAAACCCCTTTGACTTTGGCTATAGCTTTTTATTCCATAACCAATGAATTCAATTGAGGAGGTGATCTATCTGGTGGGGAAATTTTACACTAAGGTGTGAATGATGGCTATTAAGGGCATATCTAATACATATATAAGAATGTAATATGAGGCCATATGGACTAAGGCGGGGAGAGGAAGTAGAGGCCCAGGCCCTGATGCTGTCCCATTCTGCCCCAGTTTATAGGCACGGCTGCTTTTAACCCCTTCCTGCCACTCCTCAGCCAGTCAGCTCCCCCCCAGGTTGTCAGGAGGACACCCGTCTGAGCTAGGAGCCACCGTTCTGGCCACCCTGGGCGTTCCTCTGTTGGGATGGCTGGGGCACGTGGGGGTGAAAACTGGCCAGTAGCCTTTGATTTTCAAGGAGAGGGGGCCAGAGAAAGAGGAGCGGTTAGGGGTGCAGGCTCTGGGGCCAGAGGCAGTCACGGGACCTGTTTCCTTGACTGTAGAGACGGTGACACCTCAGACATATGTGTAAGAAGGGGCTAACCCACATGAGGCTTGACCTCCGAGCGTGCCCTGTGTGTGTCACACACCCTCCCTGCCCACCAGTGTCCCCAGCGTCGGGAGAAAAGGTCAGCTTACACCATCGGCGCACCGGGTCCTGGTCTGAACTGTGGGCGGTTGGTCTTATAATTTCCCCCGCCCCAGCCACAGCCAGCTCTGCCTGCCTCCAGACCCCGCACCAGCAGAAGCGGGTGCTGACAACCCCAGGCGGAAGGACCATCCTGGTGGCCTCACGTGAGGGTGGGGACCACTGGGTGGTACGTGGCCGTCTGGAAGCTTGCCTGGCATGCCAGAGGCTGTTTCATACTGAGTCCTCCCCGAGCTGGTAAAACCCCCGCCCCCAGAGGCCACTCCCTCCCCCGGGAGCTGTGTCACTAGGCCCGCCTGATGTCACCACCTGAAGGACACACACACACACACACATACACACACACATTGCCTTCCCAGGCTGAGCCAGCGCTCAGAGCGGCCACCACAGCTGGCTGCCCCGGGGAACCTCAGACAAGAGCCCTGAACTCACAGCCCCCCGCCCCCCACCGGAGGCAGACACAGCTGCAGCAGCGCAAGGAGGTCTCCAGGCAGATGGAGGCGGGGCCCGGCGAAGGGCACCCACCTCCTGGGGACTGTGGACCCCCCAGAGCCGGCAGGTGAGCAGGGTTCCTGCAGCCCCCCTCAAAGTGGCTGCCCCCGCCTCCCGCCTCCTGTCTCCCCTCCGGCTGGCCAGGGCCCCAGCCTGTCCAAAGCCCACCTCCCCGAAGGCCGCTGCCCGCCCGTGTCTGCCAGCCCGGAGATGTCAGCTTCGTGGAGGGTCTGTTCCAAGAGGTGGGTGAGGTGGCCTCAGGCAGGGTGAGGGAGGAGGGAGCACAGCCCCTTCGCCGGCCTCCAAAAACGAAACTTCACATCATATACGAATACGAGCGAAAGCAGGTAAGGGATGAGCGTATGGATATACCGAGCTTGTGCCCAAGCTGACTGGAGGGGCCTTCCCAGCTCACCCCCACGTAAATTTAAATTTATCATCCTGCTTTTGGTTTTGCCGTTGGCGTTTATTATCTTCTGTGACTCTGACACATACATAACACTGACCGTTTGCACAACTCAAAGCTCTTTCCATTTATTTGCAACTTAGGCAACTCTCATGTAGCTACCTTTTTCTCTGGTGCCCATTTTACAGAGGAGAAAACTGAGGCACAGAGAGGTTCAAAAACTTAGCCAAGATCACAGAACTTATAAGTGGGGTTACTACAGAGACCCTGGCATCTAGCTCCAGAATGGGCTGGCTGTCCGGGGGCTCCCCCCACCCCCTAGCTGGCCTGGCAGCTCCCCAGGACATGGGTTTTGTCTGTTTCAGTTACTGTTTTACTTCCAGCCCCTAGAGGGATGTTGGTGTGCACTTAGCACTCACCAGTCAATATCTGTTGGAGGAATGAGTGTCTCAGGACGGTGCCGTGGGGTCAGTCCATTTTACGGATTGGGAAACTGAGGCTCCAGGATGCTAAGTACCTGTGACCTCGGGCTGGGACTGGAACATGGGTGCCTGACTGGGGGCTCCTGTCTCTCAAGACAGTGCAGGCTCCCAGGCTGGCGAGGGCCCCGATCTGCCCGGACCCTTCCTTGCTGCAGTAGCCTCTGGGACGCACTTAGCACACTTGGGCAGGGCCCGGCATCTCTGTTCCTCCCACATTGGTTTGTGATGTAGTTGCACAGCCATGGTAGAAGCCCAGCCAGAGCCATGGCGAGGACGGCTCCTGTCTCCCGAGTCAGCAGCAGGTGTCTGTGTGTGTGTGTGGACTGCACAGTGTCTGGCTGGGCTGGACTTACAGCTGGGCTGCCCGCGGAGCCTCCTCTGGGCCCTGCCGAGGGAGGGAGCCGGAGCTGTGTCCTGCTTGCCCCCTGCCTGGGTCTCCAGACCACAAACCTCCCCTCCTCCCATGGACGGATGGAGAGAGGCTTCGAGGGTGGGACCCCGGCCCCTTGGTTCCCCTCATGTGTCTGACTCGAGGAAAGCCCGGCTCTGTGAGTGTCTGAATGAATGAGTGAGTCCCAGACCCTTGATTTTAGGTCTCAAAAGAGCAGGAAACTCCAAAGGATGCCCAGGGAGAGAGGCATAGCTGGGTTTCTGCCCCCGAGTGGAGCGTTAGTGAATCCCCTCAGACAGTGGGCCTCGGACCAGCAGCACTGGCAGCCCAGAGGAATGAGAAATGCAGATTCTCAGGACTCACCCGAGACCCGGTGACCCCGAAACTGTGGTCAGGGGGGGTCATATCAGATGACCCTAAGGGTCCAAGGGAACCCTGCGCCCCGCCCCTAGGTTGGTGCTTCACCTTCCAGGCTGGGCATCTGCCCATGGGTGGTTTTGGATCCCAGCTCTGCCACAGGCATGATCCAGGGCAAGTGACTTATCTGAGCCTCAGTTTCCCTACCTTGCAGTAGGGTTAAAATCAATGTTTATATAAAGCCCTTAGCAGGCAGGGGAAACAGCAGACGCTCAGAGAACACCTTCTCTCCGTGCACCCTCGTTATGCTTCCCTGTTCTTATCCTCGAGGTCTTTGAAGCCGGGGAGCTGGCCATGTCCTAGGACCTCCCTCCCCATCGCAGGCTCCCCCAGGCAGGGAGGACTCCCACATCCAGCTTCACCCTGCTTCGGTCGAGCCTGGCTCCTTGCTCTGAGCCCGCCGTCACACACAGATTGGATGGCTCCTCCTCTCCTCCATGGCTCACTCTGACCCCCCGAAACACCCTTCTGGGGCTTACCCCTCCTCCTGTTCTTCCTCTGAGGTCCAGCTGAGTGCTTGGGTTC
This sequence comes from Mustela lutreola, assembly GCF_030435805.1. Classification (NCBI taxonomy): domain Eukaryota; kingdom Metazoa; phylum Chordata; class Mammalia; order Carnivora; family Mustelidae; genus Mustela; species Mustela lutreola. Next base: position 10,606,014 of record NC_081298.1, read on the forward strand.
CCAGACGTCTCTGCTCTCTGGTCCCCACATCACGCTGTATTTCCTTCCCTCGTTCTGTTCAGGTCAGCACTTACTGAATACCTACTGTTTTCCAGGCTGTGGGTACAGGGAATGAATGATACAGATAGGATATGATGATTATAACAGGGGGAAACACTTATTAAGCGCCTACTGCCTCCGCTGGGCCAAATATTTGACCTGGTGTCTGAGAGAATTCTCAGCACTGCTTTCTGGTTTAGGGTCTATTGTTTTCCCATTTAACAGAAAAGTAACTGAGACTCGGGTAGTGCATTAGCATAGAGGTGAAGTTCCTTTGACAAAGAAACTCCCCCAAATACAGGGACCTAAATAAGACTGCTTATTCTCCTCTGCACCCCTCCCCACCTCCCACCTGGCGCATGCTCCCCCTCTCCCCCACCTTTCTCTCTCTCCCCTCTTGCCTCCCCCCACCCCGCACCTCTCTCTTTCCCCACCCATCCCCCACACCTCCCCCCTGCTCTGGACCTTAGAGCAGGGGTTGAAGCTGACTCCTTAGCACACCTGGGAGGAAGACAGGGAGGGAGGAAGTTGGAAAGAAAAGCTAGTGGCTCCTTTAAGAAACTGACCCAGATGTTAGCCTGAGTGTCATTTCTACCCTAGTTTCTTCTGTGAGAAGGGAGTCGGTGAAGCTACACAAGGTGCAGAATCATCTGGGAAACAGGGTCTTTAGAGGCTGAGCCTTTAGAGGATGGACTAAAGCCTGCCTGGTGGTGAGTGTGTCAGCTTGCCCTGATCTTGTACCTAGTAGACGAGGCATAGGATCACAGGACTCTAGAAGGGGCTTAGATGGCAGAAACAGCTCCTAACTGTAATGAGGGAACCCTCACCTTGTAGGGCTGCAGTGACTCCTGACATGCTGCTGTATCCCTCAAGGGCTGACAGACACAGCTGTCACTGCCAGGAGACATCACTTCTTAGGATCATTCAGTCCACGCTACAACTCCAATAGGCTTAGCAAAAAAGAGAACCAATTGGCTCATGTAACTGAAATCCCATGGGCAGATTTAGCTTCAGGCATAGCTGGATCCAGGAACTCCTCGTCGTGTGGATTTGGCCTGCCTCCCCCTGCATCTCCATGTGTTGGTTCCATTCTCCCTACCATGATGCAAAGGACGTGGCTGGCAGTTCTGGGTACATGTTCCCCCAGAATAGCACCGCCAGAAGAAAGAACCATTTGCCTGCCTGTGAATTTGGAACCAAACTCCAGGCAGGGTTACTGGCCAGACATGGGTCCTGTGCCTCTCCCTGAGCCAGGGGAGTGGAGTCTGTTGACTAACCCAGGCCTGGGACACATGTTTGACTCAGAATATGTGTGTGTGTGTGTGTTCATTTGTCAGGCTACCTCCCTCCAAACCACATGTATAAAGAGCAGAATTAGGGAGATGCCCCAGAGGAAAACTGAGGTGCTCTTCCCAGAAGGAGGGGCATGGATCCCAGACAGACTAAGCCAACAGGTGCCTGGGCCATGATCTGGCCTCCCGGCTTGTTTGCCTGTATAGACACTGTATAGACAAAGCACAGGCCTTTGGGCTGCTCGAATGTATTCCTCACCGTGTTAATTTCTCACGTCACGTTCTTCTTTGTCTTTTTTTAATCTTCAAATGCAAGCCTTCATTTTACAGATGAGGAAACTGAGGCCCAGAGTGTCTTGGCAACTTGCCTCAGACCACATGGCTCGGTGGCGATGGGGTGGGACTCAGCCAGGCCTCCTGACAGACTGCGGTTTGGTCACTGATCTCAGAGCGCCCGGGGAGGGCTTTGTCCAACATCCCTGCTCTGACCCCCCCGCCCTTCTCACAGAAAGTCCATCCACGGGAACTCCGTGAAGTCTCGGATGCCTGCAAAATCCTCCAAGATGTACGGCACGCTCCGGAAGGGGTCTGTCTGCCCCGACCCCAAGCCGCAACAAGTGAAGAAGATCTTTGAAGCCCTCAAGAGAGGCCTCAAGTAAGGACCCTGTTTGTGGCCCTGAAAGTGCTCGTCCTCTGTCGCCGCCTCCTCTCTTCTCCGCCCCTTGCTGAGGAACGCGCTTAGGTCTCCTCCGAGGGATCCAGCTCCTGCTTATTCCTTTAGCCCACGAGCATATCCTGGGGGCAGCCCCACGCTCGAGCCTGTCCTTGGGCTCTAGGGACACAGTGCGGGCTGTCGGAGGACGCTGGTCTCGCGGAGTTTATGGGTAGAGGGGAGACAGCCACGAAGGAGTGACGTGGTCAACAGTAACTGCCACCAGCCCTGAGGGCAATGAAGGAAGGTGACAGCGAGGCAGTGCGTGGAAGGCCTAGCAGACAGGGTGACCGGGGACACTCACCGAGGAGATCCGGGTGGTTGCGCTGGCCTCTGGGAGATAAGCGTCCCCAGCAGAGGGAACAGCACAGGCAAAGGCTGTGAGGTAGGAGCATATAGGACAGGAGGCCAGGGTGGCTGGATCTGAGTGCAGGAGAGGCGGACTGGTTAGCTGCGCAGAGCCCAGGACGGGAAGATTCAGCCTCTTGCTCCACACCTTTTGCTTAAGGGCTTATGAAGCGCTAGGCACAGGGTGTGGGAGTGAACAGAACCCAGAAATCCCTGCCCCGTGGAGCTTCCTAATGGGAGACAGACAGACAATAAACAAAATACAGAGTAAGTTAGGTGGTGGGAAGTAAGTCAGGATAAGAAGGCATGGGGCTGATTTTAAATCAGGGGTTCAAAGAAGCTCTCATTAAGAAGGTGACATTTGAGCAAAAACCTGAAGGAGTGAAGGAGTGAGACCAGCAGATAATGGAAAAAGAACATTCTAGGCCAAGCCAGCCACACGTACAAAGGCCCTGGGGCAGGAGCATGATGAGAGCATCAGGGGTGTAGTAAGCAGGCCAGCTTGGGAGCTGAGAGAGCGAGGGAGGTGTGAGGAGGTCTGGGGGACAATGGGGACCAGATGATATGGAGTGAGCCGGGAGCCATGAAGGGTTCCATGTGGGGGAAGGGCGTGATCTGAGTCTGTTTTTGATACGATCTTCCGGCTGTACCTGGAGAATGGACTGCAGGCGCCTGGGGCAGAAGTGGGGAGGCCGGTCAGAAAGGGACTGCAAGGGCCCAGGTGGGAGACAATGGTGGATGTGGCCAGGTGGCAGCTGTGTGGTCAGGGGACAGGGTCAGTTTCAGGATATATCTTGCAGGTGGAGCAGACAGGATTTGCTGAGGGAGGGGTCGGGGGTGAAGAGGGAGATGAAAGGAGGTAGTTGGGGCACAAACCTGAGGTTCACGGAGGAGGTCAGGGCTCTGGCTTAGGCGCGGTGCTGCCCCATGAGTAAGTCACAAGGGGGCCGCTGCCAGTAGTCCCTCCCTGTTCTTCAACCCCGAACTGGGCATCCGGGGCCATCTTGCTGCAGTCCCGGGCCCGCCCCTACCCACCCCTTCCCCACTTGCTACCTTGCTCTGCTCAAGTCTCTCCCATGGCTCCCTACTACCCTTGGGAGGACATCAGGGTCCTTTCTGACCTTCCATCTTTCTAGACTTTTCTTCTGTTATTCACTCCCCATCCTCACTGGCCCCTGGATATGCCAGCTTCCTCCACGTGCCTGTGCCTTGGCTCTTGTTGAGCAGGAGCTGGGCAGTGGGGAGTCTCCGCAGGCCGCCATTCGCCCATGTCCCTCGGTCAGCACACATGCACGCTGTCTGAATCCAATGCTGTTCCTTCCTGCTGGGATGCCTGTCCCTCCCCACCCCCTGTGCTCCTGCTCTCCGTGCCTCACTAATTAGTAACAGTGACAGCGCAGTTACGGCTCATTCCGGGACTTCATACACATCGTCCCCTCGAATCCCCGAAGAATGCTCTCAGAGAATCTCCTAACCTCCTCCTCCCCTTCAGAAGAGGAAACTGAGTCCCAAAGTTGGGAAGCAACTTGTCCACGGTCCCGCAGCCAGGAAGCAGGGTATAGGGTCCCCGCCAGCTCAGGGTAAATGTCACCTCCCCCACTTGCCAGGTCCTGACTGCCAGCCCAGGGGGCATCCAGTACACTTGGCCCATGATATGTGCTGCACGACTGACCCAATGCGGGTGCAGAGTGGCAGTGGGGGGCACATGTGCCTAGAGCCCATCCTCAAGGGTTCATCTCCCGAGACTCCCTCTGGTGATTCCTGTAAGGACCCTGCATTTGGGACTTGTCTGGGCTCACTCAACAGCATCCCCTTCTTCTTGGGGAGCCCAACCCCTGAGTGAGCAATGGCCTGGCCGGTGGCGGTGTGAGGGGGCCCAGAGAGGGCGAGTCACCTTCCTGGGGCAGCCCAGTAAATCCATGATGAAGCAGGATGTGACCTCACCCCGGACCCCAAGGGCAGACTTCAGGCTTCAGGTCTAAGGCTCTTCGGTTGGAAAAGAACATGAAATGTCCTGTCCGGGCCCACAGCTTTCTCTGTGCCTCCCAGAATGGGTCTTCCAGCCCCTTTCTGCTCCTTGGTCCTAAACATGCAGACACCAGGACGGCCTGCCTTTGTCGGGGAGGGAGGCATGCCCTTGTCGAACCCTCCATGGGCTGGGGTGAAGACAGGGGCCTCTGAAAGTCACTGCCTGGTTTCAGATTTCGGTCCAGTCTCTTCCCTGTTGTGACTCTGGGCTGAGTTCCTTGCCAATTTTGAGGGTCAGTGTGCCCATCTCTAAAATGGGTATAACAGTAGGACCTATTTGTGCGGCTGTTTGGTGAATTAATGGACTGCTTTTCCCTTTTGCACAGCCCTGGGCCCACAGCCCTCAGCGTGTGGGGTCTGGAGGCTGAGCGAGCTGGGGCCAGGCTTCCGGGGCGCGGGATGGCTCTGTCCCTCTGACCTCAAGTCTGTGCCTCGACTAGCTCCTTTCATCTCCCTTTTCACCCCCAACCACCACTGTTCCTGTTGGCAGCTGTGGCCGCCTCGGTTCCAGAACATGGGTCACCTGGCCCTTTCTTTTCCTCTTCTCGTTCCTTGGCGAACTGCTCTTCCTTGTTGCCCTCACAGGGAGTATCTCTGCGTCCAGCAGGCGGAGCTGGATTACCTGTCAGGTCGCCACAAGGACACCCGCAGGAATTCGAGGCTGGTGAGACCTCTCCCTGCCCCTGCCCCTTCCCACCCAAGCAGCCTTGGTGGGGTGCAGAGATGGGGTCCCCCTCACCCCTGGCTTGCATCGCGGGTGTAAATCTCCGTCTCGGAGCTCAGAGGCCTAAGGGATGGACTGTCTGTATTTTTCGATGATCCCACTTCACTTGGCCCCAGAGGGATTTTTGCCTCACAGGTGGATAGGAAGCTCTCACCCTCCCTCCCCCTACTCCCCTCCCCATCAAGCAGTTCACCCCCACTCTCTGGCTCTAGAAGCAGCTGTGAGGTAGGCAAGTGTACAAAGTCTCCTCAGTTTTAGCTGCTCCCACTTCACAGATGGGCACACTGAGGCAAGAGAAGGGGTGGCCATGCCAGGGATCTGGGGTCTTGCCTCCCTGGACACGGCTGCTTCTCAGCTTTCTGCCAGTTCCTTTTCCTTCCAAAGGCTTGAGAACTTTCCTATTTCTCTAGAGCTTACGTGGAGTCTCACCTCCATTAGCACACACGTCCCACTTCTCATAAACGCAAATGTGGGAAAACACACACTTTGGGGGGTTTGAACCCACCTGTCCTTTTGCTTGACACCCCCTCCTCCCCCGTGTTCAGTGTCCCAGCCTGTTTCACCCCTGAGGACAATCTAGGATTTCTCTTTCCATATTTTCCTTCCTGGTCATGTAGTCATGTAAGCGCACAAAAGCGTCGAGAAGGTTTCGGTCAACAGTTGTCTTAGAAAGACGAAGGTGCAACCTACGTCCCACGTCTGGCTTTCTCTCTCTAGTGAATCTCTAACCTCGTGGAAATTCCTCCCGGCTCAGGCAGGGTGATTTGAGCTACGTGGGCATATGAGGGCCTGTTCGGAAATAGAGTTTTTCGGCACATGGCCACAGCCGACACTGACATGTTGGGTGTGGCTGCGTGCGGACCACGTGGCAGAGACCCCGCGACCCCCAAGGCCGAAACTATTTCCTGTCTGGTCCTTTATACGAAGATCTGCCCAGTTGATATGTTCTTTTTCTGGCCACCCCCAGCCCCTGGCTTGACTGGGCCAGTCTTGATTTGCATTTCCCCAAGCCTGAACCCCCTGCCCCTGGGGCGGCCCCTCCCTCCGTCCCTCTGCCCATGGTCAAAATCACCCCTTAAACGATCAGACTGTAACGGTCCCCATTTTGTCGAGGGCTTACCGTGTCCTTGACTTTCCACGGCAACCCTATGGGGCAGGTGCTCTGTGTTATGGCCACCCTATTTTGCCCGAGGAGTTGGAGGCTCAGAGGTGTGGAGTAACTGGCCTGGGACACACAGCTGGGAAGCAAAACCAGGCTGAGAACTGCCTCAGCCCAAAGCCCATGTGTTTATCGCTCTTCCCCTGGACTCCAGAGCAGGCCACTGACTGCAGGCTGCAGAGGAGGGAGTGGCTGCTAGTTTTTTGTCATCTGAGTTCAGGTGCCCCTGGGATGTGGCCTCATGGGTCTTGGAGGAGCACCTGGAGACCTGAAACACCCCCCTTCTTCTCTCCCCCCCCAGGCTTTCTATTATGACCTGGACAAGGTGAGCGAGACTTTCTGTCCGCAGGGCTGTAAGCGGGGTGGGCCGGGGCTGGGCCCTGCTGGGTGAGAGGGACCATGTATTTCACCCCTCGGGCTGTCCTGCCGGAGGCACGCCTGGGTTTCCTCCCTATTTTACAAATGGGGAGACAGGTTCAATGACAAGCCTTCCTCGAGGATGGTGAGGGGCTGGCCTGCCTTTGAGCCCCATTCTGTGTGTTAGAACCCAGAGGAAGGGGCAGGGGCTGGCGGCTGGGGCGAGGGGGGGTGCGGCCCACACTACTTTGAAAGCACCTTTTTTTTTTTTTTTGGGAGAAGCAAACTCGCTCTGTGGAAAGGCATATCCGGAAGATGGAGTTTCACATCAGCAAGGTCAGCCTGCCTCCTGGAGGTCATGGTGTGTGGCTGGGACTTCTTGGACTTCCAGTGGGTTGGCAGGGGAGAGGCTGAGAAGGAGCAGAGACTGCAGGGCCTCGGCCCTGAGGTTGGGGTCAGCGGGAAAAGGGGGTGCTGGGCTCCCCAGGAGTGTGGGGTTTAGAGGGAAAGACCTTATGCTCCATTTTACAGGGCGAGAAGTCTGAGTCCAACCACCCCATTGCAGAGATGGGAGAGTAGAGGCCCAGAGAGGGACAGGATGGGCCCAAGGTCACACAGCAAGGCCTTTAAGCTTTATACTCTGCCAGCTCTTCCATGCCCTTGCTTTACTCTCCCGGCGGCCCAGTGGCTCGGCAGGGTGTCACAAACCTCCCTTCCCCGTTTTACAGTCCAGAAGTTGCACAGGGAGAGGGGAAGTGGTGCATTTGCCCACCCAGTTCACTAGTTTTTACTGTGCACTGCCGGGCGCTGCGTGCAGAGTGCGTAAGCAGTGTGGTCTCTGTCCCTGGGCTCACGTTCATGGGCGGGGGACCCCAGGACCGCTGACCCTGTAGTGCAGGGCTGCGTGGCACCCCGCGCCCCGGCATGGACAGCACCCAGCAGCCCGTGCACCTGTCACAGGTGGATGAGCTCTACGAGGGCTACTGTATCCAGTGCCGTCTGCGGGATGGAGCCTCCAACATGCAGAGGGCCTTCTCCAGGTGCCCGCCCAGCCGCGCCTCCCGAGAGAGCCTGCAGGAGCTGGGCCGCAGCCTGCAGGAGTGCATCGAGGTGCGTGGGCAGTGGGGGACGCAGAGGGCAGCCTATGGGGGGGGGTGCCTGGACCCCGAAGAAGCATCCCTCTCTGTCCACCCCCCTCCACTGCCCGCGCCTCTGGCTGGCAGGATCTGCATGCCCTGGGCTGGTCCGCGAGCCACCTTGTGTGGGGCTTTGCAGGACATGTGGCTCATCGAGGCGGCCTTGGAGGTTCACCTGGGAGAGTTTCACATCAGGATGAAAGGTAACCGAGCTGAGAGCGGGAGGGGGTGGAAGCCAGTTCAGGCGGGGGCCTCAGGCCTTCTTGGGGGCCCTGGGACTTCTGCAGGGTGGGGCTTTGGTCAGAACCCCAGGGCTCCAGGCAAAACTCCGGGCTTCCTCTCATGGGACTTGTGACCTCAGCAGAGGCCCGTCCCCTGAGTTGGACGTGAAGGCCCAGTCCTGTCCACTGCCCGTCCTGACGACTTATCCCTCCCTGATGCAGACACCCACACTTGGGTAGGGGGTTCCCCAGTGAGGGCCTGAGGTCCGTGGGGTGGGGGCAGAGTAGGCCAGAGAGGAGATGAGCCTGTCTCTGTGTTCCAGGCTTGGTGGGCTACGCACGCCTCTGTCCCGGAGACCAGTATGAGGTAGGGCCACCTCTGCTGGCAGGCCTCAGGGTTCCTCCCCACCAGGCCTTAGGGGGTTGGGAGCTGCTGGGAACCAGAGTCCCTGCTGGGGGACCCCCCAGACAGGTGGCAAGGGGGCGGGTCTACCTGGGGCAGCTGACCTATCCCTTCCTGGGCCATGCCCACAGGTACTCATGCGTCTGGGCCGCCAGCGCTGGAAGCTGAAGGGCCGGATCGAGTCAGACGACAGCCAGACCTGGGAGGAGGAGGAGAAGGCCTTCATCCCCACCCTGCACGAGAACTTCGAGATCAAGGTGGGTGGGGCCTGGGGCACGGGGCCAGGGTGCCCAGGGACTCAGCTCAGATGCCATCCACAACTGCCCTCCACCCAGGTGACAGAGCTGAGGGGCCTGAGTTCACTGGCAGTGGGCACGGTGACGTGCGACATCACGGACTTCTTCACCACCAGGCCGCAGGTGATCGTGGTGGACATCACAGAGCTGGGGACCATCAAGCTCCAGCTGGAGGTGCTATGGAAGTGAGTGGGGGCCTGCTGCCTTCCTGGGCTTTGATGCCCCTCCCCAAGGCCAGCCCCAAATTGCCACCCACAGGACTCCCACCCACAGCGTGAGCGGTGAGAGGCCTCCCTTGCTCCCCCTGGTGGTCGGACTGCAGCCTAGCACCCACCAGTGGGCATCCTGCCCTCATCCTGCCCCAGGGACAGGCTGGAACCTAGACTCCTTCGTAGCCTCTGCCCACCCGACCTTCCCCGCCCCTCTGAGTTCTCGTTCCCTCTTACGACTAGAGACCTGTGCTGGCCAGGACCCTTTCCAGAGGCCTCCCGGGCTGGGTTCTGTGGGGGAGCCTAGTCTCCGCCCAGGAAGACTCACCTACAGCCCCCTTCACCGCCTTCCCCTGCAGGCACAGGCGGGCACTCACTTAGCTCCCTTGGACCAGGACCCCATGGATGGGGGACACTCAAGAAAACAATCCCTGCCTGGGGTAGGGGGGCTCTCCATCAGGCATTGCAGGGGGCAGGGGTTGTTTCCGGCTGTTCCCTGAATGCTGGTGGTCTGCACAGGCTTTGTGTTTGCTCTTCCTCTAAATGAAACCTATCGTTTTGAGAGAATTCTCTTCTCTTCGCTCTGCACAGCAGGTGCTGCGGGAGCTGAGGGCTGAGGCACGCTTCCTCCGGGCGGGTGCTTGCTCTGACTCTTGGGGCCAGTCTCTCCAGTCTCTTCTTCTTGGGGTGGGCATCCAAGCCTGGGGTCCCTGCTGCTGCTTTCTCCCCAGTCGGGTGAATTGGGGCAAGTGAGCAGCCCCAGCCTCAGTGTCTTCACCTGTCTAGTGGGGGTGGGGGACACTTCTTTCCCGGGACGCCCCTTTGAGCCCACAGGGACTTCCATGGGAGGGAGGCAAATCCACGGCGGCAGGCATCTCGCGGCCTGTAGCTGTCCTCGGCAGGCCGGGCAGCCTTCCCAGGAGGCGCCTGCAGCGTCTGGGCCCCACAGAGCCAGAGCCCGAGCCAGGCCTTTGAGTGAAGGAGAGAGAGCAGGTTTCCGTGTGGTAGGGAGATTCCTAGACCTCCTGGCTCCCAGGGCAGGCTCAGGGAGGGGCCGGCTGAGCCCCACTTCCCCTGTATTTCACACGTTCCTTTTGGATTCCCGGCCTTACCTGTGACCAGGACTGACAGAGGTCCTTTGAGAGATAATGGTGCCCCTTGTACAGATGAAGACAAGAGGGATGGTGATGTCGCTGACCCAGAAAATGGCAGAACCGAGTGTCCACTGTGCCTCTGCTGAGCTTCTCAGGGGGACCTCCAAAGGGGGTGCCATTCACATGAGCCGTCTGGCTCAGGGCCTTCAGGGGGTTGAGCATGTGCACCTAGAGTCCCTATGCTGTGCCTGTGACCCCAGGCCAGGCCCCTGCCAAGCCTCTATCCCTCTTAGAAACCCCCCAGGTCTGGTCTGTGCTCCGGGGTCCTCCCAGGCGTGGGTGACGCCCTGCCCTTCTGCTCTCTCCTCCAGCCCGTTTGATACTGAGAGCTTCCTGATGTCACCCAGTCCCACAGGCAAGTTCTCCATGGGCAGCAGGAAGGGCTCCTTGTACAACTGGACACCCCCAAGCACCCCCAGCTTCCGAGAGAGGTATTACCTGGTGAGTGAGCCTCCCCAGGGCAGGGATGCTGTGGCCACGCGGGGATTGCGGACGGGGGCCGCTCCCTGGGGGCTGGTGTGCAGGGCTGGGCCGAGCAGCCTGGCGCCTCCGGAGGTAGTAAGCCCTGGACTCAGCCTCCCTTGTTTTGGGGCCATCCTGGGTGGGTTTTGGGGCTCTTCCTTCCTGTCAGCCCTCCGTTCTGGGGGCCTCTGGGCTCGGTTCTGGGCTTGCCTGGTTCTCCTGGAGGCCTTGAGGCATGTTCTCTGGAGGGTTCTACCACCCCCGTCATAGCCTTGGCCTCCAATTTACTTGTTTTAAAATTAAATTTAATATATGTTCCTAGTAGGTAATACCTTGACATAGTGTATAGTAAAACATCTCTTTCCCATGACCTCCAGAGATCCGGGTCCTCTCCTTAGCACAACTATTGTTGTCAGCTTCTTCCATATTCTGGCCATGGTGGGCCCGGCATACTTCAGTTAAAAAAAAAAAAAAATCACATCTGGTCCAGAGTATGGACTCTGTAGCCAGACAAGCAGGGCGTCACATTCCGTTTATGCCTCTCACTTGCTGTGTGACCTTGGGGGAGGCACTCAACTGCTCTGGTCATCAATTCTTGTATCGGAGAACTCAAAACAACAGCACCGCTCTGGTGGAGGGTTGCAAGGATTAAATAAGTGAATACACGAGAAGGGCTTGGAAGAAGGCCTGATGAGAACGGCTGGTGCTGTGGGAACATCAACAGTTACTAGTCGTCTAAGGGGAGGGAAGGGCTGCCGCAGAGGGGGCGAGGGCTCGCCCATTCCCGTCACCCATTCAGAACTCTGTGCCAGGCCCTGTTCTAGGCCAGGTGAGGACGGTGTCCTCAGGGAGCACCGCCTGCCCAAGGGCGTAAGGACCTTGGGAACATCAGCCAGGAAGGGGACTCTGGGGGCAAGGTGGGACTTGCTCCTTAAAATAGTTTGTGCAGGGGAAGGTCCCCAGTGAGGGTGCCGTCTGAGTGAGGGCCTGAGGGGACAAGGGCACGATCACAAAGACCAGGGGGAAGAAGGTTCCAGGAAAAGAGCACAGTCCCTGCAAAGGCCCTTGGACAGGAAGGCACGGAGCCTGGAGGTCATGAGCAGTGGTGTGGTGGCCCCAGGGGCTGGAAAGGCACAGTGAGTTAGGACCATGGGGATCTGGGCAGAGACACTGCAGGGTCCTGTCAGCACCTCCCGGCTACCGGTAGCCTTGGTGGGCTTCAGTCACAGCGGCAGGGTGGGTGTCTAGGGAGGGAAGCGCCTCTGGGGGCTTTGTCCTGGTTCCTGGTGTGACAGTGAGGCTGGTCCTGTGTCCCCTCCCCAGTCTGCCCTGCAGCAGCCAGCGCAGCAGGCTTTGCTGCTGGGTGGGCCAAGGGCCACCCCCATCCTCAGCTACCTATCTGACAATGACCTTCGAGGCCCGGGCCTGCGGAGCCAGAGTCAGGAGCTGCCTGAGATGGACTCCTTCAGCTCCGAGGACCCCCGAGACACAGAGACCAGCACCTCAGCCTCCACCTCGGATGTGGGGTTCCTGCCCTTGGCCATTGGCCCCAACACCTCCATTGAAGAGGAGGCCCAGGAGGACGCCCAGCCCCTGGGTCTGCTGCCAGAGATAGCCCATCTGGCGGGAGCCGCCTTCGTGGAGCAGCCTGGCTGGAGGAATTTGGGAATAGAGGACCCCGACCTGCCAGGAGGCTCCCCAGTGCACAACCATACAGCCCCAGGCAGCCAGAAGGACCATGACGAAGGAGAACCCGAGGACAGAGTGGATGGGCCAGAGGTGACCCTTGAGAGGCCCCTGCAAGAGGTCCTGGATTTACTGCGCTCCGTGGACCCCCAGCCACAGCTGCGGGAGCTGGAGTACCAGCTTCTCAGCTTCAGGGACCGGCTGAAGGTGGGTGTATGCGTTTACCAGGGCCTAACAAGGGGGAGTCGTCTCTAGGGGCAGCCGGCCTGGGCCGGCATCCTGGTCAGTGTCTTCCCTCTGAGCCTCAGTCTGCTCATCTGTCAAGTGGGGAGAACCATGGCCCTCACTGGCTGAGAGGAGGATTGTAAGAGGAAGTCGGGGATCGGGGCAGATAACCTGCTCTGCGCCTGGCCAAGAACCTCATCTAGCATCTTTTTTTTTTTTTTTTTTTTTTTTTTTTTACTATTATTTTAAAGATTTTATTTATTTATTTGACAGAGATCACAAGTAGGCAGGGAGGCAGGCAGAGAGAGGAGGAAGCAGAACACCCAGCCTCAGCCCCACCTGCCTGGGTCAGAAGATGCTAGATGGGGGCGCCTGGGTGGCTCAGTGGGTTAAAGCCTCTGCCTTCAGCTCAAGTCATGATCCCAGGGTCCTGGCATCGAGTCCCGCATTGGGCTCTCTGCTCAGCGGGGAGCCTGCTTCCCTTCCTCTCTGCCTACTTGTGATCTCTGTCAAATAAATAAATAAAATATTAAAAAAAAATAAAAATAATTTGGAATTGGTGGCCAATATTTAAAAATTGACAGCTTCCCACAAAAATCTAAGTTTCCAGCTTTTTTTTTTGTTTGAGAATCAAACAATCTGACAGCCCTGGCCCTGGCCCTGTGGGCTGTGAGCCAGGTGAGGTTTTTCAGACCTGTGTCCCTTGTGCTCCTGTGCCATCCCTTGTCACAGGCTACCTGCCTGTCCTTCACTGGGGGCATTTCACTGGGGCAGTTGAGGCTCGCAACCTCTTCCTAAGGGTCCGAGCTGAGGGCTCGCCGCTCCGTCCACAGCCCCGCCGAGCCCCCCAGGAGCACGCCTCCGCCGAGAGCCTGATGGATTGCATCCTGGAGAGCTTCGCCTTCCTCAACGCCGACCTCGCCCCGCAGGAGCTGTCCCTGTTCGGGGGCTGCCCGGGACCCCGGTAAGTGCGCTCCCTCCCAGCACAGACCCGGGGAAGCAGCCTCCGTTCCAGGCCTCCTGTGGGCTTCCAGCCAATGCCATCTATGGCCCTCGGCCCAGTCTGTACTTACCTCGTCTGTCTGTTGTGCTCCCTGCCCCTGCGTGCCCACCGCCTGGCGCGGAGTGGGCCGGTACTGACCACTGAGTGAATGACAGTCCCCCAGCATGGTCCTCAGCTCTGAGCAATGGGCTGTTTCGTGTTCATCTTAAAAAATGACAGTAAAACACACAGTAGAACCTCTGTGCTCTGCCTCTCGTACGGGCAGCAGTGAGCAGTGACCCACGCTCCCTGTTCTTCTGCACAATCTGCCCTCACCTCTGACATCCACCTCCTCAGCTCAGCAGCCCCGTCTGCCCCGCTCACACCTGGCTCCAGGACCAAATCTCAGCGGCAGCAGAGGATACACAGTAAACTTCGTCTCCTCCTCTCACGACCCCATGGGGAGGGGCTGGCACTCCCACCGACATCCCAGGGTCACCGTGTCCTCGGGCCTTGGGCTCGGCTCCTACCATGAAGTCCACATGGTGCCAGGCCTGCTGGCTGGCAGGGTTGCCCTCACCCCTCATTGCCCTGAGCTTGGTATTCCTGTCCCCACTTTACAGATGAGTACACTGAGGCCGGGAGGGCAGACCAGTCCTGAGTCACTAAGGATTAGTTTGTGACCAAGTCCCGAGCTAAGGGTTAGTTTGAACTTCTGACTTCAGGTTGCCCACCTTGGAAAGTGTCCCCGACTCGCCCTGTCTCCAGGGCCCACACCACGCCAGCGCCTGTTCTGAGTTGTTGCGGGCATTTGCTGCTTTTCTCTGGATTTCTCCTGGGTGGAGCTCTTTCTCCCTGGGGCCTGGAGTGAGCCTCCCTGATCAGAGCTCTCCAAGAAGGGAGGGTGTCTTCCCTCCTCGGAGGGAGCTGGGCTGCTAACTGGAATGGTCACCCAGTTCTTCTCGATCCAACACAGAAAGGACAGGATCCCGTTGCCCCCAAGGAAAGCGTCATCTAGGGGGCTCACGGCCGGCACCCTGGAGCTGGACAGGTTGCTCACGGTCCACCTCCAAGTCTGCAAAGTTCTGTTGCAGGTGACTAAGGGATGGGGCTGGGGGGTCGGGGGTTGGGGGCGGCTTGGTGGGAAACCAGGTTGGGGATGGGGAGTCCTCTTTGCAAAGAACTGATCTTGACGGTGGTGGGGAGCACGTGCAGGGAGGACAGCCCCACCCTGAGAGCCAGGGAGACTCTGATTCCTCTGTGGAAGGTTCAGGCCTGGGAGAAGAGTCACGCGGCCCTTATGTATCCCAAGTGCTGGACCAAAATCAGACACCGCGGCTCCTTCAGCTGCAGACACCAGAGCCCCCCTCCAAGCTGGCTCAACCAGAAAGAACTTTCTGGGTCACAGAACTGAAAGGCCCTGGAGTTGGCTTCAGGATCAGCTGGATCCAGGGTTTCAAATATTCTCAACTGGGTCTTGCTCAGCTCTGCTTGCCTGCACTGGCTGGCTTGCTCCGCCAGGGAGGCCCTTTCTGGTGGCAAAGGTGGCCCCTGGCAGTCGCAGCCTGCATCCCACCATCTCTGCCGCCTTGGTGCCTCAGGGATCCCCGGATGAGAGCTACTGTCAGGATAGAAAGGATGGGCAAGGGGGAGGTGGGAGCTGCAGTCGTGATCTCGGACCTCAGGGGGCGTGTTCTGGGCTAACAAGGAGCACTGTGGGCTGCTTTCCAGAAACTGGCCTCTCCTAACTTGTCGAGGGTGGTCCAGGAGAGCCTTCTGGAAGAAGCTGCGCAGCAAAAGCAGGTTCTGGAGATGCTTTCTGTGCTCGATTTTGAGAAGGTCGGCAAGGCAACATCCATCGAAGAAAGTAAGTAACTGCCTGCCACCCACGGGCCGCTCTTGTGAATGGCAGGAAGCGAGGGGCTACGAAGCCCAGGGGAGCCTCGCCTTGCCTCCTGATTGACGTTCAGAATTAACTGGAGTCCGGGGGGGATGCGCCGGGGTGGCGGCGACTGGGCTGAGCTCTGACAGACTGTAGACTGGGCCGCCCTGAAGTCGGCGGCACTCTTCCGTCAGCTGTGTGACTCTGGGCAAAGGATTCACCTCTCTGGGCCTCGGCTTCCCCATCTGTATAAAGGGGAGGCCCCTGGAGAGTGTTCAGTGACCTAATCCCCAGGACACTTCTGAGGCACAGAGTGTGCACTAAAACACAAACAGTATCAGTGCCCCCAACCTGCTTGCTCCCTACGGAAACTCCGTGTGTCCACGAGAAGCTGGAGGCTGTAGCTGTCCCAGTTGCTACGGAGACCGCGGGGGAGAGGCCTGGCGAAGCTGAAGCTGCCTATCCTCATGGGTCATGTGGGACGTGGGAAGGGAAGCTGCGTGGGGTCCGGTCACCCCTCACCTCCCTGACCCCTCCGGCCTCAGAGCGGGAGGAAACCTGTGGGTCGCTCGTTGCCGGCCCTTCCCCACCACCCGCGGGGGCCTGACCCGGGCTTTCAGTCGTTCCGCAGGCCGCTCGGAGGAAGGGGTGCCTGAAGCTGTGGGAAGGGTGCACAGAGCCCGGCAGGGTCCTGTCCTGTGCCGGCACCACGCTGCTGAACCAGCTCAAGAAAACGTTCCTGCACAGAGTCCGAGGGAAGTACCCGGGACAGCTAGAAATAGGTACCCGCACTTCCCACAAGCAACGCTGTACTGAGTGCGCTGGGGATTTGGTTCCAGCCCTGCCTGCATCCCCCGTGTCTTCATGGCACCAGAGGGAGGACACTTCTCAGCTGGCCCACGAGTCGCCTCCTCTCCCCGGGAGTAGGAAGGAGCTTGCGAAACCGAAGTTGTCGGCCTTTGCCGCTTGGTCCGTGTCTCTGCAGATGGACCGTGTAGCTTCCACCAGAACATTAAAGGGGTTAGTTAAGAACGAACGCTTATGGGAAGGGAGGGAGGAGAACGGTGTCCTCCAATGCTGGCTGGACTCTTCTCGGAACTCAGAGCATCTCCCTTCCAGTGGCTCGGGAACTGGGGCCGCTCTAACCAGCGCGGGGCTGCTACTCGGCCTGAATGTTCCTAGACACGGGGCACCCCGCCCAGCCCAGCCCAGCCCAGGGCAGGAGACGCACCCCCAGAACAACGCCCGTCTCGGGGCCTGCAGAGCCCAGCTATAGCACGCTCCTTCCGTCAGGCAGGGGAGGCCCAGGGAGGGGCGTCGCCCACAGGCCACTGGAAAACCTTTTAAACTGACCCAGCTGCACCTGGCGGAGAAGCTCCACAGGGCCTGGTCTTCCCTCACGGCCTCTTCTTGTGCCGCCAGCATGCAGGAGGCTCCTGGAGCAGGTGGTCAGCTGTGGGGGGCTGCTCCCCAGAGCCGGGCCTCCCGAAGAAGAGACGGTCACCTGGTTCCAGTTCCACAGCTACCTGCAGCGGCACAGTGTCTCTGACCTGGAGAAGCATTTTGGCCGGCTCACCAAGGAAGGTAGGGGCTGGGAGGCTGCTGGGTGAGGTTTTATCATTTTCAGGGTCTATCTGAGCCCTTGCTAGAAAGCCTTCCTAGAGATTCCAGGAGGCCCTTTGAAACCAATCCAGACTGAGCCATGGTGATCACACGGGCCTGCCCTGGGATCTGTTTCCCCATGGCTGCTGGCAGCGGCCAAAGAGACCTGCAGCCGTATCGCCGACGGCAATCAGAGGGACCCTGGCCCACTTCTCTTCCAGTGACCCTCGTCGAGGAGCTGCAGTGCGCAGGGCAGGGCAAGGCGGTCAGGAAGCTGCAGGGGAAGCGGCTGGGCCAGCTCCAGCCCCTGCCCCAGACACTGAGGGCCTGGGCGCTGCTCCAGCTGGACGGGCCCCCCCGAGTGTGCAGGGCAGCCAGTGCCCGCCTGGCCAGAGCAGCCAGGAACAAGAGCTTTCGGGAAAAGGTATGGCGTGAGGTTGGGAGGCGGCAGCCTCCTGGCTACGTGTGTGTGTGTGAGTTGCGGGGAGGTCGGTTTTCTCTCTATCCCTGTGATCTGTCGCTTGCATGTAGAATTAAAGGGGCAAGACCAAGGCCTTCCTACGGTCTCACCTTAGCCAGGTGCCTTCTCGCATGCTTCCTAATGAACCTGTGCTATTTTGGGAAGCCGGTGGCAGCTCTCCTCTGGCTGAGGTGCCCGAGGGGATGGGGCCATCACTGTGACTGGGAAAGGGGACTGAAGGGAAGAGCTGTTTTGTCCTCGGGCCTCAGGCAGCAGCTCAGCTTTCGGCCCCCAAGGCCACCTCCCTCTGCACGCCCAAGTCTTCGGTTGGCCCTGGCTGGACATCTGATTTCTCAGATGCCACATTTTATCTTGATTTTGATTACCATGAGCCCAGGGACCAGTGTCTTTAGAGATAAACCAAATGCTGCCGCAGACACCCCGAGACCGGGTGGCCATAGTGCAAAGATGACTAGATCAGGGCCCGATTCCCCGATTCTTGTTTAGAGAAGGGTAAGCAGGGCGTGACTTACTGCCAGCGCTGGGAGGCCTGGAAGCCCCCTACTCACAGCGACTTAATTCCCCAGGCTTTGCTCTTCTACACCAACGCTCTGACGGAGAACGATGCCAAACTCCAGCAGGCCGCGTGTGTGGCGCTCAAACACCTTAGGGTGAGTCTAACCTGCCCCCGCCGAGGGCAGGGAGAAGCCTGAAGTCAGTTCGTGTCAAAGGTATTTCACCAGGGAACCCCTCCACCAAAAAAAACTTACCGCCAGCAAAATAAAAAAACAAACAAAACACCCAAAAAACAAAAACAACAAACACCCTCCAAAAAAACCCCCCAAACCAGAAAACAGCCCCTGAAGAGATCGTTTTAGAGAAGCAGATGTCTGGTCTGCCCACAGAGGCCGCTCAGCAGTGGTCAAGGAGCGTTGGCTCTGCCTGTGCTCGACTAAGTAAGTGGCCCCAGACACTCGCTTCGGAGGCCCTGGATTCTATGTTGTAATATTCTCAATAAAAAATTTCTAAAAGCACCATTAGCTCATTGTAGGAAAAAAAAAAAAAGTGAAACACAGAAACACAGAGTTTAGTCATCATCCTAATACTTAGTGGAAAGTACTGTTGGCATTTTGCTGTGTTTCTTTTGTTTGTGGGTGTGTGTGAGCATTTAAGATTGTTGATCATGCTAAAAACAATTTAAAAGCAGTGAGTTTAACAGGAATTCTCAGCGGCAGGCGGGTAGCACTCTCTATGAACGGGTCATCTTAAGTTAAACGGACTCCCCCACTCTCGTGTGATACCAAATTGAGGTTCACCTTCCATTTTTATTATAAATAGTATCATTACGAGCTTTAAAAAATATATATGGAGTTCTGAATGATCTCCTTAGGCTGAACTCTCCTTGAGTGTGGAGTGTGACTCCAGGCCAGAGAATAGGAAACGTCTGGAGCATCTAGATTCAGCTCAGCCACTTACGCTCCCAGAGGAGAGGTGAAAGGGTGCTCATCTCGCCTCCACCTCACCTGCATCTGGAGCTCTCATTTTAGAAAAACCATTGCCGAACTGCTGGAGGAAAAACAGATTAAACTTACTCACCCCATTCTCTCTGGAAAGAACCAGAGAAATTCTAAGATGACCATCTAGTTATAACCAACCAACCAGTAAGGCGGTAGGGGTGGGGTGCCCTGTAGAGGAAGGCAAAGTGTGCTCTGGTCCTTGGCCCCGGAGGTGAGCAGCCAGGGTCGGCTGTGCCCAGACCTGATGCTCTCAGTCTGACCAGGAGGGGACAGTTAGGAGAGGAGGAGACAGGAAGGTCTCGAGGGAAGCAGGTCTTCTCCTTTTCAAAAAAGACCTTCTAGAAGGTATCCATAAAGCCCTGCCAATGGCCTGGCTCATGGGCAGGTGTCAGGATGGAAAAGGTGAGGCACTTCTAAAGGCACTCCTGATGAACTTGAGGCCACATAAGAAACCTGTAAGCCTTCAGAAAAGGAGGGGGCTGAGGCCCCTTGGTCCGTGCCAGGGCTGGGGTCTTGCCGAACTTACAAAAGTAGATTGCACTTGCTACTTAAAATGTCCCCTAAAGGATCCTCTTCCCCCTCCCCACCTCCAACAGGGCATCGAAAGCATCGATCAGATTGCCAGCTTGTGCCAGTCTGACCTGGAGGCCGTGAGAACAGCAGCCCGGGAGGCCACACTGTCATTCGGTAAAGTGTGGTGCAGTGGGGCACCCGAGGACTTCCGGGAGGTGGTGCCAGAGAGGCCGCGGCCAGCCCTCCAGGATGCAGGATAGCACATGGGCTGGGCACTGTTAGTGACCCGTTTAACTGCATTTGGCCAAGATAGGTTTCCTTCATGGTTGAGGTGGCAAGAAGTGCTTTTATTTCCCTCTTAAACTTCAGTTTATGATTCTGGGGAATGAACACCAGATGCGAGGCAGGAACACGGTTCAGCAAATTGTCGTGAATGTAGGGGCGAGGCACTGGGTCCATGCGAGTGGCCAGCAGGAGCTCCTCCAACGCTCCCCGCCTCTGCCCCTTACAGGGGCACCCAAGACCCAGGCGTCGGCACTAAGGCCATCTTGGCTCACCAGAGCGGGAACACCAAGGGGGGGGGGGGACAATCCAGTGACATGTCACCTTACTATTTCAGGTGAGAAAGGACGCCTGGCTTTTGAGAGGATGGACAAACTCTACTTGGAACAAACAGAAGAGGCCTTCTGCCAGGAGGCGGATGTTGAAATCACGATATTTTAAGCCTTGGCTGATGAACTCCAACGTTGGCTTCCTTGTCTTCGTTCCCACCCAGCCCTGACAGGAACAGAGTTTGGGGTGGGGGGTGCGCTGTGTGCTCCCCACTAGGTGTGAGCTGGCCTGCGCTCCTCCCTCCGTCTCAGACCAGTCACGACTTCTAGGGGCACAAATAAGGCCTTCCGTACTGGAGCAGACGAGGCTGGCCGGTACTTTGAAGGTTGTACGACTAACCACATGATCAGCTTTTTGGTCCTGACAATGTGTCTGACCTTCCCCAGCGAGCTGCATGGCAAAAGGGCCAAGGCCAGGCAGGATGAGGCCTGGAGGGAAAGGTTCCAAGAGGAATGCACGACACTTGGGGTTCTCCCCGCAGGTTCTGGTTCAGTGAGGACTGGGAATGAACTGGCAAGCAGGCGGACTGCTCTTGCTGAGGAGGACACGGCGGGTCCCATCAGCAGCAGCGGGCTGTCCCCTCTGCAGGCTGGGGACAGTGGGAAGAGGGAGCTGGGGTTTCACAATTCATGCTCTTAAGCCGAGCTGCAGCCCGAAGGTTTCGCTGTGGAGCCTGCTGACCACAGACCTTATTCTCCCGTGTTCAACGGCACAAAGAAGAAAATGCCACCGGCCGAGCAACCCTGAGTGTCGTGGCAGGAAGTGTTCACCTTGCCCTCTCCCATCATCAGGGAACAGAACTCTTGAAGCAAGTCAACGTGACGCCTTTTATAGGGTTAGACAGTTAATAAACTGTTTTGGAAGCCATAAACTGGTTTGAAAAAAGATTTCACTGAAGAACATGTTTAAGGAAAATTAGTTTCCTATTTAAATCTATTAAAAAAACCTCAAAGATGCCCTGAGCTGCTTTTGTGCTGAGCCGCAGAGACAGCCTGTGGGATGAATGCGACTCCCGACAGTGGCGCTGGGGACTCTGAGTGAAGGCTTCTCATGTAAACTTCCTGTATATGTTCTGTGCTTTTAGACTGAATTTAGTATTTATTTGCCTTGTCCTTAGGTTCGATTTTCTGAAATTTCGATTAAAACGATTTGTCTGGGTGTTTCCCTTTACCTGGAAAAAGCAGAGCATAGTGGTTGTTTCCCCAAACCTCCCATGGAGGGACAAAGCGGCCCCCACAAGCCCGTCCCGAAGGTGCTCTCTGTGCCGTCGGTATTCCGCGTGTTCGCGAAGCCTCCCCGAGAGCCCGCTCCTACACAGACACCAAGCAGCACGGCCCCTCCTCGTCTTGCCCTTGGCCTCATCTGATTTCTGTGCCAGTTATGATTTCAGCCATTTTTCTCCCCCCCACACTGGCATTCCACCACTTCCTGAAAGCTTAGATGCCATTTTGTATCTGAAACAAAGACTGAAGTGACAGTGGGTGTGACACCACCTTCCCATGGCCACAGTCCTCTGCGGCGTTCCAAGGTCACATGACCACAGTCTGTGGATCCTGCCAGGAGGCCCAAGCGGCCAATCACACAGCCCTGGAGGGTATAAGGGAACTCTGTACTATTTCTGCAACACTCTATAAATCTGAAATTATTTCAGAACAAGGAGTCAACCACTCACTTTAGAGAAGATGAACGGCGTACAAGGAAGGACTAGGTGAATGTTCTATCCTGTCACTTCTCCAGCAAGCACAGCTCGACAGATACTGAGGAGGACGCGTTCTGAGCAGTCCTCCAAGCAGTCTGGGTGGTTTGCTAAGGTAGCCCGAGGCCCTGGGCATTCAGAAGGTGGCTTCTGTTGTCGTCCAAGAAGCTGGGTTGACGCCGGAAGTGTCACATAAACTCACCAGGAAGGGAATGGTTCCCCAGCTCAAAGGTGAGCACAACCCCAGGGGGCCACAGTAACCCTCGGCCGCCTGAGCGACAGTACGTGCTTTCTGGTGGCGGCGGCAAGAAACAGGAGGTACCCGTCCTCCTTTAGGCCCATTCAACAAAGGCACGGGAGGCACCCCAGATCCATGTTCTTTAGAAAAAAATTTTATTGTTGCAACTAAAATGCAAACCCATCATTTATATGGCAAGTTGGAAATCTGTACAGTTTGACAGTTCTGTGAGGTCACAGAAGACCCTGAGACGCGCGCCCCCCACCCCCCATCATGCAGCCATGTATACACACACCTGAAAAGGTATTATACCGAAACACCTCGCTTTTTTTGTGTGTTTTTATTTTTGTAAAAATGGTTTATTCCATGGCCATTGTAAAAAATAATGACCAGATGAGTAAATATTGGCTTAAGGCATATAGCAGAGCAGCTCGCTACTTCTCTAACATACGTGTAACAAGATGGAGAGCCATCTGTTTTCCAAGGATAGGAGGTTAAACCAGTATATCCATTTTGAAATGCTACTATATATACACACCCAAACTACTACATACATATACAGGACTTCAAAAAACAAACAAACAAGCCCAACTCAAAAACGCCTCCAGCCTGGCACCTCAGCCTCACCCACACCTCACCAAGGCTCTGCGGAGCGATGCCTCGAATGTTCCCGCCGCAGAGTTTCTCTGCATGGGCTTCTAACATGGGAAAGGCAAAATGTGAAAATGCTGGCAAAAGAGCAGCTTGTGAGCTACAGCTGCCTTGTTTTTTGTTTTGTTTTGTTTTTCTTGTTAAAAAAGCCACTTAATGTGGAGGTCTTAAGCTCCCTTGCAGGAAGAGTCGTGAGCACCATCAGTCCCCAGGGTTCAAGGGCAGGGGCAGACGTGGCTCTCAGCAAGGCCCCCAGAACGGGACGGTGGCAGGCGGACTCCGAGGGACTGTCACCCAGATTGCTTTGGGCGTGTGGTTTCCAACAGTTGCCTTGGTTCCAAATCACAGTCTGCTCGAAAGGAGCGTGAACTTCTGACCATGGAGGCTGATCCCCAGGGTGTTGCGGGGGGGACCCTGCTTGCCTATATGTCCAGAGCGTGAGGTGTGACTACGGCTTCCCATACCCTTGGAATGTCTGAGTTACAGTGGGCCCCAGCTGGACAAGGCCAGGCTGGGCCTCACCAGGAAGTCACCAGAGTGTCATGCCAGGAATTTGGCAAATATCTGTTACTGGAAAACATCACTCCACTGCTGAATGGCGGATTTCAGCAAGTCTTAGGAACCACAGCCATGTTAATGATCAGATCATGCAAAGGTAGATTGGACTTGTACAGGGGCACATTAATTAGCAGAGAGCTAAGTGTTTCAAGCACGTGGTATCTGATTGGGGCACAAGACGACCGAACATGCATTCTAATACACACAGGGAAAGCAGTGACTGAGAACAAGGTTCTAGCAGATACCGGGAGGGGATAACTGGGTCAAAGTCATCTCACGTCATGTATCTTAAATATCCAAGTGTTCAGTATATATTATCCCATGTTCTATAAACATATGCCAAACCTCTTCTCACGTTACCCACAATGTCACGAAATAACGACTGCTTACAACCGTCCACCTTCCTAGTACTGGTCTGATGCAGCAGGCTCATGGCAGAGTCTTATGTTCCCAGCACTACCTGAGGGTTTATTATTGTACTTTTTGATAAAGCCCTTGATGCAAGGCTGACATAAAAAATTTTTAATACGTTATGGGTTTAAGAAAATGCTAATGCACTATGGATGCCTTTGGGGAAAAAAAGACAAAAACAAAAAAATAAATATGGAGTGGAGAGGCTCACTGCACACGGTCTCCGTGGAGGTCTAGCGGGGAGGACACTGGGTGCTGCCTACCCGGGCTGCACTGGGCCACACCAAGGGGGAGCACGTGGCGGGGTGGGCCTCGTGACTCGCACAGGCCACCAGCACCGGACTCTACTGTGCTCTCCTCAAAAAATGGGTAGTGGATTGGATACTCGAAGTAAAGGGAGGGGAAACAGAGTCAAAAGGAGTGAGAACCAACAGCCCGGGGAGGGTGGTTTTAGTGCAGAACAAACGTCCCTCCAGGTCCCGGCTGGCTACGCTGTCCTCGGCCCTTACCCACCACGGCCTGCCTGCCAGGCGCACATGGGCTCTAGCAGCGGAGGCGGACAGTGGGGTGGAGGTGGAGTGGAGGTGGGTCAGATTATGTGCTGCTGCTGAACAGGAACTGGAATGAAACCAAACATTTTCAGATGAGCCCGGACCCACCCCCGCAGAGCGGCAGACTCACGCACTACCCCAGCCTCCCCAGCCTCCAGCGAAGGGGGTTCGTTTCTCTTTTAGGACAGCCCGTCTCCCCAAAAATCACCCCTAGGGAAAGCATTGTTTACACATTGCTAAACCATCCGATGTACTCAAAGATGGCCGCTTGCAAAAAAAGACAAAATATTTAAAAAATTTTTAAGAAGTCCTGTGAAGTGATTTCCACGACTAGAGTTCTGAGGCTAAACCTCCGTCTTCCCTGTACATTACCAGCGACACGCATCTTACGTGTGGATCTCTACTGCAACAGCATTTCTATTCTGAAGGAAGTGGAAACTGTTCCTTCGGGACCTCAACGGCAGGTTGAGAAGCTGGTGGCCACCCTGCTGTGACCTCAGACCATGACGCAGGGGCCTGGGGGAACCCCGTTTGTGGCGGTGGGGTGACGAGGGCAGGGCCTGCGCCAGATGGCCGGAGCGAGAAGGGATGGATGGAGAAATGAGCAATGGGAAACTGGTGGGACACCCTGAGCAAAAGCAGAAGCCGGGCTTTGCTTTCTAGAGATGGCCTTCTGTTGTTTCTCTTCTAAAAATGGGAAAGCTCACAGGCGCTGTCCTAGCTCAGTGTGCGCAGAGCAGAGGAAGCGACTGAGCAAGATGGCGCCCTGAACCCTTAAACCCTCTTCTCCAAAGGATTTTACATTCGTAAAAGCACGGGAAATCTTTCCCTGGGAAATCCAATATAAACTGCGTATCTGCTGACACCACCTAAGGGTACAAGGAAGTTTCGTTAAGTGCCTAGTCTCTTTTTTGTTTTTCCCAGAAATAACAAAAGCTGCTTTTTATAAAGGTTAAAAACAACAATGTGTTGTAATTCTATTATTTTTTTTCAAAAACAAACAACAGTAACAAAAAAAAGAGAGAGAGAGAGAGAGACATATTTGGCATTTTTTCTACTTACTCCTGAATAGGTTAAGGCCCTGAGATTAGACTCTTATATATTTTTGGGATCACAGGGCTCCTTAAAACCCCAGTGCATCAATCCTCAATTCTCTCTTGCTAGCCCTTCACAGTTCCAGCCTTTAAAAACCTTTGCTCTGTTTCTTCTGAGACTGGCTCAGATCCTTCCACAGCACTGAATGCTAACGCCGGGCTGTCGGCCAGTGCTTTCTGTACCCACGGTCTTGCCAGCATGTCCGTCAGTGAAAACATACCCTGTAGCAGAGGTACGCGCCGGCCGTGAGGACCGTGGCCATGCACATGTTGACCAGGAAGGGCTTCCAGGGAGTGAGCGCCGGGTCCTGCTTCTCCTTGGGCGGCGAGGGCTCCCCCTGGGCAGGACCTGCCCCCACGGCCCGCCTTCTGACTTCAGTGTCTGGACTGGTGCTGAGGGAGGAGATGCACAGAGACGGGTTACTCACTCTGAGGAAAACAAAAGCGGCGATGGTATCGCTACAGTGGGAACTGCCAAGACCTTGGGAACACGGATATTGACCTGAAGCCCACCTGTCACACACACACACACACACCCTCCCCTGCCCCAGAGACCCAGACGGCCGCCACAGCCAGGGTATGGTTCTGGAGCCCCATGGACTCCTTGGTGATGGAAGGTGGGTGAGACTCTGCTGAGAAATACAGGCGCTGGTGCAAAGCTAGGTGCTAATTTGCCCTGGGGTTTGCTTGGACAATGTTCCCCTTCAGTTCAGGGAGGGCCACGGTGCGGCCCGCATGCTCTCTCTCTCTCTCCCCGGGCCCCTGCACAGGAGCCTTTACTGCTGTTGACATGAGGACATCACGTATTCCCTCTGCCCCTCAGCCTGCCCTGTCCCCGGGTTGAGGCCCCAGCATCGCTCAAATCCCCCCAGTAAGACCATTTCTCAGGCCTCCTGTGTACAGACCGGCTGCCCTCCTGGTGGCAAGCCAGAGCGCCCCCGTGCGGGGACGATGTGAACTGTGCTCTCCTTCCAGGCCTATCTCAGGAGAGGCAACAGAGGCCCTTCCTCTCTTTGCCACCTCCCCCAGGCCTTTCCTTCTCCCCCTGCCCTTGCCTCCCGACAGAAGACCTGACCACAAGATGTCCTGCTTCTCACATGCATCTCCACAGCTTTTCTACCCTAGCAGCACCGTGTGTAGTCGGCAGGACCCCTGAGGCATTACCTCCCCAGGAGGTGGCACAAAGCACCTGCTTTTCTGCTCCCCATTGTGGGGCCCTAGCTGCAGGGCTGAGGCCTGTGTGCACGTGGGCCCCCACTGGTGTCCAGAGGCACCTATGTTCTTGGCACAACCCCATTTTTTCCTGGAACTCGCTGACTTTTGGCTTCCCAGATCCACACTCCCCTCCCTGCCACCTTCTCGCTCTCTCTCACACACACACACACACACACACACACACACACACTGAAAAGCATCCCCTCTCCCCCCAGTCTTAGCGAATACAGAACAGAACACATGACAGACTAGACACCAGTCACGTGCCAGCTCTCACCTCGCTCACTCTCAACTCTTGGCAGGCCCTCAGATGGAGCACACTGGCACGCCCTGAGAACGTCACCAGAGACCCTGGGAAGCCAGGCACGGTCTCCTGAGCGGACTTTCACGGAGCTACTGCCGAGCACATTGCACGGCCCCACTGGACAAGTCCCAGAGGTGATGGGGCTGTGATAGGGACCCAGTTGCATAAGGACCCTGCTGACTTAGTTGCACGCGTCAGCACTGGGGCCTGGCACTCAGCATTTGGCAAGGCGCCCAGGTAAGATTCTGATGATGAGTTTAGCTAGAGGACCATTCACGGACATGCCATGTCTAACCTGCTTACTTCAGTATTGTTATTCCAACGTCTAGCTGCATTAGTGCATTCCTGATTGTATCCTTTAACAGTTCTAAAGTATCCCAAAGTAAGGAGAAAGCACGAGTTACCTAATCCCTACATATACAATCAGCTTGTCACCGTTTTCAGTGATGCCACAATGAACACCTCCCCCTATAGATCTCTTTGGACTCCTGTTTGCAAAGTGTTGCAAACCAAATTTCTAGATGTGTACAAATGCTGGGCCAAAGCGTGCACTCATCCAGGAAGCAGGAGCAAGGGTACTGTCTCCACAGGCTGGGGCTCAGGCTCACACCCATTCCTTCTCCATGCTTCCATGCCTCATGCAGGCCCTCCTTGAGCACCCTGGGAAGGTAAGGTATCTTCTCGATGGCTGACCACCACAGCATACACTTCCATCTCCTTATTGTCCACAGGGTCTCATCCATAATCCACTGTACCTGCCCCAACAAGATGGTCTAGAATACAGAGCAGGGGTCATGTTCCAGTGATCTCAGTATTTCACATGCATTAGAATGTGTTCAATAACCTTGCTAAATGGCATTACGTTAATCAAAACTACACAAAAGGTTAAATTAGTACATGGTCTAACCTGGAGAGCACGTTTCAGGACTGGCTAGAAGCCAGGGGCAGGGCTAGGTCATCTCTGGGTGGGACTGCTACCCGGATGCAGGATTCCAACAGGCACCACAAGGTGGTGCTAGAGCCCCACTGAAGTAGGTACCTGGGGGCATGGGGGACAGCTGCCAACCTGTGACAGTGTCAAATGCTCCTGGCTCCTACAGCGAGGGGAGGAGTGGTGCTGGTCCAGGGGCCCCATTCCCCAAAGACACAGAGGCGATGCTTGCCAAGAGGAGGCTGGGTCCTCAGGGTTTCAATATCAATGTGTTTCTGGATCAGAAGGTCAGTCCCCCTCACCCTCAATAAGCCAGGCCCATTCGGGCTTACCTTTCCACGCTGCAAGGGACATTTAGAGGGGTTCTGGTTTCTTCCTTGATAGAGCAGTCTTCTTTATCCTCCCCGGTTTCGTCCTTTACCCACTGGTGGTTGGGGAAGAATTCCTTGCACTTCCCATTGTGTGGCTCCAGGATGCGTTTGGGGGGCCGGGGCGGAGGGGGGACGTGTTCGGGTGGGGGCTCCAGATCCTCATGGGAAAGCTCCTTCCATTGCTCCTAGGGAAAGCAGCAGAGAAAGCCCTGTTAGCATTCACGGTGGGCTGATCTGTCAGGAAATCTGCTCCCCTTTAAAGTGAGCAGAGGTGAGGGGCTCTCTCTGCTTCCTGGGGCTACAGATACGTATATTTGGAAGATGAAATCTTTTGAAAATAAAGTCTATTCTCCCTATCAATGTTCTCTACGTCAGCACATCCATAGCAGAAATCGGATCGCAGTGAGCATTTTCACAACCTTCTAGCTATTTCGCCACGGAAGACAACTATTTCTTCTGAGCCATGGTAGAGTGTTTGAACTTTTACAACTGACAGCCTCCTTCAGAGACAAAAACTCAAAATCGACATACCAGAATGTAAGCAGAAGCGAGGCTTACCTGCACTGAAGAGTCTCCCATGATGAATTTGGCACCTTCGATCACAGCTAGGTAAGAGAAACGGAGCTGGTCTGCTGTCTGGATTAGCCCCATCCGAAACTTTCGCATTTCTAACAGAACTTTCTTGATGTCGACAGAAGAAGGGTCTTTCCTCTTGTCCATCTGAAAGCCAGAGAGGAGACATCATTCAGTCGGCCTCAACTCCCAAGTACAATGTGGTTATCAACGTTCTGGACGAGTCCGCCAGTTTCTACTCAGGAAAAATTACAGCAGGGAGACAGAATTCTAGCAAATGTGTGAAAGTGCAGCAAAATCGGGACCACAAGAGCACGGGGGAAAGAGTAAGAGAAAGGGAGTCTCTGGATCTTCCCGATTCCACATTCCACTTAAGAACATCACTCCGAACAAAGCTATTTAGTTTAGAGCTACTGTCATAGGAGGAAAATTGTTAAAAACTAAAGATCCTGGCCAGTTTACTGCAGAGACAATGACAGAAAAGCTCGGGGAAGGGCACAGGGCCCAGCGAGGGCCTCTGAAAACGGGCTCCCTTCTCTTCCCGGGGCCTTCAGGGGCCTCCTTACCAGCAAGAGGCAGGTGTCAGCCAGACAGAAGGTCCCCGACCTGCCGATGCCAGCACTGCAGTGCACCACGACAGGGCCGTACTCCGTGCTCAGTGACCCCGACTCACGAACTTTAAAAAGAAAGTTCAGGAATGAAGCTGGTGATTCGGGGACTCCAAAGTCAGGCCATGTGGTATAGTGGAAATGTAAGATCTCTCGAGTTTCTTGAGACTGAAGGAAAGAAAAAAGAAATTCTCTAAGAAAAAAAGATTCTCCAAGAGAATCATCTGTACAGAAATCACGGCGTTCAAGTAAGCACGAAGTGTACCCCATCCCACCCCCATCTAACTCGAAGAACAGCTTCCCTTCTCAGAGTTCCTTCTGTCTGCTCACCCAGCCAAGACATACCAAGCACTGGGGGGTGCCTGACACTGGACCTGGAGGCTGCTCCCGCCTTGACTTCCCTTCCTTTAGCATGGAACGTTCTCGTCCACATCTCTCCTCCAATGCCCCATCCCCTCTGCTGTCTTCATGGTTACAAGTGATTTCTCTCTACCCCACAAATCACAATGATGCTGCATGGCCACCCAACGGCAACCCTATCCTAAAGCACTGTAGGGTTTCCCATGGAAGAGTAAAACATCGTCACCGCATGTGTGGCTCCAGCTCTGGGTAATGCAAGGCTTCACACGACTACCTGGAAGTCTCAGAGGACTCTCATTTTAGAGGAAAAATGTAACCAGGCCCGGCTCCAAGATCTGGCAGCTGGCAGCTATGGTCAGCACACAGCTGAGGAGGAGAGCATCAACACCACCCGCCCCGCCAGCCCCGCAGCGTCCCAGTGCGGCACACATCAGTTCACTGATGCGAACTCTCGCTTGAATCCTTCAAGGCCTGGATTCCTGTTTTCCCATTTTCTCAACCAGGATACTGAGGCTTGGAGGCCAACCCTCCGTGAAGTGAGGAGGCAGGAGTTAAAAATCGAAGTGTCAGCTCCGGAGCTCCTGTTCAGAGCCCGCTGCAGGTGCTTCTGAAATGAAGGCCCTGAAACGTGTCCCCAGATGTTTCTCCCCCCTGGCCCCGTCTGCTCCCAGTGGAACAGAACGAAGAATGGCCTCCAGTGCCATTTCCAGCCCTGCTCCTCCCTCTAAACCTATGAAGAGTCCAGAGGCCTGTGAACCAACAATGCCTCCCCACACTTAGCAAAATGTCCACAACATGCTTACCACGCCAGCCACCACCCCTGGCAGGATAAGGTAAGGACACTGCCCTCACCTTCCCAGAGCTTACAGCTTCAGTTCTAACAGCCTCCCGGGGCCCGGTGTGATGAAAACTTGTGAAAGAGTTTACGATAAACACCAGTGACCTAACATCAGCAAAGAATGCTCATACGGAACCCTGCACCAGCTCTGACACACGGAGGTCCTTCTGCAGAACTGGAAGACTCTGCAGGCGACATGAGGGTCATTTCTAGAACCACCCTAAGTAAGGCCATTTTTTCCTCCCTCAGAAAAGGTCTCCTTGTATGGCTTAAAATGAGAGATGCCCTTTCTATTTTTCAGGGAAAGAAAAACACTTAAAAATAGATTTTAAAAAAGGAGTAAGAAGAAAATATACTAACAGCAAGTTCCTTCTTTAATCATTAAAAAGGTGTGGAGTAGCTCCCGCTCGCACCCTCCCTCACAGCTGCCCACCTCTTTCTCAAGGAATTTGCTTTAAACCTGTGCTTGAACAGATCCACGCCTGAGAAAAGAATTTTTAAGAACAAGGTCTGTTCGAGCAAACAGCCTCTCCCAACACCAAAACCTCCGCGCTGCTGCAGGCGTGCCACTGAGCGGACATCACGAGCCCCTTCTGCTCCGTCCGAATTCCATTTCCCTCAACAAGCGGGAAAAATTTTCTCAAGGGTTTACCAGAAGTCCCTCTTGATGTCAGGGCTTGTGCATTTTAAAAAGCATGAAAAAGAGCGGTCTACAACATGATCCTCCAGGCACATTCCAACACGCTGCTGCTGTTAGTCCTGAAAATGCTCCATCGAAGCCCTCCGTAAACCAGAGTCCCCGAGGCTTGGGGGGCTGCAGCAGGCCCGGGCTGTCATGCTCAGGAGCCGCGTCGCTGCATTCCCCAAAAAGCCACGCCACTTACTTCGCTCTGCTTACGGCAGCCCGCGCTCCGTTCTAGCTCTCACTCCAGTCAGTTATGCAACAACAGGAGGCAGGGGACTGGAATGCAGTCAGCTGAACACGAACATGTGAGCTGAAGTCACGGGCAGCCCCCCAGCCAAGCCCCTATCCAAGCTGGCACTGCTCCCGCCATCCCTCCGATCTGGGTGGGGACCACCCTGGCTAACCCCGCCACATCAACCCCACAGAACGTGCTGACCCTGGCAGGGGCTGAGCGAGGTGCTGTTCTAACACTTAACTGTGCTTCTTGCCGTCTGAGCCCTTAAAAAAAACCCCATCTGGAAGAGGGGGAAACTGAGCCATGGTGAGGCGAGATGCCCCTGGCTCTATGTCTGACAGTCTGAGACGGCGGGGCTGGGAGTCCAGCCCCACGAGTGGCTGGAAGGGAGTGGCTGACCGCCACGGCCGAGGCTGTTCCCAGGAGCTGCCCATCCTGGTGCAGGGTCTTCTGGGTGATGGCTTCTGGAGAATTATTTAGAATCCCTGTGGGTAGGGCCTTCTGTGGTGCTGCTGCTTAGCCCTATGCCTTGATCTGTTCCAAGACCACCTCCCAAGGAGAGCCAGCAGCTGGTGCTAGACGTTCCTCCCAAGACAAATAAGCCCAAAACCTCACTTAGAAAATGTACACTAGTGACTATGACCTTGGGAGTCAGCCCCAGAAGGGCCCTTCTTCCCTCGCTTCAAGCTGAAGAGACTGTGGACAAGAAAAGAGGCAGTGGCCGCTATGTGACCTACGGCTACCATGTCAGTCCCACGGCAGTTGCAAAGACAGGAACAGAGAGAAGTTTTGGCTGAGAAACTCCCTTTTCCCTAGAGACTACAATGAACTAGTGTTACAGTTCAGGGAGAAAGCTCTTGGAGGAGGGGCCTGAGGACCCCCCCCCCCCCCCAGCTCCCCTGGTAGGTAAGCAGGTAAGCTCTGCTTCCCACAGGGCTAAGACCACATCTCGGTCAGAGTGTACAAAACTCAGAAAAAGTGGCATTAGGTAATAGCACCCAGGTGGAAAGACATCTCAAGCAGCGGCCGTGGGAAGGAGGGAATACATGCCATACTCACTGTAAGGTTTTCCAATTCCAGCTGCCGTACTGTGTAATAGGACTTAATATCTTCGGAGATCAAGGTTAATTTCAAATTTGTGTCTTCAAAGATCATTTCTTTCTCTTCTTTTTGTGGCCAGTACTGAGCACATTTTAACTAGGAGAGAAAATGATGAATTACTATTAGCAATGGACTGTTTTCCCTCGAAGGGAGGTACAGAGTTCCTTCCATGAGCTTCAGGACAACCCAAAGGTAAACTGGGGTTTTCTGATCTTGGATGTCACCATCAGCATAACCTGCCTGCCTCTGAGGGAGATGTGGGGGGGGCAGTGGAGACCCAGGGCTGGCTGGGCAGAGAGGGCTTGGACCTCCAAACACAGCTGCCCCCTGGTTCTCCCCACACAAGGATAGGCTTCGGGGGTCTGGCTTTCCAGGCCATCTATGAGGTGAAGCCGGACTGTGCCACAGCTTTAGTCTCTCACAGACTACTTTCTGTAGCCATTTTGAAGACTACCGAGAACCGGATTGGTGCTGTTGGCCCAATGCAGACCACGTACCCGGGGGAACGGAACCAAGTCTAGAGGAGACTGTGGGACACCTGTGCAGGCTGGAGGGCTGTAACTGAATGTTTAGAGAAGGCGTGGACAGGGGCTCCTCCAAGGCTTAGGGTCACCCGCTGCCCCATCACACCCTTTCATTCTGGTTTGGCTCAGTACCAAAAAATCCTTTTGATTTTCTAGTTTAATAATTCCAGGAACTATTCATTTAAATATAGCTCATTAACTTTTCTTCAAAGCCAGCAAACTCCCAAAGATTTGGTTTCACTTAAGAGTTGGTTTATTTTGTTTTTTTTAAAGATTTTTTATTTTTTTCATTTGAGAGAGAACGAGAGTGAGACAGAACATGAGAAGGGAGAAGGTCAGAGGGAGAAGCAGACTCCCCACAGAGTCTGGGAGCCCGATGTGGGACTCGATCCAGTGACTCCCGGATCATGACCGGAGCCAAAGACAGTCGTCCAACCAACTGAGCCACCTAAGTGCCCATCACTTAAGAGTTTTAAGAAAGAAAGTTTGACTCAAATTTAGTGGTGTACTTTGAGTCAAGTTTCTATACTATACCTTTCTGTTTGGTGATGGTGATGTTGTGGACCAAAACAGCAGGCAGATGGGAGCTAAGTTGCAAGGTCTATAAGCCAGAGGGTCGGACAATGTGCCTAGACAGAGGGAACCCCAAAGACACGATGATTTCTACCACATGAAATTATCAGTGTGTGTAGCCAGCTCTTTGGGAAATGGTACAAATCCACGCCCACTGCACCTGAATGCGGACTGGCCCCCCGGCACCTCCTCTGAGTTGCAGGACGAGCCGCCTGAAATGCCAGGGAAGGTGAGGGAGCCCCTCCAGGCCCAGCCTCTGCCAGTCAGAAGAGACCAGTGGTGCGGATCAGGGACCAGGGGGCATAGCGGGAGTAAACACTATGGATGTGCTGTGGGAATTCAGAAGAGGCGAAGGTTCCAGGCCAGCAGAAGTTACATGCAAGAGATGAGAGAAAACCCTATGGAAGGAGAGGCCTCTGTCATGATCCCAGGGTCCCTGGCTCAGCGGGGAGTCTGTTTCTCCCTCTCCCTCCACTCTCCACCCCCCACCTCGTGTTCTCTCAAATAAAATCTTAAAAAAAAAAAAGTGGCCCCTGACAGAGGCGTGCCTAGGATTTCCTAGGCAGTGACTGCCCAGAAGTTAGTCTCAAGAGGAACAGGGAGCAGGGCCAAGGGAAGACCAGGCCATGGGGACTCCGGGGGCAGGCTCGGGACCCGCAGTGTCACCTGGGCAGGGGAGCACCAGGAGGCTCCCGAGCAGAGTGCAGACAGAATCAGGAAGGCCCACCAGTCCTGCTCTAATGGAGCTGCACTGCCTAAAAAAACAAGAGAAAAAGAAGAAGCAAACCGAGAAACCACAGACTGGGATGCCGACACAGCATTAAGACGTCACGGTCCCAAAACAGAAGGCCAACAGGGCCTGGACTGGGCCTGTTTGAAAGATTGAGGCAGTTTCACCCACATCCCCCCCTAACGCCAATGAGAAGTTGCTAAAGATGATCCCCTGGAACAGGACCAACCCGCCAGCATTAGCGCAATTCTGCCACGCGGTTCATGGAAGCAGCAGTGACATGGCAAGGTCCTCTGCGGACCCAAAGGGGGGGGTGCAGCTGAAAGGGGGACTGGGGAAGACGCTTCAAGGATGCCCGTCTTCCCACACTTCCAGTCATCAGACCCGTGCAATTCCTGAAGACCCCCGAGGCAGAGAGACTGCCCTGATGAGTTCGGCGCCCCAAGTGCTGGAGCGAGCCCCCAACACCGCAAGCAGAGAAGTAGAAATGCAGGACAGTGCGTATCTCAAAGAAGAGGCCGGTGTTTCAGGTCTACGTGGACAGGGAAGGTCTTCTACAGCTCACCTCCACACAGCAAACACTCACTTTCAAAACCAAGTCTAAAGCCCAGTAAGTCTCTGTGATGTGGTAAAGACTCAGGAACTCCGCTACCGCGCAACGCTAGTGCGCGCTAGGTGTCAATCAAGCAGTATTTATTTTTAAGAGCTCGCAGGCATCCACAGCAACATGCCGTGCTCTGCTTGCTGTCATTTCCTGTAGACACTTTTAACACACAAAATAAAACAAAACACAAAAGTAAGCTCAAGAGCACGACTTATTGCTCTTCTATTAAACTGATCCATCCCCCCCGAGAAGAGACGTATTTTATTAGAAAGCCATCCTTCCCTGGGATTCAAATCGTGCTACATCCTGGGTCAGCAGTGAATGGCAGCACCCACATGGTGGGTGTCCGTCACAGCTGCCCTTCCCGCCTGAAGCTGAATGTGACAGAGAGGCCTTGGGGCCTTCCCAAACAGCCAGGCAATCTTCACAAAAATCCAGAGTCTCATGTGCACAAAAGTACTGAAGTCAAACTGCACCTTTAGTTGGGGTTTTGGGAGAGAGAGAGAGGCGATATTTCTGGTTAAACACCTCCTTGTTTGTCTTTTTCTCTGCCTACACAATCCCCGCCCTTGCACCCAAATACACTCTTCACGGACATGTCTCAACTCCTTCTTTAAATTGGACCCCCAAGAACTTGGGCTACTTGGATGAGCTCCGTCTAACACACATAATCATCTTCTGTACCACTGTTTTCCAGGAAGCACAAAAGCCCAAAAGGGTAACAGGCAGGTCTGCCAAACATAAGAGGGGCACATCCTTTACCATTCAGAGAAGGAAGGAAACCAGAAAACAAATACGCATGGCATGGGAGCATTCTGCCAGCTGGTTCTGACTGCGGGCTGTATGCAGAGATCATACCTACATTAGCTGAGCAGAAAGACACGGTGACTTCTTAGAATTTTCCCCAGTCAGTTCTAATGGGGATGATAAATGTTGATGACAAACTGAAATCGTTGATTCCCAAGAAACATTAAGAATCTCAAACCACCTGCTGCTTTCCACGCCAATGTGCATGGCTGAATAACCCTGAGCAGGAAGAGCAGTTCCACGGAAAACAGAGGCTACTGTCACACGGTCACAGTCAACTGCATGAAAACCAACCAGCCAGGTTTTTTTTTTTTTTAAGTGGCCAAGGGGAAAAGCTGCCCGTTTACAGTCAGCCTTGGATGGGAGACAAGCCAAGGGCAGGCCTGGGGGCCAACAGGCAGCTACAGGACAGCACCCTGGCTAGACTGGGCCAACAACAGCAAAGAGGTTTCACTCAAATACAGTAAAAAACAAATAAAAAGGAAATGCTACCATATCCAGTCATTTCTGAATAACGAACTCGATTTCAAAGTCCCAAACCCTCAATGCCATTGAGAATAGTGCTTCTCAAGGGGAGCAATTTTGCACCCCAGGGGGCCCTGGACAATGTCTGGGGACATTCTGGATGGCCACATGTAGGAGTGGGTATGCTAGTGGCCCCCCTGTGGGCAGCACTGAGCCCCCAAGACCCCAAACGCTCATCAGGGCCGAACAGATACACAGGCCACCCTATCTTTGTCACCTTCCCTTGCGGAGAGTGTGTGGTATGGGAACCTAAAGTTTGTTTCTTTATTCAAAATTGCTGACAAGAGTGGTGACGGGTGAGAGCTGGCTTCGCACTTATAACTTCACATTT
Organism: Mustela lutreola; assembly: GCF_030435805.1. NCBI lineage: Eukaryota > Metazoa > Chordata > Mammalia > Carnivora > Mustelidae > Mustela > Mustela lutreola. The sequence goes on from NC_081298.1 coordinate 10,642,547, forward strand.
TACTAATCAAGCCACTGAAGCAGAAAACATTAAAAACCACTTTCACTGAAAAAAAAAAAAAGTCTCGGAAGCATTATTCCATTCTTCCAACACTCAAGTATGCTCTCCATCTGTTATCATCAAGCAAATAGATGCTTTAAGAATGGGACTGAGGCAAAAGCCATGATTTTAAACTTGCGCTGTCCTAAGAGGACCATCTACTGTAACTAAGGCTGTCACTTTGTGGGGGGGAGGGGAGGGGCCTGGCGGTGAGTGCTTCCCCTTTGACCACTGATGTTTCCTTTGATGTGTTACTTCTCTGCACTTGTATCTGTTTCCTCTAAAGCCATGACTGTGCTTTCTTTGGAGGGGCAGCTTCTCTGGAGCCTGCGTGTTCTCCTGGCAAGCCTGGGACCGAGAAGGCCGGGCCAGCAGGAAGAGCAGCGGCCCCGCTGAGCCCGAGCGCACTGTGCCAGCACCTGGCAAGGCCCTGGGCACACGCAGTTCTCCGTGCCTGGGCCACTCGTTCCTCCTGGTATCCACACTCCTGAGCCCATCCCAGGGCCTCCGCCTCTGAGGCTGGAGAGCCCGAGTGTGCTGGCCATGGTGGGAAAGGGGGGAAGGAGCCAGGGAAGCAGGGGTGTAGTGTCCACTTGCTACGTGGCTGCCACACGTACACCACACTGTACACCACATCGCCTTTCATGGGAGACAGGCCTCTAGCAGGCAATCTGCAGAGTTGGAGGGGGGAAGTGTGGGGAGCACGAGCGGTGGCTGATCCAGGGAAGCACTTGGAGAACCTACCAGAGGGGTGGGGCCAGGCGGGGACTCTGCTGTCAGGCCAGGGAACCTGGCAAGAAACCAATAACAGAAGTTCTGGCTGGAGTTTGGAAATGGAGGTGGGACTTCGGGCTATAGGTTAACGAGGTCCTGTAGCCACATTTACATACAACCCAGGAGCCAGTGGGGGCCGCACAAGGGTTTTTGGCTAGAAGAAGTGTAGAGACACTTGGTTTCGAAAGACCATTCTGGACACCGGGGATAGGATACACGGAGGAGAGCAAGTCGAGAGGCTACCGCGGCGACTGCAGGGACAGATGCATGGAGGGTGCTGCCCAGACCATCACGCACATCCGGGACACATGCTACCCCTGGCAATGTTTTAGAGTTGCAGAGAACTTGGGAGAAATGCCACATCAATCCTCCAGTAAACGCACAGGCAGACAGCATCCATGTTAACGAGGCGGCCGAGCGCCAGGCATCTGGGTATTTGACAGAAGCTTTCCCAAATGGGGCGGCTCCCACAGCTCAGTCAACAGGAGGCAAACTTGTCCAGCCAGAAAAGCAGAGAGGAGGAGGATACAGAAGAAACTTCCTTTTCAGAATAAAGCTACGCTTACACAGCTCCGTAACGGAACAGTAGCAGCCCCAGAACCCCTGGCAGAGGACCACAGAACACGCGCACGCACTCTGGGGAGAGCGACTGATGGGGGCAGGGGGGCTGCGTGGAAGAGGTCCAGAGCAATGACTTTTCCCCCTCTTTTTAATTCATTTACTTTTCGGACTAATAGACATGTATTTATGTAATGCTTCTTTAAATTTTTCTAATAAAGCAGATACAACGTAAAAGAAATACAAAAGCAATGTAAAGAAATAAACTCGGACAAAAATGTCAACTTCACGGAGTGGGACACATATGGACGGTGAGGTAAACAGCAGATAAATCCATGACTTACCGATCCTTTCTCCATTACTCTGTTGAGCATGACAACGCCCCTGCTTTTCTGCTCCCACACCATCTCCCAAAAGTGACCGCATGTGTTAGGCAAAGGGCCCTGCAAATACACAATCCACAAAGTGTATACCATTTTACACACAGACATGTGCTCAGACACATCGCACGTGCTCCAATGTGAGCACACCGTCGGCGCTGAGCAGATGACAGTGCCCTTCGGCAGAGCGGGGGCTGGAGTTGGGACAGGGACTGCCCTCCCTGCCTAGCGGACAGTAACCTCAATTCTATTTTCTGCCACATAGTGAAAGGTTATTTCTGCCTCTCAGGGCTGGTTTGGGGCTGACCCACAGAGGACAGAAAAGGCTGATTCTACTTTCTGGTGTGAGCTGACGGGTGGAGGGGCTCCACTGTGGTCCCTCTGGAGCACGGACAGAATATGGAACAAAGCTAGGGGTACAGGCAAGAAGCAGTAGGGGGAAGCGATCGTCAGCGACACTTCCAGGGGCTGGAGTCTCAGCTCCAGTCACTTATCATCCATGTGACCTTGGACAAGTCACTTTACATCTCCATGCCTCCGTTTCTCCACCCACTGCTCTCCACTGATCACAGTCCTTATTCAGAGGGTTAGGAAAGTTAACTACATTCTTACAGTAAAGGCCTTACCACAGCACCTGGAAGACAGTAAATAGCCAGTAAACCGTTAGCTATTATTACTATCAATAATGATGGGACTGACCATGGACTACCTTCATCCTTGGACCAACGAACATCTGAGATATAGACACATATCATCAGCCAAGTGGCCCAAGGGGTCCAGCGTGGGCACCAGGACATGGTGGGCTACCTGCCAACCTAGCAATGGGCACAGATGTTTATTGGATACCAAAGTAGGAATGCCACCCGCTGTGTCAAGTTTTAGTACTACCCAGAAGGGACATCACCTCTCACCTCCATGACAGAGAGTGTCACTTTCTCCAACCAGCACCATGTCTAGAATGGTTTCTGGTCTCACCTCTTCTCACCCAAATTCTCCTGATTATTTGCATCTGTTCCCTTGAAGTCCCTCCACACCTTCCCTGACCAAATGAGCCCTCAATGCCCACTCACTTTCCTGAACTCTGCTCCCTCCTGCTGCCTAAACCAGACACATCTGAGCTCCACATAGAGCCTCAGACAACAGAAGTCAGATACATCACCCTTTCTAGCCAATTAACAGAAACATGGCTCCCAAAAGACAGGGGTCCCGGGGCCTCCTGGCTGGCCACCTGGGTCTTACAGTCTGCAGCTTGGGCCCAAGGACCCGGTCTCACAGCTATGGCTCTCACCAGTTACCAGCCTGTCACTGTGCCTGCTCCCCAGAACCCTAGCTTAGGATGGCTTTCAGGGATGAAAAATCATATAAGATCCACAGCAGCACTTAGCTAACACTTCACTGCAGAAGTGACAGAGGGCATCTTGGACATTATTCTCTACATTTCCATACCACTGCCTTAAAAAACAAAACAAAACCACAGATTTGTATTATTTGCATAATGAATAGCATTGAAAATTTTAAAAATGGTCATGGTTTTCTTCATTTTTGTGGCCTGGAAAATGTGTTGCTCCTACTGTCTAGACATACAACTCTGGGGTCTGGCTACTTTGATCCCTTTTATAAATGCCAGGGCAAAGGGGGACTATGCAGGCAGCTAGGTATGCCCATGGTACCACCTGACAAAAACAGAGAGATTTTCAGATGTGCAAGTAATTGCTAGGGCACAAGCTGGGGAAGACAGTAGTATGACAGTTTGCATGGCTATATCCTAGCACTCCATTTGACTTTCTACCTCTATCCGTCTTTGCTTTGGACTTCCTATCACATCAAAGGTAAATGGCTAAGATTAAGAAGTAAGAAACCCTGGGGAAAAAAAAAAAAGAAACTTGACTTCTAAAAAGAGAAGTTACCAAGAAGCTGCCTTTCCCCTAACCCCTTCCCGCCAGCCTGCTACCACCAGGATCTCCTTCCTTATCACCCTACCCCAACAAACCCAGAGGTGCTTGAAGACCACAGGCTGAGGCCTGGTAAAAGGCCTGCCCCCTACACATATATCAAGAATTTCCTCAATGGCCCCAGGGCTGAACATGGCATGGCTGATGTTCCATACACTGGGGGGCATCTGAGATGATAGTCCTCACAGACAGAGAGGAACTGGGACAGGACCAGACGAGGCAGTAAAGCAGGGCCATGGTAGTTAAGCTGATCAGCTCCCTGCCCCAAGGCAGCCTCTGTTCATCCGCTCTCTGGCTTCCCTATCACCTTGATCTCCCAGTATTAAGTACCGTGTTCAAAATCTCCCTATACCCCAAAGCCATACAGAACACTGATAAACATGGAATGAGAAAGCAAAAACTATGACTAAAAAGAAAGAAATGTCAAGTGCTTAGAGCAACTTACAGGTAACAGACTAAGACTTGAGAAAATAAATTAAAAAGAAACTTCCCTATCCTCTTTCCCAGAGACCCATGGTCTTTGGGCCATATGCCAATAAGTGTTTCACAAGGTCAAGTAGTAGTGAATCATTTTATGATTTTTTTCCACAAAGATGCCAAAAGGCAATGGGAATTTTAAATGATTTTGCATGCATATCCACATCATCTCAGGATGCTTTATTTCAGGGCCAAAGAATGAAGACCATGCTGAGGAATTCTGAGAGGACACCTGGACGAAGCCTACTGGTCTACTGCTTTGATTTCCGTAAGCAGCCCTCAGTGCCCTGAGGTGAACACTTACAGGCCCTCCTCTTGCCATGGCCCTGCTGCCTCTGTCAGCGGACCACAGGCAATTCTGGCATTTCATTCAGGCTGTTTCCTCTAAGGCCAGCAGTGGCATACTTCCTGGAAAAATCACATGTTACAACCAAACCCTGTCTCTGAAGGAAGATATTTTTCCTTCCTCGCTTTTTTGGATTGTGTACAACCTGGCCTTCTAAAGGAGGCGGCAGGTTTCATCTGAAGTACAAAGGACAGTACTGTGCAATTCTCAAGTTGACATCGAGTAAGGCAAAAACCCATTAGAAAAATTTTGAACCATCCATTTACCTGGGTAAGAATGTAACTCCTTTGGGCTTCTTCCATCTTGATCAAACTGGCATTGATGTAGTCATTATCTTCCTGATGGAGTTTAATCCGACTATGGTCAACTGAAAGGCAAGCCAGAACTTGGACGTTAGTCCTGCAGGACCAAAGCGTCCGCAAAGGTCATGCACCCAATGGGGAAAGCGAAAAAGGTGAGTCGGTGGCATTAAGGGCATTTGCACTGGCTCGCTTTTAATCATACATTGGCTTTTAATTGAGATTAGCCATCAATAAGGGGATGACTTAGTATTTTCAGAAAGGTTTCTGGAAGTGTTTGAAACTGAATGTTAAATAGCAACAGGGACAAACGACACTGAAACATGGGTTCTGTCCTAATTGGACAATCTATTCTTAGGTCCTATCTTCCTACACTTATCACTGCCCCACAACTCAGAAGGCTGTGAGGAGGGGTGCCAAGAGATCTTTTCTTGGATGCCTAATAAAAACTTTCACAAGGTAAAAAAGAGGGGATTCAATCTTTAAAAGGGAAAAAGATCCACCAAAAATTTCATCCAGTCCCTAGAGCTCTAGTTGGTAGGATTTATGATATTTCCACCTAATCTATGTCTAATGGTTTGAAGATAAAATGACCTAAATATATGGTTGTGTGGAAAAGGTTACCTGAATTCCTTTATATAAAGTTGTTGTTGTTGTTTTAAGTTTTGAGTGTAATATACTTAAACGATTCTAACCTATGAACAAAAACAATTAGAACTGAATTCTAGGGCGCCTGGGTGGCTCAGTGGGTTAAGCCGCTGCCTTCGGCTCAGGTCATGATCTCAGGGTCCTGGGATCGAGTCTCACATCGGGCTCTCTGCTCAGCAGGGAGCCTGCTTCCCTCTCTCTCTCTGCCTGCCTCTCTGCCTACTTGTGATCTCTGTCTGTCAAATAAATTAAAAAAAAAAAAAAAAAACTGAATTCTAATATTTCAAGGTCAGGAACTGTCATATCGAAGACTTAAGAGATAATTAATTGGAAAAAATAAACTCTAGAGTCCAAAACACCAAAAATACATTAAATGTAACTTGCAGAAGTTTTCAAAAATAGACTCTCATTTGGAAGGTCTGCCCAGGTTACTGAAAATGCATAGCTCCTTTTTTTTTTTCCTTTTACCATGACTTTGTCACAAAAGCAGCGGTTTCCTGAAGGCCACTTTCCTTATCCTGCAAATGCAGCTAACAAGAACAGGTGGGAATTTTTACTTCTGGTACAACACAGGGGATGATGAAGGCAGGTGACTGCTGTCAGAAACACTGCTTTTTCTTCTGTAGCCCAGGTGGAAAGGAGAGTTAATGGGGACACATAGTTTGGGGCTTTCTGTTCTAAAAGATTTCAAGGAAATGTTTTTAAAAATCAGTCACCATTTGGAATAATGTTTCTCAACATAGAGGATTAATACAACCTGGAATACTTGAGTAATATTTAAGTCATGGAGATAGATCTTAAAGAAAAATGATGAGACCATATAAACCCTTGGGGGTTTATATGAATGGGTTCCAACAGTACTGGGTGGCCTTGGACAAACAATTTCTCCTCTGAGCACTGGGCTTTTCATTGGCCAAATGGAAGACAGACAAAAGATCACTTTCTACCTTGAATCATTCTTCTCATGTCCCCCCTGACCTTAAGAGCAAATTATCTGTCCTACTGCAGAGTTGGGGGGAAAACAAGAGAAACAGGAGGGAGACTGGGAATGAAAAGGTTTGGGAGCTGTTTCCTGGGAAGAATATTTTAAATATTCCTTTCTTTCCCCCTCTGTATCTGTAAAACTGGCTCATAAAACCATTTAGATGAGCATTAATGAAAAATGTAGAAAAGAAATATTAAGAGGACATCATTGCCTCGTGTACCACAAGGACAGTGGGGGGGGGGTCTCTTGGCTCTGCATGAAAGATGCCAACAGCAGTTTAGAGCTGCTGGTGGGGGCTTTACAACCGAATCACCCAAGGGGAGGTTTTTTTTTTTTTTTTTTAAATAAAACATGCTAGATGCCACAGCCTAGATGTGCTGAATCAAGAGTGTCGGGACACAATCACATGGTACTTGAGCACAAGCACTAGACTTCAGATGCGCCTGACATGCGCCTTTAGTTAACAATCGTCTCAATCACAGAGAACGTTTATGAGCCAGGCACTGGGCTAAGTGGTTTGTTTTATTTTATTTCATCTTCACGCCATCCTGAGATCTGTGTGGCTCCTGCTTTACTGGAGATCAGAGAACAGACTCATCTGCCCGAAGCCACACAGCTGGAAGCGGCAGGCTGAGACACCGCTGGGTGGGGAACCGAGGCAGCACGCAGAGGCAGACTGCCCAGGACCAACCTGGGTCCGCTGTGTGCCCCCCTCCCTGCAACCAGGTGCTGCACAGCTCAGGGCAGGAGGCACTGCTGACTCTCCCTCGAAGAGCAGCAGACGCCAGCGCCCATGGGAGTTGTGTGACCTAGCAGGCGTGTGGGAAGCGCCTGGGCGAGGGAAGACTGACTGCGTCTTCTGTGTCGCTGGCAGATGGAAGGGACTGCCACGGGAGACACTGGCAGCTACAACCATCTCTGATGGACAGGTTCTAAGATCCCTGGAGGGGAGTCAGAAGGTTCTCTGTGGCCTAGAGGAGGTGGCGAAGTTCATGCCCTTTACTCGGCTCCAGTGTTTCTTGCTTTACACAAATTCTAAAACCTTTAGTTCTTGACTTTTGAAATATCAGCAGATTTAGAGCCAATTACTCAGAAGGCAGAGGAGGCTGTCAGAGGCCAGCAGGCATGCTGGGAGATAATGGCAAGAAAGAGCTGGAAGCATGATGATGGCGGTGGGGGGGTGGGGGTGGGGGACTCCAGGAACGAAGCTGTCTCTCGTGGAGGGCAAACACCACTCCCATTCTGTGGCTGTGTGGGGTGCCGGCACAGTTCAAGACACTGCTTGGGCTCTAATAATACTGTTGCTGAGTCATCCAGAAAAGGTTATATTATGCCTACTATACTCTGCTTCAGCTGGGAGGAAAAATGATTCGTCATAAAAATAGTCAAAGCTAAAAAAAGTGCTTTGAACTTAGCTGAATTTTCCAGAAAATGAAACCTTATTCCTTCTACAATCATGGAAGAAACGAACAAACCATTACTCTACGCCTCTGATGCTTTGATTACAGGAAACAACCATGTCATAAAGCTGTACTTTTATGGCTTTACGACCACAGCCCAGGGCTCAGGGGTCCTGCCGGAGGGGTCCTCCCGGAGGGGTCCTCCCGGAGAGGCCCTGTGCTGAGAAGACGCCGCCACACGCGCACCCAGTGGAAGCGGGGAGACTGGCAATGGCGATGTGAATACTTACAGGGACTGACATCTCTGTACCTGTTTCGGTTTTTGTTTTTAGGAAGCTTGGCCACTCTACATGGGAAGTCACTGGCCTCGTGTCGGATATCCTACAAAAGAAAAAAAAAAAGGATAAAGAGTTCTCTTTTGAAATCTCTGGCATCAGGAATCCATGCAGATATTTAACCAAGTGCGGGCTACGTGCCAGGCACTGAGGGGACCAGGGACAGAAACACACATCAAAGAGAACTAGGCAGTGTGGGAAATGCAAGGTGATAATTCAGAGCCATGTACAAGGTCAGGAAGAGAAAACAGAAGAGGAACAACCACATGCCTGCCGTGGGAGGAAGGCGTGGGGCTGGGAGCTGCAAAGATGTGGAAGAGGGCAGGGAGATGGGATGGGGGAGGTGGTATCTCCTGCAAGGGACAGTGAGTGGGCTCACGGGAGCAGTGACAGGCGGCTAGGGCACACAGGTGGGCAGGCTAGATCTTGGAAAGCCTTGAACGTCACGCCTGGCAGTGCCATCTGTAGCCTTGTATAAAGCTACAGTGATTGAGGGCAAATAAAATGCACTTTTATGCCAACAACCGTCCCACTGCTTTCTGAGGAGATGGCAGACAGACCCCATTACAGCGAACTTTCCGAAAGAGGAGTGCCTGGGTTGACAGAAGACCCAAATCATGCCTCCTGCTAGACTGATCACAGGCATCTAATTCCACTCTTCTCAAACACCACTATAATTCCATTTAAAAATCTTTTCAATTTGTATTTTGTTCTTATTAAAAGAAACCCACACGACAATGTGAATGTACTTACTGCCACTAAGGTATATTCCTAAAAATGCTTACAGTGGTAAATTTTGCTATGTATATTTTACTACAATTAAAAAAAAAAAAGGCAAACTCACAGGAGAGGGCAGAACAGAAGATAGCAACAGAATTTTGGAAGCTAGAAACCCTATTAGTAGTTGGCTGGTCTGAGAAAGCTCAATTACAAACCAGCAGTGGGGAAAGCAGAGCACCAGCCCCTTTCCACCACAGAATCCTGCAGAGGCTCCAGAAATGCTGCTTCGGGATGAAGGGGTGGGGTTCAGTGCAGGCGAGCGGGCTGGAGCTGACTGAGAAGCAGCGATCTCCCCACTGCCCCCCATTCCGTGCTGCTGGGTGCCTGCCACCCCACCCCACAGAACTCCAGAGAATCATTTTCTGGAGAATATAAATCAGAGCGCTTCGTATGTGATCCAAGTAGACAAGAGGGAAGACCAGAAGCTACTATCACCGGGGCATACAACCAATAGCCCAGCTAGAGGACTTGCGACCAGATTAGGGCTGATGGGCCCCTTCCACCTTCTCAGGGCTCTCAGTCTGCTCTGTGAGCCCCAATTCTTCATCACACACAGACAACCACTGATTCCAAGATGTGAGAAGAATGCCTCGAATATAAAAGAGATTTACAAGAAAAATGAAACAAGTTGAAAACAAGTAGTTTGGAAGACAAACTACAGAGAAAAGAAAGCTTTAAAAAATGTATTATTGATATCCTCAGTGAGATAGATATTGTATCTATGAACTCAGAACAAAAATGTTAGGGAAAGGTAGAAGAAATTCTTCCAGAAAGTAAAGCACCCCTGTCCCCCAAAACCCACAATAGAACATTTGACAAAACAAAAGACAAGGAAAGAAAACACTAAAAAAAAAAAAAAAAAAGTTCAAGGAAATCTTCCAGACGCATCAAATGCTCACCGTAATGATAAAAACAGACCTACACTAAGGCACATAAATATGTGATTCCAGAATTCTTCAAAGAAAATTTCTGGGAGCACCTGGGTGGCTCAGTCAGTTGAGCACGTACTCTTGGTTTCCACTAGGGTCATGAGCTCAGGGTCGTGGGATCAAGCCCTGTGTCGGGCTCTGTGCTCAGTGGGGAGTCTGCTGGAGATTTTCTCTCTCTCTCTCTCTGCCCCTCCCCACAAGTGCACATGCACTCTCTTTCCCTAAAACAAATAAATCTTAATAAAGAAAATATTCTGTAAGTTCCTCGAAAGAAAAAATAGTTCACTTTCAAAGGATAAGGTCATCAGAATGGCTTCAGACTTTTTGAGAATACTGAAAGAGAGCAATGGAGCAATGCTTTTTAGAACCTGAAACAAAAGGATCTCTAGCCTAGAATTCTATACCAACCCAATTATCACCCAGCCAGCCAGGGCAATAAACGAACTAAATTAACCCTGCAGAGCAGCAAAGTCTCCAAAACTGGACCACACCCATGCTTCAGCTTCAGCAAGACACGGAGCATATCTCCCCCCTGAGGAAAGAAAGAAACCAAGAAAGAGAAAAATATAAGATACAGTAAGGTTAATAAACAAACAAACAAACAAAAAACCTCACGCAAGAGCAAAGGCAAAGGGAACTTCCACTGAACCTGTGGAGGGAGGCACTCCCTAAGGGACCTAGGAGCAAGGGGACCAGACTGGAGCAGTCCGATGGCAAGAGGCCGACAGGTCTGTGACCTGCGTTTGTCCACCACCCCCACTGTGACTGAAGGAAACCACCAGAGGGAAATCAGGAGAAAACCTGAAATCCAAGAAACAGGGAATCCAATCAAGGAAGAAAGAAGAGGTTTCAGGATGATAGCTATGTCTGTTATGCCTCCAGACCAAGCAATCCAGACAGAGGAAGAAAGGAGGTCTCCAGTACAGATGCCTCTAAAACAAAACCTGGAAATTGCTTTAATACTGTGGCCACTATCCTCATGTGGCTACTGAGAGCACACGAGAGGGGGCCAATTGGAGAAGAGGTGCTGTGTTAAGTATGCAAATGCACATCAAATTGTGATGACAGTACTAAAAAAGGAAAGTAAAATATCTCATACTTTCAGTAGTATTTGTTGAAATAACATTTTGAACACACTGGGCCAAATAAACGACTATGCCTCTCATCTGCTTCTTTCCACCTTCCTTCCCATGGCCACTGGGAAGGCGAGATTGCACAGGCAGGATGCCCTGTATCCCTCCTGGCCAGTGATGACTGACCTCGTGGCAAACTGCCCGAGAGGCTCTAAGAGGTCCGGGAAGAATTAGCAACAGGCAGAAAGAACCCTTTGCAGATGAAAGTATACAAGGCAATTATTAACTATGGGAAAACTTTAAAAAGGAAACTGCGGCACAACACCATCTGTGACTCTGTGCGGAGGCAAACAATGACGGATACCATTTTAACGAAAAGGTGTTCTAACAGACTGGGCGAACAGGGAAGGGGAAGCAAAGGGGAGGAAAAGCAACAAGGCTGGCTGTTCGAGAAAATGAAATCCTCCACCTGCGTGAAGGTCTAAACCAATAAGAAGAAAAACATTCTCCTTAGAGATATGGAGATCTATACAAGCGAGAATCAGCAGCTCACAAAGAACTGAAAATGGCTGTGAGCAGAGACGCCACCGCAGCGGGCCGAGGTGTGGACCACAGGACCGGCCTGCATCACTAACCGATCATGGCCCTCTTTCACTTCTCAAGCCATGTGCAGATTCGATGGGAATTAAAAAAAAAAAAAAAAAAAGCCACATTCTGCTAGTCTACTTACTTAAGAAACTGCAAAATGGCGGGAAGGCCTTTCTGATTCACACTAGAGATGAGCTAATAATTTAGCAGCACCTTTATAGATGCTAAACTTACCTGAGACAAGCAAAATAATCCAGCATAACACACTCATGGTGTCGTCTGAGGATGAGATCAAGCTTTCAGAGATATGCTATACAACAGAGAAAAATCACTTGAAGGAATAAAAATCTAAGTCTTAAGTATGTTTTTCTGTTTCACTGGAAGCACTTAGCAACAAGGAGGAATGCCTTGTGAGGTGAAACGATCTGGTCAGTCCAGCTGGTGCGACTGAAGAGTCCAAAGAAATCACTGAGACGCCTAAACCACCGAACCAACAAATATTCACTCTGCGGAAATAAGGGCCAAAGTATCCGTAACTGTGGGAAACTGATTTTATTCAGCTAAAGGATTAGATTAATACGTACTTTTTTATCGCATTTGCCACCATCCCCCCAAAAAGGAGAGAAAGGGAAAGAAAGTAAAATTTGGAGATGTCACTTAGAAAGATCTTGAGAAAATAAGAGGTACTTACATAATACTTGTTAAAAACTGATTTTAAAATTAAGGTAAACTCACAGACTAAAATGCACTGATCTTACATGCAATAAGCTTTCCTAACTAACTTGAACCTACAAATAATAAAATACACCCATTTAAGTGTTTCTCTACATTACAGTGGCATATGAGAAATACATACATGCTCTGAATACAGTATTTTTATTTCATTAGGTCAAATAAAATGCCAGGATTACAGTCTTGAACTTGAGCAGTGATGAAGTACCTTTACAGTTAAAGGTAATTAGTAACAGTAGTTTGGAAGTAAAATGGACTAGATCAAACACCTTCAAAGAATTATAGCAAAACAAGATTTCTACATTGTGAGACTGTATCAAACGTAAGGTAACTATCTATGAGCTGCAGAAAAAGCAGATTACTGACTAATGAATAAGCCTGAGGAGATTTCCATCACCAGCATAAAATATCCCCAGATCATTTATCATGCTGATCAAGATTAAATAATCCAGCAAGTGTGTAGAATTTCCACTCAGAGAAAATAAAATAAATAATAAAATAAAAGGTCTTAAAGGTGATGATGAGAAGATGAATGCAGCATAAACTGGGAGCCAAGACAAAAAGGAAATAATGAACTTGCCATGAAACAGGGGTCCCAGAAGCATCCCTTCATGAGAAACAACAACATGTCCAGACCAAAGTGTATCCCTTAGCATTTCAGGGAGAGGATCACATTAAGTGAGAAATTATACTAGTAAGAAATGAAATATACCAACGTGTAACAAATAAATTCTTTATTTAGAGCCTCCTTCTCTTAGCCAGTTCTTTACTGGCTTTTCGAGAGCCTACTTCGTATTCTTCTAGATTTCAGAAATGTGACAGAATAAAACAGCATGTGGACTAGATATCCAAGATTCATGCTTTCCTGGAGCTAATGTGATAATGTGTTCCTGAATGGGGGCTCAAGTTTGGCCCAAACTTATAGGCAAATGATTGAAATTACACTCTATCATTTTATATGGGCACTGGGCACCCTAATGATCTGAATAATCTCTATAGTGAACTACTGTCACAAGAGAAAATTAAGTTCTTAACTGGGTTAGAAAGCAGTGCTACAAATGTTTGATAAGTTATAAACAAAACATATGATCTGGAAATTTAAAAAGAGGCAAGGAAGTGAATAGGGCTTTAACATTACCTAAATAATTTTTTTTTAATTTAGTTTTTTCAGTGTTCCAAGATTCATTTTTTATGCACCACACCCAGTGTTCCATTGCAATACGTGCCCTCCTTAATACCCATCACCAGGTGAGCAATAACTTCTAAAACTGGTTCTTGATTCCTATCCACCCCCCCCCTTTTTTTTAAGATTTCAGGGGCACCTGGGTGATTCTGTCATTAAGCATCTGCCTTCGGATCAGGTCATGATCCCAGGGTCCTGGGACTGAGCACCTGCATCAGGTTCCCTGCTCAGTAGGGAGCCTGCTTCCCCCTCTCCCACACCCCCTGCTTGTGTTTTCTCTCTCCCTCTCTGTCTCTCTCTCGTGTCAAATAAATAAATGAAATATTTTTTAAATAAATAAATAAAAGATTTCATTTATTTATTTGAGAAAGAACAAGAGCGAGCAAGGGAGTATGCACTCTTGAGGTGGGGAGGGGCAGAGCGAGAGGGAGAGCAGACCCCCCACTGGGTGTTCCTTTCCCCCTCAAGTGGGCTTGACCTGACCCTTGGCTTGATGTGCGGCTTGATCTTAGAACCCTGAGATCTTGACCCCAGAAGAAATTAAGAGTTGGATGCCTAACCAACTAAGCCACCCAGACACCCCTATCCTGCCCCACTCATTTAAGGAGGTAACAGATAATGTCCCAGCAAATACGAAGGGCTAACATACTTAGAAAGTTCTGCTAACAGAATGAATTAGGGCCTGAGGTGAATTCACATTCAGGAAAGCTCAGTATCCATTATTCAAACACCTCCCAAATCCAAGGAGGCAAAGTAAAACTTGGGTGAAAAGCTGACAATTTTTTATTTGAGATTTCAATTCTTTTTTCTTTTTAACCCGCACAGGAATAAAAGCCAGTCTAGCCTTGCAGAAATATTTTCATGTTTATAGTAAGCACATCGTTAAGTCAAGCATAGCAATTTTGGTTTTAACACCCTTTTCTCTTCAGTCCCACAATGAGGTCAATGTCCCTTATCGGCTCCGTGGTAAAATGCATTAGTCACTTTTAAGCTGTTCCACACATGATGAGGTAGCTAGCATACAGGCACCCTTCAGCAACTGCAAGCTGACAGAAGTGCCAGGGCCCTCGCCCCTCCGTCCCTCCGTCCCTCCCAGCACAGGCCCAGGCCCAGGGGAGGACACAACCAAATTCTGTTGACAAATCAATGAATGGTCCCAGAGAGCCCCCAGACTCAGAGTCCTCTACCTCTATACCAAATGCTTCATTTCATGGGACAGAAAAGCTCCTGAAAGGAGCTTTTTATGTTTAAGCAAATGTCTGATCTGATCCTATTTTCTCAATTACCTGTTACAGAATGGAAGTAATTGGAATAATAATACCATTATTTTACTTTGCAATTGGGACAGAGTATCATAACAAGATAGTACCAAAATAGCTACTAATGTGTGGATTCAAAGCAGAAAGGGTTCTCTTTTAACGGTTCTGACAGTGATCTGTTGTTCTACAACTCTAAAGGAAGAAAAACTCCAGTGGTATTCTGCATTCACCAGGACCAAGCTGAACTACAAAGTCCCACCACACCTTCAACATCTACACTCCCCGGCCCCCATTTTAAGAATGGTGGCCTAATTTGATTGTTCGAGCTATAACTTAGTACTTTATGGAGGTCCTGACTTTCAGAAATGGACACAGCAAGCTCGACTGAGGGGAAGTGCTGAAGTACAGTAAAGGCAGTAATTTAAAATGCAGTAAGCGAGCATACAGGGGTGTTCATTTCCTGGAACTCTCAGCAGTTGCCAGCTGAACAGGGAGATATATATAGAAGCGGGGGGAGGGCGCTAACCTAAAATTTTAAAAACCAAATCTAGTAATGTGTGGACCAAATTTTGTTACTTGTAAATCTCATTATAAAGGTGAACATTAAGTTACTGTATACCAAAGTACAGTATTTCTGTATATACTCTAAAAAATACAAAAATTATCCAAGTTAGAGGTTAAATGCCTTCAAGCTAAAAGCAATATCGTGTCCTTTATATATGAAAATTAATGGAACGATATCATTTACTATAAAAATCTTAGAAAAATATTATTATACTCATACCTTCCTATAATCGACATGCAAGCATTCATATGATCAATGTTGTTAAATTTTAAGATACACTACAATGCTGAGATAATAAAGAAAGGGCTTAAAATTTAGCTAACCAACACCAAGCTGGTTTCGGTTTAAGTTTTGAAATGACTGTATAAAATTTTTAAAAAGATGTTGAAAAGTAAACCAAGAATCTTCTGTGGGGGCTGAAGGAGGGACTGGGAAAGGAAGGAAAAACTGGTCGGCATTTAAAAGAATGCAGAACGTACAATCATGTTCCTTGCCGGAGCCTGAGAAAGCGCCGAGTCCTCTTGTACACGGCCCCCGGCGAGGTCAAGATAAGCGAGTTACAAATCACTAACAGAACAAGTATGTCCACGTGGGAAACGACATGGGAAAAAAAAGCATCATCAAATCGCTTTACATATTCCTCTCCAGTGAGGGCAGGCGGGATGGGGGGTCTGGAAAGCCCTTCACGAAGTTGGCAAGGGGAACATCTGGTGGAGATGGCGGAGCCGATTCCACGCTCTGATGCTTGCCCTCCGCTGGGAACACCGAACAATGGTCCATTAAACGTAGAGAAAAGCACAAAGCATAGCTAGGCTCAAAACCAGAATGAGAGTGAAGGCAAAGGAAACAAAAGCCCTCCCACTCAAAATGGCCTGTAAACACAGTACCCAAAACACAGCAGATGACTAGTTCTGAAAAAGATAACAAATCAGCTAGAAATAAATCCGTCTCATGTGAAATGTGTTACACACCCTGTCAGGCACTTTCAAGAGAAATATATTCAAGATCAGGGATAAACGAAGGAAACCTTTTCAAAAAAGATGTTACGGATAAAAACAGGGAGAAATGAAACCCGAATAAGTAGATAGGAAAGAACAAATGAGAAATTTGGGAAAGGAAATTTAAAAACAAAAATAAGACACAAAACCTCAACAGAGAGGATAAATGCCAGATTGAACACAGTCAAAGGAGGAGTAAACAAAGCTAGGAGGGAGGAACAGAGGAGCATGAGAAACACGACACAGGAGAGAGGCCACAGCACATACCCAAGCAACAGTCAGTACCCAGACACATAAGGGTAAGGGTTAAGCTGCAAAATATTAAGGATAAAAATCTTCAAAGCAAGCTATAATATCTTTTAGAAGCTTAACACAGCTTTAACATTATCACTCAATTTTAAAAACTCTGTGGTTATATAGACATTTAAAGTAAATAACTTTTTTTAAGACTTTATTTACTTGACAGATGGGGATCACAAGTAGGCAGAGAGGCAGGCAGAGAAGCAGGCAGAGAGAGAGGAGGAAGCAGGCTCCCCGCTGAGCAGAGAGCCCGATGCGGGGCTCTATCCTAGGACCCTGGGATCATAACCCAAGCCGAAGGCAGAGACTTTAACCCACTGAGCCACCCAGGCAACCCACCTTTCTGTATTTTTAAGAGTTCTTCACTTTAGGGGCACCTGGGTGGCTCAGTGGGTTAAAGTCTCTGCCTTCGGCTTGGGTCATGATCCCAGGGTCCTAGGATAGAGCCCCGCATCAGGCTCTCTGCTCAGCGGGGAGCCTGCTTCCTCCTCTCTCTCTGCCTGCTTCTCTGCCTACTTGTGATCGCTGTCTGTCAAATAAATAAGTAAAATCTTAAAAAAAAATACAGAAAAGGACCACTGTCATGATGACCCTAAATCATTTATAAGAACAAAGCCACTTTATATATTTGTAGTTAATAGCTATTTTTGATTCCCTAAGATCTTAAGCAGTTTCAGAACTGAAAATTATGTTCCATCTTCAACAATAGCACTCATTTAGAAATGGAGGATTTGACCTTTAAAAAAACTTTGTGATTGGTGAAAGCATATCAATATGGTCTTTTACTACCGAAAAACTTTGAGGCAGATAAAATTAATTTGGAAACAGCATTCTGAGTTCATTACAGTAAGTTACTATAACCATAAGTTATTTGTACATGAAGTAGAACAATTAACAAAGAAGTATGAAAACTGCTTTTCCAAGTGTCACTGATTCTAAATCTTATTTTTACAATCCTTGGTGCATATTTTTTCTAAAAAATCACTTATGTTTTCTGTTAAATGTCATGACTTTCACCTTGGGCAGAAATCAATAGGCAGAAAATGAATCAGACTTACAGTAATTGATGTCAATAAAGCACACTGGAACCAGTATCTTTTTAAATGCTGAGAACCACAAAGCCATTCCTGTAAAAGAACAGTCTCAAAAACGCACTCTACTTTCACTTCTGTTTTGTTTACCTTCTGCTTTCCATAAGGGCAGTTTAAGTACTTCAGGCCCTGGGGTGCTGGCACTTGGCTGGAGGACAGTGGTACAGCTGACTAAGGACACAGCAGCCGACAGACATGAGAGTGGAAGGCATAAACCTTCTTTACAGGGAACCAGACTGCCAACCACCAGCTTCCTCCTTCCACAGTTAATTCCCCTAAGCTCAGCGGTCACAGGGAGGGACCTCAGGAACCCACACGATGTTCCCTCTGAAGTAACTGAGAGTCATGCTTATAAAATGGATATGGTACTTCTGTGGGTAATTCAGGAGGGTGAATGGAAGAAGATACAATGTCCAAATGAAAGGAGCTTTGGTTAAGAATTTCTTAAATACTGAGAGAACAGTACAAGATTCTGGGGCCTTCACCAAGGCTTTTTTTGCATTTATTATCATCGAATGAATAAATTTTCCGAATACATTCTAGATGTAATATTCTTTTCTATACACCACTTAGGAGATCAGGGTGAAGAAGAGAGGAACTTCCTATGCCCCAAAGCATTATGAAGTGGTAAGTTCTTCAGTGAGGCCACAAAAATCAAGTGATAATCTGGGGAAGAGAGGAAGCTGGTGACCAAGCTCTTCAATATGGCTTTCCAAAGAACTGTCCATAGTGATTAAGGAAGCAAGGCTCACATTCAGTACGTGAGTCCCTTCAACTCATCTAAGTATATGCTGAACCCTGACCATGGGGCAGGTACTAGGATATGAGGCTGAAGGACCTCATGTTCCACTGGGGAGGACAGCCAGATCAACGGGATGCTCCCTTCCGAGCCAGGTGCTGTCACGTGGCACGCCCACAAACACACCCACCACCACGACTCATCCGGGTTACAGAGTATCAACCAAAAACAGAAAGACTGAGGCCCGCAAGCAAGCGGACATTCTACCTACACCCGCACCCCACCATCAGCGGTCCTTACTCTCAGAAAGGCAGAGTGAGCGGTTCAAAAGCCCCAACTTCTATGGGCACTTGCATCTTTCTTTTGGCTTCTTCCCCTGGATTAAACTGAGGGTCTCAGCACTGAGATGTACCTAAGAACAACGGTATCAGGCTGCTGCATAAAACCACACACATCAGACTTAATGGGCCATTTAAGAATTTAAGGATAACCTGATCTACACACAGATTGCTCGTCTTTTTTTAAGAGCCTAATCCATGAACGAGATGGACTCGGCAGACATGAAGCTAGCTGCGGACGTTGCTACACCAACAGCAAAGGTCGCAAAAACTTTAGGGCTTCAGAAGAAAATCTTCTCGGGCCAATCTGGTGAAAGGGCTTTCAGACAAACCTAAAATCATCGGTTTATTGTACGCTTGCTATTTACCATGCCAAAACAAGCTAGTCTTACACGAGGTTACAAGAGACAAAATCCCATAGCCATAGCCTGTGATCCCATAGCCGGTGGTTTCATTTCTCCATTAAGAAGTCACGCAATGCTCAGGGTGACCTGGAATCCCTCCTTGAGAAAGTATATCTGAATGCAGCAATCAAAGTAACATCATGGGAATGACTTTACAGCCACTAGAATTTAGTTATTTTAAAGTAACTTATTCATCGCATAAGCATTAAAAGCTTGTTAACTGGTGGCACGCTCGCTCATAAGACGTCTGGACAAGGAGCTGTACCAGCTCAAGATACCACTGCTACAGGCCACAGGGGCCCTTGAAGTGTTTTTGGAGAAAGGTTCACTCTTTGTCTTGTAAATTCTTTGTTTTGACAAATGTATGGTGACAAGTATCGACCATTACAATACCAAACATTTTCACTGCCCTAAAATCCCCTGAGCTCTACCTATTCATCCCTCCTCCTCTCCCCACAAATCTTTGGCAAGCACTGATCTTGTTGCTGTCTCCATAGTTCTGCCTTTTCCAGAAAATTCATATAGTTGGAATGATATCATATAATATTAGGGCTTCAGAAGAAAATCTCAAGATATCACAAGGCCAAACACAAGTTCAAAACTGGTTCTCTACCTCTTTATGGGAATCACACTCAGACGGGCAAGGAGACAGGGGTGGGAAGAATTTGGGGCTATTTCTGCAAACAACCTAATGGCATCTTTTGATGAACAGAAGTTCTTAATGTCAGTGTAATTCAATTTATCAATCTTTTCTTTTTTATGGTTTGCTTTCTGGGGCTATCTTAAGAAATATTTGCCCAGGGGTGCCTGGGTGGCTCAGTCATTATGCGCCTGCCTTCTGCTCAGGTCATGATTCCAGGATTCTGGGATCCAACCCTGCCTCCAGCTTCCTGCTCAGTGGGAGGCCTGCTTCTCTCTCTCCCACTCCCCCTGCTTGCATTCTGTCTCTTGCTGTCTCTCTATCAAACAAATAAATAAAATCTTAAAAAAATATATTTGCCCATCTCAAGTTCATAAACAAGTTCTCCTTACATGGGTTTTTTTGAGAAATCAACTAAAGAAGAAAAATGTTTCCCACACATTTTAATTTATATCTTCATTATGTTTCAGAATGTTGGAAGGGAACACAGAGAAGACAATGCCCCAGGTCTATCCCAACGGCTGTTCGTGTGCATAGGAAATGCAGCTTTTGGTAATCAATTTTTTTTTTTATTTTATTAAGATTTTATTTATCTATTTGACAGACAAAGATCACAAGCAGGCAGAGAGACCGGCAGAGAGAGAGGAGGAAGCAGTCTCCCCGCTGAGCAGAGAGCCCGACACGGGACTCGATCCCAGGACCCTGAGATCACGACCCGAGCTGAAGGCAGCGGCTTAACCCACTGAGCCACCCAGGCGCCCCGGAAATGCAGCTTTTGTAAGGAAGCCTAACCAACTTGGCCCAACTTGGTGTTCAGTGTCGGCTGTACAACGTACACATAGTGAACTCTTCTGTCCTTTGCCTACCGATCTTTGAGAATACTAGTATTTTTCTTATTCATATAACCTCTTCATATATTTTAAAGCCACCAATTCTGTCTCTGTTGGAAGCCACTTTTCCACTTTATTTGTTGTACATTTAAAAACTTCTTTGTATGGGAAACGAAATTTAAGTGTGGGAGGATGGTCATAAAACTGTCAATGTGCTAACAGTGGGAGTGGCCACTGCTAGTTGGCAAGATGATGAGTGGTTTTTATGTTCTATTGCTTTCCAGTATTTCCTACAGGGAACATGCATTGCCTGTGTAATTAAAAGTCTAAAAGTAGTTTTAAATTTGTATGCGTTCCAAACTATTGACCTTTTCCTGTGCAATTTCCTCTACTGCTCCTAACTGTAGAAAGTCTATCTTCCTCAATATGGCAATATCACTTTTTAAAAAAAATTCTTAATCTATCTGGAGTTTATTTTCCTTAATTACAATTTTCAACTATGCCCATTATTAACCTTTAAGTCTCACACTGTGCTTCTGGTTCAATCAGTTTATCAGTCCCACCAAACTCAGTGCAATCTTTGTGCTTATGTATTTCAGTAGCTCAAGTTGTATATTAAAGAGAGCTCCCCCTCCTTTTCCCTAAGTTGAAATAGTAACAAAATGCAGCTGCATCTGATAATTCTGATTTCAGAATGAACAAATCACTATTTTTCATAGACAGATGAACGAAAGCCTACAATTAGGTAGAGTTGTTTTTTAAAGTAGACCATACAGCCTAGATTAATTTTTTGCAACTATTTAGCAAATTAAAAATCATCAAGAACACAAGAGATTAAAGTATGGAGATTTTAAAAACCTACAATAGTAGTTTTGTAGTTAAAATGAATACTGTTCCTTTATTCTTCTGTAAGGAAAGAATGGACAGGATGACTGGGATATAAAAATCTCCCCATCTATCTAGTATGTATTACTATGTATATAAGCTTGTAGCAAAATAAAAGAAAGAATTAAAAACACCATTTCTAGTCACCATGTTCATAAGCAGTTCTGTTAAAAAAAAAAAAAAGGGCAAAGCATTGTTCACCATATCAACTGCCTGACTTCTAACCTCCAGCAAAACAAATTTTATTATTAAGTATATTTAACTAGGGGCACCTGGGTGGTTCAGTGGGTTAAAGCCTCTGCCTTCAGCTCAGGTCATGATCCCAAGGTCCTGGGTCCCAGGGTCCCTGCATCGGGCTCTATGCTCAGCAGAGAACCTGCTTCCTCCAATCTCTCTGCCTGCCTCTCTGCCTACTTGTCTGTCAAATAAATAAATAAAATCTTAAAAAAAAAGTATATTTAACTAAAATACACCTTTTAGACAATATACAGGTAGCAGTTTCCCAACAAATTAAATTAGTACATCTTCCTACCTTGTCAACATACTTAGTGAGATGATTTTTTTTTTTTTAATGTTCTATCCCTTCCTCCTCTACACTCTCCAGCCTTGGGCTTTTAGTCTTCTGCTTTCGAGCTGAACACATGAAAAGCACATTCTCTACACAATGGAAAGAGGCAGTAAACCTTTGCTAATAACATACAATCAATTTTTAGAAGCTTTTTTTAAGGCTGAGAGATGCCAAATCCTTCCTCAGGAGGGTTTGCTCAATATCTCAATGCCACAACTAAAACTAAATAGGAACCAAATCCATATACATATTGCTAGACACAAGCTGGGGTCACTATTGTTACATAAATAACTGAAGCTATTGGAGATGTAATATCCTTTAAAGATAGTACAATAGCTAGATATTCTTCCTCCCAAGGCTCACTAACTGACTAGCAGGAAAATAAATCCCAAGGGCCAAGTGGATCAAACATTTTGCAAAGATCAGGATAAATAAAGAACTTTAGAAGCACTAAATCTAGGGTCACTTTCATGTTACAGCAATACATAAACTTAAAAAAAAAAAATCACTAGCAGAATGTTGGTTTTCCTCCTGTGCTGGAAAGCAATCTTCACAAGAATACTCACAGTGAACAGTACAAAATTTACCTAGGATATATTCATTAGAGGACAGGATAGTTTAAAAGCCAGAATTATACAATTCTTTAAAAGGTCATCGGTTTTGCCACCCAAATATAGTCCTTACAGCAGATTCTTCCACAAGATGCCGAAAGCGGAGTTTTGACAATGACCTTCAGAATCAAAACCACAATATATCATTGTACTTGGAGCCAATTTTTGCCCTCGCATTTCAAGTTGTGCCATGTTGATGCGGCAGGTGGTTAGGTCATGGTCCTCATCCTCACTGAGTTCCCACTTAGTGGGGGACGACCACCTGAGGCCTTAAACAAATACTGCAGGAAGTACTGATTGGAGGGGAAATCTATTCTACAGGAAAAGGGGAAAGATACCAAAGTTAGTTAGTAAAAATGGGAACAGTAAATTCAGAACAATTAACTCAGAGAAGCCACATCTGGTACAGAGGAAAGAGACCTTCCCAGCCCAGCTGACCAGTCGCTTCTCTTTGCAGACTGACTGGCATCAATGGGAGGAAATAAATCAGACAGCTATGCCCAAGCTGTTTTGCCCAGCCCATCCCAGCACTGTTGCTTGAAAGGAAACCTTGGCACAGAGGCACAGGGTACAGAAGGGATGGCCATTCTTCCTCCGGGCAACTTCAGAAGCCCGCTGCTTGGGCCACAGACTAAGCTCCTGTCCTCACACCAAGGTCAGAAAGCACAGCGGGCCGCCGCAGCACACTACAGTGGCCTGCACCCCACGCAGAGGTGTGCTCAGACTCCTAGGGATGCCCAGGGCACAAAGCACACTTCCTAAACTTCCTGCCCCCATTCAACAGGGCTGGACAGGTTTTCCAGAAGAGATGACAGATGAGTCTCTCCTGCTCAAAGGAGCAGACACTCACTAGGTCTAGCTTGCTGGGCAGCGCAGCCCAGTTTTTACTTAAGCAGGGCCTCAGTGAGGATCTCCTCGGGGAGTGTGCTAAGGTCAGAGAGCAGCCAGGGAGAGCTGTGACTCCGGAATCAAGAGAGCTTCACAGCAGGAGGACTGCAGTGGGTACAAAATGACGGCAGTAAGAAAGCACTGATGACAGAACTAAGTGTGAGAATTCTGTTCTCTCTTCGACCTCAATACGAGGCTCAATACGAGGCTCACGGGTGATTTTCCAGTAATGAGTAATTTCCTGCCTAGGATACCCAGGGCATGCTTGGGTGTGAGAGAAACGTTTCTTGGAAGGATGTGTCTCTACCCCCCACCCCCACCCCTTCCCCTGCAGGCAGAGCCATTTTCTGATGTGATACATTCCTGGAGAAGGCAACATTCCATCCGAATACACACCCTCCCTACCAATCTGGGATGGCACAGGCCAATGGCGGGGATAGCAGGAAGGATCTTACATGGGGCTGCCAAGCCAGGCTGAGGCAGGGCTCAGCTGAGTACAAAGCACTCCCAAATTATGACACACGGGGACCCCGCAAACACTATTCAGGCAGGCACGGCAAGCACGGTCTTGCTAGCTC
The DNA here is from genome assembly GCF_030435805.1 of Mustela lutreola. Lineage (NCBI taxonomy): Eukaryota > Metazoa > Chordata > Mammalia > Carnivora > Mustelidae > Mustela > Mustela lutreola. The sequence goes on from NC_081298.1 coordinate 10,666,719, forward strand.
CTTGTGCCCAAGCGAGGCTTGCCATGATGCCCAGCTCCCCAGAAGCTGTACTCTAACTGTACTTCCAGGCTGACCGGCACCAGACCCCGGATGCAATCATCTCCTTTCCTTGATCCTTCACCTTCCTCTAGAGGTGCTTCTGGCTTCTCCAATCCCAGAGTATTCAGGGTCTTTTTTTCCCTTCTCTGAAAAAAGCATTTGTATGGTGCTAGGACTTACTTCAAAACAAAACAGAGCTAAAAGGGGTTCATGGGGTGGGGTGTGGGGAGTTCAGATGAAAGAAGATGGGTCCTGAGTTTATAATTTTTGAAACTAGGTGATGGATACACAAGGGTTCATTATACTAATCTAATTCTTTATGTTTGAAAGTGTTCTTGAAACAGAGTCTAAAAGCTCAGTTTTTCAAAGTTAGGGGATGATATAATGAGATGTAGGTTTGGGAGTGACTACTCTGGTTTTAGGACCGGGAAGGTGACGGCAGCAATGGCAGTTTCCCCTTCCTCCCGAGTTCCTCCACATAAGTAAAAAGAGCAATAAGGATAGAAAACTAACTCAGATAACAACTAAACAAAACCAGAGACAAGACACCCGTATGATCCTGCAAGTGCAAAGACATAGGGACAAACCACTCACTGAGACCCACATGGCATCAGCATTTGTGTGGGAGGAAGGTGACTCAAGACCCCGGCTAATTCTGACAACTCTGAGATGGGAAGAGCCCCCAGTCACCAGTAGATGTGTGCTGTGAAGTGTGACAGCCAGTCTGTGTTAGTAGCCAAACCAGAAACAGATTCTGCAGGCTCCAGTTCAAGGGCAAGGCCAGGCTCTCCTGCCACCCAAGGTGCTGGGGCGTTGCAGTCCCTAGAGACTCTCAAAACTGGGCACAGAAAGGCTCTCCTATGACAAAGACCTGCACTGAGGAAAAGCTTCTAGGAGGAGAACAAATTAAGCAAATACGGGCAAAAGGGGGCTAAGGAAAGAGGAGGCTTCAATGAAGCAGATCTTTGAAAGTTCAAGGTAATTTTAAAATAACTTCACAAAGACATCGGAAGAGGGAGCTGGAGAGCCCTAAACTAGATTATCCACCTGACCCACCCCTTCCTTCCAAAAACTACAAGGAAACTGTTCACTTAAAAATGATGTGAAGACAAGGAGCACTTGAATTCCACACAGAGTTAGTCTACGGAAGACAGCAAGGGACACAGCACTATCTTTACAGAAAATAAAAGCCAGCTAGAGAAATGACCACGAAAACTCATCCAACTAGCAAACAGAAATTAAGAAAGTGGTAGAAGCTCTGGAAGAACAATATAGACAAGAATGAGAACTCAAGAATCAAGGTCATTGAAAAGAAGAATGATCTGAAAAGAGAAGTAAAAGACATCAGGAAAAAATTAAAAGTTAAAGGAAAATATGTTTTCGGAAATGAAGACAAAACAAGGAGGATCACGAGTGCAAAACAACACGCTTAATTCCTTGAAAGAAAAAAAAAGGGGGGGCTAAAACAATTTTTAAAGAAACAAACAGAAATAGCCTCCTTGTACTACTATAATTTTTATGTAAAATTTTTTGAAATCATACTTAATTTTTTAAATCAAAAAGATTTTTTTAGAGAGAAGGTATGAGCAGGAGAGGCAGAAGGACAGGGAGAATCTCAAACAGACACCATGAAGCTCAAGGCAAAGCTCCATCTCATGACCCTGAGATCATGACCTGAACCAAACCCAAGAGTCAAACACTAATGGACTGAGCACCCAGGTGCCCCATATTTAAAAATAATTTCAACCTAAATATAGTATAGCTTTTAAAAGTAATCTCTACCCTCATTGTGGGGTTCAAAACCATGACCCTGAGATCCACAATCACATGCTCTGATTGAGCCAGCCAGGTACCCCGCAATTTTTTTTTTAATAAATAAGGAAAGATTTTAAAATTTTTGAGAGAAGGTGAAAGAAACAGATTACAGGCAAAGAAGATCAAACTGAACAGGCTGAGTCCCTGAAAAGGGAACCCAAAGCAATGTAAGAAATACTGAAAACTCTAAATCAAGACTTAACTAAGGTTTTAAAAAAAAAAAAAAAAAAAAAAGAGGTACGAAATTCTTCACTGAAAGAATACACTTTTTGGAGGAGAATGAATGAATACACTTTTTTGGAGGAGAATGAATGAAAATTGTGACCATGGTATGGTTTAATAAATGATCAGACTTTGAAATAAAAGGTTAAAAAAATCCTTTCAGAATCTTGCAAAAAAGACCTAGTGACTTTTAAGGGAAAGATAATTAGGCTGTCAGACACTCATAGTAATGCTTTATACCAGAAGATAATAAAGCAATATACTTAAATCACTTAAGGAAAAAAATGTGATCCAAAGATTTTTATATTCAGGCAAAGTGGTCTTCAAATTTAAAGGCAGCAGATATACTGTTAAGAACATGCATTATCAATTCACAGAATATTGTTCCATAACCTGTCCAGAGATATCTGGTAGAGAATGAGCATCAAGCAACCGATATGACAAAGGAGACTTGGGGAAGAATGGGTAGTAGCCTTAGTATGTGCTAGTTGATTTAAAACCAGGACGGTAAGCGGTAAGGGAGACCGTGCACTGTGTAATAACATGGAGTACAACTATCAAGAGGGGGTATGGGAGGCAGAATGGAAAGAATTTTTATCTCGTTGATGGGTTTTATGAATATCGGCTGAGAATCTTCAAGAATCAACTGAGAGTAGCTCAAATCAGATGCTGGCGACGGAGGACAGGAACAGGAATAAATGCCCACCAGGTACCATCAGTCCTGCTCACAGAAGGGCACCACAGTAACAGCCGAACACGGAGGGCACCAAGGGTACATGATAAAGATTTGTGCAAGAGGAATCATTAGAGGAATACAAACGTTCTTCAATACCGAAAGTTCCTTCTCAGAAATTATAAAAACAACATGTCCCAAGTAGAGAATACAAAGATGCAATAAAAACAACTTAACCAAGGTAAACAGTCTAGTCAGTGTCTACTCTCCCAAATTTTCTCCAAACATACGCAAACATAAATCATGAATTCTTACTGCTTGTTTTTACAGACGGGCTCACACTAGACACATTATCCTGTAATATAATCTCGTAATCCAGCCATCTAACCAGCCTTCATTTACTCAGGGTTTTTTTTTTTTTTAAACCGCGTTTTCTAGGAGTCTATCAATTGCGTTAGCAAATACACTGTATCTGTATCTACCGGTACTTTAGTAATGATCTACTTTTCTTATTACTTTACCTAGAACCTCCACAATAATGGTCAATGAAAGCTGGTTTAAGTTAAAAACCACTTCAGCATTTTACCAGTTAAGTTCGAGATATAAATTCTATTTAAGTAGGTTCCTTCTATTCTTATGTTACCACATTTTAATTGTTGAGAACTGTTAAGTAAGGCCAGTTAGAACTTCACAGTAAATTTTTTTTTTTTTTAAACCAGGGAGCGTCTAACCTCCCCAGAGAGATGCTATTCTGGACAGAAAGAGCTCCCTGCCTTCTCCACTGCCCAAACTCTAACCTCACAATCGTACCTAACCAGTTTCTCTCTTTGGGCCTTTTCCATTTGCTTGGATAAAGTCCCTTGGCAGATACTTCTGCTTTTAATTTTTCTCCAGCCCACTATCTGCTCTGTGGTGCTCTGATGTGCTCTGGAGGCATGCAACCGGGCAAGCAGCATCAACCATCCTGCTTCCCTCCGCCCGCTTCATGATTTTGGAACTCAGTCACTCTAAAACAACGTCCTTTTCATGCATCTACTGTTTCTTTCCTTTTTATACACCCCAAATGAAAAATTCTCATTGAGAAAAATCCAAGCAACACTGAAAACCAGATCACATATGAAAATCCTATGACCGCTGACAACCAACTGCCCACGTGCGTATCCACTGGAGTGGTGCGTATCTTTCTGGTTATTTGTCCCACAGAGGAGCAGTCATCGACGGCCGCATGATCTGTTACCACCTGAGAATGTTCATTCAAGAGTAAGAGCGAAGGTCTCAAAAAGCCTCCTTTGTTACTGATACTTTCCCTGGATGTTTAACTCTTCTACTTACTCTGCTTTTTTAAAATCACAAGCAACTAGACATTTTTATCACTGTCAGGTCTTTTTCCGACAGTTAATACTTCAGTCCATTCTGAATGACACTAAATGGTTCTCTCTTGGTTAGAAACCATCCACAGTATCTTTCAGCAGCCAAACTAGCCAGCTAGTCTGGCTGAACTAGCTAAACAATCTGTAAACAACCACAATACTGGTAAAGTACATTCAGACTGACAATTTGTTTTCAATCTACTTCTTTTCATGTAGGCAGCTGTTTTTTAAACAGCTTCAGAGAAAACACAGAGGGCATGCCAGGGATATATGATTAGGGGAAGGGATGCTTCTTACAGGCAGATTTAAAAAAAAAAACAACACCCTATAATTAAAGCATCAAAAATAGCATTACTGATACAAGGGTCTATGGAAAACAAATAATACAAATGAATACAAGTAAAACCGAAATCTGAATAAGATGGGCAAATTCTATCCATGTCACTCTCCTGGTTGTGATACTGTACTAGTTTTGCATAATGTTACCATGGGGGGTAAGGGACAAAGTGTACAACGGATTTCTGTATTACCTCTCGTTGGCAGCTGCATATGAATCTATAATTATCTCCATAAAAATTTCAATTAAAAATATAATTGACAAGAGTGCATGGCTGGCTGAGTTAGTAGAACATGTGACTCTTCACCTCAGGGTTATAAATTCCAGCCCCACGGATGTAGAGATCTCTTAAAAATAAAATATCAGAAGAGCACATTGATGGCTCAGTCGAGTAAGTGTCTGCCTTTGGTTCAGGTCATGATCTCAGGGTCCTGGAATCTAGCCCTGCAACGGGTTCCCTGCTCAGCAGAGAATCTGCTTCTCCCTCTTCCTCTGCCCTGCCCCCCAACTCATGCACACTCGCTCTCTCTAAATAAATAAAACCTTTAAAAACATAAAATTTTAGGGGCACCTGGGTAGCTAAGCTGGTTGAGCATCCAACTCTTGATTTCAGCTCAGGTCATGATTTCAGGGCCTTGAGACTGAGCCCTGCGTCAGGCTCCGTGTTCAGAGGGGACCTGCTTTGGAATTCTCTTTCCCTCTCCCTCTGCCCCTCCCTCCCATGCTCACACTTTCGCTTGTGCTTTCATGGCTCTCTCTCTAAAATAAATCTTTAAAAAAAATTAAAATCTTAATCTGCAGAATACAGACAAAATATTTGTAGTACTTACACAGTGACAGGGATAGAGCAAATTTTTATTCTTTGTTTTTACTTTACAATGAAATACAGTATCAATTAGAATTATAAAGGTTTCTTAACAAGGTTGAAAGGACATAATCAAGACTTTGGACATTTAAAAAATATTTTATAAAATCTCAAGTAATAGGAGGAAAGTAAATACAGGACAGTTCAACAAATCACAGAATTCTACTATAAAACAAATCCTTAATTTTTAAAATCTGTATAATTGGGGCACCTGGGTGGCTCAGTGGGTTAAAGCCTCTGCTTTCAGCTCAGGTCGTGACCCCAGGGTCCTGGGATCGAGCCCCGCATCGGGCTCTCTGCTCATTGGGGAGCCTGCTTCCTCCTCTCTCTCTGCCTGCCTCTCTGCCTACTTGTGATCTCTGTCTGTATAATAAATAAGTAAAATCTTTTAAAACAAAAATAAATAAGATAAAATAAAATGAAATTTGTATAATCAAAGGGGAAGTACTACTTTCTAGCAATAAATAAACTTCCAGGAGTCATTCTCTCAAAAGGTGACATACAGGGGCGCCTGGGTGGCTCAGTGGGTTAAGCCGCTGCCTTCGGCTCAGGTCATGATCTCAGGATCCTGGGATCGAGTCCCGCATCGGGATCTCTGCTCAGCAGGGATCCTGTTTCCCTCTCTCTCTCTCTGCCTGCCTCTCTGTCTACTGTGAACTCTCTCTGTCAAATAAATAAATAAAATCTTTAAAAAAATAATAATAATAATTAGAAAAATTCATAGAAAAAATTAAAAAAAAAAAAAAAAAAAAGAAGAAGCCCTATCTTAAAAAAAAAAAAAAAAAAAAAGGTGACATACACTAGAGACCAGTACTCTGGCCACTCTGGCATGCCTTCCCTATTCCGGAAAAGGCTAAGCTATTTCTAACAGAGAGGCTCGCCCACCCGCTCCTTCAGGCCTCCCTTACCCATTCAGTGACCCCTTGCAACCAGCTTGAAGTCCAACCTTCAACACCCTCCTGGCACCCTTAAGTGTCCTTCATAGCACTTCCACAACAAGATTAATCGTTTGTGTGATGGCTTCAGCTCTCTCCTCCCTAGGACCATGAAAAAGACCACAGGTCTATGTTCCCCATCACTCCTGTCCTTGTCAGTGCCTAGCACACTGCCTGGCACCTGCAGGTGCCCAATAAACTCGTGATGAGTTACGTGCCAGAATGACTTACATGGATTTATAGGTGAGCGTCATAATGGTTTATAGGGAAAATTAGAGGACTCTCCTGTTCAAGACGAACTGTTAGGTAGATTACTTAAGTGCTGAGTCCTTCATATGGTTCATTTCATTCCACAAACATTTCTAAAGGATTTACAGAAGTATCCAATCCTACACAGCAACTAAATTCTATAGTTAGCAAGAAGCAAAACCACATGCAATTAAGATTAACTTTGGAAAAAACACCCTCAATGGCCAGCATAGAAGCCGCAGATATTTTAAAGCCCAGATCTTAACCCCTTGTTTCTCTTTCAACCGCAGCCTCCCTTCTCCTACAGGAGGTATCAAGGTGTGGTCTGCCAGGACAATGCGGTATTCAAAGGAACGTCTTTGGTTTGGGGTGGGGGGCAGGGAGGATAACACTATGTCCTGTTTAACTAAGGAAGGTTCAGTGTGTGCAAGTCCACAAGGCAATGCTGGGCCAGACACTGTGGTACTTTAGGTACTGAGAACACGAAGATGTGAAATACACGATTGCATGTTCTCAGAGGGTTCACATGCCAGCTAAGAAGGAAATAAATATACATACTCACACACACGTATATATAAAGAATAAAATAGATATAATAAAAATATAATAAATATTTAAAAAATAATAAAAACAAAAGTTACATCATATAAAATGCTAAATATTAAAAAGGGAAAGCATGCTGCAAAAAACACTATTTCGCCTCTCAGAAGCTGACGGATGTTCTTTCTAGTGGCTTTCTTTCAGTAACCAAATCCTGATTTCCCTCTAGGCAGAGGATTCCTCGGGTGGACCAGAGCCAAGAGAGCAAAACAGCTGAAGGCAACTGTAAAAGGCCAGAGACCAGGAGGGCCGAGGGCCTGGATGCCCTAAAGGAAACAGATCAGGAGGAAGGGGAAGCAGTTCAGACATACAGCCAAGAATGAAGGTGGAGGACTTGGCCATCAGCTGGATGTAAGGGTAAATCAGAGAGTCGAAGATTAGATTTTGAGTTAGTGCCACCACAGACAGATAGGTAAATATAAGTATCCCCTGATTTTATAATCACGCAATGGACTTCTCAAAGCAGAAAAAAATTCTTAGTGGTTTAAAAAAAAAAAAATCAAGCTATAAAGCAGTGGTCTACATCACAGAACAAACCTCAAAAAGCATACGAAAATCTACAGAAACCTATTTAATATAAAAAGAATGTATTAGAAAATACATAAAATCTTTTGGGTATCCCATTGCTGATCTCATTTTAAAAGAATGTAGCATATTTGCACAGGTTAAAAAAAAAAAAGACAAGTGCTTGAGTGATTTTGTGGCAAAAATAATTATATATTTTTCAGAAGAAATGCTAGGAAATTACAGAGAGAAAAATCTAAAGTCTCATTTGGGTAAGATTTGCTAAAAAGCAAGACCCATTGTTTGTAACAGCATCTATGACCAGACAACCTCCCCACCCCCCCACCCTCTTCTGTGCCCTTGATTAAGGGAGAAAAAATGCCAGAAACTTTCACCACACTATGCCAGAATGTACTTGTGGAACCATCTGTAGTTTGGGAGAGCCCCCACATTCCTCCTTCAGCTCCACCTGACCCATCTTCTTGATTACAATGTTGCCAGATGGAACCTTTCAGAAGCAGTACCTTTTAGAAGTAGTGCATCAAACCCTCCTTTCCAGGTGTGCATTACAGTGTCCCTTTCTGCTCAGAAGGGAAACAGAGCCATCTAGTCAGGGACAAAAAGCTGGGTATGAATGGGCCGAGAACCTTCAGCTCTATGGTCTCCACAAGCCAGTTCGAAAGTGCGCGAGCTGCTAGAGGGGAGGGCTCAGCCCTGTTATCTACATCAGCTAACAGCCCAATGTCCGAGCATTTTGGTAGTGTTTAGTGGAGGACAAAAATCAGGTACAGGTTGAGTTGTCTATGTGTTCAGGGAGAGGGATGTTAATATCCGCAGGAGAGGAGAGACCTGGACCACAGGCAGACGCTTTCCCACAACACTGCCAGGGCCAGGCCCTGCTGCGCCATTCAGCCCTCCCAGGTCCTGCCTGCTATCTTGCCTGGTGTTGCCAGTCCTTGCCCAAAAAGAAAGACTATCTTTGTACCATGTGAAACAGGAGTCAAGCTGTAAGAGACCATAGTCAAGACTGATCCCAAGGTTTAGCCTCTCTCCTGGCAGAAGACATCTTGGACTCTACAACACTGCAGAGGACAGTTCTAGAGTGGGTGAGTAGGAAGTGCACTGCATCACATCATGGACTATCGCAGAAAGGTCTTCTCTGAAAACAAAATCAGAACTAAAACCAAGGGAGGCAACATTCTTTATAAAAGCTGTTATTTTCTGCAATGGGATGTATAAAAGAGGAGAAGGAGATTGAAATTCATTTGGTTTATAAAGTGTAGTCATCTGGGATTCTATAATTTCTCACAGCAAAAGTAACATGGGATAACTCTGCCGCAACATTTAATTTAGAAAACCTCAAAAAGAGTATATATTTCTTCCCAAAGCAGGACAGATAGGGTATTTGGTTATAGACCGGAGACAAGCCCCTGCTCAGAAGCAACAAAATGGTAACCAAGGAAAAAAATAGGCCAATGCCAATGCCTGGGGACCCCAGAGGAAAACAAAAAGAGGGTAAGGAAAAGAGAGAGCCAGGCCCCAGAAGAGTCCTTAGGAGCTGTCATCGCTCTCCAGCCCCAGAAACTCTGGCCTAACTGTGTTCTTCTCAGTTCTTCTCTACCCCCTGCATCCTTAACTCCAGCCTGCCTCCAAAATCCACAGGCGTCCATACTACACAGAAGTGAGGAGCAAAATCACATAGAGTGCCAGTGTAGCATGGGAAGCGGAGACATTAACCCATACCCACACCCACCTTCCCCGCATGTAACCGCATACGTATTACCCCCAAGATGGACTCCGGAACGGTTCTTATTTGTAAAATCACTATTATGTGCACTACTAATCACTATCACATACACTAATTCTATGGGGAAGTACCTGTTATATTAATGGGAATATTTCAGGTGTACTGCAGATGAAAAAGTTTCCACAGGTGAGCTTGGAACCTAATCACTATTTATAACACTGATTCTATAGAAAACTGTTCCAAGTCCCAGACAACCAACTTTCAAACTTTTGAAGCAGACACATTTGTGTATTAGGGAATGCCTGTACTTTCATGCTTGGTGACCATTTTGACTCTATGCCAGCCAGAAACATCCATCTGAACAGAATTCCTGTGAGCTGACCCAAATAGGATTTAAGGGGCTGCTGTGGATGGTAATAAATTTTGAGGTACTCCATGACACAGACCACTAGCCACGGCTTTTACCCAGGCATGTCGATTTACGAAGGGCTCTATGGAGATAGTAATAATAAAAAAAAATAATAAAAACTCACCAACACAAAATTTTGCCATACACTGACCCTGCTCTACTCTACGGACATACTGTGGTAGCTTTCCGGCTGTTTATTAACCCTTCCCAACCTGCTTCAGCCTGGGCTTGCTTCTCTCGTCCATGCTCCCCACTTGGCACAGGCAGGCCATCCGTGCACCCTCAATGCAGAGGCAGCGAGCAACAACAGATGGACCAGACAGCAGAAAAGACAGTTTACTGCTGGTCTGCAGGCAGTCAAACATCACGAGGTACACGGGAGAGAACCCACAGAACTTGGTTACCATGTCTATAACCAACACCACATGCCCCGTATCCTTATAGGGAAGCAGCCTCAAGATCCAACATGCCGGTAATTGCTAGTGGTGGTTGCAGTGGGGGTGGGGGAAGCAAAGAAGGGAGAAAACAGGACAAAGAGTGCGCCTGTGGGTGGGGACTCAATGACACACAGCCTGCAACATGGGGACCGAATAAGTTTGCTTAAACCCAACACACTGGAACACAAATGCTTATTGCTTCCCACACAACCTTCAACACGTTTTATAAGACTCCTGCCAACAACCCCGTCTTTAAAGCTATTTCTACTCTGTTCTTAACTGTTCTACCTCTGACCCTTCAACCTTGTTTACAGGCATTTTTAGGTTTTAAAAAATCTCGGTAAATAGGGGTGCCTGGCTGGCTCGGTCGGTAGACCATGGGACTCCAGATCTCAGGGTTAAGCCCATGCTGGGTGTAGAGAATTACTTAAAACAAAACAAAACAAGCTCAGTAAATAACACAGAGGAGTCAGATCTGCTGCTCTCATGGACATAAGCAGAATGAAGGCAAGCAAGTGCTATAATCTAAGAAGAAATCTCTATTCCGTTTAGACTCCGTTACTCTGATGAAAGGCAATCCTGGGGCTCCAGGAAAGTAACACATCTGGAGGAAAGGCCGCTGGACCAGGAAGAGCAGGACTCCCTTTGGGTCAGAGGGGTCACGAGAGGGGTCTCAATTCACTTGAAAACAATCTTCGCCCCAAGCTGTTTACCAGAACAGTTTTAAAATAGGTGCTCAGCAAATCGCAAAACTAAGTGCTTCTATTCTAAATTTGGTTACGTTCTCGTAAAAATTCCAGTTTAAAAGAAAGACCTTCCAAAAAAAAAAAAAAAAATCAAATACAAGAAGAAGCCAAGCCAACCTTAAGTATCCCTTCTTCACCAGATTAGATGTGTCATTCCGCTCCAAGCCATAAAGCCGAGCTTGCCCAGGCAAGAGACAAGGCTTTGGCGTTTATTTTTATTCCTCTCCTCCTCTTCTCCACTCAAACAAAACCGCCTGTTTCGTAAGATCCAGAAGATGAGAGAAAGGTTAAGATCCACAAATAATGGAATAATCTTCAGGGCTGAACCAACGATCATATGTTAAGAAAAAGTAAAAAACAAAAACAGTGACTTCGTTTCAGATGCAAATGCTTCACCTGCCCCCAATTTTTTTTTTTTTTTTGCTCTGAACTTTCTGGCAAGATCCAAATCTCAGGAAATTCCAAACAAATGAAACTCTAAAGGCAATTTACTTAGGAAAAAGGCTCTAACTTTAGAGACCCAAGCACATAGCCCCCATTCCTGCCTAGTTCTGTTCTTTACAGAGTTGCACCAAACCAACCACAAAATCATATGCTAACAAGAGCTTTGCTTCCTGCAAGTTGACAACTCTCTGCTTTTAATAAATGCCTCTGTTTCCTGTCAGCATTGGTCAGTCCCGGCTACCAAACCTATGAAGTCTGAGCGAGGGAGACTTTCATACCGTGGCTGTCTCTCATAATTGGCCAGCATGCTGGAACACAACAGCTAATAAGCCACAGGGAAACTGCCCCTCCAGACTGGCATGGTCTGCGCATGGCACAGAGGCCGGGCCAGCTGAGGAAGGCAAGGACAGACCACAGATGAGACTCTGTTCCATTAGGTGTGGGATCTGTTTATGTGTATGCATGAATATATCTGGGTTTAGGCCCACTGAAATGAAATCCGAGGATACACAAGGCACTCTGAGGGAGACACCCAGAATTACACATGGTTGTCCCTCAGACTTCTAATGTCACTGGGGGAGGGAGGGTATGTCAGACACAAAAAAATAATAAAAAGCAACAAAAACAAAACAAAGAAAACAAAGTGTGTGCTGAATCGATGGTGGGTTAGTAACATATGGTCTCCACAATATTATAAACTCGATCCTCCTTATCAAACAGTTCATGAACATTTTGGGGGGAGGGGAGTGCCCAGGGAGAGACAGGATCTCTGAGTGGAGCTCTACAGGACTTCATCTCACAACCCTGAGATCGTGACCTGTGCTAAAGTCAAGAGCCAGACGCTCAACCAACTAAGCCACCTAGCCACCCCAATTTGTGAACGTTCTGAATAGCACAGCTCATCCACTTGTTCAGGAACAGCTTACTGGGCACCTTCCATATGCCAGGTACAATGAGGGGTACTAAGAGATACAAACGACTCAGACAAAAGCAGTCCCGACTCATTTTTAAGACTTGACAGGTGACTTGGAAATTTGTCAGTGAACAGGCAACTAAAGGACAGTGGATAGGACTACAGCACAGCCACACAACATGCTACGAGAAGGGAAATACGGGGGTCATGGGAGGACCTAGAAGAGGTACCTAACTTGGATCTGGGGAAAGGGGAGTAGATCTAGGGAAAGAGGTACCTAACTTGGATCTAGGGAAAGATGTGACTGAAAGGAAGAACTAGAAGTAGCAAGGTAGAATGTTCTAGGCAGAGGAAACAGTACACGTAAAGGCTCTGGGAGAGACAGAGAACATTGCCATTTCAGGAACTAAAAGTGTTTTGAAGGCTGCACCAGACTGCGAGAATGTGCCCGCGCATGCTCTGCATTCAAGGGCCATGACTACTTCCTGAGTGAGGAGCTGAGACAGCCCCGGAAGAAACAAAGAGTCAGATGAAAAGGAGCAGTGCGGGGGGACCCCTGACGAACGTCCCCAGTAGAGGATCAGAGAAGAAGCCCAAAAGGGAGAGCAAGGATGAGCTAGAGAAACGGAAGCTATAAAAAGAAAAAGGAAATAATAAGAGCAAGTAATGGAAAACAGAGGCTAGAGAAAAGTGAAGAAGCAAACGAAGGTCAGCCATGTTAAACGGTACCACGGTAAGAATGCAAAGAATCCCCTAGAGTAGCGACAAGGAAGCCAGCAGTGACATTCTCGGGAGTTACCGTGTGGCTCGGGAGGGTGGAACCTAACTTCCTTGAGTCAAAGTGACTGGAAGGTGAACAATGGACACAGTGACCTATTTATTTCGAACACTTCGACTGGAGAAGGAAACTAAAGAGCAGTGGCTGGAGGGAGAGTCACAGCTGGAGGAAGCCTGAGTTTAAATGGCTCAAGTAGGAGGACAACAGAGAGGGAGGGTTAGGGACACATGCCTAAAAGGTCACTAACCTTTTAGGGCAAGATGCCTTCAACAGGTGAGATGGGACAGTGTCAAGACAGCACCTAAGGGCTGCCTCAGACAGGAACGAAGGGCCCCTTCTGCCCGTCAGAGAAAAGAGGCGGGAAGGATGGCAGCTGAGTTTCAGACCTGACAGCCAGAGGTTGGGGGAGACAGATCTAGGCTGAAGACTGGATTTCTAGCAGCTCAAGTGGCAAAACTGGCTGATTTTCTCCACCAGGAAGATTTTCTTCCCCTAGCATTTAGGAGCCTGAGCGCAGGGAGAGAAAGGCTGGTCCGGGGCTGGAGCAGGTCATGGATGCTGATAGCAAGCAGATGGGCAAAAAGGCTAGGATCGTCGGAGAGACAGCATTTCCCGTCCTGACCACTGTGGAAGAAGGGGAGAGAGGACCTGGGGCTGGGAAAGGAGCAGCTGGAAATCTGGATCAGGACAAAAGCCAGAGATGGGGAAGTAACTGAGTGAGGGAGTGTGGAAGCACAGGAGGCCGGGACCGCAGAGCACAGGGTCTGAGTGTGAGGATGTGTGTCAGGGAGAGAAGATCCCGAGGACCCGGCCTTGCCCACGGGAGGGAGGCAGCGAAGAGAGAGGGACATGCGGTTTCCAGGGATGAGGTGGGCATGCTGGGTGGACTGCCCACATGAACAGTGACATGGCCCAGGGGTGACAGCAGCCTTGGAACAGAAGACCCACTGTGAGTCAGGTAAATTAAGAGGAGGAGGCAGGGATGGGGGTGGGGCAAGAACTTAAACGCTTCCCCACTATGGCAATTTATTGACTAGGAGGAAATCTTAACCAACTCCTAAGATTAAGATACACCCCCCCCTCCCCTCCAACCCCAAGTGTTTTTACTTTCCTTAGCAAATATAAAGACAAAGGATAATCAATGAACCAGGAGTCTTATCCAGAGTCTGGACTTCTATAAAGAATTCCTTTTTATAATATTTCTTATTCACTTCCACCTTAAAAATGGTTGCTTCCCCTACCACACCCTGCAATATTTTGGCCATTTAATGGCTATGTTTTAGTGATTCCGTTGAGAGGCTTGTGAACCATTCTTTTTCTGCCCCACACATCTACTTCTGCTATGTTCTACAGACATGGATATGATTTCAAAATAAAACCAGAAACCACACACACTCACTTAATCATCCCGCTCACCATTAAAGAAGAAACAGTCAAAATGCCTTTTTTTGTACTTAGTCATCCCTTAGTAAAGAAAACTCTCCTTTTCAGATCTTTAATTAGTGATCAATGACTTTTTTTTTTTTTTTATCACATGCAGGACTTCTGCACATAATCTTCACAGCTAGAATTAGAAGAGAAAAGGGAAGAGGACTCACAACACCATAATGATACCAATTCTGACCACTTCTACACAGCAAGGAGCACAGTAAGCATGTGAATGAGAAACAGGCAGTAACCGGTAAATCCTTCAGAATTTCTCAAGATGAACATTTCTGTGTCTAAACATAAGCAACTGTAGTCTCAGAATTTGTAATCATATCCAAAGTGTTTAAATGCCTAAAAATTAAAGCCTATTACTCAGCCATTTAAAAGTAGGATAATTATCAGCAAATTTAAGTTATTTTATAAGGTACTTGACTTGAAAGAATCACTCAAACAAAGCCATCTGTGTACCAAAAGCTGCTAATAAACAGACCACATAATGGGATAAGCCAGCCAACATCATTAAAAATATCCTTTAAAATCCACAATGAATAACTGAGACCTTTAATCTCATAGTGTCAGCTGCAAATCAGGGGTCTAACCACGTAATTTCAATTTATTCATAACAAATCAGGCTTATACTTAAAGATTCTTATAAAGAATCTTTATTTTGCCTATTAAAATATATAATAATTCTGCTAGTTGTACAGACTGAGGAGACTGCATAAAATCTACAGCCAAGTCACTGATCACGGCAGTCAGTACCGCACTGACTTGCCAGCTAAGTGCAGCTCACTGTGGCTGGTGCGCCCTGGCTGCAAGCTGACGGCACACCAACCTCCTCCTGAGGAAGACACCTACACAGATAAGTCAGTGCACGGTGGCACGCGGTCAATGCCATGATGTGACCTCCATTATGCCATCCTATCAGAAGGGTTCAGAGGCTATTAGTGCAGTCAAGGTAAGAAATAATGGCACAGGAAACAAAGGGAGAAAGGAACTACATGTGGGAGGGCATAAAATGCACAAGAAATGTGTGCTAGGGATGGAAGAAGGGTTAAAATCGAAGAGAAAGGAAGTTACATACGTTTCCATGTTCTCAAACGCAGGTAATGTTAACACTTAATATGAAGGGTAAGGAGGAACCCAGATTCGGGGTCTGGAGAACATACAGGGCTTGCTCCTGCTTGCTTGTGGGATCCCCACTTAGACATTACTTTTATAGATTGTCCTTCCTTACCTGACAGCTCCTCCATCTGTTTTTCCTGCTCTCAAGTGTGCCCTGGGCCTGTGAGAGTTTTTATCACTCTGAACTGAGACCATCTCTATTCAGCCCCTTTGCTGGCCGGACTATAAAGCCGCCAAGGGCGAGGACCAAGTGTGTCTTCTTAACCACTATCCTCACTGTCTATCTAGTGAGGCCCTAGCACCCAGAAGCTGTTCATGTATTTGCTGAGTGACTGAATGAATGGACCCTGCCTGCAAGAAGCTTACAATCTAAAACAGAGAGGAAATGAGGTGGATTAAAAATTTCATGGAGAAATTGTTCTTTAGGTTTTCATTCCATATATACAAAAAAGTATAAAATGGCTAATGCCATCCTGTCACATGATGTAGGGGTACTAAAATATTGAACTGGTTTGGGGATCCCCTTTTGGGATTCTGCTTTGGGGGGAAAGGTACAAAACTTAGAACAAAGACCTTGACTGTTTAATAATGGTAAAGAATCTTCCCTGTTTGTTCTAATTTGTCATATACAACATTATCTCTGTGGAATAACAGATGCTCAAGAAGGATCAAAGAAAAAAAAATGACCTACAATATCACACGTCCTTCTGCTCCTGAACAAGGATAGAGACCTTAACAACACACATTCTCTATAACCTGCGTATTTATTTTACTTGTATCATGGCTACCATTTATTTCATTCCTGGACAGAATAAGGTAGAGAAGCCATATAATCAGGAGTTCAGACCTGTGACAAATGGTCTCATCCCTAACCAAGTCATTAAAAACACTACTTCTTCGGTTTCTCAATGCAAGCGTATTTGTGCAACTCATTCTTTTTATCAAGTCCCAATTTAATTTCCATGTTGGTCATCAAAAGCAGTTCGCGGAAATAGCTGAACATGGGACAAAAATACCCTTACACTCAGTCACCCAAGGTGGAAAAAAATGGTGGCAGCTTCCAACTTCCTCAAAATAGTAGGAGGGGCTAACCATGAAGAGGGGAAGGGGAAGGGCCAGAAGAAGCACCTGGTTCAAGATTTCATCCTGGATGTTAACATCAAGGGCTTTCTCCTCGGCATTTTCCGACTAGCCACCAAATTTGCCTCTGGCTAGTCTTCCCTTGCTTTGATCTTCCCTAATGACAGTGTACCAGCTACTTAGCAAGGCTAAACATCTTTTTAAAATCATCTTAATTCTAATACTAATATCAAATGCCAAGGAAAAACCCAACTTGGACTAGAAGCTGCAAACTCAAGAACATCCAAGAGCTGGGCGGTTCGTGTAAGGGAGGGCGGCGAGACCTGCCGTGGAGCTGTGCTAAACTGAAGCACACACACGTGTGTGTCCGGCAGGAGGGGTGCCCCTAGCAGACCACGGCCAAGGTAGGCTCAGACAGGGTAGTCTTCAGATTTTTCAAGAGAATACCAGAAATCCAGGTTTGTATGTAACTTCTCCTGATTTAGAAACAATGACAAAAATTTAAACTCCTTCTAAAAAAACAAACAAATGAAAACACTGTGTGGACCAACCAAAACAGGACTGTGGGTGGCCAGTCTGACATCTAGGAAAAGAGGACAGAAAACTGAGTCAAGGTCTAAAACTACAAACTATCTCTTCTATGTCCTAACAAACCAGGAGACCTCGCACAATTCCTTGTCTCTCTGCGGCCGAGCACCGGCGTGGGCGTGACCACAGTGCTGCTATCAGGCTGGACTGCGGACACGGGCGATCTGAGCAGAGAACATCAAGGCTCTGATACCTAATTTTCCTCCTAAAACACTGCCTGCTGTCAAAGACCAATTTACGGTGCACACTATATGGCAGGGCGTGTAAAGCACTTTGCGCAGTGCCTCGAGCACAGAAGAGATTCGATCAATGTTCTCTGTTTACTGTGCTCTATTACAAATGAGGGTAGAACGTGGGTCAGACCATGCACTTCTCCCTTGAGCAGGAGGTATTAGTCCAATTACAAAACCCAATAATCCTTTTTAGACATAAAAAGGATTTCTAAGGAGAGCTTCTAAGGAAACAGCACTCATCAATGGTACGTAGTTATTTTACGAAACAAGTGGATTTACACCCTCACTGGGCAATGTTAATTATTTTTAAGAACATAATAATCGATTTTTAAAGTTTTAAGTGGAGTTAATTTGGAAATGTAAAGCTCCATCTCACTATTAGGTAAGGGGGAATCACATAACATATAAAGCTACCAAGTCCAGCAAGAGTAGGACACAAAGCCCCATGTTTTCCAGAAAAGCTGCCCCATCCTCCTGGCTCCTCGTGTGACTGTGCACTTGTAGAAAGTTAGCTTCGAGTCATGCTGTAAGGCTATCTCATCTAATCTCCGCATTTTACACATCCTGCGTGTAACTCTTTCAAGGTCCCACAACAGTCGAAGGCCGACTGAGAACCCGGACCCAGCCGTGTTTTTCCATGACCTCACAAATCCCTGGGGAGAGGTCTATTCAGGCTGGATGGTTAAGGGTGGTAGCCGGGCAGCCTGGGACTAACGCCTGGAAACACAACTGTCCTGTGTGCAACTGACTAGCGCTGGGGAGAGATTTAAGGCCCAGCCCTTAGGAGCAAATGGCCCTATCCACCGTGGGCACAGGGTGGGGAAGGTTTCCGACACACAGCCAACCAGAGCCTCGCTTCAGCAGTACACCTCAGGGTCCATCACGCTCTTTTAAAAATCCTCGAATATCAACGGTGCCCTTTTAGCCACCAGCTTGGAGCAAGAGTTCCAAACCTCGATGAAAGGATCTAATTCACGCACCAGAAAAGGGGAAATGTCACTAAGCAGAGGAATTAATGATTTTAAAAGAATATTACTATGCTTCAAACTGTCCAACTTCCAAGGCACTGAGAAAGTATTTTGTGAAATGCAGGCCAGTGGAGAATATAGATTGTGTCCTACATTCAAAATCTTTCTAGAAAGCATGTTTTAATGTCAAAGGATATTAAAGCAAGCTGTGAACAGGAGACTAAAATTAGCTCAAACCACAAATAACCTAACACACTTATCACTTCCTTATGATCAACCTACAAAAATCAACATTAAAAGCATTTACAAAACTAAGGGTGTGATGCCAATTTACACCTTTAACTTCAGCTGCATCCTTGCTTCTTTCCAAAATACACCTGACGTGTGAACATTACCAAAAAGTGACAATTTATTAATTTGAAGACAAGCAGGAGGGAAACCATTAGAGCTAAGTTTTGCCCTGTCAATACAACAGCACGAACCAGTTCTTAAGTGGTTAGAATGGTAACCACCTCCTCAAACTGAAGATAGGAAATTCTAGGGGACGGACCACACCCATCTCCAGCTGCATTTCACCCGGAGAACTAGGGACACACCGGATTCTTACTTCTAACCAAAGCTTGGCTCCATCTCCTAAAAACTTTTATTTCCTACTTTTTTTTTTTTGAAGATTTTATTTGACAGACAGAACACAAGTAGGCAGAGAGGCAGGCAGAGGGAGAGGGAGAAACAGGCTCTCTGCTGAGCAGAGAGCCCGACGTGGGGCTCGATCCCAGGACCCTGGAATTATGACCTGAGCCGAAGGCAGCCGCTTAACCGACTGAGCCACCACCCCAGCACCCCTATTTCCTACTTTCAAAAACAACATCTTCTTCCAACAAACCAAGTCTGTTGGGAAACACAAAAGTTTCCTGTCATCAAGTGGTGGAGCAAGTTGCAAGAGGAAGCTCCGTTGACAAATACACGTCCATAAAAAAACCAACAAAACAAAAGCAAGCAAACAACAACAACAAAAAACCCCAACTAGGTTGGTTAAACTTCTACAGTGATTCTCTCTGCACAATGACTATGTTTTGGTAAGTTTTCTGGGGAGAACACAAGCTCACAAAAAATGGAAACAAGTGGTTAAGGAAAGGTGAGGTAGGACCTGCCAACGGCTCCGCGCGCTCCACGCTGCCGTCACTCAAACGCTCAGAAGCATCCTTCCTCGCAGGCAGAGAATTAAGGGGGAAAGCAGCGGACCTGGGTGCTGCGACAAGAACAGAGGAAATGAAATACCAGTCACGACACTGATATTTGCAGGGCATGCTGAGAAAACTGTTAGTGGGATGTGAAGGACTATTTAGTATACTTTGACAGAAGTGGTATCATGATGGGTGCATAAAAAATCCACTGAAACCCAGCATCACAGGGATGTGGCTTCTCAACGACTGTTCAGAAGACGTGACCAGCTCTCCCCTACTGTAGCTAAATCACTGGGTGTGCAGGGGACGGCTCCGGGAACGTGGCTTTGGGCCTGTAAACCTGATGTGGCTTAATGCAACTTCCTGACCTTACCCCATTCTGCCGCACCCACTCCCTCACCCCATCCCAGAGGAGGATGACCCCAAAGATCCCGGCAACAGGGAGCTGGTCTCCAGGTCAGGCAGAACAACAATGGCGATGCTCCTAGATTCTCCTAACTCGCTCCTAGATTCTCCTAACTCTAAGATGCCGTTAAGATACACTCCTATGGGGAGGACAAACAAAGCCAAACAACAAAGACACACAAAACAAAATACCCTCCCCCAAAGAAGACCACAAAGTATCTTCTTAGAGGCACCTTCTCTCCCCGCATAAGTGAGCCACACAAATATTTATGACCCAGTGAAGGCATTTCTTTCCTTGGCCCGTGCAGAAGCAAAGTAAGCCCTATTTGAATAATGAAGCAGGACAAAATCTAAAAGAGATAAATATAACAGTGACAAATGTGTAACCATCAAGGGAATTTGAAGTTGTTTTACCACATTCCGTGAAATGCAACTTGCCTATTTGTTCTCTTGAGTGAAGTTATATTGAGAAGTGATTTCATCCACAGGCATTTTTAAGTAACTTCTTGTTCTTAAGAGAACTCCAACTATTTGGAATAATTACTTGATGTTCGCTTTCCTGTAAGCAATTCGCCATAGTGTATAATTTTCTGAGTAATCAGTACTCATCAGAATAAAAACTAGCTAAGCTGTTCGGTGAAACTTAGTGTGGCAATTGTAAAATGAGATTCCTCAAAGGGAAGAGATACACCAATAAGAAGCCCATTAAGTAAGAAAAAAGGTCAGGGGAAAAACATTTGATGAGAATAACGGATCAGGAACACTTTTTCCTTCTCCAATCACTAACTAATACATTTAAAGAAATACAATTTTGGAAACCTAGTTTTGCTATGCTCATCTTATCTTTGCAAGCGGTGTCGCTTGCCCACAAAAGCCACAAACACAGCCGAGGTTTTTTTTCTCCTTCTTCGTCTATAAAAGAAAACATGCCCCACTCAGTCTTTGGGAAGAAGCCTCGGCAAGTAAAAGAGAAGGAGCCCAGGACACAAGCCCACCTGGGTCCAAAGGTTTCCTTCAGCAACTGGCAATCCCTCAATTAGGATCTGGAATTTCTGGGCACTGCACCAGATTCAGAGTACGAAGATATATACACATATACATTTATTTCCAGGGAAAATATAGACTTTAAGTGTCTCTTTGCTAATAAGCCATGTTTACTCTGTGAGTCCATATGGCAAAAGTAACTTCTTGAAGCACCAGTTCGATCTAATTACCCTGGGCGATGTGGAAAACATACTGCTTCACTAGAATCACAAGCATTCAGAACTGCAAATTCAATCACGTCACAATTTTTTTTTTAAAAGATGAAAAATCAGTCATTAGTCGCTGTTACTTTGTCTGCAGTGGGACCCATATCACATCGCATCCCATCAATGGATATGGGGGACTAGACTTTTCTTGGACTATTTATTTCAGGGGGGAAAAAAAATCTTCCATGTGAAATGGTCTTGTTTCCAGTTTTCAGACATTCAAAATTTATAAACTGTCAGTATGATACTCGTGATTATGTCAAGCTGCCTAGCTGAAAGGGCAGCAGCGAGTGAACTGTGAAGTCCACTCCTACCAACGACTATTTCTAAAGCGCTGGAGACTTGGGTACTTTCTTCTCAAACATGGCAGCTGTTAAACGATCACACTATTCAGATGAAGTTTAGACCAGATGTAGGTTTCTAAAATTACATCATAAAGGGCAGCTACTCTTGGGTACCTAGCTGGGGTTGAATCTTTCGTAAATTCTCAAGAATCAGTTCCTCTATCTTTTACGGGAAAAACCACCCAATTGCTACTTAGAGAAAAACTGCGAGCACATTGCATATGTCAGTGCTACTCCTTTTCCCACATTACTAAATCAAATGAACCCCACTTATTACAAATGTTTGGTACTTCTTGGGGTGGGGGGAAGAAACTCAATTCTTTTGAGTTGTTAACTATACTCACAAAACTCATACACATTTTGAAGTCTAACTGTACTCACCAACACCCACACCTTACAAAACTGAGTAACCACTGCAGTGTTTACAAGGGTGACTTCAGGAACATTCGATTCTCTTTGTGAGTACATTAAAGACTCTTTATTACTTGATGTGAACTCTGTGATCAGTTAGGCCAGGATCATTTTTACCAAGGAAGGGACTGAAGAAGAAAGGAAGGGGCCCAGTTACCATGGTTAGTGACAGAGCTGGGACCAAAAAAAAAGCGAAAGATTCAACTACTCTCCTGGCCGGAAGGGTGGTCTGATCAAAGACCAAAAAACATTTGCCTTTACCATTTATACTTAGAGGGGGGGGGGGGGGGGAATCACACTTTGTAAGGGTTGTTACTTTATGGAGAACCATATTTTATATTCCATAATCAAAAATATTTCACAAAACAACCACATGCAAAGCCCTTCTAGAAGGCACATGAGAGCAAGTCAAGAGGGATAAGGACTAAGTAATTCTTAGAGAGAGCACCTCCAATTCTCCTATTAAGTTCGCCTTAGTCCAAGTACAAATTTGCTATTAAATGTAAAGTTCCTATAAAACGAACTGGTGGTATCAGCTTCCACTAGGTAAGAATTCAATCCTTTCTTCCAAGCCACCACAGCAGACAGTATGAAACTGCTTCAGTCGGTCATACCTTAAAATGTGATTTTCTCCAAGAGTGACCTCTGCTACCAGTACTAATGCAGGCTAATCTAATTGTTTCTACCATTCCTTCCCCTCCTAGAATGGGAGCTAGGAAATAGGTCTTGTTTGTCTGTATACCAGCCTGGCAGAGAGCTGCCAACCAATTTAATCCCAACATTTCTTGGGCACTTTGTGCCAGGTGCAGAGGACACCAAGATGAACGAGAGAAGGAAAAGCTGACCTCAACAGCTTGGACTCAAGAGAACACAGGCCCTGACAGAAACAGTGCCTTTAAGAGCAGGGTTTTAGATGAGATGGGTATGAAGCTGTCTGGAAACACATACGCAGGGGAGAGAGCAAAATCCAAAGCGAGGAGGCGCACATTTGAGCTGGGAGACGTGAGCCAGACCGTGGGAAAGGCAGCCTGGACAGAGTGTTAAGCCAAGAAGAGGGAAAGCTAAGCATGAGTTAGTTTGGAGGACGCTGCACCTTCTCGTGTGGCTAGAATAGAATGTGCATGGGAGGGGTGGGTGCAGCTTGGCTGCCACACGAAGGAGTTTGGACCGGACAGGTATTTCAAAAGCACTAGAAGTAGTTTGACCAAGTGACAGGATCAGGTCTGTTCTTAAGACAGTTATTCTAGGGATAAGGTCAAGAATATACAGGGTGGGTGGGGGAAGATGTGAAGAGACTGTGAAGGGACCGTATTAATTCGTTACCAGCTGCCCTCGTTTCTGTGGTGTGAAATGAAAAATGACAAGTGTCTCACAGGCAAAATTTGAGAACCTACACCGGTGGGGTGGTAGAAGGGATGCCATGGCCAATCAATGAAATATGGTAGAGAGAATCAAGGACTATGCTCAGTGCTCAGGGATATTCAAAACATGTACCTGAAATGACTGGTACCAGACTACACGGTCTTGGACAACGGCCTAGCTAGACTTCCCAGCTCCCCCCAGAACACAGGCAGTAGGAAGAAACATGCCCAGCCTATTTGTCAGTATTGTCTGGTGACAAATTAAGCCACAAATGAACAAACTGACAAAGTAACAAAAATGAACAAATTCACGTCAACACGAGGGAGGGACAGCAGCTTGCATCTGTTGCTGGCAGGAAGGTTTAGAAGAAAGTACCTGCTTTATAAAACCACGGCGTGGGACAAAAACTGCCAAAAGCATTCTGCAGTATAGAAATCAGAAAACTGACAATTCACAAAGGGGGCCAGGGGAGAAAAAGAAAAGGCACAACTATTTCAGCAGTTGATAGTCTGAAAAACCCTTACAGGGGCATTTTTAAATGTATTTCTATCGTGAAATTCAGTATACACTCAATTACATTATTCAGTACCAGGTATGGAATTTAGGGGAGCCATTCATGCTGAAATGCAAACGCAGTGAGGAAGCTGTGGAGCCCAAGGGCAGATCACCAGCAACTGACAGTCGTCCGCATCACCGTGATCCCCGGGCTGACTTTTCAGAGCCATCTGATACAGTTTACCTGCTTCCAAAAGTACCAAAGTGTACCTATAGATATGCCAGCGAAGCCAAAGAAATACTAATAGCAAGAAGTCCTCCCCTCCACTGTTTCTACCAGTGCTCCCAGTTACATTGAGTCCAATTACAAGGTCTTCCCACCATTTCCAAAGTGGTGGCCAGACACCTAAATTTAGTCCACTCAAACCAGGGCTACACAAGAACATTTAGATCTAATGGGTCACTCAAAATGACTAGAACTTCCCAATCTCTCCATGTCATTTCCGTTTGTCATTTTTTTTTTAAGTGGAGTGAATCATAGTGTATAGATCTTTTTCCTCTGCACAAAATAGTTTCTCTCTGAAGAGAATGGTACTGATATAAAAATTACAACAAAATTTTAACATTCATCTTCTTGGACTGTAACAATGTAAGCTGTACCCAGCAGCAAGGAATTTGGGTGAACTACTGTTATAGCATGGTTTAACCTAGTCAGGCATTTGTTCGTATTTCATAATGAAAGCAGCTATAAAAACAAATGTCAATTGGAAGAGCAGCCCACTTTACAAAGCTTGTCTCTAACATGGAATAAATCTTGACTTCAAGTCACGAGCTATTGTTGCAATCGTCTTTATCTGAAACAATCACATCATTCACACTGAAAAATAGTGAACAGTGTCAGAGAATCGAAGAACTGGAGATGAAACCAACAGCAAAACACCTGACCCAAACCTTAAACTACAAACGGAGGGCAGCTCACTAGCTATTTTCATTCATTCCAGCCCTCTCCTCTTTCATTCCAGCCTTGGAAAACCAATCCCTTTCCCGTGTCTGCCATCTCTCCCCTCTTCTGGACAGCCAGACCAACTCAAACTCCAGGCTCGCTAAGTATGACTTTCACTTTTCCAAACAGGCACACAATCACTTAAATGACAGAAAACAACTTTTAAAGCCATCTAATAGGCTAGCACAGCTGACTTTTTATATATCTAAATGCTGATTAGTATCTATGGGCTTAACAATTAAAAACACAGTTATGCTCACTTTCTCAAAGTAGGCTAGCACAGAATCTTTGCCCGAACGTTTGTTTCCTAAGCCACCACATTCCTCAGCATTCAAGCCTAATGCACCCTTTGTTCTTCTCCCAATTGTTTCCAAGCGTTTGCATCTTTTTGTTTTAGTTAGGAAAGAAGTATAGTGAGAAATAACCGCACAGTCTCACTTACAAAGTTGTAAGCCAAAATTACCTATTATTTTTAAAATCACAACAGACTGCACAAGCTCAAAATGACTTTGTAGAGGGCTGCCCTCACTGTGACATGCTATAAAATATTAATTTTTTTACTTCCATTTCCTACCAATGATGAACACATTTCTTTGAATTCTTGAAAAATAATGGTTTTGGGAAATTGACACACACTTTGGGAAATTTGCCACTTTAGACTCAAGGTCGTTTGAACTCTATTTAAAAATGCCATGGTTGCCCAATAAAGAACTACTGTTAAACCCCAAAAGGAAAGGAGATTCTGATTTCAATTTTAGAAAAGAAATGTATCTGTATGGTATAGGTGAGAAAGCCTATAGTGGACAATTCTCTAAAATAAAAAGGAACCACCTCCAGGAACATGCAATCCACCAAGAAGCTGGGAAAATCTCAACACACTGCAGTGTGGCTAACTCCTGGCGTTCAAATGTGGTAGCCACACATAAGAATGGTGAGGGAAATTAACTGAGAACCAACATGCTTCATGCTGGGACGTGCATAACACGGCTTTAACAATGCTTGGATGATAGGTTCCCCACTCTGCCCTAAAACAGTAAGAAATAAAATTCAACCAAGAACTGTTTTTTTCCTCCCCAAGAACTTTTTATAATATGAATTTGCTGTTGCCAACTTAGTTTCAGTACCAAAGATTTTCCCCAGTGCTTCCTAGAGGCCAGCTCCACTTGTGATGGGATATATTCTAATCAATACTTCAAACCAACAGTTTTTTCATTTAAAGCCACTTGAGACTCTACTGCATTAGATTTGATGTAGAAAATCTGTCTACACATTCTTAAAATTACTAGTGGAATTCATTCAATCAACTCAGAGATGAGACAATACAAATTTCATATATTGATTCAGCACAGTTATACAGATAACAGTGGTTAAAAATACTAGTCTATTAGAAGTTAATATCCATTACAGTCCTAGTAAGAATCCTGTCAAATAAGCTTGATGCAAATCCACATGAAGCCAGGCCTGCCAAAAAAAGGCTTTTGTTAGTCAAGCATACCAAAGAACTGCTTAAAGCTTTCTTCCTTTTTAAGTGGAGCTCAAAATAGATTTTAATACTACCAGCTGATGGATCTCACAATTTGCCTTTTGAGCCTATAAGCTGAAAACAGAATAAAATGCATTCTCCCTTCACACAAGTAACAAAAATCTCCCTATTCTGTCCATCGCCTATTTAAGATACTGAGCGTGGTTTTGGTTAATCCTCACAACCCCCGCAATGACATTTAATCAGGAGCTCATATTTTCTTTAGAGGATTTAGCTGCTTATGAAAGCAGACCTTCTCGTGTTGTTAATCTGATGCTGCAGACTGGTGAGAAACCCTACCTTCCTAACTTTTTTTTTTTTTTTTTTAATCTATGAACCACGTAACCCACAAGGAGATGAAGACTGGGAGGACTCGATTATCTCAACCAGGACAAAAAGGATAAGATGCTCAGTGGGGAGAGAAGCTGTTTTAGAGAGGGCCAAAAAAAAAAAAGTTAACCTTCCCGGTTTCCTGCCCGGAAGGGTATTATTTTGTCCCCAGAGGAGTGGGTTTTGCAGGTCTTCTGGCTGAAAGGCACTTTGGTCGGATCATCTCAGGGCTCGCCCCTGCTCCCCATTCAGCACAGAGAGCAGAAGTCTCTTCCTCTGACAGATCCTCCCTGGCCCCCCTTGAGGCGGTCCACCTTCCAGGCAGTGACTCTACCCCGTTACGGTGTTTTGTTTTCCTCACCGCATCTGTCCCAATCTGAAATGATTTGCTCATGTGTTTGACTGCCCTATTCGACTCCAAGCTCCGCGAGACATAGGGTCCTGTCTGTCTTGTTCTGCAAACACTACTTCCAGCGCCATGCCCAGCACGGAACAGGCAGGCCGATTCATGTTCACGAAATGAATGAACAGGAAGGGGGGAGAGGGCTGTCATCCTTGGGACTTGACACACACTGAGACGAGGGGAGAGGAAATGTGAAGGAGGGGGGGGGGGGAGTAACCCTTTCCCCCCAGGGAGACAAAGGAAGAGAGTCTGAGGTGGTCCAGTCTAGAAAAGGAAGTAGTGGGGGTGTTCCATCAACCCCAGGGGACAAAGGGTGGATAAGCAGGGGGGCGGGGTCAGGGTGCGAGGGATTAGCGCTGAGAGCCCCGACCGGCGGCCTCCGGCCTTGAGGATATAAGGTGGGTGGGGGATCAAAGGGGTTTGAGAGGCCCGGGAGAGACGCAGGCCCACCCGGGGGACAAAGAGAGAGGAGGCCCGCCTCGGCCGCCGTCGGATCGAATCCTCACGCTGCAGGGCCGAGGCAGAGGGCGAGACCCAGAGGGAGGGCCGGGCCTGGGGGTCTGAGGGGAAGGTTCACGCGGCCTAAGCGAGGGGCCTGCCGCGCTCCGGGGCGCTAACCCCACCTGGTAAATGGCCGCCCAGCTCCCGGCCTTGTCGATCTGCTCGAACTCCTTTTCCATCTCCATGACGGCCCAGGGCGGCTGCTGCGCCTCCTCCGGGGCCCAGTGCACTGCCTGCCGCTCTAGGCCGCGCCGCGCTCTCGGCTCTTCAGCACCGCTGCAAGCCTCTACTCCCGCCGCTACTGCCGCCCTAGCCGCCGCTGCTTCTTCATGTCAACCCGGCAGCCGGAAGTACGCACCGCGCTGCCTCAGGCTCCGCCCCCCGCGTGAGAGAACCAATTAACATTCGAAAGTGTCGGCAATAACTTCCGCGGGGCGGAGCCGGGGGGAGGTGCTGGGGGAAGTGGCCTCAGCCCCGCGAGACGTCAAGCGGCGTGCGTTCTCTCCTCCCCACGCGGGACTCGGGGCTTGGGCGTGGCTCACGCCGGTTGCCTGGGCGACCCTGGGAGCCCCGCCCACGGAGCGTGGGTTTGCAAGACCGGGTGGGTCTTGGGTTCAAGCCTCAACGCAGCCAGTTGAGTTACAGAGTGACCTTGAAGAATTATGGATCTGTCCTGCCGCGCCGGGACCGGCCTCAGTGCTGCAAGCTGGAGTGTGGGCCGAGGGCTGCATGCCTTCTCCTCAGGCCAAATGTCCAGCCCCTTTTTCTTTTTCGAGGGTACTGTCCTTATCTGAGACGCAAGGTTTCTGTTTGAGGTCTCCTATCCTGGGCACTGCAAGAATGAATGGATTGGGGTCTTGGAATGATTTTCAATATTTCTCAAAGTAGCAAGGAAATCCTGCTCAGACTGGACTCAGTGGAACACAAATTACGTGGTACATTCATGTATTAAATAATGCAGATTTCTAGAAGCACCTTAAAAGGATTCAGATACCAGGAATCTGTATTTTTCACCAGCAACTCTAGCTGTTATACCTGTGGTCCTTCAAGCACATGTGAGAAAGGCTGGTCAGGTTGCCTTCCTCTGTGGTTCCTACTGTAAGCCATCCATTTCTGGGCCTGGCACATTATATAGAGATTGTGAGCTCCATGGGGTCAGAGGACCTAGAGAACCGAATCATCTCTTTTTCATTGTTCCCATCTCAAGCCTGCCCAGGGAAGCTGCCTGATGGCACTGGTTGAATCCCAGATCATCCCTTGACGGCTTGTGGCAGGCACTGTGCCTGGCATTCCAAGTACACGTTCTCATTTAATTTCTACAACAACCCTACAATATAGGCACGATTATTATTCCCATTTTATAGATGAGGAAACTGAGGCACAGAGAAGCAAAATCACTTGTCCTCAGTAGCATTGCACATTGGCACAGAAGCCAAGATTCTCACTAAGTCTGCAGGGGAGACTCAGGCTCAAAGAGCCAAGCGGCCGAGGTCCAAATTCTAGCTCTACTAAATAGCTAACTCGCAACTTTGAGCAAGTTATCTAACCTCTCTCTGCTTTTGTTCCCTCCTTTGTAAAATGAGGACCGTAAAAGTACCCACCTCATAGAGATGCGTGAAGATTGAGTGAGTATATATATTGCTATAGATCTTGCTTTTAGTATAGTCAATGGATGGATCAGCACGTAATTAGACCACATTATTATATACTTTCAAATAATACCAAATAGGGAGGTAAATGAGTGATTACTGAATAAGTGCAATTGGTTTGATAACCAATGTCTTTATTTTTTTAAGATTTTATTTATCAGAGAGAGAGAGTGTGCACAAGCAAGGGGAGTGGCAGGCAGAGGGAAAAGCAGGTTCCCTGCTGAGCAGGGAGCCTGGTGCAGGACTCTATCCTAAAACCCTGGGATCATGACCTCAGCCAAACCCAGATGTTTAACCGACTGAGCCAACCAAGCATCCTAGCCAATGTTTTTAGAAGTTCAGTATTCCGTAGCGGGTGGGGGGGGGGGGGAATTAACCAAAGATGCCCATTCTGGTGAAAAGTTGGAAAGCCCTACACTTGGCTAAATGCCTAAATCTTAGCCATTTAGGTGATTCTCCAGTCTCCTGCTCTCTTCCTGCCCTTATTTCTTTGAGTGTAGTTTGTGTGGAGCTCACAGAACTGAGAGCTCCTTGGAAGAACAGAGACCAGAGCTGGTTCATTCCTGTCCTCCTGAACCGAGCGAAGTAAGTAAACAAATCAAGTACCTATCTGGAGCTCAGGTGGCCCCCATGCCTGCAGGGAGTACCACTTGGTGACTAGAATGGCCTCAGAGTGGCTCCAAAGCTAGGCACAGGTTCCTAGGGCCGGTGAGACAGCGGCTAATGCGGGGTCTGAGTTTGGGCTCTTTCATGGCTGTATTAATATCCTAGAGCTGCCGTAACAAATGTTCACCAATGTGGTGGGTTAAAACAATTGAAATGTATTGGAGAAAGACAACTATCATATGATCTCCCTGATATGAGGAAGTTGAGATGCAACATGGGGGGGGGGGTTAAGGGGGTAGGAGAAGAATAAATGAAACAAGATGTGATTGGGAGGGAGACAAACCATAAGTGACTCTTCATCTCACAAAACAAACTGAGGGTTGTTGGGGGGAATGGGGTTGGGAGAAGGGGCGTGGGGTTATGAACATTGGGCAGGGTATGTGCTATGGTGAGTGCTGTGAAGTGTGTAAACCTGGTGATTCACAGACCTGTACCCCTGGGGATAAAAATATATGTTTATAAAAAATTAAAATAATTAAAAAATTATTAAAAAAACAAAAAACCAAAACAACAGAAATGTATGTTTACAAAGTTGTGGAGGCCAGAAGTCTGAAATTGAGGCACGTGAAGCAGAGCCGTGTTCCTTCTGAAGGCTCTAGGGGAGAATCTTCCTTGCCTCTTCCAACTCTTGATGGCTGCAATTATTCCATGGCTTGTGGCATATCATTCCAGTCTCTGTCTTCTTGAGCACCGTTGCAAGGATATCCTGCTCATTACCTAGTTTTCTTCTCTGTACCTTCTCTTCCTCTGTCTAATCTCCCTCTGCCTCACTCCTAAAAGGATGCCTGTCACTGGATTTAGGACATATCCTAATCCAGAATGATTTGGCAATCCCAGATAATCCAAGACAATCTCATTTTGAGATCCTTAAATTAATGGTATCTGCCAAGCCCCTTTTACTGAAAAAAATCATATTCTAGATTCTGGGGTTTAGGACTTGGACATACTCTTTTGGGAGGCCCCACTCAATCTATTACCATGGTAAAGGGTAAAACTGGTCACAAATATCGATCCTGAATAAAATCCCTAATTTCAGGTATCTGCTAATCCCATGATAACCATTCTTCACAGAGCAGTAGAATTTTTAATATTTGGATTATGAAACTCTAATTCATAAAACCCTCCCATAGTTTCCCATCCTTCTTGGAATAAAACCTAAATAAATCCTAACCCTGGGCCACAAGACCCAGGCAATCTGGCTTCTGCCCATCTCCCTAGCTTCTTCCCTCTTCTCGTACTCTACTCCAGACCAGCTCCTAATACAGTGAACTAGTTTCCACCTCAGGACCTTTGCACCAGCTGTAACTTCTGCCTGGACTACACTTCTTGCAGATCTCACCGTTCAGGTCTCAGGTCAAATGTCACCTCTGTAGACAGGTCTTTTCTGACCACTTTCCGACTCAGAACAGAGCTTGTTTTGTGAACCATGGCATTCACCTCTGTCTAAAATTCCCCTGTTTGTTTATTTGTTGGCTTGCTTCCCTCTCCTGCCCTCCACTATAATGTTCTGTGGGGGCAGGGACCTTGATTTCCTGTCTGTGTCCCAAGCATCTGATACTAGGTCGGAAGGGGGGACCTAAGGCCTTCCGTGGCTCTCTGCAGCTTGCTTTTCATCTGTAAAGCTCTGCCAGTTCCTGCCAAGGCCTGGTGGAGAACCAGCCAAGTTCTGCAATTCTTCGGAGATTTGATGGTGATGATTGGTACTCTTTTAGTGATGACTGTTTAGAAAATAAATAAATGACCATATGTCATGATAGCTAAAACCTTTTCCCGGCAGGCATGCCTGAGGAATGGGCTCATGCAGTTTACTGGGCCTTTCCCTCGTGGATTTAGCTAAGGAAGGAAATCAGTGACCCATTAAACTTTTTAAAAAGTCCTAAAGAGCTGTCAGTGGAGAAGGATGGCTGTTTGCCAAGCCTCCAACAGATCATCTGCTCCGAACTTAGCCGTGTCAGCTAGTTTCCTGGTAAAAATCTGTCCTGGTCGTTTTCCTGGGAGATAGCCCAAGGTAAGAGCTTGGAATCCAGAGTGAGACCAAATTGGTCTCGGATAAAATGTCACTTCCTCAGAGAGGCTCTCTCTGATGTCTTCTAATAAACAGAATCGCATCACTCTATCCCTTTTCCCTCTTAGCCCTTACCAGGCATTTAAAGACTTATTTTCTCCCATCTGCTAACACGTGGTGTTATGTTCTATATTTGTTTTATGTGTCTATCATCCATCTCCACCACAAATACAAACACCATAAAAGAAAAGAGACTAAGTGGATTTGGTTCAATTCTGTCTTCCTTGAGCGACAGGTCATTCCCACATGAGCACAGGAGTCCTTGGAAGTTTCCAGAAACCAAGATGACAGGGCTTCTTTCTAACCTCCAGACCCAGAGCTCAGGGTCATCCAGCTCCCTTTGTCCACCAGTAATGACACATGGCCAGGAGAGGAAGTGGCCCTGTTGTTTGAGAATCCCACGTGCTCTCCTAACATAGTCTGGCACCTTGACTGGATGGCTTGCTGGTTTGGGGTCAGCCAAAGAGGTCCCTGAGATGGAATAACTAACTGTGGACAAAGCCAAGGCCCACAGCGCTGGAGACTGAGGCATAGTGTTTTAGTCTCCAACCACAGACTGCACTGGGGTCCTGCATTTTATACTTCCCAACAGCCCCGCAAGTCTCGCATGATTCCATTTTGCAGATGAGGAAATGGCTGTTCACAGAGCACAAAGAGGTAAAATCACTGAATACCCAATATAGAATGCTGGCTTGGGCACAATGCATAGGAAGCTTTTAAATATTGCATCTGCTACTTACTTGCTTTCGGGCCTTGGGCAAGTTGCTTCACCCCCTGGTGTCAGGCTGGATGCTTTCCAGTGAGGAAAAACCCAACCAAAAGTGGCTTTCACAAAATGGGGAATTTACTGGCTCATGAAACTGGGAAGTCCAAAAGGGCTTGCTTCAGGCACAGCTGCATCCAGGAGCTCAAACAATCCTGTCATGACTCTCCCCAGCTCTGTTATCTACTGCCCCTGTGTTAGCTTCAGACTCATGTAGGCTTTCCCCCTGAGGTCACCAGGATGGTCCCAGCAGCTTCAGGCTCACATCCTGACAGCCCAGCAAACCTAAAAGAAAGAGTGCTTCTTTTCCTTGCTGTTCTCAGCACAAGTCCTAGCCTTGAAAATCCCATTGGCCAACTGAGTCTCACATCTCTACACCAATCTCTCTGTCCAAGAGAAATATTGGCAAATGACGAGATAGGCCCAGAGAGGTCAGCTTCTTAACCAAGGTTACACAGCTGTAAGTAGCAAAGTAGGATTTCAATATAGGTAGTCTGGTTTCAGCACCTGTATTCTCAGTCATGATTCTATATGGTCTCTCCAAGAACTCCCATGAGCACTATACAAAAAAATCACCATGAAAAGATCATAACAGTGATAATAATTATCACTTACAATAACACAGTAGAGCCTGTGTTATTTTCCCCATTTGAAATGAAGCGCAGAAAGGTTAAGCAACTCGCTGTAGGTCACACTGCTAGGAAAGGGCTGAGCCAGGATTTGAACCCAGTTCAGCTCTAGGTGCTGCTCTCAGTTCTGACATTCTGCCCATAGATACAAGTCTGCCTTGTTCCAGAATCCTGAGTGAAGTTTGCAGTCCAGAAACTCCTCACTCACCTCCTTCCTGGACTCCCCTCACCCTTCCACCCCGAGAAAATATTTTAGATTACCCCAAGTCATTAAAAATAAAAACAGAAATAAATACGTAAATCTAGCCGGGAGCCGTCTGCCCTGAAGGGTGACTGCGTGGCTGAGGGAGGAAGAGGCTCTCAGGGGGAACTAGGGGAATCACGTGTGTTCCGAGAAAGGAGGGTCAGCGGCACAGGGGAAGGTTCCAGGAGGGAAGTTAGACCCGAGGATGGAAACTAGACCAGGCCCCATGCTTTCAGCAGAGGAGGAGCCTGGGAGGGTTTCCAGAGGCCACTGCAACTTCCCCTACCCTCCAGTTTAGAGGGTTGGAGGTCGGGGACACAGGGAACACACAGTGATTCTGGGTAGAGGTTCTGGAATCCAGCTGACTTGGGCATGCGTGTGCCCTTGGACAAGTCCCCCACCCTCCGCAATCCTCAACTTTCAATCTTCTTCCATCAAAGCAGGGATGTGATGGTCAGACGAAAAGGTGTCCAGCCTGATCGCCAGTTCCCTGCAAGGAATTAATATCCATGGCTGTTGTCATTCTGACTGTGTGGGTCGCCGAGTGGAAAAAGCAGGCTGCCATGGGCTTCCAGACATTTTCATAGTATATGTTGTAACCTGCTGTCTACCATCTCTAATTTTTGTCCTGCTGGTGGAGATGAGCAAGGCCTGCTTTTCAGGCACATGGACGATCTGTGCACATCCTTATGAAGATTTTGAGCTTCTCAGTAATTTTTGAACAAGGGGCCCTGTGTATTCACTTTTGAACTCGGCCTTGCAAATTAGGTAGCTAGCCCTAGAGGTGAAATCTCAATTTTCGAATTCTTCAAGTGGGCTAGAAGCTGTTTCCGTCTTTGAAAATGTAAATGGTCTCTCCCCTTTATTCTGGGAGAAACCATTGCTCTTAGGGGAAGTCCTAAAACACTAACATAGTGCAGATACAGATTCCCTATACTGGACTGTATGCTATCGTTTAGTAACAGGAATTAGAACAGCTACCTGTATTGGGTGTTAACTGTGGGCCAGGCTCTGTGCTAAGCTAGCATTTTACCTCCATCATCTCTCTAGATCTTTCCAACAAACCTGTGAGTGGGGCTGTCATTAACCTCATTTCAAGATGAGGAAACAGAGTGGTTATGTAACGCACCCACTGTCACACAGCAGCATTGGCATAATGAGTCGAGTGGGTCTAAAGATAGCAGCCTTTTTGAGAAAAGGAATTACGTTCTAAGCTTACATTTAGATAGAAATGATCCGGGAATCCTTGGGAGAGACATGTGTCTTTTTCATCAGTATCTGCTGTACTAGTTTTTGTATTTGAAGATGGAAATAGCTAGTCATCTGAGACCCGACTGTGCAGAGAGGGAGCACCTGGCCCCAACTTTTCTTCTCCTTGTGCTGGAGACAAACATGTGGAGAGGACCCACACTTGGGAGTGACCGAAAGCAGAGGGACCCAGACTAGAGGGAATGTGCTTACAACTCTGATGCTGGCCTCACCTGGGCTACGGGGGCTGCACAGTGGATGGGGCACCCTTGCTGCCCATTTCTGGTGTAGATAAAGAAGAGGGGGGTTCTAAATTCTAGAGACAAAAGGCCAGGAAGCCTCCCCTCCGTGAGAGAGAGACTGGCTCCCACAACACAGTGGCAGGCTGGAGAGAAAGGAGGGTGAAGACCAGCATGAGAGAAAGAGTCATCCACACACATGGGCCCAGAGAGCTATTTGGTTACAAATTCATTTTGCATGTTCCTTTTCTGCATTGTAACCCCCCTATTATCACCAAGGCTTCAGTAAAATTTCATCCCCTGCTATGGACGTGTCTTAGCTTTGAGGTCAGATATTTACTGTCACCAACATCAAATCTCCTCCTTTTTTCATAGAAATAGGATTGCGACCAGGCAAATGGTTGCCCAGCAAAAGACCACATTTCTTTCTAGACATGCGATGTGACTACATGCCAGGAAGAGGAGGATGGAAGAGATGTGCTCCACTTTTAAGTCACAGGGGTGCTGGGGAAGCTTTCTTTCACATTTTCCTCCATCCTGCTGCCTACCACGTGGACATAGTGGGCTCCAACTTGAACTGTGCATTCAAGGGCGACAGTGCAGGGGAAACAAGAGAACAAGATAGAGGGAGCCTAGGACCCTGACCCTGAGGAGCTGCCCCGTCCTCCCCAAACTGATTGCACACAGATTGTTACATGGCAGTGACATAAAAAAGGGCCGCGCTTCAGCTGATACGCATGGATCTGGTCATCTTGGTTGCTTACGGGCATCATTCTGATTGTTAGAAATGAACTTTGTTGAAGCCAATGTTAGTGGTGGTCTTAGTTACGATAACTGAACCTGTATTCCAAGGAACTCAGCCATGATCTTGGGGACTGTTGAGGAAGAAGGCTGGCTACTGCCACCAGGTCAAGATGGTGTTGGGGACAGGGGCAGCATCCTGGTGCAGGCAGTTAAAAACTGGTCATGAAGGGCAGTGAAGTCCTGAGAGAGATGGCTCACCGTGGTTGCCAGCAGCCCCAAGGACGGTCCGTGGGACATGTAAACATCCTGCCATTGATTCTGAGTAATATCCTGCAGAAAGAACCTGATAAAAAATGTGGTCTTCTTATTGTCATGGGGTCCTTCTTGAAATTTGGAAACAGTGCCCAGCTGGTGTTAATTCCCTTCTGAGGAAGACACTTGAGGTTGTCTATCTACTCATCATTGCCTTTCTCTTTCTTCTTGGCTGACAGAGCCCACCTGTTAGAACAGAGGCTGAAAAAGTGAGATGTTCCTTGTAGAAGCCACCTTTACCATCGGAGCATGGACAGATGACTGTCCCAGCCAACGGGATGTGAGGCAAAGTCTGCCCAGGAGCTTCTGGGAAAGAGCCACACATAGAGGAAGTGTGCCTTTCCTTTGCCGGGTTAAGGCTGGAGGGGGCAGAGAGATGGACAGCACCTGGGTCCTTGGCAACATCATTGGGTTGTTAAACTGTCCCTGGAACCACCAAGGTCTCAACTTCTTTGTAAAGACATAAATGGTTTTGTTGTTAAAGCCACTTTGGGTTGGCTTTTTGGAGACTCGCAGCCCAAAACATGCTCACTGATCCCATGTGTTTGTCTTCTTTCTCTACTTTCCTGTAGCCTTATGGGTCTTCAGAGCACCAGTTGTGCTGGAAGTCAAGATCTCTTGGAAACCACCTAAGTCACTGGTCACCACTGTCCCCAATAAGAACCTCCCTGTCACTCCTTCCTTCTTCATTTCAGGAGGGAGATCTGTATCTGGGTGGGGTGAGAGCAGAATTTCAGCCTTTGCACGAACTTCCATTTTGGCATGGATCGATCATCCAGTATTGGTCCCATCGGGTCACCTATGTGTCTCCCTCAGCTGACTAGAAGCCCCTCAAAGGCACGGACTGTGTAGTATTCATCCTGGCACACCTCCAGGGTAGCTCAGGACCTGGGCAAGAGGAGGCGCTCCCTGAATGCTTATTGAATGAATATGTGAAAGAATGAATCATCTAAACCCAACGTTATCACCTCCCTAAACAGAGCCGAGTTCCCTCCCCACTGTGTCCTCCTACACTACTCTAGGACAAGCCAGTTCTTGCAGAAATAGAGCCAGGAAGAAAAAGTTAGTCCAACTCTCCTTGCAAAGCAGCTTCTAATCCTCTCCTCAGAATCCCTTTAACTCACCCGCTGTCAGCCTCAGTTCCGGCTTAGCACCGAGCCGGCTCTGACCCAGGTTCTTCTCAAAAAAGAGAAAAAGAGAGGAGGGTGAGAAGGATGGGAACTGTATTTAAGACGCTTCCAGAAACATCGAAGAAGTAAAGATAGAAGAAATCCAGAGCGGGTGTTCTCTCCAGTTGGAGTTCTAAGTGCTAGCATTGGGGGCGGGACATTTTAATTTTTCTCAGTTCTTTTTCTATCACAAAAGGAAGACACATTTAATGAAGAGATCTTGGAATGTGCATGTGAAAGCGAGAACACCTCCTTCTTTAGTCTTGCTGCTTATGATGCTCACTGTTAACATCTTAGTGCATGTGCTTTCACGTTTCTTGAGTTCTCCACCTCTTCCTCTCTACCTCCATCTCCCCCACCTCCACACCTCTCCACTCTTCCAATCTGCCTATCTCCAGGTCTCTGACTCTTTCTCTCCTTCTCTCTCTATCAAACTTAACTGTTTCCAAGTTCTTCACCCTTCAGAAGGAGCCATTCCTCCCTTTAAGAACCCATCCACATGGTCTAATTCCCATCTTACAAGGCAGCTGGAAATAAGGTTGCCTCCCCTCCCCAGTGCTTTCTAGAAATCCAAATACAGTGTCCTTGAACTCTGGTTGTCACCACCTCTCCTTGCTGTAAATTGTTGCTTCAGTCTCCTCTCCATCTCCCCCTTGTTCTTCATGGATCAGTGTGGAATGCTTTCGGCTGCAAGGAACATTCGATCTGACTGATGGCAGCTTGAGCTGGTGAGTTTATTTTCTCGACAGAAGAAGTCTGGAAAGAGGTGTTCTCTCATCGGGCTGATGACCTGTCCCCTGTTTCCTCAGTGTACAGTGTTCACACCTGCAGCTCTCTGGCTGAAAGTTTTCTCTGCCCCTGGGAGTGGGCTCAGCTCACCTTAGGGCCTGGCCAAGAGTGTTGGGTAGTTTTGTGTCTTCAGAAGCAGCTCTCGATCAGTAACAAATGCAAGTTGGTGAATAAGTACCTCAGTCCCTTGTCTCTTGGGGAGGGCAACACAGAGGCCCCACCTGCCCACAGTGGGGATCTGCTCACGGATGCCACTCACTTCCCTGTCTCATTTCCCCACTCTTGAACTGGTGCCTCCTGAGATCTCCTCTTAAATAAGTTACTTGCATTCAAATCCTTGCCTCAGAGTTGGCTTCTAGAGGAACTCAGCCTAAGACAGAACACTTTTGGCTCTTCCTTTTGTCTAATTCAAAGACTGCAAATAGGAATGGCTTCTCTGATCATTGTGATGCCACAAACCTTTAGCATCTTTAAAATAGCACTGCATCCCAACTTCTAGTCTTCAAGTCATCATAAATATTGGGTTTCCATCTAGGGTCTTCTATAATACCTGCTTTGTACCAGGTACTTCACTTAAAATGTGATGTTAGGAGCCCTCTGGCCTGCTGAATCACTCAGCCAAGTTCAGAGGTCATCCAGCAGTTGGGGTCAGCCACCTTTCTTCAGGGCTCCACAGTGAAGCCATTTCAATAAAATGGCACCCCATCCCACTCTTAGTTCCCCCCATCCCCCTCCCCAGTTCCAAGTCTCTAGAGCCATGAGTCTAGCCTGAACTGAGTGATGGAAGGAAGGGAGGGTGTAAAACAACTCTGAACCAAATCTGAGATTACTAAGGACATTTTCAGTGAAATATAACACATATACAGAAAAGTAAATGTGTTGTAAGTACAGAGCTGAAAGAATTTCCACAAACTGAACATATTCATGTATCCAGCATCCAGATCAAGATACAGAACTCTACCAGTAGCCTAAAAAGCCACCTTGTAGCCCTTCTCGTCACTTCCTCGGCTCGAGTTCTACCATCACCCTCACAGCGAACATCCCGGATTAGTTTGGCCTGTTCTCGAACTCTACACAAATGGAATCACGCAGCGTACACACTTTTGTTTCTGCCTTCTTTAATTCAACATCATGACCGTGAGATTCATCTGTGTTGAGGGGAGATGTGGCATACTTGTTGAGACTTACATTTGAACTTGAGGAGTTTTAAGTTTTGAAAGCTGGAATGAGATAGCTTTGGTAACAAAAAGAGCCCAACAAGGAATGGCGGAAAGGTAGACCGAGGAGACCCATCCCTAAAGAGCTATATGGTTTGGGGCAAATGACCTAACTTCTTATTTCTCTGATCCTATAAAATGGGAATAATATGGGTTCCTACCTCTTAAGGTCATTTTGAGGCTTTAGTGAGCTAACATACCTGAAGTGTTTAGAGCCGTGCCTGGTGTGTGGGGAGCACTCTGTAAGGACTTGCTACTCCCTCTACTACTGTCTCTACTACTACTACTACTAGTATTACTACTACTACTACTACTACTACTACCACCATTACTCAATGATTTTTATTATTACCCAGAGGGGAAAGGGAGGTTTCAACAGTGAATATTTGATCGTATAAAAATAAAAATAAAAATAAAAACTATTTCATAGTTACATCTCAACAAGTTGAGACATATCACTAAACCGGTTAGACGTGTGTCATCTCAGTTAGAATGCACATCAACCTTGAGAAGCCAATATGATAATGCTCATTTGACAGATGAGCCAGCAGAGGCTCAGAGGGAGAGGCAAGTCCCTCAGGGTCACACACTGGGGGTGTGGTGGATCCAGGGTTTCTCTGACCACAGAATCCTGCTTTCCTCTTTATCCCCTACTGGATCTAGCCATCTTCAGGGATGTGCTGGGGTGACTTCGCTGGGCTGCCTTTGGTATAACCCCCTCTCCCATGCGGTGTTTTCTTTAGAACTTACCAGACTATTTTCTGTGTTGATTTTCCCATCCACCTGACCACAAGAGGCTCAGTCGTTCTTGTAGGTTTCAAGAAATTTGTGAGTTACCAGGTGAGTCAGTCATACTCAGCAAACACATCCAAAAGTAGCTCCATGGGGGTGATCTGGTGGCTGGGAATGTGGGGGGTTTTGGCTGAAATTAGTCAACAGAGGTAATAGAATTCTCCTACTACAAATCACGAAATTGGTTCTGGCGGACAGGAACAGAAGAGGAACTTATTAGAGGGACACAAGGCACTTCATAGAAATAGAAAGAACTTTCTAGAGAGAAAGCTCCAGAAGCAAGTTTGAAAAGGATTGGAAACAGGATGCCCTGGGGGGTCTTGGCTGGATCAACTGGCTAGTGTTGTCTTCAGCTCTGATAATGTGTCACTTAGGATGTTTTGGCTTCAAGTGACAGAAAACTCAGCTCGAACTGGCTTAAGCAGTGAGGGAGTTGGTTGGTAGGGCAATTCCAGGGTTGGTTGACTCAGAGGTTCCAGAATGTACTTGGGAACCCAGGCTCTCTTTCTTTCTTCGTCTACCATCCACATATTAGCTTCATTTGAAAGCTTCTTCCCTCTCTGATTGCAAAGTGGCTGCCAGCAGTAATTGGGCTATAACATTGTTAACACCCAGTAAAGGAAGAAAGAGGCTTCCTTTGGCTCTTTCTCTTTTTTTCTTAAAGATGTATTTATTTGAGAGAGAACGTGTGAGGAGGGGAGAGAGGAGGGAGGTGCGGAGGGAGAGGGCGAGAGAGAATCTCAGGCAGATTCAAGCAGAATGAGGAGCCCAACGCAGGGCTCCATCCCACCGCCCTGAGATCATGACCTGAGCCAAAATCAGGAGTTGGAGGCCTAACCAACTGAGCCACACAGGCATCCCTCTCCTGGGTCTCTCTTAAGAGTGTGGAGGCATTGCTTCCCAAAGCTTCCCAGAAATATGTTCAGGGGTCTCAGTGGTCCAACTGGTTTAGGCCTGTTCACCCCCAAACCAATCAACAGGAAGAGGCCCATGGGGTGATTCTTGGCTCCCAGAGGACATTTGGCAATGTTGGGAGACATTTTCAGGTATCACAAGTAGGTGCGTTGGCAGGCAAATATCTTACAATGCCCAGGACAGCCCTGCCCCCTCTTCACACACTACAGAAAATTATCTGTTCCAAATGTCAATGTGCAGAGGTTGGGAAACCCTGGGTTAGACTAACCACACCTGCCCTGTACCTGGGGTATAATCACTGGTGGAAAGGCACCTACAGTGTCCATTGCAAACTTTTTTTTCAGAATTCTTTTTTTCACGCCATTTGAGATTAAAATTTCAGAGAGGGTGTTTTTTTGTTGTGGCCTGGGTCACTTGTCCATTCATAGGCTACTAGAGTGCAAGGCACCTGGGGTTGACCACTAGTTTCCCCACAGGAAGATTGGGATCTGGAGACAGTCAGTGGGAAGGGATGTTAAGCAAAACAAAGCAGAAAAGCCCACCTCAATTTCTCAAAGAATCTTTAGCTCTTGATGCTCCTGAGGGGACAAGTTTCATGTCTTATCTGGAGCCCCACAAAGTTGTGATGCATTTCCTCAGTGGTACTCTCCTCAAAGAAGAAGAGGGAGACATCCCAGAATGATATGGAAGGGGGAAATCCTGTAACATCCTGGGATGATATGGGGTAGAGGTGGGTAGAGGAAGAGTAAAATATACATTAACTTGACTTCAAAGATGGCTATCATCAAGTTCTTCTCTTGAGATATGGGTTCTCTTCTTCCCCTCTTGAATATGGCCAACAGGAACAGAACAATCTGGACTGGCCTTGACCTGTGTCTGTTTTGACCAATAAAACATGGTAGAATAAGTGCTGAGCCATTTCTGGGCCTCCTGTCTCATAGAGCCCTGAGCCACTGTGGAAGAAATCCAGGCTACTCCAGGGAGAAAGCGAAAGCACTGAGACACCATCTTGGATATCCACCCCAAGGTCAAGATGGTGCCAACCTCCATTGCCATCAGCCTGCAAT
This sequence comes from Mustela lutreola, assembly GCF_030435805.1. NCBI lineage: Eukaryota > Metazoa > Chordata > Mammalia > Carnivora > Mustelidae > Mustela > Mustela lutreola. The sequence continues at coordinate 10,708,942 of NC_081298.1, forward strand.
GGCACGAGAGACCTCAAGTGAGAACACTCAGCTGAGCCCCATCAACTCACAGAAGTAGAAGTGATAACCCCAAACTGTTGTTTTTAAGCCACTGAATATTGCGGGGTTTTGTCATGCGTTGAGTGATAACCAAAACAATACATAAATACATACAAATATAAAATAAATACATATATTATTAAGATTTTTCAATTTTAATATTCACTAATACTAGATCAGAAGATGCTGTGCTGTTGGCTTTGAAGATGAAGGATGTGCCATGAGCCAAAGGGATTCAGCTGGTCTGTAGTAGCTGGCAAAGGAAAGGAAATAGATTCTCCCTGAGAGCCTCTAGAAGGATGCCGTTCTGCCAACACCTGGATTTTAGCTCCCGAAGACCCATATTTTGGACTCCGACATCCAGAACTCTACGATAATAATGATAATAATTCTGTGTTGCTGTAAGTTGCTAAAGCTGTACAAACTTGTTGCAGCAGCCGTATGGAACGATGTCCTTGCTGTCCTGAGCGTCTTACATGCAGTGTCTTATGGAATTCTCCCCACCACCCTGTGAGGCGAGTCCTGTTACCATCTCCCTTTTAGAATTGAGATGAAGGGGCTTCCTCAGGCCCCACAGCTATTACACGGTAAGGCCAGGGGCATATGTTGGCCCTGCCATGCTTACAAATACCATTGGTATAGGATTTATGTGGACTTGTGTAAACATACAGACATTGGTCTATGCCTCTGCCACATTGCCATCTTTTATTAGTTGTTTGTTCCAGGATTGAAACCGTGACCGTTGTGGAAGTCCCCACTAGCCATAAGATGAAAATGGCAGTTTTGAAATTACAAGGGTCGCTGACTCACTAGTCTTTATTGTTATTGGCACCAAAAAGACACAATTCGCGTGGGGTTCAGGTGGGCCAGATGCACGCGTGAGCTGGAATTTTAGCGCTCTGCCACTTACCCCCCAGGCTACCAAGAGCCAGTCTCCTTCCCTGTCTGAACCCATTTTCTCATCTGTGAAACGGGAAATATACAAATGTGACTGACTGTGCTAATGGATGACAAGGGCCCTGTGCTTTGTAAGTGTCGGTTTTGTACCTTTCCCCCATTTTCCCCCTTGGCCTGAGTTTCCTGGCCAGCATTGGGATCCAATGTCGTCCCCTTCAGCCCACCATGGAGGACGGCCTGTGGATTGGTAGATTGTTCTCTAGATGCCTGTGGCTTCCCACGTCCGACATCTGCAACACTGCCTAGGGTCTGTATGCTGGGGCGCACCCAGAAGCTCATGGGGGAAGGGCCTGAGAGTTGATGACACCAGCCACAACCTTCCACCATTGAGAGATGGCCATTGTTCATAAGTGTCCTGCCTCCTTGCTCCTGCATGAGATGGTTCTGAAGGGTACTCGCCTCATTTCCCAGACGTCCCCACTGGGACTGGGCTGAAGGAACGAGCTCACTGCCATGCTCTTTAGTGGGGGTCCTCCCATCCCCATCTCACTTCCCCACCCTCTTTGTTCTTCCTGAGATTGTCTCCTGTATACACACACTGGCTTCTGGGGAGTAGTGGCTGCTGTCTGCAGTCCTTAGGTTCTACCATTTGCCCAACTTCCATCTGCCCACCTTCCAGTTGCTGACATCTGCATTAGTCTATGTGAGTTGACTTAGTTTCCCCTCTGGTTGTTGGAGGCAAGCAGGTTAGAAGTGCTGGATAATTCATGCTTCCCTCCCCCCTACGCCAACCCCACATCACGCAGCGCACAGGAGGTGTTGTAGGGCTCCCCCAGTTCCCCAGTCGCTCAAACAGGATAACTCTGGGGCAATGTTCTACACTGATGGGAATAACCCCCAGCTGCCCACAGTATGGTCTTGATAATTTGCTTGATTTCAGTTGCCCTGCCTTCCCTGGCTCACTTTCCTCTTCTCTATTGGTGTGTCTTTGGCCTTCCAGATAAATTATTTGTCCCGGAATCTTTGTCTCAGGGTCCGCCTCTGGGGAAACCCCAACCAAGATAGAAGCTCTGCTACTGGGGGTTTCCAAACTAAGATATCGATTCGATCCCACCGTAGTCTTGCTTTCAGTCTCCCCCAAAGAATCGGATGGGGCAAGGCGCTCCTGGAGGAAACAGCACTCTTGCGGTAACTCCACTTGGAGTCGAACCTGGTGACTCTTATTCCCTGGCTGGCGGGACCTCATCTTTCCCGTCGCATTAACAAGTCTTGCGCCATACCCTTGGGTATATAACCGCCCCCTGTATTTCCTGTGAATTCCTTTGTTGCATTTCACAAAGTTACGGAAACACAGAGGATGCTCTGTTGGTATCCTTGGAAATGCCCCTTGGGTCTTAAGCCCAGGGCGTCTCTTGCAACTATTTATTTCGTTCCTTTCTGCGGACAGTCACACACATTCGAATGCTGGCCGGGGAGGCTCAATACTTTCATTTGGAAAACAAAACAAAACAAAACAAAACAAACTTGCAGAGTGGTTGATGGGAAATCCCTCAGCAACTACCCCAGACCATGACGCTTTATGTTATTTTCTAAATTTTCCTTCTTTCCTATTGGTATAAAGAATGTTTGCTAGTTGGGGCTCTCCTGCATCTACTGCGTTCCCTTCTGTGCCAAGCACTCCACGTCCCCAGGGTGCAACCACTGGATCCCCAGATTTTCCTGGTCCAGGAGGTGGCAGCGATGCCCCGCCCCACAGCGCTCATGTGATTAGCACCAGCCAATCAGAGCAGCTGAAGTACCATAGCCATCGCGATTGGTTCTGGGCGGGGCCCGCAGTACATACCTGCAATCCGAGCTAGTCCCAGAGCTGGTTTGGTAGCTCTCAGGAGGCAGCTCCCTCTTGCTCCCTTGGTAAGTTTGGAGTGGTTGGCCTGCTGACAAGTGACCTTGACTTACTGAACATCTCAATTTCAGAAGAACTTTTTTCCTTCACGAAACACTGCCCCCTGCTGTGTTATGTTGCATCTCCCAGGAGAGCCGATTTCTTAACAGTATTTTATTTTATTTATTTTTAAGTAGGCTCCACACCCAGCGTGGGGCCTGAACCCACGACCCTGAGATGGTGACCTGAGCGGAGATCAAGAGCCTGATGCTCAAGCAGCTGAGCCACCCAGACTCCTTCAGGGTATTTTTGAGCAGAGGCTGTAACTTTCCCATCACTTGTGCTTGTTTTAAAAAGCTCAGCCTAAAATAGTTCCAAAATCTGAACAAATCCCTGATTTAAATCTTGTACTGCTCAGGTTTTTAGTTCAGTTGCTGTAATAAAAACCAAAATAAGGGGCTTGAACAAAATAAAAGTTTAATCCTCTCTCATGGAACAGTTCAAAGCTTAATGTCTGGTGGGCTGTGATGGTACTATGTTGTCTGGGATTCAGATTCTTCCCAGATCGTTGCTTAGCAGCCTCAACATGTGACTTCCACTATGTGGTCTGAAAGGGCTGCTGGAGCTCCTGCCATCCTATCCATACTCCTTCTTATGTGTGAGAGAGGGAGAGGGAGAGGACACTTCTGTGCCTTCCAATTGCACAACCCAGAAGCCTACAGTCACTGAGTAGGGGATGCAAGCCCTGGTTTCCAGCCTCCTCCTCCAACCTGTCCACTCTGTTTTGTGACCTGTGTGGACAGCATCAAAGTGCTCTCCTGCCTGCTGGCTTCTGGCTGGGTTTGACCCATGAGAGACATTGGCAGGAAACAGGAAGAAGGAAGCAAAGTTATTCCTCAGCTGTCCTGTTGGGCACCAGGGGCTACTATGTCCCCCAACTGAAGGTCACAGATCCTTCAGAGTGCCTTTCCATAGTGTTTCTTCTCTCCAAATCTGGCAACCATTTCCTTCTTTGCCACTTTGGGCCCAAGTGAGAACATCTCCACTGCTTCTATCTAGGGGCTGAAGTGCCCCCAATTACTACGCGGTGGTAATACACCCTCGCTACTTGCCTTGGGGGTATGGAGGCATCCCTGTGGGTTCCCTACAGCCTAGCCATACTTTTATAAGCTTGTTCCTAAACTTATGCTCCTGGGGGGCCCTGGTTGATGTGAGTCCTCTTAACAACCCCAAGCAACAGATGCCTTTACCATCATCCTGATGTTACAGATGAGACATTGAGGGACAGAGGCTAAATGAACTGTCTAAGTCACAGAGTCAGGCAATGGTGGCACCAGTGTTTGAACCAAGGCAGCCTGGCTCCAGAAACCACATTCCTTATTACTTCCCGAGACCTGGTTTCTTGGAAATGTGACAAGGACAAGAATTGGGCTGGGAATTAGCCCTCAAGGTTATCATGAACCTGCTATGGGTTTCTGTTGCTCATATTTTTGGTGAAGGGCTTCAGTGGTCTGGGAGCTGCAAACCCAGATGCCTGCAGGGGTCAAAAAGTGACAGCAGCAGGGAAGTGGGCCGGGTGATTGCCACAAAGAAACATGCTTTCACCTTTTTTACATTCAACATTTGACCCTCTTGTCCATCTTGCCTTTACCTGCTAGCATAGAAAACCGGACACAGAGATAACTCATTTAGATACTGCCCTTGACGGACAGTAACAGAGACTTGACTCCAGTGGCTTAAGCAAAGTAGAGATGCGTTTCTCTTCTATAAAACCAGGCTGGAGGTCAGCATTCTAAGGCGGAAGGGAGGGTAGCTCTATGATGTTGTCGGGGATTTCGTTCCCTTCCATCTTTAGCACAGACTTGCCCTCCTTGAGGTCACAAAATGGCTACTTGAGCTCCAGCCATGTTTGCAATTATAGGGAAAATGAAGGAGAATGGAAAGACACCAAAGGTCTTTCTTGAAAGTCGCACCATCAACTTCAATTTGCAACACACAGGACCACTCAACTGCAGCCCTATGGACAGACAGACATTCTGGACTGAATAATTATCCCTTGTGGGAGACTGTCCCAAGTCTTGTGGGATGTGTAGCAGCATCCCTCCCTCTACCCACTAGATGTCAGTAGCACTCCCCCTCCCCAGCTGTGACAATCCCAAATCATCCCTAAATGTGAAGCCTTAGGGCACTCACAGATTCCAGAGAAGCTGGAAAAGGTGATTTTTGAATATATCGCCACCCCCAGTAGTGCAGGAGTTTCTACTAGTAAGAAAGGAGTGGAGATTAGTTACTTAGATGGCAAATCACGGTCTTTGCTCCAAAAGAACTTGTTCACTTTCCTCTCTTTTCTACTAAAAGAGATATGGGGACCTAAGATGAACAACATTGGTGTCAGAGGTGATAGAGGTGGGTGGGGACTGGGGCAGACTGAGAATAAAGGTCCCAACTAAAGGGGCTGTTTGGCAGCTTTGTTATTGAAAGGGAGTCTGGGACCAGAGTCACTAGAGCTTCTGATTTTTTTCTAGAAAAGCTGGACGTCCAGATTTTTAGGTGCAAGCCCGCATTTGTAGGTATCAGCAGTGAGTTCAATTTTTATAAAGATTTTTACAAGTGATATTTACCAGGATAATAGTTTGCAGTGACTTAAAAATGTATTATGGAAAATATCAAACATACAAAAATAGAATCATGTAACTAACATCTCAGTATTCATCTTCAACAATTATCCCCATTTTGCCAATCTCTACACTCAACCTGGGGCTCGAACTCACGACCCCGAGATCGTCGTGATCAAACTCTCTTCCGACTGATCCAGCCAGGTGCTCCTCATTTTTATTCTCTCTCCTCAACTTGTTCTTTCTCTGCTCAAGTGTCTTAAAGCAAATTGCAGGGTTCTTGTCATTTTACCAGTAAATATTTAATGATCACACTTTTGAAATGAAATCACCATGCTATTAGGACACAGACCAAAATTAACAATGAGATGTCAGTGTAGACCAGATGATTTTTAAGGGCCTTCTAGCTTTGCTGTTCTAAGTTCTAAGCTTTATTAACGGATTCTCCTCCTTACCTCCTGATCATCCTCCCTCTTCTCCCTCTGCCCTTCCTTTTACATAGACAGACACACAGACATACATGGAAACACACAAGAAGCACATAGACAAACACACAGAAATACACATGGACCAACTCACAAAACACCACACACAGACATCCCAGAACATGGACACACGTGCAGAAACCACACACACACACACACACACACACACACCCCTCTACTGCTTCTTGGGGAATAAAGCACACATCTTGAACTTCGACCCGCCAGCACTTTAAACTGGGCTGGAATCAGTGCCTGCCTGATTCTGACAGATGTTTGACCCTGAACTTGTTCACTCGCCCAGGCCTTCATTTTCTTTTGTGCAAAACAGAGAGAACAACTCCAACTTGCCCCGGACAATGATGCAGGGAGGGATGTAATTAAAGGATTGCACCCTTCTTGTGCAAGTCTTAAAGTACTTAATAATCACGGCGACAGGAGCCGGCAATGATGAGGTGATTACGAGCCTGGGCGGAAGCACAGCGTAAACAAAGAGGCCCGGGAAGGGCTCTGCTGCTCTTGCATCTTCCAAGTCCAGACGATCTAAGACCCACAGCCCTTCTGTCCCTGCAGCCAGCCTCACGCTTGCTGTCTATTAATACATGAAGATGTTTTGGCTGCCTGGCAGAAGAGGTTCAAAATCCAAATTCCCAACTCAAGCCATTAAGGGAGATAGATTTTGTAGCTCAGTTCCTAAATTAGAAGATGATTTCTGGGTGTTTAAATATCTCTCTTTATCTCTGTACCATTTATGCTGCTGCTGACACAGCTCTGGGGCCTGGGTGGGGCCCGGGGTCAAGGGGAGGCCGGGTGACACATTCTTTAAGTACGTCCTTGGAGATATCCAAAGAGGCCCCTGGCTCCTCCCGTGCTTTGCCCAGGATACTCCCAAAATATCCAGGGGACAGATGCTATTTTTGAGGTTCAGCTTAAAGGCCGCCTTGTGGCCCCCACGTAATCTGGTTTCACTTTGAGCTTGCTTTTGAACAGCTCCTGCCTTTGACTTTTGTTCTTCCAGGAAACTTGGTTTCTCTTGGGGTTGGTTGCTTGAGTAACATGTGAATTAGCTTCAGCTCTTCTGGCCTTTTCTGGAGAACCAAACCCGATTTTGATGTTAAAAAAAAAAATTTTTTTTAACCCTTTGCTGTTTCTTTCCTATTATTGAGTGGAGAGGATTGTTCTTGAGATAAAAACTCCAGATGCCAGCTTTCAAAATCCAGGTCTTCCTGAGAGGGTACAGAGGTCGGTTTCTGGCCTAGAGTCAACAGAAGAGGAGGCATTTTTGTTTCCTGTTGTTCTGCTGTCTTAAATACAGAGCAGACAGAGGTTGACGCCTTTTGAAGATAATTTCAGCTGCAAAATATTCTGAAATTAAGAAGTGGCCATTTTTATTTCTGCAAAGAGAGCAAGATAATAATGAGGATGATGATGGTAGCAGTGCTGTGTGCCAGGCACGGTGCCAAGTTTGCCCGGGTACATCTCATTTAATTTTCTCCACAGCCCTGTGAAATATGTACGGTTTTTATCCCCATGATGAAGATCTCCACCTCTTCCAGGAAGCCCTCCCTGACTCCACCCCATGCCCTTACTCCAGGTTGAGTGCTCTGTTCTGTGGGCCACTGGGGTGAGTGCTGTTGCCACGCTCTTTGAAATGACTTGATTTCATATCCTTGAGAGCAGAACCCATGTCTTATTCGGCGTTTGTATCCTAAGGGACCAGCCCATAATAGGCATAGAGTTAATACTTGTTGAATGAATTGAGTAAGACCTTGGGCAAATTACCGAATTTCTCTGAGCTTCACTTTTCTCCTCTCTAAAGCTGGGCCAACAACAACAATAATAATAGTGAATATTTATTTACTAAGACTTCAAGTGGCAGGGATGTCTGGCTGCTCTCCCAATCCATTCCTTATTGACAGACCCTGATTTTGTTCTGGGAGTAATGTGTCTCCCATGCATCGAGGGGAAAAGCAAGCAGAAGTTGTTAGGTGGAGCTAATGGCATGTATATGCCTTGCTTCCTTCTTCTTTCTGCCATCAGGAATGTGAACCTGATGGCTGGTACTCTAGCAGCTATTTTGGTCCATGAGGAAATCTGGCCACTGGATGAGCGAAAAGATAGAAGTCTAGGACTTCAATGACTCTTCGTTATTCCAACCCTGGATATCACACCTTTTAGTTTCTTAAGTATGTGCACAGGGACAGGGCAGGGGAGAAGAAGCTCTATCTTGTTTAAGCCACTTCTGTGGGTTTCCTGTTTTATATAGCCAGATCTAATTCTAACTGACAAAACTTGGTCCGTCCCCTGTTGAATACTTATTATGCATTTGGTTAATCATCACAATGGCATATGTAGGCAGATATCATTCTTATCACTTTTATTTTATAGAAGAGGGGACAGAGGTTCAAAGGGATTTGAAGTAGGTGTTCTGCCTCCAGAGCCTGGACTTGTGGCTGCTACATTAAGCTGCTTGCTTTACGAAGATCTTGGGAGTGCTATGGATGCTGTAAATCACGGGACATGTATTCACTCCCTCACCTACTTGTTCACGTATTAATTCTTTGATTTAGTCAATAAACATTCACGGGGAGCCAACTCAATTGACTTAAGTTAGGCTTGGGTGTTATGGAGCAAACTGAGATGGCTGTCTGCCCTCCAGGACTCCCTCGGTGTGAAGTTCTATTGTTATTACTTACAGGAAAAGAAAGTGGGCCAGGGTCCCATATATAGAGATGCACTGGACCACACTGTAGGGCACCATCTACATAAACTGTAATATAAAACCATATCACTTCCCCTAGAGTTGGGCAGTCTGTGACTTGCACAACTGTATGTGGCAGCCTTGTTAGTCACAGAGCTAGGATGCAAAATCCTGGTCTTTGGGCTCCTATTTGGATGCCTTTTCATTTGCTTCCTGCACTATTTTGGTTTGCTCCCAGACCCCTTTTACCATGGGTTGATGCTGGTCTCTGTCTTCCACACTGTAAGTGTTTCTCACATGTCAGGGACTCTTTGGACCTCTGTTCATATTTGAGAGGGAGGCACTAAAAACCGTTTGGAAGCTCCATGTGTTTTGCTGTAATGTGGCTGGGCTGTGAGCCAGCTTTTTCATTCTGGGACCCAAATGTCATTATCAATCAGTCATTTTGCTGAGGAGGTCCACTTCCACCTCTCCATCGAGGATTCTCCGGGATTCCTGCTGGAGCCAGGCTGCCTGTGTTCTGGAAGCTGAACTAGGGAAGGGAACTGGGTCGGACCATTTTGTTTTTAGCTCCTGGCCTCATCCCCAGCTTCTGCAATGTCCGGTGTCCCTAATGTCCACCCCCTTTCTATCCCAGTGTCTCCAGAAAGTAGTCCTCAGACCTCTGCCAAGACGGGCAGTTACTTGACTGCACAGGCTGGCAGAGGGAATCGAAGACCTTCTACCGACTTCCGATGAGGCCCCTATGCTCAGTTCAGCCCTGTCCCCTACCTTCAGGGGCATCTGGTGCCACCAAGACATTTTTTTAAATGGAAGACATAACTTATTGAATAAAGTGTTAATGTAATTTGACCTTCACTTAATAAGAGGTTTTCCTCATTATTATTATTTCTTTTGAAATGGCAATGAAGGAATTTTCAAAATTCAAATAAAAACTTTTATCCCTAAAAGTATTCATTTATTTCATTTTTCCCCCTAAAGTTAAGGAAGAATGATTATATAGATAATAAGATAATTAAAGACTTAATTTTTTATTTATTTCTGTTTTTAAACAACTGTGTTGGTTTTTGCTAAGATGACATTAATCTACTTACTCTCCAATAATATTTTTAAGTTGAGGGATAACATACATACAGTATAGGAGGCAACATGCTTCTTACCTATGTTCACACCTGGGTAATTACCACCTGTTTCTAGAAGATTTCTAAACCAACCCCCTACTGCAAATTTCCCTTTTCTTCCCAGTCTATTACCTCTCTCCCACCTGAGATGACCCCTGTTGTGACTTTTATCACCGGAGATCAGTTTGACTGATTCTCGAACTGTGGCATTATACTGGACGTAATCCTTGGTGCCTGGTTTCTTTTGCTCAGTTGTGTCTGTAAGACTCATTCACGCTGCCGTGTGGATCAGCAACTTTCCTTTTCGTTATTTGAGCCTGTATCTCCTGTCATCTCTATCTGTTGTCTGTCTATTACAGTTTACGTAGCCATCTGTTGTTGAAGAACACTTGGGCCATTTCCAGTTTAGGGCCATTATGAATAAAGCTGCTCTGAACATTCTTAAACATGGCTTTGGGTAGGCATGAGGCCCCCACTTGGAATCCATGCAGGATCTGTCCTTGTTATTCTGTGTAAGTCATGTTGGTGCTTCCTGGCTCCCCCCATCACAGGCTCAACCGCCCTACTCAACACTTGCCAGTTAGATGTTTTACCAACTTCTTAACCTTAACATGCCCTCCCCCGGAACACACCTTCATCCCAAGCCAACCCCATGCCCCCTCCCTAGTCTTCCCAGCTCAGTCACCACTGTCACCACCTATATGTGTGCCAGAGATCAGGCCCCAGCCTCCCCCTGTCTTCCCTACCCCTTCCGGTGTCACATCCAACCCACGGATTCCAACTTGGAACTGTCTTTTAAACCTGTCCCCTCTTCACCATCTCCACCACCACCTCCAGGTCCAGCCCACCTTATCGCTCCTGTAGCTAACTGTCCCACCTCTTAACTGGTCTCCTTGTTTCCATCTTGCTTTCCTCCAACAATTTCTCCAAATGGCAGCAAGATGTTCTTAAAATGTGGATTGGATCATGTTCTCCTTTTGAATGCCTTCCCACTGCATTTGGACTCTAGACTAGACTCTTAAATGGTGGTCTACAGGGCTCTCTAGCATCTGGCCACCACCTGTCACGTGTCATCTTTCCCAGGCTCACACTTGGTCCTTGGAATTTACCCTCCCCCTACTTTTTTTTTTTTTTTTTTTTTTTTTTTTACCTTGGGGCCTTTTGTATATGCTGTTTCCTCCAGCACCCAGTTACTAAACCCCTGCATGTATGAGCAAATGTGAATATAGATTCTTTTCCCTTCTGCCCTCTTAAAATGTTACAAATTACTACATGCTCTACACATGGTTCTACATGTTGTTTTGTTTTTTTAGGAAACCTTGGCATGAGCTTTACTTACCAGCTCACACAAGGCCACCTCTTTCTTTTATACCAGGAAACACACTGTATGTGCAGATGCACTGTCTTTTTTTCCAGCCTTTATCGATAGGCATTTTTCCTCCTCCCTTTTTTTTGCTATTAAAAACAACATACAGTGAATATGTATGTCATTTATGTATGAATAGGCCTGTAATTTAAATTCTTAAAAGCAGAATTTCCAGGGTAACAGGTATGGGCATTTTAAACTTAATGACTATTGTCAAAAGCATTTTTCATTTTTTGGGGGGTGCTTTTGTTTTGTTTTGTTTTTATGTGGAATTGCTCATTTTCTGATGTGCCAATACAGTGGACTGTCAAAGTAGGATTTTGCTAATCTAATGGGGAGGGGGAACGATATCTCATTTCTCTCCTACGTGTGAAATCGAACATCTTTTCATATGTTTACAGCCATTTGTTTTTCCTTCTCTGTGAAGGATCTTTTTTTGGCCCATTTTCCTACTAACGTTCATGTTTTTCTTATTAATTATTGGAACATTTTGTATATTAAGTAAATGAGCCCTTTGTGATAAGCCCAAATTAGCCCAATTTTTCTTTTGACATTTAATCTAGTAAGATTGGTTTTAGCCATATAAATTGTTTTTAACATTTTTATGCTGTTAAATTTATTAATTTTTCATATTAGGACATCAGGCTTTGCTTCATTATTAAAAAGGATCTTTTACAGTCTGAAGTTATAAAGGATTTATATCAGTTTTATTTTACTACATTTGTGGTTTCACTTGATATGTTCAAGTCTATGGTCTATGATCTACTGGGAGTTTGTCCTGGTTTAGGTATGAAGCAGGGATCCACCTTAATTTTTTTTTTTTTTTTTTTTTTTGGTCCCCTATGACTATCTGGTTGTTCCTTCTTAATCTCCTTCTTGGGTTTATTTTTTTTTTTTTTTTAAAGATTTTATTTATTTATTTGACAGAGAGAGATCACAGTAGACAGAGAGGCAGGCAGAGAGAGAGAGAGAGAGAAGCAGGCTCCCTGCTGAGCAGAGAGCCCGATGCGGGACTCGATCCCAGAACCCTGAGATCATGACCTGAGCCGAAGGCAGCGGCTTAACCCACTGAGCCACCCAGGCACCCGTCCTTCTTGGGTTTAAATGTCACCTCCTCTCTGACCATCCTGGTCAAAGTATTTTCCATCTCAGTCCATTGTCTGTGGCTTTAACAGAAGTTACTGTAATTTTAAAGACATTTGTTTGCTTGCCTTTTTTTTTTTTTTTTTTTTGGTCTCTCCAACAAAGATGTCAGCCCCTTGAGGGCTGGGACAATGTCTTGTTCACCATCACATCCCCCGTAGCTTGCAGGGTAGGTGTCTGCCACGGTTGTGATGTTGTTTTTGCCTTCCAGCATCTGCTGTTCCTTCTTCTGGCATTACCACCCCGATTTTCCTTTGGGCAAAAGCACACCTCCACTGTTTCTCGCCCACCTGGTTTGGGCGGTGGAAATTCTGGCCCAGGCTTCAGGGAGTGGGGTGTGAGCCATCGGAGGTCCACTCCCTGGCAACAGTGATTGGCTGGGATGGGCACGTGACCCTCAACTCAACCAATGAGATAAAATCTGGGAACTGTTAGGCATTATTTAGAGGGTGGTATCATCACCAGAAAAATCCCTCCCAGTGTTTCTTGCTGCCTTTGACTTTATGGGACAAAGGCATCAGCCTCCTCCCCTGGGGAGAAAAAAAATCCTAGGCAAGAAGACTTTGGTCTGTCTGTTGTTGATCTTAAAAACAAAAGAATATTGTAATTCCACATCTGGGGGTCTTTGGTGGTTCAATTAAAGAGAAACTTTGGTTTATTTCAATCCAACAAATTTTCTCGAACACTTATAAAGTCCAAGACTTGAGCTGAATTCTGGGCCTGGCCTCAATTCCTGAGGGTGATTTTTTTTGCCCGATACATTGTGCTTCTAAAAATTTTTTGAAAATAACATACATTAGAACTTTAAAATAGACAAAAATATAAAGGCAAAAAAAAAAATCCAAATGCCCTTATTGACATAAAAAAAAAAAACGAGTAATACTTGTACATGGTTAGAAAAGTGACATCATTCGGAAAGACTCAAAAAATAGTACTCAGGTGTAAACAATCACCCTCAAATTCAGGGAGTTAATTAACTTTTTTAAAGCTCACAGATGTAAAAAAAAAAAAAGGCACCAAGTCTATTCCCTTATTAACAGTTTCCTGTGGCTGCTTGTAGAAAACTGGTATGCACATACAAGAATATTTACATAACTATGCCAGAATATTGCTTTGCTTTTAATGTACAAAAGAGATTCCAACACGCATTCTGTTCTGTCCCTTTGTTTTTTCATTTAATAACGTCAGTAGAAAAATGGACAAGGGCTACGAACATGAACACGCAGGTCACAGAGAAGGAAATACAAATTGCTCATAAACATATGAAAGGATGTTCAACCTCCTTCATAATAAGAAAAATTCAAATTAAAAGTACTCAGAGAGATCGTTTCTCACCTATCAGATTGGCCAAAATCCAAAAGTCAGGTAACACCCCGCGCTGGCAAGGCTGCAGGACAAACAGTCCTGTATCTGTTGGTGGAACTGGAAATTGGCAATGGGGCCCTCTCTGTCAAAGTGAAAAATGTATATTATCTTCTGAAAACGTATCCTTCTTGCTCAAGTGCATAATGACATATCCTGGGATTCCGTTTACAATTTATTTATTTATTTAAGGATTTTATTTATTTGACAGAGAGAGAGAGTTCGAGAAAGAGAAAGAGAAAAGCAGGGGGAGCAGGAGAGGAGGAAGCAGGCTGCCTGCTGAGCAGGGAGCCCAATGTAGGACTCTGTCCCAGGACCCTGGGATCATGACCTGAGCCTAAGGCAGATGCTTAACTGACTGAGCCACCCAGGCACCCCTGGGATGGTGTTTAGAATAAAGTCTTTTGTTTTTTAATAAGGGAAGCCCTGTGAGGGAAGGGGCCCTATTGGTTTTGCTCCCCTCTGGGTCCCCAGCTCCAACATCAGTCCCTTGAAAATAGCAGATATCACAGAGACAATGCTCACTCAACCTCCCTAGCTCTCGGCCTTCCCCAGCCTCCCTTTAATTAGGTTTGAACTATGTGGCTCATTTCTGCCTAATGGGATGAGCAGAAGGATGTAAGCCACTCCCAGCCTACCCTTCAAAAAAGTGCCATCAGACCTTCTAGCACTCTTTGCCTGCTGCGTTCATCTCTAAGACCACCTGTTCCAGATGGCATAGCATGAAGGTGAAGGGGACTCAGTCCGCATCATGATGTGAAAGCAAGAAATAAACCTTTGTTATATTGAGTCACTGCGATGGGGGTGGGGGGAGTTGCTGCTGCAGCCCATCCTGTTTCATCCTGACTAAATTGTGGGTGCTCAGGTGTGTTTAAGTGTGTGCAGCAATGAGTGTGCTTGTGCACAGAGCTGGACTGATGAGAATAATTGAAGGCTCAGTTTTCAACCATGTTGTTGGGTCTTAAAAGTACGTATTTAACATCCTGGAAAATAGTGCACATGGTCCTCCATAAAGTTTGCCTCAGTTTACACTCCTACCAGCGGGTGTAAAGATAAGTGACACATGAGGCTCCCACTCTGTTCCGGGTCCTAAGCTAGGTGTTCTGTACAGGTATACAATGTATACAAGTATACATTGAAAGTATGTGTTAAATACGTATGTATGGAAAAGGAATAAACTGATATAAGTGAATTAAAACTATGTACTTCTATCTTTTTTTTTAAAGGATGTATTTCATGTATATATTTTATGGGCTTTTCTAAGACCGACTGACTACTTTAGAGGTATGAATATAATTTGAGTATAATTTCATCTGTAGAGTCCAGAGACAGGAGACAGAAATACAATACAAGGTTCATTTTCCCACTGAAATATGAATTAAGGTGGTGGCTCTACATCATTAAGTTGTCAGAGGTCGGGTCCCTAACTTTTTGCTCCATTGGCACTAGCATGTCGTCCCTACCCCAAAAGCCAAATGGCTGACCACCATGTTTGCTCTACCAAAGGCTCTGCTCACATGCCATTGCCATACTTGGCTCTACCCGCCACCCCCCCCCCCCGCAGCTCCTTGCTGCAAAGGCGGCTGGGAAATGTAGTCCTCATTCTGAGCAGCCATGTGGTTCTATAATAAAAGGGGAAAGCTGATATTGGGGGACAACTCTCAGACTCTACCACGGGAGGTATTATTAAAGAGTTCAGAATTTTGATTCTGGAACAAAATAGATTACTCATTCCCAATAAGAGGACTATGCCATATGGTTTCAGAATTTCAGCTGACCATGACTGCCAATTTCAGGAGGCCCCACTTGGCTGGTTGTGGGGTTTGCGGTATGCCTTATGGTCCTATCATGCAATAAGCACATGTGGGTTCTCAAACTAATCAACAGTAACAGATTAGAGCCAGCAATGTTTATTTTTAAATGTCTTCTCAAGGGTGTCGTCCTCAGTGTCAGAAGAGAGATTAATATTTGCTGATTATGTAAGAAGTTGCATGCAGAAAATTTAGATTACTTTTGGTTCTAAACTTTTAATCTCTTTCAAAAATGTTTTAATGCCATGGATATATTGGCATCTAGGGACTGTCCTGATCACCTGCTCTTTATTCTAGCTCTATCTGTGGTATTAATAGTTTCTCCAGGGGCACCTGGGTGGCTCAGTGTGTTAAAGCCTCTGCCTTTAGCTCAGGTCTTGATCTCAGGGTCCTGAGATAGAGCCCCGCATCAGGCTCCCCACTCAGCAGGGAGCATGCTTCCCCCTCTCTCTCTGCCTGCCTCTCTGCCTACTTGTGATCTCTGTCAAATAAATAAATAAAATCTTAAAAAGAAAAACAACCAACAGTTTCTCCACCCCAGTCCACCCCCCCCCCCCGCCCCACCCCTGCCTGAATACAACTTTATCCTAAGTAAGTCTCCTCATTCACGGAACCATCACTAAGTCCTAGGGACTCAGTAGGTGAATAATTTACATTTTTTGTTTTTGCCTACCTAGCACCCTCTTCCACTTTCTCTGATAACAGCATCACAGTTTTCTGACAGAACGCTCCTGCTTCCCTCTCAGTCCACCTAGCTTAGGTAGAGTTCAGCCTACTTCTGTACTTAAACAGGGCCATTGGACCTACACCGGGCAAATCAGTGTATTCCATTCTCCTGGGCCACAGTAATTGGTTCAGGGAGAGACATGTGATCTGTGGCAGCCAATGATACTCAAGTCTGAACCACTGGCTAGAGGATTTCTCTAGCAACGGGTTTTGAAGCTAGTGCCATTTGTGTCCCCACCTTTCCCATCTTTTCATCATTCTTTCATTCAGCAGGTACTTACTGAACACCTACTATATGCCTCAGCAGTAAAAAACAAAACAAAAAACAAAGCACCAAATGCGTGCCTTCAGGGAGCTAATATTCTACTGAGGATACAGTAGACAATAAAGAAATATGTAATATGGTCGGAGGGTAATGGGTAATATGGAGAAAAAAATCCAGGATAAGGAGGCAAGAGAATGAGGAATTGCTATTTTATATAGGTCTGGGAAGAACTCTTTGAGCAAGTAATATTTAAGCAGACACCTTTGGGAGTGTGGGAACTGCCATGTTCCTATCTCTCGAAGGGGTCACCGTGGAGAGGATGGCAAATGGGAAGTCCCTCAGGCCTGAGCGTACTTGCTGTATCTGAAGAATAACAAAGAAATCAGTGTGGCTAGAGCAGAGAGCGCCAGAGGGAGAGAAGAAGATGAATGGACAGACTATGACCGGCCTGGTAGGCCATGATGAAGATTGAAGACTTATCTGAGGCCACAAGGGAACCATCAAAGAACTTAGAGCAGGAGAGGAAAGATGAGATCTGCACTTCAGAAAACTCACTCTGGCTACATGGTGGAAGGCAGATCGGAGTTTGAAATGTGAGTTGAGAGGTCTTAGGGAGGAGGCTCTGAAGTGAGCCACCTGTATTAACAATTTTCACATTTAAACTTGGGCATCGGTGTTTTCCGAACTTCAATCATCTGACCACTACCTTCATCATATATATCCCCTGTTGCCTGCACCTCACCTACTTAATGATTTTCTTTAAATGAACTCATTAACTTGACTGACTTATTTATTTCCAATGGAAACATTTGATCTCTACTGAATGAGTCAATTCAGGTTAAGTTCTGTTGCAGTAACAAACCACCCCACAGTCTCCCTGGGTTGTTAACTAGGAAGGTTTCTTTCTCGCGTCTATTTTCATGTCGGTTGCAAGCGGACTGCTGCTGAGTCTGCTTTACTCTGGGATTCAGGTGGTGGCAGCAGCCCATGCCTGGCCCATCCCCTGCGCATCTCTCCGACAGAGAGAAAAGAGCAAATGGCAGAAGCACATGCTGTCTCTCCGAGCATCTGCTTGGAAACTTAACTCACATTCTGTTGGTCAAGGGATGTCACAGAGCCAGCCCTGAAGTCAGTGTCACTGACTGTAGGAACTGCCAGTAGGAAGGACTAATAAACATTGACAATAATACGATCTACCACATCTATTATAAATGGAAAACCAACAACACTCGCCCTCAGTAGAAGGTGGCCACAAAAAAATAAATATTATGAAAACATTTACTTTATTAAATTGCAGCCAAATAACCTTGCCATATGAAGGCTCTGAGGCCTGCCCTCCTTCTGTTTGAAAAGGAGATGGGTAATCCTTAGAAAGGCAGTAAAGACACAGCAGTGTCAATCTCACAGGGTTGCCCCGATATAATCAGAAAGATTGAAAGAAAATGTCCCCCATTACAATCTTCCCATTAAGCACTGTTGGTAGTTGGTCCACACTTTGGGAGACTCGGCTTTCGAATCACTCTGGAGGAAGGAAACAAAGAATTTGGGGGAGTGATGATCATGAAACCACGCACTTGGAGATGCTTACGGTATCGCACAATTCATGTGTGCCCCCCCAACCCCCAGCCCTGCCTGAAGTTGTGCAACCTAACGGTCCTGGAGACGATTTCCGTGGGTTACCTCATTTAATCCTCACCTCCGCCCTGCCAAGTAGTTAGTATTATCTCCATTTTCCAGCCGAGAAAACGGAGGTTTGGAGCGTTCAGCCCTAGCTCAAGACCACCGCTGGAGCCGACAAGGAAGCTGTTCCCAGGCTCCGGGAATACCTGCGGCCTGAAGGTGTAGTTTCAGGTTTGGCCACTTGGTGTCACTCTCTCCAAGCTGTGGGGAGACTGTCCAGAGGCGTTGGGCCATGTACCATGGACTCGGGACACAGCCAGTCACAAACTGATCCCCAGGGAAGCACAGCCCCCCCCCCCCGCCCCCACCATCCTGTCCTCCGTCCTGTCGCCCTTGCGTGTGCAGAATTCCTTCCTGTTCCCTGTGTGCCCGTCGTGCGCGGAATAAAAACTGGGCCCGTTCTGTGTACACCCCGAGTTAAGTGCTTGGCAGGCATGGTCTCCCACAAGCCTCCTGGCACCCTGGGGTCTTCGCATCTCAGAGCTGAGCCAACGCAGGCCGAGAGATCTGGAACACGTGCCCAGCTATAAAGGGGCTCGTTCGAACTTGATTTGAACCCAGATCTGGGTTAGACGTTTGGGGTTTGGATGCCTAGCCCGTGCATGGGAGGAGGGATTTATTAATTCTCATTTTTTTATGGACTGTATTTCCAACCTGCAGACTTCAAACTCCATACTGTTTTTGGCAATGAAAATAACCTATTTAGGAGCTTGCACATTTTGGGGGGTTTTGTTGTTGTTGTTTGATGTAGAAGTTAGTTTTCTTCTGACTACCAAAAAAACAAAAACAAAAACAAAACAAAACAAACAAAAAAACCCACCCCACTGAGGACTTCCTTTTAAAGAAGTTTTTAACCTACCAAATATTCTTTGATAATTATTTTAAAAAATTAGAAAGCCATCTAAGTAAAAAGAAAATAAAGGTCACTCTCAGCTCATATCAGCCACGCAGAGGGGAGCCCTGGTGACACTTTGGAGCTCATCTTTCCAGGTACCTCTCTCTTGCTCTCATCTATTCGTGCATTAAACATTTTTAAAAAAATAAATTAAAAAAACATATTCACATGAAAAAAAATAATTGAAAAGGTACCAGAAGATTTACAGTGGATAATCTCCTTCTAATCCTCACTCCCTGCTCCCCAGCTCCAGAACTCCAAGCTCCCTCCCCAGAAGTCATCTCTGTTCTGTTTCTTGGGGATCGTTACAGAGATACACAGAAGGTAGATAAGCAAATATGTACATGGATTCCTGGAGCTGTTTCTTTAAATAGAAACATCTACACACCCTGTTCTGCACTAGTTTTCTTTCTTTCTTTCTTCTTCTTCTTCTTCTTCTTTTTTTTTTAGACTTAACAATATACCTTGGAGATCGTTCCAGATCAGCAGTAGGAGAGCATTCTTCACATATCCCATTGTCTGAATATAATCATTTATCTAGCCAGCCCCTGGTGATAGTCATGTCTGTTATTCTAGTCTCTTGCTGTGGCAAACAATGCTGCAATTAGTACCCCTTCCACGGGAATCTTTCCATGTATGTGGATGTATTTCTATAAGATAAATTCTTAGTAACTGAGCTAGCAGTCATAGGGCAAGTGCATTTTAAAATTTTGACACTTATTGTCTCAATTCTTACTAAGGTCCTACGTACTAATTGACATTCAGACCAACAACCTACGTGAGCAGTGGTTTCCCCACCCTCTAGCCAAAGCCAACCATTATCAGGCTTCTTGATCTTTGCCTTACAGAGGGGGATAAAGGTTCTAATCTGCACGGTCTTTCCTTTTATGTTAGATTCAGAATTTAAAAATATATCTAAAGGCCATTCATATTTATTTTCTGGTAGCAAAGCATTCGTGTTCTTTGCCTGTCTTTCTGTTGGATAATCATTTTTTTAAAACTCATCAGCAAGAGCTCTTCATGCACTAAGAAAATTAGGTCTTTGTTTCTCGTATATGTTACAAATGGATGTATTTTAAAATATGGATTTATCAGATAAAAATGGGATCCCATGGTGCACAACGTTTTGGAGGCCTGTGGTTCTCTGACAATAGACTGTGGATCCCTTTCCAGATCGGTGAATATGCCATGGCAACAAAATTATTTATTTGCTACTTACTTAAATTTCACCCCCGGAGACATTGGAAGTTCACCGAATGTAAAAGACTATGGATTTATGGGAACACAAGCGTCAGAGGGGAGGATTATGAAGCATCCAGTATGTGCCATCTGTTTACGTCTGTTACTCAATCTAAACTTCCAGGGTGAAGGACCATCGTTGCCAACTTACAGATGAGCTCCCGAGGTCCAGAGGGCCAGGGGATTTGTCTAATGTCTCCCTGCTGGTCTCTGAAAGAGCTGGGGGTTCAAACCCACCTCAGTCTGTCTCCCAGGCCTTGGCTATCACCTTCCATCACCTTAAATCCCCACATTCCCCACCAGCCTGGGCGCAGGTGGCCTTGGGACAAGGTCTCATCCTCCCTCCCACAGTCCCAGGCTGGGGCATAGCATGCAGTCTGGGGATGAAGCCACGGGGAGGCGCCAGGGTCACATCACTTGCCTACTGTGTGGCGTTGGGAATAGGCTGGGTCCAGGCATCCTGGCATGGGACAGTCCTGGAGGCTGTCCTGGCTCAGGGCCAGACGGAATATCTCCTGCCACCCCCAGGGCAGTGTCCTCAGCCTTGATCTCCCTTGAGGAACCCCCTGCCGGCAGCCCCGGGGCCTCCCAAAAGTCTGGCCTCAACTCAGCCCCTCTGGAAGCTTGGATCCCTGTTGACCAGAAATCCTGCATAATTCTTTGCTGTGGGGGTCTGTCCTGTGTGTTGTGGGATCTTTAACAGCTGGCCTCTGCCACCTAATGGTGGTACCTCCCCTCAAGGTGACAGACCAAAATATCTCTAGAGATTGCCAAATCTAGACATTGCCAAATGGCCCTCGGTTATAAACCCCTCCTGGGGACCCACGGGGCCTAGGCAGGTCACACCAATGACGGAGGGCAGTAAGAATAGTTTGCATGCAGAGAGCTTAAATATAGGAACTTATTAATTAACATCCTGGGAGGTGAGGACCGATAGCATCTCTGCTTTACAGAGGAAACTGAGGCCCAGAGAGATTCAGTGATTTGCCCAAGGTCACGCACCCAGAATGTACTGGAACCAGGGCTTGAATCCAGGTTGCCAGACTCTGGCCTCCTTGCCCATAAAGCATCGTCTACTGGCTTCAGGAAAATGCACATGGCTCATGGGTGAGATCTGCAGGAATGTCCTCTATTTCCACAAAGAAAGACCTCTTCTCCTGGCTTCCTTGTTACCTGTTTTCATTTTCCCACTTCTGAGGGAGAGTCAAACCACGAGCTTTTCCCTTCTCCTTCCGATGGTACTATGAGAAACCCCAGCATCAAGTGTAATGACACTTGGCAGCGGACGCCCAGCCCAACACCAGGGATGCACTGGGGGTTGGGGGTGCTGAGGGGTCCCAGAGGGTGCAGCCCCATCAGTCCTGGTGCTTGGTTTCCGAGTATATGCATTGGCCCGATTTTTCAAGAGAAGCCAGAAATCTAGATTTCTAACATAAACTTTTCTAATTTTTATGTAATAGTAATTAATTTAAAATATTTAGAACCCTGTAACAACCAGACGAAACATGTCTGATGCCTGATTTGGCCAGTGAGCTGCTAATTGCAACCTTTCTGAAGGGCATGTTCAAAGTATGGGAACAAACACTTTCATTCTCTTAGAGCCCTCTGTCTTTCATTATCATTTATGTAATCAATTTTTCTTCATGTTCAATCATACTTACATTACATGCGTACTTTTCCAGCGTCCACTCACCTATCAATCCATACATCCAGGTCTCCATCCCTCCATCATCCATCCATCCATCCATCTGTCACCCAGCAATTCGTTAGTTCATTTACTCAACCATTATTATTAGGCCCCCATTGTGTGCTAGACCCTAGGCCAGGCCTCAGGGACATAGTGAAAACTGTAACCCAATTCCTTTCCTCCAGAAGCTCATCATCTCTTAGTAGAAATGAGAAGGAAGCCAATGACAGACAAAGATGGAACCAAATGATGTAAAGTTCAGACTCTGCCATTTACCAGCAGGACAACCTTGGGAAAAGTATTAAGGTTTTTGAGCCTCAGTTTCTCCCTCTGTGGAATGGGGTTAACAGCGGTACCTGCCACCTGCCCACAGGCCCGCTGTCAGGACTAGGTTAGGTGAGGCAGTGTATGTGGGGTGGGGCACATGGCAGGCCCTTTACAGACACCGTGCTGTGGACACATGAGGCTGCAACGAGGCGGGGGGCGGGGCCTGTGGTGATGCGCAGGGTCGCTGCCCCCTCCAGGGAGGCTTTGTGGGGGCCGTGGGGTCCAGAATGTCTCACCATGCCCTGTGTCGGGAGAGGGGTTGCTTTGTCATTGTTCCGCACAACTTCCTCCTGGTCGGCTGACACTCTCGCCACCCTGAAGGCGCTGGTTTTCCCACTCTTGCTTCACTTCTAAAGGGCAGCTCTTTCTCGGACCGCCCCGCCCCGCCCCGCCCCACCCCACCCCCGTTTGTGGGAAAACTGTATGGAACAGAAAGGGCTTGCGGGCTCCCTCTTCTCCAGATTTGTTGTTATTTTTTTCCTCATTTAAATTGAAAACATGCTTATTAAAGAAGATTAGAAAAAAACACATCAAACGAGAAAGAAGAAAAATTATTCTTTGTCCTATCCTTCTATTCAACCACACTGAACGTTCTGGTTTTTTTCTTTCTCTTAAGCCAGGGTGTGTGTGTGTGTGTGTGTGTGTGTGTGTGTGTGTGTGTGTGTTTACATAGTTATTAATCATACTGCTCAACTATTCAGTGTTGTGTTTTTAAAAAAGTTTTCCATTATATCACAAGTATTTCCCCCCATTGCTCATCGTCATGAACATGTTCGAAGGGCTGCATTCAATGCAGCAAATGTTAAGTGAGCACCTACTACAGTCTGTGGAGACAGAGGTGGCGTAATGATAGATCCAACCTTTACTGCATGCGAACCCCGTGTTACACGTTGTTCTCATCACTTGTGCTAAATCCTTTCTTTCTCACAACAGTCCTATGCGGCGCATCTCACCATCATGCCCATTTTTCCAGATGAGAAAACTGTGGCCCAATGTGGCACAGCTAAGATGCGCATCCAGCATTTGAATCTAGGTGGGCCAGTCATGGGTGACCCCAATCCAGAGTGATAGGAGCTGGAACCGGGAAGGTACAGGAACATGTGACAGCCTTCCAGGAGGCTCTAGATCATGCAGGAGCATCTGGGAAGCCTTCCTGGAGGAAGAGGTGACATTCTGGCTGAAGATGTCGTAGGTGAGGGTGCTGCAGGCAGAGGGAGCTGTTTGATGAGGATGGGAGGTAGGAGTGAGCATGGACTGTCGACTAGTGGACGACACTGAATCTGGATAGAGAGGTTGGCAGGCCAGACTGTGCAGGAACTACGGGCCCTGCGGATCCTGGGGGGCCCCCAAGGGCTGTGAAGCTGGGATATGGCATGACTGGGGAGGCTGTCCCCCACCTGCTCTAGCCCCCACAGCCAGTCTGTCCCCCGTGGCAGCACCCAGCACCCTGGGCACTTCTGGCCTGTTGGTTGCCTGTCTGCTATTCTAGACCGAAGAAAGTCCTGGGAAACGGGAACCTGGACTCATTTTTTCACTATTGTGGCCCAGGACCAAGATCCGTGGCTGGCAGGGAGAGCGCTCAGCACGAGAGAATGGTGCACAGCATGTCGTGATGCCGTGTGGAGACTTTGCCCATGTTGTCTGCCACAGCCGTGGGGGACGGAGCCCTTTCTGTGGCCCCCCTCAGGCCCCGCAGGGCACAAGGCCTCTTTAGGATGGGTCCGGGTCTTGAGGTGCGCCAAGACTTTGCTAAGACTTGCCCACAGTGTCTTGTTCGGTTTAGGAGATGCCGGGAGGGTAAGTTACCCCTTGCCAGGCCCTCTCAGCGCTGTTCTTGAAGTTCGCAAGGCGGGGGAAGGAGCAGGCTCGTGTATGGTCACCCCCCCCCTTCACCCCCCCTTCCCCAGCCTGCTTGGCACCTGGCACGGACCTGCCCTCCTCCCGTCCACACCACCCACTGCAGAGGTGTGGAGAGACCTCGGGGGCGGCGGCCCCTTCCTGCGCTTGGGCTGAGGGCCTCCAAGGTAAGTATTTACTCCTGTCCCCCTCAGCCAAGGGCGCTATCTTATCAGCTCAAACACTTCAGAGTTCAGGCCAAGAAGCCAAAGTCAATTCTGAAAAAGTCTTTAAAAGGCCAAACACACACACACTGGGTTGGGGTGGGTGGGGAGCTTGCAGGGGGGTGGCGATGAGGTTGAGGAAGGGCTCCTTCCTCCTTTAACAGCCTCAGAAAGGCCTTGCCTGCCCAGAGATGCAGGCCCCAGGTCACCCGTTAGAGCCTGTTTGCCCCGAGCGGCCGCCCCTAGAACAGATCGATAAATAATGAAGTGCACGGGCCTTAAAAAAGAACATACCACTTCATACGCAGTGATGTGGAAATAGATTGTAAAGTGGAAAAAGAAAGAGCAAAGCTATAAAGCAGTGTGTACACTCAGACCCTTTTTGTGTAAACAGAGAAGGTGGGCATATGGGTCTCTGCATGCCTGTTGATGTAGAGAAAACTTCTAGAAGCCTTTACTGGGTATCTGGAAGTGTTCGCTGCCTGGGGGCGGAGTCAGAGGGAGACTTCTCATTAGACACTCTCTGGGCCTTTTGAATTACTTTATATCATGTCAACGTGATACTATATAAATAAATGAACTGAAAAGAGGATTAGTCATTTTGTTCTAGGCGAATAGTAGCACAAAAGATGGAGGGGGTAATGTTTGCAGACGGCATAGAGACTTCTAGCACGGATCAGTTTATTGAAGGTCTAGCTCAAGGGGAAACCTAAGCTTATTTATGTTCTCTCCGTGGTGGGAACCACATTCAAACAAAGCTTTTAAAGCTCTCTTGTGTTTTATAAACCTAGCTGCTTTCAAAACGTCATCTCCCTGAATCTCTTGAAGGTTCTATAAAAGTAGAATCAGATCACTCTGTAGGCTGATTAATTAATTCAACAAGTATTTATTGTTTTAGGTGGTGAGGATATAGCGAAGACCAAGATAATCAAGATGCCCGATCTCATGGAGTCAGTGGGTTGAGAGGGAGTACTGAACAAATACTAAGTAGATAAAACAGCCACACAGAAAAACAAATATGACCACTTCAAAGAGTTAGAAGCACTGAGGAGAAAACGAGCCCAGGAAATGTAGTTGAGGATGGGTAGTGTGAGGAATGTTGAGTGAGGGGTTCTCTGAGGAGACGATGCTTGAACTGAGACAGGAAGGAGAAAAAGGAATCAGTCACAAGAAAATCAAGGAGATGGTAGTTCCAGTGCAAAGGCCCTGAGGTTACCTTAAGCTTTGCTTGTGTGAGCGACAGAAGGATGGCTGGTGTGGCTGAAGCTTAGAGAGAGGGAGAACTAGAGAGGGTTGGGAGATCCAGCTGCGTTGGACAGAAGCTGACCCTGTAGGCCTTTTGGGCACGGTAAATCATCCGGTTGAAGGAACCGAGGCTTAAGAGTGGTACGCAGTTAGCCCAAGCTGACACATGCAACAGTGGCTGAATCAGAATTCAGACTAGGCTTTCCCAACTTCATATCCAGTCCTCTAACCCTTCATGTGACAAACACATGAAGTATGTATTTCCATATTGCATAGCCCATATTCTGAGAACACCGTGTGTGTATGTGTTTTCTAATTGCACAGAAAAGTGCCCATGTCATACAGTGAATTCTCATCAGGTGGGCAAACTCATGTAATCAGCACCCAGAGGAAAAAAAAACCCAGAACATTCCAGAAGCCCCTTTCATGTCCCCTCCCTGTAAATCTCCCGAACAGTTAACCACTGTACTGAATTCTAACCCCATCTATTAATTTTACTGCTTTTGAACGTTATATTGAGGGAATCACACAATATGTGTTCTTTCCTGTCTGGTTTCTTTCGCTCAGCATTACGATGGGGGAGACTCATGATATCCCAGCAGAATTTTACTGTTTTCCAGTACAGACCAAGTCCGTGTGTGAACCATGAAAGCTTCCCTCCTTACAAAGGCCACAAGAAAGGAGCTAATACCGGGAGCAGTTCAAAGTATGTCATTAGAGGAAAAAGGCAGGTACAAAATCCTTATGTGTAAAGTAATCCCACTTCTCGGTGGGGTGAGGGGGCTGGGAGTGAGGGGTTGGGTGGGAGTCTCTTTTTATGTGGAGTCCAGGTGGTCCTGGAAAATATGTTAAATTTTCACTCAACCACGGTGCACCATGATCTCTGAGCCCATGGAAACCACCGCAGGATGGAGGGGTGTCTTGTGTTGGGAAACACGCTGGGCTTGGCTTAGCCAGCTGGGCTCACCTCTACCATCTCTCCTGCTTCTTCCTCCTCCCACCCCACTCCATTTTCAGCCCAATGTGCATGGTGACATCGTGTAAATTCAGGGCTGGTACATTATGATTCTATCGCAGAGTCAAGGGCTTCATGGGAGATTCTCCCTGTATGGTGAGTGTGACACGTGGACTTCATTTTTCCTTATTTGTTTATTTTACATTTTCTAAAAAGAATCAAAATCCTTGTATATTGAAGAATAAGCACAGTGGCAGCAACAAGCTGATGCACGAAAGGATGCTCTGGTCAGCCCAAGAAAGGGGACGTGTGTCAGCAGACACACTGGGTACCGGGAAAGGAGCATGGACCCCGTCCTCATGGCCTGCAGTGGGGGGCAGCACCATGGGATCCGCAGCCCTGATGGTGGTTAAAGTGGTGGCTGCAAGGCCAGATAGACCGGGGAGGGAATTCTGACCTTGCCCTTTACCCGCTATGTGTTTTGGTTACTATCACTGCATAATAAACTCCCCAAGACTTAGTGGCAATAAAGAGTTACTCTGTTCTCATGGATTTACATCTCTCAGGCTCTGTGGGTTGGGAAATCAGACAAAGCATATCGAAATGGCTTGTCTCTCTTCCATGAGGTCCGGAGTTGCAGTGGGAAGACTCGAAGGCTAGGGGTGACTTGGTGGCTGGGAGCTGGGATCCTCTGTAGTCTTTACTTGCGTGACTGGCAGCTGTTTTCTTGCCTGTGCCAAGACACACACCCTTTCTGTGACTTCTCCACATGGCCCCTTCACGTGGGCTAGAGTGGGCTTCCTCCCAATATGGCGGCTCGGTTCCCAGGGCAAGCATTTCAAAAGAGCAAGATGGAAGTGCGGGGTATGTGCACGGTCTGGTCTCGGAACTCATGTAGGATCATTTCCACGGCGCTCTGTCCGTTGATGCTGTCGCCAAGGTTGCCGGAGATTCAAGGGACAGGGACAGATAGGGAGAGAGGGACCTCACCACTCAGTGGGAGGAGTGTCAAGATCACTTCGTAAGAACAGCTGGAGGAGGAGGTGGTAAACTTGGAACCTCACACACTGGCAGTGGGATTTACAAATGGCGTAGCCACTTTGGAAAACAGTCTGGCAGTTCCTCCAAGGTTAAACATGAAGTCACCATATGACCTGGCACTTCCATTCCCAGGAATACACACACACACACATGCATGCACGTGCACGCACTGTCACACAGAAACAAATGAATGGAAGATCAAAATGTGGCATGTCCATACAGTGGTGTATTACTCGGCCCTGAAAAGGAACGCAGCGCTGATACACGCCACAACATGGATGAACTCGAAGACATGCTAAGTGGAAGAAGCCAGTCACAGAAAAACCACATAGCATACGAGATGTCTACAAGAGGCAAATCCAGAGACAGAAAGCCAATTAGTGGTTGCTGGAGTCTGGAGAGGGGGGAAATGGGAAGTCTTGCCTGCTAAGGGGCATGGGGTTTCTTTCTGAGTGATGACAGTGTTCTAAAATTAGATCGTGGTAATGGCTGCTCAACTCTGTGACTATGCCAAACCTGCTGGGTCGTATACTTAACAAGGTGAATTTTGTGGTATGTGAATTATATCATAAATTATAAGCTATTAAAACAAATGAAGAAGGAAAATATCATGAGGGATGGGAGATACTTGTGTGAGTCTCTTTAGGAAATACATTGTGTGTACAGGAGTAATCTTCTTATGCTTCAGTGTCCTCATCTGTAAAATGGGACTATTTCATAATCAAATGAACTCATGGGGTCTTTAGGGGATTAAAGGCTATGTTGGGCTAGGACAGCGTGGCTGGAGCAAGTCAGTAAGGGAAGTTTCTGACAAACACCAGAAGGAGGCAGGTGGGAAGCACATTATGTCCAGAATCCAACCCCTATCCCCACCTCCACCATCTTGTGCCTGGACTATTACAGTAGGGTACTCACTGGTCTCCCCACTTCTGCCCTTGTCCTCCACCCTGCCCTCTATACACACACACACTCACACATGCGTGCATGCACACACACACACACAGAGTCCATTAATGTAGCCAGAGGAAGTCTATCAAAACCTAGGATTGACCATGCCCCTCCAAGGGAGCCATGGAGGGTTCCCACCTCACTCAGGGTAAAAGTTGAAGATCTTATGAGGCTCTTCAAGAACCATACCCCTGTCATCTCCGTGACTTCATTTCTTTCATTTGCCTCCTCTCCCCCTCTTGCCTAGGCCTCCTTATTCCTCCTCTGACACACAAGGAACAGTCCTGCCTCAGGGCCTTTGCACTTGCTATTTTCTGTGGTAGGAGCATTCTTCCAACAGATATCTTCCAGGCTTTGTTCCTCATCTGCTGCAGGTCTTTGCTCAGATGTCACCTTCCTAGTAAGGCCTTCCTTGGCCCAATACCTCTTCTACACCTTTGCTGCATTATTTTTCTCCATAGAATTTATTACTATCTGGCATTATATCTATCTTTCTCCTTTTTCTTCTCCTCCTCCTCCTCTTTCTTCTTCTCCACCTTCTTCTTGTTGTTCTCCTCCTCCTTCTCCTTCTTCTTAAGATTTTATTTATTTATTTGAAAGAGAGTATGTGCAAGTGGGGGGTGGGGAAGGAGAGGGAAAAACAGACTCTGTACTGAGTGCAGAGCCTGGCGGGGGGCTCGATCCCACAACCCCGAGATCACAACCTGAGCCAAAATCAAGAGTCCAAAAGTCAGACACTCAACTGAGACACCCAGATGCCCCTCTTTCTTCTTCTTTTATTCAGTGTCTATCTTCCCTTTCTGTCTGTTCTTCAACTGGAATGCAAGTTCTGTGAAGTGGGGGAATTTTTGTCTGTTCTGTTCTTATCTATAACCCCAGGGCCTGACACATGGCAAGTACTCAGGGAATGCAGGCACCCTGAATGAAGTATCAATACAAAAGGAGTGAGTGAAGCCATTCTGATGGAGGGCGACAGGGACCGGTGTGGACTGAGGCGAACCAGGAGCCCTTGTCCCATCTGGAAGGTACAACAACAACTACTTGGCCACAGCCTAAAATTTCCATGTGGTGGGAATGTGGGCCCAGTTGGCTGAGCTCCATTTCAAGGGAAGCCAGAAGCTTCTATATTTATGTGTAATGTCTTGATTTTGAAACCATTGCTATCAAAAAATCCACATCTGTTGCTTACCTAGGTGGGAGGCTGCCCTTTGTGGTCTCACCTAGGTCAAAATGCTTGCTCATGGGTTTCAGAGAACACCGAATTTCTGGGAAAGCTGACTACAGTTCCAAGACAGGGTGCTGAACGAGTAGACTTGGCCTCGAAGTATGTTTTTTTGTGAAACAAATGGCATTTTCATATTTAGGTTCTTGAGATGATCTTATTTCAGGGTGAGTTCCCTTCTCTTTTCAAAACTCACAAGTCCACCCTCATATTTATGCTGGGCCCAGGCATCTTTCCTCCACTCTGGAGCAAAGATCAGAAGTAAATATTGGCAGAACATGAGTTTTTACTGTGGCTCAGATAAGGAACAGCATGAAACGGAAATAGATTTTATTGCTCCTCCTACAACTTCCACCCCAACCCGACTCCCACAATATTTGCTTATTAATTTTACTTGGTACAAATTCTTGGTGTTATTTTTGTTGCCAATGGGGCTGCCACACAGGGCGAACTGTAGTCTAGTCTGCCCGAGTGGCGCCCCCCGGAGTTGTGCCGTGGTGGCCTACGTATATGTCTATCTAGATCGTCCTATTCTCATTGACTGAAGCATGGGAATCCCTCTTGCTTTGGCCAATTCTTTCCGCTTTTCCAAATAACTGAGTGCAGGGAGAAAAATACAAAAAGTAGGAAACGGTTGAGATGAAAAATGTGTCCTTTCTGCCTTCATCTGGCCTTTCCAAGATCCTCTCTGGAGAAGCAACTGTTAACTGTTGCCAGTTTCCTGGGTGACCTTAGATACACGAGCAAATCTCTCCTTCTCTCTCTTCCTTCAAACTCGTATATCACACGTCCACATGCATGTCATGCAGGATGACACACTGCCTTTCCTGTTTCTTTATCATATCTTTTTGCACCAAAAAGGTTTACGCGAGGGATCAGCAGATGACAGTCCTCAGGTCAGATCTGTCCTGCTGTGTCTGCTTCTGAGCCTACAAGCTAAGAATGGATTTTATATTTTCCTCCATTTTTTAAAGGATTGCAACAAATCAACAGAAGAATAGTACTTCATGACACAGGGCAATTACAGGAAATTAAAATCTCAGTGTCCACAAATAAAGTTTTATTGGCACCCAGTCCTGTCCATGCACTTAAGCGCTGTCTGCGGCTGCTTCTGGGCCGTGATGGCATGCTTGAGTAGTGGCAACATGTGTACATACTGTGGCCTGCAAAGCCTAAAGTATGTACCACGTGGCTCTTTCCAGAAAAAGTTTTTTTTCTTTTTAAAAAGATTTTATTTATTCATTTGAGAGAGAGACAGAGATAGTGACAGAATGAAAAGGGAGAAGAAGGAGAAACAGCTGAGAGCCTGATGTAGGGGGTTCGATCCCATGACCCTGGGATCATGACCTGAGCCGAAAGCAGACACCCAACCGGCTGAGCCACCCAGGAACCCCCCAGAAAAAGTTTCTGACTCCTGGTCTATGCCATCCATGACATTCTGCTTTTTTTTTTTTTTTTTCCACATAACCTTAGGTCCTGGAGTTCTTTTGATATTAGTGCCTAGTGATACACCTCATGGCTTTAAACAAAGCCTCATGCGTATCTCAGTGTCTTGCTGGGCTGCAATTTATTTATCCGTTCTTACCCAGACCCCTGAACTCTTGTTTACATGACAAAGAGTTTGTGTTGTAGGAAAGCGTGACAATTCCTGACAAAGATAAGAAATCTCAGGTGGCCAATCTGTTTATTATTTATATCTTGTTCCTTCAGAAATAGGATTTGTGGCTGCTTACTTACCACAGGAGGGGCCGACCCAGTAAAGCCGTAAACCCACTAAGGCAGAGGTGAAATACCAGGACAGGACTGGAGTCAAGAAGCCTGCTCTTCCCGGCGGAGGAAGCCTGGATTATATTTGAGCTGGAGGCTTATTTGAATCATATTTGCAGATGATGCAAAAATCTTTGTGGGTGTTTATTTTCCTCAAGAGGGAGGTTGAAGGCAGAAGGCCTGAGAAGTTGGAAAAAATGCCACGGAGGATAACATAGAACAGTGGTTCCTACCCTTACAATTGCCAAATCTTGAAGTAAATGAACTATTATTTACTTAACATTTTTCTTTAGCTCATATATGTATTTAAAATACAGTTAAATACAGTTGTTTCATCTGGAGAAATAATATCCATGAATTCATGATTCTGATGAGTTAGCCATAGATACAGGCTTTCAAATGCTCATAAATACTTAATAAATACTAAGATTAAACACACACACACACACACACACACACACACACACACACACACACAACTTTACCCATATACCACCTACAGTAATCTTGCAAACCAACGGCAGTAACTGGGCTAAATATTTTTACATTCTGAGGTATCAGACACAGGGGACTGCCTTGCCAACTGCCATGTCCCCCTTCCTTCCTGTTGACAGAACTCTGAGGAAGGTTCTGTCCAGCCCTGGGAAGTAAGTCACATCTGGCATAAGCCAACCATGGTCAACCTATTCTCCCAGACCTGAGATTGGTCTGGGGGTGGGAGGAGTGGGCGGGTCATATGACCCAGTTCTGGACAAAGGGAAACACTGCTGGGGACTTCTGGGAAACAATTTCCTCTCTGATAACAAAGAGGCACATGAAGAAAGACCGTTCTTTCCTTTCCTTCCTGCTTTGGATATTGGCGTGAAGAGGTGATGAGTGAGCTGTGGCAGTCATCTTGTGACATTAGGTGGCCAGCTTAAGGACAAGTGGCTGACTTGCCTTGGGGTAATGGAGGTTGCAAAGATACTTAGTCCTTTATGACAACCTTAAGGACACTCTACAGTCCCCAATCTCCAGATATCTTTTAGATAAATAGTGTTATTATAGTCTGAACTGCTGTAGTGAAGTAGAAGTATCTGAAACTGTCTTAATAGATCCAACTGGCTTTACCCGTTAGAGCTTAACTCCAGGGTCAAACACACTCATGGTCATGTTCTAGTTCCACCAGATTCTCCTAGCTCTATTACTCTGGGCAAGTGACTTAACTTTTCAAAGCTTTTGTTTCCTTGTCCATTAAAAAAATCATGTAACATTACTTACCTTAGATGAAACTCATTGCAAGTACTTCAATATAGTAATTGCTGTTATTATTAATATTATATTAATTTCTTTAGTATTCAAATAGTCCTCTAAAAACAGGGCAAAGGCAACATGAGCAAAGACAGAAAGTTGACAGCACCTAATTAAAGGCCACCAGCTGGGCACAAGAAGAGCAGAAAATGATCTGAGCGTCAGAGCTGACCGCAAGCTGCAGATGAGTCAGTGCTTCAGAGAACAAGCTCAGTGTAAGCCCGGGGGACTGGACTACCAGTGTGATTGGCAGACTCCTTAGCTGTGAACCTTCTGATCCATGATTCATGACTCACACCTTTCCAGGAGCATAGACTCTACATTTGGTCATCTCATCTTTTTAAAGGAAGTGGGAAGCTGTCCTGGGTCCAGAGGCATGGAGACAGTGGCCTGGGGGCTATTTATGTAAGAGGCTGGAAGGATTCAAGAGGAAGGTCAACACTGCCTTATGTTTACTTTTACAAAACAGCTGTTGGTCATGTCTACAGCAGCCTGAATGGAAGGACAGGGGTACGGCATGAAACAGAACAGGAGTACAGCATGAACAGAAGGAGCACTAGATGGTGAGTCAGTAGACTTGTGACTCCAACCATGTGACCCAGGCATATTTTGTCTCCCTTGCAGACCAGAGTATCTCCACGTCTGTAGCAGAGATCCAGGCTGACCCACAGTCCTGGGGAGATGACTGTGACAGACAGAAATGCATTTGGCTGCAAGTAAGTGGAAAAGCAGTGGACCATGGCTCAAACAGTCAAGGGTTTACATTCCCCACATAATAATAAGTTCAGAGGGAGGTGGTTGTTGGTCTTGATTTAGTGGCTCAGGAAAATGAGGGCTCTTGCTAGCATGTCTGCAATTTCCATGGCTTCTCCTCATGGCTTCAGGACAGATGCTTCAGTCCTTCTCCAGGTAGGAACAAGCCACAAGGGCAACACCAGCCATATCTGCCTGCTGAATCCCACAGTAAAAACTTTCCCAGAACCCTCAGAAGGGCTCCTCTCACATCTCATTGGGCAGAGCCGGTCACATGACCGGTCACATGCCTGCCTCAGCTGCAAGGGATGCTGGGAAAGGGAGGATGTGGGTGCCACCAGGAAAGGAGAGAGTGACGAGGAAGTGGCTCTTGGGCTGGCGACCAGGGGGTTTCAGGGTAGCAAACCCTAAATTCTGCCCCCTGCTCTCAAGATCTGGGCTTCCGGATTGTGCACCTGTGGACCTGCCGGTTACAGTATAAGATGTGAGAACAAGACCCAAGTTTGAATCCTGACTCCCAACACGGGCTCTCTGTGGGACAGAGGGAGAGTCGCTTCGTGTTTCTTCGTGTTTCGGAGACTTCCTGTCTCACTTGTACAGAAAGTAAAATCCAACTCTTTACTATGGCTGTAGGACCGACTTCAGGGGTGAGCGGCCTGTGTAGTGAAACGGCACTGCCCCCCATGCTCTCGGGCCCTGTGCTTGGGTTAATGTTCGACTACCACCGTCTTGGAAATCCTAATTTCAGAGCACGGGGCCCTGCGTTTTCATCTCGCCCTGGGGCCTGCTAATCCTGCAGCGGGATCTGCGTGGTTTGTCAAGCCTTGCCCCAGCCACGTCTTTGCTCCTCTCTGGCCTCATTTCCTGATATCCCCTTCCTCTTCCTCACTCCATTCCCAAGGGGCAGGACCGGGGTAAGGTGGCTCTTCCTCTCCCCTCCAAGGGGCAGGACCGGGGTAAGGTGGCTCTTGGCAGCCGCGGGAGACCGTGAAGCAGCTGGGAGCTGTCTGCAGACCACTGTCTTCATGGCCGAGCAGCAAGTCCTTCCTGGAAAGGGGCTGTGGGGGTTCGTCTCCATGCTTGCTTTATTTTTGCCTTCAGATACCTGTTTACCATCCTTGGTAACACACTTTGGGGCAAAACTTTAGAATGTTGGCAAGAAGAAAATGAGGCAGTGCAGCAGAGGGGTGAAAAGCTTGGGCTTTGCAGTCAGTGCTTCATCATCTTGCTGTGTGGCTTTGAGCAAGTCACTTCACCTCTCTGAGCCTCTGTCTTGTTTTATGTAAAATAAGGACGATAGTATTTACTTCATGGTGCTGTGTGCACATGAACAGGCTGGGGAAAGGCTCTGCAGAGGGCCTGATGCCTGGTAAGTGGTCAAACTCTGAATGGATTATAAAGTTTGTGTGGGAAGAAAACAAAAGGTCATCTTTTCCTTGAAGCCAGTTCTAGTTTTCTCTCCTCTTAACTCCCCAGAGCACTTTACATGGATTTCTCCTGGTCTGTTTTTGCTATAGCTATTTGTTTCCTGGTCTGGAAATAGCTCTTTACCCATCTGTATAGTCTGGATCTTTTGGTTGAAAGTGACAGAAACAAGCCCAACTCAAAGTGGCTTAAGAAAAAAGTATGTATATGAGTGCATTGGTTTACATAAATGAAAAGGTTTGAGATGGGTTCAGCTTCAGCAATGGCTGGATCCAGCTGTGTCCCTTTGTTCAGGAATCATGCTCTCCAGATCTCAGCTCTGTTTTCTTTTGTGTCAGTGAGGGTCAGCCTATAGGAGGGCGAAGACAGTCCCCAACATTCCCTAGGCTTCCAATCTGCCAGGTCAGCCAGCCAAGTGGATAGAAGTATACTTTTCTGTGTAGCCTCAGCCCATGTCTAGGGTTTGGCTCTGGTTAAGCCTGACTTGGGTCACATGCCCATCCCAGAACCAGTTTCTGAGGCTAGGGAATGGGATATGCTCATTGCCCAGGACTGGTCCATTTACAGCTCTTGTTGGGAAGATAACCTACTTCTTCTTGAGCCACACGGAGTGATGGCAGGGGAGGAGTGGTTCTCCCAAGGAAAACCAAGGCTCTGCTACCAGAAGCTTGGGGGGTGGAGGGAAGGATCGACAGTAGTCAGGTACAAACAACATTTGGCCGTTGAATAGTCCCCTCAATTGTCCTATTATCTCTACTCCCAGGCCTCCTTTGGACATGCTTTGTTAAATGAATGAGTGATTGTACAAGTACACTACTAAAAAAAAATAATAATCCATCTAATTTATCAGGAAGGGCATGCTCTTAGAGATAAGTTCCTAGGAGGAGCAAGCCATCTACTGATTTCCCATGTCCTGCCCATTTTTATTCTAAACGCATAGGCTGGCATCCTTCCAAACCGCCAAGCCTTGACTGGCCTGCCTGGGCCGAGTGCTGCGGCTTCACAGCCCGTCCCACGGTGGGTCCCCACCCGCCGCAGGCCCGGACAGAGGACGGTGAATCAGGAGCGGCTCACTCTGCCCCAACAAAAAAGGCTCCAGGGGTTCTAGCCCAGGGAGACGAGCAGGGTCTGAGCGAGGCCACCGTCACCGGTTCTCTTTCCTCCTCATTTTCCTCCTCACGCTTCCCCTGGGTTCTCTTCCACACCAAGGACTTCTGAAGAACCCTCTTCATGCCTGAGTCATGCGGGGGATCAGGCAGGTAGCCCTGGAGGGGGGCAGGCGCAGGGGCCTGGGGTACGGGAGCATGCACGCTCAGTGGAAGGGGAGCCCCCGGGCTTGGCGGCCGCCCACAGTGGCCCTGTGAAAATGTGGGAGCAGGGTAGCCAGACCTTCTGGTTGTTTTAAATAGACTTCATTTTTTAGAGTTTTACGTTCACAGAGAATTTGAGCGGAAAGTACAGAGTTCCCATGTACCCCCCCCAACTATCAACAGCCCCCATCAAGGGTACCTATGTTACAGGAAGGACCCATTGGTATCGCCCAGAGTCCCTCGTTCACGTTGGGGGCTCACTCTTGCTGTTATCCACTCTGCGGGTTTGGACAAACATACAATGTCTCTATCCGTCTAGAACCATAAAGAGTAGTTTCACAGCCCTACAAATCTCCGTGCTTGCCTTTCATCCCCCTCTCCCCTTAACCCCCAGGAACCACTGATCTTTTTATTGTCCCCAAAGTTTTACCTTTCCTAGACCTTTGAGTTTTCTTATTGCTTTTCCTTGCAACATCCACGGCTGCCACGGACTTCAGCACCCGCTCTGCATGGCTGATGCTCAGGCCAGACTGGTTAAATATTTTGAAAACTATTCCTGGAAATAACCCTTTCTTTAAATGCTGATGACAAATCCTAATTTTATGAAAACACCACGGAGGCAAATCAGATAGTCTGCAGTGGGCTCATAGGCCTGCAGTTTGAGATGGCAGATGTGGGGCTTAAGAAGGGAGAAGCTGGAGTCTGGTAGATCTAGTCCACCTCTGCCACTTCCTCGCTGTGTGACCTTGGACTAGTCCCCTGATCTCCCTAAACCCATCTGCCGGATGAAGGCCTGCAGCATGTGACTATGGAGCGGGACCCACCCCATGCCACTGTCTGAGGTTGGATGTCCTGGCATTTCCACAAGTTCCCTCGGATTACAGGATGCACGACAAACCAAAACATAGATGTATTGCTCTTGCAAAATCTGAAAACCATATCAAAAATACCCAAAACTATGCAAACTTTGGGGGGAGAGGGAAAAGAAAGGCCAATGAAGACTTGACACCTGCCTGGCTGGGCAAAGGGAAAACCTGCATCCCAGAAACCCACCGTGACAATCACCAATCTTGACGAGGGCTCGTGTTGTAGATTCAGGATGGGAGCCAGGTTCTGGAATCCTGGCTGTGCTGTGTATCAGCTGTGTGACCTTGAGCAAAGAACTCGACCTCTCTATGCGCCAGAGCATCGGGGGTGCTGTTCTTGTCATGGTCTGTGTGACTGGTGCCTCCCGAGCTGGGCAGTGCGTGGTTGTCCCTGGCAACCCTAAGGTCCTTGTCTGGAAAATGAGGGTAGTATTTCCAAGGATTAAGTGAGTTAACACAACACGCTTGAAGTGCTGCCTGGTGCCAGGCAGTGGCTTCCGACGTGTCGGCCAGGAGAAGGGTTAGTTTCTGTTCTCTGTGCCACCTGCTTTATCTGCGCTGAATGCAACTGTGCTGTGATCACCCCATTTTAAAGAAAGGCAAACCGAGGCTCAGAGAGGGCAGGGTCTCGCCTAGGGTCACCCCCCTAGTAAGTAGCAATGAGGACACTGAAAACAATAAGGTGGAAAGGCGAGGGACATCTAACCCTAACTGAGAGTCTAAGATGTTGCCCTCGCTGGGTCCTCGGCTTCAAGTGTGTTATCTCCAGCCTGCCTCCAACATCCGTGCACCGCTCCCCCAGGGCCCTTGCCCTAGGTGGGCATATTTCCTACGGCCCCCCAAATCCACGTAGGACCTGAGAGAGGGTCAGCTCTGGGCGGGCCGGACACAGCATGAGTCTGGTTCTCAGAGTTGAGTTTGGGTTCCCAGCGGGCACCCTGGCCCTTGTGACCAGAGTTTCACCCTTCTTCCCTTTTATCCTCAGATTTCAAAGCACTTTACGCTCACACTCTAATTAGAGAAGACACCTTCCTGCCCTCCCGAGGGGGCAGGCATTTGTAATTAACTGCTCTGCGAGGCTGCAGGGCATGGAGCTACAAACGCTACTAATTCTAGGATATACTCACAGGATGTAGCCGGGACAGCCTTGACCGCCACCTACTCAGAGGCCCGCCCAGACTACCTGATTCAAAGGCATTCTCTCCTCTCCCTCCATCTCTCTCTCCCTCGCACACCTGCTCTGCTTCTGTGTACTACTTAGCAGGTTTTTAAAAATCATGTATTTCTTTAATAGCATATGGACTTCAAATATCTTAGAACAGCAGCTCATAGAAATGCCCCTCTGGGCTAGTCTTGCACTTTGCTTCCACCAGCCTCCTGGGGGTACAGAGAGGTTCACTAACCTCACGAAGGTCACACAGCCAGGCGGGAAGCTCTATCTGATTGCTTATTTGTTCCTTTATTTGTCTGAGTGTTTTACTGCTGTCTCCTCCGCTCCCCACCCACGCCCCCATCCCACCTCCCATCTATCCATTGACTCGAGACACGATTTGAACAAAAGCTATATACCCAGCTGGCTTTGGGGCCCCGAGGACACAGAGCGAGCCTGCTCGCCGCTGCATCCCCAGTGCCCAGAACAAGGTCCGCATGTAGTAGGTGCTGGATAAATATTTGTGGATTGACTGAATTTGAGATCCTGTGCTCAGCCTGTGTGAGAGCCCCATCTTTTTCAGTGCCTGAGGGACAAGGAAAACCACATCCATTCTTCCCTAATTCTCCACCCTCCTTCATAACTCCACACCTTTGCTCAAGCTGTTCCCTCTGGTGGCCTTCCCTTTCCCATCATTTAGACCAGGGGTTGGCAAACTACAGCCTGGGGGCCCAATGTGGCCCATCGCCTGTTTCTGTAAATAAAGTTTGCCTGGAACATGGCCACATCTGTTTGTCTAAGGATTATCTATGGCCGCTTTTGACCTGTAACAGAATTGAGTAGTTGCAACAGAGACATGTGAAGCCTGAATATTTACTCTCTGGCCCTATCCGGACAAGTTTGGTTGACTCCTGATTTAGCTGATTTTCCCATATCTTTTAAGAATGAGTTGAGGGGCACTTGGGTGGCTCAGTGTGTTAGGTGCTGCCTCTTGGTTTCGGCTCAGGTCATGATCGTAGGGTTGTGAGATCGAGCCCCAGGTGGGGTCTGCATGAGATGCCCTCTCCCTCTCACTCTGCCCCTCTTGCTCATGCTTTCTCTCTCTCTCAAATAAATAA
Organism: Mustela lutreola; assembly: GCF_030435805.1. NCBI lineage: Eukaryota > Metazoa > Chordata > Mammalia > Carnivora > Mustelidae > Mustela > Mustela lutreola. The sequence goes on from NC_081298.1 coordinate 10,748,330, forward strand.
ATCTTTTTTTTTTTTTTTTTTTTTTTTTTTTTTAATGAGTTGAAAAGCTTCCTTGTCCAGGAAAGCTTCTGGTGATTTCTCAGGCTGGATTAAGAATCCCTACTATGTGCTCCCATAGCCCCATGCTTCTTTCTAAAATAGTGTTTCTCAATCTACCCCCATTCTAGGAGCCCTTTAATATATATTTTTTTTCCTAAGTGCCGACTCCTCTCCACCAGTGAAATTTTAATATACAGATAAATGGTGTATCTGTTTATGTACTGTGGCCCTTTGGAAGGCCACAAACCATTGTAATATCCAAAATTTTTTTGCCCCCATTGAGAATACATCCTAAACTAACTCTAATCGCTCTGTGTTCATTGAGTCATAAAGATTGCACTGTGCATATACTATGTGCTGGGCTCTGTTCTAGGCCCAGAGGACACGTGGTAAACATACCAGACATAGCCCCTGGGTCTAATCACTTACTCATCGGAATCATCCCTTGCTCTGAGCAACATGGTGGCAGGGACTAAGCTAATTCAACTTTATATCAGAATCATTTCCCAGGGCCTGGCGCATAGTAGGTCTTTAACTAGTTCAATGACTGATTAATGCAAGGAGTTGTGGAAATGTAAAGGCACATGATTTAGGGGATGATCGGGAAAAGTAAAGTTGCACTGGAATAGAAACACGGACTGTTGGATGGACAGTACCATTCTGGAGATTTTCAACGAGCCCACAGCATAATGTCATCTGGTCGGCCATGGTGGGGGGCCCTCCTTCCCTAGGCTGTGCTACGGATGTCACAGACTGTCAGCTCCAACTGTGGACATGTATTTTGGTTTGTTCTTCATGGTGTTTAAAGACGAACACACACAGAAACTAGATTGATTACCAATCTTTAGAAATTGGGAGACTTCATATAAAAATCTGAATTTCTGTCTTGAAAGGGAATGATCTGGCAGCCTGGGACCTGCATTCCTCATTGGCGGGAATCAGATGCAGATACCCCTTCAGATGGGACACACACTCACCAGTTTACCCCAGTCCCTACCCGTCCCTGCTGTCTGCTCAACTTGGAGCCAAGAGTCAGTTGCTTCTCTTACACCTGGCCCCCTTCACTCTTGCCAGGCTCCTAAAGGCTTTTGAGCTTTTGGTCCCCAGGGTCTGCAGGTAGGAAGGTCCCAGTTAGAGACCCAAGCGGCACATCTATGGCAGGTCCTGCCCTCTGGCTTCCTCAGGGGTCTGGTCTGGGGGAGGTGCCCATGGAGGGGGCATGGGAAGGAAGCCAGGGTATTTCTCCACCCCTCCCCCCCATGCCTCAGGCATTAGAAGTGCTCCTAGGTGGCCGCAAACTGTTGCTGGCCTGGCCCTCACTGGCCAGCTGGACTGTGGGGTTCAGTCCCACCTTTTGTCTCTATAGCCCCAGAGCCAGCAGCATCTCCCCTCTCCGGACTCCCTCAAACCCTCCTATTGTACCTCCACCACATGTAACCAGACCCTGTATTAAATTCCCTCTGCTGAAGGACCTGAGTGTGTGGATGCAAGTGAACCCTCCTCTCTGGGAGACAAAAGAACATCAGGCTCGATGGTCTCAGGGGCCTCTGGTCACTCCAGCTGCTGAGCTCCCTACGGAAGAGATGGTGTGTTTGATCTCCACACCCCCCCCCACCCTTCCAAGCTGGAGAACTCTACAGGGGGTCTGGTGAGGCAGGAGGCCAAGACCCTTCTGGAGTTGCTGGTCCTGGACACTTGGAGGAAATGAGGTCAGTACTGCGGTGGCCACAAGGGAGGCTTGGATGTGCCCCTGACCGCCAGCAGGGGCAGGACAGGGGCTTCGAGGTGGGAAGCCAGGAGACAGAAACTGGCACCTTCCCAGTTCTCCTTAGGCGACTGGGCCTGGCCTTGCCAAGCTGGAGGGCGGAGTCAGGGAGAATCTCTCTGTGCATGTCTGCTGTAATATAAATGGTGTAGCCCTGTTTCATTTTTTTCTTGAACTTGGGAAATTGCAACCCTGTGCTCGTGGTGATCACATTGGTGGGAGGATGATGAAAAACAGAAAGGAACTATACCAAATGCTCTTTTTGCTTCCTTTTGATGGGGGAGCTCAGGGAGTTCTTCATTTGGGGTGTGTGTGTGTGGTGTGTGTGTGTGTGTGTGTGTGTGTGTGTGTTTACGCATGCGCACATATGTGTTATGTGTGCTTCTAGACCGCATCTAGCTGGGTCTTTTAGAAAATGAGAGTCTACATGTGATGTCACTCTACAACTTGATCTTTGGGAATAAACATCTTCCTAGGTCTTTGGCTGCTGTCTGTCCTCCCCACCATATTGGTACCCCCAAGGGCAGAGCAACAGGCCTCCTTTGCTCCCCATGTCCTCATGCGCATAAGTGTGAAAGTATTAAGAAAAGTCTTGGTACACCATACACAAAAATTGACTCCAACAGATCAAAGACTTGAATGTTAAGACCCAAACCATAACACTAGAAAGAAACACAGGCAGAGAGCTTCTTGACACCAGTCTAGGCAATGATGGTTTAGATTTGACAACAAAAGTAAAAATAAGCAAGGGGGACTCCATCTAACTGAAAAGCTTCAGCACAGCAAAGGAAGCCATCCATAAGAAAAAAGGCAGTCTACTGGATGGGAGAAAATATTTGCAAATCATATATTTGAAAAGGAGCTAATATCCCAGATAAGTAAAGAACTTCTGTAACTCAATAACAACAACAACAACAACAACAAAAAACAATCTGATTAAAATTGGCCAGAAGACCTAAACAGATATTTTTCCCAAAAATATGTACAGATGGCCAACAGGTACCTGAAAATATGCTCAACATCACTAACCATCCGCAAACCAAAACCACAAGGAGATATCACCTTGCACCTGTCAAAACGGCGATTATCCCAAAGATTAGAAACAACAAGTGTTGGTGAGGATGTGGAGAAAGAGGAACACTGGTGCACTGTTTGGTGGGGGGGGGGGGTGTAAATTGGTGCAATCACTGCGGCGAAGAGTGTGAAGGTTCCTCAAGAAATTAAAAGTAGAACTAAGATATGAACCAGCAATCCCACATCTGGGTATTTGTCCAAAGAAAATAAAAACACTAATTCAAAAAAGATATCTGTACTCCCATGTGCATTGCAGCATTATTTATAATAGCCCTGACATGGAAGCAACCTGAGAGCCTACCAACAGATAAGCGGATAAACATGTGATATAATATATATGTAATACATGTTCTGATATATAGATCAGAATAGTACTCAGCCTTAGAAAGAAGGAAATCTTGCCATGACCACATGGAGAGACCTTGAGGACATAATGTTAAGGGAAATAAGTCAGATGGAGAGAGGTACATGTGGTATGATCTCACTTACATGCGGAATTAAAAAAAAAAAGAGTCATAGATACAGAGAACAGAGTGGTGGTTGCCAGCAGCAGGGAATCGGTGAAGGGGCAAAGGGAGTTGAAAGGTATAAACTTCCAGTTATAAAATAAGTCAGGCATGGATGGGGCTGTAAGGCGCAGCACAGTGACTATAGGTAATAATACTGTGTTGCATTTTGTACAGTTGCTGAGAGTAGATCTTAAAGGTTCTCATGGCAAGAAAAAAATTCTGTGACTATGCGTGGTGACGGATGTGAAACAAGACTTATATGGTGATCATTTTGCGATATACTAATATTGAATCATTATGCTCTATAAGTGAAACTAATGTGTTCTATGTCAATTATACCTTTGAAAAAAAAAAGAGAAGAAGTAAAGTCTTGGGTTACAGTTGGTTTGGTGCCCTGCATGGTTCTGATGTCACCTCTGAGATCTGCCTCTGGGCATTTGCACATACTGCTTCCTCTGTCTGGGAGCCTTTCCAGCAGTTTTGGTTAAGTTAATACCAAATCCCTGTTCATATCTCCACCCCAGTGTCACCTCCTCAGGAGAGCCTTCCCCAGTTTTCCAGACAAGACTCAGTTCCTTTGTCAAATATCCTACATCATCCATTCATTGTTTCTTTCCATCGCTTAACCAGTCAACCACATATCCAATAAACAGGACCCACTCTGTTCTAGGAATTGTTTCAGGCACTGGGGCCACAAGCTTTGCCCTCATGGAGTTCACACATAGGGATTATTCAATAAACAGGCAAACAGACATGTGCTATGAAGGAAACAAATTTGGGTGATGCTGTGACTGATGGGAGGGGATGAAGGCCTCCCTAAGGACATGATGTTTGGATCAAGATTAGTCAAGAAGCAGGAACAGGCCATAGGAAGACCTGGAGAAAGCATACCAGTGAGAGAACAGCGAGTGCAAAGGCCTGTGGCAGGAACATGCCCACCACATTGAGAAACAGGTAGGAGGTCACTACCTAGAGAGGAAAGGTGGTAGCAGGTTGTGCAGGGCCTTGAGGCCCTGAGGAGAACTCTGGATTTTGACCTGAAGGAGAGGGCAACTATTGGACAGTTTTTACAATAAGATCTTAGGCTTCTTCACAATTCCAACTTTCATATCATCTGTAATTCTACTTCTGCGTGACTATGGGGGTGTTATCTGGCTCTCCTTCTGAGTTTCCAGAGGGGACAGCCATGTCCCTTCTGATTCCCAAATATATCTGTGTGTCTGACTCACCACACATACAGGTCTCAGGCTGGCTGCCCCCCAGAAAGAGACACCGAGACAAGGATTCAAGTTGTTTGGGGAGTGATCCCAGGAAGTAAGGGACGGGGGAGAGGGAAAGGAGAGCAGCCAGTACAGGGTACCTTTGGAGCAGGTTACTGCTGGGAACCTCTATCCTACTGGGGAGCCCTGGGACCAGTGTGAACACGTCTCCACGGTATTCCCACCAAGAGGGGTGGAAACAAGGGTTTCTATCCACCACCTCCCATCAGTCATTGGTTGCTGCCAGGGGCATGAACCCTTGGGCACTTCTGGCTTATCCTAGGGGCTCGACGGGTTCTGGTGGCCAGAGAGAGCCCTCGGCAAAGAGACGCAGGCACTGGTGACTGGGAGCCACTGGGTCGGGAGCAGAGGGGTGCAGTCTATATTTAAGTAAATAAATGACTGCTTACCGGTAGAAGAGCCAAGAGAAAAGGGCCTCTGAGCACATTAGCGTGGGCACCACTTCCTCTCCAGTTTTCAGAGAATCCTCAGAATTCCTTGGGGGTTGGGTTTTGCTCCAGTCTCTTGGTTTTTGTGCGGTTGGGTTGGAAGTTTCTGGAAGCCTGCCCTGCCATCCCAGGAGGCTGGGCTTACCACATCCTGGGAAACTGGGGAGAGGAAATCTGGATTTTTCTCTAGGAAGCAGTTCCCTCAACAGTCCACAAGACTTTATCAGCATCCGGCCCGCTCTTACTCGGGTGGGCAGTCCTGCTGGTGAAGGGCCCTCCATTCCAGGAGCAAAGCCCTCCTCTCCTTCCCCTGCCTGGGAACGCTGGCCCGTACTTGGATGGCGCCATGGCCCCCTGCCCACCCCCCAGAAACTGGCCTGGCTGGCAACAGGCAGGTGGGGAGGAAGGCAGGGGTTTGAACATGCCCCTCACCACCTTGGGAGAGGTGGGGGATGGCAGGGGTGGGCTGTGAAACATGGTGAGGTCGCAGTCCCTTGGGGTGTTGCCCTGGTCTCGTGGTGCAAGATGCCTGGACCTCACATTGCACATTCCAGCCAGTGAGAAATGAAAAGGGGGAAAGACACTTCCCTCCCCTTTAAAATACAACCTGGAAGTTATCCCCAGAGCGTTGGATCACACCCCATAGGTTCCGTCTAACTGCAAGGGAAGCTGGGAAATGTAGTCTTTCTGGAGGCAGCCCCAGGATCAGCTATAAGTTCCCGGCTAGGCAACTGGGGGAGGATGGATACTAAGGGACAACTAGAAGTCTTGACCATATCCCATTTCACAGATGAGGAAACCAAGGCAGAGAGTGGTTAGGTGCTTCTACAAGGTCACACAGAGAATAAGGAATAAAGTAAGAAAATGTATATAAAGCGGAGGGGCCCAGAGCAAGCCTTATTCCTTAAACCTCTTCCCATACATCCTTTTAGTAATGTCCACTGCAATTTATCTATTTTGAGGGTCTCCTTCAGAAAAGGATTCTAGAAATTTCCCCACACTTCCCAGACAGATGAGTTTTCTAAAGCCCCGGAAACCCACACCCTTTAGGTCATCCAGGTACGATCTTGAAATAACCCAAAGGTTTTCAGGATCATTTCTCAAGCAGAGCAAAGGACCAATGGCCCTTGTTTTTCTCCACGCCCTAGTAGGAGATACGAAGAGGCAAGCTCCCAGCCAGAAAGAGTCCCCTGAACTTCATGGAAACCGAAGCTCAGAAAGGGGAAGGGTCTTTTCTAGTGCTGCTCAGCTCGCTCCCGGCAGAGACAGGATTAAGACCCCAGACTAGGAGCCCTGCAGAAGCGCCGTCCTCTAGCTTCTAAAACCTGGGCCACATCATTCCTCCTCCTTGACCTTATCATTGCCTATTGTCTATCCTGGAGAGTTTAAGTCCTTTTCTGTTTTGATTTGTACTTAAAGATTTTATTTATTTATTTACAAGAGAGAGAGAGAGAGTGCGAGCAGGGGGAGGAGCCAAGGGAGAGAGAGAGAGAATCTCAAGCAAACTCCCCACTTGAGCCCTGAAAGGAACCCAGAGTCCACCACTCAATCTCTGGAGCCACCCAGGTGCTCCTGTTTATGCCCTTTTCTGTTTTAATCTCCTTACTGCTGTGTTAGCGAGATTTCTGGAAGAAGCAGAAGTTTACATTCAGACTTTACCTTCCAAAGCAGAACCCTGATTTGTTTAGGGATGGAAGGTGATACCTGGGCTCAGTCCATTAAGCATCTCTCAGTCCATTAAGCATCTGCCTTCAGCTCAGGTCGTGATCTAAGGGTCCTGGGATCGAGGGCTGGGTTGGGCTCCCTGCCTGGTGGGGAGTCTGCTTCTCCCTCTCCCTCTGCTCCTCCTTCTGGCTCGTGCAAGTGCACTCGCTCTCTCTCAAATGAATAAATAAAGTCTTTTTTTTTTTAAAAAAAGAAAAAAGATTGAGCCAAAACAGTCATATTATCTCTGCTATAATATCTCCCCTTTGCTAAAAGGCACTTCCCAGCCCCCTTTGCAGTGTGGAGCAGACACATGGCCAGTTCTGGTCAATTAGATGTGAGGAGAATCCCTCCAAGAAGATTGTGGGAAAGATTTCCTTTCCAGATTGAAAGAGCTCAAGGAGAAATGACATTCCACCCTTCCCCAACACTTTTCTTCCTGTCTTGAACTTTATTAAGAATGTGATACTTGTGACTGTGGCAACTATCTTGTGACCGTGAGACAACAAGACTAAAGACAAAGCCAAAACACAGGATGGCCAAGCAGAAGGGTAGCTAGTGGCCGGATACTGGATGACATAGAGAGATGACTGATATGGATGCCGCCTTGACCCTGAAGCCATCTCCTTCCAGACTTTTTGTTCTCTGAAAAAATTAAATGCCTTTACTAATTAAACCACTGTTAGTGAAATATTCTGAAATTTCCAGCTGAAGGCAGTCTTGCTGGTACAAGTATGCTTAGTCCACCCTATTTCAGCCCTGGAGTTTCTACCCAAATCCCAGATGGCAGAACAGTCCCTGATTTCCCTGAGCAGCCACAACCCCACCCTCTTGCTCCCTCGGAAGCCAGTTGAGAGCAGCCTGATGAACCGACTTGAATCCCTGCAGAATGCGGGAAGAAACCCCCATAGTACTCCTTGCGAGAACTTTCGACATTGATTTAACTTAAAAGGGTACAGCATTTGCTTATATTTTGAAGCTTGGATTCTCAGGAATTATCAGCACAGACTCGCACAGCATTTGGAGAATTTCTGACTTCACAAACGTGTCTGTAGGCACTGGAATGCTTGGGTGCAGATAAGAGAATCACGATGACTAAGTAAGAAGTTCAGTATAGCCTACCGGCTGCTTTAATAAGCACTTCACTCACACTAACTCATTGAATCTTTACAACAACCCCATTAAGTTGATACTAATCTTTCCCCCATTCTTCAGATAGGGAAATCGAGGCACAGAGCTAGTAAGTGACATAACGGGGATGCACTCCCAGGTACCTGACCCCGAAGTTCACGCTCTTAGCGGTCACTCTATAGAGCCGATTAGCAGTGGCGGCAGCCAAAGGGAGATCTACCATTGATTTTGAAAAGAAGTTTGATGTGGTCAGCTTTGGAGTCCTCCGACCTTGCCCTTGGCCATCCTCATCACGCCAGCCTTGTGCCACGTCACTGGTACAAGATGGCAGCTGGGGCCAAACATTCCCTTCTCCTACAGCGGTGTCCGACGCAGGAAGGGAGGGGCAGGGGTGGCACCGGCAACCCTGCTTAGGGGAGAACATCTCCCTGGAGCGCCCATGCAGCGGACTTCCCTGGTGTGTCCTACTGGTCAGAACCATGTGAGGTGCTCATCTTGGACCAATCACTGGCAGACCGGAATGGGTGTGTCGTGATTGGCTGGACCAATCACGTTCATTGCCTGGGGCAGGGCACAGTGTGGTTGGCACAAATCAGGGTTCAGTTAGCCAATAAGAAGGGGGGATGGCTGTTGGGTAGATACCAGTGATGTCCAAGAGAGACTGACATTTACTGAGCATGTACAGAGAGCCAGGCTTTGTTTTAAGCGCTTTGCATATACTATCTTGTTTTCACGATGTTATTTATGATGAACACGGTGTTATTTATGATGAATTAGAAGCCTGAAGAACTTAAATGATCTGCCCCCATCACCTCAACAGGACAGGAGGAACCTGGATTCAAACGCAAGCCCTTTCGAAACCCACTGTCAACCCCAGTAGGTAGGCTTACCAGATAAAGTACAAGATCCTCAGTTAAATTAGATTTTCAGATAAAGAAAGACAACTATTTTAGTATAAGTATGTTCTAAGTGTTACATGGGGCATACTTATACTAAGAAAAATTTTTGTTGTTGTTGTTATTGATCTGAAGCTCCAATCTAACTGAGAATTCTATATTTTTATTATTTGCTAAATTTGACAATCCTACTAGAGTAACCAGGAAGGAAATATAAGCGGGGGTTGAGGTGCGGGGGGGCTTAGCCACGTTTTGCTTGTATAATAAGCACCAAGGAATATTCCTCAGTTCCACAAAGAGATATGTGTTTTTCTGTTTTTCAAGACACCTGACCCCTCTTGGATTATTGTTTTCCTCCTTTTGAAAGGAATGTAGGTACAGAGAAAAGATCCCTACTCTCAGGAAAACAACTGTATATGCGATGTGATAAATGGCAATTGGAATTTGGCCGGAAGACCAGGAAGGCGGTAGGGAGAGGTGGGGAGTGTGGAAAACTGGAACATCCCTTTCAAACACTCCCACCCCCTGTTGAATGTGCGCCCAGCACAGTCAAATCTTCCAGTATTTTAGGGTGGTAGAAATCTGGGTTTTTATGTAAAAATCCTTTGATTTGTGAACATTGGCTCAAATTTTATTAACATGCCATGCGGGCCAAAGGAAACATATCTGCAGGCTGTGGACAGCCAGGAAAAAAAAATCTCTGCTGTTTAGCCTTATAAGAGGAGACTGCAACCCTGTGAGGAGGGGAACAGAGGAGAGGCAGCTCTGGCAACTGGACAGTGCTAGGGACTAGGAACCGCAGCCAGACCTAGGTTCAAATCTCTTTCCTTCCAGATAACTGCTGTGGGACGGTAGTTGGGTTGCATAGCCTCTCTGTTTTCTAAACCATTTAGAGGAAGTGATCATATGCATCCTACTTCCTGTGTAGCTGTGAGGCGTCCACTGACAGGTAGAGTGCCTGGCAACTAGGGAGTGTATGCGAATTCCTCTCCCTTCCCTGGGAAGCGCTCACATAAAGTTCAATTTAAAGATTACTTGTTTAAGGATTACTTGTTGGGGCACCTGGGTGGCTCAGTGGGTTAAGCCTCTGCCTTTGGCTCAGGTTATGATCCCAGGGTCCTGGGATCAAGCGCCGCATCGGGCTCTCTGTTCAGCGGGGAGCCTGTTTCCCCTTCTCTCTCTGCCTGCCTCTCTGCCTACTTGTGATCTCTCTCTCTCTGTCAAATAAGTAAATAAATAAAATCTTTAAAACAAAAATACAGATTACTTGTTCCAGTTCTTTCTCCCTTTTTCCTTCTGTTCCTCCCTCCCTTCTACTTCTGCCCCTTTTCCTCCTCCACCTTTTTCTTCTTTTTAAATTAAACAGTGTGAAGGTTTAGGGTGACGTTTCAGGAGACCAGGGACCAGGCTGTGGCTCTAATCCAACCTCGGAGTGACACGTTAGGGCCTCTTGCTTTGGGGGCCTCAGTTTCTCCCTCTGTGAAATGGGCAGGTTTGACTGGCAATGCAGAGGCTCTTCTGGGTGCCAGGGTCATGCTGGTCTGTGGAGCCTTAGCAGGGAGGTGTGAGGGTTGGGACGGTGGCCTCGGGGGTCATGGGAGGGGTTGCCATGGCAGGAGGCTGAGTCAGAAGCCCTCTCCGTGCTGGGAGCAAGGGAACAGACCAGCATATAGTGCTCGGTGACTCTCAAGCCACAGGAAGGCAGCAGCGTGTGTCATCAGGGAGCCCGTAAACACCCTCCAAGGAGACCAAGGTCCCTGCTTGTCTTGGATCCGACCACAGGCCCTTCCCAGGGATTTAGGGTCAGAGCTCTTAATAAATCATCCTGCCCAGAACATGGAAGCCCGGAGCCATCCTCCGGGCTTTCTGAGATCTGACCTCCACTGACCTCTCCCGCCCACCTCCCTCTGCCTGGCCTCAGACTGGTGAGTTTCTCGAACACACAATTCTCTTCCTGCCCCTTCGGGACTTTGCCCCCACGGTTCCTTCTACCTGGAATGTTCCATCCCCTTCTCCAGGCTTCACCAAGATAACGCTTCCTTATGGTTCTAATTTCAGCTTAAAGATCACCTCCTTCTCTGTTGTGCCACCAAACGCAGGCCCTCCTGCGGTCTCGCTCATCTTCTCCTCAAAGCACTCACCGGCATCTGAGAACTGCGTTGAAGTGCTTGTCTGTTTGATGTCTGCCCTTCTTCTCAGGGTGGGGACTCGGAGGCCGGTTTCCGCTACTCCAGTCCATTCACCCAATGAATGAGTGAACGAATGAATGAATGAAGGTCTCTGGAGGGTGCCAGGTCAATTTCACAGGCCTGGGGAGCTCAGCATCCTTTCAAAGGGACAACATATCAGGTCTCTTTCCTCAGCCTCAACCCTTCAGTATCTCTCCATTGTACTTAGAAAACAATACCAGCCTCCATCCTGGGCCTCACAGCTGCCCCCCAGGAGCCAGCCTGGATCAGCTCTCTGACCTCCACCCTCCACCAGCTCCAGGCTGTACTGTACCCTCATTCCAGCTCCGGCCCCATTGGCCTCCTTTGGTTTCCTGCCTCAGGGCACGCACTTTCTGCCTCTGCCTGGAATGCTCGCCCCCGGGCCCTCCTGTCCCTCAGGTCTCAACCACCTCACCTCAGGGAGACCTTCTCCTGCTTCTGTTCTCCCTCCCTTGCCCCGCTGTGTTCCTTCATGGCATGTATCACTCTGTGAAATTATCTCATTTATTTACGAATGTTTGATTGACCTTTAGTTGAGTTCACGGACATGCAGAATAAAAACGGCTTTCCCCAGCTTACCTAGAAGCTAGATGCGGCCGTGGAACTGAGTTCTAGCCAATGGCACATGATAGGGAGCGTGTTTGGCAGTTTCTGGAATATTTTCTAGAGGTTTAGCCGCGACCTACCCTTTCCCTATCTTCTATCCTTCCTGCCACCTGGAAGGCAGACGAGAAGGCTGGCACTGTGGCTTCCACCTTGGATCATGAGAAGGAGGGCCACACCCTAGGGATGGCAGAGTCAGGAACAGGAAGGAGTCTGGGACACTGAGAGCTTTGTGGAGTCTCCAAACCAGCCCTGAACTGCCTACATCTGGATTTCATTCACACGAGAGAAAAAGAAACTCTTTTGTTTGTTGTTGATTTTTTTTTTTCAAATGAAGTTTATTATATTTTCTTGTGACTACATTTGTATGTCCTAGCGCTACACTCTAATGCAAAATGTCAGCTAGAACACATGCTGTGTCTTTTTATTTTTAAAATGTGCTTGATATGTTTTTATCTACTTTGTCCAGAATTTTAGCTGGAGTTACAGGAGGAACTCTAGGCCAGAGAGGGGAAGCCACTTTCCTGAGGTCACACAGCAGAGGAAGGATGGAGCTGGAGTTTGATGGCAGGGCCCCAGATCCTAACCCGCAGCCCTCATTTCTCAGAAGCTCCCAGCTTGAGGAGTTGCCCGGCTTCCTCCGGGCTTGGTTGGGACCATGGGCGGTGTGGGCTATGCCTGCTCTGCCTTATTTCCCGGGGTCCAGAGCATACCGGGAATGTGAGAGGAGACCCCAGTTGAGGGATTGGTGGGGGCTGCAACCCAGCTCTGCCAGTGGCAAGCTGTGTATCTCAGGGAAGACCTCAGCCCCTTTGAGCCTCAGTTTTCTTATCTAGTAAATGCCCGGGGCCAGGTTGGCGCCCTGTAGGTTCTCTGAGGAGCTATACTGATAACATTTGCTTCCTCAGCAAGGATAGAGCACTAGACCCTACAAGTGGAAATTCCTGGATTGCAGGCAGTGTCACTGGTATTAGGAGGTAGGCTACTCGGTGCAAACTTTGCAATGAGTTCTGGGTTCAAATCCTGACCCCGCACCTAGCGGCTGTGTGACCCTGAGAGTCGCTTCCCTTGCGTTAGCTTTCTTTAGTGTCCTCATTGGAGAATGGGGGTTTGTTCATTCATCCCACATATTTGTGCTGAGCACTGCTCCCACCAGACCATGGCTAGGTGCTGGGGACTTGGGGAAGGAACCGGAGGAAGTCCTCCCTCTCATGGGGCTGACAAGGGAGGGCGGGCGCCCGACAGCGAAGAAACACCACCATGGAGCACGCGGGGTGACAAGAGCACACACACCGCACACTGAAGCAGGGGGAGGGCGAGAGAGCAGGAGGGGCTCCCTGCCGCAGGGTGGTCAGGAGGCGTCCCGGGGATGGGACATCAAGGTAGGGGCCTGAATGGTGTGAGATGTGGGGTCCTGGGCCTGCTCCTGCCATCACCCCGCAAGTCTGCCCTGGCCTTGCCCAGTTGAGTCCTTCCCTAGAGGGGGAACCACGCAGCGGTCAGCTCTGTGTCCCGGTGGCAGCCCAGGGACTACAGAGTGAAGCCAGGGACCCTCGGTGTCTCCTGCCTGCCCCCTAAGCCTCCAGTCCATCAGCAAGGCTACACGTTCCCGCTAAATCTGTCACTTCCTCGGGTCCCTGCTCATTTTCCGCCTGGACCGTGGCAGAAGCCCCTCCCCATCCCCCCCCCCCGCTTCCGCCTGCCCCCCCCACCCCAATCTGTCCCACTCACAGCATCTGCATTAGTTTCCTGTGGCTCCTGTAACAAGTCACAACAGACGTTGTGGGTGAAAACTACACAGACGTATCCGCTTACTCTGTGTTGCTCAGGGGTCCACAGTCTTGGGATATAGTCAAGGTGCTGGGAGGCTGGTTCCAGGGGGATCCTGCTCCGTTGTCTTGTCTGCCTCCGGGGGTCACCTGCCCTTCTTGGCTGATGGTCCCTTCCCTTCCACTGCTGAGTGTGGCCTCTCAGGCCTCTGCTTCTCTCTATCTCTTCTCTCTGCCTCTCCTTGTCGGTAATCCAACCACCCTCCCGCGGCTTCCCTCCTAGAAGGATCCTGTGATTCTACTGAGCGCGCACTCCGGTAATCCAGGACCACCTCTCATCTCCAGCTCCTGAAGTAAGCCACAACTGCCAAGTTCCTTTTGCCATAGAAAGTAACATTCATAGGTTTGGGGGATTCCAAGGTGGACATCTCTGCGAAGAGCTATTCAGCCGACCACAGCATTAGAACCCAAGTCAGATCCTGCGCCCCTTGGGCTCAAAACCCTCCCCTGGCTCCTGCCCCCTCAGAGTCCCTGAAAAGCCCTGACATCTCTCATCTCTGCTTCTCCTCTCCTCCTGCCTCTTCTGGCTCCAGCCACAGGGCCGCCCTGCTGGGCCTCACAGCCCACAAAAGCTCCAGCCTCAGGGCCTTTTCACACGCTGTTCCCTCTGCCTAGAACCTTTCACCTGGCCTCTTCCCAAGGCTTGTCATCCTTCAGGCCTTGCCTCCTCAAAAAGGCCCTCTCGGACACCACCCTCTCTAGAACAATCCTTTCCTCTCCTCACGGTCACAACACTGTCTGAAATGACCCTGATTGTCTTCTTAGGTACTGTCGCGTTCCCTCACTAGAGTGTTCACGCCTAAAGGCCCAGGAGGGGCTGGATGTGTCTGGTTCCCGGCTGTGTCTCTGCTCTACCAAGGATAGGGCCTGGCCCATGGTAGGTGCTCAAAAAATACTTGCTCCAGGAATCCCTGTGTGGCCAATTTCAAACGTTTCTCAGTGCAACTGAGAATAAAATACACATTCATTTAAAGGCATTCTGACCTTCCCAGGGACGTTTTGTCTTAATTTATTTTCTTCGCTGACGATTCAAACACTGCCTTCCGATGTAAAAAGTCGGTGAGGCATCATTTACACTAGGCAAGTGAGGACTCAGACAGGCCCGGCCTGGAGCCAGGGGTCTCCTGAGGACAGGAGTCACAGGAGAGGCAGAGGGGGCTCTTCTGGTGAAGAGAAAGAGTGCAGTGCATGACCACCTGGGCAAGCGGTGATTTCTCTCTGTGCCTTAGTTTCTGCATCTGTAAAATGGGGAGCATAATGGGGCTTACCTTGTAGTAGGGGACCTCACTGCTATCAACCTTTGGGACTGGATAATTCTGTGTTGTTGAAATCGAGCAACATCCCTGGTCTCTACGCAGCAGATGTCAGTAGCAGTCCCCCCATTGTGACAATCCCAGATGTCCCCAGATAGAGCCCCATGCCTCGCAGGGTGGGGGAGGGGGGCAGGACTGCCCTTGGCCGCCTCATAGGGCCACCCTGGGGGTTGAGAGGTGATATGGGCACAGCTTCTGGCACCGAACCTGGCGCCCAGCTGCTGCTTGGGGAACGGGGAGCTGCTGTCTGGTTAAGCGGGTGGCCGGGCTGGAATCCTGGCTCTGCCACTCGCTAGCAGGTAGCCTTGAGCAAGGGACTGTAGCCCTCTGAACTCAGTTTCCTCATCTGAAAAATGGGATAATGATGTGCTTCCTGTCTTGGGGCCATCAGGAGAATTGGAGACCATGCCCCCCCCACAGTACATGCTCAATAAATGGGGGCCCTAATGGGTGACGGATGAGGAAAAGGAAAGATCCCAGAAATGCAGGAGCAAGAGAAAGGACACTTTGCAAGCTCTCCCTGGGGTCTCTAGAGTGTGTGCCCCTGCATTAATGGGGGACACAGAGGCACAACTGCCCACACCCAGGAGGCCAGTGGTTCAGCCCCTCAGCCCTGCTGGGCCAATTAATAATTAAGCTGGAAAAGGGGTGATGTGGCTAGAAGGCCTGCAGTGACCAGGGCCTGGCCTTGTTTGGCTTTGGTGACGTGATGGCCCTGGGATCATGGCCTTCTTGAGCCCATAAACAGGGGGTTGGGCCCCGAGACAGGCAAGGTCAGGCCAAGGTCTGTGCTGGTGGCCTCCTGCCCGAGTCACGGAAGGGGTGGGAACGGAGGCGTCAGGCGCGGGCCCAGGGAGGGGGTCGCTGTGGAGCTGGGGCTGTTGCTCACAGAGTCACTCCCCCTCCCTCCATGATTTCTCTCTCCTCCCCGGCCCAACCACTACTGTCCCTTCAACTTATTGTGCACCTACTCTATGCAGGGCCCTGCCAAAGTACTATCTACAGATTGACTCCCCTCCTCCCCCACTGAGGACGAAGGGGTGCTCCGGCCCCACTGCAAGGGAGTGAGGCTCCCGCGGCCCAGGTAAGCAATCAGAGGCTCCCAGTGCTGGAGTCACCACATCCCAGCCTGGGGCCAGAGTCTCCCAACTAACCCCACAGCCCCTGTTGTTCCCTCCTGCCTCCTCTCTGTGTCTGTGTGTCTCTGGCCCTGTGTGTGTGTGTGTGTGTGTGTGTGTGTTTCCTTCTGTTTCTGTATTTCTCCTCCTCACTTCTCTGTCTCGGTCTCTCTCTCTCTCTCACTGTGTTGCTCTCTCCTCTTCTCTCCCCGCCTAGCCTGTCTCTCTCTGACCGCCCCGCCTCGCAGCCCTGTCTCCCTGCAGCCAGCCCTTGTCCCGACGCCAGCACATTATGTCCCTGGTCAGACCCTGACGTCAGGCAGGGCCTGGCGGGCGGCCATGGGCTGCTGCCGGGCAGGCGGAGGGAATGTACGCCTTCCCGGTCCCCACTGTAGTGGCCGCCTGCCCAGCTTACAGCCCCGGGCTCTGGCCCTCCCAGCCTGGCCTCGGCTGGCCCGAGAGCAGATGGTCCTTGGTGGCCGCCTGGCCTGTGAGCCTGGGGCTGCCGGCCTCTCGTGTCTCCCTCGCTTCACCCAGACCCCATGGCCACACGGGATGGTTCTTGGCCCTGCTCAGTCCCAAGAAGCATTCCTCTATGGAGGGGTCTGGGGAGGTTTGGCGAGGTGTGAGGGGGCGGTTCTGGGTGACAGATGCTGGGGTGGCCCAGCTGTGATTTAGGTGCAAGGACTTGCCACGGGGGTACGGCCAGGCATGATGAAGGAGCGCCCTACCTGAGTACAAACACTGCCCTTTGCCGAGCTGGTCTTGGGCCCCATCAGAGCTTAAGTTAAGTGGTTAAAAAAATGTAATCTTTCTTGTTTGGTTTGTTTGGTTTTCCCCCTCGGATTTTCAAAGCAATGCAATTTCCTTGAAGGACATTTTGAAGGGCATCTGCGCATCCTGGTTTAAAAACAGACTTTGGGGTTGGACAGACCTAGCTCTGATCCAGCTGGGGGATGCCAGGTCCGTGGCTTCACCCTGAGACTCAGTGTCCTCATCTGTCAAATGGGGACAAGAAACGTACACGCCTTGGACGGCTGTGGTAGGGATGAAGCAAAAATCATGTTTCCAGAGCACAGTCATCTTTTCTCTTGTTTCTTTTATTCTTCTCATGTTAAATCAAGGAATACAGGGAAAAAAAACAAGGTTGCCCTGAGAGAACCACTTGAAGATTTTCAGCTCAGTTAACATTTTTATTTTTTTTTTAATTTTTTAAAAGATTTTATTTATTTGACAGAGAGAGATCACAGTAGACAGAGAGGCAGGCAGAGAGAGAGAGAGAGGGAAGCAGGCTCCCGGCCGAGCAGGGAGCCCGACGTGGGATTCGATCCCAAGACCCCGAGATCATGACCCGAGCCGAAGGCAGTGGCCCAACCCACTGAGCCACCCAGGCGCCCCTCAGTTAACGTTTTTATATTGAGATCCTACTATTGCTGGCTTTGACACTTTTCACAAAACTGAAACCTGACTTGAAGTTTCATTTCAAAAGATCTTGGCTTATTTTATGGTCGTTTTGTGAGTACACGCACATTCGAAATGTTCAAAGCAGGTCTAGCGAGGGTTCTTCCCCACCCCAGCCCCTGGCTTCCCTTCCCGGAAGCAAACACAGCTGGCGATGTCTTGTGTGTCCTTCCTTCCTTTCCTGGTGTTAAATCATTTTCAGACACATGATTTCTAACCCCTCTATTCATTTGGGCTTTGGTTATGTTTTTTAATTCACTCCAGTGTAAAGCATGACATTACCAAAAAAAAAAAAAAAAATGAGAATATACAGACACTCAAAAGGAAGGGGAACATAAGGAGAGCGAGTCACCTGAAATCCTCTGACCTCTTCGACATTCTGGAGCATATCCCCATGGGCTTTTTCCATCCCTTGATGTCAGGGCACATTCTTATAGCTCTGGTGTGTTTTCTTTTTAGCACTGACCCGAGTTTGTGATGATGTATTTGTGTACTGATCTGATTGTTATCTGCCCTCCCCTCTCCCCCAGGGACAGGAACAGTCATGCCTGTGTAGTCCCCCGCTCCACGCCCCTCGTAGCAGGACACTGGCATACCGTAGGCCTGTAATGGATATTTTCCAAATGAGTGAAGGAGGAAGTGAATTTATGAAAAGGATTGTACGATATATTACACTACCCTGTGATCTATTTATGTATATATATATAAATTTATATTTCTATATAATTTTTTTTCAGCTTAACATAACGGGTACATCTTTCCACATCTCCAGCTAGACAGCAAATCTTCATTTTTCATGTCTACACGGAGGCACCACAATAAACATCTTTTTGATGCTGGCCAGAAGCTTCTGCCTCTAACTGGGAAGTTCTTTTTCAAACACAGATTTGTTAACAGATTCCATATGATCTACCCGTGCCCCAGCCCTTTGGCGTTTACTTTCAGCCTGACACTTTACTGGTTTTTGTGGGCCCATTGTTTTCTGGGACAAGTCAAGATTTACTGTCTGTCCCTGACATCATGTTTTTCCAGAGACGATTAAGAGTAAAGAACTCATCCCATCCCCACCCCACTGTTTCCGACAGTTAAGGGTTCTGTGGATTTGCTGAAGTTGGGAAACCCTGTGTAACCCTTGCCTCTCTGGCTGCCTTGTTGCAAAGAGCACACACCAAGCTCAATCCTACCTCAGGGCCTTTGCACTGCCTGTTCCCACTGCTTCTCACAGATATTTACTCTGCTAACCTATTTCAGGTCTCTCATGAAATGTCAGAGAGCAGAAGTCTGCAACCATTTTTTTTCTAAATTAGCATCTTTCAGTCACTTACCCAGTTTTGCACTTCTTCATAAAACATGATATGTTATATCATATTATCATATGTCATATCATATATCATATCAATAATCATATATCATATTATAGTATATCAATATTTGGGGGGTTTCTTATTTACTGTCCATCTCCCCCATTGTGAGGGCAGGAAGTTAGTCTGTCTTCTTTCCTACAGAATCCCAAGCACCTAAAGCAGGGCCTGGAGCATGGTAAGTGCTAAGGAAATATTGGCTGCATCAATAAATGTTCATTTCAGGATTCTAAGCTTCCTTCTAGGGCTAAGAACTGACTGCTATCATTCATCCATTCGCTCATTCATCCAAGATTTATGCATTGACCACCTAGCGTGCACTAGGGCCCACCGGGGTGCCGGGAGTACTATAGTGGGTAAGGCGGACATGTCCTCCTCTCAAAGGATGCGGCCCGGGAGACACACCGGCATCAGATAATGACATCCAGGCTGACTTGCTGGTCTCGGGCGGCGGCGTGGGAACGGGGCTTGCGCTCTGTTGGGTGTGGGTCCCCAGCTCCAGCACAGTCCTGGCAGAGCTGGCAAAACCGCCAGGGTGACACCAGTGGGAATGACATCCTTGTCCTCTTTACGCTTGCCTGCTGTTCTTTCAGGAGAAGTGGAGGACGAATTAAAAAGTGAGGCAGGAAGCCTTTCTGTGTTCCTCCCCAGCCCGGAGGGTCTTTGCTTGGGGAGCTAAGCTTCACCCTGCTTTCTGGCTGCTCCCCCCCAACCTTGCATACCTGCTTCAGGGACACTCCTTCCCTGTGGCCCCTCTCCTGGAATGAGATGCCCAAGACTCCCTTTCCCAGCCTCCCTTGCAGCTTGGTGCCAGCAGAGGGTCTGGATTTCACCAGGGAGACATGCCTCCCAGAGACATGTGATTAGAAGAGAAGGACAGGATGCATGGGAGGCATCCTCAGTGACAAAACAGGTTCCCTGGGGCAGCTTATCCACAAAACCCGAGCCTCCTGGAGGTGTAGCCTCTTACTCTGACTCTGTGGCCCCCGCTGGGATGATGGCTATTAAAAGGCATGAAGACGGTTCATGTTCTTTGACCAGCCCCCACCAAATCCTTATTCTGGAATTGCATACTGAAGAAACAACCACAAATAGTGGTTAGTGCACAGAGATGTCCACGACAGAATTATTCAGAGGAGTGGGGAGTCCGAAACTACCTAATCATCCAATCACCAGGGAACAGTTGAGCTAATTAGGTGATAATTCCTAAAAGAATGTTAGAGACAATTCCTTCAGCAAAATATTAGAACAATGCTCAGGATTAGGTTCATCTTTGAGTGGCTAACAGCCCCAAATGCCAGGGGCTTAAATGAATCAGAAATCCGTTTCTCTCTTATCTAAAAGAAGTGTGCAGCTGGCTGTCCAGGGCTGGTAGGGTGTTTTTATAAATTCATCCGGACTCAGGTGTCTTTTCTCTTACTTCTCCACTGTGCCCCAAAATTGCCACTCTGATTCTGGCCATCACACCTGCATTCCAGCCAGCAAGGAGGATAGGAAGAAGAGCAGGCACCCTCTCTCTGAGGACACTTGGAAATTACTTATGTCTCATTGGCCAGAACTTAGTCACATGGACACATCTGGGAAATGTAGTTTTTTTTCCGGGTGCCCACATGCCCAACTAAAACTTGAGATTTCTATCATGAAAGAAGAGGGAGAAGCAGAGATTGGAGGAGAAACTGGAGTCTTGGCCACAATAGGCAACAATTACAAATAGTGTCCAAGAGGATTTTGTAATAAGATGAGAAAAAATGGTTTTGTAGTTTGGGGAATTTGTAGATATAGCGTGATTGCAACTGGGCGACAAAATTTCAAAGCAGAGAGAGAGTTTCTCAGAGGACAAGGCTGCTAGAAAGTGGGTCTTTGTGGGAAGTCCAAATTTTTTTTTTAATTTTTTCTCTTTATTCTGTATTTTCCAAATTGCCAATAATTGAGCAAATTTAACTTCCTGAAAGAAAGAATCCTGTGCAGATTATGGAATCTTCTTGAGCTATAATTCATACCCTGCAAGTCTGTTCTCGAACACGCCACGGCAGCCAAATGGGAAAAGCAGAAATGAGATTACATCTAGTCACAGACAACATGATTATGACTGCGGAAAGGTCCAAGGGACCCACAAAAACCAACTGAGACTTATCACAGGTTCAAACCACAGCGTGGCTGAAATGTCAGCTCCACGACCTCAGGCAAGTGGCTAACCAGGCCATCTCTGCGTCTGTCACGAGGCGTAAGGGGCTCCAGGAGGAGGTGGCTTCTGTAGAATGTGTGCACCTGTGCCTTGCGCAGAGCAAGCTCTAGACCACCAGTTCTCTGCCGGGGGACAAAGGCCATGTCTGAAAACATTCTTGGTTGTTTCAAGTGGGATAGAGGGGATGCTGCGGACACCAGGGAAGCTGCTAGTTTTCTACCTGGCACAGGCCAGCCTCCCACTACAAAGACTGATCCAGCCCCAAATGTCCATAATTCCCAGTGTAAAAAGCCTGCCCCCCACACACACTTTGGCCAGTTTCCCGGCTCCTTCTTCTGGAACTGAGCACATGGTAGTGGTCGGCTGGGCGCACACTTGTGTGTGGGAGGATGGGCGCAGGATGGGGTTCCGGGCAGGAGAGACAACAGCACCCCTGCTCTGCATTCATACGCTGAAGCCTCCTGGCTGCCCCTGCGGGTTCTTCTGTCGCCTGTCTCCAGCTCCCCACCTGGAAGCCGGGAACATGTTTGTACCTGGGGAGCCGGGAGAAGGAGCAGGGGGGCCACTGGTCCCCAGTCCCGGCACTAGCAAAGTGGCTGCTGCTAGGACCAGCAGGATCTGCAGACCATGTCCCCAGCTGAGCACTCTGCTCAGCTCCTTCCGGCCTCCAGAGACCCCAGGGGGTGGGCAGGCACTGTCTCCCGCTCTGTGTCAGAGAAGAGGAGGCAGGCTACCCTACGGTGCAGGAGTCAGCTGACCCCAAAGCCAACCCCCTTCCCAGAACTCGGCCCTACTCAGGGGTTTGCCAGCTGGCTGCTTATCAGAATCACCTGTGGAGTGCTAGGACCCCAAACTCCTGGGGATCCCCGCGGACCCAGTGAGGCCAAGGTTGGCTCTGGAATCAAACAGATCTTGACTTGAATCTTGGCTCCTCTACCTCATAGCTGTGCCACCTGGGGTCAGTGACTAGCTCTCTGAGCCTCAGGTTTCTCCTCTAAAAAAAAAAAAAAAAGATTAGTGGGACACCTCGGGGCCTCAGTCAGGTAAGCATCTGCCTTCAGCTCAGGTCATGATCTCAGGGTCCAGGGACTCCCTGCTCAGTGGGGACTCTGCTTCTCCCTTTCCCTCTGCCACTCCTCCTGGCTTGTGCTCTCTCTCAAATAAATTTTTTAAATCTTTTTAAAAAAAATTAGTATTAGTTACTAGCTCAGAGGGTGGCCATGAGTTCAATGAAATGTCCTACCTCATAGGCTGCACATGGGGCCTGGTATATAGTAAATACTCATTAAGTGTTGGCTTTTATTTTTATTTTTGGAGCAGGACTTGGGCGTGCTTGCGTGTGTGTGTGTGTGTGTGTGTGTGCTGTCTAAGCTCTTAAATTATTTCTGATATGCCCAGCTAGTCATCTATCCAACCCTCCAACCATCCATCCATCCACCCAATCATCCATCCATCATTCACCTATGCTTCCACCATCCATCCATCTCACCATCTATCCATTCATCCATCCATCATCCACCCATCCAGCCCTCCAACCATCCATCCATCCATCCATCTATCCATCCATCCATCCATCCATCCATTCATCTATCCATCCATCCATCCATCTATCCATCTATCCATCCAGCCCTCCAACCATCCATCCATCTATCCATCTATCCATCCATCCATCCATCCATCCATCCATCCATCCATCTATCCATCCATCCATCCATTCATCTATCCATCCATCCATCCATCCATCCATCCATCATCCATCCAGTATCTACCCAACCAACTATCCACTAATCATCCTTCTACCCACCCATCCACCCAATCCTCTATCCATCATTCACCTATGCATCCACCATCCGTCCATCCCATCATCTATCCATCCATTCATTATCCACCCATTCACCCATCCATCTGTCCATCCAATCATCTATCCATTTATTTATCCAACCATTTATTTAACATAAACTACGTGCCTGGATGGACTTTAGGTCCTGAGGACATAGAAATGATCAAGAATCAAGATAAAGACCCACCCTTCATGATGTGGACAATATCCGTGTTGGGAGAATAGATTAGAAAGTAAGGGAAAAAATAAGTAAAGTCATGTGGTATAAACTGCTGGACACATAAACAGGTGGGATACTAGAATAGCAAGGGTTGAGCTTCTCTTCCAGATGGGGTGAGAAGCAGATACCCTCTATTTGCTCTTCCAGACCCCCTTCTGTGTCTCAGAGTAATGCTGGGTAGACAGCACCAACCTTAGGAGCCTATGCCTTCCCAAGGTAGATGCCAGAAAACTCACTTTCTTAGGCTCTCTTGCAGCCTGGGTGCAGGCATGACAGCTGTGTCTGAGAAACAGCAAGGGGGTCCGAGGCCACGGGGTTGACATGGAACCAGGCAGCTGGGGAGGGGAGGAGACTGGCTTTGAACCCAGGTGTACTAGATCTCTCAATCTGAGCCCCTCACAGGTTCATGTCCCTCACTGTGGGTGGTTGCAATGAGTTGACAGAAAGAGAAGAAAGAGTTGAGAAGGTCAGCTGGTATCATGCCCCACTCCTCGTTTACCAGCCACCTGCTGTACTCCAGACCTGGCTCCGCCCTTCATCAGCATGGGCTCACAACAACCCTCTAAGCAAGATGAGCGAATCAGAATCCAGAGAAGTCAAGCAAATTGCTTCAAGTCACACAAGAAAGGAGTCTGTATACCCTGCTTCCAATAAGAAGATCAACAGAAGATGTGTGAGCCTATGTCTGACTCTCTGACCACATCCTGAGCAACCTGGGGTCAGTGAGATCCACATTTGAAATTTGTTTCCATTTCCAGACTGAACCCAGGGCACTCCAGAGGATAGGCCCACAATAAATAACACAAACAATGCAAGAAAGCATGACTAATATACAGGGTTTTGCTTGAAAATTTTAGAGGCTCAGAGGTTCTTCCTTTTTATATATTTTTTTCTCCTAAATATCTTCCACTTGAAAACTCAACCTTAGTTGAGTCATTCTTTGGATTTACTTTAGTTCTAAAATGGTGGCTTTGTGTTTTGGGGTGGGGCAGGGTGTAGAAAGCAATATTTCCCACATTCTCATCCCAGACTGTAGTATGGACCTACCTACTCAGGCTTCCATTTCTCCATTTATCTACCTGCCCTTCAATCTACCCACACCCTTCCATGTACCCATCCTATTCACTCACTCCATGGAACTTCCCATTCATTCTTCCATTGATTGATAAATTCAATTATCATCTATCTGTCCATCCCTTTATCCACCAATCCATCCATCCATCCACCCTTCCATCCCCCAACTATCCAACCATCTCTCCCTCCCTCCATCCACAAACACCTACCAAGCATCTCCTTTGTGCCAAGCCCTCTGCTGGACTCAGAGGCACTAGAAACAAGTAAGACTTGGTCCTCAACCTCACAGAGCTCCCAGTACAGTGGGAGAGACAGCTATGATGGATGGTAGGAAGGTCTGGTTCATTCATTTACCCCGAATATGGTCCATGCTGCCTCCTATGGGTCAAGCAGTGTTAGACCCCGAGTACCAAAGATCAAGGAGACGAGGTCCTTGGGCTCCCATCATAGTGAGAGCGACAATAAATATGAACCCAGGCAGGAAGTGAGCATTCAATAATAATTTCATCCATCCGGACACGTTTGCTCATGCCCTCCACATGCCGGACCTGGGCTTTGGGGACATGGAGATATGAAAGATTTACTCTTATCCACAAGGAGCACAGTCCGGGAGAGAGTTTCCACAGAATGTGGTGTAAGCTGCCATCGGGGTAAGAGCAGCAGCTCACAGAAGCAGGGAAGGTGGTCTGGGGAGCTTCCTGGAGGAGGTGAGGTCTGGCCTGAGCCTCAAGGACCCGCTGGGGTCTGCTCTTTAGCCCTGCTCCCTGGGCCCCCCACAGACTTCTTTCCTCCCTTCTGCAGAAGGCAAAGGTCAGACTCTGGGTACCCTGGACACCCCCTCCTTCCCACCCAAGCAGCACTTTTGGGGCTAGGACTCAAGTCCCATCTCAGGGCAAGGCCCTGGAAAACTAGCTGGCCGAACCTTGGAGACTGTCCCACAGGGACCAAGGTCCACTGGTGACATTCAGATTGTGTAAATGCGCTCCATTTTCCTATGTGGTCTTGTTTACAGAAAATGCCAACTCTGCTGACATGACTTACGATGGGGTGTGAAGGGGGTGGCTGAGGGTGTCCACCATGCACGGTGCCCTGGGGAACAGAGACATTGGTGCCAGGGGGAGGGGAAGGGACAACAGGAGCCAGATCATGCAGGACCTCATAGGCCTTAGGAAGGACTCAGGGTTTGCTGCAAATGGTAATGGACGGATTTGAGCTGGACTCCACTGGGTTAAAATATAAAATTCAAAACCTCCAGATGGCTCATGATTAGCTTATCTGCTCATTCACTCTTTCAACCAATATTTGAGTACCTACTCAGTTCCAAGTCCTGTTCCAGGAGAAACAAGGGTGAGCATAACGGCCATAGACCTTGCCTTCTTGGGACCAGCGGGGACACAGACCCTAAATCAAATAATCACACAGTGAAACACAGACAGTAACCGGTGCTATCAGGGAAGGCTTCTCCCGGGGGACGCATAAGCAGCTGGTTTAATCTTCATTCAGCCACTGTGTCAGACACTGTGCTGAGTTAGCAAGGCCGGGACACAGGTGAGCAGCGCAGACCCAGTCCCTGCCTGCAGGAGCTGCTGATCCAGTGGGGGAGACGCAGCCCAGTGAGGTCAATGCAGTTGCGGTCCTAAAAAGGGGCTGTGGAAACAGGGTGGGCTTCCTGGAGAAAGGGGGTTGAACAGGAGTTAGCTAGGTGAGGGACTGTGTTTGGAGGTGAGGGAGAGGCAGGTGGGGAGTTTCTCCTGTGATCCGCTGGACTTGGGGGCAGGGGAAGGAGGAGAAGATCTCATAGCTTTGGGGGAAGGTCAAGACTGGAGGAATGAGGTCCAAGACCACAGACCCAGGAGGGCAGAGGGAATCTGTGGGCCGCTCTCTGCCTCTGTTGCCTCTTTCTGTTTCTCTCATTATCTCTATCTCGGATTCTCTCTATGTCTCTTGGCCCCTGTTTCTCTTTCTCTTTTTCTACACTCTGGTCATCTTCGCGAGATGTCAGTAAGAGACAAGGATACTGGGAAAAACCCGGGGCGAGTGGGCAGGAAGCGAGGTCAGGGGCACAAGGACAGCTGAGCACAGGGACAGGCGGTGACTGAATGTTCTGTTTTGGAAAGACAGCCCTGGTCAGGGGCGAAGGTGGCTGACCACGAAATCCGATAACCTGGCCTAACTCTGTTCCAGCCAGCCCGCTGGCCAGCAGCCCCGTGACCTGTGGATGCTGCACAGAATTTTCCCAGAGGGAGGAGACGAAGGGGGAAAATGGCCCACGGGCAGCTTTTCCTCTGCAAGTGGGACCAACAGGAAGGGATAGAAATAAGGGAAGAGCGAATGCCCCGGTGAGACCTTGGCGTGGCCTGCTTGTCTCTACATGCTTTTCAAAGGTTTAACAACTTCGGAAGTGCTTACGTGCGCGCCAGCTACCACGTCCTGGCTACCCCTCCCACGCAGGGCGTTTGGGTTGGAGACCGTGGACTTGGGAGCCGCCAGACCACCTGAGTCTGAATGCTGGTCTGCAAATGCCCCACTCCCTTTCCCTGCACAGGTTACGGAGCCTTTTTCTTCACGTGTGAAATGGAGAAGAGAATAGCGCCCGTCCCCTACCCGCGAGGTCAAGTTTAATGCTAGCAAATACATGTAACAAAGTAAGTGCTCAACAAAATTCAAGTATTTTTATGTCAGCCTTGTGACTGAGAAACTAATGCTAGCTCTGTGACCTTGGTTAAGGCTCATAACCTCTCTGGCTGTCTCTTCTCTTACTGGTTGCAGGCTTCGCCTCTGTGGTGGTTGAGAGGTTCCATGTGCAAGTCCAGTAGGTAGAAAGCAGTCACTTCACAGGTGACGGTAAGTCCCAAAGAAGTTCATTCTTTGCTTCCATATGTCCTGTGGGCTCCTGGGCCTCAGAGCGCCTACGATGTACTGGGTCCTAGGCTCTTCCTAGGGCCTAGGGATGACAGCAGTGGGCAGCTGGAGAGGGAGCGCAGGGAGCCCCTGCGTGCCCAAATGAGACCCAACAACAGCCTTCCTGCGCAGGCATTATCAACCCATTTCACAGAGGTGAAAACTGAGGTCTGGAGAGGCAAGCAGGCTGCCAAGGCCAAAGGGTTGTGAGCACCAACTCCTCAGAGTTGTTCTTGACCTGAACTTCTGTGACAACCTTACCCATCACTTCCTCTGTCTTCAGGGGCAGCTAGGCCCTCGACCTCTCTCATCCTTTGCAGACACCCCCTCCGTGACTGTTCCCCTTCCCTCCTCGCCCCTGACAGTCCAATGCTCCACACATAGCCAGAGCAATTCTTTCAGAACCTAGAACCTAGACCATGCCCTTCTCTGTGCGGGACCCTCCACAGTTCCTGTCTGCCCTAGAGAGAGCCCGAGTCCTTCCAGTGACCTGCAAGGCCCCTCGGCCCTCAGCCCTCCCTGCTTCCCACAGAAGCCCTCACTGGGGCTGTGCCAGCCACACTGGCCTCATCCTCACACGTGCCAGACACAACTTCAGGGCCTCCGCACCTTGTCCTTCTTCTGTAGGGAATGCTCTCCCTCCAGAGAGCCCCCGGCTCCATCCCACTCCTGTTCAAGAGTCTGGAAGGACGAAGCTGCCGCTGAGTGGGAGGGAAAACGGGTGGGAGGAGTAGGTTTTGACGAGGGGACATGTCAGCCGAGAGCGGACTCTTAGGGCTTTGCTGAGACCTGGCCACTGCTCCAGGGGCTGGGGACCCGGCAGAGGGCGGCACTGAGCCCCTGACTTCTTGGCACTTTCTCATGAACTTGAATGCCGGAGCTGCCCCAAACTCACCAGCAAGCCTTGAACCAGCACGTGCCATCTCTCCCCGGCCTCGGTTTTCCCATCTGTCAATGGGATGGCAATCCCTCCCTCCCAAGGCTCTGGTGAGACTCTGTGATCTAACGTCTCTGAAGCAGTTGGCATCCAGTGGGCACTTGAGCGAGCTCGTTTGTCCCCCGTCCAGCCCCCACACTGGCTGTCCCCCAGGGGCCTGTGCTGTGAGCATTATTTTTAACTGTGGCTCCAGCAAGCTGGGCAGTGGCTCTGAAGGCCGCAGGAAGACCACAGGGTAAGCAACATCCCGGCTCCCTCGATGCCAGGAGGCCGTGGCGTGGAAACATAGGGGGAGGCCACCCCCGGGCCAGGCTCTGCCTGGTAACCCTTTATGCAGAATTATGTCATATCACCTGGTGCTGTTTATAAACAGCCCTGACCTTGCCCAAGCAGGGTGCTGGGGGAAGGGGCTGCAGCCTGGGCTCCCGCCCCTCCCCCCACCCGGAGCTGGGAGGGAGGCCCCTCCCATCGGCCCTCATTCACAGAGCAGACTTGGGGCGGCTGGCCCCGGGCCAGACTTTGCCTGCTTGTTTCAACACCTCTGAGCACTTTACAGCTGACCAGCCCTGGGGTATTTTTAAACATTGGCCTCAGCCAACCTCTTCGTCACATTCCAGTCGGGGCTTGGATTTAGTGCGTGTCCCAGTTTAGGGCTGTCCGGGGGTGTGGGGGCAGTGGGAGTCATTGACAACAAACTTTAACAAAATTCCAGGACCTGTGGTCCTACTGTGTGCTGCGCCCCAAGAAATGGGGGGAATGGGGGCCCTAGGAGACCTCACTCTCAGAGCCTGTTCTCAAGGTGGTCCTGGTCTGGCGAGGGCACTGTGACCGGAGCCAGAAGGAAGGCAGAGACAGCAACAACTCAGATGTCTACAGGGCCCAGCGGGTTACATACATGAGTGAAGGGGGCCCAGCGTGAGGTGACAGGAAAGGGTGGGAGCTGTCAGGTCCTATCGCACGGGGGAGACCCCTCCCCAGCCTCCTGTCAGCCTGAGAGGATCAGGACCAGCATGCCCAGACCTCCTGACTTTCCAAAAGAAGCTGCAAATCTAGGTTTCTGCGGAATTTCCTGCAAACGTTTCTTGACTTTTAAATGGTGGCAACGCTTTTTTTTTTTTTTTTATCTTAAAAACATTCTGAGAGCCAAATGAAACCGGTTCGTGGGCTGGACTCAGCCTACAGAGTCAAGTGGATGGAGGCAAACAGTTTCTGCTTTCTGATGCAAACAGACGCATCAGAGAGAGCTCAGCCAACCAGGCTGAGCACCTGCTCCGAGCTCCTTCCACTATTCCAGGCCCCAGGGACGCAGCTGGGAACGGGAGGAACAACAGCTCCGTCCTCGTCCTGGCTGCTTTCTTTCTGGGCTGCTTGGGGAGCCGGCTTGTACTGGCTTGTGAATCCTGTAAGCTGGTTGTTAGACACGGCCATCATTAGAAATTAAGTTCTATGAACTTACAAGTAAATAAATTCCAATCCAAAACAAAGGTAACAACGACGCAAACTTTCCACTCTCTAATTGTTTCGCTATTGTCTCCATTCCCAAGTTTATTCACGTCCATGGCATCGTATTATGTTAGACGACAGCACGCTGTTATATGATGGAAACAGTACAGAGCGGCAGGCCCCTGCACACCTCTTCTCAACCCCGAGTTCAGTGAATTCACGTTGAAATTGGTCACAGTGGGAGTATTGACACCACAAAAATTGGCAAAGGTAAAATCAAAGCTCCCCCTTGCCGAGATCCAACTGTTAAACATTTAGCCACAGACCAGATTAAGACACACTGACCATACGTAATATGTCAGAGAGTAATGCCGACAAGGGAGGAACATAAAGTAGGTAGAAGGTTCAGAGATGATGGAGGGGAGTATTTTAGATGGGCCGGCCGGGAGGACATGATACTCGAGCAGAGACCTGAATAAAGGGAGAGAATGAGTCAGACAGCTATCTGGCAGAAGGAGGTTCAGGCAAAAGGAACAGCAAGTTTCTGTCTGGGGACAGGTACAAGCTTGCTAGTTTGGGACAGGGAGGAGGCAAGTGTGGCAGGAGAAGAGTGAGGGAGGGAGGGTAGAGATGAAACTGGGGAGGTAGGCAAAGGTCAGATCATACAAGGTCTTAGAAGCCACAGTGAGGAAGAGGATTTTTCCTTTAAGGGAGATGGGAGTCCTACAGGGTTTTGAGCAGGGGAATGATAGGACTTAATGTAACTTTTAAACAGTTTCCTCTGACTGTGGTGAGTGGAGAGTGGAATAGAGCTGGAAGCTGGGAAGGTAGGGAGGCCACTGTTACATTCCAGGTGGGTGAGGACGGTAGCTAGAAAGGTGACAACAAGACTATGGATTCAGAATGTGTTTGGCGGTCAGGTCAATAGGACTTCTGATGACTGCATGTGTGGGGCGAGGGAACAGGGAATCCAATATGCTCCCTAGCTTTTGGCCTGAGTCCCTGTGAGGGGGAGGGCACCATGTCCTGAGGTGAGTCATGAAGGCGGGACCAGGACCTAGGAACAGAATCAGGGGGACTCCGTTTTGTGATGTTTGAGCGGGTGGTACCCATGTGGAGGTATCAGCTGGCCAGTTGGGCACTAGAGTCTGAAGTACAAGGTAGTTCCAGAAGCAGTGTCTTTCTCTTGCTACAGCAACCCCAAGTCAGGAGCAATGCTGCTGGGTGTTGAGGAGGATTCTGAGAAGGCCTTACACTGAAGAAGTTGTAAAGTGTAAGGAGAGGCGCCTGGCAAGTAGAGAATGGAGGAACAGCATTCTGCGGGAGGGAACAGCAAATGCCTGGAAGCAGGAAAAAGTATAGCCTTTTTGTAGAATGGTGTGGGAGGGGTGGCCAGCGTGGGAGAGGGGGCTAGAGGGGCAGAAGAGCAGATCTGGGAAAGGCTGTTTCTTTTACTGAAGGAGGCTGGAGGGCACCCTCAGGGTGTGGGGGGTGAATTGTGAGCAGGTACAGTCCACAGAGAGCAACTTAGGAAGGAAACACTGCATCTCCTTTGGCCCTCATGCTGCATGGAGTCCAGAGCCCCCTGCGTCCTGCTCCGAGCATAAGCAGCAAAACCTCCAAGTCAGACGGAGCCTTGGCAAACCCAGCCAGTTTCTTGGAGAATTTATGCCGCCAAACCAGGAAAAAAAAAAACAACCCTGAAGGGAGGGGGGAGGGTTAAAAAAATATTCTGGAGCCCTTGGTTTCTGGATTCCCATCATGAGGAAGGACTAGGAGGTCACTTCCCAGGATTGAGGGATGACCGAGGTGACCAAGGCACTGCAGGGAGTTCGAGTGTCTTTAGGACCTTTGTGACCATCCTCTGGGAAGAGGCAAGGGGACCAAGGGTCTGGCTGTGGGACTTGGGGCCCGCCCTATCCCCAATTTGGGTCCGAGTTCAAGGCAGGCTTCTCTGCCACATACTTGCTATGTGATCTTGGGCAAGTCATAGGGTTTTCTGAGCCTCAATTTCCTTATCCGTACAAAGGGCTAATAATGGCATCGATAACCATGTCACTCACCTGCCCCCAGCAATTACTAGGGATGAAGTTGAGA
Source organism: Mustela lutreola (assembly GCF_030435805.1). NCBI lineage: Eukaryota > Metazoa > Chordata > Mammalia > Carnivora > Mustelidae > Mustela > Mustela lutreola. The sequence goes on from NC_081298.1 coordinate 10,779,748, forward strand.
TAACACGGGTCGATAACTGAGCCCGGTGCCTAACTCAAGCTACTCTCCCAATAAACGGCAGCTGCCAGTCATTATTTGCAATGCTATTATTAATTATTGAGCACCTACTTATGCCAGGCTCTGAGCTGCACACATTACCTCACTTAAGCCTCATTCCTTCCCTGGGAGTGAGGATTATTATCAATTTCACTTTACACACAGGGAAACAGAGCCTCAGAGAGTGGACCAGCTTGCCTAAGTTAAAACAGCTAGTCGGGGACACAACCGGGATTTGAACTTACATCGGACCCCAAAAGTTGTGTTCATTCTGGGTTCTGTCTTCTGAGAATCAAATCAGGCTCCAGAATTTGGGGAAAGAGTAGTCCGTGTGACCCTCGGCATCCACCCACACCAGTGGGCCCTCCTGCCTTTCCCAGACCCCGCCAGCTCAGACTACACGCTTGTCCTAGGGTATAGACAGGACACGGAAGATGGCTGTCCCGGGGCAGCAAAGGACCTGGAGAAGCAGAGCCCTAGGCCAGCCTGAGGTCTTCCTCTTGAATCAGGAGTCCAGCAGGGCACCGGCGTCCCATCAATAAACGTCCCCAAAAATAGCTCGCTGGGCCTGGCCAGGACAAGAGAGGACCAGGACGTCCTGTTCCCACTGGCTCTGGCCAGAGAGTGACCGTGTACTTGGCCTTCCCCATTGGAGGCTGTTGGAAGGGAGGGCAGAGCTCATCCTGCCTGAGGACTCATGGGACTAAAGCTGGGCACCACACCTCCCGACCTCGGCACTGCGGGGCTTCTGGAAGGCGCCACTGGTGAGGGAGACCCTGCGGGGGGGAACGGGGCCTCTTCTCCTCTTAGAAGGTGGCTCCCCGTCTACGGCCATACCACCCTGAACGCGCCCGATCTCGTCTGATCTCGGAAGCTAAGCAGGGTCGGGCCTGGTTAGTACTTGGATGGGAGAAGGTGGCTTCCCCGGGACGTTCACGGGACACCGGCCTCTCGAGCTATCAGGGTGTGCTCTGTTCTTCAACCACATCACTGACTTAGTGCTCCCACATGCCCCAGAGGGGGCTTTCTTGTATCCCTTTTCAGACAGGGAAACCCTGACTCGTTCACCCACTCAGGCACACACGGCCAGGGACGTGGCCCCACCAGGATTCAAACTCGGTGGCTTAAAACAACACAAATGGTCAGAAGTCCCAAATGGGTCTCACGTGGCTAAAATCCGGGTGTCAGCAGGGCTGTGTTCCTCCTGGGGGCTCTGCTCCTGCCTCCTCCAGCTTCCAGAGGCCACAGTCCTTGGCTCGGACCTCTGTTCTGCTGACACATCAGCTTCTCTGACTGGGACCATGCTGCCTCCCTCTTATAAGGACCCTGGGCCGATATTGGCCCTATGGGATCACCCAGGTTAATCTCCCCATCCTGAGACCCGTAACTTTATCACATCTGTGAAGTCCCCTTTGCCGTGTATGATCACCCATTCTCGGGTCCTGGGGATCTGGACATGCACATCTTTATGGGGCCCTCATTATACGTCCCATGAACCTCGAACCCAGGCTTCTGGGCTTTGCCCGAGAGCACTCCAGTGTGCAGGACCAGGAATGGGCAGAGGAGATTAGGGTGGTGGTCAGAAGAGTGGGTGGCTGAGAGAGGGCAGGCCCACAGATGAAGAAGTGGGTCAGCCTGGAACGGGGGACTCGGGGGGCGGGCCCCCAGGACACTACTCCCGCTGACGGGTGCCAAAGGAGAAGTAAGCCCAGGGGGCCAGAGCTGCTGACTTTCCAAAAGAATCTGGAAATCCTGGGTTTTAGGTGACATCTCCAATTTTTAAGTGTCAGCAAATGATACAAAATTACAGAGGAAAAGCCCCCAACTCACATGTACATACACACACTGGGCGTGAGGCCAGACGAGGCCCACGGGCCGTGATTCCCGCCCCAGACCTGCCAGGGGAGGGGAGTAAAGGCCGAACATCTGTGGAGGAGCCAGAAGGAGCTCCCTGGCCAGTTCTGCCAGGTGGGGGAAGCCCGGACGGAGGGGAGTCAAGAAAGGGTCGGTGGCCTTCAGCAAAGAGCAGGGGCAGACTGAAGCCACAGGACTTGAGCTGCACTTCCTGCTGTCACTCCAGGCAGTCAGGTGGGCTGCGTGGCCTGGGACAGGTCACCCGGCCTCTCGGTGCACTCCCCAGGGTGTCCAGATTCACACATTGTGGCCTTTGCCAGGTGCCATTCTTGCCCGGGGGACTTGCACCACACAAAGCAGGCCGAGCACCTGCTTTCCGTGGCCGTGGATGGGCCATGGATGTGGAGTAAACCCTGGGGCTTACTAAGGAGGAACTCAAAACCATCCAGTTCCTCCGCTGACCCCTGCTCTCCTGGCCTTACCCTTCGTGTGAGGCTAAGGAAAGACTTTCATGCATTCATTGAACACCAACTGATTGTCATATATTCTATCCTCAAACCCTCTGAGGCTGTTGTTCCTGGGCCCCCATGTGGAGGGTAGACACACGATGGCCGGACACGCAGCTCACACTTGCTAGGGAGGGGAAGACTTGGGAAGGAGCCTCTGCCCCAGAAACTCTTCTCTTGGCCCCTGTGCCTTAGCCTTTCTCAGCGGTTTATCTGTGCTGGGGCAGGTCTTAGGGTCACCGGCCGGTAACACCAAGTGTCCTGTGTCCGCTAAACTTTGTTCCAAATTTGCCTCTTTCCAACTTCAAACAGGCGTCAACTCCCAACCTTGTTGACCAAAGGCTTGTGCTACCTTTAGAGATTTCAAACAACTATGCTCTTTTGGCCTTCTGGACTTGAGACCTGGGCAATTTTCAGCCTCTCCACCTGAGGCTGTGCTGGGACTCCCTAAGCCATTCTTTTATTTTTTTAAGATTTTATTTATTCATTTGAGAGTGAGAGAGAACAGGCAGAGGGGCAGAGGGAGAGGGAGAAGCAGGCTCCCCGCTGAGCAGAGAGCCCAATATGGGGCTCGATCCCAGGACCCCGGGATCATGACCTGAGCCAAAGGCAGATGCTTAACCCGCTGAGCCACCCTGGCGCCCCTCCCATTTTAAGATCATAGCGCCTGCTGACTGGACCCATTATGGGCCAGGCACCTGACAGACGCGGGCTCATCTAACCCTTAACAATCCTGGGGATGGGGGCTGGAACAGGTGAGGGAACTGAGAGGCAGGAAGGGATGAAGTCACTTGCCCAAAGTCACCTAAGCATAGACAGGACAGATTCAAAGCCCCACTGGGAACGCTTGTGCCTTGTGGCTCCTCTCTGCCAGCCACTGGGTGGGGAGAGGTTTCTGCTCTTCACCGAGAACTTCACCCTCCTTCTGCCCACTCGACCGCCAGCCTGAACGCCTGAGAGTTGCAGTTTTCATTAGTCCCCAGTTTGAGGGCAGCTTCCTGGGACTGGGGGGCCGGGTTGCTAATGTGTTCAGGGGGTTGCTTTCCAAGCCCCTTCTCTCGTCTTGTAAATGGGGTTCCGTGGTGGGCAAATCTTGTTCATTCCGTCTCTCATGGAGTCTCCCTTGTGGGGGGGGAAGGCAAGCAGGGGAAGCCTACAGCAGGCTTCGGGGTCCCCGATTCCAAATGCCCAGAGAAAGGCGGGCAGGAGGGTAGGTGAGGAGTTGCCCAATTCAAATTTGGCCAGTTCTTATCAGCTCCAGAGTTCTTATAGCAGGCGGTGGAATCAAAGGAGCCCAGGGCTGTTTGTTTATTTTTCCCCTCATTTTTGGCACAAGGAGATCAAGGCAAACCCTCTGCTCTGCCCACCTCCTCCCTGCTTTTCCTCCTCTCTTCCTTCTTTCTCTAACATAGCTGAGAACCAAGAACCCCAAAGTTGACACGGTTTCCCCGGCGTGACTTTGCACTGAGCCCTGGGCTGAGCATTTCACGGGAACAATGGCACAGATCCTGCAAACAGTGAGGGACAGCTCTCACAGTCCCCACTGGCAGAGGACGAAACAGAGGCACTGAAGCCACCCTTCACACGTAGCTCAAGCCTCTCCGACTCCCAGCTCCACACCCTTAACCGCTCCTCAAGCCACATTCCTCCTCTAGATCTGTATTTCTGCCTCGAAAAGTGAGTGCCAAGGTAGCTAAGAGCAGAAATCCAGTTTCAAATGTTCCCTGAACCTCTCTGTTGTGCCCAGACCCAAGTTCAGGGGCTATAAACTCCAGTAACCTCAGTGGTCAGGCAAGACACACAGATGATTGAAGGCAGCCAGGTGGGAGATAGTAGGGAGTGACGGGGACTCGGGTGACTCAGAAAGCCCCTAGAGTTTCAACTCAGCACCAGCCCATGGCCGTCTTGGGAAAACCAGGGCCTGATGTGGCCAAGGTTTTTAGGCAAGTCAGAACTCCAAATGCTTCGTGTGAAATCTCTGGATTTTTAAAATATGGTGTAAGATAGGATTCTATTTTATTTTAGTAATAAATAACATAAATTGATACTGTACTATGCTGGCAACCTGGATTCAATATTCGATGTTTTCCAGCAAGTTGAAATATCAGCTTTGCCACAGTCCTTCCCACCATTCTTTATTTCATACTTCTCTTTGGAAGCTCCAACATTAGTTTATCCGATAAAAAGACTCTGTGGCCCGCTACTTGAAACTGCATTAAGTTTATATGGGTGGGTACCTTAGTTGTTAAAGATGTGGAGTCTTCCTATCTTACTTATTCTCATCTTATTTTGTGCCCCTTGGGAACATGCTTTAACTTTTCTTCCAAAGTTGATTTTCAAATGATGGCAAAATTCCAAACTGTTGGAACTGCACGGGCCAGGCCAAGGAACGCCTCCTGTGGGCTGCGTTTGGCCCGCAAGGGCTCCCTGTTGGCCCCATGCGGGAGACTCAGCAGGCTGTCATTCAGAGATAACCCTGTCCCAGGCGGAGAGATCTCCAGGGCCCGGCAACTCTGGGCAGTCTGGGCTGAGAAAGTCTGGGATGTTTGCTGCTTGACCCACTCTGTGGAAAGGCAAGGCACCCACGTCCTCCACTGACAGCCAGATAAGCCCGTAGGCTCCCGCTGGCTCATTTTTGACCAACACTTAAAATAATAAATTAAACCTATCCCAGATGGTTTGCTTTTTAAAAGCAAATTTACTTATTTTTAAAAAGATTTTATTTATTTTTTGAGAGAGAGAGATCATGAGTGAGGGGAAGGGCAGAGGGAGAAGCAGACCCCCTGCTGAGCAGGGAGCCCTTACCTGGGGCTCAATCCCAGAACCTGAGCCAAAGGCAGATACTTAACTGACTGAGCCACCCAGGTACCCCTAAAAAGTAAATCCTTAAAAACATTGGAAAATACAGTCAGTTGATTGGGGAATCTCTCTTGAGGCCATCTGGGGCCAGGCACTGCCCAAGGAGCTGTGGACGGGACATGTGGGAACGTCTCCTGCTTCGTGGGTCTTCCGGTCTAGCAGGGAACACAAATGAGAAACCCAGAACCACGAAAAGCTAAGGCACACTGCAGTAATGAATGATGCATAAAGAGACGAAGATAGGTTACAGGATCAAGAGAGACCACAGGACCACCATAGACGCGGCTTTTAGACCCCTCTCAGCAGAGGTGACATTTCGCTAAGACTTGAGAAATGAGAAGGAGGCAGCTGTGACACCCAGGAAAACCACTGTGACATTTGGGCATCTATCCTGCCAAGTTTTTCACCTAACTCTATTTTTAGATCTCTATGATTTTTTAAAAATGTAATTAATTTCTATTTCACATGTTTACATTTTCTAGAAAAACAAAAGTGGCCAGGTTGTGTTCTATAAGCACCTTCTTTTCCCACTTGGAACCTCAGTTTCCCTGTCTGGAAACCAGAGGTGGTCTTCCTAACTGCCTCTCGTGAGGGTGAAGATTACCCCGAGAAACTGGCCTCGACAGCACACAGGACTGATCCCAAGATTAGCCATTATCGGTGTTGTTTTTAAAAATCACTTTTTAGGGGCAGCTCTGAGAGGTGGAAGTTATCGCTTCTGTTTTGCAGGGAATAGTTTAAGGCTCGGAGGCCACAAACGTGGAAGGCTGAGATGTGACCCCGGCACGTCATTCCCCAGCACCGCCCCCCACCACCAACTCAGAGCAAAACCTCAACAGACATTGCCCCTTCCTCCCCAAAAAGGAAGTTGAGACTGAAACCAGGGGCTTCTTTTTGGTGGTTGGTTTGTGTTTTTTTTCCCCTCTCTGTGATGTTGTTGATTTTTATGAACATCACACTTATCTGATGTCGCAGGTTTTGGGAACCCAAACCGCAGACACAAATACACCGTGTTATTCTTTGAAGGATTGTGCAGTGAGATAAAGGAGCTCAGTGCTGGGGAATACCACGCAGGCTTGTTTCTGCAGAATTAGGAGTGGCAGGGTTTGCTCCCTGGTTCAAAGTCGTCAGCATCTTTGCGGGGAGCTCAGTCACTGGTCACCTGGGGCCACACTGTGTGTGCTGAGCACACACACCTTGCCCAGCGCTGGTTAGAACAGCCAGGCAGCGGGCACAGGGGAAGCCCAGTGGGAGAACCAACACCCAGTGTCGGTGTCTCCTAGGGGTGCTGCAGAGAAGGCTAGTGGCCCGGGGTGCCTGGGGCTTGGGTATGCTGCTGGTGTTCATCTTCTGGTAGATTCTGAGTTAACCCCAAAATCCTGTTTGGTTTTCCTGTGCTTTTTGAGAATGACACTCACACACCTGAATCCCCTCTTCGACCTAAGTGTCACCAGGCCTGAAAAACCCTGCTTTCTGCTTCTACCCCGGCTCCCTGGGCAGACTCTTATCTGCATGCAGCACCAGAAGGATCCTGTGAAAATCTAAGTCAGGTCATGTCCCTCCTTGGCTCAAAACCCTCCTGTGGTTCCCTTTTCACTCAGGTTAAAGCCAAGTCCTTCCTGTGGCCTACCAGGCCTCTGTCTGCCTGGTCTTCCCTCCCTTCCTCTACCTTCTCCTTCTTCCTCTCTCCCACACATTGCACTGGCCTCCACCAAGCCCCTTTGCCTCAGGGCCTTTGCACTTGCTGCTTTCCTGCTTCCTTCACTGCAGTACCTCTTATCAGAGAGGCCATCCCTAACCCCTACCACGAGTGTCTTTCCCCAAATAACTGTTTTCTTATCCTGCCTAATTTTTCTTCAGAGCTCTTTGTTACTGCCCAACATCTTAGATACTTATTTTTTTGTTTGTTTATTGTCATTGGACCTAAATTCCCGAGGACTTTTGTGTTTCTCTTGTGCCTGGAAACTGCCTGGCACATTGAATAAGCTCCATAATTTCTCTTTCTGTGTGAATAAATGCAAGAATCTTGGGGCCAGCTGCTCACACCAAAAGGGTTTGCTCAGATCACCAGGACAATGAGAATCATAAAGGAATTTTAAACCGGGGACTTACATGATCAGTTGGTATGGGAATGATCACTACACCTTCTGAGAAAGACCACATGCCCTGTGTGAGGTGTGCCCTGTGCGTGGGCCACCAGATAGGTCATGTGGAATACAGACAACTTAATATCAGTGCCTCCCTGGTGGGGGTGTCTCAGGGATTAAACCAGATGCTTTGTGTGTGAGGCTTAGCTCCATGCTTGGCATGTGCTAAGTACGAGCAAATGGTCACTAGAAGTACCAGCTGTAGAGTGCCCGGGAGCACGGAGACAAGAGGATTAGCTGACATCCAGGTTCCTGGACTGAGCAATGGCCAGGAGGGGACGGCATGAGACTGGAAACAAAGGAGGAGGAAGTCTGGGAGTGGGCGTGAGGTCAGAGGTACCAGGGTCAGAGCAGGAGAAAGGGTTGGGGGTTCTGTGAGGGGTCTAAGGGAAGACATCCAGTTAGCAGGGGGGCTCGGCAGAGAGGTCTGGTGTGCAGATACCGATTTAGAGATTCTGGATGCAAAGGTGGGGACTGAAGGCTAGAGAATGGCCCTGCGCCAGAGACCGCGAGCGGAGAAGGAGCAGAGATGTGGCGGGAACTCTAAGGGACCCCCAAGTCCCTCCTTCGCTCCGGGCTTCCATCCTGAGCCTGCACTGATCTCCTCGGGCTGGAGAGGGAGGCCCCCTCCTCCAGCACGCGGGCTGGTCGGCCCTCAAATAAAAGAGGGCCCTCCCGGCCAGGAGAAGAGCTGAGAGGGCTTGAGGCCTGAGCAACAGCGTCCACACCCGTTAACCAGGACCCTTCTGGCCCGTCCTCTTTGCTCAGCTCCTGGCGAGCTCATCTGCATCTCACTACACGTACCCGTCACCCGCAGCTACAACCATGCTGCGTAACAAGCCACCCCCACCCATTTATTGACTATGCACTCGCTGCGGTTCCGCAGAACCAGTCTGGGCTTGGCCGGGCAGCTCTGGGGTCTCAGCTGGACCTGCTCACAAAGCCACTGTGGAGGTCAGCAGACCTGGGCTGCCCCGGCTGGTGCAGCTCTGCACCGCTTCACACGTCTCTCATCTCCTTCTGGGACCCGAGGCATCACTGAGTCATCGTCTCAGCCCCGGGTGCCTACCCCTGGATTTCTAGTAACAGGAGACTGATGGTCAGGTTTTGTGTTGCTTGCAACTGAATGCACAGCTGATGGGCCCACCCTGCTGTCTCTGGTTTCTGACCATAGGAGAAGATGCATTTTCCTAATGATTAAACCAGTTTGCTTTGACTTTTCCTGTATTGCATTTGAATGCATCTTAATGAATACCTGAGTTTTGCTGTGAGATGACTTCTGATAAACTGAGATATGCTTGATCTTGGACTTGGGTGAAATAGGGGGCACAGGGGTCACTCTTGTTCCCTCTGGGACATCAGATGGCAAGAGAGAGCAGTGTGATTTCCTGGGATCTTTCTTTCTCTTTCCTTCCTTCCTTCCTTCCCCTCTCCCTCCCTTTCTCTCTTCTTTCTTTCCTTCAGTTTTTATTTATTTGAGAGAGAAAGAGAAAGAGCACAAGCAGGGGAGCAGCAGGCAGAGGGAGAAGCAGGCTTCCTAATGAGCAGGGCGCCTGATGTGGGACTTGACCCCAGGATCCTGGGATCATGACCTGAGCCAAAGGCAAACCTTCAATCAACTGAGCCATCTGGGCGTCCCAGTTTCCTGGGTCTTTCTGCCAGGACCACAACGACTAAGGACCCAGGGTCTATTTCCACATGAGATCGTAGGACTCCATGAAGAGTTCTCACTAATGAAGGTAGTTGGATTTTTGGTTTTGAAGAGGGAGGCTAAAGTTCCACGAGACTGATTTACCACCCGAGGCTCTGCGCCAGAGCTGGGTCTGCCTGTGGGACTGTCTTCTCTTTCCCCTTCCTGGGTCCTGTCTTCTCATCAGTGGAATGGGATTACTCAAGATCAAAGCTCTGCAAATATTTCATTTCAAAGTAGGTAAAACCCTTTTACAGCCGAACCTTGACTTGTTGTCCTACCCATAAAAAAAGATAAAAGAGAGACTGCTCAGAGTGAGGTGGGTCAGGAAGCCTGCAGCCTCCTCCTTGGGGCCTCAGGGCCCACAGGCACCACTTTGCAATCCTGGGCTCACCCTGAGGCTTTTAGGAAGCACCAGCCAAGGTTATCCCAAGGCCTTTGGAAAACCCTGACTCAAAGAGGGGAGTCTCTGATCTTGCAAACACTGCTCAACCATCTTGCAGAACACAGGCACACTTCCGGCAAGAGAAAACCAAAAGCTTTTGCAAAAGGACAAGGAGCGGAAAGTCATCTCTTTCCCATCTCTGATTGGCCGGTCCTCCCCGCACAGCCGCGGCTACCAGGGCCTCATGCCTGCCCCAGCAGAGATGGTCTGTGCTGTCGCAGCAAATATGGACGTGAATCGACCCCTCGCTCCTTAAGACGCAGTTTTAAGGTGCTATACTGGCCAAAGACCCTGCAGTGAAGCTCCCTAGGGCCGCATATGTGCATCTTGGTGCATCTGGGCCATTTTAGATGCTTGGTTTCTCTCTCTCTTTCTCGCTGCTTTTTGACCCTCCCCACTTTTTTCTCTCTTCCTTTCTTTTCTTTCTTTCTTTCTTTCTTTCTTTTTTTTTTTTTTTTTTTGCTTATTAGCATTTTCAAATTTTTATTCCATGAACATGTCCCATTTGTATAATAATTAAAAAGGTATGTTTACAGGCCCAGGCTTCCAACTTCAGCCAAGTTAGATAAATAGCCCCACGCATAAGCACAATTCAGAAAGAACAAAAATGGGCCTCTGCCACCAAGGCCTGTTTGGCTGGGAGATTGCATTTCTAAGAGAGTCGTGTGCCAAGGCCGAACCCTGCCTGCCATGGCACGTCCTACAGACCAGGGTCTGGGTTCAAGATCGACTGTGCCATCAGCTTGCCAGGTGACTCCAGGCAAATCACTAAGCCTGGCCAGGCCATCGGAAGGGTGTTTACTGCATGCCAGCCTCTGAGCTAGGGTTGATATGGTGTCTGGGACATTGGTATTATTATCCCTACGGCTCAGATGAAGAAAAAAGACTCAGGGGAGATGAAGCACTTGCCAGTTTCCTCTAGGTCAGTCAGGGACTCACCATCCATCCAGCCCAGGGGTTGGTCCTGATTCCTCCTCACCTGCCCTGAAAATATCAATTCACCCTCAAGTGCCATTGGTTCTATCCTCAAAATATACCTCTGTCTCTCACCAAATCCTCATCATGGCCTTCAAGGCCCTCTGTGATCTGCCCTCACCAGCTTTACAATGCCATTCTCATCCCCGACGCTTCTCCTGGCTCTCTCTGCCCTATCACACTAGCCGCATTCCCAACCACAGGGCCTTTGCACTTGCTGTTCCCTCCTTGGAGTCTTCTCCTTAGGGGCAGGTCCAGGCCAAGGCTGAGACAAGTGAGATGCCCAGGGTGAAGAGTATCCCCTCTTAAGTGCCAACCTGCCTTTGGACGAGACTGAGAAATGTCCCCTTTCATTCTGCTGACTGGATTGCTCCCTGGCCTCACCCTTATCCAGCACTGCTTCCAAGACTTGGATCTTCTCATCCATGGAGTCTGAGCTTAATGGCCTCCTTCCTCAGAGAGACCTCCCTGACCATCTCAGTGAATGCTCTTCCTATTACCATCGGGCCCACGGCATTGTCTTGTTTCCTTCATGGCTCATATTACAAAAGTGACTGTTTCATGCCCATCTCTGTCCACAGGGTTAGAAGCTCTACGAGGGCAGGGACTGTGTCTGCCTTGTTCTCGGCTATCTCCCCAGTGCCTGGCACTGTGCCAGCATTCAGGAGCTATTCAATATATGCGCGGGGATGAATGAATGAATGAATGAGCTGGCCAGTAGCAGAATCAGGATTCAAACCCAAGTTGGCCTGAATCTAAAGTCAATTGTCCCGTCCGTGACTGAGAAACAAGGAGTTTAGACCCAATCATCCAGGGGACACTTGACTGTGGCCTGTGTCACAGCCTGTTCTGTGTGTCCCAAGGACAGACTGCCTGTCCTGTCCTGTCCTGTCAGGGAGGAGCTTGGCCACAGTCGAGGGGGCTGCTCTCAGCCTCAGGCTTTCCTTCATGGGGCCAGCTGTGTCCCCCCGTCCCCCCCCCCCGCCCCAAGCCCTGCCCTGCCCCGTTCTAGTTTTTATTTTTAGCGGCAAGCTTTTGGGCATGATGAACTCTCCTTAGGAAAAGTCCAACAAAAGGCCGAGGGAGGCGGTTTTGAAATCTGGTGGGAAAGTAGGTCAGGCCGGGTTCCTGGCCAGGGTCCAGACGATAAGGCCTCGGTGGAAGTTTAATAATGTGAGTGGCCATATCCATGACATAATTCATAACTGAGAGGAAATGACAATTAAGGAGCAATTGTGCAACGCGGGACAAGCCTCCTTCACAGCTCATAAAAGCAGGGGGAGGAAACAGCAACGCTGTCCTTCTGGGGCCACTGGGGGCCAGGCCAGCGGTCTGCAGGGACTGGGGGCTCAGCCTCTGCATCAGGGGGTTCTCACCCATCTACCCTCTCCCCTTCAGGCCTTGGGGAACTGGGAAGACATGGAAGGCAGAAGCTCCCTTGAGCAAGCACCTACTGTGTGTGCAGATGGGTCAGGGCTAGGGTGAGAGGCACAGAGCTGGGATTTTGCTGTGGCTTAGGGAGTTGGACACAGCTGCACCATTTTGTTGTTACGTTGTCAAAACGGAAAATCGCTTTGATTATTGAATAAACTGTACAACAGACACCCCTGATCCTTACCCCATCTCCCTCCTCCCCACTCCAGTTACTATGGATTTTCATTTCTCCTTTATACATTCTCTATTTTTTTAATCTTTTCATGAGCGCTCTTTGCTTTTATAACCAGTTACACACACACACACACACACACACACACACACACACACACACACCCTGGCAATCCACCTGGGCATCTTGAACAAATCAGGTATATGCCCACCCCAGGGCCTTTGCACTTGCTATGCCCTCTGCTTAGAATGCTCTTCCCCCAAAACATCCACCTGGCTCACCTCTCCACTCCTTCAAGTCTTTGCCCAAATGTTGTCTTTCCATTGACGTCTTAGCTGACCAACCTTTTAAAAACAGCAAGCCCATCTGGTGTTCTCTACCTCTCCTGTTTTATTTTTATCTATAGCACATACTACCAATCAACCCTCTCCATCTGCTGTTCACTTATTTTATGGTCTGTTTGGTCTCCAGTATATTAGCACCATGAGCAAAGGGATTTTTGTCTGTCTTGTTCTCTGATGCATCCCCAGTGCCAGGAACCGTGCCTGGAACACTATAGGTGCTCAGGAAACACCGGTGAATGAATGAATGAATGAATGAATGAATATTTGCTGTGATTACTGGCTGATAAAAAGGCTGACCATGTGCTGGTCTGGTTTGGAGGCTACCCTAAAGTGGCCCCCAGGTCAAGCCTTCTTGGACGCTGCTGGCAGCATGAGAAGTTGAAGCAGTCAGGGCTGGTTCTGCTGGCCGGGGGACTGGCAGCTGACATTCGTTCTGAGCGGTCAGAGCTCCATGTGAAGATTTTATCTCCTCCCTTCTCCCCGGAGCTCTTTGGTCTCTTTAGACAAGGTTCTGAATACATGATCCGCGGGCCCCGCCCACCCACCAGCGCTCTCAGGTGACCGAGCGAAGCCGTGTATGCGGAAGCATGTCACGAGAGTGCACACGTACACACACTCACTCAGTACTTTCCCACACACTCAGACACACCGACCTGGAGGTCCAGACCCTGGGACACATGCTCATATGTGCCATTATACACACTCATTTTGTTACCCACACACGCAAACACACACTCACATGCTTAAACATGTTTGTATGCACAGCACTCAGATACCTACTCACACCCACGTGAACACACATACACATGCTCACTCGCCCTCTTAAGCTGTACATTCACACTCGCACACGTGCTTAGACACATAGCCACCCCCATCCGTATGCACAATCTGGGACCCCCCCGCCCAATCCATCCCCAGCCGTGTCCCCTGCGACACACACAGCACCAGCCCTTCCTGAGGGCAGAGCCCCGGGAAGCCAACCGTCAGCTGTATTTTGAGAAGTGGGGACAGACTACCCTCCCTGACCCCAGTCCACCCTGGGTCTCCCCACTGTGACCCCCGCACTGCCAGGAAGCCGCCCTGCGTGGGCACACCAGGTCAGGGCCAACTCCATAAGCAGCGGGTGTGTGATGCCCACATCAGCTCTGACTGTGCCGCCCCAGGGCACGTCTGCCCAGCTCATCTGTGCCCAGGGCACCCGCCCACATCCTCCCCATCAGAGGGCAGGCCGGCCCTGCTGACATCAGGCGGTTTCTGGGCCTGCCTGGCACCCAGAACAGAGGAAGGAAGCGCTCTTTCCCAGCCGTGGGGGCCAAGTGGAGGAGCCCGGGGCACAGGGGCACAGCGGCACGGCACTCTGAACCCAGCTGCGGCAGAGCTACACACCCCTGCCGCTGCGGGGGCCACAGTCCGGAGGACTGGGCTTTGTGAATTAGCCCCCAAAGGTTGCGGGCTGCGAGCCCCTCCCCTGCCGTCCCTGAGAACAGCGACAGTGACTGATACTCGAGGAGCACCGTGTGCTGATCTCCGCTCGGACTCGCAGTGCCTCACCTCTGTAAATCCCCACCACAGCCCTACTACGAGCCAGGTGCTGGCAGCATCCTAGCTTACAGTGAAGACATGAGGCACAGAGAGGAGATGGGACTGGCCCCGGAGCAGTATCTGATTCCCAGGGTTCTGGCTTCAGACCCCCACTCTCGATCACCCCCATCCCTCGCCTCCGCTTGCGTGTGTTATTTCTTCGGTTTGCTTGTTTGTTTCCCTGACCTCACATATCCATGGCCTCGCCCGGCACATCTGTCTGAATCTTGGCAATGATCTCACCAGCCCAGGCACCAGCATCGGCCCCATTTAACAGAAGAGGAAACGGAGGCTTAAGTGACCTTCCTGGGGCGGACAGCCAGGAAGTTCTAACCGAACCAGGTTTGTCCGTGGGTCTGAGGGCTCTCTGGAATGTCAGGTCACCCCTCTGCCAGGACGGGGGAGGGATATGGGGGCTAACGGGGGCCTTGGTGGCCACAGAACGTCAGAAAAATAGTAATACATTTATGATGACACCTTCTAAAATAATGGGAAATAATTAACCGGCCCTAAAATTCGTAGACATTTACAGATTCTACAAATCAACCCCCTAAAATGAGATACAAATACTTCCTTGACCGGGCTTGCCCAGGCTCCTTCCCAGGCGACCTTTGCCACCCACTGTCCCAGGTCACCACCAATCTCTGTGCCGCCAGCCCCGGGGGGCTTCTGTCTCATCCAGAGTTTCAAACAGAGTGACCCACGCAGTGTGTGTCCTCTTTGTATCCATCATCTTCCACACAATGTGATGCCTGCAAGGCTCCCCCCTGCTGCTGAAAGGATCCACGACTGGTTCCATGGCGGAGTGCTGTTCCACCAGGAGAGCCTTCCCTGGCTGCCTTCTCCAGCCTGCAGGGGAGGGCGTCTGCGTTTCTGACTGTTGCGAACATCCGTGCACACTGAGCACCCACTTTGGGCAAGCCGCAGTACCGACCCACTGTCCTTTGCAGGCACCATGTCTGTTAATCTCCACGCCAGGCAGAGGCCATCGTCCCACGTGGGGGCAGGAGGAAACGCGGGCTCAGGGCAAGAAACCCAAAGACACGGAGCTCAACGCAGCCAGGGCAGAAAAGCAACACCAGGAAGGGGTAGAAGGTGACAGTCTGGCACATCCTGGGGACAAACATTTAGTGGAAAGTGATAGGAGGAACCACAAGGATATCAACAGACTGCATCTACTAAGCACTCACTATGTTTCTGGGCATGGGTCCACCCATTCAGTCCTACCAAGAGCCTCTGTTATCCTGTGTCACCACTGGAGAAACTAAGGCACAAGGAAGATGAGTCATAGCTCCAGAGTCACATCACTAGTAGGAGCAGAGCTGAGTCGCTTAGGTGATCCAGTCCTTTAACCAGAAGGCTCTGAGGCCACAGTAGCCCTCCTGTTTGGGAGGGGCTGGCTCAGGTCCCGGGCAACTCAGGATCCAAGGGCCCAGTGCTGGGAGTACAAGCAGGAGGTTTAAAGATCAAGAGCAGGACTCTAAAGTTAATTAATGAATTAATCTCTACGCCTAACGTGGGGCTTGAACCTATGACCCAGGGATCAAGATTCACATGTTCCATGGACTGAGCCAGCCAGGCACCCCAAGAGCAAGACTCTAAGTACAGCCTCTGAAACGGGTTCTGCCATTTGCTGGCTGTGTGACCTTTGATCAGTCACTTAACCTCTCTGAGCTTCCATTTCCTTATCTGTAAAATCAAAGATGATGGTGATGATAATGACCTCAGGAGAATGCGGTGAGTGGAGTATGGAATTATTAGAGCTGACATTTACCTGCATTTTCCTCCCTGCGTGGGGCTTGTCAATGCTTAACAAGCCTCACAGTAGCCTTGCAAAGCACATGCTGTTTAATCCCATTTAACAGAGGAAGACACTGAGTCTCTAAATATCGTCTCCATGCCAAAAATCTCCACACATACCTCTTCTGCTGGGGTGTGTCACCTGAACTCAGGCTTGAAGATCCAGCTGCCACTCAACGTGTCTAGTCAACAACTCAGACCTCCAGGTAAGAAACAGAACTTCTTACACTCTTGCATGACCCTGCCCTTTCTGCAGCCTTCCTGGCTCTGGAAAACGCCACCTCTATCTTTCCAGGGGCTCAGGCCAGCCACTTGAGTGTCCTCACTGACTCCTCTGTGTCTCTAACCCCCCACCCCCCTTCATCCCATCCATCAGCCTTCAGAAGGGAGCCCCACCCGGGCGTGAGTCACCCAGTGCTTACGTGGATTATGGCAGTGCCTTCCAAACTATCTCCCCCATTCTGCCATTTCTCCCTAACTAAAGGAAGTCAGATCATGTCTCTACTCAACACCCTCCTGGGGCTCCTGTGTTACCCAGAGTAAGAGATCAGGTCCTGACAGTGGTCCATAGGTCCTGCATGGTGGGCCCCTACCTTGACTCTCTGACCACTCCCCTGTAGCCACACTGGCCTGCTCCCTGCCCCTGGAACTTACCAGGCAGGCTGCAGTCCCAGGGCCTTTGTACTTGCTGTTCCTTTTGCCTGGGACTCTCTTCCCAGAGATAATGACATGGTTTCTCTTGCACATCTTTCAGGTCTTTGCTCGGATGTGAGTGTATCCGGGGGCTTCCCTGACAGTCCTGTTTCAATGAATAAGGCCCCTTCACCAGCGCTCCTTGCCCGTCTTCTCTCCAGGCAATCCATCACCAACTGACATGTGGAATTTTAAGTTTTGTTAATATCACTATCATGACCAGTTTTGAGGGTCTCCACCCGCTGTGCTGCACAAGGGATTGTCTCCGGAATGTCCACTGGTGCCCTCAGCACCTCTGTGGTTCAGAGCACCTGCTTAATAAATATTTGCCGAATGCATGAAGGCGGATCAGGAGGACTTAACAGACTTCCCAGGCCATCAGGTTAGGTCATGTCAGAGCCAAGATTGAACCCAGGGATCCCTGTCCCAAGCTGTGTCTTTAATCTTCCAAGGTCTGGTTCCAAGTCAGCACCCCAGAGATGGTGGCTGTCAGTGTTGTGATTTTTAGGGTGACGTGCCCATGCTCCCCACCACACACACACACACACACACACACACACACAAGGGAAAACTAGGGTACAAAAGGGAGAGGTCAGGCCGATGGGGCCTCCAGCCAGGAGGAGGTGACTCATCAACCCCATGATGACAGGTGACATTCCATCCTCTTCCCCAGGGGACTTTGGCCCTAGATAAAGGGAGCCCTGCTTCTGGGAAGAGGAAGACAAACAGGTGGGAGAGGCAGCCAGGCCACTGCCTGGGGGGTTTCACATCTATGCCGGAGGGTCACAGGGTCCACTTTTGAAGTGGGGACAGTTTTGAAGTGGGCTGGCCAGTTGGAGCCCCAAGCCTCCCTTCCAAGGTCAGAGATATGGAGTCCTCTTACCAGGAAAATAGAGCAAGATATCCCCTGTGAAGTCAGCACCGCAGCCTCTACATCAGGCAGCCATGGGGAAAGCCTCTGGATGCCCTTCCATTTACTCCCGGGCATTTTTGCCTGGTTCCGAAGGACTTGAACCAGTCGGCAAATACTTTCTGAAAAGGAATTTCAAGGAGCCCTAGACTCTGGCCAGAGAGGCTATATTTGATATATATTTTAGCTTTTAAAAATCCTGACCATACAAATAATACTTGAATACATTTCTGTTGCAAATTAAAAAAAAAAAAAAAAAAACGCAAGCAACACACTTCCTACTGTAGATTTCCTTTCTCTCTAGGATTGCCTTTGGCCTCAAGGAACGAGGAACAGTGGCTTTGCCAGCAGGAGATTTCATGTTTCTCGTCTGGAAGGAATTCCAGAGGTGGACACCATCAATGAACAGTTTCTCAGTCTCCCACTTAGATACATGGCTTTCAAGCCCCTAGCTCAAGTGGACTACTTTCCTCTCCAGCATTGTTCGCTCAGCGCAGGCAAGAGGCCAGGGAAGGGCCAAGGGCTGTGCCACCCGAGTCCCTACTTTGATCAGGATATGACAGCTTTCCAAAGTTTCACATGCTAAATCTCTAGTCACTTCTCATTGACCAGAATCGGGTCACGTGGGCAGCCTGTTGTACTTGCACGCCTGCAAGAGGGGTTGGGGAGGTGATCATCTTCTTGAACCCAATGCTACCCCCTTCAAAACCAGGGTCCTATTTGTGAGAAAACAGGGTGATGGATGATGGGCAAGCGCCCTTGGCTCTGCCTCGGATTTGTTCTGTTATCCACATGGGAACAGACTGTAAATGAGGTCTTGTACCTTGCCTTTTTTTTTTTTTAACCCAACAATAGGCATTTAGAGTTTTACCTTATCATAACTTTGATCTGCTGTGTAGTGTTCCATGGCATGCATATACCACAATTGATCTACCTAATCCCATGTTCGTGGAAATTTAGCTTTTCTCCCAAAATGTTCACCATTCTAAGCAGTGCCTCCATGAATGTCTTTGCACAGCACTCTGGATGCCCAGCACAATGGATGCCCATTGCTACAAAATTAGAAGGCTCAGGTAGACGAGTATGTCCATTTATTTATTTATTTATTTATTTATTTTTCAGAGAGCGATCACAAGTAGGCAGAGAGGCAGGCAGAGAGAGAGAGAGAGAGGAGGAAGCAGGCTCCCTGCTGAGCAGAGAGCCCGATGCGGGACTCGATCCCAGGACCCTGAGATCATGACCTGAGCCGAAGGCAGCGGCTTAACCCACTGAGCCACCCAGGTGCCCGAG
Organism: Mustela lutreola; assembly: GCF_030435805.1. Taxonomy (NCBI): domain Eukaryota; kingdom Metazoa; phylum Chordata; class Mammalia; order Carnivora; family Mustelidae; genus Mustela; species Mustela lutreola. The sequence continues at coordinate 10,798,484 of NC_081298.1, forward strand.
TATGTCCATTTAAAACCCTGGAAGTGTTCCCAAATCAACACTAAGGTTTTGCCAGTTTATACTCCCTTTGACCGTGTACAGAGAGGCCCTACTTCCTGCACACTCACCAGCCATGATACTGTCACTAAAATTCTTTTTCTTCCCATTGGGGGAAAAATTCATTCTTGTCATCATTTGCATTTCCATGATTAGTGTGGAGGTACTATCTGATTATAATATTATGTATTTATCATACTATCATTTATGTATTGGCTATCTGTATTTTCTAATATATTAATTTGTCTTTTTTTTTTTAAGAGAGAGAGAGAGAAAGCGGGGGAGGTCCAAAGGGGAAGGGAGAGAGGAGAATCCTAAGCAGACTTCACACTGAGTGCAGAGTCCTACATGGGGCTCGATTCCATGACCCTGAGATCATGACCTGAGCTGAAATCAAGAGTCAGACGCTCACCTGACTGAGCCACCCAGATGCCCTTTCTGATAATTTGCCTTTTTAAATCATCTGGTCATTGTTTTCTACTGAGAAACATTGTTTTTTACTGTTGTTTTCCTTCCTGATAGGCATGAGAAATTTTTTATTCTAGGTATAAATCCTTTTTTTTTTAAAAAACTGACTTTATTCAGGTGTAGTTTATGTACAGTAAACTGCATCCTTTTAAGACAGGGTTTCTCAGTCTTGGTACAATGGATATTTTGGGTTCGAATCTCCTTGGGGGACCTGCCGTCCCCAAAGCATCACGGGATGCTGTCAGCATCCTTGGTCTCTACCCCGAGATGCCATTAGCACTTCCTTGCCTGTCACGACAACCACAAACATTACAGGACATCAGCGAATCTCTCCTGGGGGGCAAAGTCGTCCCTGGCTGGAACTTCTCATTTCCAGCGCACAGCTGTTGAGCTCTGAGAGATGTGTGCCCCCAGGAACCCATTGCTACCTTCAAGGATCTTTGTATTTAGGTTGCAAATATATCCCCCCCCGACCGCAGCTTGGCGTCCAATCCGAGACCTGCCCCTTCCTATTGGAATGACTCCGATAGAGCTGCTTCCTGATTCTGAAACCTCAGTTTCTCCAGCTCTGAAATGGGGATGATAATTCTGACCAGGCTATGATTCATGAGAGCCAAAGGACACAGTGATGTGGCTGACACGTAGCAGCAGCTCAAAAATGCTAGTTCCCCTGTCCTTCGCACTACATATGTATTCATTGAGTCGGTACATACTTCCTGATCACCTGCCCTGTGCCGGGCCCTCTGTGGCTGGATACAGTGGAGGCCAAGATAGCCAGGGTCCCCGAGCTCAGCTGGAGGAGAGAGTCAGCAAAGGAGCACACGAGGATGCATGAAGTCAAGGTTTGGAAAATGGTGTTAGGATGCTGCTGACTGGGGCTTAGCTGTCAGTCGGATGCTGCTGTCGGGGGGCCGCCTGGGCAAGTCGTGGCTTTCTGGGGAGCATGAGAAGGTGACATCTCGGTGCAGAGCCGAAGGAGGAGCTGGAGCAGCAAGGAAGGGAGATCCGGGCAGAGTGAACAGCAGCACGAGGGCAGGAAAGCTGGAGCCGCTGGACACATGTGAGAAGGGAAAGGAGCCAGGGCGGCTGGGATGGAGCGAGCAGGGGGAGGAACAGACGGGACACTCAAGGTCAGAGAGGCAAATAGGGGCAGAATATGCAGGGCCTTGGCCCCCGTGGCAGGAGTTCTAGTGTATTCCCACACGTGTCAGAAGCCCCTGCACAGCTGTTAGCTGGGGGAGGGGGAGACATGCGATTCCCTCATTCACCAAATGTTGAGCTCTCGCTCTGCCCCTTACCCTGGACAAGACACACGGGCTCATGGTGTGCCAGTTCTTAGCCTGGATTGCCTCGATAGTACCCTATTAAGGACCCAAATAACCAGCTTTTCTCTAGAGGACCCGAGGCCTCAAAGCCCCATTTCCCAGCCGTGTCTTACACCAACCCTGAGAAGCCCCTTAGGGCTGAGGGGGCCCATCTGACGGATAAGAAAGCCGAGGGGAAGTCGCGCCGAGGGGAAGCACCAAGATGGGCCTGAACCCAAGGCTCTCGCAGCTAAACCTGCTTCTCCTTAATCCCAGGTCATAGCCCTTAGGATAGAGGGTGACGCATGTTCTCCCCCTTCCGTAGATACCCCCTGGATCAGGAACTGGAGTCCGCAGTGCCTATATCAGGCGAGTTTTCCGGGCTGCCCTCGGGGAGCAGAGCCCTACCCAGCCCCTCAGGAAAAGAGGGAAGGGTGAGTACTCGGGGCTGGGCCCAAAGCCAGATAAAGCTGGGGCAGGGCAGGAAGTGCGGCGGGCCCAAGGCCAGGTGGGATTAGGATTTGGGACCTGCCCCACCTGTGGGGCACCCATGGGGCTTCCTTCTTCTGGCTGTGGGCTCTGCTCTCTTTCTGAGCCAGTGCCTGGGATTCCTTGGCTCCCCCAGCAGGTGGGGTCCTGTAGCCCCAGACCCAGCGTCTGCTGGGATTCTGCTGGGCCACGCTAGCCTCACTGACCCCCTGCCACCTGAACTAGGCTGGGAGTCCCAGGATCTTAGGGGCAACAGGTGCCCAGAATGCATGTGTGGAACTGAATTGGGGTGTGACTCAGTTTCTCCAGTTTGCACTTCCGGCCTCTGCCGTTTCTTCTCATTTGCTGTGTGTCAGGGATGCTGCTCGTGGCTGGGGGTGAAAAAGTGACCACCGCGCACGGTCCCTGCCCTCAGGGCACTGGCCGCCTCTTGCCAAGCAGGCGACACTGCGCTCCGTGCTGCGGGTGAGTGTGGCAGGGCCCGCCAGCACCTACTGTCCTCCGTCATCTTCTTCCTCATACCCAGAGGATTTTGGAGGGTTAGCAGGGTGCACACTGCCTGGGGAACGATTATACTTCTCAGCCTCCTGTGCAGTTCGCTGGAGACCTATGACTAAGTTCTGGCCAATGGAATGTAAGTAGAAGTGATGTGAAGCCACTTCTGGGTCCTGCCCTTACAAGGAATGACCCTTTCTGTCTTCCTGCTTAGCGGAATGTGGCGTGTGTTGGAGGACCTTCAGAGCCGTTCTGGACCTCACTTAAAAGGAGGGCAGAGACCTAGATCGAAGGAACCACGGTTTCCAGAATGAACTTGCAGAACTAAAGCAACTCCCCATCGTTGCACCTTCCACCTCCCCTCTGGAAATAATGTCCTGCCTCATCGAGCTACTGTGGGGCTCTGTTATAGCGGCTCAGAGGGTAGCCTGCCAGATGCGGAGGAGCGAACACATGCTGCTGGGAGGGCCTCAGAGGTGTTTAACCTGGCCTTGTAGGGATAGGTGTGGAGGGCTTCCCAGAGGAGGCAAATTTTAAATGGCGTCTTGACAACAAGGAGGATTTTTCTAGACAACATTTCCAGGCAGAGATATAGCATCTGGGCACATCCGGAGGGGGGAGGGAGAACACGGGGTTTTCGAGACACCTAAAGAAGCTGGTGGTGGCTAGAGTGTAGAGAGGAAGCACCAGGGCAGAAGAAGAGGGGACGGGGGGGGGGGGGGTGGAGGGGGGTGGGGTGGGGGCAGGGCAGGATCCACCCGCAAGGGCCTGGAAAAACCCAGTTAAAGCCTTTGGATTTTGCCTTGAGGGTACTGGGGAGCCATGGGAGGCCCAAGGCAGGCGGGGGAGGTGGTTTGAAAGATCTCTCTGGCGATGGGGTGAGGAATGGATTTTTTTTTTTTTTCGTTTATTTGAAAAAGCTGAAGCTCTGTGATGTGCCAGGCACTGCGGATTATCAGGGAACGTAACAGACCAGGTTCCTACCACGTGGAGTTTGCAGCCTGGTGGGGTAAGGTGTGAGTCACACAGTCGCACACGTAAATACCAAGTGTGGTATGGGCAAGGCAGGGAGGTGTGCGAGGCTCTGAGGGAACACAAAGTGGGGGGCGGGGAACCTAGGGGAGTCAGAGGAGATTCCCTGAGAAAGGTGATGGGGACCAGTAGGCGGAAGGATTCCAGGCCGAGGGAACTGTGCGGAGGGCAGCCCAGGGAAGACGATGGCAGAGGCGAGACAGTCAAGCGTAGATGGTGAGAGACAGCAGGGAGTCTCAAGGGCCAGCCAGTTTCCCGCTTGAGCAACAGAGGCCGACAACAAGAGGCTGAGGACAGGGAGGTGATTTGAAGAGAAGACCCCGGGACGCCTGGGTGGCTCGGTTGGTTAAGCAGCTGCCTTCGGCTCAGGTCATGATCCCAGCGTCCTGGGATCGAGTCCCATATCGGGCTCCTTGCTCTGCAGGGAGCCTGCTTCTCCCTCTGACTCTGCTTTCCACTCTGTCTGCCTGTGCTCGCTCTCACTCTCTCTCTCACAAATAAATAAATAAAATCTTTATAAAAAAAAAAAAAAAAAGAAGAGAAGACCCCAAGTTCAAATATGGTGTATTGGACTTGACGTTCTTATGGGCCATCCAAAGTGGAGATGGTAAGCAAGTAGTTGGATACAGGGGTCTGGCCTGTCAAGGGGCTCCCTGGCCAGTTGTGCAGCTCTCTCAGGTGTGAACTCCCAGGACAGAGCTTGCCAAATGCCAGCCTTTGGGGCACGTGATATACGCCAGGAACTTTTCTTCTGGTAGACACAGTGATGGCCCACTCACATCCTCTTTGCTGGCAGGGTCCAGTTTTGCTAGATGCACATCTAGCCGGGGGCTCGGGGTAGCCAGGGGCTCAGGGTCAGTGGCCATTCCCTTCCCCAGCCTCAGAGTGAGTTAGAATGGATCTGAGCCAATTGTGGGAATTTTCACTTCCCCTCACTTTCAGTGATTGGTTTGGAACTGGGCAGGGGATGCAATCTTGGCTAATGGGAAGTCTGCAAGGGGACATCTGGGAATGATTTTCTCTTAGACCCATGGCAGGAGGAGGAGATGCCCCCCTCTCCTTTACTTGATGTTATTAGGCCTGTATGTGATGCCCGGAGCTGCAGCAGCCACCTTGAAGCCATAAGGACACACATTCGTAAATTGCTAGGTAGGAAATGGAAAGAATATGTTTTTGTTTACACCTTCCAATTAAACAACCTTATTGTATACGATTATGAATCTCTCTTCCCTTTTCTTTGTACTTGTCTGAAGATGACCGACAGCAATGGCTGACTTAGTTATGCTGCTAATTTACCTCCAAAGGTCTGTTTAGCACCTCAGAAGTGTCTTTTCTCTTAACGTTTCTTCTTTGCCACCTTTAGTCAAGTGTTCTATTCCTTGTGGCTGAACCCATTCTGATAGATAAAGTGCTTCATTATGCATTCTCTTGTGTAACCCTCTCAATGAACCTCTGAGATGGATACTATTATCATAGCCTATTTTACAAATGGAAGAAAAAGAAGCTCAGGGCAGGTGAGTGAGGTTCCCAAGATCACCAGTTACCGACCTGGCATTTGAGTCCAGTCGCATCTGATTAGAGTGCGCAACTGGGCGAATGCTACAATCTCCTTTTGTCTTTCCCTTAACACGTTTTGGTAGGAAACCATAGCCCTGTTCTTATTTTTCCCTGGAAAATGGTGATTATGGTTGGTGGGAAATTTAGAGTGGGCTGCATTTCTCTGTACATAGTTAATGGCTCTGATTATATGTTTCTGGCTTCTTCATTCTGAGAAAGGCCGCCATTGGTTGTACAATATAATCAAATCATTTCTTATGTAAACAGCCGTCTGGCACAGAGTCAGCAGCTGTTCCATCCGCGGGAAGGTGAAAATGAAACTGTGCTCCCAGCTCTGGAAAGCAATCTGCTATTCAGCAGGAAAAGATCAAGGGTTAATGACACAGAGTTGGGCAAAGGCTGCCGCTGTGGCTCTGAGCATTATCAGGAGGCGGGAACAAAGAATGGTTGTTAAATGGGTTTGTTACAAAAGTTATTTCCTAATGTAATTCATGAAAAGCTTGCCAGAACATTAGGCACATCCTTCGAAAGCACAAGGGAACAAAAAAAAAAAAAAAAAAAAAAAAAAGAAAGAAAGAAAGGAAAGGAGGCTTCTAATGTCAACAATTATGAAACTCTTAGAAAGGGTTAATATCTGTAATATACAAAGAGTTCTTGCAAAACAATAAGAAAAGGCATGCACCTGATTACAAAATGGACTGTTCACAAATAAAGAAATACAGAAGGCAGGCAATCCTATGAAGACAAGATCCACCCTCTCAGTAATTAAGGAAAAGGAAATAAAAGTTGCAATGAGGGGCACCTGGGTGGCTCAGGGGGTTAAGCCTCTGCCTTAGGCTTGGGTCATGATCTCAGGGTCCTGGGATCGAGCCCCGCATCGAGCTCTCTGCTCAGTGGGGAGCCTGCTTCCCCCTCTCTCTCTGCCTGCTTCTCTGTCTACTTGTGATCTCTGTCTGTCAAATGAATAAAATCTTTTTTAAAAAGGTTGCAATGATAGGTCATTTTCCACTTATCAAATTGGCATAGAATGGCAGTGAGCACCGTGACATTCAATGGGCAGAAATTTTGAAGCAACTCAGAAATTTAGCTTTGGGGCATTTACCCTAAGGATATGATAGGCCATACAGTCTCCATGGGTAAGGGTGTTCCTGACAGCAATGTTTATAATAATGAAAAACTGGGGGAAGAAACCCAAAATGCTAAAAACTACAGAGGACTCACTAAGAAAACAATGGTAAACTTAACTAAATAGTGTATTAAAAATTAAATTGCATTAAATAAATACAAAAGTTGTATTACATTGTCATCAAGTACTAATAAAAATGGCAATCTAGAAAAATGCCACAACATGTTGTAGAGAAAAAAATGTTCACGTGCACTTTCTAATTTGTGCTAAGTTGTACGTGCTTCGAGAGTGTTCTAAAGGAGGTTTACTGAAATGTCAGCAGTGTTTATTTCTGGGTGGTAGGATTTTCAGTAATTTGTCCTTTAAGTCCGAGTTTCTCAAACTTGGCACTATTGACATTCGGAGCCAGATAATTTTTTGTTTCAAGGGACTGTCCGAGGCATCGTAGGAAGTTTAGCGGCATCTCGGGTGTCTCCCCACCAGATGCCAGCAGCAACCCCCCCTCCCCAAAACAACCCAAAGGCATCCAGACATTGCCATGTGTCTCCTGGGAATAAAACCACTGTCCGTTGAAAACCACTGTTTTAAATACTTTTCTACGTTATTTAAATATTTTAGCAGCAAGCACATATTGTTATCATAATCAGAAAAACAAACATATTTAAAAAAATATTCGGTCAAGTCATTTGTGGCTTTGTGAATTGGCTGTGGGTTCGGCCGATGGAATTCTACCAGAGAGCAGAAAAATCTGTTATCGTCTTGCCTTTGATACACGGTTCTGGTGAAAGAGCTACACTTTCGGCAAAGTTTTCCCTGGATTGGTCTTCGCTCAAAGAACAAATTCTCCAGATCTTAATATAATTAAGCTCCTGGATCAAGTGTTTTGACTCTCTTGCCCCCTTCTCTTGGTGACTAATTTGCGGGACTGGCCACAGCTCTCATGAAGTGTGAAAGGTGGGTGCTGACCCTCTCTGGCACCAAATGTAAGGTAATTTTCTAAATCTCATCCACCAACTGTGGCTACTGGCTCATGGATAGACATGGAACCAGTTTGGTTCATTGAGTCTAGAGGACACTCAACATTGGGGGCTTCTGGAAAAGATGCCTTCCAAGTACTCTTAAAAGCCACTCAAAGGGATCATCTTCATCTTAACAGAATGAGGCCATGAATTGTTGTACTCATTTTAATACCATGAAGAAAACCAGCTAGAGGGGGGAAAATAAAAGTCTACACATGGAATCACAGGCTGGGCGAAACGCAGAGGGAAAAGAATGAGAGTCCTGACTGAACCAAGCCTGAAGCTCATTTTTTACTAGGCTTTTGTTTCTGGGAGCCAGTACATGTCCTTTACAGTTAAGTTGGTCTGAGCTGAGTTTCTATTACTTGCAGCCCCAAACAATCTGTTACAACCCCCTCTGCTGCCCCCACAAACTTCTACTTTCATGTCATTTCAGCAAATGCTTTAGACATGCACAGGAGGCCAGGCCCAATGCCCTGATCCTGGAGGAGCAAAGACAACACTGTCCCATCCCTGCCAAACACGCTGCCTAGCTCAGGGGCAGGGATGGAGAGAAGAGAACAAATAGACAAGGCAGCTTGTGCTCTGATGACAGGGGCACAGGGACACGGTCCAGGCATGGGGTAGAGAGGGGAAATCCTGGCTGAGCCCGTCTTAAAGGGGAAGTGGGGAGAGGGAGCAGGATGTTCGGACAGAAGGAGCAGCGGGTTTGGCAGCGTGGACATTTGAGAGACTGTTGGGGCTCAGGGTAGGGAACCCCTTGAAGAAAGAAAAGAGCTGCTGGGGGAGGGGATGTAACCTCCAAAGACTATAGGGGACCTGGTAAAAAGAGGGCCCAGGTAGAAGAACCCTGCAGATCTGGAGCATGGACCCCTGTCTCCCCTATCCCCGGTGCAAACCAGCTCTCAGTGGAGAAGGTGGGAGCTTGGGGAGGCAGCACCTCATGAAACTCAGCCTTCCCATATTCCAAGGATAGAAAGATCAAGGGATCACTAAAGATGACACCCATACCTAACATTCTTTCAACAGCATTCCGTCCACACAAGCACTACGAAGGTGGAAGGCAAAAATTAACCTGGACTCATGGCCTGGTAAGAGACAGATAATCACCTAGTGACTCTAAAAAAAATGTAAACGTCAGCCATGCTCTGGGGTGTCTGATAGGGGTGTTTGACATTCCAGGAAGGTCAGGGAAGGCTTTCTGGAAGAGGAAGCACTTGAACTGAGAGCTGAAGGATGAGAAGGGGTTCTCTTGGCAAAGCCAGGGAAGACGGGGTGTTAGGCAGAAGGAATGGCTAGTGCAAAGGCCCAGTGGCAGGATGGAGTATGTGAGGATGAAGGACTGATATTTTAATAAGCCCTTTGCATTTACCCTGTGTTTTTCATGTGTCCTGGCAGCAAGCATGCATGTTATCATGCTGTCTGGTAGGCCTTGCTATTCCCATTTAACAGATGAGAAAATAGGTATAGAGAAGCAAAGCAACCCACCCAAGGACACACAGCTAGGAGGCAGTGGAAGTGGGAACTGAACACAGATTCTCTCTCGTGGGAGTCAACCAACAGCTTTCTGTCTGTTTTTCTTCTTGGGGAACTCAGTTGTTTTCAAAGTGTGGTCAAGGATCCCTGGGGGTTCCCAAGACCCTTTCAGAGAGTTCACATGATGATTTGCCTTTTTCACTCTCATCTCACGTGAGGGTGAAGAGTTTGAAAAGTTCACTGATAGATCCCATATTGAAGTGAACTTTCAGAAACTTGCACTGGTGAGCTTTGGTGTAGCATCGAAGAATATCACAGGACGACAGCTTTCCCCCTTTCCAGCTGTGTGCCTCCGTGAGGCCGAGTTTCCTTCAGAAACTTCAAATAAAGCAAAATATCACAACAGGCTGAACGTAGAAGCAGCAATGACAATCCAGGTGTCTCCGATTACGGCAACCATTCGAGAAAGTTGCAAAATGTGAACGGGACCACTAAGGCCACTTTCCTCTCTGCTTTTTTTTTTTTTTTTTAATTTTGAAATATATAGCTCTTTACTACAAAAATCTGTTAATTATATTAACATGGACTGGATTTATTATTTTTTGAAATGAATAAAATATTGTATAAATTGCTTACTTTTAATTTCCAATGCGGAGATCGATTGATGTAATCCGCTCAAACAAAAGGTCCTTAAGTCTTCCCTTGTTTGTTTACTATGTAAAGGGATCCTGAGACCAAAATGTTAGGGAAGGCTGCATTAACTGATATTTCCTCCTTCTCCTCTGCGCTCCCTGCCCCTCCCCAACCCAGCCCGGGCCCCTCCCCCACATAAGGCAGCTGAGCCAGTTCGAGGCTCAGTGCCTCCTGGGAAGGGGTGGACACTAAGAGCAGGAATCCCAGGAGGCTTCCTGGCTTTGGAGTTTCAAAAGCCAAGGGGAGCACAGAGAACTCATATTTGGGAAAAAAGCATCTTGCAGAGAGCAAGGCTCCCCCTTCCAGAACCAGAGGCAGATTCTGGGGCTCGGGCAGGGAGGAGAGAGGCAGGTGTGGCCAAGGCCTGAGATTGAGCTCCAGGAGGCCAGAACCTCAGTAAGCAATGGCTTCTTTGGGATTCTGGAAACGCAGCCTCCAACCAGCCCTTAGGCATGACCAGGAAACAGCCAAAGGACCCCGAGGATAAAAGCTATGGGGAAGGGACAGCCACGGTACCACATGGGGCCTCAGAGGTGAGAACTAGCCCATCCCAGACCCATATCCCTACCCTACTCCTGTCCCCAACACCTCCACCTCACAAAAGGACAGGAACCCAGGAGAAGTAGGGAAGGGGTGGCGGAAAGGGGAAAAGGAAAGAATTGACCCCCCGCCCCCAGTGAAGTTTCCACCACCCTGACAGAATGATGGCGCAAAATGGAAATTAAGTTCAATTTGCAAAAAACAACAAAATTCACACAGTTTCTTTGTGAACCGGGACTCATAACACCTCATGGGAAAAAGCCCCACTTGTGTGAAGTGTGACATCTTGGCCAGCCCTCTTTCTCTGTGGGCATCAGAGAGCTTGCATCCCTTGCTCTAGCTGCACAGCAGGAAGGGGCTGAGCTGGGATATGCCCCCAGGTCTGTCTCTCACCCCCATGCCCTTGACCATTAAGCTCTGCTGCTGAAGGAGTCGGTTCATCCCCCAGGACTGGGCAGCCTCTGCCAGCGTGTGGGGCTCAGAGTCCAAGGCCAGGCCTGGGGTTGTGACCCCTGGGATGGCAGGTTTGGACCCCCCGGGACCCTCAGGTGGGGCAGACCTTGTCCTGGGGTGCCCCCTCTGCCTCCTGAGCACTGGGAGGGGTGGGTGAGGCCAGCAGGACAGGTTCTTCAAGGTTCTCTGCCCGAGCTGGTAGCTTCCTGCTCCTTCATGTTCTTCCTGGAGAGGAAGACACAAAGATGCCCCAGAAATGGGCCTCGAGAATTGACCAGGGGTCGCACAGAATGTTGTGGGAGAGCCAAGGCCATGCCTAAGGAGGCTGGAGGGGAAGCAGAGGCGCTGGGAGAGGGGCAGAGCTCGGTCCCCAGGGGGATGCAGGAGCCAGATTCCAAGGGGGTTTCTGACCTAGGCTACTTGGCCACTGTCCTCGAAGCTCCCCCTCTCGCCACCCATATCCAAACCGTCATCACTGTCAGTCTTGGGCCCTAAATATCTCTCAGACTGGACCGTGTCTCCTCACCTCCAGACCCCTTCTCCCCACCTCACCCCCAGGCCAGGCTACCGTCCGCTCCCACAGGGACTGTGGCCGGTGCCTCCTCTCTGCTCTCCCTGCTCCAAGCCTCGCCCAATGAGAGTCCCTTTGCCTCATGCAGCCAAGTCATATCCAGTGCTTCCTCCCCCTACAACCTTCCATGGCTATCAACTCAATAGGAAAAATATGAACTCTTCCTGGCGGCCACAGGCCCCTGCCCAGCCTCCTGTCTCAGAGCCATGGCCCACCAGCTACCACCAGCAGCAGCCCCCTCTGGCCTGTGGCTGCAGCCACGTGAAACAACCAGCAATTGTCCGCACCCTTCTCTCTGTCCAGCCTCCAGACTTTCGCACATTCTGTTTCCTCAAACTGGAACCCTGTTTGCACTGTTTTTTATTCTCTCTTTTTAAATCGAAGTGAAATTCACATCACATGAAAGGAAGCCTTTTGAAGGGACGGTGACAGTACCTTCCTAATGCTGTGCAATCAGTACTGACACTTCATCTTTTTAAGTTTTCTAGATGTTACCTTCCAGAATGTTCCCTCCCCCAGGAAGCCCATCCAGACTCCACCTTCTCATATTTTGGCTTCAGTGCCTCCTTGTGTTTCCCCACTGCAGCTTTGACTTGAAAGGGATGTGCTTGTCTCCGCCCCCCGAGTGCGAGCCGGCTGGACCCCGGAACCATGACTGATTCTCTTCCATGTGTGTCGCGTGGCCTTGGACTCGCCGGCTGCCAGGATGAAAGGGGACAGAGAAGGGGTGAGGGAGTGTGAAATGTGGACTGAGCCCTATGCCAGGCCCTGTGGGGCTGGGGACACTGTGATGCACAGAACAGACACTGTGCTCGTCCTTGTGGAGCTGACGTCCCCCGCCTCGCCCCGGGAACACAAGTAGAGACCTGACAGCTTCAAGATAGCATCACCAGGTGTCTGATGGCAGATCTGGGAGCACCTACAGGCCTCCTGACCTGGCCTGGGGCTGGAACGCTCGCTGTGGGTGGTGTCTAAAGGGACCTGAGGTACAGAGAGGAGTGAACAGGATGAGGGGGAGGGTCGGGAGGGAATATTCCTGAAAGAGGCAACAACAGGGACAGAAGTCAAGCCCAGTTCCCAACCAGGCTGATTTTGCTCCCCCTGGGGAGTTCAGCAAAGTCTGGAGATATTACAGGTTATCACGCTGGAGATGGGGGTGCAGGCCAGGGGTGCTGCTCAACACAGGGCAGACCCCCACCACAGAGAACAAGCCCACCCACGGTCGAGCGACCCTGGCCTACCTGCTGCCCCCCGGGGAGCTAGCTGAGTCTGGAAGGAGTGAGGCTACGACATCAGAAAGAAGGAAGAAGTAGGGTCCGGCAGCAGCGGCCTCATCCAGGGATTTGCACAGGGGGCTGGAGGCTTGAGAGGGGCGTGGAGGGAGGTGTTGGGGTGTTGGGGTGTTGGGGTGTTGGGATTCCAGACAGAGGGAATTTAGGTGGGGGAGGACCCTGCTGAGAGGGTTCAGAAAACTCCCCCTGGCCACGGCGTGGATTGGACTTTAGGGGTACCAAGGTTGAATGCAGGAAAAACAGGTTTTCTTTAGTGCTGGGGAGTCAGGGAGGGCCTCCCTGAGAGGGTGATGTCTGAGCCAAGACGGTCAGGCACTGAGAAACATAGGTAACATGCACAGCAAGTGCAAAGGCCCTGAGGTGGGGACCAGCGGGGTGCGTTCTGGAAATAGGGTGGCTTAAGTGGAGAGATTAATAGGAAATACTATGTGGAGCCATGGGGGCCGTGACAAGGACTTGCAGGTTATTCTAAGAGCTAAGGGGAACACATGGCAGCTTTCTCACCAGAGGTGGGACATACTCTGCCTTGGGTCCTAACAGGATCCCTCTGACTTCGGGGAGAACAGATCACAGAGGTAATGGCGGAAGCAGAGACACCAAGGGGGATCACTGACGTGGTCCAGGTGAGCAGTGATGGGGCTGTGCCCAGTGGAGGCAGGGAGACAGAAAGAGTTATTTAGGAGGTGTGGCCTCAGGTCTGATGGTGGATGAGAAGCAGAGTAGTGGGAGCAGCTCAGAAGCTTCTAGCTTGTTAAAGAGCCTGGATATGGATCCCCCTGGGTGTTTCTGGATCCCCTGAAGGCCACACTTCCCACCCCTTCGTGGGCTGTTCCACCCTTTCCATGGTTGCCCATAACTCAGTCACCTGCCAGGAGCCAGCCCAGGGCACTGGCCTTTGGGATTTTCTCAACGCTCCCAGCCTAGAATTCAGTGCCTCTAAGAGAAGAATCTGGCCCCTCATATGGGCTTCTTAAATAAAAGTCAGAAGAGGAAATCAGAAGAGTAATGGTCCCATGTTCCAAAGCCAACTCGCAGAAGCACGCGTTTCTGCTGTCTGACAGGCTCGGGTTCAAATCCTGCCTCTACCATCAGCCAGCCGTGTGGCCTTGGGCACGTCCTTCATGGCTCAGAGCCTCGGGCTTCTCCTCTGTCAAGAGGGTAGAACAGATCCTGCCTCAGAAGGTTGGTGTGAATTCCAAAATAAAATAACGTGTGGAAAGTCCCTGGCACGTAGCTGTAGTGTTCGATATTATTATCTGGGCACAGAAAATCATTCACTTTAAAAGCCCCCCTCTCCAGCTGGAAAGGCTGGTTTGAGCTTCAAATCACCACAGACATTAAGAGCTGCCGCGGACCCACAAGTAGAGCCCAGGGCAAAGCTCCCAGGAAGACAAGCCAGGGGGACGTTATGGTCACATCAATAGCTGGCGAAAAATTGCGGTTTGCGAGGTGCAGGTGTGAAAAGGGGAGGGCTTTGGAGCCGCAGCAGCCCAGCACCGAACCCCTCCCCCACGCAGATGCTGTGGGACCTTGCGCACGTTTCCGAGCTCCCAAGAGCCTCAGTCTCCCCACCTGCCAAGTGGGAACTCTAAGCCCCCTGCCAAGATTGCTGGGCCGTGGAATTGTGCCCTCTCTGCTCTGCTTTCCAGGCACAGGCAGTGACAAGCCTGCCTGTGGTGACAGCACTCCAGTCCCTCTGAGAACTGAGAGATACTCAGGGGACTGTCTCATAGATGCTCGCACGGTCCCTTCATTCTTCTCGCTGCAGATGAGGACGTGCGGCCCCGGCCCTGAGGCCGTACCAAGAGTGGCACCTTCCCCTCTCAGCCGATGCACCCCTCTCAGCCCTCAAAGGCAGTCACCAGGACCTGTCATCCTGCCCAGGAAGTGGGGCCAGATGGTGACAGATTCATAGGCGTCTGTTGCATAATTAAGTGAGGGTGAAAAACGTTTGTCATTAAACAAGGGATCCAGGACATCATCAGCCCCCGCAACAGCTGGGATGGCTCAGGAAGAGGAGGCTGCCCCTCTAGCAGCCTGGAAGTTTCTGCCCAGGGTGTGTCTACAGAGGTCCCAGTCCCTGTGTGTCTTCCCCACAAGTTTCTGGCACCACCTCTGCCAGCTGTGTGGCTTTGGGTCTGACCCTTCTTCTCTTTGTGCCTTGGCTTCCCAGCCAGTGGCAAGAGCAGTGTTTGCCCCAGTTCTGTCTCCCCAGTTCCCACCACAGGCCCTTTGCACTTGCCATTCTCCCTGCTGGAAAGGTGCTTCCCATACCTGGATCTTCCAGGGCCACCCCCATCTCCTCTTTCTGGACACACTTCAGGTGTGTCAGGTGCCTCTCGGCCTAGAGCTCTCTCAATTGCCCTGTCACTGTCCTGTCACCTGGTTCTGTTTTCTCCAGAGCACTCACTAAGATCAGCTTGTTCACCTCTGTGTTGACTCATCTGTTACGTGTCCCAGTGCTGGAATGTCAGCTCCAAGATGTCCTCTTGGAGGAAAAGGGAGCTTGTTGCATTCACTACTGTGTCCACAAAACCTAGTTCCATGCCCAGCACATAATAGGTGCTCACTAAATATTTGCTAAATAAACAAAGGCCCCAATGTCACTTTGTCTCCTTTTGTTTCACTCTCTGTTCTGCAACTATGGGGCCATTTTACAGATGAGAAAAACTAAAGCAGGTGTCCCTTGCCAGGGACAGTCTCCACACAGAAAGCAACTGCATGACAGCCACTGAGCCTCCTCTCATAATCTGCGGTTTGGAGCCTGTAAAGCCAGGCCAACTGGGTCAAATCTCAGCTCTGCCACTCCCTGCCTGGGTGACTTTAGACCAGTGACTGTTCCTCTCTGGACCTCAGTTTCCTCATCTGTAAAAATGGGACGGTTATACTTAACTCCCAGGGTTATTGTTGCAAGGGTCAAAAGAGTTAATACATAAAAAGTGTTGAGGCTAATAGTATCCAATAAATGTCAGATATAGTGTCCCATAAAATATTTGTTGAATTAAGGAGGTGTGATAATTGTCCCATTTCACAGGTGGGGAAACTGAGACATGGGGAGGTGAAGCTAATTAGGCATTGGAACTGGGTATCAAGCCCAAGTTTGTCTAACTCTAAAGGCCACCCTTGTGCAAAGAAGGTAACTGTAGCCAGAAGCTGGCCTCAGTCCTCCCACGTGATAGAAGACCAGTGCTGCAGGGCCAACCCCCATTTCCTGTAAGGAGCCCCTTTCCGCCATTTTTAGTTCATGGAGTTTGAGTGGGGCTGACCCTACTTCCAGCCTCAAGGATAGTCACATGAATGAACCTTGTCACAGAACCTGATGGTCACAGAACTTGGCCATGGGCCACAGGGTTTGGTTCAGAAATGGCCACATAACCCAACCAAAGCCAATGAGATCCAGTCCTGGGACATTCGTAGGAATAATTGAGAAAAAGCACTCACTTTATCTAGGTAGTAGCAGTAATAGTAAAAGTAGTAATAAAATAATAGCTAATATAGAGCGTTAGGTGTGTTAGGTGCTGTTTAGAACTTCGTATATATTAATTAACTCAATCTTCCAGAGAGACAGAGAAAACTGATGATATCATTCAAACACCTGGATCCAGCTATGCCTGAAGCAAGGACACCCCTGGATTTTTTTTTTTTTTTTACATGACCCAATAAATTCTCTTTTGCTTAAACCGGTTTGAGTTAGGTTTCTGTCCCTTAGAACCGAGAGAGCCCTGACTAATCCACCTGCCTTCCGGACATTATCTAAGCTTCTGTCTCTCCATCATTACTGAAGCCAGGGTGGCACGCCCATTAACTGTTTTATGCCCATAGCTGACTCACAGGTTTCCACTCTAGCACCTGGTCCATCCTGCCCATACAGAGGCTGCGGGTCTGCCCCCTTTCCCACGCGCCCCATGCTGGAGTGTGGGTGTGCGGGTGGGTATGCACACCCTCATTCCAGGAAGATGCTCTATGGGATTTGCTTGGCCCCAAAACAGACCTCATTATTAGTAGTGTGATGACTATTAATAAAGAGTCCCGGCTCCCACGCCAGGCTGGCTGCTTTGCATACATGGTGATCTCACCTAGTCCTGCCGACAACCCTCCGAGGCAGGTCTTGTCATCCCCATTTTAAAGATGAGGAAGATGAAGATCCGAGAAGCCAGGCCTGAGTCACACTGTTCCTGAGCGGCAGAGTCTGCTCTCTCAAATGCCGGACCTGGGTCCCCTCTAGGACCTGCCGTCTGCTTACCCCAGCTGTTAGAGCTCAAGGCCAGCCGGGTGGATAAGACAAATGTTGAATCTGCGTGAATGCAGAACACACACGTGTAGGTATCGAACAGGGGTGGAATCTAGATGTGTGTCCTGTGTGTGTAGACTCCATGCCGGTGTGCGGTGTCAATATAAAACTAAGTGAATGGGGAATGGACGTGCCTGTATATGTAGCATCTGTATGTATGTGTGTGTGTGTGGGGGGGGGGGATATGTGTGTAGAATCTCCTTAGTTCCACCCATACTGTGTCTCTGGGCAGCAGGAGGTAGTCTGGGCGATCAGAGAAAACAGTGACCGCTTCTTCTTCCCTCTATCATTACTGCCTCAGCTTCTGTCTCCTCCCCTCCGGACTCTGCAGTTGCCTCCTCCCTGGATTCCCTGCTCCTGTACCTTCCCTGACCCCAGAGTCCATTCTCTGTCTTGGACCAGAGGGATCCTATTAGAACCTAGATCGGATCAGGGCCTCCTGTGCTCAGAACCCTTCACGGCTCCCCCGTCAGCCAGAGTGAAGCCAAAGTCCTCACAACGGTGCAGAAGGCCCTGCCTGGTCTGGCCCCTGGGATCTCCCTAACCGTATCCATCTCCCTTTTTGTGCCCAGCCTCAGGACCTTTGCACTTGCAGTTCCTCTGCCTCAGATATGACTTCACTCGAGTGTCAGCTGAAGTGTCACCACCCCAGGGAGGCCTTCCCTGATGGCGCATTTGCTCCAGCTTCTCATCCTGCTTTGATGCGCTTGAGATGGTCCCCACACAGTATTCTGTGCTGGGGGCATTGCTTACCGGCCTATCGCCGGACCCACCCCCAGGAGCTCACTTGCATAAGTCCAGACATCTCGTCTCCCCCCACCACCTGGTGCAGGGAGTCCCGGTGCCCGGCGCCCAGGAGGTCCTCAGCCGGTGGTCGATGGGTCACAAACCCAGCCAGGACTCAGGTCAGCCTTTGCCTTGTCAAATCTCCTTGCTGGCCATGCACACAGGATTTCAAGACTCCCAGGCCTCTTCCCAGCACTGTCTTCTCTCCTCAGCCCCTCCTTGAGCTGGGCTCGTGTCTGGCTCCCAAAAAAGGCTCAGATTCCCTCACGGGGGCTCTCAGGTCTCTCCTAACCCTATAGTCCTGGCCTGACTACAGCGTTTTATTCCTTCGGGTCCATGGGATCCGAGAGCAATGGCTCAACCGGACTCCCACCCAGCCTCTTCTTCTGGGGTCACCGCCACTTTCCTAACACTCACAAAGGTCTCCACTCGACCCACACGGGCGAGACGGGGAGAAGGCAGGGGGCAGGAAAGTGGCCTCCCCCCCTGCCACAGCTATGCACCAGAGTCCAGAACCCTCACGGTTGGACACAGTGGAAGACAGACACTGGGCCTGGTCTTCGGCGCTGACCTGAACCGCAGGCTTACCCCACTCCATTTCCTTGCTGTTTGGGGCTTAGTTAACAAACAGAAGCTTTCTCTGTTTGCATTTAATGGTTTATGTTTAAAAGGAGCAAAAAGGGAAGTGACCGGAGCCACCACCCCCCTTCCAAGGCATTTATCAGTGCTGAGCCCCAGGGGGAACTTCTGCCCTCTGGCGCCGTCCCTCAGGCTCTTCTAGAACCCGGTGTTCTGGATAGCTGAGTGTCCAGATAACGGAGGACAGACGACCTCCTGAGAAGTACGGCTTGTGGTTGACTCTGACTCTCTTAGGAGCCTTATAAGGCCAATACTTTCTTATTACTGTTGTTTTTTAAGCTTCAAAAAAAAATTTCTTTTAAAGTTATCTCTGCACCCAACACGGGGCTCAAACTCATGACCCCGAGATCAAGAGTCACATGCTCTACCGGCTGAGCCTGCCAGGCGCCCCCAACGCTGTCTTATTTTAACAGCTTTATTGAGATATAATTCACATGCGATACAATTCACTCCTTTAAAGGGTACAAGTCATTAGTTTTTAGTATTTTCACGGAGTGGTGCAACCCTTAACCACAATCCATTTCCCTCCGCAAAATACCCCAGGTCCGTTTACAGTCACTCCCCAGTTCCCCTTGCTCCCACCCCTGATGACCACCGCTCCGCTTTCTGTTTCTATAGATGAGCCTCTTCGGAACATTTTGTCTACATGGAAGCACTCGTTATCCGGTCTTTTTCATCTGCCTGCTGTCACTTAACAGGATGCTTTCAAGGCTCAGCTATGCCGTAGCCTGAATCAAAACTTTACTCCTTTTTCCCCGATAAATAGTATTCCGTCCTATGGCGACGCACGTTTGACCCTTCATCCGTGGATGGACATCTGGGTTGTTTCCACCGTTCGGCTGCTGTGCACAGCGCTGCCAAGGACATCCAGGTGCACCCATTCGTGTGGATGTAGGTTTTCTGGGGACACACCTGCAAGTGGAATTCTGGGTCACGTGGTAACCGTGTTTAACCTTCCGAGAAACGGCCAGACTGTTTTTCCAAAGCGGCTACTCCATTGTGCCCTGCCACCAGCCGGTCCACAGGCTCGCCAACATGTGCCACTGCCCATCTTTTGGATTATAGCCGTTCTAGAAGGTGTGTGGTGTTCGGCCAGTGCTTTTCCTCAATTAGCCAGAAACATTTAAAAATTGGGAGAGCTGAGGGGCGCCTGGGTGACACAGTTGGTTAAGACCGACACTTTGTTTCAGCTCTGGTTGTGATCTCAGGGTGGTGAGATCGAGCCCCACATGGGGATCCATGCTCAGTGAGGAGTCTGCTTCTCTCCCTCTCCCTCTGCCCCTCTCCCCTTGCACACACACAGGCTCACTCAAATAAATAAATAAATAAATAAATATTTTTTTTAAATGGGAGAGTTGATGTTAAGACCTGGATTTCTGGGGCGCCTGGGTGGCTCAGTGGGTTAAGCCTCTGCCTTCAGCTCAGGTCATGATCCCAGGGTCCTGGGATCAAGCCCCGCATTGGGCTCTCTGCTCAGTAGGGAGCCTGATTCCTCCTCTCTCTCTGCCTGCCTCTCTGCCTACATGTAATGTCTGTCTGTCAAATAAATAAACAAAATCTTAAAAAAAAAAAAAAAAAAAAAAAAAAAGACCTGGATTTCTGGCTTCTCTTGAGGGCAATGGCTCCTGGTGCGAGTGAGGCCTGTTCACAGAGGGAGCGGGGTCGCCGCCACCCCCAGGCCACTGTAGTCCTCATCCAGCCGCCCACCTTGTTGAAAGGGCCATGGGCTTCTCTGCCAGTGAGGTCTGTAACACTTTTAGAGCCCAGCTGAGGTTTGCAAAGATGATGAACTATCATCGTCTGGCTTTTCTGGAATCACCTTCTCTCACACCGACCAGGAGGCTGAGCACAAGCGTGGGTCATGGTATCCCACCCGGACGGACCATATCTTCACAATGGCTTTGGAAAGATTCCTTGTCCCTATTTCTGAAAAAGGAGATAGGCTGTCAGGGGCGGCGGGAGGGACATGACTGCCCTGGGTCACATGCAGGTAGGGACCAAGGCTGGGATCTGGGGCCAGAGGCCTGACCCCACAGCCCTGTGTCTCCTGAGACGTCACAAGCTCCCTCGAAGTCCTCTGGCCCTTCTCCTCACACCCACCACCAAGGGAGAGCTTAGGGAAGGTCTTTTTCTATAAAGAATTCCATAAAAAAGCCTAGAAAGGCCACAGGGTTCCCAGCTCTGGGTCTCACCCATTCTGATTCCTCAGGCAGGAGCGGTCTCGGTTTCACATGTCAGGCCCTGGATTGACCGAGTGTCCTCACGGGACCGTGGGCTCCGGGTGGCAGGACCCTTCCCTGTGCACTGACTTCCACAGGCCCGGTATGAAGCACCAGCTGACACAGCCCCTGCTACGGAACTAGCTGTTTGATAGGAATGAGTGAGTCAATGACCGGGTTTAAAAAGGAATTCCCTGTTTTTTCACTTTTTCTTTTTCTACAAAGGTGTTTTGTTAAATATCTAACTAAACGTGGTTGGATTTCTATACCAGACAGCTTGGGTTCAAATCATGACTCCTTCGCTTCTGAGCTAGCTAGCCTCTCCGGGTCTCGTTGTGCTCATCCAGAAAATGGGAGAAGCACCGTCCCAACTCGACGTTAGTACACGGAACTGCTCAGGACGCCGCTACGTTTGGTTGCCAACGTCACCATCATCATCGTCAGTACTTCTGTTTTCATCTGTGAACCAGGTCAGGGGCTTATAGACCAAGGTCAAGGGAGGCTCAATCTCAGGGTGACTCAGGTTCCGGGCTGCATCACGGAGGGCTCACAGGAAGGGTCATGGTGAAATGACCGGGAATGGAGTGTTCCATGGGTGTGAGGGGAAGTGAATGAATGGCGGTTAGTGTGAGCTGGAAAATGCACACTCACCTGAGTTGCTCAATCCATCTGGTGACCACAAGGTTCCCTGCCACCCCGGGGAAGGTGGGAGCGGGACCTGGGGCTAGAGGGTGCTCAGGGCACAGTGGGAAGGTGCTGGGCAGCCTGTCTAGGTGAGGAAGGAAGGCCCAGCCTGAGCACTGGAGGCTCTGGAATTTGTGGGAAGACCCCCAAGCCCCTGAAGGGAAGGTCCCTGCACCACAGTGACACTGTGGGGGTTTTGGAGGAAGGAATGAATGCTGCCTCCACTGTTCATAACTTCGCGCCAGGGTGTACCTCAGTCTCTCACCCTCCTGGAACCTCTCTCTTTTCACCTCTCTTTTCCTCTCAAGATGGGGACCCTGGAGTCTCCCCCACCTCAGGGGCGGAGGTGGCCCATGCTTCGTGCACCTTCGTTATCTGCCTTGGTTGAATCCTTTCTTCCCACCTTAGTCTCCCCTCTGGAGGCTGCCAGTCTCCTTCTGCACCTGCCACCCACACTGGGTCAGCAGAGTTCTGCAGTCCTTTTCCCCAAGGAATAACAACAGCAGTAATAGTGACAGCTCACGTTTGCTGAGCACTTACCATGAACCTGTTACTGTGATGGAAATAATTCATTTAATCTTCATAACACCCTGGGAAACAGGTGGCCCCATGACCACCCCCAGTTCACAGATGTGGAAACTGAGGCCCAGAGAGGCAAAGTTCGAGTGTTATGGAGGAGCCGGCAGGTGGTCTTCCAGGAGTCCTCCTGCCTGAGCCCTGCGTACATTGCCAGGCCACAGAATATGTCTGACGGCTAGATGAGGATCTGTGTGTCTGACCACCTTGGCAGTGAAAGCGATTCCCTCTCCCTGACTCAGGAGGCAGGTGGGAAATGTTGAGAGAAATTTGGAAGCAGTAGCTTATCTACAGGATTTAGCACTCTGGTGCCATGCTCCTGGCTGTAAGGAATAAAAACCCAACCTAAAGAGGCTTTAAGAATAAGGAAACTTATTATCTCATAGACCCTTGGAAATGATGGGGAGTCAGGGACTGGTTGATTCAGCACCTTAGTGACATCAGCAAAGACCCAGCTCTCAGAAATCAGGCTTTGCCCTCCAACTGGTTTTCTTCATTCACTCAAAATGGTTGCCGTTGCTCCAAACATCATGATGTCTGCCCCCCCCCCCCCCGCAACACTAGAGAGAGAAGAGCCTGTTTCTTTTTTCCCCCTGGTAAGAACTTTCACATAAGTTTGTTTGTTTGTTTGTTTTTAAGAGCAAGACAGAGAGAGTGCACGCGAGCAGGGGGCGGGGAGCAGAGAGAGAGGGACAAGGAGACTCCTCGATGAGTGCCAGCCCCACTCCAGGCTTGATCTCACTACCCCAAGATCATGACCTGAGCCAAAACTGAGTTGAATGCTTAACTGACAAAGCTACCCAGGCACCCCTAAAAATATTTTTTAATGTCGGTATCACTGGAAACTCCCCAAATGTTGTTTTATAAATGTCTTTTTTGTGGGTGTGAGAGCATTTAATGTGAGATCCTTTTTGCAGATTCTTAAGTGTGCCATACAACATTGCTAACTACAGACACGATGTCCAACAGGTCTCTAGACCTTAATGCATCTGGCGTAACCGAAACTGTATACTTACTGAATAGCGATTCCCATTCCCCCTCCCTCCAGGCCCTACTCTCTGCTTCTGTGAGTTTCACTATCTTAGATACGTCACATAAGCGGAATCGTGCAGTAATTGTCCTTCTGCGACTGGCTTATTTCACTTCACATAATGATCCGGCAATCTGCTTCTGAGTATTTATCCTAAACGATTGAAATCAAAATCTTGAAGAGAGAGCTGCATTCCCCTGTTCACTGCAGCCTCGATGTGGAAACAACTGGTGCGTCCACCATCCAACTGGCAGATGGATCAATAAAGAAAATGTGGTCTTTACATACAATGGAGTATTTTTTAACCTTAAGAAGGAAGGAAATCCCACATTATGGTAAGCAAAATAAGCCCCTATTCTCTTTTGAAGAGCAAAGAACCCTTTCCCAGAAGGGTTTCCCAGCAGGTATCACTGGCTAGAATTTCGTTCTGTGTACAACAAGGCAAAGGAGCCACCGTGATTGGCTTAAAACAACCGAGGCCTGCCCCCACCTCCCCGCAACCCCAGATGGTGGCCAGAGCCCACCTCCCCTGAGTCTATAGGATGGTGGGCGGGGACAGCCTGAGCGAAATGCATCCATGAGGAAGGAGCCTCTGGGAGGAACGACCGCAACAAGGAATAGCTCATCACAACATCAGCACGACCAACTCGTGCTATCGGGACCCTCGACGCTGTCTTTGTTTCTGTATGTTCTTTTTTTTACCGGATTCTCCCTCTCCCTCATAGATTAGGCAAGTTTCCCTGCTCCTCCAATAAATTCCCCCTCCCGGTAAGTTGGCCAGATCTGATCCTCCCCGATCATGCGCAGCCTGTTACCAGCACCTTCTGATCGCTGGTCATCATCGAGCGCTTCCCGCATGCCGGGCCTGGCGCAAAGCTCTTGCCTTCAACCAGACGATCTCAACCGGCAGTGGGTTTACCCCACAGGAGCTGTGTGGTAACGTCTGCAGACCTCTGTGTTTGTCACAGCTCCAGGTCTGGGGTGCTACTTGCATCCACTGGGTAAAGAAACAAGGGTTCTGCTCAACTCTCGTGCAGTGCACAGGCTGCCCCCCCCCCCCCCTAATGCCAGATGTGCGAAGACTGACAGACTGTCTGCTAACCAGCTCTGGAGGAAGGACTTGTGATTAGGTACTTCACAGAGAAGTTCTGCTCCAGAATGCCCTTCATGTCCAGGTTGGAAACCCTGGCCTGACATTATCAAAGAAAGAATCATCGAGGAGCCTCCTCTGTGTGCCAAGCCCCATGCTGAGCAGCCATGAGGCTGGAGGCCCAGCCCTAGTCCTCAGGAACTCAAGCCCATTCTTCCTCTTTAGGTTATTCTATTTGCTCCCCTGCCTTGTTTCAGAAATTGCTCACGGCAGCAAGAACCAGGGATCGTTACTCGTATCATCCAAGAGTGAGGAAAGAAACAAACACATCAGCTCACATCAGCTCCGTGGATAGAGATTCAGAGCAGTTCCTTGAGAGGGAATTTCACACAGGGCCCTGCATGGAGGGATAGGCAATGAGGTGGCAAGAGAGAGATTCTGGAGAAAGCTTGTGTCTTTGTCAGGAATTCTTGCAATTCAAGCAACAGAAACCAAACCCAAAGAAAGTTTTAAGAAAGAGAATGGGAGAGAAAAGTATTCTGGCTTATATAACTGAGAAGTTCAGGGTGATGACTATTTCAGGTACAGCTGGATCCAGGAGCACCAATGATGTTTTTGGTCCTTGAGTGGTCTCCATCTCTCAGCTCTGCTTTGCCTTATGTTGGCTGTGTTTTCAGACACTCTGCTGTCATGGTGGCACAGGGGCCACTGCTGCTCTGGGCTGGATCACATTAGCTCAGCCACCTCAGGGCAATAAGTCTTCTCTTCTATTCCAGAGAATTGAGCTCTGTTAGCTTTGATTGGATCATGTGTCCATCCCTGAACCAATTACTGTGTTCAGGGACGTGGGAAGTTCTGATTGGCCAGACCTGGGCCATAAGTCTAACCCCGAGGAGGGGCAGCTCACCTGTTGCCCACGGAGAAAGAGGGTAGCGATACCCCAGGGAAAATCGGAGCCTAATCTCCAGCAGAGGGCAAATGGGTGCTGGGTGGGCCCAGACCACAGCAAATGCAGCATCGAATAGTCCGCTCGCTGAATCTAACAGGGATCTGCTCAGAGCCTGGCGTCAAGCCCAGAAATGAATCTGGCACTTTCTGCCCCCCGGGAGGAGGGCAAGATATAAATAAGTGTAATTCAAAGCACTGTGTGATATGTCCTGGGAGAAAGAAACAAACAAAAGGCTCTAGACATTGGAGGCACGGCCTTTTAACGCATCCCTGCATCCCTGAGGAGGGATGGGAAAGGGCGCCGGCTGGCAGGAGCGGCTTGAGCAAGCTGAGGCGGTGGGAAGGGACAGGGTGAGTTCGAGGAACCAAGGGTTGTCCGCTTCAGCGGCCAGGAGGTGGATGAGGCTGCAGAGGTCAAGGGAGATGGTTCAGGGCCGGGCTAAGCCAGCCCAGGTGTTTGGACTTTATCCAGGTGGCAGCAGGGCGCCTTCAGTGGTTCTAGAGCAGAACAGAGACAGGAGCTCCACAGACGTAGAAGAGGAAGGGCTGGACAGGGGCAGGCTGGGAGGGCGATCGAGAGGCCGCTGCAGTTTTCCTGGGGCAGGTGCTGGGCATCTGGACCAGGACAAAGGCAGTGGGGAGTGCAGGCAGCGGCTTTCCTTTTCCACCTCCAAAACACCTCAACTCAGCAGCCCTGCACTGAGCACAGCCTCTGCTCCCCAGGGCTGCGCCTTCCCCCACATCCCCACTACAGAGAAGGGTCCTACCAGCCTCCTGGTTATGCGACCGGAAGCCCTGGAGAAACCCCAGACTCCTTTCTGCCCCTGACAGCGCCCCCCGCAGGCAATGCTGCGGCTTCGACTTTCAAAACGGCCCTGGATGCCATGTCTCCCCATTTCCGTGCCACCACGCTGGGCTGGGTCCCTTGTCTCTGGTCCTCATCCCCGCCCTCACTGCCTACCTCCCCAGCCTGTGTGTTCTCCCCAGAGCATCCAGAAGGTTCCTCTAAAAGGACAGTGCCGCTTCTGGGACATGAATTGAAAAGGCAGTTCCTACGGGGTCCTGCTCAGAGCCTTCCGGGGGGGGGGGGGTCTTCATCACATTTCAAAGGAACTCCCAGATTCCCTGGCCTGGAGGCCTTGCGTGACCTGGCGCCTTGGCCCCTTTGACCTAACCCTTCCCCTCCCCCTCTCACTGAGCTCCAGCCGCACTGGCCTCCTAAGCCTCTGCACACAGCCCAAGCCATTCCCTTCTCAGAGGCCTTTTCATTGTCTCCTGGGGCAGGGCACACAGTAGGTGCTCAATAAATGTGGGGAGACTGGAGGACCAGGAGGCCTGAACCTTGACAGTTACGGGAGGACAGAGTGCGGGTCTGTGGACAGACACCAAGGTTACCCAGTCATGCCGAGGGAGCCCCCGCTGGTCCCCGAGGAAGGGGAGCACAGCCCACCGCCACCCCACCGACCATATTTACAGAGCACCCCGCTGCAGGTCCCCCGCCGGGCCAGGGAGGCAGGAGCAGAGGAGGAGCGAGGTTAGAGGACAGAGGAAGCTTGTTCTGTGCCTGGGCCCTGATCCCCTTCTCAGGCTCCTGTCGCTCCCCAGGAAGTCAGGGACACAGGGTGCAGAGGGGAGCCCAGAGCCAATGACCAGGTGGCAGGAAGCCGGACGCAGGAGCTTGGGGGACCACACCACCCAGTTAGTCTCTAAGCCTCTACTTTCATTCTTTCTTAGAAAGATGAGAAGGTCAGAAAGCCGCCTCCTCGACAAACAGGCTGGACCTGACAGATAACCTGCCCAGGTGGCTCCTTGTGCCACCGGCAGCACACGCAGGCCACCAGCTGGCTTTGCCCCCTGCCCAGACAGTTCCATTTGCTGTTGCTGACAGAGCAGTGGGAACCCTGGGGGTGGTGCAGTGGCAGTGGTCAGGCCCCAATACTGGGGGATGTTCTGAGAGAGCAGAGACCACTGAAGCCTCTGGATGAGCCATAGCCAGGTGGGGAAACCAAGTCACAGATCTCTCACAGGGGCACGAAAACCCCAGCTCCTAGCCCCTGCCAGAGCCTGAAGACAAACTGTGGTGCCTGAAGACAGGAGACATCCGGCCCAGGGAGGGCTACACAGATCCAGAAGGGAAGAACAAAGCGCAGAAAATGGAATGGGGACCCCAATTCCCAACGCGGGCTGACTGGCTTTTCAAGCTTCCAAATTCCCCACTCCTGGACCACTCCCCAGGGAACACTAGTTATACTCAGGTTCCACTTACTAAAAGTCAGCCCTGCTCCAGCATTTTACATATATTACCTGGTTTCATTCATGCAGTAAAAATCCACTGGGCACCGACCCACGTGCAAGACACTAGTCTAGACCTTAGCAGTGAGCAAAACACCCAAACTTCCTGCTTTCGTGGAAGTGACACTCCAGCGCCACAGCCCATAGATATGACGGGGGGGGGGGGGTGTGTCTGCAGGGAGTAAGTGTGTTGGGAAAAGAGAAAGCAGACGTGGACAGGTTATCAGTGACACACTTTAGAGGTCAGTATGAACGCTAGCCCATGTTGCGGATGAGTAAGTGGAGCACAGAGAGACTCTGTGACTTGCTCAAGATCACACAGCTTTTAAGTGGCAGAGACAGGATCTGGAGCCAAGCCCTCTGGGGACAGGAAGGGACTTGGGGAGGGGCGGGCAGGCACGGCCAGGAGAGTGAGAGCTGGCTCTGGCATTGGATGGGCTCCCACACTTCCAGCCTTGGAAGGCATTTCTCCGTCCTGGGTCTCAGTTTCCCCCTCTGCAAAATGGGGAGCTGGGCAAGTCCTGACAGAGTGGGGGCACCTTGAGGTCCCAGTCACGGGACTGCTTCATGATATGCACCATGACAACTGCTCCCCCCAACAGCATTCACACTTGCCCCCTGATCCTCTCCACCCACAGCTAGAGGCATCTCCCCCCTCGCGCACTCTGCTGCAGCGGCCCTCGTCCCCGGCAGCTCCTGCCTCCTGGCTCTCATGCCCGCCATCTCCACCTGAAAACCCTTTCCTCCCTGGACCCTCACTCAAAGCCAATACACTGCCGTTCCATTGGTGTCGGGACCCTCCAGAGACAGACCCAGATACGCCGGCACAACACACAGGAGCACATCCAAAGCTCTGCGAAGATAACGCAGAGGCAGAAACACCAACAGCCACCTACAACCAGGGAGACTATGCTGGCCGACGCAGTGGACACCAGAAGCCACAGACCTCCTCGGACACAGCACAGTGTGCAATACACGTGTGGGCCCATTCAGAGATAGTGTGAGAAACACACACCCCTCCGTGCGCACGCACACACACACACACACACACACACACACACACACCTCCCTCAGGCGCCCGGAACAGCCTCATGCCAAGTGTCCTGGGACAGGGACCGCCCGCAGCCAGCCATGGCAGGAAGGTGTCCTGGAGAACAATGGCCTCCCTCCCCCACCCGCAGTGCAGACACAAGGAGCCATTGTCAGCTGGGCTGTCCTGGCAGCTGTCCCTGCATGTGGGGCGGAAGGCAGGAGGCTCCCCTGGCCCACCTGCTCCCACCTGCCCACCTGGGGACCCTGCCTCCTCCAGAGCCTCCTGCCTGGTCCTGCAAACCTCCAGGGGCTTAGCCCCCTGGCCCCCCCTTCCTTCCCGTGGGGGTGGATGAACTCTCTTCGAGGGATAGGACTCCAAGGGACAGGGTGTGGTGGTCAAAAGTGTGGAAGGTAGATCCAAACCCACATGTCGTATGTGACATTGGGCACATGACTTTGCCTCTCCCAGCCTCGGTTTTCTCAGCTGGAACACGAGATGATGCTACCAGCAACTTCACGGGATCGGGGAGCGACACATGGCAGAGCCCACGAAATGCTGAGGCAGTGGGTGCTGCCCGAGATCTGGGGAGCCTGGACTCCAGGGCCCACCCGGCTGCTTCCTTGCCACCAGGCCTCGAGCACCAGGCACCCCTCTCTGCACTGTGGTCTTGTCGTCGTGGAAGGCGGGATGACCACTGTCCCTCCCTCCGAGGACGTCCGTTCTGGGAAACCCTCACACAGGTGGCCCACGACAGGTTTGGCACACAGTGGGCACTCAGACAGCACTGGCCATGACCATCATCGTACGTGGACTTACTTGTTTATTCATTTAGTCCTTCTTTTTGTTCACGTGACCAATTTATCTACATGCTTCCTAGGTGCCGTGACTGGGGCTAAGTCACGCAGAAGTTTCTCCGTTCCTCTAGGCCACAGTGGGCACCCCCAGATGTGACTGAATGAGGGAAGGGTATCTGGTCTACCATCAGCACCTCCAAGGACACCCCAGTGTGCTGGGTCCGGTCACATGGCCTGGGTCAGCCTCACAGGGGCTTGTGACATCAGACAAGAGCTCTTTGTAAAACGGGAACCGGACCGCTGAGCCCTGCTCCATACGCACGGCTGTGCTGAGGTCAGAGCCAGACAGAAAGAGGGCAAGTGCCCCTCCATGAGCCAGGAGGATGCCAGGTCCCTGTTCCTTGTCACCCTTCGGTCCTGCTCCCGTGGAGACTCCCGTAGGCTGCTGTCCTACCTGCTAATCCCTGTTGTCACCCTTGGGTCAGTTTCATCAGGACCCTCCCAGCACTGACTTCTGATTGTGCATTTATCGGCGTGTCTGGTTTATTATCTTCCCCTAAACCCAGGTTTCTCGATCTCAGATGTTGGGGCCAGATCATTCCTCGTCGTGAAGTGCTGTCCCATGCTCTTCAGGATTCATCAAACAGCCCCCCCGGCCTCGACCAATGAGATGCCCTCCCCCACACTGCTGTGACACTGCAGGGCCAGGGTCCCTGGGGAAGGAGGGAGCGCCCCGCCAGAGCTCCAAGAGGGCAGGGATTGTGAGCTCTTCGGTTTCCTGCTGCACTCTCCAGCGCCTACGGCAAGCATTCAACACATGCTTGTCAAGTGAATCTTGAACAGATGAATTCCATGGACGTGTGCTGTTCCCCTTCCTGGAATATTTTTCTGTGCCTTTGGTGAACTCCTACTCATGCGTCAAGATCCTAGTAGGCAGCATGTATGAGGAAAGTGAGCTGAGCAGGGATTGGGGAGAAGAGGAAAGGAGAGGACAGAGGACCTGGAATGTGCTACTCTGAATGGGGCACCCTAGCCTGTTCCTGCCTTCCTCTGCCGTGCAGGGAGGTGGCCCCAGTCTGGCTGGATCTTCCCATTTTTCAAGGGAAGCCAGAGAAAATGGATTCTATGTGAAATCTCCTCATCCTTCAGATGTTGGCAATGGATTCACATTTAAAAAAAAAAATATTTCGGGGCACCTGGGTGGCTCAGTGGATTAGGCCGCTGCCTTCGGCTCAGGTCATGATCTCAGGGTCCTGGGATCGAGTCCCGCGTCGGGCTCTCTGCTCAGCAGGGAGCCTGTTTCCTCCTCTCTCTCTCTCTGCCTGCCTCTCTGACTACTTGTGATTTCTCTCTGTCAAATAAATAAATAAAATCTTTAAAAAAAAAAAAAAAAAAAAAAAAAAAAAAAAAATATTTCGAAGGCCAAATCAAACATACCTCTGGACTGGATTTGGCCTGTGGACAGCCTGTCCCCAAGGTCTGGTCTCGGTGGCATAATGGATACGGTCACCTTCGAGTATGATAAAGCGCTAGCAGACTGTTCTCCCGAGAGTCTCACTCACATCCCCTTTGCTGCAGCAGCTGTGGGAGGGGCCCTCAGACAGCCGAGGCAACTCTGATGGGCAGAGAGGCAAAACCTCCAGCTCTAGGTGAGACCCACGGGCATAGGCCCAGCCCACCCTAGACTGGACTCCATGGCTCCCAAATACCTATATGCTAGGCCTAAGGAAGACCACACTCGTGTCAGCCCTTTTCCTCCCCAGACTATTAGCCTCTCTCTGGAGTTAAAGCAGGGACATCAAGGCAGGGCTGGGCTTCACGGGGACCTTGGCCAATCGTCTGTTGGGCAGGCTCTGAGGGAGCCAGGAGACAGACTTCTCTGGAAAGTCCCTCTTCTCCAGGAACTGGCTGGGTTCCAGGGAGAGAGGACACCCAAGTCCCCTGGTCTCTGAGGCTCCAGCAGCTCCTTGAGTATCTGCCCTTCCTGGGGCAGAACTTCCCAGAAACAGAACGTTGAAAAAGCCCCTCTCTGGGAACCCTGGGCCCCCTTGATGGGAACTGTGAGACTTCAGGGCAGGGACATGAACCTGGTCCCAAGGATCAATGTTGCCTGGAGACCCTTGATGCCAGAGCCAACTCCTCACTGTCTACAGCCCTCTCAAGGGTCTGAGAGGCCCCCTCAGCCATTTCCCTCAGCCAGACCCTAAGAGGCCAGGCAAGTTGTATTAGACACTGCAACCATCATTCAGAAAGCCGGGAGCCTCTCGGACAAGACTTCAGATCCTCACCATGCTGTGTGAGCTGAGGCAGGTCACTTGGGCTTCTGGCCTTGGTTCCTTCTATGGCAGGAAGTCAGAGCACATGGCACGTGGTTGGTGACAGGAAGGGAGAAAAGGAAGTAATGTTTAGTGAGCAAGTACTCGGTGCTGGTGCTGAACCATCTACGTCCATCTCTCTTCATCCTCCCCACATGACCCTGCACTTGGTCAGTCAACAAACATTTGGGGAGCATCTACTATGTGTCAGGCTCCAAAGAGTACAAGGAGAATAACATAGAACTGAACTCTCCCTGCCTGGAGTTCAGAATATGGAGGGTGGGGAGTAAAAACTTCTAAAATTATAATGGTAAGTTGTGGGGGAAAATCAATGTGAGGTAAAAGGATAAAGGGTAATGGGGAGCAGTTTAAAAGGGGAGGTCAGACTAGGCCTCCCAGGGGCATTTAAAGAGACCTGAATAGGGTAAGGGGGTGGCGGGTATCTAGGGGATGGGTGTTGCCGAAAGACAGAACAGCAAGTGCAAAGGTCCTGAGGCAGGGGTGTCTTTAGAATGTTTGGTGAGACAAGGAGCTCAGTGTAGCCAGAGGGGAGGGAATGAGAGAGAAGAGGAGGAGATGAGGTTGTCAGGGGGAGGAGAGAACAGATCATGTGGGCCTGAGTAGGCCATAGGGAAGATTGATTCTTCTGCCAAGTGATGTGAGAGCCACCTAAGAATCCTGAGTGAGGGCCATGACCTGACTTACTCCTATTATCCCCATCTTAGAGATGAGAAAACTGAGGTTCAGAGAGGAGAAGTTACTTGCCCAAGGTCACACAGCCAGGGAATGGCAAAAGTAGAATTTCAACCCTTTTCTGCGTGACACCCAGAGTTTTTCCACTTCCTTGACTGGCTCTGGTTCTGGCATGAGTCGGGGGCCCGGATCAGGTGGGGAGGGAGAGGCCATCTTAGGGCCCATCATTGCGGCCTCTTGCCTCTGCCTGCCGCACCCATCTCTTCCCCGCCTGTGCCTTCTCCTTCGCCCTCACCCTTCCCATAGCTGTCCGGGGCCTTGGTGCTCTCCTGACATTTAAGGCCATCCTCTCCCATGTGCACATTGGATTTTCAGTGATGGACAAAAGGACCATTCAAGGGATCCCAGCATGAATGGAGGGGTGGCAGGCAAGGGCCCGGAGCCTCTGGAGTGGCTGTGGCTCTGCCTCTAATTTGCAGAGTGGCCAGGGCAAGTCCCTGGCCCCCAAAGTCACCCTTGCTTGAAGGACAATCACTTTCTTTTTCTTGTAAAAAGGAAGAGAAATTGTCAGCTCTTGGGTTTCACTCTGAGCTTGCCGATGTCTTTCCAGTAACTGAAGAACAAGGGGCTGGGCCACCGCCTGGAGGCTGCCTGTGGAGGCCGTGGGGGCTGTGGTCGATGCCACCTGGCCCCCCGGCTTCACCCTGCTCTCTGCACCCCTCCCGCCTCCTCCAATAATTGTGGTATTTGGTTTCCTTTCAACACCAAATGCGAAACTGGGCCGGAGGTAAGGCAGAAGGGAATCTGTGTGAGTCTCTGAACTGTGGTTGAAGGAAGGTATTCTTAGGCGCCTGCCTGTGAGGGGGATGAACTTCTGGTGCTAAAAGCAGAATTGCTTTTCAGTAAATGCTATTACTCAAAAGGAAGTTGTCACCGCCACTGCCACCTCAAAGCTCTTCCAACGGCCACACTGTCTGTCGGGGTGAGGGGTCTCTCCCCGGCTCCCATGGACCCCAGCCAGCCCCTAGGGGAAGCTCTGGCCATCTCCGATGACTCGGGCCGGCTGCAGGTGAAGTTCCCAAATGCCCACAGCCTGCCTTGGCATCATATCACAAGATGCCCCCTGCCCCCTGTTTTCTGACTCAGCATTTCAGTTTCCGTGGTCTGTCTCCACGGGGATAAGCCCAAACGGAAGGTGGGGTCCCGCGCCCAAGCAAGAGCCGTCGGTTGACTGGGTTTGGTTTGGTTTGGTTTGGTTTTTTTCCAAGAGCTCTTGTCCGTCTTGGCAACTTACCTCTCTTAACACCTGTTTTCTCCTCTCTAACATGGGAAGGGGGTGATGATACTCCAAAGTACGGAGTCAAACGTGGTAATTGACCCTCCGCAGATGCTTAAGAAATGGTAAGGTTATTGTTTATAGTGTCAATGACTCTGGATTCAAACCACACAGACCAGGATTCAGATCTCATCTCCACCCTCGACGACGACGACGTGCCTGGTCTTGGACAAGTCCATTCTCCCCTCCAAGTCTCCGTTTCCTCCCATATAAAGTAGGGATAAGAGTAATGCCTCCCAAACAAGCTTGCAGATCACCAGGCACACCATAGGTACACAGCACCAGCCCTGCGCCTTCTCTCCATCGCCTTAGAGAGGCCAGCCCCTGGACAGTCCCCCCCGCCCGTCACAGCCCTGAAAGGTAGCAATGGGCAGAGCAGCCCCTGCCCTCCTCCGTGCCTGAGCCGCAGCAGCAGCCCCTCATGAGAGAGCTTCTCCATGCTCAGCCTCTTGCAGGTGTGGAAGCCGAGGCTCAGGTAGGTACTAGGTTAGCTTCTAGGTTGAGACTTGAAGCCAGGCTGTCCCACTGAGAAGCCACACGCTTAACCACCATACCACGTCTGATGTTGGAGAGTCCGCTGGGGCCACCATGTTACCACAGACACGGTTATATTCAGAAGTGCACGGGTGTAGGGGTGCCGGGGTGACTCAGTTGGCTAAGCGTCCGACTCTTGATTTTTAGCTCAGGTCGGGATCTCAGGATCGTGATCTCAGGGTCTCGAGATCGATCCCCGCCCGTTTCAGGTTCCACACTCAGTTGCGAGCCGGCTTGAGATTCTTTCCCTCTTCCTCTCCCTCTGCCCCTCCCCACCTAAAATAAACAAATAAATCCTTAAGAGAAGAAGAAGAAGAAGAAGAAGAAGAAGAAGAAGAAGAAGAAGACGACAAAGTGGTGTATGGGTATAAAACATTGGATTTGTGGTCTTTATTACATTTCTTATGTCGAGATTATTGTAGATTCACAGGCAGTCAAAAGAGGGATCCCATGTACCCTCTTCCTGGTTTCCGCCAATGATAACATCCTTTCCAAATTATAGAACCATAGCACCAGGATGGGGGCACCAATGCAGCCAAGATGCAGAACACTGCCATCGCAAAGGATCCCTCATGCTGAGTTTTCATAGCCAAGCCCAGGTCCCACCCACCCCATCCTGCCCCGACTGCTGGCAACCCCTTATCTAGTCTCTATCTCTAGAATAGTGTGGGTTCAAGAATGACACGTGAATGGCATTGTGTGGTATGGAACCCTTTGGGACTGACTTTTTGTGCTCAGCATAATTCCCTAGAGATTCATCCTCACCGATGCATGATCAACGTTTTGCTCCTTTTTGTTGCTGAGTGGCATTCCGCTGTGAGGACATACCAGCGGCCCCAAAGCTACTCACTGTGAAAGGTCCCCGGGTGGCTTCCAGTTTTGGCTTATCAGGGATCGAACTGCCGTGAACACTTGTGTACATAAGTTTCATTTCTACGTCTAGGAGTGCAACTGCTGAGTCATACGGTAGATTTTAAGAAATTGCCTGTTTTTTAAAACAACGGTACCATTTTAGACTCCCACCAGGAAGGCAGGAGTGACCCAGTTTCTCCAGCCCTTGCCAACACTTTGCTTTCTCATCATTTTTGGGTGTTGTCATTGGAACAGGTGTGTAGTAGTATCTCACTGCGGTCTTCAGCTGCATTTCCCTGACGGCTACTGATGCTGAACGCCCACCTAGGTATCCTCCGCAACAAAATGTCTGCTCCTGCCTTCTGTGTGTTCTAACTGGATTCTTTCACTTGCTGACTTTTGACAGTTCTGGATACCTTCTAAATACCAGTCCTTGGTCAGATATGTGTTTTGAAAATATTTTCCCCCATTCTGCAGCCTGTCTTTTCATCCTTAAGAGAGCCTTTCATGGAGCAAAAAGTTTTGATTTTGGTGAGGTGACAGTTACCAATTTTTCCTTTTATGAATTGTGCTTTTGGCATTCAAATCCAATAATGCCTTGCCTAGACTTAGATCCCAAGATTGATTTTCTCCTACTTTAAAAAAAAATAAATGTTGTCTAGTTTTATGATTTTTTTTTATAGTTTTATGTTTTACATTTGAGGCCATGATCCACTTTGAGTTAATTTTTGTATAAGGCATGAGGGGCCTTCATTGAACCAAGCTTCTTTTCTCTCTGCCAATGGATGTTCAATTGCTCCAGCACTGTTTAAGGAAAAGGTTATCCTATTCCCAGTGAATTGCTTTTGCACATATTTGTGTAGGTCTCTTTCTGTGCCCTCTATTCTACTCCACTGACTGCGTGTCTGTCCCTCCATCAACACCACACTGTCTTGATTGCTGGAGCTGTGTGGTTAAGTCTTAATTTTGGGTAGAATGAGTACTCCCACTATGTAGAAAATTGTAAATCCTATTTTAATTCATTGATAAGTGACGTGGCAAAGTTCTGTTCTTCAACTTAGTCATTTAAAAAGAGAATACTGGGACGCCTGGGTGGCTCAGTTGGTTAAGCAGCTGCCTTCGGCTCAGGTCATGATCCCGGCATCCTGGGATCGAGTCCCACATCGGGCTCCTTGCTCTGCGGGGAGCCTGCTTCTCCCTCTGACTCTGCCTTCCACTCTGTCTGCCTGTGCTCGCTCTCACTCTCTCTCTCTCTTACAAATAAATAAATAAAATCTTAAAAAAAAAATAAATAAATAAATAAAAATAAAAATAAAAAAAAATAAAAAGAGAATACTGAAGCCGAGATGGCCAAGGGCCCACCAAGGATTCATGTTCCTCCTCTAAAGTGCAGAGGGGTAGGGAAGTAGCCGCCCAGCCAGGGAACTATATTTCCCAGTTGGCTTTGCGCCTGGGTGGAACCATGTGACTAGCTCTGGCCAATGGAATTTGAGGGGAAATGTTATGTATGTGAGTCCTTCTGGGCTGATGGGTGCCTTCTCCATCTTCTCTCTCCTAAGGCTGGCTGGATGTTGATCCCCAGGGTCAGCTTAGGAGTTATCAGCTCAGCCCCCATCAGTCAGGAGACCTGAGTAACTAGGTGAAACAGAGCTCCTTCTCTCTGTGGCCAGCCCAATGACCAAAAATATCTGCAATTATGAATGAAATGTTATAACACTCCTAAATTTTAGAGTTTAAACAATACGACTTATAAAATGTCCATCCATGTACAACCTAAAACCATTTCATATACCCTTGGTACATTGACAGTTTGGGAAACATATGTATATATATTTAAAGATTTATTTATTTATTCTTACAGAGCACACACAAGCAGTGTGGAAGTGGAGGGGGGCGGGCAGAGGGAGAGGGAGAATCCCAAGCAGACTGCCCGCTGAGTGCAAAGCCCCACGTTGGACTCGATCTCATGACCCTGAGATCATGACCTGAGCCAAAATCAAGAGTCAGACACTCAACCAACTGAGCCATCCAGGCGCCTCAAGGGAAATATATATTCTAAACCCCAAATTAGATATTAGTTCACAGTCCTTGTACAACTAGAAAAACAGAGGCACAGATAGGGAAGGGATGTACCCAAGGTCACACAGCAAATCCGTGACAGAGCCCAAGTAATTCCACTATTAAGCGTAACTGGTTTCCACAAAACTTTGATTCCTTCTTTTAAAGGACAGACAAGTCTGAGCGTGTGCCAACCCAGACTCCAAGTGGATGGTTATAAAAACAAATCATAATTAATAATTCCTTGTGAGGCAGGTCAGAGAGCTTCCTGGGCAGGGTGGCGCCTCCAAGCGCCGTTTTTGGGCAGAAGTAGTTTTAAGACTTCCCATCTTTCAGAGGGAGTGGGGGAACAATTTAAAATAAGTCTAATAAACAAGCTTATGCGGCTATGATCCCTGGAGTGAAGCTCTCGCATCCAGAAGCTGCTCAGCCTTTATGAGGTGTGGCTTGTCTGTGTGCTGAGGTTATAGGAAAAAATAGACCACGAGGGATTTATGGGGAGCAACAACATCAGCAACAAGAATTCCTCGCGGAACTGGGTGGGTCAAGTCTTTGCAGTTGTGGAACTGAGTGGGTCAAAAGGCATCAAAGAGAGTAACTGTGGAGGAGACAGGACGGGGCAGCCCAGGGCTCTGGGGTCAGACCCGCAGACCCCAATACAAGCCTGTTCTGCTGCTGAACAGCTGTGGGTCCTCAGCCATTGACTTTGCCACTCTGTCCCTCAGTTTCCCCCATCTATGAAATGGGGATTATAAAAGCACCTACCACCTAGGGATTATTTGAAAATAAAGCAAGGTCATGCAAGTCAAGCTCTCCCCATAGGGCCTGGCACACAGTAGGCCCTCAACATAGACTTGCCCTTTTGACATTATTACTGGAGACATAATCCTTTGGGGAAGAAGAATTGAGACAATTGTACCCCTGCATCCTGTGATCTGCAACCCCGACTTTGTATTTTTAAACATACTGGTTCCTAGGACCCAGCCCAGCAATGGCGCAGCAGAGGCCTGGGGGTAGGTCTGGGCAGCGGCTCACCGGGTGACACTGGCTGGCGTGAGAGGTGTGAGAACCTCTATCTCGGGCACAGCACCTTCTTGCGGTGGGGCTCAGTTCATTTACATCATAAGGTGACAAAACTTTGGTCTGCTTTTTTCCGTTTTTCACTCAGTGTGGTTTGTTTTTTAAGTCTAACCATGTGGCTGTGAGATGTCTTAGTTCATCGCACACTGTTGCTAGTTTTTGCATCCTCAAGGTTCCCTCAGTCCCTCCCCCAGTGCAGACCCTCGCTGGCCCCCTCCCCCTCCCACCTCCCACCTAGGACCTCGTGACAGACTCTCTCAGTGAATGCCCTTGGCCCGAAGGAATTTCCCTGAGATTTCATACTATCAGGAAGGTCTAACCAGGCTCCAAAAACGGAATCTGAATCTCAGGGTTAGGGCCCCAGCCTCGGAAGCTTTTCAAATGCTCTCCAAGTGAGTTAGAGGAGGAGATGGCAAGAAGCTGTGAGGGAAGGAATGCCGGGGAGCTGAAAACCTAACTTCAGTCCCTCTGCTTGTACATTTCTGATAACAGCGAGGCACCTGGAGACACAGATGCGATGACGAAGTTAATTTCAGAGAGACCGAGACAGTAGAATTCCGGACTTTGCAACACCAACTTGTATGTGCTTAACCCCCAAGATATACTCCCTGCCTTCAAGCTGTTCCCTCCTCAGTGGGCAGGCAGGGGTATAAGAAGGTAATTACAATCCACTATAATAAAGGCAAATATTAAAGTGCATGGGGGCAATGGAGTGAAGTGGTTGGCTGATTTCGGGGCAGGGGCAGGGCAGAAGGTGGGTTTTGAAGGATCAATAGGAGTCTGCTAGAAAAAGATCAGGGACTAGTAAACATCTGTAGCAGATGCTTTTGGTGCCCACCCACATGCCCTAGATGCCCACTCTTACTTGCTGCAGATTGCTACGACTCTGCGTGAGAGATTTGGTCTGGCTGTGGCCGTGTGCATGATCACAAGTTCCAGAAAGTTGATGCCCCTGAAATTGGCCTTTAGGTGATGATTAATGGGGAGCTAGAGGACACATAGCCAGTCTCCCCACCCCTTGTTTGGAATGACTCTGGGGTGTATGTTCTACACTGGTTCCTAGAGCCCCCCAGTGGGTTTGAGGACCAGTTGCCCACAGTAGTGACTGGTTGGAAAAGATGTTTTATTTGCTTCTTCCCTGTCTCCCTTACCCACCTTGCTATGATGGGTGCTTCCTGGGACTACCTCCCAAATATGCTCCTTGCTCTCGACCCCTATATCAGGGTCTGTTTGGGGGAAAACTCAGACCAAGACATCATCCTTGGTGGAAAAGACAGCCGGTGCAAAGGCAGACCGAGGCAGGAAACCACGTGATATGGGCAGAAAATTACTAATAGCTCAGGGCATGGGGTGAAATTAGGAGAAGAGGCTGAAGAAGCCAGAAACATAGACAGGAAGCAGCCGCGTGGGCCTCAGCAGCCACACCCAGGTCCCAGACTTCTATGTTCTCTGCTCCCACTGCGGGAACTGGGCTCTGGAGCACACAGGGCAACACGCTGATGGCAGAGGTTCCTCAAGGATGTCCTGGTGAGGCTGGCAGGCTTAAAGGCGCCAAATTCTCCAGTCATTGCTGCAGTGAGCCACTAGCCTTTGCGTTTATTTGACTAAGATCCAATTCTGCCCTGGACAAAGGCAACAGGGAAACTGACAAAGGGCCACTGTCTTTGATTGGCAGAGACAGGCCAGCTGGGTAAGAGCTGCCCATCCAGTTTGGTTTCCAACTTGGAGTGCTAACTGGGCTTAGCTTCCTCCTCTGTGCAAGGGGAACTGTGACAGCAGCACCCTCACAGGACCACTGCAGCACCCAGCGAGGGCCCCTTCTCTCATCCTCTGCCCAGTGGGGACAGTCTGGGGGACAAGAGAAAACACTGTCCCAGGTTGTCTGCAGAGAACCCAGAGTCAACTTCATCTTGTAGCTACCCACCACCTCCAAAGCTGCAGGCTTTCCAGAAGATTCTGGGGTTTGCCCAGGTCAGAATCATCTCTGTGCCTCAGCCACAGTGCCCCCACCATACCCCCATCATGCCCACCACCACTCTGGACCCCAAGAGCCCCAGGGCCCAACTTGACATGTTAAGTCTCAAAGTTAAGTTGCAGCAACTCACTTGCCAGCTGACTTGCCAGCAACTTCCTGCCCCGGGCTGTAGAGGAACTAGGCAGGGGAGGGAGAACAAAGGCTTTTGTTTACCCAGCCTCAGAGGAAGGCAAGAAACAGGGACTCCTGCCCAATCCTGTGGAAGCCCCCAGAGCTGCCTGCTCAGGATTAGAGCCAGAGGAGGCAAGCCAGAACAGCCGAGTGGGAGACCCAGAGCCCAAGGTGAGAAGCAATCTTGGAAGAAATGTCCACCCATCCATTCATCCAACCATCACCCATCCATCCATTATCTGTCTATCCACCACTCGTCCATGCATCACCCATCCATCTGTCTATTATCCATCTATCCATCCATCACCTATCCTTCACCCATGACCCATCTGTCCATCCATCCATCCATCCATCCATCCATCCACCCATCCATCCATCCACCCATCCATCCACCCATCCATCCATCCATCCATCCATCCATTCCACAAGGACATATTGAGCATTATGGGGTGTGGCAGGCTCTGGGTTGGGCATTGGGTAAAGAGCTGCAAATAAAGTCCCTGCTCTCAACGGGCTGATATTCTGGGCAGGGAGATGGACAACACACATCATACATGTACTATAATGACAGAGAGGGTGAGAAGTGCTAGACAGAGAAATAAATCAAGATAGGAAAAGTTAATGCAGGGCTACGGTCAATGGAGTGGTCAAGGAAGGCAAGAAAGAAGTGATGGGCCAGATCTGGTAGGGAAACAGCAAGTGCAAAGGCCCTGGGCAGGAACTGGGACTAGCATATTAGAGCAACAGCCTAGAGGCCAGTCAAGGCTTCATGAAGGCAGGAAAGCGGGTGGAGGGGAATAGGGTGATAAATCTGGACGGATACTGGGAGCAGGGAGCTCTAGCTCCAGCTCTGGCTCTGCACAGTCAGGGAATGATTCCTTTCCCCCTCCAGACCTCAGAGCTCCCATCTATATAATGAAGCCCTAGGTAGGATCATCTTTTCCCATCTGGGGCTCTGTCATTTCAAAAAGATGTCCTTTCTCTTGCCCTGAAAGGACAGGATCTAGACTCTTCACCAAGGGTAAAGAAGATGGGCTCTGGAGTCAGGTATTGAATCTCTTTGAGCCTCAATGCTCCCAGTCATAAACTGGGAATGATCATAGTCTCTCACAGGCTCTTACCAGGAGTTGATGGGATGGTGCGGGAAAAGTGTCTATTCTGGCACCTTCCCTAGATGCCGTTATAATTTGGTAAGACAGTGGTGGTCAATTCTGCTGATCCTCCAACTCAGAGACAAAGAGTGTGAGGCCCTCAGGTGGCCTTCTCAGTGCTACTGGCCTTTCCTTGCAGGGCAAGGCTGGTACAAGCCTAGGGGCTGGGTCTCCATTGCTCAGTTCAAATCACAGAGAGATTGCTGGAGAGGAGTATGGGTAAGCCCTTCAGGCGCTCAGAGGCCTCCATCCTGGACAGGCAGCTCAGCACCAGCACAAAGCTCTGCTTGGGGCAGGGAGCAGTAATTCCCTGCTCAGCAGTAATTCCCTTCATCTAGCTCCGCCATATCTATGTTGTGGCCTTGGGCTGTCCTTTTCCCTCTCTAGGCCTCAGTTTCCAAGTCAGAAACATTGCTCAGGTTCTCATCCTACCTCACCTGATCTGTATCAACCTCAGGCCCTTTGCACTTGCTGAGCTGGCCCTCTCTTTCCAGAGCCAGCTCATTCTCCTCCTTCAGGACTCAGCTCAAATGTCACCTCAGAGAGGGTTTCTTTGACCACACAATCCAACATAACCCCATGTCCATGGTCATCCTTTGTCTCTAAACCTGGTTTACCTAACTTCAGAACACTCTTTAAAACTATCTGAAATTATCTGCTCATTTCTCTGTTTACTTCCTTTTTGCCTGACTCCTCCCACAACAGTGTTAGCTCCATAAGGATAGAGATAGCAGAGACCATCCATCTTATCCACAGTATCTCTAGCCACTAGCACAGAGCAGGTGCCCAAGAAATATCTGGTGAATAAATAATGGGGATTTAATGATTCTTTTATTTTTCTTTAAAAGTTTTCCCACTGAAAATTTATTTCAATGACAGAATTAACACTTTAATTACACTCTCCAGATTTTTCTTTAC
The DNA here is from genome assembly GCF_030435805.1 of Mustela lutreola. Taxonomy (NCBI): domain Eukaryota; kingdom Metazoa; phylum Chordata; class Mammalia; order Carnivora; family Mustelidae; genus Mustela; species Mustela lutreola. Next base: position 10,840,500 of record NC_081298.1, read on the forward strand.
TATTACAACTTATGGTTAAAATTCCCTGGACCTCCATCCTGGATACTCCCCAGGGTGGCCATATAATTCATTTGTTTGCATCCTTCCAGACTTCTCTCTATGCATTTATACATCTAGAAATGCATAACGCTGTTATTGACATTGGCGGTATCTGTGTGGAGGTACGCATGTGTGTGTGTGTGCACATGTGTGTGCACGTGGGAGGATAAATGTGGATCAGACAGGGCTCAGAGAAGGACTCAAAATAAACTCTGAGTAATTGGGGTGGTTCAATTTTATGTGTGCACCTAGGCTATGGTTGCTTGGTCATAGTTGAGGCTAGTGTTCAGCCAAAACACTAGTCTAAATGTTGCTGGGAAGGTGTTCTGTAGCTGTAATTAACATTTATACTCCGTTGGCTTAAATAAAGGAAATTACCAACAGTAATGTGGGTGAGCCTCATCCAAACATTTGACAGCCTCGAGAGCAAAAACTGAGGTTTCCTGGAGAAGGAATTCTGCCTCTAGAATCTAACCTAGAAATCCTGCCTGAGTTTGCAGCCCGCTGGGCTGCCGGACAAATATCAGACTTGCCAGCTTCCGCAACGGCTTGAGCCAGTTCCTTAATTCCTTCTTTGATTTTGTTTCCCTGGAGAACCCTGGCTGATATGGTCATTTACACAGAGACATAATCTATTAAAAGGAGTTTTGGGGGGAAAGGACAATCAATACAATAGACCCAAAGAGCAAAGCCTTGAACATTTCACCAAAAGACATAACCAATGACCAATAAAAAGGCAAAGGTGCTTCATTAACATCATTAATCAAAGAAACTCCAATCAAAGCCACAATGGGATACCACTATACACTCACTAGAAGGGTTAACATGAAAAAAAGATGAAAAAGCAGCAAGAGCTGATGATGACATGGAACATCCAGAAGGAACTCTTACGCATGACCCGGAAGAATGCAAAATGGTAGAGGGGCTTCAGAAAACAGGCAGTTTCCAATAAAGTGAGACATGCATCTACCATGTAACCCAGCAACAGGTCTGCACTCAACAGTAATGTAGACAGATGTGCACCAAAAGACATGCACAAGAATGTTTGTAGCATCTCTATTCACAAATAGCCCCTAACGAGAAATACCCCTCAGCAGGAGACTACATGGAGGAACTGAGTCACATCCAGACATTGGAATATTGCCCAGCAATGAGAAGGAATGATCTGTAACTATACGCAACAACATGAGGGGATCTCAAAGACATTGACATGAAGAGATAGGGGCCAGACACAAACACATACTGCTTGATTCCACTTAACGTTAAGTACCAGAAGTAGACCCACTACCCTTGGATACCCTCAAGGAAGTCATGACTGGAAGAAGGCCCAAGAGGACTGGAATGTCCTGTTTCTTGATGTGGGGTTGGTCACAAGTTGTGCGCGCTCAGGAAAATCTGCCAAGTTATCACTTATGACCTGTGCATTTTTCTGTATGTATGCTATACTTGAAGGAAAGTTCAAATTAAAATAGGAGACCGGGGGAAGCCAGGAGGGTTGGAGAACCAGGTTTCAAGATCATCAGGAACAGTGCCCTGTGTCATAAATTGAGGTCAGGTAAGACATCTCCGCTTCGCTGTCATTGGATTCTTCTGGCTTCCAAGTCTGGGTGGGCATGCCTGATTGATGGAACCTAGGTCACGTGACCACCTCGTAGCTACAAGGGAGGCTGGGAAGAGTGAACCTCTAGCAGGTGTAGCATCAGTGGCAGAGGTGGGAGGGCTCTGCCTCAAAAGATAGGGAGTCCTCAGACAACTGTAAGGTGCTTCACCCTCCCCCCAAACAATGGATATTTAGGTTGTTTCTAACAACCGTCTTGACACATGCTCCTTGTGTCTGATGTTTCTTTAAGGGAGATGCCAAATGGTGGAATTGCTGAGTTCTAGCCAATATGACTTTATAGTTTTACTGGATGTTGTAGAATTGTCTTCTTGAGAGGCCCTTTGCACTCCTCCCACCAGCAGTATATGAGCATGTCCACATCCCCCAAGTCCCCTAAACACTTTACGTTATCAAATCTTTCTTTTTTTGTCAGCTAAGGGGTGGAAAATGTTATCTAATAATTTTTAAAATTTGCATTTGCCTGATTACCATCTTGCATGTTTATTGGCCATGTGTATTTCATTTTCTATAAGCTGCCTGTTTCTCTCTGTCACCCCATTATTCTAGTGGATTGGGGTTTTTTTCGTATTGTTCTGCAGAGACTCTTTATTTATAATGGAAATAAATCATTTTCAACATTTATGTTGCAAATGTTTTTACCCAGGTTGTCATTTGTCTTTTAACTTCGGAGTGACCACATGCTGTTCCCCTAGGCTGACAACTTTTCTGAGTCTGGGAAATAGTCGTTGAGAGGAAGAAGGTGAGGATAAAGAGGAAAGGGGATCTTTCTGCCCTTACCCCATTTTGTTCCCACTAGCCCCGAGTACATTTTGTAATATCTCCACCAGTCATCCTTTCGTTTCCTTGTTCTTGTCACCTCTAGGAAATAGTACTAGAGCCCTAGCCATAGGACTTCCTAACTTTCACTTTATGATTTTTTTTTTTCCTAGCAAGAAGATGATAGAACTTGGTGTAGAGAAGAATCATTCCCAGGGCCCTTAGCACTCTCATTGTCCCTGGTGGGGAAGCAGCAAGACTGAGCACCACTCACAGGTGTCACTCATTTATGGACCTTATGAATAAAAGAATTAGATTAATCTCAGGAATTTGCAAACTGCTTCAGAAGCTGCCAAGAGTAGGCAAATGGGTAAATGGCAACTAGGGCATGTGGTGAGCACATGGCAGGGAAGTGAAACTGGGCGATGATTGAAATTATCCTTGAAAATCCTTTATGTTGCTCATAAAAGGGCAAGAGAACATGGTTTGGTGAGTAGAAATACATGTATAATGCACAAAGCCAGGGGTCGGCAAACTACAGCCCTTGGGCCAAACCTCGGCCTCCACCTGCTTTTGTATATAAAGTTTTATTGGCACACCGCCACCCCATTAGTTTCATATTATCTGTGGCTGCTTTCCAGTTTCCACAGCCGAGCTGAGCCATTGCAACAGAGACCACATAGCCCACGAAACCCAAAACGTGTATTATCTGGTCCTTTACAGAAAAAGTTTACCAATCTCTCAACTAAGTAACACAAAAGCCATAATCAAGTTAAAATTTTATAGTATTTTTAGATACATAGAGAGATTAAAAAAATGATTAAAATAATATTTGGCCAACCATGTACAGCTGAGTCTTACTGAGTTAAATGCTACCGCCTAGTTCAGTGATCTTAGCAAGTTACTTTATGCCTATCGACCTCAATTTTCTCATCTGCAAAATGGAGGCGACGACAGTACAGCCCTTACAAAGTTGTATGAGTATTAAGTGAGTAAAGAAGATTCTTACAACAAGGCCTGGCACATAGTGAGTGCTATGCAATTATTTGCTATTATTATCCTCACTGCTGCACACAGACAAGTCTAGATCGGTGTTGTGACACTGGTAGCTCCCAGCTGTGTGACCAAGAGCACATGGCGTCCTTTCCCTGGGACTCAGCTCCCCATCCATAAATGGGATCAAATTGGTTCCATCACCTAGAATTGTTGTAAGGGCTGTGCTTAGCGTAACATCTGGCACACAGTAGGCACTCAGCATGTTAGCTATTATGGCCACTGTTCCCATTATTCTGACTTCCTTTCTGACCCCAGAACCTCTGCACTGTCTGGAACTCAACCCTCCTCCCACTGTCAAAGGCAGGTCATGACTCTGGACCCGCTGTGTACCAATACTGACTGTTCCACCCAGCGGTTGTTTATTTAACTGTCCTCTTAAGTAACTCCCCAGCCATCAAAGGGCTGTTTACAAACCCCACAATTAGCCTTCCTGGAATAACAAATAAGCAGAAACCTAATTAGGCGTGTTTCTCCTGGCTCAAGAGACAGTGATCTGAAGGCTTGGGCATAGCGGCCATCAGTTAAATAAACATTGGTGGGATGTATGGATGAATGATATGTGGAGGGATAGATGGATGTGTGGATGAATGTATGGGTGGATGGGTGAGTAGGTAGATGGATGGACAGATGGATGATGGATGAGTAGGTGGATGGATGGATGGATGGATGGGTGGATGAATAAATAAAAGGATGGAATGTGGGAAGGATAGAAAAATGGGTAGGCAGATGAATAGAAGGATGGGTGGATGGAAGTGTGGATGGACAGATGGAAGGGTGAATGAAGAACTAGACAGAATAAGGAAAGGATGGGTGGGTAGATGTCTGCATGGTGGATGAGTGGGTGGATGGGCAGATGAGCAGATGGATGAACAAATGAATGGATGGGTGACAGTTAGTAGTATGCTGGAGAGAAGGGGTGATGAGAACTGAAGTGCTAGGCTCTTTCTGACCTCTGGGTCCTGCCCTGTTCTTCACTGAGGTGCTATGTCACCACCCAGTAGAATGGACTCTGGCCTTGCGGTGTCAGAATAATCCTGGGTTTGAATTCAGCCTCTGCCGCATCCTGGCTCTGTGAACTTGAGCAAATCCCATTCACTACTCTCTGGGCCACAGTCTCCTCCTCTGTAAAACGGATATTAGTAACTGTTGCTCCATGGGGCTGCTCCACATGTTAATGTCTTAAGTGTCCATGGCCCCTGCTTCGTATGTGTCAATTCCCTTTCAGAGGCTATTGGTAGATGGCCCAGACCCTGTGTTCTGAGGATTCACCTGGACAGAGGAACTGAGGGCCAGCCTGTGCTGGTGGCAGGAAGGGGTACTGACACAGAGCCCAGGGCCGGCTTCGCCTCCCTCCCTGTTCCTTGGATTCCAGCCTCAGAGCCCCCACTCTGCTCTCTTGATTTGGTGGGTGAGTTTGCCATCCAGTCTTCCTAGAATCAAATCCTTCTTCTGCTCACCAGCTGGAAACCTTGGGCTAGTTACTAACCACTCCGTGCCTCGGGGAAATGAAAGTCCATACCTCATGAGATGACTGTGATGGCTGAATGAGTTAATACAATAAAGTTTGTAGGACAGTGCCCAGCCCACAGTACCCACAGTGACTCTACTATTATTGGTGCATAATAGCTATTATTAGTGGGGTAATAGTATTATTCGTATATTAGTATTAGCTCTCCCACTACCCCCTGCACCCTTCTAGCTAGAGCAATCTCTAACGTTTCCCGGCAGGAGACAGCCCTCAGGCTGGGCTGAAAAGGGGCAGAGGGCCACTGCCCGCCGAGGCACAGTTTGCGCAAAGGCGCAGAGTGGGAAAGCTCCCCGGGAGCAAAGGACTGGAGCGTCTCTGGCCAGAAGGAGGTGCGACTTCCAGTGGCAGAGGCTGGGCGGGGTGAGGTGAGTCAGTGTTTGGCCCAGCCAGGCCCTAGCAGTGCTGTTTCCCATCAAGGGGCCGGGCGGGGCGGCTGCGGCTCCCTCCGGCCAGGGGTGAGGGTCTGAGTCAGCCCAAGTCAGGTAAGTGGAGGTGGACGTGGGGCTTTCCCATCGGCACCCTAGAAGCCCGTGTGAGCAGGTCAGGGCCACCTCCCGTGGCAAGTAAGCAGAGGCCTCGGCACGAGATAGAGCCCGAGTGTGGCCTGCCTCCACAGCTGACCCCAGATCCCTGAGTCCAGAAAGAGGCCTGGGAGCCTCTCCTCTGCCTGAGACAGGGGGTGGGGCCCAGAGACCCAGCCACGGTCCTTTCCTCAGGAGAGAGCTTTGGAGTCCAACAAGATCTGGGCAGCCAAGGAAAGCCGCCCTGGACGGGGGGGGGGGGGGGGGGCCTTTGAATCATAGCCTGAAGCAGGTGAGGAGGTGAGCGGTGAGGGACATCTGGGGAACAGTGTGATCAGAGAAGGGAACAGCAAGTACAAAGGCTAAAGGAGGAGGCCTGGAGTTTGACAGCAATAGCACGGAGACTGCCATGGCTGGGCCAAGACGAGGGAGACGAGCGGGGCGCGGGGGGTGGGGGACTTACAGGACATGGGCAGACAGAGAAGGGCCTTCTGGGCCATGGCGAGAACTTTGGGTTTTACCCTGAATGAGGTGGGGCGCTGGCAACGCCCTGAGCCAGGGAAGGGCAGGATCTGACTTAGGTTCTGATGAGATCCATCTGGTTTTGTATGGAGAATGGACTGGAAGGGGGGGGCGGGTACCGGACAGAAGCCAGGAGACCAGGGAGGAGGTGACCGCAAGAGTCCAGCTGGGCAATGAAGGGGGCTGGACCAGGGTAAGGGCAGAGGAGGTTGAGAGAGCAAGCGGGATTCTAGGAATTCCTTTGGGCATCAGTCAACACGCTGTTCTGGGGAACTTACTGTTGGTGAGCCCCATGGGTGAACGAGGGATACAGACCTCCTGCAGGCTGAGCCCTTGCTTATGGTTCGGGAAACAGGAGGCAAATAACTGCACTTAATGGTGTGATCAGCGCTTGACCGACTCAGCCCCAGGCCCTGTGCACGGACTTTCTACAGAGTTACTCAATCTCGTGAAATAAGAACAATCACGAACGCCCATTTTAAAGGCGAGGAAGCCGAGACCCTCTTGGAGAGGTTACGCAACGTGCCCAAAGTTAGGAGGCTCCTGGGAAGCCTGCTGGTCTGAGTGCCGCGCCTGGGGCCACAGGGCTGCAGGCCTGGGCCCACCTGACTGCCCCGGTCACCCCCTGTGCCGCTGGAATCAGGAGGGCTTCCTGCAGAGGTGAGGGTTGGCCTGAGTTCCCAGGGATGGGCAGGATTCTGTCAGTGAGCAGAGAGGGCATTCCAGGCCTGGGCACGGCGCGAACCCAGGCCAGGGGGTGAGACCGATCGTCTAAGCCCTAGACTCCCACGCCTCACTTAAAAGGCATCTTTAAAGACACGAGTACCTTTTATTAAGTAAACTTGATTTTTTTTTTTTTTTTTTTTTGGGCTTGGTTGGTTTTTTAAAAACAATTTACTGAGGTAAAATCAACGTAACATCAAACCAACCCTTTCAAAGTGAACGATTCAGAGGCATTTGGTACGTTCGCGATGTGGTGCAACCACCACCTCTAACTGGTTCCAAAACATTTTTGTCCCCCCAGAAGGAGACCCCGCACACGTCACGCAGCTGCTCCCAGTTCTGCAACCCCCCTACCCCAGGCTGCTTTCCATCTCCATAGAGTCATCTACCCTGAATGCTTCATTCTTCTCCTAGCATGTGTTAGTAAAATGGTTTTTATTATTATTTATTTGAGAGAGAGAGAGAAAATGATCGGGGTAGGGGCAGAGAGAGAAGCAGGCTCCCTGCTGAGCAGGATCATGACCTCAGCCAAAGGCAGACGCTTGACAGACTGAGCCACCCAGGCACCCTGGTAAAATGATTTTTAAATGATCTGTATTACAACCAGAAAGGGAAAACAAGTATTCATTTCTACAGATGGAAAGTAACCTTAAAAACAATGATCACAGGGCGCCTGGGTGGCTCCTTGGGTTAAAGCCTCTGCCTTCGGCTCAGGTCATGATCCCAGGATTCTAGGATCTAGCCCCACATCGGGCTCTCTGCTCAGCAGGGAGCCTGCTTCCTCCTCTCTCTCTCTCTGTGTGTGTGCCTCTCTGCCTGCTTGTGACCTCTGTCTGCCAAATAAATAAATAAATAATCTAAAAACAAACAAACAAACAATGATCACAAAACAGCATGATTAAATTCTAGCAGGATCCTGCGGCTGCCAAGGGAGGGCTCCGGGTGGAGGTCTGCTCTGCCTCGTCAAGGCAGGTGAGCGAGCTCGGAGGCAGACTTACAGCACCCACACGAGGCTCTCTCCGTGGGCTACTCAGAAGAATCGAAGAGAATTGCAAAGGGAAGGACATCCTCCTTGGAGCCACCTGTTACCTAATTCATCTTGAATTGGGGCTTCTGACATTTCCACGGTAGACACGGGGTGTGCAGGGTTCGCGAGGGTGAGTTTCCCCAGCGCTCCCGCAGGTGGGTGAGAGGGGAGGACCCATGACCCGGACCCTAATGGGAAGCCAGTGCCCCAGCCCAGATGTAATCAAAGATCCATGCTAATGAATGTCTTCCTCTTTCCCAAGCCTTCCGCATCCATTAGGCGGCATGGGGGACACTGGGTCAGTTCTTGGACTCTTGATGTATTTACTCAAGGCTATGCCCACACCATACTACCCTTTGTTGCAGGGTCTAATGTCTGCCCCCAAAAATCCTCCTTTTAGGTTTTCTTTTTCAGGACTGTCTTGCCCATTTTGGCAAATTTAGTTCTTCCTGGGACTTGGGAACATACCCTTTGAACACAGAGGCCTGGAAATGACAGACCCTGGGGGCACCTGGGTGGCTCAGTGGGTTAAGCCTCTGCCTTCGGCTCAGGTCAGGATCCCAGGGTCCTGGGATCGAGCCCCACATGGGGCTCTCTGCTCTGCAGGGAGCCTGCTTCCTCCTCTCTCTCTCTCTGCCTGCCTCTCTGCCTGCTTGTGATCTTAAGATTTATTTAAGATAAATAAAATCTTAAAAAAAAAAAAAAAAAAGACAGACCCTGAATTACAAAGGTCTTCACGCTTCCTGGCCCATTTCCAAGATTCCCAGGGGCACAGGGCAGTGTCAGGGAAGGTGCGAGGCAGGCAGGCTGGGAGGAGTTGCGGGGGGTCTCTTCGCCACCCCAGACCCACTCGTGTTGGTGGCTCCCCAAAGAGATGAGACATGTCTGCTTTTTAAATGCCCTCGAAAACAGCGTTCGCCAAATTTGGCCTTTCCCCTGTGCCCCACTTTCAGACTCCTTTTCTTTAAGTCCGTTTGACTTGAGAATTTTTACTTAAACCTAATTTTAAAGGGAACATGTTTGCCTCTGCTTTAAATGAGCCACCGTCTTCAGGGTGAGGTTGTTGCTGCCAGGGCTCCGCCCACCTCCCCTCCCACGGACCCGATTCCGGGAGCCAGCACCTGCCCTTCACCTGCGGGCTCTGCCCACCTGCGGCAGGCGGGAGGTGCTGGGAATGAACATTCCAGGGAGGACGCACCCTCAGCCACAGACTGGCAGGGAGGATGTCCATTTCCTTGGCTCTGTCTCCACCCTCTCCCCACACCCCCGGAGGGGATAGCCCAGAGGGGCGGGGTCTCCACCAGAGAGCCCCGGGTGTACCCTGGGCATTGGCCGCACTCCTCCCTCACGTCCCCACATCCACACCAGGGCTTCCAGGGGTCACCTCCCAAATAAACCATCCGCCTTCAACGGATCCTCTCTGGGATCTGCTTCTAGGGGAACCCAACCCAAGGCACTTGCTGGAAAGCAAAGGTATTAGGAGATTCTACAAAGAAGTAAGACAGAGCCAGATCCCACAGCTGCTGATGGCCTGGCACTGGCTCTGCTCTCTGTTTCTTAAAAAGAAAGAACGGCGGGTAGAGAGATGGCAAAGACACCCTGGCCACACGTGGAGACTTTTCTTCCCATGGCAGAACAAGGACAGAAAGGGAGGGGAAATGACTCTCAGGGTGAGATGACCGGTTTCCACACAAGGCCCTGGACCCCACATTGCTCTTTCCAGGCCCTTCCATGGTCCATAGCTTGGGAGGTCCTGGAACAACAGGCCAGCTCCAAGGATGGTGGAACAGCCCCCCCCACACACCCCCAGGCTGGACGGCTGACAGAACACAAGCCTAGGGGACCCTGTAGACGGCACCCAGCATGGGGCTGGGCAGAGGGGCCAGATGGGGGCTGGAAAAAGGACTTGTGGCCCCACTCTGAATGAGCTCAGAAGGCCGTTACCCTGACACATGAGCTGATGGCCTCAACTCCGCTTAGAGTGCATCTTGAGAAGGGAGAGCTCATGTACTCATTCCTTCGCATACTTATTCATTCTCCAAGTGTTTATTGAGTACCTACTATGTGTGGGCACTGTGCCAGGCACTGCAGAGATAGATGGCCAGACTGAAATCCTTTTTGGTACTGACCCTCTAGTTGGGATACAGAAAACAAAACAAAACAAAAAACAACAACAAAAAAAACAAGTGAACACAGAAATAAATTCTGAAATGAGAGTCTTTGGTGCTATAAAGGAAAAACAGAATGATCCAAGAAAAAGTAGATGCGGAGAAGGCTTTTGGTGGTATGGCCTGGGAGGGTCTCTGAGGAGGGGTCACGTAAGCTCAGAAGTGAATGTGGAGAAGTAGCTGCTTGTGCAAAGAGATAAAGAAAGAGGGTTCAAGAGAGGGAAGAGCACATGCAAAGGCCCAGGGAAGGGAATGAGTTCGGTGTGTTAGAGGAACAGAAGCAGGTCGCTGTGCTAGAGTGGAGGGAAAGGAGGAAGAGTAGTAGGAGGTCGGGGGGCGTGGTCACTGGGGTCAGAGCAAAGAGCTGCCTGGCAAGTATTTGTGGGATCAGTGAGTCACTCAGAGCCGGCATCCATGGGCACTGGATGGGGACCAAAGTGGGGTCTGGGAGGGTTTTTTTTTTTTTTTTTTTCTTGCTGTCTTTGTTGGTGGGAGAGAAACCCAAGGCAAATGGCCTTGGTTTGCGTGGGGGCGGGCCCAGAATGCAGCAGGGAGGGGCTAGCTCACCCGACAGACCCGGCTGATTTCAACCATTCAAATCAGCAAACTCATCTTTGGCTCCCAGAACAGTGTCTCCTTGATGAGGCCCTGTTTACTGGGGTCCTATGCACCAGCGTCGGTGCGACCCCATCAGAAGCTCCCAAATATAGTCCTTCCCAAGAAGACGCCCACAAAAATAGAAAAGTTCAGTGCAACGTGGAAAGGCAAGGCCCAGACCGAGGAAGGGCTATTCGAGTTGGCTTTTGAAGGATAAAGAGGAACCACGGGACAGGAATCATCACCAAAGAGCAGCAAGGATTCCCCTTGCTCGTCACTGTGCCCCAGGACCTAAGTAAGACACAGCCCAGCATGCGGAGGGTGCTCAGTCAATATTTGCTGGTGGAAAGAATTAGAGCTACCCACACTTCAGTTATTCAAGTAACTGCCTTCATGATATTTTTTTTTCCATACATTTATTTACTTTAGGGAGAGAGACAGCACAAGTGGAAGGGGCAGAGGGAGAGAGAGAGAATCCCAAGCAGACTCCACGCTGAGCGCAGAGCAAGACACAGGGCTTGGTTCACAAACCTGAACTCACGACCTGAGCTGAAACCAACTGTGCGGCCCAGGCACCCCTGCCCTCATGATTTCCATGCAGTCTGCCTCCAATTCTGCCATTATTTCATAGTTGTCTTGACATTGACTTACTAGTTTTTTTAAAAATACATTTATTTTTAAAAGGAAACACTTTGGGCGCCTGGGTGGCTCCGTTGGTTAAGCATCTGCCTTTGGCTTAGGTCACGATCCCGGGGTCCTGGGTTCGAGCCCTGCATAGGCTCTCTGCTCAACAGGGAGTCTGCTTCTCCCTATGCCCTCCCCCTCGCTTGTGCTCTCTTCCTCTCTCTGTGCATCAAATAAACAAATAAAATGTTAAAAAAAAAAAAAAAAAAGATGTTCAACGTCATCCATGATTAGGGAAATTCAAGTTAATAGTACAATGACAGACCAGTATGCACTTACTAGAATGGCTTAAATTAAAAAACAAATGAACAAAAAAAACCCCCAAACCCTGACAATACCAAGTGCCGGTAAGGATGGGAAGCAACTGAACCTTTCCTACGTTGCTGGTGGGAACGTGGTCTGTCGCTCTGTCCGGAGCCCTCTACAACAACAACTTAGGGACCGACGTGCCCCTGGCCAGTGAGGAGAGCGCTGCAGCATTGGAGCAGCATGCCGGCAGGCACAGCAGAGACGAAAGCACAGACATGGGAAGGCTCAGCTCCAAAAGCACAGGGGTCCACATTTAGCTGGATTCGATTTTGTCTTTTCTGTCTCTGAGTCCCTTGGCCCCCAGCACGGAGCAGTCGTTGGTTGACACCAACGAGTCAACCCTGTGGGCTCCTATACTAGTTGTTCTCTCTGCAGGAGACACCCCCTTCTCCCGCCTTGACCACCGACCAACTCCTACACTCACCTCAGGGATGCCTCCTCCACCTCCTCCCTGTCTCTTGAGGGACCCCTGCTCTGCAGTCACCATGCATGCGTGATTTTGTTCTGCTTGTAGTCACTTCCCTTCCCTCCGTCCTTTGGGTCAGTGAGAACCGTTTGTGCGCAAGTGACAGAAAACCAGCCCAACTGTTTTCAGCCAAAAATGGGAAATGTAGTGGCTCAGAAAGCTAAAAATCCCAAGGGTGCCACTTTCAGGTATGGCTGGCTCCAGGGGCTCAACCCCTAGCCGGCTCTATGTTGACCTCTCTCTGCCAGCCTCTTCCCTATAAAGTCCTCTGATGCCCCAGGCTGTCACTCCCTCACTCTTAATCCAATTGGAAAATTGCATCTCCTTCACAAAGAGTTCCCAGTAACCTAAGTCCCAGGATCCAGTTTCACAGGGCAAGATCAGGTCCAACTCCACCTCTAGGCTAATTGCTAGAGCCAGACCTGGTCACGGGCCCACTCTTAGAAACAGGGTCCTGGGGTACCCCACCCAAACCTCAAGGACTGAGATGGGGAAAAAGGAGGTTCTCCAGCATGAGACTGGGATATTAGTACCTAAAAATGACCTGTTCATAAACTTCCCAGCTTCTCCTGGCAAACCCTAACTCCTCCCAGCATGCTGTGTGACCTCAGGCCAACCCTTTCCCTTCTCTGGGCCTCATGTTCCTCCTCTGGAAAATGGGCAGGAGGCTGTATAAATTCCAACATTCCAAAATTCTGGGACAGCTTCCAGAACTGGCAGTTGCTCCCCAAATCCCAGGAACCTTCCAGTACTTCTGGGGACGGAAGTGGAGTGTCAGCTTGAGCTGGCCCCGGCCCCCTGGCCTGGGAACATGCTTAGAAGATGACAATTGGGCTCCACTCTTGTGGCAGCCTTGCCAAGGAAAACAAACCCAAGAACCAGGCATTAAAGGTGAGCATATTTGATGAGTTTTAAGATGACAAATTATTTACACAGGTGTGGGAACCATCCCCGGCACCCTGGTTTCTTTCCTCTCTCTTCCTCCCCTTTCCAAATTCTTTCCCCCAAGGGTGCTGACAGATGTGCCAAGGGAGGGGGGTGGCTGGTTGTGGGGATCTGCCCAGAGAGAGCCCAACAACCTGAGGCAGCAGGGGAGGGGGCAGAGCAGCGACAGAGAAGCCCTGCTGCCTTCCTCTCCCTCTTGCTCTCAATCCCCGTGACCTGGGGAAATAGGACTCGGAGGTCCTGGGAATGTCAAAACTACCTGAGTCCTTCTACAGAATGATGCCCAGTTCGTCCTTAGTTAACAGCGAGGAGTGGGGAGGAGGTGCCTGGCTGGCTCAGTCAGTAGAGCAAGCGACTCTTGATCTTGGGGTTATGAGTTCAAGACCTATGTTGGATATAGGGATTACTTACAATTTTAAGAAAAAAAATTTTAATTAAAAAAAAAAAAAACTAAAACAAACAAACAAAAAAAAACCGGGGGAGTGAGGGAACGAAGCTCACAGGGTCACAGAGCCAGTGAGCAGCTGACCTTGGAGTCAGCAAGGAGACAAGAGGAGAAAGCATTCTGTTGTATGAGCTGAGCCCCGGGAATGCTTGAATGAAACGGACAAAAGCCCCTGCCCAGTGGGACTGAAGAGGAAACAAACAGTGTAAACAATAAGTTATTATCACAGATGCTTTAAGAAAATAAAAGAAGGTTTTAAAAAATTAAAATTAAAAAAAAAATCCAAAAATAAATAGGATATCATTCAGTATTTAAAAAACAAAACAAAAACAGGGTGAGGCGTTGGGGTTGGGGGGAGGGCACTCTAGGTTGAGGAGGTGACACCTGAGCTGAGGAAGACAAGCAGGAGCCAGCCACGGGGAGACTGAGGGAAGGACATTCCAAGCAATGGCATTGCACATGCAAAGGCCCTGAGGTTGAAAGTGGCTTGAGTGTTCAAGGAACAGAGAGGCCAGTGTGGCCAGAGCAAGGTGAGGGAGAGGAGATGGATCAAAGGGAGGCTCCAGGCTTTTTGCTTCAGACAAACCCACGGAGCGGGGCAGCAGGGGGGGGGATCACTCTCTTTTTACTGAGGAGGAACTGGGCCCAGAGAGAAACAGTGACTTGCCCAGGGTCACACAACACAGCCAGAGCCCAGCTCCTTCCGTCTGGCCCTATGGCCATACTCTGACAGATGAGAGGACAAGAATAAGGAGTGTCCAGGACCTACAGTCTTCTCGGCTGCCTGCTCAGCCCTCAGGAGGAAAGGCACCCAGGGGCAGGCCCTCTGCTTAACTGTGGGAAGAAAGTGGAGACTGATTGGGACTGCTGAGTAATGAGGGTACAACAGGCTCCCAGGCCTCAATGAGCTCTGCCTCAGTTTACCCACCTGTAAAAAAAAAATGGGTTTAATAACATGTCTGCCTCCAGTGCCAACTTCAGAGAGGTGCTCTGAGGGTTAATTACTGCCTGGCAATTCCGGAGCCTTGATGAAAGGTGAGGGGAAGTGGGCACTATTAACCCCGGGCAGGTAATTACTGCCAGTTGGGGGGTGGGGGGGAACGAGAGGGGTCGCACCTGGTTCTGATTCAACCCCAGGCTCCTTTCCGGATGTGTGGGGGCCCAACATGCCCCAGCCATCTGCCTTTGACCCTCTCCTGCACTGGCGGTGGGGAGGGTAGAGGTGGGGTTGGTGCTGTGAGCAGTCACGGGCCACACAGGCTGGGGTTCAATCACAGCTCTGCCAATCCCCAATCCCCTTTCGGGGAGACACGGGGCCTCAGCTTCTTCATCTGTACAACGGGGTAAGAACCAGCTTGTCCCACGGGGATGGACTGTGTTATCTCTCACACGTGCCCAGGTGCCATGCAATCTGTCATTTCATCTGCCTCAGTTGGAGAGAAGAAGTGACATGTCAGGTCATGGTCACCCCTGCTGTCAGTCATCCTGGCCCCCATGACCTGATGGGAAACGATGAGGAACTTCTCTAGAAATAAATAAATGATTTTTTTTTTTAAACACCCTTGGAGATATTAATCAGGCCTCATGTTGCCCTCCCCACACTCGGGTCCCTAAATCGGGTTCTAAGTGCCCCCAGCCCCGGAAGCCTACCCTCTTTGGTGGTGCCTGGGTCTTGATCTATGCCCTCCACACACATACACGCAGGCATGCATGTGCACACACAAACACACACACACACGCATGTGTGCATGTCCTAGCTCTTGGTCCAGCTGTAAACACAGAGCGTATCCCTCCAGGACCCCTGGAGGTTTCTTCTCTTGCAGGGTTTAGCCCTGGGCTGGGGAGGGGGAGTGAGGACACATCCCGAAGCTGGAGCCCCCCTCCCTCCTTTTAACCCCTCCGAGGGGCAGCATCATGTGCCCACATCACAGGTGTGGACCCGAGGCCCTGAGATGCAAAAGGCAAGCCC
This sequence comes from Mustela lutreola, assembly GCF_030435805.1. Taxonomy (NCBI): domain Eukaryota; kingdom Metazoa; phylum Chordata; class Mammalia; order Carnivora; family Mustelidae; genus Mustela; species Mustela lutreola. The sequence continues at coordinate 10,855,876 of NC_081298.1, forward strand.
TGAGCCAGCAGGGGGCGGGGAGGCTCACATTCGGGTCTGACCCAGGTCCTCGGCTTCCCTCTGGGCTTCACCCCCAACTAAGGGAGGGAATCAGAGTCCTGCCATGGCCTCAGCCCAGGGGCCTGCCCCTCCCTGGTGATCCTGGGCTTGCGGGCCCCCAGATGGGAAGCGGCCAGGTCCTTGCTGGGAAGCTGGTTCCTCAGCCACCTGGGCAGGTACAAGTCAGGCCCTGGGAGACACCACATTTACAAAGAGCCTTGGGTTCAGAGAGTTAGGCCAGGGCTAAGGACCCTACCAAGTTCCCCTAGTACCCTTCCCTCCAACTCTCCGTCCTCCAGCCCCACGGGCCTGGCTGATCCCCAAACACACCTGGATTCCCATCACCTAACCTTTGCACCTGGAATACTGTCCCTTTAGACCTTTGCACGCTGGCTTCTTCTCTTCATGTCTCTGGTCAAACGTCACCTCCCCAGAGGGCCATTCCCAGCCCCTGTCCTTCACACTCTCGGCTTTACTTCCTTCAGAAGCCTGACCATTGGGAAGGACTCTCAAACTCCTGATTCCCTCAACTACAATACGGACTCTGGGAGAACAGAGGGGTTTTTCTGTTTTGTTCACTGTTGGAGCTCCAGGGCCCAGGAGAGTGCCTGGCATACAGTGGTGTTCAATAATGTTCAATAAAAGTTTATGGAGGTCATGAAGAGGTTTTTTTTGGTTGTTTTTTGTTTTGGTTTTGGTTTAAGATTTTTGCTTATTTATTTGTTCTCTCTCCCAGCGGGAGAGAGAACACAAGCAGGGGGAGTGGGAGAGGGAGAAGCCGGCTTCCCGCCTAGCAGGGATTCCAATGTGGGGCTCCATCCCAGTACCCTGGGATCATGACCTGAGCCAAAGGCAGACACTTAATGACTGAGCCACCCAGGGGTCCCCAAGAAGAAGTTTTTAAAAAGGTAAGAATAGGGACCCCTGGGTGGCTCAGTCCATTAAGCATCCGCCTTCAGCTCTGGTCATCGTCTCAGGGTCCTGGGATCAAGTCTCATGTCGGGCTCCTGCTCAGTGGGGAGTCTCCCTGCTTCTGCTCTCTCTCCTTATATCTGTCTCAAATAAATAAAATATTTTAAAAAATAAATCAAATATAAAAACAAAAGGTAAAAAATAATTCAGATCATGAGAGGAGGGGCCGAGGCTCCAGGGGAGGTGTCACCAGAGGGGCTGACTCATCCCTCCAGGGTCTTAAAGTATCACCGGGAGCATGACCACAACAAGGGTCCTGATACCGATCAGGTGTTGACAGTACACAGCCCTTAACCCAGACCTGGCCCACACCTGGCCAGTCCTATGATCACTCCCGCTCTCCAGAATGTAGCTTTGACAGGCAGAGAGGGACTCCCTCCAGTGCCACCGCAGCCACCACACCCCCAGCCCTCCCCACCTCACGATTCCTGGCCTAGCCCAGAGAGGTTGTGTGTCCTGTTTGACACTCCCCCCCAGCTGGGCAGCAGCCTGGAGAGATACTCCCCCACCCCCACCCCCAGGTCTCCCTGGCAGCCACTAGCCCTGCCCACAGGGAGGGAGGGCAGGCTTAGTGGTTGTCCTGTCCCGGGGACGGGGACGCTGGGCAGACAGGAGCTGCTCTCCGCGGACTCACTGTACATGATTCAGCGCCAGCCCCAGTTGTGAAATCTGGGAATCTTGTGGGCAAGGCCAGGCTCGGGGGACGGCTGTCTGGGAAAGAGAGGCTGGGAAGGGGTTAAGGGGGGTGGCGGGCCCTTCCCCCCCATCCTCCCTCCCCGCCAGAGGCACGGGGCCAGCCCGGCAGAGAGCATGCCATTAGCACTGGGCTGGCCACCTCCTGCGGCCAGTCCCTGACATCACAGCTGCGTCAGCACAGCCTGCCCCAACCCCCCCCCCCCACTTCCTTCCCTCCCTCAGCCCGCATCCCCAGCCTCCCCCCTCCCAACCCCACTGTCCTCTCTGGAAAAAACGGACAGCATCCAACCTTCCCTCCTGGAAGGGAGGGCCAGCGGGAGCCCGGAGCCGGAGGTGTCCAGCGTTGCTTTGCATAGGGAGGCACTTAATAAGTGATAGATGGGGTGGGTTTGAGCCCAACCCTGATCCTGGGAGCCCGACAGAGCAGGCAGGAAGGTGTCACATCCGCAGCAGAGAAGAGGCCGGGGCCCCAGGAGGGTGGAGGGTTGCCGTCGCAGGGGGCTAGAACTTTCTTGGTTTATTTTGTTAAGTTGGATTAAACCGAACGGGCATTTTTTTGACTGGGGGGCGACAGAAAGATTTCAGAGGGACTATTCATGGAGCCGTGGTGACCTACAGTATTGAATTAAATAAATTCTACATTTGAAATCGTTTAGAAAGTCCCAGTGCACTCCCTGCCCCAGGCACCACTGATACACATGAGACTCAGTCCTCAAGAAAACGCCATGAGGGCAGCGGTGTTATTATGTCACCTCACAGAGGGGGAACCTGAGGCACAGAGAGGTAAGTGACAGGCCTGAGGCCACACAGCTTGTACGCGGCACTAGTAATAACAGTAATGTACCAGCCGGCCCTGATGAGGGCTAATGCCATAAGCTGTTAGCGTCCGTCTCCTTCCGGACTTCACCCGAGGAGGTACATACTCTATTCTCCCCTTTCATAGACGAGGAAACCGAGGGGTTGACTTGCCCAGACAGCACAGCTACTAAGAGGTAGAGGGAGGATTTGAACCAAAGCCTTCTGGCCTCTATCCCCACTGAGGCACAGAGCTAGACACACAATGAGGGCTTAGGTAACTCAGGAGCAACAGATTGGAGATGCCCAGTGCTGCCAAGGGCATCGCTCCCCCAAAACATCCCTGGCATGGGCTCAGGGCCGTCCTGTGTGGGCCTGCACGGCTGGTTAGAGACGTGAGGTCACATCTTCCCCAGGATGCCATGACTCCCGTTGCAACAGCCCCCAGATTCATAGATACCATCATTTGAACCACCTGTGAGAAGGTTCGTTCTCCTCCCCGTTTTACGGGGCAGAAAAAACAAGACCCAGAGACTTGCTCAAAGTCACACAGCAGATGTGCCAGCTACAGCCCTGTTTTTACCTCCTGCACCTGCCCTTAGCTGGCAGAGGCCCTGAAGTATGTTTAAGGAGGAGGGAGGTGAGAAGTGGCCCACCCCGGCCCTCCTTGGGAATAGGACTTCCCATTTACCTAATGACACTGAGCTGCCCATGAGCTAGGTCACAAAGAGGACCAAGAAGGGCATTCCTGCCAGCGCTAACAGCTGGGAAAGGAGAGAGAGCTCATGGAGCAGTGGAAGCAGAATATCTAGTTAGGAGGGGGTAGAAAGATTGAGAGGCTAGGGGTGGGAGTGATGAGGCCAGGGCCAGGTAATAGGGGCCTTGAATGTCATGCTAAGGAGCTTAGGCTTTGTGCAGGGGCAATAGGGAGCCATGAAGGCTTTAGAGCAGGAGAGGGACATGATCACTAAACAGAGAGCTAACTACCATAGCCATTTCCCCTCTGCTTTTCCTGCTTCTGCTCTGGCCTCTACTATCCATTCTCCACTGGCAGCCAGGGGGATCCTGGGAAAACCCAAGTCAGGCATGTCCCTCCTCTGCTCAGAACCCTCCATGGCTCCCACCTCATGCAGAGAAAAAGCCAAAGTTCTTACAACAACCCACAAGGCCCAAGTGTTCTGCCCCCCAACCCCCTCCCTGCCCTTACCTCCTCCCACCTTCCTTCCCTCCCTGTGTTCCAATCATATCCGCGTCCTCCCCGCTGCACCCCACCTCAGGACCTTTGCACGGGCTATTCCCACTGCCTGGAAAGCTCATCCCCCAATGGAACCCTCCTCCACTCCTACAGATTATTGCCCAGATGTCATGGGCTTAGTGAGGCTGTCCCTGACCTACTTATTTAAATCCCTAGCATGCCCCATCTCCTTTTCTGGCTTTGTTTCTTTCTGTAGCACTGATTATTTTAAATAAAATATACAACTTATTTATCTTGTTAATTGTTTGCCAAATTGTTTATTGTTTCCCAAAGAAGTGTGAACTCCATGGGGACAGAGACCTTTGGCTGTCTCGGGTCTTGCTATGTCCCAGTGCCTGACATTAGCAAGTACTCAGTAAATATTGGTTGAATGAATGGATTCTTTTTCCCCTCAGAATAATCTGGTGAGGGTTCAGGTGGACCAGAGTTTACAACCTTCACTTTAGGATCCCAATAGAGAAGTGACTTGCCCAAGGCCATCCAACTCACAAGGGTCAGGTCAATATGGCCCCAAAGTCTAGGATTTTTTTTTTCCCTCCATTCTAGCTGTGCCTCTGGCATTTAGGCCCCCCATTAGCCACATTACCGCTACTGGGCCTCTCCTTGGCTCCCACTTAATCTGGAGGTTCAGAGACGTAAAATTACTTGCCCAAGGTCACCCAGCTGCTAAAGGTGTGAATTCAGGTCTTTTCACCTCTGCGTTCTGGCTGCTTTCTGCTAAAGCAGCCCTGTCTCTCTCCTCCTTCTCCTTCCCTCTTTTCGGCCAATGCATTTGTAGCTGAAATCTGAGGGCTGCTGTGTGCAGCCTTGACATACACCACATCCCCGGACTTGGCCCCACCACCACCCTGGCTGGGTCGAAAGCACAGCGCCTGGTCCCACATGCCTCAGGGATGAGCTACAGAGAGTGTGACCAGGCCCAGCTGACACATCTCAGAGCAGATGTGGGTCTGCCTCCCACGGGTCCAGCTGGCCCCAGCCATGTCTCAACCCATCTCCAACCCCTGGGGCGTGGTGCGGGGCCTTGTGGGGCAAGGGGGAGAAAACAGTGGCCCCAAGGTGTCACATGGGGCACAGATTAAGGGGCTCAGGGCTGGAACCCTGGTGTGGAAGAACAAGAGACTGGCTCTGGGGTTGAAAACACAAGGCCACCGGGAGCCAGGCAGGGATTTTAAAGAAAGCAGCCCAGGGTCTGACAATAAAGAATTACTCTTCCTTGCCCGCAGTTTTGGAGAGACAAGAGGGAGTGGTGGGGACTAGGGCACATGCCCTGTCTCAGCTGAGTTCGACCCCCCAGGAATGAGGATCCCACACAATCAAATCTTCAGATGCTCCGTTTTTCCAAGGGGAGCTAGAAACAGGTTCTTACAAAGCATGTACAGATTTTTTTAATGTTGGCTCCATTCATTTAAAAATTCTGTGTGGACCAAACGAAGCCCACCCAAGGTTCAGTCCCTTGGGCCCGGCCTCATTGAGCGGCCAGAGAAGCACCCGATCACAGCCCAATCCTGAGTCAGGATCTAAGGGTCGGACTGCGGCCAGGACCTGGAGCCAGCTGCTCAGAGGGACTTCGGAGAAGGTTCCTGTCATCTGGTCCCCTCCTCCAGCCACGGGGATGGGCCTCCCTCTCCTGCCCCGCCCTCTCCAGCTGGCTGTGGGGGAAGGGGGCCTGGGCGGGACTGAGGTCTCCTTTCCCACATGGGACACAGCTGTGGATGTGTTTGCCAGGCAGATCCGAATTTGTCTCTCCCGTTCCCCATGTCCCAGCAACACCAGGAAGGAGGTGATTCCTTCTGTGCTCTGGATCAGCCCCCAAAGCCCTGCCTTCAGCAGCCTCCTCACGGCCCTTCTCCCCTGCCTGTGCTCCAAGCTGCATGTTTCCACAGGCACCCCTGAATCTTGACCACATCCCTCAGTGGCCAATTTCCAGATGAGGAAACTGAGGCTCACGGAGGGAAAATGTCTGGCCCACAGCCTTCCGACAAGCACGTGGAGGAGCTGCACTCCAGCCCAGGCCTCACGGTTTTGACCTAGGGAGCCTCACCGCATCCCTTCCTGCTAGAATTCAGCCCATGCTCATGGTTCGGCCCCGTGCTTCCTCCTGGTTTATCTGACCGGCATCCAGGCCCCGGGCCAGATGCTAGATATTCAGAAATGAACAAGGAGTGCTTGTCTCAGGATCCCCCACAGTGTTTGTTGAATGAATATTTCATTCATTCCCTGGGAATCTCATTTTCCTGAAAGTCGTGGGTCCCCGTCCATGTCCAATCTGTTCGTCTCAGCCCTGGCATCTCATTTCTCTGACCACAGGTCCACATGCTTCCCAGATGCCTACTCCTGGAAGGCCCCCAGGACACTTCCCAATCAACGCACCCAAAGTGAACTCAGCAGCATCCCCTCAGACAGGCTGCTCTCCTGTCTCCATCTTGCTTCTCATAGGAGGCCCACCATCTGCCCAATGGCCAAAGCCAGAAGCCCAAGCATCATCCAAAATGCCTCCCCCACACACACACACTCTCAACCCAGATGGTCCCCAAGACCAGGGAGTCTCAGCCTCAGTGTCCTTCAAATCTGCGTCTCACTTCCTCCCAGGTGACGACACTGCCTCCTTGATGGTCACTCTACGTTGGCACTCTCTCATCCCCCAACCCAGCTATCAACTGTAGCACCCATCACCCTCAGAAGGAGGCCCACACACCGTGGTCAGCCTTAAAACCCTACCTGGGTCTAGCAACCTCTCCTCTGTGCTCTAGTCATTCCAACCAGCCTGAATGAACCACTTCTCCAATGCACTGTGTGCTCCCTCATCGAGGCTTTGTCCGGGCTCTTCCTTCTGCTCCAAGGGTTCTTCCCTCCCCAACCCCCATCTCTTGTCTGCCTAGTCCACAAATGCCCTTCAGGACTCAGCTTAGGTATCATGGACTTCATACACTTTCCCTGATCCCCTAAGTCTAGGTTTCCTTTGGGGTCTGACAGCCTTCCCCTCCTCCCCTCCGCCCCCAGGCCGTGTGTGAGCCAGACTCCAGCTGCATGAACCAGAAACCCCTCCAGGTATGGAATCCAGGGGCACGTGGGAGGCTTAGTTAAGCGTCCAACTTTTGGTTTTCGACTAGGTCATGATCTCAGGGTCATGAGATCGAATCCCGCATCAGGCTCTGTGCTCAGCGGGGAGTCAGGCTGGAGGGGCTCCAGAACCACACGGCAGAACCGGCCCTGCAGGGAGCCACCCCCCTCAGCCAGTCAGGATGGTGGGGAATCAGGAGGCAATCAGGGTAACTGCTGGTCTTGAGAATACGGCATGGGGCAGCAGTCCGGAGATCAGGAGGCCACCAACACCACGTCTGGACTCCCCCAAACTGGTAAGCAGGCAGGGTGTATTGCTGCAAGAAAATGCCACCCATGACCATGTTGTCCAGCAGAGAGAGAGCCAAGGCAAAACCAAGATGGTGTGCGCTTCCTGAATCCCACGGGAGAGCATCTCGGGGTGGGACCCAAGGAGCACGCAGAATCGAGCTGCAAAGGAGGCTGCTAAATGAGGCCCGTGGCTTTCCAGTCTCTGCAGCTTCCAGCCAGAAGGCCATGCCCATGTAAAGGGATGCTGAGAGCCAACACACCCTCAACGTGATGTGTCAGGACTCCCCGCTGCAGCCCGGACACCATGTTGAGTGTATCCTCTGTTCACCCGTCTGTTTTTCCTACCAGACGGTGAGCACCTCAAGAAACAGGACGGTGCCTCAGATACCCTAGGCTCACTGGCAGTTTTGGGTTGTTTTTTTTTTTTTTTTTAAGATTTACAATGCACTGACCCCTGAGCTACGTGCTCTATATACTTATTCACGTTTTACAACCCAGTAGGGTGGGGATTATTGCTGTCCCTGTTTTATACATGAAGAGGAGGCCCAGAGGTGTGAAGTGATTTCCCTAAGATTATTCAGTGACTATTAGAGATGCAATTAAAAATGAAATCTGTCTGATTTCAAGTTCCAAACACTTGCCACTATGAAACGCGGATTTATCTTCTCTCAGGCACCCAGAAAAGTCTCAGAAATGCTGTACAAGGAGCAAATGAATGCACAAGTGACCCCTCCACTGGGACACGTGCTGTCCCCATCCCAGCTGGCTGTATCCCTCTGGGTCCAGGTTCCTCTCCAAGGTCAAGGCTCATGGAACAGAAAGAAACAAATTGCACGGCACTGAGACTCCTCACCAAGGGTCTAGAGGTGACGACTAGGTTCAATGACCTCTGTCTTCTTCAAATTTCCGACAACACTTTTGGTCTATATACAGTTTTCTGGAGCTAGGGTTTTGTTGCTTTCGTTAAACTTTCAAACTCCGAAACCTTGATCAACCACTGCATTGGGAAGAGTTACAGGGATCTTTCTGCCATTCTGACTCAGTTCAGATCTTACAACATTGCATGCATCCACTCCCCCATCCACCCATCCATCCCTCCTTCCATCCGCTCACTCGTCTATCCATACATCCATGCATCCATCCAAACACTCACTCATCTACCCATCCATCCATACAATCCATCCATCCACCCACTAACCCATCCATCCATACAATCCATCCATCCACCCACTAACCCATCCATCCATACAATCCATCCATCCACCACTAACCCATCCATCCATCCATCCATCCATCCATCCATCCAAGCACTCCTTCATGCACCCACCTATCATCCATCCAACCATCTATCCAGCCTCCCATTCACTAATCCATCCACCCAACCATCCATCAATGCTCCCAACCATTCACTCATGGAATCACCAATCCATCTATTCATTTATCCCTTTATGTGTTTACTCACCTAGCCGTCTGTTGACTTATCCAACATTTCATTTATTAATTTATTTTCTCATTTATTTATATGTTTGTCTATCCATTCACCACCAATAATTCACAGTATTCAACCATGAAATCATCCATACCAGCCGTGTTATAAATTATCATCCATCATCCATTTATTTATTCAACCACCCACCCATCATCCATCTAACCACTTACCCATTGATTTCTTTACTCATCCATCCTTCCCTCATTCCTCCATCCATCTACCCATCCATTACTTCAATTGTTTATGATTTCACTCATCGAATCTTCTACCCTCCGTTTATCTGTCTCTTCATCCATTTTGTCCACCCATAAACAGTTCCCTCATCCATCCACCCATGTACCCAGCCATCAAATCACCTATTTGACCGTCTACCCATCCAGCAAATCATCACCCATCCTTCCACCCATTAAATTCCCTATCCATTCATTCTGTTTCCTTTACCGGAACTAAGAGATGAATCACAGCTGGCCCCTCCCAAGAGAAGCTCACAGTCTAGCGATGGGAACAGACAGTTACAACTCAAGGTGGAAAATCTTAAGAGGTCAAAGGGAGCTCTAGGCAGGTGCCCCCACAGGAAGCAACTTAGGTACATTAGGGATTCAGAAGTCTCCTTGGGGGAGATGGCATCCAAACAAGGATTCACAGAGACAGGAAAACAGTGGACAGGAAAGACAGAAACACAGTGAATAAGTTCCCTTAGATATCTCAAAGGGTGACTCAGAACACCTATTTACCTAGATGCTCACTGAGCGTAAGGCATTCAAGACACTGATAAGTCCTGCACCAAACATTAACATTGTTAAACTTGGTAATTCTCAGACTCATTGGACCATGGAACCCTGTCCCCACATCACTCCTATTAATATCTCAGAGAATCCATGTCCTTTAGAACCCCAATTGAGAAATGCTAGCCTGGTCAAAACTCCTTGTTTTCATAAACAAGAAAACAAAGTTCCACAGAACAGTCTCTGCCCTCCAAAACTGTTCCATTTGGGGGTAAGATGCAATATATGATATTTGTGCCCAGTACTCTTTTTTAATCCCTAGGGCCAAGCACTGCCCGGCACACAGTAGGTGTTCAATAAGCATTTGTCAAAAGAATGTTTTTGAAGGAGTCATTCCAAAATGACCTCTTGTTCTTAAGCTCTCCCTGTTCCCCGATAGCCCCTATGTGACCTCAGCCAACTCCACAGCCCCCAGCCTCAGTTCTTCAGTCTAGGAATGGGCAATGAGATCTTCTTGGGCAGGACGGACGAAGGAAGTACGTGCATAGGCTCGGCATCTGCTACAGCCTCTGTCCCATGGTGTAGCTCTAGCCTGCTACTTTCTCACCTTGACTAGCCGAGTTTCCAGCCAACGGTGGAGATGAGACCTCGAGGCCTCTGGGCCATGCTGAGCCTTTGCGGCAGAGGCTGGTACCTGGAAACCGCTTGAGTAATCCCACAGCATCCCTGCCCAGCCTGATGGGGCATGAACTGGAAATTCCCCATAATATTCACTAATTAAATGATTCCTCCCTCCTCCTCCTCCTCTTCCCTTTACCACGGCCTCCCGCTCTCCCTTACTCAGCTCCCAGAGCACCTCCAGAAACCTCTGCAAAGGAGTCTGACTGGTTTGGGGAGGACCGGCTGGCCACTTCCCCTTCCCGCCACCTACCTGCCCGCCCACTGCTGCTGCCGGAGCCCAGGACGTGTGGCCTGCTGGGAGGTGTGGGCTGTGCAGTTCTAGAACATGGAGCCGGATGCCCACGCCAGATAAAGGGGCCAGTAAGTGCCTCCTCAGCCCAAGCCCAATTGTGCAATCCACATCTTTGTTCCACAGAGACAGCCACAGGGATGAGCGGATGTGCTTATCTGATGGGGCCATGAAGCTTCCAGATCATTCCAGGGGCTGTTTTGATAGTCAGTCCTTGGGCTCCTGGTTGCCATGCAACTGCGCCTGCCGTTTCCCCACTTGGATGTATCCCCATCCTCCTGCCAGCTAGCCAGTCAACATTCATTAGGCATTTCCTCTGTGCCCAGCCCTGTGCTGGGTGCTGGGGACACAGACACAAGCAAGTCTCTCACCCTGGGGACCTCACAGTCTGACAGGGAGCAGGGCAGATACCCCCCCCCTCCAAAATTGCAACACGGGTAAACCTCATAATCATTATGCTGAGGGAAAGAAGGATAACAAAGGTTAAATGATTCTACTTAAAGAAAATTCTAGAGAACACAGAAGGATCCGCAGTAACCGAAAGCCTACTGCGGTTGCCTGGCGATGGGAGTGCGGAGGTGGGGGGCAGGAGGAATAAGTGACGAAAGGACACAAGGAAACCCATGGAGGTGATGGATCTGTTGGCCACCTTGGCTGTGCTGGTGGCTTCGTGAGTGCACACGTGTACCAAAAGGCATCAAAGTGCACACTAGGACATGTGCCAGTTATGGTATGTCTGTCTCTGTTACACCTCAATAAAGCTGTTGAGTAAAAAGAAAGATGATTACGAGGTGATGTGATTAGTGAAGCAATGGGGGAAAGTCAGGAAGGGCCTGGAAGAAGGACTGGGAAGGCAATCAGCGAAGGCTTCCTGGAGAAGGGGACTATTGAGGAAAATTCTGAAGATGAAAATAAGTTACATAAGGCAAGAAGAAAAGAGAGCGGTATTAAGTTCCAGATGGCCTGAGTTCAAATCCTGACTCCTCTGCTTCCAGGCTATGTAGCTCTGGGCAAGAGACTGTCCCTTTCTAAGACTCAGATTCCTCACCTGTAAAATGGACTCCACGATAGTATTTATCCCACCGGGCTGATGGAGGATTTAATTAGCAATAATCGCACCTTGGATAAATCTCATTGGCTCTGGTACTGCCACTGCGCAAAGCTGTGATGGGGGATTTAAATTACAGAGAACACTCGGCCTGGTATCCAACAGTCACAGCATCAACACTGCAAGAAGGGAAAGTGATGTGAACAAGTGAGGAAGTCAAGTGGCTTCATCGGAGAGGGAGGGAGAGGCTTCAGGGGCCAGGGCTGTGGGATGCCTGGGCCATGGTTCAGGCTGGAGCTGTCTCCAGAGACCTGGGATGTCCAAGAAGAACTAAAATCCAGGGAGTTTCATTATCAAGGCTGTTCTTCTATCACAGTCAGATTTATTAATTAATTAACTAGCTAATTAATTAAATTTACAGCAGGGAAACTGAGGCTCCGACAGAGGATTAGGCTGAGATCCTGTGAAATCGCAGAGCTTAAAGGGAGGTGGTCTCTCCTTCATCTAAACCTCTCTTCAACCTTGTAAGCAGATGAAAGACTGCTTTCTGGGTCTGCTTGCATACCTCCAATGATGAGAAACTCACTATCTCAGCTGTCAGCAGTTCTATCTATAGGGCTCAATTAAGAGGCCTCTCAAATTGGCCCCAGCTCTTTCCTCTGGCCCTGCGCAAACACCAACTTCTCCCCTGGCCAGAGTTGCACTGAGAAGAGCCCAGCGGCCAGGGGAGGAAGTGGAGAGAGATACGAGCAATGATCAAGGTGCCCTGGGTGCTGCCACCAGCTCTCCACCATGAGGCTCTGGGACATACCCTCTCCTTCCCTGCACTCAGTTTCTGTACATGGAACCTGGAGATTTTCAGAGTTCCACAGCCTCCCTCCAGCTCTCAGAAGTAGATCTGGCCCTGCCAACGCGCCTTGGTGGGGGCCGGGGCGGGTGCAGGGGTTCACCAGTCCTGCCCATCCACTCCCATCTGGGGGCCAGGGTCGACCTCAGGGCAGGCGGGCCGGGCTCTGTCTGGGGATGAAGGCAGGCGCCCCAGGGTGCAGCCAGCTTAATAACAGGCTGCAGGAGCCAGGGGGTTTGAACCCGGGAGAAGAGGTTCAAACACAAATTGGGCAGCCCACGTTCCTGTCTGTGGGTCTAAAAGCTGATCGTTCCCACACCCAGCGGGCCTGGCCCTTACTCTCTTCCAACCCATTCACCCCAAGGCTGCCCCATCTCTATGTCTACCAGGTGCCAAATTTCTTGTACTGCGAATAAGATCTGCACTGCTGACCCTGGTCCATCAGTTCTGGCTCTGCCCATACTTGACCCTGCCTCCTCCCTGCTCTCTTCAGTCACTCCTCTACCTAGGGCATGCTCTGCAAACACACCAGGCTGATGCTGCCCCAGGGCCTTTGCACTTGCTGTTCCTCCCACCCAGAACCCTCTTCCTCCAGATCTTGCCATGGCTGCCCAGCTCTTAGGGTTCAGCCCTAAGGTTACCCTCTCGGAGGGGGCCCTTCCTGCCCCCCTCCAATTGCTCTCTGTCCTCAGCCTGCCTTATTCTCCTCCACAAAAGGCTTCATTGGGATTTCTTATGCCCCTGGTTTGGCATCTGTCTCTCCGTGGCTTTGGAGCCTTAGATGGCAGAGTCTCACGCTGGCCCAGCATTGGGTCTGACGTCACCCAGCACAGCTTGGCGCCCACCTACTAGCAAACAAATGAGATGGGAGTGGGAGACTTTGACCCCGCCGGGGGCCATCAGGGCTGCGTCTACATGGATCCTCTCACCTCCCCATGGATGAGCTGGAGGGATGCCTGGACTGATTGTGTCCCTGCACACACCTGCACACGTGAGCGTGCACACACATACACACACCACCACCATCTCCCAGAACCCTCTCCCGCGTCCTCCACATCAGCCCTTGGCACCCAAACTTCTCAACTTTCCCTCCTTTTACCAAGCGCCAGCTGGCTCTGTGCCAACTCCTCTCCCCCAACCTGCCTGCCTGCCCTGGGCACCAGACTCATAAAGGATGAGGAAGGGCCTGGGGTGGGCTGGCTGGGTGCCATGTGAATGCAGCCCCTGGGGCCCTCCCTACCCCTGTGCTGCCAGACACCTGTGTAATGAGTGTCATTACTGGGGACCCGCCAGGCAGGCCCTGGCTCGCCCTAGCCACCCAGGCTGCAATCATTGCTGGGGACGGGGTGCAGGGAGTGTGGCGGGACAAAGGGGTGGTGGGGATGGCTCTGCCCTCCCTGGCCCCAAAACACAACCCTGGGTTTGGATTAGTGCAGAGCTTCCCCGCTTCCATACAGACTCCCAAGCCTCAGGTCCCTATCATAGTCCAAGCTGGGCTCAGAAGGGGACAAGGAAGGAGACACACTTCAGGATCCACCTGCTTGGTGCTAAGAGCTGGTATTGTCACATCCCACATCAGACACCATCTTGTCCTCACCTGCCATCTGCCTGCTTATTGCCTCTCTCCCCCCACAGTTGAGCCCAAGCATGGAGACTACCTCCTGAGCACCTACTGCCTCCCTGACTCCATGCTAAACATGTCACGGGTGTCAACGCCTATGTCGGTTCAGCAGCCCTACAAGGTAGGTACTCTGATTACGCCATTTTACAGATAAGGCTCAGAGAGGTAAAGTAATTCGCCCAAGGTCACACAGTTGGTGAGTGGTGGGCAGGAGCTTCCCCAGGCCATCCAGCTCCGGAGTCATGTCCTTAACTTAACTGCCACCTCTCCCCTCAGAGCAAAGGTTTCGGCACTGCCGTGTCCCCGGCACCAAAGCTAATGCCTGGCACATAGTAAGTGCTCAAAAAACAGTGAGTGAATGAATGAGTGAATGATCTCACGGAGTTCTGACAATATCTTTCCAGGTGGCATTTGCAGAGGAGGAAACCAAGGCTCAGAGAGGTACAGTGACTTGGCTCAGGTCACAGTGAAGATGTCACAGAACTGAGATTTGGATCTCGGGAGTTTTATAAAAGCCAAGGTGGGAGCCCACACCCCTCTGGCCTCCTGTCCCCCATGGCCCCGACCCCTCTCTGTGCTGCCCCCAGCTCTGGACCGTGGGAGCTAGGACGGTGAACAGGTGCCCGTCTTGGTGTCCACAGGGTCCAGCCCAGGCCTGGCACACAGTAGGCCTTTGGACTGAAATGCCAGCTCCTCCACCTTGGCTCCAAGGCTGCTGGGATCAGGATCCTCACCACAACCCCCATCATCCCTCCCCTCTACATATTGTTCCCACTATCCAGACCACCCTTCCAGCACCTCAGCACCCCGCCCTCAGCTTACAGGCGCTCCTCTGCCAGGAAGCTTGCAGTGCTCCAGGCTGCAGGGCCCCATTCTGCTGACCTATGGGCCCTCCACTCTTCAGCCCATGTCTTACTTCCCTCTCCTTTGGGGTGGCTGCCCTGCCCTGGCCGTCCATCCACCCTCGGTTTCATCCCCACCCTGCCACTGACCTTCTGCGTGAGCTTGGTCTAGGCCATAGTTAGCTCCTCTGTCAGATGGGTAGAAAATTTGAATGTCAGAGTAAGCAAAGGCTTCTTGTCCATCAAACTGGGTCACATCAGTGCCCTCCCAACTCAGATCCTGTCAGTAGCTCTCAGCCCACAAATCCCTACATGACCTCAGCCCTGCTGACCTCTCCGTTCTTGGAACATCCCAAACCCACCCCAGGGCCTTTGCCCTTGCTGTTCCCCCTGCTGAAAATCCCTTCCCCTGGGGTCCTTTTCTTTTCCTCCTTTAGATGTGTCTCCACACTACCTCCTCAGAGAAGCCCTTTCTGATCCACGCAGCTCCAGAACACCCCAACTTATCTCTGTCATGGTCTTCTCCTTTTCTGAAACTGTCTTATCTGTTCATGGGTTTGTTTGCTGATCTCCTGTGTCCTCCACCAAAGTGCAGGCAGAGACCTCGTTCGTCGTTTTGTTCCCTACAGTCTGGTATACAGTAGGTGCTCAAGCAGTGGTTATAACACGAAGGGAAGATCATTGAAGTGCTGCCCTTCCCCTGCCTACCCCCACCCCCAGCCCAAAGTTCAGGGACTGGGAACCAGGTAGCTCCCTCTGAGCCCCAGAGCCTGTCTGGTTCCCAGCCCCATAAAAACCACCACTCTCACTTTGCCCTGGGGCAGCAAAGAGCAAAGGAGGCAGGCTTGGGGCCCAGGAACTGACCCCAACATGGCTTCCGAGCTCCAGGCCCGGAGAAGATGCAGAAGACCATGGCCATCTATATTCATGGAGCCCTTTCTGCAGGCCCAGGAGCTGTTGGAACACCACACGCAGTGCTCGTGGCCACGCTACAAGGTCAGGACCATGACAATGACCCTTTGCCAGTGAAGAAACCCAGGCGTGGCAGAGTGCAACAGCATGCTGCCAGCCGAGCAGCCAGAGAAAGGCACAGTCAGGATTCGAACCCAGCTCTGCCGAGCACCAAAGCGCGTGTGTGCACTCACCCACCCTTGTCACCCCCACCCCGGACAGCGTGTGAGCGCTAAGTGGCAAGCACTGGCTCCGAGCACTGGACCCTGAAGCCGACCCATGCTGAAACTGCAGTCAGGGTACTCAGCTCTGCTGGGCCTCAGTTTCCCCAGCCATGGAACAGACCACGCGGCCCCTCTCTGCTGAGTTGTTGAAGGACTGAAAGGAGATCGCCCGAGGCCGAAAAGAGCTGCTGGGATTCAGTGCAGCCCTGCACGGCTGTGTGCCTTCGCTCCCCTCTGAGCCTCAGTTTCCCCATCTGGCCTTCACCGTTTCAGAGGGTTATCATAAGACGAGGATGAGCTATTTCCCAGTGCTTCGAATGCCATAAATGCTTAATAAGTGCTTACAGTTATTTACTCCAGTTCCCTGGGCCTTGCTTTCCCCCTCTGTAACCCCAGAGGGCAGCCCTGATCACCCACGATCTCTTCTAGGTCACTGGGGCAGAAGTCCGAGGGTCCAGAGGTGGCCCTGCTGGGGAGAGGAGGTTCTGGGCGTAGGGGGGAGGGCAGCAGGGTGGCTGGGATCGGGAAGCTGCAGGAGGCCGGGCTGACTCACCAGCCAGCAGGGCTTGGGGGCTGGGCCCCCGCCCCCCACGCGCCCCTCTGGGCCCTGCCCCGCGTCCAAAAGTGCTGTGTCATGCTCTGTCATGTGGCTCCGGGTCATTAATACCCGAGTTCTGGGAAGCTTGGGCCGAGTTCCCGGAAGGGGTCAGTCAGTTCAGTAAACAGATTGGCTGGTTGGTCGTCACAGCCGAGCCGGGCGGGCCTACAGCGCAGGAGGCAGGAGGTGGGGACTGGTGGCCACAGGGGACACAGGAACTGCCCCCATCCCTGTGCAAGGCGAGCACCTCCCGGGACAGCCTGGCCCCGGCTACGCGGAGGAAAGGGGAAACTGAGGCTCAGGAGGGCAAGGCACTTGCCAGAGGCCATACAGTGAGTCCAGGGTTCAAATCCAGATTTCTAGACGGTGCTCCTGGCATCTGTCTGACTGAAGGACAAAAGGCTCGGGCATCTTCCAAACCCCCAAATCCTAACCTAGACCCTGAGGCCAGTCTGTCGGATGAAAGCAGACACACAGGGAAGGACACCACTTGGGAAGGAAGCAGGTTTGGAAGGGTATCAGGCTGTCCCCCAGGGTAGGTCCAGGAATCAGAACACCTAGCATTTCTTGAGCACCTACTACGAGTCGTCAGGCACATCAGTGCCCTTGAGGGCCCCACTCTAAGTGTCTGACATTGAGTCACTCATTTAATATGCAGCCACCTTCACACAAGTAATCCCAGTCTTTATTTTTAAAGCACCTACTAAGTGCTCCACACAGAGCTGGGTGACTGATATGTGCCAGCTCTGCTCCTCACATGGATCTCATCAGGTATGCATTGTCCCCACCCCAATTTATCCCATGAGGAACCAGAGGCCTAGGAAGTCAAGCAGCTGTGTGGTCTGGTGGCAAGAGAGCAGGCTCTAGAGTCAGCTGGCAGGGGGACGCAGATTCCGGCTCCACCCACTCCATCGGTGTCATTTCACACAAGTGACTCCACCGCTCCGAGCCTTGCTTTACCTCCCTGATAGACAGGGATGACTCTGGTGCTCAGGTCACAGGGAGCTAGACCTGGTGGGAGCCTATGAGGGTCATTACAGAGCAGAGGTGAGAACATGGACTTGGGGCTCGGGCACGTGTGGGTTCCAGTCCTACTGTGTGTTCTCAGGTGGGGAGCTTAACTTCTCTGGGCCTCCACGTCTTCTGTAAAATGGGCATCATAACACCTCCCTCAGGCTGCTGGTGGGAGGGAGAGCTGGGCATTCCGCAGGCACTCAGCCCGGGTGACTTTTCTGATATTTCACCTAAGAGGACTCCGCTGGGGTGAGGGAAAGAGGCCCGAGGCCACGGATAGAAGGACAAGGCAGCCACGCTCTCTGCCACCCTTTTGGACCCATGAGCAATTTAAACAGAGGAAGTCACCTCCTCATTCTTCTTCACGCTTTCTGCTCTTGGGCCTGGCTGTGCTTCTGACAGGTCTTAACGTTGTCCTTTGCTTCTTGTAGTGCCTCTGGATGGCAAGCCCCAGCCCCAGCTCCCTAGGTCCCGGCCCTCAGCCCATGATTCCCACATTTATACCTGCACACACAGGGCCTTCCACTTGACATGCCCTCACTTACCCTACCCCATCTGCCTGGTCTGTATTTCACCCATTCTTTGCCACTTGGGTTCAAAACCACCTCCTCCAGGGAGCCTGCCTTGATCCTCGCTGCTGAAGGCACACTCTCTAAACCTCACTTACCCCTTTCTTTCATTACACGTCAGCTATTTTTTGCACACATCACCTCAAATTTTGGCTGCTATGAGGTGGAAAATTTGCAAGGGAGATTTGGAAAAGAAATGGTTTTACCTCTAAAAGACAGAAACCTGCTAAATTGAAATTAACAAATTTTTCATTAATCCACTCAAACTTCACAATTCAGTATTAAATTCCTAATTTAGTATTTACGAAAATTTTCATGCCGTTTGAAAACAATCTGCAAACGAGAATGTTCCTTGTTGGGCAAACACTCCCTCGTGTACGTGGGAATTGCCAAGAACCCAAAGTCAGTGGTAAAATAAATGAGCTGCTTGTTGCCAAACAATTTCGGAAGTGCAATTATTAATATTATTAAAGTCCTTTTGTGATTTTTTTTTTTCAGTCCTGCTTTTGGTCTGGCCTCTTCGTGCATTTCCCGGTAAATCTCCCCCCAGCCCCATTATCTCCTTCTCTTCCCTCCTGGTTCCATCTTTTCTTATCTCCCTCCTCCCCCAAAACTGTCTTCCATATTCCCACCCCCACACCCTTGCTCCAACTCCCCCAACTCCTGGAATGCCCTCTCTTCTTTTTGAGTCTGCAGCTGACCCTTCTTCGGGTCAAGCCCCACCTCCCTCCCTGAGGGCTGCCAGCCCCACCCGACCCAGGAGAAGCCACCCTCCTCCTCAGAAGCAGCCACCCCTCCGATCCTCCTCTGGGCCACCTCCCCCCATCCGCAAGAGGAGAGGGCTGGAGGGGGACAGGGATGTCCAACGCATGGGCCTCAGGACAAATCTGGCCTATTTGTAGATTTCCCCAACACTGAGAACTCCAAAAAAGTCCATGCAGATTTATAGCTTCTTGTGGAAAACTGGAAATCCTGGCCTTCCCACATGGCGCCGCTGGGCTGACACTGAGCCGTACCCACCCTTGAGACAGGCCTGCCCCTCTTGCCGGCCACATCACCATCTGCCCTGGAAGTGGCAATCCTTGCACTTGGGGGGGGGGGGGTTTCCCAAGGCTTCCTTCAGTCTCAGACTCCCTTCTTGAAACACCCTAGGTGGACTTTGTCTCCCTCCCGCCCTCCGGGTGCGATCCAAGTCCTGCTCACCTCGCCTTCACAATAGCCTCAGAATCCAAGGGCTTCGTCTCCTTCCCCTCCCTGGACTCCCTCGCCCTCCCTGGAAGGCCTACAGCCTGCTCTCCTCATTCTAAGCTAGAGGGATCCTGTTAGACCAGTAGTTCCCAACACTGGGGGCAATTTTGTACTCCAGGGCACATTTGACAATGTCTGGAGGTATTTTTAGTTGTCACAACTGGGTGTGGGGAGAAGGGCTAGCGGCTCCCAGGGTGAGAAGTGCTGCTTAGCCGCCCAGCCTCCTGCAACGCCCAGGAGAGCCCCCCACATCAGAGCCATAGTGCCCAGGGTGGGAAACCCTGTGTCAGAACCTAAGTCGGACCCTGCCCCTTCTGGGTCACAACCCTCCAGGGGCTCCCACTTCACTTGCAATAAAATCCAAACTCCTCCTCCCAATCCCCAACAGCAGTGAGTGATCTGGGCCCCACTGCCCCCCGTGCTACCCTTGCTCACTGGCCAGATTGCTATCCTCTTTCTCCAACCACGCAGAATTTTTCCCACCTCAGGGCATTTGCATCTGCTCTTCCCACCATCTGGAACACTCTGCCCAGATGTCTGCAGGGCCAGTGCCCTCACTTTCCTCCAGTCTCCTGTTCCTTCTGTGATGGCCCATGTGATACTATAGCCTCTATCCTCCTTGTCCCCCGTCATCACTGATTTCACCATCAGATATGCCCTTTTACTCCTTTATTTCTTGATTGTCTCCACTGCTAAAATGTAAGTGCCACAAAGGCATAGAGTTCGCTTGTTTTGTTCCCTGATGTGCTTGGCACATAATAGATGCTCAGTAAATATCTGCTAACGGGTCTGGGTCTACCAGGCCTCCCATGCATTAGACTGTTCGAATTGCGGGGGCTTGGACGACTGAAAGCCAGGATTCCTCTGTCCTGGAGGAAAGAATTCTCTGTTTCCAGGATTCCATGACCTTGAGCATCCACTGACCTTCTATACCAGGCTGGAGCACTGCTGAGGGTTCCCCGATCCTGGCTTGGGGAGAGAAAGGCTAGAGGGCAAGACAGCAGGGGAGGCAGGGGCTGGGCCAGAAGGTTGGAAGGCTGAGGCCACCGGTGGGGGTGATGGATAATGGGCCCCAGCTTGGGAGACATTCCAGGGCTTCTCCAGAGCATTGGAGATCCTGGGAGCCCCTCACAGAACGTGAGCTGTGCCTGGCGGTGTAGGGGAGAGAATTCCTAGAGAACTCACATGGAAGCTCAGAAAACAAAGGTAGACAATTTGGCCCAGGAAAAAGCCACATAGAGTGAATTCATCCAGAATCAGGGCCAAAATTTCAAAATAAAGATCCAGCTTAAAGAAATCTGATGAGGACCCTATTTTGCAATGTTTTGTTTTGTTTTGTTTTGTTTTGTTTTTTTTTTTTTTTTAAAGATTTTATTTATTTATTTGATAGAGAGAAATCACAAGTAGATGGAGAGGCAGGCAGAGAGAGAGAGAGAGAAGCAGGCTCCCTGCTGAGCAGAGAGCCCGATGCGGGACTCGATCCCAGGACCCTGAGATCATGACCTGAGCCGAAGGCAGCGGCTTAACCCACTGAGCCACCCAGGCGCCCTTTTGTTTTGTTTTTTAAAAAGGTGAAAATATATTGATTTTTCTTCACACATAATTAGGCAAATTCTTAGGATGAACAAAGTCAATCGAGTGTTACTATATTTAAATATATTTAAACAAAACTGCACAACAGCAGAGTGCAATGTCCTTCTCATTACATTTGACCATCCCTAAATAATCACGGAGAGAGGAATTTCTGCTAAATTATTCCGTCTGCACTGTGGCTACCACTGGGCCCTGGTCACTGCCCCTAGAATCGGCCCGCCCACTGCAGCCTCTGGAAAGTAGAGGAAGCTGTGGCCCCACCCACCCAAGAATGGACTCCCGCGCCCCACCCCCAACATTTCCAACTTCTGATTCATAAAAGTGGCATGGATACACCTGATTGGTGCATACCAGTCACATGGCCTTAGCTTGGAGTTGCAGCCTTCAACCCCTCCTTCCCCCAGGCCAGGGTCCTGCCTTCCCCCTGAGCCCCCATTCCTTAACCCCTCACTGGCTCCTGATGTCATCCTCCTGAGCTTATCGCCAGTGGGAGAAATGCCTCAAAGGGGGATCCCCCGCCCCACAGTGACCAGGGGCACCCAGGGGGCAGCAGGAAAGCAGGGACACACTCATCATCCAGAACGATGAGGTGAGGAAGAGGGGAGACTGTTCCAAGCAGGAGATGCGTGGCAAAGGTGTGGAAGGAGAAGGAACTCCAGCCTCAGCTGGAGTGTGGGCAGGGCTGACTCTTCTAGAACCTTCTAAACCAGACGCGTCCACAGAGTTGGGCTGTTTGTTGTTTTTAATTTGATTCGTTGGCCAGCATTTAAAAATCAGGACTTTTCACATGCAACCTCGGATTTCTGGCTTCTCTTGGTAAATTGAAAGATCTGGGCCGGCCAAGAGGCAGCTGTCCCCTGAGAAGGGCCTATTCTCTCCAGTTCGTGGCAGTCGCTACCCAGCCCACCTCACTCATCATGTCACCTCCTGATCCCGAGATGTCTGAGTTTCTGACTCCCTGTTCTAAAGCTAGCCAAGGAGGAATCGGGCCCAGAGAGCTCAAACAACACTTCCAGGGTCACATAGCAACGATGAGGGTTACCGCCCTGGGACTCAAGACCCCCAGCCCTGCGCAGCACACTGAGTGCCTGCCCCGCAGAAGCCCCCCGGACCCCACCTCAGTCCTCCGGGAGCCGCTGACCCTGGCCCTGAGCCCCAGAGGCCCGGGAAGCCGTGCCGTGGGGAAGCTGGGGAAGGCCCCGTCCTGTTTAGGTTTTGTGGTCTCGTGAGTAACTGAGTGGAAAAAAACAAGCCTGAAAAGATAACAGTTACAACGAAATTAAATCAAATCAGGCTCGTGACTCATTTATGGAGCCGTAAAAACAGAAAACAAAAACAAGCTGGCTCCGGAGAAGGGAGGCCAGGCTGAGGAGGGGAGAAGTCGGGGAGGGAAAAACTAGAGCGGCAGTGGCAGCAGCCTCCTGGGACCGTAGATTACCCCAGCCGTGAGGCCCAGCGCCAGGTCCCAGTGGCCAGAGCCCGGGGGCTCTGGAGCGAGGACACCTGAGGCCCAGGGGAGGGGCCAAAGACCCAAGACGCGGGCCAGATGGCTGGTCTTGTCCTCCCAAACACCCCGGTGAGTTGGAAACCATTAGCACGCCATTCTCAGAGAAGGAAACTGTCACTCAGAGGGACCGAGGGACCAGCCTCAGATCCCACAGCCAGGAAGCAGGAGGATGAGATTCAAACCTGGTCTCAAAGCCTCTACGAGAGTCAGTCTTGCCATCTGGAAAACAGGCACCTGAGTTTCCAGGCCTGTTCCGGGGGCTTCCCTGAATGCTCCGGGAGCCCGACTGCCCCTCTCACTGTCCCGTTTGTGCAATAGCGGGGTCACATCAGGCAATGTCGAAGGAAGGCCCAGGAGCTCGGTGGGTCTGACCCAGGGGAAGTTCAAAGCATGGCTCTGCCCATTTCCCAGAAGCCTCTGCCCCCCGGGGACGTAAGAGGAGCCAGAGGCAGAGCCCACGGGAGCCCGCCCCATAGCCCTGTGACTCCCCAGAGGTCGCCCTGACCCAGGGATGAGACGGTGCCGGCAGCAGGGAGCTGGGCCAGGCAGACAAAGCAGGAGCACAGGGCTGGTGAGAGCAGGGTTTAAGGCAGCTGGGAGTGAAGGGGCACTGGGAAGTTGCTGCCGAGAATAACACCGTTCACCCCATTGGGGATGGAGTGCTTTGTATGGGTCGGGCACAGTGCTGAGTGCCTAACATCCATCCACTCATTCATTCAGCCATTCCGCAAGTCTTCAGTGAGCTCCTTCCTGTGCCAGGTGCCATGCTGGGGGACAGGAACGTAACAGTGATTGTGAGGGACATAAATGGAGCTGCGGTCCTCAGAGAAGTAGACAGACAAATAAGCAAAACCATGATGCCTCACGTACTGGTAAGAGCTACAGAGACAAACTAAGAGGGGAAGGAGGTGTCTGGGGTCAGAGGAAGCCTCACTGAACTGTGGTATTAGAGCAAAGACTGAAGGAGGAGTGAGAGCAAGCCATCTCTGGGACATGTATAGTAGGCACTGAGAATGGGAAGTGCAAAGGCCCTGGGGTAGGAGCATGCATGGCACGTTTGAGGGATAGCAAGTGGGTCAGTGTGGCAGGGGTATGGTGAATCCTCCCAACAACCAGCGGGCTGGGTACTTCCATTATCTCCCCCTACGGAAGAAGAAATTGAGGCTCAGAGAGGGGAAGTGACTTTCCCAGAGTCACACAGTCAGGAAATGGCAGTTCAGGGAACAGAGTACAAGTCAGACTGTGCATGGAGGGGGAAGTTTATGTGATAAGGCTGTGTGGCCCAGGGTGACTCCCACATTGCATGTGTCCCCCGTGTCATAACCACGGATGTGGTGATTGGGTATCCCAGCAAACTTAACATCCTATCCTCACCGGCCCGGTGCTTCTCCTTTCTCTACCCAGCCCTGGGAGCCTCAGCCCCATGCTCACCCTGCCTCCCAGGGCCTCTGACGTCTCAAGGGCTAGGTAGCCAAGAACCCAGGGAATTCATTCACATTAAGTTGTGAGGGACTGATAACAATCCCTGCTTTATTCCTATACCTGGCTTGACCTTTAACCAGGTCATAGAAGTTTTGTAGACTCAGTTTCCCCATCTGAAATAATGGGTCCACTTTGGTGGTCTACCAGGAATTGAATTGAATTGAAGATTCTTGGGTGCACACAGGGACAGGGTTTCCTGAGGTCACACAGCCAGGGAGTAAAAGAACCAGGATGACCCTAGCCTACTGACTGCTGGACAGTGCTTTATCCTGGAGCTCAGCCTGCCATCCTGTCTTCACGAGCCTCTCCTCTGCCACCACCCTGAACCTCCTCACTGCTCACAGTCCCAGGTCTTTTTGCATGCTATCCCTTCTTGGGGGTAGCAAGAGGGCGATTTCCTCCTCTCATGAAGGACAAATAAAGCAGAATCAGGGTATAGAGATAGTAAAAAGGAGGTGGAAGATACTGATACTGGCAAGGGAAGGGGGCTCTGAGAAGGCTGCTCTGAGGGGTGGCAGCCAAGCTGAGACCTGAAGGGGGTGAAGGAGTGAGTCATGTGAATACATGGCAGGTGAGGTTTCCAAGTACAGGAAACAGCATGTGCAAAGGCCCCGAGGTAGAAAGGTCTGAGGCTTATTAGAGGAACAGCAAGGAGGTCACTGGGTTGGGAAGGAATAGCAAGGGGGAGGGTGGGAGGAGATGGCGTCATCAGAAAGGTATAGGGTTTGCTGGGGGAGGGGACTACACAGGGCCTTGAGGCCTAGGGGGATGACTTCAGCTTTTACTCTGAGCAAGGTGGGAGCCCTGGGAGGTCTCTGAGCAGGGGAGGGACAGGAACTGAGCCTAAGGGGATCCCTCTGGCTGTGTGTGGAGAACAAACTGTAGGCAAGAGGCCCCCAGGTGGGGGATGCTGGTGGCCTGCACCAGTGCAGGGCACTGGAGATGGGGGTGGGGAGTGCCAATAGCACGTGTGAGCGATCAGATGTGTGGGCTACTGAGAACAAAGGGTCAGGGATGACTCCTAGGTTTGGGGGTGCATCTGGGGGATGGAGGAGCCAGTAACTGAGACAGGGATCGTTTCGGGAGAGGGTCGGGGGTAGGGTGGTGGCTGTACTGAATTGGGGGCTATTAGTCATCCCAACAGCGATGGGGAGGAAGATGGGTGAGAATCGGGTCTGGAGTCTGGGGAGACATCTAGGTTGGAGAGAAGCATTTGAAAGTCTCCAGCCTTTAGGTGAGGACAAGGACCATGTCTTTGGCCCCTGTGCCCCCACCCCCACCCCGCCTTCTGTCCTCCCAGCACCGGGCTAGCCTTGGGGAGGCCTCAGGGAGCATCTAGGGGACCCTTGAATGACTCCACGAGCACCTGCCATGCTTGGGGCCAAGCCAAGCTCTTCCTTACATGGGCTCTTTTCTTCTCACAACACACTAAAGAATAGATCCCACCAGAGGCCCATGCACAGAGCTGAGAGGGAGGGAATTTGCCCAAGATGTCCCAGCATTGAGGAAATAAAATACTGAATTGATTAATTTGAGAAGGCTGCCCTCAAAGAAAGACAGCAGGCGATGGGGGGAGCCGCCAGGGGAGAGCCCCCCTCCAGGCTTAGCAACCCCTGCTTATGACGCTGGGGCTGGGGGAAGCCAGCGGTTCCCACGTCACCCACATCCCCACCCCCAAGCCAGGGTTCTGCTGCAGTGGGTCAAACACACAAGACAGGGAGAGAGGCACAGAGTCAAAGAGAGAGAGAACAAAGACAGGGGTAAAGGGATCCAGGGAGACACAAAGACAGACGGAACTCGGGAGGGGCGGACTCATTTCCAACCCTCCTTCCCCCAGCACCTCCCCACTGACCCCCCCATTCTCTCCATCACCACCAAGTCCCTCCAGGGAAAGACGGAGCCACACCACAGACAGTCCCGGGCTGGAATCCTGGCTCCGGGGCTGCCCATTGGGTGCCATCAGACAGGGGATACCCTCTCTGCCTCCTTCTTCCCACCTGGGAAACAAGGCTGATGCTATGCAGACAGCGCCCTTGGCTGCCTGATGAGATGGAGCTGGAGCTGGAGGGGTGCTGGTGGAACCAACGAGCACCCAAGAATACTACAGGTGCCCCCTCCCTGGGCTGAGGAGGGGAGTGAGGACACACTTTCTGAAATGGGGGATCTGTGTTCCAAAAGGGGTCATTATTCATGTCTTCGTTCTTTTACCAAATATTTATTGAGCACCTACTGTGTGCCAGGTGCTGTGGGGGGCACAGGGGACAGAGCAGTGAAAAATGCAAACCAAAGTCCCTCCGCTGATGGAGTTGACGGTCTAGGTGGGGAGAGAGACAAGCAACCGACAATTAATGTACCTGCCCCAGGGGAGAGAAGGGCAGTGGCGGAAAGACATCAGGGCATGTGGGGAAGAAATGCCCCCCGGAAGGGGGCTCGTGACCATGTACTTGCTGAGGACAGGGCACTTTCACCAGATTTATCGCACAATGTCCCCAGCAATCCAGGAGATAGGTCCTCTTCTAGTCCCCATTTCCCAGGTGAGGCAATAGACTCAGAGAGGGGAAGTGACTTGCCCAAGGTCACTTCTTGAAAGGGGCAGAGCCAGAATTTGAATGGGGGGACAGTCCTGGGGACAAACAGAAGTACAGAGTCCAAGGTGGGATGAATCAACATGACTCCCGTGAGGGCGGGGGCTTGAAGGCGGGACCGTCCGGCACAGAACGAGGCTTGTGCCAGGCCTCAGTAGACAACAGGCTGAGGACTGGGGCATCTGGGTGCTTGGGCTCCCCGGCAGGACCCCAGCTCCAGCACCCACCGCAAGGTCCCCGTTAGGGTGACAGCCACACCCAGGCTCAGCCTCTGGCCCGAACTGCCTGCTGGGAACACAGAGTCCTCAGGACTAGGAGGCTCAAAATAGAAAGCTCGGAACCTGGGTCAGAGCCTGGAATGCCTGGGCAGGCAGGCCGGGCTCCGGGATCAGCCGGCGCTCTGCCTGGCCCTGGGGCTGGCAGGCCATTAGAATTGTCAGGATCCGTGGCGAGGGCCTCCGTCCCATCTGCCATGCTCCTGAAACAGTTTCCGAGATGCTAGCTCCAGGATCTCACGTACCCAAGCTCATCTCCTCTCCTGGCTCAGTCACAGACTAGCTGTGTGGCCTTGGGCCGGTCACCTACCCCGAGGGACCTCAGGGTCCTTATCTGCCAAGAACTCATAGAGTTGTTTGTTCGGTCATTCAGCAAATGTTTGTTGAGTACAGATTATGTTCTGGGCACGGTGTTGGGCGCTGGAGCTACAACAGAGAACAAAGCAGACAAACTCCTTTTTTTTTTTTTTACTTTTAAGATTTATTTATTTATTTGAGAGAGAAAGAGAAAGAGGCACAAGCAGCAGGCAGAGGGGCAGAGGCAGAGGGAGAGAGATCTCCAGCGGCCTCCCTGCTGAGCGCGGAGCCTGACCAGGGCTCGATCTCACGACCGCAAGACCATGACCTGAGCTGAGGAGTCAGTCACTTAAGCAACCGAGCCACCGAGGCACCCCAAAGCAGACAAAAGTCTTGTGTCCTTGTGGATACGTAAAATGTGTAGTTGTTAGATGGCGACGGGCAGCCCGGGGGAACATGACACAGGAAAGGGCAGGTGGAATTCTGGGTAGGGGATGGAAGGGGGGCATCCATGGAGGCTTCGAACGAAGAAGACATTCGAGCAGAAACCTGAAGAAAGAGATGGAGGTAGAGTAGGGATGGAGCAGAGACCAGCGTGAGCTTGGACTATTTCGGAGACTCAGAGGAGGTCAGTATAGCTGGGAAATGAGTGAAGAGGAGGAGAAAGAAGAGGCGGTCAGATGACAGAGGACCTTGTGGCTCAAGGGGAGAACTTGAGGACCGATCCTCAAAGCGCTGGGTGTACAACCCAGCAGCTGAGCCACAGTTCTAAAGGACCCCTCTGGCTAAGTGTGAGGAGGGAATTTCTAGGGGGGGGTGTTCTCGATGGAAGCTTCCGTGCCGCGGTGGGCGGGTGGCGACGGTGGCACTGGAAGCAGAAGGAAAGACGTGGAGGCCCCTCTGGGCCACAGGAGGCCCAGCAGGAAGTTGGTGGTCAGGCAGCCCAGCCTGGGAGGCTGACTGGTTTGTCCAGCCTGAAGCCTACGACCCCCACCCCCACCCTGTGTGGGCCTGTGGCAGCCCCAAGGCTGGGAAACGTGCCTGGAATGTCAGCCATGAGGCCCAGGGTCGGACAGTGCCCGTGGGACCCGCCAGTGGCCGGGTGAGCACCAGGGCCACAGCCCTGCCCACACATGGAATCTCCTGGGCCCACTGACCAGGGTAAGTGGTAATTACAGGCGTTGGCACAGAGGGGGAGGGGACCACAGCCAGAGCCTCCCCCACAGCCACCCCATTTATTGAGCACCTATTTTGTGCTGAGTGCTCACCACACACCATCCCATCGCCTTGGCACCCTGACCATGTGCCACTGGGACCTCCGTGTGACCTTTCCTGCAGACAGGGAAGCAGACTTGCCAATGGTCCCACAGCACAAGGCACACAGGAGTTGAGGATTAACACTTAGAACCCCAAATCAGGCTGCCAACAAACTGCTCCAGAGACCAGGGTGAGTCAGGAGAAAGCTCTGGAATGTGAGTCCCTGGGGCTTTCTCTGGGCCTCAGACCCCTCATCTGTCATTCATTCATTCACTCATTCATTCATTCACAAGTGTTTACTGGGACCTGCTCTGTACAGGCACCGTGCTGGGAGCTGGGTGTACAGCAATGAATAACAGAGGCAAAACTCCCCGCCTGAGTGATGGCAACATTCCAGTGGAAGAAACCAGTCAAGAAGTCAAATAAATAAGCAGAGCAATTTTCTAGAGTAAGCTCTAAGTCCTAGAAGAAAATGAAACAGCATGAGCTGATAGAAGGGAGAGCTAGCCAGGGAGGGCCTCTCTGAGGGGTGACTTTGGAACCGAGGCCCGACTCACCTCATGAGGAGAGCTAAGGAGAGAATATTCTCCAGGCCAGAGGGGAAAGCAAGTGCAAAGGCCCTGCGGCAGCAGCATAACGGGCATGTTCAGCCACAGGCAAGAGGCCAGTGTGGCTGCAGCTGAGCCAAAAAGGGGAGAGAATGGGTGGGCTGGGGTGGGAGGAGGGAGTTAAGTTAGAAAGAGCTTCAGGACAGGGGAGGCGGTCCCCTGCTGTAGACTCTGGTTTCTGCTCCGAGTGCAGTGGGAACCATGGAAGCTTCTGGTCAGGGAAGGAACAGCATCTGTTTTGGTTTCTAAGGGAATCCCTCCGGTTTAAGAGGCTAAGAGTGGAGGCAGGGAGATGAAGAGAGAACTGCAAAGGTCCCAGTGGGAGAAGGCAGTGCTGGCCCAGGGTGGGGCAGTAGAGGGGGACCCTTGGACACTTGGATGAGCTCGCAGACAGACCGACCCTCGGACAGCAGAGAGAAATCCAGGTCTGGATCCTGGGCCATCAAGTGGCTGGGGCTTCCATCACTGTAGTGGGGGAGACCCAGGTTTGTGGTGGGGGCAGGATCCCTTCTGGGCATAAGGCCCCACTCAGGGTAAAAGAGGGGCCCCGAGTCCCCCCACCCTGCCTCAAGCAGGGGGTCCCATGGTCAGATGGCCCCAGAAATGAGGTGTTATCGACCTGTGGGAGCCCTGAAGACAGAGCTCCCTTGAGCAGCCCAACCTCACCCCAGAGTGGGCAACCTTACTGCTCTTTGCTCTGCCCTGAGCATCCCACCAGGCTCCCCAGAATCTTAGAGGGTGGCGGTTAGGAGCAGAACAAGGTTCTACATCCTTCTCACCTGCTGCCTCCCTGGCCAGCCAAACAGGGCCGAGGGGGACTCATGGCCAGTTCTTCCTCCACATCTTCATCCAGCCCATTCCCTTTTACCCTCTTCCCCTGCCTACGTACTTCTAGACTCCTGCTGCTCCCCCCCCCCACCCCTAAAGCCTTCAGAGATAGCACTCAGTGTCCCTCATGGGACTCCCAGCTAAGAACTCGGCTCTGGTCCCCATGACGCCAAACTCCCTGTCCATCTCATCATCACTTAGTTCTCTGATTCTAAGTTCCTGTTTCATAGA
Source organism: Mustela lutreola (assembly GCF_030435805.1). NCBI lineage: Eukaryota > Metazoa > Chordata > Mammalia > Carnivora > Mustelidae > Mustela > Mustela lutreola. The sequence continues at coordinate 10,885,796 of NC_081298.1, forward strand.
TGGAGGAACTGAGGGTCTAAGAGAGGGGGCAGGTTCCCAAGGTCACAGACAAGGCAGTGGCAGTGCCAGGATTTGAACGCAGATCTAATTGCTAAGCTCTTCCTCCCCACGCCGCGCAGCTGCTAGCTTAGGTGGGCAAAGACAAGGCTTGGGACTCAAGCATTTGATTTGGGAGGTGATCCCAGGAACACCAGTAGAGAATGAGGAAGTGAGACAGGAAGGGAGGTGAATAGGTCGCCTCTGTGGGCTCAGCCTCCAGGAACCTCTGGGAGAAGGAGGAGAACATGCGTCTGTATTGTCCCAACCCAGGGTGAGTGCTGATTCCCACCTCCCCCGGCTAGCGTCTCTCATGTCTGCCCCACACTCTTTAGCCAGGACCACAGTCACAAGTGTGCCCTCCCAGGTGGACATGGAGAGAACCCGGTACGGTGACCATCCCAGGGGTGTCTTCCATCCGCCTCTCTTCCCACACTGCTTCTGAGCCAACAACAGAAACCGGAGAAACTGAGCTGGAACCAACGGGGAAACTGAGGCCCAGAGGGGCTGCCCACATGCTACAGGCTGCTCGGTGGGAGAGTGGCTGAATGGACTTCCCTTCTGGGCAGCCTGACTTCTGGAACAGTACTGGATCTGGGTCACAGACGACGACCCGCAGGACCCCGCTGAGCTGTGTGACCACGGGCCGGCCCCTTCACTTCACAGAGCCTCAGTGTCCTCATCTGAAGAAAAGGGTCATTAAAACAAAACAACAACAAAAAACTACCTCCCAGATTTCTGTGGGGCTTTGGTGGGACACCAGCTCTGCGGGGCTTAAAAGAGCACATGGCAGACACTAGGTGCTTATGTAAATATTTGTGTTTTAAGGAGGTCATGCCTGGCGCACAGAAGCCACACAGTAAATGGGAGCCATTGCCACCACTTGTCATTTTTGCTTAAGGCCCTTTCCGTAACGGCCAGAGCCCAGGCCAGCCCCCAGCACGGACGAGATGCTGGCTGAGTGACCGCCCCAATTTCCTGGGTCCTCCAGCCTCTTGCTTATGGCTGCCAGCACTTTGGAGAAGCAGAGGCAGAGGAAGGGGCCGGGGCCTCGGCCAGGCCTGCGAGCGGTAACTGCGGGTAGTGACCCCGCCTGAGAGGCCCCTCTTCAGCCGTCCACCCATCCACCAGAGCCGCCTGCCCATTCCACGCAGGGGACGCCTTGTCTTGCACAAGACAGGAAGAGGGAGGCCCGGGGTGGTGGCGGGTGACGCCAGGACCCCATGTCCACCCGCTGCAGACAGGATGGGCAAGGGAGGCCCCCGCCAGGCTTCCTGTGTGCTGAGTGCTCTGGGCAGAAAGGAGAAGTGGTGTCCGGGGTCACAGGGAGATCCGGGCAGCACCTTCCGCTCCCCGGCCCAACAGTTCCACCCGCTGTCCCTGATTCAGGGGCCTGGAGTTCAAATCCCACCTCTGCCATCTCCCAGCTGCATGACTTTGGACGATGTAGCTCAGTGCCTCTGTGTCCAGGCACCGCTAGAGAATAGGGAAGCCTTGCCTCCAAGCCTCCCAGCCCTTGTGGGGCGGGGGGGATGTCATCACCATGCCCCCTTGACTGATGCAGAACCCAAAGCCATAGGCTGTTTTCGAGCAACATCTATTACACTTAAAGATTCAGGGGCATGATGGGGAAGGACAGCCCTGAGACCCAGTGCATGCTGGAGACACAACCATCAAGCCAGTGTGATCCCATATCCTCAGTCCTGGGCCCACAGCAGGCATTACTAATCAATTATGATTCTCCCTCCAGGGAGCCCAGAACCCTGCTCAAGAGAGCTCTCCAGGCACTGTCAAATCAAGCACCTGGGACCTGAGTGAGTAAGGACAGCATGTCTGCCTGCTCTATCCCAGTGCCGGGCTGAATCAGAGGGATGCTCCCAAGAAAGGGTCCGCCTTCCGGCAAGCTACCTTCAGATGGTTCTCTAGAATCAGGGACCTGGAAACAAATCTACTCCTGCCAGCCCAGACTCTCAGGGCCCCCACCTTGGGGACAAACCTGATCTGAAGAAGGCATCTGCGGAAAAAGCCTCTCCCCAGCAAGGTCGCCAAGTGTTTTATGAACAGCCCATTGGGCTGGAACAGAATCACAGGGGGACCACAGCAGCAGGGAAACTAAGTCACAGAAAAGGCTGGGTCTGGGCTGGGGCAGGGGATGGGGCCGGGAGGGGGAAAAACCAGATCACCAGCATCCTGGGGGCTCTGCCAGCAGCACCAGGGAAAATCCAGTGACCTGAAGCCCCACGGTGCGGGAGGACTGTGGGGAAGGAAAAATGAAACCGAATGCAGAGCCCTGGGCCCCCCACCAGCCCTGGCCATCCAGCTCCAGTTCGCTGCCCCCACCCTGGTCCAGGCCGCCATCACCGCTCACCTGGAAGCCCGCGGATGTTTCCAACCTGATCGCCCTGCTTCACCCTGGCCTCCTACACAACCTTCCCACGTGGCAGCTGGAGAGATCCGCAGTGTAATCCTGACCAAGTTGCTCCCCTGATTCAACCCCCCGGCAACCGTTTAGGATAAAATCCACATGACCGTCCCTGGCCTCCAGCCCCGGACATCTGGCTCCTGCCCCCGCCAACACCACCTCCTTCTTTTCCTGTCACTCACCTCCCCAGAAATATGAACGTCTTCCTGTTCCTAAAATGAGTCAATCCCGATTCCCACCTCCAGAACTTTGCTTGCTGTTCCCTCTACCTGTAACACCGTTCCCCCCTATCTTTTCCCTTGGTGGCTGCACCTCCATCAGGACTCCATAAATGCCACCTCCAGCCCCAAAACAGCCCCCCAGCCCCTTCCAGGGGGGGTTCTCCCATCCCCCTCCCTACAACACCCCTCTGCTTATGTCTGTGTGGCATGGACACGCATCTGGAAGGACCTCCTTATTTGTTGGTCTCTCTCTCCCACTGGAATGCCAACTCTACAAGGGCAAGCATCATATCCACCCTGGTCATGGCTATGTCCCCAGCACCTGGCACACAGTAGGTGCTCAATAGATGTTTGTTGAAAGAGACTGAGAGGAAACGGCTTCAATCATGTAGGAGGTTCTCAGGGAATCTTCAGAGACCATATTCACAGTCTCTCTCTGGGAATGACAGGTCGGTCCCCTCGGGTGCCAGGCCCCAGCCAGCGCATACAGCTGGCGAGGATTCTGATTTCAGTGGGCTAGAGGATCGACTCGTGATGTCTGCCACGGGGCAGGCAGGGTTGGGGTGGGGGGTGCCTGCTGGCATGTGTGTCTGGTTTGTTCATTGCTGTCTCCACAACACCCAGGACAAGGCCTGGAACACAGCGGGTGCTCAATAAATATTTGTTGAATGTCGAATACACGGGTTCTTTACCTAATTGGCTACTCCTTTCAGAAAGAAAAACACCTTTAGCTCATTCAGCTGACACCCATCTCCCAGACAATCAGTGAGGCCCACCGTGTGCTAATCCTGAGAACAGGCAAGGGCGAGGCTCTGATCCTCTAGCTGCAAGAGGAGGAGGAAGCCCAGCTAATGAGGCTCGATCACAAGGTCACCCAGCTGGGTTCAGCTGACCAGAAAGTTCTTCAAGATCCCACTCGTCATCCACGCCCCCCCATCAGGCATCCCTAGCCCCCTCCCTAGGGTACAGGGGATGAGGTCAGGCAGCCTCTGCTTCCCTTTTGGGGCATGCCACAGGGCTGTGGTTCAACGGAAGCAGGGCTCTGGCCCATCCCAGGCACAGGCCTCTGAGGGCCTCACCCTCCCCATTCCCAACCCAGACTCTTCCCAGCTGACTGTGGGGCGCCGGTTCCTTGTTCCTCTTTTCTCCGGGCAGGAGGAAGCGGGTGGGGCCATGGGAAGATCCACAGACTCAGTTTCCTCATCTGACAAGTGGGCTCAACCCTGGCACCTTCAGAAGCTAGTCTTCAGAAGTGGTAGAGATTCAAAGAGAACATTCATGAAAGATGCTGAGCCAGGGCATGCCAAGTAGTCAGGTGAGAAGGCAGAGGTAGGCAGAGGTGCCTCGTGACCCATCTCCCTGCTCAGACTTTCCCAAGGCTCTCCGTTGCTCTAAGCCAGGCTGCTCTCCCTCTGAGGAGAGCCTAGCACTCAGCCTTCCCTACTCCCCATTCACCCCTCACCTCACAGCTCCAGCTACAAGGTCTTTTAGATTCACCTACGGCTCTCTTCCGTCCCACCCCAGGGCCTTTGCACTAGCTGTGCCCACTTGCTAGAATATTTGTTCCTCCCTTTCTCATCTACTTGGTCTCTATCACCCTTCAGATCTCAGCTCAGCAACTTCTAAGAAGTCTTTCTGACCTCCCCAGTCACATCAACCTGCCTGCCCACTGTAGACCTTCCTCACTTTGTACCTCTCAGTCACAAATCGATATTTCTGAGAGTGATTTGGTTAATGTCCATCTCCCACAGCAGACTATGAGCAACTTGTGGGCCGGGATCGTCACCTCCCCAGCACCCGCACAGAGTAAGTGCTTCACTAATATTTGCTGAATGAATGAATGATAAAGCACAGAATGAAGAGTACAACGGACAAGTCACACCCCCAGACACCCCCTCCCACATCTGGCTTTGGCCTTGGGCCCTGTGCTATCCCTGCCTGCCCAGACCCCCTCCCCCAGGACAGCTGCTTCAGCCTCCCTGTTCCTTGTCCCCAAAGCAAGACCTTCCCCACCTTTCACAGCCTTACTTTCCTGGATGGAAACCAGAGACATGGCCCTTGATCATGGGCTGGGTTCCCCTGAGCCTGGTATTCCAAGGATGGGCCTTGGGGTCACCCTGGAGAAGAGGTCTAGGCCAGGAGCCCCCCCATTCCCAATACCAACCAGAATAGCAGCCCCCCTCTTAATTATGTTATAGTCAGGGCAGCCACAACTTAGGTACTTTGACAAGAATTTGATTACACATGCTCAGCAAAAACTAAAAAGACAGTCTCAGAGAGAAAAGAGCCGATTGATGGTGGATATGCCAGGAGGGGGAGGTATGGGTTAGTTCCCCCACAGCCTGAGTCTGCTCAGATGCAACTCTGTTTCTACACCATGGCCCCCAGAACACTGGCCAGGCCTCCCTTGGGCGGGACTCAACGCAGAGGGGATTGGCGGGCTGAAGTTGTGGAAACTGTACATCCGCCTCGGTTGGGGAGGGCTGTGTCCTTCCTGTGGAATCCCCAAGGGGAACTTGGCCGTGGCCGATTTCCACCTTACAAGTCAGCTTTACAGCCTGCACTTGGGAGACGTGGGCCACTTAGGATCTTCTGTTGAACAGTGGGTACCACTGCTCAGAAAAAAAAGGAAAAACATTAAACCATTGGTCAAGATGTCCCCACAGGGAGCACTGAAGGTGGGCTGAAAGTTCCTACAGTCCATTCCTGCCCAGTATCACCTCTAGGCTCCCGAAGGCTGTGTTGCCCTCTGCTCTGGACAAGGTGGAAGCTCCAAGATCCTCTCCCCACTGCCTGGGACTCTCCCCTGCCCCGAGGTCCAGGCAGCATCCCTCAGCCAGGAGTTGCCTCTAGAACCAGACAGTATCCCCGCGGTCATCTCTGGGAGATGATCTTGCCAAGACGGCCGCCAAGCCCAGTGTTTTGTGCACCGCCTGTGCGCCAGGCCCTGTGCCGAACAAGACTAGCTCCTTGCTAGAGCTCCCCTTCAGGGTGGACACAAGACGCTGAAAAATACGAACACATAGAGGATGGCAAGTGCACAGCAGAAAGACGAGGGCAGGATGGAGAATGGGGGAGGGGCTGCAGCAGGGGCTGGTCTGGGAGGCCTCTCTGAGGAGTCAGGCCTAAGTGAGGAGAGGGAGCAGGTCATGGAAAGATCCAGAAGAACAGTGTTCCAAGGAGAGGAACAACAACGACGAAGGTGGGGAAAGTGTGAGGGAAAGTGGGGTGTTGTTTACGAGGGAGTGAGAGTCAGCGTGGCCAGAAAGGAGGGGGGAGGGGTGGGGAGGAGAGAGGCCCATCCTGCAGGGGCCCATGAGGTGGGCTTTTCTGGAGGCGGGTGGGAGCCTTGGGAGGCCTCTGAGCAGGGCAGCAGTGGGAATGACTGAGGCTCTCACAGGTCCCTCCGGAAGTGGTGAGGGTGGACGCAGGGAAGGGTGAGGAGGGCGGCCGAGGAGGGGGACGTGGGCAGATTCTGGGCCCCGTTGGAAGGTAAGGCTGACGGGGCTGGAGAGAGCGAAGTGGGAAACAACTCCGGGATCTGGGACCGGATGGCTGGGTGGGCCGCAGTGCCATTCTCTCGGGGGGGGGGGGGGTGGGCAGAGGGGAACATGGCTGGCTAAGTGATAGCCATGTCTCTGATTGGAAAACTGAGCAAGACAGAGAGAGACGTGGGAGGGAGAAGAGGCTGGGCTCAGGTAGTCCAGGAACAAGGGACCCCATGCGGCTGAGCTCACCGGGCATAGGCGGGTGAAGGCAGGAGAGGGCTCCACCTCACCTCAAGGGCCATTTGTGAGGCCCGAGGAGAACCGGGCAGGGAGGAAGAGGAGACAAGAGAGCTGGCACCACCGAGAGAACAAGCCAGAGAAGGTCCGGCACATCTGGGCCCGCCGGCGCAGTCCAGAGGGGAAATGATTGACGGCAAGGCTGGAACTGGCGGCCAGCCTGGCTGTGGCCCCATCACCCTCAGAGCCGCATTCTTTGGGGGCAGCCAAAGAGGCTGAGTCCTGATTGATCGAAGTCAGCCATAGGAACTCCTTTCTGGTTTAACGGTGGACATGTGACTCCATTATCACACTGTCACAGGGGAAGTCTACTGGGACATTTAGGAAATATTTTCCTGCTTGATAAAAGAGTGAGATTCTGGATGAGAAAAAATCCCTTTTCTGCCCACCCCCTTCCCTTCCTAATTAAGATGTGGGTTATATGGGATGTGACTTCTGGTGCCACAGCAGCCACCGGGGCCCATGAAGAAAAGAGAAGTGAAAGAGATACCAACTAGAACCCAGATAATGGATCCCAGAATGGCCCCATATCCAGACTTCTTGTTGTAAGATTTACTTCAATGTCATACCATTCCAAGCATGGAAGATGGCCTCATTGGGACAAGAGGAAACTGGGAATGAACGCTGAGACAGGGGAGAAAGTGGAGAGAGGGTGGGAATGAGGGGGCTGTAAAGGAGTCTCTTAGGATTTCATCTGGAGCAGCAAACTCCTGGGGAAAAGCAGTGTAGCCTTATAGACATCCAGATACTCACCTAGAAGACTAGGATGCCATGGATAGTCACACCCAATGTACACATGAGAAACTGAGGCACAGGGAAATCGCGAGTGGCTCAAGGCCACACGGCAGAGGCAGACGGACTCATGGACCCCGTCACGCTCATTCCCTCCCACGCAGGTCCTTCGGCCTCACCTTGCTCATCTGTTCATAGGGATGCAAAGGGCAGGGGACCTTCCTGAGGTGTCGTGAGTCTCAAAGGTCCCTGAGGCACTCAGCAAAGCCGCTGAGCAGTGGTGGGCACTCAGCATGGAGGCCCAGGGCCTGGGTGCACGGCAGGCCCCACAGGTGTGAGTTCCCGTGTCTGCAAACAGTGGAGGCTCCACGAAGGGAGCGCCTACCGTATGGCGGGCACATTACCAATCCTGGGCATAACATTGACTCACGTCATCTCCAAGAGGCCTCCTCCACGCCCCAGCCCCTGGCTCCCCAGGCCCCATGAGCAGTGAGCCACCAATAGGGAGCACTAACTCCCCACTGCAACCCCACTGCATTCCCTCCACCTTTGCTTGCATGCCTCTTGGGACAGGCAGCTCACTCTTCCTCAGAGAATCCGGGCCTGCCCCCAACAAAACTCTTTGTCCCTGTGTGGCCCTAGGCAAGTGCCAAGGACCTCTCCGGGCCTCCCTTTCCATGTGTGTAAAAGGGCATTCACGAGAGTCCCGCCTCCTGGGCTGGTGGTGAGGATCCAGGAAGGTCTTGCTCCTGCAGTCCTGGAGAAGCACAAAGTCTGGTGGCTAGCCATTACTGCTGCCTGCGGCTGACCCTGCCTCCTGCCTCCCGCCGGAGCCCTGGGTCTGTCAGGTTTGGGAGCCCACGCGGCAGGTGTGTCCCTAGGTCCTGACCCAGAAGCTGGAGGAGAGGGAAGGAGTGCTGAGTCTCCAGGCCCAGAGCCTAGCCCCGCAGCCCCTGGCTCCGACTCACACCCACCCGGGGCCACCACCGTCTCTGAGAACCCATTGTTCCTGTCTGGCTCCACTCCAGGGTCCTGGCCCCACCCAGGCTCCCGCTTCCCTCTAGTACACCCCCATCATCCTCGGGGCTCAGGCCTCCCTCCAAGAAGGTGCCAGGAGTGGCAGCAACTGAACAATGGGAACACAAGTTCGAATCCTGCTCTGCCACATCCCATCTGTGTGACCTTAGGCACATCACCTCCCCATGCCTCAGTTTCCTCATTTGTGAAATGCGGTGTCAGGACCTCATAGAGCTGTACTGAGGATTCTATGAGTTTGGGGATGGCAGAGTGCCCGGCATGTAGGAAGCCTCAGGGAACATTAGTCCACTTCCTCTGCTCCCCCAGGCCTAGAGGACAGAGCCAGGAAGAACAGATGCAGGGGTAGGGAGAGTACACAACTGGCCTTGAAGCTAGGATGCCATGAGCAGAGCACTGGATAAGGAGTCCAAGGCCAGGGTCCTGGCTTTGACCCTGCTGTGTAACCTCTGACAGGCTGTGAACATCTCTGAGCCCCAGAATGAGGGGGAAAAGAGGCTGGGATCTTCCCTTTTCTGTAGGAAGTGGGGGGAAGGGGCAGGGGGCTTGCAGCCAAGTTTTCTTTTCATTTTTTTCTTTTCAGCACAAAGGGCTTGAATGAAAACCAGCTGCAGGGACAGAGAATCCTATTGTGAAGGCACCTGAGATTCCTGGGCAAGCGGAAGGGGCAGCATTCTGGGTGTTGGGCTGGGTAAGCAGAAGCCAGGGTATCAGCCAGAGACACGCGGGGACTGGTGGGCGTCTCCTCCCTCTCCCTCAACGTGCTCACCTGGGCGTCCAGGACCCTCCCTCAGGCATCTCCTGCTCAGCCACAGTTTCTATGTGCAGACATGGGTAGACCGTCTTATCTCTGTTTCCCCATCTGCAAAATGGGTACACCAACAGTACTTTCCCTCCAGGTAGGAGTAGGTATGTTGTGACAGTCTCAGGGCAGGCTCCTCGGCCAGACAGTCTTGGGCCTGATACTGGCTCTGCCACTCACTCATTGTGTGACTTGGGGTAAGCCACTTTAAACTCCCTGTGCCTCGGTTTCCCCAGCTGGGAGATGGAAACACTAACAGTACTTAGCCTGCTGGACAGATGAACTGCAATGACTCAGCATGGAGCCCGGAGCATGGCAAATAATAACAGTTATTACTGCTGTTTTTCTTCTTCTTATTGTCACATGAGCTCGACCTGCTGAGCAGCCCCCCTGCCCCCGTCTCAGAAAGCCCTCATTCTTTTGAGTACTCGTTCATCTCAACAATTCCGTCATGTGTTTCTTGGGCACCTACTATGGGCCAGTCTTGGTGAAGCCAACATCCTGGGAGAAGAAAGAGGTTAAAGTCAGGACTGGTATGGGAATGGCTTGGGACATGATCTAGGTGCTCAGAGATACCAACCACCCAACACCTGGCCTCCCACGGCTCCACGCTGGGATCGTGCTGGGCTCTGGGGGGGGCAGCTCTCATCTGGGTGAGGGTGGGAAATGGACACGTGGAAGAAACAACAGCCTGTGATGGAGCGGGCCCCAGGTGGCCTCAGGAGCCAGAGGAAGTCAGGGTGGGCTTCCTGTAGGAAACGGTTATGAATAAAAACATATATTGAGTATTATTATGTGCCAGGCACTGTTCTCTTCACAACAGTCCTTCGCAGAGGGTTTTCTTCTCACATACTCATTCTGTGGGTAAGAGTCTAAAACCAGAGAGGTAAGATAGCCTGCCTAAGGTCACACAGCAAAGACATGATGGAGCTGAAATTCAAACCCCATAGTCTAACTGAATCCCCGCACTGCTCTCCAGACAGTGCTCTCCGGCCTCCAGGTCTCGGGACCCAGTTGTCCCCTCTGTGCATCTCCCCTGGCAGAAAATCATCTGAAACCTCCCCCTCCCAATCCCAACCCCCCTCCCAACCCTGAAGGCCGGAGCCCTTGACACAGGGAGAAAGAGGTGAGAGCAGACGACAGGTGTCACCAGCACAAACTCCTCAGAGGCAGAGCCTGGCCCGTGTCATCCCAGTAAACAGAAGGAAGGGACAGACCTCTTCCGAGGCCTCCCTGCACCCCTGCTCACTGGATTCTCATAACAACTCCCTGTGAGGTCAGCACCGGGGCAATCCTCACTTCCCAGAGGAGAAGCTCGAGGCAAGGAAGCCCGGAGACCCGTGTGATTCCAGACCCTGCTGAAGAAATGAAGGCAGCAACGGCCAAAGTGACCTGTGGAGCCTCAGTTTGCCCCTTTGTGAAATGGGGGTGACCCAAGACCCGCCTTGGGGGACTTTGGGGAGGAGCACGGTGCAAATAGACCCGTTCCCCTGGGGCCTGGCTGGCGGTTCTCACCGCCACCATTACGGCTGCGGTAGTACCACGCCCTGGCAGGCCTCTGAACCCCTGTACCTGCAGTTCTTCCTGTAATGAAACCCGCCTGCCCGCGAGACCTCAGCGAGGGGCCCTGATCACTCACTTAATTATAATCTTTGGGGAATGGAGAACACCCCCCTGGAGGTGCTGGAGAAGCCGCCGGCGTGGCTCCGGCCTGTGGGGGGTAACCTGACGCCCCTCGGCCAACCCGGCTCCTAGGTCTTTGTCTCAGTCCTGCCCAGATTACTCTATTTTTCCAACCCCAAACCAGGGTTGGCATGAACTCAATGCTCAGCATTGTCCTGGGACAGGCCCTCCCAGGGCCCCCAGGGCCAGGCCTCATCCTTCCTCCAGCTGGGGATCCGGCCCCCAGGAGGCGTCTCAGGAAATCAGAAACCCAGCAGGGCCAGCTGCGGCGGCCTCCCGTGTGCCGGGTCCTAGGCTTCTTGCCTGTCACCTCATCAAACCTTTACCACTTCACTGCAGGAGGGGCTCGCTGTGCGCCCGTTTTCCAGAGGGAAAGACTGAGGCCACGGGAGTCACAAATGCCAACCCCAGTTGATGGAGGCAGAATTGGCAAAGCCTGGGTCAGGCTGACTCAGGATGCTTCCCCAGGAGGGGGTCTGGGTACCCTGGACCTATAGCTGGAACCATGCATCAGGGCTTTTCTGCGGTCGTTATGTCCCTTCCGCAGGAGGTCCTCCGGGGATCCCGACCGGGTAAAGATGCAAGAAGGCTGGATCGTGAGGCAGAAGGCATCACGGCTAAGGGCTCAGATTTCACAGCAGCTACTCCAGGTTCAAGTCCAGTTCTAGGCCCTGCCTTGCACAAAGCTTTGCTCCTCTCTGAACCCCACTTTCCAAAGCCATAAAACTACATGGGGCGGGGATACAGTCATCAGTTAGGGTGAAACACTTAGCGGGTACGAAGTGCTCCATTACCGGGAGCTTAAAAACCAGAGCTTGAAAATGGCAAAGGTTGTGGGCAGACACGCAGCAGCTGGGAAAAGAGAACCCAGACGGCAGGAGAGCACCCCCCTACCCCGTGTCACCCACAGTCAGGGTCAGAGCTGAAGACTGAGCAGCACCAGGGACTGCTGCAGCCCACCCCCCCTGCAGGTCGGGGCAGCTGGTGGCCCGCCCTCCTTTGCTCCCGGCAGATCGCCACCTTCCCCAGCCCCATCTGTGCCTTGTGCCTCTGAGGCCGACCTGGAGGGATGCCACCAGCCCTGCTCTGGGCTTCCTGTGGGGTTCCCTGAATGGAGGAGATGGGAGGGCTGTAGGAGCCCTCTCTGCACTGCACCCCTGCCCCCCAGGCTGGAGCTGTCCTTCCCCAAGTTCTCAGCCCCTGCCAGGGGGGCCTCTCTCTGCACCCCGTCTCTGCAGATACCTGCGTCCCACCGATGCCACTATGCACCTTTCCTTCATCGGTTCCCTTAACCCTGCCCATGCCTTTGAAAAGAGTCACTTTATTCAATTTTCCTGGAGCTATCGATTTGAGAGCCCTGTTTCCCTACACCCCATAGACTACAGATCTGAAATCAATAGGGCAAGATGTTAGCGTTTGACTAAGCTGGTGATGGGGACCTGAGGCTCTTTATAACCATCTCCTGTGACGTTCCAGGGGTTGCGGGACTTCCTAAAGGAAGAATGAGCAGAGGAGACAAAGCACATTCAGCAGCCAGGAGACTCAACCGGGATCCCGGCTGAGGGCTCTCAGGTCATTGGAGCTCAAGGGGTCCATCAACCAGTCCGGCCACTTCTCCCTCCTCCTGGGTCCTCTTCTCCTTTCCCCCTTGGCTCAGCACCTCCCTACAGGAAATGAGAATCACATTTGCACAGGGGCCCCCAAGCAGGACCTCTGCACCCCCACAAGGATGATTCTGGCTCCTACTCAGGTCCCAGCCAGAGAATGAGCAACACTGAGGAAATCTGGCTCCCATGGGGGACCTCACAGTCCGTGGGGGCTCAGGGGGGTAGGGACACCCTAGAGAACATCCACTCCCCCAAGTTCCCGTCGACCCCAACCTCATCTTCCCCATCTGATCAGGCTCCTGCCCCGTCCTTCTTGCAGAGAGGAGTTTGGGGAGGGGGCTGGTCTGTTGCTGTTTTTTGGGTTTTGTGGGTTTTTTTACATCTACATACACAATTACTCAATCTGTAACTCGTCACACATGCCTAAATGGAATCGTTTTGTGTGCACTGTTTTCATCTGGCATCTGGCCTTCCTTTTTCTCTTTTCCTTTCTGCAAAAGCCTTCTCTCTCCCTGTGTTGACAGTTGAGAATAGTTTTTCACATATTTTTCCGTAAGCATGAAAATCCCGTACAGACGATGCCTGGACAAGGGGTCTCTTCATCTGTCATTTCTTTCACAGATCAGGATCGCATTGTACACCCTTTCCAGCATCTTGCGTTTCTCGTTTAAGAATCTCCGCACAAACAAGAATTCTCCTCGACTGTTCATGGTGGCGGTATTCAAAAGGCGCAAACAACCTACAGGCCCATCAACAGATGAATGCGTAAACATAATGGGGTCTGTCCACACAATAGAACATTATTTGGCCATAAAAAGGAATGAAGTACTGACTGGTACATGCTAATTGGAAAAAGCCAGACCGGAAAGGTCATATATTGTATGATCCCATTTATAGGAAATATCTACAGTAGATAAACTCAGTAGACATGGGAAGCAGACTGGTGGTCACAGGGGTGGGGGAGGGCGTGCTGGGGGCAGCTGGATGAGGAGCGGAGTGTTTAGTGGGTACAGGGTCTGTTCAGAGATTGATGAAAATGTTTTAGAACTAAATAAGGTGGTATGTACACTGCGAATGTACTCATGTCCCCAAACTGCACACTTTAAAACGGTTAATGAACTCCTTAAGGACTAATTACAGTGGTCACTTTTTCATTATGTGAATTTCACTTCAATTTTTAAAATATGAAAAATATAAACGTATATATTCTCCTCCCTTTTGAACCAAAGGTAGAAGACTACACACACTGAATTCTACTTTGAACTCTTTCAACTAAAAATAAATCCTAGAGAAAAAGATGCCTGTGTGATAAAAAATGTTTAAAAACAAACAACTTGAGCTACACAAGTCACCAGGGAAAACTGCGAACCATTCTTAGCTGTATAGTAAGTAGTCCATGGTGTGGACAGACCAGAATGGTGTCGCCCATTTCCTCAAAATGATGCACGATGAGTTTTTATTTTGGTTTGTCTGGGGGTTTTTTGTTTGTTTGGCCTGGGACAGGGGGAGTCTCTGGACACATGTAAGCAACAGGCACTTTACAAACAGGGTTTTATTTTGCCCTTACTCCAATCCCCATATTTTCTCCCATTTTTTAGATGGGAAAACCAAGGCCCAGAGAGGAAAAGGCTAGGAAGTGACTGAGCCAGAACTCCAAAGCCAGGCCTGTCTGACCTCAGAGCCACATAGCCCTAGGCCCACTCCTTGCTGGGGACACAGCAGGGAGCCACATTGACCCAGGCACCTGCTCTGGGGAAGCTGACATTTTGGTGGGAGACACAGACAGGAAATAAGATGAATCAGGAAGCTATGTGGTCTATTGCGGGGTGCCAAGATTACAGGGAGAAATAAAGAAGAGAAGGGGAGAAGAGGCAGCAGGGAGATTAGATTTTTAAATAGGGCAGTCAGGGAGGGCCTCAATGGGAAAGGGACATTTGGGCAAAGACCCAAAGGTGGTGAGGGAGGGAGTCCTGTGGTTTTCATCCATTTGGGGAACAGTGTTCAGGGCAGAGGGAACAGCAAGGGCAAAGACCTAGAGGCAGGGAGCTACAAGGAGCTGGGTGTTGCCAGGGCAGGAAGGGAAAGAGGGAAGGTCAGACCACAGAGGGCTTGTAGCCCAGCCACCTCCGAGCAACAGGAGGCCAGGGAAGGGTGTGGAGCATCAGACTGGGGACGAGAATTTCATTTCGGTTCTGAAAGTCTCCCTCTGGCTCTCCAGGAAGGATGGGGGAAGAAAAGAGCAGCCCGTGGGGGTTCGGGCAGGGAGCTGTGGTCATGGAGATGGAGAGACGCTGACCGTTGGTAGAGGCTGGTCTGGGGGATGGGGAGAGGCCCTGCCCACCTCCCCTCCACTACGTACCCCTGAATTTAGTCCCCCTTGGAGGAAGTCAAGTCTCAACCTCCACGGACAAAGTACTAAGAAGGGAAGGAGAACTTTGCTGATTCACGGGCCCAGGCCTCCCAACTTCCCTCCAGGGGAAACCTAAGCTCAGATAATGGGTTAGGGAACTTCATGGGCCTGAGAGCAAATAAATAAAGTAATACAATGGTGAGAAATGATAAAAAGTTGGTTAACAGAGTGACCTGACTTGTGGGGTATCATCAGGGAAGGCTTCCTGAAAGAGGCAGTGTTTGAGCCAGAATCAAAAGCAGGAATTCAACCAGGTCAAGGACAGAAGGAAGAACATCTCTAACACAGGGAACAGCACCTGCCGGAACCGTGAGACTAGAGGCAACCTAGTGAGTTCGAGTCTCTAAAAGGAGGCCTGGCCAGGCAGAAAGGGCCCTGTGTGCCAAGACCAGGACAGACGGTGGCCTAAGCCAGGAGCACACCCACTCCAGGCCCACACATGGTCAGCTCCTGGCAAGAACGGTTTCTGCTGTCGGGGAGGTTGCAGCGGTAAAGTTCTCCCACCCATAAACTTCTCGGAGCTTCACCGCAAGCCAATAAAATAATAAGTATATTTGGAAGGGAACTAAAGGAAGTCCCAGAAATTGTTAACGCTCTTTGCAGAGACAAGGAAATCGGGGCACAGAGAGCAGAGAGGTTATAACTTTGAGGCGTCATGCCGAGAGAAGGTAGCTGAGAGCTTCTAGCCTTCCCAGTTGGCTTCCCGCTCTTCACGGGACCAATGTTGTCGCACATGGAGGGGCTCTCATGGGGCAGATGGCAGCTGCGGAGGCAGGACAGTGGCCTACAGCAGGAGCCGGCCCAGGGCCTGTGGAGGTGAGGGCAGGGGATGACAGAGAGAAGGAAAGACAGACAGGAAAGACAGAAAGTCAGAGAGGGATGAAGATACAAGAGGGACAGAGAAGAGAAAGAGAGACGGAAGAGACAGAGACAGAGAGGGATGAGAGGGAGACAGAGGGACAGAGGGACACAGTGGAAGGGACACACAGCAGGGCCTGGCCGGGACAGGTGGCTCCTAGAGCCCCTGAGCCTTGAGCTATCTGTTGCTGGAATTTTAAGAACTGTGAAAAGATTCCAATGTCTGACTTTAAAGCACTAGTGCTCACTTATTCACCAAGCACGCATTGAGCACCTACTGCATACCGCACACCAACACTGTTCCAGGCCCTGGGGCACAGCCCCCAGATCCAGCTGGCCCTCCTGGGGTTGACCTCCTGAGCGGACAGGGGCGGTTACCCTGTGAGCAGCTCCAGGAACATGTTTCTTCAAACAGTGACAGAGGGCTTGGTGGCTGGAGACAGGGAGCTGCGAGCAGCTGGGCAGGCAAGTTGCTGGGGGCCAGGCTGACCCCACAAGAAGAGGGGAGAAACTGCCTGCATAGAGGGAGGTGAGCTGTCAAAGAGCTAGAGCCCTTCCTGGGTAGCAAGAAGGCCAGTGCCCTGGAATGGGGGCAGGGACAAGACCAGGGGCAGGTGAGCTCCGAGAAGTGACAGGGTCTGTCATGCCGGGCCTTTCGGACTTTGTAGGGCCTCTGAGTAGGGGGGCATGGTCTGACGTGGTTCCCAGAGCTCCTCGGGCCATGTGTGGAAGACTGGCAGAGGGCCCCTGGCCGGAAGCAGGGAGCCCAGGGAGGAGGTGACCCGGTGGGCAGGGCAGGGGACAACGGGGCTGGAGCAGGGGAGGTGGGAGATGGGAAGGAGCCCAGAAGCTCTGCTCTGGAGGCAGCGAGAGGCTTTCAAGTGGGACCAGCATCCGCTTTTAAGGCCTTCCTTCTCAAGCACTCCATGAAGCCCGGCCCCGTCTTTCTGACACAGGAGCAGCGCCCCCCCACCCCCGCCCCCACCCCTGCCCCTCTGTAGCACCAACTCCAGAGGCCTCGCACGCACATTCTTGAGGGCCCTGAAACCAGACTTCCCAAATTTGGATGCTTCCTTCAACTGAAGAGTCTTCAGGGGGAAAGCTACAGAGGAGGGGAGGGCAGGGGAGGGGAGGGGAGGGGAAAGAAGGGGGGAGGAAGAGGAGCCTTCCCCTAGCCATGGAATGAGGCACCCACCCCCACCCACACTCACCTCCCCAAAACCATGGCATGGTGCGTCAAAGAAAGGCACTTGCTGGAGGTGTTCACGAACGCCAGGGTGGCGATCACCTTGCAATCCGTACGTGTATCAGCTCAACAGGTTGTACACCTCGAATCTCACAATGCTATATGCCAACCATACCTCAAGAAAGCTGGAAAAGGCAAAGAAAGCCACTCCACGGTGGTCAAGGGCCCCAGGGTCCATTGCCTCTTTAGGAAACGTTGGGAGTAAGTGATTCATTCTGACCAGAAATGATCATAATATCAGTCACTGCTCCTGCATACCAGCAACATGCCAAAGCCTTCCCAGATATTATTTCTATTTTTATAAATTGTCATTGTGTATTTGGATTACAAAATTAAGAGACTCATTGTTATTTAAAAAAAAAATAAAAGAGTGAAGGGGAGAGGGATGTGGAAAAGGGAAGGAGACGAGTTCTAACATTACAGAAACATGTAACTCAGGCTTTTTCAGTCACACCGGCCTTCTCTCTGCCCCTCGAGCACTCCAGGTCCATGCCTGCCTCAGGGCCTTTGCACTTGCAGTTCCTTCTGCCTGGAATGCTCTTACCTCAGAGAGCCGGGTCCACGGCTGCCTCCCTCCCTCCCTGCTCACAGAGACACCTTCCCTGACCAAGCAGCAGTCGCTCTGTCGTGCTCACTGTGGTTCTTCACAGACCTTCACACTCCCTGACACCAGACCGGCTTACTGTCCGTCAGGCACCGCTTGATCGTCAGCTCTGTGATGGCAGGGACTCTTTGTCCGTTTTGCTCCCCACTGTATCGTCAGGGTCCGAACAATGCCTGGCACACAGTAGGTATTCAATAGTGAAAGAATAAGTAAGTGCCAGCGTGAATGAATGTCTCCTCAGCCGGAGCAGGCAGGCTGCCCCGGAGGTCTTCCTCGGGCTGGCCCACAGCAGGCACATGCAGAATGGACGGACGGACAGTGGGGGCATCAGGAACTGAGAGGTATGGAAGCAAAGGAAGAAAGTGGGGGGGGGGGGACTCTTGATCCAGGAACCCGGAGTGCCTGTCCTGTCCTCAGCCTACCCCCTCCATGAGCTCACTTCATCCTCATAACAACACCTTGAGGTAGGATTTCAGCCCATTTTCCAAAGGAGGACATGGAGGCTGAGTGGAGAGAAAGGTTATTTTCCCAGGTCCCGCAGCCAGGAAGGGGCAGGGCTGGCACTGAAAATCAGTCCTGTCTGCCTCCAAAGGCAGGCCTCCATTTGGCCCATTCGTGCCGTCCACAGCGGCTGGGCATGTACTGTGCACCAGGCACAGGACTGAAGCAGCCGGGGGGAATGTGAGCCCGGGGCTGCCACACTTTCGACCTTTGTAAGATAGTCCAAGTGTCCACGTGTTTATAGGAAACCTCTCGCTCTTCAGTGCTGGAACCCAATCAGAATCCGAGAAGACTGGGCAAGCTAAAGAAAGCACATCCGAGGGCTCCTAGTTTGAGACCCTTGGTCTAGGCGTGGGATTTCAGAGAACATGGACATCATCGAGGGTGGGGCAGGCAAAGAAGGCTTCCTGGAGGAGGGGGATCCAAGCTGCTTTGGGCTTGAGGAGGTGGGACATGCCTGAGAGGAGGGGCCAGGCTTGGGCTGCCTCAGGCCACACTGGTCAGGGCAGGCTCCTGTCCAGGACTCCTTAAAGAGGCCCAGCAGGTGAGACCAGACTGACACCAGGACATCTGGGGGTCAGAACACCAAGGCTGCCTGCCCCCTCCCTCCTTCTTTTCTGCTCTCCTTGCCCCTCTGGGATCTGAGCTGCCTAGGGCATGTCTGGGCCCAGAAGACTCTGTCCCTGTAAATTTCCCATGGGGCTGGCTGGAGGGAGGCACTGAGAATGCACCAGCGTAGTGACCGGGAAAACTGGTAAGAGAGGATGCCCAAGTTCTTTCATCTGCTAGTCATTATAGACAACAGAACCTCAAGCAGAAACTGTCTGAGATCCAAAATACAAATGTACTGGCTTCCAAGGAAATCATGACATTCAATTTAAGTTAGATATCTGTGAAAAGTAATAGTGTGTCAACCATCCAGCTTCAAGGTAACATTTGGGCAAGCTTGTTTGCTTACTTACTTGCTTTCTTGTATCTAAGATCTATTAACGCAGGGTGTAGGTGCATCTTAATATCTGATATGATTGAGGCTGGGTTTGAAGCCTACTTCATCACTACTGGCTGGGAGACTTTGGGCAATATGCTTACCTTTTCTGTGCCTTTATGTCCCCATCAGTAAAATGGGGTTGAGGGAGGTAACCAGGACCCAGGCCTGTCAGACAGCATAAAGATGATGCCCTTTAAACACTTAGCCAGGATTCAACCACCGTGAGCACTCAGTAAGTGGTAGCTATAATTATGGTTATCAATACTGTGACGCAGCACTATTTCAAATCACATTATAAAACATAACGGATCCTGGAGACATCAGGATGAACTCATGTTTGGCTAAATATAGATATAGATAGATACATACAAAAATATTTATAGACATGGGCATACATGGGTTAATATGTTTCTTCGCATGGTCAAGGCCTAAAAGAAATGCCACCCCACTAGCCATGGACACACCCAGCCCCAGAGCTTGGTTTCTAATACCCTTCTCCCACAGAAGGAGCCACAGCTCCATGTGGAGAAACGGCTGATTCTAACACGGGCGCAGGAAATATATAGGATGAGGGCGCCTGGGTGGCTCAGTGGATTAAAGCCTCTGCCTTCAGCTCGGGTCATTTTCTCAGGGTCCTGGGATCGAGTCCCGAATCAGGCTCTCTGCTCAGTGGAGAGAGCCTGTGCCCCACCACCACCAACCCCCCGCCCCCGCCTGCCTCTCTGCCTACTTGTGATCTCTCTCTGTCAAATAAATAAATAAAATCTTAAAAAAAAAAAACATAGAAAGAAAGAAAATATACAAGATGAGCCTGGAGCACCTTGTGGTACCAGAGATAAGAAAGTGCTCACAACAAAAGCCAGACACAGCACTAATCAACACCACCAATGTGGATGGGGCCACTCCAAGGCGCAACTGAAAGGGCTCCCCATGGTCAAAGCTGGGACAACCTGAGCAAGAAAATACAGTAGTGTTGAACTATAACCCAACATATAAATAAAATAAATATCCTTGGGTCCCTACTGAGACAAGCAAAACTGAATCACAGAGTGACTTTCTCCCAAAGAGGATCCTATGAAAAGGGGGAAACAGAGTAACTTTCACCGGAGGAAACTGACAAATGAGCCTGAAGGAAAATGATCACTAAATGCGACCCGGACTTGTGAGCGGGGTCCCGTACCAGCCAACGGATGTCAGGGCACATTGACAGGATCTGAACAAACTGTAGACTTGGTTCACAAGAATGCCTCAACACTGGTGCATTAATTACGACAAAGGCACCGCACTAACATTAAGACGTTATCCATGGGAGAAACTGGGTGTAGGGTGCTATCGTTAGCATTTTTCTGCAAATCTAAAACTGTCCTAAAGAATAAAGTCTATGCTTCAAAACTCATTTCTCTTTCCAGGCTGCTTCTTTCCACCAGACTCTTGGCGTCCATGGAATGGCTTTCTCCGCACCTGGCTGCCTCGTCTCCGGTATCCGCACTGTCAGCGCGCGGCCGTCCATTCTGAGCCCCCGACCTCGGGTTTCTGGGTCACGGCGTGCTCATCTGCAGGCTGACGGGAAGTGGTGCTCTGTGAAAATCATTCTGTGTGGAAATCGGTCTTGAGCCAAAGGATCTATTCTCTTGACATGGGAGGAGCCCCTGGGTTATTCATCCTATAGATGCCTGTCGTTTACGTCAATATCCAGCAATGCCACAGGGAGGGGGGGGGGTGTTAACCCTCAGGGATCATTACTAATCCTAAGTGGAATTCCTCCTTCCCTGAAACTTTATGATCTCCCAGAGGCACTCCTTTGCTCCGCTTCTGGGCAGAGGTCCATCTGGGAGATGGTCTGAAGGCTCCCCCAGGACAGCCTCCGAAGCAGATGGTACATTATCTGGGTCAAAATGCCAGTGGTGGCACCAAGAAATTCTTCAGGAGAGTGAGGGAGTGGGCGCCAGATCTCCAGACCCCTGTCCCAGGCCTCCTCCCTGGCCCTGAGGGCAGCTGACTGTCTGGGAGGAAAGAACAAAGGGGAAGCACATGGCAAGACACCCATTTCTCAGAAAGTCTGGGCTGGACGTCAGGGGCTTGGGTTCAAGTCCTCCATCTGCCTCTGACTCATAGTGTCACCTTTGGCCACTCACTTCCCCTTGTCTGGACCTCAGGTTCCTCCTCTGGGAGTCAGGGGGCTGAACCAGCTGATCTCCCAAGCCTTCCCCAGTTGAAACGGTGCTGCTGAAATCAGGGCTGGTGGTGTTACACGCCCCGCCCCCACTGCCCTCCTCACGCTCCCCCACAAGCCCCGAAGGCCAGACACTGTGGCCGCGTACACAACTTACAAACACATTTGCGTCTTACCCACTGTGTCTGCCCCTCACCGATGGCCGTGACCTGTTTCCTTTGCATTTCTTTACACAAGAGAGTTGGCACGGGGAGCGGCACACAGGTGCTTTTCTTTCAGGACCCTGATCCGGAGCACCCAAGCTCTGGGCTGGGAGGGCGTACAATGAAGTCATTCGCAACTTTGCTCTTTGTTTATAATTGTCACTGTTGGAATGAGATTCGAAGCCCTCACCCCGGTCTCCCTCTCTTTCCACCCTCTCCCTCTCCCCGACTCTGCGCCCCCCATAGTGGCAGCGCTACTGTTCTGAGAACCCACCTCCCTCGTTCCTACCTCAGGGTCTTCGCCTCTGCTGTTCCCTGTACATTCAACATCCTTCTTTCAAGCTGCGGCTGCTTCTCAGGGAGGCTGTCTCCAGCCCCATTCCTTAAAAGAAGCCCCCGGTCACTCTCTATCCGACTTCCTTGCTTCATTTCCTTCTAAGCCTTTACTGCCATCGGAAATGATGCTGTTTGCTTCCTTGTTCACTTATTCATTGTCCCTTTGTCCAAAGGCAAATATTTGTCTACTTTGTTCTGTGACGGGCCCCGAACACTCTACACAGGGCCTGACACATAGTAGGGTCTCTGGAAATACCGCTGAAATGAATGCGCAAACAAAAATTCAGAAATCGTCAGCAGTGGCCCTGATCTCTAGCTACAACAGCCCGTGTCTGCTGAGCACCTGCTGTGTGCAATTCGTTGTGCTACTGTTTCATCCCTGGGGCGGGTAGTTCTATGGTCTCCATTTTGCAGATAAGACCAAGTTTTCAGACTTTAGAGCTTCAAAAGATAGAGCAGCTTTGAACCCAGCCTAAGAACTCCATGTCTGGGCTCTCTCCATCTTGCCAGGTTCCTCAGTGACAGATGCAGGGAGGGGGACCCCTCCCCACGCCCCTGCACCCCTCATCTAAGGCAGAACCTTCTGAACACCTCACTGTCCTCACCACCTGGTGGAGTCCCTGGGGCCAGGATGGGAAGTGGGTGTGCAGGTGGGCCAGGAGGTTCCAGGAACACGCCTGGACAGCAAAGGGTCTGAACCATCCCAGCAAGGGGTGACGTGGGACACTCATCCCTAATAGGTTCTTAATGTTCACTGGGGCATAGAGGGTGCCAGTGGGCACCAGGTCCCTCAGGATGCCCAGGGTTGGGTCCCTACCTGCCCCCCCCCCCTTAGGCTAGTGTCGCCACCCAAGGCTCGGGCCTAGCTAGCTGTTGCTCAGATTCATGCTCTCAGCCTGGCAAAGGTCAAATCATTCCACACGCCTTCTCCAAGCAGCCCAGGATGCCGGGCACCAAGCTAGCTTGGGCTCCCCAGCACCTGCCCTCAAAAGGCCCCCAGCCAGGGTGGGCAGGGAGGTGGCAGGTAAACAGTAATCAAAAGGCAGCCTGGAAGTCAGATCCCTCCCCTCCTTAAATACTTGCTAGCTGTGTGTCCTAGAGCAAGTCTCTTCACCTCTCTGGACTTTTATTTCCTTCCTAGGAGATCATCCTCCCTCCCACTCTGGGAGAGACCCCAGCATAGTGGCTAGCAGGTGGGTGTTGCTGCCGATTCGATGGGGGAGGCCCCCACATTCAGGGCCTGCCCGAGGAACAGAGAGGAGAGAGGAGACAGGGGAGGACAGGTTCCCCCTCGGGCTGGGGAAGCTCCCCAGTCCGTCCCCCACCACCAGAAGTGCCTGCCCAGCAGAGCCTGGAACAGTGCGTGGGAGTTCAGCACAGAGAGGAGAGGGAAGGGCATTCCCAGCAGAAGGCAGAGCCGGGGCAAAGGGAGGGCATTATGCCCAGTGAGCCTCCTTCTTTCCCCTAGGCCCCCGCTCAAAACCACCCCCTCCGATGGGTCCTCCTGCTCACTTAATCGGAGGGAACCCCCTGCCCCCTCAAAGCAGCAGGCTCATTTTCCTCCTTAAACTTCCAATAATCTTACTCGTTTGTTTACTATTTGTCTCCCCTACCAAGTTCCCCAAGAGCAGGGACAGTGTCCGTCCCGGCTGCCACTTTAACCCAGAGTCTAACACAGTACCTGGCAGGCAGCAGGCCCCTAACAAGGCACTGAGCATGATTTGAGTAAGTTACTCCCCTCTTGTGTCTCAGTTTCCCCATCTGTGAAACGAGCACCACAATGGCATCCACCTCATAGGGTTGTTGTTAAGAATTAAATAAGTTGATATTTGCAGAGCCTCTAGAATAGCTCCTGGCCTACAGCAGGGAACCTGAACACCATATAGATAAAAACCACGGTGAAAAAGTCAAGAAAGTTACAGATGCAGAAATCACAAAGTCACAGATCACCCAGGTGCAGCACCTGTCACACTATACCTCGTGTTTACCTTTCATTTCCTATTTCGCTTTTCCCCAATGTTTCCTTCTGGTAAATTTCAAAACCAGAGAAATTTCAAAAGAAAACGCCAGCACAATGAACGTCTCAAATTCACCAGTTGTCGACTCTTAGTTTCATGTGCTTTCCCTCTCACTGGATGGAACAAGATAAATATTTATACTTTCATTCCCTTTTCTTATTTCTTCTTTCTGACCAATGTGGGAGCAAGCTGAAGACACCAAGATAATTTATTCTGAAATTCTTCAGCTGCTGTGATTTTTTTTTTTTTTAATCTTTCCCTCGATGGATGTATGAATTCTCTGGAACCGACTAGAACCGATTCCCTGATTTTATAAATCTGTAATTCTGTAGATGTGCCAATCCATGAGTCCTTGAACCTGGAGGCATTGGTTCTAGAAACCAGCACCTGCTGGTCCTTGGAGTCCACACATGTGGTGAATCTGGGATTCCCGTGCCCTGCCCCCCCGTGGTTCAGTAAATCTGCAAGGCCACGAGCTTGCCTGCTGCTCTCAGGCTCTCCCACTGTCTGGCGCCTCTGAGCCCTGATTCCCACTTCCCAGAAGTGATGCCCAGAGGGAGCAAGGGGAAAACCCAGCTGCCCAGATCCCGACACAGAGCCAAGCCCCAAGGATGCCAAGAGCCACAGGGCCCTAGTCACAGGCCCAGGGGTAAGCCCCTGGCCTGGCTGCACCCAGTGGCCCCGAAGGGCCTTTTAGGTGCCCAGGCCTTCCTCAGGCCAGCTGGGTGAGGGGCAGATGGGCGGGCAGCCCCACCCCCGCTCTCCTCGTGGAGCAATCCTCTGAGTCACCCCCACCTCATGACTCGCCTCCCGCCACCACTGAGGCCTGTAATTATGGTCGCCGCCTCCTCCGAGCTGGGCCTTATCGGTCCATCGGGGCAGGCCAAGGAGGGGGACGCCCGGAGGTCCCCCACAGATGCGGCGATCCTGGAGCTCAGTGGCATGCGATCCGGGCATGCCTCTGCCATCGGAGGCAGCTAGCCACAAGCCCAGGGGTTGGCTTTCGGCTCCCAGAATCGCTACCATTCTTTCCCTGAAGGGTCTCGGCTTGCACCATTCAAGCTAGAGTGTGCCCTGATCACTCATAAGACATTTCAGAGTGAGTCTTCCGAAGCCCGGCTAGGGAACCCGCTCTGTAGGTCCCCCAGGGGCCAAGGAAGACCCAGTGGAGAGCTGCCTGCGGTCGTCACTACACGGCAGAGCTTGCAGTGGGTGCTGGAAAAAGGAGGAAAGAAAGGACCTTGGTAAAGCGATGGTAGCCGGGGGCTGGCGCCGGAGAAGGACGGATGGTAGGCAGGTGGTAAACCTGCCCTTTACCACCGTACTTCACCCTATGTCAGCCAACCCTGACCCGGGAGGAAGGAACTCTGGTTCCCCATTCTACAGACAAAGAGACTGAGGTTCAGAGAAGCCCGGAACCAACTCCCATCCTCTGGGGTAGGACACTGGTGATTGTGCTGATCCCTCCATGCTAAGTCGAGTTGTGGAGACACCAGCAAGGGCAATCTAGGTGCAGTCAAACATCCTGAGTTCGAAACCCGGCTGGGCCACTCTGTGCCTCAGTTTCCCTGACTGTCAACTGAAGACAACGCCAGCCTCATCTGGGTATAGACACCTTCTGAAGGCATACACGAGGCTCTTTCCTGCCTCCTGATCATGGGCAGAGCCTGCCTAATGAGGGTTGTAGGGAGGCAGGGAGGCCAAGATGTGTCTCAAATCAGAGGTTGATTCTGTGCCCCCAATTGCCTCTTCCACACACACACAGGCCCCCAGGAAGCTGCAGAGCACCCCTCACTCCAGGACGGGGTCCCATAGGATTAGCACCCCCAGTCCCACATCTCATCTCAAGGCCTACAGCAAGGCCGGTTGCTTTGCAATTATTAATAATTTCCTCCCTCCATCCCTCCCCCAGACCTGCTCAACCAGTCTCCCCACGGGCGGCAGAGCAGGCCTGACATTTGAACCAACTATTATTCTCTTGCTGCTGGAGAAGCAAGGAGGCCTGTCTTAATGCTGGCAGAGGGGTCAGGGGAGTGGCACGGGCCATCTCCAGGTCCCCCCTTGATCCTGAGTTCCTGGGCACAGCAGTCAAGCTCCCCAGGACAATCAGCTCATTGCTCCTTTCCAGAACACCAGGAGAGAGAGAGAGAGAGATGACGCTCCTCCCCGGGGCAGACTGGAAAACCCTTCCGAACGGAGGCAGCAGTGTGGCGTGGTTAAGAGTCAAACTCAGGGTCTGGATTCATGTCCTGACTCTGCCCTTCCCTTGCTGTGTGGCCTTAGACAAGTCACTTCACCTCTCCGAACCTCCATTTTCTCATCTGCAAAATGGGGTGATGAATTCCCACACTGCAGGATCCCTGGGATTTCAAAAAAGCTTCAGGCCCAATACCCACCAAAACACATGGGAATCAGATCTCGGCGGCCAGGATCTGTTCACACTCTGCCCCTCAGAGCCCAGGCATGCTGGGCCACAGTACTGACCAAAGCTCTACAGGAGACAGCCTGGAGGCCTCGTAGCACCAAGACCTTGGAATCCAGTCCAATCTCCAGCCACATCTGAAACCCGCCTGTGGGGACAGGCCAGGGTCTGTGTGGCCCAAGTACTCCCTGGTGGTTAGGCAGTGCCTGTAGCTCCCAGCTCACCAGAAAGGTCTCGTACTGCCCGCAGCACCCCACCCTGGCTTTAAGAGTGGAGGGCGGCTCAGACCAGGGGGTCCTGGAGCCATCAGCAACCGCTGGGGGCCTCTGAGCAGTGACAGGACCTGAGCCAGGAAGGTCAGAGGTTGAAGTCTAACATTCAGAGCCTTGGCAGCTATCCCTTTGCCTTTGTGAAATATTAGAACGGCCAAGAGCTCAGGCTGAGCTATGTAGCCATGAGCAAGTGACTTTGCTTTTCTGTACCCTGGTTATCATCTGTAAAATGAGGATGATAATAGCCTAGAATTCTGGGGCGTTTAAATGCAGCAATGACTTTAAAGCACTGAACACTGTCCGGCACACAGCCGGCACTCAATCAATCAAAGCTGGTAGTCAGTTCTGCATCCACCAAGGTGTTTTGCTCTCCCTGCTGCCCCCTCTGCCTGGCAGGCCCATCTCCACACTTCTCATACGAACTCCTATGCATCCCTGAAAGCCCCATCTAACTCGTCTTATTGCTGACCCCTTACACATGTGCGCATGTGCACGCCCACACACACACGGGAAGTCCTCTCCTCTGGGCTCCCTGGGACCACACAGAGACCCCTCCTCCCACAGCCTGACCACACTGCAGGCAGATCAGTTGGGGCCTGTGGGGTTCACCATTAGATCCTCAGTGCCTGGCACAGAGGTGTGTGGGGAAAAGGTTCTCTCTCGCTTTTGCTCTATTTTACTTCTTGTATAATTTCAACCAAAAACAGACATCCCCCTCACCTGAACCAAAACATCCCTGCAGATGTGGGAAGAGCTTACAGTTTCCAGGCTAACTTTGAAAATTTCCTCAGGCTGTCAGAGTGAAGGAGGGAACCAACCCCAAAATACAGAATCCAGGATTGAAAGCCCTTTCATTGAATGTGCTGCATAGATTATTTAGACAGCGGGACGGGGCAGGGGGAGGGAGGAATGCCGTGTGGGAAGGTAAGAAGTGTGAGGCAGCACCCTGTGTGTGCTATCAGAACAGCCTTCAAGATAAGGGGTCAAGTAAAACAGGAATAGAGTGAGGGGCAGAACGGAATATAAACAAGTAGGCTATCAAATGTGTGTGACGAAAGGACAATGTATGTATTTGTCTGTATGTCCATAAATTAGCTCTAGGGGGAAAAATCAGTTAATGGGGGAGGAGAAGTTGGAGGCTGGAAGTCAGGGAGGGCAGACACTTACTTTTCACTCTTTATCCTTTTGTCCTTTTTGGATTTTAGACCATTTGCTCACAGTACATGAACAAAGTATAGGGCTTTGGAAGTCATATACTCCAACACTGGGCCCAATCTGATACAGCAATCCTCCTTGGCACCTTGACAGGCTTTCCTTCCTTGAATGCTCCCAGGGATGGGGAGCTCAGTAACTCGGGCTGAATGAGACAAGGCAGAAATGTACTTCTGGGGTTGCAGAATGTGGGCACACGTGGACACAAATGTGAGTTCCTGCCTAGGGATCTGCTTCTAGGGCCTACCTGTCCCCAGGCCCAGGCGGGAGGTGGGCAGGGTGGCAGGGTGTGCTCTGCTGTGACTCAGGCCCCACGGGTGCCCGAGGCACAGCCAGCTTCCCAGGACACAGGGCTGTGACTCAGGGCCACAGCAGGGCCAACCCAGGTGGCAGCTGGCGGGCCACCAGCACACCCGCGCCCTTCCCAGCCTCGAACCCCAGCAGGGCCTCTGTCCCAGGCACACACCACCTGGCTCACCGCTGCCCCCCTTGGCAGAAAGTAGGTTGAGGAGATTGCGGCTCTGGCACCAGACAGCCTGGGTTTAAATCCTGCCTTTGCCATTCACTGACTTAAGCCTCAGTTTCCCCATCTGTATAGAAAGGAACCACACTGCCCTGCCTCCTCATAGGGCTGTTACAAAAATGATCTGTGTCAACTGGGGAAAGCGTCTGGATCAGCCCCAGCATGGAGTCTGCGCTCAGTAAATGTCAGCCGTTACTCCGGCGGGGGCCCAGCCGGATGCGGGGTCACTCACACAAAGCCTCAATGAGAGGCTCACCCCAGCTCACCCACAAGCTTGGCCAGCAGGCCCTGGAGGAGCAGGTCTCCAGGGGCACCTTGCTTCAGAAAGATCTACCAGGCAGCCTCCAAGGAAGCCCTGGGTCCCCCAAAAGATTGTCAGCCCCACAAGGACACGAGCTTGCCTCTGTTATGAGCTGTGTCCCCAAGCCCAGAATAGCGCCTGGCCCAGTCAGAGTGGGCTTCATGGGTAGGCAACCCGCGCCACCACACAGAGTCCCACGCCTAGAAGCTTCCATGTTTGGTTAAAGCTGCTGCCATCTCTAAGCTCTTATTTTGAACAAGAGGTGCTATACTTCATTTTGCACCCAAATTCTCCAAATAAT
Source organism: Mustela lutreola (assembly GCF_030435805.1). Lineage (NCBI taxonomy): Eukaryota > Metazoa > Chordata > Mammalia > Carnivora > Mustelidae > Mustela > Mustela lutreola. The sequence continues at coordinate 10,914,487 of NC_081298.1, forward strand.
CCTGTACATGGTCGAGACCCAGGACATATTTTTGAATGGACAACCAAATAAAGGTCACTTGTGATACCTTTTCTCATTTTATCCTGAGGGTCACAGATTCCAAGTCTCCTTTTACAGATGAACAAACTAAGGGTCACGGAGATGAACAGAATCACCCCAAATCCCCCAGAATTTGAACCCAGGCCTGTCGCGCCCTGAAGCTCTAGAACCTATGGCTTCCTCAGATGCTGGAGCTGTCTCTCCGGGCCCAGGGAAGCCACCGCCCCATGGCACAGCTCTCAGGGTGCAAGGTCAAAGACCAAGTTATGCCTGCCCCACCAGAGCCACTCTGCTGCCCTCTTCTCTGCTGGGGAAACTGAGGCCCAAATCAGAGTAGGAGCTGCCAGCTTGGCAAGGGAGCCTGCCCGGGAGGCGGCCTGGCCAGGTGCCCGGTCAGGGGGCGGGGGCCTCTGTGAATCGCTCCTCAGTCCCCGCCGACCACAAGCGGGTTGGGTGAAAGGCGGCTGCTCCCCGCCCGCTTCCCCGCCAACGTGGGCCCAAACAATGGGCCTTTGTGCCTGACGTGGGCGGGTTGTCAAGGTGCGCGGCCCTGGCCCTGAGCCCTGGCCTCAGCCTCCATGCGGGCAAGGGGGCCGGGCCAGGGGGTCTGCGGGGGCCGGGAAATCCAGCAGATGAGAGAGGGAGGCCTACCTGAGACACTCAGAGCAAAGGAAACTGAGGCACAGAGAAGGTACACCTGGCACCCGGGGCCACACAGCCCATGGACATCAGAGACAGGTGGGGAACTGGGCCGCCAGCCTCACTCTCACTATGGCCTAAGTGTCCCTACCCTGCAAGGTACCTGGGGGGTACCCTAAGTACCCCCCCCACCCCGCAGCAAGGGCTTGGACATCCCTGTTGCTCACATCTTCCCTCAGGGGGTCAGCAGAGCCACAATGCCCTTCCTCTCTCTCCTCCCCACCCCCATGTCCCCTTTCCAAAGGGGCTTAGTCAGAAACGTTCCCACCCGTCCATCTCTAGGAGGTCCCCCAAGATTGCATCCAGAGCTTTGCTAGGAAAATGTCACCCCCTCACAAGGCCTCACCTACCCACTCTAGAGCTCTTTCCCTTTTCTAGATCACGGGCCCAGCAGGAACCTCCTGGTCAGGCAGGCCCTGCCACGAGCCCTCTATTACAGGAGAAAACCGAGGCTCTGGCAGGGGCTCGGCTCACTCAGGTCATCCACGCGGGACACAGCCGTGGTGTGTAGTGAGATTCCACCGATCTCTGATGAGCTCGGGAGGAAGAAGGAGGCGAACGGCCAGGCCTCCGGGCACCCACCTTCTGCGGGAAGGAAAGCGAAGACAGTGGCCACAGCAATGATAACGTGTAGCTCTCCATTCTCGAGCGTGCGATACATGCTTTATGTACGGATCTCATTTCGTGGTCACACATCCACCAGGAGGCAGGCAGTCGCGTTCTCCCCACTTCACAGATGAGGCTCAGAGGAGGCATCCTCCCTGAAGTCAGCCAGCTAACAACGGATTCAAACCCTGCCCAGTCCACTGAATGTCCCTACTCGCTCAACCCTCACACCCATCCTGCCAGGCCCGGGGTGAGGGGAGATCCCAAAGTACAGATCCGAAAACCGAGGCTGTGATAACAAAATCAAGTGCCCACGGTCACCCAGCCAGAAAGTGGGACAAGGGATTCAACCCCGGGTTTCTGGCCCTGCGCGTCCCGGTCTTGGGTCTTGATTCCTTCCTCCTCCCCCCACAACCAGGTTCCCTAAATGCCCCTCAAATCCATCTGTACCAGCAGCCTCTCCACCTCACCGATGCAACCAAGCTGCCACACTCCCGGGCGCAGAGCTCCAGAGCATGACTTGGCGGGGCGCGGGGGTGGGGGGGGAGCAAATTGCAGAAGCAAATATCCAAGAGACACTGTCTGTACCATCACACCCACAACCCAAGCAGAGCCCCTGAACCTTCAGGGATGTGTGTGTGTGTGTGTGTGTGTGTGTGTGTGTAAAAGTATAAAGATATGGCACAACCACTTCGGGAAACCGGCCACAGCTATAAAAACAATACGCGCATACCCCATCACCTCACCATTCCCTTCTCGAACAGAGACTAAAAGAAGTGTGTTCTTACACCCAGCAAAAGATATGCATGAGAATGTTAAGCAGCACTACTCAACATACTGGAAACGGGAAGGAATGTCCATCTCCGTAGACAGTCAGGGGCTCAAGCGAACTGTGGTCTGTTCAAACAGGGGACTACGACATAGCAGGGAAGAGGAAATGAACCACGGGCACAACAGAGAGGGAGCTCATGGGCATAACACTGAGTGAGAGCGTCAGATACCAGACAGTACACATGGAGTGATTCCACACACCTGACGTTCAAGAACGCCAAGACCAAATGCTAGAGCTGGTCTTATAACTGGAAGCAGGTGGCGATCCCGTGAGCTATTAAATTATGTACGATTTTTTGCGTTTCACCGTGTGTACTTTATACCTCCAGCGAACAAACAACAGGAGGACCAAGACATGCACGGGATCCTGAACACCGAATCTGGGCTTGCAGCGACTTTTGGGAGAGAGAGAACGGGGAGAGGCTGCTGGAGTTGTCGACTATACTGGGGTGTTTTCCTCTTCAGCTGAATGATGGCAGCGCAGAAACTTATCTTATTAGCCTTCAATCTTCTTTGAAGGTCTAAAATATCTCACTGAAAACCAAACCAAAACCAGACATCATTTCTGTGGCCTCTCCTGCGCTAGAATGAAAAATGGCTCCCCGCTGCGTACAAGCTAAGGCCGACCCTCCTTCTGCGTGCCATTCAAGATCTCACCCTGGGCCTCAACCTGTCTTTCCAGCCTGCTCTCTCACCCCTCCCCACCGGCCAAGCTGGTCTCCTCACTCTTCCCTAACACGCCTTAGACATTCCCATCTCCACGCCTTTCCTCCCACCTGGAATGCCCTCCCCATTCCTGTCTACTTGCTCTGTGCCAGGCATTATGCCGAGCGCTCCAGGCTATTAACTCCTGAAATCAGGGGCTGAGCCGTGGGGAGACTGGGGCATTGCTTTCAGCCCCAAATAACCTCCATTGTCACCCCCGCCCAAAAATTCACCCCACATAATCCAAGTACGAACAGCGGTCCTGCTGTGCCCGGTTTCAAGACAAATCCTCCCAAACCCCAATCATTCCCTGATATAGAGAGCTTCTGGCCCACTACTGGATTTAATCATTTTACACAGGTGGAAGAGAGGCTCAGAGAAGGCAGGTGACTTGTTTGAAACACCTAGAAAAGACAGTCTTGCTCCTGAGATCTTTTCCTCCTCTGAAAGCTTCTAATCATGACTGGCCCCCAAGCTTGCTCCTGCCTCAGGGCCTTTGCTCTTGCTGTTCCCTCTTCTGGAATGCCCTTCTCCCAGAACTTTCTAGGCCCAGATCCTTTTCATCATTCTGGTCTATGAATTAAGGCCAGAGCAGTCTTCCCAGACCTTTATCCCCAGGGCAAAGCAGCTCCATCCCTATCTTTCTCTATTATATAACCATAGTTTATTTTAGTCAGATAACAGCACTCTCTTAAACTGTCCTGTGTATTTGTTCCCTCATGTCTACATTAGCCGCCATGTGCATCCCCCTGTGCTCTCTGTGCCACGAAGCACGGCTTTTGAGTATCTTGTACACTGTTGCATTCTGGGACCTGACATGGTAGGTGGTAGGTCCTCCGTAAATGAGCTCAAAGAACACAAGTCACTAATGGATTCCCCCCTTCCCAGGGTCCTGCAGCGAGCATACAACAGAGAAGAAGGCACTCTGTGGCTATCGGGGCCAGAATCTTTGCTTTTCATTACTCAGCTCTCCCCGGCCCAAGGCTGCCCTGGGTCCAAAGAAATAGGAGACAGAGGCAACCACAGGCCCAGCTGTCCAGCCGGGCAGGCCTCCAGCACAGCCCACCACACAGGTTGAAAGGGCCCCACATCCTGCTGGAAAGGTGCATTTTTTGCCATTAATATTCCTGAGCTTGTGTGATGATACGGTTTTGCACTCATGGTACTGTACTGTTCCTTTTTAGCTTGCATTTTCCTCTTTGTATTCTAGCTTCATTTTCCCGGACTCTTAGCATTTTCACAGATGCTTCTAAAGCTCATATGGTCGCACAAGAGAGAGAGAGAGAGAGAAACAGAGAGTCAGAGACAGCAAGAGACAGGGAGACAGAGTCCACAACAGAAGGAGAGACAGATGGGGACAGAGAGACAGAGGGAGTGGTGATGGCAGAGACGGTGAGATCCGACCCCCACATCTTACCTAACATGCACCTCCCCAACAATGACAGCTTTTAGTGAGCACTTACTATGCTAAACACTTCTCTGGGAGGGAGCGTATGAGCCCCACAAGCACAATAGTGAGGGCTACTATTGTTCCTATTTAACGATGAGGAAATTGAGGCAGAGAGGTCACCCAGCTCAGCCCCAGTCACACAGTCAGTGGGCAGGGGAGCCAGGTTTGACCTCAGATCTGCCCCAGAGCCAAGGCTAGACTATTTCCTCAGGGAATGGGTCTTGGGGGTCTCTGGGTTTGTTTTAGGGCATTTCTCCAAACTGTCTGTACCAGCCAAATGGAGGTCCTGTCTCAAAAGGACTGGGGTGGGGCCCGAGACTCAGCATTTCTTTTTTTTTTTTTTTTTTTAAGATTATTTATTTGTTTGACAGAGAGAGAGAGAGATCACAAGTAGGCAGAGAGGCAGACAGAGGGAGTGGGGGAAGCAGTCTCCCCTCTGGAGACTCAGCATTTCTAACTGCCTCCCAGGCTGGCCCCAAGCAGAGGGTCCTCAACCACACTCCACTAACAGGGCTTAGAGGAGTCTGTTACCATGAGGATCCCACTGGCAGCCATACCCACAGGCCCCTTCGGTCCTATTTTCTTTTCTCAGCACTTCCTGTTGATCCGTCCCCAGATTCCTGGGAATTCCCCATAAGCCGGCTGCTCCCGCACACAAAGGCAGTGGCACAAAGATGTCCATTGTGGCATTGTTTATAGGAAAGACAACTTGGAGCCACCAAAGTGTGCATCAAGAGGGACAGTTACATACGTCGGGATCCATGTAGCCATTACCAAGGATGGCAGAGCAAAGCTCAAAATACACATGATTCCTGACCTGGCAGTTCCACTTCTAGGAATATATGCTACAGACTTGCACACGGACACAAAGACGTTTGCATAAGGCTATCTGTTGCAATTTCTGGTGGCGAAAGACTGCAAGCACCTCAATGGCGATCAATAAGAACTGGGTCATTAAATCCTGGTCTGTTTCCACAAGGGACTACTTTAAAAAAAAAAAAAAAAAGGTTGCGGGGAGGGCATTCCTTATGCACTGATGTGAACCATCTCCAAGATCTACTATTAAGTGAAAAAACAAGGCCCAGAAACATGGGTACTGTCAACTAATTTCTGCAGGAATAGAAAAAGAAAGAAAATCTATGTTTTTATTTGTATATGCGTAGAACCCTTCTGGAAACGCCCAGGAGGCACTGAGGGGACGGGAGCAGGAAGAAGACAGACTTTTCACTGTAGGCTTCTGGTACCTGTGTATTTGGTGCCCTATGTAGGTATAATCTGTGGGCAAACATTAATAAAAGTTAAAATTTGTTCAATGATGGAAGAGCGCTACACTTCTGAACATGGGGAAAATGTTTATGATAAACTATTCAGGGAAAAAGGAGGTGACCCAACTGATATACTATAGTATTCCCACATTTCCAGGGAGATAGGTGTAGAGAGAAGTGTCTGGGAAGACCATCACCAAACTGTTAATAACCAGAGTGGCTGTTATTTATATGCTATGTGAGTTCATTCACTGAATTCTCAAGACAGCGGCAGGGAGGTGGGCAGAGTGGTACCGCCCTCGTTTCACAGACAGGGAAACTAAGGCCCCAAAAGGGAAGTCTTCTGCCCAAGGTCTCACAGTCCAGGGAGCAGGGCTGGGCAGAGCTGGGATGTGAGCCACAACCATGGGACTACAGAGCCCTCTCAACTCGAATTGAGTGATTTATCCTTTTTCTTCGAATTCTTCAGCATCACTGGAAGTTGAAACAATGAACCCAAGTCTGTCTGTCTCTTTCTCCTTCTCTTTCCCTCTTTCCCTCCTACCCCCTCCTTCTAAAAAGAGTTTTTAAGAAAAGACCCTTAGGGGCGCCTGGGTGGCTCAGTGGGTTAAGCCGCTGCCTTCGGCTCAGGTCATGATCTCAGGGTCCTGGGATCGAGTCCCGCATCGGGCTCTCTGCTCAGCAGGGAACCTGCTTCCTCCTCTCTCTCTCTGCCTGCCTCTCTGCCTACTTGTGATCTCTGTCAAATAAATAAATGAAATCTTTAAAAAAATTAAAAAAAAAAAAAAAAGAAAAGAAAAGACCCTTAGGATACCTCACGTCCCTGCCAGCAGCCCTCCTTGTTAGCACTCTGTTCCCGTGGTACTTCCCCTTGAGCTCTAGGTATGGAGAATCATGAGGGCAGATTTAAGAAAGAGGGCCTTATGTCAAGCAAGGGCAGGGAGAATGTTCCAGATAAGAGGATACCAAAGAGACATGCCACCAAAGGCAGAGCCTGATCCTTCATTGGAATCTGGACCAGGAAAACACAAAAACCAAAAGAAACCCTCAACGATTTAGGGACACTGGAGCAATCTCAGTAAACTTGGACACAGGCTGGATACTGGTCGACAAGAACAGGTCAAAACTCAATCTCTCAGGTAGGATAATGGCATTGGGACTGTGCACTGTGCCAGAGAAGACCCTGCTTTTCAGAGATGCTCCCTGAAGTGTTTAGGGTAAAGTGGCAGGACATCTGCAACTTAGAAACACTTCAGCACAAATTATGCAGACAGAGTGAGAGAGAGAGAGGCCGAGAATGCACTTGGGGCCAAGTGCTGGCGGTTGGAGAATGTGGGTCAAAGAACTACCAAGGTTCATGGTAAGGTTTTTGCACTCTTCTCTAAGTTCGGAAATCTCTAAAATAAAAAGTTGGGTGAGATCAGTGGTTGTCAGCAGCTGGTGGTGGGGAAAGGGATTGACTAGAACTGGGCACGGGGAACTTTCTGGAGTGAGGGAAGTACTCTACCTCATTTGTGGTAGTGGTTAGGTAACTGGGTAAGTTTGTAAAACTTCACAGAACTGTACACCAAAAAAGGGTGAATTTTACTATATGTAAATTATACTTCCAAAAAGGTAATTAAAAAAAAAAAAATGTAACAGCTGTGGGACATAAGGAGCCAGAAGGGCCCATACCCCCATGGGCTCTGGGAGCCAGTGGGTCCTGCTTTGGGCCAGCCTTGCCTGAGCTTGTCCCACAGTGGAACCTGGGTGATGCACAGCAATGCAGAGGGCCTGGTGCTCCAGGTCCTGGGACCCACAGCCCAGCCTCGGGGAGTGTCCAGGCACCACATGGGAGCTTCCTCCCAAACCTCCTTGGCCTGAGCCCAGTGTCTCAGGTTCCCCTGGGCCAAAAGAGACATCCTGAATAACCTCTTTGTGTGACCTGGAGAAAGGGGTCTGGGTGCCCCTCAGAAAATGTTCTCAGCCTGGGCAGAGACAGGGGGTCAGCAGGAATGACCATTTCTCATCACTCTGTTCACGAATCACCACCAGTAAGGCCAGAGCTACAGGGCCCCAGAGGAGGAAAGCAACTTGCTCAAAGTCACACAGCAAGTCAGACAGTTCTGTCTGAGAGGGATCATTCCTAAATGAAATCTTTGAGCCTGAGACTGTCACATCCAATCCCCCCTCCCCAGTCCATTTCTTAGGCAGGAAGACCAGGGGCCACTCTGTATCAGAGTGCATTTTAGCAATGGCTCAGGACCCCCAGCCCCTGTTGCTGTGGTTCTACTTGGTGCGGTTCCCACAGGCTTGTGGTGGCGAGCAGGGGAGTCCCGACCACCATCCTCTGTTCTCCTCCCTCTCCCCTCCCAAGCTTCCTCTGCTCCCCCCCTATAGGGACAGAGGGAGGGCAGAGAGGAGGAAGGGGTCCCACGTCTGCCCCCCACTGCCCCAGGGAGCGCCCACATGGCAAAGGGCCATAGATTCTGCCCAGCCCACGAAACTCACCTCACCCAGAACCTGTTTCAACTCCTCCAGCTCTCCTTGGCAGCCGTGGAGGCCTCATTAAGTGATGCCAGCACCTCCCACACACCACCCAAAGAAGGGGAGGGGGCACACGCCAACAATGGAGTCCTAAGGAGCCTTCCCCAGAGACCCCCAGGCCCCGGGGAGGGCAGAGGCGGCACATTGCTCTGCCAGGCCTGTGGAGTAGGGGCCTCACTGCAAGGCAGCCCTGCCACCTTCCCCGGGGCAGGCCCGCATGGGCCCCACAGAGTTGTTTAACCTCCTTAATTAACCGGCAGTGATTAAGAGGCCACCTTGGAAGGCCCCCAGGGCTTCAAGAAAGGCTGGGGGCCGGGAACTGGGGGCAGGGCCCCCCAGCCATGGCAGGCCCAGAGGCTCCCCCCAAGTGGAATGGGGAAGGAGACCCTATCCCACACCAGAGGGCTGAGGGCAAAACAGCCCATCCTCCTATTGGCTGTGTGACGCTGAGAAAGTAGCCTCACCTCTCTGTGCCTCGGTTTCCACCGGGAGGGAGGGCAGGGTGGCAGCGAGACTTGATTAATGACTGTTTGTGAAAAGGTCCGGGAGATGCTGCTGATAACAGGCCCGGCTATTATTCTGAGCAGGCATCGAGGAGTGTCTGAGCCCGTAATTACCGAGAAGATGAAAACAGTAAGGAGCAAGGAGGCCTCGCCCGGCCCTGCCCACTGCCCCCACGCCCACCCTCCCTCCCTGGCAGGGGCCCCTCTCCAGGGCAGGGAGACCCAGGGAAAAGAGGTCTCATAGCCCAGCCTGGGCCCTGAGCCTTCTACTCCTTCTCTCCCACCCAGATTCTTCAGTGGCTTCCATCGATCTTCCACTCATTCATTCCACACATGTTTATGGAGCACGTACTATATGCCAAGCAGGATAGCAGTGAACAAGGCAAACACGGTCCCTGCCCAGAAGAGCTCGGCCCAGGGGCGCCTGGGTGGCTCAGTGGGTTAGGCCGCTGCCTTCGGCTCAGGTCATGATCTCAGGGTCCTGGGATCGAGTCCCGCATCGGGCTCTCTGCTCGGCAGGGAGCCTGCTTCCCTCTCTCTCTCTCTCTGCCTGCCTCTCCATCTACTTGTGATTTCTCTCTGTCAAATAAATAAAATCTTTAAAAAAAAAAAAGAAGAGCTCGGCCCACTAGAGGAGGGAGAGGATAAACAAATAAAAGTCCAGGGAGGGAGCAAGATACTAAAAGAAGAGAAAAGAAAAAGTGATGTGATAGGTAACATGGGACCGGGGCGGGGGGCGGGGGGGCGGACGGGCGGAGGGGGGAGGGCGGACGGGGCAGGGAGGGGGGACTTGAGCTCAAATGATCAAGGAAGGCTTCTCTAAGGGGGTGACATTAGAGTTGAAAACCAAAGGTAAGATGAAGTCGCCCCAGAAAGAGAGTTCCAGGTAGGGGAGCGGCATATGCAAAGACCCTGGGGTGGAAAACATGTGTTGGAGGAGACCAGAGCCGAGAGCAGAAGGGGAGAACGTGGGAAGGGAGGTCAGAGAGGCAGACAGGGTGGGGAGCAGATCAGGCATGGCCTTGGAGGAGCGAAAATCCTGGGCTTCACTCTCAGGACCGTGGGCAGCCCTGGGGGAATTCTGAGCAGAGAAAGGACAAGGGCAGGATCCCCTTCCCCAGGACAGCACGCAGGGCCCGCTCACTGCATACATGAAGGTTGAATTAAAAATTCAAATGGCTGAAGACCCTAAGGAAGACCATACTGCCTGTTTGTAGAACACGTTCCTACTTGAGGTTCAAATCCCGGCCTCACCATTTCCTGGCTCTGCGACCTTGGGCCTCAATTTTGCCTCTCCTGTGAAATGACAAGGATCACAGAACCTTCCTTTAGAAGGGGGTGAGGCATTCCCAAATCAAATATCAGCAATGATACAAGCCCCACAAACTCCTGGAACAAGGGTATCCTGAGCACCTGTTGCGCGGAACGGACACCTGTAGGCCGCACCTGCCATGGGAAGGGAACACGCAGCTGCTCGTGAGGTCTGTGGAGCCTCAGTGCCTGAGTTCAGATCCCAGCTCTGCCCCTGGAGCTGAGTGCCGTGGGCAAAAATGTCTTGGCCTCTTTGAGCCTATTTCCTCATCTATAAAATAGGGTGGTTAGTAATACCCACCTCGTGAATTGTTGTGAGGATTAAATTAGTTCATTTATCTTTTAAAAGATTTTTATTTATTTGAGAGAGAGAGAGAGAGTGCGCACATGAACGTCGGGGGAGAGGCAGAAGGAGAGGGAGGAGCAGGCTCTCCGCTGAGCAGGGAGCCCAACACAGGGCTCTATCCCAGCACCCCGAGATCATGACCTCCGTTGAAGGCAGACGCTTAACTGACTGAGCCACCCAGCCACCACGTTAGCCAGATACTTAAGGCAAGTAGACAAGGCCTGCTCCAGAGTAAGCTTGATCCCTGGTCATTTTTTTTATGATTTATTTCCTAAATTCTTTCTTTAAGCTCCCTACTTGCTTGTACCCCCACCAAAACCCAGTGCTGGATTTCTCACCTTGGGTACTGCCCAATATGTTCATTCCCACCTCTCGCCTCTGTTTCTTCCCAGCAGCCAAAGGCCTCCTTTCGACTACATCTCTCCTCTGCTCTATACTGCAGTGGCTGCCCACTGTCCCCAAGCCAGCATCCCCACGAGGGGACCGCACCTGTCCCAAGCCACCTCTTGTGCCACCCTCATCCTCCCACTCTACCCTCTAGCTGGAGCCACTTCCAGTCCTCTGAATGTTCTGTCCACCTTGCCTCAGGCCCTTTGCACATGCTGTTCTTCTGCCCAGAATGTCCTTCCTCCCACTCTTCTGCCCAAGCTAGATCCTCGTCCTGTGGGAAGTCATCTGGGGCTCCCTAGGGCTACCCCATGCTGCTCACCTAGTGCCCTATTCTTCCCCCATGACAGTGCCTGTTGAAGAGATGGCGCTGTCAGGGTCCCCAGCTAGACTGGGAGCACACTGGGGGCAGGAACAAGGTCTGAGTCATCCCTCTCCTGCAAGACCTGGGGAGGTGTCTGGAGAGGGGAGGTGACAAACAGAATGAATGTTTCAGGTGGGGTGAGGTGGCAAAGTGGAGTCAGGTCGAGCTGAGGGGAGTTCAGTCAAGTTTAGTTGGGGTGGGCTGAGGACAGGAGGTGAGCTAGGCTGGGTTGAGCATGAAACTGAGTGGGATTGACTCGAGCTGAATTGACGTGGGTGGGATTGAGGTGAGTCGAGGTGAATTTGGCTGAGCTGAACTGAGGTGAACAACTAGTTGAGATAAGGTGAGTGAAGTTGAGTTGGGTTGACTTGAGTTCAATCAGTTTGCGTTCTTTACTGGACTGCGCTATTCGGAACTGAGGGGCACAGAGCTGTGGTAAACTGAGGGAGCTACACCGCGCTGAGGGACGCCAAACTGAGTGAGCTGAGTTTGGTTGAGTTGAGTCGACTTGAGGAGTTGAGTCAAATCAAAGTTCGGGTGAGTTTAGGTTGAGTTAAACTAATGTTTCTCAACTGGATGTTGTTGCTGGCTGTTGCCCCCCTGGGGAGTATTCTTAGACACCTGTTTCCTAACGGGCCCCAAGAAATTTTAATGCCACAGACACACTGCATATCTGCTTATGGCTTGTGTGTGTGCGTGTGTGTGCGCTCTACACTTAAACAAGTGTTTTTCCCTCCACAAGAATCAATTCCCACCCACTTGGGGGCTATATGGCCCCCCACGCCCACTCCACTGGTCCTGAGGACGCGGCGGTTAGGCTGAGCTGAGGCGAGCAGAGGTGCGCCTCCTCCCAGGGGAGATGTGTGGGGTCTTCCTGGAGGAAGGGGCCTCTGCCTGGGCGGAGGCGGCTGTGAGGCTGAGTGAGGCACAGGCCAGGCCAGCCTGAGCTCCAGTTCCCCTCGCACCCTGCACAGTTCCCTTCAGCCCCATTTCCTCACCTGCGCAACGGAGGTAGAACAACAGAAGAACAAACACACAGGCCCTGCAGCAGGTATGAGCTCAGCGTGTTGAGTTTAGCTGAGGGAGGCCCATGTGGCTGGAGGAGTGAGGAGGAGACAGGCCAAGGGAGGTGAGGTCCTTATGGGACATGAGGGGGAGTTTGGGTTTTATCCTGAGGGCAATGGGGAGACATGGAGGATTCTGAGCAGGAAGCAGCAACGTGACCTGCGCGGAACTAATGCCTCCGGGATGGAGCCAGAGTAGACGCCCCACAGGACGGCACCTCTGATTGGCTGAGCCGAGTCACGTGTCAAGAGAGGCTGGAAACCGAGTCTCCTGGTTTCAGCATCCTTTGTGGGAGGTGGAAAATGCTGGTAGAGCAGGGAATTCTCCAAACATCGGGAGATTCAGATTTGAGACAAAAGAATAGCCCAAAGTACCCAAGAGTAACCAAAAAGAGAAAAAAAAAAAAAAAGAAAGAAAGAAAGAAAAAAGAAAAAGAAAGAAAGAAATGCGCAGCGGGCTACAGATCTGGTTGGATAGAAGGAGAAAGACCCAGGCTGCAGAGGCTACCCCTTGCCCCAAGAGCAAAGCCACCCCGCCCCCACCCCGTCCCCAGCCTAGGACAGGGGCCCTGAAAACACATGGCTGGAATCTGGAAGCTCATGCCAAGAGTCACTGCCTTCACTGATTGCTTCAGTCACTGAAAAGCTATTATGTCAGCGTCCATGGTGGACCTAAAAGGCCCTGGGTGGGACATGTCCCCAGCAATGCACCTGCTGAAAAACCTCCCCCATCCTTAAAAAAAGACAGGCCCTAGAGTCAAGCAGACTGGGGGGCCCATCATGGGCCAGTGGCTTTACCTCTCTGAGCCTCGGTTTCCTTACTGTGAAAGTGGCAGAACCACATCTACTGCCTGCAGGCACCTGAATGGGTACACTATGCCAACGGTCCTAATCCCCACAGCAAGCCGGGGCAGCAGAGCCAGGGCTCGGACCTGGTTAAAATCGACCCTGATTTCAACCACACGTCCATAAGGCTAGGGAAGGCTGATCACTGTTTTTTGAGCGCCTACTCCGTGCCAGCCACTGTGCTAAGCACCTGTATGGCTTCACAGGCTTCGTCCTCATGAGGAACCCCGTGAAGTCCAAGCATCTTCATCTCTGTGTGAGGAAACCAAGGCTGTGGTGAGGAGGCCTCCTCCTAAACAAGGAGATGTGGAAAAGTGAGATTTGCACCCAGGCCTGTCTGAGGCTAAGACTGCAGTACTTTCCATTATGCTGATAGGAAGAAGAAGAATAATAACCTCCTGTACTGAGCACTAGCTGTATTCCCGGTCTTGCTCATGCATCATCTCACTTGGTCCTAAGCACATTCTGTGAGGGGGTGCCATGATAAGGTCTTTTTCCAAATGAGGAAACCGAGAGGCAGAGAGAGATGTGAAATTGACCAGTTCACATAATGGGAAAGGGGCAAAGCTGAGATTCAAGCCCCAGTGAGCTGGCCCCAGAGCCCATGCCCCACCTCCCTTCTGCATACCTAGCCCCAGACACACCTCCTCCATGAAGCCTTCTCCAAGGACCCCCGCCCACCTCTGGCACCCCGGCCCCTGTAAGCGCCTGCCCGCTTAGCACTCAGGTGGGCCCTACCATGTATTTGGCCAACATTGGCTGTGAACACCATCTTTCCTAAACTTTTTCCTTTGACACCCCCTCCCCTATCTCCCCACCATCAAGGCCCTCCCCGTAGCGGCCCCAGGACCTGCCCCATTATGATTAATTAAGCCCCCAACTGTGACCTGTGTCCATGGTCCAGGCCTCGTGCCTGGTGATCTCAGCTGGGTGTGGTGAGGGTGGGAGGGATGCGGAAGCAGCAGAGACATTCTGTGGGATGATAGGGTCCCCCCCCCCCCCACTGCCTGCTCCCTGAGAGAATCTTTGGCAATCGCAGGAGACAGTGGGTTTACCAAGAAAAGGAGGAAGAAAACACAGGCAGAGGGCAAGAAGCTCATGGGTGAATCAACACCCAGTGGGCGGGTAGAGGCAGGACAGTGGGCTCCGTGGAGTTGCTGGCCTCAAGGAGGTCAGTGGCCCAGGAGGGGGACCAAAGGCTGAAGGACACCAGCAGAGAGTGCGCCTGTTTTGAATGTCCATGTGCCAACTGTTATCCACTCAGACCGATTTAGTATAGGTATCCACAGTCCCATTTCATGTAACCAAACACGGAAGATCAGAAAAAGTAAAGTGACTTGCCCAAGGTCACATAGCATCTAAGTGGTGGAGCAGAGATTTAAATCAAAGTCTACAGCTCAGAAAAGGATATAAAGTACAGTCTTTATAGTCAGACCCAGATCCTGACCTGGGCTTCCCCACTTGTAATCAAGCGTCCTTGGTCATGGTACGACTCCTCTCTGGGCCTCCCTTTCTCCATATGCACGATGGCTATAACAACATGCTAACCTCATGAATTGTCAGGTGGCATCTATGAGCCAACACAGAGTTTTTCTCAAATCAGAAAGGGGTACTATAAGGCTGCTAGTGTGGTCTATAGTTGAATGCCCCCACTGCTGGGGAGCTCATTCCCTTGCAATATAGATTTTTTTCAGCCAAAAAACTTCTCCTTATTTTGAACTAAATAAAACCTGTCTTTTCCTGGGACCATCCCAAGGCGGCCATAGAGAACTCCCTGTCCTCCGCTCCTCCTCTACAAAATGGAATGAGGTCACTGACCTTGCAAAGAGGGCACAGTCATTTGACCTTTATTGTGCTCCCCCTGTGTGCCAAGCAGTGGTCTCAGCACTGGGGACGCAGAAGTTAGACCAACAAAGTCTCTGATATCATGGGGCTGACACTCTACAAAGAGGAGACAGACATTAAACATATAAACCTCTAAGAAATATAACCACTAAATAATCATTTACTTGGCAAATCTAAATACCAGAAGCGCCCAAACAAGAGGGAACATTTAGAGTTTATTTTTCTCTTCATCCATTTTGAAAATGACATCATTATATAAATCAGATAATGTTCCTTCTTAGCTCAAAACCCCTCCACAGCTCCCAGCATCTTCGGGACCAAGTCTAGATACCCTCAAACAGCCTACCCAGCTCTGCGTGATCTGGCCCCACAGACCTTTCTGGCCTCAGCCCTCCGTCCGCTCTATATGAGCCACACGGGTCTCCTCACTATTCCTCTAACATGACAAGCTCTTTGGGTTCTCAAGGCCACCGCACATGCCATTCCTTTCACCTGGCTTTTCCTCTCACTCTCTAACTGGCCAACTCCTCAACACCCTCCACCCAGGTTGGCACATGTGGGCCCTGTCTTGCCTATCAGCTTGGCTCTCTTGGCATCCTTCCCCTGGCCCCTGCAAAAATCCACGCAAAACGGAAAGAAAAATAGCCAAGGAGTGTGAGTCATTTGTTTACAGGCTAATTAATTACTAAGCTCGAAAACCTGATTTCCATTCTTCCTTTTTTTCCCCTCTCTGCCCTTTGAGAATGTTTGGAATCTACATTGTTTCCCAATGCAAAAGTATGTCAAGTTTATTTTTAGCATCGCACATGATGGCTGGGACTGTTATTCATCCCCCCTCCCCCCCTACCCCGAGTCAGTGGGGAGCCGGCCACAGAGCTCTCAGGCTGCTTAATGCTCTTCAGATGTGGATCCTGCAAGGCCAGCAGGTCTGGAAGAGCCCTTGTGGCCCTGGAGTCAGTGGGTCCCTACCTGAGTCCAAAGCCCAGGGACTGGGGATCCAGGTTCCAGGCTGCAGTTTCTCCTCCTAACCAGAGGTGGTGCTGTAGGGGTGGGAAGCAATTTGTCCTGCCCGGGTTGAACAAATGCCTTTTCTCTGGACTAGCAAGTGGGGGACTTGGGGATTTCCGCAAATTGTCCCCCCCACTTCCTGCCTTGACAAGGGCAGTGGGAGAAGCCCATTTGATTCACCTTTGGTTCAAGCAGGACAGAAGAGTGCTCATGCTCTGTCTGGTTGATACTGTGCATACTCTGTTCACTCCCTGCCCCCATACCCACTCTTACCCTCCCCACACCCTCCCCCAACCCCTCCTTGCTGGGAAGTAGTGGCCACCTGTTGTTGGAGCCCCTGCCAAGGGCTTCCTTCCAAGATGGCTGCCTCTGGTCCCTGTCCTGGGATGGGGGCCAGCAGCTACCCCAAGGGGATAAGAAAGGACCGATTTGCAACAAACGGTTTCCCAGCAACGGAGGTGACAATATGGCTGTGACATGGAAGACTGTCACCCCCAGAGGGCAGGACTCTGCCAGTCGTGTCTCTCTGGGTCCCCACTGCCTGGTATAGAGTGGGTGCTCAGTAAAGACTTGTTAAAGGCCTTTTAACAAGTAGTCACCTGAGTTCCAGCCTCACTGTGCAGTATCAGTTCAGTCACTTGCCTCTTCCAAGCCTCAGTTTCCCATCTTGCAAATAGGTAACTGACCTCTAACCCAAGATCAGGGGTTGCAAACTCAGCTGCCTACAGGAGTCAGGCAGGGACATAAAAGGGAAGCAGGTGGGGGGGGAGCGGGTGGCAACTGCGGCCATTTCCTGCCTATGGATACAGCATCTCCACTCCAGTGCACAGTTCATGTGAGCCCTGAGTTCCCGGATTTTCCCATCTCTCAAGAGAAGCCAGAGATCTGGATGTTTGTATACAATGCCCTCATTTTTCAGTGCTGGCTACTCATTTGACTTTCAGCAAAAGCACCCCACAGACAAAACCCAATGCACCTCAAGGCTGACCCAGCCCACGGACCACCAGTTCAAATCCTTGGTGGTTCACATTTGTGGCTCACTAGGCCTTGAACAGGCCCGTCACAGCCCAGCCTGGGACAGGGGGTTGGGACGGAGAAGGCAGCACAAGCCTCACCCCATGTGGGAGTAGCTATTATCCCGGCTTATGGGAGGGCCAGGCCGGACTCGTTGATGCTGGGGCTGTGGGCATCGCCTGGAGAGCTTTGCCTTCCACTTAATTAAGGAAGCCGATAATAATCTAGGTGGAGTGTGGAGATAGGTCGAGAATGAGTTAGCAAACTGCAGCCGGTTGATTGTATCTATTGTAAAAAGCCCAGATATAATATCAGATTAGTACACTTTGTGTGCCTATTATAACACCGTGTCATTATGGGATGTGTTATAATTAAGGCCTGAGTGGGCCCCCTTCTCTCCCTGACTTTGCAGGTCCAGGCACCTAGGTTCCTCTTAACTCCCTCCTGGCCATGACCGGCCCTGTCCATGGAGCCTGTGAGGCGAACGTGGCCAGCCATCGGCCTGTCCCCCAGGGTGCCAGGCCCGGTGCTGGGCCCTAGGGACAGTAGTGCCACTGAGGCAGATGAGGTCCTGTCCTCAGAGAGCTCAGAGTCTGGGCCGAGGAAGGCTGATAATTACGGAAGCAAAGCAACATGCACAGCGAGTGATGTCATGGAGCTGGGCCGAGGGTTTGGGGGGGAGTTGGGCCAGCGGGGAGCCCCCTCCAATTGCGACCTGCAGGAGGGAGGAGCACGCTCCGAGCACCAGCCTCAAGCCCTGGGCTGGCATGATCTGGGCTGCCATGGCCCCTCCCGCCCACCCATCCACAGATTCAGTCACTCTCTGGGGAGCACTTACGGGATGCCAGGCCCAGGCTGAGCGCCAAGGGAGCACGGTGAACAAAACAGACAGCGGTCCCTGCCCTGAGGAAGAGGACAATCAAAGGAAGAAGACAGACATTAAACAAATAAACAAATGTATAATGATGGCAAGTCAGGAAGAAGGATTATGGGGATGAAGGTGATAGTGGAGGGTGACACTTTAACAGAGATGAGACCAGAGTAAAGTGAGAGATCCAGCAGTGTGAAAGAAATGGGGAAGAGTATTCCAGGCAGAGGGAGCAGCAAGTGCAAAGGCCCTGGGGTGAGATCAGGCTTGGTGTGTTAGAGGAACAGCAAGGAAGCCACTGTGGCTGGAACACAGCAAGTAAGGGAGAGAGTATGGTGGGCATGAGGTCAGAAAGGCAATGGGGCCAGATGAGGCCAGGGCGTGTGGCCCTTGGAAGGATTGCAGAATGTGTTCTGAGACGGGAGCCATGGAGAGTTCTAAGCAGAGACAAAATCTGACTTATGATCCACTTGGCTCGAACAGAATCCCTTTGGCTGTGTGTGGAGAATGGACTGAGTCAAGGTAGGAGCAGCAAGACGAGGGGGGAAGTGCTTTGAGTCCCATGTACAAGTGGGAGGGGGGACCCTGACTGGAGTCTGGGTGTGTTTTAAAGGTAGAGCCGACATGATTTCCTGACCAGCTATTGGATGTGGGGCAAGACATGAACAACTCATCCCAAGGCTTGGGCCTGAACACCTGAAAGGACGGACAGAGCTGCCTTTTCCTGAGAGTGGGGGGCTATGGGTGGACTGGGTAGCTGGATCTGTCCTCTGCCCACTCTCCAAAAGCCCCACGCTGACCCTCACCCCAGTTTCTCCCGGGGTCAGGGTTGTGAAGGGAGAGAGTGAGGCGTCGGCCCCACCCAGGCCTCTGGGCAGGAAAGGGGCACCCAGAGCCTGGCCGCAGAATGACACAACACTTAATAATTTCTCCGCTGAGTTTTGCAACGGGCACCCTTTATCGGCTAGTGAAGGGAGTGGGGTTTTGCAATAGCCCCAATGGGTGATCATGGCTGGTGCCGGGCCGCAGGGATATCAGGCCAGGCCATAGTCATCTTCTTCTTCACCCACAAGGACTGAGTCCCAAACAGGCCATCCAGGGCTGAGCCATCATGGTGGCATGGAGGGCTGGGAGCAGGCGCTGGCCCCAGAACCAGCGGGTTAAAATCTGTCTCCTCTACTCAGCTGGTGACATTGGGCAAGTCACTTCCCTCTCTGAACCTCAGCTCTTCCTCTGAAAAAAGGAGAGCAATTAAATGAATTATTTTTAAATTTTATTTTAAATTTTAAAATTTTTAAAAATGAATTATTTTAAAATCACTCTCATACTGTTATCCAACATACCTTTTAACAAGTTCTGAGCACCTACTCTGTACCTGGCCCTGTGTTGAGGACTTTCCGTTCACCATCTCATTTAATCTTTGTATCTATCAACCAGGGCACCTGGGGGCTCAAATTGTTTGAGCATCTGACTCTTGGTTTCAGCTCAGGTCATGACAATGGGGTTGTGAGATCGAGTCCTCTGAGGACTCTGTGCTCAGCACAGAGTCTGCCTGAAGGATTCTTTCTCCCTCCCCGTCTACCCCTCCTCCTGCTTGTTCTCTTTGTCTCTCAAATAAATGAATAAATCTTTTTTAAAAAAATCATTGTATCCACCTTTAAATTGTTATTTTTCTATTTTACAATGTGAAAAGTGAGGCTCAGAGAGAGGGAGTGACTGCCCCAGGTCACCCAGCCTGTCCGGTGTGGAGCAGGGACTCGGACCCTGGCCTGCCCAACTGCAAAGCCCGTTTCTGTTGTTAGGAAGTTAACTGAGGCTCTCTGAGCCTGTTCCCTCCCCTGTAAAATGGGAATTACAAGCTGAATGGAATTAAGCAGTGCTTCTCCCATGGGGTTGGTGCCTGGCACCCAGGAAGCACTTAGAACATGGCGGCCATCGTCATAGTTACTGGCCAGCACTACCCCTGGGGGTGCCACGCAGCCAGGATACCTCCTCCTTCCCCTCACTGCCCAAGGCAGCTACATGGGGCACAGACAGGACAGGGCCTTTGGAATCACACCCATGGCCCGGATCCCTCCTGCCTTCCTGCTGTGATCACTGAACCCATCACTAGGGTGACAATTCCTATCACTCCAAGCCATTTACAGGCCAAAGAAGGCCACTGGCCAACAGTAATCCCAGGGTGTTGGGCATCTCAGGACAGTCTTGTGACAGAGAGTCATTTACCCCATCCAGCAGAGGAGGACACCAAGGCTCAGGCTGGACCCATGACTTGCCCCGGACATCAAGCCAAAGAAAAGGGAACAGGAATGTTGCTTCCACCACGACAGGCCCTCCAACCACTCAAGGTGCTGATGGCAAAAGATTTCCTGGCAAAGTCTCTCTCTCTCCTTCTTCTCCCCTCTTTAACTCCCTGTCTCTCTTCTTCTTTGTGTCTCTCAGACCAACCCTGAAAGCGTGGCTCCCTTTGTCTCTCCACTTTGTCTCTGTCTCTCCCTCAGTGTCTCTCCATCTCTCCATCATGTCTCTGGGTCTCTCCCCTATACACTCACCCTCTGGGCCCACCCACCTCTTCTCCATTACTGGCCATAAACATTTACTGACGGAAGGTGTCTGGCCACCTAACATGCCTGAAACACTCACCCAACCCCACTTCCCTTCTCACGCCACCACCCAAGGGCTCCCCAGGAAGGGATCCAGATGAAAAAGGTCCTCCGTTCAAGGGTCCATAGCTCATGGGCAGACCTGGCCCCAGATGGATTCAGGCTTCTCCCGGGCAAGGGCAAAACCCGCCCACCACCCTCAGGGTGAATGCTGATTGGCTCAAGTCAAACATGGCCCTCTCTCTCCCCTTGCAGTGATTGGCTGAGGCGAGATCTGGAATACTCTGTGGCCAGTGAGATGGGGAAGTCTGCCAAGAGACTTCTGGGAATAGTTTCTTCATTCTTAAGAGGACATGTGAGGGCTTTTTCCTGCCTGGGCCCTGGCCCTGCAACAGAGAGATGGCAGGAGCTTTGGCACCATCATGGAGCTGTGAAGAGCTGGGCTGAGAGGAGATGGGAAGAACCTGGGGCCTCGATGATGCCCAGCCCCGCTAATCTCCAGCTCGCCCACCCATTGTGCATTCAGTCATTCAGCAAATATTGATTGAGTACCTACTGTGTGGCAGACCCTGTAACGGGCACTGGGGCTGCAGCAGAGGACAGGGTCAAAGTGATCTCTACCTTGCATTCTGGAGTAGGGGACAGACCTCAATCAAATAAACATCTGAGAAGGTGTAAAAATATGGCCATAATGAGGGCTGCCAAGAGAGATCCGTGGAGATGAAACCAGAAAGGGGGATCAAGAAAGGCTTCCCTGAGGAGGTATCTTAGGTCTGAATGCCCAGAAGCAGAGCCTGAAACAGAGAGTGGAATGCATGTGATTCATTAAAGAGTGCTTTGGGGAGAAAAGGAAAGAATGAAACAGGACACGTGGGTAGAGTGAAGCTAGGATGTGGTCTCAGCTGAAGTCTAACTTTGACCTAATCTCATGGGCAGCTCTGGAGCTTGAACAGTCTACAGAGAGAATCGCCCCCTTGAACTAAGTAGGCCGAGCTTTATTTCTCTTATTTAATCAGTCATTGGTTGTGTCCGTCCACCTCTTTGGGGGTGAGAGGACCACATAAGTGGGGAAGCTCCTGTTCGGTGAGAGCTCTAGAAAGCAGCTCTAGCTAGGTGCCCGTAGGGGCCAACGTCGCATGGCAGCTGAGAGAGGAGTGCAGGGTCCAGTGTAAGGGTATCTGGGTGCGTCATCACAGTGCCCACTTCAGGAGGTCCCCCTGATGTGAGATTTGGGCACTGCCTAGGTAAGGATCAGCGAGGAAAGCACTTCAGTAGTGAGTGCAGCATGTCCAAAGGCCCTGAGGCAGGCAGTAGCCAGATTTACTAAAAGGAAACCAAGGTAGCTCTCTAGCAGAGTGAATGAGAGTGAGAGTAATAGATTAGGAGACACGGGTCGGCCATCATGCGGCAAGTGCAGGTGGTGATTAGGAAGTTAATCCTTATTCTGAGGGCAGCAGGAGTCATGGGTGACTGTTGAGCAAGGGAGGAGGTGATGAAGCTTACATTTTTTAAGGCTCTGTCTGGCAGCATGCGAAGAACAGACCTAGGGCTGAGACCGGGAGCAGAGATCATTTGGAGGCTATTGTAATATTACACTCAGGTGAATCACCCAAGCTTGAATGGTGGTGGGGGTTGAGAGCACAGAGAGGCGGGGACAGGGTGAGGCGAGACTGTAGGAGGTGACAGTAATGCTAGTTATTGATCACTTCCTACGAGTCAGGTGTTGTTCCAAGCACTTCACAGAGAGGCTCTCACTTAAGCACATCCCTCTGAAGCATGAACTCTTGCCAGTACTTTCTGTTCCACCTCGATGGGCCCAGGACACTTCTAAATCTCAGGCATCCGGGGGACCTTGGGGCAGGAGGGATCCTGCCCACAACCCCCAGCTGGGAACCCCACGACCCCCAGCTGGGAACACATGGGAATCTCGCCCTATGTCACCAATCACGTTCTCATTTCAGCGTCCTTGAGAACTCAGTGCGATTATTACATCCATGGATTACCAGCCACAGATCCCATTTCTACCAAGTTCCTCACTCTTTCCTACGGGGAAAGACACCACCCTGTGTGACCCCGCAACCCAGAGAGAGGCAGGGGCTTCCCTGAGGCCACTGAGCAGGTCCCTGGTGTAGAGGCCTGTAGCACTGGTTTGGTGATCAGGCCCTGTGCTGTTATCTGCAGCCAGAGGCAAGAGGCCCAGTGGGATACCTGGGGCGCCTGATACAGTGGCCTGTGGTCGCAGCGCCCGGGAGGACAGGCAAGCCACGCCCAGCCTAGAGATAATCAAGACCAGATTCTGGCCAGTGATTCATTACAACACCACGACACCATGGCCAATCCCCCCTCCCACCAGGGAGTCTCAAGACTCAGAGGCAGGATTTCCTGGGGCTGGGGCTGGGGCTGGGGCTGGGGCTGGAAGAGGGATAGGGATGGAGCAGCGAGATCCAGGGGTCAGCAGGATCCCTTTCCAGGAGGAATCCACACAACAACAGCAACAAAAATGTCCAGGCTGCTTCTTGGTGGTCAGTGGCTTGCTTGTGGAATACCTGCTCTGTGTCAGGTCCTATGGGACACAATGGTGACCAAGCAGACCTGGCACCTGTCCTCAGGGAGCCTCACTTGCATGGAGGAAACAGGCATCAAAGAAGGAAGATACCATTAAGACAATGGGTAGTGCTGAGTGTTGGAAGGAGAGATGTGGGGACTGTGCCTCCCCAACGAGGTGACTTTGAGCTAAGGCCTGAAGGATGTGTAGGGAGAGCTCTGAGAAGAGGTGGAGGAAGAGGAGGCTAGAAGGGGATATAGCATATGCAAAGGTCCTGAGGTGGCCCAAGTATGGAATGTTGAGGGTAAGAGAGTGGAAGGGGAGGGCCACAGGGATGAGGCAGGAGCACGAACTGATGGGCAAGTGGGTGATGAGGAGGTGAGGCCGAGGTGAGGTGTTCGGATTATAGCTTACACCTCGGGAGCCATAAAAGGCTTCAGGCAGGAGTTGTGTGGCAGAAGTGATGAGACTGGAGTCCACTGGGTCTGCTGTACAGGATCGCATAAAGAGACCTGAGCAATTGCAAGTGCTAAAACCTGAGGATCCAGGCCTCTTGGGTCTCCTCACTTCCAATATACAGGGCTCTAACAGCCAGCAGGTAGAGGCCCTGCTGGGCCAATCCCAGGCACCCTGTGGCCCCTGGCTCTCTGCCCCCACCTGGACCTCCTAGAGAACATTCCAGACAGCGATTATCTCAATTCTAAGCACTAATTAGCTCAGTTTCACCTCAGGCCTTCCCAGGGCAGATCTGAGAGGGCCCCCTGGGGAGGCAGCCTCCAGGTACAAGGTCCCAAGGGAGGACTGGACGGCCAAGAAGCAAGGGGCCCTGAGCTGCTTCCTAGGACAAGTCAGGCCCGCAGCTACAACCCAGATGTGTGGAAAACGCCATGCTGGGGACGTGGCTTCAGCACCCTGGGCCCCTGGGCGCACACCCTCCCTCCCTGGCACTCCGCACCTTGACCAGCCCCAGGCACCCGGCCAGGGTGCCCAGCCCCCACTCCCACCCAGATCCAGATTCAGAGAGCTCTACTGTCTCCTTCCTTCTCACTGATTTCTTTGCTACTCTCACCTGAATCCGGCTCCGTGCAAGCATGTGCGTATGTGTGTGTGCGCACATGTATGTGTGTGTGTCTTTCTCTCTCACCGTCTCTCCTGCCCTTTCTCTTTCTCCCCCTGTCTCCCTGTCTTTCCTTCTTTTCTCTCCTTCTCTTTCCTGTCTCTCTCTGTCTTTTTCACTTCCTAGCTGTCTCTCTCTCTCTGTCTCCCCACCCCCGCCACGTGTCTCCCTGTTTCTCTGTCCCCTTGTCCCCCAACCCTGGCCCAAAGCCAGTCATGCTCCCCTTTCCCCTCTTCTCCAGCCTGAAGCTTGGTGGAAGGGGTGGGGGGCTGCTCTTCTGGTCCCAGCCCCTCAGGGGCACCAGATGGGAGTGAGTGGCCCTGGGCAGCCTCCAGGCAGAGGAGTGAAGATGGTGCCTGCACACACTGCTCCAACCTTGCCGGTTTTTCCAGCTCAGCCCCACCCTGGACTGAGCCGCCCCCTCCCCGGGGGACCCACCCTCCCTGGGCCCAGTGGGGCTGGTAGAAGGTGAGGCCCAACCAGGAGTGTCCCAGGAAACGAAAGCCGAAGCAGGATCAAGTTGCCTGGGCCCTCCATGCTGGCTAGGCCCAGGCTAAAAGCTTTACAGCCCTTTTACACAAGGGGAAACTGAGGTTCAGAGAGGGGCTTCAGGTCACACAGCCTGTTAGGGTCCAAATTCCAACCCTGGACTCAGGAAGGAATTCACACACAACCAGGGGTATTCTTCCTACTCCTGGTCCCCCAGGTCCTTCCCCAGAGGCCACCCATGGCCTATTTCTTATGTGTCCTTCTAGAACTGTCCATGCATATCCACATTTCTCTGCTTTTATGAATGTTTTAACACAAGTGCTGAAACCACCAGCACAAACCTGCACCTGCTTTTCCACCCAGCCGTATCTTGGAGATCTCGGCTTATCAGGACCTTCTTCCTTATTTCCAGCTCCTGCTGGGTCCTCCAGGGAGTGGGTAGCCTGCATAACCAGCTCCACCAATGGACATCCCGGTTGTTTCCAACCTGTCTTATTTTGTTTTTTTTAAAGAAAACGTCACAGCCACCCCACCCCCCACAGCACAGGCACACGCATGAGCACGCGCGGCTGCTGACCTGTAGGGTCTAGTCATCCTGGAAGGCGGCAGTGAGCCTTACCCAGAGATGAGCTCAAAATCCTGGAGAGGGACTTGTGAAAACTGCAGATTTCTGGCTCTGCTCCACAGCACCTTAAGTGGAGCAGAGGGACCCGCAGAGCCGGGGGCCGTGGACTGTCCGGCTGAGTTTTCATGCTCTGTTCCTGGTCACTGGGTTCCTGAAGGGATGCCCTGCCCTTATGCTCAGCTGCTCCTTCCGGTTCTGTTCATGTGGTGCCTCCAGAAAAACTGGGGGAGGGGAGGACGGAAGGGGTTCTATGCAGTGAACTAAAAGGCAACAACGAAGCAGAAAAGCTGAAAGACAGGGATGCCTGGGTGGCTCAGTTGGTTAAGCAGCTGCCTTCGGCTCAGGTCATGATCCCAACGTCCTGGAGATCAAGTCCCACATCGGGCTCCTTGCTCAGCAGGGAGCCTGCTTCTCCCTCTGCCTCTTCCTGCCATTCTGTCTGCCTGTGCTTGCTCTCTCCCCTTCTCTCTCTCTGATAAATAAATAAAATCTTTAAAAAACAAAACAAAAAAAAAAAAGAAAAGAAAAGCTGAAAGACAGAAACAGAGGCAAAGAGAGTCAACAGGGCATGCCCACGGCTGCACAGGCGTCGGTATTAATAGGCAGCAAGGCTGAACTTGAACACAGGTCCCCTGACTCTTGGGCCAGGAGCTTTCTGTTGCATTCCACCCACCCGGGTCCAGTCTCCTGTTACTGGTCATTGCTTACCTGTGTACCCGTCCACTCGTTCCTCCTGCACCTGTTCGCTGCCCACGCTGTCACCCAACCCACACCTACCTGTCCAAGTCCATCCACCCATCTGTCCATCCATCTCTCTGTCCGCACCACCAACCACCCATTCTCCATCCTACTATGAGCCAGTGCTGTTCCATGCTGGGAACACAGCAGCAATACGACAGATGGGTTCCCGCCCCAGGAGCCCGGCGCCCCTGGGAGAAACTGACCAGAGATAGATAATCACACACATAGATAATCTCCCACATAGAGACGCCAGACAGGGGTTCTGCCTGTGCAGGGGAGTGGAAGGGAGAGGTGGGGGGATGAGGGAAGGCCTCCCTGAGGACCCTCTCCTCTGAGAATCAAGCAATGGGTAGGCATGAACCCGGTAAGAAGGGAAAGGAAGCAGTAGAAGGAGCACAGGCCCGTCGAAGGGATGGGGAAGGCTGAGAAAAGGTACAGGTGGGAGCTAAGTGGCGGCTGGGCTGTAGGTGTGAGCAGGGGCACCCTGGGCCTGGTGAGGATGTCCTACTGGAGCCCCAGCTGGGGCTGGGGGTGGGGGGGGGTTGGGTAGGGAGGCAGTGAGAGGATCAGAGAGGCCAGGATGGAAGCCCCAGAGCAGAAACCATTAAGGCAGGAACTGGGTTTCCCGTAAGTCCATACAGGAGTGGGGCTGGGAAGCAAGGAAGCTCCACTCTGGGCCGGGTCCTGCCTCCTGCCCCTCTCCCCAGGAGGACCAGCCCCAGCCTGTCTTCCCAGTCTGAACGCTGTCTCCCTGGCTTCCTGCCAGCCCCCAGCTCCCTACCAGCCCTGGCCCGGCCTCCCCCTCCCACTCACCGGCCCATCCTGTCCCACTGCAGGGGTGGTGGGAGCCTTCCCTCCCTACCCCCAGCTCATGCAGGGGCACCAAGCCCTCACGGTGGGAGGGGGTGGTAGACAGGGACCCCTCAGGCATCACCCATTTAAGCTCAGTGGGTCACTCCATCGACAGCCTGCGCCACTTTCGACAGTAACACGATGTTTACATGTTTACGATGTTTACAGTCCAGGCTGTGAGCCAGACCTTGGGCTCAGCACTCGCCACCAGCTCTGTCCTTGTGCTCCATCCTCTCCCGGGCTGCCACCACCTCCCAATCCTGAAAGGAAGTCACATCACATCCCACCTCTGCTCAGAAGCCCCCCTGCCCATGACGCACATCCACACAACGCCCTCCAGCCCCCTGCCCTGCCCTGCCTTCACTTACCCCGGCCTCCCTGCTGCTCCGGGAACAGAGAAGCCTTGTCACATCTCAGGGCCTTACACGTGCCAGTCCCTCTTTCTCCAGATACCCCCGTGGCCCTCTCCCTCCCCTCTTTCAGGTTTTTGCTTCAATATCACCTTCGCTCGGTGGGCGCTCCCCCAGCGCCAAGTCCACCGGCCCCTCCCGAGGGCCCTGGGTCAGCCACAGTGTCACTATTCCTTTCCGGAAAATGCGGGGCTCAGTTCCCACTGATAACCTGTCTGTGCCTTTCCAAGCTTCACGAGAAACTCCCATCACCCCAAGCCCACCTTGACAAGAGACCTGGGTGCTGTTGTGTGGCAAACAGTGTCGTCTGCCATTTTTCCCCTCTCGTTTCCATCAGCATCTTTGCCAACCGCTTCCTTCCTAGGCACGAAGCGTGTGGCCATCCTGGGGTATGATGGACGCCTGCTTGCAGACTGGCCTGACTTGCAGAGACTCAGGAACAAGAGGCCAGAGATGGGCCGGAACACAGGGAGTGGTGGTAGGCCACGAGAAGATGTGCTCTGTGAGTGGGCACGGGGTGGGCTGCGTTGCCGAAAATGTACCAGCTCCTCTGGACCCCGGTTAGGTTTACATCGAACATCCGGTAAGAAGGGAAAGGGAGCAGTAGAAGGAGCACAGGCACGTTGGCGGGATAGGGAAGGCCGAGAAAAGGAAAGTTTACATCTTAAAAAGTTTAACAGGTTTAACAGAGGGGCGCCCGATCTCACGGTTCTGAGTTCGAGCCCCACGCCGGGTACAGAGATTACTTAAAAAATAAAACATAATCTTTAAAAATAATAATAAAATATTTAAAAAAAAGTATTAATAGAAAAAAGAAGGACAGCATTAAGGTATAGGCGACTACTGCAAGTTTGCACCTTCAAATCATAGAACCACGAGGAAGGGGCTGGCCCCAGGGTGGGGGGTCCAAGGCTGACTCCAGCCTGATTGGAAATGTTTTCACGCTTTAAGAAAATTGGATGTGTGTATTACTAGCATTGTTTGGGGTTTTTTAAAAAGATTTTATTTATTTATTTGAGATAGAGAGAAACCATGAGCCGGGTGTGGCGGCGGGTGCATAGGGGCGGAGGGAGAGGGGGAAGCAGGCTCTCCACTGAGCAAGGAGCCCAATGTGGGCCTCGATCCCAGGATCCTGGGATCATGACCAGAACTGAAGGAAGACGCTTAACTGACTGAGCCATCCAGGTGCCCCAGTAGCACTGTTTTAAATCAAAATTTAATCGTGCACAAGGCGAAAAGACAGGCCAGCCTAAGGATCAAAGAGCAGTTTGCACCTACCAAGCACCTACTATGTGCTCTAGGGGCACATGATAACAAGGTCTGGCAAGTCCCTATTTCCCCAAGTTTCATCTTTGCTCAGCCACCAATGGCAGCTGGGGACCAGGAGACCTGGCTTCTTCTCATCTCCCTATGGCCTAGCACAAAGCACTTCTTCCCACTTCCCAGATGAAAGGACTGAGGCCCGCTAGGTTAAAGAACGTTCCTGAATGTCCAAGGACACAATCAAGGTGAACGTGCTGAGTGACCTCGCCAGATGCCACAGTCCTGCCCAGGACCAGCCACAAGAAATGCCAAGGCCCTCGTCCTGAAATCATGAAGAATTTCCAGACGCAGCGGCACACCATTAAACCACGTGCGGGGCCCCTCCTGAGGCCCAGAGCACTGTGTGCGTGACCGTCCAGGAAGCCCACCCCAGCCCCGCTGTAGCTCACCAAGTACTTCTTCAAAACCCAGAATGGAAATTAAGAGTGTTTTCTAAGTAACCTCCAGCCAGTCTGAAAGCTCCTTTCTCTAGAACTTTCCATCCCATGCCAGCTGTCTTAACCTGTAGGTGTTTGCGAGGCCTGAGGGCCACAGAGGCTCCCCCTTCCCACAGGTAGAAATAAACAATAGCAGGGACCCTCTCTGAGTAGTCAGTGTGTGAAGGCATAAGTCAAGTTTTGAGCACACTGTCCACCAACACCATTAGGTATCTGCTCTCATGGGCAGGCTCTGGAAGTGGAAACTGAGCCACACAGTGGAAAGCCACTCACCCAGGGTCACACAGCCAGATGGAGGAAGAGCGGGGATTCACACTGAAGGCTGTGGAGCTCCGGAGCCCACACACTGGCCCAGGAAGGAGGACAAAGGACAATAGGAGGCGGGCAAGGCTGGCAGGGCTGCTCCAGACTAGGGAGCGAGGCCCTGGTGACTCGAGCTGCTGCCTGGGCCGACCTCCGTCCTACTGCCTGCTCGCCCCACTTGGAGTCTTGAGCGCTGGGCTGGAATGGCCTTCACCAGGCAGTAGTTTCGCCATCCCTACCAGGCCCTGGGGAAGCCTCTGGGAGCCAAACAGGGCTGTCCAGCCAGTGAGTCCAGGCCAGAGCACTGGGTAAGGAGCACACCCCAGGGTCCTCCAGCCCCAAGTTCAAATCCTGCCTCTGCGACCCACCAGCTGTGTGACCTCAGGCAGGGTAATCCCCCTCTCTGAGCACTTTGGTCCTTTTCGGTTTTTCCTTTTACACTCAGGTACGAAGGGCTGAATTATCCAACTCCTCAATTCCTTTTTCTAAGATTTTATTTATTTGAGAGAGTGGAGAGAGAGAGAAAGGGAGGGGCAGAGAACGAGGGAGAAGCAGACCTCCCGCTGAGCAGGGAGCCCAAAGCGGGGCTCAATCCCAGGGCCCTGGGATCACCACCTGAGCCCAAGGCAGAGGCTTAAGGACTGAGCCCCCCAAGTGCCCCTCCAACTTCCCAGTTCCTGACATGCTGTCTGCATTGTCATGCATGGGCCCCCCTCCCTACCCTGGTTTTATTTATTCCCTTCAACCCCACCTCATTCCCCTGTGTCTGATGTGCATCTTAAATTCTTTTTCCTTTTTTACTCTGATTTTGAGTTTAACGCATGTAAAGTACCAAGAGGAAATCTGTCTCGCTGAGTTTTTATCTCAGTGAGTATTTACTCACGTGTGCATAAATCCATATCAATGCCACCCAGGTCAAGACAGAACCTTAGCAGCAGCCCAGAAGGTTCCCGAAAGACCCTTCCCGAGCAGTGAAGCTCCTCCAGCCACAGAAGGAACCACTGTTGTGACTTCTGGATTCATCAGACCTGGCCCAGAACTTTCTATCAGAGCGATCACAGGGTACGTGATCTTTTGTGTCTGGCTTCGGTCCCTTGGCCAATGTGCTCTCCATTCAGCCATCGTGTGCAGGACTCCATAGCTTGCCCCCCGGCACCGCGGCGTAGTAGTCCATTTATAGATGTCCCACAATTTGTTGATCTTCTCACGTGCTGAAAGACATCCGGGCTGTATCCAGCTTGGGGCTATTATAAATAAAACTCCCATGAACATGCTTGCAGGTCTCTTTGGTAGACATATATTTTCATTTCTCTTGGGTTTCTTGGAGGTCAAATGTTTTGATTTGCTTTTCAACTGACTGTCGCACAACTTCTGAACTTACAGAAAAATTACGGGAGTTATAAGGAACCCCGGGATCTCCTTTGCCCAGATTATTAATGTTCTGTCCCACTTCATCATTTCCCCTCTATTTATGTTTCTCTCTTGTCCTGAATGATGAAGAGTCAGTTGTGGATAGGATGTCCTTTGATTCCGCAAACCCTCCGGCATGGATCTCCCGGCCCCCGACCCCCGCTACACACACACAATACACAAACTTGTGACACTTACCATCGATACAACACCACCCTCAAACCCACATGTCATATTTGACATTCCATAATGGTCCCCAAGAAGGTCTTTATGATTTCTTCCCAGTCCGGGACCACACCTCACTTCCTTCGGTTGTATCGGGCTCTCTCAACAGCTCCTCAGTCTTCCGTGGCCTTTCTCTTGTCCTTGGCAATTTTGAGGATGACAGGCCAGCCTCTTTGTAGCTTGCCCTTTACTTTGGATCTGCCTGAGGCTTCCTCATGGCTAGCTTCAGGTCACGCCTCTCTGCACGGACCTCGCAGAAGTGATGGTGTGCTCTGGTGCGCCGAGTCGGGTGGCACGCAGTTGTGCTCTGTCCTGCTGCTGGAAAATGGAGAGGATAAAAGCTCCCACCCCCCAGAGCTGTTACAAGGATTCAAGGAGACAGAGCCCAAGGCCCAGATTTGTACTTATTATCTCTCCTGCATTTGGAGGGAGGGCCAGGCATGGGATAAAGAACACACACAGGGCTGGCCCCATCCAGACCTACCCCCGGGGCCCCAATCCTCGCCCTGCCTCCTAGAACTTGCAACTAGGATGCAAAGAGAGAAAGGGAGGCAGAAGAGCAAAATTTCTTGGCAGACCAGGCTGGAGGCCCCCTAAGGCTGGCTCCGCCTGATCCCTAACTAAGCGGTGGGGACCTGAGGCCCTGAGAGTGCAGAGGGCTTCCTCAATGTCATAGGGCAAGCCACCCAGCTCTGCCCAGCTGTTGGATCCTCTACACCAGGGATTTCCAACTGAGGGTGACTTTGTACCCCCAGGGAACCCTTGACAATGTCTGGAGACATATTTGTTGTTGTCACAACGAGGGGTTGGTTGAGGAGGTGCTGCTGACATCTAGTGCAAAAAGGCAGGGAACCTGCAAAGGCACAAGACAGTGTCCCACAACAAAGACTGATCCCATCCTGGGGCACCTGGGTGGTGCAGTCAGTCAGGCACCCGACTCTTGGTTTCAGCTCAGGTCATGATCTCGGGGTCATGAGATCGAGCCCTGCTGACTGCAGAGTCTGCTTGAGACTCTCTCTCCTTCTTCCCCTACACCCTCCCCCAAAATAAATGCACCCCCCCCCAAAAAAAGAATGATCCTGTCCTAAATGCCAGTGGTGCCAAGGTCGAGAAGCCCTGGTTTACACTAAACTAATGACAGCAAGGGTGAGGCCCTGGCCAACTCACCCTGCCCACTTTCACAGATTTTACTTATTTATTTATTTATTGGAAAGAGAGAGAGAGCAAGGAGAAAGAGAGAGAGCGTGAGCAAGTGGGAGGAGGCAGAGGCAGAGGGAGAAGCAGGCTTCCCGCTGAGCAGGGAGCCTGACTCGA
Organism: Mustela lutreola; assembly: GCF_030435805.1. Taxonomy (NCBI): domain Eukaryota; kingdom Metazoa; phylum Chordata; class Mammalia; order Carnivora; family Mustelidae; genus Mustela; species Mustela lutreola. Next base: position 10,946,558 of record NC_081298.1, read on the forward strand.
GACTTGACCCCAGGACCCTGAGATCATGACCCGAGCCGAAGGCAGATGCTTCACCAACTGAGCCACCCAGGCGTCCCAATGCCAGCTTTCTCCCAGAGCTCAGCTGGCTGCAAAGGAAAGGCCGCTTGGGCCTTCAGCAGCATCTGGACCTTAAGGAGAATCCTCCTTTAACAAAAAGGGTTTTGCTACCCAAGTCTGTTTTTGTTTTGAGTCTGCAAGGGTTCTAATCAACACTGCTAGAGAAGGTCTAAGGCTGTCCCAAGGTCTGGGGAGCCGAGGGGCAGGGCTTACAGGGGTGTCAAGATCCCTGGACGGAAAACTGCAGGGAGTGGGGGATCTTAGACCATCCCCCTGCCCCCTGCAGCCAGATGGCTGGGTTGGGGGTGGTTATGGCCTGAGATCCTGCCTCTTTTCTGGGGTCTGATTTTATAGAATCTGAGGTTCCACATGCTTCTACTTCCAGGTAAAGAGAGAGATAACAATGTCTAGGGTGCAGCAGATTCCCAAAAAATGATTTGTTGAAAAAAAAGAATGAATTGTGGGGTGCCTGGGTGGCATTAAGAATCTGCCTTCAGTCATTAAGAATCTGCCTTCAGCTCAGGTCATGATCCCAGGGTCCTGGGATTGAGCCCCACATTGAGCTCTCTGAAGAGCGGGGAGCCTGCTTCTCCCACTCCCCCTGCTTGCATTCAAGCACTGTGTGTGCGGCATCTTATTTAATCCATCCCCATGTTGCAGAAGAGGGAACACAGGCACAGAAAAGTGAAGTTACTTGCGTAAAGTCCCAAGCTATGAAGACGAACATGAATGAATGAATGAATGAATGAATGAATGAATAATGAAGGAATGGAAACCAGTTCCCATCTACATCAGCATTTTCCCTTCAAATATTACAGAATCAAAAACCTGGTTACAACTCTTCTTGGGACCTAAGGATCCCAGCTTAAGCCTCCTGACCCCCTGGTCCTCTCCAGGCTAGTCTGCTCCCTCTCACTAAGTGCAACTGTGTCCCTAAACCTAAGCCTGAGGTAGAAACTTATGCCACAAAAGCCTGGGGACCCTAACGGAATGGGACCCTTTTGTTTTCTTTCTACCAAGGGCTTTCTTTCCACCAAGCTCCACATTGCACGATAGTCAGGGATGGGACAGGACACAATGCACAGATGAGGAAACAGGCCCAGGAGGGAGAGGCACTTAGATCAAATATCTAAGTGACAAAGCTGAGATCTGAACAATTGCCCATCGGACTCGTGAGCCTGACAGGAAGATGGTGAGGGAACAAAGAGCAGTGAGGGAAACTGTGGGACACTGGCAGGGGGACTGTGGAGAGTCAATCTCCATTCATTCATGGGTAACACTCTCCCCAAACTCCCTCTCAGTGTCCAGACCAGCTAATGGCGACAGAGGCACATTCGATGGTGTCTGTCATTGAGGTGGTTGTGGGCGTGGCAACATTCGTGGGAATGTTGGGAATTCGTGGGAACAGATCATGACCGTGAGGCAGCTACACACAAAGGCACATTGTGATCAGAGCAAAAAGGCGTCAGTCGGAGGGTCAGAGAGCATGTGGAGACATCTCTAAAAGACATCTCTAATACAGTGTCCCAGGAATTTATGTCGCCTTCACGCCAAATGTGACCTGTTTGAGAATCGCTGTCCAGTGGAGCGTTGTGCAAGCTGGAAAAGGGCTGGCAACAACCTCAATGGCCATCGAAAGGAAAATAATTCTGGGGCCTCCATGCAATGAAATATTCTGTGATCGTCGAAAGGGATGAGTTGAGGGACAACTGGGCGATGCAGTCAGCTAAGCGGCTGACTCTTGGTTTCGGCTCAGATCATGATCTCAGGGCCATGACGGAAGCCCCACGTTGGGCTCTGTGCTCAGCGGGGAGTCTGCTTGAGGTTCTCTCTCCCTCTTCCTCCTCCCCTCCCCTGCCCCGCTCTCTCTCTCTCTTTCTCTCTCTCAAATAAACAAGTCTTTCAACAAAATTAAAACAAGGCAAAAAAATTTTTTTAAATAAAACAAAAAAGAGTGAGGCAGCTCTGCAGTGCCAATAGGAGCAACCTCCAGGATACGTTGTTGAATGAAGAAGGCAAAGTGGAGGGGCACCTGAGTGGCTCCGTGGGTTAAAGCTTCTGCCTTTGGCTCGGGTCATGATCTCAGGGGCCTGGGATTGAGCCCCGCATCGGGCTCTCTGCTCAGCGAGAAACCTGCTTCCTCCTCTCTCTCTGTCTGCCTCTCTGTCTACTTGTGAACTTTCTCTCTCTCTGTCAAATAAATAAGTAAAATCTAAAAAAAAAAAAGGCAAAGTGAAGACCAGTGGCCAGTGCTGCAACGTGGGACATGTGTGGCCATCACGTGTGGGCCTGTGCCGGCATGCTAGCACAGACCTCCCACAATAAGAAAAAACCCCAGGAAAGGAAGGGAAATGTGAGGGCCACAAGGGCGTAAGACCAGCTTTTCACCGTAAACCCTTTCATACCGTCTGAATTTTGGACAATGAGCAGAGAGTATATATTCAAATTGAATAAAACATTAAAATAAAAATGTGTAATCTCCATGAGGTAGTTGAACTGAGAACATCCATAAGAAACGTGGCACAGTTTGGGGGCCAGAGCAGAGGGAGGAGGGCATCCCACCGGGCCAGGTGGGAGTGGGCAGAGCAGGGAGTGTGATGCCGAAACAGGAAACAGGTAACATATGGGAATTAATGAGATAAGCATATACATTGAGAATAATGAAAGCTGGGATACCTTGCCTGGGTGGCTGAGTCAGTTAAGCGTCTACCTTCAGCTCAGGTCATGATCCCAGGGTCCTGGGATCGAGTCCTGCATCAGGCTCCCTGCCCAGCAGAGAGTCTGCTTCTCCCCCCTGCCTCTCCCCGCCCACCCCTGCTTGTGCTCACGCTCAATCTCTCTCCCGCTGCCTCTCAAAAATAAATACGTAAATAAAAATTAAGAGTAATGAAAGGTAACATTCTTCTCACTGATGGGAAAGATCGTTCCAAACACGGAAAGATCGTTCCAAACACGGAAAGAGAAAATTAAAATAAACTCTAGGGCGCTGGGTGAGAAGCAGAATTATCCGTGTCAACTCCTAATTTTCTAAATAGATGGTACATGATAGAAGACAGATAATCAGATACAGAAAGGCTACCGATGTAAGTGTAGGTCCGTGTGCTTACACACACACGGTCTTAGAGAGGGAGCGGTGACACTCAGGCAGCAATGAGCACACTTTGTGCCGAGACCGGTCCCCACCGGAAGGAGCCAGGTGTCCTTGGAGAAATGGCCGATTCCAGGGCTGGGGCTGGGCGGACAGGAGTTGAGCCGGAGCACCTAGAGGTCCTCATGCCAGAAAATAGGGAAATACTCAGAGAATGAGGGGGACATGTCAGAAGGGCACAGAAGCCAGCTAGAAGGGGCTCCCAACCTCCCCTCAAACACTTACTATTGCAAAGGGGGGTAGTAATTTTACAGCTGTGAAGACTGGCAGAGCACTTTCAGTCAAATAATCAAAGTGAAATCATCAATGTCATCACGACGGGAAAAACTGTAACCACATGAGGTGATGGATGTTCACCAGACTTCCTTGGTGATCATTTCCTAATATATACATCTACCAAGTCATGATGTTGAACTCCTTAAACTTATATGATGTTATATGTCAATTATATTTCAATAAAACTGGGGGAGGGGCAGGGAAAGTGAACAGCACGGATAACGGGCTGAAGAGAAGAACACAGCACCAAGTGTGTGATTTACCTGCCGAGGACTCGGGCATAACCTGAGTCTAATCATGAGGAAACAACAGATAAACATGCCGCAGACGAGCTGGCCTGTCATTCTCAAAAATGTCAAGGTCACTAACGTCAAGGAAAGACTGAGGAGCTGTTCTAAATCAAAGGAGACTAAAGAGACACGGCAACGAAATGCAACACGTGATTCTGAACTGGACCCTTTCAGCACACCTAGTTAGGGCAGCTGATGAAAGCTAAATGGGTTCAAGGAGATGGCGGTAATGAGCTGTGTTAATTTCCTGATTCTGATGGTTATACTGTGGTTATACAGAAATTGGCCCTCTTTGTAGGATATATATATATATCAAAGTATTAGGGGGTGATAAGGCAACAGGTCAACTATTTATTTGTTTATTTATTTAGGAGAAGAGAGGTAGGAAGAGGAGCAGGGGGAGAGATAGGAGGAGGGGCAGAGGGAGAGATGGAGAATCCCAAGCAGACTCCCCACTGAGCACAGAGCCCGGAGCAGGGCTCGATCTCACCACCCTGAGATCACAACCTGAGGCAAAATCAGGAGTCTGATGCTTAACTAACTGAGCCACCCAGGTGCTCCTATTCTTTCTTAAATAATTCAGGGGAAAAGGTGTTCCTTATACTGTTTTTATAACATTCCTTATATGTGACATCTTTTTCAAAACGAAAAGGACTGGAGACTGAATGTTCGTATCCTCCAAATTCATACGTTGAAATAACCCAATGTGAGGGTTATTTCATGAGTGGGTTTAGTGCCCTGATAAAAGGTACCCCAAAGACCTCTCTCACCCCTTCCACCGTGAGAGGACCCAGCATCTAAGAATCAGAAAGCAGGTCCTCACCAGACACTGTATCTGCCACCAACTGATCTTGGACTTTTCAGCATTCAGAGTGTGAGAGATAAAATTCTGTTGTTTCCAAGCCACTCAGCTTATAGCACTCAAAACTTATAGCGCCCAAACAGACTAAGAAAAAAAGTTTAAATTGAAAAAAATAAGAATAAGATCTAGGGTTATGAATGTTTATAGCAGCAATGTCCACAATAGCCAAACTATGGAAAGAACCTAAATGTCCATCAACAGATGAATAGATAAAGAAGATGTGAGATATATATATATATATATATATATATACACACACACACACACACACACACACACATACATACATACAATGGAATACTACGCAGCCATCAAAAGAAATGTAATCTTGCCTTTTGTAATGACATGGATGAACTAGAGGGTATTAGGCTGAGCGAAATAAGTCAATCAGAGAAAGACAATTATCATATGATCTCCCTGATATGAGGAAGTCGAGAGGCAAGGGAGGTAAGAAATAAATGAAACAAGATGGGATCAGGAGGGAGACAAACCATAAGAGACTCTTAATCTCACAAAACAAACTGAGGGTTCCCGAGGGGAGGAGGGTAGAGAGAGGATGGTGGGGTTATGGACACTGGGGAGGGTATGTGCTATGGTGAGTGCTGTGAAGTGTGTAAACTGGCAATTCACAGACCTGCACCCCTGGGGCTAATAATACATTATATGTTAACAAAAAAATTTTAAAAACTAATTTTTAAAGAAGATCTAGGGTTAAATACCATGAATAGGAGTTCACATCCTCACTCCATTTCCTCTGTGTACTATGTGTACCTACTTCACCAAAGGACATGTATTCTATAATGTTCATCACAGCCCAATTCCAGAGAGTCAAAAGCTAGAAACAACCTAAGTGTCTCTCAATAATAAAATGGGTAAACAAGTTGTGGTACATCATGCAGTAGGATTCTAGGCAGTAATGAAAAGGAACAAACCTTGATACATGCAATTTGGATTAATGTTACAGTTACAATACTGAGTAAAAGAAATCAGATAACAGAGCGCCTGGGTGGCGCAGTGCTTTAAAGCCTCTGCCTTCGGCTCAGGTCATGATCTCAGGGTCCTGGGATTGAGGCCCACATTGGGCTCTCTGCTCAGCGGGGAGCCTGCTTCCCCCTCTCTCCCTCTCTGCCTGCCTCTCTGCCTACTTGTGATCTCTGTCAAATAAATAAATAAAATCTTTTAAAAAAATCAGACATGGGGTGCCTGGGTGGCTCAGGGGGTTAAAATCTCTGCCTTCGGCTCAGGTCATGATCCCAGGGTCCTGGGATCAAGCCCTACATCGGGCTCTCTGCTCAGCAGGGAGCCTGCTTCCCTTCCTCTCTCTCTGCCTGCCTCTGTGACTACTTGTGATCTCTATCTGTCAAATAAATAAATAAAATCTTTTTTAAAAAATCAGACACAAATGAATGCATACCCTGTGTATCCATCTATATAAAGTGTAGAAACAGGCAAACTGGGGATGCCTGGGTACCTTAGTCAGTTAAGTGTCTGACTTGATTTTGGCTCCGGTCATGATCTCAGGGGTATGGGATGGAGCCTCGTGCCTGGCTCTGTGCTGGGTGTGGAGTCTGCTTAAGATTCTCTCTCTGCTCCTCCCTCTACCCCTCTCTCTCTTCCTCTCTAAAAAACAAACAGGCAAGACTAATGTTTGCTGTTAGAAATCAGGATAAGGATTTCTCCTTTCTCCACTTAGGGTGATGGGCGAGGCTGTAACTAGAAGGGATACAGGTACTAGAAGCGGTTTCTGTGCTGCTAGAATGGCCTGTCTCTTGAGCTGCATGCTGGTGGGTCTACGCAGGGAAAAACCACTGAGCCATCTGCCTATGCCGTGTGCTCTTTCCTGTGTGTGCGTATTTCAGCAAAGAGACATGAAACAGTAAGACGCTCGTATATAAGGACAGATATCAACCCCCGGGGCGGGGGGGGGGGGTGCGTGAGAAGTGGGGGTGGGGTGGGTGGATGTGGGGAGCTGAAATGAAAGGGGGAGATAAAACAAAAGTGTGATGTGGGCTTTGCAAGGACTGGTAGCATCTTCAGAACCAAAAGGAGGGGTTAGCTAATGCTCTACACTTGACTTTCAAAACTAAAGAAAGAAAAGGGTCCCCATTATCTGTATGTCCCTCACCAGCCCCCAGGAGCACGAGCAAGGTGCGCTCGGTGACCAGCCCTGTTTCAGCATGAGGTCTGAGATCTGGCTTGAGTCAGGCAGTCGGGCAGTCCCGACTCCTGCCCCATTGTTCTCTCTTCCAGGGCCTACTGATCCACACCTACCAGTTTCCCTGAGGAGCCTTCCTCCTCCCTGACCTCCTCCGTCCTCGCCAGGGCTCCAGGGCTAGGGCCTGCGAGGGAGGGATCTGGTGACAGCTATAAAAATAAAAGCTCCCCCAGCCTGGCTCCCTGGCCTCCAGACTCACCCCATAGAGATCCCAGCTGCGCTGGCCCCAGACAGGCTAGCAAAGGTGCCTCCCAGGCCTGGCAGGCTACGGGCTCGCTGGAGCAGGTGGTGGCAGCGGCAGCACGAGGCGGAGGGGTTATTCCGGGTGGTGCGGGGTGTCGGATCCTGGCGCCGCCTCCCCGTGCTCTGTGAGCTGTGCAGCAGGGACTGACCCTCTCTGCTTCCAAACTGAGGACCTCCTTCATGGTTTGCGTGTCGAGGGTACGAGGCCAGGATTCGACCTTGCTGGGCTCAGCAAAAGAGAGTCTGTCCATTCCACACAGGTTGATTCCACTCGGGCAAATGTGTCAGTTAGAAATAGCTTCAGCTGGGCACCTGAGTGGCTCAGTGGGTTAAGCCGCTGCCTTCCGCTCAGGTCATGATCTCAGGGTCCTGGGATCGAGTGCCGCTTCGGGCTCTCTGCTCAGCAGGGGGCCTGCTTCCCTTCCTCTCTCTCTTCCTGCCTCTCTGCCTACTTGTGATCTCTATCTGTTAAAGAAATAAATAAAATCTTTAAAAAAAAAAAAAAGAAAAGAAAGAAATAGCTTCAGCTGCCAGTGACACGGAGCCAAAATGACAGAGACCTCTGTAAGATTGTTTTTATTTTTATTTTTTATATCATATAAGTAAGTCCAGAGCAAGGCAGGCAAAGACCACTGTGGCTACTGCACTACCATCAGGAACCCAAGTGCTATTTATCTTCCAGATTCATCACCCCTAGTAGGTGGCTTCCATGCTTCCACGTTTGCCACACCGTTCAAGGTGGCCCCTGAAGCTCCAGCCATCGTATCTGAGCTCCAGGCAGAAAGTAGGAAGAAATGGGGGGTGGGGGCTTGGAAAGGGTGCAGAGGAAGGAGGCAAAAGGAACTGTACCTCATAGCTGAATCAGCAACCCCCCCACCCCCAGAGCTTTCCTGGAAACCTCACCTACAACTTCTGTTTATACTCATTAGTCATCCCTTGCTGCAAGACGATCTGGGAAATGTAGTCTCTTACCTGCCCCCAACACTAGAGGGTCCCACTGCTAAGGAAGAAGGAGGGAGCAACTATCCAATAGGCAATGTTAGCGACGATGAAGAAAAAAATACACATGAAGTAAGAATTCTGGAAAGAAAGAACTGCAAACAGAACTCACGCTACCATTGCCCTGCATGGATTTACCTGTCAGATCTCTCCAGAACACCATGAGGAACTTCATTATCTTCTTAGCACAGAGAGGGAGAACGGAGGGACACCAAGATGCCGTCACTTGCCCCGAATCACACAGCCAGGAAGTGGGGGTTTCAGAACTAGAAAGCAGGGAGCCCAATCCCAGCGCCAGAGCTCTTCACCCACCCAAACGGTCATGAGATTGTTAATAATGACCATGATGGCTGACGCTCACCGCAAGCTCACACGGCTCTGAACACGTTGATGGATTCACGTGTGAATTCCTCACAACGACCTTACGAGACAGGTGCTACCGTTCCATTTTACGAACACGGAAACCGAGGCCAGAGAGGTAAAGTGACTTGTCCAAGGCCACACAGCGAGTGTTAATGGGGTTTATTTCCCAGTAGCGGAATGATGGGCACTTTCCATCTCCTCCTTTTATTGATGCCCTGCCTTGTCCAACCCTCCCACCAGGATCGTGCATTGCTTGGGAAATCAGAGAAAAAGGAAAACACCTTTCCTGGGGTCCAGCCTCCTGCATACCCCCCACCAAGACTCCCACCCTGGAGGCCTCAGGGAGACCAGGCCCCACTTCCCTCTCCAGCCTGGCCTTCTTCCCCTCTGCCCCCCGCCCCCCTCCCCGTGCTCTCTCCTCTGCAGTCAGAGCTGCCCAAGAACTCTCCCCCTCTTGGCTCCCCGCCTTTGCTCCTCCGGTACCCCTTCCTGGCATGGCCTTCCCCTCATTCCTGCCTGGTGAACAGCTCACTGTGGCTCCAGGCCCAGGCTGCTCACCCATGAGATCTCCCGGGCCCCAGGCGGGAGGCCTCCTGTGCCCTTCACCCACTGCACTTTGCCTCCTTCTGAGGCCGGCGGGCCTGTTCCGTCCCATCAACAAACTTGTCAAGGGCTTTCCAGGTGCCAGCCCCTGCCAGGGACACCCACTCCTTCCTCCTCCAAACAACCTCCGTCAGCCTCATGCTGGCCTCCACGGCTCTGTGTGAGGGACCCCCCCCACCCCACGGTTCTCCTCTCTCCATGTCGCCCCTGGCTCCCTCAAACCCTAGGCCGGCTCCTCGCTCTTTCCCAGCACACTGAGCTCTGTCCTACCTCATTTGCTCCTCCTCTGCCTGGAATGCTCTCTCAACACCCACCCCCTGTCCCATCTACCACTCCCCTGCACCTTCATTTTCTTCTTTCTCCCGCAGCAGAGTGTCAACTCCGGGAGCCCAGAGACTGTCCCAGCCCACAGTAGGTGCTTGCTTGACTGACTAAGTACGTGACTATATACCCAGGTCCAAGGAGGTCAAGCATCTTGCCCACAGTCATCCAGCAAGTAAGGGACAAAGCTCAGAACTTTTTTTTTTTTTTTTTTGGCCCGAGCATCTTAACCCTCAAAGGCTGTAAAATCGAGGTTCGCCCATCTGTACCCCCAGAGTGCAGTGATGGCTAAGCTTGGGGCTCACACAGGTACAGATTCTAATATCCATTCTGTTTTCTGGGCAGGTAATGTCCCCTCTCAGGGCCTCAGGTTCCCCCCCTACCTTGGCCTTGAGGATACCCAGGAGGGGCTCGAACCCTGACAGGTGGGGACCCCGGAAGCTCCAGTCTCCCCAGCACCCACCTCCCTCACTCCCCTGCGCATGGCCACAGCCAACACAAGGTTGGACACCCTCAAGGAGGGGCAGCCAAATGGACAGCTGGGACTGCTGGGACTCCCTCAGGGGTCACCTAGAAGGCCAGGAAAGGATGGGGGAGGGGGCAGGACAGGAAAACAGAGCAAATGACAAATCTGGGGCCACAGGCAGAGATAGGAAGAGAAGGATTCTCAGGTTCAAAGGTAAGACGTGAATTCAATTGTCACACAAGTCACTCATCAGCTGTTGGGACAGTGACTTCGTCTCTCTGTGCCTTGGTTTCCCCAACTGAGGAGGAGGAATGATAAACAGCTCTTAAGTCATTGGGTTACTATAGAACTAAAAGCCGTATAAAACACCGTAGCACCCAGCACAGCATGCGCATGCCCAATAAACCAAGGCCTGTCCCCCTCACACCTCATCTGGCTCAGATGTCTGCTCGAATGCCGCCTCCTGTGAGGCCTTCCTGGACCTCCCAGCCACTCCCTGCCCCACTTTCCTTCCTTGAGAGCCCTTGTCCCCACCTGTCATTACTTTGTTCTAGTTAGTGGACACTTAGTGTCAGCCTCTCTCCCTAAACCATCACCTCTGTCTTGGTCACCCTGTCCCCAGCCCCAAGCATTGGGCCTGGCACTCCAAAGGTGCTGAGCAAATGCTCGCCAAACAAATGGAAAAAGTAACTGGACAGATAATTATCTCAGAAACAAAGACAAAATGGTCCCAGGGACTCCGGGTGAGGAGGACACGTTTAAGTGTTTCCACGGGGGAGACTCCCTTCTCTTTCCTACCCCAACTCACACATTCTCAGTTGTGCCACCTTGGACAGGTCCCTTCCCTTCTCTGAGCCTGTCTGCTTGGCAGGAAAATGCCCATCACCAAAGCCACAGCCTACAAGAGGCAGCCGGGGTAATTCAACGGGCAAGCAGCCGCCAGTGTCTCTGGCTTTCACTCTGGACACCCACTTTTCTCCCTGGTGAAATCACCAGGCTGTGGGACAACTGCCTAGGATTGGGAAGTATGAATGTGTTTCATCAACTCTCCTGTCCTAAGCAAACACTGGTTGGGGCTCCCAGCTAGTCTCAGTGGTCAACCCCATTAAATGGGTCTGTGGTTAACATGATCAGCCTTCTTGGGCAGACAGAAGGATCCAGCAAGTCCATCTGAGCCAAGGCCTTGGAGGGGCACTTTCCCCATCATAAGCACCGAACTCACACATGCTGTTGTTACTATTCCTCGAGGCTCGTCTCTGGCCTCCTGTCACCACTTCCCCCAGCCTACTCCCTTGTTTTCTGACTTGTGAATGGCTTCCTCCCTCCTCCCTGCAAGCCTTTAGTCCTTTTAGCCTTGTGATCCATGAAGTGGCTGTTCCTCACCTATGACATCTCCCAGAGTCCTTTGGGCACAGCTCTGTCCACAGCACTCCTGCACCAGGCCACCCAGACCATCAGCAGAGCCCTCAACCTGCTAACTTTTTCCCAACCTTCTTCAGATGGGCTCAGGGTCAAATCCCTTGTCTTTTGCTTCCAAATTGTGAAACTGTGTGCAAGTCACTTAACTCTGGCATTGGGGGTACCTGAACTTGGGGCCAGGCAAGGAGTCATCAGACAGGGCCCAGGACTGGGGAAAGGGGCTAGGATCACAAGAGGCTCTAGATGCCAAGCTTTCCCCAGAGACCTAGGGGTCAGACCGAACTCTGTAACTGGCTTCACCCCATTCCTTGAGCACTAACCTCACTTCTGTGGGCCGCAGTTTACTTTTATCAAATGGGTATTACACCTTCGCTGGAGTGTTTCCGGAGATTATATCCAGATGTGAGCGTGGAAAGGGCTCCAAGACAGTGCTCAGGAGAAGGAAGCCTGGGGTCCCCATGTGGCTGGGCGGCTCCCCTCTCACCTCGGAGCAGCAGCCACCAGCCAACTCTCAGTGATCAAGAGGAAAGTGGGATGGGGAAGGTGCATTTCTGAATCATGACCTCCCCATCCCCAGCAGGACTGAGCCCCCTCCTTCCCTGGCATCAGGCTCCCAGCCTTTGCCCTCAAGCCCAGGTGCTGCTGCTGGTACTTGGCGGGCCCAGGGATATAATCAGTCACCCGCCCAGCCAGGACAGAGCGGAGACCTGCTGGGGAGTGGGAGGGACAATGGAGGCCCAGGACCAAAGTGAGATTTTCTGTGCCCAGTGCCCGTCCAGCCCCCGTGCCACAAACAAAAGGTTGGGGTTAGGGGGGTGGAGTTTGCCTGGCCCCTCAGCTCCTTGACTGTAGGAGCTGCTTATCTCTGCCTCCCTTATTCGAGGCTCCCACAGCAAAAGCACATCCAGGCCCCCAGAGGGAAAAGGAGGGAAAAGCATGTCCTCTTCTAAAACCACCATACCAGCAGCTGTTTCTTGACCCCAGGCTGCCCCAGGCCCTTGGCAAACCACTCTCTGAAGCGCCCATCTGACCCCACCCCTGAATTCCTAGGACAGGGGAACCCCAAACCATCTTCGTACCCTTAGGGATGTGACAGAAGTCTGCTCCATGGCTCTAAAAACTGGCCTATCATACCCACCTGTGCCAAGGTTGTTGGGAGGCTTACATGCAATGCATTAGGTCCAGGACTTACTGGACACCCGACCCCTGGTAGGCACTCACCACACTCTCGTTGCACTGAAGACTGGTTGCCAAATGCCAGGAACCTCCCAGCAAAAAATAATAACAAGAGTAAACGCTTACATAATACCTCCTGTGTGCCAGGCCCTGCGGGATGCCGAACGTGTACCCACACTAAGCCCTCCGTGTCCATCCTCAGCTCTCAGGAGCGCTGTCCAGGGCTGGAAGGGCCATGGGGGTGCAGTGCAGAGGGGTGGGAGGGTATCAGGGGGCAGAGAAGCAGAAGACTCGCCAGAGGTCCCTTCTGTCCCAGGGAATCAGAGACAATGGTCCCAGGTTCAAACCGGGCTCAGCCACCATGAGCAAGCACGTAAGGCTGGAACTTGGTGTCCACACCTGGGCAAAGAAGGCAAGCTGGTAAACCTCCTGCCCCAAGGAAGGGGAATGGAAATGTAGGAACCCTTCCCCCACCTCCCTCCACCTGGCCCAGCTTCTCCCCTCTGGCAGGCCAGGGACACACAAACACAAGCTCGCCCACACACCCAGGCTCCTCTTAAAATAAATATATACACACACAAAGTATTTTTTAAACAGCCCGCCCAACTACACTCACCAAAAAGAATCTGCCCCAACTTGGGCTCAACGGGACCAAGACCCTCTTCTCCTACATAATGTGGCCTGCTGGCCCGATCCCCAAACACTGTAGAGAGGTCACAGAGACCCCCCTGAACCCAAGGCTGGCACTCAGGACCAGCGGGCGGTCCTAGACCTCTCCCCAAGCAGGGTTCCCAGTCACTCCTCCTCAGCACCCAAGGGCGCTGAGTCACTCTGAGAGGTTGACCCAGCACTCCTCTGCCTCCCCCCACAAGCCTGGCACCCCCATCTCCAAGCACAGCCTGTGGAGGGAGTAGCAGAGGAGGAGAGGAAAAAGAAACAGCTGTAACACCCCCACCCAACCACCAAAAACGCCAAAATTAACAGGACCCCCCCAACACACAAGAACCTCCCCCACACACACACCAGGAAAGCAAATATAAAATCATAGAAACCAAAAATAAAGAAAAAAAAAAAAATCAAAAGCCAACTACTGCCCCCAAAAGGCCTTTACCCATTCTTAAAAAAAAAAAAAAAAAAAAAGTTTATTAAAGTGTTCTTAATGCTTGAAACGGAAAAGATTCCCAAATATACAGACGCCTCTTTTCTCATAGAAATAGATTATTTTTTATAATACAAAAAAAAAAAAAAGACCAAAAAACAACAACAACAACAACAACAACACAACATCAACAACCCCGTAGGAACATCTTTGAGCGATTACTCAGGGCCCGGCTGACAGTTACACGTGGGTTGCGTCAGTCCCGTGTACACACGCGTTCAGCCATGTTTAAACCGATTGCATCAACTTCGAAACCGGCCCGCCCGCCGGCGCCTGGAGAGGAGGCAGGGGGAGAGGCAGAGAGTTTATCATTCATCTGTACACATAGACATTTCTTCTTTAAATAACACCACGGGCGGGCGCCCCATCTGCATGTGCGGTTGGTTTGGACAAAAATATAGATATATATATAATAAAATATTAAAATTACCGACGAGCTCCCCGCGCTGCCAAGTGCCCCAGTGCCAAAGTTTTGCCGGCGCCACCAGGGGCGGGGGCGGGAGCGCGGGCGCTTCCCGGAGTCTCCGCGGCCGCGGCGCGCCCGGCAGCGCGGAGGCCGGCCGGCAGGGGGACGCGCGCGGGGGCCGCGCTAGCAGTGGCCGGAGGAGGCGAGCAGGGGCTCGGGCAGCTGCTTGAACAAGTTCCGCAGGGTGCTGAGCTCGCGCGACAGCTGCTCCACCTTCTTCTGGAGCCGCTCGTTCTCGGCCGTGAGCTCCAGGACCTTGTGCTGCGTCTCCAGGTTGCGCATCTTGGCCTTGTCGCGGCTCTTGCGCACCGCGATGTTGTTGCGCTCGCGCCGGATCTTGTACTCGTCGCTGTGCTTGTCCACTGTCTTCTTGGCCTTGCTCTTGACCTGCGAGGGCGCGGGCGCCGCCCCCGCATAGCAGGCGGCCGGGGGCGCCTTGGCGTCGGCGGGGCTCGGCGTGCCGGGCGGGCTGGACGACGAGGACGTGGACAGGCTCCCGCTGCTGCCGCTCGGCACCGCCTGGTAGCCGAGGTAGGCGCGCAGCGCGTACGGGAAGCCAGCCGCCATGCCTGCGGCACCGCCGCCCGGCGCTCCGGCCTCCTCCTTCCGCTTGCAGTCCGCGGGCTCGAAGCCCGGCTCCGCCTTGAGCTCGGCGGGCTGCGGCGGCGGCGGCGGGGGCGGCGGGTGCAGGGGCGCGAAGCAGCCGGGGTGCAGTGCGCCCTTGGCGGCCCCCAAGCGCCCCAGGCTCACGTAGCCGTACTCGGATGCCTTCTTGCAGTTCTTGCCCCCGTAGTCGTCGGAGAAGAGGTCGGAGAGGAAGTCGTGGTGCTGCCCGGAGGAGGCGGGCGCGGGGGCGGGCGCGGGCGGAGCCGCCTCGAAGGTGTCCGTGGCTGTGGCCGGCGCCGGGGCCTGCGGCGCGCCCAGCGGCTCCAGGTACGGGCTGAAGTCGATGGCGCGCTCGTGGTCGCCGATGCTACCCAGCTCGCCGGCGGGGGGGCGCGGCCCGGGTCTGGCCGCGGGGGGCGCCGCGGAGGCCGCCTTGCCGGCGTACGCAGCAGCCAAGCAGTCCGCCTCGTAGTAGAAGTTGGCCACTTCCATGGATTTAAAGGCAGGCGGCGGCGGCAGGGGCAGACATGCTGGGTCCCAGGCCACCAGGCGTTGCATGAACGCGGGTGCCCGGGGAGGGGGCCTGGGGCTGCCCGCTCCGGCCGGCCCGCAGGTGGCGCGGCCTCCTGGCTCCGAACTGTCGCCGCTGTGTCGCTGCTTGCTGCTGCTGCCGCCGGGGTGGCCGCTACTAGTGCGGAGGCTGACGGCTGGACCCTCGCGTGGGTCCTCTTCCCGGTCCCGTGCGCGGCTCTGACTCGCTAAAGTTTCTCCTGAGCCCGGTTATTTATAAAGCGGCCCATGGCAACGGCTGCGTCACGCTGGCAGCCTCCCCGGCCCCTCCCGCCGCCGCCGGGACGCTGTGCGGCAGCCCGAGACCCCCGGGAGGGCGTCGGCTGGGCACGGCGGTCAGACCCGAGAGCAGGAGTGCGCCTTCGGGGGTCGGTGGGCCCCGGGGGGCGGCCTTACGCCCCCTGCCCACCCCCACCCAGCCGCCGCGGGATTGGGAGCGAAAGGGGGAGGCGCGACCCCGCCCCCGGACCGCCCCCTCTGGGCTGGAGGCTGTACTGGAAGGGGGGGGGAAATCCGTGGAGGGGGCAACGCGATCGCCTTCCCCCACCCAAAACACGGCCGCTTCCCGCCCCCTGCTGGAGGAGGCCGTGGCTTCAGGATCCGCGGCGCCCAGTCCGGACGCCCCACGGAGGAGACGCTAGCGCGCCGGATCGCGGAGACCCCAGTTCCCCCCGCCCCCCAGCTCTGGCTCCTGGAGAGGTGACCCCGGGCGTGGCCCCGCCCCCAAACTTGCCCCCATCCCCAGCTCTCGGAAGGAGGGGATTCCACGCCGGTGGAGACTCCCCTCCTAAAGCCACATCCAATACAAGGACCCTGGTCGGGGGGCATGATGGGCTGTTCACGGGAGCACTCCACCCGGGTCTCTAATGCCGCGACTGCGCCCCTCCCCTAGCCCCGCCCATCGGACCCGCCCTCTTCCTTAGACCACACCTGGGTCTTCTCTGGCCCCACCCGACCCGGACCCGGGCCCAGGAGGTGGAAGGGGGCGGGGGTGCTAGAATCTGCCACACGATGTGACCTTGGGCGAGTCGCTTCGCTTCTCCAAGCTCCGTCCATGAAGGTGCCGTTACGGTTATTAACTGTGTTACTGTCTACGCCACAGGTTCCCAAACATAAGGCTTCATTTTTAAGTCCACTCTGGGAGGCACATCAGAAAGAAGCCACCGCCCCCCATACACACAGGGTAAGAAGCAGCCCTGGTGGGGGGCTACAAGACACTCAGGGTCACAGGGCCTCGTTGCCCACCCCCCCTAGTCTACAGAGCTCTTGTCAGGGCACCCTAAGGACCTATTTGCCAACCTGAGAAAAATTTACTCCTGAGGCTGGGGTGGGGGTGTCAAGCCAGGCCCCACCGAGAGCCATGTAGGAGAGAGAAGGGATTTTCCCCGTTGTCACCAAGTCCCCACTTTGTACTGAGGGTGGGCCTGGCCCCAGGGTCCACTTTTCCACCCTGGCGGGAGGATGCTTCTGCTACTCCTGCTACACAGAAGGGAAGACAGGCCGGGGCCCATCCTGGATTGGAACAGGGGGCTGCATGGGCTCAGCCCCATTCCTAGGCCATTTGGGCAGCTCCCTGGGCCCACCCCTCTGCCACTCCCAGCCCAGGCCGCCCAGGCAGGAGCTCCCAGCCTGCCTGGGGACAACCCCCGGCCCACTGACCCCAGCCCTGGCCCTGGCGGGCGGGCAGGCATTGCTCAACCTTCAGTGTTATCTGCTGAGCTGGGGTGACCTCCGCCCCAGAGAGCTGGAGAAATGACATCTCCAAGCGCCCTTGGGGGGTGGGGGGAGCAGGGAAGAACAGGATGAAACACTGACCGTGCCCGCTGGCTTTCAGGGCCTTCCCAGCAGCCTCTGGGACAGGGAGGGATCTGAGGCCCCAGGGCTACTCAGCCAGGCCTTCCAAGCGGCAAAGTGGGACGCTCAGAGTTCAGCAAAGTGGGACGCTCACACCACCTCCAAGAGGCCCTCCTGGCCCCACCTGCAAGTGAATTTCCTTCCCAACCTGTCACCAGCTACCATTATCCTACTTGTCCAGTCTACCTCAGTCTCCGCCCCCGCCAAAACCTGCCCATTCCATGAGGGCTGGCCTGTGAATACTGGACCTCCTTGCCTGGGCATGACCAAAATTTACCAGTGGTGATTGCATCTGCTGTTCCCTCTGGACCAAGAACACTGTTCCCCTAGCTCTGCCCAAGATAACTCCTCAGGGTTCAGCCCAAAGGTTACCTCCAAGAAGCCCTTCCCACCGAAAGTCAGACCCTCAGTGGCTTCTTTTACTTTCCTGTATTCTCTTTACAATCAAAATTGTCTCCCTTATGCATGTGGCTTTCTGTCCCCACTGTCCCCTCCCCATGCCATCCCCATTAGGGCAGGTATTTTTGTTTAGTTCATTGATGTGCCCCATGCCTAGAACAGTGCCTGACACAGGAAAAATACTCAATGTATGAGGAAGCGGAGAAAGCCCATGTGCTGGGCTGTGTAACCTCGGGCAAGATGGTTTCCCTCTCTGGGCCTCAGCAGCCCCACCCCAACACACACACACACACACACACACACACACACACACACCCCTATCAGGGTTCTGGGGAGACTGCAGTGAGATCAGGGGTTCTGAAGCTCATTAGAGGATTTGCTGTATGTCCTCAAGCATCTTCCACCCTCTCTGATCCACATTTTAAGCTCTCCGCTTGTATTAACTCATTTAACCCTCTTGAAAACTTAGAGGAAGCAGGTCCTGTTACCTCCACTTTACAAATGAGGAAACTGAGGCCGACATCACATTTAAGGGGGGGAAAGGACTAAAACCTTTCCAGGCTCACCTTCCCCCTTTGGATTTATAATAAATCATAATGGGTCTGGGGATGTCAACCCCATTTTCTGAGTGAAAGAAGTGAGACCCAGAGGAGGCCACCCCGGGGTCACACAGTGAGTGGAGGGGCAACCCAATCCTGGTGACTGGCCCCCAAGAACCAGACTCACCCCACCAGGGTCTTGTTTGGCTGGCCTCCAGGATGGACTTCACCCACCAGACACTGAGCCTTTTTGCTGCCCGCCCTTCCCTGCTCCAGATTCCCTACTCTGGCCTGACGGAGAAGTCCATGACCACCGCAGTGCCACCCTCGGCGCGGGCACAGAAGCTGTGTGTTCAGGTGACATAAGGCCTTGTGTTTATAAACCTCATTGCTCAACAGGCCCTGCCCGCTGCCGCACCGTGAACACTCAGCCTCCCCTCCAAGGAGGGTCTGATGGGCACGGAACCCCTAGGGCCCAGGGGCCACCAGCACGCCCCGTGTCCCTGTGCCAGGGACAGGCCAGAAGCCAGGTTCCGCCTGACACCACCCACAATGCCCTCTCCCAGCTACCACCCCACCTACGTGTCTGTAGGAGCCCGGGATGGGAGAAGGTTCTCAGATGGGGAGCCAGGAGTCAATCCAACCTAGAAACATGTTCAGCGTGACTCTCTGGCATTTTGCTTTATTGTGTGTGTGTGTGTGTGTTTTCTAATGAATTTATTGCTAACATTTAAAAATCAGGAGACTTCACATCAAAATTCCAATTTTCAGCTTCTCTTTTAAAACCAGAACCCGTGGGCTGGGCCTATGTGGCTGCAAGTGTGGGCAGGAACCAGGCGGGGGCTGTGGAGGAACAGGATCTTTCCTACCCGGATACACCCTCCTCTGCCCCCAAACTGCTTTCAAAATCCCTTCTCCCAGCCTCTGCAGCTTCTCCTCGGCCCCATTTTCAGGAGGAGAAAACCAAGGCAACTTGCCCAAAGGGAGTCCCAGTGTCGCTCCCTTGATGGAGAATGGTTAAAGGTGTTCGCAGGGGGTAGAAATCAGCCCGCGGGTAGAAACATAAGTCTGAAAAAGGAACCATCAGAGATGGTCTCTAGTGGATCTGGAATGGGGGGCTTGCAGGAGGTGAACTTTGGTTCCTGTTCTGTACCCTTCTAGCTGGGGACACTCCAGTGTGTCCTCTTGACCTCAGTCCCTGGTCTGTAGAGTGGGGTGATACTATCCCCCTGTCTTGGGCCTTCTGAGCCAGCAGTTGCCCCTCCCACTGGGCCACCATGACACATGGGAGTGCATCTCCTCAGCCCCTCAGAGGGCCTGACCCCAGTCAGTCCTGGAAGCCTCACAAAGTAGGCTGATGGGAAACAGGTCCAGAAAGGGTTCAGACCTTCCCCAAGATCACAGGGAACCAGTAAAAGAGCCAGACCCCTGATTCCAAGACTTTCCCCCACGATACCTCCTCTTTAAAGTCCACTTTCCCCATTTACCAATTGGGGCTGAAATTAGATCCCTGAGGGCTGTCAAACCAAATATCCCGGGACCCAGAGTTTTGGAGTCCGGGGAGGCGCTCAAGGCCAGCTGGTGAAACTTGTCTGTGCGTATGCTGCCACCATGTGGCAGGATCTGGGAATGCAGGAGTGATTTAAGTCAATCTTGTGGCTTTGGGATACAGAAGTCGGCACTGTGGCTAGGATAGATAGCCACAGGACAGGAGAAGGCTCCTGCAAGAAATTAAAATGTCCAACGGACCAATGTCTACAGACAAAAAGTGCTCATTTTCACTTAGTCATTCATCATATATTTTTTGGCACCTATAGTGGCTTGTGCCCTAGAATGAGACAGAGCGATTCCTATTTTCATGGTGTTGACATTCCCCTTGGAGAAGACAAACAAGAAACAAGGTCAATGAGTAACAGATACATTGTGTTAGATCCTGGTAAACACCCTGGAGAAAAATACAGCAAAGGAAGGGAATGGGGGGGTGGATTTTAATTTTACATTAGGGAAGTCGGGGGAGGCCTCCCTGAGGTGACATTGGAGCAAAAATATGAACACAGATAGCTGTGGGGAGGGTGGGCCCCGCAGGGGGAACAGCACGTGCAAAGGCCCTAATGTCAGAGCCTGCCTGGCCCATGCAGTTGCTGTAGGTGAAGAAGATGGACAGTAGGAAGAAATTATTTCAGAAATAGTGGGGGCCAGGGGTGCCTGGGTGGCTCAGTCCGTTAAGCGTCTGACTTCAGCTCAGGTCATCTTGGATCCTGGGGTGAAGTCCAGCATCGGACTCCCCGCTCAGCAGGGAGTCTGCTTGTCCCTCTCTCTCTGCCCCTCCCCCTGCTTGTAGCCTCTCTCTCTCTCTCTCTCAAATAAATAAATAATTTTTTTTAAAGGAAGAAAGAAATAGTGAGGGCCATATCACACAGGGTTTTGTGGGGCACTAAACAGACTTCGGCTTTTACTCCAGGCTAGCTGGGAGCCATGGAGAGTTCTGAACAGAAGAGGAACAGGATCTGACGTGGGTTCTAACAGAATCCCTCTGGCTGCAAGTGGGAAGTAGGGGGTGGTCGCTACTAGCAGTCAAGGCCGAAGCGGGGAGCCCAAGGAGGAGGTAACCCCAGTCCATGCAAACAGCTGATGGGACACTCCCCCAGCAGGGTGGCTGTGGAGGTGGTGAGAGAAGGGGTCAGGTTCTGAAACTTTTTCTGAAAGGAGAACCTTCAGGATTTGCTGATAGATCCAATTCTGAGACAGCCACACTCCCCATGGACAGCTCCATGGCCATTTAAAAGGATACAGTATTTGACTTCCCGAAGCACAGACCCCCCCCCCCACAGGAAAGAAGTAGATAAATCAGACGATGTCAAAATTAAAAATTTCTGTGCAGCAGAGGGAAAAATCAACAGAGTCGTAAGTCATCCCTGAGGAATGGGAGAAAATACTTGCAAATCATGTATCTGATAGGTTAATATCCAGAACATGTAAGAAACTTCCTACAACTCAGCAACAGAGGAACAACCCAATTAAAAATGGGGGGAGGACTTGAAATCGACATTTCCATTTCTCCAATGAAGATAGGTGAATGGCTAATAAGCACATGAAAAGATGCTCAACGTCACGGATCCTTAGGGAGACACAAATCCAAGCCACCACGAAAAGACCCCCCCCATACCCACTGGGATGGCTACTCTCCAGAAAAATGGGAAATAACAAGTGTTGGTGAAGATACGGTGAAAATGTCGGTGTGAAAGCAAACTGGCGTAGCCACTGTTGGAAACAGTATGGCGGTTCCTCAAAAAAATTAAAAATAGAACTACCATAGGATCAGGTACTTCCAATTCTAGCTGTATGTCCCAAAAGAACCGGAAGCAGGGTTTGGAGGACATGCACGCACACCCATGCTCATCACGGCGTTATTCACAACAGCCAAAAACGTCGAAGCACCCAAGCATCCATTGACGTATAAATGGATAAGCAAAATATGGCCTCTACAAACGACAATTATTCAGCCTTTAAAGGGAAGGAAATTCAGAGATACTACAACATGGATGAACCTTGAGGACGCGACGCTAAGTGAAATACACCAGGCACAAAAGGACAAATACCGTATGAGTCCACTTAGATGAGTTCCTGAGAGCAGTCACACTCATAAAGACAGAAAGTAGCATGGTGGATGCTAGGGGCCAGGGGTCAGAGGGGTCGGGGGTTGTTTAATGGGGAAAGAGTTTGATGAGAAGCTTCTGGAGATGGATGTTGGTGAAGGCTGCACTACGTGAGAATGTACTTAATGGCACTGAACTGTGCATTTAAAAATAATTAAATTTATTTTTAAAATAAATGTGCATTTAAAATAATTAAAATTATTATTTTAAAAATAATAATGAACAATTTCATGTTATCTGAATTTTACCACAATTTAAAAAATAAATCAATAAAAAGGACAAGGCAGATCTTCAGATGTCAACATGGGAACGTACCCAAGGGCCCAGTGAAGTAAAAGAAGGATGTGGCGAAGCAGGATCCTGGTCGAGTTATGTTTGTCTTGAAAATATTGGCCATTAGTTAAAGAAAAAATGTTTTTCATTATACGTAGTGTTGATGGTGCAGGAAAACAAACACTCTTACAAACGTCTAGTGGCCGTGTTAAATGGTGGAACCTCTAGTTGTAATTTGGCCCAGAAACGTCGCTGAGCCCAGAAAGGCTGGGCATTTATACTACAAAGATACAGCTGCACGGACAAAAATGGACATGGTCATAGCAGGAGCTTGTGGACAGCATCGGGAGCGCCCATCACGGGGGTGGGGGGCACTATGCTGCTTCTGGGGCTGAGTGATGAGGGAGAGGACCAAGGGAGAAGATCTAGACCCGCACTGTCCCATAGAACTTTCTGGGATGATGGCAATGTCCTACATCTGTGCTGTGTCATAGGGGAGCTACAAGCCACCTGTGGCCCGTGAGCCCTTGAGGCTAGTACGTGATGGAGGAAATGAATTTCTTTATTTTATTCCATTTTAATTACATTTAAATAGCCTCCTGTGTTTAATGGGTACTGTGCTGAACAACACACATCTAGAATCAAGATCTAGGAGGAGACCATTAAGAGGAGAAGGCCAAGGGTGGGCCGGGAGGTGTGGTG
This sequence comes from Mustela lutreola, assembly GCF_030435805.1. Lineage (NCBI taxonomy): Eukaryota > Metazoa > Chordata > Mammalia > Carnivora > Mustelidae > Mustela > Mustela lutreola. The sequence continues at coordinate 10,969,241 of NC_081298.1, forward strand.
TGCAAACCCCACAGAATTGAGAGGAGATGCAGGAATTCATTCCTGCGTGTGTTTGTGGAGGTTTCTCCCAATGGAAGGGCCACCAGAAACTGGCGACCAGGGGCAGCCTAGGGTATGGGGTGCTCTGAATACTGTTGTGTGATAACACACCCCGGAACTTAGTGGCTTAACACAATCGCCATTTGGTTTGCTCCCCATCCTGTGGGTCAGAAATCTGGGCAACTTCTCTCTGCTCCAGGGCCGGCTGCTGCTGGAACGTTCAAGGTGACTCCCTGACCCCTGAGTGTGACATCTCAGCTAGGATGACCGGGATGGCTGATAGCCAGCTGGGGCATATATCTGCCAGCTTAGTCCTCAGTCCCTCTGTTCTGCATCATGCAGTCTCTCCCTCCCACCGTGGTCCTCCCAGCACAGTAGCTACACATCTTATACAGTCGCTGGCTTCCCCCAGAGCAAAAATGAAAGATGCCAGGCCTTCTTTAGGCTTAAGTCCCAAACCGGCCTCACCATTCATCCTATTGGTGGGAGCCACTAAAGTCAGTCTTCTGCAGGAAGAGGGGGGCTGACGTGGGAGGTGGGAGGAAGCCCTACATTTTTTTTTCTAACTTTAACCCACTGAGCCAGCCAGGTGCCCCTTTTCTTTCTAACTTTAAAATGTTCACAATGGATATGAGTTACCGTATTATTTGTCTCGAGTTTAGAAAGCCATACATTGCATGGTCCTGCCTCCACAACTTGGCCTGTGCTGTTCCCTCTGCCTCAACACCCTTCCCTTCCACCTGCAGCTGAGACGATGCCTGGAGAAACCTTCCCCGAATACCCCAGTCAAATGACTCCCTGTTGGCTCTGCACTCCCCCCCCTCTATGCCTCTAGGATCTCATTCTGACCCTACTGGAGTTAGTTTTGGGTAATCTGCCTCTCCCGGAAGCCCCTTCAGGTCAACCCAATCTAGGTCATGTCTGTACACACATACACACACACTGAGTAGGTGCTCGGTGAATTCCGGCCCCAAACACTTGCCCTGACCCACCATCTCCCCACCCCACGGGACCTTTGCTCGCATCTGTGGGTGCACTGTCCAGAATCACCACCAGGTGGCAGTCGAGCCCAGCCTCCAACCTCCCCAGCGCCTTTCTGAACCAAGAAAGACCCCTCAGGTTGGAAAGCTGAGAGGTCACCCAAGGCCAGGGCAGGGGGTCCCAAGCCTAGCTTTGAGGATAAATTACCCATCCCAATTGTCCATGCACCTTCTCAACTTCACAACTTGCCTCCCCCTCAAGCAAGCGGGCTTTAAGACGTACCAGCCTTATTTAGGAGGACCCACCTACAAAATCTTGAACCAAGAGAAAGATACCAGACACAAAAGAATGCACCCCGCGAGCTTCCTTTGGTATGAAAATATTTTTTCCAGGGGAGAGAGACCTATTCAAGTTCCTTGGCCATTTCTGAGTCAGGTTCTTTATGCTTGTGCTTTTGAACTTCACTTAATTTAAAAAGTCCTTTCTCGGGACGCCTGGGTGGCTCAGTGGGTTAAAGGCTCTGACTTTGGCTTGGGTCATGATCTCGGGGTCCTGGGATCGAGCTCCGAGACGGGCTCTTTTCTTGGCAGGGAGCCTGCTTCCCCCTCTCTCTCTGCCTGCCGCTCTGCCTACTTGTGATCTCTGTCTGTCAAATAGATAAATAAAATCTTAAAAAAAAAAAAAAAGTCCTTTCTCACCTCTGGCATTAAGTCACTTTCTATTCTTCTATTAATGTGAGAGGGCTTTTTTGGAGTAAAGTATATATAATATTTATCATTTTAACAATTTGTTAGAGTATGATGCAGTGGCGTTAATTACATTCACAGTATTTTGTACATAATCACCACTATCAATACCCAAAACCTTTCCATCATCCCCAACACACACTCTGTCCCTACTAAACAATACCTCCCCATACACCCTTTCTTCAGTTTCTAGCAGTCACTGTTCTTTCTGTCTCTATGAATCTGCCTATTATTGTTCTTCTGTGTCTGGCTTATTTCCCTTAGCATAACACTTGCAGGATCTCTCCATGTCGTAGCATGTGTCAAAACCTCTTTCCTTTTTTTAAAGATTTTATTTAGAGAGAGAGTGTGTGTGTGTGTATGTGCATGCAGGGGGAGAGGGAAAACTTCAACCCAACTCCACGCTAAGCACAGAGCCCGACACGACCCATGAGATCATGACCTGAGCTGAAACCATGAGTCAGATGCCTAACCGACTGAGTCACTCAGACGCCCCTAGATTAATTACTGGAGAAACATCAAGTAGCTATGCTGTGGGAGATGGAGAATCTCATCCAGGCACTGAGATACACCGAGCCCTGAGTCCTGCCCTCATGGGGCTTACAGTGTAGTGTTAGGGCAGGTCGGGGGAGACAAACACCCGTATGGGATCATTTCAGGTACTGATAATACGATAAAGGAAAATAAAGCGGGAGCTCGATCTGTGTCAGTGGCAGCATTCTTAGAGGGCATGTCTGAGGAGGTCCGGGAAGAGGCCAGAAGGAGCCGCATCTGGTCTATATAGACTGCATGTAAAATACCAGAGGAAGATCCTGACACATAGTAAATGCTCAACTAACAGGGGCTCACAGCTCTATCCTACCGATGTGTTTCCAGGTTTGCTGAGAGGCACATGTCCTGGGCTACTGTCACATTTCCTCCTCCCTTGCTCCCTCCAGCTTAGAGGCAGCAGCGGCTTCTGCTGAGAAACTCCGAGCTTTTTCATACCCTCTTTTTTGACTTTTGGGCTCCTCCACCACCCCCGTCACCAATTCCTTACAGGAAAATCTCTCTGCTTAAATGCACAGTGGTTTCCTTTCTTGAGGCAAGGAAGGGATCTGAGAGCAAACTGGCAGTTGAACAGCGTAGCAGGCTTTCACAGCCCCTTCCCCCTTCTTCCCTGGTGGCCTACAGGCAGGAGAGGCTGCTGGGGGCTGGGGACCAGGCAGGCCTGGTTTTGTCCTAGCTCTGCCAGGTGTCAGCTCTGCAAACTTCATCAAGCCAGGTTCCCTCCCTGAAGCCTGCTTTCTCACCTGTCCTGTGGGAAAAAGGGCTGTACTCATTGGGACAGGGTGTTCCGAGAATTTGATGGGGTGTGGCATGGACAGCCACAACCGTAAGAAAGAATATTAAAGAGGAGACTTCCCCTACCACCTGAAAAAGGCACATGCCAGTATAAAACAGTGGGGTCCTGGTGCACAGAGACACGCGCCAACGAGGGAACGCAGTGGGGTGGGAGCCGACCACAGCTGTCTGAGAACCTCAAGGTCTGGATCATAGCCCGCCCGGGAAAGGAAAGATGCTTCACGAGATGGTGTTGGGAAACTGCCCCCCCCAAAAAAAAAAAAAAACTGTGAACAAAGGCAGACTCTTCACATGGATTAATGTCTTAACACAGAGGGGGAACACCATAAAATGAGTCAAGTTACAGACACGTGGTGGAATATTGCTCAGCCATAAAAAGGAATGAGATTTAGGGGTACCTGGGTGGCTCAGTCATTTGAGCCCTACACACTGTGGGGTGTCTGCTTGAAATTCTCTCCCTCTACTCCTCCCCCAACACGCTCACGTGTGCTCTCTGTCTCAAATAAATAAATCTCTAAATAAAACTAATCTAATGAATGAATTCTCTCATCACATCCTCACTAGACATCCATATGGGCAGATGAGTTCATATGTTATAGAAGAAGAAACAGAGGCTCAGAGAAAGTCCCAATGCGTCCTCCCTTACCTAGCTAGTAAGTACGGAAGCTGGAATTCAAACCCGGGCCACCTCCTCACCTTGGTGCGCCTTCCTTCCAAATCTCCTTGCTCTGCGGCTGTAGATTAATTGCTGGAGAAACATCAGCCCGCCTGTACCGCTCCTGGAAATTTCCAGTGCCTTGCCAAGCTGGGCTACAGTTTCACTTTATGCCAGGAGGGGTCGCCAGAGAGTTCCTAATGGTGACAGTCCAGGGTCAGCACCCCAGAGCATGAAGGTGCCATCGTTTATCTAGTGACCTTTAGGATATCTCCAAGTCTGTCTTCCATAAACCAAGGTGCAGCTCTATCCTAGCACCTGTGGTCACCAGCTCCAAGGTGAGAATCTCTCTGGGAATGGATTCTTAGAAATGGCGTCGGAAGAGGAGTGAACATCTTTGAATTGCTCAAATCCCGGGAACTTGCTAAGCCTGATTTACAGCTGAGGAGGATGGGGCCCCCAGAGGATGGGAGCCACAGACATGGGTCACCCCGGATTGTTTGCAAGTACAAGGCCAGTTCTGAAACCGGCTCCTCTGGCTACAGACTTTTCCCACCGCACTCTGTCGGAAGCTCCCACCTCGGCACAAGGGCGGTCCCTGCACTTTTATATGTGTGTGGACCTGTATCTGACCATTCCTTCTGTCATTCAATCATCTGTCCACTTACCTAACAACTACATTGGTAAGATACCAGATCCATGCTGTTCGAGAATGGCTCCAATAACAAGTGCTTCCTAGATAAGAAAATAATTCATCTTCCTTTCTTACATTAATCTGAAGGATTAATGGCATCAGGCTTCATGGTATCAGGGACCTGGACTCTTCCTTTTTTTTTTTTTTTAAAGATTTTACTTATTTATTTGTTTGTTTCTTTAGAGAGCACGAGTTGGGGGAGAGGCAGAGGGAGAGCCACACTGAGCACAGAGCCCAACATGGGCTCCATTTCATAACCCAGACATCATGACTTGAGCCAAAATCAAGAGTCAGATGTTCAAGTGACTGAGCCCCCCACAGGCGCCCCAGGATCCAGACTCTTTCTATCTTAAAGCTCACCCATCTTCAACTGGCAGCTTCCATCTCATGGCCCAATGTGGCTGCCCTAACACTGCTATTACATCTACATTCCTGCCAGTGGGAAGTGGAGAAAAGGAAGCAGGAACCAGCCTCTTTAAGGGCATGACCCAGAACATTTTGTGCCACTTCCGCTCTCATTCTAATTCCGCCAGAATTTGTCACATGTCCTACACTGCTGCAAGGCAGGCTCGAACAGCGGTCAGTAGCTAACATAGCTGGGCAGCTTGCCACGCTGCTAAAACTCGGGGTTTATAACCAATGAATATATCGTCCACCCCCTGCCACCCACACTTTTTCTGAGCACCAACCATGTGTGAGAGAAGTTGCCGCAGACTAGAAATAGCCCATACTTTGGAATTTGATTCATCTTGGATTCAATTGCAATTCTGCCTTTCCCCACTGTGGGGCTCTGGGCCATACTGTCCTCATTTATAACCTGGAGGTAAGAGGGTAAGTATGTTCATGCCATGTGAGCACATGCGGACTGAGCATTGAGCCTGGCACACATCTGGCACCAAAGGAACAGCACCTGCTTTCCAATGAGCTAGACCCTGAGCTGGGCTCCCGGGGGCCAGAGGTGACTCAGCAGAGGCCCTGCCCTCAATTCCAATGGGGAGACATTACCAGGCAGCCTCCGGTTAAAAAAAAAAGCCAAATGACCGGTCAGCGTATAATCCCAATGCGTCAACTGTGCGTGAGTCAGAAGCAGTTATGCCCACAAGTCGTAAAGTAGCAGCTGGACCCAAGATAACTGGCATCCTTCCAACCCCACCCCCCCACCCCCGCCCTGGCCCTGTCTTAAAGAAGAGCAAACAGAGCTGAGGGACGAGCCGTGACCACAGCGTGACTCCACGGTTTTATTTTATCAGTCTTGTCCTAATAGGACCCGTGGGTTAGTTCCAGTTTGGAGCGATCATCAACAGCCTTGCTGAGCCTCCCTGCGCCTATAGGAGTGACAGTTTTCCGGGGTCGCTGGGGAGAAACAGAATTGCTGGGGTGAACTAGAAGCCCAGAGTGTGTTCCGGATGCGGCAAAGGTGGGTGTCTCTCCCCAGCTTGCTTTCAGATCAGTTTCTCAGCCTCAGCACTGGTGACATTTTGGGCCAGAGAATTCTCTATCCTGTGCATGGTAGGACAGGTAGCGGCACCCCTGGTTTCTCTACCTGGGTAGAGAACATGTCCTACCATGTCACCACCCCCCGCTGTGACAACCACAACCACAACTGTCTCAGCATGTCACCACCCCCTGCTGTGACAACCACAACTGTCTCAAGACCTTGTCAAAAAGGGGTCAAACATAGCCCCAGGATGGAAACTACTGCTTGAGGTCTACAGAGCCTGCAAATAGGAATTCTAAGCACAGATTCTTTAAGCAGATTTATGCTTATGGATGTGAAGGGTTTTCTTCTCTTTGGGCAGGTAGGATTTTTTTCTCCATGGAAGGGGTACAATGACCTTGGTAGTCACTAAAGATTTCAGGTCATTATGGCTAAAATTAGTGGTATTTGAATATGGATAAGAGAAATTATATTAGAATCTTCTGTGAATCTTAAATTTCCTCATTTTGAAACCTGTTTCAAACCCATGGCCACGTATGAGAATGTCTTTGTTCTTAGGAAATGCACACTGAAGTATTTAGGAGTAAAAGAACGTTGCACCTGTAACTGACTCTCAAATGGTTCAGAAAAATTATAAACACACAGAGAAAATGATAAATCAAGTGTAGCAAAGTGTTGATGATTGGGGGATCTGAGTGAAGGAGATATGGAAGCTTACTGCACTATTTTTGCAACTTCTCTGTTAAAATAAAATTATCTTAGAAATTATGATTTTAAAAGGATCTTATCATACTCACCTATGTTTTATTCTAGTTTTTAAAACATGGTTTTAATCTGTTATTCCCTGGACTCCGAATTACTCCTGTTCCCTGAATAGTACACGGAGTTACATTCACACTTCATCATCCTTGATCTCACCACACCTGCTGCCGAACATACCCTCCTTCCCTTTTCTCCCTGACAAAATCTTACTCATCTTTGGGCAAGTTAACTTTTCTGAGCCTCAATCTTTTTTCCTATAAATGAGGCCAAAAAGCAAGTGTACATAAGATATCCAGCACACAGAAACAGCCACCTTCAAACACCAGTCTCCCACACTTTTCTCCCCAATCCCACGCTGATCTTGATCCTTATACTCTGCCAGTAAGAAAAAAGATGTAAAACAAAAACAGATGTATTGGTTTCCTATAACTGTGAAGTCCAGAAGAAGATCACACATAGTTCAGGTAAGGTTTGCTCTGGGTATTTATTTAATGCTAATAATAATAGCTATAATTTATTGCCAGGCACTCTTCTAACCACAATGTATTTATTAGCTTATCTTCACAACAACCCCCAAAGCTAGGCATACTCTTGTTACCCCCATTTTGCATATTAGGAAACTGACGTCCTAAGAGAATAAATAATTTGCCTATGGTCACACAGCATACAAGTTGTGGGGCTGAGACTTAAAACAAAGTCTGGCTGACTGGAAAGGAGTACCGCTTTCAGGTAAGGTTTGATCCAGCCACTCAAAGATCTCACCAAGGACCTGGTTTCTCTTGGTCTTTCCTCTTTCCCTTTTCCAGGGAACTCACCCTAAAGATTACCCCCTCATGGCTGCCAGCAGATTCTGAAAAGACTTTCTTTCTCATTCACATCCAATGGGGTAAAAGCATCTATTTCCCAAAATGTTCAGATTCCTGGATCCATGAAATTCCATGGCAGGATCCTGAAATTCACTCTGACTGGGCCACCTGAAGTCACACACCCATCTCTGAACCAATCACCGTGTTTCAGGTGGCTGAACATCTCTTGGCTTATATTAAAGACGTGGAGTCCATTCCATGCAAACCACAGATGAGAAAGCAGGCAAGAGAGAGTCCTCCAAAAATTCAGAGTATTGTTTCCATGAAGGAAGGGGAATGGGCGTGGGCACCCAGAAGCAGATGTCTCCATTCCCATGACTCACACATACAATAAAACACTTTAAAATTGGGGGCGGGGGGAGAGGAAGACTTAATTTGAGGATGGCTGTGCCATAGCCCAGGCACGCACCACACCGTCTGGTCTAGTCAGTGTAGTCTGGCCATGACCTCCAGGGAAGGAGGCCTTCCTGTCTATAGCCACTCCCTGTGGTGCTAGCAGGGCCAGGAGGCAGGCCCCCTCAGGGTGTTGGCAAACAGCCTACAGCAGGCCAGAGCACAGCATGGGACACTTCCTTCCGGGTAGGAGGCCCTGCTGGGAACAGGGCAGATGGAAAGGAGATGTTCCCATACACTGACAGAGGGAGCAAACAGCCCAGCTGGGCACACAGGGCATCTAGGGGTAGCGGGATAGCTGGCATGCTGACTGCATAGCAGCCCCCCATCTCTGAGACTCTTCTCACAGCCAGGACACTCTGACGTCCTTGGTCCTTCCACCAGGCTAAGACATGGACCTTCTTAGATCCCTATGGACCCTAGTCCCACTTTTTCTTAACAGCCCACACATTCAGTCAATCATGAAAGCTAGTAAGCCTCCTTCCCACCGCAGGGCTCTTGCACTGGCTTTTTGCTCTGTCAGGAACACTCTCCCCCTACAGTCCTACATGGCTCCCTCCCTCCCCTCCTTTAATCTGCTCACCTTCTATCTTTAGTCTATCACCTTCTCCATGAGACATTCCTTGGCTTCCATAGTTAGCTATTCAACCTGCCCTCCAGCCCCCACCTTCCAATCCGCCTTACCCTGCTTTGTTGTGTTTTCTCCCCCCCGGCCCCCCAAGCATAGTTTAGAGCATAGTTTAGCACGAGTGATTATTGTCCATCTTCCCCTTCTATCCTCCACCCCCGGCTGTCAACTCCAGGAGGCAGAGATTTTTGTCTTCTTTCTTTCCTGTTACCTAGAGCAGGCCCTGCCTTGTAATACTTGCTCAATAAATATTTGCTGGGTGAATAAATGAAGGTAAAAATGAAACTCTGAGTGAAGCTCGTGTTTGCAGTCAGTTTGTGTGGTGCGGAGCCTACATAAATACGCACGAGGCAGGAGCTTAAACATTTCCCCTTAACATAGGGCACTGTGTGTCACTAGGAACGTCTCTCAGGAATGAGACTCCGTTCTCCCCAGGTCCCTCAGCCCGCAGCATGGGGCTGGCTCGGGGCAGACCCTGAAAACACTCACCCAGCACAAGCACACCCAGAAGGTTGAAGAGGAGGCATAAAGAGGGGGGAGAAGGAAGTCTGCTGGCACAAGCCCCCATCACAGCCTCCCTTGACCTCCAGCCCCCTCAGCCATCAGCCCTGTGGACCCTTCTTCTTCTTTTTTTTTTTTTTTAAAGATTTTTATTTATTTACTTGACAGACCGAGATCACAAGTAGGCAGAGAGGCAGGCAGAGATAGAGGAGGAAGCAGGCTCCCCTCTGAGCAGAGAGCCCGATGCGGGGCTCGATTCCAGGACCCCGGGACCACGACCTGAGCCGAAGGCAGAGGCTTTAACCCACTGAGCCACCCAGGCGCCCCCCCTGTGGACCCTTCTTATTCATCTCCCTGCCCTCATCTAATGCACCTCCTCTGGGCAGCTAGAGGGAGCTTCTCAAAGCACAAATTGGATCTTCTGCTCTGCGGGGCACCCTGGTGCTGCCCTTAGAAAGGGCAAGATTTCTCTGTAGGGCCCCAAGCACGCCCAGGCCCCCATGGAGCTTCCATTTCTCTGCAACTCTCATGCTATACCCCGGCCTGGCTTACTGTCTTTTCTTCCATTCAGTGAGTAAAACAATCTCTCACCCCTGGGTCTGTGCACAGGCTAGGCACTGTGTCTGGAAGACCCTCATACCTCACCTGACTCCCTTTCCCCCAGCCAGTTCTTTCTTAACATCGGATGTCAGCTCAGGCATCCCCTCCTCCAGGAAGCCATCTCTGATTTCTCATCCTGAGGTTGGTAGCCATTACATATGCATTCCCACAGCTCTCTGTCTGCCTCTTTCACTCATGCATTAATTCAACACTTATTTGGCCTAAATGGTGCCGAACAATCTGGCTCCCTTGTACCCCTCTGATCCCACCTTCCCTCTTTTTCTCCACTCACCCTCTGCTCCAGCCTCATAAGCCTCCTTGCTGTCCCTTGAGCACACCAAGCATGCTCCTGCCTCAGGGCCTCTGCACTTCCTCTCTGGGTATCTTCTTGGCAGCTCCTTCCCTTCCTCAAGGTCTCTGCTCAACTGGCACCTCCTCCGAGAGGCCTTCTGGACACCTTCTGCTCCCCGTCTGATGAAGCCCTCCCTGTCATTCTCCACCCATCTCCGCAGCCTGCTTCACTTTTCCACATCATTGGTCCCTACCTGAAATTAGATGATCTTTTTACCTGTTTGTTGTCTGTCCTGCTTACAAATCTAAGGACAGGGCGCCCACATGTCTTGTTTGCTGCTGCACCATCAGCATTTTGCACAGTATCTGGCCCACAGCAATTCTCAGCAAAAATCTGATGAATAAGTGAATGGAGCCATCCAGATCAACGAGACTTGAGGCAAGCCGGCAGGGGCTCCATCCCCCAACACTGTGACACCTTGTAGGGGTGTCCATCTCGGGCAGCTTTGCAGCCTGAGTCTCAGAGCTAGGAGGAACTGGAGAAGAGAGACTGCAAGGGGGAGAAGGGGCCAGCCACATACCTCTCCAGGGAGACAGTTCACCAGGAAGCAGGTACAGCAAGTGCTAAGGCCCAGCAGCAGGATGACAGTGAGAGATGTGAAGACACATGGCTGGAGAGTCAGCAGGGCCCAGACCAGCAGGGCCTTGAACGTCAGGTGAGGGTGTGGATCTCGGCCCAACACCTTCATTGTCAAGTATAACACACAAGGGAGGTGATGAACATTTTCCTGCACTGTCTCCTCACTACCTCTCATTGTGTTCATTGTGAACCTTATGAAAGCCTATGACACACTCTCTTTCCTTTTAACAAAGGAAAACGGACCTACATAGGCTCAGACACAGAGCTGTGAGACTCCAAGTTTCAAAGGCTGAGCTCCTTCCATGGCCCAGCACTGCCTTTGACATTTGCACTGTCTGCCCATTCCCACCGTGGGCACATGATGCTGCCTCTTCCCTCCTTACTGACTTTGCTCTAACTTGGTGATCAAAAGCGCATGTCATCCTCAAGGCCAGAAAAACAACTTGATGCCCACTTGATATCTCTGCTCAGAACATCCAGCGTGCACCTCACACACAATATGCCCAAAACAGAACTGCTGTTCTCTCCCGCACCCCCAACGTGCTCCCACCGTGTTCTCGCCCAGCTCAGTCAATAGCACCTCCATCCTCCCAGTGGCTCAGGCACCAGGAACCTGAAACTTCTATTTCCCTCACCCCACTCCATCTCATTGATCAGCAAATGCTGGCCACTCCACCTTCAAAAACACATCCAGAATCAACCACATCCCCCACGTCCACAATCACGCTGGTCTGACCCTCCATCTGCTCCTACCTGAGCTATCGTGGTCACCTCTTCCTGGTGTCCTGCCTCTGCACCGTCCCGGAGTCCATTCCTTGCAGGCAGCCAGAGAGACCCTATTAAAATGCACAGTCAGGGTAACTGCACAACTCTTTACTAGAAGTGCCCAACAGAACTTTCTGTGATGATGGACATGTTCTACATCTGTACTGTCCAATTCACTTGTCACCTGCCACAGGTGACTATTGAAATGTGCTTAGTGTAATTGAAGGGCTGAATCTTTAATCTGGCAAGGCTGTGGGAAACAAGCTCTCTTGAACACAGCTGTGGGAGTATAAATTAGCATGTGATTCTTTTTTCTTTTAAATATATTTATTTATTTGACAGAGAGAGGGATCACAAGTAGGCAGAGAGGCGGAAAGCCCAGCAGGGAGCCCGACACAGGGCTCGATCCCAGGACCCTGAGATCATGACCTGAGCTGAAGGCAGAGGCTTAACCCACTGAGCCACCCAAGCACCCTAGCATGTGATTCTAATCCCAGTATCCACCTACCTAATGATGGTTGTTCTATATCTGCTAAAATGACAAAGACATTTAACTTTATCACAGTGATCCCAGTTCAAGAGTGTGTCATCTTGATCTACCTTCACATGCAACAGTGACGTTGCATAAATAGTTGACAAAATCTAAAGACAGAAACAATAGGCATTCCATTCCATTGTCCATTCAATAGGCAACTAGTTAAATGAATTATGGCCCAGCCACACAATGGAATATGATGATGTTGTTAAAAAAAAAGAATATGGAAATATAACACCTAGGGCACACAGAAAGAAAAAACACAGAAACTGGACTTTATTGAAAGTAAAAACATCTTTTTAAAAGTAAAAACATTTTTGTGCATCAAAAGACATTATGCAAGCAGTGAAAACACAACAAACAAAATGAGAAACAATACTTGCAAATCGTGTATCTGATAAGAGTCCAGTGTCCAGAGCACATAAAGAACTCTTACAATTCAACAATAAAAAGGCAAATAATCCAATTCTTCAATGGGCAAAGGATTTGAATGAAAGCATTGGGCTGAGCCTTAATTCACTCAGCAAGCATTTACTGAGCTTCCACCACGTGCCCTATGCCGATCCAGACATGGGGATTCGGCTGTGAACAAAGCAAACCCTGGCCCTCGGGAACCGGTTTTCTGGTGGGTGGCACATGAACTGCAAGTTCATTGCCCGTGACAAGCGCTGTCAAGACAAAACTTGATGATGTCACAGTGACCGGAGGAGGGAGCAACTTTGAGCAGGGAAGTCAGGAGGGGACTCTGAGGCGGCAACATCACTGGTTATTAGGAGTCAATGAAAGGCTGTTGACGAGTTCTTGGCCCGGCGTCTAACAGATACTAAGCGCTCACCAAATCGAATAGGGACGCTTAAGGTCATTCTCATCCGTGTACTGTGCTCTCCCTCGGGAGAACAGCAGGTCCTGGGAGTCAAGCTCGACGACGGCTCTCCTCCCCAGGCGCTCAACACCTGCGGGCAGACAGTAGGTGTACGCACGGTCCTCGTCACCTCTGCACGCGGTAGGGCTCTAGAAGCTAGCCCAGGCGGAGAGGGCCCCAGCCAGGGAGCCCTGCTCGAAGTGTCCACCAAGCGCGGGCTCCCTGACCCCGGCCCAGCGCCCCCCACTCGCGCTCCTTGCACACAGGAGCCGCTTGACAGTGCATGCTGAAGAAACGCCCGTTTCTGGGTCCGGCGGCGCACGACCTCGGCCCATTACACAGGCCGGTAAACCGAGCGCGACGGGGGTGCTGCCGCGCCCGCGGTTTCCGCGGGACAGGCAAGGGGCTCCGGCCGGAGGCGGATCGCTGCCGGGAGGGACTCGCCGCCGCCCCACGCTTCCGTGCCCAGCTGCGTCCAGCTGCGCTCCTGCCTCCCGAGCACCGCGGTTGGCTGCGGCTCGGAGGCCGCTGATTGGCCACCTCGGCCCCGGCGCGGTCCCCGATTGGCTGTGACGCGCGGCCGGGCGAGGCCCCCGCCGGCGCCTCCGCCGCGCCCGGCGCTGAGCGGTCATTGGGCGGCGTGATCTCGCCGCGGTTCCGCGGCCCTGCCGCCGCCGCCGCCGCCGCTGCTAGCAGAGCGCACCGGGCGGGCCGGGCGAGTGGCCATGGCGGGCGCCGAGGACGGGCCGGGTCAGCAGCCGGAGCTCGACGAGGATGAGGCGGCGTATTGCCGGCGCTGGGGCGCGCAGCACGCCGGGGCCCGCGAACTGGCCGCGCTCTATTCTCCAGGTAAGACCTCCGCCTCCCCCCCACTCCGGGCCTGCAGTCACCAGCCCGGGCTTCGGACAGCGACCCCGGGCTCCCCAGATCGGAATCCCAGCCTCGGGCCCTGATGTAGAACTCCAGCCTTGGCTCCTAAACTTGCACATAGTGTTCCCAAGTCCGGGACCCCACCCCAGGGCCCCTTCCAAGCTCCAGGCACAGCTCCGGGCACGGGGCTTTCTAGATGCACAGACAATCCCTGTATCAAGGAACTGCCGTATCAGCTCCCCGGGCCACATACAGAGCTCCCATCGGACCCCCAGATCCGGATCCTAGCCTCAAAGCATCCGCGGCTGCAAAGAGCGCCCCTAGACTTGGGGACCCCCATCCTAGGCAGCTGGTCAGCTGCCTGCACTGCCACTCCCTCTAACCGCCCCCCCCCCCGGCCTCTTATAAGTCACATCCCATCCCAGATTCCTCAGATCCGGAATTCACACCCTAGGGCCCCATCTGTGCCCCAGCCAGGGCCTGGGCAGCAAACAGTGACCTCACCCACCAAATCTGGGCACGTCAGCCTCTCTGCTCTAGGAACCGCAACTTAGGGACTCCCGGCTACCTAGCGCCCCAGACGCCGCCCTTCCCCCAAGCCCTATTCTGAGCTTCAGTGGCCACAGACCATCCCCTCCCCCAGCAGAGCGGAGCCTCCGCTCTCACTCTATTCCGGTATCCCGGTATCCCGAGTGGTGAGGGCACTGTAAGTCTTCCAGCTTAAGCTCCTCCCATCTACAAGCCCCAAGTCCAGCCCTTGCCCCTTTCCCATTGCAGGCATCAGCCCCCTCCATTCTCTAAAACCCACAGCAGTTTAGAGACCTTTGCCGCCTGTTCTGCCCTGGCTCCTTCCCGCTGTGCCTACCATTTATGCTCCAGCAAGCACCGGCTCCACCACTCTTCTCTGACTTCCAGTAGAGCCCAGGGAATCTCACTGCGGGGGCGGGAAGGGGGGTTGTGTGCTGCCCCCAGGGGTTAAGGAAGTGCCTTGGAGAACTCCAGAGTCAGGTGACTGGGAGCCGCAGGAGGCCCCTCCACCCCGATGTCGCCATCACACCAAGCTTTGTTTGTCAAACATTCTGACATCTTTTGCCAGGGGACAGCCACCATGCACAGCCCTTGCCTGGGGTGGGCATGGTTCCACTACCACCTTTGGCTTTCTACCGTGACTGGCCTGGGTTTGCATACCATCTCTGCCATTGCTGGCTGTGTGACCTTGGGGCATTTGCTTTCTTGTTGAGACCTAGATCACCAGAGGCCCTTTCTGGACTTGCAATTCCATGCTCTGGGTGTGGTTGTGTTTTTGTTTGTTTGTTTGTTTGTTTTAGTGACTTGGGTACGGGGCACATGATACTGTAGTTTCTTTAGCTTGTTCCCAAAGCACCTAGCCTATGGACCTAAAACCTCCTGCACTCCCTGGGACAGTCTGGGCTTGGCATCCTGACTGCTTCTTACTGTGTGACCCTGGCCAAACCACTTTCCCTCTCTGAGCCTCAGTTTTCTCATCTCCAAAATGGACATAAAGTAAAGTTTACCTGTTCCTCAGGTAGTGTTTGGGGAAGAGGAAATGAGGTCATCCACTTTGATGCTCCCCCAATAGGCTGGTGTTTCCTGTGAGTCTTGAAGTAAGGGGTTGCACTCTCTTGTCCAGACTCACC
Organism: Mustela lutreola; assembly: GCF_030435805.1. NCBI lineage: Eukaryota > Metazoa > Chordata > Mammalia > Carnivora > Mustelidae > Mustela > Mustela lutreola. The sequence goes on from NC_081298.1 coordinate 10,984,509, forward strand.
ATCTGAGACTCAGGGTAAGGATTCCTTTGGTGTCCCGCTCTGCCCACCTGAGTAAACCCTACCCACTTTCAGCCAGATCATACTCAGGGATTCTGAGCTCCCCCAAGAGACTGACCCTTTCTCCATTCCGCTGATGATTGCATTTTTGTCTGGTTCTGATTTCCCCCAAATGCCCTTCACCCTCTGAAGAACAGCCATGCAGGGCTCTGAGAGTACAGACAAGCCTCCAGATGCCCCCAAATCTTCAGTAAAGGCCTTTTCTCCTCTTGACTCAGAGCTGGAAGGAGGCCAGGTGGTGAAGAGTGAGGAGTAGAGAAGCAGGAGACTGGTCAGACTGGTTTCTCCAAATGTCCTAGATCTCCCTCCCTCTGTCTCTCTTCCTTTCCTGTGTGGCCTTGCAGAAGTACCTTGACCTTCTCTGGACCTGACTTACGAAATGAGGAACCAGGCTTGGGGCACCTGGGTGGCTCAGTGGGTTAAGCCTCTGCCTTCAGCTCAGGTCATGATCTCAGGGTCCTGGGATTGAGCCCGGCATCAGACTCTCTGCTCAGCCAGGAACCTGCTTCCCCCTCTCTCTCTGCCTGCCTCTCTGCCCACTTGTTCTCTCTCTTTCTCTCTCTGTCAAATGAATAAATAAAATCTTTAAAAAAAAAAAAAAAAAAAAAGAGGGACCAGGCTCATTACGTCTCGTCTGGAGCATCTTTGTCCCGGTCTCCATTCTAGGCCCTGAGGGCAAAGCAGTGAATAAGACAGAAAAAATAGAACTGGCATTTTACTAAGCCCAGTAAATAAGGAGAAGAGATCCCTTGCCCTGTGGTGGCAAGCATTATGGAGAAATTATATAGCAGGAAAGGGGGAAGTGAAATGTTGTTGGGGGCAGTAACATTTTAGAGGGGCCAGTTAAGGCTTCACTGAATCAGTCATATTTGAACACAGACGTGAAGAGAGGGAGGCCTGAAGATACTTGAGGAGGGATTGGTCCAGACCAAGGACCCAGCAAGTGCAAAGGCCCTGAGGTGGGAGCATGCCCAGAGTTGTTGTAGAACACCAAAGAGTCCCATGGGCTGGGGAAAAATGAGCAAGGAGAGAGTAGGAGAAGCTTCTGGGTTCCAGGACTGAATTCTTGATATTCTTGGGGCCAGAGATGGACTGGCAATGTGACAGTTGGCAGCAATAATAAGGCAGTTGACATAATTGAGATTTCTTTTCTTTTTTTTTTTTAAGATTTTATTTATTTATTTGATAGAGAGAGATCACAAGTAGACGGAGAGGCAGGCAGAGAGAGAGAGAGAGAGGGAAGCAGGCTCCCTGCCGAGCAGAGAGCCCGATGCAGGACTCGATCCCAGGACCCTGAGATCATGACCTGAGCCAAAGGCAGTGGCTTAACCCACTGAGCCACCCAGGTGCCCATAATTGAGATTTCTTTAGCACTGCTCGTGCTGGACGTTTCCTTCATGGGATCTCGTTTCGTCCTCACTACAACTGTCTCAGGTGTGCCCTCAGTGCTAACTGCATTTTTTAGGGGAGGAAACCGAGGCTTCCCCCCCACCACCACCTCCTGTAGCCTCCTCATGGCCCAGCCCCTACATGTGTTCTTCGTAATGCTTGTCCCGTGTAGGATCAAGCCTGCCTCTGCCCCTCCCAGAGGGCAGGGTCTGCAAGGCCAGGACTGCTTGTGTTTGATTTGCCTGGCACTTCATGGGCCCCCTGTCCATCCCGAAGACGTTTCCTGAGGCTTAGCAAAGAGGAGAGCCTTGGCCACAGTCACACAGCCATTCAGCGGCGGGGCTAGAACCAGAACACTGATGGAAGGAGGGGGGATGTTCTAAGTTCCATGTTCTTAGTCTTCACTGTGGAAGGGAGCCAGCCCAGGGTGGGTGTGCAGGAGGGGCCTGGTGTTCCAGGTCAGTGGAGCAGCATGTGTGCAGGGCCGGCGGCAGAGCGAGTGGGCCTGGTGTCTGCGGGGAACTGTGAGTAGTCTGATTGGGGCGGCACTGGGTGGTGGGACGGCCCTATCCTGTGGGCCCCGAGTGTCTGGCCAAGAAGCGGGGGCCTGGTCCTGCGAGTCCTGGGAGTCATGGAGGGTCCCCTAGCCCACTGCACTCCAGGCTCGGGGTTCACGCAGCAGCCTGCCCTGTGCCAGGATTTGTGAAGGACCTGGCAGGCTTGGCAGGCCTCGTGGGCAAGCCTGGGGGTAAGGCTTCGCACAGCTTCCCAGCAGGTACCCACGGAAACCTGGTTGTGGGTGTGCTACATCTCAGGGGCTCCGGGCTCCAGGGGTGGGCCCTCAGGGGTCACACCACCCTGGCTCACTACATGTACTTCTGGCCCTGGGGGATACAGGATCTCTTAGCCTGGGGCCAGAGCAGAGATTCAGTCCCCCCAAATGGGCCTGACGGAAGCCAGAGACCCGGGGCCCCTTCCCAAGCCGGGCCTGGTCCCTGCCACTCTGGGCTGAGTTTTCTCTCTCTCTCCCTCAGTCTCGTTCTTTTTCCACTTTGTCTCTCCTCTCTGGCTACACTCTTTTGTCTTTTTTCTCTTTGTCTCCCTATCATCTCTCCACGTCTCTGTTTTTCCTCTCTTCCTGTCTCTCTGTGTCTCTGATTCCTGTTCTCTCGCATCTGTTGGCCTCTGTCTCTTCCTCTTGTCTCTCTCCGGTTCCTGCCTTTTCTCTACCTTCTGTCCCCGCACCAACCCGACGCCAAGGGCCATCCAAAGCGCAGGTTATTCAGGGCTTGTCTGACTGAAGCGAGGAGAGTCGGGCCTGATGCCAAGCCCTTGGCCGCCGAGGCCTGCTCCCAGGAAAGCAAAGATGGCCGAGGCCTGGCGCCTGGCCTCCCCTGCTCCTCCCAGCTGTCCACAGCCACCACACGCAACAGGCCAACGGGCATTCACTGCCATAACTCGGAGCCCAGATCATGGACCCTGGCCAGGCCAGGGGCTGGCTCAGGAAAACAGGGCCCAGCACTCTGCCAGAGGTGGCCCGAGCACTTGTGTCCTAACCAAAGCCCTTCTCTCCCCCTGGACCTCAGTCTACCCATCTGAATAGCGATGCTGCTTACACCCCCTCGCCGTGCAGGCCCTGCCAGGCTGGCTGTCCGTGCTGTGACTTTGGACTAGTTTTTTCACCCGCTGAAAATGAAGATTTTTTTTACCCTCCGAAAAGTTTTACCCACTGAAAATTTTTACCCTCAGTATCCTCACCTGGGAAGTGAGATTACATAGCTCATCCCTGGAAGCACTGAGACTTGAGGGAGTGACCTGGTCTCCGGGTCAAAAAGGCCCCCAAAGGAAGCCACCCAATAGGAGGCCCCAGGAAAAGAGAAGAGACTGAGCCAAACCAGGAGCTCTTGCCCCCTTCCGATGGGGGTGGGCAGCCCCTGCTACTCAGGCCTGGGCTGCCCAGAGCCTTGTGTTCACAAGGGAAGCAGGAAATCAGAAATTGTAGGTGATTTTTTTTTCTTAATGTAGCTTTTCTTTCTTTCTTTCTTTTAAGCCGAGAGCTGGAGGGCACTGGTCTGCAGCATCTCTAACGTAGGCTGCCCCGGCACCCCGGCCTAGCCGGGGCGCGTGTCGGCCATTGTTACTGGTACTCCATTGTGTTGCTGTCCCTGCAGTCCGGGGCGGGGGCGGGCAGGCTGGTGTGGACGAATCCCCTTCTCCTCACCCCTTCCACCTGCCCCCTGCGGGCTTCTGCTTCCGAGTCTCGGGCCCGGGCCACAAACAGGAACCAGAAAGGGGAAGGCCGTGCTGGGCCAGATTACAGTGACCCCAGGTAGGGGCCGCTGGAGCAACAGGGTCACGTGGCCCAAGGGAAGTGGCCACTAAGAATTGGGATGCAAGAGGTTCCAGGCTACTTCTGCTGCTGTGGGACTGCTGTCAGGTCCTCGCCCTCGCTGTGCCTCGGTGTCCTCATCTGTACGAGAAGGGGGCCAAGGGGGTGCCACCCTGGGCATGTTCCTTCTCTTCTCTGACCCTCGGTCTTTTCACAGGGTAAGGGGAGGGCCGCTGTTCTGATTCTGGCCCGGGGCTCAGCCTGCTTTTGTATGGCCTGGCCAAGGCCCTTCTCTCTCTCTGAGCCTTTTTCCCTCTCAGGAGCAGTGGAATGCCTGATATTCTCTTCTAAGGTGCTTCGGTGAGGGGCACCCAGAGACAAAATCTAAGACAGAATCTAAGATTCTGTTAGATATTCGTTCATTCCACAGGCATTTAGTGAGTATCAGCTCTGTGCCAGGGCCTTGGTGAGCAAGCCAGACATGGTCCTGGGCCTCCTGAGTTCACATTCGGGTCGGGGAGGGTGGATGTCATAGGGGCAGCCCTATGCCGGGAGAGTCCAAGAGTCCGAGGAAGCATCATGGATAGCCTCCTGGAGGTGGAGGCTCCAGGCCAAGGTCTGCAAGGGCATTGCCAGAGTCTCTCCGGGTCAGAAGGGAGTGAAGGGACTAGCAAGCATTAAGAAAGGAAAGACACAGGAAGAACCCTCTCTCTCTGCCGTGTCCCCTTCAGTTGTTAATCACTCACAAGGACCTGCCCGGCCATAGGGTCCTAGTCGATAGCTGACTAGCCGGACAGCCTTACGTTCCTTCCTTGGGACCACTCTGACCCTCTGATCTCTCACCTGCAAAATGGCATCACCTCAGCAGGTACCTGGCACAGAGCCACTGCTTAGTAGATGTTAAACACTGATGATAAGAAAATTATTATCATTAAGGGTCTTCCATGCTCTTGGGACCAGCCGCCTGGGAAAACAATATCCCCAGGGGTCCTAGAGCACAGTCTGTACCGCCCACACAATGTTTTCCTTCCTTTTTTTTTTTTTTTTTTAATTTTAATTTACAATTACAAAAGATTTTTGATAGGGGAGTGCATTCACAAACACAAAATCCCAAGGGGAGTAAGTGAAAGCCAGTCTTGATGAGGTAGCTTTTTCTTTTCTTGCATAAATGGCTGCTGGTTAGCCCTTGGCTGTCTTGCATTCAACAGTATGTCCTGACATCCTCCATGTCCACATATAGACAGCCGCCTGGGCATTTTTTGCTGGCTGCAAGGATGTGGCAGACCAAATTAATTTGGCTGATCCCCCGGGCTTTGGCCACTTGCAGTGTTGAGACCCCCCAAAAGACCCCACAGACGGGGCTGCAGTGAGTGAATTGCTTGTCTGAGCTCACATGCCTTTTAAAAATATGTGGCAGGAAATTTAAAAAGATTTCACACCCATGTCCTCATTTCTGGCTTCTCTTGGGAATTAGGAGCTCAGGCACTCTGGGCCCATACTCCCACCTGGCGGGGGGCTGCCCATTAGTGACCCTCCTTCACGCAGGGCATGGGGGCCGCACTCCACGGCCCCCGCGCAGCGCACCTTACCCCATGTCACGTGCCTGGCCCCTCCTCTCCTTTGTCATGCCCCCAGACCCGCCCTGCTCCCAGCAGGAGCCCTAGAAGTGATAACCAGGCCCATTTCTCCTAAACCCTGTGACTCGTTGGACCCCTTGCTTGGTGGACGTTGGGCAGGATCTGATCCTCTGGGGTTAAAAGGTGTTCGTGGCCTCCATCTCCAAGTAATTACGTACAAAAGGGGAGAAGTGATGCCATGGTGTCAGAAAAAGCTCATTAAATTTCCCTGGAGCGTGTCCACACAGAGCCCACAAGGGCCCGGGAGACAAGTTCTGGTCCCCTCCGCCAAAGAATTGGCCTGTGCAAGGCCAGCTTTGTGGGCCGGTGCCTTGGGCAGACTCTTCCCCTTCTCTGGGCCACAGTGACCTCATCTGTGAAATCTTTTATTCCCAGCAGCGCCTACGTTCAGCCTGTGCTTGGTGCGTCAGGCTCTGTGATTGCGGCAGGAGAGCTCATACAGGTCCGGCTCTGTCTGGCTTCAGTCCACAGCCCCGTGGCCTTTGCCACCCAGGCTGCGCTCACCCCCGGCCTCCTGTCCCCGCAGGCAAGCGCTTCCAGGAGTGGTGCTGCGTGGTCCTGTGCTTCAGCCTCATCGCCCACAACTTGGTCCACCTGCTGCTGCTGGCCCGCTTGGAGCACACGCCCCTCGTCATGCTGGGTGTCGGTGAGTGCCTGGGGTCCCCAGGGGTCAGGGACCCACCTGCTGTGCACATGCCCATGTGCACATGTGAACCAAGGACATGCCATGGGAACCCCACCTCTGTCTCGGTGACACCTCCGTTCCTCCTCTTACTTGGGCCAAAACCCTGGGCATCGGCCTCAGTTCCTCTCTTTGTCTTCCGTTCCACATCGAGACCCTCAGCAAATGCCCTTGGCTCTCCTTCCTTCCTTCCTTTTAATGATTTTATTTATTTGAGAGTGAGAGAGTAAAAGAGAGCACAAGTGGGAAGCAGGAGGGAGGAAGCAGGCTCCCCACTGAGCAATCAAGGCAATGTGGGGCTTGATTCCAGGACCCCGAGATCACAACCTAAGCTGAAGGAAGACGCTTCACTGACTGAGCCACCCAGGCGCCCCTTGGCTCTATTTTCAAAATGTACCCAGAATCCAAACATTACCTTCCACCTCCACTCTCCTTGCTCTGGTCCAGCCACTGGCCTCTCCTGCCCGGACTTTTGTGGGAGCCTCTTCCCTGGTCTCCAGCCTTCCCCTTTGCCCGCACTGTCCATACTCACTGGTAGCCGGAAGGATCCCATTAGATCATCAGTAAAGTCACGCTACACCCCCGGTTCTCTGTATACACAGAATAAAATACCGACTCCTCAGTACCGCCTGGTCCCAGTTCCTCCTCAGACACCATCTCCCTCCGCTCTTCTCTGGGGTATCCTGCTCCCTCTACACAGACCGCCTCATTGTGTCTCCCCTATGCACTTTTGGACATACTCATATCTCAGGGCCTTTGCACATGCTGTTCCTGTGCCTGGAACTCTCTTCCCATAGACACCTACCTGGTTCACTTCCTCATCCAGGTCTCTACTCAGAGATCACCTCCTCAGGGAAGCTCTCCCTGATACCCTTCAAAAATAGAAGCCCTACCATACACCATCTCCTCGACATAATCCATTATACAGTGTATTTATTTGCTCAGTACCTGTCTCCCTCCACTCAAATCTCAGATCCCCGAGAGCGGACATTCTTGTGTGTTCCCTGCTGCAGGCTCAGCCCCAAGCAGGAGGCCTGGCACACAGTAGGTACTCGATAAATACTTACTGAATCAGGGAACAAAGGAATGAGCAGCCGCAACTTACAGAACCTGCCCATGCTTCCCACTGGTCAGGCCTCCCCTGTCCACAGCTGGGGAGTCAGATGCCACACTTGTCCTCACTTTCCAGACGAACAAACTGAGGCCCAAAGAAGGGCCAGCCGGTGTCACACCTCAAGCCAGAAGCATAACCTAGTTCTCCACTCACCGTCTCCACTCCCAAGTCCCGGGGGGACTCCTTTTCTTCCTGTCTGCACTCTGGCCTCCCCTCTGCCCTCGAACTCAGGCTCTCCTCCCCTCCCTGCCCCGGGTGCCCAGGCAGAGGGGGCAGCTGTGCCCTTGGTCCGTCCTCCTGGCCCTCCCCAAGTGTTCAGCTCCTGCAATCTCATTAAAAACACTCTGGCCGCCTAAGCCAATAGTGCTCAGGCTGGCTAACGGAGCCATCTGGGTGTGCCGTAGGGTGGGCCTGTGCAGGGGGGCAGGGGGGCTGGGCCAGCTGGGGGAGAGGGAGTTAACCCATCCGGTGCCGGGGAGCCTGGGTCCCCCTTGGGAGCCACACATGTCCCCTTTGCCCCGGGGTGAGAGGGATCTCCCCTGCAGCCTCTCTGCCTCCAAGCACTGCCTTCAGGGGCAGGAATGTGGCCGGCGTGAGCCCTGTTGCCCCATCTGGGGGTGGTTAGGAGCAGGCCCTGGGTTCCAGTCCCAGCTCTCCTGCCCTGTGGCTGTGGGGCTTTGGGCGGGTGTGCTTGTGCTTGCATCTCTGAGCCTTGTTTTCAACATTTCTATGCTGGGGCTGCTCGGGGTACCTGCCAACTCGGGCTGTCCCGAGGCCAAAGTGCAGCTGCATGTAGCTGCCAAGGGACCAGTGACAGAGCAGAGGTGGAGAGGCAGCCCCCGACGTACCACTGTGCTCGGCAGTGGATATTTCCCAAGGGCCTACTGTGCACCGAGCCGCACACTGGGCGCTTTTAACTCAATTCTTTGCTTGCCAGTTGGCCCTCCCCTGGGCCGCCACCGAGTCTGGGGTCATTTGCCCAGACATGCCCTGTACTCAAGCCACAGCCTCTCCCAGCGGGGCCATCCAGCCTGCAGTTAGTACCTGGAAGAGAACATGTTGGAGCCCTGGTGTGTGTCCCAGGCAGGTCACCACCTCCTTTCCCTGGTTGGGATCAGAGCTTCCAGTCCCTGGCTCAGGAGCTCTCTGGCTGTCCAGTCACCACAGGTGACACCAGTTCCCCCATCCCACACCTTTGCCTCTGGGCGATAAGAGTAGACAATCTCCTGATAGTGATGTTTGCACAGTCCCTAATCGATTTAAGTAGCCACCCTGATTTGTGTGTTAACACGCAGGAGGCTAGGCACCATGCCAGTCTGCAGAGCCTACCTCTGGCCCAGCGCTATCTCCCCAGAGGCTCCAGTGCCTCTGGCAGGCCCTGGAAACCAGGAGAGGCGGAAGCATGAAAAGGTGCCCAGTTAATAAACACGGGCCGATGATGCAATGCTGGGAAGCAAAACGAAGATAAGAGAACAGGCAGTGAAGGCCTTTCTGGAAAAGTGGCATTTGCTGGGAGACCTGAAGGAGGTGAGGGAGGAGATTAGATAAATATCTGGGGGAGGGGTCGCAGGGAACAGCAGGTGCAAAGGCCCAGAGGCTGGTGTGTGTCCAGGGAACCGACAGGAAGCCAATGTGGCTGGAGAAGGCTGATCTGAGGAAAAGTAGTTGGTGGCAGCTCAGAGAGGTGGAGGAGGGGGGTGTAGACAGCAGGACTGTGGTCTAGACTTGGAGTTTTGTTCGGTGGGCCATGAGGGGCCACTGATGAGCTCCAGGGAGGACGGATGGGGGCGGGAGGGCTGGAGAGAGGCGAGCGTGGTGGCCCAGACCAGGTAGGGCAGTGGAGGTGGTGAAAAACCATCAGATTTCCAGCAAGCTGTGTGAGGCGAGCAGCCAGAGGGCCCCGTCAGCTCAGTGGTGGAGGTGAGGAGGGCCTGTCGGTGGTAATTCTCAGGCTTGGATGGAAGGGCCATTAACAGAGGTGGGAAGAGGCAGCTTGGGGGGAGATGCTTGAGCTGCCTGCCTGAGAGCCCCGGGCGAGGTGCCAAGCACAAAGTTGGAAATCGGCGTCTGGAGTCCAGGAAGGGGGCCAGGGATAGAAATCTGGGGGGTCCTCGCAGTAGAAGAGGTGTCTGAAGCTCAGATGCTGGCGGAGTGCCCCCAGGGGCTGGTACAGGCCGAGAAGAGGCCCAAGGCCCTGGTGCCTCCAGGCTGGCGGGGGAGGAAGAAGAGCCAGCCAAGGGGTGGGCGGGATTACAGAAGGCAGGAGGAGAATGTGTCTCCAGAAGATTTGGGGGTCCACTAGGAGCGGCTGCGGAGCGAACCAGCAGGATGGGGCAGCAAGGGGACCACCGGATTTGGCCACATGGAGGCCATCAGGGACCTTGACAAGGACAGTATTATTCTCAGCAGAAGCGTGAACAAATGATCGTCCCTGGGAGCCTTGAGCTGTTTGCTGAGCGTGGGCGCTAGAGAGCTGGCCCTTGAGGACTGAGTAGGAGTTTCTGGCGGACTAGTAGAGGGGAGGGCGTTCTAGGCAAGGGAGCACAGTGAATGCAAGGACTGGTGTTGAAGTCAGAGGTTACCCGGCCTCAGGTCAGGTGAGGAGTCAAGCTGAAACCTGGGAAAAGGTGATGAAGCCGGGATTTGTGAAGCCAGGATTTGGCCCAGGCCCCTGTGGAGCAGCCTGCCTTCAGCTGATGGTGTTTTTCTTTTTTCTTTTTCTTTTTCTTTTTTTTTTAAGATTTTATTTATTTGGGGGCGCCTGGTGGCTCAATGGGTTAAAGCCTCTGCCTTCAGCTCAGGTCATGATCCCAGGGTCCTGGGATCGAGCCCCCACATCGGACTCTCTGCTCAGCGGGGAGCCTGCTTCCTCCTCTCTCTCTGCCTGCCTCTCTGCCTACTTGTGATCTCTCTGTCAAATAAATAAATAAAATCTTTAAAAAAAAAAAAAAGATTTTATTTATTTGTCAGCGGGAGAGAGAGCGGGCAGGGGAGTGGCAGGCAGAGGGAGAAGCAGGCTTCCTGCTGAGCAAGGAGGCTGGTGCAGGCTGGATCCCAGGATGCGGGAATCATGACCTGAGCCAAAAGCAGACACTTAAGCAATTGAGCCACCCAGGTGTGACCACATCTGTCTTAGCTGCTCTCCCTGTCTCCATGCCAGGCCTTGAAATTGGAGGGGACTAACCAGGCACAGCTGGCTGACCTGTGGCCACATGCAGTCCCCACCCAGTGGGTCAGGGTAGCCCAGAATGAGTCCTGTACCCTATTCCAGTGTCCTGCACATGGGGTGCTGACCAGCCCCAAGCTGCCCCCAGAAGGAGCCAGCTCCAGCTACTGCCTCCTACACTGGGACAAAGATGCCCTGTGTGTTTGCCTCACCACCCCTGCCCCCATCACAGCCTCTTCAGGCAGCAGGCCAGGAGTCCTGGAGTCACTGCTCTTGAAACAGCCTCTTGCACAGACCCGGGGCTCACAGAGCCTAAGGATGGGGTGTGCTCCTCTCCAAAAGCAATTCCTGACATCTATCCAAAGCACACATCCCTCCCTGCCTGGGAGCCTGCCAAGGCCAGGTGCTGGTCATTTGACAGATGACAAGACTGAGGCCTGGGGAGGGGGGTAACACCTAAGCTACTAACTAGGGCCACTCCTGGGAGCGTTAACCATGTCCCAGCGACTGACTTTACGAGCATCAGCCCAGTTCATCAACTGATTGTGCTTAAGGAAAGTAAGTGCTATGAACGTCCCCATTCCGCAGACCGGGATGTGAAGGCTCAGCATCACTGGGAGCTGCCCTCACGATCGTCCCTGGCTACTCACCTGCAGCCCCAACCGCCCTTTCCTTCCGAGTCTGGAAAAGTCAGGATGGGTTGGGCCCTATCGCTGTGGACGTAAACTAAGATGATGCAGTTTTTCAAAAACAGAGCTTATTTACTAATAGTTTTAGATTTACAGAAAATGAGCAGGGAGTACGTAGAGTTCCCACACAGCCCCTGGCCCCAGTTGCCCTTACTGTTAACATCTTCTATTTTACATTAGTGTCTGTACATTTGTTACAGTCAAGATACCAATACGGATACATTTATTATGAATTAAAGTCCATCGCTTATTCCAATTTCCTTAGTTTCGACCCAATGTGGCCTTTTTCTGTTCCAGGATCCCATCTAGGATCCCACTCACATTTATGTATCATGTTCCTTTAGGGTCCTCTTGGTTGTAACAGTTTCTCAGGCTTTCCTCGTTTTTGGTGACCTTGACAGTTTTGAGGAGCCCTGGTATCTCATAGGATGTCCCTCGATGGGAATGAGAGAGCCCACATACACGCAGTGGGGAGGAGCAGAGGGAGAGGGAGAAGCAGAGAGCCCGATGCGGGGCTCGATCCCAGGACCCTGAGATCATGACCTGAGCTGAAGGCAGACGCTTATTAACCCACTGAGCCACCCAGGCACCCCCATTTTTAACATCTTTGATACAGGGCCTGGCACACAGGGAGAGCTCTGTAAGTGGTAGCCACTATCATAAATATTGTTTTTCTCTTATTTTCATTATTATCATTCTTGTCATCTGTAAGGATTAAATGCTTACAACGATTAAGGAGATAAGATGTGTAACCAGCTTAGGACTAGCCTTGGTCCAGTTTAGGGATTAAGAGAGATAAAACATTTAAGGTGCTGGCACAAGGCCTGGCACCTGTAAGTGCTCCATAAATGTTGTGAGTGAGAACAAACACGTAGCTGGCGTCTCAGCCCCTGAGGCAGTGCAGGCATGTGTCTGCCCACAGGCTTGCGTGTGAATGTTCACAGCCTCAACTCCTAGCAGCTGCACCTGGAAACCACCCAGATGTCCAGCAGCTAAAAATGCCCCATGGCGCATCCCAACTATGGAATATGGCTCAGCAGGAAAAAGGATGTGCTGTGGCAGATAAAGCAGGGCGGTGTGACCCAGCACCTGCCTGGGAGGGTGGCTTTAGCCAGGAGTCTGGGGTGATGTTTGCCCCGAGCCCAGGAGGACTAGCCCCCCTCCCCTTGCTGGGGATCTTCAGGGAGAGATGGAGTATGACATAGGGGAGCAGCAAGGGCAGAAGCCCTTGGCTTGGGGCCACCTGGGTGGCTCAGTCGGTGAAGCGACTGCCTTTAGCTCAGGCCATGATCCCAGAGTGCTAGAATCAAGCCTCGAGTCCTGCTCTGTGCTCAGCAGGGAGTCTGCTTCTCCTTCTCCTTCTGCCTGCTCCTCCCCCCACCACCACTGGTGCTCTCTCTCGCTCACTCGCAAATAAATGAATGAAATTAAAAAATAAATAAAGATTTTATTTATTTGAGAGAGAGAGAGAGAGCTCAAGGTGGGGGGGTGGGAGAGAGAGGAAGAGGGGGAGGCAGACTCCCCACCGAGCAGGGAGCAAGACCCTCGGGCCATGACCTGAGCTGAAGGCAGTCACCCAACTGCCTGAGCTACCCAGGCGGCCCTAAATAAAGTCTTTTTTTTTTTTTTAAGATTTTATTTATTTATTTGACAGAGACAGCAAGAGAGGGAACACAAGCATGGGGAGTGCGAGAGGGAGAAGCAGGCTTCCTGCTGAGCAGGGAGCCTGATGCTGGGCTCGATCCTAAGATTCTGGGATCATGACCTGAGCCAAAGGCAGACACTTAACAATTGAGCCACCCAGGTGCCCCTAGCCCTAAATAAAATTTTAAAGGGGAAAAAAAAAAAAAAAGCCCACTCCCCTAGCCCAGGTGTCCTCGAGGAGCAGGACTGCCCAGCCTGGACGGCACCTAGGGGTTTTTCTGCAGCCTCCACAGTGTCCCAAGGCCCTGGTCCCCTGTCACCAAGGAGGTAGGGACCCCAGCAGAACTCAGAGAATCCCTAAAAGGTTCCTGGTGTGTCTCAGATTTCACAGGAAGAACCGGCCTGGGGAGGAGGAGGGGAAGGGTTTGTACTCGAAACTGCATTTGTGGCCTGCATGGTTCACAGCTTGCCCCCACCCCCTCCTATCGCCCTGCTCCAGGGGACAGTGAGCTCAGTGTCTGCTGCGTCCCTGGCTCTAGAGCTTAGCACACAGTAGATCCTCCCCAAATGGTGCTTGATAGACAAAATGATTGAAGAATGATTGATCTGCTTGCTGTGTGCCAACCACTGTAGTTAGTGGGTTTGCACTGATTCATTCCCGGAATGTTTACTGAACCCCCTACTAAGGGCCAGGAACTGGGACGAAGCCATAAACAATTAAAGTCTAAAACCCTTGCCTTTGTGGAGTTGACATTCTTGAGCGAGGGAGACCATGAGCAAACAGAGGATAAGTGCTTGGAAAGAAAGAAAGGAGACAGGAGATGCTGGAAGCTGGGGGTGGTGATAATTTTAGATCAGGTGTCTCCAGCAGATGTTCGACAAAGCCCTGGAGGAAGTGAAGGAGTGTGCTGCACCACACCTGGGGAAGGAACATTCCAGGCAGAGGGAACAGCAAATGCAAAGAGAGAGAGAGATGCAGAGGCGTGTGAGGGTGTTGCAGGGGGAGAGGGAATAAGCCAGGAGGGCTGAGATGGCAGTGAGCAGGGGGAGTAATGGGGGACGGCACTGGGGTGCTCCCTTGTACAGGCAGTGGGCCAACCTGCCTCGGTTTCCCCCCGTGTGCAGGGGAAGTAGATTTGGACCTCAAGACAAGTTAAGAGCCCCTCTGTGCCACTTGCCATCTTTGTGGCCTCTGCCTAGTCCCTTCTGTTCTGCAGGCCTCCCATTTCCGCCTCTGTAAGGAGAGCGCGTGAGGATGGTACCAACTTGGAACAGACTGTGGGACCCCACTGAGATCAACATGCAAAGAGCTTGTGCCTAGTACCGAAAGTGCTCAATAAATGACAGCTGCATTTTTTTTTTTTTTTTTTTTTTTTTTTTTGTGATGACCATTCCCATCCACCTAGAGGAAACTAGGACACAGAGAGGTTCAGCATCATGCTCAACATCACACAGCTAGTGAGAGACAGCTAGGATTTAAGTCCAGATCTGACAGCCCTTAACCTCTGTATTATACTGAGCCCTCAAGTGAGTGAACGGTGTTGGGGTCTTTGAGGGAACCCCAGTCCAGTTCCAAACACATTGAGAACAAAGTCAAGGAAAAGGCTGCCAGAAAAGCCAGATTGGAGAGGAAGGCGTGGCTCCCGTCTACACCTGAGGTGTTTCCCAACACCAGACCCCAGAAGGATACTTCCGTCTAGTCACTGGCAGCGCTGGAACAGAGCAGGCTTCCCTCTGTAGTGCCTGGGGCCAGAGAGAAGCGCACAGTCAGCTCCTAACAGGGAAAAGTTGAGTTGATCTGCTCATGTCCAGTTTATGTCCTCCAGACTCACCGAGCAAATGAGTCCCCACATATCCCCGGGCAGAGCAAGTAAAGGGACAAGAGTGTTACACCTAAGGCTCCATTCAGAGGGAAAAAGGCAACCCAGGTAGAGAAGGGACATCATCCCCTATAACAAATGAGTGAGTGAGCGAGCAGGCGAGTGAACAGGGGCTCCCTACTGTGGGGTGGAGGGCAGGACTGCCCCTTGGGGTCCCCCACCCCTACCTCACCCTCCTCTTGTCCACAGTTGCAGGAGCTCTCATTGCTGACTTCTTGTCTGGCCTGGTGCACTGGGGAGCTGACACTTGGGGCTCTGTGGAGCTGCCCATCGTGGGGAAGGTACGTACCGTTGCCCCAGCCCTGCCACCTAGCAAGGGGTTGGGCTGTCTGACCGTGGGTGAGCCCCCTCCCTCTCAGAGCCTCCCATTTCCCTGTTTGAAAGACAGAAACCATCGTTCCAGTCTGACCCCATGTCCCTCTTCTGGGACGAGAACAGACTAGAGAACCCTCTGGGATTTTCTGGAAGCAAAAGCATGAAGCCTGGGATAGTCAGAAAGCTTTGAGCCCCCTGAATTTGGGGGCCACATCTTGTTCTCCTTTGCCAGCCCTGGTGTCCCTGTTTCTTTAATTGAACTTAACCTTCTGTCAGGTTCCTTTGGTTGTGACAAAGTCCAGTACAAGCTGGCTTAACCAAAGGTCGTCATTCATGTAACTGAACAGTAGAGTAGAACCCAGGGAAAGCGTTGCCGGGTCCAGTAGGACAAACCCAGCAGTCCAGTCATACCATGTTCTCATGATTCTCTCTCCACGTCTCCCTCCGCTTTACTCTCTGTTGGCTTCATTGTCACCTAGGCTTTTCCTTCATCCTACCAGTGTGGCCCTGTAGGCGGAAGAACTCTCCTTTCCCACAGTTAGAGCCAAAGTCCCATGGCTCCCTCCCACTGGCCCAGCGGAGGTCACATACCCATCCCTGTCCTGCACCGTGGCAGAGAAATGCTCAGATTGGCCGGGCCAGGATCGCGTGCTCACTTTGAACTAGGGGGTTAATTAGTTAGTTAGTTAGTTGGTTGGTTAGTCAGCCCCATCGGAACAGCATGTACCAATACAAGAGGAAGATGAGGAGACAGTTACCAGGAGGGGCGTGGCCGTGGGGGAGAAAAAGAAGGGAGGCCTTCCTGCCACTGTGAGAGCCGTCCTCAGCTGTATCAGAGTGGGGCAGAAAGGTGGAGATCGTCTGCATCTCCCCTCCCACCTCTGAGGGGGGGACTGAGCACCATCCTGGGGTCCCGGCCAAGTCATTAGGACTGTCTTCTGCCAAAGCTGTTTAGGCCTGGACCCTGAAGGCCGGGTGGGCTCCACGTCGGCAGCATGGTGGAATGTTCTGGCATCCCAAAGGCCAGGAGGCGAGCCTGAGTCTGGTGTGCCCAGGAGGTAGTGGAGAGGCGCTGGCCGCCACAGGCCAACTGGTCCCATCTGTCCCTTCTCTGGCCCCCACCCCCACCCCCACCCCAGGCTTTCATTCGACCCTTCCGAGAGCATCACATCGACCCCACAGCCATCACCCGACACGACTTCATCGAGACCAACGGCGACAACTGCCTGGTGACCCTGCTGCCCCTGCTGAACATGGCCTACAAGTTCCGCACCCAGAGCCCCGGTGAGTGCGCCAGCCGCCCAGCTTCTCTTGGACAATCTGCTCTGGCCATCCTGGGTCCTTGTTCCCATTTGGCTTCACGGGGCAGGAGCCGTGGCCGCCATCTTTAGACGGTCCCCATGACCCCCTGCTGCCCGACCCCTGCCCACCTTGCTCCTGGGCGTGGCCTGCCAGGCCCTGAGGGCCGCTGGCTTGGCTGCCTTGGCTTAGTAATTAGAATACAGCCTATGAACTCGGGAAGTTCTGAGTTCTGATCTCTCCCTGCCTGTTTGGGGGAAGAAAGAAAGTCATTTTCACCTCAGTGAGCGGCAGTTATCTGTCAGGTGGGCGGGGTGGGCGGCGGTGGTAAGTACTTTCCTGTGCCCGGTCTTGTTCTAACAATTTGACACCTTGTGGATCCTTGGAGCAACCCCTCCCCCTGTGGGTAGATGTGAGGAGTTTCTGTGGTACAGTGGCCGCTGCAGTGCCCACCCGTATCCTCTTACACGGGCAGGCGCCCATCTCCCAGTTGCCATCAGTGGTGGTTGCTCCCAGCTGGCCCTTCTGAGAACTGCCAGAGCAGGTCCCACCTCTCCCCTCGGGATAAGTCTGAAGCCTAAGCCTATGGGGCGCCTGGGTGGCTCAGTGGGTTAAAGCCTCTGCCTTCGGCTCAGGTCACGATCTCAGGGTCCTGGGATCGAGCCCCGCATCAGGCTCTTTGCTCAGTGGGGAGCCTGCTTCCCCTCCTCTCTCTCTGCCTGCCTCTCTGCCTACTTGTGATCTCTCCCTCTGTCAAATAAAATAAAATAAAATAAAAATCTTTTAAAAATAAAAATAAATAAAGCCTAAGCCTAAAGTGACAGGAAAAACCTACAGAAGACCAGTCCTCTCACCTCTGGGTGAGACCAACTCTATGAAGCCATTAACTCTCCAGAGCTGCCCCCCAGGATCAGGCTGAGACAAGACTCCCCTAACCCCAACACTGCTTAGCTCTTCCCCTGCTTCCCTTACCCTCTCAGATGTTTTTCTGAACAGAGGACGCCTCCCCCATTCCTCCTCATATAAATTCTGAGCATGTGAACCCGTGTCTCAGGCTCTGCTTCTAGGGAACCTGGACAAAGACTTACTCCCATTTTACTGATGACAAGGTTGAGACTCAAAGAGGCAGAGGCACTGACCCAAGCTCATATAGCCAAGAAATGTCAGAGCACGGACCTGAAGCCGGCCCTGCCTGACTCCAGAGCCCACATCTGTAATGGTTCATCCACTGACTCCATTATCTGCCCACTGAGCAGAAGAAAAGACTGAGGCCCAGAGGGGAATCTGAACTTGCCTGAGACCATTGGCAGGGGCAGGGGGGCGGGGAGAGGCCAGGGAGCTGCCCCAGGGCAAGCGGTAAGGGCCAGGCTGGTGGTGGCCCCGCCCTGTGACCACTCAATGGCCCTGTGTGCACCCCCTTCTCCCTGCCCTGCAGAAGCCCTGGAGCCGCAGTACCCCTGGGAGTGCTTCGTCTTCTGCCTGATCATCTTCGGCACCTTCACCAACCAGATCCACAAGTGGTCCCACACGTACTTTGGGCTGCCACGCTGGGTCACCCTCCTGCAGGACTGGCATATCATCCTGCCACGCAAACACCACCGCATCCACCATGTCTCCCCCCATGAGACCTACTTCTGCATCACCACAGGTGCGGCTGCAGGGTGACCTGGAATAGGCCATCCCCACCCCCCACCTCTCTGTGGCTTCCTCCTCGGGGTCAGTAGGGCAGAGGTCACAGGAGGAGGTGCTGGAATCCTTGTCCAGCAGGAACTTGCTCTTACAACACGCACAGACCTACTATGTGCCGAGCAGTCTAGGTGCAGAGGACACGGCAGTGCAAAGGAGCCAACCTTCCCCACTCCCCTCTCCCACCTCGTGGGCTGGGATTCCAGCCAGCCAGCCAGCAAATACTTGCTGAGCACCCACTGTGTGCCCCACACTGTCCTGGGCTTAGAACACAGCACTAAACAGACACAGACACAAGTCCCTGCCTTGGTGAGTTCCCATGCTCATAGGGGACATGCCAGACCGTACGTAAGTAGTACATTTAACCATGCCAGCTGCTCTGGAGCAGAACAAAGCAAAGGGTAGGAGAAGGAAGTGGGGGCCTTCACCCTTGAGAGAAGGCGGTGAGGGCTCCCTGAGAGGTGACATTTGAGCTGGGGGACAAAACAATGCAGATCTGAAGGAAGAGCACGCCAAGCCACAGAGAGCAGCAGGTACAAAGTGCCTGAAGGAAGAACGCAGATGCCTGGTTGGTTTGAGGAACGGCAAAGTGGTTCGTGTGGCTGGAGCGAAGGGCATTGGCGGCAGAGGAGAGGGGAGATGACTGAGTCTAGACAAGAGAAATGCCCCCACTATGGGGGGCAGAGCAAGGTGAAGGGCAGAGAGTCATGGAGTGAGGAAGCAGAAGTAGCTGTTCGTAGAAGGAGGTGAGGAATCCAAAAACAAGTGTGAGAGGGACCTGACCGCCAAGTCAGGACAGACCAGAACAGCAAGTGCAAAGGCCCTGAGGCAGGAGCATGCCTGGTGTGGTTGAGGAACAGTCAGGAGATCCACATGCCATTGGTTGTTCACGGACTGGTACCAAAGGTAAACGGAGCTGGTTTGCCGGGGCCAGCTGGCGTCCAACTTAGATGTGGCAGAGCTGCTCTCAGCATCTGACAGCAAGTCAGGCCGGCATTGGCTCTTATGAGTCTCACAGACCTGACTGGGTGTCCTTTTTCTCCCCACAAGATGGGGCCCACAGCCCCCTCCTTAGGTGCCACCTTCCCCTGCTGGGCTGTGAATGGCACTGTGGCAGGCGCCAGGTGCTTGCTCTATCAGAGGGCCCGGATCACGCACAGCTCCTGGTTTGCATAGGGAGCAGGGGGCATTGTCTTTCTGGAGGCAGAGCAGAGAACCACAAGAAATATTGTTTTGTATGTCTGAAAGTCATGTTCTTTAAGGGCAGGGGGAAGGGTTAGAATTTAGACTGTTGAGATCAGGTCACTGCTCAGCCAGGCCTAGGATCCCTCCTGGTTTGGCCGCCCACTCGGGAGACTCCACTCCAAGCCAGTCTTCACATCTGGAAAATGGGATGAATAGTACCTACCTCATGATCGGGGGCGGTGGGGGTGCTGTAATAGAAAGTGGGATTGTAAGCAGCATTTCTGGAGCATCTACTCTGCGCCAGTGGGATCCCCAGTGGAAATGTCCTGCTGTGTGGAGCAGGACATTCTAGTTGGGAGTTGCAGAGAAAAACCAACACGACATGGGAAGGTAGTGAATTAGAAGGTGGAGAACGGTTATAGGTTATCATAAAAGCTATAACAAAACAAAAGAGGGTGATGTGTCAAGGAAGGCTTCCTGGAAGAGGTGGCAGGTGAGCCCAGTGATAAGAAACGCTGCCCCTGTGCGTGGCACATACTAAGCACAGGGTAAGAAAGTGAATGAGTGAGAGGAGAAAGGTATGTCTGAGCAGCCCCGAAGCCCATTAGTGGGAGGTCCCCATCCCCAGACTCCTTGGTCAGCCCTTGTCCCCTGCCCTGTGCAGACTTACTCCTAAGTGTTCCTGCCCCAGGCAAAGCCAGCCCTTTCCTTCCATCTCCTCGACTGCTGCTCAACCCTCCGGTGCCCTCTTTCCACTGCAGGTTGGCTCAACTACCCTCTGGAGAAGATAGGCTTCTGGCGACGCTTGGAGGACCTCATCCAGGGCCTGACCGGCGAGAAGCCTCGGGCAGATGACATGAAATGGGCCCAGAAGATCAAATAGCTCCTCCGAGCCTGCCACCTTATTGCCAACCTTCCCCAGCCCCCCCAAACCGAAGCCATCTGCCAAACTCCAGCCTCCTCGTGCTGACCCCTCCAGATGGAGAGGACGCCTCCTGGGCTGGGCCCGGGCACCCCCCAGCCCACCCCTTGTGACACAGAATACTTGAGCCACTGATTTTTCATTTCCTTTTTTTTTTTTTTTTCATTTTCTTTCCTGGGCCCCTCCCCAGCCACCTGAGCTGCTCTGTCTCCAAGCCTGCCTCTGCAGAAAAAGGAGCTCCACCCTGCCAGCCATTCCTTGGGTAGAGGGGGAGCTCACCCACTCCCTGTCCTCCTCCAGGACCCCCGCCTCACTGGGCGGCCCTTCACCGTGGGTGGCACTGGGGCCATGGAACTGTCTTCTCTGTCTTGTTTGCCCCAGCGGTCTAGGAGCTGCCCCAGGCACCACCTTCGGCCTGGCCTGTCCACCCAAGGATGGCCCAAGTGCAGCAAGCGTCTGAGGGCAGCCAGCCAGAAGAGGCAGGAATCCCCTGCCCAAGCCTG
Organism: Mustela lutreola; assembly: GCF_030435805.1. Classification (NCBI taxonomy): domain Eukaryota; kingdom Metazoa; phylum Chordata; class Mammalia; order Carnivora; family Mustelidae; genus Mustela; species Mustela lutreola. The sequence continues at coordinate 11,005,006 of NC_081298.1, forward strand.
GACCTCCTCCCCCTGTCCCCTCCCCAGCTGCCCATGGGATTGCAGCCAGAGCTGATACTTCTAATCAGAGGATGTGTTCACAGAGCGCAGCCCCTGCAAAGGGTCCTGGTCTTTGGGAAGGGGATACAGAGTCCCCTCTGGCTAGGGGGATGTCCGAGAAGGAAGGAAGGGGCTTTTTTGTTTTGGTTTGGTTTTTTTTTTTTTTTTTAAAGGTGCTTGCTTGTTTAATGTAAATAATAGAAAGCCTTAATATCTTTTCTGTAACACGGAGTAATATTTTAATGTCATGTTTTGGATGTACATAATATATTTATAACAAAGCAGCAAGAGTCTACTTATCCTCGGCTGCCTCGTGTTTCCTGGTTGGCTGGTGGGGAAGGGGGTGGTTAAGGATCCTGGAAGGTAAGGCCCCACCCCTATCCCATTCCTAGCTCCCCGCTTCCCGTCTTGGGCTCAGAATGGGAGCTTTGTCACCTGAGACAGTGAATCAATGTTGCCTTCTGCTCCAGACACTTTTGGAGGGGACCCACGGCTGGATGAGGAATGTTCTTCCTGCAGGAGATCATGAGGGTAGAGTGATGAAGGCAGATCCCTATTAGTGAATTCCTTCAGCAGATGTTCTTGGCATGTGCCGGGCTCTGACCTGGACACTGGGGCACACAGCAGTCAACAAACAGACAAGGACTTAACCCTGGTGGAGTTGACCTCCCGAGGAGACAATAAACATAAATAAATGCACATGTACATTCAGATGGTGATTTGTGAAGAAAATAAAAAATAATGTATCATATTGGAAAAGCAGGGTGGGATAGGTTTGGCAGGGTGGTCAGCGAGGGTCTCTCCAAGGAGGGACATTTAACCTGAAACCTGTGGGAGAAGATGGAGCCAGCTGGGGGAAGAGGCTGGCAGACTGGATGGCAAGTGCAAAGGCCCTGAGGCAGAAACAAGTTTGAGGTTTTTAAAAGACAGTGGGCCGGACTGGAGTGAATATTGGGAAAGTGGAAGATAGGGTTGGAAAATTAGGGACTTATTACCTGGAGCCTCGAGGCTGAGGAAGTTGGGAGACACTAGACATTTTAGACAAATGAGTATCTTGTTCATTTATCCACTGAAAAGACGTTATAAGCCACCTCCCATGTGCTAGGCACTGAGATTCAGTAGTGAATATAAAGACATTACAATCAGTATCTGGTCTGGGCTAGTTTCTGCAATACTAGCCAAAAAAGGGGGGGGAGACAGAGATGATAAAATACTCTTTAGAGTGATCATAAAGCTTTTTTAAAAAGGTGACCCATAACTTAATTTTCCTTAAAGTTCGCCCACCATTAGACTTGATTTGTTACTGTCCAAGGGGATCACAAAAGGAAGGGGAATCAGAGTTCATAAGTAACAGAAAATAATAAGTAAAAATAGCTAAAGAAATTTGATTAACTCCTATAACTGAAAAGCTGAGAGGAGGTGGTTGTGTCTTAAGGTTCGGCAAGACTCAGGGGTCATTTGTGAGAATGGGGTGGGCACTGCACAGACAAGTGTGCACGAGGGCTGGGCAGGGGAAAATACTATCCACTGAACGCTTATCACACGCCAGACTCCACGGAGCTCCGTGCATTGAACCTGAGAGGTGAACACAATTTGCACAGGTGGACACTGAGACACTGGGGTCATGGAACAGGCCAAGGTCACACAGCTGATAGGTGGCAGGGCTGGGACCAGAGCCTTAATTTGCCCTCGGGCCCTTCTACTTTAACACCGGCCTATAGCCCCAGCGGAGGGATGGAGGTGAGGTGGCAGGTGGCGAGTGAGAAATGTGTCCCTGGCAAGAAAATAGCTACAGGCAGGACAGGAAAGAGCAGCTGACACTGAGGACTGGGATGCCCTGGGGAGCTGAGGCCCAGAGAGCAGCTGCTGCTCACATCAGCTGATTAAAGAGGAACCAGAAATCCAGATTTTTTTTAAAAGGCTGGCTCCATTTTTTAAACAGATGGTAGGCAAAATAAAACAGGTGTACGGCCCGACTTCTGCCCTCAGCTTCCCAGCCGGTGCGGAGAGGGCCCGCTTTTCGGTGGATTTGTGCTGCTACCTGGTGGTGGCGTGGAGCAGGTAGCAAGCAGTGCGGTATTTCCAGCTGGGCTGGGAAGGTCATGCAACTCCCCTCTGTGCTGGCTTCTTGCTAGAGAGGGTCTGGGCAGGGCTCCTATCTCCAACTTTAACTCCACCCCCTTGATAAACCTAAAAATCTGAAGCTACCCTCTAAACTTTTTTTAAGGATTTTATTTATTTGAGAGAAAGGGTGAGCAGGTGGAGGGGCAGAGGGAGAGAGAATCTCAAGCAGATTCTGCACTGAGCGCAGAGCCCAACAGTGGGGCTCCATCTCATGACTCTGAAATCATGACCTGAGCCAAAAAAAAAAAAAAAAAAAAAGAGTTGGGACGCTAAACCGACTGAGCCGCCCAGGCACCCCAAATATTTTTTAATAGGTAATGTCTGCATAAGATACAGAGTAAGAATCAATACAGAAGGATCTAGAGCAGGGGTCGGCTGATAGCTCCAGGGACCCAGATCTGGTCCACCTGTCATTCTATGGCCCCATAAGCATTTTTTTAAGTGGTTGGAGGGGAAGAGGGGTTAAAAAAAAAAAAAAAAAAAAAAAAAAAAAAAAAAGAAAGAGTATCCCCTAACACATAGTTTTTTTTTTTTTTAAGATTTTATTTATTTATTTGACAGAAATCACAAGTAGATGGAGAGGCAGGCAGAGAGAGAGAGAGAGAGAGAGAGAGAGAGGGAAGCAGGCTCCCCGCTGAGCAGAGAGCCCGATGCGGGACTCGATCCCAGGACCCTGAGATCATGACCTGAGCCAAAGGCAGCGGCTTAACCCACTGAGCCACCCAGGCACCCTAACACATAGTTTAAATTTCAGTGTGTGGTCAAGTTTCCCTGGAATACAGCTTCACCCATTCATTTGCATATTATCTAATACAGAAGCAAAGTTGAGAGACAAATGGCTGTCAAAGCCTAAAATACTATCTGGCCCTTTACAAATAATCATCATCATCATCAGCAGCAGCAGCAGCAGCAGCAGCAGCTAGAGTGAAGAGTAAATTGCTCCCAGTCGAGTTCTCCACACCCTCAGTTTCCAACCCTAGAGGCCATTATTCCAACAAGACCCGTGAGAGTCCCTGGGACAGGCAGAGAGGCACGCCCCGCCCCTGCTTTCACATGATAGGTAGAATATTACACACACAGTTCCACACTTGCCTTTTTTTTTTTTTTAAGATTTTATTTATTTATTTGACAGAGAGAAATCACAAGTAGATGGAGAGGCAGTCAGAGAGAGAGAGGAAGGGAAGCAGGCTCCCTGCTGAACAGAGAGCCCGATGCGGGACTCGATCCCAGGACCCTGAGATCATGACCTGAACCAAAGGCAGCAGCTTAACCCACTAAGCCACCCAGGCGCCCCCACACTTGCCTTTTTTTTAATACTGTGTTGTGGAGATAGTGTTCTATCGATTGCTTCCTTCCTCTTTTTGACAGCTGTATAGCATTCCAACTTCAGAATGGACTCTCCTGTTTTAACTCATCTTCTGTTGGACACTGAAGTTGTTTTCAATCTTGGATAATACGAACTGCAGGGGAGAAACTAAGTCTTTGCTGATGAGGGACCGGAGACCTGAGGGGTCAGGTCCTAGGAACCAAACTGGTGGGCCCAGGATGTCTGTGTTCCATTTGGATAGCTCATAGGTTAAACTGCCTTCCAGTTGTCCATCTAAACTCACAACTTTGGAGAGTGCCAGGTTCCCCACACCCTTGCCAGCACGGTGTGTTATCAAGTGTTTTGTGCTTTGCCAATCTGATAGGTGGTTTTAATTTGCATTTCTCTTACTCTATTTCACTGAATCTAAGCTATCATTGATTGTAAGATGCATCCTGATTCCAGAGATGTTTGAATGCAAAAATGTGCATCTTAGAATCACTGAAATGCAATGGGTTAAGTAAGATCAAGTATCTTACCTCATGTCCTTACTCTGTACATGTCCTTTTCCTATTTTGCTTGGGAAGCAGGGTAGTAGTGGTTAAGAGCTTAGGGTTCAAACCCCGGCTCTGCCGCTTATAAGATTGTGACCTTGGCCAAGTTACTAAACCTCTCTGTGTCTCTGTTTCCTCATCTATAAGTAGTAATGATGGTACTGAATGCATAGGGTAGTTGTGAAGATTAAATTAATTAATATATGCAAAACCCTATGTTCCTGGAACATAGTATGTGTTTGCTATGATTAACATCTTTTTTTTTTTTTTTTTAAGATTTTATTTATTTATTTATTTGCCAGAGAGAGATCACAAGTAGGCAGAGAGGCAGGCACAGAGAGAGGGGGAAGCAGGCTCCCTGCCAAGCAGAGAGCCCAATTCAGGACTGGAACCCAGGACTCTGAGACCATGACCTGAGCCAAAGGCAGAGGCTTAACCCACTGAGCCATCCGGGCACCCCAATTAACATCTTTCTTTTGGAGTGTTTATGTTTTTTTCACCATGAGTTGCAAGGGCTCTTGATAATTTAGGGAAACTCAGCCTTTGGTTCCACCCACCCTGCCATCCCAGACCTCTGGTTCTTATTTATTTTTCCCTGATCACAAAAGTAACAGATGATATAAAATTCAGACAGTACAAAATAAAGTGTATAGGAAGAAAGTCAATAGAAACAATTCAGATGTCCATCAAGAGAGGAATAAATGGTTTGCACAATGACCCCCTACCCTACCCACTCCCATCCCTTTTGGGCTGTAGACTTCAGCAACTCCATCAAATGTTAGATAAAACATCTTAATGCTATACTTCAGACACAGTCCAGAGGGACATAATTCCATATATGTGCCATGAAATGCCATTAGCAAATGTGTCTCCCACATCCCATCAACCACAGACACCCTCCCCAGGCATCTGACTCTCCATCTTCTGGATGTCCATGACCTTTCTTCCTCTGTCAACAATTTGTCCCCTTTACTTTCTGTAGTTTGTATTATAAATGCTATAGCAGGAGGTTGGGGGTTTTTCTTACCTATAAATTGGAAATATAAACATAAAATGTATACAATGTTACTGACAAGCTTGCTACTCAAAGTGTGATCTGTGCATTCCCTAGGTACGTTAGAAATCTCAGCACAAACCTCACCCCCAAACACACAATCAGAATCTGCATTTTAACAAGATTACTAGTGATCTGTATGCACAGTCGAGTTTGAGGACTATTGCTCTAAAAAAAATAATACTGTTGGTTTTATAAAAAACGTATTGCATTTTTTTTTTTTACACATTTTGAATGTACTACTTATGTGTTTCACATCACAGAGATTCCCAAACTGCCCAGATGTTTTCCCACCTTGTTGAGAAGAGTCTTTGAATGAACACTGTGGACAGTCTGCGTCTGTGACTCTTCACTGGGCACTGTGCCAGCTATTAGGTATGCTTTTGACTGTAGGTAACAAAAACCCACCTCTAAGAGCAGCTGAAGCAATAAAGACTTATCTCATGTCTTAAGAAACTTGTAAGTTGGGGTGCCTAGCTGGGTCAATAGAAGAGCAATTGACTCTTTTGGTCTCCTGGTTTTGAGTCTGAGCCTCATGTTGGGGGGAAGGGGAGGGAAGGGAAGGGAAGGTGGAAGGGAAGAGACAAAAGAAAAGAAAGGAAGGAAGGAAGACAGAAACTGTAGGGAAACAGCCGCAGGATTCCTTCAGCAGCTCAACCACATCATGGGTGGCCCTACCTCCTGACATCTTTCTGTGGACACCTACAGTCTAAGTTTTCTGGCTCAGGACTGCCACAGCTCCAACCATCACAGCCTCCTTCGGAAAGAAGAATGGGGACCAAAAAAGCTTTCTTCTCAGATATTCTCAGGGGAGGGAAACTTTCCAAACACGGCCCCTCTTCAACTCATTGACTAGAAAGAACTAGGTGACAGGCACACCCCTGGACCAATCCCTGGCAAAAAGAAATGGCCGTGCCAGGGACTGGCTCGGATTCACACCTGGAACTGGCCCTTGGGCCTCCTGGACAAAACCAGCTGCCGTGCGCACGCGGTCAACAGCGTGTAACTCTCCCCCTCTCCGGACTCCCCGCCTCCAGTCTTGCTGCTGTCCAATCACTCTTCTCCAGGCAGCCGTGCTGCACTTTGTAAAAATGCAAACCCACCCACGCTTTGCTCAAAACCTCCCAGGCTCCACAGAGGAAAGGGCAGGTGTCCCGGGGTTAAGAGAGTTGAATTCCAAACCTTTTACTCCTTCCTTGTTATGTAACCCTGGAAAAGCATTCTCACATTCCCGAGCCTCAATTTCCTCATCTGACAAATAGAGATGACAAAAGCTAACTTTGCAGGGGTCACCGAGGATTAAATCATAAGAAATAAATAATAAGAAGAAAAATAGTAGCTAATACTCAGCGCTCATTCTGTCAAGGCCTTTTGCAAATTCTTTAGTTCCATTAACCATTTCAATCTTCCCAACAATCCAATAAATCAGACTCTTGGCCGCACCAGATGAAGCTACCGGCTCCAGCGCAAGGCGGAGATGGGGCTCAGACACCGGAGGAATCTGGCTCTGGAGACCGGCTGTGACTTCCGAGAGAGGGGTGGAGCCTCTCCGAGGGAGCGTTGGTGCGGAGGACCACAACTCCCGGTAGGCTCCGCGACGCAGCCGAACTACAATACCCAGCATGCCCCCGGCCGTCGGGCTTACCGTGTTCCTCCAGCGAGGTCCTCCGCACGGAATTTTCTCTACTGTCAATTTTGCTTGCCAGAAATTCCCTACGAGAACCAAGGAATCTATCGAGTAAACGTTTACGAGCATCGTGGATAAGTGGCTTGCGTTTTCATCCTTACTCCTCCTGTTAGCTCCGAGTCTGTTTACTCATCTCTACAATGGGGATATCCCTAGAATTTGCTGCATCCAGTTGTGAGGATTAAAAACTGGATATGAGGGTTTGGTAAATATCAGCTGTTTCTAGTGTCCTTCCTCCCTCTATGCTAAAGGGTTTTACAAAAGCGTTTTATCTCTCCAGCAACCCTTTGAGGTGGCTACTATCACTCGTCTTTTCAGGAGGGGGTACAGATGCCAAGAGAGATTCAAATCTCTTGCCTGAAGTCACACAGCAAAAGGAAGGGTGAAAGAGCCCTGGAATCCAGAAAATTTCACTCCAGAGGTGAGTCTTACTTTAGGAGTCCAAATGCTTCCCAGTTGTCACCCTATGCTTTACAACGACCCAAATTCCAGGGCAAATATTTTCTGTGTTTTTCAAAGATAAACTTGAATTGTGTGATTCACAGATTACCAATGATTCCCTGGTGCCAGTGCTGGGAAGGAGACACATGTGGCACTTGGAGAGTCAATTATAACTAAGTTGGATCTGGAGAAATCAGGGAAAGCTTCCCAGAGGGGGTGATGCTGGATCTGAGACCTGAAGAGTGGGAATAGCAGGCAAAAGCCCTGAGGAGGGAGAGGGCATACTGCAGAGGATTTGAAAAGGGTCAGCAAAGGAGAGGTACAGGCAAGTCCCAGAGGTACAGGCTATGCCAAGGACAGGGGAAGGAGGCACTCAGGGTGCAAATTTTAGGAAAGTATTCACTTGCAGAACTGAGGCACAGAACTGAGACCTAAGAATAAGTTTCCTTAAATGAGGCTTAAGTGAAAGCCCTAGCTATCTTAGCGGCCTCACTGGTCATGGCCCTAGGTCCATAGCCTTTGGTTAGGGTGGCTATCCATTCTAGAGTGGTTTGCCCTGAAGAGTCCCCTTGTTCTGGCAAGATTATACTAGGTCTCCTTTCAATCTGATCATTGTCTTTGTTGGATGTTAATTCTATGGCCATGCAACTTGGAGAGTCTGTATTTTATCGAAAGGAAATGGGGAGCCACTGAAAGATTTGACTCAAGGCTGTTTTGAGCAAATTTTGGCTGCCATAGAGAGAAAGGACCATGGGGGCAAGAATAAAGGCTGCTGGGATCACCCAAGTAGGAGACAAGAGCAGCCTACCCTAAGTGGGAGAAATAGATCGAGCTGAGAAATGCTTAGGAGGCGCTACTGTCAGAACAAGGTGATGCACTGGGTGTGCTCGATGAGGGCTTCCCATTTCCTTTTTCCTCTGTACTCAAAGTCCCCATCCTTCCTCTGCCCGTGTTCCACTGTGTGACCTGGAGGTAGTCCCTTCACCTCTCTCAGCTTGTTTCTACATCCGAATCAGCTGTATCAGGGCTTCTTAGACCATTTATGATAAAGGAGCAGTCCCTTCTTGGATTTAACATATATTTGCAAATATGTGTCTGTAAGACCTTTGCACATGCTGGTCCCACTACCTCCTAATCGTGCAGTCTCTCTTGAAATGGGACCACTTTAGGAGGCCCTCCCTGACCACTCCGTTGCCCCTTCCCTGGTTTACTCTCTATCTTATCACAGTCATATTCTTTCCTACTTCTTTGTTAACTAGCTCTCTATCTCCAACTATAATGTAAGCCCGTAAGAGCAGACTTTGTCGATGTATATATATCCATCCCCAGGACCTAGCACAGTATGTGGCATACAGTAGGTCTTAGTATTTCTTTGGATGAACAAATGGATTGATGAATGAATGAATGAATAATGAATGAATGAATGCTTTCCCTGGCATCTTAATGCCCTAGAACAAACCTTCTCTGGCTCGGAAGCATCTGGAGTGGGTTCAAATTCTGACTCAGCCATTTAACAGCTAAGGTTAGATAAATCGCTGAATCTCGCCCCCCCATCTCAGTTTCATTTTTCACATTAATCCCTACCTGGTAGAGATACTGTGAGGATCCAACTAGATAGGAAAATGGCCGAAACGAAACAGGAGATATTTTTTTAATATTTCTTTTCTTCTGTGTCTTTCACAACCGCGTCCTCCCAAGTCTGATCACCCCTGCCTTTCTCATCAAGCACCTCAGTATCTCCTTCGCATCCCAGCCTGGAGGGACGTGAAGATTGCTGGGCCCTTCCGCACGCAAATCACGTTTCCTTCCTCTGAAAAAGCAGGAAAAAAAAAAACCTTCCCCGCAACGGGTCGCGGGGTCCGCGGAGCGGGCGTCAGCGGCCGCAAGTGCGCACGCGTGCGCGCCTGCGTATAAGGACCAGGGGACGGGTGGGGGGGGTGAAGAAGGGGCCGGCCTTCGAGCGACAGCGACGCAAGATGGCAGCCACCACGGGCTCGGGTGAGCTGGGGAGCCGGGCCGGCTGGCCAAGGGGGCGCGGGCCTGGGCCAGGGACCAAGGACCCTCAAAGGTCCTTGCAGCGGGACCAGGGCTTCTGCGCTGCCTCTGTCTGCTTGGCTCCGCGGTGGCGACCCGGGCGGCCTGAGTGGGGAGGAGGAGCAGGCGGTGGCCGGAAGCACGGGCGGGGGCCGGAGGGTCCTGTGGGCGGCGCGGCGGGGCCCACAGGCTCCCCCGGGCGACGTGAGGGCCCGGTTGAGAGGAACGACTGGGCCCCAAGGCACTACTGAGGGACCGGAGCTAGCGAGAGGCGAGTCTAGAGGCACTCCTGGGGATACCGAGGCTGGCGGCTCGGGGGAGTTCAAGTGGTCTCTTTGGGGGATGAGAAGGGTCCCCAAAACGCATGAGAGTCCTTTACTGGATGCTAGAGGTCCGAGCCAGGGGGGAGCCTCAGGATGTCCGTTTGGCGGGGACTTCAGAGAACCCCTTAGGATGGATGGGAGAAGAAAACAGGATCTCAAGGGGTGACCGAGGATCCTCCATTGGTTAAGGGGACGGCTTCAGCGTTAGTTTGGGGGATGGGGTTAGCTGAAGAAATCTCTATGCTGATTGGAAAGGGGGCGTCTTGGGTGGCTGTTTTGGGGGAAGAGGGATTAAGGGCATCTCTGCAGGGTAAGTGAGAAGGGAAAAAACGTTCTCTTAGATTGCAAGAGGAAATGACCTCGTCATTATCAGGCTTTTATTTGAATAAACATGTTGGGTTTTAGGAGGCAAGCTCTGAGTGGAGCAGTAGTGGAAGCTTTCGATATTAGGTGAAGAACAGGTGAGCTAGGAGCCCTGAAGGGGTCTGTCTGGAGTGGGAGGGTCAACTGATAGAAGCTCCCAGGAAGTGAGTGAGAGTGGGAAAAAGTCCTGTTTCAGAGATTTTTCTTTTACAGGAGAAAAATCTCCTCTGTTGGATGAAGGAAGCATAGCCTAAAGTGTCTGTTTTAAGGAGATTGTCACTCCCTAGCATTCCTTTGGATGTTGGTAAAAGATATGTGGGTTCAGCTCAGAAGATCCACCTCGAGTGGATGGGCATGGGGAGAGGAACAAATGAAATGAGAACTCTGGATGACTTTGGGGCAGGAAGGGTGAGCAAACCCCCATCTCCAGGATGTGGAAGAGGGAATAAGGGAGCTATACTTTGGGAGAGGGAAGTTCTTCCAGTCCCTTGTAGGTTAAGGGAAGCAGCATTTTTGTTTGAAACTTGATTCCCTTACTGCACTCCTAAGATGGGCCAGAGGATCAAATCCTGAAGGGTCTGTTTCAAGAGTTAATACACCACAAATGGGCATCAGGGGATGAACTTAGATGGCCTTCTTGAGGGGGCTGGGGTAAAGATGGGCTGGGGGAGATCCCCTGGAGAGGCTGATAAGGCAAGAGAGATTCTGGAAGTGCAAGTTTTGGGGAAAGACTGAGTGTCCTCCTTACGGCGAGGAGGCTGAACCCTGAGGTACCTTGCAGTGATGTTGGCCATGGAGGTCCTCACAGGGTGACGATGGGTGACCGCTGATGAAGGAAGCAAACAGGGCCACCAGCCTAGGTGCTGAAATCCTCTGGCTGGTTAAGGCCACAGCATCAGCACTGTTAGGAGAGGCTTGGTGACCTAAAGGGAACAGAGTGAAGGGAGTCCCATCTTTCCAGGATGTTGCTCCCGCCTTATCCCAAGGAGCCAGCCCTGTCTGTTAGAGTGGCAGTAGAATTGGCTGTAGGGGATCAGACTAAAGTGACCTGTCACAAGCAGTGGGGTCCCCTATGAGGGATAGAGGAGACCACATATCCTTTTCCTAGATTTTGGTTTTAGCCAGAATAGTGCTGAGTCAATTCATGTTTTAAGATACTGACCCAGAGGAGAGAGGCTGAGTCAGGCCAGACTGCTGTGGGAAACTTCTCACCATAATAGCACCCCTGCCAGGTTGCTGTGAAGTGGGGGTACAGTGTGCCTGTGGCAGCCAGCATTATGGTCATATTGCAACTCAGCCCTGTTTGCAGTCACTTGAGATTGGCTGCCTACAATCTGTTGTAACAGCTACTTAATTCTAACTTCTTGAAGCCCTGCCAATGGATGAGTGCTTCATAAATGCTAATGTGGTCGGATAAAACACCATCAGCTGCTGTCTTGTGTTAAGAGCACTTGACGTGGTTTAGATAACATAGAACCGGCTTTAAGGTGCTCTCTAAATAGTGGGCTTCCAGAAAGTCCTTTGTTTATTCAACAGATATTTATTGAGGGCCTGTTTTGTCCCATGGTAAATAGTGGACAAGATGGACATAGCCCCTGTCCTTGAGGAGCTTACATTCAAGTCAGTAAGAAAGCCATTAAAGGACTAAATCATTAAGCCAATTTCGGATAGAAACTAGTGCTATGAAGAAATTTGTGTGATGTGATAAAGAGTGTGTGGAGTGGTGATCAGGGAAGGCTTCTCTGAGTAGACGGCATTTGAACTGGTGTCAGTGATGGAAGGAGCCAAACTTGCAGTGTGTATCGTAGGCAGGGGAGGTAGGGTCAGTGAGTGCAAAGGCCTTGTGGCAGGACCAAGCTCAGTGTGTTGAAAGAACAGATTAAAGTCCTTACTGTGCACGAGAGGCTTGTTAAGGAGATGAGGTGGGGAGATATGGCTTTGGATTTTATTAAGTGTGAAGGGAAGCCATCAAGTTCGCTGTTATGAAGTAGGCATTCTAAATATTTATTGAATGAATGAGTCTGAAAAATGACAGGGAAATGACAAGGTGCCGGGCTGGCTCAGTTGGTAGAGCCTGCCACACTCAAACTCAGGATTGTGAGTGCGAGCCCTGTGTTGGGCATGAAGCCTACTTAAAAAAAGAGAGAGAGAGAAAGAGGGGAGTGAGAGGGTCTGACCTGTGCCCCTGTGTAGTAAAGGAGTGCAGAGTGCCTAGAGTGGCAGCAGAAGGGCCTTAATTGGGTTAAATGGAAATGAATGTTCAAGCCTCTGCTTTCTAACCCTGAGAAGTCTTTCAGGTTGGTCAGGGACCCTGAAGTCTTTCTTTTTTTTTTTTTTTTTTTTTTTTAAAGATTTTATTTATTTATTTGACAGACAGAGATCACAAGTAGGCAGAGAAGCAGGCAGAGAGAGATGAGGAAGCAGGCTACCCGCCGAGCAGAGAGCCCGATGCGGGGCTCGATCCCATGACCCTGGGATCATGACCTGAGCCGAAGGCAGAGGCTTTAACCCACTGAGCCACCCAGGCGCCCCTCCCTGAAGTCTTTCTTAGTCGGGTTTAGAACAAACCACTTTCTTAATCTGTGCCCCTAGTTGCCAGGAAATAGCTCTGAAGTCTGAATTCCTGTAAAGGGTTGGCCTTCGTTGTTGTTGGGGGTTTTTGTTGTTGTTGTTGTTTTTAAATGGTCACTACTTTCAACACTTGGGTTCTGCAGTGCATGAACTCTGCATAGATCCCTAGAGAGTGGACTGTGAGAAGCCCACGAGAATCCATCAGGATGCTGGTGCTGTGATGGGTAACTTCCTCCCGCCTTGGCCAGGATTGCAGGACCTCAAACCCTTGGTTGCCAGGCCCTTCCCCTCTCCCAGCACCCCACAGGCTTCCCTGACAGTTGCCAGAGACCTGAGTGCCAGAAGAAGCAGCCCTGGCTGGGCCTGACTTTAAATTTGCATTCACTGGAGTGGCCTCGTGTCCACATTCGGCAGGTGCGAATTGAACCTGCCGCAGTGGAGGTTCAGCCGTTTTCCATTCCATTCAAGGGTGTTCCCGAGAGCTGGAGACCGGTGATGAGAACCTATAGTCTGAGAAGTTGGTCTTGTTCCTGTGTGTCTCCCCATGTGAGTGTCTTGTGCTGATTGTAGCCAGCTGCCTTGTGTACAACGGAGAGCTGCCTCCTGCTCAGTGCTCAGCTAGAGCCGCGGGCTCTAGGGACGGAGTCGGACCATACCACCTGTTGCCCTCTTCAGGGGTTCCTGAGGTTCATTTTGATGATTTTGATTTTCCCCTTCGTGGTAGCTTTCAAACCATGCTTTTCACTCCACCGCATTCTCTTTCTCCCACCCTTGTCTCTCACCTGAATTGTAGCCACAGTACTTTGATAAAAGTGGAATACAAAATGTAAAGTCAGGAATGCTCTGTTTGATTCTGAAAGGCCCCAGTGAAGTACAGAGCAGTGTATTTGGTGAAGTAAACACTGAAGTTTCCCGGTAATTTCACTGACCTGTTACGTCATCTCATCCAACTCCCCACAACCCAGTGAGCTAACCAGAGTCAGTTTTGTCCCCACAGTATTACTGAGGGAGATGGGTGGCTGAGTGGCGGCACTCGGACGAGAGCCCAGGGGGTCTGTCTCCAGCTCCCTCCAGCCTGCTCCAGCGCCTTAGGAAAGAACTAGAAAGGCATGGATTTGGGGGATCGGTTCTTTGTAGGTATTGCAGTGTTTAATCTTGGTGAGAGAAAGGGCTTTAATGAGAGGGGTCTGCCAGCTGTCACAGGGACCCTTTTTATAGCAGCCCTGGCCACTGTTTGTCTCATTCTGGGTAACCTGCTGTCCAGTGATAGTGAAGTCCATTTTTAAGGAAGTCAGTACTCTCTAGGCTTGGGGCCCCTCCTGTCATTGACGGAGTAGGGCCTTATCTTCATTTACGTGCAAGCTGCAAGCTCGTCAGACTTTTTTTTTTTTTTTTTTTTTAAGAGGGTGGAGAAGGGCAGAGAGAGAAAGAATCCTAAGCAGCCTCCACGCCCAGCACAGAGCCTGATGTGGGCCTGATCTCACATCCCGGAGATCACTATCTGAGCTGAAATCAGGAGTTGGAAACCCACCTGACTGAGCCACCCAGGCACCCCCAGACTTGTTTTTAAAGTGTACTTCTAGGGCCTGCTATGCGCTAGTCAGTGTATTCAACTCAATTCAGCGATCCTGCCCCTCACAGCAGTGCTTGGAGACAGGTACCTGCCGTGAAGGTGAGAAACTGAGACACAGACCGGGTGACTTGTGGAGCTAGGGTGCAGCACAGTTCTGCCCCAGGGCATGTGCTTTCGGCCACATCATCATCCTTCCAGCCCCCACTGCCTTCTCTCCAGCCAGGCATCTCACCTTCCTTCAGCCTCTGGCAGGTCCGTCGACATTTCCAACTTGGCCAATTAGTTCTTTCACAGGTGGATAGTCGAGGCGCTTAGATAGGGTCATTTCCTCATCCTCACATCCATCCATTACAAGTCCGGTAGGTAAAACCCAACAAAAGTTGCTAAATCCTCCTTTGCATCTCCACTAGTTTCATTCCTGAAACTAGACCAGAACCATCTCTCTGAAAGACCGCAGAAGCCAGCTTCCAGTCTTACCCTTTTCCAGTTCGTTCTCTAGAGGAAGCACAATGATGTTTTGCAGACTGAAAACAGAAACTGCCCCCCCCCCCCCCCACTGCAGAAAGCCCTCAGAATCAAATCTCCTTGCACTTTGAATCAGATCATTCTCTTCTCTTGGGGCCCTGAAGGCCCTCTGGGGCCCGCCCCCTGACCTCGCGTGGTATCTCGCACACCTCTGCTCCTGCTCTAACCCCTTTGGGAATGATCTGCCTGCCGTTCTTCAGGTCTCTGCTCTGCAGAAGGGACATCCCTGACCACCCCATTCAATATAGTCTTCTCAGTCATTATCACATCTCTTTTCTGTTCTCTTCTAAAGCACTCGCCTTATCTGAAGCTTTCTTATTTGCTCTCTTGCGTATTTTCTGTGCTTTTCCACAAGGGCGGGATTTTTTCCTGTTCTCCACTACTGTGTCGTAGCACCCAGCACAGTCCCTGACCTGCTCTGTAAATATCTGTTGACTTTTGCAATGAATTAATCCAAGGTCTCATCTTGATGTAGCCAAATATATAAATTTGACATATTTGGAGAAACAATGTATCTGATAAGGCAGAAGCAAGAGTGACTCTTCAGCCTTTCCAATAGGAAAGCTCTTGTCCTGACTAGTTGGTATTTCTAGAGGGACTTTAGCTAGACTTAACTCTGTCCTCTTCTTCCCTAACTGTCCTATACCAGTTCCCACATTTTATTCTTTGCTTCTGCCCCTGTCAGAGAAAATCTGGTCCTTGTCCTTGGTCACCCTAGTATCTGAGAAACCCAACATCTCACATTTTGTCACCAGCTCTTTGTTGTCCCATCGTCTGGGCTGTAGAGACAGATTGCCACTCTTCCCCTAGATCAGCAGCTCCTAAGCTAGTGTCTGAATCTCTAGGATTGCTTGCTCAGTCACTGGGTTTCACCCTTAGGGTTCCAGGGTCTGTAGTTCTGTAGTGTGTTGTGGTGTTCTGGGATGGGGCATGTGAATTTACATTTCTAGTAAGTTCTCGGGATGTTTAGGCTGCAAGTGTGGGGACCATACTTGGAGGATGATTGCTGTAGAGGAGAGAACAATTCTACTTCTCTGGGCAGGCACTAACTATGCAGCCAGACTGCCTTTGGCAGTTGCTCCGGAATAAAAGTTACCTGCCCCTGACTTTATGGCTACTTTTCAGAAACATTGAAGCTGATGTATCACCTCCAGGCCTCCTTATTTTCCAAAACAGGAGTAGCACCAGACTCCTGGTTCACAGTCTTCCTTAAAAAGGGCAACCAGACCAGTTTTAACTGGCAACTTTCTTTTCAGGAGAAAACCTGTGAGGCTCAGCCGGGCCAGGGTTTTCCAGGATGGGGTGCTATGGGAGCTGCTGCTTTGTGGCTGTGACTTTCCCAAAAGGTGTTGTAAAGGGCTTCACATCCATTTTGTACCACAAATACTTTACTGTGTTGCTGTGTCTCCAATGACTGCATTAAATGTTTTACTATGACATGGTGTAAAACCCTATCAAATATTCATGCTTTTTTACCTGGTTGTCACATTTTCTTTGCAATATCCTGCAGCTGCTGACTTTTCAGCTTATACTTAGCCAGGAGAATAACTGGCTGACTCTTTGCTGACACAGATCCAGGAAAAATCTGGAAAGAATTCTGAAGTTACACAGGATGAATATTTTCTTTAAAAAAAATCATGGACTACTGGGATATCTTAGCACCTTGGTGAAGTTATCTTAACATTTCCATTGTTAAATTTTTAATAGTTTACCAAGATTAACAGGAGTTCATTTCTGCATCCTCTGTATTGTCCCTTGAAGCTGCTTCTCTAGCTGCCTTTGGTGTAAGATTCACACACAAATATTGAGGTTGATTCAGGGGATTAAAGTGCCATAGGAACTAAACATACAAGGAGTATTCTTAAGTTTTTCTGACCTACTACGCCTCTGTTCTTTGGCATGTGTGGATTTAATTTTTAAGTATATTTATGGAGATATTTTGTTAAAATTAATGTATCATCATTTTAAGCTTATACTCTCCATTCAGGGTGGGATGAAGTCCTAACCTGTAACTGATACGAGGTCTATAGGATTTCTGAACCCCAGTAATACATATTTTTTTAAAGATTTTGTTTTTAAGTAATGCTGCACCCTATGTGAGGCTCTTATTTGTCACCCCAAGGTTAAGAGTCACACAGTCCTCCTACTGAGCCAGCCCCAGGCACCCCGGAGCTCCACCAGTATTTGGATTTGTGTCCCTAGATAGCCCCTGAAGTTCTAGCACTAAGGTTGTCAGACCATGTAGAGTTAAATGCACTTGCTTTGTAGAAAATACTGATGTATTAACTTTGTATACAGTTTCTAAGCAGTGTAGAATATCCTTTCATATATATTTTATGAAACAAAGGTCATCTTGTAGTGAAGAATCCTTTGGCTTGTGTGATTTGGGTAAAAAAAACAAAAACACAGTTTTCCGTCATTTTAAAAAATGTAGATTTCCCTAAAAGTCTCTATCATACTTGACTAAAAAATAAACTTAGTTATCAATTTTTAATGATTTAAAAATAAAAGACATTAGGTTTCTCAGTTACATGGTATCAGTGTTCAGTGTTTTGGCCACAGTAGACCTTGTTAGAGTTTACAGTAGAAAAGGAAGAGCTAGTGCTGTGTCTCCTGACAGGAAACATTTATTGAGCGCCATTGTATACCAGGTAACACACCAGATTCTGGGGAGGCAGGACTGAATGAGTCACAGCTCTAGCTCAAGAAGCTCTGAGAGTGAGTCAGACAATAAAAATGAAAGAAAATAAAATGTAAAGAAAAAAGAAAAGGTCCAGCACAGACATTGCGTGAGGGTAAATGGATGTGGGGGAGGAGCGCTCCAAGAAGACCTTTGCCTGGCTTCTAAATTAAGATTTCTGCTTCTTCCCAAGATCATTCAGAATTCAGTGTATAACTTTCCTTCGGCTATTTAATCCATACTTATAATCTTTCTAACATAATGGCTTTCTTTTAATAGTGCTATGAATGTTTCCATGCTGTATTTTCAGAAATAAACCAGAGTTAGAATTCTGTGACATGGAGCATTATTCATTCCGAAATAAGATCCCTCGCTGACCCCCAGCCACCCCTTCATTCAGTCGGCAAGCACTTGAGCACAGAGGCTGGCCAAGCGCTCCTTGCGGGGCTGAAGGTTTGGCAGTGAACAGAAGAGACGGAGTTTCACTCTCACGGAGCTTATTTATGTTCAGATGAGAGAGACAGTAGACAAGTAATAATTAGAGATGAACGTATTAAAAATGTCAAGTGGTAGCCAGTGCGGTGAAGAAAAGCAAAGCAAGATAAGGGAATGGGAAGTCCAGCCTTAGTGAGGAGTAAGAGAACCACCTCACCGGCCATCCCGAGAATCCCAGGGGAGGCAGAAAGTGAAGTTGCCAGTTCGTGTGGGAACTGAACGAAGGTGGGTATGGCCAAAGGAGGACCAGGAGCCAGGGCGCGGGTGGCAGGAAAGGCTAGAGACACGGGTGGTGCTCCAGTGTGTGCTGGGTCAGCCAGTGGAGGGCTGGGTGAGTGACAGGAGCAAACTTACTTTAAAAAGCTCACCGCGGAGACGAGACTGTAGGTATAGGCCAATAGGCTGGGCACCAGTTAGGACGCTGAGGGGGCACGGACTACAGGGACCACAGTGGACATGGCAAAGATCACCAGATTTGGAATATATTTGGAAATGGACTGAGTATGGGGGGTGAGGGAAAGATTTCTCATCTTGACCCCAGGGTACTTGACCAGAGCAATCCGGTAAATGTTTATGCCATATATACTGAGATAGAGGAGTGGGTGGTTTGGGGAGATTTTTTTTTTTTTTTTTTTTGGGAAGGAATACAAGGTTCTGTTTGGAAGTGTTTTAGGTTGTAGACATCTAACCTTCCTTCGTTTGGGTGAAATAGCCTGGGGATGGGGGAATGGAAGAGAAAGAGGCCAGGCAGTATGTGGAGGTTGGAGAGGTGAGCCGAAGGAGTCAGTGAGATAGAAAGAGAATCTGAAGCTCAGGGAAGCCCCTGAAATCGCCACTGGAGCGCTAGGAAGTGGGAATTGGGGCTGAAAATCTGCCCCAGGTTTTGCTAGAGGGTCCCCTTGTGCCCCTGACCAGAGCAGTTTTGGCGAGTGACTAGACAGAAAGGATGATTAGGACAGGTGCAGGTAAGGTGCAGAACGGCAGACGAGAAAAAACCCTTAGAGGTTTTTTGCTAAGAAGGAACAAAGAAGTGAGATGGTAGCTGGGGAGAGTCTGGGATCAGGCGAGAGGTTGGGGGTTTGATTTTATGACGGATGATACAATGGGCTAATAATGAAAGGGATGCGATAGAAAAGTTACTCTGCCGGGAATTCCACACAGCGCTTTATGGGTTTTATCTCGTCAGTTCTTCTTGCCACCCATAGCGTCAGGGAGTGATGGCATCCCTGCTTCCCTGAGCCTCGAGGTAGCTGCTAGAGTCACACAGCTAGATTGCCAGGAGACTGTGGAGCAGAAACTTGATTCCCAGGTCTTGCTCTTAATCCTTTGTGGAGAGATTATAGAATTTTCTCTAGCATGCACGCTGATTGTTTTGTGTGGGAGATAACTTAGCCATTGCTCTGACAAGCGTTTAAAAATTGGAATGATAACGGGGCACCTGGCTGGCTCAGCCAGTACAGTGCGCAGCTCGTGATCTTGGGTTTGCGAGTTCAAGCCTTAACATTGGGTGTAGAGATTATTTAAAAATCGAATCTTTCAAAATAAATAATAGAATGCTAGCCCAGGTGGGTATCCTCATGATTGTGTGTTTGTGACATGTAAAGATCATTATTCCATACAAGGAAGCATGGGTGACCTTGTGCTGTTTCTTGGTGGGGGGGGGGGCAGAGTGAGAGAGAGAGAGGGAATCTTAAGCAGGCTCCACGAGAGTCAGACACTTAACTGATGGAGCCACTCAGGCACCTCTGTGCTTATTTTTTTATAAAATGGAGTTTGCATACCTTTTTATCCTCTCCCCCTACCTCCAATTTAGGATTTTTCAACAAATACTCAACGGTAAGCCTGCTGTGTACAGGCCAGCAGTTTTTTTTTCTCACATTGTAAGAATGGGAACCACTGCCACAGTCATGCAAATTGATATGTGCTGCCTTAAGTCTCCTTAACATTCCTTTTGGGGGGGGGGGGGGACAGAGAGCAGGAATGTGTACAAGCAGAGGGAATCTCAGGCAGAGGGAGAGGGAGAAGCAGGTTCCCCACAGAGCAGGGACCCTGACGTGGGGCACAATCCCAGGATCCTGGGATCATGACCTGAGCCGAAGGCAGATACTTAACCAACTAAGCCAGGTGCCCCTCTTAATGTTCCTTCAGTTTCCCACCGCCTGGCACCTTGATAAGATGTTCTGCCATAATACTTGCTCTAAGCAGATGCTTCTGGCTGTGCATCCTGAGACGTCTCTGGTTGCGTACTCCTAAGCTGGCCTCTCCTCCTTCCCTGCCCACCCTGGGCATTACGCAGGATATTCACCTTATCTCTTGGCCTACTTGGAGCATAGAGACCCTGGCGATAAAGTCTGGTCCCTCTTGGTAGCAAGGCCCCACCTCCAGCTTTCATCAAATTCAGAGGGGTCTTGGACCCTCTCATTGCCTTGTGATAGGCTGTGTTTCTGTCATTCAGTTCTGATACTGTTCTGTTTTATTGAGCTTTGTATGTGTATACCTTTTTGGCATGTGTATTTTGTTTTCATAGTGAGACTTTATACTTTATTGAGCTGTGAGACTTCTGTTTTTATTTCTTTCATAGCCCTTCGAAGGTCTAGCATGGTATTGGATAAGTGTTGGGTATTCTTGCACAGAAAGAAGTTGTAAACGATTATGTTACTGACAAATTTATAGGAAAATTTTGACAAGCAGGTAAAAAGCCTAGCAAACTTTTTTTTCTTTTAAAGATTTTATTTATTTATTTGAGAGAGAGAGAACAAGCGGAGGGGAGAGGGAGAAGTCATCTCCCCACTGAGCAGGGAGCCTGAATTAGGACTCAGTCCCAGGATCCTGGGATCACAACCTGAGCCAAAGGCAGACGCTTAACTGACTAGCCGCCCAGGCGGTCACCCCTCCTAGCAAACTTTATTTGCAGGTCTGAAACGTGTGGATTTTTTTGCTTAGAAGTGTGGAGTGAGCTCAGTTTTACACACATTAAACATGGTTAACCCCAGAATGGTGCCTTACCAAATAGAGTTCAGTAAACCACTTAACTAGGTGTTCATTAGCCACTCCTGTGTAAATATCAGAAAAAACTGAATGAACTGTTCCATAATTTTATAATCCCTGATTTCTGCTAGCTGTTCTTATTCTCCAAAACTGCTTTTAGTCAGTTTTTGAGTGAAAATAAAAGTTTATGTCTTAGTAAAAATGAATTCAGAGTGACAGTTCCCTTTTAAAGCTGTTGAGTTTGTGGACTTAAATTCTTCAGTATTTAGCTAAATAAAGGTGAACAGAGTACTTAGCCACCCCATGCCAGATTAGCATAGTGTTTATCAATCTTACCCTTCTGACAAAAAAGTTTTTAAGAACTCTCTGAGCTAAATCTAGGATGTTAGGGATCAAAGAGATTCTTGAGAACAATTAGGTGTCCCCACATATAGTGATGGTTCATAAGCAGAACTTGACCCACAAATACTTGGTCAGACCAGAGGAGTGACTGTCGCCTTTATTTATTTATTTATTTATTTAGATTTTGTTTATTTATTTGACAGAGAGAGAGATCACAAGCAGGCAGGGGGGTGGGGGGAGCAGGCTCCCCACCAAACAGAGAGCTTGATGTGGGGCTCGATCCCAGGACCCCGAGATCATGACCTGAGCCAAAGGCAGAGGCTTAGCCCACTGAGCCACCCAGGCACCCCTGACTGTCCCCTTTGAATAGGACATATATTCTCCAGCTTACCTCGGTTCTTAACACTCCCTATTTTAAGCCAGACATTAAAGAAAATTTGTAAAGCTATCCTACTCTTCTCACTAATTTTCTTTTGTTCTTTGGAAACTAGTTATCTCGTAAGATAGGTTATTTATCTGAACACATGATGATTTGTTGTAGTTAGTTTTATTTTTTTTAATATTTATTTCTTTTTATTTTTTTAAGATTTTATTTATTTATTTGACACAAAGAGAAAGATCCTAAGTAGGCAGAGAGGCAGAGAGAGAAGGAAACGGGCTCCCTGCTGAGCAGAGAGCCCAATGCAGGGCTCGATCCCAGAACCCTGAGACCATGACCTGAGCTGAAGGCAGAGGCTTAACCCCCTGAGCCACCCAAAACTTGAGAACTGCTGTTCAAATGGAATGAATGCTTATTGTAATTAATCAGTATATTGTTCAATTATTCCAATATTTATATATATGTTCCAACTCCCACTTGGAATGTTTTTGGACAACCTAATAGATAATTAGCCATTCCAGAGTTTTTTGATTTTTTCAACTTTTTTTTTCTTTAAGTAGGCTCCATGCCCAGCATGGGGCCCAACACTGGACTTGAACTCATGACCCTGAGATCAGACCTGAGCTGAGATCAAGTTGGATGCTTAACCACCCACGCACCCCTTAAACTTTTTCTGAATCCTCTTTTATAACTTGAATCAAATTTAATGATCCTGTAATGTCAGTACTGCGAGAACTGTGCGTTTCTCTGTCCTGTGTGGTGCTCTGCAGTTGTTCCAGATGCGAACCCAAGATAAGTGGAACCCTTTATTTCATTGGTTCAGTTGTGTACATGGGCTTTAACTGAATGTCTGATCCGGTAGAAATGACTGTTGGAAGTACAGAATTAAATAGTAGAATATTTTTTCCCTATTTCACAAGTAGAAATCAAACATCAGAAGAATATAACTTGAATTTACTATTTGAAACTAATACAATGAGCTTGTGATCGTTGGATTAGGAGTCCCTTATCAGATCTGCTTGTTAATGAAGAGGTAATATTTCCAGCCTCAACATTTTACTTAAGTTTACAAGAGAGGTAGTCTTATCAGGAATAGTTAATCCAGCCTGATTTAGATAACTGACACAAGAAGGCACATTTTTCATCTTTCCAAAAAGAGCAGCTTGAAATAGAAGTCACACACACAGCTTCTGTTCCGAGGGCTCAGCTATGGTAACTGTTGTACTTTGCCATTATGCATTTGTCTTGAACAGGTTTTAAAAATATTAAAAAATACGGACTACTCACTTAAAACTAGTCACTTAAAAAACCATTAAGTCAGATTCCTATTCATATGAATGAGGGCCTGAGAAGGTAAGGGAGCTTGATAGGTATCTGGGGGAAGCGTGTTCCAGGCAGAGGGAACAGTCAGTGTGAAAACCCAGACATAGGACCTTGTTTGAGTATAGTTGGCATATTTCCTAAGTGTTTTGTTTTGCACGTAATGAGATCGTGGTAAAAGAAATCAGAAAATACAGAAAAGGTAGGGGACGGGGATTAAAGAGTATACTTATCATGATGAAAAAAATAAAATGATTTTAAAAAGAAAACACAGGAAAGGGGTTGGAATCACCCATTATCCTTGCACCTAGAGATAACCATTGTTACCTTCTCGGTCTCTAACCTTTTCAGCTTTGTTAAGCTGCTTAAAATGTCACCTAGCATCTGCCTTAGTTTCCTAGGGCTGCTGTAACAGTACCACACACTGGGTGGCTTACACAACAGGAATTTATGTGCTCATGGCTCTGGAGGCTAGAAGTCCAAGCTCAAGGTGTCAACAGGTTTATTTCTTCTGAGGCCTCTTCCTTCGCTTGCAGAGGGCTGCCCTCCTCCTGTGTCCTCACACTCTGTCTCCGTGCACTCTTGCTTCCATTGTTTCTTTGTCTGAATCTCCTCTTATAAGGACACCAGTCAGATTGGATTAGGGCTCATCCTAATGGACTCATTTTAGTTTTCATTTATGTGTGTGTATTGTTTTGTTTTGTTTTAGAAAGTATACGCATGGGGTTGGGGTTGGGGGGGTTGGTCAGAGGGAGAGAGAATCCCAAACAAGCTCCCTACCCAGGGAGCCCGACATAGGAGGAGCCCGACATAGCGCTTGATCCCAGGACCCCAAGATCATGACCCAAGCCAAAATTAAGAGTCAGACAGTCAACCAACTGAGCCACTCAGGAGCCCCTTTTGTTTATATATTTTTAAGAGATTTTAAAAATACATATGTGTGTGTTTGTGTGTGTTTAAGTAAACTGCGCCTCCTACATGGAGCTCAAAATCACAACCCCAAGATCAAGAGTCACATGCTCTACCTTCTGAGCCAACCAGGTGCCCCCAATGGTCTCATTTTAACTTAATCACATCTTTAAAGGCCTTATTTCCAAATACTGTCACATTCTGAGGTGATAGCAGTTAGGGCTTCAGCATATGAATGGGCAGGGACACAATTCACCTGTTAGACCATCTGACATTTATCAGTCTTCCTCTCCGGAGGATGATGGTGTCCCTTCGGTACTCATTTCGTTAGCGCAGGCTTATACATTAACCAGTGGTAATAGCCGTAGCTCCACACAGTGATGCCCCTCCCTGCTCCGCTGCCCAGGCAAATTACTTAGGATTAGTAAAGATTCAGAGTTAACTCTCTGGACGAAAGACATTGTATTGTCTGGTGTTTTGCTTATAACATCATAAACATCCTTTAGTTTCGTGTTTGCTGAGGAATGCAAGCCAGTATAGCCGAATAATCCAGTTGACTATTTAGATTAAAAATGCCAGTGCTTTACAAATGAGCCATTCAAGTATGCTTTCCAGTTTATTCTGTTTCCTTTAAAGTACTGTCCGTGTCACTTACTCTTACCTTCAGTCAGCCGACTCGTTTGCTTACATTTATGCTAAAAGGAAATTTTTTACCATACCATCATTGTACATGGGAAGTTAGTATAATATTACTTGGCCTTAAATTATTTTCCCATCCAATTACTAACCAGGCCCAGCCCTGCTTAGCTTCCGAGATCAGACGAGATCAGGCGCGTTCAGCGTGGAATGGCCATAGATATCTTAAATTATTCTTAAAAATGAATACAGAGGGGCACATGGGTGGCTCAGCGGGTTAAAGCCTCAGCGGGTTAAAGCCTCTGCCTTCGGCTCAGGTCATGATCCCAGAGTCCTGGGATCAAGCCCCGCATGGGGCTTCTCTGCAGGGAGTCTGCTTCCCTTCCTTTCTCTCTGTTCCTGCCTCTCTGCCTACTTGTCTGTGTCTGTCAAATAAATAAATAAAATCTTTAAAAAAAAAAAAAAAAGGCTCTGCCTTCAGCTCAGGTCATGATCCCAGGGTCCTGGGATCGAGCCCCTCATTGGGCTCCCTGCTCAGCAGGAAACCTACCTCTCTGTCTCCCACTCCCCCTGCTTGTGTTCCCTTTGTCACTTGTCTCTTTTTGTCAAATAATTAAAATATTTTTTTTTTTTAAAAATGAATACAGAACTGTCAAGTGAAGTGTTCAGTTCTGGCCACCGAGATCCTCTCCTGTAACTACCATTGGCAGCTCCGCCTTCCACTTGCTCGGACACAAGCCGGGAAGCCAGAGTGGTAGACTGCTCTGCTTTCGTGCTTCTCAGGCAGTCTGGCCGCAAGTCTTAGCACTGTGTACCTCCCGAATAGCTGGAATTGCACTACTTCTCACCACCTTCACCAGCCCAAGCCAGTATGTTCTTTTGCCAGGATTTTTACAGGAGGCCGAAGCTCCCTTCGCCTCACTCTGTGCACAGCAGTCAGAGAGATCCTATTTTTAAAAAGCAAGTCAGATCCCACCACTCCTCTGTTCGGAACCCCGCTGTCTTCGCAGATCAGTAATTGGAGTCTACCCATCCCCTGCTCCTCCCTCTCACTGTCCCGCTGCTAGCTGAATTGGGCTCTTGCTGTTCTGTGACATTCCAGTCAAGGTCTTACCTGTGGGTCTGAGCGCTTGCTCTTTCTTCATTGGAAGCCTCTCCGCTCAGCTCTCGTAGGTCGTGCACCTTCACGCAGGTTAGGGACAGGACCTCAGGACACCTGGTCGCAGTAAGGCTTTCCTTGATCTCTCCCGTTTAAAGATGGAGCTCCTCCCCCTACTGCTCCCTGCTCCAGAACGCCACCAGCTGTCCTCTGATCTGTATTTCTGTTCTGTGATTATCTGTCCCCGCTAGCATGTCAGCTCCACTGGGGACAGGCATTTTTGTTTTTTCACTGCTTAGTCCCCGTTGCCTAGAAAAGTGCCCGACACAGAGCAGGTGCTCCGGTATTTACTCCAGTTGAACGAATAATAGAGGTGCCCCACCTTAGGAAACACTCATAGATCCTGGGAACCACCTCCTAGTCTGCAGTCCCTCCAGTGAGTTTTCCTCCACGGCTCCGTGGTAAGTGCTGCTCACCTCAGGATGTCTGGCCAGTCGGAGGCTCAGCATTCAAGGCAAAAGAGAGCGTATAATTTGTCTGAATTTGAGTTTTTTTCCCCCAGAGGTTATAGGTCAAATGCCGGGGAGGCAGGTGGAAGAGGGGACAGAGGGGCAGGCAGGCCTGGCTGGGAGAACATTCCTGGGAGGGTTGCTCGGAGCCCAAGCACAAGAAGAGAGTTGCTCTCCCTGCCCTTCCACAGCCTCGTCCTCTGTCTGTCCCCAGTGCCTCGGTTCTCTTCTGGAAAACACCCAGAAATGGCTCAAGCCTTAATCTGAACTCGGGTATAGTAGCTTGAACCTGTGAGATGTGTTTGTGTGATTTCTTCCACGAGCTACTTGCCAGGCTTTGGAATTTTTGGAAACAAGTAAATCAGAGAACCAGCTGCTCTCTTTGGGCTTTTTCATAAGAGAGAAACTACGGCTTGAATAACTGAAAATTTTACCCTTGGCGCCTTCAGTTGACTCTTAGCTGATCAAGAGAATACTGTTTTTATTTCATGTGGCTGTCGCGGCTGGTTGTTCCTCTTGAGGTAGTCTGAACGTCTTTCCAACAAATGCACATACCCTTGGCCTCAAAAACGTGTAATAAGAACGAAACAAAAGCAGGAGCCTTTTCTCTTCTGAGGCAGTTGCTACTCATGATAACCAGTGTTGGTGGTTTTCATCTGTTCTGGACCCAAATTGATCAACATATTGACACAAACTTTTTTTTTTTTTTTTTAAGATTTTATTTATTTATTTGACAGAGAGCACAAGAAGGCAGAGAAGCAGGCAGAGAGAGAGAGAGAGAGGAGGAAGCAGGCTCCCCGCTGAGCAGAGAGCCTGATGTGGGGCTCGATCCCAGGACCCTGGAATCATGACCCGAGCCGAAGGCAGAGGCTTTAACCCACTGAGCCACCCAGGCACCCCTTGACACAAACTCTTGATGAAGTTTATCGAAGCTGCGGGACCTGGAGGGGAGGGGGCATGGTCTTTCTAGGCTTGGTTTAGTGGTCACTTCACCTTAAACAAAACCACGACCCTTCCTCGTGGGCACGCTGCTCGGTCCCAGAAGCTCTGTAAGCAAGTTTAAGAGACGACAACTCTCAGCCAGTTTTTTTTTTTGCATGTCAGCATCTCTATATCCACATAGTAATAATGAGCAGCGAGATCTAGGCTTACAGGTTCCCCTGGAGTTGCTAGTATCTTGAATTTCTTTCCATTTATTTTAGGAGTAAAAGTCCCTCGCAATTTTCGACTGTTGGAAGAACTGGAAGAAGGCCAGAAAGGAGTAGGAGATGGCACAGTTAGCTGGGGTCTAGAAGATGACGAAGACATGACACTTACAAGATGGACAGGGATGATAATTGGGCCTCCAAGAGTAAGCGTCGAGCTACGGCTATAAATGTCAATGTCTTAAATTCACTGTGCCTCCTTTTAAGAAATATTAGCCTTAATCACGGAAAAAACTCGGTATATTTTCTGAAATGTGGCTATTCTGTTTTGACCAGTTTCAGTTTATATATTTGAACCTCCTCTGATGCTGTTTAATCCCTCTACATGGTAAGCAAAAACCTGTTCAGACTCCTAGTGTGAATTTCCATGGCAGTGGAGGCAGGGAGCTGCGAGGTCATTGTACCCTCACGTGCACTTCAGAAGAAATTCGTGGGCTTATCAAATAACAGGTTTCAGATACAGCCAGCGTTCCGAAGACCGTGTCCAAATGAACTTCGGAAAGCCTTCACGGCTATGGATTTCATTCACAGTTTCCCGGTCTGCCACGCGCCCATGTCCTAATTCATCAGGCTGTTCAGCAAAGGCTTTTTGCCTGCCTGGTTGGCCCTGGTCTCCTGCAGGCACCGTGAGATCCAGAGGCCTTTGCATGGAAGACAGAGACAGCGGGGAGGAGAAAATTGACCTCTCTTTTAGAGCTTCGTGATCTGTGAGGGTTCCCAGACTTCATAAGTGCTAGCTAGCTTTTTAGTGTATGTAGTAAAACCCCCAAGAAAAGTCATTGAATTCTCACAAGAACCTATTGTTCGAGAACCTGTTGTTAGTAGCATTAGTATTACTATTGTGTTGTCACATCCCATTGTACAGGTGAGGAAACAGACTCAGAGAAGTCAAGTCACTTGCCCAAAGTCGCATACCTGATAATTCCCAAAGGGGTTCAGACTCCCTACCCTGTGCTCTTAACCTTATGCTACATTATCTCTTTTCTGTTTAGATTTTGAGTTTTCGTTTGTTCCCTTATAGAATTACCTAGAATGTTAAGTAGTAATATGAGGTAGGAGTAAGGAAATGGATTCCCATAATATGACACTTGTTTCAGACTATGGGAGATTCTGCCTGAATGTAACAGGACCTTTCCTGTGTGTGCTTGTGCTTAAAGATGATGGCGGCCATGCACTCTTTTCACTGCGTGCACAGGCCCTGCACCAGCTCCGGGGGCAGTGGACAAGTGGGATGTGGCGCCGTCTGAAACAAGGAGGAAGGTCATGCTCATTAACTGTTAGGAAAATCTATTGTTCATCATGGACCGTCCTAAACACTCACGGTGAATGACTGGCTTTGCTGTTTAATGTTACTTCTTGAATCATCTTTGACCCTGTGGTTTTATTTTCTGGGTTTAAAAAAAAAAATCCAATTTACTATTTTAATTTATTTTTTTTATCTTAAAAAAAAATCTCTGAAAACCAGGATTTCTGGATCTATTAAATACTGGGGAAAACTCGATCTAGAAAGCGTGTTTCTTCATGGAGATCGTTTCTTGCCATCTCTGAAAGCCCGCTGTTTGCTGACGGCTTCCTTCACTGCCTTTCTTCTCTGCCTAAGAGCGGGTTAGGCGGCTTGAGGAGAACCCTCTTCCCTCGACTCCTGCTCGCACCTGGAAATGACACAGCGTGAGTTAGTTGTTCAGGAGATATGTCCATTAGCAGATCGATGCTCAGGCTCTAACAAATTAAGAACGAAGCAGTGTACAACATTGCGAATACTAAATACTACTGAACCATATGCTTAAACAAATGAACCACCAAACTCCATTGAAAATATTCTGTTCTACCTACAACACCTTGGATTATCCTGAGTTTCATTTTAACTCTTTCCGCAGGGCTCTCCCTTTTAGTGAGTGGCCATGGTATGCAAGGGGCTCTCCATACATTCTGTATATTTACATGTATGTGCATGTATACACACACATACATACATGTATGTATTGTATTTTATATGTGTGTGTGTGTATAGTAGCTTCACCGAGATGGAATTCACATATCGTAGAATTTACTTACTGTAGAATGTACTTACGAAGTTACTGTTCAGTGGATTTTGTTATATTCAGAACTGTGCAACTCTCACTAATTTCAGAACATTTTCACTACCTCAGAGAGAAACCTCCTTCCCCATTTGCAGTCACTCCCAATCTGTCCCCCACCGCACTCCCTCACCTTTGACAACCTCATTTACTCTCTGTCCCTATGACTCTGTCTGTTCTAGATATTTCATATAAATGGAATCACACAGCATGTGGTCTTTTGTGGTAGTTTTTACTGTTTTCAGGGTTCATACAAGTCCTAGCACTTACCAGTTGTTCATTCCTTTCTACGGCTGAATAGTATTCCATTGAGTAGATGGACTGTATTTTCTTCATCCATGAACTAGCTGATAGATATTTGGGTTTGTGGTTTTGCTTTTTGTTTGTTTTGTTTTGCCTATTATGAATAATGCTGCTATGAATATGTGTATACAGGATTTTGTGTGGACATAAAAGGTTTCATTTCTCTTGGGTGTATACCTAGGAGTGGAACCGTCTGGATCTTATGGTAACTTTATGCTTAACATTTTAAATACCTGCCAGGCTGTTTTCCCAAGCGCCTGTACCATGTACATTTCCACCAGCAGTCCATGAGGGGGTCTGCTTCTCCACACCCTCACCAGTGCTTGCCACTGACTGGTTTTTCACCCTTTTAGTTACACTTGCTCTGGTTCCCCAAGGTTAAAAACAAGGTCGTAAAAAGAACTGTCTGCTTCTAGGTGCTTCCTGTGACCAGTCCGCTTAACGACTAGCCTACAAGGCATATGCTGGGCCTCTGGAATAGCAACATAATTATTAAAATATCTAAATAGAACACTTAGCAACTCATCTGCCTACTGGATTTTTGTATAACTGTATAACTCAAAAGAAAATCCTCCATCAAAAGTGACCCAGCAATTCTCGGAATTTACTCAGCTTTTTTTAATGTGTTGCCCAAATGCCTGTTTGTGCATTCGGAGTTCCGGAAGCCACGTCAGTGTCTTTCACGAGACCATCGTGTGTACTGTTTAGCTGCTGAAAAGAGACAGTTTAATGTGTGCTGAAATGGAATGATTTCCATGATATTTAAGTGAAAAAAGGTACAAAGCAGTATAGGAAATGCTGCCCCCGGAGTTTGGGCGGGGAGGGGCAGGGAGAAGAGGGTCATACATACACTCGTGCTTCTTTGTGTTTACAGTACTTTTGGGGGAACAGGAAAGAAGTTGGGGGCGACGGTTGCCTTCTTCAGAAGGGATCTAGCTGGCTGGTACGAGGGTGGAAAGGAAACTCATTTCTTACCATATGTGTGTTCGTTTTTGAATTTTTTTTTTTTTTTTTTAAGAAGGCAAGTTCTCCAAACCTAAAAGTAAGTTTCTCATCCAAGTGCCCTTTGCAAAATGCAGGCAAATCCAGCTGTCTGCAGCATTTAACATGGATTATTTCTGCTCTGGCCACAGAGGTGCTAAGAAGAGCCAGGTTACAGAGCAGTTTCTCGGCTTCGGCACCACTGACATCTTGAGCTGGATCATTCTTTGTTGTGGGGCCATCCTGTGCATTGTTGGATTAGCGAGACCCCTGGTCCCTGCTCACCAGATGCCAGTAGCACCTCCTTCCCGGAGCTGTGACAGTCATTAATGTCTCCAGATGTTTCCTAATTCCCACACCCCTCAAGGGAGAAACCAAGTCAGAAATTGCCTTGGTTGAGAAACACTGTTTGTGTCTCTGGGTTGTCCAAGATAATGTTTTTAGGTGTGAGTTAGAGCCTGGGTGTGTTTTTACTTATCTAAAAATACTGTACGCATGCTTAAGAACGAAACATAATTACAGGAATGTGTGAGGTAAAAGGAAAGTGATCCTTCCCCCATTTCATTATACTCCCCACAGAATGAGTGTGTTTCTACTGGCTTTTGCTTTGGGGACATAAACATAAGCACATAGCCTTTGCAATAAAAATGAGACCTTGCTGTACACAATGTTTTGCACCTTCATTTTTTTCACTTCACAGATGGTGGATGTCTTTCCATGTCAGTGCATCTTGATCTGTCTTTTTAAACAGCTTTATGTGGCAGGTCTGGTACATGAATATATCCTCATAAAAAGTCTCAAACAATACAGAGTATGTAAAGTAAGAAGTTCCCTTTGTTCCCCTTAACTCTTTGTGTTAGTCAGGAAAAGAGAAACGATGCTAGGTATTTCAACAGAGAGAATTTAATATAGGAAGTTGATCAAATTAGTGTTGGACCAGAAAAGCAGGCAGGCACATGTGGGACCACAGAGATAACACTGCAGGGAATAATAACTGCCCTGGCGCTGCGAGGACATGGGGGGCACAGTCATCAGAGCCGAGCATGGGGAGGAGCTGTCCCAGGAGGCAGTGACAATGTTGGGGACCCTCTTGCCACAGCAGGATACCCTGACTGTGGCAAGAGGGAGAGGCTCGGTGCAGAGGAAGATTTTTGTGTCTTGTCACTGGAGGGGTTTGCAGAAGCCCACTTAAGCTCCACACCCAACTTCCTCAGCTCTGCTGCTGGATGCTAGGGCTGGGACTCTGTGAACTACATTTTTCCTTTGCCAGCTGGTGCCCTATTAGGTTCCTCCAGTCAGGGACACAGCAGAGTGCCCAAGCGGCAGGGAGAAGGGACTTGCTTCTGCTTGTTTGCCTGTTCTTTCTCCGCCACTCTGGCAATGGTCCTTCACCCTGGCATCAGCAGCGGGTGTTTTCAGCCCAGTGACACCTGTTTAACCAATTCCCTATGTTAAATTCGCTGTTAAAATGCCTAGTGCTATGTCTCGTGTCCTGGCTTATCCCTGCCAGCCATATGCCTGCTCTCCAGGTGGACTCTGAGCCGCGTCGGGTCCACCTCCTGGACGGCTCTTCTCGTGCATTTTCTTCCGTCTTCATCCAGAGCTATAGAGACTTTCTCCCTTTTTGAAGGGCCCACTCCTCCTCCTCACACAGCACGTGCCGACCTTGGACAGCACACCTAAGTTATGCACACCTGTGGAAGCTGTTGCTTGAGGAGCGGTCATCTGGTTGACCTGAGTCACCTTTTCATATACTGAGATTTGGTGACTTTCTCGTTTTTGCAACCAGTACCTTTTTCCCTTTGCTCATATCCTACGTTTTAAAACTACACTTATTTCATAGTACTTTTAGATTTCTAGAAAAGGTGGAAAAGTCTGGAAAGTTCCATGTGTACCTCTCCCCCAGTTTCCCATGTTGTTAGCATCTTCTGTTGGGATAGTACCTTTGTCACCAGTGGCCCCATATTAGTGCCTTACTATTAACCAATGTCCGTGTCTGATTTAGATGTTCTCAATTTTTACCTTGTGTCTATTTTCTGTTCCAGAATCCTATCCAGGATACTACATTATATTTTGTTGTCGTATCCTGGGCTCTTTGTGGCTGTGACAATTTCAGGTTTTTCTTGCCTTTGACAGTTTGAAGCACGCTGGTCAGGTATTTTGTAGAGTGTCTGTATTGGAATTTATCTGACGTTTTTCATCATGATTCAGCTGGGATTCTCTCATGTATATATTTTAGGCCCAGGAAGTGTTTGCCATCGTTAGGCTCCGGGCCTGTAGTGTGCAGTGGATGAAACATCGCGTGTGCACGTTCACATAGCCTCAGATAGAGGGGGGTGTCTCTCTGCTCTTATAGGTTGTACATATTCTGCAACTGGCTGGTTGTACCAAGACCCATGTCTTGTCTGTCTTTGTTGATCTTTCCATGTGTGTATCTGGGCCTCAGCCTTTGAAAAGGCTACGAAGTATCCAGTTTTATGAATGTGCCATGTTTGCTCAGTCAGTCCCTTGCAGGTGGACATTTAAATTGTTCATAGTTATTTTTGTTATTGCAAACAATGCTTTTTTTTTTAATGCTTCATATTTTTATGCAGAAGTACAGGTCTGCTGTAGGAAGTTCCTCGAATTTCTGATTTAAGCATGCCCGTTTCACATTTGATAGGCACTGCCAAACTGCCCCATGAAGCTCTAGCAGTGTCAACAAAGTAGACGGTGTTTCATGATCAAGTAACGAATCTTGAGCAGTGTTCCTCATCCACAGAATGTTCTAGCCGTTCTTCTCCAGGCACAGTTCCTTTCTTCAGTGAAACCTTTTTAGCAGGTCTCTGGAGCACTAGTAAACCAAACCAAACAGAAAACCAGAACCATTTTCCCATTTTCTACAAAAGTCTTGCTTTGTCCTTGTTAATGATCCTTAAGGTATCTTTATGTTTGCTTGACTTGAGGCATTTTTTACTATGTTGCTGTGAATTTGTCAGTTGAACATCAGTGATCAGAAATTTAGTATTGCCTTTCTGCTTTCTAAGAACTTCGTCTTAGAGGCACATTTTAAAATTAGACTTCATAGTGTCAAAAGTAATAAGATCTAATATATGTAATAATCAGAATCCTGTCACCGAGCTGCTCACCTTAGTGCTTAACCATTTTGATGCTTTTGTAACTTAGAATGATGAGTGAAATTTTTTCGAGACCGATAAGCCACAGAACATCCCGGCAGGTGAATTCATTGGTGCATCAGAACCTCCAAAATGTGACATTGAATATTTTTAAAAAGACTTACTGATTTTGATATTTACCACAAGCACATACCCCCAGGGACTATTTTATATAAGAAGTTCTGTCTGAATTATGTGACAAAACCATTGAGCATGAATGTAAGGCAGATGTCCAGGGATGAACTTGGGATCCACGCAGTCAGCAGATACGGCCAAGTGCAGAGTTGCTGATGGAGACTGTGCTAGGTGCTGAGGATAGACCTTTTATCCTATTTTCCATAAATACCTGTCGTTTCCTTCTTGTATTAACTGAGTGAATTTTGATCTTCTGAGGGAGCACCTTAGTTGCAACAGACTGTTCATTTTATAAACTTGTGAAGAGCCATATGTGAGTCAAGGAGCATTTGAGAAATCAATTCTGTTGAGGCCTCTGCCCTCCTTGTTCTCAGTTTGTTGGGGGAGGTCTGACAGGAGACCTCAGGTGGGTGATCAGGAGGACATCTGAGAGGAAGGTGTTCTGGAGCCAGAGAGCTGCAGGGTGGACACAGAACGGCAGCTGGTTTCGGGGCCCCACGGTAGAGAGAAGTTGGGGGCTAGATGGAGGAGAGGAAGGCAGGGCTGCGCAGGGTCTGATCCCAGGACATGGGCTTCCTTCTCGGGTCCCTAGCCACCATCGGAGGGGTTAAGTTCTTGGTGTTGAGAGATCGGTCAGGCTGCTGTAGTGGAGACCAGATGTAGGGGGGCAGCGAGAGCAGCGACCTGGGATGACTGAGGGGAGGGGCGTGGTGGAGGGACGTGGGTGGGTGTGGGATCGCTCTTGGAGGTGGAAGCTGAGACCCTCTTTTGATTAGAAGGGGGGGGGTAAGAGAAAAGGGGGTTGTGGCCGGCTCCTGTGTTTTGCTTTAACTAACTGCTCGGTGGTGGTGCCATTTTTAAAGGAAGGAGAGAAGACGAGCAGGTTGAGGGTGGCTGAAAATCCAAAACTGAGTTTAGATTTGTCACAGTTTGGAGTCCCTGTTAAGTGGATGTGAAGGATGAATGCCTTCTGAATCTTAAAATAAGTTCCTGTCTTTTTCTCAGGCGTAGACCACCGTTTAGACGTAATGTTTTCAAGGATTTCGGTCACATCTTCTGTAATTTATTCCCCCAAAGACAGCTAGATGGCGCTGTTTGCGTGGGAGCCGTTGCTTGTGCAGGAGGCGCTGAGGAAGGTGGGAGTACTGGTGCCGAGAATGGGACCCATGGGAGGGTGGGTGGCCTCTGCCTTCGAGGGGCCCTATCTAATCAGACACCTCACCTTTCAGGGTGGTCTTTAGACATGTAACTGATGATAACATCGCCGCTTCATATAGGACAGAAAGCGGTGGACTCACCTGTCCCGTATGATGGCTGAGCACGTGTGAGCACGTGTGAGCACGTGTGATGTTTGAACTGGGTCTTAAGGATGTGTGGTAGTTGAGGTGGGGGCAGGGTGCTCGAGGCAGACGGAACAACCTGCTAGTGACAGCGCGTTTTGCTGCTCATCAGGTGGAAGTTATAGGGAGAAAGTTCATTGCTGTGGGGGATTGGACTTCCCAGTGTTTTTCGACAGAGCCACGGTTGGCATGTGAAGGACGGTCTTTTCCTCTGCGGGCCTGGCATCCGTGGCTCCCCACCTCACCCACGACATGCCTATAGCCGCGCAGGTGGATGTAAAGCCTGCAGGGGGAGATGATGCGGCACACGGCCCCAGAGTGAGGAGGAGGTGGGAACGCGGCTCCCGCATGTGCACCCACACCCCTGCTTGTGTTTCACATTGAAGTTCTTCTAAAGAGCCGCCTGGCCTGTGCTTTGCACTTGGCGCTAGTTAATGCATTGCTGGATGACCCTAGCGTGAATAAGCATTTGGTGTGGCTTCCCAGAGTAAGGAGGGCCCCTTACACACCATTACCCAGAGCACAGGACAGGCCTGCAGAGTAGAGAAGTTAAAGCAAAAACAAGTCCACCTGATTGGACTTAAACTTGAAACTTCAGTGATACAGTTTTAAATCGTCTTTGTATCCCCCAAGAGTTCATAGACACTAGTGTGGGAACTCATTCCTGCTAACTTCACAGGTAACGGGTAGACTCTGTATAAAGGAAGCAGATGCACCAGTTCCAAGGCAGGGAGGAATGGGGTTTCAAAAGATCTGCCTTTTTGAATTCATGGTTTGTAATTGCCTGATGTCTCTGTACCTTTTTTTTCCAGACAATTTATGAAAACCGAATATACAGCCTTAAAATAGAATGTGGACCTAAATACCCAGAAGCACCCCCCTTTGTAAGATTTGTAACAAAAATTAATATGAATGGAGTTAATAGTTCTAATGGAGTGGTAAGTTGTTTTTCCTGCCCACGCTTGTTCCTTTTGGTTGAGAAGTGCTTTGTGCTTAAACATCAGGGGCGCTGTGGCCCTGAGTCCGTATATTTCATGGTGGTTTGATGCTGAAAGGTACTGCAGTATGAACAGGGGCAGACTCTGGGTGAGGGCCTGTCCCCAAACTATATTTAAATCATCATTTTATGCCACACTCACTCCCGGCCAACCCCCTGCTGCTCACGTGAGATAGAAGCTCGTTCTGTCTTCATGATGGGTCCTCCTGAGGTGGGGAGGAGGGGCCTGAGGGACAGAGGTGCGGAATCCTGCCCAGGGTCCTACTTGGACTTCCTTTTTTATGGTACAGGCTGGTTTTTCCCCTTTAATGGCCTTGCTTTTTAAATTTATTTTGACTACCATAAATGGAAAAGCAGTCTCAGTTGTCCCAAGAAGGCAGTAATGGCAGCAGTAAATACTACAAAATCAGAGTGATGTTGGTAAATTCTTCCTCCCAGGTTTCTTGCCAAAGGCTTTGAGCCTTTGAGACTTGCTCTCTTATTTAAAGGGGGGGATCAGCAAGCGTTGAAAGGTTTTACTCATTAGCATCATGTGAGCTAAGTCTTTGTTGTGAGATATTGAGAAGACTTGAAAGAACAAAAGAGATGAGCCTTTTTGCTGTGTGTTCACTGTTTCTTGCATCTGAGTTCCACCGAAAGTCCTGAACCCAGAACTCGACCCATGCTTTGGGAGACTTCTTTCGGGAATTGCTGCACTAACTTGAGAGAGTGTGACTCGGAGACAGATCCTTGTCACGAGAGTGTGGATCTGGGCCACCGCTTGCCTTTGCTCCTTACTGCCCCGTGCAGCGGTAGTATCCACCACCTGGGTGTGGAGTCGAGAAGGGGCCAGCCCTGAGCAGTGGCAGCAGCCGGTCCAGGAGAGCAGGTCACTGTTGAGAACCAGTTGGACTCTTGCCGAGTGTCAGGGCCCTGAGGGTGGCTTTACTTACCCATTGTTTCCTTCTCCCAAACAGTGAGGGTTTGGGACACAAACTGACCTGGGGGAGGGCATCGCACAGGTCATTCTGCCCGTCAGATACCATTATGTGATGGACGTGTTCAACTTGAAAAATGCCTTGAATCCTATCTGCCGCCTTACTCCAGCCTGTAGTGATTCGTTTGTTTGAGAGCCTGACAGTTTTTTGTTTGCCTTTTTGTAGGTGGACCCAAGAGCCATATCAGTGCTAGCAAAATGGCAGAATTCATATAGCATCAAAGTTGTCCTGCAAGAGCTCCGGCGCCTAATGATGTCTAAAGAAAACATGAAACTCCCTCAGCCGCCTGAAGGACAGTGTTACAGCAATTAATCAAAAAGAGAAACCACAGGCCCTCCCCCCTCCCCCATTCGATTTAAGCAGTCATTTTCCACAGTAGTACATTTTCTAGATACGTCTTGTAGACCTCAAAGTACTGGAAAGGAAGCTCCCATTCAAAGGCAATTTATCTTAAGATACTGTAAACGATACTAATTTTTTGTCCATTTGAAATATATAAGTTGTGCTATAACAAATCATCCTGTCAAGTGTAACCACTGTCCACATAGTTGAACTTCTGGGATCAAGAAAGTATATTTAAATTGATTCCCATCCTAACCGGTGGGGCACATCTAACTCAACTGTGAAAAGACACATCACACAATCACCTTGCTGCTGATTCATGGCCTGGGGTCTCTGCCTTCTCCCCTTCTCCTCCCCCTGCCTCCCTCCCTCTGTCCCTGCAACAGCCCCTCCAGCCCGGGGTGGCTTGCTAGAGTAGGCGTGAAGGTTTCAGGTCGCAGCCTGTGGGACTACTGCTAGGTGTGCGGGGTGCTCCGGCTGCACCCCTGGTTTCTTTTTTTAAGTCTTAAATGACGCCCCCTCCCCCCCTCCAAGCCGTCATCCTTTCTCCACTTCCCGTGACCACCCTTGGCCGAAGCATAGATTGTAACCCCCTCGGCTCCCCTCTGAAATTGGCCTTTGGTGAGGAATTCAGGGCTTTCCCCATATCTTCTCCCCCACCTTAATCGAGGGGTGCTGCTTTTTCCTTCCGCCTCCTCAAGACCCTTTTGCACCATCACCACCCAACACTCGACACACTTCCTTGCTTTGGCCAGAAGCCATCAGGTAAGGTTGGAAAAGAGTCTCTGACTTCCCTCGTTTAGTTTTGGAACCATATGTACTCACTCTCCACCAGCCTGGGAATGAATACTGGGTCCTCAGCCCTGCCACCCTCTGCTGCCGCCGTCGTCAGCCGATGTGGTTTTTTAGCTCAGGTTTTGATAAAGTGAAAAGAACAGTCACCAGGGGTACTCAGACCTGCCAGCTCTCAAAGTGCTTGGTGGTTAAACTTGGAGAAAGGCCACAGAAGACACTTGTAAGCACACACGATCCCTCTGAATGAATTGTTTTTCTTTTCCTGTAATTGCTTTTGCTTTTAAAAATTGAAGAAGTTTTAAACAGGGTTCTCATGTGGTCATCTTACAATCCACTGGGGTCTGGTTTGGAATCTGACAACTGGAACAAAAAAAGAACCTTGAATTCGGTGCAGACTTTGGTTTTGGTGCTGCTGCTTCTCACGGTCCTCAGCAGGGATTAAGAAAGAGCTCGGTGTGCGCAGCAGATCCCCGAAACTGGCGGGCTTGACTTCCTGGCAAATTGCTGCATTTTTCCACTTTTCTGTTCAGGACCACTAAATGCTGAGATGTGGATGCATACCGAAATAAAAGCGATTCATTGTGTTCTAAAGGGTTTTTTTTTTTTTTTTTTTAACTTAGTGTTTATATAAAACCACCTTTTGAAGCAGCAACTATCAAGTCTGAAAAGCAATCGATGTTTCCATTAATCTTTTTCTGGGGGATACCTTAGTTCTAAGGATTTAACATCCTATAAGCAAAGTTGAACATAACAGTATTCCATAAGCAGCCTTTTTATTGTCAGACCATTGCCTGATTTTAATATAATAAAAAAAAAAAGTGTGCGTTAATATTTAAGAAGCTGTGCCCTTCTTCCTCTTGGCATATAATTTAGGAACAGAATTTGATGTCTTAGATGCTTTGGGGTTCAAATGGATGTCCTAAACCAGGGGTCAGCGGTTTGCTGACCTTCTTCCTCCAAGGTCCTAAGTCAGTAAGTACTTGGGCTTTGTGGGCCAAGAGGCAAAACTGAAGGTACTGTGTAAATATTTATATAGTGAGAAAATGGATTTCCACAAAATTGGTTATTGATGGAATACAAAAATCTAGTAACTGAGTATAGTTCTTTCCTAACGTTAGAGCTCAACTGATGAGAAGAACGGAATTCTTTCTTTAGAGGATAACATTTTCTTACTGGAATTCAAAGTTCGTATTCCTGGTTTATCAAATCTGTAAATGTTCATCTGTAAAAATAGTTCTTTACCAAGGGGCTGTGCACAACAGTCAGTGGGCCAGCTTTGGCCCATGCACCACAGTTCACCAACCCCCAACAGGCGAGGTGATGGCGCAGGGGGTGGCTGGGTGGGCTAGGGGCAGTGTCTCTGCTTTAAGTAGCTTTGTAGACTCCAGCTACTAAGTCCCCTCTAGTACCTACTTAGAGCCGGATTTAGGAGTCTATTGGAAGAGACTTTCACATGGATTTTTGGTGTTTGAGATAAAATTTTTGCCTGACAGTGGACAGTTTATCTACTGCCTACTGTGTACGGAGTGGACATGTGTCTGTGGCCGTTTTTATCCAGGATTTGAACTTCTGCTGTGGTCCCAACCGCCAGCAGGCACGACCTTGGTGTCCTGTGGCAGGAGCCAGGCCATTCTTTTGTGGCTGTTGGGGCCAGCTCAGATGTCAGAACCTGGTGCCCGGGTACAGCCAGATTATTTCTGCCAGGCCACTCAGAGAAGGCACTGCCCGAAATTCTGCCAGGTGGGTCCCTAGGAGGCCTCTGGAGTGAATTCCTGCCTTCCAGCTGTGGCTTCTCCGCACTCAGTCCTACCTTCCCTGAGGGAGGGAAAGGACAGGGGAGGTTCTAGAATTATTTCAAAATGCTGCTGGAAAACCCCCAAGGCCAATTCAGGGCTGAATCTAAAGGTGGCAGCCCTCTTGTGCATGTGACCTCCAGAGAGACGAACGAGCCATCTGAAATGCTGGAGTGTGCACTTCTCAGCTTCTTGGTGTGCGACAGAGAACTGACCTCCGAGCTTGTGGAAATTTGCCCAGAACTGTCTTGTGATAACAGAATCTAATCTGTGGTTATGCTCCCCCAGACATGTGATTTGCCCCTCACTGTTGCTGGTGGGTTTACAGGTGGTCTGCACTTTGGGCCTGAGTTTAGGGCAGAGAAGCAGCACTTATCCGGGGGGCTGAGCACGCTGCTTCGCCGGGTGGCCTCCGCTCACATCTCCAGGCCCTAGCGCCTGCAAGGTCTTTGCTCTTGAGGGAAGACCCTTGTGTTCTTCACCATGTAGACCTGCAGGGTGTCGGGGTACATAGAGGTCTTCAGAGTGATCTGAGAGGAAGCACCCCCTGATAACACCAGCAGCAGACTGTGGTGGGTCTCCATTACCTGTGACCTTGGACTTCAATCGTAGGATGCGGGCAGGGCTCTTGAGCTTCCGCTCCACCAGGCTGGGAAAGTTCCTGGAGCCTTCTGGTTGGGGGCAGCGCTGGGGTCCTGGTGCCTTTAGTTGTGATGGTGTCGAGTAAATGGCACAGACTCCATGCGCTGCTGCTCCGCCCACCCTGGCCATCCGGGCTCCCTGCTTGGCCTCTGGCCCTTTGTGCTCCCTCCCGGTCCCCAGGGAGCTAGTGGACACTCAGCCAACGTTCCCCTCCCCATGTTGTGCCTGCTCTGTGTTACTGCATCATCAGAAGCCCTTGGGACAGAGCATTAGGGATTGCCCCTTCCTTACTCAGCAGAGGAGGAAATCGAAGGAAAGCAGGTCTTCTTTCCAGCCTGCAAGTCCTCCTGTGCCGGGTGGGGGCTCTGCAGACTGCGCAGTTCCGAGCTGTGCACACGATCACTGGATGTACCTTGAAGGCTTTCTTGGGATGACATGAGGTGACCCTCTTATGCTTGTAGTCCAAGCCGCCCCATATTGGCTGGAGATGACCTTGGAGGAGGGAGTTCTTAGTGCTAGAGCCAACCTCACTGCGGCCACCAGATGTCTCCCTGTGAACAAGAAGGCACAGGCCACACGGTGGAGCTGAGGTATGTGCCTGATGGCTCGCGGGCAGGTGGGGACAGGTACACATGCCTGGGATGTGGGCTCCGTGAATGGCAGCTCCTTGATTGGCAAGACAAATTATGAATGCAGACTTTTATGCGGAATCTCCCAACACTAGTGTGTTGTCTGACCTTTTTATTCCGTGTGTAGTACAAAGTCCCGAGACAGCTGGCAGGCCATGGGGGAGCTCTGCGTACCTACGGCTCTGTCACCAGCTCCACCTTGGCCCTCCTAAGATCCTGGTGGCCTTTGCCCCTCCCCGCCGACATACCATGGGTCCTTGGAGCAGGGGCAGCACCACCTGTGGTACAGGTGAAAGGTTCTAAGAAATCAGAGTTGCTGCAGGACCCACAGGAAACAGACCCAGGTTTCACTGAGATGTACCATTATTTTATGTCCCACCAAGAAAAAGTGCTGTGTAAGTGTATAAGTATAAGACCCTACTGATTGGGGTGCCTGGGTGGCACAGTTGTTAAGTGTCTGCCTCTGGCTCAGGTCATGGTCCCAGGGTCCTGGGATCGAGTCCCGCATCCAGCTCCCTGCTCAGTGGGGCGCCTGCTTCCCCCTCTCTTCTGCTCATCCTCCTTGTGCACGTGCACGCGCGCTCTTTCTGTCACTCTCTCTGTCAAATAATTAATTTTTTTTTTTTTTAAAGACCCTACTGCTTCTAAGGAATGTCCCAATCCGGAAGTGTTAAGGTGTGAAAGCGTTCGGTTGGTGCAAAGCGGTGCACTGTCCGCTGTGATAAGGACGGGGGAGGCGGCCGCGCTGGTGGCAAAGGACAGACAGCACATGGCGTCCCCTGTGAAGGACACTCCGCACACCTGAGCTGGAGGCTCCCACTTCCATCTCAATGAAGGAGAGTACCTGGGCCTAGAATGAACTTCAAACAGGGACTAGAAAGGAAGTGAGGTTCTCTCCCGCGTCTGACCCCATCCTCTCCAGGCCAGCACCTGGGCTGTGGGTCCCTCTGAGGTCCAGTTCGCGTGTGCAGACCCGTGCTCCCTCGTCCTCCCCGTAGCTCCTCCCCACCATTGTGCTTCGCGTAACTGGGAAGGTGGCCTCCACTGTTCTCTCCCCCTGGATGTTTCCTTCCAAACGGGGCCTCTCAAGACCCCCACGGGGCAGCAGCAGGGGAAACAGCCGTGGAGTTCTGAACACCCAGTCCACGGCGTGCCCTCACCCAGGTGACATGGCCCTGGTGGACACAAAGGTGTCTCTGATGTTTTCAGCGCACGCATGGGTGTGTGTGGTGCACGTGTGTGTGCGTGCACGTGTGTGTGCGTGCATGTGCGTGTGCAGGTGCCCATCTGTGGAGCCCAGTCCTGGAAGTGGGCTTCTCCATCCACGGACAGGGGCACTTTCTGTCATTTTCAAGCTGTCTCCCAAAGACGTATCAACTCACCCCGCATCAACATTCCATCAACAAGGTGGGACAGGTGTCCCCCTCCTGGCCTCTCTGATCATACCTTGAGGTCCCCGGCTGCTGCCTGGCACGGGCCAGTTCTCACCTGCCTCCCGTCTCGGAACCGAGCGGCTGTCCCGTAGTTTCATGTGCATGTTCGCATGTGTGAGGCTGTGTCTTCTCAAGTTGGAAAGTCCTGTTTTTTCCTCCCCCGCCCCCGTGTCCTCTCTGTTCCTTTTTCCGACTGATTTCTGAGAGTGTCTTACATAAAGGAGTCCTCACTGTCCAACACGGCCATCTGAAGCACAAGCCAGCGGGTCTGGCGGACTTGGCAGGTTGGCTGATGGGTGGACCCTTCACCAGCCATCAAGGGCCCTGTGGTATGAGGAGGTCAAATTGGAAACCCTTCCCTTGTGGTCAGCTGGGGACCTTTCGGTCCCTGCTCAAGGCCTGTCCACCCATCCTGTAAGTGAATAAGGATGAAGACAGGCACGTGGCCAGTGG
Source organism: Mustela lutreola (assembly GCF_030435805.1). NCBI lineage: Eukaryota > Metazoa > Chordata > Mammalia > Carnivora > Mustelidae > Mustela > Mustela lutreola. Next base: position 11,048,215 of record NC_081298.1, read on the forward strand.
CCCAGCTTCCTGACCCCCCCCCGGGGCTGGCTGCGTGGGCCTGGGGGTGGGGGGGCTGTGGGGGTTCTGACATGCCCTGTCCTGGCGGTGCTCGGAGAAGCACAGACCCCATGCCAGGGAGTGGGTGCACTAAGTAACTTCCTTCCAGAAGCCAGTTCTCACATGCACCACTACCTTCCCAGCCCAAGCCACTGCCAGCGTCCTGGGCTCTCAGCTGTGCCCCCGTCTCCACACAGAAACCCAGCCTAGAGTGCCCTCCCCTCTTCTCCATGTGGCTGGCTCCCCAGCCCGGGCCAGCAGCTCCTGTGTGTCCTCTCCAGAGAGGCGTTCCCAGCCCCTATCCCTCTCTGTCCACATCACCTGACTGTGTTTTGTTCTTGGCAGTCACTAATCTCTAACCATCTGATTTGATGGTTATTCCTCTTTCCCTCACTGAAGTTAGAGCACATTAAGTCAGCATGTGAATGACTCCCCAGAGCTGGGCCTTCCTCTCCAGGCCACTGACAATGAGTCGGGGAAGGGGGGGGTTGTGTGTCTCGTGTCCTGTGATGCCTCCAGCCGCCTCTGCCATGAACTCACTAAATGACATTTGGGCAGCAGGGCGGGTAGCTGAGTGGGTGGAGGGCTTGGCTGAGTTTGGTAGCTTCAGATGAAGCTTGTAAATGGTGAACAGGTGGAAATGAGGGGGTAGAGGTGAGATCTTCACGTTATCTACTTCACTGGACCCCAGTGCAGGGCCCTGGCCAGGAGTCAGGTGGGCCAGCCCCAGCTCATCTGTCTGCCCGCTGTGTGGTCCTCGGCTGGCTCCTTAACCTCTCTGTATCCGCCCCACAGGCTTACCAGAAGTTTTATGTGTAGTGGGATTCTCACAGTCCTCAGCACACAGCAAGCCCCCAGGAAACCTGAGTTAGCTACTGAACACTGAGCAGAGCAGAAATTTCCCAGGTCTCCAGGCCCTTGGTGCCCCATTCTGGTTGAGACCTGTACTCCTGATGTGGCCAGCAGAGGGCGCCCGTGCGCCGCGGACCGCTGCCCCGAGCTCTGCGGGCCACACCTCGGGTCCCCGCCCAGCCCCAGGGACAGATGTGGCAGGGAGGAACCACTTCTGAGCTGGGCTCTGCGCATTTAGCAGAAGGGGCTTTGCGGGAAACCCAGGGAGAGGATGTGCAACCTCCTCCCCTGTACCTAGAGGAGCTCTACCCCTAGTGCACGCTAGCTACACTCCTGTAGCCTCTGGCTGCAGGGGTCACAAACCCAAAAGCCTCAAGGGCCCGTCAGGGGCTGCTGTGAGCTGGAAATCTGACCTATTTGCCCCTGGAGTGTGGGCTCAGGATGGCCACATCTTTTGATTTTTCAAGAGAGAACCCAGACATCCAGATTTAGTAAAATATCTCAATTTCTGTGATGGCAATGGATTAAAGGCTTTATTTCCCCCCTTTTTTACTTTTTTTTTTTTTTTTTAAATAAAGATTTCTTTCTTTATTTATTTATTTGACAGACAGAGATCACAAGTAGGCAGAGACACAGGCAGGGAGAGAGAGAGAGAGGAGGAAGCAGGCTCCCTGTGGAGCAGTGAGCCCGATGTGGGGCTTGATCCCTGGACGCTGGGACCATGACCTGAGCCAAAGGCAGAGGCTTTAACCCACTGAGCCACCCAGGTGTCCCCCAACTTTGTACTTTTAATCACCAGTTGCCACCTCTGAGCTAACTTTTAATGCTACCTTGGAGGAAGGCATTTTAAGATAAGACCATGACCCTCTGTTTCCACACCTGCCCCCCAGGCTCCCTCCAGGCCCCAGTTTGCAGGTCACCCCAGTCCTCTGGGTTAGGAACCACCCCCATCCCTGAGCTTTTCCAGAAGAGCTTTCATTCATTCGTTCATCCAACAAGCATTTACTAAGTGCTTTGTCTGTGCTGACCACTCTGCTGGGGACACAGCAGGGAGCAAAACAAAGATCCCCCGCCTTCGTGGAGCTGATGTTTGACTGGGGGAGACGGACAACAGACAATGTTATTTTCAAAGCATTAAGTACATACCCAAGTAAATGGAGGGGACAGAAGGGCAGCAGCACTGGGCAGAAAGGGCCTCTCTGAGGAAATGACTCCCAAGTATGTGAAGGGCCTGGCATGCCCAGAACCTGGAAGGGCAGACAGTTCCAGGTGAAAGAAACAAAAGAGCAAAGGCCCTGGGGTAGGAAGATGTATGTCACATCATCACCTTAAAAGTCCACAGTGCCTGAACGGATGGAGAAGTAGACATGGATGTGCCGTGGCAGGCCTTGTGCTGGGCATAGGGAGGCGATGCCCGATGAAGAATGAAGGAATGAATGAACAGAGCCAGTTCAGCGGCTCCTGCTCTGGTTTCATCAGCTCGATCCCAGGCCTCTCCCACACATGCCCTGGCCCAGCTGGGAATGATATTCCAGTTCTCCCTCTGGCTGTCAGGCTCCTTCCACAGCCCCAGACATCCTCCCATCAATAGCCTGAGCCCCCTTTTCTATGCTCTACAGACTGACTCAGAGTCCACGTGGACTTGTCAAGGGGCACGGGGTAGGGAGGAGCAGCTGAGCTGACACCGGACTTCCCTAGGCCAGAGTGGGCAGGAGGCTCCAGGAACATCAGCCCTGTCCTCAGAGAAGGGCGGTGATTTGGGGGCCACAGAAGCACTCCCCACCCATCCTCATTGGAATCCAGCCTGGGTGAAATGGAGCCTTTCCTAAAAAAAAAAGGTAGGTTCATTGGCGCGCCCGGTCATGAGTGATGCACAGAGAGCAGCCCCGTCTGTCCACTTGTTCGTTCCGCGCATGCCGGCAGGGCTGCTTCTCCACCAGACACCGGCTGTGCAGAAGAGGAGAGGCCAGAAAAGTCCTTTGCCCTCACACTGCTGTCATTCTGGAAATGGGAGACACAGAGTAAGGAAATAATGAATAAATAAGATAATTTAACAACTGAATTGGGGCAATAAAAATAGTCCAGTGAGCTCATGTGGTAGGAGGAAGGACAGGGAACTGCTTTAGATGCATGGTCAGAGAAGACCGCTAAGGAAGTGACACCTGAGCTGAGTGCTGATTAGAGAAAGAACTGGCAGAGGAGCAGCCGGTGCAAAGATCCTGCGGCTGGCATGAGTCTGATGGGACGACAGAACAGCAAGGAGGCCAGAGTGGCTGGAAGAGAGTGTGTGAGGATCTGGGCGGTAGGAATGAGGCAGACCCCACAGGTCCTTAGGGACCTTCGGTGGCAATGGGGTGACTTCCTCATGAGGTGATCAGAAGGTAAAATGAGACAGTACAGGAAAGTGTCTGGAGCACAGTACAAGCTCTTATCATTACTAGTATTACCAACTTCAGGCATTCTCCCTGGGTCCAGGCCTAGGAAGCACCATCAGGTTTTTCAGGCCCTATTGGTGGCTTGTAAGGGCAGTAGCCCCCTCTATGGGCCCGGTTGCTCCCATCAGGGTCGGGGGGATGGGAGTGGACACTGCCTGGTGTGGAGTGGCAGCTTAGCCTGCTGCAGGGTCCCCCTGCTGCACGCCAGCCCACAGCAGCTGGTCTCCCCTCCCCCTGGCTGCCATGTCCCAGTCATTCACAATCTGGGGGCACCTCCCCTGGCCTAGTCCAAATCCTAGCCATCTGGGGTCACCCTGACCTGACTCTTTGACCTCTCCGAGCCTCAGGCAGGGCCACCACCTACCCAGGCCAGCCCTACCCCTCGCCTCCTCACCCCACCCCCACAAGCGGCTCCGGCGCCCAAGCCATGGGTTCCTTGGAATGTGATTATTTTTCTTCCCAGATAATTCAGGCCAGAAGACTGGGCCGGCCACTTCCTGCCACGCTGAACCCACTGCCTTCCTGATCTTTCTCTCCACAAACTTGACACTGTGGTCAGAGGCCTAAAGCCAGACCCAGGAGTCCCCTTGTCTCCCTTCCTTGCCTTGGCCCCTGATCGGGGCCCATCTCTGGGAATCTGACTGTAAACACCAGGACCCTGAGCTGCCCCCTTCCCACAAACCCCAGCTGAGAACATGCTGACCCAGCCGTAGTGTCTGGGGAATATTACCGTCCGCAGTTTTCAGGGGGATTCCCAATCGCAGATCTCCCTAAAGCTTCCCAGATAACCCAGGGACGTGTCCTCCAAATTCATTCATTCAACAAGTATTTAATGAAAACCTACAATGTGGCAGGCTCTGCCCTGGCCCAGGGAACGTAGCAGAGAACAAAACAGGCTGGAAACGCTTGTCTTCGTGAAACTGACATTCTGGGGGTGGGGACCATGGAACCGGGTAGGAAGAAACAAGTAAAAATTCAATTTTTACTGGAGAATAAATTCAATTTTAATGGAGAATACTGGTTGGTGATAAGTGATGTGGAGGAACATTAAGCAGGGTAAGTGGATGGGGGCGATTGGCTGGGGCAGGAAAGACCTGCTCTTTGAGAAGGTGGCGTTTGGACAAAGACCTGAAGAAGATGTGAGAGCGCGTCATGTGGACACCTGGGGGAAGAAAATGCTGGGAAGAGGAGGCAGCCAGTGCAAGGGCCCTGAGGCAGGAGCATGCCTGATTTGTTAGAGAAACAGCCAGGAGGCTGGTGTGGCTGGAGCAGAGGTGGGGGGGGGGGGGTCAGGGAGAGGATGAGGTCTGGTGACAAGGGACACGTCATGCAGGACCTTGTCAAGATTTGCCTTTTTCTCTGAAGGAGCCAGAAACTGCAAAGGAGGAACAGGATGTGACCCGGGTTTTCACGGAGTCACTCTAGCTGCGTGCGGAGGACGGACCGTGGAGGGTGAGCTTGGAAAGCAGGGGACGGGGAGGTGACGGAGATGGACCAGGGTGAGGAGGGTGGCAGAGAGCATGGGGCTGCCACAGGCAGTCCCAGGGGACTGGGTGAGGAGCGCTTGGATGCTGGACGCCACACGTCCCGGACTCCAGGGCGCACATCTTTTCACACTGTTCATCTCTCCAGTCTTTTTCCATGGCCTTTTAGACTCAAGGAAAGCCGAGTGATCAGACAGTGAGCCTACGGTGTGGGTGCGGCGGGGAGGGGAGAGGAGCAGAGACCCCCAGTCCTGGGCCCAGCCCAGGAAGCCGGAGTTGTCTTTTCCTGTCCCGGGGGGGGCGGCGCTCAGAGGAGTCAGTCTGGGGACGCAGGGGGAGGCCACACGTGGCCTGCGCTACATGGCCTGCGACTCCAGACCGAGGGATCAAGGAGGCTGGTGTGTCTAAAGCTGAGTGAAGACCTGGGGTAGAGACAGATGCTGGGGCAGGGGACAGAGGCCACAGTGGACAGCACAGAAATGGAGTCTAAGGCCCAAGTGTGAGCTTCCCAGGAGCAGCTTGGACGGAAAGTTGCTCATGCTTTCAAACTAGGCTCAGGTCCCCTTCCTGCAGGCATAAGCCTTCCAGGGCTTATGGAGGCCCAGAGCCATTGGCGTCCCGCACCTCTCCTTATGGGTACAGCCCAGCACCAGGCACGGCATAGCTGGGACAAGACCAGGCCCCACTCGGCCCTCTGCTGCATGGCCCTGGCGTCCTCTATGTTAACAGGATGAAACCAAGGCCCCGAGAGGCTGAGTCACTAGCCCAACATCACACAGCTCTGAGCCACAAAGTGAGAGTCACTCTGACCAGGTTGGCCTCCAACCCGTCCCAGGGCCTTACCTGCCTACCCCCACCACCCCACCAGGACGCTTGTCGCCGCTCGGCCAGGCTGGCCAGGTCCGTTGATTCAGCGCGGACTAAATACATCCCACCCCCAACCCTCAGCATCCCTTTTCTTTTCCACTGTGCTGTGATGCTGTTGGTGTCCCCATTTTACAGACGAGGACCTTGAGACAGAGAAGTGAAGTTGCTAGTATGGGGCGGCCCCCCAGACCTGGGATCTGAACCCAAACTGGCTTCATCCAGAGCTTTTCCCTCTGGGCGCCTGAGGGGACAGAGTCCAGGGCAGTGCTCAAGTGACCCAGGGACTAAGGATAACAGTCAGATCCTGACAAGCATCTTCTGCGCGCTGGGCACATCACAAAACTCTCTTCCCCCAGCCCTAAGGCAGGGACTGTTTACCAAACCCATTGTATGGAAGGAGAAATCGAGACCTTCATGATTGTCAGAGGAAGTCCGCTGGCTCCTGCCGCTCCCGGTGCCCCTTGGACCCCAGCCTCCCCCCGGGGCCCCGAGGTGCTGAGAGAGGCCAGCATGCTGGGTGACCTTAAGCAGTTTGCTCGTCCCTGAGCCTTGGTGCCTCAGCCTGGCTGCAGACTGTGACTGGGAGCTCTGAGTGGCCCCCGTCACCTCCCGGAGTTCAGCCCTAGGAGAGGAACGCCAAGCCCCTGGTCACCCCCAGCCCGGGACCAGATCCACTGGGCTGAGGCCCCTGACACTCCGGCTGACAAAAGAGAGAGTCCGACCCCAGCCTCCAGTGGGGGACAAATCTTGTGGGCTGTCGTGGGGGAAGGGGTCTCTGCACCCCCCGCCAAAGCTCTGCTCAGATAAATCACAGAGCGGGCACTGCCGACTGGGCACTTGGTTCCATGCGGCACCTGCTGGCCCAAGTTCCTGAAAACCCGAGAGTGGGAGGTAGGGTCAGGGAGAAGAGCACCCCCCTGCCAGGTGTGGTCACAGTGGCCCCTGAGAGAGGTCCCAGTGAGAGGCTGCAAACGCCCCGCACAACCCCGCCCCCCACCATCCCTCCACCCCAGAATCCACTCGGCTCTTGGCCGCACCTCGCAGGGGATATAAGAGCATGTGGGTTGAAAGCCGTGATTTTGAACAGCAAGAGGCCCACGACCCAGGCCAGCAAATGGGCACACCCCCCCCCCACCCTGCTCATGCTCCTGGGCACCAGAGTCACCCCAACCTTCACGCACCATCCCACTCTCCATCTTAATCCCCCCAACAAGAAGATGGATTTGCCAAAGCCAAACGCATGCATGATTGTCATCCAGCTGTATTTTTATGGGAAAATGTAGGACTTGGCTGAAAGCTCATCTACTTTGAGTGTGTCTGTGGGCGTGCGTGTGTGTGTGCGTGAAGACAGGAAGGAAACACTCCGACATTTAACACCCTTACTCCTGGCCTGCTGCCAGCCAGGGGCTGCCCCCTCCCTGGCACCCATGGCCGCAGTCACAGCTCCTGGGAGCTGCCGGCCTCCGGTGGGCAGAACCCAGGGGCCGCTGCTGAAGACCCCTCGTGGGGCAGCCCCACAACAGGGGATGACCCAGCTCGGAATGTCCAGAGTGCAAGGTGGAGAGGCCCTGCCCCAGCCCGTGGGAACATGAGGGGCTTTTCTCTGCTTCCGTTAGCTCCCCAGATTTCCTGACGGGAAGTGACCTGCAGTGCCGCCAGAGGACAGAGTTCGAGGTCGCAGCCCGGAGCCCCACCTGCTGCGTGCCCCGGGCAAGAGTCCTTCCTCTCTGGTCCCCAGCAGCGGCCAGGGGGTGCACACGATGCCTCCGCCCACCCCTGTGACCCTGGGAGGGCTCGGTGAGATGATGCCTGCCGAAGGCCCAGCGTGTAGGAGGCCCTCGGTTCAGGAGAAGCAAGCTGATGTTTGTGTCGTTAGGACAAATGACTGTGACAGTGTCCGTGCCCAGGCGCCAACCATACCCAGGGCTGGGCCAGCAGGTCACACAGAATCAGTAAGGTTCCCCACCACCACCACCACCACAGCCTTTTGAGAGAGGCATGATGATCTCCCATTTGGCAGGTGAGGAAATTGAGGCACAGAAAGATTAGGCAAATTGCCTGATGTCACACACAGCAAGTAAGTGGCAGGGGACGGATGAAGATCCTTGCTTCCCAGCCCGACCGCTGGCTCCCACCCTGCCTCCAACACCAGAATAGGGTCAATTTCCAGCTGAGTTTTCCCCATTGTCTTCTCTAAAACTTGGTACGATAAGTCTTTGCTGGAATTCAGATGATTGCTTGCTAAAGTGACAGATGTCCCCTTAGACTTGGCCACCATTTTCCTGCCAGGGGTCCCTCTTTACCCCAGTTCCCAGAGAGGGCCCAAGACCGCTGGGGGCTCCTCAGCCCCTCCTGCCCTGAACCAACTTCAAAACCCTCCGTGTCTGCAGCCCTGCTTTGATTTCAGGCATTTTATGGGCATGAAATCCAAGCCTTGGTCCTCCTAAAGATATTGAGCTCCTTGGGAGTGGAGTGGCTTTGTGGGGCCACTGGACAGGCCACGGGCCAGGGACTGGGGCTCTGAAGGGGTCCGAGGCCGGGAAGGGCTAACTCCCTTTAGGATTTAGGGCTGGGTTCTGGGAGAGCAGGACGCCGGGCCCACTGTCTTAGTCAGCACCTACGGGCCGGGTGCCCCGCCAGCCCAGGACCAGCTTTGTCTCTGCACAAGTCATCTCACGTCCAGAGGCACAGCAGAAGGACCAAGGGTGAGCAGGTGGAGAAATTCCCTCCTGACAGCCTGGCTCTGGGCTCCACCTGTAGTTGAGGAGAGTGACTTGGGTGCACATTCTGAAGAGCGTCCGCATTTGAGAATAAGCACCTGCTGTAGCAAATCTGAAAGGCATCAGGAGGGGGGAGGCCCTCAGAAGTTGGGGGTCCACACGGGGTATGTACGTGGGCTTCTGGGGACGGGGGGGGGGGGGAGAGGTGATGTCTACACGACCTGATTTCCTTGTCACCTCCGCAGCTCCCCATGCTCACGCCCTCTCTCGCTGGGCCGCCTCCAGCTCCCCAGCCCCACAGCCTGAGCAGGCACCCCAGGAAGTCACCGGGGGTGAGGACAGTCACCTCACCACACACAGCTGGCCGGGAGCAACCACCCAAGCTGCTTTTGGAGCGTTCCTTCACTCACCTGTTCGTCTCTGTGAGCAAACTTCATGAGTGTCCGGAGGCAGCCGTAACCAGGTCCCCCAAACTTGGTGCCTTAAAACAAGAGAAACCCAGGTCAGCAGAGCCGCGCCTGCTCGGGGGCTCCAGGACAGAAGCCTTGCCTGTCCCAGCTCCTGGGGGCTCTCGCGATCCCTTGGTTCATAGACACATCCCTCTGGTCTCTGCCTTCATCTCTACATGACCTTCTGTGTGTCTGTGTGTCCTCCCCTGTCCTCGTTAGGACCTCAGTCACTGAGGTAGGGCCCACTCCCGATCCAGTAGGATCTCGTCTCAAGGTCCTTAAACTTACGACACCTGCAAAGACTGATTTCCAAAAAACCACATTCTGAGCTTCTGGAAGGACGTGTGTTTTGGTGCCTGCTGTGAGCTCTGGGCCCTAGGGACAAACAGGTGGGTGAGACAGAGTGGGCTCTGCCCTCATAGAGTCCCAGTGCAGGAGTGCCCCGGAGGGACAGAAACCCAATCGCAGGAACGAGGCTGTGATGAGCTCCACCAAGAAACACTAGACTCAGGGACACACAGCAAGGGGCCGGACCATCAGCACCCCAGCTGCCTGGCTGCCTCCCCGAGTTCTGGGCAGCAGCCTCCCACAGGCTTCTTCCTGCCCACACCTCCTGGGGCCTCTGCTACAACTCATTTCCTCGTGGAGGACTCTCCCTGGCTGGGAGGCAGGCAGGCTCCCCAGGCAGCCCCTGCGGGCTCCAAGGCCTCTTGAATTTCCTCCCAGCATCAGTAGGTGGTAGGGTTGTCTTTTTTTTTACTTGAGATTTCTTTATTTATTTAGAAAAAGATTGCTTTCTGTTAAAAAAGAAAATTTAACTAGAAGCAGCCATAGAAAAGTGCACTGGCTTTCTCCCTCCCTAAATCCGCGGTCCAGTATTTCTCTCTCCCGCAGGAAGGTACATTCCGTATAGTCACTGGTACACAGTAGGTGCTCCATAAATGTCATAGTGCTAGGCCCTGAGGACAGGGAGATAGTTAAGTCACCACCCCTGGCCTCCAGGAAATCACTGAGATACAATCCCCATGCTGCCTAGTCCAAGTGGGGCATACGGTTGGTGCTCCATTAATGTTGGAGTCCCCTCTGTCTTTCCTGCTGTCCCTGGTGAGAGAAGCTTTGGTGTAATGAGGGCAGGACCTGGGTGAGGTGGGCCTGGAGGACCAAGGGCACAGCTGCTGGAAGGGACTCAGGTGGGCTGCCAGGTGGAAGAAACACTAGCCTTGGCCTTGAGGGCCTGCACGTTCCTCTGAGCCTCCACCCCAGTGGCCAACTTTCAACATCCGTATCCTCTGTCCCCAGCTGCTGCCCAGACATCAGGACTTTGCAGGGTCCGCTGTCCTATCCATGAGCCTCTGCTGAGCCCCCCGGGGTGCCCGGGGGCCACTCTGCATCAGACCAGTCCTCCCACTCCTTCCCTCCTGGAGCTGGTCTTCTGGGTGGGGAGCCTGGCCGACAAGTCCACAAGACATCACAGCCTAGTGCCAGGGAGAAAGAAGGTGGAAACGATCAGGGTGGGGCAGATATTAAATAGGGAGGTCAGGGAGGCCTCCCAGAGGAAGTGACACTTGACAGAGACGGGGGTGGGGAGCATGGAGGTTCCGCGGGAGGAGCTTGTCCCGGAGCCCAGAGATGGAGGGCAGGGATGCGATGGGGCACGAGCTGCAGGCCTCGTGGCCGCTGGGAGGACTCGGTTGTCCTCTGTACGAGGTGGAAGCCGTGGAAGATCTGCGCACGGGACAGACGGCACGGGACTCGGGATTCTTGGCCTGGCACTGTTGCCATTGGAGTTGGATGCTTGTCTGTCCCGGGGCCAGCCTGGGCACTGGACGGGGTTTAGTGGTGGCCTCCCCCACCAGATGCCGGTAGCATGCGCCTCTGCCTGGGTGACAACCCACAATGTCCCCAACCTTGCCATATGTCCCCCGGCGAAGGGATGCAAAACCTCTCTATTAGCCCGTAAGGGACAGAGGGGGAACCAGGCTGGAAGTGGGAGAAGGGGCTCGGGGAGGGGAGGGGACTGTGAGAGTCCCACCAGAGAGGCCGGTGGTGGGCGGCGGGGAGGGCCGGAGCTTTATTTTCTAGCTGTGATTTTTCTGTACTTCCTGAAGTTTCTGCAAAGGACATGCTTCTCTTGTGCAATCAGGAAGAAACAAAACCAAGAGAGGGGTGTTTTGGTGTGTTTTTTGGGAGAGACTCACAGGAAGCTATTTCTGCCTGCCCTTAAGAAGAGCTGACTCTCTGTGCCTCAGTTTCCTTGTGTGGGGCTGCACTGCTGGTGAGACCATAGAGGACCACGGCAGCGAGGACCAGTCAGCCATAGCTCTCAGAACACTGAATGCATTTACCCTCTAGCTCTCCTCCCAAGAGTTGAGCTTCCAGAACACACTCCCAAGCCCCCAAACACAGGTGCAAGGTTGGGGGGGATTCACCACGGCATGGTCCCTGGGAATGACCACAAGCCCAACCCCAGTGGAATACTACACGGCTGGGAAAAGGCCCGAGGCTGTGGGAAGCCTTGGACAGGCTGTTAAGTACAAGCACCAGGCACCCGGCAGTGCCTATTGGAAAACTACTAGGAAAACGAAAATGAAATCAGAAACGGAATGTGCGTGGATCTGTTTGTGGGCTCTTGGGCAAGCACTAGAAGGTATCAGAAGATAGCTACAAGTAAAGGTCTTTGTTTGTGCGATGTGTTCTCCATTTATTGTTATTTGTTAATGCAAAGTAGTTCCGGCCACCAAAGAAAGCATGAAGAATGACAGCCCCACTCCCACCCCAAGAAAGGAAATACGACGGGGGAGAACAGAGCCATCCTCGTGACTCACCCCCCGCTAAGGGAACCACCATCCCACTCTGTAGTTTAGCCTTCCCACGAGTGCCTTCCCCTTGGCTGCTCCCTGGGCGCCCCTCAAGTTTTCCTGAGTTTTGCACTTTTTTCCTCTGTGTGGGTTACCTCTCCCCTTAGGGATGCAGAAAAATGCATGGAAAAGAAGTGTTCTTAAACCGCCATCCCTCTGGATTCTTCCCGGAGCTTTGGTTTCCTGGGAAAGGGGGCTGCACCCCTGGCCTGGGCTCCCCCCAGGTCCAAGGACAGCAGATTGGCCGGGTGGTGGCACGGACAGAGACCCCCGGGCACAAAAGCCCACATGCGGCTGGCCTGGCTTCTGCAGGCCTGGGGCTCTGAGCCAGCAGGCTGGAGACAGGCGGCCTCCCGGGCCTCCTCACAGCCGCTTTTGATAAAGCCCCTCTGTGCATGGGGTGGGGGGGCCCGGCCGGCTGGAGCCAGCCCACATCTGGAGGCCAGCACAGGCCCGGGGCAGCCGGCGCGGCTGACAGCGACGCCACCCTGAGCCGCACGCCCGGCCCTGGGTAAACACGCCCGCGCCCACCCAGCGGCTCACCTTTCGCCCACAAGGCTGCCTTTCTTCTCGGACCCGGGCCGAGGCCACCACGAACATTCCTCCCTGTTCAGGGCAGAACAGGCTGCTGACCTCGAGGCTGGGCTGAAATCTGAATCCAGGCGCTAGGCGATGGGGCGGGAGGGGGAGGAGAGGCAAGGAAAAGCACCTACTACCTGCCAGGGGCCCAGCTCGCAGCAGGCCCCCTTCTGCCCTGGGAGTGGGGACTTGTGGTTAAGAGAGTGTGCTCTGGAGCTGGAAGGCCTGGGTTCGAAGGACGGCTCAGCTGTGTGATCCTGAGCAAGGCTCTCTACGTCTCTGAGCCTCATTTCCACATCTGTAAAATGGGCGGAACAGGAGGTCCTCCTGCAGTGGCTTATGTGAGTTCTAAAGTTACCGGAAGTTCATTGTTCCCAAGAGTGCCGGGCCCGTAAAGTATGGCTGCTTGGTCACTCGCTCAACCAAGCCGCACAGAGAATGTCCTGGGCCGAGCATAGGTTAAGAGTGTGAGAGACGGGCGCTCAGTGGTTGGGATCTGGAGGTGTGATCACTGAGAGACGGGCGCTCAGTGGTTGGGATCTGGAGGTGTGATCACTGAGAGACGGGCGCTCAGTGGTTGGGATCTGGAGGTGTGATCACCAGGGGGTCATCCCCCGAGCTTGTTCTGCAGCCTGCTCCCCTGGGACTAGGCTACTGCCCAGCCAGGGCTCCAGGCTGGTGTGGGGACACGGGATCAGGCCAGGGCTCCTCTTCTCTGGGGGATCTCAACCCAGAACCAACCAAGGCAACAGCCAGCCTGGGTCCTCACCTCCTGTCCACGATGTGGGCTCTCGGGTCAGTGGGCAGGGCCGGGAGAAGCAGCCGGGTCTCCTGACTTGGGATGGGCGCCCTGTGACCCAGAGAAACAGCTCTAGCGCACACCTACCTCTCCTCTTCCCGGCAGTGAGGCCCTTGCCGTGTCCCGCTGCCTCCGTGATGCCCTGTGTCCTCACTGACAGGGTCAGAAGGTGGAGACTGCATAGGGAGCTCCTGACCCTCCAGCCCCTCGTCTGCGGAGGGGTCAGAGCAGGGCTCCCTGCGGGGAGATTCCATGAGAGCGGCCGTGGGAAGGGCACAGTGCTTGGCACAAAGGGAGATGTCTGAGGGGAAGTCCAGGCAGCTTCCTGGAGGAGGCCACTGTGCTCTCAGAAGCAGGAATCAAAGCCCTATCAGGGAGAGGGGGAGGGGGACTGAGCAACATCTGCAGCCCGCACAAAGCCTGGCAGTTCGCAGGAGCCACGTCCCTGACCCTTCCAACAATCTGCTGAAGTCTGAACTCCAGCCATCCCCATTCTACAGATGAAGAAACTAAGGCCCAGAGAACAAAAATAGTTTATTTGCTCAGGGAGTAATACTCAGAGCCAGAATTTGAACGTAGGAAGCAACATACCTCCTCATCTCCTTCCCTCCCTCCTGCGCTCCCCTCCCCCCTTGGGTCTTTACCATGCCCCCACGTATGCGGTATGCCGGTCTGCTGGATTCACAGAGACAAAGCAAACCCAGCGTCAACCTCAGGAGCCCCTCCCTCTGTCTACCGCCAACCTTGAACCATCCCTTGACCCTTCTGGACTTCAGTTTCTCTCCTCTGAGCAATGGGTTCAAGCTCTGCAGCCCCTTCCCGCCCTGCGTCCCTGACTCAGAGCAGCATGGATGGCGGCTGCCGAGGCCGGCTGCTTGGAGCCTCCCCGCCCCACCGAGACGGGGTGGGGGTCCTCCACCTGCTGCCACCACCCACCCACCCCCCCGCCCAGTCCCCCGTGAACCTGCTCGCCAGGCTGGAGCCAGCCACCATCTGGAGCAACGGGCTGTTTATGGAGCCAGGCGGCGGCGGCCCTGGCCCTGACCCGGCCAATCTGGAAGTGATTAGCAGCCCGGGCTGGGGAGCATTTGGAGTTCTCATCAGTCGGTCGGGACCCCCCCAGCCCCCACACCCCGCGCCACCCGGAGCCGAGGCTGCTCTGGGGGTCTCCAAGGAGCCCCTTTTCTTGCAGGGCACTCCAGCTCGGACCTGCTCCAAGGCCTAGAGCTCTGAAAACCAGCAGCGTCGAGACTGGGCCACACACAGGCCAGGATGCGGGGGCGGGCTGGGGAGGGTGGGGGTGGGGGGATCTGGGGCCTTCCCGAAGGAAACCTCTTGCAGAATTGCTTTCTGGTGTTTGGTTTTGAATATACATCCAAGCACACAGGGGAAACGCGCGCGCACACACACACACACACACACACACACACACACACCCCAGCACAGAGGGTAGAAAGGTGTGGAGTGAAAAGTCCGGGTCCCTAACTCCCTCCTCCCAGGTCTCTACTCCCTCTAACCAGAGAATTCAATGTGGCCAGTGTCTTGGGTCTCCTGCAATGGTGCAAATGTTTGCACACACACCATCTACTTACTCTTCTTGCCTTTTTGTACAAGTAGCAGCCCACTTCACGTTCTGTCCTGCCCCTTCCTTTTCTCTCCCTTGGATTTATCCATATTTCTAACATGACTGCCGCTAATCATCTTGTTAATAATAATGGCACCAAAGGTTTCTGTACCTCTGACCTCCTATACCCGGGCACAATTCCAAATGCTTCACGCGGATTAATTAATCAGCCATAAGGCTGAAATGATCTTATTAAGAGGCTCTGTTCTTCTCATGGTCCCTATTTTGTAAATGGGGAAATGGAGGCACAGAGCAGCAAGGCACCTGCCTAGTACCACAGCAGTGATGGAAGAGCTAGGATTTAGGCCCAGGCTGTCAGGCTCCCAGGTCTATGCTCCAAACCTCTGTACCATTTTGCCTCTCCCAAGGCTCCAGAATATTCTGTCGGGATGGATCCTGGCGAATTTGATGAGGCCTCGGGTGACGCATCCTTGGGTTGTTTCCATCTTGGGCTGGTGGGACGTCATGCTTATGGGGTTGGGGGTTGGGGTCCTTT
This sequence comes from Mustela lutreola, assembly GCF_030435805.1. Taxonomy (NCBI): domain Eukaryota; kingdom Metazoa; phylum Chordata; class Mammalia; order Carnivora; family Mustelidae; genus Mustela; species Mustela lutreola. The sequence continues at coordinate 11,063,417 of NC_081298.1, forward strand.
CCCCCAAAGGCCTGGCCAGTCACGGGGGTTAGCATCGGAGGCCCAAGGGCCATTATCCAACCATCCTCGTGGTAGAGGTGTGCTGACGCCTGATCCGGTCCCCTGGGAGGACAGGGGAAGCCTCATCAGCAGCCTGTTTCCAGGCCTGTTTCCAAGGAAACTCGGATCCGGGCCAGCACATCTGAGCCTGCCTGCCTCCTCTCCTCTGATGGGTGGACAGAACTCCGGCCTCCCGCTCATCTTCCCACCTCCAGCCTCCGCTCTCCAGGCCAGGCCCCATGCTGCAGCCAGAGCAAAACTTGCGAAGCCTTCATCCAGCCAGGCCTCTCCCAGATCACCACCCACCTGTCAGGATAAGGTCCCACCCCCGCCCCCCTCCCCTCCATCCAGGCCAAGCCACAGACAGGTCCCCAAATCGCCATGCCCCCCTCACCCTCTGCACAGTCCGTCCATCGGGAACAGCCTCTGTACCCTTCATCTGGCTAACTTCTCACCCTTCTGGTCTGAGCTCACCACCTTCCCCACACCTCCAGACCGGGTTAAGCAGGAGCCTCCCCCTGGTTCTCCCTGCCCAGCCCCAGCAAATCTTAGCTTGGGTCACGCTCTTGTCCAATGGCTATGTCCCCTGACAGAATGTCACCTCCAGGAAGATGAAGATTTTTGCCTGTTTGATTCATTTCTGAATCCCCAGATCCTAAAGCAGAGTCTGGAGCACAACAGGTGCACACACACACACACACACACACACACAATTGTTGTATGCATGCATGCCGAAATGAATGCATGAATGACCAAGTTAGGGGAAAGCCTGGATCAGCTGGCATCATGGCTGCCCCAAGGGCAGTGGGCTCCAGCACTAGCCCCAGGGGGAGGAGGAGGAGAGGGGGTACAGTAGGGAAAGGAGGAAATAAAGAGTTTACAAAGCACCTACTGTGCATCAGGCACTTTCTCGTGCCAATGAGAAGACCCATTCTACAGATGAGGAAACTGAGTCCCCTTCATTCACTCCACAAACCAATCCTGGGAGTCTCCAGACTTTGGGTTGGGAGCTGGGGTGACAGAAGAGAACAAGGCAGGCTTGCACCCTGGGTTTTCCAGGCGGATGGGGGAGGCGGACCCCACAGGGAGTGGAGCAGAATGAACCAGAATGAGAGCCTCCGCACCCCACACCACCAGCGCAGCCAGCGGCGGGCACCCCCACAAGAGAGCTTGTTTAAAGGGTACATTCTTGTCTGCATCCCCCCGTCCTGGGTGTTCCGCCACAAGAATGAGTTCCGATGTGCCAGGCTCTCATCTGATCACTTGACACGGAGGAGCGGGTTGGATTGTTACGGGCCCTCTGAGGGCGGCGTGTGGTTGCTCCCATCACAGGGAGGAGCAACCCCAGGCCCAGAGAGGATAAGTGCTTTGCCCAGGGACACGCCGAGCAAACCCAGGAAAGTAACATGATGAAATCACACACATGGTCAGGCACGCCAAATTCGGGATGAAGTCAGCTCTGGAAGGGGGGCAGGGCACGCACAGGGTCTTCCGTGGTTTCTGCCACGTTTTCTTTCTCGGAGCGGGAACGCAGCACTCAGGTATGTTGACAATGGTCCATGCAGCCGCATTACGCAGAGTGACTAACAGTGGACATCCGGCGGGCTTTGCCCCGGCTCTGCGTGACTGGGGCCTGAAGCTGGCTCAGCGTGGGGGCCCCGCCCACCTAGTCCCCGCCCTCGCCTCCCCCCACCTAGTCCCCGCCCCCGCCTCCCCCCGCCCCCCAACCAGCCCTCCCGGCTCTCAGTGACGCAGCTGTGGTGGCATTTGGCAACCCTGGCTGCCCACAGTTACGACAGCCCCGCATCTGCCAGCTGGGGGCGGGGAACCCGGGACCTGCCCCTGCCTCTGCCGCTTGCCGCCTCCTCCCAGAAGCCCCCTCCCAGGAGCCCAGACACCCTGTCTGCAGCCCTTCCCGCTCTCCCTTTCCCCATAGCGCTTTCCACCACCAACATCACCACTGTTTGCAGCCACCAGAAAGTCAGGGTCCCCAGGGCAGGAATTGTGTCTGTGTTGGTCATGCTCTGTCCCCAAACCAGCCTGCAATCAGAGCCCGGTAAGCATTTGCTGAATAAACGAATGAAAAGCTGGATAAGTAAACTGCAAGCCCTCCCTATCTTCTTTCTTCCTTCTCTTCCTTCTTTCCGCAGAGAGTGATTAACCCCTGCTGTGGGCCAGGTCCTGTGCCGGGTGTAGGCGCACACTGCGCGGGGCACAGGCAGAGCTCCCCCGTCCTTGGGAAGCTCGTGTTCTAGAGAAGACGATGCTCGTCAGCAATGCAGTCACCGCTCAAACGAAATGCAGAAGTGCAGCTGTGGACGAGGAGGAGACAGGTTCCCGGCAAGGTGCACCTGCAGCGGCGGGGGAGGGGCGTCTGGGGTGGGGGAGTGTCTCCCTGACGCGGGGCCCCTGCAGGGGCTGGTTCACGTGTGGATGGCGCACCTACTCGTTGCCAGGTAAAGCCGGGAGAGCATGGGAGTGGGCAGGGAAGGGTTATAGGAGAGGAAAGCCTTGGGCCCCTGAGCAAGAGTGTCAGGGCCTGACCTCGACCTCCCAGCCTGGAAGGGTCCCTGAGGAAGTGGCGCCTGAGCAGCCTCCGCTAGTGGCTGAGGAAGAACATTCCCTCGGGGCACCAGCTGGTGCAGAGGCAGGAAGGCTGCCCCACCCCGGGGAGGCTGGCCTGGCTGGCGGTTCTGCCTGGGAAGGCCTCTCTCTGGCCTCACTTTCTCCTTTGTGCAAAGGGACTGGGGCCCCCCACCCCTTCAGGAATGCTGGAAGGTTCTCTGGGAGACTTTTAGGAGCAGGGCAAGACCATTGATTTAAATCCTGCAGGGTGGGTTGCTTTTTCCGTCCTCCGTCCTCCCCACTGGGCCCAGCACAGCCCGCGCACAGTAGGAGCACAGGCAGTGTCCGGGGATTTAATGAGCCGGCAGGTCTCAGTTTCTCCATCTGTGTGATGGGGATGACACTGGTGTGACCATGGGTTGGGACCGAACTGCTCTCCACACATTAGTGTTGACTCCTCACCCCACCTTCCCTTGCTCGGACAGGCCTCTGGGGAAAACCCCGAGTCCTGGAGAACGACCCTCTCTGCGGCTGGGGCAGAAGGACGGGGACGGAGGACCAAACAGTCCTCTAGCTCCAGACTTTGAGGCTGGACCCTGAGGTGCCCACCAGGAAGTGACAAGCGGCCTCCTGTACAATGGAAGGAAACTGAGGTACGAGAACACAATGGTGCAGTCACCTCTGACGCTTACCCAGCTCGCACTCGGAGCCAGGCGCCGTGCGAAGGCCTCAGCCCTGCATCGTGCCCTTTGGTCCTCTCCACGCCATCATGGCAGGAAGTGAATACCATCGCCGCCACCTGACATGTGGGGGGCAAGTCGGACCCCACCACCGGGGAACAGGGCACCTGGGACGAGAAGGCAGGTCTGGCTCCAGAAGCCAGACTCATAAGCTTGGCACTTCCTGCAGGGAAGTGGGGGTGGCGGTGGGAGGGAAGGGGTGAGAGACGCTGGTTGAGACAAAGATAAGCCCTTATCTGGGGGACAGAGAGCTGTGGAATAAATACTTGTGAGAATGAGGGGTACCTGGGTCGCCTGGCTGGCTCGGTCGGTAGAGCACGCAACTCTTGACCCTGGAGTTGTAGGTTCCAGCCCCACGTTGGGCAAAAAGATTACTTAAATAAATAAATAAAATCTTAAAAAAAAAAAAAAAAAAGGAATGTAGGGTCTCCCAGGTCAGTTCTTCCTACCTTAGACTGCCCAGGGCAGCTTGGAGAAGTCCCCGTCTCCAGCCTGACCCAGCAATCACAGGATTCGGCTTCATTCATTCAGTCTGTCAGTCTGTCGGTCTGTCAGTCAGCCAGTCAACAGGAAACAGAAGAGAGGAAGAAAGGAGACCAAACATATCCACGTAAATAAAAAACGGGTTGAGTGGCTCTATTAGAAAACATAGACTGTTACATTGGATCAGAAATTAAAATTCATTCATTTATTTATGGGACAAATATCTGTTAAATGTCTAAAGTATTTTAGGTCCTATTTTAGATTCTAATGATAGAACTTAAAAATAAAATCTCTGTTAAAGAAGGGGAAATAGGGGCGCCTGGTTGGCTCAGAGAGGTAGGCCTCTGCCTTCGGCTCAGGTCGTGGTCTCAGGGTCTTGGGATTGAGCCCTGCATTGGGCTCTCTGCTCGACAGGGAGCCTGTTTCTCCCTCTCTCTCCGCCTGCTTGTGATCTCTCTCTCTCTCTCTCTCTCTGTGTCAAATGAATAAATAAAATCTTTAAAAAAAAAAAAAGAAGGGGAAATATGGGGGCGCCTGGGTGGCTCAGTGGGTTAAAGCCTCTGCCTTCGGCTCGGGTCATGATCTTGGGGTACTAGGATAGAGCTCCGTGTCATCGGGCTCTCTGCTCAGCAGGGAGCCTGCTTCCCTTCCTCTCTCTCTGCCTGCCTCTCTGCCTACTTGTGATCTCTGTCAGTAAGATGAATAAATTAAAAAATCTTAAAAATAAAAAATAAAAATAAAAGGGAAATGTAGGGAAAAGAGAATTCAGGGAGAGAGACCTGTAGGTGCAAAGGCCCTGAGGCTGGAGTGAGCTGGGAGAACAGAGGAGCAAAAGGGGCCAGGTTGGAGAACAGCGCTAGTGAGCGAGCGTGGTTGGGGTGTGGCAGGAAAGGCCAGCAGGGCCAAGTACCCGAAAGCGTAAGAAAGGGCAGTGGCTGCGGTCAGCTCACCAGCACCAGGGAGGGGGAGAGGCAGAAGGGCTGGATCCTGTTTACATAGAGCAGAAGGTCAGTGACCAGCCACACTAGCCGGACTCCTGACCCTCTCCAGCCATGGAGCCAAGAAGGCCCAGCACAGCCTCTCCTCTGGGAAGACCTAGCACGAACTGAAGGTCTACTGGGTGCCAGGCCCTGTCATTAGGAGTTTACATGCTGAATTAGCTCAAAAGTCCTGCCGCCAGGTTAGTTTTCTCCCATTTTGCAGAAGAGAAAACTGAGCCTCAGAGAGGAAGAGTAACCTGACTGAGGCCACACAGTGAGTGACGGGGCCAGGATTTGAACTCAGGGTGTCCGACACTATCACATGCCTTCCTGACATTGCACAGCCACTTCTTAGGAAATGGCAGGGGGGAGCCCTCCGCTGGCTGTGTCCTTGTATGGGTCCCCTGACCTCTACTGCCTCAGCTCCCCATCTGGGAAACCGAATCAGGTCAGTGTCAGGACCTTGATGACTCCCTCTCTCGGGGAAGTGGCGTTCCCAAAGCGCTGAGCTGGCATTCCCCATTCTACCCTTGCAATGACTCCACTTGACAGAAGAGGCAACTGAGGCTCAGAAGGGGGAAGTGATTCTCCAAGGTCATGACCTTGTGCTCTCTGAGAGCCCGGACTTTGGCCGAGTCTACTCATTGGATGGTAAGAAAGGGACACTCGGGGTGTCTGGGTGGCTCAGTTGGTTGAGTGTCTGCCTTCAGCTCAGGTCATGATCCCAGGGTCCTGGGATCAAGTCCCACATCAGGCTCCTTGCTCAGTGGGGAGTCTGCATAAAATCTTAAAAAAGAAGAAGAAGGAGACTCCCAAGGATGCAGGTACTTTGGGGCGGCGTGGGGGGACAGGGGCAAGGACAGACAATGAGGGAGAAAAACCTGGAAGCCAGGACATTAGCCTCCAGCCTCTGCCCCCCAACTGCATGCTGGCGGAAGGTGGGGGCTTGGCCCCTCAGTCCGAGTTATTGCCTGAGAGCGAGGAGGGGCCATGGGAAGTCTCCCCACAGCTTCTCACTCAGGTCTTGCCCAAGTCCTGCCCAAACCAATACGAAATGCCAGGCGGTGCCCCCACCCCCACCCCACTGGGGCCATGGGAAGGCTCTTCAGCACCAGACCAGCCTCGGTGGGAATCTAGGCCCTATAGGGGCCTGCATGGCCTTGGACAAGACCCTCCCCCTCTGTAGTCAGAGTCTCTGCCATCTCCTGACCATGAGACCTCAGGGAGGTAGCTGAAGCCCAGCTCCCTCTCCTGTAAAATGGGGGGACAGTGCACACTGTGCCTGCTCCCTCAACAGAAGCATTATTACCCTAGGCAGGGGCATGACGGGGAAGGCTGGCCTTCAGAGAGATCCCCGGCCGGCACTCTGGGAAGGATGTCCTGGCTTCCTTGGACGCAGGACCAGTCCAGGTACCTCTCTGCACCTCGCTTTCCCACTCTCTAAGAGCTGGGACACTGGGACCTGGACATTGCAGGGATAGAATGACAGAAAGGATCACGGGGTAAGCAGCCGTGGAAGAAGGGCGAGTAAGGAAGACTCAGGACAGGGACGGACGCAAAGACTCGGGGTCTGCAGAATGTGGCCTCCTTGCGCTGCACTTTTCTTTCCTAGTGATGAAGGGCAGGCCAGAAGAGGTCAGCTGGGACCAGTGGACAGGACTGGGCCCCATCTCTTGAGGGCTTGCAGAGCACTAACAGGGAACAGGGAGAAACAGGCCTAGGGCAGGGGTGAAGGTGAGTGTCATCTCTCCCTGGTCCTTGCAGGCAGAGAGCAGGTGCTTTCAGGTGCCAAGCCTACGAGTAATCCTCACTCCTCCCCAGAGCCTGGCTCCAGACCCCAGCCCAGAGCCTTCTCAGCAAGCTGAGACTCCATGGATTTACTAGAGACTGGTAGCTCCGAGAGGCACAGCAGCTTGCCTGAGGTCACACAGCACAGCTGCCACTACTTTTTCAGCCTCCCCCCACTTCCCTGCCGGGAGACCATGGGAGACCCAAGTATGAACTGGGAAAGAAGCCACCTGCCCATTCTATGCTGGGGTCGGGAGAGCCCCGGACCCTATAGAGACTTGGGGGAACTAAAGTACCAGGGAGGGTCCTCTGGCTTTGAGGCATCAAGTGTGCAATGGGCCTCTCTGTTTGGACCTGCTCGCCTCCCAGTGCAGACAGGTCCTGGAACAGAGCCTGGAAATGAGCTCAAGCTCCCTCATGCCATCTTACCACAGACACTAAATTGCTTCTCAGAGTGCGGTTTCTTCGTTGGAAAGTATAATAGAAGACGTGGTAAAGTTGAGAGATGCTGAATGTAAAGCCAGGGTCCAGAACACAGCCCAGAAAACCAGGCTTGTTGTTTGGAATAGATTAGTTATTTAATCCCTCTCAGCCTCAGTTTCCTCATCTGTGAAATGGGTGTACCGGCCCCCTCCTCTACGGACAATCCCACTGAGGATTCCGAGAGTAGCCCCTAGAAAGCACTTCCTATGTGCCTGGCTTTTTTCTTCCACTTCTATTCCAACACCCATTACAGTGCTTGGCACATAGTAGGTGCTCAATGCGCCTTAGCTGCCAATACTGCTGTTACCACGGCCCTGTCTTTCCCACTCCCCAGCTGTCTGAGATCTTGGGCAACTCACCAATTTACTGCCTTGCTGGATTTCACTTTCCTCCTTCGTATATTGACATAACAATAGAGCATACTTCCCGGAGCTGGGTGAACACTCATTCAAGCATTCCACAAATACTTATTAAGCACCTACTGTTTTAGGAACCCCCGGGGGTGGGTGGGGTGCAGCTAGGAACAAAACAGAAAAAAACAAAACAAAAAAAAAACAAACAATAACAGCCCAGCCCTTAGGAAGCTGATAATTGTGGGGGAGACAGACAGAGTCCGTCTGTATTTTATACAGCGCATGTTAAGACCCGAGAAAAGCAGTCCTAGTCCTGTCCGTGGGAGGAGGAGTATAGAGAACTTTTATGCGGTGTGGCCCCTGCTGAGAGTGTGATGGGGAGGGCTGCACTGGGCAGAGGGAGGCCGTATTGGCCATCTGGTCCTGGAGCCCCCCCACCCCAGGGCCCTGAGGCCTGGGAAGGGCTGCTTCCCCCCAGGGCCTTGGACTTCAGGCTTTGGGCTGGACCAACCTCCACCTGGCCTGGAAATCCTCACCTCCAGGGCATCTCTGTGCCCAGACCTGTGCAGAAGAGCCGCCGAGGTGCCTGGACTGGGACTTTCTGCTCGCCGGACCTCTGTCAGTCCTGCTGCCTGCGGATACCGAATTATCATTAGATAAGCAATCAACTCTAATTACAAATTATAATTTAGGTAATATAACTCCACAGCAGAAAACGTCATGAGCCCCATTTGAGGGCCGAGGACAGTCTGGTGGGATGGGGTGGGGGTCACTGTTTGAGGTCACCCAGTGGCGGCACTGGGATTGGAACTCCCAGACCTGCGGTTCCAGAAGCTAAACTCTTGTCAAAGCTGGAGGATGAAAGGACCTGTCCAGAGGTTCCACTAAGCCCCCTTGTGAGGTAGGTGGGGAAAAGGGGGCTTGGGCAGGCTCAGGAAGCTGCCACCAGCCCCACAGAGACCCCAGAGCTAGTCCGAGAGGCCCCTTCCCACGAGCTGGGGGCTCTGGGCCCTGCAGGAAGTGGCCAGGGCTCGGATAGGCAGCTTTGATCTGCTTTACGAGCCGTGGCTGTTTATGGAGGCCCAGGCCCCCGGCCCCTGCCACCCGGGACTGGGTCTCGTCACCGGCACTCGCGATATTAGCCGTCCCGGGAGAGTCTGCTGCCCCAGGGGCTTGGCCCCATTTCCTCCAGCCTGGCCCTTGCCCTGCCCCCTGGCCTCAGCCCCTGGGAACAGGGCAGGAGGGTCCCCCCAGGCCAGATGCCCTCACGGAGGGGCCTCCTTGCAGCTCCTCTGTAAATGCAGAGCCAGCTCGGCCCCAGGGGAAGGAGGAAGGAGGTCTGCCTGGCGGTGGCAGCTGCTGGGAGCCCACTCCCCAACTCTTCCCGGCTGTTGCGGCCCCGCCTCCAGGTCGCTCTGTGTCACCTCCGCAAAGATGTCTCCCTGACCTCCTGCCCTTGTCCCCCTTTAGCACCTTTGTTTAATTCTTCATCGCCTGTACCACTGTCTGGAATTTTTGGGCTCACTCTTTTTCCCATGGGTTGTCTGCCTTCTTCCTGCAACAGGAGCCTTGCTGGTCCCCAGGGCCTGGCATGATTCTAGCACATAGTAGGTGCCCAGTAAATGTTTCTTGAGAGAAACAATGAAATGGAAGAATGATATAATCTTTGTCGGGGGGTATCTGTTAGTAGCTGAGCCCCCAAAACATTTCTCAGAGAACCCCCGCCAAGCCCCAAGCCTCACATGTGCCTGGAAAATTCACAGAAGGGAGTTGCAGCCCCAATTTGTGGATAAGGAAACAGGTTCAGAGAAATGAAGTGATTGCCCAGTGTCCCCAGCCTGAAGGGGTAGGACTGGAATTCCACCCCAGGAGGGTCCCTCCACCCCCCTCACCCAGGGCCCGGCTCAGGCCTGTGATGGGTCCTGACAAGCAGCAGCCGGGGACAGGTGTCTGACCAGCCAGGCCGGTTCCAGGGCATGTTTGGGGGGTACTCCCTGCCCTACCCCTCCCTCCTGCCGGGTAATGCTGTGGGATGACAGTGGACACCTGCTCCCACACCTGCCCCTGCCTCCTCACCCTCATTCAGGCCCTGAGGGGCCCCCGCCACCCACAAGGCCACAATAGACAGTTTGTCCTCGGAGACCCCCAGGATGCCTACTCCCCACCCCCTCGGCTCCCTGCCTGTGCTCTATGACCTGGGGCAGGTGCACCCTGCTTGGGCTTGGCGGGGGAGGGGGGGCAGCAGCAGGCCGGGGTCTTCATCCTTCCTCATAGACACCATTGGCTGTGGCCTCCCCACTCACCCCAGGCAGCTGGGGAACCTCCGGCCCGGGGGCTGGGGGAGGGGAACATGGGGGCACCTGCTGGGGGTGGACTGGTTCCAGTTTTTACAGAATTTACTAGGCTTCCCAGCAACCCTGGAGGCTGTTGCTGTGGTCATCCCCTAATGTAGCTGAAGTGATAGAGACCTGGGGACAGAGAGGGCAAGGCACTTGCCTAGGTCACACAGCAGGCAGAACCAGTACCTGAGTGTTTTTTCCTATTCCTTCAACTTATCCCTCTTTGTGCCATCAATGTCACTATAGACTTTGCTGAAAACCTACTGTGTGCCAGGCATTTAATCAGGCCCGAATTCACTGAAAACACATATTTAGCAGGTAGATTTACTGAGCAGATCACTTCATTGTCAAAACGACTCACGAGGTCATTTCTCAGAGTGTGCCCCTTGCACAGATGAGGAAACTGGCTCAGAGAGAAGTGACTTGTCTGAGGACTCTGAGATAGGTCAGGACATTTGTAATTTACTCAGTGAAGATTTACTGAGCACCTACTATGTGCCAGGCAGAAGCAGATGAGCAGGAATCAAACAGACACACTCAGCTTTTATGACTTTCATAGCCCCAGGTAGAGACAGACACAGAAACATTCAAGAAGTGATATGCACCAAACTTTGCAGACAGGTCTGAATCTGGGTTGTCACTTGCTAGCTGTGTGACCTCCGGCAAATCACTTAACCTCTCTGTGCCTATTTCCTCATGTATAAAATGGGAGGTAAAAACGACACTACCTCACAGGGTTCTTAGCATAGGGAAATTGTTCTCTAAAGGTATTCTTTTCTGTTCTTTCATTGTACAAAAACTTATCAAGTGCCTGCTATGTACCAGACTCTAACCTGGGAGCTATGGACACAGAGAGACCAAGATGATATAGTCATTGCTCTTGTGGGGGGTCTGGGTGGAACTCAAACCTCCTGCCTCCCAGGCCAACAGCCACAGAACGGCTTCTAGCCCCACCCTCTCTTCCAGGAAGCCTTCCGTAATGACCCTGCCCTTTGGGAACTCTGGGCCTCTGTAGGCTGACTGGACTGACACTGACTCCCTCCATCCGGGCGCCCAGAGCCACTCCCCTGAGCTGGCGCCCATCTTTGGATGGAGGCGGAAACTTAGGCACTGGCAGGATGTTTTATCCATTAAGATCCCGGCAGACGCCAGGAGATGGGCGGAATGGAGGTAGGGTGAGAAATGACTTTTGCAGGCAGGACAGAGCCTTCTCTCTCTCTGTCCAGGTCTGGCTCTTCCCCAGAGTCCGAGGTCTCTACTTCGTGGGTCCTCCCCCAGCCCAGGTCACAGGAAAATTGAATGCAAGGAGTCCTGGGACTTCTCTAGGGATAGAGCAAGCATCCAGCTTCTGGCCGCAGCCAGCAGGCTGAGGCCACAAACTGGGGACCCTTGGACCCAGCCACACCCACAGAAGGACAGAGGAGTCATTTTGGCCCCCACAGCATTTAAAGCAACTGGAATTCCTTGCTGACAGTTTTCCATCAAAATCCAGACTTCCCATGTTCCCAGGGCAATGGGCCCCCTTTCCTATATGACAGTGAATCCCTGCCCACCACAGTCCCCACCAAACCCTATATAGCCCGGTGTCTGCTCACTGAAGTACGTGCCTGGCATCTGTAGGCAAGTGGAGTCATCTATCTGCCCCACGAGGGAAAGAAGACCAAGTGTGACATTTCAGGCAGTGGTCAGGGGAGGAAGGGTTTGCGCTCCCCAAAGCAGTCCCTGGAGGCACCAGAATTTGCAACCCCTGCTGGGAAAGAACAGCCCTCTGATCTTTCCAGGCACTGCTGAGCCCAGGGCCTTTCTCTAGCCAGGGCCCCCATGTGTGAGTGTGTGCAGAGCCTGGGGCTTCTTCTAAGTGGGTTTGTGAGCTCAGTTTGCACATTTTGGAGAGGGGTGTGTGTCTGTGGGCACAGAAAACTTGGTGGCTTCAAATCTTGGCTCTTTCATTTCCTGGCTGGGTGGTCCTGGGCAAGGGCCTCCCCTCTCTGGGCCCCGTTTTCTTATCTGTCAAATGAACCTAGGGCTGGTGCCAGAGAGGAGGAAGAGGGCTTTACTCTTTGATGTAAAGCCAAGTGCATGACATGTCCCAAAGGGCAAGGAGACCAAGGACCAGAGAGGTGGAGCCTATGGCCCGGAGCCCCTGGCCAGGAAGCACGGAAGGAAGATTTGAACCCTGGGCTCCCGGCTCTTGGGGCCACGTGCTGACTCCCCCAACACGCAGATTCGAATGTGGCTCCTAGTACAATTCTCGCTCGTCTCATTTCATCGTTGCTATCAAGTGTGAGGGGTACTCATCACTCACCTCTGCCCCCCAGATCTGTCTTCTGCCACGGAAGCCAGCGCCACCGGTCTGGGTGTGTCTGCAGGAAGAGTCCTCCCCTGCCCTCACACCCAGGGGACCACATCACAATCAGAGGAACACAGACACTCCTACGACATTCGCACACGCATATACACCCCCAAGCACACAGCAGACACACACAACACTCTCAACACACACAATAACACTCAGCGCACGTCTCCAGGCCCCTGACACAAACACCAGACCTAGGACACACATTGACATACACATATGCAATCACATGAAATCTCAGACACACAACACACACACACACACACACTCACGGCATACACCCACAGGCACTGACAAACACGGAAGCACACACAGCTCCAAATCAGACACATAGCACACACGCACAGACGGACACAGAGAGACACGAACACCGCACACAGACACACATTCCACGCGGACCTGCCGGTTGAAGCTGCTCCAGCTGGCTTGCACCGCGACACCGTGACCTTGAACGATGACCAGCCTGCCCATCTGAGATCACTCACATCCCTCCCTGCTCCCAGCTCCGCCAGCCGTAGCTATTCAGGCTGGGCTTGCGATTTATCAAAAAAAAAAAAAAAAAAAAAAAAAAAATCGTTTCCTACCTAACAGCAGCATAAACCTGTCCCCTAAGTCCCTTAGCTCCACGCACAGTGAGTGGCCCCAGGTACCTCCAGTGGGCGGGGCCTGAACAAACCACCCAGGAATAAAGCCTGGCTCTGCCCATCCTGCCGCTTACTTCCCTGTGCCTCAGCTTTCCCATCTGTGAAATGGAGGCAGTCACAGATGTAAGAATCAGTGAGCTGCTCCAGTACAGCTCAGTCCTCATCATTCTAGGAGCAGGTATTAATTCCCTCCCCAGAGGCAGCTGGCGTTCCCAGTTTGCTGGCCACATTTCTGGGATCCTCCATCTGGGCTTCCCCTGTTGGACTTCCAGCTCCCCGGGGACAGCGACCGTGTCTGCCTCCTCGTTGTGGCAGCTGAGTAGATGCTGGTGGAATGAATGAATCCATGAATGAAAGAAGGAAGGAAAGAATGAACCGGTCCCTGGCCTTGCTACAGCTGGCCTCGGTCCAGAGGGCAGAGGGAAGACTTGTGCAAGATCAGGTCCTAAACGGGCAAGGCTTGGATCAAAATGCCTGCAGATTCATTTCAGGTGGTGAGGTTTGCTGCTCTACGCGGTGCAAAGGCAAAGACATTCTTGGAAATCCTTCAATTGCTCACAGTGCTCTGAAGACTTCCCCACCCCGTGTCTTCTACTGTCCCCTTGGTATCTGCTCCAGCACTCCCTGGCCTCCTGGTTGTCCTTTGAACACATCAGGCACAGTCCTGCCTCAGGGCATTTGCACTTGCTGTTCCCTCTGCCTGGAATGCCCTTCCTGACCCTCAGATAACTGCTTGACTCTGTTTCCCCATCTGTGTCATGGGCAACATAACATTTGTGTTGAGGAGGAACGAGCTAGTCCTGAAAAGACTCCGGAAAGGGGACAGGCTGTCAGTGTATACTGCTAGTGTTGGAACTGGGTGTTATTTCCTTTCCCAGAGGGAATAACTCCTGCTTCCTGTCTCTGCTCGAATGTCACGTTCTCCATGAGGCTACTCCTGACCCCACTCCACCCATGGCTGAAAGTAGCCCACCCCACCCCACGCAGTTCTAGTCTATGGTCTGTCTTCTGCCCACTACTCTCCACAGCTCTCATGGCCTTCTGACATTCTTCTTTTATTTGTTGCTAGTCTCCCTGTGAACTCCTGAAAGCAGGAGTCTTGCTTTAGACAATGTTGTAACTTCAGCACCTAGAACACTGCCTGGCACATAGTAGGTTCTCAATAAATATCTGCTGAATGCATCCATAAAGAAACACAAGAGCATAGAAAGGAGTGGAAAGCTCTAGAACAGACCAGAACACACGATAGAACAGGAACAAATCCATGGAATGGACATGATATGCCATGGCAACCCAACATGGCCCAGCGAAGCTGGGACAAGCCTCAAGGCCTCAGTGGAACCTGGTGGAAGCCCCAGGTTCCCTCCTGGAAGAACCCCCACCTAAAACTATGACCCAGGTCCCAGTGGGCCCCATCAACAGGTGTCTAAGGGCTGCATCTGGACTGGGGGGGGGTGTCTTTCTATGCCACCTCCCTCCAGCTACCCTCGTCCGTGGGCTTTTCCACCCACTTGGTCTCTGTTCCTGTCCAGCCGGACAGGTCAGGGGTGATTTCTGGTCTGGGTGCTGGGGCACTGGCTCCTGTCTGGGGTGATTCCTGCTGAGTCACTGGCTGAGGCTCTGAACAGGATCCCATGGGCCTAATCGTGCTGGGGGTGGGGGACCATGGCCAGAGGGATGAGACACTAAGTCTATGTGAAGGGTGGGTGCTGGGCTGGTCACAGCCTGCTTCTCCCCCTCACAGCTGGCTTCTGCTTCACCACTCCCCACTGCGTGGCCCCCTCCCAGGCCTGACCAAGGCCCTGGCTAGCCTGCTGGTTATGAAAGAGAAGAAAAGAAGTCTTCCCCTCCACCTAGAAGCCCTCCATGGGGGAAGGCTAGCTAGTGAGAAGTTGTTCCCTACCCGACACAGATTCAGGCCTGAACTTGGAAGCCTTCATTCACTTGGTGGTGGGGTGCTCGCCCAAAAATTGGGCCTCTTGTCAGGGTAGAGGTGAGGTAAGGGGGTCCTGCCTATCTGCCTAGAGGATTGAGGTCCTGACTCCAATATGAGATTATTTTGGCACCTTTCTCCCTAACCCTCACCACAGTCCATAACTAAGATAGGGCAACCCCCCCCCCCCACCAAATCTATCTAGATTCTGACCATGTCTCACCATCTCCATTGTCCCTCTACTCAGGACCCTCCTCAGGGGCTCCCACCTGTGGAACAAAAGCCAAATCCTTATTGTGGTCTGCTTGATCAGCCCACCCCCTCCCCTCAATGACCTTATCCTACCTCATCTACTCTGCTCCAGCTACACTGGTTTCTTTGCTGTTCCTTGATTATGCCAACCATATTCCTGCCTCAGGACCTTTGCACTTGCTGTTCCCTTTACCTGAAACTCTTTCCCTAAATATTCACATGCCCCCACTCCCACCCTTACTGCCTTCAAATCTTTGCTTGGCATCACTTCCTGAGAGACATCTTCCTTCAACTCTTGCCCAACATGAAGACCACTCTCTCTGGCCTTCTGGTTCTCCCAGCTATGCTTAATTCTTCCCTCCTCACCCTTACCATCACACGTTGTATGAAGTATTCATTGGTGCTTGTCTATCTCCCTTGGTATAATGACAGCTCCACAAGGGCACGGAGATTATCTGCTCTGTTCACTCTTTTATCCCATGTGCCCAGAGCAAGGTCTGGTCCACAACAGGTGCTCAATATACTTTGGGGAGATAAATGAATAAGTGGTTGAGCTGAGAACTTGGGAAGGGGAGTAGAAAGAGCACATTTTAAAGCCCAGGTGTTTAGGGAGAGCCTCTCTGAGGAGGTGATATTTAAGCTGAAGCCTGAGGTTGAAAAGCGTGAACCCCTCCAAGTGTGCATGTTCGAGGCAGAAAAGATGGCAAGTGCAAAGGCCCTGAGGCTGGAACCTAATCAACAAAGTCAAGAAATAGAGACAGTCATGAAGCTGAGTGTAGTATGTGTGTATACCGGGGGTGGAGTGCCATTCAGCAAGTTTGGGTGTTGATGTTGCTGCCTATAACCAGCGGGCGCAAGAGTCCCATTCTGACAACCCAAGACTCCTTTAGTATCTGTCTCATTCCTGCCTGATCGGTTTTCTGTCTGATCCTCCCAACAGCGGCCACAACTGGGATCTCAGCTCTCCACCCACTGCCCCCCCCTTCCTCCACCCACCTCCCCCCTTTCCCGCCGGGTGCTGCTGGCAGAACGGGAAACTGTGACTCAGGAGTCTGGAAGACAAGGGGCCTCCCTCCTCCTTCCCTCCCTCCACATCCGGGCAGGCAGGCGTCTGGGCGGGTGGCCGGGCAGGAGCCAGGCTTGGCTGACACCAAGGACCCTCCCACCTGACGTTCAGCTGGGCTCAGGCCAAAGGTGTCCTCCCCTGGGCAGGGCGCACACTCCACGTGGACTCCTGCTGGCAGCAGAGGTGGGACCACGCAACCCGGCCGACCGCTAGTAGTGATTATCCCCACTCTCTCGGGGAGGAAACTGAGGTCCAGAGAAGCTGTTACACCTGCCCGGGTCACACGGCAGACCTGGCACCGTGCGGATATGGTGACAGCCATGGCAGTGCCCACTTGGCAAGTCCAAGGCTGCCGGCAGGCTGGGTGGAGCCGAGCCTTCAGCAGTGGAGACAGACCGCGGGCTTCCCCAGGCCCCTCCCAGGCAGGGCTGCTGACCCGGCTTCGCATGGCAATGTCCCCCAACCTCAGAGCAGGGGTCTCCCTTCTCTTACTAACCCACCAACCCACCCACACTCACCAAGAAACAACTGGACCAAGAGTCCAGGAAGGAAAACAAATGAGGTGCCTTCACCCCCTCCCCCATTTCCTCCATCAGCAACCTCCTGCCCATCAGGCAGTGACCTCAGCCAGACAAGGTCACGTAATTTTGCAGAACACGAAACATTTTCCTGGCCTCCTCTGAGAAAGCCTCCTGGTGGTTCAGGGTATGGGCTCTGACTGGATCCTGACTGTCTGGGTTCCAACCCCAGCTCAGCCACTGCTCAGCTGTTCAATCCTGGCGCAAGTGTTTTTAACCTCTCTGGGCCTCAGTTTCTCCATCTGTAGAGTGGGGCTTATAATACTTTGCAGGGTTGTTTGGCATCTTGAACGAACCAGTGCACACAGCAAGTGGTCAGCAAGTGTTCCCAGGGTTCTCCGCATTTGCAAGTCTGAGTCCCTGCCGAGTGGAGCAAAGCGGCTTGGGCACCCCACCCCGTGCCCACACTGAAAGCTCATCTGCGAAACTCCTCAGTCACCCCGTCCCTCCCGCTGGAGTCACATGTCCAAGTTCGATGTCTATTCTCTGACGTCCACTTAACAAGCCATAGTTATTATTCTTTCTGGCCTAAAATACAGTGCGGTTTGGGGAAATTAATGGACCCAGGCTATTTTCCCTTCTGATGAGGTGGCATCCCTAGCATTTCTGGGAAACGAGGCACTGTGTTTCCATCCGAAACATCCAGGGTCACTGTGGACATGAGACTTTGAGGTGGATGCCACTTCCAGCCTTGGCTGCCCCCGGCCTGTGCCAACCCCCGCCCCAAGCCCGACTGGAGAGGAAATTCTGGGAGTCCCCGACTCCCTGCTGTCCCCCTAGCACCCCCTAAACCAAGAGCATGAGATCTCACAGCTGGAAAACACCCTCCCCTCGTGTCAAAAAAAAACCATAATGATAACAGCAGAAACCGACTATTCATTTCACCCTTACAAACACCATTGGAGCGAGTTTCTCTCCTTAGCACCGTTTAAGGGGGAGACAGAGGCAGGAGAGGTGAATCAGTTTGCCTGAAGTCACACAAGCAGGAAAGAGCAAGGGAGATTGAAACCCAAGTGAGTCTGGCGGAGAAACGCTGCATTTTACCTTGTTCCTCAGCTTCCTCTGTACAGATACGGAAGACCCCTTGTTCTCATGCTCCCTCCCTCTCCCATTTCAGCTTTGGTCTCAAGGGCATTTGGAATCCAACAAACCCAACTTCGTTAATTCTCACCAGTGTGACCTTGGCTCACGAATTCTACTTTCTGAGCCTCAGTTTCCTTATCTGCAGAATGGGTGGGGGGAGGGCGATGCAAAGCCTTCTTCATGAGTTGGTGGGGAGAATTTGCAAAGGTCGTGGACACTGGAAAACGTGCTGAGCTGGCATTTCCTCAATAAATTAAACATCGAATGATCACATGACCCAGCCACCCCACTCCCAGGTGTACACCCCAATGCACTAAAAACAGATGTTCAGACAAAAACTCACACAGAATTGTTCATAGTAGCACCATTCACAGTAGACACAGTGGAAACAAACGTCCATCAGCTGATGAATGAATTAAAAAATGTGGTATATCCATACAATAGACTATTATTCAGCAATAAAAAGGAACAGAGCTCAGACGCATGTTGCAACATGGTTGGGCTTGTGAAAGAAGCCAGACACAAAAAGCCACACACTTGTGATTCCATGAACGTGAAATTCCCAAAGGAGGCAAATCCGTAAAGATAGAAAGTAGGTTAGTGGTTTCCAGAGGCTACAGGGAGGGGGGAATGGGGAGTGACTGTTTAATGGGTACAGAGTTTCCTTTCGGAGTGATGGGAATGTTCTGGAACTGGATAGTTGTGGTTGCACAACACTGTGAGTGTACTCAATGCCACTGAATTGCACACGTCAAAACGGTCCGTTTTCTGTGTACTTTGCCATAATTTTGAAAAAGTGCTTAGCACAGTGCTTGGCGGACAGCAAGCATCCAGTGAAAGTCAGCCATGATTATTAACGTTATTTCAGGAGAATCTCGTTGGACTCAGGGCTTGGGTTCCAGCGTTGGCGCGTGAGACCAAAATCGAGTCAAAGCCACAATCCGCAAAACACAGGACCTATTTTCCCTGCTGTCTGTCAAGGGCACCCATGCTTGGGTCCCTGTGGCCACATTTTCCATTCCACGTGGCGGTCAGTAGGTGACTCTGGGTCCCTCTGCCCAGCTGACATTGCAATTATGGGAAAAGAAAGACAATACATCCCATACGCCCAATACACAGAGACTGTGATACCATACCACGTAGCAATGAGTGTTAGGAAGGCCGAAAAGGGACAAATTCAGCCAGGGTCGCCAGGGAAGCTTTCTTGGAGGAGGTGACTCACAGAACCGAGAGAAGCTCCAGCTGTGGAGGCTTCACACGCAGCCCCCTCAGCCCCACCAGGCTCTCCCTGATTCACGGAATTCCAGCAACACCTTCTCTTATTGTCCAGCTTGCTTTGTGCCCAGGGCCTTTGCACTTGTTGACCACTTTACCTGGAGCACTTTCCCCATATCTGCCCCAGACAAGCTGCTTATCAGCTGACTTCTCATAGGTCGCTTCATCCGGGAAGCCTTCCTGGACTGCCCTGTCCTCAGGGGCCCCTGAAATCACACTTCATCACCACCCCCTGCTTTATTTCCATCTTAGTACTTTTCCCACTTGAAATGATCTTCTTTACATGCCCATTGTCTATGTCCCCTACGAAACCAGCAGCTCCACGAGAGCAAGGCTTTTTGTCTGCCTTGTTTTCTGGTGTATCCCCCCCGTGCCCCCTGCCTGGCAACCAGCAGATGCTCCAGAAATATCTGTGGGAGTAAAGCACAATAAATGAACGATGAGGGGCGCCTGAGTGGCTCAGTGGGTCAAAGCCTCTGCTTTCGGCTCAGGTCATGATCCCAAGGTCCTGGGATTGAGCCCCGCATCGGGCTCTCTGCTCGGGAGGGAGCCTGCTTCCCTTCCTCTCTCTCTGCCTGCCTCTCTGCCTACTTGTGATCTCAATCTCTCAAGTAAATAAAATCTTAAAAAAAAAAAAAAAATGAACGATGAATGTGTGAGAGAATGAGTGAATGAATGTGTCTTTGCAGCGGGGTTGGGGCTCAGCCGAGAAAAGCCAAGAATTCCCCAAGGGCACACAGAGGGGAAGAGGGCTCAGTCCAGGGACCCCTCTCCGTCCAGGCCACACCTAGGTTATCTGTGAGGGGCTCGTCAATGAGGGGCTGCGGCCAAGCTCTTCCTGGTGACCCCAGGCCCGTCTGTTTCCCTCCCTGTGGACATCCCTTCTGCTCACACATCTTGGGGGTCCTGTCCCCCCAGCTCTGTGGCCCACATCCTGCTTGTGACAGCCTCCGGCACTGGGCGACCCACGGGGACTTCCCCGACAGGTGACGGCTAGGGCAAGGGGAAGGCGCGAGGCAGCTGCCAGGCCAACCCAGTGTTCCTAAGACTGCCATCTGGAAATTGAGTAGAGGGTGAGCATGTCCATGTCATCGCGGCTCTGCCAGAGGCTCTCTCCTAAGCATGGGAGGCCCCACCCAGCCCTCTGTCAGAACGCCCAGCCCAAGTGACCCTGGGCAGGTGGACACATCTCTCTGAGCCTCTGTTTCCTTGTAGGTGAACGTGGGTGATCATTCTCACCTCACAGGACTGCGCGAGAGAGAACCGGGGCAGTGCGAACAAGATGCCTCCCACGGGGCCCGCCATAGGATATATGACACTAACAGAGTTTTTTAAAGATTTATTTACTTATTTATTTGACACAGAGAGAAAAATCACAAGTAGACAGAGAGACAGACGGGGGGGGGGGGGGAGCAGGCTCCCTGCTGAGCCTGGAGCCTGATGTGGGGCTCGATCCCAGGACCCCGGGATCATGACCTGAACCAAAGGCAGACACCTAACCAACTGAGCCACCCAAGCACCCACCCTACACTAACAGATACTACATAGGATACATTTATACTAAAAAAATTGTTACTTGTCTCAAATTCAAATTTAAGTGGGCACTCTGGGTCATTGTTCTTGATCTTGCTTTTGTGCTTGCTAAATCTGTTCTTTATGGTTGAACGTACAGTTCAAAATCTCCTGCCTCTGAGAACATTCTTGCTCCTGTCTCAGGCTCAGGAGGGGGGAAGCCAAGGCTTGCAGAGGGAAGTGACTCACCCAAGGCCCTCCAGGCCTGCTACAGGCCTCTGAGGCCAGGCCCAGCCCGTCCTCACTCCCAGGAAGCTCCTGTTCTCCATACAATAAAACCCACCCCAGCTGGACCCGGGGGACCCCTCCGGATCTCAGAACAGCCCGCCGCTCTAGGACAGCTGCTCGAGCATGGTGCCAGTGAGGAAACAGGCTCCGAAAGGTGATGTGACTAACCCAAGCTGACAGGGGCACTTCCTGGACGCTGCTTCTCATCCTGGGGCAGAGTCTGAGGCCCAAGGGCTACAGCTGGCAGAGCTCCAGGCTTGACTCTAACTGGTGAGTCCCACGGCCTCAGGCCCGCTCCCCCGCCCCCACTCAGCCATCGCTGGACAAGAACCCGATGAGGAATTACTCAGCCCCAGCCTAACTTCATGAAAGAAGTTCCTCCCCCTGGCAGCCTTCCCACGATCTCCAGCCCCACGGCCGGGAACTGCCTCCCCTGAGGCCTGCTCACCTCCTGGCAGCGCCAGCAGATGTGGAAACCCGGGCTGGGCTCTGAGCTGGCAGATAGTGGGTGGTGGGCGGGGCTTGTGCCAGACACGCCCCGCCCAGGCGGCCCGCTCTGCACTTGGTTCTGTCATTCAACAGCCATCCACAGAGGTCTGTTCCCGGGCTGGGCCGCAGGCCCCTCTCTTGTGTTGGTTGCAGGGAAGACTGGGTCAGATGGGGAGTTTTTAAAAAGCCCAACCCACAGCTAGGCACTTCTTCTCCTCTGAGCACCTGCTATGTGCTTAGCCCCAGGCAGAGCCCTTTCTGTCTTAAGAGGGAGACAGGATCACCCAGGAAACCAGAATGAAGAGACAAGGCAGTCGATTGAACTGGCTAACAACCATGGCATGTGTGCTGTAGTTCTAGAAGTCGCTCGTGTCGTGCTCATAATGACCCAGCGCGGCTTGGCTGTGATGATCTCTGTCACCCAGAGTGGGAAGAGAGGACCGAGGCTGGGTCATGAGGATTAGCACTGGCCTTCGTACTGCCCACATTTAGGGAGAATGAGCAATGACAGATACACACCAGAAGCATACACCGGGCACTGGGGACACGATAGTGAAGAAAATAGAGCTAAAATTCTATATGGTCCTGGGGAAAGCCAGATGCCTGGGGAGAGGTCCCAGCTCCGCCCCCTACCAGCTGTGTGGCCTGGGGGCAAGTAACTTGACCACTCTGAGCCCCAGTTTTATTTTCTGAAAAGTAATAACAGTTTCCACCTCATGGAAGCCTGAGAATTTAACACATTCCTCCACATCAAGTGCCCAGCACAGAGCCTGGTATACACTCACAGCTCAACACTACTGAGGATTCCTCTTCTCAGCTGAGTAAACCAAGGCTCAGAGAAGTTATGACACCCGCCGCTCATGAAAAACTAGTCAAGGTGGAACCTGACTCCAGCCAAAGGACAGAGAGGTCCCCTTCTTCAGGAAGCCCTCCTCGGTCTACACCAGCTCAGAGGGTTCCAGCCCTGCAACCTCTGTCCTGCTCCTGGCACAGCCTTTAATGTCAGTCTTCAAGGCCCCACGAGGACACCCTCACACAGTGTCCTGCAGATCACCCGCATCCATTCTGCCCTCAGTGTTGCCTCCATGGGCCCCGCCCCCCGTGGGCAAACATGCTCGCGTCCATGCAGGGCCCAGAGGTCTGCATTTTGGTTAAGGGTTGCTGACGGCTGCGGTGCCTGTGGCCTCGTGCAGCCCCCTAGGCCTGGAGCAGGGCTGAGACGGAGGTCACCGAGGCACAGGTAAGAGCACGGCCAGGTGGGAGGTGGGCTGGAGAAAGCAGTGTTTTATCTCTGACTCAAGGGAGCTGGGGAGGAGGCGGGAGGCTGAAGCGAAGGAAGGAAAGAAAGGAGGGAGGGAGAGAGGACAAAAGAAAGAGAAAAAAGGAAAAGAATTCTCATCTGGCCCACGCTTGCCCAAACCAGGTTCGGGGCCAGACCACAGGGCTCTCATTTCGCCCCTGGTTTTTCTGCCAGAGGCAGGAAGCACTCTCCCCAGGGATGGTTCAAACACTCGGCTGGGTGAGACTTCAGGCAGGGGGAGGGGCTGACACCAAAGGGCTCTGTGGAGTCTATGGGGTCAGGGCGCAGCCGCTGGCGCCAGTCCGCCTGGGTTCAAATCCCCACTCTGCCCCTTCTCGGCTGTGCGACCCTGGATTTGGTCTCAGTTTCTCACCCACAAAGCAGGAACCAGCACGGTGCCCAGGCAGGGCTGCATCTAGGCATTTAGAGGCCACCGCCAGGACTCGCTTTCTGTCCATTTTTGCTGGTTCCTCTCAGTCAGACTCCCCTCACTCACTGAGGCAAGATGAAAGCCACACTCCAGGCTGCTGCCCAACCAGCCACCCCAACAGAAAGCAGGGGCTTCCTTCCTTATGACTCCAGCTAAAATCCCAGGCCAACTTCTCATTGGCTGAGAAGATGCGGCGCTCTAATTGGTCAGTGCTGGGTCACATGCCCTCCCCCCCACCCCCAGAATGGAGTTAGCTCTACCCAGACCCCCTGGACTAAGGATCAGAGGAGAGGAGTGGGTGCTGGTGAGGAACCAACCTTTGAGGATGCTTGGAGGGGTGAACAGACTGGGGCAAGGCTCCCTAGAGATGACCACACTCCCCTCCTCCCCCCCACCCCTCTCCCATCTCAACCTCCAAGAGAGGAAAAGTACCAGGATGATTTATACGACATTGCAATAAGAACATTCAATTCCTCACCTGTCTCCCTGTCTCACCCCCGACCCCACCCCCACATCTCCTGGGGCCCTGAGAGGTCCAGGGACTTGCCCAGGGCCACACAGCAGGGAGAGGCAGCCAAGCTCTGGACCTCACTGGCACTACGTGAGTCCATTCAGGCTGGAGGCAGGGCTGGTTCCTCCTGCCAGTGGGGCCTGGGCAAGGGTGGAGGGAGCCAGGCGTCCAGAGAAGGTGGTCAGAGGAGGTGGCTCTACGGACAGGAGGCCTGGGTCTGGCCCCAACTCTGCCCCTTAAATCCATGTGACCCCAGGAAGGAGTGAGTGTTTTTCGCTCACTAGGTCTCATCTGCAAAATGGCCCTAAGCCTGGGAGCTACGCATGGGGTTGTCAAGGAGCTCCCAGAAGCCTCCGTGAGCTCACAATGAGCACTTAAGGAGAAGCTGTGCCACACGGCTCAGGGCCCCACGCCTGGCCAGCATGGCCAAGGGCTGACTGTGGCAGTGAACACTCTGCCCAGACTAACCCAGTCTCCTCAGAGACCATGGGGAGGGAGGTAAGGGCTGTTGTTACTCCCTTAGCTTTACAGAGGAGAAACAGAAGCCCAGAGAGACCTGCCTCGCCAGAGGTCACACAGAGGAGGGGGGGTGGGGATCAGAACCCAGGCCAGTAGGGTTCCAGAACCCATCTCGTAGCCACTCTCCTGCATCTCGCACGTGGGCAAGGCTAGCCGTGGGGACTTACTGCTGTCCTCACGGTTGGGATCTGCCCAGCTTTCTGGAGTTAGGGTTCTGCCCTAAGTTGGGAAGTAGGGTAGGCCCGAACTTCCCAGAATCTCATCCTAAATGGCCACCCTGTTATGACCCTGCTGGAGAAACTGAGGCACAGAGGGTGTGTGCAGTGCTCTAGGGTGCACAGTCCGGGGGTTAGCTATGGCTTCTCAGGGCAGCGTCCTCACCCAGCTGGCATCTCCGGGACCAGCCCCCAACACACAACGTGCACACACATCCACACACACACACACGCATACACACGCTCCCCCGTGGGGCAGGGGCTGCTCTCCCTGCATGTCCCCCCCACCCCACGGCTCCGTGCTGGCTGCGGGACATTTGTTACTGTGTCAGCTCCAGCCCCCGCCCTGATGGGGGGCCAGCAGGCAGGGGGCTTCCTGGCGGCTGTGGGAGGGAGGAATGCGCCCCCACCCCCAGCCCCATATGGCCTCCATCCCGGCCCATCTGCTTCCCATTGCCTGACGCGGCCACTGCGGGGCCGACGGAGCCCGCCCGCAGGGGTGTGAAGTTTATGTGGCCAGGCCCGGAGCCGGCGGTGACAGGGCCACACACGCTCACACAGACACACATCGGACACACACCCCACCCCGCTGCGCCAGTCCTGATGTGTGTGCATACATGGCCACCCTTCCGTCTGCCCCCAAATCCACCCAAGTTCTCACACCCACACCAGCACCAAAGATTCCCGACCTGAACACAGACTGCATCAGAATACACTCCCCACCAAACCTTGACACACACACACACACACACTCAACAGTCCCTTCCCAGAATGGACCCCCCACACACAAATAAACTCACTCACAAATACACACACAGACTCACGCATCCAATCACACCAGACTCCTCCAGCGGCTTGCAAACAGCCACATCTTCCTGAAACGTGCCCCCCACAAACACACACACACACACACACACACACCCCTGCCACCCCACCCAGATGACACAAACTCAAAACGGTAACTTACACGCAGTCCCAGATCCAAGAGAGGCTGCCAGGTCCAGAATAGAGCTCCCCTAGTCTCAGAGCCTCGTTCCCACCCCCGCAACCTACCCCGTCTCCCTCAGCCCCCAAGGACATCGGACACTTGCTGTCCTGCCCCCTTCCCTCCTAAAGGCCAACAGCAAAAGGCCAAGGAGCCCCAGGGACCGGCAGTCACTGCTGAATCTGGACTCAGACCCACAGGATTCTGCATCCAGAGCCGCCTTTAGAACACCTGAGGGGGTCCCTCCTGACTTGCCTAGGCTCTGGGACATCTAGACTATGCTGGAGAGACCTTGTCACTCACCACCGGGGCCCCACAGGGCAATCCAGAAACCCATGAACTTGGACTGGGGAAGAAAGGTACATCTTGATTTTCACTAACCTCCAGCTGAAATCTGGCATTTCCTTTCCCTGCGGGCAGACAAGGGAAATGAACCGCGCCAGCAGTAGTTGGACTGGGACTTCGTCAGTCAGAAGTCACGGGCACTTCCATGAACCTTTATAGCCTCACAGAAATAGAGTCCATTCTTTTCCCGACTTCAAAATTACTGTAGTTATTAGTTAGGCCCGATGCCAGGTCTTGCCATTAAATGCATTAACGAAGAAACGCAGCCGTCCCTATAGCAAGCATTTCGCTATTAAATATCTAAATAAACCTAGCTCGATAGAACTGGTTTTCTTTTCATTCTAAACACTTTATAAATTTAAATCTAGATTTATAAACATGAAAGGGGGTCCACAGCACAAAAGCAAATTAGACGCCTTGAACAAAACCCATACTATATTATTTCACATTTTTCCTATTATGATACCTTTTATAGGACAATGAGGTTCGCTCACTTGCCCAGGATCACACAGCTCCAAGTGGCTGGGCTCCTATTTGAACCCTGGAAGGTTGGCTCACCCTTGAGCTCTACACTAGCCTGTCTGTGGAAACCTTAGACCTCTGCCCCACCCCTAGGAAGGGAATCCCAGGGCCTAGGAGGCCCCACCATACGCACCTCCCAGCAGGGCAACCCAAGGCAGATCCACCCGACTGCCCCAGCCAGGAGGGAGCCAAGCGAGCTGCGTTGTAAACGTGTGAGGTGTGAGATTTCTCACCAGTGGCCATGACAGAGTAGGCTCCCAGCTCCCAGGCCCGACTGCCCTGCTGGGGCTGCTTCCCACTGTGGGGCCCCTGGAGGAAGGAACAGCCAGTGGGCCCTAGAGCTCTCTGTCCCCTGCCCCGCTATTGACCTGATCTTCTGTCTGCTTGTCTGTAGCTCAGGAAACTGTCCCCTACAAGCCAGAAACAGAACCAGCAGAAACAAAGAGGAGGCTTTCTTTGTCCTCCATTGCCTGGCTCTGCCCGGTCATTCACTCATCCCTCAGTCATTTATTGAGCACCTACTGTGTGCCAGGCTGGGTGCAGAGGCTACAGCTGTGAACAAAGTCCCCATCCTCATCAAGATCAAGGGCAAGTGGAGAATGCAGATGAAAAACATGAACAAAAAAAGTATATAAATATAATGAAAAGAAAGAAATCAGGGCCAGGGCAAAGACAAAGGCCCAGGCTGGGAGTGTGTTTAGACAGTGGTCTGGGAGGGCCTCTCTGAGCAGCTGACCTTTGAGGAGAGGCCTGGAAGAAGTCAGGGAAAGAGGGGGTGGTGACACCAGGGGGAAGACCTGGGGTGGAGGGAGGAGCCAGTGTGGGCTGCTGTCTGGCTGCCTTCAGCCTTGCTTTCTGCCTTCTTTGAGTCAGTGTGAAGTTGGGCCTCCACCAACCGTCTCTCCAAGTTCCCCACCCCTGGTCACCAGCCTCCCCTTGTTCTGTATATCTTCCTTTCCTCCCTCCCTCTCTCTCTTTCCAGCCCAAGAACGCAGGGGGTGAACTATATCCGCTCCTGCACACACTCGTTCTCGTCTTTCCAGGGGATCCCTCGGTCACCCCCACTGGGGCAAGCCCAAGAGTCCAGAGGCCGGCGGTCCTGCGCCCCGCTCTCCCCCAGCACACGGCTCGGTGCCTGGCCCAGGCCCACTTCACAGATGAGAAAACAGGTCCTGAGACACGCTGGCTGACTCGGGACTCCCACGGCAGCGCTGGGGCTGGCCACTCGGCTCGGTCCCTCTCCGGGTCTTGATCCATAACCTTGACCTCGTGGCCTTGTCTTCAGGGACTGTCAGGATTTCAAGTCTGACTCAGGCCTCACCGCAGGCGGTGGGGACCGGCCTGGCCGCCCTCTCCTGAGTATCTGGGCCTCGACCTTGCCGCTGATGAACTCGTCACGTGAACAGTCTCCATACGCGCCTAGCTTTGTCCCGGGCTTCCCACGTGCCGGCCAGCACCTCGCGCAGGTCAGCGCATTCGATCCTCCCCCTCCCGCAGTCGGGGCGGGGTTGGGGGGCGGGGGTCGGGCCCATTTCACCACGGGGTCAGGGAGGCTTCAGGAGAGAGCCTGGGGCGCGCAGGGATGGGCCCAGCCGCTGGCGCCCCCTCCCTGCCGTCCACCCCCCCTCACCTCCCCACCTGCCAACCTCGGGGCGGCGCGAGGTCCCGCGGGCAGGCGGCCGGGGCTGGGGGGGGGGGGTGCCGAGAATGCGCGGGGCGGGGTGGGGGCGCCCGCGGAGCCGGCTCACGTTTCCGGTCGGCCGCAGCCCCCCGCCGCCCCCTGGCCGCTGCCGCCGCCGCCGCCGCCGGCCCCCTCATTAAGGCGCCTTGCCTTCCACCTCCGAATTTTCCACGCAGGGTTAGCCTGGCGACGCGCTGTCTGCGGGCCCCATAAAGGCCGCCGTGAGCTGCATTCGTCTCGCTGGGGGCCGGCGGGGAGGGGGCCGCGGCCTGGAGGGGCGCCCGCCTGCGAGGCCGCGGGCGGGGCGGCCGGGCGCGCTGGGGCAGAAGGGGCCCCTCCCGGGACTGGACGCGCCCCAGAGGTCCACCTTCATAAACATGCATTTGAAATAACAGCCGCACCATCGGCCGGCGTCCAGCCCTCCTGGAAGGGTCCAGCCCTCCTGGAAGGTGCGGGGAGAACCGCGGAGGCCAAGAGACCCTTCCAGCAAACTCCTGGGGGAAAAGCTCCTCCGAAACCCACACCCGCTTGGTGACGGCAAACCAGGCTGGGCAGTTAAAATAACTGTCCCGCGGTCGCACAGGGAGGGGGTGGCATCACTCTGAGGCATGTGGGCGGAGCTCCCGCTTCTCTGGCACCTACTAGGTGCAGGGCACTGGCCTAGACATGGTGATGGGGCGGCCCACAGACTTCCCTGCCCTCCTGTGGCTGGTGTTCCAGCGGGGGAGCCAGACACAGGCAAATAAACACCTAAGGGAAAGTGTCAGGTGGTGGTGAGTGCTGTGGAGGGAAAGAAAGCAGGAAAGGCGGGTGAGGAGTGAAAGTGGGGAGGGGGCAATGATGTGGTCATAGGGTGGTCAGAAAAGGTCTCTGTGAAGGTTGGAGTCATGTGGGCATCTAAAGGAAGGGTGTTCCAGGGGCAGCATCTGACTCTTGGTTTCAGCTCAGGTCATGGTCTTGGGTTTGAGCCCCCTGGAGATTCCCGCCCAGGGGTCTGCTTGAAATTCTCTCTCCCCACCCCCCGCCCCTCCCTCTTCTCTGTCTCTCTAAAATAAATAAATAAATCCTAAATAAGTAAGTAAGTAAGTAAATAAATAAATAAAGGAAGGGTGTTCCAGGTGACAGAAACAGCCTGTGCAAAGGCCCTGAGGCAGGAGCCTGCTTAGTCAGCATTTGTTAATCACTTTCTAGAGTTCTCTCTTGGATTATTTTTTCCCATTCTTTTCCTCCACTCTGTCAGTCTAGGAATCTGTACAATTTCCCCCCCTCCAGCTGAGGACATTGAGGCTCAGAGAGGTTAAGAGACCTATTGAGGTCCCTCAGCAGGTGGTAGTCAAGCTGGGATTTGAACCAATCAATCCCTTGCACTCATAATGATGGGGTCCATTGATGGGACATGGGCAAGGCCAGGTCCAATTCCCTGTCTTTTAGCACAGGGACTGGCCAGGGCAGCAGGGGAGGGACAAAGGGAAGAAATTCAGGTCAGTACCCACCCTGCACCAAGTAGCGGTGGGATTCCTCACGGTGGCCCATTTCTATGTGAAGATGCTCACAGCAAAAGTCATACCAAGTCCGCTCAGAGGACGGCCACGTGTGCACCGCCGGCAGGGGGTGCTTATAGCTTCTGTGACCTGGGAGGGAATCTAGAGGACAAAAGGACAAAACACCCGGTAAGGGAACCTGTCTGTGTATCTCTGGGTTTGTTTCAAGGACACTCTCCCACATGTCGCTTACACACATGGCAGCCATAGAGGAGTAGGGTGTCCTGGGAGCTGGGGGCTTCTTGGGCATGGCTCACCTGAGGACACTGGGGTCCCGTCTGGCTCCTCTATGCAGGGCCCCCCCAGCCCTGACTCCCCCCTGCCCCCACCCCCCCGCCAGCCTCGTGCAGCTTCTTGCTCTCTGCTCCAAGCATCTCAGAACCCAGAGGAGCTGCAGGGACCTCTGTCTATGTCACGTTGTCCTCCAAGATGCCACCAGATTTGTCACACTGTCCCCTCCACCACGCAGCCTCACATTTCCCTGTCCACACCAGACCCAACAGAGGACAGCAGCTGAGTCCCTTTGCTCCGGCCAGCTTCCCCCGGGCATTCTTCAGTGTCCCAGCGCCCCCAGCCCTGTACCTGTGGCTGTCCCCCTCCCACTGTGTCACCCAGCTGCTCTCCCACTGCACCCACCTCTCTTGTGACAGTCAGCCTCTCACCCACAGGAAACCTCTCCTAACCCACAGACCTCCCCAGCTTCCTCCCCAGGGTCTCCCATATCCTCACCGGTAGTGCTCCTCCAACCTCCCTGGCGCCCAGCGGCTCCCCGTGCTCCCAGCTTTCTCGGTCGCTGTCACACCACCTCTTGCCTGCCAGTGTTGCTCAGGGTTTAAACCATCTTTCCCTCCTCTTCTGGTTTCCCGCCGTCTCCCACTGCCCCTCTTCTGCGCCGGCCCCTCGCCCTGCCTCGACCTCCCTCTGCCATCATCCACTGCTGCTTTGGTCCTCCCTCTGCTGAGGCCAGGCTTCCCTCTGCGCCTTCCCAGGAAGCATGCGAAGGGCCTGGGCTCTCACTGTGTGCCCCTCTCTCTGTCCCCCTTCCCCTGCCTCCCTCTGGCCTGCCTTGTCCGCATCTCCTCTCGCATCCTTCCTGCTGGTCTCCCCTCTCCCTGAGCACCTCTCTGGTATTCTTTGAGTCCCCCACCCCCAGTACTTTCCATTTTCTTATTCCCTTCCCCCTCCAGATCCTGATCCAGACCCAGACCCAAATACATCCTTATTGTCTGCATTTATATTCTTCCTGGTCCCCCACGCACCTGTCTTTGACCTTTGTCCAGCCTTGCCCTGACATCACCCCTGCACCTGGCTCCTTTCGCCAGGGGCTGTGGCCCACCTGAGAGCCAGTCGTCCCCTCTGTTTCAGCCCTGCAGGGTCTTCCCCACTCTGTGCTGAGAGCCTTACGGATCCTACCCCTTCTGCGCTCTGTCCCTGGATTTGTCCACACAAACTATCAGCGCCGCCCCCCCATGTCCCCCCACATGAGGTCAGACACAGACCTCAGTAGGTCTCTTAACCTCTTGGAGCCTCAGTGTCCACAGCCATACCCACCTGCTCTGTGAGCTCTGCAGGACCCTGTCTACCCCCGGCCCCTACCTTTCCATCCCCTCTTCAGCCCTGTGTCTCACCAGCCACCCGTCCTACCCTGTGTATAAATTTTGCTAACATCCTCAGGGTTAAATCTGTTTTCTGGACTTGGGAGAAAAGGGGAGGTAGGATTCCATCAGACAGTTTGAAATGATCAGTCCAGGGGCGCCTGGGTGGCTCAGTGGGTTAAAGCCTCTGCCTTCGGCTCAGGTTATGGTCTCAGGGTCCTGGGATTGAGCCCCACATGGGGCTCTCTGCTCATCAGGGAGCCTGCTTCCTCCTCTCTCTCTGCCTGTCTCTCTGCCTACTTGTGATCTCTGTCTGTCAAATAAATAAATAAAATCTTAAAAACAAACAAAAAAAGAAATGATCAGTCCGTTTTATTATTATCTCCTTCTGATAGTCATCGGTTTAAAGTGTGAGCTCAAGGGTGCCTGGGGGGCTCAGCCGGTGAAGCGTCTGCATTGGGCTCAGGTCGTGATCTCAGGGTCCTGGAATGAACCCCTTATAGGGCTCCCTCCCTCTCCTCTCCTTCTGTCTTTACCCCTTCCCTTCCCCCTGCTTCTACTCTCTCTCTCTCTCTCAAATAATTTTTTTTAATCTTCTTTTTTAAGATTGTATTTATCTGACAGAGCAAGAGAGGGAGAGAGCACAAGCAGGGGGAGCAGCAGAGGGAGAGGGAGAAGCAGACTTCCTGCTGACAAGGAGCCCAGGGCCCGTCTTGAGCCCAGGACCCTGAGATCATGACCTGAGCAGAAGGCAGACACTTAACTGTCTGAGCCCCCCAGGCGCCCTAATAGCTAAAACCTTTTTTAGAAAAAAGTATGTACCTAAGACTCCCTTGTGATGTCCATTGTTCTGAAGTTTGATTCGTGTGGACAAAAAACATGTGGGTTCCTCATTTTCTCCAAATCTTCCTTCACTTTCTGAATAGGCCTAAGTAAAAGTAGACTTTTTTCCTAAAAGTCTCAGGGACCTAGAGGAAATTAAATAACTGAAAAATATTACATTCTTCAAGGTTATATTCTTAATATGAATTTTATTATTTGTTATGAAAGCTAGCAAACCACATAATGATACAAGTATTAGAATTAATTCTACTGCTCTGCTACTCATTATCATTTAATTATTTGGAAACATTTGCTCCAGAAAGTAAACTCTTGAGTTTCATCCAGAGTTATTGCTTTTATATTAAACATCTATTTGTTTTCTTAGATTTTATTTATTTGAACTTTCTTGTTTTTATACACTTGGCCACGTTCACAATAATTAAAATAGGACCATATTTGACTCCTTTATAATAAATTTATGTTTATATTTTAAGTGACTGTTGGGATTTCAACCAGGAGCCACAAGAAGATATTCGACTAGTCAGCTGTCAACCAGGATTTTGCCTGTATTTGATGATGACTTTAAAAAAAAATTTTTTTAAGATTTTTTTTTTTTAAGATTTTATTTATTTATTTTGACAGAGAGAAATCACAAGTAGATGGAGAGGCAGGAGAGAGAGAGAGAGAGGGAAGCAGGCTCCCTGCCGAGCAGAGAGCCCGATGCGGGGCTCGATCCCAGGACCCTGAGATCATGACCTGAGCCGAAGGCAGCGGCTTAACCCACTGAGCCACCCAGGCGCCCCTTTTTTTTAAGATTTTATTTGTTTTTTTTTTTTTTGAGAGAGAGGAAGATCACACGCATAAAGGTAGGGGCAGAGGGAGAAGGGGAATCTCAGCACAGAGACCAATGTGGGGCTTGAGCTCACCACCCTGAGATCATGACCCAAACTGAAATCAAGAGCCAGATGCTTAACTGACTGAGCCCCCCAGGCATCCCTTGATACGGACTTTTAGAAGCAACCAGTAATATGAAAACAGGCTTGGTTCATGTCCCTGTCCCTGACCTATCCCCAACGGTGACCTACCATGGTCACTATCACCAATGAGATGAAATATGTTCCCATATTGGCAGGTCCAGCCAAGAGCAGGAAGGACAAAAATAAATAAAATAATTCTTAAAGTCTTAAAATATATTTTGTCCTTACTTTACCAGATAGACATAGGTATAGCTCTCAGGGTTCTTGTTTCCATTTGGGTTATTTTAAGCAGGACTCGGTGGCACCTAACTTTGATCATCAGTCCCTCCTTTCATTAGTATTTTGGGTCCTGGGTGTCACCGCCTCCTGTGCCCCCTCAGCCCCCAGACAGCTGTTGGGGAGACATGGTGTTTCCCTTGCATGGTATCAAAGGCCAGACTCAGGTGTGGGGGCCTGGAGGAGGGAGGTGAAGTCATGAAGGACCCCGGTTCCTCCTCTGCCGAATGTGGTCATTAGCTCTGGTCGCGAAGAGCCGCTAAGAGGAGGAAGTAAGCTGATCCATGGGAGGGGACGGTGACACTGGTGCAGGGGCCGTCATCCCCCATCTGTTCAGACACAGACCTGCTTTCCCAGGCCCTCCAGCCGCAACCAGCCAAAAATCTGATATCCCATTAAACTGGTTCAATTTTTAGCTGGAAAAAACAAAAAGACAATAATACTTGGTTTTGCAGCCTTTACTCTGTGCTGAGCACTTCATGTACATTGTGTATTCACCCCCCTCCTCGGCCACTCTGCGGATGGGGAGACGTGGTGGAAGGTCCTGGCCTGGGGTCCTGCGGCCAGGGAGCAGCAGAGCTGAGCTTTGAACCTGACGCTTGCACTGGAAACCACACACAGACAACCATGGTGGTGAAAACGAGAGCAACACTTCCTGCGCATGGTAAGTGATGACTCTCTCTCGGGCCCAGGAGGGGCTCCTTAGCAGTCCCCATTAGAGGGAAGAGAAAGTGAGGCCATGCCCGTCAAGGCCAGGGGTAGAATTTCTCCATCGCTAGACTCTCTAATGACCCTCTCTCCACGCCCCCTGCTGCAGCCCCCTGAGTTGGGACAGGCAAGGTCTGTGGCCCAAAGTGAAGATTAGAAGAAACACGAAGCTCTCATAAACATCACTAAGACCATTGATTTTCCCAATGAAAAGTGGGCAAAGGATATGATCAGAAAAGAAATCCCCACAGACTAGGGAGAAAGTATCTGCAAAACGCATATCTGACTTAAAAAAAAAAAAATTGTATCCAGAATATACGAAGAACTCCTCCCTCCAAAAAAAAGACATCAATTAAGAAATGGACAAAAGATTTAAATATTGTGGGTATTCACTAAAATGCATGGATTGTAAATCAGCACGTGGAAACGTGTTCGGTATTGTTAGTCATTAGGAAAATGCCAGTTAAAACCACAATGAGAGAGGCACCTGAGTGGCTCAGTGGGTTAAAGCCTCTGCTTTCAGCTCAGGTCATGATCCCAGAGTCCTGGGATCGAGCCACACGTCGGGCTCTCTGCTCAGCGGGGAACCTGCTTCCCTTCCTCTCTTTCTGCCTGCCTCTGCCTACTTGTGACCTCTGTCTGTCAAATAAATAAAATCTTAAAAAAAAAACAAACACACAATGAGTTACCACTAAACACCCAATAGGACAGCTAAAATCTAAAAAACCGGCCACACCAAGTATGGGCGAGAGAGAAATGTGGAAGACCTAGAGCTCTCATGTGTGCATTGCTGGCCCGAGAGCAAAATGGTGCAGCCACTTTGGAAAATGGTTTGATGGTTTCTCAAAAAGTGAAGCATTTTCTTCTCA
The DNA here is from genome assembly GCF_030435805.1 of Mustela lutreola. NCBI lineage: Eukaryota > Metazoa > Chordata > Mammalia > Carnivora > Mustelidae > Mustela > Mustela lutreola. The sequence goes on from NC_081298.1 coordinate 11,097,959, forward strand.
CACAGTCCAGCAGCTGGATTCCTGCACACTGACCCGGAGGAAGGGAGACCCATGTCCACACAGAGACTTGCCCATGGATGCTTATAGCGGTTTTATTTGTCATCTCCCCAAACACGGAACAATCCAAACGTCCATCCAAAGGGCAGTGGTCTATCCCCGCACTGGCACCATAGGACGCAGCAGGAACAGGAACGACTGTTGATCCATTGCCGAACCTCCGTCATTACGCTGAGTGAAAGAAGCCAGACCGAAGAAAAGAGGACAGACCATACGATTCCATTTCTATAATTTCGGAAAAGGCAAACTAATCGGTAGTGACAGAAAGCAGATCCCTGGCTGCCTGGGGATGGGGGGAGTGGGAAGGAGGTAGGGAGGGAAGTCAAAGAGGAGGCGTAAGACTTTTGGGGGTGACGGATATGTTCACGGTCATAACCGTGCTAATTTCACTCGTGGGATATGTGCCAAAACTTGTCAGATGTTGACCTTTATATATGGACTTTACTGTATTCTGCCTTGAGGAAGCAGTTAAACACAGACACACGCACAGTGTGATACCACTTCTCACCTACTAGAAAGCCTAGAATAAAAACAAAAACAAAACCTGGGAATACCAAGTGCTGACAGAGATGTGGAGCAACGGGAACTCTCTCATACACTTCCTGGGGGGGTGGGGGAGGGGCGCAGCGTTGGGGGGGGGGGGCCGGGGGGCGTGGCACAGAGCTCCGGAAATCAGCTTGGCAGGATTTTCTTTTTATCAGGTCAGACGCATGCTTACACTACAACCCAACAATCCCATCTTAGGTATTTCTCCCAAAAGAAATGAGAATTTATGCTCACATAAAAATCTTCACGTGAATGCTGATAGCAGCTTTATTCATAATTGTAAAAAAAAAAAAAAAAAAAAAAAGGAAACAATGTTCATCCACTGCTGAATAAATAAACATACCGTGAAATAGGTAAACAACAGTGAAGTACTTCATTAGCCCTAAAAAGGAACACATTCCCTTTTTTTTTTTTTTTTTTTAAGATTTTACTTATTTATTTGACAGATCACAAGTAGGCTGAGGGACAGGCAGAGAAAGAGGGGGAAGCAGTCTCCCCACTGAGCAGAGAACCTGATGATCTGGGGCTCGATCCCAGGACCCTGAGATCTGACCTGAGCCAAAGGCTAAGGCTTTAACCCACTGAGCCACCCAGGTGCCCCAAGAAACACTTTTCTGATATGCTCCGCCATGCAGATGAACCCCGCAGATGAAAGAAGTTGGCTTCTTGGGGGACTGGAATGTTCTGTTTCTTATTTCCTGATCTGGACGCTGGTCCTCCAGGTGAATTCATTTTGAAAAAAGACATTGAGCTGAACTCTTCAGGTACATGCATCTGTTGGATTGTTATACTTTCCTTAACACTTAAAATAATAACAATTGCAAGAGTTCGGAAAGAAAAGTGTGACAAGCCAGTCTTCCTCCTGCCCCCGGACCCCAGCCTCCAGGCTCTTCCGCAGAGGACGCCAGACCCAGATGCTGGCATGTGTCTGTATTTACTCCTGAGATGTTCTAGAAAGGCCTCTACAGAGAGGAATTCTTCCCTGCCCCTTGGGTCCTGACTTTTTTTTTTTTTTTTTTTAAGATTTTATTTATTTACTTGAGAGAGAGACCGTGAGAGAGAGCATGAACCAGGAGAAGGTCAGAGAGAGAAGCAGACTCCCCATGGAGCCGGGAGTCCGATGCGGGACTCGATCCCGGGACTCCAGGATCATGACCCGAGCCGAAGGCAGTCGTCCAACCAACTGAGCCACCCAGGCGTCCCGGGTCCTGACTTTTTATTTTTATTTTTTCTAAAAAGCCTTTTTGAGGACAAAAGATTGGATGAGGACTATGCAGCCAGGCAGGGGTAAACTCGAATCCCTGCTCTGCCCTTATCACCTGGGGGTCACCTTGGGGAAACCACCTCCCTCTGGGAGTTGAGTCTCCTCCTCTGCAAAATGGGGATGTGAGAGTAAGAGGGTACGCATTTCCTGGAGGACTGGCTGTGGTGATGAGCTTCATTCCTGGGCCCTGGAACCGGTCACTCCACCTCAGTCAAGACCCCAGAGAGCCTCTGCCCTCCCACAGGCCTGGGAGAAGAGGGGGAGAGTGAGTGAGAGAACTCAGCCCTCCCTCCCTCCAGACTCCTCTGTGGCTCCCTAGTACTGTATTCTCCAGCAAGGCCATCCATAGCCTTCTTGAACTAATTCAGCAGCCACTCCCTGAGAGCCTGCTTTGTGCCAGGAGCGGCAGCTGGTCTGGGGTCTGTCGTTCAGTTACTGTGAGGCATCGGAGACCAGGACTCGGGCAACGTGGAGGCTGCGAAGGGACCGGTGGACATGGCTGGGAGAGGGTTGGGCGAGAAGAGAATTCTAGAGAAATCCATTTCACCATTTCCCTCCCTGTCTCCTCTCCAGAAGGCCCGATTTTGTCAACGGGCACCACTACCCACTGTCCTCCCCTTTCAGGGCTCAAGCCCACAGCTGGCTGTGCTAGAATCACCCCCCGCCCCCCGCCACCGCCCCCCACACCCCTGGCACAGGCACATGGACATCTCCCGCCCCTTCTTCCTCCTGACTCTCCAGCGGAAGCCACCGCCTGCAGGTGCCTCCTCTCTTGTCTCCCACTTCCTTTCGGTCCCCTCAGTCTATTTCCCACACACAGAAGAGTCACTCCTCTGTGTAAAATCCCCTGGCAGCTTCCCATGCCTAAGAATAAGATCCGAACACCTGGTCCCTCAGTGCCGTGTAGGCAGGCCGCTGCCAGCCTCTCCCACCCCAACCCCTTCCTCTCTCCCCTCCAGCCACACTGACCTCTGCTTGAACACACCAAGTACATTCTCACCTCAGGGCCTTTGCACTTGCCATTCCCTCTGCCTGTAGTCTCCTCCTCCTGCTCAATTCTCTCTGCCAGGCTAACTCCTCCTCCTTCACCAGCTTTGGGAAGGCTCACCAAATACCCCCCACATCCCAGACAGAGCTGGCACCCTGCAGTCTTGCCAGGCAACATCACCCCCTCCCTGGACTATCTGAGAACAGGGACTTGCTGTGTACTCGCTGCTGCCTTGCTGGTGCCTGGAACTGGGCCTGGCAGGCAGGAGGGGATGGGTGCACCGCGCGCTGAGTGCAGGAAGCACTGAGCTCCCATGGCAGGGTCTCCCGGCGGGGAGTCTCCTGACCTTCTGCAGACCTGCCCTTGGCCCAGAGCAGAGCCCCACGTGGGAGAGTGAGGACACCGTGGCTTCTCCTTCCCCGTGGGAAGTGGGTCCTGCCCGCAGAAGTCACCCTGACCCTGGAGCAGGGAAGACCCCGTTCCAATCCTGGTGTCTAAGAGTTAACCACATGGGCCCCAAATCGCTCTCCTTTGATTTCTCAAGAGAAAGAAAAACATCCCAGTTGGTACATTCCATGTGGCAGTCTCCTGTGGGTCGGTCCCATCTTGAGAAGACTGTCACACACGCTCAGCTGCTAAAATGGCTAAAATACACAATAACCCCCCCATGCCAACAAAGTGTGCAAGGGGGCAGGGCCGCGTCAACACTTGCAGAATGCTGGGGGTTGGGGGGGGGGCGCGCAGGCGCGTGTGCAGAAGTGTGCCCGGCAGCCCAACTCCCAAATCCATTGCCCCCCGTGTGGATGGATGAAACCGGGCGAGTCGGCCAGTGGCAAGTAATGGGCCACGGAAAGAACAGAGCGCGGCCATGCTACGTGGAGGGACCCCAAACACACGACACCGAGAGAAAGCCGCCCCAGAGGGGCACACAGGCCATGTGGGCTCACTTATAGGATTCCATGTGTGTCTGAAGCATCCAGAAGGGGCCAATCCTTACAAACAGAAAGCAGGAGAGTGGTCACCAGGGGCCGTGGGGAGGAGGAGAGGGGAGTGGCTGCTCCTGGGCATGAGGGTTCTTGATTCGTGATGAAACGCTCTGGAAGACACGGTGGGGATGGTTGCTCGATCCTGCGCACTTGCTAGAAACTGCTGAATTGTGCCCTTTAAGGGAAAGAAGCATATGGTACGTGAATTGTAGTTCAATCAAGGCATTGAAAAAATCCAAAGCCATCCCAAAGAAATCCCGTGGCCTCCCAGCTGTGTGTTCTGGGCAGGTCCCATGAGCTGCCTGAATTCTGTCTGTCTCTCTCCTGCTCAGGACCGACCCACCCCTGCGCAGACAGCCCTGCACAGTAAATACTCGGGCTTTCAGGGAGTGATAGCCTCTGGGGGCTGGACAATGCTGCCCAGGGACACGGAGGCTGAGGACAAAGCTCACAGCGGTGCCCACAAGGGGCCTCGAACAGCTCCCAGATGTCACCCCACAGCCCTCGGGAAAGAAACACGGTGGCTGTCTTCACCCTGGGATGTTGCCACCGCTTGAACGTCCTTCATCAGTGTGTGTGTGTGTGTGTGTGTGTGTGTGTGTGTGTGTGTGTTGTTTCTGTTTAGAAAGAAAACCACATGCACGTTCTAGAAAACTCCGAGATCTCTCAAGAAGGGAATTAAAACCCCAGCATCCGTGCCGTCCAGACAGAAGTCCCGTGGACCCCGCAGGGCACACATTTCCCTCTCCGAGAAGGCAACAGGGCATGAAATGGGAGGTAAAACTTGACAGAAATGCGATCGTACTATCTTTTCAGGCTGCCCTACAAGTTGCTACCTGTACTTATCAGCGCGTGTGGTACCTTTCAAGTCCCCATGGGAGTATCTGGTTTCTCCCTTAAAGGATTGATTGATTGATTGATTGTAAGTCAAGAGAGGCGCTTTGGAAGAAGCAATGATAGTGGAAGGACAAGTGAAAATTCTATCGAATGAAATATCCTCCTCCTCACTAGCACCTGAACCTACACCCAAAGAAAATCCCTATGAGCAGTGGGTATATTTCTTCCAGATCCTTCTTTTTTCTTTTCTTCTCTTTCCTGCCCTTCTTTCCTTCCTGCCACAAGCCCAGGAATGCCAGGATCTCCGAGAGCGACCACTAGCTAGGAGGGGCAAGGGAGGACTAGAACAGCCACACCGGGGATGCCCAGAGTGTGTCCAAGGCCCACGGCGCACAGGGAAATCGGACCAGGTGGGTGGTCCCACCCTCATGGAGCTCCTAGTCTGGAAGCCTCTCCCCTGGTCTGCAGGGGGCGCGCACCCCACCCCAGTACCGCTAATATCGCAACACACTTTTGGCTGCCTACTGGCTGGAGAAGGGTGTGTGGGGTTTTTTTTTAGAAGACTGGGAACAAAATGGGCCCCTCTGTGCCAGAGCTGCTGGGCAGGCCAAGATAAAGACTCAGACTCTGTTCTACTGCAATTTAAGAAGTTGTAATTACACCGACCCCAAAGGTAGAAGGAGCAAAATGACAACAATAAAAAAAGAAGTCAAAGTTCGACTCCTAGCTCGGCCACTTATTTGCTCTGTGACCCCGAGCCAGTTACTTAACCTCTCTGTGCCTTGGTTTTCTCTTTCTTGAGTCGGCTGTGTAAGTTTAATGAGTCAATCCATGTGAGGTGCTCGGCATGGTGCCCAGCACATAGAAAGTGCCCCATAAGTGTGGTGGCCATTCTGTATTTCTTAGGGGCACACATGCGTTCATTCACCATTCAGCGAAATTTTACCAAGTGTGCACCTTCTGCACAAGAGACACGAGGCGACAGCGATTGGACAGTGAGCAGAGCAGACAATGTTTCCACTTGCAGGGAGCAGACATTCTGGTGGGCAAGATGGTCAACACAGAAACTGTGAACAGTGAAAATATGGTTTGTCGGATGGTGACAAGTGCTTTGGAGAAAAACATCTCAACAGGGAAGACACTGGGTGCAAACCAGAGAGGGAGGGTTGGAGGAGCCAGTGTAGGGCTCTCTGAGGGAGGAGAGGAGGAGAGTGCAAAGGCCCTGAGGTGACAGAGGGCCGGGCAGAGTGGAGGGAGTGAGGGCATGGGGGAGGGGCTGAGGCAGAGGTGCCAGGGCCAGATGGAGTCAGCACCTGTGGGCCATGGGGAGGACTCTGGCTTTTCCTGTCGCTGAGATTAGAGCATGTGCACATGTAAATATGTTATTTTTTTATTTAGACAGATACAAACTGAACTTTTTGCACAGTAAAGGCACCGGGAAAAGGTATGCTAATCACATGTCAAATGAGCCTCAGATCTAACCATTCCTCTTTCTTTTAAATTAAAGAATAAACTCCTATAACATGTGACGTTAACAATCGGAAAAGCAAAGAGGAGCAGGAAGGACCCGGCTTCCCGCCTGCCAGAGTACCCCCATCCCAGCTCAAGGATCACCCATAAGTAACCGCTGGGTCCCTAATGGGGCCCAGATGTGTCCGAGGTGGCCCGGGCCCAGCCCTGCCTGCCTGGACACTGCATGGCCATTGGTTTATTTCCTGGACTTATTTTATAAAGAAGAGCCCAGGGGAGGATCGAATGGCCCCACCAGCCCCTGCTGGTTCCCACCCGATCTCTGGCAACCCTGCAGCTCGGAGCTGCGGCCCAGACACAGAGGGCAAGCTCTGCCCTACAGGAGAAAGCCAACCAGTGAAAACAGAAGAGCTAGAAAATCACCACTCGGCGGGCACCACAGTAGTAATTGATTTAGGTGAAAATCGCCAGTGAGGGCTAAGAGCCGTGGGTGGAAGTTTGAAGAGTAACAGGATATTCACATGGTCTCGGAATGTCTCTCCACAAGATACAGATTAAGTACAAAAGGGGAAAAAGAGGAACTTGATCCTGGCAGACAGCTCCTTAACCAAGTGGACCAAGCTGATGTCACCATTAATGGGGCAGGCGGACCTCATGGGCCTCAGGATACCTTGCACTAAGAAAGCCACAACGCCAGGTCTGTGGTTCTGCCAAGAGCGCACTGCCCAAGTGAAACGACTAGGAAGAGTCAGGAAAGTCTAAGTTGGGGGACATTCTAGCAGAGTTGCACAGCGGAAGCGTGCTGGGCCCATAAATTGGGGGACATTCTACAGAACACCTGGCCTGAACACTTGAGGAGCTTTGAAATCATGGAAGACCAAGAAAAGACCATTTATCCCAGAATAAAGGAGAATAAGGAGACAGGACAAGTGTGTGACCCTGGATCTCACTCCACCCCCAACGGGCTGTGGGGGGACGTCCCTGGGACGGGGGCAGAAACTTGATGATGTCTGTGCCTTAGACAATAGTGTAGCACCGAAGCTCGATTTCCTGATTTCCGCCATTGGAGTATTCTTGTAGGAGAGAATGTTCTTGTCCTTAAAAATCCATGCTTAAATGTGTACCAGTTCAGGGGACATCATGTCTGCAACTTACTCTCAAATGATTCCGAAGTAAATAGTGTGTCAGTACGTGTAACCGTGCACAGAGAGAAGACACAAGCAGGAGAAATGTTTGATATTTTCCAGAATCCATATGAAAGATCCCTGTTTGTTGTGCTTTTTTCCCAACTTTTCTGTCAGGTTAAATTATTTTAAAGTAAACATGTTTTAAAAATCTAAAACACTGGGCCTCGCCATAGAGCACACGATGCTTGATCTCCGGGATGTGAGTTCGAGCACCACACTGGACATAGTATGAGTAGTGTAGAGATTTCTTTTTTGAAAAAAGAAGTCGTTAAAATAATAATTTAAAAAAATCTAAAAAAACCGTCTCCCTGCTTCTTCTCCTTTGTCTCGGCAGCCCCATGCCTCCTCCTGTGACTCCCTAGAGAAATGCTTTAATATTTTATTGTAAATCCTTCCAGGGCTTCCATATGTAAATACAGACAGGAATGAAGAACATGGTTATTTCCACCCCTTCTTCTTCCCGCAAAAAGGAGCATGTGCTGTAGGTGATTTTTTTCGCTTAGCAGTGTGGCTAAGTGGGGACTGTTCCATATCAGGACATAGGGACCCTCTGATTCCTTTGATCCCTATCCCTACCTCAGCCCCTGGGAGCCAACATCCCTTTTTAATAGCCCTAAAGCCCATAAGCGCTCAGGTGTGCACCCCGGGCACTGTGCCTCTTGAATGAGCCTTTGGCCCCATAGCCTCCATCACCCTGAATCAGGCCAACATCTTTTCTGCTAGAGCCTCAGGGCTCCCAGTGTTTCTCGCCTCCCCTAACTCCACTAAGTGGGCTCTCCTCCAGGAGCCAGGGGAGCCCGCATATCAGTTGAGCAGGCTTCATCATTCCCCTGCTTTGGTGCCCCTGACTGCTAGAGGCTGGACTAAAATCCCGACTCCTCACGCCGCACACTCACTCTGCAGGATGTGGGAGCCTCACTGGTCCCACGCTGTCCCCCTAGCTCCACCCGTCCTGGTCTTTCTCTGCAGAGAGCAAGCTTGTTCCAGCCTCAAGCCTTTTCATTCCGTGTTCCCTCCACGCCTGAACTTTCTCCTCCTTCAGGTTTCCACTGGGAAGTCAGCGCAGCACAGGCTCTGGCTTATCAAGAGAGTCTGCCCCGTGGATCCCTCTAATTCTATCTGAGCGTCTAGACTCGTTTAGTTAGTCACTTGTTTGTTTGCTATCTCCCTCGCTAGAACCTAAGCTCCGTGTGCACACGGAGGACTGCCTGCTCACGGCTGCGCCCGGGGGCCTAGAACAGGGCCTGGCACACCTGATGCTCATCACGACTGAGTGAAGGCCCCTTTCCAGGCTCTGGGGAGGAAGGCAGGGCCCTCATGGCCCCCATTTTGTAGAGGCAGAAACTGAGGTCCCACGGGGAAGAGCCTTGTTCCAGGCCCTGACAGGGGCACAACCCAGGCATCCCTAACTCCCAGGAGGATCAGAGCCTGGTACACCCCATTTTAGATGCTGGGGAGGGGTCTCCATGAAGCCTGCCCCTCCCCCCGCCCCAGGAGTGTGTGAAGTCATTTACCCCCTCACCAGTCGCTGTCAGCACTTAGTGTGGGCGCCTGTACGTGGCAGCCCACGGATGGCGGACACAGTAGGCCTTCAGCAAATTGGTGCCCAACCCCCATCGCCCCCCCCCCCCAACCGCAACTCCCTAACTTCCCTTCAGGGAGGCCAGCTACAATTTGGCGATTGTTAGAGAACTTTTTTTTTCTTTTGGGAGGAAAGCTGCAAGTCATTAAGGGCTGCTCCCGGCCTGCGGGTCACCATTTCCTGTTTAGAAGAAAGAATCATCTCTCCTTTGGAACATGAAGCTCCCCCCACCCCCGGCTTGACTGTGGGGCTCGGGAGCTCTGGGACGCCTGCAACGCCTGCTCAGCTCCCCGCAGGAAACTGGCACCTTCAGCACCTTTTGTGCTCAAAAAGGACACTCATTTTCTCCTGGCCCCAGGAGGGCCCCAGAGGTGAGGTCACCGTGACAGCCAGCCAGGAGTGAATTATCCCAGCCCAGGACACAAGCCGACCGTCTTCCCGTCCTGTCCTCCAGCAGGAAGCTGAATGACCCCTACCCTTTGGCCTGGCTTCTCACCCTCTCGGCTCCGGCCAGCCAATTTCCTTGCATCAAAGGCCATTTGGTACCCAGCGGCCAGACAGAGGTGTGGGTCCGACAGGGAGGACAGAGTGGGGCCCAGAGCGGGGCCCAGAGCTCTTGGAAACAGGAAGGACATCCTCTGTCCGCTTCTTGCTCACTGTAACCCACTCCCGCATCTCGGAGAAGCAGTCAGCCCATCCCCGCACGACCTGCAGTGCTGGGGCAAAGCCCAGCAGCCTGTCCAGTTGACAAGACCCAGGGAGCTGGCTTCTCACCCTGTAGGCCTGGTCAGCCTCAAAATGGAAGGATGAGAGAATAAATCCAGGTCACGATGTAAGAAGTGCAAGGAACCTACCCACAGCCCCCTGCTGCTCACTGGCCCGCAGGTGTTTCCCATGCTCCGCATCAGACAGGACACCCAGGCTCAGAGGAAACCCATTTGTACAAATAAGGTCCCTGACAGTTGAAGTCAGTGGTCCAAAGCCACGTCATGTCAGGATTTAAGCCCATCAGGAATGGTCCGGGCTCCATGAATCCCTGCCCCCCTCCTCCCTTCCAGAAGGCCCGGAAAACACTCACCCTCCTATAAAATGAAGTAGACTTTAATACATAAATTAACCACTTTATTGAATATCAATAAACTGTACATATAACTATACAAAATGTTTCCTTAGTACAAAATGTTGCTTGCAATATAAATACCAGTGTACCTTTAAAAATGTAAACATCTTCCTCCTGGGGCCACCTGTCAGACCCCAAAAATAGTTCTGGGAGACACATCGGTCGGGCTGAAGCACCCCACTCAGGCCCCCAACAAGTGACAGCAATTACTCACAGACCCTTTTGGGACTGTTGTTGAACTGCCCATGAGACAGGTGCCACGGTGACAAACAGGAGACTGAGATAGCTGCCCGGCCCGGGGCAACCTGGGGTCTAGACACGTCCTTGTGTCAGTGACTGCCCACAGGCCCCCAGGCTGAACCTGGGGGTGGATTACTGCACAGTTAGTCACACCTCCTGGAGGGGTGGCCTGAGGGTTCTAGGTCAGGGAGGAATGGGTTCCCCTGAGTGGGGGGTAGTTTCCTATCAGTCTTCCTTTTTGTCCTGGAGCTCAAAAGCAGCTGTATCCAAACACCTTTGGATACACAAACCCACACAAAGAAGCCAGACTCCAGAACAGTCGGCTGTAAACCCCCCTCCCTATCACCCATCCATAGACATGTCCACGGCAAGGCCTCCCTCAGAGCCCACTGGCACCTGGGGCAGAGAGAACTGGAACATGGTCCTCAGAGCCCTGCGGGGCCAAGAGAGCCAAACAGGGGAGCTCAGAAGAGAATTCCGTGGCAGTGAGAAGTATGGGGGCACCTTCTTTCTGGAGTTGAGAGGCTGCGATGCAGGGGGTGGTCTAGAGGCGCAGGAGGCGCCCTGAGGGTCAGCGGGGGCCCCCTGAGCAGCCTGACTCCTGGTGCTTGTGCAGCAGGGACATACGGGAGAAGGTTCGGGAGCATGTCTTGCACTGATACTTCTTGACATCTGAGTGGGTCTGCAGGTGGGCCCGAAGGTTGGAGCGGTCGGCAAAGGCACGGCTGCAGTGGGAGCAGGAAAAGGGCTTCTCGCCTGGGGACAGAAACAGGACTTGAGTGCTAAAACCACTTGGGCTAACAGCGGACATTTATTTACTGAAATCCCTGCCCGCCCATCCACCTACCTGGGCCTTTAGAGGCCGTATCACCCCACCCCTGAAGGAATCCCATGACCCAGAAAAACCAGGCCATTATCTAGTGTCCAAAGGCTTGGATATGATTGGGAGCTCTGCCACTTCCCACCATGTGACCTAGAACAAGTCATCCGGCTGCTCTGAGCCTCCAGTTGCTCATCTGTAAAATGGAGCTGTTCATCCCCACCCCTATAAGGGCTGGTAATCCAGAGGTGGGAAATAAAGCACTTACCCAGGCAAGCCAGCTGAGACCATGATGGCAACTGCGTTTACTGAACACTTACTTTGTGCCAGAGACAGCAAGGAGCACCGTATGCTCATCTCCCTTAATCCTACCCTTGTCCTCAGTTTAGAGTCCGTGAAACCGAGGCACGGAGAAGCCAAGTAGCATATGCAGAGCCGCCCAGCAAGAACCAAGCAGCCTGACTCCACAGCCTCTGATTTTAATCACTATATAGATGGCCTCTCAGTTAAGGGGGCTACAGTGGGTATTCCTCATGATCACTCCTGGATTTACTTCAGCTGGGGACAAAGCTGGGGTCAGCCTTAAAGGCTCCCTGGCACACCCCTGCCCCCAACAGGTTCAGCTCCTTCTCTGAGCTGCTTCCCCATCACAATGCTGACCACGTTTGGGATTGTCAAGTCTTGTCTGTCCCGCAATCAGACAGAGTCCCAAGAGCAGGGGCCTCCCCTGAATTCATTCCAAGGGCTTGGGGCCTGGGACCCCCAAGAGGCTACAGAAACCTTTTACCCTCTACCTTGTTTAAAACTCCTTCCCACCTGTGGCCCTTACACCACCTGCCTGGCCAAGGTTATGCTGAAAAAGAGTTATGCATGCAGAGCTAGGTACACAGTAAGCGCTCAGTAAGTGCTTATACAATAGCTAAGTCTTTTTTTAAAGGCTCCGAAGAGCCCGACCATTCAATCACCACCAGAAAATGCTGTTCACCAACTTTTCCTAATTCCTGCCCCAACTAAGATGATAAGCGTTCACAGTACAAAAACACTGACAGTGCTGTATTTTGTTTTTTCTTCCTCGGGGGTGCAATTCCTAAATAAAAAATCTGAATAATAACTCATTAAACAAGTACTTATCGAGCTTCCATTCTGTGCCAGGCAATAATGCTGAGCATTCTTTACTAAAAAATAGCATTCTACCCTCCCACTCCCAGCATTATATGCCCCTAGGCCATGGCCCATTTGTTAAATCCCAGGGTTGGAATTCAAGAGCAGGGAATGAATGAATCCCATCAACCTTCTGGCTGCCTGGGGCACTGTGCTGGGCACTGGGAGGGGTCCAGAAGTCAGATGTCTGAGGTCACTATGGAGCCATCCATTCAAGGGCTCTGTCTCCTAGGGCAGAAATACAAGGAACAGGCCACACCACAGAGGGGGGGAATTTAGCAGGAGACCAGGGAAGGGATGTCTGAGTTAACTGACTTGTCATTATTGAGCACCCTCTGCATACTAGGCCTGAAGGGTCTGAAGACTGCACCATAAGGTCCAAGTGAAGTTCTTCATACTTCACATGCTCCCTTGTGAACTAAGGGCTTACTGTACGCAGATATGGATAAGGGCAACCCCAGGCACAGAAAACCACTTCCCTCTCACCTCCCTGGCAGAGATGAAGAAGCCCTGGCTCAGTCTTATGAGCTGTGACTTGGAAAAAGTTTGATTTCCTTCTTTGCCTCAGTTTCCTATCTGTAAGGTGGGCATTAGGACATCACTTCCCTCCTAAGGCTGTTGATTTACCGCATTAACCCAGGTGAAGGAAGCCATGGGCGATGCCCCCCCCCCCCATAGAGCAAGTGCTCCGTGAAGTTACCTTTACGTCATGTATGATTAGACACGAACGTGAACAAAGGAGGAAGGAGGCCTTATAGGATATGTTGGGGTGGAGGTCTGTGTGTGCAAGCAGCAGGCACAGACCTGCACCCCTTGCAGATCCCCCACCCCCGCAGACGTCTTTATGGCGATCCTGGCGAGTGTGAAATCGGCACCAAGCCGGCGGGGACAAAGGCCGCCGAGGGGGGCACTGTACATGTGATACTCCTCGGATTAAAGGGGCCTGACACGCTGTGGGCCAGCAGCTGCGGCCGGAACAGGTGCTGGGCACCACTGGCCCATGCACCTGCTCCACCCCCCCCAGCCCCCACCCACTGGGCCCACCATTAAGGCACACAATGGGAGTCAATGATGGTGATGGTGCATTTCAACAGGCTTTTTGTGTCCCAGCCGTGCCTTTACATGAAAATGTCCTGATGGGTGGGGAGAGAAGCTGGGGGGCTCAGGGGAGTACCACCCCAAGGGTTCTGACTCCTCCAAATAGAGCCCTCTTCAGCTGGGCAATCGCCCAAGACAGGCCAGGCAGTTGGACCCTTCTATCGGGTCCCTTTAAAATCAGGGCTATGTGTGCACAAAGAGAAATGAGGAGCCATGGTCTGCCAGCTGGGGAGGATGCCAGGGACACTCTGTAGGAGTAATAACGATACCAGTAACGCCTGCAAAACGCCAGGCCTAACAAACCGCCCCACTGACCCTCACAGATCAGAGGTCAGCCACTGGGCCAGGAAATGCCAGAACTGAGGTCTTCCAACCCAGTCAGCTTGACCCCAAAGCTGACAGCTATGACCCTTGAACCTTCTACAAAGTCACTCCCCAAAGAGCAGCCCCAAATATGGTGGCCTCCACCTTTCAAGTTCTGAAAAGACACAGTGGCTACCTCTTCCACATTTCCAGAAAGTTAGAGGACAGAAGAGACTCCATCTCCCATTTATTATGGTTTTGAAACATTAAGACCTGTTTCCTGCTGCCAAAGGTATTCCCAGGTCTGGGTAACAGGACTGAGTTTATCTACTCCGTGGTGGGGGTAGGGAGAGCAGATCTGAGAACTATGATAACAAATTATTATGAAGTGACTGAGGAGCCACTGAATCTTGATGGCTAAACCTACAAAATGCTGTCAGAATCCACCATATAGGATTATGCTATCATAATCCTGAGGCTCAGACATTACATCGCTTGTCTAAGGTCACACAGCATGGAAGCAGAGCAAATATCAAAACCATTTCTGTGCACTTATCATGTATCAGGTGGTGGCCCAGGTGCTTTCTTTCATTTAACTGGCGCAGACACCCCACAAGATGTTCTTATGCTCATTTTACAAACGTGTAAAGTGAGGCTCAGAGAGGTGAAACATTGACTCAAGGTTTGAAGTTCTGGAAGGACTCAGAGGCAGGTGGGGGGTCTCACAACATCCTGCCTGGCTGGGCTGGGGGAGGGTGGAGTGAGGTGGGCCCCTTCACACCTGGCCTGGCAGCAAGGTGTTGGTTGCACCTCTCCCATATCCAACTCCAACCCATTTGGTGGAGAAACGGCGACTGCAGAGACAAAGTTATCTACTTCTCCCATCTGCTTAGCTGAGGAACGAATGAATGTTCCTGCCAAACATTTCAGGGAGCCAAGCCCCTGAACAAACGAGCCAGGAGTCAGGAGACTGGAGCCCCAGTTTCCACATTCGCAAAATCACAGTAAGCCCAGGAGCGCCCCTCCTCCCCCAGCGCTGGCAGAGAAGGCAGTGGGGACTTCGAGGAGAAAGGCGGCGGCCCATGGGGACACTCACCGGTGTGGGTCCGGACGTGGCCCTGCAGCAGCCAGGGCCTGGAGAAGGCCTTCCCGCAGGTGCCACAGACGCAGGGCAGCGTGTGGCTGCGGATGTGCATCTTGAGGGCACCCAGGCTGAGGTATTCCTTGTTGCAGTACTTGCAGTTGAAGGCCTTGCGAGTCTGGGAGTCCTTGGCCACGGAGAGCCCAGCCAGCTGCGTGGGCAACTGGCCCAAGCCTGGGAAGGCAACATAGCCCTCCGCCTCCAAGGAAGAGGCTGAGGTGGAAGAGAAGGACGAAGGAGCCGGTGAGGGGGGGCTGGGGGGCTGGGAGCCTTTCCCACTGTCCTCGTCCGACAGGGAGGTCAGCTCCACGGCCTTGGGGACCTCCTGGGGCAGAAGGGAGGCCCAGCCGATGGGCTGGGCTTGGGGTGCCAGGAGAGAGTCCCAGATGAGCGTGGGCAGAGAGGCCGTGGGGTTGAGGACCTCGGGAGGTGGGATGGCCGCCAGCAGGTGGGCCTGGTCGTAGGGCTGCTGGAAGGTAAACTCTGAAGGGAGACGGAGAAAAGGGCAGGGTCAGGCATTCGGTCGCGCAGTCAGTCAACAAACAGAGGTCTGCTGCGGGCGGGGGCCGCGGGGCGGCACTCAGTACTTACTGGAGGGACGAAGGGATCTCGACCAGGGCGGCCCGTCCTGCCCGCCCGGAGCCCCTCCTCACCCGGGGCCGCCCGGCTCACCCGCCTCGGCCTCCGAATCTTACAGGAAGGGCGCTGCCGTTCACCCCGACTCAGGGGCGCTCCCCCTGTGCCCCCCATCTCCCGGCCCGCGGGCCAGCGCCGGCGCCTCCCCTCCCCAGGCGCGTGCCCCCCGCCCCACCTCCGGCCGCGCTCCCCCTCGCTTCCCCGCCGTCGGGGCCGGGCCGCCGCGCAGTCTCCTCACCCCAGACCCCCGCCCTCGGAAAGCCCTCCCCCAACCGCCCGCATCCACCTGCCCCGGGCTCCTCACGCCCCTGCGCCCACTGCCCCGCGCCAGCCCCTTGGGCTCTGTTCCGGGCCCTGGACTTGGCCCCCGAGGCCCCCTCCCCCAAGGGGACCCCCACGCGGCCTTTGCGGGTCTCCCCGAAGCCCCCGGGAGTCCCTCACCTCGTCCACTCACCTGGAGAAGAGTCGTGTAGCTCGCTGTAGTTGGGCCTCCGGCGGGAGCAGGCGGACTTCCTGACGAGAAAAGAGCGCGGCATGGTGGCCGAAGCAGCCGGGGTTGCCGGGTCGCGCAGGGGTCCCGAAGCACTCCACCCGCGAGGCCGTGCCGCTGCGCTGTGAGTGGAGACGCGCCGCCAACTCCTTTAAGTACGCCAGCCTCGGGATGGGGCGGGGCACGATGAGGCCACGCCCCTTTGTCACCTCCGCGCCAATCGAGGCGCGCCTTCTCCAGAGGCCACGCCCCGAGCAGGTGCGCCGGGGGCTGGCGGGGCTAGCGCCGCGTGGCGCTGGGGGCCGGGCGGGGGCCGCTAAGGAAGCCCGGCTGCGGGCGCTGCGCTGATCGCCCCGCAGCGGAGTGCGGGCGGGCGGGCGCCGGGAGCTCCAGGCTAGACGGGGCCCCTTTCGGGACCCCGCGCCCCCGCCAGTTCAGCGCGGCACGGTCGTCCGCCTCTGGCGCCCCCTGGCGCCGCGCAGTGCGGGTCTGGGCACCTGACGTTCCGAAACCGCCTCCGCCTCGGGCTGGGGAGGGGGGCGGAAATTTCCTCGGTCTGGCTGGCGCCTCACAAAGAGCGTGGGATTGACGAGGGACGATACACATTTCGGGGGAGGATGCGAGGAAATGAACACCTTCACGTGGCTGCTGGCAGTGTGAAATGCCACAGCCTTTTTGCAAAGCAATCTGGCATCATCTAGCAAAAGGCATCCATTCCTTCACTTAGCCAATGTTTACTGAGCACCCGCTACGTGCCAGTCACTATTCCCGGAGCTGGGGACACATCCCTGAACAAAATACTCGGGGTCTCTACCGAAGGGCAGCTCGCCGTTTGGTGGGGGAGAGAGACGGACTAAACAGGGGATAATTAAGCAAAGGGAAGTGTGCTTTGATGCGCGGGGAGGCCACAGGGCGCTGTGACAGTCAAGAAGATCACCTGACAGGGGGTCCGGGGCAACTTCCCAGAGGAAGTGAAGAAATACCGAGGGGAAAGGCCCGAGGTTAGAATCAGTAACTACTTCAGAGTCATTGAGAGCAGCTCCCAGGGATGGGGGTGGGGTGGGCAGGCTGGAGAGGTCAGGTCTGCTGGGCCTCCAGGGCCTAGAGTTTGAACTTTGCCCCAAGGACAGTGGGAGCCAAGACAGGATTTTCAGCTGAGGAGGGACCTGTTAGAGTTTGGTTGAGAAAGATCACTCTGGGCAGGTGGGAGAAAGAAGCAGGGAAGGGAGGGGCCAAGGTGGGTCTTCTCGCCTGTCCGGGGGTCAGAAATCCTGTGTCTAAGGTACCTAATGCCAGGATGGGGGGGAGGGGGACAGACTGATCAAATGTGGGGTGGGCCCAGGGAGGAACACCTGGAGCCTCACTCTCAGCTCTGCTGGGAGCCCACCCACTCACTCCAGACAGGGCCATGCCAGGCCTGGGGTAAGAGGGCCCGGAAATAAATCCACAGGTCCCCACCCCCTACCCCCACCCCAGCTTGAGTCCATCTGTGAAGCAAGAACTATGAAAACCCGTAAGTCCCCCTACTCACCACGTAGAATGAGGGAAGGGACAACTGTCTGTTTGGTCCACGAACTTATGTTCTAATTGGTGAGTCGAAGGTAAGGTGGGGGAGGCGGGCCATATGCAGTCACTAGGAAGAACACACCTCCCTTCTGTGTCTATTTCATTTCAAAATGTCCTAATTCTCCACGCAGAGCCAGAGGGAGGAGTAAGGCCACGTCTCTCTGCTCAAAGCCTCCCATGTTCTTGTCTCACCCAGAGTAAAAGCCAAAGTCCTCACCACAGCCCTCCGCCCAGCCAATCTGACCTATGCTGACCTTGTCTTGAGCCACTCTCCCTACTCCCCAGGCACAATGATCTCCCTCCACACTTCTTTGTGTTCCTCCACATCCCCAGCCCTTTCCTATCACAGGCCCTTGGCACCTGCTGGCCACCACTGCCCCCCCCCCCCATCTTTCTCCCCCAGATCTTCACCTGGCCGGCTTCTTTTCAGTGTTTCATCATTTTCACCAAATGCCTCATTAGTAATGAGAGAAATGCAAATTAGACCACAGCGAGATACCATTTCACACCCATCGAAAGAAAAAAAAGTTAAAATTTGGTCAAAGTCAAGTGTTGATTAGGGTGTGAGGGCAGCAGGACTTTTGTCCCATCCTGAGAGTGTCAATGGGCACAACCACTTTGAAAAAGTTTGGCATCCGCTAGTAACAGGTGACTCTCCTCCTCCCAGCATTCTAGTCCTAGGCCAATTGAGTCACAGGGGTTCTCAGACCCAGCGGCAGATTAGATTCTCCTAGGGAACACCCAAACCCCGGCCCCACCTCCACAGACATCCTGATTTAATTAGTCTGGGTAGGGGTGGGGGCGGCCTCCGGTATTAGCATTTTTTTAAAACTCTCCAGGTGATTCTAGTGAGCCACCAAAGCTGAGAAGTGCTGCCCAGCCCTAAACTCGGAAGAAACAAGAGAATATTCACCAAACCCTTGTTCCTAATAGCGAAAATCTAGAAACGACCCAAATGTTTATCAACAGTATCATGGATTTACAATGTATGGTACAATCCCATAAGGTCAGAGTAAATCCTATTTCCTATCTCCTGGGGATGCCGAGAGGCAGCGTCCAGGAGCCCCTAGCTCCCAGACATCAGGGCCTGGGCCTCCGGCTTTCCATTTTCCTCGGCCTCGGTTGGTCAGGCACCTGCGCCTGTCTGGGAGTACAAAGCTGGGGGAGGACCCTGCGCCCTTCCCTCCTTTCTGACCGAATTGCCCCCGCCCTCGTTCCCCTCCCTCCTGGAAGCGGCGCAGACCAGGAGGTGGGCGGGGTGGGGGCTTCACAGGAGGCCCCCGGCCGGACAGACCCGCTCTCCGACCAGGCTGCGTAAGCGGGGAGGGGAAAGGTGACACTCTAGATGCAGTGGTGTCAGGTCCTCCCGGAAGTGGCCTCTGCGGCGGCGGAGCCACCGCGGACCCCGCCGCGCCGGGAGACTGCTCCCCGCTCTCCGCCCCACGCCCGGGGGCGCGGTCCTCCCGCGCCCTCTGCTGGCGGAGGCTGTCCCTGAGCCCGCTCCTGGGCCGCCTGGCGCGGGGCTGGCACGTACGCCCCTAAGGGAGTGAAAACTGGGACACCTGCCCCGGAGAACAGTTTGGGACTATCTCATGTGGCCAGGAATGGCCTCTGAGAGGAAGATAAAGGTGAACAGAAGCCTGCATTTTCCACAGGTGTCCATCCCCCACTAAAAGTAAAAACAATAGGGGCGCCTGGGTGGGCTCAGTGGGTTAAAGCCTCTGCCTTCGGCTCAGGTCATGATCCCAGGGTCCTGGGATCAAGCCCCATATTGGGCTCTCTGCTTTGCGGGCAGCCTGCTTTCTCCTCTCTATCACTCTGCCTACCTCTCTGCCTGCTTGTGATCAGTCAAATAAATCAAATCTTTAAAAGTAAAAACAATAGAGGCGCCTTGGTGGGTCAGTGGGTTAAGTGTCTGCCTTTGGCTCAGGCCATGATGGGGGGGGGGTCCTAGGACAGAGCCCCACGATGACGATGAGGGGAGCCAGGCTCAGCAGGGAGCCGGCTTCTCCCTCTGCCTCTGCCCTCCACCTCCCCCATCGCTGCCCCGTTAATGCTTGCTTTCTCTTGCACGCTCTCAAATAAATAAAACCTCAAGAAAAGTTAAAAAATAAAAACAATAACTAAAAATGTGACAACCATCCAAAGCAGAAAATCTCTTCATCCCAGATATCCTCCCCAAAGGCAACTATTTTTACCAGTCTTTTAGGACCTTCCAGAGATGGTTTTTATAGAAACAAGGTATGTACATATTAATATATATTATTTATATGTATGTTATATATATATGTACGTGTCTTCTTTATGTACCACCAATGGGAACCCACATGCTAGCCTACACTCTGCTTTTTCCTCCCAAGTAACAATATTCAGTGTCTTGAAGATTATTCTGTATCATTACACGCAGCTTCCTTAATCTTTTGCAGGACTATATACTCTTCCACTGTATGAATTATACCACAACTACATTATTTATCTAACAGGAAGACTCCTGCTGAACCTTTCGGTTAGATTACAGTTTTTTGGTACTATAAACAAAGTGGCAATTTCAGTGAATAAATGTCTTGTACACACACATCTTTGCACTCTGGGTCAAAGTTATGTTATATAAAATGTTGATACATTTGTCCAGATGTCCAAATGTCCAAAAGGTTAAAATATTATACTTCCACCAGCAGGGTGGTGAGGATCCCTTCTTAAAACCTGGCTCAGGGAGGGTATTGTCTGACTTTTCTATCATTGCCCATCTGATAAGGGGACGTGAGACCTCCTAGTCACAATGCGCATTTCACATGGATGGGGTGGAGGGTTTTTTTCATCGTCCAAAGCCATTTCTGTTTCTTCATGTTCTGAACTTTCCCTTCACGTCCTTTGGTCACAGAGCTGATGAATTTCTTAGTTGCTGAGAGCTCTTTGTATGTTAGGCCAACTGGCTCCTGTTGATTAGATCATTAATCAGTGAGCAAATCAATCAAAGAGTTAATCTCAACCAGGAAGAAGACATTGTCTACAGAAAGTTCAAGGAATGAGTCAAGGCTCAGCCTCCACCCTTATCCTTCTTTGATTTAAAAAACAAAACCTCTTGAGTGTCTCGCACTTGCCTGAAAGCAATGATTCAGCCTTGGGCCTGACCCCATAGGCCCTTCGAAGGAGTCAAAATCACCATCCCCAGATATAAATGGCTTTCAAGGGAGTTTGGGGGTCCAAGTCTATGGGGTGTAGCCCAGAGTTGGGGACTCCCAAGAAAAGATGGGCAAACCCTTTTCATTCCAATCTGCTGAGCACTTGCTGTGTTCCCGGTCTGTGCAGGAGACTCACTCTACATGGGCACCTCTCTAGCATCCCAAGGTGGAATTCAATGCTCCCACACTCAGGCCAAGGCCCACCTAGAGACCAGTTAGTACATTACAGTGCAGTCATATTACACACCTGTCAAAAAGGAGAAAGCTCTACATGTAATGGATTCAAGGTACAGGTACAGAACACGTGGACAATTTGCATATACAGGCAGAAATACATCGGTATTTCTTAAGACACAGAAACCACCTCTGGAGGGAGACACTGGTGATAACGGTTGTCTCTGAGGAGGGGATCTGGGCGGCTACCAGGCAGCGGTGGGAGGGAGAAGCTTTACAACGTGCCCCATACCGTGTCTGAATTTTTTTTTATCATCTTCATATATTAGCTTTATTAAATTTAAGGGTCAGCAGAAGTTACCCATCATAGAAGACTTGTTAAGTACCTAACAGTCCAATCAATAAAATATTTTATAGCTGTTAAAATGTCAAAGCCTATATGTGTACCTAAACCCTCCATGGCTGCCATCTCTCTAATAGAGAAAGCCACAATTTTCACTACACCAGGAGGCTCTGCAGGGTCTGGCTTTTGTGGCCCCTCGGAGCCAATGAGGCACCCGCCACAATAAACCAGGTTTGCTCCAGCTTCAGCGACTTTGCATGTGATGCTCCCTTTTCCCTGGAATGTTCTCCTCCCAAGATGGCGTCCAGGCTCACCCCCTCATCTCCTCAGCGAAGCCTTCTCTGGCACCATGTCATCCCCCACCGCTCTTCCCTCCAGTCTCAGACTCCTCATCCCCCATCCTGGTGTGACTTTCCTGCCCTGCACTCACCACTACTGGACAGAGTGGATGTTTGACTTTTTCTGCTGATTGTCCTTTAGACCAAAGGTTGGCAAATACAGACCGTGGGCCAAATCCGAACTGAGGCTTGTCTTGGTATGGTGAGAGGAAGGCACACAAACACCAGGGGCGGGGGGCGGGGGCAGGCAGAGAGGGAGGAGACTCCCCGCTGAGCAGGGAGCCCAACCCAGGGCTTGATCCCAGGACCCTAAGACCATGACCTGAGCCAAAGGCAGATGCTTAACCCACTGAGGCACCCAGGCGCCCCTAAATATTACTTTTTTTTTTTTTTAAAGGTTTTATTTATTTATTTGTAAGAGAGAGAGAGAGTGAGAGCAAGCACAGGCAGACAGAGTGGAAGGCAGAGTCAGAGGGAGAAGCAGGCTCCCTGCGGAGCAAGGAGCCCGATGTGGGACTCGATCCCAGGATGCTGGGATCATGACCTGAGCCGAAGGCAGCTGCTTAACCAACTGAGCCACCCAGGCGTCCCTAAATATTACTTTTTTTAAAAAAACTTTATTTAGGTAATCTCTACCCCCAACATGGGGCTCAAACTCAAGACCCTGAGAAATCAAAAGTTGCATGCTCTACTGAGTGGCCAGATGCCCCTAAATATTACATTTTGTCAATAGAAAAATGTGTAGAAATGTGTTTTCTGTTCTTACAGAGAGAATGTTCTCACTATTGAGGCCCCCAAAACCTAAATATTCACTCTCCGCCCTCCATGGCTCCACCTGGGCAGGAAGGGTCACTCACTATTGTGACCTCCAACCCGCACCTGCTTTACAGTAGGTGCCTAATAAATATTCGCTGAATGGATGAATGAACCCCAAGACCGTAAGTGAAAAGAATTCAGGGGAACAGTGTCTTTTGTGCAGTACATAAGATAATACCCACCATGTAGGCCCCGACCATCTGTGAAAGTTGACCCCAAATCTGGTCATGTCTGAGGGGGGACATGAACAGCGGTGGGTGGGCTGCTTTGCCTCCCAGCCTTTTCTGAAGGGTATGAATGTTTTCAGATACACGAGTCACAATTTCAAATACACTACTTTTTAAGGGGGGGGAGCCCAACCACCAGACTGCCTGAGACAGGGTTTCATCCGTCCAGCGGGGATAAAAAGAAAGGGAAGTTCTGGAACAGTCCTGGGTAACCAGGAAGAGGTGAGCACCCTGATGAAAAGGCAGTTGTCGGAGGCCCTGAGGGTGGCAGGTGTCTGAGTGTGGGCTGAGGGAGACACTCCAGAGCCAGGCCTCTCCACACCGGCCGCGGGCATCTGTCCTAGGGCCACACTGCACCCTTCCCCACTCATCTCCCCGCAGTTTCACCAGCAGGGGCACGCGCACACGCAGGGGCACTCGCGCGCGAGCACACTGTGTGCGCGCACACTGCGCACACAGGCAATCTTTCAAACTACTATCTCTCCAACTATCTCGCACACTAATTTGGCCTTGGCAGCCTCGCCCCTCGGACTGCACTGCTATCACCCTCTTATCTCCACCTTCCTGGCAGAAGGCTGAACCGGTCTCCAGGAAAAGCCCGGGGAGCCTCCGCTCTGCCCCACCCGCACCCACCTTTCACACCTGTAGAGCCCTGGGCCTCTGTGGACCTCTCGGGTGGGAGATACTGCCAAGCAGGGGAAAGTGAGTGCAAAGGATTTCGTCAGGTCAGAGTCCACTCTTAGGTTCAGACTCCAAACCCAAACCCTGCTCCTGGCCCCCCACCTCCACTCTGCCCCTTGCTCACCCAGCCCTGCTGGTTGTCTTTCTGATCCTCTCTCTTCACACAGGTTCTTTCCCATAGCAGGACCTTTGCTCTTACTGCTCGTCCCGCCCCAAACACCCTCCCCAGTTCTTCCCAGAGCTGGCCTCAGTTCAAGCATCACCTCAGAGACGCTAATGTCATCTCACTCTCCCTCCTCTGTCACACGGGGCCCATCTGGTTCCCACAGCAAGCCCTGAGCGGTAGGCAAGATCATTAGCCCCATTTTAGAGAGAAGGAAACTGAGGCCCGGAGGTGAGATACCCCCAAGTCAAAGCGAGTGAGCCGCAGAAGGTACCTGGCCTAGGAGGCGAGGCTATTGTGATAACCCAGCTGGACACAAACAAGGTCTCTGTGCCGGTGGAGCTCACAGGTGAGGGAGGAAGACAGGAAGAGGCAACTCACCAGCCCCAAGGGACGCAGGGTGAGTCAGAGGAGTGAGATCCAAACCGACTCCAGGCTGAGGTCACAAGGATGGGCAGGTGAGAGGGATATTCACGCAGCAGTGACCAGCGACCACCCTGATTAAGCAGCCCAGGGGCAGATGAATGTTCCAGGATGTGAGAACAGTTCAGGAAGGCAGAGTCCCAGGACCCTGCCAGTACTTTTTAAAACCAAAAATAAAATTTAAGTGGAGTTTAGGGTATTGTGATTTTTAAAAATATTTGTTTAGTATATGAATACTTTTTAAGACATAGACACAAATCATTGCAGGGCACAAAGCTGGGGGGCCTGCCTAGCTCTGCCACCCAGGGTTGTGAGACCCTAGACAAGTCCCTTTCCCTCAACCACAACAGCCATGCAGGTCAGGAGCTAAACCTCCAAACCCACCTCAGAAACCCTCTGTGCACACGTGTATACACACACATCCACACACAACATCTATCCTGACTTCACCTTGCTGCTCTCACTGATCTTGGAGACAGGGTCTCCAGATAAAAGACAGATGCCCAATTCAATTAGCATTTCAGATAAGCAACAAATACACTTTTAGAATAAGACTGAATGGGACAGACTTATTCTTTTTTGGGGATTGTTTTATTTTTTCAGTGTTCCAAGATTCATTGTTTATGCACCAACAGAATTTTTTTTTTTTTAAGATTTTATTTATTTGAGAGAGAGAGAGATCACAAGTAGGCAGAGAGGCAGGCAGAGAGAGAGAGAGGGAAGCAGGTTCCCCGCTAAGCAGAGGTCCCGACGCGAGCCTCGATCTCAGGACCCTGAGATCATGACCCGAGCCGAAGGCAGAGGCTTTAACCCACTGAGCCACCCAGGTGCCCCCCAATAGAATTCTTTATCTGAAATTCAGAATTAACTGGGCTTCCTGTATTTTCATTTGCTAAATCTGGCAGCCCTACTTGGAGACCGGCTTTGAGGAACACGGCACAATCTCGAACCAGCCCCGTCATGTGCAATTAGGCTGCTTCTCAGGAACAATGGACCCACGAAAATCCCTGCATCGAGGACTCTGACCTTACCTACAGCTGTATCTGTAGGGTGTGTTCAGAAAAGTGACTCAGTCACTTCTCTGGCTGGATTCCTGTGGCCAGGCCACTGGGGCCTCTACACCTCACACAGGCTCCCTCTGTCTCCTCAGGAATGCGCTTTTCCCCCAGACTCTGCCTGCCTGTGTCTCCCTATTTTATGTCTATCTCAACCTCGCTCTATTTGACCCAGCCGCTCTGCATTATAAAATACTCAGAGAAGGTTGGAACATCTGGGTGGCGCAGTGGGTTAAAGACCCTGCCTTTGCTCAGGTCCTGGGATCGAGCCCCACATTGGGCTCTCTGCTTGGCAGGGAGCCTGCTTCTTCCTCTCTGCCTACTTGTGATCTCTGTCAAATAAATAAATAAATAACCGTAAAAAAAAAATAAAAC
The DNA here is from genome assembly GCF_030435805.1 of Mustela lutreola. Taxonomy (NCBI): domain Eukaryota; kingdom Metazoa; phylum Chordata; class Mammalia; order Carnivora; family Mustelidae; genus Mustela; species Mustela lutreola. The sequence goes on from NC_081298.1 coordinate 11,123,228, forward strand.
ACTCAGAGAAGGAGGCAAAAATGTATTTGCAAGGATGCTCACTCTGGCACAGTCTAGAAAAGGCAAGGTGAAAACCACCTAAATGGACAAGGATTAAGAAAGCATGGCCCACCGTCACCAGGAGCACCTTGCAGCTGTTAAAGTAACAAGACACTGCCATGGGAAGATGTGGGTGCATACACCTTGGAGTGAAAACACATTACAGACAGCAAGTAGAACATTCGCCCATTCTGTTTCAAACAGAAACACGATGACTCAAAGACATGTAAGTATTCCACTACTGACTGGATGGGTTGTCTGGCTGTCTGTGAGGCCAGGTTTTGAATGGTTTGAATGGTTCTGACTTTCTTCTTTATATTTTTCTGCCCTATGTGTCTTCTGTTATTTTAACAGTAAGCACTGATTTTTAATACTGCATATTTGCTTTACGATTTTCAACCCGGTGCCTATTTCCTGTCCTATCTACATATTTATACACAGCACCACATTTTTTGAGTGATGAGCTACCCGTGTCGTCTAAGAATAGAGACATCATGTCCTTTACTTGTAAATTCCTCTATGCATACCTTTTAAGAACAAGGATATCCCCCTTATTTAACTACTTAATTATCAAAATTGGGAAATCTAACATCAATAAAATACCATTCCTTTTATTCCACAGTCCATATTCCAATGTCAACAGTTGGCCCAGTAATGTTCTTTACGGTAACCCCCACCTATCAAGGCTCCAATCAAAATCACTCAGCATGGCAACTAGCTGTCAGACCTCTGTAGGCTCCTGGCATCTGACCTTGACCAGAGAAGTCCTGCCTGTTTTGTAGAAGGTCCCTCAATTTGGATGAGTTGCCTGATGATTTCTTTTTTTTTTTTTTAAGATTTTATTTATTTGACAGAGATCACAAGTAGGCAGAGAGGCAGGCAGAGAGAGAGAGAGAGAGGAGGAAGCAGGCTCCCCGCTGAGCAGAGAGCCCAATGTGGGGCTCGATCCCAGGACCCTGGGATCATGACTGGAGTTGAAGGCAGAGGCTTTAACCTGCTGAGCCACCCAGCCACCCCATGCCTGATGATTTCTTACAATTAACCTCAGGTTAAAAGTTTTTCTGCAGGGAACCTCAGAAGTGGTTCTGTGTCCTCAGTGCCTTCCACAAGGGACACACAGTTTGTCCCATTACCAATGAGACTACGTTTAATCACTCGGTCAAGCTGTCTGCTAGGTTTCTCCACTACAAAGTCACTAACTTCTCCTTTGTAGATAATTTGTGGTAAGATCGTTTGAGACCAAACAGTTTAGATGATTTTATTTTTTTTCATATTTTATTTATTTGACAGAGACAGCAAGAGAGGGAACACAAGCAGGGGGAGTGGGAGACGGAGAATCAGGCTTCCTGCTGAGCAGGGAACCCGATGGGGGGGTCAATCTGAGGACCCCGGGATCATGACCTGAGCTGAAGGCAGATGGTTAACAACTGAGAGACCCAGGTGCCCCTAGATGATTTTTAGATATCGCTAAAGTAGGTATAGGTATCACTAAAGTCTTATGACCTCTAGGGACTAAGCTCGTCCACCTGATTCTAAACATCACCTGAGTCACTGCCCCACCCAAGCAAGAAGTTTGTGGTAACACAAGCCTGCCTTACATTATGTAGAGATTTCCTAAATTAGCCTAAGGATGCGTTTTACCTGAGGTTCTTTCTAAAAGATACAGACTCCCAGGCCCCACCCACCGCCTACCAATCAGAATCTCCAAGGGAAGGGCCTGAGAATCTGTTTTATACCAAGTGACTCCCAGGTAATTCATGTCTTCAGGCCAAGTTTGGGAAACACCCCACTTCATAAGAGCATTTAGTCATCAAACAGTTGCAGCTGCTGCTCAGGAAACACCAGGCACTGGGTGGTCTCAGGAATGGATTAAAAACAGCAGTGACAGGGGTAGCTCATTTATTAGGCATTAAGCACTTACTTTGTTCCGGGCCTGTACTATAGCTTTATGTGATTAAACTAGGTTCCCAGAACTCTATGAGGAAGACATACCCCATTTTACTGATGATAAGGAAACCAGAAGTTAGAATAATCTGTCCAAGGTCGCAGAGCTAGCAGCACAGGTGCTGCGCATTGTGCCTGAGACCACACGTCTGATCTTACCTCCGTGCTACAAGCTGCACCGCTTGTAGTAATTTGCTCAAATTACTCATCCTCTGGGGCCTCCACTCCCTCGTGTGGGTAATGAGAATGCTATCAGGGTCTCTCCTGAAGGGATGGTCAGGAGGATTCAATGAGATGGACTTTTCCGGAGTAACTTGAGTGCCTGGCTTTGATTCAAACCTTTCAGGTATTTGAGAATTAAATCAAAATTATTTGAGGGTAAGCACTGTGTCAGAAACCAGAGATGAGAAGGATTATCACCATCGTTATTCCTGTATTCACAGCGCCCCAGTGAGCCCCGGATGGGACGTCGGCAGACACTAAGGAAGGTCAGGTGATAAGGAGATTAATACAGGCAAGAAAGCATCCAGGGACAGGAGGGCCTGGGCAGATCAGGTTTCCACCAGGCAGCGGCCATCATATCTCGCCAGCCTGCCTGAGTCTCGCCCACTCTGCCCAGCAAGGCTCTGCTCCTGCGCTTCCAGTTTGAGGGCCAGCCTCCCTGTGGACCACGGACCCGGGTCCCTGGCACTAGGAGACACGGCCCCCTTCAGGCTCTCCCCTACCGCCGCATAGGGCCCTACTTCTGGGCGACAGAAAGGAAGTACTACTCTAAAAGAGCTCCCTTTCAGCTCCATTTCAATGCTAGGAATATTTATTGAAGGTACTTGGGGCCAAGTATGCAGGACAGAAGCACACAAAAATGGGCACAGTCCTTGCCTTCAAGAGCTTAAATTCTTAATATGAGAGCACAAATAACTGCTCAAATAATAATTTAATGAGAAGGTATGCGTTGCCTAGCACATAGTAGATGTTCAGAACATTTACTGTGCTAATATACATTGAATAGGTTTTACAGACTTAACCAATAAAAATACACACCATCCAGGAAACCTGGGTGGTTACCTTGGCTGAACATCTGCTCTTGGCTAAGGTCATGATCTCAGGATCCTGGGATGGAGCCCCACGTCTAGCTCTTTGCTCAGTAGGAAGTCTGCTTCTCACTCTCCCTCTGCGCCCTCCCTCCCTCTCTCAAATAAATAAGATCTTAAAAATTGAAAACACAACGCCCAGTTAAATGTGAATTCCAAACAAACAACAAATAACTTCCCAGCATGAATATTCCTGGCTTTCATCTCCTGACTTGATCAGATTGTACTTCGTGAATATGCGATACATATACTAAAAAGTTATTTGTTGTTCCCTTGAAATTAACATGTACCTGGGAGTCCTGTATTTTACCCACATATTGAGCAATAGGGTCACAGAGGTAAATAAGACAAGAAGCTTAACCTTATGGCATAGTAGGGGTATTTATACAACAGCTTAATACATATCCTCATTAGCACCAGTAGTTTCTGTAGGAACATGAGACATGAAATTCTGATCGACACATCCAAACTGCAATTGGGAGCAAAGGCAGCAGGGGAAGTGAGGGGGGGAGAGGGTGCAGCAGCACTGAATATTCCAGAGGGATGGTGGGAGACACGACAGACACACCTGAGGTGCAGAAAGGCTCATAAATGATCAGAGCCCAGTGAGTGAGCCTGTCGGGAGCTGAAGCTGGAGAGGCAGATGGGGGCGCAGAGCACGGGGAGGCCTGGAGGTCATGTTCAGGTGTTGGGACTGGATGTGAGGGTAGCTGAAGCCTTTGAAGGGTTTTAAAGCTATGATCCTTCTGGCCATTTGAGGCAAGATGCACTGAATGTTGGCTAGAGAACACTGGAGAGGCCAGAAGGAAAGCTGTGGCAATAATTCAGGTGAGATCATGGTGGGTGTTTAGATGCTAGTGGCAGTGGGCTCATGAGAAAACCCAAGTGCATTCGTTCTCTGGGAGTAAACTCAGCACAATTTTGTGGGGGGACTAAGGAGTTAAAGATGATACTCAGGCTAACTCTGGAGCCACTGGAGGGATGGTGTCCTCACCTCCTGTAAGGTGGTGGGAGGAGGAGGACCTAGAGCAGGGTGTGATAGTAAGAGGGCGGAGGAGCAGTCAGTCTGGGCCATGCAGAACTGAAGATGCCCTTCAGTCACGCGGTGGACAGCCCCACGCGGAAGCTGGCTCTGTGGGCCTGGAGCTCGAGAGAGCTGCCTGCCCTAGAGCTATGTATGGGTCTGCGTCCATCAGCACGCAGACAGCAAGGAAAGCCAAGGGAAGAGTGGTGAATGGGGGAGGGAGTTTACCCGGGGACAGGGTGTGAGGAGAGATGGAGTCTGGGGCAGAGTCTGAAAAATTCCAATAGCTAAGAGGTGGGAACCAACTGCCAAGGAAAAGGAACACAGCAAAGAAACAGGAAGAGAAACCGGATGGTGTCCCAACAGAAAAGCCAGCAGAAGCAAATGCTTCTAAAAGGAGGGAGGGGTCAAGGGCACTAAACAGGCTGAAGATGTTCACGGAAGACTAACGTGTCTGCTGGAGTTAGTGACAGGCCCTCTCTTTGGTGAGGGGCAGGGTGCGAAGCATACGTGGGAGCAGTTCAGGGATAAAATTGGCAAGTAAGAGAAACTGAAGCAGTGGGTGAGGACAACCAGTTCAAGATGTCTGGGTATGAAGGGGGAGAGATATGGGCCCCTAGTTAGATGGTAGAGGAAACCCAGTCATGTTCAAATGCTGTTTGGGAGAAAAGCCCGTAGTAGGAGATACTCAAGTCACAGAAGAGTGAAGGAGAACGCCCAGGTGGAGAAAGGAGAAAGGTCTAGATGATGCTGGAAGCCCATGCATTCTGCCTTCTAGTTCCTTTATAAAGAAAGAATATTTACTATTTACTAAATCGCTACCATCTATTAATCCCTTACCACGAACACTTAATCCGTTTATAATTCTACATTGGATTAATGCGTGAATCCCCAGTGCCTAGCACAGTGCTACGTGCACATTCCACATATGTGTGAGTATGAGGAAATCCTCCCTGTCCAACAGGAAATTTAAGAAAAATATTTTTGGCCAAATTGAACATGAGAGCTTTCACCACTGCAAATGAAACACACAAATGCCTGATTCTTCCTTACTTATGTATCTACACCACATGCAGAGACAGTTTGTCTAGTCATACATTTTAAGGACTCCGCTGATCCACACCCATCTCTGCACCGAAACAGGGAATGTCCTGACTAGTATTTTATTCAACAACATGCTGGGCACATCCTGGCATTGCTTGACAGCTGACACGTTCTCGGTGTGCAACTAGAGAACCTGGACGTCTTAGACCCAGGCCAAAGCACCCACGCCCCAAATATCCCTGATTCCCCCACAACTGCCACTGGGGGAGTTCTCCCTCCAATTCATAAAGATACTCTGCCCACCAAATCGTCTAGGCCCCAAACCGTGGAGTTGGTCTTGACCCCTCACTTGCTTTCACACCTCCCTTCTACCCTTCTACAAACACCTTCAGACAACCTCACCGCTGCTCTGTCAGCCACCTTCCTCATCTCCCTGCACTCCTGTGGCCACCACCTCCCCAGTCTTTGCTTCTGCATTCCCTGGTATGGTCCCTTCTCCACATGCAGCCAGCAGATTCCTCTTTAAACCCAAGCTGGGTCTTGTCACTCATTACCAGCAACGCTCCCATCTCAGCTACAGAAAAGCCCCAGATCTGCCCTCCACAGCCCCTTGCTGACACGCTGCCTCACAACGGCTCCCTTGCTGCAGTGGCCCAGTGTCACACACCGACCAGCTCCCACCTTAGAGCCTCTGAACTGACTCCCTCCAGGAACGCTCTTCCCCCACCTGGTCAACAGGCTTGTCCCTTATCTCATTCAGATCTCAGTTCAAACGTCACTTTCCTGACCTGTCTTGGATGACAAGGGATTTCAAAGGACAGCCACGGTGTGTAATGTCAACCTGGAGGAAAGATAGGCACAAATGGTGACTTCCTGATGTGCAACCAGAGCGCAGGACTTTACTGGAACTTAACCAAAGGTGGTGGAAGTAGGAAGGCGGGGGTAAGAGGACGCATGGATCACTGGCTTGAGTACTTACCGGTACCCTCCGCAGCGAGAGGGAATGACGCGGGAGAGGCATGGAGGGAGGAAACTGGAGATGCTGAGCTCAGTTTTGGCCACAGTAAATCTAAGATTCCTACAGGACTGCGATTGGAAGGGCTACGCCCAAGGAGGCAGCTCTGGTAGCCAAGGGCCAGAGAAGTACACACTAGGCCGCAGGCGCCGCGCCAGGCTTCTGCTGCTTCTTGAATCCCTGTATCCTCAAGAGGCAGCTATTCCTGGAAATGCACGACTAGATAAAAGCAATACTTCTACGTCTGTTTTAAATACACGTAATGAAAAGTAAGTAGAGGGGCGCCTGGGTGGCTCAGTGGCTTAAGCCACTGCCTTTGGCTCAGGTCATGATCCCAGAGTCCTGGGATCGAGTCCCGCATCGGGCTCTCTGCTCAGCGGGGAGCCTGCTTCCTCCTCTCTCTCTCTGCCTGCCTCTCTGCCTACTTGTGATCTCTCTCTGTCAAATAAATAAATAAATTCTTAAAAAAAAAAAGAAAAGTAAGTAGACACCTGAGTTGATCATTTGTAATAATAAAAGTTCTAACGTCCAATTTGGCCAAAAAAACCTTTATAATTTCCTTCCTGACAAAAATGATTGACTTTCTATATTCAGGCATATAAGCCACTGACTAAGCACCTTTATGTGCCAGCACAGTGCTGGGCACACATTCATCAGTTGTGTAATTATAAACTGTAAGGATGAAGAAATGGTAGCAATTTAATATACAGTAAATATCTCCTCCTTTATAAAGACACTAGAAGCCAGAAACTTATTCCCATTTCATGGTAGGGAAACAGGTTCAGAAAGAGAAAGTATTTGCCCAAAGTCCCACAGCCAGAGGCAGAACGGAAAACTTGAGCATGCCATGACCTCAGATATTAATGCACGAGACCCTTTACTACACCTCAGGGCTGCTGCCAAGTCATCAGAATGGAGCCAAAGCCACATGTCTAAATAAAGCCTTGCTTCAAGGAGCACGGTCATTTCTCACCTCATCGGCGCTCCCAACCATGAGACGGGAGGGTTGTGTTTAATTTCCAAAGACGACAAACTTGGTGAGCCCCAGCCGGTGAAGTGCTGGAGCTAAAATCGGAGCCAGATGGGACTTGTGACGGACAAGCACTTCCCCTCAGAGCAACAATCTTCCAGAGCCTCCGCAGGCCCAGACTTCAGCAAAAGGTGGTTAATGAAAGCAGGAATTATAGCTTGCCAATTGGATAAATTAGGAAATTTATTTATATTTCACCATTTAAAAGCCAGAACATTAACAAATTTCACTTTCTGGAAAGTCATCTTATTAGAAATACATGAAGTGCACTTAATACAAGGAAATCAGTTTCTTGGTACCACCAGTGAAATGGACACACTCTCATCCATTCCCTCAAATGACAGCTTTGTCAAATTTCCCTCCAAACTTAGACCTCTCACTTCAGGGAGGTCAGAGTGAACTTTTTCCAGAAATGACAGTGAAGACACAGACCTTAACATTTGAGCCCTCCCAAACAATATCACTTTAGAAAACATTTCTTTGCCCCCAGAGGGCCCTGTCTTTGCTGGGAACAAGGCATTTGCAGCCCCTACTGGCAGAGGGAGAGGCCCACCACAGCAGTACACACAGGCCCAAAGCACGTGGTCACTTGCAACCTCAGCTACTGATCAGAATAACTTTCCGTGCTCAGCGTAGAGGGGTCTGACACAAAAAAGTGAACCTAAAGCCACAGGCCTTTTGGTCAATCAAAGGTTCTGTTCCTACAGATTAGACTGACAGCTCATAGCCCTGTATTTATTAATATTCGTGAAACATGGTGAACTTCACATTTCTTGAGCTATTAACAAAGCAAGCTTCCATTAGTTTCCATCAACAAGTGCTCAGAGGAGACGTGTTTGGCTTCTGAACAGTGTGTCTTGTCAAAAAGAGACAGCAGACTGGGATACTAGATTTCCTATAACCTCTGCTTTAGAAGGCAGGTTTTCACACACTGATTTACACGCAGAAACCTGTTTCATAAGGAAGCCAGTTGTGATAGAAAAGCAATACTCAGTTTAATCTAAGTTACCAAATAAAAGATAAAATAACTATAATATCCACTGGAGCCCCTAAACGTCTTCCTTCTTATTCATCTGAGGACTCCTTCTCATGCTTCGAGGACAAAAATGTAAGCAGGCTCCCAAAGAGAGAGGTAAACATGACTCAGTCAATTGAAAACACAGCATTAGTCTGAAAATAAGAACCAAAAAGCTACGGCCCTCACACTGCTCTTAGCTGACCCTCCTCCCTGCTTATGGATAATTGGAGTTTAACTTTCCTAACCTAGAAATACTTATTGTCACTAAAAATGTATGGTTACACCTTATCCTAAAAAGGCACCATGCAGGCATTTAAGACTGAACCAGTTAATTCTAAGGGTGTGCAGGAGTGGTGGGAAAATATCACTAATCAAAACTTCCAGCATCAGATCATGCTAAACCCAGAACATTCACCCTAATAGGCCTTCTGAAACGCTTCCCAAGAGGTAAAACTCCAGCTTTTGGCAACGAACAAGAATTCCCAGAGGACAGAAGGAGCTCTGTCGGCAACTGGACATACACACACCTCAGGGACAAGGAGAGGAGATGCTGGTCTCATTTGTGCTATTCATGACCCAGGGAAGGTCCTGGCTGGCTCAGAGGACCTGGGAGACGAACTCTAGATGGGAGGAACACGTGTGAAACAAGGACAGGTGGAGAAGCTGGATTCTCCTCGGGAAGAGGAAGCAGAAGCTCCAGGAAGAAGCTGAGGAGCAGTCAGAGACTGGACATGTGACAGAATGAACAGGAGGGGAGACCCCAAAGAAAAGGACGGCTCTGACCTGGAGACCTCTTTTCCTGTCAGAAGGGACCCTATGCTAACACCAGAGCTCACAGGTCCGTTGTACATTTAAGGTGTATGAGTCACATGTTCCACGCCTCACACACAATGGAAGCTCTGGAACAGGAGACGGCCAGCGGAGACTGCTCACTGATCGATGATGGAACGCTGCAACACCTGATTCATCATATCCTCTTCGTCAACATCGTAATCCTGTGGGCCAAACACAGACACGCGGCTTCAGCACTGGTTACAGCTGCAAAGACTCACGTTCAGTAGGAGAAGCGGTGCAGCCCAGGGACGTTGGGCTCTAGACGTGACCGACCCGGGACCGAGCCCGGCTCCAGGGTGCAATGCTGGCCACAAAACTGCAGGCAAACTTCTCTCTTGATCTCTCGTGCCTCTGCTGCCCCAGCCTGATGAAAATCCTGATGGCTTCCTCAGACAGGGACTATGAGGACCAGAGGGCACGTGTATGGAGTGGGGCACAGGCCAAGTACTCAAAGGGGAGTACTGGAGTCAAATTTGCCTTTTTGATTCAATGAGGCCAAATTATCTACTTGGGTAGAACTTAGGAACCTTATTCCTCTTCACAGCACTCACAAAAAGGACAGTTATTTTGAAGTCTGAACCTCAGACATTCTCTTAGACTGAGAATAAATATTTTGTGACAACTTAGGAAAGAGTCACACTTTCATTCTCAGGTTCTGAAATACAGCCGTTAAGACTGAATACTACTCTAAGACCTCACGACATTTATCTGTAAACAAACTGGCCATTTACTTTGAAAAACAGGTGGCCAAATTTACCCATTACTATTATGCCAAGACAACAGTGGGTCCCTTCAAAGCCGCTTAGCTCTTGGGAAAGGATACAAGCTGGATGAACACCTTTGGTGAGTGGATGTGTTTTGTTTGACCTCAAGCCCTTTAAAAAAAAAGTATGTGATACTTCCTACGACATTCTGCCTTCCCAGCTTGCTGGGGCAGGTGGAGGAGACAGGTAGTACTAACCCTCTACCTCTACACGCTAACGATCAGCTGGACCGGACGGGCTGGATACCGAACAGCGTGCGAATCCTCACGAGGACCACTGCCATTATGGGCCTGGTCCCCCTGAGCATCTGACCTTTGGGATCCTAAGCCAGGTTCCCTAACAGGTGAAAAACTACACATATCAAAAAGAAGCAGGAAACATTTTTGGGGAAAAACCAAGGGAGCAAACTTTCACTATGTGTCACTGCAGATGACTGGCCAGTTCACCTTCTTCAACACCACACAACAAAGGCTCTGGCCACTCACCGGGTTCACGGGGACAGACCACACGGCTGCTGTTCCAGGGAGCCCATCACACCCGTGACAAAACCCAACAATGGGACCCACAGTTCTCCAGGTAAGAGAAGGGAGATCCTTGCGCTGGTCCCCCAAGGGGACCTGGGCTCCAGACTCACCACGAAAGTGTCGTAAGAAAACTGGTGCCGGCGCTGGATGTGCTCTATGAAGTTGGCGCTGCGGTAGTTGGGGTCCCCCCAGGGCATTGAGGCACATATCGGGCAAACCTTTCAACAAAGAAGCACAGTCAGGCACCTGACATTTGAGCTCAGCCCTCTGTGGCCTGTATCTGGCCTCCTTTCCTCCAGGACAGCTTTCCTGACACATGGGGTTAGGGCCTGGCCACTCCTTCGTATGCATGTTTGTATCCCAGAGAACAGTCAGCCTCCTCCTCGGGTCATATGACAGCTGAGAATGCATAAAGGCTTTAGGCACGACATCACCCTTTTCTGACCCCCTACTGTGACCAGGCCATGTGTCAGCCCAGCCACGGCCTAGACTCTGGCCCTCTGACCCAGCAGACAAAATGATCCAAAAGCACAAAGAAAACCCAGGAAACGACAAACCATATCTTGAGAAGTAAAACACAGCCTTCTGTGCTATTTTTACAAAGTCAAAGCTTAGAAGAGAGGGTTGAGGCTGAAAAGCCCTCATGTAAGAAGTCAATGTGGGCTTTGAAAACAGGGAGGTATCTGTTAGGACAAAGAGAACATGAAAGGGTGCTCTGGCAGACAGGCAGCGGCACAGAGGAGAGGCCAGGGGGCAGCAGGATAGGCCAGCAGCCAGGTGATCAGTCTGCTTAGAACATAAAATTCAGATACGGACAGAGAGGAGTTGGGCCTGGGGAAGCAGCAGGCCTAAGTGGTCGGCTTGGAAATGGAACCCCACTGTTTACAAGGAAGACGGGGTGACAAAAGGGGCTGGCAAGAGATCAGTCCGAAACAGTGGAAGACTCCTTTGTGGAAGGAGTTGGGCTGGAAGTTGCAGCTATGGGGCTAGAAGGTGGGTCAGGTCCAGAGACTAAGCAGGAGATGGCTCCCAATGGGAAGGGCTGAAACATTAACAGGTAAGGAGTCTATAGATGGAAAGGAGACAGAACAGAGGGCCAACAGCTGGTGGAAAGAGAGGCTTCAACAGAGACAAAAGAACCAGAGGGATTTCAGAAAGCCGAAAGAGGGGGAAAAAGAGAAAAGTAGGTTGCAGTACCAGAAATCACAAAGTACTCTAGCACTATCAAGTTTATGAGTGCACTTAACCCTTAACCAAATTAACCCAGATCTAAGGCAGTATTTTATAAACACAGGCAAAGATGTGTTAAAAATTTATGTCTGGGGGCACCTGGGTGGCTCAGTGTAGTTAAGCCTTTGCCTTTGGCTCAGGTCATGATCCCAGGGTCCTGGGACTGAGTCCCGCATGGGGCTCTCTGCTCAGCTGGGAGCCTGCTTCCACCTCTCTCTCTGCCTGACTCTGCCCACTTGTGATCTATGCCAGTCAAATAAATAAATAAAATCTTTAAAAAAAAAAAATGTATGTCTGCACTGTAAAACTTAGCGTGCAATAGAACTTCTAACCTACAGAAAAGCAGGTAATACTTTGATGACCCATCCCTTATCCCCAACACCTAGATTTTAGTTTGGCACACTTATTTGACAAAAAACAAGGTATTTGAAAGAAAGACGGGGCGCCTGGGTGGCTTAGTGGGTTAAGCTGCTGCCTTCGGCTCAGGTCATGATCTCAGGGTCCTGGGATCGAGTCCCACATCGGGCTCTCTGCTCAGCAGGGAGTCTGCTCCCCTCCCTCTCTCTCTCTGCCAGCCTCTCTACCTACCTGTGATCTCTCTCTGTCAAATAAATAAAAAATAAAAAAAAAAAAAAAAAAAAAAATGAAAGAAAGACGTACTATCGCACCCGGGTTCCAGTACTGGCTCTGCAGCTAACCAGCTCTACAACACAGTCAAGCCACTTGCCTTGGACAGCACACAAACTTCTTTGTTTATTCCCTTCTAAAAACTACGGGGCAGGATGGTGGTAGGAAATGAATTCCAGTCTCAACACTTTACTTCACATCCATTATCATTCTTATAATTACCAAAAAATAGTTAAGATTGTCTGGCAAACTTTAACAGAAAATGTGCAAAGGGGACAGGTGGGTAGTGTTTGTGGGTCTCTTCACACTTGCTTTTGAGTGATCAGTCATTAAGAATCACAACTAAAGGGGCGCCTGGGTGGCTCAATGGGTTAAAGTCTCTGCCTTCGGCTCAGGTCATGATCTCAGGGTCCTGGGATCAAGCCCCACATTGGGCTCTGTGTTCAGCAGGGAGCCTGCTTCCTCCTCTCTCTTTGCCTGCCTCTCTGCCTACTTGTGACCTGTCAAATAAATACAATCTTTAAAAAAAAAAGAATCACAACTAAAACATCTTTTTTTTTTTTAAGTATTGTTTCACCTTTTTTTTTTTTTTTTTAAGATTTTATTTATTTATTTAACAAACAAAGATCACAAATAGGCAGAGAGGCAGGCAGAGAGAGAGAGGAGGAAGTAGGCTCCCCGCCGAGCAGAAAACCTAACTCGGGGCTTGATCCCAGGACCTGGGATCATGACCTGAGCCGAAGGTAGAGGCTTTAACCCCCTGAGCCACCCAGGCACCCCACAACTAAAACATCTTGAAGGAAGAGCTGAAACCCTGGCTTCAGGTATTTTTCACAGAACATAACTCTTATCTTGCCTACTGTGGGCAAAGAATGCGCACTGCGAAGCTACTCTGGCATCACAGAGAAACAGCAGGTTCGACGCCCATTTCAGGTTGCCATCTGCCTACAAAAATTTCCAAAGTCATCTATGTAATAAAGATATAAATGTCAGAAAGACAAATATTAGCATCAAGTGGTGAGGCTGTTTATTTTTGAGAACAATCACTTCTCTGTGCGTGATCTCTCATGAGAGGCTGGCAGGTCACCATAGTGTGGAGTTTCAGTTTTAGATCAGGTTTACCTCTATTAAATAAAAATGGCAAATGGCAACATAATGCATTTACTATATCCAAACAGAATAAAATGCAAGAATGTAAAGAAATACTGGGAACTAATGCTATCAAAGGGAGCCGGAAAACTAGGGGGAACGGGCTAGAGAGACACTTTTTACCATGAATGGACTACACACAAAGAAAATGTATTTTAAAAATTGTGAAGATGAGGTGGTGATGTCTGGTGGCTCAGTCAGTCAAGTGTCTGTCTGCATTTGGCTCAGGTCATGATCCCAGGGTCCTGGGATCAAGCCCTCTCCCTCTCCCTCTGCAGCTCCCCCTGCTTGTGCATCCACTCTGTGTCAAATAAATAAATAAAATCTTAAGAAGAAAAAAAATGCAAAGAGGTGACAGAAAGCAAGGACTCAATTAAGTCAGCTGGGACCACAGAGAACATGACTCAGCAGGGGTGGAGGCTGAATCTGGAGGGGAGAAAAAAACGGGTTCAAAGAGCAGCAGCTGGAAAACAACAAGCTTGAGAGAAAAGATCAACTGAACATTATCTAGGGAGAGAACAGATCGAGTATTCCTCTCACCAAGGAGCCAAGGAAGATGGGCATGTCTGCAGGAAAACAAGTCAGGCGTGGGTAGATAGCGAAGCTGAGGTAAGACAAGACACAGGGCAGGGTAAGCTGCAGGAGCAGGTACTCTTACTTTGGGCTGGGCCCTCTGCTCAGTCCTCTGTGTGAGCCTGAGGACCCTGGCAGAGCCAGGCTTGGAAAGGAGCCTTTTCCTCAACCCAAAAAGGAATGTTAAGGACAAAGAATAAGGGTTGCAAATTCGGAAAGGAGCCTTTTCCTCAACACAAAAAGGAATGTTAAGGACAAAGAATAAGGGTTGCAAATTCAAGTGCTCACAGGGACCAGACTAGTAAGGCACATGAGCAAGGAGGACAGATGTAAGCCCAGCCCATCTAGAAGGGCAGCAACTACTCTAGGCCAGTTGGCTCTTGCCAGAACCTCCAGTTTCTCAAATGCAGAGTATCAAGACAGAGAATCTTCTGGTTTTTAAAGGTTAAAAGGGAAGGTAAAATGTGTATAGTCCAGACATATCCCATAGACTGCCAGTCTGTGACCTCAGGGCTAGATCAGAGAGTTCCTGAGACAGAAGGAGGAAGAGAGAAGAAAGGAATTCGCACCTGATACTCTGAACTCAGTTAAAAGCAGGATTCAGTGTTACCTGGAAAAGATGAGGACGGTTCATGCCAGGAACTTAATGCAAACAGAGTCCCCAGAACAGTTACCAGAGAGCATGTGTGCCTAGCAGCAACAGGGCCTGGCTGAAAATGACTTACAATGACCAAGCCTGCCAGGTTCCCTAGTGAGGAGTGTTGGGAAAAGCAGACAAGAGGGAATTTATCTGTCAAATCTGTCACAGCACAACAGTAAGAACTCAGGGAGCCCCATGTAAAAAGTGGCTGTACTAACTGGAATGTGACCTGGTAAGACTAGAGAAGACCTAATGTATTCTCAAAAAGGTCAGGTGTATCTTAACATTTGCAAAAAAACAAACAAACAAAAAGAATGCCACCAGGCCTAATCCTATTCACAAAAGCTCATGCACATTCTAAAGTCCATGCATCACATTTTAAGGCAAGGGAGCTGAAGTGTGACCAAAGAACTAAGTATACAGTTCAGGAGAACAGTCTGAGATAAATGGAAAACTGAAAAAAACTATGGTGGAGGCTGTATCAAGACCTAGCTTGAACCACCTCAGTGGTTCAGTGGGTTGAACCTCTACCTTCGGCTCAGGTCATGATCTTAGGGTCCTAGGATCGAACCCTGCCTGGGGCTCTATGCTCAGAAGGGAGCCTGCTTTCCCCATCCCTGCCCACCCCTCTGCCTACTTGTGATTTATCTGTCAAATAAATAAATAAAATCTTAAAGAAAAAAAAAAAAGACCTAGTCTGTCAATGACATTAAGAGGCAAGGGGGCACCTGGCTGGCTCAGTCAGTGGAGTGCGTGACTCAATCTCGGGATTGTGAGTTCAAGCTCCACATTGGGCACAAAGCTTACTTGGGGGGAAAAAAGAGGAAGGGGTAATCCTGCTGACATGGACCACATCCAAACATTAAAACAAAACAGAACTACATGCCAGTCTGCGATCAGTCACAAGACTGATAAGCACTTTCCTAACAATTTCATACACATTCTGTTTCTCCACAACTACAAACTACTCTCAAATGGAAAATGGTAGCTTTCCAGAGGACAAACCTCACAGACACCAAGGGATCCAAGGTAACATTACCAACCACAGGGCCAACAGACACCACGTGACCCCTGATGTGGCACCCAGAGGACACATGGCTGATGGAATGATGAGAAATCAAACACAAACTGAAGGACATCTTACAAAACAACTGGCTTGTCCTCTTTAAAAATGTCAAGGTAATGCAAGGCGAAGAAAAGCTGAGCACTAGAGTCATGACAGCTACACGAAGCACAAAGATCCAGGATTTGGGGGCAGAATAATACTGCTATGAAGGATATTACAATTATTAAAATTTCAGGGTATTCCTTTTTTTTTTTTTTTAAAGTAATCTCTATGGCCAACATGGGGCTTGAACTCACAACACTGAGAACAGGGGTCACCGAGACTGAGCCAGCCAGGGGCCTCTACAACTGTTAATATTTAAACATGAATTCGCTATTAAATTGTGTCAATGTTACATTTCCTGAGTGTGACAAACACAAAAATGTGATTTTGTAAGAAAATGTTATTGTTCTTAGGAGATAACACGCTGAAGTGAGTAGGACCAAAAAGTCATGGTTATCTTTAACTTATTACTTGTTAGCAAAATATATGTACGTACAGAGTATTATTAAGCAAACAGGGTAAAATGTTATTAATCCGTGAATCTAGGTGAAGGGCACACAGGCGTTCACTGTACTAATCCTGTCCATTTTTCTGTAAGTTTGACTTTTTTTCATAAAAAGGAAAACAACAAAACCTAGTTCCTCTTACCACAGATTTGGTATCCGTGCTATGGGATAACTTGCAGTGTTCCACTAGTCCTTCTTGATCAAAGTTCTTCTCAGGACAGTAAGGGCAAGGAAATGTGTAACGGTTTGGGACATTCCTGGAAGATGAAAGGCAGGAAAAAAAAAACTTCTCTGTGAGTACTTTTCCACACTTTATCCACTGTACCCTCCAAAAAAGGAGCAACATTCAGTGTGCTTTGACAGGGATTCTGACAATTACTTCAGAATCAGGTCAAGTGTTGAAAGTAACAGCAGAGCTAATAAATGAAGTGAGCATCGGAGCCCTCCACACCCCACCCCCAAAACAAAAACTGACATCAGGTGTAGCCAGGTTAGCAATTATACCTCCACTTTCTCAAACTCCTACAACTAAACCCTTGATCATGCCAAGTGTCCACTGTCCTCATAGCAACAGCTAACCTCTGCCTAAGGGAGTGTTTTGAGTCATTTACCTTGGCTGAAGGGAGGCATCCTTGGTGGTGGCCTTCACACCTTCCATGATGTAATTCTGGTATTTGGAACAGGTAGCCACATGGGCCCGGATCTTGGATAGTAAAAACTTGGACAGGAAGAATCAGAGCCCATAAGTTAGTCAGGGCCAACAGAGTCCCAAAGCAAGATCAAGATGAAAACCAGACCTGTACCACCTTGGCAAACAATCTCACCAGACTCCTGGCTATGCTTACAGGGGCTGAAAGCACATTTGTTGCAGGGTATTCGTTAATACCAAGGCTGATGCCTGACTTGCCCAACCCAGGACAACTGCCTCCACTCAAAGTAACTCTTCTAGAAGTTTGCTTTTATTCAAGGTATGCTCTCTGCTCACATACTGCAAACCCAGGGAAGATTTCAGTTTTCCACATAGTGTTTAAACTAGTCTCCTCACAGCAAGCCAAGAACCACTTTCATTATGCGCAGCAGTAAAAGTAATCATTTAAGTAAAAGAGATAAAGACCAGCAATTTTAGTTAAAGTACAGAATGCCAGATACTGATAAATGATCTTAAAAAAAAAAAAAACAAAAACAAAATCTGAGTTTTATTTCTCTTATAAAATCTAGTCTTTGCAAGATGGAAAGAGAAAGAAAACCTAGAGGAGAATGCTTCATGGCAGGTGTTCTAAAAGGAAAGAAAAAGCAGAAGGAATGAAGAGGAGAGCTAAAGGGAAGATAAGATCAACATTTCTGGAGGGTTAGGACACTTGGAAATGCAATACAATCACTAATCTTTAAAAATGGAGAAAAATCAAAAGTATACAGAAAAAAAAACAAAAAACCCTTCCTGTATGCATAAATTAACGGGTAACTTCATTTTAATATCCTGAGTTTCAAAATTAAAGGAAACGACAAGAAAAAAAGCAAGCTTTGTTATGTGAGCTCTGGCTTACCGTAATGCTCCTGTCTTACCTCCAGCTAAAGAACTTGAGTTCAGACCACCAACCAAAGAGCTCCCAATTAAAAGGGATGGGAAATAGTCCTATTCAGAATGATAACCACTTTGTACCTACAGTGCTAAATCACTCTGAAAGGAAGTAAATAAGGAATACCCATTCACGGCCATCCATACTATTGTGGTTAAAAAAATGAATCTGGCATGTCTAGCAAGTGAAGTTTCATTAAGTGAAAAAATTCCTTAAAAAGTGAGAAAAAGGACAAAGGGTGTTAGAGAGGAGAAGGGAGTTGGGGTAAATTGGAAGGGGAGGTGAATCATGAGAGACTATGGACTCTGAAAAACAATCTGAGGGGTCTGAAGTGGCGGGGGGCTGGGAGGCTGAGGTACCAGATGGTGGGTATTAAATAGGGCACGGATTGCATGGAGCACTGGGTGTGGTGAAAAAATAATGAATACTGTTTTTCTGAAAATAAATAAATCAATTTAATAATAAATAAATAAATAAAAAGTGAGAAAAAGTTCTAGAATTATATAGTATGCTCCTATTTTGTGAAATTCCTACACAGGTGTTTGTAAAAACCTTACGTGTTATTTGTCAAAGCGCAGAAAATGTTTTGCCCTTCTAAATTAAATCACTTTTCAAGAGGTAATCTCTGGAGTAAGGAGCAAACCTACATTATTCTTTGTTTGTACAGTCCAAAATAAACAAAATCATGATTTCAAAACCTATAAGGCTATTCTTAGGAAATAAAACAGTAGTATTTCTCCTTTATATAGATGGTGAAGTACATACATTTGATTCTAATACGATTATACAAAAGAGCATGGATGCATTTCAAATGTTAAGTATTGCTCTTACAATCACGTAATTTCATAATGACCTTTATGTCATGATCTCTCCCTATCAAGTACTAAAAAACTTCAAGTATCTTTTATGTCCATAATGACACAGATTGTAACATCTCCCCTTAAATTCACAACAGCAGGAAGCTTTTCTGAGATGCTGATTTCATTTTATATTTAAAAAAATTAAGAAATAGCATCCTAAAAAAAAAAAAAAAAGAAATGGCATCCTACCATTATACCCATAATGCTTTGGGGAAGTGGCTCTTTTATAGGGGAAGAAACTGGGATAAGTCACTCCTATGGTTTTCAAAGCTACAATATATAATACACTAAACGAACTCTTAAAAAAACAAAGTAAAACCAATATGGTCACTAAAATAAAACAGCACAGCCATTGCCACTGATAACCAGCATGCACGCGTGCTGTTAGTCACCTAGTCAAGCTCTAACTTCAGAAACAACGTGGCAACAGCTCTGCGTTTTACCCCCTCTTGTCACAAAAAGACACTGACTCTTCCCTTTTACTTCCACATACATTTTTACGGCAGCCATGGCAAGAAGTCTCTGTGCTCTCAATCTGCCGCTCGAGCTCCGTAGCTCGGACGCCAGGGGCCAGAGCGCTGCGACACACCCCACAGACAGGCTTCTTCGGCTTCAGACATTCCTGCAGGCATGCAGAGCAAAAGCTAGAACAAGACACACAGAGAACCAGCGTCATGCATTGTGGAGACAAGACAACAAAAATGGATCAACTTTTTAAAAGACATCAATGAATAATGGATTATAAAAACATATTGCTCCCTCTTTCTGATTCAGATACTAAGTCCTCCCAGGCCAGAAAGGGGTAGGAGGGGAAGTGTCCTGCCAAAAACACACAGGTCCACCAACAGAAACAAACACAAACTGTCAAAGACACACAGTGAAAGGTGTTGTGGCACAGTCTTCATAGCACTGGCCACTGAGGGATCTTGGTGGGGTTTCCTGAACCTCAGCTTCTCCTCTATGAAATGGGGATGGTGGTAGCCACCTCTGGGATTACTGGGATGGAATACATGCAGCAGAGCCTCAGTCCAGGGTCAAGCACCACAAACAGGAGGCGCTATCCTTAGAGGTGAAGGCAAAACTCTACGAGAAGACAAAGACAAGACCACCTCGCTGTGACCCAAGAAGGACAGCGCTGATATGTCTTCAGAGGCAGCATTCACGAAAGAGCTTTAAAAGAGCTCGGCTGGCAGAGGTAAATAAGAATATTCCAGGCACTTAGACTTAAAAATTCATGAGGCATGTAAGGAAATAAAAGTCTAACCCCTTTCCTCAAAAACAGTAGGAACCCAGATGTTTAAAGATATCAACAAGGCCAAGTCCAAGTTTTAGAAAAATAGCTGAGGTTATCATGGATGAGAGTTGTTGGTTTTCCTTTTTTTTTTTTTTTTAATTAGGTGAGAAAAGACAGGAGCCGTGAAGTAGAAACCAAGCAGATGGCTAAGGCAAGGAATTCTAATGGCCTAAGGCTACAGAGAATTAACTCAGGAAATGATTCAGAGTGGAGTCAGTAGGACTTGGGAACTCACTGAATTTGGAGAAGGAAAGTCAAAGAAGGCCAAGTTTCTATCCTGAACTATGCAGGGAGTGAAGCTGAGCGGTGGTGTACACAGTGAGAGAGGATAACGGGGCATGAAAACAGCCTGGCTACATAACCAACAGGTTTAAGATAAGATAACAAAACCCACCAGGAAGAACTCAGGAAAGCTAACCTGCGCACTGACAAATTTTTACTGTTTCTAAGGATTTTCTTCCTTTTTGTCATAAAACTAGATGTTAACACTGCCACACAAAACAAACCAGTCTGGGACAGGATGAGTCTAGTGATTCACCACTGAGAGCACAGTGGAGAAGTAAACAAAATCCGTGTCTTCTTGATGCTTATATTCCAAAGTGGAGAAAGACAAATGTTCATTCTGACAGCGATTACAGACAGGAAGGAAATCAAATGAGCAGAGATCAGCCGAGGTGGATGATACTGAGCTTCTTTAAGGAGGCGATATTTGAGCTAAGACCTAAAACTAGGAGGAGACAGACAGTCACCCAGACCTGGACACAAAGAGTTCCACAAAGAGACTATATATGAAGTACAAAGGGAGTTCTAAAAAGCAGAAAGGACCATGATGGGTAGACCACCAGGAGAGGGCAAGTGGTTAGGTTGGAGAGGCAGAACGGGCCTTGCAGGCACCATTTATTGTAACTCTTCTCAAAGGCAGATCACAAGAGGAACCCAAGACAGCAGAGGTCCCAGAGAAACCAAGCCCAGCTGGTAGAAAAAAGCAGCTTCATGCCTTTAAGCACACACCAGGCTACAGCTCGCTGACCAAACGTTCACAGCCACTTTGTGCCTGAGTCATGCCCACCATGCAAGCCTGCTTTTAAACAGTCCCTGAGTCTTGGGCTTGCTTTTGGTTTCTCTTTCCTTTTTCACAGGTCTTGATCTAGTTCAGCCTTCTCTTGGGCTTCCAGCCACCTGCCCTTCTCCAGCTATATTCCACTTAATTGGAGGGACATAGTCATTCAGGGCCTGAAATAAAGTTTTATAAAAACTCAATGCCCCACCCAGCAAAAGCTACAATGATGCTGGTTTCTAAGCATGAAAGTTAGCAAAAATCTGCCAATAACTAGGCTGAGCAAAAAAGCACTTGGCTGGAACTAAAGGGGACTTGTACTGCCCTCACAGAGGTGCACCCATCTGTCTTTCATCAGCACGAACTGATGAACACATGGAACCAGGATGGTGAGTACCGAAAAGAGCCAAGAAACCCAGTACTGCCCCTTGACCTCTGACCTAGGAAAGGTTCATGTGGCTCAAGGAAATCTCAACTTCTGCTGCTCTTCCATCGGTAAACTGTGCCGGGTCAAGCCTCTTTATATTAATTGTGAATGAAATCCAATTAATTAATCCAAAATCAGGTAAGAGTAGTGAGGGCTGAACCAAGGAAAAGATGACTCAATGAGAACACTATCTAGCCTCCACCACCAATTTCTTATGTCATCCATCCCTTCATTACCTGATCACTCCCAAACACACCAGTTTGATCCCTATAATACTCTCCCACTGCATACTGAATTTTCACAATAGTTTTAACACTTGTTAGCCTAATTTATCATCAATTCACTGGATTGTAAACTTTGAGGGCAGAATCACCTTGTTTCTTACTATGCCCCAAGAACCTGGCACATGGTGGGCATACAAATATTTTAGTATGTTGAATGTAAAACTGGAAGATGGAAACTCAGACACTGTGCCAGGCACTGGGGATACAGAAAGAGGCAACACAGATACGGTCACTGCCCTCATGATCCCTAAGTTTGGCTCTCCACAAGGAAGAAGGGGAGGAAGGAAGTGCTGGGAGTGAAGCAAGGAAGTAATTTAAAAAGGAATGATGATAAGGGAAGTTAAACTGGGACGTGAAGTCCCGAAAGGATTTGGGGTAGCTGACAGGGGAAGTGCAGATGGGGCAGGAAGCGTTCCAGGCTAACTGAACCGCAAGTGGGAACAGCCTAAAGCTAGAAAGAACTTAGAGTACCTGAAGAAGCAAAAAGCAGTCAGTATGGCTGGGGAGCCCTTATCAGGTGCCAAATTATTTTCTGGGCTGGCAAGGAAACACCTGCGGTTCATCTGGGAAGAGTCAGACAATGGTGAGTCTGCCCTACGTGAGCCTCAGTCCCCTCACCTGCAAAATGGCTATCAACCCCCTTCCCCTGCAGTACTGCTGGAGGAGTAAAAATACCTGTGGCCCAGCAGAAGCCTGTTGTGTCTACTTTCCAACAAAGATGTTCTAAAACCATTGCCAAGATAATGCCCAAGATAAGCACTGCGGGAGGCCACTGAGGAAAAGCCAACACTGAGCAGCAAGAAGTAGCCACATTTTCTACAGTTCTTTCAGCTTAGGTGTTTTTATGTCTGATGGAGCAAGGCTAAGATTCAAATCCTGCAACCTCAAGGCACGAAGCCCAGCCCAAAGTCTGTACTGGTCACTTTCACACCCCTCTCCTGTAGCGTCACAACCAATGCATCAGCAACATGCAGGCCCTGGAGGCTCAATTTCAAACAAAATGCAGCAAAGCCCGTACACAGGTAGGAATACTAAAAAGAGCTATCTGCAACTCCCAACCCCTTTCACCGTTAATGGCAGACCGGTGAAATCTATTATCAAGACTTCCCTTTTGTTCTTTTAGTCTAGTTCAGCGTTTTTCCAACTTCAGTGCACATTCGAATTACTTGGTAGAGCTGGATACACGACGCCATACGCGTACCATACGTAGGAGCAATGCACAGATTATTCAAGAGAAACCGTGGCTGTCCACGGTCCAAAGTCCGACTTTATTTTAAGTAAACTCTACGCCCAACGTGGGGCTCGAACTGACGACCCCACGATCACAAGTCACACGCTCTACCGAATGAGCCGGCCGGGAGCGCCGGCCAGGAGCCCCACCAAGGGCCCACCTCAGACCCTACCTAATCCCCAGCAGGGTGCGACTCCACTATCACGGGTAAGGAGCCTGACAGAAGCCTGGAACACAGCAGGCGCTCAACAAACCGGAGAATACTTGGAAGTGAGAAGAGCGCCCCGCCGACTTCCACCGACCTTCAGGAGCCCCGGAGGGCCCGGGGAAAAGAACCCTCTAGCCCGGTCCTAGCGCTTCCGCCCCAGACACCCCGCCGCACCCCTCCTAATCAGGCTGCCCTGCGACCGGACCCCGGCTCGCCCCTTACACGTGACCGCAGGGCACTTGCACCGGCTTCTCGTACACCTCTAAACACACGGGACACGTAAAGCGGCCCAGCGGGTCGGCCTCCGCTGCGGGCCCAGCCAGCTGCGCACCACCCTCACGGTCCTGCTGTTGCGCCGCCATCTTCCTGCCGCGCCGAGCGGCGCAACGGCGGCCGAGAAGGAGGAGCCCAGGGGGGCGGGGCGAGGTACCGGGCTAGCGCGCGCGCTTGGGGCGGGGCTTGCGGCCAGCCGGGGCGGGGCAAAGGCGGGACCCTGGGCGGTGAGGGGCGCTCGGGGCGTGGCTTGTGGAAAGGGCGCGTGGATGGGATGGGACTTGTGAGTGGGCCACGCCTCCTGTCCCAGTCTCCTCTCCTCCTCCCTTGCCTCCCCGAACTGACGGGAGGAGGGCGAAGCCGCGGGAAATCTGGAAAACACGGTAGTCAGATCCAGACACCTGCAGAACTGGAGCAGGCTCTGTGTTTCAGCCACTGTTTCCTCAATTTAAATCATTACATTTACTTAATATTTCATCCCAAATCGACTTGCCTTTGGTTTAAACTTAGGCAAATATATTTCGTTAAAAAAATTGGGGTTTTTTAGGCAAACAAATTTTAAAGGGAGATATATCACTCCCTGAGCTACGAATAGAAAATAATCATTTATTTCTAAGAGCAATGTAAAAATACAGTGGAAACAAGACAGCATTATTAATTCATGCCGGTTACTCTTGACACTGAAAAGGGAGATCAGCCGTTAGGAGAGGTGTTGAAGACAGGCTATGGGCACAAAGCCCCAGTAAACCAGTAAGGAAAGCAGAAGTGGGAGTCACCATGCTTTACTGCTGTGTTCACTCGCCTCCTGGCCATGGGGCCCAACTACAGCTCTGTAGAGACTGGGAAGCTGGTAGTCCAAACTTCAGTCTCACAAGAAGGCCCCCAGCCTGGATCGCAGATGTTTTGAATGCCAACTGTCTTCACTTGGTACTGCACCAACTAGGCTCTTGTGGACAGCACATTTAAGGAAAGATACATCTTGTTCAAAGGCAGGCTCTTGTGGACAGCACATTTAAGGAAAGATACATCTTGTTCAAAGGCAGGCTCTGCTAACAACTCTAACCAGGTTTTCCTGACCAGGAAAATCAATGATCAATTAAGCTTCCATCCTGAAAGGCCCCAGAGGCCTCACAATATGGAGAAGACACAGGACAAATAAATCCTGTTGTTAACCAGGTTAATTGAATGCAGGAGGATTGTATTTAGCTATCCATGCGGGCATCTTTTCACCAATAAATAACTTGGCATGCATATGCAGCGGCCCAAGGGGTTTACATTCTACTGTTTCTTTTTTCCATCCCTGTGGCAGGCACTCCTGCATCTGATCTCTTCCCAACCAAATATGCCCCATCTCCCCTCCGAAGATGAGGTTTCTCTGGCAGGGGCAGAGGTGTGCCATATGTATTCATAAGACTTTGTGTTAGCCTTGTAGCTGCTGCCAGACCCTGGGGTAGAGGCAGGGGAGTCCCAGACCCAGGCTTCAGTTGGATTGCCCCCAGTTTGGTCTCTTGAAATGAACTTACCACAACCTTATACACTTAGTTACAGAGTAAAAAGGATAGGATTGAACTTTTTTATGTTTATTGGTCTCAGCATTTTACATAAATAAATCCTCATTGCAACCTATGACTTTGGCTCTATTATCCCCATTTTACAGCTATGCACATTGAAGCACAAAAAGATTAAATTACCTTTTGACGGTAATAGAAAATGATAGGATTTGGACACATGCAGTCTGGCTTTGGCACCTTTGCACTTAAGAGTACCTGTGTCTCTGGGGCACCTGGGTGGCTCAGTGGGTTAAGCCACTGCCTTCGGCTCAGGTCATGATCTCAGGGTCCTGGGATCGAGTCCCGCATCGGGCGCTCTGCTCAGCTGGGAGCCTGCTTCCCTCTCTCTCTCTGCCTGCCTCTCCATCTACTTGTGATCTCTGTCAAATGAATAAATAAAATCTTTAAGGAAAAAAAAAGCCTCTGCCTTCGGCTCAGGTCAGATCCCAGGGTCCTGGGATTGAGCCCTGCATTGGACTCTCTGCTCAGCGGGGAGCCTGCTTCCCTCCCCTCCTCTTTCTGCCTGCCTTTCTGCCTACTTGTGATCTCTGTCTGTCAAATAAATAAAATCCTTAAAAAGGAAAAAAAAAAAAAAGAGTACCTGTGTCTCAGTTCACCTAAACCAGTTGTGGGAGCCAACGCCCCAAGGTTCTGATGCAACAGGTCAGTGGAGGTAGAGGGTAGGGCCAAGGATTTGCATTTCTAACAGTTTGTGGGGTTTTTTTTTTTTTAAGATTTTATTTATTTATTTGACAGAGATCACAAGGAGGCAGAGAGGCCAGCAGAGAGAGAGAGAGGGAAGCAGGCTCCCCACCGAGCAGAGAGCCCAACAATCCCAGGACACCAAGATCATGACCCGAGCCAAAGGCAGAGGCTTCAACCCACTGAGCCACCCAGGTGCCCCTCTAACAATATTCTAGGGGAGGCCAATGCTGCTGCACCAGGAGCCATACTTTGAGAACCACTAGCCTTCTCTACCCTCCACCCCCTGATGCCCCCACCCCCATCAGTGCCTGACCAGCCTGAATGTACTCCACCCTTTCCTGTTTTTTCTAGGCATTCCCAATGAGAATGTCCCCATGATCTTCTCAGCTTGCAAATACACCGCCAGTCCTCATCACCACACCCGATACTCAGCCACAATCAACCTAATAATGTGTGTTAAATGAATGAAACTTTCCCTTCTCAATGTCCTTAAGGAAACTATTTCCCACAACAGTCTCTCCCTGTCCTTTAGCTTTGGTCAGCCTCTCTCGGACTGCCCACATCATCTCAGATCTGCTGTGAGCCTGGAGTAGGGAATTGGTCAGGCTCAATGTTTTTGCAGACTTGATTTTTCTGCCAATGTAGACTCATACATTCAGGCAACAGGGAGTCCCTGAGGGCTTCCTGTGTGCCAGATCCTCGGCAAGGTTCAGAGGAGAAATACGGGATCTCAAATAGGCAGTGACAGATGGTTTAAAATGTTATTCAACGGAGGCGCCTGGGTGGCTCAGTTGTTAAGCGTCTGCCTTTGGCTCAGGTCATGATCCCAGGATCCCTGGTCAGGCCCCGCATCAGGCTCCATGCTCAGTGGGAAGCCTGCTTCTCCCTCTTCCTGCTTGTGTTCCCCTATCCCGCTGTGTCTCTCTCTGTCAAATAAATAAAATCTTAGGGGCGCCTGGGTGGCTCAGTGGGTTAAGCCTCTGCCTTCAGCACAGGTCATGATCTCAGGGTCCTGGGATCGAGCCCCACATCCCTGCTCAGCGGGGAGCCTGCCTCCCCTTCTCTCTCTCTCTGCCTACTTGTAATCTCTCTCTCTGTCAAATAAATAAATAAAATCCTTAAATAAATAAATAAAGTCTTTTAAAAAAAGGATCCTAAAGAAAATTGCAGGGAGATCTTCCTGCCCTTGTGCCAACAGTCACACTGGTGCCAACACTCCTCACCTACAGAAACTGAGATAATCCATGTGTGTTGTTTAGGCCACTAAATTTGTGGCCATTTATTCCGCACCAACAGACAATACAATCTCCTGAGTGGGCAATTTGCCTATAACTGTCTACATTACAAGAGCATATACTCTTATTTTTTCTATTTTCAGAGCTTTATCCCTAGGGCCTGCACCATCCAATATTGTGGCTATTTAAATGCAAATACATTTAAAGACAAAACTAAAGAGTCAGTTCCTCTGTCTCACTAGCCCTATTTCCAGAGCTCAAGAGCCACACGTAGCTAGCAGATACGTATGCACTGGACATATCAGACACAGAACATCCCCACCACAACAGAAAGTTCTGCTACTACAGAGCTGCTCACAGGTGTAGCACACAAGCAATTTTGAGCTTTAAATACTTAAAAGCTGGGGCGCCTGGGTGGCTCAGTTGGGTAAGTGGCCAGCTCTTGGTTTCATCAGGTCATGATCTCAGGGTCCTGAGATCAAGCCCCATGTCCGACTCCACGCTCAGCAGCAAGCCTGCTCTAGCATTCTCTCTCTCCTTCTGCCCCTCTCCCCTCTCTCTCTTTCTGAAATAATTAAATCTTTTAAAAATACATACATTAGGGGGGCACCTGGGTGGCTCAGTGGGTTAAGCCTCTGCCTTCAGCTCAGGTCATGATCTCAGGGTCCTGGGATGGAGCCCGGCATCGGGCTCTCTGCTAGGCGGGGAGCCTGCTTCCCCCTCTCTCTCTCTGCTTGCCTCTCTGCTACTTGTGATCTGTCTGTCAAATAAAAAAATAAAATCTTAAAAAAAAATACATGCAGGGATGCCTGGGTGGCTCAGTTGGTTAGGCAGCAGCCTTCGGCTCAGGTCATGATCCCAGCGTCCTGGGATCGGGTCCCACATCGAGCTCCTTGCTTGGCAGGGAGTCTGCTTCTCCCTCTGACTCTGCCGGCCTGTCTGCCTGTGCTCACTCGCGCTCTCTCTCTCTTCTCTCTGACAAATAAATAAAAAATCTTAAAAAAAAATACATACATACATACATACTTAAAAGCTATTTCAGGCCTACCTCTTAGAACTGTACCAAATTTTTGGACACCTTGTAAATTCCATATACAAATCCTTTATCAGATCTATGTACTGCAAATATTTCTTCCCAGTCTGTGGCTTGCCTATTCATTTTCTTAGCTGTGTCTTTTTCTTAATGCCACATCATAAAACTTATTATGGAAGATTTTAAACACATATGAAAGTAAAGCGAATAGAATGATGTATTTATATATACCTGTTGCCCAGCTTTGTTAGTTACATATCATGATGAGTTTTATGTGTTCTATACCCTCGTCAAATCCTCCCTTCACTCACCACCTGCCCTATTTTGAAGCAAACTTTATCATCTTTCAATGAGCAGAAAATTCTCATTCCTGTAAGGTCTAACCTATCCCCCCCCTTTTATTGTTAGGGCTTTATATGCTAAAAAAATCTTTATCTACCCAAGGTTGCAAAGATATTCTCCAACATGTTCATTTAGAAGTTTTGTAGTATTAGATTTTATGTTTAAAGCTATGATCTGTCTTTAGTTAATTTTTGTATGCAGTGTGAGGAGTGGATCCAATATTAGCTTTTTCTGATGGCTATCCTGTTGTTCCAACACCGTTCACTGGAAAGTCCACTCTGTGACCCCAAATTTCACTAAAGAAAAAATTTAGGTAAAATTCACAAATTTTACCCAAAAGATATGTAAACACATGTCCATAAAGAGATTTGTATAAGAATGTTCATTGTATCTTATACAAGAATGTTCAAATAGACTTAACCTGGAAACACCGCAAAGTAAATCAACATGTGAATGGGTAAATTGTGGCATCTTCATAAGAAAGACTACTACTCAGCAATAAAAAGGAACAAACTATTAATACATTATACTTATAATATGGATGAATCCCAAAAACAATATGCTGAATGAAAGTATTTACATATGATCATAATTACTTTACACATGATCATACTTACATGAAGTTCCAGACAAAACTAATCATGGTGAAAGAAAGAACAGTGATTGTCTCTGGGTGTGGACTTAAATGGAAAGGACATTGAGGGAACTTTCTGGGGCTTTGGAAATATTCCATATTTTATTTTATTTATTTGTTTATTTAGTAAGGTCCATGTCCAGCGTGGATCCCAATGCGGGGCTTGAACTCATGACTCTGAGATCAAGACATTAATACCTTTTTTGTTAGCACAACAAAATTTTTAATGTCAATAAGAAATCAGAAAAAGGGGTCTGAGTGGCTTAGTTGGTTAAGCGTCTGCCTTCAGCTCATGTCATGATCCCGGAGTCCTGGGATCGAATTCCACCCCGGGCTCCCTGCTCAGCAGAGAGCCTGCTTCTTCTTCTGCCTTCTGCTCTCCCTGCTTGTGCGCGCTCTCTCTCTTATTCTCATTCTATCTCAAATAAATAAACTAAACCTTTAAAAAAAATAATAAATCACAAGGAACCTGGTTGGCTCAGTGGGTTAAAGCCTCTGCCTTCGGCTCGGGTCATGATCCCAGGGTCCTCGGATTGGGATTGAGCCCCACATTTAGCTCTCTGCTCAGCAGGGAGCTTGCTTCCTCCTTTCTCTCTGCCTTCTTCTGTCTACTTGTGATCTCTGTCTGTCAAATAAATAAATTGATAAAAATCTTAAAAATAAATCACAAAAGTATTATTTTATATTTAGATCATTCTTTTTCTAAGTTCTTATTTTGAACTAATTTTTAGACTTACAGAAAAGTTGCAAAAATAAAGAACTCCCAGAGACCCCTTCAGCATTTTTATCACATTTGCTTTATTGTTCCATTTCTATTATACAGACACACATACAGCTGGCTAGATATTGTACATGCATATGTTCTTTTTCTCGAGACATTTGAGAATAGTTGTAGACGTGATGTCCTTATCCTTCTATCAGAGTGTATTTCCTAAGAAGAAAGACATTATCTTTCAAAACCATAGTACAAATATCAAAAGGAAGGTAACAATGATACAACACTATTATCTAATCTGTAGACCTTCTTCATATTTTACCAATTGTCTCAATAATCTTTATTTAAATAAAAACAAGTGTTGTTGTTGTTTTTAAGGGTACCCTCACCCCAGCTCAAGGTTCCATCTGGGATAGCACATTAGATTGCCAAGGTTCTTTAAATTCTGTTAATCTGGAACAGTTCATCTCTCACTTTATCTTTTTTTTTTTTTTAAGTCATCTTTTTACCTTACATGGAGGTTGAACTCATGACCCCAAGATCAAGAGTCATATGCTCTACTGACTGAGCCAGCCAGGCTCCCTTTATCTTTCAAGACCTTAATATTTTGAAGATATCGTAGGCCTCACTTTTTAATCTTTGTTTGTGTGTCCTATTTCACTGATAAGGAAACCGAGGCCCAGAGAGGTTATACTGCTTGTCCAAAGCCACACAGCTAGAAAGTGGCAGAGCTGGGATCTCAACTCAGGCCTTTTGGTTTCAGACTGCTTTGCCTTCCTGCTTTGGGGTATTGTAGCTATGGAACAAAGACAACTTATTTGTGGTTTTCCCTGGCCTGTTCAAGGGAAGGACAAAGACGGTTGATTTTAGCAAACAGTCCTTTAAGACATAACACCTTAAGGAACTAGAATAGTAAGTACCAGGAGCACATAAAGTCTGAGTTACCGCTCTCAGGAGCAATTTACAATCACCCTCATGGATTGCTGGCTGCGTCTTCCACATCCAGCCCCATGAGCTGTGTCTCCATGGAGCTGTGCTGGACAAGAAGGACCTCCCAATAAACAGCCTTAAGTCAGTTGAGTTACTTTTGGATCTGTGGCTGGTTCCCAAGACAGATGCAGAGACATTGAAGCGATTGGCAAGTTGGGTTTATAGTTCAAGGAAAAGAAGGAAGAAAGCCTTTCTTACTGATTGTGAAGAATCTGGACATGCCAGCTTTCATTTCTAGACATGCTTTCTTTGGGGTTACAAAATTCTCCCAGTCCTTCCTCTACCAGTGGATACCAGAATGAATTCTGAGCCTTTTTTTTTTTTTTAAATAATTTTGAGCTTTGAGAAGCAGATGGAATTCTTAGCCCCTAGCAAATTCATGCTGCACAGCAATGACCTTAATCATGGACAACATTAGTTGCAGGCTTGCTAACCTTCCAGGCACTGGAACTTCCCAGGGTGAAGTTCTTCCCATGCATTATCCCACTTACTAAAAAAGGCTTGATAATAGATAATGCTTAATGAGCATTTACTATGTCAAGTGCTTATATGGACTATCTCATAACCTGTACAGAAGTAAGTACTGTTTTTATATTTCTCATTTCAAAGGTGAAGAAACTAAAGCACAGAGAAGTTAGGTCATTTTGTCTAAAGTCATACACAGGAAGGAGCAAAGTCAAATCCAGGCTTTCTGGTTCCAGAGTCCAGGCTTGTGGAGGGGCTAAGAGATTGAGTGGCTTGTCCAACTCATGGGGCCATGATATGCAGTACCAGGAATTTGAACCCAGGTGTACCAGCTGCAGACTCACTTCTGTTTCAATGTGCCGTGTTTCTTGGGGCTTTACGTGCTGATTTCCTATGCACCATACCCTATCCACCAAGCACCACCAAGCACCTGGGCTGGAGAGCAAGGGCTATAATCATGATCTGTCCCGCTCACAGACCTTCACTGTTTCCTAGGTGCTTCCAGGGGTCAAATCCAGACTCTTGGCCTGACTTTCAAGGTCCTCAGAGGTTGGGCTGATCTCCCATCACCCCATTCTCAGCTCACTTTGTGCATTCATCTCTCTAATCAGCTGAACTACTTGATGCTTCTCATCCATCCTTAGTGTGGGAGTCAGACCTGGTACCCGGGGCTACATATAGCCCTTGGACATGTTCCTCTGGCCAACACAGTACTTCATGTTGTTATGTTTAGTATCAGTATGGGGTCATGCTTTCTTCCCCTACCAAGGATTATAATTCATTACTATCATTACTTATTTTGATGTTCAAATTGTTCCAGATTTGGGCAATAGAAGAAACCCCTCCAATCTGACTTTTGTGTCCTTTCAATATGTCACATGATTCTTTTGGCATATCCTTACTTTCTGGCTCAGTAAGATGGTCCAGGCTCATGTTGGCATTTCCCTGTCCCAACACTGAGATTCAGTCATTTCTCCAAGAAGCCTTTTTTTTTTTTTTTTTTTAAAGTAGAGAATGGTATTTAGAAAGCAAGATCTGGGTACTAGGTGCTTATTGTTAGAGGGGTGTCATTTTTTGTAGGCTCTCTCAGCAGACAGAACTATGAAGTGTATTTACACATGGTGTTTATAATTGAGGAATTTCACTTAAAAATCTTGACTTCCCTCCTCTTTAGAAATCTGAGTATCTGATCACAGTCAGCAGGGAAACTGGCAATAATTGGTTGGAGCATGGTAGAGGATCAATAGCATTAGTGTTCTCACTGAAGCATGTATTGAATGCCTTCTGTGAGCCAGCCACTATGTTAGATAACATTACTACTAATATCTGGTAATATATGAGACTGTAGTACTCTAGTACCCAGTTTTGCTTACCTTATATGGTTGTAGGCAGTAGAGTATTAATTTCTGGTCCTTGCTTTTGATTGCTTTCTTTCCTCTCTAGCTGCAAGGAAAGCTGGACATCCTAATACATCCAACTCACTCAAAGCCCAACTCAAATGCCACCTCCTCCTTGAAGCTGCCCCCAGTTTGCCCTATTGGTGGTCACATCTCCATTCTATAAGCTTTATACCCTTCTCCTAACATTTACCACCTTCTATCCTGAATTACAGATTTCTTACTCCATCTACTCTTATTAATATTTTTTCTTTTTTTAAGATTTTATTTATTTGACACAGACAGAGAGCGATCACAAGTAGGCAGAGAGGCGGGGAGGGGGGAGCAGGATCCCTGCTGAGCAGGGAGCCCGATGTGGGGCTTGATCCCAGGACCCTGAGATCATGACCTGAGCTGAAGGCAGAGGCTTAACCCACTGCGCCACCCAGGTGCCCCTAATCTTCTCTTTCTGATAAGGAGACTATATACTCCTTGAGGGCAGCGGCTGTGTCCCTCTTGCCCATAGTATGTTCCTTAAATATTAACATCAAACCTGGCATTCAATGACAATTTCCACCAGAAACAAATACTTTTGAACCTCCTATTTCATGTGGGGTAGTGTGTATATGGCAGATAGCGCTGATATAATTGTGAGCAGAACTGGCACAGTTATGTCCTCACAGAGCTTACTGACTGTTAGGGAAGATATTAAAATCATATCATATGTATTTATAGGATGATTTAAAAAACAAATGATGGGGGCGCCTGGGTGGCTCAGTGGGTTAAAGCCTCTGCCTTCAGCTCAGCTCATGATCTCAGGGTCCTGGGATCGAGCCCCACATCAGGCTCTCTGCTCAGTGAGGAGCCTGATTCCCCCTCTCTCTCTGTCTGCTTCTCTGCCTACTTGTGATCTCCATCTGTCAAATAAATAAATAAAATCTTTTAAAAAAATTGTTTAAATGATGTATATTTGCACTCTTGTCCCCTGTTGACTTTATACATATACACATACCTTTAGAAAATATATGGTATTGGTTGATGTTTTGTTTTTCATTTCAAGGGGTGTTTTTTTTTTTCAGCCCACAGTATGTCTTGCAGAGTTGAATAGGTTTACATCATCTTTTTTAAGTGATACGTAGTAGTCACGAGTATGGATATTTCATTTCCCTATTGTTGGACATTTAGAATGCTTTCGGTTTTCGCTTTTGCACTACAAACAAGGATGCAACAGGTCTCTCCGTGTAGTTACGCTTGTTTATCTGGTAGATTCCAAGACATCAAATTGTTGGGTCATAGGGTTATTTCTCTTTTTCATTTTTTGTTCTGAACACATCTGATCATTGGAATTCATGCATTATTTTTGTGATGAAAAAGTAAAAAATAGAAAGAAGTAGGTAGATTTTTTGTGTTGTTGGCTCTTAGGAAGTAGAGGTGCCTAATCACTGTCACATGACTGTTATATAATCTGCTAATCATTATGTAATGAAATCTGAAAAGGATGCTTCTGTAATTCCACATCCCCAAGCAGAGAAATCTCAGGCCTTCAACCCTGTCTAAAAGATGAGAAACACAGCTCTCTACAGAGACTTTGGGCCCACTCTGATACAAAACATCACCGCATATCAATGACTAGTGTTTCTTACTAGTAAAGCCTCCTTAAAAATCTATTTCCCTTTTGGCTGCCATAGAACCACAGATCGGTAAGGGGCTTCTTAATAGTCTCATGCAGTCTTGTAACAGTTTTGAGTCGTAGCAAAGCCAGCAAGTTCTGTGGCTTTTCTCAGCTGAAATTCCTATTAACACCATCAATTTACAAATGATTCAACGAGGAGCTTAAACCTGAGCTGATAAAGGATGAAATACACAAAGACCTTGAATGATGCTCTGAGAGCAACAGATGCAGTCATCACTGCTCTTTGAATAGCATGTTGCTGGTTCTCCACATCCTTCCCTGTGTATTGTATCACTGACTCCTCTGAGACAAGATCCGCTGAGGGTAGCTGGGGACACTAAGGTTAAGAGAGAGAATAGTGCAATCAAGGAGCATCTGTTGGGCACATCCTGATCAGACATGTGCAGAACTCAGGGGAAACACAGATGAGACAAATGAGTAAGGAGTTCCAGGTCTTCGGGGGATGTCAGGCTTAAAATGAACGAATGAATGGATATACATATACATACACGTATACATATATGTAGATGTATAGAAAGGAAGAGGTGAGGGAAAGAACACTTACACTGAGAAAACAGCATATAGAGGCACAGAGGCCAGAAAGGTAGAAGAGCAAGATGGAGGAAGAGAACAAGGCATGAAATGGGCTCTGAGTCTCTCTCTTTTTTTTTTTTTTAAATTAAAGATCTTATTTAGAGAGAGAGAGAGCAAGAGCTGGCAGAGGGAGAGGGAGAGAGAGAATCCCAAACAGACTCCTGGTTGAGCACAGAGTCCCATGCAGGGCTCCAGCTCACGACTCAGATCAGGTGAATTCAAGAATCCTGTGGTTAGCTGAGTGAACCACCCAAGTGCCCCACTCTGAGTCTTCAATAAATGTCTGGGGTAAGTTAGAGACAGAGAGAGAGAGAAAGAATGATGACCCAATCGCAAATATTTTGGACAAAGTCTTGGGTATGAGTTAGGCACTTTGCAAGCAGTAAGGATTCAGTGAGTGGTGAACCACAAAAGCTGAGCCCTTGGTGAGCTCACGGTTTGGTGGGAGTAGAGACAAATCCATGAAGTGAAGTGACAAGCCACCATGACTGATGCCAGTGTAGACCACGCAGGTACCTCCAGATGTCTGGTGAAAAGTTACAAAGCAAGGAGGCGACACCTTGGCTTGGACTTCCTCAACGCTGGCTTCCATTTAGGGAAGTTGAGGGCAGAGAGAGGTCAGTTTTCTTTGACTTAACCAGGTTTTAAAAACAAAACATATTTAGAGCTTTACTATATGCTAATTATGGTAATAAGCATTTTCCTTGTGTTAAATCACTTAACTCCACATGGATCCCCGCAGGCGGTATTGTTAGTATTCCATTTTACAAGTGAAAAAGCTGAGGCTGAGAGAGGTTAGGTAACTCGCCCAAATTCACGCGGCTAGTAAGTGGCAAAGGCAAAGCTGGGAGCCCCGTTCTTAAAGAAGGCCGGTGACATCAACAGTCCTCTCCAGGCTAGATTTCATTTCGCATGATGCTGGGGATCTCACTTTCTCTCTTTAAGCCTCGGCACCTGCGTCTGTAAAATGGGGCGAGGGCTCCAACTGTTAGCTCCTGCTCAGGCGCTGTTGGGAGCGCCACTCGCGGATCACCTGGACAAGGGACCCGTCCGGGAGGCGGAGGCCGGGATCACTCAGTCCGCGCTCACAGCCCCAGCCTCCGCCGCCCAGCTCCAGACCGGTTCCCATGACAACCCGGCCAGCCACCATCCTGAGGCTGGCTTGCGTCACGTCCGGCCCGTTTGTTTCCGGGTCTAGCCCCAGTCGTGGCGGCGGCCCTCCAAGCCCCAGAGCCGGACTCCGCTACGCCTCTGCTCATTCTGCTGCCTCCCGCTTCTTCCTCCGCCGCCCACAACCGTCAGCCTCTCCCCGGCGCAACGCGCAGCTGCGACCCAGCCTCTCTTTGGACCCGCCTCCGAAGGACGTCACTTCCTGGACGAGTGTTTCCGGGTCACCGCTTGTCCCGGGGTACTGGCCTCGGTACCCTGCAGCCGGCCGGAGCAACGAGAGCCCAGGCGGGCCCGGCTCCGGCGGCGGCCGCGGCTCCCTCTGGATTTCCTCGACCCGGGCGTCCTCGGCGACAGTGCCGGGGTGAGTGCGGGGCGGCCGCGGGCGGAAACGGCGTCCGGCGCTTCCCAGGGCAGAGGGGGCGCCTGAGTCGGCGGGGCTTGGCCGACCCGGGGGTGGGGTCCACTCGCAGCCGGCGGGGGCGACGGGCGGCCCCGCCTTTTCGGCCTCCCGAGAGCCCAGCTTGTCCTCAGGATCCTCACTCCGCCGAGGGTTGCCTCGTAGACTCCTGGGACCGGCCATGGGTGGCTCAGGGCAGCTCAGCAGGAACACCCCCTCTTCGGGGACTAACCAAGCGGGAGGCCACCCTGACTCCACCGGGAGGCAGTTGCCGCGCAGTGGTCCCCAGCCTAGTCTCTGGCAGCAGATCTGGGTTTGTACTCACTGTGTGACCTTGGACAAGACATTTCATCTTCCGAGCTTCATTTGCCTAATTGGTTAAATGGAAGTGAACGTGCCTAAGGCTGTGGTGGGGATCAAATGAGATGATGCTTGTGAAGCACGGTCTCTGACATACAGCAGGCATCCTGTAAATGATAGCTGCTGTTAATTCATTCATGCACCCAGAAGAGGCCAGAGTTTGGGACTGGGGTGTTTTTCACAACCAGTATGGCCCTCAGAGGCCGTAGGAATGACCAGGTTGGGAATAGCAGCCGCTAGCTTCTGCCCCTGCGGGGAGGCGAAACTACTTCCTTTAGAGCCCCTCTATGGGGCAGCTGCCAGTAAGGAAGCCCGTTTTCAGCACCACTGGGGTTATATTCAGAGGTTTGCAAGGCCTCTGAATTTCTCTGGAATCTGATTGGGGTCTGGAGATCCTCTGATGTTTCACAACCCGTGCAGCATGCTTTAGATGTATGTGTCTCAGAAGCTTCAGAATTGGAATTGAGTGCAAGGGAGTGACGGGTTAGGAAGTGGAGGGGTTGAATTGCTTGCTCTCCTCTCGGTGCTCTCTGCAGGCTGAGGGAACTCAGAGCTGGCTGAAGCTAGACCAGAGATCTGTAAACCTGTGGACTGGGGCAATGCTGGGACCAAAATAGCTTTTGGCTGTGCAGGGAGGGGGCGCCTTCAAATGCTGCTTGGGGAGCGTTCTGCTTGAATGGGCCTGTTGAGGTAAAGCCAAGCTAATGCTTTGCTACCCCAAGATCATTTCAGTTCCTTTCAGTGAGGTTTTAAACAGATACAGCTTTCCTTTGAGATGCTTAAAAAATAATCTTTAGAAAGATAAAAATCCTTAAAAAGCCACCACCTCTCTGACTGTATATGTAATATTTCTCTTCATCGACTTGTTTTTCAAAGGGAGCCCAGATTGTGGGTGCAGGAAGTGCTGACCAGGCCTGTTGGCTTTGGGCACCCGCCTGACGCTGTTAGGGATGTTCACAGTGCCATTCTCCCCCCCCCACCCCACCAGACTGGCACGTCATGATGTTCCAATCCTTGGGTTGCTTGGAGAAATTAACGGCTTCTGTCATTGCGCTGTCTAGTCTCCTGTAACCACGCTGTTTTTGCAGAGAGTGTGTTTTTTTGTTGTTCTCGCAGAGTGCTGGGAATAAATTGCTGGCTCTATGCTCAGAAAAGACACCAGCTATGACCAGCTACAATGCAGCCTGTTTTCTCAGAAAATGTATTCAGAAGGGATGATGTCAGCTGCCTCACCACTGGCCGGTTTCTGGCCAGCCTCTTCCCTTGGCCCTTGAGCTTACATCATAAAGAGATTTGTGGCTCTTCCAGCCCCGTTCTGTGTGGGAAGATGTGAATTTTGCTACTATAGGAATTTTTAGAACTTAACTCTGCTCGCCTGCCATAGGATGTTCTAACTTAGCCTAGCCCTTTCGAGTAGAGCTGTCCAGCAGGTGCCGCAGGGCGGCTTTGCCTAGAAGCAGCCTAGCTCAGAGCTTGAGTCAAGGATTTGGCATTGGACGTAGGTTTGGGCCTCAGATCCACTTCTGCCTTGGGCCTCAGGGCCTACCAGATTCAAACTCCAGCTCTGACCCTTGGAAACTCCACTGCGCAGGTGGTTTCATGGCCGAATCTTGGTTTCCTTCTAACGTTATGTGGGTTAAGTGGGATGATGTAGTTAAAGCCGAAGGCCCTGTGCTTAGCTCATAGTAGGACCTCAGTGATTATTCGTTCCCTTCTCTTTCCTTACTTATCTCAGCATTCATTTTCTTTCACTTGTTTCCTCACCTGCCTATGTTGGTTCAGGATGCATCATAGATTGGTTTCCTTTCCTTGACTTTAGGATTTGGAACACCAGTTGGG
The DNA here is from genome assembly GCF_030435805.1 of Mustela lutreola. NCBI lineage: Eukaryota > Metazoa > Chordata > Mammalia > Carnivora > Mustelidae > Mustela > Mustela lutreola. The sequence continues at coordinate 11,161,676 of NC_081298.1, forward strand.
CTATTCAGATCCCTTTTCCTTGTTTATTGTGTGCTAGCAACAAACAAGGGTGTGGACTGTGGTGTGATTACAGAGCAGCAGACACTGAGCTTGAGGGTGGCTGACTTTGTTTAAAAAAAAAAAAAAATCCGCCTCTATAGGCTCAAAGCTGACTTCCTTGGAGAAAAACCACAGCTGTATTTAGGAGTCTTGATGTCCCTCTGTTTAAATTCTTATCAGATGAACCAAAAAATAGTCCCTGGGGCCAGAGACAGGACGGAAGTTTCTCTCAGATGAATAAAAAATGGTAAATACATATGCGTTTTCTTTTCTTTCTTTTTTCTTTTCTTTTTCTTGCTTTTTTAAAAATTTTACTTATTTATTTGAGAGAGAGAGCATGAGAGGGGAAAAGGTCAGAGGGAAAAGCAAACTCCCTGTGGAGCTGGACTCCAGGATCATGACCTGAGCCGAAGACAGTGGCTTAACCAACTGAACCACCCAGGTGCCCCCATATGCGTTTTTAATAGCAAGGGCAGTGATGTCTTTTCTTGGATTGTAATAACTTTGATAATAAGCTCTTTCAATTAGAATTGAGGGCGAGGCTGTGGCTTCCCAACTGCTGCCCCCTACCCACCCCATATCTTCCCACTGCACCCATCCTAGAGCCTGGCACAGGATAGGTGCTGCATAAATACTTGTTGAACTCGGAAATCATAGGGTATGTATGGGAAGGAACACAGTGCCTCAGAGGGCAGGCTTGGAATCTTGGGTTCCCTTACCCTGGCTCCTTACAGCATGTCATGTCGTGGAGCCTCTCTGTTCCTTCTCTCTCCAGCTGATCTCTCAGGATTCTTGGGAGAGCTCAGTGAGAAACTGAAGGAGTGGCATCTTGAATTGATCATTCATTTCACCTGTTTGATCAGACACCTACTGTGTGCCAGGCTGTGTGTTAGGCACCCTGGTGAACAAAACAGATGTGGTCCTTGCCTTTGCGGAGCTTACTGGGTAAGGGGGGGGTACAAAGAGAAAGGAAGTTAGTAAATGAATAAATAAAGTTGGTAATTTCAGATGGTGATTATCCCACGATAATGGGATCCCAAGGGACTGGGAAGCAGGGAGTTACTGCGCTGGGGTTGCCAGTGAGGTACCTGTGGGTGACATTTGAACTAATGCTTGAGTAACGAGAGTAAGCCGGCTATGGGAAAGATCAGAGGAAGAACGTGCAAAAGGAACAACATGGGCAAAGGTCCTGAGACAGGAATGAGCTTGGTGGGTTTGAGGAACAGACAGAAAGGTCCCTGTGGGTAGAACTTAGAGGGAAAGGGAAGGCAGCTGTGAGAGGGCGCAGGAGTAGACCATGTGAAGCCTTTGACCTTGGTCAGGAGGTAGAATTTTATCCTAATGGACTTATGTTTGCCTCCTGTGCTTCTTAAGTGTATTTGTCCCTGAAGCATTGGGCTCCCTTGGCAGGGCGGTGGGTGGGAGAAGGCGGCCTCTCTGTCCCCAGTTCTCCCGCACAGCTCACGCTCACCTCATAGTTCAGATCTTCCAAGAGTCTTCCCAAAGGAGAAGGCAGGCGAGCGGCTCGAGATGTGGATGACTTTATGGGCCTCATGGTTGCTGCCAGGTTTGTAGGCCATTAGCACTTTCTGAGCTGAGGCCAGATCTGCCGACAGCCTGCACAGGGCTGTCCCCTCCCCTCAGCTTCCTTCTCAGTCCCGCACTGTCTCCACAGCCAGCAAGAGCCTCCTGCACTTAGACAGGTGCTTATGAAGCACAGACCCCTGGCTCTGTGCTTGGGTTCCCTTAACGAGGAATTTAGTTAGGATCCCTGTGCCTGTAGCTAGTGGTCAGAATGGACGAGGCTGGAAATGCACATCGCCTCCTGGGCAGACATGTTCGCCCGCTCTGATCTTAGCTTCTTGAGAATGTGCGCTGTTGTGGCAGGGGGCCGGCCCGTCCAGAGAGCAGCAGTAGCCGCTCGTGTGTGTCAAGGGCTTGTCCCGAGCCAGTCCTCTGTGAAGAGCTTTATATACTCATGGCACATGACCTTCCACCAAATATGGACTGTAGGTACTATTACCAACCCCTATTTTCAGAGGGGAAAACTGAGGCCCACAGAGGCTGAGTAATTTGCCCAGAGAAGCAGACCCAAGAGTCACACCCAGGCAGTCTGGCTTTGGGATCTGTTGGTGATGCCTGTGCCGCGCTGCCCACTGCACCCACCCAGCCCTGGCAGTGCCCTCTGTGAACCCAGATTTGCTCCCGGCCTTCTGGCACCAACCCTGTTGCTTGCTCTGTGCATGTTCTACTCACCAGCAGCCAAGCAGACAGCGAGAGTGTATAAATCTGGTGTAGCCCGGCTCAGAATGTTCTGTCCTCTCCCAGTGGGACTATAAACCTCTCTAAAGGTGTAGGGGGGAGGGCGCCTGGACGGCTCAGCCGTTAAGTGTCTGCCTTTGGCTCAGGTCATGACCCCAGGGTCCTGGGATCCATCCCCACATCGGGCTCCTTGGTCTGTGGGAAGCCTGCTTTTCCCTCTCCCACTCCCCCTGCTTGTGTTGCCTCTTTCGCTGTGTCTCTCTCTGTCAAAAATTAAATACAATCTTTAAAATAAATAAATAAAAGAAGGTATGGGGGAATGCAGGCTGTCAAAGGTGGGTGAGGCGACCCCTGGTAGGACAGCCCTCTCCCTCTTCCTTTGAGCTCTTCAGGCGCTTCCCGGGCATCTTTGAGTCAAATGTACTGTCGGGGCGTGGGCTCCTGTCCTGATGGTGCCTGCAGCCTCATCTCTGGGCACCCCCTTCCCTTGCCCTCGCTGCTTCAGCTGCACTGGCCTGCCTTCTCCTCAAAGGCCAAGCTCCTTCCTGCCTCAGGAAAGCAGGGCGCGGCGGTCAAGGGCGAGACTTCAGAGCCAGGCGCTAGGGCTCAGCTCTGCCTCTTCGTGGTTTCAGATCTTTGGGCACTTTCTTAATATTTCTTTGTCTTAATTTTCACATCTGTTAAATGGGGATCCTGCCTCCTAGGGTCGTTTAAGACAATGAAATGCGTTTGTGTGCCTAAGTGCCTGGCGCACAGTAGGCGCCGACAGTGTTCCTCGGGGCCTTCCTCCCTGGCGGTGCTGCTGCTGTTACAGTCTCCGCCCACCTCTCTGCCCAGCAAACCCCTCATTCTTCAGGTCTGACTAGCACTGCCCAGGCTGGGGGTGGGGGCCTTTCTAAAACTCCTCCTCCCTGCAAACCCAGGTTGGAGCTGTACTCTTCACTCAGGAGTTCAGCAAAGTCAGGGACCTGTTCGTTTCCACGACAACTTGGCATATAGTCCGTGTTCGGTAAATGTGGTGAATGAATGAGCAGAAAGGGACCCAGGGCTGGTGATGCCTGGGGTAGCTCAGGCCAGTTCTGCCTCTCATTTTGTCTCAGCAGCCACGCTTGGGCACGTGGACCATTTCGAGGAATGACGTGCTTCTTGTTCTTCCCTTTCCAGAGCACGCCCCTAGTGCGGGTGGGCACCATGTCAGTGCTTTTAGCCATGGCCCTGCCTCGAACCCAGAAACCATGGAGGAGATAAGGTAGCCCCCTCCCCGTCTCTGGATCAGATGGGGAAGCCCAGTTCAATGGATACGAAATATAAGGATGACTTATTTCGGAAGTACGTGCAGTTCCATGAGGGCAGAGTGGACACTACCCCCAGCAAGCAGCGGCCTGGCAGTGATGAGTACCTTCGAGTGGCAGCCTCGGCCCTGCTCAGCCTACACAAGGTGGATCCCTTCTATCGATTCCGGCTGATCCAGTTCTATGAGGTGGTGGAGAGCTCCCTGCGCTCGCTCAGCTCTTCCAGCCTGCGGGCTTTGCACTGCGCCTTCAGTGTGCTGGAAACGGTGGGCGTCAACCTCTTCCTCTACCCGTGGAAGAAGGAATTCAGAAGCATCAAGGTAAGGTCTAGGGAAGGGCCAACCGCACTGTTCTGCCTTCTTCCCCTCCCAGACCCACTTGAGAGGGCTTGTGCCAATTACTGCCTCCTCTGCCCACAGACTCTCCTGTCTTCCCCACTGCCTTTGCCATAACAACTGGAAATACTCCCCCTTACCCACCCCACCCCCCGCTGGGGGAGGCTCCCTACTTGCTGTCTGACCAGTGTCATCTCTTTACTGGGTCCCTGCCCCTGGCAGCTCCCACGTGAAGCTGTGAGGTTGGAAAGGTAGGCAGCACCCTAGTGATACAGGGCCTTGAAGCCCAGGGCATAGGGCTTAAATTGACCCTAAGCAGGCTGGGAATCAGGGCAGGCCAGGGTCAAGTTTCCATTTGCAAAGCATCCTTCTGGCTGTTGGATAGGAAATAGACTAGTGGGGGCGGCGAGAACAGTTAGGAGGCTGCCATGGAAGTTGGGGTACCCTGAGAGCCGGTTTGGACTGGGTGGTAACAGACAGGAGGCTGGAGGATGGATTTAAGAGAGAAAGAGAACTCGGAATCATTCCGAAGCCAGGTGATGGCTCAGGAGAGCTTCCACAAAGCCAGACTATTCTTCAGAACTTGCAGACATGCCCAAAAGGAATATTCTACTCACTCACTGGGCGTTCTGCCTCTACTCTCATACCTTCTCTTTAGACCTGTTTGCCCTGTTTCCTCCTCATCTGGAGCAGAGCTGCTGAGCCCCGTATGGGAAGCCGGCAGCTTTGTACCCTCCGCTCGAGGCAGGAGTACCATGCGGTCTCCTGCGCCCGATGCGCTGAGCCAGCCTCTGCCTGCTGCAGTGATTGGTTGCCGAGATCCTTCCTCCCCGCTACTCCCCCTATGCTTCCAGAGGCTCTGCCCTGGGTGTGCCGGGCTCTGGAACCGGCTCTGCATGTGTCTCAGAGAGCAAACGGTGCCTCTGTTTTTCTGTCCCCTTCTCCTTAGACCTACACGGGCCCCTTCGTTTATTATGTCAAGTCGTCGTTACTGGAAGAGGACATCCGAGCCATCCTGCATTACATGGGCTACGTGCCTGAGTTAGGGACTGCGTACAGACTCAAGGAGCTTGTGGAGACCCTCCAGGTGAAGATGGTCTCCTTTGAGCTCTTTCTGGCCAAGGTGGAGTGTGAGCAGATGCTGGAAATCCACTCACAAGTCAAGGACAAGGGCTACTCCGAGCTGGACGTGGTGAACGAGCGCAAAAGCAGCACGGAGGATGTGCGGGGCTGCTCGGAGGCCCTGCGGCGGCGGGCTGAGGGCCGGGAGCACCTGACGGCCTCCATGGCTCGCGTGGCGCTGCAGAAGTCAGCCAGCGAGCGGGCGGCCAAGGACTACTACAAGCCGAGGGTGACCAAGCCCTCGAGGTCGGTAGATGCCTACGACAGCTACTGGGAGAGCCGGAAGCCACCCCTGAAGGCCTCGCTGAGCCTGCGGAAGGAGCCCACGGCGCCAGACGTGGGGGACGACCTCAAGGATGAGATCATTCGCCCGTCTGCTTCGCTGCTGACCATGTCCAGCTCCCCCCATGGAAGCCCAGATGACCTGCCGTCCGCCTCCCCCAGCAACGGCCTCGGCCTGCTGCGTGGCACATACTTCTCCGCTCAGGACGACGTGGATCTGTACACAGACTCGGAGCCCAGGGCCGCATACCGGAGGCAGGACGCCCTGCGGCCGGACGTGTGGCTGGTCCGAAACGATGCCCACCCCGTCTACCACAAGCGCTCACCCCCTGCCAAAGAGTCCTCCCTGTCCAAGTGCCAAAACTGCGGGCTGTCCTGCAACTCCTCCCTCTGCCAGCGCTGCGACAGCCTGCTCGCGGGTCCCCCAGCCTCCAAGCCCGGCGCCTTCTCTGGCAAGCCCTCCGCCCACGACAGCCTGGCCCATGGGTCATCTCTGCGGGAGAAGTACGCTGGCCAGACGCAGGGCCTTGAGCGGCTGCCACACCTCCACCCAAAACCCAAGACCCCCACCACAGCCACCTCCCGCTGTGGCTTCTGCAACCGCCCGGGTGCCACCAACACCTGCACCCAGTGTTCGAAAGTCTCCTGCGACGGCTGTCTCAGCGCCTACCATTACGACCCCTGCTGCAAAAAGAATGAGCTGCACAAGTTCATGCCCAACAACCAGCTGAACTACAAGTCCACCCAGCTCTCCCATCTCGTGTACAGATAGACTGGACCTTGCACCCCCTGCTCCAAGGGCTACGCCACTGACTTTCCGGTGCCCCGTTCCGGGGAAGAAGTGTTAGTGTGTTGATCTCAGAAGCAGAGACCTGCATCTGACCATGTAGGTGTCGGGGATCGTGGGCGTGGCTGCGCCATATGGGAGTTCACTGGGTGGCCCAGATATTTCATCTGGTGGCTGCTTTGTCGCCTGACAAGGGAGAGGGTGGCACTTCCGTTCAGATTCATTTTTGCTAATCTCTCCACTCCTGTTGCGTTGTTCGTTTTGTTTTCGGAGAGGATTTCTAACTCCGAGACCCTTGTCAACACCACCCCCCCCCCCAGACTCCACCCCCCCCCCCCCCCCCCCCCGCCAACCACCACCACCACTCCAAAGCCAACTTGGACTGGGAAGGGCCCTCCAGGTCACCTCCAAATACCCACCTGGAGCGCCGAGCTAGAGGCCTGTTGGCTTGTGAAATGAGCCCTCCTGCCACACCGGGCCTCTTCCCATGGCTCATCCTTTGGCCGCCCCCTTCCCAAACACAAGGATCCCCACCTGGACTCCCCCCACCCTGCTGACTTCCTCCTGTCCAAGTCTCCAGGGTGGGCGGAGTCCAGCTGTCCCTGAATGGCATCCTGTTGCCACTGCAGCTCGGTGCGGCCCGTGTGTCCGAGCGCTTTGCTCCAGCACATCCAGGTGTGGCCTTCCATGGCAGGATGGACTGTTCCCCCTTTCTGTTGTTTGCACATGCCCTTCTCACTGTACTGTAAATAGATATTTTTGAGATTTATTTTTAAATAAATATTCAACTTGCCGTGTGTTTCAAAGTGGTTAAAACATGAATTATGTAGCTATTTATACAAACGGCCTGGGTTCTTCAGTCTTCCAAGGGAGGGTCTCGTGCCCTTCCGTGTTGTACCCTACACAAACCACAGCCCGAGGATAGAGCGGAGAGTGTGGGGGCAGAGACAGACGATGTCCCGGAGTCGGTGGAGAGCCACTGTCTTCCCTACAATAAATCTCTATATACCTACCTCCAGTGTACACTTAGGGGGCTAGCATGGGCTGGGTCGGGGGGCGCGGTCTCTGCACCTGTGGACCGCAGTAACGTAGTGACCTTCAGGACCCTTGCCCTGCAGATCAATAGCCTGGTCTTTGTCTCTTGCTGCATGTGAACCTCGCACTCCAAACCTCTGGAGTCTTGTTTCAGAAGGAAAATCCTGTGGGATTCCCCCTCCCCTCCATCTCAGCCTTCTTCGCCTGTTTCCGGGACTCTGCGACATCAGTGATCTTTTTTGCACTAAAAGTGGGCCCGAGTCAGCGTGTGCCCATCACACGGACGTTTCCTGAGACACTCAGCCGAGCCTCAGCACTTCCAAACCTGAAGGCCCCTTAAACTCTGAGTGACTGACCCCTGGATCTTCCTTTTGGGGTGCAGAGCAGGAGTGGGGCAAGAATTTGAAAATAAAACCACTTCCTTGTAAACTACTATATTTTAGCCATAAGTGTTTGTGATGTACAGAATATTATAGGAATTTACATGCAGTGGGTTTTCTGGTAGTAGAAGGAGGTATTCAGCTCTTGAACAAATTTAAATCTGGCTGAATCCTGAGGTCACTGAATTTGCTCATGTTCTTCCAACTCGGTCGAGTGATTTTAAGGTTTTCCAAATCTTCTATGGCTCTTTTTTATATATCTGGTAGAGCACATGTAGATACTCAATGTGTATATACAGCTGAATTTCAACCCCTTTATTACTAAGACCAGGCCACTCTGGGGTCATCATCTTTGATGTTCTTCCTTTCCACATTTCAGAAGTGTCGATGCCTGTTTTACTCCTGAGAGCACTAGTTTGCTAGTTTTCCGTTCCCAGATCGCTCCAGCCTACGGGAACTCTACCAACCGTGATGCCAGGTCACTTGTGCCACCAGTGGGCAGAAGCAGGAGTGCCCACCTCATCCTGGGAGAGAAGGTTTGGCGCACATGTCATCACGGAGATGCTGTTGTGTTCGCAGACTGGAACAGAAAACGCTCTGCCCCTGTTCTTGGTGTGTACCTTCTTGTATGAGGTTGCTGTGATTGAGCTGGATAAAATATATGCTAATTTAAAAAGGCAGATGTTTTACATTTGATTTCTACTAAGAATTGAAATGTTGAGAGATGATTTAAAAAATAATAAAGTGTCTTCCATTATTAAACCAGGCGTTTGGGGTTTTATGTCCCTCCCTCCCTGCTGCTGTTGAAGTTTGGGTTGCCTGGATTTTTTTGTTTGTTTTGCTCAAACCGCATTCTTCAATGACAGGACTCACATTTTCTCCTCCACAGAACTGAGACGTGACAATAGCCGGCATTCGGCATTCGTGAGCTCACACCGTGAGCCGGGTTATGCTGGGACTTTACGTGCATGATCCCATGTAACAGCGTTCAGCTTTCCTGTTTGCTAGGTCGTATTACGATCCCCGCCTGTAAGGTGTGCAGAAAATGAGGTGTGCAGAGCTCAGCGTGTTTCTTTCTTTCTTTCTTTTTTTTTTTTTTTTTAAGATTTTATTTATTTATTTGACAGACAGAGATCACAAATAGGCAGAGAGGCAGGCAGAGAGAGGAGGAAGCAGGCTTCCTGCTGAGCAGAGAGCCCAATGTGGGGCTTGATCCCAGGATCCTGGAATCATGACCTAAGCTGAAGGCAGAGGCTTTAACCCACTGAGCCACCCAGGCACCCCTCAGCTGTATTTGTTAGGTCTGGGACCACAGACTCCAGGAGAAACGATTGTTGGTGGTAACACTGGAGGACATAATGACAAAAATTAATTACATCTTTAATTCTTTTGGTCCATTTGAATGCCGAGGAGGAAGTCCGTTCACTGCTAGCTTGTCTTGACCGAGGAGGAAGCAGGTATTGGGCATGGGCAGAATCTGAGCTGGATGTTCGGTTGCCTTCTGTTTGGAGCAGGCCATACTGCTTTCCATCTGCAGCCATGGTAGATCACTTCAAAAATCAGTTTAGGGGTTTTTTAAAAGGAAGGTTGACTTGAAAGCGAGATGTATGGCGAAAACCATGAGGGTGGTGTAAGAGCAGCCGTGGTTTGGGACATCCAGGCTCTCGGTAGCAGCAGAGTCTCTGCAGGACTGACCACGGCTGGGTTGGCCCCTACAGGGCCCCTCAGCTGTCGGGGAGAGAAGAAGCAGTTTTCTCCATTTCACGCATTTTGCATTGGCAAACAAATCATCCAGGCCTCGGGCCAGACCAAGGCCCGGGGAAGCGTTGGGGTTGGTGTCAGCTACAGCATAGGAAATGGCACTGCTGGGCACGGCGGCTTCCTGGAGACGCACACCCGGCCCTGGGAGAGCAGAGGAAGCCAGACACTCACTCCTGCATCCAAAGCAGAGCGGTGACTTCAGAGCAGATCGCCTCATCCGGGGATGTAAGTGACAAGCATATTTAACATCATCAGGCCCACCAGCTGTCCGCTAGCTCTGCCGCCAGCTCCCAGCACCCATCTGTGACACCCCCCACGCCTCACTACCAGTCTCAGAGGAATAAGGATGGCGGCAGATGGTCCAGACTGAACCCCGCTCTCCGCTCACCCTTTCTCCCTTGGTAATGCAAGCCCTGATTTTTTAGGCCCATGGCCATCCAGAACGAAGACTGCCTATCACAGCCTCTCCTGTAGCCGGGCATGGTTAAGCGCCCGTGTCTGGTCGCTGGGACCGAGAGGTGGTTTGTGTGGCTTCCTAGATGAGTCTTTCACAGGATCTTGTCCTTCTTCCCACCCTACTCCTCCTTCCTGGCTGGAACGGCTGTGTTGGCTGGAGTGGAGCAACCATGTGAGACTGAGGCAGAAGCCAAGCGGAGAAGAGGGCGGGGCAGCAGTTGGAAGGGGCCGGTCCCTGAGGCTCGGGAAGCCGCCACGGTTCCCAGCCTGCCCTGCCTACCGCCAGAGGTTTTATGTAAGAAAGGCATGAACTATTAACCTTGCTTAAACCACATTCCCTCCCCACCCCATTTTCTCACTGAAGAAACCTTTTTATTTACAAATATCATGTACATTGAACCCAGATTCAACAACACAGCAGTTATCAAGTTGCGGCCGACCTGGTCTCCTTTCTTTTCTTTTTTTTTTTTTTAAGATTTTATTTATTTCTTTGACAGAGATCACAAGTAGGCAGAGAGACAGGCAGAGAGAGGAGGAAGCAGGCTCTTTGTGGAGCAGAGAGCCCGATACGGGACTTGATCCCAGGACCCTGAGATCATGACCTGAGTCGAAGGCAGAGGCTTTAACCCACTGAGCCACCCAGGAGCCCTTCTTTCTATCTGTCCATCCACTTCCCTCCTAAATTTCTTTGAAGCAAATTCCAGATACCTATTTCATTTGTGAATATTTCAGTGTGTGTACCTAAAAGACAAGGACTAGGGGCGCCTGGGTGGCTCAGTGGGTTAAAGCCTCTGCCTTCGGCTCAGGTCATGATCTCAGGGTTCTGGGATGGAGCCCCAAGTCGGGCTGGGCTCTCTGCTCCGTAAGGAGCCTGCTTCCCTGCCCCTCTCTCTCTGCCTGCCTCTCTGCCTACTTGTGACCTCTGTCTGTCAAATAAATAAATAAAATCTTCTTTAAAAAAGTAAAAAAAAAAATAAAAAACAAGGACTTTGATTTTTTTTTTTTTTTAAGTTTTATTTATTTAAGTAATCTCGGCATCCAACGCAGGGCTTGAACTCACGACCCCGATCAAGAATCACCATGCTCTTCTGACTGAGCCTGACTCCCCAAGACAAGGACTTTCAGTGCACCGTATCGGTATGCAATCAGAGTTCTGAAATCCAGTTGTCCTAGAAATCCATGTTTTAGAAACCATATCAGGGCTCAAATAAGGTCTCCACATCGCAATGGTGGATAGATCTTTAAATCACGTTTACCCTGAAGGCTGTCCTTGTAGAGTGTAGGGACACCATCTTCCTCATTTTTTTTCTCCTTGAGATGTTTTTGTTAAGCTGGATTTCTAGTCCTTCCGAGCTTGCCCGAGCCTGCATTCTGCTGATTGCAGCCGCGCTGTTGTTTGACGCGTTCCTCTGTTTTCTCAGTCTCCGGAGTAGTGGCGCTTTATTTTTTCCCCCCATTCCTGTTTATTTGCTGCACGTTGTACAAAAGTAGAAAAATAAACATCTCATGAGTATGGATCAGGGCTGCATAAATAAGGGGTTGAGAGGAAATAACTTAAGGCAGGGGTGAGGCTTTGTGCCCAGGAAAGGTCCGGGTCCCAGGCGGGCTGAGCGTGGGGCCCTGGGTTCTTAGACACACATGTCTCCGCTGGCAACACACTTCAGGTCCCACGTGAGGAGGCGGAGGAGGTTGAACGTGACGGAGGCCTCGAGGCAGCCCTGGGACTCCTTTGGGGCCTTCTGGAGCCGGTGCAGCCAGTGGTGGAGGAGGCCCCGGGCTCTGGGTCCTGCTGTGGGCAGAGCTGGGACACAAGCCTGGAGCTCCGAGTGCACGTGGCGCAGCAGGCGGAGGGGCTGGTCCAGGACGACCCCCAGGGACGAGTCAGCCATGGCCCCCAGGACCTTCAGCGTCAAGGCTAGCTCAGCCTCCAAGGCCACGGGGCGCTCCCAGGCCTGCAGCACTCTCAGGTCCCTGTCCTGAGGGAAGAGGCAAGAGCCGCAGCTCCAGTTCTTCAGCGAGAGCGCATTTTCTAGGGCATCCTTGGCCTTCCTGATGGCTTTCAGCTCGCTCGGTGACAGAGACTGGAACCTGCTCATGAGGCAGCCCCTCCTGGTTGAGGTGGGATTGGAAGTAGGGACAGAGCCCGCTCCAGTCAAGCCCAGCAGCAAGGTCACCAGCACCAGGACCCACGCTGTCGCCATGGCCAGATCCCCACTGCTTTCCCCACTGCATGGCTCTGCTTTTAGCCAGGCTGCCTGGGCAGCCCCTGCTGATGTAGGTAAAGGGAAAAGGCAAGTGGAAATTGGAATCTCCACTTGCATGGGAAAGGCGCTCGTGGGCGGGGCCAGTCCTTTCCCAGGTGAGCACGTGGGTCTGGGTGAGGCCACCCAGGCGCAGAGACAGGGGAGCCCGCAGGTCCCTTCCCCGGACCTGGCCAGAAGGAAAGAGAAACTGAAATTCACTCACAGGAGAACACCTTGTTTCCGAGAAGTCCCTGTGGCTGGACAGCCTTCGGCTTCGGGCCAACCTTTGGGGGCCTTGGGGAACCCCTTACCGAGGCCGAGGCAGGTGGAGGGATGGGAAAGCGACTCGAGTGGGGTGGGGGCTGGGAGGCGTGGGTGAGGCCACCTTCGAGGCCTAGGGGGCTTTGAGGTGCTGCTGGTTTGCTCTGCTTTTGCTTTTGTTTCCCGTGCTTTGGGCATCATGTCTAATAAATCTTTGCCAAATCCTATGTCAGGCATTTCCCCCTGTTTTCTGCTAGGACTTTTATAGTTTTAGGTCTTACATTTAGGCCTTTAGTCCATTTGTGAGTTAAGTTTTATATACGTCTTAAGGGAAGGGTCTAACTTCACTTTCTTGTGTTCGGATATCCCGTTTCCCCACCACTGTCTGTTGAGGCTGTCTGAACCCTACTGTGTGTTCTGTTGAAGCCCATTTGGCCGCATACGTGAGGGTTTACGTCTGACTCTATTCTGTTCCACTGGTCTGTACATCTACCTTTATGCCAGTCCGATAGTATTTTGATGATTGTAGCTTTGTGTGTAACATGTTTTGAAATCAGGAAGTGTGAGGAGTCAAACATTGTCTTTTTAAAGATTGTTTCAACTATTCAGGGGCCTTTGAGATCCAATATAAATGTTAGGACTTTTTTTTTTCTATTTCTATAAAATTGCCATTGAGATTTTGATAGGAATTGCATTGAATCGGCAGATTGCTATGGGTTGAATGGACATTGTTACGATATTAAGTCTTCCAACCCATGAACACAGGATGTCTTTGCCTTTATTTGTGTCTTTAATTTCTTCCAGTAATGTTTTCAGTGTACAAGTCTTTTGCTTCCTTGGTTTATTTCCAAGTATTTTATTCTTGTTGATGCTATTGTGAGTGGAATTGTTTTCACAATTTCCTTTTCAAATTGCTCATTGTTTGTGTATGGATAAATGGTAGCTGATTTTTTATGTGTTAATTTTGTATCCTGCAACTTGAATTCATTTATTAGTTCTTTGTTTTTAAAGATTTTATTTATTTATTTGACAGACAGAGATCACAAGTAGGCAGAGAGGCAGGCAGAGAGAGAGGAGGAAGCAAGCTCCCCACTGAGCAGAGAGCCTTAGGCGGAACTCGATCCCAGGACCTTGAGATCATGATCCGAGCCGAAGGCAGAGGCTTAACCCACTGAGCCACCCAGGCGCCCACATTTATTAGTTCTAACAGAGTTTTGTGTGTGTGTGTGTGTGTGTGCGTGTGCGTGTACATGTGCGTGTGTGTGTGTGTGAAATCTTTAGAGTTTTCTACATATAAGATCATGTTATCTGAGAACAGATACAATTTTACTTCTTTCTTTCCAGTTTGGATGCCTTTTGTTTCCTTTTCTTGCCTAATTGCTCTGGCTGAGACTGCTAATACTGTGTTGAATTCAAGTAGCAAGAGTGGGCATCCTTGCTTTGTTCCTGATCCTGGAGGAGGAGCTTCCAGTCTCTCACCAGTGAGTATGATGTTTGCTGTAGCCCATATATTTTCATATGGGCCTTTATTATGTTGAGGTAATTTCTTTCTGTGCCCAGTATGTTGAGTGTCTTTATCATAAAAGTGTGCTGGGGCGCCTGGGTGGCTCAGTGGGTTAAGCCTCTGCCTTCGGTTCAGGTCATGATCTCAGGGTCCTGGGATGGAGTCCCACATCGGGTTCTCTACTCTCTACATTAGGTTCAGCGGGGAGCCGGCTCCCCCACCCCCCACCTGCCTCTCTGCCTACTTGTGATCTCTCTCTCTGTCAAAAAAAAAAATAAAATAAAATTTTAAAATTTAAAAGTGTGTTGAATTTTGTTAAACTTTCTTTTCTGCAAAAACCCTGTGGTTTTTGTCCTTCATTCTGTCCCTGTGGTACATCACATGGTAGTTGCCTTTTGAGGCTTGCTCAGACTTAGGTTTGATTTTTGGGGAATGAGAGTAAGTCATAGATGTTTAGTTCCTTTGTCAGGAGGCACGTGACGTTGCATTCTCTGCCTTTGGGGTAGTTAACAGCCATTAGAACTGTTGTTTGGGGCTTCGATCGGTCATTTCATTGGAAGTTGCAAAATGCAGATATTCCAATTGTAGTATTCCCTTGCGACCAGAATACTTCTATAAAAAAAACTTCTTTGTGGTGGTATGACCTTCCACATGTGATAAAATTGTATAGAACTAAACACACACACACACCCTGTTGCACAGTACATGTAAAACAGATACAGTTTGAACAAGGTCTGTGGCTTGTACCAATGTCAGTTTTCTGGTTGAGATACTGTTGTGTATTTGTGCAAGACTTTACTACTGGGTGCAGTATACATAGGACCTTTTTGCATTTTTTTTCAACTTCCTATAAGTTTATAATTATTTTTTTTAAAAGAAAAAGAAACTTCCCTTAGCTACTAGTTGACTGTTAGTAGTTTAAGTGAGAGAAATGCTTAATTATTTGCCTTTATTTTATTACTATTTTTTAAAATAAGCTCTAGGCCCAGTGTGGGGCTTGAACTCACAACCCCAAGATCAAGAGTCACATGCTGTACCGACTGAGCCAGCCAGGTGCACCCTTTGCCTTCATTTTCACTTAATAAAGCAGATGCCTTAGCATCTCCCAATAGTGACTAATTTTTTAAAAAGTATCATTAACTCATTGATTTCAGCACATACATATATTTTTTAAAACTTCAGTATATTCTAAGTATTTTAGTTCTTTATATTATGTCTTTTTTTTTTTAAGATTTTATTTATTTATTTGACAGAGAGAGATCACAAGTAGGCAGAGAGGCAGGCAGAGAGAGAGAGGAGGAAGCAGGCTCCCTGCTGAGCAGAGAGCCCGATGCGGGACTCGATCCCAGGACCCTGAGATCATGACCCGAGCCGAAGGCAGCGGCTTAACCCACTGAGCCACCCAGGCGCCCCTATTATTATGTCTTTTTAGTGAACAGAGCTTATTCTTTAAAAAATCTATATTTTATTTATTTTTCTTTTATCTCTCTCTCTCTCTCTCTCATACAAGCAGGGGGAGCAGCAGGCAGAGGGAGAAGCAGGCTCCCCCCGAGCAGGGAGCCCAATGTGGGGGCCGCTCCCAGACTCTAGGATCATGACCTCAGCCAAAGGCAGAGGCTTTAACCCACTGAGCCACCCAGACGCCCCCATACTTACACTTTAAATTAAAATTCAGGACCACAGGATTTTTACTTGAACTCATCTTTTTCCCATGCTAAGAATCCTGGTTCTCAAGGACTCTAGGAAAGATTTTATTTTTGATTTTAATTTTGCCACCTATGACCAGACCTTATCTTGACTGAGAGGAGGGTGTCTTGGCCCCTTGGAGAGAGTCTTAGATACCCCCCTACGGATGGGGGCAGAACTGAGGCTCCTGTTTGCAAGTTTCCAGGTAGGATTAACTCCCGGTTGCCCAGGACTCCGCTAGTCAATGGGACATCAGAGATATGGTTGAAGCCAGGGCAGGGGTCGTGCAGTTCCAGTGCATTTCTTTCCCTTCTCTGCCCCAGATGAGCCTCTGCTCCGGCGTTGATCTTTCTAGCCTTCCTTCGTGCTTCCACTGCACTTGTCTGCATCCTAAAGCATCATCGTTTCACATGGTTTTGCGTGGTTTTATGGGCGCTTGTCACGTTGTATTCGCCCGTAGCTCTCTCTCCTCTCCTCTCTGTGCTCTGAGATTTAACTGCACTGATGCGTTCATTCTAGTTGCATCCATCCGTCCGTCCTCTCCCTGCCCCGCAGAGCACCTTCCAGGACTGTGCCACAGCTTATCCGCACTCCTGGTGAGAAACAGCTTGTTTTCAGTGAGGCACTACTGCAAATATTCTTACGAGTGTCTCCTGGTGCAAGAGTGTGTAAGAATTTTTCTAGGGCAGGGGTGGGCAGGCTTTTTCTGTAAATGGTTAGGTAGTGAGTATTTTTGGCTTCAGGATCCAAGAGGAAAAAGAAAAGTTATGCAGGTACTTACATAATGAGAGAAAAAAATTTCCATACATTTTAAAAAAAATTTATTTATTTGAGAGAGAGAGATAGTGACAGAGATAGGGAGAGAGAGAGCATGAGCAGGGAGGGGAGGAGAAGGCTCCCCGCCGAGCAGGGAGCCCGATGCAGGCTCAATCCCAGGACCCCAGGATCATGACCTGAGCTGAAGGCAGGTGCTTAACCAATGGAGCCACCCAGGCGCCCCTTCCGTAAATTTTTAATTAAAAAATTCAAAGCTTTATGTATGGGTATTGAAATTTGAATTTCATATCGTTTTCAGGTCACGAAATAGTCCTTTGAATTTTTTTTAAAAAAATGCGGGTTTGGTCCGCACACAGTGGTCTGCTCCAGGGCATGAATCTCGGAGGGAATTCCTGGGTTGAAGGGTGACAGGTGTCGCTAACTCTATGAGGCACTGCCAGACGCTCTTCAAAGTGATTCTTTCCATCTGGACTCCGACCAGAGGACAGACTTCCTGTTTCCCTACTGCTCTGTCCCATCGATGCTCTCCACTTAGCGCATAGCTCTCGCTGTGGCTTTGTTTGTAATCACATTACGAAATGTGAAGGGGACTTGCAGAGTGCTCCCGAGCACAGGATCGCCGTGCTCCATGAAAGAGAGAAAACAGATACAAACAACAGCAGGTTTTAAGTTACCACTGTCCTTCCATTCAGAGAGAACCAAAGTTAAAACTTAGCACCTGTCCTTCCCAATTTTTTCCTATTTATACACACACCATTAACTGTTAGAGGCTAGATATTGCTTTTTGGAATCTGCTTGTCTCACTTCGTGAATTTGAATCGGTTATTTCTGCTGCACGTGACGTGTTGGGGTTTATGGAGCCGTGACCTTTGTGTGTCGCCCTCCCCCAGAACTTTCTGTCCTCTAAGGTGAAACTTCCCTGGCTCGCTCCCCTCCACCCTGAGTGCTTCTTCTAGGAGTCAAGAAGTGGGTTCAAGTGTGAGTGAACCGTCTGTGGCAGGTGCCACTCGGGACCCCTTCTCCTTTTACTATCAGGACACTCTGCTTGGCACAACTCCATCGTCCAGGCTCCCTGGCAGTCGGAGGTGGCCTGCAAAGACTCTGCCAGGGTCCCCATCATTCCAGGGCCACCTGTCATCACACTCACAAAGTTTTATTATGTAGAGAAATCTTTCTCTGCACCCAGGT
Source organism: Mustela lutreola (assembly GCF_030435805.1). Classification (NCBI taxonomy): domain Eukaryota; kingdom Metazoa; phylum Chordata; class Mammalia; order Carnivora; family Mustelidae; genus Mustela; species Mustela lutreola. Next base: position 11,179,086 of record NC_081298.1, read on the forward strand.
CTCTTCGGAGGCGGCAAAGGGAGCCGATGAAGGGAGGCCACGTGTGCCCCACACACCCAGCCCCGACTCCCCAGCCGGCTCCCCGTCTGGCCCCGGCACGGTCCGGGCCCCTGGTTGGGCTGCCCAGGTACAGGTAGGGTCCCGGGTGTGATATGTTCTCCCCACTTCCTTCTTTGGCTGGGGGTCAGGGCCAGCGGGAATGGGGATGAATTGCAGGGCTGGAAGGAACTAAGAGGGCCAGCACCGGCTTCCCTGCCAGAAGGCCCATGCCTGGGAGCAGGACAGGCGGTCCTACCTGCTTTCACTTTCTATTCCATGTTTTTTTTTTTTTTTTTTTTTTTCTTTCTTTTCTTTTGGTCTGTGTCTGTGACCAAAAGCAGCTTTGGATGCCTTTTGGAAGACTGAGGGGGTAAAAATAAGTGGAGGCTCCAGGCTTCCCGCGGAGAACGCCACGGCCTTCCGCCACACTCCCGCGGCTGCGTGGGTTGAGAACCTAGAGGAAGGCCCGGTGTGGTCCTGCACGCGCAGCCTGGCAGGGGCGCCCAGGGGCTGATCCGCAGTCCGGGGGCAGCAGCAGAGCAGACCCGGGGAGGACGCCCTCCCAGCCACCTGTGGGCAGCAGCAGCTGTGAGCCGGCCAGCAGCTGGGCTGGTCCAAGGCCCCTCCGCTTGGCCCCACGTGCTCCTCACTAAGGGGCAGGGGCAGGAATTAGGCCCAGGCGTGCCTGATCCGAAGCCCACCGACAACGCGTCTGCTGCTGGCCCCGCCGAGTCTGGTCGGTGGTGACACAGCTGAGTCCAGGAGCGTGTGACCCATGCATCTGCAACACCGGAACACAAGCACAGAGACTGCCTCTCACCCAGCAGCATTCATGTTTATTTCTAAATAGCCAGTGACATGGCTGTTCTCCAGCCGTTTCTGCATTCTTTACAGAGTGCAGTGAGATGAGGCCGGGGCTCGGGCGTGGCAGCTCCTGGGGTGCCCATCCCGGAGCCACCCGATCGGAAGCCCCCTCCAGAAGAGCAGCAAATCATCTCAGGAACCAGGACAAAGCAGCAGCCTGACCTTCCCAAAGGTCCTTAAAACAAAAAAGCAGTAATTTAAAAAATCCTTCATTTTCCCCAAGCAAATCACTCAGAAGAACACAACGAACAGACCGAGCGTGGCGGGGGCTGCGTCGGAGACAACGTTCCGGCCTGCGGGGAGCCACGAACCTCGGAGCTTGCAGTCAGCAAGGAGCCTTCCCCGGCCTGCGGCGGTTCCTGCCGGCAGGGCTGGGGCTTCCAGAAGAGCCTGCCCTGCAGCGCCCACAGCACGTCCCCTGTGTGGCCACGCTGTCGCCCTGACGGCCAGGTTGGCGTGCGCTGGGTGGCCTGGCAGGCAGCTCCCCGTTTGGAAGGCCCGGTGTTGGGGGGCGGGTGAAGAAATGGGGTGAGCCAGTGGGATGGTGCGGCCCAGGGGGAACTGGCAGCTTCCTTCTTCTGTCAGGTGACCAGCGGCCGCGGGGGTTCCTGACGTGCAGCTCGGCTTGCATGACAGACGGCAGGAACCGAGATGCAAGGCAAGGTGGCTCCTGCCTCTCCCTGGGGGTGTTTCTGTTTACACCAAACTGCCCGGGGCTTGCTTGGCAGACGGAGTTCGAGCTGTGGGCTGCGGCGTGGAGAACGCCTGAGGTGCTTCCCTACACGGCTCAGCCAGCAGGACAAACAGCCGAGTGCTGGAGAGAGTGGGGAGGACCACGGTGCCTCTTCCCTCTCTCCTTGCATTGAACGTCTGACTTGACGGCAGATCCTTGTGGCGGATTCCTCCCAGCTCGGAGACGCGCACCTCTGCCATCCAGGACTTGGCGGCGGAGGAGAAGCCAGCCACCACCCGGCGCCACCCTCACTCTCTGAACCAGGGCGAAGTGGGGTCCCGGCCGTGGCCACCCCGCTGAGGACTCTGCCAAGTGCACCGGCCCCTGTGGGAAGGCGGAACTGAGACCTCCCGGGGGCGAGTCTCGCTGACGGCGCCTCTGGCGTGGGTTTCAGGGACAGGATCCCCACTCGTCCATCTTTCCACATTTCACTGCACATAAAGGAATCCACAGGCAAACCAGAGCTCCCTAGGCTGACCTGGGGTACTCCGGGGTGGTCACCACTCTGGGCCAGGCCCTGCCCCTTGGCCCTTCCATCAGCCAGGGCCCGGCCCGCATTTCCACTGTGAAGAGAGGTAGCTGTCCTGGGTGCGGGAGGGTTTTGGTTCTGCCGTTGGACCGAGCGTCTGCGCACCCGACTATGGAGCTGAGCCGCCTCCTTCCGCCTGGCCCTGGCTCAGCCCAGCCTAAAACCTGATCTCTGGGGACCTAGGACAAGCCAGCTCCTTTCCCTGTAATGTCCCACACCACCAGCCTCAGGGAAGGGTTGTTCCCAGGGGTCTACGACAGGGCTGCAGCAGGCGCCTTGGGTGTGTGGCTTGTCACCACATGGCTCCCCAAGACCAGCACGTCTTCCCAGTTCACGGATAAAGGGCCAGTTTCCCCACAGGCCCTCCCTCTGAAGTGTGACCTTGTCTGTGCACTATAGCTCTCCCATGGCCTAGACCTAGACAGGATTTATTCCTGTCTAGGGAATATATATATATATATATATATATATTAATCTAATAGGCATTTATTGTCCCCAATAACAGAATCATTAGGTATGCTAAAGGTAGATAGCAGCAAATTTCTGATTCTCAGGCAAAGACACTTGAAAAAAATGCACCAGGAAAATACATTTCCACGGGCTCTGCCTGTGGCAAAAGTGAAGAAACAGACTGGAGGAACACAGGCTCCCTCTTCAGGAACCGGCTCCAGCCCACCAAAGCCTCACTTCAGCAGGGGGCAGAAGAGGCTCATGGGAGAACGTGCCCTGCCCACTAAGCCAGGCCTTGGGGACCTTCCAACCTTGGGGACTCTTCTCTACCACAGCATCATTTTCAGGTCTCAGCTAAAAGTGGGAGGCTAGGCAGGACCTGGTGACAAGGGGGCAGTCTGCATTGAGAAGATCCTGTTTTCACTACTTTATCTGAATTCCTAGCCGCCCCCCACCAAATTTTCTGGTAAACTAATGAGTTTACAATGCAAGGAACACATTCTGAGATCAGACCCTGAACTTTAGAAGTGAAAGGTGAATTACTTATGGGTTAGGGAACACTCCAGTCTTGGATCCCTGCCTCCTCCTGCCAGATGAGGCCCCTCCCTTTGTGACTTCTTCCCTTACTTTTCCAGTAGAAGTATGTAGGAAATGATGGAGACCAGAATTATGCACGGTATTACTCCTCCAGTGATGGTATCAGGTGCAGTAAAATATGCCTATTTGGCTTAAATTACGAGGTTAAAGTGAGAGGTTACAAAAACACAAGTGAGTATACTTTAACCCTATCAAGTGCAGATTTTCTCTGCATGTATAAAAAGGAAACCATGTGCTTCCTGTCTGACTGGCCTCACACTTCCGGAAAGGGGTCTGGCCTGGTGGTTTCTGAAGTCAGTCCTTCCTGACAGCCAGGACCATGCTGCCTGAGGCAGAACAGATGGAATCGTATGTGCTGCCACCCAGGGTCCATGCTGGCCCGCTGTGTCCCCCCAGAGAACCAAGGGCATGCACATGACAAATTACACCACCCCAGAGGTGTGCTGGGTCCCAAGACAGGGACCCTGAACCACCCAGGGGAGTTGCCACTGGCCCAAAGATGGGCAAAGGCTTGCAGGGATGAGGTTTGTTTCGGGCAGGGGAGGACTGGAGGCAAAAGTCAGTAGTGATTCTGCCTGAACATGAGTCTAAGCTCCTCACCCTAGACAGCTGGGAGCCGGGACCCCAGGGACGGGGCAGGGTGTGTGCATGTGAGAGGGAGAGAGCACATACAGACACTCTGTGAGTGAGTTCTGGGCAGGGGTGGCTGGGGAGGAGCATGGAGCACTGTTGCTCTGGCCCCTGCCCTTGGGCCCTGGGAAGCTGGGACCCAGGCCAGTGAAGAACTGGGGCAGGGAAAGAGGAAGTGCTGATTAGCAGTAAAAGTGACAGTAGCCAAACAGTGGGCAGACCCCACGGTGCCCAGGAAATGGGGCCTCTGGATGAACAAGGTCCACCGGCGAGGGAGGTGATTGCTAGGCTCTCATTCCTTTGTCAAAGTGCATGAATTTGAACTGAATTCAAAGACAGCAGATGCTGCGGGCACGAGCCCTGTAACTCTAGCTTCTTCCTCCAGGGGGCGCACTGACCCCACAGACTAGGCTGGCTCACCCCTCAAAACCCAAGGATGCAGCTTCCAAAGAGACTCACCACTGGGGCCAAGCGCCCCCTCGCTGAACCAGTGTAAACATTCACACTATTCCCAGAGGAGGGCAGCAGCTGCCCACTGCCCAGGGAGACGGCCTGCGAGGTGCCAGGCAGAGGTAAAGAAAAAGGTCACTAGGTTTTTCCTTCTCAGGGAGTGCAAGCAACATCACAAAGGGGAGCATGAGGTTTTCCAGATTTCCGAGCCCACCACTTAGGTCCGAACGGCTGCTGCTGAGACCACGGGAACCCTGATGACCAAAGGGAAATGGCGGCTGACTCCTTGTGCTGCTGGAACAGGCAGGCGGTCCTGTGATGCAGGGCCATGGCTGGGAATGGCAGAAGCCCCAGCTCCTGCAGCACCCCAGTCACGGCAGGCTCCACAGCAGGGCACGGCTCCTCTTCTCGGGTCCCTCAGTCCGGCAGAGGACTCTGCACCCTGGCCGCAGAAGCAGAAGGAAGATTTACCCGGACAGCTGGTCCCTCTGATCTGCGGGCTGAGAAGCAACACGAAGAGCAGGGGTCCTGCCCGCTGAGGCCCGGGGATGCGACCTACTTCGGAAGCAGACAGCTGGCTCCAAGGGCCAGGGACGTCCGGTTTCCGAAGACCAGGGCCTTTGCTTCCCCCTGCTTCCATCTCCCCTGAGGGGGCTGCCCCACGTGAGCCCCTCCGGGGCCCTTGCTGAGCGTCTGTCGTGGGAGCCACAAGGAGGCCGGACGGGGCGCTGTGCTCCGTCACAGCAGCTCCTGCTCGTCGTCCTCGGAGCCGGAGGGGCCCTGGCGCACCTCCTCGTACCACTTGTTGGTGAGGGTTTTCATCTGGATGCGCCCATGGTGGAGGTCCTGGAGTGGGAGACACAACCAAGCCCTTGTCAGTGGGTCTGGGTCAGGTCAGGGCCGAGGGTGTGGGGAGCTGTGTACCCCGTGGGGGTGTGGGACAGAGGGAAGGAAGGGCACGTGGCTACAGGCAATTTCCAAGACTTAACCAACAAACTCGAACTGGGATTTTTCTCGGTGGGGGTGGAGGTAACCGGAGGTGTCACTCAGAAACAGGAGTAGGAGGCAGGCTGGTGTGATGTTAAAAAACACGGCTTCTGGAATCAGACACCCTTGGGGGGTGCTCCCACCTCGGCTGCACCTTGGCTGCGTGACCTCCGGGGGTTACGGCACCTCTCTGGGCCTCAGTCTCCCCAGCTGTCTGGTGAGAGAGCAGCTGCGGCTATGACACAGGTCGCTTGGAGGATGAAACGAAGCAACAGGAACATTCCCATGCTGACAGCGACCATGACTGGTGGGGCGGGAACGTGGGCTCGGAAACAAAGTGGGGCAGGCCTGAACCGGGCCCCTTGAGACTGTCATTCACTGTCACCCAAAGGCCAGCAGTCCCCAGAGGGCTAGAACAAGAGCCCTGAGCCGTGGGCCACTGCCTGAGGCCCCAGCATGTTTGCAATTTTCAGCTCAGAATCAGTAGCCGATCAATGTCCTGCGTCTATCATCCAGGAAAACGGAACCGCGTTAACAAGTCTATTATTAAACTAGCACTAAAAATGGCAAGGAAGAACAGCAGATGCTGAGTTCCACAGCATACCCAGCTGCCCGCCTGGGAAGGGGAAGGTCAAGCTGGGGGAGGTGGCCTGGCTGGCCCCCCGCCCGCCCTCTGTCGGGGACCCTTCGCCATGTGTCCCACCTCCTGAGTTAGCCGCCGCGTGAAGAAGGGGTTCAGGTACTTGGCGTCCAGCCACACGAAGCCTTTGAGGTCCTGCCGCCTGATGTAATGGGCTTCATACTCCTCCTCTGTGAGCTCGGACAAGTGCTCTGACTCAATGGTGTTGCCCTGTGCGGGGAGGAAGGCCGTGAGCTGGTCTCTTCCTGAGAGCCCCCACCCCACCCCGCCTACCCAGCAGCGCCTCGCTTCTGGCCACCAGTGTCTCCGACCCTAACTGTGCCTTCGGATCAGCGCGGGGAGTGTATGGGCAGCAAAGCGTCTCCTGGGAGCCTGCAGGGAGGTGGGAAGGTTTATAAAAATGTGACGGATAGCCAGGAGTAAATGAGGAATAAATCAGAATTTATTTTAAGGGGGGATTTTAATTCATTTTTATTTATTTTATTTTTTTACTGGGGTTTGGTTTGTAAGCTTTCCAGGTGATCCTAATGGGCAGGCAGGACAGGAACTGCCCTTCTAGGTGATTTCACTCGCAGCCAGCGGAACAGGGAAGCTCCTTCTGTCATTTCTGCCGATAGCTGCGTGAGCTGCGGTTCCGCTCTGGGCAGGTGTTGGCCAGTCAGTGAGTATGTGTGTGTGAGTGTGTGTGCGCACACGTGCAGAGGTGGGGGGCAATCCCGGGGGGACCGGGAGAGGAGTGACAGCAACTACCCCAGAGTACGGCAGGACTGCAGGGGGAGGAGGTCTCTGTTCACCGGATCAACAGATCAACGCCAGCAGAGCTCCAGGCCCCAGGCCCAGGCCAGCCCCGTCCGCTGCAGGGATGACCAAAGGCCGGCAGGGTGTGAATGTAGCATCTGAAGTCACAGCCGAGTGGCCTCCACTGGGTGCCTGGGCAGTGGAGCAGGTGCAGGTGCAGGATGTTGGGGGGGGAATCACCCGGAGGGCTTACAAATCCTCAACATCCTGGTCCCCCTAGGCCCACCTGCAGAGTTGTGATTCAGCAAGTCTGGGATGGGGCCCCAGAATTTGCCTTTCTAACAAGTTCCCGGGGAAGCTGCTGATCCAGGGACCTGCACCTCGAGAGCGCTGATGGAGAGCATGGGGGTGAAGAGCACAGACTATGGAGTCCTGACCGCTCTGTGCCCCGGCGCTCTTATCTGCAAACTGGGGAGGAGCAGAGAGCACCTGCTTCCTGTGGGTTCTCAGGGCAACCTGAGACGGTGTGAGGAGTGCACAGCCACCGCACCTGTGCCACAGAGAACATTCCCGAACATTCCCTAAGCAGCAGCTGCTCTTCCTCTGGGCATACATCCTGGTTCCGCAGGAGCCGGGCTCCAGCAAGCGTGGCTGTGGGGGGCTGGGGGGGCAGCAGTACCTGGCACCCAGCATCCTGCTCAAAACACAAATTCTCTCCAGCCACAGCTTAGACCTGGGGAGACCCAGGAGCCCTCCACCAATTCTGACAGCCTCTGCAATGTCCGAGAACCTATACTGGGTCTTTTGTTAGAAAGGGACCAGGAAGTTAGGGGATGGCGGTGGCCAGGGACAGGCTTCTGAGAGTGAGACGGTCGTGCTGAACCAGCCCTGTGACCACCCGCCTGTGATCACCCTGTGACCCCCCAAGGGCTTCCTCCCAGCCAGGCCTTGGAGGAGACATGGGCCAGGCCACAAAGAGACCTGAGGCCAGGATCGGGCCAGTCCTGAGCACCCCAGTGGGAGAGTGGGCTGTGTCCTTGTCTCTGCTGGTTGAGAGTTTCTTTGCTTTCCTTGACTGAACAAAATTACTGATGGCCTCAAATAAGGGAACTAGAAAAAGAGGCATTTCTAGAACTGGGGGTAGGTGGGTGGGGGCAGCGCAGGAAGGTGGCCTCACAGGCCAAGGACGGCCTCTGCTCCTGTCAGAGAGCCTGGCTCAGCACAGGGGGCCTAAGGGTCCACACAGGGCGAGGAGGGCTGATGCCAGGGACAGGCAGCCAGCGGGGAGGGGCAAGGAGGTGGCCAGGGATCTGGGAGCCTCCGGCTCACCGCAGTGGGGCCCCGGACACCTCCCTTGTCTGTCCTCCAGGAAGCCCCCTCTCTCACGGCCCTCAGGGGCCGGCAAGCACTTTCCCCTCCCCAGGCCCCCAGCAGGAGGCTTTCAGTAGACGCTGTGGGGGAGGAGGAGGACTGACTTTAAAACCTTCCACGGGGTGGTGCTGGGAGAGCCTGATGTGGCTCCACGCCCCCACTCCACAGCCTCCGTGGCTTCACCGGGCCCGACGCTGGCGGACAACCCACAAAGGGCCTCAGAACTCCAGTTCAACCTCCTTTTGAGCGTGTGCAGGTGCCGAGAGCCTGTGATCGTGTCTCGTTGCCCCACCTCCCAGCTGCGGCGGAGCCCGAGCCCGTCCCCTCCCCGCTCACCATCTTCTCCGTCTTGCTGAGGTTCACGTCCTTCTTGCTCCGGCGGCGCGCCTTGGCGTCCTCGATGTCCATGAGGCGGATGAGAGGCATGGTGCTGCCGCCCAGCAGCAGGATGGTGAAGAGCACCAGGACGATGGTGGTGGTGCCGATGAGCTGCCGCTTCTCCATGGGCTCCAGGTCCAGGTGCAGGCTCAGGGCGTAGGGGATGGCGCCCCGCAGGCCTGGGGGCAGGAAAGCGGGTGAGAGGAGCCGCCTCACCGACTGGGCGCTGGGGACCTGGGCACAGCCCTGGTTCACACCCATCGAATGTTCTAACGCACCCGACTGCGGAGGACGACCGCCTCCTGTGAGGCTCTGGGCTTGAGAGAAGCGGGCTGCAGAGAAGTGGGGGCGGACCTCATCCCACTTCCACTTCATGAGGTGGCCGAGTGGGTCAAACGAGGTGACTCATCCAGGCCTTGAAGCACCAGGTGTGCGTGCGTGCCCGCGTGACGATCTGTCCTGCCAACGCTCACGTTCTAGAAATCTGACAGCTAGTGCAGACTGAGCCATCCCTGTGTGTGCGCCAGGCCCTGTGCGAAGGGCTCTGCATGCACAGTCTCGCTGGAACTTCGCAGGAGGGCTGGGAAACAGGCCCTGCGACTCTCCACCACAGGCAGATGAGGACGCGAGACTGAGGGGAGGACGCGTCCTCCCCGGGCCTCACAGCCTTGCAGGAACAGCAACCAAGGCCCCTTTGCTTCTGAAGATGTGGCTCTCCCGCAGCTCCTGGCTGCACCGGTAGGCTCAGGGCTGCTCTGCTGCGGGCCAGAGGCTGCCGGGAGCTGCATCCTTACCTCCTGTGGTGCTGCCCTGCGAGGTGGCTGGCTGGGCTGAGGGGCTGCCCTGGGCTGGGAACAGCACCCTCTGGAGAATGTGCTGGCTTGCCCGATGTCCCCCAGAGGGTAACAGGTGGGGAGACCACAGACAAGGGCTTGTGCCACGGTGAGCGCCCGAAGAAGGGGAGAACGGGGCAGGGGACACCGTGAAGGGTCTGACAGACACAGAGGCTGGAGCCTCACAGGACGATGGGGGTCTGACCGCAGCAGCAGGGCGGACCTGAGACACGGGCACAGAAAGGGGACAGGATTAAGAGAGACATGGAGAGTGGAAGCAACAGGCCACAGGGGTGAGCCGGAGGTGGGAGGGCCCGGGAAGGGAGGGGCACAGACAATGGTGGGGTGTCCCAGGAGGCTGTGCTACACGGCGCTCTGGGAGCAGGCTCTGGAGTCTGGCTCCTGGGGTCACCCCACCACACCCTCCTTTCCCCCAGGCCTCAACTCCACCTCTCCACCTGTCACACAGGACTAGAAGCGGGGCCTGCCAGGTTGGTGGCCTGAGGACAAAATGCTGGGCACAGGACAGGTATACACAGAGCAAACGTGGAGTGAGCCAGACCTCTGTCATAACACACATCACTGTTTCCCGTGGAAGAGGGACGCTGGCAAAGAAGAGGTTGGGCAGGAAGGTAAATTCAGTCCCAAGACAATGAGCTCTCACGGCATCGAAGGAGGACTTAAGCATGAGTCAAGATCTAAGAGCAAAGAGCTCTGGGGTGTGGGAACTTGATGGATGCTGGGGCCACCGGGATGGGTGAGCTTGTGAGACCACAAGAGCAGAAGCAGGTCTGGGGCTACATCCTGAGGATGCCAGTGTTTTAGGGGCTGGTGAAGGTTGTAAGGGGAACCTGAGAAGGAGGACCACCAGGAGCATGGCCTGGAAGCCCAGGGAAGAGGGTCCCCAGGCAGAAAGCAGATCAGTGGGAAGAAGGAGCTCACAGTTGTGGAGGTGGGCTGGACGAGGGCTGCCCTGTGCCCACCAGGTCTTGGCAGCAGAAGTTTGCTTGGTGACCTGGGGAAGGCCAAGTTCAGGCCCATGAACAGGAGGTGAGGAAGTGGAGAAAACAGAGGAGGACAGCCCACTTAAGGAGGTCTGGCTGCAAAGGGAGACGGGAAGCAGCTGGGGGGCTGTGCGGAAGGGATGTTGAAGTCGCTGGTTTCTTCCTGGGAAAGAGAAGAATCTCCAAGAGTTTCAACGATGATGTCTCAGTAAAGACAGAGGTTGAGGATCCAGGAAAGAAAGGGTGAAAATCTGTGGAGAGAGGGCTCGGGATGGCCTGGGAGGAACAGCTGGGACCAACCTCCCTCACTGTTTAAAACAGTGCCGCCATTCCCCACAGAGGTCTCTCATCATGCCTGCCTCCCCCAAACAGCTCACACAACCATGTAAAGGATCCAATACATCTCTTAGATTTTGAGACTTTTAAGACCTTGGATCAACTACTTTAGAAAAAAAATGTTTTTCTCGTTGGCAAGAAAGACTGAGGAAAAAGTTTCTCTCACTAAACATACATACATACCTCACACACATATACATATGTATATATTTTAAACAAGGCCTTTTGAAAGAGGAGAGAAATCTGCAAGAAATGTATAGATATGCTGTTGGATCGAAAACAGCTTATAAAGCATGTTGCTCTACCCCGACCCACACGGAATATTTTAATTATAATATTTAAATAAGAAAGTACAAAGAACGGGATGTATTGCTCAAAAATAAATTTAAAGATGCCTAAGGATCCAGTCTGTTAGGAGCCAAAGATGAAATCATTCCCTTCCTCTAGAAAGTAGAGGAATTTGCACAGAAACTGAAAATGTTCCAATCAACTCTCAGAACTCTGACTGGATGAAAAGAAATAGCCAAATCTAGCCTGTAGTGTGAAACTGTTTGAACTTGAACCTTTTCTCTTTGGAGCCCCTCACTGCTTGCAGGCAGGTGAGAGCTGTCCCCGGTGCGTGCTGGCTTGGGCTGCCCGTCGAGAGGAGCAGGAGCAGGACAGTAAATGCTGGCTCTGCCTCCTGTCGTCACGGGAACCCAAGCAAATCCGTTGCCCTTGAACCTGAGCCTCCACACGTGCCGAACAGACGAGCACTACCCACTCGCCTTGCAGCACAGAGCCTGTGAGGGGCACCGTCTGTGTGGGACTCACCCGGCGCCGGGGACTGGCATGATTCCTGCCTTACGCGGCACGCCCGCTTTCGGAGGCCCCAGCGGAGAGCCACTCGTGCTCTCCACACCGTGCAGGCCTTTATAAGCGATCTTCCGTCTACTGCTCATTCAATATTGGACTCACCGCTAAACCACATGATGAACATCATCTTCGGGGTGATTTTATGATCACGGAAGAAATTCAGGAGGTAGGAAAGAGGGAAAATGTTCACGGCTCTGCCAAACAGCACAAGCACCTGCGAAGATCCACAAACGAAGCTGTAGACAGAAATCGCTGGGCCTCCAAGTGAAGCTTGTTGAAGCTAACACAGACCTTGTGACACGCCCATAATAAATGCAGCCTTCCCCTTGGCCATGAAAGACATGAATGGCAGCGCTAGGCAGAGACCCAGCTGGGGCGTGTTGCTAGAGATGCTAGTTTCTCTGAGTCTGGGAGAAGATCGCACTTTGTATGTTATGTTTCCGCAGCCAGGAAGAGAGGACTAACAAGGTATCAAAGCCAGCTTTAAGCTATGACAGGAGAACAAAACCGAATGCCAAGGGGCCAGGCTGAAGCATCCAGGGATTAATTTAAGGGCACTCTCACTTTTCCAAAGGTGCTTCACCGTGGGACAGGCCTACACTAATCATTCCCAATGGGCTGGCTCTGGAGGGACAGACAAGGTTGTTCCTGCCTCTCCCGTGGGCGCCCCCAACCTCCTCAGGGAAAGGAGGGGTGACTGAGAAGGGCTTACACATAATGCTGTCTCGTGAATGCTAGTCCCAAAGCAAAAGGAATGCGTAGGTAGGTTCTAAAAGGTCACATGCGCCCTATCTGGCAAGTGCTTGCCAAGGCTTTTGGTTCCTAACCATCCCCAAAGTTGGTCTTAAAAAATATAGCCTTACATAAGGTTTAGATCTTATCTAACTGGATACCCAGAAATACTTATTAACTTACTTTTTTCATCTTGGTTATTACCATAACTAACTTAGTAATACGTAGACAATATACACATGTACATTCGGCAGGCTCTAAGTTTATTCTTTTAGGAAGCATGAATTGAGTGTGCTTTGGCCTCTATGCCTTGGACAGTCAAGTTAACAATGGCTCCCAATCATCTAACATTTGTATGTCAGACAATGTGCCAGGCATTTTATATGCATTACATCTTGTTAAATTTAGATCCCTGCAATGCTTTTATTACTGGGAGCCATGCCCCAAACCCGGTTCCGCCCCCAAAGCCTGTGCCCTTGACCACTGAGCAAGTCTCAGGTAACCCATCAGAACAGCAAGGGCTATCTCCGGGAAAGGCAGGACCAGCCTGCCTGTGCACTCGGGGGAGACCAAGCTCCCTCTCCGGAGCACCTTCTCATCTTCCTCTTGCTCGCAGCTCATGGTGGAGGGAGGACCTCCTCGCTTCACCCACTGAAATCCAATCTTTCATTCCCACACCTGTGTTTCAGGTGTGACCACACTAAAGACTATTATACTTTCTGTAATTGACTTTTGCTGTTCTCTTTGCCCTGAAACCTGAGTTTGGAGGACAGATAACAGGGACAAAAGCAACGAGCTCTTGCCGACTGAGAGGTGGAAGCACCCACACTACCAGGAGAAACATCATTTCCCTTAGGGCTCTTTAGCTTCTCTGTGCCTCAGTTTCCCCACACGCCAAACAGGCAGGCCTCACTGGTTTGCACATGGCAGGTGATAGTGTTATAAAAAGGTCTGTGTCTCAACAGCTGGGTTCTGTTAAGTGGCACTGGTAATAAGAGTTAACTGTACATGAATCATGATAACTGAGCACAGTAAGGCGTGTGTCTCACCTGTCTTAAGTTAACAGTGGATCTAAAAGGACAACAGAGATCAAATTAGGGACTACAGTATGGATCAGTAGGCGGGCTTATGGGAGACGAGCTCACACTGAGGGGTGAGAGACACAGAAGGGGCCCAGATGAGGGACCTGGGAGCACAGGCTAAATGCCCACATGTTAGAAGCCATTCATGTCACTTCCATCTGATGCCTAAGGAAGCTGCCCCTTTGTTTTAAACGCTAAACATTTACCCTCCCCCGACTCCATTCTGCCAAAAGATTTGATTTTACTGTGAATGATTAAAGTTTTCTTTTCCTATTTTAAATTACTTAATTAAGTTAAATTCATATTTTAATTTGTTTCCCCTTGCTGCCCCGAGTCCAATGGTAAGTTTCCCGAACCTTCTGAATGGTAAGAATCACCAGGGATGACTGCTCTGGGTGAACCTCTGGGGAGGTAAGGCTGTGGTAATCTTTACTCTAAACAAGTGTCCAAGGTCACGCGCAAAAATGGACACATTTGAAGAAAACCACAGTGAGAAGTATGTGCATTACAGATTATCCAGCAAAAGTGGAAAAAGAAATCATCCCCAATTCTACAACCACTGGAAACGTTGTGCTCCATTTTTTTACATGTTTTTTTTTTTTCTATGCATGATGTTTTTACATGGTTATGATCAATTATACATTCAATTCTGAAAGTTGCTTTTACCACCTAATACAGAAACACAAAAACTTGTAGTTTTTAGAGAAGACCATAACCTTCAAGGTCATTTAATATTTAAAAAGAAGCAAAAATTCTTTTCCAAGGATATTCATTCCCTTAATTCCACCCCTTCTCCCTTCATCATATGTTTGTGATTTTTTAACAAAAGAAACTTTAAACAGAAGAGTGTCTATGTAGCTGTTGACCTTGAGCAGTTAACAGTTACATAAATGAATCCAGAACATGTGGTTATTGATCTACAAATAAGTAATTAAATAAAAAACAAGGAAAATACTTACTATGCACCAGATGACAAAGGAAATTTCAAACTTGTGAGGGAAACTAAAAATGGACAGGCCAAGAAATGCAAACACACATGTTTCTGAAACAAACCAAAGAATGGATTATTCAGCCCCAACTATTTTCTTCTGACACAGCACACAAGCAAACATTTCACAGCAAGTCAGGATCTACTGTAACACTCTGCTTATTGTCTGAAAAATCCGGCACCCGATGCCTTGCTGGAAACCGCGCTTCGGTCGGCTCGTTTTCTTCTATCGCACGAGCTGCACGTGCGTGCTTATTCAGAATCTCCTCATTTAATGAGGCAGCTGTCAAATAAATGCAAATACATAATCTCCCACCTGGGGAAGATGATAAACCTATGAATCTGTCCCTTTGTCGAACAGTCATTGGCAAGGATCCCAATTGCAGCAAAGTCCGAGAAATGACTACAGATACCACATTCCTAGTGTGAAAAGGTCCCTCGGTTAACTTTCTTGCCAGGGCAGCCAAAGCTAGAGTGATGACACGCATTTAATGCTGCCACAGGTTGGGAAGACAGCTTGTCCCGGCAGGATCTGCAGGGAGAGGGGCATTTCCGACTCTTGGCTTCACTCCACAGGTCAGATTGAGTCGACGCCGCTCTCTGTGCAAGCAGGTACTTGTGTACCCAAGAAAGAGCACCCCGTGAATTCCTAGCACTAGGCTCCCTGCTGACATGGTCATGTCAGAAGAGGCTAATCATCAGGGAGACAAGGACTGTATTTTAAAATAGTTGAACATGATAAAACAGAGAGGCTGTTTTAAAACATTTCAGCCATGTTCTTCTCTAAACATGCATCTTTTTAGAACAAGTCTGCAAGTGGGAGTGTATACACACCCTTCCCCTCCTTGAATTTTTTTCTTATCTAATAAACATTTTTGTGATCTTTCCAAATCAGCCCATTTAGAATATACTCAGATCTATGTTATGCTTTTCCCAGGCGGCATAAATTCCAATATATTGGTACGTCACGGCTAGTTTAACAAATCGGTGTCAACAGACACGGAGGCGGTTTCTACTGGTGATAACACCATTTATGACAAATATCCAAGCTCCACCCGAGGGTAGCTCTGCTGGGTCAAAGAGCACACGGCTTTGACGCGCAGCCCAAGGCTGCATGACTCTCCCCGAAGATGGCATTAGGCCATGCCTGTCAACGGGCCTGCTTCCCATATCCCCGTGCCAGAAGTGGGTATTAGCAAAACTGGAGCATGCCAGCCTGATGGGTACAAAATTGTTGGGTGGTTTGCTTTATATTCCTTTAATTGTGACAGTCGGGCTCAGAGATCTTAGCTAGGACTTTGTGAGTGGGATGCTGTGGAAAAAAGACCCCCGGGACCAGGAAGAGACAGACCTGGATTCTAGACTCCCTTTTCAGCCACGAGACTGTGGGCAAGTCCTCTGACCTCTGGCTCCTGAGCCCCCTTGGCTGCGGAAGGAAGCCTCTGCATGGCCCGTCCCTGCCACCTAGTGCGTGACAGCATGGAACCAGTGCTGGAAAATGAGCCGGACCCCACCGCAGCGCCAGGGAGGTGCTGGCGATGACACCTGGGGCGTGGCCACCCGGGAGGCCAGCAGAAAGGGACCGTGTGAGTGTGTGTCCTTCGCTGCCACGTATAAACCAGGGAGAAGGCGGGGGAGGGGGTACATCAGAGTGTGGGGGAGCAAGAGCTCACACTGAAACTGCCTCACAGAGAGAGTCCTCTGTGCAGAGGGCCCCATGCAGCAGCGACAAGCGCTCGAGTTACGCCCTTTGAGCTGCTCTCATGGGAAAGGAGCCTGTGTACAAGCTGGGAAAAAGCTTTAACAACGTCCCCTTCTCAGACACGCACAATGTGCGTCAGCTCACGATGCTCTTGCGGCCGCCAAACTGAAAGCATATATTCCCCCCAGGATTTTCCAGGCTCTTGTTTGACTGTGGAGTCTTGTCTCACCTAACCCTCACTGATGTCAGTGCCAGGAGGCATGTTTTTGGAAATGTCACTTTATGATGTTATAAACATTAATCAGTCTCCAGTGTTCATATTTATTCTCATTATTTTTGGTCTTAAAATTATAGGCATCGAATGTTCTAGAAAGTTATCAGGAGTTAGGTTTACATTATAGAATTTGAAAGCCAGAGTAATAAACAAAAGATAAGGGAGCGAAGTATGTGGCTCTACGGAATTTTCCGTGGGGGAAAGAGTGTGTGGCTGAGCCATGGGCTGCCGGCCTGCCCCCACGGGACCACAGAGGCAGAACTCACCACACAGGAAGGCCACGGTCCGGAGGGTCTGCTGCATAAGGATCTGGGTGACCGGGGACAGGTTATGGTGCGTGTAGTGGGACATCACAATGCCTGAGAACAGGATGGCCATGATGCCTAGAGAGGAACCAAGAGGCAAAGCACAGAGACATGAACAGGGCAGAAAAGCACCTGCTACGTGATACACAAATATCGCACATTTTCTGCAAATTACCGGGCCCTACAGTGTTACATGTTTTCAGAAAAAGGATAAAAAAAGGGAGGAAGAAAGTACTACCTGAGGCCTCCCAGAGGCTTCAGAGAAGTGCTATGGGCGCCCTGTCTCTGGCAGCTTCCTTACCGGCTGGGTGACCTTGGGCTAAGCTTCTTCCCCTCTCCATGCCTCAGCTTTCTCATCTGGGCAGTGGGACTAACAGCGCCCTCCCTGGACCCGTCAGGAGGGCAATGGAGATAAGCCATGTAGAGTGATCACCATAGGCCCCGGGCTGAGCAGGTGCAGTGACAGCTGTCCCTGCCACCCACGATGGAATGTGTGCAGGTGCACCACTCTTGGAGCAGAAAGGGAGCACAAGAATCTGGATATGGAGAATGGGTGGATTTTTATTTACTTTTTAATATTTTTCTTTAATTTTAATTTTCCCTTCATCACAAGTTACTCATATAACGAGAGAGAGGAGTGACTAAAAAAGGATCTACGTCCTTTCCTGAAAGCTCTCCATGCGTTTACACCTCCTGCTGCTCACTCGGGACTGAGCGTGGCCCACTGAGCGTGGCCCACGGCCCCTAACCACTCCCAAAGCACTTTGCACAGAGGGGTTAATTACCTCTCTGGCCTGCCCTGCCTTGGCAGCAGAAAAGGGGCCTAATTTTCACATAAGGAAGCAGAGATTTTTATAAACTCATTAAATAAATGGCTAAAATGTACGGATTACAAGTGAAAATTTGTAAGCAGAACCGTAGCTTATTCCTGCCACTTTGTAGACAGGGATGCTGGGCTGACTTTCTACTTGGAAAAGTTGGAAAATGATGAAAACCACCCTCGGGGCCGTTTCAAGCCCCGCCCCCCGCATCTCCCCGCCCCAGGCAGACCCACCCCCTGGTGCGAACAAGGCAAATTCCTATGCTCTTTCATTCTTCCCTGCCAAGGAGGCTGCCAGGAACATTCCAGCGAAGCTTCCCACAATCCCAGGAGGCACACCTGACAGGATGGGACAGGGAAAGGAGAGGGCGGGCTCCCCGTGTCCCTCGAGGACTACAGCCCAAGCGGCGCTGCGAACCGCTGCTCTGCTAGGTGAGAACGCACACACCGTGACCTCCAGCGGGTCTCCCACTATGCTCCTGCGGGGCCCAGGGGGGCACCCCCAGACTGCTGAACCTTCCTGACACGGCCACAGAATCCAGGGAAGGCAAAGCAAAGCGAGACAGAAGGGGCAGAGACCAGAAGCTGAGGCTGGAACTCCACCCAACGGCGGAGGGGCAGCTCAGAACGGCTCAGTCCGGGCTGTGACAGGCCCTGCACATGGCGTAGCCTCACGACCCCAACAGCTCCATGCACGGTGCGGTTAGTCCCGGGGTCCAGATGAGCAACCTGGGGCTTGATCGTGGCACCGATACATTTCAGTTTTTAGGGACTTGATCCTTAGCATCGCCACCCAGGGGGGAAAGTTCCCAGCTTCTGTGTTTCCAAAGCATTTTGCTTCACTCGTCTGCTTTAGTCATTGAAGGGTTATCAACTCCATGGCAAAGCTGAGACCCTGGAGTTCTTACCTCGAAATAAAAGTCAAACCCAGAGGTGCCTGAGCCATGTTTAGGTTGTGACTCGAGCGGCCTTCCACTGACACTGCTGTCCCGCCCATAGCAGTCCCAACACGAAACGACCTCTCCGGAAAACCAAAGGATCTGGGAAGTCAGAGGTGACAGCGGAAGTTGCCCTGGGACTGAGCAGCAGCATCCACTGCCGGAGCCCCGGGGAGCCTTCCTGCTTGCCCTCTAGCCCGTCCCGCCGCGGTGCTCTGCGGCAAGAGGGCCGGCTCAGTGCGGAAGGGCTCTGGCTGGCGGGTCAGTCTGGGCACCAGGTCAGGGCTGCAAACTCAGAAGCGTCAGGGGCCAGACAAGAAAGACAAAAAAAGGATGACTAACATGTGGGCGAAGAAGGCACAAGCCCATCTCTGAAGTTCTCCCTGTGGAAGGGAGGGCTCAGTGTTGACCAGTCTTCCTTCTGGCCTTTTGAGAGATGCCAGAAATCTGTTTCGTATGGGAAATCTTCCAGCTTGTAATGACGGCAAATAACTGAAATGTCAACACATTTTCTGGACAGATAAACAGTCCCCTCTAGAGGCTGAGTGTGGACCCTATGATAACGGGCCCTCAGGCCAATGCAAGAGTGAACAGCCAGCCACCACCTTAACCCAGGGCTGGACCGAGGTCAGGACATCTCTCGAGTTCTGCGGGCTGAAGGAAAGAGTCAGCAGCGGATGTGAAATCCTGATGGACAACTCGAGTATCTGCCCTATGAGCCCTCTCCACCACCCAGACCACCTTCATCTTCTGGAGCCGCCACCACACAGGCTGTGAAAACACCAGCGGGTAAATGGAGCAGACAGGCTCACTTCTACAGCTAAAAGCATGGGTATTTTATTTTAAAGATTATTTATTTATGAGAGAGACAGAGCAAGAGCAGGAATAGGGGGCGGGGGCAGAGGGAGAGGGAGAAGGAGACACCCTGCTGAGCAGGGAGCCTGGTGCAGGGCTCGATCCCAGGACCCTGAGATGAGGACCTGAGCCGAAGGTGGATCAACTGAGCCACGGCCCCCCAACGCATGGGTATTTTTAAAAAATGCCTTGTAAGGAAGAATTCCTGACACGTGTATTTCTTTTTAGAAAGCAAAATCATTTGAGGAAGTAGATAACTAGTGCAACAAAATGGCCAGCTTCAAGGAAGGAAGGAAATCCATTTCTCGTTTCAGCTAAATCCACTGTTTTAAATGTCACGAACAATGATGATGAATAGAGACTCAAGTCCAAAGGCAGAAGGTGAAGGGTGCTATCGTGGTACAATTTCCACTGCACTGCACCTTGCTGTTTTGCTATAAAACATTCAGACTCAGAGGTCCAGAGTAAGAGAATCTCCATTCACACCAGCCTGCCCCTGGGAAACTACTATTAAAGGTCCCGACACAGGCCGCCAGTTTTCTTATGCCATAATAAAGCTTATCTGCCTTTAAAATGCGCTCAACAGAAGGATCCCATGATGTATGAAGCATGGATTACCAGCAGAGGGAATTTTTTTCCCCCCAGAGGCATTTTTGAGGCCTGCAACACTTACCTGCCTTTGCACATATAACAGAATCCCAATTCCTTCCGGGGCCTACAGAACCCTACCGGCCGGGGTCCCTGTCTCTCTGGTCTTCCTGCTCTTCCTGGAGTGCGCCAAGCTCCCTCACAGCAGTGCCCCACTCAGCAATGCCACCCTAGGTCCTGCCTGGGCTGGCTCCTTCTCAGCACACAGGTCTTAGCTCAGGCACCACCTGTTTGGGGAGACCTTCCTGACCCCCTACCGCGTGATGTGTCTGCCCCCACGCCACTATCCCATTGCTCTGATCTCTCTCATTCCTGCCCCTTCTTCAGTACCCGAAATTACCCGTATGTGTTTGCTTACCACCGTTCTTTGGCAGGTAGAAGACTGATGTGGTCTTGTTTACTAAGGACAGCCCCAGTACCAAGGATAGTTCTTGGCGCAGAGGAGGCATTTAACAAGTATTTGTTGAATGGATGATAAATCTTTTTTTCTTAAAATTTTGCAATCTATCTGGGAGTTCTTTCCACGGCAGCACAAGTAAGTCAAATTCATTTATTCGGTGGCTGCACAGGATTCTGTAGTGAGAACCGACCCAGGCGCACTTCATCTCTCCTAGGACCAGTGGCTTGTGGGTTTTCTCCTATCCCGGGCACAGGAGCGCCGCACCATGATCTCTGGTAGAACAGAGGTTACGTCCCATACTCCGTGACTCACCAGGACAGTGTGTCCCTCTGCCCCAATCCCCCTCCCTCAGCCCACTGTTGGCTAAACTGGCAAAAGTGGGGTCTGTTCAGCCCTGGATCTTCAGAGCCAGAGGGCAAAGTGGCCCTTGAAACTGGCCTCAATGACTAGACTTGTTAGGACTGACAGAGTCAGAACAAAGATTCTGAGAACAGCTAACACTAACTCATAACTAGGGGGCCTGTTTAATTTGCTATTAAAACCAGGATGTCTGTGACAGGGAAAGGGGGTGTCACTAATTTACATATTGAGGGTGTCAGGGCCAGCAGGAAGTGTCACCCCAGCATGTCTCTTGTCAGGACTCTTACTCACATCGTTCCCTTTAACCCCTGACCCAAGGGCCTTGGGTGGGGGGTATCCTTCTATATCATCTATTTCATGAGGAGGAAGTGGATGCTCAGAGTGGTTAAGGCGGCTCTGTGAGGTTGCACAGCTAATGAGGGGGCGGGGCAGGGATCCAACGCAGGTCTGGTGATCTTAACCTCTGTGTCTGAAACACCTGATTAGGGTGTGTGATTCGGGGAACAGCACCCTGCTGTGTATTGTTGGTAACTGCTTCCTCAGTCCTCTGTGACAGAAGTGCAGGAGGAGAAGGAAGCGGGGGATAGCAACCATCACCCCCGCCCGCCCCGGCTGCACTCTCTCAGAGGGACTTGACGGTCCTCACACACACCAGGGCTATCCTACCCTTGTCTGAAAACCGTGTGACAAATATCCCAAAGTCAAATATGGGCCAAGCCCAGCCAACGGCCCAGAGGCAGCTGAGCCTGCTCTTGGCTCGCATGTGCTGTTTCTGCCCCCACTGCCCACTGGTTTGTTTAGCAAAGGCCGTCAAAAAAGTGAAGCCCTACAAACAGAAAACACTGCTGCTCTGAAGACAAGAAAAACATTCCCTGGTTTTGATCACAAATTCCAAATGGAGGCATGAAATACATCTTTGCCAGCAGGTACTCGGTGTTCATCTCAAAGGGGTGGGGAACAGTTTAGAAAAACAGAGGTAAAAATAGCCAAGCTAGAGCCAAATGACTCACAGGTACTGTTTATGTAAGTGCCAAAATTCAGGAAAGATAAGAGAAGGAACTCGATGGCAGATACTGGGATGAAATTATCCAGTAGAACTGATGGGAACAAATCAAATTAAGAACAAACAAAACCGTGAGGTTTACCAAGAGTTCTCTAGTGAAAACGGCCAGAGTCCTCTCTGCTTCCTCCTTGGCAGGATCTGCCTACCGACTGTAATTCTAGAGAATGATCTGCGGGGAAGGAGAGTGCTGCTCAATGGAGTGAATAAAAACCACTGGGGACTTCCATTTTGCTATGCCAACTGCAGTCCTGCTACAAACAACTAGAAAACCGGATCAAAGATAGGAAACAAAGGTGTCTTCTGACGCTGGGTACTACAAGGTAGGGCTGTCAGGAGGGAAACATTCCTGACTGAAGGGAAACAAAGCGGCCACTCCTGCTCCAGGCCCTGGCCCAGCCCACACAGAGCTTCCAGGCTGAGGCTTAGAAAGGGGGAAACTCCAAAACCCAGTCCAGCAGAGTCGGGCTAGCTGAGAAGGGCCGAGGAGAGCTGCAGGGCTGAAGCAGCCCGAGCAGCAGAGGAGGAGGCCTGCCAGAAAAACAGTTCTGGGGGGCTACAGCAGTGTCCCCTTGAATCTTGGATTATACTGGTCTGTACACGTGTGGCGTGAGATCCTATGAGCCGAAGGAGACATACCACTGAAAAGGAACAGGCCAACAATTTCTGAAGCAGACACAGGGCTGGGAAGTTTGTGTTCCCACAGGCCAGAGTGGGGTGACCTTGTAATACAAAAGACAGGACACAGAGTCCTTTGAAGGGCACTGCGTTACTTCCTAGTGTTACTCCAGACCTGAGGACAAAGTCTGAAAGTAAATCTCAAAATGATTAAACTGATTTCAAGAAACTTGGATACACCACGGAAGAAGATCCAAAATTCTATGAAGAATACAAGAAAAATCTAGTAACTCAACAACATAATAAGGTTTACAGGGACTGGCATCCAATCAAAAATTAACAGGCGAGCAAAGAGCAGGAAAACATGACTTACAAGAAGACACTGGCCGAGAAAGACCTAGAACTGATGGAGAGGACGGAATCAGCAAACAAGGACGTCACAGCTGTACAAACACGCTCCCTCAGCTCAAGGAGGTACAGACAATCACGAACACGGTAAGGAGAGAAATGCAGGATATAAGAATGACCTAAAGGGAACTCCTGGGTACGAATAATACATACACATCTGAAGTGGAAAATACACTGGATGGACTAGCAGGACAGTGAGCATGGCAGAAGGAAAGACCCATGAACATAAAGACACAGCAAGAGGAATGAGCCAAAGTAAAGCATAGGCAGAAGAAAAAAAGATTGAAAAAAATTTAAAAGGCAAAGTATATTACGGGATGATAGAACACTGTCAATTGTAATTTTAGTAATTGGACTCCCAACAGGAGAAGAGATGGGAAAAGAGAAAAAAGTGTCTAAGAAATGGGCAAAAATTTCCCAAATTTGGTGAAAAGCTATAATCCCATAAATTATAAACCCAAGAAACTCAACAAACCCCAAGTGGAATATAATGAGAATTATACCAAAGTATGTCAAAATCAAACTGTCACATACCTATCAGAATGGCTAAACATTTAAAAATTAAACTAAGTGTTGATGAGGACAGGAAGCAGCTAGAACTCTCTCAGGCATTCTAGTGGGGATGCAAAATGGCCCAGTCATTTTGGAAAACACTTGGCAGTTTCTAAGAAATACGTACTTACCATATGACCCTGCAACTTCACTTCTTAGGTATTTATCCAAGATAAATGAAAACAGCCACACATATTCATATCCCAAATCTGGAAAAACCCCAACGTCCTTCAAATGAATGACTAAAATATGGTGCAGTAAGAATGTGTAAACTACTGACACGTGCAAAAACATGAGTGTCTTTCAACAACATTATGATCACTAAAAGAAAGGAGACATGAAAGTCTGTATACTATGTAATTTCATCTGTAGGACATTCTGGAAAAGGCAAAACTATCATGATAGAATGCAGATCAGTGGGGGCCAGGGCCCAGGGCCAGGCCCTTGGCAGTCTGACCCCATCCTTTCAGTGAAGGCCCTTTTGGGGACTTGGTCTGGGAAAGGGACAACACGGGAAGTGACATTTTGATCTCTGCTACAGGGTGGCGGGTGAAGAGAAGATGTGACCAGGACAACACTGAGCCCCTGAATCCAGCCAGGTCTAAATTTAGAGGTATCCCTAAAGGGCCAGTAAATCTCCTTTGTTGCTTAAGCTTTACTGAGTTGTGACTGTCTCTTGTGATTGGAAGTGACTCCACTGACCTAATCTCTTTCACCAGGCAGGACAACGTGCCATCAACCCCAGCAGTTCAATGTTTCTGTCACTTACCCGAAAGGGAGATTCCTTCTGCGAGCCCATAAGGAAGATAAGCAAAAATGATCATCATGCCGAACTCCAAGGAAGGCGTTTTCCTCAAGTCAATATGCTTTAGCACGTAAATAACAGTTGTCAAGGAAAAAGAACCAAGGGACAGTTGATGGGAGATGTTGCCTTCCAAATATACAGGGTAGGCAATGGATACGAAAGGCTTCGGAACATCCCAGGGTAACATGTGAATATCCACTGTTTTCTTTTCCTTTGCAGGGAGACTGTTGTTTTAAGAAGGGGGATCTCAAAAAAAAAAAAAAAAAAAAAAAAAAAAAAAAAAAAAAAGAAGGGGGATCTCACAAAACACTAAGAATGGAAACTCCTGAGACAAATGGCAGGGGAAGAATTAAAATCAACCTAAGTCAACTCATTTAAAAATGCTGACTTGGAAGGCTGGCAATGTGCCGGGGCTGCGGGGGCAAGGCTGGGGCCGCGGCCAGGAGGACAGCCCGTGCTGCCAGGTCCCTTCCAGGGCGTGTCACGCTTTCCCCCCTTCCTCCAACATCAGATAAGACAGCTGAAGGGGTGTCCAGAACTCTTGGGGAAAGTGCCCCATTGGAGGACCTTCTTTCACATTCCCGGAGATTTCTAAACTCATGCTCCTGTGAAAGGAGAATCTTCTCTCTCTTCAAGCACAGCCCTCGCGCCCGTGCTGGGGCTCGCAGTGCCCATCCCCTTGGCTTCCGTAGAGCCGGTGCTTCTCCATCCCCTCCCCGTCCAGGAGAGAGATAAATGTGGAGGAAAATACTGATCTAGAAAAAGTTTTCCATTCTGTTTATTGGTACAATATGAGAAGCTGTCAGCCAACAATGGAGACTTCAGACTTCTGGACAAAGGGGGAAAGGGAAAATTCACCAGGATGGCAGACCAGCAAGCCTGTCAGCAAGGGTGGCTCTTCCGGCCATCTGTGGAACACACTGCTCGTGGAGGAGGGCCAGGTGGCCAGCTCCCCGAGACGCAGGCCTGGGCTCCCACAGAAACGGTCTGGTGCCTGTTCCCATTTTAAACGTGACGAATTTTCTACAGCAATGAAGGTGTCATTGGTCCTAAGAGGCTGTCTCCTCCTCTGGCTAGAAAAGCGTACGGGCCATTGAGCAGTGCAGACAGCGTGAACATCCTGGACGGATTCACTTTGAAAGGCTCTTTTCTGAGTGTTTATCTATTCTCCATATAAACACTTTCAGTGGGGTAAAGACTCTCTCAGTTTGGTAATTTCAGAGGAAGTTAATTTCCAGTTTTCTGACTGTGACAAGTAAGACAGGGGAACCTGAAAATCTCAGGTGAGAAGTTCCCCTAGTGGTGGGATCTGAGAGGGAACAGTGTGCAGGACCGCGACACTCTGAAAAGAGACGTCCTAAATTGCACATGTCACATCTCGAAGCCCTTGGGTTTCAATGCAAGTGCTCCTTAAGACAAAAGTACACAAAGGTCCTCCTTCCAACACTGCCTTAGACTGAAATGGGCCCCTTAAGGAAGAGGGGGAGATGGCTGGAGATGGAGATAATAATGAAAATCTTCTCAGCCACACGTGTTCATCATATTAAAAGGATATTAATGCAGAGATTAAGCCAGTGAGAGTGCCGAGTGCTGCTGAGCCAAAGAACATTTTGAGGAAGTAGCCAAGGGCTTGTAAAAATGTTTGCCACCCACTGACATCTGACATATTTTTCCTTGTTAAACCTTCAGCTGTGCTAGGAAGTAAAAGAAAAACAAGAAAGAAGTTAAAATGTTATAGACAAAGTTATCAGAAATCAACTAAAACTCAACACTTTTTTTTTTTTTTTTGCTTATGCAGTCCTTCCTTCCTTCCATCATTGGGTTAGGTCACTTATTTGTTGACCTACTTTGTGAACTAACACCTACTGTGTTAGCTTTCGGGGGTGGGGGACCGCGGTTCAGAGAGCCTAGCAGAGTCCTTGTCCTGCTGGGGCTCCTTCTGTCTGGTAAGGAAGACAAACAAGGAGAGAACAAGTGACCACGCTGGGGGGAGGGCCAAGGGCTGCAGAAACACGGGGTGTGCGTCTAACTCAGCCCGGGCGGTGGTCAGGGAAGGCTCCTCCTGACGTGTGGGCTGGCTTCAGCTTTAGAAAAAGAAGAGGAAGGGGAAATGAAGGCACGTGCCCCAGGCAGCGGGAACAGCATGTGCAGAGGCAGGGAGCCCGAGAGAGCCCGAGAACGCACGGCACATTCTGGGAGCATCCAATTACGTAAATCAGCATGGCTAGAACCCAGGAACGGGACAGGGTGGGGGCACTGGTGGGGAGAACGGTGGGAAGAGAGATGTACGACCAGCTGCCATGGTAGCCCGGGGAAAGGCAATGGCCCAAGCTCGGAGTTGGTATTTCACCACAAAGGCCCTAGGGAGCCATGGGGAGTGCTTCCAGTTGCGGGGGGAGGGGACGGCAGCAGGGATCCTGGGATAAAACCTGGAATTGAAGCATCGGCAGGAAATCTGAGCACGGAGCAACCTAAAGAAGAAATGTCACCGGGAAAGGGCCGAGAGAGTGGGTTAGGAGGCATTAGGAAGAACTGAAAGAACTTTCCTTCTAGGATAACAGAACAAAGTAAAATGTTAGAAGCCATTAAATTCAGTTAACGGTTTTATCCCAAAAGGGAAAACCATTATACCATGACAATGGAGTCATCCTCGTTAAAGACCCTCCTCCTAATGGATTCTACCTTCAGACTACCTCCCGGATCCAACCACTTCTCTCCCTGCCTCTCCTTACCATCCTCTGTCCCAGGCCTTATGCCTCATGGCTCTTTCTAAACATCCTTGTCTTCCTTCCACTCACTGGCCTGCATGATCCTTTTAAAATGCACAATCTGGGGCGCCTGGGTGGCTCAGTGGGTTTAAAATGCACAATCTGGGGCGCCTTCGGCTCAGGTCATGATCTCAGGGTCCTGGGATCGAGTCCCGCATCGGGCTCTCTGCTCAGCAGGGAGCCTGCTTCCGTCTCTCTCTCTCTGCCTGCCTCTCCGACTACTTGTGATTTCTCTCTGTCAAATAAATAAATAAAATCTTTAAAAAAAAAAAAATGCACAATCTGATCGGGTCACTGGCCTGTCCAAACCTATCGACAGTTTCCTACTGCTTTTCAGGAGGAAGCCCGGTCTGAGCAACACCAGACCCCCGTGTCTGCCAGACCTCGTGACCCTGTCTCCTCCTCACTCAGGAAGGGTCCCACTGTCAAGGGACCATGGTCGTCTTTCACTGCTCCCTGGCCCCAGCTCACTTCCCAATCTGTTCCTCAGAACCCAGGGTCAGTGTCACTTCCTCAGGGACACCTGCTCTGACGCCTTCACATATTCTCGGCTCTCTGGGAACCTGACTTCTTCACAGAAAGTGCCAACTCATGAGTCATTCATGAGTTGCCTGTGTCCATCTTGTTCACTGCTACATGTCCAGGGCCTAAGGCAGAGCCTATTATACAAAGGCACGCAGTAAACAAAACAAAGAATTATCAATAGAAATATTTGGTTTCATTAATCAGCGTTTCATGAATAGGTATAATTTTAAGGCAGGATAATCTCTGATTAAAGGGTAGCTTGATCAAATAACCTCAGGAAGTTTTCTGTGATGATTCACAGCACAGTGTAGCATACAACATAAGAAAGGTTCTCAAAAGTCCTGCAAAAAAAGAAATCTAACTTTTTTCACATAAAGTTTTCCCAACTCACTTGGACACACCATCTCCTCCAACTCCTTCTTTCCCAGCCGACCACAGGTTAACACCCTACCTTGGGGACTGCTGAGAGCCAACATGGGTTCAGCGGGGCAAGTGTTTTTGAAGGCTAAGCTCCCCCACAGTTCCCAAATGGACCTAAGGCCGCCAGCACACAGTGTCCAGCCGCCACCTCTTCAAGCTGGTCCACTGGCTGGGGCCACTGTTTTCTTTTCATGCAGAGGCCCCGTGGAAGTGACTCGCTGGTGAGGTCACATCAAGGGTGGACAGCAGACCCAGGACAGAGGCCAACGGTTTCTGAACTCAGGATAATTGAAAGTAGAATTTGGACTCTTTCTGGTCTGGCAAATTTCTACCTTTTTTATTTCTCGCACTTAAAAGAACACGAGACAAAACTGCTTCAGGATCCATTTCATGAGCCTACTCTGCAGCTGGAGAGCACAAAAAGGTTTCCTCTGTAGCAGTTATTGTAAGAATAAATCGTCATACTAACAAATCAAAGCTAAAACGAATTCAATTAAAGTTAATGAAGAAACAAAAGATAGCTTTCTGGCACTTATGAAAATGAACCCTTCAAAAAAGGGGAATAGTTCACTCACACATTCAGTCGCAAAGATAAGTGTGTCAGGTCACTTTGAGAGAGATCATTTATGAAGTAGACTCTCAAACAAGATGTGAGTCTATCTAATAACCAAGGAAAGGTGACAACAGCCCCCTCCTGTCCTGCTCCCCAGCCCCCCAAAACAGGCACGCCTAGCACGCCCGCTGTCTTTCCAGCCTGAAAGTGCCCACCGGCTCATGAGACAGCTTGGCTGAGAAGCCTCCCTCCCAGTCCTCAGAGCGGCGGTCTCCCTCTCACACTCCAGGCACTCACTCCTCTGGGAGCATCCTTCTCCCACCCTGGACTGACCTTGTCAAGTCCAGCTGTCTCTGAGCCACGTTTGACACGTGGAGGGCCCTCACCAGATGCTGACGGTGGACAGCTAGCCTTTAGCATCCCGCACCCCTTGCCCCCAGCCTGCACACATATGCATGCGGCCCACAGCTCCAGTTTTGGGAACTGTCATTACACGCGACCTTGGCCTTCGAGAGCATTTTTCCAGGAAGAAACTATGGCTGCTTACAGTGACTCCATCATTTCTCACTTTCAAAAGAAAATAGCTCCTCCTCTTTAACCTTCTTGTGGCAAAGAGTCTAGGAAAAGCTCAGAAAAGGTCCTACTTCTGCCAGATTTTTAAAAACAAAACATATTAGAGAAAAAGCAGTTGAGTTGAGCTCCTAATGTATAAAAATAACTCATGATGCCATCGCCAATTTGAACAAAATTCTTGATCGTGAATGTTCAATATGTGCAGCCACCAGGACACGAGACAAAA
This sequence comes from Mustela lutreola, assembly GCF_030435805.1. Taxonomy (NCBI): domain Eukaryota; kingdom Metazoa; phylum Chordata; class Mammalia; order Carnivora; family Mustelidae; genus Mustela; species Mustela lutreola. The sequence goes on from NC_081298.1 coordinate 11,208,132, forward strand.
GTCAAAACCCGAAAGTGAAAAGGCTTTCGGAGTAGATCTTAAATATTACTGCGATAATTGCCTAATAAAGCTACAGAAATCTTTGCCAAGAGAAACGTGAAAAAGGGGTGCCTGGGTGGCTCAGTGGGTTAAGCCTCTGCCTTCAGCTCAGGTCATGATCTCAGGGTCCTGGGATCGAGTCCCGCGTCGGGCTCTCTGCTCAGCAGGGAGCCTGCTTCCTCCTCTCTCTCTCTCTGCCTGCCTCTCTGCCTACTTGTGATCTCTCTCTGTCAAATAAATAAATAAAATCTTTAAAAAAAAAAAAAAAAAAAAAAAAAAGAAACGTGAAAAAGCCAACAGTGGGGAACTTGCTAAATAGATCCCAGGAAGTTCACAGAATGAACTACTCTGTAACCAGGAAAATAAGGTTATGGAAGATTATTTTTCCACTCTGCTCAATTGGAAGAGTTACAATACAGTATACAGGGCATACGTCCCACTACATAAAACACAGGAAGACTTCCAAATTGTTAACTGTAATTATCTCTGGTTAGTAATAATGCATGTACTCTTACTTTTCTAAATTTTGTATGAAGAATATATGTATTACTTTTAGAATAATAAAAATGTTTTAAAGTTGTTTTTATTTTAAGGTCTGCTAATTAAGGTTGCAATTAAGCAACATTTGGTAAAGTTTTTCTTGTAAGATTAGGACAAAACTAGGACAAACACAGGAAATGGTAACTGGGGGACAGGCGTAGAAGAGGAAAGGATCTAATATTAACTGATGTTAATGTGTGATGCTGCTTCTCACACAGGAGAGTACTTATTCAGTCCTCAAACCCAGTCCTAGGCTGGGACATCATCACCCTCACTTTACTGCTGAGAAGCACGTGGCTCAGAGAGGTAAAGGAACTGACCCAGGGCCACACAGCTGTGAGTGGCATCAACCTGATTCTAAAACCTGGGTTCCTCCCACTATAAAACATCGTTCTATTCCAACGTAAAGATCCTGAATGTAGTCTATAATAAAGCTTTTAAGAAAATGCCAACATCCACAGAGTGGCTATGCTTGACAAGGAATCTGCCAACAAAGGAAACAGGTTTTTCTTTAGCAGAACAGAGGCTGGCTCCTAAGGTTCTCTTAGCTGATTGTGAAACACTGTCCAGAGCTCTTTCCTCCAACTGCTTTGACTGCCAGTGCCTTCTCTGGTTTTGCTAAAACTGTCTGGGTCTCCTGCCCATACATGCTAATGAGCACTACAAAAGACAGAGTTCAAGGAAACAGGCCTGCGTCAGAGAGACGCATGTGAGATGACCTTAGAGTCATTTCTTTTTCTTAGTGGCTTCTTGACATTTTAGGATTCTTCTATCATTTTCTCAGATTCTATCAACAAGGGCAGGGACACTGATGAACAGATGAGAAAGAGATTCACAGTGTCCCAAGCAGCTTCCATGCAACAGCATCTTGAGCTGGGACGCGTGTGAGCATCGCGGGCTCATTCTCCACCAGAGGAAAGGAAGGTGCTGGGCGATAGCCCCTCAGTGGGAGAGCAGGGCCTCTGCCTTCCGCTTCTGTCTGCACCGAAGCTGTCCACACACCATCCCTCAACTGGCTGCTCCCTCCTATGCTGGAACTAATAAAGCACCTCAGTTCTTGGGTCTCACCCCAGAACAACTGAATCAGAAGCTGGGAAGGCGGGGCCTGGGATTGCTCCAGCTAATAAGCACCCCTGGGACCTGGACAAGAAGCTGCACTTGAAACCACTGCGGAAAGGTCCTAAAGGGCGGGCTTGCCTCTGCTCAGCCCGGGCCTTGACAGCACCGCTGGGGTGAGTGAGGGCTTGTCCAAACGGAAGACGGAGAAGCGTGTGACCCGGCCGCCCAGAGGACAAGCAGCTGTTCGTGCAGCTGCCTGGGAACAGCTGTCTCTCTGACACCAGGACCTTCAGTGGCGGCCTTGAAGAAAGGACACTCACTTGGTCAGGACAATGGAGACTGCGTCGTTGAGGATACTCTCTCCAAAAACCAGCATGTTGAGCACCGGGTCCACGTGAAGCGCATTGAAAATGGCAATAGTGGCCACCGGGTCGACGGCAGAAATCAGGGAGCCAAAAGCAAAGCTGCACAGAGGAGAAAAGGAAGGGGTCACTCGGTGACGCTAACCATGGGGCCCACACAGTAAAACAGCAAAGCCAGAGCCTGTATGCGGTCTGACACGTTCGTACACACCGGAGCCGCGGTAACTGGAGGAGCCGCTGTCTCTCCTCCCGCCCCACAGGCAGTTGTTAGAATAGCCTGCTTTCCCACCCTGAGTCCCCGGGCTTTATCTGACCAATGACGGTTGGCAGACTTTTGCTGAAAATACATTAGACATCCCCAGCCTTCTTTGTCAGAGCAGCCTGAACCATGATGGCTCACGGGCCTCCCCCACAGGGCCCACGAGCTCCTGGATGTGACCTCTGCCTCTCCCCTGGCCACCAGAGTGCCACCTGTGACTGGCCTAGGCTGCACTTAGATTTGCAACATCTCAGAGAGTACCAAAAGTCAGCAGCATCTCTGGGGTGCTTCAAGGGGATGGCAGCCACCCATGCCAGCGCCACCCCCCACCAGGCCAGCAGCTCCCCCCTAACAGTGCCCAGGAAGATGTCATTCTCTCCAAGAAAGAGCTATTAATTGTCCGAAATGTTTCAGGCACTGAGGCCAATAATGACCACGTCCCGGGCACGGTGTGGGCACTTTACGCACAGAAACTCGTTATTCCACACAGCCCCCATGTGTGGTGCCCCTATTACTGCCCCGGCTACGTAAGACAGGGAGGTTAAGGAACTTGTTTAAGGTCAGACAGCTAAGAAGTGGCAGAGCCAGGATCCAAACACAGGCCATCTGGCTCAGAGTCCGCGCCCCTGACTGCTATGCTGGACATAGCAACACGCAGACACCAAAGGCGGTTCGGAAAATGGCAAACATGACGTGGAAGATCAGAGTGACCTGGCGGGGGCTACAGGGTGGGCCACTTAGACTGGATGGTCAGAAAAGGCCCCTGAAGAGATGACTCTTGCTGAAACAAGCATCTACATGATAAAGAGCAGATGGCCAAGCCAGGATCTGGGGACAGCGGCAAGATGCCTCTGAGGTGGGAGCGAGCTTGCTGGCCTGAGAAACAGACACGTGAGTGTGGCAGCAGCCCGCGAGGGTACGCGGCAGGACATGTCGGAGGCTGGCAAGCAAGGGAGGGCCTCATGGGCCACCTCAGGAGCCTGATGATTTATTCTCTGAACTTGTCTTTTTACCCCTAAGAGTTCTCGAGAGCCTTCCAATCCTGTCAAATGACACGCCCGGCACTGCTTTCCTTCTAGCTCAGCAGACAGACGAGCTCAGCCCCCTTCTACAACATGAGACAAAACAGGGACCTCCAACGGGGCAGATCTGGGTAGAGATGGAAGCCAGAGCCCGGCCACCTCTGTTTCATGTCCTCACCATGGGTGCGGTCTGGGAGGGAAGCGGAGCTACTCGCCCGGGACAGGGGTGCGCTCTGTCCACTGCACCATCCCCAGCAGCCCCGCACAATCATGTGAGTCGGGGCTCAGGGAGAGCGGGGCTACTGGGGGTAGCTGCCTGGCTGCCTTGCCAGCTACAGTGCACCCTCTGAGCCAATGACCTGGCATTCTGGTCTCCAAGGCAAGCTCCCTGTGTCTGACTAAGGCGAACCCTCGCAAGCGAACCGGCTCACCTCAAGGACAGCATCTGGATCTCAAGCTGAGGAGGAGACCCCAAAAGACAGTCTCAGTTCAGAGCTCAGTTCCACACCTGCCCTGTCCACACAGGTTGTCACAGGTCACCTGCCTCTCGCCTCACTGGGAGTGTCCAGGGAGTGGGCACTACATGTTAGTCACACATACTTTCTCGGGATCTGTACTGAGCATGGACCAGAGGTATTTGGGGATGGCAGGCAGGAGGGCGGAAGAGGAGGAAGGCGAGGGAAAGAAGGAAAGGTGACACCGCCAAAGGACTGCCAACCTGGGGGGTGGGGGGGGCTGCTTGCCGACAGCAGGCCTTGAGGCCCTCCTGCTGCACCCTGACCTAGAGCTTGTCTTCTTGTCTTAAATTCCCACTCTCTCACCCCAGGGCAAATCATCAGGGGTCTCAAGGAAAAAGAATGTCTAAAAAGCATTTTCGGAATGTCCAAAAAGAAAGAGGTGGGGGTGGGGAACCTGGGAGCCCCTGGTGGCTTGTGTGTGGGGTGCTGACCTTGTGCGGCTCCAACCCCGAGGACAGGGCAGTGGAGCAGATGGTCACGGTTCTCTCTGCCCAGCATCCACACCCCTGGTTTTGGGAATAGCACCCCCATTTTCCTTTGGGGAGCCACACCTCCCCTTCTCTCCCCCCACAGAGTTGCACAGGGCTCTAGGAGTGGGCAGGGGACCCAAGTTTGGTCAGCAGGCATTTTCCCAGGTCATCAAGTGTTAGGTTGGCCCTTTTGGCTGGGATAGCTAACGTGAGGGTGACTTGAGCCTGAGCCATCAGTGCTGCCACGTGGGGCAAGTGTGCCCGAGGACGAGACCAGTTGAGAAGCATGCACAGAGATGCGGTGAGAGGAGAGATTCCTGGACAGCGTGGGCCCTGGGGGCTGTCGTGCTGGAAGCCATCATTCTGGAACACTTCATTTCTGAGCCAACAACCTTCTCCCTGCCCCCAAAACTACTTGTGTTGGGTTTCATTTGTGCCAGAAAAGGCCTGACTGATGTTCTTTGTTGCGATCCCTGTAGCAACCTGAACTGAAACCAGAGCAGGAACTAGAAGCAGACAGACTGATGAATGGACAGAGGGAGGGACGAATGGAAAGATCCATGTTAAAGCAAAAATTACAGTGATAATGATGTACTATGTGTTGGCTAATGAATTCCAACTAAAAAAGAAAGCAAATACACTTGAATAGTAATCGAAGACATGTGGTGGTCATTTGGGATCCATTGTACATGCTTGGTCTTTTCTGTATGTTTAAATTTTTCGTAAGAAGCTGGGGGGAAATGCTTTGCATAAATCACGGAAGACATTTAGCTTGAACTGGGGATCCAGAGTGGGGCAGAGCCTTCCTGGCAGTGAGCATGGAAAGTCTTAAGTATGAACAACCCGACTCATGGAGCGCTCCGTCTCAGGAGTCCTGTCATCATGTGATCAGCTGCTCCCCCTTCCACTTTCGTGGCTGGTTCTTTATAAGGCCAGAGGCTAGAAGTTCAAGTTAAAAATGTGTTTTCCTGATTTACTCTATCATCTCGTAAGACAGCAACATCACCACGTGAAAGACCGACGTGGGGATGTAACTCTGCTGAGTCCACCAGTGACCTTGCTCTCCAGCAGAACCATGGCTATGATAAAATCTTATGTGCAACCAAGTTATTTTTACGTTTTCTGTTGTGCAGAGGTCTGTGGGTCTTACGTTTGACCGTCCTGGCGTTTTGAAAAACTAACTTGTCACCATTTAAAATCTAGAAAATTCATGATTAAAATCTAGAAACCTGGCCTCTTGTGGGGGGGAAAAATGCTTTTTTAAGATTTTATTTGTTCATTTCAGAGAGAGAGAGAGAGCACAGGCAGGGGCAAAAGAGGAGACGCAGGCGCCCCGCTGAGCAGGGAGGCTGATGCGCGACTCAATCCCAGGACCTAGAGAGCCTCACCTGAGTTGAAGGCAGACGCTTAATCTTAACTGAGTCACTCAGGTGTCCCCCAATTTTTTTTTTTTTTTTAATATTTAGTACTTCTGGGCCCATATTCCCACATGGTGATTACTGGGTAGAGCTGAGAAGTCGCCTTCAGACAAGGTGCACTCTTCCACTGTGGTCATCCAAAGACGCACACAGGCAATGCCCCCCCGGTTAAGTGCCTGGCCAGGCCCTGTGGCTGTGTGCGTGTGTGACTGATGGCTTATTTTCCCCAGAGCGTTCCCCATGTAGGGGACAGTTGTTTTCCAACAAGAAAGAAGTGTCTGCACACACAGAGAGAAACCCTACCTGGTTCTTACTCTCTGCTTGTCGAAGGGACAATTCTTTTACTCCTCTCTCCCTCAAAATCCCGATAAACACTGGTTTGATTCAATGCCACAGGAATTCATCAAGCACTGTCTATATCTCTAACCAGTTGCCCCAGAAAAGGTTGAAGGAGTGAATGTCCTGACATTCTTCCTTTACAGGAAGGGGTATGGGGTGTTTCTTTTCACTTGCAAAACACCTAAAAAATGTGGGCCTCAGTTCTGCTTTATTTCCAGCTCCTTATGGAATAGGAATGTGATTTTCGCTACTTGTTTATATATCAGGACTATCTTACACTAAAAACTCCAAAATTTGTGTTCCTGGTGGAAAGATGGGATTGGGTTGGCTGGTAGCAGAGGCACATTTCCCATGAAAGGGGCTTCAAGATTCTAGCCCCCAAGTTGCTGAGGGCTGAAAGCTGTGGCTGGCCTGATGGGAGAGATGGGGCTGAGAGCTGGCTTTGCTTTCCAGCCCCCCGCCAGGCCACAGAAGCAACCACCGATGGTCCAGAAACATGGACCAAGGCTGCACACACGCTGGACTTCTCAGAGAGGGGACACCAGGCCTCACTCTGCCTGTGTGCTTTTTAAGCACTATCTGGTACTATCCAGGAGACAGCGGCCTGGGTTGCTTCTTGCTAAGTCAGTTAGGAAATTCCCAGGCTGGGCTCTGAGACGGCCGCTCTGAGCGCTCACTGGGGCAGCGTCAGACTGAGCAAGATATCCACGGTAGAGCCCTTGGCCCTGCCTGCTTCCCCAACCCTGCCCCACGCTTGGCTTCGTGGGACTCCCACAGGGCAGACTCTGTACACCTCGCCCCCCACTCCACCCCTAATCTATCCAGAGGACAACTTTTCTTCGCGGCCACTGAGAAGATTCAGAAATTAGCCAAAGATGATTCTGGGTAATGAAAGATGCACTGTGTGGTTAACGGACCAGAGTTATTCTCTCCAAAGCTTAAATTAAATCAGTTATTTCAATCAGCAATGCTCTGATTAGAGATCTTAAAAATTCCACAATATAGTTTTGATTCATTTCTGAGCCACAAGTGAATTCAGCAGAAATCATCGGCAAAACAATGAGAGAGACAGAACAGAGAAATACCACACCCGGGAATCAATGTGGAGAGAACTGTCCCCAGTCTGAAAAGGAGTCATACGGGTGTGACAGTATGAAAGATTTACCTGTCTGTCATGTTGAGTTTAGAGATTACATCAGCCTGTAAAATAAAACACACAAACACACAGACACAAAAAAAAACCCCTGGAGAACAGCCAAGAAGATTAAAATGTCCATTAGTGCTGTATTAGAAACTAATAAGGACATTAATCTTCAGTCCCCAAACCACTTGAAAAATAAAGAAAACTCCTAAGTTTTAGTTTAAGCATGCATTCGATCATTATACAACAAAAGTATGAAACAGAATGCTACATCTTTCAGGCCAGTTTAGGCCTGGTTTTCTTAAGTTCATTCCCATTTGATGCTAGAAGCTGTGCAACGAAGAAGGGTGCAGGACAGACATATTTATCCTGGCGCCACTGAGGCGGCAGTCCAGGTGACGCTCAGATGCCATCGGCTTTGGCCGCTAGCTGCCCACAGAAGCAGACACATCCAACACACACACGAGGAGCCTGCCAGTCACCCAGAGGCCTGAATCTCAAACTTAGTTTACAGAACTAGGGCAGGCAAACTTTCTACAAGTACCCATAAAGGAAAAAAACTATGACATGCATAGACATGCAGAATGCAAAACTAGAGATATTACCTTTCTGGGTAGATTAAAAGTAATTTGAACTCAAAGTACAGAACACTGGGAACTGGTTTAGCAATGGTGGAAAATCCAGAGTATGTAATTCTATGGCTGGGCAGCTTAGAATTGAGTGAACATATTCAGAATCTTGATTTCTAAAAATTCCAAATTTTCATTAAGAAACAGTGCCTAATCCTGATTCAGTCTACTTGATAACATAACTGATACTGTTATAATCTGAAGACCTTGGTGGTATATATTCTGCTTTATTTTTAGTATTCTGTCTTAAGAAAATATTGGCTTGCAAATAAGATCCAAAACTTTTGGGCATTATGGAGAAAATTCACTCAATTCCAGACACCAACGCTCTTTGAGGACACTTAGAAACAATTTCAGCATGCCTTTACTGTGCCTCGTATGAGTTTGGATTTCCTTCCAGGACAGCATTTACCTTGAACGTGAAACTCAGGCCCCACAAAGTATCCCTACGCCACCTCCCTGCCCTAGCTCTAAGAATGTGAGACTCTCAGAATTTTTCAAAGATGTTTCTCTTACCTGACCCAGAAAATAAATTCCTCCCCCTACTACAAAAGCGGAAATTGCTGTACCGAAAACAGCAAACAGGGTGATGGAGCCAATATTTTGAAAGAAGTTACCCTGTTGGAAAGAGCAGAGATAAGAGAACTGCTTAGGGTAACTGGTCCAGTCGGTGAAGGCATGCACACCCCACCTGGTCCTCTGCATACACCTGATTCTCTGCAAAAGACCACCAACCTGGTTTGTGCTGTCTTCACTTTGACCCACCACTTCCGCTCGGAATGCAGCTAAAACCCAACCAAAGCCTGGATGGTTGGACCCCTGTGAAGACCTCTAAACTCCCCTTTGTTCTCTGGGTGGTTCTAGTCACACTGGTGACTCTCTCTCTCTGTCTCTCTCTGGTTCTCCGAACACAGCATGCTCCCTGGGCTTTGACCATTCTTTCTTCTTCCTTGCCTGGTGAACTTGAATCATCCTAAGATCTTAGGGTGGTCTGGCTCTTCCTGAGGGAAAGCTGCTCTCATCCCTTACCCAGGTCAGATCCTATTCTATGCTCTGAGTGCCCAATAACCCTCTCCTGGTAGCGAGTGACAGGGCCAAAATCTTACATTCATTTATAGAACTGTTTGATGTCTGTCTTTGCCACTAAGCTATATGCTCAGCAGGGGGTGGAGGGCAGATTCATGATGACAGGGACACACACACATACACACAATGACCCCGTCTGCTTTTATATAACAGTTGCTGGCATAATGCCCATCAGATGGGAGATGCCCAATGAATAGGTACAAAAGGAATTAATTGTGTTTCATGTCTGATCAAAGTCCAAAGCTTACATAATTATAATTTTTTATTTAATTTTAAAAAAGAACATAATTTCCTTTAAAGACTTTAAGCAATCTCTATACCCAATGTGGGGCTCGAACTCACAACCCCGACATCAAGAGTCACATGCTGCACTGACCAAGCCAGCAGGTACCCCAGAAAAGGTGCACTATTATAAAGAATATCAAGATAATAGGTTATATGATCAGAAAATTCAGTTTGCTGTACAGGACTTCCAAATAATTTTATTTTACTCTAGGGATGTCTGGGTGGCTCAACCAGTTAAGCATCTGCCTTCGGCTTAGGTCATGATCCCAGGGTCCTAGGATTGAGTCCCATGTTGGGCTTCCTGTACAGCAGGGAGCCTAGTTCTCCCTCTCCCACTGCCCCCTCCCTGCTCATTTTTTCTCTCTAATAAATAAATAAAATCTTTAAAAAAATAATTTTATTTTACTCTATTAGTATCTTCATCAAATATGACAGATGAGATATAATTCTACCTATACTTTATAGCATTTAAGAGAAAATATTTGAGTCCTAGTACTATGGAATTATCTTTCAAGTTTCCGTAAAATTTTTTAAAAAGCTATTTATTAGACTCCTGTGGGCTCCACTTAGGAACAATACCAAGGACCCCTGACACTTGACTGTGGGCATAGACAAGGAATTCTATCCTTCTGCTTAAGTAACAAGCCACAGACAACAGGAAGTGCTATTTTATTCTACACGTATTTTTTTTAATTTTTTATTTTTTATAAACATATATTTTTATCCTACACATATTTTTTATTTTGAAGATTTTGTTTATTTGACAGAGAGAGAGATCACAAGTAAGCAGAGAGGCAGGCAGAGATAGAGGGGGAAGCAGGCTCCCTCCCTGCTCAGCAGAGAGCCCGATGCGGGGTATACATATTTTTAAAAGTTTATTTATTTTTAGTAATCTCTATATCCAACAGAGGGCTCAAACTCATGAACCTGAGAACAAGAGCTGTATGCTCTACTGACAGCCAGATATCCCTGGAACCGGTATCTTATTAAAGATTTATTTATTTATTTATTTGAGAGAGAGAGAGAGGGCAGGCATGCACAAGCAGGGAGAGGGGCAGAGGGAGAGGGTGAGAGACTTAAACAGACTTCGCACTAAGCATGAAGCCAGACACGGGGTTCAAACTCATGACCCCAAGATCATGACCTAAGCCAAAACCAAGAGTCAGAGGCTCTTTCCACTGAGCTGGTCAGGAACCACAGGAAGTGCTATTTTTTTTTTTTTTTTTAAGATTATTTGTTTGACAGAGAGAGTGAGAGAGACAGCAGAGAGGCAACCATCAGCAGGGAGAGTGGGAGAGGAAGAAGCAGGCTTCCTGCTTCCTGCTTCTTGGGCAGACCAACACAGGGCTCGATCCCAGGACTCTGGGATCATGACTTGAGCTGAAGTCAGATGTTTAATGACTGAGCCACCCAGGTGCCCCAGAAGTGCTGTTTTAAAAAAAGTGTGTCCTCAGCTCAACACTGGTGGCCCCAACAAGCCCATCTCCTTTAGGAGGCTACTTCGCTTCATTCATACAATCTGATTTGGCCTCCCATAATCTGACATTCAATTACTTTGTTTGGTATATCAATCTTCCACACACAAAGAACTTTAAAATAACACAGGGCAAACACAATGACTTGGTTTTTTCTAAACGAAAGGCTTTCATCTCTGAGCTTTTCTTTGTAAGGAGCTGATTTATTTGTTGTTAAAAACAGATTAAATTAAGTCTTGATCTGTTTATAGGAATCTAATGCTGATATAATTTATGGAGTTGGTTAACATTAATCCGAATGGGGCGCCTGGGTGGCTCGGTAGGTTAAAGCCTCTGCCTTTGGCTCAGGTCATGATCCCAGGGTCCTGGGATCGAGCCCCGCATTAGGCTCTCTGCTCAAGTAGGGAGCCTGCTTCCCCCGCTCTCTTTCTGCCTGCCTCTCTGCCTACTTGTGATCTCTGTCTGTCAAATAAATAAGTAAAATATTAAATAAAATTAATCTGAATGTTGAAAATTCACCTAATTCAAGTAACCACATTCAAGAACTTCCCTTTGTTACATAAAGCAAATTTATCTGTTTCTCTTTGATATAACTAATGGACTACTCTTTATATTATATTAATAATTTCAAAGAACCAACAGTTGCCTATCTAATGCATATTAACTGATGGTAATCTTACTGAAATTTTTATTCCAAGTCCAAATTTATATCAGCAAATACAGCAATATTAAAGACATTCAAGTTGACTTCCTATCTTCTCTAGGGAGGATAAGAAGTGGACAGAAGTCTCTGCATTCGCATTTCTAACTTACATTAGTCCCTTTCACATAAATTGCCCCATTTTCTGCTGGAAAGCCATCTTTAAATACGTTTTTCTAAGAAACTATTATTTTCCTCAAATTTTGGAACAAGCTTCTCTCTTCCCTCCAAAAAATTAGAAAATAAAATTTTTATATGCTCTAATGCAATAACCAAAGTGTCATTTAAAAAAAAAAAGATTTATTTGACAGAGAGAGACACAGTGAGAGAGGGAACACAAGCAAGGGGAGTGGGAGAGGGAGAAGCAGGCTCCCCGCTGAGCAATGAGCCTGATGCGGGGCTCAATCCCAGGACCCTGGGATCATGACCTGAGTTGAAGGCAGATGCTTAATGACTGAGCCACCCAGGTACCCCCAAAGTGTCATATTTTTAAGTAAAAACCAAATCAATCTCCTCAGCATTGTTCTAAAATATTTCCTCAATCTGCTTATAATTCACTATTTGTTTATAAAATGAAAGAGCTAGACATTGACTTTTAATTCCTTCTGGATTGTTTCTTTTTAAATTATCTGAGGTCAGAAACCATAAGAGACTCATCATCTCACAAAACAAACTGAGGGTTGCTGGGGGAAGAGGGGTTTGGAGCAGGTGGTTGGGTTATGGACATTGGGAAGGGTATGTCATATGATGAGTGCTGTGAAATGTGTAAGCCTGACGATTCACAGACCTATACCCTGGGGCAAATAACATATTATATGTTAATAAAAATAATAAAAAATTATCTGAGATCAGTAACAATTTATAAGATTTGGTGTGTTTGTTTGTTTGTTTTTACATTAAACCTCCTTTTCACTTTTTCTTTGAATAGGGCCACAATAAAATAACAGCTTAAAAAAAATCTGGACCGAACATTTTAGAATATTTATGCTTTAGTATCCAGGTGGAAAATTAAAGATTTAACTAGTATGTTTTAACCAAAACTCTCATAACAAATTTAACTCTCAAGTTTAATAAGCTATTAAAAACAATACTGGGTGTTGGGCAGAGAGCCAGATGGGACGCCTGGGTAGCTCAGTTAAGCCTCTGCCTTCGGCTCAGGTCATGGTCTCAGGGTCCTAGGATTGAGCCCCGAATCGGGCTCTCTGCTCAGCAGGGAGCCTGCTTCCCCCTCTCCCTCTGCCTGCCTCTCTGCCTACTTGTGACTCTCTCTCTCAGTCAAATAAATAAATAAAAATCTTAAAAACAACAGCAACAACACTGGTCACATTAATAACAGATCGTGTTAGTAACAAGAAGCACCACCAATTATTTACTGTGGCAGGTGATGCTTTACAAACATCCTTTCATCCACTGCAAACCTTCAACCAACCAACCAATTTTCAGGGTTTTTTGTTTTGTTTTAAAATCTTAACTTTACCCAAAAGACACCTGTAGGGGGCAGCACAGGATTAAACCTACCATCTCTCTGAAAGTCCAGGCTCTTCCCTTTCTCTGAGGCTAGGCCAAACCTTCCAACCTTTACAGTTTCTAATCACATTCACAAATTAACTGATTATTACTAATATTTTAAGTTGAATCACCTTTTTATTTTATTTTTTAAAGGTTATTTATTTGAGAAAGAGACAGACACACAGAAGCACGGGGAGAAGCAGAGGGAGAGGGAGAAGGAGACTCCCCGCTGAGCTGGGAGCCCGACATGGGGCTCCATCCCAGGGCCCAGAGATCATGATCCTAACACTCAACCATCTGAGCCACCCAGGTGCTCCATCTTTTTATTTGAAAACTTAAATACACTTAAAGAAAACTCACAGACAAGAAAAAGAGATCCCCAACCCCCTTATCCCCAACGCACACACATATATATACAAACTGGCTTGAAAGTTAGAAGCTCCCGCCCAGGCAGAAAGGGTTCCACTGGAAACTGGAGGACAGAGACCAGAAATGCTGGGGCAAAGCAGGGAAATGGGCAGGGGCTGCTGAGGCCGCTTTCCAGGCCGAGGAGCCACGAATAGGCCGGGTAACTGTGGGACTAGGTAATGGGCCAGAAGGAGCTGGACGACTGGGGAGCAAGGATGAGGCTCCACTCTGGTAAGCAGAAGCTGGGCCAGGGAGAAGGCAGGACGAAAGGGAAGAAAGGGAAACCAGGGGTGCGGAGCTATCAGCTGGGAACTGAGGCCCAGGGCAAGACACCAAGAGGGGACCCACTGAAGGAGGCAGAAGCCTAAGGAAGGAGAGAGGCCCGACACAGTGAGCTGAGGGAATCGAAAGGCCTGAAGCACATGTCCCTGCTGTCCCGGGACAGTCTGTGCTCCTACATATGTCAGTCTGTGTCCCACCAGAGGAATCAATGGATCGTCTGTCTGTACACCACTTAAAATCACTGTGGCCATCACTTGCCAGGCAAGGTAACCCTCTACAGAAAACACTAGTTAAGAAGCCACAGCGCCTGCGACCATGACAGCAGCCCACGGACCAGATACGTCTGTTCCTCTCCCTAAGTCAGACGGTGCAGTCCAGCTTCGACCATGCACCCTGGGGTGTGGGTGCAGATCCTGCACTGCGAGGTCAACACCTAAGCTTTTCTGGAGGCCGCCTTACTAACAGAGGCAGCCAGCTAGACCAAAAGCACCGACGCAGGCCTGAGTCTTACCTTGTGTAATGAATATCCTGACTCAAATATAATAGGAGGAAGCAAGAGGAGGAAAAACATATTTGGACGAAACATTTCTTCTTCCTGTAAATATAAAATGGGTATTTTTCAGAAGGATGGAATCTACGTAGTTAAGAAATAAATCCACCAGTGAAGAGCCAAAGTAATTGTCCTCTTAAGCCCAGTGGAAACACCCAATGTTTAAAAGATTACCTGATGATAAAACCAAGCAGAAGAAGAACAAAAAACACAATAAAACCTGCATTTAAAAATGTAGGACAAGTGATTGGAAAAGGTGACCAGCATATGAACTGCTTCCAAACACACAGTATATGCTCTTCATTCTTGTTTTTTTTTTTAGTATTTTTATAGAAAGGGATGGGGGAGGGTTAGAGGGAGAGGGAGAAAGAGAATCTTAAGCAGGCTCCACACCCAGCAGAGAGCCCAACGTGGGCCTTAATCCCAGGATCTGAGATGAAATCAAGAGTTGGACAACTAACCGACTAAGCACCCAGGGGCCCCTGATTCTCATTCTTTACTAAGGAAAGACAGTTAATTTTAATACAGAAGACATTTCAATTAAAACAGAATACTTCCAAAAATAAGTCCACAAATTGAAATTCTCTGGGAAAACAGTAACAGTAAGCCCTAAAAAAAATCCACTTGGAGGAAGAGTAGACACTATCCATGTTTAAAACAGCCCTGCCTTTTCTCTGCCTGTCACAGACAACTGTGCCATTTTCCTAAATCTGGGACTATGATGAAACAGTCTCCATCTGATGCCCTTGTGACTTGGGACAAGTCCCTTGTGACCAAGCAGGCCCCTTGCCATGCTTTCAGATTCAAGTATTAAGTACCATTAGGAAAGATATTTCTAGAATATAGCCGTCTTTGGAGGGGTAACATAATAATTTCATTTTCTATATTAATATAGAATTGCTGGTGTATTGGAGGGAAAATTCACATTGGTCCTCAAGTTCAAAATGACACATGTAATACAAAACCTACTTCACAATGCAAAATTCAGCCCTTTCTCATATGAAAGTTTTCATGTCTTGTCTGTCACGTCTTATCTGTCTTGACTAATCAAAAGAATGGCTAAGTGTATTCTTACAAATGTACAGCTGTTACCGTAAAGTTACCATAAAGACTAAAATAACATTCAAAGGCTCAAAATAGAAAGCAAATGACTTCTGAAAATGCCTTATTAAGTCTTAAAATAACTGCCCGTGCAACAAGCTCATGACTCAGACCGGGACCATGTGAAAAGCAATGGGCCGATCTCTGTTTTGTGGGGCAACCTATTCTCATGACCTGTCTAGTAGGGGTGCTGTATAGATTCTTTGGGAGTTTCAGAAACCAGCCCCGACCCGAGGAAGAAGAGAACCTCCCTGCGGTGGGTTGCCCGGTGTCCTCCAGGCTTAATTCACGTCCACGTGGAACCCCAAGTGTGACCTTCTTTGAAAATAGGGTCTTTGCAGATGTAATTAAGGGAAGAATCCAGATGAGATCATACTAAGTTAGGGTGGGCCCTTACCCAATGACAGTGTCCTTGTAAGAGACAGGAAAGGACACACACAAAGGAGGAGGACATGTGAGGACAGAGAGGAGAAAGGGGTTACACTGCCCCAGCCAAGCAATGCTTGGGACCACCAGAAGCAGTAAAGGCCAGTGATGGATTCTCCTCAAATCCCCTGGACTTGCTCCCCAGAGGAAACACGGCCCTGCCAACACCTTGATTGCAGATTTCTGGCGTCTAGAACTATGGAAGAATAATGAATCTCTGTGGTCTTACATCCCCCAGTTTGGGTGATTTGCTGAGGCAGCCACAGGAAATGCATGTCCCACCTTCTAGCGAATACCTAGAGTTACAGAAAGATCCTAGGTTCCTTTTGGCAACATCACCCCAAAATGGTATGAGGCGATTTTAGACGTTACTTGAGCAGTGTATGTCACATGCCACTGACCTCCCAGGTTGAGAAAGTCAGCCCCTTCCGATTCAAAGACACTGCGGGTTGGTGTTAGGACATGGAAAGCCGCTCTCCAAATGTGCTTGATCTTCCTTTTCAACAGAATAAGCCTGACCTCAGAGGCTTCAGGAGGCCTCTGTACTACTCTGTTTTTATCATATTTATTTATAAAAACAGTATTGGTTTACTACAGTATTATAACCCATTATTATAATGTCTCCTTTAAAATAAAGGAGTAGTAAACCAGTGTTAACAGCAGCAATGTCTACAATAGCCAAAGGGTAGAAACACCTATGGTCCATTAACAGATGAAGGGATCAACAAAGTGCGGTATATACCTACAAAAGAGTATTATTCAGCCACAAAAAGGAAGGAAATTATGATACATGCTCCAATATGAATGAACCTTAAAAACACCATGCTGAGTAAAATAAAGCAGACACAAAAGGACAAATGTTGTATGATTCTACTTACGTAAAGTGGAATCATAAAATAAGTAAATTCATAAAGACAGAAAGTAGAATGGGGGTGACTAAAAAAATAGAAAATACCGAAAAACAAAACAAAACAAAAAACCAGAAAGTAGAACAGACTGTGGGGAGGGGGACTGGGAAGTTGTTTACTAGGTAGTTTCTATCTGGGATGATGAAACAGTTCTAGAAATAATGTGATGACTGTACAACATAGTACATGTATTTAGCCACTGAAATGTACACCTAAAAATAGCTAAAATAATACACTTTATGTTATGTATGTTTTATAACAAAAGCCTTAAAAAAAAACTGCAACAAAAAATAAATATACATAGGGGCGCGTGGGTGGCTGGCTCAGTGGGTGAAAGCCTCTGCCTTTGGCTCAGGTCATGATCCCAGGGTCCTGGGATCAAGCCCTGCATCGGGCTCTCTGCTCAGCAGGGAACCTGCTTCCTCCTCTCTCTCTGCCAGCCTTTCTGCCTACTTGTGATCTCTGTCAAATACACAAATAAAAGCTTTAAAATAAATAAATAAATAAACAAACTTAAAAAACAAAGTTGTTTCAAGAAATAAACATGTAAGTATTTGATAATACAGGCGGAAGGCAAGCCCAGCAGGACAGTCTGGCAGCAGAACTGCACAGACAGAACACCAGACTCCTTGATTTTCTGATCTCTCCTTGCTTCCCCCAGCACTGGGTTTCCAAACAGGTGTCCTGCTTCCTGGTTCAGCTTTTCACAGACAACCTGTTCCTCTGGGAAGCCTGGCCCAACTATCCCAGCCTAGACACCTCCCCCTTCTCTGAGCTCGAGCCCAGATGGCCTGGAGAGCTCTCTGGGCGCTTAATTACATTCACCGCCCAATTCTGCTTCACTTGCCTGTACCATTAAATATACTACTATTATTTAACTTGGAAAGTAACGTCCACTGAAAAAGAAGTTCAACAAAACTGAAGCATACAAAACTCAACGTGGAAGACAACCTCCCCTCTCCTCCCCCTGACCCCACCGCTCAAAAGAGGGGTCACCAACTCAGGCTCCCCAGGCCACACAGCATTCCCGCAGAGGAGAAGCTGCTGGATCTCTGCGGGGCGACATAGGGGCCTGATGTTCAGAGAGTTTCTGCTTCTTTAAGGGAAGCTAGAAGTTCAGGTTTTTATGTGACATCTCCAGCATCTTATATAGATAGATAATATTTTAAAATAAACCAATTTTTAGTTGTTTAAAATCAGTTCCAATTTTGAGCAATTAATTTTAAGTCAAACCAGATGTGTTAGCAGGCTGGATCTACCCATCAGGATGTAGGCAGGAGCAGAGAAAGGGTTACAGCCTGTGTCCCCTGTCCTCCAACTAGCCACTGTGAGGGTGGTGAAATTCAACCAGTCGTAGTAGGGCACAGAGATCATTCACAGTGTGTGTCGGTGGGGCCCACCCAGCCCCTTCCCCAGCTGAGGAGAGCTCTATCATAGGAGGAGCTCAACGTGTATTTTGTGATTCCACTCAATACATACAATATTTCCTGAATAGTAATTATAACAGTTCAAATTGTGTTGTAGGTCAGACTACGTGGCTTGTTTTGCAAGTTTTACACTCTATAGTTTCATAGGTAAATTAATCCCAGCACCTAGGAGCTGAATCTAAACAAGTGGGGTTTGAATGTGCTAAATTTTAGTGACGAAATATTCTTTAATATTTTGAAATAAACCTTACAGCCCCCCCACAATCAATTTTGTTACACACTTTTTAAATCTCTGTATTCGAAACGGATGTACAAATTTAAGTTGAAATTCGAGTTTCAATTAGTTCTTATGCTACAAGATGATGCTCATGTGTGTACTACTGTGTGAACACGAGGGTATGAACGCCTACACACTGAGGTCAGCATGGTGCGGTGGAGAGAATACAGCACAGGGCCAGCACATCCGGCCCTAAGGCTCAACTCAGCCACTTTCTAGCTCTGTGATGTGGGACATGTCTCAAGCTCTCTGTGGTCACTTTCTTCATCTGTAAAAACACAGTGATGATGGTATGTGGTCAGTCTACATCACGTGATACCTCACGTGGTGTCACGAGGACTGATGTTTAATGCTAATTAGAGACTTTCTCCCCAGACAGCAGCAGGTTATTCTAAGATTATACACATGCAAATAAATAACAAAACATGACGCCCTGTGCTCCCCTGTTAACTTCTGAAGCAGTGTGAGACTTACGCTTTTTCAAAGAAGTCAGATGTAAAGCTCTCAACCCTAAACCAGCAGAATGTTAAAAAATTAATGGGACAATATAAAATTCACTCATAGTCAAGTAATGATAAGCTGCCGTAACTAACAATCAGTGTTCTAAAATGAAGAACAATCAATAAAAATTGTAAGTTATGTTCAAAAATCAATAGTTGGGCAAACGTACCTTCCAATTTGCCAATTTTTTGAACTCTATAATTTTTATAACTGCTCCCATGAGAATACCTAGAAGAGAAAATATAAAGTTGAACATAATCTAAGATATGAGGAAGATTACTGTTTATTATTCCAGAGAAACTATTATGTCTTTATATAGCTTCTATGGATTTCTGCAAGTTTTATGTCTGAAAACCTAAGAATGGAAATCAATGTGAAGTTCTGAGTCGCATCTCAGGCAACACGCTATAAGGAAGTTCAACAACAGTGGGGGCGGGGTGCGGCTGGGAAAGAAAAGCTTGACAAAACAAGACCCCAGGATAGTCTGCTGGGCACAGAAGATCTGTGAAACTTGACACCTGTCAGTTTTGCTACATCCACCCATCTTCAGTGCGAGAAGACAGAAAGCTCAGGTGCTAAGTTTGCCCCATACTGCATCATCCCACCATTTTCAAAAAAAAAGAATCCAAGATCACTTTCTTAGATTCAGATGGCAGCTCTATGCAGAGTATTCAGTTAGAGATAAAACCTCAATGCAAAAAATAACTTAAAGTAAAAATTCTGTGAAATTCCTGGAACAAAACAGACCATCTAAGTTCAGGCATGTTTCCTTAAGGCTGACAGGCTCATTACTCTCTCGTAAAGAACCTACCCAAAATAATTCTCAAAGAAGCATCATGGAGCCAGTTTATGATGCCTCTGTTATTCCCAAGAGAAATGATTTTTAACCTGGTTGACTCATCAGGATCACCATGGGACTTTTTATAAAATAAAGACACTGGAGCAGCCCTCCAGACCTACGGAATCACAATCTCTGGAAGGGGGTGATACAAAGCAAGCCTGTACACCAGGGTCCTAGGTGCTCAAAGACAAAGACTTCCGTCCCCCCTACAGAGGAAGGAGCTTCTCTCCTTATCAACAAAGGAGAGCCAGAAAGCCGATGAAACACACTTTGTTGGCTGGTGTGAGGGCACAATACTAGAAGTAGAACAGAGAAGTTTATCAGGAAAAGTGCTTGAACACTCACTGCTGTGGTGGAGGAGGTTTCAGGTGAAGAGGTCGATAAGGTTAACTTTATATGCCATTTGAATTGTTACATATTAGTAAAACAATTATAAAATTACTTTGAAACAAAGAGACCAAGACAAAATAGATCTGGGCTATAAAGGGCGTCTATTTTCGGAACAGTTGTCTACTGACAGGTGGCATGAAAGCACCCAGGCGCCCCAATACAATTTTTTATTAACCAAATAGTTCATGAATACTTTGCACAATGTCATAAATAAGGCAGAAATCCCTTTTGATGAGATCCCACTCCCACCTTAGTTCTTTCTCTTCCTGCCCCTAGATGACCAACTGTCTTGAAGTTTGGGAAATATTTTACCAGATCATTCTATATCCTCTTACATGTTCATATTTAACCACACAGTCCTGAGTGTGTGTATTTATATAAAATTTACAGTACTATAATCCATCATTCTACTACTTGCTATTTTGCTCAGTGTTAAAATGTTGGAAGATGCACTCAGGGATTACTACATATAGATTTGCCTCATTCCTTTGAACAGCCCCGCAGCACAGCATAAAAATGCCACACATTGAACAGATATTTCTCCAAAGAAGATATACAAATGGCCAATCAGCACATGCAAAGATGCTTAACATCATTAGGGGAATGCAAATCAAAACCACAATGAGAGAGCTCTTCACACTCCCTCCGATGGCTAAAATAAAAAGACAGGAAAGCAAGTGCTGGCAAAGGTACAGAGAAACAGGAGCTCTCATTCATACTTTGCTGGTGGGAAGGTAAAATCATGCGGTCGCTGCAAGAAAACAATTTGGCAGTTCCTGAAAAAGTAAAACAGAGTTACCCCATGATCCAGCAACTCCACCCAAGGGCACAGAAAATAAATGCTCGTAACAGAAATTCATACATGGATGTTCATTAGCAACATTGTTCACAGTGGTCCAAAGGTGGGGGCAATGCAAATGTTCATCGACTGATGAATGGAGAAACAATGTATATTCACACGACAGAGTATTAACTGGCAATTAAAACGGGACACTGACCTACGCTACAGCAAGGATGAATCTTGAAAATGTGCTAAGTGAATGGAGCCAGGAACAAAGAACATACACTTTGTGGTCCATTTGTACGAAACATGCAGAAAGGGCAAGTCTATAGAGAGAGAAATGGTTGCCTTGGACTGGGGAGGAGGGGTTTGGGGGTGATTCCCCTAAAGGGAAAGGGGGTCCTTTTGGGGGTGATGAAAATTTTCTAAAATTGATTGTTATGATAGCTGTACAACTCTGTGAGTGTACTAAAACCCACTGAACAGTACATTTAAAATGGATAACTGGGGTGCCTGGGTGGCTCAGTGGGTTAAAGCCTCTGCCTTCAGATCGGGTCGTGATCTCAGGGTCCTAGGATCGAGCCCCGCATCGGGCTCTCTGCTCTGCAGGGAGCCTGCTTCCTCCTCTCTCTCTCTCTGCCTGCCTCTCTGCCTACTTGTGATCTCTGTCAAATATAAATAAAATCTTTTAAAAAATAAATAAATAAATGGATAATTTGTATCATATGTGAATTATATCTCAATAAATCTGTTATTTTTTTTTAAAAAGACCTCAGACTTTTTTATACAAAATGTATGGAATAGGCAGGTCTACAGAGACAGGAAGTAGGTTGGTGGTTGCCAAGGGAGGGGGGAAGGAGGGAAATGGGGAGTTACTGTTAATAGGTAGAGAGGGTTTCCTTTTGCAGGGATGAAAATGTTTTGTAATTAGATAATGGTGATGCCACACAGTCCTGTGAATATACTGAAAAGCACTGAATTGTACACGGTATGTGAATTATACTTTAATTTTTTAAAAAGCCACAAATTTTTTTTTAACCATTTGCAAATGATAGCTAGCTGTCTCCAACCGTTTGCCGTTAATAGCGGTCCTGCAATGAACATGCTGGTTCGTGCCTCTTTGTGTAAGTGTTTCCCGAGGGTACATCTGGAGAGAGTGAATGGCATGAACATTTTTATCTCTTGAGAATGCTGCCAAACTGTCCTCCAAAGTGGCTGTACCAATTTATACCGCTGCCCCAGAGCACTCCCACATCCTCACCAACCCTGCATAATCATCAGACTGACATTTCTGCCCCATATGATGGGCAACCAGTTGTACTTTGTTTCACTTTGCATTTGCAGTTCATCTGCATTCAGTGATCGTTCCTGATTACTAGGGAAGTTGAACCTCTTTTCATGGTTTCAGATTTCATTTTTAAAGCTAGCGTTTTCCTGCTCTACTAAAACCTCAACTTTCTCTTTCCCTTGTAAATGTATAATACCATGGTTAATGCTTTTGTAATTACATATGAGGCAGCTGCATTTGAAAATGATTCATAATTAACTATTATTATATCTATTGATCATAATCATAATTATTCTGTTCCCTAAGCTTGTTTCTATATTTTTATTTATAAGGCACTAGAAAGCTCTGTAAACTATGATGTGATGTTATTAACACTACTGTTACCTTAACTTGAACAACTCTTTCTAGATGTCCTAGGACTAAACTATGGTGCAGTGTGAGACTGGAAACTACTGCTTTCCTTTCTGAGACTAAGGTTCCAATTTAGGTCAAATTGATCCACTCTATAGAAGGAATTCACACCACACAACTACTCAGCAGATGGAAATAATGACCTAGATACAATTTTGTACATTCTTACCAATAAAAAGAATATAAGCATGTACTCTCGAGTTATAAATTTTTATTTCTTATTAAAAAACAGTGCTACCGTATTAATATATTTGAAAATATACACACAAAATAGAGATTGTAAAAGAGTAAGATTAAAAATAAATAAATAGAAAAAATTCTTTAAAAAAAAATAGACACTCAAGTTCTCACATTTTCTTCTGCCCCCAGTGGATCTTGGTGCACACACCTCATTATGGACACCACCAGCAATTAATAATTATTTGCTGAGCCCCTTCTCCTGGGATTTTTCACTTTAAATTATTTCTAATCCTCAAGAGAATGCTTCAGGTAGGAAGGCTCAGAGAACTGAAGTGGCCTGTCTGATGGCTCAGGGCTAGCAAGTGACACTGGACATCTGACCACTTCATGATGCTAAGACAGAGAGAGGCAGACTGCACTGGCCCACCCCATCTGTAAAGCTATTACAGCTGGAGACCCCTCATCTCTGTCCCAGGGTGCATGGCTACTCTATCACCATCACTGTGCAATGTTCCTGATAATTAATATTACAGGAAAAATGCTTAAGATGTCTTAAGGATGATAATCAGGTTGTCAAACAGTATGTAGAACACAATCTTAATTCCCTTAAAAAACACATACATATGTACATATATATATTTATTCGCCCCATGTTAAACACACACACACACACACACACACACGCACATACTCCCCCTTATGTCCAGGCACTGTGCTGATGTATAAAATACACGTTATTTTAGTTCATTCTCACAACTACCCTGCAAGACATAAACCATAATAGAGATGATAATATTAATAGCAGCAGCTAACAGTTAATGATTAACTTAGCAGGCAGGCATTATACTGAGTGAATTCTGTTATTACCCTGCTTGATATCTGCAATTCTAGGAAGTAAAGACCCTGTCACCTGAATTTTATAGATAATGAAATTTTGTAGACAAGGAAACCGAGGCTAAGTGATGACTTACCACTAGGTAAAGCATCACTTACCTAGTGAATAGCAGATCCAGAATTGTGTAAGAGTGAATTATTTTAACTTTATTTCAGATGCACATGGTTCAAAATTTAAAAGGTAGAAGAGTACTCTGAAAATTTGGGTCTCTGGGGTTTTTTTCCCCAGGCTTTTGCTATCACTCTGAATACATGATTCCCCATGGGTCGGGGCATCCAGAGCAAAAAACGCTGAAAGGGGGACTGCTGGGTCAAGGGTACAGGCACTTTTCATTCTCACACACGAGGCCTGCTCAGCTCCCCTTCACTGGGCCCATCCGTGTGAGCCGTGGAGAATGCTGGCTGCTAAGTGCTCACAGCCGTCCCCTACTCCAGCGAAGTGCCCTCGGCCGCCCAGAGGCACCTTATCAGGAAGCTGTGCCCACCCTGCACCAGTTCACGGCCAATGACTAACAGCCAGCATAAGGAGTCCAACGCCCTGGCTTTCGAGAGGGGCAACTACAGCGTGGGTTCCTGCCCCAGACTCTTCCTAGTGAGGCTCAGGCTGGGCTGAAATGGAGATCGGGCCTGGCATTTGGCTCTTTCTCCCCCTCTAGTCTGGCTTCCTCCCTTCCTTACAGATTTATTCATAAACCGCACCCCTCCATAAACTATCTGTCCCCAACCCTGTCTCAGACCCTGCTTTTCAGCAGCCAACTTAGGACGACTGGTTTCAAGAGTGGAGTGGTTCCAGGAAGCAAATTTGAAAGATGCTGTTGGATTACTCAGCAGCCAGCAGGCAAATGAGGATGTCCTGATGTCACTCCCCTGGGACTGCCTTAGACCGCAAGGACTCCCTTGCAGAGGACCGAGTGGGAACACTGGGTGGGAGGCAGTGGCTCAGGCATTATCTGTAGGGTTGAAGAGGTGTGGGGGAAGTAAGAATAGTGGATTATGTGGTGGTTGCTGGGGGCCAATGATGTTTAGAAAGAGAAAATGACAAGCTCAGGCAATCACCAACTTAGAAACAAAGGGTAAGAGTCGGAGGGCCTCCCTGGCAACATGTAAGTAGACCCTCATCTCCCAAAATTGGTGGGCTTCTAGAACTGACGATCAGATGCGGGGTTTAACCGCAAGCATGGCAGATCTTCCGAGAAAGTTGAACTCAAGGGGGTCCATCTACGCCTTCTCCCGCCAGGCCTGCTAAGGAAGAAGTGGGACTCTGAGACGTGGGGGCGTTATCTTCGGGAGATGCACACGAGCACCTTGAACCTCCAGATCCCTGGGGGTTCCCTCTCCCCCGCTGGAATACAGAGCTCCCCAAGCTATTTCCGGATTACACAGAAGCCCCAAATAAGTTAAACATCTTATGTTAACTCCTGCTCTCCATCATAACCTAGTCCCAAAGGATCCAGACCATATGGACATTCCCCAGGACAACACACTGGTCCACTAGACTGTGGGCATCATGTTACTCTACTACAACAAGCAAGAAGTGTGAATGGATGTCTTGGTGAAGCACAGAGCTTCAGAGGACAGAATATTTCAGGGCCCTGCCCACCTGGGAGCCTGTTCGGGGTCAACTGCTCTGGTGCATGACAGGACACTGCCTCCAAGCAAAGGACAAGACTTGCACCTTCCAGCTCCTACCACCAAGAAAGAAGCGCAAGGCCTGGAAGGCCTGCCCCAAGTTTGGAGAAAACTCCTTCAACTCATTTACTAGTTTGTGGGAGGCTGGCAGTTTTGAGCGGGGCCCAGAAGAAAGGGCCACGCAGCAGGCGAGGCTGCCCTTCAAGCAGCCATCCCAGCTGGAAGACCCCACCAAACTAGAAGTATCTATGGTGGAAAGGGCTGGCGTGCGACATCTCAGGCAAGCTGCAGTCAGAGGGCGGCTCAGCACGGACCTCTGGGCTTCTGGAGCAAGGTCTTGGCATTTGCAGCAGAGAACTACACACCATTTGAAAAACACCTGAGGAAAAACCCCGAAGAGCTGCTGGCATGCTCTGGGGCCCTGGGAGAGACAGAGCATGCGAGCATAGGACGTCAGGTGCTCACGAGCTTAGAACTGTCCTTTCTAGGTGGGGTTGCCATCAACGGCCCAGCTCTAGCGCCAGGTAGGCCCAGCAGCAACGCGCTGAAAGATGGAAGTGTTACGCTGCAGATCGGGCTTGCGTGGCTCTAGAGGCCACAAGCACCCTGTGTGAACAGGCGCCCCAGGCCTCTGTTCACTAGAGCTGTTTCGTCAACACTTCCCTCTCAGGTCCTACACAGGACCGACCTCGCTGGGAGTTCTTCACGACCAGCTGACAGGAGGAGGAAAGAGCCAAGCATGGCTCATGGAGGATTCACGCTGCCTCTCAGCTCGGCCACTCCGGTGTTGGAGCCACGGGCTCAGGAACACAGAAGCTACCATGGCAGAGATGGGGGCTGCGCAGGGGCTCAGCAGCCCGGACTCCACGCACCACGGCTCCTCTAGCTCCATTGCTGAACAGATGACCGGACAGCCACCGAGACTGACACCCGTCACCTGATGTGGTCTCATCCCTTGTGAAGACTAGCTAGCTACATGATAGCAACTCGATGACCTCAGACCCCCTCCATCCCAGAAAGGGTGGTATTTCCTCTGGACTGAGACTGACATGTGTACCGGCTGTATGTCTTTGCGCCACTGCTCAGGAACCACAAGTGTCTGATCCACTGAAGTGGCAAAGTGGGTAAATCCGCTTGGAGTTCTACCATGTACCACCCCTTCCAAAAGCTGCCGGCCAGCTAGGATGGTAAGAGAGTCTCTCAAAGAAACTGAGGCACGAGCTTGGAGATGACATCCTGTGAAGAATGATGCTCCCCTCAGGATGCAATTCACTCCTTAAGCCAATGGCCAGGGGCTCCTGGGTGGCCCAGTCAGTTAAACATCTGCCTTTGGTTCAGGATGGGATCCCAGGGTCTTGGGATTGAGCACGCACTGCACTGAGCTCTCTGCTCAGCAGGGATTCTGCTTCTCCCTCCCTCTCCATCTGCCCCTACCCACTCAACATCACTCTCAGGGACTCACTTGGGAGTGGTGATTCCTACCTGGGGAATTTCTAGTTCTTAGGCTGAAACTTTAGGCTCAGGGGGTCAAAAGGTCCTGGCTCCCAGAAGGTGACATTTCCCCCAGGGTTCACATAGTAAGAGTTGCAATGGCTGCTGACCAGTCCCTTTGGGCAACTTGAGCCAACAGACCAGCCGGTCTAGAAACAGGGTACTGTACTAGCAGGGATAATGGACCCTGATCCTCACGAGGGGATAGGTCTGCTACTATATAATGAGGCAAAAAGGAATATAATTAATTATGTAATACTCTTTGAGCCACAAATGATTTTTTGAAAATATTTTTAGCATATTTTATCAGCTGTAATTATAGAATCAAGTCATATTATCATAAGGTAATTTTGAAAATCCAATCCTTGATTCTGCTACCTAGTCGACAGCAGACACCTCAAAGTAATTTAAAGGAGTCCCGCAGGTTAAGATGAGAATCCGTACCTCAGGGCTGTCTGTTTTCTGTGGAAAGCCTGTTTTATATGTTTTGTTTTTAAAGCAGCTCACATTTTCAGAAGAACGTTATTCCTTTTTCCACCACAGAAGAGAACATTTAGGTGGTGAAAGAGGAAATTCAAGGAATCAGCCCAAACACCAGCTTTCAGAATACAATTATTTAACAACCTTTCTTATTTTAAAACTTAGCCTATCTCCCTATTCCCACGTAACTAGAAGATTTAAGAATAAAATATACAACCTGGGACGCCTGGGTGGCTCAGTTGGTTAAGCAGCTGCCTTCAGCTCAGGTCATGATCCCAGCGTCCTGGAATCGAGTCCCACATCGGGCTCCTTGCTCCGCAGGGAACCTGCTTCTCCCTCTGCCTCTGCCTGCCATTCTGTCTGCCTGTGCTCGCTCTCTCTCCCTCTCTCTCTGACAAATAAATAAATTTAAAAATAAATAAATAAAATAAAATAAAATATACAACCTATGGAAGACAAAATGCTCAACTGAGAGAAGATGACCATAAAACTAGGAAAGTCCGAGACTCCAGGAAAAAGGAGGAAATTATTCCACACCAAGCACACATTTAGTTCACGGCAGTAAAAAAGTAACAGGTGCTCCGAGACCTTGTCACCTCTGACCCGCATCCGGGAACTAAGAGACAGTGCTAGCTAGCATTCTTCCTTGGAACATGACAGCCTCAAAAATCCTGAGTCTCACACGATCATTTTGTCAATCTGACAACCAATCTTGGCCTCTGCCTCTAAGACAGCTCCTCTAACATCAACAAATGAGTGCCTGTTTCTTCTCTAAAAAAAAAAAAAAATCAAAGCACCTCAGGGGCACCTGGGTGGCTCAGTCGGGTGGGCCTCTCCCTTTGGCTCAGGTCATGGTCCCAGGGTCCTGGAATCGAGCCCCGCATCAGGCTCTCTGCTCAGCGGGGAGGCTGCTTCCCCTTCTCTCTCTGCCTGCCTCTCTGCCTATTTGTGATCTCTACCTGTCAAATAAATAAAATATTTAAGAAAAATAATTCTTTAAAAAAAAATCAAAGCACCTCAGATTCAGGAGGGTTCCCCCTGAGACACTGTAAGCTGTGTCAGCATTAGTTAGACTTTAATAGTCTAAAAACGAACAAAGCTATTACAGTTTCAGTTAGGATTCTCCCTTTGTCTAAAAAAAAAAAAAATTAAAAAATTTTTAAGAACTTAAGTATAATCAGAATATCTACTACATCTGCTTTCCTCTGAATTTCCTTTAGTAAATAACTCAGGAACTGAGTGATTTTTTCCATCACATTCCACTCAAAATCACCATTGACATAAAGAGCACTGAATTAAAAAAACTAAAATCTTTTAGTCAAAACAAGAATGAGTTAATAAAACTAAAGGCACACAGTTTAAAAAAAAAACTTTTAAAAAAGGCACATAATTAAGAATATTATAACGAGAGAGCACTTCTGCATATCCTAGTCAATGATTCTATCAAATCTGGGTTCTAATTATCAGTATTCTTGGCCCTGGATAGGGCAAATTTCCAGTCCTTACTTAACCCCTTCTGACTTTTCTTCTCTGTAAAATGAAGGATGATTGTGGGGGAGAAAATCCCGTTTTGCTACATACAGCAGTGGATAGGAGGCAGTATAATTATTTCATTTTTATACCTTATAAATTTCAGGCCAAAATACACAGATAATCAGCACCAATAAATGTAAATATGTGAACTTAATATATGGAAAGAGTAGTATAAAGGAAGAACACAAAAAATGATACAAACTCAAACCAAGTAAAGTCATCTAATCTGTACATGCCTATGTATGGTCTGGAAGAGAATGAAGCATAATAAAAACAGGTGAAGTTGTTAATGAATTTTTTCTTTCTGTATAGCTATTTGTGCAAAAAAAAAAAAAAAATTTTAAAGCCCTAAGCTACAGAATTTCGTAAGTATAAAAAGTATCCGAAAAGCTCTGAAGAAGTGTCAAGGAAGTATCTTTAGAATTTCATGCTGATGGGCGCTTGGATGGCTCAGCCATTAAGCATCTGCCTTTAGTTCAGGTCGTGATTCCAGGGTCCTGGGATCAAGCCCCGCATAGGGCTCTCTCCTCAGTGGAAGCCTGCTTCTCCCTCTCCTGCTCCCCCTGCTTGTGTTCCCTCTGTCTATGTTTGTCAAATAAATAAATAAAATCTCTTAAAAATTTTTTCATGTCGATACTTTCTTATAAAGAATGAGAAAAGTCTGGAGATTCACCTGAAAATACAATAAAATAGAAGGGGGAAAATGTGCTTTTAAAGGGCAGATAGTTCTCTTCTATACAGATAGTTTCTTAGGAACTCTGAATCTTTAACATCAAAGACCAATCATGTCTCTAAATGACAGCAAACTGAAAAGCAACTCTGGGCCAGAAGAGGTAGGCTGGGAGAGCTTATCCCCGAAAGACGGAAAACCTCATTTTCTCCGGCAGCTTCATCTAGATTCTTTGTTGGCACAAAACTTGGAAATTCTTGAAATGGTGGATATCTCAATATTTTGTTACACTTTGCTCCAGTAAGAGGAAAAAAGTTTTCCTTCAATTGACATAGCTTTATGAAATACAGAACTATTTGGATAGCTTTGTCAGCATTTCTAAATTCTAACCAAATGTCCTCTAACATAATAAAAAGTATTTCTGGACCCCAGCCCTCTCCCTGGGAACTGCTCTTAGCGTTCCAATCACTTGAGTTAGCTAACGGAAGTTTTCAAAGCAAGACTGACTTTCCATCAACCCTCCCATGACCTAGCTGTACAGGCTACAGTTATTTCTGCTGCATCAGTGAAGAAATGAACCTGTGGATGGGAGACTTGGCCAATCCCCACCATCATTCCACTTCCCGTCCAGACTGGGGGAGGCTATGAGGTGAGAGTGCATCCTACAACTTCTGGTGGGAACAGGGGGAAGAGGAGGCCACTTTTCCCCCTATGACTGCTACTGTAAGGAGAGTAGGCTTGAAGCTGGAAAGGTTCAGGAGAGAGCCTGCCTCAGAGTGAAGTCAAACCAAAGGGGAGCACTGTTGAGAAATGAAGAAAAAACGAAATCCAGGAGATGTGATCAGCTAAGCTGCAAGCTAGTGCCCCCTGCAGGTTTTTCGGTTCCTTGGGCCAGTGGGTGTGCAATTCCACCCTCCCCAATATGTTTGCTTTGAATCAATGTGAACGGATTTGTCCCTCAAGTGGAAAGAGTCCTGAATCAGTTAAGATGCTTATAGCTGCAAGTAGAACACCTGCCTAAAAATGGCTTCAACCACCGATGTTTGTTATGTCATAGAGCAGGCAGATCTAGAACTGTCAATTCAACAAAACAACAATGCAGTCAAGAATCCAGGCTTCCGGGGGTGCCTGGGTGGCTCAGTAGGTTAAAACCTCTGCCTTCGGCTCAGGTCATGATCCCAGGATCCTGGGATCGAGTCCCACATCGGGCTCTCAACTCAGCGGGGAGCCTGCTTCCTCCTCCTCTGCCTGACTCTGCCTACTTGTGATCTCTGTCAAATAGATAAATAAAATCTTAAAAAAAAAAAAAAAAAAAAAAAAAGAATCCAGGCTTCCCAGCGGTCCCTCTTGGCAATCCTTAGCATTCTGGCTTTTGTCTCTGAGCCACAGTGTGACTGAGGACATGCACCAGTGCTCCAGGCATCACATCCTCATAGGACGGCATCAAAAGTAGGGGAGTTTTTTTTTTTTAAATCAGAGAGGACAGAGTGCACTCCACTCAGCCCTTCCCCATGGTCTCACGGGCCAGAACGGGGTTTCATACTGCCTTCCTGTCTTCACGCCATTCAACCAATCAATAGCAAAGGACAGTGGAATTATCGTGATGGCAGTAAGACCATCTTGACCTGGAGGAACTCATCTTCTTTGTGTGCACTGTGACAAGATTCCTGATCAAAATTAGGGTGTTTTCAAGGAAGGAGGGGAAAATGGCTGTTGGGTAGGCAACCAACAATGTCTACTGTAATTCCTAAAACAAGCACTGGTGTTCGCTAACCTGCAGTTACCCAAACATTCAAAAGTGAACATGACATTCCAAACCAAATTAAAAGAACCATCCTTTCCATGTGAATAATACCTAAATATACATCAACTACAGTTCTTATTCTAAGAAACTATGAAAACTGAGCCCAAAACTGTACATTCCTTGGAGTCCTGTTAGGTATTAGTTGTGCAGTTTATTTTCAGCATGCCAGAGAGCAAGAAAGGGGTGTTAATAAATGACCATCCCATGCTTTGAGCTCAAAGACTATCTCGTCAGCTAAGGTTGTTTGAATCTGCCAGGATGTGCAGCTCTAGAGACTGCTGAACAAAATGGGAACTCTGAGGAAAATTGTTTCCTAATTCTTTACAAAGACTAGTACTCTCCAGTGGTGTCTCTTCCTTAAGATATGCATCACTGGGGGGTATGAGGCTTGCATGAGGTGGTAATACAAAAGCCCACAGGCAGGAACCTGACACTTAGTAGCAACATGAAGCCCAGGAAAACACAGGAGGGGCTGAGCAGAATACAGGAATACAATACAGGAATGCAGAAGGCACAAGAGAAGGTGAATCAAAGTCTGAATGTTCACCTCCAAAGCTAACCTAAACCATTGCTGTCCTGTAAAAGTATTACTACACACACTAAACAAGACCTCCAAGGCAAAGAAAATTAACTTACAGAGCATCATTGGTGATAAGGAGAAATTAAATACCATTAGTAGGCAAGTGGAAACTAGTAAAACTACGGTATCATAAACTGACGAATGCCTTAGCTGATCTTAGTGAAAGCTTATATACTATGCCTTAAGCACCCCGCCCACATTTTAGTCTTGATTTTAATACTTACTGAAAAGTAAGGTCCCGGCACCTTCCTTCATTAACCACTTCAATTAACTTGCACGCGAGCTTGCATCTGTTATTACACTGATTCATTCCCTTTATGTAGAGGCTAATTAGCTTTTTTCTTTTATTATTTATTACTGAAGTACAGTTGACATACAGAGGCTAATTATCTTAATAATTAACTGCCGCAGGAAACAAGAGAGAAATGTGAGGTAGAATGGAATGTTCCTGAAGACTTTAACTCTTGACTGACATGGAAGTGAGCCATTTTTCCTTCCTAAACCATCAAGTGAGAGGCCCTTCTGGCTGTAAAATTCAGTGACCCTATGAATTAAGTGTCAATTACTCATCTTAGTTGATTTGGGTGTCTGCACAGCCTAGGAACAGAGGTCAGTGTGCCCCAACGGTAGCTCCAGAAGTAGAAAGGCTTTCGAGCTACATAGAGGGGGCCTCTATGTGATCTTTAGGTGGTCAGCACCCCTCTCTGAGCCACAGTGTCCTCATCTGTAAAATGGGATCATAACACCCTCTTGGCAGCTGGCAGTGAGTATTAAATGAAACCAAGAATGAACCACATCTCGTGTGGTTCCTGGCACTAGGAAGGCACTGGAAAAATGGTATTGTTACCGCTTTTATTATAGGATTGCGGATAAGCACTTACCTAAAGAAACAACCGCAACACTCTCCGGCAAGAAATGTAATCTGTATTGGATCAGTAGATGCACCAATATGATGCAGATGGCTGTGGGGAAAAAAGAAGACATTGTTAGAATGGCACAATTTTAAGTAATAAACACCAAGTTCAAAGCCGCGGTTATTTCTGGGGGTGTTGCCAGGAAAATGTATGTACAAGGAACAATGACACAATAAACTGCAGTTGTATTTTCAAGCTCTTATTTCTTAACCTGGAAACAGACCCACGGTGTTCATAACACTGTTTCCATATTTCTTTATATGCCTGGACTACTGTGTTTGCTAGGAGTTACGAGAGAATAACACACACCTAATGTTTTTCTAACTTGTTAAGCCTAATACCATCATTTATTTGAATCTCTTGGATTCTGAGAAAAGTCTTCTGTTTTGACATAACTGGAAAACTAGAAATGGTGAGAAGGAAGTCCATGAAATCAATCACTTTTATGCAAATATAACTGCCACAGAAGATGTTGACACAAAGTATTTTGCCACCGTGTGATTGGTTCCCTTTTAACAGAGAAGGAAGTGAGAATACAAAGAGGACCAAGTAAATACTTTGAGAACACCAGTGACCAAAAGATGGGGTGCCTGATCCTCACTTGGGTACCAGGGCTCCCAATGGTTAAGGGCTTCCCATGAGCCAGGCACTATATTGAACACTTCCCAAACACTTGCTCACTTGGCCCCCAACACTCCTCTTAACTAGTTATTATTATCATACTCTCACGTCACTGGTAGGTGCTGCAGGGTTGAGCCCAATTCCAACCCTGGACCCTTATCCACAGGCACCCACTACCTCCCTCCCAACTGCCTTCATTCCTCAGTCACCAAAATAGGAGTAATGTCTGACTTTTCTCACAGAGGTGGTGTCATGAAAGCAAAGAAAGGAAACAAGAGGAGGTAAAACTGTTTGAAAGAAAAAAGTGTTTCTGAACACCCCACAAAGCATACTTTCACATAAATAATTCCTGGATGTAATTTCATGGTCCCAATGCAAGTGGGCGTGTCTCTTTTTTTCATTACATGCCTAGGTGGTATACCATCTCATTAATCATAGTATTATCTTAACAGCACTAAAAATAATTGTTGATTTTTTTTGTAAAAGGAAACGTTTAAACAATCTGCAGTGAGGTAAATGGCCACCTTTAGAGCCTGCACATACAAACCAGGTATCTTTAGGCCCACCAAAAAGTACCAGGTGACCAGAAAAAGGAAATAGTTGTACATAGAGAAACTGTGTCTCCTTTCGTTCTGTGCTTTAAACTATCAATCTGTGGTGTTACTTTGTTATAAATATTTAACCTCGTTAGAAAAATCCTATATTAAATGCTAAGATCAAGAAAAAAAATGTTCTAATGCATAAGCACAACATATGTCAATAAAGGCAGGCCTATTGTCTTTAAAGGCAGGTACATAAGTACACTGAATACAGATCTAGGCAGTTCGCTCAGCTTCTGCACCTCTTCTGCACCAAGCCAGAGGAAAAAATTGATTTAAAAAGTTTATCCTAATAAATCAAACATCAATTTGCACCTTTAAAAGCAAAGGGGAGGGCTCCTGAATGGCTCAGTCAGACCCCTGACTCTCAGGATCAGGAGATCCAGCTCTCTCCTTCTGTGCCTCCCCTATCACTCTTTAAAAAAAAAAAAAAAAAAAAAAAGAGCAAAGGGGGAAAACTGTCTATTAACAGAAAGAGCTAAATATGAGGCTTATCAATGCCAGGGCCAGTCTCCAGCCACTTAAAAGAATGAGATCTGAAAAGAAGACCCACAGAATGGATGAGTATTTCTAAATCATTTATCTGATAAGGGTCTAGTAACCAGAATACATAAAGAACTCTTGCACTTTTTAACAACAAAAAGACAAACAATATGATTTTAAAAATGGGCCAAGAACCAGAAAAGATATCTCTCCAAAGATACCAATGCCCTATAAGCACAGGAAAAGATGCTCAACATCACTGGTCATTAGAAAAATGCCAATCAGGACCAGGAGATACAACTTCACACTGAGATGGCCATAATTAAAAAACACAACACGACGGAAAGTAACAAGTGTTGGCAAGGAAGTGGAGCCACTGGGACACAGGGGCACTGCTGGAAGGGATGTAAAATGGTACGGCCTCTGTAGGAAGTTCAGGAGTTCCTGAGAAAGTTATACATAGAGTAAGCATTTAACCCAGCAGCTCCACTCCTGGGTATGTATCCAATAGAAATTGAAATATATGTCTACACGAAAACCTGTACACAAATGTCGACAGCAGCAGCAGCACTATTCACAACAGCCAAAACATGGAAACAAACCAAATGTCCAACAATCGATGAACAGATAAATATAATGTGGTGTATCTCCATGAGATTATTCACCTGTAATAATGAACACACTACTAACACACGCTACAACACAGATGAACCTTGAAGATACAATGCTAAGTGAAAGAAGCCAGGCGTAGAAGGTCACATATTGTATGATTCTATTTGCTTGAAATGGAATAGGCACATTCCTAGGAATAAAAAGCAAAATAGTGTTTACTAGAGAGTGGGGGTAGGGGATGGGGAGTGACAGCTTTTAAAGGGTACTGGGTCTCCCTTTGGGGTGATGAGAACATTCTGGAACTAGATAATGGTGATGGTTGCACAACACTCTTGCGTGTACTAAATGCCACTGAACTGTACACTGCAAAATGGTTAAAATGGGATATATTTTATGTTTCTTTTAACACATACACCTTCTTTAAAAGAAAAAAAGATGAAGTAGATATAAAAAAGAGTAGTAACGTAAAAAGACCTCTAAGACATTCTGAGATGAAAAAGCAAGTTATAGGAACTTATTTATATTAAAACAAACAAAATACAAACTAGATGTGCTTGTATCTACGAATGTGCTTATGAACGTATACATGTATATACACATCCATGCTTTCAGAAATATTCGGGAAAAAAATAACAAAGGACAAAAACTTCTGTGTGGTGTGGAGGACAGGTATACTACAAGTTAATATGCTTCTAAATGTTCATGCCCAAAGTAATAATTATGGAAACTATATTAAAACATAGGCACATCAATTTTAATAACTCCATTAAATTTAAAGGCCCATAAAATGTGTCAAATGATGCTAATTGTTAACTCTAATGTAAGTCAATAAAAATGACTCACCATTGTTTCTGCAGAGTCCAAGATCATCAAGGGTTAAATCTTTTAAAGTCAAAAGTAACTGGTGTTTTGGCATCCCTCCTCAAAAACGGGAATACACTATAATCCTTTGTCAAGCTTGTAGGACATAAAAGTCATACTTTCATTTGACTTGACTAAAATAGTAAACAAAAGCAGCATCTGGGGCACCTGAGCGGCTCAGTGGGTTAAGCCTCTGCCTTCAGCTCAGGTCATCTCAGGGTCCTGGGATCGAGCCCCACGTCGGGCTCTCTGCTCCACGAGGAGCCTGCTTTCCCCGCTTTGTTTGCTTCTCTGCCTACTTGTGATTTCTGTCTCTGTCAAATAAATAAATAAAATCTTAAAAAAAAAAAAAAAAAAAGGCAGAATCTGAGGGGCTCAGTTAGTTAAATGTCTGATTTTGGCCCAGGTCATGATCACGTGGGTCCTGGGATCGAGCCCTGCGTTGGGCTTCTTGGTCAGTGGAGTCTGCTTGTCCCTCTTCCTCTACCCTTCCCTGCGCTGTGCTCTCTCTCTCAAATAATAAGCAGACAGAGAAAAAAACTGGGGGAGGGGCAGGCAGAGGGAGAGGGAGAAGCAGGCTCGCCGCTTAACAGGGAGCCCAACGTGAGGCTCCAGGACCCTGAGATCATGACCTGAGCCGAAGGCAGACACTTAACAACTGAGCCACCCAGGCACCCCAGTAAAAAAAAATCTTAAAAAAGAAATAAAATAGTAAACAAAAGTGTTTACATGTGTTCCAGGTTAGGAGTTCCTGAAGTCTAGAATAAGCTAGGTACTAGTATTTCCCTCAATTTACTGTAGTTCATGTATTTAGTGAGTTAGCACTATCAACTGCAATTCTTTTTTTACTTTATCAGATGTATATTGTTCAGACATCTAATATGTAAGACATATAATACTCTGTTGATAATATACAAGAAAAGAGTAAAAATGCCTCCAAATCTCTTGAAAAAGAAAGCATTCCCATTCTGCTCATGCATGCTGACCTACGCATAAAACGTCGAGATACCAATTCATAGCCTGCCCACAGCCTGATGAGGTAAAAACAAAACCCCCAACACGAGAGTGACTCTGGAGTCTAGGCTCATGATCTGCTTGAAAAGATGATCCAAGTAAAATTTTTGCCCTAATAAATAACAGTTCAGACCCTTCCGACCCCCACATGTGTTACCACTGCACAGGGTTTTGCCAGGACCAAAAAGCATTCTAACAGCCTGTTTTGTGGTTTCTGGCACAAACTAACCTTCAGTGCTCCACACCCTGAAAATTACTCTGAAAATCTGACTTACCCTTATTATCTTCCCAGGAAACAAAGTAACTACAAAACTAAAGTTTTCTTCCAGGCCTGCCTTGTATGCTGCTGACCTTATCAAACTGACAATAAAGTAAAGAAGCTAATAATACTGGTCCTTCTGGATTAAGGATTCAGGTACTAAAGACCTCTTGATCAAGAAGAGTACGGCTTTTCTTTAAATTCAACTAATATCACGAGAAAAAAGGAAAAAAAGAGTACTTGATTGTTGAAGTAATCCCCTAGAAGCAGAATTCAACTACATTCACAAGATACACAATTACTCCAGCGTATCAGGTCCATGTGGGACACTGTACACTTGTTTGTATTTTTCAGTATTCGTTTTAAAAAGTTGTGCAGGGTTTTTTTGTTTTGTTTTGTTTTTAAGTAGGCTCCTTGACTGGCGTGGAGCCCAGCAGGGGGCTCAAACTCACAACCATGGGCTCAAGACCTGAGACCAATGATCGGATGTTCAAGCAACTGAGCCACCTAGGCCTCCCAATTTAAAAGTTTTTTTGAGAGATTAGGCTGAGCCCTGGGATTTTAAATCAAATGATTAGATTATTAAAATTATTTGACTATTAATAGAATCCAAATGTAAATGTGAAAGAAGTTCTAGTTTTCTTCAAAGAAGTCCTCAATGACATCAGCGAAATGCTTTGTACCTTTCAATCAGGTTGTACTTCCCATTCCTCTGAAAAGACCTAATCTAATCAGAAATATGGCTCAATATCCTGAAAAGAAGAACAGAAAATGTAAATATGCCAACTCTACTCTTCCAAGAAGAGTTTGGATTTGGGTCAAATTTGAAGCTTTATTTCTTCCTTTGTCAGCTAGTACAAAGTGGTTGTGCAGTTTCAATTGTTCAGTGTTTTTGGTCTAAAACACTTGTCTACAGTCTCTGGGAGGCATCTAAGTTATTGCCTTTTACCTAAACTTCTCGACTAAGGTCTGGCAATCCAAATATTAATCTCTAGTCTCCCCAAAACCAGGCATATCAATTGCTTAATCTCTCTGGGCCTAAATTTTTTCACTCATTACTGGAGAAGGTTGAACAAAACAAGACTTTTGAGAGTACATCTGTTCAAAGAAAAAATGGTATTAAGTAAACAATGACATAGGTGGTACGCAGATATGGCAGAAGTCCTAACCACAGTTAATGGGAGCCAGAGGGTAAGAGAAAGGATGTTTGATCTTTCACGTGGCAACAAAACCTTTAATTAAGTAAAATTTACACAGAAGCCTAATGGGAGACAAAAGGCTGCTCTGGTCAGAAAGTCAGATGCCCTCCCATTTGACTTAGCCCACCTCCTGCTCCCAGCACTACCCACACACACACATTGGTGAGCGGGGTTTGAAATCCACTAAATAAGAAGATGGTCAAGGTTCCTTCTAGGTCAAAAACCCCTTCTTTCTTCCAAAGACATCTAAGATATTCTATAAAGAGCTCTTCAAAATTACTAGGCTCGATGACTTTATGAAGAAAGAGGAGTACCCTGTTGTGTTATGAATTGATCATTGTCCCTTAGTGTTTGATGTCAAACCAAATGGAAGAAAGACCTGAAATCAAGTAAATGGTGGCTCAGACAGGGTTGACCTTAGAGACAGCACACACAGACACTCAATATGGCAGATGAGGGGGTGTCCACATTCACCTAGGACGAGAAGGCTGAAGAAGATGGTCATGCCGCTCGACTGTTCCTCCTGCTGAGCCTGCTCTCCTGTTTGTACAGGGAGAATGGGCTTGGCAGGGGTCGGGAGCACCAGTTTCGTGGTGACAACCAGGGTAGTGTGGAGGGTGACATTGAAACCTTCATGAGTTGTGTTAGGGAACCTGTTGGACATAAAAAGCAGCAGGATTAGACAAAGGGAAAAGGGCCCTGAGTATCAACACACATACACAAAGGAGAACCTGGCACAGAGGATGCTGGGATTCACGTCTTAACAACCACCAGGCAGGTCTCAGACAGAAACTGATTCAGAAAATTCCTGTCTGCCACAGCAGAGAGTACCAGTGCCTTCAGGTGCTCCAAACACAGCCACTTAGAAGACAGGAACAAGGGCAAATCAGGGCCAGCGTAGAAACCAAATGCCGCCTGCTCTCTGGCATTTAATGGGAGGATTTAAATGGAGACAAACTGAAGTCTCATCCCATTCCAAGATCCGACGTTATTTACTTGGCACCTTTATTTCTCCTGTTTACATTCTTTTCCTTGAATTATAGCAGCAAGCTGAAGAAGTCACCCAATTTACCCAACTCTTGATCTGGCTAGAACACCCCATCCCACTTGACAAAATCCTTCT
Source organism: Mustela lutreola (assembly GCF_030435805.1). Lineage (NCBI taxonomy): Eukaryota > Metazoa > Chordata > Mammalia > Carnivora > Mustelidae > Mustela > Mustela lutreola. The sequence goes on from NC_081298.1 coordinate 11,247,520, forward strand.
CAGATTTCTAAAGGCTCAAATGTAACCTTCTCTGGAATACTGCACCCACCCCACTTCTTCCGTTCTACACAGCGCTCTCTCCTCACTCTGGGATGGGACTGTAAACTAGCGCAACGTTCACATAATAATCACCGCAACTGTGATTATAATAGCTCATGTTTATGGAGTAAATGCTTCCCATCAGGGACTACATAACACACAACCTCTCACTTAATAGGCATACCAGGCCTGAGGTGGGGACTGTTCCTTTCCCTTTTTTACCCACGAATAACTGAAGCTCAGAGAGGTTGCATAACCTGGCCGTGGTCTCAGCTAACCAAGTTTGAGCCCCAGCTTGAAATCACTGGGCCATACCATCTCTTTTGCTTTGTGTGGCGGAGGCCCAGGTTTGGTGTCCACAATAGCGCATTTGCTGAATAAAGACGAAATGAAATGACCACCCAGCCAGCCAAGAGATATATCTGAAAAGATGTTAGGGGAGGGAATGGGATTTCAACCACAAACCCGTTCGCACAGATGGGGCGTCTATAACATGCAATGGGTTGTGCCCAGCAGATGGGGAGGGACTAAAGAGTGGCGTCCTTCCCGATAAGTACCGGGAGGACACAGGACCCCCACCTCGCCCCCCATCTCTATCTCATCCCGTGTAGTTAGCCCCTTAGCTCTTCCTACTCCAGCCATCCTGCCTTTCTTTCTGTCCCTCAAAGGGACTAAGGTCTTTCTTGCTTCTAGCCTTTTGCATTTGCGTGTTCCCTTTCCTATCCCTCCTTCTCATCATCCTGACACTTCCTTTTTCTTTTAGCACTCTGAAATCCTCTTGCTTGCTTAGGGTCTATCCCCACTAGAATGGAAACTACCTGAGGGCGGTTCCTGGTCGGCCTCCTTCACTACTATGTGCCCAGGGCCTGGAATAGAGTAAATGGCCAACAGTTAACGAATGAATGAGATTCGGTGGAGGAGACAGATGCGAAAAACCACCGTTACCGTGGAAGAGGCCACTGGCTAAGTAGTGGGTGGGGGACTTCCTGGAGGAGGCGGTGGAGCTCTCCCTGATTTATCAGAAGACCGAAAACTCGGAAAGTGGAATTTGGCTTTCGGGTTCGGCCAGACGGCTTCTGAGGCCTGCCCTGGGCTGCCGATACCCTAAACGACGATCCGACCTCAAGGAGGCTGCAGGGCCGGGTTGGGCCCAGGTCCGTCCCTCCCGCCCTCCTCGCTGGCACAGGCATGGTCAGTCCTGGCCAACCGGCACAAGGAGCTCCGCCTTTCAGGGCCAGAGGGCGGCCTGAGGCACTCGCTGTCACCCGCCGGGGCCCAGCCCTGCCGCCTCCGCCGCCCGGGAAAAGCCCACTCACTCCTCTTCCGCCATCTTCTCCCCCATCCTGCGGAGCCTCCAAGACCACCGAGTTCGGAGCCGGGGGCTAGCAGGGACTGCTTTTGCTTCCGGCTTCCGCTGGAGGCGCGGGCGGACGGACAAGCGGGGGGGCGGGGCCTCAGCCGTGAGAGGGCGGCCCTTCTGTCCCTTCGTCTCTGTGGCCTGAAGGTGGGAGGACCCGGCCAGGGCACTTTTAGGATATCAGATCGGTTTGGGCCTTGTGACCTCCTGGCCCCATGAAGTTTCGGTTTTTCTTCATTCTGGGGCGGAGAAGCTTTGAGAGCAACTCCTGTGAGGTCATTGTGACTCACTTTGAGAGCAGGCGCTCTCCACCCAGTATCCAAGACTTGACACTGAAAGTTGGGACGGAAGCTTCTGGCCAAGGCTGTGCAGAAGGATCCCCAGGGGACACTTCCCCAGTCTGAGCCCCAGTTTTCCTCGCTGTAAAGAGGACTAGCCACCTGGCCTTGCAGAATTGTGCAGTATTCTATTTGTAAACATTTACTGAATTCTAATTATATGCCTATCATTAAAATAGAGGAGGATGAGCGGTACCTGGGTGGCTCATGGGTTAAGCCTCAGACTTGATTTCTGCTCAGGTCATAATCTCAGGATCCTGGGATGGAGGCCCCCCGCTCGCCTCTGAGTTTAGCTGGGCATCTCCTTCTCTCCCTGTTTCTCTCTCTCTCCCTCTGCCCTTCCCACTCTCTCTAAAATAAATCTTTAAAAGATAATAAAATAAAATAGGGGATGATAACCTAGGCCTGGATCATTTGTTAATTTCATAAATAAAACAACAAATACTGATTAGACACCTCTGTGTGCCTATCTGTGGTCTCTGGGGTTGGGGTTACAGGAAGGAACAAGGCTTATGGGGCAACAGAGACCCCATCAGGAGGACTCCTACCCTTGTGTAAGGCTTTGGGTATGACACCACCTGTGCTGTCCAAGCCATCATACCTCGTAACAGCTGTCATAGGTCTCACTGGCTCTGTGGCTATTCCCTGTGGTCTTTCACACAGAGGACCCCAGTGAGCCTTGAAAAAAAATTTTTTTTCTTTAATCACTTGAGTAATCTCTACACCCAACATGGGGCTTGAACTCAAGACCCTGAGATCAAGAAAGAGTCTTATGCTCTTCTGACTGAGCCAGCCACACAGCCAGCACAGTGATCCTTTAAACCCCTAGTCATTCCCCTACTTAAAACCTCCACTGATGGGGCACCTGGATGGCTCAGTGGTTAAGCAGGTTAAACGTCTGCCTTCAGCTCAGTTCATGATCCCAGGGTCCTGGAATCAAGCCCTGCTTGGTTGAGGGGCTCCGGACTCAGCAGGGAGTCAGCTTCTGCCCCTCCCATTTTCTCCTCTCATGATCTCTGAAATAAATGAAACCTTTAACACTAATAATAACAATAAAAATAAATAAATAAAACCCCCACTGGCTTCCTATCTCAATCAAAGAAAAAAAGACTTGGAGAATCCACAGGACTCAATAACCTGCCCCTTTACTCCTCTGAGGTCAGTCCACTTTCCCCCTCCTGCACATTTTTCATTGTGGTCACAGTGGCTTCCCCTGTGTGCCTGAAACACACCAGGAACACTTCCACCACTGTACTTACTGCTTGGGCCTTTGTCTAGAACATTCCACTTTTGAATTGCCCCTTGGAGCTCAACTTTTCCCACTTTGGGGCTTTTTATTTAACCTTTACCTTGTTCATAACGACTTCGCCAACCACCCTGTTTAAAATCTAAAACCTGGGGTACCTGGCTGACTCAATTGGTTAAGTGTCTGCCTTGGACTCAGCTCATGATCCTGGGGTCCTCAGCTGGAGTCCTGCTTCAGGGTCCCTGCTCAGTGGGGAGTCTGCTTCTCCCTCTCCCTCTGCCCTTCTCCTAGCTCATCCTCTCTCTCTCAAATGAATAAATAAAAATCTTTATTTTTAAAAAAATATTTTATTTATTTGACAGAGAGAGATCACAAGTAGGCAGAGAGGCAGGCAGAGAGAGGGGGGAAAGAGAGAGGGAGAAGCTCCCTGCTGAGGAGAGAGCCCAAGGTGGGGCTCGATCCGAGGACCCTGAGATTAAGACCTGAGCCAAAGGCAGAAGCTTAACCTGCTGAGCCATCTAGGCATCCTAAATAAAAATCTTTAAATTAAAAAAAAGTAACAGTAATAATCCAAAGCCTTCCCTGAGTTATTTTTCTCCGTGACACCTACCATTTGATATGTTTTACTTCTACATTTGCTTACTGTCCTCCCTCCAGGAGGATGTAAACTTCCTGAGTGCGGAGGTTTTTATCTGTTTTGTTCTGTTTTATCTCCAGTGCCTAGAGCAGCACCTAGCACATAGTAGTAGGTACTCAATAATAAGTGATCATTGAATAAATAAAGGAGAGAGTTAACTCTAGATGTGTTAGAAAACGCAAGGGTTTTTAGAAGAGTGCTTTGACCTGATTTTTTCTAATCAGGACCCCTTTGCTCGCTTACAGAGAGTTGGGCGGTTGGCAGTCCCCTGACCAGCTAGGAGGCTTCTGCACTAATCTGGGTGAGAGCTGATGGCAGTTTGGGTTAAAGTGATATCATGGAGATGACAGGAGTGATTAAAGGCAGGATTTGCTAAGGGACTGTGGTGTGTAAAGGAAGGAGAGGAGTCAAGAATGATTTCAAGGTTTTGGCCCTGAAGAACTGGGTGGAGAAGAGATTTGTCTGGCTCCTACCCAGAATCCTGTGCAGCTCTAGAATCTCTTAGGGCTGTTGTCAAAGCCAACAGAGAATGTGCTTAGGATCAGCCAACATTTACTGAGTTCTTCCTGTAGGTGTGGTGCTGAGCTTTTGTTTCCTTAAGTCTTTACTTCTTCTTCTTCTTCTTCTTCTTCTTCTTCTTCTTCTTCTTCTTCTTCTTCTTCTTCTTCTTCTTCTTCTTCTTCTTCTTTTTTGGGGGTGGGGGCGCAGATACTATCTTATCTATAAACCCAAGCACAGAGAAGTTTAGCCACTTGCCTGTAATCACACACTGGGAAATACTGAGTCTGGAATGCAGGCACAGAGTTTTGCTTTTACCAATTACCCCCTGTTGCTCTCCATGACCTCAGTTTCTCTGGTTCTAAAATGGGGCCAACAGCCTGCTTCTCTCCTTTATCGCAGAGCCTGTCAGAAATGAACCGGCTCGTAGAAGATTGAGAGTCAGTCTCCTTCCAGCCTGGCCGGAGTCAAACCCCTGGGAGCTGGGGGTAGGACTTTTCTATCAAGCTGCCAACTGTGGGCTACTCAGGATGAAAGCTGCTTCCTGAATTCTCTGAGGGCTGCCCCATTCTACATGGCATTCCACCTTGTGCCCTTGCCGAAGATCCTGTGGTCATGGGCTTGCTGCCAAGCAGGAGTCTGTAGAACACCTGCCCTTAGGCAAATCCCAGGCCTTTCTCACCTATTCCTGGGAACAAATCAGAAATCCCCAGTCATTACCCCCAGGAAGGCAAATAAAGCCACTCCCCTCGAAGTTCCTAGGCTCCTGTGCTGTCCCAGGCCAAAAAGAGGCTGGAATAGGGCACGCAGTCCCGGTTCCCTATCCCAAGTCAAGATCCATGGCTCTGTGACCCTGGGGCACCTTCAGAACCTCAGCGTCCCATCATAGTTTTTGGCAGAGCCCCTCTTTGGAAGGCTGATACAGGATTAGAGTAAAGCTCTTACCTCAGTTCTCTGTTCTTTCTGCCCTTCTACCCCCAACCTTCCTCTTTCTTGCCATGTTGTTCTCAACTTAAATGTTACCTCCTCAGGGTGGACCTCCCTGACCATTCAGCTTAAAGCAAGGGTTAGCAAACTTTTTCTGTTAAGAGCCAGATGGTAGATATTTAGGGTTTTGTGGGCATTCCGATCTCTGTTGCAACAACTCAACTCTGCCATTGCAATGGGAAAGCAACCATGGGTGATTTAAATAAGAGTGGCTTTGTTCCAATAAAACTTTATGGATATTGAGATTTGAGTTTCTTGTCATTTTCATAATACTAGTTTTCAACCATTTGAAAACATGGAAACTACTCCTAGTTCACAAGCCATTCAATAGCAGATGGCAGGCTGCTCCACTGGGGGGCTGATGACCCAGGTATGTAGTCTTAAACATAAGTCTGTCTTTCTTTCTTTCAAGATTTTATTTATTTATTTGACAGACAGAGATCACAAGTAGGCAGAGAGGCAGAGACAGGGAAGCAGATTCCCTGCTGAGCAGAGAGCTGGGTGCGGGGCTCAATCCCAGGACCCTGAGATCATGACCTGAGCTGAAGACTGAGGCTTTAACCCACTGAGCCACCCAGGCGCCCCGGCATAAGTGTTTCTGAGACACTTATCACAGTCAGCTTTTTTCCTTCCTTCTTTTTTTTTTTTTTTCTTCCTGAGTTTATCATCCTGTTTCCTCTATCAAATCTAAGCCCCCTGGAAGCAGGGCGACTGTCTCTCTCTTCTGCATTTCTTCCATTCCTTACCTTTTCTAACATTTCTTTTGTTTTTGTTTTTTTTTAAGATTTTATTTATTTGTTTTAGAGAGAAAGTGTGGGTATGAGCACGAGGGGCATGGGAGGAGAGGGGGAGGGAGAGCAACAAACAGACTCTGTGCTGAGTGTGGAGCATGATGCTGGGCTCAATCTTATGACCCTGAGGTCATGACCTGAACCCAAACCAAGAGTTGGATGCTTAGCCGACTGTGACATCTAGGTGCCCCCTAAGATTTCTTGAACCCTCACTCTGTACCAGGCATTGCTCCAAGCCCATTATGCTCAGTGTCTTATTTAATCTGTATAATGACACCAGCAGGGGGGCGTCTGGGTGGCTCAGTGGGTTTAAGCCTCTGCCTTCGGCTCAGGTCATGATCCCAGGGATCAAGACCCGCATCGGGCTGTCTGCTCCGTGGAGAGCCTGCTTCCTCCTCTCTCTCTGCCTGCCTCTCTGCCTACTTGTGATCTCTGTCAAATAAATAAATAAAATGTTTTTAAAAAATAAAATAAAACAACCCCAGCAGGTACTCTGATTGGCCCAGGTTTACAGATGTAGAAACTTGATGTCTTGATGTAGGCAGAGAGACAAGCAGAGAGAGAGAGAGAGAGAGAGAGAGAGAGAGAGAGAGGAGGCAGCAGGCTCCCTGCTGAGCAGAGAACCCGATGCGGGGCTGGATCCCAGGACCCTTAGACCATGATCCCAGGACCCTAGACCCACTGAGCCACCCAGGCGCCCCTGGGAGGCCATTTTTCTGCTTAACACACCATGGAAAAAGAAAACCTGCGTTGATCTTTCCTTTATATTCACTGTTTAGTATTGTTTCACGTGGATTTATGTATGAGTTGGGGGTAGTTTTTCAATGCCTATGAACTTTAATATTTTAATCTGGCCCTGGCCATATAGCAGGTAACAGGTACTAGAATTACTAGGCAGAAATGAAAAGGTTGGGCTTGTAGAATTCAGTGGAATTAGGTGCAACAGACACTTCCAAGAGAATTTCTGAGAGAAAAAAAATACAGATTCCAGGCCTATCACGGATCCCCTGGGTCTCAGGTGTGGGGCTTGGGAAACAGAGTTTCTTTCTTCCTTTTTTTTTTTTTTTAAAGATTTTATTTATTTATTTGACAGACAGAGATCACAAGCAGGCAGAGAGGCAGGCAGAGAGAGAGAGGAGGAAGTAGGCTCCCCGCTGAGCAGAGAGCCCGATGTGGGGCTCGATCCCAGTACACTGGGATCATGACCTGAGCCGAAGGCAGAGGCTTTAACCCACTGAGCCACCCAGGCACTCCAGAAACAGAGTTTCTTTTTGGATCTCTCCCATAATACACTCTGCTGGTGACTGCTCATAACCTCGTGGAGGGTTCTACTGCTGCCTATGGGCTTCCTCTCAACACAGCACAAATCAGCTGTGCTGGAGAATGAATGCTTGCGGAAAGGCTCTCAACGAATGACTGGTGCAAGTGGAGGATAAATGCCCCCACTTCCTCACGCAGTGGGTGGGGCCAGTCTGAAGTGTGTGTTCTTCTTCTTCTTCTTCTTCTTTTTTTGGTAAAGATTTTATTTATTTGACAGACAGAGATCACAAGTAGGCAGAGAGGCAGGCAGAGAGAGGAGGAAGCAGGCTCCCTGCCGAGCAGAGAGCCTGATGTAGGGCTCGATCCCAGGACCCTGGGATCATGACCTGAGCCGAAGGCAGAGGCTTTAACCCACTGAGCCACCCAAGCGCCCCTGAAGTGTGTGTTCTAAACACAGCTCCCCAGTGGGGTTGAGCTCAAGCTTAACCAGGGGTGACCTGCTTGACAACATACCAACATATATGGCTGACACAAACATCCAGGAATATGACTTTGTTTTGAAAATCTGCTTTGAGGATATCTCATGAGTTTTGACCCATGATGTTGTGATTATAGTTTCTTTCTCCTTTCTTTTCTTTTTCTTTCCTTTCTGTTTTTTTTTTAAAGTAATCTCGTGGGGCTTGAAATCATGAATTAATTATGATTTATGAAACCCAGAATTAAGGGTTGTATGCTCTACTGACCAAGCCAGCCGGGCACCCCATAGTTTCTGTTTTAAGACAAGATTTACTTAACGAGTGTTTTAGAATTTCCTACTTCTTGTTTATGTAAATTTTGTATCCCTTTCCAATTTTGTTATATTTTGGCCAGGTGATATAAACTACCATTTTTCTGCTTTTATGACTTCACAGAGATTTTTCTTTTAAAGATTTTATTTATTTATTTGAGAGAGAGAGCATGAAGGGTGGGGGGAAGACAGAGAAGCAGACTTCCCATCAAGCAGGGAACCTGATTTGGGGCTCGATCCCAGGACCCTGAGATCATGACCTGAGCTGAAAGCAGACACTTAACTGACTGAGCCACCCAGGCGCCCCATGACTTCACATAGATTTATTCCATCATCTAATTTATGAATTTTTTTAAAGATACAGGGAGAAATGGAAAATTTAAATTTTTTTGTTATTAGAGTATAAATATTGATGTCTGTATAACAACTTACAACTTCAATTCTTTAAACTCTTTATTCATTTTTGTTTTTTAGACTATAGAAGACAGAATGCATAGGAAATGAAGGAATACCTTTGATAAACATAAGCATTAACATTTTGCATAATAGAAAATGCCAAAAATGTTTCTTCCTAATTATATTTTAACCAAAACAGGTACTCTGAAAATATAGTTTATAAATGAAACTCTGAACAAGTCGATACTATACAGATGCCAGGACTCCGAAATCTATGAATTCAAGAATTCTCATGCTCACTGATGAATCACTAAATTCTACCCTTGAAATTAATAATACACTATCTGTTAACTAAATTGAATTTAAATATAAAATATAAATAATATTTTAAAAGAATTTTATGCTCTCCACACAGATTTTATTTTATTTTATTTTTAAAGATTTTTTTAAATTTATTTGATAGGCAGAGATCACAAGTAGGCACAGGGGCAGGCGGGGGGTGGTGGTGGTGGGAAGCAGGCTCCCTGCTGAGCAGAGACCCAGACATGGGAATGGATCCCAGGACCCTGAGATCATGACTTGAGCTGAAGGCAGAGACTTAACCCACTGAGCCACCCAGGTGCCCTTCTTCACTTTTTTTATTTTAAAAAAAGTTAAAAAAAAATTATTTTTTAAAAATATTTTTATTTATTTATTTGACAGAGACCACAAGTAGGCAGAGAGGCAGGCAGAGAGAGAGGAGGAAGCAGAGAGCCCGATGTGGGGCTCTATCCCTGGACTCTGGGATCATGACCTGAGCCAAAGGCAGAGGCTTTAACCCACCGAGCCACCCAGGCACTCCTCCACACAGATTTTATATGTATGATAATATATATTATAGATTTTCTATATGTTATATAAATATATATATTATACATGTATTATATTAATATATCATTTTAATTAAGATCTACTGACAGGCGACACACCTATATTGACTTTTCTTTCTTGGGTGCCTGACTTCTCCACATCCATGTCTGGGCAAAGCAAACTAGGACACTCCCCTCCACAATTGCTTATGATAAACACACTTGGTAACCACTGCTGAAGACCATCCATAAAAAACATTCCCATGCTTCCTGTGTGTGTGCAGGTGCCATTCCTGGTGTGGGGCATGGAGAGCTGAGTCAGAACCGGAGCCCTGGGGAAGGAGGAAGTGGGATTTCCGCAGAGGCAGAGAGTACCATTTTAAGACGAGCCCACAGAGGCTTGGGAAAAGAGGGCTGACTAGATGTGCTTCTCCTCCATTATCCTTCTAGGCCCCACTAGGTTGGCAATGAAAGGATTCGTTTTTTAAACCCATAAGCCCTCAAGGACTAGAGAACACAAAAGGAGACAACAGTGAGAACATTTTGGGGAAGAGAAAGCAGGTGGGTTTAAATGGCTCAACAGAACTGAGAAAATCCCATCCTCAGGCAGGTAAGGAGGGGAAAGCCACAGGACAGCCTGATTTATACTCCGGCCCTGGAAAATCCTCTTCTGGAATTTTCCTGTTGCTCAGGAATCAGCGACACCAGGGGCCTTTGAAAGTAAAATCAAAATGAGAGTGGGAGGCGGGTGGAGGAGAGGAGGGTGTGAAATAAAGGAAATAGGCTAAAAAGAAGAAGATTGTTATAAGCTCTCAGCCCCCACCCAATTCTAAGCCACTGGGCACCTACTCGGTTGAGAGTCTGGAGGTCTCGTCTCTGGAGACAATAGAACAGGAGTGTGTTTGGGCTTATGGACCCCAGCATGCTTTAGGGCAGCAGTACTCCATTGAAAGTGGGGTATACCCTGGACCCTAGTAACTACGGCAGCTTCCTGGGGCCACTCTAAGGAATTACCACAAGCTGGGGGGGGGGGTGTCAAAACAGAAACGTATTTGGTCACAGTCCTGGATGTCTGAAATCAAAGTGTCCACAAAGCTATGGCCTTCCAGAGGCTCTAAAAGAGAATCCATTCCCTGTCCCTTCCAGTTTTTGGTGGCTGCTGGCATTCCTTGGCTTGTGGTCCTCTCTCCTGCTCCATCTTCTCATTGTCTTCTCCTCCATGTCTCTGATCTCCCTCTGCCTTTCTCCTGTGAGGAGATAATCCTGGGTAATCCAGGATAATCCAGATAATCCAGGATTATCTCCTCATCTCAAGAGCCTTAATTTAGTTGCAAAGATAGAGAGCATTCCCAGGTCCCAGGGATCTGACATGGATATATCTTTGTGGGCCATTTTCTGGCCTATATGCTGGGAATACCCTATTCTAGGCTTTCCGTACACCTGCAGGGCTGACCCCATCACTCACCTCCAGAGGAGCCAGGCCAATTGGATATAGTGTCCCTACCCACATGGCTCTAGAACCAGGCACTCATTCAGTTACAGGCAGGAAACTGGACAGTCTTCTCCAGCAAATCTGACCAGACTCAGAAGAATCACCTAAAAACATCAGGGATCCCTAAAAAAACTCACAGTCTTAGCTCAAAGTCAACAGCCCCCTTTGCAACATACCCGATAATCAGCTTCTTTGTTCCCTGAACTTAAACATGAAATATCAGGCACCTGAGGATATCCTCTTATGTGAAATTTTTAAACAAAAACAAATAGAGAAAAGTAACTGGAGGAAACAGAAAGAATGCAAGAAGGAAACAAACAAACAATTTTTCAGAGCACAACCCTGAAGGAAGAACAAGATGCTATAAAAAAGAATTATTTGGGGGCACCTGGGTGGCTCAGTGGGTTAAGCCGCTGCCTTCGGCTCAGGTCATGATCTCAGGGTCCTGAGATCGGGTCCCGCATCGGGCTCCCTTCTCGGCAGGGAGCCTGCTTCCCTCTCTCTCTCTCTCTGCCTGCCTCTCTGTCTACTGTGATCTCTCTCTGTCGAATAAATAAATAAATAAAATTAAAAAAAAAAAAAAGAAATATTTTGAGAACAAGGAGGGGCTCTTAGGAATTAAAAGCATGACAGTAGAAATTTTAAAAATTTAATATAAGGGTTGGAAGATAAATTTGAGGGTTTGTCTCAGAAAGTAGGACAAAAAGATAAAGATAGAAAATAGGAGAGAAAGGATAAGATGTTTAGGGGACCAGCCTAAAAAAAATCTCACAGCTGCAAAACAGGCATTTTATCAAGAAAGAAGAGAAACAGAAGAGGAGAAATTTTGGATAAAATAACTCACAAAAATTCTTCAGAACTAAAGGACATGAGTTTTCGGACCAAAAGAGTTTACCCAGGGCCCAGCATGTTGGATAAAAATAAATGCATAGCAAGAACATCATTATGAAGTTTCAAAATACCAAGAACAAAATTCCAGAAGGGGAGGGGGAAATAAGTCACATGTAAAGAATTGAGAGGGGAACAATTTTGAACTTCTTGACCAAAACTTGGAGGCAAGAAAATGTTGGAGTAATACTTTCAAAATTCTGAAGGAAAAGGATTTCCAACCTAGAATTCCATACCCAGCCAAACAATCATCAAGGGCGCATATAGAATAAACACATTTTCGGACGTGGAAAGTCACCAAATTTCTGTTTCTCAACCCCCTTTCTCAGGGAGCTGCAGAAGGCTGTGCTACCAAGAGGGGGATCAGACGAGGAAGAATAAGACTCATGACCCAGAAAATGGGAGCCCAGCACAAGAGAGAAACAAATGGCATCCCCAGAAAGTGATGAAGGGAAATCCCAGATGACAGCTGGGAACCACAGGGTCCCAGTCCAGGTACCAGCAGATCTGAAGGTTCCAGAAATATCTCTTCCAGAAGATAAATGGATAGACTTTCTGATGCCTTGGAAGGTGTTGAGAGGATATTTGGACCCTGGCAAAAAGTTCAGAGTTGGACTGATAACAAATACTGAGAAAATTAGGTTGGCTTGGGGGGGGAGGTAGGGAATAAGACAATTATTAACTCAAGGAAAAATAAAAAGCTGTGCAGGAAAGTAAAGGACATCCTAGTTTACTGTGGAGCTTAGCTGTGAATGGCATTTACATAGTCACAATTATGTAAATAGTGAATATTGATCTCACCAAAATTACCATACACCCATCTTGAGAGGATGGAGGGATGGGAAGGGTGTGCCTATCTGCTGGGACCAAGTGTGGGGAGCGGAAGACAGAAGAACCCTCACATCCTACAGTGGGAAAGCAGATTATCTTGAAAACTGAAAAAAAAAAAAAAAATAGAAGCGGAAATAGAATCATGCTATTGAGAGATATGGAATTAAACATCAAAAAGTCGGCTAAAGTGCTTGAAGTGGTTGTCTTTGGGGAGGGGGAAATGACCATAGGTTGCCAAGTGAAGATTTCTGTTTTTAGCAAATATGACTCTTCGATTTATGTGACCATGTAATCTTGATACAAATAAAATCTGAAGCCAAAAAATAAAAAAAGAACAGGAGTAATATATATTAAAATGTTGTTTTGATAATGGTTGTCTCTGAATTGTGGATCATGGGTATGTTTTTCTCCTTTTGCTTGTTTGTTATTTTTTAACAGTTTTGTTCTGCAAATGACATACAGTGTGAAAAAAATAGGAGAGAAAAGAAGATATTTTTAAAAGGGAGAAGGAAAAAAGGCATGCCCGGGGGCAGCCTGGAAACAAGTGTTTCCATCTGTCACCGGGTCGCAAAGTGGGGACAGTTGGAAGGATAAAGGAGTGAAGGGGTGAGGGGCGGGAGAGGGAGGAAGAATTGACAGAGCTTGGTGACTCATAGAAGAAGGAGGTGAGGCAGTGTCAAAGACAGAAGTATCAAATAACCATGGCCTTGACTTCTTGTTTTTAAATAAATATGACAAGCTGGCATGAGGCTAATTTATGAGAGCTGACTGGCAGTTCCTGAGTGCTTCCAGTCTCGGGCACAGTGTCAAAGGGCTTTGCTTATGTTTTCTGCCTTTATTCTCACTTGCCTGCTATCTACTTTATGTGGCCGTCCAAGCCGTCCTTTTGAAGCATTTATCAGATCAAGTTGCTCTACTGCTCAAACCATTCCATGGCTCCTCATTTCACTGAGCACAAAAGCCAAACTCCTCTTAGTGGTCTGCAGGGCCTGGTTTGGGCTGCTTCCTGCCCCTTGTGGGAGTCTCTGACCCCCTCCTGTACCTTTTCCACCGCACCCAACTCACTGCACTCCAGCTCCATTTGCCTATCTGCTCCTCGAACATGCCAAACTTGTCCCCACCTCAGGACCTTTGCACATACTGATCCTTCACCTACCTTCTTCCAGATATTTTTATAACTGTCTCCCAGTCATAATTCAGGATGTGTCACCACTGTCACTCCCTCAGAGAGGCCACCCTGACCCCTTGCTCCAACCAGTTATTATCTCTTCCAACCTTTTACTCACTTGACCTCATTGTACATGTCAGTCTGTATCATATAAGCTGTTTCTCCCTCTATTTTTTAATGTTTTAAAAGTTATTGAGATGTAATTGACATAGCATAAACTTAAGCATTTACAAGGCTACAATTCAATGGCATTTAGTATATTTGTTATGTTGTGTGGCTGTCAAGGTTATCTGATTCTCAAACATTTCCACCACCCCGACAAGAAAGTCCAAGTCCGTTGGCAGTCATTCTCTCTCATCCATCCCTTGGCAAGTGCTAATCTACTTTCTGCCTCTAAAGACTTGCCTGTCTGGACATTCCATAGAAATGGAATCCTCTAGGGGCGCCTGGGTGGCTCAGTGGATTAAGCTGCTGCCTTTGGCTCAGGTCATGATCTCAGTGTCCTGGGATCGAGCCCCGCATCGGGCTCTTTGCTCAGCGGGAGCCTGCTTCCTCCTCTCTCTCTGCCTGACTCTCCGCCTACTTGTGATCTTTCTCTCTGTCAAATAAATTAATAAAATCTTTAAAAAAAAAAAAAAGAAATGGAATCCTCTATATGGCATTTTGTGTCCGGCTTCTTTCTTTTTTTTTTTTTTTTTAAGATTTTATTTATTTATTTGAAAGACAGAGATCACAAGTGGGCAGAGAGGCAGGCAGAGAGAGAGAGAGAGGGAAGCAGGCTTCCCGCGGAGCAGGGAGCCCAGTGCGGGGCTCGATCCCAGGACCCTGAGATCATGACCCGAGCCGAAGGCAGCAGCCCAAACCACTGAGCCACCCAGGCGCCCCGCGGCTTCTTTCTCTTAGCAAAATATTCTGTTTCTTTTTAAAAACGTTCTTCCTTATTCATCCCCATTTAACTCTCATGAGCTCCAGTACCTAGAATAGTGCCCAGCATAAATCATTAAATATGGATTAAGCATCTTTTATGTGCTGTACACAGAGATGCACAAAAAATCCTCTCTAGGAAAACCTTCTCTAACCTCTGTTCTCACCCCAGTCATCTTCAAGTCTCCCCTTGCACATCCCCAGGGTGGATGATGGGTTAAGGGTTAGTGGGTGGTTTAGGGACGTCTACCCTTTCTTGGTTCAGGAGACATGGTCGAGCTCTTCTAGAAAGCTGTGCTTCGCATCAGCACAGTAATTCCCACCAAAACTGAAACAAAAGAAAAATCCCGCCGAGTACCTGTTTCTAAGGGGGTTCCCTGTCTTTTTCGTTATTACTCAAGACAAATCTGTGGGTCAGTTAAGATATTCACCCCCTTTTTTTTTTTAAGATTTTATTTATTTATTTGACAGAGATCACAAGTAGGCAGAGAGGCTGGCAGAGAGAGGGGGGAGGCAGGCTCCCTGCCCAGCAGAGAGCCTGATGCGGGGCTTGATGAGGGGCTCGATCCCAGGACAACAGGGATCATGACCTGAGCCAAAGGCAGAGTCTCTAACCTGCTAAGCCACCCAGATGCCCCAAGAAACTCACCTTAAGTAAAAAATGGAAGGAACCACAGGACAGGAAGCGTAGGATGGCTCTAGTCCCAGGGAGAAGAGCCTCCACCAACAGCAAGGGAAGAAACTGGGACCTCAGGGAACCAAACCCTGCCAACAGCCTGAGGGAATCTGGAAGCAGATTCTTCCCAGAGCTTCTTGAAGAGGAAGCAGATAGGCTGCCATCTTGATCTCAGCCTGTGAGACTCAGGGCATAAAACACAGCAGAGCCTGCGCGGGCTTTGGACCTAAGAACTCTGAGCGGGATGTTGTTAGAGGAAAAAATTTGCCTTGAACTTTCAGTCCCCAGCTGAAGGCAGGCTTGCTTTGAGGACCCCAGGGCTGGCTGGTTCTGCTGAGCCAATGGATAGACAGAGAGGTCCATTAGCATAGGAGTTAAGAATCCAGACAGTACAGGGGTGCCTGGGTGGCTCAGTGGGTTAAGCCTCTGCCTTCAGCTCAGGTCATGGTCTCAGGGTCCTGGGATCGAGCCCCGCATCGGGCTCTCTGGTCGGCAGGGAGCCTGCTTCCCTTCCTCTCAGTCTCTGCTTGCCTCTCTGCCTACTTGTGATCTCTGTCTGTCAAATAAATAAATTAAATTAAATTAAAAAGAGAATACAGACAGTGCAGCTGAATTTCCAGGCTTCAAATCCCAGCACTTAGACCTATGATCTCCTTTTATCATCTTAGGGAAGTTATCCCCCAGTGCCTCAGTAAGTATTTCAGGATATTCTTTTTGGATCAAATGAGCTCATATTCGTGAAATGCTTAGACCGTGCCGAGCATATGATAAGCACTTTATGGATGTTTTGCAAATAGAAGTAGCCCTCCCCAAACCAATGTATGTATTCATAATAGGTGACTGCTTCCAAGTGGTACTGAACCCCTTTATTGCTTCTTTTTTTATTAGAAATACTGGTTGTGAGGTGCCTGGGCAGCTCATCAGTTAAGCCTCTTGATTTCAGCTTGGGTCATGTTCTCAGGGTCATGAGATGGAGCCCACGTCAGGCTCCTTGCTCAGCAGGGAACCTGCTTGAAGAGTCTCTCTCTCCCTCTCCCTTTGCCCCTCCCCCTGCTCGCACACTCTCTCGCTCTCTCAAAATAAATAAACCTTTTAGGGGCACCTGGGTGGCTCAGTTGGTTGGGCCTCTGCCTTCGGCTTGGGTCATGATCTCAGGGTCCTGGGATCGAGCCCTGCATTGGGCTCTCTTCTCAGCAGGGAGCCTGCTTCCTCACCCCTCTGCCTGCCTACTTGTGATCTTTCTCTCTCTCTCTCTCTGTCAAATAAATAAAAAGATTTTTTAAAAAAGAAAAAAAAATAAACCTTTTGAAAAAAGAAAAAGAAAGAAATACTGATTGTAGTGACATCTACCCACAGTTTTCTCACCTCATTTGAAAACCAAAAGGGAAATTCTTCTCTATTTCTCGATAAGGGAAAGTTAGAAAAATCCCATTTATCTACAGAAGAACAAATGCAGATATGGAAAAGGGTGACTCATATCACCAGTGATGATGTTGAAAGAAGCCTGCCCTCGGCCTTGACCATGTAATGGAGTAGTTAGGTTCACAGGCCTTGAAGCTGGCCCCCAGTGTGGTCACCTACAGCTGTTTGAACTTAGTTATATATCTGTGTTTCGGTTTCCTCATCTGTAAAATGGTGTTAATCATAGGACTTATCAATAAACTTTAGTGATTACTGTTGAATAAAAAAATGGCACAAATTCACTTTAATGTTTAAATATATGTTGATGAATTGAAAAAAAATCTATGTTCTAAAAGTATGCCTGTTCATCACTTTCCATGCTTTTCTGTGTTGTCTGAAATTTGCAAAATAATAGCAATCCCATACTACTTTTGTAATGAGAAAAACTTTTTTATTTTTATTTTTTAAAGATTTTATTTATTTATTTGGCAGAGAGAGACCCAGTGAGAGAGGGAACACAAGCAGGGGGAGTGGGAGAGGGAGAAGCAGGGTTCCTGCCGAGCAGGGACCCTGATGCGGGGCTTGGTCCCAGGACCCTGAGATCATGACCTGAGCTGAAGGCAGAGGCTTAACCCACTGAGCCACCCAGGTGCCCCTAGAAAAACTCTTTAAAATTAATTCCATTTGTGAGTGGAAGGCTTTATAAACAACTCTGACCTCTAGTGCTGAGGTGATCACTGAATTATTTGTTTGTCCTTGCCTTTGTGTGCTTGAGGACTGTTTCTGCCTGGGAAATTCTTGCTAGAACGTGAAGTCACCCATGTCTGCTCACATCCTCTCTCTGTGAATCAGGATGGTTCTGTTAAAGGCTGGGAGGGTTCTCTTTCCTCATGCCCTACTCTGTATCGCAGGAGGGGAGGTACTAACCCACCCAACCCTGGTGCGTTTGGCTTGCTTTCTTTCCCCTTCCACCCTCCCTTCCTTTCTTCCCTCCTCCCTGTCTCCCTCCCTTCTTTCTTTTTGAAGATTTTATTTATTTATTTATTTATTTATTTGTTTGAGAGAGAGACAGAGAGAGGATGAGTGGGGTGAAGGGCACAGGGAAAGGGAGAAGCAGACTCCCCTGGGAGCCAGAGTCCAACCTGGACTTGACCCGGAGCTTGTCTCCAGGACCCTGAGATCATGACCTGGGTTGAAGTCAGATGTTTAACCCAACTAAGCCACCCAGGTGCCCCCATTTGGATTTTTATTTCATTCACAGTTATTCAACAGGGCTTGGGAAAACAAACATGGCCCAACCAATTAATAGAATTCCATGTATTTGAATCAAAGATCGAGGCAGATCCATATCTGTTACGCTGAAAAGATGTTTGTGATCATACTGCTCAGCTAAACGAACCAACTACAGAATATGTATTCAACCAATAGGTATTGAATACTTAGCCACTCTGTTCAAGGCACTGGGGACATGGCAATGGTAAGCGAAGTCCCTGCCCTCACAGGGCTGACATTCTGCAAGAAGAGAAAGACGGTGCACAAGTAAACAAAATAAATCAATTTGGGTAATGAAAAATGCCGTGACGCAAGAAAGCAGGATGAAGGTGGAGCTACTTAGATGGGGTGATCATGGAAGTCCTCTCTGAGGAGGTGGCAAATGTACGGTGTGATTCCATCTTTGTAAAAATATTCCTCTATGTGTGTGCATATGTCTGTTTCTTAAAGCATACCATAAAAAAAAAAAAAGTCTGGAGGGATACTCACCAGACTGTTTGTACTTTTAACTCTAGTTACTTCTAAAGTTCTATTCTATGCATTGGCTTGAACAAATTCTCAGGATACCAAGCTGATTTGGGCAGGCATGTTGCTACCCTCAGAGAACTACCTCTTCTTTGATTCTCCAACTTAACAGGGCTGGGCTGCGCTCTGAACTCATCATCGCCGGTAACAGAACCTCAAACTAGTTTAAAGGAGAAGTGGTATAACTAATTCAGGCATGGTTGGATCCAGGAGTTCTAGAGTATAAACAGGCCTCTGCCTCTCTCATCTCCCACCTCTGCTTCCCCTTCTGTTGGTTTCACTCTCAGGCAGGCTTTTTCCAAGAGGTGACCAAGAGTCTCCAGCAGCTCCTAGCTTCTGTTCTAGCTCAGCAATCCTAGAGACAAAAGAGAGCACCCTTTGCTTCCTTGGCAAGACCAGCAAAATTCTGGAGCTGCCTATCATTCATTTTATAAAGATTTTATTTATTTATTTCAGATCGAGCGAGATGGAGGAAGGAGAGTGCACAAGAGAGCATAGCCCGGGGAGTGACAGAGGAAGAGGGAGAAGCAGGCTCTCCACTAAGCAGGGAGCCCAAGGCTGGGCTCCATCCAAGGACCCTGGGATCATCACCAGATCGGAAGACAGGCACTTAAGGGACTGAGCCACCCAAGTGCCCCTCATTGACACATTTTGGATCACATGTGTTCCTTAAACCAATCACATTGGCCTTGTTGGGGGCGGGGGCGTGCAGGAATTCAGGTGAGAGTAATGCGTCCATTCCTGCAGTCAGAAGGAATAGTGTCCCTCACTTGGACCACATCTACTGCAAGGGAAAGGTCATCCAAATTGCTACTGGGAAGGCAAAAAACAAATAAGCCCCCCCCCCCCAACCAAACAACAATAGCTACAAAAACCCTAGCACAGATTGAGCACTATTTGGCACACAGTAATGGCACGGCATAGGAGCGCTTATCATCTCCATTTTACGTAGTAGAATCGAAGGTCAGCAACTTTTTTAAGGCCACACTGCTAAGAAGTGGAGAAACTCTTTAACTGAAATCTATCTGATGCCAAAGTCCCCAAAAGATGATGATAATGTTGATAATTACAGTAATAAGTGCTGTTTATTGAATATCCAGTGTGTGCCAAGCTTTGCAAGCATGATCTCATTTCATTCCCTCTGCCACACTTTGAGGTTTGGGGGGACTGTACAGGTCACTCCTTGACATCCATTCCAGCCTGGGACCATTTAGTTTGAGCCAATCATAGAATTGCATCCTTTTGCCAGAGATTGGTTAAAAAATGGGCATGTGACCCAAATCTGGCCAATGAGAAGTGAGGAGACGTCTGCCTGGAAAAGTTCTTCCTCATTCCTCCAGCAAAGGGGCTGGAAAGGAATGTTTTTTGCAGCTGAACATGAAAGCACGTGCCTGCGACCCTGACAGCCCTTAGCAAGTCATCCTGTGATCACGAGGAGGACCAGTCTTAGGGTGAAACCAACACGGGTCAGCAGAACAGAGAGGTGGAAAGGACCGAACTCCTTGATCATAGCTTTAGGCTGTGGGATCTTTCACTATCTTGCAGTTGACTTAAACTAGGGATTCTGTAAGAGGGGGAGGGGAGCGGGGTAACCTGTTCTGGCTGGTACACTTTGAATTTTATTAGCTTCTTCTTTCTGGCCAAAGGCATTCTAATAGGCCCAGTAGGGATTTTTAAAATCTTTATTTCACAGATGGGGAAACTGAGGCTCAGAGAGATCAAGTGGGCCCCGGAGGTAACAGCACGAGCAGGCTCTGAGCTAGGGTTTGTCTGGTTCCAAACTCATCACACAGTAGTTTCCCAAATAGTAGTAGCTTTCCTTTTGCTAGATGCTTTTTAAGCACCATAACACTGAATCCTCATAATTACCTTGCAAAATAAGTGCTTTCATTATCGCTATTTTACGGATCAGAAACATCTGTAGGAGCAGGGAGGCTGTTTAGCAGATGGGCTTTTGGATCTGAAGCTTTACTTTTATGTTTATGATTCAGAGCCAAGGACAGACAATGGTCAGGTGGAAGGGGAGGAGGGCGGGAGCAGGGAGTAAGGAAATCCTGGAGGTTGCAAAATGCTAGGATCTTATTACAGTCCTGCTAAAGTGTTGAGCCAGGAGGACTGGAAAAAATAGAGCCTCAGAAACTCATTTGTCCTCTCTCAGGATTGGCTCTTAAATTTAAATTTGAATAAAAAAATACATGCCGGGAATACATCACCATTTCAGAAAAAAAAGAAAATATAGGCACATAATAAGATAACAAAATTCAAAAATCTTACCCATACTCCAGCTGTGTAATTATTGGCAATTATGTTCAATCTCTTCCTACCTCTGTTTTCTCTAAACAGGATAGTCAGGAAAGCCTCTCTGAGGAGGTGGCATTTGAGCTGAGGCCTGAAGGATGGGATGGAATGGCCTTGGAAAGAGTGTTCCAGGCAGAGGGAATAGCATGTGCAAAGGCCCTGAGGTGGGAGTGATGTTCGCTGACTGAAGGGACAGGAAAATGGCCCATGGGGTTTACAAGAAACAAGGAGAGGAGATCAGGGAGATAAACTGGAGTTGGATCACGGAGGAGAAAAGGAGTTTGGGGCCAGGGAACTGCTCATGTGTCCAGCAGGCAGATGATGGGCCAATAATATAAGCAGAAGTATTATTAATCACCACCAGGCTTCTAGGAGGAGACATCTCTAAACTGGACTAAACTCTGCCAGTTTAGTCCAGTACATTTTACCAAGCACCTACCCTGTGCCAGGCTCTGCCTGGAGTTCTGGACTCCAGGAGCATCTGCTTTGAAGATTAGAATCAGAGGCAGCCAAAGCTTAAAAAAAAAAAAAGACATTTTTCTCCAAAGAGGACACCTGACCAGCCAACAAATGCATGGAAAGATCCTCCAGGTCTTGCCAAAGTAGACAATGAAAGTTCAAATGTGTATTGATGTTTCACAGCCAGAGACAACAATTTGAAAATCAGAAAGTACCAAATGATAGAAGAGTGGTTAACAGTCTCTCTGGCTTCGTATCACGCTCTGCCGTTCCTAGCTGAGTGATTTGGGGTAGTTACTCTACCTCTCTGTGCCTCTATTTCTCTGTCTAGCAAATGGAAATGATCGTTGTTTTTACCTCAAAGTTTCTTGGGAGGCTCCCCTGAGTTATTTTATGTTAAATGTTGAGAAAGTCTCTGGCACGTAATTGGTGCCGTTTGTGATGGTGGTGTGTTGTTACTGGTGAGGAAGTGGAGAAGTAGGAACTCTCCTGAACAGTGCTTTGGCAAATTGAAATTCTTGTGCTCTGTGGCCAGCCATCCCACTTCCACAGGTCCACCCTACAGAAGTTCTAGCACGAGTGAAGATGAGTGTGGACGCTTCACCCATAATAGGCCCAAACTAGAATCAACTGGGTAGGCCTCAGTGGGGAAACGAACAGTGACATACGGCCATAAAGAGATTCCAGTGAGCAGTAAAAATGAATAATCTAGATCAAAATAGGTCTTTATAATGTTGAATGAGAAAAGAAACTTCCAGAGGCAAACTCTTGAAAGATGTAACAACTGGCACGATCCAGGCACCACCCAGTTAGAGCTGACCATGTGGATCCCGAGGGGCAGCTTGTGGTTCCCGTTGCTCCTCGGATAGAGACGTGGCTTCTCGGTCCTCACCGGCCCTCACCGGCCCTCCCATCCCTGTCCGTCATTCTGTTGCTTCTCTGCTGTGTGACCTCAGGCAAGTTGATTAATCTCTCTGGGCTTCAGCTTTTTCATGTGGACGAAGAGAATAACCACTGAAACAGCTAACATATACGTGGTTTCCCACGTGCCAGACATTCAGTATAATCCTCATAATGACCCTTTGTGGTAAGTTCTGTTATCGCCCCCGTTGTGCATATGTGGAAATTGAGGCATAGACAGGGGTCTGAGAAACTTGCTCTTGTTCTACAGAACCTGATTTATGGGACTGTAGCAAATAGATGCTAAGTGATACGTGTTAAGAGCTTGGGAAAAGGTCTGTCACTGTAAAAGCATTCAATAAATGTTATCAGTTGTTATGATGTCACTGCCCTGCTCATATGTCTTTAGTGGGTCACCACTGCCCTTAGGAGACATGGACTGCAAGGCCAGGGACTGTTCCCTTCTCACCCTTTGACCTCCTTTTCCCTGTTTCCCCTTGTTCTCTGTCCTCCAGTGATCTGGCATTCTCCCAACTCCTCCCGCAACCCTCACACTCCCTGCCACTGGGCCTTTGCACATGATATAATCCCATGCCTGAAATGCTGTTCCCCCCTCCTCTTCTTTTACCTGGTTAGCCTCTAAACCTCTTCACAAGTCATGTACAATGACACTTCTTTCAGGAGGCCCTGCTGGAATGGGTTGAGTTTTCCTGGTCTACATTCTCATAATTTCTCAGATTTCCCTTGAGTAATGCTTACCCCTCCTGGAATTACTTCATGAATGTTGGCCTCCCCCTGCCAACTGTGAGCTCTTGGAAAGCAGAGAGCTTTTCTGACTTTATCATTGTTGTGAGCCTGGCACCAGAGTGACAGACCTGCCTCTCCTACTCTATCCTGGTCCCATTCTAACATGGCTTCTTGTATTATAAAGGTGAGAGAGTGAAAAAACATGTTTCCTAGACATCCTTGCAACAAACAGGAGTGACGTATGCAATCCAGGCTCCCCTGGTGAAGACTTAGAGATAAATACAAGCTGTGGGATGCCAAGTGACTACCTCTTTGGGCAAGCACAGTGGTCGGAGTATCTGGGCCTTCTAGGGAGTAGTGTGTGTGTGTGTGGGGTGTCCCATCAGCCAACCCCTAGCCCCCTAAGTCCTAAGCTGAGGTGGGAGCAGCAGTAGCGACAGTGATGGTGGGTCCTCTCCTGGCTCTGGTGCTTTTACCCATGCTGTTTATGGTTAACATCTATGGTACTACCTGAACCCTTTAGTTAGTCCCTTTCTGTGTAAGCTGGCTCTAATTGTTTCTATTGTCTTCAATTCAAAATGCCTGGCCCAAGCACTCAATAAATATTTGTTGGGTGGATGGGTGGATGGATGGATGGTGACCTCTTCCTGTTCCCATTGCTTTTATCCCCAGAGGCAACGTCCCAGGCCCTGGATGCGTTCTGTTCCTAGAAAGGTCAGGGACAGGAAGATGACTAGAATGTCTTATCCTGCCAGTGATAAGACAGAATAGCGAGGTCTTAGAGATGAAAGAGAGCCTGGAGAGGGAGCTGGGCCTTCACCCGGGGTGGGCGGGGAGCTGGCCGGAGCCAGGGAATGCACGAGCTCAGGGAAAGGCTAAAGTGAGAAGGAGGAAAGGGAACAGGGGTGGGGGGGGGGGGTCACTGAGTGGTCCCAGGGCCGCCTGGGGACGTTTCTTTTCCCAGCATCCTTTCTGTTCTGCTTTGTACACCAGTAGGCCAGTGCTTGTGCTGCCTATCAGCTGAAAAGCAGGTTGGAAAAATATAGTTAGGAGGCATATGTGTTCAAAGAACGCTTGAACTGTGTGTCAGCCAGAGAGCTTCTGGCTGCGAGTGACAGAAAGCTGATCTTAGGAAGTGCTTCAGTTTGGTTTCCACAGATGCAGATCTGAGACAAGGGGGTGTGTGCAGGGAATTTATTTAAGAGATGATGGCAGGCGGGATCCCTGGGGGCGGGGGGAGCAGGAAGTGAGATGGGACACAGGAAGAAGAAATATGAAGGAAGTTACTGAGCAGGTGGTCCCTCTGGGCAACCCCACTGTAGGAGTCCAGGACTTGGAGGGGAACAGTCCTCAGGATCAGCCACCTAAGACTCAAGGAAGTTCAGGTCTTTTTCCAGCAAATTCTGTCATTCATTGGTTAAGGCTGTTTCCAGGGAAAGGGGAGCCCCCAACATTCTCCCCCTTTTTGTGCTAAGCACCTGTGGGAACAAAGGCCTCCAAGAGGCGCCATTAGGCTGTGGAGCATCACAATGATGAGTGTCAAGGGGATACGAGGCTGAGGCCAAGGCCCAACACCGTCTGACAGGGTGACGCTCGCCAGACAGAGCCATGTGGGCTCAGGGGAAATAGCATGTCCAAGGCTACATGGGCTTCAGGTACGGCTGGCTAAATCAGGGGCTTCCTCGGGGTTCCTCGGAGTTCTCTCACTCTCTCACTAGTGGCCACTTGGAGCTTCAGGGCCCCCCCCCCCCACACACACACACTCTTCCAGAACAGCAGAAAGGAAACAGGGCATTGCCAGGGATTCCGAAACCAAGGGCCGGCTCATTGGTCCCCGTGGGGCTCGTGCCCATCCCTGAACCCATCCCTGTGGGCAGCGGGGTTGACCAGCTGGCTTAGGGCACCTGGCCTGCCATGGAGCCAAGCATGGAGTTTGCCCCATGTGCTTCACAGGGACAGGGAATAGAGGAGGGGGGTCCCGGGAAAATCAGGGTGCTGTTACCAGAGATCGGGGACTTGATACTGAGGAGATAATACCACAAGGACAGATGTCGTCCAACCCAACATCACTTGTTCTGACAGCGGCAACCCAGATTCTTTTTTTTTTTTTAATTAATTTATTAGAGAGAGAGAGATAGAGTGCACACAAGTAGGGGAAGTGGCAGAAGCAGAGGGAGAAGCAGACTCCCTGTAGAGCAGAGAGCCCGACCCAGGGCTTGATCCCAGGACCCTGAGATCATGACCTGAACCAAAGGCAGACGCTTAACTGCTTAACAGACTGAACCACCCAGGCGTCCCAACCCCGTTTCTGTCTCAACCCATCTTTCCTCTAGAAGCCAGTAAACAGCCTCCGTTTAACCGACACAAGCCCTTTAGTACCCTTCTTTCCCAGGTCCTCGCTCAAGTCATGCCTTCTGTGACCCTAACCCATAGGTCCCTGCTTTTGAGAAACAGCTAAGCCCTCATTCCCCAAGAAGAGATACTGAAAGGTTAATTTAAAAAAAAAAAAATGATGTAATGCAGGGGTTGGCGAACTTTTCTGTAAAGAGCCAAATAGTAAATATTTTCAGGCTTTGCAGACTCCATGTAAAGCATTTGTTGCATACTCCTCTCCTCCTCCTCTCTTCAACCCTTTGAATATGTGACAACTATCCTTAGCTAGAAGGGCCCGAAGGCTGCCATTTGCCAACTACAGGTGTAGCCCAAGGACATGGGACTCGAACTCCGAGTTTCAGAGGATGGGCTCTGGCGCTTCTGAGCTGTGTGGTCGAAGGCATCTATTAAGCCCCTCAACTATTAAAGTTTTGTTTGTTTGTTGTTTGTTTGTTTGTTTTTGACAGACAAGAGATCACAAGTAGGCAGAGAGGCAGGCAGAGGGAGAGGAAGGGAAGCAGGCTCCCTGCTGAGCAGAGAGCCCGATGCGGGACTCGATCCCAGGACCCTGGGATCATGATCTGAGCCAAAGGCAGAGGCTTCAACCCACTGAGCCTCCCAGGTAACCCAAGCCCCTGTCTCACGAGGCCATACTTCTGTCTCACGAGGCCGACCCAAGAAATAAAGATTATGAACCGAATGTGTTATATATTAGGGCTACAAACCAGGAACCCAAAGTAACTATGACTAAACGAGGGAAAATATTTTTGTCTTCTTAAAAATGGAGATAAAATTCACGTAACATACAAGTCACCATTTTAGCCACTTACAAATAGACAATCCAACGAAGAGAGATTTTTTTAATTTCATTTTTTAATCTTTCTTGGAACTATGTGAGTGTCCATGCTCCGGGGCCAGGACGGCTCCCTCACTCTACGGCTGTCGTTTCAGCCAGAGGGAAGGGGGACAGTGGAGGCAAGAGCCCTGCCCGGTCCTCGGGAAGCACAGGACCCAGACGTTGGTCCTTTGGATGTGTGGGAGCAGGGCTTTCCGTTGGCTGTCATTTAGTCTAAACGGCGCTCCACCTCACTGCAGAGAAGGGTGGGACATGTGGTGAAGCCCCAGAAAGTTGTGGGTTCCGCTAAAAATCATTTCTTCTCTTAACAGTAAAGAGAAGGCAGGAACATGTATGGGGAGGGGGTCATTCGTAATCTTGACTCAAAGCATCTGACTCAGAGAAGCTCTGCAAAAGATACCTGCTATTGCTTTATTTATTAATTTATTTTTAAGATATTTTATTTATTTATTCGACACAGAGAGATCACAAGTAGGCAGAAAGGCAGGCAGAGAGAGAGAGAGAGAGGAGGAAGCAGGCTCCCTGCCGAGCAGAGAGCCCGATGCGGGACTTGATCCAAGGACCCTGAGATCATGACCCAAGCCGAAGGCAGAGGCTTAACCCACTGAGCCACCCAGGCACCCTGTTGTTTTATTTTTACTTTATTTTATTTTATTTTATTGAGAGAGACAACATGGGCAAGCGGGGGAGGGGCAGAAGGAGAGACAGAATCCCAAGCAGACTCCCTGCTCAGATGGAGCTGATGCGGGGCTCGATCCCAGGACGCCGAGATCACAACCTGAGCCTTAATCAAGAGTCAGACGCTTAACCAATTGAGTCACCCAGGTGCCGCCTCAGTAGGTATATTTGAAAGATGCCCATAAATGCTGGATGCTGACACCACCCTGCACTGGACTTTGGGATCAATACAGTAAAGTTTAAATTTTTATTGTCATGCCTTCCTAGGCTGTGCAACCTTGGATAAGTTACTTAACCTCGCTGAATTCTGCCTTCATCATCTGTCAAGCAGGGATAAGGGTATATTCCTCATTCAGAGTTTGGGAAAAATCAAATAAAGCTCAAACACAATGTTCAGCTCAAAGAGAGAGTTCAGTAAAGGGTCATTTTATCAATAAGAAATGTGTATGGTGGGTAAGAGAATGACTCGGAGATCAGACAGACCTGTGTTCCAATGCAGACTCTCTGCTTCCCAGCGGAACACATTATTTAAGCTCTCTGTGCCTTAGTCCTCTCATCTGTGACATGGAAGCGTTAACAACTGCAGCCCGCGGGATGGTTTTGAGGCTCCAAGAAATGGCTGGTGCCTAGAAACCAGCCTCTCAGAGTTACTCAGTTCTCATTCCCACTTGGAGCTTGTGGAGGAAGAGGGGAGATCGAAATTTTGGCCATTGCTGCAAACATGTCGTGTGAAGAAGTAATAAACAAAAGACTGAGGGCCATATGATGCCATTATATGAAGTGCAAAAACAGGCAAAAGTAATCATCAGTGTTGGAAATCAGGGTCAGTGTCACTGTTGAGGGTGGTGGTAGAGACTGGAAAAGGTCTTCTAAGGGATTGGGAATGTTCTGATCCTGGTCTAGGGGCGTTGCCTTTGTGAAAATACTGAGCTGTCACTTAAGTGTGCGTTTTTCTGTACGTATGTTACATTTCAATAAGTTTCCTCCAAAAAATATCTGTGGTCTATTGGAATCCGTTACTGGTCGAGGGGCCAAGGGGCACAGGTGGGAGCATTGAGCCTTGCCAGCCACTGAAGTTTCTGTTTTGACCCGAGGTACCGGCATCAGCTTCCCTAAATGCTCCACCCCTGGAGCCTCTGGCCACAAAATTCCCCTTCACCCTGTGATGTGTTCTGATTACCATATCCAGGGCCAGTCCGGTGCCAACCAGCCTGAATGCCCCTGTTATCAGCTCCTGGACTGCAGGACAGACTTGTTTCAGCAGGGAAATTTCAGTAAGTCACTGTGAACAGTAGCCTCTGATCTCACAAGTGGGATTCTCACTCTTCATTCCTCCTTTCGTGAATTCAAACGCTTTTTGGGTGCCCACCCTGCGTGTAGCTCTAGCAAGTTTGTGTTTGGTACAAAGATGCTTTATTCATTCATCTGTTTATTCGTGCAATACATATTAACTGAGCACCTACCAGGCACAGGGCCAGGTGCTGGGGGTGCCTCTGTATGCAAATAGATGTGGTCCCTGCTCTCTCTGTTAGTGGAGGTTTAGATGGTGACCAGTGTTATGGAGAAAAATTAAACAGAGAAGGGTGTATGGAATGCGAGACACATTCGGGGAGGTTACAGTTTTTGTTCAGGGAATGCCTCCTTGAGGAGGGGACATTTAAGCAACGACTTAAAGAAGGGGAGGACATGCGCCATGTAGGAGAGAACATTCCAGCCAGAGAGGAGAGTGTGGAGCTGAGATCGGAGAAGTTGTAGGACATGTGATCTCTCGGGTCCTCATGGGCTAGGGTGAGGATTTTGGCTTTTCCTCTGAATAAGACAGCAGCCATTAGAGGAATTTGAGCAGGAAAGGGATGTGGCCTGATTCTATCTTAACTTGGGGTTTCAATTTGAGAATAAGTTATTGGGGGGGCAGTTAGACTAGTGACAAAGCTGCTAGAATAATCCCAATGAGAAATGATAGTGGTTTGGCCTGGAATGATATCAGCAAAGAAGTGTTGATTCTGGATGTATTTTTATTTTATTTTATTTTTATTTTAAGAGAGAGGGATGGGGGAGAGGGAGAGAGAGAATCTTTTTTTTTTTAAATAAAGATTTTATTTATTTATTTGACAGACAGAGATAACAAGTAGGCAGAGAGACAGGCAGAGAGAGGAAGGGAATCAGGCTCCCACTGAGCAGTAGCCCGACGCAGGGCCTGATCCCAGGACCCTGGGATCATGACCTGAGCCAAAAGCAGGGACTTTAACCCACTGAGCCACCCAGGTGCCCCTGAGAGAGAGAATCTCAAGCAGGCTCCACACCCAGCATGGAGCCTGATGTGGGACTTGATCTCACAACCTTGAGATCATGACCTGACCAGAAACCAAGAGATCATGACCTGACCAGAAACCAAGAGTTGGACATGTAGCCAACTGAGCCACCCAGGTGCTCTGATTCTGCATGTATTTTAAAGGTGGCACCAAAAAGACAGGTTGGGCTGGATATGGGGGGCGAGGAGGAGTCTAGGATGGTGTACAGATTTTTGGCCTGGGCAAATAGGATGGAAGAGACATGAACTAAGATGAGGCTGGTCGGGTGAGGCAAATGTCAGAATCTGGATTTGGGGTAAGTTCCTTTGGAGATAGCTGCTAGATATCTAAGTGGACATGTGGAAGAGGTAGATGGAAACCTGTTACTGAAGTTCAAGACAGAGGTGTTGGCTGAAGACATACATCTGGGGTGGCAGTGTTGAGATGCTATTTCAAGCCAGGAGTCTGGCTGGGAGAAGCTGTCTGCGGACTGAGCTGGGGAGCACACCCAACAAGGTCAGAGCTGTGGGGTACATTTAGCATGATCAAGGTCAGAGAGATGAGAAGCAAGCAAAGGAGCATGAACAGGAGCAACTGTCACTAAAATTATACAGGCCCATTGGTCTGAAAATAAAAGCTGACCTTGGAATAGATTGTACCCAGATGGGATGCACTCCAAGATACATCTTTACAAGAAAACAAGACAAATGTGTATATTTCTATGATCAGAAAATATGTTTTTTTAAATTTTGTTTATTTATTAATTTGTTTATTTGAGAGAGAGAGCATGTACGAGTGAGGAGAAGGGTAGAGGGACAAGCAGACTTCCCACTGAGCATGGAGCCTAACGCGGAGCTTGATCCCAGGATCCTGAGATCATAATCTGAGCCAAAGTCAGATGCTTAACAACTGAGCCACCCATGTGCCCTCAAAAAAAAAAAATATATATATATATATATATTTATAGATATATTAATATATATATTTATCTTTATATATATAAAGCATTCACTGTTATATATTAGATATATATTAGATATATAGATTATATATTATACATATTTATATATTAATATAAATTTATAAATATATAATATAGAAATATATAATTATTATATATTTCTATATTATATATTTAATAATTATTACTATATATAATTATATATAATAATTATATATAATATATATTATATTATATGTTATATATTATATTATTAATATATATTAATAATATTGTTATATATTAATATTATTATTAATATATATTTATATGTGATATTATATATTATACAATTTATATATATAAATATTATATACATAATATATAAATATATATTTTATATATAATATATATTAATAATATGTATTATTAATACATATTAATACATATTAATATACATAATATATAAATATATATATTTTAAAACCATCACAGACTGATTCAGGCAAAAATTAACAGTGAATGCTTTGGGGCACCTGGGCACCTCAGTTTGGCTCAGGTCATGATCTTGGGGTCCTGGGATCGAGCCCAGCATCAGGCTCCCTGCTCAGCGGGGTTTCTGCTTCTCTATCTGCCCGTCCCCTGGTTCACGCTAGTGCTCTCAATCTCTTGCTTTCTCTCTCTCTCTAATAAAATAAATAAAATCTAAAGTTTTTTTTTTAAGTTAATGTCATAAAAGACAAAAGCTGAGGAATCATTCCAGATTAAAGAAAACTAGAGACATAATAACTAAGTGCAAAACATGGCCTTGAGCTGGATCCTGTCCTAGAGAGAAACAATGATTAAAGGACATTATTGCAACAGTTGACACAGTTGGAATATGTTGTATCAAGGTAAATTTCCTGAATATGGTAACCATGCTTAGTTATATAAAATAAATATAAAATAATATCCTTTTCGTAGGAAGTGTATGCTGAAAATTAAAGGGTAAGTGGCACATGGTGTATATAATCTATTCTCAAATGGTTCAGAAAAATAATTATCTTTTTTAAAGATTTTATTTACTTGAGAGAGAGATAGAATGACGGGGGGGGAGCAGAGGGAGAGGAATAAACAGACTCCGAGCCTAGCACAGAGCCTGTTGTGGGGCTCAACCCCACCACCCTGAGATCATGACCTGTGCTGAAATCAATAATCAGATGCTTAACTGACTGAGCCACCCAGGTGCCCCCAGAAAAATAAACATTAATAATGAATACATATATTCACATGAAAGAGAGGGTGATAAAAACAAACATGGCAAAATATTTTGAAAATTGGTGAGTCTGGATCATAGGGATTTTGCAATTATTAGAATTATTCTTGAACATTTCTACAAATTTGAAACTATTTTGGGACCCACAGTTGTGGTGTGTCTGGAGGAGGGGTAGGTGGGGAAAAGAACAAGAAAGAAGAGAGATTGACTTTTCACCTTTTGTACTTTTTACAGGTATGATCTAGCCCAATAAATAAGTAAAAAGTGAAAAATAACAGAAGTTCATGTATTAGGCACATAGTCTAGGCGTTGTGTGAAGTCACTTACACACGTGAGAGGATTCTCCTTTATTCCTTTTAATCATGCCCATTGCACGGAGGAGGAAACTGAGGCTTAGAGAAGGAGGTGATTGGACCAGAAACAGAAATTAACACAGGTCAGTCTCATTTCAGAGGCCTTAAAATCATTTGGGCAGAATCTTTGCCCTTAAGGAGAGGAGATTTCTCAAAACCTTCTTCATTGTTTAAGAAATAAAAAAGCATGACTTTGGTTCTGCGGATGTGCATTGTCCTCTATGAAGATTATTAATTTGGGATGTAGCTATTTGCCCAATTAGTCATTCAGCAGACATTTATTGAAAATCTTTATTGGGTCCAAAGGCAGGTTTACCATGAGTTACCAGTCCTGGTAGGTACTAGGAGTTATAGAGTGTTCTGGAGTCAACGAAGGGCAGCTAGGGTACTATCAGGAGGCATTTCTAAATAATTGCTCAAAGAGATCTCAGGAAAAGGGGTCCCAACTCACCAAATATCCAATAATGTGAGATGAGCTATTTTTTTCTTTGTCAATAAACACTTTCGTACCTATTTAATATTTACAACTTTGTATTTTTTTTTTCTAAAATTGCATGAACTTCAGAACCCATAACCATCAAGAGTCAGAGAGGGAGCACCGTGAAGCTCTGCTGGGGGAAGTAGAGGCACCGTGGACGGATGGTTCCTGAGCCCGTCACCCAGGGAGACCCAGTGCCCGTCTCTTCCTCTTTCTTCATGGTTTGACTGGTGATTGATATTATTATTATCTGTTTTCTTGCTGTCTCCAAAGTGACATGG
This sequence comes from Mustela lutreola, assembly GCF_030435805.1. Classification (NCBI taxonomy): domain Eukaryota; kingdom Metazoa; phylum Chordata; class Mammalia; order Carnivora; family Mustelidae; genus Mustela; species Mustela lutreola. Next base: position 11,279,790 of record NC_081298.1, read on the forward strand.
GGAATGAGATCGCTCAGCACCACACGTGTGATCATAGTAGATTTTGTAACGACTGCTCATGGTGGGCTAGACATCCCTCCACATACTTCACCAATGGAACAGTCCCATGAGGGACATAGGACTGTTATTGTCACCTGCATAAAGCAGAGGATTGACTTGTGACTTTAAGGCTTTATGGAGATACAATTCACATACGATATAATTCACCCATTTCAAGTGTACGATTCAATGGTTTTTCACATATTCACAGCTGTGCAGCCATCACCCTAAGAATATTTTCATCATCCCAAAGAGAAACCACGTCCCCATGATCAGTCACTCGCTGTTTCCCTTCCACCCCTGACCCCATCCCAGTCCCTGGCACTCACTAATTTACTTTCTGCCTCTATAGATTTGCCCATTCTGAACATTTCATATCCATGGGATCATAGAATATGTGTTTCTTTGGGGCTTTCCTTCACTTTGCCTGTGTTTGGGATCCATCTTGTGTCACAGTTTCATTCCCTTTCGTGGCAGAATAAGACCCCATTGTACAAATAGAACACCTTTTTTTTTTTTTAACCCATTCATCAGTTGCTGAACATTTGGGTTCTTTTTACTTTGGGCTATAATAAATAATGTCACTATAAATCTTCTTGGGCGTGTTTTTGTGTGGACATGTGGTTTCCATTCTTGGGTTTATTCCCGAGAGTGGAATTGCTAGGTGCTATGGTCGGTAATGCTATGTTTAACCTTTGGAGGAAATGCCAGACTGTTTCCCAAAGAGGCTGCACCCTATCCCCTTCCCACACAGCAACAGACTCTTGCCGTGTGACTCACTTTTGCTGTGTGACTCTGGTAAGTTGTGTCAATTCTCTGGGCTTTGGTTTCCCCATTTTTTTTTTTTTTAAAGATTTTATTTATTTATTTGTCAGAGAGAGAGCGAGCGAGAGCGAGCATAGGCAGAGTGGAAGGCAGAGTCAGAGGGAGAAGCAGGCTCCCTGCGGAGCAAGGAGCCCGATGTGGGACTCGATCCCAGGATGCTGGGATCATGACCTGAGCCGAAGGCAGCTGCTTAACCAACTGAGCCACCCAGGCGTCCCTGGTTTCCCCATTTTTGAAACAGGGATGCTCTGTAGCGAAGATGAAAAAGATGTGCGGTTTGGAGCAAGTCTTCTCAATCCTGGGCCTCGGTTCCTCACCCCAGTGTGACATGGGGAAAGCCAAAGCATTTCCCTCCTGGGGTTCTTCTCAGGAGGAAAGGAGACTCAGCTGCTAGGGACAGGACACAATCTATAAAAGGTGGTCGTAGACCTGGGATTCCCCTCTTTCCAATTGAACAAAACTGGCCTGAACATCGTGGACTATGTGCCCAGCTTGTCTCATAAGTATTAATGCTCCCTTGACTCTCAAGTTGGAATTCCTTTGCCTTGTGAAACTCTGGAAGAGTTCTTATCCAATCTGGGACCATCAGCTGACATTCAGGAACCCACAGAGTGGATCAGTAGGGTGACATGGTCTGCTGATGAATGACATTTGCTGAGATACAGAAACTGTGCCAGGCTTGAAGCCAGAGAGTGTGAAAACCCCATGACTGAGTCATGATCTTGGGACTGGGATGCCCGGTGGGGAAGTGGGGGGAGGGGTTTGGGGCAGGGCCTGGCTAAATTTGCAATTCCCTAAAGGCCTCTGGCCTTTCTCTCTGACCTCATCACTTCCGCTCCCTCCCTACACAGTACCCGTGGGTCAGATTAAATCACTCACATTTTCCGGAACAAGCAATGTTCTCCAGACCTTTGGACATTCCATTCCCTCTGCCAGGTGTACCCTTTCTGTCCCTTTTCTCCCTGTCACCTGGCATAATCCAGCTCATTCCTGAGTTTTCAGCTTAGAGGTCAATGTCTCCAGGGAGCTTTCTATAGCGGGGGATCTTTTATCTTGCTTGTACAGCGTTGGTTTTTGCTGGATCAGAAAACAGCCTCTCAATTTCCTGTTGGGGAACCAGTCCCTCCCCCATGCTTATCCATGGGGTTCAAGGAGGCGGCCCTGGCTCTATGACTGAGCCTGACCCATGAGCATAGCCTCCACCCCCCACAATGGTTTGTCGCCATTACTGCAAGGAAGGAGGAGGTGCCCGCTGGCCGTCTTTGCCAACAGGTGCAGGAAGCCTATCTGAAAGTTAATTCCAAACAGAGAAAAGCAGAGCACAGAGATGGAGAGAGAGAACGAGAGAGAGGAAAGAGAAGAGACGGAGATGTATGTTTCCCCCCCCCCCCCAAGACTTTATTTATTTATTTATTTATTTGACAGAGAGATCACAAGTAGGCAGAGAGGCAGGCAGAGAGAGAGGAGGAAGCAGGCTCCCCGCTGAGCAGAGAGCCCGTTGCGGGGCTCGATCCCAGGACCCCAAGATCACAACTCGAGCCGAAGGCAGAGGCCTAACACACTGAGCCACCCAGGTGCCCCGAGAGATATATATTTTGACATCATTTGAGCCCCTGGATCCAGTCACATGTGAAGGCAGTCTTATGTCATGATTTCTCATAAACCAATGAATCCCCCCCCCCAATTTATTTCACTACTTAGTGGGTATTCTGTCACTTAAAACCTAAATACAGGGGCGCCTGGGTGGCTCAGTGGGTTGAGCCGCTGCCTTCGGCTCGGGTCATGATCTCGGGGTCCTAGGATCGAGTCCCGCATCGGGCTCTCTGCTCAGCAGGGAGCCTGCTTCCTTCTCTCTCTCTCTGCCTGCCTCTCAGTGTACTTGTAATTTCTCTCTGTCAAATAAATAAATAAAATCTTTAAAAAAAAAAAAAAAAAAAAACCTAAATACACCTGACTAGTACTCTCTGGCCCCCCATAACCTCTGGGATGGAGTGGGTACACTTTCGGATTTTCAAAACAGCCTGTCTCTCCATTTTCATTGCACGTAATAGATTGCGTTATAACGATCTCTTTGCTTGTAGCTCCTAGGACGCTCAAAGAGCAGGTGTCCCACGTTTACGGCTGTGTGGCTAGCACCTGGTCATGCCTGGCAGGTAAGAGCATCTCAGTAAAATTGATTTTAATTCCTATTTTAAAAATCACAAACAGTTCATGATGGCATACATTCAAACACACACGAAACAATTCAAAACTTTTCTATGGACCTGCATGGATCCATACCAAAGAAGTCTAGAAAGAGACCACCCGTGAGTCCCAGTGTGAGTTACCTTTCATCAAGGAGACAGTGCTCATGTATCACTCATTATTAAAAATTAATTAAAAACAAAGCTGAACAAAGGAGCATGTGCTGTTTGTAATACTAAGTGCATACAATTCAAAAGAGTTACCTTGCCCCCCCAATAATATGTGTTGGATAAAGGGATAAAAGGCATATCTATACAGAGTTGGTGAATAAATGATTGAATAAGGAAACAGCTCTGTCCGGACAGACTTCAGCTCAAGATGCCCCCCCTCTTCCCCCCAGCCCAGTGGGCCAGCTGGTTTCCCCGAAAGACTGGGCCTGAGGCCAATGTTTTATTTCTTTCTGGGATGGGCCCCTGTCTGGGAGTCCTTTTTCCCTAGAGCCTCGGAGAATGACTCATAGGGTTTTGCGTGAACAAGGAGTCTGCTAGTGACTGGAGGGTCACCTTCTGTTTCTTAAGCAGGTAGATTCTGAGTAGATGCTCTAGGTTGTCAAGGAAAGGGGTGGGGGGGGGCTCCTGTGTGTCTGCGTGGCCAGTGGCTGCTTGCTGTTCCCCAGGAAACAGTCTCCAGCAGACTTTCCGTCCCCAGTTGTAACAGTGGAGAGTCTACTGGCCCAGACTCTGGGCTCAAGGTTCAATCTTGCCAATTAACTTGCTGTGGGGCCTTGCCCAGCTATAAAATGAGGGAGGTACGTGGCAGACACTGATGGGTACCTACCTAATAACCATCCACTCCTTCTTTCTTGCTTATAGAACCTCAGTTTGAGGGTGGGGAGCGCTGGATGGCCATGTGTTTAAGGGGAAGACTGGGCCTGTCTTCAGCCCTAATTTTCTGTGTCTGGGTGCACACACCCATAAATCTTACACAGCCTAAGTGAATCACAACAACGCTATAACATCTACTTGCCAGTACTGGGTTTAGGCACATGATGACATTCTTCGTACTTCCATGCGGCTTTGGGCTTAATCTCACTTAAACTTTTTGGCCTCGGTTTCTCCTTTAAAATGGGAATGGTTCTTACATGCCAATGTTTGCTGTGGCCCTTGAAAATAACCCAGCTAAAAGGCGCCAGGTACAGGAGAAGTTAGAGTAACAGTTCCTAGACACACTGTTGGCTTCCTTCTCTGTTTGAGGACACCATGGATTTTTTTCCATAGGTACTCAATGAGTGACATTATTAACACAGTCTGCCCGTCCAGCTAATCCCATCTGCAAAATGTATGAATTAGTACAATATAAGCAGATTTCTTTTGATAAAAAAAAGTAATTTCAAAACATTGGGGGTATGTATGAGGCAAAAGCTATAAGGACAAAAGACAGGAGCCGTGGAATGTGGAGAGCTGCTGGTGCCTGGAAATTTTGTTGCTATCTGGAAAGCCACCTTGTGGAATATACAGCTGGTGGCTCCATCCCAAAAGGTTCCTGCACGATGGGGCTGGGATGGAGCCGGGACCTCTGTTAACGAGGATTTAATCAGTTGGAGAGTTTGGGACTCTTTTTGAGTTTGGGACTGTTTTTGTGTGTGTGTTTTTTTTAAAAAAAGAAGATTTGTTTATTAATATATTATTTTAGAGGTGGGAGAGGGGCAGAGGGAGAGGGACACGGGGCTTGATCTCATGATCCTGAGCTCATGACCTGAGCTGAAATCCAGAGCTGGACGCTTAACCGACTGAGCCATCCAGACACTCTGTGAATCACTCGGTTTGGACATTAACACTAATCCCTGACTTTGTCCGTTACCATTTAAGCAAGTCCTCCTGTTTCCATACCCTGATTTCCTCATCTGTAAGATGATGGTGATCTTATCAGCCTTGGTGGCTTATAGGACAGATTAACAATGGTCCTCAGCTGGGGTGATTTTGGACCCCAAGGGACATGCTGCAATGTCTGGAAACATTGTTGGTTGTCACAGTTGGGGGAGGGTGCTACTGACGCCTGGTGGGTAACAGGCCAGGGACGTTGCCAAACATCCTTCAGTGTGCAGGATGACCCCCCATGACAGAGAATTATCCAGCCCTAAGTATTAATAGGACCAAGGTCAAGAAACTCAGGGGAAATGTATTAATGTGCCATGAGATTGGAGGCCAAGGAGACCATTCTATTGCTTTAGCATAAACACAGTTGCCCACACATAAAGGCCCTTTCCAGTGCAGGGAGATAGAGTTAAGTGGGTGTGTGGAGAAGGTTGGAGAGCCAAAGAGAGCGCCATTGTTCTGTGTTGCGTGGTGAGGGGGGTGGGTTAGTGGCAGTGGTGCCAGAGTCTGTGTGTGACTCACTGGGAGAAGCCAGCGGGCTGGCAGGGGCTGCGGTATATGTGTGAGGAGCTTGAGTCCCTGTGTAAATGGTATCCACAGCTCCATGCCAATGGACGTAAGTTGCTTATTGCTATGCTTTATATAATATTAAGGAAACATCAGTGGTGCCAAACCAGGGGTCATTTGGTCTCCTAGGGGACATCTGGCAGTGCCAAAAACATTTGTGATTGTCACAACAGTGGGGGACCCTGCTGGTATCAAGTGGGTAAGGGCCAAAATATGCTCCTGAACATTCTACAAAGGACAGGACCTGAACATTCCTGCAAAGGACAGGACCCACCCAATATGATTTGGCCTCAAATGTCAATAGTGTAGATGCTGAGAAACCCCAGTTTATACTAGAATACTGTTGCCATTGGGGTCTACAACCACCCCCCAAACTGTCAGGGGATGATGGGGTTTGGGGGATGGAAGTGATAACTTATGTTCGGACAGGTTAAGCAGTCCCTGAGATCATTTGGGAGCTAGAAGGGGGCCCTAGAGGTATTTCACAGTGTTTCTTGAGACCACACAACATGACATGACTTCTGCCCTCTGCTGACTACAAGGGCATATTAAAGGGAGTTCATCTCAGCTCTGAAGAAATGTCCAGTCAGCCAAATGACAGGACACTAAGGATTCTGAGGGGTACAGAGTCCTGATTTTGATTCTGTGAGACCAGTAAGTGCCTTCTCTGTTCTGGTCCTTCATTTCTAGCTCCACAATTCCTGGAGTCCTAGGGCTGAGATGATTCAGAAACAAGGTGGTAGGGTATGCAGGATTCTGGAAGCTGGTCAGAGGTTCTGGCATCACTGGGGTTCCAAGTGGAGGACCGAGGAGGTACAACAATGAGGACAGAGAGTAGGCAGAAGGCTTGGCTACCTTTTAGTCAAACAGGAAGTGATGAAGGGAAAGAGAAGCTTGTTCGGAGGAGGAGAGAGCACAGAGGTTACACTTCTTCAACTGGAGTTAGGGTCTCAAGTGACATGGGGATGGCGGCAGTGACCAGAACCCTCTTGTCCCAAATGGGGATGGTCGGTCACCCTGCCCCAACTGCCCATTTCCAATCTCCTGACCTGGCCATTGTCAGAACCTTCCATGAACACTGGCCTAGACTTCATCTCTTTGAGGACTTTCTTAGGTCTCCAAGGGTCGGTTTGTTCTTGCACACTTAAAATTATGGGCAATTAACGTTCCCGGGAGTAGCTCTCAGACAAGGACTAACAGGAGTTGGTAGTTAAGCCCCTCAGTGCTCTCAATCCTACAATGGGAAAGCTCCGAGATGCATGTTCTACACTGGCTCCCAGAGTTCCCTGATGGGATTAAGCTCCAGTTGTCCACAGTGATAACTTGTTCAAAAACATCTTGACCTCCTACCTTTCCCTGTCTCATTCCCTCAAGCCCCTAAGGGTGCTACCTGGGATCATCTCCCAAAGAATGTACTTGCACTTGAAATCCTTGTCTTGGGGTTTCCTTGTAGGGAAGCCCAAGCTAAGGGATGCAATGATCTTCCCTGTTCCTAGGTCTCCATCCCTATATGCTGGAAGTGAGACTGACCCCACCCGGCAACTCCAGAGTTGCATCTGCCCATTCACATCACCATATATCTTTGGCTACTGCAACTGGTTCAGGGATCACTATATGACCCCCACCCCAGGCCAATGTCAGCTTCTTCCTGGACTTCTGGTGAAATACTTGAGAACAAGAATATCTTTCAACTGTTCAATTACTGGCTTGGGGGTTGGCGTTCTCTGCCAATGAAGCCCCCTCAGAGGACAGTGGTCCCAAGATGAGGAAGAGAAGTCAGATCCCGGTGGCCATCTGTGCATCCCTGGTTCCAGTGCGGTGTAGAAATAATTTTACATGTCATTTATTAGCGTGGGATGTCCTGAGCGCTCCTGTTGCCCCACAGACAGACCAATTTCCCGTTGCTACAGAGGTGTACTCTCCCTATCTGGCCCCTCTGACAAGGTATGCAGTTCCTGGGTTTGGCTGGGAAATAGTTCTTGCCTGACTGTTTCGAGTTGCTTTAGCAACACTGTGGAGCAAGGGGCGTTATTACCAAAGCTTATGGTGGTGGAATAACCTGATTGAGAAACTAACTACTTTTCATTTCCTCCACTCTGGAGTCACTGGGAAAGAATGAAAGGTATTTCCCCTCCTCTTTGCCAAGAAGGTAGCTGGACTTGGTGATCAAAAGGTCTGGATTTCTTTTACCCCTTGTTAGGATAACAGACCACCCTTCCCCAAGGTCCTAGAGGCTCCGATGGTGGTGGGCAGGACCACCTATGCTAGGGGACTTGGAGGAGCTGATTCCAAAGTAGAGTTTCAGGCCCCAACCTTAGGGGGACTCAGTCTTTGGGGACCAGACCAGGGAACTGACCTTTCAAACACACTTCTCCGAAGGTTGAGAAACTCATGATTCTTTTACTTGTAAGTGATAGAAAACCCATTTGAAACTGGCTTTCCGCAAAAGAGGCAATGTATTGGCTTAAGGACCGGGTGAAGGTCCTTAAGGACTGGGTGAAGCAACCCGAGAGCTCTGGCTTTAGGGCTGTCTGGATCCATGAAATCAAATGGGGTCACCAGACAGTCTCTTGACGTCTCTTGCCTTGGTGTCTTGCCATCTTGACATCTCTTGCCACCTCCAGTATCTTGGCTCCATCCTCAGACTCTACCTGACAAGATGGCAACCAGGAGCTCCAGGCCTGCATTCTGCCAGGTACAAGTCTGGTAGGAAAAAGGGGGTCATTTCCTGAAAACTCTGCTGTAGTTCCAGTATCCATTCTGATTGAACTAACTTAGGTCATGGCCTGTCTCTGAACCCATCACTGTCACACCAGGAAGGCAATGTTCTGATTGTCTAGGCTTGGTCACATGCCTGCTGAGGTAGAGATAGCCTCTCCCAAACTACAGGGACTGGACCTGTGGAGGGGACATTCCCCAGATAAAGACTGAGTGGGCATACATGGGAGAATGAATGCTGGACAGGCAAGACAATGGTGTCCAACGTAGAGTCCCCGGTATAGGCCGTGTATCTCGAGGGCTCTGGGCTTCTTGGCACTCTTGTGGGTCTAAGTTATTATTTGGTTCAGATCATGAGAAGAGAACCAAGACACTCACTCAGGAAACAACCAAAACCATGAAGTAGACTCTGTCGATGGCTTCATTCCCCTTCTTCCTTGCTATCAGAGCCTAATTTTGTTGGGGTGAGGAGCAACATGTAAGGCCCAGAGAATGAATATTTTAAAAGATTTTATTTATTTATTTGAAAGAGGGTGAGGTTACGAGTGGGGCCAAAGAGTAGAGGGAGAAGCAGACTTCCCACTGAGCAGGAAACCCAATGTGGGACTCAACTCCAGGATCCCAGGATCATCACCTGAACCGAAGGCAGATGCTTAACCGACTGAGCCACCCAAGCGCCCCCAGAGAATGAATTTTGACTGATCTAAGCCAACCATGGCAATCCTTTCTCCATTTGTCCTAGTCTTGGGGTAAGCATGGGACCCAATTCTGGCCAATGAAGCAGCAGGGGTAGTTTGTGGAGGGCTTCCAGGCAGGATTCTCCTCCCTGTTAAGAGAGAGATGTTTTCTCCCCCAACCCCTTTTCTTTCTTATATACATTTTTCCATCCTTTGGACATTGTTGTGCTAGAATGTGACCTTTGGAGCTATAGCACTTACTCTGAGGCTATAAGGGAAAGGCAAAAGGAATCCTCAAGAAGGGGACCCATTGCCCTAACACTGAGAGGTTGAAATAGCCAAACCTGAAACATCTTACTCATTGATTTATTGTTACCTGAGATAACAAGGGTCAACCTTTAAGGCTGTCTTGATGGAGTGTCCGGTTACCTGCTGTCCAAAGTGCCCTAACTGGTCTACCTCTAGACTATAAAAATGGAAGGCCAGGAAGGCAGAACAAAAAAGGCCACCACTTCTCTGAGATTATTCTGGTTCTAAAGCCGATCACACTTCCCTCATTTGGCTCTTTATTCCATTATGAAGCTCTTCCTGCTGATAAGCATTAATAATTCATCAGGACCCGACTATTCTGGACTGAATTTTGTCAACTCCCTCATAAGTCCCAAAGTTGCCTGAAGCTCTGTGCGAGCCTTTACCACGGAGAGGGGAAGACTGGGCTGACCTAGGAGCTTGGCCTCTAACATTTTAATTTTTGTTTTGAATCCTTTAATTTGTGAATACTATTAAAGATACAGAAGAGTTAGATGAATAAAAACGGGACAAAGAGCACCTCTATTCCCTTCACCTCAATGTGCCTATTGCTAACATTTTACTTTCTGTTTTTTATCATTTGTGCTCACTCTCGCTGTCTCTCATGCTCTCTCTCTGTTGACACACGTTTTTGAACCGTTTGAGCATAAGTTAGGTATATCATGGTCCCTTATCATTAAGTACTTTTGGTGTATATTTGCTAAGAATAGGAAGATTCCTTAGAGGACCCCAGTAGTTATCAATATTGGTACTTTTTTAAAAAAAGATTATATATATATATATATATATTTTTTTTTAAGATTTTATTTATTTACTTGACAGAGAGAGAGCGATCACAAGCAGGCAGAGGCAGGCAGAGACAGAGAGAGAAGCTGACTCCCCACTAAGCAGAGAGCCTGACATGGGGCTCAATCCCAGGACTCTGGGATCATGACCTGAGCTGAAGGCAGAGGCTTTAAACCACTGAGCCACCCAGGCGCCCCAAAGATTATATTTTTTAAAAAGATTTATTTATTTTTTTGAGAGAGAGTAAGAGCAGAGGGAGGGGTAATAGAAGAGGGAGACAAGCAAAATCCCCGCTGAGTGGAGAGCCCAATATGGGCTTCCATCCTAGGACCTTAGGATCATGGCTTGAGCCAAAATCAAGGGTCAGATGTTCCACCAACTGAGCCAGCCAGATGGCCTGCCCCTCCCCCCCACCCCACAACTTGGTACTTTAACATTGATAAAATTCTTTAATCTACTATTTGTATTACGATAAAATACAAATTTTACCAACTGCATACCAATTTTACTAACCGATCCACTATTGTCTTGAAGTGTTTCCTTCCCTCCAGCTCAAGATCCAGTCAGTTGAGGGCTCAATACTGCATTTAGTTGTCACGCCTCTTTAGTTTCCTTTAATCTGGAACATTCACAGTCTTTCTTTGTCTTTTATTATATTGACATTTTTCAGTAATACTCTCCCCCACCTCTGGTCTTTTAAATTTTTTTTTATAATATTCCTATTTTGGAATTGTCTGGTATTTCCTCATGATCAGATTCAGACTGTAACTTCTCAGTCTGGCCTCTAATTTTGGTTCTAACAGAACCTGGCCCTAAGACCCCCAGCAATCTGTATTGCCTCTTTGAGCATCAGTTTCCCTATCTGTAATAAAAAAGAATTGGATTAAATGATGATTAGAACCCTTCCCTAAGGAGTCTACTATCATTTTTATATGACACCAGCCCTCTAAATTCTTTTCTTGCTTCTCAGGGCATGTGGGTGGCTCAGTCAGTTAAGCATCTGGCTCTTGATCTCAGCTCAGTCTTGATCTCAGGGTCCTGAGTCCAAGCCCCAGGCTGGGCTCCATGGGCTGGGCATGGAGCCTACTAAAAAACAAACAAACAACAACAACAACAAAACAAAACTTTTCTTGCTTCTAAAAAGAAAAAAAAATGAATAAGAAGAATTAATAATAGAAGTAAATAGCTATTGTAGGGACGCCTGGGTGGCTCAGTCGTTTGGGCATCTGGTTTCGGCTCAGGTCATGATCCCAGGGTCCCGAGATCCAGCCCCACATGGGGGTCCCTGCTCAGAAGGGAGCCTGCTTCTCCCTCTCCCTCTCCCTCTGCCCCCCCTCCGCTTGTTGTCTCTCTTTGTCTCAAATAAATAAAAATCTTTAAAAAGAAAAAAAAGAGAGATGTATTATAGGAAGTGGACCACCCACAATTATGAGAGGAGTGAGGAAGTGAAGGTTTGGAGGAGGACTTGAAGGATCAGAAAAGAGTCACCAGTCAAACCGAAAAACCAAGTGTGCCCAACAGTGGAAGTAAGACTGAGTTAGACGGATCACGTGACCTTTCTGGACCAATCATTGCTGGAGGGGAATGGGATCACTGCTTCTGCTTAAGATGGGTCATGATTTATCTGCTGGGGCTGGAGAGCAGTCCACCCTCCAAAGATCAAGCAATTTCTACCCCTTAGCTGAGCCCCAAATCAAGGGAGTTACTGGAGAGATCTATAGGAAGCAGTTGCCTCTGTGAGTCAACAGCCAAGCATCTGGCTATGGGCCTAAGATAGCTTTCGGTCAGCAGGACTAACAGGAGAAAGAACTGGAAATGGCATAGTGAGAGCAAAGACAACTTCACCAGTCATAAGAGCAGACAATTACAATCTAGTTTGATAAGGTTTTCTCTTTTTTAAGTTTATTTATTTCTTCTAGAGTTCTCTATACCCAATGTGGGCCTTGAACTTACGACCTGGAGATCAAGAGTCACAAGCTCTTCTGACTGAGCCAGCCAGGCGCCCCTTAAGAAGTGTTTTAATAAAGGCTAGCATAAGGTACAATAAGAGATGTAGGGATTTACTGAATCCAGTCTAGAAATCAAAGAAGTCTTCCTGGAGAAGACAGCAGTTCGGCTGAGGCCTGAAGAGTAAAGAGAGAGCCAGATGAAATGGGGGGAAGAGTAGAGGAATTAGCACATGCAAACACCTAGAGGTGAGGTAGGATATCAGAGGACTAAAAGTGGCTCAGTCTGGCTGGGGCCCAAGTATGAGCTAAGGAGGGGCGGAGTGATGGCCCGGTGCTTGCAGGTCTTTATAATGAGAAGTTTGAACTCTGTCCTGAGAGCAGTGGAAAGTCATGGAAGGACTTCCTGAAGCAGGAGAGAGGCAAGTGTCGAAAGCAGGTGTTAGCAATTTGAAAATGGGAGGATTTTCTGAATGCCTTCCTTCCTGGGAAAGTCCAAACACCTCTGTGGGAACTCTGAGCTCCGTACCTTCAAGGGTTTGCCGGCTGTGGTTTCCTTCCTCTTCCTCCTCTCTTTCTTTCTAGTCCCCCCCAGGGAATCTGGGTAATAGAGTATCAGTAAAGTGACCACATTGGGTGGGATATTTTCACCTGCCAGTGACAGCATGTCCGACTAACAGTGGGTTAAGCGAAGAAGAAATGTAATTATCTTTTATAACAAAAACTCTGGAGGTCAGCAGCTCCGAAGTTGTTGCAGTGGCTCGATGGTGTTGTCAAGGACCCAGGCAGGCTCTTCTCAACTTCCTGCCCTTCCTTCCTTTCTCCAGTGGTTGGCTTTTGGCCTCAGACCCAATATCCATCACAGCTATGGTGGCCTCACATGTCATTTGATCATGGGACACGATCAAAGCAGGAAGGAATTGATGGGGACAAAAGGCCTTCACCCTCTGAAACTCTATCTCTTCAATGAAATGAGCTGCCAGATTTCCCCTGACCTTCCCTGGACAAGAGCGGGATCACGTGCCCATTCTTGACCAATCACTGCTGAAGGGGAACGGGATCAAGGCTTTGCCAAAGATGGGTCATGACTTTTATCTGCTGGGACTGGAAAGCCACCCACTCTCCAGCGATCAAGGGATTTCTACCTCTTCGCTGAGCCCCAAATCGAGGTTCTTTGGGCAGAGAAGATGTGGACGTGGGGTGGGAATGCCTGTGGGGCAGCTAGGGGCAGTGCGTCAGTTCATGCCCTCCGGGAAGCAGATGCTAGGATGGAGTGAGGTTTACAGGGGTAGGAGAGGTGTTATGATTGTGAAAAATAAATAAAAATAAATATGAGAGAAAACAGAATTGATTGAAGGAGCCTCAGACTGCCATGCAGATCTGCCAAACCCTTGTCAACTCCATCGGGGCCCCAGAGCAGAGACTGTAGGAGCCCCATGTTGGGCAGAGATGGCCAGCCCTGGAACCCTCCCCTGCTCAGTCACTGATCTGGGGCTATTCTGGAAGAGCATGTTGTTGGCTTGGAAGCTGAGACAGATCCCAAAGATGCTGCAGCCGGGGGCAGTCAGCTAACCGCATTCTTCACAGGCGAACAGTGGGTTCTTCCTAAAGCTGGCCCCTCCAGGACTGTCCTGGTGTCCAGCATCTGGCCTAGCTATGCCCAAGGAAGTCAGATGTGAGGTGACAAATCCATTTCTGCCCAGGGCTAGCATTGAGTTTGACAGAAAGGTTAGAAGAACAATGGAAAGATGAGGCTCAATTCAGAAATTGAGTTTCATTTAAAAAAACAAAAACAAAACCAAGGGTGCCTGGGTGGTTCAGTGGTTAAGCCTCTGCCTTCAGCTCAGGACATGGTCTCAGGGTCCTGGAATGGAGCCCCACATCAGGCTCTCTGCTCAGTGGGGAGCCTGCTTCCCCCTCTCTCTGCCTGCCTCTCTGCCTGCTTATGATCCCTCTTTCTCTCTGTCAAATAAATAAATAAAGCTTAAAAAAAAATCTTTTTCCCAGAGAATACTTTTATTATAGTAAAATTAGAAATTGCACCTTTGCAAAAAGAAGACAAAAATCAATCATAATTCTTCTACCATCGATGAAAGACAATAATAACTGGGACGCCTGGGTGGCTCAGTTGGTTAAGCAGCTGCCTTCGGCTCAGGTCATGATCCCAGCATCCTGGGATCGAGTCCCACATCGGGCTCCTTGCTCCGCAGGGAGCCTGCTTCTCCTTCTGACTCTGTCTTCCACTCTGTCTGCTTGTGCTCCCTCTCGCTCTCTCTTTGACAAATAAATAAATAAAATCTTTTAAAAAAAAAAAAAAAAGACAATAATAACTACCATTTGTAGAATGATAATCATGTACCAGGCACTGTGATGCACCATTCATATTCATAACCTCATTTAAATCCCAGCTCTGCCACATGAATGAGTTACTTAGTCCCTCTATGCCTCAGTTTTCTCATCTGCCTTATGGGGAGATGCAATAGCATTGATCACGTGGGGTCGTTCTGTGGATTCAACGAAGTTAATCCATGGGAAGTGCCTGCAACATTGCCTCGCTCAAATAAATGCTCAATAAATAAATATTAGTTATTATTTTCCTTGCAAGCCCCCATTCCTTTATCTAAAATTATGAAAATTTTTTGCAAAAGCTGCGAAAACCAATAGTTTCCCCACAGTCTGGCACCAAAACTCATTTGGGAGCAAACTCTGACCTGCTCTGAGGTTATTTATAATCTTGTCAAGCCTTCTTCATGTGAATCAGCAGTCATGGGTTTCAAATCAATGTGTTTGATTATGGGATGTTCTAAAATATATGGCATATAAACTACATTACTTTTCTAAAATCCAGAAATTACTATATTTTGAAACACTGGTCATCCTCGTGACAGCTCTGTGAGATGGGTGCTATTAATATCTTCATTTTATTGGTGAGGAAATTGAGGGTCCAAGGCATTATTTGCCCAGGGCCCCCAGCGAGAAGGTGGAATCTTGAGATTTTGGACCCAGGAAGACTGATTCCAGAGCTTTTGTTTGGGGTGTTTTTTGTTTTGTTTTGTTTTGTCGTGTTGTGTTGTGGGTTTTTTTTAGGCAGTTTCCTTTATGGTAGGATTTTCCAGAGGCTTTCATCTGCTAACATGCTCTGTAAATCTCCAGTAAAGGACTATAGAATGCAGCATTCTCCAAACTCATGGACTTTGAATGTCAAGGTCGTTTTTTCAAGGCAAGCCTCCCAGTACTAACACTGAGACTCTGGGAGGCCTCCAGGAGAAGATAAGGAACCCCGGGCAAATCAGGAGCATGAAGGGGCCAAACCAGATACACCCAGGCAGGCAGGGGAGTTCTTGTTACTCCCTTCCGGTCATCAGTTCGACTTTGTACGACCTTGAAAAAAAAGAAATCCCACCTCCTGACTTCTAAAACAGATGGCAAAACCATCTCTGAGGTCCCTTCGCTTGTCAGCAACATTTTCTCTACTGTCTTCAAAGAGGAAGCAGGCTGATGCATTTAAAACAGTCATTCAAAAGAATGTCAAGGGGCTGCGGCTGGTGTTAAGTTTCCTGGAAATCCTTTGGAACATCAGGCTGGGCCCACTGAGCTGCGCAGTGGTGGGAAGTTCAGGCCGGAAAAATTCTGACTGTTTCTGGAACTTTGCGTGCTGGGTCCCAGATCACCTTCCGACCCCTGAGTAACTGAACTTGTCAACATTTCTTCTTTTGCCATCCTGAAGGTTTCCCGGAGACTATTTCAGCAAGGGCCAGGCTTGTCAGATTAATTTTATTTATTTCATGCACATAAAAGAGATGTAAAACTCAATTGTTCCACTGACTTTTGAAGTTTTACTTTCTAGTTTTCGAAATGGGAAAAGCTGACTCAAGGTCAACAAAATTCGAGCAGAATAAAAATATCCAGAAGAAGTGAGTCTCCCTCTCATCGGCTTCTCACTGCCTTGTTGCCTCCCTCTCCCTGTCCCAGGTGGTGTTCCCCGATCCCACATCCCCTCCGCGTAAACCTCAGATGTACATAAGCTTAGATGTTGTATCTTTTGAGATCTTTTTGGCTCTAAGTACAAAACAACAACCAACCTACAAATGAATGCCTTACTTGTAAGATGTCTGGGTGTCGAACAGTTTCAGAGTTGGTTCATTTAGGAGAGCCAGGATATCATCAAAGACCCAGATTCCTTCCCTCCCTCTTCCAGCCTCCTTAGCAGTACGACCTTTGTCTCCGCACCTTTGTGTCTATGTTAGGTGAGTCAGTATGGAGGCCATAGGAGGGTTCTGGAAGCCACTTCTATGCCAGGACAGCAGGCTGTACCTTCACTGTGCTTGGAAGAGATGGACAGCTTCATGATCACACCCACTAAGCCTCAACTGAACAGAGTCCCCAATTTAGCTTATCTTTAGCTGATCCCCCACGTGCCCGTGGCTCCCCGATGCCACCTGATGCCAAGGCAGGGATGCGGGGGAGTTGTTGAAACAGCAGACTTATTCATTGCAGTTACAATACTTTACTTTTGCAGGTATAACGGAATCATGTGGTCCTGTAGCCACATTGCCAGACTGCCCAAATGAGGCACCCTGAACTCTTGTCTCCTTCACTTCATGGTATGTACACCTCTGGGTTTACAGGAAAGCCAGGCAGCACTGGATGTAACAAGTGAGTCAGAGAAATCAAGAGTGATTCTAATGAGCTTTTGGCTTTGAGCAAACATGGGTTTAGTAAGGGGGAAATAGATTTGGGGGGTTCAGGAATCAAAAGTTCGATTTTGACCACGTTAAATTTGAGATTTTTATTAGACATCAACAGGTAACAGGTGGACACTTGAAACAGGTGCTTATTACCTCCAGACTTTTTTTTTTAAAGATTATTTATTTATTTATTTATTTGAGAGAGAGTGTGAGAGAGAGAGAGAGAGTGAGAAAGAGAGAGCATGAGAGGGGAGAAGGTCAGAGGGAGAAGCAGACTCCCCATGGAGCTGGGAGCCCGATGTGGGACTCGATCCTGGGACTCCGGGATCATGACCTGAGCTGAAGGCAGTCGCTTAACCAACTGAGCCACCCAGGCGCCCCTACCTCCAGACTTTTTGATAAGTAAATAGTACATGTTTTGTTTTGTTTTGTTTTTGGTGCTTATAGCCAAAAACATTCTTAATAGATATAATATGTGCATATACATATACATATATATGCATGTATATATATATATGTACATACATACATACATATATTCTATATAGGTATATAGGTATCTATCTTATCTAAAATTTACCTGGAAGGTGGGGTGCCTGGGTGACTCAGTCAGTTAACCAAGTCCGGCTCTTGATTTTGGCTCAGGTCTTGACCTCAGGGTCATGAGATCAAGCCCTATGTCAGGTGGTGGGGAGTCTGCTTGGGAGTCTCTCCTCCTCTCCCCCTGCTCCTCTCCCCACTCACTCTCTACAAATAAATAAATAAATCTTTAAAAAAGGGAAATAAGGGGCTTGGGTCATGGTCCCGGGGTGCTCGGATCGAGCCCTGCATCGGGCTCTCTGCTCAGCAGGGAGCCTGCTTCCTCCTCTCTCTCCCTGCTTCTCTGCCTACTTGAGATCTCCGTCTGTCAAATAAATAAATAAAATCTTAAAAAAAAAAAAGATAAATAAAATAAAATTTACCTGGAAGGTGATATATGAACCTAGTAACAGTGAGTGCCTTCTGGGGGTGGGGGTACTGGGAGCAGTGGGGTGGGGGAGGGAGAGAGAATAATTCTGCTTGTAGGAGGAAATGGAGGCTCAAATGTAACTTGCCTAAAGCTACACAATCTGTGAGTGACAGAGCTGCCATTTGAAACAGAGGTTGGGGGGTGCCTGGGTGGCTCAGTCATTAAGCGTCTGCCTTCGGCTCAGATCATCATGGTCCCAGGGTCCTGGGATTAAGCCCTGCATGGGGCTCCCTGCTCGGCAGAAAGCCTGCTTCTCCCTCTCCCTCTGTTCTCTCTCTCTCTCTCTCTCTCTCTCAAATAAATAAAATCTTAGAAGGAAGGGAGGGAGGGAGGGAGAGAGGCAGGAAGGAAGGAAGATAGGTAGGTGGGTTGGCTGGGCTCCAGAGTCCAGGCTTCTTCTCTTCTGACAGACTCACTCCTAATGAGCCCCTCCAGGATAAAGCCTGGTCTTCTCACCGTCCTCTCCCTGGGCTGGCTCCTCTGTGTGTCTCCCTGTGGCATTTCCCATAGCTGAACATCAATAACTGCCTGAAAGGATTCCTGTCTGTGGCTGGAAAAGGCTGTGTGCATTCTTCTCCCCTCTGTTATGGAGACCACAAATCCTGTGGCTACAGCTGCAAGTAAAAATCGTCCTGGAAGGCCCCCACCCTACACACCTGCCCCCAGTGGGTGACTGTCTCTTTCCTTTCTTTACGTAAGAATTAGGGCTGCTTGGGATTCTGGTTGAAGAGGCCTGGGTTCTAATCTCTGTTCTACCACTGCTGATAGAGCTGTGTGTCCTTGGGCAAGTTACTTACTTTCTCTGTGTCTCACTTGTCTCATCTGCAAAAGTGATAGTAAAGATCTCACAGAATTATTGTAATTATTGTAAGGGTTCAATGAGTCCACATCGTACAGGTGTATATTGCTTGTTTCTCTGTCTGCCTGGCTCACCATTAGTCTACCTGCATTTGTCTTGCTTCACATACTCCTCCCTTAGCATATGCTCTTCCTTCTATCTAGAATGCTGTTCCCTTCCCTCTTTGTCTAATTAATGACTTTCTGTCCTTCAGACCCTCCAATCTTTGACTATCACCTTTGTTAAAGCAAGATCATTTTTGCTCTCCATAGTGGGCCCAACACCTAGCCCGAACACATCTGGCACACGATGGGTGTTCCGTAAATATTTGTTCAGGAAGTGAGTGAACATGGACAAAGGAGTTAAGTGATCAGTTCAAGTTAAGTCATTCAACAAGTGTTCTGCAATGAGGATCCTAAGTACCTACTTCATTGTATCATCGTGAGGATTAAAAATGTTATGTAGTTAAGATATCTAAAGGGAAGCCTGGTAGTACCTCGGAATAAGGATTACTATTAGTGCTCTTTTGTATTATTATGATGATTGATATTTCCTGCAGGTGTTCTCGAGGCTTCCTGGTGGGAGACGGCTCTGCTGGTCTGCTCTGTCTGGATGCTCCTCAGGCCCCGCAGAGCCCCGCCCGACAGCTGGGTCCCCTTGCTCCTGAAAGCTGCCTCAGCCTTTCCCCGGAGGCAAGGCTCGGTCTTGTCCTGAGGAAACAAATTCCTGGCTTCTGGCAGTTTCTGCAACTTGGCTTCAGTCTCTTTGTAACTTACCTCATTCAGGTACAGAGCACTGGGGACACATTATGTGGGGTCTGGCCAGCCCATCGCAACCCCTGGTTTTGCAACAGGTGTGGACGCCCTAGGAAGCCATGCTTACAACTACACAACCCTGCCCTCCAGCCAGAGTTGACTGGATGAAGCTGGGGACCTTATTAAATGAGTCAACCGCATCCTTTCTCCTGAGATTGTGGGATTATGATCTAGTGATTTTTGTCAGCTGTTGTTTAAGGAAGAGGTTGCGCGCTTCGGTGCTGTGAGGCAGCCATATTTGGTTGTGGGCTTGGGGAAGGAGGGAGAGAGAAGAGCAGTAGAGATGAAGGAACCTGTGGGCTGAGTGATAAAGGGACACAGAATATGGATGCCATAATTCCAGGTGACTTTTCAGATGCTAGTTCCAGAAATGTCTGAAGCCCGTGCACTTCCTGCCCTTGTGTTTGCCATGATAACAACGGCTCTCACAGGAAGACAGCTGGGTGGGCTAGCAGACACCTACCGTCTTCGCTTTTCAGGCATCCTGGCTTCAGCATTCAGGGCCTGACCACTGGGCTGGAGCCCTTGCTGTGAGCTGTCTCTGTGCCTGAGACTCGCCCTGGGAATTCCCAAGCCTGTGGCCCGTCTGCCCGGTTACTGCAAAGGCCGGTCCCGTGTGATAGACTGCAGTGTCTCCTCAGATGGCCTCACAGGGCACCTTGCCAGGCCCTTTTTTCCTCTGGAGCCTGGCCTAGCTCACACAGGCCGCTCTGTGAGGCTGTGGGCAGGAGGCCTCTCTTGCCAGAAGTGTTCAGTTACCCCAGTGACATTCAATTGTTCCAAAGAGAAGAGGCCTGTATTTGGCAGCTCCTAGACCTGGATTCCAGGAAGCTCTGCCTGACTCCTTTCCTGTTTGTTTCCAATCTCAACCAGTCGGCCAGTATCACTTTCTACCAGGTTGCGTAAGTCCACAAGCTGCTCTCACTGTCTCTCTCGCTGTTGTCATACCACTCTGAGCTCACACTAGCCTGGGGGGAAGACATACGGCATATCAGCAGGAGTTTGGTGCTGCCGAGATAGACCCAAATTGCAGCTTGGCCCCACCAAGTTTCCAGTTTCCAGGGATGTGTGACATACCCTAGAACAAAGATCCCAAGGTCTCTGCCCAGAAATGAGAGCCCTAGGATGGCATTTCAGCCCTACAGGAAGGACCCAGGGCCGTGTCTGTCTCCATCCTCTGTAGAGTAGTTTGGCAGGAGCGAGGAAAGCTGAAATTGGACATGCAACTCTGGAAGAAACTGCTTGAGAACTCAAATCCTGCCTTTGTCACTTATCAGCTATGTGACTTTCTGCAAATGACTCAACCTCTCTGTGCTCAGTTTCTGCATCTGCACTCTAGAGATGATAACAAAACCTCCCTTATTGGACTGTAGTAAGATGTAAGTCATTCGACACATGCAAAGGGCTCGGTACAATGTCTGGCACATAATAAAGTCTGAACGAGCCCAAGAGATTATTATTATAATTATAACAATAACTATTAATATTAATATTCATGAAAGAAAGGTCATATTTATGCCCAAGGAGATATGGATAGTAATATTCATTGCATCACAATTTTTAATAGTGACAGATTGAAAACCACCTGAGTATCTCCCAGGAGGGAATGGCTCAACCAATTACGGTACATCCTCACATCCCCACTATGGGTTTCTGTGCGGCAGTTGAGAAGAATGGGGCAGAGCTATATGGCCTGATATGAAAGGACTTCCAAAATATAGTGTTCAGCCAAAAAAAGCAAGAAGCATAAGGATACAAAGAGCATGAAAACTCATGTAAAACACAAAAATGCAAAACAGTGTATCAGTAACATACATATGTAAATGCCCGGGGTGGGGGGAAACATCCAAAACAGTTGTCACCAGCCATATGTAGCTATTTACATTTAAATGTAAATTCATTAAAATTAAATAAAACTTCAAATACAGCTCCTCGGTGGTGTTAGCCACACTGAAGGTGCTCAGTGGCCACATGAGGCCAGTGGCTGGGAGCTAGCATATTGGACTATCTCCAGATACATAGATGTAGACTGTCTCCATCACTGTAGTACATGCTGTTGGATGGTGCTGGTCTGTATGGTTTAAAAAAAAAAAAAAAAAGCCAAATTGAGGGAAAACTCCTGCCTAAAATAAGTAACTTGGAATAAACAACAATAACAACAAAAGCCAAATTGATAATAATAATTCCTTTGCCATGGATGGACGAAGGCTGGCAGAATATTATTTATTCCTTTTTTTTTTTAAAGATTTTATTTATTTATTTGACAGAGAGAGATACAGCGAGAGAGGGAACACAGCAGGGGGAGTGGGAGAGGGAGAAGCAGGCTCACTGCTGATCAGGGAACCCAATGCGGGGCTCGATCCCAGGACCCCAGGATCATGACCTGAGCCAAATGAAGGCAGAAGCGTAATGACTGAGCCACCCAAGCACCCACTCATTTATTCTTGTCACAGGTGTTCATTGGGCGCTTGCTCTGTGCCAGGCAGTCTCCTCACACTGAGACCTGTGCTGTGACTACAACAGACCCAACTCCCTGCCCTTTTGGAGTTGTTGTTCCAGTGGGTAGTATGTTTAGGAGAAATAGGGGCTTTGGTGGAAAACAGAGCAGAGGGTATGGATGAAGCATGCTGGCAGATGGCCCAGGGTGATCATTAAAGACATTTTTTACACCTACCTGCATTTAAAAAAAAAAAAAAAAACGAGGAGTCTGCCTTATTTGTGTAATTAAACATTTACAAAAGGAAACAAAAGTACCTCAGCCCTGCAGAGAGGAAACCTGGATTCCCGCCCCCGTTCTGTTCCTAACTCCCGCACTCCGTGCCGGCTTGACCATTCCAGTCTTCCATTTCTTTCCCTTGATGCACATTCAGCAAGAGCTCTGAGGCCCCGCCAGCTCTCCATCCTGTAACTGAATGCCTCCCCCCACTTTGTGCACCTGTCCCGGAAGCCCGTGGCCCACTGGTTGGAGATATTTGGAAGCGTTAACAGGTAAAGACTGCAGGAAACGGTTGCAAGAATCACAACAAACTGGGGTGCCTGAGTGGCTCAGCCGGGTAAGCATCCAACACTTGCCTTTGGCTCACATGATGATTTCGGGGTCTTAAGATCAAGCCCCACTTAGGGCTCTGAGCTCAGTGGGGAGTCTGCTTAAGATTCTCTCCCTCTCCCTCTGTCACTACCCCCTGCTCTCCTGCTCTTTCTAAATAAATAAGTAAAATCTTAAAAAAAAAAAAAAAAAAAGAAAAGAAAAGAAAAGAATCATAACAAACTATGGACAGGGGAGGGGAGACTGGGAAGGGGGGAGGGGAGAGGAGAAGACCTGCAGCCAGCTTGAACCTCCATCAGTCTCCCCTGAGGGTTGCCTCTGGGCACCCAGGTTAAATCAACACAGAGTTTCTGAGAAGTTCTTATTAGAGTTGTGCAGACAGACACTTTGTAATAATAGCTAATATTTACCGAGCACTGACCATGCTCTTGGCATCCTACATACGGATTAACTCATTTAATCCTCACAACTTTGTGGAGGTCAGTATAATTTATCAACCTCATTTGATAGGGGGAAAAAATACCGCGAGGTTCCAACAAACTAAATTACACTGAGTGATTAGGTGGGGAGGCTGGGCTTCAGCCCAGGGGCCAGCCTCTACAGCCCTTGGTCTTAATCCCTGTGCTTCTCACCTGCTCATAGATAACTAGAATATAAAACTGAAGAAATAAAGGCTTTTGCTGGTTTAAAGCAGTTCGTGCATGGGTTCTGGGTGCACAGACCAAGGGGGGCATTAATTCTGATTGAGGCTGTTGGGTCTTCTTGCTTCTGCTCTCATCAGCCTCTCTCTAGAATGCAAAGGAATCCTAAGTTAGACTATGGCCCTCAGCTCAAAATGCTCATGGCTCCCACCTCTTGTGGAGTAAAAGCCTTACTGTGATTCATCAGGCGTTCTGTGACGGCATCCCCTCCCCCCCCCCCGCCCCCCTGCATTACCTCTGCTCCCCTTCCTCCAGCTGCCTCCCAACTCCTCTCCTCCCTGCTGCCCCAACTCACCACCTTGGTCCCTCCCCTGGGCTCTGAAGCTTCCTGGTGGAGGTCAAGCCAGAGCTGAGCCTGGCAGGTGTATAGGTGTGTGTGAGCTTAAGAGAGTGGGAAGGGCAGGGGAGGGTTTCAGGGAAACTGTGTGTGTGTGAGGAGGTGGGGAGATAGAGAGAGAGAAAGGCAGAGAGCGTGGAGAGAGAGAGAGAGAGAGTTAATGAGAGAGAGAGAGAAAGGAAATGGTTCATTCAAGCAACATAAAAGCAAACCACCAGTGAGATCCATGTTCCTGAAAAGAAACTGAGAGATCACAAGTAGGCAGAGAGGCAGGCAGAGAGAGAGGTGGGGGAAGCAGGCTCCTTGCTGAGCAGAGAGCCTGATGAGGGGCTCGATCCCAGGACCCTGAGATCTTGACCCGAGCCGAAGGCAGAGACTTTAACCCACTGAGCCCCCCTGGCGCCCAACACTGTCATTCTTTTTCCTACTCTGCATAGTATTCTGTGATTTGATGGGTGACGTTTTATGCTACCAGTCTCCTCCTAATGGACAATGGGGTTGTTTTCCTTTGTTGTTGTTTGTTTTGTTCTGTTATTCCAACCCATGCTTTCCATAAATAATTGCATATAAATGTCATCTCACTCTCAGGCAGGACAAACTCGTGGAAATGGAATTGCTGCGTCAAAAAGGCCTATGCAAGTATTATTTTGATAGATTCTGCCAATTGCCCTTCAGAGCGGTTGGGCTAGTTTATACCGCACCGGTATCAGGAATCCTGAAGGTGCCCTATGGCCTCAAACTCTTATCAGGCTTCCGGAACTTTGCGTGAGAGATGGACCCTGGTGGTTTACATTTGCATTTCTTAGAATGAGAGCTGAGGAGCCAAATGTTATGCTACTTCATGTCTCCCTTCTGTTTAACAGCCATGTGAGTTTCCTTCTTTATGAACTGTCTGTTTCCTTTGTCCTGTTTTTTTTCCTGTTGGACTGTTGTCCATTTTTCTTATCTAAGAGCTCTTCTTATACAAAGGAGAATAGCTCTTTGTGGTATGAGCTGCAAGGATTTCTCTGTGGTTTGTCATGTGTGTTTTGACTTTGCATACAGTGGCTTTTTTTCTCTTACCCTGTTTTCGCCATAAAGGTGTTTTTTTTTTTTTTTTTTTTAACGTAGTCAAATTTACTAATGTTTTCTTTTATTGCTTCTGGATATTTTTAAAAGAGATTTTACTTATTTCATTTGAGAGAGCATGAGAGAGAGAGAGAGAGAGAGAGCACAGGGAAGGGCAGAGGGAGAGGGGGAGGGACTCAGTAGACTTCCCACTGAGCACAGAGCCGAGGCGGGGCTCCATCCCGCCACTCTGAGACTAGGACCTGAACCGAAATCAAAACTCAGATGCCTAACCGGCCCAGCCACCCAAGCACCCTTATAACTTCTGGGTTTCCAATCATAGTTAGAAAGCCCTCTTTCCTATTTTCTTGTCATATTTTATAGTTCCATTGTTTATATGTTTTACAGTTCAGCCAAATGTTATGCTACTTCATGTCTCCTTCTGTAGCTTGCTGTTTTCTTGCCTTGATACATAGAGAAGCTTTAGTTCATTCACTGTCACCGCTGCATAGTATGTCATCATGTGACCAGTAAAACCGTATTTCTTTTTTTTTTTTTTTTTTTTGGTGTTCTGATTCTTTTTTTTTTTTTTTAACCCCTATTTCATTAGCTTATTCCTCTAATAACAGAATTTAGTTTGCCTACAAATGTTCACAGTCAGACTCAGGGCTGCAGTGAACACCCGGTATATATCTCCTTATTCTCACTTGCCGGAGTTTCTTTGGAGCACAGACGTACAAGTAGAATTTCTGTCAATCTTTGGATGTAAAGCAGTATCTGATTCTGGTTCTAATTTGCATTTCCCTGATTAATCTGGAGATGGAGCATCGTTTCATATGTTTCTCATGCTCACAGAGATGCCTTTCAAATCCTTCTATCCTTTTTCATTGGGATGATTATCTTTTCTTTCTTATCAATCTATATGAGTTCTTTATAAATTCTGGATTTTATTCCTTTGTTTTAGTGGTTACGAGTATCGAGTATCGTCTCCCAGCTTGTCACTCAATTTCCCCCTTTGTGAGGACTCTTGCCGTAGAGGAAATATTTCAATTTTGATGTACTCCTATATATTAATCTTTTCCTTTACAGTCTGTGCTTTTGGGGCCTGGTTGAGGAAATCGCTCTCTCTCCAAAGTCTATGTGTTCCTTTCACTGTTTTTAGAGTTTTTGAAGAGAAAACATTTTTTTTTTTTTAAATAATCTAATATGATGCCACAGGAGACTGAGATGCTTTTATGTTTGTTGAAATGGGGTATGGGTTAAGAAAACCAAGAAACAGAGCTATAACCTCTGCCCATCCTGTGGCCTCTAGCGCTGGGCAATATTACATTTGCTGTCCTGTGAGTTGATTGATGAGGGCCGGGCTCTGGGGTGTTAAGACCCTAGACTCAGATTTTCCCTCACTGTCTTTGATCAACACTCCTCTTTCCTGTCTGCCACTCTGGGGCTTAGCTGTGGCCATAGCTCCTTGCTTTGGACCCCATTACTCTGCTCCGAGTACTGCTACTAGCTCAAAGCCCTCCCCCAGACTCAGAGGATGTGTAGGGGGAGGAAGGTAGAAAAACAGAAACAGCTGTTTTTCCTTCCTGAGACCATGACAATATCTGATTCTTCCAGACACCTGCTACAATGTAATGTCCTTGGCTAATTGGCTTTCCCTGTTGCTGTCATGGCCCTTCCTTTCCCCTAATCAGTGGTGACATTTGGAGCCCTGTCCATCTCTTGGGAGATTCCCAGCTTTGAAATGTCAGTGTTCTGGTCAGGACCCAGGCTGGACAGGGGCAGCAGGTGGCTTGGAGATAGGAGTCCTGTGACCTTCCAGCAGGAACTTTCCAGCACCTTCCCCATCTGGGGCCACTTTAGGATCTTGCTGGGCTTTTGGCATGACTTTTTAAGGCCCACCCATATCCTATTAAGGATAACAAAATGCACTCTCATGACCCATTAGATACAATTAGATGTAATCATGTGAATTCAGAAGCAGTTGACTAGTTGGCCTAATATTATATTTTGTAGACATTTTAATTAAGCTGATTAATTTCAATTTTTGCAGCTTCCTTTTTATATTCTGGAGTCAATATTGTTTTTAGGTCTAAAACATTGTTATGTTCACTTGAAATATTTGGAGCCTCTGGCCTCGCATGTCCATTGGTAAAACTGCCCAGTGCCCAGCTTTCCTTCATAAGGCCCGGTTTGCCAAGCCCACTACAGCCCACAAAATCCCCAAGCTTTTGCCAAGCACCCTCCTGTGTATTAAATCATGAACTGCTTCCAGATCATTTTATATGTAACACTGGAGGATACTTACAGGGATTCTGTGTCCTCTTTGTCGAATCAAGGAGTATTTCCTGGACCCCCTTCATCTGTGTAAGATCTTGGAATGCGTTCTGAACCCTCTCCTACATATCAAATCGTGAGTTATCTGCAGAATACCATCTTGTACACAGTTATGGCCTCTATGCACTGCCTGCCCCCTCCTCATGTGGAATTGAGAAATATTTACAGAATTCCCTCCTATCTGTAGCAACACTAACTTCGTACAGATTCCTATGTTTAGGACCATGGAATCTTTATAGAGCACCCCTATTTTTTTTTTAAGATTTTATTTATTTATTTGACAGAGAGGGAGAGATCACAAGTAGGCAGAGAGGCAGGCAGAGAGAGAGAAAGAGGAGGAAGCAGGATCCCTGCTGAGCAGAGAGCCTGATGCGGGGCTTGATCCCAGGACTCTGGGATCATGACCTGAGCCGAAGGCAGAGGCTTCACCCACTGAGCCACCCAGGTGCCTTGAGCACCCCTGTTCTAGGTAGAGTCTGGGGAGTAGATACTCTCCTCCATGTAGAATCATTCATTGTTTGCAGAGCCCTCTTCAGGATCACCAACAGGTTGCAAAGTGCACCAGGAAATCAAGGAAGATCTACCTAGCCTTATTCTGTCTATAGAATTACATAATATTTGCAGTCTCCTCCTAGGTGTAAAAATCCTAAAACGTTTACAGAGCATTCCCTGTATCTGGAATTTTAGGGTGTTTGGGTTAACTTTTCTTTCCTGTATATAGACTTATGAACTGTTTTTGAGGAACACCCTCATGTATACAGAGTCACGGAATGTTGGCAGAGCTTCTTCTTGTGGCTTGAATCTGATATGATTTATAGAACTCCTGCCTCTACAAAATTACTGAGTGTTTGCAGAACCTCTTTGCTTATCTTTATGGAAAGTCTATAGAGCTTCTTTGTCTGTATAGACATAAGGAATTTTAGCTGAACCCCCTTCTTCTGTGTCAAATCATAGAATGTTGACTGAGTACACTACTGTGTAGAATCATAGAATTTACTAAGCACACTCCTTGCTATACAATTTCAGATGTTTACATCCCCACTTACACATTGGAAAGAAGGAAGAGATACAAAGGATCACGATCACATCCTGGAGGGTCTTAAAGGTCAAATGAAGATTAGGCTTTGTTCTATAAGCTATAGGGAGCCACCAAAGTTTTTGATTACTAAAGCGACATGATGAAAATTATGTTCTCGGGGCACCTGGGTGACACAGTCAGTTAAGCTGCCTTCAGCTCAGGTCATGATCTTGGAGTCCTGGGATCGAGCCCCACATGAGCAGGGAGCCTGCTTCTCTCTCTCTCACTGCCTGCCATCCCCTCTGCTTGTATTCTCTCTCTCTCTCTCTGTCAAATAAAGAAAGAAAGAAGGAAAGAAAGAAAGAAAGAAAGAAAGAAAGAAAGAAAAGAAAAGAAAGGAAAAGAAAATTATGTTCTCTGACCTTAACATAGTAAAGGAAGTACATGAAATCAACTAAAGAGTAGTGGCTTAAGAATAATTTTTTAGGGGCACCTGGGTGGCTCAGTGGGTTAAGCCTCTGCCTTCGGCTCAGGTCATGATCCCAGGGTCCTAGGATCGAGCCCCGCATCGGGCTTTCTGCTCTGCAGGGAGCCTGCTTCCTCCTCTCTCTCTGCCTGCCTCTCTGCCTACTTGTGATCTCTGTCAGATAAATAAAGAAAAAATCTTAAAAAAAAGAATAATTTTTTAGGGGCGCCTGGATGGCTCAGTCATTAGGCATCTGCCGTGGGCTCAGGTCGTGATCCCAAGGTCCAGGGATGGAGCCCCTCCGTGCGCTCCCTGCTCAGCAGGAGGCCTGCTTCCCTCTCATCCACTCCCCCTACATGTGTGCTGTGTTTGTCAGATAAATAGATAAAATATTTAGAAAAAAAAAGGAATAATTTTTTAAACCAGAGGTGCCTGGGTGGCTGCCTTTGGCTTGGGTCATGATCTCAGGGTCTGGGATGGAGCCCCACATCCAGATCCCTGCTCAGCAGGCTGTCCACTCGCCCTCTGCCCCTCCCCCACCTTACGTGCAGGGCCCTTTCTCTTCTCTCCCTCTCTCAAATAAACAAATTTTAAAACAAAGCAAAAATTAAAGTACTGATTGATTTTACTAACTGCAATTATCTGTAGTAAATACTCTGATAAAAATAAAGACTCATTCTCTACTGCACGGATTAGCAAACTACAACCCAGAGGCCAAATCTGGCCCGTTACCTGTCTTTGAAAATGAACTTTAATTGGAATACAGCCACATGAGCTGTTGTACAATCACAGAATTAAGTGGTTGTGACAGAGCCTGCAAAACCAAAAACATCTGGCCCTTTACAAAAGAAGTTTGTTCTTTTGTGCTTTAGTGGGAGGAGAAACACTCTGACTTTTTTTTTTTTTTAATATTTGGATTTTTGAGGTTTTTAAAAATTTTCTCACAGCCGACTCAGTTGAATTCATAAAGTTTCATTTACTCATTCTTTTAAAGATCTACATTGTGCCAGGCCTTAATTGAGGCACTGGGCGGCAGGGGAGGGGGCGGGCAAAGGTAGAAAGGAGACAGCCGTTCCTTGCCCTCAAAGAAATGTATAATCTAGCCAGAGCTGTCACATAATTTATAAGATGCCAGCTGTGTGACCTTGGACCTTTTTAGATTTCAGTTTCCTCATCTGCAGTTGAGGACAATGATAGTACCTGCCTGGAGATGTTTTTGTAAGGGTTGAGTGAGTTACTGTGCATTAAGTGCTTTAGAACAGTGCCTGACACTGAGTAAGTACTATTTAAGTGCTTCCTCAAATATGTGCATGCCCTTGAACAGACGTCCTTGTGTATACATACGTGTAAAACAGTGTAACTAGTGCTATGTTAGAGCTGTGTAGAGTCACTCTACACAGGAGAGCTGTTCACTTGTGATATGTGTATGTCTGTATTATACTTCAGTTCTAAACAAAACACAACAGGGGTGCCAGGTGCTCAGTGAGTTAAGCATCCAACTTTTGATTTTGGCTCAGGTCATGCTTTCAGGGTCATGCACTGGTGTGGAGCCTATTTAAGAGTCTCTCCCTCTCCCACTACCCCTCTCCTGTTCATGCATTCTCTCTCTAAAACAAAACAAAACAGGAAAACCTTAACAAGTACAAAATCTGGGGGGTAAAATGATGGCCACCAGGGCTAACTGGATTTAGGATTCAAATTATGTCATTAGGATTCAATTTCTTGTTGTTTGCATCAGTCTCTTTCCATATGCCAGCTTCATTGCCAGGCTCCACATGTTGATAAAATGGCTGCCATTGCTCCAGCCTCACAACCTTTCATATTTAAGTCTAGCATGAAAGAGAAAGTTGGTTTCTCCAAATGCACACATTTAAATATCTAGGAGTTGAATCTCATTGGCTCTGACCAGTCTGTCCGACCCCCAACTGATCACTATTACCAGAGGAATACAGTGTTCTGACTGACACAGCGGGCTCATTATCATAACAAGTCTGAGGGTGGAAATGGAGTCAGCAACCCCAGAGAACCACAAGCAAAAGAAGGTTGTTCTTTTGTGGATAACAAAAGCTGTTTTGGAAGGTGAATGAACATTAAGTAGCTAAAAACGTTTAACAAATGCCTGGTACCTAGCCCTCGTTCTCATCATTTCTGATAGCATTTATAAAAATGCCTGGCACATAGTTTGGTACTTGATAAACATTTGCTGAATGAGAAAATTACTTTTTGGCACACCTGGGTGGCTCAGTATGTTGAACATTTGAGTCTTCATCTTGGCTCAGGTCTTGATCTCAGGGTTGTAAGTTCAAGCCCCTCACTGGGCTCCACACTGGGCAAAACAAAGCAAAGCAAAATAAAACAAAAAAAGAAAATTAGTTCTATCAGCTAATACTTCCCAGGAGCAATGCTTATGCCTTAGGCCTTCCTGTCCAGGACAGAAAAGACAGTGGCAGAATTTTTAAAAGGGGTATAAATCAGTCTTTGATGGCAAAGACATTTTATAGCCCTCTCTAAAATCAACATTCTTGGAAGACTTTTGCTGACTCTTTTATACCAGTTCCTCATATCTTTCTCTCTGCAGAGGAGTTTCACAGCAGAAGAACAGAGCCTTGGAAAAGTCGGATCATAGCAACTTTGGGTGAGGCAGGAAGTCACAGGAACCCTCACTCACTGCTGCGGGGAGTGTAAATTGGTACACCCATTTTGAAAAACAATTTGGAAATAGTTTAGTAGAAGATGTGCAAACCCGATTACTCAGTAAATCCACTCTCATATGTATGTGCTCTGGAAAAACTTGTCTACATGCACAGGATATGTGTAGAAGGGTAATATCAGGGGCGCCTGGATGGCTCAGTGGGTTAAGGCCTCTGCCTTCGGCTCAGGTCATGATCCCAGGGTCCTGGGATCGAGCCCCGCATCAGGCTCTCCGCTCTGCAGGCAGCCTGCTTCCTGCCCCTCTCTCTCTGCCTGCCTCTCTGCCTACTTGTGATTTCTCTCTCTGTCAAATAAATAAAATCTTAAAATAAAAAAATAGAAGGGTAATATCACTGTAGAACAAACCACTCTAAGCTTAGTGTGTAAACAAGAACTATTTTATTATGCTCATGGATGTGGAAAGGGCACAGCAGGGACAGCATATCTGGGGCTTCAGCTGGGAAGACGGGTCTAGGGTGACTTCACAGCAAGGGCCTGGAATATCTAAAGAGTCATTCTCTCTCATGTCTTGGGATTGATGCTGACTATTGATCAGAGCACCCATCTGTGGCCACTCCATGGGGCTTCCTCAGAGCATGGTGGCTAAAGGTTCCAAAGGTGTGTGTCCCAACCAACAAGTCAGAAGCTGTATAGTATCATTTCCACGTCTTTTTATTGGCTTGTAAGTTATTCATAATCCCACCCAGATTCAAAGAAAGGGGAATTAAAGAAAGTTCTAGAAGTGCATGAAGATGGGAAATATTGCTGAGACCATCTCTGGAAAATACACTCTACCACAGAGGTCCATTGCAGCAGTGTTTGCATTAGGCCACAGGCCCTTATCCAAATCCCAGCGGGCCAGATGTGCTTTGATATTGTGAAGGTCACAGAATTTTGAAAGGTTATACGGTACATACACTGAATATTTATATAACACCCCTTAAGAGGGATAGGTCAGTCTGTAAACAAAAAAATCTACATATTTCCTCAGTGGAACGTATGAATATTCACACTGAGATAAAGATTATAGTTAGCTTTCTGTCTATTGAGGTCGAGTTTCACCACTGAAGATGTTTAGGCTGGGTCAGGTCTGGCTGCTGAATAAATTATGAAAAGCCTTTTAGGTCTTAGGTTTTTTTGGATTTTGAATTTTAGCAAAGGACTGATGGGCCGGTAATAGTAAAAAAGGAAACAACCTGAACAGATAGATATCATCATGGAAGAAGAAAAGTGCGGTGAAATGCCACATACTAGTGCAAATGAGTAAAGTTGAGCTACTTGCTTCACTGTGGTTATAGCTCATAAAAATAATGTTGAGAGAATGCATGTTGCAGAGAAGTATATTCATGATCAGTTAGGGTAAGCCATGATAAGCTGCAGTAGTAAACAGCCCCTGTATCTCAGAGGCTTAAAACAAAGCTTTATGTCTTGATCAGGATGGGGTTGGGGGTGTTTCCTCCTCACCCTGGAACTCAGCTGGTGGGGCATCAGCTCTGCAGAACATTGGTGGTTACTGTGGCAGAGGGAAAAGAGTGGCAAAGGAAGTACTGCCTGGCTGAAGGTTACCAGGGTGAGCCCCCCAGTCAACACTCAGTCAACGGGCATTCCTGGTGCAGGAAGCGTTCAGTGCCAGGGTTCTCGGACACAGAGAGCAGTTACACACATGTCAATGATCTTTATCTGCTCATGCCTCTGGGAGTTTGAACTGAGATAGTCATTGCTCTGTGATGTTATCATACTACTGGTGATTAGTGTCGGTGGATTGAGCAATGGCTTCCTAGGGGCGGATTCCTGGAACCTCCAGTAGAGTCAGAGAGGGTAGGAAGGGCATGGATTCACTTGTGACCTTACTCTATGCTGTGGGTCCTTTTCTTTATGTGTTTGATTTGGGCAAGCCTGTTTACTGGGTGCTGACAAGCACACATGAGACCCAGCTTGTGCTCTCTGGGGTTTCTCCAGGGACCTCCCTTTCTTTAGGTTACTCCCCTCCTCCAGAACCTTCAAGGGCTCCCTATGGCCCACAGGAAAGAGTGTGAGAACAGCAACAGTGACTGAGTACCTGCCATGTGCCAGATGCTTTACAGATACTATCACAAATCTTCCTCGTAGAAACCTCTGAAGGAAGGAATCAGATGTGGAAATGGAGGCTTAGAAAGGTAGAATGACTTGTCCAGATCATAGGGTGAGAACAAGGAAGGGGCAGGACTGGCTGGTCGCCAGATCTTTCTGACTCAGGGCCCCCTGCTGAGCCACAGGGGTCAAGGCACCTCCAGCCTCGCCCCTTTTCTTTCCCTTGTCCTGGGGCTGACAGGCTGCTCCAGCCAGGCCCACCTCCTTTCACTGCCCTTTGAGCCAGCCTGTCTCAATTCCCCTTCAAAGACCATCTAGAATCTCACGGAATGCCTCCCCCTGACTGTTGCCTGGGTCCTGTCCCTACCATCTTGTACCACAGTTAGCTATTCTCCTGTCGGTCCTGCCACTTGGACTCCGAGAACCTCCTCTTGGGCCCCTGTGGACCCACCAAGGCCAACATGCTCAGAGCACACCTGTGATTTCTTCATTCCTCCAGCAATTATTGAGCACCTACTAGGTGCCTGGCACTAGGTGCTAGATGCAAGGATATAGCACAAAAGGAAACAAAATCCCTCATATCATGGAGCTTATATTCTGATACAGGACACAGAAAACAAATAAATAAACAGATACATGTATAATATCATGTCAGGGATGAAAAGTACTATGAAAATTAAAAAAAAAAAAAAAGCTAAGTAAGGGGAGAGAGAGTTCTGGCATGGAAAGGTATTTTAGAAGAAAGGTCTCTTCGGGGGGTACCACCTGACCAGAGACCAGTATGCAGTGAACTTGTTTGACCAACGGCTGAATGGGAGAGGAGGGAATGAATGAACGGTTGCATGTTTGAGCAAGCTGGAAACCTAACATGAGACGAAAAGGTTGAAAAAAATCCCAATCTTTCTCAGTACCGTGTTATTTCTGATAGGACAGGAGTGAAGATTGGTCATCAGTACCTAGCCCAGATGTAGGAAGGCTTCTCTGTCTCTTTTTATAGGGGAACAGCAGAATTCCATGCCCGCCGAGGCTAAGTTGGAGGCCAAAGGTGAGGACATTTGCTTTGATTTGGTTGCATCTCCACAACTCCCCTTCCTAACTGGAGCCCATTTTGTGAACTCCAGAGGGGCCAGACCCTCTTTTTCCTCGTGGGGTCAGAAGTGTAGAAGTCCCTGAAATATTTCCAGACCCCACCCCCCAGCCCCCATGCACCGAAGAAGGCGATCCTAGGAGTGCCATTTTATGGATGGGGAATGACAGAGTGCTGGAGTGCCGGATTCCAACAGAGTCTTTCAAAAAGTCAGGTCAGCCTGCTCTCAAGGCTGGAAGTACCTCTTCCCCTAGGCTTCCAGAGCACTCAGTCTCCTGGCTTTGCCTCCTGCCTCTGCGTCTGCTTGGCAGAGTCACACTTTCCTACTACTGTGCCATTCAAAGAGGGACTTCCTCAAACCTTGGGGGCAGCTCTCCCTCTCTTCCTCAGAACCACGTCCCACAGATGGTTTCAAGGTGTGCTTTTCCTTTGCATTTTCAGAAGCTTGAAGCAGCTTTTTATTGGTTTATTGGCCATTTAGATACCTTTTATGAAATGCCTGGTAAAGTCTTTTTTTTTTTTTTTTAACTTATTTGGTTGTCAGTCTTGTTGTCTCTGTAAGTCGGTGGTTTGTTTTTTTTTTTTTAAAGATTTATTTATTTATTTGACAGACAGAAATCACAAGGAGGCAGAGAGGCAGGCAGAGAGAGAGGAGGAAGCAGGTTCCCCACTGAGCAGAGAGCCCGATATGGGGCTCAATCCCAGGACTCTGGGATCATGACCCGAGCCGAAGGCAGAGGCTTTAACCCACTGAGCCACTCAGGTGCCCCAAGTGGGTGGGTTAAAAAAAAAAAAAAATTCTGTATGAGTTCTTATAAGCTATGTATTTCTATTTCTTTTTACAGTGCTGCCTGTCATTTTCCTTACTGGTGCCTTTTGATGATGAGAAATTATTATTTTATTTTATTTTTTTAAAAGATTTTATTTATTTGACAGACAGAGGTCACAAGTAGGCAGAGAGGCGGGCAGAAAGAGAGGGGATAGCAGGCTCCCTGCTGAGCAGAGAGCCCCATGCAGGGCTCCATCCCAGCACCCCGGGACTATGACCTGAGCTGAAGGCAGAGGCTTTAACCCACTGAGCCACCCAGGCACCCTGAGAAATTCTTATTTTAAACAGCCCTTTTTATCAAAATTTCCCCTCTGTTTAGTGTTTGTTCCTCTGACAAATCTCTGCCCACCCCAAAGACATGAAGATATTCTTCTTCATCTAAAAGCTTTTTTGTGACCTTTCGCATTCAGATTTACAATCCATCTTGAAATGATTTTATGGATAGTATAAGTTAGGAGTGAACAGTCTCTTCCCCCCCCCCCACGTGGAAATCTAATTGATCCAGCTCTGGTTCAGTTAAACAAAAACATTGCATAGTGACGTACAGCTGTTCATTGTATCATTCGTTCAAGTTCTCCATAGGTTAAAAAAATGTTTTATTTTTTTTTTTTTTTTTTTTTTTAAAGATTTTATTTATTTATTTGACAGAGAGAAATCACAAGTAGATGGAGAGGCAGGCAGAGAGAGAGAGAGAGGGAAGCAGGCTCCCTGCTGAGCAGAGAGCCCAATGCGGGGCTCGATCCCAGGACCCCGAGATCATGACCCGAGCCAAAGGCAGCGGCTTAACCCACTGAGCCACCCAGGCGCCCCTAAAAAAATGTTTTAAATAAAATGTTGGGAGAAATTATGAAAAAAAGGTACAGACGCTGCTGTAGGTAAATAAATACTATGGAAATAAGTCCAAATGCAATGGATAAGTCTTAATTTGATATTGTTGAGAAAAACAGCTATAGAAGACATCCTTCAGGCAATTGGGGAAATTTGGGAATGCACTGGCTATTTTGGCCTATTACAGTGTAATCGTTCATTCTCGTAGGTGTGATATTATTATTGTGGTTATGTAGGAGAACGTAATTTTTCGCTGAAGGATTTCTCCATGAAATACCACCAGTAAGGCAACAACTTACTTTTAAATAATTTGGGAGTGGGGTGGGATCTGGACTTAGGAATATAGAGAGATAAATCTGGAAAAATGATAACACTTGCTGAATCCAGGCGGAGAGTGTACAGGTGCTGCTTGTACCGTTCTTTCAACTTCTCTGTATGTTTGAAAATGATTACTACAGACATGGCGGGGTGGGGGCCCATGGTGTGGGTCCAACAAGAAGTAGTTGCTGGTCAGATTATTCCAGCTACTTCCACACTTCTGCTTGAGGGCCTCAGCTCAGCGATTTCATTTATTCTAAATCATATGCCTGCGGCTGTGGGCAGCACTGGGTCCATTTTACAAACAATGAATAGAATCTGAGGGGTAAGTGACTTAGCCTAAAGTCACACAGCCAGCTGAGACCAAGCCAAGATTTGAACCCCAATGTGAGTCAAAATTCTCTGCTTTTCTTTTTTGTTGTTTATGCTTCTTCTGTTTATGTTGGTCAGGTGAGAGCCAAGTGCATTTACCATGTGCTGGACTCTGTGTGTATTATGCAAATCCTCACAACAACCCCATGCAGTTATTACTAATAATAACCCCCACCTTACTGAGAGGCACAGAGAAGTTAAGTAACTTGCCTAAAGTCACTCAGCTAAGAATGGAAGAGCTAGGAGTTGGGGAACCTAGACGGCGTGGTTCTAGAGCCCTTGCTTGAAGGGCAAAACACCGTAAAAAGTAGAAATCACTTTAGGAATAGAAAGCAGGATTATTGTTGGTTCTCAAAGAATCCTGAAAAGTCCTCTCTCCTCCTGACAGCTTCTGCCATTCCAAGACAGCCTCTTCAGGTTTGAAATGTGCCTACATAGGGAATACTTTCCTCCCCAATTCAGCTGGGAGCTTCCTGAAGCTGGGGCTAGTTTTTCTGGCCCTCACAGTGAGTTTGTAGAGACTGCCTACTGTCTCTGGAGGTCTTCTGGCCTGGGGCTGATCTTAAAGCATTGTTGTGGTTGTGCTCGCACACTATTCTAAGGAGTAGGATGCCAATTTACCTGCAGGATGAGAATTAGGAGCCCCAGGGCATGCTGAACTAAATTACCACCTAGTGGTCCCAGGTCGGGTGGCCTTGGGAGACAGCTCAGTTTGGATGTGATCCCTTACTGCTTCTCCGTCTATAACAAGAGTAAGAAGAGCACACGTTTTAGGGCTGCTGGGGCAGTTTAATGAGATAAGTGAAGAACCGCGTCTTTCAACCCAAGCGTTCACGTTGATAACTGTTATCATTACACTCCTTATGGTTCTGCGGGATGTGGACCTTGCCTTGTGTAGGGATCTAATCTCATTCCCACCGCACTGCTTTGCCTCACTAGATTTTATCTATCTTGGCCTTGGATAAGCTGGGGACAGAGGAAGCTCTTTAACCTCAGGGCTTTTGTGCCCGCCTTTCGCCCTTTTACGTCTCATCTCAGGTCACCTGCTCAACGATGCCTTCCTTGACCACGCTAGCCTGCCTCCAAGACATTCTCCTATTTTATTGCGTTCATATCATTTATCAGTTCCCGATATTATGAATTGTTTTGTCTCCTATTCTCCTCCCATTTGAGTGTAAGTTCACGAGGGCAGATTTTGTCTATTTTGTTCTTTGTAGCATCCCCAGCACCAAGAACAGTGTCTGGTCTATGTCTGGCCTTCAATAAATGGTGAAATGAATGAACGAATGAATGAATGAATGAGTGAAGGTGTATGCCGAGCCCTTATGCCTACAATCTCCGCTCCACTGCCGCAGCAGGCGACCAGCCGCGTCCGACATTGCAGACGGCCCCTTGGCTCTGGGGCTGGGGGCGCCCACGAGCGGAGCCGACCGGCATTTGAGCGACGCTCCCCGAAAGCCTGGGCGGTGGCTGCGCCAGAAGAGGGGCTGTCGCCATTTAGCGACGTTCCCTGAGGGCCGCCGCTCCGCCGCGGGAGCCGGACCGGGGGGTCGGGCCGGCAGCGCGCGCGCGCCGGTCTTTTGCGACGGTGCCCGGCGGCGCTAGTCCCGCCCCCGCCCCGCCTCCCGCGCTGTCCGCCCCGCCCCGTCTCTGCCGCTGCGCTCGCTTCGGGCCGCTCAGGCCCCCCGCCCGCTTCATGTGGCCCGGCCCGCGGCGGCCGGCGGCAGGGAGCGGTGAGGCGGCGGCTGGGAGCGGCGGCCGGAGAGGCCCGGGAGGTGGTGACCGAGGCCCAGGCAGCGGCGGCGGCCCAGGAGGCGGCGGACGGGGAGCGGCGGGAGCAGGCCCGGCCCGGCTCGCCAGCGGCCGCCCGGCTGCAGCATGCGCGTCCGCCGGGGGCTGCTGCGGCTGCCGCGCCGCTCGCTGCTCGCCGCGCTCTTCTTCTTCTCGCTCTCGTCCTCGCTGCTCTACTTCGTCTATGTGGCGCCCGGCATAGGTAGGAAGGGAGCCTGGAGTCCTGGTTGGGGGCTGCCACTCCGGCCTCGGCGGGGGGGGGCATCCTGGGACCCCCCCCCCCCGCCCCAACCTGACGGAACTCCGGCCCTCAGAGGACCTTGGCCCGAGCCTGGCCCTCAGAATACTGCGGGGACCCCGGCCCGACCCTCGGGAGACCCCACGCCCGACCCTCATGGGACGCCCGGACATTTCCCGCTTTCTGCACCCCGACCGGCCCTGGAACCCACACCCGCACCCCGCTAGCCTCCCACGCATCCCCCGGTCCTCCTAACCCCATCCCTTGGCGAACCCGACCGTACCTCCACCTCCGCCCCCCGGGCCGGGACTCCCCCTTTCCCGCCCTTGCCTCGCTCGAGCCCCTCTTCCCGCTGCTAGGCTCGAGAACTCCCGTTCCTCCTCCCCCGGGGTCTCCCGCGCCCTGGTTCCCGGCATTCCGCGGACCCCTGAACCTCCTCCGCCCGCCTGCTAATCTTCGCCGAGCCCAGGGGCTCGGGGCTCGAGGTGCCCCACCTCCCCGGTTCCCATCCATCCTTCCCCTCTCTCCTCCCGGGTGAGTTCACCGTTTCCTGCGCCCCCTCCCTATCCTTTCTTCCCTCCACTTTCCTGTTACATCCACCTCCGGGTCCTCCTCCCCAGCATACACATTCTCTCCTCTTCTTGGCGGCCCCTTTCCTCACCGGGTGACACCCCCCCACCTTATGGAGGTCCACCCCCATTCAATCTAACCCTTGAGCGACCCAGGCCGTCTCCCCTGCTGTCTCCTTCCTCCTCCCCCAAGGGCACACCCTTGTTGTTACCTCCGCCCCTGTACCTCTTTTCCTTCCCCAAATTCTCTGCGCCCCTACCCCTCCACCCCCACCCCGCTCCGGTCCTCGGCCACAGTTTCCTCCTTGAACGAAGACTTGGGGAAAGGTTTGTCTGGATGTTTCCACGCTTTTACTGCTTGCCCCCTCCCCCCCCCAGTCTCAAGGTAGAAGGTGGCCCTTTAGTATCCTACGGCTCCTGCTCGGGGACCGAGAGGACATGTAAATTGGCCCTAGAGGAGAATTTGTGATAAGAGCCTTGGGGAAATGGTGCCAGGTGGGAGGGAGGAGCATGGAGAAAAAATGGAATGGGAACTCATTCTTCTCGAAGGCATGTCCTTTAAAGGCAAGGCAATCTCTGGGGAAACTGAACACTGCCCACAGATTTTGTAAGACCACCGAGCGGACATTTAGGACATGAAGAAAGAGATTGGAAGGAAATACAGCATGAGGGTTAAGGTCAGAGGACACTGAGGTCAGACTTGGATTCAAATCCCTGTCCTTTATGACCTTGGGCAAGTTAACAGGCCTCAGCTTTTCTCCTCTGTAAAATGGGAGTGTTAATCTTAACCTCATGGAGTTTTAAGGAAGTGAATAAATTCCCTTTTAAAGCACTTACAGTGCGCAGGGAGTGTTTTGTGTGTGTGTGTGTGTGTGTGTGTGTGTGTCTGTGTTTTAAAGCAGTTACATGTAACTTTTCAAAAAGACAGGAATAGATGGAAGGATTAAAGAAGGTATTTGTCTGACATGGTGTTACCACAGGCTCTAGAAAAAACTTCAGTTCAGGGTGAGGAATGACCAGAAGATGCTGTTGGAGCTGGGGCAAGGAGAGTGAATTCTGCTCTAAAAGTTCTGGGTCGTTTGGGTGTTAGGAAAGGGTTGATGGCTCCCCTATAGGGGAATGCCCTTTAGGATTGTGGTAATGCCTAATGCCATTCTCTGTTGACCTGTCAACACTGAACTAGCTGAATAGAGAAATTTCCAGATAGAGCAGGAGATTCTCTCCTGATTTTTTTTTTTTTTTAGAGCATATTTCACATAATGGTGAATATTGATGATCTGTACCGTAAACTAGATCTGGGAAGGTAGAAAAGGCAACATTAGATTGTTCTACAGTTCATGAAGTATCTAAGGAAAAAGGATTCCTCTGGGAGAGTACAGTGTGTGGTCTGACGGATCAGATGAGGAGATAGGAATTTTGGCAGAACAAGAACAGGTGCATAATTAGTGGAACTAATTGAGAAAAGAGGTCATTAACATATTGGATCTCAGACTCCATAACAATGGGTGTGAAATGATAGATTTGGACCTCAATGCAGTCAGTCTTGGAGCCATAACCACTTCCAGTGATGGGGGTTATTTCTGTTGTTTGTACATAAATCAGCCATATCTACATGCAGAATAATCCCACTGGGATGGTGGTCACCCTTTAGATTAGAGAGGTTAGAAGCCAGATTCTCCAGCAGAAACGGAACTTACCACCTTACTTAAAATTTCTCAAGGATAGAGTTAGGTCAATGGAACCCCAGTGTAAAGTAATGGGCACCTACTGTGCTTAGATTCTTGTATCACTGATAAGTGAAAAAGTTGCAAAGTACTTAAATTTTCACTAGTTTCTACTTAAATGGAAGTCTTCCAAAGGGCAGATCTACTTAAGATTCAAATTTTGTTAGTGGGAAAGGCAAGCCATAAAAAAGATGTGGAATGGCTTTAGGGCTCCTGCAAGCACAGTTATATTCAGTGGTTTGGTGGCTTTTTTTTTTTCCTTTTCTTTTTAAAATCTTGGCTTTCCTGCTAATAGACTTAATTTTTCAAATGACCAGCTTTGGACAGTGGGGTGGCAAATCTTTCCAAAGGTTAAGGCAATCTAGAGAAATACAAGGATTTATGTGCCTTGGGTTGTGAAGACCTTAATTTGAGACAATTATTGAAATAAGCTTAGAAAATAATATTAGGTTGAACCATATGAAATTTCCACTTTTGCAGGTCAAAAATGGTTTGTACAGTGGCAGTGTGATAGTAGTTCAACCTAATTCATTTCCAGAGAATGACAATTCTGACTTCTGGCATAATGGAAAATGTTAGACTTACATTTCCTTCTGGGTTTAATTTTTTCTAGTCCTGCTTCTGATTTCGTTTGTATACCTTTTGACCATGTTTTTTGCTCAAGGGTCTAAAGAGAAATAGTCCAAGGAGCATGTTACAGTTGTATTCAGAAATAGGTAGACTTGAATTGAATTTGAGATAAGAGAAAAGTCATGTCAGTTATAAATGTTTTAAAGTTGTTCATATATGATACAGTCCAGTCCCAGTGTCAGCCTATCCATTAACTTAGTAGTTTTTGGATCTAATGCCAGCTTTTAATATTGGTGACCTATAGTCTGAGAGCAAGGGAAATTTTCCTGGATTTGAGGGTCATCTGAAATGGGGTTAATGGTGCCATTTGGCTTAGGAAATTGGATGTCAGGAGTGTTAACTAAATCTGACTGTAGTGTGTTTGTAACAAACAGAGGGCTCTCAATTAACTTTAATATCCCTATCCAAATCCAGTTAGGGATTTCAGAGTACGGCTTTACTGGACATTACATTTTTGTTACGAATTCAGAAGTAGTGTCTTACATCAGTAGTTTGAAAGTAGGAATGAAAAGGATGGGACAGAAATGTGGTGTGGGGGTGCCTGGGTGGCTCTGTCAGTTAAGCATTGGACTCTCGATCTCAGTTCAGGAATTGATCTCAGGGTGGTGAGTGCAAGCCCCAGATTGGGCTCCGTGCCCACTTTAAAGAAGAGAAAGAAAGAGAGATGGAGATGGTGGATTTGAAATGGAAGAGGAAGCCGAGGTGGTGATGAAGACGTGTTCACGCCTCCTCTCTTGCTCTTTCCCAGCCACAGCCTGAAGCTCATTTACTCAGTCACTGTTTCACCTGTCCTGGTGAAATATCCCTATGCATTTCAGAGTTCTGAAGAAAACTTTGAACTTGTTTATATGATGCTTTAACTTAAAAAAAAAAAAAAAGAGAGAGAGAGAGAGAAAGAGATGTATCAGCTCAGAGTATACCCATATTCCCATCTGACCAGGTCTTTTAGAAGATAAGTGAACTATTTGTAGATATACATATGAAGTGCTGATTGGAAAACATCTAATAAGTTTATGGTGCCCTCAGATGGGAAGGCTGTAGAGAGGTTAATGACCTTCACGAGTTGGTAAAACAGTTAACCAGTTTTGGGAGAGGTGCCTGATCCTGGTTAGAGGTACTAGTCTATTGATGAAATTTCATTAATTGAAGTTCTGCTACTTAAACTGATTTTCCTTTGCCCTTTGATTATTGAGGAAAGGAAATAGGGAATGATTTTTCCCTTTTGGTCTGCTTAGTTCCAAGAAAAGTTTGATTTATGGCTGGCTTTTGTAGGGCAGGAACCAGTAATTCTAATTCTGCCTGATTTGGCCAAATGACCTTGAGCAAGTCACTTGATTCTCTGATCTTACACTTGGGAAAAGCCCAAAACTGTTTGAAAAACTAGAAGTGCATCTTAACCAAACTTTTTTTTTTTTAAACTTAAATTTGAGATGGTGGGGGAGAGAGGGAGAGAGCATGTGAGTGCACAAGGTGGGGGCGAGGGGGTGGAGGGAGAGGGAGAAGCCAGCACTCTGCTGAGCAGGGACCTGACATGGGGCTCAGTCCCAGAGCAGATGCTTAACTGACTGAGCCACCTAGGCACCAAACTTTTATTTTTATTTATTTATTTTATTTTACTTTTTTAAAGATTTTATTTATTTATTAGAGAGAGAGAGAGCATGAGAGGAGAGAGGTCAGCGAGAGAAGCAGACTCCCTGCAGAGCAGGGAGCCCGATGTAGGACTTGATCCCGGGAGTCCAGGATCATGACCTGAGTGGAAGACAGTCGCTCAACCAACTGAGCCACACAGGCGCCCCTTAACCAAACTTTTAATGAGATGTTTTTATATACAGAAGGTTGATAATTCATTCACATTCTGCATACATATTAGACTTCAGATTTTAGATAAGATACACATTTTATGCGGTGCCTGGGTGGCTCAGTGCTTTAAGCCACTGTCTTGGGCTTAAGTCATGATCTCAGGGTCCTGGGATGGAGCCCCTGCATTGGGCTCTCTGCTCAGCCTGGAGCCTGCTTCCCCCCCTCTCTCTGCCTGCCTCTCTGCCTACTTGTGATCTCTCTCTCGCTCTCTCTGTCAAATAAATAAAATCTTTTAAAAAGGATACATGCTCAATCCCAGAACCCTGGGACCATGACCCCGGGACCATGACCCTGACTGAAGGAGCCAGCTGAGCTACCTAGGTATCCTCGAATGCAACTTTCTCTAATAACTACAGGAAAATTTCAGATTTCCCACAGTTTAGTATGAGAACCGCCTTTTTTCTTTTTTCTTCTCACATGAAAATGCCCTCTAAATGCTAGTGCACATAGATAGTTCTTGAGCTTTTGTGGAAGGATATACATGTGGTGGAATGTGTGTTATTTGTAAAAAAGTAAAAAACCTCGTCCTGTTAAAGAACCCGACTTCCCACATGCCCATGAGCACTCACTCACTCAAATACTTTCTCAGTTGTGTCATTCTAGAAGGAAACCATGTTTAGGGAACAGGTTGAAGTTTTAAAACCTAACAGCACACTTTTGACCAGGACTTTGGTGATGTTTTATGGCTTCTTTGCAGAATTTTGCTACATTGGAAACAAGATCTGGGTTTGGAGTCGAAATTTGTTTAACAGTGAAAGTATGCTAATCTTGGACAGTCTTTAGAAGCAGTATCAGTTACAGTTCCAGACCGTCAGTGGTGTAGCCAGTAGATGATTCTGCTCTAATTCTGACATTTCTCCCCGCCCCCAACAGCTTGACAGGCCAGTGGGAGCAGCATATATTAAATTACCAGGAAGAAGGGTCTCTGTGTTGCTATGATTCTTTAGAACTCTTCAGGAGAGTAGAAATTCCAAAGCTGTAGAAGCCAAAATGCTCTTGACTTGCCCAGTTTTGCAGCTTTTTTGATAATGGAAGATCTGTTGGACACATCTAACCATGTAAAGCAAGCAGAACTTGCAGAAGCAAGAAATAAGGAATGTGATGCTGCTGAGACCTGTCAACGAAATAGAGAAAACTGGGGGTTAACACTGGCCAAGATAAAGGATAATCAGAGGCAAACAGATTGGGTGTGGCTTGGAAGAGGTTAATGGAGAGGTTTCGAGAGGAGAGGCAGGCCAGCATACGACTAGTATAAGGCCCTTACTCTTTAGGTTTCTAACACTAGCTAAGTAAGTGTGGCCCTGCCTTTGCACAATAGGTGCATTTTTGTAGAAAATTGTGAGAAAATGAATTTGAGATCTATGGGTCAATAATTAGTATT
Organism: Mustela lutreola; assembly: GCF_030435805.1. NCBI lineage: Eukaryota > Metazoa > Chordata > Mammalia > Carnivora > Mustelidae > Mustela > Mustela lutreola. The sequence goes on from NC_081298.1 coordinate 11,324,405, forward strand.
CGAATGTCTGCCTATTATGTTACCAGCTACGGGAGGGAAACGCATGAATTCTAGAATTCTGACTGCTTCTTTCGTTTTATAGATGATCACATAAGCCCACGTGGAGTCATTAACTCACCCAAAGTTGAGGATAAGATATCCCTGAGGCATACAAAAAAATATGGTTAAAAGACAAAATTAATCACAAGAAACAACTAGGGAAAAAACAGGAGATAGTTTGTAGTTAGTTGCTAAATTATATGACAGTCGTTCTTAGTGAGATGGGAGTTCAGGCAGGCATTTGCTCCTTTATTCAGCCTGTCGTTCTTTTGAGTGTCTCCTCTTGTCTGATACGCGTTTGTGTATGGAGCAGTCTAGAAATGAATAAAGCAGAATGTTTCTGCAATCATGGTGGCTTTTACATCAGCGAGAGGGTTTTGCCCTTATAGTGCTTTTATTCTTTTTTTTTTTTTAAAGATTTTATTTATTTATTTGACAGAGAGAAATCACAAGTAGATGGAGAGGCAGGCAGAGAGAGAGGGAAGCAGGCTCCCTGCTGAGCAGAGAGCCCGATGCAGGCCTCGATCCCAGGACCCTGAGATCATGACCTGAGCCGAAGGCAGCGGCTTAACCCACTGAGCCACCCAGGCGCCCAATAGTGCTTTTATTCTAATGGGAGGTACAGCCAGTGCAGAGGACAGTTTCGGATAGTGGTGGGAGTGACTGAGTGTGTTTTAGATTGAGTGGTTAGGGAAGGCCTTGTTGAAGAGGTGATACTTACCTTGACTGTCGCTAACATGTCTTGGGGTGGTGGGCAGGGTAGGGGTGCACATGTAAGGGACCAGAGGCAAGGATGAGTTTGAGTGAAGGTTGACTGGATTTTTTCAATGATGGGAAGAGTGGTAAAAGATGAATTTAGAAATGTGGGAGGGCTCAGGTCATGTCAGATCCTGGACCGTGGGAAGGACTTATAGGAGAGGGGTGAACATTAGCTTTGAAATCAGCCACACCTAGGTTTAAATCAACCCACTGAATGGACAGATTTTTAAAAAAATATTTTACTTCTTTTTAAGTAGGCTGTGCACCCAGAGTGGGACTAGAACTCCCCACGCTAAGATTAAGAATCCCCTGCTCTACTGCCTACCGCAAGGTCCCTCAGGCAAATTATTTTCAGTTTTCCTTACCTATCGGGTAGAAGATACTGTCTTCCACACGGGCTGTTGTGAGAAATGAGTATACATGTAAAGGGCTGAGCAGAGAGCCCTATGTGGGGCTCGATCCCAGCACCCTGGGATCATGACCTGAGCCGAAGGCAGAGGCTTTTTAGCCCGCTGAGCCACCCAGGCGCCCCTACAGTGATTATTTGTAAACAGAAGAAATCCTCTCTGGCCTCATGCTAGTGCCACACAGAGCTAGAAGGACCCGGGCTCCAGTCCGGCTTTACCAGTAACTAGATGGGAAGTGTTACCTCAGTTTTTTCTCCTCTGTAAACGGACATTAGTGACAGTACAGATTCTAGGGTCCCTTTCAGATCTGAGGTTACATGAATCTCAGCAAGTGTGGGTTGAATCTTGAAGTAGAAGAAGGTGTGACAACTTAGGTCAAGTTAAAGCACCCCATTTTTAAAAATGCAGGTGCCCCCTCACTTGGTTTCCCATCTTGGATGAAGTGCTGAGCCGTGGCTTCGGTGGCACTGCTGGAGGGATGAGGTGTTTGCGTGAGTCTGCACACGGCCCCGTTTCACCCTTCAGGGTGATGGAAAAGTTTACACCCTGTGGTCTCTTGTTTGCGGACACTTGCCCTAAAAAGAATTTTTGCACTGAAGTCTGTATGTTTGAAATCACTATGACAAAAATTTGTATTATCTTAGTCAAGGGAAAAACTAAAAAGAATTTTGTGGCAATATCTTCAGGATGTTAAGACCATTTTCCCCCCTTTTTTCTTTCCTTTCCTCCCCCCCCCCCTTCTTGTTTTTCTTTGTTTTTGGGGAAATCCTTTTAACCTTTAATCTGCTAAATCCCTCCTTTCCCTAGTTTCACACTTTTGCTTTTAAGCATGACAGCGAGCCCTGGACTCATTAGCTTCTGGCCCATCCTCCCTCTCCTAGGTAATTGATGTTAAGTGGAAATGAATATTACATTTTGACCCAGTAAATTCTTTTTTTATATTGTGGCTTCATCCAAAGAACACGCATGCCTCCTGCTGATCCCCTGAATGCAGTGTTTTCCCAGGCACAGGAGTCCCACCGGAATCTTTTAGAGTCCTGTCCCCACCCCCCCCTCCTCGTTAGTTTGAGTAGGCAGTTACTAGACTCTGGTACTGTTCCTCCTCCTTCCCAGGTTACAGATACCAGGTACTCAGCGGCCACTAGAAGGGAAGCTGGTCATTGTTCCTGAGTTGCCTTAGTTACTGTCATCAATTATGAACAGTTCTCAGAGGCGATTCCTGGCCTAATTATGGTGATGAAAATGCTGTGGGATGTCAGGTACAGGCAGGCATGGATTGTAGGGAAGCTCAGTGTTGTGTTTTAAAACTTAAATTAATCTAGGCTCTGCTAGTGAGCACGACTGTTTATTATATTTATTAAAGAGCTGTAAACACATAGATACAAAGAGGGAACTGTGTTCTTCACCCTCCAGGTGGTCCTAAAAGTATGATTAATAGACATTTAAACCTTTAGCTCAGTTCTCATTGTTGAACAACCATGCGCTCGGAAAGATGGGAAAATAGGAATTTTTTTTTTTTCCTCATAAAACTGCTCATTATCCCATTTTGAGGAGTTCTCCTTCTAGGCGCCGTGTCTAAATTGTACTCGGGCTTGTGATGTTTATATTTTCTTTTCTCTCTTTTTAATATTTTATGTATTTATCTGAGAGTGAAAGCGTGCACGGGAGGAAAGGCAGAAGGGGAGGGAGAGCGAGAATCCGAAGCTGAGTCCCCGCAGAGCATCGGGCCTTATGCAGGGGCTCGATCCCACCACCCCGAGATCATGACCTGAGCCTAAACCAACCAGCCCAACTACAACTAAGCCACCAGCTGAGCCACCCAGGCACCACTATGTTTTCTGATTGGTAGACCATTGTCCTCTGAAGCCAGAAAATAGTATTTTCCTAATTGCTGTGATGTGGTCACATTTGTGTATTTATTTTTTTTTTTTTAAGATTTTATTTATTTGTCAGAGACAGAGGGAGAGAGAGCGAGCAAGCACAGGCAGACAGAGAGGCAGGCAGAGGCAGAGGGAGAAGCAGGCTCCCTGCCGAGCAAGGAGCCCGATGTGGGACTCGATCCCAGGACCCTGGGATCATGACCTGAGCCGAAGGCAGCTGCTTTAACCAACTGAGCCACCCAGGCGTCCCACATTTGTGTATTTAAAAAAAAAAAAAAAATCCTTTATTCCAGTTTAGAAGATGGCAAATTGGCAACTTAAAGAAGTTAAACCATGTGGACCAAAGATTGCAGTAGGATTTTTCATGTACTCGTTATGAAACTGTGTACTTTAAATAAAAGCATTTAATCTTTTAACTTAAGAAAAACTCACTTTATCCGTATCCTCATAACCTATAGAGAGAGTAGTGATAGGAAAGTGTTCTGGGTTGTGATTGTGATTGTGATTTTCTTGTGCCAGGATAGTGCCTAGCACATTGTACGTACTTAAAATAGTTAATGAAATGAATGAGGATAACTGTTGTCTGGCCAGCCAGCCTCTTCATTCCTGGGATTAGATTTACTCTGGGGGAAGGATCACTGCTTCTGTTAATCCTGATTCTGAAGTGACTTTGAATTCGTTTTGCCCCATGCTACTTTGGACTTGTTTTCCTTGCTGTTTCTTTGGGGTGAATACATATAATATGATGTTTGTTACGTATTTTGGTAATTTAAATGTGTAATTCTGTGGCTTTAATTATATTCACAGAGTTATGCAACCGTCGCTGATGTTCCCCAAAATTTCATCACCTCAAGCAGAAACTCTGATCCCACTGAGCAGTAATTCCCCTTTCCTCAGCCCCTGTTACCATCTGATCTAATTTCTGTCTTTATGAAGTTTGTGCTTTTTCTAGGTGCTTCACATAAGTGGAATCGTCATACAGTCCTTTTTGTATTTAGCTTATTTCACTTTGCATCATGTTTTCAAGTCTCATCCATGTGAAAGCGTGTGTCAGAACTTTGTTCTTTTTATGGCTGTGTAATACTCCCTTGTAAGTGTCTGCCACCACACTTTGTTTTTTCATCTGTTGATGAGCACACGAATGGTTTCCACCTTTTGGGTATGTGAGTAAGTTCTACTCTGACCTTTGGTGTTCAAATGTCTATTTGAGCCTCTGTTTTTAATTCTTTTGGGTATATATTTAGGATTGCAATTGCTAGGTTACGTAATTCTAGTTAATTTTTTGAGGAACTGCCTGACTTTTCTACAGGGACTGCACACCATTGTACATTCCCACCAGCAGAGGATGAGGGTTCCAGTTTCCCACATCCTGGGCACACTTGTTATTTTCCTTTTTTTTTTTTGTTTTGTTTTGTGTCTTTGTGGGGTTTGTTTTTGTATTTAAAGCATAGGCATCGGGGCACCTGGGTGGCTCAGTGGGTTAAAGCCTCTGCCTTCGTTGGGCTCAGGTCATGATCCCAGGGTCCTGGGAAGGACGAGCCCCGCATGGAGCTCTCTGCTCAGCGGGGAGCCTGCTTCCCCTTCTCTCTCTCTCTGCCTGCCTCTCTGCCTACTTGTGATCTCTGTCTGTCATCAATAAATAAAATCTTAAAAAAAAAAAAAGCATAGGCATCTTAGTAGGTGTGAAGTGATTGCTCATTGTGGTTTTGCTTTGCATTTTCTTAATGACAAATGATCAGCATCTTTTCATGTGTTTATTGGCCATTTGTGTATCTTATTTGGAGAAATGTCTGTTCTGGTCCTTTGCCCATTTTTTTAAATTGGATTGTCTGTTGTTGAACTGTGAGAAACTCTTTATTTTCTAAATATTAAACCGTTACCACATGTATGGTTTGCAAATAACTCCTCGCATTCTGTGGGTTGTCTTTGCAGTCTCTTGACAGTGTCCTTTGATGTGCAAAATTTTTAATTTTAATGAGATTCAATTTATCTCTTTTTCTTTTGTTTGTACTTTTAAAAATGTACTAGTCTCTAAGTATCACTTAACTTTTGCTCCCTACAGCTTGCCTATTACTTCTTCTGCCTGTGAAGGTCTTAGAGGCACTTCTAAATGTTTTTAAGTTACCAAAAGGCATTTCCTGCACAATCTACTACTGATCTGATTTATTGAGGAAGCAGGCATCAAGGGTTTTGGGTTTATCTTGCTCTTAACCTCTTTTAAGTTTGATGCTGGTTGCTTGATTTCTCTTTGTCTTTAAAATGGTCTCTCTTCGGGGTGCCTGGGGTGGCTCAGTCAGTTTGGGTTTCAGCTCAGGTGATTGATCTCAGGACTGTGAAATGGAGCCTTGAATTGGGCTCTGCATGGAGTCTGCCTGAGATACTCATCCTCTGCTCCTCCCTCTGCTTGGTCTGTCTTTCTCGAAAATAAATAAAATCTTGAAAATGGTTACTCTTTGTCACACTTGACATGCTTTGTGGATTGTGTTAACTATTTCAAGTCTTAGAAGGGTCCTAGGACTTTCTCTGATAGAAGGGGGGCTGTCCATATCTTATTTGATGTTTTTTGTTAATTATTTTGTTTAATAGGACTGAAGCATACATTTCTGCCTCTAGTTGCAGTTCTCTGAAAGCCCGTGTAAGGCAAGGCCAGATGTTGAGACACAGATTTTTGATGTTGGGGACAATACAGTTTACTGATTAAACATACCCTGTAGAGGGGCGCCCAGGTGGCTCAGTGGGTTAAAGCCTCTTCCTTCCGCTCAGGTCATGATCCCAGGGTCCTGGGATTGAGCCCCGCATCAGGCTCTCTGCTTAGCAGAGAGCCTGCTTCCTTCATTCTCTCTCTCTGCCTGCCTCTCTGCCTACTTGTGATCTCTGCCTGTCAAATAAATAAATAAAATCTTAAAAAAAAAAAAACCAAACATACCCCTTAGAAGAGAAAGTTGGAAAATATTATAGATTGGTGAACATAGTGAAACACTGGACTCATCATACAGAAATGAAAGGGGCTGCTGACTTTTAAGATAGGGAAAAGTATGTTTTTCTTGGCTTTTTTTAAAGCCCAAATCTCCATTAACCAGCCAGCACCTTTGTATTTTGTTATTTAGGAATGATGACATGGAGGTATGATTTTCTGTTTGGTATCAAGCATGGGGTTTTGTTTGTTTGTTTTCTGTCTTCTGATTCGGTGAAAATCGGTAATTCCTTATTCACCAGAATAAGGATGGGCATTCTGTTTCCCCGTGCCTCCCAGTCATCGGCACAGGCACAGGGTGGCCCGTGGAGGTGAGGAATAGGCTGCCAGGACAGGCCCTGCATGACTGGGAGGTGTGTGATGCAAACCACAGGATTCCCCCCCAATCACCACCAACCCCGTTTCCTTCATAAACAACATTATCAGAAAATGAACAGAGTGCTAAAGAATGAGGAGTATGGAAAAATCTAATTTGTAAAACCTGCTGAACTCCTATAACTCAAGGTAAAATACAGCAATTTTATTTTTTTGTCCTGGGTACCAGCTGAATTGCAAATGTATTTACCTAAATGTGAATGATAATCGTAGCGATTAAAGACAGGTGGGTACTCAGAAAGGTTTATGTTGTGAGGCCTGTAATGAAAGAAAAAATACATAAACTTGGCTTTTCCATTTGCCTGATTTGACTGTTAGAGCTAATAACTTCATTAACTTAATCTTTATGATGTACTACATCGCTACAGTGCGCTGGGGCTGGGGGTTCAGTGAGAATGAAGCAGACACCATAGCTGTGTTACATTTTAAGTATTCAGCTAGGGAGTACAGCTTCCCCATAGTAAGAAACACTCAGTTTTGAATGGTTTTATACTCCTAGATGGGTGTGTTTAATTGAAGGTTGGTTCAGTCCAGTTCAGCTATTCAGTTGGTATTAACATTCCTTAACTGCAAACATACTAGTCAGTATGATTTAACTATAGGTATTTAAGACAGCAAAAAAGTTTTTAAGAAATTTTTTTTTTAATGTTTTATTTATTTATTTATTTACTTATTTGACAGGCAGAGATCACAAGTAGGCAGAGAAGCAGGCAGAGAGAGCAGGGGAAGCAGGCTCCCCACTCTGCAGAGAGCCTGATTCGGGGCTTGATCCCAGGACCCTGGGATCTTGACCTGAGCTGAAGGCAGAGGCTTTAACCCACTTAGCCACCCAGGCACCCCGCTTTTAAGAAATTCTTGAAAACACATTTAATTTCCTACCCCATTGGCTCATTGGTTGTGCCAGTTTTTGGTGGTGGTCGTATTTACAAGGAATGTGTCTGCTGTTTATCTCCTGAGTGACCTGAAGTTTCTTTATAACACTGGTGCGCTCTGGACAGTGGAGGACGCATGAATTTACATGCCAAGGCCTCTTCCCTTCTACCCTGAAGAGTGTCGGTTTTAGAATACAAGTCTGGCACTGAGTAGGTGCTCAGGAGGGATTTGTCAGACATGATGAATTTGTCTCCTACCCTTCAGTGGCTTTCATTCCACTTGGGATAGAGTTCAGACTTACTGTTGTAACTTCCAAGGCCTTTCATGATCTAGCTTCAGCCTACCTCTCTGGCTTCATTTATGGCACTCCTCTCCTGTCCCTCCAGCACGGACGAGGTAGCTCTTTTCCTTTATCTCTTCAGTGGCCAATTTCTGTACTCCTGCCCATCCTCAGACCTCTAAATCAGTGTCCATTGAGCGGGACTTATCTTTCTCGATCATTGTTGTATTCCCATCTAGAACACTGTTTTGGCACACAGTAGGTGTTTAATCAATGTTTATTTGTTAAGTCAGGGAAGTGAAGTAGAGGTGGACAGATCTGAGGTGCTGAAAAATACAGTTAGCCCGTTCTGCTCGTTTGGGTATGTTAACCAGGGCCGTGCTAACCGCTGAGATTTCAGGGTGAGGAACTAAAAGGATCAAATAAAAACACAATGATTTATAGATGTGATTCATAGCATACTTTTAGATTAATTATGCCCCAGTACAGTCAGATGTTTGGTGATGTGGAGGCCTGGTTTGTGGGCAGATGACAAGTAAAAGTTTCAAGTTTTGCCGGTTTTGTATTCAGCAAGGATTTGAACCCTTCCAAGTGCTTTGTGTTCTACATACTGTGTGTATGATAATGCTTTGCAATTGGAAGTCACAGATAAATTTGTCAGTGTTTTCTCTGGTACCTAAACTTGACATTTAGATGAAAAAAGGATAAACATAGGAAAATAATCAGTCCAAATTTGGGATGGGGCAGCTAAAGTAATTCTCTTATATTGCTGGGGACATTGTTTCTAATTTTTAATGAGGAAGATATTGAGGTTAATGGCTTTGGTATTTTCAAATTTATAAAAGTTATACCTTTATGCTGTGAATATGCTTGCCAGTCTTTAATTTGAGAGGTAGTTTTTGCCTAGGACATGAGAAATTGTTTTATATTTTACTTCATCCAGGGAGAGATGAAGATAAAAAACACTTTTCTGAAATTGGAAGTCCATGTGGATGGCTTGGAAAGTAAGACCGTTGTTCATAAGGAGTCTCTGGTGCTTCATGCTGCTGGATGGAAGATGGAAATGACCTTGCCTCTGTCACTAAGATTGTATTTTCAATAACAGCTTGAGCTGATCAGTGCTAGACCAACACCCATCAGTTTCTCTGTCTGGAAGGCACAGCTAGAACCCTCCGTTGTGCTGTGTGTGTGTGTGTGTGTGTGTGTGTGTGTGTGAGAGAGAGAGAGAGAGAGAGAGAGAGAAAGCGAATGTATATGAGAGGGGAAGTGAAATGCTTTGCTGTTGGCTTAATTGCCTATTTCATCATTGACTTGGTTTGTCTGGCTTTTTCATTCTGGTTTTAAGTATTGAGAAATCTTAAGATTTGTGTGAGTTAGAAAATCTGGATTTATTTGAACTCTATTGAGAATTAACCTTAGGTAAGAGAGCTACTTTTCTGGTTGGCTTTATGTTTGAGATAACTTTTTTCCTTAATTATTTTACTACAGAAAATTTCAAACCTATGCAAAAGCAGAGTGAATAGTATAGTGGATCCCCACGAACAAAGATAATTTTTTGATGTGGCCTTTGTATTTATGAAAGATGTAAAGGGCCCAAAGATTCCCCTTTTGAAAAGAAAAGAAAAGAAAAGAAAAGAAAAGAAAACATGAGGGTAGGCTTACACTAATTAGTAAACGGATTTTTAAAGTTTTTAGGTAATTTGATAATTTGATTTCATTTTTGCTCAGAAAATAAGCAGTATATAAATGCAAGATTATTGCAACCATAAAGGAGAGAAATTATCACATGTTTGCAAGTCTTTTTTTTTTTTTTTTTTTAAAGATTTTTATTTATTTGACAGAGAGAAATCACAAGTACACTGAGAGGCAGGCAGAGAGAGAGAGAGGGAAGCAGGCTCCCCGCCGAGCAGAGAGCCCAATGTGGGACTCGATCCCAGGACCCCGAGATCATGACCTGAGCCGAAGGCAGCGGCTTAACCCACTGAGCCACCCAGGCGCCCCACATGTTTGCAAGTCTTGATACTAGTTAGGTGTTCACCAGTCCCTGTCCCCTCTCCCTTCCCCAGCCCCTTGATCACAGAGCTCAGCTGGAGGAGGGACAGGAAGGGAATGCGGGAAATTTCCTGCTGGGATTACCAGCTCCTCTGAACGGGTGCATAGTAGACTAGAGCTGAAGCAGTTGATTGCAGTGAAGTTTCTGGAGGATTTAATTTTTTCTGTTACCCTGTTCTTCATTTGAAACCTCAGAATTCAGTGCAAGAAGAACAAAGGTCAGCATGTTTGCAAAGGCTAAGTTTTTCCATGCTGTGGTGTTACCTGGAAGGTTCTGCTGAGCTTGAGGAGCAGGTGCTGGGGTTAAGGATGCTGAAGCCTCAGGGGCCGTTGGGAGCAGACCATTACTGCTAATGTGCCTGCGCAGGTGGTAACCAACCTGTGTTCTTTGGTTTCCATGACCTTTTTTTCTGAGACTGTATTGCTAATTTCTGTAGCTGTTTATGTCAGCCTTGACCAAAGCCAAGTACAAAGTTTGCAAAGGAAAGTGGAAAAAAATACCTCTTTTAGGACTCATTTTGGCATAGATTTTGTGGTGTGTGTTTAGTAACATCCCCCGAGATCCACAAATTAAACATTACCACCACTGATTTGATTTTAGTATTATTTGGTTAATTTAAGAGTTCTAAAATTAAAATAGTTAAAACAGTCAGCATAGGGGCTCCTGGCTGGCTCAGTTGGTGAGCGTGCAACTCTTGATCTCAGGGTTGTGAGTTCGAGCCCCACGTTGGGTATAAAGATTGCCTAAAAATAAAATCTTAAAAAAAAAAAAAAAAAAAAAAAAAAACAGTCAGCATAGATTGAGGCTATAGTTTTAAATTGTTTTGTATGTGTGAAAAATTGACTCTCTTCATTGTGCTATCTGAACAAACTTACCAGTAGATTATTTATGTAAGTTGGTCTCACCAGAAACATTCCGGAATGAATCATGTTTAATTATAATCTCACAAATGTTACCACCCTTGTTCTGTTGAACAATATTGTTAAACTATTAAATCAGCTTCAACAATGATAAAATTACAATAATTTATTCATAATCATGTTTTCCTCACAAGTGTTTTCATTTCTTGGTTTCCTTCTGATCTTTATACACATTCAGATACTTGAAAATTTTGCACCTTAGGAATTGTTAGTCTGAGAGAGTTGATTTTGGAAGAGTGGTAGCAAGTTTTGTGCTGGAATAACCTTTCGCAGTTTCTCTGCTGTAACATCTTTTCCTGGTTGGTTCTGTGTTTCCCTTACTATAACTAACCATAGTGTCTTGCTAGAAGATTATTTCTTTTTTTTTTTTTTTTAAAGATTTTATTTATTTATTTGACAGAGAGAGATCACAAGTAGGCAGAGAGGCAGGCAGAGAGAGAGAGGAGGAAGCAGGCTCCCCGCTGAGCAGAGAGCCCGATGCGGGACTTGATCCCAGGACCCTGAGATCATGACCTGAGCCGAAGGCAGCGGCTTAACCCACTGAGCCACCCAGGCGCCCTAGAAGATTATTTCTCGCAAGGGAATTCTTGAAAGCTATGAAGAAAACATACTTGTTCTGTTTACTGATACGCGAAAAACTACACCAAATTGCAGTCCCTTTGGTGTCAAGTTGGTTTAATCTCATTTCTAAAGATTATTAGTAAAATTAAGTGGAAGAATTTAAAATTTCATGAAATCCTATACCAGTGTGACTAATTTAATGTGAAAGTATAGTATTTGATCTAGTTCCTCCTTTGATTGGATTCAGCAAAGTAGAAATAAACACTTTTTCAGAAATCTTGTTGTACTTCGTGATTATTTTTCTCCAGTCTGGTGTTTTTTCTCCCGTTTGTCGGAAGTAACTAAACTTTGACAGAGAAGTTTCTCAAAGGTAAGTCAGAGCAGATAAAACAAAGAGGGTCAGTTGGGCTGTTCTGGCCACTGCTGCTGTTATTTCCCTCGTGTTTTCATATGTAGCTGCGCGATACGGTGTGCCTTCTAAATCTGTAATTAAAGGAATTAAATACGTAGTTAATTTGTGTGGCCTGCTCTAGGCTTTCTGGACTTTTCTAGACCTTTGGAATATCCCATCTGGAACTATGAAACAGAATGAAAATTCAGGATATTCCTTTGCTTCCGAGTTGCTGGAAATTTAGGTTGCAACTAAATGTTGTATTTTCTTTTTCTACCTCTTTTCTGTAGCTAATACATACAGAATAGGGACATCATTGATAGCATGCAGGTTATTCTTTGTAAAGGTGGTTATACTAAATACAGTTAGTTCTGCTATAACATGACTTGAGCATTCCTAAAAATCCTCATGCTCCACACAATTGTTGAATAAAAGCCATAGAGCTTATGGGAAAAATGAGTTTAGGTACGCGACACTTAAGAACTTTATTAGTGACTCATTTTTTAAAAACAGACCTAATGAAAAAGGAAACTAATTAAAACAGAGCACAGGTTTACACCTATTAAATGGTTGAGAAATACCATAAAATAGAACACCTGACTTTGAAGAGACCAGAAGTTTGCTCACGGATGTGGGCATCAGGCCAACCAATCCGTGAGTTATTACCTGGTGGTGGAAGGATTATCTGATGCAGAACCAAATGTCACGTCGGACGTGTATCAGACACCTGCTTGGTGAAGTCAGGTAGCTGGTAGATATTTGGGGTATGTGAGTGCGTGTATGTCTGCTCAGCTGGGGATAGTTATCTGGGTGTTCCTTATGGGTGAAATTACACATAAGCAAATGTGAAGTTTTTAGTTCTGTTCATTGTTGTCAGATATATCAGTTACCTTGGAACAAATGTGCACTCCCAAAATAAGCATCATAGGGGAACTGTATAAAAATGTGATGTAATTGGATAAATGTGTGAGACTATTTAAAAATGATTTTTTTAAAAGATTTTATTTATTTATTTGACAGATCACAAGGAGGCAGAGAGACAGGCAGAGAGAGAGGAGGAAGCAGGCTCCCTGCTGAGCAGAGAGCCTGATGCGGGGCTTGATCCCAGGACCCTGGGATCATGACCTGAGCCAAAGGCAGAGGCTTTAACCCACTGAGCCACCCAGGTGCCCCCCCCCCTTTTTAAAGATTTTATTTATTTATTTGACAGAGATCACAAGGAGGCAGAGAGACAGGCAGAGAGAGAGGAGGAAGCAAAAAATGATTTTTTTAAAAAAGATTTTATTTATTTATTTGACAGAGATCACAAGTAGGCAGAGAGAGGGGCGGGTGGGGGTGGGGAGCAGGCTCTCCGATGAGCAGAGAGCCCGATGCAAGGTTCCATCCCAGGACCCTGAGATCATGACCTGAGCTGAAGGCAGAGGCTTAACCACTGAGCCATCCAGATGCCCCTAAAAATGATTTTTAAAAACTTTGAAATCAGGATTCCTGGGTGGCTCAGTTGTTAAGTGTCTGCTCATGGATCCCAGGGTCCTGGGATCAAGCCCAGCATCGGGCTCCCTCCTCTGCAGGTAACCTGCTTCTCCCTCTCCCACTACCCCTGCTGTGTTCCCTCTCTCCCTGTGTTTATCTCTGTCAAATAAAATCTTAAAAAAAAAAAAAAAAGTTTGAAATCCCAAATTGAACAGAAAAGGTGCAATTACAGTACATCAACTTTTTCTTGAACCATTTGGTGGTGTGATTTTCTATCACTCCCCAAATACTAGACTTTTTTTTTTTTTTTTTCAACAAATAAGCATATTCCAACAAAGGACCATCCAACCATTGAAGTTAAGAAATTGACATTGATACGTTACGGCTGTCTAATCCTTCAGCCTCCATCAGAGTGCTGCCAGTTGCCCCAGTAATGTCTTCTATATCAAAAATAATTCAGGTTGGCATCACTGTTTTACTTTCTGCCATAACAACATGTTCTAGGCACTTTGTGCCTTCCTTATCCCAAACCTGGAATCAGTTATTTCTCCAAAGAACTCTTGAGTCTTTCTAGTGGAGAATGGATATTTAGAAGCCAAGATCCAGGTGTTGAGGGCACTTATTGCTATTGGAGTGTTAAGGCTTCTTGCCTCTATGTATAAAGTTATGGGATATATATATGTATGTGTACATACATACGCACATTGACATCTATATTTCTACTTGCGTATGAACGGAAAACTGTGGAGTTCACCTTAGTACCTGCAATTTAAATCCATTGCTTCAGGGTTCTTGCTAGTTTTCTCCCTTTCCATATTTATAACTCTTTTTTCTGACTGTGGAATCCTAGCTCCCGTTTTTCTTAATATATTTACTTAGTTGATGAATCCTTTGTATGTACCATGCTACTTCGTCCCCAATTGCTGTTCATATATCCTTTTCACCTGGAACAGTTCAGTTCCCTTTCCTGGGCTTTCCTCCCTCCTCACCACCCCCCCCCGCCCCGCCCTTAACCTCCCATACCCTGCCCCAGCCCATCTGCCAGCATGGGTGTCCACTGCACCCCACTTGGGCTCTGACACCCTGGACCAGGCTGCCCCATCTCCCGCAGTAGACACTCCTCTCCCCCCTGCTGGGCCTGCGGCAGCCCACCCTAGCATCCCCCTCTTCCCTGACGCTGCAGGGAGGGCAGCCGGCTCCTGCTGTGCTCAGGCCTCCCTCTGTGACCCCTCAGCACAGAAACCCCCCTAGGTGCGGCCCCACCTAATGGCTTTAGGACTGAATTGTTTTAGAAAAGGGGAAAGAGCCTATATAAAACTTTTTGATAAGTAAATTCACATTTTGGGGGGGAAGAATTGCCTGGGCCACGTCACCTAGTTTTGCATTCTGAAAATACAGTTACCATACCTTTCTGAAATTCTTTTTAGGTTATTTTCCGTGTCTCTCAATACACAGGATATTCTTGATTACTTCCTGTAAGGCTGCACATCTTTAGCTAACCAGAGTGGGTCACAAAGTGAAACATTTAACCCACATAATCCTCATGAGTCTTTTTCCCCCTTCTTCAATCTTTCCTGTAGCATAGATAGGAGCTGTAATGTCTGAGAAAGCCTCTTTCCAGAAGTGACTATCTTGTTCAGTAGATGGCATTTCTGTCTCTCCCCTTCTAGCTCGGTGCCATCGTCCTGTGACCCAGCATGGCAGTGGCAGCAGACGCTGTTTCCATTAGCTGAGTCTTTTCTGTAGGTGTTTTGCATGTATTATCCTGTTAAAACACTCTACCTCTGTGGGATGTCGGTCTTTTACGGATGAGGAAACCAAGGCTGGGAGGGGTTCAATAATTTGTTCAAGGTCACATAACTTGTGGGAGGTTTGGAGATGTAATTTTAATCCAAGCTACCCGCCCGCCCCCCCCCCCGCCTTGCCCCGAGAGCCTATTCTCTTGACTGTCTATGCTGCCTCTGTATGATTAGGATAAATTTGATGACACCATGAGTTTTTAGTTACAGTTTTTGTTTCCTTTTGATTTAGGAAAAGGAAACCTAAGCTCTAGCGTTGGGAGAAGAATAGATGCTATTAGCTGTCTGGAAACAGGGCCACTTAGGCATTCCTGGAATGGGCCCACAGGAGTGGTCGGCAGAGAGGTTGAATAAGCCCGTTTCTCCCTGTGATCTGAGCACAATTCCACTCTTCATACAGAAAGGGCACTTTGAAGTACAAGGATCAAAACTTCTCCCTGGAAGCTAATGTGAATCCGGAGGTCTTCCGTGAACTACATTTAAGATGTCTGATGTTCTGCAAGGAAGAGCAGTTTCGAGTTGACTCAGTGTATCAGCGCATCTCAGTCTTATTACTTCTTAGAATGGCATGATGTGGCTGATTGCTCTGTTGAAAGTGGGTCCCCGTCATGTGGTTTTGAGTTATTCTCGCGGTGCGGAGATGAATTGTTCTGTGCCTCTGCCCCTTCACGACGCTCTCCCTCATGACTGGTGTCCGGCGCCTGCGAGGTGGCAGAGGGGCACTAGGGAGCTTCCCCCAGGCGACTCCTGATGCCAAGAGCATCTTTAAGCAGAGCTGCAGGCCTGCCCTGGAGTGGAACTGGCACCGTGACCTCATTTGCGCAGCCTCTGACCATGGAGCTGAGCTAATCATATCTCAGAAGAAACGTACTGTCAGCCAGGCTTTTGGAAAGTGGCTGAGGAAAGCAAGCTCGTTTCTTAATGATGTATAACCGTGAGAATAGTAAGGATATTTGTACTCAGGCCCTAGACTCCTAGAAACAGAGGTGTAGCAAGCTAGCTAGCTTGCTTGCTCTCTCCCTTCCCTCTTCCAGTCTGTCTGTCTGTCACTCATCTGCCTTACAGACCTTTAGAAACACCCAAGTTAGATATGTACCGTGTTTGCTTTTTTGCTCAGGACAGAGGAAGTATGCCTGCCCATAGGAGGGAAAATACCGCATTGGGCTGTGGAGCCGCACCTTCTGAGCTCATGTCCCAGCTCTCCAGTTTGCTGGTTTTGTGACTTGGGGCAAATTACTGAACCATTCTGTTCCTGCTTCAGCTTTCTCATGGGGTGATAAAGTTCCTACTTCCTAGTAAAGTGCTTAGGAGCCTCCTGGCAACCGTAAGTACGCTTGCTTGCTCAGTGAATGCTAGCTGCCCCTGTGACTGATACTCTGCCCTCTGGGAGATTATAATCTTGGATGTGCTTTCAGGACCTGGTTGCATATACAGAATAGAACAGGCTCGAAGAATTACAGAGTAAAAGAGTTGGAGAGGATATTCAAGAGTACTGGAACAACCTCTGTATTTTACAGGTGGGGAAATGGAATTTTAGAGATGGTGAAGGATTTACTCAGTCTTCGGGGCGGTGCCAAGACCAGAGCTTACGCTCGATCTAGTTGTTAAACCAAGGGTTTTCATAAACTTACCTTTGGATGATGATGAGGATATGATGATACCAGGATTTTTTGTGGGTGGTGCTGAGGCAGAGAGAGGCTTGTGTATAAATAGAAAAAGCACACTCAACATGCCTATTGTTTTTATAATGCAGACTACAGTGAATAAGTTAAAAAAAAAACAACAACTTGGCAAATGGGAATATACTGAAGGTAGTGAGAAAGCATGAGTGTGGGGGCGTAGGTTTGAAACAGGTGAAGTACCGTCTGCTGTCCTTACAGACGTGGGCCAAGTGGGAAAACCAGATTATATGCATCCTCGGGGTGAGCAGCAAGGATAAAACAGGTACAAAGGGCCTTGTAGCTCCATAATCCTAGTGGGATAAGGATCATTTACAAGTCAGGCACAGCTGGGGTTTTGGTTTTTCCCCCCAGTAGTTAATATTTATTTTGGATTATAAAAGTAATACATTGAAAGTATAAAATTTGGAAAATAACCAATAATGACCAGTAAGCCAAGCATAAAGAAAATAAGGGCAGCATATCTCATAACCCAAAGATAATTTACAGTTAACATTTTGGGTTGTTTTGTTTGTTTGTTTGTATTTTAGTATGTGTGTAATTTTTCAGAATCATAATTAAGCCCATATTGTATATGTGGTTTTATATCTTAACTTAAAATGTTAAAGTACAGTCTAGCGCCAGTGTCAGGTTTTCAGTCCTCTGTGAAAGTGTGGACTTTATCATAGGCCATAGAAGCACATTCTTTGGAATGTGTTTTATATAGTACAAATGTCTAAGTCAGGCTGATAGTGCTGCCCCTTTGTTTTTATCAGGATGACTCACACTTCCCTGTCTGTAGGCCATCTCAGAAATTAAAATAATAAATTAATCCTCAAGGAAGTTTTGCCTGACTCAACAAGCGGTGTTTTGATCATTTACAGCTCTTACCTGTTGTTAAATAATATCCTAGGAGCACAGCTCAGGCAGTCTGCTAATCTAACGTTAAATTAACCAGTTGCCCAATAAAGTGAGGTAACTATAGTTCACAGCAGACAGAACAATCCATTCTTGCCAAGAAAGATTCGGTTTGGTCATACGCAGGAAGGAAATGCAAGTATTCAAGGAATTTAAATTATGGATAAAATGGAAATCCGTGGCTGAGGATTCGTCCTTCCCTAGGGTATTTTATGCTTCTATGAATTAATAAAAATAGAATTTCAGCAAACATGAATCCTTTATTTAACAACTATTCTTAGTTGTTTAAAGGATTCATATGTTGGGCATACCAATCAGTGTGCCCTCTGTGGGGCTGAATATTACTACATTAAAAGGTACTGGTAGCAAGTTAACTGTTAGATTAATATCACTTAAAGGGGAATTTAAAGAAATTGTAGAAATTTAAAGGTGTCACTTTTTCCCAACTTCACATATATAAGTACATAAATTTAACTTTAGGAATGTGCTTTCATTTGATATCTTATAATTAAAATGATCTCTTTAAACATTGCTTTTCTAAGATTGATTCCTCACACCATAGACTCGAATATTATTCAAAATGCGTTTCTGAAAAAGAGTGGGTTGGAAATGACACTTGTTCTGGGAGGGAGAAATGAGTGTTGGGATTGACCAGAAAGAGACTGAGGAAACGTTAATATGGTAATGTTTCATGTCTTGATAGGGATTTGGGTTATGCAGGTGTGCAATTGTCAAAACTCAGCAAGCGCACACTTTCATTTTATGAAACTTTATATCCGAAGGGGGAAAATTATGCAAATATTGAACTCTTACTAGTGATATACTGAAGTATTTAGAGATCAGTTTACTGATCTCTACAATTTACTTGGAAATGCATGAAAAAAATGAGATGAATGGGTGGATGGCTAGATGGATTATTTGTGATAAGAAAAGAATAGAACCAAGATTGTGAGTATATGGGTTTTCACTGCAAATTTCCTTTTTTATTTTTTTCTTTTTTAAGATTTTATTTATTTGACAGAGATCACAAGTAGGTAGTGAGGCAGGCTGGGCAGGGCTGGGGGTGAGGGGGAGATTGGGGAATAGGTAGGCTCCCTGCTGAGCGGAGAGCCAGATGCGGGACTCGATCCCAGGACCCTGAGACCATGACCTGAGTCAAAGGCAGAGCCTTATCCCACTGAGCCACTCAGGCCCCCCTTCACTGCAGAATTCTTCCAGCTTTGCTGTATGTTTGCAATCTTTCATAATAATTTTAACTTTAAATTGATAGATAACTAAGAATTGTTGGATTCTTGATCTTTACTATGTTAAGACTCTCAGGGCACGTGGGTGGCACAGTCAGTTAAGCATCCAACTCTTGGTTTCAGCTCGGCTCTGATCTCAGGGTTGTGAGATCGAGCCCCATGTTGGGCTTCATGCTCAGCAGCTCAGAACAGAGTCTGCTTGAGTTTCTCTCTCCCTTTGTCTCTGCCCCTCCCCAAACTCTGCACATATGCTTCCTCTCTCTCTCAAATAAATAAATCTTTTTTAAAAAGAGGAGAATCTCTCACTATCTTTCTTACTGAGTCCTAGGATTATTGTTCTGATTATTTTACTTTTCCAGAAAAGTAACATAAACCCTGTATAATTGTCAAAGAGGTAGCACCTGTGTTCATTTCCACATACAATATCCAGTGGACACATAAACACTCTTTGCCAAGACACTTTCTAAGGCTGATGCTCATCAGCCTTAGAAATACAAATCTGTATTTTTCTGTTCTTCTCTCTGGACTTCAATGTGGATATTTTTTATTGCCCTGACATCAAGTTCCACTAATTCCCCTTTTTTTGCTGTATCTAATCCAGTGTTAAACCCATCAATTAACTTCTTAATTTCAGTTACTGTATTTCTTGGTTCTACAGTGTTTACTTGGTACTTTTTTATAGTTTCCACTTTTATGATGAAATTCTCCATTTTTTTCCTCATCTTTACTCTTTTTTTAAAATCAGTAAACACAGATTTTTAAAAGGCACACTTTCATAGAGTTTCTTCACAGTGCATCTTAGGACTGAAGCAAATTTTGACTCACTAGTACACAGTGATATTAATGTATTAATATGTATGTATAATATGTATAATGTATATATAATATGTATATGATATATGTGTTGTATAATACACATGTATAATATAATTATTATATTTTTATATTTATAAAATTTATATATAAATATATTTATATTTTTATATTTTATAATTATAGTAATTATGATATTAATACATATGTGTAATGTGTATTAATAGTATGAATGTATTAAATTAATGTATTAATTGTATTAAATATATTAATACATTAATGTACCACTGTGGGTCTTTTCCTGTTGTCTGGTTCTTCTTTTGATATTCAGTCATTTGGACCAGTCTCTTGGCATGTTTGGCAATTTTGGCTGAAAACTGAATGTTGTGTAAAAAAAGAAAAAATTAATAACGGCGGTCCTGTAGGATTTCATCCTCATCTGGAGTGGGCTTACTCCCTTTGCTAGGCAAATAGGGTAGTGATCAGGTAGTGAGCCGCCGAAGGTAGGGTGTGGCTATGGTGAGGCTCCATTGACTTCTGGTGGCATGTACTCTTAGGGAGTAGCCCTGTGGGAGTTCTAGAACCTGGGGTGTTCAGCAGGATGTGTCCTGGACTTCAGTCCTTGTCTCCTTAGCACATGGAGTGGATGAACTCTTCTCTGTACTTCAGAGGCTTTCTGTTTGGTGTCTTGGCCTCCTAACCTATGCAGCTGTGGGGTTCTGCAGATCTCCTGGGGGGAAAACTGGCTCAATTCTTTTCACTAGGATTCTGGTCCATTAAATCTCTATTTTTGTTTCTCCAGACAAGGAGGTGTTGCCAAAGTTCTGCTGGTTTCTCTGCCTCTTAGTAGTGGCTCCAGTCCTGTGCCCAGACTGCCTGCTCCCTCAGCCTTATTCTTGGTACCCGTAATTGGCAAGTGCCCTGAATGATAAAACCCATTGCAGTAAGCTGGCTCACTTTTGAGGGCTTCGCCCTACCCCAGGATCTGGTGCCCTAAAGTCCTGGTTGCCTCAGCAGCTCTCCTCAGTCTTCATACCTTTTTAAATCTGGCTTTTCTAGTTGTTCTCTGCGGGATCCCTGGTTTATAGCAGGCTATTCAGTCATAGAAGCAGAAGCTACTTTATATAATTCTTGTTCATGTGTTTTGTTTCTTATGTTGCAGAAAAGATTAGTGTGTGTTCCATTTATTAAAGAAGGCACATTTAGTTCAAAGGGAATTGGAAGAAATATGTTTATTAATTTAAAATGAACCACCATTATAAACTTAATTTGTACATTACTACTATGGTTTTTGTGTAACAGTTTAACAGCTAACTTAAAAGTAAGTTTTAACACAAAGTAAATGCAGAGTTTCTCAGTAAGGGCACTTGTGACTTTTTGGGCTGGATAATGCTTTGCTCTTGGAGGCACACTGCAGAATTCTAACGGTGTCCCTGGCCTTTTAAAAACCACTAGATCCAGTAGTACCCTTCTCCCTGAGCTACAACAACCCACAACGCCTCAGGTGTTGCAGCATGTCTCCTGGGGAGCAAAATCACCTCTGGTTGAGAACCACTGGTCTAGGAGTAGGCTTAGTTTTCCTAATCTGGCCTGGTGCCAGAGACGTGGAATGAAGTCTGCATTATGTAGGTCCTTGCCTTCCATCATCGGGTGGCTTTCCAGCTTCATTCTGGCCTGATCATTTGATGGTAGATACCATTAAGAGTACATGGATTTGTACTGCTGTGAATGGGCAGTTGAAGTCACCTGTTCACTTGCCCTAGAGTTGAGAGGACTGATTTCTAGGTGATGGGGACTGTTGCCACCTGTGGGGTATCTCCTCGGTCTTCTGCAGAGCAGTGTTGTGCCAGTCTGTCCTCACTGTGGTCTGACTCACGTGCAGCCCTTAAGCTGACAGGAGCAAATGAACACAGAGAGATCCTCTTGGAGAATGTAAATAACCATTTGGAATTTCAGGTAGGAAGGACATAAAGAGACCCAAATTAGGCCCAAAACTAAGGGCTAAAAGAGAAAAAGACTGCTTAAGAAGAGAAATGACTTTAAGTGGACGTTTCCGAATGGTGTGACACTGCCAAAAGTGATTTAAGCTGCTTGCTCCCCTTTTTCTTACTCTGCAGACATTCTCCTGTTTTCCAAATCATTCTGCTTTGATGCCAAGGCTCTTATTACTAATGCATGGCTTTTTTATGGTCCTCCCTTTTCCCATCGTGCCTTTTGGGTGCTGAGTCAGAGTAGATTGCAGAACAGTATCCCAGCACTGGCAAAGAGGAGAGATCCCTCTGTGGTGCCCAGATGCTGCCGGTTTTCTTGCACAGGCATCTTGTAGCAAGCGTTCCACATGAGTTACTCTGATGCCTCGATTCAGATGATGCTTTCTTCCTACTCTTAAAAAATAAGGCTTTCTAGGTACCTGGCTAGCTCAGTCTGTTGAGCGTCCGACTCTTGGTTTCAGCTTAGGTCGTGATCTCAGGGTTGTGAGATCAAGCCCCACGTTGGGCTCTGTGCTCAGCCAGGAGTTTGCTTAAGTTTCTCTCTCATCCTCTGCCCCACCCCTTGCTTGCCCTCTCGTCTTCTCTGTCTCTCAGGTAAATTAAAAAAAAAAAAAAAAAGTACCTTAAAAAGAATGAGGTTTTAAAAACTTCCCAGAAATGTCTATGACAGGAGGTTTTTAGAGTTCTTCAAAATGAGCCTGAAATAAGAAAAACGGTCCAAATGTTAATGTGAATCATACTTAATTTCTGGAACAGTAACTTATTTTCCCGCTTTTCTAGCTGTTGTCTGGACATGTGTCTTCTGAGTCTGTAAATTCTATTTTGTAAAATGTAAAATGATATTTTTACATTGCCTTTCTGATAGGCAGCTGCTAGGAGTAAAACAGATACTAAGGAAGGAATGGGACGAACTCCTGTCTGGGCCACAGACTGTTTCATTTTCTGGTAGGTTAGGAAATACTGTGTTGTGATGGGCCCTGTGGGGCGTACGCAGTGTTTTTGAAGCCTGGAGGAGTTGCCTGCTGAAGCTCGTGTTGAGAGGGTGTTGCTACGTCTGTGATGAGCGTTGTCACCTCCTCCTCACATCTGCCTTTAAACATACTGTACGACACATCTAAACAGACCCGTTAAATTGCTTCTGCTCATGTGGTCTGGTGTGTTTCAGTGCTTCAAGTAGGATTTCCCCAGAGTGACTGTCTTTACCGTTGTCCTGGGTTTTAAAATTAGCTTAGAAAAAAAGAAAGAAAAAAAATAGCTTAGAAATCATTTCTCTGTCTTCACAACCTGAATAACAATGTGGGTAAAAGTCATAATGGTATGGGAACTCTTTGTAATATAGCCACCGTTTTTCTGTAAATCTAAAATTATTCTAAAATCAAAGGCACATACAAAGAGTATAACTGTGACTTGCTAAAGGCCCACTCTATCCTAATCACTAACTCAGGGGTTTGACATTTGTTATTTCTAAGCCGCACAGGACTGAGACGTTTATTCATAAGCTCAGGACCACAGGATCCTGACTCAGACCTTCATCTGAGCTGAAGGAAAGACGAATCGCACCCCATTCGGCTCCCTCTGTGCCTGCTGGGGAGTGGGGGTAGAAGTCTTCTTTGCTCTTCAACATGTGATTTAAGCTCACACGTATGCCTCAGTTTCTTTCTGTTAAAGCACCAGTAACAGTGCATGGTACTTAAGGGTGTGTACACTCCAGTCCCTGCCTTGTGGCCTCCGTCAGCTCAGGGACCAGCTTTTTCTCTCTCTTTTTTTTTTCCATTAATTTTTTTTAAAGAGTGTTTATTTAAATTCCAGTTAGTTAACATACAATGTAATGCTAGTTTCAGGTGTACAATTTAGTGATTTCTTTCAATAAATTTTGAACTAACACATGAGTGTCAGCCACATACAAGGCCCTGGTCTTTGAACTTTGCATGTGTTGCTTATCTTCCAAGCCCGCTGAGATAGGTGTTACTTGCTTCGTGTTGTAAGTGAGGAAAGTGAGGTTCAGAGAGGCTAAGTAACATGGCCAAGTCTATGCAGACAGTGTATGGCAAAGCTTATGTTCAGGCCCAGGGCCTGCTTTTAGTGTCTCTGGGTCGTTATTGTTTCATAGTAGGCACTCCCATGTTGAAGGATGGTTAGTGGGGTGCCCCTCTGATGGGATGGGGGCCTGCGAATGCAGGATGACTTGATCGGGGATCCCAGTGGCACAGGGGGTGAAAGGATTCGCTTGAGGCAGACAGAAGTTGATCTAATACACAGCAAGGAAGCAGCTGTCTGGCTGTCTTTAAAGGGGGCAGGTGAGGAGGTATGGGGACATAGGGACTTTTCCCTTTTTTGGGAACTTGTGCCCGGGTGTAAGTAGCCCATTGGTCAGTTAGGGCCTGTGGCTCTTTGGAGGTGGGTCACGTAATGAGCTGGTTCGTACTCAGTTCAGTGGTCAGTGCGGGGCCCTTATGGTTTGATGATATTTCCATTGCTCAAACACTTTGCCTAAAAGAGGCCTCTCTAGTTAGATTGATAATGTAAAAGTAACTCCTTAGAGTGTAGAAAACAATGAAATCTGATTTTATAAAAATATTTTCCTTTTTCAGTTTAGATCAGAGGGCATAAATGAGGGTTTAGGGCCGACTAAGAAGATTGTATTCTGTTAAAAGGAGACGGCCGCTAGGCTACTCAACACCCGGTGATTCCATCAAGGTGGTGGGGTGGAAATCTTGCGCATGTTTTTGCTAGATCTTCCAATACTTGGAGAGACTCTAGAACCTGAATTTTTATATGAATGAAAATAACAAGCATTTAAATAAATGTCCTTATTATGTTCTAGGTTTTCTTCTTGGTGTTTTACAAATATTAACTCATTTAATCCTAAAGGAAGTACAAATATTGTTGTCCCTATTTTATGGATGAAGAAACTGAGGCACAGAATGGTTAAGTAATTTGCCTAAGATCATTCAGCCAACTATGATTTAACCCAGGTAGTTTACCTCCGAAATTGATCACTTTTTTAAAAAATATTTTTTTTTTTACTTTTCTTTATTGGAGAGAGAGAGAGCATGGAGCATGAGTGAGGGGAGAGGGAGATAGAGAAGCAGACTCCCCCCACCCCCACCCCCGCCCCAAGCAGGGAGCCTGACGTGGCTCCATTCTAGAACTCTGGGATGACCTGAGACGAAGGCAGGTGCTTAACCACTTAACTGACCAAGCCACCTAGACCCCCCAAAATTGATGCTTTTAACTACCAGACTATTTACCTGGTAGTTAAGTCACAGTTTAAAGATAAAAGGAGGGGCACCTGGGTGGCTCAGATGGTAAAGCATCTGCCTTCAGCTCAGGTCATGATCTCTAGGTGCTGGGATCGAGTCCCATGTTCAGGCTTCTGGCTCAGCAAGGAGTCTGCTGCTTCCTCTCCCTCTGCTTCTCCCCCTCCTTCTGCTTCTCCCTCTCCCTCTGCTTCTCTGCATTCCTCTGCTTCTCCCCCTGCTGTTCTCTCTGTTTCAAATGAATAAATAAAATATTAAAAAAATAAAGATAAAAGGAAACCAGAAGACACCTACTAGGCCAAACAAAACAACCTTTTTGTGTAGATACTTGGCAAATTCTCATCTGAACATTAAATATTTGTGAGAGCAAAACAGTTTATTTCTAACATAACTGCTTCATTAATCATTAGTTGGGGATTTTTATCTGCTGTATTGAAGCTTGTTTTACTCTTCTGTATCATTTCTGTATTTTTCTTTTACAAAGGAATATGGAGTTACAGAAGATGAAAAAGTTATGGAAATGTATAATCATAGCATGTTAAAAGCCCTGCATAACCCCACCATTCCTCCAAGTAACTGCTGTTTAAGCTGCCTGGTACATACGTCTCTAAGCTTTTTTCTAAACATTAATAATAGTTTTTGAGTTCATTTCAGGTATATTATTCTTGTTAAATGTCAGAGTTGTATTTATTAAGCTATCCCCCCTTAAGGCCAGTTTGTTACAAATTTCCTTGATGCTCTTGATTGTGGGGCAAAGAATTTACTACCATTTGTCCATCTTTGACTTTCTAGCATAATACGTTTTTCTTCTTTTAAAAATTGCTTATAGAAACTAGAGTTACTGGGTGCCTGGGTTGCTCAGAGTCAGTTAAGTGTCTGCTTTGGCAAACGTCGTGATCATGGGGTCCTGGGATTGAGCCCAGAGCAGGCTCCCTGCTTAGTGGGGTCTACTTCTCCCTCTGCCCCTCCCCCTTCTTGTGCTTGCTCTCTCTCTCTGTCTCTTTCAAAGATAAATAAATCTTGAAAACAAACTGGAGTTATCCATTTTCTCAGCTCCGAGTTGGTGTGGTTTTTTTGCTAACAAACCTTTTCTTTAGCCTTCTTTGAAGCAAGAGGGGTTTTTCCCCCTAGTTCTGGTCCTTTCGGCTAAGAAGGTGGAATGAAAAGCTGTATTAGTGGAAAACTGGAATGGAATGATAGGTTATATATAAATTAAGATGCTAACTTTGAAGATTAAAAATAAATTCCGTAGAATATGAATAAATTGGAAAGCTAGAGCTTGAAACAGTTTTCAGATTATGAGCACAGATGGTATTTATTACTTAATTGCAACTCTAGACCCGTGTTTGATTTTTTAATTGAAAAATTTATCTTTAATTTTAGAGGTATTTGTCTATTCTTGGAATGTGCCATAAGCCAAAATTGTATTTTCAGATCTTTTTAAGTATGGATCCTAATTTTTCCCATCTCTTCTGTTAATCATTTAACCCTTCCCCCATTAGAATCGAAATCTTGAATTTTTGCCTTAGGCTTGCTAGCCATACCACACATTCACTTTCAGCTCTAGGTAACATTTATTTATTGGGCTGCTACTGTATGCTAGCTACTGTACACTGGGCACTGGTATCAATGAATAGAAATCACAGAATTTTCTGTTAAGTGATCAGCGCTTTGGAGAAGGATAAACAAGAGAATGAAAGGTGCAGGTATGTGTTTCCTTTGCTGCGCTAGGCTTGTAATGTTAAATACAGTGTGGTTAGGGAAGGTCTCACTGAAGGGACAACTGAGTACTTTCAGGAGTTGAGCTGCCTTGCAGGCGCGAGGAGGAGGGAGCCCCTTGGGTGGTGGATGTGAGGTGGGAACTTGCTTACGGTGTCCCAGAACAGCAGGAAGGCCATTGTGGCTGCTGTGGAGTGAGTGAGGCTGAAAGAAGTTATTGCTGCCCTTAGAGGGGGTAAGGACAAGGCACAGGTCTTTCAGAGCTGTGGTGGGCAGACTGTGTGTGCAAAGGGCCAGCTGCACCTGTTGCTGGCCGTGCAGTCTCTGCCAGCAGCGCGTAGCCCCGAGCTGGAAGCAACCATAGACAACACATGGGGCTGTGGCAGGGTTCCAATAATATGTCGTTTACAAAAACGGGGTGGGCAGGATTTGCCCCCCCCCCCCAGGTTTGCTGACTCCTGATTTAGGAGACAGCCGTAGTCCAGAGTTTGACTTTTACTCCGAGGGAAATGAGAATTCGTTGGAAGTTTCTGAAAAGAGTGGACTGAGATAATCTGACTTCTGTTCAAAAGAATGCCTCACAGTTCCTGCTTGAGAATGGCTGTTAAGGGGTGAGGTGACAGGGTAGGGTTGCACTTAAACCAAGACAGGAAGGCTGTAGGCGGGGCAGGTGGTGGGTGAGGACCGTGTTTTGGTTTAGACAAGGTGCTTGTGAAGAGACTGTTAGACATCCAAGTGGGGATGTCAAGGACGCAGTTGGCCTGCAGACCAGTGCGTAGGAGAAGGCAAGGCAGGGCTCAGTCAGGAGCCTTCAGCGTGCACGTGACATTCAGCGTCATGAGACGGGATGGAGAAGAGTGGGAGCCACTGTAGCTTTGTCTGGGCTGATTCTATGTTTTGGGAGTGTTGATTCTTTTCATTCTTTTTTTTTTTTTTTTTTTTTTTTTTTTTTTTTTTTTTTTTAAGTGGGGGAGAGGCAGAGGAGAGAGAGTCTTAGGCAGGCTCCATGCCCAGCATGGAGCAGGACTCGGGCTCGATCTCATGACTCTGAGATCATGACCTGAGCTGAAATCAAGAGTCAGACACTTAACAGACTGAGCCATCCAGCTGCCCTGATTCTTTTCACTCTTAAATGGATTTGAAGTACAAGAACCTTCACACCCCTTGGGTTAGGCTTATTATTTACCACCTCTAATTTTACTGATTCTAGCTCTTACATACAGTTTTTTTAAAGTTGTGGTAAAACTTTGGAAAACAGTGTGGAGGTTCCTTAAGAAATTAAAAATAGAGAAATTATAAATATAAATAAATAATATATATATATATATAAATAAAAAAATATATATAAATAAAATAAAATATATATAAATAAAAAAATAGGGAAATTAAAACTACCCTATGACCCTGCAGTTGCACTGCTGGGTATTTACCCCAGAGATACAGATGTAGTGAAAAGAAGGGCCATCTGTACCCCAGAGTTCTTAGCAGCAATGGCCACAGTTGCCAAACTGGAAAGAGCCAAGATGCCCTTCAGCAGATGAATGGATAAAGAAGATATGGTCCATATACACAAGGGAATATTATTCCTCCATGAGAAAGGACGAATACCCAACTTCTGTATCAACATGGGTGGGACTGGAGGAGATTATGCTGAGTGAAATAAATCAGGCAGAGAGAGTTAGTTATCATATGATTTCACTTGTGGAGCATAAGGAGAAGGAAAGGAAAAGTGAATTGTGGGAAATCGAAGGGGGAGACAAACCATGAGAGACTGGATTCTGAGAAACAAACTGAAGGTTTGGAGGGGAGGAGGTAGGGGAGGGGTGAGCCTGGTGGTGGGGATTAAGGAGGGCACGGGGTTGCATGGAGCACGGGGTGTGATGCAGAAACAGTGAATCTTGGAACACTGAAAAGGTTTTTTAAAAATTGTGTTAAAATAAACATAACATGAAAATGATCATTGCACACATTGTAAGTTCACTGAGAATACCGGGCTGCCATCACATCACTCCTGCGCATTCCTGGAACTTCTGCTCATGCCGGACACAAACTTTGCACCTGTCAAACCACAACTCCCCAGCCCTGCCTTTTCCTGCTCCTTGGTAATCACACTCTGCTTTGTCTATATGAATGTGCCTTTTACAGCTCCCTCCCATAAGTGGGATCATGTGGTATTTGTACTTCTGTTTCTGGCTTATTTCACTTAGCATAACATCCTCAAGGTTCATCCATGTTGTAGCCTGTCAGTGCTTTCATTATTTTTTTTTAAACCTCTTTGAATAATTAATACAAACCGCTTATATTGAGGCCTGTTTCAAAGAGGAGGTCCTTGCTTCTGAGAGGTCTCAGTGATTTAGCCTTGTGTTCCAGAACATTCCTGGTCTCTGGATCTGAGAAGCTGTAAGAGCTTGAGGAGCGGTACCTTCAGCCCATGCAGCCCTCTTCTTCTTGTTTGTGTGACTAGTAAAATAGTGACCGTGATAATAAGTAGCTGGACGATTGCTTCTCTGATGTGATCTGGTGGATTTTCTGCTATTATATGGCATTTTAAAATCAGGACAGGGTGGTCTCATTTGAAGTCGATAGAAAACCTGAAACAGACAGCTTATAGGTAGCAGGTGTGTCAGAATAGATCCTTCTGGAAATGGGATGAGAGGTATTTCTGGAGAGCATAATGTTAGAGCTTGCTCGTTTGACAAATTGCTAAGGTTAGGAACAAGTCCTGCAACGTTTGCCTGTTGCTTCAAGGCATTCGTGGTTTTATTCGCCCTATCTCCTTGACTCTGTGCTAGATAACAGCAGTATTTATGGCAGGGAGTGCATTGAGGGAGAACCTGGCCCTCCTTTCGGGTTCAGGAGTTAAGTTCACTGAAAGCTCAGTTGACATGTGAACAAGGCGTTGTTTATTTAACCAACATTCAGTCTCCTAGGCAAGGCTCAGTAATGTTCTTTACTGTGGTGGCAGAGAATGGTGGAGAGTAGAACAAAAACGAATTTTTAGTTTCACTTGAAGAGTGGCACTTGCAAAAAAAAAAAAAAAAAAGTAGTTAAAAAAGTTTCACTATTTTTTGAGAAGAAAATTAGAGGCAAGAAGTTGTTTTCAGGACGCAGCCCTGGGGTGGTGGCTTCCGGTGGAGCTTTCAGGTCACTTCCCAGAGCTCATTGAGTCGGCCCAGCAGTGCTAAAAACCGTCCACGGCAAAGAGTTGACAAGAAAGATCAAAGTATCCATTGTTTTCTCCT
The DNA here is from genome assembly GCF_030435805.1 of Mustela lutreola. Taxonomy (NCBI): domain Eukaryota; kingdom Metazoa; phylum Chordata; class Mammalia; order Carnivora; family Mustelidae; genus Mustela; species Mustela lutreola. Next base: position 11,354,034 of record NC_081298.1, read on the forward strand.
TTTCAACTGTGGTTAGTTTGGGCTCTGGCTCTAGGTTTTAAAATTTTTCTTTTTTTCTCTTTTTAAGTAACCACCTAGTGGGCGAGGGATGGAATGCACTATCTGAGAGATGGGAGGGGTCTTTGCTTCGGGCTCCAGGAACGCTGAGAACTTTTCCCCTTTGCCAGTTAGCTGTAAGAGCAGCGGCAGCCTGTACTGAGTGAGGTACTTCCGCAGGCCAAGGCTCGCCAAGGTCTTAGTAGCAAGCTTGGTGAGAGCTTGTAGGCCACATCAAAGCAAGTGTTTGACTCTCCACTTGTTTTTCTATAAAATGGAAATAATGATACTTCATTGAAATTAAATGATACCCCTTAATTTTCTTCTTGATGAAGGTTTGTGCAAGGAGGAAGTTTGAAAAGAATGTGGCCTTGTTACCTGTCAGCCTCACTGTGTCCCACCAAAGGCCCTGTGAGCCCCTGGATGGCTTCGAGGGCTCAATGATCTGTATCCTCTCCTGCATGCTTTGCTAGGCTTTTTTCAAGATCCCCTGGCCAGCTGATTAGTAGTCTTGCCCTGCAGAGGGGGCATCCACACCATTGGGTATATCAGCTTAAGGACTCATGGCTAAATAGGAAGGCACTTACATTCTTTGAACAGTAGGCAAATCAGCTCAGGAAAGGGCCTAAACTCTTGTCCAGCCAAATTACTATCTACTTGTCGGGACTATAAATAATGCTGTGACATGCATTTAATCCTATTTGAGTTCCAGGGTTGGTTCTGTTTTTCTATCTTGATTCCCTTGGGCTGTCTCTGGGAAATTAGTAACCAAGTTGACCTTCATCTTTTAATTTGGCTCAGGAGCCCCAGGCTGTATCTGATTGGTATATCAGGAGGGGTGATATCTAGGCTCCCTTCCAATGTCATCTGATTTTCTACCTTGCCATTTTCCTGTGCTTTGAAGAAATAAAATTTATTTACTCTGTGTCTTAAGGTGGAGAATAGCTCTTTTAAAAAACCTTATTTTTTTAAAATTTTGTGTTTTTTTTAAAGTGCTCTGCGTCCAGTGTGTGGCTTGAATTCACAACCCCAGCAGTAAGAATCAAATGCTCTTCCCAACTGAGCCAACTAGGTGCCCCAAGATGGAAAATATCTTCTAGAACATGTGCTAACATATGACTTAAAAGATATTTCATCTATCACGTTAGCCAAATCTTTGTGTAATTTTGCAGGACATGACTTTTATTTTGTATTGCATTCTGGTTACATTTAAATTTTGTCGTATCCATTCAGTTGGATAATAAAAAAGCAGTTTCTCCCATTTCCCTATAGAGACAGTTTACTTCAGAAATCAGAAATGGATTGAGTGAGAATCAAAGAAGCCTTACTTTAACATCATTGCCAAGAAGTATTAGGGGTCAGAGATCGGTGTTCACAGTCTAAGTGGTACGAAAGTGGATTAAAAAATAGGAATACTGGGGGTACCTGGGTGGCTCAGTTGGTTAAACTTCTGCTTTCGGCTCAGGTCATAATCCCAGGGTCCTGGGGTCGAGCCCCCACATCGGGCTCCCTGCTCAGCAGGGAGACCACTTCTCTTTCTCTCATTCCCTCTGCTTGTGCTCTCTCTCTATGAAATAAATAAATAAAATATATATATTTTTTAAATTAAAAAAATAGGAACACTAGTACAGATTAACCCGAGTTGTCATAGATTAAAGAGCAGCGCGGTCCTGCAAGTGTGACCTTGGGAAACTGCTTTTGGGTGCCATGCTGGGGTGGGGTGGGGTGGGGGGGATGGTGCACGTTTTACCAGGCTCAGTGTCTGTGGTGTTCTGTTAGGGCCTAGCTCTGGAGAGGGAGATTCGGACTCTCCTCCTCAGGAGGAACTTGTATTTTAGTTGAGCGTGGGTCATCTCTGCACAACAGCTCGTGTAGTTATGACCACCTTTGAAGTCGTGTGGTTCCTTTCTAGCCCATGCTCACCACATGACATCAGAAAGTTGTAGTGCTCCCCGGCTAGCACTCTAAGCTTCTGAAAAGGCTGCATGCAGACAAGGAAGTCAGCAGAACTATAGCGCCTTTTAGAAGATAGGCACACACACCTCCTGGGGTGGTAGTCGAATGCCTGGGTCTTGTAATTTGGGGATGATTATGCCTTTATGTAGCTAGAGGAATACAGAAGTTACTCTCCGCTTCTCAGAATGACTCCCCTTCATTATTACTCACCAGAAAGCAGCAGGCGCTAGTCCTCTAAACACAGAGGATGAATGCTGTTTAACCTTGTTCTTCTCAAGAGTGAGAACACTCAACTGTGGAGGGCTTCCTTTCCCTCCCCCAATGGACAGCTGCTCGCTGTCTTGGATCCGGTTGTGCCTCTCCTCCCTTCGGTCAGCTTCTTAGTAGTTTTGCTGTGTGCTGCTGTAGTCCTGGCACCACGCGGCCTGACACACTTTGCAGTCAGGGAGCATCTGCCAAGTGCAAACAGGGGTGCCCGTAAGAGCAAGGGGACTTCTTCTAGAAGGAGGAGATCACTTGACAGGTACATCTCTACTGGGTCTGGAAGGTACCCGTTTATCCTTCTCTCTCTGTTTGACAAGGTTAGTATCTTCAGTCAATAGCTTAACTTTACCTCTGTTTTTATTACCACCCCCAAGCATAAATTATTTAGCACAAATGCAGACATAATCTCATATAAAATTACTCGGTGTTAGTGACCTGCTGTGAGCATTATTTTCTTGAGTGTGTTGTGCTGTAACCGCAAATTAGCAAAGACATTTAAAATTTACTGTGAATCCATTTAGAGGGGTTATTGTAGTTGATGTTACCTGATTTTTTTTTTTTTTAAGTAGGCTGCACACCCAGTGTGGAGCCCAACACAGTGTTTGAACTTAAAACCTTGTGGAGCGCCTGGGTGGCTCAGTGGGTTAAGCCGCTGCCTTCGGCTCAGGTCATGATCTCAGGGTCCTGGGATCGAGTCCCGCATCGGGCTCTCTGCTCAGCGGGGAGCCTGCTTCCCCTTCTCTCTCTGCCTGCCTCTCTGCCTACTTGTGATCTCTCTCTGTCAAATATATAAATAAAATCTTTAAAACAAACAAACAAACAAACAAAAAACCTTGAGATCAAGAGTCAGATGCCTAACCAACGGAGCCATCCAGGCAGGCGCTCCTACTTTTATTCTTATATAGGTCATAGAACAATTTTTTTTTAAGATTTTATTTATTTATTTGGCAGAGACATAGCAAGAGAGGGAACACAAGCAGGGGGGAGTGGGAGAGTGGGGAGAGGGAGAAGCAGGCTCCCCATGGAGCAGGGAGCCCCATGCGGGGCTCAATCCTAGGACCCCAGGTCATGACCTGAACCGAAGGCAGACGCTTCACAACTGAGCCACCCAGTTGCCCCCTTTTTTGTTGTTCTTTCACTTTTTACCCCTCAAAAATTTCTCAGTTACCCCATTCATGGCCTGGCCATTTTATGAGTAGGGATCCAGAAAGTGCCAAGCTTTGGGGGCCTGGATTTGGAGGAGAGGGGAGGGAGTCTAGTCTTTAACCAGAAAACTCTGGGCCTGTAGTCATTTAAGAATTCGGGTTTTTTTAGGGTGGCCTTAAAGATAAAATCACTTATCCGCTTAATGATTTGCCAAATTGTTGAAGTACAAGTCTAGAGCTAAAAATTTTGCTCCGTTTTAACAGTGATCTAATTGTGAATATCACAGATGGCTACTGACAGTTTATGAATGTGAGTCATTTGCTGATTTTCAAAAAACAGTGGGAAAGGAAAAGCCAAGGTGAAATGAGAAACTGAAAATCATATAGCCACATTACTGGGCGTCGGGGTCTTCAGACAGCAGAATAAGCGAAACAGACTACAGGCATAGGAAATTGGCTCGTGATTGTACTAGTTAAAGTCCTGCCTCCCCGTGCACGGAGCCCTTAGAGCATTGCTTGCAGCAGCTTATTGGTCAGGTCCCTCCGCCAACAAACCCACAGGGTCCTCCGCAGCTTGGAAGCCTGGGGAGTCTAGGTGTTGGGCGTGGTGGGAAATGTTAATTGGCCTCTGAGCGAACTAGCTAAACTGCTAGGATTCTTATCCCTTGATAAACTTACTCCCTCCGGCGGTCTTGTTAACATTTAAAAATAAAATGCTAAATCTATTACAAAGCACCGTAATTTAATTTTTGTGGCATTTCTGTGTTCTGTGGTTGTCAGCAGAGGGTCGTATTCATAAAGTTTTTAGGCATACTGAGTTTTAACTCTTAACTTATCCAAGGTTGTTTTTTTGATTGTTGGGTGTGCAGTCCTAGGAATTTTTGTCTAAGAATAAGGTCGACCCAGCAATTTTTAGTCACTTTTCTTTCGGTAAACCTGCAAAGATAATTTTGAAAGGGAGTGACAAAACAAGCCAAGCTAGGAATGTACGGAAAGAGAGAGGGAAGCACAGCTGGGTTTGGCGGTCACTGGCGTGTCTCCATTCCCCCTCCCTTTTCATCCTGAGCACGTGCTGTTCCTTGTGATCGTTGATTTTTCCTGGAACTTTTTCCTTGACTTTGTCTCAGGTTTTTTTTTCTCTTTAAGTTCCAGGCGGGAGAAGCAGTGTTGTCTGAGATCTTGGCTGGTTGCTGCTGTTCAGGGAGGGTGGAACTGGGGAGTGGCAAGATAAGAAATTGCAGAGACAGGCCAGGTTTTATGGACCCTGGTGAGTCATGCTATGCAAGAGGAGTTTGATCTTGACCTTGACGGCAGTGCAAAGCCATTCAAATATAAACTGAGGGAGCAACAGGAAAATTTATTTGTAATTTCTCTACAGTTCGCCTGTAAAATTATATGAAAAGAGTATAGGCAGTCCTTGGTTTCAGAAACAAAAAAAAATTTTGTTGGCATAGGATAGCCACCAAATGCTTTAGCTTCTTATGCGAACATTACTTATGTATTTACTCCCCATATTATAATTTTTGATCCATTTACAGGATTCTTAATACGGTATTAATTTACTTTATTTTAGATTTAGTTAGTAATTTAGATAACATCCAAAATCAAACTTTTCGGGGCGCCTGGGTGGCTCAGTGGGTTAAGTCGCTGTTTTCGGCTCAGGTCATGATCTCAAGGTCCTGGGATCGAGCCCCGCATCGGGCTCTCTGCTCAGCAGGGAGCCTGCTTCCTCCTCTCTCTCTGCCTGCCTCTCTGCCTGCTTGTGATCTCTCTCTGACAAATAAATAAATAAAATCTTAAAAAAAAAAATCAAACTTTTGCCCTTCATTTTTATTATGAAAAAATTTAAGCCTGAGAAAAATTTAGAAGAGTAAACACAGTGTACATATTACCCTTCATCAGGGGTCAACAATTAGTACCATTGGTTTATTTTTAAATAAACTGGAAAGAGTAACCCCCCAGCCATGTGAAATTAAACTGTAGATATAGCAGACATTTAACGTCTAAATGCATCAGCACACATCTCTTAAAAATGATAAGGATTGGGATGCCTGGTTGGCTCAGTTGGTAGAGTATACAACTCTTGATTTTGAGGTTATGAGTTCAAGCCCCACCGTGGGTACAGAGATTGCTTAAAAATAAAATCTTTTAAAAACATGATGAAGATGTTTTCCTGCATAACCACAATACTGTTAGTAAGATTAAGAAAATTAACAGTACTTTGAAAATACATTCTGATGTCCAGACCATATCCAGATTTCCCAAAGGGTGCCCAAAGGGTTATTTATAGCCACCCTCCCCTCAGATCACATACTATATTTGATTGTGTCTCTTCAGTCTCAGTCTGTAGCCGCCTTCCCGCCCCTCCCCATTCCCCTCATTATAGTAACTGTTCTAAGAGAATGTTCTACATTCTGGAATTGCTTGCTGTCATTTTGATGTGTTTTTTAAAAATTCCCCTGAATTTTTGTCAACTGGGAGACAGTTCTGATAGCTTGATTAGATGGAGGTTACAAGTCACTGGTAGAAATATTCTGAAGGTAATAGTAGCTTGTTCCAGTGTTAGCGTGATCCCTTGGTCAAAGGTTGTCCGTCTGAACTCTCCACTGTAAATGTATGTTTTCCCCTTTGCAATCAAGTAATCTGGAGGAAGATTTTTTTTTTTTTTTTAAATGTTTCAGGATAGTCTTACCAGTTTTGACCATGCATTATGCTTTCCAGCATTCTCTTGCTTGGCCCCTCTGTTTCTGTGGACTAGGTAGATCTTGCATTGCTTAAATAGATGAATATCACTTAACTAAATAAAGAAATGCTAGTGTCTGATCATTCTGGGCCAAGTGAAAGACAAAGCAATGCAATAGATGAGAAAAAATGAGTCCAGCGTTTTGCATGGCTCGGAGGACCCCTTTCTAAGACTACAGTTTCATGTCTGCTAAGCACAAACCATCTGGTCTAGAGGAAGGGTTCATACCTCTAGGGTGTCAAGGGAAGATCTTTCTTTGCTAAGTGTGTGTGCCGAGAGTCAAGATGTTTTCAAGTGCTTTCTCTGGTAATTGTTGCCTTTCTCTGGAAATGACGGCTCTGATTTCATGTGTCTAACAGTGTAAGTGTTAATGTCAGCTAGAATGATGCTTTTTGGAAACATTTGAATTCCTAAAGAGTAGATAACCCTATTAGTCTGTTATAGTCTTCTGGGCTAACAGTAATATGATTATAATATATTATCCCCATAGGACATGGAGAATAATCTCCTTTCCAAAAGAGGATCAGGAGGGCAGCCAAAGAACTGTCCGTGGATGGATACTTCGGGATCGTGGGCTAGGTGGAGGAAGCGTGCTTGGTGAGGTTTTAACTAGAAGGATCGGAAGTTCTAAGGTAATTATGAATCATTAGGGTGTAGGTGAAGGTGAAGTAATGGTTTAGGATTGGGGAAATTATTTCGGTCTGCAGCAGTAGAGTGAAGAGCTACTAACGCAGAAGCTTGGTTGTGTTTGTGTACTGCCTGCTCCCCCCGCCATTAAAATCATTAAAATGATTGTTTAAAAAATGAAGAGAAAGAGGGGTGCCTGGGTGGTTCAGTCGGTTAAGCATCTGACTCTTCGTTTTGGTTCAGGTATGAGCTCAGGGTCAGAGATGGAGCCCTGCTTCAGCTCGAGTTCAGCACAGAGCTTGCTTGATAGTCCCTCCCCCCTCTGCCTCTCGCCCCTGGAGCTCGTGTTTGCGCACTCACTCCTCTATCTCATAAAAAGAATCTTGTAAAAAAATGAAAAGAAAGAAAAAGACCATGTTTGAAGGCAGCATTCCTAGAGTGTGTTCATAGATACTCAGTGGGTGCTCTGTGGAAAAGGGATGCTCAGTAACTCTGGAAACTTCAAAATTTGGGGTCAATTCAAACAGATTTGGTTACTGCAAGAACTTAGGCTGTTGGAACAGAGAATTTCATTATACAAGGATTTTTCTGATGGCCATGGAATGCTGCATTGTAACAAAGAAAAGAAAGTGCAGAAACCCCATAATTCTGAGCAGAGATGCCACTGAACATTTGATGTACAAATTTTAAAACTTCTATATGTATATTTTCCTTTTTTTTTTTTTTTTTAAAGATTTTATTTATTTGTCAGAGAGAGAGAGGGAGAGAGAGCGAGCACAGGCAGACAGAATGGCAGGCAGAGGGAGAAGCAGGCTCCCTGCTGAGCAAGGAGCCCGATGCGGGACTCGATCCCAGGACGCTGGGATCATGACCTGAGCCGAAGGCAGTCGCTTAACCAACTGAGCCACCCAGGCGTCCCTGTGTCTTTTTCTTTAATTTAGATATGCTGTACTATATACATTCTTCTACAGGATGATTTTTTTTATTTTTAAAGATTTTTTTTTTTTATTTATTTGACAGATCACAAATAGGCAGAGAGGCAGGCAGAGAGGGAGGAAGGAAGCAGGCTCCTTACTGAGCAGAGAGCCCGATGCGGGGCTCGATCCCAGGACCTGGGATCATGACCTGAACCGAACGCAGAGGCCCCAACCCACTGAGCCACCCAGGGGCCCCAGGATGATTTTTTTAGATTAAATAATGATTGCTTAGATTTCCACGGTGTGACTTTGCCTTAATTTTTATCCCTAGTCCCTTTTTTTTTGCACATGGAGGTGGGTTTGTGGTTTTGCCTATATAAATAGTACTGCAATAAACATCCTTGAATATACAGATTTATCCAGTTACTTCTTGAGGATGAAAAGCTGAAGTGGTAGCTTTTGGGTTAGAAGGTGAGGGTTTCATTTTGACACGCATTGCCAGGTTGCCCTCTAAGGGTTGGTTATCCCAATTTATGTTCCTTCCATCAGGCATGAGATACCTATGTCCCCACATCCTCACCAGCATTTATTATTATCAGTCCCTTTCTATTTTTTAATTTTTTATTAAGTAGGCTCCATGCCCAGTCTGGAGCCCAACTCGGCGTCTGATCTCTCCACCCTGAGATCAAGACCTGAGCTGAAATGGAGAGTCGGAAGCCTAAGTGACTGAACCACCCAGACACCCCCCATTATTATCAGTCTTTTGAAAATGGAAGCAACTTCTCTGGCTTCATCCTAAAATCTTGGGTTTCATATTTGCAAAAGGGTAGAAGAAACTTAGCTGTAGGCAGATAGCATTTCATAGGTAAAGAGGTTCAGCTCTTTGCTATAGAATTGCATTCTTTTAAATCATCACTAAATCATAGTTTTTCACTATGATAAGAGGAAGGAAATACAGAGACTTAGAAGCCCTTTTATGATCCTTGTTATTGTAGGTAGCTTCCGTGTAATGTCCTGCGGGGCTTGTTTGGAGAAGGAGTTGGCTCTGAGAATGTGCTTTCCCATCCATTCGGAGGCCCTCCAGTTTTATCATGAAAGGGCGCCGAGGCACCATTGTTACAGAAGTGAAGGCCAACAGTGTAGGACAGTCAAACCCTAACCAGCTGTGGAAAGATAGAGGAGAGAAGGCAGATGAATGTTCCAAAGTGAAGAAAGGAGAAAACACACTTAGAATTGTGAGATTTTGAATGTAAGGAGACTTGGCAGTTCAGTGATCCTCAACAACCTGAGGGAAGGGAGAAGAATCCGAATGTTTCCGTATTCTGTACTCTTACATTTTGAATGCATGTAGTGTAGTTCTTTCTGCAGATCTCCTGTGTCTCAGTGATGGAGGTTGAGGCTTAGTTGGAAAGATTGAGAAAGCTGCACACAGTTCAACATGAATGTTGTATAGATGGGGTGGCCGAGGCCCAGAAACCGCAGAGCCAGCCAGGGTGGAACTCCAACACTGGTATTGTTGACTTCCCCAGTTGAGGAGTTTCTTCTCCACCATCTTCCTTAGAAGGAAGATTTTTATGAGGAGTTTCTTACTCTGCCCATCATACCTGTCTATTGTGCGGTATACAGCTAATCCACTCCCCAAGAGACAGAAAACTAGAACTCCTTGTCAGTACGTAAATTCCTGGATCTTGTTGACATTTCTGGTTCGAAGAAGCTCTCCTGGGCTTAAAGGCGGGGAGGATTTGAGGAGTGGCTGTTTATCGACAGCCTTTCTAGAACAGAGTGTTGATGTGGAGATAATTCAAGTATGACAGCTGCATAAACCTTATCTACTTGCTGCACCCCACACCCCCAGCCTAACAGCTAAAGAATGAAATCACAAATGTTCTGTTTATTAATGTTTATTGTCAGATAATTTCAGTCTGGCTGGAGGAATCCTATGTGTATATATATGTGTGTGTGTATATTATATATCTATATATCTATATATATCTCCTCTCTCTATATATATTTATTAATGTATATATATATATTAAACTGTTGTGAAGTTGTAGAAACAGGAGGTCAATTCACATACTGTTAACACCTAAGCCCATAGGTAACCTTGCCTCTAGCCTTCTTTTGCCTCATGCATATGCTTATTCTTTAGCACTAGTTAGGATAATCTAACAGAACTTTGTTCATGTTAAGTATAGTAGTCTGTGCTAGGTATTCTACATTTGTTGTGTCTCTGAGGTTTCATAGCTTTTTAAAGCTGTATAAGATTCCAAGAATTGTATGTATCACAGTTAACCTGTTACCTTATTGTTGCTTTTGAGTTGTTTTCCAAGTTTTTGCTTTTAGAAATCATTTAATAAAAGACTTAGTGCAAAGAATGTCTGCATATTTGGAATAGTTTCCTTGAAATTGCTTGATGAGAGGATATGAACATTTTTATGGCTCTTTGTTGAATTTGCAAACAGTTTTTCCAAAGGGTTATACCAATTTACACTTAACACCAGCAAAGTTAGTCAAGTGTAAGTTTCACTCTGTCTGCCCTTTTCTGGCTGAATCTTTGTGGTGTGGTTGCAGAAAAGCCAGTACTTCTAGCTTTCAATAACAGGTCACCTCCACCAAACGACCACAACAGCATGCTGTGTGCTGAGCCGTAGTTCATTAATTTAATAAATAGCTAAGTGTCTACTATTAATCAGACATTATAGATGAAAAAAATAAAGAAAACAGTCCGTATTCTTACAACCTGCTGGAAGAGCCGTGCTCAGATGTGTGGGGTCGTGGATAAGACTTTGTGTCAGTGGGAAAAGAGCCAAAGTCATTCTAATCCTGGGGGGTGGGGTGATACCAGGAAAAGCTATGAAAGGGACCAGGACAGTTTCGTATGAACCAGGTTTGGGCAGAGCGCATTCACACGGAGGCGTGGTGGCCTGACAATGGGGAGGTGAGGCCCAAGGGCTGGGCTGAGCCTTTGTTTGGAGCCCGCAGCAACATTGTTTTCAGGGCCCTCCCAGAGACTTCACTCCCTAGGGCAGGGGCTGTAGGCATTGTGTGGGCAGCACCAGGAAGGTAATTTCTAGTTTTTAATGACCCAGGGTTCCATGCAGGTTGCACAGTACAGAATTGGGGTATCCGTGTTGGCTGAGCCTCTCTTGTGGGTATGTACTTGAGGAGGTTGGGAATCATGCTGTTAAGAATTTGGGGGGAACAGCGAAAGCTGAAGTGACTGCCTTAGGCTGCTTGGCTAGTTAATACTTGTTCAGGAAGAATTTTCATTTTGAATCTCATGTACAGTTTAATAATTTAACAGATAATAGACTAACAGGTCGGTGGAAATGTTTACAGAGGATTTCATAGTTGTTAATTTTTACCACTTGGGTTTTTGGTTTTTGTTTTGTTTTTTTTTTTAATAGCTGGGAATAATAACTAGGGAGGGTGGAAAAAAGAACCTGTGATTGACTTGGCAGTTTTTCTGCTTCAGATGGGAAGAACCAGGAAAGAAAAAGACTTGGCAAGTGAAATTTTTCCCCCAAAATAGCTTTGGGGGTTCCTTAATCTCTTAATGTTTCCTTGCCAACACCCAGTTTTTTTTAAATACTTTTTGTGTGAAAATTGCCACACAGTTGCTCCTGAACATTAAAATAGATGTGCCAAAGGCTGTAAATTTGTTGTCAAAAAATTCCTTGCATCTTTTTTTTTTTTTTTTTTTTTTTTTTTAAAGACAGCATGCACAAGTGTGGAGAGGAGGGGGAGCAGAGGGAGAGAGAATCTTAATTAAGCAGGCTCCACACCCAGTGTAGAGGCCCACACCAGGCTCCCATCTCACAATCCTGAGATCATGACCTGAGCCGAAATCCGGAGTTGGAGGCTTATGACCTGGTGCCCCGAAAAAATTCCTCGCATCTTAAAAACAAAAACAGGTTTATTTTCTTTCTTAAGTATGTGTCACTGGGCACCCAGAACCTTAGATCTTAATATCTCTCAGTGTGTAGTATAAGCCTCAAACATTTTAAGTAGATCTGAAATGCAGAAATTCAGGATTCACATTAGAGCTTCAAACTTACTACATTTTTATAAAACTTAAAGTTTTGGGGACTCACCATACTATATATCATGAGCACCGGCATGGACTACTGAAATATGATATTGGAAGCCAGTCGGGGGTATGATATTGACAGTGAAGATCACGATAAAAGGAATCTATAAGCAAAGTGTGGGAACATGAGCTGTGTGTTTAAGGGATTTGTAGGCATTTGAGAATCTGAGATGATGGAACATAGTATTCATTAAAAACTTGGACTCTGTAAATTAAAATTTTTTATTACATACATACATACATACATACATGGACTCTGGAGACAAATCTTAGCTACACACAGTCAAGTTACTTTTCCAGTCCTGAGGCCCCTCATCTATAAAATGAGGGTGGTAACCTACCCTGATTTAATGTAAAGAGGGAATGAGGTGACATGGGTATTTGGGAAAGTGCTGGCACACCGGGGCTCAGGAAATATATTCCTTCTCCCAGGAATCCTCTTTATAAGCAGAATACTAGTGAATGCATTCTTTATACAATACCTCTGTACAGGGCAGTGAACATCGATGATCTCTTTTTTCGGTGGTGAGATCAGTTATTTTTTCTGGTTCTTATTTTTCTCAGAAAATACTGGTCAAAAAAGGTAGTGAACGGGGCACCTGGGTGGCTCAGTGGGTTAGGCCTCTCTGCCTTCGGCTCAGGTCATTATCCCAGAGTCCTGGGATTGAGCCCTGCATCAGGCTCTCTGCTCAGGGGGGAGCCTGCTTCCTCCTCTCTCTCTGCCTGCCTCTCTGCCTACTTGTGATCTCTTGTCTGTCAAATCAATCAGTCAATCAATCAATCAGTCTTTTTAAGGGGGGGAGGAGTGAATGTTTTGCAGTACTCTCCCACGGCAAAATTCAAGTCCAAAACTCCAATGACCCATCTCTGTTCTTTTTTTCCCCTACATTTGCATCTTATCTTGTGTCTCTTAATGTGTGGGGGAAGGGGGGAGAAAGTGAACAGCCTTCCCTTTTCCTCTAGGCCTGCCTTTTCTGCTTCTGTTCTCTTTACATTCTCTCTCTTTCCTGGTTCTTTGAGAGGGTGGACATCCGAATGGAGTATAGCCCTGGATCATAAGATTTGTTGCAGGCATGTTTTCCTGCGTTGTATTTGACATGTTATAAATCACACATTGCATGGTCTGTAGGGGTGGACAGAACAGAGATGCCTGGTGTGAGTGAACCCAGCGAAAGAACACGGGAGTCTGGCAGCCCACTCGCATGCGAAGCAGCCCCTTGCCCACTCCAGAAGCCTGCCCCTCGCCACAGCCCTCCCCCCCTGTAGTTACTATGAGTAGTCCCCAGGTTTCTATTTTTCACTCCCATCTGCTGGCTCCAAGATTTGGCAGACAGAATGTCCCTCCTGCTGCTTCACGTCGAGTGAAAATATGGCCTTTGGTAAGACTTGGACACCCAACTTTTAATAACCAAGTGGGATTCTGCACACACAGGCTCAGTCAGCTCGTCCAAACTTTCTTCCTTGGATAAAGGAACTTAGGTCTAGATACCAAAAATATCAGTCCCTTATCTGGAGCCTATCTGAGTAGTGGTGAATTCACTTGTTTTGATGAATACCTGCTAGTTGGCCCACTGGAAATCTGATCCTGGACTATTTCTTCAATGTCAAGCCCCTAAATATAGCACATAAAGCCCTTTGTGATCTCACCGCCTCTGTCTTTCTAGCCTCCCTTCTCGTTTTTGCAGTATATACCCTTCAGTCCAGCCCTGCTGAACTGCTTTTTGATTCTCAAACATGTTATTTCTCCCTTGATGCCCGTTAGTCCTCCTGGGTGCTCTTCTCCAGCCTATGCTGCACTCTTCTTTCCAGACCCGACCCTAGACTCAACCTCTTCTTTTTTTTCTTTAAAGATTTTATTTATTTATTTGACAGAGAGAGCACGCACAAGCAGGGGTAGCGACAGGCAGAGGGAGAGGGAGAAGCCTCCTTGCTGAGCAGGGAGCCCAATGTAGGGCTCGATCCCAGGACCCTGGGATCATGACCTGAGCCAAAAGCAGACGCTTAACTGACTGAGCCACCCAGGTGCCCCTAGACTCCACCTCCTTGAGAGTATTTTCCCGACCCCGCCTCACAGTATGATTAAGAGCCATTCTCCTGTCCTTTGGACACATGACCAGTTACAGTTTCCTTGTCTGGGTGATGTAGTACAGATAATCACAAGGACTGCTCTATCTTATTTATAGTTAACTTTTTATCCACAGAGCAGAGGGCAGTTTTTGGCACATAATAGGTGTATAAGAAGCGTCTTACCTGGTTTGCCTTTTGTATGTTTCTTTTTATAAAAAATGTATGAGTATATAAATTTCACCTCATTGCTGAAACAGCACACGTGCGTGTGTGTGCATGCAGTTAAGGCTTTTTGCTTTTTTTTTTTTTTTTTTTCATTTAACAAGATATCCTGGAATTCAGTTTACAGGTTTTCTTTACTCTTTGGGGGGGCATAAATTTTATGGAAATATACTTACTATTCACAAATAAGTGAACAGCTTAATGAGTTTTTACAAAATGAACACACCTTTGTATGCCCAAGAAATAATAAAATTCCCAGAAGCCCCCTTCAACCCCACCACCCATCCCAAGGATATGTATTCTCCTGACTTCTTAGGCTATACTCTGGTTGTGCCTGTTTTCAGCTTGATTTACATGGAGTGGCACCATGTTCTCCTTGGTGTCTTTGTTCCATATGATGTGTGAGAGATCGGTCAGTAGGGTTGCATATAGTTACGGTTGTTCATTCTGGTCGCTCTATAGTATTCCAAGATCCAGATAAGCTACAAATTTTTAATTTGTTCTACTGTAGAAGGACTTATGGGTTCTTTCCAGTTTGGGGCTATTTTTAATGGTTCCTCTCTTTTCTTTATGGCCTCGTAGTACTTTCTCCATCCATGTGAGTGTACGAGAATTTATAGTACTGCCGCCATCCAGGTGAATGTACAAGAATTTATTCAACCAGTCTTGTTTGGATAGACATTCAGGTTTTTCCTCAGTGTTTTTCTGTTACAGGTAATGTTGGATAAGGTTTCTTTTTTTTTTTTTAATGATGATTCATTTATTTAAGAGAGAGAGTATGCATGAGAGTGGGGAAGGAGACAGAGGGAGAGGGAGAATCTTCAACCAGATTCTTCAACCAGAATCTTCCCCGCTGAGTGGGGAGCCCAGTGTGGGGCTCGACCTCATGACCCATGAGATCATGATCTGAGCTGAAAGCAAGAGTTGGATGATTAACTGACTGTGCCACCCACGTGCCCCTTTTGTATAAGGTTTTGAATAAACTTGCACATTATATTAAGAACATGGGTGGGAAAAAAACAAAAACTAGACAACTTTGGGAGGAGGGGAAAGAACATTTTGGGGGGGAAACCTAATCTATTTGGCAGTTTGGCTCAATTGATAAAAAGTAATTGCTGAACTTTTCTTAGGAACAGGTTAGATCATGGAACAACATTTGGGGTTTCTCTTAAAGGAGAGGTAGCTAATAGAAGAGAAGGGCTTGGAGTCCCATATCTCTGCCTCCTTGGGCGCAAGTTCAGAAGACTCCATTGTTTAGTGTCCTGACCGGCTTATTCACATATTGGTTGTGCATCTTCTGGGTTCCAGACACACTGTTCTCTCCACCTGGGGTATAGCTCCTTGACCTCATGGAGCTCACATTCCAGTGAGGGAGGTGTGCAGTAGACAAGACAAATAAGAAAATATGTAGTAGATCAAATGGGAACATAAAGCAGGAAAGGCAGATTGGGCTGTGTGGGTACGTACATGTGTGCGTGTTGGGGTGTTTGCTTTTTGGGGATAAGACACAGATCTTTAAGGGTAGTCAGGAAAAGAATGGCTTTCTTTTCCTCCTTGTAGATTACCAAGCCAGATGTAACAAACACGGAGAATTATACATGTTTAGGATAACAAATTACGAGCTCTTTAAGTATACAGGATCTTATAATGTTGTCTTTTCCTTGGATTATTTTGCTTCTCATCTGGAATGTCAGACTCATTATCTTGTAAGGAATTTTTATGCGTCAGAGTCATTTATTAATGTGTGTGTTCAAGTGAAAATCATTTACCTGATTCATATGGATATGGAGGCTGACCAGAATTCTAATGGAGAGGAGAGAGTATGTCTTCCCATTAGGAGACCCAGTGCTTTGCTCCCCGAAACGCTCCAGTTAAAGCCATGGCCCAAGGCTACTTACATTGGCACCTGGATGGAAATTTCCAATTATGCAAACCTGAATGGGGCTTACTTCTTCTCCATTGCATTCGGGTCATAAGAGATCCTTCAACCTAGGTACTGGGCCTCGATAATAATAATGGTTTCTCGTGAAAACGTAAAAAAGTTACTAGTAAGCCTGAATTTGTAGCAAATGTTATTTTAGCATTTATCACCCTGCATGATAATTTCTTGTATGTGTCTGTACCTTACCCTGTGCTGTCCTACTCATCCTTGGTCCCCTGTGGCCTAGTACTGCCTGTAAAAAGTACCCAGGAAAGCAGTTGCTCCATAGATAACTTGTTGACACGATGGAGGATATAACTGCTGTGTGCCAGTTTAAATTGGGTTTTTTAGCTGTGATTCAGTCACCATTGATCAAGACCATATTATTGGAAACTACTGTTTTCCCAAAAGCTCATCAAAATCTTAGGGAACACCTGATTTCACCCTCTTGGGTTTTTGACTTTGCTACCATGTGACCTTGGATAGATGACTTCTGGAGGACTTGACTTCCTTATCTAAAATTTAAAAATCGTGATGATATCTACTTCACAAAGATGTGAATTTTATTTTATTTTATTTAAGATTTTATTTATTTGACAGAGACAGAGATCATAAGTAGCAGAGAGGCCTAGGGAAGCAGGCTCCCTACTGAGCAGAGAGCCGGATGTGGGTCTTGATCCCAGGACCCTGGGACCATGACCAGAGCTGAAGGCAGATGCTTAACGGACTGAGCCACCCAGGCACCCCCCCAAGATGTAAATTTAAATAATTTAGGTTGAAAGCAATGTGTGTGCCTGTGTACTTCCTAGCTCAGGACAGAGCCATACACATAAATTTAGTAGCAGGACTTTAATAGGGACATTTGTAAGGTCCTCTAGTTGGATTTGTATAACCGTGAGCACAGAAGAGGAAAGGGGCAGCGGTAGCCCGTATCTAGAAAGATTGAGGATTTTTGACTCCAGCAAGCTTCTGAATCAGTAATGTGGTGTGACTGCTGTTATCAGTGACCGTCCGCAGTTATCAGTTGATTACAGGTAATGGGAAATTCTAAATTCTGTTAATAAAACGAAATTTCCCAAAGTTCTGCGGAGAATCACTTATGTTGCTAGTTTTGCGGAGGAAATGGGGCTAATTGGGGAAGTGGCCAGTTTTAAATCATTGGACATCTCTGTTGTAGAATTTCTTTGGCCTTGTGTTATCCTGCATTGTGAATCTCCAAGAGGGGCTCAATTGAGTAGACCACTTTGTAACAGATGGAATAGGGTTGCTGGTGGTCCTGCTTGTTTCTGGGCCCATCAGACTGCTCCTGGACGACTCCGTCAGCATGGCACCTCCCTTTGTCAAGTGTAGACTGCTGGGCCTCTATCCAGAGGCCAGCAGCCAGGATGCAGAGGGGCGCACAAAGGAAGTGGGGCTGCCTAGCCTTGCGGGGCAGGAAAGGTTAGGTGGGTTGAGGTGAGGGTGGAGGGAAATAGGAAACTTCTGACCTCGGCTATCCCAGGTGGGGGAAAAGGATTTGACTGTGGAATGAGAACCAGTGGGTAAAGTGATGGGGAAACGTTTTGGACCAAACCCAAAGTAGGATTTTCTTCGAAGATAACTGTGGCTTACATACTGACTCAGTCTTCCTGGAAGGCACAGTTTTAGGTTTGGTGTGGAAGCATTAAATGGTGATGACAAGTGTTCCTCAAAATCCCATCCAGTCCTGAGACTGTGAATTTATGATTATTTTCTTTTTTTTGGCAGAATTTATTTCCTCGGCCTTTTATTTTTTTCAGTGTTGTGCTAATTCCTGTAGATAATAAGAAAAAACATTTGTTAGTTGAATGGCAAGACCAACATGTGAGTCCGTTGCTAGCCAGCTTAGGACAAAATAGAAACAAGGGGCCCAGTTTTGATCATTTGTTAACAGTAGCACAGAAATTCCAGAAGAAGACTGAAGAAGTATGTAAACTGGGGGTTGAAGGATTAATGTGGTTTGCATGGCAGACAGGAGAGCAGAAGCCCCCGGATGGAAGGCTTTTGAACAGGAGCAGTGTGGATAAATCTGTTAATTACGGAAAATCCATCTGGCAGCTTTGTGGAGGGAATAAAGGTTGGAGAGGCTGGCTCCTTAGTAATCGTGTAAGCCATGTCGGTTCCTGAAATCTTTGAGGGAGAGGCTGTGGCTAGAGCATGGATGAGCAGGGTCTTAAAGCTCAGTCCTTTGAGTAGAGACACACCTGGAGCCTAGACATGGACTGTAAATTGAATAGTATTACTTGCCTCTTAGGATAATTATGAGAATTAAATGAGATAAAGAATTATGTAATTAAAGGCTCAGCAGATGTTACTCATGGTTTCTTACGTAGCTGAAGTTCTCTAGAGCCATGGTTCTGGAAATATCCTCAGACCCCCCACTTTGGTATCACTTGTGAGCTTGCTACAAGTGCAAGTTCATGGGCCCCACGTGGGATTCCAGATCCAAGAAAGGGAGAGAGGCCTCTGGGTGGCTCAGTTGGTTGAGCATCTGGCTCTTGGGATCCTGGGATTGTGTCCTCCCATTGCTGTCTGTGCTCAGTGGGGCATCTGCTTTTCTCCCTCTCTGTCTGCCACTCCCCCCTGCTCTCTCAAAAATAAACCAACAAATCTTTTTAAAAAGGAGGGGAGAATTTAAAAGAGGGGCCAACAACAGTGTCCTTTGCAGTACAGAAGATAAAAGTACCCCAGAAGACTGAAATTTAGGGGAAGGGAAGTAGTATGTTTCTGCAGTGCCCAGCTAACAGCCTTACATGCAATGTTTAGTAAATATCTGTATTCATATTATTTTTTTAAAGACTTTATTTATTTATTTGAAGGAAAGAGTACGTAAGCAGAGAGAGAAGCAGGCACCCCTGCTGATCAGGGAACCCGATGTGGTGACTTGATCCCAGGACTCTGGGATCATGATGTGAGCTGAAGGCAGCCGCTTAGCTGACTGAGCCACCCAGGTGCCCCACTGTTTTCATATTATTGAAGACAGCTTGCTTAGTATTATGTTGGGGATGGAAGGAAGGTTTCAGGGCAGTTATATATAATATGTATAATGTACATACTCTATATCCCAAATGATTAAAAAAAAAAAACTTTGAAACCACATTAGAAATTTGATATTGTATGGAGTTTAAATCTTCTGTTTAGGGATATTTCTAGAATCCTGTCTCCTGTGACCTGTGCTGTCTGCTGTAGATTAAAACTGAGATGTGACTCTTGCTTTCAGAGGCTTCACAGAATTACACTTTTTTAAGGATTTGAAGCTGGTCCTTTCCGATAGCTTCTCCAGCTGTAGAGAATAAATATTCTATCTGATCTCTCCTCTGCCCTGTCAAAAGTGAATGTGTGGCTGTCTTCCCATTGGTGCAAGGCCGACTTTGAAACCACCTCATTTCTGAAAGCATTACACTGACTTTTTAAAATTATTTTATGGCTCAGGATATACCTTAGAGATCATTTAAATCCTTTGCAAGATTTTATGTCCCTATTTAATGTGGGCCACCTTGGGTTTTCATGGACAATTGTGCCAGTTGGTCTGTCCCCATCCCCACCCCTGTCTCCAGTCCAAGCACCAAACAGAGGAGCTTGAAATAAAGTAAATTGACGTCCGCACTTCATTCACTTAGTCGTTATTTACTGCCCATTGTGTGCAGGACTCTGTGGATAATAATGAAGTGGTGTCCATAAAACTTGCCTAATGGAAGAGCCAGGACAGCCCGAGGCCTCGTGGATGAGTCTGGCGGAGTGGCCCAGGCGCTTGGTACCATCCCTGCCTGGGGCCTGGTTGGAGGGCAGTTACGTGCTCAGATGATCTCTCCAGCACACACTGGAGTTTGGAGTTATAAATGTGCCACCCCTGTAAGACACCCCCCTTGTACTGTGGTCAAGAGAAAAGTGGGTAGGTTAGAATGGCTGGTTAAGAAGTTGTGTTTTGAGGGGCGCCTGGGTGGTTCGGTCATTAAGCATCTGCCTCCGGCTCAGGTCATGATCCCAGCATCCTGGGATCCAGCCGGCATCAGGCTCCCTGCTGGCTAGGAAGCCTGCTTCTCCCTCTCCCTCTCCCCTTGCTTGTGTTCCTGTTCTCGCACGTGTGCTCTCTCTCTTTTCTGTCAAGTAAATAAAATCTTCAAAAACAGATTGTGTTTTGAAACCTTGTATTTCTTGAAAATGGATGACATGGTGTTTGAGATTGCAAGGGAGCAAACAGGAACCATACTCACTCGTCTTTGTGACTCCCTAGTTTCACATCTCCGAGACACTTCAAAAAAGCACGAGTGGAGATCATTCCCCAGGAATGACAATGGGATAGTTAATCTGAGTAATTGTTAAGAATAACTTTCTTGTTTTGTTTTGCTTTTATTGAGGTATAATTGACAGATGGGTCACAGGTGTGCAAAGCGATAGTTCAGTATTTGTACATAGTACAAAGGGAATATGTTTCACTTGACCCTTGGATCAAGTTGCGGGTTCTTTGTCCATTGCTTTGGGCTTTCGGGGTGGGGCGGGTGGGTGGTCAGACTGAGGACAGTCTTTCATTATCTTCTTGTCTCTCCAGATCCCCCAAAGAAAAGTCGCTGGAGCCTTAGACCACCACTTTCAGAGATTGCCAGGACCATATCTGGACCTAAATGTTTCTAGTAGGCATAGTTTCTAGTAGGCATAGTGGTTTCCTTTCTCGGAGTATAGCTGTTGAGTGTTAAGAAGGTCAAGTTAAGGGAGATGAGATCTTTTTTAAATGTTTTAATCCAATCCATAAAGGTTTTGGGTCATCACAGTGCCAGAATACAGATTGGATATTTGAAGAATAAATTTGGTGGAATATACTTCTAAAATTTATGGGTTTGTGTCCCTCCCCCACCCCTGAAACGGCTGAATATTGACAGAAATTCCCTTTAGTCCTACTGAGCTACCCAAGAAATGTTAGTGTCCTGGAAACGTAGACCCCAGTATAGAAAATAGAGTTAAGGCATTTGGGGAGTTTTAGAGCTGAAAGAAGTTTAAAAAAGAAAGAAACCCCAAGTATTTGTGTTTGTTTTATTTTAATGATTGTCTTTGAATTCACCTCTTTTCCCCCTTCTGTTCTCTGCAGTGAACACCTACCTCTTCATGATGCAAGCTCAAGGCATTCTGATCCGGGACAACATGAGAACAATTGGCGCTCAGGTCTATGAGCAGGTGGTTCGGAGTGCTTATGCCAAGAGGAACAGCAGCGTGAATGACTCAGGTATATTTTTAGTAAAGTGATGGTCTGATTAGAATGTCTTCTCCCGGGGCACCTGGGTGGCTCAATGGGTTAAAGCCTCTGCCTTCGGCTCAGGTCATGATCCCAGGGTACTGGGATTGAGCCCCGCATCCTGCTCTCTGCTCAGCAGGAAGCCTGCTTCCCTTCCTCTCTCTCTGCCTACTTGTGATCTCTCTCTGTCAAATAAATAAAATCTTCAAAAAAAAAAAAAGAATGTCCTCCCCACAGAGGTGAATTTGGTTCGAATAATTATTTTTGATGGGGAAAAGTGCATTGTAAAAGAAGGTTTGGCTGCGTCTTCCCTGATTACAGAAAAAAAAAAAAAGAGAGACTCTTGCAAAATGAATCCTTGTTCATTTTGCTGACAGTATATTAAGGGTGGCCGAAAGGACGCGTGTGTTAGGACGCAAGCAAAAGAGGAGGACCAAAAGCTGTTTCTGGAAATACTTTTGATTACAAAAAATGTTCCACACGACCAGAGGTCCTTCACTTAATGATTGTATGGTTTCACACTTTGGGGTTGGTGGGCGTGTTTTGTTCTGTTTAGTTGCATGTGGAGGTAGTGGTGGTCCACAGTGTATTCAAAGCAGATCTAGCCAGGGCGGCCGCACGGGAAGATGGCTCCAGCTCTGTCTTCTTGTCGGACGCGACTCGAATTTGGTCAGTCCAGCGGGACTCTACCAAGGCCTTGAGACTCCACAAATTCCCATTTCAATTCTTAAATGGAGACTGCAACAGTCTCCACGAATCAAAAAAGCCAATTTCTGGAAGAAAAGCTTAATCGTTTACCTGGTTTACCTTTGTGGTCAGCCGTGGTTTTCATCTGTGGTTTAGTTCCGGCTACGTGACGGAGTTTCTCGGTGGTAATCTCAGCATCGTTCAGCTTTGCAGAAAGCTTTGCAGACTATTTAGCTAAAGATAGCAATGACAGACACGAGAGTGAACATTTCTGCCTTCTCAGTCTTTTACCTGTGGCTTTTATTATCTTATAAGCACTAATTATATAAAGAGGAAAAAAGAACACAGAGGTTAGATGGCTTGCCTAACATTATATTAAAAGAACTTGTTTCTGAATCATGATTTTGACTCTTAACTATTTTTATAGAGGCTAAACATGGTAAGTTCCTCACCTTTGAAAGCTGTCTTTTTTGTCTCTCTTTTTAACTCTTCCAAAAATTGAACATAGAAAGTATTTCCAGGCGGTTAAATGGGACGGTCGTGCAGCTTCTCCTGTCTGGCCAGGGATAATTTTTATTTAAACAATAGATTCTGAGATATTATTTTGCTAAGCATTGATGATTTGCCTTTTATGTCTTTAACTGAGAACTAGTGTGCTTTCCTGTGGCTCCTTACCAATTTCACTCAAACCTAGTACAGTATTATAAAATGAGTACAGTTTAAGAAATATTCTTTCCTTCAAATCAGCCCTCTTTTCTTCCATAGTAAGTTCTTCAGTTATCCAGAGCTCACTGTGGAATGTGAAATTGCTTTGCAAACATTGCAGATGAGAATTCTGTGGTGCTTGGGGTCTCAGGAGAAAGCATTGCCTCTCAGAGGGAAACGAAATCCTTAAAAGAATTGACCACATCCTCATTTATCTTCAGTCTGCCCTGCTGGCCAGCTTAGCAACAAAGGAGTATAGTTAGCAAACTGAAGCTTTAACACTTCCTTTCTTGTTGTTTGCAAAGAGCAAGTGATTGACTTCCCAGGGCTTTTCTGCCAGATTGTGGTTTCAGGGGACAGTTACCTGAGCTCTGACCCAGACCTGGAAGAGGAACCGGTAAAGCACCTCAAGCCATGGGAGAAGGCTGATCAAGCCATGGGAGAAGGCTGAGCGCACTTCTGTTTCCTAATTCATTGTGTGTGGCATTAGGTTTTGCAAATAATCCCCTCACACATTGTCTCCCTCAACTCCAGCAAGGCCCTGTGGGTAGGCAGGATTTTAGGTGACTTCCATTTCTTCTGTAGTACAAATAATCTTGGTTTTGGAGTGGCTGGGTCATATGACTTTCCCTGAACCCTGCCCCAAACCTGCTTGTTGTCGTGTGATGAAAGTTGGGAGTCCTAAAAAAATCCAAACATAGGGGCGCCTGGGTGGCTCAGTGGGTTAAGCCTCTGCCTTTGGCTCAGGTCATGATCTCAGGGTCCTGGGATCGAGCCCCGCATCAGGCTCTCTGCTCAGTGGGGAGTCTGCTTCCTGCTCTCTCTCTGTCCATCTCTCTGCCTACTTGTGATCTCTGTCAAATAAATAAATAAAAAATCTTAAAAAGAAAGTAGGGAGTCCTTTGACTGCTTCTCCAGAGCTCTTTCTCCTGATGAGTCAGGAAAAAGGAACATTGATGCCACTGGGTCATTTATCCTGTCCGAGTGTTCATGCCTCTCCAAGGTCACATGACTGCTAGGACTTCCATCTGGGCCTTTAGCGAAGTAGTCTGCTCTCTCTCAGAAGTTAGAGGAGCATAAGCAGGGCACAAAGTCTCACTAACTCCTCTAGGGTGGCTGTTCTTGAAAACTAAGCACCAACCGAGTTGTGTCTTGGAAGGCTTATCCAGGGACCTGGTATTATTTGACGTGGCATGTGTTTATTCTCAAATTATCATACACTGAAATAATTTTTCTCAGCCTCCCTCTGGTTGAAATAATCATTCATTTTGTGTTCATGGTGTCTGTTTCCCTTATAGATTGGAAGTCTTTGCTCTCAGGGGCTGTCTTACAGTGTGCTAGCCACTTGACTTGCATTGCCTCATGGACTTGTGAGGGACTCAGTAGGTTATATGCTGTGTCCCCACTTTAGGGATGAGAGGCTGGAAGCAGTCAGGAGTTACAGGACTTCATGTGGCTGCGGGGTTGGGCCTGCTGACTTCTGGGTCCGCGTAGTGCCTTCATAGCCTCTTCCATCCATGTAGCCCCAGCACACGTACACTGCCTAGCACATAGGCCCTCAGGAAGTGGTTTTTGAGTGCATGAGTGAATAGATTTAACAAGAAAACATTTAAGTGTTGTAACCTAATTTCAACTTTATCATCCTAATTGGCTTCTGTTTTATTGGCACATCTAGGGAAGGGAGTGGGTATTAAAGAGGAAATACTACTTCATGGGAAGTGTATCGAGTGAAAACCACCATTTTTATTCATTTCAAAGCAGTTCTCTGCCTGGCACCGTCGGAGAGGGCACCCTGGACTTGAAGCTTCCAAGACAGTTGGGGGGACTGTCATTTCTGACCCAACCACTCTGGCCAGGAGCCACCAGGGGCTTGACAAGGGTAGCAGCAGGACTGAGGTGGTCCCTGACCTCTGCTGCCCAACCCTGGACACGGTGCTGGGGACTCACACCCACATTCAGTAGCCTTCGTGATGTTGAGGGTAGCTGAAAAGTTTCATGTGACATTTAGGTATAACGCTAGCTTTCTTTTCCCTTGAAAGCTAAAGTGGTGATCATCTAATAAGAACGCACTTTAAGAGATGAGGACTGTGAGCCAGGAAATACACTTGATGTGATAACCTGGAGAAGTTTCTTGCTGTCACTGAAAGCCATGAGTGTATGAGATCAGGAATCCTATAGAACTTCCTGTGAGCAGAGGGGGAGATATTCAAAAGAACATTGGAATCAGAAGAAAATTCCCAATTAGGGCTTTTTTTGCTTGTTTGTTAAAGTTTATTTATGTTTTTTAGTAATCTCTACCCCTGCTCTGGGACTCAAACCCACCACCTTGAGATCAAGAGTCACACACTTTTCTGACCGAGCCCGCCAGGCACCACCACCACCTCTGACACTTAGTTTTATAGATAAGGCGAGCAGTTGGGTGACCTGTCCTTTCTCGTCCTTAAATAGGAGTTTGCAGGTGCCCTTCTACCTGTGACTTTCACCCGGAGGGAGATTTCTTACCTCTCTACCCACATGTGTACACACATGCACGCAAACCTTCCCACACCTCTGGCCCCAAGCCCCTTGTAGTCACATACTCAGAAAAATGTTCTCTTGCCCACATTTTTGGAAACAGGACTGTTGACAGAGGCGAATAGAGTGAATCAAGTCATTGCTGGGGCGCTTTGTAATCTGTTCAGTGAGCTAGATATTCTTCCCCTCTCTCTCCGTGGTTTTTAGGCATTTAGTTCATAGTCTTCCTTATGTCTACTCACCCAGCAGGTGCAGGGGTTATCCTTAGGCATGCTGACACATGAAAAATGCTGATTCTTTCATTTTACAGATATTGGTTCTGATGGCATGATTCTAGTATATATAAATATCCACATTTTTCAAGCAGAGAGGCAAGTGTTCGGTCTTTTCTCAAATGGAAGGGGAAGTTGGTGGTTCTTCTGAAATCTGTTGGTCAGCATTTCCCAGTCCCCGCTCAACTGGATGTGGTAAGATAAAGGAAAAGGCAGATTTTAGCCATCACTGTGTATTGGGGTAGCCCTGTCGACCCCAGTGCACATGGAAACCCTCCCCCGCCAACAAGGTGGGGCTTTAAAAAATACCAAGGTCTGTACCCCACCCCCCGAGGTTCTTATTTCATTAGTCTGGGAAATAGCCTGGGCATTATTAGGATTTTTTTAAAGCCTCGTAGATGATCTAATGTGCAGGCGTGGCTGCCGAACCACCAGTGTGAAGCAGGGTTGAATCATTATGCCATCTGAATTTATAGGTAGGAAGGATGTCTGTTGTTTTTCCATTTTATAAATGTAGAAGCAGTGCCTTCTTTGCCCTTCTCCCTCCCTTGCTGGGAGAACATGTCCTGATTTAAAATAGATTACAGTTAAATTAAAAAATAAAGCCATGGCCAGAGAGATTCAGCAGGCTTGCTCTATCCTCGAAGCCGCTCCCTCACGCAGTAGGGAGGTGCAGAGGAAGAGGAAGGGGCTCCTGGCTGGCTCAGTGGGAGGAGCCTGTGACTCTTGGTCTCCTGGTTGTGAGTTTGAGCCCCACGCTGGGTGTAGGATTAATTTAAAAATAAAATCTTAAAAAGAAGAAGAAGAAGAAGAGGAAGGAGCTGTCATTCGGACGTCCCCATTTCTGGGCAAGCTGGCACCCCACAGTAACCAAGCAGCTTTATCAGGTCACAAGCAGTTAATTTCCTCTACGTCTTAACGGCTTTATCTGTGTCTTCACGCAAACCCCCAAAGGTAGGATCATTAAGGCTAGAAAGTGTCTTAGCCCTTCTGCACGCTAGTTTTTTGTTTTTGTTTTTACATCTTATTTCCTGTTTAGGTTGTAGTTCTTTTAAGACTTGGTTCTGTCACTGCCCAGAATTCTTATTCTCTGCTTCTGTGTTTTGTATTTTTAATTTGCTTATGAAAATGCTATTATAATGCCTCTGGGAATTTCTTCTCCTTCAGAGGCAAATATAATTACTGTGGTGCTGCTCGGCAGCAGCTGCTCCCTCTGCACGTGTGCGTATCACAAAATACACCTTTTCTAGCACCCATGAAAACTTTTCTTAAAGAGAATCATTTATATATTTAAACACACACACACATACACGTAATTAAGAAGCAAAATCAGAATTATCCAGAGTAATGATTAGAACTGGAGGTTCTTGACATAGGTCTTTGAAGTGTCAGTACTTTCAGAAAGGATCGATTTAGGACACGTTTGCATGTACAGACTGGGGACTTTGGGGCTGATTTCTGTAATTTCTGTAAAAAACAAAAATGTAATCTTGCTCTTAGGGTTCATGCCGGCACTGTTCATGTCTGTATAATGCAGGCTTGGTGTTTTTGTCAGGAAAGCTACTACTGAAAATGACAGAAAGCATTGTGTTCCTCGCTTTCCCTCTTAAGAGACTTCGTTCTCTTGCAGTGGACTCTCAGAGTTGTGCCCCTGTGAAAGGATTCCCTGTATTTATTAGCCGTAGATTCTTGGAATCCCTCTTAGTGTTGCTTGAAAAATATCTGAGTTGAAGGTTGTAGAATTCTCCAGTGCAAAAAGCGAGTTTGAATAGGAAGTTTTAATTTTCATAGAATCTGCATGAATCCCAAAGGGGATTGGCGAGAGGGATTTTCATACTCTGAAAAAACTGTGCAGCACACTGGAGAGGTCACTAACCCAGACCTTAGTCGGGTCTCTGTTGTAGCTGTACCAGTTGTGTATGTGATGCCTTGGTGTCCTTACCTGAAAAAAAAAAAAAAAAAGTTGGAGGGCCCCTTCATACAGACTCCCTAGGAAAAAGGCACCCACTTCACGCTCTCAAGGCCCCACTAATGACAGTAAAGAGGGGGTGTGCGTGTTCTCATGTGTGTGGCTCAGTGGCACAAACCCCAAAGAATGAAGAGAACAAGGAGTTGGAAGTCGGAAAGCAGACAGACCAGTGATACGGGGCCCAGCAGACCCAAGAAAACGGACTGCTTGATGTGGCCGCAGGGATAGCCGCTATCCCCTAGAACCCTCCAGAAGCTTGGGAAGTAGCAGTATTGGGTACTTCTGCAGATGAGAATGAAAGTGACAGCTACTATAAAAATTGGTTGAAAGGTGCTTAAAAAGCAGTCGGATACCCAGTTCTTTCCCCATCCTGGCAGAGGACTAGAGACCTGATCACCCTCAGGGATGGTGAAACAGGGGCCCCTCAGCTTGGGGCTCCTGGCTGGGCCTGAGTGCTTCCAACCCCTCTCTCTTTCTGTCGCAGTGTGCTTGTATTGTAGCGAGGACTGCAACTTTCTGGCAGGAGGTTAAGACTAGAGTGCTCTGGGGACACCTGGCTGGCTCAGTCAGAGAGTGTGCGACTTGATCTAAGGGTTGTGAGTTCAAGCCCCACACTGGGGGTAGGGATTACTTAAAAAAAAAAAAAAAAAAAGCGTTCTCTGGGGAATCTGATTGGACCAAGAAGAAGGATCCTAAGATACTGGTGCTGGAGGCTCCCGAACCAGACTTCTGGCCAGAACACTCTGCAATGGAAAACCTCAGCCCAAGCCCTTGCAGTTAGTGCCCCACTCTTAAATGTAAGCAGTGAAAGGAGCACTGTGCAGGGATCAGACCAAACAAGGAGCAGCAGATGGAGAGACACAGGCGATGCTGGGAGAAGAAGAATGCAAAACAGCTGTCACACCTTCTCAAGGCTGGGGGGAAAAGGATTGCAAACATGAAATAAAAGAGTATATTGTAAGAAATGAACACTCAGGAAATAAAAATGACTTTTTAAAATAAAAAAAAAAATAGCGGAAATGAAAATGAAAAGAAGGTCTGGGGGGCCTGGGTGGCTACGTTGGTTAAGTGCCTGCCTTCTGCTCAGGTCGTGATCCTGGGGTCCTGGGATGGAGCCCCGAGTTGGCTCCCTACTCTGAAGAGTCCACGTCCTCTTCTCCCTCTGCCTCTCCCTCCACTCGTGCACATGTGCTCGCTCTCAAATAAAGAAAGTCTTTAAAAAAAAAAAAAAAAAAAAAAAAAGATTGAGGATGTAGGCTCCCCCCTGAGCAGAGAGCCCTATGCGGGGCTCGATCCTAGGACCCTGGGATCACGACCTGAGCTGAAGGCAGAGGCCTTAACCCACTGAGCCACCCAGGCATCCCCCCAAAAAAGATTGAGAAAATGAGAAAATCAGAGGACCAGGAGGTCTGACATCTAACTCGTGTTTTCTGTTCTCCAGAAAGAGAATGCGGAATACAGAAGGGAGGGAATCATCATCACAGTGATAACCTCTAGTCCTGCCCCCAAATTCTAGAACAGGCGCATACAAGTTTCTAGACTGTAAAGGTCAAACGGTCAACACAGTGGGCAAGCATAGAACTCAGAGTAGAAATGTGACATTTCCTGAACCAGGACAAAGTTCTTCATTTCCAGAAAGAAATTCCCAGTCACCTTCACGAAGAGCCGGATTGGAATGGCTTCTGATTTAACAGGTGTAGGTGGATTCTAGAAGGCAGTGGGGAGCACTCGCACAATCCTCAGGGAGAATTTTTTCCAGCCAAGCATTCTGTAAACCCTGGCACCCTGTGAATCAAGTGAGAACGAAAACAGTCAGATGTGCAAGGTTGCAAACACTTCCATCCCCCCCTGCCTAGGAAGCTACTTGCAAGAAGTTTTCCAGTGAGAAAAGAGGAGAAATGGAAGCCAGGCAGAGTGAGGTCTCCCGCTGGTGAGAAGTGAAGGGAGTCTCTAGGACGCCAAGGAGGGGAGACCGACCGCAGGACGGTGTCTGCGCAGCGGGCACCGGGAGAGCCCGTGGGATTGGAAGGCGCAGGACCGTCTCTGGGAAGACCGAGGAGAGAATGTCTCATGCTGGTGGACCTTCTAAGAGGGGCCGTGGGTGGCAGAGGGCATGGCGTTAGTCACAATGCCATATAAAACTAAGCAAAGAGAAACAAAACAGTCACTCTAGGGAAAAAGAACAACCAAATTATGCAGGAAAAGAAATCCTAACTTGGCATATTTCTCAGCTATGAATGAATAGTCATCTACGGAGTAAAGACTTAAGGGTAAATACTGAAGATGGGCCCCACAGTGGAAGTCTGTGGGTAAGGTGATGGAAGCATCTGGAACAGCTGTATGGGAAGTACGTACTAAAGTAATTGGCTGGAAGGAATGAAACTAGTTGCCGTAGAGAGTAGGACATGGGGGGAGGCGGGTGCTGGTTGTTTTTTGTTTGTTTTTAATTACGTTGTTGAGTTCTGCGGCTGGACAGTGAGTACATATAAAGCTGTAAGACCAATAAGAACAGAGACACTGGTTTATCATCTGGTCAACCTTTTTATTGATGGTTCAAATTTTTAGCTGCAGCAAAGAGCTGGTCCAGAATCCTGATTCTGCAGAAGATGATAGCTAAGAAAAATGCTTTGATAGGCCTCTGAGAATTGCAGAATTGATGACCTGTGCTGGTCTGAGCTGCCTTTTCTTTTCCCTGTCTAGATTATCCTCTTGACTTGAACCACAGTGAAACCTTCCTACAAACCACAACGTTTCTTCCTGAAGACTTCACCTACTTTGCAAACCATACCTGCCCCGAGAGGCTCCCTTCCATGAGTGAGTACAGTGCCCCCCACTTTTCAAACTGAAGTGTCTGGTTTTGTTTTTTGTTTTTTTTTTTTTTTTTTTTATTAAAATGAAAGAGAGTGTTCTCAATCTCTTAGGATGCCTCCCTTATGTGGAGAATAGAATGCCTCCTTGCCGTTGGAAACAGGAATTAGAAAAGCTACTTGTGTCCTCACCCTTCTTCAGCCCTTCTGCAAGGTTGCCTGTGTTCCTAGTGTCATTTTCTACCATATTTCTCAGTCTTCCCTTTGCATGTACCCCTTCCTTGATGACTTGGGGCCTGTTAGGACGTCCTAGAGAAAGTACAGGCAACCAGCTTTATCTTTTAGTATAAATCCCGTGCTGATTATACCTGATTTGGTAATACGGATGAACGTGACTTCTCCAAGCGTTGGTTCAGAATTCTGTGGTCTTGTCCTTTTGTTCTTGCCGTCTCCTGTATAATCTCAAGCAACGGCAGTAAGTCCTTCTATATTTTCGTGCCTTTGGGCTTTCACACAGGCCCCCTTCACTTAAGTCAGTGATGACGAGTGTTTGGGGTCTGGGCCGCATTACTTGGGATCATTGATGAGTGAACCGGGGCCCTGTGTCTGTGCTTGCCTCTGGAGCACGCAGAGAGGCTCCAAGTTCAGCCTTACTCTTTCCTCCTTCCTCTTTGAGAAGTTCAGCTGCCATTCCACGGAGTCTTGATTTCTTGACTTGCCGCTTTACGCAGCACTAGTGATGAGCTGAGGTGCAGGGAGTTGCAGGCAGGGGAAGGGCCTCCCGTCTCTGTGGAGAACACAGTCAGCTGGAAAAAAAGCACTGACCCTCCCTAGAGAGTGAAACCCTGGTCATACAGGGAAAACGTGCTGTCACTTTTTGGCCTCTTAATTCTTTTTCTCCCCCCGCCCCCACTCTCTGTTTAGAGGGCCCAATAGACATAAACATGAGCGAAATCTCAATGGATGACATCCATGAAATCTTCTCTAAAGACCCAGCCATCAAGCTTGGAGGTCACTGGAAGCCTTCAGATTGCATGCCTCGATGGAAGGTAGGGTGTGGGGCCACGCCCGAGGTGCTGGGAGGCCCGCCCGGCCTTGCCCGGCCTTGCCGGCCTTCCAAGCCACCGTGGGATTCACAGACTCCGATAATTTGGTATTTGCACCCTATGACCTGTTGCAAAGTATCTGCACTTGATGGCAACACTTCAAAGGCATGGGTTTCCCTAAGAACACTGTAGCCCCAGAAACGTGCATCGTTCCTATGACTGTGCAGGACCCTTTTGTCTTTACAGGAATACTGGCTAAGTGAGGGGGAGGGTTGGTAGGTCTCTTGGGCCACATTGGTCAAAGTCATCTTCACAAATTTATTGCTTCGTGCCTTGTCCGGCATTGTTGGCTGTTAGTTTAGTGCAGCAAAGAACGGTGCTCTCCAGCCCAACATTGACAGTTGCTTAGTGGTTTTCTGCATGATATGGTGGTCAGGAGGCCTCAGTGTGGACCCACCTGGCCCCTGACACTGGCCTGCGTCCATCCATTCTTGTAACAAGTATTTGTTCAGGTGCAGCTTCTGTGCCCGTCGTGCAGTGAGCAAGGCAGATCTGGACTAGACGGGCTTTTCCAGCCCATCACTGGGATGTAAGGTCAACTTAATGATCAGCGCTTTTTAAAAATGTATATATGTAAAAGACAGATACATGTCAGAGTGTACTGCGTGTTGTCAGGGGAGTACTGTCTTGCGGAGTCCATTTCAGTTGTGTGCTCGTATCTGTGGGCACGTGTGTGCGGGTCATGGTGTAGAACCAGTGTGTGCCTCTGGGTTGTGGTTAGAGTGACTGATTCAGCCGGCCGGCTGTGTTACGCAGTGTGGTGCGTGCTTATGCCCAAGGGTCCGCCTGCCGGCATAGCTCTCCATGGAGTGGAGGTCGCGGATAAGGCAACCTTCTAGAGTGCCCCGGGAGCTAGCTGGTCACTAATTCTGTGGCAGGGTCCTGCCGCAAAGCCGATGTTGCGTGCGTTAACGGGACGGCCTGTTGTGCGGTGACCCTCTCCAGGTGGCGATCCTCATCCCTTTCCGCAACCGCCACGAGCACCTCCCGGTCCTGCTCAGGCACCTGATCCCCATGCTTCAGCGGCAGCGCCTGCGGTTCGCCTTCTACGTGGTCGAGCAGGTGAGTGGCCCGTCCTGCTCTTTCTGAGACAGCAGTTCAGGGTGGTTTCAGCCAATCTGCCGTGGCAGACGGAGCCAGTGAAACTGAACTCTTAGGACTGAGCCCCGCAGAGGTGAGAGGGGAGCACAGAGCAGCTCCGGGCTTCTGGCTGGGGTGTTACTCGGCACCTGCAGACTTGAGGGAGTCCAGGATGGAACTTTGTTTACCCTCGAACAAAGGCCCCTTATAAGGTGGTTTCGCCAGAGGTGCTTGGGTGGTGTCTTGGGTCTCCAGACCCAGGAAATTCCCCTTAAGATAAGGAGCAGTGGGGAGAAATGGCCATATTGTTCCTTCTTCCCTTTATGGGGCTGGATGCTCCTCCAAAGGCCTGAGAGGTCGAATGCCTGCTCTTACAACAGTCGTGGGAGAGAGGAGCCTGGGCCCGTTACCCTTCTTATTTCTAAGGAAATTGAGGCCAGATGTCAAGTGGCTTACAAGAGGCCGTGATGAACTGCGGGCCAGGCCTCGCTCTGGCCAGGTGATCTGTCCCAGTTGGGTTCATGAAGCTCTCCTTCAGGCTGCGCTGAGGCGGTGAAGACGGTGTTCCACGAGTCCTTTTAAAAAGACAGTTTTGCTGCTTTTAGGTTGGCACCCAGCCCTTTAATCGAGCCATGCTGTTCAATGTCGGTTTTCAAGAGGCAATGAAGGATCTGGACTGGGACTGTCTTATTTTTCACGACGTGGATCATATACCAGAAAGCGATCGGAACTACTATGGATGCGGGCAGATGCCCAGGCACTTTGCAACGAAGTTGGACAAGTATATGTATCTGTGAGTATCATTTCCTCCGGAAGAGGTTGACTCTAAAGGTGCTGCGAGGCGCAAAGATGGCGAAATCCTGTTAGCTCTGCCCCAGCGCGCGGCGGCTGGCGGGGGCACGAAGGAGATGGAACACAGCCCCGGCGCGGGGCACTGTCGGGCAGGTAAAAGGAATGGAGCCCTGCCCTGCGGGGCTGGAGGGATGGACCTTGAAAACGCCGCTGTGTGAAAGAAGCTAGTTACCAGAAGCCACATGTTGCATGATTGTGTCCCGTGACTTGTCCGGAATAGGCAAATCCATAGAAACAGAAGGAACAGCGGTTGCATCGGGTTGTGGGGAGGAGGGGAATGAGAATAATGGGTACAGGGCTTCTTTTGAAGGTGATGAAAGGTATTAAAATGGATTGGTGTTCGTGGTTGCACAACTCCACAAATATCCTAAAAACATGGAATTGCATGCTTTTTAAATGGGTGAATCGTTTGGAATGTACAGTTCTGTCTCAGTAAAGCTGTTACAAAACAAATCAGTTAGAGTAAGATGCAGTTGGCCACAAAGGTTGATGTGTTTCAGCGCGAGGGAGCATGGCAGGTGGTTGAGGGCGGTAGGCGCTGTGTCATACCGGAAGCAGTTGTCCAGTGCCGTGGTGGCCCTCCCCAGGGGAAGAATCCGTCCTTTGATTCCCAGATGACTCAGGCTGTATGTCTCCTTCTAGGCTTCCTTACACCGAGTTCTTTGGTGGAGTGAGCGGCTTAACAGTGGAACAGTTTCGGAAGATCAATGGCTTTCCGAACGCTTTCTGGGGTTGGGGTGGAGAAGATGATGACCTGTGGAACAGGTACTCCCCTCTTCCGGTTTCCAGGGCCTTCTAGAAATGCTGCCTTGGGCTCCCCCAGACAGCACCACACAGATAGGATAGGGTGCAAGCCATGTAGGTAATGTGATGTGTTCTGGTAGTCATGTTTAAAAAGGTTAAAAAAAGAACTTTGAGATGAAATTCATTTTAACATATTAATAAAACATGCCAACAGTATATTTATCACACTATATCAAAAATAATATCCACCCAACATATAATCAATATGAAATATTAATGAGATATACTTCACATTTATTTTTTCTCTTACTATACCTTTGAAATCTGGTACATATTTTACATTCAAAGCACATTTCAGTGAAACCTCCCCAAACCAGAGATCACGTATTAGTGACAGGAATATCCAGATTTATCTGTTCTGTTGGATAAGGCTTATATTATACAAGTTTGTGAGAATGATGCTATATTTGAGTAGTATAAACTAATCTCTTTACAGAATGAGTAAGTAAATAGTAACCTAAAAAGGAACAAGTAAGCAAAACAATCTCCATCTTGTATCTGTTGACTTTCTCGGTGGGTTTTAAAAACGGAAGTTACTTGTTGCTTTAATTACAAAGTAATACTTGCTGGTAAAAACGCAGATAATAAAGGTGCATAAACCAAAGGGTATAATTCTTAATCCCTGTCGCTGTGCTGTCTCGTTCCCAGGAAGCAGCTATTTTAACAGGGCTTTTCTTTCTCTACTTCTTTGTATTCAAACACAAACAACCCAGACCCATCCCTTCTCCTCTTCCAACCCTGTTAACAGGGATAGAGCCACTTTGTTATCTTTAACAATTCGCAACATTCCTTTATGGAGACGCATGATATTTTATTTTAATCCTTTCCTCTTAGTGAACATTGTTCATAGTTTTGAACGTCCTTGTTCACGTGTGCAAATATTTCTTCAGAATTAATTCCTAGCTGTGGAACTACAAAGTCAAGTAAATGCTCTTTTTACATTTGGATAGTTACCAGAGTTTCCCTCCAAAAGTGATCACAGAAAGATTCCAAGCAGCCGTGCGTCAGCATTCCCGCCTTCTCACATCACCGCCCACGTTGGTTGTAGATAAGCTTTTATGTTTTGCCACATTTCAGCCCTTGGCTGCTGTACTGGACAAAAGAGCTCCAGATAATTCTTTCTCAATCTGAGAGGTACAAATGGCATCTCATCCTCTTAATTTGGGTTTCTTAGGAACCTAGTAAAGATGAACAGCTTTTCGATAAACGTAACTGGTTTGACCGGTCCTTGAATCCAGTTGAACTCCCCCAGGACATCTGTCATAATTCTCCACTCGTGCTCTCCCCAGCTCAGCAGGAGCCCTTGGCGCAGGAACAGGGGACAGGAGCCCCGACGCAGGGACGGGGGAGCTGGTTCTCCCCAGTGCCCTGCACCCTTCCCAGGCAACTGTAGACCTCTCTGTATTTACCAAACTGGAGAGAAAACACGTTTCCCAAAACAAAAAGAGAGTATAATTTGGAGTCAAGCGGAGGGTGTTGAAATAATACTCTGCCAAGCTTTAAAATAGTGATGATGACCATGGATTCCATGTCGATACCCAGAGTCTGCCTCCACGTGCTACTTCTTACAGCCCAGTCAAGTGCCCAGCAAATCCAGCTTGGGAAATTCTGTCTTCATCACATGAAGAATAAGTAACTGGACACCTCCTTAAGTTCTGCTTTCCTCCTAGTATTGTGAAGTTTTACACGGAGATTAGAGGATGTCATACAAATTAGTTCATCTCCCTGACGATGGGGGAGTGCAGTCATTAAAGTTCATAAGCAGGGACAACACAGTACAACTCGGACTTCACTGACTTGCTTTGTGGTAGGCTGTGGACAGGAAAGGCGCTGCCCACCAGGGAGAAAAGCACTTTTTTTTTTTTTTTTTTTTTTTTTTTTTTTTTTTTTTTTAAAGATTTTATTTATTTATTTGACAGACACTTTTGATAGGACCCAGACAAGCCGGCAGAGGGAGCGTTTGTGTGCACTCACCTACAGGGGAATGAACGCTCACTGTTGCCCCCGTCCCTGAGAGCCTATGTCTCACCTTACTCCCAAGAATCTTGCCTTTTGCCTTTCAAAAAGTTTTGGTATCATAGACCTCTTTTCTAAAGCCGTGAACTTACGCAGGGGCATGGGCGATTGAACATTTAGATGGAGAAGTTGTTCTGCTTTTCAGCCTGGGGTTTCTCAGCCTTGGTGTGGGTGTGGTGGTCTGGGGTACTTGAACATGGAATCTGAAAGCCCAAT
Organism: Mustela lutreola; assembly: GCF_030435805.1. Classification (NCBI taxonomy): domain Eukaryota; kingdom Metazoa; phylum Chordata; class Mammalia; order Carnivora; family Mustelidae; genus Mustela; species Mustela lutreola. The sequence goes on from NC_081298.1 coordinate 11,390,295, forward strand.
GTCTTTGTCTGGGACAGAGTACAGAATGCAGGCTACTCTGTGAGCCGGCCAGAAGGTGACACCGGGAAGTACAAGTCTATTCCTCATCACCACCGAGGAGAAGTCCAATTTCTTGGAAGGTTGGTGCAGTTTGTTTGTTGTTCTTACACATCATCCTCTATACTTTGCGTTTGCAGATGTCCCAGAGCATATCATACTCAGCCCTCATCTTACTCCCCGCCTTCTCTCCAGGGTCCTGGTCTGGCTGTGTTGCAGTTTCTAGATAGGTTTTCATGTACCTGTGAGGCGGGCGTTTGTGTGAAAGCAGATTATCGGTGAACAATTTGATCACAGATCTTTGAAGGAAATCACTCTTTTGGCCTCTTAAGCTTCATGGTCTCCTCTGTAGCCTTCAGGGAGTTGGAGAAAGATCCACTCAGTTCAAGGTCCCATGTAGCTTACACTGACAGGGCAAAGCAGAGTTGGCTCCCCTTTCTGTGAGCTCCGGTTCAGGAAGGCTACCCCTGAGCTTCTATTCATGTGGGCGCACTTGATCAGGAAGTTCCATTCTGGGATCATGGGGGCATGTGGATGGAGAGACAGCTCTGTGTTGAGTGCCTTTGTGTCTTGCTCACGAGGAGGAGGACTGCTCTCCGGACCACCAGTTCTGATTGCATGAGCTCTGTTGTCAGGGGCGTGAGAGGGCACGGAATGCAGACCTGACCTTGCTCACCTGGTGTATTTTTAGTATCTTACCTCCCGTTTCCCCGTTCCGTAACCTTACCTTGGGCCAACCATTGAACAACGGAAGCCTTGGTTTCCTTGTTTGCTTAAGGAGCGGTGCATTAAATGAAATGAGGTCATAAACAAAGCCCCTGGCATGAAGTAGGAGGGGTCTCCAATAATAACCTTCAGCAGGGAGCAGCTGGGCGGGGTGGGCTTGTCCGCCGGCCGTGGGATGCCGGAGAGCTGCCCTGGGTTGTGACCCGTGTGTGGGCTGCCCTGCTCTGTCCTCCACCATGAGGGCGTTGGGCCCTCACTCAGAGCCACCCTCTGTTCTCTGCTCCAACAGGTACGCTCTGCTGCGCAAGTCCAAAGAACGGCAAGGGCTGGACGGCCTCAACAACTTGAACTACTTTGCAAACATCACGTACGACGCCTTGTATAAAAACATTACTGTCAACTTGACACCCGAGCTGGCTCAGGTGACCGAGTACTGAGATGAGGAGAGAACCTATGTTTGCTTGACCCACCGCCACCAAGAAAGCAGCCTGGGGAGAGGTCTTGGGGCTCCACACAGGAAGAGAAGAGAAATACGGTGTCTGGTGAAGGGTCACAGGGTTCGAGGAGAAAATGTGAACAGAGTACACGCACAAAACGCCTTCACTGTGGCTGGGAACATCCTTCATCAGGACTGGCTTTCTGTTTCCACAAGGCGGACGTTGGTCCCGCTGCTCGTCTCCCCCGGTCTAGAACCCCAGCGTCGCGTCCCCGCCGGGATCTCCAGGATAGGAACCAATGTCCGCCGGAGTCCCGGCGCCGAGCCTGTTCCTACGAATGGCCTTTGGAGCTTCTCAGCCTTCAGAGCAAAGAGGCAACCCCACCACAGGGCAGCTGTGTTTTAGGAAGAGCAAGTGAAACACCACACACCATTCTTCTCCATCTCTGGTGTTCTCTTTGGTTTCTTTTCTTTTTTTTTTTTTTTTAATTACCTGCTTTGGGTGGGGATTGAGGGTGGGGGGAGGGAGTGGGGAAGATAAATAGACCTGTAACAATTGCTTCTTGAAGAAGTATAATTGTAAATAAGCCATGTAAAATGCCTTTTTTAAATTTAATTTTATAGCTGGCTCCAATTCAAACAGGATTTATATATATTAGATCACTCACTTGGTTGGCAAATGCAGGGACTCCGTTAAAATGCAGTAGCAGGCTCTCCCTTCCCAGATGTCTATCACTTTGGAGGGGAGTGGGTAGAGGGCATGTCACAAACAGATGGGAACAGTCCAGTCTGTCACTGGTCACTGACTCCTGTCCCCTCCCTCCCTCTTCCAGAAGTCTTGCTCTTGACTTTGCTGTGGACTCTGTCTCCCTGTTGGGCACATACACTCTCATCCCAGGCTTCTGCTAAACAGGACCTCTCCCTGCTCAAAGCAGACCCCTTCAGGGGGCCTCCTGTGCACACGCCCCTGGATCTCTGGACTTAAGTTTTTGTCCTTTCATTACCGAGAGTGGTGGGGTCAGGTGGGTGGGTTTTCTGCCTCTTCTGCCCCCCCCCCTTTTTTTTTTTGCTCTTGTGGAACTTGGCCACAATTCTGAAATCTGTGCCTAAATTATCAACTAACTTCAGTGATTCCTCTGAATTTTTCCCTTTTTGGTTTCTGGGAAGATTCTTCGTCAACATTGTGAACTAGTTCATAGAACTAATGAGCGATGGACTGAAGCAGTCAGCCAGGGAGCAGGTGACACTTGGGTGCTGTGGCTCAGCTGGGGGCCAGGGTGAGGCCAGTCAGAGCTGTGTGGGTAGACCGAGCTCCTGGATGCCAGGACCCAAGCCTGAGTGCTGGGCTCACACTCCGTGCACTTCTTGAAGTTAGATTCTAAATTGCCCTTGAAGTTGTGCCTCTCTGTTTTTCCCTGAGCCAGATCCCTCCATCCATAGTCCCTCTTGGCTTCTGTAGGATTCTGAACAATGCCAGTCTTTTCCTCTCCTTTTCCATAAAGCATATTTATATATTGTGATTAGGAGTACTTTCTGAAAAGTACTTCATATTTTTTTTAATTGCCTTGTTTGCCTTCAACTTCCTTAATTTTCATGGTTTACATGGATGTGTGTGTAGGGATATATTTGTGTATATACGTGTGGGTTTGGGGTTTTCTCCGTTGCATGTGTTGGTTCCGTGGACATATGATCCCCACAGGCTGTGGGAGTGATTGGCCAGGCCTTGTTTTTTGTTCATGCTTTTGTTCTTTGGAAGAATAGAGCGGTGTTGTAGAAAACCGACTTGCATTACAAAGCTCTTATCGGCTCATATGAGAGAGCAGGTTGCTGCCCTTGAAGATGCTGGTAAGTTGTATCATGTGTTTTTAAAAGAATGTTGAGCATCTCATGCTTTAAAAGACCTTCATGAGGGAACATTCCACACAGGAGCTCACTTGGTTTTCCTTTGAAGTCCGGTGCGCAGAGCAATAAAGATTTCTTCCCCCTTTTCTGCCATCTCCCCTCAGGCCTGTGTGCTGGCCTTGCCTCTGCCCCTCCTCCTGTCCTCTCTCAGCCCCGAAGGCCGTGAGCCCCCCGAAGGCTTTCCGGGGGACACAGCCATGAGGTCATTTGGAAGAATTTGCCAGAACAGAGCGATCCTTGGTGAAGGATGTCGTGTGTGTACACGGCCGTGTAGTAAAATGGTCTTGTTCGAAGCTTTTCACGAACATACCTGCCACCAAGAACAAAACGTTGGCAAAAGGCTACACAGCTGATTTTAAAAAGAAAACGCCGATTTGAGGCCAAAAGGAAGGTGTCTTTTCACTCCTTGAGGTAGGGTCACTGAAATTACTTTGCGATCATGTGTGAGTTTGTCTTATGAGTGGAGACACCCTACTGCGCACCGCCCCGTCGTTCCCCCACCACGCTATCGTGTGGGAACGTGGAAGTTACAGACAGACAGCCAGGCCCATGAGCTGTTAGTGGTGTGAGATTCCCATGTTTAACAACAACAAAAAAAAGAAACGGATAATAAGAACCAAATGTGACCTTGCGTGTATTTTGGCAGCTGAAATTCTTTCAAGGCTACTGATGGGTGACCTGTTCAGTCAGTCCCGTGTCAGCTGCGTGCAGGGAAACGTTTGTCCTTTCACGCTGGTTTTCTGAGCGAGGAGTTAACTGCAAAAATACTCCTTTTGACGTGACAGGGGCTCCTGTTGGAGCTCCTCTGTCTACCACAGTCCAGAGTAGCTGAGCGACAGCTGCCTGTCCCGACCGTGCCCGCTCTCCGTGGACGATGGCGTTGAACGGAGCTAGCTAGCTTCCTTCCATCACGACTTTTTTTTTGAGCTTGCTCTTATGTTTTAAGAGGTGCCAGGGGTACATTTTTGCACTGAAATCTAAAGATGTTTTAAAAACACTTTTCACAGAAATAGTCCTTTGTCATTACATTATTTACTCATGTGTTTGTACATTTTTGTATGTTAATTTATGGATGATTTTTTCAGTAAAAAATACATATTCAAGAACCAAACCTTGGTGGTCGTCTTTCTTGGCCTAGATCAGTCTGGCTTCTAGGAGGCCTTTCCCCTCTCTTTCTCACGGAGTTCAGCGTCTGTGTGGTCCTTCAAGAAGCTTGCGGCTTCCGCGTGGCTGGGCTGGCCCCGGGTGCTCCCGAGAAAGACTGCCCGCCTGAGCCCAGGCACCAGACCAGCTGAGGGACAGCCTCAGCCGATGGAGCAAAAGCACTAAACCCCACCGTGCCACCCAGGCGTCTTCCCACACTTGGGTTTTCTTTCCAGAATGGGCCCAGGAGATGCCCATCGAGTCAAACAAGACACCTGGGCAGGGAGAGGAGGAAAGGAGTTGGGAGTTTGGATCCAGAAGTTCCTCTGGGGTCTGTCCAGGGTTTGCTGTCGCCTGGTTCCGCTTGGAGACTGTGATCATAGCTTCTGTTTGTTGAATGTTTACTGCTCACTGGTATTTACTGAACGTAAAGTTTTGTGTCCAGGTGCTAGGAATATAATGATTAGCAAAAAGGACAGGGTCCGTGGCCTCATTGAGCTTACTGTCCTCTTTCCCCACAGCCCCAGTGGAGGGGATGATTAAAATTACAACTGGGGCGCCTGGGTGGCACAGTTGGTTAAGCGTCCGACTCTTAATTTTGGCTTGCGTCACGGTCTCAGGGTTCTGGGATCAAGCCCTCCATCTTGGACTCCCCAATGTCCCTCCCCATTCCCCAGAAAAGAAAAATACAATCTTTAAAAAAAAAAAAATTAACCACAAAGAGTGCTGCAAAGGACATGGCTGCTGACCACAGGCGTATGGCGTGGAAGGGGTCCCTGGCGGGAGGTCAGTGAACAGTGGGGTTGTGCGGGACCAGCAGGTTACCGGGCGAGCTGCAGGACCGAACACTGCTGGGCCGGTGCAAGGGACGAAGGGCTGCCCCGGCCGCAAGGTGGATGAAGCCAAATGCCTGGTAGGGCCTTGTGTGCCCAGGTAAGGAGGTTGGGTTTTATCCTTAGAACCTTGTGACCTTGAGAGTTGCCACCAGGCGGGGCTGTGTGATGTCATTAAACGTAATCTTACTGGTTGGCTTGGGCTGCAGAGAAGCAAAGGAGAAGGAGGGGGACCAGGTTCAGGGCGCACAGTCACATGGGCACAGCATGCAGTCGGGGCTGAGGGGATGCTGAGGCGCACAGTCACATGGGCACAGTATGCAGTCGGGGCTGAGGGGATGCTGAGGCGCACAGTCACATGGGCACAGCATGCAGTCGGGGCTGAGGGGATGCTGAGGCGCACAGTCACATGGGCACAGCATGCAGTCGGGGCTGAGGGGATGCTGAGGCGCACAGTCACATGGGCACAGCATGCAGTCGGGGCTGAGGGGATGCTGAGGCGCACAGTCACATGGGCACAGTATGCAGTCGGGGCTGAGGGGATGCTGAGGGAACAGGTTGCTGTTGGGATGGAGCAACCCACCTAGCTTCTGGCTTCCCCACTTGGGTTCACGACAAGGCCATTCCGGGATGAGGGCCCTGGAATCGGACCAGGTTCGTGCGGAAGACCACAAGATCGGTTGTGAGAGTGTTGAGTTTGGGCGTTCTGAGGTCACGAAACAGTTGGGACGTACTCCAGTTGGGGACTCCCAAACAGTGGGGACCAGGGTGGATGGTGTCTCTGATGGCCTGGGAGACGAGCCCAGATTCAGGAGTGGATGCTGACGCCCTGGAGCGGAGTAGAGCAGCTCCCTCCAGAGAGAAGGTGGCCTTGGCCCTCGGCCGGAAGGGCTCCACTGGTAACAGCTGAGACGCAGAGGGGGCAGGAGCAGGGCAGACAGGGGGCTAGGAGGAAGCAGCAGTGGGCAGGACAGGAAAGGGACGGGAAGGGTTCGAGGGGAGGGAGGGGTCCACAGTGCTGAGTGCAGGGAAAACGAGGAAGGTGAGCCTTGGGGCGTGGGGAGGAGGGAATGGGGGGGGTGCTTAGCAGGGAGGCAGTGAAGCCGCTGTGAGGGCAGCCACCTCTCCAATCCCATTGAAGAGAAGGCTGGAGCTCAGGGAGGGTTTGGATCCTGATTTTCCTTTAAGAGAAACCTGAGTGGCCTGAGCCATAGGGAGATGGGCACCGGAGAGAGAGAGCTGAATATCCAAGAAGAGACAGGGGCTAATTTAGCAAGAATGTTCCTGAACCACTGGCAGTGGATGAGACTAAACAAAACCCAGGAGGAATTAGGAGCCCTTCCCACGTCAGTTCTGATCGGCAGACACAAATAGCCCGTGAAGACCCGTGTGGCTGTTGAAAGAATCAAGGATCCCTTTCAGTAAGAAGTCACCAGAATTGATTCCTGATTACCACTTCCTCCCCACTCAAGAAAAAAAAATTAATTTGGGGGAAGTACAGTCCTAAAAATAGTAGTTCCCATTTGTTGGGGTTTGTGCCACAGGCTGTGCCAATTAGTCTTCATCCCTGTGAGGAAGACATTGCCCCGCTTTCTAGAACAAGGGTGCTTAACCCTAGGCTCTTAACATCTGGGGCCGGATCATTCTCTGTACAGGGAATGGGGGGTGTATAGCTGGACCCTTGGCACCCACCTTCTACAAACCAGTAGCAGTGCCCCTCCCTCCCCAGTCGTGACAACCAAAATTGTCACCAGACAATTGCCAAATGACCCTGGGGAGAGCAAAATCCCCTGGTGATAGCCGTGGCTCGAGACCTGGGGAGGGAAAACCACCAACGCCGCTGTCTGCTGGAGGTCCTAAGACCAGCGCACAGAGACAGCCAGGGTCTGCCCCGACGTGAATTCTCGGAACCCCTAAGCTCCGTGTGTGTGTGTGTGCGCGCGCGCGCGCGCTCTTAAATGCCTTCTGTTGGGACACCTGGGTGGCTCAGTTGGTTGGGCAGCTGCCTTCAGCTCAGGTCATGATCCCAGCGTCGTGGGATCGAGTCCCACATCGGGCTCCTTGCTCAGCAGGGAGCTTGCTTCTCCCTCTGCCTCTGCTGCCACTCTGTCTGCCTGTGCTCGCTCTCCCCCCACCCCCGATAAATAAATAAAATCTTTTTTTTTAAAAAAAAGCCTTCTGTTTACAGACAGTTGATAAGTATTTTTATGGATTAAAAAAACACATGAGAACAGCCTCACTGAGAACATTCAAGATCCCTCACCCTCGAATCGTGGGATTTGGCTCCTCCTGATGTCCGTCTACCTGCACATGCGTATGGGGAGATGAAGACACGTTTACGATAAAGAACAACAGAGGGACGCCTGGGTGGCTCAGTGGGTTAAAGCCTCTGCCTTTGGCTCAGGTCATGATCTCAGGGTCCTGGGATCGAGCCCTGCGTCAGGCCCTCTGCTCAGCAGGGAACCTGCTTCTACCCTCCTCTCTGCCTGCCTCTCTGCCTACTTGTGAACTCTGCCTGTCAAATAAATAAATAAAATCCTTAAAAAAAAAAAATCTTTAAAAATAAATAAATAGGGGCGCCTGGGTGGCTCAGTGGGTTAAGCCGCTGCCTTCGGCTCAGGTCATGATCTCAGAGTCCTGGGATCGAGTCCCGCATCGGGCTCTCTGCTCGGCAGAGAGCCTGCTTCCCTCTCTCTCTCTCTGGCTGCCTCTCTGTCTACTTGTGATTTCTCTCTGTCAAATTAATAAATAAAATCTTTAAAAAAAAAAAAATAATAAATAAATAAATAAACAAATAAAAGAACAACAGAAATCATCTTGTAATTACTTGTGGTTTTTTATCCTAATATTCCGCGGAGATGGCTTCCCTGTGATGGAAAGGCTTCTCAAAGCAAACTCGGGGTCCCCTCCTCGGAGAGGCATCGCAGGAGCGGCTCGCCGACATGCTGCATCCCCGGGTCTCCTTTATTTTGTTCCACAAGATTTCCGACTCTGAATCCGGTATTTTTACGGGTTCTTGGTTCGTCGGCTGTCAACCCCACCTAAATGTCGTCTCCATGAAGGCAGAGACCGCTTTGTCCTTACTCTCCTCCCGGTGCCAAGAACTGGCCCCAGCACGTAGTAGGTCCTCAGGAATCTCTGTGGAACGGAAACTGCCTTCTTCCTCTGAACGGCCGCGTTTATTTAACGCCTTCCCTCCTGTTGGACGTGGAAGTTTTTTCGGTTTTCCCCTTTTTCCACGGTCCCATCACATGCCCCATAGTGAACACGGCTGTGTGTAGATCCGCGGGCCTTGAGTCTCAGAAGGGACAGGGAGTGGAGTGGTGCTGGCCAACGAGAGTGCAGTTCCATTTTTGCAGGATGAAGAAGTTTCGGGGATGGGTTGCAAAATTCTGTGACTAGACCCAGCGATCCGGAGCTGGGCATGTAAGAATGGTTAAGATTCCACTTTCACGTGATGCATATTTTTACCACAATCTTAAAAACAATAAAATTCTGCTTATGAAGGGCATGTGGGTGGCTTGGTCAGTTGAGCATCTGGCTCTTGATTTCAGCCCAGGTCATGATCTCAGGGTCATGAGATCGAGCCCCATGTGGGGCCCTGCGCTCAGCGGAGAGTCTGCTTGAGATTCTCTGCCCCTCCCGCCTATGTGCCCACATGCACTCTCTCTCTCTCTCTCTAAAACAAAGAATCTTTTAAAAAAGTAAGAATTCTACTTTTTAACCTCATCCAGTAGGAACGTCCATGCTTTCCACTTGAAGCCTTGGTACCCCCAACATAGTAGGCCCTTATCAAATATCTGTTGAATTAATCTGTAAATTTTTTTAAGAGTCTGATTGGCCTGTATGCTGTCTTTGGTCACCCGTTCGGGCAGAATGACAGACGCAAAAACCTCAGGTCCCGCGTTGTCCTCCGTGGCCAGAAGCTCTCTGCAGCCTCGACAAGGATCCAAGAAAACACGGTTCAGTGTTGTGTCCTTCCTCCACTTGTCAGCCCGGCTCATCTGTGTTTCCGTGTAATCTGTCACTCCTCACTGTAATGTCACCTTCGAGCCGACAGAGCCTCAATTGTCTTTTCTTCCCTCGTTGGCCCGTTCAGTTTCCTGCCACGTCACTGCTAGTCCGTGTTCCACGGTGATAAACTAGTCGGTACACCATGTTGGTTTCATTTTCCTGGACTCCTTCCTTGTTCTGCGGTCCCTCCTCTCCATTCATGCTTCTCTTCTATTTTAGCCTAACGCCAGGCTTAGCAAGCTGTGGCCAGCCAGCTGCCCGTCTCTGCAAATAAAATTTCACTGAAACACGGCCATGCCATCTGTTTACGTGTGGCCCACGGCAGAGCTGAGCAGTCGTGACAGACTCCGTGTGGCTCCCCAGATCAAAACTGTTTACTCTCCTGCCCTTGACGGGAAATGTTTGCCAGCCTCTGGCTCCCTAATTCATTTCATGTACCGAAGGTTACATTTTGTCTTTGGGCCTTGGCACTTTGCGTAGTAAGTGAATAATTGGAATGCACTTAAAGCTGACGTTGGGGACATTAGCCTCAGGGGGGTTTTCCCTTGTTTTTCCCTGTGCTGGGGACACTTCGGTTTCAGAGGGTACATGTCTTCCCCGAACACCCAGTCGGAAGCAGCCGACTGTCCCATTCCCGTGTGATTTTTCTTCATAGCAGATCACTAGGTGATCTCCTTGTTCATTTAGTTGTTCCCTGGTGTGTGAGCGGTCTGCCCCTCCCCCCCAGCCCTGGAAACTTCCCAAGGCAAAGAATCTCAACTCTCCACCATCCACAATGGCCCGTGGCAGGAGACGGTGTTAAGATATTTGTTGGAAAGTAAGAGAGACAGAGAGAGACAGGAGGGGTGTGCGCGTGTGTGGAGGGGGGCAGGTGTATCTATCCAGACTCCTAGGTTTCTCGATTTGTCCTTCTATGGGCCACCCCTGGTTTCATCTAATTTCTCTTTATCTGACAGCGAAGGAAGTGGAGTCCGGAGAAGGGAAGTGACTTCCCCAGGCAGCCGAGCCCTGGTTGCAGAAGTGGGATCCTGCCATCGGGCATCTTCCCACATCCCCGCTCTTTCTAGAATTAAGAGTAGATTTACTCCCTGACTTCCTCTCCTCCTTACCCCTAGGCTCCCCACAGAGCCTATTTCAGCCACCCACTATTGTTCTGGAAGTAAATCGCACCGCTTCTGTGGTGCACGCCCTGGTGAGCAGTCGTGAGGCGCGGCGGGACCTGGGCGGGTGGCATAGAGGACAGAGAGGAAAGGTCTGCCTTTGGGGGTGACAGAGAAGGCTGGAGAGCTGTGCTCCTAAGGGAGCTGCTTGGCTCATACCCTCCCCGGCAAGTTTTCTGCCAGGGACAAGCAGATATCATTGCGTACGTGGGAGCTGTTTGTCCTCACAGCGAATTCGCATGTGATGGTGAGTCTGAATCATTATTCAGCGATCATGGTTATTAGGGGGACAGCGCAGCCCCACTCTACTGTAGCATTATGGGTGCCAGGTTTGGAGTGAGCGATTGTGTCTGCCACATAGCGGGAGCCTCATAGCAGGCCTGGGGGCTCCCCTTCTCCTGATGACCGGTGGTAGCATCAAGGGTGGCTCAGGGCTGTAGAGAGGGGACATTTCAGATGAGACATAAGGGACAGAGAATCAGCCATGGGCAATCTGAAGAAAGGAGTGTTAGGCAGAGGGAACAGCAAGTGCAAAGGTCCTGGGGTAGAACAGTTTCCTTCAGAAAAAGAGAAGGCTGTGGGTTGGCACAACATGGAGGAGGGAGACAGGGGTTACAGGCAGAGGTGGGGCTCAAGAGGCAGGGTCTTGTGGACCGTGGCGAAGAATTGGGATTTTAGTCTGAGTGTCTCCAAAGGCCACTGGAGGGCTTTAAGTACCAGAGTGAGGAGGTCTGATGTATTCATTGGGAGAGCTCCTCTGGCTTCAGGTCACTGGTAATGGAGTTGGTGTTGGAGGAGGGAAAAGAACAGGAGCTGGGACACCAGTGGGGAGCCAATGACAGCCGTCCAGCAGGTCATCGTTGGCTCTAGGTGGTGAAGGTGCAGAGAAGCGGACCACAGTCCACACCCACACCGTGGAATGCCCACCTCCCCGTGGAGGACCAAGTCAGCCGTCTCCAGGACTCCCTCAGCCTGCAGCCATGTCCCCTCCACAGGGGCACCTGTAACCCATGTCTGGTTGACGCAGAGATCCAAAGACCCCGTCCTCTTGCCCTGATGGGGGCAGAAGAGCCGTGCCAGCTTCAGAGCTCGGCTGCGGCCACATCACAGCCCAGTCTCTCTGGGCCCCTTCTCGCTGCCCTCACTCCCTCGCCGGTCAGGCCCCAGCTAAGTGGCCTGTGTGACAACCCATCAGAGTCTGCTTTCCAGTGACCCCAGCCAGGGGTAGGGACTGATCTGAAGAGCCGTAGAAACAGGCTATACTGCTCTGTGGGGGCAGGTCCCTTCTCCAGAGCCGGTGACTCAGGAGCGGGCCCCACCCATGGTCACATAGCCACCTCACCTCCATCACCGAGCGGCTCCCATCGAACGAGAGAGTCCAGTTTGAAAGGCTTAGACTAGAAGTGGGCCGGCAAGACCTTCCAGAAGCCCCGAGAACCTTCGCTCCTGATGCTGTGGGTCTTTGTGGCTTTCGCTGAGATTACACAGGAGTGTGTTTTTACTAACTTGCCGCCACAGGGCTCTTCTAATCAGAGAACCGGGTCGTTATTCAAATCATCCCCTCCTCAGAGGCCCTGCCAGCCTCATTTCTGGCAGACTTCAAAGTTTCCCCGTTGCCACACTTTCCAGCTTGATACACTTTGAAACTCTGACCAGGAGCAGTCACCTGAAACAGCAGAATGACTCCCATCTAAATTTGAAAAGGTCAGCGGTTTGGGCGTGATGCGTCTGCTGCCGAGCCTTCCTGCTTACTGGCTGCTCGGCCAAAGCGGGCTGGGCTCCCTCGCTCTCTCAGCGACTGACGAATCCTTGCATTTATTCGTCCAGCCTCTCTGCTGCTGCTGACCTGTCAGACAGCGAACTGGCCAGCCCACTTCCTAATGGCTTAGCACGAATGATGTGTGTATCTGCCGGAAGTGCCGTCACCATCGTATCTGGAACCAGTTCAGAACGCTCTGAAGGCCCAAAGAGCTTGCTGTCTATTCTACAGGCAGTGGGGAGCCAAGGAAGGTTCTGGAGTGGGAGAGTGGAATGATGGAAGTCCTAGTTTGAGTTCATTTATCTGGTTGCCCAGGCACCCCTCCATGCAGCCATCCTGTCAGCTCACAGATATTTACTGAGCATCTACTATGTGCCAGGCTCTGCATTCCCAGTTTCCATCTCTGGCGGTGAACAAGACAGACCTAAATCCCTGCCTTCACGGAACCAGCATCCTGGGAAGGCTAGCAGGATAGAGAGAGGATAGAGAGCTAGAGACAGAATACAAAATAAATAAGTGGGCTCCAGACGTGCTAAGAGCGATAAAGGAAATGAACAGGGTAATGGCACTGAGAGTGACCAGGGACAGGGTCAGGCTCTTTTGGTTGTCGGAGGGCCAGGGAGGAGCCCTCTAGGGAGGTCATGATTTAGCTGATGGTTAAAAGAAACAAGGCAGTTATGAAGAGACCAGGGATAAGCGTTACAGAACGAGGAAGGGCAAAATGCAGAGGCCCGGAGGCAGCAAAGAATCTAGCTTGCTGGAGCAAGTGAAAGGAAGCCAGTCTGGCTGAAACGGAGGGGAGGAGGCCAGAGGAGGGTCCCGGACGCCCTGGGGAGAGCTTTGGAACTTGCGGGAGAGCAGCCAGAGGCCAGTGCAAAGTTTCAGCAGGGGAGTGACCTGTTTTGGCTGCCCTTGGGAGCAAATGTGGCATCAGAGAAACCAGCAAGAAAGCCACAGGCGAGCATGGAGGTGGCTTGGACGAGGGTGGTGGCAGTGGAGCTGGGCAGAAGTGAAAGAAAAGACTGGGGGTTCTGGGTGGGCTTGGAGGGGGTACGTGTTTGGGGAAATGAAGATGTCTTTATAGGGTTTCAAGTCCAGAGCCCAGGAGAGAGATCAGGTGCTGATGGGAATCCGAGGTTATTCACCAGGCGCGTGCGCGTGCGCACACACACACACACACATGTTTATTTAAAGCAGCAGGATGGGGGAGGTCGCTGAGGACAGGGACGTGCCAGGGTGGGGGGCCGGTGGTAGCAGCACCCAAAGACAGAGCTCCACAAGAACGCTGCTGAGAGGCGGCCATGAGCAGGGGTGCCACCATTGGACTTGGGCACAAGAATTGTGACGTCAAGAGCCATTTGGTGGCACAGAAGGTGGAAACCTGATTGCAGGGCACTGAGGAGGGGGTAGAGTGAGAAGTGGGTCAGGCCGTGTGGACACCGCTCCTCAGGAACCTGATTCGAGAAGGGCGGGAGGGATGGGGCAGCCAGATTCTGGCTCAGAAGCCTCCTTCCTCTGGGGTCTTGTGATCTGGGGGCGCTGAGTCTCGGCTGTACCCACAGGCATCTGGGCTGCCTTTATCTGCCCGCCCTTCTGCCCTGAGCCTGTACCAGAAGCCGCAGCGGGCCAGACTCATAGGACAAAGGGACAGGCCCTGTGCTCCGGGGTCGGACCAGGCACTTCCTCAAGGCCACAGAGCAAAAGCAGGAGGACAGATCGGGTGGCAGCTTGTACTCTGTCTCCCACAAGGCAGCCAGCCCAGGTGCCGGTGATCAGAACTGCCCAGAGACTAAAAGGTGTGGATGCGCCCTGGGGCAGCCCCCGGAGACATGGTGAGGGGCACCTCCCCAGGGCACTTGCTGGCTGCTAGAGGTGACCTCCAGGCCCAGCCTGCTGGCTCAGGAGACCCGTGTTGGGTCCAGCAGGCAGCCTCAATCCTTTACAGCCCGGCGGACCCCAGAGACGGACAGGCTGGGGCTGGACCCCAGCTTTGCTTCTTAGTAGCTGTGGTGCCTAAGGTAAATCATTAAAACTCTGGAGCCTCGGCTTTCTCACCTGTAAAATGGGGATAGCAGTGATTAAGCTTAAGATGCAAATAAGACCAAGACATTCTCAAAACCTTCCAGAAGTGCCCTCCTATCTTCTCACCCCACAGGCCTTGCAGGGCCCGGGCGCCTCTCCCCTGGGTTTCTCTGCCCCGGCCTCCCTGGCCTCCTGGCTGCTCCTCCGTCTCACTGAGCCCATTCCCACCTCAGGACCTTGACCTGTGCCAGTCCCTCTGCCTGGTGTGCCTTTCCCTCAGCTATTCCTCCGGCTATTCCTCCCACCGTCTCCTCAGATCCCCCTCCTCGCTCCCTCCCACTCCCATCCGGCTCCCTCCCTCGCACCGACAGCACAGCACGGACAGCTGAAACAAGCCTGTCTGTTGTTTCCCTGGCCCTCACCGGTCACTGAAATGTGAGCTGCGACTTGATCTGCTTTGTTCCTGGCTCAAGCTCTTACCTAGGACATCGCAGATGCACCATGAACACCATTTCACAAATGGTAGCTATTTCTAAGTGTCCGGCGCTGTATGGGTAGAGAAGAGCCAGCGAAAGCCCAGCTTTCTTTCTTTCTTTTTTTTTAAAAAATTTTATTTATTTATTTGACAGACAGAGATCACAAGCAGGCAGAGAGGCAGGCAGAGGAATAGGGAGAAGCAGGTTTCCTGCTGAGCAGAGAGCCTGATGTAGGGCTCAATCCCAGGACCTGAGCCGAAAGAAGAGGCTTTAACTCACTGAGCCACCAGGCACCCCAAGGCCCAGCTTTCGGTGGCTGGTTTGTCACTCCGCCATTCATTCACAGATTCATTCAAAACCGACTCTCAACCAGCTGTGTGGCCGCCCTGAGCTGGGTGCTAGGGGAGAAGCCACAGGGCGTGGTGTCCTCGCTGTGCCAATGCTTGAGGGCACAATGGCGTGGCCCTCAATTCCCAAGCCTTACGAACCTCCGCTTCGCCCCAGGCCTAAGTGCACCACCCAGGTCTGCTGTCCCCAGTCTGCGGCCAGCAGCTTTTCTAGCAGGATCTCTCAAGACGCCCGTGGCCGCGGTGGCTGCTGTGTGGCTTTCCATTCCCAGGGTCTCTTCTCTAGCTGTTCCCCTGAGTCTGCAATGTGCCCAACCACCCTAACGTGTGGTCGCGCTTGTAAATGTGTTCGCACGAATGTACAGGGGTCACCCACCTGCCTCGGGGCCCTGCTCACAGCCTCCTTCCCCTCCTGGCTCCAGTGTGCCTTGATACCTTCTCTGTTCTCAGTCATCAGACTGAACCTTCAGCCTCTCATCCATGCTGGCTCCTTCACTGTCCTCTCCTCCTGAAAGGCTCTTGTTAGCCCTGCCTTACAGTTGGGGAAACTGAGGCCTGGCCTGGGGAGATCCCACCTGCCTCCAGCCAGAAAGCAGGAAACCTGAGCCAAACCCAGGTTTGTCTGAACCAGAAACCCCAGCCGTGCTCCCCTGCGGGTCTTCATGCTTTGTACCAGCAGACACCAGGGCTGGCCACCTGCGGTCACCACCTGCCAGGTCACGTCTGGTCCCCCTTGCTCTCATACATGGCCTCCACCATCCTTGTAGTGTTGGTCCCGTTTTTCACCCTGTTTGAGGGGTGAGCTGAAACTCAGTGAGTTGATGTGACCAAGGACAATTCAGCCAGCCAGGGGCGGGGCTGGATTTAGAACGAGGCTGTGGGACGTCGGAGCCCTCACACCCCTGCCCTGCGTGCCCAGGTGCCTGCATCTCTCTCCCCTACCCTGGGAAACAGGAGTCTCTGAGAAGCTCCAGGCTTTCAATTGTTCCTGCCAGAGCTTCCTGGGAGCTGGCAAGAGGGAGCCACTGCTTGGGCCACCTCGGCCCTTCCTGTCTGGCTGTCAATGGGCCTTTGTGTGGCCAGGTCTGGCCCAGCCCCCGGCCACACTCTACAGTTTCCTGATGACTTCAGGGCACTCAGCCAGCAGCTGGGCATGGCCTGGGAAAACCACCACCCAAATGAGCAGGGCCTGCCTACACAGGCAGGATGGAACAGCCCCTGGGCCTTTGCACTTTCTATTCCATCTGTCAGAAAAAACCTTTGTTCAGTTTTTCCCATGACCAGTCCCTTCTCGTCCTTCAAGTCACAACTCAAATGTCACCATTTTAAAGAGGCTCCTCCTGACCTTGGGGCTCACTATGAGCTCCAAGAAGGAAGGGGTTTGTTTTTTGTGTGTGTGTGGGGGGAGAGACTAATGATAAAGAAGTTATCAGTCCAATAAAATCCTTTCTGCTCGTGATCTGTACGGTAAAAATAACCAGATGATGGATAGAAAGCATCTGGGCAGGGGGTTGCTCTGAGGCAGTGACATTTGAGCAGAGACTTGGATGAAAGGAAGAAGCCACCCGAATATCTGGGGGGAAGAGAGTTCCAGACAGAAGGAACAGCAAGTACAAAGGTCCTGAGGCAGGAGTACGCTGATGTGTGTGAGGTTCAGCAAGGAGGCCAGTGTGTCTGGTGCAGAGTGACTGAGAGGAGGATGGTGGGAGACGAGGTCAGGGAGATGAGCTTGGTGGGAGAGGGGGTAGATCCCGCGGGGCCGTACAGGTCACAGGGAGACATTGCCTTTATCTCTGAGAAGAGTTCCAAGGGACATGACCTGAGGTGGGTTTCCGTGGGCTCCCCTAAGTTGCCTTGTTGAGAATGGACTAGATGGGGCAAAAATGGAAGAAGGGAACTCATTTGTCCAACCAAATGGCGCCCCATACTGTGTGCCAGGCCTGGCGCCAGAGATACAGCAGCCAACCTCTGCTGTCAGGGAGCTCCCATGCGACAGGGAAACCTGATGATAAACCAGAGAAGTGAGTATAATGATTAGTATGTCAGGTGATGGAGTGGAGAAGGGGGAGGCAGGGAAACGTCCCAGAGTGTCGGGGAGTGTGCTGGCACCTGCAGATTCCACACTGCGTCCAAGTCTGTGAGCTCACGGAGGGGGACCGTGGTCTCCCCGTGGCTGGATCCCAGACTCCAGCAAGGGGCTTGGCTCTGAAATGGACTTCCACTTCATTCTATCTGTGGGGAAATTCAGAGAGCCACCGGGACTTGCCCAAAATCACCGAGCTAATAGCCGGTGAAACCTGGATAGAACCCAGGGCTCCTCTCACCCATGGAGGGGGCCAGAGGTGAACGTGACTCTTGGTGTTCCACTGTCTTGAATGCTTAACTGGCCCCTGGGGGCCGTGTCTGGGCGTCAGCTCTGCTAGCAGTAGGGCCTCTGGGCTCCGAGCCCCAGCTGAGCTCAGGCTCCAGCACACAGAGGACACGCAGTAAATGAACGCAGGGAAGCAGGGACCAAGGCAGGGGCTCTGACTGCTTCCGAGCAATTTTTCCCTGCAGGAGATATTTGGCAGTGTTTGAAGATGGTTTAGCTTGTCACCCTGGGGAAGAGGGCGCATGCTGCCGACCTCGAGTGAGTGGAGGCCAGAGATGCTGCTAGAGGACCCACAGCGCACAGAACAGCCGCCACCACCTAGGGACCCTCCAAACTGGGCTAGTTGGGAGGGACGGGCCCGCCCGCTGTGTGCTGGCGCCACCTGGTGGCGCCATGGGACAATGCAGCAGCCCGGGGAAAAGCCAAGACGGAGAAGCCATCCCTCCAGGGTTCCGGTAATATTAATACCCAGGGCAGGGGTAGGAGCGATCCCGGCTGGCCCTTGGCTCACCGTGCGCCTGCCAGGTTCATGCGAAGTGTTTTCTTCGGATTAGCCCCAACCACATGCACACTTAACGGGCCGAATGGACGCGTGTGTCTGAAACGGAACCCTCCACCTTCGCCCGCTCAGAGGCAGCTCCTTTGAGCTGATGCTCAAGGAGTCGTCCCAGTCCTTTCTGTCATCCCCGTGTCCCCCCTGCTCAGAACCACCCCCCACCACCGTGGCTCCCACCTCATTCACGGGGAGAGCCAAAACCCAAAGAGCCCGCAAGGCCCCGCTCCACTATTTAGAATGGACACACACTCCAGCCTGCGTCCTCCCCGCCCCTCTCTATTTTTTATGTACGGCGGGAATCGCCAATGACATGTTTTACTTATTTATCTCCCTTCCTGCCAATCTCTTCCGGGGAGAACAACTCCCTGGGGTTGTGTCCACGGGGTCACTGCGCTCTTCCCGGCATCCAGCACTAGCTTTGGGAGCAGCAGGTGCTCCACGAACATGTCCTGAATTGGATGGGCAGATGGGTCCTCGTGCCCCCCCAACCCGGCCTGGCACAGAGCTTCGTGGGTTCTAGTCTTGCTTCCACCACCGAGGCTGTGCCACCTGGGACAAGCTAGTTGGAGTCTCTGGCCCTCAGGTCCCTAACAGGACTAAAAATAGTCCCCACCTCATTGTCTTCTGACAGTATCTGCAAGTGTTTAGGACCCCGTGTGGCACCCAGTGCCTGCTCAACACCGACCATGCCTTACTTCACTCACTGCTCCCGAACTTCTTCCTCCTTCTCCTCCATGCCCCAAGCCCCCAAAGGGAAAGGCTTATGTCTCAGTCGTGTTCTTTACTCCAGGGCACAGAGTAGGTGCTCATTAAATACTGGTGTTGTGGGAAGGGAAGGACATAAATGTCTGAGGCGTGCCTTCTATTTGTCAATCACCTGAAGCAGGCTCTCCTAGTTTATGGGGGAAGAAACCGAGGCTCCCACAGGACAGAGGCAGGACCTGTCCCTCCAAGCTGGTGGGGTTGAGGGTCGGAGAGACCCACGGGTGCGGAAGGAAGAGCTGTCATTCTACAGAGAGGCCAGCAGGGGGCGAGCGGCGACCTGGAACAAGCGCGACCAGCGCTGCGCCACATTCCACCCGCCCCCCCCCCCCCCCCCGGCGCCCCCCTCGGGAGGGAGCGCCTCCCTTAACCTTTGCACCCTTGGCAGGTCACTTGCCTCTTGCTAGCCCGGACCCTGGTCTCAGAGGCTCTGTCCTACAGGAGGTGCCTTTCTCCTGCTCTGCGTCTTCGAGCGCTTGTGCTCTCCAAGGGGCTGTGGGGGATTCCTGCATATATTAACCCATGCAGCCTTCAAGCCAACCAGAACGGGGGGGGGGGGGGCGGGGGTGTGTGCACGGTTATTGTCCCATTAGTCAGAGGGGCCAACTGAGGCTGGGCTCGTGAGGTCACTAGCCAGAGGTAATGCTCTTCCACACTGCTCGTGGGGTGTATGGAGGCAGATCTCCCGCCTCTGGTTGGATAAACACCATGACATTTGCATGGTCTTTTCTGGGCTGAGTGAGTCGGCTTGCTGACAGGGGGAGGGAGGCAGGCAGCTGTGCCCAGGAGGGAGAATAGCAGAGCCTAATCTTTGGTTTAAAACATTTGTTGGACCCTCCCTATCAGGGAATCAGGAAAGTCGGGAGATGGCGATGCTTCAGGGAAAGGGGAGGGAGCCCACTGGACTTTTCAGGGAGGAACAGTAGTTCCCCATGTGGAAGTGGTAGGACATCCCAGGCTGAGGGGACAGTGAGTACAAAAGCCCTGGGGCAATTCAAGGAACCCTAACAACGGAGTCTGTAAAAATGACCAAAAAAAGACAGAAAAAGACAAGATGAAGGCAGAGGGCTGTGGGGCTCAGTTCTCGGACACCGAGAGGCAGGGGCACATCCCTGGGTCAGACCCAGGACACACAGTGAGCCGGGGGAGGGGGGCGAAAATCGCCCTCCCCCTCAAAGGGCTAACAGCACCCTCCTTTTTACAGATGGGGAAGCTGGGGCCCAGCGAGGTGGGAGCAGCTTGCCCGGATGAGCAGAATTTAAGCCCAGGCCCTCAGGCTCTGGAGTTTTAACCATGGCACCGGAGCCTTCCAATCTCCAGTCCCCTGAGTTTTGTGCTAACTGTGCTCTGCCTTCCCAATGTAGATTTTATTATTTTTTTTTTAAAGATTTTATTTATTTATTTATTTATTTATTTGACAGGGATCACAAGTAGTCAGAGAGGCAGGTGGGGGTTGGGGGACGGGGATCAGGCTCTCCACCGAGGAAAGAGCCCGACATGGGGCTCAATCCCAGGACCCCGGAACCACGACCCAAGCCGAAGGCAGAGGCTTTAACCCACTGAGCCATCCAGGCGCCCCATCCAATGTAGATTTTAAATGGACTCCCCACCCACATTTTTTTTTTTTTAGCTGAATCTGTTTCTGTATATATACCATTAGCAGAAATGGAAAACCCATGTCATTTATCACCAATCAAAGATGATGGTGCAAATAAATACAAAAAGAGCTAAACAATGTCATTCCATTCTTGCCAGATCCTCTTGCTGGCCAGGCCGGGAGGCAGAGCCCAGCTGGGGCTTCTTTAAAAAGGACACAAGAGAGAGTCAGCCGGGTGCTGAGGGACATGCTGGCAGCAAGGGAGCCTTTTCCCTGAGATGCTCAGAGCAGCTTCGAGAGAATCCCTGTAGGGAAAACTGCCTCTCTGGGACCTGATGCTGGAGCAATTCAGAACAATCTGGAACAATCTGAGTCTCCCAGTGGGGCTGGACCAAGCCACCCCACCGAAGGCCAGATGCTTCTTCTCCTCAGCTCCTTCTGGTGTTCCCAGGCCCTGCTCCTACAGACCCTGAGTCCGTGCCCAGGTCAGGGTTGGGGGGATCCTGGCGGCAGAGCTCTGACCGTCCCTCTTACCTTCCATTTCTCCCTGGCAGGGCCTGTAGGGCAGGTTATACAACCGATGCTCCGCCAGACCTTTCCAGGGTCTGAGCTGCAGAGACCCAGTGTTCAGCTTGTGGGGCTTATTTTTCTGTTTTTAATAGAAAAAATGTTCCCTGTACCACTAAGTCTTTTGTGGAAAGGGTTTGGAAACCATTTCCAGATGAGAAATGATTTTAAGGGAGAGGAACAGCCGAAATTATGGGCCATTCTGACACCAGCTCCCCCTGGGATGGGCCAGCAGTGGGGGCGGGGGCCAGGCAGGACTTGGGGGGGGGGCTCTTGAGACTGGATGCCGCGGCCAGCCATGCGGGCACCCCAGATGGTCTCGGAGACGGCTGTGTCTGGGGGCTGCCCTCCCAAGCAGGCACTCCCCACACATCCTCATTCTTTGCCAATACCCGGCTCAGGCCTCTGGAGGCAGCTGCCATTTTGCAGGAAAGACAAAAGTTAGGCACGTAGAACGGAGCCCCCAACCCGCTGCAGCCCCCCCACCCCTCCACCCCCCAGGGAGTCTGCAGGTCAGAGCTCACAGTGTCTGCGGCAGACAGAGGGGAAGAGCGCAGATCCAGCAGGAAACAGAAAGGGAAAGAGACTTAAATGAAATGGAGGTTTAAAAACAATGGGCAGGGGCGCCTGAGTGGCTCAGCAGGTTAAAGCCTCTGCCTTCCGCTCCGGTCATGATCCCAGGGTCCTGGGATAGAGCCCCACATCAGGCTCTCTGCTCGGCAGGGAGCCTGCTTCCTCCTCTCTGTCTGCCTGTATCTCTACCTACTTGTGATCTCTGTTTCTCAAACAAATAAAAATTTTTTAAAAAAATATTTTAAAAATAAATAAATAAAAACAATGGGCAAGCATCCAGTCTAGGGACCCCCGTGGAGGTGATAAAATGAGAAAAAAACAGCAGCGATAACCCATGACCCTGGCAATCAGGGCAGCTGGGGAGCTGGCTGAGTTCTACTGGGAACCTGGAAGGGGGTCACAAGACTCTGTGTGTGTATGTGTGTTTACCATAGTTATTAAGGTATCTCTTTGTGCCACGTGGTTTTCTGTACCTGGGTTTTATTTTTAAAAAGAAAAAAGACTAAAAAAAAAAAAACAAAAACCAAAAAACCATATGTATTATCCGTGCCGCTGGAGAAGGGGAGGCTCGGCTGAGTAAAGAGGCTTTCCTATGGGTGAGCACAGAACTACAATTTGAGGGGCGCCTCCGTGGCTTAGTGGGTTAAAGCCTCTGCTTTCTGCTCAGATCATGATCTCAGGGTTCTGGGATCAAGCCCTGCCTGTCAAATAAACGAAATCTTAAAAAAAACGAAAAAGAGAGAGAGAGAGAGAGAACTACAATTTGAATCCAGCCTGTAACCCCCGTGGCTTGTTTATTCATTCATCAAATATTTCCAGAGCCCAGGGTCTGCCTTCCCCCACCCCCAGGGCTACAGCAGCGCAAGGGAGACCCATTCCTGCCCTCAGGGAGCCCGGAGGCTGGGCTTTGGGACCGGACAGAGACCTGGGAAACCCTCCTGCCAGGACACCAAGGGATTCTGGGTAAAACGTGGCAAGTAAGTAGCCTTGTAAATAAATGCACAGCACAGACTTTAAGGGAAGTCTGCAGGGGTTCAAGCAAAGAAGAGCAGAAAATTGCAGCCCAGGCTAATGCCATGGGACGGATCCTAGGGACTTTCAAAGAGACTTTTAATTCTGAAATAAGTAAAAGTTGCAAGAGTTACATAATTCTACCTGGATTTACTAGTTGTCCACACTTTGTTGTGTTTTTTCAATCATTCCTTCTCTCTCTCCTCCTGGAAATACCGTTTCCCCCCGGAATCATTGGGGAATACACTGCAGACGTGATGCTCCTTTACCCCTAAATATTTTTCATGTGCATTTCCTGAGAGTCATGATGTTCTCTTGCACAACCACATAGCTACCAAATTCAGCAGTTATGATCTAAAATCCGTAAACGTGTTGCCAACTGCCCCAGTAAAGTCCTTCTCAGCAATTTTTTTTTTTCTCAATCTGGGATCTAATGGGGCCATGATGTCTCTCCTGTCTCTCCGAATCAGAGAGATTCCGTTCTTTTTTTTTTATCCCCCCCCCTTTTTTTTAAGATTTTATTTATTTATTTGACAGACAGAGATCACCAGTAGGCAGAGAGGCAGGCAGAGAGAGAGAGAGGAGGAAGCAGGCTTCCTGCAGAGCAGACAGCCCGATGTGGGGCTCAATCCCAGGACACTGGGATCATGACCTGAGCCGAAGGCAGAGGCTTTAACACACTGAGCCACCCAGGCGCCCCGAGAGATTCCGTTCTTGATCTTGATATTCTTTGAGGAGTACAGGTCAGTTTCTAGAACGCCCCTCCTTTTGGGGTCAGCCTGACGTTTCCTGATGACTCGGGCTGCATCCTTTTGTTGGGAGCCGCAGAAAGGATGTTGTAACCTTCTAGGTACAACTTATCAGGATACTAGTTATGAGTAACCATTATTGATAATTTTTACTATAATTTACTGGTGATGCTCAGGTTGGTCTCTCAGTTAAGCCAAGCAAAAAATTTCCTGTAATTTACTATTTCCCTTTGTAATTAATCATTACGTGGGGGCTCTATTTTCATATCTCCTGTAGGGAGTGAAGACTGAGCTTTAGGGAATTAGAGCCAAGAATCGTGAACTGGGAACCTTGAGAGCCTCAGTCTCAGTTAAAGGGGAATTAGAAAAAATAAAAAGAATCTAACTTCTAAGTAAGAAGTTGAGCTCTAGATTGGAAAAAGTATCCCTTGATACTATGTAGCCTCAGGCCTGCTTTCACTTGCTTTGAATTTTAATGTATAACTAGGTCAGGAAAAGGGGATC
Organism: Mustela lutreola; assembly: GCF_030435805.1. NCBI lineage: Eukaryota > Metazoa > Chordata > Mammalia > Carnivora > Mustelidae > Mustela > Mustela lutreola. The sequence continues at coordinate 11,413,839 of NC_081298.1, forward strand.
CAGGTTGATGGTGGTGCCCAGCCCTAGCTCCAGGCCTGGCCTGGTCTGGCCAATCAGAACTCAGTATCCTGTAGCCCTAGCAATTGGCAACACCTGGAAAATGACCCAAGCCAAGCCAGTGAGTCTCTTTCCTGGGACTTCTTTAGGTGAATAGGAAGAGCCTGCCTTAGTTTAGGACAGCTGCTTGCCTGGGTCAAGAGACAACAGGGACTCCCTGCGGGACACGGGGGCGTGTTCCTCACTGGTGAGTGCCCAGTGAATACAGAGGGAGGTCCTGAGAGCCACCTCCACCTCCTCTCTACCCCATCGCCTACCCAGCACAGCACAGGTTCTCAGGGAGCCTGGGGGAGGGGTGACAGCAGCAGAAGACATGCAGGTTTCCCCAGCACAACCCTGGAAGCCTGCTCTTTCCTTCCGGATGCTTCTGTCAGAAGGGGACAGAGAGAACCCAGGGCCAAGTGATGGAGAGGAGAGGGCTGAGGCAGGCAGGTTGGGTGGCGGGGGAGGACGGGCCTGACAACCACTGCAGAGACAAAGAAGCCTCTCCTGACTTTGTCCTGACCTCCATCCCCCCCTGAATTGAAGACTCTGCCCCCAGAAGCCCTTTCTGCTGGGAGAGAAAGTCACCTGTGGGTCTCTCCCGCCGTGGTGACTGAGCCTGCTGTGAGCAAACTCTGTGCAGGACCCAGGGAGGCAGAGAGAGTTCAGAGGGGCTTTGGGACTCGTGCTTGGCAAGGTCCCCAGGGAACACCTGAGAGGTGCAAGAGATTAATGATATTAATTAATGAGAGGTGCATGAGATTAATCCTGAGATTAATTCTGGCTGGGGAAGCCAGTGGGGCTTCAAGGGGGAGGTGTCCAGTGAGGAACACTTGGTCACTGAACGGCATTTTGTCAGGGGAAAGGTGGACTGGTGGGGGGGACAGCCTGAGCAAAGGCCCAAAGGTGGGAAGAATGTGGGAGCTTCAGCGTGCAGTGGCCGGAGGAGAGGAGGGGCAGGGGCGTGGAGATTAAGGCCAGCAGGTTTGGATCAGGAATTCCAAGACCTCCTCAGGACTTTGGACATTTCTAGAAGGCCATGGGGAGCCACCGCAGGCCGACGAGGTCCAGGCCCAGGGCCTGTGAGAGGCCTCAGATGAGAACTGTCCTGGCCGTCGGGGCTGGGCAGGTTCAGGGTCTCACCTGGGAACGAGGGTCTCCCAATATTATGTGCCTTGAACTTTACCTCACCTGAATCCCTGGCCCTGCCAGATGCCAGGGACGGTGCTATGTGAACTTTAGAACCAACTTTCTGGTTGCTGGGTTGAGAAGGGGCTGTTGGGGCGTGAGCACAGAAGCCCGGCAGCTGAGACCAAGGCCCGGGCTGTTGCAATTGTCCATGTGTCGTGGCCGGGGGAGGGAGAGGGAGTGAGGAAGGTTGGATGTGGGACTCTGGGGTGAAGGGACCTCCTTTTCACTTGGTGGTGTGCTCTGAGTGGAGTCCACGTCACCCAAGCTGTGTGACCTTAGCCAAGTTGCTTTACCTCTCTGTGCCTCTGTGTTCTCATCTGTGAAATGGGGATGACAGCACCTATCTAGGGAATGGTTGTGGGGGGTAAAGCTCTTGGCTTCTAGTTGGCACTACAAAGTGTGGGCCACTGTTATTGTTATTGGTGATCTTAATGTCAGCACTGTCGCCCTCCAGTCTTCATGGTAGTCTGGAGTAACCGAGTACGGTAGCCACTAATCTTGCTCTGAACGTGAGGGTCCCAGACTCTAATATCCAGGACTCTAGTACCACTACCTGGTGCCCCAGGGCCCCCAACATAGAGTTTCTGGTCCAGACTCCAATCTCCCCTGCTTGGGCCCCTATCAGGCCTCCCTGCATTGATCCCTCTCCTGACCAGGACAGAGACACATGCCCGGTGCAGCCCCGGACCCGGGAGCTGTGGTGCACCTTCCCTTCTGCCTCCACCTGCCAGTCCCTGATGCTCGTCTCCCAAAACCCACCCTTTCTTGGTCCAGACCACCATCTCTGCTCACCTTTGCAGCTACAACAACTTGCTCGTTCTGACTTAATCAGAGAAAGGTTTTATGTGTAATTTTAGATCATGCATCCTGTCCAAGTTCAAACAGCACAGATGCATGCCAACATTTCAGATCATTTATGCCATCTGGAAAGCTGTTGATAGTAGTGGTTTCAGGGGAGGGGAGAGAGACTGTTGGTTTCCTGTTATTTGCATTTCATTAAATTTGGGGGAGAAATGAGTTTGCTTTTCTATTTTTTAAAATTCTGCTCGAAATCTTGGCAAGACATGTAAGTGGCAAAAAAAAAAAAAAAAATCAGATGGCACAAAAAGGTATGCAGTGAGGATGAAATCTTTCCCCCACCCCGACCCCCAGTTTTGCTGGCCCCCCTTCCCACAGCAACCCCATGCCTGGTGTCCCGTGGGCTCTCACAGAGAAATATGTGACCACAGATGCTTTTTAGTTACACAGATAGAGGCATGACCTACGCAATGTCTTACATCTTGCTTGTTCTCCCCTGACATATCTTGTTTATCTTCATTTGGCTCATGCGTGCTGCCACCGTCCCTTTTCATAGCTGTATAATATTCTACCATGGGGTTGGCCCGTGTTCCCCTTAGTCATTCCCTGGCTGTTGGACCATTAGGTTATTTCCAGTTTTTCGTCATTTGCAAGCAATGTTAGAGTCGTCTTTGTTCTTAATACCGTCGTGCTGTGTGTGTGAGTAAATGTGTGCAAAAAATCCCTGCGATCAGAACTTCCGAAGGACTTATGCATTTTACCTTTGGCTCCATAGGACTGAACTGCACTTTGGAGATGTTGTAGCAATTTCTTCCCCCACCAACACAAACGTGTGAGCATGCCTGTTTGCCCAGAAGCCTGGCGGCACTGTGTGCAATGAACATCTGGATTTTTGTTGCTCTAGAGGTGGAAGCGGAAATCTCAGGCTAAACTTTGGTTCTTTAACTGAGAGCCAAGCAGAGCACCTTTTGGTTTTTGTGTCAAATCTGCCATCATTGGTCTGTGTGCCACTGTTTTGTTTGTTTTTTTAATGATTTTATTTATTTACTTCATAGGCAGGGATCACAAGCAGGCAGAGACAGAGGAGGAAGCAGACTCCCTGCTGAGCAGGGAGCCTGATGGGGGGGCTCCATCCCAGGACCCTGGGGTTGTGACCTGAGCCGAAGGCAGAGGCTTTAACCCACTGAGCCACCCAGGTGTCCCTGCACCACTGTTTTTAATTGAAGTTTATTTTATTTTATTTTTCCCTTCATCCTTGATGCCCGGGCCCACCACATATGCCTTGGGTGTATATGTGTTTTTATAAAACAAGTAGTAGTATTTTTTTTTAATCTGAGAGAAAAAGAGCGCACAAGCAGGAGGAAGCACAGAGTGAGAGGGAAAATCTTGAGCTGACTCCACGCTGAGCACAGAGCTGGGCGTGGGGCTTGATCTCGTGACCCTGAGATCATGACCTGAGCTGACGCCAAGAGTCGGATCTTTAACCGGCTGAGCCAGCCAGGTGCCCCCCAAGCAGTAGTATTTTAGGCACGAGTGTTTTTAATTTACAGACAGGTTCTCCTTCTCTTTCTTGCTTCTTAAACTCAACATTCTATTTCCACAATGGCCGCGTGTGGCCGAATGTGGCTGAGGCGCTCCCACCGCGCTGAGAAGCGGAACGTTTCTGCTGCCTTTCCCATGGGCTGTTGGTTCATGTCCTCTGGGGCAGAACATTTTCTTGGCGTGACCCAACCGGGGCCCGAACCCGTCTCCTGCGAAGTCAGAAAGACGCAGGGCCAGGAGAGATCTCCAACAGCTACATGACTGGTGATGGCCCCCCACCCCCTGCCCCAACCTGCCGCCTGGGCCCCGAGGGGGGCGGGCGGGGTCCTGGCAGCCACCTGCCTGTGTGGCCTGGCATGGCCTTGGAGGAGAGTGCTTGAGGGCAGCAGGAGCCCTTGGAGGGTAGGCTCAAGGCCAGGGCGCGCCCCTCTTCGGGCTGTCAAGCCTCGGACTTCTCCCCAGGGCTCTCACACATGGTCCCTCACACACGGTTCATGGCCTGTCAGAGGCCAAGCAGCTCAGTTCCTTCGTGGAATGGGCAGAGCTAAGCGCTGAGGGAGTGAAACCACCCATGTCCACCCTCTACGGGCACAGCATGATGGCGTGGGAGTGCTCTGGCCGGTGTAGCCAGGTCAGGGGCTAAGCTGTAGGTCCCCAGCCTTTGGCCTGTTGGGTCTTTCTGAGTCAAGGTCCCCACGTGCATCCGATAGGGGTGATTTGGGGGGTGTCCGAATCACTTTTCCTTCGGCCGCCACAGTGTATCCACCTACCTGTGCCCTCACCAAATATTTATTTATTTTTTTATATTTTATTTTTATTTTTTAAAGATTTTATTTATTTATTTATTTGACACAGAGAGAGAGACACACACGGAACAAGAGAGGGAACAGAAGCAAGGAGAGTGGGAGAGGGAGAAGCAGGCCCCCTGCTGAGCAGGGAGCCCAATCCAGGGCTCTATCCCAGGACCCTGGAACCATGACCTGAGCCGATGGCAGCCGCCCAACAACTGAGCCCCCCAGGGGCCCCCACACCAAACATTTGTTGAGCACCCATGGAGCACCAGGCAGCGGGCTTCACAGTAGACCAGATGGACAATAATCTGTGCCTTCTTGAGCTGGTTTTGTTGGAGCAGCGGGGGAGGCAGAATCATGTGAACCCCAACCCCACAATGTCCACATCCTGATCCCTAGGATCTGCAAATAGGTTACATGGCAAGGGGGAAGCAAGGATGCTCTTCAACGGACCTTGAGCTGGGGAGACGATCACGGACTACCCAGTGGGCCCCGTGGAATCCCAAGGCCCCTGCTAAGTGCAAGAGGGGGGCAGGAGGGGCAGAGCCAGAGCGACGCAGCACAAGGGAGACCAGACTCGCCACTGCTGGTCTGGAGGCTGGAGCCGAGGAAGGCAGGTGGCCTGTAGCTGTCGACAAGGAAAAGAAACTTTCTGTCTTTGAATCTCTAGAAAAAATTCAGCCCGGCCCCTGGAGTTTCCCCTAATGAGAGCAAGCTTGAACTTCTGATCTCCACAACTAGGAGATAAGCTTGCATTGCTGTAAGCTACCAAGTTGTAGGGATTTGTTACAGCAGCAATGGGAAACTAACATACAAATCCACAAGCATAATGTATTAATAGGTGAGTTGGAGAGAGGTGTTGTGGGGGACATAAAGCCAGATGGGAGATGGGGAATTTAGCTTGGTTTGTTATTTCAAACAGAGTGAGCAGGCTGGAAGGGCCTCACTGAAACGGTCACATTTAACAGAAGCCTGAAGATGGTGAGGACATGAGCCGTATGGCGAGAAGTGGAGGTGGAGGGAACAGCAAGTGCAAAGGCCCTGAGGTGGGGGCATGTCCGGACAGCCACTGTGACTGGGGCAGAGGTGGGGGAGATGAGAGAAGGAGGTCAGGGTGGTTATGGGGGTCAAATGGGCTCCGGTGAGAGGAGCCTGGCACACAGGCACTCAACAAGATCTGGAAGGTGGTGCTGCTGGGCCCAGGGTCCAGGTCCAAGCAGGCACTGAACCAAGATCCGTCCCTTTCCCAGCTCTGCCCAGGCCTGACGAAGTGAGGAAGGAATGTGCCCACCTCTCACCCCACCCCACCTCTGGCTTCTTAGGCCAGCCTGTTGCTTAGCATTATTCTCTGGATCTCTGGTGCCTGATACCGCCTGGTCTAGGAGAGGTGGGTAGAGATTTCTTGTCCTGGAACTGCCAGGCCTGGGTGCAGGGAGAAAGATGGCCATTTTCCCTCCAGTTCCTGTACTCCATGACCTGGGCCACGTGGCTCCCCCATCCCTGGGCCTCGGTCTCCAAATCTGTGCTGCAGTGGTTAGATTCTTGAGGGTCTCAGACCCACAGACCTACATGCTGCTCACAGATGTGTTTAAATGTTTGACATCAGCAGCTGCCACTGAAAAGTTGGGAAACTTCCCGTAAAGCTATATTTATAAGGCTACTCTTGAGAATCAGAAGGTTGGGCAGTGGGTGATTGGAGCTGGGTAGTGGCGACCACAGTCCCCACCCAGCCCACTTGACCATTTCTGACTCTTATCCTGCCGTGTCGGGGTGATTGGGTTCTCAGCCCTGGACTCACACGGCCCCTCTGGCATGAACTTCATTCATTCATCCAAAAGCCAGTCTGTGGGGCGCCTGGGGGGCTCAGTTGGTTGAGTGTCTGTCTTTGGCTCAGGTCAGGATCTCAGGGGTCCTGGGATCGACCCCTACGTTGGGCTCCCTGCTCGGCAGGGAATCTGATTCTCCCTCTCCCTCTGCCTGCCTCTCCCCTCCCCAGCTTGTGCTTTCTCTCTCTCTCTCGTAAATAAATAAAATCTTTAAAAAACAAGCCCCCAAAACAAAACCCAAAAACTAGTCTTTGAGTGTTCACACATGTAGGACCGAAGATCTAAACCTTCTAAGGACTGTTTACAGATGGGGGGAGGGGGGCTCTGCGAGGGGACGTGGTTTGCCAGGGTCCCGGAGTCCCCGCTGGGGGCTGCCTCCGAGCCACAGTGGACTGACCAATTGACAATTGGCCAAAATTTATTGAATATTGACCATAGGCCCTGTACTTCTGAGGTGTGCCTGACCCTAAGGCACAGCAGAGGGCAGGATGGTCACTGGGCCTGTCCTCTGGAGCACCTGGTCAGGTGAGGAGGTGAGCAGGGTCCCAGACAATCCCCACACAGAGAAGCAGGGCTGGGATGGGGAAGGAAGTCCAGGGGCTGTGAGGGGGGGACCTACCCCTGGAGAGGGGTTAAAGGTGAGCTTCCTGGGGGGGGGGGGTCCAGGCAGAGGGTACAGCCTGGACAAAGCCCTGAAGGCCAGGGAGAGATGGGGGCCTGGTCAGTGAGCTGCCATAGAGGGAGGGGATTGGGGAGGGAGGAGGTCTAGGAGGGGCCAAGTGACAAGCTGGGGTGAGGGGAGGGCCGGCTTGTCCCGAGGGCCGTGGGGTCCTGAGAGGCCTGAGACCGGGAGGGACAGGAGCCAGTGCCCCTGCCTCACAAGCTGCGGAGGCTCACCCTCCTCCCTCTCCCCTCCTCCGGCCCCCACTTTCCCACTTCTCTTTCTACATCTGTCTGTCCTTTTTTTTTTTAAATATATTTATTTATTTATTTGACAGACAAATCATAAGTAGGCAGAGAGGCAGGCAGAGAGAGAGAGGAGGAAGCAGGCTCCCCACTGAGCAGAGAGCCCGATGTGGGGCTCGATCCCAGGACCCTAGGATCATGACCTGAGCTGAAGGCAGAGGCTTTAACCTACTGAGCCACCCAGGTGCCCCTCTGTCTGTCCTTTTGAGTCTTTCTCTGACCATCTTTTTTTTTTTTTTTAATTTATTTGACACATTAGAAGTAGGCAGAGAGGCAGGCAGAGAGAGGAGGAAGCAGGCTCCCTGCCAAGCAGAGAGCCTGATGCGATGCGATGCCCAGGACCCTGAGATCATGACCTGAGCCGAAGACAGAGGCTTAACCCACTGAGCCACTCAGGCACCCTCTGACCATCTTTCTGCCTGTGTGTCTGTTACCCTCTATCTCCCTCCCCCCCAGTCTGGTGACACAAGTGTCCCTGCCTGACTTCCGTCTACCCCACCCCCCACATCTCCCTACTCCCACTGGAAAGCTCTCCGGGGAAATGTGTTCACCACCAGCGTGGGTGGTTCAGGAATGCTCCAGGGGCCCTGCCCCAGCCCCAGGCGGCCTGGCCTCCATCCCCGGAAGGAAACCACAGCTTTTCACTTTTTCCACATGGTGGGAGGGGCCTGGATCTCTGCAGAGAGATGCCGCTGGAGCTCCTCTTAGTCCCTGATGTCCTAGTCCGTGGATGTCCCAGGAGAAGGATTTTCCCCGGAAGGAGAGGGTGGAAGCAGGAATGAGGGGTGGTTGGGACCAGGAGAGGCCTGTCTAGTCCCTCTTCAATCCCTCGTCTACAGGCGTGCAGACTCGCCGGAGGCCCTTGATGAGCGTCTGATGAACAGGCAGGAGGATGGGGTGTGTCTATGTTCAGAGATGGGCCATGGGGTGTCCTGGCTTCCGGGAGGGTTATAATCCCCCTCCCCCAATGTCTCGCACAATGCCTTTGTGCCTGTGACACGCGGAGGACACGAACACGTGTGGAGGTCCACGTGGCTTTCTCAAGTGTCTGGCATCCCGGGTGGTACATGGTCAGGGGAGCTCAAACCGCAGCAAGCCTGTGGGAGGTAAGCTTATTGTCTATAGGTGGAGGGTCTCGAGGCTCAGAGGAGGTCCCTGCCAGGAAGGGACAGGGACGGTGCTGAGCCGGAGCCCATGTCCTGTGACTCCCAGGTCAGGGTCTTTTCAGCAACATCTGCTTATTTATCCTTTTTGATTGGTCAAGTTTCTGCCAAAGCAGCAGATCCAGCAGAGAGGCGGTGTGGGGTGGGGGAGAAGGGTGGGGAGAGAGAGATCGATCATAAGGACTTGGGGCATATGTGATGGGAGTCTGGCTAGGCAAGTCCACATCTGAGCAGGCCATTAGGAAGGGCAGGCTAGAGATTCAGCAGGAGCAGATACAGACACTCCGTCCACAGGGGGAGTTTCTTCTTCCTTAAGGAAACCTCATACTGCTTTAAGGCCTTTCAACTGATTAGATCAGGCCCACCCAGATGATCTGAGATAATCTCCTTTACATACAGTCCCGTGACTGTAGTTGTTAATCCCATCTACAGCACATCTTTCGGGCAGCCCCATCTGTGCCCATGTTTCACTGAGGAACTGGGCAGGAGCCTAGAACTGACCATCCAATTCCCAAGAAGCCTAGAAGGCAGGTCCTGATAATGCTTCCATGTAGGGTGGGAAAGCTGAGGCTTGTGGAGTGGAAGTGACCCAGCTCTTGGCCCCACATCTGGTAGGGAAAGAACCAGGTTCACAGCAGGGCTGGGCACCCCCAGATCCTAAGTTCTTACCACCTCGCCTTTACTGTTGGCAACGCTTCTTAGTCCTCTACCAGGGGAACAGGGGGCAGCCTGGCTCAGGGGTCAGCAATCAAATAGCCTATATTAGATTAGAGGCCATGCTTTCCTTAGGATAGGGAAAGAACTCGGGGTGTGAATCGAGTGGTTCGAACCCTGGATTTACCACCTGCAAGCTGTGCAACGTGCCCACGTGAGCATCAGTTACAGGCCATAACACGGCGTGTCCTGGCGTTTGGATGGCACCGTGGTGGTTCACGGGCTGACTTTAGGACAACTATGGGTTTGGCTCTATGTGATGGTGAGATTGTTAGTCTGATTTTGGTTCTCCTTTAATCCCATAGACTGTGGGGAGATTCTTTGTGATGTGTGGTAGACATTGTGATGTCTACCAATCTCCTTTCTAACAAAACAGAGCCCCCCCAACCCAGGCTTAGCACCTGCGGCAGCATCAGTGTCCGACATCAGATAGTGTCCTTGTATCTCCACGGAACTTACTTATGTAGTTTTCCTGCTATTTATAGAAAGCATCTGGTGAGTCTCCCTATATGGTGTTATTGTCAAGATTGCCGTGTACAGGGGCGTCTGGGCGGTTCAATCAGTTAAGGGTCCAACTCTTGATCTCGGCTCAGGTCATGATCTCAGGGTATGAGATCAAGCCCCGAGGTAGGCTCTGGGCTTAGTGGAGGGTCTGCTTGAGATTCTCTCTCTCCGCACCCCCCCACACATGCTCTCTCTCTCAAATAAATAAATCTTTTTAAAAAAGAAAAGCAGGGTGCCTGGGTGGCTCAGTAGTTAAGCCACTGCCTTTGGCTCAGGTCATGATCTTGGGGTCCTGGGATCAAGCCCAGGGAGGTGATGGTGGAGTCAAGACCTGGTTAACAAGAACCAGCAGGTCATGGGGAGATCATGGGGAAGATATTCTAGGCAACAGGAACAGCCAGTGCCAAGGCCCAGAGGCAGGACCGAGCTTGAAGATTCAAGGAGCAGAAGGAAAGTTAGCACGACTGGAGCCTACTATGAGTTGGGGGGAAAGTGGGAGATGAAATCAGAGGGTTAACGGGACCAGATATCCAGGGCTCCAAGAGCCTTTCTTATTATTTTTATGGCACCATGAGGTCTCTATGCGTATGGCCAGCCTGCCAGCTCCCATATGTATACATCTGAAGGTATCTGTCAGGTTTCTTGTCTGAAGCGGGGAGGATTTGGGGAAGGACTGACGGCTGGGGCCAGCTGCTTCCCAGACACCAGAGTCCAACCCCTTGAAGGCTGTCACAGCTGCGGGGAGTCAGGCCCACCCAGGCGTTAAAGAATTTAAAACCACTCAACACATGGAAAGCCTTCCAAGAAATCCAAACAGTATCCCCAGACTGTGATGTACCCACCTTGGCCTGAGGCCTCCCCTGCCCCTTCCCTGGCTGATTTGTCTCCCAAGCAGCTGGCTTATTCATTTGCTTCTGGTCTGTCTCTCCTACAAGAAGGTCAGACCCACAAAGGCAGGGATTTTTGTTTGCTTCCCTGCTGCATCCCCAGGGCCTCGCACACCGTCTGGCTCACAGCAGGTGCGGAACGAGTGTGCGGGAAACAGGTGGATGACCGGACCCTCGGTCCCCATCCCAGTCCTGACCCTCGGTCCCAGGGGTAACTGCTCTTCTCTCTGTGCAATGGTCCCTTCCAGATCTCATTCCACTGGTTCTAAAACAGAGTGATTTTGTCGCCAGGGCACGGGTGGCAACGTCGGTGACATTTTTGTTGCTGAAACCAGGAGACAGGCACCACCATCACCTCACGGTTGGAGGCCAGGGTCGATGCCCCTAAACATTTTTTTAAAGATTTATTGATTCGAGAGAGAGCATGGGAGGGCAGGGGGAGAGGGAGAGAGAGAATCTCGTGCAGCCTCTCTACTGAGTGCAGAGCCCGACTTGGGGTTTGATCCCATGACCCTGAGATGGCAGCCAGAGCTGAAATCGAGAGTCAGACGCTTCACTGACCGACCACCCAGGTGCCCCAGCGTTCTCTGAAGCAGTGCTGAGGACAAGAGACACCGCCTCGGCCTGTGCAGCTGCACAAAGTTGCGCTGGTTGAAAACACAAAGATCTTTCAGGTGTGTGTGTTTGTGTGTGTATGTCTGTGTTTAGTGTGTTTATTTAAAAAAAATTTTTTTAAGATTTTAAAAAATTTATTTATTTGACAGACAGAGATCACAAGCAGGCAGAGAGAGGGAGGAGGAAGCAGGCTCCCCGCTGAGCAGAGAGCTCGATTCAGGGCTCGATCCCAGAACCCTGAGATCATGACCTGAGCCGAAGGCAGAGGCTTTAACCCCCTGAGCCACCCAGGCGCCCTTCAGGTGTGTTTTAAAGAAAGGAATCATACTGTGTATGTCATTCGGGGCTTGCTTTTCTCCTTAGTGATAAATGTTGGAGGCTCTTCTGGCTAGCAGAGGTAAACCTCCACATCCTTTTTCATGGCTACAGAACGTTCCAGGCTATGAGGCAGCTATAGTTTTCCTGACAGTGTCCCTCCTGGTTGGCATATAGACTGCTTGCAGTGTTTGATGATCACAGATGGTGCTTCAGTCAATATTTGGGGGTGTCCATTAATACAAACTAATAATAATAATATACTTATTATTTATTAATAATAAATAATAATTATTAGTTAATAATATTAACCGTTAATAATAATAGTAATAATAGTTGTTATTTTTGCTTCAGCCAGACTGAGCCGGGATTCAGCTCTTGTCACAAAAGCCCCTGGGAACTCTGAAGGGAGAGGAATGAGATTTTCCCCGAGATCCTTCGGGCCCAGACATTCCCTCACACTGCACGTGGAGCCGTCCCCCACTGGGAAGGCGCCCTGCCTGAGAAGGCAAGCAGCTCCCGGAGAGGCCTAGCGGAGGAGGAAGACAGGCCTGGTGGCAGAGACAGAGCAGAGGAGCAAAGGTCTGGAGGCGGGGTGGTGCCTGGCGGGCTGGACCAACAGCGATGACGACCCCCTCCCGCGGTGACACGGTGCCAAGTGACACACAGCCGGTGACATGGCTGCTCTGACCGCGATCTCTAGACCTGAGGGTGTCTTGGAAAAGCAGAACCTCGGGCCCCACCCCAGATCTATGGAGTCAGAGTTTGCTTTTCCACAAGAGACCCACGTGTTCCGGATGATCATGGACGATGCACGGGCCTCAGTCTAGAAACATCCAGAGAGACGTCATTCTCCTCCTGGAGGGAAGGCTGGACTGAAGGGCTGCTCTTCTCTGGTTCAGACACGTCTGGCCGCTTTCTTGGTGGTGGAAGAACAAAGAAGGAAAGAGAAGGCCACCCCCGGGGCACGCGTGCATACGTGTGCGCGCACACGCTGCTCGTGTCACTGGCCGTTCCGGTGCTCGCCAAGGGCCTCTGCTTCCTCACGGAGGCATTTCCTACCGAGATGGGTCACAGAGCACGCAGTCCTCTCACTGGGCTCTGCGGGTCCTGGGGTCATCCCAGCCTGGATGTCAGAGGTGACCTTGTGACACTTGAGCCACAGTCGGCAGGAAAAGCGACAGCACGACAGCCTTATCGTTGTCCATGGCGGGGAGAAGAACCCGTCGGGGCCTGTCCTCTCGGACGGGAGCGGCGCCCCGCGGCTGTCAGGGCCTCGTTCTGATGCTTGGCTCACCCAGCGGGCCCCTCGTCCTAAACCACCTTTTTTACCAGCTCAGAGTCAGGCCTTTTCTGGCAGCCATCTGTATAAACAAAGTATTTTGGGGTCTAGAAGAGTGGTTTCTTCTCTGGGCAAGACTTTTTGACTTAATTGTCCCCTCACCTGTGACTCCTATGCTTAAAAAGATCAAGACTGAGCAAAAGAAACATATTATTTTAGTCCACATCTCTTAAGAAAACAAAAACACATTCAAATTCCACTCCTCGGGCTGTGTTGGCCTCGAGCCTGGCCCTAAAAGGCTGAGGGGACAGACGATTATTCCCGGCCTCCAACGACGCTCTCCTGACCTCTGGCCTCTAGCCCCCAGCCTCGACCTTTCCCATTTCTCTGCATTCTGTCTCCCCACATCGCCTGGACCCATCTGTGAGCCTCCACCTGTCCACACAGGAAGAAAAACGGAGTTTGCAGTATAAATATTTAGCTTGAAGATCTTGGAGAGTGTTTTGGGGGAGGCTCCTGGGTTCCAGCACAGCTGACCCCACAACTTCTCCAACGGCCCCGCCTGCCCTCCACACACGCCTCCCTCAGCCCCACTAACCAAGGCAACTGGCAGCACCTGGGGGGAATGCTGGGGGAGGGGTGCTTGAGCCTGGCGCCCCCACAATGTCCATCACCCTTCCCAAAGCCACCCTGATGAACATACAATCTAGGTCAAGGCAGCTCAACCTCTGGCCTCCAGCTCCTCGTACAGATAATCCGGGCCCGCCATGGAAAGATCTGACTTCGTTCACAGCAGAAGCTGACATCCGGGGCTTTGAGCCAGACCTGAGTTTGAAATCTGCCACTTCCTAGCAGGGTGACGGTGAGTGAAGTACTTTGGTTCTTTGAGCCTCTCATTTCTTCCTTGTAAAATGAGGATTAAGGGGGTGCCTGGGTGGCTCAGTGGGTTAGGCTTCCGCCTTCGCTGAGGTCATGATCTCAGGGTCCTGAGATCAAGCCCCGAGTGGTGGTAACCCCTGCTTGGCGGGGAATCTGCTTCTCCCTCTCCCTCTGTGCTCTCTCTCATTCTCAATCAACCTCAAGTCAATAAATTAAAAGTTTTAAAAAAATACAATGAAGGTAAAGTCAGTGCTTCTAAACTGGGAGTGATTTTGCCCCCTTCCCAGGGGGGAAATTGGGCAAAATCTGGAGACATTTTTGGTTGTCACAATTTGGCAGGAGGGTGGGGGGTGGGGGAAGCTGTTGGCCTCTAGTGGCCAGAGGCCAGGGATGTTGCTAACTACCCTGCAGGGCACAGCACAGCTGCACATAACAAAGAATTATCCAGTACAAATGTCCAAAGCTTTGAGGTTGAGAAACCCTTGGATAAGGTGATCTCCATGTTGTAGGGTTTAGCTATAAGGATCAAGTTCACCAAGCTGCTGATACGGGGTCCGGCATGTGCTAAACATCCAATCCATGGCTGGGAGTTTAGTTAATATTTTTCTTCTCTCTGAGGACCTCAACCTTCTCTCTCCAGTCTCAGACCATCTCCTAGCACCACACCTCGGGTGCCTCTCACGGAGCAGAAGGTACCTGCCCCCCACCCCCACCGCCGTTTCCACAGCCCAGTCCAGGCCTTTCACCGGGGCTCTCAGCCTCCACGCCTGCCCCTGCTCCGTCACCTCCCCCACACCCCCACCACGGCAAGTCCCTAATAACCAGCATGTTCTGAGTGCTAAAAATGTTCTAGACCTACACTGAGCCTTTATGTGCATTATGTTCCTTAATTCTTAGAACAACTGGCAGGCCAGTACTAAGATTGTGTCCATTTTAGAGGAGGGTAGACTGAGGCTCCCTGTAGTAACCAGGCCAGAGTCACACAAGTAAATGACAGAGCTGGGATTTGAAACCAGTTTTGACTGAGTTCTGCTCTTTTCACTGGAATGGTACCCAGCATCTCATATCACTAAAGCACAGTGGATAGGCTTCAGAGTCACTGCAGGGAGGGGGCTGGTCTGCTGAAATAGAGAACCCACCCAGCATGGACCCAGGGATCTGCACTGTGACCGTCTCCTAAGTCCGTTCTCAGGGATTCTGATGCTGACCATCTACGCACCACACTTGGGGAAAAAGACTCTCTCAGATCCTGTTGTTCCTCTTAAAACCCTCAATGACTCTGTTTTCCCTCAGAATGAAGTCTAAAGTTCTGGGCCCTCTTTCTCTCATTTCTGAGTTCTTGCGTTTGTGTCCTGTCTCATACCCCTGGGCCTTTGCACAGGCGGCAGCCCTGCCTGCTGCCTTCCCTCTTCTTCTGGGTGATTCCTGCAGGTGCTGGGCTGGGAGTGAGGACTTCTGGGTCTTAGCCTCATCCGGCAGCAGTCACACAGTAAAACTTTGGGTATGCCTTCACTCTTGGGGGGCCTCTGCTTCTCCACTGGAGCCACAAGGATCTGACTAGATAATGGCTGCGGGAACAGTCGGGCCAGAGCAGGATCTAACCACCAAAGGCAGGCATCTGGGCTGTTGCACTTGGCTGTGGGTCGGCAGCCTGCTTTTCTGGCACGTGCTAAGCACTAAGTCATGTTACTGGGAAGTCCGGCCCCAGAGTCTTGGCTAAAGCCACTTTGGCCAAAGCAGTGTTTCCCCACCTTATCTCCAGCCTACTTGCTCATAATATTTAGACATTTGGTCTTAAGTTGAGAAATCTGGTGACTCAGAGAAAAAGCAGCTTTGGCCAGCTCCCCATCCTGGAGCCCTCCACCCCTAACAAGGACGCACCCTTCTACACAGAGAAATGTACTTTCCTCCGGCCGGCAGCTCTTCATGGTGGAAAGAGCAATCGGAGGCCCAGAGAGGGAAACCAACTTCCCTAAAGCCACACAGCCAACCAGCAGCATGCATGTATTAAATATTTTCTGAGTACCTACTATGTGCAAATCTCTGTGGCACATAGAGGCTGGGAAGACAGTGGCGAACAGGACAGAGAAGGAAACAGTCCTTGTGGGAATTTTAGTCATGGCCAAAGGCTCTTGAGTGGATTAGACACTGACACATACGAAGCTCTTATCATGTGCTGGGCACCCTTTCAAGTGCTTTATGTGATGACTTGATTTAACCCTCATCTTAGCCTACTGAGGGAGCTGCTGTCATTTGACAGTAAGGAAACTGAGGCACAGTGAAGTTAACACACTTGCCTGAGGTCACACAGCTAGTGTGGTGAATGGTGGGCTTCCAAGATATCAGGTCATAATCCTTGGCACCGGTGAACGTTACCGTATATGGTGAAGTCTTTGCAGATGTGACTGAATTAAGGATCCGGGAATGAGATGAACCTGGATTAGCCACGTGGGCTCTCAGTGCCACCAACCGTGTCATCGTAAGGGGGAGAGTAGACAGACACACAGAAGAGGAGAGGTGATGGAGAGTCAGAGACTGTGGTAATGTGTCACCAAGCAAAGGGATGCCAGCAGCCACCTGAAGTGGGAAGGGCCGGAAGTGGGAAGGGCCGAGAGATGGTTCCTCCCCCTGCCGAGCCTCTGGAGGGAGCACCTTGCTTTCCACCCGGTGAAGCTGGTGTTGACCTTCTGCACCCCAGAACCGAGCTGGAGTAAGTTTCTGATGTCCTAAGCCACCAAGTTTGTGGTAATTTCCTATTTATTTATTTATTTGACAGAGTGAGAGAGATCACAAGTAGGCAGAGAGAGAGGGGTGGGGAAGCAGGCTCCCTGCTTGAGCAGAGAGCCGGATGCGGGGCTCAATCCCAGGACCTTGAGATCATGACCTGAGCCTAAGGCAGAGGCTTAACCCACTGAGCCACCCAGTTGTCCCTGTGGTAATTTCTTACAGCAGCCACAGGAAACAAATACAACTAGTAAATGGCCAAACCAACATTTAAACCCTGGCAGCCTTCCAACGTTCAACGTCCTAGATGCATCTTATTTTGGTTCCACAGGCTGGAGCTAGTCTCACCGTCAGCCCGGATTCAGGGCCTGTGGAGGTAAGTCATGCTGCCGAGGGCTCGGGTCCAAGGAGATCATGAATTAGGGCATCAAGGCAGTGAAACTGCCCCCGTCCCCACCTCCTGCTCAGGAAGTGAGCTGGAGAGCCAGAAGGGCCAAGAAATAATAATAATAACTATAATAATTATTATTACTATTATTTTGCTTAAGCTAGGATGAGCTGAGTTTCTACCCTCTACAACGAAAAGCTATTCTACATAGACAAATGGTTCTCATACCGAACACTTTGTCAGTAAGGCAGAGAGTTCTTCCCTTAGGGATTAAGTGACATGGGCCACTAGGAGCATAGGAGCTTCTGAATCTGGTCCCGTCACTTGGAACTGGAACACAGTTGATGGGAGCAGAGGAAAGCCAGGCTTTGGAGTCCAACTTTCTGGAGTCCCTGCCTCCCCCATTACCTGCAAGCTCCTAAACCTAGTTAAGGGAGTCTTGAGTCCTGCCGTGAGGGAGGGAGATGGGGGGTGGGGGAGGTGGCGTTATGAGGATTTGAGGACCTCATGCACCTGGGCTTGCTTCGTGCAGAGGGGACCCTCACTAAATGGCACTCAGGAACCTCAACTTTTCTCCTCGGAGCTCCGTTTCGAGATGCCATCGTGGAGAGAAGCAGGAGAGGAAAAAAAACGAAACAACCCCACTTGTCCCTGAAACAGCCAAGTGAAACCCATCTTGCCTGAACAAACAGTTTAAATCATTGTCCTAGCTTAAGATTTTGTATTTCTCCCCACACGAAGACTCACGACAAGATCCGGCTAGGGACCCAAGCAGAAACTTCTGTGGTACTTACTCTATGCCAGGCCCCGGTCACATGGGTCCCAAGGGAAAGTGAGGCCCAGAGAGGCTAAGTGACTCACCTGAGGTCACATAGTAAGCAGCAGAGCTGGGATTTGAACTCGGGTCCTCTGACTCCATAATATTCCTTAATCATTGCACTCTTAATCATTGCACTAGATGACACCTAAGGAAGGTATAAAAGGCTAATTTTTCTTTGCATATCCAAATTCAAAGTAAGGAAATTTGTAACTTAGTGCAACCCTGACAGTGTAGGCCCTTGTAGTGGGGCCTTAATCTTTGTGTGCACAAAGGAGCCTTCCAGAAGTTACATGGGCCATCCTTAGGCTGCCTCCGACCTGCACAGATTTTGTTTATCCATGAAGTGTTTTGCATCTTGAATAACCAAACCTCCCACCCGCCCCGCCCCAACCTTCCTGGCTTCTCTTAAAAAACGCAGGGCTGGAGCTGAGGGGCAAGCCTGGATTTCAAGGGGGTGTTTGTTCACGGCAGGAAGAGAAAGCGGAGGAGGCCTAGCCCCCTGAATACAGCTCAGTCTGAGGTGGTTTCCTGTGCCCAGAAGACCTTGTCTGGGTCGGGCACATCCCCACCATCCAGCCATTCATTCCTGCGGGGAGCACAATGTCCCCTTGTGCCCCTGACGGCCTGGAGCCCCGCAGGCGAATGAAAGCAAAGGTCTCTGGTCAGAACCCAGGCCCCACCGTCCAGGGCTCTGTGGCCTTGCTGATTCCTGTCCCTCTCTGGGCTCCCCTTTCCTCCTCTGTAACGTGGGAATGCAGTCATCCCTGCCCAACATCCCACCTCCCCACCCCACTGTTTGGTCCTCCTGGGGGGATCTACTCCTCTCACCTTGTTTGGCTGTCCGGCAAGGTCGACTGGGGGGGTCACATGACCCAAACTCAGCCAATCAGATTCTCTCTCGGGAGAAGACTCACTAAGGGGAAATTAATGCTAAGAGGGGGAATACCTGGTGCTCTCAAGACCTGGCCCTTTGGTTCCTACTCCCCACAACCCTGGCTCCTGCTTCTTGTGTCCCCGGACCTGACATGTGACTGTCCCTTCCAGCTGGTCAACTTCTCCTTCCATTACCCTCCTTTCTGCTTTTTTTTTTTTTTTTTTTTTGCTTAAATTGGGCAGGGTTGGCTTCTGCTGCTTAGCACCAAGGAACTCTGCCTGATGCCAGCGTGACAGCTGTCGCTTCTACAGTTGTCGTGATGGCCACATCATACGCACTAACGTAAACTGTAAAGTGCCACAAAAACACGAGGAACTGTCAAGACACTGCATGTTGATCTTACTCACTTGGGCCTTGGAATCAGAATGAGACTCCCGGTTTTACCCCTTTCTTGCTGTGTGACCTTGGGCTACTTAGGACCCTCCATCTTTTTTTTTTTTTTAAGATTTTATTTATTTATTTGACAGAGATCACAAGTAGGCAGAGAGGCAGGCAGAGAGAGAGGAGAAAGCAGGCTCCCTGCTGAGCAGAGAGCCTGATGAGGGACTCGATCCCAGAACCCTGTGATCATGACCTGAGCCGAAGGCAGCAGGCTTAACCCACTGAGCCACCCAGATGCCCCAGGATCCCCCGTCTTGAGTACCAAATATGGAACATAAACTTTTGTGTGCTTTTCTTATTTTATTCAGGCCTCAGAATGGACAAGTTTTTATGATTACAAGTGACAGAAACCCCACCCAAATCAGCACAAGCAAAAAAGATAATCTAATTGTTCCTGTAGTCAGGAGTGTCCCAGCTTCAGGCATGGCTGGATCCAGAGGTTCAGATTATGCCTAAAGAAATTAGTTTTTCCCCATCTCATGGCTCTGCTTCCCTACGTGTTGGTTTCATGTTCAGACAGGCTCTCACATGGCCCCAGTATCCCACCAGCTCAGAAATCCTTCGAAGATCACCAAGGCAGGAGACATCTTCCTTCACCTAAATGAGGCAAACAGCTATAGATCTCCCTTTATTCCTCGTGCGTGTATGTGTGTGTGTGTGTGTGTGTGTGTGTTTAATTAGTAAGGTCAGAAGGCTGTAATAAGTATGCTTACCAGGCTACATTTAACTAATGTTTCCAGTACTTCCAGATACTAACTTTTACATCCTCACAGCCGTCCTGTGATACAGGATTGATGACCATCCCCATTTGATAAATGGAGAACTGAAGCACAGAGAGGTTAAGAAATTGCCTGGGGCCACACAGCTTTTAAGTGGAGGTACCAGGCTTTGAGTCCACTCAGCCTGGCTCTGGAGCACAAACTTTTATACTTTTAACACCTCTGTGGAAGCAGAACCATAGACATTTGGGCTCCACGATGACCTGGGCATCAGAATTTGGAGCTGTGGACCACACGCATGACTGAACAGCCACCCAAAGACTTCCTAACTCACCACTGATTTGAGATGTTAACTGTTCTGGTTACCTATGGGTGCAGAAAAATTACCTCAAAAGTGGCTTAAAAACATAATTTCATTAATGGGTCTTCAATCTGAGTAGGGGTTGGTAGGGAAGACTGTGTTCCACTTAACATCAACTGGACAGGGACCACCAAGGGCTAGAGGATTCACTTTCGGGATGACTCGCTGACATGGCTGGCAAGTTGGTGCTGGTTGTTGACTAAGAGTCCAGCTGGGATAGAGATTTGGGGACCTTGATATGTCTCCACACGGACCTCTTTAGGTGCCCTGGGCTTCCTCCCAACCTGGCGGCTAGGATCTGAAGGCAAGCATCTCCATACAGAGGGAGAGAGCCAGGCAGAGGCTACATTATCGTTATGACCTAGCTTCCAGAGCTAAATAGAATCACTCGAATGGTACCTTATTAATAAGGTGGTCACAAAAGCCTGCCCAGGTTCAAGGGAGGGTCAAGGTCTGGAAGAGTTTGTGGGACTAGAAATACCATCATGGCTGTTTTTAGAAAACACAACCTGCCACCTTAACTTTGTCATTTACTAGATTCCTGAGTGGATTTGGATCTATTTCTGGTTTTGTTCCATTAATTCGTCTGTTAATATCCACCAGTACCACAATGTTTTAATTTATCAAGACTTTATAATTTGGCCTAATATCAGATAGAACTCTTCTCCCCTCACTGTTCCTCTCTCCCAGAGATCTCTTGGATATTTTTGCTTGTCTAATTTTTTGTATGATTAATTTTTATATTAGCTCATCTGGTTAAAAAGCTGTTGGTATTTTACTAGGATAACATTGAACTTAGAAATTCATGTAAGGAAAACAGACATTGCTTTAATGACGAAACTTGCCACCCAAAATCATGGTGTATCTTTGTTCAGGTATTTGAAACATGTAATAAATACATTTGTTCAAGGTTCTTTTTGTGTGCCATTCAGTAGTGATTTCAAGATTTCTTCGTGGAGGTCTTACTTATCTTTTACGTATTCAATCTTGATTTTGTTTCTGTAAGTGGGAAATTATCTTTCGGTAGAACTTCCACTTGATAGTCGTTTGAATATAGGGGAGCTATGGATTGATATGTGCTAATTTTGTGTCTTAACATCTTACTGCATTATCCTGGGTTTCCCACAGACAGGATCATTTTATATATACAGTATTGGTAATTTTATCTTCTCCTGTTCAGTTTTCATGTCTCTGTAACCCCTTTCTTTGCCACCTAATTTGGCACTGAGTGATGCCATCTTAAATATCCAGTTCTATGTTAAATTATAGTATTGAAAATGGACATTTTTGTCTTCGTCCTTTAGTGGACATGCCCCTAGGAATTCTCCAATAAGCATGATATACTTAGATATATTTTGTCATGTTAAAGAGGCAAATACCTATTTATACTTTACTGAGTATCTATGGATTCTTATTTATTGAATGCATGAGTGTGTTTTCATCAAGAATAGATGTTGAACTTTCTCTAATGCCTTTTTAGCACCTAAAAAGAATCACATCTATTAATATCATAAATCATATTAACAAGGGTGCTTGGGTGTCTCAGTTGGTTAATTGGCTGCCTCTTGATTTCGGCTCAGGTCATCATCTCAGGGTTCTGGGATCCAGCCCTGTATCCTGCTCCTTTTGAGAATTCTCTCTCTCCCTTTCCCTCTGCCCCTCCCTAGCCCATGAGCACATACACACACTCTCTCTCTTTCTCTCATAAATAAATAAATCTTTTTAAAATTACATTAACAGATTTCCCATTATTGAACTAGCTTTGCATTCCTAGAATAAAACCCACTTGGTTACGATGTCTTATGCCTTTTTTTCCCTAGATTTTACTTTTAAGTAAGCTCTGCACCCAACTTGGGGCTTGAACTCACAACCTTAAGATCAAGAGTCGCTTGCTCTACTGACCGAGCCAGCCAGGTGTCACTGATGTGTTATTCTTTTATTGTGCTTCCGGTTCTGTTTGCTAACATGTTATTGAGAACTTTTGCATGGACAGTTACAAGTGAAAGTTGTTACTTTCTTTGTGCCAGCCAAGGCTTCAATCTTAACCTCACACTTGCGTCTCAAAAATAATGTCAAAGTTTGTTTGTTTGGTTGGGTTTTTTTTTTTGTTTTGTTTTGTTTTGTTTTTTTTTTGCTTATGCTCCAAAAGGACTTAAACACCTTAGAATGGTTTATTCTTTAAAAGCTTCAGAGGATTTCCCTATGAGGCTACCTAAGTTAGGTATTTTTGGTGTTGGGGGTGCAGATCTCCGACAGCCTCCTCTATTTCTCCCATGAACTTCACCCTCATCCAGACATAGCAGCAGCATCTGGGAGATGCTTTACAAAATTGAGGGTCTCGGGCAAAACCCCAAAACCAGAATCTTAATTTTAACAAGATCTTCATGTGGTCTGTGTGCTTCTAAGAGCAGCATGTCTGTGGGAATCAGTCTGGTTTTTTTCTTCTGTTCTGAAGCCAAATATGGTAAATTATATTTTCCTGGAGAATTCTTCTTTTCATCCAGATTTTCAATTTCCATTACAGAGAGGTGAACAAAGTAGATAGACCCCTGTGATCTTTTAAATTTTCTCTTTTTCTGTAGCTAATTCTCCCCTTATTATTTCTTATGATACACGCTTACATGATCTCCGTTTTTTCTGGATTGTGTTAACTAGTGATTGATCTCTGCCATCATCCAAAGAACCAGCTTTGGGGATTTATTTATCAGTCTTCCATTCTTCCCTCCATTTTACATGGCTGTTCATTAAAACAAAAATAGATATTTACCTCTTTAACGTGATAAAGATTGATTTCTGCTGCATTCATATTAATTACTTTTACTTTCTTTCAGTTTGTTTTCTTCTATAATTACTTTTCATAAAACATTTTATATTTTGCTTTTTTATCATTTCATTTTTATTAACATATAATGTATTATTTGTTCCAGGGGTACAGGTCTGAGATTCATCAGTCTTACACAATCCACAGCGCTCATCATCGCACATGCCCTCCCCAGTGTCCATCACCCGCCAGCCCGTCCCTCCCAACCCCCTCCACTCCAGCAACCCTCAGGTTGTTTCCTGAGATTAAGAGTTTCTTATGGTTTGTCTCCCTCTCTGGTTTCATCTTGTTTCATTTTTTTCCTCTCTTCCCCTATGATCGTCTGCCTTGTTTCTCAAATTCCACATATCAGTGAGATCATATGATAATTGTCTTTCTCTGGTTGACTTATTGCACTTAGTATAATACCCTCTAGTTCCATCCACGTCATTGCAAATGGCAAGATTTCATTTTTGATGGCTGCATAGTATCCCATTGTGTGTGTGTGTGTGTGTGTGTGTGTGTGTGTACACCACATCTTCTTTATCCACTCATCTGTTGGTGGACATCCATTCCATAGTTTGGCTGTTGTGAACATTGCTGCTATAAACATTGGGGTGTAGATGCCCCTTCTGATTATATTTTATTTTATTTTTTAAGTAATCTCTATGCTCAGCATGGCTCTTGAACTCACATCCTGGAGATCAAGAGTCACACACTCTACTGACTAAGCCAGCCAGGTGTCCCTTAATTCTGTCATTTTGGGATTTTTGTGGTGGGGGAAGGGGGGCAGTTAAAAGTATTTCACTGTGAAGTCTGCTTCTCCAAAATTTGTTTTGTTTTTTTTTTCAGGCGCTTCTTCCAATATTTAGTGAAGTTTGGAGTCTTTTTTTTTTGTGCATATACCATATACTATCCATAGTCCCTTATCTCTTTAGACAGTGTCTATTAGTTCTCTTTTATAAAATTGCATTTTACTTCTATAATCGTTTACTTCTACACTTATACATGATAGATCAGTTTTGAATTGTATGCTCCAACTCCCAGGTATTGCAAATGACATCTTTTGTCCAGATGTCCAAAGATTCTTTCTTTATCTTTAATGTACAACGAGTACTGGCATGTGGCTTCATGGCATTTTTCCCTGTCACAGAATGTGACCCCCGATTGTGTAGATTCAAGCCTTCTTTCACTTCAAGTTTTCTTGAATTATATCTTTAAATGTTCTGTTCAGTTATTTTGTATTTCTTCTTTGTAGGTTCCAACCATGCACACATTGGCTCTCTGCTGTCTCATCTCCTTGTCATCTTCTTTCACCATCTCCTCCGCGTCATTTTCTCCCCCTTTCCTCGTTTCTGTCATCTGTGTTCCTCGCTGTATTTTCCACAAGGTCTGTTCTTCCTGTTTCTTTCAAGTTGGTCTTACTTTCTGTGCTTTTTTTTTTTTCCCTTCTGTTTCTTTCCTGATCACTGCTGACTCATCGTCATTATCTCCTTGGACCATCTTCTGAGTTCTTCAGTTATTTCGGCTTTATTGTTCTCCTTCAGAGAGGTAATTTCTCAGTCAGTTTTTATTCATTCCAAAATTATCTGGGTGCAATTTTCATCCTCTCCGTGTTAACCTTTTCCATCTGTCGGTAGAATGTAATGCTCTTTTCTGCAGGATTTAATACGATAACTTTGTATGGAGGCTTCTACATTTATTTTTAAAAATTTTTTAATTTTATTTTTTTCTTAAAGATTTTATTTATATATTTGAGAGAGAGAGAGAGAATGAGCGGGGAGGGGTCAGAGGGAGAAGCAGACTCCCTGCTGAGCAGAGAGCCTGATGTGGGACTCGACCCGGGGACTCCAGGATCGTGACCTGAGCTGAAGGCAGACGCTTAATCAACTGAGCCACCCAGCTGCCCCTACATTTATTTTTTAATATAGGAAGGGCTTGCTTTTCCTGGGTCCACTATTTGCTGATTGTTCCGGTTGGTGTGGGGAAGAAGGATAGTTGCCGGGCTTCCTAACTGAAAGGTTCTCCCCTCTACCGCCAGAGAGACAGACTGTTTCCTGTAAATGTCTTCTCTCTGTACTCCTCTGTTCTACTCTGTTTCTCTGAACGAGACCAGATCCAAGAGGGCTTCTGCTGCCAGCATAACTCACCCCAGGGTCTACATTCATAGCTTTCTACCCTGGGGCAAGTGCTCATCCCCAGAAAGTATTTTTGCTCCTGCTTTCTGAGATTTACCACCCCTGAGCCCACTCACTACATCACGTGCGGCTTCTGCCCTATTTTAAATCTGCTTTTGGAAAACTTCTCATACACTATGAAGTTTATGGATTATATCCTTCTCCTGGTTTTGCTAAAAATGGAGTTTGTGAGGCTTCTTCTTCTTCTTCTTCTTCTTCTTCTTCTTCTTCTTTTTTTAACTCTCCTTGATGCTTTGGTATCATTTCAGGAAGGAGAAGGGGAAAATGTTGCCATATGCGGCCACTTTTCCTACCCCCATTATCTTACTGGGCTCTCTTCAGCTACTCTGAGACATAACCAAACAGTGATGATTGCTGTCCCCACGTTTCTGCATGAGGAAACAGGAGTTCTGGAAAGTTCTCAGGGTGCTATAGGGTGGCACGAGGATCCGCCCTTGCAGATTGGATCCACATGGGTCTGTTCTCTCCTTGTCCTCCTGTCAAGCTTGTGCTCAGGCATGAGTGGGGGAGATGGAGGTCTGGTGGCATCAGTTTTTCCACTCCAAAGTGCCAAGGCAGCTGGTTGGGAGCCATGGGACCGCCCATACCCCCGTTCAGGGGGCAATCAAAGGAGGGGAGGCTTGCTGGAGCCCCTCTCCTCTACCACCCTTCCCCTTTGGCAGATAGCCCGGAGACAGGATGAGACCCCTCCTAAGCATCACATCCCACCCTGGGCAGGAGCCTGAGAAAGCTACAGAGAAACCTGCCCCGCTCAGCCTTCTTGTATCCGGAGAGCTGCCCCAGCCTCTGGGTTTTTTGCCGACTACATAATGCATTCCCCGCATAATCCTGGCTCTCCTGGGGGAGGATGCTGGAGGATAGCTTCATTGCAGCTCAAAACCTTGATCTTTAGAGAACCTCCAGTCTTCTAACCCATGGGTGTGCCCCATTGTAGAGACAATCAGCAGCAAAGCCTGGATATCAGAAAACAGGTCATTTCCTGCAGCCCTCCCTTGCCTCCAATCCAGATATGTTTTTTCTACTCCTGTATGAAAATGACCAAATATGGAATGTTTTCCTTCTTTCCTACCTCTAAAATTCTCGATAAAGAGGCTTACACAGTGCTGGCAAAGAAATACTCAGCAAGCGTATGCTGAAAGAATTATACTACGTCATTTTTATTAAGCACTTACTGTATGTGCTAGACACACGATCTTCCTGACTCCTTCCTTCCATCCTGGGAACGAGGCCCTGTCATTACCCTTGAGAAAACCAAGATTCCAAGCATAAAAAGCAGCTTACTCTGTATGTAGCTGATGCCAACAGCATCTATTCAAACTGACACAGAAAAGTTCAGAGATTAAGGCATGCATTAATCAGTTTTTGCTGGTAACAAAAAACCCCAGAATCTCCATGATTTAGAATCATAAATCTTCATCTTCTTACTCACAGGTCTGCTGAGAAATCTCCGCTTCGGCCTTCAGGTTGAATTCCGATTTCTCCATGTGTCATGACTAATGGCAGAAACCAAGAAGTTCAGTGGAAATACACAGTTCCTCTTAAAATCTGTGCTCAGGACTGGCCCACCCGCCATCACTTCTTCACCTCCCACTGGTTAGAGCACATCACATGCCTGAGTCCAGCATCACTGGTGAGGGAGAGATCCTCTGCCCACCGTGGAAGGCCCTGCGGGCATGTGGTAAAGGCTGTGGATGTCTAATTCCAATACAGGGAAAGGGTGAGAACGGGACACCATGGTCTACTCTACCACAGGACTGTTCCAGGGCAGTTAGTTAGCAGTGGGGCTTAGCCATGACTCTCCTCCGGGTCCAAGATGGCTGCCACAGCTCTGAACCAGTCTCCAACTTACCTTTGTGTCAGTCTGGCCTTCACCTCCTCGCTCTCAGGCTTCCTTCTAAAACTCCACTATCCTTCTCTGATTCTACAGAGCGGTTCAGTTCCACATCCCAACTCCAGATCTGTTTTGCATGCCCCAAAGGGCTTAGCCACTGGCCTTTGGCACAGCTAAACTCCAGGGCCAAAATCAGGGGGCAGATGGGCCTTGCTGATCTCTGTGGTGTTTTAAAATAATGTGAGCTATCATTTCTGGCTTCTCTTGCATCAGAAGACCTAGCCACACTGGACACATAGTTCTACACGGCCATAGTTAATTCAACTGAGTAGAAGTGGCTTCCTTTTGGAGGGCACAGGGCTCTCCACTTTCCCCTGTCTCCATCCCTCCCTATCACCGCCCTAATAGGACAGTCTCACTTTATTCGTTTACTGGACTTGCTGGCAAACTTGACTTTGCCGCCCTCTCTTTAGTGGCATGGGAACAATAGAAACTTTGCAGCTTGGGTCTCTCCTTCCCCCCCAACCGCCCCCCACCTCTCAAGCTGGCCCAGTGTCTATGAATGGAAGATTCTCTTCTTGGACTGATAAGATTCATGCCTATAGAAGCATATATAGTCAGCTGATTATTATTAATTTTCTGGTTCTTGTTTTAGATGGACTTCCTTACTTTGGCAGCCATGACGTGCACCTGTCAGGTCTCCAGGGTGGGGCCTAACGGACAGATAGACCATGGACTCATCCTAACAGTCGAGCCAAGACCACACTTCTGCTTCTCCTGGTTCAACAGTGAGCAAGGCAGGGAGGAAGGCCCAGTCCGAGGAGACCCAGGGCTCCTCCGGCAGCACAAGGACTCTTTGTCGCATTATGGAATTTTCCCAGTATGGCCCTGCAGTCAACAACCGCCCAATCTTCCTTCCCCCTCCCTCCCGGCCTCCTCTGGCTCCCTCCTCACTACTCCTCCCGCCAACCCTGGCATTCTCCCCCCAAAAAATCTCCTGGATAGTTCATCCCTTCTTGACTATCTCAGAGGACCTGGACTAACACCACTTCCCATAATAGATTTGGGTAAACTAAGAGAAAGAGAGAGGTCTTCCAGGCAGGTAAACAATTTGAATAAAGGTGTGGAGGTAGCAAAGCCCAGGGTGTGCTCACATCACATGGGGAAATTAGCCTGTCCTAAGAGGACATCAAATCCCCATGCTATAGCCTAGCAAAAGAAGTGCTGTGTGACCTTGGGTAATTCACTGAGTCTCTCTGGGCCTTGGTTTCACCATTTGCAAACTGGGAACACAAATAGTACCCACTTTACAGGCTCTTGAGGGGGATTAGACAAGTTAATACAAAAAAAAATTTTTTTTAAGATTTTATTCATCCATTTGACAGAGAGAGGGAGAGAGCACAAGCAGGGGGAGCAGCAGAGGGAGAGGGAGAAGCAGACTCCCTACTGAGCAGGGTGCCTGATATGGGACTCAATCCCAGGACCCCCGAGATCATGGCCAGAGCCGAAGATGGACGCTCCATGGACTGAGCCACCCAGGTGCCCCTGAAAAAGTATTTTGAATGGTCTAAATTACCAACTAAAGTTAGGGTCATAATTACAAAAATATTTAAAACTGGCCTTGTCTGATGAGGCTGTATCTTAGCTTTGAAGAAGGCAACACACATAATATTTTCCTTTCCAAACATAATTTGTTTGTGGTCTTTCGGCTATAGACATGAAAGGATCTGGTCCCTGGAAAAAGCAGGGGTGTGGGACAAAAGATGTCCTTTCTCAGCCGAGTCTCCCATTTTCTGGAGTTGGGTCTTGACATTGTCCTCATGAGCCTATGGCAGCCAGATAAGAGAGCGAAGGTTAGGAGGGATGAGAGAGTTACCCAGAGGTCTTGTCTCTGATGACCAGCGGACATCTGGACACAAGAAGACTCCCACAGGGAACATGTGGATGCTTGTCCCTGGGTGACAGCCCCTGGGAGAGGTGGAGGGAAGAAGGAATTTCCCGAGACTCCACCTGACATGTGGGCTTCACCTCCCAGAAGAAGACTTGGACACCGGGGTGGAACCCTGCTGGGTAACTCTCTGCCATCGCCACTGCTGGCAAAGTGCCCATTATACAGATGAAGTAGCTGAGGCACAGTGAGATGAAGTGATTTGCTTAGGGTCGTGCAGCGAGCGAGCTTGGGATTTCAATTTAGCTCTTAAGCCTCGTATGTCCCAGCCCTTCCTCCACAGGCTGGAGGGGTGGCCCTTGAGAAAGTTCTCCCTCATCTTCAGTCTTGAGCCCATACCAGCCCTCAGCAGGGCCCTGTCAGGCCTCCTGGGTCAGAGGAGTTTGGAATCTCTGCTTCTTGCCCTCACCTGCCTCTTCGGCAAGACACCATAGCTGGAGAGTTGGGCCGCCTGTGAAGAAGATACCCTATTAACTTAATCAAGTTAACAAGCCTGGCCTGTAGTAAAAGTGAGGCTAATTAGATGAAGGGACACCCGTGAAAGCTCACATGGGTCAGTACTGTGAGAGGTGCTTTGGATGCATTTACCTCACGAGGTCCTCACACAGCCATGGCCCGAAGGTCGTCTTAGCTAGAAATGTTTTTGGCTGCACGTAAGAGAAAAATCTGACCCGTCTTAGCTAGAAATGTTTTTGGCTGCACGTAAGAGAAAAATCTGACTCATGGTCCTCACACAGCCATGCCCCAAAGGCCGTCTTAGCTAGAAATGTTTTTGGCTGCACATAAGAGAAAAATCTGACTCTGGCAACACAGATGAATTCTTAAACAAAATCTTGGAGATAGGTGGTTCGTGGGATAGCTATTCTTTAGCTCGGGTTTGGGGTTCTGCAGAGAAGAGGAGGCAAATCCGGAGGGAAAAAAATCTCCCAGAATCCCCCAGCAGAGATCCAGAAGGCTCCCACGTGGCCTCACCAGGACCAGTTCCTAGCAGAGAGGGATATCCCTGCTTGGGCCAGACCAATAGGAAGAAGGCGGGGCCACCTTCCTAAACATGTGCCCCATTCCTGAACAAAATCAGGTTCCATTAGCAAAGGTAGAGGCCAGGGGCCTCAATACATTCTTCTCTTATTGATGTGGGAACAGCTGGTCTCCTTCCCCCTGGGGTGGGGGAGGGGAAGTCGTCCCTAGATTGAGTAGGCAGGAGAGACATACTATTTGGGAGTGATTTGGACCGGGGAGCTGCTGGTTTATATTCAAGCCTGGGAAGTGAGGTGGAAGAGCTGACATTTATTGAGCCCCTACTGTATACCAGTCTCCATGCTGGATGATTTCTGTCTCTCATCGTGTAAACCAGTCCTCACAACAGACCTATGAGGAAGGAATTATTCTGCCCATTTTTCAGATGGTGAAACTGAGACCTAGCCCTGATCACATATATGGAGAGAGGCTGAACTGGATTAAGTGCTGACAGCAGTTCACTTTCACAAATGCTCCCTCGTGTATCCAAGACGTGTCCACCAGATCACGTCATTTCCTCAGCTCCACTGACCAGGCACCCCAGCTCCGGGAGGGGAAGCAGACTGCTCAGAGTCATACCGTTGAGCATTGGCCAAGCTGGGCTGTGAACCCCACTGCCAGAAGGCTGCCCCATCGTGCTCCCCAAATTTGGAGAAAACCCTACAGGCCTGTTCTGTGGCCTTTTTGGGATTGTTGGCTTCGTAAGCGGATAAGCTAGATAAATAAACAAGAGGTTCAGTCAACTCCTTTTTCCTCTTGATGTTCTGAATCCAGAGGACACATGAGGGTCATCCAGCTGCCTTGACAGCCAACATTAAACAGGCAAATAAATGAATCTTTAACATCATAGCAGGAATGTTAAGTACTGTCAAGAAAAAAACCAAAACAGGTTAAGGCAATCGAGAATAATGGCATGACCACTTTGGGAAGGCCTCTCGGAGGAGGAGACAGTTGAATGGGGACAGTGGGACGAAGGATGTGATGGAAAGAGCCAGCTGTGCGAGTCTCTGAGAGATCGTTCGAAACAGAGGGAGTATCCCGTGCAAAGGTCCTCCTTGGAGAAGGACAAAAGATGAGTGTGGTTGGAGCAGAGTTGGGGAGGGAGAGAGTGGAGGGCATGAGGTTAGGGAGGGAAAAGTAGCAGGGGGCAGGTCATGCGAGTCCTTACAGGACCTAAGGACTTGGAGCTGTGCTTTGAGTGAGATGGAGCCATGGGAAGTTCTGAGCAGGATTCAGTTACAGGATCTGACTTGGTTCTAACAGGATTCATCTTCAGAGGGAGGAGGCTGAAACCAGGAGACCAGGGAGGAGGAACAGCTCCTCCAGGGGGCTACTGGAAAGACAGAAAGGAAACCTGCCTGAAGGCACCAGCAGGGGTGCCTGGGGGCTCAGTCCGATATACCTCTGGCTTTTGCTTTCATCTCAGGCCGTGATCTCATGAGTCAGGACCTTATCCGTGGGGAGGTCAAACCCAGCATCAAGAGATCACTCACGATCATCACGGAGTCCACTTGCGATTCTCTCTTTCGCTCTCTGTCCACCCCCCTCTCTAATAAATAAATAAATCTTAAAAAAAAAAAAAAAAGGCACCCAAGCAGTAAGAAACAGACATGGGATTAGAATCAGACCTCCGCCCACTGACTCACCACCGTCACCTGTGCCAAGCACGGTTGTTTGCAACCTCTTTTCACTGACAAGTTCACATTAATTTTCTCACAACTTCGACATGTCTGTTCCGACCAGGAGCTGGCCTCAGAGCGGGTGTAAATCATTTGAGGAGTGAGCGGTGAGCGCGGGGACGGGAGGGAGGGGGGTGTTCCTCCTAGCACCCAGGGGTGGTCTCTTGCAGAGTCACAAGGCCTGGAAACTGGCACCTTCCATCACTGAGCCCCTCCTGTGCTCCAGTACAGGTCTGGGTGCCTTACCCGGTCTCCTGCAGCAGGGGAGGACTCGGGGACTCAGAGCTAATCCGGGGCAGCTGTTGTGGCCCGGTTCACTGTAGCTATTGAAGGTAACAGCGCCCTGTAATCCGGCCAACCCCACCTAGTCCAAACAGGCTAGAGAACTCCAGGTCGGGGGTGAGGATGGGAGGAGGAGGCTGTAGGTAGACTGTGGGCCTCTGCCACACCGCTCACCGCCTCTACCCGTGTCCCCGCATCACCTCCCACCCTCATACCCCCTTCCCTCTCCCCATCGCCCTGGGTTTCCCCATAGTCCATCTCCTCCTCCTCTTCTCCCTCCCAGGAACCCCTCCTCTTCCCTGCGTCACCCTTCCTGTCCCACCTCGTCCATACCGCCCCCCCCGCCCCCCAGCTGCCCCCCACCCCCGCTCCACCCCACATTTTCCACCCCCCTTTCCCGGCCCTGGCAGGGGTCCGCGCCGCCGAGCTGGGGGAGGGGCTCCCTGAGGGCGCCCCGCCCCCCCGGGACCCCGGCGCCGTCGGCGGGCCCGCCCCCTGCCCTACAGCTGCCGGCGCGCGGGGAAAGAGGGCGGCTGGGCCGAGAGGCACCTGAGCGCCCCGGAGCCCGCGCGCCGCCGCACCTCGCCCGCCGGCCCGCCGCCCCGCCATGTCCTGGGCCCTGCTCCTCGGGCTCCTGGCCGCGCTGCTGCTGCTGCTGCTGCTGAGCCGCCGGCGCACGCGGTGAGTGGCCCCGCCCGCCCCGCCGCCCGGACAAAGGGGCGCCTTCGTGGGGTCCCGAGCCGCGCCGGCCCGCCGACCCCGCTCCCCCGGCGGAGCCTCCCGCGAGGGGCGAAGGGGCTCGGGGCGGGTCCGCCGCCCCACTCCCGGGGAGGACGCCCGGCGGGACCGCCGCCGCGAGAGGCTCCCCGCGGAGAGGAGGCGCGGGAAGTAGGGGACGGGGTGGGGGACCCGTCCGAAGGCTCCCGGTGCGCAGCGCTCGGCCGGCACCTGCGCGGGGCTTTCGCGGGAGAGAGCCCGGGGTCTCCGGGTGGGGAGTGGGTGCGTGGACGGGCTCGAGCGGCTCCGGGAGCGAGAAGCCCCCTCCTGCTCCTCAACCTCTGCCTGGGTCCCCCTGTTGGAGCCAGTCTCCAGCCTCTGTCCGGTAGCCTTGCTCCTCGCCCCATTGCACAGATGCGAGAGTTGAGGCTGGGGAAGGCAGAGGCCCTGAAGGATGCCCTCTTACCGGCTCTGGAACCATTTTCCATGGGATACCCCTCCTGGACGAGGGAGCTCGGTACACTCAGACCCAGAAAGGGGTCTCCCCTCCCCTGAGACCCCACAGCCTGACAGGGTAGACCAGGGACCAAACTTAAGAGCTTTCTCATCCCAGAGATTGTCCGGCTCTGCTATTTAGGATATTCAAATCTCATACATCTCAAATCAGGGACATGGCAGTAGGTGTTACTTTTATAAAATATTTTAAAAATTGATTTGGATCGCCCATGGAATAGCTGAGTACATTTGACTTGAGTATTTGTGCTGTTATAGATAGGACTGAAGCCCTTCCCTTCCTTTCTGGCAATTCCAGACTTCTTTTGTTGATCAGGGCTCCCTCATAGGGCTGTCTGAGAGCAGGGCTGGCGGGGAAACTTCCAGATTTTTTTTTTAAGTACGCTTTTTATTTTAGACTGGTTTTATATTTACAGAAAAGTTGCCAAGGTTGTAGAAAGAGTGCCCAAATACCCCTCATACAGTTTCCGCCATTGTTAACACTTTACATCGATGATGGTAAGTTCGTCAAAACTAAAAACCAAGACTGGTACGTTAAGATCAAGCAAACTCCAGACTTACTTTGAATTTGGTCAGTTTTTCCATCATGTCCTCCTGTGCCAGGATCCAGTTCAGA
Organism: Mustela lutreola; assembly: GCF_030435805.1. Taxonomy (NCBI): domain Eukaryota; kingdom Metazoa; phylum Chordata; class Mammalia; order Carnivora; family Mustelidae; genus Mustela; species Mustela lutreola. Next base: position 11,447,279 of record NC_081298.1, read on the forward strand.
GTACCACACTTCTGTAATTATACCTCTTCCACAGGGCTGTAGGTAATACAGGGCAGTGTGTGTGTGAGCGTGAAATGAGAGTGCCTGAAAATTCCAGAACATTTCTGGGAACTTTTAATTTTTAAACACTGTATGTTAAATTTCCAAACAATAAACTCATGATATTTTCCTTCAACCTCTGGACACCTTTTCAGGTTAGATTTAAAACTATGTATTCATTCATTTGCCTGAAAAAATAAATGAGGGGAAAAGGAAAAAGGCAAAACGTAATTTTTTCTATGAAAAAATGAATTATTCTTCGGAAGTGGTCAGGCTTTTTGGAAACTCTGGAGGTGTTTTCAGTCTGTGCATTTGCTTTTTTTTTTCCTCCAGATTTTAGTTTTGATATCTGTCCCTATTGCTACATGGAAATCTGATTCATTCTTTTGATTGCCTGTGTAGTATTCCATAGTAGGAATAAATGGAAGGCTTCTTTTTTTCCTTTTTATTCCTGTCCCCATTGATGGACTCTTAGGTTGTCTCCAGCATTTTTGCTGTTTTGGACAAAGTGCTGTGGTCTCCCTGTGAGACCCACTCCTCTGGGCTCTACTCCGGGGTAAATGGGGCAGCCGTAAACCCCATGGATTCTGGGAGGCAGAGTCCCTGGGTGCTCAGCCTATGGGAATTCAGCCTCTAGGAATAAGAACAACCTGAGTGACTTCTCTCTGCCTTAGTTTCCCAATCTTTAAAATGGGGAGGATAATGGGACTAGGAGAGAGTGGAATTGCTGGGTTAGAAAAAATGCCAGCTAAACGTTGTTTGAGAAAATTCTTGCTCTAATTCAGAGAGCAAATTTATCTTTGAGGGTGTGTTGTTGATTTTTATACCTGGTGGCTTAGGAGGGCTAGCAAGTGGGTACTGGGGAGAAGTGTAGGTGTGGGGGTCACGGACAGCTCCGGCGCAGCTGGGTGGACCCTGGGGAGATCCCACAGGGACTTCACGGTTCAGGTCTCCATCTCATTTTCTTCTCCCAGCTCAGTAGGGGGCACTCTTGTTCCTTCCATTTTACAGAGGAAGGAACTGAGGCTCAGGGAGGCTAAGCTACTTGTCCAGGGTCTGCCTGGTTTTCAAATCTGGGCTGTAAGAATTTTTAATTACCCGGAAAAACAAATTTCTGTGCTCCCCACACAGTTTATTTGTAATCTGAACACAGTTTATTTGTAATCTGAACACTGATGTTAAGATGGTAAGATGTGGCTGTAACCAGAAGGTTCTTAAGGAGGGACAAATAAGTGTTGCAAAAGAGGCGTCTGACCCTAATGCTGTGTAGACAGTGAGCCAGTGTGAGTCAAACAGGGAAAGCTCAACACCTTCCCTTCTGCTCGCTGACCCTCGAGGTACGGCTCACCACCCTGCGTTATGGCTGAGGCCTGTAAGGGCTCGGTGACTTCCTCAGGGCTACACAGGAATTCTATCCCACATCTAGCTCGTTCCACAAATTCATGCTTATCTCAGTAAAAAGGAAAAGAAGAACGACTTCCGTCGATTAGCAGCTGTCTTTACCTCTCGTTTGCTTTTTAAGTTAAAATTTGTAATTATCAAAAATCTCAACTATCCAGAAAAATAATAGCATAAGAACCCCCATGTACGGATCCCCTTTTGATCTGACAGCATTTTTACAAAAAAATTACAGATGGTATAGTATCTCCCCAGGGAATATTTCAGAATGCGCATCAAAAACAACCACGGTTCTATTATTCTGCCTGAGAATATAAAAATTCTTAATATCCTCTAGTCTCCGGTCCAGACTTCTGCAGTTACGGCAAGGATATTAAAACCCAGCTCGGTAACTGTGACTCTTCTGCTGGGACAGGTTGTGAGCCGGAATCAGGAGGCCTTGGGTCGGTAATTAGGCGTCTGATTTCTGTGCCCTCTGGGGCTCATGATCTGCACACAGGTGTCGGAAACCTTCTTCCTGCTTTCCTTTTGGGCCTTGGTTTCTCCATCTGTACCCTGAGGTGGCTCACGGAGCTGCCGCTCGTGCCTTAGCCACTCTGCGGGCAGAGTACATTGCCCTCTCTTGCTCTCTGGGCGCATGTGTCTGCTGCTTCCTCTAGCAGTATTGGAAGAGGTCTCCGGGTGGGAGACCCCTCTTCCCTGGCACCAGAGGGCACCCTAGCATTAGGTGAGGGTCCCCTGGTGGCCCAGGATCTGGGCCTTTGAAGGATACGAAATTTCTAGGCACAATTAGGTCTATCTTATTCCAACATGCACTAATCAGAGGCCGCCAAACGGAGGTCCGTGGCCAGATTCAGCACCAACGAGGGGCTGCTGTGTGCCACACAGAGAGCAAGAGGAGAAAATTGGGGGGTTTCCACACACAAAATTCCCCATTTCCAGCTTCTCATGAAAAATGGGACAGTAGAGCAGCACCTGAGGGGGGCTCAGAGAAGAGCCCCCTCCCAGCCTCGCCACAGTCTCCACCACTCCTTGTTGCCTCTCTTGCCCATCTGTTCTATCACTCTCCTTGCTCTGACTGTTCCTTACTTTGTTGAGAATTCTCTGAACCTTCTGTATCGGTTACAAAAACGGGAAGACAAAAACTAGAGCAAAATGGCCACATGCTTTCTCTACACAATGGGAGGCAAGGGGCAGGAGGTGGGAAGCCAACAGGTGTTAATGGCAGACAGCTTGTGCATGAGTCCTGGGAAAGGATGGGTCCAGCACTTTAAGTGGAAGCTCAGGTGGCAGAAACCAGTCCCCCGCTGCCCCCTGCCCCAAGGAAATCATCCCAGAGCCCAAGCCTCTGCATGGAGGCACGCTACTGGATAGAGAGGAAGTCTACCCACATGGCACAGCGGAGTGACGCAGCCTCTGCTCTGGGCAATCCGGAGTCCCTTGACTCCCTCAGCAACTCTGGGGGGCAGGTGCTGCTCTTTGAGCACCAACTGTATACATGAATCATGCATCTGACACATAGGTATTAGACACCTGCTCTGTGCCAGGCGCTGGTGTAAGTGTCGGGGTCGACGACAGGTGTCTACCTTGGTGGAACGTCGGTCCCATGCAGGTGTAATACTTCAGGGCACAAAGCGGGGGTGATACGCATCCTTAACTCCCTCCCCTTATTTGCAGAGCGTTGAGAGGGAGAGAGATGGGACAGGTGGCGATGGAGTCTGTGAGTGAGGAGTGGGCAGTTTGGGAGGAACCCATGTTATGGGAATGAAAGCTGGGGCGAGAGGGGGGTGGTGGTGGTTAGAGAAGGTGTCCCGGAATCTGAAACAGGAAGGGCAGGCGGTGTGGGCAGGAGCTGGGGATGAGAAGGTCCAGCACTCCCCAGGGCCCGGCAGTGCCTCAAAATAGTGAGAGTGTCAGTGGGTGAGGCTAGAGACCGCAGACCCCAAAATAGAGCCTCCTTCATCCCTGCTAGCTGACGGCTGAGTCACCCTGGAATGTGGCCTGGGCCGGAGCTGGTTTCAGGGCCCAGCCTCCGAGAGCCAGTGACCACATCAGGAGTCAGACGCCTGGGCTCCCAGCTTCCTGCCTTTGTCTGAGCCTCCTTGGGACTTTTCTGGGGGGGACAATGGAAGTTGCCAGAAATAACACCTGGCTTGTGGGGGAGTTCGGGCAGCAGCCTGGACAAAGAGCAAGGAAAGGAAGCTCTAGCCCTGCCCCTACCCCCAAAGGTGTCTTGGGGGAAGAAAAGCCCCCCCACCCCGTCCTGGACATAGGGGAACTGGATGCTAGATTCGCCTCCACTTCCATTGTTGCTCCCCTGGCTGATCACAGTAGTCTCTGTGTTGAGACTTTTTTTTTTTAAGGTTTTATTTATTTGACAGAGAGATAGAGAGTACAAGTAGGCAGAGCAGCAGGCAGAGGAATAGGGAGAAGCAGGCTCTCCTCTGAGCAGGAACCCGATGTGGGACTCGATCCCAGGACCCTGGGATCATGACCTGAGCTGAAGGCAGCCGCTTAACCAACTGAGCCACCCAGGCGCTCCTGTGTTGAGCCTTTTTACAAGCATAACTTCATCACTTCCCAGCTCCCACTTCCAAACCTCTGGGGGCTCCCTATGGCACCCTGCGTGGAAGCCTGACCCTGGCCATGGGTCATGTCCTGCCTCTCACCCCCACACTCTCCATTGCAGCTACACCAGCTCCTGCTGCCTTGAAAACCTCACAGGCATGCTCCCACCCCAGGGCCTTTGCACTTGCTATTTCCACTGCCTGAAAGCCTCTTCTCCCCACTCTTCCACTGCACTCCCTTCTCATCCTGCTGGTCTTTGCTCACGTGGCACCTCCGTGGGGAGGCCTTCCCGGACTCCTTCTCTAAACCAGTCCCCCTCACTGTGTTCTATCACCCTACTTTCTTAAGGACCTATAATTTGCATACTCTACCATTCAGCCTTTTCAAGTATACAGCTCAGTGGGTTTTAGAACAGCCACAAGGTTGTGCCATGATTACCACCGCCTAACTCCAGGATATTTTTGGTCATCCCTGAAAGAAATTCTATCCCCATTAGCACTCACTCTGCATTCTCCCCTCCCCTCCACCCCCAGCAACCACTAATCTCCTTTCCATCTCTATGGAGGTGACTTTTCTGGACATTCCATGGAAATAGATCATACGGTACGTGACCTTTGGTGTCTGGTTCCTTTCACTTAGCGCGGTGGCTTGGAGGTTCTTGCACACTGTGGTGTGAATCAGTACTTTTGTTCCTCTTTGTGGCTGAGGACCCGTCCATGGCCCGGGCACCTGTATTTGGTCTCTCCGTTCATCAGCTGATGGGACTCCCGCGCTGGCTCCCTCTTTTGGCGGCTGTGCAGGACGCGCCCGTGAATGCTAGCGTCAGAGGTTGTTCCTGAGCTTCCGTTTTCAGCTCCTTGGGGTGTACTCGTACAGTAACTCTGTTTAACTTTTCGAGGACCTGCCAGGCGAGTTTCCAAAACAGCCGCCCCATTTTACGTCCCACCGGAAATAGGGGAGGGTCCCCATTTCTCCCTGTCCTCGCCCGTGGTTACTTTCCTCGTTTTTCCTTGGATTGCAGCCACCTGGGCGTGAAGGGGACCCACTCTGTGGTTTTGCATTTCCCCCGTTCCTCAGGACGTTGAGCATCTTTTCGTGTGCTGGCTGGCCGATCGTACCTCTTCTGTGGGGGACTGGACTGTCCATTCAGATCCTCTGTGCATTTTAAAATTGGGTTGTCTTTTTTTTTTTCAGAGCGTGAGAGGGAGCTGGGGGAGAGGGAGAGGGAGAGAAAAAATCCCAAGCAGACTCCATGCCCAGTGTGGAGCCTGACGCAGGGCTCAATCTCATGACCCTGAGATCACGACCTGAGCCTAAATCAAGAGTGGGACACCTGACGGAGCCACCCATGGTGGCTCTTTGTCTTTTTACTGTTGAATTCTATCTCTTTATCTTATCACACTTCCCACTCCCTGAAATGAGTTTGCTTTTTTTTTTTTCTTTTTGTCTGCCTCCCCTTATGAAAGTATGGAAGCACCGTGAAGTCAGGCTCCTCGCCTCTCCGTCCGCGGCTGTATCTCCAGCACGCAGAGCAGCACCTGCTCCCTAGTTAGTATTTGCTGAGCGAGTCAATGACTCCGCAGTGACCGGAGATGAGATGACTCAGTCATTCAGCAGACCGGGAGCTCTCTGCGTCCCTGTGGCCCTGATAATTCTAAGATGAGAACGCTCCTTCCAGTCTGGGTCAGTCATGGTGGTGTCGTAGCTCTCCCTAGCTAACAGCCCCTCCCCCAGAGGATGGTGGGCCAGCCGGGGGTCAGTGATCAGGCCAGTCCTTCCACTACCTTCTGCCACTCCCACCATGCTCTCCAGTCTCCACCTTTCCCTGTGGGCATGACAGGGAGTATGAGGTGAACAAAGCCCTGTCCAGGCTGGCTCAGGCAGAGAGCTCTGGGTCTTTGTACTACTGAGTTCTAGAAAGCTCTCGCACCCACAGGGAAGTGATTGGACTCCCTAACATGTACCAAGGTCTGCTGGTCACCCAGCTTTTGCTCTTGGTCCCCTTCTACTCAGCAGCCAAAGGGATTCTGGGGAAAAAAAAAAAAAGCCCAAGTCAAATCATGTCCCTTTGCTACTCGAGACTCCCAGGGCTCCCACCTCACTCAGAGGAGAGGCTAAAGTCCTGACAGGTACATCCAGACCCCTGCATGGTCTGGCATCCGTTACCAATCTGGCCTCAGCTTCTGCTGTTTCCCCTTGCTCCCTCCAATCCAGCCACATTGGCTTACTTATTGTTCTAGGAACACACCAGGCATGATGGAGCCTCAGGGCCTTTGCACTTGCTTCTTCTGTCTGGAAGGCTCTTCTTCCAGATATCTATGTGGCTCCTTCCCTCACCGCCTTCAGGTCTTTCTCAAATATTTCAGGGAAGCCTGCTCTGCCCAGTCTACTTAAAAATCACACCCCATGCCCCACTCTTTTTGTCTTCTTCCCTGCTTAATCAAATGGTGATAAGTACTGTGGCTTCTGCAGGCGACCTGGCGAGCCTCCCCTGGACCTGGGCAGTATCCCTTGGTTGGGCCATGCGTTGGAGTTTGGAAAAGATGCTGCCAGCTTCCTCACTAGGATGAAGAAGAAGCATGGTGATATCTTTACTGTAAGTGCCGCCGGTGCCTCTAGGGGCAGGAAGGGAAGGAGATGAGCAGCTGGGCTGGCCATACCTGGTGTTGGCAGATTCCTTCTACATCCTTCCATACACTAACCCACCGATCCACTGGTCCTACCAACTTTCTCTCCATTTTTCCATCCGACTGTACAGCCGGCACTTACCCAACATCCGTTGCTTCATTGTCCCTTGAGCATCTTCCCGTCATGAAGTCATTCGATGTCCAGTTCTTGTATGTCCATCCAGCCAACCCCTGTCCACCCACCCAGCTTCCATCTATCCAACAACCATCCATCCAGCCAACATTCACCCATCCTCCTGTCTACTCAGGATATAAGCGGATCTTTCCATCCGACTATCCACTGAACCCTCATTCATGTTCTCCGTTTCCATCAAACCTCTGTCCACTCACCCATCTTTCCATATATCTATCTAACATCTGTCTATCCATCCATTTATCCATCACCCAACCTTTCATCTGTCTACCCAAATGGATCTAGCATCCCTCCATTCATGTACCTAACGTCTATCCAGTTTTTATCTATACATTCAATATCTTTTTTTGGGTGAGCCTAGTGCAGGGTTTGAACTTACAACTGTGAGATCAAGACCTGAGCTAAGATCAAGAATCAGGCAGTTAATTGACTGAACCTCCATATGTTCAGTTTCTACCAACTTCCATTTATCTACCCATCTTCCCGCCCACCTGCCACTATTAACCTAACATCTGGTTACCTATCCATCCAGTATCCAATGTCTGTGCACTCTGTATGCATCTGTTTATATCTCCATCCGTCCGTCCATCCATCCATCCCCTCAACATCCAAACAACCACCACATCCATCTACCTTCTATGCATCCTTTCAAGTTCCACCCATCCAGCATTCATCCTTCAATCCTTTTACCCAGTATCCACCAAGGACCCTGCCATCGTGTACGCAACATTCATTCAGACTTTTAGTTTCCAGCTAACCTTTAGCTACTCCTGCATTCATCTTTCCATCCAACATACATTCACTGACGACATCCTTCTGTTGACCTACCCATCTACCAATCTGTTCAACAGCTGTCCAACAGCATATTTTCTTGGATATTGGCCTATATTTCAAAGATTTATTTATTTATTTTAGCGGGTGGGGGTGGGACAGAGAGAGAGAGGGGGAATCAGCACAAAGCCCAATGCGGGGCTTGATCTCATGACCTGATGGTCTGTATTTTATAAGAGTTTGATTAACGTGACTCCCAGATCACACTTTGGAAACAGGGGCCAAGGCAGTGGGTGGTTAGGATTGTGTGACCCGCACCCCTCACTCCCCCCGCGACCCGCCCCAGCAGATGTTTGAGGGAAGAACGCCATTTCCTTTGTTAATTACAGGCTTACAGCTCTCCATGGCTCCTTCCCTTATTGGGCAGCATAGCCTCCCGCAGAAGCAGGTACTGCTGGCACGTCCGCTAGCCTGAACCCAACAGCATCCCTTCATCCATCCGTCCGTCTGCCCACCCAAGATGCACACAGCATCCATCTGCTGCCTTCTGGGGGGCAGACTCGCTCCCGGAGGCTGGGGATCTGGCAGTAACCAAGATAATGGTGGGAGGTGCTTAAGAGCGAGGCGGTTAAGAGCACAACCTGTGACGCAGAAAAGCCAGTGGCTGTCCTCACTCTACCACGTCTCAGCTGCGTGATCTCGGGCTCATCCTGTGCCTTCTCTAAGCCTCAGTTTCAGGCCATCAGTGGTCCCAGCCTCATAGGGTCGTCATGCGGGGTGGCAGAGAGGACACTGTGTGTTAAGTGTCTAGCACAAGGTGGGCCCCAGGCCCTGAGAGCTGCTGTCCTTCATAGGGGCTCTCCTCACTCTGTCCCTGCTGACCTCCCACAGGTGCTGGTCGGGGGCAGGTATGTCACTGTCCTCCTGGACCCCCACTCCTATGACACGGTGGTGTGGGAGTCTCGCAGCAAGCTGGATTTCCACGCCTATGCTGTCTTCCTCATGGAGAGGATTTTCGATGTGCAGCTCCCACATTACAGCCCCAGTGATGAAAAGGCCAAGATGAAACCGTGAGTGGCTGGAGACGGGGCCTGCGGGAGGCCGGGGAGGGCCTGACGGGCTTCTGCCTGGGTAGCCCAGGTGCCGTGCGGCCCGAGTTCGTCTCTGCAACAGGCATCCAGTAACAGCATTCTGTCCTGAGAAGACAAACAAACAAAACAAATAATAGCCCAAGAGAATTGGGCAGAAGAAAGGCTGCTTTCATCTTTATTCGTTTTAGGAGGCAGGTCTGATTTCAGTAGGAGGAGCCCGGGGTTTGGGTCGGCCAGACCTGGATTCAGATCTCAGCTCCATCACTTCCTAACTGTGTGACTTTGAGCAAGTCCCTTGCCCTCTCTGAGCCTCTGTTTCCTCATTGTAAAAGGAAGGGAAGTGGGTGGGGTGATTATTGTTTTTGAGTCCATGTTCTGTGATCTCAGTAGCTTTCCCAGTGATGCTGGAGGGTAAGTCCCTTCTAGCCTCCACTTTTTGGACGAGGACACTGGGACCCAGAGAGGAGCAGTGACTTGCCCTAGGTCACACAGCAAGAAAGTGGTGCCAGTCCTGAAACACAGGAATCATTCTGTCAACAAGAGGATATGTGAGCACATTTATTCTGCATTCATTACGTCTGCAAATATCTGAGGACCTACTCTACGCCAGTCACCATCTAGGTGCGGGGCGGGGTTGCACCACGATGCCGACTTGCCTGCCATATGCTGGTATTCGCTAGGAACGCTTTACTCTCTGTGCCGTTGCCTCAAGAGATAGGTACTTTCATCCCTGTCTTACAGTTGAGGAAACAGACTCAGGGAAGTAAAGTGACTTCCCCACAGTCCTCCGTTAGCAGATGGCACCCCTGAGATTTGAACTCAGGTTTGCAGACTCCCCAGCCTAGTCCCCTCCAGCTGACATACTAAGGAAAGAAGTCTCTGGGTCTGCTAGAGTTCACGCAGTCTGATGGTGATTCGAAGTGGTCTGTCTCCAGGAAGGATAGCGTCCTGGGGTTAGGAAAAGCGTCTAGAATGGGTTTTGCAGGACTGCTAAAGCTGAGGAAAGCCAGAGTGTGACGTGAACCTCAGTGAGAGGTGATTCCCAGTCTGACCTTGGCTTTGTGGGGTGGCTGCTAAGAGTATTTTTGAGCCCAAGTGTCCTCAGTCCTGGCATTCTAGGGGGACCATTAGGTCCCATTGGCAATAAGAATCCCCAGTTCACTGCATTCTGCCCCCCTACCCAGGGAGGCCTCCACTTTCCTCCAGTGTCTGCGCTGAGAGTTCCTGTGAATTTCCTCCACTGTCTGCCCTGAGTGTTCCTAGGAATTCCCCATCAGCCAGCATGTGGTCTTCTGGGCATAGCTCCCACGTCTGTTAAGAGCTACTGTCTCCGTCGAAGACTGTTGCTTAGTGTGGGGTCTGGGTCACCGGTGGGTCAAGGTCAATCACTAGGCTAGCTCCCATTTATCCAGCACTTACCGTGTGCAAGGCACGGCAGTAAGCCCTTTCACACGCTCTCTCACCTGTGTCACGTCTCTCGTGTCTCCAGCAACGTTTCACCTTGAACATCCCAAAGCTTATATTTCCTGGGAGTTTGTGGAACCCTTCTGGAGGCTTTCCCCTCTTGAGTTAATCTAGAACCCAGTGGCTTTCTCCATCTACAGGGGTCCACCCTGATTCCGAACAGCAGGTGGGGACAGAGAGCTGGGTCAGCGCACTGGGCCTGTTCTCGGTGCTGCCGCGAGGCGTCTCTGTGAAATGTTCTTTCTGCCATGTTAAGTGGACACTGTGGGCTTGGCGGCGGGTGGGGGGGCGGTGTGGAGGATGCGGGGTGGGGGGGTGACCTTTTCTGGTCTAGATGCCTGCACATGCTCCAAAGGGGCCTTCACCTCAGACACAAGACCCTCCCTTGGGTTGGCTTCTAATCACAGCCTCAGCCTTGGCTCCGTGTTGGCTCCGTGTACTGTGGAGGCTCAGTATGGAGGGGCTTCAGCTTTAGCTGCACACCCTGCAAGGCTCCTAGACACATGTGGTGAGACCAGGTCGCCAGTTCAGGCGACCTGATTCCTCGTACTGCCTTCACTCAGGATCACATCTTCGCAGTCCTTGGTCGGGGGGTTGCTTTACCCAAACAGGTGTCCCTAACTTCAGATCTCAAGGAGAAAGAGTTCCCTGGCTAGTTCTCTCTCCTCCAGAAGTGTGTGCGTTCCTTATCTGAGCTTGTGTGTCCCGAGGAGGGACAGACTGTCGCGGTCGGGAGTTCAGACCCTGGGGTCGGGCAGACCAGGGTTTCAATCCCAGCTTCATCGCTTACTGGCTGTGTGACCTCGGGAAAGTTGCGTTCTTCTCTGTCCCTGAGTTTCTCTGTCTGGGTGCCATGGTAGTACCTGGGATTCCTAGAGTTGTCAAAAGATGAAATGAGATCATGGCACTTGGCACAATAAAAAGCAACTGCCACTGTCATTGTTATCGACAATGATAATAATAATAATAATAATATCATATTTATACCAATTTTCTGCAGGCCCCCATTGCCAATGAGGAACCAAAGCCCTGGGACCCTAAGGTTTCGGGATGGGGGATGCCTGTGTGCACATTCCCCTTCGGAGGCTGTACCCTCACTCTGTTCCCTGCCCTAGGACCCTCCTCCACAGAGACCTCCAGGCACTCACGGATGCCATGTATAGCAACCTCCGCACCGTCCTGCTGGGTGACACCTCAGAAGCGGCCGGTGGCTGGCTCGAGATGGGTCTCCTCGATTTCTCCTACAGCTGCCTGCTCAGGTGAGCCAGGGTGGCTCCGCATCTCGGGAATGGAGCCCAGCTACCCGGGCCTGGGTCAGCCACTGATAGTGGCCATAGGAGCCATGAAGACTTTATGGGTGGGGAAGCAGTTTGGGACATGCAACGCAAAGACAATAGATGACCTGTTGTATCTGCGACCCCAGGAGTTTACTTGGCTCAGGCTATGAGTTGAAAAGGAGGCTCACCCGGGTCAGGGAGAGGGGCCTTGCCAGTGGTCTGGAGAGGGAAGAGCAGAACAAGGTTTTAGAGACCGTCTTGTCCCGTGGCTTCCAAACCTTGGACTTCACATCCAGGAAAACAGTATTTGGGAGACCAACCCAGGACTTTAATTTTGTTTTTACCAGATCTTGTAAACTCAGATCACACAGCACACTATCCAACGTCCCTTCCTTCGGCAGTGGCAGACACGATTCCAAGCTCCGGGCATACAGCAGGGGGGAAACAACACCCCGAAACTCATTCAGCTTACACGAGCTAGAGAGACAGATCACAAACCAGTAAATAAAGACAGATACGTCCAAGAGGGGAATAATTGAGAGAATAATGCAGAGAGCAGCAGAAGGGGCGCGAGTGCCTAGGGGACTCTTTTGACCAGACTGGAAAGGAGGCTTTTCCGAGCATCTGGCCTCAGAGTTGGGGGCTGGCTACAAGTGCTACCCCCTCACCCCCCACCCACCCCTGCTGAGATTGTAGGCAAAGGAGTCAGCAGGTGCAGAGGGGTGGAGTGGGGAGGGTGCTTGGCCAGAGGGCCAGAAGAGGTCAGAGCACTTGCCTTTGGGAAACAGGGTCTCACTGAGCCTCTCAAGGCGGGGAAGGGCTTTGGAATTTATTCTAAGTAAGATGAGTGACACTGGGGGTTGGGGCAGGGGTGTGACATGATTGGGCTTGGGTTTTAAAGCTCTCTTTGGCTGCGGACGGAGACCAAGCTTGGTTGGGTGGGGTGGGGGTGGGGGTTGTGGCTGAAGAGACAGGAGGTTCGTGTTAGGAGGCTGTTGATGTTGGCTGGGTGAGAGAACAGGAGTCTGGACCTGGAGGTGACCAGGAAATGGTGACAAGTGGTAGCTCTGGGGGACAGACGGACTTGGTAGGACCTGCTGAGGATTTGAGGGGGTCGGGGAGCATGGGCACAGGCAACAGGAAAGAGCTGGAAGGATAGTCCGTGGATTTCTGGTAGTCCCAGTAACTGACCAGCATTTCAAAAACCAAAGACCATTTCAACTACTGCAAAAGAAATTAGAGACATGATTTCAGAATAAGGGCCAGGCCTTCGCTGACACATCTGGGCACACAGGTACGTTTATGACACCTACGTATGTGCTCACATGTAGGCTCAATGTGTGTTAACACTTTTCACCCTCACAACAGCTCCACGAGGCTGGAACTTTACAAACCCCATTCAACAGATGAAAAAACTGAGGCCCAGAGAGCCTAAGACATTTGCCCAGAGTCCCATCATTTGGGGTCATGGCTATAGAGCCTGCACTTTTTAAAATAAAGATTTGATTTTATTGATCGATTTAAGAAAGAGAGAGAGCAAGCGGGGGGGAGGTTGAAGGGTGAGAAAGAATCTCCAGCAGACTCCACGCTCTGCACGGAGCCTGATGCGGGGCTCGATCTCATGACCCTGAGATCATGATGAGCTGAAATCAAGAGCCAGTCGCCCAGCCGACAGAGCCACCCAGGCAGCCTGGCAGGGTCCCCACTCTCACGTACACCCTTGCTGTATAAGTGGTCCGCGCCTGTCTTCTGTCATCCTGGAGTGGTGCGAGCACCGTCAAGGGCTGTAATTCGTGCGGGTGATGCTGGTGCTGTCCACCTTGTCATTGTGAGATTGCGGGGAGGGGGGCTGAGGCCCAGAGAGGAGCAGCTAAAACCACACAGCAGGTTCACAGCAGGGCGTCTCCCACAGCTCCTGGCTCCTGTCACCCTATGTCCTTGGTTGAGAAAAGGCGGGGAGGCTGTGCCCTTGGGGGATGTGGGCGCAGTGTGGGGGCAGCCGAGTCTGTTTACGCCCATGGTAACACCTGGTGCATGTGGGAGTGGGGAGTGGAGGGAATCACATGTAAACGGATCCCTGTCTTCGGGATCTGAGGCCTGGCCTGGAGCTTCTGTTTCTTCGCCTGGTGGACTTGGCCTTCTTGGTGCCATCTGCAGCCACTGAGATAGGAAGGGAACGACTGAGTTGGATGACAGGAGGTGCAGGCTCGTGTGGCCCCAAACCAAGAGATGCCACCACTTAGGCCTTCCAACCCATCCTATGGCTCTCCTGCCTCTGTCAGAGTCCTGTCCAAAGTTCTCACCCTGGCTCCATCTTCCTGCGTGATCAGCCACAGCCCAGCACACGTCCTGCCCCAAGGGCTTTGCACTTTCTGTTCCCTTTCCCAAGAATGCTGTTCCCTACATGTCCGCATGGCTCTCACCTCACTTCATTCACGTGGCAAGTGATATCTCCTTGCAGAGGCCACTCCTGACACCCCATTTATAGGATGGCCCCCACTCCTCCCCCAGCTCCCTGCCGGCTTTATTTTTCTTCCTGACTTCTAGCACCACCTACAGGTCGTGTGTGTTTACGCACCACGATTTATTCTGTCTGCCGCCTTGTCCTGGTCCCTTTGCTGTGCAAGGTGCCACAGGAGGGACCCTCCCATCCACAGTGGGAAACCTCACGGCCTACTTAGGCTTTACTGGGGTTATTTTTTTTTTAAGATTTTATTTATTTATTTGACAGAGAGAGATCACAAGTAGGCAGAGAGGCAGACAAAGAGAGAGGAGGAAGCAGGCTCCCGGCTGAGCAGAGAGCCTGATGCGGGGCTCGATCCCAGGACTCTGGGATCATGACCTGAGCCGAAGGCAGAGGCTTTAACCCACTGAGCCACCCAGGCACCCCTGGGGTTATTTTTGATAGAAATATATGTATATATATTCAAACACAGGAAAATGGTTCTCTGCTTTAAGGGAAACACTGGTGCAAGCGGAACCAGAAACCACAGGGCTGGCTGCCCCAGCTCCAGGATAAGGGCGGCAGCTGTGACTCCATGGCTGCCCAGGGTTACCAGGAAGGACTGCAGGTTTTTTGCAGGGGTGGGGGGGTCCTTTTCCAACATGAGATAAGAGAGGGCATCCAGATTTTGTGAGGTTTTCCCAATCGTTTGGTTTGTTTGTAGGAAAACTCTTTTCACCAAACCAAACATGTCGGTGGGCTGAATCCAGTTTGCGAGTTGCACCGTTACAACTCTGCTGGAAGGAAACTGGGGGCACTGGTCTGGAGAACAGGGTCCTGGGGCCTCATGTGACTGGAGGGGCAGTGGGACGAGTAGGATGCAGAGGTACAAGCCTGGGAGGATCCGCTCTTCCGAAGGAAGCGCTGCCGTCTTAGAGCAGTGGGATGGGTCAGTTGTGAGCTTTCCATCTCTGCGGGGCATGGAAGCCAGGCCAGATGAGGGAGACGGAGGCAGGGGAAAGGTGGCACAGGAGTAGCCTGGGTGACCGAGCTCAGAATCAGGATGACCCTGCAGTTTCTCCCAAGATCGTGTTCTTAGGATCAAATTCTGACCCATCCACCCTCCCTCTCTCCCAACCATCCGTCCAGCCAGCCACCCCCACCCCCACCCCCCCATCTATTCACACAGCCTCCGGCCCATCCGTCTGTCCCTCCTTTGAATATTGGGCGCCTGGGTGGCTCAGTGGGTTAAGCCGCTGCCTTCGGCTCAGGTCATGATCCCAGGGTCCTGGGATCGAGTCCCGCATCGGGCTCTCTGCTCAGCAGGGAGCCTGCTTCCCTCTCTTTCTCTCTGCCTGCCTCTCTGCCTACTTGTGATCTCCCTCTGTCAAATAAATAAATAAAATCTGAATATTGATAGAAGATCTATTCAGAGCCCTCACTGCACAGATGAGGGACAGAGGAGTTCTAGACCGGCCTGGCCTCTCTGGCACCCCCCCCCCCCCATTCCTGCTTCCACCCTCGGGAAGTCCCTCTCCTGGGAGATCAGGGATGAGCAGCAGCTAATGGGACAGGTCAGGGCATCTCTGCAGAGGGCCAGTCTCTCCCACCGCATGGAAAAAGTGAAAACCTGTGGCTTTTCTCCCAGGACGGAAGCCAGTGGGGCTGGGCTTTTGGAACATTTACAAGTGGCTGGTGGCGAAAGCATTTTCTTTAAGAGCATTCCTGTGGTCAGCCTGAGTGCTCATACTCTCTCCTGGGACTCATCCTTTGTCCGCATCCCGCCAGGCCCTGTACTTCCTGTTCAGACTCCCACCACCCTTCAGGTCCAGCCCAGCCTTCTCCCCGTGGCCACCCAGCCCCCTGCCCTGCCCTGCATCACCGGCCCTGCCACCCCCCCTGGTGTTCCCGTGCTTGTCCCCCCACATTCCAGTGCCTGCGCCAGGGACACCGAGCAGCTCTCTGACCAGCCCATGCTTGCCCCCTCAGTTCTGAGCCTTGGCCCAGGTTGTGCATTTGGCCCGCACCCCTTCGTCTACCCTTCTCCCTACTCAGCTCAGACCCTGCCTCCTCTAGGAAGCCTGCCCTGACTTCATCTGTAGGGTCAATAACCTCTTTTCCTGATCGGGGCCTCCATCTTGCCCTGCTGCCCCCTCAGTCCCTCTGTTCCAGCCTCACCGGCCTCCTCGCTGCTCTTCAACCCTGCGTCTGCTTCCTGGCTCGGGATGTTGCCCTGATACCTCCCCACCCCGCTCTTCATACTCTGAGACCCCCTTCACTCTTCACTGCCCCCCCCCCTTCCAGGCAGCTTCGTTTGTCCTCATCTCTGAGCACCGGCGGGTAGGACTTGTTCACGTACTCTGTTGCCGTCTATCTGTGTTCCGCATGGGGGGCCACCCCTGAGGGCTGGAGTGCTCTGTCTGTTTGCTCCATTGCTGACTCCCTGGTGCAGAAGAGTCCGGCGTGAAGCAGGAAAAGCAGGTGCTCGTTAGCTCCGTGCATGACAAAACGCTTGCAAGCCGCTGCGGGAAGGTTTCGCCAGTGTGCCCAAGGAGGACCCCCTCACCCACTGTGTGCCGCCCGCAGAGCTGGCTACCTGACCCTGTACGGAGTCGAAGCTCTGCCGCGTACCCATGAGAGCCAGGCCCAGGACCGCGCCCACTCAGCCGATGTCTTCCACACCTTCCGCCAGCTCGATCTCCTGCTCCCCAAACTGGCACGTGGCTCCCTTTCAGTGGGTAAGCACCGCGGGCGCCGTGGTGGGTGGTGGGGCAGGAGAGGGACTCAGGGAGCCCACGCTCCAGGTGAAGGATCACAGACAGCCTAAGAGGAAGGACATTCTCTCGCCCAGGGAAGCAGTGAGATCCCTGTCACTGGGCGTATGCAAGAGCACAGTGGTGGGGGGCAGGGTGCAGGCCAGAGCTGGGGTTCCTGGCAGATACAGCACACCTGAGGTAGGGCCTAGACACCTATTTGTGTGTTATTTTTATTCTATTTGTAAAGGTTTCTGTTACTTTTTTTTTACTGATCTTTTTCTTTTTTTTTTTTCTTAAAGATTTTATTTATTTATTTGACAGACAGACAGAGATCACAAATAGGCAGAGAGGCAGGCAGAGAGAGGGAGAAGCAGGCTTCCTGCTGAGCAGAGAGGCTGACGAAGGGCTCGATCCCAGGACCCTGAGATCATGACCTGAGCCGAAAGCAGAGGCTTAACCCACTGAGCCACCCAGGTGCCCCTGAGATACAGTTTTCATAGACGAGAGCACACAGGTCCTAAATGCACAGCTGAGAGGTAAATCTAAATGCTTCATGGCCTTTCCCAGTCAATATCCACCCCACAGAGGAAGCCACTGGATGGGTTCCTTTCACCTCGGATTAGTTTTACCTTCCTTGAGCTTCCCATAAATAGAATCAGGCCATGTGTGCCCGTCTGTGTCTGGCTTCTGACTCTCAGCTTCTTGTCTATCAACTTCGGCCAGATTGCCTTATGGGTCTGTAGTCCGTTTTCATGGTAGCATAGCGTTTTGTTAGGGTGATGTACCACGATTTGTCCATTTCCTGGTTGATGGATGTGGGGTCATTCCCAGTTTGAGGCTGTTGTGACTTAGGCTGTTCTTGTCTGTGTCTCTCGTGGCCTTCATTTCTCTTAGTTATCAACCCTCCGCTCTTACAACATTGATCTTGCACACTGAAGGAATTGTTCAACCATTTAGCATGTTCATGAAATGCTACATCTCAAGTATTTCCACTTGGGTTTGTGAAATTCCACCCCATTTATTTTTGTGGCTCCCGAGGGGACTCAGTATTGGTAAAGAGGTTCTGGTGGGATTCAGTACCTGGGGCCATGGGAATCACTGGGCTGCACTGTCTTCTGGCCACTGGGTCTCAAACTACCTAGTGAGAAGAATCCCCTGGCGCCCTTGTTAATGGTACAAGTCCCCAAGCCCTATCCCACTTCAGCTGGATCCAACTCTCCAGGGAGGCCAGGAAGCTGCATGTGGCACAGGAGGTTAGAGAAATAACGTGTGTCCAGCAAAACCTGGATTCAGATCCCTGCTCTTGGGTTTCTGCACTGATGACTTTGGGCGAGTTACTTCTTTTTGCCCCAGGTCCTTTCTCCGAAGGGGCCATTGAAGGGAGTGATTGAGACAGGCTCTCAGCTCAGGTGGCTTGAGATGATTTACTGGATCCTATATATAGTCCCTGTTCCTCAGCGATCTCATCTGTAAAATGGGAAAAACAATAGGATCTTCCAACAGGCTGACTGTTAGGAATAGCTGAGGTAATAAGAAAAAAGCACTTTTCTGTTGAGGACTTTCTATAAGCCAGATACTAGGTTACACGTGGTATCAATAAGTGCTCTCAACAGCTTGTGACCCCATTTCCTTTATGTATTTTTTATTTTTTTTTTTTTATTTTTAAAGATTTTATTTATTTATTTGACAGAGAGAAATCACAAGTAGATAGAGAAGTAGGCAGAGAGAGAGAGGGGGAAGCAGGCTCCCTGCTGAGCAGAGAGCCCGATGCGGGACTCGATCCCAGGACCCTGAGATCATGACCTGAGCCGAAGGCAGCGGCTTAACCCACTGAGCCACCCAGGCGCCCATCCTTTATGTATTTTTTAAAAATCAAAATTAATATTAGATTGTTTAAATTAAGAAAGAAACATTCTTGGGGCACCTGGGTGGCTCGGTCAGTTCAGAATCTGATTTTAGCTCAGGTCCTGGGATGGAGCTCTGTGTCAGGCTCCTTACTCGGTGGGGAGTCTGCTTCTCCCTCCCTGCCCACCCCGCTCATGCTCTTTTTCAAATAAATAAATAAAATCTTTAAAAAAAGAAAGAAAGAAATATTATTAGGGTTAACAATTCAAAGATGTCGACAGTTAAGAGTAACAATACTCTTCCAAGCCTAGCTTCTTGTGGAAACCAGTGTTAACGTGCTGGTATATACCCCCTCACACTGTTTTATAGGAATACTGCATTTTACGACAGAGACAAATATACATGTCTATAGAGTTTCACTGTGTATTTTAGAAAAGGATTATATCTATGGTCTGCAATTTAATTTTTTTAACCTAATACTGTAGCTGTGAATTCTTCCCTGTCAACACAAACCTCTTCTAGTGGTGTTAGCCAATGCAATTAGATAAGAGAAACAATTACTGCTATAAGAATGGGTAGAGAAGAGGTCCACTGTCCCTGTTTGCAGCAGATGTCATGCTATGCTGGGAAAACCCCAGGAAATCCACGATAAAAATAAATCAGAAATGACTCTAACAAAGTAGAAGGATATAAAATTACATGCGGAAGAATTGAGACATCTTTGCAGCTCTTGCTTGCCAGCATTTAGACAACCATCCCCCTCCAGTGGGTATTTATAATTGTTTCCTTGTATGTGTGTGTGTGGCTATTACAGTATTTCATTGTACTTGTATCTTCTCTACCATCTGGTGATTTTATTCCTCTCTGACAGTTTCCTGGAAGTGGGTTTGCCACGTCAAAGGGCAGACACATTAAAATTCTTGTTAGCTGCTGCCACATCATGTCCAAAACCATGGAGCAATTCATACTCCTGCCTAAAGGGAGGGAGTCTGGTCATTCCCCACCAGATGTTATCAGTCTTCCTATTTGTTTGCCAATCTGATGGGCAGAGGCAGGTAACTTGTTTTAATTTGCATTTCAACAAGCAGTTATCAGCCTTTACAACCTTGCCAATCTGTTGGGCCAAAAAAAGGGCCTCTGGCTTTATGGACATTTCCCTGACCACGGTGATGAAACAGATGTTTGCTTCTCCGCTCTGAGTTACCTCTTCGCATCCTTTTAGAGACAACTCCTTGTGTCCTTGAATCCTGCCATCAAGGTTAGAAGGTTGGCATTATTATACTCATTTTGCAAGTAGGGAAACTGAGGCTCAGAGAGGTGAAGTCCTTGGTCAGGGACACGGAGCTGGGAGATGGCAGAACCAGCAAAATGAAAAGTTGGTCTGATTGCAAAATCCTGTGTGTAAAGCACCTGACAAGGCACCCGAAACATCCCAGCCCCCGTTGTTTCTCCAGGAAAGAATGGTTTCTCTCCATTGCCCATTCCTCCATACAAGGGATCCTGGGGACTCTGGGTGATTCAGGGAGCAGCCCTGCTCTCAGTATAGGAGGGCTGCATTTCCCAATATGGGCAGCAGGTGGCAGTGTCGGGGAAGGTTTCTCATCTTGGGGCTGGAGGCTGGAGAACGCTGCCCCCAGACCTTGCTGGGCTTGTGAAGAGTGCGGCCTCTTTGGAAGAGTGATTTGGCAGAATCTATCAAAACAGAAAGGCCCATTCCTTTGATCCAGAACTTCCACTACTAGGAATTATCCTACAGCACGTCTTACACATGCCTAGAAACATACAAAGATATTCCTTGCCCCGTTGCTCATAATAGCAAATGCTGCAAATAGCCTAAAGTTTCCCCGGTAGGAACCGATGAAATAAATGATGCGTGCACATGAAGGAGAGCTGCACCTGGAAAGCAGAACGGGATATGCTGTGATAGGATGAAATCTCACGAGAAAGGGGCAGGAAAATGTGGGTATATTGTGAGGGTTTTTGTTTGTTTCCTGTTTTGTTGCGCTATGATTGACATACAACATTGTACAAGTTTAAGGCCTACAGCATCCTCCCTTGACTTACTTGTATTGTGAAATGAGCACCAAAATAAGTTCCCCGAACCACCCAGAGTGGAAGTCTGGTGCTTCTCATACAAGAGGGAATTGGGGACAGTTGCACAGAACCCCAAGCTAAATATTCTGGGACATTCAATTTACCAGATTATTTGGGAAGGGACTGTTTTCTTTGAATATTGCTTTGGAGGGGAAAGGCGTTCTTATTTTAGAGAATCAGAGTCTAATGCAAAAATCTAATATATCTCAAAGGGAAAACACAAGACTTTAAAGATACATCCCTCTCTCAGAGCCCCTACCAGTACCAAGTGTGTTCTGTGTTTTTATATCCTCCTGATAATCCCATGAGCTAGGTTGCTTCCATTTTACAGATGGGAAAACTGAGCCTCAGAGATCCAAATTATTTGCATGAGATCATCTTTCTAGGAAGGAACAGCGCTAGGATTTCTACCTGGGTCTCCCTGGCTGTGAACTCTGTGTTGTTTATTTCACAAGCTACTAGTTCCTAATTATAGAAACAATATGTGAATATATTTTCCATGGACTAATAATTTGCTAATATTCATTAGTTTATTTAATAATATAGCTATTGTTTACTAGGCCTATGCCTGGCATCGCTCTCTGTGCTTTATAGGTTAATACATTCAATTCCTGCATAACCCTTTGCATGGGAACTAAGCTATCCCAGTTTACTTGAGTTGAGAGGTGGGGTGGATTTTTGTTATTGTTGAATCGTAGGAGTTCTTTATATATTTTGGATACTATACCCTTATCAGATCCATGATCTACAAATATTCTCCCTCCCTCTACTGATTGTGTTTTCATACTGCATTGCTTTCTAAAGTCATCCTTAAAAGCTGTGTTGACAGTGATATTCAAGGTTTGTAGTGTACGTGTCAGACCTCAAAGAATGCCAGTCATTTCCAAATCTGTGTTATATTTCTCTGCTTTCTTTAGCTTTTTCATCACTGAGCATCAACTAGGATCACTTAACACTTCCTATACCCTCCATTCACCTGCTGAAACCCTCTGCGTGCCTGGGTCCCACCCCCTGAGGTTCTGGCAAGATTGTTCTGTGGTGGGACCTGGGCATCCAGAGATTTCAAAGCTCTGGGGTGATTCTCCAGGGCCCCCAACGTTACGAAACACAGAGAGATAATGTAGTTGGTGAACAGTTGGGCTCATTGCTTTAAATTGAGAAGTATATCACCTGAAAGGTGAGAAGTGTATCACTTATAAGGTGTATCTCCTGAAAGGGTCTAGAGGTTCAAGAACAGCCTATGGGGCAGAGTATTTGAAAATGTAACTAAGATGCTTTAAATATGTGCATAGTTTAATATAAGTTGAGCCTACATTTTCCACCCTTTCAAATACCCTGTAACATGCAACCCAGTTTAGAACCATTGGGTAGATGGGTCTTCCTGAGACACTGCTTTGTGGTTCCAAACAGCTGTGAGAAATTCCTAGGGCCTGGGAATCCTGTAATAATCCAAAGCAACATCCTCTTTTCCAAAGGGTGATTTCGGAAGAACCCAGTCTTTCATTTGCATACACACGTGTAAATACAGCATCGTCTTGTAGCGTTAACACAGCATATGCGTAATAAGCACCCGGCTTCACACCTTTGGCAGTCTGCCCTTGTGGACCCATCTGGATCTGTACATGGTTTCCACCACCACCATGGCCCTCCAGAGCGTGACCCACCCGTGTTTGTTTCATGGTCACTGTCAACTGGCGATCCGCAGGCCAAAGCTGACCTTCCGAGATGCTTTTGTGGCCTGCGGCGTGATGCACAGTTCTTGCTCAGACAGTAACCTGAAAAAATGGGGAGATTCCATATGAACATCTGGAGTTTTATCATCTTCTGAAAACTTAGGCTCCCTGGCCATGCGGGGCCGGGTTTCTCCGTCAGGCCGGTGAGGCCGGGAAGAGGCGCCCCGCCTCTCCTGTTCCCCACGGCCCCTTCTTGGCCCTCCTCTCTCGTTTATGTGTCTTCCCGGCCTTCCCTGGAGGTAGTTGAGTGTGAGACCCCAAACCCGTCTGTCCCCACCTGATGGCACTTAGATTATCCCAGTGTCTCCTGAGTGCCGCCATGCTGAGTCTGCTCATAGGGTCCCCCCATGAGCACAGGCTGGCGTTGCTCTGGGGTTGGAGCCTGGGAAGGGAGAATGCTGCCTGTGTTCCGTGTTCCTTCCCCTGCGGCGTAAGAAGCACCATTCACCTAAGGCATACTGATGGGGCGCCGACTGCGGGCCGGGTGCTAGAGACACAGAGACGAGTGGTACCGACCAAGCCCTTCACTCCTGCCCACCGGGGCCGGAGAGACAGGGAATAACAGCTCAGCATTTCAAGGCCTTCCCTGGCGCCTCTTTCCGCATCCCCGAGAAGTGACACCCAGCAGACCCTTGGCCTCATGGGATATCGGGCTGGGTGGCCCTGGGCTGGGCTGGAGGGAGATCCGTAACCTCCAGCCTGTGTGCTCTGGCCCCGTAGGGGACAAGGACCACGCGTGCCGAGTCAAAGGTCGCCTGTGGAAGCTGCTGTCCCCAGCCAGGCTGGCCACACGGGCCCAGCGGAGCAGCTGGCTGGAGAGTTACCTGCAGCTCCTGGAGGAGACCGGCGCGTCCGAGGACATGCAGGCCCGGGCCATGGTGCTACAGCTCTGGGCCACGCAGGTGGGTGTGGGCGTGCGAGCGGGGCCGCGCAGGTGTGGCTGTGTCTGTGAGCATCTGTGTGTGCTATCAGGCACACGTGTGCATGTGTGTACAAGTGTGCATTTGTGAACGTTTGTCCACGTGAGTGTGGGCGTGGGTGTGTGACCACAGACCCAGCCATCAGTTCCCTGACTTTCCAGACTGCCAGACCGTTAGCACCAACAGGATGGGTCATTCAGTGTTCAGTTTTGGTTTTAGTTTGGTCAAACTGGGAGAAAAGCTGTGCGACGAGTTTAATAAACACTTACATACACTTCACCTTGATTTCCCCATTTTGAACATTATCGCGTGTGTTCTCTCTCTTCCCCTCTCGTCTCCTTCTCCCCATCCCCCCCCCCCCCTGGTCCTACTGTGATTATTTTACTGAACCATTTGCAAATAAGTTGCAGACATCATGGCTCTTACCCCTCATTACTTGAGCACACATTCCTGGGAGCAAGAATTTTTCCTTCCAGAACCCAGTACAATGATCACATTCAGGACAATTAACCCAGATTCGGGGTCGTTAGTTAATAGTCGGTCCCTCTTCCAGTTTTGCTAGTTGTGCCAGTAATGTCCTTCATGGCTCATCTTGGTCCTATGGCCAGTGCGGGATCACAGGGTACATTTAGTCATTCTGTCTTTTGAGTTTTCTTCAGTATGGAACAGTTCCTGTGCCTTTCATTGTTTTTCATAACCTTGACATTTTTGGAGTATGCAGAACAGTCATTTTGAAGAATTATGTAAAATTTCCTTTGAGTACTTCCCATAGGCCTCAAAGACCTGCTTCTGTTGCTTATGTTTTTGCTGGCTGTGGGGGTGGGGCAGACAGTCAAGGAAACGCATATATAGGGTGATTTTAGATGTGGATATGCGGGGTGTAAATGGAGTCATGACTAGAGATCCTGCGGTCTCCTGTAGCCAAGGGGGTGGGTGAGGACTCTCTGAATGAGGAGATGTCTGGCTAGTAAGAAAGAGCTAAAGTTGGGAGCTTGGGAGGGAGGTGGGAGTAGAGCTCTCCCGGGGGCGGGGGGGACCACAAGTGCAAAGGCCCTGAGGTTGTCTCATACCCAGTGTTTGAGCAACAGCAAGGAGTTGAGTGTGGCTGAAGCAGAGCAGGAAGGGGTTGTGCTGGGAGTGAGGGAGGAGATCATGGAGGGCGTATGGGTCCCACTAAGTAAGGACTTGGAATATTTCTCTGGGTGAGATTGGGAGTCCGGGGAGTGTTCTAAGCAGAGGAGGGACAGGATCTGAGAGCAAAGGCAAAAGCAGGGACACCAATAAGGAGACAATGGTGGTAAGACTAGGGGGTGGCCATGGAGGTGATGAGGATTCTGGAAACAGAAGACAGCGCCAACGGATGTGGTAAAGGACCAGATACTGGGGAGAGAGTGGGGATCAGGATGCTGCCTCTCGAGGCCTGGCTCCTGCCCTCTCCTGGACCCCAGAGTCCCGCTCTTTCTCTCGGCCCCTCCTCACAGGGACAGCTGCACAGACTGATGTTTCCGGGTAATTCCCTTCCCATCGACTTGCAGCTTATTTTTAGTTTTCTTTCAGAGCCATTAACTGTCCTTGCAGGCAAAGGCTGGCGAGGGGCAAGGGCTGGGTTTAATCAGCAGTTGGGGCCCCATTAGTGCTTAATAACATATTGATGGGCAGAGACTTGGAGTTCCAAAGTGCCCCCGGCATCCCTTGCCGAATGACCTCTGTCAGCAGAACTGGACACTGGCTTGGGGGCTTGAGTGGCAGAAAGTCTGGGGAAGAGCCTTTGATGGGGCCAGGAGAACTGAGCAGGACTTGGGGACAGGACATACTCTGACTCGGAGCCATTGGCAGCGTGCAGAATCCAAGCAGGTGGGAAGACACTTCAAGAGCCTGAGTCTTGACAAGAGGGCCAAGATGCTGAGTAGCCCAGCGGTTTCAGGCACAGGCTCTGTGAGCACCCTGCCTGGATTCGAATCCTGACTTTGCCACTCCCTGGCAAACCAGTCACTTAAAGTTGGTGCCTCAATTTATTCAACTGTAAAACAAAAACGGCAGTCCCTTCCTCAAGGTTCTGTGGTGAGGAGGAGAGGAAGGAATGATGCAAAGCCTGGAACTGTGCTTGGAGATAGCTAGAGCTCAGGAGACACATTCAACAGATACTTAGTGAGGGCCCGCTATGTGCCAGTGGGAAAATTCTAGAAGCTGGGCATAGAGCAGTGAGCAGACACCAGAGATCCCTGCTCTTATGGAGCCGATATTCTGGGGGGGGAGAACAACTGATAAACAAGTAAGCATATTAAAATACAGTCAAGTTCTGCAGAGAAACGATAAAGCAGGGGAGGGACTAGCAGAGGGGAGTGAAGGGAGGCTGCTTTATATAGGGTGGGCAAGGAAGGCCTCACCAGGAAGATGACATCTGAGCAGAAACTCAAAGGGAGGGAGCTGAGGGAGCCATATAGATACATAGGATGAGGGTATCTGAGCTGGGGACACAGCGAGTGCAAAGGCCCTGAGGCAGGGATGAAGATGATGAAAGAGATAGCAGGTGCCAGACCAGGCAGGGCCCTGCTTTAACTCTAAGAAAGGAATTCTTAGAGGGCTTGGAAGAGGAGCAACATGGCCTGCCATCTGCTTTGGGGAGATCATTCTGGCTACATTCCTAAGAATTGGCTGTAGTGGAGAAGGGGAAGCAGAGAGACTAGAGATAAGGCCACTGCAGTATCCAGACAAGAGACGATGATGCTGGACCAGGGTAGGCCCAGAGGACGAGTACATGCATTCTGGACTCCCTTCCAGGTGGAGCCAAGAGGATTTGCTGTTGGACGGGACATTGAGAGGGGGCATCAGTGAGGTCTGATTAACAGGTAGGATGAAGATGCTGTGAACAGATGAGCAAGATTGGAAAGGGGCAAGTCTGGGGGTAGAAAATTCAGAAGATTGATTTTGGGTGTGCTGAGCTTGAAACGGAGAACTGAGCGGGCAGTAGGGAGGTATACCTCGAGTGAAGAAGAATCTGGAGTTCAGGGTTAAGGTCCAGGAGGGAGATGTGCATTTGGGAGTTGGCAGTGTAGGGGTGACTGGAGACAGTGGGGGCTTGGGTGGATGGAGGCCAGGCCCGGGGCCTCTCCAGCTGTGGGGGTCAGGAAGATGGGGGGGGAGCGCACACAGGAGGCCGAGGAGGAGAGGCCAGGGGTCTGGGAGGGGAGCCAGGAGGGAGGCCACCCAGAGACCAGGTGCAGAAAGAGGCAGAACGGTATAACTAAGATTCCTGGTGTCTGATCGGAGTGAAGTCAGGAGGAATAATAGAGGGGTCAGGGAAGCTTCCAGCATCCAGGGCCTTAAAGGGCCACCCGCTGGGCTGAGATCCAAGGTCCAGGACAGGGAAGGGCTGGCTCTAAGGGGACCGGGTGGGCAGAGAGAGGAGTTCATGAAGGTCTGCCCACCAGGCCCACGGCAGTCTGGGCTCCCCTCTCAGCTCTGAGCCTTTGGGCAACAGGCAACCCTAAAAAAATATTTCTTAATCATAAAAAATGAAGAGAAATCGTCTATGATCTCCCATCCTTCAGCTCTGCCTTCTTCTGCGGCAGCTCCAACCCCAGATGGGCTTCCGAGCTGTGGCAACAAAGGTCCCCGTGGCTCCTGGCTGTTGGGCAGCCCCTGCGGAGGAGGGCCTCTCCTTCCCTGGGATTCCTGCAGAAATCCCAAGTGTGGTGCTCACTGGCCCAGCCGTGGTCACACGTCCTCTCTGAGGGCATCGCTCCCAGTGGCCCAGCCCAGGTCCCATGGCCACAGCTGAGGTCTAGGGAGGTGGGTCAGCCTCAGATGACCAAAGTGAAGTAGAGGTAGTTCTTTGAAGGAAAGTGGGGCTGTTACCCACAGGCAAGGGGGGAATGCCGGGCAGGCAGGGCTGCAGGTGTCCCCACTGGGACTGACTGATGAGGTGGCCACAAAGTGGCACTCGGGAGTCTCTGGGAGCTGCGCTCCGCACACTTTGAGCGCCCCCTGGAGGCCAGCTACCGCCATTCACAGAAAAAGTAGAGCCCAGGACAGGTGCTCCTGGGTGAATGGACTTTGGCTGCAGGGGTAAGGGATGAGACCAGATGGACATGTCCTCTTGGGGAAACTGAGGCAAGGCCCTATAGGAGACTCAGCTTCCAGGATAGTGAATTCAAGATCTCTTGTAGCAGTGTGACCACACGCACCCATGCACATTCACACGTCTGTGCAGTGGGCAGAAGGCAGCCTTTGCCGCCTCCCTAACTTGCCACAGCTTCTTCCTGAAAGCAGAGATCACTGAGCAGCCTCCTGTGCCCCACCTACTTCGTAATCAATCAGCGGGGGCCCCCACCAGACTGTCTGGGCGAGATAAAATGGCCTTTGCACTGAGTTAACCCAAGGCTGAATTATTTATCACCTACCCTCCCCTGGCTATTTAAGTGATGGACAGCAAGTGACCTTGCCTGTGTCTGCTGGACCTGAGTTCCCCCTTGCTCTCGAACAGAGTGGGGGAGGGTGCATTTGGGAGTTGGCAGTGTAGGGGTGACTGGAGACAGTGGGGGCTTGAGCCCCTAGTCTGTGCCCGGTGTGTGGAAGTTGCTTGTATCTGGTCTTAGGCCCCTTGTGGACACCCCAGGAGTGAGCATGTTATCCCCTTTTTACCGAGAGGGAGGGTTTTTTGTTTTGTTTTTAAGATTTATTTATTCAGGGGCGCCTGGGTGGCTCAGTGGGTTAAGCCACTGCCTTCAGCTCAGGTCATGATCACAGGGTCCTGGGATCGAGTCCCGCATCGGGCTCTCTGCTCAGCAGGGAGCCTGCTTCCTCCTCTCTCTCTGCCTGCCTCTCTGCCTACTTGTGATCTCTGTCTTTCAAATAAATAAATAAAATCTTTAAAAAAAAAAAAGATTTATTTATTCATTTATTTTAGAGAGAGATGAGAGGGGAGGTACAGAGAGAGAGAGAGAGGTTTTTTAAAGATTTTATTTATTTATTTGACAGACAGAGATCACAAATAGGCAGAGAGGCAGGCAGAGAGAGAGGGGGAAGCAGGCTCCCCGCTAAGCAGAGAGCCTGATGCAGGGCTCGATCCCAGGACCCTGCAATCCTGACCTGAGCTGAAGGCAAAGGCTTAACCCACTGAGCCACCCAGCACCCTGGGAGACAGTCTTAAGCAGACACTGAGTGAAGAGCTCGACGTGGGACTCGATCTAATGACCCTGGGGTCATGACCTGAGCCAAAATCAAGAGTTGGATGCTTAGCCAACTGCACCACCCAGGCGCCCCTCAAGGAGGTTCTGAGACCCAGAGAGGGAAGAGACTCACCCAGAATCACAGAAAGGGGGGAGTTGGGATTTGAACCCAGCTCTGGCTGGTCCAGCCCAGAGTTCTGCCAGCCCACCTCCCGGGCTGCTGTGGGACATAGACATTTATTTAACAGATGCCATTGAGTCCCCTACTACGTGCTGGGCCACAAGCAGAGACTAGGGAGTGCGTAGTTTTCCCGTCCATGGAAAAGGGTGGAAATGGTCCCTGCTTGAAGGGAGGACTGAGTGAGGAAACGTGGTACCTCCTTGTTATGGAATTCACAGCTAAAGAAGAAAAGCAGAGTTTGTGTCCCCATTGTCGATGCTCTGGCGCTCTTGTTTGCTACCTTGCTCTGAATGTTTTCTTCTGTGATGGAGATCACCCAGTTTAAAATCCACATTTTTTTTTAAGATTTTTATTTATTTATTTGACAGGTAGAGATCACAAGTAGGTGGAGAGGCAGGCAGAGACAGAGAGGAGGAAGCAGGCTCCCCGCTGAGCAGAGAGCCCAATGGGGGGCTCGATCCCAGGACTCTGGGATCATAACCCGAGCAAAGGCAGAGAGGCAGGCAGAGAGAGAGGGGGAAGCAGGCTCCCCGCTAAGCAGAGAGCCCACTTTTAACCCACTGAACCCACTTTTAACCCAGCTTTAACCCACTGAGTCACCCAGGTTCCCCTAAAATCCACATTTTTTTTTTAAGATTTTATTTATTTATTTGACAGAAAGAGATCACAAGTAGGCAGAGAGAGGAGGAAGCAGGCTCCCCACTGAGCAGAGAGCCCGATGCGGGACTCAATCCCAGGACCCTGAGATCATGACCTGAGCTGAAGGCAGCGGCTTAACCCACTGAGCCACCCAGGCGCCCCAAATCCACATTTTTAATGTTACTTAATATGGCCTCATGGGCCTTCCTCCCGGTCATTGCAGATCACTATAAAAACACTCATTTTTATTTTGCTTAAAAGTACCGTATCCAGGGGCACCTGGGCGACTCAGGTAGTGAAGTGTCATCCGGCTCTTGATTCCAGCTCAGGTCATGATCTCAGGATCGTGAGACTGAGCGCCATGGCGGTTCCGTGCTCAGCGGGGAGTCTGCTTGAGATTCTCTCTGGCCCTCTGCCCCTCCCTCCTCTCTTTCTCTAAAAATAAATAATTTTTTTTTTTTTTTTTGGTTTAAAAAAGTACTGCATCCATTCAAAAAAAATCAAACAGTTTAAAAAGACAGATGCGGTGGAAATCAGTACCTGCCCCCCATCCTTCCCGCTTCTGTCCCAGAGGCTCCTTGAAGAGCTGGTCTATGAAGAGCTGTTCTTCATATGATCCCTCATGAAACGTACCCACAAGTGGGAGCACGGGGAAGCCGCCGTCCCCATCACGCTTCCGTGCGCCTCAGCTACGGTCCCATCCGTACACACACCGATGCAAAGCCAGCTGCCCTTTAACGACGTCCTGTATCAGCATCGGGAGGACCGATCATCCTCTATCTCATCCATCTATGGATAGACATCGAGATCGCTTCCACTCTTTTGTTGTTACGTCAGCACTGTGATCAGTATCCTCGTGCAAATGTCCTTTTGTCTGCGTGCGATTATGCGTGTAATAGAGCCACCGGGGAAACATGGTGTGTAATGACTGTTAACGTTATCGAGATGGGATGGTGGACAAACTCGTCCCCCCACAACCGAGGTGAACTGCTGTTCCACCCATGCCTGGAGCTCGTTTCAGGGAACCCCACACACATCGTAGCCACAAGCTAAATACCTGAATATTAAAACATTCAGCTAAGGCTGAAGTCTTGGAGCAAGAAATTTTATCCATTTTCCTGATTATTAAACTATTGGGAATTTTTATGTTCAAGAAATGACGGGCTCTCGCGGTCCCCTTGATGGCGGCTTCCTTGCTTCATACGCAACACTCAGATATTTGAAAGTAGATGTCCGGATGTCACGTCACTTGGCTGTTGTGTACCAGCCAGTCACAAAAACCCAGTGGCGTACACCACTGAGCACTTACTTAGCTCCGGTGTCTGTGGGTCGGCTGGGAGTCAGCTGCTCTCCACTAGGCTCAGCTGGACTGCCAGCGCTGCCCCGTGAGTCCCGCGTCCTCCGTGCGGGACCAGCAAGCCAGCCGGGCAGGTGGAAACACACAAGGTTTCTCAAGACCTAGACTTCCTGTGGTGCTGTCAGTTCTGCTTCATTCTTTTGGCCAAAGCGAGTCACTGATTCATGGTGACTGGGAGGAAGTGCCAAGTCCCCTGCGAGGGGCGTGCATACAGGGAAGGGCAGAGTATTGTGGCTGAGGATGCCGTTATCCTCAGATGTTAACCACAATCTTCGGGGATACGCCTGGTTCCTACTTCTGACACTGCTTCACCGATTAGCTATGAAGATTACCTGTGTGAGCTCAGATCAATGAGTTTGCTCAAGGTCAAGGATGCCAGGAATAGCCCTGAGGTCGACATTGGGCTACACCAAAGCCCCAGAGCATATTTGGGCCATGGCCTGAGCCAAAGATAAACATGAGTCATGCCTAGATGTTTGGCAGGCGTGGGAACCTCCATGCCTTGGCCTGGGCTGTGTTTGTGGCACAGACCAGTCAGCTCTCACTCCACGCTGGTGTTGGGGGTGTAATGGGCTCCTTCTCATTGCAGGGGAATATGGGTCCTGCTGCCTTCTGGCTTCTGCTCTTCCTCCTCAAGAATTCCGAGGCCCTGGCGGCTGTTCGTGGAGAGCTCGAGCAGCTCCTCTCCAGAGCAGAGCAGCCCATTTCGCAGATGACTACCCTCCCCCAGAAGGTTTTGGACAGCATGCCTGTGCTTGGTGAGAGAAGCAAACCCTCCAAATTAGCCCCAAAGACTCGGTCATTGTGGGCATGCTAAGCCCTTCCCAGCACGGACTCCCACTGTCCGGAGTCCACTGGCGTCCTCTGACCTAGGGTCCCCCTAGACCTCCTATCTTCTTACACCTGGCATCTCTGTGCTCCTCTCTCAGCTGCCCGGGACTCGTGGACCCAGTCAGTCTGTAGTTGCTATTGGCCGAAAACCTCACTTAAACTGGCTGAAGCAGAGGAAGGACTTTTTTTGAGGGCGTTAACTAGAAAGTTCAGAAGATAGCTAGCTTCAGGCACAGGTGGATCCAGGCGCTTTAACAGAGCTCAGTACTCCCTCTTAGCCCTGCTCTGCCAGGTTGGCTCCAGTCTCGGGCCTGCAGAGGGTGGGAGGGTACACTTCTCTGCAACAATGGTACCCAAAGTCCCAAGAATTTGTCTTTGAATTATATGTCCACCTGAACCAAGTCCAACCCAATTTTTTAAAAATTTGGGTTGCTTGGATTGGCCAATTACACACAGCCCTTGGAATTGGGAATAAAGTCAATAGCCCAACCTCTGAGACCTGGAGAGGGCATGGTCCCCAGAAGAAAACCAGGGAACTATGTCCAGATGGGGACTGTAAGCTGGGCAGACAGAAACAACCAATATCGATGGCCTTGCTCTCCCCTAGTCTGCTCTGGTATCTCCCTGGCTCCCCTGGTCCCTCACAGATTCTCCTAGAGTCAGACCCAAACCCTCACATCCCTCTGAAGACCACAGTAATCATATCTCATAACTTGGCCTTTTGTGGCCTCACTGTGTGATGGTGGGCAAGTTACACACCCTCTCTGAGCCTGCCCACCTTCCTCTGTAAAATGAGGGCCAAGGGTGGCATGTGAGTGTGTGAGGGGACAGCTGCTGACCCTTCCTGGTACTTGCCTGTGCAGATAGTGTGCTGAGTGAGAGCCTCAGGCTCACCGCCGCGCCCTTCATCACCCGGGAGGTTGTGGTGGACCTGGCCCTGCCCATGGCAGATGGGCGGGAATTCAGCCTGCGACGTGGAGACCGCCTCCTCCTCTTTCCCTTCCTGAGCCCCCAGAAAGACCCGGAAATCTACACAGACCCAGAGGTAAATTACATACTCGAGACCGCGGGGGGGAAATCAGTGGCTTTGGGACCAGTCAGATCTGAGTGGCAGCCCACTTCTGCTCTTTGCTGTGTGACCATGCCCAGATTACGTCACCTCTCTGTGTCTCTGTTTTCTCATCTGTGAAATGGACCTCATAATAGCACCTGCCTCACAGGGTTGTCAGGACGATTAAATGAGAACATGTAAGAAAGGCCTTCCCAGTACCTGGCACACGTAGAGTGCTCTGTAAGCGCTAGCTGAGCAATTTTCCTTTGTTTGGAACGTTATAGTGTCCGCTTCTCAACACTTTTCTCTCTCCCTGGACTTTGAGATGGGTCAAATTTTCATAATTTCTAACAGATTTGGGTGCTTACTGTGTGCCAGGCCCTGTGCTGTGTCTCCGTCCACCAACTCACCCTCCCATCCCCCACCCACCTATTCAGGCATCCACTCACCCATCTGTCCATCTGTCCACCCCCCCGCCCATCCATCAACTGGCCCGTCCGTCTCTCTGTCCACTGATCCCTTTCCTCCACCCTCCTTTCATTCACGACCTCCTCCGTGCCAAGTCCTGTGCTCAGATACAATCTCCCCTCACCATTCTACAATGTCACCAAAGGAAATTGCCATCCTCTTTTTTAAAAATAAATTTTTAAAATAACCTCTGTGCCCCTACACGAGGCTTGAACTCGTGACCCTGAGATCAAGAGCTGCCTGCTCCCCTGACAGAGCCCGCCTGGCGCCTCTAAAAATCATTTTAATCTTTAAATTTTAAACTGCCTAAGCCATATATGCTTATGAAGTAGAAATATACAGGCACATATGTTTAACAGTAAAAATTTTCCTTTATTCGTTTTACTTTCCAGTTCCGCAGAGTTCCCTAACAACGGTTTGGAGTGCAGCCTTTAAGTTATTTTTATGTCTTTGCAGACATACACACACACACACTCACGCACATAGGAACAGATAGGTGTGTGGACAGGATCACACAACACGCGCTCTTCCGAAACTTCAGCAACTGGTCTAAAAATTTCTGTGCGCACACACAGACCAAGCTCAGCCTCCTAAACGGCTACCGTAATTACTTTAACCAGTCCACTATCGATTGACCTTTACCATGTTTTCAGTCTACTCCTCTTATAAACAACACTTTGAGGAACATCCTGACACAGTTTTCTTCAGGGACACATGCTGTGGGGGCGGAGTCAGAAAATGGACCTCCTTCCTCTTCCAGGTATTTAAATATAACCGATTCCTGAGCTCTGATGGGTCAGAGAAGAAAGACTTTTACAAGGACGGGAAGCGGCTGAAAAATTACAGCATGCCGTGGGGAGCTGGGCACAACCAGTGCCTAGGGAAGGCTTACGCCATTAACAGCATCAAACAGTGAGTGTGGGGGCGGGGAGGGGGAGCGGGCCTGATGGGGGAGGTTCCTGCCCCAGCTCACTGGCCCACGCCCTCCTCTTTTGAGATCGTGGCTTCTCAGCCAGGAAAATGGGCAGAGGCTCCAGAGGGCCTGTGAGCCATCTCCTGCCCACAGATCTGTTTATTTGTGTGCTCGAAATGCCTGCTAACCTTGAAGAATCAGAAGATCTCACATAAAAAGCCAGATTTCTGGTCTCTTTTGAAATAATCAGATCTGGCAGTGAGCTCTTCCCTCCGAACGTGGTGTCCGAATACTAAACACGGGACGTTCTGTGCAGCTGACCGCTGCCGTCTGTCTGCAGCTGCCCTGCACGTTCAGACCCCCTCGGCAGAAACTGGCCAAACGGCATTGTTCCCTCTTGGTTATTTTAATGCCTGTGGACCCGAGTGCCTTATAAATTCTCTTCCCTGGATCCCAAGAGCCTTGGCCCCTAGGCCACAAACAGATCAGGCCAGGGTTAGGACATCTGCCCTGTCTTGTGCCGCCCCCTGTGTGGCCGTAAGCTGGGTAACCTGATGTGTCTGGGTCCTCAACTGTCCAGCTGGGGCTACTGATCATACTATACCCCAGGGGTGTCAGAACAAAGGAATTGGGTCTTGCGAAGTACTTAACCCACTGCCTGGCTCCTTGTAGGTATCTAATAAGGACTAGTTATTACTGTAATTACCAATATGCCGGCATTGTGCCAAGGGAATGGGCACGTTACATTAACCTATTGGTCTCCGTTTTCTCAGCAGTGAAATGGAGCTCCTAGTATAGCCCGTTCTGCCATGATGCTGCAGGTTACATCCCTAAAATTCATGGCCATGTGAAACCACACAATAAAATCCACAAGCATTTGTGGGGGAAATGAGGCTGGGACCCGACAGACAAAAAAACCTCCTAAGTGCCATGTGCAAGTTAAGAACCCAGAGGGGAGTTTCAGGGCTGAGAAATACGTAAGTGCTGCCATAAGTTTGACCTTGAAAACCACCGGAAGCTTGGTGGAAGCGGGTGGTGGGCGGGTTGCAGCTGTGCCGTGAAGCGTGCATGGAGGGTCCCCTGAAATCCGACACCCAGTGTCAGTGGGGGGCACACCAGCCGCCCCAGGAGCCGAGCTCTCTGAGGGAGTTCAGGTGTGTGCGTGCGTGGGTACGCGGATGCCCGCTCAGTGGGTCCAGCTGGGTGTGGCTTTGCATTGTCCACCGTGCTTCTCGCACACGAAACACATGAGCAAATAGGAAATTTGCCTGAAGCCTCCTTGGGGCCCCAGTACATCCATCACGTGAAACAGACCCACGTGTTCAAAAGTGTTGTAACAGAACTGACTGCAGGTCCTAGTTCATAAAGTTTTTGGACAGATAAAAAGAGACCTGGGATGCTAAATGCTTAGCCCAGCGCCTGGCACCTAGCATTTCAACAAATCAGTCAATTTGTTATTTGCTCTCCCCTCACTGTCGTGCAACACTGCTCAGTAGGGGTTCGTCCAATACTGACTCCGGAGGTCAGATCACCTGCATCTGTGACGGTGCCCCTGGGTGAGGGGAGGTGCCGGGATCCCCATCCAGCTGCGGGTACAGAACTCCCCACCCTGTCTAAACTCACTCTCCAGCATCCTATAGCTTCAGAGCTGGGACAGATCCATCCCACCTCTTTAACTTCCTTTGACCAGGTGGGGAAACTGAGGCCCAGAGTGGGAAGGAAACTTGATGAGGGTCAAGAGGCAGAGCCACGTTTGCCTAGCTCTGCTGTCGAGAGCGTGGACTTCGCTCTACCGTCAGAGCAGACAGTAAGGGTTCCAGGAGCTGGGTGGGGCTCCGGGGGTGAGGAGGACTCTGGTCTGCAGGAGTCCAAAAGGGTCACTTAGTCGGGAGGACTCATCGGGTGATGCTGCTATAACAAACGACCCCCAGACCCCTGTGGCCTGCGACAAGGGGTTTAGTTCCCGCTCACTAAGTGGATTATGGGTGTGAGAGCCCCTGCCCTCCACACAGATTCAGGGACCAAGCTCTCTCCATCTCCCTACTCCACCGCCCCAACTCAAGGTACATGAAGCCATCAGGCAGAGAGCACACCAGGAGTCTTGTGCTCACCACACTGTCTTTGGTGTGGAGTCAACCCTTGTCACTTCTGCTCCCAGCCCCGGGGGCAGAACTGGTGGGTAGGCCTCCTAGCCACAGGGTCAGGTGGACGGAGAGGGGCTCGTGCACTCCAGCTGGGCAGGAACCACGTGGCCTCAGACTCAGGAGGAAACCATTGGCTTCCTGCCCTATTCCAGAGATGCCCCCCTCGTCTCCCAATCCTGCACACCTTCAACACCATCTCTCTGCAGATTCGTGTTCCTCGTGCTGGTGCACTTTGACCTGGAGCTGATCAACCCCGACGTGGAGATCCCTGAATTTGATCTCAGCAGGTACGGCTTCGGGCTGATGCAGCCGGAACACGACGTGCCTGTCCGCTACCGCATTCGGCCGTGAGCTCCAGGAGCAGACGGGGCTCCGCACATATGCCTCCACCCAGCCTGCCCCCCATCACCCAACTTCCTGTGTCTACGTTCGCCCTGGGTGCAGGAGCTTTGACCACCCAACGGGGCCAGCACTTTCCTGATTTTTCCCTAGAAGGCTGTGTCCGGGGAGGGGAATGAAGGCATGCTGAGAGGAGGGGGTTGGAAAAGGACACCAAAAGCTCTATGAATTGTCTGCAGCTATGACTGAGTTCCACATGAGGCTCTGCTCCCAGCTCACCTTGCGCCCCCCCCCCCCCGCCATTGTAGGATAGCCACAGAAGCTGGGGCAGGCAGGGCAGAAGCGGAAGTTCTGCCGTGTCCCAGCTCCCCGATAGGGCCAAGTCCTTGACAGTGCTGTGGTCCAGGCCTTAGCCAGTCAAAGCAGATCCTGACTTTAAAAGGGCCCATCAGGGCCTTACGGTGTATCTATTGAAATAAGCTGTGTCCCCAAATTCTTATTAAACTAGCCAACACCAGAGGAGTCCCTTAGAATATGCCTTCCCTAGGCGCCCCACTCACTAGACACATCCCTCATCTCCAATCACAGTGACGCTTGAGAAAAGTCAGGAAGGTTTTCCCAAAGGTCAAGGTACAGATCATGAGCCCCCTGCAAAGGCCGGGCTCTGAGGAGTAGAGTTCTCTGTTCTAGACATAAAGCCTCCAGATGGGAGAGCTTTCCCAGGGTCGAGACTCAAGTAAGGAATAAGGAAAACTGTCCCAACAGGGTGGTCCTGATGGAAGGAACCAGCCAGGGCTCCTGGGAATGGTTAAGCAAAAAAAAAAAAAAAAAAAAAAAAAAAAAAGAGGTGTTGGTTTTCTACGTTCTAGCTTGGGAGCTCCAGGCGCGGCGTATGGTCCATTGGCAGATCTGTTTTATCTGGCCTACGCTTATGAAAAAAATACATGAGTTGTTACCATGTCATCTGGGGGGAGAGTTCATTTAAAATGCCCAGCTTCTCTTGAAAACTTGGAAGAGCGGGCTGCGCTGGCCCCATATTCCCAAGGGCAGCTGTTAGCCGGGCTGCGCAACAGCCCACACCCTTACCCAGGCCATGGGCATTCTGGCTCACGAGGGTTTCCACGTGGTGGAAATTTTTTTCTGCTTCATTCACAGTCTCTCGTGGCCCTTGAAGGCATTCCTGTTTGAGAGCCCTGTTCTGATTCTTAGAAGTGATATTGGAGGAGGTGGTAGGAATCCACTCCTTGGTCCTCAGGCCAGTGACCCTCCCTATCCTGGCTGCGCCACCCTTTGAGCAGACAGATTAAGGATGAAAACTTGCCTTTGCCTCCGCTTTAGAGAAAAACAGGTCAAAGAGAAAAACTGCCTGGAAACATTTATTCTGATGTTAAATATTATAATGAACGTTAGGTCCTGTTTACAGAGGACTCTCTATAGGCCCGTGACAGGCACAGTAGATGCAGTATTTCTCCTTCTTGCAGCATCTCTGTGAAGAGAGGACGATTAGACCTTCTTGAGAGACGAGGAAATGGGCTCAGAGAAGTGATGTGACTTGGTAGGATTTGGCAGAATTATTGTCCCAGCAGCATGCGGTAGATGGGCAGCTCTGCGTTCCTTGGGCTCAAGGCGGGTGGTGGAGGGCCAGTTCCGATTCGCACCGGAGAGCTGACAGAGCCAGAGGCACCCCTGGCTGGCAGCGTCTCCCGAGACACAGACATGCATATGCACGCGTAGCTCGGCCCCTGTAGCTCTAGCTGGAGGGAGGAGAGGACGGGAGATCTCAGAACGGTCCAGGGGCCAGTCTCTGCTCGGAGCCGCGCCAGGGCTTGGGGGCTTCCCTGGCCCTCAGCCTCCAGGCACCTCCAGGATTCCCAGACAGACGCTGTGATTGGCAGGAGGCAGGATATCCCCAGGGAAACCCATCTTCACGCCTGGGTGACCCCCACTGCCGCCTGCTTCTTAACTCTGCAGGAAATCAGGGTTGGCAGCCTTCCGTGGGAGGACAGAGCCGGTTTCCATGGCAACCGTAGCTGCCGCCTCCTGGCTTGGAAGGGAAGGAAAAGGCTGGCAGAAATAGATGCAGGAAGGTCTCTTGGTGCGGGGCTGTACCCTGGTGCGCTGGGGGAAAGCCCTTATGACTGCCCCCACCGCCAAGTCCCGGCTGCC
The DNA here is from genome assembly GCF_030435805.1 of Mustela lutreola. Lineage (NCBI taxonomy): Eukaryota > Metazoa > Chordata > Mammalia > Carnivora > Mustelidae > Mustela > Mustela lutreola. The sequence continues at coordinate 11,485,758 of NC_081298.1, forward strand.
CTATCACGGGGACTAGGTTCTCACCCACATTCCCAAAAAGGCCAATTCCTTTTAAAGGTGGTGCCTCCTTGGAGCCACAGACATTAGGAAGAGATGGTTCTCCCACCAGGCGGCCCCAGCTGGTACCAGAGATACTGAAGCAGAGCTTGGGAGCCGATGCTTTAAGCCCTGCCTTGTTTTAATCCTTTTTCCTTTTTTCTTCCCTCCACCCACCCTTCTTTTCAAGAAAAAAAAACATCAATATAAGATATAGAGTAAAGAGGGGAGGATGCATGTGTTAGCTCCTTGCTGCAGGATAGTTAGGAAGGTACCGGGACATCATTGTATTTCTTCAGACTTCGCTTTAGAACCACAAAGGTGCAGGAGGCAAGTCAGAAGTGCTCTTAGGCAGACCCGATGAAGCGTTTCCTTCCCATTGGCATTATTATTTTGTCTGTGTTCTATTTCGTATTGTTGTTTACCAGATAGTTTCCTTTAAAACAGACTCATTGTTTCAACTTTAAATTTGCTTAAAAGGGGGGACTTTCTTCCACCGCAGCCAGTAAAGGACAACATGTATCACTCGCTGCCAAAAATAGAAAGTGGCTGTGAAAAATACATTTGCGGGGGCGGGAGGGGAGGAGGCGGTGGGGAACGGTGGAAGGGCCTCTGGGCCCCTGTCGCCGAGGCTCAGAGCCTGAACCCTGGCTCTTCTCCGTTGTAAAATGAGACAAGCAAGCGTTGCCGGGCGTGTTACAGCGAGGTGGGCACCACCCCGGACCTTCTCCCTGACCATCCCTGGCTGGAAGAGGAGGAAGCGAGCTCCGCCCCTTCTCCGGCAGCCGGCTGGCCCCGCCCACAGCGAGCTGGGAACGGCCCACCTGCCCACCTGCCCATTCTCGGGATGGAGAAACAGGCTCCGGGAGTTCAAGTGTCTTGCCAAAGTCCTTGATCTTGGTGTGTGTGGTGTGTGAGTGTGTGCGCGCGCGCGTGCAGTGTTTTGGGGTGGAGGTAGCAGTCATGATTATGCCTTGCTGTTTTAATAAAGAATTCTATTTTCATATAATCTCGATGAACGGAAAAGTGCTGAGATGTATTAAACCATCCTTGTTTATGGAACTGCCTCTGAGTGTGATTCAGGTTGACAGTCGGCCATGTCCGCGACGTCAAGGCTGGTTTCTGGGAAGGGAGCACAGAGGACCCACGGTATGCCTGCTTTGGGATAGGGCCTTTCGAATCCAGTGGCAGGGCAAGCGTTCCTCTGTATATTATGACCCATTTTTAAAAGATAGAGAAACTGGGGTGCCTGGGTGGCTCAGTGGGTTGAGCCTCTGCTGTCGGCTCAGGTCATGACCCCAAGGTCCTGGGATCGAGCCCCACATCGGGCCCTCTGCTCAGCAGGGAGCCTGCTTCCTCCTGCCTGTATACTTGTGATCTGTTAAATAAATAAAATCTTTAAAAAAAAAAAAAAAGATAGAGAAACTGATGGTCAGAGAGGCGACCTGGCTTGCCCAAGATCACGTGGCTAGTTAGTAGCCACAAGAGTTGAGGGCAGCCCTCTCTGCCTCCTGAGACTGTGTTCGGGATCTTTCTATCAACAATCCTCCTGTAGGCAAGAGAGGGCCCAGATGCCCATAGAGGACCTTGGGATAGGCTCACAACCCAAAGTAAGACAAACAAAAAAATCGTCTGAAAAATTCACTGGATGTTCTCTGTCCTTCACAATAACATATGTATTTGGGGTTTTGTTTTGTTTAAAGATTTTATTTGTTTGAAAGAGTGCATGAGCAGAGGGAGGGGCTGAGGGAGAAGCAGACTCCCCGCTGAGAAGGCAGCTTGGGGGACCATGTGACCCGTGGCCTGCTTGGGGTAGGGCTCTGTCCCAGAACTCTGGGATCATGACCTGAGCCGAAGGCAGACACTCAACCAACTGAGCCATCCAGGTGTCCCTGCATTTATTTTAATACAAAAATGAAGAGGTGAAATAAATTAGATTTGGGGACGATAAAAAGAAAATTGTTTTTTTCTCTCCAATCTTAGATGAAAAGGTAATTTCCCAAGGTAAATGTCCCTCGCATCAGGTTCCTCGTTTATAAGGGGGCATGGAGGCAGGTCTGGTGGGATTGAACTTGGCTGTGATAGACCTCTCAAGACAGTGACATTTTTTTTTTACATATGAGATGTTTCCATTCAATAGAGCAGACAGTTCTTGCCCTTCCATCCAGATACAGGAGACCAGAGGTGGTGCGGTAGCTCCCCTCCCCTCTGGTCGCTCCAGCATTTCTCTGTGTGTGTGTGTGAGAGAGAGAGAGAGAAAGATGGTGCCAAGTGGGGAGAGTTGGTGGCATGCTGTCCTCTCACCCTGGGACCTCCCCTAGGACCCGCTCTATGTGAGAAAGAAGGAAATACTCAGAATTCTAGCAACTGTCTCCCCAAGCCCAAAATGCCATCAGATGTCTCCCCATCTCTGTGGAGGGGATGACAGGCAGGGGACGCAAAGCCCATCTGGGGCTGGCCCTGTGTCAGAGGGGCCGTCACTCTCCCTTGAGGGAGGGGTCTTGTCACGATTGTCCTCAGAGTGAAGACTGAGGCCACAGCAGAAACTGAGAACTCAGAAGTCTTTAAAACACCCTTTTACATCCTAAAGGTAAAAATCAAATCAGCTATTCCCTGCTTAAGACTCTCCAAGGCTCTTGACAAAAAATCCAAACACCGCTCCACAGGCCTCACCTACGTTATTTTTCTCCTTCTCTGTTTTTCTCTCCTAGTCCCTCTTGGACCACTCTTGCCCTCCTCACTTAGTCTGCTATGGCCACACCCACCACCTTCCATCTCCTTCAACCCTCTTGCCCCAGGGCCTTTGGACCTACTCTCCCTTCTACCTTTAGCTTGGAATGCCCTTCCCCTTGCTCTCTTATGGCTTGCGGATTACTCTGATTCATCATTCACCTGTAGCATCCCTCCTCCCTCCTTTCTGTTGTTCTGACATTCATACTTTTCTTATTTCCTTCTCAGCAATGATCAATATCAGATTATTTTTAAATGTCTCTGTTTATGCCTCCCAGTTGAATATGATCTCCAGGAGGGAAGGTTAGCTTAACCACCCCCTCATTCCCAGCATGCAACATAAGCCTGACACATAGTAGGTGCTCAGGAAATACACACTAAGTGAACAAGTGGTCTTTTCCTCATTGTGGGCGAGTTTGTCTTTTATCCTGGATGGCAAGGAGTCATGAAGCTTTATCAGCAGGGGAGTGACATGGCCAGACTTCTGTTTAAAGCCTACCCCGGTAGCTGTGGGGAGGTTGGGTTAGAGGAATGATAAAACTAGGGGAGGAAGATCAGAGAGGAGTCAGATGAGACCAGGAAGAGGTGGACAAGGGCAGTGGAGAGAAGGTAGAAAAGATATCAGTTCCCAAAGGGCAGGGGAGCTAGACGTCAATGAAATGTTATCTTACAGGAATCAGTTCATTTGCTCCCAATCTCTGTAGCTTTGATTTCCTCCTTTTGCTGACTTGCTCCTTTTCCATCACATCTTGGAGTCCCCAGGCCATCTGCGGGGAAGAAATATTACTTTACTTTTAATTGCTTTGCTGGAAGCTCATGCCTCAATCCATCCATGCCCTGTGTTTCATCATTTTTTGGCTGCAGACCCTGGGAGTCGATGGCTTTGGCAAAGTCCAGGCTACAAAAGGGTTTGATGGACTATGTGCAGGTTTACCTATCTCCTTCTGTGGGACCCTCGGGGGCACCCATATTTCCTCCCAGGAAGGGAGCTGGAGCTTACCACAGAGCAATACATGTCATAACAAACTCTAAAATGGTAGGTAGAAGATGAGTGAGTGGTGGCCAAGAGAGTGATGGCCAGTGAGTGGGTGGGTGGACGGATGGGCGGACAGATGAGGGCGTAGGTGAGCGGTGGACAGATGCATGAGTATTTGGTCTGGATAACTGTGTGGGGGGAGGAATGAGTAAGTAAGTAGATGCATGGATAGGTGGATGGATAAGTGAATGAGTAACTAGGTGGGTAGGTAATTGGGTATATGGGTGAGTGGGTAGATGAATGGGTAAATAAATGAATAGGTAGTGGATGGATAAATGGTTGGAGGGTGTATGAATGGGTGGAAAGATGGGTAGTGGATAGAATATGTAAATGAATGGAAAGAAAGATGGTTGTGTGGGTACATAGATTGATAGATAAATGGGTAGATAAATGGTTGGGTGTACAGTTGGATAATTTGATGGCTATATGGTTGGATAGTATATGGATGGTTGAATAGATGGCTGGACTGATGGGTAGGTAGTGGGCAAAAGATGGAAGAAGAACAGATAAATATTTGAGTTGGTAAGAAAACCAGGCTCACCCTTTACCAGGAAGCTGGCCCAGGAAACCCAGGGCTTGATGAAGTTCATCAGGCTAGAGTAGAATGGGATGGATACTAGAATCAGACATCTGGTCACTCAAGGACCATCCAACAGCAAGTAGGTCTTTATATTAGCATATTCAGCCCAAGGGTGAGAGAGCTTGAAAGAATCTTTTTTTTTTTTTAAGATTTTATTTATCCATTTGACAGAGAGAGAGATCACAAATAGGCAGAGAGACAGACAGAGAGAGAGATGAGGAGAAGCAGGCTCCCTGCTGAGCAGAGAGCCCGATGCGGGACTCGATCCCAGGCCCCTGGGATCATGACCTGAGCCGAAGGTAGAGGCTTAACCCACTGAGCCACCCAGGCGCCCCGCTTGAAAGAATCTTAAATGAGGTCAGATACATGCAAAGCATTTAGTACAGTGTCTGGTATAGAGTAACCACTCAGTGTTGGCTGTTACTATTGTGGCTGTTGCTACTATGTTATATGAGTGTGCACTTCCTAGTGTTAGGCATGGGTGCTAAGCACTATGTATGTATTATCTCAGACTCCCCAGCATCTCTAGGGGGGGGAGATTTTACCATGAGCCTCCTTTTATTTGTGATTATGATTATTATTATTGGGTGTGACAAAAGAGAAGCAGGCGAGAAGACTGGAGTCCAAGCTGATGGAAAATCCCCCGGGGCTGCTGGAACTTTGGGCAAGGCCACAGCAAAGAGGAGTTGTCCTGAGTGACATCCACTCAGAGATGTCAATGATTTCCCTTGAGCCTTTGGGTGTCCCTGTAACTACCTCATAAAGCAGCTATTCCTTCCCAGGGGTCTGTGAGGGAGAGGGGAGAGGGGAACTTCTCGTTCCGTGCCTGGAAGTGCCAAGAAACTTGAGGACACTTAGTGGGATTTTAAGTAAGGGATAGCTGGTATTATGGAGTTTAAGAAAGAAAAAACTGACTTCAAGTGGATACATCTCTTGCTACCACAGTTGAGAAGGGATTCACTTGTATTTATAGGGGTGAATTGGGTTAACTTGGTATCACTCAGCCTCAAGTAAAAAATCTCAACACCTCTGGGCAGGAAGTCTGCCGAGAGGGCCTCAATAAATATGGTTTGTGACCTGGAACCAGCCCTCAGCTGCCCCCGCCCCGCTCTGGTTGACTTTTGGGGTACTGTTCTCCTTGATGAGCTGTTAATTTTTCCCGTCTATAAAATGACATGGTTATACTTGAACACTTACAGGGGCGGGGGGAGGGGGCTTCTCTGTAAAACATTCTGAATTTTATTATTCTTTTTGCCCTGTTTCCTAGAAGTTCATTTGTGTTACCCCTGTTTCTTGTAAGTACATTATAAGGAGATGGTAAACTTTTGGTTTGTGGAGAAAGAATTGTATCAGTTGGACTCTTTGGGACATAAAGGAAAACATCACAACTCAATCTGGGTTAGATAAAAAGGGAGAATTTACTAGCTCACACAGCTGGAAAACCCAGGGGCAATGCCTTGAGGCACAACTAGATCCAGAAACTCTAATGACATTGTCAGGACTCAGTATCTCAACCTCTGGGCTGTACTTTCCCCTGAATTGCTTTTAAATCTCTCCTCTTACGATGGCAGAAAATTCTAGGAAATGAAGGCGAGATGTTTTCAAATAGTTACAGTCTTTTCATTCAGAAAGTAAAAATTCTCAGCTGCATGCTGTGCATAGCCTGGGGAAACAGAGAGAGACAGAGCTATTCCCACTGTCTGTACTTCCAAGATCCAGATGTATCTAGATGTTCTTTATCTAAATCTGGAACCCAACTTTGCAGGACTTGGGCCACCCAGAGGAAAGAATCCAAATGACAAGGAATATCTAGCACTATTCTCTTGGGGCTTGGGGAAGAATCAATCTCCTGCCTGAGCCTTGTGTCTGTGACCTTGCCTGCCATCTCCACCACCACCATCCCAGCCTCAGCCCTTCACCTCTGGCCCCGACAGCTGCAGATGCCTCATGAGGGGTCTTCCTGCTGTCATCTTTGTCCCCCGCAGTACTCCATAATGCACACAGCTGCTCACCTCACAGAACATATCAGCATGTGGGACTTCCCTGCTTAAAACTCTGTCATGGCTTCCCATCAGGATTAGAAGAAACTCAAACTCATTCCTTATAACCTTGAGAATAAAATTCCAACAAGGCTCTGCATGGCCTAGTCCAGTCTACCTCTCTAACCTCCCTTCCCAAGGTCATTTCCATCTTACAGCTTTTGCTTTCATTGGCTCCCCGGCCTATACCCCTTCCTCAGAACTTCACATGGTTTTCCTCTCCTTGCTCTGAGGTTCTGAGCTTAGATATATCACCTCCTCCTGGAAGACTTCCTGTCTGACAACCCTGTCTAAAGTTGCTGGCGCCTCTCCCAGATATGCTCTGCACTTCCTCTTGTTTACTTTACTTCATGGCATTTATCACAATCTTAGTGATCAGATTTCTTTATTTAACTTGTTTACTAACTGTATTCCCCGCCAGAATGTAAGTCCAAGAGCATGGGGATTGCTTGTTTTATTCTTCTCACTATATCTCCAGTGTCTAAGAGTAGTGTTTGGCATATAGTAGGTGCTCACTAAGTCGTGGTTGAAAGAATAGCATTTCCAGACCAGCAAATTCTTTTGCCTTCTATTAATCTAGGGTTTTTCAACCTTGGCACTATTGACATTCAGAACAGGAGGATTATTTATCGTGAGTGTCCATCCTGTGCCCTGGAGGATGATTAGCAGCATCTCTGGCTTCTACCCACAAGATGATGACATCTTGGACAAGGACCATAATGATAGAGGTGATGAGAAGTGAACAGACTTCAAAAAATATAGTAATATTGTGGCACCTGGGTGGCTCAGTCTTTTAAGGGCCCAAATCTTGATTTCAGCTCAGGTCTTGATCTCAGGGTCATGAGTTCAAGCCGTGTGTTGGGGGGCTCCATGCTGGGCACGGAGCCTACTTAAAAAAAAAATATATATATATATATATAATTTTTGTATATTTTATTAAATATATTTTAATATTTTAAATATAAAATTTAAATATTAAAGGTAAATATAAAAAATAAAATATACATATATGTACCTATATTTTATGTTAATAGTATGTATATAATTGTATATGTACACATAATATTATGTATATAATACGTATATATTATACTACGTGTGTGTGTGTGTGTATAGTAATATTATGTGCAACACTATGGAAATGAATCTCTTTGTTTTATAAATGAAGAAAAGGGTCAGAGAGGGGAAGGGGCCCTGTGGCTTAGCCACAGCTTTCTCATCCAAAGCAGGGTGCTTACTGTGTATCCCAATCACCTATTTACTCGTCAGCAGTAAATATGTATTTGAAAGAATAAATAAGTGAACATGAGGCCCAACTATGGCATCCTTAGGGAAGCCTTGCTCACCTCTTCAGGTAAATCCTTTGGTTCTGTATTCATTTCTAGAGATTATTTGATGGATTCTGTCTCCTCCACTGGACAGAAGCTCCAGGGGAGGACGGTACCTTTACCGAGCCTGGCACAGGGCCAGACACCCAGTAAACTCTCAATAACCAGCTGCTCAAGGTAACATGAACGAATGAATAAATCACCGGGCTCTATAGACCAGCTGACCCCTCACTCTCTCTTCCCCCACCCTACTTTGTTTTTCGTCTTAGCCCTTGCCCACCAACTGCCATATTGCCCATTTCTCTGTTGATCGACTTCATTGTCCACCTTCCTCCACTAGAATCCAGAATTCCATCCTACAATTCGATTTGAGAATCTAGCTTGGAAGCACATGAAAGCAAGGGCTATTTAAAATTGCAATCTGCCCCCACTGCACCCCCGCCTCTATCCCTCTCTTCTGCTTCCTTATCCCCCCAGCGCTTATCATCTCGGACATATCTTTTGACTTTCTTGGTTTTTGTCAGTCTCCAGCCAGCTCTCCAAGGAATAAACATTTGTGTCTGATTCCCAGCTGTTTCTCAGCCGTTTATCCTAGTGCCTCACACAGAGTAGGCGCTCACCCCCACCTTCTTCACCTGACAAAGGAAGGCGGGATTGCGCGGCAGCCGGGAAACGGAGCCCAGGTGGGAAGGGCCGGGCCGCCAGGTGCAGCTCCTCTCAAAGCCCTAGCCCGCCCGCATCCTCACCTGGAGGCTGGGCCGGGCAGGCAGGAGTTAAGCGGCGCGCACGTTTCCGACCCGCAGGTGGCGCCGTCCCGCCTCGGTGCCCGACTCTCGGCGCTCCGAAGTGCGGGACAGAATTGCAGCCAGCGCAGAGCCTAAGCTCAGCCTCGACTTGTTGATCTCGCTCAAGCAGCAGCCGCCGCCGCCGCCGCCGCGGGAGCAGGAGCAGGAGCAGGAGGAGGTGGAGCAGGAGGCGCCGCCCGATCGCGGACCTGCCACCCGCGCCCCCAGCGCTCACCCGCGCCCCCAGCCTCAGAGAGGGCGCCCCGGCTCCGCGGCGCCTGCAGCCCTAGCGCGTCGCCTGCCCGGCCGGCGTAGGCCGGGCCCGGCCCGGCCCCGGGTCCGCCGCTGCCCGCGGGCGGGGGCGCCCGGGCGGCCGGGGCGATGCGCGTTCCCTGGCCCCGGGAAGCGGCCGCCCAGGGGGTGAGTGTTGAGGCGCGCGGCCAGCGGCGGGGACACAGAGGAACAGAGGAAGGGGACTCGGTTGCCGCGGTTCGGCCTGTTGGTCTACCCGGGCTCCGCGGCTTCAGGCGGGGGGTGGGGGAGTGGGTGGGGGGATATTATGGTGGGGGGAATTCTTCGGGCAAGGGTTGGGGCCTAGGGAGGCACGAGGGGAGAGGGCGTCAGCACATGCTGGGGGGCTTAGGGCAGCCCCCGAAATCACCAGCGCGCGGCGGGAGGAGGGCACGTTTTGAAAAGGCCAGAAAATTCAGCTCCTTTCCCCGCCTCCCACCTCCCCCACCCATTCCCTTCCAAGCACCGGGAAAGGCGCAGAACCCGGAGTTATAAAAAGCCATCGCAGGAGAGGAGCGAGGAGGGGGGGAGGGGGCGGGGAAGGAGAAAAGGAAGGATGGAGCAGGTTGATCCGTAGGACTCTGCGCGCCCCTCCCGGTGTGGAGTAGGGGTCACAGAGGGAGGGTCAGGACTCCGCGCAGATCTTGGCTTTGCATCTTTCAGGGCTCACTTAGATACCGGAGCGACCTCAAGAGATGCTCCCGTGCTTTAGGGAGAGGGGTCGCTCCCGAGCGAGGCTGTCTTTGACCACCCTGTCAGTTGTGACCTCCGACAGGTGGGCAGCAGCAATTCCCCCGAGAATTCCCCCCAACTCTTTCAAGGTTTAGAAAAACCAAACCCGCTGCCACCCCCTAGAACTCAAATTCTAATTATTTCGAAGCAGAGGGAAAGAAAAGATGAGAATTCTTTAAAAAAAAAAAAAAGTTTTTCATACAGCGCCCTTTTCTGCCCATTGTGGGGCCTGGTTTGGGACTCGACGGGGAGACCCAGAAAGAAGCGAGTTTCAGCACTCGACGGGGAGGACAGCGCCCCGGGCGGCTGGGTCGGTCCTGAGCTGCAGAAACCCGGGGTGGGGCCTCCGGGATCCCCGGAGCGCCTCTTGGGGGCCCTCTCCCCGCCCCGAAGAGCCGCCCCTCCCTCCACCCATGGGGTGGGGCGGACTTCAGCACCGGCGGGAGGGACAGCGCCAAGTCGTTCAGCAACCCCCCCACCCCGCCCCCCAAGTCCTGAGCCGCTTAAGTACCGGGAAGGTCAAGGCCAGTTGGGGCCCCCGTGGAGAGGTGGGGAGGGGCTGCGCCCAGCTCCCTGTTTGCTGACCTGCGTCCGCTTCCTGCCTTGCAGCGGTCAGGATGGAGGTGAGAAGACGGCTGTGACGCGTGCAGGTGCAGTCCCCTGCACCCCCAGCAGCCCACAGCGCTCCCTGCCCCCCTCCCCCGCAGCGGCCGGCCTTGCCGTCCAGTGATAGCGGCCTGGGGGGGCAGGGGGGGCGGGGGTGGCCGGACCAGCGATGCCGGCGGGCATGACGAAGCATGGCTCCCGCTCCACCAGCTCGCTGCCGCCCGAGCCCATGGAGATCGTGCGCAGCAAGGCGTGCTCGAGGCGTGTCCGCCTCAACGTCGGGGGTCTGGCACACGAGGTGCTCTGGCGCACCCTGGACCGCCTGCCCCGCACGCGGCTGGGCAAGCTACGCGACTGCAACACGCACGACTCGCTGCTCGAGGTGTGCGACGACTACAGCCTCGACGACAACGAGTACTTCTTTGACCGCCATCCAGGCGCCTTCACCTCCATCCTCAACTTCTACCGCACTGGGCGGCTGCACATGATGGAGGAGATGTGCGCGTTGAGCTTCAGCCAAGAGCTTGACTACTGGGGCATCGACGAAATCTACCTGGAGTCCTGCTGCCAGGCCCGCTACCACCAGAAGAAGGAACAGATGAACGAGGAGCTCAAGCGGGAGGCTGAGACCCTGCGGGAGCGGGAGGGGGAGGAGTTCGATAACACGTGCTGCGCAGAGAAGAGGAAAAAGCTCTGGGACCTCCTGGAGAAGCCCAATTCTTCCGTAGCTGCCAAGGTGAGTCTGGGATCTATCTGCAGGCAATTGCACTGGGGGCTCTGCTTGAGTCCCCCGCTTGATGACCACCGCTGGGGGTCTCTGGCTTAGTTCCCAAATAAGAAGACCCGAAAGGGGGTGGGGCTCTGGCCCAGACCTAAGAGGTGAGGACCAACCCCCTGCGACTGTTCTGTTTGCACCAGTTACCAGTTACCTCATCCCTTGATGATTAAACACTCTGTATCTCGACTCTGTTGGAGAAGAGGATTTGCAGAGATGTCAACTCCCACAGCAAGAGGGTAGACTGAGTAAGAAGGCACAGAGGGACGTTAAAGCCTTGCTGGGATGGAGTTGAGTTTGGTCTGTATACATAATGCTCCCTTGTGGAGTCCTAGACCCAGGTGGGAGGGGGTCATGTGCGATTCTAATACTTATCCCTGTATTTTTAACCCTACTTTGCCCCGAGGAAGGAATAAAAGCAGCTTACAGACGGGCTTGGAGGACACAGATACCGTCAGGCAGTTTCAACATCAGTAAGAAAAATGAGGCAAAGGAACTCTGAGGGGTGGATGTGTGCATATGTGACGCACACAGCTGGCTGTGGATGCTTGTGGGCGAAGGGTCACCCCTGGTTTGTTCTTTCTTTCTTTCGTGAGTTTATTTCAAGAATGATTTGGTGCAGCTTGTAAAGATGCTTTGGCTGTCGGAAGAGGATGTAAATTTTGAAATAAGACAGAAAAATGAGGCAACATGAAAAAATGAAGCAGAAGGAGGCAAAAAGGCTTAGATCAAACCTAGGGGTCCAGTGTGCTGTGGGGAAAGGCAGAGGCTATGCCGGCCCAGGGCAGACTCGGGGTGGGGGGGGCCAGACCAGGGAAGGGGGTCAGTGGTTGATGAGCGGCTCTGTTGTGTGAGGCTGGGTTCTGGGAAGGGCTCAGAGAGATGGGACCTGTCTTCAGGCGGCCAGCGCGCTGGCGTTGGGAGTAAATGGCAACACTGTGTGTTTGGTGCTCTCAAAGAGGTTGTGTGAGGCCCAGGGGGGGCCAGAAAAGAGAAGTGTTGATGTCATATCCAGGACTGCCATGTCAGGAAGACATGTTGAACACTTTGAAAGAGTGGGGCCAGGAGCGGTGGGGATGGGGTGGACAGGCAGGTCAATGTGTTCGTGGCAAAAGAAAAAAGGCAGGAGGAAGTGTGGACACCAACATCATGTATGTGCTTGGGCGGCCTCGTGCCCCCGCTAGCCTCTCCTTCTGGGATCCCCCTGGCTGAGGTGGCCCCTCACTGAAGATCCACCTGTAAGGCTGGGTCTGAAGGGGACACTGTGGGGTCCCTTTCCCAGATCTGGCAGCTTGGGGAGAGGCCTCTGAGAATAGAGGCAGGAGGGGGTGGCTGGAAGGAAGGTGGACGGAGGCCTGAACATTTTCCCTCTTCCCTGGCAAACCCCAAGAGGATGTAGAGATTTCTAGGCCTGGTTTCCTCTTCTGTGGTCTGCCTCTGACCGTAATCCTGCCCTAGGGTTTGTGTCCAGAAAGCCTCCCTCTTAAGACAGTCACTCACCCTTAACCGGCTTAGGATCAGCAGACTTATTTTGCTATTTCCAGGCCTGACAAGGGTTCCTCCTACACACACCCTGGTTAGGCCCAAACAGGACTCTTCCCCCACCCCACCCCTTCACCCTGTCGTGTCCCTAAGACATGAGAATGAGGGGCCAGGGAGGGTCGAGTCACCCTTCCAGAGAAGAAGCGGGCAAAGGGCTGTGTTTGGGTTGGTGTCTGGCAGCAAGACAGGGGACCGAGCTCAGGCTTGCAAAAGGCGCTGTTTGGGAATAAATAGCCTCGTCTTGCCGTCGGGTTAATCCGCGCACAGGGAGGGGCTTCATGACCTCTCCAGGTCCCAGGCTCAGGCTGTCAGCTCACATTCCCGGCAGATGGACAGTCTGCCAGCCAGAGCTGAAATGTGGAGACAGGCAGGCAGGCTCATTGGTCCCTCAGTATAGAAATCCCGACCACCATTGATGAAACATGTACTGTGTATGGAATGTTACAACACAATTGGTCCTTATACCAGCTCTCTGTTATTATCCTGCCTTTTACAAATAGGGAGGTTCAGAGAGGTTGAGTAACTTGCCTAAGGTCACACAGCAGGCAAACAGGAGTAGACAGAAATTCAAACCCAAGTGTGATTTTGAAGACATTGTTCTTTCCGTTGTGGCCGAGTGTCATAGACTTCTCCCCAGTCTCCCTGCTTCCACTTTTGCCCCCTGCACTCATGGTGCACAATGCAGCCAGAGTGAGGTTTGCAAAATATAGGCTGGATCACATTTTCCATCTTCTTAAAATCCTCGAGAGGTTTCCCACCACACTCAGAATAAAATCCAAACTTTCCACTATGGCTTACCAGACCCTACTGGATCGGTCCCCATGTCCTCTCTCTGAGTTCATCTGCTCAACTCTCCTCTGGTTCACTGGCCTCCAATCCACTGGCTTCCTTGCTGTTCCTATACAGGGAAAGCTTCAGCCTACCTCAGGACTTTTGCACTGGCTATTCCTGCCACCCAGAATACTTTACCCCCTTGTCTTGTTGCCAGCTGTTTCTCTTCATTCTTCATTTATGCAAGTCCCTGTTCACATAAGCCCTCCTCTGAGAGACCCCTGTCTAAAACATCCTCCTTCCCCTTACTCTGAAACCACATTCAGAGTCTTACCTGCATAGGCTCTAAGCACCATCTGAAGTTGTATTTTCTTCCTTTTTTTCCTCCCCCCTCCAGAGTGTGAGTTCCATGAGTTATAGTCACTGCTCTGTTTCCAGCACCCATCAAGGTGGCTGGCCCAGAGGATCTCCAGATAACATGTGGACTGACTGAAGGATCAAGCCATCAGTCAGTCAGCGTGTCATGGGTTTTGGGGATCTGTCTCTTGTTCCTCACGGCCTGCCTGCAGCCCAGTTCCTGGCCTCCTTCAATCATCTGTGCTTTGCCTACTCCATCCATTCCCCAAGTTAGGTGCCTTGCTTGTCAGAACAGCAAAGCCTGTGGACATTTCTCAGAGGCCCCAGAATGAGATCGTCAAATGGAGGATCATTTCTCGGTGGTTGTGGGATGCAGGAACAAGCATATCTAGTATGTTTAGAGCAAGGACAGACCAGGATCCCAGGTCCAGTCCTACCCCCTCCCCAGTTTTGGGCCTCAGGTAGGTGGTTCACCTCTGTGAGCCCTCACCTTCCACCTATAAGATGGAGACACAAGGTCCTCCTTGCAGAGTCATCCTGAAATCATGTTTCTCAAGATTTAGCACAGTGCCTAGCACACAGGAGTAGGTGCGGCTTGTTTTTATAAGTGGGAGCAGAGTCCTTCTCGATGACTGGGTGGGCTGAGTTGAGACCAACTCTTTCCTCCTGATAGCAGTACCGGGAGACGGAGCCGACGCTGTTAATAATTGATGGGATGTTCTGGCAACGCAGAGACAAACCAAAGTACAGGCTCTTGCCTTCACCGTCAGGGGAGTGAAAATCAAAATCCATTAGGCAAAAGGCAGTGTGATGGATTCTTGTTTGGAAGCTGGGGTTGGCCCTGTCAGAGCGACAAGATTGTGGTCCTGGGACACCGCTGGGTTTCCGCTTTCTTGGAAGAACCTCCAGGCTTTTCTTAGCAGGAAAGAGAGGGGTATAATTTGCCAGGCCAAGAGCATCTGCCCTCCCTGGAATAGTCTCGGGGCGTGTATCTCAGTCTGATTGACTCTGGTTGGTTGAGGTACTAATTAGGGGTACTTTAAAACCCCTATCTCATTGAAATCCCCTCAACATTGAAGGATAGATTATCCTATCAGGCAATCTGCCAGTTTGGACTGCAAGTGATGGAAGAGAAAACTGGAAGCGGCCTCTGCAAGGAGGGGATGCATCATTTCCTGTAACAGAAAGTTCCAAGGTAGCTGGTTTGGGGTTAATGGCTCCAGGATGCCATCAGGATTCTAGAATCTTTCCGTCTTTCTGCTCCTCCAGCTCCTGCACGTGACTTGGTCCCCAGGCTTGCTGCCTCTTGTCACAAGACTGCTAGTGCCGACCCATGAGGTCCAACCAGTGAAGAGGGTCATTTCATCCCTGAAAGGCAAACCTTTCCCAGGAGCCTCCTCAGACTTCTTTTCAAATCCCACTGGCCAGGATCAGGTCACACACTCCTGCTCTCCCGGCAGGGAAGCCAAGGAAGGCAAGTGTCTAGCATTTTCAGATGCAGGAAGAAATAGCTTCGATGAGCGGTATTAAGACTCTTTCACAAAGAGAAAATTGAGGTTCTGAGAGGTGAAGTCACTTGCTGGAACTCCCATAATTAAACGCTCAATAAATATTTGTTGAAGGAATGAAAATGGCAGAGCTAGGACTTGAGCCCTGGTTCCCAGCCTGTGTTTCTGAATCCTGAAATCTTGGGCAGATTCTTTAAGCTGTCTGCACTGTACTGAGCTCATCAGCCAAATGGTAGTTAGAGCAATGCCCACCTCTTGGGGCGTTTTTGATGACTCAGATTTCTGATGTGAGTATAATTTGCAAATGGAAAGTACTTTATAAATGTGAATAATCATAATAATTATATATTCTTATATTCAAAAGTGAGAGCGGTCTCTATTTCAAGATAGTGGTTAGTATTTTGCCCACCACGATTTGATGAGGAATTCTGTCTGGGTAGGGGTGGGGCACCTTCCTGGCTCCGTTGGTGGATTGTGGGACTCCTGATTTCAGGATTGGGAGTTCAAGCCCCATGTTGGGTATTGAGATTACTTAAGAATAAATATTAAAAAAGAAAAAAAGGCATCTTTTCCAGCGTCTAACAGATGTGGTTTAGTTCTCAAGTCCATGGCTTACGAGGAATACAACCTTGGGCAAATTCCTTCCCTTCTCTGAGTCTTAGTTTCCTCGTCTAGGAAATGCGAATTAAAATGGAGCCCACCTGGGCACCTGGGTGGCTCAGTGGGTTAAAGCCTCTGCCTTCAGCTCAGGTCATGGTCCCAGGGTCCTGGGATCTAGCCCCACGTTGGGCTCTCTGCTCAGCAGGGAGCCTGCTTCCTTCCTTTCTCTCTGCCTGCCTCTCTGCCTACTTGTGATCTCTGTCTGTAAAATAAATAAAATCTTTAAAAAAAAAAAAAATGGAGCCCACCTGAGAGGGCCACGAGGTGGTAATCTGCAGGAAGTGCCTGGCACATGGGCACATCTGATAAATGACAACAGTGATGATCAGCATGACCAGAGGTTTCCTCTCTGCTAACGACACCCCTGCTTGGCAACATCTCCTGTCCCAGTGTTGTGGATTGCCCGATCACTGCCCACCCCTTTGGGATTTCATACCTCTAATGTGATGATGCTTTGGTTCCTTAACCTGAGGCAGGGGGATTCGTGTATTATCATCAAGAAAAAAATGAGGGCAGAGGGTGGGTAGGGGCGAGAAAATGAGGGAAACCAATCTGGAATCTATGGGACCCTTTCAGCGCTATGAGTCATCAGTGGCTGAGGCTCTTGTCAGTCCAGGTCGGTCATCCTAGATGTTTTTGTTTATTCTTCGGAGACGATATTGCAGAGATCTGGGATCCTGGCTGTGGGTTTACACCGTCCTGGGTTGGAATCCCAGCCCTGCCATTTCCTAGCTCCTGCCTTTGGGCAAATCACTTCACCTCCCCTAGCTTCCATTTCCGAATCTGTAGATGAGGATGACATTAAAACCTCCCTCACGGGGCTGCTCAAGGGATTAAGTATGATAGTGGATGTAAGGCGTTGAAGCCGGGCGCCAGAAATCCTGGATCTGCGTTTGATGTAAGGAAACACAGGATGCCAGGGACTTGGCTGGGTCACGCGTTGGTGAAAGATCAGGGATCATTTCCAGGCCTTTCTGACCCTCATCGAGGCTCAGAGATCTTTCCATTCTGTTAGGATGCTTGACCAGGCTCATACCTTGGCACCTCCTAGGGGGTTTTTAAAAGGCTACTAATGTGAAAATGCTTAGGGAGGAAAAGTGTTGGCCAAATGAGCAGTTTGGCCAAAGCTTCATTAACTGAAAGAGAACAAGCCTGCAGTAAATACCAGCTCCATACCCAGCACTGTGTACTTCCTAGACTTGATAGTAGCATGTATGAGAGCCCTGATTTTAGGGCTGGATGGCCCAAGTTCAAAATCTGGTTCCTTTACTCACCTGTTGCATGATTTGGGGCCAACCGACCGCCGTACCTCTCCGTGGTCCTGTTCCTTCACGCATCAAGTGAGGGCGGTAACAACGCCTGTCTCATGGAGTCATTACACAAGCAATGGCTTATAGAAAGCCCTCAGTAACTTTTAGGGTTTTATTTTTGTTTTTAACTGTCATTGTCTCATTTAATCCTGATGATCCTGCCAGATAAATAAGCTCCTTTAAAAAAAAAAAAAAAGTCTCCTTCTTCTAAAATGATCCGTGCTCATTGTAAGGTGTGGCTGTATCACTTGTTCACCATCGCAGGGCAGTTGGGACAGAAGAGAGACTCAGCCCCAAGAGAGGAGAGGCAGTGTCCCACCCAGATCCGTTTAGCTCTTAGCATTTCGGTGCCACCAGCCCAACTCCCAGCCGTCCTGCTCCTGCAGTGCTTTGCCTTAGAGGCCTCCTGTGGCCAGTGAGTCCAGTTAAGACAGGGACCTGATGTCCCACTTAGAGCAGCCCTCCCCTGCTGACTGATGGGGACAGCTGGATAAACACCCCGGCCCCCTCACCCCTGGATGGGAGTATAACTCGGATGTGCCCGGTCTACAAAGGGCCCCAGAGTTCCTGGTGACCCCGGTCGTTCCTTGCTGGATAATATACCCGTTTGGCTTCTTTCCCTTCCCCGTCTCAGTGTTTCCCTTCCCCTACCAGTGTCTTCTGGGATGACTTTCCACATAAGCCACTTGTGCTTGGGTCCTGGTCTTAGGATCTGGTTCTGGGGGAAATGAACCACAGATCTGTGGGAGAGGTCACGTCTTCAGTATCCTGCTTGTCTTGTGGGCTTAAAAAAGCATCTTACAACAAAACCCCTATCAGAGATCCTCCTAAAAGAAGAAAATCCTGGGCTGGCGGATTTCGTCAGTCTTACCTCCATCTTCTGGATAAAATAAGAACCAACAGCAGCAGTAGCTACCAAACAGCACTTAACGGCCAGTGCAGACGCAAGGAGAGTCATGGGCCCAATGGATCTGACTCCCGAGCCACCCCGGGAGGGAGCAACCATCATCCTCTTCTCACAGTAATGGATACCACGGTCAGAGAGATGAAGTGCCTGGCCCACAGTCACACAGGGATTGGGAGGGCTGACTGAACCCATGGTCTGGCCTCAGGGCTGTGTGAAGAGCCTTCAGGAGGTGAGAAGGGAGCTCCAGGAGCCATCCCCACCTTGCTCTTGCCCCATCCCCGGGTGGGGGGGGACCATGTTTGAGGGGAGGGATGTGTTCAGCATCTCCCACCTGACGGGAGGGTTCCTGGCTCCCGATCCCTCATGACCTGCCCCCAAAGGCTACTGGCTGGGACTACTACAGACCCAGATTAGCATTAGGCATTATTTTAACAGGTAATTTAATAGATAAGGGCCCAACCTTCTCCCTGAGGGAGAGACAGATTCTTGCTTTCGGTGTCTCTGGTAAAGATGAGCGTGACCAGGGGGAGCCAGGGAGCTGAAATTCACACGCTAATGTCCAGCGCACAGTTCTCCTTCAAATATTTCCCTGGTGACATAAGTAACAAATAAAACGTAATGTCGCCACATAAGACCTATTCCTAAGGGCCTGCTTGGGTTCAGATCCCACCTCCATCACTTCCTGGCAGTGCAAGCCCACGGGACACCTCACCTCTGTGAGACTGGGAAGTAGACGTGTAACATAGGGCACACTTTACAGAGAGGTGGCCTTCAACCCTGGCTGCACCTTCAGATCCCTTGAGCTTTGAAAAACACTTATGCCTGAGCGCCACAATTGGAACAAAACCCCCAGATGAATTTCTTGTTTCATTTCCAGCAAAATACATAAACATAAAATTCGCCATCTTAACCACGTTTAAGTATATAGTTGAAGAGTGTTAAGTATACACACATTGTTGTGCAACCAATCTCCAGAAATTATTCATCTTGCAAAACTGAAACTCTGTTATCTTTTAAACAATAGCATTCCATTCCACGCCCCCGCCCCAGCCCCTGGCAACCACCATTCAGCTTTCTGTCTCTATGAATTTGACTGCTCTAGGTGCCTCACAGAAATGGAATCATATAATGTTTGTCTTTTTGTGATTGGTTTATTTCGCTTGGTGTAATGTCCTCAAGGTTCATACATGTACTAGCCTGTGTCGGGGTTTCCTTCCTTTTTAAGGCTGAATAATACTCCATTGTATGTGTTTAACACGCCTTGTTTAGCCATTCATCCATCCATGAATGGTTGGCTTTCTTCTACTTCTGGCTACTATGAATAACATTGCTATGAACCTGGATATACACGTATTTCCTCCAGGCCTTCTTTTCATTCTTTTGGGTATATATCCAGTAGTGGAATTGCTGGGTTGCATGGTAATTCCTTTTTTTTTTTTTTTTTTGCTCTTTTGAGGAACTGCCATATTTTCCCCAGCAGCTGCACCATTTTACATTCCCACCAACAAGGCACAGGTTCCAATTTCTGCACAATTTCTGCACAATTTCTGCACATCCTCACCAGCACTTGGTATTTTCTGTTCTTTTGATAATAGCCATTCTTCTGGGTGTGAAGTGGAGTCTCATTGTGGTCTTGATTTGCATTTCACTAATGATGAGTGATGTTGAGCATCTTTTCATGGGCTTGCTGGCCATTTGTACTTATTCTTTAGAAAAATGTCTATTCAAGTAATGTCCCTGTTTTCTAATCAGGTTGTTTGGTTTTTTGTTGTTGTTGTTGTTGAGTTGTAGAGTTCTTTATATATTCTGGATATTAACCCCTTATTAGATCTATGAGCTGATATATTTTTTCCTACATATTTTGTAGGTTGTGTTATCACTTGGGTGATTGTGTCTTTCATGCATTTAAGTTTTTTAATTTTGATGAAGTGTTATTTGTCTATTTTTTCTTGCATAACCTATGCTTTTGGTGTCATATCCGAGAAGTTATTGCTTAATCCCACGTCATAAAGCTCTCCCCCTATCTTTTCTTCTAAGAGTTTTATACTTTTAGGTCTTACATTGAGGGCTTTGAAACATTTTGTGCTAATTTTTGTGTGTGGTGTGAGGTAAGGGACCAAGTTTTCCTAGCACCATTTGCTGCTCTGGATGATTGATCTTGGGTAGATCCCTGGGGTAGAGCATGTCAGAGGCCCTAACAGACATAGAGCTCTGTGCACAGTGCTGGGAACATAGAGAGGTGCTGTCTGGGTAATTGTTGACAGAGATAAGTGACAGTCCCTGACACACCCAGCATGGCTCCACCATTCCACTTCTACTCATGGAAGTTTTGTGGAATGCAAGTGAGAGAGAGTAAAACCCAAGCATGGGGGACACCTGTCCAGAATGTGGCTAGTTTGCACCCCCCCGCTGCTGTGTCCCCATCCTCTCCCATCTGAACAACTGCAGGAGCCTCTTCCTGTCTGTGCTCCCATCTTCCCACCACCCCCACAGGCTGTCCCCCACCTGCAACCAAAGGGATGTCTATGAGTCAGATCACTCCCCTGCTCAGAATCCTCCCATGGCTCCCATCTCCCTCAGAAAAAACACTCAAGTCCTACGCTATGCCTCCTGGGCCCTTGTCTAACATCTTTCCCCTCTCCTCCAACATCCTTCCAACCTCCATCCCTACCACTCTCCCTCTCTCCATCACTACAATCTAACCCCAGTGGCCTCTTTGCTATTCCGGTGGCATACCAGTCTACCACCTCAGGGCCTTTGCATTTGCTGTTTCTTCTGCCCATAATCTTCCTGCAGGTATTCATAAGACTCACTGCCCACGTTGTTCAGATCTCAGCTCAAACGTTGTCTTCTCAGCAAGGCAATCCCTGACCATCCTATAAAATAGTACCCCCAGTGCTCTCCATTCCCCTCTCCTGCTTTATTTTTCTCCACCTGACATGGCATACAATTACTTAATTATGCAATTACCTTTTCTATCCCCAACTTGGGTCCAAGCTTCAAAGGGTCGGGCTTTTGTCTGTGTTGTTCACTGTTGCACCCCAGTGCCTGGAACTGTGTCTGCCACCGAGGAGGGACTGAATAAATGTTCGTCAAATGAATGAATGATGTTATCCTAGAGATAACTGAGAATACGTACTTGTCGATGGAAAAAGAAATTTATTTACAAACTTTGGGGCTTTCGTTGTTATTGCTAGCACATTTCTGGAAGTCTGACTCGCATCACCTTCCGCCACACTCTGGACGCTGAATGCCTGCGGTTTCTCTGCCCAAGCTCAGTTTCTCAGGCTCAGCACTACTGACATTTGGAGATGGGTAATTCTTTGCTGTGAGGGGCTATCCTGTGCGTTGTGGGATGTTAGCCGCAAACCTGGCCTCCACCCGCTGGATGTTGCATGAGAAGTGGGCATCACAGAAATAAAGGATGAACAGCTGCCAGGAGGAAATTGCAATGTTCCGGGCAAAAGAAAATGGCAGCCTGGGGGGTGCCTGGGGGGGGCAGGGGAGTCCATGAAGAGTGGTGGGTTTGGGGATATATGTGGGATGTGGGGGCAGTTCCTGGGCAGCCACAAACCCTCAGCCTCCACCAGTGTCCACAGATGCCCAGTCCATGCTGTGGGTCTTAGCCCTTGACTGTTTTCTAGCTGTGAGTCCTTGAGCCCCGTGGTGCCGTTTCTCTGTCTATAAAACGGACCCAGTCACAGCCCTACTGCATGAAGATGTTGTGAGGGTTAGATAAGGTGAAATGGTAAATAATGAGAAACACATGCATCAGCTGTTTTTGATTATGACCGGCTCAATGACCTCAATGAATGAATATGTTGAGTACCTACTGTGTGCTGGGCACTGTACCAGGTGCTGGGGACACAGCAGAGAACAAAACAAAGATCACAGCCCTAATGGCACTGATACTCCAGAAGGAGAGAGAGTGAAACCATTCAAAGTATAAACAAATACAGATACCAATTGGAGGCGACTGTGAAAGAGGAATCCTGAAATAATCAGGAAAGATGAACCCCGCCTGGATATTTGATGCTACTGAGGAATTAAAGCCCTTTGTTTAGGTATGATAATGCTATTGTGTTTGTGTTTTGAAATATTCATCTTTTAGAGATACACACTGAAGTATTTTGGATGAAATAGCAAGATCAAATAATGTAATATTTTGGTTGGTGACAGAAGCCATTGAAGAAAAGTCAGCAGGTAGGGAGGCATGATGTTTGGGTGGAGGCCTTTACGAGGATGGTCAGGAGAGGGCTCACCAAGAAGGTGCCAGTTAAGCAAGGATATGTAGAAAAGGAGAGAGGGAGGTCTGTGGACTTTGCAGGGAAGTATTACTAATGCAGAAGACCACAGGTGCTAAGGCCCTGGGTGCAGAAGCAGGTCTGGGTCAGCCAAGGAATAGGCAGGTGACCAGTGTGACCGGACCAAAGTCAGCCAGCAGAGGAAGTGAGGAGATAAGATCAGAGGGCTGACCTTGTCTGTCACTGTTGGACCGTGGACTTTCTGCTTAGCCTCCACATAGGCCTCCCTGCCTCCAGCCTGCCTTCTCCAGTCCATCCTTTTCAGAGAACCAGAGCCATCTTTCTCAGGTATAATCTGCTCACATCATCCCCTTCCAGAAACCCTTCCAAGGTTCTCACTACTCCCAGGATAAAGTCCAAACTCCTTAGCTTGACCTTCAAGGCTCCAGCCAACCTCTCTACCTTCACTTCTTTCCCTACCTTCTCCCTGGCCCCTCTGCTCATTCCATACCCGCCTCTGGCATTCCCAGACTACCCGGTCCTTCCCTGGTCCTGCTCCACACCTTTGCCCAGGCTGATCTGATCTGCCCTGCACCCCCTTCTTCCACTTGTTTGCCTGCGGTATCTCCTCCCTTCCTCACCCACATTCTCTTCAGGCAGCACTGGCTGCTCCCTCCTCTGTGCTCCAAAAACCTGCTGTTCTTACCTTCCTTGCACAAAACACTGTGAAGAGTAGCTTATGGGCTGTTTTGTGGATGCCAGGCCTGGCCCACAGAGAGACAGGGTTGCTTTAAAAAGCAGGGTCGGCAGCCTGACTGCCTAGATTCAGATCCCAGCTCAGGGATGATTCAAGCTGTGTGTCCTCGGTGGGATGGGTTAACTTCTCTGGGCTTTGACTTCCTGATCCATAATTTGGGGAGGGTGACATCAGCCAGGGTGCTGGTTCTATATGAAGCACGCAGAGCAGTCGTGGGCACTCAGCAAGTATTCAGTACAAGTTAACTATTGTTGTTATGATTTTTGCTTAAATGTTAGTAAGTGTTTGTTGAGTGAATGAGTAAGCAAACTTGCATGATTGCGAGATGATTGATCAGAGGGCTCTCCCCTGCAAAGCAAGGGTCTTGCAGGTAGGTGCACCCTCCCTCCCATTTCCTACCACCATCCTTGTCTCCACCTGCCCACTCCATGCTCACACTTCCTGGGCCAGGAATAAGTGACCTCAAGCCTTCCATTCACAGCAAGGAGACACAATTGAATTAGACACTTGAGGTGTTTTCCTCGTGCCCTGACTGTTCCATTTTTGCTCTGCAACAAGGCCAGTCTCCACTATAATTGCCCACTGTGGGCTGACAGGTGGACGCTGTCTGAGAGAATCATGTTCCATTCGACAATTCCATACCATCACTCATATCCACCAGGTAATGGGCCTGGAATGAAACGGCTTCTAAAAATAGACCAGCATGTTTCACTAATTGCTGCCCAGGGCCCATCCTTGAGTCTTTCAAGGCCCGTGTGATCCCTTGTGTCAAGGGACAGCCCTTGACCCTGGTCAGTGCTGCCTCTCAGAGTCCCTGTGGACCCAAGTGTACCGATGAGGCTGCCCACGATTGCCCTGCCAGCGGTGTGTGGGAAGCAAAATGAAGGTAGAGCTAGGATGATGATATTGAACCTGCCTTCCATTTGTTCATCGTGCCTGGAATTCCCACTCTCTTTGAAGGGATCAATTTTCCTTTATCTTCTTACGCCATGGGTATGTTTCCATATCATTTATTATTTCTTGAAATAATGACTGCAATTTCATTCAGTCATCCTCTCCTCTTCCTGGGACAGTCCTTTTGGTTTCAAAGCTGGCTTCCATTCTGCAATCCTCTGGACCTTATAACTTTACGTGGGTGCATGTGCATATTTTGAGCTCCTGCTTCAATGCCACCTGTTGTTTGTGCGACAAATATCCATTGCGTATGACTGTATTCTAGGCACCGTTCTGGGTGCTTGAGAGGCACTTGAGTATCTATGAGTCAGAATTCTTTTGGCTGCAGGTAACAAATATACAGGTCAAACAGACCTAAGCAGAAAATGTAAGTGAAAAGTCCTGGGTTAGGGATGGCTTCAGGCAGGGTTGGATCCAGGGGCTTAAATATGTCATCAGTCCTTGCTCTCTAATATGTCTAAGCTCTGGCTTCTCACCAGGCTCCTCAACCAACATGGCTGGAAAGATATCTCCAGCAACTCCAGGCTTCCATCCTGTGGGAAAAGCATGTTTCTTTCCAAATAGAGCCAGCAAAACCCCAGGACTGATTTTCATGGGCCCATCCCTAAGCCAATCACTTCAACAGGTCTGGATCACATCTTAGTGACTGGAGCTGGGAAGAGACCAAAAGATGGAAGTAAAAGAGGTGGGATGCAGGGAGAGATTGAGTTGCTACTACCAAGAGTGGGGGTGGGGGGGGCAGCGGCAGGGAATAAATGTAAGCAGCAAAAATAATCCACAGCCATCATGGAACTTCTAGGCTCCTGGAGGGATATGGGCATTAAATAAATAAAAAATAAATGACAGGATTCACACAGCATAATCTGTATGCTGTGAAGGAGAGAAGCAAGATCTTTTGGGAGAGAACAACTGGATGTGGTCAGAGAGGGCCTACCCCTGCAGGTGGCCCTTTCTGAGAACCTGAACTTGATTTCTCTTCTTCCCAAATTGCAGAAATGACTTTTCTTCGGCAAGTTCTGTCTTTCTCTCTTGCGCCCTTTAGTGTGCTCCCTCTTGGATTCTATATTCTTCTGAATTTATCTCCCCGAAGTAAGGCAGGAATTTCTCAAAGTCTAAGACTGTGTCTTCTTAGTTTCTGTGTTCTAAAGCAGGGTGGGTGGGCTGCTCCTTTCATTCCTGAAGTTCTACTGGAACTCCTGCCACTGGCCATTTGTTTACCTATTCTCTGAGGCTGCTTTGGGTTACAATAGCGTTTCCGGGAAACGTTTGCTGACCAGTATTCTAACGTGGCCCCAGGGACTAAAACAGAGGAGCGGGTTTTGTCAGAAGCGGTTTGTTGGAGGGCCAGAGGAAGGGAGTGAAGGCACAAGCTAGATGTGTGACCTTGAGCAGATTTCTTAACCTCTCTGGGCCCCTGGCTCCAGCTCTTGCAATGCCAGCTGCCTCTTCTCATCCTTCAGATCTCGGCTCGTATGTCACCTGTTCAGAAAGGCCCTCCCTGACCTTGAATGACCAATTTGGATGTGGCGGCCTTTATGCTCTGCGGTTTCTTTTGAGGTTAGGCCCACCGGGGGCAGGCATCCTTCCCTTCCTCGTCACCTAAGCTTTCCCTTGTCTCAGAGGTCACATCCGGTAGGATAAGTGGAAAGAAGTCTGGTTTGGAACTCTGGAGACTTTGGGTTCATAATCCCAACATCGCCACGTACGTGAGCTATGAGAACCCGGGCAGAGAGACCCTTCGGCTCCCCGGCCTCAGCTTCCCCGGCTGACAACTGGGTGTGGTGGCTCTGCCAAACCGGAAGGACCCCGTGAAGCCGGAAGGACCCCGTGAAGCCGGAAGGACCGGCACCCCCTGCGGCCAACATGGCGCCCGGTCAGGTTCGGTGCTTCGTTCCCGTGGTTGGCTTTCCTTCTCCCCTCCTTTTCTCAAGAGGGAGAGAAGAAAGATAGTCTGCCCCACACCTTGCCATAATGCGGCCTCCAACTACGATGCCTTGGCTGCTCGATTCTTCACACAATGACTGTGCCAAGGAGCGGCTGGAAGGTAGGCAGCTTCTCTTACATAAAGCTCTGTGCAAATGCGGCCCAAGGCGCGTCCGCCAGTCCGGCTCTGCGTCCTTCCAGGCTGCTGCCCCCAAGCCCCCCATAAACATTTTAGATCCTTGCTGGCCTCAAGACTGAGAGAAGGGACCAATCCAAAGAGGTCGTTTTCCAGACGGACTGGAGAGATCCGTGGTGGGTGCGTGCGTCCTGGATGCCCCCAATTACTGAGTGATGCCCTGGGGAGGAGGGGTGGCTGGCTGTAGAATTTGAGGGGGTAGAGTGCCAAACGAAAATGCAGTCCTCCTCGTTCAAAAATTCCTAAGAATTTCAAGACCATGACAGCAGAGCCGGCAACCAAAACCGGGGCCTTTCGAGTACAGGGCCCTGGGGGACCGTGCAGGCTGCACTCCCACGAAGCCTGCCCTGCCCAGGAAGAAAGACTCAGAAGTCCTGGGCGAGGCGTAGGAGGTTTCTCAGTCCCAGAGAACCTGCCAGGGGAAAAGTGCCTTCTCAGGGACCTTGAGCTCAGATGGTCACAGGGGCCAGGGAGGTAGTGTTAACAAGCAAAGCAGCGGGGTGCCTAGGTGGCTCAGTGGTTTAAGCCTCTGCTTTCAGCTCAGGCCATGGTCTCAGGGTCCTGGGATTGGGACTCTCTGCTCAGTGGGGAGCCTGTTTCCCCCTCTCTCTCTGCCTGCCTCTCTGCCTCCTTGTGATCTCTCTCTCTGTCAAATAAATAAATAAAATCGTAAAGAAAAAGAAAAAGAAAAAAACCAAGGCAGCTGGCTGAAAGAACTGTGATATTTCTTTTTTTTTTTTTTTTAAGATTTTTTATTTATCTATTTGACAGAGAGAGATGACAAGTAGGCAGAGAGGCAGGCAGAGAGGGAGAGGAGGAAGCAGGCTCCCCGCTGAGCAGAGAGCCTGATGCAGTACTTGATCCCAGGACCGTGGGATCGTGACCCAAGCCGAAGGCAGCGGCCCAACCCACTGAGCCACCCAGACGCCCCAGAACTGTGATATTTCAATGAGCAAGACAGTGAACTCTCAGCCTTGGTGTCAGAGAGGCAGCAGGGAGCGGTGGGGACTGGAGAATACATGCCCATTGAAAGAGGCAGCTGCTGTCGAGCTCCAGGCTGGGTTCTGGGCCCAGCCAGAGATTTTTTTTTCTTTTTTATTGCTTTCTTTTTCTTTCTTTCTTTCTTTTTTTTTTTAAGAATTATTTATTTGAGAGACAGTGAAAAAAGCACGTGCAAGTGCTGGGAAGGACAGAGGAAGAGAGAAAGGGAGAGAAGCAGACACCCTGCTGAACCCAGAGCCCAACGCACAATTCAGTCTCATGACCTGAGCCGAGATCAAGAGTCAGACATTGAACTGACTGAGCCAACTAGGCGCCCCCTCCAGAGATTTTAATTTTTTTCATGTGAGATATCCCAAGTTATTAATGTTGGCAAATAATTTAAAATTAAACAGATCTGAGTGGGCCGAACACAGTCCTCAGGGCTCCACTTTTTGACCTTGAGGCACAGAGCCTTCTGATGGCTAGAAATGAGAGGAGAGGCTGTTTCTGGTCTCTGAGGCCCTCCCATCTAGAAGGGAGAGCTGAGGGTAGGGCTTGGGTGACAGAAGCAGCAGGTTCCCCTCCCCTCTCCTTGCTCTGGCAGCAAGCACAAGACAGGGTAGCAGGTGTTTGTTGAATGAATGACTGTCCTACCCAGCTGGGACTTGGCTTCAAAACCCAGGGCACCCCGAGCGGGTGCCAACACAAGTCAGGAAACTCCTTAACTAATTAGCTAACAGGAACCAACGTCCCCCAACCCAGCCTCCAACTAGAGCAGGAAGAAAAAGCTGCTATAAGGCTGTAAAAAGCACTGTATTCTGAGTGAGCAAACTGAACTGGTACTGAGCCTTAGGTTCCTCATCTGTAAAATGGGAATAGCAAGTTCCCAGGGTTTGTCCGGAGAAGTCAATAAGAAGAAGCATGTAAAGTGCTCAGCAAAGTGTCTGATGTGCAAAAACTATAAGCTGGTATTATTTTTATTTTCATCTTTCTTTCCTCCCCATCCAAAGATTTGGCTTACTTCTAGGGGCTGTGGGCCCATGGAAGAGTTTATTGTGTAGAATTAAATTTTAGATCCTTGCAAAGTGGTATCAGGTCTACAAATTCGGCCTGGGAAGCGTGAGTGTTCAGAAATTTGGGGCAGAGATTGGGGGCCCAGGATGGGAATTCTCATGTTCAAGGTTGGAATTATGCTTCTTGAGATCAGTGCAGTGATATTCATTGTTGGGACACTGGCATTCAGGGTCACAGTTCTGGGGTTCAAGGTTAGAAGGCTGCCATCCATTGTCAGAATCCTCAGATCTGTAATTGGACCCAAGGAGTACAGTGCCAGAGTACCGCTACTCGTGATGGAAACTCTAGCGGGCAAGGTCGCAACGCGGATGTTCCAGGCTGGAAGTCATGTTCAGAGACCGAATTTTGAAGGTCAAGGTCAGGACACCTCAGTGGTGGTCATGATTGGAATTCTGGCAGGCACATTCAGAACCTTGTTGTTTGGCGTCGGAACTCTTGTCCCTGACTCAGTATTTTGTGGGTCTCATCCCTTATGTGTGTCATTAAAGCTTCATTGTCCATTCCCTCGGCAGCAGTTCCTGGAGAAATGCAAACCACAGAAGACCCCCAAACCTCCATTTAGCTGGTGGGATTCTGTCATTTATGCCTCTTTCTCCTTCTGTTTCTGATGCCCATCCACTCAGGAGGTGTTCTGAGGGGTGACCTGGTCCTCAGGAAGGCAGCTAAACAATGTCTCCCCGGCCCCACCTCTACCAAGGACCCTTGCCCTGACATCAACCCCATTTAATTTACCTTTTCTTGTTGGTTGGCCCACAGCAGGCCCTGGGAGGCAGCCCTGCCAACCCCCAGATCTCATCTCCTTGTTCTCCAAAGAAAGGCAAACGGTGTTAAGTAAAGGTCCGAAAAGATGCCAAGGCTTTGTGGCTTCCCAGGCCTGGCAAATGTGTGGCTGGCAGCAGCTTGTGGGGAAGTGGAATAGTGTGCTGGTCACTGTGGTCCCCACAAATGCCCTGTTAGCGTCTGCTGGAGAGGGAGCTTCATCTATGGTGGGATGGGGAGGTGCTGCAGGGTCACCTTTCAACTCTGCGTACCACATACATGTGCACGTGACAGGCATTCAGTGCTAAGGTGGTTGGCAGGGACCAGTTGCTAGATCTCATTTCCTGGTAAATGACTATAGTTCCCCTCACCCACACTCATGCCCCCACCCCACCTTCACGCTCTGAAAGTTTACCCTCCTTGTTTGTTTGTTTGTTTCTTTCTTTCTTTCCTTTTTAAAAAGATTTTATTTATTTATTTGACAGACAGAGATCACAAGTAGGCAGAGAGGCAGTAGAGAGAGAGGAAGGGAAGCAGGCTTCCCGCCAAGCAGAGAGCCTGATGTGGGGCTTGATCCCAAGACCCTGGCATCATGGCCTGAGCTGAAGGCAGAGGCTTTAACCCACTGAGCCATCCAGGTTCCTCTTTCCTTGTTTTTTTCATACCCTTTGCACCATCTGGTGTATTATATGTTTATCTGGCTCATCTCACTACATTATAAGCTCCATCAGAGAGGGACTTGGTCAGGTTTTGCTTGTTTTCTCAGTGTTTAATCTGTGCCTAGGAGCGCCTGGGTGGCTCATTCAGTTAAGCGTCTGCCTTTGGCTCAGGTCATGATCCTGGGGTTCTGGGTTCAAGTCCACATGGGGCCCCCTGCTCAGCCAGGAGCCTGCTTATCCCTCTCCCTCTGCCTGCTGCTCTACATGCTTCTGCTCTTGCTTGCTCTCTCTCTTTCTGTCAGATAACCAAATAAGATCTTTAAAAAAATCTGTGCCTAGAATAGTAGTTACTAAATAAAATTTGTAGCGTGAATGAATGAACGAATGAATTTTCCCCTTCGATATGGTCTTAGAGAGTTTTTCAGGCTTCAAACCATTTCACTCAGAGCCCACCTACAGTCTTATCCATTCTTTCTATACAGAGTTTTTGGACAGGGATGAGGGAGAGTGGCAGTAGGGAGGGGCATTAACTCTTCCATAGCTTCCCATTGCTCTTGGGATGATTTCCAAATCTCTTATCTGGTCACTGAAGACCTATAAGAACTGCTACCCACCTTCATATTACACATATCTGGCTCCCTCTCGCCTTTCTTAGATCCTTAGGACTCCACTCGGGGTCTTACCTCAGGACCTGTGCACATGCTGTGCTAACTAGAACAATCTTGCACCTCTCACCTTAGCCCCCTTGGCCTCCTTAATTCATCTTTTATGACTCTATGTAAGCATCTTTCCCTTGACTTCCCAAACTTGATGTCATTTCCCTCATGATAGGCCCTGGCAATTATTCTAAGAATTTGTCATTAATAATAAGTAACCCAAACTCCCCTTGTCGTATGGATGCTTTGTTGTATTCCTCAAGCTCCAGAAATTCATAACGGCAGTGTTTTGGTTTTTTCCCATTTTTATGATATAAGGGAGAGAGGAGGGGAAAGCTGAGAGTTTTCCATTTCATTTGCTGGAGGATGGGGTGGGGAAAGGAAGCACATCTCCTCCCAGAAGCCTGAAAAGCTCCAGGCGGACAGAACCCCCACCTCTCTGACTTCATTTCCTGGCTTCCTGTGCACAGCCACACTGATTGCATACTTACTAAATTCCTTCCTGACTCAAGGCCTTTGCACGTGCCGTTCCCTCTGCCTGGAATGCATTTTCTCTCTTCACGCAGTTATTGCCTGCTCATCCCGAAGCTCCCAGATCAAATGTCCCACCTTCCAGGAGGCTTTCTCTGATCTCCTAATAGGTCAAATTCCCGGTTTATGGTCTTCAGAGTTCTATGTGCCTCTCTTGGGTGGGCCTTGTTCCCACTGTAATTTCACATCCATGTAAGCAATTATCTGATTATTACTTGCCCCCCCCCCCCAACTTGGAGTCGACTGTGAGCTCTCTGATGGCAGGATTGGTCTGCTGTGTTCGTCTGTCTCTCCTGCTTCTGGCATTGCGCGTCCCTCCTTGTAAGCGTTCTGTAAAATTGTGTTGCATAGGTGGGTGGCTGGGTGGATGGATGGATGAATTCAGAAGTTATCACAATAGGCAGAAAGCAGATATCACACTCCTTTCAGTGGGGAGTGAGTGAGATAGTCTGGTATGTCTAGCTGAGACTCCAACCAGAAGTTTCTTACTGTCCAAAACTGGAAGGAACAGGGTGCCAAATCTTCTCCAGAATAATAATTACAGTGTTATTTAAGAACTTTTTAAAGATACCTACTTGCGGGGTGCCTGGATGGCTCAGTGGATTAAGCCTCTGCCTTTGGCTCAGGTCATGATCTCAGGGTCCTGGGATCGAGCCCCACATCGGGCTCTCTGCTCAGCGGGGAACTTGCTTCCTCTCTCTCTCTGCCTGCCTCTCTGCCTACTTGTGATCTCTGTCAAATAAATAAAAAATATTAAAAAAAAAAGATACCTACTTGGGTTCTAAAGGATGCTGTTGAATTTTCCCTAAACACATGCTGCATGTAAAGACTCTAAACCCAGGAAACAGAAGTTCTGAGAGATCCTGGTAAATTTGCCAGAAATGTGGTTTATTTGAAAACTGTAATACCTTTGGGGCAAGTGAACACAGTTCAGATCTCAGTTCCACCACTAGTGCCTGTGGCCTTGGAAGGTCACTTCTCTCTCCGAACTGACATTTTCTCTCAAAGTCTATCCTATGAGCACCAAGGCAGTAGAAAAAGAGGACTTCTTCCTGGTGCTTCCAGCAGAAGTTCCAGAATTGGCTCTGACCAGACACACTTTAATGATGTGCTCATCTCAGAACCAATGCCTGAAGCCAGAAGGGAACACATGTGAGGGGACCTGCTTGGGTCATAGACCACCACTGGGCCTCGGGGAATATACATAAAATACTCTTCTTTAAACTAATTCACTTATTTTACTTAAATCAAGTTGTTTTAGGGGAAAATTTGGTATTATGAACAATTGGTACCATTCACCATAAATCATGTTGGGAAATTCTAGCCAGATGCTGGAGCCTGACACCTGCTCTTTTTAGGTTAAAAGGAAAGATGTACACGTGTTAGAGAGGTGTTAAAATCCCATTAGCTTCAAACTAGGCTTTCCCCTTCAGGGAGTCCAAAGGTCTGAAGGAGAATTGGAAAGGCTGGCACTATTCACGCTGAATCAGTGTGATTTGATGTCTTGTCCCTGAACAGCTACATTAGTCTTGGCTACATCTGAGAATCGTCTGAGAATCTTGGGAAGTCCCAATGCCAGGTCACCCCCAGACCAATTAAATCAGAATTTTGAGGTGTGGCTCTCAGGCACTGGTGTTTTTCAAAACTCCCAAGGGGATTCCACTGTTCAGGGAGGTTGAGAAATCTGGATTTCAGTGCATCTAGTTCTGGTGGTGTAGGTCCCACACTGGCGAGCATGGGGTTCACTGGGCTCCAGGAAGGGGCTCCCTGGAGACTGGAGTGCTGTGGGGTGGTCAGGGTGTGACAGAGAGTAGCAGGATCCTGTTTCCCCAAGGAATGAACTGAGCAGGAGTCCAGGGAGGGTCATTTAACACTCTCAAATGGGAAGGAAGCATGCATCCTTCTCTCAGTCCAGAAGAATTAGATGCTTGGGACAAAATTCAGCTCTCCTCCTGAGCCCACCCCTGCTATCTGGCACCCACTGCTTGTTACCTGAACCAGCTGCTACCTTTCTGCCTCTATCTGTCAACCATCCCAGACCCAGTTTTGCTGCTCATCAGCTGTGTGGCCTTGAGCAAGTCACTCAGCTTCTCTGGTCTTCAGGTTCCTCATCTGCAGAATGGGAGCACACTGCTGAACCGTGTGATCCTTAAAGGCATCTCCCCTTTGGGCACCTATGAGTTTTCATCAGGGAGGCAGCCACAGGTTAACCCCATACCCAAGCCTTGGGTCAGGGGTTCCCGAGTGCTTGCAGAAATCAGATTCCCAGGTCTGTCCCCAGACCACAGAATCAAGGTCTCTCGTGGCAGCTCAGGATCTACCTTCTAACAAGGATCTCTGTTGATCCCGATGTAGGCAGCCCTCAAACTGCACTTTAAAAGCATCTTGCCTGTGCCTTAGGGTCCGAGCCCCTTGGCCAGAGGTGTGCCCGGATGAGCCTCAGCCTCCACACAGCTGTCTCCCTTTTGCAGGTGAGGAAACAGGCTCAGAGAGGCAAAATCATGTGCCCAAAACTCAGCTAGGGCTGGGATTTGTATGCCAAACCTGCCGGACTCCAAAGCAGGTGTTCTCCTGTTTCTCACTGTCGGTTTTTAAATGACAACTTCCACCAGTGGCCGTCTTTCTCCCTTCTCCATGGCAATTTTTACCTTCTTGCTTTCCACACTCCTGGCCCACTTGAGTATATGCTCTACGTGAGCAAGGTTTCTAGTCTGTGTATCACAAGCACACCTGACCTTGTGCCTGGTATACACTAGGCGCTTAATGAAGGGGCATTGAGGTACTCCAAGCCTCAGTTTCCCCACCTGTATAAAGGAGTCCTTAGGCTTGCCCACCCCAGCATGCTTGCTCTAGAGTGCTGTGCTTAGAGGAGGAGGGTTGAAGGTGAAGGAGAAGAGGGGCCCTGCTCAGGACTGAAGGGTCTGGTGCCTTTTGCTATGGGGGTGGGGGCCTCAGGCCAGGCCCTCACCTTCTCAAGGCCCTCCACCCCTATTCCTCCCTCATACCGCCTCCCCACAGGGTCACATCTCACCACCAGTCTCCCAGGGACTGTCCCAAGGCCTCCCCACCAAGTGCAGCCAGGCGGATTTGTCTTTCTTCACCTTGTAACTTCATCTGCTCTGCCTGCTGCTGGAGGCGGGCCCCATCCTGTCCTGGGCCAGGCCAGCGGGCATATCCAGTCGGAGGGCCTAGGTGCCGCCGTTTCCCTGCGTTGCCTGCAGCACCTCCCAGACCCAGCATCCCACAGACAGAAGAGAGGCCCTGTCAGCCATTTTGGGGGTTCGGGGGGTGATTTCTTTGTTTATCAAACACTAGATGCTGTGGCCTGCCGTGGAGGGTGGTGGAAACAGTCTCCTCTCTGTTCAGGCCTTTCCTTCTTTCTTCTGAGGGTTGGCTCTCCATGGGGAAGGTGTAGGTCCTGATGAGTTCGTGCAATGAAGCAACCTCACCCACATCCCCTTTCCTGGCTGGCGTACCCCACACCCCACCCAGCTCCCTGGGATTGCCTACAACCCTGCACCTCCCTGCTCACACACCTGTAGCCCACGGCTCACTGAGTCAGGGGCAGAAGCTCGGCCTTCTTACTCAAAGGCTGGATCAACTCCAGGTGCTGTTGACGCTCCTGAGCTCCCCGTGGGATCAGGCTGAGGCTAGATGCCTGCTGAGACCACCATCCAGCACTGCTCCTGCCCTGCCAGGTCCCCTGCCCTCACTCTCATCATCTCCTAAAGGCACTGCCTCCATTCTTCTGCTACCTAACAATCCTCCCCTCGGTTCTGCTTCTGGAGACGCCCACCTGAGTCCTGAGAGGAAGAGATCAGTGTATTTAAAACTTCCATCCACAGACAAGTGCTAGGGATTGACAACTGAGAGTGACTTTCCGTCTAGGGCATCCTGTCCCCTCCCCAGCAAACCCCACCTTTTCCCCATCTCCCCTGCATCTTAGGATGGGCTCTCATGGACCCAGTCCCCACAAGCACAGACCCCAGGCCATGCCGCAGTGTTGCTGCTTCTGCTGACTTGGTGGGGATGATGGTCAGAGTGGGCTGCAGACCAAGCATTTGTTTATGGAGAGCTTTTACAGGCTGCCCCCCGGCCCCTGCCAGGAATGCTCCCCTTCCCCAGAGCAGAAGCTCTGGCAAGCCAGGGTTTTGTGTCCCTCTGGCCAGCCTTTTCTGAGGTTTAGCCTGGCAGCCTTCCACACCGACCTTGGCCAGTGTAATGAAGTTGGGAGAGGCTCCCTGCCAGCTTCCCATTAACGTGGCCTTTGAGAGTGCCTCAGGGGCTTCCAATCTTTTGGCCTGCTCAGGTCAGGAAGTAGAGAGGGTGAGCCAGGCAGAAGAATATGATAGATTCAGTGGTCCTAAGGCAGGGTGTGACCTTGTACCAGTGACACCGTCTCCAGGTTTGGAGTATAGGAAGTTGCACTGTAAAGGAGGCCACTGGGTTCCTTCCTGTACCCATGCATTGGAAGAACATTTATGGAGTACTGAGTATATGCCAGGTACTCTTCTAGGTGCTGGGAATATATCAATAAGCAAAATAGGCAAGGTCCCTCCTTCATGGTATACAACATCCCTAGTGGGGAGAATAGAAAGAATGTGGGATTCCAAGTTAGAAGATCTGGGATTTTTCTGACGGACTTATTTGAGCCTTCATTTCCTCATCTGCAAAGTGGGGTTGTTCTGAGGCATTACTGAGCTAGTGGGTACAGATGTTCCTGGTAGTAGCCATGTCAAACATTTATTAGGCACCTACCCTGGGCCAGGTGTCTGGACAAAGACAGTGTCCTTACGGTCTTCATGAGGAGTGGTACCATAATGCTGGCAAGTGGAGGCTCTGGAGCCAGTCTGGGTTCAAATCCAACTGTGCCATTTCCTTTGCTGTGTGACCTCGGACAAGCTGCTGGACCTCTCTGTGCCTCAGCATCCTCACCTGTGAGACAGATTCTCAGATGGCTGGAAGGATGGACTTGGATTAGGACAGGCACAGCCCTTAAAACACTGCCTGGTACATAGTAAGCAGTCAATCGAGGGGAGTTATGAGGTGGGTGTCAAGCATCTCATTTTATAAAGGAGAAAACTGAGATTTTTAAGTACTTGCCTGAGGTCATCCAGCAAGAAGGCACTGAGGGAGACGTTGAAGGAGCCTCCCCAGGGTCTGGACCCAGTGCCAAGGGCTCCTTCTCCCTTAGCCACTTGGACCTCGTGAAACCAGGCCAAGCTGCAGACTGAGCCCAAGAGATTCACAGCCTAGAAATCCTGTGTGTGTGTGCTTTGGTGCCTCTGTGAGCTCCTGTGCACACATGTGCAGGTGAATGCGTCTATGCATGCTTGTTTGCCCACACCTGACCATGCGTAACAGTCATCATCAAGAACATACAATATGATTCCACTTATGTGGGCTCCAAGAGGAGGCAAAACTAAACTATGGTGCAAGAAATCAGAACAGTGTTGCCTTTGTGGTACTGACCAGAAGGGGCCTGAGGAAACTTTCTGGGTGGTGGAAAGGCTCTATACTTTAATTGGGGTGATAGTTACACCGGTGTATTCATTTATCAAAAGGCATTGGACTGAATGCAGAAAACTTGTATGTTTTATTGTGTCTAAATCATACCTCAACAAGTAAGAGAGTATTGGGAGAAAAATGGTCAGTGAGAGATCTCATTTACTGCGTGCTGACTAACCACATGCCAGGCACTATTCTCAGCACCTCCGGGCACCTGTCATATAATCCTGGCAGCAACCCCACGCAGCGTGACCACGTGCGCACACATGGGCGTGGTCCTGAGTCTACCTGGCTGGAGCTCTTGCTGTGTGGGCTTATGAGTGGCTCACAGAGCACACATGTACATTGAGTCACTTCCACACTCGGCCTCAGCAGGCACCCTGAGGGTGCGCATGTGTCTGCAGATCTGTCCACCGGAAGAGATACCTGCCGGCACGTGTGTGCTTCACGCACTCACATCGGTGAACCGTGCTCTGTGCGCTGTGCCATAGTTGGATGCTAATGTCTGCACCCTGGTCTATGTAGACAAATCAAGCCCTGTTATCAGACCGTAATGGCAGGGAACTGACAGCCAGCCGCCTGTGCCAGGAAGGAGTGGAGACTCCTGGGCACCCGGCAATTAGCATCTCTAAAGGGCGTCTCAGCTGAATGGTGGTTAATTGGCAGATATGGCCCCTATCAGCCAAGCACAGTAGGGAGATGACGGGCCTCCCCAAGGATTTGTGAGCTGCCCTTGGCTACAGGTTTTGCCCTGAGAGGAGCCCACATGCTAAGTGAGTTAATAGAGCCTGCCTGCCCACACCTTTCCTGCTTCTGCAAAGGCTCAGAGAGGGTGAGCAAGTTATCTGGGATCAAACAGCCAGTAGGCCATTGACCCAAGGACTGAATGTGGGTTTCTAGATTGCAGGCATTGTATCTCCCAGAGATGACTCACACCCACCGGCAGTTTGCATGATTTTCTGTCATTTCTTTTCAATAAATGTACACTGTTTGGGTAGTGTTTTTCCCTTAACTGGCTCAATTTTTAAATTTATGGAACTTTATTATAAAAAGAACCTGCCAGTAGTGGAAGGCTAGTACCTATCTGATACCCATAAAGTCAAGTAGGGTTTCCAGCTGCCTATATCCCCATTTGCCTGGGACTGAGGCTGTTCCCTGGACAAGGAACTTTTCTGTTTTAAAATCAGGATGGTCCTGGAAAATCAGGTTGAGTTTGTCAGCCTAATAGAAGACAAATTCAAAAAAAAATCATGAAAATGATTTAGATCATTAAACTGTAACTGGCCACAGCAGCCCGCCACAGGCCCTAACCTAGGGCCTGTTCTCTCTGCTAAAAGCAGCTTGATTAGGACTGGGAGCATCTCTTTGCCTGTAGTCCCAGCCCCAGGACTGACTCTGATTGGTGTAATTGAGTCAGTGTCCAAACTGAGCCAATAGTCATTACCAGGGGGAATGCACAGTTCTAATTGGCCAGGCCTGGAATCAGAGCATGGGTCAGTCTCATGTATGCCAGGTGGCTCCATAGTGGAGGCATGGTTTCCCAAAAGCCTGTGAGGAATTTTTACCCAGAAGGAAGCCACCAGACGGGCCTGAAATAGCAGGGGACTCCTCTGCCCTCAAAAGGCCCTAGCTCTCAGTCTGCCTCCCTCAATCTCTCCATTTCTGACATGGGAGGGTTGAGGACAGTTCAGCCCTCTAAGATCTTCTAAGATGATCTCTAAGCATCTTCCAGGCGTAGCATTAGGAGATTTCTCTTTCTTGAAACAATTTTTATTGGAGTTTCTTGGTGGTTGTTGCTGTCTTTCTTCCTTTCACTTGTTTAGAGTTGGATGAGAAGTGGCAGGTCATGAAAGGAGCATAAGACATTTCCAGGTTGATATTTGGGGCAAGTCACTTCACTTCTCTGAGCCTTAGCTTCCTCATCGCTCAAATAGGAAGAACAATAGCACTATTTTAGAAAGGCAGTGATGAGGGTTAAAATAGGCCACCACCACCACCACCCCCCCTCCCCGCAAACCAAAAACAAAACAAAACAAACAAAAACCCAAACCACTTTGCTAAAGGAAATATGTCTGCAGGGGTGACTTTGTGTGACAAATAAACAGAAAGATCAAACTGATAGAGAAAATAAAGGGCATTTATTAGATGGAACAACTAAAAAAGTCCAGTGAGGTTTGATCCAGGTGGCGGAGGGGTACAGGATGACTTCACAGTGTCAGTGGTCCACTCTGCTATGCCCTTTTTTGTCAGTTTTGTTCCTGGGGCTGGGTGCCCTCCTGGGAGCCCCAAAGGCACATCCAGGAATCACATTTGCACACTGTATCGTCCAGAAGAAAAGGGAACTCCAGCATTCCTGTGAAGCCTCAGAAACCAATCAAATTGGACGAGTTGAAGTCACGTGCTACACTCTGACCAATCTCTACGTCGGGAGGGCACCATGTGCATAGCCTGCGGATGCAGTGCACTGATTGGCTTATTTTGGAGACGGAATGCACTGATTGGCTTATCCTTGGCAGAGGGGAGTTGGCTTCCAAGAACGGCTGGATCCCTCGCAGGCCTGGGAGACCGTTTGTTGGAAGGGGGAAATGCATGCTGGGAATTAAGATGATCAGACATGATGTGTGGTGATGACAGTGATGAAAGATCTCAGGGACATCTCTTGTCCCTCAGTGTCATTTAGCGCAAGGGGGAAACAGGCTCAGAGAGAAGAGGCTGGCTCAAGGTGGTCACCTGGAAAGTGTAGACTGAGATCTGCCCTTGGCCGAGTTGCTGTAAATCCCTACTGAAATAGCAGTGACGCTTTGAAGAAGGAGAGACGAAGACGCCTTGCACACCTACCACGTGCTAGATTTTCCACACCTTCCTGTCATTGAATCCTATAGCCACCTTGGAGAAGGGCTTCTGTCATTGTTTCGGTTTTACAGACAGGAGACGCAGAGACCAAGCCGGTGGAGATGGCTTGGGTTATAGGCTAGGAGGCAGTGCTGCCGGGGTGCAAAGTGGGCTGTGTTTGAATTCTGATCCGGCCACTTGAGTTTAGTGTGCACCTACTGTGTACTAAGTGCTTCCCCTGCCACCGTCTCTTACTTGAGTAAGAGGCTCAGTGGGTCTGCCCCATTTTGCAGATGCCCCGTCTGCCCCGAGGAGGGCGGTGGGTTCTCAGAAGATACCAGAGTTTCCTTCTTGACTGCTAGAAATGGTCTGTTTTCTAAATTGTCTTTGTCAGTGTGGCCTGTGTGACTCCTTTTCTGCTCTTTCTGTCTCTTGCTCCCCATCCCCTTCCCTCCCCCCCCCCCACAGCCCCCCACCCTTCTCTGGCTTGGCTACTCCCCCACTGAGCTTCTGAGTCTTCCAGGTTCCTGGTAACAGCCCTGGGGCTGGGTGAGGAAGTGTTTCTGCAGACACCCAGGCCTTTGTCTCCCTGGGCCCCAGGGCTCAGCCCCACCCCCTCCCCTATCCACCCCCACCCCTAGATAGCTCCCCCGCACTGGTTTTGTGCCAATGTTTGGGCTGCTATGGCCCTGGCCAGGCTCGAAAAAGGAATTATTTCGGTCTCCTTGCATAGTTCTCAGCCCAATTCCCAAAATGGGAAGCGGCCTGGGAGGGCCTCCCAACCCCCAGCTCCAGTGGAGGAGGGAGGAAGGGAGAACTTGGCAGAGCAAGGAGGAAGGAGAGGGCCCAACAAATGATGCCACACATGCCCCCCAAAAGACGCAGATGCACATACTGCAGCCCCTTCTCTAGCCCTGAGGCCTATAAAAATAGTAAGCCTTTGGGGTGTTCCCAGGCCTTGGCAATGTGTTCAGTGTGTTTTAGGGGGAGAATGGGGGGGTCCTGGGGAGGGGCACAGTGTAGTGTGGATAAAGAGGTGGGGGAATGTGTGTGTACCCTATCTCCATAGCTAACCAAACACCTAGGTTAAGGAAAGGAGCACACAAACGAGAAAACTGCCCCAGATCCCGACTGGGGGATGGGCAGCTAGCCCACCCAGAATGCTTTGTTCTTGGCTGCTGAGCCTGGTCCTCTTCCCTCCTCTTCTAGGATGCTTTCACTGACTGCCTGCAGGGCTGTGTCAGCGTCTTGAGAGACATGTTCTGACTTATTGGTGAGCTCAGGACCACCTGTCCTATTTCCCAGCATCCTTCACGGGTCCAGCAACAGCTCTGCTCAGCCTGGATGTCACTATAATGAAAAGCTGGGTTACTGGCCAGGGGCAGGGTCGGTGTGCCTGACAGTGTCTGATGTCTGGTTGGTCCCCACACCCCTTGCTGAGTGTCCAGATGACTGGCTAGACAGCTGCCTGCCTGCCTGATGATGGGTCCAACTAACAAATTGACCACATATCCAGATCCCTGTCTGTCTTTCTGTCTGTCCTTCTGCCTGGGTGTTTGGTTGATTGGATGAATGGCTGTCTGGCTGTGTCTTTCTGTCCACATAGGTGTCTGGTTGACTACCATGCATCTGAATGGGTGATTGGCTGTTCTTCTGTCTGTCTTTGACTGAATGGGTGCAGAACTGCCACGCTCCCTGTCTGCCTGTGTCGTCGGAGCTCTGACCACACGGGTGCCTGACGGACAGTCTGTCTGCCTGTCTGCCTGGTTGTTTTATCGAAGAAATTAGATAAACAAATTGCCTCTCTCTCCATTTCCTTGTTTAAATGTCTTTCTGAATGTCTAACTCATTGGCCACCTTCCTGTCTGCTTAGGTGTCTGACCCAATGATTGAATGACTGACAGATGATCTGCCGGTCTCTGTCCAACTGGCTGACAGTCTGTCCGTACTTAGATGCATGACTCAGTCTGTCTCTCCATTTCTTGGTCTGACTGAGTGCCTGCTAGCTGTCTCCATGTCTGACAGGATGGCTGACAGCCTGGTAGTCTGGCTGTCTGCTAGGGGTCTGTTGTATCTGAGATGATGGCAGAATGTCTGTTGATCTCCTTGTCTGTCTGACTGCTCGACCGTGTGTCTGATCAAGTGGATGAGTGGCTGACCATTGCCTCTCTCTGTAGCTGACTGACTAGATGGCCAACAGGCTGATCAGCTGTTTTTTACCTCTTTGTCCTGACTGGCTCACTGGGTATTTGACTCCTGACTCCCCAAGGAGGATGCAGTTCATGGGCTGTCGCAGGTCATGGTAGGGCTTGGATGATGCTTCTCACCTTCCCTCTGTGGCTCCCTCCACCCCACTCTCAACCCAGAGGAGCTAAAGTCTTTTTCAGAGATGGGAGGGGAACTGGGCAGAAAACTTAGAATCCACTCAGTGTCCTCGATTTCAAATGTTTGCACTCTGTGAGTAAGGAAGGCATAATGAATGTGTGTTTCTCACCCCATCTCCCAGCCCCATTTTCAGGGAACCCCCTTGGTCTTAAGGAGCCAATTTCATTTGTCAAGGAGGCCACAAGGACATTCTCCTGACATGTCGAACCCTGCCAGCCTTGGAAGCACCTTGCAGAGCCCTTTACAAATCTTGATACCCTTGTTGTTCAGACATTGGGGCTGACTCCCAGGATCAGGAGCAGACAGCCACACTGGGAAGACAGGCTCCCTGGGTCAGCATGATGCCAGCATCAGGAACTCCACAGCCCCTCAGAATGAAGCTGAGCCAGGGCAGAGTGAGTAAAGCTTTGCTGGGAGGGAGAAGGCACAGTCCTTCCCTGCTGGGGGCACTTCCCCCTGATGATAGAATTCTGCCCAGCTGCTGGGCGGGCTGCTGTCTGTCCTCCCTTCCTTAAAGATGGAACTCCGCTGATGAATTTTATTTTGGGATAAATATGTGCACGCACATGGGAGAAAAAGATGGGCAGGGAGAAATAGGAGTTGGAGAGCCTCTGGACAGGAAGGGACTTCCCAAGAATTTAGCTCTGCCTAAAATCATGTTCCTGTCTTTCTTAGGGCTCCCCCAGTCCCCCATTTTGGCCTTTGGAGACAGCAGGCTGGACATTCGTTGCACAGGTGGAGGGGATGATTGGTCCAAGCTCTGGGGGAAGTGGAAAGAGGGCATTCTGGGAGTTCCCCAGGCCCCTGGACAGTGGACAGCAGCATTCAGAGATGGCTGTGTATCTGAGGTCAACGTAAAGCTCAGTGTGCAACCAGGATCAGACTCAATGAATGAGAAGTGTCGGTGTTCTGTGTATGTGACCTGGGTCACGGCTCAGCCTAGGATCAGGTGTGTGACCTGGACCAGAGCTCAGACTGTGACCAAAGTCAGGACTCTGTTGTGGCGACAGTCAGGGTTTAGACTAGGACCAGGGTCATGAGGGAATCTGTGGCCAGAGTCAGGGTTCAGTATGACCTGAATAAAGACTCAGCTCAGGGCTCATTCAGGCCCTTAGATTAGACTCAGTCTGGATCCTTGGCTGTAAGAGTCAACTGAGGTCCTTAATCCTAAAGGACAGGAGGGCAGAGGGCCAGTATGCTCCTGGTGGTTCCTGCCTATCCTTATTCCTCTTCCCTACCGGTCTGAGGGCACAGCTGAAATGCCTCGTGAACCGCAAGGACAGGAGAGCGTGCAAAGAGCTGTTTCTTCAGTCCTTGTGTGTTCTGCTGGGAGCAGGACGTCCCCATGTCCGGGGGAGGGTATGGAGGCTGAGGACTGCTCCTGATGAGCAGGAAGAGGAGGAAAAGGGGAAGAAAGTCATGAAAGGAAGTAGTTACAGTGTGGGGTCTGGAGAAGACCACCTGGATTTCAGGTCTGGTCTGCCACTTACTACCTGTATGACCCTCAGCAAGTCACTCATCCCTTCCGTGCCTTCTCAGTCTTCTCTATAGAATGGGGACCAAAGTAGTATTTATTTCAGAGAGTTGTAGTAAGGATTAAATAAACTAATGCATGTCAGGTCCCTACAGAGCGCCCAGTTGGTTGTAAGTTCTCAGTCAGTTTGAGCTGTTCTTACTGCTCCAGAGCCCCGCAGGAGCCACACTCTGTGAGTAGTCCAGAGTAGAAGTCACATCGGTGAGAGCCAGAGTAGAAGTCACATCGGTGAGAGATCTCAGGTGAGAGCCCAGACTCCAGCTCCCCATATCAATAGGGCACCCCTCCATTAGGTTCTGATGCCTCCAGGGTCCCCTCCTTTATGACAGTAACAGCACTTGTAGTTACTTCTCTAATGACTGTCTTCCCCCCGTCAGTGAGGGGGTCCTCTTCCCAAGGGTGGCTTCTTACCTTTCTTGCTTTACTGCTGTGTCCTCAGCATGCAGCACAGTACCTGCACATAGTAGGTGCTCAGGAAATAGTCCATTTACAATGGACCAGGCTCTGCACTTGGCCTTCCCTCCAATTTTTTAGTTCAGTCTTAAAAACTGAGAATTAAAATGGATGCATACAGATGGTGAAGACTGATTTAAACACTACCGAAGGGTCTGCCACGGAAAGATGGAAATCTCACCCCCACCTCTCCAGGTTCAAAAGCGAGCCTTTCTTGCGCACTCTTACAAAATCTTCACGTGTTTGCATGTTCTGTGCACGTCCCCCAGCTCCACAGAAATAGAGATTTGTGTCTGTTTTGTCCGCGCTGTCCTCCCACTGCTTAGAACAGTGTCTGGCAAGTAGTAGGTTTTCGATAAGGATATCTTGAAAGTTCATTTTTCTTTTCCCAATACCAGTGGGATTATGTCATATTTATTGCTCTGTACCTTGCTTTGTAACTATAAATAAGTTAATAAATCTTAGAGATCTTTCTACATCAGCAAAAACACATTATGCCCATTCGTTTTAATAGCAACATAACCTTCCGTGCTGTGGACATACCATAATTTATTTAACTAGACCCTGCATTGAGGCTGTCTCTGGTT
This sequence comes from Mustela lutreola, assembly GCF_030435805.1. Classification (NCBI taxonomy): domain Eukaryota; kingdom Metazoa; phylum Chordata; class Mammalia; order Carnivora; family Mustelidae; genus Mustela; species Mustela lutreola. Next base: position 11,529,784 of record NC_081298.1, read on the forward strand.
TTCATTTTTCCTCACCTGAGTTTGCCCATCATTCACCTCAGAGAAGGCTGCCCTGTGACACTTACATCAGATGACAGGCATGGTCCCCCCCCATAAGGCTCTCTCAGCCTTTGGCAGTGCCTCCTAGGAGCTAAAACTGGGCTCAGGAAGCTAGCAGTCCCCAAATGGAGCCAGAATCCATTCTCTAGAACTGTGGTTAAGGCAGCTGTTCTCAGCCAAGAGCGATTTGGGACCCCCAGGGGAGACTTGGCAATGTCTGGGATGTTTTTGGTTGTCACATCAGGGGATTGGGTATTACTGGCATCTAGAAGGTGGAAGATAGGAACGCTGCTAATCATCCTGCTGTACATGAGACAACCCCCACAACAAAGAATGATCCGGCCCCAAATGTCAGCAGTGCCTTGGTGGAGAAATCCTGTGTGAAGGGCACCAGACTTGCCTGGGTCCAGTCGCTGGCCTGCCACTTAACTGGCCGGGTGCTCAACAATTTGCTTAGGCAAATTGTTTAACTTCTCTTACTTTATCTGTATAATGGGGATAAGAATAGTCCCTCTCCTCCAGATTTGTATATATTGTATTTGTAAAGCACTTTGTCAAGGACCTGACCAACGTAAGCTCTCAATACATGAAACCATAATTGGAATCATTGCCCTGAGAGTCTGGGTGTCAGCGAGCTGGAGGAACACTCGATCTGCAGAGAAAGCAGGACAGCTGGGCTGTTCCCTCAGCATGGCCTCCCCCAGGGATTGTGACCACAGTCCACAGATAGAAATAGAACCCCCTGGATGCGCTTGACCTCTGTTTGGTCAGGAATGGAGGAAAAATCGCTCAGAAGACTGTTTCCATTTTAGGGGCTGAAAAGCAGCTCCCAGGAGACCCTCAGACATGGCGATTTTCCAGAAGCTGAGCCCTTCTAAAGGGTCCTAGAGATCAACAGCTCCAAGCTGTCCATTTTACAGATGGGGAAACTAAAGCCCGGCAAAGAGGCAGGACTTGCTCACACAGCAAGGGAGGGGCAGATGTGAGCTGGAAGCCAGCCTCGGATACATGTGGGTCTCTCCACAGCCCCACTCCAAAGGGCCCTCTCAGGCACAGACCAGTACCTGGTCATATTCACTCTTTCCTCGGCCGAAAGGCCCTGGAAGCCATCCTACATGGAGAGCAGTGTCATAGGAGTATTTCTAAGCACAGCGTCGATATCAGACAGACCCTGGTTTGAATCCCAGTTCGAATGTTACCTGCAATGCCCTTGGAAAGGCCATGTACAGTTCCCTGAGCATTATCATATTTTGTTGTTGAAGGGATTAGAGACAGTGTGTAGATAGACTAGCACATTACTGGTATAATGCAAACGGCCATACCCCTTTCATTTAGGAGTTCTACTCCTTTAGGTACCCCTTCACATATGGAGAATGAAATATGTACCTGGATAATCTTTGCAAATTTGAGAACAGTCCAAATGTGGCCCAAGAGGGGACTGGTTGAAGCCTCTCTGGGGCATCTCTACAGTTCTGACACATGAATTAAAAAGCCTGGGCAGCTCTGTGTGTACTGATTTATAACAACCACCAACATACATCATTAAGTGAAGAAGTAAGATCCCGAAGGGTGAGCATAGTGTACGCTACCATGATTGTGGGGAAGGGAGAATGTAGATAAGTATAAATGCTTCTGTGTGCATAGCGCATCAGTTAGGAAGGCCGAAAGCTGCAAGAGACAGAAAATTCAAATAGTGATGGCTTGAATAAACACAAGTCCAGAGCTGGGAGGACTGGAGCTGGCATAGGTATTCAAGGACTCAGGCATCCTCCTTCTTCCCACTCCCCCATTCTGAGCGTGTGGCTTTGATCCTCCTGCTCTCAAGATGGCTGCTCTGTCTCCAGGCATCAAGTCCACATTCCAGGCAGGAAGAAAATGGGAGGGCAAAAGGAAAAGAAAAAGACAAAAGTCTTCTCTTCCAGTTGCCTTGTCTTGTTGGGTCGGCGGGGAGTGGAAAAGAATGCCCTGCCTAGGGACTTCCACCTACATTTTATTGTATAGAACTGGGTCCCATGGCTACTCCTAGTTGCAAGGGAGCCCAGGAACATGAGTATTTTTATCTGGATACATTGCCGCCTGAACAAACTTGGGGTTCTCCTAAGTGGAGGATGGACATTGGGTAGGCAAGCAGGGTCTGCCACTCATAGTCCATCACTGGGAGGAGCCATCAGAAGGTGGGAATGGTAATTGCGGGGGGTGGGGGGTGGGGGGCATGGAGAGGGAAGCTGAATGACAGCGAATGGGGACAGAAGAGAGATCCCCCTTGTAACTGTATATCCCTTTGTACCTTTTAGATCTTCAAACTATGCGTGTATTATCTTTTCAAAAAAAATAATTCATGTTGAAAATACAATTTTTTTAAAGGCGATGCATACAAAATGCCTGGCACATAATAAGCCTGCAATAAAACCAGCTTTCCATCTTTAATCACTTTGCATCAGCTGTAGATTACATTCCCAGCTCTGTCGCAGATACGTTTTGTGACTTCGGGCATATTTCTCCCTCTTTCTGTGCTTCCATCTCCTTGAACAAGATACAGATAATATATTCTTTTAGTGGCTGGCAGGAGAATTCCTCGCAGGAGCCCAGGCCTTTGGGGAGATGGCTTCTCAAGACCTCCTGAAATGAGTGAGCCCCTGTGCGGTGTGGAGGGCTGGGGCTTCCCAGAAAGAGGCTCAGATTGTGCTACAGGAGACAAGGAGGGGAATTTATTGGTGGGAGTAGGGTGAGGGAAGAGAGGTAGCTCTGGGTGGGTGTCCTTTCTGATGTGACACCCCTCCCCAGGGACCCACCGAATACCCCTCACCACTGACTGGAATACAGCCACACAGTAATAGTAACAGCCAACATGTGTGGAGTGCCAGGCACTCTTTTAAGTGCTTTTACATACATTAATTCATTTCATCCTGGCAACAGTCATTGGAGGCATCTACTATTATTATCCCCATCTTCTAGATGTAGAAACTGAGTCTTAAAGTCTGCCAGAATGATAAAGAGTTGGGTGGGGTTTCTTATGGAAATTGATAGCAGGGCGCGCGGGGGGGGGGGGGGGGGGGCTGAACCAGGGCCCAGATGGGGTCAGAACAGTTGGCTGCAGGGGATCGAAGCAGCAAGGATCTGGAGTCTACAAGGCTATGGGGCTTTTCAGTGTTCTGGTCAGGTGGTTGCAGGATTGACCTTGGAGAGTGTAAGGAGTTCAGACTGTTCAAGGAAGCCCTGCTCCCATCTGACAGCTAGTTCATGTTACATGACAGTCAGTGTCCCTGCAAATGTCAGGGCTGTGCGATGGTGGGGGCTAGACCACAGATGGGATTGTCTACTGACCGCTTCGCCACACCTCCATCTCCACCTCTGCCCCCTGGGCCGAGCCCCCATTGTCTCTCAGCTGGAATGTTAGCTTTTCCCTGGTCTCCTGTCTTCCATCCTCCCCAAAGTCCATTCTCCATTTGCAGCCAGAGGGATCCCATGAACATCCCATGAACATCCCAGAAGTGAGAACACATCTCTCTTCTGCTTAAAACCCTCCCATGGCTCCCACCTTGCTCAGAATTGAGTAAAAGTTCCTACCACAGCCTACCAGGCCTTCCATGATCCAGCCCCCGACAGTTCACTGACCTTATCTCCTACCACCTTCCCTCAGGCTCCTTACACTCCAGCTCCATTGGCCTGCTGCCCTCACCTAAGAGCCTTTGCACTTGCTGCTTCTCTTTGATGCTCTTCCACTGAGAATCTGTGGCTCCCTCTATCTCTGTTCAGATGTTGGGTCACAGTGTCTCTCCCCTGCCGTCTAAAGCAGCTCCATCCCCAGCCACTTACACTGTTCCCTTCCTGCTTTAGTTTTCTTACCGTCACGAGTCAAATTATACTTTTACATGTTCTCTTGTCTCCTCCTTCCTGACAAAGCAGAGGCTTTATTTTATTTGACTCACTTGGCTCATAATAGACACTTGACAAACATATTTTCTCTAGAAGTACATGCAGCAGCTTTGTTGAGATACTACTGGGGAGGGTGTATAATTCACCCATTTAACATGTGTAATTCAGTGTTTTTGAGTATATACAGAGTGTGCAGCCATCACCATAATCGATTTTAGGACATTTTTATCACCCCCAAAGAGGAACCCCATACCCATTAGTAATCCACATTTCTCCACATATCCCTGCCCTAGGCAACCACTAATCTATTTTCTGTCTCTTGGATTTCCCTCTTCTGGACATTTCATATAAAGGAGTCATCTAATACGCAGCCTTGTGTGTCTGGCTTCTTTCACTTAGCATAACGTTCTCAGGATTCATCGTGTGTCAGGACTTTGCTTCTTTTTTGTTACTGAATTATATTCCACTGCACAGCTCCACACCTTTCGCTCCTCCTTCATCACTTGATGGGTATTTAGGTGGTTTCCACTTTGGGTCATTATAATGTAGCCATGAATACTTGTGTCCAGTTTTTGTGTAGACCTAGGCTTTCATTTCTCTTGGGTATCTCCCTCAGAGTGGAATTGCTGGGTCATACTGTAACACTGTGCTGACGTTTTAAGGGACTGCCAGACTCTTCCAAGGCGGCTGCACCATCTTGGAGTTCGACATCCTGGCCAGCACTTGCTGTTGTCCAGTTTCTTACTCCAGCCATCCTACTGGGTGTGAAGTTGTAGTCCCTGGTGCTTCTGATTTGCATTTCCCTGTGAGTCCCATGATGTCGTGCGAGTGAGGACTCCGTACAGGGGTCTGCCCCCTCAGCTGTCCTCCAGGCCAAGGCAGACCTGAAACCTGGAGCTGTACGTGTGGCCTTAAGCAAGTGACTTTACCTTTCTGTGCCTCAGTCTCCTCCTTTGCCCGAGGAGATAATCCTGGGACCCACCTCAGAAGGTTGGTGTGAGCATTAAAATAGGCCAGGATACATCAAATGCTTCGGCCAGCACCTAACAGGTGCTTAAGAAATTTGGGGTTTCATTATTTTGACTGTTAGGATTCCATTTTATTTTTACTCTTGGCCCGTGATGTTTGCAATTGGCGGGGTTGGAGAGATGATGCTTAGCATAACTTGGAGACAGGGTCCACTGTGTCTGGGGGAAGTTGAAGGAGGGAAAAGGGAAAGGGTCCAGGGCACAGCCGCTGGGGAGGGAGTCTTAGCCCACCTCCCAGGGGGCCAGCCTGGCCCAGATGTCCAGTGGGAGGGCCAGGAGTCCTCTGACATTGCTGGCCAGACACTAGAGCAGTGAGCGAGTGAACCATGAGTGGGTGGGCTTGATGGGCACCTGTTATGCGCCAGGGACTACAGTAGACCAGAGGGTCACAGATCAGGGTGGTTCCCCTCCCCCGCCCACTGCCACACCCACTGTCAGGCTTGGCCAAGGATGTTCAACTCCTGCAGTAGCACCAGGCTCCCTGCTCAGAAGGGCCCCATGCTTTGTTTAATACCCTGCTGTCACTGTCTTGAAACTCCATAATTGCTGAGCACGGAGCCCCGCATTTTCATTTTGTATGGGGTTCTGCCAGCGATGTATCCAGTCCTGGCTGATAGAAGCTGGGCAGCCCCCCTCCCTGGCTGGAGCCAGCCCTGATGGATGCTTTCTTTCTGATGGAATTCAGGGCCATTATTTGATCTAGCTAGCCTCGTCATGTGCCTCATGAGTTTTCGCCGGTCAAGAAAAGCATTTATCCTTTAGAGGGATGAGAGAGCCCAGCACGGGGGTGGGTGGCCGTTGGGGCCTTTGGCAGGGGGAGCCCAGGGGGTTGTGTTACTCTGTCTCCCCTGCATGTTCTGACTCCCAGGATCCCAGAAACTCCTGGAGAGGAAGGGAAGTAACACCCCTGAATACCACTTTGTGTCAGATGTTCCACTGATGTTATTTCACTTAACTGTCAGTATTATTAATTATTATTGTTCACCTGTCTTGCGCAGGATGAAACAGACTCCACAAAGCAGGGCTGATTGCTTCCGATCCCACGGTTAGGGGAGGAGGGGGAGGAGAGAGAGAAAGAGAGAAGGGATGGAGTCATGGGAGAGGAGGGGGCCCCCCCGGAAAGCAGGACCATGGGGTAGGTTTCCCGGGCCCTGGGGCACTTTTGCCTTTCTCCATAAAAAATATCCAGGCTTATACTCTATAGCTGCATTGGTATAAAGACAAATATTTTAATAGTATCTATTAAAACATTTTCTGCAGTCCACAAGTTCATTTTCCCCCTTCTAATTATAAAAGAAATGAAAACATTGGGGAGGGGGTCCCCAGGTACCTGAGTTCTAAGCTCAGTGTCTCCTGGGCCTAATGAAGACTCCAGAGTCTCCAACGCTGGCAGGGCAGAGGCAGGGAGAGAGGAGGAAGGCAAGGGGCTGTATCACATATCAAAGCCATCAAGGCTGTCATGAAAAATGATGGGCTGCAGCTCCCACTCCCACCCTCTGCCCTTAGTCCAAACCTTTGCTCCCTTGGGGCCCCCTCTCCCTGCCCACCCGGCCTCACCACTCCCTGGAAGCTCAGTCTCTCCCAACATCACCTGCGTGAAGCTGCACCCTCTCAGATCAGATCTGCCCCAGGGCCCCATTGTGGGGGCTACAGACACCGACAGTGTGTCCCCTCCCCCGCCCCCAACCTGCACCACTTCACAGATTGAGCCTGTCTCTTCTGATTTATGCCATTGCCTCAGAGGACCACACCTGGCCAGCAGCCAGCAGCATGATTACCTTCTACTGCCATTAATGCGGCTGTTTACCCCCAGTAAAGTGACCTTAATTTACAAGGCATTATGACTAATACCAGATGATTATGGCCATTAATATTTATAGTTGACACTCCCAGAAGGGGACCTGGGTGCTAATTGGCACTCCTCTCTGTGTGTCTTTTCTCAATGAGGCTTCTAATTTCTGCTGCTGTTCTGGGTTTTAGCCTCTCAGTTTCAAAGGGAAATACTGCGTGGGGCATTTCCTTATTCTGGCTGATTCTCATTTCATTGCTTTATTTCCTCCGGATTGTGTAAGCAGCCTAGAAACCCGCGGCTGCGCTGGGGACGCCAGGATGCCGACAAAGGGCTGGGTCAGGGCTGAGGGGAGGCTGGCTGCGGTGAGCTGCACCGAGAAGCTGCTTTTGCCCAGAGGAAGTAAAGGGGAGGGCGAGTGCTAGGGAATGTGTACATTTGCCCAGAATCAGAGCCCCGCTCAGACACCCACGCCTTCCTCTGTCTCTAATCAAACATTTTCTGGTCTTTTTACATAAGATGGAATCTAAACCAAGCCCCCGCCCCCAACGCCCCCATCTCTGGTTTGGTTGAACACATGGGGGTGTTTGGGGCATCTGCATTTGAGGGCCAGATTGGAGAAGGCAGATCACACTCCTCCCCCTTCTTGCCTTAGGTTTTGGGGGTGCCAGGAGTTGATGCTGCCTGAGCTGAGAAAGGAGATACACTTGTCATGTCTGCATTTCAGGTGGAAGATCTGTTTACATATGGCAGTGTGTTGCCGTGGCCACCAAGGGCTTCCTTCTCAGAGAGGGGGAGGGTTTCCTGCCTGGGTCCCTGCGTGTCCTTGCCTGCTCACCTCATGCCCTATCATCTGGGGCTGGGGTTACAGTCTCAGAATGCCTTTCGGGTGAGGCAGGCCTGTATGTGAGTGAGTGACATGCCAGGAGGGTCCTGGGGTAGAATGGAGCAGTGGTATCCCTACTGAAGGGGCAACCGCCACCCGGCTCTGGTGAATGGCTGCCATGCAGAAAAATGCGCACAGTGTCGCCAAACCTTCTGATTATCCAAGAGATGTGGGAAATTTGGATAATAGGCACCGTGTCCCAATTATTTTTATTGTTGGCAAGGAAGGCAAGAAATACTTTTTTTTTAAGATCTGAGTGGGCCAAACAAAACATGTTCATGGGCCGGCCATTTTGCAATCTGAGCGTAGCATGTCACTGACAAAGTGGCGGCCCACTCAGCATCCTTTCGGGGTCACCAGGGGAGGCAGTCCAGAAAGACAACTTTGTAAGGATGTGGGACCCAAAATAGATTTAGCAACTAGAAACTGATCAGCCAAATCATGTGTCTCCAAATGATCACTCTGGATCTGCCAGTTGGTGTTTGTTAATCCAGGTTTAGGAAAGGGGCACATGGATTCTGGCCTGCATCTGCCTCCAACTTGCTGGGCAACCTTAGATGAGGATTTCCCCTTCTTTGTGCCTTGGTCTCTCCTTCCGTGTAATGGCGGGGCTTTGCTGGTGCTGACTGATTGCTCCCCATGCTTATCCCAGAATGTGTCCACAGTGTCCACTCTGTGTGACGCCCAGGATATTTCCTGAGTTGGGATTTCACTGTCAAGAGTGGATCTCCTTCATCCCACTCACTTATTCTTGAACATTAGAGTGTTGAACAGCTACTGTGGCAGATACTGAACTGGAAATGGGGATAAAAAAGTGGGCAGGGCAGGCAAGATCCCTGCCATGTGGGCTGATATTCCACTGTAAGAGGCAGACAAGATGGAGGAAGTCGTCTCCATTTCTGCTCATCCATATGGCCAGATGGTAGGCTTGACTCATTCCCTGGATCACTTTAGCCAATGTCCATCTTTCTAGACTCAGCTGAACTATTATACCCTCTAAGGAAGCCTTTCCCAACCAATTCCTCCACCAGCTTCCGCCTGGTGCCCTCATGACTCAAATTTCATTCTGATTGATCTAAGGCAGCGTTTCTCAACCTTGGCACTGTTAACATCTGGATCGTTCTGTATTGTGGGAGCTGTCTTGTGCATTATAAGATGTTTAGCAGCATCCCTGGCCTCTACCCGGTAGATGCCAGTAACACCCCCCCCCCACTGTACGCACACACATACATACACAATTCCCCTTATTACAACCAAAAATATCTCCCATTATCCCCTAGAGGGAAAAATCACCCCTGGGTAAGAATTTCTTGGTGCGTACGGTGGCCCCATCCCTTTTATCAAAGATGGTTTATGCATGGATATCTGACCTCACTAAGTCTTCCAGGAAGTTTCTGGGAAGGCTTTCTCTATCTCAGGAAATGATAGAATGAGTGGATCTTTTTTCCTGCTCTTGGGTGTGGTCATGTCTTCATGTGATGGTTAGAGCAATGGCAGACACCTTGAGTCCATGCGGTGACCAGCCTGGGAATGGAACCAATTCTCTGAGTATGTGGTAGAGCAGATAGATGGTAGAGAACTTGGACTCTTGAGGGTATTGTTGAGTGCTCGATGATGGGGTAACCCTATTTCAGGACTTTTTGTTATGTGGGATAATAAATCCTCTGCTTCTTTGAACCTCTTTTAGTAAGCATTTTCTACTTCTTAAACCAAGAGCATCCCTCACCGATACATCATAAATCATATTTATCCCACATTATCCAGTTTCTCATGGAGTCCTCTCCTGTTCCCCAAAAGAAATTAGGTTCCCCTTATTATTCTGAACTTTTCTTTGGTGACATTCATCCCAATATATGTTGACATTTTATGTGTCCACTAAGACCTCTCCTCCTCCACCAGACTGTGAGCTCCATGAGGACAAGGAGCTTGTTTTAGCTTTTCTTCCACTGTACCCAGCAACAAACCCAGTGCCTGGCATGTAGTAGGCCCTCAGTAGATAGTTGTTGAATTAATGGTGAATGGAATAAATGGGGAGAGGATGGAGGGATGGACGGATGGCAGACGGACAGATGGACACATGAAAGGATGTGTCTTTGCAACTCTGCCTGTGCACTTTGGTGGGAAATTCTCCACTGACCTATAAACAGAACCTAAAGCTTCAGAAGAAGAGAGAGCCTTTCATTTCATTTAGTGCTGAGGAGGGAAAGTCTGTGAAATTGCTTTATGTGAATGCTTCACAAGGCAGCAACCTTGTCTTCTTCTTTGAACCCCAACATCAGGGTTATTTGAGAAGCGGTTACTGAGTCCACAGTACACAGCAGCACACCAGGCATTAGCAGGATGGAGTCTAGAAAAACAGCTCCGATCCACCCTAGAATCCCTGACAGGTGGGTCCCTGAGAAAGATGTTTGGCTTCATTCAAATGAAATCTGGTGAAAGGTGGAGAATCACTGTGTCGGCAGTGGTTGGGGATGCTCTGGCTGAAGCCATCACCAGAACAGTGAAGGTCACAGCAAGGGAGATCTCAGACAAGTCATTTCCTCTCTCTGAGCCTCCATTTCTTTGCCTGGTTAACAGGGGTGATGATGTTCCGTTGTACACAGCATGGCTGTTGCATGGCTTTAGTGAAATATCACAAACAGAGCACCCAGACACGGAATAATGCCCAGTCATCATACTGGGTTCCTTTTCTTGTCCCTGGTTGGGATATCTGGGAGGGTTGCCTGGAAGAGGTGCTCTGCAGATTCTCATTTCTCTAGGAAGAAGCCCTCAGGTGAATCCTTGGGGCTTGGGATTGGAATCCTTCCTGAGACATGCAGGACAACAGCACAGGACTGCCCATGCTGGGGACATTTGCTCGTTTGCGTATTCCCCCTTCTAAAACTCCATCGTCATGGAAATGAATGCTCCTCTTGGTCTCTTTAAAAACTGGTTTGGTTGGGATATAATTCACATGGCATAGAATTCCCCCATTTAAAATGTATAATTCATTTGTTTTTAGTGTAGTCACAGTGTTGTGCAGCCATTACCACAGTCTAATTTTAGAACATTTTTATCACCCCAAAAAGAAATCCCATACCCATTAGGAGTCATTCCTCATTTCCACTTCACCTCAGCCCCTGGCAACCACTGTTTTCCTTTCTGTCTCTATAGATTAACTTTTTCCAGATATTTACTATCAATGAAATTGTGCACTGTGTGGCCTCTTGGGTCTGGCTGCTTTTCCTCCGCATCGTGTTATCAGGGTTCCTGCATGTTGTGGCGGGTGTCCGCACTCTCTGTCTTTTCATGCCAGGATCCCACTCCGTGGTATGAGCAGACCACACTTCGTCTACTCCTCTTCTGTGGTTGCATGTTTGGATTGTCCCCCTTCTCAGAGATAATGAGTATGGTCTTACGAATAGTCATGTACAAGTTTTTGTGTGGATACACAATTTTTTGTGGCTGTTTTGGGTACATGCTCAGGAATGGAATTGCTGGGTCAGAGGGCAACTCTGTTTACCATTTGAGAAACTGCTCTCTTAGTTTCTCCCCCACCCCCGCCCTGAGATTGTGTAGTAGAATTCTGGCCAGAGCTGTCCTTGGGAACCAGGCTTTTACCGCCTGGCTGGGGTTTCCAAGCTCTCTTCCTTGCCCCAAAGATTCTAAGGGATGCCCAGCCCTCAGTAAGATGTTGTGGATGCAGATCCTACCATTGCCATTTCCAGGCTGTGTGATCTCAGGTAGGCAGCTAAACCTCTCTGAACCTCACCTGCCAAGTGAGGACAAATGCTATTCCTGGCTTGGAAGATAATCACGACAGTCAAAATCAGGGAATGGGTGTGAGGATTATTTGTAAAAGCTGAATAGAGCTGCAGAAATGTTGTTTATTCATTCAACATGTATCATCAAGGGCCTACTGTTTGTCAAACGTTATGTTAATGTTATGTGACGGGGATGGAGGTATGACCAAGACAAGGTACCTGCTCTGCGAGATGTTACATTCTGGTCTTTTCAGTCTCAGCTTGTGGCCAACTGCTCTACAGTCTTAAGCAAACCATGCTGCTTTTTCAGGTCTCAGTGTACCCTCTGTAAAATAAGTCAGCTGGAACCGTCCAGGTACTGTCAAGTCTCTGCTTCTCCTTTCAGTAAAATGGGCATGAATGTACCGTACAGGGTAGACTTCCTGACTCCAGGCAGCATCTTTGGGGGACAATGAGGGTGGGCTTTCCCTAGCTGCTCAGAACAGTCAAAGGTAGTCTATCCAGGGTGAGCATTTGGATGGGAGTGAGCTACCTTCCCCCTCACCTCCACGTCTCCAAGCCTTAATGATACCGACATTGACAAGGACACCGACTCTGACACCACCATCCCCGCGCAGCCACTGGCTTCACTGGCATGCTTCCATGATTACATCTGCTGGTCCTTTCCCAGTACAGAACCCAGCCTGGTGGTCCAGACCTGGCTGCCGGGCCACAGCGGAGAAAGGGGCCCCCCAGGAGCATGTGTTCCTCCCAAAGAACAAAGATGTAGGCAGCAGCCTAAAATAGACGTGGAAAAACAGGGCTTTTTGTTTTCTCTCTGGAAGGATGACTGAGAGATCCACCACAGGGGACCCAGAACGTCCGTATGGAAAACACTGTTATTATAAGACAGCCAGGAGGGAGCTGGGAGCTGAGGGTGCTGGGGGGAGACAGCAGCCCTCTCCTCCCTGTGTGCACTCCACACTGGGTTAGGTCCTGAGAGAACCCTGAGCCAGACTTGATATCAAGGGTGATTCTCAGTCCCCCATCCCCTTCTCACTGCAAACTGTGATCGTGTCTCTTTTCCTTGCTCCAGAATCTTCTGTGGCTCCCCATTACCCTCAGAAGCTGAAGTGATTTATCAAGGTATCAGGGCCCTTCAGGACTTTGCTGGCTTCCTCCCACGCCAGACTATTTCCTGACAGTCCTTCAGCTTTGCCGACATTTTCACCCCCGTGGGCCCTTGTTTCTCCACTGCCTTCACCTAGGATGCTTGGATTAGTCCAGAAACGCAGTTCCTCTGATTGAAGCAAAATAGTTGCTATGCTCTGCTCCTTCCATCCCAAACGAAAGACCTGAGAGACCTCAGACTGGGGGCCCGGGTTCCGAGCACAGACTCCTGGAGCCTCTCTGTGGCCGCATAAATGAAGGCAGAGGGTCAGGTGGGCCTGCAGCAGGCTGGAGCGCTCAGGCCTGGTGGGAAGAGGCCGGCACGCCTCGGCCCCGCCAGTCGCTGTTTCACAGGCACGAATGGGGAGTTTGATCTTCCGGTTTTCCAAGAGAAGTGGAAAAGTGGGATTTTAAAATGCGATCTCCCAAATTTTATAAATGTTAGCAATTAGTTCAATGTTTTCAAAACTTTGTTTGGACAAAACAAAACCTATCTGTGGGCCACATTCAATTTACAAGTCACTAGCTTTCAATTTCCCTCTCCTTGTTACCAACGGAAGAAAGTAAGTCACGATCTGTGTGTATATATAGGTGTATATATTTGGCCCTATCCTTGGGGCTGGATTGAGTGCTTTCTCCCAGGCTGGTCTTGATGGTGTGTCTCTGAGACGTGTGCGGAGTCCTAAAGGGAGTGAGGCAGTCAGGCTGCGGCTATCTGGGGGAGGAATTGACCCAGCATATAGAACAAGTGCAGAAGCTCTGGGGCAGGAAGTACCTGGTACGTTCAAGGTACTGCAGCAAGGCTGGTGAGCTAGAGTGGAGTAAGAGAGGGGGGAGTGGAAGGAGGTGAGGATAGAGAGACAACCAAGTTCAGTTCCTCCAGGGGACCCAGACCACCCTGAATTTAATTCAGAATGAACAATTGAGAGGACAAATTGATGAATGAATGAATGAATGAATGAATGAATGAATGAATTCCAGACTGTGTTCCCTGGAATATTCATATTTGCTGTGGGGATGTGAGAATGGCTGATTGGCCATGTTCTGAAGTTTTCAGAATCATTCTGGAAGATAGATCTGTGGTTAACATCCCAAGCTGCCTGTAGTCTTTAGGTGTTGTAAAGGAGCTCAGTCAGAAGCCTCAGACGGAGGAGGGTCTTTGTGAGAGTGGATGGGTAGGAGAGAGAACAGACAAACCAAGAGGAGCCAAGCAAGGCAAAAAGAGATGGCACTCACTAAAATAATTCTCAAGTCAAGTACCTCATCCCAGGAGCCCAGGGACATCAGGCCTCCATGGGCAGACTCCGAGTTCACCAGCATGCCTGTGAGACTTCCTTATCACCAAGTCCTCACGACCCCCGCAGCAACTCCTGGTGAACCCACTGGTGATAGCGTGTGGCAGGCCTGCCACTGTCCTTGGCCACACTTGGCCATGAGACTATTTTCTGCCTCGATTCAAGCGCTGGCATCCCAGCTGCCGACAAGCGAGTCGGGTGGGGTTGCCATGGCGACCCTCGGGCATGGATTCCCAGAGATGCTCCCTGCATCCTCCAAGCCTGCCACTGCTGATTGCTGGGGGAGAGCGTGACTCACCGTTAAATATATCGCGGCCGTCCCAAATTGGCTGCTCAGCCCCAGCAGCCGGATGTGGGGACAGGCAGCATCTGGGGGTGTGTGGGGTTGGGAGGCTGAGAGGTACGACCTTCTGTGTATCTTTGGAGCTTTCAGCTCTCATCACTCTCAGCTGATGCCTTAACCAATCCCCTCCTTGGGTCTCCTGCATTTCCCAATCTGTCTGGGTTTCCATCCCAGCTCTGTCCCTTGCTAGCTACGTGACCTTGAGCAAGAACATTCTGTTCTCTAGGCCTCAGAGTCCTCATCTGTAAAATGGGGGTGATGTGAGTGCCCACTGTCAAGAAAAGCAGAGGATCTGAGATTTTATTTTGCCTACAAGCTAACAGGTGAGCCTACCAGTTTCATGGGTACTGGGAGAAAACACGAGATTCTTGGGTCAGAGACAAAGGGCTTTATTACTCACAGTGGGTCAGGTGGCCTGAGTTCACATTCCCATGAGTTCTCTTTGCCCCTAAGTTCCATGGGGACACTGCAAAACAGCCCATAGAGATACCATACCACCTGGATTTGCCACAACTGGGGATCCTCAAGCTTAGGGAACTCCCAGTCTTATAAAGAGGCTGCAGGCAGACCTGCCCAGGCTTTGCCCTAGAGAGAGACATTCTTTATTATATTGTTTAGGAAACAACCCTGCCCTCCGCTCCAGAGTGAGATGCAGCTTTTCTCTTCCAAGGCTGTTTGCTATACGACAGTCTTGAGAAAACAGTCCAGAACAAAGCTCTCCATGTCTCTTGCTCAGAAGACATGCAAACTTCGAGAGGCCCATAGAAAACTGTCTCCCAACACCTCTGTGTAGGATTGGTGGCAGGAGCAAAAATGTGTAAAATGCTTTATATAGTCTGACGTAGAATCAGACTTAATAAGTGTTAGCCATTATCATTTGTATTCTCAGCTTTTATCCCACTCATGGTATAAGCTCTTTCTGACTAGTAGGAAATCAGAAGTCTTCTGCTCTGTGATTTCCCCAGTTAGTGACAAGACGGTCACAGTTTCTATCCCTTCTGACCAGTATGTAATCATTCATCTTCTGTGCTCCACGATGCCTTACCCACCCCCCAGCCCCCTACCCCTGTATCCTACCTCTGACTTCCCTGGGTTCTTCTTTTTTATCATGGCTTTATTGGGAAATGATTTATATACCGTAAAATCTATTCCTTTTAAGCATGCAATTCAATATTTTTTAGTAAATTTACATAGTCACGGAGCCATCACGATAATGCAGTTTCAGAACACCTCCCAAAGAAACCTCATGCCCATATCCATTCACTCCCTATTCCCACTCCCTAGCACCCACCAATCTATGTTCTGTCTCTACGGGTTTGACTCTTCTGGACATCTCACAGAAGTGGAGTCCTACACTATGCGGCCCTTTGTGTCTGGTTTCTTCATGTTCTGAAAGCTCATCCTTGCTATAGCATGTACCAGTAGTTCATTCCTTCTTATTATGAAATAGTCTTGTCCATGTAGACCACGGTTTACATCCAGTCACCTTCATTGGGTTCCTGAAAGAATTTTTCAAGCTAATGTTGATGAAAGCTTCTGGGGCACTGTCAGGTATGAAGCAGGCAATGCCTGTTGTCCTCAGACCCCTCTCCTCATGCTTCCTGGGCACTGTCCTTTTGTCGTGGGCCTTTCGGGAATTCTAGCTAACTTAAAGTCAGAGAGAGGGACAGTTTGGCAAACAGAGTTTTAGAGACTTTTTGAATCACATGACAAACCCACTTCCATGGAGCCAGGCCAGGCCCTAGAAAAAGAGGCCTCCACTGAGATTTTACAGGCTGCCTTCCTCCACCTCTTCCCAGTTTCATCTCCATGGCAGCCCCACACAGTCATTAAAAGAGCAGAAAGAAAGGTTTCTGGTGCTTTCCTATACAGTGGCCTTGTTTCCTTTGATATTCCAAACAGGACAATAGCTACCAGATAATTCCATGAAAAATATCCAAAATCCTGAAATCATCTACACTCCACCTTTGTCCCCTTCACCCCGACCACAGAGGATCTAAAGGTGTGTTTGATAGAGGACACTATCTCAATAGGGAAGATTACCCAAGACTGCTCTTAACTATTCCAGTGGATGAGACTGGGAAGTTGTGGGGGGGAGGGGCGGGCAGTCAGCTGATGAAGTTTTGCAGCCTGATTTATTAGCCTTCCTTCAAATGACATGCCTCTCCGGAATTAAAGTCCTTCATCTGGATTTGGGGTTCCTGTAAGACCCAGGAAGTCCTTCATATTTGGGAAGGTGTCCTGGTTACCTATTATTACATAACAAGCCACTCCCAAAATGTAATGGCTTGAAACAAAGGCATTCATTTATACAGCATGTGCAAGGCAGGGGGCGGGGGGCAGGGTCTGGTTCCTTTCCGCTCCACACAGAAAGTCCGCTGGGGCAGCTCACCCAGGGTTCCCCCACACAACATGGAGTAATTTTTGGCTGTCTGTTCCTCTCCGTGGAGTAGGAGAGCTTCTTGAGCTTCCTCACTGCATGGCGACTGGGTTCCGAGGGTGATGGTCCCAAGATACAGAAAGTGAAAGATGCCAGATTCTCAAAGTTTGGGTCCTGAAACTGGCACCACATTGTTTCTGCCGTAGTCTACTGAACAGGCAATTACAGAGCCCTAATTCAAGAGGAAGGGGCATAGAGTTTGCCTCTTGATGGAGGAGTGGTGAGCAATGTGCGTTAAGACCCACGTGGCTGGGGGAGCCGGGGTGGCTCAGTGGGTTAAAGCCTCTGCCTTCAGCTCGGGTGGTGATCTCAGGGTCCTGGGATGGACCCAGGACCGTGGGGCTCTCTGCTTGGTACGGAGCCTGCTTCCCCCTCTGTCTCTCTGCCTGTCCTTCTGCCTACTTGTGATCTCTGTCTGTCAAAAAAAAAAAAAAACCCACGTGGTTTGGCAGAAAATGCTTCACGGGACTATTAAACCATCAGGGCCCATCCCAGGACAAGACATTCCTTACCATTTCATATGGACCAAAGTTGGTTTAGGCCAAATTTCATTTTGTCTCAGAGGACAAGCCTGAAGTGAGTCCCTACCCTGTCCGTTCTATGCCCCTTGGAAATCTAGGCTTTTTCACCCAGCTATGAGTCACAATGTCTTCTCAGACAGGGCAGACCCATACATGAGTTGGGACCTTGCTCATGCAGCTGCTCTAGGCCCCCAAGCACCTGCATTAAGGGAATCCAGAGAAGGCTTTCCCAACAAAATTTCTCTTGCCTTTCACCAAAGCTTTTAGGAGAAAATGGCCAGAGCTCTCTGGATATCTTCCAGGAACCCACCAACAGTGAGTCGTAACCCCAGCCCGAGCTCAGAGTGCTGCACGACCCGCTGGCTTTGCCATTTGGATGACCTAGAATTATTTTTTTCAGGCCTGGTGAAGGCCTGTCCTCATCTGCGTGGGCCTCTCTTAGCAGCAGATTGCCTGTGCCAGGGTCCTTGAAGATCTGGTATTGGATTTGGGGCAAGAAGAGCAGGGGCATAGAACGGACAGGGTAGGGACTCACTTTGAGTCCTGACATCTCCTTTTAGTAGCCGTGGGACATCGGACAAGGCATCTCACTTTCTTTCTTTCTTTTTTTTTTTCTTTTTTAAAGATTATTTATTTATGTATTTGACACAGAGAGAGAGAGATTGAAAGTAGGCAGAGAGGCAGGCAGAGAGAGAGGAAGGGAAGCAGGCCCCACACTGAGCAGAGCCCAATGTAGGGCTGGATCCCAGGACCCTGGGATCATGACCCAAGCCGAAGGCAGAGGCTTTAACCCACTGAGCCACTCAGGTGCCCCAGACCCGTCTATTTCAAATGGCACCGCCCCGATTAATACCTGTCCCCCTACTTCTGACATATTATATCTTTGGGTAGATATTATACATTTAATCCTATCTTATTGTTTATTGTTCTTCCCTCCCTTCTAGATTGCAAGCTCAGTGAACTGTGGGGTTCTTGGTCCTTTTCTCAACAGCTATAACCTCAATGCCTAGCAAGGGGCTGGTGTACAGTAGATACGAAATAAAGATTTGTCAGAAGAACAAATGTGTGGATTCCCGGTCTCCAGATGAACTCCACAGGGCTCTGAGTGGGCCAACAGGCTCTGAAATGCCTAATAGATCTTTCTGTCCAAGAAATGCAAACCCAGCTCCCCACTGGGGTTGGGCAGTTTACTTGCTGGGGACATAACCGTGTCAGTAGAGCAGTACTGCTCACTATGTTTTTGTGATTAGAGGCAAAAATGCACTCTGCTTCCTTAAGACAGTCTAACAAACACAATGAGAACTTTCTGGAGCTCAGGGTAAAGTTTGTAGAGTGAAATCTATCTCCAAATGCGTGGTTTACAAGGCAGCAAAGAGGAACCAGGGATTACTTCTTTGTAAAAAGCAGATGAAATCTTATGTAAAGTTGGTTTCCCTTGGGGTGGCTCCCATTTCCAAAAACTCATTATTATGCAGAAAATAAGTCATTCATGATGATAGTTACCATTAACTGAGCAGTTATTATGGGGTGAGGCAATGTGGACTGCATTAGGTACATTGAATCCTCAAGACATCCTTGAATACTATCCCTGCAAGTGAGAAAAGGAATCCAAGGCTCAGAAAGTGAGATGCCGGGGCACCTGCCTTGGTGCCACCTGCCTCTCTGCCTACTTGTGATCTCTGTCTCTCAGTCAAATAAATAAATAAAATCTTAAAAAAAAAAAAAAAAAGGAGGGGTCAAATAAAGCTGTTTGGGGGATGTGACATTGAGCAGGGACCTGGAAGAGGCAAAGAAAAGAGAGAGGCGTAGGAGAATAGCAAGTACAAAAGCCCTGAGCCAGGGGAGTGCCTGGTATGTTTCAGGAGCAGCAAGAAGGCCAGTGTGGCTGGAATGGAGGGAAGGAAAGGAAAAGTGGAGAGAAGTAGGTCAAAGAGATGAGGGGCCCGGGCACCCAGGGCCTCATAGGTCATTGTTATGGCTGTGGCTTTGGTTCTGAGTGCATTGGGAAACATGGGGGTGTTCTGAACAAAGAAGAGTAAATGATGCGGCTTAGGTTCTAGAGGAGCCCTCCGGAGGAATGTGGGAAATGGAGCGTGTTTTACTGTCGGGGACAGAAGCAGGAAGACAGTAAGGAGGTGATTACATTCCTCCAGAAGGAAAGGGTGGTGGCCTGGCCCACAGGCTATCTGAGGTGAGATATGGGCATGTGTGTGTCAGCTACTGCCTGGAGGCAGATCTGATGGGTCTCCCTGAGCCTGTAGATATCCTGTGATTCCCTGTTGCTGGAGGCTCATCACGCTTCCCCGTCACCAGGCTCAGCAGGACAGCTGGCTAGACCATCTGGCCTCTGCCCACCTGGCGAGAAGGAACCTCTCCGTGCCCTGGGCCCAGGCCGCAAGGAAGGCCTGCCCTGGTTTCCTCTAAGTAGTGTCTCCGAGAGAGCTCTGGACTGAAAACCCTACCGTATATGACATTGCCCCCCCCCCATGTGACCTTAACTAGGTCCCTTCCCCACTCTGGATCTCAGCTTTCCTCTCTGGAAAATGGGAGAATGAAGCCAGCTGTGCCACCTTCTAGAATAGCTGTGAGAATCAAGTGCAATGCAGATTGGACATGAGCTTCAAAGGCAGCAGAGGGTGAGCTTCACGTCAAGTCAAAGTCTTCTACATGTTTAGCAGGGCCATTTGATCATTTCCACTGGGAAACTTGGACCTGGGTTTAGTTCAGGCCACGGCCATGGCTAAATCAGCCTCTCTCACTTTGATGTAGTGGCTCAAAAGTCTGGGCCTTGGATTTGGACAGAACTGGGTGGAGCTTCTGGCTCCATACTGTGAGGGGCTGTTTCCAGAAGAGGCAGCTAAAAAACCAGCACGTGGTACCCCCCTCCACCTGCCCCGGTCTGTAGCAAGACCAGCCGTAGCAGCTGGGAATTCCCTCTTGCCCACATTCAGCAGGACCCATGTTCCCAGTGGCAGGCCTGGCCCTGCCCTGCACCATGGTGAAGTCCCCACGGTCCCCTAGGAGAAGCTAAATGTGGAACTGTGGATTTACTGTCCTCTGCTCGAGCCTCCCTGCTCCCTCCCAGAAGAGAACTGAGACAGGCTCTGCTCAGGCCAAGAGAAGCCTGGGACACTGCTATTTTCTGAGGCTCCTGGAATATTAATTTGTTTAAAAACAAACAAAAACCAAAAAAGAAGACATCCCTAAAATCATGGTACACTTAAAATATTAAACTGAACAAACGCATCTTCTGACCCACCGCTACAGTGCAGTGTAAGTGTGAGGCATGTAAGATTACCACGGGATTTGTGTTCTTTATTTGTATGTATATTTTTTAAGATTTTATTTATTTGAGAAAGAGACCGAGAGAAGGGCAGGGGGAGGGGCAGAGGAAGAAGGAGAAGCAGGCTCCCCACTGAGCAGGGAGCCTGACATGGCGACCCGAGCAGAAAGCAGATGCTTCACCCACTGAGCCACCCAGGCGCCCCTTACCTGTGTATTGATATCTGAGGTTCATGGTGTTCTCTCAGAGCAAGCCAGCAGGAGGATGTCAGGATGACGGTTTGATAGACTTCGTGCCCGTCACTGTGTCCCTGCGGTTTGTGTGTGTAACCCATGTAGAGATAAGGTCAAAATCCTAAAAATATTGGAATGTCAGTTTTTTTGAATAGGTGATATATTTTCCTAGTATGAAAGGCACAGGGTTCAAAAGAGCACACAGGGAAAATAACTTTTCCTGCCCCTGTCCCCGGTCCTCCCCTCCAGAGGCAGCCACTGTTCCAAATTTCTTCTGACCCCTTCCAGAAATAATTTATCCATACATAAGCAAATCCGAATCCCTCTATGTGTATAGACTTTTTTCCTTGTTTTATGGAAATGGGAGCTGGGTATACATAATGTTCTCATCTCGCTTTGTTTGCTAACCACATACCTCGGGAATTATGCCCTATTTCTGCGTATTGGGCCACCTTGCTCTCTTTCACAGCTGCTTCATATTTCTTTGTGTGGATGGCCCACTGTTGTTTTAACTGTTCCCCCTGTTGATGGACACTGAGGTTGTTTCCAAACTTTCTGATCTGATCAACTGTGGTGCAGTGAGCAACCTTATGTCTGTATCATGAAAACTCTTGTTTAAGACCCTTAGGGAATGGCCCCTCTATTCCGCAATCCCAGTTCCTTCCAAGAAGCTAAGGTTTGATTAAGGATAACCTCACAAAATGGAGGAAGAACATCCCAGGAAGAGGGACTGCAGTGCAAAGGCCCTGGGGCGGAAATGAGCTCAATACAGTAGGAGATCACCAAGAAAGCCACTGTGGCTGGAGTGGAGCAGATGAGGGGTGAATAGCATGAGATGGAGTTAAGGAGGCCACAGGGGTCGTAGGGGCATACCAGTGGGCCATGGTAAGGTGGGAGTCAGTGAGTAAATGCAGCCACGGCTATGACGAGGGAAAAGACATCATGTTCAAGGTGATAGGCATGGCCCTCTCCTGACATCTGGTTATTGGAGAGACTGCTGGTCCTCTCATCTTGGGTCCCTTACACCTTTCCCCAAGGTCACCCACAGAAAGGATAGAGCCCAGTGTTCTGCCACAGAGGAGGCCTTAATAGACTTTGCTCTGGTCTAACCCACTGCCCACCCTGGCCTGGACCACACACACTTTAAGAAGGATGAGAACTTTTGGGGGGCTGGAGTGGAGTTGGGCATATCCCACTGCTCTAGCCACCCTAGAACGCTCTTTGCTCCATCTTTTGGTGGCCAGCCCCCTGTCAGTCTCAGCTCAAAGATCACCTCCTCAGGCCACCGAATATGTAGTTACCTTCCCCTCTTAGCCCTTGCACACCTACCCACCCCACCCATGTCCTTACTGTTCAGAGTCCAATGTGGAGCTCCATCCCAGAACCCTGGGATCATGACCTGAGCCAAAGGCAAACACTTAACTGACTGAGCCACCCAGGTGCCCATAAAAAAAAAATACAATCCTTTCAAAACAACAACAAAAAAAACCTTTGTCAGTCTTTCCCTTCCAATTGTCAGCATGGTGGTGGTGGTGGGGGGTGGGTGTTGCCAGCCAGGTTCAGCCCTGTGCCCCAATTTTAATTTTTAAAGAGACCTTGAAGGAAGAGCTGGAGTTATCATGGGCAAGAGGGGTAGGGAGAGAGCAGAGCCCATGCATGGCCCCTCGGAACAGCCTGGTCTGAGACAGGGAAAACAGAACAGGGGGGTGGGCTAGGAAGGTGGGGAAGAAGATAGGAGCCAGATCCTGCAGGGTCTGGAGAGCCACAGTCAGGAATATGGATTTATCCTGAAGGCACTGGGGAGCCACAGAGAACTCTAAAGCAGAGGAGGGACACGATCAGATCTTGTAGAAAGACACTTGGGATTCTCTGGCAGGCAGGGTTAGAGGCGGTCCTAGTGGGAACTGAGCCAGTCAAAATATCAGTTGCCTTTCTGGAGTCAGACAGACTCTCTCTCCCTCCCTTTTCCCCTCCCCCCTCTCCAACTTCTTTCTCTCTCCCTCCTCGTTCCTTTTTGTCTTCTCTCTCCCCCCCACCCCACCTCTTCCCTGCTCCTGCTGGCCCTGGCGCCCTTCCTCTGGCACAGCTGGTTATTTTAATTCATCCCTGGGATCTGTTCTTCTAACCTGACATCTTGCTTACAGAAACCAAGAGAGGAGTAGGCTGGGGCCAAGGAAGAGAAGTTGCCCAGGTTGGCGGAAAGGTTTACAGGGTCCTGTCCCTGGTTTGGGGTCTGGCTTGGCGACTAAGACCTGTCACTTTCTTGAACCAGCTGCCACCCTCTGAAGCCCTTTCCTAATCCAGAAAATGGTATTAATAGTCCTTCTCTAATAGGTTTAAGTGTAAGGTTAACGCAGTGCTTTTCAAACCAAAGGTCAAAGAAGCAATTTAGTGAGTCACAACCACCATTGAAAAAACAAGAACAAGAAATGCCCAAGTGCATTATCATAGTAAGAATCCACGTTGTGGATGGAGTGTTTATGTCAGGGAGGGGTACTCTCAGGGTTCTTTTGTGAGCGTATCTTACTGTGGCTTCTCTTCTGGAAGGCTTGAAAGCTGCAATTGAACTACGTAGAGACGTTCATACAGTAGGTGCTCAAACTGTGGGAGCTGGTGTTTTCTTGCAGAAGTAAGGAAAGATTTTCCATTTATTTCACTGTACTCTTGGTAATTTTGTCCCTTTTTTACGTGGGGAGACCGAGGCTCAGAGAAAGAAGAGGCTGTCCCAAGGCCACCCCATCATGCTGAGCTGTGACCCTTGGCCTGACCCCATCCCCAAGCCTCTCCTCTAGAATCTTCTGGAGGCAGGACTCAGAACAGAGGCTGGTGGGGAGATGCCTCTGGGCCCCAGGCCACCCTTGGCTGAACCCCAGAGGTAGCACAGACCCCTTGTCCAGTGATCTTGCCTCTACAATTACTGAGGGAAATCCCAGAGGGAAAAAGACTGTGGTTTTTTGGCTTCCTTCTGGGATTTCCAGAAGCCAGCAGGTCTGGAAGAGTTCCCCATAAGGGGCAGGGGAAGATGGCAAGGCTGGTGCAGGGCTGGGAGGAGGGGCAGCCAGTGTGGCCAGGTCCGTAGACGGTAGGGACTATCAGGAGGATTCTATAAGGCCATGACTGAGACCAAGCCCTTAGCTGAGGGCTGAGAGGCAGGAGGCCTGGTGTGTTCTGTTGCCAACAGGGGTGTGTGCCTGAGGGCCAGTTCTCTCCCCTCCTGGGCTTCAGATTCCGCATCTGTACAATGGGCATGGTGGCTGTGACTGTCTTTAGGAGCCTCACACTCAGATGTCTCAAAAATGTTCCCTGAATCCGTGATTCTCGTTTTGAGAAGTCTCCTCAACTTCCCCACTGGGGAAAGCCTTATGTATTCATTCATCAACAAACATTCATTGAGCACTTACTGTATACCAGAGAGCTGGGGATACATAGGGGATCAAGAGAGACACAGTCCCTGCCCCTTCATGGAACCTACATGACGAAGTGCTGTGAAATCCCAAAAGATGGTCTCGGGATAGCAAGTGAGAGAGTTACTTCACCAAGGCCTCTCTGGGGAGATGACATCCGAGCTGATACATGAAGGAGGAGAAGGCACGAGCCCCGCAGAGATTCAGGGGAGGAGCAGTCCTGGCAATGAAACTACAGGTCCAAAGGCCCTGAGGCTGGAAGGAGTTTGGGGAGTGAGAGGAGCAGCACGGAGGCTGGTGTGGCTGAAACGGTGTGAGTGATGGGGTCAGGGTGAGGAGGGAGAGGTGGTCAGGCCCACCTCAGGTAGGCCCTTGAGGTCGTGGCGAGGCCCCTGGACTGCTATTCCAGGTGCAGGGGATGCCATCAGGAACTTTGAGCAGGGCAGTGACAAGGTCCACGTACTTTTACACAGACCATTCTGAGACAGGATGGTGGTGGGGGCAGGACGCCAGGACGCCAGCGAGGAGGCCAGGGCAGCAGTCCGCGCGGGCTCTGTGCGTGGCCTGGACCCAGTGGTGGTGAGGTGAGAAGCTGTCAGACCCCGGATTTGTTTTGAAGGTGGAGCCCACAGGATGTGCTGGTGGACCGGGAGCAGTCGGGGAGGCTCTCGGGTTAGTGGCCTGAGGATCTGGGAGGAGGAAGCTGCCAGTTGCCAAAACAGGAAAGAGCCAGTAAGGAGCCGGTGGTTAGGGGATCAAGAACTCCTCTCGACCTTGTTCTTTTTGTTTTGTTTTGTTTTTTCTAAGTAAGCTCCGTACCCAGCGTGGGGCTCGAATTCAGGACCCTGAGATCAAGAGTCACATGCTTCTCCCACTGTGCCAGCCAGGTGCACTTCCACTTGACCATGTTAAGTTTGACAAGCCCATGGGACATCCAGGTGTCCAAACAAATCCTGTCCCACGAGCCTAGACAGTGAGTGCGGGGGAGCCTGCCTTGTGGCAGAGATGAATTCCCATGACCCAGTTTTGTCTGCCTGTG
Organism: Mustela lutreola; assembly: GCF_030435805.1. NCBI lineage: Eukaryota > Metazoa > Chordata > Mammalia > Carnivora > Mustelidae > Mustela > Mustela lutreola. The sequence goes on from NC_081298.1 coordinate 11,554,852, forward strand.
GCTATCTGGGTCACCTGGACTGCAGGTCCTCACCCCTCAGAGCTTATCCTACCCCACTCCTGTCCTTTTCAGTACTGGGGCTCTGCTGCCCCTGAGAACCCTGAAGGAGGGAAACCAGAACATTCCTTTTCCACTGCCCCCTCGAAGAACCCTGAATTTCTCCACCTTTTTGCCTTTGCTCTTCTGTGCCCTCTGCCCGGAATTCCCCTTTCCCTCTGTCACTCTCACATATCCAAATTTTTTCCATCCTTTTATGCCTAGAAGTCTCCAAGAAACCTTTCCTGGTTTCCACGAATAACAGGAACCATATTTTGAATGCCTACTATGTGCCACGCTCTTGCTGACCTCACCTAATCTTTGGAGGTAGAGATTCTCACCTCTGTTTTACTGATAAGAGTTAAGGTTGAGGGAGGTGAAATCGCTATCTTGAGGCCAGTTGAGAAAAGTGGCAGAGTGGGGTTCAAACTCTACACTTTCTTTCATGTTCTATAAGGCAACTTAGCTGTTTATCGTGCCTAAGGGCCTTTGGGCTCTGACTGAATTTATTTGGTTTCTGCATCCCCAGAATCTGGCACAGGCTCTCCATAAATGTTCCCTGGATGGATGGAAGAATGGGTGGGTGGATGGATGTGGCGGGGGGGTGGATTCATGGCTGGCTGGATGGCTGGATGGATGGCTGGTGGCAGGCTGGGTGGGTGGCTGGGTATGTGGATGGGTGGACAGATGAATGATAGATGGTGGATAAGTAGATGAATGGATGGATGGTTGGATGGAAGGAGTAGAAAAAGAGATAAAAGAGGTACGAGAGATCATTTCCATCTGGGAAAGCTGTTCTTATACATTAAGTCATCAGTGAGGCTTCTCTCCGACCTTGGGAAGCATGTTGTTAGGACTCCATCTCTGTTCAGACAACACAGGGAAGGGATCCACTGTTTATGGGGCACCCATTACGTACCAGACACTATGCACCCATTATAAACTTTATATGCATTAACTCAATCAGTCCTCACAGAAGTCCTATGAAGAGAGTACTGTTTATCCCAGTTCTTAGATGAGAACGCTATGGCTTAGGGAAATCAAGCCACCTACCACAGGAGTAAGAACCCCATGGATGATCCTAACACAGCCCTTGGTGGGATGTGCCTTGGAACCTATGGTAGCCCTGGGGGAGGGGGTCTTCCCACCCCAGGGCCTTTGCAGTTACTGGTTTCTGCCTGGGACTCTTTGCCTCAGGCACTTCTCATAATCAGCTCCTTCTCACAGTCAGGTCTTAGTGCAAACCTCTCCTTACAGAAAGGCTGTTAGCCACCCCACTTAGTATGCCCCCCAGGCATTCTCAGAATCAAGTAGGATACAGATTTGGCTATTGTGATAGACACTCAAATAGCAGCGGCTAAAACGATATCAAAGTTCATTCTCAATAAGGAGAAGTCACTGGTTCTTGAAACGGGGGGTCTACATCTGAGGCTCCTGTGACCTCAGCAAGTGGAGAACAGCATGGGCTCTGCAGCCAGCTGTGCCCAGTTTCAGACCTCACGGCTGTCTCTTGCAGCATGGCTGGAGCTCACATGTGGATCTCAGTCTCTCGGAGCCTGTTTCCCCATCCAGAATGAACATTCTCCCTTGAGGGTCCCAGGAGCAAACACCTGCAAAGTGTCTACAGCAGGGCCAAATCTAGCCCACTCCCTGTGTATGTCTGGCTGGCAAGCAAAAAAAAAAAAAAAAACAGCTTTTACATTTCCGAGGCATGGAAAACTATCTAAAGAAGAATACCGCTTCGTGACAAGCGAAAATGACATGAAATTTAAATTTCAGTGTCCGTAAAGGTTTCCTGGAACACAGCCATGCCCATTTGCTTCTGTTTGTCTCTGGCTGCCTTTGTGCTCTGGTGCAAAGTGCAGTAGTTGTGACAGACACATGGCCCACAGCCTGAAATATTCATCGCCTGGCCCTTTACAGGAAAAGCGCGCTGACCCCTGGGCTAGAGAACATTGCCGGGAACACAACAAGCATCAGTATGCGGTACCTCTTCTTACTCAGGTCCTTGGGAAGCAGCCGTGGGTGGGGACCACACTGTTCATTAAGCCAGTGGGCCACCCCCTGGGTGGGGGGCGTCACATCTGTCATCTTCTCACAGCACTTCAAGTTAGACATGACTATCCCCATTTTATAGAGGAGGACACTGAGGCTCCAAGAGCTGATGGCATTGGTCCAAGGTCAGCTAGTTGGGTAAGAGGCAGAACTGAGATCTGAACCCATGGTCTTTTCGGTTCTTCTAAATCCATTCACACATTTCATACCCTACTGCCTGAGGGGGCTCTGGGGACATGCCAACAGCTGGGTCTCTGCAAGGCCCCGAAATAGGATCACATTGAAGAGTCTGTTTAAAATGCAGATTCCTAGGACCTACCACAACCTCCTGAATCAGTCTCAGGAGGACCAGGAATTTAGCAAAATCCTCCAAGGGATTTCAGTGTCAGAGGGGTGATGAGGGGAGGAAGAGGTCCCCATGAGCTCAAGCTGTCAAGGAGGGCCTCTTCAGGAAGGGTGGGCTGAGGAATTGGACCAGTTAGGGGAAAGGCAAGGGCACTGCAAGCAGGGGCACCTGCCTGAGCACAGGTTAGGAGGCAGGAATGAGGTCAGCATGTGCATTGAGGGGCCTTACCCTGGGGCAGGCTGCACACAAGCAAGCCAGATTTCTGAGGTGGGAGTGACAGGTTCCCCCATGAGCTCTGGCGCTCCCAAGAGATAAGGCAGCTCTTCCACTCAGGGCCCAGAACCTCCTCTTCCTCTGGCTGCTTAATAGATGGGAAGTTCTGCATTCCAGCCTCCAAAGCCCTGCATGATCTGGCCCCGGCCTGCCTCTTCGTCATTGTCTTTGAGTCCTCTTTCCCTTGCTGCTTCCACACTGGCCTTCTTTCTGGCCCTCAAACACACTTTGTTCCTGCCTCAGGGCCTTTGCACTTGCATCCTTCGACTTCGCTTAGCAGACATCCTCAGGAGGCCCTTTCTTGACCAGCTGCCTCCCTCCCACTTTTTCCCCATCTCCATTCACTCCCTCTCTGCTATTTGTGTGTGAGTGTGTGTGTGTGTGTGTGTGTTGCCTGAATGGATGTAAAATGGGAAACATGCCCAAGCCAGAGAAGGGCTGAGGCAAGCTTCTGGACTCTCCTCTTTAGGTTAAGCACTCAGTGCCCAGGGGGCTGCTGGTTGAGGGTCTGGAGTGATAACTTTGTGCAGGAAGTATACAGAGTGATGTGCTGGAGAGTATTCTTAAAGGAGAAAACCAAGCAGTTGTTTTCCTTTTCTTTCCTCTGCCCCCTGGAGATGGGGACACACTGTCACCTTCTAGAATTCTCCAGAGTATCCCCTGCCTCCACAGATCCTGGAGCTAATGGCTACCTGGCTCCCCTCACTGAGCAAGCCCTGAGCCAGCCTTTCTCATAAATTCTCATCGAATCCTCACAATTCAATGACTGAGGAAGCATCACGGCCCCATTTCCCAGATGGAGAGACTGAGATTCAGGAAGGTGAAGGAATTTGTCCAAAGCCTGGAGTGAAAGCCAGAAACTAGAACCCAGTTGGGACCCAAAGCCCGTTTTCTCGGCACCCGTGTTGTGCTGCCTCACTGGGCCCCGCCGTCCATGCCATTCCTCCCTCCCGCTCTCCCGCCCCACCATAGGGAACCTGCCATCATCAGGAAGTCTTTCCGATAGCTAGCTCGGAGCCTCAGCCCATCACCAAGGGAGAGGATTCAAAGACAGCTTCTCTTCCTGTTTCCACGGTAACTTGAGGGCTCCTTTCTAACCAGAAAGGCATGGAAGGTGGTAAGCGGAGAGGTCATGGAAAACCTGAACCCCAAAGGAGGTCACTTCTCAAAACAAAGTTTCAGAGAATGGGCTGGCAATCAGGGTACCTGAGTTCAAATCGGAGCCCTAGCACTTCCTTCTCTGTGTGACTTTGGTCAGGCTAGTGACATTCTCTGTGTTTCTGTCTGCCCATGCCTAGAGGGGGTCTTACCAGCCAGGCACCTATGTCCCAGCTGCTTCGAGGTTTGAACCGGAGAAGTCAGAGTATGAGCTGGCCAGCTCGGGGCTCGGGAGCCCAGGCCTAGTAGGGAGCAAGCAGGGTGACGGAACAGTGGAGGGCAGTTCCAGATTACTCTAGGAAAGGCTGGCAATTAAGCGCCAAGTGGGAAGATAGTAAGATCCTATGGAACCTTCCCAGGAGCCAATGTGGCCCAGAAAAAGGACGTGATTTTAAGGCAGGACATCTCAACCTTAGTACTGTTGATGTTTAGGTCAGGAAAATTCTTTGCTGTGGGGCTGTCCTGTGCTTTGTCCTGGTTCGCTCAGCAGCCTCCCTGACTTCTACCCACTAGACGCCAGCAGCCATCACCTACCCCCACCCCACTCCATGCCCAGGGTGACAACCAGAACTTTCTCGAGGGGGCGCACTGCATTTAACAGAAAGGAGAATTATGAGGGAAATAATTTATATTAAACCAGTGCCTGATCACGACAAAAACACCAGAAAGCACCATGAAAGTGTCAGGTGCCTTCACTATACATAGCAGCACTGTGAGTGTGACCGTGACAGAAACAGAGAGGCCCAGGTGTGTTGGCAGCTCACACACCACAACTGGGGGTGCCATCCGCCACGTGATTTTTCTGAGGCGGTGACTAACTCTTGGTCAAGTTCTGAACAGAAGAAAGTACAGTTCTTCCCCTGCTTTATCCAGCGGTTGTTGTTTCTGGAAAATTCAGGATGTATTTGTATTTTGTATCCTTGCCAAAAGATATTTGAAGTGTTTATTTGTAAAATGGAGTCAGAGTCTAAGTTCAGGAAATTGTAAGCAGGGTTGTTGTGGTCTCTCGGGTCACCTGGCAGGCCAGCCTCCCCAGACACTCAGTTCCTGAGGCGGCCTCTCCCATCCTTGGGACATCCTCCCAAATTTCCAGAACATGCCCTGTGGGCGGTATGCGGGAGCCAACCTCCCACCAACAGCCAAGCTCCTAGTACAGGCCCGGTTTGTTATCTGTGGTTCCGGCCTTTCTCAACCTAATGGTTTGTTTATTTACACTGCATTTGAGTTTTTGCACACTGAGAGTGGCTTGTCCTTTTATGCAATTTGTGCACATCCTTGCTAATTACCCTTGAAAGTCCAGGAGGCCAAACCGGGCGCGTATTATTTCCTGACCAGTCCACACGGGCCTTGCTGCTTCTCCTGCTGAAGATCCGCCGGGAAGTCGTTGTCGTCGTCCCCCCCCCCCCACGGGATCCGCTACGCGCTCTCCGCTCTCGGCCGCACCGGACTAACTGCTCATTAGCCAGCTCCCACCTGTGCTTATAGCCAGAAACGGGGCTCACGGGGTCCAGAACCTGCTGGGCTGAGGTTTATCCCCAAGCTGCTGCCCCCAGCGACAGTCACCCTGCTGCACAGTCATTTTCCCGACTCTCAGGGTGTAAATAGCTGTTTACCCTATTTTCTATGAACAGGTTTCCAGAGAGGCCTCCAGAACGTGTGTGATCAAGCCAACAAATTCAAAAATACAGCACTTATTACGGACCTTAGTATTAACCAGCCACCCACCCGCCTGGCTCTAATTAAAGGCCTGTCTGTCTTCTACTTTACAAATCACGGCTTTTGGGGGCCTATAATTTAATCAGTTGCAATCAAGGCCGGGCGAGTCGAGGGCGGAAGACTGGTTCCCCACTCCCCATCTTCCTGAGGTTAGTGACAGAGAGGCCCCCTGGGTAGCATTAGTACCTGTGGCCCTGGGCTCCCACCCTCCTTTTGTTGCCCAGGGTCAGAACTAGGATGAGGCCCTCACCTTGGGCACAGAAACCCAGGGTCACCTTGATGGATTTGTCCTTTCCTCTCAAGACTCCAGGACGTCTCAACACGGCAGAGCCTGCCTTTATAGAAGATTTAGATATTTTGTTCATTAGGACCTCCATTCATCAAGTTTGATTTTCTAAAATAATGCATGAAAAGGTGACTCACCTTGATGACTGAGTTTTGGCGACTCCCTTAACTTTCTTCACCTTTCCTCTCGGCCCTGCTGCCCCTTCCATGGAATCTCTCTGTCCAGTCACCCCACCTCAAACTGCAGTTTTCCTGTCTTTTAAGCTGGGATACCAAGAGTACCTACTTCATCAGGCTATTGGATCTAAAAATCTCTGGCATACAGCTGGCGCTCCGTAATGGCTGCCATCATCAGAGAAGAGAAAGCTGAGGGTACTTGCTGTTGGTGTGGGGACAGGTTCAAGACAAGATCTCCTGACGCTGGGCTGTTTGGGCACCTCCCTTCCCTGCCCCCCTCCCCTGCACTGACAACCAGCACCCCCGTCCCCTCACAGTGACAATCAGAAATGCCCCCCCCCCCCATGTTTCCAAAATACCTGGGGCAGTGCCACCACTGCTGGGCTGGGTCACTGTCTTAGAGTCAACACAGCCTGGGGCTCAAATCCAAGTCATCACTTAGCTGTGCCACCTTGGGCAAGTTCCTTAACCCCTCTGAGCCTCTTGTTTTCTTCATTTGTAAAATGACCAGAGCAGTATCTCCTAGGGGTGATTTAAGTGTTTGGATATCCAATTTGTGATAGCTGCTACTGTGGTTATTATGTCGTTTGTATTCAAAGCGATAAGCTCCTCTTGGAGCAGAGGCTCTCTGGTGGCAATTTGTTGGGGAGGAAGCAGCTCACAGATGACTTGTCTAGGGGAAAGGAGCAGATCTAGCCTGTTAATGTGTATTGTTTGAACCAAACCACATTTACGTATTTTAATTAGTCGCCAGCATTAACAATTTGGAAGATTACATGGGGAAAAACTCGGGGTTTTTTCGTTTCTCTTGAGAAGCTGGAAAATCAGGCGCATTCTCTGTCCCCTCCTGGAGGTGGTGAGGGGTGGCCCCAGCGCCCCTCACCCCTCCTGGTATTTGACATCCAGCCAGCTTCAGCTGTTTGTACTTCCTGCTTGGCCCGCTCCTGGGGGCTGCGTGTTCGACCCTGGGGCTGGCTGCGAGGGTGAGGGGAAGAGCACCACTCAGGAAACCGGAAGGGAGGTTTTTAAAAGGAAGCATGGGCTTGGGGCTGGGTTGTCACAAAAGATAAGTAGTAGGAATTCAGAGTGCCTCAGAAAGTGGCTGAGAGAATCAGGGTTTTTGTTTGTTTATTTTATCTCACAAGCTCCTCCTCGAAAATTGCTAAGAGTGAGGAAAACGTTAACATTCTAGGAAAGGAGGCTGGGAAGAAGCCTAGCAGGAACAAAAACCTGGAGGCTGGAATCCTCCAAGGAGAATGGGCAGGGGTCTGGGAGGCAGTCAGGTGAGGGACAGAACACCAAGTCAGGAGCCCCCTACTCCAGTCCTGGTTCTGCCACAGACCAGCCTGCTTAGTCACCCCCCCTCTGAGGCTCCAGTCCTAGAACTGATGAAAGTAAAGGGAAAGGTTAGCTGGGAAGGGGCCCTTAGGCTTACAAATTTTGAAGGTTGTCTTCCTCATTACACTCCCCGTGATGCCAGTACACAGTAGGCACTTAAGCAGTCCTGTACTGTTCGTATGCAGAGTAGTACAGCAACTTGGCCCTGCCCAGGGTTGCGGTTTCCAAAGGCAAGGGTTGAGATCAGCTCCTGGAACAGCCAAAGAAAGTGGTTGTGTTTATAGCCTCTGCCCAGTCTTCGAGCTGGAACTCTAGGGAAGATTCCAAACACAGTCAAGAGAAAAAAAAAAATGGCTGAAGATCTTTGTGTGCCAGGATGAGAGCTAGGGCCCCTCGAAGAGCTCAGGAGAGAGACTGTAGGGACAAGTTATGGCTCCCGTATGCTGTCTCTGAGGAAGGGATGGAGGGTCGGTCACTTCCCCTGGGGCAGCTGACGCAGGGCCTGCCGCTCTTGAGGGATGAATGAAGAATTGATTCAAATAATGGATTATTTAAAAGACAAACACAGGAAAGGAAGGGAGAGGGGAAGGGGTGAGTGGAGGGTAGAAGACTAAAGGATGTGGGTGCTGGCTAAGTAAATGGAAGGTGAACGAACCAAAGATGAAGAAATAGCAGGACAGAAGGAAGGGAGGGAGAGGAGAGCGGGAAAGGGGGGGGGGCGGAGGGCGGAGGGATGCCCCGATGGGTGGAAGGAAGGAGGCCTGGTTCTGCCCCTGAGAATAATCCGTGAATAAGCAGTAGCCAAGTGTCTCCTGTGCCCAGCACTGTGCAGAGACAAGTGAAGTCGGTAGAGAATCCCTACCCAACCCCACAGGCGTCAGCAAGGAAGACTCAGAATGGCCATTGCCCAGGGCTGCTGGGGTAAGAGGTAAAAATCACAGCAGTCCTTCCTTTCTGCCTATAAACTGGGCTCCTCCATAGTTGTCTCAGCACCTGGAGGAGGAGAGAATGATTCTGGGGAGGCTTTCTGTGGGGCCTGGGAGGGAGGCTCCTTGGAATGTCCTAGAGCCCACCTTATGGGCAGCTCAGTGAAGGCAGGAGCCAGATCTGTGTCCACTGCGTCCTAGCTTCCCACGGAGCGCGGCTCCCCGCCGGAAGGCCATCAGTGACGTTTCTGTAAGAAATGAATGAGTGGGTGAGGGAGTGGATGAAGGAGAGAGTCTGAGCAGCCGGAGCAGCGTTGCCTGTAGCTGGAGGCAGATTCCATCCTCTTTGCCAACTTGGGTTTTCTTGCTCCTGCGATGGAACCGCAGTGGAACTCAGCGTGGATTGTGAAAGTGCCGCGTGAGCCGGGGAGAGCTTTGCAGGCAGAGAGTGTGACGTGAGCAGAGGTAATGGAAGCGGTGCCAGCGTCGACCTTGGGAGCGAGAATGGCCCCAGCACAAAACCCATTCCCAGTGGCAGTGGTGGCGCCGATACTGGCAGGGGTAATGCCGGTGTGAATGGCAGGGGGAACGGTCTCGGTGACAGCGGTGGTTATTTCCTGGTGGCAGTAAGAATACTACTACTGGTGGCACAGGAGAAGACAAAGGAGGACATTCCAGGAGGGGGGAAATGTTCTAATTTCAGTTGAAAATGACAGAAATCCAATTCTAATGGCTTCAGCTAGGAAGGAGAGAGCTGAGTGATTGCCTCAAGTAACTGGTAAGTCCAGAAGTAGCTCTGGTTTCTGGCCCCAGATACACAGCCCTGGGGCCATACCGTCAGGACTTGTCCTGCAGTAATCTCTCCCCATCTTTTGTCTCTGCCTGTCCCTAGGCAAGCGTCACTCTCAGGCAAGGTCTCTGGTCTCCCCAGCTTCCAAATCTCTAAGACAGTTCCCCTCTAAAAAAGAACGGCTCCTCCCCAGCCGGTCATTCAGAGTCCCAGGATTCGCTCTCATTGGCCCATCGTGGTCACATGTCCATCCCACAGCCAATCACTATGGCTAGGAGGGTTGGACCACATGGGTGGGATCAGAATGGGTCATTTGGCTGGGGACCAGTGGGTGGTCTTCAGAGGTAGGGGCAGGAAAAGATGATAGAAGTTGAACAGCCTGGTGCTTGCTAGGTCTCAACAATGCATTTTTCTCGTCCCTGTGCTGTGAGGATAGGGAATAACCTATATCAGCTGGAAGATGGAGCAGGCCTGGGTTCAAATCCCAGTTGTGCTCCTTGCTATCTGTGTGGCCGTGGACAAAGTGGTTAACTTTCCTGTGGATCAGTTTCCTCCACTGTAAAATTACAGCCAATTTTTAAAATGTCAGACAATGTATTGCGTGTTCTGAGAACAGAGCCTGGCACATAGTAAGTGCCCAATAAATGGAGGTAATAGTGCCAAATATTAGGATTTGTGAGGATTAAAATCTCTTTCCTCTGCTTGGGTGTTCCTCTCCTGGATCTTCATACAGCTGGATCCTTCTTCTTCAGGTCTCAGTTTAAATGTCACCTCCTCAAAGAAGCCCTCCCTGATTACCATAGCTAATGATGCGCTCCTACACCCAGTCACTCTCTATCCCAGTAGCCTATCTTTGTAGTGCCTAAAGTGATCTTGCTAATTCATGTTTCCTCGTTTAATATCTGCTCCCTCCACCCAGATTTCAGTCCCGTGAAGACAAGATCCACTTCGGTCACTGCTATGTCCTGAGAATCTAGAACAGGGCCTGGCATATGGTTTGGGCACTATAAATGTTTGCTGAATGAATGAATGGATTCCTCTTTTCTTTTGTGAGACAGTGTCTTTGTATAGCATTAACCCCCAACAGGGAGGACTGTAGGACAGAGATGCAGGAGTAGGAGAGGGGCACAGAGATAGAACTTCCCAAATTGGCAGGGATGGAGGGTGACAGAGCACTGGGTGAGCCTGCCCCCTTCTGCCCTCTGAGAAGGGCTCCCTTTGGTCTCTGTCCCTGTCTGTGTAAAAGGTCTCAACTTTGGAGACCCTTGGGAGGTCAGGGCATCCACCTTGACTTGGGTCATCCCCAGCCAAGGTCAGGCTGAAGCCAGCAGGACAGGATGCTGAGGCCTTGGATTACACATCTTTACACATCCGGCTGCTTAGCCGGATTAGTACAGATACCACACCTATCCTGTCCAGGCCCAAGACCGGGGCCCTGGAGTGTGGGTCACAGGCCTCCCCCCACCCCTCAGGCCCATGTTGGCCTGGAAAAGCCTCCGGACACACCAGAAACTGGGCCAGGACTGCAGACGGCGTGACCATATTTTTTGTGCAGTTTCGTTACCATTTATTGGATGCCATCTGTATACTAGGCCCTGAGCCTGGCACTTCATAGTTATCTCAGTTGATCCTTAAAGGTGGCCGACTGGGGCTTTTTCTTCTTAATGCAGTTCCTCAGTAAACAGTTAATCAAGCGCCAACGATGTGCCAGGCCCAGGTCAACTACTGGGGATACAGAAGTGATGAAGTCAGCCCCTGCCTTGGTGGAGCTTTTAGAGGGGAGACAGGCTGGCAGTAATTAAAGATCTTTAAAATGCACTTCAGCTCCTTAATCGGGACGGAAGAGGAGGGGAAGAGAACCCAGGGATCAGCAGGTGAGATCCCTGATCCATACCTGGGCTCCAGGGAGGTGGCTTGTGCCCCCTAGCCCACAGCTGGTTGGGGGAGCATTGCTGTCTGGAAGAGAGCAGAATGTGGACCACCTATCTCCAAAAATATGACTGAATGACAGATTGACCGAATGAATATTCTGCTGTTTTTCCAAAGCTGCCTGTAGCTCCCTATTACCTATGGGGCCTTATCTGTATCCCTCAGCCTGCGTGCACAGCCCATCGTGATCTGACCCCAGTGCTCCTCCAGCCTCTCCAGGATGCTCCACCCTGTCCTCCTAGCTCCGGGACAGCCACTGTCATCCTCCTGGTTGCTCAGGACCACACCGGGGACTCTTCCTTGACTTTTCTTTGGATAGTTCCACCTCCAAAATATGCTTTGAATCAGTTGTCTCTATTCTCAACTGCCACCATCCCTCACCTGGACACCTGCCCGTCCTCTTCACTTAGATTCCTGAATCTGTTCCAATCCAGCTATAGGCTGTTACTAAACACAGCTGGAAGCTCTTTAAACCCACATTAGGCCATGTCACTGGCCTGCTAAGAAGCCCTCTGTGACTCCCGTGGTTCTCAGAATAAAATGGCTCATCTGGTCTTTAAGGCCTTCCTCACTTCTTTCTGTGATCTCCTCTCTGACACCCACTGCCTTCCTTCCACGCTCCAGTACACTGTTCTCCTTTATTTTTTTGTATGTGTCAGTCTCTTCTCTGCCTCAGGGCCTTTGCACTTGCTGCTGCCTCTTCCTGGAACACCCTGTCCTCAGATAGTGCCATGCCTGGCTCCTCTGCATCCTTCAGATTGCCACACGAATGTCACCTCCTCAGAGAGGCCCTCCTGGGGCACCCTATTGTTTGTTATCCCATCATTTTGGTTTTTTGGCAGAGCAGGTGATGGAGAATGGGAAGGAGCTTTAAGGAGTCTGGAAGCAGGAGGGACAGGAGAAAATGTAGCCAGGGACTAAAAGGAAGCAACAGTGTGGCTTTCCTGCAGACCAGGACAGTCAGGCCACAGTACGCTTGGGTGAGAGGCTAAAGGAGACAGTGTCCCATCCACCCCTCCCTGAGTCAGAGCACTGCGTGCACCCGGCAGCAGGCCCAGCACTCTGAGGAAGCCATGACTCTTTCCCTGGCACTGCTGAGTCCTTTCCTTCATCGCCGGCCACGCTTGCAATGATTTACTCCTAGGCTCGCAAGCCGAGATCACGGCAGACGCCAAGCAGGCCTCATAAACAACTTACATGGGCCGTGCAGAAGATTTTAAAAACACAGGCCTGGACTAGCTGGCGCTCAGATCCAGCCTGATTGCCACAGAGGAGGACATGTCCAGCATAGCCAGAGCCAGAGCCTCAGATTTTAGGTTTTTTCTTCTCTTTTCTTTCCTTTCCTTTTTTTTTTTTTTTTTTTTTTTTTTTTTTTTTTGAGAAGCTGGAAATCTGGATTCAGAGAAGAGATAAATGTTGGCAAGGAATTCAGTGAATGGGCCAAAGCCACCTGCACACCGGTGGGTGGAGCCCTCCAGCTGGCAGAGTGGCCTCTTGTCGGGGCCCCTCGCCCTTCCCTGGCACAGAGGATAGTATGCATTTTCCACCCACAACCTTCAGTGCTGTGGCCATTTTACAACTGGGAAAGCTGAGACTCAAGCACTGACTTAACGACCCATGCCAGGGCCCAGCCTCTATGTGGAACACCCTCCCACGGCCCAAAACCTAAAGAGGTTCTAACCTCTGTACGAAGAGTGTCTTAGCTTCCATGTCTTACTTGTTCCAAATCTGCTCTCTCTCCCACAAGGGGAAACTAAGGCTCAGAGGGGTTATGAAATGTGCCAGAGGTCACCAGGCTGGCAAGAGCCGGGATTGCAACCCAACTGCAAGTCCAACACCAGAGTTGGCAGGCTAACCCCTTACTGTCCGTTCAGCCCCAGTGTGAAGGAGCTTTGAAAAGTTCAAATGACCTCAGAATCTTTAGTGGTACCAAATCTGTTACCTGTGCAGGAGCCTACTAAGCATAAGTCACTAAGAGGTATTAGGTCAATTAAGAAAAAAACGAAGGAAGGTCAGCTGTATTTTAAATCAATAAATAAGTAAATATGTAAGTGCTAAGACTTCAGGTCCTTCCCTGGAAGCCCTGGGCTATAGCCAGGACCCTCAGAGGGCATTTTCTGGAGGGAAGGGGAACCTCAGGAATTTTATTCAAATGTAGATATCCTGACAGCTGGTTCACTTTACTCGCCAACTCCTGAGACTTGGTTCCCACTCCTGCCAGACCCCAGGGCAGTTTAAAGGATTTCAAAAGGAAACCAGGATCGGCCCAGCAGCTTAGAGCTCATGGAGTTCCATGTGGTATATCTCTTCTGGTTCTTTCCTCCACCATTTCTTGGTCAGTGGAGGGAGAAAAAATCAGTGTTTGCTGAAGATCTGTCAGATCTTCAGGTACCTTCTGTGTGATACCTCTGTGTGATTCAACCACTTCCTGGCTGTGTGATCCTGGGCAAGTCAATTTACCTGTATGAATCTGTTGTCTCATCTGCTAAATGAAGGTGAGAATTTTGTTGGCCAGGTCACTTTTGATTTGCAAGGGTCAGAAAGCCAACCCAAAGTGGCCTGTTCAAAAAAGGGTATTGATCAGTTCACGTTAATGGAAAGTCCAGGGATATTGGCTTCAGGAATGGCTGTATCCAGGAGCTTAACCTGCCTATATGTCTGTTGGCATAGAATCCCCCCATACTGACTATATTCTAGGGAAGACTCTTTCCAAAGGTCCAAAGATGACTCTCTGGCCTCTCCAGGTTGACATCATGATAACTCTGCAGCCCCTAATGAAAAAGAACACGTTTTTCCCAATAATTCCAGGGGGAAAAAGCCCAAGATGAAACTTGATTGGTGAGTGTGAGTCATGTCCACACTACTAATCCGATCACTGCGGCCAGGGGGATGGGTTATTCTAATGGTAAACGTGGGTGTCGTTCTCACCCACTGAGACTGGAGAACAAAGGCAGCTTCACTGAGTACATGAGAGAGGAGGAGGGTTGGTTCTCAAAAAAATAATACCAAACAGTCCAAAATCATATCCTCCACAACCATACCTCCTGAGTGCTTGGGAGGCTTGAGCGAGATGATACACTGTGCCTGGTTCTTAGTACTTGCTCAATTAACAGCTTGCCTTTGTCTTCTCCCTCGTAGACCCCTGAATACCCCTCTGACCCAGTGTGCCCACTCCAGGGTCAGGTGGGCCTGAGTTCAAGCTTGATTCTGATGTGTGACTCAGGGCAACTTATTTAGTTGCTCCAGGCCTCAGATTGCTCCTCTGAAGGACGGCAGTGGTGAGAGGTCCTGTCTCCCAGGATGGTTGTAATAAATGCCTTGGACATGGCATACAGTAGGTGCTTCATAAGTGGTGGTGTCTACTCTTGCCAGCCTTCTCTGCACACACCTGCGCCAGCCACATGGGGCTGCCCGTCATTCCCCACTTCTAGCCTCTGCACCTATGCTTACCAGGGGCCCAGCCCAAATGACTCCTCCTTCATGAAGCCTCACTTCTGTGAGCCTTGGTTTTCCCAACTACAAATGGGGATTATGAGAGTATCTACCTCTTTGGGTTGATATAAGGAGTAAATGAGACTAGGCCGGCAGAGCAGCTAACACAGTGCTTGGCATGGTGAGTAATCAGTACATTTTGGCTGTTAGTATTATGTCATTGTTATTAGAAGTTCAGCTGCTAATTTAAGCTTGTATTTCCCTGTAGTGTCTAACACAGGGCGAGAACTCAATGAACATTGCATCTTGGGTGGTCCAGTTGGGGCCATGGCTTCTAAACCCAACTATCCCACCAACCCAAACCAACCCAAATCAACCATCCATCCAACCACCCATTCACTTTTCATTTAAGGTACCAGAATTTGTGGAGGGCCAACACCATACCAGCGCTGTGCTGGAGAATGGGGTTCAGCTTTGCAAAACAGACATAGTCCTTGCCCTCACAGTGCTGATTGGGTAGGCGGGGAAGCAGAAAATGAGTGAGTGAATAAATAAACAAACAAGATGACTGCAGATTGTGGTAAGTCACCAAGGAGGTAAAACTGTGGGGGAGGAATGAATGAGGAGGAGTTTTGTGGGGTTTTTACAAGATTGATTTATTTTTAAGTAATCTCTACACCCAACATAGGGCTTGAACTTACAACTCCAAGATCAAGAGTCAAATGCTCCACCGACTAAGCCAGCCAGGCACCCCAGGAAAGAGCAGAGGAAAGGAGATCTTTCCTCCTGATCTGGAAGCCAGATCAGGCAAGGCCTTGTAAGCCCTGTGAGAGTGCAGACCTTGTTGTGAGGGCTGTAGGAAGCCACCGGAGGACTTCAAGAAGGTGGGGGGTGACAAGACATAGTTTCTACCTTATAGAAGGGCTCATGCTTCCATCTGGGAGAAGTTGAAAAGGCCTCTCCAAGGTGACATTTCTGCCAAGTCCTTAAAGAAGTGAAAAAGCCACCTGTGCGAGAGGGGGTGGGAAAGGGGCCCTCCAGGCCCAAGGATCAGCCAATGAGAGGTGCTTGAGCGCTCTGCTGACTTCCCTTTTAGAAAAGGAATACGGGAGGTTCTTGAGGGTCCCGAGAAGGAGCGTGTTGAAGAAAAGGTGTCTAGTGACACTTGTCATAGACGGTAAGGGGGACTCCATTCAGGATATCGCAGAGACTGCTGCCATGGGGTTTTACAGTGAGGGAAGAGGCTGGGCTCGACTCCCAGGATGGGCCGGACAAGTGAGAATTTGCCACTGAGGAGCAGCATGGCTTCCAGGGTTGGAAAACCACTGAGAGGAAACAGTGGGTTGGGGGATTCTGGCTGACTATCTCAGGGACTCTTTTGGGACACAAAAACGATTACCCTTATTTTCCAAAGCAGGCCCTTAGTGGGCCATGAAGAAGGGAGTCAGTGGAAGACGGGCGCTAAGAGTATTCATAAGAACTGTGGCGGGTTCTGCACTTGGCATGCATGGCTTGAAAACCCATAAACTTCCGCCCTGTTCCCTCTCCTGCTTCATCCCCTCTTATTCTTCCCTTCAGTCACCCTGCTTCAGCCATGCTGGCCTGACATGTTCCCACCTCAGGTCCTTTGCACTTACTGTTTCCTCTGCCTGGAATTCTTTTCCCACTGATGGTCATATGGCAGCTCCTCCTGATCCTTTAGGTTTCAGCTCAAAGGTCACCTCCACTGAAAAGCCCTGCCTAACCATCTCAGGTAAACACATCTCTTAGTCCCCTTTCCTAACAACCGGCTTAATTTTTTCCAAGCAGTTACCATCACTCAAAATTATCCTGTTGACCTATTTTTTGTTCACCATGTACTCCTTCCCTCTACAAGATAGTCAGCTCCACACAAGCTGGGAGTTCTGCCTGATTTGTTCACTGCCTAAGACGGCACCTGGTACATCATTGAATGGATGGATGGATGGACGGGTGGATGGACGGACAGATGGATGAATGAACGAGGTTAATCCTTATAAAAACCTGCCTACGTATGTATTACTATTCCCATTTTACAGATGAGGAAACTGAGGCTCAGAGAGGTGATGTTCCACACAGGGAACATTGATTGTCCAGGGGTAGGATTTGAACCCAGGTCTCACAGACGCTGTCTTTTCTTCAGTCCCCTGCCAGTGAATAGTGATAACAGCTCATGATAACACATTCCACATTAGAATGATCTTACACAAAGCTGGCATCTTCCTTCCAGTTGAAAACAAATGAGCAGCAAACATTCCCTGTGCCCCGACTGTATGCCGGGCACCCCATGTGTGATCACATGGCATCATCAACGAAGTAGGAACTGTGGTGATCCCCATTGCACAGGTGAAGAAACTGAGGCTCAGAGAAGTAAGTAACTTTTCCAGGGGCTCATAGCTGAAAAATCAGGAAGCTGGGATTAAAGTGCAGATCTGTGGGGTGCCTCGGTGGCTCAGTCAGTGAAGCGGTCAGCTCTTGATTTCAGCTCATATCCTTATCTCAGAGACCTGAGATCATTCTCTCACTCCCCCTCTCTCTCTCTGCCTCTCCTTGATGTAGGATTCGATCCCAGAACCCTGAGATCATGACCTGAGCCAAAGAGAGATGCTTAACCAAATGAGCCACCCAGGCACCCAGGCATCCCAATAAATAAAATAAAATAAATAAAATCTTTAAAATAAAAAAAAATGCAGGCCTAGGTTCTTAACCAGTACATTCTGGTTCCCCAGAACCAGGTCCCACTGGACCTAGTTTATTCATTCATTTTTTCTGTTCATTGATCATGTTTCTTCCTGTGTTTGATGAATGAATAAAGATGGTTCACTGTAAAAGGGTGAAAATTCATATAACAGAGTCTTCCTGATGACTTGGACCTTATAAGTTAATTTTAGTCATTGTTTTTAATCTCGGGGCCTCAGGCTGATGGGCTCACACCAGAAGTATCCATTTAGTGGTTATCTTGGAGCTCACCTGGGCTGACATTACTAACCCGACCTCCAAGCTGTTGTTTCTTTACAAAGATCTTTGTAAGCCTTTTGTCTTTGTCTGCGAGGACTAGTTTGCTCAGAACAGAGAACAGAACCTACGCTCCAGCTCAACTAGATGAATTAGTCAGGATACACTAGATTTCGCTGCAGTCATGAGGAAACACACGATCTCGTGACTTGACACATCCAAGTTTTATTTCTCGCTTGTGTGATTCCCACTAAGGACCCAGCCAGAGTGCAGCACGCCCTCATCCAAGTCGCCGTGACTCAGGGTCCACTGTCCTCCCAACATGAGCCCCCCATTGTTGCTGAGGAGAAGAAGGGAGCTCACACACACTCCCCCTCTGCCTGGAAGCCATCTACATCCTCCCAGGGCACCGAGAGTCACACAGTTGTGCACAAAGGATATAGAGGCCTCCAGTGTGCCCAGGAAGAAGACAACCAGAGAGGAATGAGTGCTAGAAACCCTTTCCATGCCAGGCATACACACACTGCAGGGCTGCGGTCAAAGATGTAAGCGTTTCTTTGCCAACCCACTGAGCTAAGGGGCCCCCTCCTCCTTCGGGGCACTTCTGTTTCCCCCATGGCTGGCTGACGTATATGGCGAACAGAATGCCAGTGTTGATTCATGGACTCAATGTCGTTAAAACTGGATTTCTACTTTTAAATGAAAGGAAAAGAAGATTTCTTCTTCTTCTTCCTTTTTTTTTTTTGCCGGTAATTTCTCTCTTTTTAAAGATCTGCCTCAAATGCTATTATTTTTTTTATTATATCTATCGCAGTTATTTTTATTTTTATATTATGGTGAGGCCACTTAACATATCTACCCTCTTCACATTTTTTAAAAGATTTTATTTATTTATTTGAGAGAGAGAGAGCGTTCACGAGAGACAGCATGAGCAGTGGGAGAAGGAGAAGCAGCCTCCCTGCTGAGCAGGGAGCCCAGTGCAGGGTTTGATCCCAGGGTCCTGGCAGAAAGGAAGATGCTTAACCGACTGAGCCATGGAGGCGCCCCCTACCCTGTTCACATTTTCAGTGCGCTATATCGCATTACTGATTCTGCGCACAGTGTTGGATGCCAAGTCTCTAGGACTTACCCATCAAATGCCCGTCACTTCTTTCTGCGCCTCCCAGTGCGTCACACTTCGCATACACCCGCACTGGAAACCATCTCCTTAGCCTCCGTGAGCATTTTCTAGGTTTCAGAGCACTTACTGCATCCCCACGAGGGAGGCAGGGCGGAGATCTCAGACCTCACTGTCAAGGGAGGCAATGACGCATATCACTTCTGGGCACAGGCAAGCGTGACTTCTCCAACGCTATTCCTGCCCCTGCCTTGGCAAGAATGCAAGTCACACATTGAGACGATAGAGCCACTGGTTCCCTGAGTCATGGCTTGGAAAGGAACTACGCTGGAGACCCAGCAGATTCTCAGTGGCTGTTCATGAGAAAGACACTGTCCTAGAGATCCTCAGCCAGAATTGGAAGGTAGATCCCTTGATAACCCATGCATCCGTTTCACCTCAACGTGAATCTCTAGTGAGACTAAGATGCTACATGGAAAAGATCTATTGTTAAGTCCCCCAGATGTCTTCTTCTAAATGCATATTGGACATTATTAACCAGCAAATCTGGCTGTTGTCGAGAATGACCAATCATGGAGCCATCATTCTGATATTAGCCAGAGTGGCGTCCAACCCCAGCATCCAGACCAGCGTAGCTTCCTTTAGCACTTCCAGCTGCCCTGGCTGGGCTCTCAAAGACTACCCTCCCCACTCCCCATCCCACCAGATTCAGGGGCACGTGGACAGATTTGTGGCTCAGCAGAACCCATGGACACTGTCCTTACCTAACATTTCCTGTGCTCCTTGTTTCTATTCAATACACTGCTCTCTGAGCAGGGATGGACCGATACCATTCATCACTGTTGAGACCCACAGTCCCTGCCTCAGCTCCGTATGCCCTCAGCAAATCCAGGGAATTGGCTGTCACTCAGGCAAGAAGAACACTGCTCCAATCAAGTTTCCCACTAGTTCCTCCTCCCTCTGCAGGGACCAGAGTCAAGCCTCCATCAGCACCACCAGCACCACCAGAGGCATTGTCCTCAGATGGGCAGGAGGTTATAATCTCACCAGCTCTCAGAATCCCTGCTTTGACAGAGCTCATGAGAACTGAATTCACCTATTAGGAGAAGGATGCCCAGCCCAGATCGTATGGCAAAGAGTCACATCATCTGGGGGAGATGGTTCAAGATGGGTCTGTAGTTCAGACCCCAGAGTCCTGGGATTAAAAAATGGTGCTCAGGTGTTAAAACAAAGAAGGGCTTCAGCACCTGCTAGACACAGGATCAAACTCTGCCTTGGCCACTTCTGTTGTCACTTTGGTTATTGTCTTTCTAAGCCTCAGTTTCCCTGATTATAAAGTGAGGGCAAGGGGCACAGCACAACATGCAGGTGGTTTTCAGGATGAAATTTGACACTTCATTCCATAAATACACTCTGAGGACTCAAGATTGAGAAAAAGCAGACACAAACCTCTGTCCTCAAGTTGCTTACATTCTACAGAGGTGGACATTATTGCAAGGTTGCAACTTGGGCAGCATTCTGAAGTGAAAGACATGTACTCTGAAAGCCTACAATTACAGATTTGACCTGATCGACTCAGGGTCAGGATTGGTTTCCCTGAGGAGGTGATACCTCTGCTGAGCTAAGAAGGATGAGAAGAAACTGACCAGGCAGAGTGAAGGAAAAGGCATTCCAGGCAGAAGGAACAGCATGGGCAAAGGCCCTGTGGCAAGTGGGGTCATGAGAACTGTGAGGGACCAAAGGAAAACTAATTCACGTGAAGTGAAAGAGCAAAGGGGAACATGGTTCAGGATGAGGCTGGAGAGTTCAGCAAAGTATAGACCAAGTGATTGTAACAATGAGACCCCAAATCCAGTAGCTTAAACAAGACAGACCAGGAGTTGGCAAACTTTTTCACTAAAGTTGAAGACTTTAGTGATTAACTTCCATCTCAGACCCAAGATAGTTGCTTCAGCTCTACCTGTCACATCTGCTTCCCAGCTAGCAAGAAAGAGGAAACAATGGGAAAGCATTATTTCTGCTCACATCTCATCCGGCCAGACCTAATCACATGGTCTCATCTAATTGCAAGGGAAGCTGGGAAATGTAGTCCTTATTCTGGATGGTCCCATGCCCAGCTAAATTTCTATTATAATGGAAGAAGAGAAGAACAGGTATTGGGGATATCTAGTGGTCTTTGCCACATGGGGCTAGAGTGCCTTTGGGGAAGCCAGGAAGAAGTCTGTTTGCAGTGGTCTAATGAGAGGTGATGGTGGCTTGGGGGCAGGGTGGTAGCTTGCAGAGAGCGAATGGAACAGACCCAAAGATGTTTGTGAGCCAGAATTGTCAAGACTCGGTGATGGATTGGATATGGGGACAAGGAGGACCCCTGGGTTTCTGGCTTGTGCAATTAGATACAGATCTCATCTAGAAAGTTCTTCATATACTGGAGCAAGTCAGTAAGCAGTTGAAGTCTTCAGTATCGTGTCAGTAAGTCCATTGCAAACCCAGCACCTATAGCGACCTGACAGATAACAAAAGGAGCAAAGGGGCCTGTCTAAACGGGCAGCTGTCCTTAGCTCCAGGCAGTGGTTGCCCTTGGGAATCCAGGTTGTGTGTAGACATCATCCAGTTTTCCAAAGGAATGGAAAAATCTGGATTTTTATGTGAAATATTGCAATTTTGAAACTTGGGCAAATAAATAAAAATAAATTTCTCAACCCAAAGCCTTCTGAAATATAATGCCTAGGATACCCCCAGCAATGCCATGGCACCCCCTTTCCACCTTTGTGACTCGGTTGCCCTCTGTTGAAGGCCGCCGTTGCTGGCTCACCCCAAGGCCTCTCCTTTTATCCTTTGTTGTCCAAACGTACTTATCCCTGGATTCCTGTCCCTTTGTGCCCAGGAGCGCCACCTGCAGGCTCCTGACTCCAATTTATCACCAGTCCCCCATGGATGCCCACCTCCCACCCGCTTCCCATCAGCCTGTTCCCAATCCCCTTAATCGGATCTGCGCCAGTGACCCTTCTAATTAAAACTCCCCGGCTGTAATCTCCCTTTAAAGCCAGGGAAGCGGAAGGGCCATAAAAGGAGCGGAGGGGTTACCAGTCCGGAAGCTGCCTCCTTCTGCGTCCTTGAAAATGTCTTGTGGACACCTGCAGACCTGAGATCAAGTCCCAGCTCTACCTCTTCCAAGTTGTGTAGGACTGGAAAACTCACTTCATTCTCTGAGCCTCCCTTTCATGCATTTGCCTGTTCACTGATTTATCAACTATTTACGGAATACCTACTCTGGGCCAGGCACTCTTTCAGGAGCTAAGGACAGAGCAGTCCTAAACAGACTCAGCCTGGGTCCTCACGAGCAGACATTCCTTTGCAGGACAAGAGGAACACATTCCAGCTCAGCGAGATCCGTGCTATGATGGGAGAAGCTTAGGAGCAGTGGTAGTCCAGAGGACTCAGACTGGAGGGTCAGAGCAGGCTCGCTGGGGCAATGACCTCTGAGTTGGGGGCCGATGGGACGCAGTAGGAGTCAGCCAGGAGATGTGGAGGAGACGGGGTGCTAAAGGCAGAGGGAACAGCATGGTGAGGATCTTGAGGTGTGAGCCACCATGGCAGTGCGGCTTGGGAACTATAAGCATTTTTACCAGGATTTAGGATGGAATATGCAGTGGGAAATTCAGAAAATAGTCTAGAAAGAGAGAAGAAAGGTAGTCTTAATATAAAAATCCAGATCTCTCTCTCATTCTTCATCAGTTCCTCCTGCCACTCCAACCTCATCCCCTCTAGTTCTCCCTCTTACTCAGCCCCACCTACCCTGAGCTGCTTTCTGTTGCTTGATTAAGCCAAACTCATCCCCACCTCAGGGCTTTTGCATATGCTATGCCTTCTGCCTAGAATGCTCAGATCTTTGAGCAATGTACTCCTCATCCTTAAGTCTCAACAACCAGGGCACCTCCTGAAATAGGTCTGCCCTAACTACCCAGTCTCCTATGGACACCCTCCCACCCCCGCCGCTACCCTACCAATCACTCTGGTTTGTCCTCAGTAACATAAAGAACTTAACACTATCTGGCCTCATCTTGCTCTTTTATGGGTTTTTGTGTTATTTTGTCCACTTCTCTCTCCCAGCACCTTGAGGCCACAAAAATGGTCTTCTCTATGCTGCATCCCCAGCAACTAGCACAGCACTTGGTAATAAATGCGTGCCAACTAAATGCCAAGGATTAGAACTTTATCCAAGAGCTTATGGAGCCGTCACAGAGTTCACAGCAGGGCTATCTATGGCTTGCTTGGATTTTTGCTTCTCTCCTATGACCTAGCAATGCAGTTGTGAGGATTAAAAGCAATGGCATACTCGTTATGGAAAGCAAAAATTTTATAACTTTATTAAGACTTATTTTACATACCATCCAATTCACTGATTTCTGGTGTGCAGCTCGCTGATTTTTTAGTAAATTTGACCAGTTGTGCAACCATCACCTTGTATCAGTCCTAGAACACTTTGATCACCCCCAAAGAGATCCGGCATAACCATTAACAACTGTTAATCCATATTCCCATCCTGGCGGCCATAATCTGCTTTTTATCTCTAAAGATTTATCGCACTATGTAAATGCGATCCTATGGAAGGCAGCCTTTCGTGTCTGGCTTCTTTCACTTCACATCATGTTTTCAAGGTTCATCCCTGTTGGAGCACGGGTCTGTCCTCCGTCCCTTTTTATGGTTAAGTGATATTCCATTCTACGGATATACCAATTTATGCAGTCATCAGCCGATGGGCATTTGGGTTGATTCCACTTTTTTATTTTTGGATAATGCCGCTACAAACATGCTTGTACATGAAGAGCGGTTTCCAAATAAAAGTACACATATCACAATGAGCCCCCAGTAATGTATAGAATTGTTGAATTACTGTACTGTACACTGAAACTAGCATAATACTGTAGACTAACTCTATTGGAATTAAAATTAAAAATTAAAAAATGATTTATGACACTTAAAAAAAAATTTCAGTTCCCAAGCCCTGAATGTCTCTCCGCTTGCTGGAGCTTCCAGCACCCATGTAAGGGGTTTGACTCCAATGAGCTGTGTACCCATGAATGAGTCCCTTCCCTTCTCTGCTTATGTCTCCCCATCTTTCCAGACAGGAGCCTGTGCCCTTTTATGCACAGATATTCTGTGCCTCGTTCACATTCCTGGAAGAGCAGGGGAGTGTGTGGAGGCAATGATAAACAGTTTGTATTTATAGCTGCTAGAGCCAAAGGTGGGCATCCCCGTGATCAACCACCAGAGCCGACAATTAGGAGAAGGGCCTGGCTTTAGCACCCGCGCCCTGGGGACTCACACCTGCTGCTCACTTCCCCCAGGGGACCAAAGCTTCTGCCCCCATTTGGTGCAGACAGGTGGGTTCCAGGATCCGGAATCTCCTCATAGGGAGGGAATTTGAGGACTGCCTCTAAGTCCCTTGTCCTGGCTTTTGCCTTTGCTGCTGGGTTCCTGGAGTCCTGCCCAAATCTGATTGGGCTCAGATCCCAGGAGAGCAAAGCTGGAAATGCAGAGGCCCAGACAGGGGTTTGAAGAAGGGCTGGGAGGACTCCGGTGCTGGCCCGTCCCCTGCAGTCCATCCCAGAGACCAGGTTGATACTGTTTATTTGGGTTTCGGGCCGTTTGCAGGATATCTGCTGCCTTAGCAGGCACTGGCCTTAGCAGGCCCACAGACGTCAGCAGCCAGTCCAGGGGCTGGGAGCAGGAGTGATGATAAATTACCCGGATCATAATTTCATAACGTAACATATATTAAGTAGCTGTTATGTGGTAAGTGCTCAGTTCCTTCCATCTCCATTCTAGAGATACAAATGGAGATATGGAGGCTCAGAGATGGGTAACGATTTGTCCAATGCCACCTAGCCAGGGATAATAGTGTCAGGACTCAAACCTAGATCCCAAACTAGCTCATAAATTAGAAGGCTGCTAGAGTAGTAACAGTTATAAAAGCTGATCTAAGAGCCTTATGAATTCATTGGACTCTCATTGCACCCTTGCATTGGACACCTCCACCCACCCCCACCCCCCAACCCCTGCCAGATCTTAGAGATAAGGAAACTGAGGCACAGAGGGTTTAACACCCATGTGGAAGTTCCCCAGCCAGGAGGTAAGGCCCTGACTCTAAAGTCAGGCTTCAGTGGGCCTAGGAAAGAAAACAGTCTGTGGGCAGGGCGAGGATGGGTGAAGAGGGGTGCCTGCATGCTGGGAAGGAGACCTGAGGTGCTCTGACCCTCCCAACACAACCCTGAGCAGCTGACAGCCTTCCCCCAGGAGCCATGAGGCCTCTGCCCCTTTTCTTCTTTTCTAGGCATCCTGGGGCTGAAAGGAGGGGAGGGCAGGGCACATGCTCAGGTACAAAGCTGACTCTGGCCTTAGAATAACAGGCCCTAAGGACTGCATGTAATATGCACATAATATGCCCGGTGCATAATTCATGCATCTGTCAGCAGAACATCAATTATGTGGGTCTTCCCGGGAGTTGTCTAGGGGTTAGAAACTAGAGCAGGCTTCCCTTGCCAGCCTCTGGGGGCAGTGGGACCTCCCAGCTCTTAAAGGAACAGGCTCCCCGGGAATCTGCTCTTCTCCACGGGTTTCCCTCTGGCCGGTGGAAGGGAGCAGCGCCTACAGCAGGAAGCTGCCGGGCTCAGCCCAAGGCCCTGGCTGGCTGCCTCAGAAAGTCTGACCCCCTCGGAGTCTAGCCCTGTGCTGGTAATCCCAGGTGCATAATCTCCTTGTCCCCAACTCTATAATTTATGAGGGGCTGGCTGCTGGTATACTCTAGGGTTTCTCAACCTTGGGACTGTTGACATTTTGAGACAGATCATTCCTTGTTGAGGGACTGTTCCGGTGCACGGTAGGATCGTAGGATCGGTAGGATCAGCAGCAGCCCTGACCTCCACCCATTGGCTGCCAGGAGTAGCCCTCCCCTATTGGTTGGTTGGGTTTTTTGGTTTTTTTTTTTTTTTTAAGATTTTACTTATTTATTTGACAGATCACAAGTAGGCAAAGAGAGAGAGGGGGAAGCAGGCTCCCTGCTGAGCAGAGAGCCTGAAGCGGGGTTCGGGATCATGACCTGAGCCAAAGGCAGAGGCTTTAACCCACTGAGCCACCCGGGTGCCCCGCTCTTGGTTTATTTTAACCAAATAAAATTTGGTTATCAAATTTTTTTTAAAGATTTTATTTATTTATTTGAGAGAGAGCGAAAGAGCAAGAGAGCGTGAGAGTAGAGAGGTCAGCAGGAGAAGCAGACTCCCTGCCGAGCAAGGAGCCCGATGTGGGACTCGATCCCGGTACTCCAGGATCATGACCTGAGCTGAAGGCAGTTGCTTAACCATCTGAGCCACCCAGGCACCCGGTTATCAAATTTTTGATACCACAAATTCCTGTGGCATTTGTCAAATTTTGACAAATCATCCCCAATTATGAATGACCGGAATATCCACCATTTCAGAAGTAGGGAAACTGAGGCAAGGAACGTTTCAATGCCAAGGCCACCGGGCCAGTAAATGACAGAGCTGGATTCTACCTCAAGAGCCCACACTCCTAACTCAGTGCAGGAGTTCCCAAAATATGCCACCGGAATGCTTTACTCTAATAAGCATGTATTTATTTTGATGAAGATTTAACACACCTTTCCGTAGCACACAAAACCAGCATCTTTGCAAATGTCATTTCTTCGGACAAGGCTAAAAGAGAACAGAAGAGGTGAGCAGTGTGTGTTGTTTTGCTACTGAGGGAAGAGTAGTACAAGCAACAAAAGAACACATACAATAGGATGTTGGTCCTGAGCGAAACAAAATCGCAGTTTGTTAGGGACATAGATCTCTCTATTAGAAACTCTCCAGAAACGAAGAGGGATGAGAAGAAACTGTGGTTTCCCCCGGAGTGGAGAAGGACCTGCAGGTGACGTCAGCATTACTGTCACATACTGTTTCTTCACCTGGGTCACAGGTTCACAGGTGTTCACTTGATTATGGTTTGTAAATATACATAAATTTTATCTACTTTTATATGTATCAGGTATTTCTTTTATAAAGTGGTTATGGAATTTTACTTTTGCAATAAGTGAACATCAAGAATTAAAACCCAAAAGTTTTTGTTTAAAAGACAGAGGATATGTTGGATACAAGCATAGCAAAAAACCAAAACGAACAAACCTGGGATGTTGGTAGAGCAGCTGAGGTTGGGGAACCACGTGACACCCACTTTCATCATCTGAGCTGGCTGAGAAAGACACCAGAGCTTTCCTGCTGCTAATGGCATCCCTACTGCCTAGCAAAGTGCCTCACCAAAAGTACATGATCAATAAAAAGTAGCCAAATATTTTAAAACTGATTTCTGGTCCTGTCCCTTCCACTTGTTGCTCTGTGAACTTGAGCAACAGTGAACAAACACTTTGGGAGCCCCTGCCCCGGGTTAGGTGTTTGGGGTGCAGAGATAAGGCTCAGAACCCATCCCTGTCCCCAAAAGCTCATAGATTCTGGGCAGTGATAGACACACACACACAGAGCCCCCTCTGTAATGGGACATGTCTAAAAGTACCCACAGAATGACGAGGGAGCCCGAAGGAGGGAGCAGCCAGCCCCACCAAGGCTGACCTCTGCAGGGAGGCACCACATGGGCAGTGTTTTAAAAGATGGCCTGCACTTCACTGAACAGAGAAAAAGAGACACAGCTGTGCAGGATTGACCAATAGCGTGCGGCCAGAGAAGTGTGATGTTTGGCAACCTGTGCCAGGAGAGGCCCGAAGAGAGGGGTTGAGGTGAAAATGCAGGCTTGACGACCCGGTGTGGTGAGCGAGGATTCACTGCAGAAAACAGAAGCCTTTCACACCCAGGCCACAAGGGCACTGGCTGAGGGGATAGAGTTGGCTGTTTCAGGACAGGGCAGGAAGCGAAAACCAGCTGGACCCCTCGGAGGCTGGTGGGCTAGGCTGATGGGGTGGTGTGGGCTGAGAGACGTCCCCTGTGAGGACGGCTGGCGTGTATCAGACACTGCGCGCGGCTGGAATCTGTCCTGATGCCTTGCCCGTGTGAGTGCATTTACGCCTCGCAGCAGCTCTCCGAGGTAGACATTATTTACCATCCCATTTTGCAGAGAGGAAAATGAGGCTTAGAGTCAACAACTGGCCCAGAGTAAGGAAGTGTCAGAGCTGGGATTTGAACCCCAAACAGCCTGACACCAGAGCCCAAGCTCTCAATTGCCAACCCTACACCCTCTTTCAGATCTCCTGCGTCCTCACTGGTGACCCCGCCCCCCGGGCTGAAATAATTAGCTTTAGATCATTGCCGTCTCTGGGCCTTGGTTTGTACCTCTGGAATAAATGGATTCGAATAGGGGTCTTTTTGCTCAGACGTCCGGGCATGTTGAGAGCAACCTGCAGACGCAGTGTGTTGAGACGGTCATCCTTCTGGCGGTTGGTAACAAAATCCCACTCTGTTCTCCTTGCAGATCCTTGCCATAATTTCCATCATGTTCATCGTCCTCTCCACCATTGCCCTGTCACTCAACACGCTGCCTGAGCTGCAGAGCCTCGACGAGTTCGGCCAGACCACAGACAACCCCCAGCTGGCCCACGTGGAGGCCGTGTGCATTGCGTGGTTCACCATGGAGTACCTGTTGCGGTTCCTCTCCTCCCCTAAGAAATGGAAGTTCTTCAAGGGCCCGCTCAACGCCATTGACTTGTTGGCCATCTTGCCGTACTATGTCACCATCTTCCTCACTGAATCCAACAAGAGTGTGCTGCAGTTCCAGAACGTCCGCCGCGTGGTCCAGATCTTCCGCATCATGCGTATTCTCCGTATCCTTAAGCTCGCACGCCACTCCACTGGGCTCCAGTCCTTGGGCTTCACCCTGCGGAGGAGCTACAATGAGCTGGGCTTGCTCATCCTCTTCCTCGCCATGGGCATCATGATTTTCTCCAGCCTTGTCTTCTTTGCTGAGAAGGATGAGGATGACACCAAGTTCAAAAGCATCCCAGCCTCCTTCTGGTGGGCCACTATCACCATGACGACTGTTGGGTATGGAGACATCTACCCCAAGACTCTCCTGGGGAAGATTGTCGGGGGGCTCTGCTGCATTGCAGGAGTCCTGGTGATTGCTCTTCCCATCCCCATCATTGTCAATAACTTCTCTGAGTTCTACAAGGAGCAGAAGAGGCAGGAGAAAGCGATCAAGCGGAGAGAGGCTCTAGAGAGAGCCAAGAGGAATGGCAGCATCGTCTCCATGAACATGAAAGATGCTTTTGCCCGGAGCATCGAGATGATGGACATTGTGGTTGAGAAAAATGGAGACAATATGGGTAAGAAGGACAAAGTGCAAGATAATCACTTGTCTCCCAACAAATGGAAATGGACAAAGAGGACACTGTCTGAAACTAGCTCAAGTAAGTCCTTTGAAACCAAGGAGCAGGGATCCCCTGAGAAGGCCAGATCATCTTCTAGTCCTCAGCACCTGAACGTCCAGCAGTTGGAAGACATGTACAATAAGATGGCCAAGACCCAATCTCAACCCATCCTCAATACGAAGGAGTCAACAACACAGAGCAAACCAAAGGAAGAACTCGAAATGGAGAGTATCCCCAGCCCTGTAGCCCCTCTGCCCACTCGTACAGAAGGGGTCATCGACATGCGAAGCATGTCGAGCATTGATAGCTTCATTAGCTGTGCCACAGACTTCCCAGAAGCCACCAGATTCTCCCACAGTCCTCTGGCATCACTTCCCAGCAAGACTGGGGGCAGTATGGCCCCAGAGGTGGGCTGGCGGGGAGCTCTGGCTACCAGTGGTGGTAGATTTGTGGAGGCCAACCCCACCCCTGATGCCAGCCATCGCTCTACCTTCTTCATTGAGAGCCCCAAGAGTTCTCTGAAGACAAACAACCCCCTGAAGCTCCGAGCACTTAAAGTCAACTTCATGGAGGGGGACCCCAGTCCACTAGTCCCCGTTCTGGGGATGTACCATGACCCTCTTAGGAATCGGGGGGGTGCTGCCGCTGCTGTCGCTGGACTGGAGTGTGCCACACTCTTGGACAGGCCTGTACTGAGTCCGGAGTCCTCCGTCTACACCACAGCAAGTGCTAGGACGCCCCCCCGATCACCTGAGAAACACACAGCAATAGCATTCAACTTTGAAGCAGGTGTCCACCAGTACATCGACGCGGACACAGATGACGAGGGGCAGGTGCTCTACAGTGTAGATTCCAGCCCTCCCAAGAGCGTCCAGGCGAGCACCAGTCCCAAGTTCAGTGTCGGGACAAGATCAGAGAAGAACCACTTCGAAAGCTCCCCCTTACCCACCTCCCCTAAGTTCTTAAGGCAGAACTGCATTTACTCAACAGAAGCATTGACTGGAAAAGGCCCCAGTGGCCAGGAAAAGTGTAAACTCGAGAACCACATCTCCCCCGACGTCCGCGTGTTGCCGGGAGGAGGAGCCCACGCAAGCACACGGGATCAGAGCATCTGAGCTGCCCCCCTCCCCCGCAACAGAGACTTGTGGCGAGACCCGAGAGGCGTGCCGTCCAGCTTCCCTGCCGCAGAGCCTTTCCGCACGAACTCAGAAAGGCTCTGCAGAGCCTCCAGACAGAAGTGAAACTCTGGGGGAGGCTCCCTAGGGCCTTGAGAGCCACGACAGGTACGACAGAATGCAGTCGGCCAAGACGCAGGATGTGGCATCTCTTTGTACCAAGTCCACTGCCCTCTTTGGGAGATGACGTGGGCAGAACTCACAGCCACCACTACCACATGCTGGACCTAACGAAGGCCACCTACTCCCCACTTGTCTGTCATGGCTGTCCATCACAGCCTCGGGGGGAGGGGGGCGCGCAGCCTCTCCAGCCCTCCTGGCTTCAGCTGGAGAAGGATGCCGGAACAAGCGGCTGGGCTGACCAATTTGGTTTTGGATGTTACCTGGCCACCTCTAGGAACTCCTGTCCATCACCTCCTGGATGGATCCCACTGTTAAGAAGGCTACAGAGGATACTCGTGTCATGGGGAAATTTCCGCACCATCAGCCACGATCCCAGCGCGAAACCCTTACTCAAATGTCTTCATTGACTTCAGTGTTCCATAGTACCTGAGATTTTATTCTGAGATTTCGTCAGGGTGAGTTGCACCACTTGTCCTTGATTCTAATTGCCCCCTGGCAATCCGGGAAGGGTTCACCCGGCAGGCACTCAGCCGGCAGGATGAACTGTGAGCAGTGCTGTAGGGTTGTTAAAAAAAGGAAAGCACTTTCTGTGCATCGCTAGTATAGACTCAAAAGATGTGCAAGTGTCAAATATGCAAAAGAAATAGCTTATTCAAAGAGACTGTATGTTACCGAAGAACAGAATAAAATCTGATTTTTTTTTTAACCTGCAAAAATGAAAGGAAAAAAACAAAATCCCCAATTGAAATGCCCAGTTCAGACTTTTGAATACTTCCTGCGGCAGCAGGGAAAGCATCTACTATAATAGAAATTCTTTTTTGTTTCCTGTGGTATTCAAGTTTAAAAAAAAAAAAAAAGTTAAAATAAAAAGCACTTTATGTTTTTCAAAAATAGGTTTTACCAGGGACAGTGTCAACGTCTTGCACTTTAAAACAAGCACTATTTCCCATGGGCCACTTTCTGGGACTATAGCTGGGCTGTTGGTACATGCCCGTGTCCAGCCACGGGGAGGGGGGTGTTGTGCTGGTCCTGCTGTCTGCGGTGTCAAAGTCTGTGGCCTCCTCCCCTGCCCCTCTGACGCTTCCCGTTAGTCCCCTTGCAAGGAAGGGTACTGACCCCTCAAGTGGGGCCTCCCGCAGAGTCACGTGTACCAGAAGCAGGCACATCTCCGAAGAATACAGTGGACGGTGGGCACTGGGTGTTTACTCTGTCCTCTGTCCTGTCAACCAGCTGTTGGTGTGTTTTCAGTCTCCCTGTCTGTGCTCCAACTCAGCTCTCCTTCCTGCAGCCGTCAACGCGGCCAGTACAGACAAAAGCAATAAGTATTTGTGTGCGTTGTGAACGGTTCTGGCATATTTCTTGGTGTTGGTCTTCCTGTCCCCTTTTGACGACCTGGCGTTGGCCTGCCTGAGTGGGGTCCCACAGGATGGTGGTGTTGGCCGTACCTCGGTTCAGAAACATCGGGTTGAGCCACCAGGTAGCATGATGTCATGCTGGTGGGAAAGATGACATGTCTTTGCTCTGCCTGGCTTTGGTACAGTGTACCGAGGTCGTTCTCTTAATACAGCACTGATGGACGATGTCCCAAGTACAGTAGTGTAGATCTGCTGATCCACCATCTGGTGACAGGCGTACGTCTTCCTGATGGAACAAATACAGTAGGGTTCGCCTGTCCTTCACACAAGGTGTTACCGGTCTGCCTGTTAGTATAATGGCACGATCCGTCTGTCCGTTCACAAATGTCACGGAGTCGTTCCACCTGCCCTCCGTACAGTGGCATGAAGTTGGACCACCTGTCACAGGTATGATGACACGGAGTCATTCCACCGCCCTTAAAAACACCTGTTCTCTGCTGAATCCGTACCTGGTTCATACTGCTTCGCGGTGTCTCTGAGGACTAGGAATCCCTCCAGAAGGGTGCAGTCCTGTTCTTTGCCGTGTTACCCAACAGAACGATGCCACAGTATCTTGATGCTCTGAGAAATCTTCAGAGCACCCTGGCAGCAATGG
The DNA here is from genome assembly GCF_030435805.1 of Mustela lutreola. Taxonomy (NCBI): domain Eukaryota; kingdom Metazoa; phylum Chordata; class Mammalia; order Carnivora; family Mustelidae; genus Mustela; species Mustela lutreola. Next base: position 11,587,083 of record NC_081298.1, read on the forward strand.
TAAAGGGGCAGGGAAAGGGTGAGGGCGCCCTGTGCTGGCGACACGCCCGGGAGAGGAGGCAGCAGCGGCCCGAGCGCTTTGCGGGGCACACTGCGGGCTGGGGGCCTCCTGAGGAGCGGCCGCCTGACAGTCGTCCCCAAGCCATGTCAGCTCATGCGTCTCTTCCATGTTTTTATCACCATTTCCGTCGGCCGTCAGCACAAACGTGAAAATTCAGGGAAAACAAACAAATGCTTTTTGATAAAAGTAAATAGTTGTGATTTCCGATTCAGATATTTTTAGAGCTGATGCTATCTGTAAAAATCAATAACAATAATAATAGAGTCTATTTTACATATCAGGAAAGTGAACATGTTTAAATATAGCCATATATAGCGAGAAGGAACTTACCACCCCTTCTTCAATCGAGGCATTTCATTTGTTGGTTGAAGCAGATGAGAAGTGTACAGATTGGATATGACTTCTTGTTTCTTTCTTTTAAACTAATAACCAATTGGTGCAACTCTCCTTGTAACCAAAGGCCCTTTCTGCCTTGTGCGGTCACACAGGACCTGGCCCTCCCTTCCCCGTGTAGTTTGTCTGACCTTAAAGTAGCATTTTATTGAGTCACTTTTGAAGGACGATTTCAGAAGTATCATTAAGAACCTACCTTTTCAGGCTTACAAGCCAGAGTCCTATAGAGTTCTTATAGAAACAGAATAACTGAAACTCAGCATATACTATGCTTAGAAAGTATCGCATCTTGTTTTGGTTTTTTTCTTTTACTTGTGTACGTATTGTGGGAATATAGCTTTTATCCTGTGCCCAAACTCAAAATAAGAGTATTGTAAGTTTTCCCAGGCCCCACCTGCCAAAAAAGGAACAAACCCCGATTTTTATTATGTGTCTACCCCTGCCTGTACCTGTGTCCATGCACTGGGAAATCTACCCGAGAGTCTCCACTGAGAAGCTGACCTTGACAGACAGGTCCTCATAGAGGAGAGGAAAGCATGGATTGGAGGCAAATCCCACTTTCATTCGGAGATCCATGACCCGCCCATTCCTGAGCCAACGAAAATGGGAAAAGGAAAAAACAAAAGGAAACAAAAAAACCAAGTCAACCCAAAGAAACCAAACTAGGGGGCTCTAGCCGGTGAATGTCTGGTCCCTTTGGTGAATTCAGTGAAACTCACCAAGAACCCAGCGGACCACGGCTTCCAACTTCCACCATTATCAGTAAGGGCTAGGGACCAGGTCCCCCGTGTGATCGGGGGCATCCGCGACCCGCGGAGAGAGGAGGGCGAGCTCCGGAGGAGTCGGCTTTTCCACTTTTTTTTTTTTTTTAATCTTTGGGTAAAGAAAAACAACAGGACTTGGGTACAGTAGATTTCTCAGTGCCTTCTTTAGGAATTTTCTCTTAAGCACATTTAATGGGGAAAGAAAAAAAGAGGACAGAACATTTGTCTCCGTGAAGTCCCTTTCTCTAAAAGCACTGGGGATCAAGAAGGAAGAAGACTGGGGGACAGCCAAATCCCGAGGAGGCCCTCCCTTTCAACTCACCCGGCTTGCCCCCGCGTAGGGCTGGTGGCGGCCACAAACTGCCAGACTGATTCCCAGCTCTCCTCCTCCGCGTCTTGGTGACTGTAGCTTCGCCCCTGCCCTTTCTCCTAATGAGACCCACTCTTCGGAGGAGAAAAACAGCAGCAACAACAACAGCAGTATTCTCTTCTGTGAAACTGTGATGTATTGATGTGTGTTACTATTGTACATTTCTGTCTTGCTCCAAGTCACGGCTGGAGTGTCTAGTCCACGGACAAGGGGAAATGGAAATTTTACCATGGACAAGGGTTCACAAGAGCCAGGTCTCTCTCTCTCTCCCCCTCTATTTCTCTCTCTCTCTCTCCTCCTGCTCCCCACCCTTTCCTTATTTCTCTGCCAAGAGTCCCACAGTAACATAACCCCAGGCTTCAGCATCCATTAGATAATTTCGAATGCAGTGAGATTGTAGTGAAATGCCTCTAGGGCATGATCCTTTGTGAGAGGGCTTTTCCAGTGGCTGGAGGAAGAAGGGGTCACCTCTGCGGCCCCCAGGGGAACAAGAGAGAGCCTCCAGCCCTGAGCTCAAGGCCCCCCACCGCCACATACACTTCTGGTTTCTCACCGCTTTTATGACAACATACAAATCCTTTCACTCAGCCAGGGAGACCCAAACCAGCCTGGCTACGCCCCCAAAATGAAATTTACCTCTTCATTTTCTGTTGCCACGTTTCTGGCTCTAGAAGTATCAGATGCAGGCCTACATCGTAGGATATCCAGAGTAGTCTATTTTTTTGTTCAGATAAAAAGTATATAAATATGTGTGTGTGGTTAGCAAATTTGTAATAGGGCTATTCAGTCTCATTGCTGCTTTTGTAATACAGAGTAACATCTTGGGAATTTTTATGGTTGGTCATTATCATAGCTGGTATTTTCTGGGTTTTTTGTTTGTTTTTTCCGTTTCCTCCCATTGCCCCTCAGGCTCTCTTTCTTCCTTTTGGACCTGACTTTCTGGCGGTGGGGAAAGACTTCAGGCTCTGACTTCTTCGTGCAGGCATTTCCTGACACTAGGCCTAGAGTCTGTGGACACTGTAACTTTCCTCGTTCTGTCTGTGTGTTTCTCCTATTTATTGTTCTTAAGATTCCAGGGCATGGAAGCAGGAGGGAGACCCAGGGGAAGCAAGGCTACTGATGGTCCTCAAAATCGGGATGGCATGTTGGCTGGCTCAGCTCCTCCTCCCCAACCCTGCTGGCATTTTGAAGACTGAATTTTCTCATCTCTGGAGATCTTAGGACTACAAATCTCATGCAAGCAAACTTCCCACTGAGGTCCAGAACACACCCAAGCCCTTCTTGGCTGGCCTGTTGCCATGTTCAGCGACCCACTTCCCTGTAACATCAGTTGGATCCGAAGGCCAGAGCATTTTCAGGTTCTTGCAAACCTCAGAGAACATGTTGGGCCTCAGATCTCATCAACTTCTTACTGGTTCCTCATTTTAATCCATTTGCAACATCCTCACAAACACACACACACACACACACAAAAAAAAAAAAAAAAAAAAATCCCAAAACACAAAACAAAAAAACAAACACAGTAAACAAGCTTGCAGCCAAACCATGCAAAGACGCGTTCCCAAGAACCTGCCATCTCATCTCCCCATCCCTTCCAGCTGCCTGGCTCCTACCACCAGAGACTTCTGGCAAGGGCAGTGGTGTTTTTCCAGTTTCCACTTATCCAGGCACTGGGGAGTTTCTGGACTGTCCTGATTGACTCCACCAGGCAGCTTCCAGCCTTGGGCAGGCCGAGGACATCTCACAAAGCAGGATCTTCAGCAGAAAGTGATTCTCACTCCTCAACTCATTCAGGAAGATGAAGAAAGGCCAGATGATCTCCCACTTGGCATTCATTTCTAGGTGTTCATACCCCACCTGCCTCGCTATCAGTTTCAGGACTCTGGCCTCCTTCCATATCAGAGTTCTGAGCCGAATCTGGACCCCCATGGCAGTGAACCATCCCCTTGGATAAACCCCAAGAGGAAACCAAGGACGAATGTATTACTTTGGACTCTGCCTCTCATCAGAGTTTTCCCACTCCCCCCAAATTCCTGCCTGGTACTCTCATTTGAACCAGAGCCAAATAAAACAGATTCGATTTTTACAGACTTTTGCACAAGAACAAAACAAATTGTCTCCCAGGAGTTTGCCAGGTTTGATACCCAGATAAGCAAATAACTCTGTCCGGTGGCTGGTTTCATCTAAAGAGAGATTGGGAGGTTTGGGTTTCTATCCACTGCCCCTGCTTTTGTTTTAACCTGGAATTTCTCCTGAATGTCCCCAAATGCCGACTTCAAGAAATGGATTTGCAAGGGGGTCTGGTGAATCCAGCAGTCCCTCATCTTTTTCTTCCCCTCCGGTTCTAACTCTCCATTCCTCTCTCCAAAGACCCTAAAAAGATCTAAAGCCTGGCCAGGATGGGGGAAGGGGCTGTTCTCCTGAAGGGGAAAGATATGCCTGCAGGATGACTGAGTGAGTCTCTGAAAGTCTCTTTCCTGTAATGAACGAAGTGGTCTATTTCAGTTCCGATTAAGAAAGTAATTCTCATGGGCAGGGCCGCCTTACCATGGAATTCGGTGCCATGTTGGGGAATGAGCTGCTTTGAAAGAGGCTAGAGGATGCACAAAATGGATGTTGCTGAGGGACCCTCACATTGCACGGCCACTAGACTGAACAACGAGGGAAATCTGCACCCCTTTCCCCCTGGGGAGGTGTGTATGTGGTTTGAACATCTGGGCACAGGCTCGAGGCATTGAGGCAAAAGCAGGGAGCACAATTAGCAGGAATTCAAATTCTAGGATTTGGAGTTTTCCGCGAGGGGTGCCAGGGAGGGAATTGGCAGCAGGACACCCTCCTTCCCTTCGGCTTCCTACCCTGGGCAATTTTAATGACCCCACCGATCACTCATCTAACCCGTCCCCAGTGCCCTAACAGGCCCCACACTGGGTGAGATGAGGCTTACGCTGCCCTCCCCAAACCAGCCAAGGAGCAGTCCCGTCTCTGGCTGGTCGTCTCATGGTGCTTCGGCTCTTCTGCCCAGACCCTGTGCCCTCTTAGGCCTGAGGCTTTCTGTACACGAGATGCAATTATCTTTTATCCACTAGCCAGCCGTCGAACTGCCCAGGCAACAGCTAATGGCACCGTTCCAAAAGGGCTTTTTTTTTTTTTTCTTCTGGCAAATAAAACAGAAAAATCGCATTCAAGACATCTGAAAATCTCCACCCAATAAAGTTTAAGTCCAGAAGGACCAAAAGAGAGAGGCCACTGTAATCTGATTTTGCAGCCAGACAAGGCTTTCGCTGCCCAGGTTCCCACATCCGTAGCCCCTTCCCCAGTTGGTCTGGAAACTGCATTGTCCAAGGAGAGCATTTGACACAAGAGGTTGTAAAATCCCCCTCCCCCAGTTGTGGGTTTGGAGGAGGTGGGCCTTCATCCTCAAGGCGACCCCAAGTATAGGCAGTTGGGGGCAGTTTTATTATGAAGTGATGCTGGATGGTAAGATTGCAAGGACAGACTGAGCTTGCACTTTCCCCGGAAACACAATGAAACAAAAATCCAGTTCCCAAGATCCTCCTCTGAAGCTCTGTCCTGCAGAAATATCTCAAGTCAGTGGCTACAATGGCATGACAATTCTGGAAAATGAAGGAAACTCCCAATTCTGTCTCATTAAGATGCTCTCAAGGGTCCTGCGTGGATCATCGCACACTTCTTGCCTCCCTGAGCTAATCCAAGTTTGGAAAACAAGCAGGGAAGCCCAGGAGAAGATGCCCAAGAGATTCGGACTTCTCCGAGGCTTTGGCTTGTGGCTCCCTGGTCTGCACTAGGGTTTGGGTCTCTCCTTAGATAAGCTTGACATCAAAGCCCCCTGTGCCTAGTGGGTGGGGAAGAGGAAGATCAGCAGCTGCTGAGCCCGGGGCAGCCAACCTGTTTGCTCTCCAGACCTATCCCAGCTTCAGTCCAAGGCCAAGGGCTGGGAACATCATTTTATGGGCCAGAAACTCGGGGTTACCCCCCAGTATATGCCCGTGGCACATACAGGCACCCAGCTGGTGTTTTTTTGGAGTGAGTGAATGTGTAAACGATTGACTTCTGAGTGAGCGAATGCAGAATTTCATCAGTTCCTGCCAGGCTTGGGGTATTGCTAACTGGGGAGGAAGGAGAAATGGGGGGCCCCTCCCATTAAAGCCTGTGAGCCCCACCAATGCCATTTGGCCTTTGACTCAACTAGGGGCCATGATGCTATCCAGATTTGACATTTGTCTGCCCTAAGGTCCACACTCTTCTCAGAGCAGCACTTCCTGGGGCCCCACAGGCCATCTCCATGTTCTTTCCTACTCTCCTGTCTTGCATTTTCAGCCTCATGTTCTAGTCTAGCTCACAAGGAAGGGATTTGCTGGGGGCAGGAATTTGGGAGCTGACATCTGGAAACTGGATTGCATTCCCTGAGCCATGGGAGTCCAGCTGGAAAGGAGGGCAAACCTGCCCTCCACCTTTGAGAGCTAATGGGTCTTCCTTTCTTCTGACCCCAGTGCCCCCAAAGGTAGCATGTGCCCCAATTCCATCAGCTCTAAGACCCTCTGTCTCTCCCAGGAACCATGGTGTGAGGTTGAGGCTTTTCTGCCAGCAAAGCCATTCTGATCACCCCACCATGATGGGGGCCAAGCCAATCACATTAGCCATAAATGACCAATGTCCTTAGCCACTCTTTTCTTGGGGTCACATTTGTGGGTCCTGTTCATCTCTGGTCAGTTGATGTCTCTAGTCCTTCCTGTAAAAGTGAAAATGAACATTGTGTGTGTGTGTGTGACTGTGCACACGCACACACACGCACACATACACAGACACACCTACACACACAGAAACCAAACAACAAAAAATTTGTGTCTTTTTATGCATGTGATGAGATGAAATTGTGACCTCCAGCTGCTGTCCTGTCTTGTAAAATATGTCCAAATGTTCAAGAATTTCTAAGCAAATGGTCCTTTAACGAAGTATGCACAGTTCAATAAAAAGGTATGGAGAAAACCAGCGTGGTGGAGTTTGTGTTATTTTGGGGAGGGCATAGGGAGATGGGGATGTGAAGGTCTGCGGGAGAGGCTGAATCGGGGACCATGGGGGGCAGCACTAGCTTCTTTTCTTCCTGAAATAGAGAAGGTCTGAAAAATGTAACAGGCTTGTCACCCCAATATGCAAGCAGTGGCAACGTTCCCCCCACACTGGGTGCCGTGTGCATGGACCAAAGTCTAAACTCTGGTTATCTGGCTCTCGTGTTAACTGTACCTGGGCATTCTTGGCCCCACCACCTCTCATCAACACGCCCCAGGTGCCTACAAGAGTCACACACCCGACTTTGGCACTCCATCCACCTTCTCATCTTTATTGTTCTCTGTAGCACTGCCTCGGACACACTGTATTTTATCTACACATTTTGTTTACTGCTGACCTCCCTTCAACAGAACATAAATTCAAAAACTGGAAAGCAAAGAGAATAAAGACTAGGGAAAAACAAACAAACAAACCCCAGAACAGCAAATCCAAGGACCATGTGTATATCTGTGTGTGTGTGTGTGTTTTATTTTATTTTACCCACCCAAATAGTAATATACCATAAACATGGCTCTGCAGATTGCTTTTGTCATTTCAGAGATCTTGAAGATCATTCTGTATTTCTGTATTAATGCATGAAGAGCTTCCTCATTCTCTTGGGAGCCTGTGTTGTGTTCTGTTGTACGCAGTAATTGCTAGTCTCCTACAGCTGAGCATTAAGGTTGCTTCCAAACTTTTGTGATAACAAACAGTGCTGAAATGAATGGCCTGTCAGCGGTTCCTGTGGGCTCTGCCTCCAAAATAGATTTGGAATCTGTGCTGCTCACCCCTGCATCGCCGCCGTGTGGGGCCACCCCATCGCTGTCTACCGCCTCATGATTGCGATGGCCTCCAGACCAGGCTCCCTGCTTCTACCTTTGATCACGTTCAAGCTCCTCTCTGCACAGTGGCCAGAGGGATCCTGTCAAACTGTCAGTCTGATTATGTCACTTCATTGTCAGAACATTCCAGAGGCTTCTCATCGCATTCTGAATAATATCCAAAGTCCTTGGTACTGTCTGCAAGGCCATACGTCCCCTAGCCCCACTGTCTCTTTGATTTCAATACCCCCTGCTTTCTCCTGAGGCTGCGTGGCTCCATTATCACTGGCCTACTCACTGTTCCTCAGACATGCCCAGAGTGGACTCATCTGATGATCCTGCCCCCTTCCAGTCCCCACCTCTGAATCCTCAATCCTCTTGGATCAACTGTCTGATTACTCTTCCCTTCCCTCACTCCTCTTCAGACACATTGGCCACCATTCAGTTTTCCAATACACCAAGCATGCTTCCACCCCAGGACCTTTGCACTGGCTGTCCTCTATGCCTGGAACATCTTTTCCAGGCTGGCCTCATGGCTCATTCCCTCACCACCTTCAGGTGTCACCTTCTTGGCATCCCCTTTATCTGACAATCCTGGTTATAATGGCAACATCCCCTACCCACACACACATACCTCTCATAGTCTGTCCCCTTCTGCTTTATTGTTCTCCATAACACCATCTCTGATACACTATATTTTATTGTTTTCCTCCCTCTAATAGATGATAAATTCCTCCCTCCAGTAGAGCATAAATTCAAAAACTTATAAGCATTGAGAACAAAGACTAAAAAAACAGAAGATCCAAGGACTGTGGGACAACTATAAAAGGTGTGACATCTGCATAACGGGAATACCAGAAAGAGAAGAGAGAAAGGAACAGAAGAAATATTTGAAATGAAAATGACTGAGAATTTCCAAAACTTAATGTCAGACTAAACCACAGATCCAGGAAGCACCAAGAAGCATAAATTTCCCCAAAATAACTCCACCAGGCGTGTCATTTTCAAACTAGAGAAAAATCAAAGATTTTTTTTAAAAAATCCTGAAAGAATCCAGAGGAAAAAACACCTCACCTGTAAAAGACCAACGATAAGAATTACACCTGACATCTCAGAAACCATGCAAGCAGGAAAAGAATGGAATGAGAGAGGCAAGTGTTGAGAGAAAAGAAAGGAAAAAGTCCAGCAACCTAGAATTCTATACCCTACAAAATTACTCCACAAGAGTGCAAGAGAAATAAGGACTTTCTCGAACAGAAATGGAAGGAATTTGTTGCCAGTTGACCTGTCTTACAAGAAATGTGAAAAGAACAACACATCTTCAAGAGGAAGGCTTCCAATTAACAGATTAAGATGTCTGACGCACTGGTGTGAAGAAAAGTGAAATTGGGTAAAGGGGGGGGGCAAAAAAATAGCACCCACTTAATAAGGCTGGCATAAAGATTAAATCAAATGATCCATAAGGTTCCTTGTATAGAGGTGGGCACAGGTAAGTGTTACACAAATGTTGGCCACTGGTGTGTTTTCAGTGTTGGCTCAGGGGGCGCACATGTGTTAGAGACCCTAGGGCACTGCTCCCCTGAAGTTTACAGCTTGGGACAGCATTTTATAAACTGAGCCGGGACCACTCCTGCAGGGGTTCTTAAACTTTGCGTTCCCGGGACCCCCAGGCAGTCTGATAAACCCCATCCATGCACACCCTCTCAGAAAAGTAATTTTAAGTGCATGAAATATGACACATAAGTTTACAAAAGAAACCTACTCTATTGAAATGCAATTATTAAAATATTTTAATGATGTAATACAGTAATACATGTGTTTCTTTATTAACAAACAAGCAGATCTCTCAGTGGGTCTGCTAATGACCAAAACGTTGAGAGGGGGAAGACGGTTTTAAGTCATCTGCAACAACTATAATGGAACACAAAATCATCTACAATTTGTATCAGTGACAACATCACAAGTACTGCAAATACTAAGATGATTTGATGCCTGCGTTGGCAACTGAAGGAAGTGTTACAGGTCAGCTGGAGGTCAGTGAAAATAAATAGAGGGAGATTTGTCTCCTGCAAGCTCACAGACCCAGATTACAAACCTGTGTTACGGGACTTCGCAATTTATTTCACGGGTCACGACTGTTACTTTTTTTTTTTTTTTTAAAGATTTTATTTATTTGACAGAGAGAAATTACAAGTACACTGAGAGGCAGGCAGAGAGAGAGAGAGAGAGAGAGAGAGAGAGAGAAGGAAGCAGGCTCCCTGCTGAGCAGAGAGCCCGATGTGGGACTCGATCCCAGGACCCTGAGATCATGACCTGAGCCGAAGGCAGCAGCTTAACCCACTGAGCCACCCAGGCGCCCACGACTGTTACTTTTTTAATGAAAGAACAACTTGGCTGGAATAGAAATAGAATAGAACAGAACAGAATAGAATGCATTGCTCATAATATAAGTACAGATTCATGCAATTTCCATTTCAATTGTGTGTGTTACAGGTCATGATGCAAAATGTACTTCTTCCTGCAATTCAGAAATAGCCGAGAAGCAATGACATGGGAGAGAGCAGGCCCAGCACAGCCACTACCACACTGCAGGTGCACACATCCTTGCCGCTCCCGCCAGGCCCCATCTGCCCTCCTGCCCACACACAAGAACACACACGGGCTCCAAAAACGCTGCGTTGTCAGGAGTCGCCCAACTGTTTCCCCCCTCTCCTCGGGGAGAGGAGCAGGTGTGGTGATGCCCATGTCCTGAGCTCATCGCCTGTCTGGGGACATGCCCCTCCTGATGGCCACATGTCCCCAGAGCAAATATTAGGAGAGCTTTTGTGAAAAGCCAGCTGGCAGCATGTCTGAAGGTGCCAGGCTGCAAAGGTTCGGGCCTGAATAAACTGCCCGAGAGGAGACACTACAGGGGACGAAGGCTGGGCAAGTCGTTTTGTGCTTTTTCTGGAGGCGTGTCCTTCCTATTGCCAATCCTGAATCTGGAAGGAGAGAGTTTGGGAGAGGACACTGCAATCAGAAAAAGAAAAATTTCTAAGGGAACCTACTCTCTGGTCTCCCGAGCGGAAGGGAGACTGACACTGGCAGAAGGGAAGTTGCAGGAACAAAGGACCCGCTTGTCAAATGGGTTGGCAATTTCCCTTCTGTGCTAATGAGCAGGAACTGGCTGGAAGAGAAAGATGGGCTTGGGGGGCAGGGATTCATCAAGCTGCAGCTCAGTCTAAGTGATGGCAAAGAGAAAACTTAGGGTCTGAAGCATCTGAGCTCAAATTCTAACTACAGCACTGCTTTGCTATGTGACCCAGGGCCAGTCCTTTTCCATCTCTGGATCCTGGTTTTCTAGTCTGTAAGACGGGAAAATAATAGTGTCCACTTCAAGGGGCTGCTGGAGGGCTTCGAGGAAAAGAAGTAAATTGCTTAGCCCAAAGCTTGGCATCCAGTGAGCACTCCATAATGGTAGCTTTCACTGTTCTTATAATTTTTTTTTTTAAAGATTTTATTTATTTATTTGACACAGCGAGAGAGATCGCAAGTATGCAGAAAGGCAGGCAGAGAGGCAGGCAGAGAGAGAGAGGGGGAAGCAGGCTCCTCGCCGAGCAGAGAGCCCGATGTGGGGCTCGATCCCAGAACCCTGAGATCATGACCTGAGCTGAAGGCAGAGGTTTAACCTACTGAGCCACCCAGGTGCCCCTGTTCTTATAATTTTTATCACCACTGCAACCTACAGCCTACATGCGTTCTTTAATGGAGAGCTATTGTCTAGCTGAGCTCCTACCAATGCCAGAAATCACAGAGAACATGAAATCACACTCGTTAACACTCACCAAGCATTTACTGCGCGTCAGGCCCTGTTCCAAGCCCTTTACGTGATTTGCTAATTAATTCTCAGCAACAACCCTATGAAACACAACCTATGAAATTATCATCATGGGTATCATCATAAAATGATCATCACCAACAACCCCGCAAGATGATCGTTATCCTTATTTTACAGATGAGGAACTATGTCAGTTTTCTATTGCTAAAGTAACAAATTATCCCAATGCTTAGGGGCTCCAAACAACCATAAATATTTATTATCTCACACAGCTTCCGTGGTTCAGGGGTTTGAGAGTGGCTTCGCTGCGTGGCTCTGGAAGAGACTCTCTGATGAGGTTGCCGTGAAGGAGCCGGCCAGGACCCTGGTCTGAAGGCCCAAAGGCTGACTTCCAAGATGGCGCCCTCACATGGTTGGCAGGTCGATGCAGAGCTGTTGGCAGGAAGCCTTGGTTCTTCCCCACCTGAATTTGTCCATAGGGTTCCTTGAGTGTCTTCACATCCCTCTTGAGGGCTTCCTCGGGGTGAACGATCCAACAGAAAGACAGAAGCTATGGTGTGGTTCCCCCCAACTGTTTTATTGTGACAAAACACACACCCCATAAATTTTACCATCCCCAGTCACTTTTTTAGAAGACTTTATTTTTGAGTGATCTCTACACCCAACATGGGGCTCACACTCATGGCCCTGAGATCGAGAGCCACATGCTCCTCCGACTGAGCCCGCCAGGTGCTCTCCCAGCCATTTTAAGCACACAGTTCCGTGGCATTAAGTCCGCTCCCACTCTTGCGCAACCAACACCACCATCCCTTCCCGCAGAACTGAAGCTCTAAACCCATTAGACGCTAACTGTCCGCCCTCCTTCCCCCAGCCCCTGGCAACCACCATTGCGATTTCTGTCTTTACAACTTTGACTCCTCTAGGTACCTCCTATAGGTAGAATGAAAGAGCATTTGGGTTTTTTGTGTGGCCAACTTACTTGTTTTACTCACCATCATGTCCCCAAGGTTGTCTCGCCTGTGTGCAGAATTCCCTTCCTTTTTTATTTTTTTAAAGAGTTTATTTATTTATCTGACAAACAGAGATCACAAGTAGGCAGAGAGGCAGGCAGAAAGTGAGAGGGAAGCAGGCTCCCCGCTGAGCAGAGAGCCCAACGCGGGGTTCCATCCCAGGACCCTGAGATCATGACCTGAGCCGAAGGCAGAGGCTTTAACCCAGTGAGCCACCCAGGCGCCCCCACCCCTTTTTAAGGCTGATAAGTCTACTGTCACAATGTGTTTTTCTTATCCAGACTTGGAAGTCACGCATACTGCCTCTTCTGCAGTATCCTCTAGGCCACACAGGTCAGCCCTATTCACTGTGGCCCCGGGGTGACCCAAAGGAGGGAATACGAGGACATGAGCATCACCGGAAGCCATCTTGCAGGCTGGCCACTGCCGAACAGAGGCCCCACAGGGTTAGTGGATTTACCCAAGATCCCACAACAGGCAAGTGACAGACCCTGGACTCGAACCATGACATGCATCGCTGTGTGACCACTCTATAGTATTGGCAGCCCCCCAACCCACACCTCAACGTGGCTTCCACTGGGGAAGGAAAAGGTCCCTGGTGGGGCAGAGACTGAGTGGAAGGTCAGGAGGCCTGGGCTGGAGTCTGCGTTCTCGCATAATTCACCATGTGACCTGCGTGAAAGGGTTATGCAGGGAAAATCTCTCTCTCGCCCCCTCTGGTTACCACCCAGTTTCCCTTCCCAGAGGCAGCTACTCCTACTAGTTCCTCCTTGAATTATCACATTACTTTCTTTTCTTTTTTTTAAGATTTTATTTGTTTATCTGACAGACAGAAATCATAAGTAGGCAGAGAGGCAGGCAGAGAGAGAGTGGGGGAAGCAGGTTCCCTGCTGAGCAGAGGACCACCCCCTCAACCCCCGATGTGCGGCTCGATCCCAGGACCCCGGGATCATGACCCGAGCTGAAGGCAGAGGCTTTAACCACTGAGCCACCAAGGCGCCCCACATTACTTTATTTTCTTAAACCAACCTAATTTCCAAGGACCTGCTAAGCAGGAGAGATCAGTTCAGCCCCTTTTGGGTCTGGGGAGCCTGGGTCTTACCAGTCACCAAGGCATAGACGGTGGTGAGGGGGCGGGGCCTTCCAGGTCTCACTGGTCTAACCACCTCGGTGACTCTGGAGGTGTCCCCTGCCCCAGGCATGTAGAATCCTTGGAGCCAAGGAGAGGAGCTGGGGTTTGAACCCAGGTCCGGAGCCCAAGCTCTTAAGCCCTTCATTACCTCCCAAAGTTCAGATCCTTTGCTGCATTTGGAAAAATATAAAAAATGCAAGCACACAACTACCCAAAAATGATGAATAGCACTGTTTGTCCCTGGAATAAAACCCATTACTTAAAAACGTAACTGCGGACAGCGTGGAAATGTTAAAAATTCTTAAGCTATAACGTAAAGTTAAATATAAATAAATTCTAGACGCAGCTGAGGCACTACATCTTTTAGGGAGTTCTGTTGATCCTTCAAAGGCAGGATCAGGTGGGGTGTTTTTTTCCTGGCCTCCCACAGCCTCCTGAGCCTACACCGCTGCAGTCCTTGTGACAGGAAGCTCTACCTTCCTGTGACTTCAGTGAGCTGCTTAACCCAGCAAATGTGGGAGCAAGATGGCCTGGGTTCAAATCCTGACTCCTCTACCTTCTGGCCGTGTAGCCCTGGGTAAGGTATTTCAACGCTCCGCGCTTCATGAACTGGTACTAACAAGAGCTAGTTCCGAGGACTGTGGTGTGAATTAACGTGTTGGAGCTTGGAAAGCCTTGTCAGAGTCAATCCTGTCTGTTTGGCACTGCGTGTTAGTTACTGTTTGTGACCTCTCTGCACCAGAGTGTAGACTGCGAGATGCAGAGTGACTGAGGATTGTTACTCTAGAGGGATGGGCAATCAGGGAATGCCTCCCGGAGGTGGTGACTGTGAGGCAAGATCTGATTGACAGTAAAGAGCCAATCACACAAAGAGCTGGGAGAACAGCGTTTTAGGCAGAGGGCACAGCAGGGACAAAGTTCCTGAGGCAGAAATACTCTCAGGAGGTCAGCTTGACTGCAGAGGGATATACAAGAAAAGGTGGGGGTGGGGGTAGGAAGGAGGCAGGAGAGGTCAGCTGGGGCCCATCCCACAGCGCCCTGTCAAGCAGGGTCACTCACTTTGAGCAGTGGGCAGCCACCGGGGGGTGGTTAAATTTGGCAGTAACACAATCGTTGCCTCCAGGAGCCCCCCACATGATAGGAGTGGTCCCAGCCGGAATCGACACACATCTGCTCACCCAAGGCAGCGCCTGGGTTCAGCCTGGAGCCGCTCAGCCCGGGAGTCCCCACCATCCATCCTTGTGTCTGTCTCCCTGCAAGCTGGACTCGAGGCCCCATTAATATAAATGAGGTCCTTTGCAGACTCAATTTTCAAACGAGTCCAGACGTTCAAGATCTCTATTCCAGGAAATGCGAAATTTATGTAACGAAAATTAAAAGAGAAACTGGGGAAGTGGCTTCTTAAGTGCCTACTTCCCAGCTCAGCGAGCCAGGTCTGCGCATCTGGCAGGAGGTGGGTGAAGGCACCACCGGGGGCTGCTGGGGGTCTCTGACCAGCCAGGGGGCAGGGCGCGTGTTGGCTTCAGGAAAGGGGTGAAGCCCCCAGACCCACCTCCTTCCCTCAAAAAAAGAGCCACAGGAGTAAGAGCTCCCGTTCACTGCTTCATGCCCAGCCCTGTTCTAGGCACTTTACGCACACTGGTCATCACATCACCCTCCCGACGACCTAATGGGATGGGCACTACTATTTTCCCCATTTTAGTTGAGTAGACAGGCTCGTATTGAAGAAATGACTTGACCAAGGTCACAGAGCAAAATGATAGCTAATTTGAGACTCAGGCCTTTTGTCTATTATCCCCACAGACCCTCGTCCAGGGCTCAGAAAATGTGGAATGGAAGAAAAGCTCAGGAGTCAGGAAGAACTGGGTTCAAGTCCAAGCTCCACCTACCAAACTGCTGTGTGACTCTGGACAAGCCACTTACCTGCTGAGACTGTTTCTTTATCAGCATAGCCCCTTCTCCATGGAGTTCATCTCTGAATGAAAGGAGATAATATATAAAGATGCTAAGCACAGGATTTCAGATGCCCTCTCAAACTGGCTTAGTTAAAAATTCTTAAAAAGTAAGCCCTTAGAACTAGAAAGTCTTAGGGTAATGGCTTCAGGTATGGCTGGATCTAGGGGCTCTAAAAATGTCACAAGGACTCAGTTTTTTATCTCTCTCCATGTAGTGGATCCTCACTAGGAGCTCCAGGGTTATAGCTTTTTTACAGCTAAACATTTTGGTGGAGAGAGAGCTCTTTTTTCCCAAAAAGGCAGCCAAAGAACCATAATTCACTCTGGAACAATGTGGTCACGTGCACATCCCATAATCAATCACTATGGCCAGATGGATGGACTATGCTGATTGGGCCACCCCTGAGCTAGGGGGAGGGGTACAGAAAGCCCAGGTTGAACCAACCAGACCATGAGGGGGACAGGCGAGTTACCCTAAAAGAAAACTGGAGGTGACGTTACTGGAAAGACAAGGAATAAATGCTGGACCAGCAGGAATGCCAGATGGGACTCCTACCACATAGTAGGCCCTAAATAAAGATATATTCCATCAAATGAACAAATATCTCCACCAAAGGGTGGTTGTAAGGATAAAATGAAATAATTTATGCAAGTCCTTTCATGCAGTCAGGACTAAGCAGATCTTATCTCCACGGAACAAGAGGTGCCCGAACTGGGTTTGGATTCTGGTTATGTACTGATAAGCCCAGATGCTGGAAGAAACCGGAAGGAAAGGCTTCCCTTGCCTCAGCTGGGCGTCCCTCACATTCATCTTCCATCCCCGGGGCAGAGGAGGGCCAGGACCAGGGTAAGGAGAGGGAGGCACTCACCATGCCATAAAATGGAGGGGGAGTTGTGCACCAAAACACTCAGTAATCGAGAAAAATCCTATTTTTTGTTAGTTTCAGAGGTAGAATTCATCAGTTGCATATAACACCCAGTGCTCATTACATCAAGTGCCCTCCTTTTTTTTTTTTAAGATATTATTTATTTATTTGAGAGAGAGAGAATGAGCAAGGGAAGGAGCAGAGGCAGAGGAAGAGGCAGAACCCCTGCTGAGCAGGGAGCCTGATGCGGGACTCCATCCCAGGACCCTGAGATCATGACTGGAGCTGAAGGCAGACGCTCCAAAGACTGAGCCACCCAGGCGCCCCTCTAGTGCCCACCTTAATGCCCATCACCCAATTATCTCTCCCCACCCCCCACCTCCCCTCCAGCAACCTTGTTTGTTTCCTAGAGTTTAGCATCTTTTATGATTTGTCTCCTTCTCAATTAAGATAAATCCTATTTTTAAAAAATCAATATAAGACAAAAGTCCATGATAAACAAAATACTAGCATTTTAGATAAAGATATATCCATATAGGAGTGCCTGGGTGGCTCAGTGGGTTAAGCCGCTGCCTTCGGCTCCGGTCGTGATCTCAGGGTCCTGGGATCGAGTCCCGCATTGGGCTCTCTGCTCAGCAAGGAGCCTGCT
This sequence comes from Mustela lutreola, assembly GCF_030435805.1. Classification (NCBI taxonomy): domain Eukaryota; kingdom Metazoa; phylum Chordata; class Mammalia; order Carnivora; family Mustelidae; genus Mustela; species Mustela lutreola. The sequence goes on from NC_081298.1 coordinate 11,603,987, forward strand.
TCCTCCTCTCTCTCTCTGCCTGCCTCTCTGCCTAATTGTGATCCCTCTCTCTGTCGGATAAATAAATAAAATCTTTAAAAAAAAAAAAAGATATATCCATATACACACATTTACATATTACTTATACCCAAATGTCCAGACATTTTCACAGGCATGTTCTTACAATATTTACTTATAAATATGCACAGGGTCACTGCACGGCACATGTCCAGGATGCCCCCATTCCATTGCAATCCACAGGGATGGCATCCCCTGAATTACACAGGCACAATCTCAGTGGCTAAACTCAGCAGTCCCATGTACGAAAAACATGTACAAACATCTCCATCCGTAACGACCCATATACACTAAATGGGTGCCACATAACACCACACACATGCAGACTTACCAAGAGATACAATGACACAATACAATCTCATACATGCTCACTTTCCTGCCTCAGGGCCTTTGCACTGGCTATTCCCCTGAGCTTAGGATGCTTTTGCCCTAGTTAATCTTTTGCCTCCTTCAGCTTGTGCCATGAGGAGTACCACTGTCTGAAATTGCAACCCCCACTTTACAGTCCACATCCCCTGACCTTGATTTATTTTTCTCCTTAACACTTAAAACCATCTAACATAGTATGCTTCCTTTTTACCGTATTTAATGTCTATCTACCCTGCTAGAATATCAGCTCTACGCAAGCAGAGATTGTCACCTGCTTTGTTCTCTGCTGTGTTCCCAGCCTCTAGAACATTGCCTGGCATCCTAAGGGATGGCCTATATTTGTTAAATGAATGAAAAAAACCAGGTAAGTGGAGATTCCTGAGAACGACTAAGACCAAACCCCCACAGCCATAGGAGGAACACAACTTGAAGTCACATATAAGTTGATTTCCAGAAATACCAGGTACATTCTAAGAGTATTCTCTCATTAAAAAAAAAAAAAAAAAATTAAGTCATCTCTACCCCCAACATGGAGCTCTGACTCACAACTCTGAGATCAAGAGTTACATGCTCGGGGCGCCTGGGTGGCTCAGTGGTTAAGCCGCTGCCTTCAGCTCAGGTCATGATCTCAGGGTCCTGGGATCGAGTCCCGCATCGGGCTCTCTGCTCAGCAGGGAGCCTGCTTCCTCCTCTCTCTCTCTCTGCCTGCCTTTCTGCCTACTTGTGATTTCTCTCTGTCAAATAAATAAATAAAATCTTTAAAAAAAAAAAAAAAAAAAAAAAAAAAAAAAAAAAAAAGAGTTACATGCTCTTCTGACTGGGCCAGCCAGGTGCCCCTTCTCATTTAATCATCGTAACGACCCTACAAGGAACTACTGTCCTTGTTCACTTTACACTGGATGGAACTGAGACACCAAGAGGTTAATTCTCTTGCACAAAATGTCACAGTGCAGAAGGTTTCAAGGCACCTTGGCTGCATACAGCCCCGACTCTCCCCGACACACACCACACCCACACCCACACACACATGCGCACACACACGCGCACACACACGCACACATGCACATGCACACGCACACACATGCACATGCACACGGACATGAACTTATGTAGTATCTATCACCAGGCTCTTCCAGCCTTTAGACAGCTCTCAGAAACAAGACTTCCCCCATACTGGGGATTTAGGGTCCCCTCTCCTCTGCCAGTCCCCATGCCCATTGTCTCACTGCATCCCAGCCAAGTAAAAACCTCCTCCCCAGTGAGGCAGGAAGCTGTAGGCTGACCAGTTGTCATGGAGATGGCCCCAGCTCCTGTAAACAGTCTTGCCTCCTAGCTGCCTGGCTGGCTCACTCTTAACCACTCTCAGAGGCTGCTCCCTGGGCTTCCTCCTTGCTTGAACCCTTCTGGCTGGTGGGGCGGGCCCAAAGCTCCAAATGTCCGCCCTGTTGCCACCTGGGGGCCACAGGAAACTTGGAAGAAGGACACCTACATTCCTCCCTCCTCTCCCTCCCTTCCCTGGGCTATATGACCCTGGGCAGTCACTTCCCCACCTACCCCTGCTTTATGGGAAATGTCACAAGGAGTTAACAAGTTTAGTCATTCATTCAACAAATAATTATGGAGTACCTACCACATGCAGGGCCATGGTCTAGGTGCTGGGGATACAGAGCAACCAAGACAGACCAGGTCCTCTAGGAGACAGATGACAAGTTCTGAGAAGAAAATAGTAGAGATGAATGAGTATGACTGGAAGGAACAGGGCAGGGAATACTCTGCTTAAGGTGGTTGGGGGAGGCCCATCTGAGCAGGTGACATTGGAGCTGGGGCAGAATCAGAAGACAGCCATGCAAAGATACAGGAAAAGAGTATTCCGGAAAGAAAGAGCAGCATATGCAAAGGTCCTGAGGCAGAGGCAGAGGTATCTTGGCCTATTGAAGAAACAGAAGACCCTTCCCTCAAAATGATGTTGATAACTCTGAGGGTCTAGTCCGAAGGTGTGAACTCAGATGTATTACCGCATTTAAATGGCACAGCCGCCCTCTCTCATCATCCCCGGATGAGGAAATCAGGGCTCAACGAAGCAAAGTCATTTGGTTATTGCTATTATGTGGTAGAGCTGATTTGAGATGGCAGGTGAGGGAGAACCAACGGGGGGAAGGAAAGAATAAGAGAGGAGCAGAAAGACGAGAAGAACAGACGCCACCTCGGGCCTGTCCCCCAAGCTGGGCTGCTCTCGGGGCTCTGATGACAACCAGTGGAATCTGGGGAGGCCGCCCCGCCCTGGAGAAGGGCCTGTGGCATTTCTGAATCACGGTGCCATCCGCCCCGGCTTGGCTCCTCTCCGGCGATCCAATTACTAAATGCAGCCGCATTCTTTAAAAATGTCTTTCCTCTTATGTAATGCGATAGTGACAAACGCCAAGCAGATGGTGCTGTGACAAGCTTTCTCAGAGTTGATTAGGAGCCCATCTTTCAAAATTAATGTATGGGCATGTAAACGAGTTTCAGCTGGCCACAGAACCCCGTCGAGAATCCATACAAGACAAATTGCCTGATGGGTCGGCCACGCTCACCTCCTCCCTGGCCAGTGGCTGGCGTGACAGGTGGTCAGGCTGACTTGTGGGCAACGGTCAGAAGATACCAGGTTTAGACGGAGTGGAGAAATATCCCAGCCCTCTCAAAAGGCCCCAAAAGCTGGAGGCTCCTCAATGGATTACCAAGACATTTTTCTCAAACTTCTACTTCTTCAAGCGAGCGGACCATCTCTCTTTCCGGAGGGAAACGGGTTAGTCACAAATTATGTCAGATGCTGCCAGAGAGCTGTTCCCACCACCCCCCCCCAACCACCACCCTTCTTCCTCAGTGTTTAGGGATGAGATCATTTCATTCGGAGCCAATTATAGATGGAGAACACTGGAGATGTGCAAAGAATACTCCTTGGAGCCCTTCCCTCCCCCCATCACAGGCTGTACCCTGCTGCGATGGGCAGGAACAGGAGGCTGGGTGTCTTGTCCCAAGTTCAATCTCAGGGTTTGTGAAGGCCATGCATTCCTAAGCCACAGCTTGCGCCTGTTAAGCTAGGATGCGGGGCTGTTGGCTAAGTGAAGCCTATAGGCTTTACAAGTTCAGAGCCGGATGAATCCGTGAAGATAATCCCTACATAGATGGGGAAATTGGGGTCCAGGAGGAGAAAGGGTCACACAGCAAGCTGGTGACAAAGCCAGATAGCCAGATAGTGGCCTCTGTACTTCCCATGAGAACGGTATCTGTTGTCTTGGGACCTGCCCAGCTCCCATTCCTGCTACCAGCACCCTGCATTTCCTTTGGGGGAGCCATTCATCCATTCCCCATTCTTGGTCTAAATGGTTCAAGAAGGACTGGCCCCTCCCCTAGTTCCAGGGATGTGCCCCTGGCACAGACCCAGAGCAGCCCATTGCCTACTGCCTGATTGGTTCAGGGATGAGCAGGTGAGATGAGCTAGGCAAATTAGTAGCAGCCCCAGGACTTTAGCTAAGGAGCTAAGTATAAAGCCATTGGAAATGAGAAGTGCTTGTCCTCTTGGTGATGCTAAACTGAGAGGAAGAAAGTCTGGAGCTCCCGGTAGTCATCCATACCCCACCAGAGGACTGCCCAAGAATAAACCCAACACAGAGAAGAGCAGGGCCAAAAGAAAATGATATGAGAGTTTCAACCTTTAAAACCCTAGATCCAGCCAAACCTGAAGGCAGCCCTATTCTCAATATTTTAACGGCATGAGTTAATATTTTTCCTTTTTTTGCTAAAGTTGGTTGCAGTGAGTTTGGTCATTCATCCTCCAAAGGCCGTTGTCTTGAGGTCCTTAGCTGTAGGGCAAGGTTCCAGAAGCACCACACTGCTTGACCCCCACCTCCATCCTCAACACATTTCTGATCTTTTTAAAGTATTGGCTGGTGGAAATTCCCTCTCCCTCCCTAGCAGATTCCCCCTCTCTGCAGAAGCTCCTGCAACACTCTCCAAAGGGAGGGGTAGGCAAATGTCCCATTTTATGACCCCCAAGAGATGGCTTTGCCTTCTGGGTACCCGTAAGCAAGCTGCCCACCACGAGGGCTTCTGCCTCCCTGTTTGGTCAAGGGCACAGGCTCTGAGTCCAGTTTGAATCCCAGCTCCAGCATTTCCTAATCATGAGACCTTGTTCTGATAAGACCTTGTCACTTGACTCTCCTGAGCCTCAGTTTCCTCTTCTGAAAATGGGGAAAAGGTCACTTAACTTACAGTGCCTTTGAGGGGATTAAAACAGACATCGCTCTTAGGGTGCTGTAAAAATGGTACCTATGAGGAACTCCAAAAGGTCCAGACTTCAGAGCTCTGGCAATTCAGGCACTTAGACCTGGCCTGGGAAGACAGCAGCTAAACTCACAAAAAGATTTCTGCAAAAAAAAAAAAAAAAAAAAAAAAACCCAGCCTCCTGTAGTCAAAACAAGTGCAGGGGCAGAGGCAGCAAAAGCCTGCTTCTGGGGAGCCCGGCCTTGTTGTGAGTCAAGCCGTGTCCTCTCTTACCTCCTGGCCAGTCCGCACCTCTCTCCCCTCTGCTGCCGCCGCAGCTCCTACCCCAGACCGGCACACACAGGTGTTGCTCAAAAGCTTGCCCAGAGGGACACCTGGGTGGCTCAGTTGGTTAAGAAGCTGCCTTCGGCTCAGGTCATGATCCCAGCGTCCTGGGATCGAGTCCCACATCGGGCTCCTTGCTCGGCAGGGAGCCTGCTTCTCCCTCTGCCTCTGCCTGCCACTCTATCTGCCTGTGCTCACTCTCTCTGTCAAATAAATAAATAAAATCTTAAAAAAAAAAAAAAAAAAAGCTTGCCCAGTGACTCATTCACACTCCCAGAGAGGGCAACAGACAGTAATTCCCAGGAGTGCCCAGAGTCCTGATTTAGGAAGGAGGACTCAGCAGCCACATTATGTGGGCCAGCTCCTGGCCAGACCCAAGGCCAGCTGAAAGGCATACCCCACCCCCAACTCCATCCTTGGAGCTGTGGACCAGCACCACTCCAAGCACAGAGCAAGCTGGTGTGTCGGGGAGAGAGGGGGACCCCAAGCCACCAAACGCCCTCAAATTCACTATCCATCGCAGGAGAGCTTCCCAAAGTGGCAGTATCGTCGAGATGATTTTACACGAACCCAGGGTGGAGCACTAAATGACTGGCTGTAGTATGGATACGTGCTCCAAAATGCACGAACCTTGAAAACAGGTTACTAAGTGAAAGAAACCAGACACAGAAGACGGTTTGTACGATTCTATTCATATGAAATGTCCAGAATAGGCAAAGTCAATGGAAGCAAAATTAGATTAGTGGTTGCTTAGGGCTCGAAGGGTCTGATGAGTGAGGAACACCTGTGCCTGGAAGGAGATCCGTTTTAGGGAGGGACAAAAAAATACTCCAAAATCAGACCGTTGGATGTTTATACAGTCCTCATGAGTATACTGGAAAGGGCTGAATGGTACACTTTAAATGAGGGATTGGTTTGGTATATGAGTTTTATCTCAATGAAGGTGTTTAACAATAAATTAATAACAGTCGACTCCCAAATGGAGAAAATCAGTCCTCTTTCAAGTCTCTTATAATTCTTCCACTTTGTCATAGAACGAGTCTCCGTTAGACTCAGATGCTGCCTTCCCGTCTCTCAGACACAGGCTCATTTCTTGTTCGAGGGAGAGAGCAGGCTTCATGTTCAGCTTCTTGGGCAGGAAAGATCTACCCAGACTTATTGGGTTTCTGTTATATTTATTTTTCTGATTGCCTTCGAAGTACGGCAACCGATCATTCATCTTTTCATTCGGTCAGTATTTACTCAACAAATACGTACTAAGCATGATTGCATGTTCTAAACACGGGGGTCACAAGCCGGGAACAAGAAAAAAAAACCCTGCCTTCTGCAGCTGATGGATTTCTCCTGCCGGGAATCTTAGCCCAGTATGTTGCCCTTGGGTTCTGCCACTGTGTGACCTTGGACAAGCGGCTTAACCTCTCTGGGCCTCAACATTCTCACGTGTAAAATGGGGATAATAATTGCACCTAAGTCAGGATTCAGGGAGTCAATGGGCGTAAAGGGTCAGGACAGGGCTTGGCACATGGTTAAGTACTTAATAAAAACTGGCTACTATTATTTATCTTTATTTCTAGTTGTGATAGAACATTCCTTTCTAAACATATGTATTTGAGTACAAGCTTCCTTTTAAGGTAAATTATTTAAGTAAAAAAAAGGTAGATGTGGGGGTTCCTGGCTGACTCAGTCAGAGGAGCATTGGCTCTTGATCTTGGGGTTGTGAGTTCGAGCCCCATGTTGGGTGTAAAGATTGTTTAAAAATAAAATGTTTAAAAAAAAAAAAAAGTAGGCATGGAGAGTTAAAAAAAAAAAAAAGGTGGGCGGAGTCTGCAGGTAAGGAGAACCGGAGTGGAGAAGCTATTTTCAGTGTCAACAGAAGGACAAGGCTTCTTCCTCCAGTCTGACATTTGCATACTTCTCCCCACTGCCTCATCCTATGGGATCCCAAGCCCTGGGGGTTTCCCTGCCAGCCAGGGAGGCTTTGGAAAGAGGGGATCTGGACAGGTAGAGGGTCACGGGTGCTAGAGGAAGACGAGGCTGTGGACCTCAGGGCAGGAACAGTCCCGGAGCTGCCTGAGCCTCATCCAGGTCCCTCGGCACCGGGGGTGGCCGGCCGCTTGCCACCGCAGCCGCTGGTTCCTGCAAAGACATGGGGCTGGCTCAATGGCATTGGGACTCTCCTGGGCTCCGGGATGTTTGCCTCTGTGTGCTCCTTCCATCGTGCAGAAAAAGCTGTCAAGTCACAGTTTATGGCTGTATTGTACAAAGCTGACCAGAACCCAAGCTGGGTTTAGAATCAGATCTTCATTATTACGATTATGATCACCGATCTTTTTTCTCCTGATTTTAAAAGAAATTAAAATTAAATCATTTTCAAGGACCCAAAAGTGTGTGGGCACTGCAGCCTGATAGAGAAGTTGACCCTGAGCTGGCAGCCGAGCACAACCCCAGAGGCCAACAAAGGGCGACCCAGATCCAGCTCTTAATGTCGGGGGAGGTGACACTGTCACACCCTTGCTGGGCAAACTGGGCAAGTTGCTTATCCCCTGCGTCCCCTTCTCCTCCTGCGGGAAGGCCACACAGTGGACGTGATTAAGAACACAGACTGTAGAATCAAGGACGTGCGTGACCCAACTCCGAGGAGCCTCCATTTCTACAGTGGAAAACAGAGATACCCATATCCTTCCCTTCTCTGAAGAACGGGAGGGCTCTAGGAGCTGCTTTGCGCAGAGAAAATGAAAACGATCAGGACATAAGAGGGAACCACTTCGGCAACAGGAATGAACGATCGAATGCTACAAGGAGCATTCCTTTGCTCGTGCAGAACCAAAGAAGTTGGATCCCAAAAGGCATATCCTGCATCATTTTAGTGATGTACAGTTTGAAAAAACAAAACAAAACAAAATTAAACTAAGATTTAGAGATAGGCTCCGAGGTGAGTAAAGCTATAAAGAAAACTCTAGAATGGATTACCTTAAAAGTCAGGAAGGTGGCTTCCTGTCTGGGGAAGGGAGGGGTTGTGGCTAGGAGGGGTTTGGGGGCCTGGGGGCGCTGCCCGCATTCTGTTCCCTGCCTGGGTGGTGACTATTTCGGGGTGTCTCTTCTCCAAACATTTGTTAACCTGTTTGTAGATGTTTTAGACAGTTCTCTGTAGGTATAATTCAAATCTTTAAAAAATATAGCACAATTTTAAAAATGCAACATAATAACTAACAATAAGAGCAAACACTGATTGAGTGCCTATCACATGCCTGTTACATTCTCCAAGTCTAAGCACAGAGCTTGGCACACAGTAGGCACTTCACAAAGGAGAGTATTTAAAGCTACCGCTATTTTTGTCATCCTCATCACATACAATGGCATCAACACCCCTTGTCTCCAAAGGGCTTGTGAGGTCTGAACGAGCGCCCCCATGTAAACCACCTACTTGCACCCAGCACACAGTAGGTGTGTGACTGTTGGCAGGTGCTCCTTTTGCTTGTCCCAGACTCACAGACACTTCTCCGGCTAAATAAACCCTCCTGAAATCCCCAACTGACAAGCTAATCCTTCCCCAGGCCCGTGCCCTTTGCATGCCCGCCCTCGCCAGCTGCCCACGGAAAGAATCCGGCTGACAGCTTGTCTCCGACCTCGCTTTGATCCCGCTCCTGCCCAGTCCTGCCTGGTGAGCTCATGCCCCAGTCAGGCCTTCCATCACCTGTTCTGTGAGCCTGGTCCCAGGCAGGGTGGGGGCGTCTGGAACAGTCCTGCCTTTGCCGACCATGCCACCTGCCCGTGCTGGGGGGCAGGGGTTCCCGTGACCCTCATCTCAGCTTCAACAAAGTGCCATGCTTCTCATCATGGACTATTTGCATCCAAAAGAGAAACTGGACATTCAGCAGAGTTTTAAGGCCAGAAAGGCTTAACCAAAGATGGAGGCTCTAGCGGGTGAGCTTAATAAAATAATAAAAAATATTTGGGGTCTGAGACAGGTAAGCAGGCGAGAAGCTGGAGGGGGCGGACAGAGAGGGCCTCCGTAGAGAGTACTAATACTGACTGCCGTCTACTTGTTGCATACCTACTGTGTGCCGGGGTCCTCAAATCCATGACACCCCATTTTCACAAAGTACTTAGCATTATACCCATGTCATAGGTTAGATGTGACAATGGCAGCTTCTACGACTAAGCATCTGCGAGGGGTCACGGGCTGTGCAAAGGTCTCCAGATCCTTCCAGCAGTCTGAGTGGCAGAGCCTATCAGGGTCAGGAGGCAGGCTCGCCCAGAGCCAGCAGCTATATGGGCCAAAGACAGGGTTTGAACCAGATCTGTGCAGGCCCAATGCCTCTTGTTCAGATACGTCTGTCCCGAGAACCCCATCTGGCACTGGGATTCCCTGCTCTAGGTTTGCAGTGAGCAGGGCTGCTCCCTTTTTTTTTATTATTTTTTTTTATTTTTTAAAGATTTTATTTATTTATTTGACTGAGAGAGATTACAAGTAGGCAGAGAGGCAGGCAGAGAGAGAGAGGAGGAAGCAGGCTCCCTGCTGAGCAGAGAGCCCGATGCGGGACTCGATCCCAGGACCCTGAGATCATGACCTGAGCCGAAGGCAGCGGCTTAACCCACTGAGCCACCCAGGAACCCAGGGCTGTTCCCTTTTAAATGGAAAGAAATTACTAACCTTGTAAATGTGAGAATAACTCCCTGGACAGACCCCAGTAGAGAGCTCTCATGTAATAATCCCTGCCCTGGGAAAGCACTGTCAGTGGGGAAAAGTCTAGTCTCTAGAGCTTGGCTTGGGGTTCTGATCGGTTCAGGTTCAAATCCCATTTCTGTGAAATCTTGCCCTTTGCAGTGACATGGATGGAACTAGAGGGTATTATGCTGAGCGAAATAAGTCAATCAGAGAAAGACAATTATCATATGATCTCTCTGATATGAGGAATTTGAGAGGGAGGGTGTGGGGTTGTGGGGGTAGGGAAGGAAAAAATGAAACAAGATGGGATCAGGAGGGAGACACACCGTAAGAGACTCTTAATCTCACAAAACAAACTGAGGGTTGCTGGGGGTCGGGGGGGTAGAACTGGGGCGGTTGAGTTATGGACATTGGGGAGGGTATGGGCTCTAGTGAGTGCTGTGAAGTGTGTAAGCCTGAAGATTCACAGGCCTGTACCCCTGAGGCAAATAATACATTCTATGTTAATAAAAATAATTTAAAAAGAAAGAAAAATCCCACTTCTGCCACCTGCTGGGTGCATGACCCTGGGCATCTCTTTTTTGCTTCTCCATCTCCGCATCTGGAGAGAGAGGATCCTAACAGCATTCCCTTTGCGTTCTTGGAATGTTTCAATGTGTGTTAACGATGCCACTCCACTTCCTTCTGCATGTCCCCTTGTTCACTCCATTCTGGTCACAATGGTGACTACTCCCACCTCAGGACCTTTGCTTTTGCCGTTCCTTCTGCCTGGAAGGCCTTCCCCCCAGTTATCCACATGGCTACCTCCCTCATTTCCTTCAGATTCCTGTTCAAATGTCACCTTCTTCGTGTCACTTTCCTTGAAAAAAAAAAAAAAATCCCAGCCCCGATCTTACCTTCTTTCCCTAACACTTACCTCGCATCTGACAAATTACAGATGTATTTGCCTAATGTCTGTCTCCATACAGCAGGATGTTGTTTCCATAAGAGGAGGGACCACATCTGCTTTGTTCGTTGTGTCTCCCCAGCGCCCAAAACATTGCCTGGCACGTGCTCAATAGTAAGTGCTTGACAAATATTTATTGAATGAATGGATTTTTTATAAAAGGAACTTAGAATCAAGCTCGGCACATCATAAGCACTCAGTAAATGCTGGCTACCATGATCGTTAGTATATTAACTATTTTCTGAGACACGTGCCCTTGAGGCAAGCAGTCTAAGAAGCCGATGTAAGGCAAATCTGGGTCAAATCCTGCTGTGTGATCTTGACTAAATCACACTGCCTATCTGAGCCTTGGTTTCCCCGCCTATAAAGTGAGGGTAGCCAAAGCTGGCTTTTAACGATTCAGTAATAATACCAGCTCCCTTTTCCATGTGTTCTTTCTGGATGTCAACAACGACGCTGCCTCTTCAATTTGCACGATTTCCCCTAACCTTCACCCTTGCTCCAGCGGAAGCCCCTCTTGTTAGCCGCATCTTCAGCTGAAGCAACTGGAGTTCAGAGAAGCTATGAGATTGCCCAGGGTCATACAGCGGGAGAGGCAGGAGCTGCTCCTTCCGGGACACTGGAGCCCGGACCCTCGTGGGCCCCACTCCTGCCAGAAGTCAACATCTGACTGCTACAGCACCTTTGTCCCTCAGATAGCAGAGACGCCCAGGGCTCTACAATCCCACTTCCTCAGGCCCAAAGTCTAGGGCTTACCCTCCTGTCCCGGCACCATCTCCGTAGCAGCGCCGGCTCCTGGCATCCTGGGCAGGCCACTCACACCTCACACAGATCGTGTGGCCCTGGGTCAGGTACCTTGTCCACTGGGCGTGAGGCGCCTTCACCTGTCGGCAGCTCCCTGGAACGGGCCCCAGCTGAAACTGAACACAGTACCTGCAGCCACACAGGGAGACACCACCCGAAGCACCTGTGAGCATTTATGGAGCTCCTACTGCATACCTAGCCTTATGTAGGCCCAGCTTGGCACAATTTCTGCCTGAGAATAGAAACCTTTTGCGTGGCACTCTTCATCAACAGGTCACATATGACAAGAGACTTGGCTCAAGTCTTTAAAACTAACATCATGGCCAAGTGCCTGGGTGGCTCAGTTGGTTAAGCATCTACCTTCAGCTCAAGTCATGATCTCAGGGTCCTGGGATCGAGTCTTGCATTGGGCTCCCTGCTCCATGGGGAGTCTGCTTCTACCCCTGCCCCTACTCTGCCCCTCCGCGTTTGTGCACTCACTCTCACTTAAATAAATAAAATATCTTTTAAAAAAAAAAAAAAGAAAAGAAAAGAAAAAAAATAAAACTAACATCATGGAGAACTTCCCTGCGTCAAGTCTTGTCTAAGCATCTCATCCAAAAGACGGGGTGGTTTATTTCTCAGTCTGTGTTCCAGTGTCATGCCAGCCCCAGAAGGGCAGGAACTCCTGTTTGTTCTGGTCACGGTCACATCTAGCTCCTAGAATAGTTTCCCACTCATAAAAATGCACTGAATGAACCATTTAATACAGAAACCTGGAGAGGTAAGTGTTGCCCCACTTTACAGATTAGGAAACTAAGCATCAGAGAGAGAGAACTCGCCTGGAGTCACACAGCTACTAAGTGGCGGTGCCTAAAATGGAACCACCTAAACCCAAAAAAGCCCCAAGTGACACTCCGAAGCGCGCCACGGCATTCTAGAACAGATCCGATTTTACAGAAAAGATGTGTCGTGAGAAGTATTTAAAAGGGCAGTTCCCCATTCTGGAGGATCTGAAATAAGAGCCAATTACAATTTTACTTCTATCCAACTTTTTCTACAATTAGCAGTCGACGCCACCCCCGCCCCCATCCTGCCGGAAGAGACGCAGCCGGTCAAGGACTCTGGGGAGACTCGGCGTGGGGCTGCTGCCCCCTGGTGGCTGCGGCCTCGGGGAAGCCCGCGGAGCCGACCCTTCGCCAGGACAAGCCCGAGCCGCCCCCAGCCCCTTCCTCTCTGAGCTGCAATTCCTGCCCTCACCCTAGGAACACCCTACAAGTATTTCTGTCCTTTCTTGTTCTTCGCTGTAGCCCCAGGGCCTAGCCCAGTGCCTGACATATAACAGGCGTCCAATAAACGAGCAGTGAAGGAATGAACCAGTGAATGAAGAAAGGAAGGAATGGAGTTGAACGGAGACCAAATATTAAGGGCTTCAAATGTCACAGGACGAGAAATGGGGAGACCCGGATGCCACCAAAGTAAGAGACAGAGAGACATGACAGCAATTTAATCCAAGGAGAAACGTTCACCAAGTTTAGCTTGACTTTGGGTCCATTTGCATCAACTTACCCTGCTGTCTCCTGCTTCTTGGGGACCCCTCGCTTTTTCCGCTCCTTCCCGTAGCTGTCAGTGGTTATCAGAGCAGGGACTGTGGACCAAAGAGACAAGAGAGTTAGGTGACCCAGCACCCTCTAGACTACGACACCACAGGAAACAGGGTTAGGTCTTGCTGGTGTTCAAGCTCTTTGTATGGCAGCCCAAAGGAGAATGTGGGGTCTTACCCTAAGGGTCCTCACTAGTCCTCTTTATGTGATGCTGGAAGGCAGGGTGAGACTGAGCTCTGCCACTCAGGGCCTAGCATAGAGGTTGCACAGTGGGTCTCAAAAATTTTTTTCAACTGAATAATTTATTTTTTTAAAGATTTTATTTATTGGGGCACCTGGGTGGCTCTGTGGGTTAAAGCCTCTGCCTTTGGCTCAGGTCATGATTCCAGGGTTCTGGGATGGAGCCCCGCACCAGGCTCTACACTCAGCGGGGAGCCTGCTTCCTTTCCTTTCTCTCTGCCTGCGTCTCTGCCTACTTGTGATCTCCATCTGCCCAATGAATAAATAAAATCTTTGAAAAAAAAATTTTTTTAAATAAAGATTTTATTTATTTATTTATTTATTTGAGAGAAAGAGAACACATGCATATGAGTAGGGGACAGGCAGAGGGAAATGGAGAGAATCCTCAAGCAGACTCCCTGCTGAGTGTTGAGCCCAACTCAGGTCTCAGTGTTACTACCAGAGATCATGACCTGAACTGAAATCAGAAGTCAAACGCTCAGCCGACTGAGCCATCCAGGTGTCCCTCAAATGAATGATTCTGATGAATGAATAAGTGAGTAAAAAGAGTAGATAAAACTTCGTAGCTGAGTGAATTGAGGAAGAAGAAAGAAAGAGAGAGAGAGAGAAAGATGGGGAGGGTGGAGAAAAGCAGAGAGAGAGAGATGATTGGCGCAAGAGCTGATGAGTGGAAAGAAGGATGGACAGAGAGAGGACAGGTGGACGGAGGGATGAACGGATCGAAGAAATAGACGGACCAAAAGGTGCACAGGTGTGTGGATGGATGGAAGAAAGGAGGTACAGAAGGATGAATAGATAAATGAATTAATAAATGAATTAATAACTAATAAAATAATTAACATTTTGTTGGGCCAACTTCCAAGTCTCTTGTCCCAAGAGAACAACGAAGAGGAGAACAAGAAGTCGGTCCAGAAGAGAACAGAGATTCCTCGGGACAATAAAGAAGCCAAAGGACATCCCTACCTCTCCCCATTCCCCGAGTGATGGAGCTGAATCAAAGATTTGCTATTGAATTAATGCTTGTGACCTAGATGAGGGCCACCACGGCATCCCAGGCCCCTCCGCCCTGCTGTTGCCATAGAGACTGTGTTTGGTCTTTGTCGTCGCACACTTAATACACAATTTCCCTTCCCTCCTCTCTTCCAGCATGCACAGTGCTTCTTTTGGTGCAGCCTACAGTGAGGAGAGTCCAGAAAACCCCAGGTTCCAGCTCTCCCTCTTACAGCTGATTGGTCCTGGTCAAGTCACTACACCTCTCTGAGCCTCAGCCTCTGGATAGTATTAGACCGTATCCATACAGTTATGGTCAGAGCTAAATAAGGTGATTTACAACCAGCCATGCCTCCTGGGCAAGTTTTGTGCCTTCTTGAGTTTGGGGTTCCTGTTCTGTAAAATGGGAATAATAACATTGGCCTCACAGAGTCAAGGAATGTGGCAAAGTGGCTGGAACCCAGTAGGGACACTCGGGATGGTCTTCCAGAAAACTGACGTCCATGCGGGAAATGAGCCAGGCAAGGCCAGATGTGGTGGCACGGGAAAGGGAGAAGGATTTCTGTCATTCCCTCTTCCATCACCCTAGTCTAGCCGCCATCCTCCCTCGCTTACAGCCCTGCAGTCACTTCGTCCCTGGGTTCCTGGCTGCCCTCTGACCCATTTCAGTCAGCTGCCCTCACAACAGTCAAATTATCCTTTAAAACTTAGGCAAAGGGGTCCCTGGGTGGCTCATGGCTTAAGCCTCTGCCTTCGGCTCAGGTCATGATCTCAGGGTCCTGGGATGGAGCCCCGCATCAGGCTCTCTGCTCAGCAGGGATCCTGCTTCCTCCTCTCTCTCTGTCTGCGTCTCTGCCTACTTGTGATCTCTGTCTGTCAAATAAATAAATAAAATCTTTAAAATAAATAATTAATTAAATAAAACTTAGGCAGAGGGGGAAAAAACCAGAATACAACAACTTAGGCAGGGGGAGGAAGGAGATGAGGGCCCAGGAGCCAAGAGCACTGAGCTTAAGGACGTGATGAGGAGCTTGGGTTTTGCCCTCAGGGCACTGGGTAGCTGCTGGGAAATTGAAAGCAGAAGGGCGACACCATGGTAAGATTCGCTGTAGAACGACCTTCCTTCCCACCAGGCTACAGTTTGGGGAGATTGGAAAGGGACCATTTAGCCCTTTTGCTTGTTCTTCTAGCCCCTCAGGAAAACCACTTGCACTGTGTTGGTCAATATTTCTTTTTCTTTCTTTCTTTTTTTTTCTTTTCTTTTTTTCTTTTATTTATTTGTCAGAGAGAGCACAAGCAGGGGGAGCAGCAGGCAGAGGGGGAAGCTGGCTCCCCGAAGAGCAAGGAGCCTGATACGGAACTTGATCCCAGGACTGTGGGATCATGACCTGAGGTGAAGGCGGATGCTTAACCGACTGAGCCACCCAGGCATCTGGCCTTGTCAATTTCTTCTGTATAATGGGCATCGCCTGTTTTTTGTAGTGCTATATAGAAGCCCTTCATCAGGGTATGCATGTAGCCCACATCTACAGTTCTGCCTGCCTTACATCCATTCCCCCCAGTTATCCTTTGAAAAATGCCTGTCCCTATCCTCATTCAGGTGGGGCTGACCACACCCCCAGCTGCAAAGGGAGCACACGTCCTGGCCTGGCCCATTAGGATAGTCCATCACTCTAGCCTTACTGATTGGCTTAGCGGTAGATACATGCCCAAGTAAAGCCAATGAGACTTTGTCCTAGGACATTGGCTAAAACTATGGGTTTTATGGCTAAAACTTTCTTTCAGCCACTGGACTAGTTGGAGAAAAGACCGGTACTACCAAAGATCATAAGAGGGGGAGATGCTGCTTGAGAATGAGGTCAACTGGGGGGAAACAGAGCTAAGAGATGGAAAGAGATTCCTGGAACTGTTGCTTGAGTTCCTGGATCCAGCCATGCCTGAATGCAGCCCCTAGAGTTTTAGTTCCATGAGCCACACATTCTTGCTTAGGTCAGTTTAACCTGGGTTTCCTATCATCTGTATACAAACCAAGTCCTGACTGATTTACACCAGAAGATGAGTAGAAAAAAGATAGGAGATGCCCAGAGAAAGTCAGCGTTTCTTCCCTCATTCATAAGGTTAGAAGGGCAAATCAAGGTAAAAGAAGATAAATCAGACCCCACACTCATGGAGGGCTCTCAAGTCCAGCCAGGGAGTTCCCAATGACAGCTGACCTACCCCCAGTGGCCACTCCAACTCACTTAAAGACTGTTGGCACTCCACTCCCTGGCGGCTCTGGTAATCCACACACCCAGCCCGCTCTTCCAGCGGGGGGCAAGGAGCACCCCCGTTCCTCGGCTCCTGCAGGACACGCCTCCGGCGGACGCGATAGGAGATCTGGCAGGGTTTGACACAGCAACTCCAGCCACTCCACTCTGCCACAACACAGGAGACCACTGGAAGAGAAGGTGGTGTGGGGGAGGGTTGTATGGTCTCCAAGGTCATGGAATTTGGCAGGCCAGCAGCCAGGTCTTCACCTTCCCCACAAGCCAGACACCCCCCACCGCCTGCCTAAATACCACATGAGTGCCAGAACTCTTGCAAACCTGAGTTCATGCCTTGCTTGAAAGCTTCTCTATGACAACGGTTTATACGTCTAATGGAAACCTCGAATTCCATGTTTTATTTACCCATGATCCATTGCCGACCATTTGGGTTGTTTCCATCACTCATTCCTCCAACAAACATCTCCCAAATTCTTTTTTTTTTTTTTTTTAAGATTTTATTTATTTGATAGACAGAAACACAGCAAGAGAGGGAACACAAGCAGGGGGAGCGGAAGAGGGAGAAGAAGCAGCCTTCCCCCTGAGCAGGGAGCCTGATGCGGAGGTCGATCCCAGGACCCTGGGATCATGACCTGAGCCAAAGGCAGACGCTTAAAGACTGAGCCAATCAGGCGCCCCCATTTCCTGAGCTCTTAAGTGGCACCCAATCTCAACTCTCCGTGCCTCAGTTTCTTCTTTTGTCACACAGGAATAAGAACAGTATTCATCAGATAGGGTGGCCTCAAGGATTCAGAGAGCTATGAGAGTAAAGATTTGCTCCTGGCACACAGCAAGTGCTCAGCAAACACTATATTCTACAGTGGTGAAATGAACCACAGAGGTGCAACCAGCAGCATGGAATAGAGAGAAGCCCCTTGCAGAAGCTGTTTCTGGTATGACAGTATCACTACAGTCTTAGAACCTGCAAAACAGGGACACCTGAGTGGCTCAGTCAGTTGAGCATCTGCCTTACTCAGGTCATGATCCCAGGCTCCTGGGATCGAGTCCTGAGTCCAGCTCCTTGATCAGCGGGGAGCCTGCTTCTCCCTCTGCCTGCTGTTCCCTCTGCTTGACAAATAAATAAATAAATAAAATCTTCAATAAAAAGAACCTGCAAAACAGTGCTATACAGTGTTTAAGAATTCATACAGTTCTCATATGTAGGAAAAAATATACGCTCGGTGCTCCTGGTTCACAGATTCTGTGCTTACCCATTCGCCTCTAGTTAAAAATAGATTTGTAACCCCCAAATCAATACCCGAGGTGATCTGGCAGTCATTCACGGACATGTGCAGAGTAGCAAAAACGTTTAAGTCACCCGGCGTGCACGTTCCCAGCTGAGGTTGAACAGGCCCAACCTGCCTCCCTAGACAGAGGCTGCAGGCGGCAGGTAAAACACCAAAAGACTGAGCTACACGGCCAAGTTCAACCAGGTCTGAACCCCAGCCCCGGCCCCTGGTAGTGGGGCGGCTTCGGGCCAGCCACTTCACACATCCAAACCTTGTTTTTCTCTTTTGTGAAACGAAGAAAATAAAATCTACCAAAATGAGTTGTTTTAGGATTTAAGATTATGACGTATGTGACATCGGGGCGTATTCATTTCCCTTCGGAGCGATGGCTCCAAATTCCTTAAATCAGTGTTTGCTGTGATTTCATGGAACCTAACTACTGTGAATCATGAGGACAGGCTCTCTCTCTCTCACTGTCTCTATCCATCTCTCTCTCTATATATATATATATATACACACACACATCAATTGTATATATTTATGTATGTAAACACATGCAGACATAAGCATGGGAATTGTAAGTACCAAATTCAGCAGAGTAGTTACCTCTGAGAGAAGGAAAGAGGGCTACTGGGGGGGGCGGGGAGGAACGCAGAAGGACCAGGGGCATTCCTCAAAGTTTGCTTGGGAGCTTTCCGTATTAGTCTCTCTACACTGGAGTCTGTCTGAAATAGCTCTCGCACTAGAAGAAGGGAGATGCTGGGTGTCCATGTCCTTGAGATGCTCATGTGCCTACCACAGCTGAGGGCCTAGTGGGGAGGTATTTTCTGATGATGGAGCCCCTGGGACCTCCAGCATCTTCATCCACGTCCACAGTCCCAGATCAGGACTGGACCGAGCCAGAGAAGGCCATCAAACCGGAACACAGGATATGAGGACTTTACCAGCATTTCTACAGATGTGCCAGCAAGCCAAGAGTCTCACACACACACACACGCACGCACACACGTTCACACACACTCACACACATCAAGGCAGCTACTGTAGTCAGAATTCATTCACTCACTCCACAGGTTATTTACCAAGGGTCTGCTGTGAGCCAGGCACTGTCCTGGGTGCTAGAAACACAGAAAGAAAGATAAAGTCTGTCCTCATGACAGACTCATAGCACTGATCAGCTATGAACATGGCCCAGTTCAGCAACACGAAAATGTAGGGAGAAAAGAAGTGTGCATCCTTGAACTGATGGAATGAGGTTATTGTGTTACAAAAACAGACAGCCTTGCTTCTGACACCTCAGGAAGCCACAGACTTCCTGCATGGATCTCAGCTCTTAGCAGAGTTGAAATGCTCAGAGAAAGGAAGGCGGGGGGGGGGGGGGAATAAAGTCTGCCGAGCTCACAATCATCGATTACTTTCACCACCCACCTAATAATGGCATGAATTTTGTCACTGCTGCTGGACCAGGCAAACCACATATTGACCTCCCGTGGTCGTCACGACAATCTTAGAAGGTTGTGCTCTCCCAGGTCCTTCTCTGTCCTCTGCCCTTGGGAAACCTGTGCATCACAGAGGCTCCCTAGCCTGTAGCTGCCAGTTGGGTTCAGGCAACAGGGGAGGGGGCACACCAGCAGGGAGAAGAGTGCAGCCCAGGCCCCCAGATCCCCCACCCCTGCCTCAGCCTTGCTTCTTGGTGGGGGGAGCCTCAGCCATGGATCCTGCTCTCAAGAGACTCCTAAAGACCATTTCTTCCTTCTCCCCGGCCCTCACCTTTGTGAATAGAGCTCTCATCAAATTCTCTTCCATTCAACTGTTTTGGCGCGTACCATCTGTCGCTTGCCAGGACCCTGGCTCCAAATGTATTTGCAGTATTGTCAAATCCATCTCGCAGGGACGGCAAGTGGGGCTTAAGGGGGTGGAATGTCAGCCGAGGCAAGGCGTTGGCGTCAGACAAACTTGGATTCCAACTGCAGTCTCACAGGATTGGTGCAGGGAGAAATGAGAAGCACTGAGCAGATCGCAAATGTTCAGTACAACAGGGGTCTTGATGCATCTATTCAACAGCTCTTTAGGGCCTACTATGTGCTAAGCACTGGCCTGGGTGCTGGGAACACAGAGGAGCAAAGCAGAAAAAGTCCTGCCCGCAAATAGCTGACACTCTGCGGGGGAAACAGACAATAAACAGTACATTATTTCATTACAGTGATTGACGTCCTGACAGCAAAGCGAAATAAGAGGGACCGTGGTGGGGTGATTAGACACGTATAGATGGAGGAGCCACAGATGGCTCCCATGACAGAGGACATCTGAGGAGGTAAGGGAGGGGGCTGGGGAGGCATCTGGGAGGAAAGTGCTCCAGGCAGAGGAAACCGGCAGTGCAAAGGTCCTGCGGCAGATCAAGCTTAGATGCCAAAGGGACAGTGAGGAATACAGTGTGGCAGGAGCAAACACACAGAAGGAGCGAGGTAGGAGGGGGTGTTGGGGGGGGAACAGTGACAGCTTCCAGGGCTCTGAGGACTACGGGAAGGAATCTGGATCTTATTCTAATCATGAAGAACAGTCATTGCCAGTCCCTGAGCAGAGGAGTGACGACATCATCACATTTCAGGTTGGAACGGGATGTCTCTGGCTGCTGGAGGAGGGTGAGGGCAGAAACAGGGGACTCGCCGGAACACTAATGCAGGTGTGCAGAAGGGAGAGGATCTTCTACCGTAGAAGGAGCTGCTAGAGGAAGTGAGTTCTGTGTCACTGGAAGTGTTCGCAGGGTTTCCTGTGAATCTGCACCTGGCAGGGAGAGTGCAGATCACACTCAGGCCCTGCCTTGGCAGCTGGACCCAGGCAAAGCACCAACGTCCCACCACGAGCCCCTGCCCTGCCCTGCCGGACCCGCCAAGCAGGTGAGAGATTTTGCAGAAAATTAAGCAGACGCCACCTTACAAATATTCTTTCCATGTTGCTGGCACCTGTGAAGTCCCCAAGGAGGATGCACACATGACACTCCTAGGGAAATGTCCTCACACTTCACCTGGGCCTGGGGTCATGACCTTAATACACTCATGGGATTATTTGTATCTCCTCAGCCTCCCCCAGTAGAATGTCAGCCCCATGGAAGCAAGGTCCTTGTTCCTTGCTGAATCCCAGCGCCAAGCACAGTTCCTGGCACACAGGGACTCGGCGAGTAATAAATGAGCAAAGCAAGTCTTGCCTTAGCACCAAAAGAAATGTGACCGCAGGTTAGCGTTGCAAAAAGGCACCACAAGATGGCAGTGTTTCTCAAAACAAAGGCCACCCCACTCTTTCAGAGTAAAGGAGAAATTCTAGCTTATCAGTGTTGCTTAAAAAGAGGGGTGGGGATGGTTTAAGGTTGCTCCCCCGGCCCTGGAGATCCGGATAACATTGTGCCATCTGAGCCTGCTGGAGCCAGACCGAACTTCCCACAGTCCCCTTAGACCCCCTGCCCCTACTCACACAGCCCCAAGCTTCTGGGGAAAAGGGTTTCTGGATGATTCAAACCCCACCTTCTTCTCTGAACTTCATTGCCCAGCCCCCTGACTGTCCATCCTTCTCACTGCCCACCAAAAAGAATTTTCTGGAATGCAGTTCTAGCTCCAGCCTGTTGCCTGAAATCCTTTGGTGTTTCCTGTCTCCTATTGAGGTGGTTCATAAAAGGTCTTTTTTGATAGTGGATCAGAGAGATCCCCAAGCCTAGTAGCTGAAAGTCTTAAGCGTTCCTGCAATATATCCACAGTCACCCCCTCCCTCCTCCTCCCATTTACTATCTCAGCACGCTTTCACTTGAATTCCTTGCAATGCACCGTCTCCCACAGCTCACCTTTGGCCAGTGATCATTTTTTTTTTTTTAAGATTTTATTTATTTATTTGACAGAGATCACAAGTAGGCAGAGAGGCAGGCAGGGAGAGAGAGGAGGAAGCAGGCTCTCGGCGGAGCAGAGAGCTCGATGCGAGGCTCGATCCCAGGACCCCGAGATCATGACCTGAGCCGAAGGCAGAGGCTTTAACCCACTGAGCCACCCTGGCGCCCCACCAGCGATCGTTTTTGCCCATCCCTGCCTCCCTACCCTCAACTTCTGGTCAAACCATCTCACGTTTTCTTTTGAGGAACCAACCCTCCCCACTCTCCATCTACCTGATGTGGATAGGGCTGACCTCACTCTCTTTCCTACGATGCAGTATGCGACCCAGGCACGGCCAACTGCGTGTTCCTTCTCTCTAGGCACGGAGATTGATTGGATCAGGGATGAGCAGGTGACTCGATGGGGCCCTAACAGAACCATCCCTCGGATTTGGGCTGGAACAACTGGGACAAGGATGTTTGCATTTCACTAGGTACGCCAGTTTGG
Source organism: Mustela lutreola (assembly GCF_030435805.1). Lineage (NCBI taxonomy): Eukaryota > Metazoa > Chordata > Mammalia > Carnivora > Mustelidae > Mustela > Mustela lutreola. The sequence continues at coordinate 11,626,125 of NC_081298.1, forward strand.
AGCGAGGTACTCTTTGCCACCACTTGGTGACAGTATGCCTGAAAGTGAAGCTAACACAAGCAGAGCTGAAAAGGGGAAAGGACAGAATCCTGATGACCTCCTTGGAGTCCTTGGATCCAGCTCTGCTTGAAGCCAAAACCCATCGAGTGTTTCCTGGTTACCGGAGCCAAGAAGCCCCCTTGCTCATTTGTCGGTATGAACGGTACCACAACCCTAAGAGCACTGATTAGTACAGTGAAGACACGAGTGCATGAAGGACATTGATCCTTACAGGGTTGGAAGGAGAATTAAAGAGGAGAAAATAGATGAACACAGTTGGTAAAGAACATGGGAAACGTGAAGCCGGCTTCTATCCCTCAAGGCTTTACTAACAGCTTCAGCCCCGCCCCCTCCCTGTCTGCTCTCCATCCTCACCACTCACGGCTAAAGCTCACCTTGCTCTGACTGAAATTCCTTATTTCTTTCATAGCTACCCTGTCTTCCAAAAGAAACAGACTGGAAGGGAACCAGAGCTCCATCTTTCTAGCCCCGGCTGCTTCTAGCTGGGCAGGGCACACAGCAGGTCAGCAGGTGGCCCCCTAGGGCCCTGAGCTGGATGTGGGCAATGTCAAGGGCTCCTCTTCCACCTGTACGGCCCAGCCTCCCTCTGCCAACACCCCGCAGTCCCTCCGGAGCGACCATATAATAGACTGCTGGGTCCCAATCCCTGATTCGCTGCTTCATAGCTGTGCGGCTCAGAGCAGGGCGCTCCCTCTCTGGGTCTCTGTTCTTCATCTGTAAAATGGACATGACAATACCATCTATTCTATAGCACAGTTTGGGGGCTTAAAGGAGATAATTTATTTAAAGCGCTTACGACAGTACCTCGCTGGCACTTGGTGTTTCCTCAGTAAATGTTCGGGGGATCTTAGTCATCCTCAACATCTCTGCCTGCCCTAATCAATGACTGAAGTCCGTAAATTCCAACTCCTGTTTCATGAATAAACATACACTCAGGGCACCTGGGTGGCTCAGTCAGTTAAGTGTCCGACTCCCGATTTCCGCTCAGGTCATGATCTCCGGGTCATGGGATCCAGCCCCGTGCTGGGCCATGTTCCGCACGGAGTCTGCTGGTCCCTTTCCCTCTGTTCCTCCCACCTTTCTCTTGCTCTCTCTCTCAAAGAAAGAAAGAAAGAAATTTTTCTTCAAAAAGAGGAAACACACACTCTTTTCTCCTCCTTACCTTTTGCCTCCTGACTGGTCCCCATGTCCCCTCCTGCCCTGCTCCTCTGGGTGGTGGGAAAGTGAACCTCTCCTCCACCCAGCCCAGATGGAAGGACAGATCCCAGGCTTGCTGTCTTTTTGTTGCCTTCCCAAAGGAGCAAAACAAAGAGGAAGCCAAAGTTTTGAGGCTCCTGGCTCCATGAGCCCAAGTCCTTTATGCAAAGGAGAACAACGGAGAGCTGATAACATCATGTGATTCTGTGGGTGTGGGTCAGACTGTGGGAAGGTGGACCGATCCCTCTGCCTGGTCCTCTGCCTGGGGCCCCCCACTCCTGGGCTGTGGCAGGGGAGCTCCTAGGGTACAGCGAAACCAGGGATGTCAGACCCAAACTCTGAACGACCCCAAGGCTGCACATGGTTTCTGCACAGAAAGCAGATGAGGACAAAAGCTGTCCCCAAACAGTCCTTTAGCAAATTTAATCTAGGGGAGCCTCATTTGCTGTGATTTAGGAACACACCGCACCCCAAAATAGTTCTCCCCCTCGCTGTTGCCTGATCGTCTATTGTTTGCCATTCAGCCTTGTGGGAAGCTAGCGCTGGGAGCTAGAAGACACAGGATCAGATCCAGATCCAAAACCTGCTGGATCACCTTGGCTGGCCAAAATCTTCTCTGCGCTAGACTTTTCTCCCCTGCCGAACCCCAGCATGCTGGGAGAAAGTCAGATTTGATGAGACACCCAGTGCAGCCCATGGGCACAGAGTGGGTGGGTAGGTGATCAATAAACATTAGGTCCCTTCAATTTTGAATCTTTTTTTAGTATTTTATTTATTTATTTGACAGAGATCACAAGTAGGCAGAGAGGCAGGCAGAGAGAGAGGGGGAAGCAGGCTCCCCACTGAGCAGAGACCCCGATGCAGGGCAGGGCTCGATCCCAGGACCCTGAGATCATGACCCAAGCCAATGAGGCAGAGGCATTAACCCACTGAGCCACCCAGGTGCCCCCAATTTTGAATTTTAAAAAAATTGTCCTCTCTTTGAAATGCAAATTCCTGGAGGAAGCCCCACTGATGTCTCAGGAAGAGTTCATTGACTTTTCTCCGTGACAAAGGGAAGTTGGATCACAGGGTGTCCTGATTTAGATTTTTGTCCCCAGTGGACCTGAAAATCTACTTCTGGAATATAAAAAGGGTAGAGTCCTCCCACTTACAGACTCAAAAGCAGCCTCTTGGGGGGTGCCTGAGTGACTCAGTGGCTTAAAGCCTCTGCCTTGGGCTCAGGTTATGGTCCCAGGGTCCATTCGATGGAGCCCCGCATCAGGCTCTCTGCTCAGCAGGGAGCCTGCTTCTCCCCCCCCCCACACACACCCCTTGCCTGCCTCCCTGCCTACTTATGATCTCTGTCAAATAAATAAGTAAATAAAATCTTTAAAAAAAAAAAAAAGGCAGCCTCTTGGACATCTGGCTGGCTCTGTCAGTGGAGCGCCCCTCCAGCAACCCCCCCATCCTTGCCCTAGTCCGGCTTGCCAAGTAAAATACAGGATGCCCCGTTAGATTGGAATTTCAGGAAAGCAATCAATTTTTTTTTAATTTTTAAAAATATTTTATTTATTTATTTGAGACTGAGAGAAAGAGAGAACCCAGGCTGGGTGAGGACAGAGGGAGAGGGAGGAGGCAGCTCCCCGCTGAACAGAGAGCCCAGTGTGGCAGGCGAGAATTCTACCACTGAACCACCAATGCCAGAGAGCCCAGTGTGGGGCTTGATCCCAGGACCCTGGGATCATGACCTGAGCTGAAGACAGAGTCCTTAACCCACTGAGCCACCCAGGCACCCCCAATCAATTTTTAACATAAAAATGGCCCATGCAGTATTTAGGATATATTTAGACTAAAAAATACTACTTATCTAGAATTTGAGTCTAACTGGGCTACCTGTATTTCTATTTGCTAAATCTGGCCACCCCAGTCCCACGCAAGCGCTCTCGTGTCCCTCGCACCCTTTCACGCTTCCCCAGCCCCCCCGGACCGCCTACGCGCCCTCCTCCCTCATACTCCTCCGTGCCCCAGGCGCCCCCCTTACAGGGTGCGCCCCTCCTCCCTCGCACCCCTCCGTGCCCCCACGCGCCCATTCCCGTTCAGTGCCCTGCATCCCGCACCCGTGCTTGGCAAGCTCCCTTCTTCCACGAGCCCCCCACCCTCGTGCCGCCCTCCTAGACCTGAGCGCAGTTCCCGTGCCCCCTCCTCCCAAACACCCCTCAAGTCTCCACGCGTGCGTCTCCATTCTGCCCCCCGAGACTCGCGCGCCGCTGTCCACGACCCACGCATCCTTGTCCGCCGGCACCTCCACAGCCCACTTTCATGCGTTGTGTCCTGCGCGTACAAGACTCCCCTTGCTCGCGCCCCTGCACGCCCAGAACCCCTCGGAGGGCGGCTTCCTTCCTTCATCCGCCGCGCCCCCAGACTCCGGAGCCACGGGTGCCCAGAGCTCCCCCTCCCGCCGCCCCCCCCCCCCCGCCCTGCTCCTCCTGCCCCGGGGGCGCACCTGGGCAGACCCGCGCGTAGTCGGGGCAGCAGTCCCGCACCGCGCCACACGCCTGGTCGCAGAAGCAGCGCGGGGGTCCGTGGGCGACGCAGGTCGGATCACGGCCCAGACAGCAGCGACCCAGCGCCGCGCAGCCCTGCCCAGGCCATAGCGCGCCCGACGGTCTCCGGGCCCAGGACACCTCAGCCACCACCGCCAGGGCGAGCGCCAGCGACAGGATCCGCGCCGCGCTGCGCAAGGCCATGGCCGGGCTCAGGCTGGGGACCCGATGGACGCCGATGGGACCGACCCTACCTGTCCCGCCCCGTACTGGGGCGGAGGCTACCGGGCAGACCCTCCCCAGACCCACCTCCTACCTGTCACGGAGCTGCTGTCCACCGCCCCCCATTCGTCCTATCCGAACTTTGCACCTCTAGGGGAACCAAGACAACGGTAATAATGACCGCAACTACTTTGCAGGGTGCCCCACTGCCCCCAGGTTCCAGGGAGATGGAGGAAATAGGAGGTTCATCAAAGCACTGTACTATCATAGATAACAATAGGACTGCATGTTGTTATAGTAATAACAGGAATAGCCACTGGCCATAATCATAATAGCAAAATACCAACAAGAGTTACCACTATTATTAAAATAGTAATAGCCAGAATAATGGCCAGGAAAGGATCCTAGGAGCCAAGATATGTACAAGGCTCTAGGTGCATCTTGAGTCCCTTGAATATACCTTCATTCTTTGCTATATCCCTAACACCTTGATCATTATTTCCTGAATATTTTTCTTTGAATAGACTCATTTTTAAAACTTAGAGTAATTTGCTAAAAAAAAAAAAGGAAAAAACTGTATCGCTGTATAAGACAAGCCATTGATCAAGCCACCTTGATCATTATTTCCTGAATATTTTTCTTTGAATAGACTCATTTTTAAAACTTAGAGTAATTTGCTAACAACAACAACAACAACAACAAAAAACAAACAAACAAAAAAAAAAAAGGAAAAAACTGTATCGCTGTATAAGACAAGCCATAGACTAAGAGAAGAAAATTGCAAAAGACACATCTGATATCTGAAATTAACAAAGAATTCTTAAAACTCAACACCAGAAATAAAAACTTTGATTTAAAAATGGGTAAGGGACACCTGGCTGGCTCAGTCAGGAGAGCAAGTAACCCTTGATCTCAGGGTCATGAGTTGGAGCCCCAAGTTGATTGTAGAGGTTACTTAAAATGAATAAACTGAAAAAAAAAAAAAAGGAATAAAAATGGTCAAAAGATTGAAACAGACAACCCATAGAAGAAGATACTTGGATTGCAAATAAGCATATGAAAAGATGCTCAACATTATGTGGGAAAAATGGAAATTGCAAATTATTTTTCTTCTTTGTGATTTTTACATTTTTTTTTACATTTTTTATTAGTTTATAATATATTATTAGCCCCTGGGGTACAAGTCTGTGAATTGCCAGATTTACACACTTCACAGCACTCACCATAGCACATACTTCCCAAATGTCCATAAAGGAAATTGCAATTTATTTATTTATTTATTTATTTTTAAGATTTTATTTATTTATTTGTCCGAGAGAGAGCGAGCGAGAACGGGCACAGGCAGACACAGTGGAAGGCAGAGTCAGAGGGAGAAGCAGGCTCCCCGCGGGGCAAGGAGCCCGATGTGGGACTCGATCCCAGGACGCTGGGATCATGACCTGAGCCGAAGGCAGCTGCTTAACCAACTGAGCCACCCAGGCATCCCGGAAATTGCAATTTAAAACAACAATGAGATATCATTATGCACCTAACAGAATGGCTAAAATTCAAAACACTGACAACACCAAATGCTGACAAGGATGTGGAGCCATGGGAACTCTCAACCATTGCTGGTGGGAAGGCAAAATGGCACAGCCACTTTGGAAGACAGGTTAGCAGTTTCTTATATAGTCTTAGCACATGATCTAGTAATTGTGCTCCCTGGTATTTGCCCAAATGAGTTATTTACCCAAATGAATTGAAAGTGTACGTCTATTCAAAAACCTTCACATGGATGTTCATAGCAACTTTATTCATGATTGCCAAAACTGGAAGCAACCAAGATGTCCTTCAGCGGGTGAAGGGTTAAATAAGCTGTGGCAGATCCAGACAATGGAATGTGATTCCACACCAAAAAGAAATGAGCTATCAGGCCATGAAAAGACATGGAGGAAACTTAAAGGTGTGTTACTAAGTAAAAGAAGCCAATCTGAAAAGGCTACATACTGTATTGTTCTAACTATATGATGTTCTAGAAAAGTCAAAACCAAGGAGACAGTAAAAATACCAGGGGTTGGCAGTGTTGGGGAAAAGGAGGGATGAAGGAGCAGTAAAACTCTTCTGTATGATACTCTAACAATGGACACATGTCATCATTCCCTGTCAAAACCCATAGAATGTACGGTTAACATCAAGACTGAACCATAATACAAACTATGGACTTTGAGGCCACCTGGGTGGCTCAGTCGACTGGACAACAAAGGTCCATGTAAGTACAGTATTTAGCTCTAGAGAAAGAAGAACTAGGAGAAATAACCACAAAGGTTAAAAGTGGCTGTCATACCAACTAAGCATAAAGATACCCTTCTAGTAAGACATCGCCAATGCCGAAAGTACAGAGACAACATTCCTTAGCATTTAGATAGCAAAGATCAGAAAGCTTGGCTTTTGTTTCAATAGAACTGGAGAGGGTGAGAAGAAAGGGACGCTTGAGTATGAACCTGATGGACAAGTACATCAGTACGATCGATCTCTTTGGAGGGCAGTTCGTCAATATCCACTGAAATCATAAAAGCATGTCCCTTTTGACTCGGGAGTCACTGCAGGCACACGTGTACATGAAAACGTGAGAAGATTCTTTGCTACTTCATTGTAATGGCAAAAAGTTGGCATCAGTCTCTGTCCTTCAGTAGGGGCTGGTTACATCTTTGTTTGTTTGTTTGTTTGAAGATTTTATTTATTTATTTGACAGAGAGAGATCACAAGTAGGCAGAGAGGCAGGCAGAGAGAGAGAGAGAAACAGGCTCCCTACTGAGCAGAGAGCCCAACGAGGGGCTCGATCCCAGGACCCTGAGATCATGACCTGACCAGTGGGTTAAGAGGCTTTAACCCACTGAGCCACCCAGGCGCCCCCAGCTCCATCTATTATGACCCATCCCATCTGTAGGACATTGTGCAGTCTCCCAAAATAATTCAGCAATTGTTGATGTACTTACCTGCAGGATCTTCAAGACACACTGTTAGATGAAAAAGCAAAGTGCATAACAGTGTTTATAGTGTGTCACCATTTCTGTTTTTTAAGTATGTTTATATTACATGCTGACATATGCAAAGCATCTCTCTGGGAAGAGATGTAATCCCTTGGTAAGAGAGGTTGCCTTTGGGGAGAGGAGTGAGGTGGGACCTTTGGGGATTTCTACTTCATGCCCACATTACCTACTCCAATAAACGTGAGAAAGAAGTGAAATGATTGCTTCTAGATAACTGAATGGGGTTGGAAAGGGGTGGTGGGTTTTAATCACATATATAATAAAAGGTACATTATATACATAAAGTATTGATTTACAAATGTTTTAACCACCAAGAAAGAAGAAAGAACAAGAGACAGAAAGGAGAGAAAGAGAGGCAGTCTCTTTTGATCAGCGTCAAGGGGAGGCAGGGGGCCCCTCCTGACCATGGCATGTCCCTGACCCTGCCCCCTGACAAAGACCAGCAGCTTCCTGTAGTTTTCAGTCCCCTTTATCTGGCTCTTCTCTGTCCTGCCAAGTTTGAAGCATCCAAGTAACTGGTGACCCAGTTCCCAGGAAATCTCCCTTGCTGTCCTTTTGTGAGGGTCCTGGGGCCTGTGGGACGCTTGGCAGATGCGACATCTGTGCGCACAAAGAGAAGCTTATTCTCCTCTTAGCCGGGAGAAGGGGGCCCGTCAGAACACAGTGAGCTGGCGGGCTGAGGTGTAGCACCCCTCTCCCCACGGGTCTGGGCGGCAGGGCACCTTCCTCCGGGGTGAGGACGGGAGCGCTGTCTCATCTCCCTCCACCCCTGCCTGAGTTATCTCCTGCTGCAGAAGGAACCACCCAGAGCTTGCGGGCTTAAAGTTACAATGTTATTATTCCTCATCGTCCTGCTGGTGGGCTGGGCTCAGGCGGGTGGTTCGCACTTGGGGTCCTTCGTGCAGGTGCAGCCAGAAAGCAGCTGCTGCTGCCATCATCTCAAAGCTAGATTGGGCAGGACGTCCCAGGGACCGGCTGGCTCTCTTTATCTCTCCGTAGAGTCTTTCCCTGTGGCTCCTTCACCTCCTGGCAGTCCTGAATGGTCTAACTTCTTCAGCGGCAACTGGCTTACCCCAGAGCACTGTTCCAAAAGAGAAGGGGCCGTTGCAGGGCTTCTTAGGATGTAAGCCTCGGAGGTGAGGCCCGTCACTTCTGCTGCGTCCTATTGGTTGCACAGAACCCGCCAGAGGTGGAAGTGGGCGGGGCTGCACGAGAGAGTGACGAGTCAGGTGTGGTCCTTGATGGGCTGGCGTTGGAGGTCAGCCCCTGCGATGTCGCCGGCCATGGGGCCCTTTCTTCCCTTGGTCTCTGAGCGGTTCTTCCTCATCTTGGGGCTTCAGAGTGATCGCGTGCCCCCAGACTCAGACCTGGGCCACTTCTCTATCTATGCTCTTCCTTTAGTGATCTCATTCCGTCTCATGGCTCTAAATACTTACAAGCTGACAACTTCTGAATTAACACCTCCAGCCTCGACCTCTCCTCTGAAGTCGAAACTCCAGTCCCCCGCTGCCCCGCTGACGTCTGCGCGTGGGTGTCTCACAGGGAACCCAATGTCAGCAGCTCTAAAGCCACTTTCCCACTCCCTTCACTAGTCACCCTAGAGGACTAGCCAATAATTGCACATAAAAAGAGGCTCAATATCATTAGCCATTAAGCAAAGGCAGGTTACAATCACTAGGAGATAACCACTACCCCTCCGTGAGAATGTCTAAAATGAGAAAGACTGGTCCTAACAGGTTCTGGCCAGGATGTGGAGCACACAGAACTCGCCTATACTGCTGGGGGGGGGGGGGGATGTAAATTTCAGTAAACCACTTTAGAAAACAGTTTGGTAATTTCCTGAGGAGTTAAACATGCACCTGCTGTAGGATACATGATACCCAGTCATTCCACTCCTAGGCAATTACCCAAGAGCAATGAAAACATTCGATCCTACTGAGACCTGTCCACAAAGGCTCAGAGTAGCTTTATTCATAATGGCTACAAACTGGAAACAATCTAAAAAGTCCATCCACAGACAAATGGAGAAAGAAATGGTTGTACATCCGTACTACTCAGCAGTAAAAAGGAGCAAATGGATGGATCTTAAAATCACTGAACATGATTATTCTTATGCTGAATAAAGAAGACAGCCCCCACTGCCCCCAAAATGACTAACTGTTGTATGGTTCCACTTACATAAATTCTAGAAAATGCAAACTAATTTCTAGTGACAGAAGTAGGTCAGTGGTAGGGGCAGGAGAGAATGGGGACTGCAGAGAGACACAAGGGTAGATGACAGATATGAAGGATGATGGATACATTCACTATCGTCACTGTGAAGATCTCATGGGTGTTTGCAGAGGTCAAAACTAATCAAATTATATACTTTAAATATGGGCCATAGAGTGTACTTCAATTATACCCCAAGCAAGCTGAGAAAAAAAAAAATTGACTCAAAAGAAAAACCAGCAACAAAAGACATGTTTTTAAGAATAGCAACCAATTTAACTCCCTCACTTTCAGGGAGGGGGTTGGACAAGAACCATCACTCCCTACATTCCATGAAGCTTTCTGGTCTTGTTTGCAACAAGCATATATGACTTCTGAGTTTAAGAAAATACATCTTTTGACTCCAAGCCTCAGCCCAGGTCTCAGGAGGCCCGTCACTTGCCCCCAAATGGATCAGGTCACTAGGTCCTGCTGCCAAACGAAGTCACCTCCTAGCTTTGAGCCAAGGGTTTCTAGGGGCCAATTTCCAACTAAAGACAATGAAAAACGTGCTCCTCGGAACAGGGATTTTATTTACATTTTATATCTATGTTCCGGACTGGGGCCTGGACAGGATGGTTGCCCAGGAAGATAATGGAGTCATTTATCTCTACCCAAGACTGGGCTCCCCTTGCCAACTTCCCATCTGGGTAATTAAACCAACTGGCAGGCTGATATTGGTCTTGGTGGCATCTGTGGGGCAGAGGACAGGGCACCTCTAGCTGCCGCACATCTGGGATGGATGTGCGGTGACTTTAGGTGACTTTAGGACCAGCAAGATGAGCCCAGGTGGGGGTTCTCAGCCCCGATTTGGCTAAGTCCAGAACCCAGGCAAACATGGACCTCTTGGCATGTCAATCTGAGCTTATGTTTGTGTGGTTGCCCATGTGTGCCCTTCTGTTCTTCCTAACTTCACCCTGGACTTTGGTTCCTTTAATATCACAAGAGTTCTCCACCCTACAGCTAGTCCGTCTGTCCCACCAACTTTCTTTCCTCCTCCATAACCAGCACCAAGATGTTGCAGGGAAATGCCCCCCTTTCTCTGCCCCCAAATCAAGAAGGCAAATTTTTAAAAAGTTTTTATTTATTTTAGTTAATCACTACACCCAATGTGGGGCTCAAACTCAGAATCCTGAGATCAAGAGTCACTCACTCTTCTGAGCCAGGCCAATTCCCTAACAAGGTAAATTTTGGTTCAACTTGGCCCTCACTACCCAGAGCACGGTCCAACATCAGCATCACCTGGGAGCTTGTCGGAGATGCAGAGTCTCGAGGTCCATCCCAGATGTACTGAGCCAGAATCTTCCTTTTCACAAACTCTCTGGTGATTTGAACACATTAGTTCGCACCCTGGCTGGACATTAGAAGCACCAGAAAAGTTTTCTTGGGTCTGCAATACCTGGGATTTTTTGCTGAGATTTTGATTCAGTTGATTTGGAATACGACCTGGACATCTGTATTTTTTACAGTAAAACATACTTTTAGTAAAATGCACTTACTTTAAATGAATCAGCATTTTTTACACACGTGTCCACCCATGTAGCCACCACTCAGATAATGGCATAGGTTTCCAAAAGCACCCCAAAAAATTCCGTATTGTCCCTTCGAGGTAGGGTGAAGAGCCATCCCCGTTTGTCCAGGACTGAGTGGTTTTTTTCAGGACATGGGACTGTCGGTTCTAAAACCTAGACTTGGGGGGTGGGGGACAGGAACCAGGACAAGTTAGTTGCGAACACTACTTCCAGGTCTATACCCCAGCCTACCTCCAGAGGGCGCCATTCTCCTGATTTTTATCAAGCAGAACATTTTTAAGCTTCCTCCCAGATGACTTTAATGTGCAACCAGGGCTGACCCAGGTCCTTCAGAAACACCTGGAGGCTCTGTGAAATCATTGCTGTGCCTCACCCCTACACGTGCTAATTCAGTAGGTTTGGGCCAGAGCCAAGAATTTGCCTTTCTAACAAGTTTCACAGGTGATGCTGATTCTACTGTTCCAGGAACTTCCCTCTGAGAACTACAGGTCTGAGCCAATCACAGGAATTCTCCCCTGGCCAATGGAGGGTTAGGCTTGGACGCGTGACACAGTTCTGGCGGAGGGGCACCAGGAGAGGACTTCCAGCACTTCTCAGACAGCCTTCAGGTAGTCTGTTAAAATGGTTGTGCACATCAGCAGCCCAGGGGTGGGTGTAGGAGGCTCCTGGGACAGATTTTTCTCACTGATAGATGCGTGGGAAGGGCTGCTGTCCTCTTTCTTTGAAAGTTCAGGCGTTCTGCGGCACCTGGGTGGCTCAGTGGATTGAAGCCTCTGCCTTCTGCTCAGGTCACTATTTCAGGGTCCTGGGATCGAGCCCCGCATTGGGCTCTCTGCTCAGTGGGGAGCCTGCTCCACAGAAAAAAAAAAGAAATTTCCGGTGTTCTGGGCGTGGCCCCTGGGGTTCTCATGACCCTGAGGCAACCAGCCTGAGGACTGAACATGAACCCCCCAGGGTAACGGAGAGGAAAGCGGGAGAGAGCCCGAGTCCTTGAAGAGGTTGATGAACTGCTGGATCAAACTCACTACCGTCTCGGGAATGTCTTTCCTTTTGGTTTAAATCACATATAGTTGGGTTTTCTCCTGTTTGTGTTCAAAAGCATGGAATACCCCGCCATTCAAATTGTGGCCCAAGAACCAGCAGCACGACATCCCCTGGGAGCTTGTTAGTGTCAAATGATAAAACAATTTGGTAACAAGCTTGCTTGTTACAAGACAAGGAGTGGAGCACTGCTTCCAAGGGATTTGAGGCAAGACTATTACAAAGCTTAAAGGGGGTAAAGGTACCTCGAAATGACAGGATGGGCTAGAAGGTCCTATCCACAGGGTATGGTAAGCTAGCTAAAGTGGAGTTGGAAGATTGTGGCTGATGTGTGTTACGTTTCCTTAACAGGTGTTTCCTGTAAGCGCAGGCTGATTTAGGATTACGCTTGGGACCTGGGCTGGGCCACGAGTGCAGCCTCCATTTTTTGTGGGGGGTCCTAATATACAAATTAACTTCATCTCAAGAAATGCAGAATCTCGGTGTCCCTGGGTGGCTCAGTGGGCTAAACCTCTGCCTTCAGCTCAGGTCATGATCTCAGGGTTCTGGGATCGAGCCTCACATCGGGTTTTCTGCTCAGTGGGGAGCCTGCTTCTGCCTCTCTCTCTGCCTACCTCTATGCCTACTTATGATCTCTCTCTCTGTGTCAAATAAATAAATAGAATCTTTAAAAAAAAAAAAAGTAATGCAGAATCTCGGGCATCAGGGCAGCTCAGTTGGTTAAGCAGCTGACTCTCGATTTTGGGTTCAGGTCATCATCTTATGGTTATGAGATCAAGCCCCGTGGGGGGCTCCGTGCTCAGCGTGGAGTCTGCTTGTCCCTCTCCTGCTCTTCTTCTCTCTCTAATAAATGAATAAATCTGAAAGAAGGAAGGAGGGGAAATAGGCAGGGAGGGAGGAAGGAAGAAGGAAAGAAGAGATGGAGGGAAGGAGGGAGAGAGTAAGAAAAAAAGAAATGCAGAATCTCATGCCCCACCACAGACCTACTGAACCAGGGTCTGCATTTTTTTTTTAAGATTTTATTTATTTGACAGAGAAAGATCACAAGTAGACAGAGAGGCAGGCAGAGAGAGAGAGAGAGGGAAGCAGGCTCCCCGCTGAGCAGAGAGCCCGATGCGGGCCTCGATCCCAGGACCCTGAGATCATGACCTGAGCCGAAGGCAGCAGCCTAACCCACTGAGCCACCCAGGTGCCCCAGAGTCTGCATTTTAATAAGATGCCTACATTATGGTCTGAGAAGCACTCCTCTAAGTACAGAGCAGCACCCAGGCTTTTAGATGTTCTGCACCGTTCTGTGGGCCACCTCCCCCAACTGATCGCTGCAAGAAATCATGTTATGGATAATAATCATAGGAGCGGAAACGTGACATCCTCTAGGCATGTTTCCTGTGTGTCTTATTGGTCAGAACGAGGTCACGTGCCTTAGCCTCCGGTGAGGCTGGGAAGGCAAGTGTCTGGCTCCGTCTGCCTCTCTTGTGGGAGACGGGCTCTGCCCACAAGGACCCAAAGGAGGTGAAAACTTATGTCTCCACAAAAACCTGCACAAGGGTGTTTGTAGAAGTTTTATTCATAATTGTCAAAATTTGAGAGCAACCAAGACATCTTTCAGTTGATGAATGGATAAGCTGCAGGAGAACCAACTGCGGAATATTGTCCACTGCTGAAACGAAAGGAGCTTTCAAGTCATGAAAAGACACTGAAGAACTTTAAATGTATATCACTAAGCCAAAGAAGCCCTTCTGGAAAGGTTACTGTATGATAGTAACTATGTGCATGTAACATACTGTATCATTCTAATTATATCAGGTTCTGGAAAAGGTAAAAACATAGACACAACATAAAGATCCATGGCTGGGATGTCTGGGTGGCTCAGTGGGTTAAGCCTCTGCCTTCAGCTCAGGTCATGATCCCAGCATCCTGGGATCAAGTCCCTCATTGGGCTCCCTGCTTGGCGGAGAGACTCCTTCTCCCTCTGCCTCTGCGGCACTCCCTTCTCCCCCTGCTTGTGCTCTCTCTCACTCTCCTTCTCTCTCTGACAAATAAATAAATAAAATATTTTTTAAAAATCAGTGGTTGCCAGAGACAGGGTGAGAATAGGGATGAACAGGCAGAGCACAGAGGATTTTTAGTGAAAATGCTCTGTATGAAACAGCAATGGTGGATATACAATCGACCCTTGAACAATCTAGGGGTTAAGGACACTGACCCCTGCCCAGTCGTAAACCTGTGTATAGCTTTTGGCTCCACCAAGACTTAACTACTAATAGCTTATGTTAACCAGAAACCTTACTAATAAAAGAGTTGATTGACACATAATTGTATATGTTATATGTATTTTATACTGGATTTTTACAATAAAGTAAGCTAGTGGAAAAAAAATGTTATTAAATAGAAAATCGAGGGGCGCCCGGGTGGCTCAGTGGCTTAAGCCTCTGCCTTCGGCTTGGGTTGTGATCTCGGGGTCCTGGGATTGAGCCCCACATCAGACTCTCCACTTGGTGGGAAGCCTGCTTCCCCCTCTCTCTCTGCCCGCTTGTGATATCTCTCTCTCTCTCTCTGTCAAATAAATAAATAAAATCTTCTTTTAAAAAATAGAAAATCATAATGGAGGGGGCCTGGCTAGCTCAGTCAGTGGCACTTAATTCTCTCTCTTTTTTTTTTTTTTTTTTTGATAGAGGGACATTTTATTCTGCATCAATATATAACTTAAATCTAACAAATAACTAAAGACAAGCATATTTCTTTCTTTCTTTTTTTTTTTTTTTAAACATATGGCACCTACTATTCTTGACCTGAGGGTTGTAAGTTCGAGAGCCCTGTTGGGTATAGAGATCACTTAAAAATAAATTTAAAAAAAAAAGAAAATCATGGGACACCTCGGTGGCTAAGTTGGTTGGGCCACTACCTTCAGCTTGGATCATGATCCCAGGGTCCTGGAATTGAGCCCCGAGTCAGGTTCCTTGCTTAGTGGGGAGGCTGCTTCTCTCTCTACCTCTGCCTGCCACTCTGCCTGCTTGTGCTCTCTCTCTCTGTCAAATAAGTAAGTAAAATCTTTAAAAAAAAAAAAAAAAAAGAAAAGAAAAAAGCATAAGGAAGAGAAAATACATTTACAGTACCATATTGTAAAAAATTCATGTATAAGAGGACCCACACAGCTCAAACCCATGTTGTTCAAGGGTCAACTGTATGTCATTATGTTTTTGTACCAACCCATAGAAAGTACAGCAACAAGAGAGAATTCTAAGGTGAACTATAGACTTTGGGTGATTATGATGTGTCAATGTAGGTTCACTTTTTTTTTTTAAGATTTTATTTATTTATTTGACAGACAGAGATCACAAGTAGGCAGAGAGGCAGAGAGAGAGAGGAGGAAGCAGGCTCCCCGCTGAGCAGAGAGCCTGACTTGGGGCTTGATCCCAGGACCCTGGGATCATGACCCGAGCCGAAGGCAGAGGCTTTAACCCACTGAACCACCCAGGTGCCCCAGTGTAGGTTCACCTTTGATAAAAACAAAAATGTACCATTCCGGTGAGTGAAGGTGATAATGGGAGAGGCTGCGCGCAAGGGAGGCAGAGGGCATATGGGATATCTCTGCATTTTCCTTTCAATTTTGTTGTAAACCTAAAACTGCTCTAAAATATTATCTTTTTAAAAAATAGCCCTAGGATACCTGGGTGGCTCAGTCAGTTGAGCGTCTGCCTTCAGCTCGGCTGGTGATCCCAGGGTCCTGGGATCGAGTCCCGCATCGGGCTCTGCTCAGCAGGGAGCCTGCTTCTTCTTCTGCCTGCCACTCCCCCTGCTGCGTGTCTCTCTCTGTCTCTCTCTCTCTGACAAATAAACAAATAAAACATTTTTTAAAATAGAATAAAAAATAGCCCCCCAGAATACATACAATATATATAAACATACGAAAGATCTAGAAAGATATACAATAAGGTTTGACAGTGGAGTGTCTGAATTATGTAATAGGGTCTTTTTATTTTTATTCCATGTTTCTGGCTTTCTACAATGTACTTATTCTGCTTTGGTAATGAAGGTTTTTTTTAACTTTTTATTTTGAAGTAATTATAGACTCACAGGAAGCCGCAAATTCATACATGGAATATCATGTACCTTCACCTAACTTCCCCCAGCAGTGTCATCCTATATAGCTATCGTACAATATAAAAACCGGGGAATAGACTTTGGTGCAATATATTTAATTAGACCACGGATCTCATTCTGTTGTCATCATGTTTTTACCCTTATATGTGTGTGTGCGCACACACATATAATTCTAAACATTTTTATTCCATAATAAATCCTGTACTCGTGTAACCACCACAAACAAGACACCAAGGAATTCCCTTGCGGTAACTGCTTAGGATTACCCTTGTCTTCCAATCCCTACACCCAGGCAATCACTAACCTGTTTTCTACCTCTACAGTTTGTTCATTTCAAGGATGTAATATAAATGATCATACATAAGGAACCTTTTGAAATTGGCCTTTATTGGGGCGCCTGGGTGGCTCAGTGGGTTAAGCTGCTGCCTTCGGCTCAGGTCATGATCTCAGGGTCTTGGGATCGAGTCCTGCATCGGGCTCTTTGCTCAGCAGGGAGCCTGCTTCCTCCTCTCTCTCTGCCTGCCTCTCTGCCTACTTGTGATCTCTCCCTGTCAAATAAATAAATAAAATCTTTAAAAAAACAGAAAGAAATTGGCTTTTGTCAATAACCATAAGGCCCTTGAGATTGGTCTAGGCTGTTGCATGTTGTCCTAGTTCATTCTCCATAATAAAAAAGTTATTTTTAATAGTTTATTTAAGTATATATCCTATCTGAATTTTATTATATATTTTTCTTACATTTTTAAATTCCAGTATAGTTAACATACAGTGTTACATTAGATTCATGGTTACAATAGAGTGATTCGATAATTCTTTTTCTTATTTATTTATTTATTTGTTTGTTTGTCAGAGAGAGAGAAAGCACATACAGAACCAGGCCGAGTGGGAGGCAGAGCCAGAGAGAGAAGCCGCCTCCCCACTGAGCAAGAAGCCAATGCAGGACTTCATCCCAGGACCCTGGGATCGTAACCTGAACTGAAGGTAGCTGATTAACCGACTGAACCACCCAGGCACCCCAATAATTCTTTTTTTTTTTTAAGTAGGCTCCACTCCCAACATGGGGCTTGAACTCACAACCCTGCGATCAGGAGTCCACACATTCTACAGACTAAGCCATCCAGATGCCCTAAATTATTATTATTGTTGTTATTTTTAAGTAATCTCTACACTTAGTATGGGGCTTGAAACCGCAACCCCAAAATCTAGAGTTCTGTGCTCCAGTGACTGAGCGAACCCGGAGCCCCTGATTCCACAGTTCTATACCAGACCTGGTGCTCATCGTGATAAACAGACTCTTCAGTCCCCATCACCTATCTCACCCATCCCCCGCCGACCTCCCCTTTGATGACCACTTTGCTCACTATAGTTGAGCCTGTTTCTTTGTCTCTCTCTACTCATTTGTTTTGTTTCTTAAATTCCACGTATGAATGAAATCGTGTGATATCTGTCTTTCTCTGACAGATTTTGCTTAGAATTATACTCTCCAGCTTCATCTGTGTCTTTGCAAATGGCAAGATTGCATTCTTTTTTATGGCTGAATACTATCCCATTATGTATATGCTGTGTATATGTACCATACCTTCTTTACTCATTCATCTATCTGTGGGCACTTGACTGCTTCCATAATTTGGGAATTATAAAAAAAATGCTGCAGTAAAACACAGGGGAGCACGTATCCCTTTGAATTTAGTGTTTTTGTATTTGGGGGGATAAATACCCAGTAGTGTGATGACTGAATCATAGGGTACGTTCCATTTTCAACTTTTTTTTTTTTTAAGATTTTTTTTTTTTAAAGATTTTATTTATTTGACAGAGAGAGATCACAAGTAGGTAGAAAGGCAGGCAGAGAGAGAGAGGAGGAGGAAACAGGCTCCCTGCCGAGCAGAGAGCCCGATGTGGGACTCGATCCCAGGACCCTGAGATCATGACCTGAGCCGAAGGCAGCGGCTTAACCCACTGAGCCACCCAGGCGCCCCTTTTTTTTTTTTTTTTTTAAGATTTTTATTTATCTTATTTATTTGACAGAGATCACATGTAGGCAGAGAGGCAGGCAGAGAGAGGGGAGAAGCAGGCTCCCTGCTGAGCAGAGAGCCCGATGCAGGGCTCAATCCCAGGACCCTGGGATCATGACTTGAGCCGAAGGTAGAGGCTTTAACCCACTGAGCCACCCAGGCGCCCCCAGGAAACTCGACACTGTTTTCTGCAGTGGCTGCACCAGCTTGCATTCCCACGAACAGTGCAAGAGGATTCCCCTTTACTTCACCCTTGCCAACACCTGTTATTTCTCGTGTTGTTGATTTTAGCCTTTCTGACCAGTATTAAGTGGTGTCTCATCATAGTTTCAATTTGCATTTCCCTAATGGTGAATGATATTGTACATATTTCATGTGCCTGTTGGTCATTTGGATGTCTTCTTTGGAGAAATGTCTGTTCATGTCTTTCGGCCATTTTTAAATTGGATTACTTACTTTCTGGATGTTGATTGATATATATGTTTTGAACCATATATATATGTTCCATATGTGCTGTTTGATAAATATAATGATATATATATGGATATACATATGAATATACTGGTATATGTTTTGATATATATATGAATATATATGTGGATTGATATATGTTTTGAATCACATATATATGATTCCATATATAGATATAGATATAGATATCCCTATCTCTCTATATTTATATCCCTATCTCTATATATCCATATATATATGGATATCCATATGTCCATATAGGGATATATATATCCCTATCTTGAAATGTGAGGATAGAGAGTTTGGAAACCACATGTATATAAGCTTGGTCTCATCCCCCATGATATTCTAGCCTGAAAAATTAATCAGGGAGTTGGTAACTTGGCTATGAACTATTTTAGGGCAGAGACTGAGGGATCATTATCCTTCTTACCTCCTTTTTGGCTCAGCTCTATGATTTGTCCCTGAAATGATTCTAATTAAACACTTGGGGTATGGGGTATAAGTATTCACAAGAATCTTGTTCCAAAGAACAAGTCATGTAAAATTAGCCTCAGAGTGTGTGTGTGTGTGTGTGTGTGTGTGTGTGTTGTTAATAGGGTCATAATACTGGCAGGCACAGAAAATACATTTAACATTCCCTGCAGTTATTGTGGGAAAATGCTAGAAATGAGAGCAGATCATGGTCTGTGTCAGAGGCAGACCCTGTGCCTGGCAGGAGCAATCTGAGTGCAGCTTGCAAAAGGTTCTTTTGGAGTCCCTGGGTTTGAATCCCAGCTCCCTCTGTGCCAGTCCTAGCCTACTGGATGTAGAACAATTCCAGAAGGCTGATTAGAGAATACCACAAGCTTACACACAGAACATAAGCAAACCACAGGGCTGGCAAGGAACCCTGGTGCTGGAAACAGAAGGGGGCACCCATGCACTTGAAGGCGCCAGGGAAGAAGGAGCCACTACCATAGCCCGGAAGGAGGGTTAGGTGGAGGAGCTCCTGGAGAAGCACCCTGCAGGGCGAAGCCAGAGGAATGGCTAGCTCAGCCTCAATTGCCTTCCCGCTTCCAACCTGCTGCTGAAGCCCAGGCAGCACAGGGCTCAAGCCGCCCAGGCTCCAGGAGCGCTGAGCAAGGTAGACGAGGGTGAGGAGGCAAGGGAAGACATTGGCAGAGCCATTTATTCAGTTTCCTCATCTGTAAGGCTGGAATAATAATATTAGCTCCCTTGGAGATTTGAGGTAAGGAGTAAATTATCACACATCAAGTACCTCGTGTGGAGCCTGGTAGAACATGGCAACAAAAGGCAATTACAGACGACGATCCTCACGAGGACAACTTGAGTAGGGGAAATGGGGCGTAGAGAGAGGTCTGCTTGGACTTGACCGAATGGTGGGACAGAGAAACATTAGCGGCAGCCTGCCAAGTGGCACTATAATAAATACCACCACACTCCCTAGGTAGCTGCTCTGGCTGTAAAAACATCAGGTTAACCTGGGCAGAGCCAAAAGTGACATCAGATTTCCAGACTGCCCCAATGCCATTTTAACACAGGAGAGAGAGAAAAACAAACAAACAAAAAAAGCAGGGTGCCTCAGTGGCTAGGTCATTAAGTGTCTACCTTCAGCTCAGGTCATGATCCCAGGGTCCTGGGATTGAGCCCCACATCAGGCTCCCTGCTCGGCGGGAGGCCTGTTTCTCCCTCTCCCACTCCCCCTGTTTGTGTTCCCTCTCTTGCTGTGTCTGTCAAATAAATAAATAAAATCTTTTAAAAAAATAAAAATAAAAAGCTCTCACCTTCCAGGACAGCCCCCCATCCAAACCTCCCCACCTGCAGACTGTAACACTTCCCACAGGTCTGTTTTAGCAAAAGGACCATTTGTTTAAATGAGCCTGCCAAGGGAGAGGATCCAGATTTTTCCTTTTCTATTTAAAAAAGCTGCAGATATAAATAAGTCCAAGATGGTCTGTTTCTGCCATGACTAACAGATTAAAAAAAAAGAAAAGAAAAAACAATCACCTTCTAAAAAGACCTGCAATTAATGAACATTGGGACCTTGGGAGAAATTGATCAGGGGCCGGCCAATCCCATGACCCAGACTTTGAAGCCAGTTTAGAATCTATAAATGCAATTTCCCCCCAGATAATCTTGAAGGAAAAAAATCCAAGTTGATAGAGAGTATAGAAGTTACCCAGAATGTATAAAGTCCACCAAGGCGTTCTATTCAAGAGCAGATGCCATTGTCCCAAGCCAGGTGCTCCCAGGAAGGAGGTTGCCAGATTTAGCAAACAGAAACACGCAACACCCAGTTACATGTGAATTTCAGATAAACAACAAACAATTTTAACTGTGTCCCAAATATTGCAAGGGATGTACTTAGGCTAAAAAATTATTTGTGATTTATCTGAGATTCACATAGAACTGGACATCATGTGTTTTATCTGGCTCAGGAATGACAGGACGGATGCTGAAAAGGATACAGCTCAAATTACAGAGGTCTCAAGCTGGCAGCCTCCAGGCCCTCTGAGGCCCACACATTTTCTAAGTCTTCACAGTTTATAAAATTGGAATCTGTTGCTAACAGTTTAAGGCTTTCTGGCTTCCTTTAAAAATGGGAAGCTCCAACCATGCTGGGAGTAGCCACTCTACTATGATAACGTTATGGGGACAGAAGGGAATGTGGGAAAGTGAAAATCTGATCACTAACGCATTAGATTGAGGGGATCATGGGTAAATTTGTTTCTGGTTGGTTTGTTGCATGGGTCTGGGGGAGGCACCATTAGCACCACATTTCAGGCCTGGGGAACTTTCCCTTTCTCAGGCTTTGCTGCTGCAGTCAACCCCAGAAGTGCTAGCTGCACTTCTAGCACATCTGAAAAGCTCACCCATACACTAGGCCACCACCAAGCCCTTTTCCCCCTTCCCAGCCCAAAGGTGGAGGCTTTGCGCCCACCCGTTGGAGAAATGTGTGGCCCCAGCGCCCCCTGCAGACACAGGCTGGAGCTGCAAGTCCTGGATGGGACGCCAAGCTCCATCCTTCTGGACTATTGCACCACAATGAGGACTGAGGCCGGCAAAATCTAGGAGGAAAAAGGAAAAGAAGAAGATTAAAAGAAACTAAAAACTGGGGCGCCTGGGTGGCTCAGTGGGTTAAAGTCTCTGCCTTCGGCTCGGGTCATGATCCCAGGCTCCTAGGATCGGGCCCCACATAGGGCTTTCTGTTCAGCAGGGAGCCTGCTTCCTCCTCTCTCTGCCTGCTCTGCCTACTTGTGATCTCTGTCTGTCAGATAAATAAATAAAGTCTTTTTTTTTTTTAAAGATTTTATTTATTTGACAGACAGAAATCACAAGTAGGCAGAGAGGCAGGCAGAAAGAGAGGAGGAAGCACGCTCCCTGCTGAGCAGAGAGCCCATGCGGGGCTAGATCCCAGGGTCCTGGGATCATGACCTGAGCTGAAGGTAGAGGCTTTAACCCACTGAGCTACCCAGGCGCCCCAATAAATAAAATATTAGAAGAAAAAAAAGAAAGAAGCTAAAAACCCTGGGGCTAATAATACATTATATGTTAATAAAAAAATGAAAAAATTAAAAAAAAAGAAACTAAAAAATAAGCGTTTGAGAAACTCTTTTCATGTTCCAAGCAGAGTTACAAATGTTCCTTTACTCCTCAAAATATCTCCAAACAGTGGATCCCATTAATGTCCTGATTTTCCAGACAAAGTGAGGTTCAGAAATGTGAATCATTTATTTTAAAATTTAATTTTAGTTAACATACAGTGCAATACTGGCTTCTGAAGTAGAAAGAGATGTGAATCACTTGCTTAAAGACTGCATGGTTAAATAAAGGGCAGAGCTAGGATTCAAACCCAGGAAATCTAATTCCAGAGCCCATGTTTGTTGTTAATATTTTTTATATTATCATACAATAAGGTTGACTTTAGTTTTTCTTTTGGTGTACAGTTCCACAGCCTTTAATAAAGGTGTAAATTCATGTAACCATCGCCACAATAAGGACACCCCTCACTTCCTTGTGCTATTCCTTATTCTCACACCCCCTGCCCATCCTAACTCTGGCAACCGCCAGTCATCTGTTTCCTATCACGGTAGTTTTTCCTTTTCGAGAATGTCAAATAAATAGGATCACATGGTGTGTAACCATTTGAGACCGGCTTCCCTCTCTTGGCATGTGTCTTGGGATTCATCCAAATTATTGCCTGCATTGCTGGTTCATCCCTTTTTGCCTGGAACAGGGGAGGGGGGAGATGGTTATAACTTATTGAACACTTAACCCCTGCCAAGTGCTACACTAAGCATTTTGACATATCTCATTTGATCCTCACAGATTCCCAAGAGGAAGGTAATATTATACCCATTTTATAGATGGGAGATCTGGAGCTAAGAGCTGGCTGTATGCCTGGAGCCAGGACTAATCCCAGACTCAGAACCATTTATAAAATTGCTCCGTTCCCGGCCAACAAAGAGTGAGGTACAGGGGAGACAATACTGCCTCCTGCTTGAATTCTGGAAGATGATCTGTGAATCCCTTCTCTTTCTCCACAGCTTTCCAGAAATGCTTGTGATTCCATTTACGCAGCTGGTGAGGATCTGAAGCAAAAGCTCTTGCAAGACAATAGAGCACAGAAATTAGGAGCCCAGGATGAAGTTCATATCCCAGCTCTCACTTCCAAAGTGTGTGACCTCAAGTAAGTTGCTAAGCCTCCCTGAGTCTCAGTTGTCCAGTCTTTAAAATGGGATAGTAAGGGGCACCTGTGTGGCTCAGTCAGTGAAGTGTCTGCCTTCGGCTCAGGCTGTGTTCCCAGGGTTCTGCGATCAGCACCCACATTTGGCTCCCTGCTCAGCAAGGAGTCTGCTTTTCTCTTTCCCTTTGGAGGTCCTCCTGCTTGTGCTCTCCTGCTCTCCCTCTTTCTCTCTTCGTCAAATAAATAAATAAAATATTTAAAATTAATTAATTTTTAAAATTGGGACAGGAACAAGCAGGGTTGAGGTATAGATTAAAAGAGATAATAAATAACAGAATATTACACACGGTAAACACACAACAAACACATTTCTTCTTCTTCTTGCAGTTCCCCAACAGAGACCTCTTCCCATTTCAACATGACAGGAAGATTTGTTTATTCACTAGATAGGAACTGTGTCCTTACTATTTGCTAGGTCTTAGGCTAAATGCTTTGCAGACATGAGTTTATTGAACCTTACAATTCTCTGAAGTAGATATTGTTATGAACCCCAATTCACAGATAGGGAAACTGAGGCTTGTAGAGGCAAAGTTATTTGCCAGATCCCTCAGCTTGAAGGACAAAGAAGTAAAGTGACACTGAAGCATCAAATGTTTGGTAGGGTGGGGGCGCCTTCATGGCTCAGTGGGTTAAAGCCTCTGCCTTCAGCTCAGGTCATGGTCTCAGGGTCCTGAGCTTTCTGCTCAGCAGGGAGTCTGCTTCTTTCCTCTCTCTCTGTCTGCCTCTCTGCCTACTTGTGATCTCTGTCTGTCAAATAAATAAATAAAATCTTTTAAAAAATGTTTCGTGGGACTGAAGCTAAGACAGGATGCGGAGTTTGAACATTCAAGACCTATCATTGGCCCTGGAGCTCAGGGAAGCAGCAACAGCAAAAAGCCAAGAAAGGACTAGATTGGAGGCCCCCAGCTGGTGGGCATTTGGGGCCACTTCTGAACTCAGAAGTATCTCACTGACAAGGAAGTCCAGCGAAAGCATGGGAACTTTTCATTTAAACTTTTAAGAGCCAGAAATTGAGTCCTTCCTAAGTCCACTAGACAGCATATACATGACTGACTGCCATTAAGCCAAAGTTACAAAGTCAAGGGCAAAGCTGATAGGGTTCAAGTCCTGGCTCTGCTACGCTTCCCAGCTGTGTTGACTTTAGGCAAGTTGTTTGACCTCTCTGAGACTGTTGCTTCCATTGTCAAATGAGATTAATAATACAAACTACCTCACAGGGTTGTCAGAAGAATGTTTCATTACAAGTAAAGGACTGCAATTAACACATAGTAAGGGCTTGATAAGTATTAGACCTTGTTTTTATTCCTGATGATTATCTGATTATTCCTCCAAGGGCAGGTATATAAAAGAGAGAAGTAGATCATGGTAGGACCTGGAAAGCACATGACCTGCCAAAAGGGATGGATGTTACTCAGCCACAGTCATTGTTATGAGGCAGGAAAATGGTTCCACTGGGGCCAGACCTTCCAGTTCTCCACTCAAAGCCACACTGGCCTCCTTTCTGCTCTAAACACAGCATCCAGCAGGCATATCCTGCCTCAGGGCCTTTACACTGGTCTGGAATTTCACTGATACACCATTCACTCCCTAATCTATTTCAGCTCTGTACTCAACTATTCACCTATGCATTTCCAATTCTATTCCTTTTTCCTACTGTTTTGAGTTTTCCACATTGTATTTATCATTTTTTAAAAAGACTTATATATTTATTTGACAGACAGAGATCACAAGTAAGCAGAGAGGCAGGCAGAGAGAGAGGAGGAAACAGGCTCCCCGCCCAGCAGAGAGCCTGATGCGGGGCTCGATCCCAGGACCCTGGGATCATGACCTGAGCTGAAGGCAGAGGCTTTAACCCACTGCGCCACCCAGACGCCCCTGTATTTATCATTTAATAACATACTATTATTGTTTTATACTATTATAATATAATTATACTATACTATAATAGTATTATTATACTATTATTGTTTCATACTATTATTGTTCTTCCTTTCACTGGCAAGTTAATCTTCTACACTGGCAGTATTTTTTCTCCACTATTGTATTCTCAGCACCTAGAATGGAGTCTGGCACATGGGTTGTATCTTCATGCTACCAGTTCATGAGTAATAGTTCAAGGAATCATTTGGTCATTTTTGCTTTATTGAGCACCTACTGTATGCAAGGAATAGCTCTGGAAACTCCAGAGGGTGCAGAGAACAGAAAATACTCCTTGTCCTAGCAGAAGGGAGTAAGTTGGGAAGGGAAAAGAAGGGACTTTGGAGTCAAACAGGTCAGAGTTTGTGACCTAATTGTCTCACACAGAACTGGGGAAACCATACCTCTCTGAACCTCACTCCCTCATCTGTGCAGTTGGGATAAGAATCATGTTCTCTCCTCACTGGGCTGTGTGATGAGTAACAAAGTTTGCATGTCAAGTGTCTTAACACAGCCCAGCCACAAGGCAAGTGTGTGATTCATTCTTTCATTTAGCAAATAGTGAGTGGCCTCCCACATACCAGGCACTGTGCCACTTGTGGAGGGGCCACAGACAAAGAAGGGGAAGTTGCTATATACATGGAGTCCGGGTTTAATGGGGGTGGAGGGTTGAGGGGGGGCACCAACGATAAACAAATATACTATATAAATATACCTACAGTGTGTGCGTATGTGTCACTTAAGCAGTGATAAATACTTTGAAAAAAAAATACAAGGTGAGGGAACAGAAGGAGAAGGGAATATTATTTTAGATAGGTCCCCTGGAAAGGTGACATTTGAATAAACACACCTGACTGAGCCGGGGGAGGGAACCATGCAAAGATCTGAAGAGTCTAGGATTGATTGGTTGATCCGAGGGGAAGTAG
Source organism: Mustela lutreola (assembly GCF_030435805.1). NCBI lineage: Eukaryota > Metazoa > Chordata > Mammalia > Carnivora > Mustelidae > Mustela > Mustela lutreola. Next base: position 11,652,161 of record NC_081298.1, read on the forward strand.
CAAGTGCAAAGATTCTGATGTGGGAGTGATTGTCAAGTGATGGAGGAAGAGTTTGGTGGCTGAAAGTGATGGAAAGAGAAAGGGATAGGTCAGAGATTAAGACAGAGGAAATAGGGAAGGCCAGACTCTGGTTTTTACTCCGAGTGAGGTGGGGACGTGCTGGAGGGTTTTGAGGATGGTGGCATGATCTTTGTTTTCCAGCACCACTCTAGCTGCATAATAGATCATAGAGGGGGGGTGGTAGTAGCAAGACCAGTAATGAGAGCTTGGAGGATAGTTTGGATGAGCAAAGTGGTAGCAACGTTGGAACAAATTTCAGGTTTTGAAGGCAGAACCAATGGGAGTGGATTGTTCCACACATGCAACAAGAGCCAAATGTGAATTCCCCAAATGTTCTACGTGAGCAACTAGCCCGAAGGTGTCAATACCAAAAGAAACGGCTGTGGGAGAGGCAGCTTTGATGGGGGAAGGGGAGATCAGTTTTCCAAGTTGTTTTTTTTTTTTTTAGATTGAGAGCATGAGCAGGGAGGAGGCTCAAACAGGACCTTGAGATCATGACCTGAGCCCAGATGCTTAACCAACTGAGCCAGCAAAGCACCCCTCGTTTTTGAAGTTTCAATTGAATGCATGAAGGGGAACACAAACCTAGAAATGTAGGCTGGGCCCCCAGTTTTGAATGCCCTGACAGCTTCAGGAAGGTCAGTGGGCTGGTGCAAGTTGGTATTTATGTCAAGACCATTATAGTGGAGCTCTGGATTTATTGCTGGATCAATTACCCCCAAAACTAGTGACATTAAAAAACATTTTATCTTTTCTGTAGGTCACTAATCCAGGCACAGCTTGAATGGGTCTGGTTTCAGGGTCTCTTGAATGTATGAAAACGCCAGTGGGGAAGGAGCTGCATTCCTTAGCAGGGCTTGGTTCCATGCACATGGTTGCCTCGACCCCACCTTGTTACATGGACATTTCCCATGGACAGCTTGCTTCATCAAAGCCAGCCAAGGAATAAAACAGATATGAATCGAACTAGCAACAGAACAAATTTTGAAGTCAATTCTCCAGGGACTTACCCTTTCATGTTTTCTGTTCATTTTAAGCAGTAAGTCCAACACACTCAAAGGGAAGGAGATCACATGTGGAGTCAATAGCAGGCTCTAGCTTAGAAGGCACAATATAAATGGCCCAGTGTGAAATTCCATCTTTCCTGAGTGAGACAATCTTATATTAAAATTGAGGCAGGGGAGAATGGTAAGAGTTAGATGAAACTAGATTGGCCATGTATCTTAGACCAATCTAGAATTTTCCATGGCTAAACAGTATAAACATGTAAATCAAATATAGCCCTAATCACATATACTGATCTCATGATCACTGGACCCGTGCTTTAGTGTACTTAACTGTTTAGAAATGCCTGCAGAATGTACAAGTGTGTGATCAGTCCTCCATTTTCTCTCTGCCCCTGGAGTTTGACCCCTGTAGACATGATGGTTACTGATTCTCCATGGTTCATGTTTACCTCCATTAATCAAACACAAGAGCATTTTTGTTTTAAGAATTTTATTTTCTCTCTCCAGATAGGAATGATACAAACTAAAAATGTTTACCAAGTTTAACCATAATCCTGGATTCTTCAAAATGGGCACAGGCCTCTAGACAGTCCTCAGGTTACATAAAACCTTTTTGAGACAGATTCAACCAGAACTATCACTCTTTCTCAGGAAAGCACAGGATCAATCTTTTCCAAGACTTGGGACCAGCTCCATAGTTGAGAAATTCCTTAAAAAAAAAAAAAATACAATCAGTATTTAATTCTGATGTAAAAAGCTACTTGTTTGGGATATGGGTGCCCTCTAGGACCCAGTAGTACCAATATATCCTACTCGTCTTAAAATTTCCCCTCCTGTTTTACACACCACTTGAGAAGTGGGTTCCCAGGTTACTCCCCAGCAGGCAAACTCAGTACGTCTAATGGGGGAACATTTAATCACCTTTTTTAAAAAAGATTTATTTGACAGAGCGATCACAAGTAGGCAGAGAGAGAGGAGGAAGGAGGCTCCCTGCTGAATAGAGGACCCAGGACCCTGTGATCATGACCCCAAAGGCAGAGGCTTTAACCCACTGAGCCACCCAGGCACCCACATTTAATCACCTTTAAAGAGGGCTGATACTTAGATAATGCCATTTGCAAACCTCACCTGCCGCAGGTCAGAATGAACCAAGCTCATCAGGCTGCATCTACGTATGGTCCTGTGGCTCACAGGGTTCCTAACCTGTAGAAAGTTAGCAGGTAAAACAAGGTAAGGAACCGGATTCCTGGTGGGGAGAAAACCAACCAAGCCCAAACACCACTTAAACACTTGAAACACACAAACGGCAGAAGTTAGTGGTGCGCAGAAAACAGACGTCATCTCTGGGGCCAATGCATCAGACAAAACACTGGCTAAAGGTTCAGTTAGATCAACATGGTCGATCTGATGGGGAAAAAAGTTAGGTCATCAATTGCAATGGCCAAATTTGAGTTAGAGCAGAACACAAAGGGCACAGACAGTCCCGTATTTAAAATAGGCTACTGCCTGGCTGGTTCCGAAGAGCATGTGATTCTTGGTCTTGGAGACAGGAATTAAAGCTTCACGCTGGCTGTAGAGATTACTTAAATAAACTTCAAAATAGGAGTTGTTATCTCTATTTTCCAGATCCCGTGTATTCAGCCACATGGACATCACTCACCAACATCTCATTCCTGGTCTACTCGAAGTCTGCTTTCAGCCAACAGTAACTCTAAGATGAAAAAACAAACATGAGTTCCCATCAGCTAGATGCTCAAGGGAAGTGAGGGACAAAGGAGCTGCTCAAGTTGGCATATCAGACAGAAACTGGCTTAGGAAAGTTAGATCAACATGGTCGATCTGTCGGGGAAAAAAGTTCAGTCATCATATATGCCAGTAGGAAAAGCTCCTGTTCACAGGTGTTACTGTCCTGCCCTTAAGGTGCCATTCCTGGACTCAAGCAAATTAAAATGGTACACAGCTGAGAATTGGTGGTTGGGTCAACCAAAACCACAAAATTTAGCTTTCCCTTAGGAAAAAAAAAAAATCCTCACGTGGGGTGCCTGGATGACTTGGTCAGTAGAGCACGTGACTCTTGATCTTTAGGTTGGGAGTTTGAGCCCCAGATATGGTTTAAAGTACTTAAAAAAAATTTTTTTAATTAAAATATTCTCTTTTGTAGAGGCCACTTTTAAGCAGTAGGATCGAGCAAAGGAAACCGGAATGAAGTTACCTGGGCCCATAGCAACCACCTGGTTGAAGGCAAACAAGACCTTTAAGGTGACCCAGCTCAAAATATCTGTAGGCCCTAGATGACGGATGGGCTACTTAAAACTGAGCACAGGTACCAAAGAAAGAAAATTCCATTCGTTCCCCTCCCTTCCCGCCTTCCCCCTTCATTACAGCCCCCAGCTATGGCCTGGCAGTTTAGCCAAGGAACATCTCTTGTTCTGCCTCTAGTAAATTCTTTCATCCACCTGCCCGCGCCGCCAGCCTCTGCTTGGAAACGTCAAGTATGCTCAAGAAAACGGTTTTACTAAAAAAAAAAAAAAAAAAAAAAAAAAGACCTCACATAGGAAGAAACGGGATCCAAAAATGTGCTTTCGGGGGCACTCAAGAGACATTTAAAGAATTAATTATCTATTCACTTTAAAGAGATTTTCCCACCCTGGGGAATTCGTTTTCCTAAATCTGTTTTCACCGAAGTCTAAAAGATACGTTAGAACCGTGATAAAATGAAGCGTCCTGCGCACCTTACTTACAAGTAAAATTAGCTACGGCTGAATCTGCATTTTTTCCCTCCAGTTTGCCCAGCACACGAAGAAGCTCCCAGACCACGCGTTTCCTACGACAGGCCAGGATCCAAATGCTTACGCCAGAGATCAGGAGACAAAAGGCTGTAGAGCTCTACGGGGGGCTCTCTTGAAGACCCAGCAGCGACCCCCTCCTCTGGGATCCATTCTGTACCCTCGGATGGCGCCGACCTGCGAACCAACAAAGAAAGGGTATCCATCGCCATCTTCTCACGGTTGGGATCGGAACATGGCGGGGCCTCCTGAGGCCGGTGTGATCAGAACTAACTGGCAAATGTTCAAAGACATCAGCACTGTCGATCTGATGGGGAAAAAAGCGAAATCATCATTTACATCGGCCAAGGACCAGGTCCGCACGGAGGCGCGGATTTTTCCAATTTTAATTGGTTTCCCCGACGCCTATTTAGGGTCAGAGCAGAGGGAGTCAGAGGGAAAAGGAGGAACAGAGATCTTGAAAGGAGAACACAGTATCTCCACTCACCACAGCTGACGAGCCGAAGGAGCCGAAGACGCAAAAGAAAGAGAGAAGGCTCCGACTTCTCTTATATAACCAGGGGAAGCTCTCGCGCCTGCGCACTGCACTCGAGGCGCTTCCCCTTCCGTCCCACCGCACGCGGGGCCCTCTGGGAAATGTAGTTTCCGAGCCGCCCGGCCCCAGGCGATCTAATGGTTGTCAAGGCCTCTCTAGCCCCTCCCCCTTCGCCGTACACTCGGGGCCACCGGGGCTCGTCGGCCTCGCCGCCATGTCGCGCTTCGCACGCACTAAGTCGCCTGCCGGGTTCCCCCTCCTCCGGGGCGGGCTGAGGCCTGCGACGGCCTTGGGCACTGTTAACCCTCCCCCCACAATCCCCTCCCCTCAGCCGCGTCCGCCCGAGCCCGCCGGTCCCGCCGCCCGGGGGAGCTAGGTGACGCCAGCCGGCCCGTCAGTCGCGCGGGCAGTGCCACAGGGCCCGGCCCCCTCGCTCGCAGCCCCGAGGTCCCCTCCTCCTCCCCCACCTCCGTCCTTCTCCGCCTCCCGGCCGCCCGCCCGGCCCCTCGCCCCGCCCAGTGTCTGCGGGGAAAGGAAACCGAAAGTGCGCTGCGCCGGGTGGGGCCGCGGACCTTCCTGGGCCCGAACCCGAGCCTCATTCGCAGCGGCGGAGGCGGCTGCGAGAAGACGTGCCGGAGCCGAGTGAGTGACCCCCGACCCTCGCCCCGGCCCCGCACCTGCTTCTGCCAGCCGCGACCCCCGGCGCCTGCGCGGCCCACCACTGCCTCTGCCGCCGCTTCTCCCCGGCGCCCTCTTCAGTCCCCCGCGCCCCATACCCGCCTCAGCATCCCCGCCGCCTCAGTACCCCGCCACCCCCTCGGTGCCCAGTCTCCCCATCATCCACCCCAGAGTCCCGGGTGCCCCCCTCACAGCCGCGTTATCCTCTTGGCGGACCCCCCCCCCCCATCGCCACCTCTGCCTCCGACCCCTCAGTTAGTTCTGTCCTCTACCCCCATCTCTGCCCTCACTTTTCTGCCCCAGCCGCCCCCTTCATCTTCCTCGGTCTTTACCTGCCATCGCCTCCTTCACCCCCAGCTTTAACCCTCAGCACCTGCGTTCCCCATCCCTACTTTCAGGACCCCCACTAGCTGAGCTCAGCCCGACCCTCTTCTTCTGGAGGCCCCCCTCTCTCCTCTGCCATTCCCGGCCCAGCCTTGCCATCGCACCTTTTTCGTGCCACCGCACGACCCTGACTCCTTCTCGACCCCCTAATACGTCCATCAGGACCCCCTGGGCTCCTGAGTGCCCGTGATTCCTCCATCCTTCTTTCTAGTACCTTCTTGGGACCCTGCAGAAACACACCCCCCCCATACGGACCCCTGGCCTGTCATCGCAGTCTCTTCCACACACACACACACCCCCTTGGCAATTACCATTCTGCTCTGATTTGACCCGTCTACCAGCTTGACCATCACTGATTTTCTTCTTCCTGCCCTTTTAGGCTTTGACTCCCAAAGAAACCCACTTTAGTCTGCTTTATTTCATGGCATTTCCTGTTCTCTTTGCTCCTCCCTTTGCTTTCTTTTTTTTTTTTTTTTTTTCCCCTTTCTTTTACCCCAGAAAATTTCTGAGTTTCTGTTTCAGTGTTTTTCAGCAAGAGAAAGAAGGCATTTTCTTCTCAGAATTTTTTTTTTTTAATTAAGGGCGGCGGTGGGGGGGTGGTGCGGGAGAAGAACCGAAATACTGAATCTGCGCTTGAGAGCTAGCTAGGTTTGATGTGATGGGGCAAGAGATTCACCCACAATATTCCCAGCAGGAAGGAAACGGACTCCTTTTCTGATGGGGATAAAAGCTATTCCTCATATATTGCCAAATCTATTCAGAGTTTCCAACTATGAATATTTTAAAACTCAGTGAGAGGGACAGTCTCAAAAATCCCTTTGCTGAGGACTCTGAGTCACCCACTCTTTCCCTAGCCCCAGCTCATGTGATGTGTGTGAGTTGCACTGAGAAGTTCCCTTAAAGGGGCTTCCTCGTCCTCTTAGAGGATCACTGTCAAAAACCTTTAAGGTAGAAGAGAGAGGAGAGGGAAAGAACTAAAGATTTCTCGCTGGTCTGGGGGAAACAGCGTCCTGTAGAGGCTAAGCCTCTGGTTATTGAAACATGTGATTTCCTTCTCTTGATTCAGTAGAATAGAGGGCTTAATCAGTTTGGCTGCATTCCAAAGAATAGGATAAGGGATAATGGCTCACTAATTATTTACAAACTATAGAATGCGGTAAGCTACAAAGTACTGTGTAATATAAATGCTGGGTGGGGTGGTGAATACATGGTTTTTGGATTAACAAAAGCATACTACTTTCTGTCCTGGAAACAATATTTGTCTGCTTTATGGGAGAGGAAAATGAAACCTAGCAACTGGTTAAGTACTTGGCTAAAGGCATAAACCAAACAGTAGTTTTAAATGGGAATTGGTGAACTCCTGCCCCCAGTGAAGTGCAGAGATAAAGGGAAAGGGGAATTTGAAATCATGTAAATTGTGAATTTAACATTTTATATCATATTTGGGCATTCACAGAGTTGAACACTCACACCCATGATTAAATCCGTTTTTAACTCTTAGTTAATAGATCATTAAGATGTAGAGGCAGAAGGACTGGCTTGATGCTATTTGGGTTTTGTTCTGCCAGATACTGTATTTCAAGGGCTCTGATCTCTCTCAATCTGTGCAGATTTCCAGATAACTGAAAGTAACGGGAACGTGAAGGAATTCATGTAATTCAGGCATGGAGGACAGAAGACCTTGCTTGGAGGCCAGGCCAAGGAATCCCAGGAATCCCTATACTAATCACAGAGGTGAGCAAGATTTTCTACCTAATGGGAAGGAAATTGAGTTCTGTATGAATGAGTAGGCGCACCTGAGACTGACAGCATCTCTCCAGTAAAGAATGGCTTATTCCTTAGCCATAGCATGAATGATTCAAAAAAATAAATAGCCTTCTCCTTTCCCTAAGAGAGCTGATGAATGGGTACAGTTCACTTTAACAAAGGTAGTGTAAGGTGTTTGAATTGGAAATATTGCTGATTTAGAGCAATGCCACCCAATAGAAAAGAAACATAATCAAGCCAAAAATGTAATTTTTAATTTTCTAGTAGCATCATTAAAAAAAGCAAAAAGAAACAGATGAAATACGTTTTTGAAATTTAACACTAATTTAATAAAATTTAATACCTATTTAAATGAGTATATCCAAATAACGTCATTTTATTGTAATAATTGAATACATGTATTTTATTATCATAGAACTTTATTAATTTCAGATTTTTACCTATTCCCCCAAATACTTAAATAGTATCATCTTAAGGTGGTATCAGTATAAAGAGATTTTTACCCTATTTTTGGTATCAAGTCTTCAAAGTTACATATGTTGTTTTACACATCTTTTTTTTTTTTTAAGAGTTTGTTTATTTGGCAGAGAGATCACAAGTAGGCAGAGCAGCAGGCAGAGAAAGAGAGGGAAGCAGGCTCCTTGCTGAGCAGAGAGCCCGATTCGATTCGGGGCTTAATCCCAGGACCCTGAGATCATGACCTGAGCCGAAAGCAGAGGCTTAAGCCACTGAGCCACCCAGGTGCTACATGTTGCTTTACACATTTTAATCAGACCAGCCACATGTAAGATTCTTAACATCCATATGTGTTAGTGGATATGTATGTGATAGCATGTGTCTAGAACCCTAGTCACCAAAGCAGTTAGTTCTGAAAGCATCACTACTGCTATGATGATTGTTCCCTTAGAACTTTCTAAAACAAAACCAAATGGATTCTTGCTTTTCCCTAAATTTGCAGTATGTCACCTGAGTTTAGGTGTGAAACAAATGAGAAAGAACTGTTGAATTTTATTTTATTAGCTGCATGAATTGAACAAATGAGAAACAGCACAATTTTCATTCTTTAAAACATCAAGTCTTTCAGATCAAAATATTAGAAGGAGGACTTTCTTCTGATACTTTGACTTTGAAAAGTAAGTAAGAAAGTAACACTTACAGAATTTAGGTTTCAGTAATACAGTATTTATATTTTATCAAATGTTCCTTTGTGTTGTCACAATAAACTTTTCTCTAGAAAGTGCAAAACAAAAAGTGTACAAAAATGGATTTAGCATCTGATGTCATGAGATGGTATGATCATCTTGACTGTGATGTGCATTCATAACATTTTTATCTTCATATCATTGTATACAATCTTATTTTGTTTTTAAAATCTCCAAGTATGGGGCGCCTGGGTGGCTCAGTCGTTAAGCGTCTGCCTCTAGCTCAGGTCATGACCTCAAGGTCCTGGGAAACGAGCCCCACATCGGGCTCCCTGATCAGCAGGAAGCTTGGTTCTCCCTTTCCCACTCCCCCTGCTTGTGTTCCCTCTCTAGATGTCTCTTTCTGTCAACTGAATAAATAAAATATTTTCTAAAAAATAAATAAAAATTAAAATTTCCAAGTAATTCTCTTAAGTTGGGTCAGCTCCATCAATTTTATAGGAAAGGGAAGCGAAAAAAACCTGGGCTTGGGTACGTTGGCCAAGTTACTTAAGAAATAAGTGGCAGATTAAGGAAAACAAGTTCAGCTTCATCCACAGGGTGTGGTTAACTTTCATGTGTGGATTGGGTGTATCTCCTCCCTCCCCCAACAACTTCTTGTCTGGGATTCGTAGTAGATAATGCTATGTGGATGAACTTGTGCTTCAAAAGGGAGGAAAAACTTAAGTTTCATTTTTGAGTTTCCTAAAACAGAAGTTCAGTTTCGTTTTTCAGTTTCCTTTCCAACATAACTCAAAACATTTTGCTAAAGGAAGCCCCATCATCCACTTTGCTGTCTGATGCTGGACAAATTTCAAGAAGCATTTCTCTTGTCCTTTTATCCCACTTGATGCCTCTGTCGCCTGTGACATAATTGTTCAGTGGTATAACCAGTGACTCTAGAAGTTAGGAGGGTATTCCCAATAGAAAATATAGCATTCCCTATAAATGCTAGTAATAACATTAATGAGAACTTTTTGTGTGTTAGGTACTCTACTAAGCATCTTATAAATATTTAATCTTTATACCCACATAGATACTTAGGCTTAGAAAAATTATGCCACTTGGCCAAGGTTATATAGTGAGGAAGTATCGAGGACAAGATTTGGACCAGATCTGTTTGGCTTTGGAACGCAGGCTTTGGCAGTCATTTGGTATTGCAAAAAACTAGAAGCAATGAGCTAATCTTTTTGACCCTCTAAAATAATCATAGCTTGTGAGGACTAGATGAGATACTGCAAGTATTTGTTCTTTAGCATGTATTAGGCTACATGTTTGTAAGTTTTATTTATTTAAATAATCTCTACGTCCAGCATGAGGCTTGAACTCAGGACCCCAAGATCAAGAGTTGTATGCTTTTCCAACTAAGCCAGCCAGGTGCCCCAACCAATGTTTATTCTTTTTCCCTTTTGCACCTTTTGAAAAAACAATGTTTTCATGATATATATAGCAACCATAGTAAGCTATTTTACACTTATTACATGACTTCATAGGAAACTTTCTCTGCAAAGAAAATCTAAGTTCCTTAGTTATTTTCGAAAATGAGAGTCTTCCATTATTGTCCTATTAGATTTCCTTGCACCTTCATTTTTGTGCTTACCCAATATTCTCATTGTCTTTAGGGCCTGTGGATGGAGAATTACCACCAAGAGCTAGAAATCAGGCTAATAACCCACCAGCCAATGCTCTCAGAGGAGGAGCCAACCAGCTGGGAAGGCAGCCTAGGGCCACCAACCATGCTGTTCCTGTACGGCAAAGAGAAGAAAGGTTTGGGGCTATGGGCAGGAACCCACACCAGGGAAGGAGAAACCATGAGGGGCACACCAGTGATGAACCTCGAGGCCAAAGACGTGGTCAGGAAAATGATGCTAGGCGGAGAAATGGCAACCAGGAGGGAAGGAATCACAGACCACCATGGTCTGACGAAAACTTCCAACAGTGGCGGACCCCCCACCAAAAGCCTTCAGAACAGCCACAGCAGGTGAAGAAGCTCGGCTACAAGTTCCTAGAAAATCTTCTGCAGAAAGACCCTTCTGAAGTGGTCATCACTCTTGCCACAAGTGTAGGGCTGAAAGAGCTCCTGTCTCATTCTGTTATGAAATCCAATTTCCTTGAGCTCATCTGCCAGGTTCTTCGGAAGGCTTGCAGTTCTAAAATGGACCGCCAGAGCGTTCTCCATGTCCTGGGCATATTGAAGAACTCCAAATTCCTCAAAGTCTGCCTGCCAAATTATGTGGTAGGGATGATCACGGAACCCATCCCTGATATTCGAAACCAGTATCCAGAACACATAAGCAACATCATCTCCCTCCTCCAGGATCTTGTAAGTGTCTTCCCTGCCAGCTCTGTGCAGGAAACGTCCATGCTCATTTCCCTCCTGCCAGCTTCTCTGAATGCTTTGAGAGCCTCTGGGGTTGACATAGAAGAGGAGACAGAGAAGAACCTGGAAAAGGTGCAGACCATCATTGAACATCTGCAGGAAAAGAGGCGAGAGGGCACTTTACGAGTGGACACCTACACGTTGGTGCAGCCTGAGGCAGAAGACCATGTTGAGAGCTACAGGACCATGCCCATTTACCCTACTTACAATGAAGTGCACTTGGATGAGAGGCCATTCCTGCGTCCCAACATCATTACTGGAAAGTACGACAGTACTGCTATCTATCTGGATACCCACTTCCGACTCTTAAGAGAAGATTTTGTTAGACCCCTACGAGAAGGCATTTTGGAACTTCTCCAAAGCTTTGAAGACCAAGGCCTGAGGAAGAGAAAGTTTGATGACATCCGAATCTACTTTGATACCAGGATTATCACCCCCGTGTGCTCATCGTCAGGCATTGTCTATAAGGTGCAGTTTGACACAAAACCGCTCAAGTTTGTCCGCTGGCAGAATTCCAAGCGATTGCTCTATGGATCTTTGGTGTGCATGTCCAAGGACAACTTTGAAACATTTCTTTTTGCCACTGTGTCTAACCGGGAGCAGGAAGATCTCTGCCGAGGAATTGTCCAGCTGTCCTTCAATGAGCAGAGCCAACAGTTGCTAGCAGAGGTCCAGCCCTCGGACTCTTTCCTCATGGTGGAGACAACTGCGTACTTTGAGGCCTATAGGCATGTCCTGGAAGGACTCCAGGAGGTCCAGGAGGAAGACGTTCCCTTCCAGAGGAACATTGTGGAGTGTGACTCTTATGTGAAGGAGCCACGGTACTTGCTAATGGGGGGCAGATATGATTTCACTCCCCTAATAAAGAACCCCTCGGCCACTGGAGAATCTCTGAGGAACGCTGAGGGCTTGAGACATCACCGAGTGAACGTCTTAGACCTCAGTCAGTGGCCCTCAAAAGAAGCCTTGAAGCTGGATGACTCCCAAATGGAAGCCTTGCAATTTGCTCTCACGAGGGAACTGGCTATCATTCAAGGACCTCCGGGAACAGGTAGGAGTTTTTCAGAGCATATGACATCTGCCCTATGAGATAGGCAAGAAAAGCTTGACTGTAGGTTTCTAGAGTATCTTGATTAGAGACATTCTCCTAAAATGGACATTAGACTTACCTATGAAGTTCATGGCGACCTTCCAGTGGGCATCCATTAGTATGCATAGTAATCAATATCACAAGGTTAGAGAAGACACCATGGGGTCAGACTTAGGAAGATGCATGACCTTTGCTTCATCAAAGGCTATATTAATTTTTATTTGATATTTTTTAATTTTTAATAAAGCGTATTTATTTTAGAGAGAGAGAACAAGCAGTGGGAGAAGCAGAGGGAGAGGGACAAGCAGACTCCACCCCAAGCACAGAGCCCAACTCAGGGCTCAGTCCCACAACCCTGAGATCAGAACTCAAGCCAGAACCGAGTCAGATGCCCAATTTACTGAGCCATCAAGGTGCCCCTGAGTTTATGTTACATTTTTTTTTTTTTTTAAGATTTTATTTATTTATTTGACAGAGAAAGAGAGCACAAGCCGGGAGAATAGCAGGGGGAGAGGGAGAAGCAGGCTCCCCACTGAGCAGGGAGCCTGATGTAGGCCTCAGTCCCAGAACACTGGGATCATGACCTGAGCCTTACAAAAGCAGATACTTAACTGACTGAGCCACCCAGGCATCCCAAGAACTGTGGTGATTTTTGCTCACTATTTATTTCGTGCACCTATCCCAGTGCCTGATGCATATTAGGTAGTCAGTACTTAACTATTTGAAGGAAAAACGGAAGGAAGAAATTATTTATCCTGCTCTACTGAAGTCTTTGGTTATCTTATATTGCATCCTCACTTACTCTGAGTTTTTTGAAGACAGTAGCTACCTTCTCAGCCTGACAGGGAATAAGAATTTATCTGTTTATAGACTTAATTATATTGGCCATTTACTAATGAGTCCATAACTCTAACTTCAATGTTGATTTCTGTGAGTTTTCTCCTCCTATCACAAAGGCAAGTCTATTGTGATATATAGAAAGCATTTCTAAATAATTTGTTGCATGAGGGTACTGGCTAAAAAAATACCTTACAGTTGTGAAAAAATATCTTAGAGCTGTGAAAAAAGAGAGAGGGGAGGGGGATTCTTTTTATGTGCTGATAGAGAACCGTCTCCAAGGTACATTAAGTGAAAAAAGCCAGATGTGAAGTTGTGAAAATAGTCTGCAACTGTTTCCATTTAAAAAAAAAAAAAGGGAAGGCTAGAGAAAGACTATATTCTTATTTGTTTGCATTTCCATAGAATGACTAATTCTAGAAAGTGACACGAGAAACTGGTAATATTGGCTGCTTCCAAGGGGTGGCTGGGGGCAGAAGAGTGTGGGAGCCTTTTGTAATACACCCATTTGTGCTCCTTGGATCTTAAACCATCTCACTGTAGGACTTCAAATTTTTTAAAATAATGATTTACTGTAAATAACTGTTCCTTCTAGGAAGTCTTTTAATTTTTTTTTTTAACTCTCCTTTTTCCTTGTTTTTTTAGGCAAAACCTACGTGGGCCTAAAAATTGTTCAGGCGCTTCTAACCAATGAGCCTGTCTGGCAAATTAGTGTCCAGAAATTCCCCATCTTAGTTGTGTGTTATACTAATCATGCTTTGGACCAGTTTCTGGAAGGTAAGTCTAGGCAAAATTGTCCTCTATCAAGATATTTATAATTGAACCGTTGGCAACTTCAGTAGCTTTTTTTTTTTTTTCTTAAAGATTTTATTTATTTATTTGACAGAGAGAAATCACAAGTAGGCAGAGAGGCAGGCAGAGAGAGAGAGACAGGAGGAAGCAGGCTCCCTGCCGAGCAGAGAGCTCGATGTGGGACTCGATCCCAGGACCCCGAGATCATGACCTGAGCCAAAGGCAGCGGCTTAACCACTGAGCCACCCAGGCGCCCCGAGTAGCTTTTTTTTTTTTTTTTTTTTAAAGATTTTTTTTTTTTTTTAATTTATTTGACAGAGAGACATCACAAGTAGGCAGAGAAGCAGGCAGAGAGAGAGAGGAGGAAGCAGGCTCCCTGCTGAGCAGAGAGCCCGATGTGGGACTCGATCCCAGGACCCTGAGATCATGACCTGAGCCGAAGGCAGTGGCTTAACCCACTGAGCCACCCAGGTGCCCCCCGAGTAGCTTTTTATTGTCTTTGAAATAAGTCGTTAGTCTTTCCATGACCTGCAGTGCTGTGTGTGGTCTGCTGTAGACTAACTCTGAACATTATCTCCTACCTCTTCCCTTGTTCTCCCTAAGTCTGGCAGCACCGATCGTCTTCAATTCCTCCCGCTTCTCCCTTGGACCAGGCTGCTCCCCCCTCACTTCTTCTCTTTTCCTCTCTCGCCATAGTGACCTCATCTAGCTTGGTTGGCTCCAACTCATTCTTCAGGTGTCACCTTAAATATCTCTCTAGGTAGACTTTCCCAGTGGCCCCTAGACAAGGTTAAGTCTCCTTTTGTATTTTTTCTTCAGAAACTTACTATGTATGTAACAATTTATTGTATATGTTTTTACCCTGGGCTTTAAACACCGAGATTGTTCCTGTTTCTTGATATATTCACAGATTCTGGCACATACTCGGTACTCAAAAAAATACTAATTGCATTAATGAATAAGTACATGTTTTTCATTTTGCTTATAATATTTTCCAACCTATATCTTCCTTTAACCTAGAGTAAATCTTCTTTATTCTTGGGATCTGTTTAAATATTAGATCCTCAAGAATTAGATCACTGCCCCACCTGAACTAGGTAAGGTACTCTGTTAGATACTTATAGCATCGTGGGCTTATAGTCTTTACTGTACTTACTGCTATTATGATAAACTGTGTAATGTGTAATCTTCTCTGCCAGACTGTGAGACATGAGAACAAATTAAGAACTGAGTCTGTGTTTTTACCTGCTGTATCTTGAGAACCTAGCACATGCCTGGCACATGGTGACCGATCAGCGACAGCCTGTAGAGTGAATAATAGAGAATATTTGCTAAGTGCTTACCTTGTGCCAGGACCTGTGCGGGAGCTATACAGCTGCGCTCTCATTTGTCCAGACCATACCCTGTAAGGAAAGTATTTCTTGTCTTCAAGTCACAGATGAAGGACTGGAGCTCAAGAAACTTGCCCTAGTTTATATAGCCACGGTGGTGAAATCAAACTTTGGGTCCCCAGTTGTGTGATTCTAAACCCTGTGTTCTTAAGCACCACCTACTGCTCTGCAGGTCATTTCATCTCTGGGGTAGAGTCCTGTAGGCTCCAGTTTGTTCCCTAAGGGAGCAGCTGCGACAACATCCCAAACACACAGAGGTCTCTCCTGAGAGAATCCAGCATAGCTTGTCTCACCTCTGCTGTGTTCTGCCTTGCCCCACAGGCATCTACAAGTGTCAGAAGACCAGCATCGTACGGGTAGGTGGAAGGAGCAACAGTGAAATCCTGAAGCAGTTCACGCTGAGGGAGCTGAGGAATAAGCGGGAGTTCCGCCGTAGCCTCCCCATGCACCTCCGGAGGGCCTACATGAGTGTGAGTTCTGGCTTGGGCTATCTGAAATAGTTCAAGGTGGAAATGTGCTTGAGAGCAGTGTCTGCCCGGGTACGCAGTCCAGAGATGATAGGCAGGCACTCCGCAGAGCGGTGAAGGGCAAAGGTTCCTTCCAACAGTCCGCCCTGCTGGGCCTGTGGTGTCACCTTTGCCCTCATAGTCAAGGGGGGAAAAGGACAGAAACCCCCCCTAACCCCCGCAACAGCCCCTGCCAGGACCTTTTAAGGTCACTTTCCTGAACCACCAGCTGCCCTTGCTTACAGCCCATCTTCTAGCTGGACAGCAGTGTAGCCCAACAAAACTCTCAGTTCCCCCCCCAAAAAATTTTAAAAAACCTCTCAGTTCCTATTACCAAGAAAAAGAAGTGTCTACAACAGTATCCTTGGCCTGTTTTTCTGTTGTATTAGTTATTTCCTTTTCTTACTGATTGTTAAGAGTCTTTTAGACATTTTAGATTGTAATCCTTTGGTTTTGAGACAACAATAATGTTGTTGGGAGTTGTTTTGTTGACTGGTCTATTTATTTATTCTCTCTTCTTGCTGTCCTTGTCTTAGCTTTGTTTTCTCTCACTATAGGAACTGAGTTCAGGAGATGATGGTACTCCTTCCTCATTTCTTTCTCCCTGTTCTTGGCAGATTGTGACACAAATGAAAGAGTCAGAGCAAGAGCTGCACGAAGGGGCCCAGACCCTGGAGTGCACCATGCGCGGTGTATTACGGGAACAGCACCTGGAGAAATACATCTCTCCCCAGCATTGGAAAAGCCTGATGAATGGACCAGCACAGGTAGGGGTCATCCTGTGGGTTCTTAGCATCTCTCTTGCCTCAGGACTTGGAGCGAGTCTCCAGCAGAAGCAGCCATCCAGACCTTTAGCTGTTTTGATGATCTGATGGTGCCATAATGTGAGAAGTACTTTTTCCTGAGGAGAGGTGACTGAGTATAGTAGTCAGGAGTAAGACTTGAGAGCCGGCTTGTTGGGTGTGAATTCTTGTTTTGCTCTAGGCAGGTTACTTAATTTTTCTGTGCCTGTTTCCTCTTTTATAGAGTGGGGATGATGATAACATTAAGTTGAGCCATACGAAATTGCTAATATTTGTAAATTTGACTTGCAAAAATGGCGGTTTCTTAGAGATCAATGTAATTCTTACGGGAACGTTATTGGGATAAGCAAGTTAATATTTGTAAACCACTTAACATAATTAGTGTGCTCTAAGTGATTGGTAAGTAAAACAAAATCATAACAAGGCAACATAGCACATCTAGAGAGCCTTGAAGTCAGCAGACCTAAGTCATACAAATTGACTGTGTGCCTTGGTCAGTGTGACCCTCAGCTCTCTCAGCAGTTAAATGGGTAATAATAACACCTGCATTCAAGGGATATTCTAAGAACTAACTGACGTGATTTCTGTAAATTGGCTGGTCAGGAACCCAGTGAAATGGTAACTCTCTTATCAAAAGAGTTGGTGACTTCTAGGGTTACAAACCCAGAAGCCTGAAGGGGTCAGTCAGGATCCATAAATGACTAAAGCAGGCTAGATCTGAGACACTGGGAAGAGAGGGCTTGGCAGACTGGAAGAGAAGTGGTGGCAGCCCACTTCCAGCAATTTGTTGCCTTTTTCGAATGCAGGCTCATTGCCATAGGTCCTGATTTTATCTGGAGAGGAAATTTTTATTTTTAAATTTTAGGCAAGACATGTTTAATGATCCAGTTGTCCAAGGGTTTCCGAGCTATAGCCTCTAAATTTTAAGGGAACTACTTTTGCTACTTCACAGAAACCTTTCCTTTACTCTGTCATAGAATTCTCGTGACTGATAATTATTCCTTCCTTAGGATAGCGAGTGGATTTGCTTCCGGGGCTGGAAGCAATCCATGATGCTGGAGTGGCTGGGCCTGGGTGTCGGTTCCTTCACCCAAAATGTTGCTCCAGCGGGACCTGAAAATACAGGTAAGAGTGCATATCTACCTAGAACCACATCTCAAGGTGCAATATGGTAAAGTTAAAACTCAAAAGTAATACCTAGGATGTATAAAGAGCTATAATCAGTCAGAGAGGGGCAAGTAATAGCTTGATAGGAAAATAGATAAAACATATTTTACTCGCACATCACAAAATAGGACTTTTTTAAAAATATTTTTTAAGGGCACCTGGGTGGCTCAGTGGGTTGGGCCGCTGCCTTCGGCTCGGGTCATGATCTCAGGGTCCTGGGATCGAGTCCCGCATCGGGCTCTCTGCTCAGCAGGGAGCCTGCTTCCTCCTCTCTCTGTCTGCCTGCCTCTCTGCCTACTTGTGATCTCTCTCTGTCAAATAAATAAATAAAATCTTTTAAAAAATTAAAAAAATATATATATATATATTTTTTAAAATTAACATATAATGTATTTGCTTCAGGGGTACAGGTCTGAGAATCATCAGTCTTACACAGTTCACAGCACTCACCTTAGCACATACCCTCCCCAATGTCCATCATCCAGCCACCCTATCCCTCCCCCCTACCCCCCAGCAACCCTCAGTTTGTTTCCTGAGAGTCTCTTACGGTTTATCTCCTTCCTGAACCCATCTTGTTTCTTTTTTTTCCCCTCCCTTTTTTCCACGACCCCCCAACCTGCCTCTCAAATTCCTCATATCAGAGAGATCATAGGATAATTGTCTTTCTCTGATTGACTTATTTTGTTTAGCATAATACCCTCTAGTTCCATCCACATCGTTGGAAATGGCAAGATTTTGTTTTTACAAAATAGAAAATTCTGACGGTCAGTAAACAAAGAGTGCTCATTAGAAATAAGAGGAACTAAAACCACAATGAGATGCTGTTATACACCAGATTAGCAAAAATTTAAGTTTGCTCTAACCCCACACTGACAAGAATATAGAGCAGTAGGAACTCTGCTAATGGGGATACTAGTATATGTGCTGCCGAAGCGAGCACTGCGAATGGGAATATTAATTGTCGAAACCACTTCATAATAATAGAAAAACTCAAATAGAAGGAACTCAGATGTTCATCAACATTTATACAATGGATGGATGAAGTACTATCCATTCGGATCATAAAATACTGTACAACAGTGAAAAGGAATGAGTCACAGTGTATATGGCAATGTATGAGTCTCTCTCAGAAACAGGCTGAATGGAAAGAGCAAGCTGTAGGAAAATATATACGATATTATTCCTTTGGTATAGAGCTCAAAAAAGTGAAAAAAAAAAAAAAAAGAAAAGAGAAAACAAAGCCAAAACTAGAGGATATGTTGCTTAGAGGTGTGTGTACCTTATAAATGTGGTAAAGTTATTTTAAAAGAAAGGTAGGGGGCAAGATAGGAGCAGTAAAAATCAGGTTAGACAGGCCCACAGGAGTCTTCAAGAAATGGCTGATTTTTCTTCTTAAATTGGGTATGAGGTACCTGGATGCTCATTTTATCAAATTTTATTATCTTTTAAATTGTCCATTTACATTGTATACCCCTCTTTTGTATATTTGACATAAGTAAAATCTTTGTTAAAAAGGGATACATTTCAGGGCACCTGGGTGGCTTAGTGAGTTAAGCCTCTGCCTTCAGCTCAGATCATGATCCCAGAGTCCTGGGATCAAGCCCCGTGTCCAGCTTCTTGCTCAATAGGGAATCTGCTTCTCCCTCTCCTTCTGTCCCTCCCCCTGCTCCTTCTCCCTCTCTCTCACTCTTAAGTAAATAAAATCTTAGAAAAGAGTGGGGGGGATACATTTATATGGTATTTAAAAATACCATGAAAAAGTACCTAAGTCTCCCTCCCTGATTTCCCCCAGTTTTGCCAGCTAGAGGTAACCACTTAACCCCCTTGAGAATGTCTTCATGCATCTGAGCTCTTCTTAGTGCCTTCTGCTATTTTTTGGCTTCAAGTGTTTCACCACTGTCCTGCCTGCTTTCCTCCTAGCCCAGGCAGAAGGGGAAGAGGAAGAAGAAGAAGGGGAAGAGGAGGGTTCATTGATAGAGATTGCAGAGGAGGCTGACCTAATTCAAGCAGACCGGGTGATCGAGGAGGAAGAGGTGGTGAGGCCCCGGCGGCGGAAGAAGGAAGAGAGTGGGGCAGTCCATGAGTTGGCTAAAGTACTTCTGGCCATGAGGCTAGACAACTATGGCCCCGGAACAACAGCTGGGCAGGAGCAAGCTGCCGGAGAGTGGGAGGTAAACTCACTTGCTCGTGTCCTCTGGAATCCCTAACAGAATGGGGAATGGGAGTTCAGTTACTCCTGCCAGGTGGGCGGGGCTTAAAGTCCTCTGAAACAGGCCTGAGAATGTCTGTTCTGGTTAGAACTGCAGCCTCTCATTTTCACCTACTTCTGTTACAGCAGTGTATTCACCTTGTCCTCACAGTTAACTTAATTTCCCCCTTTTACAGCCTAACCATAGTATAAGGTGGGGGGTCCAGTTCCCAAGAGTATAAAAATTCTGGTGTTTCAGAGGTTCCTTGTCAAGAAATTCCAACTTAGAAAAACAAGAAGCCAATGCTTCTCTTGAACTTTGGGGGAAATAATTCATGTGTGAGTCAGATCAGACACTTAGGATCTCAGTGCTTGGTGCTTTTGTGGATATTATCTTCTCGAGTACAGATGAGCCTGTGAACAACACATTAAGACTTCAGAGAATTCAAGTAAAGCAGAAGGAAGCAAGCTGTGTAGGCTGGATGGAATCTCATCTTTCAGTCACCCTGGAATTTGATGTTTCTCTTTAAGCCAGAATTGTGTGTGAACACCTAGACTTTTCCTCTGGTACTTCCTTTGGTAGGACCCAATTCGTCCTCAGAATTTACCATGCTTTGCTATGACAGTAGAGAACTGGATACTCAAAATGACATTTTCTGACCTCCACTGATGATTTAAGGGACCTTCAAAGGCAACTTTGGATATAATTTTCACTGGTCTGCTAGCTTTGAACCTGATCTTCTAGTTCAGGTCAGCATCACTGTACATGCTGGATGAAGTCTGATCCCAGTACATGGAATTATGGATTGGGCATCTCTCTGCCACATGGCCTTAGGAGGAGTTGATTTGTTTGGTTTTGAAGTGGGGGGAGATACGGAACACTGTGACCGCCATCTTTCATGCCAATCCTTCTAAAGACTCATGGCCTCAGTCTTAGTACAGAGCCAGGGAGAGCACTTTCTACTAAATGGTGCCTTTCACCTACTTGTTGAAGGTACTTTGATGGCGTTAAGACCATCTTAGCAGGGGGCGCCTGGGTGGCTCAGTGGGTTAAGCTGCTGCCTTCGGCTCAGGTCATGATCTCAGGGTCCTGGGATCGAGTCCCGCATCGGGCTCTCTGCTCAGCAGGAAGCCTGCTTCCCTCTCTCTCTCTCTGCCTGCCTCTCCATCTACTTGTGATTTCTCTCTGTCAAATAAATAAATAAAATCTTAAAAAAAAAAAAAGACCATCTTAGCAGGCCCTGTACGGCATTTGACAAGAAAGATTCATGTCTGCTACTTTCAGGACGAGTGTTTGAGGAATGAGAAATAGAATGTGGTCAACAGACAGTCAGTGGTACCTATTGTCAGGAGCATTCCAAAGTGCTTTCCGTGTATTTATTCCTTTAGTCAGTTTAGCAGCCCTGCGAAGATGTACCATTATTATTCTCATTTTATAGAAGGGGATGCTGAGGTACACAGAGGCCCACAACGTAGTAAGAGGTAGATGGGGCTTTGCACCCAGGCAGACTATCTCCAGAGCCCTCGTTTAGCCACTCTTCACTGGAGTTGGGAGAGTGTGAGACATTCAAAGTTCTTCCGAGGGGGCACCTCCTTTTTTAATGTGCTCTGGCCCCCACCTTGGTCTTAGAATTGGGCCCACCTCTGCTCAGATGGTAACCCTGGCTGGTATTGATGTCCATAGACCCAGCGCAGCCAGAAAAAGAAAATGAAGAAGAAAGTGAAGGTTGAACTTCGCAAACTGAACACCATGACTGAGGCTGAGGCTAATGAGATCCAGGATGTTTGGCAGCTGGACCTGAATTCTCGATGGCAGCTCTATAGGTATTATGCCCACTCCCCACACCCTCCCCCAACTAGCTCATGTAATTTCCCCAAAGAGTTCTTTTGCTGTTCTGGAACATAACCCCCCATTGCTTCACCACGACTTTCAACAGTGTTAACTGATGATTGGTTGCATGCCCCACTGAGCTGAGTGCTAGGGTCACGGCCGTGGGATAAAACGTACACTCAGCTCTACCCTTATGGAGCTTAAAGTTGTCCAGGGAGACAGATTAGTTGCACAAATAGTTACAAGTGGTCATGAACCTAAGAAAGAAAGGAGCAAGGAATACTAAGAATATTAACATGGGGTCTGAGCTGGTCTGAGGTGTCTAGGAAAGTGACATTGGAGGCAAGATCTGAGGGATTAGTAGACATTAGCAAGGCCAGCAGGGAATGGGGAGCAGATGAAGTCATGGGGACCATATGCATAAGGCATTGACCTGGGAAGGAATATGGCCATTTGAGAAATGGAAAGAAGGCAGCCAGCATGGCTGTGGCTCAGAGAAATGGAAACTGAGGTCAGGGAGGTGGGCAGGGGCCTGACCACAGGGCCTCATGGGGCAAAGATGAGGAGCCTGGATTATCAGAAGCCACTTTTCGAAGTGTATTGAAAAGCCGTTAGAACATTTTACAGCAGAGTAGTTAGTGAGTTAGTGACACAATCTGTTGTACTTGTAAACCAAGACTGAAGAATTAGGGGAAGGGACTCACGGATGGGGCAGGCAGAATTTGCGAGAAATTCTTGGAAGCTTTTTGAGGTCCCTTACTCTCTTCTCAGTAGTTAACGTCTGTTCTTTATCCTGCTCCCCTCCTTAGCTCCTGGTCACCTATGTACATGTCTCTGCACATCTTTCTATCAGGCATGTTGGACTCTGTAAACCTGGGTCTCTCCTTCCTCTCTCTCTCTGTGGTCTAGAAGCTCCTCAACGGTCTAGGTTCCACTTCATACACACTGAAGGGGGTTCCTCCACCTTCTCAAAGAGCACACATCTTCCTCTCTCTGCTTCTTCACATTCTCCAGGCTGTGGCTACAGATGTACCAGGCCGACACCCGCCGAAAGATCCTCAACTATGAGCGCCAGTACCGCACGTCAGCAGAGAGGATGGCGGAGCTGAGGCTCCAGGAAGACCTGCACATCCTGAAAGATGCCCAGGTTGTAGGAATGACAACCACAGGTGAGAAGGCGTGGGGGATTTGACCTGACCCAGCCATTCACTCCTAGCACCAGGCTCCTGTCGGACTACTTAGGACAGGTAAAGAGGAGCTTCTGTAGCAGGTTAGAGGGAAAAGGCCACAAGAAGCTCCTAAAGCAAGCTGTGTTTAGGAAACTGATGGTGAAATGTTCCCACTTGGCTCCTGCATTTGGAACCCCAACAGTGACCCCCATGGGTGTGATGCTCTGGAGACCATCCGGCAGCCCTTGTTCTCTCATTCTTGGTCAGCACAGCCCTGGGTAGATGCGAGGGCTCAGTTGTCACAGGGTCCAGTGCCCGAGTTCAGGGAGCCTCCTCTCTCTCGACTCCAGGTGCTGCCAAATACCGTCAGATTCTGCAGAAGGTGGAGCCTCGGATCGTCATTGTGGAAGAGGCTGCCGAAGTCCTTGAGGCCCACACCATTGCTACGCTGAGCAAAGCTTGCCAGCACCTCATTCTGATTGGGGACCACCAGCAGGTAGGGCAGGAGCCCCTAGAAGGTAGAGAGAGAGGACGGAGGGGTGCGCTCAGATGGAAGACACTGGCCTCTCTGCTTCACCAGTCCTCGAGCTTTGTAGCTTTGTGGGATTCTTCCCCGCACCTTCCCCATTCAGTTTAACAGCAAGTGCTCTTAGATTTGGGGTGTATTTCAGAGGTACTGTCACTAATTTTATCTGTTCCCTTTGCTACTTTTATAATCTACAATGACCTTTTAAGTGGACTGTTGAAACAGTATGCGCCTTATTCCCCTACTTCCATTTTTGTCTTCCTCTAATCCATTCTTTATAAAGGAGCCAGCGAATTTAAAAAAAAAAAAAAAGTTAATCAGATCATGTTACTCTATACCTTAAGACCCTCCAGTGATTTTTCCATTGACTTCATATAAAAAGCAGGTTTCTGGGTGCCTGGGTGGTTCAGTGGGTTAAGCCGCTGCCTTCGGCTCAGGTTATGATCTCAGGGTCCTGGGATCGAGTCCCACATCGGGCTCTCTGCTCGGCAGGGAGCCTGCTTCCTCCTCTCTCTCTCTCTGCCTGCCTCTCTGCCTACTTGTAATCTCTCTCTGTCAAATAAATAAATAAAATCTTTAAAAAAAAAGAAAAAAGAAAAAAAGCAGGTTTCTTAAAGTGGCCTTCAGAAGCAAATATTCTCAGGTTCAGTCTGCTTCTCTGATTTCTCCTGTCACCATCTCATTTGCCCACTGTGTTCCTACTCCTGCCCTCCTTCCCACTGCCTCTCATGGCTGGCTTTCCATACGATAGGCAGCTTCCTCCATGCTGGCATCAACTCAGAGGTCACTCTTCAGAGAGGCCTATTTAAAGGAACTCCCACCCCTGGGCACTCTGTCACATCACCCTTATTTCTTGCCTTTTTGGCCCTTGTGGCTCTTTATCCGTAGCTTGTCAGTACTTAGAGCAGTGCCTGGCACATGTAAGGCACTTAAAAAACTTTTTTTTTTTTTTTAAGATTTTATTTATTTGACAGACAGAGAGAGAAGACAAGCAGGGGGTTTGTGAGAGGTAGAAGCAGGCTGCCCACTGAGCAGGGAGCCCGACTTGGGGGCCCAATCCCAGGACCCTGGGATCGTGACCTAAGTCAAAGGTAGACACTTAATAATTGAGCCACCCATCTGCCCCTTAAAAAGCATTTTGATGGGTGAGTGGGTCGGTGGGTAGATGGATGGATCAAATATGTCAATACAGAGTTCTCAGACTTGTTTCTTTTCTCAGCTGCGCCCCAGTGCCAATGTGTATGATCTAGCCAAGAATTTCAACCTTGAGGTTTCCCTCTTTGAACGGCTGGTGAAAGTAAACATTCCCTTTGTCCGTCTGAATTACCAGGTGAGAAGCTGGACTTGTATTATTATCTACCAAATGTCCAGGAGAAGTCTCCTGGGAGCCTGCCAACTGTCAGTAAGAAAGGTCTCATAAAAATAAAACTGGTTTAAAAAATAAATAAAATAAAACTGGTTTAAAAATTAAATAAGTAAGTAAATAAATAAATAAGTAAAACTTGTTTAGTAATGTGGTGACTGTCAGACTTCTTTTCTGTTTCAAAATACCACGAGATCACCCAGCGTTGAGTTGTGTTGGACAAAGGAGCTGATTGCGTTCTCTTTTTTTCTATTCTTTTCACGTTACCTCCAGATTTTCCACCAGCAGCCTAGTCTTTGGAAAACTGTTCTCTGGCCGTGTTTCTAATGACATACTTTCTTGTTTCAGCACCGCATGCGCCCTGAAATTGCCCGGCTTTTGACCCCTTACATTTACCAAGATCTGGAAAATCATCCCTCTGTTCTCAGATATGAGAAGATAAAGGTGAGTCTGCTCTACCTGATGTTTATGTGATGCTGTCAACAACCTAGAGGGCTGTATTTCCTGAAAATGGAAAAGGGTTTTCAGAAGGGACTAGAGTCAGCTTTTTGTTTTGTTTTTGTTTCTTTTTCTTCTTAAGATTTTATTTGAGAGAGTGAGAGCATGAGCACGAGCAGGGGGAGAGGAAGAGGGAGAGCCAGGCTCTCTGCTGAGCAGAGAGCCTAATGCGGGACTTGATCTCAGGAGCTGGGATTATGACCTGAGCCAAGGCAGACACTTAACTGACTGAGCCACCCAGGTACCCCTAGAGGCACCTTTTTAAAAAAATGTTTTAAATTTTTTAGGGTGCCTGGGTGGCTCAGTGGGTTAAAACCTCTGCCTTCAGCTCAGGTTGTGATCCCAGGGTCTTGGGATCAAGTCCCGCATCGGGCTCTCTGCTCAGCAGGAAGCCTGCTTCCTCCTCTCTCTCTGCCTGCCTCTCTGCCTACTTGAGATATGTCAAATAAATAAAATCTTTAAAAAAATAAATTATTAGGGGCGCTTGGGTGGCTCAGTGGGTTAAAGCCTCTGCCTTTGGCTCAGGTCATGATCTCAGGGTCCTGGGATCGAGTCCTGCATCGGGCTCTCTGCTCAGCAGGGGGCCTGCTTCCTCCTCTCTCTCTCTGCTTGCCTCTCTGCCTACTTGTAACCTCTCTCTGTCAAATAAATAAATAAAAATCTTTAAAAAAAATTAAAAAAAATAAGTAGATCATTAAAAAATATTTTTATTAAAAAAATAAATTATTAAAATTTTTTTTTTATTGATTTTATTTTATTTGACAGAGAGAGACCACAAGTAGGCAGAAAGGCAGGCAGAGAGAGGGGGAAGCAGGCTCCCTGCCAAGCAGAGAGCCTGATGCGGAGCTTGGTCCCAGGACCCTGAGATCATGACCTGAGCCGAAGGCAGAGGCTCTACCCACTGAGCCACCCAGGTTCCCCTAGAGGCACCTTTCTAAAAGCTTGTTATTAAGGGGAGAAATAATACAGAAGTTGAGACAGACGTGGATATTGAATCCCAGCTCTGCCACTTAGTAGCTTTGTAACTTTTCAGCAAGTAATACCATTTCCAAATGTCAGGGTCTTCTGTAGAGTGAGAATAACGGGTGCGGCCTCATCTCATTGTTGTTTTGAGGGAGATGTGTGTAAAGCAGTCAGCCCAGTGGAGTGATGTAAGTTAGCGCCTCTCTCAACATCTTCATCATCATAGCTGCTGCCTGTTTCCCGGACTATAATAGTTGGATTATGGATGGATGTTTTAAATATTTATATCAAACAAATGTATTGAAAACTAAAATAGGCAAGTTCTTTATCTATTTCCCTACTTAACATGGTCCCAAAAGCATATGCTGACTGACTCCAAAATTAAAGGTTGCGGTACAAAGTATACAGAAAGCCTTGCACGGTCTCTCCCTGGAATAGGGTCAGTGGCCAGTACATGTGAAGATAGAGGAAACTGCACAAGTGAGCCTCCTAACATATCACGTATTGTACTTTCTAGGGGGTCTCTTCCAACCTTTTCTTCGTGGAACACAACTTTCCTGAACAGGAAATCCAAGAAGGCAAAAGCCACCAGAACCAGCATGAGGCTCGCTTTGTGGTAGAACTGTGCAAGTACTTCCTGTGCCAGGAGTACCTGCCCTCCCAGATCACCATCCTCACCACCTATACCGGGCAGCTCTTCTGCCTGCGCAAACTCATGCCAGCCAAGACATTTGCTGGGGTCAAGGTCCATGTGGTTGACAAATACCAAGGAGAAGAGAATGACATCATCCTCCTCTCATTAGTGCGGAGCAACGAAGAAGGCAAGGTGGGTTTTCTCCAGATATCCAACCGCATCTGCGTGGCCTTGTCCCGTGCCAAGAAGGGGATGTACTGCATCGGAAACATGCAGATGCTGGCCAAGGTCCCCTTGTGGAGCAAGATCATCCACACTCTTCGAGAGAACAATGAGATCGGCCGCACGCTCCGACTGTGCTGCCAGAACCATCCCGACACCCACACCTTGGTATCCAAAGCTTCTGATTTCCAAAAGGTGCCTGAAGGAGGCTGCAGCCTACCCTGTGAGTTCCGGCTGGGCTGTGGACACGTCTGCACCCGTGCCTGCCACCCCTATGATTCCTCACACAAGGAGTTCCAGTGTATGAAGCCATGCCAGAAGGTCATCTGCCAGGACGGGCACCGGTGCCCTCTGGTTTGCTTCCAGGAGTGTCAGCCTTGTCAGGTGAAGGTGCGTAAAATCATTCTTCGGTGCGGCCATGAACAGATGGTTCCTTGTTCCATGCCTGAGTCAGATTTTTGCTGCCAAGAGCCTTGCCCCAAGGTTCTGAAATGTGGGCACAGGTGCAGCCACCCCTGTGGTGAAGACTGTGTGCGGTTATGTTCGGAAATGGTCACCGTGAAACTCAAGTGTGGGCACAGCCAGCAGGTGAAATGTGGTAACGTGCAGGACCTCATGTATGACCTGCCGGTCAAATGCACCACCAAGTGCAGCACCGTCCTGGACTGCGGGCACCCTTGTCCCGGCTCCTGCCACAGCTGCTTCGAAGGGCGCTTTCACGAGCGCTGTCAGCAGCCCTGCCAGCGCCTGCTCATCTGCTCACACAAGTGCCAGGAGCCATGCATCGGCGAGTGCCCACCCTGCCAGCGGACCTGCCAGAACCGCTGTGTCCACAGCCAGTGCAAGAAGAAGTGTGGGGAACTGTGCAGCCCCTGCGTGGAACCCTGTGTCTGGCGCTGCCAGCACTACCAGTGCACCAAACTCTGCTCTGAACCCTGCAACCGACCCCCATGCTACGTGCCTTGTACTAAGCTGCTGGCTTGTGGCCACCCCTGCATTGGTTTGTGCGGGGAGCCATGCCCCAAGAAGTGCCGGGTGTGCCACCAGGAAGAAGTCACCCAGATCTTCTTTGGCTTTGAGGATGAGCCTGATGCCCGCTTTGTGCAGCTAGAAGACTGCAGCCACATCTTTGAGGTGCAAGCCTTGGACCGCTATATGAATGAGCAGAAGGATGACGAAGTTGCCATCAGGCTGAAGGTGTGCCCTATCTGCCAGGTGCCCATCCGTAAAAACCTGCGGTACGGAACCAGCATCAAACAGCGGCTGGAAGAGATTGAAATTGTCAAGGAAAAGATTCAGGGCTCAGCAGGGGAAATTGCAACCAGCCAGGAACGACTTAAGGCCCTACTGGAAAGCAAGAGCCTCCTCCATCAGCTGCTTCCTGAAGATTTTGTGATGTTGAAGGAGAAGCTGGACCAGAAAAATCTGTCCGTGAAGGACCTGGGCCTTGTCGAGAATTACATCAGCTTCTATGACCACTTGGCTGGCCTGTGGGATTCTCTGAAAAAGGTAAAGGTCTCAGAGCAGGACAGAGTGGGGATTCGACTCGAACAGGTCCATAAGTGGCTAGCCAAGAAGCGTTTGAGCTTTACCAGGCAGGAACTGGATGACCTCCAAAGTGAAATCCAGAGGCTCACATACCTGGTCAACCTCCTGTCCCGCTGCAAGATAGCAGAGGGGAAGATGAAAGGTAGCACAGCGGAAGAGGTCTACAGTGTCCGGAAGATCCTTGAGAAAACATGTAAGTTCACCCAAGAGGATGAACAGTTTGTGCAGAAAAAGATGGAAGCTCTGAAAAACATCCTTCCTTGCTCTGGCCTGGGCATCTCAGAGGAAGAACGAGTGCAGATAGTCAGTGCTATGGGTTTTCCTCGTGGCCACTGGTTCAAGTGCCCCAATGGCCACATCTACGTGATTAGCGATTGTGGGGGAGCCATGCAGAGGGGCACGTGTCCTGACTGTAAGGAGGTGATTGGGGGCATAAATCATACCCTGGAAAGGAGCAATCAGCTTGCTTCTGAGATGGACGGAGCCCAGCATGCAGCCTGGTCGGACACGGCCAACAACCTGATGAACTTTGAGGAGATCCAGAGGATGATGTAGGAAGATGGCGCACTGCTGCCTTGTGCCTAGCCACCTCCGGGCTGGGATCGGCTCCCGTATGAAGGAACCGAAGTTTGTTTTTTATTATTGTCCTTTAGTCTTAGCACCTATTTAAGGATCCACTTTTAGGGGTTGCCCACCTTTGTTTCTAGATTTCCCCTGCGCTAGAATAAGCACTTTACCTCCAGAACTGAGAGCGAAGTTAACAGATTTCTTCTCTTTTTCTCCTGCAAGTTAGTGGAAGGCCTCCCTGGAGCACGTTTGGGGCTTCCACCTTGCGCTGCCTGCCGGTATCTCTGGGTCCTGACTCAGTCAGATGTTTTTTCTGCAGTGCTCCGGGGGCAAAGTACGGACTCAGTGAAGCCGACTCAATTCTAATTGCCAGGCCCTAACTTGTAGACTAACTTTAATCCTAATAAACAGAGGTCCAGAGGAGTTGTTTATGAACTGCTTATCCTTTCAAGGAGCACAAAAATCCTTCCCACCCTCCTCCTCGGGCACCCTCACTCCCGGAGACGGAGGCATGTGATAAGACAAAGACTTCAGTGACTAACCCTGACCCAGTTACATAGTCACGAAGAGTGGGAAAGGCGCTGGGGCTTATGCAGTGGGCCCAGGCTAACTTAAGGAGTGATTCCCCTTTACCCTCTCTTGTGACTGGCACTTTGGGATGGTGGAGGTTTCTTGGTCTGCAGGAGACATTCCGTAGCAGTGCTGGTTCCCCAGGGTCCTGAATGGAATGAAACTTCTATTTGGTACCAGCAGCAGCTATCCAAAGTGCGACCCTTTGTCCTAACACTATTACAGCTTTTGCCTGGGCAGGGTTAGCATGCCAGCAGCTTCTGCAGGCCCCAGACCCATGCCAGAAGCCAGCCCCCAGGCCTGCTGCCTGCATACATTTTCCCTCAGTCCATTGTTCCTAGAACAGACACTTAGGCATCTCAGGTCTTTCTAATGTTGGTGAGAAAAATGTCCTTTTCCTATGTATGCATATCCTTTTTTGTCTTTACTATGCACTTTAGCCTATAAAGCCAATTAATAAAAACGATGATTGAGAAAATCAGTGGTCCGCATTTGTTGTCAGCTGTTAGAAGCAGCTCGGCCGGCTTGAGACAGGATGGGAATGGAGACTCTGCCTACAAGGAGGCCAGTCCTGTTTCTGTGGTATGGGGTTTTTATTTATTTAGGTGAGTCCTTTTTACTCAAGGTAAAAAGAGTTTTTTGTATAAAAAGATTTAACTTGAAGTTTTCTTCCCCAGAGGTAGCTGTCAACAGCTTCCTGAGTCCTTCCACAGGTAAGCTATGCACTGCAGTGTATAACCCTTGAACAAAACAAAACACGGTAGATCATTCTGCACTTGGCTTTTGTAACCTAACAACCTTAGCTTGGAGATTTGGTTTACATCAGATTAGAATTAGATTTCTGTAAGCAAATACACACAATGAGTCTGAACCCTATTCCCATCATGCAGCTGTGCCCGTTACTGAAATGGAGCCTTCTGTTGACGACTTAGGTGCAACCTAAGTGAACAGCTTTGAATACATTCTTTTAATGCCAAGGATATGTGCCAGTGGATAACTATTACGTTTGAGCTGGTGGCGGGAGGTGTATGTACTCCTTGAAATTACATAGGACGGACTACAAACATACAATTTTCTCAAGGGGAAGCCTCTACCTTTCATCTGGTTGTCAAAGGAACCTATGATTCAGAAAGGATGAGAACCACCACTCTACAGGGTGAAGGCTGTTTTTTGCAACAAGGAGCTAATTTATCTGGGATCCCTTCTGTTCCCTTTGAGCTTCCATCTCTCCAGTAGTGCTTCTATAGCACAGTTAGATACGGGTTCAGACCCTGGTTTCAAAAACCTGAACTCCCCGCGTAACTTTGGTAAGTTACTCCATCTTTCTCCGAGCTTCTGTCTCTTTATGTGCAAAAGTGGGATGACTGCCTCTCCCACAGGGTGTAGTGAATGTAATGAGACAGCGCTCAGTACACAATGTCTGGCATGTGGCTAATGCTCAGTGGATGAGAGCTTTTGGTTCTAGGACAGACAGACATCAAAAGAACTTCTAGAAAGAATTTCCTCCACATCCAGCTCCTCCGCAAGTATAAAGATGTGTTAGAAGTAGATGGGATAAGATGACGCGATTATTGAGGGATGAACAGAGGAATAAACTAAACAATTCAGATTGGTTTATTCTCCCTCCCAAAATATACTTCCATTTGTGGTTGGGTTTTTTTTTTTTTTTCTTAAGTGTTATTGAAAGTTATCTCTACACCCTACACGGGGCTCAAACTCAACCCCAAGATCAAGAGTCGTACACTCCCCCTAGTCAGCCAGGTACCTCCCATTTGGTATCTTCTTTATGTGAAAGTTAATCAGCAAGAGGAGCCTTGGCTGATTCATGGGGATGCTTAGGAAATAGCTCCCCATAACACCCCCACCCCCTGACCTTACGTTCTTTTTTTAATTTACAAATGACACAGACTTTACATTTAAATTTTTTTTTTTTTTTTTTTTTTTTTTTTTTAATAAATGGGGAGAAGAGACCAAACCAGGATGACTTTCCTCAAGGAAGGTAAGGGCTGCCCCACAAACTTCAGGCCAACACAGCTACTTCCTCCGCTTGTACCTACAAAGAAAATCCACAGAGTAAAGAAAGACCCAACTCTCAGGTGCCTGGGTGGCTCAGTGGGTTAAGCCGCTGCCTTCGGCTCGGGTCATGATCCCAGGTCCTGGGATCGAGTCCCGCATAGGTCTCTCTGCTCAGCAGGGAGCCTGCTTCCCTTCTTCTCTCTCTGCCTGCCTCTCTGTCTACTTGTGATCTCTCTCTGTCAAATGAATAAATAAAATCTTTAAAAAAAAAAAAAAAAAAAGACCAACTCTCAAAACCAGAAAGAGGA
Source organism: Mustela lutreola (assembly GCF_030435805.1). Taxonomy (NCBI): domain Eukaryota; kingdom Metazoa; phylum Chordata; class Mammalia; order Carnivora; family Mustelidae; genus Mustela; species Mustela lutreola. The sequence goes on from NC_081298.1 coordinate 11,683,928, forward strand.
AGGAGGTGCTTTCCCAAGGGAGGTCCAATCCCGGACAGGCACAGCACAGCCTCCAGCCCTCCAAAATGGCAAACATTACCTGGATTTAGACTTGAAGTTTCCTCCTCGTCTCTGGTGGGGCAAGCCCAACTGTTTCCTTTCTTCAAAGGAGGGGCTGCAGGTAAGAAGATGAGATGCTGAAATGAAGCTGGACAGACAGACATGTCTCACTGTCGCCCCTACCCAGCTCCCACAGGAAGCAGCAGCAACACGGAGGCACCATTTTCAGGGTGTGAGGTTCTAAGCCTGGTGCTTCAACCCGACAATACGGGATTGTGGAAGTCAGGGCCCAGCTTTAAAGTGAGAGTGGAAGCTTCGTCTATCCCCAACTCAACCCCAGCCCAAGGGATACTAGGGGGGGCGGGGGGGGGCGGGGGGAGGCGGGGAGGGTAACACATTCCTAAGAGCAAACCAGGATCCTCTGCCTTTCTAGTTCTCCCGAGAGAAAGGTCTATTTCTGAACTAGAAATGTTCACCTCCAAGACAGGAGAGCCTTCATACTTTTCTCCTGTTCTCACCCTGGGATCCCGCGACGATCTTAGCTGGGGGTAGGGGACGGGTAGGGGTGGTTCAGACAGGAACCCTTAAAACTATATATTCTAGGGGCGCCTGGGTGGCTCAGTGGATTAAGCCGCTGCCTTCGGCTCAGGTCATGATCTCAGGGTCCTGGGATCGAGTCCTACATCGGGCTCTCTGCTCGGCGGGGAGCCTGCTTCCCTTCCTCTCTCTGCCTGCCTCTCTGTCTACTTGTGATCTCTCTCTGTCAAATAAATAAATAAAAATCTTTAAAAAAAAAAAAAAAAAAAAAAAAAACTATATATTCTAAAGCTACAAGTATATGGGAATTGGGGAGTGCAGGAGGAGGAAGAAGGGATACAGCTTTGCTCAAAATACAAAGAGCCCCATGGTGACTTAAAACCCTACCCAGCTCGATACTGTTTCAGGGCCTTCTTGCTCGTGTTGGTAAGTTCTTCATCAAATACAGATTTCTTCACCTGCTTGTGTTTCTTGGCTGTGCACAGGAAGAATGGGTTAGAATGGCCCTCTTTGGCCCAAGCTCCTAAATCCTATCCTTAAGCCCAGGTTAACAGTTCCGAGTTCAGTGGATGCTCCGGCCAGATGATTTACTGAAATGGCAACAAGACACACTGGATCCCAGCAGAAAACAGATGAGGAATTGAGAAGTGGCAGGCGAGACAAACCACTCCAAAGGATGGCTGCAGAGTCCCAAAGTGAAAAGAACCACTGAAATGTGAAACGAGCTGAAGACTGACTTCACTAATTTTTTCCCCTGACCTGCTTCTCTAAGGAGCAGGATATAAGGACTTAGGCTCAAGTCAGAAAGGCCTGGGTTCAGGTCCTAGCTCTCCCCACTGACCATGGGGTCACTTCACCACTTGGGAACACAAAAGTAACTGTACGTCCTGGTACACACATTACTCAGAAAAGATGGGCTCTTATTATCCCTCCAATTTTCTCCCTGACCAGAAGCACAAGTTTCAGGGAGAACGTTCCTACCAGCTCCTGTGGGCCCCCCTCCCCATCTGCCTACCAGGGCCTCTTGCTGGCTCCTCCTCAGGCATTGCTCGGGCCCTCTTGGCTCTGCGATTCCTCTTGGCCAGCCGCTCAGCAAACATCTGCGCCTTGAGGATTTCAAACTGGGACCTCTCCTCTGCCTAGAAAGAAGGACGTGATTACAGAACAGACCACGAAGGCTGACCATGCCCCCCGGCAGGCACCCCGCCGCTTACTGTCATCTCCCCCTTTTTCTTGGCATCCTTCATAAACTTCTTCCTCTTCTTCTTTCCTCTTAAGGCCAAGTCAAACTCCTGCAGAGCCTTGGCAACTAGGATGACGAGAGAATACGAGATTCCAGGTACCGTTTTACATCATTTTTTAAAAGCAGTACACATATTTTAAATTGGTACGTAAGAGTTCAAAATGAGAAACAGCCAGTCACATCCTCTGCTGGCGGTTACCTCTCCATCTCGCTACCGCGCTTGTTCCGCTCGCTCTCTCTTAATCCACTTGAGGCATGCGTCACCATGTTGTGAAAGATGGTATGGTTCATCCATACCCCCCCACCTTCCCGCCATATTGCTGGGACTATATTTAACCCAGAAATTTAACATGCCTGCACCCTAACTTTTTGTCCCATCAGATATAGGCAGTATTTCTTAAACTGCTGGTACAATCTCTTTGGAGGGTAACTTTGCATCCCTAACAAAATAATAAATGCACCTATCTTCCGGCCTATAATTTCACTTTTGGGAATTTATCTTGCAAATCAAATGCGCCTGCTTAATGGTGAAAGGGCATTTGTAGAGTTAACTCACTACACGGTTAGAATAGCAAAAGATTACAAACGATCTCAATGTCCCTCAAGAGGGGATTAATTAAATAACTTATAATCTACCCACATGATGGAAGACCAAGCAGCCATTAAAAAAAAAAAAAAAAAAAGGCAGGTATGTATGTGCTTGTATAAAATGTAAGCTATAAAACTAACCTGAAAAAAGGTGTAGAAAAATGTGTATCTGTGTGATAAAAAAGGAGGTTGAGGAGGGCAGGGAACACATACAAATCTCTTCCTGACCTATTTTTTAAAAAATTGTGGCAAAATAGATAAAACATAAAATTTGCCATTTTATCCATTCTTCCTCTTCTTTTTTTTTTTTTTTTTTAATATTTATTTATTTGAGAGAGAGGGAGAGCAGGGAGAGGGGCAGAGGGAGAGAGAGTCTTAAGCAGACTCTGCTGAGCATGGAGCCCTGTGCGGAGCTCGAACTTACAACCCTGAGGTCATGACCTGAGCTGAAACTGAAAGTTGGACACAACCTGACTGTGCCGCGCAAGCGCCCTTACCCATTCTTAAGTACACAATTCAGTGGCATTTATCATGTGCACAGTATTGCACAGCCATCACTGTGACCTGTTTCTGTGACTTTTTCATCACTACCAATACATCTGTAGCCACTCATGACTCCCTCCCCACAAGCCCTGGTAGTCGTTATTCTACTTTCTGCATCTCCGGATTTACTTCCTATGAGGAGGAGCCATAACTACCTGTCCTTCTGCGTCTGGATCACCTCACTTCGGTTCACCTTGCGACGTGCACCCACTCCATGACGGCTACACCGCACTCCATGGGATGGGCGCACATCCGTGTGACCGTTGGTCTGCCGACACACATAGGTCGCTTCTACCCCGTGGCTCCCATGACTAATGCTGCTGTGGACCCCAGCACACAGTGTGCCTCGGAGTCCCTGTTCTCAGTTCTTCGGGAACAGACCTAGCAGTGGCCTTGCTGAGTTCTAGAGTTCCATGGTCAGCTTTGTGAGGGAACTCTCCAACATACTTTTTTCCTTCTTCCTCTCTTCCTTGGTCTGGAACCAGCTCCTCTCAGGCTCGTGGTTCGGTGCCTCCTTCCCCTTCTCCAGGAGCCGCTTTGCTGTGTTGATCTGTGGAGACAGCACAAGGATGGCTGCCGTGACAGCGCCATCTGGTAAGATGTGACTCGGCAGCTGCAGGAGGGCACTCGTGTGGCTGACCCCGGGTTTCGGCCAGGCACGATGGACAGAGGCTGCCGCAGCCCGCTTCCCGCCCAGGCCCTGCGGGCCCCCACCCTGCAGGCAGCCCCACCTGGGCTTCCGACTGCTGGAGCTCTTTCTCCTCGGCCTCGAGCTGTAGAACTGCATACACGTCCTTCTCCATCTTCTCAATCTTGTCCCGGAATTTGAGGATGACATCTCAAGGGAGAGAACAACAAAAAATTTTAAATAAGCATAAATATTATGTAACTGATGCAAATAACATAGATGTGTATTTAGTGACAACAGAAAATTGGGGGGTTTTATGGGTGACTTCTCTGCTTCACAACAAGCCCCCGTCCAGTCCCCAAAGAGCCCGCTGCTCTTGGAATAAATTTCAAACTCCTACACGTGTCCCCTGCCTACCTCTCGGCGTTTCAATCTCTACCCTTGCTCCCCGTGCCCTGGGCCCTCTGGCTCTTCCTTCACTGACTCGCACATCATGTCTGCTCCTGCCTCTGAGGCTTTGCCCTGGTTTCCTCTGCTTGGCACACTGTCCGCAGACCACTCACGGCTGCCTCATTCTTACCTGGGACTCAGCTCAAATGCCATCTATTCAGAGGCCTTTCCTGAACAGCTTTCAAAAGCAGCATCTCTCCTCCTCTGTCATTCTGGATCACATCTACTCTCATTATTTATTGTTTTTTTTCCCCACAGAGTATCAGCTGTTTTGCTTCCTACTATATTCCTAATACCTAGGATAGAATAAACAGCACTGGGCACCCGGTAGTACTCAATTATTGCTAGCTGGTGGAATGAATTAAGTGAAAATGAAAAGAATGGAAGAAAAAAGACATGTATGAATGGAATAAAGGTCTCAAAGGATATGTGCCTAAATGTAACAGTGGTGAGCTCTTCCACAAGCAATTACCTTTTGGCTTTTATTTACTAATTTCTAATACGGAATATATATTATTTTTATAAATTGAAAAAAAGAATGCGACCCTACTGATGAGAAGGAAATGAATGAAAGACATCTAGAACAAGTAGGTGCTGACTGGGTTTTTGCCCCAAGAAGCCTTCTCTTCCCAAAGATTGGAAAATAACCTACGAGTGAGGCACTCGAGGCCTAAGTCTGTCATCGTTCCCTTTCACACAGAGAGAGACACCGAGGGGCAAGGGGAAACCAACCAGCACAAGGGCACTCGGCAAGGAAGTAGCAGGACTGGAGTTCAAATTCGGATCCTGACGACTACCACCTCTCACTCTGCTCTGGCTCTGTCCCAGAGTCTGATCTAGGACCTGCCCTGCCCACCCCAACCGCCCTGAGCTGCTACAGTGGTGCCTCACCTTGAGGAAGTATCCGTGCCTTCACGGGGGCCTTGGCGGCTTTTACAATCTCCTTCAACATCTTCCGCTCCTCTTCTCCCACCAGAGACACTGAGCGCCCAGCCCGACCAGCCCGCGCTGTTCGCCCTACCCGGTGGACATAATGCTTGATGGTATTGGGCATTGTGAAGTTAATTACCTGGAAAATAGGTCCAAGTCAGGTCAAAGTCAGACCTGGAGGTTGGAGAGAGACAGGACACAAGGAGGCAAAAAGACTCCCAGCAAAGGTTCAAGGAAGATGGACTGCTCACCGTTTTAACCCCCTCAATGTCAAGTCCACGGGCTGCTACATCTGTGGCCACAAGGATGTCAATCTGTTCGTCCTTAAAGCGCCTAGAAATAGCCACAAGCAGATGTTCACCTGGATACTCAACCCCAGAAAAGCTCCACAAGAGGCGGAGCCAGCAGAGAGAACACAAATCCTTTTGGATTCAAGCAGGAGAGTACAGATCGTCACAGTGATAATCTAAACGAGATCCTAAATGTCAGACCATCTGATACACCCACAACACCTTAAACATCTTGTAACGCAGAACAAACATAGGTTTGTACCACCTTAAGCCCCAATTCTTACAAATTTAAAAGTTCCGGTACCACAGAGCTAGACTGTAGGAAGGAGCATATGCACATGTCTCAGGCTTCAAAGCAGCCTTTCTTTAAAAAAATACCTTTCAGCTGCCTGTGATAAATGCAGATAAGTGAAGAATTCTAAAGGATCCCTCCAGGCCTACAGGCATGACTCCATTCTCCAAGAATTAAACAAAAACAAACACATGGAAAACAGGACATGGCAAAGTACTTGCTCAAGAAACGGAGGCTGGCTCTGGCTTTGATAACAAATCTCGTCCTAACAGACCCAGGTCTGGTCCACTGCTCTGGAAAAGCTACAGAGAACACGACATGTGCTGTTTCCCAAGTCGGAATTTCCTGCTGTGGCCCCACTCAGCAGCTCCAACACTCGAGCCCTGGGGCATCAGTGTCGGTTTCTGCGAGGGTGCAAGGAATTCTCCATGTTACCTAAGACATAACCCTACGGCAGCTGCACAAGTACCTTTACAGTGGGGGACCGGGCCATCTGCAACCCCTGCAAGCGCTCTAACATAACCTCTGGGTGGTGTTTCCCTCTCTCAGTGAGGAGAGCCCTCGCTGAAGGATGGGAGGGAGCCTCAGCCCCCCGAACTTTACCGGAGGGCCTCCAGCCGCTGCGTCTGTGATAGGTTGCCGTGGAGCTCGCCCACCTGCAGCCCCATGAGCCCCAGAAGGATGTGCATGCGGTGGGCCTGCTTCTTGGTCTGGGTGAAGAGCATCACGTGGTCAGTGAAGGTCCTTGTCAGCAGAGCTGGGGGGGCAGGAGGGAGAGCAGAGTGAGCCGGAAGCACCTGATACACATCCCCTCTGCGCCTGTTAAGTGGCTGCTTGGCTGGCAGCGGGGTAGACAGGCAAGATCCCTGCCTCATGAGGTTCACATTCCAGGGCATAGAAGAGAAGCCGATTCCCGGCTCCCAAGGGTGACAATGGGGGTGAGACAGTGAAGGGAAGATGGGGAGCCAGCTTTAAGGCTGGCCTCTCTAAACAGGTGATGTTAGGCTGAATGACAGGGCTGTCTCCTTCCTGAGATTTGTGGGGGGAGATTCCAGGCAGGACAAGGAGCAAATGTGACGGCCCCGAGGCGGGACAAGCTTGGTGGGTTTGAGAGAACGGAGGCAGGAGGGTATGGCTGGACGCCGAGGCTGAGCACTCCGGGCAGGCAGGGGTGGGGTCCCAGAGGGTAGTACAGCACTCAGGAGGGAGTGCGCACTGTGGTCTGCGAGCCACGGGAGACGCCCGACGGTTGTAAACAGGGAGGGAACATGAGTGAATGTTCACTTGTGGTGAACGCATCACTGCAGGGTGGAGAACGCATCCCCAAGGGACAAGACTGGGAGTAGGAGCCAAATCCAGGCCACTGCAATAATTCAGGCAAGAAAAGCAGCAGCTTGAACCAAGAGCCAGAGGCAGTTGTGAGGGAAATGGCTGGGTGTTCTATAGGCCCTAAGGAGGACCAGACAGTGGGAGGGAGGTGAGGTGACAGAAGACAGGGAGGAAGGATCCATGGCCAAAGGGGCAGAGCACACTAAGGGCAGGACCACACAAGGGGTCAGTGGAGCCCATCAGAGGAGGTGCCAGGCTACACCCAGATGCTTCAGTGTGCCCCCCCAGCAGACAAGGGAGTCCAGCTCCCCCTGCCCAGTTCCTCCCTGGGCTTTCACCTGCCACGATGGCTTCCCGGTCCCCTTCCCGATTCGGCCGGATCCGGATGAACTCCTGCCGCAGGAAGGGGGCCACATCCGTGTTGCTATTTACAAATATTCGGACAGGATTCTTCAAGGAAACAGAAGCCAGATCTTTTACCTGCCCAGCACAAACACAGGGATGCTCATTTGCCTGCCAGGAGGTGGGGTAGGTAGTAGGGGCGGAGGCAAGCCTTGCTTGCCTCAGTCAACCCCCTGCAGCCCAACCTGGGTCCCCTGCTTTCACCCCACCAAGCAGAATTCCTGGGGCCCACCTCGTCCGTCATGGTGGCCGAGAAGAGCATGGTCTGGCGGTGGTGGGAACACATCCGGATAATTTCCTTCATCTGTTCCTCAAAGTACTCATCCAGCATCCTGAAGAGCAGGGACAAGAAATCAAGAGGAAGGGACGAGCTCACATCTGTCCCAGCGATGGATAGAAAACATCAGCCAAGCTGATGTTCCAACGTTGTAACTGGTTTTATGTATTTACTTATGTATTTGTATTGTTGGTTTACCCTTTTACCAAGATTCATCAAGCACTAGCATCTGGCCACATCTGCTTTATCTTATTTTTTCTTTTTGCTGAAATATTCATAAATAAGTAGCAGACATCACTACACCTTACCCCATCTCGGCACACATTCCCTAAGAAAGGACCTTCGCCAATATGACCATCATGTCATTATCACACCCCAAACATTTGAGTGACCTGAAACAGTCCAAATTCAGATATCTTTAACTGTCCCAGAAATGTCATTTTATAGCTATCTTTTCATTTTTTTAAATCCAAGAAACCAAAGTTTCTATTTTACGCTGGTTATCCTGTTTCCTTAGTCTCCCTTAATCTACAGACGTCTCCTCAAGCTTCTTCACATTCTGTCTTTGTTCACTTCCCAGTGACTGGATTCGGTAACTCATCGCGCCAAGAATGTGCGGCTGTGCACTTCCCTCTCCACCGGGAGACACAGACCGTCCGTCTGTCCCAGTACCACTGAGGTGAGTTTGACCACATGACTGAAGTGGTATCGGCCAGTCCTCTTTGCTGTGAAGGACCCTTCCTCTCTGTGTAGGTAAAACTACTCAGTAGGGTCACTGACTCCGACTTGCTCAGCTGCCTTAGTCCTTCACAGTATTTCTTCCCCCAGTTCAGGCTCCAAGCAAGCATCACGGACCGCGTTCAGCGGTCGTGGTCCTTGATCTCCCTAACAGGAAACACCCACAGCCTTTCTTGGTCTTCCGAGACCTTAACACTTTTTTAAGACCACAGTTCCCTTCCCATTTAACACCTCAATCCCAGATCATGTTCCCTTTGCTCAGAAATATCTCCTTGACTTCCCTCGTGACTCAAGAACGGTTCATTTGCTCTGGGGGAATCAGTCAGTTATCCAACAAACCCTTACTGAGCATGGGCTAGATAGCAGACACAACCCTGGGCACAGAGCAGCAAGCAGCACAAAGCCAGCCCTTCACAAATGGGCCCCAGGGGACAGGAGGGTCACAAGCACCATACGGGCATTTGGGTGACAATGTAGGAGGTTGGGGGGGCATAGCACCTCAGAGAATGGAAAGCAGGAACTGTTGCAGACAGTAGCCAGCAAAGGCCCTTGGGGTATGTGACAACTGGAACAGAAACGAGAAGGTACAGGTCACTCTGAGCAGAGAAGACAGCAAGAGCAGAAGTCCCTCCGTGGGGCTGCGCTGACAGGACTTCCCCACGCGTTCTCCGTGGGTGGGCGACGAGGACACAAGCGCGAGGCGAAGAATTCTGGCCCAAACCACTGCGAGGACGGAGCTGCCACGCACGGAGATGGGCCTATGGGGTCAAAAGCCCAGACCTCTTTAGCTCGGAGATGCTTCAACTGGAGAGTAAACCTGAATGCGCTTTGGGCTTGTGGCCTCCTTCCCCTGCCCCCACTTTGATCACGAGTCCAGTTCACTGAGGTTCATTCTGTTTGGTCAAGAAGGAAAGGGTGAGCAGAGGGGACCCGTATGAGAGCAGAGGGAGCGAGGGAGGCCCCTCCCACAGTGACAGAGGCCGTCTGGTGAGTCCTCACCGTGCGCTGGCACTCTGCTGTGTTGCTCCTGGAATCCTCAACACCAGGAGTGGGGGGACTGTTCTTATGTCTCACTTACAAATGAGAAGAGATTTGTTCTAGAACCTAAGTAACAAGGGCACCTGCCTGGCTCAGCCGGTGGAGCATGCTACTCTTGATGCCAGGGCTGTGAGTTCGAGTCCCATGTTGAGTATGGGGATTAGTTAAAAAATCTCTAGGGGTGCCTGGATGGCTCAGTGGGGTAAAGCCTCTGTCTTCGGCTCAGGTCATGATCCCGGGCCGCATCGGGTTCTCTACTCAGTGGGGAGTCTGCTTCACCATCCCCCACCGCCTGCCTCTCTGCCTACTTGTGATATCTCTCTCTGTCAAATAAACAATATTGTTAAAAAATAATTAATTAATTACTTTTTAAAATCTCTTAAAAAAATCTAAATAATATTTTCAAATCTCAGGAAATGGCTGAGCCAGAATTTGATGTACCTTCCCTCTTAACCATCACATCCCAGAGAAAGAGAAAGCAGGGTAATCCAGACTAATGATGAACAGATGTCCAAATGTGAGTGGCGGAACTGGCGTCGCACACACAGCCTTAGCAAGATCCATGAAAACCAGTGCACAGGCAGGTTCTCTTGTGGGTGTGGCCCCCGGGACCCCGGAGCACTTGGGGCCCCACCGGTTCAGGTGTACCTGTCAGCCTCATCCAGGATGAGCACCTCAATACTGCTCAGGTGGAAGGAAGGGCAGTTGTGCAGGTGGTCGATGAGCCGGCCTGGGGTGGCGATGAGGATGTCAGGCGCCGCCCTCAGAGCTGCTTCCTGAGACTTCACGTCCAGGCCTCCTGCAGAGGACGAGCCACGCCGGGCGGCCGAGTCAGTCCGAGGTTCAACAGTACGGACCGGGCCCTGCCATGCCCCACCCAGATGCAGGGGAAACAGCTGAAAACAAGACTGACAAAGGCCCCGCCTGGATGGATTTTAGGAGACGTTGGGAGAGACAAATTATCTCAATACAATTGTGCTAAGTGTGAAAAAAGGTGAAGGCAAGAAGGCACTTCAGAGCAGAAGGATTCAAACACCCAAGGACTGACAGAAGCAGCTGCGGAAGCCAGTCATTTCTCCATCACCTTCGCCCTCCCGCTGCATAGCGAGGGTTCCATGAAGGTTGGAGAACGGCACCACAGAACAGCATCAGAAAGATTCTGCCCCAAGTGTTTGATTCTTTATTCATACAAAGCAGAAATTACGTCCTAAATGTGTTCAATACCAAGGTTTTTTTGCCCTGAATTTTGCAGTTTCATTTTTTTAAGGTTGGTTAAATGTCAGTGAAACCCTCTCCCCTCCCCCGAACTCTGTATTCTGAAAACACCTCATCCGGTTTTTCAAGCGGGTTTAATCATAGGAAGGCCTTCCTGGTACCCATCATCCTCCGACGGCGGGGCACACCCACCGCCGCCTCACGGGCTCTCAGGGGTCGCCGGACACTCACCCACGGCCAGGCAGGTGGTGATGCTGCAGAACTGAGCCAGCTGCTTGGTGACTGAGTGCACCTGGATGCCCAGCTCTCGGGTGGGAACCAGAATGAGCACGCGCGTGACAGGAGCCTGGCGGGGTTTGTAGATCAGCCGCTCCAAGACAGGCAGGGCAAAAGCAGCAGTCTTACCTGGAGGAGAAGGCAGCAGAACACAGAGACACGAGCTTCACTCCCTTCAAGGTTCAGATTTTCACCTGGGCCCAGAAGACCTACATATCCGCTCAAGGGAAAATAAAGCTATGTTTTCATAAAGCTTTTTTTCTGGTTTTAAGACTATAGGGTTCATGCAAAAAAATGCGAGAAATATAAGAAAATATAAAAATAATAAAAATCACCCACAGTTCAGCCAACCAAAGATAAACATTAACCTAATGGAATCTAGATTATCAATATTTTTCTTAATGGACAGAAATATAAAAATTGAAAACTTAATGTAGTAACATTATATATTCTGTTCAGTAATCCCCCCCCCTTTTTTTTAATAGATTTTACTTATTTATTTAACAGAGATCACAAGCTGGCAGAGAGGCAGGCAGAGAGAGGGTGGGGGAAGCAGGCTCCCCGCAGAGCAGAGAGCCCAACGTGGAGCTCGATTCCAGGACCCTGAGATCATGACCTGAGCCGAAGGCAGAGGCTTTAACCCACTGAGCCACCCAGGCACCCCAGTAATCCCTTTTCAAAAAAAGCATAACAGGGGCGCCTGGCTGGCTCAGGTGGTAGAGCATCCAGCTCTCGATCTTGGGGTTATGAGTTTGAGCTCCACGCTGGGTGTAGAGATCACTTAAAAAACAAAAACAAAAACCACATTTCCTGTTTCTTTAAATACTCTTTACGTTTAAATGGTTGTATAATATTCTTTCATGTGACTAGTTCTACTCTATAATTAACCGTACGGATATAAAACACCATGACGAAAGTCTGTTTCATAACATCTTTACTCCTACTGCAGCACCTGGGTGGCTCAGCTGGTTGGGCCTTTAACTCTTGATTTTAGATCCCATATGATCTCAGGGTCATGGGATAGAGCTTTGCATTGGTCTCCACTCTCAGAGGGCAGTCTCCTTAAGGATTCTGTCTCTCCCTTTCCCTCTCCCCTGCCCTGCTTAAATTTTTAAAAGTCTTTATGCTTATCATGGCAGCAACAAGAGATCATATCACAGAGATATCCTAAGAGGATAGTTACAGGTCACAGATTTCAGGGGATCTCATGAAGGCCACCTTTATTTATACATAATCCCCAGTCATAGGAGTAAAGATTTTATGAAAAGAATGTTAATCATAACATTGTATATTAGTGCAGTTTATTACAGGATAGACACAGTTATATAATAGGATACTATACAACCATTTTTAAAAAATAAAGAGTACTTAAAGAAATAGGAAAACATGGGACGCCTGGGTGGCTCAGTTGGTTGGACGACTGCCTTCGGCTCAGGTCATGATCCCGGAGTCCCGGGATCGAGTCCCATATCGGGCTCCCAGCTGCATGGGGAGTTTGCTTCTCCCTCTGACCTTCTCCTCGCTCGTGCTCTCTCTCACTGTCTCTCTCTCTCAAATAAATAAATAAAATCTTTAAAAAAAAAAAAGAAATAGGAAAACATATGTTGAGATTTAAGGGAAGTTAATACGATTATATGGTGTTATTGCATTATAATTTATGTTTGAGTATTTAGCAAAGTGGCCCTTGGGTAAATCAACCTAGACCCCTGCTGTAGATTGAATATCCTCCTCCTGCCTCCTCCTCTCCCTACCCCCCAAGTCACTGTCCTTTTTACCTGTCCCAGTGGCTGCACAGGCACAGATATCCTTCCCCAACAGACCCACAGGTATGCATGCCTTCTGGATTGGGGTGGGCTGCTTGAAGCCCATGGTTGTAATGGCCTACAGCAAAAGACGGGAACAGACAGGATGGGGAGGAGTCGTCTCAGCATGAAACAAACAAGGCACATTTCCACACAGGTGGTGATTGCTTCAGTCCCTCCCAGTCATTCATTCTACAAACATTCATCGAGTACCCACTCTGACTACTACGTGGGAGATCTGCCCGAGGCACTGAGATACAGCAGAAAACCAAAGAAATAAAGACTCTGCCCTTGGTAATCTTACAATCTGGTAGGAAAAAAAGACCAAACACCATCACATGCCATATGGAAAAACCACAGCAGTCAAGGGGTTTGGGAACAAGTATGATTTACAGGAGGGTCAGGGAAAGTCTCACTGAGCAGAGGATACAGAGTAGAACCCTGAAAGAGGTGAGGAGCACCACAACCAGATTACCGGAAAAACCTTCCAGGTAGAGGAACTGGTAAGTGCAAAGGCCCTGAGGAAGAAAATGCCTAACCTGTTTGAGGGCCAAGGAGGAGGCCAAGATGGCCAGAGCAGAATGAGTGCTAGGAGACATCACCAGAGGAGACCAGAAAGGGCAAGGCCTTATAGGTCAAGATGGAACTTTTTAAAAAAAGATTTTATTTATTTGACAGAGACACAGCAAGAGAGGGAACACAAGCAGGGGGAATGGGAGAGGGAGAAGCAGGCTTCCGGCTGAGCAGGGAGCCTGATGTGGGGCTCGATCCACAGGATCGAGGGATCATGACCTGAACCAAAGGCAGACGCTCAATGACTGAGCCACCCAGGCACCCCAAGATGGAACTTTTTGAGAGGGTTGCCTGGCAAGTGTGAATTTAGGGAGGCAGAGAGCCCAGTTTAGGGCAGAGCCTAGTTAAGGGGTGACTGCAATAATCCCATGGTAGCCAAGAGAAACCATACCTTCAGAAGAGGGCGGGAAAGGTTCATGTCCTGGAAAGAGAGGTTTTCATCATACTGAGAAGCATCTTCAAAAAATCCTCCTGTTTCCTACACCAGAGAGTCAAAAGACAGAACAAGAATTCAGCAAAACGTGCCCAAGGAAACTAACTGGCCTTAAAATCCTGTCAGGCTGCAAAGCTCAGCTGCACGCTGTTCTCCACGCTCATGCTCACCTGTCCCTTCTTCTTCTTCTTCTTCCGCTCCTTTACTTTGAGTGTATCTATGGAGAAAAGCAGAGCTGGCCATCAGCACTCGTACCTACTGAGCATTTACAGTCTGCTAGCCGCTGTCCTAAGTGCTTTCTGTGGACGCCTCACTGAAACCACACGACAGCCTGAGGGAACTGTCCTTAGCTTCGTTTGACAGTGAGGACACCGTGCGGCAAGCTCGCCAGAGACCAGGCTAACCCACTGCACTCTATGATCACGCCTGCACACTCGTTTCCGCCAGAAATATTTACGGAGCACCCACTGGGTGGCTGGGCCCATCTGAGGTGGGACGTAGGGGATCTATCACCCCCAATAAGTCTGACTCTTAGAGGTGCCAGCCCCTGTGTGGGGCTGGGAAGGAGGAAAAGGGAATGGTCTGTTGGCAAAGGACAACAACCCTAACAAAACCCCAAGAAAAAAGAGAAGCTAGAGTTGTCCAGCAGGGAGCTCTTAAATGTGACTGGGTAGAAGAACACAGAGAATCCTACGGAGGAAAGGCAGACCCTTCCCATGTCCTGTCCCCATTCCGGACAGGGCAGCCGGAGCGCCTGCCTGCTTTGGTGAGGATGTTCTCTTCAGCGGACGAGTAATCGGTCTCGGAGTCTTCCTCTTCTGGCCCGCCCTCGTCTTTCCTGTCAGGGTCTTCCTGCTCCTCTGGTTCTGGTTCCGAGCCTTCCTTTGCTTCTTTCTCCTCTGACTTCCCAGACTTGGCTTCTTTATCCTGCAGAATACATCACAGTAAAGTAAGGCGACCACGAACTGCAGGAAATCCAGAATTTCTGAAGAGTAATACCATGCCCTCCAGCCTGCGCGGAGCGCTCGGTGGACTCAGTGACTCTTACCGACAGACACACAGAGAAGCCCGTCTGCGCCGCCGCACTCCCAACTCTGGCTTAAAGGAAAATGGTGGGGTCGTGTGGGGAGGGCCAAGCTCAGGGCTTTACACAGAGAAGTACCTGCTTTGCTTTCTCACCTCTGTTTTCCTTTTCTTGCGAACTTTCTCAATCTTCTCATCTAATGTAGTGGCTGCCCTCTGCAATAAAGATTAGATGGATAAGAAGTATATACACGGGAAAGAGACAGAGCAAATCTTCTGTGAGGGTTGGGTCTCCAGTGTTAATATAGAAGGGGCCTGTCTGTCCTTGGACAGGTGCATCAATCTGCAGATTATCCACAACAACAACAGAACAACATAAATAAATAGTCAAGTGCAAAACATCTTTACCTGGAGCTAAGAAGAACATCCACATTTTAGAAGGTGTTTACCATTTAGAAGAAAAGAATTACCAAGAGATGTCCCATTTATATCTGAATGCTACTTAGAAAAACCTTTCCCCATGCCAATCAGACAGAATTTAGCCTGGCAATTAAATGCCAAAATCAAAGCAAACTCCAGTAACGCTGGATACTGCTCTAACTTTTAGAAAGGGTAAGCGACGGCAGGCCTCCTTTACATACGCTCGAAGCACCCTGAACTGCCACCGCATTTGCCACAACTACAATTAACTGTGTGATTATTTGTTTACTCATCTTCGACCCTGCTGGGCTGTAAGCTTCATAAGACTAAGTCTTTTAATTACATGGGGTCTATATGCCAGGACCTCGGAACAAACATAGTATCTGTAAAGTGAACCTAGAGTGAACTTTCCTCAGAACATGGACCGGAGGAACAAACACCTCATAATTAATTTGAAAAAGGACAACTTCTCTGGCATTCTCGGAAAAAATACTGAAAAGGAAAAAAGTCAGAGAGAAATCCTGTCCAGGTGACCATGAAGAGGCTATGCTAGTTCATTTGAATCAGAACACCAACAGAGTCTGGAGTAAAGTATTTTTCTTTGAGGCCCATGAAATGGAAAATAATGTGGATGCATCTTCTAGCTCGCCCAGCAGACTCAAAGGAAAACAAGGGATCTTGGCAAATAAGTAGATGATGCTGACATTTGTGGCAGCTTTGGCTATTCTGTGTGGGAAACAGGGACCTAAACAATGACATCACCTGGCAAGTGACAGAATGACAGTATCTGTGGGGCTGACCAAAAGACTGCTCTTTGTTACAGACTCGTGTAACACAGTTTTCTCTCTAGTATTCAAAACAAGGAGGAAACACCTAAAAAAAAGAGACCATTTTAACATAAATATGCCCAACTTTTTCTAAGTCAAGCAATTTGTATGTAATACTTGGTATTCTTCAACCATTAGACTGGGATTATCAGATTTCCTCTAAAACCTTTTTTGCCTCCCACATTTTAGTGTGTATAATATCAGGAAGGATCTCCCTTAATATATATACTAAAGTTAATCTAAGTTCGCCATGCCCTCCTTCAGGAAAAGCAATCATGGACCTCTTCTAACGAAGAAATGAGATATTTCTGATACTTTAAAATATCATCTGTAGATCAATTAATGTGTTTGTAATGGTCTGTAATGAATCTCTGCTGCAACGTTTTACACTGTGGTTTGAATCAAGACTGGGCGTTATTTGCGACTGCTTCTCCCCACCCTGTCAAAACTACACCTCGTATTTCCAAGAGTTCCAGCATATGCTGAATGTAAACAGGTGGCAAAAGGCAGTGCGGTTACATCCCGAAACCTACCGTCCAACCCTAAGCCCACGGCCTGGAACCGCCTATCACTGTCTGATCTCACCTTCTTCTTGAGCTGACTCATGACATCAGCCATGGCCCAGCTGCCATCGTATGCCCCCTCTTTCTCAGTGAAAACGAAGTCAGGGTTGAAATCGGCGCTGCGGTTCTTCTGCAAGGCTTTCTGCTTTCTGCCCAGCACGATGGGGCCCTGGGAAGAGGGAGAAGCAGGATGACTACGAGCTGAGATGAAAGAACACAGAACAGGAATCTTCAACTGTCATGGGAGATTTTAACACGGCTTTCTCAGTAACTGACAGGTTAAGAAGACAACGTGTAAAAAATCTGAAAAGCACAATCAACAAGCTTCATTCCTGTGAACACAGAGCTGCACCTGCTCCTAGAGAGTGCACCTTCTGAACAAACATGGAGTAGGTGCTGAAACTGATCACATAGTTTGAAAGAATCAATATCATACAGACTCTCTTCTCTTCCAGCAATTCAATGAAGTTAGAAACCAATGACAAAAAGCCATACATCTAAAAACCGGAAAGGAAGGAAGACTGGCTGAATTATGGCTTCTGAGAACTAGAAAATGCTACACTGACCTTTTTTTCCTCATTTGAGTTAAGAAGTCTCATAAGAACTCTCACCCTAAAGTTGTTATTATTAATCATTACATATATATTGTTTCTCAGGTACTTAGTTGAACTATTGATAGTCATACAGCACTTCATATTTTGACTTTGGCATGATCACTGGCCACATTTGCTCCAGTCCTTTTTTTTTTAAAGATTTTATTTATTTGGGGCACCTGGGTGGCTCAGTGGGTTAAAGCCTCTGCCTTCGGCTTGGGTCATGATCCCAGGTCATGATCCCACTGTGGGCTCTCTGCTTGGTGGGGAGCCTGCTTCCCTTCCTCTCTCTCTGCCTGCCTCTCTGCCTACTTGTGATCTCTGTCTGTCAAATAAATAAATAAAAATCTTAAAAAATATATTTTATGTATTTACTTGAGAGAGAGAGAGTATGAGAAGGGAATGAGAGGGGAGAGTCAGCGGGAGAAGCAGACTCCATGCTGAGCAGGGAGCCTGATGCGGGACTCGATCCTGGGACTCCAGGATCATGACCTAAGCCAAAGGCAGTCGCTTAACCAACTGAGCCACCCAGGTGCCCCGCTCCAGTCCTTTTTAATGATAGTTTTCCATTCAAGAAATGAAAAGATCAGTCTAGCTGCTAAGTAGTGAATGGGGTGGGAGGAGGAGCAAGAAAAAGAGCTGGAGACCAGGTTCCTTAGGATGCTGGTGGCAGTGGCCTGGGCTAGGGTGGGCTAGGAGAAAGGGGGAGAAGTTAAAGAGCTGAGCTAGCCTGAACGAAACTGGAGGGAAGTGAGAAAGAAGCTGTCAAGAATGGCACTTAGGTTTCTGGCTCTAGACCGAGCAGGTTGGGAAGGGAGGGGGACCCAAGTTCAGCTTTGGTGAAGCTGAATTCGTGGAGGCCATGGGACACCAGGGTGGAGGTGTGTGCGGGCAGATGGGGCCACAGCGGGGCCAACACCCGGACTGGATCTTCGTAGGGTGCAACACCTTCTTCATGACACTGTTCCTCTTGTAACTGCCACACCAGACCACACAATGTCTGTAAGCCTCACACCCAGCATAAGCTTCACAAGAGTGGTGTCCTTGCCCATCTTGTTCACTGCTATGTCCCGAACGCTGACCACTAGGTGTAGCCTACAGGTACCTCCACGTCAATAAATACTGGCTTAATGAATGAACCCCTGATCAGGAACCACGTCTGGCTTCGCCCCTGGATCTCTATCACATAGAGCCTGGATTCAACATCAGTGAATGGAGACTGGGTTCGCCAAGACAACACGGCGCGTTGCCGGCACAGGCGCAGAGGTGAGGGAAAACGAGTGGCGACCAAACCGAGGAAGATCTTGGGTTCCCCTTTCAGGACACTTTTCGGCTTGGCAGGAGGATGCTGAGGTGCAGCTAGGGGCAGGGGCCCGAGGAATCACGGAGAACGGAAGCAGCCACGGAAACCCGACTGCACGCCGCCGCGCCCCCCACCCGATCGGCTCATACCTCCTCCTCCTCGTCCCCGGAGTCAGACTCAGGATCCCCCGGCACCTCGTCATCTTCACCTATGGTCCCGATTAAACCCAGCTCCTCAAGCATGCTGCCGCAGCACCACTTCCGGAAACCAGCTCGCACGCAGGCCGGCCCTTACTTTCCGTCGGCCTCCTCGTCGTCACTGCGCATGTGCTTACGTCACTTCCGCTTGGGGGAAGGCCCTGCGACGCTTCCTCCCCCGAGCGTGGAGTGCGCACGCGGCAGTCGGGGAGGTGGTTTGGGGTGACGGAGTCCCGGTCCCGCTGCGCTTGGGTGAATTTCTTTGTCTTGGTGCGTCGGCCGCGGCGTGCACGCTGCGGAGGAGGTGTGCTGGCGGCGCTCTGAGCCTGTGCGTTTGCGGACGGAGACTTCTGGAAGAAATGGCAATAAACGGTTAGCAGGGCTTACTACTGGGTAGTAGAATTAGGGGATTTTTATTTTTTTCTTAGATTTTATCCCCCCACAATCCACATTTATTTCCATTAAAAAAAAAAAAAAGTTAAACAAAAATAAGAGTAGCTAACACAGAGCAGTTAGTTACAGGGTCCCGAGAACTGATGACTTTTACCTGATTAACTAAATTAATCCTCAAAGCAACCCTAGCAGAAGGTACCAGTAGTACGGACATTTTACATCCAGGGAGACTGAGACACAGAAAGGTCGCCAAGGCCACCGAGCCAAGAGTCCAGCACAGGCATTGGCTCCAGAGTCTGGGAAGTGGGTCCCAGAGCTTTCCAGGAGCTTTTCCTCTCCTTCCTGAGTGTGGGAATCTAGCCCGTAACTGCAAGCTCGTGATCATCT
Organism: Mustela lutreola; assembly: GCF_030435805.1. NCBI lineage: Eukaryota > Metazoa > Chordata > Mammalia > Carnivora > Mustelidae > Mustela > Mustela lutreola. The sequence continues at coordinate 11,703,257 of NC_081298.1, forward strand.
CCTGTGGGTAGCTTTCTCTAAACATCACCTCAAACAGCTGTTTGCTCCTGTGATGGATGTGATTTTTCCCATTTTCAGGTTTACAGTTGAGTGGCATTGATTTACCCTGACAGCGTTGTGCAACCGTCACTGCAGTGTGTTTCCAGAATTTTTTCCGTGAGCACAAGTGAACTCTATAACCAATAAGCAAGAGGTCCCCAACCTCTGGGTGGGCCTGGTAGCCTCTCATCTACTTTCTGACTCTATGAATTTGCCTCCCGTAGGTAGTTCATGCACGTTGAGCTTTACGGTACTTACCCTTTCCTGTCTGGCTTATTTCCCTTAGCAGTATTTTCAAGGTGCACGCATGGGGTGGCCTGTGTCAGAACTCTGCAGAGGCTGATGTGCTGGTTGAACATACATACATTTGGTATATCCATTTCTCACCTGAGGGGCACTTGAGTTCCTCCTGCCTTTTGGCTGTCGTGAATACTGCCGCAATATACAGTAACCTACAAGGACATATTGACTCTCTGTTTTCAGTTCTTTGGGGGTATATACGTAAGAGTGAAATTGCGGTAAAATTATCATTCTAATGTTTAGCTTTTGAGGAACCACCCAACTATTTTCCACAGCGGCTACCCCATTTTACATTCCCACTGGTAATGTACAAGTCTTCCAGTTTCTCCACATACTTGCCAACACTTGCCGTTTTCCTCCTTTTTTTGTTTTTTTTTAATTTATTTTTTTATTGTAGCTTCAGGTGTCTTTTAATGGTGGTTCTGATGGTTTCATACCCTGGCCTCAGGTACTGAGTCTTGTGAATGAAGAATATCTATCACTTTGAGTGTTATTTCTTTACCTATGAATCCTAATGGAAGGTACACCTTTTTCAAGCATGTAGACACAAAGTTTTTTAATACAGTTACAGGGGCCTCATAGGTCCCCTGAAGTTCTTCCAATCATCCCGAGTGAAATTTCTTGCTCCAGGCGATGGACACCAGAGACTTGGTTTGTTTCATCTTCTGTCCACTTCACTTCTGCTCCCACCACCCCGTTGAAGTCACCATCTTCTCTCAGCAGGGTATCTGCAGCAGCACGTGGGTCCCCCAGATTCTCCTCTTGTCTCTCTTCAGTCCATTCTCCACACAACTGAGCGATCTTTCACAAACTCAGATCCTATTGCCTCACTCCCCTGCTTGGGCACTACAGGACGCTCGGAATAAAATCCCGACTCTGAGTAGCATGATCTAGCTCTTGGCTACCCCATAGCTTCTCATACTCTGGCCTTGTTTCCTCTACTGCAGCAGCACTGGCCTTCCTATTACACAAGCCAACCCCTTCCCACCTAAGGACCTTTGTGCTGACTGTTCCCACTACCCAGAATGCTGTTCCCTTCCGTCAGTGCGCTACTGGTTCGTGCCCCTCTTCAAATTTCAGCTCAGATAAAGAGTCCTGACCACCCTATAAACCAGCAGCACTCATCTTGTCACTCCGTATTCCGTCCCTCTTATTTCCCACAGCATTGAGCACTCCTTGAGATCGTTTTATTAGTTTAGTGAACTCGTGTATAGTCTCTTACTAGATGTGAGCTCCAGAAGGGTGAAGGCTTTGTCTGTCTTGTTCACCATTGTATCCCAAGTGCTTAGTATAGTGCTTGGCACCTAGCAGGCACTCGGTAAGTGCCAGGTGAATAAACAAGTGAATGAGTGTCTTTATGTGTTTGTTTGTTTTAAGATTTTATTCGTTTCTTTCACAGAGATCACAAGTAGGCAGAGAGACAGGTAGAGAGGGGGTGGGGAAGCAGTCTCCCCGCTGAGCAGTGAGCTCATTGCAGGGCTCAATCCCAGGACCCTGGGATCATGACCTGAGCTGGAGGCAGAGGCTTTAACCCACTGAGCCACCCAGGTGCCCGTGTGTGTGTGTGTGTGTGTGTGTGTTTTAAGATTTTATTTATTTAGGGGCGCCTGAGTGGCTCAGTGGGTTAAAGCCTCTGCTTTCGGCTCAGGTCATGATTTCGGGGTCCTGGGATTGAGCCCCGTATCGGGCTGTTTGCTCAGTGGGGAGCCTGCTTCTCCCTCTCTCTCTGCCTGCCTCTCTGCCTACTTGTGATCTCTCTCTGTCAAATAAATAAATAAAATCTTTAAAAAAAAAAGAAAAGATTTTATTTATTTATTTGACAGTGTGCACAAGCAGGAGGAGCAACAGGCAGAGGGAGAGGGAGAAGCAGGCTCCTGGCTGAGCAGGGAGTCCAGTAAGGAGCTTGATCCCAGCCTGAGCCAAAGGCAGATGCTTAACTAACTGAGCCACCCAGGTACCCCACTTTACATGTTTTTGAATTGTTTTCAGATGTTTATCAGGTCTGTATGCCCATGTTTGCTCAACTCAAGTAGACCTGATGTCAGCTCTGGCTCCCTCCCATCGTTACCTGAGCCCTGAAGGGCAGGAAGCATGTCCAAAGCATGCCATCGAGCAGTGTTGCCATTTCATCACCTGTAATGAAGGACCAACATTTTGAATTTCCAATCCAGGGGCACCAGGCTGGCTCAGTTGGTAGAGCATGCGAGTCTCAATCTCGGGGGTTGTGAGTTCGAGCCCCACCTTCGTTGTAGAGAGTACTTAAAAATCTTTAAAAAGTAAATTAAAATAAATTATAAATAAATAATCCACTACAGACTGGTACTTACGTGAAAGTGAAGTACAGTGAAATACTGGAGCAATGCCAGTTTGCTGGGAAACTTTCTCAGATCTTATTCTCAATTTCTGTACTTTATTATCCTGAGCAGGTCATAAAAAGTTTACAAACGGGCACCTGGTACAGTCCATATTTTGAGTCAAACTGTCTTGGAGCTCAGCACAACATATGGTAGATGTCCATGTTTAGAGCATTGCCTCGAACTCTTAGAAAACCAAGACAACAACATCACACTGGATTAAAGGCAAAGATGAACATGAACAGACTTTGTTTACTACAAAACATCAAATAATGCCAGTTGTTAGAGCAGTGCTGTCCATTGGAACTTTCTGCAGCAATTAAAACATCTTGTATCTGTCCTGTCCGATAGGTAACCACTGGCCACATGTGGATTGAATTTTCCATTTTTTTTAATTTTTATTTTTTAATGGAATTTATCTCACAGACAGAGATCACAAGTAGGCAGAGAAGCAGGCAGAGAGAGAGAAGGAAGCAGGCTGCCCACTGAGCAGAAAGCCCGATGTGGGGCTCCATCCCAGGACCCTAAGATCATGACCTCAGCCGAAGGCAGAGACTTTAACCCACTGAGCCACCCAGGCGCCCCTGAATTTTCCATTTTTAATTAGGTTAAATAGCCACTTGTGGCTAGTGGCAAATACTTTCAATAGTGCAGCTATATCAAGTTCTATTTTGAAAAATTAGTCCTCCATCTCCTTTAGAACCTGATATCCTATCAGTGTCCGAGATGTATCTTTTTCTCCTGCCTCAATGTTGGTCCGCTCAGACCTCCCCCCATTCCCCACCCAGTCCAGTGATGACAGCGCCATTCAAGGGACCATGCCTACTGGATTTCTCCCTCTCCTTTAATATCTCCTCTCCAACCTCCCATTCTTCATATCCTCTCAGTATTCCCTCCGTCTCACAGCTCCCTCTAATGCTCCCCATCTCCGCCATCACCGTATCTCACCAGGAGAGCAGCTTCATAACCAGCTTCCTTGGGTCCAGTCGGTGCACCATTTCCCATCCCCATGGCCCCGGTGAAAATCCTTGAGTGACTTCCATTGTTTTTTGTTTTTAATTATTATTATTATTATTTTTACTTCCATTGTTTTTTAGGATAAAGACAAACCTCCTCCTCCTGGGCTATAAGTCCATCCTCGGTCTGGCCCCATTCCCACTCCTAACCCCTATGTACATCAAATTCCCTCTTTTTTCTTTTCTTTCCTTTTTTTTTTTTTTTCTTTTCAATAGAAGTCTGTCACGATCAGTGCAATTCCTTGGAGCACTAGACACGGTTTCAACTTCATTTTCATCTGTAGTGAGTGGATAAGTGGTCTTTGCCACTAGATCACCACCATCTCCATGGGGACCAAACTGGGTCTGTTTTTGCTCAACATTTTATTCTACCGCCTGGCCGGATGATGTTTGGTATCAGGGCAGGTTAGCAGAGTGGCTGAGCTCACAGCTTGTGGAACTAGCTCTCTAGGTTCAAATCCTGGCTCCATTCCTACAACAAGGTGTGACTGGCAAACTACCCTCCCTGTGCATCCATTTTCTCACCTGTAAAATGGCAATAGAATAACACCTACCTCTTAGAGTTTTAGATTACATGATTTAAAACCGCTTGGCACACAGGGAGCGCTGGATAATGTCAGTTATTATTAAATGAGTACGTATCTTTATTACATAAACGAGTACCGGTATCCCACACTTTTTGAAAGTTGACGTTACACCACTTCGCTTTTATGAAGGACCTGCATTAGCTACCTGTTTGTGCTAACGGCAGGAAATCAGAAGAGGATGTTTGCTTTGGGGAAAAAAAAAACCAAAGGGCAAAAACCAAAAATAGCTCTCAATGTCTGTTTTGCAGCGGGTGGTTACAGAGGCTTCACTGGAGAGAGTGGCGCCACCAAGCGCCTTTCCTGAGAACTACACTCAGCATCTCAGCCTCAAACCACCTGAGCTTTGAATTGTGTTTGTGAGTTATCTGGACTTTATCTCAATTTATTTTGTGTATCCGTTGCCACGGTGTGTGGTAAGGTATCAGAAGAACCGAAAAGGTGGTTTCTGGGGGATCTGGATCAGAAATGTTTCCATGTACATGAACAGTAATCGCTCCTTCATAGGAAGACTTTTCCGCTTACAGTGGGCATGCTCTACTTTGGAAGACCAGGGAACCTGTATGTGGACTGTGCCTCCCTACGAGGATCCACCAGTCCGGGGCACGTGGGTGAGACTGGAGGGCTGGAGGAGGTAGAAGGGCCTGCTCCTTGCTTGCTGAACAGTGCTGCGAGTGTCACACCAACAGCAATTCTTTCTGGAAATTTAAAAATGGGCAGAGGATCAGAAGAGACATTTTTCCAAAGAAGACATACAGATGGCCAACAGGTACATGAAAAGATGGTCCACATCATTAATCATCAGGGAAATACAAATAAAAACCACAATGAGGCATCACCTCACACCTGCTAGAATGGCTTTGATCAAAAAGAACAGAACGAGAGCTGGGGTGGATATGGAGAAAAGGGAATCCTGTGCACTGTTGGTGGGAATGTAAATTGGTACAGCCCCTATGGAAAACAGTATGGATGTTTCTCAAAGAATTAATAGTAGAACGACTGTGTATAATCCAGCAAACCTACTTCTGGGTATTGATCCAAAGGAAGCAAAAATACTAACTTGAAGAGATATCTGTTTATATTCATAGCAGCATTGTTTTTATTTATTTTTTATTTTTTCAATTTTTTTTAGGTTTTATTTATTTATTTGACAGAGAGACAGAAAGAGATCTCAGGTAGGCAGAGAGGCAAGAGAGAGAGAGAGAGAGAGAAGCAGGCTCCCCACTGAGCAGACAGCCCAATGGAGGGCTCCATCCCAGGACCCTGGGATCATGACCTGAGCCAAAGGCAGAAGCTTCCCTTTTCTCCAAACTTTAAATCAGTGTGGTCCCACTTGCTTATCTTTACCTTTATTGCCTTTGCTTTTAGTGTCAGATCCAAAAAATCATCACCAAGACCAGTGTCAAGGAGCTTAGTGCCTGGGTTTCCTTTGAGGAGTTTTATGGTTTCAGATCTTAAACATTCAAGTCTTTAATTCATTATGAGTTAACTTTTGTGTATGGCATGAGATAGTGGTCTGGTTTCATTCTTTTCCATGTGGTGGTTCCAACTTTGTTTATTGAAGAGACTGTTAATTCCCTATTGCATAACCTTCACTCCTTTGTCATACATTAATTGGTCATATATGCATTTCTTTCTTTGTAGGCTCTCTACTCTGTTCCATTGATCTAGGTATCTGGTTTTTTTGTTTTTTTAAGATTTTATTTATTTATTTGACAGACAGAGATCACAAGTAGGCAGAGAGTCAGACAGAGAGAGAGGGGGGAAGTAGGCTCCCTGCTGAGCAGAGAGTCCCATGCGGGGCTCGATCCCAGGACCCTGAGATCGTGACCTGAGCCAAAGGCAGAGGCTTAACCCACTGAGCCACCCAGGTGCCCCTAGGTGTCTGTTTTTATGTCCCACTATACTTTGTAAGATAGTTTAAAATCAGGATGTATGATGCTTCCAGCTTTGTTCTTTCTCAAGAAATACTGGCTTTTTGGTGTCTCTAATAATTCTTTACATTAAGTTTGCTGTTAAAACAATGCACAGTGAGGCACCTGGATGGCTCAATCAATTAAGAATCTGACTCCATTTCAGCTCAGGTCTTAGTCTGGGGTCATGAGTTCAAGCCCCTACTTAAAAAAAGAAAGAAAGAAGGAAAGAAGGAGCAAAGGAAGGAAAAGGAGAGGAGAAAAGAGGAAAGAAAAGAAAGAAGACTGTAAAACATATATGGTAAGATGGAATCTTACAGGTGAGTTATTAAGAAAATAATCCGATTTATGCTTTTTGCTCCTGTGGACTTTCCAACTAAAAGAGGGGGAAACTAAACCTCAGGCCCATCAAGGAGAATGAACCCGAAGAGACTCGGAGGCAAAAGCAATAGAGGTTTGTGTCATCGAGTTTATGAGAAGAATGCAGCCTGATGTCTCTGTGGGGATGTAGATTCTCACAGGAGAAGAGGATGGAGGCCATTTAAGTTGAAGATGGACAACTCACTCAATCCCAGTGTGATGGTGAATTTTATGTCGGTGTGACCGGGCCACAAGATGCCCATATATTTGGTCAAACGTTATCTTGGGTGTTTCTCTGAGGGGGTTTTTGGCTGCGATTAACATTTAGGAGCACCTGTCTGGCTCAGCTAGTGCAGTGTGTCACACTTGATTTTGGGGTTGTGAGTTCAAGCCCCACATTGGGTGCAGAGATTACTAAAAATAAAATCTTTAAAAAGGGGGGGGGGCACCTGGGTAGCCAGGTCAAATAAATAAATAAAATCTTTCAAAAAAATTAAAAATTTTAAAAAAAGAGAGTGAGAGAAAGTTGAGACATCTGGGTGCTCAGTGGATTTAAGCGTCTGCCTTTGACTCAGGTCATGATCCCAGCGTCCTGGGATCAAACGCTGGGCTCCCTGCTCAGTGGGGAGTCTGCTTCTCCCTCTCCCTCTGCCCCTTCCCCTCCCCCAGCTCATGCTCTCTTACTCTCTCTCTCTCTCAAATAAATAAATAAAATCTTTAAAAAACGAAAGATTATAATTCATTTTTTTAAGATTTTATTTATATATTTCAGGGAGAGAGAGAGAGCATGTGCCATCATGAGCAGGGAAGGGAGAGAGAGACCAGGAGACTCCCCACTGAGCAGGGAGCCCAATACAGGGTGCAGGGCCAGGACCTCTTTCACTTCTGTCACATCAAGAGCAGCAGGTCTCTTGATAGGGTCAGTGCATGGACAGTCTTGGAGCAAAGGAAGTGGTTGCTAAGAGAAGAACTATCTAACTCAGAGGGGACATGGTCTTGCACTCGGTCTCTGAGCAGATCAGCAGTAATTACTGAGTAGAAGCTAAAGGCCCTTTCCCAATTTTCTTGTATTATGGGAAGCTGGGTTGTTGTTATTATTTTGTTTTGTTTGCATGATTCCAAGAGATGGGAAAGAGCACCCCCCCCCAAAAAAGTTGACATTAGATTTACTGCCACGCTTGGTGAATGTAGACTGAATCAAAGGAATTCAAAGTTCATTTCGCATTTGATAAAAGGGCAGATAGAGGGACCAGACAGACTCCTTTCATCCTTTGGTTCCAGGCATCACCATTACTTGCTTCTACTACAGTGGTCAGAATGGCTGCTGAAGCTCTAGCCATCAGGTCTCCTTCCAGCAAGCATGAAGAACTCCTATTCCCCCCCTAATCCCACTCCAGCAGGTCGCATAGATAACTTTTGCTTCCCTCTCATTGGCCGGCACTTGGTCTGCGGCTACTCCTACCTGCAAAGAAGCTGCCTAATGTAGATTTTATTCTGAACAGCCACATGCCCAACTGAAAATGTTGAGTTTTACTGCTAAGTAAAAAGTGGATGATGGCTTCTGAGGGCAAAGGAAATTTCTGTCGCAGTCAAGAGGCACATACACAAAAATCCTAGCCACAGTTACATCTGGAAGGTGAAAATACAGATGATTTTCAGCTACTTCTTTATAGTTTTCTCTAATACTTGATTTTAAAAAAATAACCATATATTTATAATCAGAGAGAAAATAAGCATTGCCACTCTTCCCAATCTGAAGGGGAAAACACAGTATGAATAAAATAAATGGTAAAATGATGTACCAGAGCTAAGGCAATTTTTAAAGAAATACCTCTGCTTTCAGGAGGGCTTAGGCAATGTTCCCAGAGAAATAAAGCTTCCCTGGAAATGCAGCTCCCTTTAGCAACCCAATCGCGGATCTCTCCACCTACAGATAAGAGCTTGTCCTCTCCAGAATGCCAGGGGGATCTGTTTGGACTTGTCAGGACACAAGGCGGGTTTGGCATTGACTTACACAGCCTTGCCTCAGTCCTGGTATTACCTGACTACATTCCAGGGGTGCCTCCGTCTCCATGCACGGTGAATGCTGCCGCACGGGCTGCAGCTCCGTCAAATATGTCAAATATTCATCAGATGGTGTCAAATCCAGGCTGTCTTCATATCTTAATTCCCCTAAATGATTTGCAGTTGATAAGATTGGAGTAGATATAGAAGCCCTGAAAAAATTGCCTAAGAATGAGCAAGTTCTGAGATCCTTGGCGATCAAAGATGTCTCAGAGATGTTGAGAGCTTTGGAGATTTGCTGCACTTGCATAAAATCCTTCTTCTTCTTTTTTTTTTTTTTTAAAGATATTATTTGTTTATTTGACAGAGAAAGAGTGATATCACAAGTAGGCAGTCAAAGAGAGAGAAGGGGAAGCAGGCTCTCCTGTTGAGCAGAGAGCCTGATGATGCGGGGCTTGATCCCAGGACCTGGAGATCATGACCTGAGGCAAAGGCAGAGGCTTAATCCACTGAGCCACCCAGACGCCCCCCTAAAATCCATCTTGACTTTCATTTCCACCTTCCTCCTCACCATCTCCAAATCAGGATCTATGAAGATCAGATTGGGTAAGAATTTCCTCCTTAAAGATCTGACATCAACCCCAGAACTTTTGCTGTGTTTGGGAGAACTGACTCCCTGCCCAATTCAAAGTAGTTTCCAACTGATTTTTATTCACAGAGAAAGTCAAGGTGGATGTTAATAATTAATTTTGAGACTATTCCATTTCTAGACAGTGGCACCAACTCAGGATCAGTGCACTAACATAATATTTTCCTCCGTTCTGCAACAAAGGCAGACACGGGGGATACGCCATCTCCTTACCTTCTCCCTCCCCAGAAGTAACCATTCTTATGAATCTGAAGTGTAACCTTCCTGTTGGCGCTGTTATATCCCCATTTTACAGGTAAAGAAAATGAGGCACAGGGAGATAAAGGAATCTGTCCAAGGCCACACCCTTAGTGGGTGGTAGAACCAGTACAGACAGGTCATAAGTCAAACGAAGGAAAGACTGCAGGTTGATAAGAGGGACTGGGGCGTGTGGTCAGGGAAGTCCGCTCTGGAGAGGTGACGGGCTTCCAAAGCTGAGAACTGAAGAACCACCACGCGAGATTTCTAGGAAGAAAGTACAAGAGCAAAGGCTCCAAACTTGGGCGAAGTGGCTGCCCCTTTAGCTGCTGTCTTGGGCCCAGAGGATGCGGATGGTGCATCAGCAAGCGAGAAGGAGACTCTATTACTAAGGTCTTGAGGGAACATAAAGGTCATAAAGGTCTTGAACTTCTGACCTACACTACATTGATGAATGAAGCCAAATTATCTTCTGTGTTGTTTAAGCCCTTGTTGGTTGGTTGGTTTGGTTTGGTTGTCACACTGCCTCTAATCCTAATTATTCCATTGTCTCTTCTGCGAATTCAAGTAAGACACATGCATGTAGGGATGCCTGGATGGCTCAGTCAGTTAATCGCCTTCCTTCAGCTCTGGTCATGATCCCACGATCCTGGCATGGAGTTCTACATCAGGCTTCTTTCTCAGTTGGGAACCTGCGTCTCCCTCTGCCTGATGCCCCCCCCCCCCCGCTTGTGCTCTCTCTCTCTGACAAATAAATAAATAAAATCTTTAAAAAAAAAAGATTTTATTTATTTATTTGTCAGAGAGATCACAAGTAGGAAGAGAGGTAGGCAGAGAGAGAGGGGGAAGCAGGCTCCCTGACGAGCGGAGAGCCTGATGCGGGGCTCGATGAGGGGCTCCTTCCCAGGGCCCTGAGATCATGACCTGAGCTGAAGGCAGAGGCTTTAACCCACTGAGCCACCCAGGCGCCCCACCCCTGTCTGCTTCTCTTTCTCCCTCTCTCAAATAAATAAACAAAAATCATAAATAAATAAATAATATTTAAAAAGAAAGTTTTTCTCATGCCCTCTCTCAAATAAACAAATAAAAATCATAAATAAGTAAATAAGAATATTTAAAAAGAAAGTTTTATTGAAAGGCATCAGATGTCTCAAGATATCTGATACATCTAACAATACAAACCTTAGTAAGCACTTATATTTTAAAGACTATTCTATGATTTACATACATTAACATATTTAATTCTCACAATAGCCTTATGAGTAGATCACCACCCCAATTTTTTTTTAAAGATTTTATTTATTTATTTGACAGACAGAAATCACAAGCAGGCAGAGAGGCAGGCAGAGAGAGAGGAGGAAACAGGCTCCCCGCTGAGCAGAGAGCCTATGCGGGACTCCATCCCAGGACCCTGAGATCATGACCTGAGCCGAAGGCAGAGGCTTTAACCCACTGAGCCACCCAGGTGCCCCAATACCCCAATTTTTTAAACAGCTTTATTCATGTAGAATTCATATACCACGTTTTTCACCCATATAAAACAGTATCACCAAGATCAATTTTAGAACATTTTCATCAAATGAAATCCCAAGAGAAACACCATACTCTAGCTGTCATCCCCAATCTTCACACACACACTCCAGCCCCAGGCAACCACTAATCTACTATTTGTCCCTAGATTTGCTTACTTTGGACAATTCACATAAATGGAATTTTACAATATGTGACTAGTTCCTTTCTTGTAGCATGTTATAACGTGAGGTTCTCCATTCTTTTATATATGACTAAGTAATATTCCGTTGTACTGATTTGCCCCATTTGTTCATTCATCAGCTGATGGGCATTTGGATTGTTTCTTTTTTTCTTTTTTCTTCTTTTTTTTTTTCTGGCTATTAAGAATAATGTTGCTATAAACATACATGAATAAATTTTCAGGTTGGACATATTTCAGTTTTCTTGGGTACTACAAGTGGAACTGTTAGGTCATATGTTAACTGTATGTTTATATTTTTGAGAAACTGCCCAACTCATCAAAACAATGTTAGGATCATCAGACTGGGAAGTCGGCTTATTGTAATTACTCTCTGTAGCAGTGAGGAAAGGATACAGCAGCAGGGAATAGCTTCTCAGATCGTTTGCCCAGAAATGACACATGTCACTGTGTCACTTCTGCTCATCTTTTATTGGTCAAGTTAAGTCAGACAGCCACACCCAGTGTTAAGGGGACGGGAAAGCACAGTCTTACCTAACATGCAGAAAGGGGAAAGAACTAGAAGCTTTTACAGAAAGATGCTAATAGCTGCTGCAGAGAATGTTGGGTAGAAAAGCCCCGATGAGGGGATGATGTTTACTCTGAGACTTGGGAGATCAGAGAAAGTCTGTTTGAGATGATGTTGAGGGAAGAGAGATACTCGACATCACTAATCATTAAGGAAATATAAATAAAACCAGGAAGAACTCTCACTTCACACCTACCAAGATGACTCTGCGGTCTCCCCTTGAATAACACAGGTTTGAACTGCTTGAGTCCACTGACAGTGGTTCTTCTTCTTCTTCTTCTTTTTCTATTTTAAAGATTATATATTTGAACTAGAGAGAGAGAATGTGAGAAAGAGAGAGAATGTGAGAAAGAGAGAGACCCTAAGTGGGAGTTAGATGGGCAGGGAGAAGCAGACTCCCCGCTGAGCAGGGAGCCGGATGCGGACCTTGATCCCAGGAAGCTGGGTTTATGACCTGAGCAGAAGGCAGACGCTTAGCCAACCGAGCCACCCAAGTGTCCCATATGGATTTTTTCCCCCACAAATACAGCAGATAGAGTACCATTAGTGTATTTTCTCTCTCTTTCTTCCTTCCTTCCTTTTTCTTCCTTCCTTTTTTCTTTCTTTTCTTCCTTCCTTCCTTCCTTCTTCCCTCTTTTCTTTCCTTTTCTCTCTTTCTTTCTTTCTCTTTCCTTCCCTCCCTCCCTTCCTTAGCTCTATGCCCAACATAGGGGTTGAATTCATGACCCTGAGATCAAGAGTCACATACTTTACTGACTGAGCCAACCAAGCACCCCTGTTTTCTCTTTCGTATGATTTTCTTAATAACATTTTCTTTTCTCTAGCTTACTTTATCATGAGAATGCTGTATACAATACACATAACCTATAGAATACGTGTTAATTGACTATGTTATTGGTCAGGCTTCCAGTCAATAGTAGGCTTTAAGTAGTTAAGTTTTGGGAGAATCAGGAGCTAGATGCAGATTTTCAGCTGCGTAGGGGGGTCAGTGCCTCTAACTCTTCAGTCGTTCAAGGGTCAAGTCTAATAAAAAAAATAAAAGGATACAGACAATAACAACTTTTGGCGAGAAATTGAAACCTTCATATGCTGTTGGTGGGAATGTAAAATGGCACAACCACTTTGGAAACAGTTTGGCAATTCCTCAGAAAAGTTAAAAACGTAGAATTATCAGGGGCACCTGGGTGGCTCAGATTGTTAAGTGTCTGTCTTCAGCTCAGGTCATGATCCCAGAGCCCTGGGATCCAGTCCTGCATCAAGACCCTCATTGGGCTCCCTGCTCAGTGTCGAGTCTGCTTCTCCCTCTCCTTCAGCCCCACCCAACCCGTCCCCCACCGCCCTGCTTGTGCTTGCTCATTCTGTCTCACTCTGTCTCTCTCAAATAAGTAAATAAAATCTTTTTTAAAAAAAAAAAAAACATTGTTGGGACGCCTGGGTGGCTCAGTTGGTTGAGCAGCTGCCTTCGGCTCAGGTCATGATCCCAGCGTCCTGGGATCGAGTCCCGCATCAGGCTCCTTGCTCTGCAGGGAGCCTGCTTCTTCCTCTGACTATGCCTGCCACTCTGTCTGCCTGTGCTTGCTCTCTCTCTCTGACAAATAAATAAATAAAATCTTTAAAAAAAAAAAAACAAAACATTGTTATCAGATGACCCAACAATCCCACTTCTAGGTATATGCCCAAGAGAATTAAAAACATATATTGACACAAAAACTTAAACGTGAATGTTCATAGCACCCTCACTCATGACAGCCCCAAATAGAAACAACCCAAATGTTTATCACGTGGTGAGATAGAGACCCCCCCCCTCTCTCTATATATATATATTTATATATATATTAGAAACTGAAAATCTGATGGGGAATTGGATATTTACCTAGTTTCAAAGTACCTTTTTACAAAATACCTAATAAGTAAAAGGAAAAAAGAGTGACTATGCAGATGGGGAGACTGGCAGATGCTACCTCAGTCAGATGACCGCAGTGAACACCATTAGGAATGGGACACATCACAGTCATGTGCCACCTGATTGGATGGAAGGAGAACGCATGCATAACCTGAAGAAATCGTGAGGAAACTTTGGTTAAACCTAGACGGAAGGAAGCACATGTCACAAAATAATTGGCCTGCAACCTTCAAAAAAGCGTCAAGGACAAGAAAGTTGAGGCAAGACTGAGGAATTGTTCCAGCGTTAGAGAGACTAAAGAGACAGAGCGATCTAAATGCAAAGATCTTTTTTTTTTTTCCCAAGTAGGCTCCACATGGGGCTCAAACTCACGACCCTGAGATCAAGAGTCACATGTTCCCCTCACTGAGCCAGTCAGGCGCCCCTACATGCAAAGATCCTTTCACCACAGAGGACATTTTTGGACAAGTTGGTGAAATTTGATAGGTTGTCTGAGGATAGCATTCTATCATATTAATATTCCTTTTTTTAAAGATTTTATTAATTTATTTGACAGAGATTACAAGTAGGCAGAGAGGCAGGCAGAGAGAGAGAGAGAGGAGGGAGCAGACTCCCTGCTGAGCGGAGAGCCCGATGCGGGGCTTGATTCCGGGATCCTGGGATCTTGACCTGAGCCGAAGGCAGAGGCTTTAACCCGCTGAGCCACCCAGGCGCCCCTCATATTAACGTTCTTATTTGGATGGTTGTATTATGAAGAAATAAATGCCTTATTGTAGGAAATATGTACTGAAGTATTTGAAGGTGATAAAGTAACTAGTTAGCACTTATTCTCAAATGGTTTGGGACCAAAAAAAAAAAAAAAAAAAATCTGAACCATGTAAGTCTGAGATTGTTTTAAAAAATTCATATTCCGGGGCTCCTGGCTGGCTCAGTCATTAAGCATCTGCCTTCAGCTCAGGTCATGATCTCAGGGTCCTGGGATCAAATTCCGTATCAAGCTCCCTGCTCAGCAGGGAGCCTCCTTCTCCCTCTCCCTCTCCCACTCCCCCTGCTTGTGTTCCCTCTCACTGTCTCTCTCTCTGCCAAATAAATAAATAAAACCTTTTTTTAAAAAATTCATATTCCAAGGGTGCCCAGCTCAGTCGGTAGAGTGTGTGACTCTTGATCTCAGAATTTTGAGTTCAAGCCCAATGATGGATGTAGAAATTACTTAAAAATAAAATCTTTTTTTAAAAGATTTTTATTATATTTTTCTAAAAGATGTTATTTATTTATTTGAGAGAGACAGAGTGAGAGAGCATGAGAGGGGAGGTGAGAGGGAGAAGCAGACTCCCCGTGGAGCTGGGAGCCCGATGTGGGACTCGAACCTGGGACTCCAGGATCATGATCTGAGCCAAAGGTAGTTGCTTAACCAACTGAGTCATCCAGTGCCCTTTTTTTAAGATTTTATTTATTTGACAGAGAGAGACACAGTGAAAGAGGAAACGCAAGTGGGGGTGGTGGGAGAGGGAGAAGCAGGCCTCCTGCCAAACACAGAGCTCAGTGTGGGGCTTAATCCAGGACCCCGGGATCATGACCTGAGCTGAAGGCAAACACTCAAAGACTGAGCCACCCAGGTGCCCCATAAAAATAAAATCTTTTTTTGTTTGTTTTTGTTTTTGTTTTTTTAAAGATTTATTTATTTGACAGACAGAGATCACAAGCAGGCAGAGAGGCAGGCAGAGAGAGAGGAGGAAGCAGGCTCCCCGCTGAGCAGAGAGCCCGATGTGGGGCTCCATCCCAGGATTGTGGGATCATGACCTGAGCCGAAGGCAGAGGCTTTAACCCACTGAGCCACCCAGGCGCCCCAAAAATAAAATCTTTTTTTTTTTTTTTTTTTTTTAAAGATTTTATTTATTTATTTGACAGACAGAGATCACAGGATGGCAGAGAGAGAGAGAGGAGGAAGCAGGCTCCCCGCCGAGCAGAGAGCCCGATGTGGGGCTCCATCCCAGGACCATGGGATCATGACCCGAGCCGAAGGCAGAGGCCTTAACCCACTGAGCCACACAGGCGCCCCCCAAAAATAAAATCTTAAAAAAAAAAATTCATATACCAATTTCCAGTGAGGTTTCATACTTTCTCAATTAGCCATCCTTCCTTCACCTCACCATCTCCCTTATATTTATTTAATATGAATGGCATATACCACTTATTTGACACAAAAAAATCCTTTATGCACATGTGACAACATGCATAAAAAACTTTGTCATGGTTTATACGACTTAGAGCTCAGAAACCAGTACTGCTTAACTCAAGCAGGGAAAAGTATTGACTAGAAGGACATGAGATATGTGGCTTGTTCTATTGGAAATAGCTCCTTCACTTAACAAATGTGTGCTCATCTTATGCAACCGGCTCAACCACTCTGTGCCTCAGTTTATGCATCCATAAAATGGAGGAAATTATAGTACCTACTGCATAAAATTGTTGTGGGGATTAAATTAATTAAAACATATAAAACACTTGCAACAGTGCCCGACACATCGTAAGTGCTTCGCAAACGTTATTTATTATCATTAACTGACTTGTTCAAAGAAGCCGATGAGTGGCCAGTGCAGGATTTGAATCCAAGTCCGTTGGAAACCAAAACCTGAGCTCCTACCGTGACCACCCTTTTTCACAGTGTTAACTCAGCGCGATTCTCCCCCCTTTTCTCCTAAATGCTGGTCAAACTCAAGGGATGTTCCTTCTCCCATCCCACTAGCAATTACTTCCTTGTGCATCCTCCTGGGGTTTATAAACAAAAACTTGTCAAGCCGGCTGGTCCCTCTGAGAAGCAATTTAGGCTCACACCCTGCAAAAGCTTTTGCCTCACTGATAGACTTTGTTTGCTTTGGGGAATGCTGTTCTTTTAAGTCGAGAGGACATTTAATCTAAGTAATAGTGTCCGTGGTCTTTGATCTAGGCATGCGGCAGCTGCAGCTGGGAGGGAACGTGCTTGCCTCGTGCAATCTGTCTGCCTTGTGTCTAAGCATTAACCCTTCCTTCTCATGTTTGATATGAAAATATTAGGTCCATATCTGAAAGAGTAATGCAGTTCCCTGAAAGGTGTTGCATTAATCATTTTTTAAAATTTTCTGTTTTATAATGTTTTGACATCTTAAAAAGCTTGTCAGGGGAGAGCCTGCTCCTCCCAGGGCTACTCTGTTCTTAGAGACAGACAGCAGAGGGCTCAGCTGGGAGCACATCTTTCATATACAAGCCAACCAATCCCTAGTTTATAGCTGCAATAGTCCTCTAACTGGAACTCACCAAGCCAGTGTTTCCCCTGCCCAAAGTCATCCCAGAGCCAGGCACCAGGGGACTAGAGAGCACCCCCTATAGCCCAGAGCCCACATTATTCAGACTAGCTAGTCCTAAATCCGGGCATTCCCCTCTCCTCTCTTCTGCCACCAGGTGACATCAATACTTGGTGCTTCCTCTTTGGCTTTGTATGGCATGGTTATCCCCACTCGAAGACCTGTGAGTACAATAAACTCCCTTGAAGAAGAGCCTCGTCCTCATTTCTTCCTGTGGCTACACCAACTTTACCATATATCTCCAACATTTACACTCTCGGAACAAGTATTATAAATTTGATAATTTTTCACAAAATATACACTTGATTTATATTTATTGTTAAAACACTATTAATGCATGTTAATTATACCTAAATAAAAACATATCATGCAGAACACTGTTAGACTCTAGTGAAAATTTAAAACGAAATATAATACGTATATCATACCATTTCAGTTAAACCATCACTTTCCTTTTCAAGCCTGCCTTTCTAATTTTGTTCCATATACTTTCCTCTTTGTAAGATTAACAAGAAAATATGAATGATCTACACTAATTACAGTGCTCCGGTATGTAAAAACACTTCCTTCTATGTCATTCTGAGACCTTACGAAGGAAAGGAGTGATCAGAGAAACAGGATGGAAACTAGAAGAGAGTCGTGTCCGGATGCCCAGGAAGGAGAATATTTCTAGAAGGAAGCGATGCGCCATGTCAAATGCTAGTGAAAGATCCAGCAACGAGAGATCTGAACATGCTTATTGGATTTAGCAACAGGTTTTAATAAAGTGTTGGCAAACCTTTCAATCAGTTTGGCTGTGAGAAGGGAAGGAAAATAAAGTGCTGGAGCTGGAGACACAATGAGACTAAGAGATGTGTTTTTTGTGTTTTGTTGTTTTTTTCTTTTTTTTTAGATAAGAAAAACTTAACAAATATTTAATTTTTATTTATTTATTTCTAAGATTTTATTTATTTATTTTTGTGAGAAAGAGAGCATGAGTGGTGGGGGTGGCAGGGCAGAGAGAGAAGCAGACTTCCTGCCAAGCAGGGAGCCTGATGCGGGCAGCCCAACGCAGGGAGGACTCGATCCCAGCATGGTAGGATTATGACCTAAGCCAAAGGCAGACATTTTAACCAACTCATCTACATAGGCACCCTGACTTACGAATGTTTAAATAAAGATTGGGGGCATCTAGTCGAGAGCAAATACCTAAATATCCAGAAGAAGAAATGAATCATTGGTAGAATAAGGTTTATATGAAGGAGAGGAGGAGATAAGGATTGGTTTCAATAGGAGGGACACCAACCACTCCATTGGCAACAGGAAGAAGATTGGTCCAGATGTAGGTGGGTTATTGTTTTTGTTTTGGGAAGATGCCTGAGTTTTTCAATATAGACACTGACAAAGCAGATAGCTGGAATTTTTTTTTTAAGATTTTATTTATTCACTTGACAGAGATCACAAGTGAGGCAGGCAGAGAGAGAGAGAGGGGAGAAGCAGGCTCCCTGCTGAGCAGAGAGCCCGATGCAGGGCCTCAATCCCAGGACCCTGGGATCATGACTTGAGCCAAAGGCAGAGGCCTCAACCCACTGAGCCACCCAGGCATAGCTAGAATAGCCGGAATTTTGATCGATAAGTACAATCAAAATGCAAATGGTCATCGGAGTTTACAGTATTGGAAAGAGTGTTCTTGAAAAGATGGACTATAATGTTTGCTGAGTATAGAAAGGCATGAAAGATGGAGAAGGCTGATGGAAGGGGAGAAACTAGATGGGTGAATAGATTGGAGTCCTGATGAGCTAGAAGAATAGTCTTAGTGAGTCATGAAATATGGAGGTTGGAAGGATTGTGGCCAGAATATAGAATTATATTTTGGATATATTTATTTTTGATGTCGAGACCTAGTATATGGTCTTAAGGAGGCATGACTCAAGTAGGATAGAAGAGACGATCGCTAGAAATGAGAAGGTCCTACAGCTGAATGAACAGGATCTTGGATTGGTTGTGTGTATGAATGTTGAGGTCACCGGGATATGAGTAGAAAAGAATACGTGAGCCAGGTGCTCAAATGTGGTGGATAAAGGCAGTGGGGAGGGAACATTAGGGTCATGACTGAATGACCTCTCTCCTGAGCTCTATTCTTGATTTTCCAGATGTCTAACTAATATCCCCACTTAGATGTGTAACAGACATCTTCAATTTAACAATGTGGTCATACCGAGAAACAGGGGGACTAGAAAAGTCATTTTTATGGTCACGTAATTAGCCTAAAAATAAAGTTGGGGTTCTATTGCAACAAAAAAAAATCAGCGGATATCATGAGACAACAAATGGTCTTTCCCACATGGTATAACACTCCTATTATCAGAATTTTACAACAGGGAAAATTCAGATAGTCTCAAAAGATAAGGGGAGTATCCAGAAACTCCTACAATTCAAAACTAAAAAACAAACAACCCAATTTTAAAGTGAGGAAAGGACTTGAATAGACATTTCTCCAAAGAAGATATACAAATGACCAAAAAGTCATTGTATGAAAAGACACTTTACACCAATAGTTATTAGGGAAATGCAAAAAAAAAAATAATGAGATACCACTTTACACTCACCAGTAGCTGTAATTTTAAAAAAAGGAAAATAACAATTGTTGGCAAAGATATAGAGAAATTAGAACACTTGTTCATCACCAGTGGGAATGTAAAACGGTTCAGCTGTGAAAGATAGCTTGGCAGTTCCTAAAAAAGATAAACATAGAGTAACCATGTGACTGAGTAATTCAACCCCTAAATATATACCCAAAAGAACTGAAAATAGGTTTTTTGAGGGAATTTAGAAACAAATTCTTTTTTTTTTTTTAAGATTTTATTTATTTGACAGGGAGAGACAGCGAGAGAGGGAACACAAGCTGGGGGAGTGGGAGAGGGAGAAGCAGGCTTCCCACCAAGTAGAGAACCCAATGTGGGGCTCGATCCCAGGACCCCGGGATCACGACCTGAGCCAAAGGCAGACGCTTAACTGACTGAGCCACCCAGGCACCCCTAAAAACAAATCCTTGTACATGAATGTTCATAGCAGCATTGTTCATAATAACCAAAGGTGAAGACAACCCAGACAGCCATAAGCAGATAAGTGGATAAACAATTGTGACATAGCCATACAATGGAACATTATTTGGCTATAAAAAGGAATGAAGTACTAATACATGCCAAATATGGGTGAACCTTAACATAAAAAATGATGTTAAGTGGATGAAGTCAAAGGTCCCATGTTGTATGATTCCATACAATATGTGAAATCCATAGAAACAGAAAGCAGATTGATGGCTGCCAGAGTTTTGGGAGAGAAGGGGGAGTGGGGAGCAACTGCTTAATGAATACAAAGTTTCCTTTTGGAATAATGAAAATGTTTTGGAACTAGATAGAGGTAGGTAGTGATAGCTCAGCTCTGTGAAAGTACTAAATGCCACTGAATTGTTCACTGTTAAATGGTTAATTTTATGTGAATTTCACCTCAATTTTAATAAAAAGAAAAAATTATGTGGCCAAGTTTTAGTATTAGGAATGACAGAAAACTCATTTATCAAGATACAACAAATTTTTAATTGATTATGTGTGTTCTCACTATATATAGTAATTCAAACACAGCATGAAGTGCCAGTGCCAAATTTCTTTTCTTCTATATGTAAAGACAACCATGTGTTGGAAAAACTGTTTTGTGCTTTTTGACAGTTGTGGAGTTTGAAAACCCAATGATAAAGAGTTTTTCTCAACCACCATCAAGAAGAAAGAGAAGGGGAACCTGGGTGGCTCAGTGGGTTAAAGCCTCTGCCTTCAGCTCAGGTCATGATCTCAGGGTCCTGGGATGGAGCCCCGCATCGGGCTCTCTGCTCAGCAAGGAGCCTGCTTCCTCCTCTCTCTCTGCCTGCTTCTCTGCCTACTTGTGATCTCCGTCTGTCAAATAAATAAATAAAATCTTTAAAAAAAAAAAAAAGGAGAAAGAGAAAGTGGAGAGAGAGAAGATTGAAGATGGTGGAGCACCTGGCTGGCGCAGTTGGAAGAGCATTTGACTTTTGATCTTGGAGTCATGAGTTCAAACCTCACGTTACATGTAGAGATTACTTAGATAAAAAAGAAAACAATAAATAAATAATATTTATAATAATTGCCATAAATAAACAATAAATTTTTTTTAAAAGGAGGAGGAGACACAGAGGAAGTGAGGGAGTAATAGAAAAGTTGGTTTCCCATCTAAGCATAAAGTACTAAGAAACAGATTTTCCCCCTGCTATGAGACAGAAAAACTGTGTTCTAAAAGATAATGATTTCTAACCTAGAATTCTATACCCAGACAAATTATCCATGAAGCATGAAGACAGAATAAAGACAATTTCAGATAGGCAAGATCTTGAAAATTTCTCTTCTTGGCCACTTTCTCAGGAAGTGAGTGGAGCATGAAGGAGAAAATCATGAACCAGGACCTCAGGGAATCCAAGAAACAGGATATGCAGCCCAGGAAAGACGCAAGAGAAAGTGTTGCCGCCACAGCTGCCCAGCAGGCCTGGAGAGGAATCAGTCCCAAACGGAGGAGGAAAACAGAGAGCTGCAAGGGAAGAGGCGGGGAATGTCTCCAAGAAACGAAAATTGAAAATCAATTGAAAGGTTACCTGACATGTTCGAATCTCTTGAGAGGAAACTTCAGTCTCTTTCAGAGATTTTGTGGATGAGTTGGTGGTAAATACACAGAAAACTAAGTGTAGCCAATTTGTTGAACAGGTGGGAACTCTGGGGTGTAGGAAGAAAAGAAGTTTATTCTTGGATGCAAAGTTTATTCTTTGCATATTCAAATTGTTCTTCCCCTATCCCCTTGAGTGAAGTCTAGGGCCAGTCTCATGGCTTTTTTAGTCACTCTCAGGTAATAAAATTCTCTTGGTCATTTAAAATCTCCAAACAACCTCAGTTCAGTAATTCAAAAGTCCACTCTCATGCATTAAGCTGAACCATATGAAGTTGCCATTTGTGTAAGTCAAAAAAGGTTGAGGGGCGCCTGGGTGGCTCAGTGGGTTAAAGCCTCTGCCTTCGGCTCAGGTCATGATCTCAGGGTCCTGGGATCGAGCCCTACATCGGGCTTTCTGCTCAGCAGGGAGCCTGCTTCCTCCTCTCTCTCTCTCTCTGCCTGCCTCTCTGCCTACTTGTGATCTCTCTGTCAAATAAATAAATAAAATCTTTAAAAAGAAAAAAGGTTGAATATTGGCAGTTTTATCTGATTCACTCTAATAAGAGTCAAAACTCCCAAATTTATTTAAAATAAAATAATCTCTCCCTCTACCATACAGACATGTTTTAGATTGGTCATCTGAGGTAAAAAAGGGAGGCCTGGTGGGCTTCTTCACTTTCCCACAAGCCCTTCCAGCATCATTCTCTACCAGGAGACTGTCTCTGGTTCCTCCTGGATAGAAGGGCCTTGTGTAGACAGGAGAGAAGAGGCAGTATGTCACTCTCTGACCTTGGCAGGGGTTCACAGTGGACTCTTACTCTTCCGGGGTGCTTTTGACTTGTATGATTCTTCCAGGACATTCCTCCAGCTCTGATGCCTGAGCTCTGATCTGCTCTGTGGGAGGGACCTTGTTCAACCAGAAGACCCCTTGATTTTATGACCACTTTTAATTCTGGCCTCAGCCATCAGACAAGCAGCCTCTTTAGACTGTGGTCGCCTCACTCCTTGGGAAAAACCTCTTAGACCAGATCCAAGCTAGTCTTTGCCTAGCACGGCCCAGTCTGGTCCTCGGGATACTTTCTAGCACCTTGAAACAGTGCCTCTGCTTTCCTCTGCCCTATCAGAGGAGCTAGCCAGCCACGGTCCCTTTCATATACTTCTTAAGCACGAGTCAGACACCACCTACCGTGTCACCTGAACTTCAGGAGACACATCAAGCTCATTGGGATGTCCGAACGAAGTGTCTTCCTTGTCTCATTCCCACAAATGGGTGGAAGTGTACTCATAGCTCATCAGTGCTCTCCAAACATTTTCTTTGATCTTGGGAAATTTCAGCAGTCTTTTCATGCTCATGAATGGGTAGGGACCAAAGTAACAAAACCAGGTGTTTTTTTTTTTTTAATTTTTAAAAAATTTAATTTATTTTTAAATTTTATTTATATATATATATATTTAAAGATTTTATTTATTTATCAGATGGTGGGGGAGAGAGCAGCACAGGCAGACAGAATGGCAGCAGAGGCAGAAGGAGAAGCAGGCTCCCTGCTGAGCAAGGAGCCCGATGTGGGACTTGATCCCAGGACGCTGGGATCATGACCTGAGCCGAAGGCAGCTGCCTAACCAACTGAGCCACCCAGGCGTCCCAAATTTTATTTATATTTTAATTTATATTTTATTTACTTATTTATCATTTTATTTAACTTATTTTTAGTTTATTTTTTTAACTTAATAGACTTTATTTTTCAGGCAGTTTTAAGTTCACAGCAAAATTAGAATAGAGCAGAAAGTATAGAGAATTCTCAAAAACCCCTGCCCCCACACATGCATACTCCACTATCAACATCCTCCACCTGGGTATATATGTTACCGTCCATGAATCTACACAGACATGTTATTATCACCCAAAGGGCGGTGTACATTTTACGGGTTTGGACAAAGACATAATGACATCTGTCCACCATTGTAGTATCATGTAGAGTAGTTTCATCGCCCTAAAAGTCTCTGTGCTCTGTTCATTCATCCCTTCACCTAAATCCCTGGGGACCACTGATCTTTAATTGTCTCCATCATTTGGCCTTTTGTAGAATGTCATGTAGCTGGAATGGCATGGTATGTAGCCTTTTCAGATTGGCCTTTGTCACTTAGTAACGTGCCTTTTAGTTTCCTCCATGTGTTTTCGTGACTCAATAGCTCATTTCTCTTTAGTGCTGAATTATATTCCACTGTCTGGATGTAGTACAGTTTATTTAACCCTTCACCCACTGAAGGCTCTCTTGGTTGCTTGCAGGTTTGGGCAATTATGAATAAAGCTGCTATAACCAGTTTTTAATCACCTCTTTTATGAGTCTCGCCTAGGCGGGACTTACTTTGGAATGGGGAAGCATCATCCGAAACTGAGACTGAAATAGTTCCCTATCTATATCCTGTGACACAAGAAAATGAGAAAACAAGGCAACTAATAACTTTTTTGGGGGGGAGTTATAGATGAAATGAAATGTAATCATAAAACTTTACATGGCTTAATGGTAAGCACTACTTCTGTAGGCTTAATAATGTAAATATTAAATACTGGTTGAATCAATAATTATGATAGGAAGATACTGGAACAACTAAGAAGGGGAAATTATTGTGTTAGAGTGGGTGGGAACAGGATTAAGAGAACTAATTCTTATCTTCCATGGTAGGCAGTCAACAGATCTAAATGGAAGAATCAAGAAATGTCAGTATAGGCATGTCCTTTAGAATATGAAGGAAAGGGGCGCCTGGGTGGCTCAGTTGGTAAAGTGACTGCCTTCGGCTCAGGTCATGATCCTGCAGTCCCGGGATCGAGTCCCACATTGGGCTCCCTGCTCAGCAGGGAGTCTGCTTCACCCTCTGACATCTCCCTTCTCATGCTCTCTCTCTCTCTCTCTCTCTCTCAAATGAATAAAATAAAATAAACCTTTAAAAAAAAAAAAGAATATGAAGGAAGAGGAATGCCTGCCTGGCTCAGTCAGAAGAACATATGACTCTTGATCTCAGGGTTGTGAGTTCGAGCCCCATGTTGGGTGTAGAGATTACTAAAAAAATAATAAATAAAGTATTGAAAAAAAGAAATATAGGGGCACCTGGTGGCTTAGTCAGTTAAGCTTCTGCCTTTGGCTCGGGTCATGGTCTTGGGTGTCCTGGGATCAAGCCTCTTGTCAGGTTCTCTGTTCAGTGGGGAGTCTGTTTTTCCCTCTTTCTCTCTCTCCTTCTGTGATCTCCCTCTCTCAAATGTATAAATATAATCTTTTAAAAGAAAAGAGAAATATAAAGGAAGATACCTGGGGAAAATAGTTAAAAGTGAGTGGATGAAAGTGTTCTTTTTCATGATAAGCTTCTTAAAATTATTTGTCTTTTTAAATGATGGGTAAAAATTACATTAAGAAACTTAATATTTTTTAAAGCTTTATTTATTTGAGAGAGCGAGAGTGCAGGGGGTTGGGCAGAGGAAGTGGGGACAGAGACTCTCAAGCAGACTCCGCAGTGAGCATGGAGCCCCGACATGGGGCTCAATCCCATGACCCTGACACTTGACTGTGCCACCGAAGGGCCCCAAGAAACTTAATTTTTAAAACTATATAATAAAACATAGACATTATCTAGAGAGTAGATAGCACTTAAATGTAACAAGAGCACTTTCGCTCTTAATGAGAAATCATTTGCATGAAGCTAAAAGCTATTTCGAATGACTGAAAAACTTTCTAACGTTCCAGGGAAAATGACTCCCTGTAGCCTTCTGCCTCCAGTCTGATACAAAAACATACCCTCCTATTTCCAAGTAACCTTGAGATAAGCAATAGATTCTCCTATAGAATCAATTTAAACGTATTGTGAGGAATTTGTTTTTCCCACTTACTTAGCTGGTATTAAATTTGAGAGAGAACCACGTCAGCTAAGCCAATAGGAGCTACCTTGTGGACTTAGAACTAACTAACTCATAATCATACTTCTCACTTCACCCCGGAGCCCGTAGTATCCCTGTACTAAATCCTATCAAGATTTTTTAGGAGAGTCAGTAAGAGAAAAGGGCCAGTAGAGAAAAGCAGAGATATGTTCTCTATGTGACCTCCATGAGGGCAGAGGCCATCTTGTTCATTTCAGTATTCTCCGTGTATGACACACAATTAATGCTTAGTAGATATCTAAGTGTCTGTTGCATAAATAAATCGAATGACTGTAACTCCCCACTTTGCTGAGGTCTGTGAGCATTAAAATAAAGTTATCATTAATTATATCTATAGTTCATAGATATATTAAAAAATCAGTAGGTGAGACAGCTCTTAGAAAAGGGTGCCTCACTGGGTATTTTGGGAAACAGTCCATTACAAATATAGGAAATGTAAAATCTACAAATTGCATGAGGAGATACGCAAGAATGCTGGTAGTGGCAGTGCCTACAACAGCAAGACATACCTCTGACCTAAATGTCCATCAGCAGAAGACTGGGTAAGTACAAGAGGATACACCCATGCGATGGTCTATACAGAAGTGAAAATGAGCAGATGAAAGCCACGTATATAAATAAAGATGAACTCCCCCAAAATGTAACATTGAGGGGCAAAAAAAGCAAGGCACAGAAGAATCCAAATAGTATGATACCACTTATGTAAAATTTTAAGGGACGCCTGGGTGGCTCAGATGGTTAAGTGTCTGCCTTCAGCTCAGGTCATGATCTCCCAAGTCCTGGGATCGAGCCCCACATCAGGCTTCTAGCTTCTTGGGGAGTCTGCTTCTCCCTCTCCACCTGCCACTCTCCCTGCTCGTGCGCTCTCTCTCTCTCTCTCAAATGAATAAATAAAGTCTTTAAAAAATAAAAAAAAAATTAAAATTCACAAAGTAATATTGTTTTAGGAAGACTTCATTGCAATGTTAAGTATAAAAATTCATGGAAATAATAAACATCACATATTGACTAAGTGAATGAATGAATGAATGAATGAATCTGCTTTTAAAAACCCCTCAGGGCACCCAGCTGGCTCAGTTGGAAAAGCACGTGACTCTTGACCTCAGGATTATGAGTTTGAGCTCCACATTGGGTGCAGAGATTACTTAAATAAATTAAGAACTTTATAAAGCAATAAATAAAAACTTCCAGCCCTCAAATGAAGATGTTTTCTTTGAAATATAAAGCACTTTATTTTTGTTACTTTTTTTTTAAACAATGCTTTTGTATTTTTAAGTAATCTCTAGGCCCAGCATGGGGCTCAAACTTACAACTCTGAGATCAAGAGCAGAATGGCCTACTGACTAAGCCAGCCAGGATTAGTGATTACATATGCACATACACATATTTAAAAGAAAACTGAATATGTGATTACATATGCACATACACATATTTAAAAGAAAACTGAAACTGAAAGGTATTTCACCAAAAAGTCATTTTCCCACCTTATCCCCAGCCACTCAATCCTTCTCTTCGAAGGAAATACTCTTACCATATTTTTATCTTCATTCAGACCCCTGGAATCTAGAGGTGGTCTGTTCATTAACAAACACACATGTTTTCTGTATCTGCCACAAATTTTCTGGCTCTTTTTTCTTGATGATCTGGATAGAGGTTTATTAATTATGTTTAATTTTTTTTTCTTCAGAAGAATGAGCTTCTGTTTTCATAAATTTTTCTCTATTATTACTGCTTTCCATTTATTGGTATCTTTATTATTTCTGTAATTCTGCTTGCTTGGGATTTAATTTCTTTTTCTAGTTTAAGGAAGAGATGTACATTACTACTAGTTTGGGACCTTTTTTTTGCTTTTCCAATGCAAATATTTCAATTTTTTTTTTTAATTTTTTTTGACAGAGAAAGCTCAAGCCAGTGGAGTAGTGGGCAGAGGGCAAAGGAGAAGCAGGCTCCCCACTGAGCAGGGAGCCAGACATGGGGTTCCATCCCAGGACCCTGGCATCCTGACCTGAGCCAAAGGCAGTGGCCCAACCAACTGAGTCACCCAGATGCCCCTAATGCAAACTTTAAAAAAAAATTTTATTTATTTATTTGACAGAGATCACAAGTAGGCAGAAAGGCAGGCAGAGAGAGAGGAAAGGAAGCAGGCTCCCTGCTGAACAGAGAGCCCAATGCAGGGCTTGTTCCCAGGATCCTGGGATCATGACCCGAGCCAAAGGCAGAGGCTTTAACCCACTAAGTCACCCAGGTGCCCCCAATGCAAACATTTTAGCACTACAAATTTCCCTCTAAAGATTCCCTCATCCCCAAGTTTTTGGTATGTTGTAATTTCATTTTCATTCAGTTCACGGTATTTTATATTTATTATCCCTGTGAGAAACACACTTAGCAACTAGAAGACAGTGTCAACGTGCAGTTCTTTTTGTCTTTAGCTTTTACCATTTCCAGTCAAAGCACTTTTCCAAAATTAATTAGTGTCAGCTTCTTTTGTTCCCATCCCTGCCAGTGGATTCATTTGTCCTGGTCTTTAACTCCATCTTGGGAACCTTGGCCATCTTTACCGATCTCTAAACATTTGCATATAGTAAAGTTTGCTCTGTAAGGGTTTGGGAAAATGCAGTCATGTATCCACCACCTCAGGAGCATGAAGAACAGTTCAGTCACCTAAATACCTAAACATCAGGTGTAGGATTTTAGACGACTAGCCCCACCCCCACCCCTCTGACAACCACTGATTTGTTTTCCGTCCCTCTAATTTTGCCTTCTCCAGAATGTTGTATAAATGGAAGCAAACAATTTGTAGCTTTTTGGGTTTCGTTTTTCTCACCCGCAGTGATGCAATTAAGATTCATTTATGTTTTTTCATGAACATTTTATTTTAAGATTTTATTTATTTATTTGACAGAGCGCGAGATCACAAGTAGGCAGAGAGGCCAGCAGAGAGTGAGAGAGGAGGAAGCAGGCTCCCCGCCAAGCAGAAAGCCCGACGTGGGGCTCGATCCCAGGACCCTGGGATCATGACCTGAGCCGAAGGCAGAGGCTTTAACCCACTGAGCCACCCAGGCGCCCCTCATGAACATTTCTTTTCTTTTCTTTTTTTTTTTTTTAAGATTTTATTTATTGATTTGACAGAGAGAAATCACAAGTAGACGGAGAGGCAGCCAGAGAGAGAGAGAGAGGGAAGCAGGCTCTCTGCTGAGCAGAGAGCCCGATGCGGGACTCGATCCCAGGACTCTGAGATCATGACCTGAGCCGAAGGCAGCGGCTTAACCCACTGAGCCACCAGGTGCCCCTCTCATGAACATTTCTATACTAGTCGCTCCATAGGGTCCCATTACATGGACGGACCATGGTTTGTTTATCTGTTCCCTTGCGGAAAGACATTTTGGTTGTTCCCAGGTTTGGCTGTTAGGAGGAAATCTACTATAAACATTAGTGTGAGGGCTTCATGTGAACATAAGTTGCCAGGTTGTATGGCAAATACATGCTTAACTTTATAAGAACTTGTCAAGTCCTTTCCAAGTGGTCTACTCTTTTACACTCCTCTCAGCAATGAATAAGCATTCCTAATGCTCTTCATTCTTCTTCTCTTTCTTTCTTTCTTTCTCTCTTTCCTTCTTTCTTTTAATTTTATAGCAGGCAGAGACAGAAGCAGGCTCCCAGCCAAGCAAGAAGCCTAATGCAGGACTAGATCCCGGGACCCTGGGATCATGACCTGAACTGAAGGCAGCTGCTTAACCGACTGAGCCACCCAGGTGTCCCACTCTTTATTCTTCTGGTGTTGTTGGTTTATTTTTATTATTTTTAGCCATTCTAATAGCTAAGTAATGATATCTCTTTGTGAGTGTATATGTGTGTGTGTGTTTTCTTTGCATTTCCCGAATGATATCTTTTCTCATGTTTATTTGACACCCATATATCCCTAAAACTTCTTTGGTGAAGTGTCTGTTCAATTGTTTTTTCCATTTTTCTCTTGGGTTTTTTGTTTTCTTTTGTCGAGTCTTCCGGGTTCTTTATGTATTCTGGATACAAATCCTTTTTCAGATACATGATTTGCAAATACTATATCCCAAGTCTGTAGCTTGTTTCTCATTCTCTTGACAATGTCTCTTCTCATTTTTTTTTAACTGCTGATTATTATTCCATTGTAAGAATTTGTCATAATTTATTTAGCCAGTCTTAGGTCCATAGACATTGATGCTATTTCCAAATTTTTGCTATTACAAACTGTATTTCCATTAATATCCTTGAATTTATGGTCTTTCTTTTTTCTTTTTTCTAAGAGAGGGAGAGAGTTGGGTAGGGAGTAGAGGGGGAGGGAGCCCAGCGAAGAGCCTGATGAGGGGCTCGATCTCAGAAACGTGGCATGAGCTAAAAAACCAAGGGTCAAAGAACAACTGATTGAGCCACCCAAGTGCCCCTCATGGTGTTCTTTCTTTTTTATTTTATTTTATTTATTTATTTAACAGAGAGAGAGAGAGATCACAAGTAAGCAGAGAGGAGACAGAGAGAGAAAGGGAAGCAGATTCCCCACTGAACAGAGAGCTCGAAGCAGGGTTCGATCCCAGGACCCTGGGATCATGACCTGAGCTGAAGGCAGAGGCTTAACCCACTGAGCCACCCAGTCACTCCTCATGGTGTTATTTCTAAGAACAACTTGTATTTCCTTTCCCATGAACTGTCTGTTACTACTTTTACCCATTTTTCTATTGGGTTTTAATCTTTTTGGAATTCATAGGACATGTTCTAAAATTTGTCTTTCTGGGGTGCCTGGCCGGCTCCATCAGAGGAGCCTGTGACTCTTGATCTCGGGATCACGAGTTTGAGCTCCACATTGAGTGTAGAGTTACTTAAATAAATAAAATAAACAAACTTTAAAAAATAAAATAAAGTTCGCCTCTCTGTGCTTGAGATGCAATTTCTTTTCAGTTTGTCATTTGTTTCTTTACGTCCCATGATTATACTTTCATGAAGTCAGAAGTGTTGATCTTTTAAGTCTTCTGAATTTTGTGTTGTAGTCAAAGGGTCTTTTCCCACTTCTCTCAGAAATTCTTTTGTTAATTTTATGGTTTCCCTCGTTCCACTGAAATTGTTGATCCATCTGGTATTTTTCCAGGTGTAATATATGAAATATTTAACTCTTTTTACCCCACAGACACTTTGTAGTTGTCCCAAATCATTGACTGCACGAAATCTGTTTTATCTTCATCAATTTGAAATACCACCTTTATGGAATACTAAATCCCTACCCTTGTTTGGGTCTTTTTGGGAATTTTGCTTCTGCTGATTTGTGGAACTAATTAGACACTAGTACTTACCAGGTTGGTGTGGGGTTTTTTTTGTTTGTTTTTGTTTTTTTGTTGTTTTTTTAAGATTTTATTCATTTATTTGTAGAGGGAGCACAAGTAGGCAGAGGGGTAGACAGAGAGACAGAAGAAACAGGCTCACTGATGAGCAGGGAGCCAGATGCTGGGCTTGATCCCATGACCCTGAGATCATGACCCAAGCTGAAGGCAAATGCCCAACGACTGAGCAACTCGGGTTCCCCCCACCCCACCCTTAAGGTAAACTTCAAGCTCATTATTGGACTTGCATTCATGACCCAAAGATCAAGAATCAGGTGCTCTACTGAGTAAGCCAGCCAGGCACCCCAGTGCCTGTAGCAGTTTTAACTGGTACGACATGATAATGTGTTTATTACTTAGCCAGGCACTTTCAGAGAAGTTTACTTTTTAGTTTTTCCACAAGAATTTTACACTGAGCTCATCTAGTTCCAAAATAAAACCTTGCTTGTTTTTTAATTAGGATCTCAGTAGGGGCGCCTGGGTGGCTCAGTTGGTTAAGCATCTGCCTTCAGCTCAGGTCATGATCTCAGGGTCCTGGGATCGAGCCCCGCATCAGGCTCTCTGCTCAGCAGGGAGCCTGCTTCCTCCTCTCTCTCTGCCTGCCTCTCTGCCTGCTTGTGATCTCTCTCTGTCAAATAAATAAATAAAATCTTTAAAAAAAAAAAAGGATCTCATTAGATGTCTGATATCTTAATGATACAGAGTCTTGCTAGTCAAGAACATATATTTCTATTTGTTCAAATCTTTTTCTGCATCCATCTGTAGAATTTAAGTCTTCTCTTCATATAGATTGTGTGTCGTTTTTGTAAAATTTATTCCTAGGAATTTTCTTTTCTTGTTGATTTGTAAATGATCTCTTTTTTGAATAAAAAATGTCGTGATATCAATATGTCATCATGGGGCGCCTGGGTGGCTCAGTGGGTTAAGCCGCTGCCTTCGGCTCAGGTCATGATCTCAGGGTCCTGGGATCGAGTCCCGCATCAGGCTCTCTGCTCAGCGGGGAGCCTGCTTCCTCCTCTCTCTCTCTGCCTGCCTCTCTGCCTACTTGTGATTTCTCTCTGTCAAATAAATAAATAAAATCTTTAAAAAAAAAAAAAATATGTCATCATGATGTCATAAAAAATATAAATGACATAAAAAATATAATGATGTCATTCCATCTTCTAAGATACAGTGCTGTCCCTCTAAGATGCTGAAAGAGCCCCAGGGGAGCAGTTTACCTCAAATAATCTTGAGAATTACTCATCTGGATGAGCAAGTAGTTCTCAATCATATTTGCCCTTGCAACATATACTATGGGTGATTTTTTTTTTAAAGATTTTATTTATTTATTTGACAGAGAGAGATCACATGTAGGCAGACAGGCAGGCAGAGAGAGAGAGAGGAGGAAGCAGGCTCCCTGCTGAGCAGGGAGCCCGATGCGGGACTCGATCCCAGGACCCTGAGATCATGACCCGAGCCGAAGGCAGCGGCTTAACCCACTGAGCCACCCAGGCGCCCACTATGGGTGATTTTGACATACACTAATCAACCCTACAGGTGCTCCTTGTTTTTTTAGGGACTCCAGCAGAGATGAGAGGCTGTGGTTTTTCAGTAGCTGATGGAAATGGATGTGTACCAGGCACTGTCTTAGGGGCCAGGGGACACCATCATGATCAAGACAACTTGAGTTCCTGCCCTCATGGAAGGTGATCACATAGTCCCAGCCGAACAGAGGAAACTCAGCAGATAATCGAATACTTATAAGAGTGCAGAGTTCTGCTAAGGAGCCGTGAGAGTGGAGCAGAGGTAATTGATCAGGTGTTAACATCCACTAACACTCACCCTGAGGCTTCAGTTTACTCACAAGCTGCCCACTCCCACATTACGTTTCCAGTTCTGACTCTCCTCTGAGCTCCAGACCTGCCATTTTCACTTGCCCAACAGGAGGCAGAGTCTAATCCCGCTCCCTTTGGATTTGGACAGGCTTACATCTTACTTGTAGCCAGGGCACTACAGCAGATGTGACTCTGTATGCTGTCTGAGGCTAGGTCCCATGAGGCAAACGCAGTTCTGCCTTGCTCTCTGGGACACTCCCTCTTGAGGACTTGATGACTTCAGCTGCCGTGTGAACAGTCCGACAGGCCTGAGGCTGCCGTGCTGTGAGGAAGCCCATCGCAGGCCATGTAGAGACCCCGAGGACAGCCTCTGAGGCTCGGTGAAGAGGGAGAGGTCCAGCCAGCCCACAGGTGTTCTCTTACCAGTAGTCCAGCTTTACATTAGAAACCCAAGTTAGAAGAGCCTACCCGAATCCTTTCTAAATTCCTGACCCGTAGATTTACAAGAGATGATAAAATAAGCCACTACATTTGGAAATGATTGGTTTTGTAGTGATAATAAGTAACATCTGGGCCATGTGGTTTTGTACATCTTTTCCTCCTACTGGGAACCCTTCCAGCACCTCTTTTGCCTAGTTACCCTGGACATACCCTTCAGATTTTTGCTGAAGCTACTACAATGCTTCAGCACGTACCATCCTTAAACCTTCAAACCTGGGTTCATAGTGCCCCCATAATACCATGTACCTTTTCTTCCTGTACCCGTCACAGTAGCATCTGGAGATGCTTTGACCAGGGTCTGTCTTCCTGACAAGTCTTCAGCTTCACAGAAAAGTATGCAGTTACGCAGTAGGCCAGGTATGGCAAACTTGAACGTCACCAGGAACGACGACATAACATAAACGAGAGACCTGGGTATGGTGGGGACTGCAGTGACATGAGAAGTATGTGCCCACCTATAGGGTGTAGCTGCCACTCCACAGGCTCTGTGCAGCCAGATCTGCTCCATTTTTAAAGCGAGCTACAAAGCCACGTTATTATTACTATTATTTTTTTTTAAGATTTTATTAATTTATTTGACAGACAGAGATCACAGGTAGGCAGAGAGCCAGGCAGAGAGAGAGGGGAAGCAGGTTCCCTGCTGAGCAGAGAGTCCCATGTGGGGCTCAAACCCAGGACCTTGAGATCATGACCTGAGCTGAAGGCAGAGGCTTAACCCACTGAGCCACCCAGGCGCGCCCTATTATTTTTTAGAGATTTTATTTATTTATTTATTGGGGAGGGAGAGAGAGAGAGCGCGCTTGTGGGTGCATGCGTGCACACATGTGCAGGGGGGAGGGCAGAGGGAGAAGCAGACTCCCTACTGAGCAGGGAGCCTGAAGCGGGCCTGGATTCCATGACCCTGAGCTCGTGGCCTGAGCCAAAGGCAGACGCTTAACCAACTGAGCCACCAAGGCGCCCCCCAAACCCAGATTATTATGTAAGTGTTAGAATCGCAGTAACTAATTAAAACTAAAAACACAGAGGGGCACCTGGGTGGCTCAGTTGGTTAAGCGACTGCTTTCAGCTCAGGTCATGATCCTGGAGCCCCGGGATTAAGTCCCTCATCAGTCTCCCTGCTCAGCAGGAAACCTGCTTCTTCCTCTGACCTCTCCCCTTTCATGATCGCACGCATGCTCTCTCTCTCTCAAATAAATAAAATATTTAAAATAAAATCACAGATGAAAGGAAGAAAAACAACAAGCTGAAGAGTTAATACTCCTTGGGCTTTGTTTTGAGGGGGGTTGTTTTTGTTTTTCCATCAGGTCAGCATAGATCAGGCACGGGGGTACAGGTTGGTCAGACAATACGTATGACCCCTTCAGGTTCAGGTGGTCCCCAGCCACCTGACCACAGGGCTGTTCTCAACATTTTATTTTTTGAGAATGACTCTGAACTTGCTTTGTGTAATCAAAGAGTTATATTGACCTGAGGCCTAGGTTAGCTGTAGGGCTAGCTAGGTTCAGGAGTGGGTTGCTTAGGTTTGTTTTCTCTTTGTACTGTGAGTTAAATTCCCTCCTACAGGCCTGCAGACTTCTTGACTCTTGCCAAATAATAAAGGAATTATTTATTTTTCTTACAGATCAAGGTGGAAATAAGAAACTGGGACCATTAAGTAAATTACATTGAATTCTCTCTGTTCCTTCCTAGAAGGTAAATTATATGCATTTTTAACAAGGAATGGGAATATGCAAATCACATTAAAACCCGTGAGAAGTTGATTTTTATCTAAAAATTATACTTTGTGTTACTATGTATCTGTTTAAAAAGGGAAAAGGAGGGATCAAGCCATGAAAAACATGGAGGAAACTTTGCATATTAGTAAGTGGAAGAAGCCAACCTGAAAAGGCTACAGACTGCATGACTCCAACTACATATCGTTTCTGGAAAAGACAAAATAAGGAGTTGGTATAAAGACCAGTGACTGCTAGGAGTTGAGGGAAGGAAGGGGGAGGCAGTACCCTAAGAACATGTGACCCCTGGAACCACACCTGATTGGTCACCAGCAAGAGCAGCTCTAGTTTAGGCGGCTCACAGCTGCACACTTAGAACTTAACAATTTTTAAGAGTCCTGTCATTCTGCAGATGGGTAAGATGAGACAGGGTATCAAGCTCTACTAGTTCCCATGTCCACTGGGTAATACAGGAAATTGCTCTTTCTTAACTAAGGGGGAAAACTGAGGCCCAGCTGTATCAGGATCCAAACTGTGGAGTGGAGTAAAATCCAAATTGGGATTAGGGGGAAAAATGGATCTCTCCTTCAATATATGGAAGGAGGGAAATAAGTTGAGACTGGAAGTCATCTGCCCATCACTTGGGTCCCCACAGATGATAGTAAAATGGGTCAGAACATTCTTTGAAGAGATTGATTGTGCAGGGACCTCAGCTTCAAATTTAGAGAAACCCCTCTGTGTCTGCTCCTTTACCCAGTGAGCTATGGGGACCAGACTTCTTAAGAGTTAGAGAAAAGAATTCTTCTTTAGCAGAGGGCTGGACAATATCTGACTGGTGCTTTACCACTGTCTTGGACTGGCACTAACCAGACAGTGAAAGTCCTTTGACCGTTTTTCATGTCCTGAAATTCAATCTTATTGTATTTTACAAGAAGCAGAGTAAGGAGGCCTGGTCCAGAGAAAAATATCATCTGGGCCAGGAGCAAGGTCCCAAGCCATGTTTGGAGAGGCCCCTTCAGCCACAAGACCTCATATCATGAATTTAGGCAAATTAAACTGCCTTGCCTTGGCAAGAAAGAGCAATAGCTAGTTGAAAGATACTGGGAAAAAAAAAAAAAAAAAAAGCAGAGAGAGAGAGAAAAAAAACCCCAACCATTTCTAAAGAGTGGGGAAGTAGTCCCAGAGTGAGCAGCAAAGGGAACGCCTGGGCATCTACAGCTCTTCCCGTCACTCACTGTTTCCTGGACCTCCCACAATGCGCGCATTTTTCTTTGCTGAGTGTGATTCTGGAGGTCCAAAATTCTCCACCATTAAAGCCCACCCCCCTATAAGCGTGCTGCTAAAACCACTGAGTTTATCCAGAGCTGGGTGAAAGAAACAGCAACCTGGCACTCCTCGCCCTTAAACTGACTGTAAAAAATTACTGATTTTATTATGTGCTTCACCCTCACTAGAACATAAGCTCTATGAAGGCAGGGATTTTTTTTTTGTCTGTTCTCTTCTATATTCTCAACTCTCGGAGCAGTAGCGTGCACATAGCAGGCATTTAATAAACACGGAAGAAGAAACTAGGGGAAGGAGCGAAAGAAGGCACGGAGGCGGGAGAAAAGGAAGGACAGCGAGGAAAACGGGAAGAACGACGGGAGGGGGGCGGAGTTAAGAAGTCCCGCTCAGCCTCGTTGCGGGTCCCCGGGAAGCTCTCAACTCCCAGCAGAACTACAATTCCCAGCAGGCCCCGGGGGCCAGGACGGGCCGACGCGACCTAGGCTAGACCGGGTTCCAGCCCGCCAGCCTCCCGGAGTGCCTTGCGAGAGCGGGCGCCATCGCAGCGCCCGCCGGGACTTGTGGTTCGGGCCGCGGGTGGGGGGTGGGGCCGGGTATGGAGGCGGGCGGGGGCCGGGGGCGGGCGCAGGCCCCTCCCCCGTCACTTCCTGCCGGGCTGCGGGCGCCGGAGCGGCTCTTCAGCGTTTGCGCCCGCGGCCGCCGCGTCTGGCTCGGCTCCCCCTTCCTCTGACCCCCCTCCCCCCGGCCCGGCGGCGCCCGCCTCCTCAGCGGCCACTCCGCCTTTTCCCTCCGCCGTTCCCTTCCTCCTCTCCCTTCTTCCTTCCTCCTTCCCCTCTTCGCCGCCCCCGCCGCCGCCGTCGCCGCCCAGGACCGCCGGCCGGGGGACGAGCTCGGGGCAGCAGCCAGGTGAGGCGGCCGGGCCGGGCCCGGCCTGGCGGGGCCCGCGCGGGCGCCGCGGCCGTGGGGAGGGGGGCGGCGGGTGGGGCCTAGGCCTCGGCGGGCCCGCGCGCCTGGCCTTCTTCCCCGGGCCTCTGTCCCGCCCGCGGGGCCTTCCCGGAGGAGGCGGGTCCTCCCGCGCCCCCCGCCTCTGGCGCCCCGCGGCCTGGACCCCAGGAGCTCCAGCTCCTCCACCCCTTGCTGGGGCCGGAAACAGG
This sequence comes from Mustela lutreola, assembly GCF_030435805.1. Taxonomy (NCBI): domain Eukaryota; kingdom Metazoa; phylum Chordata; class Mammalia; order Carnivora; family Mustelidae; genus Mustela; species Mustela lutreola. The sequence continues at coordinate 11,740,666 of NC_081298.1, forward strand.
TGCCACGGCGCCTTTCCTAATTCCTCCTCGTGCGGGGGGGGATGCTGAAGTTATGCCTGGGGCGGGGGGTGGCGTGGGGGTCCCCGCTTCGAGTCCCTGCTACCCGGAGCGTCTAAATCGCAGTCACATCTGGAGCGTAGTGGTTACGAACACAGCCCAGGTGTCCAGCACGGGTACAAATCCCCGCGCTACTCCCTTAAGCAAGTCACTTAAACTCTTTGTGTCCTGGTGGGAGAAAAAAAAAAGGGGGGGGGGCTAATGCGGTTCCTGCCTCTTCAGGCTGTTAAGGTTCCGTGAAATGGGGCGTGTGAAGCGCTTATCAGAGTGCCAGACCCACAGCGTGTCCCAATAAACCGTCTGCATAATTTATTAGCGTGATATTAAGGTATAACTTAGTGGGTCAAGTGGGATAGAAGTTGACCTACCTACCCGTTTGGGTTTTCTTTGAGGCAGAAATGCGTAGCTCGCCCACCGCCAGCGCCGGGCTTTGTTTTGGGTTGTTAACATCTGAAAGGGGCGTCCGTTTAATTGGGACACTCTGGAAGTGGGCAGTCTGTAAAAGATGCTGTTATTTCCATCTCCTGCGCTGAGCCAGCTACAAGATTTTCACCAGCTCCCTCCGTGTGAGCAACCTGTCCTTTTTTTTTTTTTAAATTTTTTCCCCTTCCCCTGGCATCATCCGGCTTCTTGTTGTCATTTCATTTCTGGGAAAGTTGCTGGCAGAAGCTTTCCTTGAGTTCAGCAAACCTTTCTGGAGCACTTGCTCCGTGTGTCAGGCTCTGGAGGGGGCGATGTACGAAGCTGGCAAAAAGTATGTCTGTCCTTTCTTGCGTTACATCTCTAACTTCTAACTTTTTTTCACTGCAGCTTTGCTTTTATTCCCTCCGTCCCTGTTGGCCGAGTTTCCTTTTAAGCCCTTGCCCCACCTCCGTGTTGCAGTATTGCTTATGTGGAAGTTTTCTTCTGTTCCGGCGAAGATGTGTGCTTCAGTCTGTTCTGCCTCTGTTCTCTGGCTGTGGGGACGTTTTTAAGGTCACTTTCCCTTCTGCTTGTAGCTTTAATTGTTTAGAGGGTGGTGGAAAGAGAGTTAATCCGGGTTTTTGATTGATCTTGGCCTTTCAGGAATCAGTGTGCTTACCAAATATAAATTACGTTGCTGCTTGTTGAAGTAAAAACTAAAAATACAGTTGGATTGTAGAGGGAGCAGTTTCCGTTCTCCTGGTGACAGGTGGGATTTTTAAAACAGCAACTTTATTTAAAGAGACTGAATTTCTTTTAATTCTTTACTTAGTTGTATGTGTGTACCTTTCCTTAAGGAAATGCAACTCATGGGGGACCAGATTTACAAAAAAGTAGTGTGTGTGTGTGTGCGCGTGCGTGTGCGTGCGTGTGTGCGCGTGCGTGTGTGTGTGTGTGCGCGCGCGCAACTGAATGAGCCTCTTGCATGGCAGAGTTGTTCCAGGTAGTAAATTTCTTTACGAATTTAAAGCTGGTTCGATTTACACCTGTCTCTCAGTAACATGTAATGTGAATTGGACTGTTTTTGACATTTTCCTATAATTTTCTGACAGTCTTACCGTCATTTCTAGTTTAAAATCTTTGTTTGGATGACTCTTCAAAAACGCCTAATAGCTGTACAACAGCATGTCTTCTGCCACACGGAAAATTGTAGTGTTGGGGAAATGATGTTTTAATATTGCAGTCGATAACTTTTTAAAAAAAAACCTTTATTATGGAAAACATGGAAAAATTGGATAACTGTAGAGAACCCCCATGGATTGGTCACTTAGCTTTGACAATAATTAACTTGTAGCCAAGGTCATCTTGTTTCATGAGGTACCTCCTACCCGAAACTGGGTTATTTTGAAATAAATCCTAAACATCATATAATTTTACAAGGTTATCCCAGACTGTTAATAGGTCACAAAATTTACTTTTAGTGGAATCATAGTTCTCATTTTGTTTATTGGTCTTCTCATCTCTGTTTACACAATTATTCTACAGCAGAAAAAAAAAAATGAGCCGCCGCATTAGCTCTTGGTTCAGTGCTTATCCCACTCAGTCATATCCAGAATATTGCCTTGCTTTTTTTGTGTACAAAAGCAACAGTTCTTGAGCTGTTAGTGGCTATAACCGAAAAGGAATCGGAAATACAGATGTCCCTAAGCCTGTTTTGGTGGAGACCTACCTGTTAAACCACTTATAATGGAGAATAACTGTGTGTCAAAGTTAAACTGCAGTTAATAGTTCTTAATGAAACCTTCAAAGTTTCTTTATGGTAGTTGTGTAAATATGCTGCTATCACGTTAGGTTAAGAATTAAATAAAGGATGTTTGATTTCAAAACTCTTGTAGAATTATGTTCAGTAAGTATGAATGAATTTCAGAACCTAGATGCTCATGTTTTTCTATCTTGTCTGAAAATAGATTTTTGCTAGAATTGAAGTTGAGAGGAGTATTACATTTGTCACTGTTACTTAATTTTCATATTGTTGGTCATGTACTGTTTACATCTTTTCGACAACTGTAATTTGCTTTTAGATTATTGTAATTTCAGTTGTAGGGTTACTTTTGTGCTTGATCAGGTGTAGTGAAAATGTATGTTGTGTTTTACTACAATCTGGGAGTTGGAGAGGGATGTGCATACCTCTTAAAATTAGAAAAAAAAAACTGGTATCTAAGAAAGACCACAAAATGTGCTTTATTTAAAAAAATGCTTGGTGCTTCCCAAGAGGCTTAAAGTCAAACTTTTTTAAGTATTTGGAATTGTTACAATAAATACAGTTTGTTCAGACTAAATTGCTCTCTTTTAAGATCCAGCCAGAAAACCCATTTATATACAGATTATTTTAAGTTTAGAAATGAGAATGACTCATAGAACTTTCCCCCCTCGTTTCTGAAGTCTTATCCATTAACATTATTCTGAGTGTAATCGTTAAACGGTGGCCTGTACTGTGCTGTTTCATCCAGTCTCCCCTCAGTAAGACAAGGAATATATTTAATATAGGAAGCACAGAGTGGCTCTCAGTCTGCAGGGCAACTTTCTCTCTTTTGCCCTTTCACTGGATGGAGTGAAAGTGAAATTCACCAGCATAAAAATGAAACTTTCATGAAAAAGGCATCTTCTCGTTGGATGTCATAAGTCAATTCCAGGGACCTTGTTTTTATGAGCCTCCACACTGGATTGTCTTATTGGCTGTCATGTTTAGTGGCACAGAAGTGCTCAGTTTGGGGAAATGTAAATTCTTCCCCCTCAAATGAGAGCTTTTGGGGCACCTGGGTGGCTCAGTGGTTTAGGCTGCTGCCTTTGGCTCGGGTCATGATCTCAGGGTCCTGGGATCGAGCCCCGCATCGGGCTCCCTGCTCCGCAGGAAGCTTGCTTCCCTCTCTCTCTCTCTCTCTGCCTGTCTCTCTGCCTGCTTGTGATCTCTGTCTGTCAAATAAATAAATAAAATCTTTAAAAAAAAAAATGAGAGCTTTTGAGGTTGCTTTCTTTCTCTCAGAATGGGATTCTGGAGCGTTCAGAAATGTTTAGAGAATTTTTTTTTTTTTAAATATTTTATTTATTTATTTGACAGACAGAGATCACAAGCAGGCAGAGAGGCAGGCAGAGAGAGAGAAGAGGAAGCAGGCTCCCCGTGGAGCAGAAAGCCAGATGTGGAGCTCGATGTGGAGCTCCATCCCAGGACTCTGGGATCATGACCTGAGCCAAAGGCAGAGGCTTTAACCCACTGAGCCACCCAGGCGCCCCTAGAAAATTTTATGACAGATTTTTGTTTCACACTAGACCTTTTGGTTCACTCTAAACCTGTAACAGGTTGTTTTAAATTGTAAACTTTTGGTGACTGAGACCTTTTTAGCTAACATCCTTCTGGTATAATTTTCGCTAAGCTTTTCCTTAAATAAAACCTTATTAAAATCAAGATTAAGCATTTATTCCGTTCCTTAAAGTATAATTTACGAGTTAGAGATTGAGCTAGAAGACATGTTATTTGCTATCCTTATTTTTCTCTGACATTTTATTATGAAAATTTTCAAACATATAACAAAGTTTAAAGAATTTGACAATATGCCTCTTTATCTACCACCTGCTTTCTGCCGTTGACATTTGACTCTATTTGTTTTATCATGTCTGTTCCATTTGTCTGTCTCTTTGAATTCATTAATCCATTTTATTTTTCAGTACATTTCAAAATAAATTGCAGCATCAGCACACTAAATACTTGAGCATACATAGCCACCACAGTGAATTTTAAATTGAGGCAGCTCTGTAAGGTGTTTCTAGACCTTTAAAAGCCAAGGGCTTTGTGGATTTTTGTTTCCAATTTTGCTTTGACTCCAGAACTTTTTGCTTTTTTGAAGAAATGTTTAATGAATTTTTGCAACAGCGTGTGCTTATGTATAAATCAAGTATTACAAAGCTGGAATAATGTTGGCCAAATCCTTTGTTCTCACCTACTAAAGAGATAATAGGATTACAAATATATAGCTATGTTGATCTTAACAAATACTACTGGATGGTTGGCTTGGAGATCTGTTTTGCTGACAGTTAAATGCTCTGAACTAGAAAACCTTACCAAAGAAAATTGTTACTTAAAAAATGGTAAAATGAGGAAATTACTGCAAAGAGCTTAATTTTTAAAATATGTACATTCCCAAAGTAGTGAATAAGGTTGATGTAAAAGTGATTTATATTCTCTAGATAAGAGGAAGTAGAAACAAATTCTCTGCAGACTTAATTTATATTTTCTGTAATGTTCATTTATTTGTTAAAGGAGTATTTTCAGGGGACTCCTTCAAAGTATATTTACTGAAAGCAGAAGTAGGAAAATCTATCCAAGAAGGTATTTGCTTTCGATTAAAAATTAGTCTTATGAATATTAAATTTGTAGCCCATCTGCTTCTGTTTAATCTGGAATCTAATTTAGAGGAAAAGTGTGATGACTTTGTGAGTTTATAACAGTAATGAAGCAAACCAGGCTATTTTATTATAATATGATACAGAGGTCATAACTGTTCTGAAGATTTTTGTTATGTCTACCAGACTACAAACTCTAAAAAAAAATTTAAGTGCCCTGGGGTCTTTGCCTAAATGGAAACTGTTCATTGGATTGTCTCTGTAGTTGATATAGCTTTGGAACTGGTTGCCCAGTGAGTGGGTTGATTTTAGTCAGCATGTTCTCTGTTCCCATTTAAAATGTTTTTTACAAGTGGTGTGTAGCTATAAGTTTATATTTATAGATGTTTATGTGGCTGAGGACAGGATTAGTAAATTTGCTGATAATAATACTTGGTACTATTTATTGAGCTCTTAACATGTGCTAGGTAGGTTAGGATTACAGGGTGAGGGTTACTTGATGCAGGAAAGGAATCTGAAGGGTCAGATTGAATCTATCTAATGATGTAAAAGCTGCTGTTCAGCGAGCTCTTCCTTGGTGCTAAGAGTCGAAGTAGACGCTTTATGTTGTGTTTCTAATACTGGAAAATGTCTCTGTCGATGTCAGTTTATAGTGGCCATGGATACTGAGGCGTGTCTGGGAGACCAGGTAACTGGAGTGGGGTCCTGAGCTCTTTCCACTGAACCATACTTCGTCTCTAATTATGCTCAAATGCTTTTTGTCTAGGGCATTTTTTTTCTGTGTGTCACCAGTGCTTCATCTTAGCTAGGATAATTTTTTGTTTACTAGAACATCAGACCAATTTGGAAAAAAGTCTATTTCAGTAATATGTTTTTAAAATGAACTCTACTCATCATTCCCGTGAAATAGACTTAACAGCGTAATTTTGTTGTGATTGCTACAGCCGCATTAAAACTTGTAGGTTGACTCAAAGGTTTTTTGTGTGGGGGGGTACTATTTAGAAGTAAATGGGGCGGAGGATACTTCAATAGCCTGTGTGTTGTAGGAGGCTCTCCTCTAAATTGTTGCTATAATTCTTCATGAAGTTTGTTAAAAATGATTTATAAACTATATACAAGGTTGTTAAGAAAATTAGTTTCTTCACAATTTTAATATTCCGCTGTTGGATATGCATTCACTAAACTTGCAGTTGACTTTATAGGACTCCGTGGTTGTTACCCTCTTTGCCTCCCAGCAGTGTCTAACACCCGTTTGCTGGCTGATGATATTGGAAATATTTCATGTAACTTTCAGTTTGTTATTAAACTGCCTCCTGAACATTTTCTTTTTTGCTTTCTTTGAATCAGTGTTCACCTGAATAGGAAGCCTCTTTGGTTCTCCACCCAGGCAGTAGTCCTCTCTTCATGGCTAGTTTTTTTTTCTTTTTTTTTTTTTTTTTAATTTTTTTTTTTTTAATTTTTTATAAACATATATTTTTATCCCCAGGGGTACAGGTCTGTGAATCACCAGGGGAGGGCATGTGATTTGGTGAGTGCTGTGAAGTGTGTAAACCTGGTGATTCTTCATGGCTAGTTTTAAAAGGCTGGATCAGTGCAGGTACCTGGGTCGTTCAGTCCTTAAGTGTCTGCCTTTGGCTCAGGTTGTGACCCAGGGTCCTGGGATCGAGCCCCATGTCGAGCTCCCTGCTCTGCCAGAAGTCTGCTTCTCCTTCTCCCACTCCCCCTGCTCGTGTTCCCTCTCCGGCTGTCTCTCTCTGTCAAATACATAAAAATCTTTTAAAAATTAAAATAAAATAAAAAACAAATAAAAGGGGTGCCTGGGTGGCACCCAGGCAGGTGTTTGAGCGACTGCCTTCAGTTCAGGCCATGATCCTGGAGTCCTGGGATCGAGTCCCTTATCAGGCTCTTTGCTTGGCCGGGGGTGTGTGTGTGTGTGTGTGTGTGTGTGTCTGCTTCTCCCTCTGCCCCTCCTCCTCTCATGCTCATGAGTGCGCGCTCTCTCAAATAAATGAATAAAATCTTTTAAAAAACCAAACAAATAAAAGGTTAGATCAGTGAAATTAAGCCTGCCCATTGGATTTGGGGTTTTCATGAGATGGTGTGTAAGTTTCCATTCTGTGTTTTAACCTTAACGGAGGTGACTGTGTCGTCTGGAATGACATACATACATACATTTCATTAACCATGAAAAGGTGTCGGAAATATGTCTTTTCTGGGGGTGAAGTGAGCACATTCTGCTTCTTATTGTCTATATTGGCTGCCCTCAGGCACGAGCTTTTAGATCTAACCAGATCTTGGCTGATTCTCTCACAGTTTTACTTTTTGAAGTCCATACTTTTTATAAATTAAAATTAACTGAGGCATGAATTTTCTAGTCTTGCAGATTCCACCCTGATACAAACAGGGCCATTGTCTGCTGATGTCATTGTGATTTTGTACAAAATGCTAGGCAGTCCTTTCCTCTGTCAGAAAGAAGATAATTTATATGTAATGATAAGTCTGATTATGCCTGCAGGCTTATGTTCTTTGTTGCACAATTTAACCAACCTGCTCACTGAAGCTCTTTGACCCTTCACCTAGATGACAGTCAAATAGAATTAGGTAACTAAATTCCCTTTTTGTTTGTAGTATAGTGAACCTTTGCGGTCTGGAACATTTAGAGCATAACTACTGCTGGGTACTGATTTCCCTCTTAACAGAATTTACCTGTTTAAGCACCAAACATAAAGAATAAAGTAAACATTTTTTGGATAAAGTTCTTCCTAATTTTGCTGTTTTTTTCTTTCTTAAATAGTGTGTTTTGGACATGATTTATGTTATTTTATAAAACCAGTTATAGTATACCCTAAGAAAGTGACATCTAACAGCGAACTTTGATATGAAATATTCTGCTTTGCAAGCATTTCACCTGTATTACCAGCTAATCCATTCAAGCAGTACAGTTAATATTTTATTAATCATATGAAATTGGTGGCAGTGACTCCATTTAATACAATAAAAGGTTGAAGCCTCTTAACATATTGAATAAAACATTTATTATTCAGCTCAGCACCAGAGTTGGACCCAAACTCCAGCCAAGGCTTTTCTCTACCATAACCAAACAGCCCTATGCTAGCTGGTTTGCCCTTATCCTAAATCAGCATTTTGCCGCCAAGGGGTCTTTCTGTTCTTATGTGTCTTCTTTAGTTATGTTACTATGAGTTAAAATGCCACTGTGAATTATTTACTTAAATTTGTGTTAGGTTCAAGGGTATTCTTGTATTAGCGTGAATTCCGCAAGGACAGGGACTGTATCTTACTTGTGCACTGCATTCTCCCTAGTGTCTAAAATACTGCCTGCAAGTAGTAGGTGTTCAGAAATTATTTGTTGAATGAATACAGCAATGAATGTAATTCATCTTTTGCATTCTAATATGTTTTCTTGAGTGGGAAACTAAAGGAGTTAGGCATAACCCCCAGTATGTCTTTACCACTGCTTGGAGAAAATAAGTGCTATGTAGCTACCCTGGTAATAATCATAATGGCTTTAGATTATCCTTTGAAAATGGTTGGGGGGTTTCAGGAACTGCATTGGGTCAGGGGAGGTGAATGTGTATATGAATGTCAGCTATCCTTGTTTTGTGTGAAGATGTCTAAAATCCAGGTAGTTACAAGCTGCTGTATTTCTCCCCTCTCTTCCTTTTTCCTTTGCTGTAAAGTTGTTGGTGGTTGTTTCTTACTGTTGTCATTGTCTGACTCGAGCAGCTCCCTTTTTCCATTCTTAATTTATTTATTTATTATATTATAATTTTTTAAGCCTCTGGGTTGGGCTAAAAAAACGTAGATACCCAAACCTTCCATAATTGTTCAGCACAGAGGGACTTAAATTGACAGAAGCCCCTAAGAGTAGAAGGCATGAGCTGTCCTAGGTGGTCTTAGAAATGTCGTTGGGCTGCTCAGAGGCCTTTTCCAGGTTCCATTCATGCTAGTCTTGTGAATGGGTGAGATTATGGAGCAACAGACTTCTAGACTGGGAAGTTATTAGTATACTGTTTACAAGAAGGACTCGAGTTTAAAACACCGTGAAACAAATTAGAGTGTATTGTTTTATTTCTGAAATTGTTTGGACAACGAACAGCTACTTTTATCTTCTAAGTCACAGTAGCAGTGAGAAATTGAAATAAGTTAAATTATGTTGTTAAAAATGCAAAAGGCATCTCAAGGTAACGAACGAATCGTCTTTGTTACTGACTACAGTTGACCTGTGAGCAATGTTGGTTTGAATTGCGTGTGTCCATTTATATGCGGATTTCTTTTATAAATACAGTACAGTATTGTATATGTGTTTTCTCTTTGTGATTTTGTTAATATTTTCTTTTCTCTAGTTTTATTGAAAGAATATTGTATATAATACATATAACATAAAATGTGTGTTAATCGACTGTTTATGTTATTGATGAGGCTTCCGGTTGCCAGCTAGGCTATAGGTGATGAAGTCTTTGGGGAGTGAAAAGTTATACATGGATTTTTGACTGTGTGGGGTCGGGGGGTTAGCAGCTCTAACCCCTGCATTGTTCAAGGATCACCCGTACTACCCTTTGAAAAGGAAGATAACTCTAGATAAATCAGATCTGAGAGTTTGAGAATTAAACTCTAATGTTGCCTGAAATCCAGTTCTAAAGAATGATTATGGTTTGGATTTACTAGAGGTAATGTGCTTTTTGTATTTTGTAATTTAATATAAGAATGTTTGTGTATAAAGTACATTTTATACTGTAAATTTTATAAATATAAATGTAAATTTTATACTGTGTAAATTTTCCCATGCAGTTGTATTTGCATGACCAAGTATATGGTAAGGACATTTATGAATAAAATATTTAACTGGTAGTTAAATGAGGGAAAAACCATGTAAGTTTAAAAACCATTTGTGTGATCAGACCGTGTATGATGCCCAGTTTCTTTCTTTAAAATTAGTTTCAGGGTATTCATCTCTCTCTTGTGGTCATATCTCCACAAGTACTCTACCCAGTTCCCAGGCATTTGTGTCTTACGTGGATGCTACACAGTGTGCTGCTTCAAGCCCTGACAGCGTGTTTTCAGAAACCTCCCTACTTGTAAAGCTTAGGTTTCCCCAAAACTTGAGCAGTATATATCTTCATTGTCAGAAATTATCTACTCTAGTAAATTATTGTTTCTTATTTTCTAGGAGTTTCCTAACCACATAACCTCTCAGAACCGAACCAAAACAGCATTATTCCTGGAGCACTTCTTTTTAAAGGTACACATAATTTGGCTCTGTAATTTCAAACCTGTTCATAATCTGTTATTTTTGAATTCTTGAATGACTTGTATGGAAAATTACTTTTACTTCTGGCTGGAATGTTAGAGAAATAGAAGAAATTGTATGCAGTCTGAATTTCTTTTTACTCTTGAGATTTAATTAGAAAGTAAATGCAGGGAAGGAAGGTTGTTGGCAAGAATGTAAAACCCTTTAGCCAGCACTGCCGTGTACTTGAAATGTCGAGACGTGAAAATTGGCCACTAGAGTTGTCATTAGACATAACTTGGTTGGTAAGTATCTTGCTCACAGCAGCTTTTGTAGGTTGCCTTTGATTTCTCAGATTGTTTATGTGAAACTTGGTTTTCAAACTTGGGGAAATAATCCAACATTGTTTTCTGTCATAAGATAGGGGTATGAATCAGTTCCATTTACTGCTGGCTGCTTGTGATCATCTAGACCAAATGTTTTTTAAGAGTTGAGGGTTTTACAGTTTTACACAAGGCACTGCAGAATACACTGCATCTGCCATTACTGCCTGTGTCGTAGCACATCCCCTCTGAGAGCTGAAAGCGCAGCACCATACCATCACGGAGGTAGTGAGTAGTGGACAGCTCAAACCCAACTTTCTTTGGGAATAAGGAAACCGAAGCATAAGGAATCAGAGAAGTTGTACCAGGCTCAATGAATGGGTTTACACTGGGTTTATTTAGTGCTTTTCTTTTCAAAGGAATAAACTGTTACCATACCAAGCCTCAGGATTTCTTCACTATTTTAGCTCTGTGACTGCTACAGCTGAGGCTTTGCTTTACAGCCTTTTACAGAGTGTTCTGAGGATACTGAGGCAGTCCACTGAGGCAGTCCACTGCCTGCCAAGAATTGGATAGATAATTGCGTCTGGTTTGGGAGTAGAACTAAAAGCCTCAACTCAGAAGTTTAATCTGATTTAACATTGTTGGATGCTACTAAAAGCCTCAACTCAGAAGTTTAATCTGATTTAACATTGTTGGATGCTACTTAGCAGCAAGGCTGGTTTCTTAGAAACTGGGTCTTGGCTCTAGTCTGTTTTGCATGAAGATGATGGTAGATGCAGTTGTGTTTCTAGGTAGATGGCACATGGTTACAGAGTACAATTTCCCTTTTCTGAAAGGAAACGCCAGTTAACTGTTACGTTGAACTAAGCCCCTTATTTAAGAATCAGTTACACAGTGCTGCTATGAATAGTCACTCATTTTAGTTGGTTTAAGATATTTCTCTGTATTTTTATAAGTTTAGATTTTAAAAACACTTCCATGTTCACAAAAAATAATATGTGTTTGACTTTAGTTATTTTTAAGATTTCCTCCTAGGGAATGGAAGAAGAGAGCTTGGTAAGGTCGCAGTGCAAGAAAAGCAAGTAAGGTTTGCAGCTCATTAGGCTGCAGAGGTGAAGTTTTTTCACTTTAGTATACAGTTTGGTGTGATGGTTTTTCCAGGATGAACAATTAATAATGAATTCTCTTTTAGGAAGTTTTTCTTTAAATGGACCACCCAGTGGTTCCATTTGTGTGGAAAGAAAATCTCCCATTGCCCACTTGGCACTGAGCCAGGTGTGAGACAGGGGCCACATTCAGTCACTTGGATGCAAAGATCTCAAGCAGCCTGGGTTGTTTGCAGGCATTCTTTTTGGATGATTTTATTGTCTTACAAGTGATTGTGCCTCCTCAGGGCTACTTGTCCCGTCTTTCTTTTGAACACCAAGTACATAGTAATCTTTTTGTTTTGCTTTTCCCTCTATCTTAAGAAGTTTGACCATATTTCTTTTTTAAAAACCTTTTTTATTTTGGGGTAATTAGATGTATGGGCTTGCTGTTGGATATTATTTGCTTGACATTGCCATTGTTATTTCGAAATGGTTATGTAGGAGTATAGTGATTGCCATGTTTCTGTATTTGTGGCTACCCCGCTTACGGGTGTTTAGATAATGTTTGGAGTCAATGAATTGCTGTTCTGGGGATCAGAGCCAGGATGATGGGTGCTGGGCGGGGGTGAAGGTAGGGAGGTGTGGTGGTGATTGTGGGCATGGGGTGAGTTTGATTGTAGAAAACATAAAACCACATTGTAACCAGAAAGATGTGTCCAAAAAGGGTCTTAGAAGTAACTGTTGAATGTAAAGGAATGATGTGGGTATTTTAGGTGTATTTCAAGGCTATTATAGGAAATATGGTTTATTCCTTAGCTTTTTTATTGTTGGTGACAAAGTTTCTCTGAGAGAGAAACCTCTTGAAACCTAGAGAACAGATTAATAGCTTTATATTTGGTTGCTTACAGATCTCTTTTTGTGTCTTTGAGGAAAAGTTTAACAAATAGATTTTTTTCTAGCACTTGAGAATGTACAACGTGCCATACGAGGTTTCACATGTAGTAGATGCTTAATAAATTTTTGTTGAATGTTGAATGAATATACTGTCCTGAAATTTCTTTTCATACAGCTGATGCTTTATACTGGCAAGGAACTAGAGTGCTCTTGTGTCTGTGTACCCAAGCTACGTAAGATTTGATGGAGGACAAGATTTGATGTGGCTATCTTAGCTTGTCCAGAATTGGGGTGACTTCTTTTCTCCTTTTTTTCTCTCTTTCTTTCTTTCTTTCTAACATATCATCACTTACTGCAAAGGGGAATGATGTGTTGAACACAAAAGTATAGCTACTTCATTATAAGTCATGTATTACTCTAGTTACAAATTAGATACTAAAAATGATGTTTTTCTATAATTGCTGAAGTAGTTGTTTCATATTACAGAGATTTAACATCTGTTAGCTGAAAGTGAATAAGACTAAGCACTCTTGCAGATAGTTCTGTAAACTATTTCTAGAAGAATCTATCTTTTTGTTTATTAAACAGATCACTCAAATGGTGCACTCAGTATGCCCTAGTCTTGGTAGATCACCGCTGAGTGAGAAATTTGCATTTTTGTCTCATCACTTTTGCAGATTATCTTTTCTGGTGAGAAAGGGAGACAGCAAGCCCTCTCAAGAGTGGGGAGAGGGAGAGAGCATCTCAGTCTGGCTCCATGTCCAGTGTGGAGCCCACATGGGGCTTGATCTCACGACCCTGAGATTATGACCTGAGCCAAAATCAAGAGTTAGACGCTTAGTCGACCAAGCCACCCAGACACGCCTGTGCCTGATCATTTCTTAACACATTATGTATAATTTTAAAAAATGCTTAGGGGTGCCTGGGTGGTTCATTTAGCTAAGCATTCAACTCGATCTCAGCTCAGGTCTTGAACTCAGGGTAATGAGTTTGAGTCCCACACTGGACTCCATGTTAGGCATAGAAAATACCTTTAAAAAAAGTGCTTTTGTAGAATTCATGTGTCCATATTCCCCTTCCCACAACCCATTAAAAAGTATGTGACGCTTGTGAAACAGAAGCTGCCAGCCAAGTGAGACTATTTTTATGAGAAGATTTTTGTGTCAACAAGCCGAACTTGGGACTTGGAATTAGGAATCTTTTAAAAAAAAATGTGTGTGTATACACACACACACACACATATATATATATATATATATATATATTTGTAACTCTGTCCTCTCACCTCTGTGGTCCAGTGCTTATATATGCTATGTAAATATGAGGATTTGAGAATAAGATGAACATGTTTTCCTAGGTCGGTTTCTAAAGCTCTAGAGATAAGAGAAACCAAAAGCCCTCTCGCCTGTGCTGGAGGCAGGAGGCAGGGAGATAGCGGCACGGCACAGGCTTAACAGTTCACGTTGTTTCCGCTGCGAAGGAAAGCTGGTCTTTGTGTTTTCAGTTTTCCACCTAATTTTACTGTGTGTAAAATACTGTTCATTTCTAAGAAGACTGATAAATCATTTTAATCTCTTTGGAGTCCCTAACTTATCTGGTGGCAAGTAGTCCTTAAAGATAGCCTCAGAAGAAAAGATACATTTTCAGGTAAGGATTTAATCTTCAGGACAGGGTAGTACTGTTGAGCAACAGGTGCTAAATTTGTACAGAAGTAGGATCTCCAGAATTCCCTGATTCCCCTGAATGTTGCTCTGCACTCTATAAATAGCAGTAGTGAGAAGCTTTATTTGTTATTCAAGTTATGTGGGTAAATAATATATTTTATCCCATTTATAACTATATTAACTGCCTTGCTTCTCTTTGTTTGGATGAAATAATAGCCCCAGTTTTTTACAGCCTTTTGAAATAAAAAGGGGATTTTCTTTTCCTAAGAATATAAGCTACTTACTAGTGAGATTTTATTTTGTGGGTTTGTATATGTGTACTCAAAATAGCATCCATAGCTCCTCTGTCCACTAGGTAGCAGTAACTCCTGCCTCCCATCCTCCAGTTGGCAACAACCAAGTAATGTATCCAGAGCAGTCTTTGAAGAACTGAATTGTTCCCTCTTGAGAACCACTGCAGTAGATTCTCTTTTCAGGCTTAAAGACACATGGGAGCATTCATGTGCTAATGGGTACTGTTTGTTGAATTTTGGTATTGGTTTATGGTGAGCATTAGAAATTTAAAGACCTGTACAGCCTTATTAGGGTTTTAGAAAATCTTTACTTGCAGTTTTGAACTACTTGTTTCAACTAGTTATACAGACATAACTCCAGGTGAACTGAAGGTAACATTTTTGGGCAGTGTTAATTAAAGGCCATTTGTTCCCTTTTCAGCTTCTGGAAAATCTGTGTATTTATGTCTGTGACTGGAAATGCTGGCTGTGGGCCTGCTGTAGGCAGCATTAGCCAAAAATGATCTCTTTGAGCCCCACCCTTTCTAAATTTAGTTCATTCATTGAGTCTCATACTCTCAGAGGCTCCCAGGGCAAGATTGGGTTGCTGCTTTAGGGATGCAGGTAGGCCCTGGGGGCAGACACTTTATTTTTGGCTTATTTTTTGACTTGCGACTAGAGGTTGGTGATGTGAAATTGTGAGTACACTGTAAATGGTGTTTGTTTGTTTGTTTGTTTGTTTTTTGGGTAGAAAAATGCCCTCAAGACAATTTAGAAAGAGAGGGGAGGAGGAGTATAGGAAGTTTTGGGGGCCATTGAGAGAGAAATATTTCTATTTTGGCAACTGAAGGACATCAAAACAATGAAACAAGGTCCTAGCTGATTTCTGGAGTTGTTTCCTGATGTTGGCAACTTGTCCACCAGTGGATCTCCACTGTTCCTTTGTGTTGACTCCAGAAGTGAACAAGGAACAACTGAGGTGTGGGGGATTTTGCTGAATAAGGTGATGCTCTGTCTCTCTAACCAAAGTCATGTTTGAGCTGAGGTGTTTGGGTTGTTGTTGTTTTTAGTTTTGCAGTTCTTTTTGCTCTCAGCAAGAGAAAGTGTGCCAGAACTCCCCAAGCAGCTGAATTGCTCTGGTCGTTCATCTCTTTCTAAAGGTCCAGTTTTAATTAAAAATTATTCTGAGACTTTATCAAAAATTAAGTAACAATTACTCTGTCATAGAACTTTTTTTTTTTTAGGATTTTATTTATTTATTTGACAGGGAGAGAGACAGTGAGAGAGAGAGCACAAGCAGGGGGATTGGGAGAGGGAGAAGCAGGCTTCCCGCTGAGCAGGGAGCCCGATGTGGGGTTCAATCCCAGGACCCTGGGATCATGACCTGAGCCAAAGGCAGGTGCTTAATGCCTGAGCCACCCAGGCGCCCCTGTCATAGAGCTTCTGATTTGTTTGCTGGTTTCTGTTTTGGTTATCTTTCTCTACTCTTTGTTGCAATTGGTTATTTTGGGGCTACTCTTGACTTGCTTAAACATTTTCAGCTTTTTGAAGGATGACCCTGAACATAAGCAGAATTGTCCTTATTTTTGACTTATGAAGAAATTTAAGTGTATTTAGAAATAATGCCTTTGGAACTTAGAAGATGAAGTAAACTGTCTCCTCTGCTCCCTGGGTTCCACTCCCCAGCCGCACCAGTGAAATTACCAGTCCGATCTGTTCCTCTCTTCTTCATCTTCTCCACTTTCGCTTTTAATCATGAAAACACTAGAATGTTCTTTACTATTCAAATAATTTCTCAGGATCCTGCATGTTGATGTAGATGCAAATTTTGTTTGGGGCATGTAACTAATGAGAGCATCTCAACAAACCTCATAGGAAAAAGATCTTTTACTGTCATAAGGAAAAAGAAACAACAAAAGTGAGAAATTTCTGTCTTTCTTCAGTCAGTCTAAAGGAAAACTGTAAGGGTGCCCGTCTGAGCACATGGCCCTTTGGTGGAAACAGTGGTGACATTCACCCATTAATGGTCTCAGGAATCCAGTGCGCTTTCAGCTTATGATACTTTCGAGGCCAGCAATCTTTACTGTATCCCATGTAGTATGGAAAGCCTCTTCCTATTTTTTTAATTGGCCATTTTGAACATAGGCTGTAGTTTGTAATTCTTAATATTCAACCATGAATATCATTAAACTCTACTGATGCTCTTTTTAAAAGAAATAATGCAGAACAGATGGGTATTGCAAGTCATTTAAAAGCAGTATCAGAAAATCACAAGGCCAGAGACCTCACTGTGTACCGAGAGGAAACCCACCTCTAATACATTAGCGGAGCTACAAGCTCAATGGGACTATTTTCATTCTTGAGTAGGTGATGCCAGTTTTGACTGAATATTGGCAATTACATATCTCCTCTATAATTTACCTTTTTATTTTCTTTCCCTTACAACTTTTAGGTAGAACTTTAGACTTCATAGCACTGAATTAACCTGCACTGAAAGCTGTTTACCTGCAGTTGTTCACTTTTGTTGAAAGTGACCATGTCTCAAGTTCAAGTGCAAGTTCAGAACCCATCTGCTGCTCTCTCAGGGAGCCAAATACTGAACAAGAACCAGTCTCTTCTCTCCCAGCCTTTGATGAGTATTCCTTCTACTGCTAGCTCTCTGCCCTCTGAAAATGCAGGTAGACCTATTCAAAACTCTGCTTTACCCTCTGCATCTCTTACACCCACCAGTGCAGCTGCAGGTAAGCGTATGAATCCAAGTGTCTTCTTTTTCAAATGTTTTCTTACCCTGTTTTTTGATCTGATAAGTAGATTGGAGATGTAGGGAGCTCTCACATTACCTTCACAAAGCAGAAGAAAATATTTACACCCATGCTGCTTTATTCCAGATGTAAAACATCGGTTGTATACTGGTTTGTCGGAAGCCTGAGTTGACAGATCATTTCAAAGTGTTAAGAAAGGGAATTGAAAACTGAACTATAAAACCTAGCTTATTATAAAGTGGTGGCCGGCAGAAAGGATTGAACAGTAAATACCACTTTGGATTTGTATTGTTGTATGGAAAAATTCTGCTTTTTAAATTATTTCCCAGAACTGACAAAGAATTCTTGTATGTTGCAGCCCTTGTTTTAAATGTCTGTAAGATTATATCCCAAGCAAGGGAACAGCCGTATTTACTGGAAAGCAAGAGAGTGCATTAGCATTTGTTAATTTTTATTTTGAACAAGTAAGTTTAAGTTGTGATTTCAGAGGTAGTTCAGAAATCACAGTGAGGACCAATTAGAAATTGAATGAAGAAGCACAGATTTTTGAAGAGGAAATAAGTTCAGAAGCATTTAAATCTGACTGTTAGGAAAATAAAGATGAACTAAATGTGTTCGTTGATGGGGCTTGTGGCTGGCTCAGTCTGAAGAACATGCGACCCTTGATCTCGGGGTTGTAAGTTCGAGCCCCACATTGGGTGCAGAGATTAGTTTAGAAAAAAAAGTTTATAAATAAATGTGCTTGTTGATGAGAAAAGACTTGAAACACCTGAAAAATAAATAATCCTGAATACAATATTCAGCTTCCCAACCCTTCCCCAGAGTGGCAAAACCGATTATATGGGGTGCCAGCATGGGTGTCTCCATAGCAGAGTCACCTTCTAACAAATTCTTTCAGCCCGTTGTGCCTGACAATTTCCCTTGCATTTCCTCCTCCATTTCTCATTTCCTTTACTTTGTAAACCTGTTCTTAGAGTGTTGGCTCTCCCCCTCTGACCTGCATGGCATCTCTCACCCTACCTCGAGGCTTCCTTGGACGGCTCACCAGAGAGCCATCTTGACTTGTCATAATACCCAGCACGTTCAGTTTTCCCCAAATTTGCTGTTGGAGACCATCTTCAAAGGAAATGTCACAGACTGTTTCAGTCCTTTGGGATTTATTGCGTTTTCTTCTAATGTATTCTTATATCCACATCCTACTCACTTTGTAAAACTCCTGCCTGCCAAGGCCATTTTATTTAACTTGTGTAAGTCTCAGAAGTAGATAAAGTCTGAGGATGGCAGCCTCTGGAGATAAGACTAGGGGATGCCCCAGGAACGAGAAGGTAGCCGTGTGGAACACGACAGTCGTTGTTTGAGAAATGGCATTGGCACGTTGAGCTTTGTGCAATAACTGACAGGGTCGGGCTGACGGCTCTTGTGGTAACGAGTGTCTGGGCTCACAAGACCTCCGTGTTGTTCCCGTGGTTGGTTATAATAACCGTGCTTCATCTGATTTCAAATCTTGCTTGCTGCCATGGTTCTCTCTCTTTGGAAGACATGCTCTCCTGGGGTCCCTGGCTTGGGCCGGTTCAGAGCAGACCCCAGCCATGCCTTCAGGCAGGCGGCCCAGCGCGGTTTGCAGCTGAGCGGCGCTGCTGCCCTGCCTCCTTAGACCGTTGTGTTCCCTCTTCTGATCCCCGGGAGAGCAGCAGTACTGTACACTGCTAGTTGACTTTATTGCTCTGACGTTATTTTTCAGTTCCTTCTAGCATGGCACACCCCAAAGAGAAAACCCCAATGTGTCTTGTGAATGAGTTAGCCCGTTTCAACAAGATTCAGCCTGAGTATAAGCTTTTGCGTGAGCAAGGTCCAGCTCACTGTAAGGTAAATATTGTCCATACTGCTTGTGCATTTATAACCCACCAGGAATGTTTTCTGTCTTTATGTTGCTCCAAGTGGTGCTGTGATTCAGAATATGTACTTTCCAACCACTGAGGCTGTCTTCCAGAGATGCAAAAGTCTAGATTTTTGGCAAGTCACTTCTCTTCATCCTTGCAGAATGGGTCAAAGGAAAGACATGCTTCTTTTGGGGATGTATGGCTTTTAAAATTCCAGTTATTGTGTGGTTGTGTTTAGGACTCTGAATAGAGAATTCCCAAGCACCTGTGAATGATTTCCTGTGAATTTTCCAGGCTCTGGGCCTCCTGGCTATAGCCTGCCTCTGACTCCTTTCCTGCTTGTTTGCACGTGTACCTTAGACCAGGCAGGGAGAGGAGGGGAACAGGAAATCCATCCCGCCACTTGTTAGCAATCCAGGTAAAAGGTTTGAAGATGAGGGTTAGAAATTAGTCTCAGAGGGAGTCCTTTGGGTAGTCTCTGATTTCACTTATCCTTGCCTTTCCTCATACCTTAGAGAATGGAAGACTGACTGTAATTTAAATTTTTACTATTTTTTATTCAGGACCTCAGTCTTTGAAGCTTGTTTGATATCTCTGCTAATGTAAATCTTGGAACTTAAATGTGTGTATATCTGGCTTTATCTTTGCAGCTGCAGTGTGAGAGAGGGTATGGTATCAGAGAGAAGGAATCGGATCTCCTATTTCTGATCCTAGCTTTGCAGTAAAGATAATATAATTAAGGATGAGTTATTGGTCTCTTTATACCTCATTTTTCTTGACATGCAAACCTCAAACCTTGAATCAAGTTTCCCATTTCGTGTGACTAAAAGTAACATCAGCCACAGTCCTAAGTAGGCACCAAAGTGTGGTTAGGTGAGTCCCCTTTGGTGTGAGACAGATCTGGGTGTAAATCTCAGCTTCTTGTAGCTATGTGACCTTGGGCAAGTTACTACTTTTTTTGGAACCTCAGTCTCTTCTGTAAAATGGGGATAATACCTACCCAAATAGGCCTACTGTGAGAATTAAATGAGAGACTGTATGTTAAAAGTGTGGAGCACAGTGCCTGGCAGTTAGTGAGTGCTTCAGAAATGGTAGTCATTATCATTATGCATTTAAGAAACACAGAAATTTCTACTCAGGTGAAGTTAGTTTTAACATTCTAAAGCATGATCATATTTGAAATGTTTCTTTACTTTTGGAAGGCAATTAGTGATTTTCTATAACTGTTCTGTTTCTGCTGCAGGATTTTTTTTGCGGACCTTAACTTTGGGATTCCCTTTATTAACTGTTTTGGTATTTTTTGAAATATGTACTTATCATTTAAACTTTAGTGGTACTGTAGGTAATTTGGCTGTGTGTTCAATCTGTAACTGGCCCCTCCCCCGTTTTTTTTTTAATCTTCAAGTTACTGAAAGAGGAAAAGTGACTCCCTCCTAGGTGACTGTTAGACTCTTTAAAAAGTCAGTGGAGTGATATCTTTTAATTCTATTAAAACCTAGATTGTAACCTCGCTACCAACCCTCCACGTGGGAGGCAGCAGAGCGGCAACAGCGCGGATGGGGAAAGTGCTGGAGAAAGGCAAGACTGTTGATAAAATTAACTCTTTGTTTTTTTAGCTTTTTCCCCTCAGTGTCTTTCCATGAAAGGATCATGAACTGCCCGGGGGATTGCTCAGCGCTGCGGGCACCTGCTCTTTGGCTGCTCGGGCTAGCCGCGGGTTTGAGTTCGTGCTCTTAGTGCTAAATGAGTAACCTTGTGAACTGCAGCTTTAATTCAGGGGACCCCCTAAGGGTTCAGTGGGATGAGGATTTTTTAATTTTTCCCCTTTAGTGGAAGCTGTGTACTGGGGGAATCCTGAAGTTAAGACCTACAAGAAAAATCGGCTGTGAAGGCAAGTCGCACCCATCCCTTTAGGTGCCCAGTTTCAATGATCTGGACATTTTCAGATGATGTGGATGTATTCACATCAGCGTTTCTTACGTAGATTATTTGTAGATGCAACAGGGTGCTAGTCAGTGATAAAGAGAAGCAGAAAAATAAAAGCTCCAGTTGGTTTTGCTAAATTCCACACTAGTGAGTCTCAAACTTCACGTACGTCGGAATGATGAGGGGAGTTTACTAAAGATACATATGCTCCGGTCTCCCCTCTTACTCCTCAGTCAAAATCCCTGGGCATGTGTATTTTACCAGGCCTCCTGGATGAGCACCAAAGTTAGAGAACCACTGTGGTATGATGGGTCATATTTTTTGACCGAGTATTAATTCAGTTCTGATAGGATTAACATAACCTAATTTTAAGAATGGAATATGTATTTGGGTTACCTTTATGCTTAAAAATAAAGAGACTTGCCATTGTCAGCATTTGCTAAAGACAGAATTTGCTGTGTCGGATGCCTCCTTGAGTTCAGAAACGTTTCTAGATCTTTGCTTGCTGTGGATCAGATTTTCTTCTGAAGGTGGAGGGAGTGTCTGAATAATAAAGTTTTAGGAAAGTAGAAGGCAGCATTTTAAGAGCCTGGGTGATGTTCCCAAATTTATGCCAGTTTTAGTCCTTCTGGGATTGTGTTTTCACACAAGAGACCACACATTCATGAGAACATCAAAACAAATGTCTAAATTTATATGAGATACTACTATGTGTCTAAATCAAGTTTGCTGTATTTCTTCCATGAGAAATAGTTGGAAGACAGTTTCTATTTGGATGACTTCCAAATAATCAGTGTCTAATATTTAATATGTAGGGAAACATTGCTTAATCTCTGTGCTTACCCCCATTTTTCAAAGCATAGTTTTGTCATAGAATGCTATTCAATGCTGGTCAATGATGTATATGTGTATATATATATATATATATATATAGGTGTTTATAAAAACAACAAAAAATGGGGATGAAGGGATAAATTGCCAAGATAATGATCAGGCCTTTTAAACCAAGGCCCTAAGAAATGTTCAAGGTCCAAGTGACATACTGTAGTCAACATCAGGTATCATGAATTGAGAGCTCACAATTTTCATTTGTAGGTGTTTACAGTACAGCTAACACTTGGAGATCAGCACTGGGAAGCTGAAGGAACTAGTATTAAAAAAGCCCAGCACACAGCTGCTGCCAAAGCTTTGGAAGGAACAAAATTTCCTAAACCCATAGTCCGCCCTTTTCGTAGCGAAGGAAGGAATCCAGGTATTATGCGTGGGCCAAGACAGGTTCCTTTCAAAAGTGTGTTTAGAGGTACCCGTACAGTATGTATATGAATTCTTTCTTAACTAACTTGTTGACTTTGAAAGCACAGTTTCTACACTACCAGTGGCAAACGCTTACCTTTTCAGAATCCTTAACCATACTCAAAATCTAAAGCATTGGTTCCCAATCTCTGGTCCCGTGACTCCTGAGGATCTGGAAAGAAGGTCCTGAGAGGTGGGGGGTGTTACCAAACAATTTTCAAGGTTTCAGAAAAGCTTAGCGAAAATATCTTTTGTTCCTCGATAGGGTTGTACTGATTGCCAAGCATGTAGGCCTTAGCTGGAATCACTTCAACCCTGTGTGGAAATACCAGTTATAAGACGTTGATCAGAAACCCTGATTGTCAGTACATGTCTCCTGATCATTAAACAGAATGAGAAAATAACTTGAATATTTATTACTTAAATACTTTTAGTAGATAATATCTCTTCAAACAAGGGATCCAAGCTGGGAGAAGACGAATAGAGAAGAACGTCTGATAAACGCTTGGGAACCACTGACGTACCTTGGTGGGTGGGAGCGGCTCTGACCTGTCAGGCACACCAGGCCGTCCCGGGCCCTTTGGACACAGGAAGAAATCCAAGGGCTCTTGGCCACACCTTTCTTGTTGCTTTTAATTTCTTTGTGGTGTTTCAGATTCATTCTCTACTGCAGGTAAATTTTCTGGGTCTGAACTGCTCTTAAGATGACTTAGGTTACATTAAAATGCAACTGTATGAATCATATAAAAAGTAAAATTCTTATGTTAGGAAGAGAGAAGCTGGTTACTTCTGTGACCCTCTGATTTTGCAAACCCAAAGATACCCTTATAGATTTGATTCATGTACTAAATTTAGTTGAACCAGTTATAGTACAGAATCAAGTCATTTTTTATTTTCCTCTACATACATCCTAAAGAGGCATATTAAAGTGGATTTTTGTGTGCATTTAAGTTGAACTTTGCCATTGCTAGTGTTGTTCTGTGTTTGATGTGAAAGTGTTGTTTTCAAATGTGATTGTGCACTGACACTACTCTTTCCAGCCTGGGTTTTCTTTTTTACATGTGTTTTATGGTTTATGAACTGGATGAACTGAGAGGAAAAAAAGTTAGAGAGAACAGTGTGCATTTTTACAGTTGATAATTCTGAGATAACTTTACTTGCTCTTGTTTATATGGCAACAGAACTCATTTTCCTACAAGTATTCTCACAGGTCAAATCCCAATGTAAATACTGAGATTGGAAATACCTGAATATTTTGCGACCCTCATCTGTCTTCTCCAGATACAATTTACTTGTCTCTTCCTCAGTGATTCCACATCTTTCCTTATAGCACACATATCCTGTTGTGTAGTAATTTTTGAGAGTGTTTGTGTTATTTGAATCCTCTTGGGCAAGAATTATATCCCCTTAAGCACAGTGCTTTGCATCCAGTTAGTATTTAATACGCGCATCATTCTGTGAAATAGTGTGCATAAACCTACTTCTAACTGTAAGGCAATAACCCAGCAAGTCAGTACAGTCAGGATTATTGGCTAAGGATTCCCAAACAGTAAAATGATCTGGACAGTCATAAGGGATTTTTTTTTAATCGTGGATTTTGATGTGCACTAGAACTGATTTCTAATAACTGGAATGAGTGGCTTTCACTGATAACATCTTGTGCTAGTTGTTGCCCCTCTGGTAGCCCTTACAGTGTATTTTGTGCTGTTGACTGTGTATTAATATCTAGAAATCGCAGCAGATTCTTGGATTTCCTGACGTGATGCCTAGCAGTGAAGTACTTAGATCCTTTCATGAAATGCATTATGAGTCCAGTTAGTAGAAAGCATGCTGTTCTTTCTGATTTTAGTGACCGTCATTCTCATGTCAGAAAACAGCCAGTTCTCTGTGTTGATTCTGTGTTGCAGAAAGCATAACCCCTACAGTAGAGCTAAATGCACTGTGCATGAGACTGGGAAAAAAACCCATGTACAAGCCTGTCGACCCATACTCTCGGATGCAGTCCACCTACAACTACAACATGAGAGGAGGTGCTTATCCCCCGAGGTATGTATCTGTTTGTTTTAAATACAGATGAAAATGTAGCTCATATTTGCCATGGAAGAATAAAATCTGTAGATTGTGGAGCACATCATGATTTGGTCATCTGTAGGCTTGCCAAATGTTAAAGTCAGTCTATTTTTTTTTTTTTTTTAAAGAATTTATTTATTTATTTGACAGAGATCACAAGTAGGCAGAGAGGCAGTCAGAGAGAGAGAGGAGGAAGCAGGCTCCCCGCTGAGCAGAGAGCCCGATTCGGGACTCGATCCCAGGACCCTGGGATCATGACCTGAGCCGAAGGCAGTGGCTTAACCCACTGAGCCACCCAGGCGCCCCTGTTAAAGTCAGTCTTAATTGTGCTGGTACTTTTTACTAGGGGCACCTAGGTGGCTCAGATGGTTAAGCTCAGGTCATGATTCCCAGGTCCTGGGATGGAGCCCCGTGTCAGGCTCCCAGCTCAGCAGGGACTTTGCTTTTCCCCCTCCCTCTGGCTCTTGCCTGCCTATGCTCTCTTTCTCTGTCTCCCTCTCTTGCAAATGAATAAATAAAATCCTTAAAAACAAAACTATCTCTAGCAAGGGCCTGAGCATAATCCTCACTAGCAGTGTGGCTCTGACCTGAGAAAATGTGGAACATAAGGTTGTTGCCTAAATAGTATTTGCTCATCCTGTGTGCCAGTTCTAATCCGGTGTAAGCCTACGAAATCTCTGTGTGTATTGAGGAGGAGTCCTTAACGGCAAGGAAGCCTGATGTGATTTAGGACCCGTGATGAGGGCAAGACGCAGAATTTACCAAGGAGGAACATACAGGTGACTTAACAATCTAAGGTTGTAACTCCGCTAACCCTCTTTTTACTTTCAGGTATTTTTACCCATTTCCAGTACCACCTTTACTTTATCAAGTTGAGCTTTCCGTGGGAGGACAGCAATTTAACGGGAAAGGCAAGACAAGACAGGCGGCAAAACATGACGCAGCTGCGAAAGCCTTACGGACCCTGCAGAGTGAGCCGCCGCCCGAGAGGCCGGAGGGGAGGCGGCTGGGCGAGCAGGTGTGTGGGGAGAGGCATCCTCTTGGGGGCTTTTTCTGAGAAGATGCATTGAGAGCTGTCTGTAATGTTTGCTGTTTGGTATCGTACATGATTTTGTGCTCTGTAGCTTTCTGGCCTCCCCCCCACCCCCTTAAGAAAATGTTTTATCAAGAAAGATGCCTTTTTTCCTCCGTGGTATAGTTTTGAGTGAACATGGTAGAAAGATTGCGACTCAGTTGAATTGCGAAGCCCATGCGTGGATGAATTCTTCGGTGCAAAAGATCGTGCGTGTCCGAATCTACTGCAGTTTACGGTACCAGCTCAGAATTTTCTACAGCCATTTTTTGACCAGCTGCTCTGTTACGTTGAAGTGCTAGTTACCTCTTGCTGCATAACAGACCATTACAAAACCTAGTGGCTTAACACCTCTTGGCATTTATTTTGCTCACATATCTGCAGTTTAGGCAGGGCTCTGCACGGGAGATGGTCTCTTCTCCCCATATCTTTGGCTGAGGTGGTTCCGCAGGCGCCAAAGCATCCATTTTCAAGATGACTCCCTCACTCGGCTGGGAGTGGTGCTGGCGTCAGCTGGGAGCTCGGCAGGGGCTCTGGCCCGAGTACCTCTGTTTCTGTTAACTTGAGCAGAGGCTGCTTCCCCATCCTCATGGTATGGTGCTGGCTTCTAAGAGCGAGTATCCTAGAAGACAGGAAAGGAAGCAGCTTCCAATTTCTTAAGGGCTAAGCTCAGAAATCCCCATAGCATTGCTTCTGCTATATTCTATAGGTCAAGGAGGCACAGAGTCCAGATTCAAAAGGTGGAAATACAGAAACCTCCCTTTTTATTAATTAGATGAAATTCACACTGCATAAATTCAGCAGTTTTAACTGTTTTAAATGTACAGATTCAGTTGCTTTTAGTACATCGACAATGTTAAGAACCCTACTTCTGGATGAGAAGAGTGTCAAAGAATTTGGGGGCCAGGTTTTAAAAATCTGTAACGCCTTGTGACTGAATAGGAACATAGCCTTAGAAAGTCTGACTTTTTCTTTATGGTGTGTCACACATTTTAAAACAGATGATCTGTTTCCAGGGTCTACTGAGGACCAAGTAAAAGAAGGGACTGTAATTTAGAAGAGGGTGATTTCATGGAGTTAAAGGGACAAGTTTCTCACTCGTGAGCTTTGTCAGAGGCAGTAGGTAGTATAATCTGAGTCATTTTGGAGGTTTTGCATTTTTTGACTTCACTTTGGTGCTAATGTAATTGGAGTCAGATGGGGTAGTTATTTCTCAGTTTTTCGTAGCCAGCAGTTGTTAAACGATCGCTGAACACTGGTATGTGGGCTGTCTGCTTCAGAACCACTTGAGAAGTTTAAAAAAAAAAAAATTCCTTGGTCCAACCCACATGATTCTAATAGGAGTCTGTCTTTTGCTTTTCTTTCTTTTTTTATTTTTTCTTTTCCTTTTTAAATGTGCTCTTGGAGTAGCTCTAAAGCTCGATCAGGGTTTGGGCACCCCTGGTCCTAAGTATTCTCAATGCTTCCCCCTCAAGCGGCCACCCCACTTTGAATCCTGCTTAGAAGTTCTCCCTGTATTGTTGAAAAGGGCAGGTACCCGTTGGGTGTCTCCAGTCGGACCCCGTGGCCCTGGAGCAGCGTGGTCAGCTCCTGCCTGACGGGGCGGAGGGGGAGGGACGTGTTCTCCTGAGCTGAGCTTCACGGGCTCATCTGGCATGTGGACAGAGCTTTGCTGAGAGTACTGGTAAATCTCCTTGAGCCCCTGTTCTAGTTCTCTATGGTTTGAGATAGAGACAGTGCCCTTCAGAATGGCTGAGACTGGTGTAACCAGTGCTGCAGAAACTAGAATCACTGAGTCCGATGAGACTTCCTTTGTGCTGATTAATGAAACACTTAGCCTCAGTGATTTACCAGGCCTCCTGGGTGGGTGGGTAGTAGGACGTGAAGAGAGACATTTTTGTTTTTTATTTTAATTAATTAATGAATTTTAAGAGAAAGAAAGCATACGCGCAGGTGAGCTGGGAGGGGCAAAGGGAGAGGGAGCGAGCGAGAAAATCCCAAGTAGGCTGCACACCTAGTACGGAGCCCAACTTGGGCATTGATCTCAGGACTCGATCTTAGGGTCCTAAGATCATGACCTGAGCTGAAATCAAGAGTTGGAGTCCCACGTGCCCCAAGGGGGATAATTTTAGAAGGTATCTTTAGGGGCACCTGGGCGCCTCAGTTCGTTAAGCATCTGTCCTCAGTTTGGGTTGTGATCCTAGGGTCCTGGGGTCAAACCCATGCCTGGCTCCCTGCCCCACAAGGGGCCTGCTTCTCCCTCTCACTTTGCCTGCTGCTCCCCCTGCCTGTGCTCTCTCTCTCAAATAAATAAAATATTTTTTTAAAAAGGTATCTTTAAGTTGCTTTACTTACAGTTAATGCATGTGACCATAAAAATTTAAAAATTAAATATTTTGGTGGATGTCACTGCATATTTAAGTAAATACATGCATCTGTTTAACAGAAGTGGGGTGATACTGTATGGTAACCACTTTTTTTCACAGAACTGCTTATCATGAATATACTGTCAAGCCTGTTGCTTATAATTCCTGGGAGGACGCAAACTCAGCTGGCATCTGAGCACTTTTTAATGGCTACAGAGTGTTAGAAAATAGGTAGTGAAGAACACTGTTGTAGTTAAATCTTTGTGCAAGTCTGAGACTGTTTTTATGAGCCACGGACCTGGAGTGGAAATGCATGGCAGTGTAGATGGCCCCATTCCCCACTAGAAAGATGGTATCATTTTCGACCTCTGCCAACAGCGTGTGAGCATTGTGTTTGCCCCCGGCCTGCCAGGGTTGGAAATTATAATCTTAAGCAAATTGTTCGTTTTGCTGTTGACGGTTTGTAGGGCATGTGATTTTGTGTTGGATCAATTCATGTTCTCTAGAACTTGGCTAATAAAGACAGCAGTTTCTGTCTACAAGGCAGATACAGTCAGGTCCCTTGACGATAGGCATCGTGCTAGGCCCTGAGGGAAAAAACCACAGCCGTATCACTTCCCTGGTGGGGTTTCATTGAACAGCTGACAAATGTTAACATTAGAATCATCAGGGTGCAGTGAGTGCTAGGGTGGGAAGTAGCAAGTATTATGAGAGTGTCAGATGTCTTTTTTATTTATTCATTTATTATTTGAGAGAGAGAGAGAGAGCACGCATAAATCAGAGGGGCACAGAGAGAGGGAAAGAGCATTTCAAGTGGACTCTGTGCTGAGTGTAGAGTCCAATGTGGGGCTCGATCCTGTGACCCCGAGATCATGACCTAAGCTGAAACCAGGAGTCCGTCACCTAACGGACTACACCACCCAGGCACCCCAGATGTCTCCTTTAAATTGGAGTGACAGTGATGTGTTCAGAGAAGTTCTCTCTGAGGAAGCAGCATTGAAGCAGAGACCAGACAGAAGCAGAAGAATGGCAGCAGCCTGTGTAAAGGTCCTGCGTTAGGAATATGCTTTTTGGTTTTTGTTTGTTCTTAAATCTAAGGTTTATGGTAATAAGGAATGACTTATTCAGTGTGTGAGCTGCTAGGAGCAGGATGGCTAATACAGTATTTGTAATAGACAAAACAGGAGCTAGCTTCGTGTTGGCAGGGCATGGTGGATCTGTACACATAGGCATGAAAGGAGGCCCACGCTCTCAGGGTAGGAAGGGGATTAAGAACCTTAGAGCTGTGGGGTGCCTGGGTGGCTCAGTGGGTTAAAGCCTCTGCCTTCGGCTCAGGTCATGATCCCAGGGTCCTGGGATCGAGCCCCTCATCGGGCTCTCTGCTCCGTGGAGAGCCTGCTTCCTCCTGTCTCTCTGCCTGCCTCTCTGCCTACTTGTCATCTCTGTCTGTCAAATAAATAAATAAAACCTTTAAAAAAAAAAAAAAAAGAACCTTAGAGCTGTAATTTTGTAGATAGTGTGATCCTGTTTGTGTTTAAGTCAGTAGAAGTGCCTTCTGTGTGTATGTATGTGTGCCTGTGTGTATGTTTGGTTGCACATAGTTTCTGTGTTGAAGGCTGCATCAAGTTTTTTTTTTTTTTTAAAGATTTTATTTATTTATTTGACAGAGAGAAATCACAAGTAGATGGAGAAGCAGGCAGAGAGAGAGAGAGAGAGAGAGAGAGAGAGAGAGAAGCAGGCTCCCTGCTGAGCAGAAAGCCCGATGCGGGACTCGATCCCAGGACCCTGAGATCATGACCTGAGCCCAAGGCAGCGGCTTAACCCACTGAGCCACCCAGGCGCCCTGCATCAAGTTTTAAAAGTAGTTTCTCTTGGTGGTGGTGGTAGGAGACAGACTTCAAAAAAAAAAAATTGTACCTTTTTTTAAAAAATAGTACTTGTTTAAAAATAAATACACATAGCTCTTCTGGTTTTGAATCTTATGTTCATTTGGGCCAGGGACGTATTTAGGTGGGGCTTAAACTAAAATTGAAAATTGGATACTTCGATTTTTATTGTTCTTCCTGGTCTGTTGGACCCAATTTTCATTTTTGAGCTGTGTGACTTGTATTCTTTTCTGGAGATCTTACAAAGAACAAAGAGAGAAAGCATATGTACTTTTTTTTTTTTTTTTTTTAAAGATTTTATTTATTTATTTATTTGACAGAGAGAAATCACAAGTAGACGGAGAGGCAGGCAGAGAGAGACAGAGGGAAGCAGGCTCCCCACTGAGCAGAGAGCCCGATGCGGGACTCGATCCCAGCACCCCGAGATCATGACCTGAGCTGAAGGCAGCGGCTTAAACCACTGAGCCACCCAGGCGCCCGCATACGTACTTTTTAAAGTAGAATAAAATCCATTCTGTCTTAAACACTGACCACGTAGGTCCTTTGGACACTTTTGTAAATCTTCACCTTAGGGAATCTAAGTTTTCCTTTGTCTTGAGTGAGGCCTGCCGCTGTCTGTCCTCCTACGTATCATTTCAGCACTCTTCGTCATCCATTCCTACCCATGCTGAGCAAGACTCAGATGCAAGGACATGGAGAGACAATGCGGCACCGGGCTGGCCGCCGCAGCAGGGAGACGCTCCTCATTGCATCGCCATTGCTGTGCCTGCTGCACTGCCCGCTGCGGCGCCTCCTTCCCAGAAGATGCTGAAGACCGGAGACCCCATCTTTTTCCTGTGCTCTTAGCTTTCCTTGAACTCGGGTGCGAAGGCAGAATTTTTCTTTGCCTCTAATGGCAAAAGGAAGAAAGATGACCGAGGAAGACCTTCCCGTTATTAGACAAGTGAGAACATGCCCTAGACTCCAGTGGTGATGGTGGGTTTGAGAGTTTAAGCAAATCTCAGACTGTGAATCTTCAGACGGCATCTTAGATAAGCTCTCCCAAACGGAAGGATCGGCGAGTGGACAGTATATTTTTATGGTGTATGAAAAGGACATGTGTATTCTCTTCTGCCATTCAATAGAAAGGACATTGTCACACATTATTTTGTGACAAGAATCGGGAACATCCTGTTTTGGCTTTTTATTTTTTTTAAAAGCATGGGACAGATCCCTTTTTTTTTTAATTTTTTTTATTTTTTTAAAGATTTTATTTATTTATTTGACAGAGAGAAATCACAAGTAGATGGAGAGGCAGGCAGAGAGAGAGAGAGAGAGGGAAGCAGGCTCCCCGCTGAGCAGAGAGCCCGATGCGGGACTCGATCCCAGGACCCTGAGATCATGACCTGAGCCCAAGGCAGCGGCTTAACCCACTGAGCCACCCAGGCGCCCCCTGTTTTGGCTTTTTAAAAAGTATGTGTAACAGCATTCTTTCCATTTTTGTGATATTTGGCCACCAGAATTTATTTCTCACCACTTACTGTCCACAAAATAAGTGGACAAATGCAAAAGGAGGTGTGTGTACAAAGGTCATTGGGAGGATATAGATATTAAGACCATGAAAAAACTCATTAGATCCTCCTTTGAGGGTTCACAGATCTAAAAATGAAAGCATTTTGTAGTTAGGGAGCAAAGAAGATAGCTGGTCTCTCTTCGATACAGTCATGAGTCAGTTTCACAAGTAGTGTGTTCTGATGATACCACTACCAGAAGAGTCAGAAGTCATGATAAGCTAGAACTCACTGGGATTGGATTTGGAAAATGGCATTGCTGCAAGTGGGGTGTGCTCTAGGTTCAGACGTGCTGGGTGATGAGCCATTAGCTGCATTTAAAGGACTGTGCCCATTTGGGGTACATAAATGCCTTCCAGACTACAAACCTAGAATAGAAACTTGGATTTGCTATTTTAATTTCTTCTTCTTCTTCTTCTTCTTCTTCTTCTTCTTCTTCTTCTTCTTTGTACATTTGTTTATTTATTTTACAGAGAACAAGTCGGGGTGTGAGGTAGGGGGAGGGCAGAGGGAGAGAGAAAATCTCAGACTCCCTGCCCAGTGCAGTGCCCAATGTGGGCCTCTGTCCCTTGACCTGAGATCATGACCTGAGCCAGATTCAGAAGCCTTGTCCCTAACTGGCTGAGCCACCCAGGTGTCCTGTTCCACCCAGGTGCCCTGCTGTTTTAATTTCTTGTTAAAATCTCTAAGGAAAAGATTCTTGTCCTTTTATTCTGTATGTTATTTGTAGAATCACTAAATATAGAAAAATAAAGAGTCTGTTGGAGCCAGATAGTAAATGGTGAGATGACTATTTTTTTCTGGCATGCTGAGGGTTAAGCATGGTTCAGAGTGTTTTTTTCTTTTCTTAATGTTGCCTAGATTTTATTGCTGAACCATACACTGTGGAATTGATGTTAACAGTAATTCCCACTTCATGAAGGTAAGACTAAGGCTCCACTACACTTTCCCCATTTTACTGGGAATGGTATTTGTGGATTTGTTTTTGACTCATTTTGCTGCTTTTTCATTGCAACATGTTGTTCACTCCAGATAATATCAAAATTATGTAAAAAGAGCAGCATATTCTCACTTCCAAGTAAATGTATATCTTTGTTTCTTGTTTTGCATTTTTATTTTACTGGCCGCTTTGTCCCTATTGAAATCCCTTGAGAAACAATGGCTTAGAGCAGTGAATCTCCACTCTGTTGTAAAATCAGCTGGAGTCTTTGGGGTGGGGGGGGGGAGTAGTATAAATAGAATGAATCTTTAAGCCCTACCTGAAAAAAATGTAAGTTCCTTCATTTGGAGTAGGAATCTAGTGAGCGTCTGTCTGTCTTTGCGGAGCCCCCAAGGGGTTCTGCTGCTGCTGCGGTTAAGAAACACTGGCTCACAGTTCAGGTTTGTGCAGTGGATTGTTGTTTTCCATCAGGCTTATGTGGAAGCTCAGTGTATAAAATAGGAGAGTAGCATTTGATTAGTATAAACTTCCAAGTTTGAATTTTATAATATTTAGGAAGGTAATCATAGTGATAATGATATATGTGAATTTTCAGAACACAGAATCATGCCATATATTGTTTTCAGCCTTGAAAAAAACATGGCTGAGCGCAATATACCCATTTTAAAACCAAGAGTAAGTCTGCTGTGGAAAGGAGAGTGAGAGGAGCTTCATTGTTTTCCTTAAAAAAATTTAAGATTTCATGTCAGTAGTTCTTAATGTTGGGACATTTGTTCAATCCAGCACAGTTGCCTGTTACATTATTATTATTATTTTTAAAGACTATTTATTTGACAGAGATCACAAGTAGGCAGAGAGGCAGGCAGAGAGAGAGGAGGAAGCAGGCTCCTTGCTGAGCAGAGAGCCCGATGAGGGCCTTGATCCCAGGACTCTGGGATCATGACCCGAGCGGAAGGCAGAGGCTTGAACCCACTGAGCCACCCAGGCGCCCCTGCCTGTTACATTATTTATCTTTTCTTTAACTTCTCTGAATGTTTGAAATAAGTCGTAATTAAAAGCTAAAACTAATTGGGCTGGTAAAATGAGCAACAGATTTGAAAATCGGAGTACACGCACGGTGGCTGAAGTCTTATTTTAGCCTCAGCACCCAGTTTATTTCTAATTTTTGTTCTGGTTTCATGAACACTTACTCAGCATCTGAGTGCAACCTTTGTTTTAACAGCTTATCTGCTTAAAAACCTCTGGATATCTTTCGAGCAAAC
This sequence comes from Mustela lutreola, assembly GCF_030435805.1. Classification (NCBI taxonomy): domain Eukaryota; kingdom Metazoa; phylum Chordata; class Mammalia; order Carnivora; family Mustelidae; genus Mustela; species Mustela lutreola. Next base: position 11,774,022 of record NC_081298.1, read on the forward strand.
AGCTGTCCAAAACCTGAATTGTGCACAAAAATGACCTAACTTGTTAGCATAAGTTAATGTGTTAACAGTCTCTAGTGTGTTAATATTTGGTACGGGACATTCTTTTTTTAGTTGCTTTTCAAAGATAAACATAAAGGTTGCCATTATAACCATTCTTGAAGTGCACAGTTCTGCGGCCCTGAATGTATTCTCAGTGATGCACAGCTGTCACTACTGCTCATTTCTAGAACTTTTTTTTATCATCTCACGTTCAAACTCTGTGTGCCTTAAACAGTAACTTTCCCTCCATCCCCCAAACCCTGGAACATCTATTCTACTTCTGTCTCTGTGCGCTTGCCCATTCTAGATACCTAATATAAGTGGATATTCATCTTTGGTTGTCAGACTTATTTCATTTATCATGTTTTCAAGGTCCGTCCATGTTGTAACATGTGTCAGCATTTCCTTTCTTTTTAAGGCTGAGTAATACTCCGTTGTGGGACCATGCCACGTTTTGCGTATCCATTCATCTGTTGTTGGATGTTGGGTTGTTTTCACTTTTTGGCTACTTGAATAATGCTGCTTTAAACATAGGCGTCCCAATACCTGTTTGTATCCCTACTTTTAGTTCTTTCAAGTACGTATCTGCTCATGTAATTGCTGGATTATTCTGTAAATCTATGTTTAACTTTTTGAGGAACCGCCACAGTTTTGCACAGAGGCTAGGCCATTTTATATTCCCACCAGGAATGCCCTGGGATCCCCACTGCTCCATTGACTTGCTAATATAATAACACTTGCTGTTTTCTGCGCCCGGCCGTACTTAAGGAGGGGGGTGCAGAGTGGTGTCTCATTGTGGTTTTGACTTGCATTTCCCTAATGACGAATGATGCTGAGCTCATGTACTCATTGGCTTTCTTCATGTACTGGTTTCTGCCTTCTTCAGAAAATGTCTATTCAAGTCCTTTCCCAACATTTTCAAACTGGATTGTTTGTCGTTGGGTTGTTGGTATATTCTGGATATTAATTTTTCATCAGATCTATGATTTGCACATACTTTCTCCTATCTGGGGGTCGTCTTTACTTTCTTGAGAGTGTCTTTTGATGCACAAAAGTGTTTGATTTTGATACAATTCATTTTATCGCCTTTTTCTTTTGTTGCCTGTTTTCTGTCTGCTATCGAAGAAGTCACTGCCACATCCAGCGTCCTGAAGCTTTTTCTTGATATTTTCTTCCAAGAGTTTTATGATTTTAGTCCTTATGTTAGGCCTTCATCCATTTTGAGCTAATTTTTATATATGGTGTAGGGTGTTTTTTTTTTAAATTTTGTTTTTGTTGTTTGCGTATGGAAATCCATTTTTCTAAGCACCATTTGTTGAAATACTAAAATACAGGGTGGTTTTTTTGTTTGCTTGTTTTAAGTTTAAAACTTGTTTAAAAAATAAATTTTAAATCAAACCTCCACGGAGCTCTAAGTCATCTTGCTTGAAGATTTCTGGCTTTAAAGATGTTCTTATAAAAAGTCAGGCCTTCTTTCTGCTTACGATTTAAACAAGAATAAAAGTATCTTTAAGTTAATAAAGACACCAGAAATGCTATGCAAATAGTTCTGACCAGGCAGAGGGCGAAGTAGAACCCAACTGGAAAGAGAATGCCACCATCATGGCGGGAGAGATAAGTAGAGAGTGTTTGGGATGAATTCACTGGTTTAGGATTATATTCTTGATGGTATTAATATTTTCAACTTAAGAGGCTTTCTTTTTTCATTATAGTGTGAATAATTGATCCATTGAGGTGTAAAATCTATCTGATGAAGGTATAGAAATGCACAACCAATAAAATCCTGGATAGTCCTGCATTTTGCCTATTCTGCAGTTTTAGCCATGGGTTCTTTCAGAAAGTTCTAGTTTTGGAAATAGGATTTTACCAATTCCTTGATAAAAGAATCGCAATAATATGAAGAAAAATGCAGCTCTCTTGCCACAATTTGCGGGGGGTGGGGCATTGCTATTCCTGAACTCATCTGGATTCTTGTTTTCGCTGCCGCCCTAGAGAATGCAGTTCACAGCTTGCACCGAGGAGCACTCCGCCCTCCCTCATCCCAGCCCCGGCTGGAGGACTGTAAATGAACCTGTTAGAGAGTCTCAGCCTTTGTTGAGCAGACTTGATTAGTTTGCACTTGCATTTTTTTAAAAGATTTTATTTAGTTCTTTGAGAGAGAGAGACAGGGAGAGAGAGCATGAGAGGGGAGAAGGTCAGAGGGAGGAGCAGACTCCCCTTGGACCTGGGAGCCCGATGTGGGACTTGATCCCAGGACTCCAGGATCATGACCTTAGCCGGAGGCAGTTGCTTAACCAACTGAGCCACCCAGGCGCCCTGCACTTGCATTTTTGCCAGCGGCAGTGAGGACAAGATTTTGTACACAATTTCCTAATTTCCATCGCATCCTTTTTTTTTTTTTCCTTTTAAAAAGTGGGTTTCCAGGGACTTATGTCCAAATGAGAAACCTGCATGCTTAGATGGAGAGACTTCTATTTGAACTTGTCATGTCCTACACAGCTGTCTGTATTCTGACATTTTCCAAAACGTGGCTTGCCAGGCCTCAAGGAAGGCTTTGGGAGTCGTCACTCTTCCTGAGCAGCTGTGGGCAAGTGTGGTTGGGCCACGATGAGGCTGATTCATACCCCCAAGTCTGTTAGGTGTGGGGTTGTTTACGGTGAATCCACGAGGTACAAGCTGACCCAAGTGTGAAATAATACTTTTTTTTTTTAACCTTTAAATTCACTGCCACATGGCACACAGGTGGTCTCGCTCCCTGGGGTAGTGCTCACTTCATGAAGCCATGGTTCAGTGCTTAAGGTTTATCATAGCTGGGATGTTGACAGTTTTTCATAAGGGTTAACTACTAAACAGTTATTTTTTCTTTAGGTGAATGGAAGAGAATCAGAAGAAGAAAATCTCAATAAATCGGAAATAAGTCAAGTGTTTGAGATTGCACTTAAACGGAACTTGCCTGTGAATTTTGAGGTAAGCTTGCTTCAGATGTAGGACTCTACTGTAAAATACTGTTGGCATTCATCATTGGGATGATTTTTATCCTAAATAACATTGGGATTATCATCACAAACCTGTGAACCTTCAGGTTTAAGACTCAGATTTTAGGGCGCCTTGGTGGCTCAGTGGGTTAAGCCGCTGCCTTCGGCTCAGGTCATGATCTCAGGGTCCTGGGATCGAGTCCCGCATCGGGCTCTCTGCTCAGAGCAGCAGGGAGCCTGCTTCCTCCTCTCTCTCTCTCTGCCTGCCTCTCTGCCTACTTGTGATCTCTGTCTGTCAAATAAATAAATAAAATCTTAAAAAAAAAAGACTCAGTTTTTATATTTAGCAAAGCAGTATTCTCTTCTTCAGGGCTGCAGTCCCTGGATGTTCCTGTAGGTCTGCGAGCCTCCCAGCCTCCCAGCATGGTTTTGAAGAAGATTGTGTTTGTGTTCTCATGTGTTTTCTGGAGAGGGTCCATTATTCTCATAAACTCTCAAAGACTCTGTTATCCCCAAAACGTTCATCTTCTTTAGTCCCTAGGAATTGCCGGAGGTAACAGGGCATCAGTTTCGTCCTTGTCCAGCATTTGCCCTATAAGTCACCTCTCTAATGACTTCATTTCGTGTTGGAGACCTTACAGTCTTAAAAACCATAACTAATGGGTTGTTAGTTCAAAGTGGAAAACAAAGATACATTTAGTACGTGTTTCCTTCAAAGACCCAGTGGGTCCAGTTACACGGGGCAGGTGAGGAGGTTAGTAAGTTTTGCGTAATGGTCTGACACATGGCGAATTCTTTGCAGATCCTTTTGGTTTCCACACTTGGTTATGCAAGGTTGTGTTTCAGTGTACATGCAGATATCTTTATCAATTCTTTGGTCTTTCAGAGGTGGTTTTTTTTTTATTTGTTTTTTTTGAGAGAGAGTGAGGGAGGGCGGGGACAGTGGGCAAGGGGTGGAGAGAGAAGGAGAAAGGGAGAGAATCTTGTGGAGCCCGATCTCCCGACCCTGAGGTCATGACCTGGGCTGAAATCAAGAGTTGGATGCCTAGGGGCACCTGGGTGGCTCAGTCTGTTGAGCGGCTGCCTTCAGCTCAAGTCATGATCTCAGGGTCCTGGGATTAAGCCCCACGTGGGACTCCCTGCTCAGTAGGGATCCTGCCACTCCCTCTTCCATTCCCACTGCTTATGGTCTCTCTCTCTCTCTCTGCACGCTCTCTCTCTCAGATAAATAAATAAAATCTTTAAAAAAAAAAAAAGCATCTGCCTTTGGCTCAAGTCATGATCCTGGGATCCTGGAGCCTAGGATTGGGGTCCCTGCTCAGCGGGGAGTCTGCTGCTCCCTCTCCCTCTGCTGCTCTGCCCCCAACTCATGCTCTTTCTTTCTCTTTCTGTCTCAGATAAAAAATCTTTGGGGAAAAAAAAAGACGCCTAACTGATTATGCCCCCCAGGTGCCCAGGTCTTTCAGAGTTGTTAAGACTATATGTTTAGTCTTCCAGAATGCTTTATGCTTCTACTTTGTTACCTAGGCAAATGTAATTTGAGGTGGAGCATTTACTTAGAACAGTTTTAAGTCCTCCATAAATTTCTTTTGGCCTGTTTATTTTTTTAAAAGGTCCCCCTGTGGGGCACCTGGTTGGCTCAGTCAGTTAAAAAGTCCCCCTGAAGTTTATTATCCTGTAAAACACTAATTTTGCAGCATTTTTGCCGTTAAAAGTGACCCCTAGACTTCATGGATTTATACATTATAAAATGTCTACCTGCCCTTATTAACGTGCTGGTGCCCTGAACTGGCTCCTGGGTTCAGTCCTTAATCCGTCCGCTGCGTGCTGCTGGTTTCTGGTCTGTAGCTGCCAGTGCTTCCCTGCCTGCCATGGGGCACAGGTGGGGTGGGTCATTACACGTCCATCACGGGGCCACGCTCCATCCGCCAACACCCATCCCTGTCCCACCCTGGCAGACGGGACCAGGTTTATACTGTCCCCTCCTCCCGGAGGGCAGAGCCCCGGCCAGGCTAGGGCTGTATCTTCTCAGCTGGCTCTGCATCCCTTGCATCCCTTCCCCTTCTGTCTGGACTGAGGAGGGAGGCGGCGAGATAGGAGTTGCTAGGTGGGAACTTCATCTCGAAAACCACAAGGTGTCTTCCTGGGTACCTGTTGCAGGAAAGGGAAGAATCCTCCTTTTCTTCTCGTGCTGAGGGATTGGTGTAGAGCATGAGAAAGGATTTTTCGAGGTTGGAGGGGTGCCAAGATGGTGGGAGTGGGAGGTGCCTGGCTTCCAGGGTCACAGCAGAGCTGACTGCTGGCACCAGGGTCCTGGAAAGCTTGCCACCTGTTCCTACTAGTTGTTGCCCTGAGAGTCACAGAGTTTTCTGGAACCTCAGTGAAGGAATGCCATTTTGATTTTGCTCTGTGGGATTTGGAGACCAGATTCTTCTGTCCCACTTCCACTTTGTTTAGATTTCGGATTTGGGTTTCAAACTTGTGTTCAGGAACACAGAGCAGGAAATTGGTCACATAAAGGAAGTTTTGGGAGCGCCCTCTGGTGGGTGAGTATCTTTAAGGTAATCATTTAGGACGGTCCAGTTTGTGCCTTGGTGGTGGCCTTGAGTTTGTTAATGTGAGTACTTATGTGAAATAGCTCATCTATCAAAGGGTCATATTACTTCCATTATGAGCTTGAGCGGGGGCTTTTATTTTTCCTCCCACAGTTCTGTCTCTGGCACCTGGAAGATTACCTGGCACATAGTGGGTCCTCAGGAAATGTTTGTTGAATAAATGAATGAAAGTTACTTATTTTTTTACTGAATTTTTTTAAAGAGGCAGTCTGTTCCTTTCATAAAAAAGGGAAGATTCTGGCTTTTTGTTTTTGTTTTTTTTTAAAGAGGCAGTCTTGAATCTTTTAAATAGTAAAGTCCATCACGTAGAAATCTGGATTAGAAGTGTTTAATGGGAGAAGACAGGAGCCTTTCCTATGGTTCTGCAGAAAGAATGTATATAGCTTGACTTTTGATAAAATACATACTTTTAGTTTAAAAATGTGATGGTGCAGATTGGTAAGGTCACCGAGAGGCGGTTGTGATGCGTAAGCGACCTTGCACTAAATCCACCGTAGGTGGAAAGCCACGTTTAGATCGGCGGGGCTGTGATACAAGTAGAGGATGGGCTCCTCTCCCAGAGGCCGGATGGAGCTGTGAGTGTGCAGAAACCAGGCTGTCAGGGTGGGGAGTGGCGTGTGAGTGGCGCCAGGAGCCCCATGGTCCACGTGTGGGGGCCCGAGTCAGCTGGGGCCTCTTTCTGTGGGGGGCAGAGAAGGCTGCTCTCCCGGGGGCCACTGATTCTCACCTGGGGAGCACAGCACTGCTGTCTGGGGGTTGTTTGGTTTTCCTAGCCATTTTTTGAGTATTTTATTTTGAAAAATTTCAGACTTCCAGAAAGTTGGAAGAATAGGACAGTGAATTTCTCCTTAGGTGAGATTTACTAGTGATTAACGTTTTACATTTGCTTTTTCTCTCTGTGAATGCACATAGTATTTTCTGTCTCTTCTTACCCCTGCTGGGTCATTTGAGGCTAAGCGGCAGGTATGGGGATTTCTAGTATTTCAGCATGTATCTTTTGAGGACAGGACATTAAATAAGCGCAACTTAATGATCAAATACAGGAAATTGAGCATCACTAATTCTCATGTACATCCTGTATCTGTCCCTCTTCTGTCCTTTATGGCCCATAGTGTCTCGATCTCATCCTGCATCTGGGAGAGGCATCTCTGAACTCTCCTTCATCTGTAACAGTTTGTAGCCTCTTTGGACATTTTTTAAAGGTACTACAATTTGTAGAATGGTCCTCAGTGTGGTCTGATTGTTTCCTCATGATTAGTTTCAGATAATGCAATTTTTCCCTCAGGAAACTGCAGAAGAGGTGTGGGTTCTTCTGGGCATCACACGAGGGCATCTCCCCCACCCCCGCCATGTGAGCGACGTTGGTTTCGTTGGCTTACCCCAGAGCTTCACCTAAAGGAGACCTTCTTTCTCTTTGCAGTTAACGCATATGCTGCCAGGAGATGTTTGAAGGTTATGCCCTGAGAGATTTCCCCAGCAATTCTCGTAGTCATTGATAATTCTTCCCAGCATCAGTCACTACTGGTGCATTTTCTGCCTTTCCGAGCTGACATTCCACAGGAAATACCCCACCTCCGTACATTACTTTTTATTAGCAGTTAAATTTTATTAAATTTTTATTAATTTTTATTAGCGTAGGTCCACAGCTTCTTTTCGTATTCAGAGTGTTACTTCGTTATTGTCGTTCATGGGGCGCTGCGCCTGACGGACTTAGCCCGTCAGTCTTGGTCTGGAGTTCAAGTCCCATCTTATGTAGAGCTTACATTAGAAAAAAAAAGGAAAGAAAAAAAGGAAAGGAAAAGAATCATGGTTCTCTTATTACTGTCATTCATTTTTATATTCAGATTGCCGTTCAGCTGGCTCCTGTGTCCTTTGCTGTTACCCCTGTGGGGATGTTTTTTGGGAGGGGGTATTTTTTTTGTGTTTGTGTGTTTTTTTTTATTTGTTTTTTTTTTTTTTAAAGATTTTATTTATTATTTATTGGACAGACAGAGATCACAAGTGGGCAGAGAGGCAGGCAGAGAGAGAGGAGGAAGCAGGCTCCCCGCTGAGCAGAGAGCCTGATTTGGGGCTTGATCCCAGGACCCTGAGATCATGACCTGAGCCGAAGGCAGCGGCTCAACCCACTGAGCCACCCAGGTGCCCTGGGAGGGGGTAGTTTTTTTGAGGTATAATGTACATGCAGTAAAACCCACCCTGTTCAGGTCTATGATTTGATGCGTTTTGATGAGTGTGTTCAGTGGTGGAACCACCAGTGTCAAGACCTAGAAGCTCTTTCACCCCCTCAGGTTGCCCTGAGGCCCTTTGCAGCCAGTCCTTTCCTCCATCCGCAGCCTCGGGCAACCACCGATGCAGTTTCTGCCCCTGCAGTTTTTCTCTTTCCAGAACATTACATAAATGGAATTACAGAGTTTATTGCCTTTCGTCTGGCTTCTTTAACTTAATGTAATGCAGGGATGCAGGTGGTGAGTTGGCCGTGTTGAGCAGAGCAGTAGTTCCTGTCTTTTTCTTTAAGATTTTATTTATTTGAGAGAGAGAGAGAGTGAGTGAGAGAGAGAGGGAAAGCACAGGTGGGGAGGGGGCAGAAGGAGAAGCAGACTCCCCACTGAGCAAAGAGTCCGACAGGGGGGGCTGGGGCGACTGGGGCTCCATCCCAGGACCCTGAGGTCATGACCTGAGCTGAAACCACCAGCTGGGGCCTAACTGCCTGAGCTGCCCAGGTGCCCCAAGCGTCTTCGATGTGCGGCTTTACCATCTGTACACCCGCTCTCCGGGAGCGTCTGTTCACATCTGTCAGTTTTTTTACGGAGTTGTTCCGCTGAGTTTTGAGGGTTATTTATATATTCTGAATACAGTCCTTTAATCAGATCTGTATTTTCTAAATATTTGCTCCCAGTTTGTGGCTTATTTTTTCATTTCTAAATAGTATCTTTCAAAGAGCAGAGAGAGTTCAGGGGTTGAATTTGCCTAATTTTTCTGTTTCGTGGTTGTTGGATTAACCTAGGACACCTTTGTCTCATGTAGTTCAGTCTACTTTTCTTTTTTTTTTCTCCTAGAAGCTTTATGATTTCATTTTGAGTTACAGTTTTTATATATGCTGTGAGGTGGGTTTTTTTCCTCTTCTGTGTGTGTCCCTCATCCCTGTTCGCTCGCTTCTCACCTCCCCTCTTCAGATGTTGATTGACCTTCTTACTTTCTGGTACAATGAAATGTTTTAGCCTTACCTTTACTTTTAACTTTCCGAGCTCAAGTTTTGGCACCAGTAGAAATGGAAATTCTAACAGAAGTAGCCTTAGCCAGACCTGCAGGAGCCCTGGTTGCCCCTCCCGGAGAGCAGCATGTGGAGACCACAATGGGACACCAGGCATGCTTGTTGCTGCTGGAGGGTCACTGCTTCTAGGCCTTGTAGGCAGGTAGCATTGGAAAATATCTATATTTTCAGAATTAGCGGTTTATACCTCTGATTTCAATCTAGCTTCACAAGACTCTTTGTCTCTGTTCCTGATTCCATGCTTAGACCTCCTACTGTCCTGTCTGTTGAGATATGCTTCCGATGCAGGAAAATAGGCATGTCTTCAGGGCACAGCCCATTTAAGCCCATAGTTCACCACCCAGGTCCAGATCTAGAGCATTCCCATAACGTCCAGCAGTCCCTGGGCCTCTTCCAAGTTAACAGCCACCCAGAGGAAGCTGTTTTCTAAAACCACTATAGCTTTGTTTTCTTTGTTCTTAGAGCTCACATAAATAGAATGATATAATATGGATTGTTTAGTGTCAAGTCTCGAATCCTCAGCAGAGTGTGTGTGAGTCTCCTCCATGTGTGTCAGGAGCTAATTGGTGTGTGGTGTTTCACCGTATGAATGTAAAGCTGAGCTTTATCCATTGTCCTGTTGATGGACATGCAAGTTGTTTCCACTTTGGAAACTAATAAAAATTGTCAAGCTGGGGGTGCCTAGGTGGCTCAGTTGGTTAAGCAGCAGCCTTTGGCTTGGGTCATGATCTCAGCGTCCTGGGATGCGATTGAGCCCCACGTCGGGCTCCCTGCTCAGAGGGAATCTGCTGCTCCTTCTGCCTCTCCCCACTTCTCATGCATGCACCCGCTCTCTCTTTCTCTCTCTCTCTAATAAATAAATAAAATCTTTTTTCCTTTTTTAAAGATTTTATTTATTTATTTGACAGGCAGAGATCACAAGTAGGCAGAGAGGCAGGCAGAGAGAGAGGAGGAAGCAGGCTCCCCTCTGGGCAGAGAGCCTGATGTGGGGCTCAATCCCAGGACCCTGGGATCTGAGCTGAAGGCAGAAAGGCTTTAACCCACTGAGCCACCCACGTGCCCCAATAAAATCTTTTTTTAAAAAAATTGTCAAGCTGTTTCCCAAAGTGATTGTATTAGTTTATACTCTGGCCAGTTGTTCCACATCCTTGGCAACACTTGATACTGTCAGTTTTAATTTTAGCCATTTTTGGGGTATTGTATATATTGCAGTATTTCGTTATAGTTTCAATTTGCATTTCCTTGATGACAAATGATGATCTTTTTTTAATATGCTTATTGGCCATTTAGAGATCCAGTTTAGTAAAGTACCTGTTCAAGTCTTCTTTTAATTGGGTAGTTGACTTACAGGGGTTCTTTCAGTATTCTGGATAAAAACCCTCAGATACATATATTGCGAGTATTCTCCTCTGTTCTGTAGACTCCCTGTCTTTTCTAATTGTTGTCTTCTGATGAGAGCAATTTTTAATTACGTGGAGCTCCAGTTTTGTTTTCATAAAGAAAACAACTTGTGTTTTCAAGAGCTCTTTGCCACATGCATACTCTGGGCCTATTCCTCTTATATTTTCTTTTTTTTTCTGATGATTCCAAATTAGTACCTCTTCAGAACTTTTTTTTTTTTTTCCTAAGATTTTATTTATTTATTTCAGAGAGAGTTAGAGAGAGAGTGCATGAGAGGGGGTAGGGCCAAAGGGAGAAGCAGATTTCCCACTGAGCAGGGAGCCCAATGTGGAACTTAATGCAGGACTCCATCTGATCCCTGGACTCCAGGATCATGACCTGAGCCGAAGGCAGCCCCACAGCCGGCCGAGCCAACCAGGCGCCCCACTCTTGTGTTTCTTCTGAGAGCACTAGAGTTTGGCTTTCACATTTAGTTCTGTATTCTGGCTCTAGTTACCTGCTGTTTGTGGTGGAGTTTGAGGCTGTCGTTAAGCTTTTCTTCCACGTGTGTAGCTAGTACTTTTTTTTTTTTTTAAGACTTTGGGTTTAAAAAAAAAAGTCTTTTGATGCGCTTTGATGTGTTTGCCAGAAATCACAAGACCAAATGTGTGCGGGTCTGTTTCTGCATTCTGTTCTGATATAGCGCTCTCTTTGTTCACCTTGAAGCAGTATCGTGAGGACATCGTTGCTATAACTTTATAGGAAGTCTTGAACTCTGGTAGTGTAAGTCCTCGTAGTTGTTCAGGCGTGTCCTAGCTAACCTAAGTTGGGTTCAATTTTTATTTTCCTTCTGTGTGATCTAGTAAGAACTTTACTTGGGTTTCTGTTCATATTCAGTTTTAGTATTTTTTCCCATTTTTTTTATTTTTATATTTTTGATATGTAAAACCCTAAATGCCTCTAAAAGTCAAAACTATACAAAAAGAGGGGTGCCTGGGTGGCTCAGTGGGTTAAAGCCTCTGCCTTTGGCTCAGGTCATGATCTCAGGTCCTGGGATTGAGCCCCGCATCAGGCTCTCTGCTCAGCAGGGAACCTGTTTCCTCCTCTCTCTCTGCCTGCCTCTCTGCCCGCTTATGATCTCTCTCTGTGTGTCAAATAAATAAATAAAATCTTTAAAAAAAAAAAAAAACTATACAAAAAGATACATTCAAAAGCATTATCTTGTCCCTGCTCTACCCCTCCCTCCCACATGCTGTAGGGAACTAATTCTCTCGGTTTCTGCTTCATCCATTCTGTGTTTCATTTTGCAAAAATAAGCATATAAACAAACACATGTGTGTCTATATGTGTGGATATATTTAAATCTTTTTTAACACTGAAGTTAGGGTACTGTATAAACTCTTTTACAGCTTGCTTTTTTTTTTTTTTTTAAACTTAATATGTATTGGAAATCACTGTCAGTGCTTAGAAATTCTCATTCTTCTTTATAGCTGCATAGCATAGCATTTAATAAGCTCAGGCTTGGCTGGAGGCTCAGAGCAATATTAAACTTGAACTCTCTGTGTTGCAATTATTTCTGGACTTCGCTGGGGCAGCTTTCTTTCTGCCGTTTGCAGTGGATACCCCAAATCAGGACACTCTGTGACCCTGGGGAGACAGGAACCATTCTGGGAGGGAGGGAGCAGAACTTGTTTCCCTCCTTTTATTCTTCTTTTTTAAAGATTTTATTTATTTATTTGACAGAGTTCACAAGTAGGCAGAGAGAGAGAGAGAGGAAGAGAAGCAGGCTCCCCGCTGAGCAGAGAGCCCGATGCGGGGCTCCATCCCAGGACCCTGGGATCATGACTGAGCTGAAGGCAGACGCTTTAACCCACTGAGCCACCCAGGCGCCCCAATTTCCCTCTTTACTCCATGCAAACTGTGTGAGGGACCGACCAGACCTGAGAACATTAACCAGTCTGAAAAAGAAGGAAGAAGGGAAGAAAAGCATCCAGGATAATCACTGTTTCCTTTTGCTGACCTTTATGCTGCCTGCATTGGTCAGGTCTTGTCCGTAACTCCCCCTTCCTTGTGGCTCCTGGGAGGTAGGGCACTGAGCAGTGTGTCCTACCCCTGGCAGAGAGTGTCTGTCACGCTTTCACTCAGTCTTTCCCTCTGAAACAGGTTGCCCGGGAGAGTGGCCCCCCCCATATGAAGAGCTTTGTGACCAAGGTGTCAGTTGGGGAGTTTGTGGGGGAAGGAGAAGGGAAGAGCAAGAAGATTTCGAAGAAAAACGCTGCTATCGCCGTCCTGGAGGAGCTGAAGAAGCTGCCGCCGCTGCCTGCGGTCGAGCGAGTGAAGCCCAGAATCAAAAAGAAAACAAAATCCATAGTCAGGGTAAGAACATCTCGATCAAAGAGGGTCTTTCCATTGCCTTTAGATGAGGGGTCGGGGAGTGGGTGGGGGGAGACACGTTAAAAGGTTCACTAGGTTGCTGACCTTAGTGACAGGATGGCCGCTGACGTGCCACCTGCCGGCCTGGTGCGGGGACCACCTCGGGTAGTTCCTCCCCGGAGCCACCGGTTAGGCAAAGATGCGGATGTCGAGCGGGATCGGTGGACGCGCCTGCAGCTGTGCGCGTGTCCGCGTGAGGGTCTGATCATGGGAGCCGCGTGCACCGCAGTGCCTTCTGCAGAGGCTGGTGAAAGTGTCTCCCTCCGTCTCCCTCCGCGCTGCATTGCTGGGAGCGTGAAGCAGATTTGCAGGCGGCAAGGCGTCTGGGGGCAGGTGTAGGAGTGAGACACTTCACCAAATACCTCCTTATTCTTTGGGATTTTTTAAGCCATGTCAGTGGACCTGTCAAAGCGCCCTGCTCCCCCAGCTAGAGAAGGTTCAGGAGTCCATTTGGGCATGTTGAGGAATATTAGGGTCTGTTCTGTTACGATTGTCTGTATACAGTTGTGATCCTTGAACAGTACGGCGGTTAGGGTTGCTGATCCCCACCCCCACCCCACAGTGGAAAGCCTGTATTTAACTTTTGACTCTGGAGACACTTAACCACTGACAGCCTACTGTTGACCAGAAGCTTTACCATTAAGAGAAACAATTAACGTTTTATGTATTATATATTGTATTATATGCATGTGTGTATTAAATGCTGTATTTGCACATAAAGTAATCTGGACAAAAACAAACATTAAGGAGGTCATAAGGAAGAGAAGATACACTTACCATACTGTACTGTAGTTACCAGAAAAAATCCACTTCTAGGTGGACCTGCACGGTTCCGACCTCTGTTGTGCAGGGGCCAGCTGTAGTTTCATGCTGTCAAGACCCCGTGCCCAGGGGTGAGCACACTATATACCCCTGCAGCTTCCTTTTTCTCTAAGTAGATCCCAGAAACCACCCCACACGAGTCGGGGGCTGAGGGTTCCTTGGTGCTAAAGGTGGCCACTGGGAAGGAACTGTGGGATTCTTAGGTTCTTTCCACATGGTGTCAGCTTGAGGTTTTGTGGTTTTTTTGTATGTGTGCTTTTTAAAATAGTTTTTGGATCTTGAGTCCTTGTTAAGAAAGCTGGGGACCATCTTACATAACACAACTTTGGGGGCAATTTTAGGAATAGTGTTCTGTTTTTTTTTTTTCTCTCCTCATTGTCAAGTTGAAGTTTACTGTTAAAAAGCAGACCTTTCCGGGTTGCTTGCCCACCCGTAGTGGGATATTAATGTTGGTTTGCCAGGAGAACTTTTTAAAGTCCCCACAGAGCAATCCTAGAAAATCATTAAGCATCTTTTAATTTTAAGAAGGTTTAAAAAAAGGTCTTACTAATTCTGGGCACTTAAAGGACCAACATAAAGGGAATGTTGTGTCGCGTCCTGATGTCTGCACTGGAAAGATCCTCTCTGTGGCTAACACGGCACATGGTTTCTGCATTCACTGTTCTCAGCTACAGAGCAGCACAGACAACGGCCCGGGGATGAACCCCATCAGCAGACTGGCCCAGATCCAGCAGGCGAAAAAGGAGAAGGAGCCAGAGTACATGCTCCTCACGGAGCGAGGCCTCCCACGCCGCAGAGAGTTTGTGATGCAGGTGGGTCGGGGTGGGTGGTGGGTGGCCTTTCTGTGACCGTGTCCCCGCCGCAGCTGGACGAGGTCCACGGGCCGCGTGCTTTCCTGAGGAGGCCGGGTGCAGTGCCTTGGCCCAGTGAGCCCTGCTCTCTGCCATCGGACGTTCAGAATATTGAGACCACGTTGCTTGTAGTAATTTGATGCCTTACGACGTGTCCTTGCGTGCGTACTACGCGTGCGGCGGAGTCGGCAGGTGGGCGCTCGGACCGCGTCCTGGGTCACGAGTGCTGGGGTGTGGGACTGTGGGTGAACATTTCTTCATCACATCTCCTTGAAGGTTTGTATTGTTCTTTTCAGAAGGGAAGTGTTGTGAGTTCTGTCAGAGGCTCTGTTCCTGTTCCTCCTAATCCGTGTGGAGAGTCTGGAGTCTAGGATTGGTCCTCCTTCCCCTGGGATTGTGCGTCGGATTAGCGCCGAGTGTTTTCCTTGTGTTTATGAGACGGTCCCTCCATGGGCAGCCTACTTTGTGATTTGAATTTAATGGTGTTTTCTGGTCATCAAGCCAGTACTTAACTCTGGTCTAGCAATTCACGACTTGGGAAGCACCGCCACTTAGTTGGGTGTGTTCTGCCTCCCCCGTCAGAAGGCGAGAAAAGTCGTGGTTCTTCCAGGCTACAAAGGAAGATGGCAGCGTGCTGAGAGGGCCAGGAATTTGGCCAAAATCAAAGCTGCTAGATGGCAAGGCCAGGATTCAAGCCCAGAGCCCTCTTCACTGGCGAGGGAAGGTTCCCTGGGCTCTCAGTTGTGGGACATGGGGCTTTTTGCTCTGCTCTATGATCAAGACTGGCTTGGAAAGGGATTGAAAACAGTGGTGGGCGCCTGGGTGGCTCAGTGGGTTAAGCTGCTGCCTTGGGCTCAGGTCATGATCTCAGGGTCCTGGGATCGAGTCCCGCATCGGGCTCTCTGCTCAGCAGGGAGTCAGCTTCCTCCTCTCTCTCTCTGTCTTCCTCTCTGCCTACTTGTGATCTCTCTCTGTCAAATAAATAAAACCTTTAAAAAAAAAAAAAACAAAAAAAACAGTGGTATGTGCTGGGAAGTGTGTAACACTCAGCTCTCGGCCGGGGAGGGGTGGGCGGGGGCGGTGCAGCTGGTGGGAAGTAGGGGGTTGTGTGTATAGATTGTACATGCATCAAATGCATAATGTTCTTTACTGTCCATGTTCTCCGTCTGTCCCGTCAGTGCGGCGGTCACCGATAGTGTCAGGAAAGGAGAGTGCGCACAGCTGCGTGCTGCCGTCTGCCGCAGGCAGCGAGGCTGCGCGTGCCTTGGGCAGCGGAGCCGAGTTCTAGCAGGAGAATTGGCAGGGGTTTTTGTTTACATAAACAAGATGAAAGTGAAACAGAGACACATTGGCACTTCAGTTGTGAACGATGAGTGACTTGGTTGAATCAGATCATTTTCAAAGTTTGGATGAATGTTCCCATTTTTTCGTGCAGTTGCAGGGCCCTGGGTGCAGACTGGACACGCTCGTAAGCTTCGTTTACATCTCTGCCTCCGCCATTAACCTTTCCTCCGTGTCATAACTCTAGAGGTGGCGACAGCCACCGAAGGCAGCATGCTGCTTGGTTGGTGTCTGCAGGTTTCTGGGCGGTAAATGCTCCCCTGTGGCAAAGCAGGCGGCCCCTGGCCGGGCGGCACACTCAGCGCTGGGAGCACAGACCCTCAGGAGCACAGATGAGTGTCAGTGCGAGGTTCCTTAGGAAGCGGGGAGGTTTTGGAACTCCCTGCTGTAGTCTGTTAAAGTCATTCTGAGCCGCTGTCATCTTTTTTTTTTTTTAATGATTTTATTCATTTATTTGACAGAGATTACAAATAGGCAGAGAGGGAGGGGTAAGCAGGCTCCCCGCTGAGTAGAGAGCCCAACGCAGGGCTCGATCCCAGGACCCTGAGATCATGTTCTGAGCTAAAGGCAGAGAGGCTTAACCCACTGAGCCACCCAGGAGCCCCTGTCATCTCCTTTTTACCAGCAGCTGTGGTGCACAGCAGCTCGAAGGTGCTGAGCATTTGTGGTGGCTGCCACGGGTGCCCCGGGAAGCTTCTGGCTGCGGATGGGTTCTTTTGCCCGCACGCCGCTGCCTGACCCGTCTTTACTAAGAAGGCGTAAGCACTGGTCTGAGTCCGGACTTCCTCCTCCTGCAGGTGAAGGTGGGAAACCATACGGCGGAAGGAACAGGCACCAATAAGAAGGTGGCCAAACGCAATGCAGCCGAGAACATGCTGGAGATCCTTGGTTTCAAAGTCCCGCAGGCTCAGCCCACCAAGCCGGCCCTCAAATCCGAGGAGAAGGTGACTGCTCGGGGCTCTGTGTCCTTGCTCTCTAATGGCAAGATGACCTCCTCGCCTCATCCTAGGGGACTCTGGCCACCTCCAGGGCCAAGCTTCAGGGCAAGGCTTCATCCTCCTGGCAGGAAAAGAGCCCCGCCAGCGGCGCCCCAGCCGTTCGGAGCATTAGCACGTGGTCAGAAGGGGGGTTGCATGTCCGTGGCCCCGAGTGTGGTTCTGGGTTAAGTCGTTCTCGTTTCCCTATCTGTGTGGTCGGGGACGCTTTGCTGGAGCGCAGCTCCCTCCTTTCCACTTGGACGCGGGCGGGCGCCGGGGCTGCCCACGAACGGGCCTGCGCTGCCCTGGTGCTCTCCCAGTGAGGCTCAAGGGAGAGACCTGCCGGCCTCCGGCTTCTGCTAGCTGGGAAGCAGCCTGTGGGTTTTCTGGGACACCGACACAGTGTGATTGATGGAACGAAATTCGTAGTTTAGATTCGGGATTCTTCCTTCCTTTATGAATTGAACACTAGCTAAAAATTGCTGAGTTTGGTAAGCGGTGCCCTCAAGCAAGTCCTTGACCGAGCTTGTTTGCGCTGAGAGGTCCTGGCGGGCCGTGGCCTCTGCTGTGGCTGTGGACATTCCTCAGAGAATCGGCACAGAGCCTGGACTTGGTGTTTGGGTTTTTCATTCCAGAATCTGGTAGAGGATTCGTAACATCCTTACCTTCTCAGAAAGGAAACCCATGTTGACAAAAAATTTTTTTCATCACAGTCCCCCCACCCTGTTTAACTTTGGAAATGTCACGTTTTCTTTGAATTGGCTATTAGTTCCCGAAGAGTCTGTTTAGCTTCTGTCTAAAAGCTTCCTTCCCCACCTTGAGCTCCACCAGTCCAGCAGCTCTGGTTCCCTCTGGTTAAACGTTCCCCTGTCCTCCTGTGAGTGCCAAGCAGAGTCCGGCCCCCAGTTCAGGGGGATTGGTAGCCTCCTCTGGTGGAGGACAGGCCGAGGGAGCAGGAGTGGCTGGGGGGAGGGTCAGGAGGCTGCAGGGGGGTGAGGAGGGTCCGTGTGGGTGGGGGGGGGGGGCGGGCTTCTCTGCTGATGACCTCTTCATATTTCAAATGGTTATAAACCAAAATTAATACTGGTTGGAGTGTGTATAGTTTCAGGGAGTAGGAACTAATTTTGCAACAGTTTGATTTACACTCATGGCCTTTTTTTTTTTTTTTTTTTTCTTTTTTTTTTTCTTTTTAAGACACCAATAAAAAAACCAGGGGATGGAAGAAAAGTAACCTTTTTTGAACCTGGCTCTGGGGATGAAAATGGGACTAGTAAGTGTGATGTTCATACTGTCTTGATCTGAATGTGATTCTGGGCTTGGCGTGGTTCCTGGAGTGAGCAGCGGTGTTGAGCTCTGCGTCCTCCCCGGGCCGTCGGGAGCTCCGAGGGAGGGCTGGCGGGTTGGAAGATGTCTCCCAGCGGCACTTGTGGCTTTGTGCTGATCTGTCTGCGCGTCCCTCCCTAGGCAATAAAGAGGACGAGTTCAGGATGCCTTATCTGAGTCATCAGCAGCTGCCCGCTGGGATTCTTCCCATGGTGCCCGAGGTTGCCCAGGCCGTAGGAGTCAGTCAAGGACACCACACCAAAGATTTCACCAGGGCAGCTCCGAATCCTGCCAAGGCCACGGTAACTGCCATGATAGCCCGTGAATTGTTGTATGGGGGCACCTCGCCCACGGCCGAGACCATTTTAAAGAATAACATCTCTTCAGGCCACGTACCCCATGGACCTCTTACAAGACCCTCTGAGCAGCTGGACTATCTCTCCAGAGTCCAGGGATTCCAGGTAACTATGAAGCTGGAGCTGTGTGGTCTAGACCTCAGTGCAGTCCTCTTTTTTGGGTTTCTCTCAGCAAATGAGCCTCGGACCTCCTTTATTAAATCCAGGTCTCCGTGTGGAGGAAGGGCAGAGGCCAGAGGCCTGGGGGTCCTGAGGTGTGTGGAGGGAGTTCAGGGAAGTGTGGGATAAGCCCGGATGGTAACAGAATCGCCTTGTCCTGTAATAATAAACTTAAAAAAAAAAAAAAAAAAAAAAAAGCAAGCTCACCGTAGTAACAAAGCTCCTCATCTTAGGCATAGTTACAGCAGGAATGGGTTCAGTGTGCTGACCCTTTCTGCCGGCAGAAAACGACGTGGCTTCTTTCAGACCACGTGTTTGGTGTCCCCTGCCCCCCAGACCAGGATTCTGGGGGGACATCTAGGTTCTGGGCAGGTGTAGGGAGCTGGGGCAGCGCCTCGTGCCTCTAGCAGCGGGCCCCTCGGGCAGCCTCGCTGACTGAGCAGGAGGCGCTGGGGCCGCGTCCGGTGGCGAGGGGGAGGAGGCGGCGTCCTCTCCGGTTGCTGGGCCCCTGCCTGCTCGCCGCTGCCCCACCGGCCTCACAGTGTTCTTTTCCCCTCAGGTTGAATACAAAGACTTCCCCAAAAACAACAAGAACGAATTTGTGTCTCTTATCAATTGCTCCTCCCAGCCACCTCTGATTAGCCACGGTATTGGAAAGGACGTGGAGTCCTGCCATGACATGGTACGTTCCCCGGTGCGCCTGGCGCCTGCCCGTTGCTGGCCGTGGGAAGACAGGAGAAGGGCTCTCCCGTCGACTTCGGTGGTTTTACAGATTGCATGTTTTTGAAGATTTCGTCCTTAGTTTATTGGATTGCTTTTTCATTGTTAATCACAATATATTGGCTTGAGACACTCCCTCCTGTTCTGTGCTTTTCGCCTCCCTTGCTGACCTGACCTGGGGGGTGGACTTGGGACTTGAACCGTGGGCCGCCTCCATGCGCTGTGTCCATTCATCTCCTCCCAGAACACAGACCACAGGCCCAAGTTCGGGCAGCTGTAGAAATCCCCTTATTCCGGCTGCTGTTCAGGTGAAACACCCTAACGAGAAGCACAAAACTGAGAAAAGGGATTGATTAAATTAATCTGGGTGAACTCTGGTATGTCTTCCTGATGGAATATAACGCATCCGTGAAATTAACGTCTTTAGGGATGATGTGTTCTAGCAAGGGAACACAACAGGCATTTGTTTTATAGCAGGATACAGAATGTGTGGTCTAGTTACTATAAAGTTAAAAATACTAGAAGAAAATACAAAATTAGAGGTGGCGATTCAGTGAGGGAAACATGGATAATTTGTTTTGTAGTTTGTACTTCACACTGAAAGTTCAGATATTAAGGGAAAGTGTGGTTTAGTGGGACTCGCTCTTTTGTCCCTCGCCTCCCTATTCAAACAGTGCCCTGTGCTGTGGCCCGGGGTGGCGGTCGTGCTCTGACTCTTCCTTTCGTCCCCGCTAGGCTGCACTGAACATCTTAAAGTTGCTGTCTGAGCTGGACCAGCAGAGTACAGAGATGCCAAGAACAGGAAATGGACCAGTGTCTGTGTGAGTGAGCTGATTTACTCGGAAAGGCAGTTCTCTTCCTCATTTGCATTCATTCAGACCTCGGGAGTGGGAGTTGTGCTCAACTCAGTAGTGGGACCCTCCCCTCTGTCACCTTTGTCCCTTTCCCGGAAGGGTTTCCAAGTGGTGGCCAGAGCTCTACTTTTTAAAAAACAATTAGAATAGGTGATACATACAAAGGGTCCAAACCCCACAGTGATTTTCAGAGATGCGGGTGCTCAGTCTTGCCCCCCCGCACAGCCCCCACCCATCTTACTTTCCCTGCCCCCACCCAGAGATCACGTGTTTATTAGTTTCTTCCGTATTTTTCCTGGTGTTTCTTCATGCAAGTACAGTCCCGTATTTCTTGTATTTGCCTTTTCCCGCAGAGATCACGTACTGCGCACTCTCTCTCCTCGTTGCTTTCTTCGCTTGGCCATAGAGCCTGAGCAACGCGGCACACGGGGCTCCCATAAACTGGGGCCTGTGCTGTTGGGCTTCCGTGTCTGCTGTGTTCTTCTCATTGTTAACATGGGTTAAGTTTTCTTACATTCCAAAACTGGCATCATTTTCATTTTCTTCTTCCTTGAAGGTGTGGGAGGTGCTGAACCTTTTCTGGCCACGAACCGTTGTAAAACCCCAACATACATACTGAAAATACTGAAACTGCTTTGAGAATTTGGAATTTCTGATACCTCCAGTGGGCTGAGAGACGTGCTGGGTAAAGAACCGAGGCGGCAGTGGTGACAAAGGCGGGAACACACGGAGGCGGCCGTGGCTGTGCGCACGGGTGCTGTTTTGTCCCCACACACAGGCAGCTGCTGTGGGGCACGGCAGGGTCTGCTGAGTGGCCTCGGGCCCCTCTGTGCTCGGCTGTGGCCGCTGCTGTTTGGGCCATGCGAAGGAAACCAGGAGGAGAGCACTTTCTCGGAGTGGCTCACTCAAACCCTTGGGACACACCCTGGACACCCACGCCGGGGAGCGGGGCCGTTGACCAGCCCCAGAGCCAAAAGCACCAGAGAAAATCAGATGCTTCCTACTCAGCGCCAACTAACCATTCTAGCGTGCTCTGGCCCCACCTCCCGTGGCTCCCACCTCCCCACCACTGCTTTCTTTCCCAAAAGAGATACATATTCTTAGTTTTATTATTTTCTTTTGATTGAAATGACACTATATAAATTTTCATCTGAGAGTTTCTCAATTGTATCTAGTTACATAGCACAGTTTAGAAACTTGTCTGAGACTGACTCTATCCGTAATCTAATCAGCAAAGATCATATCCATGTGTATGTGGTTATACGTTTTGACTTTATTGGACTAATCCAGGACCATTTCAGTGATGCAAATTGTGTGCCGTCTGGTTTAGCTGAGACAGTCCTGGTTTCTCAGTCCTTGATGAAGTCTCCCACGGTTGTATAAATTGGACAGTTTAGGAATTTTAAACTTTAATGATCATTTGGTTCCTTTTCTATTTTATTTTTGTTAATGCAACAGGACTTAAACAAATGAACTTTGATCTTTGTTTTAAAGATTATTAAAAAAAAATTGTGTGTATATACATATGGCTCTTGAGGACACGTAGCTTTCACACACTACAGGATATGGTCTCCGTGTAGGACGTGTACACCCGCAGATGGATTTCCTTGAGTGCTTTGTACTGTTGATTACATCTCCATGTAGGGCTGAAAAGAATGGAAGAATGACCCATGTTTATCTCTGAAACTGTGTTGCTTTTGACGTTGTGTTACTGTGCACAGACGCGTGTGCAGTTAAGGTCCTGCGTGCGGTCCGGATGAAAAGCGCCGTAGCCTTGCGAGTTAAGTACCGCTTCGATTCATTGTTTGCGCTGGGATTTTTCTCCCCATGGAATGTAAGTAAAACTTAGTGTTTGTCACCAATAAATGGTAATACTAAATTTTTTTTTTGGTTAATTTATTCTCAAATGCCACTACTGCTAGCTTGGCCCCCTCCCAACCTGCCTCCTACCCTTTTTAAAGAAGAAAAGAAAAAAAAAAAAAACACTTTGTAATGCTTGTGACTTCTGTTTGGGCAAAATTCTGAAGATCTGAAATAACTTTATATCAAACCATTGATCAATAAACAGCTACTAATGAATTGTTGGTCCTTTCGAGCAGTAACTAAAGTGAGGGAAGAGGCGAGTGAGGGTGCGGAAGTGGCGCGTGGGCGCCCGGGCGAGGGGAGGTGCCTCTTCTCTGGACTGGACACTGTCACCCAAAGACAGGAGCCCGAGGAGGACAGACTTCGACACTCCGAGTGTCCTCGCTTCGAGCAGGTGTTCTCACACTCGGAGTCCAGGTGAGACGCTGCATTCAGGCCTGGCTGAGGAGTGGGCTGGTGGCTTTCTGGTTCGTTTTTGGAAGATGCTCATAAAGGTGGTTCACACGGACGAACCGGCCTGTGGGCTGGACTCCCAGAATGACGATGTGGTCAGAAGGGTGTGGAAAAGTGCTCAGTGACAGAAGGGGGTTTGTCAACATTGCAGGGATGAAACCAGTGAAAGGAAGAACGTTTCCCTCCTCCAGTCCTGGAGTCCGCCATTTCTCCAAGGGGCTGGTCCCCTTTGGTGACGGCAGCATCCGAAAACCAAGGTGTGGGGGGCGGGCGCCTGGCTGGGCTCAGTCTGTCAAGCGCAGTGCAGTGGATCTGGGCTCCATGCTGGGCATAAAAGATGATTTAAAAAAAAAAAAAAAGAAAAGCCAGAGAAACAAAAACCACCAAGATGTGGGCACTCGGAGCACTTTTATTGGGTGTTCTCTAGGCCTTCTGAGCAGACAGCAAGCAAATAACTTGTGTGCGTAGGCGTGCACGTGTGCGTGTTCACGTATACACGCGTTCAGCTGGTTCGTGTCCATGTACTTGGAAGCTCTGCATTTGTACTGCTACGAGCACCCGGGGTTCTTCGCAGCCTCCTCTGTTCCTGGGACCTTCCCCCGGATCAAGACTGTAGCCAGTCTCCCGGCCTCGCCAGCCGCCGCCTCCCCTCTTGCCACCTGCCACTTCTCAGTGGCCTCACAGGCCTGCGGGGAGCATGCTGCGCGCCTCTGCCCAGTGCTGTCCCCTGCCTTCCGTCTGCCCACCGGCACCCGCCACGCTGCAGGACGATGGGAGAGGACAGTGCGGTCTCCGAAGTGAATCACGCCTTGTAGTTAGCTGCTCAGCCCTGACTGCCAAAGCTGCAGGAGGGGGAAGTTTCCCCTTGACCTCAGCGGCGGTGCACGGATTTCCAGCCTTCTTGGAAAGGCTGGTTTTCAAGGGTGGCACATCTTTGTTGTGGAGAGCTGTCCTTGAATGTTCCATAGATTGTAAACTCTCATCAGCCTGGCCGCTGCGGGAGCCCTGCCGCCGTCCTCCGCTGCCAGGGCTCCCTGCAGTAGGTCCCCCCCGCCCCCGGCCCCAGTCTCGACAGGCCTGGACAGAGCTGCCTGGAAGGGGTGGTGCATGCTTTTAGGTCCGTGTGCTCTCTCAGAGCCACAAGAACCTTAGAGCCAAAACAAGGGGCTTCGGCCCTGGGGACAACCCGTGCGGTTCTGGTTTCCACACCACAGGCAGAAAATGAGACAGGAAGGCACTGGAGGGGCAGGTCTGAGATAACCGCAGGTGCTGTGGGTCGGCCACGAGAAGACTGTGGGTCTTGGGATTTGTGGAGCGTCGATCCTCAGAAGGGAGAGGCTCTTGTCCTTGGGACAGACAAGTGTGGGTCTCCCGATCACCTGGGCGTTAGGTCTTGACTTTGCAAGGTGCCTCTTGTCAAAGGGAGGTTTCAGTGAGTAAAGAGATTTCCCCAGAGCTGCTGTTTTGTTGCTTTTCAGAGGCCTTCTTGAGCCACAGGAACGTGACCTACAGTTCTTAGAAGTATCCCTTCTGATACTGGGTTTCCTTCCCCTGCTCGCCGAGCTGATGTGTGTCGCTTTGCAGGGTGAATGTCTAGTGACAGCTGCCTTGGTCCGGACGCCAGGTCCTCCTAGAGGGGCTCCGGCGACTGGAACGGCCCACAGGAAGGCCGCCCACGTTCCTAGCAGCAGGCTGCTGTCCGGGAGTGGCCGAGAGCTCAGAACAGGCCCCGGGCGGGATGGACAGCTCTTGCTTGCTCGCATGCAGTTTAACGTCGGAAACTTCCACCACTACCACCTCTGGCTTTAGGGCTTAAATAGTTCTATGTGCCCTTAAAAACAGAAAAATTTTTACTTGAAATTTCCAAATCTATAAATGGATTTTTTAACCACTTGAACATTGCTGCATCGGCAGGGAGAAGGTAGCCTGTTTTCCTCAATAGGTTTTTTGTTTTTGTTTTTAATTAATTAATTTATTTGACATACTGCACTAGTAGGCAGAGAGGCAGGCTGGCAGGGGGGCGGAGCAGGCTCCCTGCCGAAGCAGAGAGCCCAATGCGGGACTCCATCCCAGGATCCTGGGATCACAACCTGAGCCGAAGGCAGCGGATTAACCCACTGAGCCACCCAGGCGCCCTCCTCGATAGGTTTTTAAAAGAAATGAGGGTTCTAAATGGCAGTGGCTAACTCAGGGGTGGGGGGGGGCAAGGGGATTTCGATTCACGAAAGCAGCGCAACTGTTTTCTTGGAACTTCTTGCTCCTCTCTTTATTTGCTGTGCTGCGTTTAGTGAATACAGAGCATGTGTATATAGAGAGAGAATATGTGAAACTCAATGTAAAAGCAACTTACTCTAATTTTGTAATTTCAGTGACATCCATGTTTTATTAGCAAAATTATATATAATTTAGGAAATTTGTACTAGTTTGCTTAAGAGCCCCAATTTGTTTAAGAGTGAGCACACGTGCACACATGCAGGGGCAGAGGGAGGCTCTGCAAGCAGACTCCCCCCTGAACGCCGAACCTGACTCCTGACACTGAGGCTGTGGCAGGAGCAGCTGAGTCTCCCCTGATCTGATGCTGCTGAGCGTGGACAGGTGAGCGAGCAGCTGGTCCCCTTCTGGAATGAGGACCCGACCAGATCCTGTCATTCAGACTGTGTTCTTCTGTGCTGGCTGCCAGAAAGGCCTCCCCGAGAAACGGCCAGAGACTTTTTAGGGTCTGGAAGCTGCATAGGCCTCCGTTGTTCTGTGCAACTGCCCCCTGCAGGTCCGAGCCTCCATGTCCTGGGTGCTGAGCGGGCCTGAACCTGCTCTGGGTCCTAGCGGGACCCTCCTGTCTGGTTGGCTCCTTGGACTCGAGGACAACAACAATGAAAATGGGGTTGGAGGGCGCCTGGGTGGCTCAAGCTGCTGCCTTTGGCTCAGGTCATGATCTCAGGGTCCTGGGATCGAGCCCCGCATCGGGCTCTCTGCTCGGGAGGGAGCCTGCTTCCTCCTCTCTCTCTCTGCCTGCCTGTCTACTTGGGATCTCTGTCAAATAAAATCTTAAAAAGAAAAAGAAAAAGAAAATGGGGTTGGAGGGTGAGCCAGACCCCACCTCAGGAAACCAGAACAGTACAGACCTCCATTAGGCTAGGGCAGGGGATATGCCGGTTTGGGGCTGAGTTTGGGAGTTAGGGCCTAGAGGATTTGTTGGCAAATCTGTCCCCTGAAAGTCCCGACTCTTTCAATGGTGTGACCACCTTTGTCATTGCTCGCCTTGGCCAGGTGTGTTTCCAAGGGCCTGCCCGAGGAAACTTGGTAGAGGGCAGATAGCCTGGGGGGAGGTGTCTGTGCTGCGAGGACGTCGCCTCCCGAAGGAGCAGGGTTGCCACGCAGGGGGACGAGAACTTGCATTCGGCAGAGGAGCTGGTCGGTCTGCGCCTTCTGAGGGGGCAAGGCCGTGTGCTGAACCGTGAACTAGACCGTGAGAGCTCGTGACAGGCACAGCTACCGGCCGGGCATCAGTCCTGACCTGTCACCGCTTTGCTGAGACCTCAGAGGATTTCACCTGAGTGAGGAGGTCCCTTCTCTCACCCCATTAAGACAATACACGTCAGTGGCTCCTCGTAGCGCCTGTGCTGGAAGTGCCTCGTACCTCCCTCCTGCGGCTCTTCCTCCGGACGCTAGCCCGCGGCTCCTGGTCCGCCGGTTGGCAACCACTCGGGGCTGGTGGAGAGGACTTTGCCCAATTCTGTGCCCGAGATGTGGAGCCCGAATCATGCTCATTCTGGGCTCTCCAGCTCTCACGTCTTCCACGGGGATCCAGGCCCCGGGCCACCGCAGCTTTCCCAAGAAAAGCTATAGTGATCGATTCCGTGAGAGCAAGACTTTGTCTCTTTCTCCGCTGGGACTGTAGCAAGTGGGTGAGTTTTGGGAGATCCATGGAGACCCATGACTCCTCCTATCCTTCTATCTCCCTTTGTGTAAAACCAGAGCTGTTCGTTTCGCACCTGTTAGTTCTGAAGCCAGCAGGCGTCCGGGTGCCACTCCCCAGCACAGCGCACAGCTTTACCAGGTCCACGTCTCCGGTCGATTCACTTTTACTTCCCTTTATCCTCCTCACTGCCCACCAACTTAAGCACGGAGCATCCTCTGACATGGGGGAGGGCTGTTAAAAGGTTGCTGGTCCCATTCCATACTTTTGTGTTTTTTTAAGAATTTATTTATTTGACAGAGATCACAAGTAGGCAGAGAGAGAAGAAAGCAGACTCCCCACTGAGCAGAGAGCCTGACATGGGGCTCAATGTCAGGACCCTGGGATCATGACCTGAGCCGAAAGCAGAGGCTTTAACCCACTGAGCCACCCAGGCACCCACTCGTGGGTTTCTTCTAATGTAGACTACAGAGCTATAGTCCTGATAATAATAATGATAGCTGTTCCTTTCGATAGCATCACAAATGCTTTGGATCATGTTGAGAAATGCTGCCTTTGAACTAAAAAGAGGGCACCTCCGGCCCCGCCATTACAGATATACCCTTCTCCCCTGGCGCTGGAGTCCAAGTTCAGAGCCAGTCTGTCCTTGGGACTGAAGGCAGTTTCCTGTGAAGCCTGTTAAGGCCACTGGGAGGACTGGTGCGGCGGAGGATCAGAGTGGAGGGTGAGGTGTTCGCGTGGCTGGGGGTTTGGGATGCACAGCCCATGGCGGGCGGCTCCGGTCTGCCACCCCCGGCCCTGCTGCTCCTCGGGAGGCTCGTGCAGCCTCCGCCGACCAGGATGCTCAGCAGGCACCGGAGCAGCGATTCTTCCCTCCTCTTGGGACCTTAATGATGGGGCTGCCGGCCTTCCTAGGACACTAAGCCTGCTCTGAGGGGCAGGGCTGGTGGACGCTGGGCCTTTGCCCTGTGGACTCACCTGGGAGACGCATCGGGAGGTCCTGTCAGCTAATGTCGCTTTAGAAAGCCAGCTCCCTGGGAGCGGTCATCCCATGCCCTCTAGACCCAGAAGGAGTGACCTAACTTCTCACAAGGAGATGGACCTTTTTCTGATGCGAGGTAAATTTGCTGCTTTTCTCCTCAGCTTTCCCACTTCCCCATTAGACGGACTCCTTTATGCAGCACCGACCGGCCCGTTGGGGCTCGCTCTAAGCGTGGACCATGCTTTCCTGTTGCCACATTTTTCTCTCTCGTCTAATTGAGAAGGGAGGAAACCCAGAAATAGGTAAATGACTTCATACAGTTTACAGTTTATGACTCCCTTCTCCAGCCACATGTGAGCATTTCAAAACAGCCTTTACCACCTGTCACGCAGCAACCCCACAGCAGGTGGGTGGCCGGAGGAGCTGGCCCCCAGGGCAGTGTGTTCCTGTAGCTGTAACCAGGGCTCCTTAGCTCTTGTGGAGAATCCACTGGAAATGACCTCAAGCTTTTCTCAACGGGTCCATGAAGCACCTTTGCCCTACAAAAGGCCACCCCTCACCATTCCCCAGGGCGGCCCCAGGCTCAAGTACCGTTTCTCATTTTTCCCCCCTTTAAAAGAGACATATAGATAAAGCCCAGGGGACAAGGGGCTACTGCACGTAACGGGAGTGCCCTCTCCTGCGACAGCGTGACAGTCACGGGAAAGTGGCCGCATCAGAGTGACCTTATCATCAATACTGAGGAGCCAAGAAACAGTGGCCAAAGTTGAAGATAGAATTAAAAAAGTGTCATTACTGGGATTAAAAAAAAGGATACTAGAAGTGTGTCTTAGACACTCTTCTCAGCAGGGAGGGTGATCTGCCAATTGAGATAGGGAAGAACTAACGGCCCCAGGAGCTGAAAGCTGCTGCCTCAGAAAGTGGAAGGTAGAAAGCTGTCACTCCACAACCACGCATGTGTAACAGCTGGATTAAACCCCAACTGGTTGCGGCACACAAGAGACAGAGGGACCAGTGTGGGTCGGGCTGTGCTACAGGAATTGGCATGGATCTTTCCACAGGACAACTGCTTTGTAATTCCACCATCAGGAAACGGACTGACATAAATGTTCACTTAAATAATTATAGGCTGTTAGATGATAAATTAGTCTTTGAATTTGGCAATGATATTTACCAAAGTAAATAGTAAGTGTTTGTTATCATAAATGATCTCACCTCTGTTAGGGGGGGAACCAAGATTTTTAAAGGTAGGAATATGATTTTTAAAATTTTTTCTGTATTTACCAAGTTTCCAACAAAGAAAATACGTTCATAGTCAGAAACGTTATTTTTAAAAATCAAGCTGTTGAAAGGGGAGATGCACGCAAACAAAGAATCCATGGGCCCAGCAAGAGATTCTCATGATGAACTTGCAGGTTAGATACATTTCCCCGTTATCTCCAGCTACCCTGGGAGTGAGTGCCTTACCGGGGCCAGGACTCTTCCGGAAAGTCTTTCCACCTCTGCCCTCCCAGGACGACAACACTGGGCAACACTGCCAGTAAGACAGGGCAGTGTCCTGCAGTGCTCAGTAAAAACACTTCCTCCAAGGCAGCCCCACTTGCCCCCAAGCTCACCCTAAACAAACACTGCTTTTACTTATTAATACGCACTGTGGGGGCACCTGGGTGGCTCAGTGGGTTAAGCCTCTGCCTTCGGCCCAGGTCATGATCTCAGGATCCTGGGATCGAGCCCCGCATCGGACTCTCTGCCCAGCAGGGAGCCTGCTTCCCCCTCTCTCTGCCTCTCTGCCTGTGATCTCTGTCAAATAAAATCTTAAAAAAAAAAAAAAAAATACTCACTCTGCATATGTCTTTTTATATCTCACAACCATCTGAAAGGGATTATTCTCATTTTGCAGAAGAAATCAAAGTGGAGAGGCTGAGTCATCTGTTCAAGGTCACACGTGTCAGGTGCAGAATAATTCAAACCCAGGTTGGCCCGATCTCAAAGTATGAGCCCAGCTCTTCCTGTCTGCAATGAACTGGTATCACCACCAAGAAAGTCACTAAGGCCTGTCAAAAACTCACTACACACCAGCTCTCAAAATCTTTAAAAGCTGGGTAAACTCTTAGATGATGGAGTAAGAAACCTCCATTTAAATCATTTTTAAACCTCAGCAGAATTAATGACTTGTGCCAAAGAAAAAGGAAGGTGCCAGTCTCTCTGTTCAGAAACTATTTGAAAAGGCGTTATTTACAAAGACGAACGGTCTTCTCCGTTGTATTGAGGAAAAAGTCCACAACCTCAGTCCTCCGGGGCTGAGACGCTGAAGCAAGGGTTCTCTGCGGCAGCATCTGCGGTGTAGGTACTGAACTGTTCACCCAGAGCTTTACCCGAACCGTGCCACTCTGGGAGATCAGGTAGGCAGCAAACAGAAACCCTCATCACCAACTGTTTTCCATTCTGATTTCTTACCTGTATTAAATTATACTTCAAAAGTAGATCCTGGGACGCGTGGGTGACTCAGTTGGTTAAGCAGCTGCCTTCGGCTCAGGTCATGATCCCAGTGTCCTGGGATCAAGTCCCACATCGGGCTCCTTGCTCTGCAGGGAGCCTGCTTCTCCCTCTGACTCTGCCTGCCACTCTGTCTGCCTGTGCTCACTCTCCCTCTCTCAGTCAAATAAATAAATAAATAATCTTAAAAAAAAAAAAAAAAAAAAAAGGTAGATCCCAATACTATCTCAGTATCCTGTCCTGATCACTTAAATAGTAACATATGATTTAATGCTTCCATTACTATGGCAAGACAAAAATAGAGTACACTAGTACAAAAACACTTTGATTGGCTAAGCTGGAGGGTTTCTCACACACTACATGTGTTGAGAAAAACATCCAAAGTCAGGTGCCTGATTTTTAAAAGAAACCACTGAATTGTGCAGAATGAGATTTCAGTTTAATCTGCACCAAACGGACAATTCCAGCAGAAGTAAACTATGCCCCTCAGTTGTGATAGTCTGATTACTTCCCAAAAATGAACTGTTCTAGAACCTGCCCAGGTAGCCTTGTTTGCTAGTGTATACCCACTCCCACGGCTCATCTCAGACCTCAGGTGCTAACATGCTAACATGACAGACACTCTCGAAGGGGCAAACACCTGTGCTGCCCAACGTACGCCTCATGAAGTCAGGCAGGGCCTTTCTCCCCAATTACAGAGGGAGCCATTTGGCCCAGAGTTCATGCTACCTCCTAGAAACAGGTCCAGAAAAGTTGAAACAGAAAAGCCCCAAACCTATGTCAATGTTCCCTTTCCCCTGGTAAGGAAAGAGTAATCTGAGTTTGAATTTCAGTTATTTAAAGAAATTCATTATAATAGTATCAGCACCAAAAACCTGGTCTTCAAGATATTTTTAGATACATATTTGAGGGCTTTTTAAAAAATTTTTTTGATTAGATTTAAAACTATGAAATGTGCGTTTCTTGGCAAGTTACACCAGTGATTCTTTACTTACTTCACATTTCCAATAAAAGCTTAAGGAAACAGACAAAAATACAAAGAAGAAGAAACACAAATGATGCCTCAAAACAAAACGATTTAGTAACAGAAAAAAGTCTCCACGCTCAGTGTCCATCAAAATTTTAAAGTTAACCCAACAGTGCAAATGCTCAACTCATGGTCATATACTGAACTAACACCTGTCCCTGGAAGCTGCGAACTTGAAAGTCCCCCACTTCTACTTATGATCACACAAACCATCTAATAAGCTCACGGTTCAGCTTAAAGCAACATTTAATATTCTTTAGAAGATGGAATTTGTGACAAGTTCAAAAGGAAAACTTGCTTTAATGCAGCTGTGCTCAGACGTCTATGTGATTTCCTCTGAAACCATCCTGGGCTTAGCCAATATGGAAAAGGCAGTTCAAAGCAGCGTCACACTGGCCGCCTGAAGGTACCCTTGGAGATACTGGAGCGCTTCCGCATTGAGGCTGGTGCTCACCATCGATGGAACCTACGAGAGATTGGAAACACGCTGGTTGTCGGGAGATCCTAACGAGCCAACACAAGCCCCCACCTTCTGGAGCACCGCCAGAGTCGGGGAAGGACGGTGAGCCACCAGGCCCTCCCGCAGGGATGCTTGAGATCTCAGCTGCTTTATGCCTTCATATCTGGACAGGTCTAAAAAGCAGAGCCGTAGGCCATCACTGCTGTTCCGTGTGGTAGTGGCATTGTGGGGATTTAAAAAAACAAAGTCCTTACTGGTGAGGGATGCGTGATTAAGTACCTACAGGTGAAACCGGTGCAACATGAAGGGCGGGATACTGGTGATGTTCGAAGGTCAGTGTGTGAAGGTTCGTTACCTGGTTTCTAGGAGTTTGAATGCTGCCATAATAAGAAACACTGAAAAATACACGTTTTTCTCAGATACTCTACAAGGCTCTGTAAAAAGTGCTGGATAATACAACTCTCCAGCCATTATGTTTACTCCATAATCCAGTATTTGAGTATGCTGCAGTTAATTTAAAAAAAAAAAAAAGCCTAGATTTCAGGCGCCTGGGTGGCTCAGTGGGTTAAGCCTCTGCCTTTGGCTCAGGTCATATCTTAGGGTCCTGGGATTGAGCCCCGAATCGGGCTCTCTGCTCAGCAGGGAGCCTGTTTCCTCTTCCCTCTCTGACTGCCTCCCTGCCTACTTGTGATCTGTTAAATAAATAAATACAATCTTTAAAAAAAAAAAAAAAAAAGCCTACATTTTAACAGAAGAATTATTTCACTCTGGGAAATAACTACATTTCTATTCAAAGACTTCTAGAGTGCCTGGCGGTCTCAGTCGGAGCATATGTGACTCCTGATCTTGGGAGCTGTGAGTACAAGCCTCCTGTCAGGTGTAAAGATGACTTAAATAAATAAATAAAACTTAAAAAGTGTAGAGAGGTGAGGGGCGTTGAATCTCTTGCTTTGTCCTTATTCCAAAAGTCATTTGTTTAAAATCTACTTATGGCACACATCATTTTAACTAAAGAAAATTAAGGCCTAATAGTACCTTCTTGCCTTCCCAGAAAGGGGTTCGTTAATCAGAGTTCTTGGACAACACACTCACCCTTCCTGGACAAGCAGTAGAAAGCTTGTGAAGCGACTGTGCCAGGTGAATTTTGGGGTTGTTCACCAGCTGACCGACAGGATCATGCTCTTTTTTCCCAGCAAATGCCAGCTGGGAGAAGGCGGTCTGATACCCTGGTGTATCTTCTATGTCAATAAAGTGTTCTTCATCGGGAATGGTATCATCTTCCGGTAACTCAAAAAGGCCAATCAGAGACTGTAATAAAGGAGTCCTGGATTTGAAGCAAACAAGCAGACAAAAGATTAATAAGCGCACACTTCTGAAGATCTAAAGCAGCAGCAGCAACTCCTCAGAGACACAAACCACAGAGCCACAGTCTCAAGAGGTGGAAGGGACCTTTGAAATGGAGGACGGACACCGGTTCCCACACCATCCTCCAACACCGCTCTGCTCTTTTTGGCCACAGCATGCCAATTTCCCTTTTGGAAACTAACACCGTCTCCAGAGCTGTCCAGCTGGCTGTGTGACCCACTGCCCAAGCAGAAGGCCGTGAATCTCCAAACCAGGGATTCACTGCTGCTAAAAGTTAGAAGAAACGGGCCTCAAATCATCAGATCCCTTTCTGGAAGTGTGCTTGAGCGAACCCAAAATGAGGCAAGGTTCTAGCAACATGTCCAGAAAAGTCAGGAATACGGGGCACAAGCACATAAGATCCTCTTTTAGCCTATTCAATTTCTCCACTTGAAGATTTAAGCCAATTAGTTGGGCGTCTGTCATGAACACTCCTAGAGATCATGCAGACCAGCGACTTTCACCAGATTCTCAAAGGGGCAAATGAACCCCCTCCGATAAAGTTAAGAATCAGGAAACCTCTTTCGAGGCCCAAAAGGACCCACATGTCCTGTCTTGGATCTGATGGTTGCTAGTAGAGAAGCTGTGATCAGAATCGAATTCTCAGGGCGCCTGGGTGGCTCAGTGGGTTAAGCCTCTGCCTTCGGCTCGGGTCATGGTCTCAGGGTCCTGGGATCGAGCCCCGCATCGGGTTCTCTGCTCAGCGGGGAGCCTGCTTCCCCTTCTCTAACTACCTCTCTGCCTACTTATGATCTTTGTCAAATAAATAAATAAAATCTTAAAAAAAAAATCGAATTCTCAGCCCTCAGGAGAATAAGCTTGTTTTATTTTGCAGTCATAAGGGAAGGAAGCTGTAATAGAGTACTTACCATAGCTTGGTATACTCCGTGTCCATCATTGGGGGACATTCTGTTAGCAATTTCGTTATGCCAACTGCACAAATCTTTTTCTCTACATTTCCAGATACCTTCTGAATTTCAGGAATAATGATTTTTTCCAAAACCATTCCAAACATTCTATTAAAATAGAATATTAAACTATCACTTTGATTAATAACTGTGAAATGCTTAGATGTTATTTACACTGACTCCTTAGGAATAGAATAAAATCCAAAATAACAGGGCTACTATTTTTTGATCAGCTGAATGGCAGAGACCTGGAGATGACAAAGCCACAAAGAAACCTCAAACCTTGACCCTGTGGCCGAGTGCTGCCAGCAACTTCTGTGAAATACTACAGTCTGTGCTCATGTGAAATCTTTACAGCCACTTTTCTGTCTCATGGTTTGGTTTGTTGCTTAATTACTCAAAAAATCTTTGAAAAATTAGTTAAGAGAAAGAAGAAAAAGAATTAACCATCACACCACTATCCAGTAATAACTAGTTTTAACATTACTGGATTATAAACTTCCCAATATCCTGTACTTAACATATGTATAAGGATATAAATGTTAATGGCTGTATTATAAAAATTATTTAGCCAACAATTCTTTTTTTTTTTTTTTTTTAAAGATTTTATTTATTAATTTGACAGAGAGAAATCACAAGTAGACGGAGAGGCAGCCAGAGAGAGAGAGGGAAGCAGGCTCCCTGCTGAGCAGAGAGCCCGATGCGGGACTCGATCCCAGGACCCTGAGATCATGACCTGAGCCGAAGGCAGCGGCTTAACCCACTGAGCCACCCAGGCGCCCCTTAGCCAACAATTCTAATATGTTGTTGCAAACAATCCTAAAAGCAAAGTTTTTCATGATACTAAACAATGTAAAATCCTCAGTTTCCACTTCACTAGAAGTACCTGAAGTGGAAACAGAGGGTATCGAAGATACTGGACATTTTAATGCTCTAGGTAAAGAGTGCATGTTTTTGCTTTATATGAGCACACCAATTTACCTTACCCACTAGCAGTTCCTGAAACCAATTTCCTCATAGACCTCTGCAGCTGGAAACCATATTTTCTGGTACTACTTTATCAAGGTTAGTTCATTTTTTACATCTCAGTCGATCTGGTTTTTTTTTTTTTTTATATAATACCAATACATGGATCTCACTTGTGTTTGTGTTTTTTCTCCAAGATTTCTCTTGTCATTTTTTTCTAACTTTCCTTTCCCTATGAAATGGGAAATCCCACTTAACTAGATTCTTTGTATATACACTAAGTGAAAAGCAAAGACTTTCATCTGCAAAATCGCACTATGGCTTTAACAGAAACAGGCTCCTGGAGACAGCCCCAACCATCCCAAATCACGCAGAACACAAGCTGTGTAGAAGGCAGGGGTAGGAGTTAGAAAAATGTTGCAGGGGTTTTCTTATTTGCAACTCAACAGTCCTAAGAATATTTTGAAAAAACCACAAAGATACTGTAGCTCCACCAAGAACTATAAAACCATCCATAAAATAGAAATGCTGGTTGGTGCTAAAAGAGGTCTATTTTTTTTTTGGGGGGGGGCTTTACAAAACAAAATACCGTAAGTAATAAAAACAAACTTACTTTGGTTGTATGCCATCAAATATTTCTTGCAGTGCCAGTGCCCCGTATTTTATGCAATACAAGTTAATAAAGACTAAGAAACCTGTTGAAAGGAGATGCAGAACTCAGAAACTAACCTTTGGAACACAATATATTTGAAAGTGACTTAGTATTTGGAGAATACAAACATCTTAAAATATTTTACAGAAAAAAGCTTATAACTGATAAAACGTTTATATGTAACCATAAAGGCTAAAGGTTTTAGCTACTTTCCTTCATTATTTCTGTAAGAAGAGCCAAATGATCTCACTTCTTTTTTTTTAAAGATTTTATTTCTTTATTTGACAGCAAGAGCGAGAGCACAAGACGGGGGGGGGGGGGAGGTGCAGAGGGAGAGGGAGAAGCAGGCTTCCTACCAAGCAGGGAGCCCGATGCGGGGCTCAATCCTAGGACTTCAGGATCATGACCAGAGCGGAAGGCAGATGCTTAACCGACCAAGCCACCCAGGGGCCCTGATTTTACTTACTCTTGATAAACTTTGTTGTTTTGGAATTCTGAAGTCTTTGGAATAGTAGAATGAAGATTTGCTTCCTGTACTGATCAACGGACTCACTAAAGAAGGTATAAAAGCAACAATATATAAGTCAGCATTGTCTGAGTAACCACAGTCCTTGCTAATCATACAGCAGGGGTTGGACTCATACTCACGGAGGCATGTGCTCTATGATACTGTTTAGAAGATAAAATCCTTGGTGGTCATTGGCTTTAGATGCAATTAGCTTCTGGAAGACACCTAATAACCCAGGCTACAACAAATTAGATCAAATTATACTCAGTTAAAGAGGCAAGGATTAACTATTCCAAAAGTGACACTGTTATTTGACAGACGATGTTTTGGAAAAGGTGCATGCTACAACGATTAACGTTTTCGCTTTTGTTCCTACTTCTAAAGTGGAGAGAGAAAATACCCCATCACTATAAGCCTTAAAGTTAAGTTCTTGAAATTAACCTATCTGGCTCTACTTTTTAATTTTCTACCATGGAGATAATTAAAGGATATTTAATTGTAATAAAATATACATTAATATTTTCTACTAACTACTTTGTTATATTTTAAAATTAAAAAATTTTAAAAATCTGCATCCTCAGTTTCTCTCTGCTACCTTACAAAATGAGTTACATCAAAACAAGTCCCACTCACAATTTTGTCAGCCGCAGCACTTGCTATCGTGTTTGAACCACGTTCTAAGAACGCTTGGAGAAGCCTCACTAGAGCAGGGATATTTCCTGTTCTTTCCCAGAGCACTGGCTGAAGGAGATGAGGAAATAAGGCCATATAAGAAGACGGGATCTCATTTTTGTGTGTTTCCAGAAGCAAAGACATCACTTGAAAGACGTATGGAATAAATTCTGTTGATAAAAGTAAAAACAGCTGTCAGCTTTGTAACTAATGACTCCCACAAAAGGGCACATACCTCAGAGGCAGGCTGCATTTTATTAGCCACTTTACTAGCTTTATTCAGTAAGAAAGAAAATAACTTCTTTTAACTTACCTTGTACATCATTCTGTAAAATTTCAGTAAACACCAGAAACAAAGCCTCCTCAAAATTTACAACAGCAGCAGGGTTAGCTTTACAAGTTATTCTTATGGACAAACATATCGCTTCAAACATGTAGTGATTAAAGTGAGGTTTGCTTGGGTTCTGAAATTAAAAACAGAAAGCTTACCGCTCTCCAGTAATTCAAATGACTGTATTAAATATCCCAAACACACACACCTATCTTTTCTACAGCACAATGAGAGGCCCTCTTTTGAAAAAAATCAGTATTAAAAAAAAACATCAATTATACTTGCCTGCATATATGTTAACGTTTTATATGGACTTTAAAATTCAGAAAATAAACAATATACACTAATGCCTCTTTCTTTGGATTTTTTTTTTTTAATGGGTAAAAGTCCACTATGAAAAATAACTTGAGTCACAGGGAGATGACCACACAAGCTTCAGTTCCCAGGGCTATGAGGAACTTGTCTTAAACCCATGTGCTCTCCTAGAGCCATCTCTGTAAGCAGTGGTGGAAGAAATGAGCAGGGACATGTAAGTCCTGGCTATGCACGAGCCTTATGTGAGACCTTAGGCAAGCCTTAACCTCTGTAGGTCTCAATATCTGTATCTACAGGGTGACACTACTTTCTATCAGTGGTTTTCAATTTTTAAGGCAACATAATCCTATTTTCCATCAAACAATCCTTCTTGGAAGGCTACCAAACGCAGTTGATGAACTCAGAAGATTCAGGTGGGGAACAGGGGAAGACCCAATGTCTCTTCTCTCTCAATCACCCATGGTTCAAAGCAGTCCAACACCCTTACCAGAACTCAGTGGGAAAATGATCAGTTATCCAAAGTCCCTGTAATAGTTCTAAAAATTTATCTCTTTTTCCATATTTAGGAACAGGTCTCTCAAAAAGAATTTTGGCAACCTTAAGCTGCCTTTAATTTTCTAAGTCTCAGTATTAATGAATATGAATCAAAATATCTATGAAATTTTTGATCAAAGGAATGGACTTTACTTGGGGGAAATAAGAGTAAAGGAGACCCAGCACAAGGGACGGCACCATTTTATAAAAGTTGGAGTAAGCCCTTTTTGTGTCC
Source organism: Mustela lutreola (assembly GCF_030435805.1). Lineage (NCBI taxonomy): Eukaryota > Metazoa > Chordata > Mammalia > Carnivora > Mustelidae > Mustela > Mustela lutreola. The sequence continues at coordinate 11,811,860 of NC_081298.1, forward strand.
ACTTGGTACAAAGCCTGCTTTCCTCCATCTAAGATCATTTCAGATCAGTTATCTGTATTTTCTCAATTTTATTCAGTGAAACATGTTACTTTTTAAATAAGAATAATTCAAATGAAACATTTTAAAGTTTCTGGGCCTACACTTAATAAAGTGTATACTTAATAAGTGCTGCAATGTCTCCAATCTAATACCTCTCCAAACTTTTAAAGGTACTTAACTGTTGGTCAGCAAGAATCCAGAGAACTTTTCCTAAGCCTGACCCACTGCCAGAGAGCTCTGAGGCTCAAACAGTTGAGAGTATAAGTTAAAAATCAACTGTACTTTTAAAACTGGTCTTGTTACCTTACTAACAGCTAATAGCTTCTGTGTAAGCTGAGTGATGAGGGTAGGGATGTAGGGGATTATGGCTTCTTGTAGGAGGGAAAAACTTCTCATGATAGCTGTAAAATATAAAAACAGCAAGAATAGTTAAAATTCAAAACAAAATAGTGGTTAGGAAAAAACAAAAACAAAAACAGTCCACAAACTCATCACCAAAATTTTAAGACCCTTAAGCAATCCCCAGATAGCTCTCTATAATTAAAAACAATCTAAATTGCCTTTCCTTTCAAAATTGCGCCAATTAGCTTTCAGAAAGCCTACGGCTTACTAGGAAAAAGGGACACTAAGAAATACTGAGTGACCAAAGAGGCAAACACTGAGCAAGAGGAACTGGCACACTGGGGAAGGGAGGAGCTGGAAGGGAGCACAGTCCCCAGCCGCTCTGAACTAGAAAATCGGTGGCAAGTGATGTTTAGCCCTGGCCTAAAGGACGACATCACAGCCTACCAAAACCTGAGAGAAGACCATCCGCCCGTCTCCCTCCAAAAAGAGAGACTGGGAGCCCGAGAAAAATCTAAAAACACATAAAAAGCTACAGAGGGTCCACGCTACAAGAACACAGCTCATCAACAGAAGCTTAACAACATGCGGCACGGGCAACAGACACATTACTCAGCTAAAAATGTACATAATTGTTCGGCACAAGTAGAACAGATATTTACCAAGTACAGCAGTCACTGCATGTCAGGCACAGAAGAAAGAAAGTTAGCCTCTTTTGCCTCCTAAATTTGAGCATGTTTCTTCCACCTGAGCCAGACTCCTCTCCCAGCTAGCTGAGCACGGGGCATCCCTCCCTAGAGAAAACTGTCCCTGAGCTGGGTCAAGGGGTTTGAGGATGGCTCAGTGCCCCTCCTCGGCTGGCAGAGTCCGTTCACTCACTCCTCCAACGGTACCGCTGAAAGGGTGTTACCTCCGGGTGCTCTCGCACACCCCAGGAGCACAGTAACGAGACTCGTTAACCCCACAGAAACAGACGTTAAACAACAGCAGTCACACATCACCGTCGGGAGATGTATGGTGCCGAAGACACACACAAATACACACCGAGACACACTCTTATCCACACATATAAACACACGTGCACACACACACACACCCTATACCCCAGGGGGCCGGACCCGGCATCAGGGACAGTTTGTCTGATTTGCATTTCCTGAGTCATACACAAGCTACTGCAATGCGATAGTGACTAAGACTTGCCCCCAAAGTCAGAGCTGTCCCCACGACGCTCTCCCAACGTAGCAGCAGGAAGGTGTTTACAGCTGCCTGTGTTCTTGGCAGTAGCTCTATGGAGGCAGGATGCCTGTGGAGCCTAGCACGTGCACCCAGGTTTCACGCCACGACCTAGCCTAGCATGCCATCAACGACTGTCTGATCTGCTCTCCACCCTCAAGAAGTGAATTTAGGTAAAGAAAAAGGGAGTTTGCTACTTTTTCTTTAATAAGAGGAGCTCTATATCAAACTAGGGTAATTTTTTTTTTTCTGAAAACACTGTTAACAATAAACAAAAAAATTTTCCATTTAAAAATATCTAAACCAACCTAATGCTTAGCCAGCAGTATCTGGTTCATTGACTACATAACCTAAAGTACAACTCCGAGCATTCACCCCTATAATCGGAGATGGGATTCTTATATTCTTTACACCCGGGAAACGGCCTACCTTTCATAATATATTCATTTTCTGAAGAGCCAGGAAGTGTGAGAGCTTTGAAAAGGTTTGTTAGCAGAATCTCAACAAACGGTGCGATTTCTGCGGCTGTAAAGCTATAGATGAAAAAACAGCTTTCAGTCACTGCCACCTCTTGAGCTGATCACTCTGGAATTCTCTTGGGCAACCACTAAACCACACTTCTTGGCATAAGGCGAGCCATCTCCCACCACTCACAATCAACAGATACCTTAAGAAAGTAACTGTTTACATGTGTTTACGTTAAGTTCCTAAAAAGGCACATCTGGGATCAAACACAAACCGAAATCCAGGCAAACCTGACATCATCTAAAGCTGTTCAGGTCACCCTTGGGTCGTAACTATCACCACTGAGAACAGAGCGCAGACCCTGGGGGTCTCAGTCATCTACTTTTCCTGGAGCAGGCACATAAATTCTGCATGAGTTGTGGGCCTGAAGACAGGTACTGGTTTGACTCACCTCAAAGGATGCCCTTTCAACCCTTAATTGGCTCTAAGAATATCTGCACTTCAAGTTCTTGATGAAGAAAAGAACCTAGAACTGTTTTCCATCTCTTAACAAAAGCTCAGTTTCAAGAAATAACACTGCTTCAGAATGGCCTGAAAGATATGCGGACCGTCCATTCCTCTACATTTTCTCCTTGGCTCGGGCCAGAAGAGCTACCGTCTGGGACCCTAGAGCATTACTTCCACTCAGTTGTGAGCAATCTCCACACAGAGTAATAATGCAAAAACAGCCACATAAAAAAGTTCTGTCGCATAATGGTACTAAGAATACTCCCTTAATGAAGGCCAGTTTCTGAGCTGCCTTCTGAGTTACTATTTCATTTTAATCTCAAGGACATTGAAAATTTTAACTCACCACGTTGCCCTTGATGCCTTGGTTGCAAGGAGACGCACAAATTTCAGGAGTTTCCTGGACTCCTGTACCTGATCCTTGGATACACATTTCTTTTTAGAATCTCACCCTATTATTTTCCTTTGCCCCAATTTCCTATTTAACTTTTTGTCATAATGTATCTATTTTTAGCATATGGCCTCATCCTTTTGGACTGAGACACAGAAATAATTAAATGAGGGAAAAGTATACATTTATTTTCCAACTACTAATGACATTATGAATATAGTCAAAGAGAACTTTGACCAGAAAGTTCCCACCCTAGCTGAAAAAAATAACAACTGCTTGGAGTCAGACACTTACAGAGTCGTACTGTTAGGCCCTCTCATGGTAAATAGCCTCTCCAGAGCATGTGCTGCGTAAGTATGAACAACAATACTTTCAGCTTGAAGGTGATTAATCAAGAGAGGAATAGAGACTAAAAGATGTTCTTTTGGTACCTGAAAAACAGAGTAATATGCATGCTTTAACTCAATGAGTTGAAGGCCTTGCTGATCTTGGAATGTGTGTTTTTTCAGCTGTTACAATGGGAGACCAGACGGCTGAGAAATAGAAACTTCTGCTTCCATGTAAAGGCTCAATTCACAGTCACTTTTACAGTTCTCTTCCTCTGAACATTAAACTAGGGTCAGAGGAAAATCTTGCAAATAAAAACATACACCATAGGGGCGCCTGGGTAGCTCAATGGGTTAAAGCCTCTGCCTTCAGCTCGGGTCACTATTCCAGGGTCCTGGGATCAAGCCCTGGCGGGCTCTCTGCTCAACGGGGAGCCTGCTTCCCTTCCTCTCTCTTTGCCTACTTGTGATCTCTGTCAAATAAATAAATAAAATCTTTTTTTTTTTAATTAAGATTTTATTTATTTATTTGACAGAGAGAGACACAGCGAGAGAGAGAACACAAGGCGGGGGAATGGGAGAGGGAGAAGCAGGCTTCCCTCTGAGCAGAGCCTGATATGGGGCTTGATCCCAGAATGCTAGGATCACGACCTGAGCCGAAGGCACAGGCTTAACCCACTGAGCCACCCAGGCACCCCAAATAAAATCTTAAAAAACAAACAAACAAACACACACCAGGGGAGCCTGGGTGGCTCAGTGGGTTAAAGCCTCTGGGATCAAGCCCCGCATCAGAATCTCAGCTCAGTGGGGAGCCTTCTTGCCCCCCATCTCTCTGCCTGCCTCTCTGCCTACTTGTGATCTCTATCTGTCAAATAAATAAATAAATCTTAAAAAAAAAAAAAAATACACCATAAAGTAATGTAGTATTATGGACAGGCAAACTAAGACTTCACTAAGAACTACTTTTTACTGGCAGGCATTTCTTGGAGAAATCACTTAAGCCATCTGTGCTTCATTTTCTCTTCTAAAAGAAAAAGGGGGGGGGGTGATACAAAAATAGTACTAATCTTCATTAGAAACTTCTAGGGGTAGGGGCGCCTGGGTGGCTCAGTGGGTTAAGCCGCTGCCTTCGGCTCAGGTCATGATCTCAGGGTCCTGGGATCGAGCCTCGCATCGGGCTCTCTGCTCAGCAGGGAGCCTGCTTCCTCCTCTCTCTCTCTGCCTGCCTCTATGCCTACTTGTGATCTCTCTCTGTCAAATAAATAAATAAAATCTTTAAAAAAAAAAAAAAAAAAGAAACTTCTAGGGGTGCCTGGGTGGCTCTGGCAGTTGAGCACCCGACTCTTGTTCTCAGGTCAGGTCTTAATCTCAGGGTTATGAGTTCAAGCCCCATGTTGGGCTCCAGGCTGGGTATGAAGCCTACTCTAAAGGGAAAAAAAAAAAAGAGCAAGAGAGAAAGGAAGGAAGGGAGTGAGGGAGGGAGAAACCTCTAAAAATTTAGAATTCCCGGGCACCTGGGTGGCTCAGCTGATTAAGCAACTGCCTTCAACTCAGGTCATGATCCCAGAGTCCTGGGATTGAGTCCGCATCTGGCTCCCTCTGTCTCTCTCTCAAATAAATAAATAAAATCTTAAAATTTAGAATTCCCATTCATTACTCTTTAACATAAAACAGCTTTGGGGCGCCTGGGTGGCTCAGTGGGTTAAGCCTCTGCCTTCAGCTCCAGTCATGATCTCAGGGTCCTGGGATCGAGCCCCTGCAGAGCTCTCTGCTCTGCAGGGAGCCTGCTTCCTCCTCTCTCTCTCTCTCTACCTGCCTCTCTGCCTACTTGTGATCTCTGTCTGTCAAATAAATAAATAAAATCTTAAAAAAAAAAAACAACAACATCCATAGGCCTTTTATCATATCATTTATATAAATAGTTTTAAACCTATGGAATACTACAGAATTTTTGTGGAAATAAGTATGTAATAAAACCATAAACACACTTGAGAATTCAAGCAGCTAAAAGTACAATGTGAGAAACTACATGATAAATGACAGGTTTCTCCAAAAATTAGAGGCATATGAAAGGGGAAGGAGGACCTCTCTGTCATAAAATAAAGAGACAACACAGGGGCGCCTGGATGGTTCAGTAGGTTAAGTGCCTAGTTTTTGGTCAAATCATCATCTTGGGTCCTGGGATGGAGACCCCCGTTGTGCTCCCTGCTCAGTGGGGGGTCTGGTTCTCTTTCTGCCCCTCCCCCTTGCTTCTGCACACTCTCTCTCAAATAAATAAAAATCTTAAAAGAAAGACAAGACACATAATCAACCATAAGCAATGTGTTTATACCTTGTTTGGATCCCAGTTTTGTTTTGTTTGTTTGTTTGTTTTAAAGATTTTATTTATTAATTTGGCAGATAGAGATCACAAGTAGGCAGAGAGGCAGGCAGAGAGGAGGAAGCAGGCTCCCTGCCGAGCAGAGAGCCCGATGCGGGGCTCGGATTCCAGGACTCTGGGATCATGACCTGAGCCAAAGGCAGGGGCTTTAAGCCACTGAGCCACCCAGGCACCCCATGGATCCCGGTTTTTTATGAAAATCACTGTATAATGATTATTTCTAAGACAAAGGAGAAAATTAAGCATGGTCTGGAATCCTAAGTTCTTAAGAAGTTATTGTTTTGTTAGACATGGACTTCGTGTAGGATTGCACAGAAGGGAAGAGAAGCTGGTATACAATAAAACTCTTAAGAGATTAAGTGGCATATAACATATAAATCAAAAGCTACTTACTTGATTCCTAAAAATCATAATGTATTTGATACCATCAGCTTTAAGGACAGGAAATTCATTCACTATTAAAAAAATAAAACCATAGTTATTTAAGGGCTAGGGACTATGACTCCCAGAATAGTGACATTATCAGATTTTTGAAACAGTTTTGGTAACCAAAATGTCAAGTAACTGAAGTTAATTATATAAAGCTCTACTATGTAGCTATTTGTTCTGATAAGATTGATTAATTTTGTTTTTCCCCTTGTAAAGTTTCATTACAAATGAACATGCATTTACGGCTTACATTAATTGAATAGAAATGATTTAGACTACAAGCTAATGACCATGTGTCACCTCTAAACTAGAAGTGAAGCTATTCCGAATCAAAAACATGTCTCTCAGGCTGGGATTTCCTTATTGTATGTGCTGCCAAAGCAAGCACTGGCTGGGATTTCCTGTAAAGTGCTCTAATGGTGGGAAAATCAATTAGTAAAAAAAGACAGAATATTGGTCAATTACTTAAAATTCTTAAAGCTCAAGGACAGTAAAGCATGGAAGTTCATTATAATATTCTCCCTTTCAGTGTGTTTAACATTTCCATACAAAAATGGTTTTGTTTTGTTTTGTTTTTTTTAAATAGGTCCCATGCCCCACATGGGACCCGAGGCAGGGATGGAAGCTCATGACCCCGAGACCAAGACCTGAGCGGAGATGACGAGACAGACACCTGACTGAGCCACCCAGGCGCCCACCATAGGTTTTTTTTTTTTTTTTTTTTAAAAGATTTTATTTATTTATTTGACAGAGAGAGATCACAAGTAGGCAGAGAGGCAGGCAGTGAGAGGAGGAAGCAGGCTCCCCGCTGAGCAGAGAGCCCGATGCGGGACTCGATCCCAGGACCCCGAGACCATGACCCGAGCCGAAGGCAGCGGCTTAACCCATTGAGCCACCCAGGCGCCCCCACCATAGGTTTTTAAAAAGGGAATAAATATATAATGTATCTTGACCAACATACTTTCATAAACTTAGGAAGTTATCCTTAATTAGAAGTTTGAAGTACTTTAAATTTGCTTCAGTTTTTAATTTCATTTTCTTTTCAAATTCATTTTTCGAATGAGAAGGGAAAAAACCTGAAGTTTAATTCCTAGAGTATGCACCAGCATAACAAAGCTGAGCTACAATTTCGTCTTAATTGTTCCTGTTTTCCTTCTACACAAGCAACATCTTTAAAGAAAGTTAACTGCAACCAGGTACAACCTGGGGAAACCATCTGAGATTTTATTCAACAAAAGAAGTAACTGCAGGGATGCCTGGGTGGCTTATTCGGTTAAGCATCTACCTTCAGCTCAGGTCATGATCTCAGGGTCCTGGGATAGAGCCCCACGGTGGGCTTCCCTGCTCAGCAGAGAGTCTGCTTCTCCCTCTGCACATGCTTTCTCTCTCTCTCAGATAAAGTCTTAAAAGAAAACAAAACAAAACACACACACACAGGAATAACTGCAACAAGGTTAGCAACCAATTTTCTGAGTATCATGGTGCTATAGAGCCCCTATGACTTTTGCCATAATGTTACTTATTTTGTAGTATAAAATAGCAATGCGGGGATGCCTGGCTGGCTCAGTCAATAGAGCATGTGAATCCTGATGTTCACGGTCTTGAGTTTAAGCCACATGTTGGGGACAGAGATTACATTCATATATAAAAAACAACAACAAAACAAATACCCTCAAGTAAAAAGTGTTGTAAGTGGCATAAAAAATTTTTCACAAACTCACCATTAGCTGATTTTAAATCAGGTAGAATGTGATTCACGAAGAACTCAGTCAGGTTTACAAGTTCATTTGCTTGTGTAATTCCATGCTGAAAAACAAATTTTTAACAGGGTAAATGATATGAAATACCTGTACACAATTAACACAACCTAATACATAGGAAATTTAGGCAACTTTTATGTATTTATTTTTAATTTGTTTTTTTTATTTTATGTATTTATTCATTTGAGAAAGATACAGGGAGAGCGAGCACAAGCAGGGAAGAGGCAAAGAGAGAGGGAGAAGCAGACTCACTGCAGAGTACAACTCGGACCAAGGAATCTGACACGGGACTCGATCCCAGGACCCAGAGTTCACGACCTGAGTCGAAGGCAGTCACTTAAACCATCTGAGCCACCCAGGAGCCCCAGGCAACTTTAAAAAAAAAAAACAGGTTATAGGGGCACCTGGTTAGCTTAGTTGGTTGAGCATCTGACTCTTGATTTCGGCCTGGGTCGTCATCTCAAGGTTGTAAGCCCTAAAGCCTGCTTAAGAGGCTCCTCATCTCCCTCTAAAATAACAGGTTACAAATGGAGATGAACACTTCAACTCACAAACTGCTTAAATATAAAAAACCAAGACTATTTTAATAGACAATAAAGAAATCTCCCTAATTTAAGCTAAATTTAAATTTAGCACATTATATACACTGAGTCTCAGCTAAGGAAACAACTGTGGTATCTATCAGTTTTCTGTCCATAAGAAAATTAAGTGCTTAATATACCAATGTAAAGTCATCTTGGGAGACTACATAAATTCTAATCAGAACTAATACTAATACATTATCCAGGAAAGTACGCTGTATCATCAGAAATGTATTAGTTCTGATTTCTGTGGTTACCACACCAAGTCTATTTTAGAAAAAAAACTATATTGAAAAGATTCACCTTCTGTGTTTGGGCTTTTGATGCCAAAGATGTCACAAGGTAAATGGCTGCATCTTTGTGTTTCCAGTTGACAGACGGGTTTTTTGCATATTCCTGCAGCATGGAATTAACATAACCAGAGAAGATTCCTGTCACGGGTCCCTCAAAAAACTTGCACAATCCTCGTACTAGATCACAAGCAGCTCTGCGCCTAGTATCAATATCTATAAAATGAAAGGGAAATATATTATAGGAGAAACATCCACCAACCAACTGAATCAAAGATTATAAGGCAACAAATTGTCACCTGATCGCTCTTAGCAACATCAACAATGAAAAAAAAATCTTAAAAACAAAAACATTCTTTTGTTCACAACAAATACAAAATGGGAACTAAAAAGGTTACAGTAGTAGTTACACACTAATAAGCATATTAAAAAAGAGAAAGCAGGTGATTAAACGTTGAACATATGCATAAGCTCAAACAACAGCCACTCTTTAAGGTGTACAAGGTTACAGGAGGAAAGGTGGTTGTGCCAACTCCCACTGCTCCCCAGAGTAACCAGAAAGAGCAAGTTTAAAAGAGCTTTGCTGTCAGACTAAGTTAAAAACAAAATACATACCAGATCCTTCCAAATCTCTTCTTATGTACTCCTCAGAATTGTCTTCAAAAGCTTCCTCATCAGCAGCTTCAAAGAGAGATGGCACTTCAAGTAACTCAGCCAAAGACATAACAAGTCATTGTACTTTCACAGCCAAGTACACAGAAGACTATGTAGAATTGCCATGTTTTCCAGCAAAATGTTCCTTCCCAAAAAAAGACTGCTTCGTGTATGTGTGTGTGTATATAATATGTATGTATGTTAAGATTTTATTCATGTATTTGACAGAGAGAAAGAGAGAGCACAAGCAGAGCGGCAGGCAGAGGGAGAGGGAGAAGCAGGCACCTTGCTGAGCAGGGAGCCCAATGTGGGGCTCGACCCCAGGACCCTGAGATCATGACTGGAGCCTAAGGCAGACGCTTAACTGACTAAGCCACCCAGGTGCCCTACTTCATATAGTCTTCTTTTTTTAAGATTTTGTTTGTTTGACAGATAGCGAGAGAAGGAACACAAGCGGGGGGACGGGAGAGGGGGAAGCAGGGTTCTTGCTGAGCAGGGAGCCCGATGCAGGGCTTGATCCCAGGACCCGGGAATCATGACCTGAGCTGAAGGCAGACACTCAACGACAGAGCCACCCAAGCACCCCTACTTCATATATTCTTAATCATTACTTAAGAACAGCAAATGCCACCCTAAAAGGTAAGGTAATAGGTAAGTTACACAGCTCACTTGTTCTAATGTGACCATGTCCCCAGAATTAGACTTCACCACCAACTTCAAAAGTTGAATGTTGGGGCACCTGGGTGGCTCAGCTGGTTAAGCAACTGCCTTCAGCTCAGGTCATGATCCTGGAGTCCCAGGATCGAGTCCCACATCAGGCTCCCTGCTCGGCAGGGAGACTGCTTTTCCCTCTGACCTCGCCCCTCTCATGTCTCTCTCTCTCTCAAATAAATAAATAAAATCTTTAAAAAAAGGGGGGGGTGCTGCCTAGGTGGCTCAGTGGGGTAAGCCACTGCCTTCGGCTCAGGTCATGATCCCAGGGTCCTGGGATCGAGCCCCACATCAGGCTCTCTGCTCAGCAGGGAGCCTGCTTCACCCACTCTCTCTCTGCCTGCCTCTCTGCCTACTTGTAATCTCTGTTAAATAAGTAAGTAAAATCTTAAAAAAAAAAAAAAGTTGAATGTTGCACCCAACCTAGGGATGTCTACTTTTCTGAAAGGACATTAAAAAAACAAAGAGCCTAACAACTATAATCACTATTACTTCATAAAAATCATTTCAAACCACAAAAAGTAAAATAGACAACATCAAAATGATTTGTCCTTTATAGTTTTACGAAAACACAAAAGGCAATAAAACTTCACACTGTATTATTCTTGATTCCTTTTAGTTGCTGATAATTTGAGCACCATTGACCTAATGATTACTTTGACGTAAAACACAATTCCTTCCACATTTACTATCTGTTCTTCCCAGCTGTAAGAAGGCAATTTGTATATAAATATAGTCTTGGGACTCTCTTAACCTTAATCAGAAACTAAGTGGGCTTCAGTTCTGCATTTAAAGGTTATCAATCACTTCCACACTCAACTATTTCACAACAGCTATTTACCTCAGTGAAACACTAAATCAAACAAAATCAAATTCTTTCCTAAACTGAGATCCTAGATGGTTTACTTTCTTCTCAATGTAATAGATTTTTTTTTACCTTATTCAATATTTCTGTGAAAAACGCTCTACAACATAAAACAAAGCTCATTACAGCAACACTCACAAATGTTTTATACCACTTTTTTTTTCTTGTCTTGGTTTAGATAATAGGGAGTAAGTGACCTACAGGAAGTTTTAATTAGCAATAAAAAAAATCAGACTGCATGTACAACATGGGGCAGACTTAATAATAAACTTATACTAATATATGCTTTAAAAAAACCAAGTTTTTAATCTCCTGAAAAGGCTTTAGACTTTGCTATAATTACCTCTAAATTCCATGTTAGGCACAATAACCTTCTCGCAGATGCTTGTCAGCGTGTTCTGGTCCTCAAACAGATTCTTATAGTGGGGTCTCTCACAGACGGAAGCCAGAAACTGAATTGCATTACTTACCAACTGGAATGAAACACAAAAATAGGCATTTTTTTTTAATAGGCATAATTTTAACAGCAAAACTGAATCATTTATTTCTTGGGGGAGGTAGGGAGAGAATGTGTTAATTATGCATCTCCACCGTCATCTTACCAAGTCGTATTTAACCTCTTGACCTGTTGTAACTAGTAAATTCCAGATGGCTGTGACAAAACGAGGCAGGTACCGCTGAAATTCCTCATCATACTTCTGTGCATAGAGTGCAGCATTGTCACAAATCTGGGATTTTAAGAGCTCCAGTAAGCCTGCTTCCTCTTCATCCTCACATATGAGAAAACAGAAAACTCAAATATAAAACTTTAAAATTACCATAAATACACAGTAGCTGTAATTCCTGAAACTAAAAATAAAACCTAGGGTTGTAATCTACAACTATGCCAACGTCGATGGATTCACTTAGTATTTCAAATACATAGCAAATGAAATGCTTATCATTTATTAATCATGGAGCGATTAGAGACTTTTTTTTTGGTAGCTGAATTATGAGATATTTACATATTCAATTAAAAATAACATATTCCTAGAGAAACCTGAATGATAAAAGACCATATCACACTTTCCTTTGTAACATGGTCAGCTATACTGTCTTGTATCTCCTCCCAAAAGGTTCTCATTTCAAATACGTTAAGATTAAATAATGCTATAGGATGGGGTGCCTGGGAGGCTTAGTCGTCTAAGCGTCTTCCTTCAGCTTAGGTCATGATCCCAGGGCCCTGGGATCGAGTCCTACCACTGGGCTCCCTGCTTGCAGGAAGGCCGCTTCTCCCTCTCCCTCTGCCCTTGCTCATGTGCTCTCTCTCTCGCTCACTCTATCTCTCAAATAAATAAAATCTTTAAAATAATAATGCTATAGGATTCTCACCCACAATATTCTGGTTATAACATATTAAAAAGCAAGCTAATTTAAGGGTCAAACTTGTGGTCTGTAGGCCTGCTGCCTATTTTTGTAAGTGAAATTTTATTGAAACACAGCCATTCCTTCTTTACATTGACATCATTCCTTCTCTACGTTTACAAGATTGATAGCATTGCCTACAGCTGCTTTCTTTCAACCGCAACTGCAGGGCCGAGCAGCCAGAACAGAGACTGTACAGCCACAAAATCAAAAATATTTACCACCTAAACCTTTAGAGGAAGAGTTTGCCAATCCCAATCTAAACCATGACAGTCATTTATGTAACGATCTCTACTGTAATAGCAATCCATAAACACTTTCGGAGTTGTGCTATATGTCAAAGAATTCAAATTTAGATGACAGAAAACAGGAGGCTCTTCAAGGCATAACATAAGGGATATTACGTAGGGAGAGGACACAAGGTGGTAGTACCTGGATAAATGAGCCAACAGCTCCCTGTAAGAATCCTAGGTGAAAAACTGCCTTTAGACAGAAGTGTGAAGACAAGCTTTGTTCTCTGAGGGCATTGCTTTCTCCTACTAGACTGAAAGAATTATTTCATGGGAGCTCTATTTTTTATTGTTGTTGCTTTTTAGTTGGCAAATCTGACAAAATTTGCTGTACACCCACAAAAATAACTCTCTCTGCATCCCACTCCTAAAAACTGATTTGAATCACCTTTTCTAATTTTATCCAAAATGGAAGCATTCTTAATATTTTGCTTTTATGTTTTTTTTGTTTCTTGGAAAAGAGGTAGATCAAAGTCTATTAATAAATAAGCAAATGGTAACACAAAGAGCTATAATGAAATGTACATATGATTATAAAACCCAGACCAGAAATTTTAACATATTACAAACCTTCACAATGCCCCCACATTCCTATGCTGCACTGATTTTTTAAAAAGAGCCTACTGGTATAAAGATTTAAGTTTTCTTAATATCTTCAATGATAGCTTTCTGTTTCATAAAATGTTCACAGTGTGAATACTCTGAGGATTTATTTTCAATCCTGTAAAGAAATAGCCTTTTCTATAAACTGTGAACCTACCTATGCCAGGCCACAATAAGAGTAATTCTATGTGCTCCCTCTCCTGAATTTACATAAAAAATAATTTAAAAAATAATAAACGTAGACTATGCCACATAATCAAATATTACTTATATTCTTGGATTCTACCTATTAATACTGTAAGAGTAAAAAAATTTTAGGAACCAAAATGTAAATGTTCAGTAGAATGTGCAACTCTCAGTCTCTGAGCCCTATGTTGGTGAGAGTTTACTTAAAAAATGAATAAACAGGAGCACCTGGGTGGCTCAGTTGGTTAACCATCTGCCCTCACCTCAGGCATGATCCCTAGGTCCTGGGATTGAGCCCCACATCAGGCTTCCTGCTGAGTAAGGAGTCTATTTCTCCTTCTCCCTCTCCCCGCTGCTTCCCCTGCTTATAAGTCTCTCTCCATCAAATAAATAAGAAAAATCTTTTAAAAATAAAATAGATAAATAAACGCTCTTGGGACACCTGGGTGGCTCAATCGGTTAAACCTCTAACTTTGGCTCAGGTGATGATCCTGGGGTCTTGGGATCAAGTCCTCCATCAGGCTCCCTGCTCAGTGGGGAGCCTGCCTCTTCCTCTGCCTGCTGCTCCCTTGTATGTGTTCCCTTTCTGACAAATAAATAAAATCTTTAAAAAAATAAAATAATATATAAATGTTCTCAGATAACTATTTCATTTTCTGAAGTCTAACTATATTCCAAGGCTTTGAAGGGAGACTTTATTTTACACTTTTAAAAATGGAGGTTTAATCAAAATCTGATATTATATTTCAAAACAATTCTTCATTTAAAACAGAGCTACCTGTGAAACATTTTTAAATACTTACATCAGTTTGTAGAAGCTTATTATCTAACGTCAAGAGGGTATGGAAATTGTTCATCCAAGTTTCCATATTATCTTCAAAAAACTCAGGGAGGTCCTAAAGAATAAACACTGACTTGAGACTTTTGATTAAAATTAATGTTATTTTAGTCGGCTTTGTCCCCATCCCAAAGAGGCTTAAGTCCACACTCCTCAGCCTGAGCCAACCATTAACTATTTAGACAAGAATTCTTTATTCCAGGGGAACCCGGGTGGCTTAGTTATTAAGCATCTGCCTTTGGCTCAGGTCATGATCCCAGGGTGCTGGGATTAAGACCCACAGGAAGTCTGCTTCTCCCTCTCCCACTGCCCCTGCTCGTGTTCCCTCTCTCTCTCTCTGTGTCTGTCAAATAAATAATAAAATCTTAAAAAGAAAAGAAAAAAAAATTCTTTATTCCGGCCAGGTCTGGCAGCTGAGTAAACCACTGTCTATCTGGTTTATACACTTCCAACTACAAATGATGCCACCTAGTTCCTATCCCAATCTAAATTCACTTATTCCTTCAAGGTAGCTAAGACTGTTATGAAGCCTTTCCTTAGAAAAATTCAAGTGCTCACCAGTATCTTTCTTCCTTTTCCTTTCTCAACTATCGCATCTATTTTGAGATGAGCACCAATTCAGACTGTCTTATACAGCCACTGACTTCCTGTGTGACCATACTGCCTTCTTAATGAGGGATAAGTCACTCCAAGGATAAAGATTATAGCTCCTTTCTTTGGTCTTCCAGATTATGCCTAACAAATCATTAAGAGCCTCATTCTAACTGATTTCTATGAAGTAGAATTCAAAAGAAGATGCAAGCAAAAACAGTGATATCTTTTAAGTAAAAATTTCTCCAACTGGTGCCCAGCTGAACACCGATGCGAGGATACCATTTTGCACTGTTCATCTCCTATTTTGCCTGTTCCTTTCAGAGAACGCTCCTCCTACCACTGTGAGTATAATCATGTTATGAAGAGAAAGTCCATGTACTTGGCCCTGGCTGTGAGCAAGGAAAAGGCCAGACTGTTCCTCTTGCATCTCAGTCCAGTAATATGCACCGTAAGACCCCTCTTAAAGACCCAAAAAGAATGGAGGCCACTGTCTCAGTAGCAAGACGGTGACCAGGCATTTTCTACCAGAAGTCTATGGCTGTTTCCTCAGAAATGCCATTGGTTCTTATACCTTCCCAAACCTGGATTTTTAGCATTTGGTCTCCCAGGTGTCAATAAGAGCCTTTTTGTATAAGTTAGCCATAGACCTCTAACCAAAACACTGTTCTTCCAGTGTTAATATCCACTTAAATGAGTTAAAGAGAAAGGCCTGAGAATATGATCTCTCCACGTCTTCAATAATACAGTATATAGGGTGACTGTCCAAAACAGTGGTTCAGGAAGTAGGGTCCTCTAAGTTATTAGAACATAAGAAAATGCTACCTCTCCCCGTGAAGTGTCCTAGAAATATCTCTAGGAATGACTATAAAATGGAACACTACTTATAGACAAAAAAATGGGATGGGAGTCAGAAAAACACTAATTTCTTTCAGAAAAATCAATGCTGGCAAAGAAGTCTTTATTAATTGAAAACTTGTATATTTGATATCAAAGAATCAAAAGCAAGAAATATAAAAAAACTTACCTGAAAGTTTAAACTGTAGAACAATTTTGAGATAAGGATCAAGGAAGAAAAAAGAATCCTTAGGGCAGAGGCATCATTTGCATGGGTACTGCAGAGTTCAATAGTGGCCTTAGGAAGGAATTTAGGGATATGGTTTTAGTGTACTGTAAACTTAAGTGAAACAGGCTGATGCTGTATATCCTCTCCAAAATTTGGCTTTTAAATAGTAGTATACTGTCATTGAAAAGATTCTGAAAAATATGTTACAACAGTATATATTTTTAAACTGTCCATAACAGCACTACTAAAAGTTCAGTGTTAACACTTGGACTAGATCCTTCCACTCTCCTTTGTGTATATAAATATATTACAAAACTATCTTTATATGCTCTCTCTCTCTCTTTTTTTTTTTTTTTTAAGATTTTATTTATTTATTTGACAGACAGAGATCACAAGTAGGCAGAGAGGCAGGCAGAGAGAGAGAGAGGGAAGCAGGCTCCCCGCTGAGCAGAGAGCCCGATGCGGGACTCGATCCCAGGACCCTGAGATCATGACCTGAGCCGAAGGCAGCGGCTTAACCCACTGAGCCACCCAGGCGCCCTTTATATGCTCTCTTAAATGATTCCCCTGGTATCTAAGTTGTTTCAAATTATTTGTTATTCTAACTGCAATAAACAGGCTTATCTATAAAAGTTACGCACACTGCTAATTTTCATAGTAAATATATTAACTAAAGCAGATGAGAATGCTAAGAGCACAGATTTTGCAAGCCAGATGGACCTAGATATAATCCACTCTGTTGTTCATAATGAACACTACTTTAAGCAAGTAAGTTATTTTATTGAGCCCCAATCTCATGTATAATCTGAAAATAATACCTGCCTCAGAGAGAGAATATGAGAATCAAGAAATATACATGTGATGTCCAGTACCTTTGAACACTATGTATAAGATACACAACAAATGATACTTCTTATATTGTGGAGTAAAGAAATATGAATATTAAGGTTTTCTGAATGAAATGTCAAACTCCAGACAGTACTATTTATAATATGATGGACAAGACACAAGAATGTTCAATTCATTGCACTCTAACACTTTTAACACCAGTGGAAAGAAATGAAGAATCTTATCAACCTAATAGGTAGAAAATATTGATTATATATATTTTGTCCAATTTTATTTTTTTAGGTAAAAATGTACCATCAGTAAGACATCCTAACAATGAAAAATGTGATGCACATTCCACACCTTAGAAAGTTTTGAAAATCAGAAAACTTTCCTTTTTGAAAAAAGGAAATGAGCAGCTTTTCCAGAGTTAGCAAAACTGGGCTTGACGCTTGGCTCCTTTTTTATTAGCTGTGTGATACTGAACCTTCTTTCCCTATCTGAAAAAAGAGGTTAAGAATGTATCTACTTCAGGGGCGACTGGGTGGCTCCGTGGGTTAAGCCTCTGCCTTCAGTTCAGGTCATGCTCCCAGGGTCCTGGGACCGAGCCCCATGTTGGGCTCCCGGCTCCGTGGGGAGTTTGCTTCTCCCTCTCCTCCCCACTAAAAAAAAAAAAAAAAAAAAAAAAAAAAAAAAAAAAAAGAAGAAGTATCTCTTTTGAGGCCCCTAGCTAACTCACTAGGGAGAGCATGTAACAAAATGGGGTAGGGGGAGGATCTGGCCAGCTCAATCAGTAGACCATATGACTCTTGATCTCAGGGTTGTAAGTTTGAGCCCCAAGGTGGATATAGAGATTACCTTTAAAAAAAAAATTACCTCTTCCAATCTTATAGGATTCTCACAGAGTTGAAGAACATGTTTAAGAAAATAGCCTATGCAATATAAAACGATGTACAAATATATAAATTAATCAGCTAAACTACACAGTCGAATCAAAATGGGGAGCAATTCCTTTAGAGATGCATACGCAAATACTTGAGCAAAATATAATGCCTGGGATTCCCTTTTAAACATTCCTACAAAATGAGGGGAAGGGAAGAAAAAAAAGTAATACTGTTAAACTTATATAATACATACATGGGGGGGGTCATTAGATCGTCTTCTCAGTTTCTGTGTAGGTTTGGAATTTTTCAAAAGCAATGTTGGTCTAAATATCACCTACCTAGATTTTCAAAGCATTCTCTTATAATTTACACAAATAATTAAGCAATTTAAAATACTAAGTAATTTTAAAGTATCACCAAGATTGTTATTCCATTACCTTAAAAAGATTAGTCAAAGGCAAAGCAAAGGCATCCAGAACAAGTTTAATTTCAGTCCATAACTCATTTGACTTAAATTCATGGCGATATCTAAAAAATTAAGGTTAAAAAGGTAAATTTACAAGTTTCTATGTAGTAACTTTAGGTCTTCAAGGACAGATTAGAGAAAAACCCATGGCTACACAGCTTTCTGAAATTCAAAGTGATTTCTTGGTTTTCTTTTTAAAGGAATTAAGCAGTTTATTAAGACCTTATTTCACAGTAATATAGCTACATGAAATAAACATCCCACTTAAGAAACACAATAATGAACTGAGAAGCTTATCTCTTATTTTAAGACTACCAAATTCAAAGGAATGACAATAGTCACTATCTATATATATAACAAAAGCATTTGAAAAAAGCATTTGAAAAACATGAATTTTTGAGGGACCTGGCAGTCTCAGTCAGTAGAGCATGTGCCATTTGGATCTTGGGGTCCTGAGTCTAGCTCCAGGTTGGGTATACAAATTACTTAAAAATAAAATCTTTAAGGAGCACCTGGGTGGCTCAGTCATTTAAGCATCCAACTCTTGATTTTGGCCCAGGTTACGATTTCAGGGTCGTGAGATCATGCCCCATGGCAGGCTCCTGACTCAGCAGGGAGTTGGCTTGAGATTTTCTCTCCCTCTCCTTCTGCTCCTTCCCCGACATGCACAGTCTCTCTAAATAAATAAAATCCTAAATAATAAATGGACTCTTTAAAAAAAGAAGTGTGAATTTATCAATACCTTTTAAATAAAGAATGTGCTGTACGAAGGACTCCATTAATAACGTGGAAATCTCCACTCTGAAACCGATTCACCATTTCTGTCAACAAGTCAGGCCACTTCTGTGGAAAATCTTCTCTGCCAATAATGCTAATAGCATCACTTAACTGGGGGAAGGAAAAAAAATGAATTAAATGAAAGTTCCACAAACAAGCCTCCTTC
Organism: Mustela lutreola; assembly: GCF_030435805.1. Taxonomy (NCBI): domain Eukaryota; kingdom Metazoa; phylum Chordata; class Mammalia; order Carnivora; family Mustelidae; genus Mustela; species Mustela lutreola. The sequence goes on from NC_081298.1 coordinate 11,830,932, forward strand.
TTAAACAACTGGGACTTCCATTACCTGCTTCTGAATTTGCTCCGGGCTGCTCAGCATCAAGTGCACTATGTTGGCTTTAATGGCTACTCGGTCAGCTTCACAAATCTTATTCAGTTCATCTTCAACCTAAAAGCAAAACATCAACAGCAAGTAACATAAGTCCATATCCATGACCATGGATATGGGTTTATAGAGAAAATAGAACCAATTTCCTTTTTTCTTGTTTCCTAAGAAAAACTATAAAGGAAGGCAGGGCCTTCCCTCTACATGAATGAGTCACAAATTCCTTTAATAATCTGATGAAAGCATCAACTCTTCCACAGAAAAACATACACACTCTGATGCCCATTAAGAGTCTCAGTTCCAAATGTAACCCTGTCAAAACATGCAGTGAAAATCTTTACAGACCCACTCTGCCCAGCCCGCATTCATCTTCAGGACCTTCGATCTGACTCTCACTTTAGGTCAGAGGTCTTTTCAGTGAAAATTCTTGACCATTACCAGTTTAAATGCATTCATCACTCAAAGAGGTTCTCAAACTCTCATTAGTTTTACAAATCAAGAGAAAGGAAGAGGACTAGCTCGTCAGCAAGTAGAGGGATGGATATGTAAACAATCTTCACTACATGAAGTTAACACTTGACTACACAAGCTTAAAAACAGTATTTACTACTTCCTGAACTCTTTCACAAAATGAAGACAAAAGAAGAAGTCTAGGGGCACCTGGATGGCTCAGTTGGTTAAGTGGCTGCCCTCAGCTCAGGTCATGATCCCAGGGTCTTAGGATCAAGCCCCATGTCAGGCTCCTGCTCAGTGGGAAACCTGGTCCTCCCTCCCTCTCTCTGTCAAATAAATACATAAAATCTTAAAAAGAAAGGGGGGGGGGGCGCGCGCCTGGGTGGCTCAGTGGGTTGGGCCTCTGCCTTCAGCTCAGGTCATGATCTCAGGGTCCTGGGATCGAGCCCCGCATCCAGCTCTCTGCTCGGCAGGGAGCCTTGCTTACCCCCCTCTCTCTCTCTCTCTGCCTGCCTCTCTGCCTATGTGATCTGTCAAATAAATAAATAAAATTAAAAAAAAAAAAAAAAGAAGAAGAAGAAGAAGAAAAAGAAGCATTCTAAATAAATATTTAGGCAGATTTAAAGTTGACATTTTAGAAAAACTGATGATTCTTCTCAACTTTGTTTCTAAATTTCATTACTGCTATCACTTCAAAACAACTGACATTTTTTTTCTTTATCCTAAGCCAGGGTTTCCTCGGCCTCAGCATTACTGGCATTCTGGGCCCAAATCTTTGCTATGAAAATGGTTTCGTACACTGTAAGATGCTTATTAGCAGCATCCCTCGTTTCTACCCACTAGATGGCAGTAGCACTCCCTCCCCACACCTGTGACAACCAAAATGTCTAAGATTTCTGTGGGCAAAATTACCCCCCATTAAGAACCCCTGAGCTAGGGGCGCCTGGGTGGCTCAGTGGGTTAAAGCCTCTGCCTTCCGCTCAGGTCATGATCCCAGGTTCCTGGGATCGAGCCCCGCATCGGGCTCTCTGCTCAGTGCGGAGCCTGCTTCCCCCGCCCTCTCTGCCTACTTGTGATCTCCATCTGTCAAATGAATAAATAAAATTTAAAAAAAAAAAAAAAAAAAAAAAGAACCCCTGAGCTAAGATAGGGAAAATACCTTAATTTCTTAATTCCTAATTTTATACCGTCATTAAACTTGCAGTACAGGGGCGCCTGGGTCGGTTAAGTGGCTGCCTTTGGCTCAGATCATGATCCCAGGGCTCTGGGATGGAGCCCTACATCCAACTCCCTGCTCAAAGGGGAGTCTGCTTCTCTAATCCCCCTCTGCCTGCCCTTCCCCCTGCTTGTGCGCTCTCTCTCTCTCTCTCAAATAAATAAAATCCTTAAAAAAAAAAAAAAAAAAAAAAAAAAAAAAAAAAACTGAAACAAAACTTGCAGTACAATGGAATTCACCTTAAAATTAGAATATATTTCTATATCCCTTATCAAAAACTCCAACAAATCTAAATTATTTTGCATTCTACAAATTTTTAATATATTTAATGAGGTCTTTCTACTGTATTTAATTTTCTTCCCATCCACAATAGAAACTGCTTCAATTATTCAGTAAGGTGTGTTTTCCCACACAATGTCTTTCTTTGACAATGAGCTAACGTTTACATTTAACCACAATGGAAGCAAAAACCAAGTCTCAAGCACTAGCAACCTGGGTTAGGAAGTTCAAGTAATCTGTAAGAACTCAAATAAAACAACAGGAACTTTGAAAAAGCATCCTATTTAATTTTTACCAAGTCTTTCGGAATTCCTATACAGACAATCCTGTCATCTGTGAACAAAGATAGTTTTAGGTTTTCCTTCCCCATCAGTAGCACCTTTTACTTCCTCTTGTTATTCAATCAGCAAGGACAATTACATTATCCAATACAATGTTGAGAAGGAGTGATGAGAGGACACATCCTTGCTTTGTACCGCATCTTAATGGAAAAGCTCCAACTTTCTCACCATTAAGTAGGTTATTAGCTCTAGGCTGTTCGTAGATAGTCTTTATCAAGTTAAGAAAGTTCTACTCCCAGTTTACTGACAGTTTTATCATGATGGGTGCAGGATCTTGTTAAATGCCTTTTCTGTATCTATTGATATGATCATGTGATTTTTCTTTTGTCAGTTTATTAACAGTCTTACATTAACTGATTTCTGAATGCTGAACACACCTTGCATTCCTGGGATATATCCCACTTGGTCATCTTTTTGGATTTGATCTACATCTACTTATTTTGATGAGGAGGTTCTACTTAATTTTATCTTTAATCTGTGTCTGAATCTTTCAGGAGCACTGCATATATATCTTATAAAAATGCAGGTTGTTAGACCATGTGTTCACAAAATACTCACAATTCTCCAGTTTCTTTTAATGTAGTTCTTGAATGTTACCGAGGCACAAACTTTGATAACATTATCCTGGGACTTTTCCAGCAATGTTAAAAGCAACAGTGGGTAGTTCTGATTTCCTTCTACAGATTCAAGAAACTTCTCAGCTGTAAAAGAATTTCTATGTTAGAAGACCTGACATTATAACCAAGTCTTTCCATTTTTTATCTATGTAGATCTGTGATTAAAAAATCAAGAAATCAGGGTGCCTGGGTGGCTCAGTTAAATATCTGCCTCCAGCTCAGGGCATGATCCCAGGGTCCTGATTAAGCCCCAAATCAGACTTCCTACTCAGTGAAGAACCTGCTTCTCCCTCTCCCTCTGCAGCTTCTCCTGGCTTGTGCTCTGTCGAATAAATAAGATCTATAAACAAACAAACAAATAAACAAACAAGGTCCCTACATTAGGTAACTTGTCTAAAGATGGCACAGCTAGATTTCATCACTGAAAAAGTTTTAGTCCAGTCCTTCTTCTATCACACTAGCCCCCAGTTTTTGTCTCAAACTAAACATTTCTAGTATGAGCAAAAATTACTATTCAAAGATTTTACCCACATATTTTCAAATCCTACCACACTTAAGAGATAAGAAATCTCCCAGGTTTAGGGGTGCCTGGGTGGCTCAGTCAGTTAAGTGCCTGACTTGATTCTCTGCCCCTCCACCCGGCACCTATGCACACATTCCCTCTAAAACAAAGCCCCGCACCAGACTCCCTGCTCTCTGGGAGTCTGCTTCTTCCTCTCCCTGGGCATGTGTGCTCTCGCTCTCGTAAAATAAATGAAACCTTTATTATTTCTTTAAGATTTTATTTATTTGTCAGAGAGAGAGAGAGAGAGAAAGTGAATGAGCACACAAGTAGGGGAGCTGTAAGTAGACAGAGAAATAGGTTCCCCTGCTGAGCAAGGAGCCTGATGTGGCACCTGATCCCAGTACCCTGCGATCATTACCCTATGCCGAAGGCAGAGGCTTAACTGAACCACTCAGGCATCCCTAAACAAAATCTTAAAAAACAAAACAAAACCTCTCCAAGGTTTACTGATCATACAAGTGAAGGTTTATAGCGTTTCTTCGTCATAAACTTCACTGAAAAGGTCTGCCATTAGCATCTATTATTTTCTACAGTATTATGACTGAATATCTCTCTTCTTTCTGAACTGAATCCCAAGAGTTTGACTTCCATCCTCAAATCTTCCCTGCTTTGTGTCCATCGTGTCTTTCTTAAAAGATGAAGAGTGCTAAATTTAAAAATACTTTCCAGGAGGGGACACACTATGGCTTTGTAGGAGTCTGGAAAGTTTTGGTTGTCTCCTCTTAGTGGTCAACACTGCATACAGGGCAACACACTAGATCCATGATCTGGTGGAAAGCCCGTGTAGTGTGCCAAGTCTCTTTCTTAAATTGTAATCAATATCCTGAAAGAAATCTCATGAGTTTAAGTTAAATTATTTCTTTCTGTGTTCATTTCCTTCAAGTTGCTCACAGAATATTCATACAGACATGTTTCTGTACATTCAAGGAGACTCAAAATGTTTTCCAGTTCATTTGGACCAGTCTCATCTCAATAACCAAGAGAGCACAGTGGTGTCTGTAAGCTGGATCTACTACATATTTCAACTTCCAGATCATTTTCTAGAAACAGTGAGTCAGTCTAGTACCAATCCCTGAGAAATGCTATGTTCGTAACTCAATCCAGAAACATCAATTTATTCCCACACTCTGTCCTGAATTCGCATAATATTAACACCCTCGCCTTACAAAGACAAAATTATTAAAAATAATTTTAATAGAGTTTGCAGAAGCTTTCTGGGAAAGTCTAAGAAGATTAGAGCCATTAATTTCCCTTCCTCCAAGAACATGTTACCTTTTTAAGCACTAATGGGAAAAGCCACAATTCTCCCTCTCAGATATCACAAACACTGTTCTAGAATAGAATGGATGCATTAACATGTTTACAGTTCTATTTATTATATATAATATATAATTGCAACACACAAACACATTCACTTGTGTCTCTGTGGAGGCATTCTAAAATCCTCTCTATGAGCATGAACATTGGTTAGTTCTGAAGAAGCAGGTCAATACCTAGTTAATAATGGCTCACATCAAGAATCATCAACTGACTACCCACCCACAAGACACATCCCTCCCTCAGAGGGAGTTTGCTTGGCTTACATGGTATTTCAAATTTTTTGAAGTTAGATGCTATCACTTAAAAATGGGGACATTTCACAGAAATGTCTTATTTTTCAAATAGAGCTGGAAATCGGATTTTGCAAAAGTGGTTTGAATCCCCTAAAGCTATCATATAAATCACATGAAATTACCAATCCTCACTTCACCTGCCTCCCTCATTTTTACCTTCACATTTGAGTCCTGTGGACATCTGAGCTTACAATTCTAAGCTACCACTAAGTTTCTAACAGAAACTGGTCAAATACAGGAGGGAGGAACCCTAGGTCTTAAAATGTATTAATTAATTAAATCAAACCCAACATGGGGATTAAGAGACAGGATCTCATTACCTGGTTTAATTCATTTAATCACTTTTTAGGCAATTAACTCTCATCTCTATGTCCTAATTATTGTATCTCTAGAACAGGCAGGTGTGAGGATTTTCAGAAAGGTGAAGGGACAAAGTATTTGAGACATACTAGTAATTTTTAACCCCAGAAGATGCCAAACAAAATCTATTTTACTTAAAAAACAAAACCAAACCAAAAATACACCACATCACCATATGTTATAGCAGCTGTAAGCAGCCAAGCCCACACTTTACAAGCAGAGAATGAAAAAGAAACTATGCCCAAGAATCAAGTGTTAAATCTTTTTTTCACTTTATAAATACAGATAGATTATGCAAAGGTTTTCATCACCCGTTAAAGAATAAATCAAACCACAAAACAATATTCTCTTTACCTGGACGTCTGATGGCAGGATCAGGATCAAGAGTTTTCTTTAAGTATTCTGTTAGTGTTTGCAAATTTGCATCACTGAGCTCCATTGCCATAGAACCTAAAACAAAAAGTGAGCTTTGGTAAATTGGTCACATTGGGAAACAATGATTTACATAAGAGAATACTTTTATACAGTGGGTTCTCCCCTCTCTGAAAGTCATCCATTTGTTATGTTTTAAGGTATGGGCTATAAGCCTAACTCAGCTGAGGCAAGGTTCCAGATGACAAGATGGACTTTTCTGAGACAATAGTGAGCTAATTTTGAGATGAAGAAGAAAAAACATACCACAAACTCAAGAAGAGGCACAGAAAAACAAAGGTGAAGAATTGATCAAAGTCATCATAAAGTTTATCAGATTTAATGCTTAAAAAAAGGGCCAATGAGGGGTTTAAATAAAAGACTCACTAGGAACTTTTTTTTGTAAGGCCCACCATGAGAAATGACCATTTTAAGCAGTAAATAAGGATCCCTTAAAGAGTTCTGAGATTAAAGAAACCAGAATAAATTTCTTGATGTACAACATGGAATCACAGGACTGACAACAAACCAGATGCTGAGAATTTATACCTAGGGAGAGAATTCTGGGATTCAGAAGATGATGGCTATGATTAGGATTAAAAATCAACTTTCAAAACCAAAACCAAAGATAAGCAAGTGGGACTACATCAAGCTTCTGCAGAGGAGTGCCTGGGTGGCTCAGTGGGTTAAGCGGCTACCTTCAGTTCAGGTCATGATCCCAAAGTCCAGTCCCACATTGGGCTCAGCAGGGAGGCTTGCTTCTCCCTCTGCCTGCCAACTCTGTCTGCCTGTGCTCCCTTTCTCTAACAAATAAATAAAATCTTTTAAAAAGAAAACAACCTACACAACTCAAAAAGCAAAAAAGTACATAAAAATTATATATATTATATATATATAACATAATATGAGTTAAAAATGGGCAGAAGATTTGAACATTTTCCAGAGACATACAGATGGCCAACAGGTACATGAAAAGGTTCTCTGCATCACTAACCATCAGGGAAATGCAAATCAAAACCACAATGAGACTTCACCTCATTCTAGTTAGAGTGGCTGTCATCAAAAAGATAAGAAATAACAAGTATTGGCAGGGATATGCAGAGAAGGGAACACTTGTGCACTGTTGGTGGTAAACTAGTGCAGTCACTATGGAAATCTGTGAGGAGGTTCCAAAAAAAAAAAAAAAAAAAAAAAAAAAAAAACCTACCACATGATCCAGAAATTCCACTTCTGGCGGCACCTGGATGGCTCAAGTGGCTGAGTGTTGGACTCTTGGTTTTGACTCAGGCCTGGGTCCTCATCTCAGGGTCATGGGGTCCAGCCCTGCCTCCAGCTCTGCACTCGGCTAGGCTATGCTTGTTCCTCTCCCTCCACCTCTGCCTTCCCATCCCCCCAAGTCCTGTCCCTGCAGCACACACGCTTTCTTCCTCTCAAATAAATACATAAAATCTTGGGGTGCCTGGGTGGCTCAGTCAGTTAAGTGTCTACCTTTGGGCAAGGTCCTGAGATCAAGCCCTGCATCAGGCTCCCAGCTCAGTGGGGAGCCCGCTTCTATCTCTCCTTCTGCAGCTCCACCTGCTTGTGCTCTCTTGCTCGCTCGCTCTCAAATAAATCTTGAAAAACAAAATAAATAAATAAATAAATAAATAAAATCTTTAAAAAAAGAAAAAACTGCATTTCTGGGTATTTATCCAAAGGAAATGAAGCACAAACTCAAAAAGATATCTGTACCCATGAAACAAATAATACATTCTAAGTTAAAAAAAATAAATAAAGAGGAAACTGGCTGTAGGCTTATCACAAGGAACAGAGGTCAGAAGATACAGTGAATCAACCCAGAATTCTGTAATAAACTAAGGTTTTATTGGGGGGGAAAAAGATATCTGTACCCATATGTTCACCACAACATTATTTACAACAGCCCAGACATAGAAATAATCTTTATAACATGTTCACCAGTGGATAAATGGATAAAAGAAAATGGGATATGTGTATACAGTGGAACATTATTCAGCCATAAAAAGGGAAATCCTGCCACTTGTGACAAAATGGATGGACTTTTTTTTTTTTAAGTAGACTCCATACCCAATATGGAGCTTGAACTCACAAACCCCAGAGATCAAGGGTCACATGCTCTACTGACCTTGAGGTTATTATGCTAAGTGAAGTAAGTCAGAGAAAGACAAATACCATATGAACTCCCTTATATGTAGAATTTAAAATTAAAACAAAACCAAAAACAAAAAGACACACCACACTCAAAGACACAGAGATCCAAGTGGTGGGGGGTTAGAGGTGCATGAAATGGGTGAACGGGATCAAAAGGTACAAAATTTCAGTTAGAAGGAGGTAACCCATGAGGATATAATGTACAGCATAGTGACTATAGTTAGTAATACAGGGGACACCTGGCTGGCTCAGTCAGGGGAGGACGCAACTCTTGATTTTGGGCTTGTGAGCTCAAGTCCCACTATGGGTATAAGGATTACTAAAAATAAACAAACAAAAATTATACTGTATTACGGGGCACCTAGCTGACTCGGTCGATAGACCATGTGACTCTTGATTTCTCACCCCATGTTGGGTGTAGTACCTACTTTAAAAAAAAAATTGTTCTGATGACCAAAAAAAAAAAAGAAAATCTGGGAGCCTGGGTGGCTCAGTGGGTTAAGCCTCTACCTTCGACTCAGGTCATGATCTCAGGATCCTGGGACTGACCCCCAACATGGGGCTCTCTGCTCAGCAGGGAGCCTGCTCCCTGCTCTCGCTCTGCCTGCCTCTCTGCCTACTTGTGATTTCTCTGTCAAATAAATAAATAAAATCTTAAAAAAAAATCTGTAAGTATGTGTAGAGATGGATGTTAACTAGACTTACTGTGATCATTTCATAATATATATACATATATTATTATGTTTACACCCAAATCTAATGGTAATATATCAATTGTATCTTTAAATCTCAATAAAGCAGCAACTACTTTTTAAATATTCAAAGCTTAAACAACACCAAACATAAATCATAGAATACACTGCCACCAACCAAAAAAATTTACATCTTAAAAAATTTACATATAATATATTACAAATTATAAGCTATATATATGGCTTATATACACTTAAGTGATCTCATAAAGCTAAGAAACACACAGAAGAAATAGCAAATTACAAATTACAAGAGTGTGGGCACACACCATTCCCCATAAACAAAAAAAACTTGAGAACGCTATAAAATAGGACGTCGTGATCTCTGAGTTCTTGGTGAGTAGATAAAATTAAATGCAAAACAACAGAACTTTCTGGGGCAATAAAAATGTTCTAAAACCGTAATGTGAGTATGGTGATAGATGCACAACTGTGTAAAATTAATGACAGTCACCAAAAAGTACACTAAGATGAATTCACAGTAAGTTATATTTCAATAAAGCTACTTTTTAAACCTGTACTTCTTTTTTGGGGGGGTGGGGGGAAGAGAGGTGGAGAGTGGGAGATAGGAGAGAGAGAATCTTAAGCATGCACCACGCCCAGCACAAGCCCAAATAGGGCTTGATCTTATGACCCTGAGATCATAACTTGAACTGAAATCAGGAGTCGGAGGGAGGCTTAACCTACTGAGCCACCCAGGTGCCCCTAAAACTGCACTGGCTCCCAGGGAACCCAGGGAAATGTAGTCTTCTCAGGGCATCCATGCACCAAACTTAATTTAGGGTTTCTATGACAAGAAAAAGATTAAGTATGTAATAATTTTTGTAAAATGTAATAAAACTAAGTGGGAAAAGGTCAAATACACCACAATTCAAATTATGTGAAAAAAATTTAAGAGCACCTGGCAGGTTCAGTTGGTAGAGTATGCCACTCTTGATCTTGGGAGTTTTAAGTTCGAGTCCCACAGTGGGTACAGAGTTTACTTAAAAATAAATTCTTAGTGGTGCCTGGGTGGCTCAGTGGGTTAAAGCCTCCGCCTTCAGCTCAGGTGATGATCCCAGGGTCCTGGGATTGAGCCCCTACACTGGGCTCTCCGCTCAGCAGGGAGCCTGCTTCCCTTCCTCTCTCTCTGCCTGCCTCTCTGCCTACTTGTGACCTCTGTCAAATAAATAAATAAAATCTTTAAATAAGTAAATAAATTCTTAAATTCATATATACCCCAATACATGGAAAAACTAAAACTAAACTCCAAAATGTAAACAGCAGTAAAGTCGATGTGATGAACACTGGACATTTTTGTTCTTTTCATATTCTACTAGATTCTCCTAATATCTTACAACTACTATATATGTGACATTTGCAATGAGAAAGTTATTAAGGAAGCAAACACCATGGCGAAGGCCCCCAGGGATAAGAGCAGCAGCGGAGGAAAGACAGACCTGAAACGGAAAGCGACCATTGGAACCTCAGGAGGCTACAGTTGCTGAGTATGGAGTGACAGAAAGCGGGGTTCAACCCCCAAAAGTGGCCGCCTTCCCCCCAGGCTTCAGCATTTCAGAAATTAAGAACAAACAACAGCTACATTCAATGTTCACACGGTGGAGACAGCAGCAATGTAAGAAAAAGTTGGCAATTAAGAAAAAACTTAAGAGAGAAAGGGGTGCCTGTGGCTCAGTCGTTAAGCATCTGCCTTCAGCTCAGGTCATGATCCCAGAGTCCTGGATCCAGCCCCACATCAGGCTCTCTGCTCTACAAAGAGCCTGCTTCTCCCTCTCCCATTCCCCTACTTGTGTTCCCTCTCTCAATGTTTCTGTCAAATAAAGAAATCTTTAAAAAAAAAAAAAAGGGGGCACCTGGGTGGCTCAGTGGGTTAAGCCGCTGCCTTCGGCTCGGGTCATGATCTCAGGGTCCTGGGATCGAGTCCCGCATCGGGCTCTCTGCTCGGCAGGGGCCTGCTTCCTTCCCTTCCCCTCTCTCTGCCTGCCTCTCTGCCTGCTGTGATCTCTCTCTGTCAAATAAATAAATAAAATCTTTAAAAAAGAAAGAAAGAAAGAAAGAAAGAAAGAAAGAAAGAAAGGAAGGAAGGAAGGAAGGAAGGAAGGAGGAGAAGCTCTTGGTAATAAGGCTCCACAAAGCCTATACCAAAGACCACTGACAACCAGAGAGCGTACGATGAAACTGTAGTAGACCCTAATGATGAAGAGGTTGCTTTGGATGAAGCTACAGATGAATCTGCTTCTTATTTCAACAAACTTCTCCCAAGATTCTCATCGCATCATCAGACAGACCTCATGGGAGAACAGTACAACTCTGTGAACAGCTCTCCAGTTTTACCAAACTCACATGTTTATTACAGAAGAGGACTGGCTCTGAAAAAAAATTATTCCACAGCGCATTTCAAGAGACTTCACAAATCTGATCGTTATTAATGAAGATTGTAAAACACCAAATGGATTAATTCTAAATCACTTGCCAAGTGGCCCAACTGCTCATTTTAAAATGAGCAGTGTTCGTTTGCGTAAAGAAATTAAGAGAAGGGGGCGCCTGGGTGGCCCAGTTGTTAGGCGTCTGCCTTCAGCTCAGGTCATGATCCTAGAGTCCTGGGATGGAGCCCCACATCCAGCTCCCTCCTCAGCAGGAGGCCTGCTTCTCCCTCTGCCACTCTCCCTGCTTGTGTTCCCTCTGTCACTGTCTCTCTGTGTGTCAAATAAAAAAAAAATAAAATAAAAAAAAAAAAAGAGAGAGAGAAAGAAGGAAAGAAAGAAATTAAAAGAAGAGGCAACGGGGCGCCTGGGTGGCTCAGTGGGTTAAGCCGCTGCCTTCAGCTCAGGTCATGATCTCAGGGTCCTGGGATCGAGTCCCGCATCGGGCTCTCTGCTCAGCAGGGAGCCTGCTTCCTCCTCTCTCTCTGCCTGCCTCTCTGCCTACTTGTGATCTCTCTCTGTCAAATAAATAAATAAAATCTTTGAAAAAAAAAAAAAAAAAAAAAAAGAAGAGGCAAGGACCCTATAGGACACATACCTGAAATAATTTTGAATAACTTTACAACGAGGCTGGGTCATTCTGTTGGATGTATGTTTGCATTTCTCTTTCCCCATAATCTGCAGTTTATAAGGAGGGAAGTTGCCACATTCCACAATCAACGGGACTGTATCTTCTTCAGACTTTATAGGTATATATTCAAGAGTGAAAAGAAAGGGGGAATTCAAGAACTTGGACCACGTTTTACCATAAAATTAAGATCTCTTCAGAAAGGAACCTTTGATTCTAAATATGGAGACTATGAATGGGTCCATAAACTCTGGGAAATGGATATAAGTAGAAGAAAATTACATATATAAAGTACTGAAGGAACAGTACTGAATTGTGCTAAACAGGCCTATCCTGGATTTATGACAGAAGACCCTTTTCAAAATATCATTTACTGGTTTCATAAACCTTTTTATGTGTGGACAAAAATCAAGAGCCATGAATTACCATTCGCTGTTTATGTAGCAAATTCAAATAAAAGTCATTTTGGTGAATTAAAAAAAGTTAATAAAATTCTATTTTTTTAAAGATTTTATTTATTTGAGAGAGAGAATGAGAGAGCAAACACAACCCAGAGGCAGAAGGAGAAGCAGACTCCCCGCTGAGCAGGGAGCCAGATGCAAGGCTCTATCCCAGAACCCTGGGATTATGACCTGAGCTGAAAGCAGATGCTTAAGCCACCAAGACGCCCCTTTTATTGTATTTTTAAAATGACTCTGTTGGGGTGCCTGAGCGGCTCACTCAGTTAAGCAGCTGCCTTAGACTCAGGTCATGATTCCCAGGGCCTTGGAATGGAGCCCCACATCAGGCTCCCTGCTCAGTGGGAAGCCTGCTTCTCCCTCTCCCTGCCACTCTGCCTGCTTATGTTATCTCTCTGTCAAATAAATAAAATCTTTAAAATAAATAATTAAATAAAATGAATCTGTCAAAGGTTAATTAAATTCAGGCTCTCAAAGGAACTTCTTTACATATTAGCTGGAAGACAAAACACAACTTCGATGCCAGCTACAGACTATAATCCCTTTTCTGCAGTTTTGAAATCCAAAAGTCTAAAACTGAAAGTTACTGTGTTGTTGTTTTTTTAAGGAGGTCCCAAGCTCAGCATGAAGCCCAATGCTGGGCTTGAACTCACAACCCTGAACTGAGATCAAGAGTCAACTGAGCCACCCGGTGCCCCTTGTTGTTGTTTTAAAGTTTGACAAACTCGTTTTGCAGCAAAACCTGGCCAAAGTGCCTGAGGCTATAAATAAAGTATTTAACTTAGTATATAAACTTTTTTTACTTAAGAAATATTAATATCGGGGTGCCTGGGTGGCTCGGTTCAGACACTGCCTTCGGCTCAGGTCATGATCCTGGAATCCTGGCACTAAACTCAGCACCGGGCTCCCTGCTCCAGCGGCAGGGAGTCTGCTTCTCCCTCTGACTCTCCCCCTTCCCCTCTTCATATGCTCTCTCTCACACACACACACTCTTTCTCTAATAAATACATTTTTTTAAAAATCTTAAAAAAAAAAAAAGAAATATTAATGTGTTTGATCGCACAGTGCTACCCCGCACCCCACAGGAAAGTTGCATAATCCACAGTATGTGCATCCAAAAAGAAACCCTGACACATGTTTGTTCTCTAGAGTAGAGGTGCCAAATGAATCACAAACAGTAACTTAACTGCTAGGAAGTTATTAAGAGAGTCACTTGGCCTACATTTGCATGTGGGCCAAGATTTCTAAGAGGCTGTCTTTAGCTAAATTTGAAGGATACACAGAACTGGAAAGGTAAAGTAGAATGAAGACCCATCTCATACAAGAACTAGAGTGAGCAAAGAAACAGGAAGAACACATAGCTCCTGAGAACAGAGGAACTGGAGGCTGAGATCAAATCATATACGTTCCTCAATAGTTTGCTGTAGAGTTTCATGACTTAATGTACAACAGCAAGGCACTAAAGGATTTTTGAAATGAGTGAAAACTTAATGAAAATGGAGTATTTGAGGGGCGCCTGGGTGGCTCAGTGGGTTAAAGCCTCTGCCTTTGGCTCAGGTCATGATCCTGGGTCCTGGGATGGAGCCCCGCATCAGGGCTCTCTGCTCAGCCGGGAGCCTGCTTCCCCCACCTCTCTCTGCCTGCTGTGAGCAATCTCTGTCAAACAAATAAATAACATATTTAAAAAAAAAAAAGAAAAAGAAAAAAAGGAAAAAAGAAAGTGGAGTATATATGAACGTTGGGCTGGCAATGATTACCAGAATGGAGCTGAGAAGAACAAGTGAAGATATGTTAGGACACTCTTTTTTTTTTTTAAATTGGGGGAAGGCAAGATGGGATCAGGAGGGACAGAAACCATAAGAGACTCTTAATCTCACAAAACAAACTGAGGGTTGCAGTGGGGGGCGGGGCGGAGGGTGGTGGGGTTATGGACATCAGGGAGGGTATGTCCTATGGCGAGTGCTGTGAAGTTAAGCCTCATGATTCACAGACCTGTACCTGTGGGGCGAATAATACATTATATACGTTAATAAAAAAAAAATTTAGGAGTGCCTGGGTGGCTCAGTGGGCTAAAAGCCTCTGCCTTCGGCTCAGGTCATGATCCCATGGGTCCTGGGATTGAGCCCTGCATCACTCTCTGCTCAGGGGAACCTGTTTCTCCCTCTCTCTCTGCCTACTTATGATCTCTGTCAAGTAAACAAATAAAATCTTAAAAAAAAAAAATTAAAAAATATAAATTGGGGGAAGAGCACAATGGCAGATGGTTTGTACAGTTTATATTATTTCATATGATAACCATTTTACATACAAGGAGACTCAGATTAACTACCTTGCCCCAAATCACACATAGTTATAAAAAATCAGATTCAAATCATTCTGATTCTACACTCTTCCTATTAACTAAAACTATCTCTCAGGGGGAAATAATAATGACAGGGGACTGAACTAGAGTGGAAACACTGAGGTTAGAAAGGTCATCTTGACTGGAGGGGCGGTCAGCTAATGCTATAGGTAAGGACCATAGCTAATGCTGTGCTTGTACAGCATATCCCTCCACAGCCAGAAACTACAAACTTCTGAGGAGAATGATTTGATTGAAACTATCCGTATTCTCCTTATCTTTTCCTTTAACTGAAAAACGTTTCTATCATAAGGGAAGCCAATATTCTTTTTTTTTTTTTTTAAGATTTTATTTATTTATTTGGCATTCAGAGATCACAAGTTGGCAGAGAGAGAGAGAGCAGGGGGAGCAGGCTCCCCGCTGAGCAGACAGCCTGATGCAGGGCTCAATCCCAGGACCCTGGGATCATGACCCTAGCCGAAGGCAGAGGCTTAACCCACTGAGCCACCCAGGCACCTCGGGAAGCCAATATTCTTATTCAGTAGATTCCTCCATCTATGTATTCATTTCCTTTGACCCAGTGCAAACTACTCTATGGCATGAATATCAAGTACCACTCAACCATACACATACTTCATGGAGAGGCTACCCTTTCTGAGTTTGTTTGTTTGTTTTAAAGATTTTATTTATTTATTTGACAGACAGAGATCACAAGTAGGCAGAGAGGCACCCAGGCGCCACCACCCCCCACACACGCTTTCTGAGTTTTAGATCAAAACTTTGGAAAATAGGGCACCTGGGTAGCTCAGTCATTAAGCAGCTGCCTCTGGCTCAGGTCATGATCCCAGCATCCTGGAATAGAGCCCCGCATCAGGCTCCCTGCTCAGCGGGAGGTCTGCTTCTCCCTCTCCTGCTCCCCTTGCTTGTGTTCCCTCTCTCTATCAAATAAATAAATAAAATCTTTAAAAAAAAAACAAAAAACTTTGGAAAATGCAGGGGCATCTGGCTGGCTCAGTCAGTAAAGCATGTGACTCTTGATCTTGTGGTTTTGAGTTCAAGCCACATGCTGGATGTAGAGATTTCTTAAAAACAAAAAAAAAATTTTTAGATTTCAAGATTTTTTTTCAAGATTTTTAATATTTTATTTTTAAGTAATTTCCACACCCAACATGGCACTCAAACTCACAACCCTGAGATCAAAGAGTCACGTGCTCCTCTAAGTCAGCCGGATGCCCCTTAAATATAAAATATTAAAAAGAAAAAGTTCAGAAAATGCTACACATTATATTCCCCCTCTTTTGGAGATTCACTTTAAAGGTTTCAGGAACTCAAATAATAAGTTATCAGTTTAATGTTGTTTAATCCAGAGTTCCCCCAATTACTTGGCCACAGAACTACTTTATTATATAAAACTTTGGAAAGAGGTGCCTGGGTGGCTCAGTGGGTTAAGCGTTTGCCTTTGGTTTGAGTCATGATCCCAGCCAAGGTCCTGTGATGGAGCCCTGCATAGGCGTCCCGGCTCGGCAGGGGAGTCTGCTTCTCCTTCTCCCTCTGTCCCTGCTCCTGTGCTCTCTCTTGCTCACTCTCTCCCAAATAAATATTAAAGAACAAAACAAAACAAAAACAACTTTGGAAAGTGATTTAAGTAATTCATTTCCCATTCTTTTTTTGTGCTGAAATGTTTAATCTATTATGAAATCATGAAAGTTCGCTATTGCCAAACAAAATCATTTATATCAGTGTGTGAGAAAACAAACAAACCCCCCCCCCCAAAACAAAACCCTGTCTTTCTTTGCCACACAAATTTGTTCTGCCTTTTGAAATTTATGCGAGGCAACATGCTAGAATCTGTGTATATGTGTTGGGAGGATTACAGAGATTAACTGGATCTATTCTGCTAAGTTTTAAAAATATATATCCTTTATTTTTTTAAGTAGGCTGCATGCCCAAGATGGAGCCAAAGCAGGAGCAAGATTTCACGACCCTGAGATCAAGACCTGAGCGAAGATCAAGAGTCCCGACACTTAACCGATAGCCATGATGGAACCCCCATCCTGTTGCGTTTAATACACTCCTCAGTAATACTGCATTTCACTAACTTTCTTTTCTTTCTTTTAAAGATTTATTTACTTTAGGGAGAGAAAGAGAGCACACACGCTTGAGAGCAGGGGATAGAGCAGAGAGAGGAACAGAAAGAATCCTTAAGCAGTTTCCTCACTGAGCTCAGATCCCCACACAGGGCCCGATACCAGGCCCCTGAGATTATGTCAAGCAGAAATCAAGACCCAACTGCTCAACCCACTGAGCCATCCAGGCACCCAGCTAACTTTCTTCATTATGTTCTTAAAGCACTATACATATCTTAACAAAATCTCTTATGTTCCTCATAATTATCTATATTAAAATTAATCTAGGGAGCCTGGGTGGCTCAGTCATTAAGCACCTGCCTTCAGCTCAGGTCATGATCCAAAGGTCAGGGGATAGAGCCCCACATGGGCTCCCTTCTCAGCAGGAAGCCTGCTTCTCCCTCTCCCCCTGATGTTTTCCCTCTCTTGCTATGTCTGTGTCAAATAAATAAAATCTTAAAAAAAAAATCCAAACTCTTGGGGCACCTGGGTGGCTCAGTTGGTTAAGTCACCGACTTATAATTGTAGCTCAGGTCATGATTTCACGGGTCATAAGCTCGAGCCCCAAGTCGGGCTCCACAGAGGGGAGTTTGCTTGAGTTGCTTGAGATTTTTCTCCCTCTGCCCCTCCCTCCACGTGTGAACTCTTTCTAGCACATGCACTCTTTCTTTCTTTAAAATAAATAAATCTGGGACGCCTGGGTGGCTCAGTTGGTTAAGCAGCTGCCTTCGGCTCAGGTCATGATCCCAGCGTCCTGGGATCGAGTCCCACATCGGGCTCCTTGTTCAGCAGGGAGCCTGCTTCTCCCTCTGCCTCTGCCTGCCATTCTGTCTGCCTGTGCTCACTCTCTCCCCCTCTCTCTCTCTGATAAATTAAAAAAAAAAAAAAAAAAAAAAAAAAAAAATAAAAATAAAATAAATAAATCTTAAAAAAAAAAAAAAATCCACACTCTACTATGGCAGAATCCCATGCAATCTGACACTTCTCAACCTCATTTAGCTTCTTTAGGCTCCCTTTTGGCTCTAAGTTCAAGCCATAAAAGCCTTCCCTCTGTTGCATGAACCAGCCAAAACTGTTCTCCAAGCTGTAATAATGCTCTTCCCTCTAATTTGGGTATCATTCAACTGTCAGCCCACTGTCAACTCAAAAAGGCCTTCTACCATTACCATCTATCTTGTTCCCATTAAACTATTTAAAAAAAAATTTTTTTTTCTAAGATTTTTATTTATTTATTTATTTGACAAAGAGTGATCACAAGTAGGCAGAGAGGCAGGCAGAGAGAGGGGGAGAAGCAGGCTCCCCACTGAGAAGACAGCCCAATGCAGGGCTTGATCCCAGGATCCTGGGATCAGGACCTGAGCTGAAGGCAGAGGCCTAACCCACTGAGCCACCCAGGTACCCCCCCCAATTACACTATTAACAGTAGTAACCATCATCTGAAATATTTTTGATATACTTGTCATCCTTATTGTAAGCTCCTTAACGCAGGGACTTTGTATGTCTTGTCTCTGTCATGCCTGGCACACAGAAGATACTCAGTAAGCATTTGTTGAATGAACTAAAGGATGAGTCAATATGTGGTTCATCTAAGTAAAACAGGAGTTCTCAGTGTGTATTACAGACTATTCTTCAAGAGTCACTTATGAGGAGCCCCAACTTAACATGGGAACTCTTATATCTGCAAGATAAAAAAATGACAACGTACCCACCATAAGGAACACCAGTTCATTCCAAAGTTTTTCAAGAAAGAAGTGAATCTGAAATTCACCTTATATTACTGTTCACATATGCCAGTGCTTGTACTCTTGTCTCAGGGCTTTCCACTTACTCTTCCACCTGCCTGAATAGCTCTCACTATGGAGAGCTGCATGGCTCACTGCCCACTTCATTCAGGTCTCTTTCCAAGATCATCTCTTTCCAGAGATGCCTTCCTGGACCACCCTAGCTAAACGAGGACCCATCCCAGTTATTCTCCATTCCCTTACTCTATTTTTCCAAGTTCCAAACTTTCAAATTTTGTAAGGCATACCACTTTGCTTTATTGTATAGGCTTTGTGTTTTGTTCACTTCAGTCTCCCTAGTGCTTTACAATAGTGATAGGTAACTACCACGTATTTCTTGTACTATTTTTCAAAAGCTGCACTCCCTTAATTTTTTCCATCAAAAACATTCCACCAGGGGCACCTGGGTGGCTCAGCGGGTTAAGCCGCTGCCTTCGGCTCAGGTCATGATCCCAGGGTTCAGGGATCAAGCCCCGCATAGGGCTCCCTGCTCAGTGGGAAGGAAGCCTGCTTCTCCCTCTCCCACTCTCCCAGCTTGTGTTCCCCTTCTCGCTGTGTCTCTGTCAAATAAATAAAACTTAAAAAAAAAAAAAGAAAGAAAGAAAAAATCATAAGCTTAACCCACATTTGGGAAAGCGTGAAAAATCAGGTAACTTTAGAGAATATTCCACAGGTATTCACAATATATTTGCAAGATCGATGTCTAATTAAGCGATCTAATTCGGCCACAGGTGAAAGTACTAGGACTCTTGAAAATATTAGCAATATGTAAATGTAGAAAGTGTTATTGATTTTTTAGAAAAGATTTTATTTATTCATTAGAGAGAGAGAGAGAGAGCACACACACAAGCAGGGGGTAAAGGCAGAGAGAGAGGCAGAAGCTGACTTCCCGCTGAGCTGGGAGCTCCATGTGGGGCTCAATCCCAGGACCGGGAGATCAGGATCCGAGCCAAAGGCAGATGCTCAACCATCTGCAGCACCCAGACACCCCGTGTTACCGATTTTAAAATAAAAATTCACACTTGACATGGAAAAGCCATTATTTTGCTTTTATATGAGATACGCTACTTTTTCCACAGATCTTTGGAAATCCCTACCAATTCAGTTAAAAAAGAAAACACATGTACCACAAGAAATCAGTGATGACAGATTTATCTAAATTCCAAGTTCTTCTTGTTGAATGAATGGCTGGACCTATGTCTAACCTCTTCCCACAGGCCCTCAGTTACGGATGAAGACTTTTGGAACAAAAACTTTGCTTTCCAAGGCCATCTCACAGACATCTGTGACATAAGCTGATCCAAGATCTGCGCTTTTTCCTTAGATATTTCCTCCACATTAGAGAACCATTCCTGAGTCCTTACATCTGGGGAAAGGGAAAGAGATCCAATGAATGAAAACTATCTAGCACACACATATCAAGAATATACCCCAACAGCTCGACCCGCACTCCTCCCAAATCTAATCACAGGAACAGACCACTTAGAATCAAATCTAAACTATACACAGTCTACAAAACCCTATGATCTGGCCCCTGGATGCCTCTCCTTCTTCCATACACTACTGTAGCAAACTGGATTTTCCTCCAATATTCCAGTATTCTAAGTCTGTTCCTGTCCTGAAACCTCTGTACTTACTTTCTATTCCCTCTGCCTGGAATGCTCTGTCCCCTTACCTTTGCATGGCTAATCTCGGGTCAAATATCACCTCTTTAGAGAAACCTTTTTTTTTTTTTTTTTTTTTTTTTGAGAGGGGGAAGAAAGGAGGGGAGTGAGAGACCGAGAGAAGGTGGAGAGAGAGAGAGAAGGTGGGAAGGACAGAGAATCCTAAGCAAACTCTACACCCAGCACAGAGCATGACACGGGACTCATTCTTACAACCCTGAGAACATGACCTGAGCCAAAATCAAGCTGGACCCTTAACCAGCTGAGCCACTCAGGTGCCCCCAGAGAAATTACCCAATTCATTTATTTGTATTACAGTTTCTTTCGCCCATTAGCATATAAGTTTCCCAAGGGAAAAGACCTTATCCTTTTTTATTTCTTCAAGGGCCTTAGATATTTCTTCCACATTAGAGAACCATTCCTGAGTCCTTACATCTGGGGAAAGGGAAAGAGATCCAATGAATGAAAACTATCTAGCACACACATATCAAGACTCCCAGAGTGGGATGATCTGTAGTTACTAGATGAATGAAGAAACAAACTAATTCCAAAGCTAGAGTACTGCTCTCAAACACATCCGAACCTGTAGAGGAAACCTTCCTTCCCAGCCTCCAAGTAGCAGAAATCAAAGTAACCAAATGGAAAGAGAAAACCCCCTTGCACTGGTAGAAAGAAGTCGAAGTGTCTTGAAGGGAGATAAGGTGAATCAAGCATCCCAGGAACTGTGCGGATAGTGGAGACACACACAGAGGTTAAAAAAAAAATCCAACTATGGGGAGGGGGCTTAGGGGAAGAGAAAAGTACACAGGTGGGATCCAAGAGTAAAAAGTGCCCCTTCTCTGCCTCCAAGGACTAACAACAGTTGTGCATCTAGCACGTGGTAAGCACTCATCACCAGAATTTAGCCTTGAACAGGACAGGCAAGGTCCTTGCTCTTGAAGTTCACAACCCAGCAGCTGAGAAAGACAATGAACAACGCTAAGTAATTCTACTTAAAGATAAATGCCATTACGTCTAAAGTTGAAAGAAGTCCTCAGAGAACTTGGCCAAAGAAGGTATAAGGGGGCACGAGACTTAAAGGACAGGGACCCAGCCTTGCAAAGCTCTGATATTAACGATTTCCGAGCAAACGAAAGGCACGCCCAAACGCTCTACGGTGGGCACGAGCTTGGAACACTTAAGAAAACAGAAAGTCAGCAGTGGCTTTGGGTGGTCATTCGGGCCGCTTCGGGTGGGGCTCTGCAAAGCACGGTAGTAAGTCCGCGGATCCTCACGGCCACTTTGCGAAGCAGATGGTTTTCAACCCCACTTTGCGGATAAGGAAATGGGGAGACTCCGAGGGATGAAGCGACTAGCCCTACCCCGCACTCCCAGGGAGGCCAACTCTGGAACCAACCCAGGCCTTGTTAATTCCAAAGCTCATGCCCCCGAACTACCACACTCTTGCGTCTCCCCCGGAGAGCGGAACCCTACATCCCTGGGCAGGTGCATGGACTAGAATGCGACCCTCAAACAACCCAGCAAAGTGAGATCACGACGCCCACTTACAGTCAGGGAGACTGAGGCACAGGGAGATTAAAGGCCTCCCCTTCTGATCAGAACGTGAGTCCCGGGGACCGGGGAAGAGACCGTCTGGACGGCGGCTGGCTCCCGCCCCGCAGCCCGGCCGGACAGGCCTCGCCGCGGAACCCTGCTCACGTTGCGGGTGGCCGGGAGCGACGAGGACGGACGCGCGGGCGCGACCAATGAGAGGCGGCCTTCCCGAGCGGCCCGGCGGCGGTGCGGCCAATCCGCGCGGCGCTGGCGGGGGGAAGGGGCGGGTGCTCGGGCGGCTCGCGTTAGGCCGCGCCTCGGGGGCCCTCGCCCCTCACAGGCCCCGGGGCCGCCCCGCTTGGGCCCGAGCCCTGCGACGTCGCGAGGTTAAGCGAGGCCCGTCCGCGCAGGCAAAGACCTCGCCCGAGGGCACCGCCCGAAGCACGGCCCGCATTCCGCTCTCGCCCAGAGGCGCGGTCTTTGCTTCTCAGCGCTCGGAAGTGTCAGGAGCGCGGCATCCCTCCCTCAGCGGGGTCCCGAGAGGCCACCCTGCTAGGCCGTGCATGCCCCGAGTCTCACCTCTTGGGGATACGGGAACGGAGAAGGGAATCTCAGCCGCGGACTGTAGCCGGCACTACCCACCCCTGCTGCCGCTCCGCCTCACATTCAAACCCCGGCAAAATGGCGCGGCGGCGAGGCTGCGGCCCGGGCGCATGCGTAAGCGGGGCAGAGGCGGGGGGCGGGGCCGGGGGCGCTCAGGCCCCACCCAGGCTCGAATGGCCAATCGCGACCGGCTCTGTGTTTGCGCTGACGTCACAAGCGACAATGCCCTTTGGCTCAGACGGCGGGGTTGGGGCATCACAATCCCCATTTTCTGAGAACCGACGCTGGTTCAGCGAGTGGCCGCCGGAGTGCGACCTAGTCTGATGTAGGGCTGCAGGGAGGGACGTAGTAGGTCTTCTTGAACTGCTGAACGAACTCCTCAAAGTCACGTCCATAACCTCTCAGACCGAGGAGAACTTTCTGCCCCTCGCAGAGCGCCGCCTTTAGAGGAAGAGGCAGATCTTGATAATTTCAGATCTTGATACGCTACGAGAAAATTTAAAACGTTGATATGACAGGCAGTGACTTGGAAGGTCATTGGTTGGTCAGAGAAGACCTCTGAACAAGTGACACTTGACCTGAATTTCAACAAGGAGATAGCTGTGTCAAGATCCTCCTGGAGAGCATTCCAGGAGGAGGGGTTGTCAACAGCCTGGGCTCGCTCTCAGGCAGGAGTGAGCTGGCCTGGGCTTAATGAAGTGCCGAGAGGCCGGAGATGAAGTTAGAGAGGCCAGCAGGGGCCAGAAGATGTAGGCCTCTTAAGCCCTGTTTAGATTAGGTCTCACTCTCAAGGCATCCAAACCTACGCTTTAAAAGGCCCACCAGTTGCTGTGTGGGATGGAGTGTATGGGGGTGGGGGCGAAGAGCCTGAAGCAGGGAGCCTGGAGAGAGAGGTGGAGCCATGGTGTCCCCGGATTCCAGTGAGTAGCTGTGCATAGGGAGACAAGTGGACAGCTTCAGGATATACTCTAGAGGTAGAGCCTGTAGGATCTTATGATCCATAAAGGGTGACAATGACAGGAAGCAATGAGGACTTACGGAAATCTCAGCCCTCACTTTCAGCCACAAGCAGGCCCAGGCCTAGCTGTTCCGGAGCCCATCCCTTGCAACTGCTAGCTTGCTACCCGGGGAATGAAAGGCGTGTATCTGGTTATCAGTCGAGGGAACGAATATGCTAAGAACACAGAATTATACAGGCACTGAGAACTGCAGCACTCTCAGCACATCATGATTCTGTCCCAACCTCTGCAGTAAGAGATGACCAAACCTGAACATGGCTTCTAGCAGTATAAGGCCCTGATCCTAGGATGACCTCAGTGGCCCCCACCCCCAACGCAACACGCGTTTATACACACACACACACACACACACACACACACAACTACTTGAGAAAGCTCAATGTCTCCAGGAGAATTTACTGTTTGTTCTAGTCTACACCAGAGTATGCGCCCCAAACTTCCTTTCTTAGAGCATTTACTAAAAAGGATTAGAATTGTGAATCCTCCTTCTGTCCCTTTGAGATGTAGATATATCTCCTTCAATTCAGGCTTATCTTTCTCAATGACCTGAAAGCCATTCCTTTGAAATACAGTCATCAGAAAGGTAAAGCCTGTTTCTCTGTGTTGGGGGCAGATGGGAGCCTAACCTTGATAATTGCTAGCTAGCAGACAGAGCAGGCTGGGTGACATTTACACCTACTGACCCACCAATGCTTCACATTTTCACCTTGGCCCTCACTCTCTCCCCAATTCCCTCCTCCTCCTTTAAATGCCCAATCAGGGATGCCTGGGTGGCTCAGTCTTTGAAGAGGCACCCTTCGGCTCAGGTCATGATCCCAGGGTCCTGGAAACAAGTCCTGCATCTGGCTCCCTGCTCAGTGAAGTCTGCTTGAGATTTTCTCTCCCTTTGCCGCTCACATGTTCTCTCTCTCCAAATAAATAAAATCTTAATAAAATAAGGGGCACCTGGGTGGCGCAGTGGGTTAAAGCCTCTGCCTTCAGCTCAGGTCATGATCTCAGGGTCCTGGAATCAAGCCCCGCATCAGGCTCTCTGCTCAGCAGGGAGCCTGCTCCCCAGCCCCCATCTCTCTGCCTGCTTGTGATCTCTGTCTGTCAAATAAATAAAATCTTTAAAAAATAAAAAATAAAATAAAATACCCAATCCCTTCTGCACGGTCAGAATCAACTCTCTCGCACTGTGAGTATCTGAATGAAATCTGTTTTTACTTCTTCTTATTTTTTTTTAAGATTTTATTTATTTGACAGAGAGAGATCACAAGTAGGCAGAGAGGCAGGCAGACAGCCCGATGTGGGATTCGATCCCAGGACCCTGAGATCATGACCTGAGCCAAAGGCAGGGGCTTAACCCACTGAGCCACCCAGGTGCCCCTGTTTTTACTTCTTTAATGATGTCCAACTTTATCTTTGACTGCACCCTGGCTGTGAACATGTAAGAGCAATTCCCGAGATTAAAATGCAAAAATTGGGGCGCCTGGGTGGCTCAGTGGGTTAAGCCGCTGCCTTCGGCTCAGGTCATGATCTCAGGGTCCTGGGATCGAGTCCCGCATCGGGCTCTCTGCTCGGCAGGGAGCCTGCTTCCTCCTCTCTCTCTCTGCCTGCCTCTCTGCCTATTTGTAATCTCTGTCTGTCAAATAAAATAAATAAAATCTTTAAAAAAAAATGCAAAAATTGCTCTGTTTGAAAGGCTCATGGATGTAACATTTATTTATTTATTTATTTATTTATGACAGAAAGAGCGAGCGAGCGAGCACAAGCAAGGAAGGGGATCAGTGGGAGAGCAAACTCCCCACTGAGCAGGGAGCCCAATGCAAGGCCCAATCCCAGGACCCCAGGGTCATGACCCGAGCCAAAGGCAGACACTTAACGGCTGAGCCACCCAGGCACCCCTGGGTGTAACTTTTTGTAAAATTATTCAACATCTCTCCCTTCAGGCCACAGACCCTGCAAGTTCTGGCCCCTGCCAACCTTTCCAACCTCATCGCCTTCCTCCCGCCCACTCTCCACCCTCACTCAACCTAGCCGCCTGGCCTTCCTTTCTGTTCTTCCAAGCTCCAAGCTTATTCCCACCTCAGAGAGTTTGTACTGGCCCTTCACTCTGCCTGGAATACTCTTCTAGACCCCTGAGTAACTGGCTCCCTTTGTACATCCAGATTCCTGCTCAAATGCCATCTCCGCAGAGAGGCCTTCCTTGTCTGAAGATTGCTCACTCACCACACCCAATCACTCGACATGTAGGGGTTCCAGATTTTTTTTAAAGATTTTATTTATTTATTTGACAGAGAGAGAGAGAGAGTGGGAGATCATGAGCAGGGGGAAAGGGGGAGAGGGAGAAGCAGTCTCCCCGCAGAGCAGGGAGCCCGGTGCAGGACTTGAACCCAGGACCTTGGGATCATGACTTGAGCCGAAGGCAGACGCTTAACCAACTGAGCCACCCAGGCACCCAGGCTTGCCAGATTTAGCAAGTAAAATACAGGACACCCAGTTCAATGTGAATCTCAGAAAAGCAATGAATGATTTTTTAGTATAAATGTTGCATGGGACATACTACTAGAAGGCCATATATCATTTATCTGAAATTCACATTGATTCAGGTGTCCTGTATTTTATCTGGCAACCTTAGCCTCAATCTATCATTGTTTCTTCATAGCATTTATCACTTTGCAACTGTCTTTGTTAATTGCTCCCCCCTCCCTGCCATCAGCTTAACTCTATCAGACTATTAGACTATTAGGACTCTATTAGAACAAGGACCTTATTTATCTCATTTACAGCTGTGCCCCCAGCACCTAGCACACAGCACTTGCTCCATAAGTATTTACTGAATGTTGAATGAAATGCCCTATATGAATAAAGTCTATTGAGAAAGGTATGTTATTAGGACACTGGGGGAAAAGATAAATTTTTACCATTGCAACAACAAGTAATTGATCAGACTAATCTGCTTTCCTAGACAAAGACTTTCCTCCAGTCCTGGTGAGAACAACCGTAATGATTTAAGAATTTCCCATCTTTGAACGCTAATTGCGAAGGAAGCTGGCTCGCATCAGGTGTAGGTCTACCGTCTCTGCCAGGAAGCCCTGGAGTGTGCCAAGATTAACATGTCTGTGGACATGTCTAGTGGTGCCCACTCCCCTCGCCCTTTCAACCGGAAGAAGAACCATGCAGGTGAGGGTCACAGAAAGGTTGGTGTGTCCTCCTCTAGTCTCCATGGGTGATACCTGAAGCCTCCCTTGGGAATCTCTACCACCTCACCCTTCCCCACCGCATCATGAGCACACACTCCCAGGTTTGCTACGACTGCCAATGTGCACATGGTGAAAAATTCACTCGGTACAAACATGAGAGGATTTGGTCCTTTGCTAATTAAGACGTGCACTGTAGGTGATCTGTTATGTTCTCTCTGTCCTTTTCCTTCATTTTGCTTCATCAGATGTTCTCTGAGAGGCATGTTGGTCTCTCACCATGATTCTGGCTTTGTCATGGTTAAAGTGTACTCAGTTGTCTTGTTGTACGTTTTGAAGCTATCAGGTAGATTAGGCTCATGCTATTTCTTCCCGATGAAGTCTGCCTACCATCTGACGCTGTGAAATATTCCTCTTTGGGCCTTTCAGACCTCTCCTCTTCCAATTCTATTTGTCTGACATCAATATTGTTAGACCTGCTTTCTTTTGGTTAACAATTTCCTGGCATATCTTTTTATCCCCCCTGCTTTGTTGAGATAGAATTGACATATCCTGACACATCTTTTACCAGACCTTTACTGTCCCTCTTTGATCTGTTGTAGCACTCTAGTTAAGAGCATGGGGGCACCTGGGTGTGTCTGCCTTCAGCTCAGGTCATGATCCTGGGGTCCTGGGACAGAGGTCTGCATTGGGCTCCCTGCTCATCGGGAAGCCTGGTTCTCCCTCTCCCTCTGCCTGCTGTTCCTTGTGCTTGTGCTCTTTTTCTGTCAAATAAAAACAATCTTAAAAAAAAAGCATGGACTTGACTACCTAGGTTAAACCTTCATGACATCTGTACGACACTGGGCAAGTTACTTAGAGTTGAGATCTCTGATATCTGCAGGAGTGTATGCAATAGTAATTTGCTTCTCAAGGGGCCTGGGCAGATGACAGAGCCAGGAAAGATGAGGCCTGTGGAAGAGCATCTGAAAAATGTCCACCGTTTGATGATATTAGCTCTTATCTCCATCCCGAAAACGGGTGGCAATATATTTTTGACATCCTCCTATTGTCCCCAGTCCTGCATTTTCCCAGGTGGTACAGCTGTAGACCTGGCCAGGCCTTTGGACCTTGGCTTGGCCCCTATGCTTTAGAGGGTGTGGCTCTGGTCCCGCTCCAGCTGCCCACAGGTGAGGGGTCCATGCAACGAGTGGGTGGGCGTGCTCACCCAGAACCCTTATCACCTCCTTTCAGACCTTGTTCTGGTTTGCACAGGACCCTGGAATTCCCCACCGACAAGCCCCAAACCCTCTTGCAGGGTCTGTGGAAACCTCTTGGCTGGGTCACTCCTGAGAGCAGATACACGGCTGCTGTGAGCACCCCTCCACTGGCTGTATGCCTTGGGGACAGATGTGTTTGCAGGGGGTTCAGACAGAGCTGCACATCACACACACACACATTCAGAGCCTTGTGGTACAGGTGAGGCTCGGGGTGGGAAGAGAAAGGGGGCAGGACAAGGGCTGATTTCTTCCCATACTGCTGGGTTCTGGCCTGGAACTCTGAGGAGCTTGAGAATTCAGTGTTTGATTTCCAGGTGTTGCAAAGGTTTTGTCAAGGAAGGAGGATGGAATGTGTTTTCAAATACTTACTATTTTGACATATAACTTTGATTTATGTATTTAATTTTAATGATTTGGTTTTTTAAAAAGATTTTATTAATCTATTTGAGAGAGAGAGCAGGGAGAGGGACAGAGGAAGAGGGAAAAGTGGACTCCCTGCTGAGCAGGGAGGCTGATGTGGGATTCGATCCTGGGATGTTGGATCCTAACTTCAGCCAAAGGCAGACCCTTAACCGACTGAGCCACCCATATAATTATATATTATAATATATAATATATTATATAATACATAAATATATTATGTATAAATATTTATGAATAAATATTTATTTATTTTAGAGAGAGGTATCAGGAAAAGGAGGGGCAAAGGGAGAGGGAGAGAGAATCCCAAGCTGATTCCACGGCTGAGCGTGGAGCCTGAGGTGGGGGCTCAATTTCATGACCTGGAGATCACAACCTGAGCTGAAATCAAGAGTCGGACACTTGGGCAGCTGGGTGGCTCAGTTGGTGGAGCATGCGACTTGATCTCGGGGTCCTAAGTCTGAGCCCATATTGGGTGTAGAGATTAAGAAAGTGAATAAATAAATAAATAAATAAATACACTTAAAAAATGGGAGGTCTAATGCTATCTATTTCATACAGTTGCTGTGTGGACATACAGGACTTCCTGTATGCAAAGCACTCACTACGGTGTCTGCAGTGCAGTAAACGATTAGTAATGTTAGTTCTTTAAAAAAGTGACGTTGATAGCCTGCTTATTGCTGATGTCCCCCAAAGGGGCAGAAAGTTAGCACAAATCCTTCTGTACACAGTTATTTATTCCAGCTTTCATGAGCTGTCCCACTGGCCTCTCATATAGAATGGTGCTTGGTTTTTGCTTGCTTCTCAGAAACCCATAGCACTCTGGACAAGAAAATCAATATGCTATCATTTAAGCTCAAATTCACTCAAGCTAAGAAGTTTACCAGAACACATGGTGCTTCTTGAACACAAATCAAGATACATTCTTCAAGCAAATCTAAATTAGGTTGGTGAAGGAGCTATAGAAGCTTTATGCAACGATGGGGAGTCTCTGGGAAAGATGAAAACTGCCTTATATAAAAATTATCTGCAAAGGCTCAATCTTCAGTTGAGCACTAGATAAAGCTGGCTTGTGTCTGGAAACAGACATGTTTAAAAATATTAAAGTCATTTCTGCCAGAATCCTCGCGGAGTCCTCAACCCTTCTTCTGCTGTGGTATGTCGTGGCATTTACTAAGCTGCCACTCCCAAGATGTGACACAGATAACTAACTCAAGGAAGATTTGGCAGGTTTCTTGAACTGGACAACAGGCATGTTACACGGCTTTGCAAAAATTCCGGGGTTACTACTCTGGTCCTTTGAAAAAGGAAATGTACTTTTGTCTAAAATGTG
Organism: Mustela lutreola; assembly: GCF_030435805.1. Lineage (NCBI taxonomy): Eukaryota > Metazoa > Chordata > Mammalia > Carnivora > Mustelidae > Mustela > Mustela lutreola. The sequence goes on from NC_081298.1 coordinate 11,860,541, forward strand.
TTCCAGTCTGTGGGTAGGAAGGGTACTGCTGCACCATCATTATGAAATTACTTTGCAAAATGCTTACATAATAGCATTTTAAGTAAATTATGTGGAGTTGGTCCTTCCTCAACCAGTGACCTCAGCATGCCCTCCTTTCTAAAATGGGTAAGCAAAAGTGACTTTTTTTTTTTTTTTTTTTTTTTTTTAAAACAGGAAGGCCAAAGAAAACTGACAGTATCTGCCACAGACTCACTCCTGGGTCCTGTAACACCAAAGAAGCCTTTTTAGATTCAGAGTCAGATTAGTTCAGGGGTTTTCAACCTCAGCACCAGTCAGAACTTGAGGCTGGGTAAATCCTCCTGGTGGAGGCTGTTTACCAGCATCCTGCCCACCCGCCTACCGCCTGCTGCGACAACCCAAAATGTTTCCAGACATTGCCAAGTGTCCCAAGTGCCCCCTGGGGACAGAAATGAAAATTCCTCGTGGCAGCAGGTTGAAAATGACTGCTCTAGATAAAACCCAGGCACTACCTGCTACGGTGAGATAAAGACTCTTTAGAAACCTTTTCTTTTTGTTCTTTACCGGAAGGACCTGACATGCAGGAACACAGAGAGTCATCGTTCTACTCTAATAAATTAATAAGGAAGAAAAGTTATTAGTTCATTTCAGCAGGGGGAGTATTATAAGTACAATGGTGATTTACAGTTTTAGGGTATTTCAGAAAGAATGGATTCTGAATTCAGAGGCAGTAAAGCCAAGTGGCACCCTTTGTGAACCTTAGAATTGCCCTCCACTCAGTGTCCAAGGTGGCTACCCTGTCAGTCTTCCTTTGCAAACCTGCCCTCAATGCCAGCAAGAGGAGATTTTTGTCTTCTTTTGGGAACTCACCCACTGGTCAAACTAACTAATGAGTTAAAGTGAATTCAAGAGACTAATAAAAATCTTCTCATGACTGGGGAAGAAATGAACCTTACTTAAAGTAATTAAATCCCACAATTAATATTTTCCCATTAGAAATTATTTTCATTAACTATTGAGGCCAAATTTTACTACCAATGGAGAATTACAAGCTTATAGCTGCCACAAGAACAAATGTACCCAAAACTACAGGTTGAGATATATATATATATATATATATATACATATATATATATAAATTATTATATTAAAAACAGCTTTCCTTTTAAAACTTTATTGATTTACCACCTGATTAAAGCATGGGATTTTAACAGTATTATACATAATATTTTTACATAGAAAACTTTACATAGCATTTCATATTATATAATTCGGCTTATTCTTTCAAAAATGTATACATCCATTGGGCAAGGAATGCTTTTCATTAAATTACCAATATTAAATGCACTTAATCATCGTGTATAGATTAAACAAAAGTAGCTATTAACTAACTTTTAGGCATTTTAAGGAGGTAAAACATACATTTTGCACATAAAGAAATATTTGATGCAAATATGAAGATAAAATTTTTAAAAAATTAGAACACTGAGAAAAACTACACCTTTGATGAGTGTCTTTTTTTTTTTTTGAGAGCAAGGATTTCCAGATAGACTCATTCTTTTAAATATTCAGCTTTGGTTTCTTTGTTTCTCTAACTGCAAAGCTGCTGATAGCAAAACTCCAAGATTTCACATGAGTTCAAGCTACGTCTACTTTAACACAAATGTTAAAAGAGAACTCAGAGAATGCAGTAGTAAGGATCTTGCTTCTGTCTCAGCCCATATCCATTTGCATCATAACAACAAACATCTGAATGGGATAGTCCTACTTGCCTCTGTTAGCAGGTTCCTTCAGTAACTATAAAGACTATGTAATGGAGAGCCGTAATCGCAAAAGAACAACAAAAAGGTCTAGGGTTTTTTTTTGTGTTTTTTTTTTTTTTTTTTTTTTTTTTTGGCATTTTGTACAAAAGTCACCTGTCAGAGGAAAATGGTTTGTTTCCAGATATTATGATACAATTTCCATAATGTAGTTCTTTGGTTGTACGTGAGGAGTAACAGGAAAAAGGTGTATTTGACTCTAAAGATGCATATTAGCAATCACATTTCCCATCCACGTTTGTTGTTAAGATGCCAGAGCTGGTGATTTCCCTAAAAGACAGCGCAGAAAAACAAAATTGCTCAAAGTAGCAGTGTTGTAACAAAAACTTCTCTAGAGACCCAGCACATATAATCAACACTTAAAGCATCCTGACAAAGAAATAAGGCCTTGGAAATGCTTCATCTTCTCTAACTTTGCTAGTGAATGGTGTCCTGGCCCCGGGCTGCCGTCACACACACTCTCCTCACTAGTGTGTCAGTGGCACAAGCCACATGTACCAGGAGATAGAACAGATTTATTCACAAAGTAGAATTTAGGCTGAATGGCTTATTAGTAGAGATAAGGAATTCCTCTGTACTTCACGGGCCACTGGCAAGAAAAATTACCCCAAATGGTTTGACATCCCGGTTTTTAAAAGGCTCCATGCTGGTATGATTCAAATGCCTCATTCAGAAAATCCAATGTTTTAAAAGACAGAGTTAAAAAAAAAATTCAAAGCTGAATGTTTGGGCATGGAACAAAATGAGCTCCCACACTTCCCGCTCTGCAAGAGGCGGCAAGAATGAAGAGAAGGCAGGAAGACCCGGCGGCGGGGTCACCGCTGAAGACAACGGTGCGTGAGAACCTCAGAAGGAAAGCAAAAGTCTCCAGGTGGGGACACAGTGGCACGTTCCTGTGCATGCCATCAGGACAGATGTGGATGGAGAGCACGGACGTATAGAGGCTGTGACCGACCACAGTACCAGGGAGGGAGTCTCCGCTGCAGCATAAGGATGTAACGCATTCCAGGACAAGGTAAGTCAAAGGTGCTGACGTTTTCCATTCACAGTAAAATTCTCCCACAGTCCTTTCCTCCCAAATTATATAGCTCCTCTTCTCCAATGTATGTAAGTAACATAAAAACCTAAACCTGCTCTTTTTTTTCTTTGGTAGAGAAATTAAAATACTTTGGGGGAAAGAAAAAAAAAAGAGTACTGCCAGCCCAAACCAAACATTCCTCAAAGCTGTAAAACACAAACAAATTTAAGAACTCAGTTTCTTAGGAAACAAAAGCACCAGAAATCCTTCTCTATGAAGAAAAAAAATATCTGATTTTAGATAGGTTCCCAACTTGCTAACTTCGAAGGCACCAGAATTGACATCAATACAACCTAGTTTCCAGGACTGAAGGGCACAGGCGGAGTCTGGGTGTGTTATGACTCCGTGTAACACTGCTTCCACGGGGAGCGGGAGCGCGGCTCTCGGGAGCCCTGGGTGAGGGGGCAGGGTCAAGTTCATGTGCTCTTCCTCAACCACCCAGAGTAAATAAATCCAGCTTCCGACCAGACTGCCTGCAGGCGTCAGGCCCCACTCATGGAATCTTTTACAGAAGCTGCTGCATCAGGATTCCGTCCTAACTCCAATTAAGACTACTGCACCTTTGTTAACACAATAAGGGCCCCCAGAAGCCAACCCTTTCAAAGAATGCAGTTCAGAGGCTCGAGTTCTGGCACCTGGGCGCAGGCCATCTCCCGCCACGGTCACGGTTCAGCCGAGGTGGCCCCACCACAGCACAGGCTGACTCTGGGTCAAGGACTCATGCCATGTGGCTGGGGAGTTTCGCAGGTGGCCCTTCTCCCACACAGCCGCCATCCCTCTCTGGAGGCCCCTGAATGGGGACTGTGCAAAAGCAGGGACGCTAAACTCACTATTCTGAGGTAAAAATAAAAGGTTTACTCAAATATAAATTAACTCTGTTAAATTACTTCATTTTTGTTACCACTTCATATATTAGATCAGAGGGTGTGAGATGGACAATCTATTTCGGATATTTTCATACCCATCCACAAATACTTACTTCCAAGGAAGGCTACTTGTCTTCATTACATTTTTTACTTTTTCCTACAGACTTTTTCTCCCCAGGTTACTAAAACATGGAGGGCCAGGAGGCACTATCTTTTTAAATTTTTTAACCTTGCAAGCTCTTAATTCTAACTTAATTACTAAACTCTGCTTTCAGTGAAATCTTCAATAATAGCTTTTCATAAAGTACTTTAAAAATCACTCAGACGTTAACAAAACAAAAACAACCCTTCTCCCCGACTTTCTCCAAACTAATCTAACTACAGCTGACTCACAACTGACAAAAACATTCAAAATTCTCCAACACACTCAAACGACGACAAAAAATCCAGCATATTTTAGGTGGCGTTTAGCCGTTACAAGAAATTTTATTAACATACTCTCTAATAATCACGAACCTCTACAGCTATGTTCAGTATTTTCAAGGAGAGCAACCTCCTCCGACAGAACACGTACAGCCGATCACGGGACTCTGCTAGGAAATGGTGCATGTGCGGCGACAGGCTTAACAGTCTAGCCAGGAAGATGGGAATGACGGAGATGAAACAGATTCCCCACCTACTGTGTTAACTGGGTATGCAACGCTTTAATGGAACAGCACGTCTCAGCCAGGGACTGATGGGACCCGCGTCGAGGTCAGCCTCCTCCAGGCCATTCTGAGCTCCCAGATGCCGACTCCATTTCTATGATCTGACCCTCCATGAGCTGTGCCAGGCAGAGGTGGCGTGAACGATCCGCAGAGCTGCAGCAGTGGCCTGCAGGGACCAGGGCTACCACACTGGGGACAGTGTCCCTGGTACCTGGGATGGCTCTTCTGGAATCCATATCTTATAGACAACACCTATCCGCAGGAAGAACTTGCGCAGAACTGCTCGGAGCTCAGGAATCAGGTCAAACTGCATAATTTCACACAAGTAGGGGTAGTACATAGAAGCGTGTGCTTTAAACTTGAGGTGGGAGAGAAGGAGAAAGATCAAATTAGACAAGGAGCTCCTTTTTTGGGCACTAGTTTCTCAAAAGTATTCATCTCGCCCTGGAATCTCCTGCAATATTGGTGTTTTTTTCTTGCTATTTAAAAAGTTGGTGGGAAAAATTTGCAAATTAGAATGTCTTTTAGTTATGTCTACTCCAAACACAAATTCTTTGGGGACAGCTTTGCTACCAAAGTCAACGTTCGGTTCAGCAAAGCAGATTCCCTCTTCTGAACCACGGCTTTGCTATCTGGACCCTCTCTTCCAACACAGCCACACTCAAAATCCCTGCAGTTCAACTGCTGTGTGCATGGTTTCAACATCAGCCTTTCTCCACTGGGGATCTTTGAGAGAGAGAGCCCCAGGATGATACAGCATGCTTTGTAATGAATGAACTTTCCTCTGACGAATCTAGAATGCTGCTAGTTATGGAAGAAGTAAGGAAATCATTACTTTAAATACTGAGTAAAAAGGCACCCAAACCTAGGACCTAGTGGGGACATTAGAGTTTCCTGGTGTTTACCTTTTCATCGTTTATTTTGAGGGTTTTTGTTAGAAGTAACAACAGAAGACTTGTCCAGGCCTCCCGATGGCTCTCAGAATTCACGGTGATGAAGTAGGCAAGGGCCTCACTGCACACGCTGGAGAACAGGAGAGGGGGAGACACATCAACCACACTGACCACTCACATTCTACTGGAGGGGAGAACCTTTTTTTTTTTTTTTTTAAATATTATTTATTTATTTATTTGACAGAGATCACAAGTAGGCAGAGAGGTGGGCAGAGAGGGAAGCAGGCTCCCCGCCGAGCAGAGAGCCCAACTCAGGGCTCGATCCCAGGACCCTGGGATCATGACCCGAGCCAAAGGCAGAGGCTTTAACCCTCTGAGACACCCAGGCGCCCCTGGAGGGGAGAACTCTGTTCTTGCAACAAGTGAGTTGCTTCTCTGGCCCTGCCACCTGGAGCAAATCACTAAGCCTCAGTTTCCTCAGCTGTAAAGCAGGGAGAGATGACTGTACCAAACTCAGGGGTTGCTGTGTAGTTGAAATGAAGCCTGCCTGTTGATGTCGGCTTGGCCCAGGGCCTGCTCACAGCTTAGGGCCCAATCAGCGTTTGCACACAATGAATACAGAGCCAGTCATCCACAGTTGACCACACACTGTCTTTCTCTCTCTCCTCCTGTCCCATACAGTTGCTGCTACTTTTTCTTTTAAAGTAATCACCACCACCAATGTGGGGCTGAAACTCACCACCCCAAGATCGAAAGTTGCAGCCTCCTCCAACGGAGCCACACAGGTGTCCCTCTAAGACATTTTCTTTTCTTTCTTTCTTTTTTAAAAGATTTTATTTATTTACTTGACAGAGACATAGTAAGAGAGGGAACACAAGCCGGGGGAGTGGGAGAGGGAGAAGCAGACTCCTCACTTGAGCAGTGAGCCCGATGCAGGGACTGATCCCAGGACCCTGGGATCACAACCCAAGCCAAAGGCAGATGCTTAACTGACTGAGCCACCCAGGTGCCCTCTAAGACATTTTAAGTAGATTCCATAACAGTGGGGTTACTGCGTCAAAGAGAGAAACTGAACATTTTAAGGCTCCTGATTTTAATGCCACCTGCTTTCTGGAAAAATCCCCTCCCTGTACATTCCCACTAGCATTAGGAGCCAGGAGAGTGTATGTCTTATTACATGGCTGTCAGCATCGCATGTTAATGGTTTTAAATCTTACAAGAGTGTAAAGGGCTTAAACATAGCATCTGGCTCATAGGAAGCTGGGTGGCGAAGATCTATTCTGTCGGGGGCTATCTCCACGCCATCCCACTGTCTCCCCATTGCTGCATTTCTGCGTAATCCAAGTCAGGACAGCCTGATAATCCACAGGATTCCAATACATTTCTCTTGGGAAGAAGGGAGGGTGGGAGGTTAGAGCCGACATCGCCCTAAAGGGACTTCATTCCAGGCCTGCCGATTTTTTTTTTTTAAGATTTTATTTATTTATTTGAGAGTGAGAGAGTGACCATGAGTGGGGCAGTGGGGGAGCAGAAAAGCTGGGCTGCGCAGAGGGAGAGGGGAAAGCAGACTCTCTGCTGAGTGGGGATCCGGATGCGGGCCTTGATCCCAAGACCCTGAGATCACGATCTGAGCCGAAGGCTGACGCTTAACCAAATGAGCCACCCAGGTGCCTGCTGATTCTGAGCTCTAAGCATTTCTTACTGTCTGTGTTTCTGAGCCTTAAGAAACTTACGAAAGAAATGAGGTCCCGCCCTATTCAGGGCATTAAGAAAAGTGAAACACAAGTGCCAGCAAATCGAAGGAAGCAGCAAAAACGAAAGTAGATTATGAGGGGGCTACCACATAGGTATTTTTCTCTTATTCTTTTCTTTTCTTTTTTTTTTTTTTTTAAAGATTTTATTTATTTATTTGACAGAGAGAAATCACAAGTAGGCAGAGAGGCAGACAGAGAGAGAGAGAGGAGGAAGCAGGCTCCCCGCTGAGCAGAGAGCCCGATGTGGGACTCGATCCCAGGACCCTGAGATCATGACCCGAGCCGAAGGCAGCGGCCCAACCACCGAGCCACCCAGGCGCCCTCTCTTATTCTTTTCAATTCAGAGAATCCTTGTGATGCATTTTGTGTCTTATGGATAAGACATTTAATCAGAAACCAGTCTTCTTACGTTAAAAGTCGCTGCTGTATTTCCTCCCAGGAATCCCTGCGGTTCTCGTCAACATACATCCGAAACAGGATCCTCAGACAACAGGCCAGGCTGCTGGTTTCTTGCTTCAGAAGATTAGGTTTAGATTTGCCCTTAAAACCTAGAGATTAGACAGTCATATAAACAGTGCACACTTCTGGAATAATGCTCAGAAATCACGCATTACCTAGTTACTTTAGGGAACACCGAAAGAAATATTCCACATTCTTTTTCAACTGAAGTGTAAGTGACATGTTACTCTTAATCACATCGCCTTAAACAAAGCAATACGAATCAGCCTCAGAGATGTGTGAACCACTCTCACAAGAAAAGCCTTATCGCAGGCAAAGGCATAAATCATCTAGACATGTTAAAGCCATAAAGAAAAATGACATTATAAAATTGTGGATTAAAATAGGCATTTGGGAAGAAAACGAATGGTTATCCAGTAATGGTAACAAAAGTTATATAAAGTATCACTTTTGTGTAAAGTTCAGGACATGAGACTCCCACTGTCACCTTACATGTATCACTTAACCTCCAGGGTTTATGTATGATTTTTTGGAGGCAGCCAAGAGAGAGAACCTCTAAAAGCCTCAGCTAATGCAGGACTGCAGTCCGTTTCTCCAAGACCACCAGAGTTTTTATATCATATTTAACTACAGAATTTTATTATTTTTAAAGGATTTCATTTATTTATTTATTTATTTATTTATTTATTTATTTAGAGAGCAAGAGAGAGAGCACACAGTCGTGGAGGAGGAGCAGGCTCCCCGCCAAGCAGGAGCCTGACGTGGGGCTCAATCCCAGGACCCCGGGATCATGACCTGAGCCGAAGGCAGATGCCAACCAACTTAGCCACCCAGGCACCCCAAATACATAATTTCAACCTAATGTAAAAAGTCTTGGTTTGCTAGATCCATTCAGTCTCTATCTATCAATTCATTTTTGCAGCAAATACTTCCTGAAAGTCTCCCACGTGCCAGGCGGTAGTACTCCTGGTCCTGGGATGGAACGTATCCAGCATGTCCTCCTTTTCCCCTCAAGCATGAAATATCTGGCAAGTTATTCCAGCGAAGTGTACAGTATCAGGAGTTTCCCAAAGGCTTTAACATTTCAGGATGGTGACCAGTGCGGCCACCTGTCCTAGCTGCTGTGTGGCCTTACCTGCTCTCCACAGGACAGTGCGTTGCTCGTAATTGGAGTTGAAGGCCTTTGAGAATGAGTGGGACTCCTGCAGGCAGTCCAGCAGCTTGAAGAGGTGCTGGGAAGACATGCACTTGTACATGCCCTGATCCTCTGTTTCTATGTGGATCTCTGCATCCAGTGTGTCTTGCTAGAAGGGGAGGGCAGGAGAGCTAAGTGAGGACGGGCTGGCTCTGGACAGGGAGGCAGCCCTCACTCGCCGGAAGTTGTTCTCTAAGAATCACACACCTCATTCCTCACCACCCTGAACATTTCTCTGTTAGGTTCTGCTCACTGGCCGGGGGAAGAATTACGCCCAGCTCCTGCCTGACGTCAGGCTTTGCAGGCCCAAGTTTCTGTTCTGTCAGTACTGCCTCTGCTGTGTGAACCTGAGTATGTGCTTCTCCAGTTACTTCACCACAGGACTGCACTGTCCTCTCTTTATATTTTAGAACGAAATCAGAAAACAAGAAAGTCAAACTGAATTGTATATGCTAGAAGGTGTGAGTCTCACAACACAATATGAAAGACGGAAATGGCTAAGCAAAGCCTGAGTGGGATCTTCAGCTTCACCAGATGATTAATGAATGTAGCAAGCTCGAAAACTGTGTTTTTCAAAAGTGAAGGGGGAAAAATATAAAAATAGGTATAAGATGCTAGAAATTTTTATTGAATATGTTGCCCAAAATGGGAGACATACTTAGGGATTTTATATTTGTTGAGCCTTCTAGGAATGGATCTATCCTTCGTAATAAGCCAGAGATTAAAAAAATAGTAGTCTGTAGTATTCCCCAAATTGATATATAAATTCAGTGCAATCCTTATTGAAATCCCAGATTACTACTTTGCAGAAATTGACAACCTGGGTCCTAAAATTCATATGGAAACACACGTGACACAGAATAGTCAAAACGATGTTGATAAAAGCAGCACAAAGTTAAAAGACTCATACTTCCAATTTAAGACACTGTGGTACTGGCATAAAGATGGCCATATAGGTCAGTGGAACAGAACTGAAAGCCCAGAGATAAATCCTTTTATTTAGGGTCAAGTGATTTCCCACATGGGTACCAGAACAATTCACTGGGGGAAAAACAGTCTCTACGATAAACGGTGTTGGGACAACTTGATAGTCATAGGCAAAAGAATAAAGGTCAATGAACTGAGCGAAACAAACATAAAGCAAACTAAAAAATGGATCATAGACCAACATGTAAAAGCTACAATTATAAAACTCTTCAAGGAAAACAGGACTAATCCTTGTTACCCTGAATTAGGCCATGCTTGCTTAGACAGACACTAAGATTACAAGGACTCAAGAAAAAACGGAAACCCAGACTTCATTAAATTAAAAATTTTTGTGCTTCACAGGCCACCATCAAGTGACTGGAAAGACAATGACAGAATGGAAGAAAATAGTTGTAAATCATGTATCTGATAAGGGACTAGTATCCAGAATCTATAAAAACTTACGATTCAATGTTGGAAAGTTAAAATATTTAGAAATGAGCAAAAGATTTGAACTGCCATCTCTCCAAAGATACACAAATGGCCAGTAAACACAGAAGATACTCAGTGTTACTAGTCACTGGGGAAATGGAAACTGACACCACAGTGAGATACCACTTCCCACCCACAGAGATGACTGTGATAATTAAAAAAAAAACAACAACCAAAAAAACCAACCAAACAACCATTGATAAGGATGGGGAGAACCTAGAGCCTTTATCCATTGTGGCTGGGAAGGTAAAACAGGATAGCTGTTCTAGAAGAGTCTGGCAGTTCCTCAAAAAGACAGGCACAGAGTTAATGTATGACCTAGCAATTCTACTCTTAGGTACGTGCTCAAGAGAATTTTTTTTTTTTTTAAAGATTTTATTTATTTATTTGACAGAGAGAGAGATCACAAGTAGGCAGAGAGGCAGGCGGGGAGGGAGGGAGCAGGCTCCCAGCTGAGCAGAGAGCCCAATGTGGGGCTCGATCCCAGGACTCCAGGATCATCACCGGAGCCGAAGGCAGAGGCTTAACCACTGAGCCACCCAGGTGCCCCCATGCTCAAGAGAATTAAAAATATGTCCACATAAAAACTTATATACAAACGTTCACAGCAGTGTTATTCATCATAGCTGGACAAGGGAACATCCGTCTGTCAATGATGACTGAATGAACAAAATGTGGTACCATACAATGGAATATTATTTTATATATGAACACACATACATACTTACGGAGTAACATGGATGTTAACATGCTATAGGTACAGACTGCAACAGGGATGAACTTGGAAAACATTACGCTCAGTGAAAGAAGCCAGACACAAAAGCTCGCATTTGACATGATTCCAGTAATAGAAAATATATCCAGATTAGGCAAATCCACAGAGACAGAAAGGAAATTAGCGGTTCTCAAGGACTGGGCTGAGGAGGGAAGGGACAGTGACTGCTAATGGTTAGGGCATTCCTTTCAGCAGTGATAAAAATATTCTGGCATTAAACAGGGGTGATGTTTGCACAACTCTGTGAATATACCAAAACTCTGAACATTCATTCACAGATCTGCTAGCCCCTGGAGCACTGACATTTAAAAGCTACGGTGTAATGTTACTGTCCAACTTTGGATACCTAATCCTCTGTCTCCAAGGATAATATATTAGATAAAAAGCTGTGCATACAAAACAAAAAAGTAAACTTTAAATAAAAACTGGTATCTTTATTCATACATTTTTCTCTCTCATTTATGGTTAAACTGTATGCCAGTTATGAGGAAGAGTCCCCCTGATTAATAACACTCTTTTTTCAAAGCACCAAGGTGGGGAGGATGGCATGTGACTAGGGGATGCTAGTAAACTGACTTTCTGGGAAATTTAAAGAAAAAAAGCCCTGATTTTTAGTGTTTGCTGACTGCCGTGGTATAAATATTCCCACTGCAACCAATTTCTCAAGCCACCAATAGGGCATGACTGAAGGCAGGGCTGGGGAGAGGCGAGCACGACGGGCTCCTGTGAGCCACAACGAGCTGGCCCCAGTGTACCACCGCACCGAGCAACCTCCCCCCACACGAGGACACCCCTCAAAGCTGGTCGTCTTACCTGGGCAGCAACCATGTGCTCTGCATCCTCCTTCTTGCTCGTGGCGGGGTAGAACACAATGTTGTCGATGGTCTGTATCAGTTCCAGCTGGACCACACACTTGATGAGGAGGCTGGCAAACAGTTTCTGATCTATATTAGATGATAAAGATTAACCCTAATAATGATTCAGCCAGTGTTGGATAAGTACTCCCCGAGCTCCTACTATGTGTCAGGCAGGCATGGTTCTTGAGGCTGTGGCGGAACAGGGGAGAAGCCGGACAAAACCCCAGCGCAGAGAGACAATAAACAGGATCTCTAAGTCTAAGGTACAGTATGTCAGATGACGACGACAAAGGTAAGAATGGGGAGGAGGGAGAAGTGGTGTCGGGGTGGGGTTGCGAGTTTAGACGAGCTGGTCAGGAAAGGGCTCCCTGCCAATGGGATGCCTGAGCAAAGACCTGAGGGGAGGGGTCAGCTACGCAGGGACCCCATCTTCCAACCAGCTGCCAGACTCCTACAGACAGCTCCGGACGGTGGCCTAAGCACCCCAGGCCCCAGGTTCCTGCAGCAGCCGGACTCTCCAAAGTGGCTGCCAGTCAGACTGAGGGGCAGGGGCGGGGCTCTTTTCCGCTCTTAGTTCCCTACGGCTGTCTGTCTGCTGTGGAGGTGGTATCCTCTTTCTGTATCTGCTTCGGGTTCCCTCAAGAGTCCCCCTTTCCTCTTCCAGTGGTGAGCCATCTTTGACTAGCTAATAATTCTTTACGTAGAGTCTTCTCTGTTCAAATTATTAGTGTGGTTTCTGTCTACACTGGTTAATATTTCCTCCATCTTTGTCTTCCCACTCCCTGGGCTCAGGGGCGGCCCATGTCGGGCACTTCACTGGTGTTGATTGGATATTCTTATAGAATCAGAATGTTGAAAATATTAAAGCGTTCAGTGATGGCAAATGAGGATGGGTCATCTCATCTGTTAAACTGTGTGTGTGTATTTACACTAATTCTCCAGCAGAATCAGTTTTAATTAAAGAAGAACATGGTGGAGTTGCAGCACATGTGCATTTAAACTTATGCCAATTCAGTGATGTCACCTTGGACCAAAAATGAAAAGGGAGGAAACAGTCCAAGTGGTGTGAGACTGTGCCCGCCGCCCCGCTCACTGTACTGACACCCACAGGGTGGGCTCGGTTGGGACAAAGTAAGCATGTTCCCAGGAGGAAGGGCAGGGCTCTCAAGTGCCAGGTCCCTCTCAGAGTACAGACCTCTCACTGCACCAAGAGTGGCTCTATTTCAAGACCTGTATGCGTGCACTGCCCTCCCTCCCCCCACAAACCAAGCTTTTCTCTGGAGCTGCTGAGGCAGGAGACTTGCTCCCCGGCCCCCGCGGCAGATACTGAGGAACAGCGTGCGAGTGTCTGACGTGCCGTCTTTTTAATGGATTTGCGGGTGGTTATGCTGGTTGGGGACCACGCATGGCTGCGTCTAATAGACTGCTGCGGAAGTTAACGGCGGCGTCAACGCCGACGGCCGGCGCGAGGAGAAGAGGGTAGGACTGCTCTGAAGAAAAGCACCAGAGCCACAGCTAGAAAAAGAGCAGACCACGAAACCAGGAGTGTTCCAGTTTCTCAGTCCGCTAGAAGTGTGTCTGAGTCCCAGCCCTACTCATAGGGGCAAGTCGTGTTGTCTATCTCGGTCCCAGATCACACAAACGTAAACAACAGCACCTCCTCAAAGGGCTCGAGGGACGATTACACGAGGTCACACACATGAAACACAGTGCAGTGCCTGGCTCACAGCAACTGTTAAATGCATTTTTTTTTAAACAACAGTAAACATAGTAAACAGTAAAATATAACCACAGTAAAACATAACCTCTTTGCCACAAGAGGCAAAGTGATAGAAGTAATCTGAAACTCATGTCCAGAAAAGGGATCTCTAACACATAAAAAGCTCCCCCAAACCAATAAAAAGATGAACAGCCAATACAAAATGAGGACCAATTTGAACAGATGATGCAAAAACAAAGGTTCTTAAACACATGAAAAACTGCTCAGTTTCCCTTAAAATTAGAAAACCGCAAATAAAAATTACTCCAAAGATAGGAAACATCACCTACGTGTTCCTGAGGGTCATGTAAACAGGTACAACCTTAATGGGCAGGAATCTGTAATTATGTGTCAAAATGACAAGTGCACCTCACCCAGCAGTCCTACAGCTACAGCTAGGAATTCATTATATAGACACACATATTAGGTGATTCAGGGTAGTACTGTTTGTAACAGAAAAAGATGGGGAATAATATAAACGTCCATTAGTAGGAACCCAATTAAGCACCTCATAATACATCTATACCCTGGAATGACATACAATAAATAGCATAAAAGAATGTGAACGTTTTTTAGGTACTGATTTTGAATGGTCTCAAAAATACACTAAATGAAAAAAGAATACCACATAGTACTCTGTAATTTGTATAAAAAGAACAGGAGGCTTCGTGTGTGTGTGTGTGTGTGTGTGTGTGTGTACATATGCATGTGTTTATGGCTATGCTATTTCTTGCATATGGGTACAATTAGAAATGCACATAAACTGGTAACTCTGGCTGGCAGGGACTGGCAGACTAAGACATGGGGTGGAAGAAAGGCTTATCATGTTCACCCTTTTGTACTTTCTGAATATTTGAATTATGTAAACATGGTATCTATTTAAAATAAATAGATGAAAACAACGAGAAAATGTGGCCTTACTTGCATAAGGTCTACCTTTCCAGCTGTCATCGGTCGGGTTAGAGAGTTGGCTCTGGCCTCTCTCAGAGGCATTTTTATCTATGCTGCTTAGAGACTGGCGGTCCAGATCCATATCCTGAAAGTTAACCCAAAGAGAAATACAATGTTCACTTTCTTTATCCACAATTCAGTATCTGGGTAGAGATGTGCCTGTTTTGACACTGTTGGACCAACTTGAATTTAGGTGTCAGGCTTAGCTTGAAGTACAGTTATACTGCCTGCTTAACTAGGCTGCATAGGACAGATTACGGATGTAGTGTATTTTCTCCCTCCCATTAAAATTTCACATTTTCTTATTCCTACTTTGAAGGTGTTTCTCTATGTATCAATGATTTTTTTTTAAAGATTTTATTTATTTATTTGACAGGCAGAGATTACAAGTAGGCAGAGAGGCAGGCAGAGAGAGAGGAGGAAGCAGGCTCCCCGCTGAGCAGAGAGCACGATGTGGGGTTCCATCCCAGGACCCTGGGATCATGACCTGAGCCGAAGGCAGAGGCTTTAACCTACTGAGCCACCCAGGCGCCCCTCTATGTATCAGTGATTTAACAATGAGTGTGACAAGGGGCACCTGGGTGGCTCAGTCAGTTAAGCATCCAACTTTTTTTTTTTTTTTTAAGATTTTATTTATTTATTTGACAGAGAGGGAGTGAGTATAAGCAGGGGGAGCAGGAGAGGGAGAAGCAGACTCTTCACTGAGCAGGGAGTCTGATGCAGGGCTCGACCCCAGGACCCTGGGATCATGACCTGAGCTGAAGGCAGACACCTAACTGACTGAGCCACTCAGATGCCCCCAAAGCATCAGACTCTTGATCTCAGCTCTTGATCTCAGGGTTGTGAGTTCAAACCCTGAGTTGGGCTTCATGCTTGGTGTGGAGCCTACTTAAGAAACAAACAAAATAATGAGTATGGCAAATTAATGAGGACAAGCTCAAAAACAAACTAGTAATAGCTTTTTAAAACATTGACAGATGACAGTTAACAAAAGATGTTTAAATAAGGTGCTTCATTTTTTAAGTTGCTATATCCCAGATGCCTTTTTTTTTTTTTTTTAAAGTAGGTTCACACCCAACGTGGGGCTCTAACTCACAAACCTGAGCTTAAGAATTGCATGCTCCCCTGACTGAGTCAGGCAGGTGTCCCCCAAATGTCTTTTAAAATCTGATGGCCAGGGGCACCTAAGTGGCTCAGTTGGCTGAGTGGCTGCCTTTGGCTCAGGTCATGATTCCAGGGTCCTGGGATCGAGCCCTGTGTCGGGCTTCCTACTCAGTGGAGAGCCTGTTTCTCCTTCTCCCTCTGTCTGCTGCTCTGCCTACTTGTGCTCTCTATCTCTCTGTCAAATAAATAAATAAATAAATAAATCTTTAAAAAAAAAAAAAAAATCTGATGGCCTTACAGTTAGTTATCTGGGAATAGAAGTTAATAATACAAAACCCCTGTACACCAAGGTATTTAAAAGTGAGACTTGAATCAGAACTTCTCTATGTGGCCTCACACAGAAAATAAGAACCACTATCTCACAGGTGTGGGGGAAAGCATTCTTTATTTAAGAGGATAATAAATAAGGATAATTATATCAAGGCATTGCTTCTATCAGCAAAACACCAGGACTGAGAGTTCAACAGGGGAGAATTTGTTAAATAGATTACAATAATGTACAGTCACTGAAAAATATGCTCTCAAAGAATATTTAAGAATATGGAAAGGGCGCCTGGGTGGCTCAGTGGGTTAAGCCTCTGCCTTCAGCTCAAGTCATGATCTCAGGATCCTGGAATCAAGCCCCGCATTGGGCTCTCTGCTCAGCGGGGAGCCTACTCGCCCCTCTCTCTCTCTGCCTGCCTCTCTGCCTATTTGTGATCTCTCGCTGTCAAATAAATCTTAAAAAAAAAAAAAAATCTGGAAAAATGCTCACATGCTGTTAGGTAAATTATGTGCCAAGTATGCCCAAATTTCAAAAATGTGTGGGTTAGATGTGTGTCGTTACACAAAGAAAAAACTAGAAAGGTAAAGTGTGGTTTTTACTGGGTGAGGTGACTTAATTTCTGTACTTTCTAAAACAGATGCTAACGAACATATATAGATTTAAAGCTTGCCCTTTTTTGTTTTTGAAGTCATCTCTACCCCCAACATGGAGCTTAAACTCACGACCCTGAGGTTAAAAGCTGCAAGCTCCACCATCGAGCCAGCCAGGTGCCTCTAGTTTTGTTTTTTTTTTTAAGATTTTATTTATTTGACAGACACAGATCACAAGTAGGTGGAGAGACAGGCAGAGAGAGAGATGAGGAAGCAGGCTCCCCACTGAGCAGAGAGCCTGATGTGGGGCTCGATCCCAGGACCCTGGGATCATGACCTAAGCCGAAGGCAGAAGCTTTAACCCACTGAGCCACCCAGGCACCCCGTGCCCCTAGTTTTTAAATCTTATAATCTTTTTTACTCACTTCCCATCAGAAAAGCATAAACTCTTTGGATTGCTTAATTTTATGCTCTAACAGGAGATCAGAGAAAAAACAACAACAAAGAATCCTACCAAATGTTTTTCTGACGAATCTTCCTCCATTCCTGCAGGTCTCCAGGTCAGCAAGCTGAAGGGAACGCAAAAGAAGGAAAATGATCCATGTGAAAGGCAACCTGGGAGTCTTAAGATGTCTGCCGCGCATGGAAATCAACAGCGAGAGGCACATGTGCACTCACACGTGTGGGATGGTGGTTTTGAAGATATCCAGCATACAGATGCATGTCTCATCCCAGACGTCCGGGCTGAATTTCTCCCCATTGGATATGACTAAGTTTTCTAAGCAATTGGTACCTGACCGAGCCAACTGCTCATTATCTGCAAAATAAAGTGATATTCATCACCAAACTTCCACTGCGGTTTTCATTCCCACCAGGGCACCAAGGCTTCCTATCATGGCATGGAGATGACATGACGCAGGGCGGGGGGGGGGGGGGGGGGGGGATTCTGCAGGGTCTTATTTAAGGAAGCAACGATCCCGACGGTATTACAACCTTTATTGTTTAAGCAGGCTCTAAAGAGATAAAATGATTTATCACAGCTTTATTGCTAGGGGATGGAAGAAGGTCAGTTTGTGTCTTAATTAACTGATTTCTTGTATGATGAATGGTAAAAGATGGAAATATTAGACCAGCGTTTCTCTAAATTTCATCCCTCAAACACTGCCATACTGGTATTGTTTTTTTTTTTTTTTTTTAAGATTTTATTTATTTATTTGACAGACAGAGATCACAAGTAGGCTGAGAGTCAGGCAGAGAGAGAGAGGAGGAAGCAGGCTCCCTGCTGAGCAGACAGCCCCATGTGGGGCTCAATCCCAGGACCTTGGGATCATGACCGGAGCCCGAAGGCAGAGGCTTTAACCCACTGAGCCACCCCGGTGCCCCTGGTATTAACTGTTTTATCCTTTATTTTAAAACTGAGTCACATTTTGGAAAAACTTAACACACCGAAGCTTTGTCCTAAGCCAAAACTATCTATAGAATCCAGGTCAGATGGGCTAGTGGGTATTTTTCCTAGTATGCACTCTTTCAGCAAGTACTCAAATGGAAATGTCCACTGATGAAGCTGTTGCTACCTGACCCCCATTGTACATTTTAAAAGCATTACAGAAAATTTCAAATGTAGACAAAAGTAGAAAAAAACAGTATAATATATAAAGGCACATTTTCTAAGATATAATAATAATTACAACCTATCTTTAAGAAGTGCTAAAACTGGCTTGGGGAGATTGTTTTTATGCTCCAATTATGTAAAAATACACATTTTCCCCAATTAAATTATATACTGTAATTCCTTGGGCATTACCTTCTTGCTTTTACATATTGAAAAAATTCAACTCCCATTAAAAATTAAGGCAAGAAGAATGATAGCCAGAGACATAGCAAGTACCTTGTTTCACACACCACTGTAACTGTGCAAACACATCAGAAAGAAGTACTTCATTCAGAGCTTCATAAAACTGGGTGAACACGTCACAGATGGCATAGAGGGCGTGATTGCAAGTTGTCGTCATCCACTCAGATTTCTGAAAAAGCAAAAAGGTACGTTGAGAGGCCACTCTCCTTGTGGGTCTCTAGGAGACCCACATGATGGGCATGTGGGTCTCCTAGACCACATGCCCTACATGATGGGCACAGCTCCTACATGATGGGCACAGCTGTTCTGGTGTGCAACCTGGCATTATCCGCCAATAGTCTTTTTATAACACTCACACCCACAGGTGTAGGAACAGGGCTGACAGGAACAGACTCTAAGGAAAGAATCAAAGATCTGGGGTGCCTGGGTGGCTCAGTGGGTTAAAGCCTCTGCCTTCAGCTCAGGAAGTGATCTTGGAGTCCTGGGACTGAGCCCCACATGGGGCTCTCTGCTCAGCAGGGAGCCTGCTTCCCCCTCCAACGTCTGTCTCTATGCCTAGTTGTGATCTCTCTCTGTCAAATAAATAAATAAAAATCTTAAAAAATAAAAAGAATTGAAGATCTGAGTGTGAAGGTCTGTGAATAAAGATGTTTACACCACACTGACATTTACACGCTGAAAACACAGATATGAACCAATACCCAGCAAGGCAGCAACTGAATTAAGTACATCTACATGAGAGGATATTAACACACTCATTCAAAGTGATACTGACAAAAAGTTGTAATGATTTGGAAAAAGTGAATATGACATTATGCTAACTACACCTTTTTACACCAAAAATTTATCTCTGGTAATTTCATGGCAGTATTTCAAGTATTTAATATAGAGAGAGATTCAGAAAATCATCGAATAGGGAGGGGTGGGTACTGCTAAACAAGATTCCAAAAGTGGAAGCCCTAAGTGGAAAGACTGCTAGATTTGGTTCTCTAAAAGCTAAAATTTTCTAAAATGAGAAGAAAATGAGCATAACAAAGGGGGCAAAATCATCTGTAATTTATGTAAGGACATGCTACTTTATGTATACACTGAAAAGCTCTTAAAACAATAGGAAAGAGGTAACTAACTCAAGAGATGGACTAAGGATGTGAAAAACCAATTCATAAAAGAAGAAATGTGAATTAGTAAAGTGAAAAAAGTATGCAACCTCATTAGCAATTAAAAAACTATGAGGCAGGGGCACCTGGTGCCTCAGTCAGTTGAATGTCTAACTCTTGGTTTCTCAGGTCATGAGACCGAGTCCCATGTTGGGCTCCACGCTGGGCATGGAGTCTGCTTAAGATTCTCCTTCTCCTGGGACACCTGGTGGCTTGGTCAGTTAAGTGTCCAGCTCTTGATTTTGGCTCAGGTTGTGGTCCCTGGGTGTCTGGCTCCCTGCTGAGCAGGTAAGTCTGTTTCTCTCTCTCTCTCTCTCCCCGCTCCTCCCCCTGCCACTTCCTCTGTTCACATGTGGTCTCAAATAAATAAATCTTAAAAAAAAATTCTCTCTGCTCCTCCCCACTCCCTCATGCACGTGCACTCTCTCTAAAAAAGAAAAACAAAACAAAAAAACTGAGGCGCTTGGCTAGCTCAGATAGAAGAAGGTGTAACTCTGTTTCCGGATCATGAGTTCGAACCCCATGTGAGGTGCAGAGAGCCACGGAGAGCCACGGTGGACATGGAGAAACAGGGATGCTCACTCACTGCTCAAGTATAAATGGCTGCAAATTTATTTGGAAGTAACTTACAAGTATGTATCAAAAGCCTCAGTAATGTGCAAGCTCCAAACCTGATACACCACTTGCCCCAAGTAAACAAAGAAAAAAACAAGTACAAAGGTAGCGGCTAAGAACGTTCATTTCAGGGCTAAGAAAAACTGGAAATAATTTCTTATGGACCAGGGGATATGTGCGGCTAGAAATATTTTGCAGCTTTGAAAAAACATCATGGAAGACTCAGGATTGTAGGAAAGCACTCATGTCTTAAGTTGAAAAGGCAGTTTATGGTGTGTGTGCTGGCATTCCTTTTTTTTTCTTAAGATTTTTTTTTTTTTTTTTTTAAAGATTTTATTTATTTACTTGACAGACAGAGATCACAAGCAGGCAGAGAGGCAGGCAGAGAGAGAGGGGAAAGCAGGCTCCCAGCCAAGCAGAGAGCCCGATGTGGGGCTCGATCCCAGGACCCCGGGATCATGACCTGAGCCGAAGGCAGAGGCTTTAACCCACTGAGCCACCCAGGCGCCCCGATTTTCTTAAGATTTTTTATTTTATTTTTTTAAAATATTTTATTTATTTATTTGACAGACAGACATCACAAGTAGGCAGAGAGGCAGGCAGAGAGAGAGAGGGGGAAGCAGGGTCCCCGAGAGGCAGAGAGCCCAATGCAGGGCTAGATCCCAGGACCCAGGGATCGTGACCTGAGCCAAAGGCAGAGGCTTAACCAGCTGAGCCACCCAGGCGCCCTGGCGGTTTCCATTTTAAAATACACCCCAGAAGCTTGAAGGGTAAGACTTGCACTCCCACTCCCACTCCCACCACCGTGTCCAGGGCACCACTTCAGTCATCACCTACCTCCGACTGCTGCTCAGGGAGTTTCATATTGTCAAAAATCCTGAACACGATTCTGAACAGGTCCTGCCACCAGTGCTTTTCAAAGGTGTGACCGTAGCTCTTCATGATCTCAAACATGACCGTGAGTCCTCTGGAGGAACAAAGTCAGGTGCAGAGAGGGAATGGGGCGGGGGGAGAGGCAAGAACAGCAGAGAAGAGGGGGTAGAGCATGGGGTCAGGGGAGCAGGTGACTGAGGCTCATTCTGTGGTGAAAGGGGCACCATCCTGGGACATGGTTACCTTGTCCGAACATCTAGCTTGCATCTGTTAATGATGCAGGAGAGCTCAAACAGGATGGGGAACCAGCCTCGGACCCAGACCCTGTCGCCAGGAGCCACATTCATGTCATCGCTGGTGTATTCTTGTAGCACCTGCCGGGAGAGTCACCTCTCAGATGCAGACTAGGCAAGCAAAGGAAGAAACTAAAAGGGAACTACACGAAGATCAAGACCCCACACATTTCCCCCTCTAACAACAACCATTCAGCAAGGGCAGGATAGGAAATCCCCAGGAGGCAAACATAAGCCTCTCCCAAGGACATATGAGCAGTTATGCCTATGGACCTTCGTGGGTTTTGGAATAAGCTGAGTGGGCAGATCACTGCTAAGTTAACTGAGGCACTAGAACATGAAGTCAGCTGCCCAAGGTCATGCAGCTCGGAGCTGGCAGTCTTTCCCAGTCTAGATGTGAAGCTCCACTCCCTGCCCTACCTCTGGGATTTTGAGCCCTTCGATCTGTAATCACTCTTGAAGCGAGGTACTGTCGTAATGAAATTTCTTTATCAGCTCTGATTACCCAACATGAGGCAATTTCTCTCTGAGCCCCTGGTTCAGCGGGGACATAATTGCCAATCTCACAGGTCTGATGTGGAAACTAAACATATCGATACACAGAAAAGACCTGAAGGAGGGATCTGTATCATAGTTTAGATGTGCTTATTTCTACCCAATTTCAGTGTCCGAGACTGCTATTTAAACCAAGTAGGCCTCTTCGGAAAGGTGAGACATAAAAGTCCCAAACATTTCTAGGAGAAAACAAAAGGTGATTTTTAAAAATGTAACTTCTCAGCCATGTCACAATGGTAAAATCTCATTTCCTTAAGAGGGAGGTTTGTTTCCTTTCAAACAGAAACGTCTAGCTTCTTCAGCTTTGCCACAATTCAAAGCTAAATACTATTATCTTCTACAAAACCAGTTCACAGAACACTAGGTAGAAGTTCAGTAGGAGTAAAAGAAGTAATTTCATACATGCAAAACGAGAGAAGGGGTAGAACCCCAGTAACAGGCAGCATTTTGAAGTGAATGCCCAGTTTAGGGCAAACATGCATTTCTAAAAGTGTAGCGGGGAACGCTCTTTCTGATTCCTTTTCTCCTCAGTCCCCAGAAGGGAGGAGAGGAAGTGACGTACCCGAGGCCTCTCGGAGACGTATTTCCCACAGAAGCGGATGAGCCGGATGGCCTCCATGCTCGTGTCAGGGAAGGCCGCGTTGCAGGCGAACTCCGACAAGCACTTCACAGCGTCCTGAAAGGAATCGATGGCTGCAGGGAAATGGTGCTGGAAGATAGTTGCTGTGGAAACAAAGCCATGTTTTTCATAAGACCAGAGACTTCCAAATGGGGATCCAACACCTCCCACCCTAAGGGGACTACTTCTGTGAAAATCTAAGAAAAGCATGTCACTCTCTCTAGGAGACAGCATTTCTTATTAAATTGTTCAGGAAATCGATTCAAGAATGAATTGACTGGGCACTGCCTGGGCTAAACTGGTTCCTGAGCTCCAGTACTTTCACTCATTCATTCATTCACTCATTCATTCATTCATCCATCCAGCCAGCCAGCCAGCTATCAGACATTTACTGAGTGCCAACTAAGAGCAAAGCACAGCTGTGGGCCCTTGAGACAGAGGTAACCAATGAAATTTCCTGCTTCACGATACTCGTGCTCCAATGGGCAAGACAGACAATAATCGCCTAAGCCAATACATATATAAAATATAAAATAATCTGAGGTTGGGTGAGTGCTGGGTGAGAGGAAAGAAGGCAGCAGGGGCTGCTTCGGCTGGGGGTCAGAGAAGGACTCTCTGAAGAGGTCCTGTCAAGTGTCCCCCAAGGAAGTGAGAGAGGACAAGCCACGAGAAAATCAAGTTTCACCAGGATACCAAGGTGTCCGTTTCAACGTCAGCTATTTTAGGTTGGAGAAAATGGGTAGGATAAACACTGATCTGTGTGTGAAGCTGGCCCTCAGTGGTCTGCCTGATGGAAGCTCTAGCCCTGGTTCAGTGACCCCGAGCACTCTCCTTTAACTCCCTGGCCGTCCCCATGCCAGGACCACACCGAGTGCTACCTGGGTGGAATGTTATGAAGACAAAAGGAGATAAAGAATGTCAATGAGCTAAGGGTGAAAGGCAATGCAGAAGTCTAAGGTCTTCCAAAATCCTACGAACATCACCTAAGACAAAATGTAAGTAGCAAGAAGCTTCTTAAGAGTTGGGGTAAAGCCTCTGCCTTCAGCTCAGGTCATGATCCCAGGGTCCTGGGATCGAGCCCCACAGCAGGCTCTCTGCTCAATGGGAGCCTGCTTCCTTTCCTCTCTCTCTGCCTGCCTCTCTGTCTACTTGTGATCTCTGTCCGTCAAATAAATAAATAAAATCTTAAAAAAAAAAAGAGTTAAAAGATCTCGGGATGCCTGGGTGGTTCAGTTGGTTAAGCTGCTGCCTTCGGCTCAGGTCATGATCCTAGGGTCCTGGGATCAAGTCCCACCACATTGGGCTCCTTGCTCATCAGGGAGTCTGCTTCTGTCTCTGCCTCTGCCTGCTGCTCTGCCTGCTTGGGCTCTCTCTCTCTCTCTTTCTGACGAACAAATAAATAAATGAAACTTAAAAAAAAAAAAAAGTTAAAAGATCTCAAAAAAGATGAAAGCTAATCTGATGTTTTCTCACCATTACAAAGGCCAAGAGGAGCAAATAGCCTGTAGTGTGATGACAGGCAGGACCAGGGCCATCTGGTCAGTCCAGAAGAGAGAGACACGGTGCCAACTCTGGGCTGGCTTGTCTGGGAGTGAACCCTGCCCCACTACTTCCTAGCTGTGTGACCTCAGGCAAGTTATTCTACTTTACTTTTTGGTCCCTCAGTTTCCTCTCTGGTCAACTGTGGGGAGTATTGGCACAGCCAGTTCTTGTTACTCATGGTAGTTGTGTTCTATAAGTCAACTGTGAACACTGACCACGCCCCCAGGGCAGAGCCACTATTCCCAGGGGAGGCGTGGAGGTAGGCTCTGCGAGCCTCTGGTCACCCTGTTTTAAGTAACCAATCAATGCAGAACCTTGCTTCATGTGTGTTTCCACACATAAGACATAGTTATTTTATACATACTACTGGGTTCAACATTGAACTTCTGGCCAACAGCACTTTAACTCAAGCTTGAATGAAGCTTATCAAAAACATACATTTTCTCTATAAGGCACATCATAGCCTTCCAGTGCTCAGGGACACCAGACAGCACTCCAGCACTGTGCTTCAGAGCTATTTTATTTATTTATTTTTGCTTTAAAGATTTTATTATTTATTTGACAGAGAGAGAGAGAGAGCGAGAGAGGGGATACAAGCAGGGGAAGAGGGAGAGGGAGAAGCAGGCTCTCTGCTGAGCAGGGAGCCTGATGCAGGGCTCGATCCCCGGACCCTGGGATCACGGAGTGAGCTGAAGGCAGATGCTTAACTGACTGAGCCACCCAGGCGCCCCCTTCAGGGCCATTTAAAATGGGACCAACAAAAAGATGGTGGCAGTAAGTATACCATGGAAAGGACATTTACTTATTTATAGTGAGAGAGCTGAAACCAGAAGGCAGAGAGTCACCTTGTTAGCCTGGGCTGGGAACACGTGCTTGGATGACTCAAGTACATCCCGCTAAATGCACACACATGTCCACAAACAACCAAGAAAGCGCCGGGAGCACTGGTTTTGTGGTTGCGAATAATGAGAATCGACTGTGCTTCCTTCACAGGGTTTCTGTGCACATGTCTAAGCACATGTAAGAGCTCAGAACACCTCCTGGCACGTTATCGTATCACAGTAGACCTAAACAAGGAAACCTCTTTGCAGAGTAAAACAGGAAATAAGTGGTCACCCTTCTAGGTTTGCACGTGTGACATTAGAGTTACTTACTGACGATGTGGCCCGTGGTCTGGAAGGCCAGCTCCACAATGTTCCCGTCGTGATCTGAGGCTGCCTGGTGGAACACAGCAAAGATGTTCTTCCAGCCTGAGCGGATGTTGGCTGCTTGGGAGTTCACCATCTGCGCAACACAGCGGATCACCATGTCCCGGATGGTCGGAGACCTAAGGAAAGAAGGGGGCAGCCCTGTCATTTGTACTCTGAACAGAGAAAGAGAAATGAACATGGAAAAACCTGCATTTTGGGGGCACCTGGGTGGCTCGGTGGGTTGAGCCTCTGCCTTTGGTTCAGGTCATGAACTCAGGGTCTTGGGATCGAGCCCCGCATAGGGGCCTGCTTCCCCCTCCCCCCTCTGCCTGCCTCT
Source organism: Mustela lutreola (assembly GCF_030435805.1). NCBI lineage: Eukaryota > Metazoa > Chordata > Mammalia > Carnivora > Mustelidae > Mustela > Mustela lutreola. The sequence goes on from NC_081298.1 coordinate 11,886,168, forward strand.
CTGCCTACTTGTGATATCTCTCTGTCAAATAAATAAACAAAGTCTTAAAAGAAAAACCTAATTTTTATTCTTCTATTTTTATTTTTTTGGAGCCGGACATGGGGCTTGAACTCATGAGCCTGAGGCAAAGACCTGAGCTGAGATCAACAGTGGGATGCTTAACTGAGCCATACAGATGCCCTCCCCCCGACAAAAAAAATGCATTTTTAGGGGCGCCTGGGTGGCTCAGTGGGTTAAGCCGCTGCCTTCGGCTCAGGTCATGATCCCAGGGACCTGGGATCGAGTCCCGCATCGGGCTCTCTGCTCGGCAGGGAGCCTGCTTCCTCCTCTCTCTCTGCCTGCCTCTCTGCCTACTTGTGATCTCTGTCTGTTAAATAAATAAATAAAATCTTAAAAAAAAAAAAAAAAAATGCATTTTTAAAAGCAGATTTTACATAGTAATCCATATTCACTAAAAAAAATTAAACTAGATACAACAAAAAACATTAAGACAATCACTGGGCAGACAGTCAGATGCTTTCCCAGCACCATCCTCCCACCTCCTTGGTAAGAGAACTCTGATTTCAAAAAAAAAGAGAATTCTGATTTCAAGCAAGCAGCAACATTCCTGACCTCAGGGAGCCAGTCATGACCAGGACAAGACAACACGACAATCTTGTCTCATGTGCCAGGTCCACCATGCCCCAGTCCCCCTTGCAGCCAGGGGAGCTACATGACGTGTTCTAATGACTCCTAGAGAAAATCTGGGGGAATGTGAAGGGGAGGGGTTTCTACTATAGTTTTTTGTCTTGTAAAGAATACACATGGTAGGCTCTGCCCCATTTCTTGGTATCCGTTTTTTGAACACAGTATGATGCCTGGAGCTAGAGCCTCTGTTCAGCATCACAAAACAACAGGCTCAAAGATAAAAAGTGATCCTGTGGATGGACAAACAAGGAACAGAAAGAAGCTGGCTCAGTTGGTGAAGCGTCTGCCTTCGGCCTCGGTCATGATCCCAGGGTCCTGGGAGCAAGTCCCTCATGGGGTTCCCTGCTCAGCAGAGAGTCTGCTTCTTCCTCTGCCTCCACCCTTCCCCAGCTCTCTCTCTCTCTCTCTCAAATAAATAAATAAATAAATAAATAAATAAAATCTTAAAGAAAAAAAAAAAAGCAAAAAGAAAGAAGCTGGGTCCTCAATGACAATTTGGGCTATGGAACCAAAGTTGGGTCCGCCTGCCTCTGACTTGTTACATAAACAATACACAGCCTTGTAGTTCAAGGCACTGTTGGTCAGTTTTTCGGGCTGAAAACCTTTACACTGATGATACTCATAATTTTGAGTCCTCAGAGATGACTATTTCTAAACTCTTGGTGCCTATGTTCTTGGATTTTTAGGCAAGGGTATATGTGTAGGATAAACACATATAAATGGAAGGGAATATACAAATGTTAATTTAAGATGCAAAATTTTAAATTTAATCATTACGAAACCAAACCTGAAGACAAAAAAATGGCCCATTTTCTGAAGCAGCTGCAAGGTTCAACATAGTGTTACTTGGATATTTGCAAAAGGTTAGCACGTATGTCTTGCAATCTATTAAGACATTCGCAGTTATCGGGGTGGGTGCTATTATCATACAAACTACAGGCAGCAAGGCTACACAAACCTATCTCTTCTGCACACCACTAGCTTTGAAACCCATTAGCGTGGCTTTGGGATTGCAAACTTGATTTGAAAATTTTATCTGGCTTAGGGTAACATTCATTTTCATCTGTGGGATCCATAGTAACTAAATGATAATAGATCATTTAGGGAAGACCAGGAGAAAGTCAAGAGTTAAAACTTAGCTAAGAGTCCACAAAGCAAATACGTCACCCACAGGTAACAAAGGACTAACTACATACCGAGGTGACTTCAGTACATAAGAAGATTGAATTCATGACTGCATCCCCCACTGCGAAGAAAAGCAGCTCACTGGGAAGAACTACGTGTACTTTTTAAAGATTTGGGGGGGGGTAGGGGAAGAACATGAGTGGGGCGGGGAGAGGCAGAGGGAGAGAGAGAATCTCAAGCAGACTCCGCACTAAGTGTGGAACTGGTACTGGGCTCAGTCTCATGATCCTGCATCCTGCATGATCACGAGTCAGATGCTGAAATCAAGAGTTGGGTGCTCAACCAGCTGAGCCTCCCAGGTACCCCTCTACATGTACTTTTTAAAAATGCTTTTCAGGGGCGCCTGGGTGGCTCAGTGGGTTAGGCCGCTGCCTTCGGCTCAGGTCATGATCTCAGGGTCCTGGGATCGAGTCCCGCATCGGGCTCTCTGCTGAGCAGAGAGCCTGCTTCCTCCTCTCTCTCTCTCTGCCTGCCTCTCTGCCTACTTGTGGTCTCTCTCTGTCAAATAAATAAATAAAATCTTTAAAAAATAAAATAAAATAAAAATAAAAATGCTTTTCAGGGGGTGCCTGGTTGGGTCAGTCAGTTAAGTATCCAACTCTTTTTTTTTTTTTTTTTAAGATTTTATTTATTTATTTGACACACAGAGATCACAGGTAGGCAGAGAGGCAGGCAGGCAGAGAGAGAGGAGGAAGCAGGCTCCCTGCAGAGCAGAGAGCCTGATGTGGGGCTCGATCCCAGGACCCTGGGACCACGACCCGAGCCGAAGGCAGAGGCTTTAACCCACTGAGCCACCCAGGCGCCCCAAGTATCCAACTCTTGACCATGAGGTTGAGACTGAGCCCTGTGTTGGGCTCTATGCTCAGCATGGAGTCTGTCTGTCCCTCTCCCTATGCTCTACTCCCTGCTCACACATGTTCTCTCTCTCTCACACACAAATAAAATCTTTAAAAAAAAAAATGCTTTTTGGGGTGTCTGGATCACTCAGTCAGTTAAGTGTCCAACTCTTGATCTCAGGGTCATGAGTTCATGCCCTGTGTAAAAAAATAGTAATAATAAGGGGCACTTGGATGGCTCAGTCGGTTAAGGGTCCTGTCTTCGGCTCAGGTCATGATCCCCGAGTCCTCACCCTGTTCAGTGGTGAACCTGCTTCTCCCTCTGCCCCTTCCCCTGCTTGTGCTTTCTCACTCTCACTCTCTCTCAAATAAAATATTAAAAAAGGAAAGTTTACTAAAAAAAAAAATAATAAATCAAGATGCTTTTTGCCTGATTATTAAGAGTAATATTTGATGACAACAAACATTTCGGGAAATGTAGAAAACACGTAATGAAACAAAAAAATTCCATTTTGTGACAGTATGATATTTCACATGGAGAGATTGATAAAACTGTCCTTATTATACTGTCCAATTCCATAACCTGACCTTTTGATTAAAGCATTAAGTATTTCCCGTGTCACAAACACTGTAAACATCTTTAACAGCTACACAATATTCCATGTTGTGGCTGTACCAACACTGAGTTTACACTTTTATATTTAGGTGTTAGCTGCTTTTTTTTTTTTAAATTACTTTTTGTGATTTACAATGTCTTGCTGTATTTCAAAGTTAATTCCTTAGAAGAGTTACATAAGTGTAGAATTAGTGAGTCAAAAGGCAGAGAAATGTTAAGGCTCTTGCACACTGCCCAAATGCTTTTGAAGATGTTATAGCAAGTTATAGTTCCATCAACAGCATCCGACAGTGCCTGGCAATGCGTGATTCCAAACTCACTGTCTCTTTTCAAATGCTGGCTGGGATTCTGGCGATCAGCGCCACCACCCAAGCAGGCAGGCTGCCACGCCAGGCTTCCATCTCCTCGGCACTCCCAGCAATGTCCCCAAAGGGAGGAGGGTATTTCTGTGCATACACTAAAATCAGGGGTGAAGGGAGCCTGGGTGGCCCTGTCAGTTGATCATCTGACTCTTGATTTTAGCTCAGGTCATGATCTCAGGGTCATGAGATCAAGCCCCATGTTGGGCTTCCTTCCTGGGGATGGGGCCTGCTTAGGAGTCTCTCTTTCCTCCCTGCCTCCTGCTCTCTCTACAATAAATAAAATCAGGGGTGATGCCAAATTCTGGAATGGGCTTTGTCTTTTTTTTTTTTTTTAAAGATTTTATTTATTTATTTGACAGAGAAAAAGATCACAAGTAGGCAGAGAGGCAGGCAGAGAGAGGGGGAAGCAGGCTCCCCGCCAAGCAGAGAGCCGGACGTGGGACTCGATCCCAGGACCCTGAGATCACGACCCAAGCCGAAGGCAGCGGCCCAACCCACTGAGCCACCCAGGCGCCCCAAAGAATGGGCTTTGTCTTAAAATGAGCAGTAAGAGAAAAACCGAGAGAGAGAGAGAGAGACTATCAGGAAGACTTTTCTGCTGCTGTTTCTGTTACCCCAAATGACCCATGTTGGCTATAGCCTTCGAATTCATAAGCTTTCATTTTCTTAAAAAACAAACAAACAAACAAACAAAAAAATCCCATAAAAAACCCACCCCAAACACACACAGCAATCTAAGCAGATCTCACGGACACATTTTAGCGGTGGGGATCGACACCTGAAAGCCATGCTTGACAGTTCCTCCTTTTACGCCCCACCGCTAATTACTCAGCACCCAGTGTAGGCTTCCCATTCAGAACATACACAGAATCCAATCGCATGGCGCCTCACCCCCCTGGTGCAAATCTGAACAATGATGGCGGCTTTTCATTCTCCACAGACAAACGCAGGATGATCCCGTAACGCACGTCAGACCATTTCACTTCTCTGCTCAAAGCCTCCAGTGGCTTGTGTCTTTCACAGAGAACAAGCCCAAGAGCTGACAAAGGCTGACAGCTCCACTGCCATGAGCGCTTCACCCACCAGGACTTCCTGCCTTATTGACTCTGCCCGCCCAGCCTCGCTGCCTTGTTCCTCCTGGTGATGCTGATGACACTGGGTCTCAGGGCTTCTGTTCTTGCTCTTCCCTCTGCTCCTAACACTCTTCCCAAGACCACGAATAGCCACTCCTGGCTGGTTCCTCACTTTGCTTAAGGGTCAACTTACCCAATGCATCTTGGTTGACTGTCCTAAACAAAGCCTTGATTTAAACATTTATTTGCTTATCTCACTGGAATATAAACAAGGTGGGTTTTTTTTTTTTTTTTTTTTTTAGATTTTACTTATTTACTTGACAGACAGAGAGAGCACACAAGCAGGGGGAACAGCAGAGGGAGAAGCAGGATCCCTGCTGAGCAGGGACCCAACATGGGGCTCCATCCCAGGACCCCAGGATCATGACCCAACCCAAAGGCAGATGCTTCACCGACTGAGCCACCCAGGTGCCTCTAAACAAGGATTTACTGTTTAATTTCATTACAGCAAACTTCAAACACACACAAAAGTAAAGAGGATATGGTAATGAACACCCACGTATGCAGCTGCCCTGATGATTAAATCAGGGCCAGACGAAAACAGGAATTTTTGACTGTTTTCTTTAGTGCTGTCTAGTCAGCACCCAGAAGGGCACTGGCTGCTGGCAGGCTCCAAGGATATAGGCCAAGTGAACGCAGGAACATGGTGAGTGCTTCAGAGCGACAGCTGTCTCCATCTTTTCTATCACGCTCTTGGGGCAGAAACGATGGGTCACATAATTCTTCGGTTTACGAGACCAACCCCTTACTGGGTCATATAATTCTTGGCCCTGTTTAGGATGCCTCAGTGATGGCTCTTTCTCTGAACAATGTCAGCACCCACCCCATAAGAATGCATGGCACATTTCCACTAGTTGTGGTGGTGTCATCTGTCCTTCTGGGAATGGTCACACACAGATCTCAGTGATGTACTTAGAAACATTGCATGTGAATCACAGTCTGCTCATCTTACCTATTTCCATCAACAAAGGAATAAAATACATAATTAATGCATGAAAATGCATGATTAATATTAGGAGGTCTGTTTAGGCCACCAGTGGGGAATATGACAATGCACATACCTGTTTTTCTTCATGATATGCTCAAAGGGCCTCAGAAAATCTTTCTGGAAGCGGAAGTTGGCTAATTCTCCCTTCTCAAGAAACTTCATAGAGAGTTGCCTTAAGGAGTCAACAGCGAAGATCGCCACGTCTTCGTTGGGGTTACAGCCAACCTGAGCAGGAATGGGAGGCGAGGTGAGAGAGGCACAGTACAAGAGTGGTGGAGGCGGCGTTCTGGATGCCACAGACAGACAGCCTGCCTTCAAAACAAATGCTCTGGAAAAAACATACCTAAGGAGAAAAGAAAATGGTGTTTCTTGGCTATGACCTGGGAAATTCTGTTTTAAGTTTAATGATGCAAGATGGGTGGCTCAGTGGGTTAAGCCTCTGCCTTCAGCTCAGGTCATGATCTCAGGGTCCTGGGATCGAGCCCCGCATCTGGGCTCTGTGCTTGGTGGGGAGCCTGTTTCCCCCTCTCTCTCTGCCTGACTCTCTGCCTACTTGTGATCTCTCTCTGTGTCAAATAAATAAAATCTAAAAAAAAAATGATGCAAGATCAGTACTGCACATTTAATTAAAAGTGCTTTCAAATGTGCTATTTAATTTTTTAAAGATTGTGGCAAAATACACATAAAACACAAAAGTTACGATCTTAACCATGTTGAAGCGTACAGTTCAGTCGTTGTAAGGACGTCCTCACTGCTGGGCACCGCATCTCCAGAACTCCACCAAAGCTGAAACTCTGTGTCAATTAAGCAATGCTGTGCTCTAATTAATTTTACCTGATTATATAAGAGAGGTCGAAAGACTTGAAAGTCTCTGTAAAGCCTTTTCTTTTTAAATATTATATTTATTTATTTGAGAGAGAGAGACAGTGACAGAGAGAACACAAGCATGGGGAGTGGAAAAGGGAGAAGTAGGGTCCCTGCTGAGCAGGGAGCCCGATATGGGGCTCGATCTCAGGACCCTGAGATCATGACTTGAGCTGAAGGCAGATGCTTAAGGACTGAGCCACCCAAGTGCCCCTCTGTAAAGCCTTTGCATACTTGCCCACATCTGTCGCCTGAAGCGACAGTGTCACTGGCCTCAAAAAATTCAGCACAAATATTGAGGTTTTTAAAATTTCCTTAAAATTGTACTTGTCTATAGTTTACCTACTTTTAGAGACTGGTATTAAGGGTATATATTTAGTAGTTGCTTCTCAGACTTTTCTCTTACGAAGAATCCTTCAAGCAGAGCAAGGGGATGTTTCCTACCAGAACCCCTGCCAACGGATCTGGGGCATCTTGCAGTAGCCAGCTCCAAGAAAGAAACTTCCCTGGCTTGTGGTCTGACCTGAAAAGGTTTTATTTTTAATGGAAGTAATGTTGCAGTAAAAAATTGGAAACATCAATAGGAAATGGTTACATAATGGTATGTTCACAGGCATGGAGTAACATTTGGCAGTTAAAAAGAAGTATGTCCAGCCTTTAAAAAAAGAAGAGGAAGAAGAAGGAGAAGAAAATCCCATCACACGCTACAACAGGGATGAACCTTAAGGACATGATCCCAAGTGAAAGAAACCAGTCACAAAAGGACAGATACTGTCTGATTCCAGTTCTATGAGGTAGCTAGAGTAGTCAAAATCAGAGAGACAGAAAGTAGAATGATGGTTACCAGGGTCTGGGTGAGGAAGGAAAGGAAAGCTAGTATTTAATGGGTTTAGAGTCTCAGTTTTTCAAGATGAGAAAAGAGCTCCACAGATTTGTTGCACAAAACGTGAACATACTGGGGCGCCTGGGTGGCTCAGTGGGTTAAGCCGCTGCCTTCGGCTCAGGTCATGATCTCAGGGTCCTGGGATCGAGTCCCGCATCGGGCTCTCTGCTCAGCAGGGAGCCTGCTTCCTTCTCTATCTCTCTCTCTGCCTGCCTCTCAGTGTATTTGTAATTTCTCTCTGTCAAATAAATAAATAAAATCTTAAAAAAAAAAAAAGTGAACGTACTTAACGTTAATAAACTGTACATTTATAAATGGTTAAAATGAAAAATTTTATGTGTATTTTACAATTTAAAAAGGAATAAATTCATACATACTAATAACATAGTTAAATGTTTAAGATTCCTTGCTAAGTGGAGGAAGCAAGTAACAAAATGATATGTGTAATACTAGTTATGTTTTTTTCAAAAAAGCAAAAGAAACCAGGACAATATTGTTTGTATTTCTATGAGTATATACATATAAACGTCCACAGAAAAATGTCTGAGAAGATAAATACCAAACTGGTAATAATTGGTTTGGGGAGGGTTCAAAAGGGAAGTGGTGATGGTCAAACGTGGCTTTAGCAGTACTTTTTTTTTGTTTTTTTTTAAAGATTTTATTTATTTGACAGAGAGAAATCACAAGTAGACAGAGAGGCAGGCAGAGAGAGAGAGGGAAGCAGGCTCCCCGCTGAGTAGAGAGCCCGATGTGGGGCTCAATCCCAGGGCCCTGAGATCATGACCTGAGCCAAAGCCAGCGGCTTAACCCACTGAGCCACCCAGGTGCCCCTAGCAGTACTTTTTTAAAAGGTGTTTATGTCACATTCATTAGCGTAAATACTAATAAAAAGAATATTCCTCCCCAAAACATCAGGATTCAGGAAATCCCGCAGCAGGAATACCACTCCAGAGCTTACCGTGCAGCTCTGCATACCCCAGGACACACAAGTGTCCTAATTTAGAAGAGAAACATGGAAACTGTTTCCAAGACTCTGCCAGAATGCCAAGAGCTAAGTTACAGCTGTCTTCAGCCACCCATTTCCTCAAACCTACGAGATTCTTTTGTGCTGCAGTTCCCGAGGGGAAGCAGAACATCTTCCTGGGGTAGTAGAAAGAATGAAGAGCCCCGGAGGGAGCAACTGAGTTTTCCTTAACTTTGTGCTTAATGGCTCTGATGAGATGGAAGGGACAATGGTAATGAAGGTGACGGCCATAGACTGTCTCATCACTATGTCAGCCTATATCCCGAGCTGCCCATAAGTGGTCCGCAGGTAACCGAGAACTGGCACCTAATGAGCCTTAGCAACAGAACTGCAGGTGGGAATAGTGACTTGTTCAAACTGATGTTCTCTCCTGAAGAAGGCCCACGGAACATGAAATCTAGACTCTAGAAAAGCTGGGAAAGGTTTACTGAAACACTTTTGGATTATTACTTCTGAAAGAAAAAAGGATCCCACGGCTGCTAGTGGCAATATTTCACGGAATAAGTGAGCAACGTTTGCTCCAGCTTAGTGGTCTTGGCCTTGGGCGAGAATACAAGGTAAGGCACAGTGACGATAATGGTTCGCATTCCCTCTCTCAAGCAATTTCACACCAGTTAAGTTGACTGGTCCACTAAGAAGTTGTTACCCAGAATAGTGAGCAAGATGATTGCTGACTGCCGGTTGATGCCTGATGGTGGTGCTGCCACTCACTCAGCAAACGGTGGGTCTGGGTCATGTGCAGGCTCTCGAGGCAGTGTCTTCCCTGAGGGTTCAGATGAAAGGGTCACCTGCTTCTTTTTTTTTTTTTTTTAAAGATTTTATTTATTTATTTGACAGAGAGAGATCCCAAGTAGGTAGAGAGGCAGGCAGAGAGGGGGGAAGCAGGCTCCCGGCTGAGCAGAGAGCCGGATGCGGGGCTCGATCCCAGGACCCTGAGATCATGACCCGGGCCGAAGGCAGTGGCTTAACCCACTGAGCCACCCAGGCGCCCCACACCTGCTTCTTTTTGTAAGTTTCTTCCATTCAATGGAGGGACTGCAGTTTTCTTTTGGATAAGCTGTTTTTTACTCAGAGTACTTCTAAGCATCTATACTATAATTCTTTAATCCAGGAATGAGAAAATTGCTTTGAAATCATGGAATATGTTTTGGGAGGAAACAGTGCTATTGAGCTATTACTTTTCCTTTAAGAAGTTAATGGCATCTCAGATGCACACACACACACACACACACACACACACACACACACACTACACACGTGTTCTGATTTTTAAAAATTTGTTAAGGGGCACCTGCGTGGCTCAGTTGGTTAAGCCACTGCCTTTGGCTCAGGTCATGATCCTGGGGTCCCTGGATGGAGTCCCGCATCGGGCTCCCTGCTCTGCTTCTTCTCTCTCTCCCACTTCTCTCTCTCCCATTCCCCCTGCTTGTGTTCCCTCTCTTGCTGTCTCTCTCTTTCTGTGTCAAATAAATAAATAAAATCTTAAAAAAAAAGTTGTTTAATATATGTGTGGATGTGCCTGTATTTATGTGATGAAACCTCTAGTGGAGGGAAACAAGTGTAGTTTGGTTTTCTTTCAGTAGTTGTCAGTTTTAGAACACACAAATCTCTAGCTTCTGATGTAAAAATTAATGTTAGTTTTCTAGGGATGCCTGGGTGGCTGAGTTGGTTAAGCATCAACTCTTGACTTTGGCTCAGGTCATGATCTCAGGGCTGTGGGACAGAGCCCTGTGTCAGGCTCCACGCTCAGCGGGGAGCCTACTTGAGAGTCTCTCTCCCTCTGCTCTTCCCTCGGCTTGTGTGTGTGCACTCTCTCTCTCAAATAAGCAAGCAAATCTTTAATAAAAGCTAGTTTTCTCAACAAAGATTTCAGAGCGGCGGCAACAAAAGCCAGAATATAAGAAGCAGTGACATTAACAGTGAAACTACATAGAATGTAACTTGCTCTTTGGTCACTCAAAAGACACTCGAGGATTCTGCCATGCATTCAAACACCAATGTCTGTCCAGTGACTATAATGATTTTTATGGTGTTAGCCTACATCTTGATTATAGGATATATATTTTTTAAAAGATTTTATTTATTTATTTGACACAGAGAGAGAGATCACAAGTAGGCAGAGAGGCAGGCAGAGAGGGGGGAAGCAGGCTCCCGGCTGAGCAGAGAGCCCGATGCGGGGCTTGATCCCAGGACCCTGAGACCATGAGCTGAGCCGAAGGCAGAGGCTTAACCCACCGAGCCACCCAGGCGCCCCGGGGTATATATATTTTTTAAAGATTTTATTTATTTATTTGGTAGAGAGAGACACAGCAAGACAGGGAACACAAGTGGCAGGGGGAAGTGGGAGTGGGAAAGAGAGGGAGAAGCAGGCTCCCGCCGAGCAGGAAGCCTCACAGGGAGCTTGATCCCAGGGCCCTGAGATCATGACATGAACTAAAGGCAGACGCTTGACTGAGCCACCCAGGCATCCCTGCATATGGATATTACAGTATTTTTAATACCACTAAGATGTTAATTTCATACTCCATGAGTTACCTACAAATATGTAAATATGCTCCAGAGGGAAAATGAATTTTGACAATCCTCTGCTTCTCCCAATGTCACATGGCACAGCTTTGCTTTTTTTTTTTAAAAAAAAGACTTATTCATTCACTTGAGGATGGGGAGAGGGGCAGAGGAAAAGGGAGAGAGAAAGTCTCAAGCAGACTTTGCAATGAGCACAAAGCCTGATGTGGGGCTCAATCTTACCACCCCAAGATCATGACCTGAGCTCAAACTAAGAGTTGGACAACTAGGGTGCCTGGGTGCTCAGTTGGTTAAGTAACTGCCTTTGGCTTAGGGGAAGCCTGATGGTGGTGCTGGGATCGAGTCCCGCATCGGGCTCCCAGCTCCATGGGGAGTCTGCTCCTCCCTCTGACCTTCTCCCCTCTCATGCTCTCTCTCACTCTCTCTAATAAATAAAATCTTAAAAAAAAAAAAGAGTTGGACACCTACCTGATTGTGCCACCCAGGCGCCCCATGCACCACTTTGCTTTTATTTATTATATATATTTAAAATATTTTATTTATTCATTTGAGAGAGAAACAGAGAGAGCACAAGCACATGGAGGGGCAGAGGGAGACTTCCCACTGAGCTTTGAGCCCACCGTGGGGCTCGATCCCAGGAACTGGACATCATGACCTGAGCTGAAGGCAGATGCTTAACCAGCTGAGCCGCCCAGGTGCCCCACCACTTCACTTTTATGAAAGACCTACCTTAGTATCTATTTCCACTAACCAAAAAAGAAAAATCCAAAGGGGATTTTTGCTTTTACAAAAAAAGATGAAAAGTGAAAATAACATCGAGCATTTGCTTTGCAGCGAGCTGTTACAGAGGCAGCACGCGCCCCAGCAGCCAGAGTGGCGCTGCCAAGCCCCTTCCCCGAGAACTGCACTCAGCATCTCAGCATTAAGCCACCAGAGCTTTGAACCGTGTCAGTGAGCATCTGGGCTTTATCTTAATTCTGTGCACTGTCAGCAAGATGTGTCTGTCCTAAGATATCAGAAAAGGCTATAAGAGGTTATTTTTGGGGTGTGGGAATGCTCAACAACTTTTCCATAGAAATTAATGGTAACTGCCTCTCTGCTTTACACCATTTCGGCTTATGAAAGGTTTCATAGCAATGTCCTACTTTTAGATAGCAGGGAAATCTGTCTAAGTGCCTAAACGCTCTCACTTCTTTGAATACAGTTGCCTGCTTTTTTCTGGACACTGATAGAGTGGTTTTTGAATCTGAAGAGTTACCTTGTTGAAGTGATCTCCAATCACATGCCATATCCGGGACCACTGCAGCCGGATCCGGTTCATGTTGTAGTACGATATCTCCACAATCTTCTGCAAGCTGAACATGCGGGGGTGGTGCGGGGAAGCCAGCTCGTCCATGGACACGGCGCACAGCCAGCGGACAAAGTCAACTACAGGCCAGACCCAACAACACATGCGAGGCTTCATTAGTAATGGCCAGACAGCCACAACATGAGGATTCTGTAGTTGTCACACACGAGTGACAAATACATACCTATGGCATTTCCATCCAGTCTGGTAGATCCAGTAAAAATTCTAGGAAGATAATTTCAGACACAATAAAATAAAAGTTAGATTTGGAAGCTGCATTTCAATTTCAAACACCAAAGAAAAGGCAAAAAAGAAGCATTTCAGGTCTGGAACCTCCACTAAAATAAATGACTGAGGCATCATAGGTACAAAACTGGTCAATGAACCTGGAGCATAAATGCCTATAATGGTAGAAAGAAAAAGTGACACATCAAAGTTGGAAGGGAGAGTAAAACGTAACATCATGTGATGTCAAAACAGTGGGGGTGTGAGAGTGAGGACCTCCAAAAAGCTGCTCCTCCATAAGATAAAAACAACAACAACAACAACAACAACAACAACAAAACCTAGCAAAAAAAAAAGTTATCCGAACCAACTCTTTCAGGACTGAGCTGTGGAAATTACCAAAGGCTGGAAAAATGTTTGTTCAAGAAAAAAGGCTCAATCTTGGTATAAACAGAGACTATTATGGTGTTTTAGGCTGGCCTATTTCCATTACTGTCTTCTCGGCTCCACAGAAAGGCTGAAAACCAACAGCTTTGAAGTCACAGTAACTGTGAAACCAGTAACCTAGCTCCATGGGAGAGAAGACAACAGTCCTAGAATTTCCCCCCAAAACACCAGACTCTGAGAACTGACATTATTTGACCTGCCTGGCAATACCCTGGAAACCCCCATTTTCAGGATTTGTCTTTGACTCAGACCTCTTTGGGTGCAAAAAGCCTTTTCCCTGGGACGTTTGTCAAAAGCAACCTGTAGTCACTCCCTGAGGTGGCAGTCACAACCGGGACAAACAAGGACCTGGCCAAAAACCTGAAAGGAAAAGCTGGGAATGAGACACCCACAGGAAGCTTTATTTTATTCTTTTTAAAGATTTTATTTATTTACTTGAAAAAGAAAAAAGTGAGAGAGAGAAGAGCAAGGGAAAGGGACAGAGAGCACAGAGAGAGAGAGGGAGAAGCAGACTTTATTTGACAGAGAGAGAGAGAGAGAGAGAGAGCACAAAAGCAGGGGGAGGGGCAGAAGGAGGAGAGTCCCTAGAGCAAGGAACCCCATGTGGGGCTCAATCCCAGGACCCTGAGGTCATGACCTGAGCTGAAAGCAAATGCTTAACTGACTGAGCCACCCAGGTGTATGGCAGAGCTTTTTAAAGCCTCCTGTGATAGGGGCTCCTGGGTGGCTCAGTCCATTAAGCATCTGCCTTCAGCTCAGGTCATGATCTCAGGGTCCTGAGACCAAGTCCTGTGTCGGGCTCTTTGCTCAGTCGGGAGCCTGCTTCTCCCTCTGCCCTTCCCCCTGCTTATGTGCTTTCTCTCTCGGTCAAATAAAAAAATAAAATCGTAAAAAAAAAATTAGGAATTCTAGAGTTGAAACCCATGAAACTGGAATGGAAAATTCACTGGAGGGGCTCAACATCAGTTCTGAGCAGACTTAAGAATTAGTGAACTTGGGGTACCGGGGTGACTCAGTGGGTTAAAGCCTCTGCCTTCAGCTCAGGTCATGACCACAGGGTCCTGGGATCGAGCCCCTCATTGGGCTCTCGCTTGGCAGGGAGCCTGCTTACCCCTCCATCCCTGCCTGCCTCTCTGCCTACCTGTGATCTCTGTCAAATACATAAATAAAATCTTTTAAAAAATTTATTAAAAAAAAAGAAAGAATAAGTAAACTTGAAGACAGGTTAAATGAGATTATGCAGTGTGAGGAACAGAAATAAAAAGGAATATTTAAGAAATGAAGAAAATGTCACAGACCTGTGAGACACTACCAAGTACATACACAGAAGGGGGAGTCCTAAAAAAAGATGAAAGAGGCTAGAAGAACTTATGAAGAAATAATGGCTAAAAACTCCCCAAATTTGGTGAAAAACAACAACCTACACATCCAAGAAGCTCAACAAATTCCAGTAAGATAAACTCAGACATATAATAATCAAAATGTTGAAAGCCACAGAGTGAAAGAATCTTGGAAGTAGCAAAAAAGCAGAGACTCACCACTGTGTAAAGGGATCCTACAGAAAATTATCAGTTGATTTCTCATCACAAATCACAGAGGTCAAAGGCAGTGGGATATCAGATTCAAGGTGCTGAAATAAGACTACAAACCAAATATTCTGTATGTACCAAAACCAACCTTCAAAAAATGAAGGAGTAACTAAAATACCCTGAGATAAACAAAATCTGAGATAATTCATTGCTAACTGAGCTGCCCTATAAGAACTATTAAACTAAGTTCTTCATGTTGAAATCAAAGGAAAGATAATAAGTCAAAAGTATCTGAAAAAAGAAAGAACACTGGTAAAGATGCCTGGGGAAACACGTATTTTCTGTTTGTAATTCATTTTTATCCATCTGATTTGAGGATGGCAAAAGTAATTGTCAGTAATCTGTGTTGATGGGCAGGTGTGTATAAACATGTAACTTATATGGAAACAGCAGAAAGGAGAGGGCAGAGAACGGAGCTGTATAGGAGGCAAGATGTTTCATACTACTCAAGTTAAGTGGACGCTAACTCAAAGTCAAATGTTAAAGTTAAGATGTTATTAATCATGATTCCCCAAAGCAATCAGTAAGAAAAACTCTGAAAAAACACAGTAAAAGAAACAAGGAAAATAAAATAATACACTAGAAAATTTCTTAACACCAACGAAAGCAGTGAAGGAATGGAGAAAATAACACAACACGTATTTATAAAAAAAGAAAAAGCATGGATCTAAATTCTACCCATTAACAATTGAATTATGATTAAATCTAAATAGATAAAACACTTTAATTCAAAGGAAGAGATTAGTGGATGGACTAAAATAAACATGGTCCAACCATCTGTTGTCTAGAAACTCACTTTATTATTATTATTATTATTACTTTTTTTTTTTTTTTTTTTTAAGTAAGCTCTACACCCAACGTGGGGCTTGAACTCCTATCTCTGAGATCAAGAGTAGCATGCTCTATCAACTAAGCCAGCCAGGTGCCCCCAGAGAGACTTGCTTTAGATTCGAAGACACAAACAGGCTGAAAATTAAGGAATAAAAAAGACACAGCTTATCAAAAAAGTAACCAAAAGAGAACTGGGTGGTTGCACCAATGTAAGACAAGAGATTGCAAAATCATTACTAGAGTCCAAGAACATTTTATAACATAAAAGGTTTAATTTGTCAAGAAAACATACACATACATATGCACCTAACAACAAAGCCCCCAAATCACAAGGCACAACAGATAAAACTGAAAGGGAGAAATGGACAATTCAACAACGCCCAGAATCAGCAAATCTATACAGAGAGAATGAAGATTAGTGGCCGTAAGGACTGGCAGGGGAGGAAATGGGCAGTGATTGATAATAAGTACAGGTTGTTGAAAATGCTATGAAATTCAAAGCTTCTCAGCCTTTTGGCTAAGACCAAGTATGAAATTTGATAGTGGTGCTGACCACACAACTCTGAATATACGAAAACCCACAGAGCTGTACACACATATTTTAAAGATGTATTTATTTGAGAGAGAGAAAGTGTATGCAAGAGAGCACATAGCATGAGGGGCGGGAGGGGCAGAAGGAGAGGCAGAGGGAAGGAATCTCAAGCAGACTCCCTACGAGTGTGATCTTATGACCCTGAGATCATGACCTGAGCTGAAATAAAGAGTTGGATTCTTAACTGGCTGAGGCACCCAGGCACCTCCTGAATTGTACATTTAAAAAGAATAAGTCTTTTGGTATATGAATTATATCTCAATTTTTAAAAAATGTAATGGCACACAAAATGATGCTGGGATAATAGTATCCATGAGCTGGCTAAGGCAGAGAAACAGAAAAGAAATTAGTGTGGTTAATGGAATAAACATTTTGTACTTTTAGCCTAAACCTAACTGAAAAATGTGAGGAAAAACTCATCAAAAGTATGTTACAGACAATACCTCTGTTGGAGAGAAGCAGGGAAGCAATAGGATCAAGGTAATCAAAATATACTGATAAAGAGTTTAAAATACGAAGAGGACTGTTCTGAGAACAATACAAATGATGCCCCAATTCTATACCGCTATCATCTCAACGATGTCTATATTTATTTATTAACTTTTAAAGCTCATTTTAAAGATTTTATTTATTTATTTATTTGACAGAAAAAAAGAGAGAGAGAGAGAGAGATGGTAAGAGAGGGAACACAAGCAAGGGGCGTGGGAGAGGGAAAAGCAGGCTCCCCCCTGCGAGCAGGGAGCCCGATGTGGGGCTCGATCCCAGGACCCTGGGATCATGACGAGAGCCAAATGCAGATGCTTAATGACTAAGCCACCCAGGCACTGTAACACTGCCTGTATTTACTATTGTGGGAAAGTCATTAACCACATGAGCAGCAGTGTACATGATTACTGAAGGGTACTTTTCAGGACTTTGTTCATTTTGGAAAATTCATATATATTTTTAAGGGTTTTATTTATTCATTTGACAGAGATCACAAGTAGGCAGAGAAGCAGGCA
The DNA here is from genome assembly GCF_030435805.1 of Mustela lutreola. NCBI lineage: Eukaryota > Metazoa > Chordata > Mammalia > Carnivora > Mustelidae > Mustela > Mustela lutreola. The sequence continues at coordinate 11,903,305 of NC_081298.1, forward strand.
GAGAAAGAGAGGAAGGGAAGCAGACTCCATGCTGAGCAGAGAGCCCAATGTGGGGCTCGATCCCAGGACCCTGGGATCATGACCTGAGCTGAAGGCAGAGGCTTTAACCTACTGAGCCACCCAGGCGCCCTGGAAAATTCATATTTTAAATACTGGTATCTAATGAATGTCTTTCAATAAGAATACCTATATTTCTTGTGACTGTTTAGTTTAAGGAAACGGGTATCATGGAAAGGTTCTAAGGAAAAAGAAATGCAAACTATCAATGTGGCCACCTCTCACTCATACACAGGCTTTATACCTTAAGCCCTTTTTGAAATTTTTTAAAGATTTTATTTATTTATTTGACAGGCAGAGATCACAAGTAGGCAGAGAGGCAGGCAGAGACAGAGGAGGAAGCAGGCTCCCTGCTGAGCAGAGAGCCTGATGTGGGGCTCGATCCCAGGACCCTGGGATCATGACCTGAGCCAAAGGCAGAGGCTTTAACCCACTGAGCCACCCAGTTCCCCCGCCTTTTTGAAAAATTTTAAAAGGTAATTTCTACTAAGGAAACAAGGTAATCTAAAACATCAACACAAGCAAAAACACTTATTTTTAAAAAGGTCAGGAATTCAAATGAACATGAAGGTTAATAGCAGTTGTGGATCACGTGTGCCACTTCCTAGTTCGAGTGATCTAGAGCTCACAACACTTACAAGAGTCAAACAGATTAAGAATCCATTAACCACACAGAGGATCTGCCAAGCTCCTGGACAGTCCAGCTTCACTGGAGAACAAAATCATTACCTGTCTACAGCTACAACCACACTCTGCGAGCTGGTCTCACCAACTGATTCCTGGAAGCTGGCCATCTGTCTTTTATCCACTCCACCACTCACCAAATTACCTGAAACACAATGCGCAAAATCAGAATCGCTTCAGAAACAGTCAAGTATTTAGATCAAAGTATTCTGTGGCATCGGTATGCAGAGACGAGAGCCATAAGAGAATGGTTTGCAGGCACAACAAAACAAAACATAACAAAAACACCCTCAAGTGATGACAGAATAAAATTAAATGAAGGCTTTGGCATTTGAAATACATTCTGATTCTTAAAATACGAGCTCCCTTGCTTGTACCAACCACCTCCCTTTCTTAATAGTCTTGCTCATTTTTACAGTGTCGAATGCCTACATTTAAGAGAACAAATACACAATTAAGCAGCACCAGCTTAGAGCTTCTAGAGATGGGACGGCCGGTACCTGCTCCGCGTCCCATGTGCTCTCCACGACCTCACTCCAGCCATCCCTGCACGCGCCCTAAGCAGCAGCTGCTAGTACAGCCTCCCCCTTCCACACGGTGTGAGCTCTTACCCGCCACTCTGTACTATTCCAGTCCGTGTCCCTGGGACCTAGGAGCCTGCCCTCTGCCCTGAGACAGCCTGGGTTGGAAACCTGCCCCTGCCACTTGCCGCAGTGCGATCACTTCAGCCCAGCGTCACCTTCCTCAATCACAAGATGAGGATGACAACAGTGCCAATCTCACTGTGTGACTAAGAGAATTAAATGAGTTAAAATGAGTAAACCAAGTGCTTAGAATGTGGCCAGGCACATTTGTTTGTCTTATTTGCTGTCAGAGCTCACCGACGGGAGCTTCTCGATTCCACGAGAAACCATTCCAGATAACGAACATGGAAGTGACGCTGCACCTACTTGTCAAAATCTGGAGATACACACCCCCATTCCTCTAACACTAGGTACTAAAGCGGTACCCTTCTGAAGTAAATGGCTTCTCCCCCCAATATACTTAACATGCACAGAAAGAAAAGTAATGCACCCTGCTGATTTTGATAAAACAGGTATTTACTCAACAGTTTAATCACAGTTAAGAGAGCCAAAGCAGCACTTCCACGTCCACTAATAAACATACTGTCAGCGGGCACACAAGGAAGAGCTGGTTTGCGTGACAGTCCTGAGAGACAGGAAGCGTTTCATTCCAGTTAACTTGTGACTCCGCGATGGCCAGCCGTGGGGCCTGGTGTCTTACCAAGGCCAAGGCCCATGAACTCTTCTCCCGCCAGTGTGTGGCCCTTCAGGCTCCCTTCTCTTTCACGCCCAGATCCAGACAGGTAGCGCGTTTTCACCCCGGTTCCTATCAGCTGAGCGAGCTCCAGCTGGCTGATGCACTTCAAGATCTAACGAAAAGGACATCAGGCATGAAGAAGTGAGTTCCCGTTTCCGGCCTGCAAAGGTCACTGCAATCTTAGTCCTTCAAGAGCTCTTTGAAACACACAGCTTTTCAGGTGAGAATGAAATCTGAGGGTCTTGGGGTGGTTTTCCTAATCCTGGCGAGGCAACCCCCTGACTACAGGCCTGGAAGACAGACGTCACTATCTTTTTTTCAAACTGTTAAAAAGTAGAAGAGAAAATGGCCAAAAGAAAAGCAGGTACGATGCAGTTACACCATACAGATGTTTAATTATGCAAATGTCATAAGCGCTCTAGAAAGAGAGAAAAGCTGTCTGACTGGAGCAGGGCATCCCCCACCAGGAAGTTGCCACCCGCTCTACTCAGCCCCTCCTTGTTCCCTCTCTATTCCACCCCTCAGACGCAAACGCTAGCCTCCCTGCTGCTCCGTTCACTTGCTATTCCTTACACTCTTCCCCACGGCTCACTCCCCGCTTAGATTCCCAGCTCACACATGTGTCCCTGAGACCTCTCTTGACTGCCCCGAGATTGCATGCACACCCTCTCTACTACCATTCCCTGGCCACAATTCCCCACCCCCCAGCCCTTACCACTTTTGGCCTTATGCCACATATTTGCTTGTTCTCGGCCTGAAGTACCAACAGGGCGTCAATGCTGTCTTGTTCACTGCTGGATCCCCTAGCACTTAAAATAGCTGGTGGTTATTACTCGGTTAACTGAGTGAATCAGAACATGTCCTGGAATGGGTGTGCAGTTGGAAAAATAATTGTAGCTTCCGGGCCCACGGGGTGGTTCTGGGGTGGAGAAGACAAACCTACACACAAGCCTTTTCTCAATGGGAGTTTATCTGAAGAAACAGACATGGGTCTTGACTTTTACTGGAGGAAAAACTGGTTGCCAGAAACTTTTCAAGGGACAGCATGGAGGTCTCCAGGTAAACCCTTCCTAAGGGATTTTCATGGGAACTTCTGACTAAAGCTGGGTTTTGCCTTTCATGCTGACGTTATGACCTGATCTCAGAACATGGGAGTCCACTATACCACTGAGTACGGCTTGGTACTGAGAAAGGTACTTACTTCTAGCAGACAGAGCCGTGCCCTGATTGCTCCACATACAACGATCCTACTAAATTATCACCAGTAAACTCCTATTAACTCCCTCCCTTTTCCAGAAGCGGAGGATGGCCAGCGTCTCAAGTATGTTGACAACTTGCAGCCAAGGACTTCTTGGCTCTAGCCTGATTTCTTTCTTTTTTTTTTTTTTTTTTTAAGATTTTATTTATTTATTTGACAGAGAGAGATCACAAGTAGGCAGAGAGGCAGGCAGAAAGAGAGAGGAGGAAGCAAGCCCCCCACCGAGCAGAGAGTCCGATGCGGGACTCAATCCCAGGACCCTGAGATCTTGACCCGAGCCGAAGGCAGCGGCTCAACCCACTGAGCCACCCAGGCGCCCTCTAGCCTGATTTCTGACCATCAAATAGGTGGTAATTCATTTTAACATTTCTGGGTGCTGCTATATCCATGGCAACCAGCAGGAACCCTATTGAGATCGTGCCTCTGAGGTTAAAAAAAGTTCTATGAGAGAAAGCAGCTATTTACTCATTCAGTACGTACTGTGACTCCTCAGAAAACAGGAATTTACTTAAAAACAAAACAAAGCAGCAGCAACAACAACAACAACAACAAAATGGCTCCTGGCTGGTTCAGTTGGTGGAACATGTGATTCTTGATCTTGGGGTCCTGAGTCTGAGCCCCACCCTGGGCACAGAGATAACTTAAAGAACAAAAACCAAAACCAAAACCCAACCGACCATCCCTCCCTACTCCGACCCACTCCATCTCTTCTAATACGGAAAACTCCAAGGGTGGGATGGAGGAAGGGAAGGCTGGGCGACAGGGGACAAAGGTACATGCCGCGATGAGCGGGAGGGGGAGGGCTAACACCTACCGGGTCCTCACCACCTGCCAAATGTAGTTCTGGGCCCCGGACAGGCCCTCCTTTCACCTCATGGCAACCCCACGAAGGTGCAGCCCGCATGGGACCTGTATACCACACAGGCAGGCAGAGCTGCAAACCCACACCGGACCGCAGCAGTCCAGCCTTCCCCCTTAAGGACTTGACCCCATGGGGGAGGAGGCAGCCACGTCCCCTCTAGGTACCCATGGTCCCCACCACTCTGCACACTCACCTCTACTCTTACAGTTTTTCTCTCTAAAGCAAGAAGCAATATGTGCAGACACCAGAGAAATCAGGTAATGTAATTTAAGGGAAAAAGGCAGAAAATAAATCTGCATAATTCTATCACTCGGGATTTTTAACACTTTTCCTTATCCTTTTCAGGTATGATTAGGAAAGAGATCAGGCTCCCAGGGATATTATGAGCTCCCAGGAGGAGCCCAAGGGCTTGGGGCAGTGGAAGGAAATCTGTTGCAAAAGCAAACTCATGCTAACCGGAGCTGGTGGCGGGGGTCGGGGGCGGGGGTGGTTGTGCTCTTGTGACATGGAGCATCTGGACGCACCCACCACAGGCCAGAGGCTGACTTTCAGAGACGTGAGGTATTTGTGCATAAAGGAAAAGCCAGAGTTAAAGCGAGACTTGACTCTAGTTGCAGAACTGGAACCGACCCAAGACAGAAGATGGACACTGAATGAGAGGAATGCTGGGAGTTCTCCTAACTAACAAAAGGCAATGATCAGGCTTTCAAAGGAAATGCACCTCGTGCCAGGAGTTCCCAAGGTAGTTGCCATCGGTGTGCGCCACTGTTATGAGCGTCTTTATGGTGTCGATGTTTTTCTGCTTCATTTCTGTGATGCTGGAGCTGGCCGTCAGCAGGGAGAAGCGAGCAAGAGCCTGAACATAAGCATCTCGTTCCAGCTGCAACAAAACCCAACCAGGAGAGCGTGCTGAGATGCCACCCTTAGCATGCCAGCTGGCACGTCCACGCACCTGTGTGTGCACAGGGCTCCTGATACCGTCTGTACACACAGCAACGTGCCAGTTCTTCCGTGCTGGTGTCTTCCTGCTACCCAGCATCCCCATGAGCCACGTGGCTGAAAGCTGGTTCTCTCCTTTGCACCTGACCTCAAACTTAAATTCCATGTTCACTTCCCTCTGGAGGGAGTAGGAGAGGAATCTGTAGAATGTTAAGAGTGCCACATACACTCTAGTTTCTGGAACACCCCTGCAATGTAGGCCTATTTCCTCAACTCTACAGAAGAGGGACCAAGGATGTCTTAGAGAGGAGCTGGTTGGGCCAATGTCATGTGGCTAAAGAAGCAGCAGGGCTAGGTTTTGCAAGCCAGACTGCCTGATGTCAAAGCCTGGGAGCTTGGTACAGAAGAAAATGTCTAACTGTAAAATACACAGGAATAGAACATTCGAGTTTTTCAAAATAAATGGGTGCAAGTTCTTACTTGGGAAATAATGGGTGGGACTGACAGCCTCCTAACTGGTAAGTTTGAGAATTGTACTCAATTCTCAAAGGATCAGTTGTTTGAATTTTTTCAAGATGCAAAGGTTTACAGACATACTTATTTTGCAGTAAATTGTTTCCCCCAGAGAAGACTTGGAAATGAAGGACATTATAATAAAAACTGATCTTAAAAGGAAAAGTAATATTTTAGCACAAGGGCAGGCTAATTAGGCAGGCAGATAGGAAGTCTGTTTTGTCGAATGCAATCAAGTGGCTTAGACCCCACCTACCCGCTGAGGAGGGTTACAATCCAAATCTCCAGTTTCCCCCTAACGAGCCTGTTGTCAGCATAAATCCGTGGGCTTCTTCTCAGCAGGCATGAGTAGGTAGTTTGCTGAGACTTTCTGGCTAATTGGAAGTGTCTGATAGTTTCTGAGTTTTGCCAAATCTGAAAGAACACAGCCCACCAGGCTCTCTGGAGCCCTGCTAACTTCCACCCACCTGCATTCCAAAGATGCAGGCAATCCGGATTGCGCATCGGATGCCCTCCAAACACAGGGAGGCCACCTCCGTATCGTCACAGTTCTGCAGTCCGATGCTGTAGGCTGCCAACAGCGGCGTCCACACCAGCTGAAAGGAAGTGAGGGTTCCATCATGTCTAGGGTTTCAGCATGGAGAAAGCACTCAGAGGTGACGCTGTTCGTTATGAACACAGCCAGCATGCCAAGTTCACTCCTATTTTGATTTCAATCTATGCCGTTCACAATATAAAATGATTCCTCAACTGTTGTCAAAGGTATCACTACAGATACACTCCTCACTACACGTATGGTTCAAAAGGAAGGAAGAGAAATACGTGGGGAGTGTGCCACCACCACGTCTACGTGCATTCGTGGCAGACATCACTCATCAACAGGCTAGTCCGTTCCCTGCGAAGTCTACTCAGGGCAGAAGAATGGTTCTTGCACAGTGTATCGGGCAGGCAGTGCCCATTAGGCTGGCACAGGGAATAAAACCTACACACATCGGGGTGTCGTACGTAGCAGAGCAGCTCCCTCGCTGCGATCTATTGAAAGTCAGCCCTTGACACAAGGGCTTGAAAATAAATAAATAAATAAATAAATAAAATAAAAATAAAAATTAAAGAAATAAAATATTAAGACAAAAAAAAAAAAAAACCTACACACAACTCATACTCTATAGTTTTTTGAAAAGCACCTAATTCAAATTATTTAGACTTTACTTTTCCTCCAATTTTCCTGTGAATGCCCTGGAAATAAAAGGTTCACAAGAATCTACAAGTGCTCAACTAATAGGATATTGACAGCTACTACAAAAATACCTTAGAGAAAAACTATGCGTTATGTCTACAAGGCACATATCTGTTCTAGACTTTAAAAAAGGAGACACTTCAGGATATTGTCTTTTTACCTCCAACTAGTTTCATCTGGTAAACTCACCCGGAGGCCACAAAGGTGAGAGGTCAAAATGAAACTATCTGTTTACCCTGAATGGCTCTTCATTCATTCAGTAGCACCCAGCAGCCCCGACAACAACCCTGTGCTTGTCCCCATTTTACAGATGAGGAACACAGAGAGGCTGAGTAAGCTGACCAAGGTCACAGAGCTCCAAGGTGGCAAAGGCAGGATGCAAACCATCCATTCTGACTATGGGGCCCATGCTGGCACACGCCCCATGCCATCAAAGGGCTTCTGGGAAGGACTCGCTTGAGTTACTGTCCAGACAGAAGCACCCAGACCTGACCTCTCCTCTCCTCCACCTCTTCGCCATTACAGAGTCTCTGGTTGGCTTCTAGCCGGCCCCCTCCAGAGTCAGGCCGAGCCAGGTCCTGGCTTCTCAGGATACTCACTTTGAACATCGGGCGGACATGGTCCAAGTGAGTGGCGCTGGTGAATGGGGCCTTGGCATGGCTCACGGCCTCCATTAGCGCTTTGGCCGTTCTGGCCATCTGCTCCATCTCCAGGTTGTACAGCAGCCGTCTCTGTTTTTCACTAGCTACGCCTACAGAGAAATGAGAATCTAATAGCAGCCGCTGATACCCACTGAGTGCTCGCTGTGGGCTAGGCATGGTTTTAAAAGATTTACAATGGTTAAGTCACAAATCTTCCTGAGCCCCTTCATGAGTGTGTTCCCAACAGTACCCTTTTACTGACGGGGGAAATGAGGCACAGACAGGCTCAGCTCTCTGACCAGGGACACACACCCAGTAAGGAGTGGAGGTGGGACTGACCCCAGCCAGTGTGGCTCTGCAGCCTGTGCTATCGGTCTCTGCGCTCTGCTGAAGCCAAGAGTGTCACGGGCCTTCCCCCATAGAATTCTCAAAGTTAGCACCATCACCACTGGCATTAAAGCAGTTTTAAGGAACACTGAGTGGGATAATTTAGCTCTCAGATTACTCATTTTAAATACCTTCTTGTAGCTAATCACAAATCTAGCAAGAAGATGGTTATGAGAAAATCAACATAATCACCCTGATTTAAACACATTAACTATTCAGATATCCAGATATGCAAATTAAATCATCAGGAGACTTAATCATGCAATCTGATACACTTAAATATTAGGATTAATAGGAATAATTTGTCAGTAGACCTTACTCTGCTTAGCAGATTTGGTTGCGATTGTATGCTCCTTTGTTTCTTTCATGGCAATTTTCTTGCCTTCTATTTCTTCGTAGATGCTCGAGAGATACTCTTCCGGGAGATCTTTACTATCGTTGATACCCCGATTCATTTTAATGTATTGTTCTTTTGTCATTTTATTTTTTACCTGAAATTTAAAAAAATTAAAAACCATTCAGAAAACATCCAATGGCCCAAATAAAACTCCTCATTTAGCTACTACATCGTATCAATCATTAAAATACTTTACCTGAGGGCTGTGCAAGTCGGTGGTTAGCATGATAATTGAGTACGCTAGGACATATGCAGTGTCAGCGCTAGCAAACAGGGTTTGCCTGGAAGAGAAGGTTCCAGATGTAAGAACATGCGCTGAGAAGAGGCTAGTGGAGACACGCTGCACTGAAAACAGGCCGACTGTTCCACATGTTGCCAAACTAGTCAAGAGTGTTCATGCTTTTAGCACCACTGAAGAGTAACTAATGTCCTTAAGTGTAGAAAAAGCTAATTAAGAAATTGTGTCAGGTTTTAGGTTTCTTTGAACAAAGCAGTTTTAAGTCAAGTTTTAATTTTTTTTTAAGGTTTTATTTATTTGACAGAGATCACAAGTAGGCAGAGAGGCAGGTGGGGGAGGGGCGGGGGGGAAGCAGGTTCCCTGCTGAGCAGAGAGCCCAACGAGGGGCTTGATCCCAGGACCCCGGGACCATGACCTGAGCTGAAGGCAGAGGCTTTAACCCACTGAGCCACCTAGGTGCCCCTTAAGTCAAGTTTTATTTTTATTATTATTTTTTTAAAAGGTTTTATTTATTTATTTGACAGAGATCACAAGTAGGCAGAGAGAGAGAGAGGAGGAGGAGGCAGGCTTCCCGATGAGCAGAAAGCCTGAGGCGGGGCTTGATCCCAGGACTCTGGGATCATGACCTGAGCCGAAGGCAGAGGCTTTAACCCACTGAGCCACCCAGGTACCCCTTAAGGTTTTTTTTGTTTTTTTTTTTAAAGATTTTATTTATTTATTTGACACAGAGAGATCACAAGTAGGCAGAGAGGCAGGCAGAGAGAGGAGGAAGCAGGCTCCCTGCTGAGCAGAGAGCCCGATGCGGGACTTGATCCCAGGACCCTGAGATCATGACCCGAGCTGAAGGCAGCAGCTTAACCCACTGAGCCACCCAGGTGCCCCTTAAGTCAAGTTTTAAAGAAGATTCTCAAGGTACAGCCAGAACCCTGGGTTACAGTGTGGCAAGCAAGGCACCTGGAGACAAAATGCAGAGACCCTCACTCTGACCATGACGGTAAGGCCCCCGGACAGTCTGCACCCTCATGCTTCACCTGCCTCACCCTGGTCCTATTCCTGAGAGCATCTACTTTGTGCTGGACCCTGGGGAGAAAGAGGATGAAAACTATTGTTCACGGCACCTGGCCGGCTCAGTCAGTAGAGCGTGAAATTCTTGATCCTGCACTTTATAGGTCCAAGCCCCATGCTGGGAGCAGGTATTACTTAAAAAAAAAAAAAAACAAAAAACAGAGAGAGAAAGAAAACTGCTGTTCAGTTATTCATTATTTACAGCTTACACTACCCATTGCAATACTGAACAGCAGAAATTTGAAAAAAAATATTTATGTTGTTCTATATAATATGCTGGTGAAAAGTCTGACTTTTTTTGCCTTGGGCAGGAAAAGATAAAAATGTGTGGCTACACAGCCTCGAAATACATGGATCTAAAGCTACAAAAACTGGTCTGTCCAAACCATCCCAGGAAGGAAAGGGAGAAACTCTGAAGAACGTAATAAAAGGTCTGAATTCTAACATGAAACAATCTAACATGTTTAGCCATTAAGAGAAACAGAGCAAGGTCCCCAGAACTTCTCCTCTGCCTTCACAGCACATTCTAACGTCTACTGCGTCAGTGACCAGTGCTGCCCCGATGACCATGCATCTAATGGGAATAGCTCGCTATGCACCTGGAGGAGCAGAACCAATTAATATGAAAACCAAGTTGACCGGGCAGGCAAACTGTTATTAAAAATTTCCACATCGGGGCACCTGGGTGGCTCAGAGGGTTAAGCCTCTGCCTTTGGCTCAAGTCATGATCTCAGGGTCCTGGGATCAAGCCCCACATCGGCTCTCTGCTCAGTGGGGAGCCTCTTTCCCTCACCCCCTGTCTGCCTCTCTGCCTACCTGTAATCTCTGTCAAACAAATTAATAAAATCTTTAAAAAAATAAAAATTCTTCATCATGTTCACAGTACACTCAGACACTCTTCACTTCATGCCCAGGGAAAAGAGTGTGAGCTTTTGAGACAGACAATTCAACCCTGCTCTGCTACTTAACCAGCTGATTAACTCTGGCGGGTTGCTCAATCTCCCAGAGCCTCAGTTTCCTCTCCAAAAAAATGGACACACTACTCCCAGCTTACCATTAATTAAATGAAATGTATATAAAACCCATGGCATGGCTGACATACAGGAAATATGTTTTTTTGTTTTTTGTTTGAGGATTTATTTCGTTTAGACAGAGAGAGCATGTGCATGCACACGCATCGGGGAGGAGGGCCAAAAGGAGAAATAGTCTTAAGCAGACTTCCCACTGAGTACAGAGCCTGACACGTGGCTTGATCGCATGAACCTGAGACCACAACCTGTGTTGAAACCAAGAGTCAGATGCTCAATTTACTGTGCCATTCAGGTGCCCCAGGGGATGTCTAATAAAGGTTAGTTCTCTTTTTAATTTCCACTTCCTACAAAATCATGGGATGCCTGGGTGGCTCAGCAGGTTAGGCATCTGCCTTCAGCTCAGGTCATGATCCCGGGGTTCTGGGATCGAGTCCCGCACTGGACTCCCTGCTTGGCAGGGAGCCTGCTTCTCCTTCTGCCTGCTGCTGCCTTGCTTGTGCTCGCTCACTCTCAATCTCTGACAAATAAATAAAATATTAAACAAACAAACAAAAAACACGACGTACCCACCAAAAGAGGCCCTAAGATGAAATCATGCACTTAGGCAGGTTTTATTAGTTATGTGGCCATTTCTGGAACCTGTTCATCAGTATCTAACCAAAGAAATACCCAAATCCTTGAGATCTACCCCATATGTTAAATCAAGGAGCTGTTCTTAATTAAGAAAGAGGTGCCCAAGGGCCTCTTCTCAACTCATAAAATTACTCTTATCAAGATAGCATGGGCTCTACCTGTGTGAACATGGACAAGTTACTTAGCCTCTCTGATTCTCAACTGCCTTGACTGCAGAAAGGGGACACAAGAGAAGCTGTGAGGTCTTACCTGAGATAATCCCTCAGCAGTATCAGGCACATTGTAACAGAAACTTTAGTTGTTTGGTGCAGATTTAGAACGATTAAACTCAACTCCCAACCCAATTAAGATCAGGGCTCCGAGGCAGGCAAAAAGATGACATGGAAAGGACATGGACACAGCGCTCACCCCTGGTTGCATTCTATGTATCTCGCAGCAAATTTCTCCATTAATCGATCAATCTTCTGGGCTTCCCCAGGTAGACGGAAACCTTCTAGAAACGTCCGCAGGGCTGAGACAAATTCCTTTTCGCAGAAGTCAAGTTGATCCACATAGGCATACATCACTTCCTTGTTGAACCTTGTGCTGTCTCCCAGAAAATCACCTACTTGGGTCTGAAACATATACACCCACTCATGTCTAGAAACTGTCACATGTGAACCAACAGTAAGACACACTTCAGGCAGAGTGGGGAGGAAGAGCGCACTGCTCTCAACACTGAGAAGAGGCTGGCCTGCTAGAAAAGCTGAGACTCCACGCCTGCCCACCCACCTACCCATTCCAGGCTCAGTCTATCCTGTCTCAGAATAGGAGGAGGCGGCACGGGAAACTTAAAGATGAAAGAATGATGGGACATACTCAGGAAGGAGGTCAGCTGCAGACAGGCAGCCAGAAGTTTCTAGCAGTCAAGGGACACTTCAAGCTCTGACACTGTTCTAGCAAGTACACAACCAGCTCTTAGGAGCTTTTCGCGAAGCTGGCCAAAGGAGTAAGCAGGACTGCTATGACCAGGGGTGTGGACAATAGCCACTGCACTCGGCGTCAACCACACTTTAGGTTAAAGCTAGGGGGCATCTCGGAATCACCTGATAAAACCAACACGCAAGCGTCCAACCCCAAGCCTTACAGAATCAAGGCGCTCCTCCTGATGCAGAAATTGGGCAATGTCTTCAACTGATGTTCCCAGCATGCCTTGCTCCTGGAGAAACTGGATGCCTCTCTTGGGTTTCTTGTTGAAACTGTTTCAAGAAGAGACAGGACATGGGTTACTTATTTCAAAATCTGGAGGACAGAAAAAGCTAGCCTTTGAGGCACGAACAAGTCATCAGCTATCAGCTCAGGAAGGTCCTGTGTGTCCTGCCAGCTTCTCTCAATTTCACCTTCAGTTTCTGACCTAGCTACAGCAGAGTCTGATGGCCATCAGCAAACATCTGTTTACCTCCTCTCCAACACTAACAGAGCTCTAGATGTTCACCCAGGCACACAACGCCCTGATTTAAAAGCTACATTTTCCTGCCTTTAGAAAAATTAAACTCAACTCCTAACCAAACTAAGATCAGTGCTCTGAGGTAGGTATCAGTAGGTATCAATGCTCTAAGGAAGTATTTTCGTACTTCCTTAAGTATGGCCATGTGATGTTTGAGCAGAAATGGTAATGGGTACTTCTAGGCAGGATCCTTAGTAAACAAAGCTGGCTTGGCTGGGAGGTATATTCCTTTTGTACTTTCCCCTTTATTCGTTACTGTATGTGTGATGGCTGGTGCTCTAGCAATCACCTTAGACCATGAGGCAATGCTGAAAGTGAAAACTGTGTTAAGGATGGTGAAACAGAGGTGCTCCTGGCTAGCTCAGCTGGTTAAACATCTAATTCTTGATTTTGGCTCAGATCATAATTCTAGGATGAGACTGAGCCCCGTGTCTGGCTCTGTGCTGGGTGTGGAGCCTGCTTAAGATTCTCTCTCTCTTCCTGCCCTCCACCAATTTAAAAAAAAAAAAAAAAGGATGGCAAAGGAGAAAAAGTAAATAGCCTGGATCTTTGATGTCCCTGAGAGCCAGTACAACAGCCCTAGACCATCCATGTTGGGATTTCCTTTAACAGGGCTTAATTAAGTACTGTTTGTATTTCCTGGTCAACATAGGCGTACTCCACTATGGATAAGCTCAATGTGCTATTTACCAGGCCCTGCACTGGAGGACGCTATGTGCTGGGGCAAGAGACACACAGGAAGGACATGGATCAGGCGCAAGCAAGGGCAGCCGCAGACAGGTGGCTACAGAAGGCCTCCTTGAGGAAGAGAGGTTTTGCCAAGCCTGAGGGAGGAAAAAGACCCAGGAGTGTTCCAAGCAGAGGGCACTGTGGTGAGAGGGGCTCAAGGTGTTCAAGGGACTGAAGCGCACAGTGTGACTCGGGTACTGGCAGGAGATGAGGTCAGTGGGGTGGGGACCAAATCAGGCTGTGAGGAGGAGAGGGAAACCTGGAATGATTGTAGGCGGTGGAGGGATAAGACCTGATTTAAATTTTTAAAAGATTAGCTCCTGTGGGGAGAATAGAAATGAGATCAACACTTCAATTAATAAGTACCGTAACATCAGCTTTTAAAACAAACTGAATTTACTAAGTCAACTAATCATTAAGAAGTTGGACAGGGTATGAGACTGAGTTTAATATTTCTGTGTGTAAAAGACTGGGGCGCCTGGGTGGCTTAGTGGGTTAAAGCCTCTGCCTTCGGTTCAGGTCATGATATCAGGGTCCTGGGAGTGAGCCCCATATCCAGCTCTCTGCTCAGCGGGAAGCCTGCTTCCCCCCTCTCTCTCTCTGCCTGCCTCTCTGCCTACTTGTGATCTCTGCTGTAACAAATGAATAAATAAAATCTAAATAAAAAAAAAGACTGGAAAAAACACATTAAGATTTACTAATGCCTGTAATGACAATGCGCTTATGAGAAAATATCATTTTTCCAAGATACACAACTGAGGTATTATGATGGGAGCAGATTACTTTCAAATGGTTCAGAAAAAATTATACATAGATAACACTAATATGGCAAGAGTTCATTCTTCCGTATGTTGGAACTGTTCATAAGATATAGTCGGAAAAAAGTTACCAGTGGTGATTTCCTTTTGGTAATAATTATATGACTGATTAAACATACTTGCTTCATACTTTTATTTTCTAAACTGGTTTAATTTCTTACATTAGGTAAAATAAAAATAAAAACTATACAAAGCTATTAAATTCTAATCTCAAACTGCCTCTCCTTCTCCCACTCTCTCAGTCTGACTGGCTCAGTCTGGCTTGGCTGTGAGTGCCAGCACTGGCCTTCTGTAACAGTCCTTCCCCTAGTGGAGTCAGTCCCAGGTTCCCAGAGAAGATGTGGCTTTGTCAGAGGCCCCAAGAGATTCAGCTGGAGTAGCAGCCATACTCACAGCTCGATGCCATGTTCGATAATCTCCTTTTGTTGTTTGATGACCTCAAACTGCTCCGGATCATCCTGGACAGCCATCTGGGTCCCCGAGGACAGTGTGGACTCCATGGACGTCACACTGCTCCGCCTTGCCATGTCAAGGCCTTTCCCGTCCCCCAGTTCCTGATCTGTGGGCCTCTCCTGACCTGCAATGACATAAGAGCAAAGGGAACCAAATCAACAGATGGGACACAGACACACCTGAGCTCAGGCCAGGCTCTCTGGTTCCCTTTTCCAGACCTGTAACAACACCTGAAAAGTGTGGTATTGGTGCAAGAACAGACAAACCCATAGAATGGAACAGAAAATTCAGAAACAGACTTACACAGGGAAATCTGGCATATCATAAAGGTGGTGAGGGAAGAAAAGACTACTAAAAAAAATCAGAACTGTTTTTCCATTTGGGAATATGACATCAGAGCGCAACTCATACGATTCTCCCCAAATTCCAGATGAATTAAAAAGCGAAAGCTTTAAGGCATTCAGCAAACTACAGAGTTTTGCTAATTTTAAGACAGTAACACAAAGATGACTTTCCCAACAGTCCTGTTGAATGGAGGTGACGGCGTGGCAAGCCCTCTCACCGAGGCTGGTCTGGTGGTTGGGATTCACATACAGGTCTTTGCTCCACTCCACCATGCACTTGAGAATGGACACGAGGCACTCCAAACCTTTCTTCCTCAGACTGAGCTCCTGAAGGACAGAAGGGACATGGCACAGAGACTTAACAGATAAACTGAGTGCAGAAATCTACAGGACTATTAGGGACAAGACCGAAACAAACATTGACAGTCAGTGCTATTAAGCAAAGAACCTAAGGAAAAGTTAACAGGTGACATAAGTATTAAGGGCTCATTGCAAAAACCCTGAAAATCTCTAAAGCTGTTCATTACAAATACCCTAGTAAAAAACAGGAGATGTGTGCTTTCCTAAAAGGAACAGCATTATCTGGAATTTTTTTTTTTTTTTTTTTAAAGTAAATGTCTATGCCCAACACTGGGCTTGAACTCATGACTCCAAGATCAAGAGCTGCATGCTCTGTGTGCCTGGGTGGCTCAGTCCGTTAGGCCTCTACCTTCGGCTACGGTCATGATCTCAGGGTCCTGGGATCGAGCCCCACATCAGGCTCTCTGCTCAGTGGACAGCCTGCTTCACAACCCCCCTCTCTGCCTGCCTCTCTGCCTACTTGTGATCTCTCTCTCTGTCAAATAAATAAATAAAATCTTAAAAAAAAAAAAAAAAAAAAAAAGAGTTGCATCTTCTACCTACGGAGCCAGCCAGGTACCCCAAGTGTCATCTGGATTTCTGAAAGGAAGATATTCACTGCTTATATAATTTAAAAAACACTTCAGTCACTTTCCTTTTTAATAAACCAATAGGGTTGAGTCACCTGAGTGGCTCGGTTGGTTAAGCATCCGACAGTTGGTTTCAGCTCAGGTCCTGATCTCAGGGTCATGAGATACAGTCCCACATCAGGCTCAGCGCTCAGTACAGAGTCTGCTTGGGATTCTCTTCCTCCCTCTTGCTCCCCCTCCGCCCCTTCCTCCCCTTGTGCATATACATGCGCACACTCTCGAATAAATATAGATCTTAACCAGTAACACCCCCCCCCAAAAAAAGAGAAAAGAATTTTCCATAATGCAACAGATGAGTGATTCTGGACACATTATTCCTCTTCAAACACTCACAAATGCATTACATTTTAAGGTTTGCTCTACAAATAAAAATACTAGTTTTTAAAAAGTAGCATTTCTTAAAAAAATTGAACATGAATCACAGATAATCTAAAGAAATGCAAATATTTTCTACTCAAAACAGCACCGATGGTGGCACAGATTTCTCTGTGAATCTAATGACGGCCACGGACCTTCTAGGGAAAATGCCCATTCACCAATATTCTACATGTAATGCCAGGCAGCCCATAGACCTTCTGACCAGCTCCTTCAGAAACCTTAGCTTAAGATCCTCTTCTCTGTGTGGGCACTCTAATGAGGCAACTGGATAAGAGACAATTTCCTTTGCCTTACTGGAGCCTAGGAGCCTGTTTTCATACAAGCTTTCGAAAGGTGACTGAGTAAACTGATTTCCTACAGGTCTCGGCTCAAATGTCACCTTCTCAGAAAGACCACCTCCGTGACCCCGTTAAAAATAACAGCACCATTTCTAGCCCTCTTTTATCTGTGCTTTATTCTTCTCTGTGGCTTACTCCTCCGTTGCTGCCCACAGCAGTTGTACACATTCATGGGCACTGCATTTTGTTCACTGCTGTGTTCCAGCACCAAGGACAGTGCCAGCCTGGAATACAGTGGCGCTCAATAAACGTTTATAGAGATGAATGCACTTTATTATTATTTTTCTCAAATGGATCCTTAAAAATAAAAATCCACGCTGGCCATGGAGCCTATCGCAGGGTTTGAACTCACGACCTTGAGATCAAGACCTGAGCTAAGAGTCAGACCCCTAATCAAATGAGCCACCCAGACACCATGAAGCAAATGCACTTTAAGTATAAATGCAGGAGGAGCACCTGGTTGGTTCAGCCAGTTAAGCAGCTGCTTTCTGCTCAAGTCATGATTCCAGGTTCTGGGAATGGAGCCCTGCATGGGGCGTCCATGCTCAGCAGGGAGTCTGCTCCTCTCTCTCCCTCTGACCCTCCCCCTGCTCGTGCTCCTGTTCTCTCAAATGAATAAAAAAATCTTAAAAAAAAAATATACACACACACACACACAAATATATATACACACACACATACATATAAATGGGAGTTTTCAGTGTTTTTACCTGCAGAGGAGTCATTCCTAGCTCGTGTCCACTTCTTCCCTGAGCGATTTTGGATAAATCATTCACAAGGCGCTCAAAAATGTTAGCAGCATTTAAATCACAGTCGTAGTTGACATAAATATCTACAACACACTGGGCGTCTTGGAAAATAACACAGAGATATTAGAAATTCTGATCCAACAGACATGGCAATTACATTTTCTTATTAAATTATATTCTTTCTTCAAAACTGCTTCCCAGTGAATCACTGACTCAGGTAGACACGAATCCCTCAGGAAACGTGTGTCAGATGTACTACAAGTCTGGGGAGGCCCTCTTTTGACGCCTGCCTCGGCACTCACTGACTCTCGAGCAGCTTACTCTGCCTCTTCAAAGCTCTCTTCCTCATAAGAAAGGGATAACAATTGTCCAATCCACCTCTTGAAGTTGTGTCATTTGTGGAATTATGTCTGATGACAGACAAGTGGGAGGCTTGGTAACCAGCCACACAACTGTATGGTGATAAGGGAAATCCGAATTGACCTTGGGATTCAATCGAGGGCTGGCAGCACCTCAGACCCTGTGACTGACAAAGTGTTCAGTTTGTAGGTGGAGTGACCATGTATCCTGCTTTTGTAGGAGCAGGGGGCTTCCCAGGGTGTGGGACTTTCTGTGTGAAGACCACAAGGTCCGGGTCAACCAGACGGAGCTGGTCATCCTCTAAAGGAGAAGAGGAGTAGGACTAGATGTCCCACTAATGGGAAAGCATTGGGCTTTCAGGTGAGGCTTTCCCAGAGCAATATTAAAACTCTAAAAGCAGGAGGTAAAGGTCTCAATCTGGATTTTAGAAAAGCATTTCTGGGTAAGTCAATGGATGAGCACCCTCAGAGTGAAAATACCTGCACAGATCCTTGTCAGAGTCTGAATGACCATCCACCTGTGCTCAAAAGAACTTGTTGATGTTTCTAAAATGTTCAGGAAAATCTCTTTGAAAAAGACCTACATGACACAGAGACAAAGGGGACACCAATTAATACCATTTAAATTGGGGCTCAAAAACCACAAAGGCTGGAGGGGGACCAGGCAGCTCCAACGAGGGAGGGAGCCTTGGGAGATGTAAAGGAGCAGCGCGTACACACACACACACGCACTGCTGAGGCATGTCAGAACCCTGGCCTCCCGGGGGAACAGCTAGCCGGGCAGGACCACAGCAATTGGAGGATGGAGCCCCACTAGAGGAGCCCCTCAGCAACCAGCAAGAGCTGCCAGGCTAAGAAAAGGACTAGCATTACGGTTTTGAGAGAAACCAGAGATCTGGACTGTCATGTAAAATAAGTTACTTCTCAATTTGCCAACTAAATCAGATTACTTCAAACGATGTACAGGCTAAACACACATGTTCAGGGGACTGAGACTAGCCCTTGGGTCATTCGATTTAAACTTTGGGTTAAAATGAGAGGCACCTCAGCCATCAAAAGAAATGAAATCTTGCCATTTGCAATGACGTGGATGGAACTAGAGGGTATTATGCTGAGTGAAGTAAGTCAATCGGAGAAAGACAATTATCATATGTTCTCCCTGTGATGCAACATGGGGGGGGGGTTGGGGGGTAGAAAAGAAAAAATGAAAGAAGATGGGATCGGGAGGGAGACAAACCACAAAAGACTCCATCTCCAAAAACAGACTGAGGGTTGCTGGGGGGGAGGGGAATCAGGAGAGGGTGGTGGGGATATGGACATTGGAGAGGGTATGTGCTGTGGTGAGTGCTGTGAAATGTGTAAACCTGGTGATTCACAGACCTGTACCCCTGGGGATAAAAATACATTATATGTTTATAAAAAAATTTAAAAACTAATAAAAAAAAAAAAGAAAGGCAACTAACATCTGGGGGCAGGAACTTTGAGGAAAAGGTAGTCTCTCTCTCTGGGGTGCCAGCAAGTAGACCATGTAAGTCTAGTACCTGATGACTATGTCACCAGGATTTAACTCTTTGTGTATAAACACTATACAAAAAAAGAAACAAAACAAAAAGAACCCCCCAAATCATTGTGGAGTCCATACCTCTATTTGCATTTTCAAGTGCATTTTGAAGTTTGAAAGAAGAGTAAGAAAAATGGCAAGAGAGAGTTCAAAGACATCAGGCACTGAAGAGACGCCATTTTTGGACAATGCCACGCAAAGATACTGCTTGATCGCGTTGATGAACATCTCGTGAGTCCTGAAGACCGGGCCAGCGTTCTGCAGGACGGACAGGAGCAGCTGCAGGGAAACCACTTTGGAGCGCAGCTCATGGGATCTGGCAAAGGGAAAGATGGCGACAGTGCTAGAAGATTCCATTTTAAAGAGTGCATTTCTTGAGAAGGCCTCACTCCTCGACCAGCGAGCTGAGTTTTCTGAGAGCCAATGAGTTAAGAATTGGCACCAGCATCTAGATGCCAAGAGCGTGAGGGCAGATGGCATGAGGTGGCTCCTCCGGGGACCCGTAAGCCCGTGAGGACAAGAGCTGCTAACTCCCACTATCCTTTTCCTCGCCCTGCCATAAAACAGGGGATGCAGCGGGAGCAGAGGAAGCATAAACTTACGGGCTCTGTTACTTTACATCACACCCGTGAGACTAACCCCTGCGTCCTGCTCTGTCCTTATGGACAAACAGAAACAGTGCTCTTTATTCACCCACAGGCCTGGAAAGAAGGAAATGTTCCTGAATCCTCTCCTTAATGGTCATGATATCTCAACAGGAGAGTTGAGGATTATTGTTAGCAAGAACAAGGGCAATAAAACTCATGAAGTGCCGGGCCCCACACTCAGGATGCGCTGATACCACTTCATATCATGGACCCTGTAAGGCAATTTCTCACATCCCCACTTTTCAGATGAAGTTCGGTAACGCCTGCAGCTGTGGAGGAGCCAGGAGTAAATGCGGCTCTCTGGCTCCATAGCCCTACCGGCTCTGCAGTAACCGGTTCACTATGAAGCAAGGTTTGGCTTCTCTGGGTTGCCTCTGGGGCTTAAACCTATACCCATGGAGCAGAGGTTTCTCAGCAGGGCAGGGAAGTGAGGTTTATACAAATCCTGCCCCTGCCCACCCTGCATTAGATTAAATTCGTTAGTCGGGAAAAAGAGAGTAACACATTCAGTATAGTAACACTTTCTCATATATAAGCCAAGGAAAGTAGCACTGGGCAAAATCATGGTTGGTGTGGACACAGAGACAATCTATTATAAAAGGGCTGTAGGGACAGCAGGAGTCTGAAAACTGTAAATTCCTGCATTCACACCAATCATGGGACAAGGCACTGGGGTATCTCGGAAGCCCCAACATCCTCCTGAGTCATCTCAGTCACACACGGCCAAGAACTGGTGTCTGCTTACTTTGGATCTGGGGGGCCTTCAGCAAGGGGTTTCATGGACAGCTTGCAAAGGGAGCGAAACACCAGGAAGGCGTCCTTCTGCAGAATGTGAGAGAACCTAGCAGCCACTTGATGTCCCTGTGCATCTGATTCCTGAGGTTAGAAACAAATAAGAGAAAAATTAAGGGGTCAAAACAAAATTATTTTTCAAAAATAAAGAATGTAATTATTTCATGGAAATTTAAAATTCTGTTATTCAATGGGGAAGTGAGGAATGTGGGGGAGGGGACAATATGCCAAAACAGGAGCTATGGGGGAGTCATTCTGGCAATTCTAAAACCTTGTTCCTTGTTCTTCAAAAAGTGGGCATGGATGGCTTAAAATGATAAATGAGCAAATGTTAAACCATTAAAAATCTAAGACAAACACAGCTGACCCTTGAACAACACGGGTTTGCACTGCACAGGGCCACATTGGTTTTTCTCTTGTGATTTTTTTCTCTAGTCTACTTTATTCTAAGAATACAGTATATAATACATACATGAAATACGTGTCAATCAATTGTGTATGCTATTGGTGAGGCTTCTGGTCAATAGCAGGCTATCAGTGGTTAAGTTCCGGGAGAGTGAAAAGTTAAACGCGGATTTTCAGCCGCATGGTAGGGGAGTGTCCTTGCCCCTAGCCCCCGTGTTATTTAAGGGTCACGTGTACAAGTTAATTATATTAGTTTGGATAACAGTATTTCTGAGAACACTACTGCAGGATAGATGGGGGCGAAACGACAGGCATTTGAAAATAGACTTCTTTAACTAAAAAAGTAAGCTGCTTTAAAAAATTTTTTTAAAAAATCTGTAACGTATGAAAAAGACTAGTATGCTCGACGTACAAAAAGTTCTTATAATTCATTAAGGAAATTACAGAAACCTTCCACCCAAATGAAAAGCAGGCAAAAAAAATGAATAAGCAATTCACCAGGAAATGCAAATGACAGATTAACCTAAATAATGTTACTACTAATTATTACGGCGGGATCTTTCTCCCATCAGACCACCAAAATCTGGAATGAAGGCTATTGCCCAATTTTAATGAGGGAATGGGGAAATGAGCACTGATTGCCTACAAGTGGGCAGAGATTCGAGCATTACCTTCCCAGCAGGCTAATGTGATGTTAAGGAACAAAAGCCTGAAAGCTTCCAACTCGTGACCCAGCAATATCACTTGTAGGAATTTATCCTAAAGAAAGAATTAAGGATGTGCACAAGGTTTATCTATAAGGATGCTCATTATAGAACTATTTCCCGTGATTAAAAAAAACCGAAGTAACATAAAAACCTAACAGGGAATTGGCAAAAGAGATTATGGCAATCTACAGGACAGAATTTTACATGACCACTGAAACAGTTAGGTCTGTATGTACTGACGTGGAAAGATGCCCATAAAACGGTGTTGAGTAAACAAAGCAAGTCACAGCCTAGTACAAAAGGCAAGAGTCCTTTATGCGGACAGGAGTACATCTGTAAGGACGTTCTTAATGGGGATGACGTAATTCCATGGAGACTGCTATAGAATGAATGCTTATGCTCCCTCCACCTCCATTCACAGGCTGACATCTAACCCTCAAAGTGATGGCATCTGGAAGTGGGGCTTAAGAGAGAGGAGTCCTCATGAATGGCATTAGTGTCCTTAAGAAGACAGCCACTTGGGTGCCTCGGTCGCTCAGTGGGTTAAAGCCTTTGCCTTTGCCTCAGGTTGTGGTCTCAGGGTCCTGGGATCAAGCCCCACACGGGGCTCTCTGCTTCCACATGGGGAGCCTGCTTCCTCCTCTCTCCCTGCCTGCTTCTCTCTCTGAGTACTTGTAATCTCTGTCTATCAAATAAATAAATAAACAAATAAATCTATCTTAAAAAAAAAAAAAAAAAAGACAGCCATTTTATGCATCAGGAAACAGGCCCTCACCAGACACCAAAACTGTTGATACCTTTATCTTGGGACTTCCCAGCGTCCAGAACTGTGAGAGATAAATTTCTATCATTTATAAGCCACCCAATCTATGGTATTCTGTTACGGCAACCCAAAG
Source organism: Mustela lutreola (assembly GCF_030435805.1). Lineage (NCBI taxonomy): Eukaryota > Metazoa > Chordata > Mammalia > Carnivora > Mustelidae > Mustela > Mustela lutreola. Next base: position 11,926,218 of record NC_081298.1, read on the forward strand.
AGACTAAGACAGGGTCAGGTATTGGTTCCTGGTGGAGGGGTAGGGGAGTTAGGGGTGGAAAAAATCTTATTCTTTGTATGTATAAAGTACAGGTACATGTATAATCATAAATAGATACCCAGTTTATCAGTGGCTTTAAAATTCATGAAAGGGGATGGTGTATCAGGTAAAGAAATCTATCAAAAGGCTGGGGGGTTGAACACCCGTGAAAAGGTAGAGAGAGTGGTTTCAGGTGGGATGTTAACATCATATTTCTCCCTGTTCTGAATGTTTATATATAGCATTTTCAAGAAAACAACAAAGCTATTTAAAAAAAATAATGTGGCAGACACATCTATGGGTCTGAAAGGATATTCATAATATACACTAAGTTTCAAAAGCAGGTTACAAAACAGCAGTATACCATGTGATTATATTTAAGTGGAAAAAAATGAGAGGGAGAGAAAAATCTAGAAAGATATAAGTAATAGTTAATGAGGGTTATCGCTAGGTTAGGGGATTATGGATGACTTTTATTTCCCTATTTTTCCTTCTCTCTATTTTCTGATTCTTCTATAATGAATGTATATGAGAGAAAAGAGAAAGGCCAGGAAATCTAAGTTTTTAAAAGTCTGAATAAACAAGGTTAGTAACAAAGGTTAGTAATAAACAGGGTTTAGTAACAATGCTATATACACCAGGAGCACTTCCAAGAATGTCACCTACTAATACAAAGCGCTTGAGGCAAGGACTGTGTGACTGACTGAGTAAGGTCTGCTGGTTTTCACTCACTGCTTCTGCTAGAGATTTAATTGTGCATCTTCTAAAAAAAAGTAAAAATCCAAATGGGTCTGTATAAGAGGAGAATCACCAACATACCAGATTATCTGCTGACGACAAGGACTGCCTGTCATCTGCTATCCCGTTGGTCTGGGAATTTTCATCAGCTGCTGGGGGAACAGCACCTTCCTGGCACTCCAGTTCACCCAGGACCTGCTCGGGTTCTGTCAGGCCGCGCTTCTGTGCTGCTTCTTAAAACACAGGTGCAAAAAAAAAATCATCACCAGGTTAGCACTCACCCCAAAAGCTCTGACACCAGGGAGCAGTTACTCACATCATCTTCCAGCTCCTGCTTTTTCCCCTCTCCCTTTGCTACCACCCTAGGAGACTGACATAATATTACTGAGAAAGGCTTAACTGAAGTGGTTTTTATTTTTTTTATTTTATTTTTTTTAATATTTTATTTATTTATTTGACAGAGAGAGATCACAGAGGCAGGCAGAGAGAGAGGAGGAAGCAGGCTCCCCGCTGAGCAGAGAGCCCGATGCGGGACTCAATCCCAGGACCCTGAGATCATGACCTGAGCCGAAGGCAGCGGCTTAACCCACTGAGCCACCCAGGCGCCCCCTGAAGTGGTTTTTAGGCTCTACATGTGTCTACTACCCACATACCCCAGAGGTTTCATTCACACTGCAGGCCATGTCAGTGCTGCCTCTAGAAATGAGCAATACAGTAGCCCTGCCCACCCCTGTCCACTTCTGGAAAAGCTTAGAAACAGCTCAGCATGAAAAGCACAGATTTTTTTTTTTTAAATGCTACTGATATAGTGGTTAGAGAAAAGCCATATAAATGAAAAGAGTTGGCAGTTACGACAGAATACCTCAGTCACAAGGAGGAAAAAAAAAACAAAGTAGACCTGAGCTTCCTGGCAGCCGTGTGAAAAAGGGAAAGACAAAGAATTAAAATTATTCTATTTTAAAGACATTGCTACCAGGACATACATTTCTACATTCTATTAAGTAATTTTATATAATTCTACATTAAATAAATAATGAAATCTATGAATACAGATTAGTGGTAACCTAAATGAACAAAAGAATAGGGCTTAGAGCAGTGGGTCAAACTTCTCAGACTGTCACCCACAGTAAGAAATACATTTTAAAAATCATGACCCCTGGAGCTCCTGGTTGGCTCTGTTGGTTATGCGTCTGCCTTTGGCTCAGGTCATGATTCCAGGGTCCTGGGATCAAGTCCCACATCAGGTTCCCTGCTCAGCGGGGAGCCTGCTTCTCCCTCTCCCTCTGCCCTACCTGTTTGTGCTCTCTCTCAAATAAATAAATGAAATCTTTAGAAGAAAGAAATAAAAAAAAGAGAAAAACTGATTATAACTCTCTGCTAAATTAATGATTTTAGACCCATTAATGGTTTATTGCCACTGGAGTCAAGTATTCAACACACAGCCATTTACCCAAGATTTTGGGCAAAAACAACAACAAAAAACTCTTCCAATAGTCATTCTGAGCTCTACAAGTTTCGTTCCACTGAAACCACACCATAAAACCGAGGGAGCTATGAATGAAGTCTAAGAAAATGGACAAAGCTTCTCTGTGCATCTGATACCTGTTGACGTGGGGACTGTCCCCTTGACACATCAGTGGCTAGCCATGAACATTCAGTAGCAATGGACACCACCTCAGGATTCACAGCCACTCCTGGAAAATGCTGGATATATCTGGGAGTGGCCTCTGTCTTCCATGTGAAACACCCAATTCTAGCATCGTCAGACTGCTTGAACCCAGCCCCAATGAGAATAAAATTAATGACTAAAAAGATACTTTTTTGGATATTTAGAAATATCCTTTTCAGATTTTTCTGAATCTCACAGGGAAGACAGGCAGATACGAGCAGACTCAGTTTCTATGCCTTCACTGGGGGTTGGCATTCCGTCACTAAAAGTATCTGGCCAAGGACGTTTTTGGAGCAGCGAGGAGGGGGAGAGGCTGGGTTCTTGGTTCTTACCTTTAACAGCAGATGTGACCACATCTTCTAAGATCTCCTTCACCACCTCCTGGGCCCCGTCATCAGTCCCTACACACAGCAAAAGACACAAACACGAACATGTGGGTATTTCCCAGGAAACCAAAGGGGGAGAAGGAGGTCACATCTCAGGAGGCAAAGGGGGCGCACAAGTCCTCTCCGAAGCCCAATCTGATTATGCCAAAAGAAAACAAGACCTGTGCAATCTGGAAACTCTTAGGCAGCATCTGCTATGACTTTGAGTTTCCCTCTGTGGATCACTCTTCCTTGCTAAAGCCCTCTCCACCACCCCCGCGTTGGACGCAGGAGCTGGATTTTACCCAGCTATGCTTCTCAGCAGAACAAAGGATGGAGCTTTCTCTTGCGCCTTCACCTCGAGCACCCCAGGGCCTTGGGAAGTGACAAGCCTCCTGTTGCTTCGCTTCCTTCGCACTCAAAACCACCCAGAACTCAGCATGAGATGTCTAATGTGGTAACTGAGGATTTACTACATTTTAAATTGAACTGTTCTGTCAGCGGTTAACTGCTTAAGTGGGAGAGCTTCGGCACCAGTTGTTTTGGGAGAACGAGTCAACGCTCCTGGACTAGACTTTTAGGAGTCAACATGAGTGATTCCTCAAACATCCCATTGACCAAAAAGGCCACTACATTAAACCGAACCAAAATAAGCCTGCAAATTCTTTTTGAATTCAGTAAGGCCTTCCGGTCAAGTCCCTATTTTTATGAGTTCTGTGTTTGATCCACAAGGTCCCAGAGAGCAATACAAAGTATTTTCATTTCCACGGAGCAGCTGACACCCCCCAAACTATTTATTTGCCACCAACCCCCAAGCTTCACTGAGGTACGACTGGCAAGTAAAACCACCATAACTATTTAGATGGGTAAGTCAATCTCCATGGAAAATATGGATGTTGCACACTTTCCTTAGAGGGCAGAAAAGAACTCGGGGAAAAAAGAAAGCCAGCGGCCACGGTTATAATCTCCTGCTCCCACATCTTCGTCTAAACAACGTGGTTTAGAATAGATGGGTGTGTGAGCACGTTTCAGGTGCTCTCGGGCCACCTTCGTCATGTTTGCTGTTTTCACCATCACGAGTATCGGTACGTCACACATGTACAGTTACCACTGCTACTCACTCACTCACCTCAGGCAAGACCATTCAAAGGACTAGAGGATTCATAAGCCAATTACATTTTCTGAACGTATATTAAAATCAATGTGTCAATATTTATTTTTTAAAAAAAGATTTTATTTATTTATTTGACAGACAGAGATCACAAACAGGCAGAGAGGCAGGCAGAGAGAGAGGAGGAAACAGGCTCCCTGCCAAGCAGAGCCCGACTTGGGGCTCGATCCCAGGACCCCGGGATCACCTGAGCGGAAGGCAGAGGCTTTAACCCACTGAGCCACCCAGGTGCCCCAATGTGTCACTATTTAAATAAACACTGTTTAGCAAACGAGCCGCCTAAAACCATCTCCTCTACATGTGACAAGGTATTTCCAAGTTCCCTTCCAGGTCCGGCATTCTCTGATGCCACGATGTCATACAATGATAATGGCAGCTGCCCATCTCTACCATACATTCCAACGCCCGAGCAATGCCAGCATGCTGAATGCATGTCACTGGGGGAGTGGGCGGTGGGTGGGAGCTGCAGGCTGGGGGAGGGGCATCAGAGGCTGTAAGGCGGAGCCTGCCTGCAGGTAGGCGCTCTCTAGCCTGTGCACTGCTTCCCTGGACCCAGCTTTACAGTGGTATCATCGACAAGTGAGACTTGTATATACTTAGGGGGCACGACTCGATGATGTGATGTATGTATGTGTATACAAATCACACTGTGAAATGGTCACTGCAATCAAGCTAATTAACACTCTGTCCCCTCACACGGTTACCGTCATCTTCCTTTCTTGTCTGTGGTGAGAACACACAAGATCTACACTCGGCAAATTTCTAGCACACAGCAGTGCTGTTACTATGGTCACAGTGCTACACGCTGCATCATCAAAACTCCGCACCTTATGTAACAAACCGTACCCCCAGCCAGTATCTCCCCATTTCTGTGACCACCTTTCTACGTTCGGTGTCAACACATCTGACTCCTCTAGTGCCTCATACACGTGGAATCATGCACTATTTGTCCTTCTATGACTGGCTTCTTTCACTAAGCATAATGCCCTCCAGGTTCATCCGTGTTGTTACAAATGGCAAGATTTCCTTCTTTTTAAAGGCTCGATAATATTCCAGTGTGTGCGTGCGTGTCTGTGTGTGTCCACGCGCGAGTGCTTTATCCGTTCATCTTTTGACACTGACGTTACTTCCACATCTTGGCTACTGTGAATAATGCTGAACAGGGAAGTGCAGACGATCTCGTCAAGATCCTGGTTATAATCTCTCTGAAGATATACCTAGAAATAAGACGTCTCCATCATAAAGTAGTTCTATTTTTAATTTTCTGAGGAACCTCTGTACTGTTTTCCACATCGGCCGTACCAATTCAATTCCTGCGACAGGGCACAAGGGCTCCCTTCTCCCCACATGCTCCCTAGCACTCGTCCTTCATTTTTCTGGTAACAGTCATTCTGACAGGGGCAAGCTGATATCTCATTGTGGTTCTGATTTGCATTCCCCTGATGATTAGTGAAACTGAGCACCTTTTAAAGTATGTGTTGGCCATTTGTATGTCTTCTTTGGAGAATTGTCTATTCAGGTCCTTTGTCCATTTCTCAACGGGGTTATTTGTTTTTTTGCTATTGAACTGTAGACGTTCCTTGTATATTTTGGATACTTATCCCTTCTCAGATAAATGGCTTGCAAAATTTTCTCCCATTCCATAGGATGCATTTAAATTCTCTTGATTGTTTCATTGGCTGTGCTTATGGACTGTATTTTCTTTTTATTTGCATTAGCTGTGAACACTTAAAAAACTGGGAGATGTGGGGCTCCTGGGTGGCTCAGTGGGTTAAAGCCTCGGCCTTCAGCTCAGGTCATGATCCCAGGGTTCTGGGATTAAACCCTGCAATGGGCTCTCTGCTCAGCGGGGAGCCTGCTTCCCCCCACCTCTCTCTCTGCCTGCCTCTCTGCCTACTTGTGACCTCTGTCTAATAAATAAATAAAATCTTAAAAAAAAAAAAAAAGGACAAAAAATAACAACAAAAAAAATTGGGAGATGTGTTATAAAAATCCAGATCTGGATTATCTGGCAACACCAGGCCACGGTATCTAAAACTAGAAGCACCTGCTCCCTTTAGCCAAGGCATGAACTCTACAGATGTCCTGGTGCCTCAGTCCTTGCCACTGAGGACAGGTGTCATGGGTCTGTCAAGAGTGGGGAAAATGCGACACTGACGGGGCTGGGTGTTTGAAAGACATCAGAGCGAAAAAGCAAAAATATTCCTTGTAGAAGTGACTTCAACACAGAAGAGTGAAGGCTCCAGAGCCAATGTGCCTGGTTCAGATTCCTGTTCTGCCACTTCCCAGTGTGGGGACTTACGTCACGTTACCTTTCCAAGCTTCAGTTCCCTCAGGAGTGGACAAGGATGATTTCAATAGCACTTACCTCATGGAGCTTTGTGAGAATTCAGTAAAACAATACCCAGAAAGCATTTAAAATGGTGTTTGTAGAGTGAGGACTCAAGTGTTAATTTTTCTTTGGTCTGTAGGGTATGATTGTGCTGAGACATTCCTGATGCCCTCATGAGAGAGGCCCTCTCATTTCTTTCTTTCTTTCTAATTTAAATTCAATTACCCAACATATAGTACATCATTAGTTTTTGATAAAATATTCCATGATTCATTAGTTGCGTACAACACCCAGTGCTCATCACATCACATGTCCTTTTAAAAGATTTACTTTGGAGAAAGATAGAGATAGAGTGCACGCATGAGTGGAGGGGGGAGGGCCAGAGGGAGAGGAAGAAAGAGAGAGAGCAAACTCCCTGCTGAGTGCAGCGCCTGACACAGTGCTGGATCCCAGGACTCTGAGACCCGAGATTGTGACCTGAGCCGAAATCAAGAGTTGGCTCCTTATCCAACTGAGCCACCTAGGCGCCCCAAGGCCCTCTCACTTTTGCCACTTGCCTGGCCCTGGAGACTAAGTCCATACAGAGGTTTCCCAACTAGGGGCACCCGGATGGCTCAATTGGTTAAGCCTCTGCCTCTTGATTTTGGCTCAGGTCTTGAGACTGAGGCCCATGTTGGGCTCCATGCGGGGCATGGAGTCTGCCTGAGAGTCTCTCTCTTCCTCTGCCTACCACACCCCACCCACTGTCTCTGTGTCAAATAAATAAATAAATAAATAAACAAATTTTAAATACAGACAAGACATTTCCCACTAACCACACAGTTTCAGTTACTTAAAGCCATCACTATCTTTCATTCTAAAGAGAAAAAAAATGTCCATTTCTACAGGGATCCTCCTCTTCCCTCACTGTAGTTTTCCCACTTAAAAAGACCCAGGACCACCATTTTTTGGAGGAATAACAGTGTTTAACTCACTTTCCTTGACAGGCTGTATCCGTAGCAGCCCCTGTGCAATATCAAAATCTTCTCAGGCCAGGAAGGCATGGGAGAGTCAGGAAGCCCCAATTCCAAAAGACGGTTCCTGCGGAGGCAGCTGCCGCTGAAGAGCCCGTAAAGAGGCCCAGAGGTAGCAGGACCCCCACGGTACCCCTGCCTGCTTCTCTGCTGACACATCAGCCTGCAGGAGGGCTGAGAAGAGGCCTTCCAATGCAATAATAACCACTAAAAAGTCTGCTGTGTTTAAGTTTCAAGCATGCTGTCAAAAGGTTAGCAAACCAAACCAAACCAAATCCTTGCAAGGTTCAGAATATGCTGATTCCCAGGGATGTCCAGCAGTCACCACTTGGCCATTACTGACTGGCCATTTCACAAACTCTGTCCCTTAGCAAAATAAGAGGGTGACCTTGAAGAGGTTCAGATACAAGAAACCCTTGCGGCCATTCCCTCCTTAGGCAGCAGGAGAACCAGCCCTGTGGTGGGTATCGCCAGTCACTAACTCATACCCTGAATCCTCACACAACTCTAATTCTGTTTTGGAAGGGGCTGTCCCTGTATTTCCCGGCCACCCCAGCAGAAAGGTTGGCCATGTGTCCAAGTTCTAGCCAATAAGCGTAAATTACTGCGGATTGCCTGGGCTTTCGGGAAGGCTCCGTAGGGAGCAGCATGACTCAGCTGGGAGTCCGTGAGTCCCACCCTCTCTCCTTCCTGCAGGAGGACATGACAGCATCTGGAACCATGAGGTAACCTGGAGGGTGAAAGTTACATGCTAAGAATAATCGGGGAAAAAATAGAAGGAGTCTGAGACACACCCTCCCATGCCTCTGTTTTCTGTCCAGTGAAGCGGGGACCATGGTGGAGGGAAGTAGGTGGGGCAGTAAGATGCATTCACTCACTCACTCCATCAAAAAGCTGAATGCCTGCCTGTTCGGCCCTGTTCCAGGCATGTGGAATACATCACTGTTTAAAACAAAGATCTTTATCTTCACGGTGCTTACGTTCTAGCTGGGATAGTAACCGTGTTATGGGGCACACTACAGTGCTAGGGAAAAGCAGAGGGGGATGAGGCGGATGTAGAATGGTGGGGACAAATGTGAGCACACGGTGACAGTAAAACGTGACATGCCTGTTTCCTAGAAACTAGGGTTTGGTTGTGCCCAATGTCCAAGCACTTGGTAATATGCAAGAATGCTAAAGGAAAAAAAATCAGGAACCAAAGCTGTTTGCTGACACATTCCAACCACACGCCAACACGGTTCCTCGACAGGAAGGAACACTTAGGCAACCTACTGTCGCAAAGTAAGTGTCCATCGAGCAGCTAACACAGAAGTCGTAAACCCCTGAGAGGGAGCCGCCCAGCAAGGAGAGGGACCCGGGGGTACATTCTGTTATTTTTATAAAGTGTTGGTATGAGACAATCTTTGTTTTGTCCACAAAAAATACTGAAATTCCTAAAGCAGAGGATCTGGGATTGCTAACACGGAAAACAGGCTCCCTTTACTCTATGCACTGTTCTCACCACTTTCACATCTGATTATCATCTTAACTAATTGCTTTTTTAACTCATTTTTTTAAGTGGAAACTTATTTGAAAGGTAGTAATAGCAAACACACAGGTCCAAGCGCCAGATACTGCTCTGATTTAATTCTCACAAACCTGTACGATCGCTACTAGCTGTGACCCCACCTTCAGATGAGGACCCGAGGCTCAGAGAGGTTAAAGATTTCCCTCAAGGTCACATAGTTACTAGACCCTAGAGTCACGATTTGAAACCAGGCTGTCCGATCAGAATCTCCATATTGGCCGAGGGAGGATAAGTTTGCTCTATTTTAGAATACTTAAGAATTGCGGGGGTTTTTTTGTTTTCTTAAGAAGGAGCTGCAAGAAGAAAAAACGAGCTAAGAAATCCTTAAACACAAAGGTATTTGTGTACATACAGTAGCTACTCATTAGCCACAGAAATGTAAACGTGATGTCTCATGCATGTTGGGAGTCAAAAAGTCAGATTCTTAAAAATGATCTTAAAAACAAAAAAGAAAATGGGAAGTGACAGTTTCTGGGCACAGGATTTCTTTTGGGTGTAATTAAAACGTTCTAAAATTGACTACGGTGACAACTGCACAACTCTGTGAATGTACTAAAAATAATTGGATTGTACGTTTTAAAAAGCTGAATTTATGCTACACAAACTGCAGCTTAATGAAGCTGTTTTTTTAAAGAAAACTGACAAGAACAGCCAGGCATTGAAGAGGAGTGTGAATGGACACATGGGGTGGGGTCCCCTAGGGAAGACTGCTGGCTGTGCCCCCAAATTCACATAAGCTAAAATGTCTCAGGCTCAAAAATCCATTTTCTAAGTTTACACAGAGCAATTTAGTCCATGTCGTGGACAGGCTGATAAGACTGACGGACTGACTATTGATTTATCAACTTAGGATAAAAACCAGTAAAGGGAAAGAGATGTTCAAGTCTGTTGTGAACTGTCTGCATCTATGCAAATTTCACTGGGAGGCAAATGATCCCAGGAAGGCTGTGGGGAGGGTTCTCAGCAAATTAAATAGGAAAATGTAGGGCGCCTGGGTGGCGTTGTCAGTTGAGCGTTTGCCTCCTGATTCTGGCTGAGGTCATGATCTTGGGGTCCTGGGATCAAGCCCGGTAGGGTTCCATACTCAGCGCAGAGTCTGCTTGGGCTTCTCTCTCCCTTTCCCTCGGCCTCACCCACTCTTGCACTCTCTCTAAAATAGATAAATACATCTTAAAATCAGTCAATAAATAAATAGGAAAATATACGTCGAGTGCCCAGTTAGCAAACACGGTGCCTGGCACAGTGACTGGCTAGTTAGGGGCAGTTCTAGGATGTGATGACTACAGGATGGACCCCACAGAAGGGCAGAGTGTGCTCTCCCCCATCACAGAGGCCCTAAAGCCCAGGGCCCTCAGTGGGCCTCAACAGCCTGGACTCCAGCCCAGGGCACCATCTCCCTGCGTGGACATCTCCATCACCTGCCTCTTGGGCTATCCTTCCCGCTCAGCTTCCAAGGCTGCTCAACCCCTTCTTCTGAAGAACGTATTCTTTCTTTAGAGCTACATCTTGAGAACAAGAAGCCCCTCACTCTTTTTAAGGGCAACAGCACACCCATTATCTGTGGGTTTGCCATTGGTATTTTTAAAATATTTTTATTTTATTAACATACAATGTATAATTAGCCCTAGGGGTACAGTTCTGTGTATCACCAGGTTTACACACTTCACAGCACTCACCATAGCACATACCTTCCCCAATGTCCATAACCCAACCACCCTCTCCCTATTCCCCTTCCCTCCCGCAACCCTCAGTTTGTTTTGTGAGATTAAGAGTCTCTTATGGTTTGTCTCCCTCCTGATCCCATCTTGTTTTATTTATTCTTTTCCTACCTCCCAAACCCCCCATGTTGCCTCTCAACTTCCTCATATCAGGGAGGTCATATAATTGTCTTTCTCTGATTGACTTTTTTTGCTCAGCATAATACCCTCTAGTTCCATCCACATCGTCGCAAATGGCAAGATTTCATTTCTTTTGATGCCATTTGATGATTAAAGGCAATCTGATTCCCACATTCTTGGGAGAAGCCTTGCAGGGGGCACCAAGCATTGGCAACAAAACCCACAGCAATATACTAAGTACAAATCACTCTTTTACAGCAGAATTTTAAGTTACTGTGTTTCCGCAAAATGATCTTTTTAGAAGTCAAGTTTTCTTCCCTCATTCATTCCAAAAAAATGTATTTACTGAGTGTCTGCCATGAATGCTGGGCACCATGCCAGTGTTGGGAATATAGTGGTGAACAGAGTGGTCTAGAGCTCCTCCCAGGAATAAGTAAACATAAACTCTTCAGTGGTCTCAGGTAGCAATAAGCGCTATGTAGAGAAGAAAAGTGGCTGATAGGGCAGAAATGTGGGAGCTGCAGAGAGGGTGATCAGTGCGAACTGAGAGACATGAAGATAAACGTGGGGGTTGGGGTGGGCATGAAGTGCAGAGGCACCAACAGCAAGCACGGCACTCCCAAGGCACACTGTGTAGTCAATAAGGGGGAAAGAAGTGTAACGGGATGGGGGGGGCAGGAGTCAGGTCCGGTCACAGACAGCCTCGGCCTTGGAAGTCAAGGGCTGGGTGGGCAGATTTCACTGTGAATGGGAAATTACCAAAGGGCTTTATGCAGAGGGGGGGTCTGTGATCTAATTCATGCATTAAGAGATCACTCTGGCTGCCACAGAGGAAATGGGCTGTAGTGGAAACACCGATGCAGCCAGGGAGACTCGCATTTTTTTCTGCACAGCTATGCTTACTATGTACCAAGTGTTTAAATATTAAATGTTTATTGACTGATCATGGCCTGATAAGGGTTACAGTAAAACCTGGTCCTTGCTCTGAGAGTTTAGAAAGTGAAAATGGCGACAGATCTAGAGGATGGGCCAGGAGTTTCTGAGCACCTTCCCTGAGACACAAGACCTCAGGACTGAGGACACAGCAATTCTGCGCTCACCCAGAGACCAGGACCATTTTTGGTGGCAACTTTCTCTTTTGCCCTTCCCTTGAGTAAACTGATATGGAAAAACCTTCCAGCAACAGCACTTGGTCTGTTCCTGTGTATGCCATGCACGCTAATAATGGAGGAACAAAAGCTGCTCACACACATGTCCTCTCACAGAACATTCTACCAACATAAACTGTTGTCAGTAATGACAGAAGAGATGAGGTATAAAGACAGATCAGTTATTTCATGTAGACCAAGCAGCTAGAGTGAAGATTTACTGCACAAAAATCACTTGGGAAGGGACAGTTCCCCCAAAAATACGAATTTGGGAACTGATTCATACAACCTGCCCAGGTTCATACAACATGCAAACGTTCACACAACATGCCAACATTCACACAACACACAAACATTCACACAACATGCAAACATTCACACAACATGCAAACATTCTGAAATAATCTTATTATAATCCAATCTGCCATTTCTTGCCTAATGTTTCATTTACTTTAAGACTACATTCAGGTGTGGGATGTCTTCATTTAAAAAAGCAAACAAAAACACGTAACGTACTAGGTCACCGGAGAAGAAAACAAAGCTATCTGTCTGTCCATCTGTATGTCCGCCCACCTTCCCGCCTTCTTGCTCCTTTCACAGATGTCTGTGAGTGGCCACTGGCTGCCAAGCCGTGAGCAAGTACAGAGATCCCATGTATATATGACAGAGGGGGTCCCCTTGACCTCCTTGGGGCGAGAAGACAGACACTGAGTGACTAACTACCCAAACAATTAACTACAGGGAGATAACCCAATCCGAAGCCACCGCACGGAGACTGGTGTCAAGAAGCCAGAGCTTGCTGCATTCCAGACACTAGTTAGAGAAAAGCACCCAGCCGACACGGGACAGCAGACACCCTGCTTTAGGGGCTGTGCTCCTCAAATGACGAGCAACGGGGAAGGGGAAGGCCCAGAAAGAAACAAGCTGTTACCCCTTGAACCGCCCCTCAGCCACAGATGGGTCCCTCGCACGGCGGGAAGATGAATAGTGCCCAGGGTGTACCTGATAGTGATGCGCCTCTTTCTCTGGGTGCATCTCCATTTTCTGAGCTCACTTTTCCAGAACCACTGCTGGCATGTTCGCCGTTGGTTAAATCTGTCTTTTCGGGAGTCGTTGGTTTGCTCTGTGCCTGGCTCTGCTTCAGATGACTGAACTTTGGGGACACTGTTGCAGCTTGGATCACAGGGGACTGGGGTTTTGACGGGATTGGTCTCTCCAATTCTCTGGCCTCCTGCAGCTACAAGGCAACAAAAAAGGGATTCAGTCTAAATGCTCCCCAGCACTGGGGTGCCTGGCTGGCTCAGGCAGTGGAGCCTATGACTCCTGATGTCAGGGTTGTGGGTTCGAGCCCCATATTGGGTATAGCAATAACTTAAAAATAATAAAATCTTAAAAAAAAAAAATAGGTCCCAGCATTTTGAGAAGGACCAGAAAATTTGCCAGCCTGAAGGATAACGTTTTAAACAGAAGGATAACATTTTATTATTTTTTTAAATTTTTTTTTAAAAGATTTTTTATTTATTTGTCATAGAGAGAGAAGCAAGAGCAAGCACAGGCAGACAGAGTGGCAGGCAGAGGCAGAGGGAGAAGCAGGCTCCCTGCCAAGCAAGGAGCCCGATGTGGGACTCGATCCCAGGACGCTGGGATCATGACCTGAGCCGAAGGCAGCCGCTTAACCAACTGAGCCACCCAGGCGTCCCAGAAGGATAACATTTTAAAAAGGAAATAAATTCCTTTGACAAACTCAAAGCAAAATCTGAATGCTGATTCCAAAACCCAAGCTAGATTCTTTCTCTGCTTTTTAAAGCAAGAACAAAAACAGAATTCAGAGGAAGAAGGGATGCACTTTAAAATGAAACTGTTCACACACTGGGCGTGCCGTGCCCGCAGCAGCTGATGACCACCACCACTCACCACTTGGTTTTCCATGCGCGTGAAAATGACGTTCAGCATCTGAGTGAGGGTAGCCTTGGCAGTGGTTTGATTGATGAGATTTTTGCTGGCCAAATAGATATTGTAACATGTCCTGACTGTCTGCAGGATAGTGCCCTCATGAATTTCAATGTGTGGGGATGTCACCGCTGTCAGAAGAGCCTAAAACAAAAATCCACAAGCTTCACCTTCACAAACGTCCACCTGCCTCCCATCCTCCCACAGCCAAACTTTTCTAGAGGGTTTGGCTTTGTTTGGTTTGGTTTTGTAAATGGTAAGAAGATGGCTCTGCAAAGCAAAACTCCCTATTGCTCTGAGCTTAAAGATAATTATTAACCTATAAAATTCAAATTATTTGCCATAATCAAGTTGTGTTGAAGAGGACTTTCTATCAATATACTTTTTTAAGAGGCAAAAACACAGTTCTCTCAGAAGGGAAACCGCTTTATCTTGGTCTCACTTATATTAATCATTGAATAGACAGGTTTTGATAGGCAGTCAATGTCCCAGTTCCCTGGAGGGTTTTCAAGAGAGGTTCAACGGCGGCTAACAGGGAGCCATCCCGCACAAAGCTAGCACAGTCAGGACTTCAGATCTGGAACGCTGGCTACAGCACTCCCAATCCTGTTCTCCCGACAAGAAGACGGTACTGTCACATGCCAAACCACTTCTGGCATTGGAAATGGAACAGGGAAATGGAATGGGGGAGGGATGGAGCAGGACAAGAGGACAAGGGGCACATCGGGGTAAGATTATCCAAGACCCACTGAGAAATGGCAGACCCGGAATCCAGGATTTCAAGGAGAAAAGCCCAGAGTATTTCAAGCCCACTCAATTGCCAACCAATTTACATTGTTATTAGGGCAAATGTTTACTTTGGAAACACACCTGGTTCCACTTTTCTTGTCTCAGTCTGTGCTAATAAATTCTGACACTTAACAAAAGATCTAAGCAACGCTAACACTCTTCTGCTTCAGCTCAGGACCACCTGAGACAACTAACACATGGTAAATCAGAAACCCAAATTCCCAAGGGAGACTAGCTTTCTTATTCAAAAATCCAGACCAGGCCAACAAACAGAAATACCTTAATTATTTGTAACTGAACTCCTTCATCGGTCTGAGGGCCCTGAAAACAGTTGCAAATGGTTTCCACGATCCTGTCGATGAGCCGCTTCCCCGGGGCTCCACTGTCAGGGGCATTGCCAGTGATGTGCCCATATGCGATGAGTTTCTAAATGCAGAAAGAACAGAGATGAAAGGTTTCTGCCTGGCCAGGATTGAGGCTGCCCACAGCAACAAAAGACAGGCAGTAGTAAGCTTGGCCTTAACTTCTGGTTCCCACAGACCCCTCGGCTCCCCTGGGGCATGGCAGGCACAGCCACCCTATGGCTGCAGAGTTCACCCCCTTCCCACTCTCCCACATCTCCCACGGCAGAAGAGCCCCAGGCGAAAGCTTATCCAGTGGAACAGGCAAGGTGTAGAACAGTCACAGGTATACAACCACTAGTGTGAAAAACTGATGGCCTAGGGCGCCTGGGTGGCTCAGTGGATTAAGCCGCTGCCTTCGGCTCGGGTCATGATCTCAGGGTCCTGGGATCCAGTCCCACATCGGGCTCTCTGCTCAGCAGGGAGCCTGCTTCCCTCTCTCTCTGCCTGCCTCTCTGCCTACTTGTGATCTCTGTCTGTCAAATAAATAAATAAAATCTTTAAAAAAAAAAAAAAAAAACTGATGGCCTAAAAGCTATACATAACGGAGACAGGAAGTAGGTGGTGGTTTAGAGAGAACAGGGTAATGGTTGCTGATGAACCCAGGGTTTCTTTCTCAGGTGGTAAAGATGTGGGGAATGAATGCACAAGTTCGTCAATGTACAAAAATCACTGCCTTGTACACTTCCAATGGGTGACTTGTATGCATGTGAATTATATCACGAGCTGTTAAAAACCATACATATGGGTGTTTTTTTTATTTTTAAAAGGAAAGATACATAAGAAACAACCCATAATGTGTTTTGCTGGAGGGCGAACTCAATTGTGCACTTATGTTATCAAACGTGTGTCAACCCAGTGGCAGAAGAAGTGGGGGGCTGCCTGGGCCACGCCTTTGTGGTAGGGCTACTGACTGGCTTGGACAAGTACTGCCTTTCCGAGGCCTGTGCCATCTCACTTAGGACCTGGATTTCACCGTGGAGAATCTGAAAGTTGGAAAGGAAGTCAAAGGTTAGGGGCAGGACGATTTCCAAGCCTGGCCACGTCTCAGCGTCACCTGAGGGAGCCCCTGACAAACACAGACTCCCAGAACTCAGTGAATCAGAACTTCTGGGGGACAGCCTGGACATCAGTGTTTTTCTCCAAGCTGTCCAGGTTATTTTGAGAGTCGACCAGATAAAAGAATCACTCTTCTAACACAACCCCTCTAGGATATGTGAATTTGAAGGCATCCTCTGCTTCCACTGACTTAAAGACTCTTTTAAAAATGCTGTTCTGTTCTCTGTTCTTTATCCTCTTTGGTTCCTAATTTGTCATCTCCTTGCTTCTACATGCACAAAGTGACATATGGGCCTGAGGTTATCTACGGTGCCACCACCACGATGCTGGGAAGACCTGACGCTTCACAGAGGCCCAACTCCATTTCTCAACAGCTTTCCCCCCATCATTATTAGCTCGGGAAGCACCACCATCCAGCAAGCAGAACAAGCTGGGTGAAGAGTGGCTGAGGCCAGAACCGGATCCTGCTAAACCGGGTGACTGAACGAGGAGGAGAGGTCTGCGCACCCTCTGCCGATCAAGTCCAATCCAGAGGGCACCAGAAGGGGCAAGGGATGGGAGCAGGGGTGCGGAAGATACAGACAGTGGGGACGGTGCTGAAATGTGTTTCTGAAAAACAGCTCAAGATGCCCTAAACTACCTCAATCCTCTCCCTGCTGCTGGACGTGCAGGCTTCTGAAGCAGGCAGTGCTGGCCACCTGGTAAGTGAACTCTGGTTTCTGACATTGCTTATGCCTTACCCCTAATGGTGCACAAGCCTGTCTGGAGCACCAGATTATGAGTGGGATGGTTCTGAACTCCTAAAATGTGAATGTTGAAAAATAGGCCCCTTAGAACCCAGCAACAATGTTGCAAAGCAAGGACAGAAGTGAACTACTATTGAATTCAAATATGAGAAAGGACTGGAAGGAGTCTCTCTCTTCTACAGGCTGAGAGCACCTGCCCCTTCAAGTGGGACAGGGTTTTAAAGTGGCTTTACTCCCTTGTCTGCGCAGTGACACAGGACCAGAAGAAAGCAGAGTTCCTGCATCTTTGGGTATTTCTACTTCGGCTCTCTTAAACCTCCTTGGGCCAGATATTGGCCTGGGCACCGGAGGTACAACAGGGAATAAGACGGTCCTTCTTCTCCTGGAGTTTGTATTCTCCAGGGCAGGGGCAGACCAAAGCCAAAGGTCCTGGCTGGGATCTCCAGGGCCCTGTCTGATTTGTAGACTCTTAAAAAACAAAAACAAAAAAACAAAAAAACAAAAAAACAAAAAAACAAGTTGCAATGATAATGCACAGCATTATCTCATTTTTGGAAAATCAAAACTACGTGACTGTGTATTCTTGTAAATGTACAGAAAAAAGCCCAGCAACATAGCTGAGGTCCAGCAGCGTGGTTGGCAAGCTCCCTTGAGGAAAGGGCTTTGCACAGTGAATGGCGTGGAAAGTTACTGGCAGGTTTAAGGATTAACATGATGTGGTACATTCCTAAAGGGCCCCTCCAGTTCCTGCATGGAGAACTGCCTGGAGGGCCACAGGAGTGGGAGCAGGGGACCAGTGAGGCTACGGCAGCTGTCCAGGAGGAAGACGCTGGTGGCTTGGACTCTGGGAGGATGACATGGATAAAGGGTAGAAAATCCTGCTTTTTTTTTTTTTTAAAGATTTTATTTATTTATTTGACAGAGATCACAAGTAGGCAGAGAGGCAGGCAGAGAGAGAGGAGGAAGCAGGCTCCCCGCTGAGCAGAGAGCCCAATGTGGGGCTCGATCCCAGGACCCTGGGATCATGACCTGAGCCGAAAGCAGAGGCTTTAACCCGCTGAGCCACCCAGGCGCCCCGAAAATCCTGCTTTATTCCTCGTTGATGGGATGAGATGGGAAAAGGGCAGAGGAGGGAGGCCTCCAGGCAGCTGGCTCACGGACCTTATGTCCAAGGAGGCTGCCTGCACACGGATGTTCACTTTACTCTATTTGTCAATGCCCCTCTACAGGAGAAGAGCTAAATAAAATGATGGCATAACATACCATGTATCAGTCAAAAGGATGCACGCAGCCATACAGCTAGATCTTAAAAACGCTGTGGAAAGCGAAAAGCAAGCTCCAGAACACCTGAAACTTACATACCCTTATATGTCAACTATACTCCAATGATAAAGACTTCTAAAAAATTATTTTAAAGAAAAGTATTGAATACATAATGATGAAGAGTGTAGATATGGGAGAAATTGTGAGGGTGAAACATGACTGACTTGTGTCTGAAAAACACAGAACCCTCATCATATTTGGTCCTCGTCATCGCCTATGGAGGCAAATGGCACTATTGTCACTCTATGAGGATTCCGGACTCTGGAAAGGTTAAAGAACTTGTCCCAGGTGTCTCAGTGACATGTTAAGCCAATATATAAATGCTAAGCTATCTGTGACCTGCCTGTGCTCTTTAGCCTTGACTTATTTTCCTCCTTTATGGACAAGAAGTTGTATTAGGTTGGGTCATATGAAGTTCCTGATATGTTTTTCACTCCATGAGAATGACAATTTCATGTGGTTCAACCTAAAATATTATTAAAATGAGAAATTCCTCATATCCAACTAACATTCTAAAGATGCAAGTAAATGAGGGAAACTTGTCAAGTTCATAAAATAAAAATCTACCACCCACAGGCAAGAAAAAAAACAAACAAGAAAGGAAAAAAGCAGTTGACCTGACAGGCAACTGAGCTTGGGGCTAGTGGTCTAAGGGATTTCAGCCTTATTGTAAAGTTCTAAAAAAACTTTTAATAGAAATTGTAGCCATATACAACTTTTATACAATTATGAATGGATTTTACAATGTACTTTAAAACCCCGAAGTTTTTCAGAAATAAGAACTAAAAGATAATGCCTGTGATATGAACAAAGGACAGATGAGACCAGTGGTTTCCTACAGCCCTCACTGGGACATAGAAAGAAAATACTACAATTCTATTCTTATTTTTTTAAATCTTTTTAAAAGTTCTATTTTTGTATGATTATAATATATGTAATGTAATAGTAGTACAAGTATATAATGTTACCAGTGAAGAAATACGAATACATTAGAAGGCTATTCTCAGAAAAAATCTGGTTACTGACATATGCCCAGGGAACTTGGAGATCACGCACTGACTAAGGCGAGACAGAACCTAATGCTCCTCCCCTGGGGGTGGGTTTGGGGTGGGGGAAACGTGTGGCAGACCAGGTGCTGAAAGGAAGGAATAAAGAAAATCTTTATCTTTTGGTAGAAGTGAGCTGCAGGAGAACTCTCGAGGTTTCTCTCAGTGGGAAGAGGGAACTCTAAGCTAACTGTGTTCCAGACAAACCAAACCCATAGCCCCTCTGCCACCCCATCCCCTCTCCAAGCTCAGAGAAGGATGCCTTTAAATGGCCAGAGTAGAACATGGATGTGCCTGCACTGACTTCAATTCTGCTCAAACCAACCTTTGCCCCTGGACACTGGCCTTCTATTTCCAAGACGGAAGTCACCTCTCCCACACTGGGAAAAGCCGGTCGAGCAGGCTTGGCAAGGACAACGTCCAAGAGCAAATGAAATTTTCATTCAGGATTCCAGGGAGCGCTGGGTCACTTTCTCATGTCGTAAAAAGGACGACACAGCTTGCATTTTGTATAATGACCAAAGAAATCTGAGTATACCTACTACATCACAGAGAACTTCTAATCCAACCGAAAGAAAAAAAAAAAAGAGCTAATCTTATGTTGTAGGCCTCAAGACACTCTCATATTTATAGCTTGAATAAGGACAGTGGGCCAAAGTTGAGCAGGATATCAATATTTCTGTTCCAGAGTTCCAAAAACAGACTATTTCCAGGAAAATATAGAACATAAAATATCAACAGCACATTTTTAATCAAAGGGCCAGAACCACAGAGTAGCAGTTAAGAGTAGTGGTCAGCAACCCTTTTTCTGTAAAGAACCAAATTTTTAGGCTTTCTGGTCTCTGTTCCAATAACTCAACTCAGCCGTAGTAGAGGGAGAACAGCCAGAGATAATAAACAATGGGCACAGCTGTTGCTATGCACTGAAGTGTTTGTGTCCCCCTGTTCCTGTGTTGAAGCCTGGCTCCCAATGAGGTGGTATTAGGAGGCAAGGCCTTTGGGAGGTGATTGGGTTTAGGTTAAGATCACAAAGGTGGGTCTTCATGATGGGATCAGTGCCCTAGAAGAAGAGAAGGTATATCTAGTGTGTTCTCTCTGCAATGTGAGGGCACAGCTGACAACACTCAACTGTCTACAAACCAGGAAGAGCGCTCTTACCAGGAAATGAATAAGCTAGCACCCTGATCTTGCCCTCTCCAGCCTCCAGAACTGAGGGAAATAAATATCTCCTGCTTAAGCCACCTAGTCTGTGGTATTCGGTTATATTAGCCTGATTAGTTTCCCAAAAAACTTTACTTACAAAAGCAGGTGGCAGGCCAGATTTGGCTTATAAATGTAGTTGAACAAGCCCTGGTTGAGAATTCAGACGGCGTTGGCCGAGTTCTAGATATTCACCCCATTCGACCACTTCCTGGGCAGGGGGAGCTTGGTAGGGCTGGTCACTTTATTCTTTATTTGGGATTCTCAATTTCAAAATGAGGATGAGAGTTAAGGCAGTGTTGCTGGGAAGATTAAACATGATGCTATGGACAGAGCATTGAGCACAGGGCCCAGCACAGGCCAGGGACTCAACAGCCACTGTTCTCAGTACATCGGTAATGTTAACTGTCAGCCCCAGCTTCAGAACTAGAATGTAACATGAGAAGAAAACAACTAAATTTAAACTTATGCCAAATTTCCTCAGAAAACTTCACAGCAACAAATATTTTAGGACGGAAGGAGGACTTGGGCCTGCCAGTTAAGAATTCTTGGCTCACGATATGTTTCACATAGGACAATCTGTACAGAATTATATTGAATGAGAAAATAGCTTTTCATTTGGAAGAACTGCTTCTGTGAAGAAACTGTCACCAACTTTCAAGTACAGATATATCAAAGGAGCAAGATTAATAGAGTAAATATTAGACTGGAGATGCCAAAAACGTGGCATGCCCTCTGCCACTTGGCAGCCTGTGCCTCAGCAGACATCAGCAATCGATCACTGTACTTCCTCAAGAAACCCAGATGACACTTCAAATAGCTTTTCTTTTCTTTTTTTTACGATTTTATTTATCCATTTTTATAAAGAGAGAGTGTGCATGCCACACAAGCAGGGGGAAGGGCAGAGGCACAGGGAGAAACAGGCTTCCTGCCGAGCAAGGGCTCAAGGAGCCTGATGCGGGACTTGATCCCAGGACCCCGGGATCATGACCAGAGCCGAAGGAAGATGCCTAACGGACTGAGCCACCCAGATGTCCCCAGATAGCTTTTCAATCCAGCTTCTGAGCAAACATAATAACATAATATAGAACCTATTCACTATGCCTGTTCTAGAAAGTACTGGTAAATTTTGGACCTCTGCATATAATTTTTTAATTTATCAAGCTTTTTCCACTGATGTGTAGGTTTCCTGCTGCGGTTAAGGATAAAAGTGAGGTAACCAGAAACCTCAGGAGTAGATCTTAAAAAAATATATAAGAATGTTGGACCAGGAATTAAGAAACCCAAGTTGTAGCCCTGTTTTTGTCTTTCATACCTGCATTATTACTGGACAAGTCATCTTAACTTCTCTAGTCGCTTCCTCATCAATCAAAGGTAACTTATCACAAAGTCACTGTGGCTCTCACATAGTTGATTCTTATCATTCCCAGATCCTGTATTTGCAAATGTACCCATTCAACTAAAATTTATTTGTAAGCGCCAAGTCAATACTTGCAGCACTTTCGCAATCATGTGTGGACACACGCAGAGCAGTGAAAAAAAATCAAATCACTTGATGCACACATTCTCAGCCGAGGTCAAACAATGAGACACTCTATCTTCTGCTTTCAGCTCTTCTACTGGGAGCAGTATCTTTTCTGTAGCCTATTTCCTGCCACTTTTTATTTTTTTTAATTCTTTGCTTTTTTGTCCATTTCATTGTTTGGTGATTTTTTTTGCCATTTAAAATGGTCCCTAAGCACCATGCTGAAGTGCTGTGTACTGTCCCTAAGAGCAAGAAGGCAATGATGTGCCTTTACAGAGAAATTACATGTTAGGCGAGCTTTGTTCAGGCACGTGTAACACTGCTGCTGACTGTAGGTGTTAGTGAATCATTAAGATATAGTAAAGAAGGAGTCTTTAAACAGAAACACACAAAGAACAAAGTTATGTATTGCTTTATATATTGATCAGCTGATGAACATGCTGACGCCAGAGGCTCACAGGCACCTTATCCTGTATTTCCTGTGGGAACAATGGTTCAGTATATGCTTATTCCACATTCACAAGGTCTTTAGAGAATATTACCACAAATGATGAATAATGATTATATCTATTTCTCTATTTGATATTCTGAACTTTAGTACCATCAAGAAAGAGGTGGCATAGAAATATTGCACATGCCCACGTGTACCCCCATTTCCAACTAATTCTAAAGGTTTCAGTTAGAAAAACATACATAAGAGAGTACAACAAAGTACTTCCAGGGGAACACATTCTTGTTCTGGCTGAGGAGGTCGGACCCCTTACCCTTCCCTCCCTCATGAAACTTCCAAAAAGAACACGCTCCCTCCTCCATCAGCCTGGAGGCACAATCCTCTGCAAGGACTGCCAGTGGCTTGGAGAAAACCCTCTTTACACCACCAAGTTTCAACACGGTACCTGCAAGCAGTCGAGGGACGTGCTGACCACCCGTGGGGACTTGGACTGGCAAGCTAGCTCAAACGGAAGGAAATACTTGTCAGCTTCAATGAAGTTCGCCTTTGGTGGTGCGGCAGCGCCAAGCCTAGGGGAAAAGCAGAAGAGGGCCAGAGAGGGGAAGTGAAAAAAAAAAACAAAAAATCTGCTTTTCCTATACCTCTAACTTCCCATCCCACTTCCCAGTGCCCCTAAACTGCGTCTGCAGGGTGAGACCATTAAAAACGGAAACACATGTGTTAGGACAAATGCCCAAAGTGTCACAGGCAAAAGCAAGGTCTCTGATTAGCGAGCTATGTCGACAGCATCCTGGACTGAATGCTGACATCAGCCATGTTCTGAAACACGACCAACTGGCTTTTTAACTATGAAGACGAGGAGCAGCCACTTCCAGGGCAAGCTGTCTTCCTGCCCAAGGAAGCAGGACATACAGGCCAAGGGTTTTGCCTCGCCTGTCAAGAAAAGCTACAGCAGCATGAACTTGATCTACTTTATCCTTTCCTGAAAATGTGCAGTTATTGGGTTGGTAACCTACTAACCTAGCATCTGTTCAAACACATCCAGAGTCCTGCCCTGTGCTGGCACTGTGCTAGGAGAGTGTGTGCCACCTGGGAGCTATGAAATATGAGAGAACATGCACAGAAAGGGGTCCCCACGGCCACTACCTACTCCCTTAATACCATATTTCAGCAAGGAGAAGAGCTTACTTACCTCTGCTTTTCTATTTCTGCTTTAATTTCATCTGATGGGGAAGAAAGAAAGCCATGTTAGGAGCATGTAACATTTATATGAAAGAAAACTTTACTGAAAGATACTTAGAAAATATTAAAAAGAATGTTTATGAGCTTTTAAAGAATGAAATGCTGATATGAAATAATAAAAAGTGACAGTAATAATAGCTAACACGGACATAGAGGTTACTCTGTGTTAGGTATTGCTCTAAGTACTTTACATACTTTTATTTACTTAACTCTCCAAACAATCCTATGAGGTGGGTGGTATTTACCTCCATCTTAAAATGAGCAGGACCTCTCAACCGAGACACTACTGACATGGCGACCCCAGGGAACAGGTGACCCATGGGGCAGTCCTGTGCTCTGTAGAATGTTCAGCAACATCCCTGTCTTCTACCAAACCGGGTGCCAGGAGCAACCTCCTGCAGTCTGGAAAACCAAAAATGTCTCTAGACATGGCTGATAGTCTCCTGGGGCAAAACTGCCCCAGCTGAGAATCACTGATTCAGACGAGAAGCTATAGCACAGAAAGGTCAGGTGACTTGCCTCGTGTGATGTATCAGGAACTAGGGAACCAGAATTTGAACCCAGGCATTTTGGCCCCATAGTCCAATGTTCTAACTATTGCCCCATTCTGTAAAATATATGTTAATGATAGCTACCACACTATTATGGTCATGGAATAACATTTCAACTGTGTAAAAATATGTACAGAAGATTGGCAACAAACAGAACAAAAAGCTGTGTTAAGAAAATGACTATTTTTTCTTTTTTCACATTTTCCATGATAAGCATATATACTTTGTTATTTTTATAGACAAGGTTTTTTTAACCTAAAAAATTTTTTTTTAATTTAATTAAAAAATGTTTAAAAAGATTTTATTTATTTGACAGACAGAGATCACAAGTAGGCAGAGAGGCAGGGAGGGAGAGAGAGAGAGGAAAGGAAGCAGACTCCCCAGTGAGCAGAGAGCCTGATACGGGGCTCGATCTCAGGACCCTGGGATCATGACCTGAGCCAAAGGCAAAGGCTTTAACCCACTAAGCCACCCAGGTGCCCCTTTATTTAAAATTTTTAATTTTAATTAGGTAACACCTAAAACTCTACCATCTTAACCATTTTTTAAATGTACAGCTCAGTATACTGACTGCACTCATACTGTTGTGCTAAAGCATATGTAATTTTTATGAATTAATTAAAAATTTTTTACCACGGAGATTATAACAACTACCCAGTAAAGGTTATAGAAATGAAGTGTCATTATTCACAAATCACAACCTCAAAGATTTGGTCTCATTTCCAGGGGAACAAGGTTCTGTGCCCTGGAAACAAGAGAACACTCCATCCAGATACAGAGAGAAGCCTCCCCACCCCCTCCATCAGATGTACTCCTGCACACTGGGCTCAACATATTCTCAAAGCGCCACTGAAATAAGTCTGCACTGTATGCGATGTATTTAGATATCTCCAAAAGGGCAGCCTTTTCATAGTCTGTGGAGAACCAGTGGTTTGGATATGGCATTCGTTATCCCAGCAACACAGTTTGGTAATTACAAATTTCCTTTTCTTGGAGAACTCCTGTTTTAGACCAGCTAGGAAGTGAACACTGAACCAGATAGACTCACTAGAGGTGGCAATTTCTAACCTTCAGGCCAAACCTCCAATGTCTTCTCACTACACGCATAAGAAAATGGGTGAGAAACACCCGGATGATTGATATCGAGTGTTTTGCTCGTGGACCACCAGGGCTGTGACACATGGGGTCTGTTAAAGAGAGCTCTGTGGCATAGTTCCTTGGAACAAGAATCCACTAAGGAAGTAGCTGCGGCTTCCTCTAGCGGAGGCCCCCAGGCTGTGGGAAGGGCCCAGGAGGCTGACAGCCAAGCCTGCAGAAATCTACATCCATAGTATCAAGGCCATGCTCCGTGATTAAGATGTCACCTTGTGCCACGCCAAAAGGGAGCTGCTGCTCAAACTCCAACGTAAGGTTTCCTTCCAGCCATGGTTACTCTGTCAGAGTTGAGATGTTCACTGTATCTGAAGCAAGGAGGCTTTCACTAGAGTCTGTGCTGGCCTCTGAGCTCCAAAATAATCTGTTCTGGAAGGTCACCGGCATGAACTCACCATTGGCTAAGGCACGGTCTGACCTATAGCAGGTGGCCAACAAATGAGGTCTCTTGCTCTTTTCTTAAAAAAGGAGCCAGAAATAGTGCAAAATCTCTAGTGCCATAGACAGAACCAAGCAGAGCCAAGGAGAAAAAGAAAATGAAGGGCACGTAACCACTCGATCCTCACCACAACCCAGAAGGCCAGAGCACTCTTGTACTGTAACTGTAATATGGCTGAGGACCCCAGGCACACACACGTGAAGTCACCTGACCACCATCATAGCCACCAAGTGCTACTGCGGAGTCAGGATTCACACCCAGGCTGTCTGCTCCAGAGCAATACTCCAGAACCCCTCAGTGAGGAGACAGAGCAGGAGGATGGGTGAAGGAAGGGGAGCATATGGTAGGGCACGCCTGCTCTGGTTTATCACTTCACATTTTAATGGGCACTGCTCTCCCAATAGCCAGCTGGGCAATCAGCAGTCATAAATGAGCAGGCTGGAAAGCAGGGAGACCTGAGTCGGGTGGGGCAGCTTCCACTGAAAAGCAGCACTATCTTCCTAGGAAGTACTTTCTGGGCATCGCTGCTACCTATGAACCCTAGTGTCAGACCCCCATTCACTGTGACTTGGCACTGACCTCTGCTCCACGCCCAAGCTGAGTCCAACAGCCACCTTCACCAACCTCAACATCCCATCACCGATCCTGTTGCCCAAAGTCCCTGCAAACCTTCAACTCTCCGCCACACATCTGACCTGCTACACACCTGCCTCCTATACAAACCAACGCTGCCCTCAATTCCTTCACTTCCCTGCCAACTTCCTCCTCCCCTGCTCCAAGCCAGGCTGGCGTGGCTGGTCACACTTGGAACCTGGTCCCTATGTGTAACTGTGGCACTTCCAGCTCCTTCCTGTTCCATACTGTCAATCTCCTTTCCTTCCAGATGTCCTACTCAACTGACCTCAGCAAGGCCTTTCTTTGGCCTGTCAGATCTTGACGAGTCCAACACGTCAGCTTTCCCCAGTCTTCAGTTTCCAGGGTGGGTTCCATTGGCATGACCATTATCAGAATGACAGGCAATCAATAGCCATGACTTTGACCTTTAATTTCTGGCCAAATCCCAAACTTAGATTATACTACCATCTCCTTTCGACCTGTCTCCACCTAACAACCAGACCTCTGACAACAGGGCAAGTTGGTAGGGCTAGAGAGCCATAATCACCAACCACAAACAGAACCCTAAATCATGCCCGGTGAGCCCATCTCCTCTACCCTCCACAGACGACTGCATGTTTCTCTGCTCTCCTCAAATCCCCCACCTCCCTTCCTAACCATCCCCCCTCTTCTTTACTCAGCCCATGGGGTGATCTCCTATTTCATTTACAGATTAGAAGCGGCCACAAGGAGACCTCCTCAACTTACCACTAGAGAACCTACAAACTGACCCCGTTCTGTACCAGCCCCCACTCGCTCCTGCCAGAAGACAGGGTCCACTCCCTCCACTTCTGCAGTCTCCTCCCTGCCTCTTGGGAACTTCATGCTCTCCGTTCCATCTAGAATGGGATCACTTTTCACTGTGCCGGGCCACCAGCACTACCCATCCGCGCTACTCCAGCTCTCACCTACCTCCCACCCCACCTCTTTCTTCACACAGCAGCCAGACGGACTTACTTCAAATGTAAATGAGATCACATCTGCTCAAAACAGATGATCAATAACCCTTATAATATAAATCAGATTACACCTGCTCCTTTCCTCAAAACTTCCCACTGGCTTCCCATCTCACACTGAGTAAAATCCAAAATCTTGACCTTGGGCTCCAAGCATCTGTAAGATCTGGACCCCGGCCATCCCTCTGATCTCACCTTCCACCACCCTGCCCCCCAGCCCGCTTGTTGCATGTTCCAGTTTCAGGGACTTTGCAACCCCTATTCCTGCTGCCTGGAATGCCCTCCCTCCCCCCAGAGAGCCGCATGGCTCCCTTCCTCCCTTTCTTCCTTCAGTTCACTGTTCAAATGTCACCTTCCCTCACCACCTAAAACTGCCATCTCTACCGGGCCCCCAGAATTCTGTATCTCCTCACACGCTTTACTTTTTCACTTCACTCTGGTTTATTTTTCCAATCTCTCTTCACAGTATTTACTGCCCTTGACATATTATTTGCTCATTTGTTACCTGTCTTCCCCAGGACAACAGAGACTATGACAACAGAGACTTTTGTCTGTTCTGTTCACGGCAGAATTTCCATCACCCAGGAATTCCCAGGCAGAGAGTAGATACTCAATATTTGTTGAATGAATGAACTGTCCTTTCTCTTTCCTGCATTATTTAACCTCTCACTTAACTGGCTCCCTTCCCAAGTTTCAGCCTCTAAAGAAAGAAAAACTAAGATTAAAAAAAACTTTCCAAGATCCACTCTCTTCCTCCCCTTTACACTAGAGCCAAACTTCAGCAAAGAGCAGTCCACACTCACTGCCTAGTCCCTCACCTCCCACACAGGCCTCAGCCCACTCCGGTCTGGTTTTCACCTTCACCACACCCCCAAAGCAGCTCAAGTTAAGGTCACAAATGACCCCCATGTCTCTCAATCGGATTGGCATTTTGCTACTCTCCATCTAATCTGACCTCCCTGCAGCATTTGACCTTACTGGCCTCTCCCGCCTTGAAATGTTCTCTACTTCTGCCACCACACCCACACATTTGCCCGGGGCCTCTGTTTCTTGCCCCAAGTCCTTCCTACTGCCCTTGCAGACTCTGCCTCCTCTGTCCAGCCAGGCAGGCAGTGGCTCCTGCGGCCCCGGCAGACCTCCTCTGCCTCTCCTTCTCTGCCCACTCTCTCCCTAGGCCACCTGATCCTCAGTTCCCACCGAGGCTCTCTTCATTCCCAAATCATGACTTCCGGCCCAGGCCTGCCTTGTAAACATCAGTCGTACCTCCAGCCACTGATGACGCCACCTGTCCGACCGGATGCTCAAAGGCAGGGGCGCCTCAACACATCAAGTCCCAACTGAGATCAACCTCCTGCCCCACCTTTCCCCAGATGGTCTCCCCACAATCCCACCTTACAGAACAGCCCCACCATCCATCTAGCTGGTGAGTACCAATCCTCTTCCTTACCTAATGTTCTTATCCAGCCCATCAACAGGTTTTGCCAGTTTCACCTTCCGACAGGTGGGGAATGCATTCACTGTCTGGCTTCTGTCATCACCACTCAAGTCCAGACACTAACATCTCTCACCTGGAAGATGGTAACTACCTCCTCTTTGCCCCGGGGCCATCCCTCTGGTCTCTCTCTAAAATATTCTCATCACAGTGGCCCAAGTGATCTTTCCAAAATACAAACCTGGCTATCCTGTCACCTTCTCCCCTGTTCAGAACTCTTCAGTGCTATCTTGCTGCTTTTGATCTGAAAACGAAACGCCTCACCAAGACAACCTTGGGGTCCTGCACGGTGGGGTGGGCCCTGGCTACCCCTTCGACCTTATTCTCAAACACTCTCCCCTCTCATTTACCATGCTCCAATCACACAGCGGCCTCTTTCAGTTTCTCTCATCATTTGTTGTTGTTTTTTTTTTAATTTTTAAAAATTTATTTGACACAGAGAGAGAGAACTCACAAGGAGGCAGAGAGCCCCATGCGGACTCCATCCCAGGACCCTGAGATCATGACCTGAGGTGGAGGCAGAGGCCCAACCCACTGAGCTACCCAGGTGCCCCATTGTTGTTGTTTGTTTGTTTGTTTATTTATTTATTTATTTGTCAGAGAGAGTGAGCACAGGTAGATAGAGTGGCAGGCAGAGGCAGAGGGAGAAGCAGGCTCCCTGCTGAGTAAGGAGCCCAATGTGGGACTTGATCCCAGGACACTGGGATCATGACCTGAGCCGAAGGCAGCTGCCCAACCAACTGAGCCACCCAGGTGTCCCCCAGTGCTCTTTTTTTAATCACTCTTTTCTATTCTGAGATAACTGTCAATTGATATTTTAGTTTCCTTAACAGTTACACGCCTCCCTGCCACAGGGCCTTTGTACATGCTGTTCCCACATGCTGCCAAAATGCCTCTCACCCCAACCTGTTTAATTCTTATTTATCATTCGGATCTCAAGACTTCCTCAAAGAAATTTCCCTACTCTTCTGTTCACTCCCCTGTAGACCCAGGTTTCTCTCCTTCACAGGATTTTTTAGGTTGTTAGTATGCTCAAGAGGATGTGATCATTTGAATACGCTTCTTCCCCATTAAGTGCAAACTGCATGAGAACAGGGTCCTTGTTTGTTTCCCTTATAGCATGACACCAAATGTGACACCCAAATAAATATCTTCTCAGTGAAAGTCACCCTTGTTTAGTCAACAAACAAAAGGACCATATAAATAACAAATATGCACTGACTGCTCCCTGGGACCAAGGAAAAATTTAAGAATTTAACAGCACAAGAAGGCCGTTCTCCCCACAAATCTATAAAACTTAATAAAATACCTAATAAAAAAGCTAAATGGCTTATTTACAACCAAGACAGTAAACTGAAAGACGCTTCTTATAGGAAGACTCTAGGAAGGAGTCAAGGTTTTCTAAGATAACCTTGCTGGAAAGACAGTCAAGTGTTTTCCTGGCAGGCCCCTGAAGCCTGGTGAAATTGGTGAGAACTAAATACAGTTCTGAGCTATTTATACAGGAGACTCCATGTACTTGCTGATTAAGTACACGTTTTCACAAGTCCGCTCTTTTCCATAAAGAATGGTCTTACTGTTTTCCCCAGCACTGCTTACAGAGTCTCCCCTGAGATTTACAAGTACAGGACAGAGCTCTAAATTCATTCAACTGCTTGCTTCACCGGTGTCAAAATGTCAGAGATTAGCAAAAATGTCCATAAACCAACTTATACAGGAGGCAGAGAGAAGCAAGCATTCAGGTCCTTCTCCTCTAACTAGGGTAACGCCAATGCCTCTGGATTTTAGCAGGTCAGCTGTCAGGCTCCGGGTATCAGTGACTTGACTGCACCCTTCACCATAATCCTGGGACATCGGTATTACCACTTTTATCATTTCAGGAAACCGGGGCTCAAAGAAGCTAACTTGCCATCCCAGGATCACAGGACTAACCAAGAAGCAAAGTTTCCAATTCAGCTCTCAGTGAATTTTCTGCCAAACCAATAAATAAATACTTTTCAGTGATCAAAATCCAACTTTTAGATAGATGCTGCTTCTAGGCAGAAGACCCCCTCCTAAAGGATCGTCATAAAGCTTTCCAACAAAAACGAATCTGTCAAGGTCCTGAGCCCTGGTATTTCACAAAACCTTAATCTGGAGCATGTGTAAACAAAATGTCTAATCAAGATGCCAGAATTTGCTAAAATTAAAGGCTATTCTGTATTTCAACAGAAAGCTTACTTTACTTGCCATGACAATTTAGGGATTTTTATTTTTATTTTTTTGAAGATATTATTTATTTATTTGAGAGAGAATGAGTGAGAGAGAGCATGAGAGAGGAGAAGGTCAGAGGGAGAAGCAGACTTCCCAAGGAGCTGGAGCCCGATGCGGGACTCGATCCTAGAAGTCCGGGATCATGACCTGAGCCGAAAGAAGGCAGTCGCTCAACCAACTGAGCCACCTAGGCACCCCAATTTAGGGATTTTTAAAAATATTTTTCAAATTTTGCACTTAGGTTCTTCCTAATGGTGAGAATAATTATTTTGAACACATTAAAGAAAAAAAATCATCATCAAATGGAGGACAAAGTGATTCACTTTTTTATCATATGGATGTATAAATGTTAAATTTTTTTTTGCACATTAATACACAACTAAGACTTATGAATGTATTCTCTCAATTGGCTCCTTCCTAGTGACATTTAAACTAGTTCAAGTTTTTCCTACTTTAAAAGAAGGAGGGAAAAAACCTCCTAGGATCCACATCACCAGCCTCCCCTTCACACCATGGCCAAACTCTGGGAAACAGCTGTCTGTGCTCTGTTTCCCCACCTCCCACGCAGGCTTCAACCACTCCATGCTGGTTTGTACCTTCACTGCATCACCTCAAGAGCTCCAGCTGGCATCACCGAGGACCCCCATGCCTCTGAATCCCAAGTAGGAAACAGAGAAGCAAACTAAAACTGGATTTTACGATTTCTATCTCAGAACAGAGCACGTGTTAGAGCTCTTTCCCATCTGGCTGTGCAGATGTGGGCAAGATGTCCTCTGAGCCTTGGTCCCCCTTTGCCTGAGGCACCCAAAGACAGACACCAATACAACATCACAGGAAACTGGGGCAGTTTCCGGTTTTAGAATTAATCAAAGGCAGTTTATTGCGGATGAAGAGAGTTGTCCTAAATCAGAACACTTCATAACTGAAATGAAGCTTATGGGACTTAAGCTTGCTATTTATTTATTTATTTATTTATTTTTGGGGGGTGGGGGAGAGGACATAAGCTTTTTACCTTCATTTATTTCTTTCCATTAGTCCCTAAGTTAAAGTAAACCAAAGACATATGCAGCAAAAAGATGCAGGAAAAAAAGCTGTCATCTTCTTGACTAGAGTCTTCAAATACACCCCAAAATTCAACTACAGAAAATATGGTCTCACTTCTTATCAAACGTTTTACTTAATGAAACCTCAAAACCTTCCTGCAGTGCAACTGTTTAAAGACTCCGTCGAGTATGCTGTATACACTTTCATTTGGAGAAGCAGTGCAGCACGACAGTAAATGGTTAAGATCTTAAGATCTGGCTCTGGAGCCGGACCGCCAGGGTTCCGTCCTGGATCCATGGCTTACTGGCTGAGTAATGCTGGCCAGCTTCTCTGGGCCTCAATGAGGATAATAATAGTAAGAACTAAACTGCATGTAAAGCACATGGCATTGTGCCTGGAACATAGAAAAGCTTAGTACATGGTAGAGAGCAATAGTTATTATATAACATGTGATTTTAAAAACTGACTCAATTGGTTAATAAATGATGTGTCAGGGTAGCTTCATCATGGTAATAAGTGTTCCACTCCGGTGAGGGATGCCAGGAATGGGACAGTCTGTGCATGTGTGGGGGCAGGGCCACATGATAATTCTCTGTACCTTCTGTGCAACTCTGCTGTGAACCTAAAACTGCTTGAAGAAAATATATATTTTTTTAAATCACTGTTTCATATGAAAACATAAATTATGTTTACCATTTTTCTATTTTCTTGATAATGACTAAGAATGACACCTACTCATTATAGAACACTCAGCCCTTGCTTAGCAATCCGTACCGATTAAGTTATTAAGTATGATATTGAATCTCTTATCAAATATACATGAAAAGAATACCGTTAGAACAATTTAGTTCTAACGCTTTCCAGATTTCCGGACAGATTTTTCCATACTCAACTTAAAAAACTTTAGATTATCTTGTCAAGTCTCCAAACTCCAAGTACTATCATTTAAAGAGGGATCATGAGAGAAAACAGCCCTGAAGACAGTTATGAAAGGGAGGCTTTAGTGCTTTTCACAGGTTTTCTGTGCCCCGATGGAGGGCCAAAAGGTTCAAGATTATTAATATACATCAAAGCTTCGTTAACAAGGTAAAGAGCAACAATATCGCTGGGTGATGAATCCTTTTACAGGTTATTTAAATATCTCCAGATAAAGGTTGGAAGGACACAGTCTCCTAACTGGGCATTCTGTATCTGCGCATTTGGCATTCAGTGCAGATAAACCACTGAGATTACTCCAAACCTGTCCATCCCAATCACCACTGTTTTTACAAGGGACAAGCCCTGTTTTCATTGAACTTAGCAAGTTAACGTTCCAATAAACAGAGCCTCCTAGTCGTGTAATTACATTCTTATTTATTGCATCTACAAACCACATAGAGCAATAAGTCATTCCTAACTGAGGAACCCATGCAGGTGAAGAACACCAAGCCGGAGCGCTCAGTTTCTGTGACGTGTGGCAGCTTAAACTAATAATAAAAAACAACAGCAAGGCTTTACAGAGCAACGACTGACTACATGCCAAGTTCCTTAGAAATGTCAACTAACTTCACCTTTATAATAAGTCAATGAGGAAGGTATTAATACCTATCCAAGACCACAAAGATAAGAAGTGGAAGGCAAAGTGATTTGAACTCAAGCAGTCTCGAGTCCAGAGAACACAGTCCTAACCTCTGTACTTACGATGCAGTCCCTGCATCCCTGATCCTGTCCCACAGTATCACAGCTGCTTCCTCTAAGTGCTCTCTATCATCTAAGCATTTCAACTTTGAGCGGTCATTTACGGTTCCTCTTATCAAAATGCATGACAATCTACACGTGGTAATCTCTAAAACGCCAGCCACACTGCAACACTTCTTATACACAAGCTCATGCTTAAGCTTGTTCCAGCTATTCTGGGCACAAGGGATGCAGAATGAACTATCACCGTGTACTTTGATGTAGGTTTTCTATTGCTTATAAATAATAGCCATTTCTATTTAACAGCAATGACACAATTACTCTCTTAAAAAAGACGGCCAGTTTAGCTAACGCTGTGCATAGGTTCCCTTGTAATAGTTCCTATTAGCCAATTTGATGGCAATGATAACACACCCTGTCTTTTGGTTACTCATTTAACCTATAGCCAAATTACTTTTTATAAAGCTCTTTAAGATTTTATTTATTTATTTATTTATTTGAGAGACAGTAGCATGAGCAGGAAGAGGCAGTCAGAGGGAGAGGGAGAAGCAGACTCCCCCGCTGAGCAGGGATCCTGACACAGGGCTCAATCCCAGGACCTGAGCTGAAGGCAGCCACTTAACCAACCAGATGCCCCATATATCAGTTCTTTCTTACAATTCACTACTAAAACATTGAACATGCATTACACAGTTTGGGTTGGAAAAACCTGAACCTCTGAACAAAGATATGATGCAAAAGTATCTAACAAGCTCTCACTGTTTTGACCCTTTATGACCCATAAGACAATTTTATAAGTAGGTTCCAACAATGGGATATACAGTTTGATGAAAATCTTATGTCAGGTCTTCTGAAGGAGGAATGAAAACATCTCTGTCAGATTACTATTTTTAAATTTCTGCAACAATACTCTTAAAGTAATATGGAGAGGCGAGAATCCAGGCAGATTTGAAAATGGAGTTATAAGTATTGGGTTTTTGTGTAACAAACTGCTTTGTAGTGCTTATCCTGCATTCCTGATAAAACAATATCCAACAGTTAGCCTTGATTTTCTGAACAGAAAAGCTTTACAAATCCAAATCTTAGTAAATTCCTCCAATTGATCCTGGATTTCACAGGACTAACATCTAAGCAACAACCACCTCTCCATTAATAGTTCTTGACCCTTGAGGGAGCCTCAGACCCTTCTGAGAACCAGATGAAAGCCATGGACCTTCCCCCCAAGAAATGCAGAGTTCACAAGCTCGTCCCTAGGCCTCAAGAAAAGAATTCCAGCACTATACCTCATACCAAATGTAGTGAGAAAAGTTATGGCAACTCTCTGACAGAAAAATCAAATTTTCCATTTACTCAGTCAATTTGTTAGGAAAAAACAAGTCTTTTTACAGATTCCAAACCAAAGGCATGGGAAGGGGGGGTGAATTAGCTTGAAGCTAGCCCTGGGCAAATGTATTGATCCTAACTGCACTGAACTCTCTCTTCTCCAGAAACTCCACATGATGGGTACTTCTTGCCTTTCAGGACTCAGCACAAATGTCACCTCCTCAGAAAGAATTACTTTCTTGACAACCTATCAAAAGCAGTCATCAGGCCCTCTTTATCACATCTTGCTGTTTGACTTTCACATAAGTATTTATCAGTATTCAAAAACGTCTCATTATTTTTTTGTTGTTGCTTCTCCTTTTAGAGTATAATCACCACAAGGGTAAATACCTTGTCTGTCTTGTCCCCTACTGTACCCTCAGTGCCCATCACAGAGCCTAGCAGACAGTGGGCATTTGATAAATATTTCAATGATCAAAACTAAAAGACAGCATGTTGATGTTGTAATCAACTACCAAGGGTTTAACTAGCTATGAGTTAGAGTTCTCATCCTCTTTCTGCAATCTGTGGGTCCATTCAATCAACACCTACCACGTGCCAGGCACTACTGCAGGTGCAGGGGGTCCAGCAGTGAATAAAACAGACAAGTCTCTTTGCCCTCACAGACCCTCTATTTTAGTGAACTGCCCGCAATAAGGAGATCTCTTGCACCTATCTAGGAAGTGTAGAATATGACGGAATTATGGGAGAGCCCCAAATGAAAAGAAAAACATTCTCCAATCCGGGACTTCGAAAGCAAGCCTCAGGGGTTTCCCTAAACCAGTTGAGCAGCTCTTCCCACCTGCTCTGCTCACGTGGGGAACCCTAACTAGAAGATAGCAAGTAAAGAAAAAACTTGGGGCAAGGGCTTCTGCTTCTGAGGGTGGTGAGGGGGAGGAACCAGGAAACAGGACGGCAAGGAGTCGTGGCAAGAGCCCTGGGCTGGGAAGCTGGAGAGCTAGTACCAGCTTGTCACTAACTTGCTAGGTGACCTTGGGCCAGTCCCGAGCTGCCAGGGCATCTGCTTCCCCCGGGTATCATAAGAGGGCCAGGAAGGTGGGATTCGAGGTCGGGGGAGGTGGAGGCCAGGAGGCCGGGCGGGGTAACGGCCGGCGTGGGGAGGCCGGCGCGGGGCCGGGCCGGAGCGGCTCACCCACCGAGCGCCACCTGGCAGGCCCTGCGCAGCTGGGAGTGCTGGGGCCGCTTCACCTCCTTGTCGGCTAGGATCTTCTCCAGGGCCCGGGACACGAACATGCTCTTGGTCTGGCTCTCCTGCATGGCCCCGGCCCGGCGGGGGCTGGCAGCCCCGCGGGCGGGCGGCGCGAGCAAGCGGGCGAGAGAGGCTGCGGGCCCGGCGTCCCGGCCAGCACCGGCCGCGTCCGTCCGCGCCGCCCCGTCAGGAAGCTACGCCGCGGCCCCACGGCGCCGCCATGTTGGAGCGCGTCACGTGACCACGTGACTGGCGGGGCCGCTACGGCCGCCGCGCGTCTGTCGACCCCGTGACCTCCTGCGGGGCGGGGCCTGCGGCTGGGGGTGGGGCCCGCTGGGCAAGGAGGGGCGGGGCGAAAGAGAGGAGTGGGGGAAAAAGGTGGGGTAGGCGAGTGGAGGTGAGGGGCTGAGGGGAGAGAGGAGGTGGGAAGAGGAGAGCTCAGGAGAGGAAAAGAGGGGAAAGGAGGTGAGGAGAAGGAGAGAAAATACGGGGAGGAGGGGACATTGGGAGAAGGGAAGAGGAATGAAATGGAAGAGGAAGTGGGGTGGGGGAGAAGTGTGAGAGAACGGCGGGAAAACACGGAGGGAGAAGGAGAGAGGAAAGGAAAGGAACGGGCGGAGGGAAAGAGGAGGTGAAGCGAAGGCCGGAGGAGAAGGGGTATTCATGGACGCTCTTAGACACAGGGTCTCGCAGTGCCTGTTGGCGGGGTGCACCCCCTCCGCCCCACTTCCCGTCGCAGCCGTGGAGCCCAGGCCCCGCCATCCAGTTCAATGAACTGTGCGTTTCGTGCCGCCTCCGTGCACCTCCCTTCGGAGTGTGTCCGTCCACGTTCATAAACCTGTGGTTCTCCTCGGTGGTGTGCATGGGGCAGGGGTGTTAGGGGCGTCTCACAGGAAGAAACGGGGATCAGCAGTGTCCCACAGTCTTCAAGTGAGTGTAAGGAGACAAAAGTCTGGCCGCAGGGCCCCTTGCCTTCGATCCCACCGCCAGTGATGTCACACCCCCTGCATCCCTCCCAGGGAGCCTTGGTGCTGAGCAGGGTTCCTGCAAGGACAGAGTCTTTCTTGAAAACCCCAGCAACTTCCCAGGCAGTCATGCTCAAATGCTCTGGTCTCAGCTCAAACATCTCAGGAGGCTCTCCCTGACCGCTGGGTGTACAGGACCCCCACGCCCCTCCCCATTGAATGTGTTTTTACAACACTTTCTGGACTTAAGCACTTACCGACTTACATGTTGTCAGACTAGGGTATAGGCTGCAGAGGGTCAGCATTCTCCCCAGGGCCTGGTCCAGAGCCAGGTAGAATGCTTCATGGCCATAAATTCCATAGGTGTAGTGCAGCTTTGTAGCTCTTCTCATCAGGAAGTCAAGTTTGTTTCTCTACCCCCTTGGAGCAGTT
Source organism: Mustela lutreola (assembly GCF_030435805.1). Lineage (NCBI taxonomy): Eukaryota > Metazoa > Chordata > Mammalia > Carnivora > Mustelidae > Mustela > Mustela lutreola. The sequence continues at coordinate 11,964,017 of NC_081298.1, forward strand.
TTGTGGCTTGTCTTGACTAATGGAATGTGGTGAAAGTGAGCCTGGGCAGCAAGAGGCCTCAGATGCTCAGGAACGTACTGAAGAAAGAGCACAGAGAGAGAGAGGTCCTGTCCTCCCAGTCGTCCCAGAGCCCCCAGCCCCACCAACTCACCAGCTGATTGCAGCACCTTGAATAACCCTCGTGAGGCCAGCAGAACTTCACAGCCAAGCCACAGAATAGCAGAAAGCAACACATTTTTGGTAGGCTGACCCACTATATTTGGGGGTTGTTTGTTACACAGCAGTGCATCACTGAGAAACCTCTCAATCCATACGTGTCAAATGAATGAGTAAATGAATGGATGTGTGAGACACTCCAACAAAGCAGTACATGCCACAAACTAATATGTTTTGTGCCATCCCCCACAGTGAGGTCAGGCCATGTCACTTCCTGCTGAAAACCCACAGTTACTCTCAATTGCCCTTGGAATGGACTCTAAGAATCTCACCATGCCTGACTTCTCTGCCCTCATATCTCTTTTCCCTTCTTCCTCCTCAGGACTCTGGCACCGTTCTGGATTCGTTTTTCTTCCTCTTAATGGCTTGGCTTACGTGCCTCCTAGTCCATGCTTCTCAATGAAGCCATTACCAACCCGAGGGACCTTTTGAAATTTTATTTTCATGAGTGGGGAGCAGATTGCTTGACAACATCCTCTAGAGAGCTGGACAATCCTATGTAGTCTCGTGTGGCTTCAATAGATATTCTTGGAGGTGAAAAGCCTATTAATTGTCACCTGAACCTAGAACGTATATCTGCTTGACATATAAACATAAAGCATTTTTCGTAGCCTGAATATATATCGAATTTTCCAGGAATGCGACTATTACTGTAGTTCAAAAGAAAACTGCATTTTGTCTGGAACTTTACCAAATGTTGCTCTCCATTTCAAAACCACATTACTACCATTTGTGCCGGCTCTGGTATTTGAGTTGCCACAACAGCACCTCTGACCACTCTGCAATGGTCATGATCCAGGGAATTCTACTTTTAGGTTCCGGCATCTGACGGCTTTATTTTATCTCTTACTGTAATTGTGCCTTGGCATTTATATACTGGAATGAATTTGCAGATTGTACATCTCTTTCCTTTTGTTTTGTCTTTGTTTCTTGTTACTTCTTTTAAAAAAAGATTTTATTTATTTATTTGAGAGAGAGAGTGAGCAAGAGAGAGAGAACACAAGCAGAGGAGGGGCAGAGGGAAAGGGAGAAGCAGGCTGCATACTGAGCAGAGAGCCCAACGCAGGGGTCCAATCCCAGGACCCGGGATCAAGACCTGAATCGAAGGCAGATACAACCAACTGAGCCACCCAGGTGTCCCTTTTGTTAACTTTTTAAAATTACATGTGTGGAAAGAATCTGTTATCTACGAATTTTGTTTCAGAATAGTCAACAGAGGGCTTGTGATTATAAAAAAAGGAGTACAGTGTCTGTTGGGGTTGGAAAGCATATCTGGCTGACATCTTCCCGTCATTCTGTTCCCAGCTCCAGGGTCACCCACGAGGGAGGCATTCACCAACCTCCCGCACCACTGGATTCCATGTCATCTTGATTTATTTTTTTTATCACACGAAACTCAATTTGAAATGGGGGTATTTATTTATTTGTATATTATTTATTGCTGCATCATTACCTGAGCCTGTAAAACTACCTGAACACTTAATGGCTGAAACTCAAACATTTATTGGAGCACCTGGGTGACTCAGTCTGTTGGGTATTGAACTCTTGATTTTGGCTCAGGTCATGATCTCAGGGTCATGAGCTCGAGCCCCACATCAGGCTCTGCACTCAGTGGGGAGTCTGCTTAATATTCTTCCTCTCCTGCCCGTCTCCCCCAGCGCATTTGCTCTCGTTCTCTCTCTAAACAACATCAACAAACATTTATTGCCTCATAGTTCTGTGGAGTTTGAGAGCAGCTTGGGTAGTTCTGGCTCAGGAACTCCCACTAGTGGTAGTCAAGCAGTCAGCTGGGGCTGTGGCCATCTGAAGGCTTGACTGGGGCTGCAGAAGCTGCTTCCAGGGTGGCTTACTCACATGGCTATTGGCTGCAGATTTCAGTTAGTTATCTTTGCAAAGAGCTGCTTGAATGTGCTTGTGACATGGCACCTCACTGTCCCCCTGCAAGGGATCCAAGAGGGGGAAAAAAAAAGATAGATAGAGAGAGAAGCCCCAGGAAGCTCCAGCAATGGTTCTATGACTAGGTGTCATAGACTAGGTGTCTCTGAGGTGGCTTACCATGCAGACTGGTCAAGGTCTATTGGAGACTGGACTGTGGTTGATGTAAATGTCAGTGGTGCAGTTTTGCGATGGGGAATGACATTTGGCAAAGTTCTAGACAAAATATAGTTTTCCCTTGATTTGCATAGAGTTGCTTTAGAAGTGAGTGACTAAGTCCAGCCCACACTGAAGAGGAGAAAAATTAGGCTTCCCCTTTTAAAAGAAAGGTCTGTTTTCACATGAGTTTGTTTGCTTATTTTCTCCTCTTCCCCAGGTCGAACATACATCCAAATAGAGACATTGACTGTCTTGCTCACAGCTCTATGCCACAGCACGTAGGAGGTGCTCAGTAGCTATTTATGGATGAATGGAGGTGGGTGGTTTGGGGTCCACAGGATTTAATAATTTCATTAGCGACTTCTGTATTTCTATGGTAGACATAGTAATGGTCCCCAAAGATAGCCACATCTCAATCTCCTGAACTTGTGAAGCTTACAGAGCAAAAGGGACATTTTTCTGTTTTGTTTTGTTTTTTAAGATTTTATTTTATTTATTTATTTTTTTTTTTGTTAGAGAGAGAGAGAGCATGAGCAGGGGGTAGGGGTAGAGAGAGAAGCAGACTCTCTGCTGAGCAAGGAGCCTGACACGGGGCTCAATTCCAGGACCCTGTGATCACAACCTGAGCCAAAGCAGACACCCAATTGACTGAGCCACCCAGGCACCCTGTTTCTGGTTTGTTTTTTGTTTGTTTGTTTTTTTGTTTTTTTTACTAATCTCTATGCCCAGCATGGGGCTTGAACTCACAACCCTGAGATCAAGAGTCACATGCTCTGCTGACTGAGCCAGCCAGGCACCACATGAAGGGAACTTTGAAGGCGTGATTAAGTCAAGGGTTTTGAAATGGGGAAATCATCCTAAATTACCTGGCTGACTTAAAAAATCATAAGAGTCCTTATTAGAGGGACACATGAGGGCCAGTGTCAGAAGAAGGTGAGATGTTGGAAGTGGAGGTGGCGGTGATGTGGGACGACAAGCTGAGGAACACAGGCAGCCTCTAGAAGCTGGAAAAGGTGGAGAAATACGATCTCTCTTGGTGCCCCCAAAAGGAACACCACCCTGCTGGGGTGTCTGGATGGCTCAGTCAATTAAGTGGTTAAGCACCTGTCTTCAGCTCCCATCATGATCCTGGCGTCCTGGGATGGAGCCCCGCATCAAGCTCCCTGCTCAGTGGGCAGCATTCTTCTCCTGCTCACCCTTCTGTGTGTGCGCTCTCTCTCTCTCTCTCAGTCAAATAAATGAATAAAATCTTAAAAAAAAAAAAGGAAGACAACCCTGCTGATCCATTGTACACCTCTGGCCTCCCAAACAATGAGAGAATAAATTGGTGTTAAGCCACTAAATTTGTGGTATTTTGTCACAGAAGTTAAATTTGACTTTCAGGTAAACCAGGAATACTTTTTTTGAGTGTAAGTATGTCTCATGCAATAACTGGGACATTGTTATATTTTTTTAAAAATCACCTGAAATTAAAATGCCTGAAATTAAAATATAGTACAATATTTTGTACAACATTACATATTGTTAATATTAACAATATTAAATTATTAATTTTATAATGAAACAAAATTAATAATTATAAAATAATTATAAGAATATAAAAATATAAAAATAAATACATAAAAATATAAATAAATAAAAATTATTATTATTAAATCATTAAAAATATTAAAATATTATATATAAATATATGAAATATATAAAAATAAATACATAATATATAAAATATATATAAAATATTGAACTATATTAAAATATTGTTATATTTTTTAAAAATCGCCTGAAAAAAAATGCCTGAAATTAAAATATAGCTGGAAGGAATATATACATATATATATATATAAAAACTAGGGGGGGTGCCTGGCTGGATCATTTGGAAGAACACGCAACTCTTGATCTTGCGGTCATGAGTTCAGGCCCTGCGGTGGGTGTAGAGATTACATAAAAAATAAAATAAATCAGGGCGTCTGGGGGGCTCAGTCGGTTAAACGTCTGTCTTCGGCTCAGGGCATGATCTCAGGGTCCTGGGATAGAGTCTCACATCAGGCTCCCTGCTCAGCAAGGGAGCCTGCTTCTCCTTCTCTCTCTGTGCTCTCTCTTTCTCTCTCACTCTCTATCTCAAATAAATAAATAAAATCTTAAAAAAAATAAAATAAAATGAAACAATACAATGAAACTGGATATATTGGGTTTTATCTAACAGCCAGAAGCCATATTGGACCCATGAGGCAACGTGAAACAGAAGTTTTCCTCAGCAGAGCAACAAGAGTGAAGGTGCCTGGGTCCCTGACATTCTGGAGAGCTTTGCCGGTTCTGGGGTGCTTACCTATTGGCTTTTACACGAGGTAGACATAAGCACCTTTTATTTTTTAGTTCCCTGTCTCTTGCCTCTGAACGTAGTCCTACCTACTAAAATTGGCAGCCATCAGAGTGTGTTTTGACTCCTGCTTTCCTCTGAGTAATGTCTCAACTTCGTAGCATGAGCCAGTCACCTGAGGCCCTGGTGGCTGTGCCTCCAGCTGGCCTTTCCGGCTGCTGGTCTAGTTTCTTCCTGGTACACACAGACTCTTCGTACACCTCACTGTCCCAGAGGGCTTGCCCCTGTAGCCCACAGAGCTCTTGTGTGTCTCTGTTCCCTTTGAAACATTTATTTTCCATGTTTGCTTTACGGCAAAACCCAAGTGCAGCCTCCCCTGATTCCTGTCCCAAGGCTGGGGAGGGTGCTTGAGGCAGAAGCCCTTTTGGTGGCAGCCTTCTATTTAGAGGAAGCTTCAGAGGTAGACTTGGAAGACTCTCTCCAAAAGAAGTTATGTATGTGGCAATTGTAGTCTGTTTGTGTACCTGTGTCCAGTCGCACTAAATAAATAAATAAATAAATAAATAAAGTCAACTTGTTTGGTGTAAATATTTAAGATGCCACCGTTATGGGGTTTTGCTCTTTGTTTGCCTCTGGATCACAGTTTGGACTCCCTGAGAAGAGGACCCAGAGACAAGGATTTGAGTGTGTTTAGGAGGTGATCCCAGGACACGTCCTGGGGGGGGGGGTGCGGAGATGGAGCCAATACAGGTGTGGTATCAAGCCAGTCACCCCCGAGGGTAATCTGGGGTCCCACCCCCCTGGAGAACTCCAGGAGCCAGTACAGAGGGACTCAGAGAAGAGATGAGAAAGCCGGGCCACCCATTCCTCTAGTTCCCATCTATTATCACCTAAGGGGTGCTTTGGGGCTTGAATTCTGCACCCCAGACTGACCAAGCCTGCAGCGTCCTCCAGCCAGGAGAGGTGAGTAGCCAGGGCAGATCGCTGGGCCCCCAACACTGCCTGCTATATGCTCTTTGGGTACTTTTTGTTTTTAAATATACCAGACCCTGGCCTGAGTGCTCTCCTGGGGCACGGAGGTGTGCTCAGCCAAGCACAGGGCAGACGGGAAGTGCCAGTGGGTTGATACTCTTGGGAGAGGCACCTAATGATGACCAGTGAGGTCTGAGGTGTGTTCTGCTATTTCCCAGAGGTCCTCAGGCTCCCTGGCCAGATTGCGCACCCCATCGAGGCTTCCTTCTCTTCCGTGTCTCACTTCCCCATTCACCTGCTGGTGCCTCCCAAATATAATATGGACACCCCAATCCTTACTTCAGAATGTGCTGGGGGGCCCAACTGTGGTCTACACAATGATAGCTGTCGTAGGACACCCAAGTCCTAATCCCCAGGACCTGTGAAAATGTGACCTAATGGGCAACGGGATGAAATTAAGGATTTTGAGATGGAAGATTATTCTGGATTATCTACATGGGCTAACTATAAATCACGAGAGTCCTGATAGGGCGTTTGGCTGCCTCAGTTGGTTAAGCAACTGACTCTTGGTCTCGGCTCAGGTCATGATCTTGAGGTCCTGAGTTGGAGACCAGCATCTGGCTCTGGGCTCAGTGGGGAGTCTGCCTGGGATTCTTTCTCTCACTTTCCCTCTGCCCCTCACCCTCTTTCTCTAAAATAAAACAAGACAAAGCTTTAAAATAAAAAAGAGGGCACCTGGGTGGCTCAGCGGGTTAAGCTGCTGCCTTCGGCTCAAGTCATGATCTCAGGGTCCTGGGATCGAGTCCCACATCAGGATCTTTGCTCAGTAGGGAGCCTGCTTCCCCCTCTCTCTCTGCCTGCCTCTCTGCCTACTTGTGATATCTGTCTGTCAAATAAATAAATAAAATCATAAAAAAATTTAAAAGAGTCCTTATAAGTGAAAGAGGCAGAGGCAGAGAAGGGAGCAGTGATAGAAACAGAAGTCAGAGGGATGCTGTTGCTGGCTTTCTGCGAGCCAAAGGACGAAGGGGCCTCTAGAATTTGGAATAGGCAGGAAAACAGATTCTCCCCTAGAACTTCTAGAAGGGAACACAGCCCTACCAGCACCTTGAATATGGCCCAGTGAGACCCATTTCAGACTTCTGACTTCTAGAACTGCCAGGTAATAAATTTATAGTATTTTATTTGTTACAATTTACCCCCAAATCTTAGCGGCTTAAGACAACAATTTATTACTTCTCATCATTCTGGGCTTGCCCAGGATCAGCTGGGTGGTTGTTCTGTTGTGGGTGGTGTTGGCTAGATCAGCAGCTGGCAGGGATCACACAGGCCTGGGATATCCAGAATGGTTTGCTAGCACATCTGGCACCTTGTGGGGGACAGCTGAGGTCCTGGGACAGCTGGGGCCGCTGGCCTCTCTCCCCTAGACTCAGGGTCTGTCCCAGTGTGACCTCACTGTGTGGCCTCCCGGCAGGGTATCCAGCCTTCTCATGAGGAGGCTCAGGGTTCCTCAAAGTGCAAAAAATGAAGCTACTAGTCCTTTCTAAAGCTGAGTCTTTGGAAGGCCCAGCATCCTTTCTGTTGCATCCTATGGGGTAAGTCAAGGCAGGAGATCAGGCCAGAATGGATGTTTGAAGAGCCACGCGGGGCAAATGAATACAAAGACATGGCTGATGACTGTCATTTATAACAACAGCTGCCACACGGCTCTTTCCCAAATACCCGAGTTGTCTCCTGGGACTGAAAACAGTGAAAAAATTCCACCCATTTGGCAAATCCCACCCATCTGATGCACTGCTAAAGAGGGCAGATGCCAGATGCACGTTGTCTGCGTTTGAATCTTGACTTCTACTTGCGGGCTGGGTCACCCCAGGGCCAGTTACTCATACTTTCCTGTCTCGGTTCCCTTATCAATGCCTTCATCGTGCAGTGCCTGGCTTGTGGCGTGTCTTGTGAGAATACAAGTCAATGTGTAGCAAGCCCTTCACACAGCACGTGGCCTGTAGCAGGTAGTCTATGCTGGCCCCGGAGGGCCAGTTTTTTACTTTATCTGCAGATACCTGCTGGGCAGAGCCTGGTCTGCAGTTCGAGAGGGGATACAAAGAGGAAAAGGCAGGGTTTCCAGAATTGTATGCTTTATTATTGTTGGGGGGAGCTGCACTTAGAAAATAAGACACAATCAAGGTTGAAATGACACAAGAAATAAAGTATGGCATAGGCAGATCCCTAGATACAGAAAGAGGGTCAGTGGTTTTCAGGCACTAAGGCGGGGGGGTGGGGGGTGGGAGTGACTGCCCATGGCAGTTTCTTTTGCAGGCAATGAAGATGTTCTAAAATTAGATGGCGGTCATGGTTTCACAACTCGGAGTATACCAGAAAGCCCTGAATTGTACACCTTTAAAGGGATAAGTTGTATGACACATGAATTCAATCTCAACAAAGCTGTTTAAGATCAAGACAACACAGGGGACAAAAAAACTCCACGATGTGGAAATCTGGGAGCTCAGAGAGGCTCGTTTACCCAGTGCTTCCCACTGCTCAGGACTCTTCTACATGCTTTGCTTCAGTGAACTCATCTAGTCCTCACAACTACCCCAGGAGATGTGTATGAATATCAGCCCCTTTTACAGAAGAGAAAACTGAGGCTGTCTGAGCCCTCTTGTCCAAGGCCACACCATTTAGGGGAGCCACAGGGCAGGAGCAGGATATGGGCGGCGCTTTGGCCTAACTTGGGTGGAGAGGAGAGGGGCAGACCTTTGCTTCTGTTCCAACAGCTTATGGTTCTTGTATTCTGTTCTAGGTCCTGGGGACCCTGCAGGGAACAAAATGCCCGAGTCCCTACCTTCACTGAACTTAATTTCTACTGTGAAGAAACAGATGATAAACACGTAAACTAATGTGGGGTCTGGTTAAAGCCTTATGGGTGTATTTTGAATTTTTACCGGGAATTAGTTGGGTGGTAGTTTTTTTTTTTTCTTGTAAAGATTTTATTTATTTATTTGACATAGAGAGAGACAGCAAGAGAGGAAACACAAGCCAGGGGAGAGGGAGAGAGAGAAGAAAGCTTCCTGCCAATCAGGGAACCCGATATAGGACCTAGGACCCCGAGATCATGACTGGAGCTGAAGGCAGATGCTTAACAACTGAGCCACTCAGGCATCCCTGTGGTGGTAGTTTTAAAGTATGTCCACAACATCCACACTCTGCTTTGAAACTCAGTGGGCTTTTAGGACCCTATCCACTTATAAACTATGGCAGAAGGGGCGCTATGTGGTTTCTGCAGCTGGGTCAGAAAAAAGCGATCTAGGGGTGCCTGGAGGGGCTCAGTTGGTTGTGTCTACCTTCAGCTCACGTCATGATCTCAGGGTCCTGGGACTGAATCCCATGGCCAGCTCCCTGCTCAGCAGGGAGTCCGCTTGCTCTGCTGCTGCTCCCCCTGCTTGTGCTCTTTCGCTCGCATGTGCACGCTTTCTCAAATAAATAAATAAATGAAATATTTTAAAAATATAGAAATAGTTGCTGGAGGGGGTGGGAGGGATGTGGCGTCCGGGGTGATGGGCACTGGGGAGGGTATGTGTTGTGGTAAGCGCTGTGTATTGGGTAAGACTGATGAATCCCACACTTGTACACCTGCAACAAAATACATTATATGTTAATAATAAAAAATAAATTGAAACAAAAAAACCCCAAACACACCCAAAACAACAACTAACTAACTAACTAACTAACTAAATAAATAAATAAAGTAAATGCCTGAGTAGCTCAGTCAGTGAAGTGTCTGCCTTGGGCTCAGGTCATGATCTCGGGGTCCTGCGTTCAACCCCTGCGTCAGGCTCCCTGCTTAGGAGGAGCCTGCTTCTCCCTCTGCCTCTGCCTCTGCCCCCAGCCTGTGTTTACTCTCTCTCTCAAATAAATGAAGAAAATCTTAAATAAATAAATACACAAACAAACAAATAAAAAGGTGATTTAGTTTCCACCTTGTTCATGGGAACATTCATGCCTGAACCCTGGAGTTGCCCTGTAACCAGGCACACCTTGCTGGGGCCCCACACCATGAGGGAGCCCAGAATAGCCCAGGCAGAGAGCCCCCATGGCGAGAGGGAGGTGCCGGGCCGCCCCCTGCAAAGATAGAGAAGGATGTTATGAACTCCAGCTCCAAGACTGCACCTTCCAACCCATACCCCTCACAAGCAAGGTCAGCCTCTCTGAAACCTCCTGGTATATCCACTTGTCTTTCCCCAGAAGGGAAAGGACCACCCTGCACCCCACATCCAACCGCTGCCTCGATGCAATTTGCGTCTCGGCCACAAGAGTGCGACAATGTTCAAGAAGTTCAGAGGAACTCACCACGGGGTCCGTCTACTACTCAGCGAAAAAGAGGTGCGGAGAAGGTTTTGGCCTCATCATTTTGCCTGAGACTCATTCTCATGAGCTGCCTGGCACCACAAGAAAGTCTGACAGCGATGGTACGGGTTCTGGTTTACGGGAGCCCTCACCACATTTACCATGAGCCCACCTCTCAAAGGACAGGGACTTTCCTGAATGTATTTTCATTGCCAACCTTAGGGAAAATCAGCCCTGTTTGATTCTGATACACCGGTACTTCTGCCCTGTGACCTCCCCATCACATCTATGACCTTCTCTACTGTCCCCTTTCCTCATTTCTGTGCCTTTCTGCAGTGGGAGCTTATGCCTTCGTCTGTGAGAAAATTTCTTAGCTTGAGTTCATCCACAGCCGCCCTTCATATCTCTCTCCCCAAAATTCTCCACGGGGATTTAGGAATTTGCAGGGGGTTGGGGGTTGAGTTCTCAGAGCCTCACAGACCTGCTGCCCCAGGTACATTGTCCTTTCGTTCCTTGATGATGGCGCTCAGACCCCATAAACCTCCTGACCTTCTGAGGGCTGCTCCTTCCTTCCCAAATATGCTTGGGTGACCCGTGCTTATGGGCTAATTTCCAAGCTGGCCTCTGTCAGAGGTGATGGTTCTCAGGGCCTCTGGGCGCAGGAGGAGAGGGGACCCAACCTACCCTCTGTTTTAGTTGATGCCCCAACCTGAAGAGATTTGGCAATAGAACATCTGTTCCTAAAGGTATGGAGACTCTAGGAATTTCAGACTCTCTCTGGTCTGGTAAAAAGGATCTCCCAGGCTTGTGGGCATGTAGAATTCACCTTGGCTTGCTCAGGTCTCTGCCTCCATCTGGTCTTCCCATGGTCAAATTGGTCAAAACCGATTTCTGTCTCTGAGTTCTCTTGTTGTTTGTGGCTCAGTTAAAGCCATTATCTTGCCTCCTCCCGCGAAAAGATTTTATTCATTTATTTGAGAGAAAGAGAGAGAGAGAGAGAGAAAGAGAACTGAGCAGGAAGGGAGGGGCAGAGGGAGAGGGAGAAGCAGGCTCCCCACCAAGCAGGGAACCTGACATGGGCTCGATCGTAAGACCCCAGGATCATGACCTAAGCCAAAGGCCGACGCTTAACTGACTGAGCCACCCGGGTGCCCCCATTATCCTGGTTTTTGTTCTTCTCAGAGCCTGAAGCTTCTTAGAGTCAGAACCTCTTTTTATACATCTCAGAATTGTCTAGAGTTAGGGTACCAACATCCCCCTACTTCACACACACACATGCACACATAGCCTCCCTAGACTGTGAGGAGGTGTGTTGTATTATTATCATTTTCTGAACCTGTTCATGGTACTTTGCGGAAAACAACACTGTAGTGAAATCTGTCTAAATTTAAACAACTGCTGTTTATTCTGATATTTTCATCCCTTTCCCTTGTTGGGGGTTGTGATGGTGGTGACAGTTAACATACTCTTTCTCCTTGAAGTAATGATGAAAACATCTCTTTGATCTTAAAGTCTTTCCTTGGTGATACAAAAAGTACATTGTCTTATGTAGGTTGCCCAATCATTTGTTTCATTTTGGGGAATTTTTACTGGCCTTGAGAAGTCCAAAAGGCTGGAAACTACTGTCCGACCACAGCTGGCATAGTCCCCAGAACAGAGAATACCCAGTTGCCAGATGTCACGTCAATGTCACTCTGCAGTGTGTACCCGAGAGGATTGAAAACAAGTCCGCAAGCTCTTGTACAACAGAATGCTCACGGCAGCACTATTCACAACATCCCACCGGTGAAACAACCCAAGTGTCCATCGACTGACGGATGGATAAAAAAGGTGTTGTGCCTCCAGACAATGGAGTATTATTTGGCCATAAAAATCAATGAAGTATTTGTGCACACTGCCATGGGGATGAGCCCTGAAAATGTCACACTCAGTGAAAGACGCCAGTGTGAAAGGATGGAGGTTGTATGATTCAACTTCTATGGAATGCCTAGAATGCGCAAATTTATAGCAGTGGAGAACAGGTTCGTTTCCCAGGGGTTTGGGAGAGATGGCAACTGGCTGTGATTATTTAATGGGTACAGAGTTTCTTTTTGGAATGATGAAAAATTTGGACATAGTTGTACAACTTTATGAATGTAATTGATGCCACTCAACGTGCACTTAAAAATGACAAATATTAGGGGCGCCTGGGTGGCTCAGTCGGTGAAGAGTCTGACTTCAGGTCAGGTCGTGACCTCGGGGTACTGGGATAGAGTCCAGCGTCGGGCTCCTTGCTCAGCGGGGAGTCTGCTTCTCCCTCTCCCTCTGCACCAACCTCCCCCACTTGTGCTCACTCTTTCTCAAATAAATAAATAAAATATTTTTTAAAAAATGACAAATTTTAGGGACGCCTGGTTAAGTCGTTTAGTTGGTTAAGCCACTGCCTTGGGCTCAGGTCATGATCCCAGAGTCTTGGGATCAAATCCCGCATCAGGCTCCTTGCTCAGCCAGGAGCCTGCTTCTCTCTCTGCCTCTGCCTGCCACTCTGCCTGCATTCGCGCGCTCTCTCTCTCTCTGACAAATAAATAAATAAATAAAATCTTTAAAAAATGACAAATTTTATGTTACACATATTTTACCACAGTTTAAAAAAAAGAAAAAATATGGAAACAATCAAAATGTCCACCAGCTAGTGAGAGGTTAAAAAAAAAATGTGGTATATCCATACACTAGAATGGTATCGGCAGCTAAAAGGAGCAAAATACTTGTCCATTTACAGCTTGAAGCCTACAATTCCATTGATATGAATATCCAGAAAAGGCAGATGTGTAGACAGAGAAAGGAGATTAGTGTCCCTTGGGGCTGGGGTGAGAGGGGTGGGGAGGGACAGCAAATGGGTCTGAGGGCGGGGCGCCTGGGTGGCTCAGTGGGTTAAAGCCTCTGCCTTCAGCTCAGGTCATGATCTCAGGGTCCTGGGGTCGAGTCCCGCGTCGGGCTCTCTGCTCAGCGGGGAGCCTGCTTCCTCCTCTCTCTCTCTGCCTGCCTCTCTGCCTACTTGTGATCTCTGTCAAATAAATAAATAAAATCTTTAAAAAAAAAATGGGTCTGAGGGCTCTTCTCAGGGTGATGGCGATGTTTTAGCTCTGTGGTAGCGGCTGCACAACTCTCTCCCTTTCACAAACATCCGTGAATTGTAGAGTTAAAATGAGGCGATTTCATGGTATGGACGCTACATTTCAATAAAGCTGTTTTTAAAAAAAGAAGAAAATGCGAAGTATTGGTGAGGATGTGGAGATACTGGAATCCTCGTGCCTTGTTGGTGGGAATGTAAAACGTGCAGCTGCTAAGAAGACAGCGCGGTGGTTCCTCAAAAAAATTAAACATAGAAACTGCCCGATGACCCAGCAGTTCCACTTCTGGGCATCTGCCCCGAAGAACTGAGAGCAGGGACTTGAACAGACACCTGTACACCCGTGTTCATAGCAACATTATTGTTAATTTTATTTTATTAAAAAAATTTTTTTTTGTTTACTTGAGAGAGAAAGTGAGAGAGAGCATGAGAGAGGAGAAGGTCAGAGGGAGAAGCAGACTCCCCGTGGAGGTGGGAGCCTGATGGGGGACTTGATTCCAGGATTCCAGGATCATCACCTGAGCTGAAAGCAGTCGCTTCACCAACTGAGCCACCCAGGCGCCCTAATGTTATTATTAATTTTAAGTTATTTATTTATTTGAGATAGAGTACACAATCAGGAGGGAGAGGGAAATGCAGACTCCCCCGCTGAGCAGGGAACCCCACGTGGGGCTTGATCTCAGGACCCAGAGATCATGACCCCAGCCAAAGGCAGATGCTTTATTGACTGAGCCACCCAGGCGCCCCCCATAGCAACATTATTCACAGTGGCCCAAAGGTGAAAGCAACCAAGTGTCTAGTAATAGATAAATGCAAAAATAGGAAGTGTGGTAGATACCTACAATAGAATATTACTCAGCCTTAAGAAGGAAGGGAATTCTGACACAGGCTACAACATGGATGAAACTTGAAGACATTCTGTTGAGTGCAACAACTCAGATGAGGGTAAGTACTATATGATTCCACTTCTAGGAGCTCCGTGGGGGTAGTCAGACCCACCGAGAGAAAGTGGATTCCTGGGTGTGAAGGGCTGGGAGGGGGTGAGTGTGTCATGGCGACCGTGTTCAGTCTGCAAAGAGGAAAATGTTCTGCAGCCGGATGGTGGTGATGGGTTTGCAACAGAGCGAATGCACTTAGTGGCCACTGAGCTGTACTCTTAAAAAGGGCTAAAATGGTAAATATTATGTTCTGTGCATTTTACCACAATTAAAAATAGAAAGGTAGGGAGTAAGCAACTGTGTCACATGCTGCTGAGTGGTCCAAGTTATGGACAAAGACGTCACCAGGATAGGAAACTACAGAGTAATAGCCTTATGAATACAGACGCAAGTATCCTCCACAAAAGACCAGCAAACTGAATCTAGGAACATATGAAAAGGATTACACGCCAGAAATGTACCCTAGGAATGCAAAGTTGACAACGTTCAAGAATCAATTAATATAATGAACCATTTCAACAGACTAATGGATAAAAGCCACGTGATCATCCCATAGGTACAGAAAAAGCATTTGACAGTATCGAACAGCCTTTTATGATAAAACAAACAAACCAACCCAAAACACTAAATGAACTATAAACAGAAGGGACTTCCTCGACCCAATAAAGAACATCTGCAAAAACCCCCGCAGCTAACCTCCTCCTCAATGATGAAAGAATGGGCGGTGTCTGGGTGGCTCAGTCGATGAAGCATCTGCCTTCAGTTCAGGACGTGATCCCAGGATCCTGGGATAGATAGACTCCTACATCAGGCTCCCTGCTTGGCAGGGGAGCTTGCTTCTCCTTCTCCCACTCCCTTTCCTTGTGCTCTCTCTCTTTGTCAAATAAATAATTTTAAAAATGATGAATGAGCGCTTTCTACCTGAGATCAGGAATAAGATAAGACTATCTGCTCTCACCACACCTAGTAAATACTGTACTGGACATCCTAGCTGGGTCATTCAGTTAAGAAAAAAAAAGGTATCTGGATTAGAAAGCAAGAAGTAAGACCATTCTACCTGCAAATGACATCGCCTTGTATATTATGAATGGTAAGGCATTCATTTAAAAACAGTTAGAACTAATAAAGCAATTCAGCAAGTTTGCAGGATATGACTGATGTAAACATCAATTAAATCTCTATAAAATACCAATAAAAACTTTGCAAATGAAATTAAGTAAAAATTCTACTTACATTAGTATCAAAAAGAATAAAGCATTTAGGAATAAATATATAGAAGAATTACAAAGCTTGTATTTCTTTTTTTGGGGGGGGGGATTTTATTTATTTATTTGATAGAGATCGCAAGTAGGCATAGAGGCAGGCAGAGAGAGAGAGGGAAGCAGGCTCTCCGCCGAGCAGAGAGCCTGATGTGGGGCTCGATCCCAGGACCCTGGGATCACGACCTGATCTGAAGGCAGAGGCTTTAACCCACTGAGCCACCCAGGCATCCCAAAGCTTGTATTTCTGAAAGCTATAAAACTTTGTTGAAAGAAATCAGGGAACACTTAAGCAAGTGGAAAGACAGGTGCACTGGAAGATTTACCATTGTTATGCGGTCAATGCTCTCTAAATTGATCTACAGATTCAAAGCAATTCCTATAAAAATCCTAGATGGCTGCTTTTCAATTATCCTAAAATTCAAGTGGAAATGCAAGGGATTCATGATAACCAAAACAACCTTGAAAAAGAACAAAGTTAGAAGGCTCACAATTCCTGAGTTCGAAACTTAGTACAAGTCTATGGTAATCAAGGCAGTGTGATATTGGTATGAGGGTAAGCATGCCAATCAATGGAATAGATTGAAAGCGTAGAAATAAATCCTTACAATTATTAGTTAGTTGCTTTTTGACAAGGATGCCGAAACAATTTAGTGGGGAAATACAATTTTTTCTTTTCTTTCTTTCTTTCTTTTTTGTTTTTTTTTTTTAATTTTTATTTATGTATTTATCTTAGAGAGAGAATACAATCTTTTCAATAAGAGGTATTGGGACCACTGGATATCCTCATGCAAAAGAATGAATTTGGACCACTTCCTCATGCCATATGCAAAGAATAACTCAAAATGGACCAAAAACCCAAAAGTCAGGACTAAAATTATAAAATTCTTAGAAGAAAACATTGAAGAAAATCTTTGTGACCTCAGGTGGTGCAAAGTCTTTTTTTTTTTTTTTTTTTTAATTTTTTTTTTTTTTTTAGTGCAAAGTCTTTATAGTGATGACACCAAGAAAGCACAAATGACTGAAGAAACAAACAGATAAATTGTACTTCATCCAAATTAAAAACTTTTGTGCTTCAGAGAACACCCTCAAGAGAGTGAAAAGACAAGCTGCAGAATGATAGAAAATGTTTGCAAATCAGATAGCAATAAGGGACTTGTATCCAGAACGTGTTAAAAACACCTACAATCCGGGGCATCTGGGTGGCTCAGTGGATTAAAGCCTCTGCCTTCAGCTCAGGTCATGATCTCAGGGTTCTGGGATTGAGCCCCACGTTGGGCTCTCTGCTCAGCAGGGAGCCTTCCTCCTCCTCTCTCTCTCTGCCTACTTGTGATCTCTGTCTGTCAAATAAATAAGTAAATAAAATATTTTTTAAAAAACACACACAAAAAAAACCCAAACAAAAAACACCTACAATCCAACAATAAAAAGGCAATAAACCAATGGCGAGTAGGCAAAGGATTTGCATAGACATTTCTCTGAAGAAGATTTTCAAACAGCAAGTAAGCATGTTAAAGGATGACCAACATCATTAGCCATCAGGGAAATGCAAATCAAAGGTACAAGGTATATTACTTCACATTTGCTCGTATGACTACAATAAAGACAGGGGCACCTGGCTGGCTCAGTTGGAGAGCATGTGACTCTTGATCTCGAGGTTGTAAGTTAGAGCCCCACACTGGGGGTAGAGATTACTTGAAAATAAAATCTTGAAAAAAAGAAAAGAAAAATGGCAGACCGTCCTAAGTTTGGTGAAGCTACCGCGAGGTTGGAACTGTTGTACAATCCTGGTGGGAACATAAAATGGTGCAGCCACTCTGGGAAATGATCAGCAGTTCCTCAAAATATTAAACATGGGGCGCCTGCGTGCCTCAGGTGGTTAAGCATCTGACTCTTCATGTCAGCTCAGGTCTTGATCTCGGGGTGGTGAGACAGAGCCCCATGTCAGCCTCCACACTCAGCGTGGTGTCTACTTAAGATTCTTTCTCCCTCGCCCTCTGCCCGCGCTCCCTAACTTGTGCTCACTCTCTCTAAAATGAAATAAATAAATCTTAAAAAAAAAAAAAAAAAAAGGTGGGGCACCTAGGTGGCTCAGTCATGAAGTGTCTGCCTTCCGCTGGGGTTATGGTCCCGGGGTCTTGGGATCCAGCCCCACGTCGGGCTCCCTGCTGTCTGGAGGCCTGCTTCTCCCTCTCTCATTCTCCCTGTTTGTATTCCCTTTCTCGCTGTCTCTCTCCCTGTCAAATACATGAAAAAAATCTTTAAAAAAATAAAAAGTTTTTTTAAAAAGTAAAAACAAAACAAAACGGAACACGGGGCTAACGTTTAACCCAGCGTTTCCACCCGCAGGTGCATACCCAAGACAAGTAAAAATATGCATCATACAAAAAACTTGTACATGAAGGTTCATATCAGCCTTATCACAGTAGCCAAAAATTGGAAACAACCAAAATGTCCATCATTTGTTGATTGGAGAAACAAAACGTGGTCTATCCATAAAATGAAGGGTTCTTTGGCTGTAAAAAGATACGTGGTACTGATGTATGCTACAACACGAATGCACCTTAAATGCAGTACGCCAGGCAAAGAAGCTGGTCACACACACAAAACGTACTGTATGATTCCACTTATGAAATTTACAGAAGGTAAATGCGTAGAATCAGAAAGTAGGTGAGTGGTTGCTTAGGGCTGGGGGTGGGGAAAGGGGAATGAGGTATGACTACTAGTAGGCATGACATTTTTTTTTCTAATTTTAATTATATTCCATTAATTGACATATAGTGCATTATTCGTTTCAAAGGTAGAGTTCAGGGATGCATCAGTTGCATACAATACCCAGTGTTCATTCCATCACGTGCTTCCTTAAGGCCCATCCCCCAGTTACACCCTCCCCTTACCTGCCCCTCCCCCCAGCCACCCTCAGTTTGTTTCCGATGATTTCTCTTATGGTTTGTCTTCCTCTCTGATTTCAAGATATGACGTTTCTTTTGGGGTGTGATGAAAGAACTCTAAAAATAAATTGTGGTGATGGTTGTATGACTCTGAGAAACCAGTGAATTGTGCACTTTTAAGAGGGTCAGCTTCATGGCGTGTGAATTACCTCTCAGTAGAGCCATTAAAAAATCAGTTAACAAGTATAGAAAGTAGATTAAAAAGGCCAAAAACGATGAGGAAGTAGTTGTGATAGAAATTGCCTGTCAGTTAAGCTTTAAAGCAAGTTTATTAAAGGAAGATTTTGAAAAGCAATAGTAGGAAAGGATTTATTGCAAAGTTTAAATTTTTTTTTTAGTGTGGAAAAATTTTAAACATACAGAAAAGTAAGGGGAAACATATGAGAACATCCATGTCTCTATCACCTAGTCCAGCAGTTATCAACTCATGGGCCATCTGGTTTTAGTACACTCCCACCCAACCCCCTTACCCCTAAGTTTTGAAACAAATCCCAGAATCCAATTGTTCCATTAATGCAGGAATATTGTCAAGGATATTGTCCCGGGGCGCCTGGGTGGGTTAAAGCCTCTGCCTTCGGCTCAGGTCATGATCTAGGGTCCTGGGATCGAGCCCCGCGTCGGGCTCTCTGCTCAGTGGGGAGCCTGCTTCTTCCTCTCTCTCTCTGCTTGCCTCTCTGCCTGCTTGTGATTTCTGTCAAGTAAATAAATAAAATCTTAAAAAAAAAAAGATATTGTCTACCACGTCTCTTATCTTCCTCATGAAGACCTGTGGGTAGATTTTCTTTCTTCCTAACCCTTGTACAGGAGAAGATGAGTCATTAGGCGTGGATTCCTTTCTGCTAGTGTCTTTAGGATGCCAGGCCCCTGAAAAGTCTGTGGTAAGCAGTTTTGTGAACCAGATGAACTTCCAGCGTTATTTTCTCACCTGTGGGGATAACTACTAGTGGCCTATTTGTTATCTATTCTCCCTTCTTTCCGACTAGGAAAAATACCCAATTTCATTTGGGGTGACACTGTGCAGAGCCAAAAAACAGCATTTCTTGGTCCCTTGTGTAGCTAGGGCTAAATCCTGGCTAATGATTTATAAATAGAAGTTTGGGGCTAGGAGTTCTAAGAGGCTCTTTAAAGAAAACTGGGATTACAGGGTTTTCTCCCTTCCTTCCTCCTGCTACCTGGAATGTGGCTGCAATTGCTGGAGTTCCTGTAGCCATCTTGCACCATGAAGTGGTCTTAAGGGTGGAAGCCACATTCTCAGGGTAATTAAATTAAATGGGATGCTAGAAAAAGCCTCTGTTCTCAATTCTGTGGAGCTGCCACACCAGTTCCAGACTTCCTTCGCCCAGATTTTATTTATGTAAGAGAAAAAGAAACATCTAAGTTGTTGAGGCCACTGTTATTTCTGGTCTCTCTGACCGGGAGCTATGGTCGATGCTTTATCAGATAGACTGCTCCTTATTTTTTCTTCTCCCTAACTCCCTCATCTATTGATTTCATCTTGCACGTATTTTTATAAAACCACTTTAAATCCTTTATGGACTTAGGGTCAAAATAAATAATTTATTAAAGGGCAGCATTACACAATCGAGCACATGGATTCTTATTTCAAAGAGCAACAACAAAAACCATTTGCAGACAAAAAGTTAAACTGTGTCGTGTGATTTGCAAAACTGAAGTTTGAATCAGGAAGGAAATCCGTTGCTTATTACCACAAAGATGGGCACCACATGGAAAACCAATTTCCAACAGAGAGCGTTTTTAAAATTTGAAAAGCTGAACAAAAACGGACCACATGTCCCACCGTGGAGGAAGGGCTAGGCCATCCGCAGTGTGTTAAGACAAAGGAATATCAGATTGCCACAGAGAATGACAAATATGACCGTGATGTGGAAATGAAGGAAGGTGCTCCACGAGGTAACAGGAAGAGAGAAAGACAGGACCTGGCCCTTGCCCGTGCCTGCTTAGTCATCGCTGTGCAAAATAATGTCTCTGGCTCAGAGGAGGTTACACAGTTAACAATAATCAACAATAATCGGGGATTCACGGAATGGAGGGTGCGGCTCTTATTTTGTGGAGCTGTTGATAATTCAGTGTTACCATTTAGTGCGTGCCTATTGAAGAGTTAATAGACGTACCCAGAGGTGATCTAAAAATTGTGTGGCATGGAGGAAGCCTCAGGCAGAGAAGGTGCAGGACACCCCTGCCAGGCCTGGCAGTCACCCTTTCGGTGCCAGATTGTAGGATGGGCTGGAGGGTCCCAAGAGAGGAGTTGAGTCAATCTTGGAGAGCCACGGAGTACTTGGAAGATGGGGAGCCCATTGGGGTGCCCATTGCAGAAGCATTTCAGTATTTTAACAATCTGTGTAGGTGCACTGGTACCAAGTAAGTATCAGCTCCGATTATACAGAAGTTTAAATATTTGTTCCTTAAGTGAAAGTTTTAGAAGATTTAAATATGCATGTAGAAGATGGAATCATATGCTACTAGTAATAATGTCTGCTTTTTGTACTAATCACTTTATAGTTTACAATTTCATTTAACCCTTGAAACAGCAGCTCTGACATAGGATCTTTTGGTGACAAGTGACTGAAATCCAATTCCAGCTGGCTTGAGCAAAGAAGGGAAGTTACATACCAAAGTATGTAACTAAAAAGTCTAGTGGAATTCAGGCATGGCTGAATCCAGGGGCTCAAAGATATCACCAGAATTCAGTTTTCCTCTCCCTCCATCACTGCTCTGCTTTTCCTGCTATTTCTCAAGTAGACTCTCTTTCCATGTGGTAGCTCTGGTGGTTCAATGCCTATATTATCCTTCTAACAACATCAGCATAAAGAGAGCTTTTTATTTCTAATAATCCTAATGAAAGTTTCAGGATTGAATCTCAATAGATTGACCTGGGTCTCACGCCCATCCCTGAACCAATGACTGTGATTGGTTCTGGAACGCCACTAGAACACTCTGGCCAGTCACAGGTCCATTTCCGGATCTGGGGCATGAAACACATGCAAGTGACCAAGTTGCAAGGAAAAGGGGAAAGCTGGCCAGGCACAGTGTCAGATGTCTACTACAAGTGTCCCCATTTTAGTAACAAGGAAACTGAAGCCTGTGTGTGGATCAGAAGGGAGGACAGCTTGGCTAGAACACAGTGAGCTAAGGGAGATCATTGGGGGAGGAGTCAGCAAAGGCAGGGGTCCAGATCATGTAGGGTCTTAAAGCCCATTGGAAGGACTTGGGCTTTTGTTCTGAGGGGGATGGAAGGCTCAGAGCAGAGGAGTGAAGTGATCCCATAGCAGTGTTAGAGAGAATCATTCTAGCTGCTCTGGTATTCAAATGTAAAATACTGTATTACTTTCTCTAGCGTTTCTTGTTTACTCATGTAACAAATGTGAAATGGACATGGGACCAGGCACCGCCAATCAGCACATTCCACTTCCCTGGCTAGTGATTGTGTCCAGGAAGGGCATATGACCCACACCCGTCCAGCAAGATCCAGTCCAGGCACCTTCTGCTCTAACTGTTCAAAACACCCATTGTTGCTGGAGATAGGAGTTTCGCCATTAAGCGCCACCACATAGTAAGATCCCACAGATCCCACCTGAGAAAGAGGTCAACACCAAAGACACAGGATAAGTGATGGGGAGGAAGAAAGTCTAACCTCCATGAGGCTGACCCCTAGATCCAGCCCAACCTGACGTCATCCCAGAACTGGATTTCTCAGTTCTGTGAATCAATATATTCTACTTTCACTAAAGCCATCTTTTTTTTTTTTTAAGATTTTATTTATTTATTTATCTGTCAGAGAGAGAGAGAGAGATAGAGAGAGGGAGAGCGAGCACAAGCAGGCAGAGAGGCAGGCAGAGGCAGAGAGAGTAGCAGGCTCCCTGCTGATCAAGGAGCCTGATGCGGGACTCGATCCCAGGACCCTGAAACCATGACACAAGCCGAAGGCAGTGGCTTGATCAACTGAGCCACCCAGGCGTCCCATCTTGAAGCCATCTTGAGCTGGGTTTCTAATACTTACAACTGAAAGGATCCCAAGTGAGAGGACGTGTAGACGGATTGAGCCCCACTGTCTGCTTGTTCCAGAGACAACAGTCAGGATGCTTTTGACTAGTGCCTTGCTCCTTAACAAGTTCACAGTTGACCGAAATAGGCTTTACCTGTCTCCGTCTAGATCACAGACTCCTGCGTAAGGACAGTCTTAAATGTCACTCCCAGGAGCATTTAGCTATTTGTAGAGCCTTTACGGGGCTGCTCCCTAAGTGTGCCCAACAATTTGCTTGAGGATGTGACTCCCAACAATAAAAAATGTTAAAAAGTGAAGGTGGGCTGGGAAATTTGCCTGCCTCCCAGGCTAGATTACCCGTCCCAGAGCCCCCCACAGACCCCTAGGGGGCCAGCACTGAACCAGGACGCAAAAAGAGAGTAAACAAGAAAAGCTTTATTCCCTTTCTTTGATTCCAAGGAGTTTACCTGATATGATCAGCACTTGGCCACCTCCTACCATCTTTCATGTCACATCGGGTTTCATTTGTGTCCTCTAAGGGCTGATCCCACAGTCAGAGCTGTCTCCAGAGGACTCTGGTTGGCTCCTATCCCGTCCACCTGAGGCCAGGTGAAGGAGAAAAACAGTTTTCTGTCTTCTGTCTCAGCAGCAGACCAGGGCTGGAGCCCCCTGGGGAAAGCGCTTCTTGTCCCAGGGACTGGGGATAGGATTTCAGGATCAGTCTCCCCCATCTGTCACCTTGCCCTCCCCAAAAGGTATGTCTTTGTGTGAGGAAGAGGGGGAAGGCCCCAAATGCCTTGCTCTAGTCCCCTTGGGGTGAGAGAGCAGGGAGGCGATCCCAGTATATTATTAGGAGACATGTGATCCTGCTGGTCTCCGTGTCTGGGCAGCTCTGTCCAGCTGAGCTACCCAGCACGGTCTCCTGCCCCTCTCCTCTAGGAACCTAAGCTCACATCCTTTCCATCCTATTCTTTTTTTTTTTTTTTTTTTTTTAAAGATTTTATTTATTTATTTGAGGGAGAATGAGTGAGAGAGAGCATGAGCGAGGAGAAGGTCAGAGGGAGAAGCCAACTCCCCAAGGAGCTGGGAGCCAGAGGCGGGACTCGATCCTGGAAGTCCGGGATCATGACCTGAGCCGAAGGCAGTTGCTCAACCAACTGAGCCACCCAGGCGCCCCCATCCTGTTCTTGATACCCACTGGGCACTTTGAGAGCACCCTGCCTTCCTTGCCTCTGCTGTGCTCTCCGTCCGTCCTGTCTTCCTTCCCGTCCTGGCTTAGTGAACTCCCATTCATTCCTCAGCACCTAGCTCAGGGGGTACCTGTAATACCTTCCAAATCCTAATCTCTCTTCCACCTCTTGTCTGAGCCCAAACCACAAACACATCAGAATTTGTCTCTTTTGTGAATTGTTTAAACTCCATGGAAAGGGCTTCTCAAGTTTTGCCATCCCAGGTACCCTTTGGAAAACTTGAATTTTTTAGCTACAGACCTGAACGGATTAAATCATATCCAGAGTCATCACACAGTTTACCCAGTAGCTACCCTGGCCCTGTCTTTTTTCTTTAAAGATTTTATTTATTTATTTGACAGACAGAGATCACAAGTAGGCAGAGGGCCAGGCAGAGAGAGAGAGGGGGAAGAAGGCTCCCTGCTGAGCAGAGAGCCCGATGCGGGACTCCATTCCAGGATCCTGGGATCATGACCTGAGCCAAAGGCAGAGGCTTTAACCCACTGAGCCACCCAGGTGTCCCCTACCCTGGCCCTGTCTTTGAGCCACTGGCTGCTCAGGAAGCCATTCTTGTGCTCACATAAATGCCAGCTCTCCTTCGGCACCAGTTCGGCACCTGTACCCTGGGGCTAATAATATGGCTCTGTCCTCCTGTCCACCTTCCCGGTGCAGTTCAGCACAAGTCCCTGCGTGCCCCGGCCCCTAGTGGCCACCCAGCCTACCTTCTCCCCTCCCTCACTGCCATAATTGACTCTTTGCCTTACCTCCCAGGAGTCCCTCCTCCTTCTCTGATGCCAAGCCCTCTCCTAAGTGCTTCAATCAAGCCATCTCCACTTGCTGTTCCCTTAGCCTTTGCCTCATTCCCACTCAGCCTCCAAGTTTCCACTGGAGTGATATCTGCTCAAGAAGCCTTCTCTGGGGAATGCAAGCTGGTACAACCACTCTGGAAAATAGCATGGAGGTTCCTTAAAAAGTTGAAAATAGAGTTACCCTATGACCCAGCAATTGCACTACTGGGTATTTACCCTAAAGATAAAAACATAGTGATCCGAAGGGGCACGTGCACCTGATGTTTATAGCAGCAATGTCCACAATAGCTAAACTATGGAAAGAACCTAGACGTCCATCAATAGATGAATGGATAAAGAAGATGTCGTGTGTATATATATATATATATACACACACATATATATGTATATATGTATACAGACATATATATGTATGATGTATACAGATGAATGGATAAAGAAGATGTGGTGTATATATACATATACACACACACACACAATGGAATACTATGCAGCCATCAAAAGAAATGAAATCTTGCCATTTGCGACTACGTGGATGGAACTAAAGGGTATTATGCTTCGCGAAATAAGTCAATCAGAGAAAGACAATTATATGATCTCCCTGATATGAGGAAGTTGAGAAGTAACATGGGGGGTTTGGGGGGTAGGAAAAGAATAAATGAAACAAGATGGGATTGGGAGGGAGACAAATCATAAGAGACTCTTAATCTCAGGAAACAAACAGGGTTGCCGGGGGGAGGCGGGTAGGGAGAGGGTGGTTGGGTTATGGACACTGGGGAGGGTATGTGCTATGGTGAGTGCTGTGAAGTGTGTAAACCCGGCCATTCACAGACTTGTACCCCTGGGGCTAATAATACATTATATGTTAATTAAAAAAAAAAAAAAGAAATCACCAGAAAAAAAAAGAAGAAGAAGCTTTCTCACCCCCAGTCTTAATTAAGCACCCCTCCCCATGATACATTCAGATAGTACAGGCTCCTGGTCCGTGGGAAGTGGAGCAATATTACCATCTCCAGTTTATACAAGAGTTCTTTCAACTTTCTCTAAATACTACCCATTTTTGTTTGCTTGTTTGTTTTTTCATGTTGGTGGGTTAAGTCTTGGGTCATCCCCAAAGCTGAGGAGGGATATCAGCCCCTGGCTGAGGTTGCATTCACAATTCAGTTTTTGGAAAGACAGATAATAAAACTTCCTGGGGGGTGCTGACACGCAGCTAGGACAGCCTGCCGTGCTGCTAAAGTGTCTTCAGAGACATCTTGTTTCTCTGACTTAATCATAAATGACCCAAAGATGAGGGTCTTTGTCCCTTACAGCATGTCTCCCAAAGCCTGTAATGCAGATCTGGGCATACTGAACACTCCTCTTTCCTTTTCCTGAAACTTACCACCCACACACTCACACACACACACACCTCTCTCTCTGTGGTCCATGGGGCAGGCGTAGTCCGCTGGTAACCACAACTTTGGTAGGACAACTCAAACCCCCTTTTATTTTTATTTTTTTTAAAGATTTTATTTATTATTTGAGAGAGAGACAGTGAGAGAGAGCATGAGCGAGGAGGTCAGAGGGAGAAGCCGACTCCCCATGGAGCTGGGAGCCCGATGCGGGACTCGATCCCAGGACTCCGGGATCATGACCTGAGCCGAAGGCAGTCGTCCAACCAACTGAACCACCCAGGTGTCCCTCAAACCCCCTTTTAGAGAAACAGGCTTAACTATAATTGGAAGAACTTCTGGAAAGTCCTGGGTTCAAATGTTCGTCCACTTACTTAAGAGGTGGGTGATGTTGGGTAAGCACCTTAACCTCAGTTTCCTCTTTAGAAGATAGAAACCCAAAAATGCCTAATCACAGGGTCCATATAATAGTTAGATGATGAGAGCCATGTAACTGTCATGTGAAAATACACGTAGTATGATCTCACTGTGTAAAATGAAAACCTTCTGTGTGTGTGCGTGAACACGTGGGAAAGAGTCTGACGGGACTTACCCACACTGATGGAGTGGTCATGTCTGGAGATGGTGGGCTGGAAGGACGGTCAAGTATTTTCCTTCTCTGTCATGGTCTTATACTTTCTTGTTTGAATTTTTCATGAGACCACGTTCACGTGTACTACTGGCTGCTGTAGATTAGGTTACTGTTGGGCAAATATTTACCTTCTTCTCCTCCACTTCCATGGAAGGGATGTACTTCTTGGGTTCTCATCTTTGACCCTGGCCATGTGACTGGCTTTGATCAGTGGGACATTAGTGGACAGGATATAAGCCAAGGCTGGACACGCACTGGGAAAATGAGGCTTGTCCCCTGTCTCATGGGTCGCCTGCTAGTTCCCCAAAATGAGCAGCTTGTAAATTACCCTGAACCAGCCCCACTGCCTGGAGGTCCAGCAGAGATCAGGAAATTGGTACTGTCTCCCTAGGAAATACACAGAGGCACGAACCATGTGTGAGTATATATTCTGTAGCAAAAACTGCCTGATACACTTGTATTATTTTTACTTTTTATTTATTTTATTTTTAAAAAGATTTTATTTAGGGGCGCTTGGGTGGGCTCAGTGGGTTATGCCTCTGCCTTCGGCTTAGGCTCAGGTCATGATCTCAGGGTCCTGGGATGGAGCACCACATCGGGCTCTCTGCTCAGCAGGGAGCCTGCTTCCTCCTCTCTCTCTCTGCCTGCCTCTCTGTCTACTTGTGACCTCTGTCTGTCAAATACATAAATACAATTTTTTTTAAAAAGATTGTATTAAAAAAAGTTTGTATTTATATATTTGACAGAGAGAAAGAGAGAAAACACAAGCAGGCAGAGCGGCAGGCAGAGGCAGAGGGCGAAGCAGGCTTTCCGCTCAGCCGGGAAGGTCCTCCTTCATCCCCTAAGCCTCGTTCAAGGGCTGCTTCAGAAGACACCAGGAGTCCTTCAAGCCCCTTGTTTGAATGGGTTGCCCTTCTTCATGGTACTTTGCACCCACCACTTCTTCTGTCTTACAAAATATTGAGTTATTCCCATGCCTATCTTGCCCCCTTGCAGAATGTCTCTGCCTTTAAGGAGCTTACAATCTAGTTGCACGAACATGACATAAATACAAAGGAATCTTCTCTTTTCTCATTTAGGCCCACTTCCTCTGAGCCTCTCACAGCCGCCGTGTTTTGGTAAGCGGGGCCAAAGATTCTAATGTTTAAGGTACTTATTTTGTGTCCACTGTGATTACCAAGTACGATTCAAAGTGGGGTCTATTATTATCCCTGTAGTGTGGTTGAAGAAATAAGAGCTGAAAAGGGACAATGATGCAAAGTCAGAGAGAGCTTGTGAGGGGGATTGGGCCAGCGTTGGGGTTCGGACTGGGGTTTGGATCCAAAGCTTCATCCTGGGTTCTGGTTGCAGACTCCCTTCTGCAATCAGAGACTTCCTCAAGCATTTAGTGAAGGGATTTAGGTGAAATGAACAGACATAAGAAAGATTTTGTGATTGGTTATTACATATCAAGGGCTGGGTAGTACATCTGAGAGCTGGACACCTGCTGGGTTTGAGGGCAGCTCCCTCCACATTCACTGTCTGCATGGAAACAGGACTTTTTCCACTCATGGTGCTGATAAAGGCTCCAGGTGACTCTGCAGGAGCCCTGGTTTGTTGGCTTGTTTTCTTTCTTTATTTCTTTCAAGACTTATTTATTTCAGAGAGAGAGAGAGAGAGAGAGACAGCAGGGGGAGGAGCAGAGGTAGAGAGAGAATCTCAAGCAGGCTCCGCACTCAGCACAGAGCCCGATGCAGGGGTTGATCTCACGACCCTGAGATCACCACCCAGAAATCCCGGTTTCTTCACTGAAGCTGAGTGCTCCCCCAAGTCTGGTTGTCAGCCAGGAAGTAGGTCAGGGACAGGCTTAGGCATCAGGCAGTTGAGATTTGAGTCCTGACCCTGCTGTTCATTCCCTGTGCACCTTGAGGCAAGGCAATCCACATTTCTGGGCCTTAGATGGTGGGAACTGGTAAAATTGGGGCCAGCGTGGCTCACAGGCACTTTTCTTTGGATGGCACATGGTTTTATTTTGATTCATTTTAGGGTATTTGGCAACATTAAAACAATAATGTGTTTGTGTGGAAAGACATGTAATTGGCCAGACTGGATCTTGGTGCCATGAAGTGGGGACAATTTGGCAAATTTATTGCATATGAAATATGCACACACAGAAATTCTGCTTTTTGGAATTTGGTCCACAGATGCACTTGCACATGCAAAAAATTATATACTTTGGGGGTCACTCAGGTAGCCTTGTTTGTAATGCAACAGTTTTGAGAAACAGCCCAGTGCCTCCCAACAGGGGATGGTTTAGGTCAGATATGGATCATCTACACTGTGGAATATTATGCAGCTGGGAAAAAAGCCAAGGGCACCACCTAAGTACTGATATGGAAAGTTCTCTAGGATATACCGTTAAGTAAAAAAGCCAGGTATAAACCTGTTCTCTTTTGTCTAAGGAAAGAAATACATACGTATATGTTACTGTTTGCTTGTATAATCCTTTTTTAAAGATTCTATTTATTTATTTGAGAGAGAATTAGAGAGAGAGAGAGAGAGCACATGAGAGGGAGGAGGGCCAGAGGGAGAAGCAGACTCCCTGCTGAAGAGGGCACCTGATGTGGGACTCTATCCTGGGACTCCAAGATCATGACCTGAGCTGAAGTTAGTCACTTACTACACTGAGCCACCCAGGGACCCCCTGCTTGTATAATTATAAAGAAACCTTAAATATTCAAGAAAAGTTGTTGGCTCAGTCGGCTAAGGGTCTGCCTTCAGGTCATGATCATGGGGATCTGGGATCGAGTATCGTGTCGGGCTCCCTGCTCAGCGGAAAGCCTGCTTCTCCCTTTCCCCACTGCTTTTGGTCTTCCTGCTCTCTCTCTCTCTCTCAAATAAATAAAATCTTTTAAAAAATTTTTAAAAAATGTTTTAAAAAGTATACAAGAAAATCAATTAACTGTTACCTTTGGGAGTAGGAGACTGGAGTGGGAGGGAGACTTTTTCTGTTTACCTTTTCAAAATGTTTTGAATTTTGAAAACACACACACACACACACACTCCACACTTAAAACGTCAGATGTTTTCAGATATAGATGATCCAGTAGCCCTGCCTGCAAGAGCCGGCTTCAAGCTGGGTGGTGAGGAGTTCCCAGATGGGCAGCATGCTCTCTGGTTTGCCATAGTCCTCACCACTCCTTGCTGTCCTCCTGAACCCAGCCCTGGAGTCTGTTGCCATCTATCTTTTTGCTCGCTGTAGCTTTTCTCAGGCAAGAGCTAAGAAAAAAGGGAAACATTTCTTATACCTGGATCTCCATCTAAGGCGGCAGGCTCATGGCACAACACTGTGAATGTATTAAATCATGACACTACATTTACGCCCAAAAATGGTGAAGATGGTAGGGGCGCCTGGGTAGCTCAGTGGGTTACGTGTCCAGCTCTCGATTTCGGCTCAGGTCATGATCTCGGGGTCCTGTGATCGAGTCCCGTGTTGGTCTCTGTGCTCCACGGGGAGTTTGCTGGAGAGAATCTGTCTTTCTCTCCTTCTGCCCCTCCCCTGAGTACTCCTGTGTGCATGTGTGCACACGCGTTCTCTCTTTCAAATAAATAAATAAACCTCTAAAAAAAATGGTTAAGATGTTAAGTTTTATGTTATGTATACCTTACCACAGTTTTGTCTTGTTTTGTTTTTTAAGACTTATTTGACAGAGAGAGAGAGAGATCACAAGTAGGCAGAGAGGCGGGCAGAGAGAGAGGGGGAAGCAGGCTCCCCGCCGAGCAGAGAACCCGACACGGGGCTCGATCCCAGGACCCTGAGACCATGACCTGAGCTGAAAGCAGAGGCCCAACCCACTGAGCCACCCAGGTGCCCCTGTTTTGTTTTTTAAAATGTGGTAGGCTCTGTACCTGCAGATAGAGGCATAGATGGTTCCTAGCGTGAATAGAAGTTCCAGAACCAATTACCATCAATCCCACTTGGCCCGTGTGCTGGTTCTGTGGCCTGTGGGATGGAAAGCCCACTCTGCTTCTCTCACAGACCTTGCCTGTGAGGCCCCTCGAGTCTGTAACTCTGGACTAAGTGGTTTCATGTTCTCTCTTGCCTCCATGATTCCTGACATGCTTTGGCCCCTAACTTGCTGTGTGACCTTAGACAAACCACTCCCCCTCTCTGGGCCTCTACTTCTCCAACTGTTAAATGAGAAGCTTGAAGTGGGTTATCTCAGGGGCTCTTCAGCCCTTAGAATCTCCCAGCTGGTTTCTCCTTGAACAATTCTCCTGTCACTGTCTCCAGAGAGATGACGTGGGCTCGGGCAGGGGAGTGGAGAGCAGAGGGCCTTCCTTTCATGTTGGGGATGTGTGGGCTGCAGTGGGAGGTTCTCTTTTCTTGCCTTTTTTTTTTTTTTTTTTTTTTTTGCCAGAAAGTTATTTTAAACCGTAAGTGGGGAGCTCCTAAAAGCCACACGCCTCAGATCTCACGTGCTACAACCTGTTCTAAGGGGAGAGAAAGCAAGCAGAATTCTTAATGCTTACTGTTCTCCCCTCCCCCCCAATCCCAAGGGAGCGGCGACTCCCTCCATTCATCTTTTGCTCTGCTGAGTCACAAAACTGAAAAACACTTGTCTTCTGGCCTTCCACAGAAAACCAGTGCCCCTCACTCTTGCACCTGCCAGGGGCTCCTGCAAACTCACCTTCAAATGCAGATTCTGGTTCCGCAGGTCTGGGGTGGGGCTGAGGGCGATGGTTCTAGCAGTCTCCCCCATGATGCCCGTGAGAGGTTGTGAGAGGTCCTGGAGGATGGTTCCCCGGGCCGCTGTGAGCTCAGAAAAATCCAGCTGGAAAGTCACCTGGAAACCACTCAGCCATTTCTTTCTTCTCCTTTTGAATGTGCCCCCCTCCCTTATTTTAAATAATATTCTTCAAGCCTGTGATACAGGCATAAGGCAAAAAGAAAAAAAAACCAAATAAATCTCATGCTTCAAGAAGACATACACTGAAAAGTTAGTCACCTTCTATCCTGCCCCTCCCCCCCACTATTCCAGTTCCCAGAGGTACCCTTGTTGCACAGTGTCATGTCTCTACCCTCCTGAGAGATTCTGTGTACCATGATAATTGGTAGCCTAGCTCTTCTTTATTGACAAATGCTCGTGTCCTTGACACTGAGCAGAGCCCCTTCTGGAGATTACCTAATTTAAGATTTCCGAGAAGCCCAGCAATGAGGACCTGATTTTACAGCTGAGGTCCTGGCCCTCTTTCAGGTTTTGACGCCTCTGTAGACCTGCCCCCTACTTTTGCGGCAGTTAAGACACCGTATCATGTTCT
Source organism: Mustela lutreola (assembly GCF_030435805.1). Taxonomy (NCBI): domain Eukaryota; kingdom Metazoa; phylum Chordata; class Mammalia; order Carnivora; family Mustelidae; genus Mustela; species Mustela lutreola. The sequence goes on from NC_081298.1 coordinate 11,995,584, forward strand.
GAAACTTGCTTCTTCCCACCCCCTTACCAATTTATCTTGGAGGGAGCTCAATCACAGTCCATGGAGACCTGCCTTTTGACCAACAGCATAGAATTTCTTTGCAAGTATGGACTTTATTCATTGAAACAAAGACCTCTTTGGGGGATGGGAGATGGATGGGTCATTCCATTCCTTTCGCTACAAACTGGTGGAACATGTAGGTCTGTACATATATCAGGCCACACATGTATGAGGAGATTTGTAGGATAAACTCCTGGGCCTGGAACGGGCGTGTTAAAGGCCATGTTCCTTTAAATTTGGGTCATAGACGTCAATGTCAGTTGTGTTCGGAAACACCCAGAGCAACTGGCTCTCACGCCAGAGCCACACCTACACCGTTTTATAAGCTTTTGGCTTTTTCTGCTGCTGATTTTGAGCTGACTTACAAGAAGCAGAGTTGGATGAGGTCGCCCTTCCCTGCCTGCTGGTCAGAATCCCCAGCCGAGGTGTGTGGCTTTGAGATCGTCTTCCATACCCAGTGACCGTGTTCTTGCGGTCAGGTCAACCTGCTCCGCTCTACAGCAGGTTTGTCATCAGGGATTTACTGACTTAAAAATAAATGGCATTGGGTTGCACCCGGGAGCCCTGGGCAGCCTCAAGCCTCTATAACCTTTCCCCCAACCCCCCGGGGCCCACAGCTAAGAGACTAGGGGAAGCTGCACAGAATAATAAAGTTTGGCTTCTCAGTCCCCCAAAAGACAGAGGGGCCCTGGCACAAAGGTGAGGTTTAGAAGCTAAAGGTGGGGTTCAGCCCATGCTCTGCCACTGCCCCTCTATCTAAATGACCTCTCCTCACTGTAGAGTGGTGGTAAGCCCCAGACTCAGGTGCCCGGAGACCTGGGTCCACATCCTGCTTCCTCCTCGTCTGCCTTAAGTTCGTGATGTAACCTTCGGTACCCCAGTTTTCCCATCTGAGAAACTGCGATAATGATAGATAGCATGGCTGTGAGAATCAGCCACCTTCATGTACGTCAAGATTTTGGAACAACATCTGGCACAAAGTAAGTACCCAATAAATATCAGCTGTTCTTTCTTTATTCGTATGATTTATTTACTTATTTGATTTTTTTTTTTTTTTTTGTCTAGAATGTCAACTCCAGGAGGGCGGAGACCTCAACTCCTTATTCCCGGAGATGTCCCATGTCCCAGCACAGTGCCTGCACGTGGTAGGTCCTCTGTCACAGTCACTGGAAGAATGAGTGAATGGACACTTTACTTCCCCTCCTTGAGCCTCAGTTTCCTTCTTTGCAAATGAGAGATTCTTACTTTGCTCTCTATGCTCATCTCTGTTTTCCTAATCTAGGACGATCATGTAACATTGCTTTTTGCAATTGGAAGAAACAGTCATAAAAAATGGATAAGCCCTTATTTGTAACCGCTGAAACTTGGAAGCAACCAACACATCCTTGGGTAGGTGAGTGGATCGACAAAACTGTGGTACATCCAGATAATGGAATATTATTCTGTGCTAAGAAGAAATAAGCGACCAAGCTAGGACAGGACATGGTAGAATCCTTTTTTTTTGTTCTAAATTAAAAAAATTTAGAAGATGCATTTGTGAGAGAGTGAGAGAGAGCAGGTGCAAGAGGGGTGTCAGAGGGACAGGGAGAGGCAGACCCCCCATTGAGCACTGTCTGGGACCCTGGGATCATGACCCGAGCTGAAGGCAGACGCTTAACCGACTGAGCCACGCAGGTGTCCCGGGACACGGTAGAATTTTAAATGTCGTGCGCCTGGGTGGCTCAGTGGGTTAAGCCTCTGCCTTCGGCTCAGGTCATGATCTCAGGGTCCTGGGATCGAGTCCCACATCGGGCTCTCTGCTCAGCAGGGGCCTGCTTCCCTTCCTCTCTCTCTGCCTGCCTCTCTGCCTATTTGTGATATCTCTCTGTCAAATAAATAAATAAAATCTTAAAAAAAAAAAAAAAGAATCTTAAAATGCCTATTACTGAGTGAAACAAGCCAGTCTGAAAAAGCTACATAGGCTATGATCCCAACTATATGACATTCTGGAAAAGGCAAAACTATGGTGACCATGAAAAAAGATCAGTGGTTGGGGGCACCTGGGTGGCTCAGTCAGTTAAGCGTCTGCCTTCAGCTCCGGTCATGATCCCGGGGTCCTGGGATGGAGCCCCACATTGGGCTCTCTGCTCAGCAGGGAGCCTGCTTCCTTCCTCTCTGCCTGCCTCTCTGCTACTTGTGCTCTTTCTCTCTGTCAAATAAATAAATAAAATCTTTAAAAAAAAATAAAGATCAGTGGTTGCTAAGGGTCTGGGGGAGGGAAGAAGGGATGAATAGGCGGAGAACAGGATTTTTAGGGCAGCGAAAATGTTCTGCATGATTCTGCAATGATAAAATATGTGCTATTACACATCTGTCCAAACCCCTAGAATATACAACACAGAATGAACCCTGATGTAAACTATGGGCTTAGTTAATAATGATATAACGATAGGACTCTAATGTTGGCTCTTAGTATGAACAAACAAGCCATGTTAATGCAAGATGTTGGTAATAGGGGGAAATTGGGGGGCAGTGAGCTGGTATAGGGAAATGCTCTGCACTTTCTCTTGATTTTTCTGGAGCCCTAAATTGGCTTTTTAAAAAGTCTATTAATTTTAAGAAGTATAGGCTCAGTTCGAAAACTTTGATTAATTGGCTTTCCTTTGGTTGTTTTGTTTTGTTTTAAAGATTTTATTTATTTATTTGACAGACAGAGATCACAAGCAGGCAGAGAGGCAGGCAGAGAGAGAGGAAGGGAAGCAGGCTCCCTGCTGAGCAGAAAGCCCGATGTGGGACTCTATCCCAGGACCCTGGGATCATGTCCTGAGCCAAAAGCAGAAGATTTAATCCACTGAGCCACCCAGCCGCCCCGGTTGGTTTGGTTTTATAGCTATTTTACCATCAGAGGTTCTCATCCACACTGGATGAAATTTTTGGACGTGGTGCAGGGACACAGGCAACCAAAGTACTGAGCTCATTTGATGACTCTTCACCGTGTCGTTACATTTTTTGGACAACTGCACATGGATACAGTAGGGGACATTCCTTTTTTCTTTTGGTCTGGGCCAGGGCACACATCTGGAGTTCCCATCTCTTTTACAACAGATTTCTGGAGATCTTTGAGATCGCAAAGAGCATACTTTTTGAAGCCCACTCCTTGGATGTGCTCGTGAGCGCTGATGACATGTTCTCTGGTCATCGTCTCCTCGAGGGTAGAGTGGCCCTCCTGTTCCCATCCTTCTTTGCGGGAGCCTTTCTGCCTGGCCCATATTGGAAAGGAAAAGCACATGGATTGTTGATGAACTGGCTACCAAAATCTACCCAGTTCTGCTCACCCCCAATGTGTAGGCTCTGCCTCCCTTACATCCTCTATAAAATGGGGTTACAGAGCGTCTACCGCCTCCAATTGCTGTGAGCTATAAATGAAATAATATGCAAAGTGCTTAGGAGAAAGTCTGGTACATAGTACATGCTCAATTAAAGTAAGCCATTATTAGTATTCATTTGTAGTAAAGAGAAGGAAGAAGAAGAGGAGAGGAGGAGGAGGAGGATATCCGTTCGTATTCCTCCTGCTTAAATTTATCAGGGCAGAATCAGAAGGCTTTCATAAGGGCATATTTTGTTTTTATTTTTTTACTTTCTATAAGCTTTGAGATGGAGGGTGGGAGGGAGGTTATTGTCTAAAGACCCCTCGAGCAAGACACACAGTCCACCGTAGACTTTCTTCCTTTTCTGCTGGGAACCCCAGAAAACTGAGGTTTGAAGTCAAGTGGTGAGACAACAGTGGGGGTGTTCAGACCTTGTTGTGATGTCCCCCCCCCCCCCCAATTAAGGGAACATGTCTGCAGAATGCTGGGTTTAGGAGCTGAGAAACTGGAGGTCAAAGAGACAATATGTCCCATGATCAGAAACCCCAGAGCTGTGTTTTCAAGGAAATCTCCCCCCAGGAAACACTAGTGAAGCTGTTCTTGAAGTCAGAGGCCCCTTGCCTGTCATCTTGTCCAGGTTTTGCAAAGTCCACCAGCTACAGGGCCCTGGAAGGGAAGGTTCAGGACTGGAGCAAACTGGGGAGCCCTGGCTTCTCCACCACCAGGGGTGGTGCCACCTTCAGATGGCAGTGACCACCAAGGACCAGAGCCCCAGGTGGCTGGACACTCTCGATTTTAAATCTTGTGTGGCACAGACAAGACATGTCCTGGGTCAGATATGGTTCTGGGCACTGCTGAAGTCCAACTCTTCACTGGGAAAGATGGGAAACTGAGGCCCAAGCAGGTAGCGTGAATTGTTCAAGGTCCCCCAAAGCCAGTAATAGAACTCCATTTCTGTCAACCTCCTTTCACTGCTGTGCTGTTCTGGGATCAAAGTGGGGGGTCACTGAGAGTCTGTGATGGCTTCTCTTGGGTCACAGAGGCCTGCCCCAGACCCTTAATGTACAGAGGGGGCTGGATGGGGCTGTTGGGCTGCTGGAGGTGCAGTCAAGCCCCATCCTTCTTGTTGGAAAATGAGACCTCCTCTCTTGGTCCCAGCGAAGGGGCAGAGGCACCTTTATCATTGAAAAAAAATTTTTTTTAATTGTGGAAAAATACACCTAACATACAGTTTATCATCATAACCATTTTTAAGCATTCGGTTTAGTGGTGTTAAGTAACTTCACACTGTTGTGCAAACATCCCCACTGCCCATCTCCAGAACTCTTTTCATCTGGCAGGACCGGAACCCTGTCCCCACTAAACAACAACCCCCCAGTGCCCCCTCTGCCCAGCTCCTGGTGCCCCCACTCTACTTTTTGTCTTCATGAATTTGACTACTCTAGGGACCTCACAGAAGTGGAGTCATATGATATTTGCCCTCATGTGATAGGTTTGTTCCCCTTGGCATGGAGTCTTCAAGATTCATCCATGTCATAGCCTGGGTCAGAATTCCCTTCCCTTTTAAGGCTGAATAATGTGGGGTTGTATGAATAGACCATATTTTGCTGATTGATTTACCCATTGATGAACACTTGGGTTGCTTCAGCCTTTTGAGTGATGTGAATAATGCTGCTGTAAACATGAGTGTGTAAATATCTGCTTGAGTCCCTGTATTTATTCTTTTATTTTTTTAAATTTTATTTATTAATTTGACAGAGAGAAATTACAAGTAGATGGAGAGGCAGGCAGAGAGAGAGAGAGGGAAGCAGGCTCCCTGCTGAGCAGAGAGCCCGACGTGGGACTCGATCCCAGGACCCTGAGATCATGACCTGAGCCAAAGGCAGAGGCTTAACCCACTGAGCCACCCAGGCGCCCCCTGTATTTATTCTTTTAGTGAAGATTTTGTTTACTAATTTGAGAGAGAGAGAGCGAGCGAGTGTTTGTTCACAGTGAGGGGGAGGGACAGAGAGCGGGGGAGAAAGAGTTTTAAGCCAACTCCGCACTGAGCCAGGAGCTCCACATGGGGCTCGATCCCAGGACCCTGAGATCATGACCTGACCTGAAACCAAGAGTTGGATGCTTAATCAAATGCACCACCCTAAGTGACCCTGAGTCTCTGCTTTTAATTCTTTGGGGGTATATACTCAGAAGAGGAACTGCTGGATCATATGGTAATTCTATTTTTAACTTTTTTGAGGAACCACCATACTTTTTTTCAGAGACTGCCTCATTTTGCATTCCACCAGCAAAGCACAAGGGTTCCGATTTCTCCACATCCTCACTGACACTTGCTATATTCTGTTATCTTGATAGTAGTCGTCCTAATGGGTGTTTGGTGAGGAAGGGCATTTCACTTTCTGTCTGGGAGGTCTTCCTGAAGGGCAGTTCCAGAACAATCATGCGGGTCTTCCAGGAGGCATCTCACGGAGTGCCTGGAGGTGGTTCGGTGACCAAATTCGTGCTAAACCAAGGTTGTGCTAAACCAAGGTTGGCAGAACACCCACGCTGGTTTTATTGTTGTAGTTGTTTTGATTTGGCAGGCCTTTTAAATTTTACAACAATCACCAGCTTTTCTAAGAACCTCTTTATTTCCGTAAAACCTAAGTGCTTTTGTGTGGTAAAACTGTAAATAAAATACTTAGTACAGTGCATAGCATACAGTAGGTGCTGGATAAATGCTACCCCGAGGCAGGGGTAGGGGATGAAATGGATGAAGGGGGTCCAAAAGTATAGCATTCCGTAGAGAAAATAAATCCTGGAGATGTGAAGGACAACATGGTCTCTATGGCTGCATATTTGGAAGGCGCTAAGAGAGTAGGTCTTCAAAGTATCAGGAGAAAAAGATTTGTAACTATGTGTGGTGATGGATGTTAACTAGGCTTCTGGTGGTGGTCATTTTGCAACATTTACAAATATTGAATGACTATATTGCATGCCAGAAACTAGTATCACGTTAAATGTTAAATATATCTCAGTGAAAAAAAAAAAAAGACAAGACTTGGGCTCTCTATAGCAAGAAAGATCACCCCAAGGAGGGGTTTTGGAGGTTTGCTGACAATTTGGTGGGGGGAGTTGGGACCTCCCAGGGTGCCCCAGAGGCCCTGCTGCTTGGCTGGTTTGGGCTGTCCTCATTCTGGACCCTGTCTGTCACCTCCCAGCACCAGGAGTTAGGCAAGGCGAGACAGCTCTGGCTTCTGGGAGCCTGTCCCCCAGGACAGGGCTGATAAGCACCCCACGCCAGATCAGGCCTATGTTCTCTGCCCTTCTATCTAGTAGGCAGGCAGTTTCACTCCTGGAGGATTCCTCTGCTCTGTTTTCTCTCCCCCTCTGTCTCTGTCTCTGTTTCTATCTGTGTTTCTCTTCTCAACCTTAATTCCCACTTCTGTTGCTGGGGGCAGGGGAGATGCAAATTCTACTGCTGCTGGGAGGCTCCCAGAGAGTGTGAACTTGAGAAGAGGAGGTGACGGTCCGCCCTGTGTGTGAGACAGACGGTGGGCACTGAATGACTTTGTGGGAAATCAGGGCTGAGAAGGGCAAGCTAGAGGCGCACCCTGGGAATCCAACCGGGCGCTTCCAGAGTCGGGCTGAGGAGGTAATGGGGTATGAGCAAAGCCGAAAGGGGTCATAGAAGAGGGAGCCTTGGTTCTGAAGGAGACCTGAGTTTTAAGGCCCAGCTCTGCCACCAACCATAGGATTGAATCTGTGTGCCTCAAGGTTGGCCCTCAACCCTCTCTGATCTCAGAGCTCCCGCCCCTCCCCCTGATCTGCCCACCTTACTGGCCTTTCCTTTCTGTTCTGCCAGCAACAAACTTGTTCCTACCACAGGGCCTTTGCATTTGCCATCCTTTGGTCTGGAACCCTCTTCTGTCTGGCTCTGAACATGGCTGGTTGCACCTCGAGCTACAGGCCCCCTTCTAAGTCACCTCCCTTGGGGCCCTTCTTTGACCACCCTAAGTTAGTCTTGCCAGATCCTTTGTTTATTTCATCCATAGCACTTGGTATTCTCTGAAATTATCTTGTTCATGGTATTCTTTTTTTTTTTTTTTTAAAGATTTTTAAAAACATTTAAAAAAGGTTTTATTTATTTATTTGACAGACAGAGATCACAAGTGGGAAAAGAGGCAGGCAGAGAGAGAGGGGGAGGCAGGCTCCCTGCCAAGCCAGGAGCACGATGTGGGGTTTGATCCCAGGACCCTAAGATCATGACTTGAGCTGAAGGCACAGGCTTAACCCACTGAGCCAGGCAGATGCCCCTCTTTTTTTTTTTTTTTTTTTAAGATTTTTAAAAAATTTATTTGAGAGAGAGAGAGAGAGAGAGAGACCATGAGCGGAGGGAAGGGGAGAAGCAGGCTCCCCACTGAGCAGGTGACCCTTAGACCATGACCTGAGCCGAAGGCAGATGCTTAACCGACTGAGCTCCCCAGGTGCCCCCATGGCATTATTTTCTATGTGGCCTGCTCCCCACCACTTTCCTGGTCCACTATAACATGAATCTGCTGACTGGAGGATAAATCCGCTCTCTAGCCTCTGACGACCTATTTCACTATTCTGGGCCTCGATTTTGAGGAAAAGTAACAAAGAGCCCAGACTTCTCTAACCCTTGCTCAGCACCAGTTGTGAAAACTTAAGAAAATTAGGGGAATGTTTTGAAAAGCACAAACAAGAAGTCACATGTTGAGAGCAGAGGGACCCGTCTGGGGGAGAGCTTGTCTTTTAACACGCTGAATTTGCTTTGCAAAGTGTTACTCCTCACAACCAACCCCCAAGCAGTCTCACCTTCTTCCCCTTGGGGAAGTAACAACTTCTTAAGGAGATAAGAATATTGATTTTATTTACTCTCATCTGCACCTGTGAGTGGGATGTTTCATGATTTGTTGTGCTCTTCAGCCAAGTCTTGAAAACTGGATCTCTAGCAGGAACCTGCTGTGTGACCTTGGGCAGGGCTCCTCCCTTCTCTGGGCCCTACATTTTTTATCCCTTGAATGAGAGAATGGAAATGTTTGAACCTTGGGCTTTCCCAGTGCTGACACTTAGGATAACACAGACTCGCCAGGAGGGAGAAGAGACCGCATTGACCCAAAGTGTCCTTGGCATGGGCCTTGTCCAATGTGTCCATTAGTAAACCTGATTGTCCCTGCTCTCCTCAAAGCACTTTCCCATCCATTAGCTGGGAGGGAGGTGGGGCTGCAGGCTGCTGTCTTTATTCCATTCTGGCAGAGAAAAAAAGGGGGAGAGAAACAAATCCTTGCCTGTCCATCCAAACTCAATTCCTACCATTCTTGGCCCCCAGTTGTGCCCTCAGGGCCTTTGCACAGGCTACTCATCTTCAATCTGGAATATTCTTTCCCCAGCTACCCTCATTTTATTAGTTCTGAGCTCAGCTATCTCCAGGAGGCTTTCTCTGTTCACCTTGTTTAAAATAAGAGCCCTCCGAAAGAATAAATAAAATAGGGCACCTGGGTGGCTCGGTGGGTTAGGCGGCTGCCTTCGGCTCAGGTCATGATCTCCGGGTCCTGGGATTGAGTCCCGCATCGGGGTCTCTGCTCAGCAGGGAGCCTGCTTCCCTCTCTCTCACTCTCTGCCTGCCCCTCTGCCTACTTGTAATCTCTGTCAAATAAATAAATAAATAAAATCTTAAAAAAAAAAAAAAGAATAAATAAAATAAATCAAATAAAATAACATAACAGCCCTCCCACACCTATTACTCTCCATGCCTTTACTCTATTTTATTTTTCTTCATGCTATTTCTCAAGACTTGACTTTAGAGGATGTCTCTGTTTTTTAATTGTCTGTCTCCTCCCCTAGAATGTCAGCTCTGCAAGCTGGGGCTTTCTGTCTGTCTTGTTCGGAGCTGTCTTTCCCTGTCCTCACCGGAACAGTGTGAAAAGGTGGAATTGAATTAATCTCCTGGGGACACAGAAGTGGAAGTGACCTTGAAAGAGAAATTTCATCTGTCCCCCTGCTGCCATGCTGGACTTGGTGGCCTGTGTGGATGTCTATTCCTGGAGAACCTCTCAGCAGAAACCAAGATTCTTTCTGTCTTTAAGAAAATAAAGTGGTTTAAATCATGACCAAGATCTGCATCCTTTCTTTGCAGGGCCCTACCTACCCTGCTTTCTTACAGAGCGACAGAGAAACAGGAAAAAAGACAAGATAATTAGGTTACGTGCTGCTGATGAATGATATGGGCAAACTGTTAAAAAGAGAGATTTGATTCCTTCTTGCATGGGACTCAGGGTTTCCGTGCTCCTTTCTAGAGTGCTGGGTGACAATAAGCGTGACGATCGTATTCACTTGATGATCTTTACAAAGCTTAGTATTATGTGCAAGGCTTATGTGCAGGCCTTTCAGTCCTTCATCACCAAGCCTCAAAACTGCCCTGAAAGGTGGGGGTTGCTGTGACGATGCTCCTTTTACAGGTGAGGGAAGAGGCACAAAACCAAGGGGCCAGGATGCCCATGTAAGTGACACATGAACCCCCCCCCTTCAAGGGATGAAAGTTTCTGAGCTGGAGTTCTAGAGTCAGACTGCCTGCCTCGGCCAGGGGCTCGAGGATGTGGGGTGAATTAATTAGCTGCCCTGTACCTCAGTCTCCTCCTCTGGAAAATGGGGCTAAGGCTACTGACACTGAGGTCAATAGGGATTCACTGAGTTTCGTCTGTGATGTGCTTAGAATAGAGATGGGCACAAGGTCAGTGCTCGGTGTTTGCTAGTTATTTGTATTGTCATTTCCTTGTGCCCTTTTTTTCTCACAACCAAATACCTGGTGGGCTTCCTGGAGGAGAAGGTCTGCTGGTCAGCCAGGCAAGCAGCTGAGGTCCAAAACCGAGAGTCAGGCTTGGATCTCCTCTTCTGGCAGGAAACTACCCTCCCCAACCCACCCCCTACCCCTCCTCCCGCAGGGGAGTGATAACCTCCTGCAGCCTTTCCCACCCTCCCCCAACCACCACACTTCTGCCAGCCCCACACACAGGTCATGTGCCTGTCCCTCTGCCCGCGTGTGACTTAGCCTGGCAGCTGGACCAGATGGTGGGAGAGTTGGAGATTAGCACTGCCCGGGGTTGCTCAGAGCAGCTGCCTAACTGCAAAGGTCAAGGTCTTGGGTTTCCCTCTTGCACAGTGCCCTGGGAGGTACAGTCGAGACCTGCAGAGGCCAGGCTGGGGGATGGCTCACCTCTGCTCGCTACCAGGCCTCATGTTGTAATTAGTCTTTACACATGTACACTTGACAGTTTGTGAAGTGTGTCCCCACCATTTGAGTCCCCGCAGCAGCCAGTGTTGTTTTGATCATCCCTATGAAATGGGGCTCATGGAAGCTGAATATCTCACCCTAGGTCCCGGGGCGAGAGAAGAGGGATCCGACTGAGGTTTACAGGGTTTCAGCCCAGGGTGCTGGCTGTTGGTGTCCTCAGCACTATCTGTGAGTGTGTCTGTGTGTGTGTAAGGGCACACGCGTGGGTGCGCACACCTATTCGGTGTGCCGAGAGGGAGTCACCCCACCCTGGGACATGCCGCTCAGCTTTTCTGATGGTCTGATCTTGTGTGTGAGCATTCCAAGAATGCGGTGGGTCTCTCTGCTTGTGCATCATTATATTTCGAATTCTAAATTTAATTTTTGGACAGGTATTCTATTCACAGAGTTCAAAATCCATACGCCTACAGTAAGATGTCACCCTTTCTCCCTGGATCCCTCCGCTCCGTCCCCTCTTCGGAGGCAGTCAGTTATCAGTCTCTCCTGCCAGGCTAGTCTGTACTTCTGCAAGTCCGTATGAACGTTAATACCCACCCCTCCCCCGAGCCCACTCTATACAAATGGTTGCACTCTCCACTCACTGTTCCGCTCCTTGCTCTTTTGGGTTTTTCTTTTGTTTGTTTAATAATACGTCCAGGGGATCCTGCCATAACAGCACATACACAGCTGCTTTGATACTTTTCATGACTGTGTAACGATCCCCAGGAGGGTATTTCCCGCAGGACAGGCCCCCTACTGATGAGCATTTAGGTGATCCCTAAGGACAGACTATGGTACAAAGGATCATTCTGTATGTGCATCACTGGGTGCGTATAGTGGGGGCAGTGGAGTACCTCGCTACTGAGAACGTTCCAGACTAGCAGCCGGGCATTAAGTGGCAGCCTCGCCAGAGCGGCAATGTCATGTGTCCCACCCAGACTTGCTGGGTCAGGACATGCATTTTAAGAAAGTGCCCGGGGGATTTGTATTTTGCACGTGCTGGTCTGGAAGACAGATTTCCCGAAGTGTAATTGCTGGGTCAAGAGATAGGTACATTAATAATTTTGACAGGTACAACCACATTCACATCTGCAGAGCTTGATTCAATACATATTCTCACCTGTAATGGATAAGCCTTTTTGGTAAAATCTTGAAAAAGAATACCTATCCAGTGCCAAAAACTATGGAGAGTAGGATTCAATGGGCCTGGGGTGGGCCTGAATTTGCGTTTCATACGCTCTCTGCTTTATTCTGGTTCAATCACTTTTGAGAACAGTTGGTTTAAATACGTTCCTATTTCTGTCTTTTTTTTTTTTTTTTTAAGATTTTATTTATTTATTTGACAGAGAGAGATCACAAGTAGGCAGAGAGTCAGGCAGAGAGTGGGACGGGGGAAGCAGGCTCCCCACTGAGCAGAGAGCCCGATGTGGGGCTTGATCCCAGGACCCTGAGATCATGACCTGAGCTGAAGGCAGTGGCTTAATCCACTGAGCCACCCAGGCGCCCCTATTTCTATCTTTTTTTTTTAAAGTTTTATTTATTCATTTGAGAGAGAAAGAGAGAGAGTATGTGCACAAGTCGGGGAGAGGCAGAGGGCTAGGGAGAAGCTAACTCCTTACTGATCAGGGAGTTTGATGCGGGGCTCGATCTTGGAACCCTGGGATCATAACCTGAGCTGAAGGCAGACACTTAACCATCTGAGCCACCCAGGTTCCCCTCCAGCTCACCATGGCTTTATTGATCTTTAAGTCTCCATTGCGGGACGGCAAACTCAGGGGCCCCCAGGAGCCAGATTGTACTTGTGACTACAGTGGCCTGAGTTAGGTTTACATGACATCAAAGTAAAAAGAAAATTAGAAAAAGTGCAAACCAGGCAAAACACATGTGACTTGAAATCAGGTGTCTGGTCCATGAGTCTGTGACCTTGGGTGCCCTCGTGATGATTTTTTTTTTTTTTAATCTGTTTGGGTTAAATAATTTCATATTGCCTGGTGAGAATTCAAGGACCCCTCTTTCACGCAGTGTTGGGGATCTCAGGGATCATGGCTCCCACTGGGCCCAGGGCATGGAAGGGGTGGTCCAGGTTCCCGAAGAAAAGTTGAATCTGTGTTTAGTGACTGTTGGATGGCGTGCTCACTGTGTGGGGATGGGAGCCTGCACAAGATGACCCAGGTCCTCATGGAGAAGGAGAGGATAGCCCCTCGTCAGCGAGGGGACTGTGAGCGAGCAAAGGAGTCGCTCCTGCTTCCAGCGTGGGTCCCAAAACCAGGGATGGTTTCAGAGAGGAGCTAAGGCTGAGAAAGTCGTTGGTGGTTTCTGGTTTTTGAACCTCTCAAAAAGGCATTCAGACTGGGGTCGGCGAACGTTTCCTGTCAAGGCCAGATAGCAAATATTTCAGACTTTACAGAACTCCCGGCCTCTGTCGCAACCACACTGCTGGGCTGGTCCCATAGCAGCCACGGACAACAGGTCAACCGGTGGGTGTGGCTGTGTGCCAGTACGACCTGACTGATGGACGCTCAAATGGGAATTTTATGGAATTTTCACGTGTCACGAAGTTCTTTCGACTCCTCTGCCACCTCCGCCTCCCCAGCCAGTAAAAATGGAAAAACCATTAGTAGCTATAGCAGGCTATGTGGAAACCAGGTGGTGGGCTGGATCTGGCTGGGGGGATGGGGGGAGTTTGCCGACTCCTGATTTAGAAGATTAGGAGGAGTTTGCCGGGCAGATGGGAGAAGGGCATTCCAGGCACTGAGGGTGGCAGGTGCAGGGACAGGGAGGTGGCAGGGTGGGGGGGAAACGATTTAACAGAGAAATTGTGTGTGTGGGGGGCGCCTGCAGACTTCGGCTCAGGTAATGATCCTGGAGTCCAGGGATCGAGTCCTGCATCAGACTCCCTGCTCAGCAGGGAGTCTGCTTCTCTCTGACCCTCTTTCCTCGCACGCGCTCTCTCTCTCTCTCTCTCTCTCTCAAACAAATAAATAAATAAATAATCCTTAAGAAACAAAATTGAAACCAAAAAAAAAAAAAAAAACAACAAAAAAAAACAGAGAAATTGGGATCAGAATGCCAGGCTCCTGGTTCACAGGTGGTACTGTCACCTGTCCAGCTGGACAACTATGGTCAACAGCACTGGGGTGAGGGTAGGGGTGGTGCCTCCTTTTCTAGCTCCTGCCCAGTGTTGCCATGTTCTTCTGACGGCCCAAGAGAAGCTGGACGCATGCTCATTGCACAAATGCGCTCAGGGGCCCGCTGTGTGCCAGGCCTGTGGCAGGCACTGGAGAGTTTAGGTGGGGGGCCGGTGGTGGTGGGGGTCAAAGCAGCCTAAAGACACTGCTTGAAACGGATGTGGGACAGATGTGAACAAAGCAGATATACATGCAGCATGTGTGGCGGTGATAAAGGCTCTGGGCGAAACGGAAGGCAGGACAGGAGGTAGAAGTGTCAGAAGCTACGCAAACTCTTAGGTTGGGGGGGTACCGGGGAACCTCAGTGAGATGGGAACATTTGGGTAAAGGTTGGAAAGATTCCCGGGATGAGCTGCGGGGTATACTTTCGCCAGGAGAAGAGCAGTCCAGGCAGAAGGAGAAGCGAGTGCAGGGGTCCTGAAGAATGAGTCAGCCTGGCATGTTCTAGGAACAGCAAGGGGCCTGTGTGGCTCAAGGAGAGGGCATGGGGTGGGGGTTAGAAAAACTGAGAGCAGAGAGATAATGTGGACAGACTGAGTAGGACTTTGTAGACCATTGTGAGGAGTTTTGCTCTGAGTAGGTGGGAGCCATGGAGGGTTCTGAGCAGAGGAGGGAGATAATCTGACTTAGGTCCTCACCAGACTGCTCTGGCTGCATGTGGAGAATGGAAGGTAGGTGAAGGACAGGGGAGGTGGGCTCCCCTGGGACTCTGGATATTTGCATTATGAAGGTGGAGCCACAGAATTTGCTGATGTGTAGGTTGTGGGGTGTGAGAAAGTGAGATCTTACTGTGTGAAAGCTCCCTATATGTCACTGGCCGCAACCAAGTCAAATTTGAAGTCTTCTCCCTGTGGGCCATGAAAACCTTTCGTAGGCTGCCTGTTTGCAGCCTCTCTCGAGCCAGTCCTGCCTCCTGTGATTTAACTTTTTCGTTATGACTTTATCTTTTTCTTGTTCCTCTGTCCTTTCCCCCAGTAGCCTGGAATCCACCGTGAATGAAGGGCGGGGACTGTGCCTTGCATTTCTTGGTATCTCGTAAAGACAGGAGTGAGTGTGGGGTGGGCGGGGAGGGGCCTTTTCCCTTCCCACGGTTAACCGTTCCGTAGACTTTTGTAAAACATCTAACTGTGGCGTGACCGTTCAGAGAGTCAGGCCCTGCGTATCCCAGCTCTGGCTCCCTTCCTCTCGGACTCTGTGGTTATGGCTCTTGGAAAAAAATTTCTCCCTAAACCTGCTTGGATCTGTGATCCTTAAAAAAAAGAAAAGAAAAGAACACCCCCCCCCACACCCCACCCCCCCACCCCCCCACCCCCCCGCCAATTTCAGGTCCAGTCCAGTCTGGCCAGATTCTCTAGAGAGCGCTGGCCATCCTGACCAACTCCTACGCCCCCGGGGCTTAGGCCCCGCCCCTGTCCTTCCGCAGCTGGCTTCTGCCTCTACATCCCTCCCAAAGGTTCCCTGCCATAAGTCTCCTCCTAGTCTTCCCTGTCCTCACTTCTGGGGCTCTCCTTCTGCTCAGCGAACGGCTCTTGCTTCTGGAAACTCTGTTCTCCGTTGGTCCTCTGAAGCAGTTCCTTTCTGGGTCTCCTCCCCCTCAGACCTCCTGCTCCTGCCCCATTTCTCCTTTTTCAAAAATACACGCCTTGGGTCAGCTGATGGAAAAGCCAAAGCCTGGGGCCCGGGGAGGTCAAGAAAATGATGGAAGTGAGCTGAGTGTGTTCTTCAGATACAAACACACTTGGGTTGTTAACTAAGAATAGTGGATGATACTAAATGAATATTTAGCAACAGACCATCCCTGCTCTAAACATTTTGCATATGTGTTAATTCTTCTAACAACCGGTTGAGTTGGTTACTATAGTTGTTCCCGCTTTCCAGTTGGGGAAACTGAGGCACAGAGAGGTTGGGTAATTAGCTTGAGGTCATACAGCTTTTCAGTGGCAGAGCCAAAATTTGAACCCAAGTTGTCTGACTCCCCGGTGTCTGGACATAACCACGCTGCTATAACTTTGATGGTACCTTTCCCACCCCCCCCAACCCTCCTTTTGCCAAACCATTGAAATTCTGTCTGTTTACATCAATCCCCCCAACCCCACCCTGTGCCATGTCTCAAGTGGACAATGTATCCATCTCCTTGCTGTATCTGGTGGTAGAAATCCTGTCCCTTTGGCTGATTTTATTAAAATTTACAATGTGCAGACCCTCTGACAAATCATTCCCTTCTCCTATTGTGGAGAAATACAAGGGGGACAAAAGGGTGTCCAAGGGGGGGCAAGCACAGGATGTTCACGGCAGCCATGCTCCTAATAATAAAAAATCGGAAGGAACCTAACTGTCCATCCGTAGGGGAATGAAAAAGAATTTGCGCATATTCTGTTTACAGAATACTATGCAGCAGGCTAAAGAAGGCAGCAGAGCTCTACGTGTTGACATGGAAAGATCTATGACAGGTTTCATAGGGGGAAAAAAACAAGTTGCAGAACAATACAAACACTATTCTTGCATTCCACAGAAATTTATGGACCATTGCTCTATGCCCGACACTGTCCTAGGCATTGGGAATACAGCAGTGAACAAAATACTAGCTAGCTGAGCTAATGTCTTACCTAGGGGGACGGTGAAGGCAGGGAATAAATGCTGCGTTGGGCATAAGTACAATTGAGAAATATATAATGGGGAATGTTTTCCCATTCTTGTAAAAAGCATCACTACAAAATAATACTCTGTGTGTACTATGGGTATATATTTATGTAGATGAAAGCACAGGAAAAGGTCTGCAAGGAAGCACTCTGAGCAGCTGACCATGTTATTTTGGGGTGGGGGGATGGTGGATGCCAGATGGGGACCCATATATTACCAGTGTAATGGAAAGTCCCTGATAATAAGCAGGTGGGGTTATAAAATGGTACGACCACCTTGGAAAACTGCTGGCAATTTTCGATCACAGTTAAACATGTGACTTGGTGGGGTGCCTGGGTGGTTCAGACGGTTAAGTGTCTGCCTTCAGCTCAGGTCATGATCTCAGGGTCCTGAGATCGAGCCCCACATTTGTCTGTCAGGACCTGCTTCTCCCTTCCCCCTCTACCTGCTGCTCCCCCTACTTGTTCTCTCTCTCTGTCTGATAAATAAAATCTTAAAAAAAAAAAAAATCTTAAACATGTGACTCAGCAATCCCCCTTCTAAGGTGTTTGCTGAAGAATAAAGAATGCCTGTGCCCACACACAGATTTGTATGATGATGTTTATAATGGCTTCATGCATAACAGCCCCAAAGTGGAGTCCCGGGGTGACTGGGTGAAGGCCTATCTTTCCATGCACTAGAGCACTACTCAGCAATGAAAAAGCAAGGAACTACTGGCACGGCACATAGATGACTCGAAAGGCATCTTGCTGAGTGAAAGAGACCAGGCACAAGAGAATACATACCGTCTGATTCCAAGTCTATGACAGGCAAATGAAATCTCCGAATCTCCAGGGCTAGGAACAGAAGGGTGATTGCTTGGCGGCAGCGGTTAAGGGGATATTGTGGGTTGACGGGAAGGCGACCTGAGGGACTTTTGGGGGATGATAGAAAGGTTCCAGAGCTTGATTAGAGGGGTAAACACATGATGTGGGCATTTGTCAAAATTCATTGAGTCATACGTTCCAGATCTGTGCATTTCACTCTACATATTTCCTGCCTTAATAATAATAAAATAACCACCAGCGCTTGGGGAGGATGCCTCTGACGTGTTAGGAATGCTTATTTCTAAATGGTGGAAATATAGGTGATTTTCATTTTCTCCTATAAGCTCATCTGGGTTTTTCCAAGGTTTTAGCAATGCATATATTCTTTTAGTGATCAGGAAAAAAAAATTTTTTTTAAATGACACAGCTTGTGCATTGATTCAAAAAAACAAAAAACAAAAAACAGCAGGGGCGCTTGGATGGCTCAGTAGGTTAAGTGTCTGCCCTCATCTCAGGTCATGATCCCAGGGTCCTGCTCAGCAGGGAGCCGGCTTCTTCCTCTCCCTCCGCCTGCTGCTCCCCCTGCTCCTGCTCTCTCTCTGTCAAATAAATAATAAATAAAATCTTAAAAAAAAAAAAAAAAGAACATAGGCTTCTTTTGAGCAACTTTTGTTTAGTCATTTTGAGGGTTTTTTGTTTATTTTTTTCAGAGAAGGAAAGGAAGAGGGAAGAAGGCGTGGAAAGGAATCCTGTCATTCTGTTTTGTTTTATTTTATTTTACTTTCAACAAATATTAACTGGGAAGCAGCAGTCTTCAGGGCTGAGTCCTATGGAAAATGACAATCATTCCAGGCAACAGAATCTGCAACCAATAAGCCTACGATTGTGCTGAGCTCCTGAGCAATCCTCTCAGCCCTTTCAGAGCCCTAGAAAAAGGCCCCCTCCTTTCTGAAGCCTTCCCGGATTTCTCCCTCAAACTTCTGCCTTGGTATGCGGAACTCCTCTTACCTCCACCCTGCCCCGGAGGACAGGGTGCTTTCCTTTTCACTGAATCCGCTAACACTGTGCTTTGCAGGAGGTGAGTTCTCTGCCCAGGCTCTGGGCACTTAGTTTTTTAAGAAAACCCCAAAGCAGGGGCGTGGGTAGGTCCCTAGTTTTTACACTTTCACCCTACACTGAACACATCCCGGCTAGATGAGGAACTGAGAGGGTGACCTCCCAGCCTCTGGGGGGTGAGAACAGAGACTTAGGGGAGTCCCAGAGGCTTTGTAGAAACTCCTGCCTCCTCTTGAAAGGTCAAGCTGGCCATCTCTGGCCGGACTTCTCCCCTTTTCGGGTTTTCCTGGTCTGGAAAGACACACGTGCTTTGGTGGGGGCTGTGACCTGCCGCAGGCAGAAATGTCACGCGCACATCTGGCTCTCCTCCGGCCCCTCTGGCGGGCCCGGGAGCTCAGGCGCCCCAGCCTCGGGGCTGGGCGAGAGTGCGTTTGGCGGCGCACGGGCTGGCCGGGAAGCAACTGGGCCACTCGCATTGTTTTCTGTCTCGGGCAACACAATAGAAGTTTTGCAGAGCCTCAGGGAGCGTCTACAAAGTGCCCTCCTCCAAGAGCGAGGCGCTGGGCCCCGGCGTGTGGGCTTTTGGTCTTTGGTTCCAGGCGAAGGTGTGGAGCGGCCGGGCACGAGCAGGGTCAGAGACAGTTGTGACAGGGTCGGGCTTTGCTTTTCGCGAGGGGTGGTGGTCGGGCGAGACGCACAAGATGCCAGGCTGCAGGATAAGGGGGCGGGGTGGGGGTGGGGAGCACCTCCATTCATAAAGTGGTTAGGGAGGCCAGGAGGAGCTTCGAACCAGAGCCCGCGTGGAAGTCCCGCGGAAGAAGGGAATCAGACGCCTTAGATGGGATACTGTTCACACCACCAGCAAGACCTTTGTTTTCTATCTGGAAATCGTGTTCCAGATTCAGGCCATTCTCCATCCGCAGCGCCGCCAGTCAGGACCAAGCCAGGCCCCTCCCCCCCACGTGCCCCGCCCCCCTCACTCCTCGCCTCCCCCGCCCCCATACAGCCTGGCCTCTGTTTCCTAGAATTCTGGCTCTCTTTCACTTGCCCTGTGTCCCTGGGCAAGTCAGCTCTGTGCCTCACGTCTATAAAATTGTAATGATTATGGTGGCACCATACTCGTTGTCATTGTTATGAGGATTTAATGAGAAATAGATCCTTGTATTTTTTTTTAAGATTATTTTATTCTTATTTGACAGAGAGAGAGAGAGGTCACAAGTAGGCAGAGAGGCAGGCAGAGAGAGAAAGGGAAGCAGACTCCCTGCCAAGCAGAGAGCCCCATCGGGGGCTCGATCCCAGGACCCTGAGATCATGACCGGAGCGGAAGGCAGAGACTTAACCCACTGAGCCACCCATGTGCCCTGATCCTTGTATTTCAAATGATTTCAAATGAAAGTATTCTTTTTATTTTTAAAGATTTATTCATTTTTAGAGAGGGAGGAGGGGCAGAGCAAAAGGGAGAGAGACCCAAGCAGACTCCCTGCCTAGTGTGAGACCCACGCCTGCCGATCCCACCACCGTGAGATGATGACCTGAGCTGAAACCAAGTGTTGGTCTCTTAACCGACTGAGCCACCCCATGTGCCCCGTTTTATTTATTTTTTTAAAAGT
Organism: Mustela lutreola; assembly: GCF_030435805.1. Taxonomy (NCBI): domain Eukaryota; kingdom Metazoa; phylum Chordata; class Mammalia; order Carnivora; family Mustelidae; genus Mustela; species Mustela lutreola. The sequence continues at coordinate 12,015,564 of NC_081298.1, forward strand.
AAGCTGTAAGCTCAATGTAGGGTTTGAACTTACCACCCCCAGATCAAGAGTCATATGCTTGGGGTGCCTGGGTGGCTCCATCATTTAAGTGGCTGTTTTCCGGGCACCTGGGTAGCTCAGTGGGTTAAGCCTCTGCCTTTGGCTCAGGTCATGATCTCAGCGTTCTGGGATTGAGTCCGGAATCCGGCTCTCTGCTAGGTAGGTTCCTCCACTCTTTCTCTGTGCTTTCCTCCCTGCCTACTTTTGATCTCTGTCTGTCAAATAAATAAATAAAATCTTAAAAAAAAAAAAAAGTGGCTACTTTTGGCTCAGGTCATGATCTCAGGGTCATTGGGCTCCCTTTTCAGCAGGGAGTCTGGTTCTCTCTCTTCCCCTTCCCCCTCTCCTGCTCTGCCTCTCACTCTCTCAGTCTGATAAATAAATAAAATCTTAAAAAAAAAAAAAAAAAGGTTGCATGCTCTATGTCGGAGCCAGCCAGGTGACCCTAAAAATATAAGTTGTGGGGCACCTGGGTGGCTCACTGCGTTAAAGCCTCTGCCTTCAGCTCAGGTCATGGTCCCGGGGTCCTGGGATCAAGCCCCACATTGGGCTTTCTGCTCAGTAGGAAGCCTGCTTCCCTTCGTTTCTCTCTCTGCCTGCCTCTCTTCCTAATTGTGATCTCTGTCTGTCAAATAAATAAATAAAATCTTTAAAAATATATATATGTATAGAAAGTTTTTAGAACAGTATCTATTACAAAAGGGTTAGTTATGATCATTTTTCTTATTGAGGGCTGTTCTCCATGCAACAGGACAATCGTTTAAAAAACAGAATCAGGTCATACCTTTGTTTTACTACCTCTCCTGGCTGCCCACTGCACTTAGCCTGAAATCCTTGCATTTACCTGTCTGCACATTACCTTTCTGACTTTTTAAAAAATATTTTATTTATTTGACAGACAGAGATCACAAGTAGGCAGAGAGGCAGGCAGAGAGAGGAGGAAGCAGGCTCCCCGCTGAGCAGAGAGCCCGATGCGGGGCTCGATCCCAGAACCCTGGGATCATGACGTGAGCCAAAGGCAGAGGCTTTAACCCACTGAGCCACCCAGGCGCCCCTGACATTTCTTTGTTATAGATTTTACTCGTTTATTTGAGAGAGAGAGGGAACGAGCAAGGGGAGGGGCAGAGGGAGAAGCAAACTCTCCCCACCCATCAGGGAGACTGACATGGGGCTGGATTCTAGGACCCTGAGAGCATGACACCAGCTGAACCGAAGGCAGATATCTAACCTACTGAGCCACACAGGCGCCCCACATTTCTGACCTCTCTTCTTACTCCTGATTACATTATTCATTTTTCCCACCTCACCATCCTCCTTGCTGCTCCTGGAATGTTCCAAGTTCAGTGTTTGCCTTTTTTTTTTTTCTCTTCAGAAAGCTCTTCTCGTGTTTTGTAGCTGATTCTGGCTCAGCCCTGAGATCTTGACTTAATTATTCCCTTCCTAGGAGAGCCATCTTTGATCACCTTATCTAGGGATGTGCCTTCCTGTATTTCTCTCTGAAAACACTTTGTATATTTCTTAGCTGTCATGGGCTATGTGTTTATTTGTCTGTTTACTACCCTCTCCCCTGAAAAGAATATAAGCTTCACAAAAGATGGAACTTTGTCTTATTCACTGTTTTTTCTCTGACATCTAGCATAATGCCTAGTACACCCTAGGTGCTCAGTAAATACGAGTTGGTTAAATGAGTGAAGGAATGAGAAAATCGCTCCAGGATTATGCATGAAAGAGACCATGGATGGTGACGCCATCCATCTGGTAGAACGGTGGATAAGGTCTTTTGGGGAATGTGGATATAATTGGTTCAAGTGTGGACTTTTTTCTTTCTTTTTTTTCTTTATTGAAGATATACTGTGTTATATTAGTTTCAGGTGTACAATATGATTCAATAATTCTATACATTTCTCAGTGCTCAGCAGGATAAGTGTACTCAATTCCCCCTATCTATTTTAACCATCCCCTGACCCTGGGACATGTTTTTAAGGTGCCTGTGGGACTGCTTGGAAAGCTACCCACTCTGCACCCCACATGGGTCTGAAGTCAACTGAGGAGGGAGGTCATAGCAGCACTGTTTCTGGAAATTTCTTTCTTTCTTTTTAAATTTTTAAATTCATTTTTTAAAAAGATTTTATTTATTTATCTGACAGAGAGAACGAGAGAGCACTAGCAGGGGGGACAATGGGGAGAGAGAGGAAGAAGCAGACTTCCTGCCCGAGCAGGGAGCCCGATGCAGGGCTCGATCCCAAGACCATGGGATCATGACCTGAGCGGAAGGCAGATGCCTAACCCATTGAGCCACCCAGGCACCGCTTTTCTTTCTTTTTAAAAATATTTTATCTATTTGACAGAGAGAGATGGAGCTAGAGAGGTTTCACAAGCAGGGGGAGTGGGAGAGGAAGAAGCAGGCTTCCCACAAAGCTGGGAGCCCAATGTGGGACTTGATCCCAGGACCGTGGGATCATGACCTGAGCTGAAGGCTGGCTGCTTAATGACTGAGCCACCCAAGCACCCAAGCACCCCTGTTTTTGGAAGTTTCACCATTCATGCGATAGATTCATCAGGATAATTATTTCTTTTTCTTTTTTAAAGATTTTATTTATCCATTTGAGAGAGAGAGAGAGAGAGAAAGCATGAAAAGGGAGAAGATCAGAGGGAGAAGCAGACTGCAGACTGCCTGGGGAGCTGGGGGCCCAATGCGGGTCTTGATCCCAGGACCCCGAGATCATGACCTGAGCCAAAGGCAGCTGCTTAGCCAACTGAGCCACCCAGGCACCCAGAATAATATTTTTCTACAGGTAAATCAAGACCTAACTCCGTATGCTTTAAACAATGGCAGTCACAAGCTTGGTTAATTCAGTAACTCAACAGTAGCATCAGAGATCCAGATTCTTTCCATCTTTCTGTCCATCTTGATAGCATGGTCTTTCCTCATGGTTCCTAAATGGCTGCCATGGCTCCAGACATTGAGTCTTCATGACATTCATAGGTCAGAAAAACAAGAGATCACTTTCCTTTCTGGTGTCCTATTTTAAGAGGGACAAACACTTGAAGCCTCTAGTGGACTTTCATGAATGAAACTTCACATATGGGCCCCTGGGTGGGCCAAGTGGTTGGGCATTTACCTTTGGCTCAGGTCATGATCTCTGGGTCCTGGGATCAAGCTCCCTGTTGGGCTTCTTGCTCAGCAAGGAGTCTGCTTCTCTCTCTCTCCCTCTCTCTCTCCTCTCTCTGCCCCTCCCTTCTGTTTTCTCTTTCTCAAATAAGTAAAATCTAAAAGAAAAGAAAAGAAACTTCACATTTATTGGCTAAAAATGTGTCATATGCCTGTCCCCTATGATTGGCTAGGACTCTTTAGGATTTTCCCATTGGGGATAGAAGGGGCTCATTCTTTTGAGAAGCATATGGTAGCCAAATTTGGAAGTTTGGATAGAGAGAGGGGAAAATGGTTGTTGAGTTTGTAACCAATGGTATGGTCAGTGGGTTTAGAAGACAAAGTCTGAGAAAGCCCCAGGAAGTGGCAGTGGGAGAGAATGAAGAGAATGGCTGGGTGGTGGGGTGGGGTGGGGGGGTTGGTGGGGAAGTCAGCAGGACACCCCCAGTACTTTCCAGCGAAACAGAAGGAGGGGGAAATTCATTGTGCCGAATTGTGCTACTGAATAACGGAGTAAAATAAGGATGGAGAAATAGCTGTTACTGTTGGACTTGGAGGTCTGAACTGGTGACCTTGAGGGAGCAGTTTCTGTGGCGTGATGGATGTCTCTGGAACCCATGGCTGCAACCTGACTTTTGCTTCCGAACTCTGTGCCTCACCTTTGCTTTCCTGGATTCTTAGAACAGCTTCCTCACTGATCCCTGGGACCGAGGAAGACTGGTGTCATGTTGCAGGAGTCTTTCCATGCCATCAGAGCAAATTATAATTTTATCAGTCAGCAGCGGGGAACACTGGAGGTACTTGACCAAGGGAATAACTTGACCATAGCTGCTGTTTATGGAGGCTAACATGAGAGAGTGGTAAGGCTGGCGGGGAGGCCGGTGAGACTGGCGGCCACAAGAGCCTCCCCCATCCTTTGCTTTTGCTGCCAGCATCTAGCGCTAGAGCATCAGTGGCAAAACCCCCCTCTCCACTTTCAGTCCACAGGGATTGGGAGGAACCCACCTTCCTCTCCTCTCTAGTGGAAGACACCTAACCCAGGCCTGCTTGTTCAGAGTCAGTGAATGGACATATGACCCAATCCTGGCTAATCGCACAGCTTTGCAAAAGAGGCTTTTGGGAAAACAAAAGAAAACAAAACACCAAGACAATCTCTTTCTTGGGGTACCTAGTGAACCTAGTGGAGACTGTCACATGAGCCAATACCGTCCCTGGCTCACTTGAACTGGTCTGAGTTGGATTTCTGCCACTTGGATCTTAAGAATCCTTGAATAATAAAGTAACCTAGGGATTTGAGAGATGAGAGTTCTGGATATGCACAAAGGGAGATTCAGGGTTGACTTTGGAGAATGGTGGGGCTTCTTGAGATTGGACAAGTATGGGAAACCATTCATTCATTTATTCAACATTGGGGTTGAGTAACCTACCCAGTGCCAGGCTCTTTACTAGATGGTGGACAATCAGCAATGAGCAAAATCGATAAAAGCCCTTACCTATTTGGGCAGTGGCTCAGGAAACATGAGCTATGTTCATTCTGTTAGTATGATCAGCAGCGGCATCCCCACTTATAGATGCAGGAACTGAGGTCCCAGGAGGTGAACTCACACAGCCAGTGAAGGGCCAAGTGGAGCTGTGACTTCATCTCTTTATAATTTCCAAATGGGCTCCGTACACCCCACTAGGCAGGAGAGAGAGAACACACCCACGTGGAAATGACTTCACGCTCCAGAAAGAACGCCACAAATTGGCTGATGGGAGTAGAATAGGAATTTTCTACAGAGAGGCTGCAGGAATCCACTGCAGAGTAGAAATGTGATCAGAAAAGGGTGAGATTTGATTTGCAAATCATAGTGGTTTTAGAGCTGGAAGATGGTCTCTGAGAACAGATGAATCAAGCAGGCTTTCTGAAAGGAGAGGAGCTTGTGGCAGGGTCTGAAGAGAAAGGTATTGGTAGGAGAATGCGTGCGTGGTCTCTGGTCCCCTAACCATGCCATATGCCACAGCCTCAATTGGATGCTGAATCTATTATTTTTTTCTCTCCTTTTTTTGCTGGAGACTGATGAGACTGGGGAATGGAGTCCTGGTTAGTGACGACAGCTTTTGTTGCCGCTGCTGAAATTATTAGCCCCCTGCCAACAGCACCCAGACCCTGCAGGTCTGCAGGCTGAAGATACACACACAATGATGCATTAAAAAAATTCTCCAACAGGAGCTGTGACTCATACACATTTCTGTTAGAAGAATAAAAATACTAGGAGTGAAAGATAGATTAGTCACTGGAACACAGTTTGCTTTTGAGAACTGAGTCCCCCACAGTTGCCCTGTTCCTCATTAGCTTCTGAAATTTGGAAACCAAACCCGAAACTGATGCCTACCAGGGATGTGGGATGAAGCCTGGTTAGGTGGGTGTGGGCTTGGGAGGCAGAGGGTAGGCTCGATAGAGCTGGTCTGGATCCCCCTGGTATAAGAGTTCAGTTGTACAGGCTGTGCACAGCTGGTTTCTGTTCTGACTGGTCTTTGCCTGAGTTGTTCAGTGGGACCACCTCTAAATTAAAGCCGTACGTTCATTCATTCACCAACTCATTTACTCATTCAGTCAGTCTACTGCAGGCGAGGTAATGTGTGAGGCTCTGTGTGGGATGCCAAAATAGATTGAGAAAAGGAGCTTACCAAAGATCTAACACCAGAAAATGTGGTAACAACATCTACATGGAGATTTAGAGAAAGGAGAGATCTCTTTCTGTCTAGCTCAGAGATGGGCAAACTGTGGCCCTCAGGCTATTTGCTTTTATGAATAAAGTTTTATTGGCAACCGGCCACACCTATTCACTTATTTATCTGTGTCAGGGCTACAAGACTGTATTTGAATAGTTGCAACAGAGACTGTATAAGCCTTAAAGACTGAAATATATACTATCTGGCCATTTACAGAAGTTTGCCGACTCCTGGTCTAGCATAAATCAGGGATTTGCAGTAGTAAACAACAGAACCCCTTTTAGTAATTTTATTACTGCCTATAGAGGGCTCACAGAATCTCAAGGGTGCCCTAGAAGCCAGTCTTAGAGGTCAATTTTTCATGAACAATGCCCAAACCATTCTGTGGGATGTCTTCTGCGATGACTCCACTGAGCACAGACATTCCAACTGCCAATGCCAGCTCTGGGTAGCTGAATACCAAAGCTTCTGCTGTCATCTCCCCCCAAAGCTGGATGCCTCTGCCGTTGCTTCAGTCAGGTAAGCAAAATACATACAAACCCTATAGCCCACCAATTCCATTTCTGATAGACAACCTAAAAAAACTTGCTCACAGATGCAAATGGAAATATGTATGAGGTTGTACATCGTAGCATTGTTTCATGGAGTTAGGGTAATAGTGCCTAGCACTAGGAAATGGATAAGTAGACTACGGTTTTCTTGGTTAGGGTTAATGTTAGCCATTATAATAAACAGACCCTAAAATATGTAAAGTCTCAGACCCTATAGAAATTTTGTTTTTTGTTCATAGGACAGTCCAAAGTGAACGTTACCGGTCAGGGGTCTGCCTCCCCTCCATGCTGGCACTCAGACCCAGGCTGAGGTTGGCTCTGCCACCTTCAACCCATGGCTTCCAAGGTCACCTTGGAGTTGTCATCCCAATCAGCTTACAAGGGAAATAAACAAGGAGGAGCGGACACAGAGAGATTCGTGGCCAGGATGGGGTAAATGTACACTCACCCGCTGGCATCTATGGCCTGAAGTTCTGCTCTGTGGCTCCTGCAGGGGGCCCTGGGACATGCAGTCCTTCAGTGTGTCCTGTTAAGAAGAGGAAACTGCGTTTGGGGAACAGCCAAGCAGTCTCTAGCACGGTGGTGCGCACACAGTGGAATACTAAGCAGCAGTGGGAAGTAGTGAGTTACATTTACAAACAGCAATAAGGAGCCACCTCGAAAACACGTGCAGTGAAAAAGGTAAGATAGCATCAGAAGCATAGCTCTATACCATTTATGTAGAAATTTAAAAATAATCATAAATGACACTTTTTCTTGATCTCTTTATATCTTTTTCACTATGTCTATTTAGATACGCATATATCCAAACAAACATATGTATGGCAGATGGATAGAAGGAACATACTTCAAATATACCCGAGTGGGTGTCCGTGGGGGAGAGGGAAATAGGAGGTGCCGAGAGGGGTGATGAAGGAGAAACGAAGGGAAAAGAAAACAAAACAGAGGCTGCACTCACACGCTGCTCATGGTGCGCCATGGCTTGAGGACCATGATCAAATAATTTTCGCATCTGAGGTCCAAATGAAAAGAAGAGGTGGAGGGGGGGCACCTGGGTGGCTCAGTGGGTTAAAGCCTCTGCCTTTGGCTCAGGTCATGATCCCAGGGTCCTGGGATCGAGCCCCACGTTGGGCTCTCTGCTCAGTGGGGAGCCCTGCTTCCTCCTCTCTCTGCCTGCCTCTCTGCCTCCTTGTGATTATTGTCTGTCAAATAAAAAAATAAAATCTTAAAAAAAAAAGAGGTGGGGGAAAGCAACATATTAAATAGAATAAAAGTAGGGACGCCTGGGTGGCTCAGTGGGTTAAAGCCTCTGCCTTCGGCTCAGGTCATGATCTCAGGGTCCTGGGATAGAGCCCCACATTGGGCTCTCTGCTCAGCAGGGAGCCTGCTTCCCCCTCTCTCTCTGCCTGCCTCTTTGCCTACTTGTGATCTCTCGCTCTGTCAAATAAATAAATAAAATCTTAAAAAAAAAAAAGAGTAAAAGTAGGGATGCCTGGGTGGCTCTGTCATTACGCGTCTGCCTTCGGCTCAGGTCATGATCCTGATCCTGGGGTCCTGGGATCGAGCCCTGCATCGGGATCCCTGCTTAGGTGGGAGCCTGCTTCTCCCTCTCCATCTGCCTCTTCCCAGTTCATGCCGTCTCTCACTCTCTCTCTCTCTCAAATCAATCAATCAATCAATCAGTCTTTTAAAAAATAAAGAATAAAAGTATATGCAACCACTGTAGAAAATTTGGGAAATATAAGTGTAGAGAAAAAAATACCCACAATCCCACTGCCCTGGTGTATCTACTCTTGTCATTTTATATATTTCCTTCCTGTCTTTTTTGTATGAGTCTGTAATAAACATTGACAATACTGACATCACAGTCTGCATGTAATTTATATTCTGCTTTTTTCCTCCCTGTTTATCCATGTGCAGTGAACATTTTCCAAGTCCATTGAAGATTCTTTGATAGCAGATTTTTTTTAAAGTAGGATCCACACCCAGGTTGAACCCAATAAGGCTCAAATTCATGACCCTGAGATCAAGACCTGAACTGAGATCAAGAGTTGGACGCTCAACCGACTGAGCCGCCGGGCACCTCTGATAGCAGATTTTTAAATAGTTAATTAATTTTTGAATTGCGAAGACATCATAATATCATTAGTGAGAATTTTGGTCCATTCCAATATGGTACTGAGTGTCACGGCAGTGAACATCTCTGTGCAACAGAATTTGTCTGCGTGTGTGATTGTTTCATCCTTTAGGTTTTCCTGAAGGAGAATAACTTGGTCAAAGTGTATGGATATAGGTGTGTCTATTTATTTTTAAGGATTTCAATATGTTTTTAAGTTGGGACTTAGAGAAAAAGACATAAGACTTAAATATGAATCAGAATACATTATTGTAAGTGAACCTATTATAAAAATCACCACCAGGGGTGGGAAATCGCATGCTGCCAGCTCCCCGAAGCCCCTGTGGGGCTCATCCAAATCCCAGGACCCTCCAGCCCAACCCCGAGAGGAAACCACCGCCCTGACTTGCATGGTCAATGTTGTGCTGTTTTCTTTATAGCTTTCCTACCCAAGTGTGCGCCCCGGAACGCTGGTTTAACCTTGTGTGCTTTGGAGCCCTGTATCAATAGACTCCTACCTCACGTGTTCTTTTCTATTTGGCTTCTTTGGTTCAATGTTATGTGTCAGCAGTTCATTCATTTTGCTGCGTGGAGCTATCTGTGGTTCTTTCTCTATTGCAACCTCTCTTTTATTTTCTCTGAATTGGTGTTTATATATTTTTTCTTTTCTTTTTTTTTTTTTTTTGCTTCGGTTTCACATTTCTGAGCATCTCGCGTTGGATGGTAGGGGAAGAAATTCCTTTCATTTGTGCAGGACTCTTCATGTTTGCAAGCATCTGGGGTCTGTAGGGTCTCCCTGTGTGCTCGCATTCCCTTGGAGAGCTGGCGGAGGCTTCTTAGTGTCCCCACTTAACAGATGGGGAAATGGAGGCTGGGGGCCATGAAGGAAATGGCTGAACCGAGACTGAGAGCCAGGTCATGGGAGACTCCATCACTGTGTTCAGTCTTCTTAAGGAAGGCAGGGCAACTCTGGAAATTGGAATTGGACTCTCTCCAGTTCTGCTCTGATGTCCACTCAGTGGCTGTCCCAGCTCTGATGTCTCTGTGGCCCGGGTCTTGGTCCTTGTCTCCTCTCCTGCCATGTGCCCTCCTTGGGTGATCTCGCCCAATCTCATGGCTTTAATTATTATTATATCCTGACAATGCCTACATTTTTATCTCCAGGCTGGCGTCCCCCTGGCCCCTGGGCTTCTGAATTTGACTGTCCACTCTACACTTGGCTATTGACTTTGACATCTAACACAGCCAAAGCTCCTCCACCTTCTCCCCAAAACCTGCCCCTCCCACAGTCTTCCCCATCTTGGTCAATTCCAACCCCATCCAAGGCCCAAAAACCTTGACATTGTGTTTAACGCTCTCTGTCACCCCTAGCACTTGAACAAATCCTGCAGGCTCTAGCTTTAGGATCTGTCCGGAATAGACCATTTCTTTTCCTCTCACTTGGTATCAGCCTGGGGCAAGCCATCAACATCTCTTGCCTGGACTGCTGCAGTATCCTCTTTACAGGTCTCACTGCTTCTGATCTCACCCCTTGGCCATCTCCTTTCACAGAACAATCAGAGCAATCCTGTTAGAACCCTTCAGATCCTGTGTCTCCTCTGCTCAGAACCTGCCATGGCTCCCACTCACCCAGAGAAAAAGCCGACATCTGCACCGCTTTACCTACACAGCTCGTCCGATCGCTTCCCAGTCCAGCCTCAGCGTGTCTCCTACAGGTAACTCACCTTCCCCTTGCTTTCTCCACTCCTGGCTCTTCTGGTCTTCAAGCCCTGGAACCTGCTGCTTCCTCAGCCTGGAGCACGTGCGGGGACTGCTCCCTCACTTCCTTCACTCCTTTGCTAAAATGTCACCTTCTTTCTCTCATCCTCTGCAGCTGTGCTGGCCCCGCACTCCCTGCCGTGTCCCCACTCTGTGTTTACCCTGTAGCCCTTACCGCCCCCCTGGCAGACTTCGCGGTTGACTTCTTGGGGTCTTTATTCCCCACCTCTTCTGCCACTCTCCTGACAGCTCCCAGAGGGCAAGCACCCTTCCTTGCTTGTTTCATTCATGGTTCTTAGTGCCTAGAACAGTGCCAGGAGCCACAGTGAGCGTTCCCTCAATCTGGAGTCCAAAGAGAGTCGTGGTGGCGTTCATTCATGCACTCGGTTCAAATCTAGTATCATTCTGTGGTGGCGGAAACGGGATTCTCACTGTCCGCTGGCAACGCCTGAGAAGTGATTTAGCGGGGATGGATTTCAGGTCAGACACGCCTGGGTGACCACACTCTGGTCCATCAGGTGGGAGTGGAAGTGATGGTGAAACTGCCCGTTCAGGGTCTTACAAGGACCAGGCATTCCCTTCACTGTCTCTCTTTCTCCTTCCACTGGTCAGGATGTGGCACCATCTTGGAACCCTCAGTGAACAACACATCAGGGATGGTGCTGCCATGAGTCAGAAAGAGCCTGGGCCCCCACACCATGAGGCCTTCATTCCGGCTTTGGGTTCTTCATGCCTGGACTATCACACGAGAGAGAAATAAGCTCTACTTAGTCAAATGTATTACTGTTAGGGTCTTGTCACAGAGGCTATCTCTATCTGAACTAATATAGTCATCTTGATTGGGTTCCTTACTAAGCCTCGGGTTTCTCATCTGTAAAAAAGGGACGATAATATAATAAAAATTACCGTGAAGGGCAGTTGTGAGAATTTGCTGCCAAACCTTACCAATGCCTGGTGCACGGTGAGAAATGATAATGATTTGCATTAGAACGCCCCTCCTTTCAGCAAGGCTCCAGGAATGGAATTTGCCTAGGAAATTTGGAAGGTAGGCTACAGCATAAATGGCACTTGGAGAGGGTGCGGCTGTTTGTGTCTCTGCTGGCTAAAGCGGAAACCGTCAGCTTTCCATAAAAGTTGCCACTGGGATTGCCAGGTGTCTGGATTTGGATGGGGCAGCCCTATTTTTGAGCTTTCAGGCCAGGAAACAAACTGAAAAAGGAAAAAAAAAACCAACCCAGACATATAAATGTGTGTCCAGTATGTCTGTTGAAACTATCTGGCATCCTGGCTGCAGGATTTCAAGATATACCATCCAGGTCAATCTCTGGTCTTGACTAAGTTATAGAATTTACCTTTTAGGCACTGATCTTTTTTTTTTTTTTTTTTTTAAGATTTTATTTATCCATTTGACAGACAGAGATCACAATAGGCAGAGAGGCAGGTGGAGGGGGAGGTAGAAAAGCAGGCTCCCTGCTGAGCAGAGGGCCCAATGCGGGTCTCGATCCCAGGACCCTGGGATCATGACGAGAGCCGAAGGCAGAGGCTTAACCCATTGAGCCACACAGGCACCCCCACCGATCTTTTTCTGAAAAAAATTCAAAAGATTTTATTATCTATTTTATTATTATTATTATGTTTAAAGATTTTACTTATTTGACAGAGAGAGAGATCACAAGCAGACAGAGAGGCAGGCAGAGAGAGAGGAGGAAGCAGGCTCCCTGCTGAGCAGAGAGCCCAATGCCCAGGACCCTGGGATCATGACCTGAGCCGAAGGCTGAGGCTTTAACCCACTGAGTCACCCAGGCGCCCCTGTTTTATTATTTTTTAAGTAGGCTCCATGCCTAGCAATGTGGATCTTGAACCCATGACCCTGAGATTAAGACCTGAAGTCAAGAGTCGGAAGCTTAATTCACTGAACCACCCAGGGACCCTAGAGATTTTATTTTTAAGTAATTTCTATCCCCAACGAGGGGCTCGAACTCACAACCCAGAGATCAAGAGTCACATGCTCTGCCGACTGAGCCAGCCAGGCATCCCCTGAACCTTTTTTCCTTTAACTTTTGCCCCCTTTCCAGCCTGCATGTTACAATCCTTAGGTCTTTGCTTCATTCAGAAAACGAGGTGGTGGAAAGCAGCACTTTGTGGGGGATTCTGCATTTTAAGAGAGAACTGGAAAGAGCACAGCGCTTATTTCAAAGGATAGGGTGATCATAATCATCCAAAACAGGATGTTATTAATAATTATTTTGGGACAACAGGCACAAACTGGGATTGTCCCATGCAAAGAGGGTGTTCAGTTTACCTTCCTTCCTTTCCTTTTATTTATTTATTTTTAAAGATTTATTTATTTTAGGGGCGCCTGGGTGGCTCAGTGGGTTAAGCCGCTGCCTTCGGCTCAGGTCATGATCCCAGGGTCCTGGGATCGAGCCCCGCATCGGACTCTCTGCTCAGCAGGGAGCCTGCTTCCTCCTCTCTCTGCCTGCCTCTCTGCCTGCTTGTGATCTCTCTCTGTCAAATAAATAAATAAAATCTTTAGTATATGTGCTGCCGAAGCGAGCACAATAAATAAAATCTTTTTTAAAAAAAGATTTATTTATTTTAGAGGGAGAGAGCAAGCATGTAGAGGTGGAAGCAGGGGCAGAGGGAGAGAAACCTGAGTAAGAAACCTCTGTGCAGAGCACAGAGCTGGACAGGGGGCTTGATCCCATGATCATGAGATCATGGACCTGAGCTGAAATTAAGAGTCAGACCCTCAACCAGCTGAGCCACCCAGGTGTCCCTGGCCTTCCTTTCAGTAGAGGAATCTGTTCATCTAAGTGGGGAGAAATCTAGGGAAAGGGAGGCATATCAGCTAGGATGCCTTTGGCTGCAAATAAGAAAGCATGACTCACCTGGCTTAAACAATAAGGACATTTTATTGTCTTTTAATACAGGAAGTCCAGAGGCAGAGCAGTTCCATAGTTGGTTAATTCTGGGGCTTGATGACATCAAAGATCAAGATTCTTTTCTTCTGTCATTTTGTCATCTTCAGCTGGTTAACGATGACCGTCCTCATGGTATCAAGGTGGCTGCAACACCTCCAAACATCATGGCTTCCCCCAGTTCTAGTAACTAACACCGAATTGAGTGTCAGGCAGCATTCTAAGCACTTTGGATCTATTAAGTATTTTAATCCACACAACTCTGTGAAGTAGGACCTCTTATCGACCCCATTTTACAGATAGACACATCAAAGCCCAGAGAGACAAAATCACTTGCACAAACCCACACAGTTACGAAGCTGATGGGGCTGGGATTTGAACCCAGGCAGCTGGTCCCTAGGGCTACAACTTTCCCGAAGCCTGGGAAAAATGAATGCATGTATATCAGTGGCCGAGCTGGGATTCAGACCAAGGGTCCTAAGTATTTCCTTCTTTGTTTCCTCCAGGCTATGCTTCTAGTGCTTCCTGGAAGGAATCTGATTTGGCAAAGGTCTGGAGTCCTGACTTAATCTGATATCCATTATGTTTGAATCAGATCTTGAGCCAGGATCCTCTGGAGATATCTGCTTCTAACAGCAAAGCTTCCTTCGGGGGAAGTTTTAACTTGGACAGTCAGGGGTGGCTCACATAGGACTATAAGGAAGGGAATATTTTGGTTTGAAGAAATGAATCCTGGCCTGTGTGTCCCACATTGAGTTCAGTTGTCCAGCTCTTCCGGCCAATGCCAAGGGTGGAGATGCCTCTCTTCTTCTCAGAAAGCTGCTCTTGGTGCTCAGAATGAGGAAAAGACTTTCTGGGCAGCTGGCCTGACTTACTGAAAACTCATCTGCATTTGGGAAATGATTGCAATCCTGGGCAGTCCTTAACTCATTTCTCATTGGTTAGTTCAACGTGGGATGGACAAAAACCACCCCTTGTTTCTCTTCGGTTTATCTTCTTTATTTTTTCTTTTGAGCAGAGCTTGGGAAGGCAGCTTCAAATCCTGAGCCTGCAGAATCTGAGAGGCTCGTCAGGGAATAAGGAACTGTCTGATGTTTCCAAACAGCACTAACTTCCCTGCACCTGTGAAATGCACGCAGCTGAAATGAAATGGTATTTCCCACTATTTGCAAAGTACATGGCAATAGAGACTCTATAATTGTCCCTGTAGACGAGAATTTCTCTATCATTGTCATTGCTCCCCCGCTCAACTGAAAGATTTTTTTTTTCTCTCCTTCTCGCTGTGTTCTTTTGGTGAATGTTTCCCAGCTATAGCCTATTCAAGGCCCTACCCAGGAGACATACTGGTTCTAAGGGCTCCCCACTGGAGATCCTGGAGTGTGTGGGTGGAGGTGATGGGGAAGAAGGTACGAGAGATCGTGGCCCAAACAGGGCTAGGGAAAGACATCTCCCCCGGGTTGTGGTTGCTTAGTCATGTTTGGTTCAGTGAGTCGCTCTGTGCCAGGATTAGCTGGGAGGCAGCCAGCTCCTGGACCAAGGGAGTCCCCATTGATCACACTAGTGTGCAGCTCCCTAACTGACTCAGAAGACCTGGGGTAAGCAGCGACCAGAGCAGAGGCCCGCGGGTGCCACCAAGCAACTCTGGAGAAGCTGAAAAGATCTCATTAGTTTATTGGTTATTATTATTTTTAAGATTTTATTTATTTATTTGACAGAGAGAGAGAGAAACAGAACACAAGCAGGGAGAATAGCAGGGGGAGAGGGAGACGCAGGCTTCCCGCTGAGCAGGGAGGCCGATGTGGGGTTTGATCCCAGGATCCTGGGACCACGACCTGAGCAGAGGCAGATGCTTAATGCCTGAGTCACCCAGGCGCCCCTATTGATTGATTATTAATTTGATTATTTTCTGTCTCCCCCTGCTCTGCACTGGAAACACCAAGAGGACAGGCACCCTAAATGCTATTACTGCTCCATCCTAGCCTGGGGCATGTAGGCCTTCCACAAATACTTGGTGGATGAATGACAAAACTTGTTGTCTTTCTGTGTTTCGTTCATCACTGTCTGTCCCTCCCTGCTGGAGCGATGCCAACTCTGCCAGGCCTGAAAGTCATCGGTCATGTTCACTTCTTTACTCCTAGCACCTCACTTGAGGCCCAGCACAGGGTAGGTGCTTGTGGCAGACATTTCTTTCTTGACCAAAGAACCCCAAGTTGACCAGGCACCGTGTCCCAGGAGATGGAGCAGAGCTACTGTAAATGGACAGTGACAACCCTTCTCTTGGTCAGGGACTAAGTGAGGGTGGTCACGTGACCTGTGAAAGGGCAAGAGAAAGCCTGCCTTGGGCTTGGGTTGGCTGGGGATGTTGCCATTGTAATAGCCATCTGGAGACTCTGAGCCCCCAAAGCTGGGGAGAGGAGTCAACATAATGAGAGCAGCAGGGTCGAAGGTCCTGGGTCCTTGATGACTTTGCAAGTCTCTGATCAGCCACATGAACCCATCTCCTCTGGGCCTCTTGTTAAATAAACAAGGTTCTTACATTTGGACCCACCAGTAGCCCATTTTTCTTCTCCTTGTAGCCAAATGCATCTGAATGGACTCAGCAAACAATCCAAATGAAAGCCTTCACTTGCTGAACGCTTACTCTCTGCTCCAAGCCCTTTCCACATCTTACTTAACTCAGGAATCTTTGCGACAACCTTATTATTATTATTTTTAAAGATTTTATTTATTTATGTGACAGAGACACAGCAAGAGAGAAACACAAGCAGGGGGAGTGGGAGAGGGAGAAGCAGGCTTCCTGTAGAGCAGGGAGCCCGATGCTGGGCTTGATCCCAGGACCCCGGGATCATGACCTGAGTGGAAGGCAGATGCTTAACAACTGAGCCACCCAGGTGCCCCACAACAAACTTATGACGTAGGTACAGCTATTGTCCACAGTTCACAGAGGAGGAAAAGGAGGTTCAGAGAGCTTAAGTAATTTATTAAAAGTTGTATTGTCTTTCAGTGGGGTGGAAACATCCCAGAGGAATCAGACATAATGTAGAAGAGATGGAGATGGGCCAAGGGTGGGCTCCATCCACGAGTGAGGAAATATTTGGAATCCTTTTGGCACTGCGGACCGACTCTTGGATGAGGCATGGGATCTGTGTGTGCGCGCATGAGATGGATGTCTGAAGCTGACGCTAAGCTTCTGTAGTCACAGCTGGGAAGGGGACTAACATTTGTTGAGCACCTACTATGTGCCAGCTTTCTGTGTCAGCAACTTTCTACCAGTGGTTCTCAACTGAGGGCAGTTCTGTCTCTCAGGGGACATGTGGCACTGTCTGGTGACATTTTTGGTCGTCACAGCTGGAGCCGGGAGAGTGCTGCTGGCATCTGGTGGGTGCAGCTTACCGACGAAATGGCTACCGGGCACAGGAGTGAAGACTTATGTGGCTCTAAATGTCAGTGGCCCTTAGGTTGAGAGACCCTGCGTTACATACACATTCCTCCCAAGACTCCCATTTTAAAGATTAGGCAACTGAGGTTCAGAAATGTGAAGTGTCTTAGCCAAGGTCACTGAGCCAATTAGAGCTGGAGCTTGGGTGGAAATGCAAACCAGCTTCATTCCATAGTCATCATGTTCCCACTATGTTTTCTCCTTGTGGTAGACAGGATTTATTTAAAGATAAGACATCTGAGGCTCAGAAAGGGCCTGTGACTAGTCTAAAGTTACACAGCAGAGCTACTCAGAGACATAATCGACTGCTTACCCACACCTGGCAGATTCACCTACCTCACACCCTTTACCACCTGCCCAGAAGAACTTCCCTCCCTTGAGGCCCAGATCAAACACCACCAACTTGTTCATAATCCCAAAGACACATTTCCTAGAGGGCAGAAGCCATCCCACTCTCTCTCAGCATCCTGAGGAACCTGCAGTACCAATGCAAGCCAAAAGGAGAACAGTCTTGGGTGTTTGGAACAGAAGATAAATAAGTAGTCATGTTCTTGCCTAAAGGATGATTGCAGTCTACAGGGGGGATATTATATGAATCGTTTAATCCAGTGCAGAGACAGTACCATCCCTGGGAGGTGAACAGGGGAAGATTAAGGATTTTGTGGACAGTTTGGAGAATGGGGCCAGGCCAAGAGGGCATTCACACATGAATAACAATAATAATAAAGGACAAACATAGAGAACTTTCTAGGTACTGGGCACTGTCCTGGGGACTAACACAACCCTGTGGAGGATCCTATGATCTAGGTAGCAATATCATTCCCATTGTACTGTTGAGAACACTAAGGCTCTTGAGGCAAAGGAAACCAGCCCAAGGTCACCCACTAGCACGTGAAGGAGATGGGATTCAAACCTGAGACTCTAGGCCCCAGAGCTCGGTCACCTCTCCCTACCTTCCTGTGAGGCAGGTAAGGACATTTGTCAAGCGGTTCCGCTGATGATCAAGGTCAAGCAGAGCAGCCTGGAGTAGCAGCCGGGTTTCCCAAGGCCTTCTCCCGGGTGGTGGGTGGATGGAGGTGGGGGGAGGCGCGGGCAGAGCAGCTGCTACCTGATTAGTAACTCGAGAGCAGATACTGATTTCTTCTGGGAAAGGTGGAAGGCGCAGGGTCGACTCCTGGGGGCAAGCAAGTTCAGAAAAGAAAGGGACAGAAACGGAAGGAAGGAAAGGGCAAGAGAAAGGGAGGGACAGAGAGAGCCGCGCGTCTTCCTTCTCAAGGTCGTGGCAGCGCCCGAGGGCACCCAAAGAGCTCAGTGTCCCCAGAGGCTGGCTGGCCCGGGGTGGGGCCGCCCCTTTTTCTTCGCGGGCCGGCGGGGCTGCGCGGGCCGGGGCGGGCTGGCCCCCGAGCTGCTCCGCCGCGAGCCTCTCCAGCCCGGTGTTCGCTCGGCCCGAGAAGCGGCCGCGGCGGCCGAACCTGCGTGCGTGTGCCTGCGCGCGGTGGGTGTCGCGTGGGGTGGGTGGGAGTGGCGTAGCCCGCGGCGGGGGAGGGGGCCACGCGTCCGGGCACGGAGTTGGCGCGCGGGCGGCGGCGCGTGCGCCTCCTCGGGGTCCTCTGCCTCCGCCGGCTCCCTTTCTGGAGGGTTCCCGCCCGAGCGCCCCGGGCGCCTCGGCCCTGGCCGCTCAGAGCTTCCGACGTAGCCTCTGAGCTCCGCCGCGCGTCTCCAAGGGGCTCGGTGCGCGCGCGGAGCGCCTCTGCGGCCAGAGAGCGGTGTGGCACTTGGCAGACGCTCCCTTAGCGGCGGGGGCGGTGGCGGCGGCGGAGCCCGCCGTCTGGGAGCCCCGAGGGCCGGCCCCCTCCCGCCCCTGGTCCAGCCTCCGCGCGCTGCCTCCGCCCCCGGCCCGGGCCGCCCGCCCCCAGTCCCGCCCGCCCGCCGCGCCAGGCGCCGGGCCCGCCGCTGAGCCCGGCCCGCCGGCGCGCCCCGTCCGGGATGGGGCGCCTGGACGCCTGAGTCGCCGTTCGGCGCGACCTTCGCGCGGGGAAGCAGCCGGCGCCGCGCGGCCGCGTTAGAATGGAGGGACCCGGCGGTAGCGATCCCAGTGGCGACGGGGCTGGGGACGGTGCCCACCCGGACCCCCGGGTCCCCGGCGCCGCTGCGCCCAGCTCCGGCCCGTGCGCGGCCGCGCGGGAGTCGGAGCGCCAGCTGCGCCTCCGCCTCTGCGTCCTCAACGAGATCTTGGGCACCGAGAGGGACTACGTGGGCACCTTGCGCTTCTTGCAATCGGTGAGTGTCGCCCGGGGCGCGCGGGGACAGCCTCTGCCCCGGCTGCCCCGCTCTGTGGAGCGCAGGGGCCTCCAGCGCGGGGCGGTCCCCACAACCTGTGGCCGCGGTCCCTGGAGGGCGCGAGAGTCGCCTCAGGGGCGCCCTGGCGGGCACACAGAGAGATGGGGATATCCGGGCTCCTCCAGAGCTGGCTGTCGCCTCCTTTGCCTTCGGTCCAAGCCCGGACTCGGGGTCTCCCATACTCCTGTTTCCACCCTGCACGCTGCCCTTTTGTCTTTTTCTTTTCCCCTCCCGCCGCTCAAATAGTTTTAAAATTAGTTACATCCGCGAGGCAGGGGCTCTGGGACCCAGACGCCGGGAGCTTTCTCTCCTGTGTTTTTTCCCCCCGGGGGGATTTCTTCGCCACCTAGTGCACCACCGACTATTCAACGGGACGGAGCCTAGACATCCTAGAGTCCAGCGCCCCTCAACCCAGAGCCCGGGAGAGGGACGGAGATCCCACAAAACCACAAAGAGTAGGACCCCTTTCTCCAGTGCACACGCTTTTGCTGGAGCTTGGGTACAGCGGGTTTCGAACTCACGACTTGCCAGTCCAGGTCCCACCCCCATCTCTGAGTGGCAAAA
Source organism: Mustela lutreola (assembly GCF_030435805.1). NCBI lineage: Eukaryota > Metazoa > Chordata > Mammalia > Carnivora > Mustelidae > Mustela > Mustela lutreola. Next base: position 12,035,158 of record NC_081298.1, read on the forward strand.
CCACAGCGTCAGACTCTAAAATAACAGTCGAGCGCTTACTATGTGGCAGGCGCTTACATATGTCATTAGAAGGTTTAGCCTTCCACGTGGCCTATGAAGTAGGGACGAGTATTGACTCCATTTTTTAGATGGGAAAGTTTAGCACCAGCGGGGTTGAGTAACTTGCCTGGAATCACACAGCTGGTTCATTGGAGGTACCGGGTTTGGACCAGGGCCGTCCCATCCGGTGCTCCAAACTCCAATGCAGAGCTTCTTTTTTTCTTTTTCTTTTTCTTTTCCTTTTCTTTCTTTCTTTCTTTCTTTTTTTTTTTTTAAAGTCCCCCTGTGAGAGGGAGGAAGGGGCCACTTCCCTACTCTCCTAGGAAGTGAGAAAAGTGGCCAGGGGGTGGAGGGGGTGGGCCTGGGGCCAAGCCTCCCTGGAAGTTAGGAGACTCTGAGGGCTTTAATCTCCGTGCCTCCTGCTGGGACCTCATTTACTCCCTTCTCGGCTCTAGGAAGTCTTTTAATCCTGGTTCAGGAAGAGCTGGGGGTGGTGGTTGCTCCTTAGAGATCTCAGAGCCAGGCTCTGCAGCTCCCCAGTCTCTGGGGGCACAGAGGGAGCTTCTGGCATCCTCTGGGGTCCCCACTGGCTTGGAGGTCCAGCAGAGGCTGTGTGAGGTCCTAGTTCTAACTCAGGGAGGAGAGAGCCCTTCTCTCTGTGAAAAGAGGTGTGTGTATATGTGTGGGGGGGCATTTGGGGGGTTGGGGGGTTGTGTGGTGGCATTGAAAACCATTTGGCTAAAGGACCCTACTAGAAAGGCCTGTGAGAATAAGGCAGAGTTGGCATTTCTTTCCCATCTCTCCCTCTCTCATCGTTTAAAAAAAAAAAAAAAAAAAAAAAGGAATCTGTTCAGTTTGAAGCTGGCAGTTTCTGATATAAAGAGGTAGATAGCTCTGATATCTCTGAGCAATGTCACATTCTCGGGAACTCGTTACTTCTCCTTCTGAGCCACTCCCTGCTCCTCAGTCTAGAAGCGAGAGAGGAAAGACAGACCAATTTTTATATTAATGGGTAAGAAAATATACCTCTTCCTCCCGCGCCCTCGCCTGGATGGTGTGGTACGTTTCAGAACAGATGCAGATGGTGTCGGAGTTAACTGTGGTTTTAGATTGTCCACTTGTAGAGTTTGAGGTTGCTGGAATAATGGAAATTGATTGGAAGCGACCATTCTTACTATTAAAGAAACAGGAAGGAAAAAAAAAAAAAAGATTTCCGTACTTCCACGTGATTGAGTTCATCAGTTTTTGTTAGGATTGACCTGTCAGTTCTGAGATGAGCTGGTTCTTGGACCAGTCCTGCTCCCTGCCCTGGCCTCAGTTTCCCCACCTGTAAACCCAGGGGAGGAGAATCCAGGCTGCTTTTCTGCCTTGCCCTTTTGGGTGTCCCCAGGCTGGTGCCAGCAACAGACTGATTGTGTAACTTGACCAGCCCATACCTTGTCTGTGAGCCGCAGGCGGCCTTTCTTGTTTTGCTCCATCAGAAATGGCCCCTAAACAACCCAAGACCTTTCAGTTTTGAAAATCCAGGGCTTAGCTTCAGGAACTGCTAATTACCAAGGCTTTCCACACAGCGAGGCTGGCAGCCTGCAGGTTGTTCTCTTCTGTCTTCCCACTCTCTCCTCCGAGCCTTTATACTTACTTAGTAAGGGAAGAAGGCTTGGTAATCCCTCCACGCTTCTAATTCCATGGGGCAGAGGTGGGTCTTGAAGGGCTGCCCTGCTCTTCCTGTGTCCCTAGTTTTAAGGTCCTGGTGTCAGTAGAAATGACCCAGAAATGTAGGAGATGCAGAAAGGCCAGCTCTGGGGTTCCTGTCCTCAAGGAGGGGACAGTCTAGTTGGTGGCAAAGTGGGTGTTTATAGAAATTGCACATAAAAGGCTGGGCTCTGGAGCTATACTGCTTGGCTTTGAGTCCTTGGGCTGTATGACCTTAGGCAAGTGGCTTAACCTTTCTCAGCCTCACTTTCATCATCTGTAAAATAGGAGATGATAATAGATATTATCTTACAGAGTTTTTTAAGAGGATAAATCAGTTGTATAAATATATATAAAGCATTTAGAACAGTGTCTGGCTGGTAATATGGTATAAAAATATGAGTTATCATCATTAATTATTCTTTTATATGATGACGAAATAATACCAATCATTAGGGTTATAGGATTCCAGCTTCCAGTGAGCAGGAGTAGTCAGGGAGGGCTGCCTGGAGGAAGTGAGGTGTGAGTCAGCGCTGGAAGGAGGACAGGGACTTTGAGTGGATTTCCTTTTGACTTATCTAAACTCCGGAACCAGTTTTTTTTTTTTTTTCCATTTTGTTTTGTTTTGATTTTTTTTTTTTTTTTAATTCCGGTTCTGGGGCTCTGTGGTTCCTCCAGAATCTCCCCATCTTTCCCCACTGCCTTCAGGAACTGTTTTACACCCCTCCCCACCTCCAAGGGGGACTGATGACTTTGGTGCCATGTTTTGTGTATGTTTATGTAAGAGGCATGGAAAGGCAAGGACAGCCCTCTTGTAGCGATGCTAGATCTTTCTTGGGGGATACCACAGAGATTGTGGGAGAAAATGCCCTGGGTTTTGACTCCGAATCTTGGATTTCAACGTTGAGAAGCTCTGGCTTTGTTGGGTGCTCCCTCTGTGTTCTTGGACAGCGTTATCAATGATAATAATGATTATAGACATCACCGTGTAGGAACTGACAGGGATGCATTATTTACGGTTCTGGGCACTTCACACGTATCAATTTATTTGATCTTTCCACTACCCATGTGAAGGGAGTGTTGTCATTACCCCACTGACACATGAGGAAGTTGTGGCTCGATAGTTGAAGTGGGCTGCCCTGGGCCATGTAGACAGCAGTGGTGAGATCTGGTCACAGCTCATGTCCCTAGCCACCTCACAGACTGTCTCTGGCTTATAAAGATCTTGGCCCATGATTTCTTAAGGTGGCAGAACTGGGATTTGAACTGAAGTCTACGGGACCCTGAGCCTCTGCCTATGCTTCCTGTGGTTATGTTGCCTCTGTGGCTCCTGTTCTGTCTTCAGCAGAATGGATAGAATGCTAGAAGAATGGAAGTGGCAGGCTGCCAGCTTCGTCCTCTGTGCTCAATGTCTATCCATGAGGTGAGGGTTGAGTGTGGGCCTCTGGACCCAGGCTGCTGGTGTTCACATCCTGGCTTTCCCCTACATTGACCACATGTGGCAATGGGCAGGTCACTAGCCTGCTCGATGCCTCAGTTTCCCCATCTGTACAATGGGAACAGTATAGCACCTTTGTCCTAAGGGTTTTTCAGGCTTGAATGAGCCTGACCTTGAAGCCATTAGTGCTGTGCCAGGCTCATAGTTGGTGCTTAGTATGCTATGGTGTTTTTTTCGGGGATGTAGTACAGTGGGAGTTAGAGGAGGTTGTCTGTTTGGGGTTCACAATCTTCCCCCATCCCCTCACTTAAAGAGGAGGCTATTGAACCTTGGGTCCACTTGTCTTTTGGTTGGATGGATTTGGAGTCCCTTCTTACAAGTGGGGACCTCCTGGGCAGGTGCCGGTGCATCTTATGATGGGTGTGCCAGCCGGGCAGTGGTGGGAAGGCAGGGATGGTAGAGAAACCCTTGGGTAAGTGTTGGTCAGTAGGCTCCTGAAGGGTCAGTAGACCCCCAGAGGGTAGGCTCGATCAGCTGCATCAGGGTCCCTAAGGATCTGGGGTGTCAGCAGAAAGCTCCCAGAATGCTTTCTGGTTCTGCTTTTTTGGGGGGTTAGGAGACCAGAGCTTCTCTTACTGGAGCTCTGCTTGCCAAAACAAGAAACTGTGGTTTTGTGTTGTCACTGTTCTTTTTTTTTTTTTTTAAGATTTTTTTTTTTTGCTCCTAGTCTCACACTAGAGAGAAATGTCAGGAGGTGTGTGGGGGGGCACATTTTAAATTCTGTAGTCGCTGAAACAGAGTAACCTACTCAGTGACTTTGGGGATTTTCACGACAGTGTGTTGCAAAAGGTAGGATGCTGAGAAGTGTATATAACACAATTTTGCTTTTGGAAAATAAATGAGAATCATAACACATCCATGTCGGTCGTATGTATGACATCACAGGAGTTAGGGTAAAGGATACAGGGATGTGTATCTTGGGGAGAAAGGCAAGCAGGAAGATGTTAAGGGGAGAAATCTCATTTGTAGTACTGTTTTCCTATGAAATTAGGTATATGCATGTGAATATATATGTTACAAACCTCTGACAGAAAGAATTGTATTTCAGCATAATTATTAGGGTGATGTAACAGCAACAATAACAATTGGCTGACACTTACGAAGTCCTAAATGTTTGCAAGCCCTGTGTAAAGCATTCTCTGTTATCAGCTCAAAAGTGCTAGGTACTGTGCTTCCCACTTTGCAAATGAGACGAAGGACCAGAGAAGCCAAGTCAGTTTTGCAAGGTCACACAGCCTGATGGAGCTGGGATTCAAACTTAGGGTGTCTGGCTGCATAACCCACACTCTTTACTGCTTTCCTGAACTGCCCAAGGTGATGCTGTGTTCATGACCAAAATTCACAGCCTTTGTGTGACCTCTGGCTGCCCGTACAGATAAGAATTAAGCCCAAAGGTCCAAATTATTGGAGCTTTAGGATGCCGGAGAGCCGAACAGCATTAGGAAGTCAGGGAAAACCTTCTGATGGGAAGAACCCCAATGTCAGCAGGAGTTCGGGGGGCATCTTGGTGCAGGGCAAACAGAGGCCCCCCCCCCCCCCCCCCCCGCCAAGGGAAATCCAAGAAGAAATTAGGCTGCTTTTCTCAATGTGCAGGTAGTTTGAGAGCACCTGCTATATAGTCTAGCGTTCTGGGTTAGGGAAGTGCAGCTGCCTGCAGGGCAAACTCTGCTCTTGTGCTGTGGAGAAGGGTGACCCAACAGAGATGCTCCAGTCTGTGCATTTGAATGAGCGCTTTCTGCAAATAAGCATTCTGGACGCCCGTTCACTATTGGTGGGTCGTTTCCTTCCTAACCATTTATCTGTCACTTAGAGAAGGATGGAGTTGGTGTCCCTGGCTTTTGGAGGCTTCAGGGCACCCCTCTCTTACAGGGTGTCCCCCTTTATCAGGCCACTGAGCAGAAGACCTGTTGAGCTTGGGCCACTCCCTCGGATCGAATCGAGAAACCCACATCCTCTTTGCTCTAAAGTGTGCCCCCCCAACCCTTGCCGGCTTCGGAAAGAGGTGTCTCTGCAGCGGGTCAGGTCCACCGGCAGCAAAGCTTAACCTCTCAGATTTTTGTGATTTCTCTCCTCTAGCTCTCTGCCTGGAATCCTGGCAGGAGGCGAGTAATCGGCTGGACCTCAAACCAGTGTGCCTTGCTCCCCAGGCACAGGGCATGGCCCCAGCTGGTTCTTGCCCCAAAGTTTAGAAGCCCCTAGAGAGCGAGTGGTGGGGTTGGGTGGGGGGAGGGGAGGAGGGTCTGAAACTCCTTGTTTTGCAGGCGAGACCCTAGAGGGACCCCCTGCAGAAGTTGTGGCCCCCAGAGGGAGGTGAGCCGTGGTTGAGGGTCGTGGCCCCTGGGGCTGGTCAGGGTTCCCTCCTGAGAGTTCTGGAAGAAGTTCCCAGGACGTTGTTTTAGCCTGGCCCAAAGGTCCGTCTTAAAGAGGTTCCACAGGGGGCATTTCAGCCTTAGCTGCTGGGCTGGGGCTAATCCCTCCATACTTTGACCCTTGGCTCTGCTGAAATATTGGGGCGGGATCACTGTCCGTTGTGGGGAGCTGTCCTGTGCATTGTAGGCCTGACCTCTACCCGCCAGATGCGTGGAGCGCCCCCCTCCCCCAATTTGGCACAATCAAAAAAGGTCTCCAGATATTGCCACATGTCCCGAATAACCGAATAACCTCTGGCTGTGAACCAGGGGACTACAACCTCTTTTGCCCACTGGCTCTGCTCTCAGACCATTTTAGGGCATTCACACGTGTACGCAGGAACATAAGGAATTGCCGTGTCTGAGCGTATATGTGCTTACCTGAGTGGCGTGTTAGGGCTGCTCTTTTCATCCAGCCTTGTGTCTTGGGTTCATGGTTAGGAGCATGGATTCTAGAAGCCAAAGGGCTTGGGTTCGAATCCTGGCTCTGCCCCCATGTGACCTTGGGCGAGTCCTTTTGCCTGCCTGAGTCCTGGTCTTCCCACCTGCAAATGGAGATGATCGGAGCCCTTAGGGGATTGCAGCAAGGAGCATAGTCATCCGTGGGAAGGACCTTCAGGGCCCAGCGCTGAGCCAAGGTCAGGGCTACCCTGGTACCTGCTGCAGGCTCTCCTATTATCTGAGACGAAGCCCCAAGAAGAAGGGAAGTCGTCCAGCCTCCCAGCCCTGTGTCGATTTTTTAGTTTATTTTTATTTTCTCGGCTCCTTGAGGACCAGGAGGGGAATCTGCCTGCTCCTCTTTTGTCCTGTGGTTGGACACTCAATCTGTGTTTACCCGCCTGCTTCCTTCCCCTGGGTGGGACTGACAGACGATCCCTTGTGTCTGGGCCAGGGGAGGCAAGGCTATTTCAGGCTGGTGGGACTAGGGCCACCAAAGTCTGGTGGAAGCAGGTGGCCACGAGCCACCAGAATCTGGGGGCCTGTATCTTCCCCTTCGCAGGGGGGTGGCAGGCGGCTTTTGGAAGGGGCTGTTCCCAGCCGCAGCAGCAGCAGCGAGACCAGGGCCAGAGGGGGCTGGGGGCAGTCGGTGCTTTCTTTCACTCATTCACTTCTTCATTCAATACATTGACACTGGGCCGGGTCCTGGCACATGGCCAGAACAAGATGGATAAGGCCTCTGCCCTGGTGGACTCTTCAGATAATACAAAGAGAGGTCCCTTGAGAAGGTGGTGACATATGGAATGATAACATTCACTGAGGACCTACTATGCTCTGTCTGGATTATCTTTTTGAGCCCTTGCGACAACTCTTGTGCTATTTTGCTGCTTGGGCAACTAAGACCCAGAGAGACAGAGTAACTTTCTGAAGTCTACTCAGCTGGGGAGTGGATGCACCGAGAAGGAAATAAAATGAGGATATGTTTGTAATGGGGATGGTGGCATCTACTTGAGATGGGGTGGTCGAGGAAGGCCTGTCTGAAGAGGTGGCATATGAGCTGAGTCCTGGAGTTGAGAAGGAGCCAGATGTAGAGAGACAGTCGAGAAATGTGTGTTCTAGGTAGAGCGGGCAGCATGTGCAAAGGCCCTGAGGCAGGATCAGGCTTGGCTTCTTTGAGGAACAGCAGGAGGTCAGGATGGTGGTGTTGGGGAGATACATTGGTGTGGTATGGGACTCTTGCACCGTGAGCACTTTGGGTTTTATTCTTAGTGGGGGCAAGGAGCCCCTGGAGGGTTTTTAGCAGGGGTGTGGCATGGTCTAATTGATGACCTGAAAATCATACTGCACGGGGGTCTTCCCAAGATCTCAGCAGCTGCCTCCTGCCACTGGCCTTGACACTTGTCCAGGGAGGAGAACCATACCTTCCCCTTGCCAGGCAGATCCCCAGACCCTGTGGGAAGGCGGCTTTGTGACCCAGGTCTATTTCCACCCTGTCTGGGTCTCAGCCTCCCTGTGAGTACTATGTCGGAGCTGACCACACCCGATGAAGACTTTGGGTTCCTGTCGATGGCCAGGGTGCTGCTGGTGAGAGGGCTGTTTATTTATGATGGGTTTCTGCTTCCTGTGATAGAGGAAGGCATCCCCGGTTTCTGTTCAGGAAACTAATTTGCATGATTAAAAGCTGTTTGGCAGCACCTTTGCCTCCACTGGACTCAGAGGCTCCTTAACAACACTTCCCCGAGTGGTGTCAGCTCTCACCTCTGCCCGATGGTGGCGGGGAACGTATTTTTCAAACCCACTTCACAGGTGAGGAAGACTGAGGCACAGAAGGAAAAGCGACTTGCCCAAGGACACACGGTCGAGAAACATCCCGGACTGTTTAGAGTTGTCTGCTCTGCTCTCCCCTGGGCCTGCTCCAGTCTGTCCTCCACATATAGCCAGAGGGGTCCAGTCTGAGCTTGAGTCCGTCCATGCCGCAGCCCTGCTCAGAGCCCTCCTGTGGCTCCCACCTCCCTCAGAGTAGAAGCGAAGTCCTTGGGATGGCCTGGAGGGTCCTGTCTCCTCTCCTGTTAGTCTCTCTCTTTCTTTCTCATATAGTTTTTTTTTTTTAATCGAGATATGATTCACCCGTCATAAACCTCACCCTTTCAAAGCGAGTGATTACTGAGTTTTGAGTATTTTTGCAAAGTTGTGCAATTTTCACCACTACCTAATTCCAGAATCTCCTTTCGCTCCTACTCCCCCCCTGCCCCAAAGCCACACGCGCCTTTTCTTCTGCTTCATGGTCTTCTCACTGGTTCTGCCTGGGATGCTTCCCACCCCCCCGCCCCCCGTCCCTGTGGCTCACTCTGGCCTGTTCCCGGGGAGGTCTTTCGCTGACCACCTGCTTTTCAGAATTAAACTCCAGCCCCATCTCGCCACTTCCTGTCTCCTTCCCCTTCCCCGCGGGGTTGTTCTCCACCCCCTGACACACTGGATGACTTACCAACCTCGTGTGGATTGTTAAGTTTCAATTCTGGGACGACAGGGCATTTCTGTCTGTTCCCCTCATGTCAGGCACCAAGAACAGTGCCTGGCACATAGTAGGTGCTCATTAAATATTCGTCGATGGAAAGCATTTGCTTTTCCTCTGAATACATGTGTATGTTTTCTTATATAAAAGGATGTAATTGTCTTGATTGCTATAACAGCTAAATACTTTTGTGCAGACTTTTGGGGACCTGGGACTAAGACAGTCTCATGCTCTCAAACGTGAGCAAAGGTGGGGTGTGGGCTGAGGGTCCCGGTCTGCTGTGTTTGCTCATCAGTCCCTACCACCCAGCCCTTGTCAGCTTTGGCCAACGGAGTGGATGAGTGAAAAGGAGCTGAATGAGGCACAGTCTGGTTCCTGCTACTTTCTTAATGAGTGGCCTTGACTTTGGGGAGCGCAGAGCCCAGTGTGGGGAGTGGCTACAGACTGTCCAGGTGTTGTTGGCCTCCTGCCTTTACCACACTGGGAGGGCAGAGGGAGCTCTGTGTGGTCTCTGCCGCCAGCCCATGGCTGGCCAGACTTGCTGGGTGGTTTTGAAGATTGATTTCCCCTTGGTCACAAATATAATAAATAAAGTGGCGGGGTAAGTGTCAAAAGCATATTCCCTTCTGTCCATTCAGCCATCATGGAGCCAGGATGGTAAAATGTTTTACGTATATACCTGGCTATAGGTATTATATATTTCTGCATGGGTGCAGAGGTCTAGACACAGAACCCTTGTATGCCGTGTTTATGGGCAACATCATACATTTTTTTTAAAGTTAATTTTTTGGTAACTTTTTATTTTGACGTGTCCAGTCCAGAGCCACCCCCCCCCCCCCCCGTCTCCCCTTCACCCAGACTCACCAATCCTTAGCTGTTGGCTACATTTGTTTTTAATCCTCCCCTTCTCTTTCCCCCTCCTACCTGCCTCCCTCTACCCCATTTGGTGCATACACATGGCGCATGGCGTGTGCACACACGTACATTGTTACATTTATTATGATTTTTTAAAAAAAGATTTATTTATTTATAAGAAAGAGAGAGAGAGAACATAAGCAGGGGGAGTGACAGGCAGAAGGGGAGGGAGAGGCAAGCTTCCTGCCAAGCGGGGAGTGTGACATGGGGCTCGATCCCAGGACCCTGACATGATGACCGGAGCTGAAGGCGGATGCTTAACTGACTGAGCCACCCCGGCGCCCCTACAATTATTATGACTTTGATCCATTTGGGAATATTGCAGATGTGATGCCCCTAAGTCATTCTGCGTGTTACCGCTTAAGAACACAGACGTTCTCTATGTTCTCATAGCATACTGAGCAAAATCAGGAAATTTAACATCGAGAATAACTTACACAGTCTATGATCTATATTCAGAGGTTTTCCCAGCAGTGTCCTTTGTATCCAGCTCCCCTCCGCTGCCGTCCCCATCCCAGGGTCCAGTCCTACCGAGGTCTTGTCCCTTTGGTGATTTTGTGTGTGCTTTTGACCCCTTGTGTGGGCAGCAGAAACTCTTTGCTAAGATGTGAGTCTGTCAGTGCTTGTCTTGGCCACCACTTCCCAACTCTGGGAGCTGGGGCAGGAACTCTTGGGCCTCAGTTTACTTAGCTGTCAAATGGGGAAGTTGCTTGTTGTATCTTCACACACATTTTACCAGGTGTTTGTTGCGTGCCTGGGCCAGCTGTAGATGCTGGGGTACTGCTGTCCAGTGCAGACAAGCATGCGGACCCTTGGGGAGGCTCCCAGCCCTGTGGTCTGTGAGGAGAAAGGCTTCGCTGGCCATGGTGCTGGCTGTGCTGGCTGGGGGGAGGGGGGCGCCTGCCCCGCGTTGGCCATCTTTGCCCTCATCACACTCACTGTAGAACTGTGGGCAACGAGGACTCTTCCAAATAAGCAGTGTCACCTTTTGTTACATTTCGTCCTTGTTCGTTGCATTTGTTTTGGTCTGGGGCAAGCCCATGGCCCACATGCACAGCTTTCTTCTCTGGCCTCTTCTGGGGGATTTCTCCCAGGCTTGCCCCAAGCCTTCTTCGTTACCAGGCCCCTGATGGCTTCGTAACCATATGTGGGGGCTCTGTAATGAAACGTGGGCTCCCCACTGCCCAGGTCAGATCCTGGCTCCTTAGTGGCTGTGTCATCGAGGGCCATCTGCTTCACCTGTGTGTGCCTCCGTGTTCTCTCTCTTGAAATAGTGCTGCCTTCTCCATCAGCGGAGGAGTGAGCAGAGGTAAGATCTGTAAAGCTCACGCAACTGCCTGCACGGGGTAGGTGTTTCACGTATTAGCTAGAATTCCACTCATTCTGCTGATACAGTGTGAAATATTATGTGAATACAATTATTATTATTCACACATTCTTCCTCTTCTTCACACATTGTTATTCAAATACTATTATTATAATTATTATTAAATTATAATTTAATGAAAATAACAATATTTTATTTATTTGAGCGGGGGCAGACTCCCCGCTGAGCAGGGAACCTGACGCGGGACTTGATCTCATGACCTGGGATCACAGCCAAGAGTCGGAGGCTCAACTGCCTGAACCTCCCAGGCACCCTTGTTGTTATTATTACTTAAACATTCCTCTTAGATTGAGCGCCTACACGGTTTCCAGTTTTCCAAAGTGGTAGACCACGTGCATCATCTTTGTTCAAGCTGCTAGTTCCCCATCCAGTAACTGAGGGCTGAACAAGCCTTGGCTCAAACCTTTCGGTTTTTACTAACCCAGAGAAGTCACTGGCAGCTAGTGAAGTTTTAGAATCAGGTTGTACGAGCTGGAAAAGACCAGACATCATTTCATGCATTCATCTCATTTTTCCAGAAGGGGAAACTGAGTCTCAGAGCTGTTCTACGCCTGACTTGGCTCAGGCTCACCAAGTGAGCTCGTGACTGAGACAGGATTTGAACGCAGGTTTCCTGGCTCCTGTCCCATGATTGTTCTGCTTTTGCCCAACAGCTAAGACACCATGGAGGGCAGAGGGAAGCTTCAGAGGGAGGCTTAAGTCGTGTCCAGATGAATCAGAGGGCCCCCGTGTGCCCTGGGAAACATCACTCTCAGACTCTTTGACACGAGGACCCCTAAGTGTGAGGTGTATGTGTTGGGGTGGGGGGGGCCCACGTTCTGTCCCAGGTCCTGTGCTCGCTGCTGAGGACATAGATGTGATAAAAACAGAGCTGCTTACTTTCATTCAATGTCCATGGGGCCATAAAACCTTGGGTTTCCAGCTGAAGGTCGTCCTCTTGCCACATCAGGCCAATAAATAGATTTTGTTAGGCCTGTACAGTGTTTGAAAATTTTTTATTAGTTGCCAACATTGAAAAATCAAGACATTTCATACAAAATCTTACTTCTGGCTTTAAAAAAAAAATTTTTTTTTTAATAAACATATATTTTTATCCCCAGGGGTACAGGTCTGTGAATCACCAGGTTTACACACTTCACAGCACTCACCAAAGCACATACCCTCCCCAATGTCCATAACCCCAACCCCCCCTCCCCCCAGCAACCCTCAGTTTGTTTTGTGAGATTAAGAGTCACTTATGGTTTGTCTCCCTCCCAATCCCATCTTGTTTCATTTATTCTTCTCCTACCCACTTACTTCTGGCTTTTTAATCAGAAAATCTATCCACACCAAGTTTACATTCCTACAGGCAGGGCTTGGCTGGAGCTGAATGGCAGCAGTTTTCTTCACTTTGCCACACTCCCCATTCTTCCCTAATGTCCCTGAAATTGAAACCAGGTGGTAGTTGCCATTTATCATTATGCTTGCACTGCTGTTTTTTTTTTTTTTTTTTTTTTTTTTTTTTTTTAATATATGTAGAGTTCAGAGGACAATGAAATATTTTTTCTAAACTTTGTATCAGGTGGAAAATCAAAAGCCAAATAAGGTCATGTGTTTAAAGAAAAGTAGGATGTGGCTGATTTCTCTTTGGAAGAAAGATGTGTTTACTAAGTAAAAATGTGTCTGACAAGCAGAAATGTGCTCTTCTGTGAGGAGGCTGCTCCCATCCAGACCCAGTGCTGTACCTGCCGGCTGGCCATACGCAGTTGAGTTTGACACGTGTGTTCCGGTTTGGGGGGGGTGGTCCCTTGGGCTCGGCTCCATGAGCAGACATGGAGAAGGGGGGGCGCCCTTAGGGTGATTCCATTACCCCAGCTCCTACCTCCTGGGGCCTGCGGGCAAGTCTCTCTTCTTTTTTGCAACCTCAGCTGTTCAACTGGAGATTCCCACATTTGTCTGTCCTACTTCCCGAATCTTGCTCTCAACTTAGACGTCGTTGGGAGGCCCTGGGGGTGCAGACCCCAGAGAGGAAGCAGTGGGTTCCGGGAGGGATGTGAGAGGGCCTCCTCTTGGACCGGAGGGCCCTGATGGCACCCCCGGAAGGCTCCCCGTCCTCCTGGGCTGTGCAGCGCAGCAGTGCCCCCTCCCCAGCCCCCGTTCTCCCACATCTCTGTTTTGAGAGAAGAACCGCAAGAACGCAGACAAGAACGGTGACAGGACGGCTGTTGCCGACACGGGAGCAGCACATGCTGGTGGTCAGCGGTCCTTGGCTGCAGGTGACCGGAGGCCCCACTCAACTGCCTCAGTGCCGGTGGGAATGGCTTGGCTGGTATCAGGGAAGGGTCTGGCCTTTGTCCTGGAGTGGACTCGGATTGGCTGCCTTGGGTCATGCGGCCGTCCTTGACCGAGTCAGGGAGACTCAAGAGTGGCCAAGTCTGGGTGAGGGGGTGCCCCTGTTCCCCATGGCAGTGAGGGAGCATTAACTTGGTGAAGGAAGACCCCAGGCGCTGGGACCGGAAGAAGGGAGGGGGCCTGCGTGCCAGGTGGGAGCATCTCTCCTCGTCTCTGCTGGTGCCTCTGTCCCAGTTTGGAAGCCAGACTGGAAGCTGTTGCCTTCTCCTGAGTCGTCAGTTCCCGGTGAAACCTGTTGTCACTTGGCCTGCCTGTCGCGTCTCACACGGCTTTTCCAATTCCTGCCTTCAAGACCTGGTTCATACTCTGCTTCCTTAAGAGGTCTTCCTTCTCTGTCCTGGCTCTTTCCATGGATCTAATAATAGTACCAGTGTCCATAGGTATGGGGTGGCTGTGCTCAGTGGACGTGTCTCAAGCAGTGTGGCTTCCCGGAACCTGGTAGGGAAGGCTGCCTATGTTGCCTAGGTTACCTATTTCATACACGAGGAAACAGAGGTTGAGAAGGTTCAGCAACCTGCCCAGAGTTACACACATCCTTTTCTCTTCTGGAAGACCCTGCTGGGTACATTTTGTCTTCTCTGAGGCCACACAGCCTGGGTTTGAATCCAGCCTCTGCCCCTTCTAGGTATTGTCACCTGCGGAAAGTGACTAAACCTCTGTCTCTGGGAAAAGAACATTCCAGGCACAGGAAACAGGAAGTGCAAAGGCCCTGAGGCAGGAACATGTTTCAGGAAGGAGGTCAGCATGGCCCCAGCAGAGTGAGCCAGGTGGAGAGTGAATTGGAGGTGAAGTCAAGGAGGTAGCAGTGGGAGTAGGGAGGCTGGTGGCTAGATCAGGCAGGGCCTTGTGGGCCACTGTAAGGATTTTGCATTTCACTTTGAGTGAGGTGGGGGTCTTTGGGACTTCTGAATTGTGGAGGGACAGAATCTGACTTGGTTTTCCCAGGGCCCCTTTGGCTGCCAGCAGAGAATGGACTGTAGAGGGGCAGGGTGGAGGCAGAGGGAGGAGGCTGCTGTGGTCGCCAGGGAGAACAACATGGCAGCTGAAGCCTGGGGTGTTCTGTGGGTGGTTAGAAGTTACTTACTTGCCTCTTCTTTGTGCCCCTGTGTTATTTAGAAATTGTGTGACATTGGGTCCTGGCTTTATCTGATTGAGTCTCAGTTTTCTCATCTATAAAATGGGGTTAATGATGTGACCTCTCTTATCAGGCTGTGGGGATCAATTATATGAGGTGATGAATGCACAGTGCTTCCCGGCGTGCCTGGCACGTCATACAGCTCAGCAGATATTCATGGAATGAGCCAGTGAGCGAAGGATGGGGAGTTTGGGCCGCTCCAGCTCTGCCCAAAGCATCTACCCCTAAGGTCAGCCCCAGAGTGGGAAGCATCCCCCGATTCCACTCTCCTCCTCCCCACACACGGAGATTTGAATGAACAGAACCCAGAATGTTCTGGCAATAGTCACTCCCTCTTTCCTAGTGACAAAGGCATCTTTGTTATGTCTGGGTGTGAAATCCATTTCAGAAGTGAGGATAGTGCGGGCTCAGGAGTCAGCTTGTGAGGATGGGAAGGGGCTTGGGAGGAAGGCATCTCGGGACCCAGTAGATGGATCATCCTCTGTCCTTGTTTGGGTCCAGAATGCTCTTGAATTGGTATTTTGTGGAGTGAGAGCTTTGTGGACGTTTCTGCTGACTAACCCGGCAACATTACCTTTGGTAGTGTTACCACTGGCTGTCTTTGACACACACAAAGTGATAAAACCTAGTGCTGGTATGGCTGCTGGGACAAAGGCATTTCCATATGATGCTGGTGGGAGTGTTGACGACTGATATCTCTTGGGACAAATAGTCTGGCAGTGTCTTTAGAAATAAAAATACCCCCCCCCCCCATAATATCCTTTAATTCAGTTCCTTTGGGAATCTCCCCTATGGAACCAAGAAACAAAGCATGTAGAAGCGTAAGTTACAAAGATATTTATTTCAGTTTTGTTTATAAATGGCCAGAGAAAAGGGGGGCAGGGAAGCCACATTAACAGAGAAAATTCTGACTAAGATTGTTGTTTATTCATGTGTTGGGATATCAGGCAGCTGTTGAGAAGAATGGGCTTGATCTCCTCTTGACAGAAAGGGCTGTACGTGCTGTACTGTTCAGCAGGAAAGGGTAAGTTGTGAGTCACATGTAGAGTGTGATCCCAATTTTGTAGAAAAGATACGTACAACAACACTAGGGCACACACCAGAAAATTAACATTGGGGGTCTTGGGCTGATAATGAAGAGGGGTGCAGAGAAGGTATTTTATTTATCTTTGTTTTTTTTTTTTCATTGCTTAACCGGTTATAATTAACACATTATTTCTCAAATTTCTCAAATTAAGATAAACTAATTATAATAAAAAAATAAAGATGATTCCTGACTTCTCACCCACTGTGAGACCTGTGTATCTGTAATATTGGGTCAAAGACAGACTGCTGTGGTGCTTTGGGAATCAGGATAGTGGGGTGGTTGGGGCCCCTTAGGTTACACCTGGGTCCCGGATTTGAAAGATGGACACAGATCTTTTCCTTTATGGAGCTGACGTGCTGGTCGGCCTCGAAACTGTACCTGGGACAGCAGTTTGCAGAGAAAGGCTGTTTTTGCCCCCTGCCTCCGTGGCAGATGTTTGTCAATGTCTGCAGACATTCTCGGCTGTCACAGCTGGGAAGGCAGGGTGCTGCCGGCATCTCGTGGGTGGGGTTGTCGCTGAATGTCCTGCAGGGCCTGGGACAGCCCCCACAACAGTGACTTGGCCTGAAACATCAGAAGTGCCACGATTGAGAGTCTGGGGTCGATTTGTTGTCTGGCCCAGGGGGTTTTAGCCAGTCTGCCGCACTGATGACATTGGTGTCTCTGTATCGGACACGCATCTGATGGGCAGGGTGGTCAGAGTCCAGAGAGGGACCCCCGCTGAGGTAGAAGCAGGAGGCCCCATCCCTGGGCTCGGGGCTGATCTGCATGTCCAGGAAGAGGGAAGACCTGACCCTGGGGACACTCTGGGGACCCCGTCCTGAGTGTGGTTTTGGCTGCCTTTCTTGCCTTTCAGTTCGGCGCCTGCGCTGTCCCAGCTGCTTTCACTGTGGCACCGTGGGCCAAGACGTGTCCTCCGCCCCTTCCCCACATGTCGAGCCTTTGTCACACCTTCCATGCTGGCAGCTGTGGAAGGCGGGGTAGTGGTGGTTGGGGGGGTGCTTTTTTTTATTTCTGCTCATAAAAAGCCATGTTTCACAGCAGTGTGTCGTGTCTGCAGCCTGGGACCTGTGTCAGGCGGCTCTGCCAGCTGAGGTGGCCCTCAGAGCCCCTTGCATCAGCTTCGTCCCTCTCTGACCCTCAGTTTCTCAGCGGAGTAGTGGAGTGGGGTGGGGAGCGAATACCTATCCTGCTGACCTCTCTCAGGAGCAGGGGGCTGTTGCATGTGGAACTGCCTTGTCCCCAGCAATTAATTTCAGAAGGAGCTGATGTCATCAGGCCTCTCTGTCACTCTCTTTCAGGGAGGTGGCGGGCGCTGGAGCCCAGTGGCAAGGAGATGGAGATGATTCGTTCCCTCTCTCCCTTCGTCTTTCGTCTTTTCTCATTCTTCTGTGGTTGAGGTCCTCTTGTTCACTCGTGATAAATGTCATCCCTTTGTCGACGTTTCCCAAAAGTCTATTTCCCGTGCTGACCTCTGCCCTGACCTCCGGGTATCTATATCCCGATGACAGAGGGCATCTCTGCTTGGGTATCTGGTGGGCATCACAGACTCTGCGTTTTCTCCAGCTCACCCTGTTCAGGGGCCCCTCCAGTCTAGTTAGTGGCCCCTTCGGCCTCGCACGTACTCGGGCACATCACTGGAGCTATCACCACTCTGCTCTTTCCCTTGTATCCTACATTGGGAAATTCCATTAGCTCCACCTTCAACAACTCCCCAGAATCCGGCCACTCCTCATACCTCCACAGCAGCCGCCCTGGTCTCTGCCACCATTGTCTCCTGCTGGGACTGGTTCAGTCACCTCCTCCCTGGTCCCCTCTATCATTGCCCCCTGAGAGGTGGTTCTCCACAGGCATCTTATGTAAAGTCACATCACATTCCTCTGCTCAAATTTCCCCATGTTTACCTCTCTGACCTTATCTCCAAACATACCTAAGGTAGTCCAGCCCCAGGGCCTTTGCACTTGCTGACTGCATGGTCCAGAGCATTCCTCAGGTATCCATGTGGTTTGTTACCTCTTTAGGTCTCTGCTCAGATATCTCACTTTCTCATTGCAGCCTTCCCTGACCTCCCCATCTAAAAGTTGCACCTCCTCCCTGTGCTCCCTCTCCTTTCTCCTTTGCATTTCTATTTTGCTTACTTGTTTGATTATTGTCTACTCACTCACTCGAATTTGAATTCCTGGAGGGCAGGGATTTTTATCTCTCCTGATCCCTGTTGTTCCCAGACCTAAAATGGTACCTGACACCTAATGGGAACTCAGTAAATATTTGTAAAGGAAGGAAGACCATTCATTTGCTGTCCCGTATATCCTGAGATTATGTTATATACACGGGCTTCTGACATAGAATATATGGACACCAGGGACAGAGCTAAATCGAACAATGGTGTGTGTCCTCAAGGAGTTCCAGTCCAGGGAAGAGAATGGACACAAAAGTAATGACAGTTCCGGGTGGTAAGTGCTTTAACAGATACATCAAGATATATCAGGACTCTTTAGATTGTAAATGACAGAAACACCAAAGGGTCCCAAGTTTAAAAAAAAAAAAAGAAGACTTATGGGTTCACTTAGGAGTAATGGCTTCAGGTGTAGTTGGATCCAGGTGCTCTCTGGCTTCACTCTTAGGTCATATACCCATCCCTGAACCAAGGGTTGCCCATCTAGGAGCCCAGAGCTCTGACTGGTCAGGCCTGGGGTCGTATGTTTGTCACTGTAGATGGAGGTGAGGCTCAGCTCCTCCATAACCAAGACAGGGACTCAGGATGGCTTTCAGGAGGTCACATTTCTGGGAGCTGCCGAAAAGGTGGATTTCCCATATATTCTCAATGATTTTGGGGATATGTGGCCCTGTGTATTGCAGGTGGCTGGGAGCAGAGCGGGAGTGCTGCAGGTTTCCTTGTGACAGGCGGCCCCCTGCCTCTCCCCTCACACCCCTCCTTTGCCCCCTCGCCCTGCACTTTATAAATGCTCCTGGCTCTCCGCCTCTCCACCATCCTCCCTTGCCTGTATCACAAAGGGGCTCCAGATGGTGCGACTCTCGGGGAGTCTGCCATGCAAATCTGTGAGGTTCCTACCCCCCTTCTCCCTCCTCTCCTGCATATGCTGACTGTGGGCTTCTCCGATCCTATTTTGGGCCCGAGGGAGGAAAGATGCTCGGGGTCCCTGGTTGGGCCTGGGACTCTTTCTAGCCCATGGTGCTGCGAAGCCATTACTTACCTACTTTGGCCTTTTGGTTCCCAGGGATGTCCTGAACCAGACTGGCCTGCTGTTACTCACCCATCCTGGGTCTAAAGCAGGATATCTCAAATTTTACTGTATATTCAAACCACCTGGACACCTAATTAAAGTACAGCTTCTGGGTCAGCAAGTCTGGGGGGAGGGGGTTGAGAAGCTGCATTTCAGATGGGCTCCTGGGAGGTGGGAGGCATGTACTGCCGGTCTGGGGGGGTCTATAGTACGTTCTGAGGAAAGCGGCTCGCCCCCTCCCTGTGCCTGGCTCAGATCCCCCTTTGCTAGCTGTCAGGCCTGCCTGTCTTGAGCCCTTGCCACAGAGGGAATGGATGATTCACACACCATGTTGGACCTACTTTAAGCTCTAGGAATCTTGTTTTCTGCTGTCTTTGTACTGTCAGCAACTATCATTTAAGGTCTTACTGTTACTCCAGCCAGGTACTGGGGAAGCAGCCGTGAACAAAACAGAAAATCCCTGCTCCCCTAGAGCTGACGTTTAAGTGGGGAGAGATGGACAATAAATAAGGAAAACCCTGCAAGTGACAAGCCCTATGAAAATGGCCGAACAGGGATATGAATTAGAGTGTTGGGGGCTGTTTTTGGATTTGACGATCAGGATGCAGGCCCATCTGATGTGGTAGGTGACTTGAAATGGGAACCTGAATGCTAAGAAGCCAGGCATGGGAAGAAAGGCAGGAGGCACTCTGTTCCAGGCAGAGGGAACCCCCGTGCAAAGGCCCTGAGGCAGGGATGAGTTTGGTGAGTTTCAGGACAAGGCAGGGGCCAGTGTGACTGGGATAGAGTGAGTGAGGGAGAGTGGGTGGGAGAGGAGATCTGAGCAGCATAGTGGGAACTGCATCCCATAGGGCCAAGGTGAGGGGCTGGCGTTCTGATGTAAGAACAGTGGAGGGTTTCAGGCCAGGGAGTCCCATGAGTGGCTTTTCTCTGAGAAGAAAACCCCTGACTGCTGTGAGGAAAGTAGTCTGGAGTGGTGAGATGGAGAGGAGTGGCAGGTTCAGGATAGGAGTAAAAAGCCAGTTTCTATGGAGCTGAAACTGTGGCCTTGGCTCTCACCTACTCAAGGGTCACACTCCATTGGGTTCCACTAAAGGACGGTTTAAGGACCCTGCTGGGAGCTGCCTCGTGGCTGGTCTGGGCTTGCTTCTGAGGAAATGGCTGATGTTGGGGGTCCAGGGGGTCCCCTTCTCAGAGCTTGTCTGCCAGTGGGAGAGCCCGGCTGGCTGGGCTTCTCAGAATGAGGTCTTCGACGTCACTGACCCATACAGAGTTGCTGAAAGAGGGGGCGCGCCTTGCCCCGCTTCCAGAGTTTCTACAGAAGACTGCACTGCTCATGATACTAGTAAGTTCTCCACGCTGCTGCTCAGCGAGTCCTTCCAGCAGACCAGCTCGCCTATGTTCCGAGCCCTGCTCTGGGGGGGGGGACCTCATGGGATGACCTATAGCTATAATCCCTCCAGGGAGTCCTCATTTTCCCCTTTGTACAGTCGAGAGACCCGAGGCTCAGAGGGGTGCAGGGACGTTCCCCGAGACCTATCAGTAAGTGGCCATCTTTTAGAAATCCCGGAGCCAGAGGCAGCCACAGCAGTCCCCTTGCACGTTGGGCGCACCATGGGCACGAGGTTCCTATAGGTGGGTGTTTCAAAGGCACAGTGGCTCTTGGGGCCTGGTTTGGGCGCTGAGAGCCCTAGGTTGCAGAGAGCCGGGCCACTTCTGCCATCTGAGCACCTGGGCTCCCTCTGCCGGGTGCTAGCTGTGGGCAGTGGTGATGGCCTCCACGGTGGTGACAGTCTCCGTGGTGTCCTTGTCTGTGAAGCAGGGGAGGGGAGGAGGAGAGCAAAAGCCCTACTGTGTTCCGTGGCTGTGGGGCAGGCGGTGGGGTTTGCACTGAGCCTGGCTCACCGAATGCTCCGTGATCGTGGTCATCGGTGGCTGTCCCTGCTCCTCTTGTCCTCGTTATTCTTACTGCCAGGCAGAGGGCTCCGCACAGCCACCAGCTGCCCTGCTTTCTGTCAGGACAGTCCTGGTTTCAAAGCAAGAAGTCCCACGTCCCAGGAAATCCCTTGTCCTGGGTAGGCTGGGAGGGACGCTGGGCCCTCTGATCACGTGCTTCGAAGTCAGCGTAGGTCATGGTGACAGCTACGCTCGACTGGAATTCTGCTCCGCTCCCTGCCACCGCGTGACCCCAAGCAGGTTACTTCCCCTCTCGGTACCTCAGTTTCCCTCTCTGCTCCTTGGGGCGTGATTGTAGTACCTGCCATGGGGGTTTTGGGAAGCTGAATTGAGATGAGTATAAAGCCTGTGCGGCTCAGTGGTTGTATTTAAGTTGTCTGGGGGTGGGGGCCCAAGTGGACTCTGGGGAGAAGCTGACATAGGTTCTGAAGGCTGGGCCTGGGGCCTTGTAGGTCCTTCCCTCCCCCACAGCAGGCTTCAGAGTCTGGCTGGCTCCCTCCTCCACCACATCAAAGCTCCCCACTAGCTGCCTTTACAGCGGGGTCTGCCAGGCCCCTGGTGCAGAGGCAGATCATAGAAGATCCTGTCTGGATGCCGGGAGGCTGTGGCAGGGGACCCTTCTGCAGCAGCTCCTGTGCCTCCCACACAGCTCGGAGGATGGCTGATGGCCTCTTGGGTTTCCACCTAGCAAGCCCCTCGCTGGTCCTCTTGAGGGTGGATAGAAACCTACACGGCAGTGGGACCCTGAGAGGCTGGCCAGCTTCTCTAAACGGGGCTGCCAGAGCCTCCCCGTGGGGTACATGGGAGAGCCCCCCAGCTTGGACTGTATGTATGCACAAAATTCACGTAGGACAAAACCAGATCCCTGGATGATGGTGTTTGAAATCTTTTACTTGGACCCAGCCAGTGCTTTGAACACACATGGGGTGTGTGGAGCTTGCTCTCTTACCTTAGGATGCTGCAGACAGGGTCCCCAGGTGGACACAGCTTCAGAAGGGGATTTCCAGCTCTTTCTTCTCTCCATCCCGCCTTGCTGTCCTCGTGGGGGGAGGGGCAGCTCTTTGGGCAGTGAACCCCGACTACCCCCAGCTCAGCGTGCAGGGTTGTCTTCGGAGAATTAAGTGGGAGAAAATACGTGGGCTCTCCAGAAGTGAGTTGTTTCTTTCACATTGAAATTAAAATTTTATTTGGTTCTGTCTCTAGACTTAAGTCAGGGTCTTGCACAGATCTGAAAAGATTTCAACTTGCTCCCAGAAGGAGGACCCGATACCTCACTCCCCACAACCTAATTTAGTTGGTTGACAGTAACTGTAATAGATACATTTTAGTGAGCACATGCTATGTGCCAGAACCCCGCAGGTCCTTGTTGCCTGGCAGGTGTGCTCCAGGGGCCAGCAGCCTTGACCTGGGCTCTTGGGCCTTCCCCAGATCGGCTGTATCAGAATCTGGTTTTCCGAGCAGTGTGTGCGGGTCAGTCACAAGCACGCTGCAGTCTGAGAGATGTCAGTGTGGGTGTTACTCACTCCTTCAGTCCCTACAACCACCCCATGAGGTAGGGCTCCTTCTTACCAAAGAGGACACTGAGACACGGAGAGGCTCCCATGGTTAATGGAGTCTGTAGAGAGGTGCCTGGCCCCAGAGCCCTGTTCTTGAGCACGTGCTATGACTGTGCAGGGATGCGCCAGCTGAGAACATGGAAAGGGAGTGGGTGATTCTTTTTTTTTTTTTTTAATTTTATTTATTTATCACAGAGAGAGAGGGGAAGAGAGCGAGCACAGGCAGACAGAATGGCAGGCAGAGGCAGAGGGAGAAGCAGGCTCCCTGCTGAGCAAGGAGCCCGATGTGGGACTCGATCCCAGGACGCTGGGATCATGACCTGAGCCAAAGGCAGCTGCTTAACCAACTGAGCCACCCAGACGTCCCGGAGTGGGTGATTCTGATTGCGGTAGGGTCAGGCCCTGTGGCAGCCTGATTTGAGTTGGACCCTTGGAGAAGAGGAAGCTCTTGCCAGCAGAGGAGTGGGCCTGCTCTATCCCTGGAGTGCTGCTCCGTTTGGCCCACACCTCGGGGCGGGGGCCCTTACTTTCTGCTGCGGCTTCAGGAGCTGAGTGGGATTCACCCTCCTCGTCCTACTGGGGAGCCCAGGGGAAGCAGGGAGGGCTTGGCCGGTAGCCCAAGAGCTGTTCAGTAGCACCTGCTTACTGTAATATAGGATGGGCCAGAGCTGGAATTAGATATAATTCAAGATGAATAGGAATAATTTTTCATGAATGAATCAAGCCCTTAATCTTTATTGAGGAGGGGAGGAAGTTCTGTCTTTGACGGGGGAGCTCAGGAAAGGCCCGATCCAGGAGCAAAGCCATGGATAATGAGCAGGAGCTAGTGTGCGACGGTTTGGGGTAAGGGCTCCGGGGAGGAGAGTGTGGGCAAAGCCTGGGAGGTGGGTGAGAACTTGGTGAGTGTGAAGGGCAGTAGGTGCTGGAGTGGAAAGAGGGAAGGTCTGGAGGCGAGGAGGTGGCAACGTGCAGGGTCTGGCAGGTAAAGGTGAGGGGCTGGGACTTCCTCCGAGTTCTTCGGGCAGCCATGAGGGGCCCTAAGCAGAGCAGAAGCGGGGTCTGATTTATGTTTTAAGAGGGGCTGCTTAGGTCGGAGTGTGGATGCTGGGCTCTAGGAGCATCAAGGCTGGTTGGGTGGCAGTGGGTGGAAAAGGATGGTGGTGGCCTGGGCCAGGAGGCAGCACAGAGAGAAGATGACAGATTTAGGATGGTGATGGAGCTGGCTCAGACTTGAATTGGTGGAGGAATGTGGGTGGTGCAGCTTTTCAGTGGAGAGGAAAGTCCACTTTGACTGGTGTAACCTGGAAGGCTTCCTGGAGGAGGCGGAGACTCTCAGATTAGGAGGGACAGGCTTGGGGACATTCTGGAGGTAGGGATATCATGAATGAGGGCAAAAGTGAGTTCATGTGAAGGGCAGGAGATCAGCTTATGTAACCTTTTTCCAGCCCTTGAAGGTCACGGAATGAGCTCAGTTTTCCCTGGGGTTTTGAAACTAGAGAAAAGGTTGAGGGTCAAAGGTTTGGGTCATCCCCTTGAGTGGTGGGGGGTGGTGGAAGAAGGCAGCTTAGGGAAAGTCTGGATATCCAGGCAGAGGAGAATTTTTAGGCTCTTAGCGCTGGCCCTGGCTGGACCGAGGCCCTGACTGTCCTTGGGCCTCAGTTTCCTGAGGCATCAAGTGGGGTCACAGTGAGGTACAGAGTGAGCGTGCCAGCGGCCTGGCACGCTGGAACAGGATGCCATTCCAGGGCCTGATGCCTCTGTGCCACAGCCAAGAGCAGCTTGGTTTGCAAAGCAGCGCTTTCTGGGTGAGAACAGAGCTGTTTGAGGAAGGCGACAAGGAGGGGTGCGGGGGGCTCTTTCTCTTTTCTCTCTGGGGAGATCATTGAGGAGGAGCGGGCACACAGAGGGGCAGTGAACAGAGACAGCGCTGTGGGCCTCTTTTTTGGGGGGTGGGATGGGGAGCGGGAGCTAGGTCAGCTGTATGGGCCACTTAATACCCATGAACTTGCAATTAAATGCGGAAGTGGGAGACAAGGGGGTGGTAAAAGGGGATATTGTTCCCAGCTCCGGCTGGAGCCCTGGGGAAATGGCCAGCCTCCAACATGAATGGGCTTCAGTGTCCTGGGGGGGCTGGGGGGAGCAGGGGGCTGTCATTTGGCCCTTTGTCCTGCTCTGCTGGACCCAGCCACAAAGGGCAGCTTGATTCCCATTTGGCTTCTTTTGGGGGGGGCGGGAAGGGGGGGGCTCGACCACAGCTTGGCCCCCTCCCAGGACTCAAGCAAAGAGTTCCCTCTGGGAATGGGGGGGAATGATAGAATTTGGGGGCTGTCTAGAAATCCCCCTCTTACCATGATTGAACCTTTTTTCTTCCATAAAAAATGTTTAATTAAAAATTATAAGGTGTATTTTGCATGCGAAATATACAATATTAGATGCACGACTTGATAAATTTTAACGTGTGATTTGTCCGTGTAACCAGTACCCACATTGGGTAGCAAATATTGCCAGCACCCCAGGGAGGGTTCGACTCCGTCTAGATCCCCTAAATTATCCACTGTTCTGATTTCTATTATCAAGATTTTGCTTGTTTTTGAACTTTGTGTGAAACGGAGTGATACAGTATATGCTTTTTTTGTATCTTTAAATTAAAAATATGATAACTATACCCATATAACCGAGTGTATGTGTGTGCAGAAAAGCTGTATATGCTGCTTGAATATTTTTTTTTTTTTTGAATGTGTGTAGTATATGCAATCGTCCCCACGGTCCAAATTAAGAAGGCATAAGTAATGCAGAGTGAAAAGTCCCCAAACTATGGAGACAGTCAAAAGATCAGCGGTTGCCAGGTTCTGGGGGCTTGGATGGGGAGGAGAAGCAGAGGAGGATTTTTAGGGCAGTGACAGGACTCCGTGCGATAGTATAATGACGCATGCGTGTCATTCTGCGTCTGTCCAAACCCATGCACTGCCACCACCACCAGGGAGCCCGGTGTAAACTGTGGGTGATGGAGAAGGGTCAGCACGGGTTCAAATGTAACAAATGGACCGCTCTGGTGGGGGACGCTGGTAATGGGGGAGACCGTGCCTGCGCGGGGGCAGAGTGTCGAGGGAAAACTTCTGTACCTTCTGCTGTGTTTTGCTGTGAGCCTACAACTGCTCTTAAATAGAAAAATAGTCTTAGGAAAAAAAAAAAAAGTCAAAGCCACCGCGGGCCCCGGTTTCACATAGGACCTTCTGGTGGTCTAGACTTGGCCCTTTTGTTCCCCAAGTGGTGACTGATTGTACTTACATTTCTGCACTTGGCTTTGGCCCCTTTTCATTGTGTGTCATGGAGGTTGTTCCATAAGAGTACGGAGAATTCCACTGGATGGTTTGGTTGTGCGGTTTTTTTCTTTTCTTTCTTAATTTTTTTTTTTTTTTAAAGCTGGTCCCCTTTTGCTGGACAGAGGTCGCGCTCATCTTTTGCCTTTACAAATGACGTATGGCAGACACAGGCCATTTCATACCTGTAGGTTTATACATTGTTTTTGGAATGAAATTTTTGGGTTAAAGAGTATATGCACTTCCAATTTTTTTTAAAGATTTATTTATATATGGGAGGTGGGGGGAGGGGCAGAGGGAGAGAATCTACAGGCAGACTCTTCGCTGACCATGGAGCTGGCCGAGGGGCTCGATCTCACAACCCTGAGATCATGACCTGAGCTGAAACCAAGAGTCAACACTTAACTGCCTGAGCCACCCAGGCAACCCTGCACTTAGACTTCTTCATTCATCTTAAATTACGTGACCGTTATGAGTGCAGTCTCTTGGTAGGAAATTAAGCCATTACGGAGGAGGTGACCCTCCCCTTCCTGTTCCTGGTTGCTGCCACCTCCAGTTTCTCTGGTGACTAGTCTCCTGGGTCGCCTTCCAGGTCTTTCCCTGTGCTCCTGTCATTGACATACGTGAACACAGAATGTGGGAACAGCAGGGCGTGATTTTACGTGTGTGCGTTTGTTTGGGGAATAGGCCGCAGACTGAGGCGGTGGGCTCTGGAGCCAGGCTCTGGGGTCTGACTTCTGGCTCCAGCCTTCATCTGCTGTCCGCGGGGGTCACTGAACATCCTGTGGCTGGCTTTGTTCCCCAAATGTGTAGGTCCGGGGTACCTTTTTGTGTTGTCTTGCATGGTGCTGGCTCCTTCCTTCTTACTTCTGCCTACTGTTTTGTAGGGCACGTATGCTGGAGTTTGTGTCTGTTCCCCTCTTGATGGGGATCTGGGTGGTTCTTGTTCTTCTGTAGCGGGAGTTCTCAGTGCCAGCACTAATGACCGTTTGGGCTGCGTTGTTCTCTGGGGGGCCGTCCTGGGCAGTATAGGGGGCCTGGCAGCATCGCTGGCCTCTCCTCCCTCCACGCCTGTCGCAGTTGTGACAAGCAAACCTGTCTCCACATGCTGCCAGATGTGGCGCTGAGAAGGGCTATGGGGAGTGTTCTTGTCCAAGCCTCTCGGTGCTCCTGGTAAGGAAATAGAGGCCCAGAGAGGTCCAGTCACTTGCTTGAGCTCACACAGCACATGTGTGGCAGAGCCAAGGTTAGAACTCACGCTTCTTCCCATTTGGGGGGCGCCCTCCGAGTGCCGGCCACAGTGCTGGGCTGAGCCGGCTGCTTAGCGGGTGATGGAGCAGACCCTGGCTCTCATCTATGTAGTGTTTTCGTGGGAGGGACAGACAGACAGCATGCCAGTCATCTAACGGGTACTTGGCATGTCAGGTGGTGGTGAGGGGAAGGAGGAAAGGAATGATCCCAGCAATGCCAGCTGACATTTGATTTGATATTTTACAGTCAGGGTTTCAGGACGTCAGTTACAGAAACTGAAGAGTTTCACATGGTTAACTCACTGAGGCCTCCCCTCCCCTCAAATCCCTTTGAGACACCATTCGTGTTTTTCGGATATAGCAGGTGGGGAAACCAAGGCACAGAGGAATGAGGTCCTTTGCTAGGAAGTGGCAGAGCCGGTTCTAGAAGCTGGGCTGTTGGAACTCAGAGCTCCTCTGCAGCCCCAGCCTCAGGCCCATGCTAACACCTACTTCCTGGGGGGTCGTGGGGGTCACCGGACCGACAGCACAACTCAAGAGTGTGGTTTGTGTGCAGGTAGGTAGAGATGGAAACTGTGAGTGAGCGTTTAAACTTTCCTAGCAATTGGGCAGAGTACTTTTATGCTACTTTAGGCTGGTACTAAAATATTTAGGCTTGTAGTTTCTTTTTGTTTTTCAAAGAATTCATTCTTGTTGCATTTTACAAAAGCCCAAGTCCCAAAGGGATTGGAAATTAAAGGAAAAAAAGAGCTCTTCCCAACACAGGTGGAGGCAGACTGTGGGAGAATGGGGCCAGGGCTGAGAACACACCCTGGCTCATAGTAGAAGTCCTTAGTAAGGAGGAACTTTATTGTTCATCTTTTACTCTCACATTTGGTTCTCTCCATCCGAGCTCCTTGCCCCTGAGAGCTCTAGATCAAGCTGAGGCATCTTCTCCCCCATTTGATAGATGAAGAAATCAAGGCCCAGGCCTTGGCCCTAAAAGAGTACTTAGGATGCTCTGGCGGGGTCTGGATGCTGGGGACCTTCTCTCTACTGACTGCTCCTCTCCAGCTCAGGCAGCTGGATAAGCCCTGACCTGCAGGCCACCCCTGGAGGGATGGTTGGTCCCCTGGCTAAGCAAGTCCTAGAGACAGGCTGATCTTCTCTGGGGCTGTAGGTGGCTGGTGCCCCTCTTAGGGAACCATCCCTGGCACCTCATCAGCTCCCCTCTTTGTCTCTGTGGCCATGGTAACTTGGCTGGACGCTAGGAACTCCCAGGCCCAGCCCCCAGCCTGACCGGCCCGCTTCCTCTGCTGAGGCTTCCCTGGCAGCTCCTGCCTGGCCGGGGAAGCCGCCCCCACCTCCCCCCTGATGAAGGACCCCCAGATGAAGGCCCCTGCTGGGTCTCCTCTCTTTCTCTTTACCTCTCTGCTTCTGGTTTGAGGTGCTCTTGTTCTCAGTCATCTTTCATTCTTCCTTTCTTTCCCAGCTCTGCCTCCAGCCTCCTTCTGGGGCTCTTTGTCAACTTGAGTCTGCTCCTGCCCTTCCCTTCTCTCTGTTTTTCTGCCTGTCTTATTCTTTGTGCCTCTGTCTCTCCTATTCTGTGTCTGGTCTCTAATGCATCATTTGCAGCTTGGTCCTGCTTCAAGAATGGGGCTGGTGCAGAGGCCCCTGCTGCAGGACCCTCTTGAGGACCTTTCTGTGCTCAGAAAAAGGGCCATGCTTTATAGGGGCTCATTTGCAGATAAGCTGCAACCCTGGTCCCAGCCCCCAGCAACCCAGTGAGATCCTGCTGCTCTGGGGTAGGGGGAGAGGGGCCCACGAAGGGATCTACCCATGAGGGTTGGGGTCCTGTTGTCCCGTAGGGGCTCCTCCTGGTGAGAGAGGGATTTCTCTAGCCTGGTGAGGTCATCTTCCCATCTGGTCAATAAGAGATCCTCCCGCTGAATGCGATGGTGTCCTGGTCAGACCCTCTTAGGAGGAGGTGGGCTGCTGAGCCTCCTGGCTCTGACATCCGAGCCGATCGTGTGAAGGGCTTGGGCGTGGAAAACCCAGAATGTTTTCTTCCCATGCACCTGGGAGAGGGCCGATTCCCACTGGGGGTCGTTAAAGTCATCACTTATTAATGGTCACAGCTGTCCTCATAGATATGAATAAATAATGCTTCACTACAGGCCCTAGACTTGTAGGATCCTTGAGGTCCTTGGAAGGATCTAGAGTAAGAGTCATCCCAGCCTGGCCTTTCACTGGAGCTCAGAGAGAGGAAGTGATTAGCCTGGGTGAGGTTGGAAAACGCGGATGCCCACGGCACTGCAGAGGAAAGCATTCAGGTGTGAGAACGCACATCACCCTCCCTGCCCGTGTCTTCTTTTCCCACTTTCAGCATCAGCGTGGGTATAGAGAAATATTTGTCTTCAATCTCACTAGGCCTTGGTTTCTTCATCTATAAAATGGGGTTGATAACGTTTATCCCATAGATGTTTCTTTTTTTATTATTTTTAAAATTTTTATTTATTTATTTAAAAAAGATTTTATTTACTTATTTGACAGAGAGATCACAAGTAGGCAGAGAGGCAGGCAGAGAGAGAGGGGGGAAGCAGGCTCCCCGCTGAGCAGAGAGCCCGACACAGGGCTCGATCCCAGGACCCGGAGATCACAACCTGAGCCAAAGGCAGAGGCCTCAACCCACTGAGCCACCCAGGCGCCCCTATAGATGTTTCTTTTTTTAAAAACATGTAAGAATTGAGATAGAATTCACCCACCATAAAATCCACCCTTTTAAAGTGTCCATGCCCGTGGCTTTTAGTGTATTTGCAAGGTGGTGCGCCATTCCTGTGTTCTCCTTCCAGAACACTGTCATCACCCAGAAAGAAACGCTGAACCCATTAGCACTCATGCCCCTTCCTCCCCTCCCTGACCCCCAGCAGCTGCCACTAATCTGCTTTCTGCATCTGTGGATCTGGACATTTCGTATAAGCGGAATCCTACAGTATGTGGCCTTTCGTGTCTGGCTTCTTTCCCTTCGCATCATGTTTTTAAGGTTTATCTCTGTTGTAGTGTCTGTTGTCCTTCATTCCTTTTTATGGCTGAGTAATATTCTGTATCACATCTGCTTTATCCATCTGTCCAGTGACAGACGTTGGCTTGTTTCCCACTGTTTGGCTCTTATGAATAGTGCTGCCAAGAACATTCACGTACAAGTTTTTAGGTGGACATAGGTTTTCATTTCTCTTGAGTCTATACCTAGGAGTGGTCTTATGGGCTTTTTGGGAAGATCAGTTAAATCCATAAAAGTACAGCGCTTAGGACGGGGCTGGGCTACAGCAGGTACTAGCTCTTACTGTTACCAAACAGTGCCTCGAGTCCTTGGCCATGGTGTTGGGGGGACTGAGTGCTTCCTGGGTCCCAGGCCCTAGTCCCGTGGAGTGGCTCCTCTTTTGCAGATGAGGAAATTGAGGCACAGGAATATTAATTTGTCCAAGATCGCATACAGAGGAGATGGCAGAGTCCAGATGCTAGCAAGCCCCGGTGGTCTGGCTCCAGAGCCCATGCCCCTGACCCCGGGCTTCTGGAGAATGGGAGAGCACATGTCCTTGCCCTGAGTCCCGAGTCCTGTGTAAAGGGGTGGCTGCTTCTCAGCCCAGAGCAGTGGTTTCCATCTGAGAACACGAGCCCCGTATGGCCAGATCTCCTGACTTTTTAAGGATGTTTCCCAACAGCCGGAAATGTAGAGTTTTTGGTATGAAATCATTGGATTTTTAAAAGTTGGCAACTCAATCACATTTTTAACAAACACTGCGTTGGCCAAACAAAACACGTCTGTGGGCCAAACCTGTGGGTTGCCAGTTTGTACACTCTGCCCCGAGGGCAATGTCGCTGGGGGGAGGGGGCATATCTGGGCATTGACCGTAATACCCTGGACCCCTGGACCTCTGAACCTCGGGCACCTGCCTTCCTTGGGGGTTTCTGTTTCTCGTCTGGGCCAGTCCTGTTGAAATCTGGTCCCTCACTGGCATGGCAAGTTTGTCGAGGGCCCCAGTGGTGTCTGGTTGTTTTTGGGATCCCGCCCTTTCATCCCCAGGGTCATAAAACCCTGATGTGCTCATATTGGATGCTGGATGTGTAGATAGCCCTTGCCTCTGACTTTAGGAGTTCACTGTCTTCCTTCAGCTGGAACCCACCTGGTCCCACAGGGCTTGGGATCCTGTTTCCATCCCTTGTTCAGACTTAGCCCTGCCACCGCTCAGCTGTTACCCTCTTCAGGCCTCAGTTTTCTCATCTGTACGCCTGCACAATGGCACCAATATGTTATTTCAAGGATTTAGATGTAAACTGTGACGAGGGGCACATGGAGCCTGGCATCCCGGTCAGCCAGCTGTGCTGTTGCACTGGTATACAGCGGTGCTCATAGGCTGCAGGCCTGGGAACCCGGCTGCCTGGGTTGGAGTCCCAGCTCTGCCACTCTGTGGCAGTGTGACCTTGGGGCAAGTGACTTGACCTCTGGGCCTCAGTTTCCTCATCTGTCGAACAGAGGTCTCGGTGACTTCTCGGTCATGGGGCTGACGTAGCACGTAGGATGGTAGGACAGCGTCTGGCAGCGGGTAGGGACTCAGTAACGTCAGCTGCCACTATTCTTACATACAAACAAATGCACAGACGCACAGACACGTGGTAACCGCCAAGGCTGTGCCATCTGGCAGGAACCGCGCGAAGGTGACTATTTCTGTGTGCGCTTCTGCATGTTTACTGCGGGGCGTGATGTTACTGTGTGTGCCTGCACGAATCAGCAGGGTCCTGAGCCAGCTCGCTGGGGTGCTATTTTCTGCATACACAGCGCCCTGCATTAATGCAGTGTACACATTACGTGTGCATGCGTTCTCTCTCTCTCTGTCTCTCTGGCACACATCCCCAGAAATAAAAACCCGTTGGTTTCTCCGGCCGTGAACCCACTCCCTGGAGCATCCAGTAATGCTCCAGCTGACTTGGGTGAGGGGGCGGTGGGAGCTGGTGGGGGCCGGTGCGTGCAGGTGACAGGTGCATCGAGGAACCGTGAGGGCTGCTTGGGAGGTCGGAACGTAGCAGGGAGAATGTTGGGGACATAGAAGGCCGGGCTGGGGCCTTGGGCATGACCTACGACTGCTGGCCACGGCTGTGGCGAGAGGCTCGGGGATCCCATGTTCCCCCTTCTTTTGTTCAGCACTGGTCTGGGCTCGGTGCCCAGGGGCCCAAGCTTTTCTCCACTTGTCTTCACCTTCCCTTTCTCTTTGTGGGATGCTGGAGGCACTAATTTAGGCAGACGCTCCTTGGAGGCTGAGAAAAGCTGAGGCGCGCAGAAGTAGCACAACAGAATTTTAGCTGTGTGCAGAGGCAGCCGGGGCTACCGAATTTATCTTTTTTTGCTCCTGCCTCATGTTCCTTTCTCCTCCCCGTTCAGCTTCTCCGACAATGCTACAGCCCACTGGCCTCCTTTCTCCTTTGAGCCTGTGGGGAGCAGAGCCTTCTCTCCTCTTCCCTCTTGCGTTCCCGGGAAATCTTCTGGGGAGGCCAGTGGGGCTTCGGGGCTGGCTGCTCGCGAAGGAGGGGGGTGGATCAATCTTGGGTCCTTTTCCTGTCCTGGCCCCAGGATGGATTCGCGAAATGGTTTTTCACACAGTCGCCGACGTGGGTCAAGCCCTTAGGATTCATCAGACCGTGTCCCGAGCTTTCTGTAGTCACGGACTCATGGGGGTTTACAGGTGGGGAAACTGAGGCACAGGGAGGTTCCGTCACGTGCCCCAGGTCCCCTAGGGAGGAAAGGCTGAAGCAGAATAGGAACCAGCAGTGTGGCTCAGGGTGCCGGCTGTTCACGATGGCCTGTGCTGCTTCTCTTGAGGATGGCTTTAAGGCATTGCGTTTCCTGAGCACCACTAAGTGCCAGACTCATTTAACCCCCTTCCTTCTTCTCCTCCACTTCAGTTCTTTTCTCCTGCTTCTCTCTGCCCATCTGTCCATCCATCCTTCTAGCCAGTTAGTGTTTCCTAAGATCCACGCATCCCAATTGGTCTCCTAATTTCTGCTTGTTCTTCTACCAGCAGCAACATTATTTCTGTAATTTTTTAAAAAAGATTTGATTTATTTGACAGACAGAGATCACAAGTAGGCAGAGAGGCAGGCAGAGAGAGAGGAAGCAGACTCCTCGCTGAGCAGAGAGCCTGTTGCAGGGCTTGATCCCAAAACTCCGAGATCATGACCTGAAACAAAGGCAGAGGCTTTACTGAGCCACCCAGGTGCCCCTATTTCTGTAGTTTTTAAACTTAATCTGATCCTCCTCCCTTTTTTATTTTTATATTTTTTAGATTATTTATTTATTTATTTATTGGACAGACAGAGATCACAAGTAGGCAGAAAGGCAGGCAGAGAGAGAGAGGGGGAAGCAGACTCCCTGCCGGGCTGAGAGCCCGATAAGAGGCTCGATCCTAGGACCCTGAAATCATGACCTGAGCTGAAGGCAGAGGCTTTAACCCACTGAGCCCGTCTTTTTTTTTTTTTTTTTTTTTTTAAGTTTTTTTTTATTTATTTGAGAGAGAGACAGTGAGAGAGAAGAGAGTCAGAGGGAGACGCAGACTCCTCGTGGAGCTGGGAGCCCGATGCGGGACTTGATCCCGGGACTCCGGGATCATGACCTGAGCCAAAGGCAGATGCTTAACCAACTGAGCCTCCCAGGCACCCCTTAAAAACTTTAGTTTTAAGCAATAGTGTTCAGGAGTCATGAATGTGATATGATAGCTATATATAGGTATTAATATCCAAGTGAGAGATATTCGTGCAAGCTGCTCCCAGGTTACCTCTGCCCAGCACTGCGGGGAAGACCTGGGGAAACCCATCGTGAAGCAAGCACAGAGGTCACATCTGCACACCAGGCCCAGGCTGGCTGCGGCATCTCAGAGCTGGGTTTTCCACCAGTAGCTTTGACTGTAATGGAGAAGGTCAGATGAAAACCTCCCGATGGGTGTGCGGCGGGGAGAGCGCCCAAGCTGTATGAGGAGCCCTGTGTGTGCTGACTCTGCGAGGGTGCCAGAGGGTCAGGGAGGGGTGACATTTGAACAAGAACCCAACATCAGATTTTTTCAAGATTTTATTTGTCAGAGAGAGAGCGAGCACAAGCAGGGGGAGCGGCAGGCAGAGGGAGAAGCAGGCTCCCCGCGGAGCAGGGAGCCCAATGTGGGACTCGATCCTAGGACCCTGGATCATGACCCAAATTGAAGGCAGATGCTTAACCAACTGAGCCACCCAGGTGTCCCCCTGCATCAGATTTTGGTTTTTGATTTGTCAAATATATATTTTAAATATTTATTTATTTGAGTAATCTCTACACCCAGCATGGGGCTTGAACTCACTACTCTGGACTTCAAGAGTTGGGTGCTCTGATGACTGAGCCAGCCAGGTGTGCGCCTACCTGCCCCCACCCTCCCGGCCTTTTTTTAACATTAAAGAAAAACATTTGTTTTATTTATTTGAGAGAGTGCATGTGCGCATGAGCAGGGGGAGGGCTAGAAGCAGAGGGAGAAGCAGACTCCCCACTGAACAAGGAGCCTGATGCAGGGCTCCTATTCCAGGATCCTGGGATGGGATCATGACCTGAGCCAAAGGCAGATGCTTAACCGACTGAGACACCCAGGTGCCCCTAGCCAGGTGTCCCTCGATTTGTCAAATGTGTTTTGAGTCCCCGGTACGGGTGAGTGCTGGCCATACAGGCTAAATGGGAGAGTTGTTCTTGACCTTGTTGGGCTCACATTTAGAGGTGCTTAGGGTAGCAGACAGACAAACCCAGAGCATGAAGCACGGATCACTCCGACAGTGGGCAGGGCAGGGCAGTGGAGACTGGGAAGGAGGGGTAAGGTCGGAAGCCTGGTAAGGAGGTGATGTTGTCACCGGGTGATGGGAAGGAGCAGCATTTTGAGTTCTTGGAGAGAGTTGTTTGGGCAAAAGAAATGGCATATGCAAAGATCCTGTGGTGCCAGATGAGTATAAGGAGCAGTGAGCAAGTGAGGACGCAGCCAGAGCCAGATCTTCCCTGGTGAGGTGTGGAGCTGGGATTTTTTTCTAGGTACGTGGGAAGCTGGCCCCTGGAAGGTTGGGGGACAGGGGAGGAGTACGAGTGGGTTTTATTTTGAAAAGTTTCCTTTGTTGCTGCATGGACTGGGGTAGGAGGGGCAGGAGGTAGACCAGGGAGGACACACTGGTGTAGTCCAGGTGGAGGTGATGCTAGCCCTCACCAGGGAGATGGCAGAGAAGAGAGGTATTTAGAAGGTGGGGCCGATAGGATTTGCTGATGGTTGGCTCTGGGGGGAGAGAGGGGAGTCGAGAGGACCCGGGGTGAGGCACAGGAGGTGCTCCTGTCAGGGTTTGACCCCATTCTTGCAGGACCCCGAGGGAGAGCCCTCCTCCCCTGCAGCTGCCCTGACTCCAGGATTTTAGGCCTGAGCACCTGAGGAGGAGGCTTGGAGAAGGGGAGGAGCTTCTGCGGCGGGAGCTCAGTGAGGGAGGACCCACAGAGCCCTGGCGGTCCTCATGGTGGCCGTGCTCAAGTGTGTCTTTGTCAGGGGCCTCACTCTTGTGGGCTAACGTCGTAGCTCGTTTTCTCTCATGGACAAGAGTTTTCTTACTCTGACTGATCCCTTTGGGAAGGAGGCTGAGGGGGGACAGACAGTGAACAAACAAGTAAATCCACAGAGTACCTGTTGGTGACAGACGTCAGAAAGAGAACTAAAGCAGGGGTGGGGATGAGGAGTGCAGGGGTGGGAATGAGTCACTCTTCTCAGGCTGAGCAAGGTTGGCTTCCCAAGGACAGTGATGTTTGAACAGAATCTGTCGGGAGGGCCAGGGCCTGAGCTTAAGGCTCAGCAGGTTGTCCTGGCAACAAAAGGGCGTGGAGAATTGAGGAAGCACTGTGAGATTGGGTGAAGCTGGATGCCTGTAATTTGCTCTCATCTGTGACACCTGAAGGACTTGTTCCATTCTCAACTGGTAGTTATTTGGAAGGGATGGGCATAGCTGGACTTCTAAGCTCCTAGCTAAAGTCAGAGCTTTGTTTACTCCTTGGTTGGGGGACTCTTCAAAAACCCAAACGAAACTGACTTAAACAAGAGAGGACATGTAACTCATGAAGCTAAGAGGTTAGCTTCAGGTACTGTTTGATCTAGGGGCTCTACGTTCATCTCTCAGTCAACCTTTCCATAGGCTTCATTCTTGTGCCTTGTGTGGCTCGGGTAGAGGATCAGTCACATCCCTCCAGCTGTACTGGGGTGCTTTACTACAAAAGGGGGAAATAGAAGCTGGTGGCAGAGGACACAATGTCTGCCATTGCAGCCCAGGCCAGATCTTACGTCACAGAGGAGAGATTCTTCTTTGAGCGGGGGTCTCAGTCCTGGGTTTTGCAGTGGAGATTTCTGAAGGACGTTTGAGGGCTGCTTCCATGACTCATTCTTGGATGAATTCACTTCACCCAGGTTACATCATATCCCCAGACATCTGCCCTCCATCCTGCGTCCTAGGACACTGCTTGCCTGTTTCTTGGGGGGTAGAGAATGGGATTCCACGACCATCTCAACAGGAAAACGTCCGAGGCTCACAGAGCTCTTCCCATGGGCTTTTCAAACACACCCAGAGAATTACAAGTTCCTTTTGGGTTTGCGCACACGCTCTTGTGGTCCCCCCTGACGAGATGTCCGGTTTTTGGGTGCGTTCATCGCGAAGCTTCTTGCAGTCCGCACGTGAAGTGACCACGTGGGCAGTGTCCCTAGCATTTCTTCCCTGGGTACTTGTGACTTCCTTAATTTTTAGGTTTCTTAAAAACAAAGAAAATAAAACAAACCACAGTCGTACTTCCAGACCCCAGCATCTGGCAGCCACTTGTAATTTGGGATGTTTGAGAAAAAAAAAGTGTTTTGATCATTTTTCAAAATTAGACTT
The DNA here is from genome assembly GCF_030435805.1 of Mustela lutreola. Lineage (NCBI taxonomy): Eukaryota > Metazoa > Chordata > Mammalia > Carnivora > Mustelidae > Mustela > Mustela lutreola. Next base: position 12,071,920 of record NC_081298.1, read on the forward strand.
TAAAAATGTATGGTTGGGTGTTTTCTATGTTAAAAGGCCTTTTTATTTTTTTTTTTAAAACATTTCACAACCTGTCTAATTCAGGGGTTGCCTCATGCTTCCCCCGCCCTCCAGATTGGCTTATAAAATTCCTTGTAAAAAAGGGCTTTTCTTTTTTTGGCAAGAATTGTTTTTGTTTTGTTTTGTTTGTTCTTTGTTGTTTTGTTCTTAATGTAAATTTACAATGTCATGAACAGCAAAAGAGGAAATGAGCTAGAAAACTGGCTCAGGCTTTTGAAACATTCTCTCATGGACCCTGGTTGGCCAGGAGCTATTGCTTCTTCGAACACTTGTTATATGTGATGTTTGGGAATCAGACTGCTTTTTTTTTTTTTTTTTTTTTTTTTTAATATATAATACATAAAGGATCTCTACGGGGTCTTTTAATGGAACTCACTGGACAGCCGGGACCAACTTTTATCTGATTATAAGATCGGTATATTTGGAGGTGTTGTGTGGTCCTGTGTCTGGGGTCGTTATTACCAGGTAATTACCAGGTGTTGTTATTACCAGGTTAATGTCCTTCCTGGGAGAGGGCTCAGGGCCAAGGGGATGGTGTGCAGCCGTGACCCACCAGCCTGGTGGGGGAGGAGGGCATCCCACAGGGCCTGCTGCTCAGCTTTGCTGGACCTGCGGAGGCCCAGGGAGGGAGTCCCCAGAGGGTTGTCAACATGTGGTGCCCAGTGGGGCTTCTGAGAGGTTCTCAGAGTGTAGGGTGGGGACCGGGGACTGGGAGGGTCGTAGGTCATTGCAGAGATGCTCTGACCCTTTCCAGTGACCTCTTGCCCTTCAGAACCTTTCAGAAGTCCCACTGGGCACCACACGTTGACGACCCGTGGCCCTTAGTGTCCTATGCTTTTCTTATGGGTGCGCCTTGATGGTGGGGGGCTGGGCTGCCTGCCGCTGGTTGTCCCCCCAGTTGGCCTGTTAGAGGGGTGGCAGGCATGATAGAGGCATTTCAATACTTCTTACAAATATAAGCCTTCCTGTGGTATACATCACATAAAATAAAATGTGCCCATTTCAAGCCAACGCCTTTCCGAGATTTCACAAGGGTGGGTCCCCTGAGTGCAGGCAGGGCTGCTGATGGCTGCCTGGCCTGTGAGGCCGCTGTGGGGTCAGTGGCTTCCGGGGAGGCACTGGGCACTCCCCACTGAAGGTGCCACCCCCAGCAGTCCCCTTGGCTTTCTCTTCTGGTGGGTTTGCGGTTCCTGTGAGCAAATCAGCTTTTTGTCCCCCTTCCCCCACCCCCTGAAGATGTTTCCCTGGGGAAGGCAGGGATGTCTTTACAGAAGGAGGGTCCAGCGCCCTGCAGATCTGGGACAACCTCGCTGTCACAAAACGACTGGAACCAAAGGCGTGCGGCTGAGACCATCGGAAATGGGTCCTAACATAACAGTATATCGGGGGTGTTGGTTAGATGAGGACTTCACCTTGGAAAAGAGAATCAGGATCGGGGCGCCTGGGTGGCTCAGTCATTAAGCACCTGCCTTCGGCTCAGGTCATGATCCCAGGGTCCTGGGATCGAGCCCCGCATTGGGCTTCCTGCTCTGCAGGAAGCCTGCTTCTCCCTCTCCCGCTCCCCCTGCTTGTGTTTCCACTCTCGCTGTGTCTCTCTGTGTCAAATAAATAAATAAATAAATAAAATCTTAAAAAAAAAAAAACAATCAGGATCTAAAAAGAAGTTGGATTTCCTCCTTTCATGAATTAGGATATAGTATTCAGGACATAGGAGCTACGCAGCACGGATTCTTCAAATTGACAAAGAAGGAATCAGTAGTTGATTTTTTTTTTCCATTGGGGAATGCATAATTTTTTTTATAAAAAGAGATGATTACGTGATATGATGTCATTTGTATAAGGTTGCCCTTTGCAGGGTGATGAGAACAAATTTGAGGAATAGAGCCATTTTGCAAAGACACAGGAGCCCGTTGTCAGCTCTCCCGCATGTAAGTGAGTTCTTATGTATAAAACGCACAGCCTCTGGTCTACCTGTAATTCTGCCACCTGCTGGCTCTGCAACTTTACATAAGTTACGTGACTTCTCTGGGCCTCAGTTTCCTAATCTGTAAAAAGGGGCCAATTACAGGGTTGTGGCAAGGATTACAGGCAGGAATTTCTGTAAAGCACGTAACTGTAAAGAGTCCGGTATATAATAACTCCTCGATAAATGTTGGGTTGTTATTACCATCATCATTTTTTTTTTTTTAAAGACTTTATTTATTGACAGACAGAGATCACAAGTAGGCAGAGAGGCAGGCAGAGAGAGAGGAGGAAGCAGAGAGCCTGATGCGGGCCTCGATCCCAGGACCCTGGGATCTTGACCTGAGCCGAAAGCAGAGGCTTTAACCCACTGAGCCACCCAGGTGCCCTACCATCATCATTTTTATTTCTAGACTACCTTTATATGTGTGTCTTGAACTTTTTGGGGGCACATTATAATCTTCAGGATTTCCCTTTGCGAAGTCCAGTGCAGATGTGGCCATTCCCATTTTTTAGATGGGGAAACTGAGTCCCTTTGAAGTTCACTGACTTCTTGCAGTTGCAGGGTTCTGTAGCAGAGCAGGGAGTGGAGGGCAGCCCCACCCTGGGCAGGCAGACCACCCAGAGGCCGCTCAGTCTTCCGTGGGAGGCTAAGCGGCCCGGGCCTTTCCCTTTTGAAGCTAACCTCAATTTAGAAGGGGCCTGGGAGCTGGGGCTTCCTGGTGAGTGGTAGGGTTTCTGGTATCAGGAGTGTGGGAAGTTGAGGAGAGAGTTCACAGATGTGTGGCTGGGGTACGTGGGTGGGCATGGCCCTGGCAAAGGATGCAGGGTCATTCCAAAAGACCTGCCTGGGGGACAGAAGCGGGGGTGGGGGTCCTGTCCTTATAGACAATGGGTTCCCAAGCCCTGTGTTCCTCTGGTACCCTTGGAAGCCTTAGGACCAGGTCCTTTTTGCCTTTGAAGGTTTCCTAGGGTCCAGGGTTTGGGAGGTTTCTCCAGGATTGACTCCGAACCTCTCTGCCTTTTATTCCCTGAAGCCAGGCCTCTTAACTCATGTCATTTAGGAAATTAAACTCCTCCATGTAGGCTGTGTGTCCGTCCCCTGCCTGCCTTTCCCAGCACTGCTGCTTCCTCACTCCTTCCCAGCCTGTGGGACTTCTTTAGCCCACCCACAAACACTACTCACTCCCGCCTCAGGGCCTTTGCACCTGATGTTCCCTCTGCTGGAATGTTCTTCCATAGATTGTCCCTTGTCTGTTTGCTTCTCATCCTTAAGGTTGGAGCCCAAGCGGCATCTCTACAGGGAGGTCTAAGAGAATGGCCTTTTCTCACCTCTGGATCTTCGCTTCCCCTAAGGGCTAGAAGACCCAGTTGAAGTTACAGAGCAAGTGTGGAAGAAGTGGTGGAATCTGGGAGCAGTAGTTGTACCAGGGTTGTTGTGGTGATTAAATGGACCCTCAAACATGGTTAGCATCCAGTAAGTGTTGGCTATTATTTTGTTGTTCCGTTGTTGTAAAAAACTCATTATCCTTTGGGGATTTGGTCTGTGTGATGAGCAGCCTCCAAGATGGCCCCCAAACCCCATCTCCTATTATTCATACCCTGTATCTTTCTCTTTACTTGGCTGTGGGCTGGACTTAATGACTCACTTCTGATGAATGGAATAAGGAGTAGGAGAAAGTGGCCCAGACTCTCGGTCATAAAAGGATTGTGGTGGGTGCTCTCTTTCTCAGGGATCGCTTGCTATAGGGAAGTCAGCTGCCATGTTGTGAGGCAGCTGTGTGGAGAGGCCCATGTGGTAAGAAGGTAGCCGAGGTCTTCAGTCCAGAACAATGCCAGTGGATCCTCTGGCACATTCATTTGCAACCTCGTGAGAGACAAGGAGTCAAATTAGCCATATTTGTTACTGTAAAAGTTAATGGCTTAAAATACTAAATGTTCTTGTCTCACAGTTTCTGTGGGTCAGAAGTTTGGGAGCAGCTTAGCTCTGGGTCTTTTCTGAGGTCGCCAGGAAACTGCCAGCCGGGTCTGCAGGCTCATCCGAAGGTTTGACCGGGGCAGAGTCTCTGCTTCCAGATGGTGCCTGCACATGGCTGTTGTCTGGAGGCCTCCTTTCCCTCACCATGGCGGCTTCTTTGTAGGTGGACATGATAGGTGGCTTCCCTCGAGTGCGTGCTCCTGAGAGCCATAGGTAAAAGCCATGAAGCTTTTATGACCTTGTCTTGAAGGTGCCATGTCATCTCTTTTGCTGTCCTGTATGTAGGCTCTGGGTCACAACCCTGATGGAGGGGGGGGGGCACTGTCCGTGTACCAGGTGTTGTGAGTACCAGGAGGCGGGGTTCACTGGGGCTCCTCTCAGAGGCTGCTGGTTACACTGCTCTCCCGAGCGATGTTGCTGGGAACCTTACCGCGCAGTCTCCTGGTACAGACGTGCTGGAGGAGTGGAGGCGCTAGGTCGGGAGGTCCCCTCTCTCATTTTCCTCTGAGTCATGGACTTTTTTTTTTTTTAAAGATTTTATGTATTTATTTGAGAGAGAGGGAGAGTATACATGCGTGAGCATGAGCAGGGGGAGGGACACAGGGAGAAGCAGACTCCCCACTCAGCGGGGAGCCTGATGTAGTAGGCCGATCCCAGGACCCTTGGGATCATGACCTGAGCCAAAGACAGATCCTTTTTTTTTTAAAAAAAAAAAAAAAAGATTATTTATTTATTTATTTAGCAGACAGAGATCACAAGTAGGCAGAGAGGCAGGCAGAGAGAGAGGAAGGGAAGCAGGCTCCCTGCTGAGCAGAGAGCCCGATGCGGGGCTCGATCCCAGGATTCTGGGATCATGACCTGAGCTGAAAGCAGAGGCTTTAACCCACTGAGCAACCCAGGCGCCCCCAAAGACAGATCCTTAACTGACTGAGCCACCCAGGCATCCCTCTTATTCATCTATCTGATTCTCTACAGTTCCCGCGGGCTTCCTCGTTCTTTTTTCACAGCTGCATCGTTTTTCATTCCTTGAATGGACCCTAATTTGTTTAGAATTGTTTAAACAGTCCTGCGGTTACTATTCTTATAGCAATGTTTCTGTGCCTGTGTCTGAGGACGTTCTGTGAATTAGGATGTCCTGTGTGTGAGGGTGTTGTATGTCTGAGGACGTCCCTCGCAGGGGAGCCTTTCCCCATGTGCAAGAGATCATTTTCCTGCCCTGCCTCCTTGCCTCGCAGAGTGGTGTAGACAGAGTGAGGTACGGCTGTGTTCAACTTGAATTTCCTTCCCCACTCATAAATTGTCTCTGTCCTTCAGCCTCTGTGTGTTGCTGTAATGAAAAAATAACACCTAACATGAGCTCATTGTTGCTTTCCTAGTCACTTCATAGCAAGGCATGCTCATCTGAGCTTTATGATGACCCCTAAAGGTTGATCCCTGCCCAGTTTTTAGAAGAGGGGAGTCCCTCATCCAGGCTCCCACAGTGAATTTTGTAGCAGGGCCTGGGTTCGAACCAAGCTCTCCATGTCCTTTTTAAAATTTTATTATTTATTTATTTTTTTTCTTAAAGATTTTTAAAAATTTATTTGACAGGCAGAGATCACAAGTAGGCAGAGAGGCAGGCAGAGAGAGAGAGGGGGAAGCAGGCGCCCTGCCGAGCAGAGAGCCTGATGCGGGGCTCTATCCCAGGACCCTGGGATCATGACCCAAGTGGAAGGCAGAGGCTTTAACCCACTGAGCCACCCAGGCACCTCCTCTGTGTCCTTTTTACTGCAGACATGAGGTGTGGCCATGAAAAGCTGATCAGGAGGGTGGCCCTGGGGGCACCTGACTTTGGGAGGAGTCTTTTATGTACAAGTTCAGAGAGTTTTTTTCCCCTTGCGCCTCCCTGGAGGGAAGGGGGGGGATTGCTGGCTGGGGAGCTGCGTATTAGCCTGCTCAGGCCGCTAAAACAAAACATCACAGCCAGGGGAGCTCAACTGAGACTTTGTTTGCTCACAGTCTGAAGTCTGGGAAATCCAAGATCAAGGTATGGGCAGATTCAGTTCTTGATGAGGACTTCCTTCTTGGTGTGCAGACAGCCGCTCGAAGTGCTGTCCGTTCCTCTTTTTATAAGGGCACTAATCCTCTCCTGGGGACCCCACCCTCTTGATCTCATCGAAACCTAATTACCTCCCAAATGCCCCACCTCTAGATACCATCATGCTGGGGGCCAGGGCTGGAGCTTAGGAATTTGGGGGAGGGCCACACATTAAGTCTGTAACCACCAGGAGTGCGACCCTTTGGCCCATAGGCCGAGCTTGTTGTGTAGACATGTGTTGTTTGACCAGTAGCTGAGTTAGCTTGGCCAGCATAAGATTTCTGATTTTGAGATAATTTTGGACTTAACGGAAAGTTGCAGCTACAGCACGGAGTTCCTGGCCCTCCTTCATCTGACGTCCCCTCAAGTTAACATTTTGTAGAAACCGTGGTACGAGGACCACAACGAAGGGATTAGTCTGGAGCTAGTGCCATTAACTAAATGCAGAATTTACTTGGATTTCACCGATTGTGCCACTCTTACCTTCTTTCTTCCCAAGACCCCATCCAGTTGCCTTTGGGTATCACAGCTTCTCAGTCTGTTCGAGTCTTAGTCTTCCCTTGTCTCTGATGACCTTGACACAGGTGAAGAGTACTGATCAAGTATTTTCTAGGTTGCCCCTCTTTGGGTTGGAGGTTCTGCATTGTAGGGAGGGATATAGGTCAGAGATGGCGTGTCTTTCTCTGCACCTCGTATCAGGGAGCCATGGCGTCAGTATTTACTGTGGAGGATGTTAACCATGATCACTGGGCTAAGATGGCAAAAGCCAGAATTCCCTATGGTAAAGTAACAATTTTTCTCCCTTTATAATTACTAGATTTTGGCCAGGGGGGAGGGGGAGAATCTTTGAGACTGTAAAAATATCTTGCTTTTGCTTCCATTTTCTCCCACTAATTTTAGCATCCATGGGTGTATCTTGCCCGTGGCAATTCCTCCTGTGATGTTCTAATGGTGAATTTCTATTTTCTTCATTCCTTCTATTTTTATTAATTGGAACTTTTCTGTAGGGAAGAATTCTCCCCTGCTTATTTATTCGTTCAGTTATTTATATCAGGATGGACTCATAAATCAGTGTTACCATTATTTATTTTCATCCAAGTGGTTCCAGCTTTGGCCGTTAGGAGCTCTTTCCAGTTGGCCCCTGTGCCCTTTTGATAATGCCTCCATGCTTCTTTTTAAAAAGAATTTTTTTAAAATTAAAAAAAAAAATTTTAAATATTATTTTATTTTTATTTTTTTGCTAGACACACACACACACAGCAAGAGAGGGAATATAAGTAGGGGGAGCGGAAGAGGGAGAGGGAGAAGTAGGCTCCTTGCTGAGTAGGGAGTCGAGGCTAGGTGGGACTCGATCCCAGGATGCTGGGATCATGTACTGAGCCGAAGGCAGACACTTAACGATTGAGCCACCCAGGCATCCCAAGATTTTTTTTTTTTTAAGATTTATTTATTTGAGAGAGAGAGCGAGAGAGAGCGCCTGCGCGCACGAGCAGGGGGAGTGGCAGAGGGAGAGAGAGAATCTCAAACAGATTCCCGTCACTGAGCGGGGAGTCCTATGTGGGGCTCAATCCCATGACCCTGAGAGCATGACCTGAGCTGAAACCAAGAGTCAGACACTCAGCTGAGCCACGTAGGCATCCCTGCCTCCATCTGTTTAAAAAAAATTTTTTCTCTTGCTTTTTTGCACCATAGCAAAATTGTCCAGCCCTGGGATCAGTTAGTTTTCCAACGGGCTCTAGTTAGTTTTCCATGGAGCTTTTTTTTTTTTTTTTTCTTTTTGGAGGATGATGTTTAGAAACCTCGATCTCTGTGCTATTGCATGTAAGTGTTTTTGGGTTCAGAGGGAGAGAGTGAGGGAACATACATATACCTATTAATTCGTGTACACACACACACCGTAAGTCTGTAGCATTCTCTCTCAATACATCTTTTTTTTTTTTTTTAAAGATTTTATTTATTTATTTGACAGAGAGAGACACAGTGAGAGAGGGAACAAAAGCCGGGGGAGTGGGAGCAGGAGAAGCTCCCCTGCTCACTGAGCAGGGAGCCCAATGTGAGGCTTGATCCTAGGACCCCGGAATCACAACCTGAACCAAAGGCAGATGCCCAACCAACTGAGCCACCCAGTTGCCCCTCTCAAGTTCGTACTGGTACCCAGTGCGAGATTTTTAAGGATTTAATTTAAAAAATTCATGTACAGGGCATCTGGGTGGCTCAGTAGGTTAAGTGTCTGCCTTTGGCTCAGGTCATGGTCCCATGGTCCTGGGATCGAGTCCTGCATCTAGCTCCCTGCTCAGCGGGAAGCCTGCTTCTCCCTTTTCCTCTGCCTGCCCCTTCTCCCTGCTTGTAGTCTCTGTGTCTCTGTCAAATAAATACATAAAATCTTAAAAAAAAAAGTTCATGTACAATAAAAATGACTTTTTGGGGTGCAGAGTTCTATGAGTTTCAGCACACCTATGGAGTCGCATTCCTGCTCTGCAGCCTGGATATATGTCACCAGAAAGCTCCTTAGTGTGGCCACCGAGAGATTCCACCACGGGTGCAACCCTTGCCAACCACTCATCGGGCTTCTGTCCCCGTAGTGTTGCCTTTTCCAGAACATGTATAAGCCACATGAGTGGGATGACAGCGTGTAGCCTTTGAGACGGCCTCCCTTCATTCAGCATGAAGCCTCTGAACACCTGTGTTGTTGTGTGTATCTAGAAGGTTCCTTTATACTGAGGAGCCGTGTGCCCTTGTTTGCATCGTCCAGTTGTACCATCGTTGGCCTGTTGAAGCACATTCTGATTGTTTCCACTCTTTGGCATTGATAAATGGAATGGCTGTAAGCAGCTGTGTACAGGATTTTGTGTGAACGTTAAGTGTTGATTTCTCTAGAGTAAGTGCGCACTCGTGGGTGTTCAACTTCATGAGAGGCTGCCAAACTGTTTCCCAAAGTTGCCGGTCCATGTCACATCCCCGCCGGCAACATCCGAGACCCTGAGGTTGTCCATCCTTGTCGACACTTGCTATTATCAGGTTTTTTTTTTAGTCATTTTTATAGACGTATACTGTGGTTTTATTTCATTTCATATATATTCCTGAATGTCTGATGATGTTGAATATCTGTTGACGTGCTTATTTTCCATCCATATATCCTCTTGGGTGAAGCTGATATTCGGGTCTTATATCTGTCTTTTTTTAAAATTGTTTTATTTTCTTCCTGTGGAATTTAGAGCTATACTCTGCAGGCAGATCTTCCCTCAGCTATGTCTTTTGCAAATATTTCTCCCAATCTGTAGCTCCTCTTTTCATTTTCTAACAGTGTCTTCTGCAGAGCAACTGTTTAAAATTTTAATTTATTGCTTATTTCCTCTCCCCAAGCTTGCTTTTAATACACTGAGAACTTTTTGCTTAAGCTCAGGTCACAAAGAGTTTTCTCCTAAGTTTTCTTCTAAGAGTTTTATAGTTTTTACATTGAGATCTGTGATCTGGGATCCGTCTTGAGCTAACTTTTTGATAAAGTGTATAGTTCAGGTTAAGGGTCATTAATTTGTGTATGACGTCAATGGTTCGGTATCACCCTTTGAGAAGACTGTCTTTTCTCCAGTGAAGGATCTTTGCGTCTTTGTCAGAAGTCAGATGGCCGTATTTGAATGAGTCTGCTTCTGGACTCTTCGTTCCTTTGATCTGGTGTTTGACCTTTGGCTGGTACCATACCGTCTTGATTACTATAACTTTGGAGTAATTCTCAGAATTAGTAGTGTGACTCCTCCAACATCGTCCTTTTAATATTGTATTGGCTCTTGTAGTTTCTTTGGCTTTCCATATACATTTTTAAGAATGAGCTAGCACAGGGTTTTAAAAATGGGAAAAATCATGACAAAAATCTAGTTCCCCAATTTCTTTTGTTTTCTTTTAAAGATTTTATTTATTTATTTGACAGAGAGGGATTACAAGTAGGTAGAGAGAGAGAGGAGGAAGCAGGCTCCTTGCTGAGCAGAGACCCCGATGCGGGACTCGATCCCAGGACCCTGAGATCATGACCTGAGCCGAAGGCAGCAGCTTAACCCACTGAGCCACCCAGGCGCCCTCTTTTTCTTTTTTTAAAAAAATATTTTAGGGCGCCTGGGTGGCTCAGTGGGTTGAGCCGCTGCCTTCGGCTCAGGTCATGATCTCAGGGTCCTGGGATCGAGTCCCGCATCGGACTCTCTGCTCGGCAGGGAGCCTGCTTCCCTCTCTCTCTCTCTGCCTGCCTCTCCATCTACTTGTGATTTCTCTCTGTCAGATAAATAAATAAAATCTTTAAAAAAAATATTTTATTCATTTATTTGACAGAGAGGGAGAGAGACATAGTGAGAGAGGGAACAGAAGCAGGGGAAGTGGGAGAGGGAGAAGTAGGCTCCCCGCTGAGCAGAGAGCCCGATGCGGGGCTCGATCCCAGGACCCTGGGATCATGATCTGAGCCAAAGGCAGACGCTTAACGACTGAGCTACCCAGGTGCCCCTAGATACCCAATTTCTCTTCGACCACAGAGACCTCTGGCTGCATTTCTGCCTGCTGACCAGTGATGGGAGCAGAGTGACGGCCAGCGCTTTTAGATGAGCGTCTGTGCACCTGTGCGCCGCAGTCCTCCCGGTCTCCCTTTTTGCCACCTGCTCAGCTTCTCTCATTCACCCGACCTGTCTGACTCCTGTGGGCCCTGCTCTGGGATGGGTAGTCCCCGGGGCAGGCTCCTGCGGCGTGTCTCCGGCTGTGGGATCTGAAATACTGATGATCCCGATGATGGCAATGTACATGGGGCGGCAGTCTCAGTCAGAGCTGTGTTGTTGGTGCTATTCTGGGCCTTGCTTCTTCTGCTGCTGCTGCTGTTGCTTCTTCTTCTTCTTCTTTTTTCTGTTGGGTGTTGATTCTCATCCGCAACCTTCCTTCAGAGCTTTGCTGCTACAGGGCACTACTTCATTACGTGCCCATTTTCCAGATGAGGAAGCCGAGTCTGGGAGAAGTGAAACTGTAGGCCTTCTAGCAGAGTCCACTGGATGTGGTCCTTGCTGCCTGGAGACTCTGGGCGGAGAGCCTGCCAGCATCCAGGTTCTCCCCTACCCCACCCGGCTCCGTGATGTCAAGGTTTGTTCTCAGATGTCTGTGATGTGGCGTTCAGGAGGCGTTTATTTCCCCATGGGCTGTCTCTTCAGATGACTCCGGGTGGTGGGGGTGGGGTGAATGTCCAGCCCAGTGGCCAGCCTGGAGGAAGACAGGTTAACAGCTCTCTGTGTGGCTGCTTGGGTGGGGGACGGATTCCAGTGACAGCCGGCACACCCTCAGGGGAATGATGGGGTATGGCTGGCGGGGGGTGTCCCTGGGCCACAGCTTGGGGCTGGAGAGTTGAACTGGGGACTCTGTGGCTTTTCCAAAGGCAGCTCCGATTGTGATGATCAAACACTTACTGTGGGCTCCGTGTGGGGTGATGGGTTTTGGTGTGAGCTTTGGTGGTGCAGTTTCAGGACTGGCTTGAGTCCCTTCCAGGCAAGTTGCTCCACCTCTCTTTGCCTTGGTGGCTCCTCTGGAACAAGGGCTGTTGGTAGTGGTCATCTCACAAGGTCGTGAGGACGAGGGGAGCCCATGCTGCACACTCAGGGACCTTGGCAGCTCTTGTTACCTCTCTTATTAGTACCGTAGGAAGATTTGCTGACTGGACCAACCCCAGGCTCTTTGCACACCAGGGACAGGGTGATGGCCTGGTTAAGAGGCCTGGCATGGCGGTCAGCTTCCCTGACTGCCCCTTGCTACGTGCGATGCTTTACTTCCTAGTGCCTCTGCTTTCTCATCTGTGAAATGGGGTTAGTACCTAATAGCATCCACCTCGGGAGAAGTAAATCAGATCATGGCACAGAATATAACGTTCTCTGTAAATGCTCGCTGCTCTTATTTTTGTGTGTTAGTGCTGACCTCTCACGTGCCCCTCTATGGTGGGCACAGCCTCCCTTCCAGAGAGGACCTGGAAGGCCCAGAGAAGCCAAGCGAACCACTCAGGGACCCAGCGCAGGGCAGGGCAGGGAGGCCTGGTCCTCCAGTCCTGCAAGCAGTGCCTGCTGGCCTTGCTGAGGGGCCGTGAGTCACGCTGCTTTAGAGAGGAGCCTGGGAGCCCCCTGCCTTGACTCCCCCTCTGGAGCACTGCCTGGCCTCCAGGGCCCCAGCTGCTGGTTGCCATGGAGCCCGGCTGCCATCCCAACCCACCGTTGCTAGGCAGGCGTCTGGTTGCCAGGCGCCGCCTCCTCAGACACCTTAGCTTTCAGAGAGCCTGTTTCGGGCTGTCTGAAGGGGGCCGGGTCCTTGGGGGCCCAGCTGACGCTGGAACCTGGGGGCTTCAGAGCAGCCTCTCGTTTCAGTGTCTCAGCATGTTCCTGACTGAACCCCCACGGGAGGCTGGGTAGGGCTTGAGTCTCTATTTTATAGATGGGGACAGATGAGCCCCAGGAAGCTGATGGTCAGGTCCAGTGAGAGGGTGTGGGGGTTCTTGTCAGGGCTGGGAGCCCTTTGCTCTGTCCTGGGGGAAATGGGACTGCACTCACCTGAGTCCTACCCTGAGGACTCGGATTTTTCCCTGGCTTGTCAGAGCTGCCAAGTGACCCGCCGTGCTTAGATCAGAGTCCCATCTCCCTAGCCTGTATGGTTGGGGTCCCGTGTGCCTTTCGGCCCAGAGTCTGTGAAGCCCGCCTCAGGGGTTACCTTGCTGGGTCCTGCCACTCACCTTTTCCTCTGCTTCAGCCACCTCCAGCAGGCCCCTGCCTCAGGGCCTTTGTACTTGCTTGGGGCTGTGTTCCTCCCTGGTATCCCATGACTCATTTCTTCCTTTCATCTGGGTCTCAACTGTTTGTTCCCTTGGAGAGGCCTTCCCCTGCAGACCTCCCTTACCCACTTGAGTTTCTTCATAATGCTGTGTCCAGTGCATCCCCAGGGCCTAGAACAGTGCCTGGCCCTTTGCAAGTGCTAAATCTGTACTTTGTTGAGTGAGTGAATGAACACATTCATAGTTACCAAGGACGCAGAAGCAGTGTGTCCCGAGGGGTGTGAACAAGAAATGGCGTGAGCAAGAGTGTGGTGACTGGCCTGTAGGCACACGGGCCGGCAGACGTCCTTTCTCCCCAAAGTTGAGGAGAAACTGCCTTCTGGTTCCCTGCCAGCCAGACCCCTCTCCTCTTTCCCAAAGCCCCTGCCGCCCCGTGCTACTGGTGCGGACGAAATTCGGCCTCACTGTGGAAAAACACTCTTGCCCCGTGGCAGACTGGGAGGCTGTGCGTTTTCCTAGTTCCCGATTTGAACGGATGGAAAATCCCAGCAGGGACGGCCAGGGCGACTGGGGGCAGGAGGCTTGCCCAGAGCGGGCGCTCCAGGCCTGTGGTTTTAGCCCTGCGGGGCCCAGCCGCTCCCAGCCTGGCTTGTTCCAGCCTCTCAGACAAAGCAGCTTTCACTGGGGCTCAGGGGAGGCACGCTGAGTTGGGGGATGGAGGGGGCAGTACCCTCTGGGTTTCCAGAGCAGCACCCCGGAAAGTTGGCACCCTCACACCCTTCTATAGATGAGGAGACTGAGGCATAGAAGGGTGAAGTCACCGGCTGAAGGCCACACAACAAGAAAGAGGTGGTTCTGGGACGTCAGCCTCACTCTGACCCCACGGTTCTGCCACAGAAGCCACCCGGCCTTTGTTCCTGGGCTCTGTCCCTCCAGCTGCGGAAGACGACGAGGGGAGAGCTACTGCGGAATGTGGGGAACGCATAGTGATACCAGCTTTCCTCACCTCCCTCGCTCTTCTCAAGCTCCTCAGCCTCTTGGCCTCAGCTCTGATGTGCCTCCTCCAGGCAGCCTTCCCTGAACGCCGTTGCCCGGGTCCCCTTGCCCAGTCCTGCTTCTCAGTGCTCACCACGATTGCGCTTGAATCCACATTGCGCAATGATTTGCTGACAGTCTCTTCCTTGCCAGACGGGCTTGCATGAAGGCAGAGACTTCAAATGTCCCAAACTGAACTCTCGCTCTATCCCCAACCCCTAAACCACAGTCTTTCCTGTCTCAGGAAAAGTGACCTCTTTCCTGCCAGTGTCTCAGGCCAGATACCGGGGAGTGAGCCTCCACTCCTCTCTCTCACCCCCCATATCCCGTCCATCAGCAAAGTCCAAGGGTTCTGCCTTCAGAATGCATCTAGGGTCTGACCTAGATGTGTGAGTCCACCGCCATCTCCCACACGGGCTGTGGCCGGAGCCTCCCCGCGGGGCTCCCAGTGTCCATACTCCACACGCAGCCAGATGGGCCTTGTGGCCACTCCCCAACTAAATGTAGGTGTCAGCCTGTATGCCACCTCCTCGGTAAACACTTGCTGAATGAATGCACAGAAATTCTGTCCCAGGAAAGTTACTTCACCTCATGCGGCTAGTGCCTTGTATGGTTAGTGGCGATCAGGACCGGGGTTAGCGCGGGGCACGTGGAGGCCAGGGGCAGGGCCACAGCTCCGCCAGAGGAGGCTTTGGCAGGATGTGGGGGCCAGATGCCAGGGTGAAAAGCTGGAACTTAATAATCTGTGTGGACATTTAAGGAGTGCACACTCTGTGCTGGGCCCTGTAATAATCTGTACGGACATTAAGGCGTGCACACTCTGTGCTGGGCCCTGTCCCTGGAGGCCATCTGTAGATCTTCCCTTATTTAAATCATCAAAGCAGCCCTTGTGGTAGATACTGTTTTGCCCATTTTCCAGATGCGTAAAACGGAGACCTGTGACATTAGTGGCTTGCCCATGGATGCGCTGTTGCTGAGTTGACTTGTTTGATTTCTCCAGACAGCTTCTCCCTTGGCCTTGGGGTGCTGCCACGCGGCCATCCCTTGCTGCACGGCAGTGGGCAGAGGAGTCCTAGCCTGGCCCGAGCTGCCACTTCCTCTACTTCCTCTTTCCTCAGCAGACATGAAATGATTTGTGTCACTGTCACCATTCCTCTTGCCGGATTCTTGACTTCCTTTTGGGCTTCATGTGGTGGGAAGTTCTGCAAAGACAAAAAGGGAACTGGGGCTTCTGTTTGGAGCTGAATAGAGGATTCTGGGTTCGTGTTTTGTGGCTGGTGGCCAGGGGCAAGATTTAGGGCATTGGGATGCTGTCCTCCAATGGCACATCTCACCCACTGTGTGGCGATGTATCTGTGGACTCATGAGTTCCTTCAGGCATGAGTCCCCTGCCATATTCCCAGGGGTTCGGCTCCAGCGCTGGGCCGTGGGTGAGGGCATCTCTCCAGCAGGCAAGGTTCAGTGGTGACATTGGGCTATGTATCACTCAGGGTCCCAGGGACAGGGCTGGCCCGATTGCCAGGAATGGCTCTGCCTCAGGGTGTAGACTTATGACCCCTCTTGTCCCATCTTGGGGGTGTGGGGACTCTGCCAGGCCATTCCTGTGCCTTCTGAGAAACTTGGCCCAGCTTTCTGGAACCCTGATTTTGTGCAGGGATGTGGTTGGACACATCTGTAGAAAAATCAGACACAGGTAGGAGTCGTCATGAAACATGCTTCGCCGCCCCAGCACCCGGGGTCCTGCTGAGGATCACAATGGTTCATTTTTGTAGAGCACTCAGGACTGTGTCCAGGGTGGAGTCAATTCTCAAAGAGGATCAGCCTTGAATATTTCATCGTCTGGGCCTCAGTTCCTCTGTGCGCTGCTGGGGCCGCACCCCCATAAGGCTCGACCTCGATACCTTTTGTGTTACGTGGCGGCAGTGGCCTCATGTAAACCTTGTGGTAGATCATTTAGCAGACTTCTTAGCGGGAGCCTCCCAAACACGATGCCTCCTTTGAGCAGCCCTCCGTGACCACCTGCCCTGTACCTGAGTTCCGTAGGCCCTCCAGCCCTTCGAGGTTCTCTGGGAGCTTGTACAAAGGCACAGGTTCCCTGGCTTTCCCCAGACTTCTGGAGCCAGACTAGCACTTCTCAGTGCACCTCCAGGGCAAATGCACTTTTTGAAAAGCTTCTCTGGTAGTTTTTATGCCCAGCCTTTGGACTTCAGACCCAGTGACCTAGGGGTGGTTCCCACCTGGCTTTTAAAACCAGATTTCTGATTGTGCCTTTTCAATTGTGAAAGTTAACACATACTAGTAAGAGAATTGAAACAATTCCCAAAGTACTAGAGTGAATCCTATGATGAGCCTCTGGTTTTCTTGGAGCCACAAGTAATTTTATTGAGCACCTGCTATGTCCCAGGTGCCTGGGGATGCAGTAAGTGCACAAGACAGAAAAAGTCCCTTGTGCCTGTTGACTTTATAACAGAGAGACAGTGGAGAAATAAGAAAAGTTTATAGTGTTAGTGGATGCCAAGTGCTGTGGGAAAAAGAAGCAAGGCAAGGTGTCTTGGGAAGGGTGTGGCAGTCTTAAGTAGGGTGGTCAGGGTGGGCTTCCCTGAGGAGGTGATGTTCCGAGTCAGGACCTGAAGGTGCGGGGAGGAAATCAGTTGGATGGATACCAGAGGACAGATGCAAAACCCCTGTGGCAGGAGCCTTCTAGGGGTGTCCCTGGAAGGTCAAAGAGGCTAGTGTGGGAGCAGAAAAGAGGGAGAGGAGCCAGAGGGGATGATGTCAGGCCTTGAAAGCTGCAGGAAGGAGCGTGGTTTTGTTCCGGGAGTGGTAGCTGCTCTCAGAGTGTTTAAAGCAGGGCAGCGATGGTGGGGTGGCTTGTGATGTACAGGGCACGCCCAGTCCACTCCTGGAGAGACCTCATCCGCTGTAGAGAGGGTGTTTGTGGATGTCCTTGTGCCTGTCTGTGGTGGGTGGGGGACACCCATCGAAGACCCAGATAGGATCTCCTACAGCATTCAAGGTGACATCTCATTCAGGGCCCCTGCGGTGCCACCCTCTGTCTCTTTGCTTCACAGCCTCAGAGCACACTTCCTGTTCTGGCATCTTCTCGGAAGCTGGGCCGGGGGGCAGTGGTGGAGGGGTGTGTGCAGAGGGCGGGCCCCACAGAAGCCAGGGCTGCGTGGGTGGTGTGGGGGCCCACGTCTGCCCGAAGCCAGAGCAGTGTGCTTGCTGTCAGGGCCTGCGAGACCCATGTGTAGGCAACAGGATAAAACCCTTCCCATCATTTCCTTGAAAATGATTTTTGGAATAATTTTTATCATGGTATAATTACATACAGTAAGGTGTGTGAGTCTTAAGCAGGTGTTGCCGTGAGCCTGCCCGTGCGTCATCGCCAGGCGAAGACCTAGAATGTTGACCCCAGGGGTTCCCTCGGGCACCTTGCCCGTCAGTACCTGGCAAGAAAAAGTAACGATTTTTGGTTGTGGGGGTTAGAAAAGGAACGACTTTGTAACCTCTTTATCAAAGATGCATATTGTTCGTTTCTGGATTCTGTGGAGGGGACCCTGCAGGGTGTACCCCATCGTGTCTGGCTGTCTTGGCTCAGGCGGTGTGTTCGGACTCATCCCCATTGTCACGCGTGTCAGCCACTTTTCTTCTGATGGCTGAGTTGTATCACGTCGTGTTTGTTCAGCCATACTCCTGTGGGTGGGCATTTCATTGTGTTCCTTCCTCGTGCTCAGCACTTTACGGTGCACGTAATGTTTTCTTTAACCCTCAAAAGACCCCTCTGAGACAGTCTCTTATTTATCCTGTGTTATAGATGTAGAAGCGGGCTGCTCGGTGGCTTATGTAACATCCCTCCTGTCTTCTCTCAACAAGTCATTTCTGAGCATCTTATGTGTGCTTCATCCCGTTCTAAGGGCGGTGGATGCAGCAGTGAGCCAGACCCACAGAAATCCCTGTCCTCAGAGAACTGTCCCTCCATGGAGCGAAGGACAGCTAGTCAGTGCCCAAAATAATGTATCTGTTGTGACGACAGCCGGGTTGTTGCGCTAGCCAGTGACTGGGTTGGTGTTGAGGGAGGCTGCTGCAGCCACGGTGGTCAGAGATAGGCTCTCAGAGGAGGTAACATTTTACCTGTCCTGTGCTGTAAAGAGCTGGAGGAAATGTCTTCCAGGTTGAGGGAGCATCACGTGCAAAGGCCCTGCGGTGGAAACAAGCCTGGCGTGTGTGAGGGGAGGGCCAACTAGCCCATATGACTGGAGTGGAGGGAGACACTCAGTTTCGGGGAAATGTCAGGAACATACAGTGCGGTCTGTATGTTGGGGGTGAGGTTTTCCTTTATCAGGAGGTGCTGATAGATAAAAATAATATCAGTGATGGTAACAGTAAATGCTGACCTCTCATAAGGCCTTATTTGGGTGTGACGCTGAAGTTGAGGTTCATTATCTGTTTGATCTTCTGAGGTAGGTGTTTGAATCTCCGTTTACTGAAGAGGAAACTGAGGTTTACACTCTGGGGCCTTCCCCAGCGGGCAGGTGGGGACTGGGGCCAGGGCCTCCCCTGCCCTCCTGTTCCAGCCCTCCTTGGGGTCCCAGGGCCTTGGTGGAGTCCCCCAGGGAAGGAGCTGTGGAAAAACTCTTTTTAAAGTCTCTGGTGGCCTGCCAGTCTATCCTGGGGCTGGTGGCTACTGGTTTGGCTGGAAGTTGGTGGGGGCTGGGAGTGGTTAGAATAGGTGGGCCTGACCCCGTGAATCCAGGGCTGGGAGCCCTTGGGGGTTCTCTTGTCTGACCCCTGCTACCCTTATTTCATAGAGGGAAATAGAGAATGGAGCACGGGCATGGCTTCCCCAAGGCGCACAGTGAGTCAGTGGTAAGGCTGCGTTTGGAACCAAGCCAGCAGGTCTTGAGCAGTAGGCGTTGTGTTGTACCCATTGTGCAGAGGGGAAAACTGAGGCTTAGAGAGGAGTCAGTCTCCCCAGTTGCCTAGCTAGTGTGCATCATTTCTTGTAATGCTCATGCTTATCCTTGAAGTCGGCACTACCATTACTACTATTTTACAGATGAGGAAGCCGAGCTGCAGGGAAAGGGACATTTCATTCATTCATTCACGTATTCATTCATTCATTCATCAGAAGTGTACTGAATGCCAGGCACTGTGGTGCTAAGGGCTGGGCCTGAAACTATGGCTAAAACAGAGTGAATGAAACAGGAATAAAACTAAATAAGCAAGACCTCTGGGAGCTCTCCCGTTTGGTGAGGAAGACTGTCATTAATTGAATCATCTCAAAATCCAAGTTCACATACAGCTCTGGTGGTGCTAAGAAGGGCGTATGGAGCGGCAGCTGGATGGCTCAGTTGGTTAAGCATCTTTCTCTTTGGTTTTGGCTCAGATCACGATCTCAGGTCTGTGAGGTAGAGCCCCATGTTGGGCCATACACTCAGTGGGGAGCCTTCTTCTCTCTCTCTCCCTCTTGCCAACCCCTCCACCCCCAATGATCGCTTGCTTTCTCTCTTCCTCTCCAAAAAAAAAAAAAAAAAATAATATATATATATATATATATATATATATATATATATATATATATGGAGCTACTGGAGACTGTGTGTGCTGTGATTTCATTGGCGGAGGGGGGAAGTGAATGGTTGTTAACTAAGTGAAGGCGGGGAAATGAGTGCTGGAGGTAGAGGGAACAGTATGTGCAAAGGCCTGGGGCAGGAGCAAACTTGGTGTGTTTTCAGAACAGCCCGAAGAGCCTAAAAGCAGAGCTGGCTGCAGCATCCTTTACTGGTAGCAGTGAGGCTGGGTCCTGGCTGTTGTTTTCAGAGCAGGGGGCAGCCAAGTGATGGCCGTGGTGGCGTGGATGGAGGGAACTACATGTGCATTCTGCAAAGATCCCCTCTTGACTTGCCTGTTGTCACTCCAGCAGGGATTGTAAATGACCTAGGTCTCCCAACTCCTGATCATCCCACCAGGCCACCCTGTTCTCCTACAAGTAACTTCACCCAACTTCTGAACTTAAGAGGCAAAATAACCCCATGGAAACACTTGATTCTGGAGCCCCATGGCCTGGGCTCAGTCATGGCTCCAGTCTTTCCTCCCTACGTGACCTTGAGGAAATGACTCTACTCCTTGATTATGTTTCCTTGTCTGTAAAACAGGGACAGAGCAGTTACCTCCTCCCTGACCCTTGGTGTTGATATACAGTAAGTACTTAATACATGTGGAAGCTCGTTCTTGTGGCCACATGCATCAGAAGCATCGTTATCGTTCAGATAACTTGGTATCCTGAGGCCTCCCTTCATCTGATCCTACCAAATGGCTCCTTGCTTTTAAACTCAGGAACTGAGTATAATTGGATAGTTCAGGATAGTTTATATTATTGTAATTATTGTCATAATCATCATTATTGGCCCATCTGTCCTTATCGAATGCTTGCTAACAGAGACTGTGAGTGGTGGAGAAAGAAGTCATTTCACAACTTCCTAATTATAAGACTAATACATAATGTAATGAATTAGGTAGCTATGTCATATGATAATCTCTATTACATATTTGTAAGAGTTAATAATGAGGTGTTAGGACCATGTCAGCTCTCACTGTAGATGCACGGAGCTTTTGTTTTCTTTCTAGCAGGATGGCTATATTAGTTTCCTTTTGCTGCTGGCACAAACTGCCACAAAATGGCATGGATTTATTATCCTAGACTTCTGGAGGTCGGAATTGGCCTCACAGGGCCCATATCAAGCTGTTCGCAGGGCTGTGCTCCCCACAGAGGCTCTTGGGAAGAATTTAGTTCCTTGCATTTCCGGTTTCGAGAGCTGGCCTGTGTTCCTTAGCTCCTGGCCCCTTCCATCCTCACGGCCAGCAGTAAACCAGGGGAGTCTTTTTTCTTTTTCTTTTTTTTTTTTTAAAGATT
Source organism: Mustela lutreola (assembly GCF_030435805.1). Taxonomy (NCBI): domain Eukaryota; kingdom Metazoa; phylum Chordata; class Mammalia; order Carnivora; family Mustelidae; genus Mustela; species Mustela lutreola. Next base: position 12,092,717 of record NC_081298.1, read on the forward strand.
TTATTTATTTGACAGAGATCACAAGTAGGCAGAAAGGCAGGCAGAGAGAGAGAGAGAGAGGGAAGCAGCTCCCTGCTGAGCAGAGAGCCCGATGCGGGGCTTGATCCCAGGACCCTGAGATCATGCCCTGAGCCGAAGGTAGAGGCCTTAACCCTCTGAGGCGCCTCCAGGGGAGTCTTTCTCCTGCCGCGCCACCCTGGTGCTGTTCTCCTGCCCCCCTCATTCACTTCCCAGGCCCTCGTGATTCTGTTGGGCCCATCTGGATCTTCCCGGATAACCTTCCCATCTCAGGATCATTAACTTAATCATCTCTTCAAGGTCCCTTTTACCACGCAAGGCCACATATTTATAGGTTCGGGAAGTAGGACGCTCCTAACACAGGGGTCCTGTTAGGTCGACCACTGGGGTCAAGGGCAAGTGGGGCCTCTCTGTTCTGTGGCAGCTACAGGCTCCCTCTGCAAGGTCTCCCCCACCTTTCCCTTCTGGGTCTGGAGGGCCAGAGACCGTGCTGGACCATGTGGACAAAGGTGCCTGCCCTCAGGGAGCAGGGTGGGGACACAGCTTCAGTGAAGCAGCCCCATCATGAGTGGGATGTGGGTGAGTAGCCCCGGAAGCCGAGAGCACAAGCGTAGGTCAGAGTGGATGCGGCAGGCCAGTGCTGGACACTGATGGGCCAGAGTTCAGATCCCAGCTCTCTCCACCTGGCTGTACGTGGTGGGGCTGGCACTTTCTCCACTGGGAACTTTGGTCTCCTTTTCTGTAAACCGGGGTGAGATGGTCCGGGATGAGGTGATGTGCGAGAAGCAGTGGGAACGTAGCCGACACACCCTAAATGTAATGCCTCTCAGATGCAGTGGGGACACTGCATCTGAGTTGCAAAACGTCTGTGCCCTCCAGGCGGGCACTCTTCCCTTGCCCGAATGCCTTCCCTGAGGTCTGAGCAGGGGGTGGGAAAAAACCAAGCAGAGGAATCCTCCATGCAGAGTCCCCGTCCCCTGGCCATGCCCTGAGTACCGCTATTTTTACATTCTCTCACTTTTGTGCATTGTTTCCTGACTCTGCAAACACAATCCTTCACAAGCGGGGGTGGGGGGTGTGGGGCGGGGGAGTGGTGGGGGCGGGGGATGGTGGGGGGCTCCCTCACCAGCCCCAGGAACAATTGTTTGGGGAGAAGGAAAAAAAAAAGTCTGCTCTGAGGGAAAAAACAAAACCTCTTGAAAGTCATTGTCTTCAGATGTCAAGTGTCAGCCCCTTGGAGAGGAGACCACATTCCACCCATTGTCCTGCCACAGACGGGCACAGGGACCCCAGGACGTCCCGCCGCCCCGCCCTGCATCCTGGGGCCCCTGAGTGACTCGGTTTGCTTTGTCTGGGACATTCCGGCGGGAAATACCACCCAAAGCGGAGCCTGTTCCCAGCCACCACCATCCTGGTCACTTGAGTCTTTTCCTCGCAGCCCGTACCTCCCCACCCGCCCCGCCTTTACAGGCCCCCTGATCGGCATGGGCTGCTACTGACGATAAGGGCTGACGCTCCTTTCTGTGTTTTCTAGCACACTTCATCTTAGCTTATCAAGGTGGGCGCTGTGTGTGTGTGTGTGTGTGTGTGTGTGTGTGTAACAGCTTACTGGGGTATAATTCACATCCCATATGACTCCCGCATCTGAAGTGTGCAATACAGTGGTTTTTAGTATATTCACACATGTGTGCAGCCCCCACTACCATCTAATTTAAGGACATTTTCAACACCCCCCAAAAAGAAACTCCACACCCGTCAGCGGTCACTTACTGTGCTTGTATCCCCATTTGGCAGGGAGAGAAACTAACACAACAGAGAGGCTGCCCAGGCTCACGTGGCCAGTAAATGACCAAGCCCAGATCGCACCCACATCCTGGCTCTAGAGATGTTTTCTTCACTCTGATGTAACGCAGTGGTTCTCGGCTGGGAGACATTTTGTCCCCCAGGGGAAATTGGGCAATGTTTGGGGGCATTTCTTGTCGTCACAGCTGAGGGCTGCTTTTGTCATGTTGTATAGCGGGCAGAGGCCCGGTACGCTGCTGCGTGCCGTGCCCTACACAGGACGCCCCCACAACAATGAATTACCTGTTCAAATAGCAGCAGTGCTAAGCTTGAGAAGCCCTGCCATAATCCCACTCTGATGAGCCCATTCTTCAGGAAAAAACACTGAGGGGCGCAAAGGAGGGGGAGAAGTTGGGCTTAGGAAAGGAAGGATCTTAGACCATGTTATAGGTCTAGGGAACAAGAACAACGGGAGAGAAATTCCTACTAGTATAGAAAAGACTAGGCAGGAACAAGATCTGTGTTCCATTAGTGATGTCTGCCCTGGGCGAGGGTGTGGGGACAGTGGGCTCTCCATTGCCAGACTGCATCTAGGACTGGGCTCTCGCATGCAGATGTTCCTAGGGCCGAGTAGGAAGATGAGTGTAAGCAGCAGGTTGGGTGGTGGAAAATAGCAACGACGGCCCTGGGTAAAGGTGGGAGCCTTCATCCTCCTGAAGCCAGCTGGGGCCCAGTGGGCTTTTGACGCCTGTGGTTGGCTTTTCCAGAAGAAGGAAGGGACTGGAATTTTAATGGGAAGTCTGGTATTCAGACCCACGGCTGAATTATCTCAAAGCCTGCTGCTGGTCAGACGAAACACGCCTGTGGGTCACCAGTTTGAGAGTGAGTTTTAGCTTGCTAGCAGGCAGGAGGCTCTGCCTGAGTCATTGTTGAAAGCATGGCAGGTTGTCTGGCCCCAGCCCCTGGGGAGGCGGCGCGGGGTGGGGGCAGGGGTCTGTGTGGGGGAAAAGTGCTGGCTTCCCCTCTGTGGCCCCCATCCCCCTATTATTGCATCAGTCTGTGCACAGCAGGTTGTAGCAACTTGGTTTTTGCTTCAACTTCAACTTCCTCCATGGTCAGGGATGGAGTGGAGCTGCGTGAGAACTGGACACCTTTTCTCAGGGCCTAGAAACTAGGTTGGGGGGGGGTGAATCTTTTCTAGATGAGCGATGATTCATCAACTAAACATGTATGACCTACCCCCTGGTGGGCCCAGTCCTGAGTTCTGGGGATATAGTGGGATACAGTGGGGTACCCAGCCACACAAACATCACTGCCTTCCTGGAATTGACAGTCTGATGCACTAGACGAACAACAGGTTGATAAATGCACATGTGTAATATCCACAGTGACAGGTGCTGTGGAGAGTACAGGATGGGAGTAGGGATAGGTATTTTAGTTAGGATGGTCTGAAAGGATTGAATGTGCCTCAGGACTTTTGCACCAACAGTTCCCTCCATCTCAAATGCCTTTCCTTCAGATATCTGCAAAGTTGCTACCTCACCTCAGTCCCTGAGTGTCTGTCTCTTCAAATGCTATCTCATCAGAGAGGCTCCTCGACCCCATCCCTCTGTGTCCTGATCCGGGTTTATTTTGACTCCTAACTCTCCTCCCTTAGTGCCATTGCGTTTTAAAATCCGTATGTAATTGGTCTTGCAGCTGCTGTACGAGGGCAGAGATTGGGTGGATTTACTCAGTCACTGATCTGTCTTTGGCTCCTAGCACAGGGCCTGCCCAGTATACAGTAGGTGAGTAGTAAGTGTTGAGTGAATGGGTGGCCACAGGAAAGAGCAAACACGCCTGTGTCAGGGTCATGTCCTGTGTGTCTCCAGGGCCCACTTCTGTGCCTGGTGCACACAGGCCCTGGGTAGCACCGGTTGGCCCGGAGAAGGGTTGGTGGTGGCTTTCTCCCCTGAGAATAGAATCATTCCCAGGGTCCTGCTTCCTTTGTGGCCCAGCCCTGCTCCCCTGGCTCAGTCCCCCGGCCACACCTTCCAGCTTCTTCCAGGAATTCTTCGTAGTTGACAGAAATTTTACCTGCATCATCTTGTTTAAACCTCAGCTGCCTCTTTTCTCAGACAAGGAGGTAGAGTCAGAGAAGTAAGGTGTGACTCAGGAGGCCATGTGGTTGGCTGTCAACCGGGGAGGACAGCAAGGCGTGCACCTAGTGCTGAGGCTGTGACGGCACACTTCAGTTTCTAAAGCTTTCCCTCTTTCTCACTCCAGGAGACATGGAAGCAGGCAGGCAGTCACTGAACTGTTTTTATGGAAAAAGCAACGATCCTAAGTGAAAATAATGCAGGATAAGTGTGAATGTCCCTGGTAGATCATAGGAGCTCTAGAAATGGGGTTGACGCAATTCCAGAAGTTTCCTTAGGAAACACAGTGGCTTCATATCTGTCGATGCCAGGGCTTGGGTTCCCAGAAGATACCCTGTAAACTCAAGGTGGGGCTGTGGAGAATATTTTAGCTGATGCTTTACTGAGCCCTTACTGGGTCCTAGGCCCCAAAGTGCTTGTTATACTTGTTTGCTTCTATAATCCTTACTGTAACCCTCTGGACTCGTTTTATCCCCATTTCATAGAGGAGGAAACTGAGGCAGAGAGACGGTAAGTAATGTGCTCAAGACTGTACAACCAGAAAGTGGCAGAGCTGAGATTTGAACCAACTGACCTAAGCACGTCGTGTGTGCTTAGACGGTATTTCATTTTAGGCTCGTGGGAGCCTGTGACGTCAGCGGTTTTATTATTCCCATTCGTGGCACAGGTGAGGCACAGAGAGGTGGAGTCCCAGGTGTGGGTCACACAGCAGTAGGTGGCAAAGGCAGGATCTGAATCAGGCGGTTCTAGCCTCTGGGCCTCAGCCCCTTTCACAGACCATTGCCCCATGCGACGCAGGGCCCTTTCCGCACCAGGAAGGGAGAGTTCCAGAGAGCAGAGAGGGCTTTCAGAAGAGGTGGGGGGTGGAGGGGCTGAGGAGCCTTCCAGATGCTGCCCTGTCTCATGGGGGACTACCTGTCGGTGCCCTGCCGCGGGGCAGCTCCAGTAGCAAACCGCTTCTAGGTCCGACGGGGGCCTGTCCGCGTTCCTCAGTTACCTGCTCAGACTTCAGCCCGCGACCCCCTTCAAGGTATTACCAATCACCAAAGTAGTTCAGTGTTTCAGCAACTGGGGAGGTGGTCCTGGTGAGGACCCAGGAAGGTTAGTCTGGCCTGGAGGGGCATCCGTTAACCAGCCAGCGTGCCTTCCTTCTTCAGAGGCTTCCTCTGTTGGACAGGGCCGCTCCAGACGTTTCCTCCTACCCCCAGCAAGGCCCTCCACCCTCTTTCTTGGGAGGCTCCAAGGTGGCCTCCCAGCCAGACTCGCCACGCAGAGCTGCAGGGCCCACCAGAAGTGCCAGGGAATGAACACCCCCTCCCTGCCGTCCTCCAGGCAGCCCCGGTGTATAAATGCCCCGGCTCCCTTGCAGCCTCCCTGCCCCAGGTCACTCACTAGCTCTTAGGGGGCCACGGAGGGCTGGCAGCCCTGTCGCCTACCACGGCCCCATGCTTGCTCTCATGCCCTGTACTGGCTGCCTTCCCTTTCCCAGGCCCACTCACTTCTCTCCCCTGCCTGTGTTTGCTGGAGCACCTCCCAGACGGACTACTTGCCCTCAAATCCTTGTCCCGGCCAGGGTCTGCTTCCTGGGGCCCAGCCTCATAAGACTTGCAGTGCGGGCAACTGGCTCAACTGTGCCGCAGGCCGTGGTCCCCATGCTGTCCACATGCATGTCTCCGAGCAGAGCAGCTCAGTGCTTGCCGTGAGGATGTAGGCTCTAGGCTTTGTAGAGGTTTAAATCGACATTTATTCATTTGACGACACAGTTTTCTTTTTGTATGTGGAACCAATACTTGGATTTTTTAAGATCTCTAGTGTTTTGGTTTTTTAAAGATTTTATTTATTTGCTTGAGAGAGGGAGATAGCACGAGAGAGAGAGAGTATGAATGTGAGGGGGGATGGGGGAAGGGCAGAGGGAGAGGGAGCCCGACGTGGGGCTCGATCCCAGATCCCTAAGATCATGACCCGAGCTGAAAGCAGACGCTTAACCCATGGAGCCACGCGGTCATCCCAGGTTCTCCAGTGTTTCTGATAGTCCGAGAATCAGTGCCTAGAGGCCAGGGGGAAGGGGCCTATTCTTGTTGAATATGGAATTCTAAGTGCCTGCCTCTGCCACGGTCATTTATTGGGCACCTTCTGTGAGCTTGGTGCCGAGCTGGATCCTGGGGACTCTCAGCATGGGGGGTGGAGGGAGACCTAGAGGCTGACACTTGGTGTTGCATTTAAGCCTTATGTGGGTACCTTGCAAGGTGAGGCCCGGTTACCCAAGCACGGAGCCTGGGCTAGCTGACTCTAGAGCCCCCTTGTGCTCATTTATGCCCCTAAAGTGGGGATGCTCAAAGCATACCTCGTAGGATTAGTCTCAAGGACAAACAAGCTGGTCATTGGTACCCGTGAACCCACTTTGACTCCTCTGCGCCAGAATGATCTAGGCTTAGGGGTGGATGCTGCGTGAACAAGCCATTTCTTTCCTGGTGTAGCCATGGCAGGCAGTAAAGGAGTCACAAGCAAGGAAGTAGATATGGGTAGGTGAAGGTGAGTGCTGTAGGGCAGAAAAAGATGGATAAGATACAGTGAATGGAGGGGAAGGATGGGCTTCTGCTGAAAGTGGGGTGGTGAGAGAAGGCCTCTCAGAAGTGACATTTGGTTCTAGATGGACATTTGAGTGAGGAAGGGGCCCTGAAGGTATCTGGAGACAATCTTTCAGACTAAAGGAACAGCGAGTGCAAAGGCCCTGAGGTAGGATGGCACTTGGTATGTTCATGGAACAGTATCGAGGCCTCAACTGTAGCTTACAAGAAGATAATTGTCTGCTAAAGGTATAGTACCATGTAACATCACTTGTGCTGTTTTATATAATGAGCTGAATTTTATATACATATGCAGAATTCATAATGAGCTATATGAGATATGACATAAAGGAATAAGTGTGAAGTTGCAAAAGGAATAGTATTTTCTCTCAGTTCAGTTTCTCTGTGATGGAATATGTAACCTTTCCTGACTGTGACGTCTCAAATCTGAAATTTGGGTATTTTGGGAGAGTTGTTCTGGCCAGCGGCTTTCTGCTGCTGGCACGGGTTCCACAAAAAGGGGTGAGAATGCAGAGCAGGGGGTTTTACTCTCAGCTGGGTGGTGGCGGGGGCTGTGGATGGGGAAGTTCTCTCTCTTCCTGGGCTGTGGAAGTGCCAGACCAACTGGCTGGGGGCTGGCTGAGAGAGGCACCTTCCTTGGGGGGACCTTGTGGTTTCTAGAGTCAGCACAGAAAAGGAAGCGTGGACAGCTCAGAGGCTCATGGCAGAAGGAAAACCTTTTCATGTCATATTTGCCTGATTCCTGCTCTCTGCCGGCGCGGGTGCTGCCCTGTCTGCACGGGGACACACGCCCTTCAGGAGGAGAAGGCAGACTAGCGGCCTTGATGCTGAAGAAGTGATGATCTGGGTGGGTGGGAGGGTCTGGTATTTTTTAGCAACATCTCCTGTCCAAAATAAAAGTAAGAAAGAAAAAGAAAGAAAGAAAGAAAAGAAAGAAAGAAAGAAAGAAAGAAAGAAAGAGAAAGACTACATTTATGTTAGAGAATGACTTGTGATTTGAAAGTGACATGCTCATTTTGGAAGTCTGGACTAAAACAGAAATGAAGAAAGGAAAAGTTAAAATCACTTGTAATTCCACTCTCAGAATTAGGTTTCGTGGTTAGGGATAAAACCCTTCAATGAGATGGAAGTTTTTTTTCTTACTGAATTATAGGCAGCCCTGGGGCAGATGCACCTGCTCCTCTGTCCTTAGGGACATAAGCTTCTCTGTTGCTGCTACATCTTCTTTAGTATGGTTTCTACTTCATGGTACAAGGTGGCTGCTTGACCTCCAGGCATTGCATCAGTTATCCAATCAGTAGGAAGGAGGAATAGCTGAGAAGAATCCCTGCCTGTTCTTCCCATCCCCAGGGACACCTCCAAAATGTTGTACTGGTACAACATACCAGATGTGCACTGGTAGTCCCCAGCCCAAATTTAGTCACATGACCATAGCTAGCTGTAAGGGAAGCTGGGAAATAGTCTTTATTCTAAAATCTTGGATTCTATTTCTAAAGGAAAAGACGAGACCAGATATCAGGGGACAGCTAGTAATCTTGGCTGTAGTCTCACAAAGTTTAGATTCTTTCCTTCCACAGTTCTTTTTTCTGTTTATGTAGAGATGATTTATTTAACCAAAATGAGATTATATTCTATGTATTCTGTAACTTGTTTTTTTCTTCCCCACCGTTAGGGATCTATCAATATTCTTTGTCCATCCCTTTAATTGGACTTCTGAAAAACCATTTCTAGCATGATCATCCTTTGTGGAGATGGACAGTTTATTTAACGAAACCCCAAGTGATAGAATCAGAAATCAGATTCTGAAATTAAATCTCGATTTCATGTGTGAGATTTATTTTTCGCCATGGTATAAATGACCAGCGGTTGAACGGGTAGAGCTTAGGATTTGGGCATTGGAAGGAGTCAGTGGGCCTTTGAGGGGTCCCCCCCCACCCCAAACTCTGGCCTCTGTGGGGCTGCTGGGAGCAGGCCATGCAACCCCCACTCTGCTGCTGTTATTCCCATCTTATTGTTACTGCTTGGACTTGAGGGCCCTGCTGTTCTGTGACACGCTGCTTCCCTGGACCCCCGGCCACCCAGACCCTGCTGTAGTCCAGCGCTGCCCTGGCCCCCACCTCCCTTCACTTCTGCCCGGTCCCCTGGTGCTCTCCGGTTTCACCATATGTCTGGTGAGGTCAACCTGGCCACGGCAGGGGTGTCCTTGGGGGCAGCTGAGCCCCTCCCCCAACCCCCCATCAGGGATCACGTTGCGGGCGTCAGTCTCAGAGAGCGACTTGGAGGCCTCTTTCTATTCCTTTTTATCTCCAGGGAGAGATTTATCCTCCCTGGGCTGTGGCTGCAGGTCCCAGACAGATGGCAGCTCCCCAGAGGCACCCCGAAGGGCAGCTGCTACCTGTTTTCTGTCCATGTGGTTTGTTGTCTATAGTTACTCACTGAGGATGTGTGTGTGGGGTTGGGGGCGGGTAGCCTGGGGACTCATCACCAGAACAAACTGCCTGGGTTCTAAGTCCAGCTCTGCTACTCACTAGCTGGGTGGCTTTGGGTAAGCTTTTTACTGTGCCAGACCTCAGTTCCCTCCTCTGTAAAATGGGCACAGCAGTAATAGTACCTACCTGCTACAGTTACCTGAGGATTAAAACACTTGGCGCAGCACCTGGCACAGAGTAGGGCCCCACGATGTAAGGGATCGTGATAGTAAACAATAGTAAGTGTTTTATTATTACTTTTATTATTGTTACTGTTACTATTCTAGTATTCCTAACTCTGTAGTGCTACTTCTGGAGCCTCTTCTGGGCCCCCCTGCCTCAGTTTCCCCCTCCCACTGTTCCTTCTCACTTTTGTTGAGCACCTGCTGTGGGCTGAGGATAGGGCAGTGAATGAAGCCACTTTGGGCCCTGAGACGGCTCCTGCTCTGCGGGGGAGATGCTCCGAGACAGTGAGGTCCACACGTCACTCTGGCCGTGAGGCCACTGTCGACAGTGACCAGTCAACTCTGGGAAGAGGGACAGGGTTCAAATGGCTGTGGGGAATGTGGCAAGTCTCGCCTTTTTCTGGGTCTGAGAGGAGACCTCTGTGAGCTGGGGAGGGGGAGTCTCCCCTGCTAGTTGAACGTCTGCGAAGAAAGCTCCCTTGGGGCCAGAGAGGCCACCACAGAGGTCGGGGGGTGGGGGAAGGAGTGTACAGCTCCTGTGGCTGAGTGAGGGGTGGGAGGAGCCCTCATCTTGCAGTGTCTTGTCTTTCTGGGTTTTAGAAAAGCCTCTTCTAAGGCAGGGTTACTCTCCCTTGGAGCTACTGACTTTGGGGCCAGATTCTTCTCTGTGGGACCCGTCCTGGGCAGTGGAGGATGGTTAGCAGCATCAGTGGTCTCTACCCAGTAGTGCTCACATCCCTAGTCTTGACAACCCCAGGAACCACGGGCATTGTCTTCTCTTCCAGAGGGCACGGTCACCTCCAAGTAGGGAGTCATTGCTCTGAGGCAAGGTGGGGCAGGTGGGAGCCTGCCATCAGGAGACCTGGTCTGATCTGTGTTTTCTCATTAATCTTTTGCTTGACCTCAGGTGAGTGCCTCTCATGCTCCCTGCCTTCCTCCATGCGGCAGGAGCTCTCTGGAGATGGCAAACACACAGCCCTACTCGCCCTGCCACTGCCATAGCTGTGGCAGACATCACTAATCGATCATGTTGTGTCTGGGAGCCCTGGAGACACGTGGGCCCAATAAGCAGCCTCTCTGGTCCCCTCCGAGCAGCAAGCAGGAGTTAGACATTCCTGGGCTGGGGTTGGGCTCTGTTGACTTCTGGCTCGATGCCTTCTGTTAGGCTTCTCATCCTCGGGGCCTCAGTTTTTTTCACCTGTAGAATGGGACCAAACTAGCTACCCAGAAAGCTGGTTGTGGGGTTCGAAATGAGCTAATGAGGATACCGTGGGAGTCTCAGCACGTGTTTATTACGTGAAAGAACGAGAGCACATGGATTTGTCCTAGGTGTGGAGTCGTGGGGACTGTCATCTCCCGCCGGTGGAGTGTATGTGGTACGATCATGGCAGAGAGCCGTTTGGCATTAACTAGTTAAGTTGAACTTATCTCTAACCCCTGGCCAACCATCCCACACCTGGGTACACATCTGGGGGGATTTGCACACTTGAACCTCAGGGGCTCTCAGTGTACGTTTGGAGGATCTGGAGTGCCTGAGCCCCAAGGACATACTACCCATCGTAGTGCTGTTTGTCGGAAGGACATTTGGAACCACCTAAACTTCTGCCTCGTGATACTTCTAAGTACTCAGCAATGAAACAAACAACCAGAGGCTTCAGCCTGGGTGGGCTGCCCAGAAGCAGATCCAGAGACTGATTCAAGGGGCACTAGTATGTTTGGGAGGAAGCAGCCAGGAACCATCCACAGCCAAGCGAGGGATTGAAGTGGGGGACGGAAGGTGGCCACGCAAGGTGCGTCATCTAGCAGGTCACCACTGTGGGCCTCCAGGGAAGCACACCTCAGGCTTCTCCCCTGTCTGTCTGGTCTGCCCTGCACAGGGGTGAGGGCCCTCAGGCTCCGAGATGGGGGGGCTGGCCGCTGGAGGGGTGATGGCGTGCACCCTGGGGGTAAGGACCAAGGGATGTGGGTGGGGTCTGGAGAGCAGGTGCTGCCCGGTATGCATGACAACGTGGGTGAATGTGGAAAATGTGATGTCGAGTGAGCAAAGGAAGTTGCTGAAAGTGTGTCACTTACAGAAACATCATAAACCCGCAGAACAGTGTTCTTTATCGCTTGTCCATTCACATAAGTGCATTAAATGGGCAAAGGGCATGCATGGGAATGAGGAGTCCCATATCCAGGATGTGGGTGGAGGGGAGGGTGGCTTGCAGGAGGGCAGGTGCACAAGTGCCTCCCCTCTTTCTGCCAGGATTCGTTCCTTCCTGATCTGCACTGAGGTTGATACTCACACGGTACGTGTATGAAGTATATACGGGCGAGGCTTTGGATATGCATTGGCTTGTGGAACCGCCGCTCAGATCAAGTGATAGAACATTTCCAGCACCTCCCAGGGCTTCCTCTGCCCCTTCCCGGTCTGCATCTCCCCCAGATTTGATGAATTTCTTTCAGAAAATGGTGTAAAGCAAATTTGGGACAATGTTAAGGTTTGCCAAAGTGGAGTTTGTGGCTGTTGGGTGGATTTTTCTCTGCGCATTTCTAAATCCTTCACCTGTTCCATCATCATCGTCAACAAAAGTAGAGGCGGGCTTGGGCAGGTGTGGGGACAGGCAGCACGACGGCGCGGACACTGCCTGGACAGAGATGGCGGGGCCAGAGCAGAGTCTCAGGCAGCCCTGGGAATCCTGAGAATGGCCTCGTCTCTAAGGGAGGTCCCAAGACAGAGCGGCTTCTGGCCGAGTGTTCCAGAGCTGTCAAGGCTTGGATCTGGAGTCGCCCCCAAGACTCCCTCTAACCACCCCGCCTACACGGAGGGCATTGGCAGCCGATCGTGCCTTGGGCAGCGCAAGAGCTGGGCCCAGAGCCCCTGCCTAGCCATTCTTTCCAGGTCACGAGCTGCCCATTGTGCCCATCACGAAGGCCTGTTTGCGGCTCCTCTGTGGGTGGCCCGAGCCTCTCATTGTCCCAGCACAATAGCGGTAGCTTTGCTTGCTCTAAGAAACCAGGACAGGAAGCCCCGATCTAGGCCAGCACTCCCAGCTTCCTGCTGTCCCCAGCGGGGCTGGGCCAGTGCGGCTTTGTCTCCCTCCAGTCCCAGGAGGCTAGAGGCTGGCCTTCCCGGCAGCACTGCCCCTGCTGAAGCATCCTTTAGGAGCGCTGTCCCCGGCCCCTATGACCCTTTAAAAGAAAAAGGTTAGCAGGCTTTCAGCAGGCTCCTGCTGTGTGTCGGGCACATCCCACCCCTTCCTTTCATTGTTTAGTGCTTTCTGTATGCCGGGCATACGGGGGTGCCTGGGGATGCAGCTGGGAACAAGAGAGGCAAGCCCCGTACCCTCATGGAGCTTCCATTCCCTTTATCCTGTTGTGTTCTGAAAGGTAGGGAGGTCTTGCTGTGATCCCCCTATTTGGGAATTACTAAACTGAGACTCAGAGAGGCTAATGCATTTTCTTGAGGTTACACAGCAGGAAAGAGGAGGATCTCTGCTTAAACACAAACTGTCAGTTTCCAAACCTGGTCTTTATTGTTGGATTGGGGTAAAGGTTTCATTCCAGCCATGTTCCCTTCTTATCTTGGCCTTTCCCAGAGGAACAGATGTAGATTGCCTGACCTCACTCTTTAATAGACCTTTTTTTTTTTTTTTTAAGATTTTATTTATTTATTTGACAGAGATCACAAGTAGACAGAGAGGCAGGCAGAGAGAGAGGAAGGGAAGCAGACTCCCTGCTGAGCAGAGAGCCCTGGGGTCATGACCTGAGTCGAAGACAGAGGCTTTAACCCACCGAGCCACCCAGGCGCCCCCTTTAATAGACTTTTAATGCAAGATGGGAAGGTGGGGAGTGTATGAAGAGAAGGAGGGCTTTCTGGTGGAGGTGCCATTTGAGCTAAGTTCTGATGGATAAGAAGGAGCTGACCCATGTAGATGTGGGGAAGAATATCCTGCTAGTAAGAGCAGCACATGCATAGGTCCTGAGGCAGGAGTGTCTCCTGGCAGGTGGAAGGAATAGAATGATGGTGGGACTGAAGAGCGTTGAGGTGTGGAGTGAAAAAGTGCTGGAAGGTGTGGAGAGGTCAGGGGGGCCTCATGGGCTGAGGGAGGATTTGTTTTGTTTTGTTTTGTTTTTTTTTTAAGCACAGTAGGAAGCCATCCAGGATTTTAAGCTGTGGATTGACAGGCTTTGATTTACATATTTAATAGGATTCCTCTGGTTGTGTGTGGAGAAAGGACTTTGGGGGCAATGAGGGGGAACAGGGAGGAGGTGATTGCATTGGTCTAGGCAGGACAAGGTGGTGCCTTGGGCTGAGGCAGGGGTGGCTATGGAGGTGGAGAGAAGAGGTTGGATTTTTTTTTTTTTTAAGAAATATTTATTTATTTGAGAGAGCTAGAGAAGGTGCACGCACACGCAGGGGGAAGGGCAGAGGGAGAGGGAGACTCTTCAGGCAGATTCCTCACCAGCATGGAGCCTGATGTGGGGCTCGAACCCACGACCCATGAGATCATGACCTGAGCGGAAACCAGCAGTTGGATGTCCAACCCACTGAGCCACCCAGGCGCCCCCAAGGCTGTTGAAGGCGAAGCTGGTAGAATTTGCTGATGGATAGAAGTGGGGTGCCAGAGAAAGAGAGGCGTGGAGGGTGACTGGGACAGCGGGGGGTTTTTGGCTGGAGCCCCCCGGCAGGCGGCAGCGGCGTCAGTCCGGCTGGGAAGAGCTTGGGTGGTTTGGGTTGGGAGGGGCGATCAGGAACTAGGATTTGGATGCCCTCGGCGTCTGGGTGGGATGTGTGGAATCTTCAGGGGAGAAGTCCAGGCTGGGGACTTAACTGTGGGCCCAGGCGACTGGCGGAGACTGCTCTGCCCAGCTCTGTGTCGTCGACTTTCCTCCCCATGACCCACTACGTGAGGCTGCAGTGCACCACCCCCAAGAGACCCGAGTCCTTGGCTGGCCGGCACCCCGTGACAGACACCGACATCCTTGGCTGATGGAAAAGGATCTGACAGCCGTCTGTGGATGGTCAGCCTCCTCTTGGCCTGCCTGCCCCTGCTTTTCTCCGTCCGGGCTGTTCCCTCCATCTCCCCGCCACTAGGAGATGTCCTCAGACAAGCATGGGCACAGAGACACACTTAATTAACCTGCATCTGGGCTCTGCAGCGGGGACCCCGTGCAGATCCGCATTGCTATAATCAGCTGTGGCAGGGAGGGCACCCGGCCGGGCCACCGCAGCTCCTCATGGCCCTGTGGTTGTGACAGGACTGTGATGTCATTTTCACAGGGGATGGCCTATAGCTGATGCCAGGTCAGCCTGGGTCCAAGTCCTCGAGTGCGGACAGGCCAGGCAGTTTGCTGTGTGGGCCTCGGTCTCCCTCGGGTGCATCTCCCATCCCCCTCCCCCAGCCCCCGCGTTCTTATCAGTAGTTTTTCCATCAACAGCTCCATCCCTCCCCCACAGGGGCCAGGCCACCGTCATCTGTCATTTCTCATCAGCACGGCTGCATCCCTCCATTCTGGTGCCCCCCCCATCCTGCTCGACCCCTAAAATCCGGTTCCTCACAAAAACCACCAATATTCTGCTGATATTTAAAAACTGGGAGACTTTGTGCAAAGGAAAAAAAAAATCTTAATTTCTGGCTTCTGTTGAGAAAAATACCAGAACACCTGGTGGCCCTGGGCCCGCCGCCTTCCCACCTGACCACACTTGGAAGGGAGAAGCGGCCATCCCCCTTCGATGGCACGTGCTTGCCAGCTCTCCGCGGTCCCCGACACTCCTTTCTCCTCTTTGTTGTCTGCCACATCACAGAGGACAGAGATGACCTCTCTTCTGAGCCCCTGAAAAAAACGTGGCACAACAGCTGGGGTCCGTCCATACAGCCGGATCCCGGGCACCTGGAACAGAGAATGGGGGTGCTCCCTAGGAAGGATGGGGAGGATCTCTAAGCAGGATTAAGTGGGAAAAGCAGGTGCCGCGTGGCCTGGGTATGCTGCTGTGTTTTCGGTGTGTAAGAAAGGGGAAAAATAAGAACACGGGTGTGTATGTGTGTATAAGTATGTATTTTCCCGTTTGTTATTTTTCGCATGAAGATTCTCCGGAGGGGGACCTGGGACACGAGCAGCTGTGGTTCCCCTGGGGGGGGACTAGATGCCCTGGGGCCCGGGGTGCAGGAGAGAGGCTCTTTGTATTTTTGACTCTTTATGTTTTTGACTTTGGAAGGATGTGAGTATGTTATTATTTGGAAGTTACATTTTTGAAAAAGGAATTTAAAAAAAGAAGGGAAGTGAATTTTAACCTGAGAGAGTAAGGAGCACAGGGAGTGCATCTCCCTGAGGGCCGGGCATTGCTGTGTTCCCCGAACAGGGCCTGAGGTCACAGGGCCTGAGGTCGGAGATGCTCAGTCAACATCTGTTGACTGAATGGGGTGGGGGATACTCCAGTGTGTTTAATGCAGAAGCTAGGTAGGTTTTTTCTTACTCCCTGCCCACGTCCTGTGTCCCTTCTCGGGGGCACTGGAACTGTGGCCCTCCTGTCAGGCCATCGCCGGGAGATCAGAGGCCTGGATGCTCACCTCTCCTTGCTTCTCTTCCTCTAGGCCTTTCTGCATCGCATCCGACAGAACGTGGCCGACTCCGTGGAGAAGGGCCTCACTGAAGAGAATGTCAAGGTGTGTACTGCTGGGCCAGCCCTTTGCAGACGGTCCTGCTGCGGTGTGCCTTGCTCCTCTAGGGGCGAAGCTCAGGGGGGCAGAGTGGGAGGACCACCCCCCTGCTGGCAGCTGGCTTTGCCCTCCCACAGCCTGTGCTCCCTGCGGCCCCTGGGGGCTCTGCGCTTGGTGGGCATCAGGAGGACTCAGCCAACTTGAGACTTCGTCTCCTTGCTCGTCATGGCCATCCTGTCTCCCAGCCTACTCTGTGCCAAGCCCCCTGGCGTGGAGCCAGTGGAAAATCCCTTCCCAAGTGCCCCTGGGAGCGTTGGCACCTCCAGCCGCCCTCTTGGCAGCCCCGGCCTGTGCCCCTGCACTGGGCATTGAGTGGCGAGGCAGAGCAGTTGAGTAATTGGGTCCGGCCTTCGTCTTGGCTGCGGCTCTGGGGAGTTTCGGGAGGACATCAATAGGCCCTCTGTGTGCACGGCAGAGGCCCCTGCCCTGCCCGGGCCTGGCTTTCCAGCCTGATCTCACTCTCTGGGAAGCTGCCTTTAGTTCTTGGGGCTCCGGGGTCCCTGGTCCAGGGGGCGAGCGGGGGCAGCGTGGGGTGGGTGTCAGAGGTCCCTGACTTGCATTGCACACAAAGGGCTTGATCCAGCAGGACATTCCCCCCACATGTCTCCGTTAGTCTGGACAGGAACCTTATGGAGTGTAGTGCTGAGTCCAGCGTCTTGGGTAAGAAAGCTAAGACTTAGATGTAAAGAGAGCCGCTCAGGTCTTGCTGCCCAGATGGTCTCTGACAGCGCTGGCTTTTAAGTCTTTTACGCACACACACATTCTTCGTTCAGCAAATATTTACCGGGGACCCGCTGTTTATGATGTGTATTTCTTACAATTGATTTCTTAATTGCAATGTAAAGATTACTAGAATTTTTGAATTTTAACTTATGACAGTTTTTTAAAAATTACTTTTTTTTTTTTTTAATGAGCTAAGACTCACATACAGGAAAGGGTGCATTGTGAATGTCAGATGTGATGCAGTGTCACATACGGACATGCCTGTGGACACGACCGCAGTGAGGACGGAGCATTTCCTGCCCCCGTGGGCTGCTCTGTGTCCCCCATCCTCCACCCCATAAATGCCCACTCCTCAAAGCCGAGCCACTGATGAGTTTTGCCTGTTCACGAACTTTATTTAAAAGTGAGCTCTTTCACATCTAGTGCCTTTTGCTCACTGGTGTGTGTGTGTGACATTTGCCCGTGTTGTCATGTGTGGCTGTGACTTGGTCACTTTAATTACTGGGTCGTAATCCATAGTACGAACGTCCCGTGATTTATGGTCCATTCTCCTGTTGACGGGTGTTTGGGTTACTTATTCTGGGCTTTTATGGCCATTCTTATGTATGCCTTTTGGAGGGTACATGCTCTCGTTTCTTTTGGGAGACAAATATTTATTCTGAAATTTTGCCGCTGTTCTTTGAAGGACGTTTGGCAGTAGGATCTATGCTGTCTGTCTTTAACAGAAGCCAATTTAACCATGTGAACCAGAAAGGGTGAGAGAGAGCAACAGAACCAGACAGGGCAGGTGACTTCCCCCACCCCCCACCTCCATGATGAGTGTCCCCCAGGGCGAGGCAGAGGAGGAAGACACCCGCTGGCCCCCTCACAGTGCGGCCTTTGAGGAATGGTCTCACCTCTCTGCCTTCCCTGCCTACCCACGGGCCAGCTCCCTCTGCAGACTTTCTGGTGCATTCTGAAGGTTGGTGGGGTTAGTCTTCATTCCTTGAGCTCTTGACTCAGGTGTCACCTTCTCAGAGGGACTGTCCCTGGCCCTCCACTCCTCCCTGGGACTCCCTTCCTGTTTCACTTTGGTCTTTACTTCTTCTGACTTCCCAGAACATTCTATTTTAACTTTTTGTTTCTTGTCCGTCCCCTTCCATTAGAATGTCACCTCCGTGGAGGCATGTGCTTGTCTGTTCCCTGCTGGATCCCCCAGGGCCCCTAACAGTGCCTGGCACACAGCAGGTGCTCGGTCTGTATTTGCTGAACAAATGAGGAAGGAACCCTAGAGGGAACCAGGAACCAGTAGTAACACCGGTTACCCCTGCTGTGAGCCCCAGTGGGAAGGCTGGGTTGGGGGGCGGATCTCCTTACTGGATTCGCTGTACTGTGTTTTAGTTTTTAAACCACGTTGCTGTACTGTGTTTTAGTTTTTGAACCACGTGGGTACCTTCTTCAAAATTAAATAAAAAAAAAATGCACCTCATTTTTAAGAAAAGAGGGGAAAAAAGAATTTATGCAGTGAAAAGGACCTTAAGTGAATAACCGAAGGTCTTCCTAGTTCTCTTTCCCAGCGGTCCCTGCAGGTACCAGCTTGACTCTTCATTCAGACAGTCTCTGTTTTCGCCAGCCTAGAGAGAGGAATGGCCTTTAAAAAAATTTTTTTTTGAATTTAAATGTATTTTTTTAAGAGATTTTATTTATTTGAGGTGGGGGGAGAGCAGGAGCTGAGGTGGGGCAGAGGGAGAGGGAGAAGCAAGCTCCCCACTGAGCAGGGAGCCCAATGTGGGGCTCAGTCCCAGGACCCTGAGATCATGACCTGAGCCAAAGGCAGATCCTTAACTGACTGAGCCACCCAGGCGCCCCTGTCTTTTTTTTTTTTTTTTTTCCTCTAAAGGAACAGAAATGGGTCCATGCTGGAATCTTGCTTGGCACCATGATCCGCACCCCCACACTTAATAATGTATATTGAAGACCATTCCAGGATTCCATATCTCTATTCACAGAGCTGCAGATTCTTTTTATAGGCTGCATAGCATCTCAGCATATAGAATTTATTTGATTGTAACCTGTCCAGTTTATTTAACTATTTTATTTGATGAGTAGGAGTCCCCCTTTGGACATTTGCCTTTTTCCCAGTTTTTTGCTTTTGCAAATAGGGCTGGAGTATGTCCTTGTCTGTCCACCAGGCTCTTCACTTGGCATTATTAACACATTGGTCTGGAGAATTCTCTGCTCTGGGGGCTGCCTGTGTGTTGTAGGGTGTTTAATAGCATCCCCAGCCTCTACCTAGGAAATCTGTGATTGTGGGGTACACAATTGTCCCTGCTCGGAGACTACTGACTGACAGGCTGAATTCTACAATGTAGAATTGCTGGGTCAGATGGTACATGCATTTCAAACTTTGTAGATTCCTAGGGGGGAAAAGGCACTCCTGTATTGTGTGTGCACGTGTACACAGCATATTTCGGACATTTTTCCCCATCCTGTTTTCTTCGGCCACATCATTTTAATAGGTGCATGGACGTACCCTCATTGTTTTAAAAAATCAGCCTTTTGATTGGACGTGCTGGTGGTCTGGCCACGATGAAAACTGTTAAATGTCTTCATATAAAATTCACTGCATGCTGAGTGTGCACCTCGGTTCCACTGCTTACTGGACTGTGCGACCTTGAGAATGTTAATTTACTCTGGGTCCCTGCTCTTCATCTGTAAATGGGGAGTGACAGTCGTCTCTACATTGTGGGCCTGCAGCGAGCCCTGGGTGCCATCAATGCCTGTGAAGTTCTTAGCCCAGGATTAGGCATGAATCCTGCAGAATAAACGTTGACCATATTTTGGTTTAGCATTATTTTTATTAGTGGTTAACTGGCTCCAGCCTATCGGAGTGCCTGTTGCATCGTTATATCCTCGCCTACACTCAGGGTTATGGTTTTTTGTTTTTTTTTTCCTGTTTTTGCTTGATTTTGCCCTCCCTCTATGCCTTGGTTAACACGGTCCTTGGGCATCCCCCTCTTCCCTCACAGGTCCTGTTCTCAAACATCGAAGACATCTTGGAAGTTCATAAGGATTTCTTGGCTGCCTTGGAGTACTGTTTACATCCCGAGCCTCAGTCTCAGCATGAACTTGGGAACGTTTTCTTAAAATTCGTGAGTTCAGTGGCCCAGCCTGCCCCTGTCATGGGCTGCAGCTTTGGGGAAGTGGGCTTCGTCCCCAGCTTCCTTGGCAGGCCTGTCTGGGAGGTGGGGCGGCGGGTGGCAGGCAGGCCCAGCCTCTGCCCCCCTGGGAGCGATGGGAAGCAGTTCAGGCCCAGCAGACTGGGTCTGTTCTTACTGGGCTCTCCCTCCCCTCAGTGGCATGTAGTGTGTGGCTCCCATTTCCTCAGGGCTCCCTGCTGAATGCCTGTGTCCTGGGGTTCCCCTGACCTCCTGGTCTGGCAGGGCCCTTCTGCTGCAGAGTGACCAACAGGGGTAGCTGGGGCCAAGAGGGTGGCCTTGGCTCACACAGACCTGAGTGTGAGTCCCAGCCTGGCCAGCCCATGACCCACGAGGGTGTCTTAGGGTCCCACTTCAGCTGCCAGTCAGAGAGGCCAAGGCTTTTCATAGGAGCCTCTGTCTTCCTGCAGGATTGCCAAGTTGCTTGGAATGGTGAGGGGATGGTTGGAGGAAGGGGGCCGTGGGCACCCTAAAACCCAACCACTAACTACCGAATTGATTACACACTGACACAGACATTCTCATTGCGCTGGGCGCTGTTCGCAGTGCTTTTACATATTTTCATTCATTCAGGCTTCACAACAGCCTTCAACAGTGTGTACTATTATTGTTCTCACTTTGGACACGGGGGGACCGAGGCCCAGAGAGGGTGAGTCCTAGTGTGACTTACATAGCTCGTGAGAGCTAGAGCCCGGATTTGGAGCCATTGTAATCTGGCCTCAGGCTCATGTTGTCACCATCTTACATGAGAAGTGTCCTGAAATACATATGAAACACTTGCTGTGTCCCCGGCACTGTACTTGGGCCCGAGGTTGCTGCCCTTTATGAGATGAGCTTGTGTTTGCTGCCCTGAGGCTCGTGGGCTGGGTACCCGGGCTGTGAAGAATATAAAATATGGAGGTGACAAGAGCTGACTCTGCTCGAGATTGTTTGAGATTGGGAAGTCAGGCACAGGGTTGCTAGACTGAGCAAACAAGAATACTCAGGACATCTAGTACATTTGGTAAATGACAGATAATTTTTTAGCATACGCATGTCTCATGCACTATTTGAGATATACTAAGAAATGATTTGTTTGTTCATCTGAAATTTTGAATTCAGCTCGGTGTCTTGTGTTTTGTCTGGCAACCCTGGGCAGGGCAGGCCTCTGAAAGGCAATGAAATGGGAAGATCTTGGGGAGGGACATTCCAGAGGCTGAGACTAGGAAGGGCAGAGGCCCCAGACTGGGAGCAGGCACGTACGTGGGAGGAAGGCAGGCAGCCTGTTGTGGCCAGAGCAGAGTGAGTGATGGACGGAGGGCAGGGGTGCCACGGGGCGGAGGCCAGAGGGATCTTATTCTAAGAGGTGTAGGTTTTTAGCAGGGAGGTCATATGGTCTGCACATCCCGAGCTGTGTGAATAGGCAGACGAGAAGCTGGGGAAACCCTTGTGAAAGTGAGACCTGGAGCTCAGGCTCCCCTCCGCACCGGAGCAGATGTCTACATGGCCAGCTCCTGCCCTTCTCTGAGTCTCAGGCCTTTTGGGTGTGAAGTGAGTGGTTTGGAGCACATGGCCTCCGTGGAGTATGTGTCACTCTGTGTGACTGTGGACAGCAGCCATCACCTCTGACAATCCTTGAGCCCTCCCCTGGGGCTCACCCCTCTTCCCCAGATGTCCCCATCTGGCACCTGTCCACGTCTTCTCCTTCACAGCCCAAACCCACAGCCACCCGTTCCCCACCCGCCACATCTGTGTGTGCATAACTGCTTGTCCGTTTCTTCTTGGCACGACAATCAAAACCCCATGTGGGGCCTCTAGGGGGAAATTGAACGCTTGAGCTCTTAGCTGTGAAAAGCAGCGTTTCCATATCTGCAGGGTCTCAGGCCTGAGACGCAGCTGGGATGGGGCTCCGTGAAAGGATGGGGGGGATGGGGCTGGGCATGGTTTGAGGAAGGGGTGTTGCCCATTTGCTAAATTTAACCGCTCCAAGCCTCGAGCCTTTGGTCCCCTGCCCTTTTTTCAAGCTGAAGGAGAGGAGGTCGCTGCAGAGCACGTCAGAGAAGGGGCTCGGTGGATGAGGAATGACAAACCTGCAGTGACCTTATCACTCCCTCACTCTCCTCTCCTGCAGCCATGGCAGACATTACTAATCAATCACAGCATTCTGCCTCCGGGCTCCCCAGGGCAGCTCCAGAATCCTTCTCACCAGTGTTCCAGCCAGTGCTGTTCATCGATTGGGGTTGGCATGTGAAAACAGACAGATTTGCTTCTGCTTTCTGGCTCAAACTTTTCATCGTACAGATGGAGATGGACAGGGAGACCCTGTCACTTCGCCAGACTTGGGTCCAGTTTTTCATTTTCCTCCCCCTTTCAGAGTGTGCATTTATGAGGACTGTCTTCATTGGAAGTGACAAAACTACCAATTCAAATAGGTTTAAACAAACGAAAAAGACTTTATAGTGCATACGGCACATACAAATGAAATACTCCAGTGAGTGGGCTTTAGGCATAGCTGGATCCAGGGCCCCATATGGTGGTGTTTTCAGGACTTGGTCTGTATCTTTGGGCCCTAATTTCCTCTGTGTTGGCTTCATTCTTTGAGGGCTGTGTTCGGGGGGTTATTTTATGCCCCATAGGGTGGGAGGGGTGACCCTCGGCAGTTTCAGGCTGACACTCTGCCTGCTACAACAGGGACGGATCAAAGAGAGTTTCTCTTCACGGTAATTCCGACATGAGTCTTTGAGGGCTGTCCTTGCCCAGCTTGGGTCACGTGGCCATGGCTGCCAGGACAGGGAGCTCTCTGGTTGGTTTGACTTGGGTCATATGCTCACTTGTGGTGCCTGGGAGTGGAGTGGGGTCTGTGGGCTCCCAAGTGGAGGAGGTGGATCCCAGGGGAGAAATTGGGGGCCATGACTGGAATAGCGGGGAGTGGCTGCTTGGGTAAAAGACAAGACATGGTCCCGCAAAGAGCCCGGGACAGAGTCGCTATAGAGCAGGGTCATCTGGAAGAAGCGTGGGGCTGGCTGGAGGCCTGTTGGGCTCCTCTCAGTTCCTCTTCGTGCTTTCTTGCTTTCATTCAGGGTGCCTGCTGTCCCCACTAGGGCTCCAGCAGAGACCCAGCAGATGCAAAGCCTGCCCCCGTGGAGCTCGCAGTGGCCCGGGGCAGGGTGGAGGGGTGGGAGATGGACAGTGCGCAGCTGAGGAGTAGCATGTCCTGGGGGTCTGGGCCTTCTGCATTCCCTGGATTCGGCCCGGTCCTTTCCCTGGTGGCCTGTTCTCAACCTGTGAGCCCACTCGGCTCCCTTCCTCCCCACTCTGCCCGCCCCTTCTTCCGCCATCAGAACCGACCCGCTCCCTGTTCCACCCTGTCATAGACCTGTTCACTGTGGGATAATGAACTTGCCGACGTCCTAATAGTGGTAGTAACAGCAGCCCCAATAAGAACAGCTAATATTTAGTGAGCCTTCGCTGTGGGCCATTTTCGGCCTTTACGGTGTATTCACCCAGTAACCCTCACAACCACCTTATGGTGGAGACGCTATTGTTGTCTGTACCTTCTGGACAAGAATGCAGGGGCTCCGAAATGTGACAGACACAGAGCTGGCAGCCTGGGGAGCTGGACTCTGAATGTGGCTGGAGAACTTGCACTTGAGCTTACAGGTTGATGCTGATAGAGCCCCGGAGGCTCCTCGGGTGGCTTATCTATAAATAGGACTGATAGTAGGGGTCTGTGGCCCCAGGAAAGGTTAAGGTCTTCTGGCTGCTGAGCAGTTTTTTTCTAGAGCTGGTTACATACTGTTGGGACCTCCTGCTGCCATCCCTGTGCCTGCATTCAGAGCCCAGCCCCCGCTGTAGAGTCCTGCAGACCTTCTCTGCAGGAACAGGCTCCAGACAGGCCCCTTTCCCCCTTCTCCGCAGCCCACCTCACCGTGGTCTGCCCCCAGAGGCCTGGCTCCCCATGTTTCTGGCAGACCCCTGTCCACATCTTTTTCCTTGCTTGGGTGAACCCCTGCAGTCCAGACTTGTACTGACCAGTCTCCACTGGCCTCAGGGGTCCCCTAGGCTCACTGGAGACAGTGGAAATGGAAAGAGGTCTGCTTGGGCATTGTGGGGGATACTGGGGTCCCCTCTTCTCCTTCCCTGTCCTCATGGATCTGCAGGCACCGGCCGAGGGAGGAGGTCGTCGGGGATGCGGCGTGTGTTCCTGTGTGTGCGCCAATGCGGGCCGTGGTGTCTGGAGATGTTGCTTGTGGTCTTATGATATTATAGAGTGTTTAGCTGCTCCTCGGAGTGTGTGTCAGGACGGCTTGTCCTGGATAGTTGTGACATTGTTTGTTTCGGTATTTTTCTCTGTTGATTCATGTTTATTGGTTGTGTTGTGTAGCCTAGACTTCTAAGGATTTTGAGATGTCTTATAGAGTCCACGTGTCCCTGGCACTGACCTCCTCATTCTCCGTGGATCATTTACCTCACCAGCCGCTCCAGTAAGCGGGGGGCTGTCATGGTGTGTGTTGTGGATGAGGGAACCGAGGCAGACAGAGGTGAAGCAGCTTGCCCAGGGCTCTCCACTACTCAGGGAGCACGGGGCTGGGCTTCTGACCCAGGGGGTGTAGTTCTAGAGTCACTCTAAGCTTGTCCCCATTATCTCTAGCCTCCGCTCTGAGCTTAGTTTGTGGATCTGTGGCTCGAGATTTGTCCGCTTTGGCCTTTTCCTCCCGTCCCCATCTTTGGCCGTGACCTGGAGCTGCACA
This sequence comes from Mustela lutreola, assembly GCF_030435805.1. NCBI lineage: Eukaryota > Metazoa > Chordata > Mammalia > Carnivora > Mustelidae > Mustela > Mustela lutreola. The sequence goes on from NC_081298.1 coordinate 12,117,250, forward strand.
TCAGCAAGGGGGCTCCAAGGGGTCAAGCCCTGGCGCTCCCGCTTCACCAGGCATGAGCCCTTGGGCCTGTGACTTGGCCTCTGTTTTCCCCTATGACAGTGGGGAGATAGTCATTACCTGTCAGGTCGTGGTGAGGAACGCCTGAGTGTCCCTGCATTCCAGGAGGGCAGAGTGTGGCAGGGACCAAGGGGTTAGCACACACTCTGCCGTGTTGGCCTTTAGCTGTGGCTGTGGGCCCTTCGCTGCAGAGCACATCTGCTCAGGTTGTGCACTCACTGCCCCAAGAGCTGGGTTGGGGCAGGCTGGAGCAGCTTACTGATTCTGAAACCCATCCTCCCTCCTCTTTGGTTTGCTCTTTCCTGCAGCTACTCCATCGGCAGGGCGACAGTAGCTTTGTTTAGAAGCAACATGACTGGCTGGCTTTGCTAGGCCACCTCTTCCTTCCTTAGCTTCTTGGGGTCTCCTGCCCAACCCTCAGCCCGAGGTGGAAGCCCTTCAGCCCTTCCTGTCCCGTGGCCTTACCCAGGACATCCTTATTTAAGGTTTGGCAGGCTGGGAGGTGGTGTTCTGTGAGCCTTTTGGAGCTGAGGATGCTCACTGCAGAGCTTCCTGTGAGTGCCGGAAGCCCTGACTGATGGTTAGAGACCTGGTGACCCACAGGTGACCTCTAGATTGGATGGAGTCCAGCTTCGGGCTTAGGGGCATTTGGAGGTCAACAGAGCTATCCCCTTGCCTCAAGAGTGCCACTGCTGTGTAGCAGCGACCAGGGCTCTATTCCCCCCCGCCCAGCCCCCCAAATTCCTGAGCCTTCTTTAGATTTTTCAGGTTCATATATATAAGGCATTGCACATGGTAGGTGTTTAAAATCCAGCTGGTTAGTACATGTTCACTGAGGCCCTACTGTGTGCCAGCCACTGTGCCAAAATCGGAGGCTACCTCAGTGAACAAGATAGCTGTGGTCACTGCCTTCAGGGAGCTGACTGCTGTGTGGGAATAGACAGATAAACAAATAATCTGAATCATTCCAGATTACACCTGTCTGGCTGCTTTAGCTAGGGTCGCCCAGGTGTTGTTTGAGGAGGTGGAATCTGAGTTGGGGAGTAGCCAGGCTTGGGGGGAAAAATGTTCTGGGTTGAGGGTATGGCAAGTGCAAAGGCCCTGAGGTAGGAATAGGCTGGCAAATACGAGGAGTAGCTGGAAGCCCAGTGAGATGAGGTCAGAGAAAGACAGGGTCACATTATCTGGCCCTTGAAATTCATGATCAAGTGTTGGGTTTCTTTTGTAGTGCAGTGGAATACCACTGGGGGGTTTTCAGTAGGGGTATGACACAGCCTGACTTGCAATTTAATGCAAAGGATCGACATTTATGGAGCACTTAGCATATGCCAAAGCCTTACGTTTAACTCATTTAATCCCTCTAACAACCCCATGAATTAACTGGATAACTCCACCTTCCTGATGAGGAGGTGGAGGCACAGAAAGGCCAGGGAACTTGTCCGAGTTCATACTTAAATGCAGAGCCAGGATTGCAAGCCCAGGCCTCTGGCTCTGAGTTTGTGCACTTGACCCTGGGCCGTGCTGCTTCCTGAAAGGTTACTCAGGCTGCTGGGCGCAGACTCAGGGCAGGAGTGGAGGCTGCGAGGCCCACAGTGAGTGGACGGCACCCTATCTGAGGTTCCTCCTGCTCCGTGGTCGCCCAGGGTCTGGGGCTCCTCCCAGGCTGGCCCAGCCATGGACGCCTATCAGTGCATCTCCTTTCCCGCCACGGGCTCTCTCCCACAAAACTCTGTCCTTGTCTTGCAGAAGGACAAGTTCTGCGTGTATGAGGAGTACTGCAGCAACCATGAGAAGGCCCTGCGGTTGCTTGTGGAGCTGAACAAGATCCCCACTGTGCGCGCCTTCCTTTTGGTAAGTGTGCTTTTCACCTTCCCTTCCACTCAGCCCAGGCTTGTGAATCTCTGGGTACAAGAGAGCTTCCCGCCGACCCGTGTTGTGTTGCCTGGGTTAGCTGCTCATAACAGCTGGGGTAACTCTGGGATCACCAAATGTTTTCTATACAGGGCCAGATTTTTGCCTTTTTGAATCACGCACTCTCTGTCACAGCGACTCTGTTTTGCCCCTAGATCATATGCAAAGGAGTGAGCATGGCTGTGTTCCAGTAAAACCTTATTTACAAAACAGGCAGCGGGCTGGATTCTGCCCTAGGGCCACGTTTGCCAACTCCTGATCTAAAGTAATGATCCTAGTAAGAGTGGCAGCAAATGGTAGTAATGATTGTATGCTTAGGATTATTTAATTATAAGCAAATGAAAACTCAGTTAAAATTGGCTTATGCCCCCAATTTGTTTTTAAAGATTTTATTTATTTATTTGACAGAGATCACAAGTAGGTAGAAAGGCAGGCAGAGAGAGAGGAGGAAGCAGGCTCTCCGCTGAGCGAGAGCCCGAGGTGGGGCTCAATCCCAGGACCCCGAGATCATGACCCGAGCCGAAGGCAGAGGCTTAACCCACTGAGCCACCCAGACACCCCCCAAAATTTTTTTTATGGGTTCCCTTTTCTGGGAAGTTTAAGACCCAAGAGGGTTTCAGGCACAGCAAAATCTAGGTGTTCAAATATGTCATCAGGGATGTGTTTCTTGGTTCTGCTTTTCTCTGCCTTGGCTCCATTTCCAGGGAGGCTTCCCCACGTGGTGCCAGTGAGGCTTCTAGCAGCTCTGCTCTTACACCTCAGAGCGGAGCAACTTTGAGATAAGAAAGTTCCTCTTTCTCTGTAGATAACAGCAGAAATCCTGGATCTGATGCTCATTGGTTCAGCTTGGCTCAAGACTTTATCCCTGAACCAATTGCTGTAGGTGGAGGGTTTGGTTGTTGCTCTGATTGGCCACTGCTGGAGCTGGGGGGTGGAGTCAACTCCACCCATACCACAGGCCCTAAGGGTGTGGAGCCCTAAAGGACAGTGGGTTTGCACTTGTGTGTGTAAGTTGGGAAGAGACGTTGGCCAGACGGCAGACATCCTTGACCGGCTTCTCTACAATTGCAGAGAGCTTCGCTTGTGGAGAAGGGTTCTCATCTGTGATTTCCTTGAAGTTTTACCAGCCACTGTATATTGTGTGTGAGTTAAGATACACATTTGTCTGCTCTGCTGACATCCCAAATAAAAGTGGTTTAAAGAAGGTACACGTTTATTTCTCTGTTGTGGTAACAGCGCGGATGTAGACAGCCTGAGGCCGGGGTGGGAGCCCTAGTGTCTGGGGCCCATGGCTTGGGCTGGGCGCTCACCTCTGTGGTCTAAGTTGACATCTCACAACTTCCACATTTGGGTAGTGGCGTGCAGGAAGGGGGTAGAAGGAGGGCCTGCCCTTCTCCTTTCAAGGGCACACAGGAAGCTGCCCATATCTCTTCTACTCATGTCCAGGACCTCGCCACAGAGCTACACCCGGTTGCAGGGGAGGCTGGGGCATGCATCTGGGTGCCCAGATGAAAATTCTCTTGCCGTGGAAGAATATAGTAGGGGACATCATGTGGCCCTTGCCAGCAGGTGATTTTGAGAACTCTAAAATTTGGAGTGACTTCCCAAAGCGAGCATCTCATGGGTTCGAATCCTGATCTCTCACTTCTAGATCCCCTGCTCATTCCGTCAAAGACCAACACTGCCACCCCCAAGCTCGGTTTTATTTCCCAGCAGAGCATAGAGAATAAAGCACAACGAGTAGAACAGCTGGCACAGCACAAGGAGTGTTAGGCGTGTGCCCAGGGGGCCACCCTGCACAATGAAATTCTTACCTGCACATCTCCCTCATGCACAGTCTCCAACAAAGAATTTCCAGAATTTGGATTCAGAATGTGTGTCTCCTTCACTAGTGCGTTCGTGTTGCTTGGTCCATTTCTGGGGAGCACCTGAGGAAGGGCAGATGAGTCTCGAGTGTCTTCATGCTCACTGATGCTGTTGGCCACTCTTAACCTGCGTCCTCACCGTTTCAGTTTTGTACTTACATTCGTCAAAGAGTCGGGGCCAAAAGCAAGGATAACGTCCTGTAATATGGGACCACGCACGGCCATGCTTCTGTGATTGACCTGCTGATTCGAGTTCGGGAGTCCCTGCTGCCCAGGCTCTAGGCTCCTGGCTCAGGGCCCCTCTTCCTGGGGGTGTCCCCTTGGGCTCCTCTGGGTCTTGAGAAACAGGAAATGCCGGGATGGTGTGAGCAGGGGTGTGGGAAGGGAAGGGCCCCACTTCCTCTTTCCTTCCTTCTTCTCTCTCCTGCGGTCCTCCAGGTGGGCCCAGCTGCCGTCTTCTAGCAGCAGCTCCACGGGGCTGGATCAGGCAGGGGGAGGACACGGGCGGTGCCAGCCCATGCATCATCTTCCTCCCTCCTTGCTGGTGTCTCTGGCTTTTGGCCGCTGACAGAAGAGCTGTCTCAACCATGGGCTGTTAAGATGTTGGGAACAGACGGGATCTGGCTTTCCAGTCAGGATATGTTGTGTGCTCGCTGAGAGATAGGATGGGGACTTCCTCATTCTGTGACTTAGTTTTCTTATCTGTAAAATGGGGTAATTTATTCATTTATTCATTCATTCATTCATGCTAAGTCTTGGGGTACAACAGTGACCGAGGCAAGGAAAGGCCTTGCTCTCATGGAGCAGCCATTTTAGTGGGAGAAACTTACCTGCCGTGTCTTGGGGTGTTACATCCTTTCAAGGAAATACAGTAAGTTAAGGATGGCAGGATGTTTGGAGGGAATTAGGGTGGTGGCTGCTATTTTAGATTGGTTGGTGGGAAAACCGTGTCTTACGTGATATTTAAGCAGAAACTTTGGTAAAGTAAGAGAGAGAGGCAAGGAGTATTGGGAGGAAATCATTCCAGGGAGAGGAATCGTACATCCCAAGGCCCTGAGGTAGGAGAGTGTTTGATGAATAGCAAGAAAGCCAGGGTAGTTGGATTGGAGAGTCCGAGAGGAAAGTGGGAGGAAGTGAGATCAGAAGAGAGAAGCCAGATAATGGAAGGAACCTTTAGGCAGTGGAAGGGATCTGAGATTCTCAAAAGGCTTTTCTTACAGCAGGATGTAGCGACAGGCACTAAATGCACTCATCGTGTGACCACTCCCGTGATCAATCCTGTGAAGGAGCAGCATTGAAAGAGAGAATTTCCAAAAGTTCTTCCCATCGTACCGGAGCGTCATCTTGCTAGAACAGTGAATGGCAGTGTTTGCGTTTTGCGCACCCCCCCCCCCCCCCCCCGCCCCTGGCCCAATGAAAACAAAGTAAAACAAGAATTTGGAGTGTCTGGGGAGAAGTGTGGTTGGCAGCTTTGACACTTATGTGAAAACCCCTTGATCCTGGACAAAGAGCCAGACCCTTCCCCTGCCGGGTCCTCGGGGCTTTTGGAAAGTGCCCCCTATCCCCAGGCTCCCCTCTCTCTGCCCGGAGCTGACATCACCAGGACAGCTTGTGGCGAGCCCTGGCTCGGAGGACAAAGGCCTGAGTGTGAGCGGTGTGGGGCCTGGCATCTCCCAGCTGCTGCTGCTCGGATACCCCCTCTGTGCCCGGGGGAGGTGCGGGGCTCGGGGGTCGTGCAGCTCCTGCCAGAGCAGGGACCTGGGCTCCCCGGGGTTCTGCTTCTCCAAGGAGAGGGCCCACCAAGCTCCCTGCAAGACAGTAGCTCTGGGTCTCGGACCCATCCTTTTGCTTCTGTGTGCCACTTTCCCGTCTGGAAGAGGGAGATAATGTCCCCGCGTATCCTGGGGCCGTGAAGATGAACTTTACATGGTGGAGCACAAGGTACAGGGCCTGGCACGTGGTGGTCACAGGGCATATGTTCCCTGGGCTTGCTTTCACTTGAACATAAGCAAGGATTGTGTCTGCCTTGTTGGGCAGGTGCCCCAGCGCTTGGAACCGTGCCTAGCCCATAGTCCGCACACAGTATATATTCACGGAACGAATGAATGAGGGAATGAACGAGTGATGGGATGAGAATTCTTTGCTGTGGGAGCTTCTGTGTCATTAGCAGTCTGCCCGCGCGGTGTCGAGGAGGAAGACGAGGACTGTGGGGTGGGCTGGCAGGTTGCTCTTTCCTTGGTGCGTCCTTCTTCCTTCCTGTGTGCATGTGAGCACGCACGTGTGTCGCGGGCACATAGTAAGCCTGGGACAGGATGGCAAGGAGGTCACAGGACGGGGGGCGGTGAGGACTCAGTTCACTTTCCAAATCCTGTTACCCTCTCTCTACAGAGGTAACCAGCCCCTGTTAGAATTTGGTTTATTTTTCCTCCATCCGTGTCTTTGTATTTGACGACAGATGTGTTCCCCACAAACAATGCCTAGTTTGGTTGTGTGTGTTTTTAAAAGCTTTGTATGAATGGGTTTGTAGCAGCCACATCCTTTAGTCTGTGTTGCTCCGTGTGGTGCCTGACCCCCCGTTTCCCACACCATGGACTGTGGCACTGTCTCGCCTAACAGGCATGTTTTTCCATCCTTCATTTGGTGGCTGTTTAGGTTGCTTTCCATTTTGTGCTGTCCCACATGAGGCAGGTCTGAATGTCCCTGTTCCTGTCCCCTGGTGTGTGTCTCTGGAAGTTCCTGTAGTTCCTACAGACCAGGACTTAGCACACTATTTTTTTTTAAATTTTTAATTTTTTATAAACATATAATATATTTTTATCCCCAGGGGTACAGGTCTATGAATCGCCAGATTTACACACTTCACAGTATTCACCATAGCACATACCCTCCCCAATGTCCATAACCCCACCCCCTTCCTTCTCCCAACCCCCTCCCCCCAGCAACCCTCAGTTTGTTTTGTGAAATTAAGAGTCACTTATGGTTTGTCTTCCTCCCAATCCCATCTTGTTTCATTTATTCTTCTCCTACCCCCTTAACCCCCCATGTTGCATCTCCACTTCCCCATATCAGGGAGATCATATGACAGTTGTCTTTCTCCGCTTGACTTATTTCGCTAAGCATGATACAGAGCTGTGGGATTTGGCCCAGGAGGTGGGGGGGGGTGGGCGGGACAGGTTGCTAGGCCCTGATCTAGGCTTTGTGCTGGGTGACAGATGATGCATATTTCCATCTCCTCTCGGTGTTGCTAAACTGCCTTTAAGGTCTGCAGTTGTGTTTTGAGAGTGCTTCCCCTGCTTATTTGAAGGTGGCCAAATGCCTCTGCCGTCCCTGGTGGGTTATAATGAAGGTCCTCTGTCCCTTTGCAGAGCTGCATGCTCCTGGGAGGCCGGAAGACCACGGATATCCCTCTGGAGGGCTACCTGCTGTCTCCGATTCAGAGGATCTGCAAATACCCGCTCCTTCTCAAGGTGAGACAGTCACCCGACTCCTTTCCCTGGATTTGAGGAACTGAAAGCCCAGCTCTGACTGGCTTACGCAAAAAGCAAAACTTGGTAGTTAAGCGGCTGAGATGTGCAGGGACCGTGCTGGCTTTGGGCCAGGCTGGAGCCTACCAGGACCCTGCCTCTTTGGGTTCAGTTCTGCTTTATATTCGTATATGATAGCAGATGGCTGCGGTCCTCTGGCCGCACACCTCGTCAGGTTCAAGGGCAGTGGGAAAGCCTTGAACCTCTCTTCTAGTAGCTCTGACTCTTCGGCTGTCTGTGGCCAGAAGAATGTGATGTTCTGAATAGTTTGGGCCCGAGTCACGTGGTTTAATTTGGACCAATTACATGAAGCCTTTGCTTGTGCCATTCACTCATCTCCCACGTGCTTAGACTCACACTTAACCCCAGAGGCGAGGCACTGGGCACTGCGGGGCTCTGATCGGTTGAGACCTAGTCTAGGGCAGTGCACTGAGTGTGTTATGTTCTAATGGGCTGATACCAGGATCAAGTGCTCCCTGCGTGATCCAATCACACTGAGCAGATGAGCTCTACACGGTGCCGACTTACGGCATGAGCTCCGACCTCCAAGCCTCACATGATCCTGTCGGCCACAGGCCCATGGGTGGGGGATGCAGGACCTCCCCATCACAGCCCCTGCTGTTTGTGGAAGAGGCTGGGGGCTGCTGACTGGGCCCAGTGCAAATAACCAGCCACCTGCCATCTTTATCTTTGATTTGGTCTCGGTGGGACCGACTTGGGGAAGGTTTGCTGCTCGTGTGGCAGCCCAAGAAGTCATAGTTCTCAGCTTCGGAGTCGGTGCCTGGGCAGATAGATCTTCTGCTGGGGGGATGGCTCTGCCACCGCCGCTGCTCTCTGCCCAGGGTTTTCAGTGCTTAGAAATGGCGGCTTATTGGCCCAAGCATCCCCTGGCTCCATCCCGAAGGCCTTGCATCTGACAGCTGTTCCTTAGGGTCCCCGCTGGGGGATTAATGTGGCTGGTGGCGCCTCATTCCTGCACCTGTCTCTCATGCATGGGGCCACATGCATCCGCTCCATGAACTGGAAGGCGGGGGGGGGGGTGGGGAGGATTACTAGGGCACTCTTGAACTTGACTTTCTGCTGGACAAGGTGGGTGACCCTTGATCTGTGAGCTGGACCAGACCCTCTCTGGGGCCATCAGCCCTGTCCATGACCACAGGTCTGTAATGTGTGCAGCCACGGTTGGTGGGACAAAGTTCTCTCTGGCCCTCCTCTAGCCTGCTGCTGTTTGTTTGTCCCCGGGATCTCAAGAGGACCGTCTGTGGTGGTTCTCGTAGTTGCTTTGACCCTCAAATGTTTGAAATGCTGCGTGTAGCTGGCTCTTCTCCTTGGTACAGGAAAAGCTCCTAGAACTTGCAAGTTGCTAGCCTGTGAATTGAATTGGACATATAGATCTGCTTTGTTTGATCCGTTCGGCGTGTTCTCCAAACTCAAGTCGGTTGCCAGCCTTTAAGAGGTAGTACTCTGTGGTGGTTTAGGGCAGGGGTTGGCAAAGCGGTGGCCCGTGAGCCAGATCTAGCCCGTGGCCTGTTTTTGTACAACACATGAGCTGAGAATGATGGTTACATTTTTTAAAGCCTTGTTTAAAAAGAAAAGAAAACCCAAAAAGCAAAGAAGAATATGTGACAGAGACCGGATGTAGCCAACAAAGCCTAAAATATTTACTATTTGGCTGTTTACAGAAAAAGTCTGTTGACCCCTGGATTAGTGCCAGGCTTTATAGCCAGCGGCAGCTTGAGTTTGAACTCTAGCTCCGCCATTTACTGGCCGCCTGACCTTGGGCGAGTTACCTTCCCCGGCCTCAGTTACTCAGCTGTGGTACAGGGTTTGTGTTGGTACAGACAGGGCTGTTAGGACGGTTGAGCATTTCCCCCTTAATTCTGAGAACGACGTGATGAGGGAGGCTCTGTGATTAGCCCCACTGGAGAGACTGAGGCACAGAAGAAGGAGCCTCTTCACCGTGAAGTAGTGGGAGCCGTGATTTGAGCCCATTCTAGAGGCCCGCCCTCTGACCACGAGGCCGTGCTGCCAGTTGAGCACTTTGAGGACTCAGGCTGCCAAAGTCCTTGGGTTTTGGGAACGCCGACCCTCTCCATTCTCTAGGTGGGGGTCTGGGACGGTTGGTGGCCTTGTGTTTTGTGGCTTAGTGGCTGCTCCGTTCTTTTCTTCCTGGGGTTTCAAACCTGGAGCATCTGACCCATTAGAAGAAATGCCAGCTCCAGCCCCAGCGCCCAGCCAAGGCCCCCTAGGTGTTAACCCTTTGGTTTCTGGATCTCAGAAAAGTCCAGGCTCTCAACAGGTGCTTGGAGTGGTAGTTTCCATGACGTATTTTAACAACCAGCAGAGTCGGACCTGTGTGTGTGTGTGTGTGTGTATGCGTGTGTGTGTAGACTCAAAGCTCACAACGGCAGGCTCAGGCATTTCTGAGGCCCGCTTAGGCCCAGGGGCTTCCGTTTGGCCTGGTGGGACTCTCGGGCTCTGGGTTCCCGGGAGAGCAGACAGGGAGGAATGGCACCGGCTGGCAACCCGACGGGGAGTGACTGCCCACAGGAAACGATGATGAAGCCAGGCTGTGGCCTTGCTCTCCTGACCAAATGGCTGTTTACTCGCTCTGTTTCCTCAGTCTCCAGCTGTGTTTATCTGGAGCTTCGATAGCACCGGGGGGACCCGCCAGCAGGGCCCTTGAGTCCTCTGGGGACGTGCCATGCTCCCCGCCTGATGGGCTCGCTCAGTGTCCTGGCCTTTGGCACCCACAGCTGGAACATTTGCATCAGAGCACAGCTGGGACTGAGGGCAGTTCTTTATGCGCCTCCTGAGTTCCTCCTTCCTGTCACGTTTTCCAGAGGATTCTAAAAGACAATACCATGTGCCCAGTCCCTCAAGTGTCTCCACCTCTGGCCTCCGCATCTCTGACGCCCTTGCAGATGTTCCCGTGGTCCTCTGAGCCCCCTTGTTTGAGCTGAACTCCGAATCCAGCAGGCCATCGGGATCAGGGAGCCTGGCTGGGAAGAGAGCAGAGGCTGGAATGAAAGCCTCATTGGGAACGGCCCCAAAAAGCTGAACTTGAACATTGCCTAAGAATAGCCAGAACATTCTATCTCAGCCTCCGGCCCAGGCTCAGGATAGACAGTCGGCATTTTTAGGCTTTGTTGAGTTTTCCGTCGACGTTTCCAGGGAAATGATTCAGGCTTGAGGTCATGCCCCTGGTGCTCAAATGACAGGTGCCTGAAGGGAGGCCGACTGTCACTGTCCCTTTGGGTTGTTTCCTAGTGATGCACAGATCTCATCGGGCCACTCACTGTGCCCCAGCTCATGGTGTGGCTCAGGAACCACAGTGGCGCTGGGGATAGCCTCTGCCCTTCAAGCTCCAGGCAGAGGGGGCCCCACGAGGGCCTGGTACCTAATGGAAGCCCGTTGAGGCAGGTGGAGGCAAACTGGATGGGCACATCTGTCCAGAGGGGGCAGCTGCCACCCCAGCCCCTCTGTTCTCCTTTGCTTCCTGCCCCTGTGGCCACTTCCCTGCTGTCTCCTTTGCTGGCTCCACACCTTCTGGGCCTCTAAGCGCAGGTGGACCCAGGGCTTAGTTCTGGGGCCTTTTGTCTCTAGACTTGCTCCCAGAGTGGACTCAGCTGCCTTGTGGCCTTTAAAAAAATATGTGTGTGTGTGTATTCAGAAATTGTGCAACCCTCATCATAATAATTTTAGAATATCTTCATCACCATCAAGAGAAAGTCCAGACCCATCAGGAGTCCCTGGGCTTTTCCCTCCTGCCCTAGCTCCTGGTAGTTACTCATCCACTTCCTGTCCCTGGGGCTCAGGACCTTCTACACAGACGGGATCATCTAAGATGTAACCTTCAATGTCTGGTTTCTTTCGTTTAGCGCAGAGTTTTCCAGGTTCACCCACATGGTGGCCCAGATCAGAGCTTCGTTCCTTTTTATGGCTGCATAATATTCCATTGTATGGAATCACATTTTGTTTATCCATTCATTCCTTGACGAATGTTTGGGTTCTTTCCATTTTCCGGCTATTAGGAATAACGCTGCTATGAACAGCCATGTGCCAGCTTCTTGGGGACACTCCTGTGACTTTAAGCCGTGTCTTTGTGTCTGACCTGCAGCCTGGACCTGTCTCCTAAGCTCCAGGCTTGTTCTCCTGCCCACTCAGCTTCCCCACTTGGATGTCAGACAGGCATCTCCTGCCTAACACGTCCAAAACCGAATGCTTGGCTCTCCTCTTTCCCCAGACCGGGCTCCCCTCCCTGTCACCCCCTTGTCCCCATTTCCGTACATGGCCTTTCCTTTCTGATGGCTCAGGCCAAACTTGAGCTGTCTTTGGCTCAGCCTACATCTAGTCTCTTAGGAGGTCCTGTTGGCTCTGGCTTCGGTTCTATCTTGAGTCTAGACTTTCTAGCTCCTTCTCTCCATCTTGCTGCCAGGCCCTTGCTACAGCCCCCGCTGGGTCTTCCTGCCTCTGCCCTTGTCCTCCACGGTCTCTTCTCAACCCAGCAGCTAAGCCCAAGCCAGTTCATGTCACTTCCTCACTCAAGACTGTCCAGCGGCTCCCTGTCACTCAGATTGAAATCCAGATTCCCCATCATTGTCACCTGTAAGGTGCTGCACAGTGAAGTTATGTTTTATTTCCTGCCCTCCCCTGCTTCTTCTCCCACGCCCCTGGCTTTCTTCCAGCTACATTTGTCCCCTTGCCATTCTCTGAACACAACAAACATGTCCCTGTGTAGGGCCTTTGCACTTGCTCCTTCTTCTGGGACATCATTACAGTAGATACCCCGAGGCTCACTCTCTAATATTGTCAGGCCTCTGTTGCTCAGTTGTCTCCTCCTCAGAGAGGCCTTGCCTGACCACCCAGCTGTAGCACAAGTGCCTCTGTCATTCTTTGTCCCCAACCCTGTTTTTATTTTTCCTTCACTGTCACATTCTGTTTTCTAACTCATGGTGCACAGATTGATTTTCTGAATCCTCATTAGGCTGTCAGCTCAGCCAGGGCCAAGGTCTGGGCCTGTTTCTGCTTGTTGCTATTCACCTAGAATGAGCCTGGCACATAGTAGGTGCCCCCCCCATTGACTCACTGAATGACTATGGAAAATGCCACCCTAGTGTGACCCACCATTCCTAAATCCAGAAATTGGGACTTTCAGGTCACCGATAGTACCTGATTTCCAAATGTCAGCTTGGTTCAAAACTTGTCAAGCGTTGCTGGGGCAAAACAGGGCATGTCCTGGAAGCCGTCTCCTGGGGACAGCTGCTTGAGTGGGCTTGTGGCAGGGGTGCTGTCTGCAGAGTGGCTGCTCAGGGTATAGCCTTGGGGCCCCGCAGGGACTCCTATGTGTCTTGCACTTCTCACATCTGTCTGTGGGTGATAGAGCTGTCACCCTCGCTCAGTATGGACACCTTGCCAATCAGTTGTTCCCTCTGTCTCCCTGGCCACTGGGCCACCCCAGGGGATGGACAATGGTCCATCACCGGGGAGGTGTTGGCATCAAGTCTTGGTGGAAGGGGATGGCTGGGGAGTGGCATGTTCCCCGGAGTGGGGACATGGACCACTTGGAGCTCTCCAGAGGGTGTTAGGTGGCCCATGAAAGCCTTTCTGTGTGGTGAGTGGTGGGGGAGGGAGCCCCGGAAAGCAGTGCAACCCGTAGTGAGATGTTCTTTTCTTAGCAAGTCCCCATGTGTCTTCCTGAGTCCCTCCAGCAGAGTTATGGTTAGTGCCACAGGGTCAGGCGTTTGGGAGGCCATTTTATTTACTCATCAAGGATTGTCGAGTAACTGTTATGTGTAAGGCATGGTCCCAGGTGCTGGAGATAAAAAGTGAACAAAATGGCCCAGAGCCCTGCCTCTGTGGGACTGGCATTCTGCTGGGGGAAACAGCAGAGGGATGGATAGGAAATGAATATACTTGCAGAGCTAGCAGGGGTTCTGTGGGGAAAATATCTCAGACCAAGAGGGTTGATAAGGGCCAGAATGAGGGACTAAGAGGGTGACATTTGAGCAAACACCTGGAGGAGGTGAGGAAGGGGGCCTACGAATACCTGGGGGAAGAGTCTGCCAGATAGAGGGAAGGGCCAGTGCAAAGGCCCTGTGGCAGGAGTGTATCTGAGGAACAGTGAGGTGGCCAGAGGACGATCTGAGGGAGTGGGGGAGTGAGGCCAGAGAGGTGGTGAGGCCACATTAGGCAGGTCCTTGTGGGCCACTGTGGGCTGTTTGTCTTCTCTGAGTGTTGTAAATGCCTCAGGAGCGTTCTAAGCAGGGGAGGGACAAGGTCTCACCTCATTCTGACAGGATCCCTCTGGCTGTGTGTGGAGAATGGACTAGGAGTGGGGAGTGGGGAGTGGGGGTGGGGTCCAGGGAGTTGACTTCAGGGGTCCCAGTGGCAGCTGGCTGGACCAGGGGGGCGGGGGTGGGTTCGTGTTGAGATTTGCCCCTTCACATGGTTTGCCATTTCCACTGAATACTTTGGGTCATGCCTCTGGAGTTCTTCTCTGACTCCGCTGTTATGAAATGAGCTCCTTATCTACCAGGGATCTGGCATTGATTGTCACCAGCTTGCTGTGAAGGCACAGGAAGTCAGCGTTCTCACGGTGGCCCTGGCCGCAGTGCCCACCCTCCCTCCTGCCTCTCGGGCTGAGCGCTGACACCTTGCCCACAGCTGCTCTGACACCCAGCGCCAGCTCAGGCTCTTTCCTGTGTGGAGAGCAGCGGTGGCCTCGGACGCTCCTGCAGGATGGGGCACCTGCTCTCACCTCTGGTTTTGTTTCAACTCTTCAGGTCACACTCTCCTTCCCCTTCTCTGTGGGAATGCCTCCTTTGTCGGAGAGAGGGCTCTGTCTCCCCCTTCCTTGCTTCCCCTTTGCTGTGTCCCCAGAACATAGCAGGTGCTCAGTGAACCCTCAGGGGCCTGACATCGCAGAACGTCTGGTCTGCGGGACCGTTAGGACGTGTCCTCCAGAAAAGAGGCTGTTGGTTTCCAGGCGGGGACAGAAATGACATGAATGGAGAGGGGACGTGCTAGAGTTGGTTTTCTGCTCCGAGTGCTCTGAACAACGCGCTGGCAGGTGGCCCGGCGGCTGTCCCAGCCAGCACGTGTTGTCAGACGACAGACTGAGGATGGCTGGCGTAGACCGGGTGCTTACCAGGTCTGTAGTTGACCGCAGAGGCCCTTTTCCTGGAGGATCGGATTCACCGTACCCGTGAACAGAACCAGACGGTCAGGCTCACATCCAGCTGTGCCTCCATTTACTTTCTGGGGGCCTTGGGCTCTTCTGCCTTAATCTCCGTCACTGTTAAAGTGGATGATAACGGACCCTACCTCGTCAGCACAGAGTAAAGGCCGAGTGGGCTGTAACTGCTACCGCCCCTCCTCCTCCTCCCCGTGGCCCTCCTCCTCCTCACAGTGGCCCTCCTTGTCAGTGCTTTTCAGCATGGAGGGCGACTGGCCCAAGGTCACTCGTCTACAGAGGGGCAGAGCCAGCCCTGGCACCCAGGTGTGACCCATCAGAGTGCCATGGCTGTGATTTTCAAGGGAGCAGAGAGGTGGGGAAGATACTGGAACCGTCGGGCACGTCTAGGTCAGATGGTCAAGGAGGCCTGTCTCTGCCGGCACGGCGCTGTCCGTTGAGTGATTCGGCTGGAAAATCTTCCCTGCATCTGGAGGTCCTGCCAGCGTCTCCCTCTTCTCTCTCTCTCTCTCTCTCTCTCTCTCATGTAGCGTGTGACTGATGGCCTTTGATGACGAACCTGGCCTTCAGCACGGTTCAGGCCTGCCCTTGTGGCAGGGGTGGGAGGTGGCAGGGGGGTGGAGGGCCATGGAATAGGGCCCACCGGGAATGGCCAGTTGACAGGGTCTGTCCTGGTCCCTGTGAGCTGGGTGTTTTTACACCTGCTCTCCCAATGAAAAGACTGCACTTGGTTGGGCTCTGTATCTGTGACCTCCTCTCTGACCTCCTGATGTCTGTCCTGTCTCTGTCTTCCTTTTCGTCTGTCTCATTCACTCCCCTCCAGTCGCACTTGCTGTTCCTCCTTCTAGCCCATCAGCGCTTCCACATCAGGTCCTTTGCCTGGCACAGTCTTCCCCAACATTTTTGCAGAACTCCCTCCCCTGCTTTACCCAGAGTCTCTGTTTAAATGTCACCTCCTCCAAGAGGCCTCCCTTGACCTCCCCATTTGAAAGAGCCCCTCCCGGGGCCCCTGGGCGGCTCAGGGTGAAGCGTCTGCCTTCAGCTTAGGTCACGATCTTGGGGTCCTGGGATCGAGCACCACGTTGGACTTCCTCCTCAGTGGGGAGGCTGCTTCTCCCTCTGCCCATCCTCTGGCTTGTGCTCGCTCTTTCAAATAAAATAAAATAAAATAAAGAACAGCTCCCTTCCCCAAACCTTCTAGTCTGTCACTCTGATTTGTTTTCATAGTATTTATCACTGTCTGACATTGTACTGTGCACCTGATTTTTATTTTGGCCCATCTCCTTTACAAGAGTGTAATATCCACCAGGTGAGGAATTTTTCTCTGTTTCATATACAGATTTGTCTCCAGGCCCTAGAATACTGCTCCACCATGAAGAAGGTGCTTAGGGACATTTACTGAATGAATGAGTGAGCGAATGAGTGACTGAGTCCGTGACGCCCACCTGAGTCCGCCCCCACCTGCCAGAACACCCTGTCTGTACAGAGCAGAGCTGAGGTCTGGTGTGGGGCCAGGTGACCTGGATGCCGTGTCTGGGGCCCTCGGAGTGGACGTCTCTCATTCCTGTCCTCCCCGGTCCCCTAGGAGCTGGCCAAGAGGACCCCTGGCAAACACCCAGACCACCCTGCGGTCCAGAGCGCCCTGCAGGCCATGAAGACCGTGTGCTCCAACATCAACGAGACCAAGCGGCAGATGGAGAAGCTGGAGGCACTGGAGCAGCTGCAGTCTCACATCGAGGGCTGGGAGGTGCGGCGGGGCGGGAGGAGCGGGGTCCCGGGCGTGCGCGACTGCAGCTCTGCGTTGCGGTCTGGGTCCCAGGCTTCAGCCTGTATGGTGCGTTTGGTTCGGCCTCCAGGGCATTTGCAAAAAAAAAAAAAAAAAAAAAATTAGTTATTTTGCAGTGGAATCCACATGAAAGACTAGAGTTCCAAGTTTCTTTAGAAAAATCAGTAGCTCTGGGCCCTTACTTTCCATGACCACAGCTACGAGAGCTTCCGGTGTTCCTCAGTCCCCGGCACCTCCCGTTCCTTCTGTCTCTCTCTTTCACGTGTTGCCTCACCTGCCTGGTGTCCATAGGCCCCAGTGCTTTTGGCGCCGAGGTCCACCATAGTGCTTATGGGTCTGGGCCAGGACAGAATTCTGGCTCTGATGCTCCCTTGCTGGGTGATTCGAGGCAGATGTCTTAACTTCTCTGAACCTCCTGTTTCCTCTCTTCCTGGCACATAGTAGGTACTCAATAAATGCTAGGGGTTGCTATTACATTACTATCATCATGCTTACGGGGCTCTGGGATTCTTGAAATCTTCTCATGGTGCATGCGTTTAAACCTCCTTCCTTAGATTATCAGAGATTTCCTACAAATCTGTGGAAGGAAATGGGGAAATCTGAATAAAAAAAAAAAAATCAATATCAGAGTCAGTGCAGCTGGAACGGGAGATCAAAAGCAAAGATGAAAGACTCCTAGATTACTCTCTGAATCATCTGCCTTTGGGTTTTCTGGCGCTTGCTACTTTTGGGATTTCCACTTTTCTTCCCGGTGTTCCGGAATCCTGAACGCGACTCCGTCTCACTGCAGAGATTGAGAGTCTGGCTGTTGCGGGGGCGGGGGGAGCTGCTTGCAGGGGGGAGGCGGGTAGTGTGGGTCAGCGCTGGCCACATACCCGTCCTCTTCCTGCGGGGCCTTCCCGTCCTGCCGAAGCTGGGGAATGGAGAGCCGCATTTCTCGGTCCCCCCAGTAGTTCAGGTTTGGGATGTGATTGACCAAAATCAGATCCAGCTGCTGGGGATTTGGCCGATGGAGTGGATATAGAGCATAGCATGGTCGTGTTTGGCTCTCTGTGGTAGCATCAGCAGAGGGGCCGGGCTCCAGCTTCCTGGGTGTTCAGGGACATGGGACATTTGCTTGTTGTTGATGGCATGGGTCGCGCAGGCAGGGGATGGCTCTGCGGCTGACCTGCAGATGACCTGCAGCGGCTGCCTCGGGCCTGGATGTGGCCTGGGTCATGTTTTCCTGGCGTATCCACTTGGGCCCGTGTGTGTGACTCTTTCTTTTCCCAGATGGGGCCGAGGCAGTGGCTGTGTGGGGGGGGTAGGCCAGGTAGACAATGTTGGTGGTTTTCTGGGAGCCCTGGTTTGGATTTCGGGCTCTCCTAGACCATCTGATAATTAAGTAAACCTCTTGTTTCTTTCTACTTAAAATACATGTAGCTTGGTTTCTGTTTCCTGTGACTGCAAATTGCTGAATGTTAGGTGTGTTGGTTAGGGTGTGTTGTCTCAGGACTCATGTCAGCCCTAGGATGTCAGAGCTTCCCCTTTGTCTCTTGAGGACCTCTTGGCCTCCCCCGCCTGGTCCCATGAGAGCAGGAGCTCCAGGCATCACTTTGTGTTCCAGAATAGCGGGAGACAGAGGCGTGGCCAGGGCATGCGAGGGAGCTCTTCTCCTCAGTGGAGGAAAACCTTACCCAGAAACCCTGAAGACTTCCCCTTTCATCTCACTGACCAGTGGGTCGCACGGCCACTTTCAGCCATGCTTACCTAAAGAGCAAACAGAATGAAGGATGTGTTTAAGCCTGTTTGGGCTTTGAGCTTCCTGGCAGCCAAAGTGAGGAGAGCAGGAGACATAAGTTACTCGATATTTATTTTCAAAAAAGGAAGACAGAGCAGTTCTTCTGGGAGACACAGAGTTTCCTGGAAACCAGCTGAGAAAGAAATCGCTCCCATGGGCCCCTGTGGAGAAGAGGATTGAGCAAGCCCTTTGGCAGCTGAAGCAGAAGTGTTTTCTAGATGCTTACTTCTGGGAAGAGCCTCGGGAAATAAGAACTAAGGATCTTTGGGGGGCCCTTTTAGACCCTGAAAAACCTACAGTTGGAGAGTGACCCTGATTTCGGTCACTGTACTGGGTGCTGTAGGAGGTACACTGTGCCAGAATAAGAATTGCTGGCAATGATTGAGCCCCTGTTACATGTCTCCAGGACAAAGGGACGGGTGCTCTTATGATCCCCATTGGACAGCTGAGGAAACTGAGGCACAGTGACTTGGTCTGGAGGTCCAGCCCTGTAACTGACAGTCGGCCCTGCCTCAGGCAAGTTTGTCCCGCTCTCTTGGCCTCCATTTGCCTTGGTTGTTTAATCTGAGTAATAATATCTCTTGAAGGTATCTCCTATTCTTTTTTTTTTTTTTTTAAGATTTTATTTTATTTATTTGTCAGAGAGAGAAAGAATGCACAAGCAGGGGGAGCGGCAGAGGGAGAAGTAGGCTCTCTGCTGAGCAAGGAGCCCCATGTGGGACTCCATCCCAGGATCCTGAGATCATGACGTGAGCCGAAGGCAGATGCTTCACCGACGGAGCCACCCAGGTGCCCCTGTCCTGGTGTCATTCTGAGGATAAAGTGAAAACTGGAGTATGAATGCTTGTTGGAAAAAGTAAAATGGTTTTCTCTGCAGTAGAAAGTTTTCTTCTGAAAGTGTATTTATTGAAGTCATCTCTACTCCCCGTGTGGAGCTTGAACTCACAGCCCCGAGATCAAGAGTCACACACTCCTCTGAGCCAGCCAGGTGCCCCTGGAGAAAGGTTTTTAAATGCAGTTTGATCCTTAAGGCGAGTTGTAAAAATAATGTGTCATAGCTGGAAACAATCCTGGTGACAGTGAAGCTACTTGTAGTGTCTCCTGTTCTGTAGTTACAACCTTGGGGGACAGTGTGAGTTGCATGTAGTTTGTGGTGAATGGCGGTGGTTACAGATCCTTGCTTCTGATAATCTTCCTGGTAATTACTGATCTTGCCATCTGACCTCTCGCCGGTCTGTTTAGATGGTGCCATCTCTAGCTCTTGGAATATGGCTGGCAAGAGTCTCATTGTGGGAGGAGGGAGGGTCTCTTCCTTGGCTGCTTAGTGGCTGTGGGCTTGGGCTTGCATCAGGAGTCTGATCTCCGATTGCTGCCTCCTCCCCCGCCCCCATCCTTCCTAAGCCGCTTGTCCTTTTTAGTTGGGAGACTGGTTTACTTAAAACCAGATAAGTGGGGCCATAAATCCACTTTATCGAGGGGAAGGAAATAGCAGGATGTCGCAATACCTCGGAAGTGAGTGAACGAGCCAGCTCCCTTTGCGGGGAGGGGTTCTTCATCCTCAGTTTCCCCATCTGAAAAGTCTGGGGAAGTCAGCCCTCCTTCTTGGGTGCCTTGAGGATTCGGGAGGGAACGCATGCTCAGCGCTCGGAAATAGGCTGCCTCCCTGGCTTGGAGTAAATGCTCTATAAACTCTGAGAGGAGCTGTGGCCGCAGAGCAGGGTTTCACTCTTACTTTTTTTTTTTTTTTTTTTTTTAAGATGAGAAAGCATCATGCAGCTTTAGCTACAGCTCATGCCCAGTGTGGGCTGACCCTCCTGCAGAGGGACACTCAGGAAGCAAGCTCCACAGACTTCTGTGTGAAACTCACAGTAATAAAAAAAAAATACATGTTCTTAATAAGAACGAAATGGGACATACTCGTCTCACTGGCTCTGGAAATGCTGGTTTGAGAGATCGTCAGTTGCCCACACCCACGAGGGGACAGAAGGAAACAGGAGCGAGGAAGCATAAAATTGTTATTAAAAAAAGAGAGAGAGAGAGAGAGAGAGAGAGAGAAGTTGTCATAGGCCCTTCCACCCTTCCTGGGATGCCTTGTGCTCCAGGGGGCTGTGGTCTCTCCCTTTTGGAGACCCCTGCTCTAGACCAGTTGTCTCATTAAAAAGCCCTTCAGGTTGTCAGGTTACCTTCTTCTTCTTCTTTTTTTTTTTTATATATATTTTTTTTAAAGATTTTACTTATTTATCAGAGAGAGAGAGAGAGAGAGCGAGCACAGGCAGACAGAATGGCAGGCAGAGGCAGAGGGAGAAGCAGGCTCCCTGCCGAGCAAGGAGCCCGATGTGGGACTTGATCCCAGGACGCTGGGATCATGACCTGAGCTGAAGGCAGCAGCTTAACCAACTGAGTCACCCAGGCGTCCCTGTCAGGTTACCTTCTAAGGGGCAGCCATCTCTTCCCTGCCCCCAGGTGGGAGAGGGACACCATCCTGTCTGGGTTCACATCCCAGCTCGCTCACTGACCAGCTGTGTGACCTTGAACAAGTCACTTCTCTGCTCTGTGCTTCAGTTTCTTTGTCTGTAAAATGAGAGCTGTTGTAAGGATGAACTGGATTGGTGTAAAATACTTAGAACCATGGGGGCATGTGGTGAGCTTTTCCTGTCCCCTCTCCGTGTTAATGCTCCAGTTCGAGGGAGTCTGCGCTGTCCGCAAGTCTCTAGCCCTGGCTGGTGGACACCGTGGTGCTCAGCCTCTTCCCTGTGTGTCTGATCCTAGATTACCCTGGACCCAGGTTCAAGGATTCTAGGGAGACCGAGCCAGCCGGGCTTCTCAGCAGGGCTGGGGCGGACGGGACATCCCCATGCCATGTCCTTGGCAGTTCACGTGTATTTGCTCGGTGGTCTTTGGCTAAGGCTGGAGGGGCAGCTTCCCAGGCTGGGTTCGCTGATCTCTGTGGTCCCTGGACATTGACAGGTCAGGTGTAGTCCAACGTGACGTCAGGGTTTGGGGCCCTGCAGCCAGGCCAGGTGCCAGATCCACGTTTAAGTGGCTAAAGTCCCCCTTTGGAGGCTAGCAGACTGGAGCGGTAGGCATGAGTGAGGTGAGGGAACCAGGTGGGGAAGCAGGCGGCCTCTAGGCGCTGCTGAATGGCTTCTGCCCCGAGCCGGGCCCATGGGCCATGGTTAGAGCCTCATCACCCCAAGAGTCACGCTCACCCTGCTGGCGAAGATACTGGGGGTCCATGGGGCTCCTTGTCACAAGAGCCCTGAGCCCTGGTGCAGCGGGCTCACTCCCTGGCTGGTGGCTGTGTGTGGAGTCTGGTCCCTGGCCGCAGCATATGGGCATCTATGCTGTGATTTCTGTTAACGGATGCACGCTCCTGCCCGAGGCTGCTAGCCCTTGACCACAAAGAGCAGGTTTCCCAGGACCCCAGCTGGGCCCCAGAGGCATCTCTGGCATTTTTGGGTAATGAGTTTGCTGTGTTCAGGGGACACAGCCTAAAACAGGGGAGACTGCAGTGGGCAGTTAGCAGAAAGCCCGATTTCTGCATTTCTAGAACCAGTTCCCCTTCCTGGGTCTCAGAAATAACTGAGTCAGCATCCGTCATTGGGGTATGAACTCCTCTTTGGTTCTGGGTGTCTCATGTTTGGGGAAGGAGACTTTGTGCACACTTCTCCCTCCCTCTCTCAAGTTCATTTCACGTGTCATTCTTCCTCCTCTGTCATCTGCAGGTCAAACGAGCTTCCCTGAACCCCTCTTTTGTGTAGTGTCCCTGGGGCCTAAGTGTCAGAGGTACTCCATTGTCCGTCTGTTGCTGGGCTCGGTGCTAATCCTGATGTGTGGCTTTGATTACATCCTTGGCTGCTAAAAAGAGAGAGGATGGCATAAATGAGGAGAAGTTGATTTCTCAGTAGCAGAACAGGCTGGCGGGGAGGGCGTGACGGCTCCCTCCAGCCCCAGGTTCCTTCCAGCTTCTTGCTCCACTGTCTGCTACAATGTATGCCACCACTCCAGCTGGCGTCCAGCCTGTGACAAGAGGGAAGGGAGAGAGAGGAGAGGAAACTGTTTTCTTTCAAGGAAATAAAGTGTAGAAATGGGGCTCATGGGCCATGTGTCAATCACGTGACCACACGGGCACAAGGGATGCTGGGAAATGGAGTCTCTGGTTGGATGGCTGAGAGCCAGCTGAACTCTGCTCCCGCCACAGGGGAGGAGCCTGCCCTGCTGGCATCCAGGGCCCTCCTCGGTGTGTTTCCAGCCTCCTCTCCTGTAGCACTTGGAGAGCTCTGCGCCCCACCTTGGTCCTCCTTGAGCTCCAGACAGACCTGTGCGGTCGGGTCCCCCTGGAGCCTTTCCTGACCCCCTCAGTGGGAACATCACTGAGATTCAGATAACTCCACGGCTGGCGAGCATCCTGGCTGCCCCCGTCACTTAGCACGGATGGCCCCCTGGAGTTTGAGAACTGTTTCCATCTGTGTTCATGGCTGTAGCTAGAGGAGCTGCTCCAAGAATCCTGCCCTGATGGTGTGCACACTGTATTTATCTCCCGCTCTACAGGCATTTACCGAGCACCTGCTGTGTGCCCCTAGAGGGTGACAGGGGCTGGGGAGACCGTGGCAAATGCTTGATCATGCTCCATAACGCTTCCGTGCTTATGGAAATGGCATTCTAGTAGTGGTGATACCTTCACAAGTCAAGACATAAATGAGGAAGGGTAGGCAAAAACAAAACAAACATGAAAAACCCCAAATCCCAAGCAAGAACCCAGCCAAAATAAAACCGGATGCCAGCTTGGGCTGGGTGGGTCATTTCCCCTCCCCGAGCCCAGCTTTCTCTTCTATGACATGGGCTTCCTCTTGTGCTCCTCCCGGCATGGTTCCAGCGTGCTCAGTGGGCAGAAGCCACTGATGAGATTGTTGGGATTTTTCTGTCTGCTGACAGATTTCCTGCAGTGGCGTGTTTAGGTTTTGGGGGGCAAGTGAGGCAGTGGTAGGTTTTGTGTCTGGGAAGGAAGGGGATATCCCCGAGTGCTCTCCTGGATTTGCCAACTCATTCCCTCTCCCCTTGTCACTCTCCCAGGGCTCCAACCTCACAGACATCTGCACCCAGCTCCTCCTGCAAGGGACTTTGTTAAAAATCTCCGCGGGCAACATCCAGGAGAGGGCCTTCTTCCTCTTTGACAACCTCCTTGTCTACTGCAAGCGGAAATCCAGGTGAGTTGCTGGGGCTGGGGCTGCCCAGGTGGGCCTGGAGGCAGGGATTCTGCAGGACCTTGACTGTCTCTCACAGTGACACCTTAGGCTTGTCACTTCCCTCTCTTGGCCTCCCTTTTCTCGTCTGAGTTGAGGGGTTCAGGGGATCACCACTGCCTAATAGAAATATAATGCGAGCCTCACGTGTTATTTAACATTTTCTAGCAGCCACATTAAAAAAAATCAAAAAGAAACAGTCAACATGAATTTCAATAATGTATTTTATTTTTTCCAGTGTATCTGTAAATGTTATTTAATGTCAACAACCAATGTACAGTCGATTTTTGAAAATCATTAGGAAGGTATTTTGCGTTTTCTTTGTACGCGAAGTCTTCAAAATCTGGTGCCTATCTTACACTTTCAGCACATCTCACGTCATCCTAGCTCCGTCTGAAGTTCTCAGCAGCCACAGCGGCTGTATTGGACAGTGTGGATCTAGATAGTCATAGAATTTGGGGATTCTTTGTGACACTAACATCCTCTGATTCTGAGATCCAAAGGTGGGGGACTGAAGGGCACAGGGCTCTCTCATGTTAAGCTTTTTGGGGGAAAAGGATAGTATCTTTGTCACCTTTGTATTTTTCCCTGGAGCTTCCTAGTTTGTAGAGTCAAGGAAGTGGATGGACAGGTGGGCGGGTGGTAGACACGTACAGACGCGTGCCTGACTGTGAGTGTGCATGTTGGGATGTGTGGGCAGATGGGAGAAGGCATGGGTGCATCGGCGGGGCTCGGAGGGTGAGTGGATGGTGGATGGAAAGGGCCGGGGACGATTATGGACGGATGTGTGAACCGATTTGCCGATGGACGAGTGAGTAGATGAAGGAGCAAGTGGGTGGGTGGTTGGGGGTGTAGGAGACGGCTGGCTGGAGGCATGGACAGAAAATTGGGCGAATGTCTGGGTGTTTGGTAGTTGGAGAAGCAGATGGAGATGCGATGAGCTGGCAGAGGTGTGTTCAGATGTAATGGTGAGTTGGGGCCTTCATGTATGATATTTAAATGAATGGGTTGGGGGAGGGATGGTCGTAAAATGGTCATAAAATAGTAGATAGAAGATCAGTTGGGTGGATGGATGGATAGATGGTTGGTTGATTGGTGGTTGTTGGGGTGATTGGATTCTGGGATGGAGGGTTGGGTATTGAATGACCACATGGGTGGATGGGTGGGGGGATGGTTGGAGAGAGGGAGACTTGGGAGAGGCGTAGGGGAACGGAACGAGTGGCTGGCTGGGTGGCTGGCTGGATGGCTCGCTGGCTGGTGTGGCTGGGTGGGTAGTAGACTGAGAGATCCCTGTCTTTTCAGTTTTCTGAAGAAGCCCTTTTGAATCTTCTTTCCTGTTACTTTATTTTAGGGCTGAAACAGTGACTTTCCAGAGACATCTTTACTCCTTTATCTAGGAAAAGCTAAGGCTGAGGGGAGGTCCAGACCCCGGAGCCTACTGTCAGCATTGCCTCCACCTTCCTCTGGGCTCCTGGCACGTCACGTACTGTCCCTGAGCCTCCTTTTCCTTATCTGTTTCTGCTAGCCTCTTCAGGTTGTCATGAGGAACCTTTTCACGGGATGAATGATGGCGTTCCTTGCGTGTCTGGGGGGAGCTCTTCTTTCTCTTCCAGCCTGACCTCTCTGAGCCTCAGTTTTCTCTTCTGTAGAAGAGGGATGATAAACCCCTTCTTACTGTAGAGTTTGATGAATAGCCAGGCTCCTTACAGTTCAATCCCTGGTCGCACTTCTCTAGCTCTGACTTTGCCTTGCTTTCCTCCATTCCCTTCTGTGCAGAATCAGGTGATCACATGCCTCTCAGAGCGACTGTGGGGAGCAGAGGTGTTAGGCGCGCCCGGTACGTAGTTAAAGCTCACAAAGTCAGGGTTAGCTGCTATCCCCTTGCTGCTAACCTGCCTCCATCCGTGTTGGGTTCCTGTTCACGCACAGGTGCAGTCCCAGGCACGCAGTAGGCGCTTCAGCCACGAGCCCCATCCCGCCTCTGCCCTTCTTCCCTGTTCTGGGTTTGGTCCTTCTGGTTGAAGGCCTTGGCCTCCTTCTTCTCCCATCTTCCTTATTTGATGCTTTATTCCTGCCCATTCTGTTAGGCCTCTCTGCGTCTGTCTCGTGTCCCCTCTAGCCGCCCCCCCTTCCCACGAACATCCCATTTTTCCTTCCTCCTTGCTCCCTGCCTGTTCTCGCTGGGCACATCCTGGGAGTCCTCTGCCCCCCACTGCCAGCCGCCCGGAGCTGTCTGAAGCAGGCACTTTTCTCAGAACACCAGGGGCTGTAGAAAACAGAATGTCCCTTCAGGCATGTGTGAGCGGCTCCAGCTCCGGCTGGCTTTGCTCATCTGTCGGCCGCTGGCCCTTCCTCCGTCAGTGTGGTCACACCTGTTGGAGCAGTAGCGGCCGGGGATGCTGCCGCTGCGGGATTCCATGTGGGCCTTCTGGGGCTGGCCCTGGGGCTGCCGTGAGCTCTTTGAAGGCCATTCTCCACGCCAGTTCTGTGCGTGAGCCAGGCCGGCTGGAGGAAAAGGGCACATCTGTCTCCTGAGGGAACGTGGCTGGTGGCCAGTGTTCTCGTCTCGGGATGGGGAGCCAGGGGGCCGGGTTCCAAGACGGGACATCCCAGAGGGATTGGGCAAGGGTGGATGGGGCTGCCGGCCTGACTGATGTGGTCACAGGAAATGCCTGTCACTGCTAGGTGTCTGCCGACTGGTTTGTCTTTGCCTGGGTCATGCGGGGCACCGCCCATCCGGCACACGGGTCAGGGAAGGTCTCTGACTCAGAGTGTTTCTGGCCCAATTTGAAAGTAGAGGCTCCTTGGATATCAGAAGCGGAAGGAGTGTTCTAGTAGCCCACCTCCCCATTCTTTGGAATGGGAAACCGAGACCCCCAAGAAGAGAACCCATGACAAGCTCCGTCTCTAATACCTCGAGTGCTTGTTTGTGTCTTAGAGGTCGCAGTACTTAGGGACACTGAGACCCTGCCACTCACTGGCCAAGCGGCCTTGGGCAAGTTACATCAGCTTTTTGTGTCTCTGTTTTCCTGTCTGTTAAATGGGGATAAAAGTAGTCCCTATCCAAAAGGATAGTTCTTATAGATGAAGTATGATACAACATGGAAATTGGTTAGAATAAGGCCTGGCACATGTGTGGAAAGGAGAAGAATTGCCCCTCTCTGTCTTCCTCTGGGGGCTCTCACACCCCACTCAAACTTCAGTCGGGCCTCAAGCTAGACTCTTCATTTTCCTCACAGCTCCTGTCCCAGACATTCTCCTCTGAGTCTTCCTCATTCGGAGTAAAGGGCACTTTGGTTGACCTTGATGCTGACCTCCCTCACCCCACACCCACTTCTTCAGCAAGTCCTTTCCATTCTGTCCCCAAACTTTGGCCAGAACTTCAGTGTCATTCCAATAAGAACTCCAGGAGGAAGTTTTCGTGTATGTATGTGTCAGTGGTTGTAAAATTTACCTGGAAACACGAACATGGCCTCCACCGTTTTGAAAAAGGGCAAAGCTGGGGACCTCGTGCTTCTGGAAGCCCGGCTTACTCGCAGCTGAAGTGATTAAGACAACGTCGTATTGGTGCCAAACCAAAGAGTTTAGTGGACTAGAAGAACTAGTTCAGCAGTAGACCCCCATGAAAGTGATCACTTGAATTTCAACAGAGGTGCCAATGCAGTTCAATAAATGATGCTTGGTTCATTTGGTATCCCATGGGGGAAATGAGTCTTGACTATCAGCTCATACAATGCATAAAAAGCCAACTTCAGATGGATCATAGATTTAAATGTGTGGGGTAAAGCCATCAGGTTTCTAGGAGAAGGCATAGGAGACTATCTTCACAATCTGGCGGTAAGCAAAGATTTCTTAAGTAGGACAAAAAGTGCCATTCTAAAGGAAAAATGGATTCATCAGATTATGTTAAAATTGAGAACTGCTCATCAAAAGACACTGTGACAAGAGTAAAAAGTCAGCTAGGGATTAGGGATCTTTGCGATCCATATAACTGACAGGGGATTCACATCCAGAATGTATCAAGAAGTTCTAGAAGCCAAATTTGGCACTCTGTCCCTTTTTATAAATAAAGATTTATTGGTACACGGCATGCCCATTTGTTTTGGTGTTGTCCGTGGATGCTTTCCTGCATTAAGGGCAGAGTAGAGTAGTTGACACAGAGACACGGAGCCCCCAAAACTGAAAATGTTTACTCTCTATGTGGCCCTCTTCAGAAAACATTTGCTAACTCTTGCTAGAAAACATTAAGAAAAAGATAACCCAACAGAAAAATGCTCTAGGGGCAGTCCTTTCACAAAAGCCCATGGCCCACAGGACTAAATGGCCAGTAAACATGAAAAGGTGCTCAGCCTCATTACTCATCAGGGACATGCAAATGGAATGTTTAATGAGCCACTACTCTGTGCCCACCTGAATGGCCAACACGGAAATTAGCTACAGAGGATGGGAAACCACTGGAACGTTGCTACTCTACCAGGGACAGGGAGAAATGGTGCAGCTCCTTTGGGAAACATCTTGGCATTCTCCGGGAAAGGCAATCACGTGGATCCCTTGTAACTCAGCAGTTCAGCCCCTAGGTCGATCCCCTGTAGAGATGTGCACATGTGTTCTTCATAAGACACACGCAAAGACAGTCACGGCCGTGCCAAACAGGAAGCAACCGACATACCCGTCACCATCACCCGTGGTCATTCCATGTATGTGAAGTTACAAAACAGGCAGAGCGAAGCTGTGGGGTCATAGGTCAGGAGAGCTGTCACTGTTGAGGGGGGGATGAGGAGGAACAGGGCAGGGGGTTAGTGACTGGGAAGGGGACACAGTGGGGGGCTTTCGGGGTGTTTACAGTGAGAGTAGAGGTGTGCTCACTCTATGAAAGTTAAATGAGCCACATCTTTCTTTGGGTATTTTTTTTCCTGTGTGGATTTTATACTTTCATGAAAAGTTCAGAGAAGCTTGTATACACATGTACCCGAGTAGGTAGTTCTGGGCAGGCGGGTGCAAACCATTGCTCTGCTCAGTGGCTTCTAGTTCCCCCTACTTTCTGCTGGCTCTGCCTGCAGTCCCTTCTCCGCCACAGGGAGTCCTTTATAACCTAGATCAGATCGTGTTCTTGCGCTGCTCAGACTCTCTGCGGCCCCCACCTCATACGGGCAGGAGGAGTCCATCTTTACCATGGTGCACAGGATCCCGTAGGATCTGGCCCGGGTGGCCTCTCTGACCCCTTGCCCACACTCGCCCTCGCCCACTCACCTTCAGCCGCAGCCAGCTCGTGGCTCCTTGCAGCATGGCATGGGGCTCGTGTCCTCTGCCTGGAATGTTCCTCCTCAGAAACCCTCCTAGGTTCCTCCCTCACCTTTCCAGGGTCTTTGCTCCAAAGCCACCTCTTCAGGGAGGCCTCCCTTGACCAACTCTCCCAGTTAAAATCATGTCCCCACCCTCCCTAACCATCGTCTTGCTTTATTACAGTTGTTTTTACAAACTTTCAATATTTTAATTAAAAGCATATATATTGCATTTTTACAACATTCTTTTTTTTTTTTTTAAAGATTTTATTTATTTATTTGTCAGAGAGAGAGAATGAGAGCGAGCACAGGCAGACAGAGTGGAAGGCAGAGTCAGAGGGAGAAGCAGGCTCCCCGCAGAGCAAGGAGCCCGATGTGGGACTCGATCCCAGGACGCTGGGATCATGACCCGAGCCAAAGGCAGCTGCTTAACCAACTGAGCGACCCAGGCGTCCCTTTCTACAACATTCTTTTCATCAAGAGCTTGAGGCATCTTCTTTGAGGATAAGTTCACCCTTTTTTAAAAATCTTTTTTAAAAAAAGATTCTATTTATTTATTTATTCATGAGAGGCAGAGAGAGAGAGAGGCAGAGGCAGAGGGAGAAGCGGACCTTGGGGCCCCATGTGGAACTTGATCCCAGGAACCTGAGCAGAAGGCAGACGCTTAACCAACTGAGCCACCCAGGCACCCAAGAATAAATTCACTCTGAACACAAAAGCAACTTACCTTTATCAGGTCTTTCCAGAATAGTCACTTAATTTTCAGAGACAGCTCTCTTTCCAACATTCGTATGTCCTCACATACAATACACAGTTTGCCCAATTTCAGTGACAGGTGCACGTCAGGCAAACAGATCTGAGAACATGACCCACTTGGAGGAGCAGAGGGGCCTGCTCCTACCCCAGAGTGGCCTTCAAGCCCTCAGACTTCATTCTTTGCTTTATTTTAACCACACATTTAGCAATCCTGACGTAACTTGGCTTTGACTTCTCTGCGTAGCGTCTGTCTCTGTGCTGCCTCCCCCCTCGTATTGGACAATGAGTTCTGAGACTGTTTTTGTTCACCGTTGCAGACCCAGCACCTAGCACAGTGCCTGGCACTCAGTGGGTGTTCTTGGAAGTACTTGTTGAATGCGTGGTTGCGTGACTCCTTTTGGCCCCAACTTGGCATCCTCTCCATAGGAAGGACTGGTCAGATGTTTGTTGAGTGACTGAGCGAGTGGCTGATTGACCTGGGTGAGGGCATGAGTGGTGGGCAGGGGGATGTGGATGGTTGCGTGGACTGCCTACTTCGGGCACGCTTCTTCTCTGGTCTGATTTGAGTCGGTACCCCCTGTTAGACACTCTGAGAGCCCCTACCGACCTTATCGCCAAGAGGAATGAACTTCTGCTGCTTCTGGTTAGTTTCTCATCAAAGTTAACTGTTAGCTGTGGCTCTGTGAGGTCAGCAAGGCCTATTTTCCAAATGGAGGAACTGTACCTTGGAATGGGGAAGAGACTTGTTGAAGTCACCCAGCCACCAGCCGAAAACCCACGCTCCTGCCATCTCCGGGTGCCCTTCCAGATTACTGCTCTGCTTGCCTTTGCTCTTCCGAGTCCCGTTAGGTGAGACATAGGGGTTGTTGATGCGCCCCTGTCTTTCAGGGTCACCGGGAGCAAGAAATCCACCAAGAGGACCAAGTCCATCAATGGCTCCCTCTACATCTTCAGGGGTCGAATCAACACTGAGGTCATGGAGGTGGAGAATGTGGAAGACGGGACAGGTAGGCCCTTGCCCCAAGGCCCACCTGACCCCCGCCCCACCTGCTCCGTGGCACAGTCTCTGTTTCAGTTTTTTCTTTTCTCTTCTTTTCTTTTTTAGCGGTTGGGAGGGGCACAGGGAGAGAGACAATCGTAACAGGCTTACGTGCTGGGCTTGGAGCCCCTTGTGGGGCTTGATCTCATGACCCTGAAATCATAACCTGAGCGGAAATCTAGAGTCTGGTGTTTAACTGACTGAGCCATCCAGATGCCTCTTGGTTTTTTCTTTTATTTGAAATGTAACCTCCCTAAGAGAAGTATCTAAAACATATGCACATCGAGTGAACACCTTGGTTGTCATCATTCAATTAAGTCAGTAAGTAGAATGCTGCATGCACCCCGAGAGCTCCTCATAGACCCCTCTTTGGCCACAGCACCTCCTGCCCCCCAAAGTAACTGTCCAAATTGTGTGATGACCATTTTCTTGCTTTTTTTTAAAAAACATTTTTCTCTGGCGCCTGGGTGGCTCAGTGGGTTAAGCCGCTGCCTTCGGCTCAGGTCATGATCTCAGAGTCCTGGGATCGAGTCCCGCATCGGGCTCTCTGCTCAGCGGAGAGCCTGCTTCCCTTTCTCTCTCTCTGCCTGCCTCTCCATCTACTTGTGATTTCTCTCTGTCAAATAAATAAATAAAATCTTTAAAAAAACAAAAAACAAAAAACAAACAAACAAAAAAAACCACTGATTTAAAAAACATTTTTCTCTCCCAAGTATGCATTAGTAAACATCTTTTTTTTTTTTTTTAAGATTTATTTATTTATTTGACAGAGAGATCACAAGTAGGCAGAGAGGCAGGCAGAGAAGGGGAAGCAGGCTCCTACCAAGCAGAGAGCCAGATGTGGGGCTCGATTCCAGGACCCCGAGATCATGACCTGAGCTGAAGGCAGAGGCCTAACCCACTGAGCCACCCAAGTGCCCCTGCATTAGTAAACATTCTAATGAAAATTTGTTTCAAAACTTTCTTTAAATAGGTATATCATTATATGCATACTAAGTGGGTCTAAATATATACATGTAGTTACATAGATATTGTTTTATGAATCTATTTAAAGGGTTGTAAGATACTGTGTGTTCTTTTGCATCTGGCTTTATGCTTCTGCCTGGAGGGGTCTGCAGGGTGTTGGTTCCCTCTGCTGTGTAATGCTCTTATTCTGCTGTTGGTGATAGACATTTGGGTCATTTCTGCTGTTGGCTATTATGAACGGTGAGGCAGTGAGCAGTCTTGTGTGAACCTCTTTGTGTATGTGCCCTTGAGCTTGGCGAGGGCAGAAGTTCCTAAGTGGTTTTGAGACATAGACTTCTTCGGCAGTGTCACAAAACCTATGGACCCCTCCTTGGATTTAGGGTATGGACAGCTTCCACTTTCCTGGAAAACGACAGCCCGTTTTCAAAGAGGTTGGCCAGTCCCCATCCCAGCCAGTGGTGTGTAAGGGCCCTGAACTTGGCATTGTTGGCCTTGCACTAGTTTTAAGTAGCCCCAGTGTCCGGATGAGATGGGCAGGGAGGCTGGGATGTATTCCCAGGCTCCAGGACTCCTGCATTTGTACCCAGACTGTGGGGTCCTGAAGCCCCTGTAATTGGTGTGTGTGTGTGTGGCGGGGCGGGGGGTGTCTTTGTTTGCAGATCTTCTGTTCTTCGCAGAGAATAGAGAGGAGAGGGAGTGAGTGTTTGAGGAGTTGCGAGTTCAGCTCTCAGACCCTGATCCTGCTGATGGCCCTGCCCCCTGTTTTTCTGGAGTGAGATGTGCTGATCCCATGACCTTACTTTCAAGCGAGTAGTGGGGAATGTTCAGAGTTGTAGGCTGAGTCTGGGCTGACCCACCTTTGCCTTCTGCCTCTGCCAGCGGATTACCACAGCAATGGCTACACTGTCACCAACGGCTGGAAGATACACAACACGGCCAAAAACAAGTGGTTCGTCTGCATGGCCAAGACCGCGGAGGAGAAGCAGAAGTGGCTGGACGCCATCATCCGTGAGCGGGAGCAGCGCGAGAGTGAGTATGCCCTCTCCTGGGCCTCCAGCTCTGGGGGGCTGTCCTGGGATCCTGGGGTGTGTATGGCTTCCGCTAGGCTGGTCACTTCTGCCGAGGGAGGACTGTGTCCAGGGAAGGGGCCTAGGCTACAGGACGCGGGTCACTAAAGGGGCAGAGAGCTTTGGGACTTAGAACTTGGTGGTATCTTGGGTCACCTGAGGGCATCTGGTAGTGCCCATTTAATAGATGGGGTGACTAAGACCCAGTGGAAGGGACTTGCCCAAGGGTCAGGGGTCATATGGTTGGTCACCCTGGTTCTTGGTACCCTTCACCCTTGTGGGCTGGTAGCTGAGACATTCCCTCCCTGCCTCTCTCTCCCCCACCGGTCTGTTACCTTCAGGTGGGCTTCTTTGTGCTTAAGGCTCGGAGTCTGCCTCTGGGAGGAGGCTCCTTGGGGGTTGCTTACTAACTGTGGTCCCAGATCTCTCTGGGCCCAGGCTCCCCGGAGGCCCTTGCATAAGTCATGCGGGGCTGGGTATGGTAGGGACCTGGGTTGTTGTGCAGAGGTCTGGGAAAAGGGATATGTGCTATGTCTGGGGGTAAATTACTTCAGTTTCCCAGATCTCAGTGATGCCGTCTGATAAATAGGGATAAAAGTTCCTACTGCACAGGGTTGTAATGGTGCTAAATGCAGTTTGGATTTGACCATGCTTGGTAAATTTGACACGTGATCCTAAAAACCCTGCCTACCCACCCCCCCCCCCCACCTTTGCAAAGGAGGAAACAGAGGCACAGTTATTTCTGTATCTGCAGCCTTCTACTTGGGTGTGTCATAGGATCCTCACACTTTCCCTGTCTAACCAGAACTCCTAATTTCCACCATCTCCCCCCACCAAAGCTGGAAGTTCCCCATCTTAGTACCTTGTTCCTCCCTTTGCCTGATGCCTCAGTTTGCGACTCTTGGTCCCATCCCTGATTTCTGCCTACTCCCCAGATCCAGTATATGGAGTCCCTTTACTTCCACCAAATCTGCCCACTTCCCTTTCCCCGCCACATC
Organism: Mustela lutreola; assembly: GCF_030435805.1. Lineage (NCBI taxonomy): Eukaryota > Metazoa > Chordata > Mammalia > Carnivora > Mustelidae > Mustela > Mustela lutreola. The sequence goes on from NC_081298.1 coordinate 12,150,719, forward strand.
CATCTGTGAGCAAGTCACCGCCATCTCTCAGGACTATGGGCCCTGCAGGGCTGGATCCCTTGTTTTTCCTTTTCTTTAGAGAAGCTAGATTTTAAGTTTTCAGGTGATATTTCTTGATTTTAAATTTTGTATGAAAAATGATGCAGGTGGCTTTAAGCCAAGCTACTGAAACTGGCCCCTGGTCGGCAAGCTTGTGAGCTCTGAAACTGGTCGGGGCTGGGTGTGTGCCCAGGCTGGGGGGTGGGGTTCAGGGGTGTGGACTGGCCTGGGTGTGGCTGATCCGTGTCTCTGTGGTTAGAATGGGGGCCTGTGGTCCACGTAGGGTATATGTGGTCACAAGGAAGGTGTGGCCTCAGTGGGCCTCAGTCCTTAGAATCGGGTGTTGTCCAAACTGTGACCTCAGGGCTGGGTTTCCAGGGGGTGGTGCGTGGATCATGAGCACAGATGTGGAGCCAAACTTTCTGGGTTGAAATCCTGGTTCTGCCACTTCTAGTTGGGTGAACTTAGATAGCTTCATTCCTCTGGGCCTCCATTTCTTTATTTGTGAAGGGGGTTCCACAGGTTTCTTGAGGATTAAGGGGCACATAGTAGGTGCTTCCAGCATTTTCTCTTGTTATTTGTCATTGCTGTTGTCAGGAGCGGACAGGGTCCAAGCAGAAAACGTAGCCAGGAATCGAGTCAGGGTTCTCTGTTTGTTGTCTAAAGAAATGGGCAAATTTTTATCCCTGGTTGGAAGGAAGAACTCAGTAGGCTTTCTGATAACCTCTGAATTTGGAAACCCACGCTCATGTTGAAGGGTTGAATGAGCTTGACTGCCTGTTACCCTGGAACTTAACCTCTCTGGGCCTCGGCTTTGCCGTCTGTGAAATGGGGGAACCAGCCGCTCCTACAAGGTTGTGCAGGGAGTCACTGGCAGGTGCCTGGAGCAGGGGCTGGCACTCTATGAGGGCTCTGTACGTGACCCCGGTGGGGGCTTCCAGGAACTGCGGGCCTGCCCCCCTCTGCTCCCCAGGGCTGATGCTTGCCTGGGTGCTGACTGTGCTCCCTCCGTAGGCCTGAAGCTGGGCATGGAGCGGGACGCCTACGTCATGATTGCGGAGAAGGGAGAGAAGCTTTACCACATGATGATGAACAAGAAGGTGAACTTGATCAAGGACCGTCGGAGAAAACTGAGCACCGTCCCCAAGTGCTTCCTCGGCAAGTGAGTGGTCCCAGCTGGGCCTCCGTGGGGCTCTCGCGTTGGTCCCAGGCAGCCGGTGTGCCAGAGTATGCCTGCCTGGCTCTTCCCCAGGAGCCCTGGGGGGCAGAGCCACTAAAGCACCCCGAGTCCTCATTTAACAGACCTCAGGAGCCAAGAAGGATTAGTGGGGGCCCCATATCGGGTCTTTCAAATGTTTCCTTCCAAATTCGCCGCAGAATGTACATTTTATGCTGTCACCGGTGCACACATCCTGTAGCATATGACTGAAGCCAGTTTCACAGAACTTACCATGCTGGGCATGCTCTGAAAGTATTTGTGTCTTTTCTGTTCTGTTTTCTATTCTGTCTTGTCCTTTGCGTGTTATTTGTTTCTTCTAAGAAATGATGTGAAGCCAGATGGTGGCATTGATTTCACACAGTCCTGATGGGTGGCCCGCCATGGATTGGGACGCTGCCCCCACACTCACAACAGGACCCCCTATAGACAGCACAAGCAAAGAGGTTCTGAACACAGGGAGGGCACGTGGGAGTTGCCGGAAGCGCCGCAGAGCAGACGTGGGTCTTGGCATCAGTCCGCGCGGGCTGCTGTCACCACGCATTGCACACTGAGCAGCCCAACAGAAACTAACTGCCTCGCAGGCCTGGAGACTGGAAGTCTGAGACCAGGGCGTGAGCAGGGCTGGTGTCCCGTGAGACCGTCCTGCCTGGGTGTGAGGGCAACGGGGGGAGGCTCCTGGAAGCTTTCAGGATTTGAGGGCCTCCGACGTCTCTGGGAAATACATTCCTTCCCAATAATAAAACATTTCTCCCCTTGCCCCCATTTTATAACCAAGGATCAAAGGGGTCAGAGCACTGGTGTGTCTTAAACCCAGAGACAGATTCACAGTCTCACCAAAATTGCCAGGCTTTGGGCCGCCCTGCCTTGAGCTCAACGCGGTGGTGGACGCAGAGGGTGCCAACCTCACAGAGCCTGTGGTTCTGCCGGGGAGAAGGAAGTTGGCCTGGGAGGCAGCGACTTTATTTGGAACGTATTGACTAATAACCCATCCACTTCCCAAAAGCTTTGAAAAGCCCTCGGATATAAGCGTCTGTGTTCTGATCTTGCCTCAGACCAGGGGAGAGGTGATTTGGACAAAGGCAGCGCCCATGGTAAAGGTGGGGGAAGTGGTTGCGTTGTGGATCATTTTGAAAGTGACCACATTTGCTGGTTGGGTGAGAAAACAGTTGAGGATTGTGAGCCCTTGGAAGGCTGGAGTTGCCACTGCTGTGAAGGGGAAGGAGACGGATGGAAGAGCAGGTTTTGGGGGGGGTGGCTCCTCTAGGACGGGTACCCTTGGGACTCTTAGACACCTGGATGGAGAGGTTGACTTGTTAGCTGGTTATAGATCTTGACTTGGGGAGAGAAGACTGGGTTAGAGAAGTAATTGCGGGGCATATGGGCATTTTAATTTTTTTTTTTTAAGATTTTATTTGACAGAGAGAGAGAGAGAGATCACAAGTAGGCACAGAGGTATGCAGAGAGAGGGGGGAAGCAGGCTTCCTGCTGAGCAGAGAGCCCGATGTGGGGCTTGATCCTAGGACCCTGAGATCATGATCTGAGCTGAAGGCAGAGGCTTAACTCACTAAACTACCCAGGCACCCCTAATTTTTTTTTTTTAAGGCTTTATTCATTTATTTGAGAGACAGCACAAGCTGAGGGGAAAGGCAGAGGGAGAGGGAGAAGCAGACTCCCTGCTGAATAGGGAGCCTGATGTGGGACTCGATCCCAGGACCCCAAGATCATCATGACCTGAGCTGAAGGCCGATGCTTCACCGACTGAACCACCCAGGTGCCATCAGAACATTTTGATGGTTTTTAAAGCCATAAGACTGAAATCTGCAAGGGGACATGTGGGTAGAGCAGAGGCAGGTACTGGACCTTGGGGCTTGTGTCGGGAGGAAGGAGCCCAAGAGGGAGCAAGCAAAGAGGCAGGAGGCACCCGGGGCGAGTGTGGCATCCTGGAAGCTAGGCAAAGATGCAGACACAGGGCCCAGCGGCAGCCAGGTTTGGACAGCGAAGCTGGAAATGCCCAGAGGACGTTCAAGGGCCAGCGTTGACCTGCCTCTTCGGAGACCAGGTGTGGAGCTGGGGCTGAGCTCCTTGGTCACAGCTGGGGTCTTATGGTGGAAGGGGCAGCAGGCAGGAGATTTGGGGGGTGGCTGGGCTCCTAAGCAGTGGCTGGGGGCTGCCCTGGGTCAGGGGTGCCCTGTTGCCACCCCAGCTGTGAGCTCCGGGAGGGTGTATGGAGAGAAGTCTGGGCCCCAGACTTGCGGGAGGCGAGGCAGGGGCGGCTTGGCTCGTCTCCATCAGCTGGTCTTTAATCCCTGGGCAGAAAGGAGGTTTTTCTCTCTGAAGGGGTCTTACTTCCACCCTGGGTCAGACGACCTCTCCGCCTCCTGCCAACCCCCTTGGGGAGCTCAGTGCAGCCGGATGGGATAACCTGCCCATGATTAGAGTCTCAGCAGAGTGTTCTGTCTCTTCAGGAAGGATTAGGGAGATTTCTTTTACCGCCTCTTTGAAACAGGGCCAGGATTGAAGCTTGTTTTATAATCATTGGGGCCCTAAGGACCAGACTTCCTACAAAAGATTGTTCTAATAAAGCTCTTCTCTCTGCATAGCTCTTTGCCCAGCCCTAGGGCCCGTGACCTTCCTCCTTCCCCGCCAGGGCTCAGCTCCCAAGTCTCCTGCAGGAGCATCCTTGGTCCCTTCAGGTGGAAGAGACCTGTAGCCGCCAAGACGTTAATTATCCCCCTTTCTCCACTCCAGACACTGGCAGATGGCTCTGCCTCTTAACCCACATACAACGGTGTGGGGAAGGTCACTGCCATCATCCCCGTTGTAAGGGTAAGAGAATTGAGGCACAGAGAGGGAAGAGGTCCTGTACAAGGTCACCCAGCCACAAGTGGGGGATCGGGATTTGAATCCAGGACTCTCTCCCACCACACTCTGCTGCATGTATCCATTTATATTTCTGTTCGGCACATTTTGTTTTTCCTTGGTAGTTCCTTTCTCCATATCCATCTGCACTACGAGAAGGGGAATCCATGAATACAAAACATGTCTGATTTATCTTTATAACTTCCGAGGGTTGGGCTTTGAGTCAGCCTTGGACACAAGCCCTGGTTCCCCCACCTTTAAGCTCTGTGACTGTGGGCAAGTTTCTTAACCTCTCTGAGCTTCAGTAAAGGACCAGTTAATGGGAAATAGTCAAATATGCCTCACAGGATTATCAGAGGCTTCAGTGAGAAAAATGCTTGTGACATGCTGGGCACAGTGCTGGCAGGAGTGATGGGAATGTGTGTCGGGGTGGCCTGTTTCTGCCCTGCTCAGAGACAGAGCTCACGAAGAAGATCAAGGAATAAAATCTGGGTGTTTGCGTGGAGGCATCATGGGAGGGACAAGGCGTTGGGCAGACAGAATCGATTCATTCCTGCATCCATGTGTTTCATTCAGTGTTTCTTGAGCCCTTATGGTGTGCCAGCAGGAACAGGACAGACAAGCCCCCTTCCTCGTGGAGATGACTGTCCATGGGGGGAGCTGGAAAACACACAAGGAGACAAACAACAGCACAGAGGGGATTTTCGCCAGCCGGCGGATGTTGTAAGAAGTGAGTTAGGTTGATGTTAAGGAGGTGAGGAAACAGGGTGCGGTTTCAGCCAGGATGGTCAGGGAGAGCTTCGCAGGAGAGATGATGTTTTAACCAAGCTCTAGATAATAAGCAGGAGCTGATCATGAGAAGATCTGGGGGAACAGCATTCCTGGCAGAGGGAACAGCAGGTGCAAGAGCCCCACAGCTGGAACGAGCTTTGAGTAATTAAGGAACAGCCAGGCCAGTGTGGCTAGAGTGAGGGCGTGGCCAAGGGGCTCTATCAGGCAGGTAAGGGAGGTGGGGGGCTTGGGTTTTATTCTGCGTGCTCTGGGAAGCTGTTCAGAGTCTAAGCAGAAGGGTGCGAGGAGGATGAGCTCATCACATCGGCTCTTGGTGGAGGAACTGGCAGAGGTATGAGAACTCAGGGGTTAAATGTAGTGGTGTGACTGGCAGGGGCAGTCAGGGAAGGCTTCCCGGAAGAAGAATGCCTTTGGCTTCCACTTTGTCTGAGGTTAGATATCATTCATTGATTGGTGTCTGCTGTTACGACGCTCTGAGGTGGGAGGGGCCTCACTGTCTCACCCACCTGCGTGCTCAGGTGCAGGGTGTCCGAGGATAAGAGCCAGTTAGTCGTGATTTGTCAGACATGGCTTCAGGAAGCTTCTACAGGAGTTCTTCAGGAAGCAACTTTAGGCAGTGGAGTTACAGGGACAGGCAGAAAACCTCCAGTCCTGCCCTCGTGGAGGAGACAGGTGAGAACAAGGGAACTGCCGGTGGTCAGTGGCACATTGGGCCTCAGCTCCGGGGACTGTCCTGGGGCGACGGCAAAGACACCTGTGTATCCCCTGTGCCTAGCGTTGGGCCTGGCCTGTGGTAGTGATTCTAGGGGTCAGGAAGGAAGGAGGGCTGAAGCTGGGCACATGCAAACTCAGCCAGTGCCCCCTTGCCTGAGTCCCAGACTCCCCACCAACCTCGGCTGACCATCTCTCTCTCTCTCTGTGTCTCCAGCTCAGTGCTCTGACTTACATCTCTGAAAGGCTGGCTCTTGCCACTCATTGTACCCTACGTCCTGGTTGGGTAGATTGCAGATTGCTGGTTTCCTAACCTTTTTTCTCACTCAGGGCCTTTGTATGTGCTGAGCCCCCCTGCCTGGAATACCCTTCTTTGTGCCTCGGCAGAGGCAGACGGTGCCCCACTGACCTCGTGCAGTTCATGCATGTGTTTTATGGGGGCTCCACGGGGCTTTCAGGGAAGTTTGGACGATATGCCAACATGGAGCAATTAGGAGATTCCCCAGGAAGTGCTGAATTTCCAGCTTCTCTTGGAAAGTAGGATACTTTAGTCTTCCCAGCTGTATGGTGGGGTGGCTGGCATCTTCAGGAGTGCCCCTGGCTAGTGCCACCGAGCCTCAACCTGGCCCCGCCTCCTCCCTTTTTTTTTTTTTTTTTTGGAAAGAAAGAGAGTGAGAGGGGGAAGGGAGGGGTGAAGGGAGAGGGAGAATCTCCAGCAGGTCCATGCCCCGTGCAGATCCCGTCACGGGGCTCAATCTCACAGCCCTGTGATCATGACCGGAGGCGAAATCAAGAGTTGGACGCTTCACCAACTGAGCCACTCTGGTGCCTCCAGCCTGACCCTTCTGTTCCTTTGCAAGAGCTCGAGGGCCCTGCATTACAGACGAGTTTTATCTGGTTTTGCACACTGGATCCCTCCTTGAGATTTCATATGATGTGAAGGTTCACCTGCGGAATCCAGAAGGCCCCTGAGTGAACCACTTGTCAGAACGGCTATACTGAGACCCAGAGAGGAACAGGGTGTTGCCCAAATTGCCCAGCAAGCTGCGAACCTTCCTTGTTGCTCTAAAAGGGGTTAAGACTCAGCTTAGGGCCAAAACTTGGGGTCACAGTTGCTCTTCTCTGGGGCTGCCTTCCTCCGCCCCTAGCAGAAGACACCGGGACACTGCCGGCCCCCCATCTGGCCACAGGGCTGCCGGTCGGTGCCAGAGGCGGCCCCCGATGGGACAGCTGGTGGGCAGCCAGAGGCCCAGTGTCCAGCTTCCAAGAGTGGGCGCTCAACATCTGTTTGCCTCCCTCCGCGGCTGGCAGCTTTCCCCTGTCTCTGAATTTGGGGACTTTGAGAATGAAATTGGGTGGGAGTGGAGGACCTAGAACAATCTCTTCCCCACCTGGGGCTCCCTTGCCCCTCTTTCCCTCCTCCTGCTTGGGCTGCACCCGGGGCTCTCTGAATGCCTCAGCTCACCCACTACCTCCACACGGCAGGCTTTGCTCTGCCAAACACCGGGAAGCTAAAAATAGTCTTGCCCCCTCTGGCCATGTAATTGGAGGCGGGACAGCTGGTTTCGATAAGCAGGAGAGCTCTGTGCTCTGGCCAGCTGCCACCTGCTTTCATTGAACACAGATTGCCTCCGTGGAAACAGCCCGGTTGCCGGCTCTCCCTTTTCCTGCTGACTTTGAGTGGGCTGAGCTCTGCACTGAGCCCGAGTGCGCCTCCAGGAGCAGGGCGGTGGGGTCTGGCTGAGCCTCTACCCCACTGGGTAGTCACGTTGGATCTGCCTGATTTCATCGGGCTCGTGAGCCTTTCTTTCTCCCAGAGACCTTCCTGCCAACCCTAGAACATTCCTTCTTGTTTGATGGTTTATTCTTTCATGTGTTCAAGAAGTAATTATTGAGGTCTACTGTGCTTTAGGCCCTCCTCTAGGTCTGGGGATAGGGCTGTGAATCAGACCAACAGAAGTCCGTGTCAGCGTGGAGGTTACTTTCTGGTGGGGCAGACGGCTGATAAACACATACAGAAATCTGTAACAGTACAATTTCAGACAAGGATAAGTGCTCAAAAGAAAGCAAAACTAAGAGATGTAAGGATTGTGTGGAGTGCTTGGTGAGAAGGAAGAACTTAACATGAAGGGCTGGGGGAGAGGGTTTCCAGGCAGAGGGAACAGCAAGTGCCAAGGCCCCGAGGTAGGTAGGAGTCTGATCTTTTTGAAGAAGCAGAAGATGGTGGGTATGGCTAAAACATAAGTGAAAGGTAGAGGAGATGCGATTGGTAAGGATGGCGGCTCACGTGGGGCATTGCCATTGTGAAAGCAGAGTTTGGGTCTTTTTCTGAGAGTAAGGGGAAAGCCCCACTGGAGAGTTTGACGAGGAGAATGACATGATCTGATCACCATGAGCTCTCTTGACTCTCCACAGTCGTCTTTTTTGGCTCTTATTTCTTCCTGCCTGTCTATTTCTTCTTTCCTTCTGCTCATCCGTTCATGTTGCCATCCATCATCTGTCCCCCAACCCATCTGCCCGGGTCTCTCTCCATTTAGTGTCTTCCCATCCCCCCTCTTCTCCCCTCCACCCACCTGCCCACTGGTCTTTCCAACTACCTACCCATTTGTCTATCAGGTCATCCATTCATCTACCTTCCTGTTCACTTACCTCCCCACCCAGGTGTGCATCCGCCCATCCTCCCTAACTTGCTCCCCCCACCCCCATCCACCCATCGACCCTTCTTCCTTCCCTCTTATCCATCCGTCCATCCATGCACCCATCCAGGGCACCTGAGTCAGGGCTGGGGGTCTGGTCACACCCACCCCTCTGCCACTGGTCCTAGGGAAAAGCACAGCGTCTCAGCACAACCCCCAGGGCTGTGGGCTCCCAAGCCTTGCTTTCCTGTGGGACGTTCTAGCGCTCCCTCGCAGGAGTGGGTAGGGCCAAGCTGGTCCCATGCTGGTCTCTGTGTTCCCAAACCTGGCGAGTTTCTCTCAACTGTGTCTCGTGTTCCTGGCAGTGAGTTTGTTACCTGGCTCCTGGAAATTGGTGAAATCAGCAAGACGGAAGAAGGCGTGAACTTGGGCCAGGCCTTGTTGGAGAATGGTATAATCCACCATGGTGAGTGGAGGCTGGGCCTGGGTGGGCCGGGGAAGGGTGTACGGTTAGGGGGTTGGAGGGGGGCACAGGTCAGACCCCAGCAGTGCTGCGCTACCCCTAACGCAGGGGCTGTCGCTACCCGTCTCTGTAGCTGCCCCATTGTCCCGGGCACAGCATAGTCTTGGGCCGCAGATGCCCTTCTACATCTGTTCACGGGGCTGGAGAGCCCTATACTCACCTGGGACACCAGCAAAGCAGGGACACCACAAGAAGTTCCTTCAAAAAAGAGCAAGAGCCATTTATGTTTTTGTCATTCAGTCAGTATTGACTGAGTGCATCCTACAAGCCAGGCACTGTGCACACAGCAGAGAACAGGCCAGAAGAAAATGTCTTTGTGGGGCCGATGTTCTAGTCAGAGGGGGTAGGTGGTAAAGAAAAGAAGTAAAACCTGTGTATGCAGATGGCGCTCAGTGCTGTACAAGGGGGCGTGGGGAGAGAAAGCAAGGGGGTGGTTGGACGGCCTCTCTGAGAAGGTGCCCGAGAGGTCGAGGAGCCGAGAGCACTGGGGCTCTAGGCCGAGGGTCCAGCAGGTGCAGAGCACCCTCTGCCCCAGGAGCGGAAGCCATGTGTCCTGGGACCTGCCAGGTGGCCGGTGCTGCCATGGGAGGCGGCGTGGGTGCTGCTAGGAGATGTGGGTGGGTACGGGGCTGAGCATTGTGTGGAAGGGGTGAGGTTCAGGACTGCCCGAGGGACCGTGGGGTCTTCGGCTTTTGCTCGGAGCGCAGTCGGAAGCTGCTGCCAAGTGCCGAGGTGAGGGGAGCCATGCTGAGGCTCAGACCTGTGCGGGGTCCCTCTGGCCGCCATGTCCGCAGTGGCCTCTTGTGCCAGGGACAGCAGTGGGGGGCCTGGCAGGGGGCTGTGATGTTCCAGATGGGAGATGACCCAATGGCTTGGAGCAGGGTGGGACGCAGAGTCAGACTGTTACTGTTCTGAAGGCAGAGCCTCCAGGATCTGCTAATGGATCCACAGTGGGGAGGGCTGGAAAGAAGCACTAAGGGCGCCCAAGGCCATCGTATAGAGAGGGTACCATAAATCCCCACTGTGTGGTCTCACACCCCAGCACCCACGGTCCCAACACATGCTTTGGCGACCAGGTACCAAGGAGGTGCTGGGCCAGGTGGGTCTCAACGCAGGCTGGGTCAGGGCATTTCTGGGCCTCTCGGGAGACCTGGTTTCCGCAGAGGAGTGAAGGTGGAGGGGTTCAGCGAAATCGCGTGTGGCACAGAGCCTGGCCGAGTGCAGGGCGATGAAGGGTGGGCGCGGGCGGTGGGCCCGTCCTCACTGGACCCCTGGGTCTCTCCAGTGTCTGACAAGCACCAGTTTAAGAACGAGCAGGTGATGTACCGCTTCCGTTATGACGATGGCACCTACAAGGCCCGGAGTGAGCTGGAGGACATCATGTCCAAGGTAGGGACGCCGCCCGACCCCACAGCCCTGACCCCACGATCACTGCAGAGCAGGCCTGCACCCCAGTGGCCTGTGCTCTTCCTCCTCCCCCACCCGCCTGCTCTGTGTGGGGAGCCACGTCTCCCAGCAGCCCAGACTTGGAGGCTCCTGAAGGATGTGGCCTGATCCCAGACCCTGCCTTTTTCTCTTTCAGGGTGTGAGGCTTTACTGCCGCCTTCACAGCCTCTACACCCCTGTAATCAAGTAAGTTACTCTCCCGGCTCTAGTTTCACCTCTGCTTCTTCTCAGCTGTGTGGCCTTGGGCTAGTCACTGAACCTCTCTGAGCCTGTCTCCTTCTCCATCAAATGGGCTAATCGTCCCATCTACCCTTCATGTTTGTCCTTAGGGCTGAGTGAGTCACTCTGTGGGAGACACTGCAGTGTGGTGGTGAAGCGTGTCCGTTCTGAGGCCAGTTTGGGTCTCAGCTGCTGGTGACCAGCTGTGTGACTTTGGGCAGAGTTACTAAGCCTCCTGGTGCCTCAACATTTTGCTCTGTGGAATGGGGATGATAACAAGATCCACTTCAGGGCCTTTGCACTTGCTGTTCCCTCTGCCTAGAATGCTTTTCCATTATCAATCAGCATATTTACAACCTCACTTCCTTCAAATGTCTCCAAATCTAAGGGGCCTCCCCTTCTCACTTCTCAAAGGCTCCGTGTCTGGTGTGCACTGTTCTCCTTACTTCACTTTGGCCTTTCTTCTTGAAACTTGATAGTGGTTGACGTGTTATGTATTTATTCCTTATTGATTTGCTGACTTTCTTCCCCACTGGACTGTACACTCACCAAGGGCAGGGAGTCTGCTCACTGCTGTGTCCCCAGACCCTTGGCCAGCCCCCAGAGCGCTGCTGTCCTAGAGCCCTTTCCATACTGGTAGCCAGGCCCCGTGTCTGTGGGGTCCAGTACAGTAGCTGTGAGTCATGTGTGGCTTTCAAACCCTTGAGATGGAGGAATGTGATTTTAGGTCTGCTTTAATATTCACGGATGGATAAATGGGTACGTATTGGAGAGTGCAGAGTAGCCCCCCGTGCATGTTTGTTGCGTGAATGTTGGAAGGTAATTAACCTCTTTGGCCTCTGATTCTACCTCTGTGAAATGGGCGTAAGAATAGCTCACACCTGGGCACCTGGGGGGCTCAGTCAGTTGAGCATCTGCCTTCAGCTCAGGTCGTGATCCCGGGGTCCTGGGATGGAGCCCCACGTCGGGCTCCCTGCTCAGCGGGGAGCTGGCTTCTCCTTTTCCCTCTGCCTGGGTCTTTATGTACTTGGGCTCTCTTTCTCTGTCAAATAAATAAATAAAATCTTTAAAAAAAAAAAAGAAAAAAAAAAGAATAGCTCACACCTCTTGGGTTGCTATGAGGATTAAATTTGAGCGATGCCTGGCACATTGTGCGGGCTGTATAAATGCCAGCCATTGGTTCTTTTCTTTATTATGAAGCTTATGGTTGTGGATGAAGGGATGGAGAGTGTGACCTCATTCTTTTTTTTTTTTTTTTTAAGATTTTATTTATTTATTTGACAGAGATCACAAGTAGGCAGAGAGGCAGGCAGAGAGAGAAGGGGAAGCAGGTTCCCCGCTGAGCAGAGAGCCCCATGCAGGGCTCAATCCCAGGACTCTGAGACCATGACCTGAGCTGAAGGCAGAGGCTTAACCCACGGAGCCGCCCAGGCGCCCTACAACCTCATTTTTACCAGCTGCAGTTTACTCTTAGAGGAACGGAGGGGATTCCAGCATTTGCTAGCCTTGTCGGGGGTCAGGCCCTGGGAGCCCCTCACATCTAGAGACCAGCCCTTGCCTTCTCTGTGCCCTTGCGAGAAGGGCCTCCTGATCAGCCCCTAGAGAAGGAAGTGGCAGGGCCAGCACTTACTGGCACTCAGCCTGCCCAGCTCCCCAGTTCCTAAAGTCTAGAGAAACTCCCCAGCCAGACTTGGTCGTCGGCCTGTGTGTGACTGGCCACATGGACTCCTGTTTGCCAGCCTCGAGCCCCAGAAACGGTCGACTCACTATAAGGTTAGTACGACCCTTCATTCCAGGACTGGGGGGGAATTTTTTTGTTGTTGTTTAATATTTTATTTATTCATTTGACAGAGATCACAAGTAGGCAGAGAGGCAGGCAGAGAGAGAAAGGAGGAAGCAGGCTCCCTACTAAGCAGAGAGCCTGACGCAGGGCTCAATCCCAGGACCCTGGGACCATGACCTGAGCTGAAGGCAGAGGCTTTAACCCACTGAGCCACCCAGGCACCCCGGGGGGAAATTTAGATGCCACACATCAGAGCATGTGCCTGGGGAGAGCCCCAGGGATCCGTGCTCCCCGACGTGCTCACATGTGCTCCCTCCTCCCGCAGAGACCGTGATTACCACCTGAAGACCTACAAGTCCGTGCTGCCTGGGAGCAAGCTCGTGGACTGGCTGCTGGCTCAGGTGAGCTGTCCCCCAGCCCATGGGAGCTGTACCCCAACCTGTGGGATCTGTCGTCCCTGGACCCGCGGGAGCAGCCTCCTCACTCTGCCCAGCACCAAGGAGCTGACTGGGCTGCTGGCCTTGAAGTTGCTTTAAATAGTTTTTTCTCTAGTTTTCACTCATGTAAAATACACATCACACTTAACTGTCATAACCGTGGTTCAGTGTGCTGTTTGTGACATGACGTCCGACGTCCCCTCACGTCGCTGGGAGCCGTTGCCACCCTCCCTCTCTAGAGCTCTTTCATCTTGCAGAACTAAAACCCTGTCCCCGGTCAACACCAGCTCCCCTCTTGCCCCTCCCCGCGGCCCCTGGCAACCTCGCTTCTGCTTTCTGTCTCCAGGTGCTTGGCCACACTGTACCCCCATGAGCAGGGTCATGCAGCCTTTGTCCTTATGGTCACGGTACCCCCGTGAGCAGGGTCACGCAGCCTTTGTCCTTCTGTGGCTGGCAGACGGCACTCCGTGTCATGATCTCAGGGCCATCCACATGGTGGCCTGGGTCAGAATTACCTTCCTTTGCGAGGCTGAATAATATTCCATTGCACAGATCGCCCACAGTTGATTTATCTGTCATTTATTATTATCTGTCTATTAGTGTCTGCTTAACTTAATGGACGTCTGGTTGCTGCCACTGGAGAATTCCAGTTAAAACTGGGACAGTCCCGGCTGAGCCGGGACAAGTCGGTCTCCTGCTGAGGCACCAGACCGGAGCCTCCATGGGGAGCTTGCCAAGTTACTCCTTTTGCGGAAGTTGCCCAGGGGGCAAGGGCTGGGCAGCAGCTTGGTTTTGCTGCAACTTCCTGAAGGCTTTTGCTCCCCTGAGATGCTGCAGACACTTCTGTCTGCCGGCCCATGGCTCCTGCTCCCGGGGCGCTTCCTCTGGCTGGGTTTTGTGCATTACCTCGTGGAGTCCTCCAGCCCGTTTATAGACAGGGGCACTGGGGCCCAGAGAGGCTGAGCACTTGGTTCAAGGGTACACAGCCCCGTACTGGCAGAGCTGGGATTGGGAGGGCCTGCCTCACTCTGCTTGTACCTCGGTTCTTCGAACTTTTCAGGGAGCTTGCGAGAGTGTTCATTTGTAAATCTGTAAAGAGAGCGTATTGGCTCCGAAGACGAGGAGACAACTGTGAAATCAAAACGGATAAGTGTTTAAACGTTTACAGAATGCAGCTTTATGTCAGCCTCCTTAATTGTTAAATTTAGCATTCATAAAAACCTCATTCCATTTGAAAACAATTTGCTGGTGGGATTTTCTCATGTCACACAATTCCTGATGATTGCCTAGAAATCGTAGCCAATCTGTAAAGTAAATGTTTCTTGGTGCCAAATGACTTCAAAAGCAGGTTTAGAAAAATCCTTGAAAAATTATTTTCAGGCCCAAACAGCATATTTAATGTAGGATGTGGGTGTATTTTAATATGTTTGCTGTGGTGTGGGATGCTAGGACCCGGGAGGTCTTAAATAGCCCTGGAATTGGAATTCAGTTTTGCACATCTGGCAGGCGCAGAGCACTAACCACTGTACGGTACTGCCCTCCCCTTCTGGCTCCCGAAACCAGCTCCCAGCATGTGCCTGATTTCTAGTAGCCAGGCGGGCCTGGGTCAGATGCCAGCTCTGCGTCTTCCTAGCGGAGTGCTCTTGGACAAGCCTCTTAGCCTCTCTGTGCCTCACTTTCCACACCTGCAAAATAAAGCTAAAAACAATACCTTCCCTGTAAGATTATTTTGAAGATTCAATGAGTTAATCACATAAAGTGCTTAGACTGGCACCTGGCACAGAGGAATTGCTCAGTAAAGGCGACGTTGTTGTAATTCCTTATCTCCCGCACAAGGGATTCAAGGCGGCTCCAGATTACACGCGGTACAGAAGGCTGGAGAATATGGAAGGCTGGAGAACCTGCAGGGGCTTTGGGGGTGCAGGAACACTGAGATCAGGAAACAACCAGCAGGGGGTGGGGTGTAGGGTAGGGGGCAGGGTGGGGGGGCTGCAAATCCATGGAGTCCCGCCTCCGGAGTGTTCTGCCCCAGGTGAGGGTGACACAGGGTGATTTCCTTTGTGGTTTGGGTTCTTTGCTTGGAGCCTAGACCTGCCTGGGTCCGGGCTCTCGGAAACGGCTGCTTCTCCCCAGCTCAGCCTTTTCTGTGGCCTCATGTTTCCCAAGCTCCACTGGTGCTCACGGCTGTGTGTGGGTTCTGAAGCGTGATGTGGGCTCTGCCCTAAGTGGTGAGTCCCTGGCCTGAGTTGGGAGTGAGATGGGTCCCCGAGATGCTGAGATGTCAGTGGGTCTGAGAAATGCCTGGAGATGGGGTGCACAGGGTGCTCTGCTATGGGACAGGATAGGAGGCAAGGATGCGTCCTGGGGCTTTGGTGCACTGGGAGGCGGGAGGTACCCTTTACGGGGATGGGGAGACTGGGGGAGGAGTCCCCAGTTGTCTGGGAAGATAGAGAGTTCTCCTCTGATGCGGGAAGGCACTGTCTTTGGGGTGCCCACTGGACTCTCCCATGGGGGGGTGGAGGGCGGGGCACGATTGGCATGCCAGACCTCCGTTCCTGGTCAGCTTTGGCAGTATTTAAAATGAACAGTTGGGGGAGGGTGTGGAGCAAGTCAACAAGAGGGCTAATTAGCTTCTCCCTTTCTTTGAGCACCTACTGTGTACTGGGCACCGACCGGTTCAGGTTCTGGGGACCCAGCGGGCTGGTGGCTTGAGGCACTGGCAGAGGAAAGAAAGCATCCATGGGCACTTGTCAGGAGCCCTGGCCCCAGCGATGGGCGACTAACTTGTCCTCTTGGAGCCTCCATTTCCATAACATGGTGGTGGGGGGAAGGATCTGGCCCCCAGGTGAGTGTAACCTCACGGTGTAACCTAAGGCAATTGCAAGCCTGTCTGTCCCCCAGGCTCTTCATCTGTTAAATGGGATAAGGGGAGCGACCGCCTCTGGGTTGACCCTTGAGGGTCAACCTCAATAATAAGAGGCATCTGTGGACATTGTCCTGGTGTTTCCCGTTTCCCGAGTCATGGGCGGGGAGCCTCCCGCAGCCCTGGATCCATTACCACCCCCCCCGCCCCCCCAGTGTTCTGTCACCCGGCCCAGCTCTGCCTTTGCCTCTGGCATCCCAGGTGGTTCTGGGTAGAGATGTTTTGTGGCTCCCTGAGTGCTGGGTGCCACTGGGGCGGTGGGTCACCTTGACGGGCATCGCTGCCGCCCACTGATGTTCTAGTGAAGGACAGACCTTAAACCACACCCACTTATCAGGAGGGACCCCAAGGACCAGGAATCCTTGGTGCTGATTCTCCTGAGAGCGGTGGCGGGAAGGGAGGAGTTTGTTTCAGACTGTGGCAAGTGCAGCACCGGTATCCCGCAAGGTCGTGGGAGTGTAAATGGACGAACATTGGTGGAGAAGATGCGTGGGGGTGGGGAGTGGGGGCTGGGGGGGCTACTTTAGGTTGTCCTCTGAGGAGCTGACTGGGCACTGAGACTTAAAAAAGCCAGGACAGGGCCTTCCAGGGGGAGGAAGGAGTAAGTGCAAAGGCCCTGAGGCGAGGGCACGTAGTTTGTGAAAGGACTAGCAAGGAGGCCAGCGGGGCTGGAGCACCAGCACGGGGGCTAGTGGGTGGGTGGAGGAGGTGAGGGGAGCGTGGCGGTGCAGCGGGACAGGGCTGTGTGTGTCTGTGCCTTCCTCCGGGAGGGGAGAAAATGGTGATTTGAGGTTTTCCCACAACTTGGTGGGATGTGGGGTAGGGGACTTAATTTTCAGGTGTCCAGGGTCAGCGTATTCCATGGTTAACTTGAGAATCCTCTTCTTGTTCTAACTTTAGGAGCCTCCCTGTGGGTCCTCCCTGTGGGAAGGGGGACAGGGATGGGCTGGCAGCCCAGACTGTGAGTGCTTCAGAAAGCCAGGTGTGCTCCAGACGCCTGCCGGGGGCCTCCCACGCTGCGGAGCGGGCGCCTGCTCGCCACCTGGGCCCCGGCTGTGCCTCCCCTGCTGGCCCTGTGCAGCTGGGGGCGGCCGCTCCGGATGCCGCCTCTCGCATGGACGGCCGCCTACTCTGGCTGGGCTCTGTGCACACAGCCTTCCGGCTGCTGGCCTGGGGTCCCACGGGAGAGATTTTTCTTCCTCGAGTCGGCCAAGGCGTGACATCCGGAGGCCAGTGGCTCCCTCAGGCCCCATGCTCTGAGTCCTGCAGCTCCTGGCATTTGTTTCTCCTTTAGCTGGGCACGTCTCTCCCTGGCCCCTCGGTGGCTGGCAGAGTAGGTGGGGGACAGTCGAGGCGACGGCCTCTCGAAACCCCTTCTTGCATCGGGAGTCCGTTGCATGAGCGGTTGTCGGGCCCCGCGGCCATCTGAATGTAGCTGAAGCTCACTGACTGTGGCCATAAGCTCCTACATGATGTGGCCCCGCTGACAGAAACTTTATTGAATCGCCAGATATTTATTGAGCACCTCCTGTATGCCAGGCCTGAGTTCTAAGCCATTGGGGTTCCGCAGGGAACACAGCAGATCAAACACCTGTCCTAATGGAGCGCACTCACCCCCTCCCGGGTAGCGAGGCTGCCTTTTGTGACGCAGGCTTTGTCCCACCCCTGGACCTTTGTCCATGCTGTTTTCTCTGTCTGCGACCCAGCTGTTCGCCCATCCCCCGCATCCCCAACCACACAACTCACATGGTTTCCCTGATGAACTGAGATTGTGGGGTTTGCCCGGACCAGAAACAGATTCTGGCTAGCTAAAGGAACGGGGGAAGAAAAGAGAAGATGGGAAAGGGTAAGGAGCGCCCACAGAGTTAGGGGAGACCCAGGACCCAGCCTCAGAAAGCACTGGCACCAGGAAGTGCCCAGCATCTTGGGAGCAGGTACCAAGGGCCCCGTCTTTGGGGCACTGTGGGGAGAACCACACCAGTTGTTCCCTGTCCTTGGGTTCCTCCTGGGGCAGATGGCATCACTGTAGCTCTGCACGGACTGTGTGTCCTCAACCCTGGCCTGGGTTGGTGGTGGTGGGGCAGTTGTGTGAGAAAAACTGAGGAGCTCTCCCACCAAGACGACATTCCACGTGGGAGAGTTGGCCCCAAAGACGGGCCCTGTGGGCACGACTGTTCATGACTTCAGTTTTGGGTTGGACGTCACTTCCTTGGAAAAGCCCTGAGAGGTGAAGCGGACTTCAGCTGTACTGGTTAGGAGTGTGTTCCTTTGCAACAACAGAAAACCCAACTAAACAGTGGCCTGAGCAGATAATTGTGCCCCATACCAGTCATGCCACATGTCAAGAACCTTCTGTCCTTCACTCTGCTCTCCTCAGCATCGTCTGCCACCTTGGTCACTGGATAGCCCCTTAGACCTACATATATTAGTCACTTCATCATGCGACTTTGTGCCCAGTAGGGGATGTGGTACTGCTTTCCTCTTTTTTCAAGGAAGAAGGTATTTTCCAGAATCCCCTGGTAGCCTTCCCCAGGTATCTCGCTGGCTATAGCTAGGTCAGTTAGGACTTGGACTTCATTGCTAGTATCAAAGATCCTAGCTACAGAGGCTGATATAAATTAGGAGTTGATTTTCCTTTGCTGTGAGAGAAGCCTAGAGGTTGGTGGGCTAGAGCTGCTAGGGCATCCTCAGGAGACCTTTGGGTCTGTCTCTCTTCCTGCTCTGCCATCCTTAGCATGTTTTGGTCCTTGGTATTGTGGTCTAGGATGACTGCAGGAGCTCCAGCCATCACATCTTTGTTCCAAGGAGGAGGAGGAAGGAAAAAGAAGGAGCAGGGACAACAGGTTTTTCCAGAGCTCCCTACCAGTGATTTCTGCTTATATCTCATTGGCCACCTCTCACTGCAAGGGAGCCGGGTTTTGTGAACCCCTAGATGGACATGTTGCTGGCTTCAACAGTGACAGCTTCATTGCTAGCATGGTACTGGTGAAAGGGTTATTCCTAGGCAGCCAACAATATCTGCCACATCAGATCTCCATTTCTCCTTTGTGGTATTTATAGCATGATACACAGTGGCTTTATCTCAGCTACTATTGATTTTCTTGTGTGGGGTTTATTCCTAATAGTCATAGACGTGTTTGGTCAGTACCGCAGTATGTAAAACAGACACAGATCTTTGCCCCCGTGGAGCCTCCATTCTCGGGGTGATGGTGATGGTGGGCTTTTCGCAGCCTAGCTCAGCCCCTCCAGTGTCGGTGCGCCTAACACCCACCTCTTCTTGTTCCGTTCCAGGGTGACTGCCAGACGCGGGAGGAGGCGGTGGCGCTTGGCGTGGGCCTGTGTAACAATGGCTTCATGCACCACGGTAACCTGTCTCTTCCCTTCACCCAGCCTCCTGGGGGGTGGGGGGCGGTTTGCCCTGGAACAGAAAAGCTAGTAGGGACCCTGGTCCCTGGGGCATTTCATGAGGTAGAGGAGGGAGCTGAGGCCCAGAGAGAGCAAGTGGTGGGCTGAAGGCTGCTCGGCCTGCCCACGGAGGAGCCCAGGCTAGATGCCTGCTCTGTGGGCCTGTAGACCGAGGGGGCTTGGGGTGGCTCAGGAAGCCCACCCCACGCCCCTCCCTCTTCTGCCCTGATGGCGACATCACCTCAGGGTTTCAGTAGGGACCAAGGTGGCTGGTAACGGTTGGCTGGGAAAATGGACTGGCTTTGAGGTCCAATCTGTGGGCTTCCTGGGCCCTTCTCCTGGGTGGGACATGACCTCTGGGTGGGCGGCGAGGTCAGGTCATGCGGGGCTGGTCCACGGGCTTCCACATGGAGGAGAAGAGAGGGGTCTGGGGGGACAGAGCGCAGGCAGGTTGTACGTGAGAGAGGAAGGGAGCCGGGCAGGGACGTTCACACCGCTTCTCCGGGCCTGACCCCTTGGATGGGTCGCTCTCCTTCCCACCAGAGAAGCACGGAAGAGGGCTAGAGAGGTAGGCAGTCCCGAGATGATCCTGAGGTGGGACGGTGGACAGGAGGGAGGAACGGGTTCCAGGGTCACCATTTCAAATTAACATAGAAGTTAACACGCCCGTGTGTCTGGCCTCCTCCTGAGCACTCCCCATGGATTCGATAGTTCAATCCTGAATTGAGCCTTTGTTGTTGGTATTAATATCATCCTTTTTTATAATCGAGGAAATGGAAGCCCCGATAGTTAAGATAGCAGCTCAAGGTCACACAGCAAGTAGGAGCTGGGATTTGAATCCAAGCTGGCGGGCTTCACCGGCCGCGCACTCCTGTCACAGAGCTCTGTGACCTTCCCACTTGCTGACCCTGAGGGAGCCCTGAGGCTCCTACCCTTTCAGCAGGGCGGGTCGACTTAACTCCCAGCAACCAGCGTTTCTTCTCCTTCTAGAACACTCCCCAGGGCTTTGGCTCTTGCAGTTTCCTTGGCCTGGGGTGCCCTACCTGCTTCACGCCCCCAACTTACTCGGTGTTTCTGTTTGGTCCGCGCCTCCTGAGGCCTCCCCCAGCACCCGGGCCGCACGGCTCCTCTCCGTCCCCTCTTTGCACTTGGCCCAGATTCAGGCTTCTCCACGGTGCTGTTCTCTCCCTGTCAGAATAATTACGTGCTTCCCTCGTGTTGCCATTCCTGATGCTCGCCTCCAGCCCTTGCCTTCTCAGGGCGGGCACCGTGCTCGGCTCCAGGACAGAGCGGTGAGCAGGGCAGAGCGGAGTCCCGTCCTCGGGAGCTCACAGCCTCATGTGCATGCACGAAGCACTGAAATCAGTCCATGTTCTGGAGCAGTGCAGGTGCGTGAGGAGGACTTCGGCTTTCACTCCAGGGCGTTGGGAGTCCCGGTAGGGTTCGGAGCAGAGGAGGGCCATGGAGCATGTCTGCGGGGCTGAGGGTGGAAGTTGAGAGGCCAGTGCAGAAGCGACTCTGACCCCAGGGCAGGGTTGCCGTGGCTTGGGCCCTGGTGGTGGCAGCAGAGGGGTGAGATTCTAGAAGGTCTCTTGGTCATTCCTTTTCCCAGCTTCTGCTCTGTGCTCCAGCTCAGAGGTTAGCAAACCCTCCCTGCGAGGGGCCAGATACTAAATATTTCAGGCTTTGTAGGCCACGGGATCTATCACAACTCAACTCTGCCATCACAGCATTGAAGCTGCTACAGGCGGTACTTCAATTAAGTGGGCGTGGCTGTGTGCCAATAAAACTTTATTTAGAAACACAGGCAGTGGGCCATAGTTTTCCACCCCTAGTCTCACTGCTGGGTTTGCTGTCCCTTCAACAGGATGAGAGGTGTGCCAGCGTATCCCCTGCCTAGTAGCCGGCAGGCCTTGTTCCAGCCCTGACTCGGCTGACTCCCAGTAAACCTCTGTGTCTCTCTGGGCCTCCGTTTCCTCATCTTGCCACTGGGTCCCCTCCTCCTCTGAGCTCAGCGGGCCCGTGCCTCTGTGGGGTTAGGCATTAGGACGCACTCCCAGCTGCCCATTTCGCCGGTGAAGATGGGCAGGTCAGGCCCAACCAGAGTCATTCCCGTCCATCAGCTCCTGTCATCAAAGTCCCTCATTCCCAGAAGCCGCTCTTTTCCCCGCGGGGCCCTCTGACAGCTCCATCCTTCCCGCCGATCAGCTGGGCAGAACCTCTCATTTGTGGGTGAAAGTAATTAGGGGTCCACCCCTGCTGCTATTCTGGGAAGGCCGCTGGCTGAGGACATTCTGTGGGTGGGGGTGTGGGGGAGGGTGACTCCCAGGCAGTGCCAACACCCTTGGGGCCCCTCAGGGACAGAAACTGCAGGGCGTAGCCCCTGCTCCCCCTGTTCCCTGCCACGAACTCAGAAATAAGCTAAAATAGGAAAGGGCCAAATCCCAGGGTTGTGGCTGCTGCAAAATGCAGGTTAGGGGGCAGAGCAGAGGGCGGCGGTGGGGCCCGAGTGGGGCCTCCTGCAGCGTCTGACCTGAGCTCCTGGCCCTGAAGTGTCTTTAAGCACATATGGGGAAGCTGAAGCTACCGTCTCATCCCCCATCCCTCTGGAAGTTGGTGCTGTCGGGGTCCTCCCCAGCTGAGCATGTGGAGGCTCAGAGAGGCCCAGAGGATGTGAGATCGGGCAGGGGCTGGCAGGGGTCTGAGCCCGGCCGGTGGCCTTGAGGGAAACCTACGTCAGTGGGTGGTGGGACCTCACCTGGCTGTGGTCCTGGACTTGGGGATTCCAGCTCTTTCCCCAGACATTTCAGCCAAGACGCAACATGGTGCTTCCTCCTCCCACTCTCAGAGTCTGTCCGCCTTGTGTTTATAGTGGATGTGAAGCCAGCCGGCCCCTGGGGCCTGGCTCCCCTGTTCTGGGCAAAAAACAGCAATTTGCGTGTCTGTTTTCTCCAAAGAGGTAGTGGGGGCGATGGGAGGAAGACACAAACAGCTCGAGGTCCTAGGAAGGAAGGAGAGAGAAAGGATCGCCTCCTGCTTTTCATGTGGTCACCAAATCTGTAGACAGCCTCCGTCTTCAGGGATGGTGGGAGCATCCCGAACCTTAGGCAGCTGGTTTTCCTTTCATGACTCCAAACACTGCTTTTCTTCCACCGAGCCTGGATTTCCCCCTTGCCCAATTCTCCCCTGTCCCCGTCCTGCCCACTCTGTGACCGTGCACAGTTCTTTTAGCTTCTCTGGGCCTTAGTCTCCCTACCTGTAAAAGGGGTACAGCCAGTCCATCCTCGCCTGAGGAGTAACCGAACCTAAGCCTGCATCCCCGCCGTGCCCAGCACTGAAAGAGACTTAGTTAAATTCTAACCCACAGGGCCCAGACCACATGCTGGTTGTGACAGGTTATTTGCAATCATTTTCCTGCCTTCTAGAACAGAGATCAGAAAACTTCTGTTTTCTCCTACTGGGGGCCTGTCAAGGCCTAAATAGTAAATATTGTAGGCTTTGTGGGCCATACAGCCTTTCACAATCACCTCTGTCGGTCACTGTGGAATGGAAGCAGCCCCAGACAGTAAGTAAATAAATAGATGTGGTTGTGTTTTAATAAAACTTTATTTATAAAGAGAGGCAGTGGGTGGGCTCTGGCTTATAGGGCGTGACTTTGCTAATCCTCCTTCTGAAGTGTCTCATTGTAGTTCCCTGCTGCCTCTGGTGGATTTGTTGGTATTTGTTTTATGTTTTAGATATTTATTCCTTGTTGGCTTTAGACATTATAGTGTTTTTTTTTTTTTTTTTTTTTTTTTTTTTTTTTTGAATCTGCCCTTTGCCTATGGTCTTGTTATTGAACTGAAGCCCTTAATTTCATGATCCTGCTTTTTGGGGGCGGGGTTCATGTATGAAATCTTTTTCTGCCCTAGGACAAAGATATTTTGCATTTTTTTGGGTGAGCATTAGTTTCCCTGTTCATATTTAGGTCTTTAATCCATCAGGAATTTATTGTGATACATGGTTTGAGGTAGGGATCCAATTTTATTTTTTTCCCCTGAGTGAGTCAGTTTTTCCCGACATGCTCTGCAGTCCTCCCCGTGATCATCGTCATCATAGGCTAAGTTCCCATAAACACACGGTCCTCTTCTGTGATTTCCGTTTTCTTCCCCTGGCTCTTTATCTGTTTCTGCCGTAATTCCACACTGCTTCTGTTCCTGCGGCTTCGTAATATGTGTTTTATAGCAGGTGGGGCAAGTTCAGACTTTTTCAAGAGAAGTCAGAAAGCCAGACATCTGTGCGAAGTATCCTCACCAGTTAGGGTTGGCACATGATTCGCTTTAATAAAACACCATGCTTGCCAAAGCAAACTTGTCTTGGGGTTGGCTCCGGCCTGTGGTTGCCAGTTGGCAAATACTGCTGAGCCTTCCCTTCGAGCCTGACCATGTGCTGTGCGTCTGTGGGTTTGCAGTGCTGGAGAAGAGTGAGTTCAAGGATGAGTCCCAGTACTTCCGCTTCCACGCAGACGAGGAGATGGAGGGAACCAGCAGCAAGAACAAACAGCTTCGCAACGACTTCAAGCTGGTGGAGAACATCCTGGCCAAGCGCCTGCTGGTAGGAGCAGAGGGCAAGGGCTACCTCTGCCTCCCTGGGCCTGGCTGCGGCCCAGGAGCAGGGCGACCTGCCGATTATGGCTAGAGAAGTTGGGCTCAACTTGTAGCACCCGAAGATGGGGCTTCTACATTTCATGGGCCAAGACTACCTTCTTTCTGGAGAGATCAGGCTTGCTGGCTTCCTTTCTTTTCCTTTCCTTCTTCCCCCATCTGCCCCACCCCCATCCACCCCACGTCCCAGCTTAGCATCGTGCAGAGAGGTTGGCCCCTGAAATGACTCATCCCAGATCCTTTGCAAAGCCTTAGGTCTGCCGGCGGTGCCCTGTCCATGTGCAATTGCTGTAAATACCCTTACAGCTGAGGGGAGCGTTTACCAGCCCGCCCAGCTATCTGCCCAGTCTAGCCCTCCAAGTCCTGTTTCTCTGTGTTCTGGTGACCAGCAGCTTCTGCCTTCATGCCTGGTCCACAGGAGGTGGCGAAAGGAAGGCTCAGCAGCTTAGATCTCCTGCCACAGCCAGAGTTGGGGCTGATGTCCGACTCATGGGAAGACGGCACCATTAACTTCTCTCATGTGATGCTTACAGGGGTCCCGTAAATATGGGGATTCCCATTTCTCCCACTATAAAGCCCACCCGTGCTCCCTTCACACTTGGGATGAAATCCAGTCTCTCATCATGGTCTATAAGACTGTCCCTATCTCTCCAGCTTCATCTCCTGGGTTCTCCCCTCCTTCACCCGACCCCAGCCACTCTAATCTGTCTTATCCTCGAGTCCTGTGGGCCTGACTCAGGGCCTTTGCACGTGCTGTGCCCTCTGCCCAGAACACTTTTTCCAGTTTCATAAAGTTCTGTTCCTCATTTCATTCAGGTCTCAGCTCAGGTAACTCCTCCTCTGGGACCCCTGCCACACCCGTCTGTCCCATTAAGAGCTTTATTTGAACTCAGACTGTGTACATTGCCTGCATCACGTTCTGTCTTTCCTCGCTCATTTGTCTGTAGTCTGTCTTCCCCACTAGATGGTCGGCCGCAGCAGAGCAGGGACTGTGCGTCTTATCCAGCACTGTTTCCGGTGTTGCATAAAGCACCTGGCTTGTATCACAGGCAGCAGCTCAGCAAAATTTGTTGAACAAATAAATGCATGTCCCTGGCATCCCCCCTGCGCACAGAACCCCCAGACTTCCCAACCTGCCTGCCACCCGGCAGCGGGCAGGACTGTTCCTCCCTAAACTCCTTTCATGTCCCCAAGTTCTTGGTGGCTGGACATTGTTGGATCTGTTTTATTCATAAAGCCAGCGGATTGTTACTGAGCCCGTACAGTTTGCCTGCTGATGGGGGAGACAGTGGTGGTATAATGGAGCAGACTTGGTGCTCGTATTGGGAGGAGAAAGGGGAGACAGAAGTGAAAAGTAAAAAGGACTTGATTAGCACCAGGCTGAGGCATGAGCTAGGTGGTGTGTCCTCCCTGGTATGTACTGAGCACCTACTGTGTACTGGATGCTCTTTGTATTTAGTTTTTAATGCTGTCATGCACCCCTAGTCCCTGGAGGACTGGGGCACGCGGAGCTGGTAGGATCGTGGTCTTGTGGGGACCCTCAGCGTCTCACCGGGTCTCTCCTGCCTTGGGCCCTCAGATCCTGCCCCAGGAGGAGGACTATGGCTTTGACATCGAGGAGAAGAACAAAGCCGTGGTGGTGAAGTCAGTCCAGCGGGGCTCGCTGGCTGAGGTGAGGCCTCCCAGGGGGGCCACCCACAGTGTCCATGGTTCCTCCCTGCTGGTGGTCCTGTGGGCACACTCAGGCCAGGGCGGGCTCCCCTGCGCGCTCTAGGGGGAGCCGCAAGTGAGCCCCCTGCTTGGGCTGGTCTCCCAGCCTGTACTCCACCGGCTCCCCCCGTTGCCCTGTGGGGAGGCGCAGGATGAAAGCTGGTTTCTTAACTGCTCACCACAGCGGGGAGCGGGGTTGCCCTGGGGGTCTCACTCGGGGCGTGCTTGGTCCCTGGGCTGGCTGTGTGCACCGAGGTGAGGAGGAAGGGAGGCTAGTGACCTCGTTTGCGTGTCTCCTCCATCTCCGCCAAGATGGCCGGCCTGCAAGTAGGGAGGAAGATCTACTCCATCAACGAGGATTTGGTGTTCCTGAGGCCCTTTGCAGAGGTGGAGTCCATCCTCAACCAGTCTTTCTGCTCCCGCCGCCCACTGCGCCTCCTGGTAGCCACCAAGGCCAAAGAGTGAGTGTCTCCATGATGGGGTGTCCGGCCCATCTTCCTTTTGGCCTAAGGAGTTGCCTCAGTGCAAGGAGTGGTGGTGGGGGCCCGAGCTGTCCTGGTTCCCTGTGGATGGGGCCCATGCTAGGGCACGTGACATGAGGCTGCTACTTTCATTCATTCAGGAGATGTTTACTGAACACCTACTATGTGCTGAGTGGTTCCAGGCCCTGGGGATGCAGGCATGTCTGGATGCCCTCCTACCATTCATACCTCTCAGTCTAGGTGGAGGGTCGGGCAGGAGACACACAAAAAAGCAAAACAGAGAACTGAGAGACGTAGTGAACCAGGTCGTAGTAAGCCTCGGCCAGTCTCTCCAGCTGGGAAAGAAGAGAGCCTGTGTGGAGGGATGGCAGCCAGGGAGATGCTGTGGTGAACTGAGGTGAAAATCGAGACGGGATGGGAGGGAGTCAAGGGGAGGAAGAGTGTTCGGGGCAGAGGAGACAGCCAGTGCAAAGGTCCTGGGGTGGAACTGTGGCTTGTATCTTTGAGGAACAGTGAAGAGGCTGATGGGGTGGAGCAGAGTGAGGGGGAGGGAAGGGTAGGTGATGAGGTCGACCAGACAAGGGAGGCCAGGCCTTTTAGGACTTTGTGCCTACGTTAAGGACCATGGAGCCGCCGGAAGGTTCTGAGCAGAGGCAAGGCATGATGTGACACAGCTTCTGGGAGGAGTCCCCCGGCCGCAGGTGGAGACTAGCTTGTCAGGGGCAAAGGTGGAAGTAGGGGGTTGGCGAGGAGGCTGTGTGGCGGCCGTGGAGGTGGTGAGAAGCGGTCGATGCCAGATATAGGTGCAGGGAGAAGCATTTTCTATTTTAGAAATTGTGCATTTGGGTTTTATTTCTCTCTTCTATTTAAGGCAAAGGCTCCCGGTTTCCTATTGAGGGGGGTGATGGAAAGTTTTAACTGTGATTCTTTCAGTGGGAAAGGCAAGCCAATTTAGGGAAGATGATTGATAGTTTGGTATGTGGAAGTGGCAGAAATCACCCGGGGGAGTGTGCCTGCGTCAAGTTCTGGAAGTGCCGCAAGTTCGAGAACAGGCTCCCGAGATGGTTTTACCTGGCAGGTGGGGATGGGAGGATGATCCTGAGCCCCACCGTGGGGCTCACGCCCTTGACGGGGAAGCACGCAGCTGCATCGAAGCCACTGGGACAGTGTCACCCAGCGCACGGCCTCGGGCGGGCGCGGCTCACTCTGCTCTGGCCTCCCACTTGCGGAATGGCCCAGACCTGGCCTTTTGAACTGTGTTCTCTAGGGGACACTTGGCATTTTTCTGGAGTCAACACCAAGATGTTCTGGGTCACTTCTCACTCTCGCCATCTGTGATTGTTGAACAAAATACTTGCTGCCCGAGGGGCTGGTTTGAACACCCGGGGGCCTCCTCTCACTGAGAGGGTGACAGAGAAGGCATCAGGAGGGTGACCTGGGATTTCTGTGTGTGGATTCAGTCTCCAAGGGCAGGACGGGTGGTTCTGAGTCATTAAAGATGCCAGAGGTATGGGCTCCGGTTAAGTGAGGTTTGTCTGTCTTTTTGGGTGCCCAGAGACTGGCATTGCTACTCCTTTGGGCTGGTTTCCCCAAAGTCTGGGAGGCAAGGGCTCCCCTGGGCTCCTAGGCGAAATGCTGCTTTCTCTTACTGCTGCTTCTACCCGGCGCAGGATCATCAAAGTTCCCGACCATCCAGAGGCTCTGTGCTTCCAGATCCGCGGAGCTGCCCCGCCGTGCGTCTACGCCGTGGGCAGAGGTGAGCCCAGAAGACTGAGAGGGGCTCAGACAGCTGAGGGGAACGCATAGGGAATGGTGGGGACTACGGCAAGGTGAGAAAAGATGTGCTCACTTTCAAAGGGGCTCGTTTTCCCTCAGCTCAAGCTCATTATGACCAGGTAGGAATGAGTTTTTAAAGGAAGGCAGAAGTGGGAATTTTGGCCACACTTCTGGGGTCCGATCCAGCCCAAGGGCCAAG
Organism: Mustela lutreola; assembly: GCF_030435805.1. Lineage (NCBI taxonomy): Eukaryota > Metazoa > Chordata > Mammalia > Carnivora > Mustelidae > Mustela > Mustela lutreola. Next base: position 12,178,521 of record NC_081298.1, read on the forward strand.
AGTCAGCCTGCTCTTGTGCTGCCTCCCCCATGCATGATGCTTAGAGGGTCACTCCCTCCGGGAGACAAGACCACATAGGTCTGAAGTTCTGGGCTCCGAACCCTCTTCGTATCTGAGGGCTGCATTTTTATTTTATTTTATTTTTTTAGATTTTATTTATTTGACAGAGAGATCGCAAGTAGGCAGAGAGGCAGGCAGAGAGAGAGGGTGAAGCAGGCTCCCTGCTGAGCAGAGAGCCCGATATGGGTCTCCATCCCAGGACCCGAGCCGAAGGCAGAGGCTTAACCTACTGAGCCACCCAGGTGCCCCTGAGGGCCACACTTTTTAAGTTGAAACATGAACTGTCCACTTTCATGGTCATAGTTGTAACATGAGTTGATGAAAGAAAATGCGTATCATGGCAGAAAGCTACCAAGAGTCTGTTAACTATTTTATATTTTAAAAGATTTTATTTATTTATTTGACAGAAAGAGACTTACTGAGAGAGGGAACAAGCAGGGGGAGCTGCAGAGGGAGAGGGAGAAGCAGGTTTCCCGCTGAGTAGGGAGCCCAATGCGGGGCTTGATGCCAGGCAAACGCTTAATGACTGAACCACCCAGGTGCCCCCCTCTGTTAACTATTTTATTTTATTATTATTATTTTTTAAAGATTATTTATTTATTTATTTGACAGAGAGAGAGAGAGAGAGAGAGAGAGATTACAAGTAGGCAGGCAGAGAGAGAGGCGGGGAAGCAGGCTCCTTGCTGAGCAGAGCCCAATGCGGGGCTTGATTCCAGGACCCTGGGATCAGGACCTGAGCTGAAGGCAGAGGATTAACCCACTGAACCACTCAGGTGCCCCTATTTTATTTTATTTTTTAAAGATTTTATTTATTTATTTGACAGACAGAGATCACAAATAGAGAGGCAGGCAGAGAGAGGGGGAAGCAGGCTCCCCACTGAGCAGAGAGCCCGATGCGGGGCTCGATCCTAGGACCCTGGAATCATGACCTGAGCTGAAGACAGGGGCTCTAACCCACTGAGCCACCCAGGCGCCCCTCTGTTAAGTATTTTAAAGTGGGTTTTTATTTTTTCTTTAAAGCAACAGTTCTTGATCGCAGGGCACTTTCACCCTACAGGGGGCATCTGGCGCTCTCTGATGACTCTTTGGTTTTCAGAACAAAGGGTTGGGGTCCTGCTGGGCTCTCACCGGTAGAGACCAGGGAGGCTGGCGTCTGGAGCCTGCGTGGATGGGGGCATAGAAGAGACTCACTTGACCCCAAACGTCGGCCTTTAGCAGCTGCAAGTGAAGAACAGGGGTTTGTGGGTGAACCAGGCTAAAATAGTAAAACAACTGATATTTCTTGAGCACTTACTAAGAACAGGGCCTGGAGCTAAATGCTTTACACTTTTAACTCCCTGAATCTCTCGAGAACCCGATGAGTACATATTATTAGTGTCCTTCTTTGACAGATGAGGAGACCAAGGCATAGAGAGGTTGGGGAGTGTGCCAGAGGTCACACAGGTGGTCAGTGGCAGAGCCAGGTTTTGAATGCCAGCTCCTGGGTCCAGGCCGGTACTTGTCACCATCACAGCAAATAGGCCCCATCTTCTCCCAGGCATGGGTGGGGCTTGGCAATCATTTATATTTCCAGACTCTTCATATTAGCCACATAAAGCCCCGGGGGGCCAAGACCTGTAGTTTGGGAGTCGTGGTATGGTTGGAAAAGCATGCACTTGAAGTCTGGTAGACCTGGGTTTGGATCCTGGCTTCTCTTCATCAAGTGACCTTGAGAGAGTCACTTTTCCTCTCTACCCCTTTGTTTCCCTGTCTACAAAATGGGGCTGATCCTGTCACGATATCTCAGGTTGGCGAGGGATTTTAAAGGCGATGAACCTTGAGAATGGAGTGTACCAGGTTCACATCCAGCTTTCCTTGCTATGTTGACCTTGGCCTCGCTGCTACTTCTCTGAGGCTCAGTTTCCTCTTCTACAAAATGGGATTGCCAGTCTCTGTCCTGCCTCTTGGAGTGGGTTGGAGAGTGGCTTGAGGGCAGGAGGGATGGGGTGGAGTGTCGGGGGTGTGTTTGAGGTGTTGGGGCGGTGCGCGGGGTGGGGGACAGCGTTCATCTGGTTACTTGCCCTTGCCTGCCGCTGCCCCACGTTCTCTGCCTTGTATCCACCCTCACACACTCCTGTCCCCTTAGGCTCCGAGGCTGCGGCCGCAGGGCTCTGTGCTGGCCAGTGCATCCTCAAGGTCAATGGCAACAACGTGGTGAACGATGGTGCACAGGAGGTCCTAGAGCACTTCCAGGCATTCCGGAACCACCAAGAAGAGGCCCTGGTGAGCCAGCCAGCAGCCGAGGGGATCGGGGGAGCCCTGCTCTGTGGCACAGGGGGCTGAGGGCTGCCTCCTTCCTTGTGGAGAAGCCTGAAGGCAGCACAGCTTTTGGGGTGGGGCGGGTGGGGCTGCCTACCATGCAGGGCTGAGCTGGGCTCAGGGTCTTGTTCACTCTGTCTCCCTGAGCTAGAGGAACTGGGCCGTGATACCTCACGGTCTCGATGGTCACAGTTGTGACATGGGTGTGATAAGACCCTTCTCTCTTACCGCATAGGCACATTCGGCAGAGTTGATGGTAAAAGTTGATGTTCTAGTTGGGGTGAGGGCCGGGGTCCTGGGGAGGGGCAGGCCTTTACTGTTTTATCTAGTAAGCGTTATTTGAATGCCTGCTATGTGCCTGGCGTGTCTGTGGGCCTTGGGGCTATGGGAGAGACCAGGGGGTGGGTTCTGCTACCATGGGTCTGACCTCTGTTTTTTCAGAGGCTCCCCCTGCCCTGGCTTCTCTGAGGAGCATAGACTCTAGAGGGTGAGGGCTGAGCATGACTGGAGGTCCCTCAGGAAGGTTCCAGAGTGAAATCTTGGAGGACTCTCAAAGGGGGTCTGCAGGCTAGAAGCCTGGGCTGTGGAGTCAGGGAACGGCTTGCCCCGCAGCCCTATCCGGGGCTCCTGGGGTTGCAGCGCCCTCTTACTCTGCCCTCTGGTAGGGTCTGTACCAGTGGGTCTACCACACCCATGAGGATGCCCAGGAGGCCCGAGCCAGCCAGGAGGCCCCCGGCGAGGACCCGCAGTCTGACTCAGGTAAAGGGACAGGTGGGCCATGTGGCCAAGAGTGTCCAGACAGTCCAGCGGGGACTGTCCTCTTCTGTGTCCATGCTTCCCCCTGCTCCTGGCCAGGCTGTGGTGGTGCTGTCAGCTCTGTCTTCCTGTCTGCTCGCCGCTGTAACACGGAGCCACACACACACACACACTCATAACCCCACAGCACTGGAGGCCAGACGTCGACACTGAGTCCTGCTGGGCCATCCTCCAGGTCTCCACGGAGCTGTGTTCCTTTCTGGGGCTTGAGGGGAGACTCCGTGTACTTGCCTGTTACAGCTTCTAGAAGCTGCCCGCATTCCTGGGCACATAGTCCCTTCCTCCATCTTCAGAGCTAGCGGCGTTGGCCTGAGTCCCCCTCACACTGCTCTCTCTCTAATTCCGACTCTCCTGGCTCCATCTTCCCCATGGAAGGACCATATGGTCACGTTGGGGGCTCATCTGGGTAACCCAGGATAATCTCTTTAGTATAAAACCCATCATTTAATAAACTTAGTTCCATCTGCAACTGTAATCTGCCCCTCTGCTGCCATGGAACAGCGTACTTACAGGGTCCAGGGCTTGGGGCCCAGGCGTCTGTCAGGAGCCAGTGTTCTGTCCACCACGAGCTCCCATCTTTATCCCTAGCCTAGCCTCAGCCCTGGGCTCCAGACCGTCTTTCTACCTGCCAGCCCTGGGATGTCCGTTGGGCATGGCACACTTAGCAGGGCCCAAACCGAAATCCCAGCCTCCCCCTGAAGCCCCGTTTTCCTCTAAGTGTCCCTGCTCCATCCTTCCCAGATTCTCAGGCCGCAAACCTCGGAGTGTGTCTTGTCTGTTCTCTCTCTCCTCTCGCCCTCCACCTTGATCCCAGCAGCGCACCTGTTGCCCTACCTTCCTCCTGCATTCAGAATCTGACCACTTCCCACCCCCTCCATCACTGCCTGGCCTAAGCTACCATCATTTCTTTTCTTTCTTTCTTTTTTTTTTTTTTTTTTTAAAGATTTTATTTATTTATTTGACAGATCACAAGCAGGCAGAGAGGCAGGCAGAGAGAGGGGGGAAGCAGGCTCCCCGCTGAGCAGAGAGCCCAACGCGGGACTCGATCCCAGGATCCTGAGATCATGACCCGTGCCGAAGGCAGAGGCTTTAACCCACTGAGCCACCCAGGCACCCCGTCACCATCATTTCTTACCAGGACCCCTGCACTAGCCTACTCACTGTTCTCCCTGTCCTGCCTTATTTCTTCTTCCTATGGGCTTTTCTCAAAAAACAGAACAGAATCTTCCAGTGGCTCCCACCCTACTCCAGGCAAAGACCCAGTCCTCCTCTTCATGGTCTTCCGGCCACACCTCCCAACACTTTTCATCTTGTGCTCTCTGCTCTATGCACTCCAGTCTCTTGCTCTCAAATACTAAGTGTATTCTTGCCCCAGGGCCTTTGCACTTGCAGTCTTGCCTGCCTCAAATGCTCTCCTCCAGAGTACTTCTTACCTCATGCTCTTTATCTCACTCAGCTCTCTGCTCAAATGTCACCTCGTCAGGGAGGCCCCCTGAGCATTCTGGTTAAGCCCTTTCTTTTCCTCAGTGTCTCCTCATCCTATTTTATTTTCCTCACTGCAAGTATTGTTAACATATCATACAGCTGTTTGTCTTTTGTTTTCCCCACTAGTGGATAAAACCCACAAGGGCAGGGTTTTGTTTGCTTTCTTCCTTGCTGGAACCTCGGAGCCCGGAACTGTGCCTGGCACGTAGTAGGCACTCAGTGATTGTGTCTTTTGAACAGTAGCCTGTTTTTGCCGATTGCTTCTCTGGATTCTGCCCTGTATTTCCACTGGGCTGGAGGTGGAGGCAGAGGCTGTGGGAAGAGTAGGGGCTCTGGTTGCCTCTGCATCTGACATCTGTGGGCTCCTTGCTGGTATACTCAGGGTCAGTGAAGAATGGGGTTTAGGGGGTTGTTCGGAGAGCCATCCCCTTCCTGCTGAAGCACACAGCCTGGCAGAGGAGTCCTGAAAGGGACAGGCTGATGGGGGGAGGAGAGGCTGAGCCTGCTTTATGCCCTCTGAGAGGCAAGGGCTGTGGGGCTTCTTCACCAGCACATGGGGGACCCCGATAATGATGGTCAAGTATGCCGAGAGGAGCTGGCTATTTCTAGTCTCTGTTCAGCAAGGAGAAGCACCTGCTGTATGCCAGGCCCTGTTCTAGGAGCTGGGGGTCCATAAAAAATATTGGTTTCTCTTTCACGTGCTCTGTTCTGCCGGTGGGTCTAGCGACTTGGAATCTGCAGTTGAAAAAGAGTCTGTCTCCTCGTAGATCCAATGGAAGTCCCAGACTTGACTCTCATTGGCCTGGCTTGGGTCACATGCTTGTTCCTTCAGTCTGGCTCCAAGATGGATAGGGTTTCTGTTCTCATGGTGCTGACACAAGGGGGAACAGACTGGGAACAGAAAAGCTGGCAGGCAGCAACACAGTATGGATGTGAGGGGGGATGGCCATCCTGGTGGGTGTGTTGAGAGGTGCTCTTTGGAACAGGTATAAGGGAAAGCAGTTCAGTCCAGTAAAGTGTCCGCTTCATTTTCTAGCTATGTCACTACCTAGCGGTGTGGCCTCTGAGGAATCACTTAGACTCTGTGGGCCCACGTTAATCAGGACTGAAACTGGGCTACATAAGAATAGTGGCTCAGCCAACTAAACATTGAGTAGGGTCAAGCCAGCTTCAGGTCTGGCTCCATCCAGTTTTATATATAGTCTTGGGAAAAGTCCCTCTTTTGGTCCAGTTCTCGCCTGTGCTCCTACTGTGTGTTCTGCATGCAGTGGTTCCAGTGGTTTGGAGTCCCACTGAAAAAGGGAATGTCCAGTTCTCTTTGTAGATCCAATGGAAGTCCCAGACTTGACTCTCATTGGCCTGGATCGGGTCACATGCTTGTTCCTGAACCAGTCGCCATGACTGAAGGGTGTGGTTAGGGCTTCCTTCTTGTGAGCCACAAAGACTGGGAATGGGGCACAAAGGTGGATTCCTAGAAGGAAAATCGAGGACAAGGGGTGAGCGAGAGTGGGCTGGCCAGAATGGGCAGAGCTGTAGCACAGGCTTCTCCCCACGTGTCCCACGTGAGCCACTGCGGTGCTGGGTTGGGGGGTGGAATGGCTGGGAGGTGGTGCCCCCTCCTCAGGGCTGCCTGTCCCTTTGGCTTCCAGCCTTTCCCCTGATGTCCCTGGGGCCCCAGCTGAGCCTGCATGAAGACAGCCCTGTGGTCACCTTGACCGTGGACAACGTACACTTGGAGCATGGCGTGGTGTATGAGTATGTGAGCACCGCAGGCGTCAAATGCCACGTGCTGGAGAAGATCGTGGAGCCCCGTGGCTGCTTCGGCCTCGCTGCCAAGGTCTTGCTGGGCGCTGCCCTGCCCTGTGGGGTGGGGCACCTCATTCTCATTTCCTACAACTTAGCCTGGAGCCCTGAAGTCTGGTTGCTGCCCCACCACTTGGCAGTTTTGGGATTTAGGAGAGTCGCTTTTTCCCCTTTTCCTCTTTTCTCTTTAGCCTCAGTTTATTTATCTGCCGGTAGCAGACCCCATCTCACGGGGCTATTACAAGCCTACAGGGATCACCATAGAGAAACTGCTTAAGACCCTCGTTGGTGCACAGTGTGTGCTCAGTGGTGGTTCGTGTTTCTGCAGATCCTCAAGGCCTTTGCTGCCGATGACAGTGTCTTTGTGCAGAACTGTGGGCGGCTCATGGCCCTGAACAACAACATCAAGACCATGTCCCACTACGAGTTCCGCAACATCTGTGACACCAAGCTGGAGAGCATTGGCCAGAGGATTGCCTGCTACCAGGAGGTACTTGCACCCCAAAGGGTCTCAGCCTGGGCTGTTTTGGTTGTAAATGTTAAAATTCAACCCAACATACATTAAACAAACAGGAGTATTTATTGGTTTATGTTACTTAAAAGTCCAGAGGTGAACTTCAGGCATGGTTGTATCCAGGTGCTCAGCTATCACACCATCACAAGAAGGTGGCCCCTCTCCTTCTCATGCTTTTGGGGAGAGATGGTTCCTCACGGATAGGTCAGAGCAGCTGAGGTGAAGAAATGAATGTGGGTGGGTAGTTGGAGGCCTCAGATCTCCCCATACCGTCCTTGAAATCTGGATGCAGTGAAAGGCAAGTGTAGGGGAATTCACTTTTCCCTTCGAAGCTGTTGGCATTTTATCTAGTTTTGGAATGTCTGGCCTAGACTAGGGTGAAGTGGGTGCTAGAGGTGGGCCGGAATTCCCAGACCCCTGAATCATGACCCCATATCCCCCACCTTTCTCAGTTTGCAGCCCAGTTGAAGAGCAGGGTCAGCCCACCCTTCAAACAAGCATCCCCGGAACCCCATCCGCTGTGTGGCCTGGACTTCTGCCCCACCAATTGCCACGTCAACCTCATGGAAGTGTCCTACCCCAAGACCACTCCCTCAGTTGGCAGGTCCTTCAGTATCCGTTTCGGTCGTAAACCCTCCCTCATCGGCCTTGACCCCGAGCAAGGTAACTGCGTGTGTCTGTTAGATGTTGTGTTCAGGTCTGTGGAAACATGTCCAGAGACCAGTAGTCCAGGACTAGAGTGGTGGCTTCCCAGTTAGCCATCAGGGATCCAGGTTCCTTCTAGCTCACCATCTCTAGAGATGGCTTTCTTCCTGAAGGATGCCTTATGATGTAAAATGGCTGCTGTAGTACCAGCCATCATGTCTGTGTTCCAGTCAGGAAAAGTTTCATGGTGGTTAAAAGCATCTCTAACTGAAACTTTCCTCTCCAAGTTATCTAGTCAATTAAACGAATATTTAATAGAAAGTTTTTCTCACTCATTGGGATCCATGGAATAGGTTTGTATATTTCTAAGGGGTTTATGGGTGTCTGGAGGCTGTTTCCAAACGAGCGCCCCCTCTCCTCCTGCTGTAGGCCACCTGAACCCCATGTCCTACACCCAGCACTGTATCACCACCATGGCTGCCCCATCCTGGAAGTGCCTGCCTGCTGCTGACGGGGACCTCCAACAGCAGGGCCTCAACGACAGTGGCTTCGGGTCCGCCAGTGAAACTGCTATCCAGGAGGACCGGGGCCTGAGCTTCCTACTCAAACAGGAGGACCGTGAGATCCAGGGAGCCTACCGGCAGCTCTTCACCAAACTGGACGTGGCCTTGAAGGAGATGAAGCAGTATGTCACCCAGATTAACAGGTGCGTCCGGCCCCAGAGGGAACAGGGGAGGGAGTGGGAGTGTCAGCATTTGCTAGCCTCAGCAATGCCAACGTTTTGGGTAGAATAACCCTTTGTATTCGGGGGGGCACTGTGGGGTTACCTCATAGGTGACTTAGTGATGCCCCTGGTCTGTATCCTCGAGATACTATGGCTCCCCTGGTCCAAGATTGTGACAGCCAGAAATGTCCTCAGACATTGCCAAATGCTCCCTGCGGGAGGTGGTGGGGGGTGGGTAGAGCCTCCCCCTCCGATGGAGAACCACTGCTCTAATGAAATAATGGATGTGGGCAGCAGTCACTAGGAAATGCTGATGCTATTTGGAGAAAGGTTTGGAGGGAACTTTCTTTGCAGAAGGAGAGACCGCTGGACATGTCCTTCTCGGTGTCATGCCACAGGACACACAGTGGAAATGTCCGTCCTCCAGCCAGAGTCTGGGTCTAACTACTCAGCGACGGGATGTGGGGGATAGAGGGTGCTGAAGTGGCACTCTGGGAAGGCAGGTGGCCAAATCTATAGCGTGGGTGATTCTAGAAGACAAGTGACCCAGTCTCTTTAACACACAGGTGAGGGTGGGGGTGGGGCAGCAGGTACAGGGAGGAAGAAGAGAGACTTGAGACACACATCAGCCGTGTACAACATCTGGACCTGGTCAAGAATCTGTTTTCAACACATCATCTGTGAAAAGACACCTTTAAGACTGTCAGGGACATTTGAATATGGGTGGGCATATGAGATGGTATTGGGGAATTACTGATTTTGTTAGATGTGGTGATAGCAGACTGGTTATGTTTGCAAGACGGTTTCTCGGCCTTGACACTACTGGCATTTTGGGCTTGGGTCGTTCTCTGCTGTGGGGCCGTCCCGTGTGCTGTGAGACATTTAGTGACCCTGTGGGCTTCTACTCACCAGAGCCCAGAAGTGCCCCCCCTCCTCCCCCACATCAGTTGTGACAAATAGAAATGTTTCTGGGCATTGCTAAATGTTTGCCTCGCAGGAAATGTGCTAAATTGCTAAACGTTTCTGGGGAGTGGGGGTGGGGCGACAGTGAAGAACGTTGCTTTAAAAGAAAGTGCTCATGTGCTAGAGACGCACGTAAAAGTCATTATGGGGGAAATTCATGATATCTTAGAATCATCTTAAATACTCAAGCGGAGTTTTACCTCCGCTTGGGAACAAGTAAGGAGACAGAGGTGGGCCCTGAGTTGCCAGGGCTGCAGTGGCCTGCGGGGTCCCTGGGGCGTCTCATGCTGTTCCTTCTGCTTTTGTGGGAGTTGGAAATTGTCCTCTATAAAGGAAAAATAATGTAGGTTCTGGAGGCGAGAGCCGTGCGACTGAGGCGCTTGGCCTGTCTGAGCCTCACCTGCAGGGTGGGGCAAATGCTAACGCGGAGCCCACTGAGGGGGGAGGTGGGGTAAGTCTGGGGGTCCAGTGGTCACCTGCAAGGCACCAGACGCTTTTCTGAACATTGTACGTTTTAAGTCCCTTAATCTTTGTTTTTTTTTTTTTTTTAAAGATTTTATTTATTTGACAGATCACAAGTAGGCAGAGAGGCAGGTGGTGAGGGTGGGTGGGGGGATGCAGGCTCCCTGCTGAGCAGAGAGCCCGATGCAGGGCTCGATGTGGGGCTCGATCCCAGGACCCCGGGACCATGATCTGAGCCGAAGGCAGAGGCTTAACCCACTGAGCCACCCAGGCACCCCTTAGTCCCTTAATCTTGACATTTACCTAGGACACAGTTACTGGTATGACTCCATTTTGCAGCTGAAGAAACTGAGCCTCAGAGAGGTTAAGTAGTTGCTTTAGGTCTCTCAGCTAGGAAATGGTAGCATTGTGATTTGAATCTGGGGCCTGTCTTAAAACCCTATGCGCTTAACCGTTATATTCTGGGCCTGGAACTGATGAATTATGACCTGTAGGCCAAATCCAGCTCAGCCCACTGCTTGGTTTTTTTTTTTCTTTTTAATAAAGTTTTATTGGAACATAGCCATGCCCATTTGTTTATATCTTGTCTGTGATGCTTTCCCACTACAGCAGCAGCGTGGAGGGGTTGAGTAGTAGCAGACTGTGAGGGCCTGCAAAGCTGAAGAGATTTTCTCTCTGGGCCTTTTATGCGGAGTTTCCTAGTTGTGTTCGGTGCTTTTTGAGCCTCCTGTGGCTTCGCCTGAAGTAAACCTCCTGGCCCCTACGTCATGCCCCCTACAGGAGAGACGGTGTATGTGTATCTGTAGAGTTGCTGGCCGGATTTTCAGGGAAGGGATAGGAAGCATTTGATGGCTCCCTGTGTTTTGAGTCAGAGGCCAGGCCCGAGGTCAGGGCCTTATCTGAGACCTTCCTGGAGGAGAATGAAGCTGGGGCCCTATGCCTTTAAGCTGACACCCTTTGGTCCCACAGGTTGCTGTCCACCATCACGGAGCCCACCTCCGGTGTGTCCTGTGATCCCCCCTTGGCCGAGGAGACCTCATCCCCGCCGCTGGTCAGTGACGAGAGCGAGATGGACAGGGCCGACCACGGGGGCATCAAGAAGGTGTGTTTCAAGGTGTCTGAGGAGGAACAGGAGGACTCGGGCCATGACACCATGAGCTACCGTGACTCCTACAGGTGAGGTCATCACGTGCGGATCCTGTGGGGTTGGATGTGGATGGCCGGGGGAGAGTTGAGGACACTGGTATCTTAGAATCCCCGCACCAGGATTGGAAGTCAGAATCAGTGGGACATTTCCTAGAAAACAGTGGGATGGAGCAGTGTTCTAAACCAGTTGGTTCTGGGAGATTCTCTGAGACCCCCAGAGCACATCCCAGATTCCCCCTTTGGCTCTCCTGCCCTGAGGCCAGCGTTGCAGGGCCTGGTCCCCCGTGGCCCCCTGTGGTCCCCCGTGGCCCCCATCCGTCTGTTTGGCCGCAGTTCGGCTCTGCACTTGTTCATGGAATGTGGACGAAGAAAAGGTCAAGGTCTGTGCTGTGTTTTAGACAGACAGTGTTTTAAAACTCAACATAAGACAGACGGTTCCTACAACGAACACCATATATTTTTACTTGATGCAGGGAGGAAAAGAGTGTTTTCCCCCCTTTCTAACTCTGAGAGATTCTGAATTGTTTTCTTGCTGGTTAGGTTAATTATAACCAGATCAGCAAAGTCCTAATTAGTGGGTTAAATAACACTAAAAACTCAGTTTCCCATCGTCAACTATATAGCGGGTAAATCGAATTTCTTGCCTCGAGTAAACAAGCCTTGTGGTCTCCAGCGAAAGGTTATGTAACGCTCGACCATCGTGAATAAAATAGAATCTTACGGGGTGCGTCAGAAAACAGAACTGGCCACATGGGACGAGAAAACCCTTCGCCCCAGTCCAGCCTTTTCATTTTCTTTCTGTCTTCACCGGAGCCGCTGGTCAGTGTTTCTGGCTTGGTGTTAACACATTGGGATGCTCGGGCTAACTGGGTGCTCGGTGTCCTTGGGGCCTCCTGTCCCTAGTCTGAGAGTTCCATTCTTACATTTTGGGGTCCTGCGATTTTTCCCTTAATTGTCAAAAAGGTGAAGGGAAGAACTGTGAGATTTGATCCCCTGTCCTTTCTGAGCTTACCCACCCAGACAGCCCTCCCTGTCTCTGGCACTGGGGGTCAGGGGGCCAGGAGAATGTGGGATCTGGGAGCTGGGACCTGAAGGTGTGCCCCGGAGGGTGACACATCCCTTCCTCTCTGCCCCTTTGCAGTGAGTGTAACAGTAACCGGGACTCGGTCCTGTCGTACACCAGCGTGAGAAGTAACAGCTCCTACCTGGGCAGTGACGAGATGGGGTCTGGTGAGTGCAGCGGCTCGTGCTCCCGGAGAGCCGCCTCCCCGCACCGGGATTCTGTTTTGCTTATTTCGCTTTTATTCTATTACTTCGCGTAGAGTGGTGGCATATTCCCTTTCAATCACGTAGTCAACAGCTGTTTTTGGAGCACCCACTGTGTGCTAGGACCTCAGCCGTGAAGGGAGAGACGAAGGTCCTGGTGCTTGTGGAGCCCATGTTCTCCATGAATGTCCCAGACCCGGAACAGTAGGGACAGATGCGCTGACAGACGGGGGTGTCGGACAGTGATGTCACTCCAGTAGGGTGACCTGACGCTCTCTGTAAAAATGACGCATGCTCAAACCAACATTTCTGATGACCCAGAAAAGAGCAGAAGAAGTCAGAAGAAGAAGTCAGAGTGTCACCCCGTCCCCTAGAAGTGACCGCGGGGGTGGTATTTGGAGATGACTGGTGAGCGCGTATTTCTGCACAGATGGACGTGTGGGTGGATGGCCCGCTGGACACATAGACAGAAACAATCGCTTATAAATGAGACTAGACTGCACTTGCAGCTTTCCCTGAAGGGCTGAAATTTGTTTTTATTTTAGTTTCATTGATTACAGCCTTTAAAAAAATTTATTTTGTGCTTAGGTCATACATCCACACGGTTCCCATTTCAGAAGGCATGAGAGGGCGGGCAATGACAAGCCTCTCTCCCGTCCTGGTCACCCGGCCGTGGGTTCCCCAGCTCCCACTGTCCCTGCTGCCTTCTGGCCTCTTCCCGAGCTAGTCCGTGCCTACAGATTTAATTGTAATTATACTTCAGTTTGACAGAAGAAAAAGAAGCTGGAGTATAATTGACGATATTGCTAAACTTCAGATAAATGTTTCATCATGTAAGATGTTTAGCCACATAAAGTGTCCCTGGGGAGATTTTAGGCAGGAGCTTATGTGTGGGAGGTGATTTAACTCAAACAGCTGGGAGATGAATCTGGAGACTTGACATCCAGCTTCTTTTTCTCTGGCCGTCTGGCTCCTCATTTGCAGAATGGAATAATGACAATGACTTGACATTGTGTAATGCTCTAGTTCCTGGGGTCTGTTTTGCAGATGAAGAAACTGAGGCTCAGTTTGGGCAGGTGATCTGCCCAGTGTCACACAGCCAGGATCTGAGTCTTCTGACTCCAGATATGCCTGGGGCTTTGGAACTCTGTTCCTATACCGCCTTCTTGGCCGAGGTTGGGAAGATGTGGATGAATGGGGCAGGGATAGTTGGTGGCCATGGCTTCTTCCTTTTTCCAGGGGATGAGCTGCCCTGTGACATGCGGATCCCGTCAGACAAGCAGGACAAGCTTCACGGTTGCCTGGAGCATCTCTTTAACCAGGTAGGACCTTTGTCCCCACCCCCAGCCTGACCTCGGGGTCCTCCCATCACCCCTGGTGAGAACAGAAGAGCCAGGAGCTGGGGTAGGGGCTGTGGGTTGCGTCCCCTGGAGGGCTGAAGGGGCCAGACTAACTTGGAGCTTCCTGCTGCCCAGGTGGACTCCATCCACGCACTCCTCAAGGGGCCAGTCATGAGCAGGGCTTTTGAAGAGACCAAGCATTTCCCCATGGACCACAGCCTACAAGGTGAGCGGACAGGAGTCCCGAGGCTGGGAATGGCGTCTCGCCCCCAGCAGGGAGACAGCCTGCCATGGGGAATGCGTGCCGGATGGGGCAGGACACCTGGGTCATAATCCCAGCTTTGTCCCTCTCCTGCCCCCTGGCTGTGGGCTAGTCCTGGGGTCAGCAAGCTCAAGTTCAGCTCCTGGGCGATATCCACCTGTAGCTTGTTTTATTCTCAGGAGCTGAGAGTGATTTTTTTTTTTTTTTTTTTTTTTAATGAAGAGTTGTAAAAATAAAGACAGAAACTATTTGTAACAGACCACATGCCTGCAGAGCCTAAACCAGCTCCTCTGAGGCTCTTTCCAAAACAGTTTGCAGACCCCTGGACTGGTCCTGAGCCTTTCTGGGGCCTTTGTCTGTGTGTTTGTAACATGAGGGAAGGACCAGAGCAGCTTGCTAAATTCCCACTTTCCCTCCTTTGTCATCTTAGCTGCACTCACAGATCCTACCTCCATCTTCATGTTTTTTTAAAACCAAATTCATTTGCTGTCTTTGTTAGCATTGACGTAACTTTTCGTGAGAATATTTCCCTTTTAAAAATTTAATCTTGAAAAGAGCTACTTTAACTTCCCTGTGTATGAGGAAAACCAGCATAACCTCCTAGGAAGTCATGATTACCACGATGCTAAATCCACTGGAAGCATCCACAAAAAAAGGTCATTATACTGTCATTAGGTATGCTGTGGGCCCGCCCAGAGCTCTTTGTGCTTTCCTGAGAGGGATCAGTGAGTTAAAGAAGCCTTACGGATTTACCGGCACCAGATCGAGCCTTGATTCTTGAAACGACGGAGAGAAAGAGAATGACATTTGTGTCTTCTCACCAGCCTTTTCTCCCATTTGCCCAACCACCTGTCGTCGGTGTACTCGCCCACCCACTCGTCCACATACCATACATCAGCCACCCATCCACTGTCCATCCATCCACTGCCTCATCCACATGCCCCCATCGACCCACGCACCCACCCACCATCCATCCACCTGCCCACCATCCACCCACTCGTACTTACTTATCCACATACTAACCCACCCACTTACCACCTATCCCCTGTCCCTTCATTCATCCGTCTATCCACTGACTTATCTGCATGCCCACCCAACCACCCACGCACCCACCCACCATCCATCTACCAACTCATCCGTGTGCCTGTCCGCCCACTCACACGCCATGTGTCCGTCCGTCTACCTACCTGTATACACACCCACTCACCCACCACTCATCCACACGCCTACCCATCACCCACCACCCCTCCACTCCACTGTCCATCCATTCATCTGCCCATCCACCCACTCATTCACATGCCCACCTGCCTACCATCTACCCATCCATCTGTCCACCATCTTGTCTACATGCCCACCCACCCCCACCCATCCACTGTCCATCCATCCATCCATCCATCATCCATGCATCTATCCATCCAGTAATTCCCAGGAACCAGCTCATGCCAGGCCTTGTGCTGGGTGCTTGGGACCCCAAGATGGATGTGATACTGCTCCGATCTCAAGGAGCTCTTGGTTGAGTGCAAGAGTTGCTCCTTAAATAAGGGTGGGAAGTGGTGAGGCGTGGGAGTGTCATAGGTCCTCTGTCCCTCCTGTTGTCTCATGGTCATCTCTCCCAGGGATGGGCCTCAACAAGCAGAAAGGTCAAACTCAGAAAAACCACAGATATCTCAGAAACCTGAGACCTCATAGGAAGAAAGAGGAAAAGGACAGGGACCTGGCCTTTGAATGGTCCTGCTGGGGCCAGGTTCAAATCCCGTCTCTGTCATTACCCAGCTGTGTGACTTTAGGCAAGGTTCTGTGCCAAGACTTCCCTCTCTATATAGGGAAAATGTATGCGCTAGCTTGATTGTGGCGGTGAGGAGGTAGTACCTGAGAATTTTTCCATGACCACATCCAGGCTTGGGAGAAAAGGATGTGGTGATTGATTTGTGATGTCTGCACTGGGTTGGTTATAACTGAGAAGCTGCAGGCTCAGACTAGAGGGAAGGAATGTGGAGATTTTTTAGTGATGTCTGCCACGAGTGCGGTACTGTGAATCAGTAGCTTACTTCCCATGGGTTTGCCTTCCATGGACCAGTTAATTCTAAAGAGTCCTGCTAGCATCCTTTTTTTTTTTTTTTCTCTTAAAGATATTCATTTATTTGACAGAGAGATCACAAGTAGGCAGAGAGGCAGGCAGAGAGAGAGGAGGAAGCAGGCTCCCTGCTGAGCAGAGAGCCCAATGCGGGGCTTGATCCCAGGACCTTGTGATCATGACCTAAGCCAACCCACTGAGCCACCCAGACACCCCCTGCCAGCATTCTTGATCTAGGATCCTGAGCTTTGGAATCTGGTGATGGGCTAGAGGCATTTGTGCCATCATTCTTCAAAGCTACCTCTCTCACTTTCCTGCCCCAGAGTTCAAACAGAAAGAAGAGTGTACAATCCGTGGCCGGAGCTTGATCCAGATCAGCATCCAGGAGGACCCTTGGAACCTTCCCAACTCCATCAAGACCCTGGTGGACAACATTCAGAGATACGTGGAAGGTGAGTTGGTCAGGGAAGGATGTTCTGTGGCCTTCGGTTCTTGACGTGGGATGTAGAAAGATCAGGAATGGGTCTGTCTCATGTCCCATGTCGGTCCATGCCCAGGAGAACAAGGAGAGCGGGTGCCCCTTTCTCAGCTGAGCATCTTGCCCTGGGCATGGCCCTGGGCCTTGATTGGCCTGGGAGCTGCCGATCCTGGGTGCCTGGGGCTTCCTTGCAGGCAGGAGGCTGAGAAGGCTGAACTGGTTTTTCCTTCTCTGGCTCCGAAATGATGGATTTAATTCAATTCCTTTTATTTGTTATAATACCTGTGGGCTGGGGGCCCACAGGTAGGTTTGGATACTGTAGCATTAAATGTGAATCCACTGCCAGTATTTATAATCCAAGAAGTCATATAAAAATCTAGATTTCTAGGGGTGACTTAGTCAGTTAAGCATCTGGCTCTTGGCTTCGGCTTAGGTCGTGATCTCAGGGTCATGAGATTGAGTCCTGCATAGGGCTCCCTGCTGAGCATGGAGCCTGCTTGGGATTCTCTCTCTCCCTGCCCCCAACCACTCACATGCTCTCTCTTTCTCAAAAAAAAAAAAAAAAAAAAAAAAAGTCACTTTCCGACTGCTCTCGAACAGTCAGAAGATCTGGCAGGTAATAGGCCTGCAGTCCCACATTCACATCCGGCTAGAGAGGGGGGCCGAGGGTGCTGTCCGGATACCCCCACTCCCCAGGCCTCCCTGCCGCCTGCTGTGTGCCTCAGACTTCTGATGTGACCTCTTGGGTCCTTGGCGGTGTTTGAGCCTGGGCCTCCTGGGTTGGAGAAGCCCCAGGCCAGCAGGTCATGTGCTAGGCCTCATGGCCGCCCGCCCTGGGAAGAGCAGCCTCTGATTTGGAAGTCTGTGTTGGCCCCGAGCCATCCCGTTTTCCAAACTACAGTCAGTTAAGAGCACGGATTCTGCAGCCGGATCACTGAGTCTCAGCTCTCCCACGCCGGGCTGCTTGGTTTCGGCAGGTTCTTTGATCTCTCTCTGCCTCCACACCTTCACATGTAAAATGGGTTCATCGGGCCGCCTCAGTCCCATGTGCCACGACGGTGTGGCACACGGGAAGCCGTCAGGAAGTGGGTGCCCCGCGGTAGTAACAGTGGCTGTTACTCCCATGCCAGCCTGCGCCTCGGGTCTCTCCAGGACAGCAAGGTTCCAAGAGGCTGACTCCGAAGGCCTGTCTGGGTTTCCTCGTGAGCCCCTACTGGGCCCAAGAGTCTCTTTCTGCAGGAAAGAGAGGATGTGAGGCCCGTCTCTGGAAGGTCTGGGCTTTGTCCACGGGTGTGCCAGGCCGTGGCTATGTGGGATGTGTACAAGGACCCGAGGACATGCCTGTGCATATGTCCACGTGTGAGTGTGCGCCCACGCCTGGGCTCTGGCCCACAAGTCGGAGGGGCCGGCTTCAGTCTCTTTGGTGGGCACATGGAAACACTTGGGGTTCCGTTGCATGGATGTCTGGGGTTCCTAGAATTCATCCGGTATTCAACGGAAGCTTCCTTAGCACAGCAGGTGTGTGCTGGGGGAAGGGGGCACTTTGCTGTGGGGGGTTCCGAGCGCCTGAGCCATGGGGAGCGCCCAGCTACATGGTACCCCCACTTTTTTTTTTTTTTTTTAAAGATTCTATTTATTTATTAGAGACAGAGACAGATCACAGCTGGGGAGGAGGGGCAGAGAGAGAAGCAGACTCTCCACTGAGCAGGGAGCTTGACGTGGGGCTGGATCCCAGGACCCCAAGATCATGACCTGAGCCGAAGGCTGACGCTCAGCCGACTGAGCCACCGAGGAGCTCCCGTACCGCCCCTTCTGCAGACTCCTCTCAGCCTGTCTTTTCTCTGCCTTCTCCTTCCAGATGGGAAGAACCAGCTGCTCCTGGCCTTGCTGAAATGCACAGGTGAGGCCTTTGATGGGGCAGTGTCTGTGATTGGCACATACCAGTGTGTCCAGGAGAGGCTGTCCTGGCTGGGGCTTTCTTGATTGCAGTCCAGGGAGACCTCTTCTGCCAGCCAAGGTCAACTTTCCCATGGTCATTGGGGCCCGCATGGGGAAGGTAACATCACGGTCTCTGGCCCTCTAAGAACCATTTAGATCTCATTTCTTCCTCTTGTCTCCAGGGAACAAGTCTTAGGACCCTGGGGCCAAGAGCCCTGGCTCTTGCCATCTCCTGGGCCTGGGTGGATCTTGATGGAGGCACAGGAAAGAGGGTGATGAGGAGGGAGGCTCCTTGCCTGTGGTGTCCTCAGCTCTGGCCTGGGACTCCCTGCCCAGCAGACAGGGGAAGAAGAAAGGGCCAATGGTGGGCTGGAGGCGGGGGGGGGGGGGGGGTTGAAGGTGTTCTCTGTCCCTCCCTTCTGAGGAGGGCAGCTAAAATAGGATCTAGTTCAACATCAGACACTGAAAACCAGTTGGCAGAAGCCAGTATCAAAAGTAATCTTTCCCAGAAGATTGGGACCGTGTACAATGGATTGATTGAAATTGGCCAGTTCTGCAAACCACGTCTAGAGCAGGGCCAGGGAAATTGGCGGGGCCTGGGCGGTGGCAGGGGGCCGGAAGGACGAAGGTGGACTTCTCAGAAACAGAGAAAATGGTAGCGTGCACGGAGCTTGGCAGACATGCTTGGTGTCCTTGTCATCCCCCATCAAGGCCAAGAAATCCCATAACACATGGAGGAACAGCTGAGGGGAAGGGTTTTGGGAAAGCCTTGGGAGAATGAAAAAGTTTTTGTTGTTGTTTTTTGAATAGGCAGATGGATCATTGAGAGAATTAAGTCTGTTGGCAAATTGGCTTGTTTTCAGAGAATTGGATTTTGTGAACTTGGCTTTGGTTGGCTGGGCTTAATTAACTTCTGGCCAGACGGCCTCCGAGGGTCTGGTGGGAGGTTGGTTTCAGGGGCCCCGGGCTTTGGGGGCTCCGGGCTTTGGGATGGGGGAGCCCGCGGCTGGCACCAGAGCGCCCAGCCCAGCAGGGCCTGTCCCCGGCCTCCCTCCAGACACCGAGCTGCAGCTGCGGCGGGACGCCGTCTTCTGCCAGGCCCTGGTGGCCGCCGTGTGCACCTTCTCCGAGCAGCTGCTGGCGGCCCTCAGCTTCCGCTACAACAACAACGGCGAGTACGAGGACAGCAGCCGGGATGCCAGCCGCAAGTGGCTGGAGCAGGTGGCGGCCACCGGCGTCCTTCTGCACTGCCAGTCCCTGCTGTCGCCAGCTGCCGTGGTGAGTGAGGGGGCCAGGAGGCGCCTCCCCGGGACAGGGTAGGGGACGGCCCGTGGTTGCTCACTCAGGCTCACACACACCTCGTCATTCAGTCAGCATTTATTGAGCACTGACTGTATGCCATCATTATAGGCACGGGGATCCCATGGTGAACAGAACAGTGTCCTTGTAGTCAGGAATCTTCTATCCGTGTGTGTGTGTGTGTGTGTGTGTGTGTGTGTGTGTGTGTGTGTGTAGGGGGAGGGACACGTGTAAATAAGGAAAATCGATGGTATAGACCAGTGGTTCTCTGCCAGGGCAGTTTTATCTCTGAGGAGACACGTCATGATGTCTGGATATATTTGAGATGGTCACAGCTGAGGGCAGAGGTGGATGCTGCTGGTGGTTGGTGAATGAGGTTGAGGTTGCTGCTAACATTCTACAGGGTCCAGGGTGCCCTTCCCCAACAGATTGTTCTCTGGCCCCAAATGTCAACAGGGCCCCTTTTGAGGAACCCTCATATATAGCGAGGAAGGCTAAGGAGAGAAAAGCTAAGGAGGGAAGCAGGTGAGAGTGTCTGAGGTGGCAGCCACTGAAAGTTTTGATAAGGTGGCCAACGAAGCCCTCACTGAGAGGTTGGCATCTGACTGAAGAACTGAAGGAAGGGAGGGAGGGAGCCATGAGGATATTGGGGAGGAACTTTCCAGGCAGACAGCACAGCAGGTGCAAAGGCCCTGAGGCAGGAGCCTGCATGTCTGAGAAACAAGGTACCCCATGTGGCTGGAGCAGAGTGAACCAGGGGAGGGTTCACATTGTGCAGGGTCTTGCAGGCTTGGTAGGGGCGTTGGCTGTTACTCTGTGTGGTGGTAAGCCCTGGGAAGGTTTTGAGTAGAGGAGGGAACAGGGTCTGACTTCTCCACTGAACCAGTCACCCGTGTTGCTGGTTGGGGTTGAGACTACTGAAGAGCAAGGGGGCGCTGGGAGGTTGGGAGAGCAGACTTCGGCAGTAATCAGGCAAATAGCATCTCATTTAATCCTCTCCGTAGCCCCAAGATGGGTCCCTTCCAGCCCACATTTTAAGGATGAGAACCCTGAGGCCCAGGGACTCAGGTTGGAACCCTGGGAGTCTGACTCTCCCTGGGTAACCCCTGGGTGCCCTGCTTTCTCTGCATCTCCTCTTTTATCTCTGACTGCCCTGTCCATCTACTCTCAGGGCTCAGAATCGGGTGGGTTCCTCTGTCAGCCCTAGGGAGGCAGAGCCAAGGCCTCAGCCACTGGGGGCGCTGGTGCCCAGAGCTGACGTCCCCCAGAAGTGCAGAACACAGTGGACCTTGCTCTATGCTCTTTGCTCGTCCATATCCACCCCGTGTGCCGGTTGCTGGAGCTCCCCCCACCTCTGCGGCTCTGAGCCTCCTAGACATTGTCCCAGGCCAAGCTGGAAGCCCCAGGCTGCTGGCCAGATGGGGAAGTGTGGCCGTGGCGCGCCCTCTGCTGGCCAGTGTTGACTGTGGCTGTCTGCCAGGCAGGAGATCTGGGCTTCATTTGGTTTCTGGGAAAGGCCGCTGGAACACTCAGCTCTCACTGCGCTCTTCCCAGATGAGGACCCGGGACCTGGTGCATCATTTCATCAGCTGCCCCGGTGTGCCAGGCTTTGAGCTGGGAGTTATGGGTCTGAAGCTCACTTTCTAGCAGGGGTTGGGAGTGGGGAGAAGAAGCGGCCTGAGCAGAGGGGATAGTTGGAAGCAGTGGGGATGGAAAGAAGGGGAGTTCTGCAGAAGATGGAATGGGGCTGAGTATCTTCGAGCTCAGTGGTCAGAGCCCGCTTCTCTGAGGAGGGGACATTTGAACTAAAACCTGGGTAGCACACAGCTGGTGTGGTGAATGGTCTGAGGAAGATTGTGTGCTGGGCAAAGGGAACAGCATGTGCGAAGGCTCTGAGCAGAGGCCAGTGTGGCCAGAGACTAGCAGGCTGGGGGGATTTGGGGATCAGGTTAGCCACGTCTGTAGGGCTTGGGACTGTTCTAGAAACAGAGGGAGGACTCAGAGGCTTTGAGGCAGGTGGGAGATAGAGTTCAAATTAAATTTTCGGAAGATAACTCGTAGTCACAGGGGAACCTAGGCCTGGTAAACCCTCAGCTTCCCTGCTCTCCCTGCCTCTCCAGGGTTGTCCCTGTCTGCCCTTTGCTCAGGGCAAGGGTAGCAGAAGGAGACCTACAGAGAGGCAGGTGTGGTCCTTGTAGTTGGGGAGCTGAGGAGGGTGGGGGAAGTGGGTGGGTCAGGGGAAGGTTTTGGTGGCGGGGCCGGCAGGACCTGGGGATGGTCTGTACATCCCCATGAGGGGACAGAGGTGAGGGGACGGAGATGCTGAGGAGTCCTTAAAGGGTTAGGTCTTAGGCACCTGGGCCAGTGCTGGTGCACTTTGCTGCTGGAGGTGCGTGAGAGGGGAAATGGGGACTTTTGTTGGGTGTGTTGGGTTTGAAATGGCTAAGAAGGGTCAGTGCACATTGGAACAGAGATGGGTTCTGACCTTGGGAGGCACAACATGATCCAGGAGCAAATGTGATTTCATATCCAGCCCTGGGCAGCCCAGCACAGGACCTTGTGCCTGGTAGGCCCACAGCCTGGTGTGTTACCTGGGGTCGAATCACAGCATCTTTAAGTGAAATCCCCGGGTAGGGACGGCATCTGAAGCTCTTCCACCCTGTCTCCCTCCTGCAGAAGGAGGAACGGACCATGCTGGAGGACATCTGGGTGACCCTGTCAGAGCTGGACAATGTCACCTTTTCCTTTAAGCAGCTGGATGAGAACTACGTGGCCAGTGAGTGATTCTTACCACCCCGACCATGAGAGGTGGTGTTCTCGGATGGAGGGGACTTGCTTTGGGGCCACCCTGCCACCAGGGTGTCCAAGGTTAAATTGGGATCTAGCACTTTCAGACCTCTTGCTCCCAACATGAGTCTCAAGGCTGAACCTTGGAGCAAGTAGGGAAAAGAGAGATTCTTTTTGTATAAACACAGCCATCTCCAACAACTCTTAGAAGGCAATAAGAGCCAATACCCAATTCTTATTAAAATTCTACGAGAAGCCTTTCTTTGGAGTGAAGACTTGTGAAGACTTCCTAAGGGTTTATACCATAATTTTCTTCCTCTCCTCCTCCCTCCCCCCCACCTACTCTTTCACCTGTCCAACCCCCATCCATCCATCCGTCCATTCCTCCATCCGTCCATCCATCCTGTCTACTTACCTATTCATCCATCCATCCACCTGTCCATCTCATCTCTTTCTCCATCTATCCATCCGTCTATCCACCCATCCACCCATCCATCCACCCATCCATCCACCTATCCACCCATCCACCAGTCCGTCCGTTCCGCCCGTCCATCTGTCCGTCCATCCATACATCCCATCCACCTGTCCATCTGTCTGTCCGTCCATGCATCCATCCATCCCATCTACCTATCCATCCACCCACCTGTCCACCAGTCTGTCTGTCCGTCCATCCATCCATCCATCCATCCATCTGTCCATCCATCCCATCCACCTGTCCGTCCATCCGTCCATCTGTCCATGCATCCATCCATCCCATCTACCTATCCATTCACCCACCTGTCCACCAGTCCGTCTATACATCCGTCCATCCATCCATCCATCCATCCATCCATCTGTCCATCCATCCCATCCACCTGTCCGTCCACCCGTCCATCTGTCCATGCATCCATCCATCCCATCTACCTATCCATCCACCCACCTGTCCACCAGTCCGTCTGTCCATCCATCCATCCATCCATCCATCTGTCCATCCATCCCATCCACCTGTCCGTCCATCTGTCCATGCATCCATCCATCCCATCTACCTATCCATCCACCCACCTGTCCACCAGTCCGTCTGTCCATCCGTCCGTCCATCCATCCATCCATCCATCCCATCCACCTGTCCATCCATCCGTCTGTCCATCCATCCATCCATCTGTCCATCCATCCCATCCACCTGTCCGTCCATCCGTCCATCTGTCCATGCATCCATCCATCCCATCTACTTATCCATCCATCCATCCATCCGTCCATCCATGAACCAATGTCCACCTCCTTGGGGGTAACACCATCTGTTCAGAATGCACTGACTAGAGTCTAGAGGGACAACAGGTGTCTTCTCGGGTACCAGCTGGAACCGGCTGCCTGGCTGTAGATAGATGTGGGCTCAGGGGCAGCTATTGACTGGTTAGTGGTTTTTGCTGTGGGTGCAGGATGGGGTGCGCGTGCCGTAGTTTCGCCACCCCTGCTGCAGGCTCTCCTGTACGGGTGTAAATAAGCTGCGGGTCCTATTCAAGGACAGATTTTGCCAGGTAGAGGCCCTCGGCTACCAGGTGAGGGGTACAAGGAACGTGGTGATGCCCTGAAGGCATGACTGCCTGGTGGGGCAGAATTGGCGCCGGGTCCAAGAATGAAGTGGTGGAAACTAGGACCTACGGAAGGAGGTGAAAAGTCAGAGGCTGCTCTCTGAGTGCGGGAGGCCGGGGCTGTCCGAGGCTAGCCCTGGCGGGTGGGAAGACGGGGAAGGCTGACTAGTGCTCTGGGGTGGGCAGACGGGGAAGTCCTGGGATGCCTCTCTGAAGGCAGGGGGGGATTCTGAGGCTGCTCCTTTGAGGGGGTGAGAACAGGGAGGCCCCGGAATGCCATCTGGGGGTCTGAAGGCAGGGGTGAAGCTGCCCTGGTGACGGGGGGCAGGGCTCCCTTCTGGCCTAGGTGGTGAGCCCCCCGCCCTGCCTTGTCCTCCCACAGACACCAGCGTCTTCTACCACATTGAGGGCAGTCGGCAGGCGCTGAGGGTCGTCTTCTACCTCGACAGTTACCACTTCTCCAAGCTGCCCTCCCGCCTGGAGGGCGGAGCCAGCCTGAGGCTGCACACCGTACTCTTCACCAGAGGTGAGCTGGGGGGCGCCCAGTGGGGCCCACCGGCATGGCCAACGCCTCTGAGCACACTGGGACCCAAACACCTGCCCTCCCCCGTCTTCCCTCACAGCGCTGGAGAATGTGGAGGGCCCGCCTCCTCCAGGCAGTCAGGCTGCGGAAGATTTGCAGCAGGAGATCAACGCCCAGTCCCTGGAGAAGGTTCAGCAGTATTACCGCAAACTCAGGTAGCTGCCCAGGCTATGTGTTGGGGACGGGAGTGTGGACACGGCCATGGCAGGGCGGACGTTAGCATGTGTGGGAGTGGCCTTTCCTTAAGCACCTGCTCTGTGCCAGCCCTTCTGTGTACACAGCCTCTTCACATCCTTCCAGTGGTCGTAGGAGGCCGTTCGGACCCACTTCGCAGATGAGAAAACTGAGGCCCCGAGGGCATACCGAGCTGGCCCAGGGTCCCACAGGGAGTTGGTGGCTGAGCTGAGCTTTGAACTGGCTCTGTTTGGCTCCAAAGCAGATTTTTCTAATTGAGAGGAGCTGCCTGTTTGGTTCAGTGTGGGGGAGGGACCTGGGCCAGGGGCTCTGGGATTCTTGATCCTGGGGGGTTAGGGAGGAACGGAGGGTGGTCCCCAGGGCCTTGGCCCTGCTCAGAAGAGGATCTCCAGAGAGAAGTGGGGAGCAGGGACCACCTCTGCCAGAAGGAAGCCTCAGGCCCAGGAAGGCAGCTCCCACTCCCCGCCCTCAGCCCAGCCCCTTCCTACCCCTGCCCCGCCTTCTTACCCCGTGGAGAAGGGAGGCTGCAACTCAGATCAGGGTTTTGGGGTGTGTAAGGGCTTTACTGTTTGGGGGTCTGGCTTTACCATTTGGAAATGGGAGAATGGTGCCTTCATTAGTTTGGAAAATATTCATTATCTGGAAAATATCCAAATATTGTGGATATTTTGGAAAATATCCAGCTGTATTTTTAAAACTGGTGTCTCCCTGAATTGATCAATGCCATCAATCCGTCCTGTGCCCTTTGTGGAATGTTTTAATTTTTTTTAAAGATTTTATTTATTTATGGCAGAGAGATCGTGAAAGAGGGAACACAAGCAGGGGAAAGCAGCAGGCAGAGGGAGAAGCAGATTTCCTGCTGAGCAAGGAGCCCGATATGGAGCTCGATCCCAGGATGCTGGGATCATGACCTGAACTGAAGGCAGATGCTTAACGACTGAGCCACCCAGGCGCCCCAATTGTGGCATATTTTAAATGTTGCCTCCGAGAGCGTTCCCTCATCCATCCTTCCTTTATTCAGCACACGCTAAATGAGAGCTTTTGTGGGCCAGGCTCTGTTCTGGGTGCTTGCCCCGGAGTCAGCAGTGGCCAAGCAGAGCCTTTCCTTCATGGGATGCAGATCCAGAGTGGCAGTTGCCCTGCTTTGTCAATAAAGCTTTATTAGCACCGAGCCGTGTTTGCTTGCACAGGTACCGATAGCAGCCGCTGAGAGCATCTTGATAGAGACTGTCTGGTCCATTAAATATTTACTGTTCTACCCTTTACAGAAAAAATTGAGCTGAGCCCTATTTTCAGAGGAGGAGGAATGAGCAATAAGCCGATAGACAAAGAGCACTGTAACGTGTCCAGTGGTGACAAGTGCTGCTCAGAGGAAAGGTCCACTAGGACAAGGGGACAGATAGTGGGGAGGTTCGGTGCTGATTCAGATGACAGGCAGGGAGAGGTGGCATTTGAGGAGTACCTGGGGGTAACCCAGGAGTCCCCTTGTCATCCCCCTCCCCTCTCCCACTGTTGGAGGACTAGGGGACCCCCTCTGCCTCCCGCTGTTGGAGGACTAGGGACCCCCTCCTGTTGGAGGCCTAGAGGACACCTCCCCTCTTCCACTGTCGGAGGACTAAGGTACCCCCTCACCCCTCCTGCTGTTGGAGGACTAGGGGACCCCCCCACTGTTGGAGGACTAGGGGACCCCCTGCCCCCCCACTATTTGAGGACTAGGGGACTCCCTTCCCCCTCCCACTGTTGGGGGACTCGGGGCTGTGGACAGAGAGAGCAGTGCTAGGCTGGAGGAGCAGAGGGCAGCAGCCATCACACCCTCACCCCGTCTTTCTCTTCCAGGGCATTTTACCTGGAACGGTCCAACCTGCCCACGGACGCCAGCACCACGGCGGTGAAGATAGACCAGGTGTGCCCCACTTTCCCTCACCACTCGCGCCGCAGAGCTGGGACGGAGCTGGGGGCTGTTGGGGTCCAGATGCAGCCAAGGGAGCCCGGGGTCCCCCCCAGCCGGAATCCTGGCAGATAATCCCCTGAGGCCTGTGGAGTCCCTCCTCCAGGAATATCCCTCCTGGGAGAACCCCTTCTCCGTCAGGAATTCCAGCTTCTTCCCCACCGGCTTTGGAATTCCTGCCATGGTTTCCCCCCAGCCGGGGCCCACGCACCTGAGCCTTCCCGCTCCCCCCCATTCACCCAAGCCTACCTCCGAAGCAGCAGTCTACGCCAGATGTGGCCACGCGGTGTTCTTTTCGTTTGATCGGGATTTGTTACCAACACTTGAAAATCAAAAGGTTTCCAATGAAATGGGGGCTTCTCGCTTTTCTGGAGGAGCAGAGGGATCCGGCTGTTGGGGGCCCTCATCCCCATGTGGCACAGGTGGCTTTCCAGGCGCGCGTGCTCCAGGCCCTCCACCCTTTCCCAGGCTCAGGCAGGTCTTGAATTTGACAGTGCTCTGGGGGTACCGGCCTCGGGACTAGAGGCTGGGGCTCCCAGAGAAGCGGTGGGCACAGCCTCGGAAAGTCTGTAGTCTGCTTGGCAGAATCATCAGATGACAGAGAATTGGCCGACCACCATGTAATGCCCGCACGGGGATTGAGGAAAGCTGAAGGCCCGGTTGGGGGTGGGTACAGGGCGGGTGGTTCTTCCCGGGAAGGTCCTGTTTGGAGAGGACAGGAGGGGTCACCTCTCTCAGGCTTCGCTGGGTGCACTCCGGGCAGGTGGAAGGTTAGGTCTGAAATGCGGCGTAAACACTGGATACCAGCTTGCGGGCCAGTGGGAGCTACAGATGGTCCTTGGGCGTGGGTTATGGAAGGTTGACTGGGCTGTAGCCCCGGGAGAGGTGAGCCAGGAGCACAGCTGCAACAACACGGCTGGACGGGGGAGGAAGGCCGGGGGGGGTCCTCCGCCGAACGTCCGGTGTGTGTGCGCCCCCCCTTGCAGCTGATACGCCCCATCAACGCCCTGGACGAGCTCTGCCGCCTCATGAAGTCCTTCGTCCACCCCAAGCCTGGTGCCAGCGGGAGCTTGGGCGCCGGCCTCATCCCCATCTCCTCTGAGCTCTGCTACCGCCTGGGTGCTTGCCAGATCGCCATGTGTGGCACGGGCATGCAGAGGTGAGCTGCTGTGACGTCGGGCCAGGACCGGGCTGGACGGGCTCCTGGGAGCTTTGGGGCCCAGGACAGGGAGGCAGGAGTCTGGGTTTGAATCCTAGTTCTGGCACTGCCAGTTGAGCCCAGTCGCAGCCTGGGCCCTCCCTCGGCCTCCATTTGGGGAAGTGGGACTGTGGGAGTAGGAGGTCCCAGGAGGCCTGTGGAACTGCCTGGCTCCCTGACTCTGGGGTTGGTGTCAGTGAGAGTGTGTGCGGTGTGGTTCTGCTTGACTCTCCGGTCAGCATGCGCTCACTCCTCTCCACTGGGGCAGGACTCCACTGGGGCCTCTGTGTTCCACTGGACACCCTCCCACTCTCTGCCCTTTGTCCCCGCTGCTGATCCCCTGGTGGAGGGTCAGCCTTCTCCGATTGGCCTTCCCGACTTCCTGATTCAGCACCACACCCTCTCCGCACCCCACCGGGCTGCCCTACTCGGTTCCTCCGCAGCCGCCCTGCCACCCCACCTATGAAGCGCTTGGCTCGTGGGTTCATTTATTCCCAGTCACCTCCCAGTGTCGGCCAGCTCTGTGAGCCTAGGGACTCGCTCTCTTTCTCTGTCTGCCCTACCCTGGCACTGAACAGCACTTGGCACACAGCAGGTGCTCAATAAATGCTTGTTGAGAATGCTTACTGTGCATGAGGCACCATTGTTTAGGGATTGACTCATCTCTTCATAGCAAGCCAGTCAGTGTGTGTGGGCATTTCCAGGCGCTTCCGTGCAGGGCCATTTTGGCCTCCCAGGGGACCCTGGGCAATGTCTGGAGGTATTTCTGATGGTCGCAATGAAGAGAAGAGGGTCCTGTTGGCATCTAGTGGTCAGAGGCCAGAGATGCTGCTAGAACATCCTACCAAACACAGAACAGGCCCCTACCCTCCCCCCGCCCCCGTCAGTAGTGCCCTAGGAACGGTCTACCCTTGTCTCAAGGTCAAGGAGACCAAGGCTGCTGACGTCCCAAGGGTCACAGAGTCATTCTGTGGCTGAGACTTGAAACCACGAGGTCTGGCTGCAGAGCCCATGTTCTAGAGTTGTTAGAACAGATGGGAGGGTTGATTACATGGGTCCGTGTCCAGCCTTGCTAGCAAGCTGGCAGGCATTAGGGCGGTCACTTCGTTTATTCCTTCAACAAAAATACTTACCCAGCACCTCTCCCGAGCTGTCCCACTGGGAATATCAGAACAAAACAGGCTAAGGAAAGCTCCCGCCGTGTGGTGCTGACGTATCAGGGGGTGCCCAGAGTAAAGCAGTAAAATGCCTACTGTGTGCAGGGTGCCGGCTGCTGGGAGGAAGGAGGGGCAGGTGTGGGGTGTAGACAAGAGGGAAAGGGGTGGTGCGGGGTGCTCTCAGGGAGAAGACGCCGGGGAGGGGGCGGCGCATCCAGCAGTTACCTAGGGGCAGGAGGGGCTGTTCTTGGGGCCTGGGGCCGGGGAGAGGGCAGGGCGCGGCATGAGGCCCGCCCAGCAGTGATGGTCCCCCCCGGCCCACCCCTGCAGGAGCACCTTGAGTGTCTCCCTGGAGCAGGCGGCCATCTTGGCTCGGAGCCACGGGTTGCTGCCCAAGTGCATCATGCAGGCCACGGACATCATGCGGAAGCAGGTGAGGCGGTCCCCCCTGCCGGGGACTCTCCGGGGCCTCGTGGGCTGGGGACACAGGGGGTTCTGAGCGCCACGTGGGTGGTCTGGGTGGTCACCAGGCCCAGGCTTGGACCTTCTCCTGATCTGCTGGGGTCCCAGGTTTCAGCTTCTGGGGCCTCCGGTTACTCCTCACACTCCACCCGCCCACCCGCACCCACATGCTTGCCCCCGAACTCGGTGTAGGAGCAGGTTCTGGGTCTCATGGTTCTTTCTCCCCAGGGACCCAGGGTGGAGATTCTGGCCAAAAACCTCCGAGTCAAGGATCAGATGCCCCAGGGTGCACCGCGGTGAGTGGCTGCTGCCCCCCCCCCCCAGCCCCCCAAAAGGCCAGGGCCTGGGCTTGGTATGAAAGTCCCGGCCTCACACCAGGCAGCCCCTGTGGTGTTCCTGTGGGGCTTCACCTCTCATTTATGGGGCCCACTGTGGGGAGTGACGAGTACCACTCCAGGCACCGTTCTTCTTTCTTTACCAAACAACCCTGTGAGCCTTCTCTCCAGGTGACTGGTGGGGACACTGAGGCACAGAGACGTTAAGTGTCTTGTCCTAGGTCGTACAACTAGTAGATGGCAGAGCTGGGATCCTGGCAGACTGTGGAGCCCAGGGGCCGAGCTCCCTACCACTGGGCTGCCTTGCTCCTCTGTCCTGCCCCTGTCCCCACAGCAGCCTCCTTAGCTGGTCCCCGTGCCATCCTTTTCCTGACAGCAGAGCTGCCAAGTCTCTCCTGAGAACCATGAGTGGTTCCGTTTTCCTTGTAGATGAAGCTCAGAACCTTGCCACTGTAGACGTTAGGGAAACCGGGGCTGTCCTTGGGGTGCTGGAGAGGTGTCCAAGGTCTGTTAAATGAAAAAAACTCCAGGGGCTGAGCGCTGGGTCTGGTCTGCCATTAAGTGTGGAAGACTGCAGTCCCCTGTCGTGTACCCATACCCCCTCCCCCATGTATCTGAAGGCCCAAACACGCTCGTGCAGGTGTGTCTGTGTTCGCAAACCCAGCGCCAGGCCGGAGCGGGCCAGACCGCCGGGGGAAGGCGTGCGCAGCCTGGATGCATTTCACATAGATCTTCTTATACTTTTCGGGTTTTGTTTTCTGCGTGGGGATTATGTGTTCAAAACAATGGCCTGCCCGGCTGTGCCTCATCCTCTCTCCCTCTTTCCGCCAGGCTCTACCGCCTCTGCCAGCCACCGGTGGACGGAGACCTCTGAATGGGCTGATACAGCTGCCTGGTGCTCGGCTGTGCCCTCTGGAGCCGGGGCTTCGGAAGGCCCAGGGGGCCGCGCTGCCCTCCAGAGCTGGCCGAGGCCTCTTCCTGCTCTGGGACCCGCCAGCCTTCTCCGTCCCCTCCTGTGAGGACAAGCGGTGCCCCCACTCTTGGAGGAGGTGGTCGACTGGCTCTGGGCCGGCCCATTCCCCACGCTTCTGCCAGAAGCCCGAGGGGTGCTGGGGACCCACAGAGCTAGCTGATGGGTGCGGCCAGGACCTGGGCTCCTACCCACAAGTCCCCGAGACACAGGGGAGAAGTCATGG
Organism: Mustela lutreola; assembly: GCF_030435805.1. Taxonomy (NCBI): domain Eukaryota; kingdom Metazoa; phylum Chordata; class Mammalia; order Carnivora; family Mustelidae; genus Mustela; species Mustela lutreola. The sequence continues at coordinate 12,209,523 of NC_081298.1, forward strand.
GCGCTGGAGCTGGAGGCCTGCGGACCCAGCTGCCTCAGGATGGCTCAACCTGCACTTTTGAAACCCCTGGTTTCCTTCTAAGTCCACATTCCAGGCGACACACATGTCTCCTCTCACCTTAGCTTCCCATTTACCCCTAACCCTGTACTAACCCGCTTGGTGGACTCGGGAAAGCCGGGCCTCTGCCGGGAAAGACCGAGGGACAGGGCACAGCCCCTGGCACCAAGAGGAAACTCAAAAGCCACACCAGCTTCCCACATGACCGCCATCGAACTCAAGCCATCAGCCCTGGGCGCAAGATTTGCTCCGACTTTATTTATATGGCGTGAAATCTCTATGGTTTATTTTGGGGTTTTTATGTTGTTGGTGTTGTCGAGATCCCTCTCCCCCAACTCCGGGTTGTGTGATTATATATTTGACATTTTAAATTTCAGAGAAAGGTATATTGTCTAACAGGGGACCAACATAAGGTAGTGGTGACGACTTCCCACTTCTAAAAAAGAGAGAAAAACTAAATTATTGAAAATACAAAAAATGTATTTCATCTTTTTTTTAATATTAGGGTCTTACAGTATCACTTATAGGTATTGACTGTGATTCCTTTTCCCACCCACCTCCATTCCCCAGCAGCTGGTCAGTGTCCGCATGAATGACTTTGTTCTCTTTGGACCTCGGGCTGCAAGGGTTGGAGCCTGGAGGGGGTTGAACCGCCCACAGGTGTCCCGCACAGGTGTCTATCCTGCAAGGAGGAGGACCCCTGGGAAACACGGGGTGGTGGCTTCTGTAACTTACTGTTTTGATGTTAGCCCAGTGCAGGCATTTGGGACTTCTCAGCCGGCCAGAGAGACAGGAAGCCCGCCTGGTCACCACCTGGGCACGGGGACCCACACTGGGATCTCCTTAGCAGTTTGCCCCCTCTAGCTTCTGTGTGCCAGCAGGGAAGCATCCTAGCTGAGGTAGCGGGGGGAGGGGGAGGGTTTCTACACTTGTCTGGTGGCTGAGGTCGGGAATGGATTCCCCACTGCCCCGGAGGCTTGAGGCCCCACCAGCATCTTGGCCCCCTGGGCCTCCCTCTCTTGCCACTGTGGCCTAGGTTGCAAGAGATGGGCTTGTTGCTGGACACAGGTGACACAGATACAAACAAAGTCTTGCTTTAGCCTACTGGTGGGAGATGGAGAGGAGCCCCCAAGAACAAGGACCTTGTGCACTGGTTTACTTTAAAATGTACAGATCTCATTAAATTCATGATAGATTTTTTTTTATTATTATTAAAAGTCAGTTTATAATACAAAGATCCTGATCTGTGGAGGGTTCCTTTGGGGGCTGCCTCCGGTGGGCCGGGGCGGCCAGCGACACGGGTGCAGTGAGCTCCTGCTCTGAAGGCCGCAGTGGGACAGGGACGGTTCCCATCGATACTGTCCTAGTCCCTGAGCCAGCGACGCCTGCAGTGACGTCACCACTCAGAACCTGCTTCTTCCTCCAAAATGGGGGCAGTAGATGAGTCCTCCTGCAGGGGAAGATGGGTGAGGACTCCCTGAGGTCGCACCGTGGGCTCGTGGCTCTCGCGTGCAGGCAAAGAATGGTCTTTCTATTGCGTTCTCCATTCTGAGCTTCCCTTTCACTGCAATGGTGGAACATGGGACTATTTTCCCAGGCATTGCTGGGCTCCTCCTGGGTGTCATGCCAGGGGTCCCAGTCATACTTGTACCCAGGGGCCAGGGTAGGTCAGAGCGATGCCACCGAACTACCCTCCGCTCCAGCCTGCAAGGACCCACCGGGGTCTGGGATGGGGCCGGAGAGCAGTTCTGCTCAGCACGTGGGCTGGTTCCCGGCCAATCAGAATGCAGGCTGCTTGCTGCAAGCGGGCCAATCAGAATAGACGCGAGCGCAGACTGCGCATGCGCACCTGGATCTGTCACGTGTCCGGGCCGGGACCGCCTACCCAGCCAGAGAAATCTCATTCCCGGGACCGGTTTGGAGCTGCAGCCCAGTCTTGCTGGGCTTGTTCTAGTCCTGCCTCTCTGCCTCCTTCCCAACTTCCCCCCAACCCCCTTTCCTCTGCCCATGCTCTGGAAGAGGCTGACAGGGATGAAACCCCCCTGGGGGTGCCCTCCTCCTGAAGCCTGCCACCCCTGGGAACGCCCTGAGCCCTGAGGTCTCCACCCAGTCCTGCTTTCAGACCAGCGCTCCTTCTTTTAGTCCCTTCTCCGTCCAAGCTAACCCGCCCCAGAGCGCATTCTCTCAAGGGCTGGATTGGGTCCTTCCCGGAGAGATGCCCTCGTGCCTTTCAGCGACAGGTTTCAAAGCCTCCATCCTGTAGCAGTTGGGAATGGGTCCTGGTGGGATCTGAGTTGCAGTGACGGGCTGATTGTTCGGAATTATCTGCGGCCCGTGTTTGGATCCAGGGAATGACCCTCTGAGGGGAGGGCTGGGACCTCAGTCTCTATTTGGGGTCAACACGGGCGATTTGATGCCTTCTTTAGGCAGGCGCTTGTATTCTGCCTGTTCGATGCCTGGAGACAGCTTTGGTTTGGAGCGGGGAGGTAGGGTCTCTGTGGCCTTGAGCAAGTCACATACAGAGTTTTGTCTGCAAACTGTGTGTGGGGGGTGTGCGGTGGGGGACAGGTCCTGGTTTTGTCTCAGGAAGGCCTTTTTCTTTTCTTTCTTTCTTTAAAAAAAAAAAAAAGATTTTATTTATTTATTTCACAGAGAGAGATCACAAGTAGGCAGAGAGGCAGGCAGAGAAGAGGAAGCAGGCTCCCTGCCAAGCAGAGAGCCCGATGCGGGGCTCTATCCCAGAACCCCAGTATCGTGACCTGAGCCGATGGTAGAGGCTTTAACCCACTGAGCCACCCAGGCACCCCAGGAAGCCCTTTTTTACTGTACAAAATGGAGCACCATGCACTGCCCAAAGCAAGGGGGCATTTTATGGGAGATCTCCAGCTGGTGGCCCGCAGGTTGAAACTTGGTAATAGATGTGGGTTTTGTTTTTGGGTTTTCATAATTTTGAATTAGACCCTTGAGAATCAGCAGATTTCACTTCCAAATTCTGATGTATTGTTTCTTGTGACAATTCAGAAGTTCTAGTCCCACTGGCCCACATCTCTGCCCGGCCATGTGTGGCGGTGGCTGCGGAGGGCCGCTAACTTTGGGCAAGGTGCCAGCTCTCCCATCCCCCGCAGCCCCACCTGCCCCAGCACATTCCTTTACCTGAACTTCTCAGCTCTGGGCTGGCCTTGCTCAGGCAAGCCTGGCCGGTGTCTGCCTCATAACTGTCCAGTTCCTCAGCTCTGGAGTCACCATGGTGATGGGGGCTGAGGAAGGGCCAGGTGACCGGGGTGGGTGGGCCAGTCAATGATCATCAAGAGGAGGGCAAAACCCTGTAGCTGACGAGTCTCTTGAAACCTCCCAGCTGGGCTTCCAGAATCCCTGTGAGCCTTGGTTTCTTCCAACTGTCAAATGAATGAACTCTGAAATGGCCCCTTGGTGTGGATGGTGTCAGGGGCCACTCAGGGAGCCAAAGGTGGGATGGGCTGTGCTGGCCACTTTATGATTTTGTCCAAATTTAAATGTCTGCATATTTTCCACGTTCCTTTCCCACCTTTCCTTTCTCAAGAACAGGAGCCATATCCCTCCTGCGTGCTGTGTCCCCAGTGTCCAGCCCAGTGCTGGGCATCAGTGAGCCACGGCTAAATAAGAGAAGGGTCACGACTGTCAGAGCCAGGATCCCATGCCACAGCTGCCTGCGGCCAAAGATCATGTCTCTAACCGTGTGCTCTGCGCCTGGCTTTGTTCTGGGGCCAGAATAGATTGTGGAGGGCTGTGAGGATCTGGCTGGAGACCTTTGAAGTCGAATAACTTCAACCTTCCCCCTGGATCTGGGTCTTCTGTGCTTGCTGAATGCCCTCTCCTGAGAGGTCACCACCTCTCTTGGAGCCTCAGTTTCCTTCTCTGAGAAACGGAGAGGTTTGCCCACCTGACTGTGTTGTTGGGAGACCAAGGGTCTCCAGGGTTCCCAAATTTGACTTCCAGGGTATAAATGTGGTTCTCCATTCTTCCAGCAGGTGGCGCCAGAGACCGGGCAGTGACCAGAGGTGTTGGTTACCTGGGCTCCTGTCCCGCCAGGTCCAGCCTACCAGCTTCCAGCACACAACGCCCCTTGCTGGGTGCCCACATTTGGGCCAGAGGTGGCCTGGAGGCATGGGCTGGGACTGTCTGCATGATGGGCACCGGCCCCTGGCCTTCTGGCCTGGGCTTGGCCTGTTGTGGTGTGGATATTTTCTTTTTCTTTTTCTATTTTTCATTATTTCTCTTCCTCTAAAATATTTTTAAAAATTTAATTTGTATTTATTTTTAAATTTTAATGAATTAACGAATTTATTTATTTTATTTTAATTTATTTTTTTTTACATTATTTCTCTTTCTTATTTCTGTCTCTTCCCCTCCATTTCTTTCTTTCCTAGATTTTCTATTTTCTCTTTGTCCCAAAACATACCTGTGAGCTAGACTCTATATTCTTTCCTTTTTATTTTTGTTTTTAAATGTTGTGCGTTTCCTCCTCCCTCTTCTTTCATCGCTTGCAATTAGATATATGAGAAGGATGTGAAAGACCCTTGTACACTGTAAAGTGAAATGCTCATGAGAGCCGTGGCTAGGAACCCGCCAATTACCTGAAACTGTTCCAAAAAATAGAAATGGAAGGAAAACTTCCAAACTCATTTTATGAGGCCAGCATCACCTTGATCCCAAAACCAGACAAGGATCCCACCAAAAAAGAGAGCTATAGACCGATATCCTTGATGAACACAGATGCGAAAATACTCAACAAAATACTAGCCAATAGGATTCAACAGTACATTAAAAGGATTATTCACCACGACCAAGTGGGATTTATTCCAGGGCTGCAAGGTTGGTTCAACATCCGCAAATCAGTCAATGTGATACAACACATCAATAAAAGAAAGAACAAGAACCATATGATACTCTCAATAGATGCTGAAAAAGCATTTGACAAAGTACAACATCCCTTCCTGATCAAAACTCTTCAAAGTGTAGGGATAGAGGGCGCATACCTCAATATCATCAAAGCCATCTATGAAAAACCCACCGCAAATATCATTCTCAATGGAGAAAAACTGAAAGCTTTTCCGCTAAGGTCAGGAACACGGCAGGGATGTCCATTATCACCACTGCTATTCAACATCGTACTAGAGGTCCTAGCCTCAGCAATCAGACAACAAAAGGAAATTAAAGGCATCCAAATCGGCAAAGAAGAAGTCAAATTATCACTCTTCGCAGATGATATGATACTATATGTGGAAAACCCAAAAGACTCCACTCCAAAACTGCTAGAACTTATACAGGAATTCAGTAAAGTGTCAGGATATAAAATCAATGCACAGAAATCAGTTGCATTTCTCTACACCAACAGCAAGACAGAAGAAAGAGATATTAAGGAGTCAATCCCATTTACAATTGCATCCAAAACCATAAGATACCTAGGAATAAACCTAACCAAAGAGACACAGAATCTATACTCAGAAAACTATAAAGTACTCATGAAAGAAATTGAGGAAGACACAAAGAAATGGAAAAATGTGCCATGCTCCTGGATTGGAAGAATAAATATTGTGAAAATGTCTATGCTACCTAAAGCAATTTACACATTTAATGCAATTCCTATCAAAGTACCATCCATCTTTTTCAAAGAAATGGAACAAATAATGCTAAAATTTATATGGAACCAGAAAAGACCTCGAATAGCCAAAGGGATATTGAAAAAGAAAGCCAACGTTGGTGGCATCACAATTCCGGACTTCAGGCTCTATTACAAAGCTGTCATCATCAAGACAGCATGGTACTGGCACAAAAACAGACACAGAGATCAATGGAACAGAATAGAGAGCCCAGAAATAGACCCTCAAATCTATGGTCAACTAATCTTCGACAAAGCAGGAAAGAATGTCCATTGGAAAAAAGACAGCCTTTTCAATAAATGGTGCTGGGAAAATTGGACAGCCACATGCAGAAAAATGAAATTGGACCATTTCCTTACACCACACACAAAAATAGACTCAAAATGGATGAAGGACCTCAATGTACGAAAGGAATCCATCAAAATCCTTGAGGAGAACACGGGCAGCAACCTCTTCGACCTCTGCCCCGCCAATTACCAACGGGCACCCCACCCTGGCCTGGAACGAGGGCCCTCCTGGAAGCTCTGACCACCAGGTGGTGCTGTGGGCCAGGTTGTCCTGGCTGAGACCACCAGAGCAACTGGGGAGGGGGGTGGCGTGGAGGGGAGCTCTTGCTGTAAATCTCTGGAGTTTGGGGCTTTGTGGGGAGGTGAGTCAGAAAGCCGAGCCCAAAGTGGCCTTCTCTGCACACTTAGTAACATCTCCTGGAGGGTCAGGAGAGAGCTGTAGGACGGCAGAGCCCAAGACATCCTTCTGTGTGCCTCAGTTTCCCTACCTATGATAAGAGTGGGTACAACTCAATACCTCAAGAAGGACTTATCTTCTGACCAACCTGGCCTTCCTCAGGCTTCTCTGAAGAATTAATAGCAGCGTTCAGAATCTCTCACTTGTTTTGAGCTCTCAGTGTCTATGGGGCACTGGGCTGGGCAGCTTAACGGCATCACTTGGCATGATCCTCTTACCAGCCCTTTAAGGAGCAGATGGGCTCAGATCATTTTCAGTGACTTACCCAGGGTCACACAGCTCAGAAATACTGGGTCCTGATGTAGTTCCAGGGCTGTGGTAGCAACATTACATTTAACAAGTGGGAAACACAGTGGCCAGTGGATTGCTTGGACTCTCTGCCCAGGTGTACCCATGGGAGAATCTGACTTTGATCCCAGAACTTGGTGGAAATGGGGACAGAGGAGGGGAAGGGTTGAGGAGGTCACCTGACTACGGAAAGTTCTGCAGGCTGTCATGGGAAAGCAGAAGGGCACTTCCCTGCCTTCTTGCCATGGGTGCTGCCTCAGGGCCTTTGCACATGTTCCCATAGCCTGGAGCGAGAGCTCTTCCTTCCATTGGCCTCAGGCCTTGCTCCCTCATTTTACTCATGTCTGCTCAAATGTCACCTTCTCTTCCATTCTTTCCTATGACCTTCTCTCCTCTCACCCTGTTTCATTCTCCTGTGTGTCGTTTACCACCATCTAGCCGAAGTGATCATTGGTTCACCTCCTGCCTCTTGCACTACAGGTCAGCTCTACAAGGGCACGGATTCTTGTTTGTCTCACTTATTAGAGACTCAAAGTTCATCAGAATGCAGTGGCAAAGGCCTTAACAACAGAGCAGCCTCCTGGGTCCCTGGCGGTGGGACCTGGGGGCTAAGGGGACAAGTAGAAGCCTAGAGACTTCAGGGCTGAGACCCACACTGGCTGTGGGCTGCCTCTGCCATGTGTCCAGATGACGTGCTTGTAGGCAAGGCGGAGGGCGAGGAAGCCCACTGGAGCCTGGTGGGCCCAGAGGCATAGGGAGGTGCTCACTGTGGGGTCAGGCCCACCACACACACTGACAGAAGTGCACATCATGAGCACCTACTGTGTACCTGGGGCCATAGCAGGCGTGTTAGTACAGCGTGTTAGTACAGCATGCTGGAGGCAACCCTTATCTGCGGGATGTAAGGCCAGAGTTTGGCCCAGTAGGTTCTTTGGATTTTGTGCAGGTGTTCAGCCAATACTAGTTGACTTTAGTGGACAGAATCAGGGAACAAGGAGTGCGGCACGGTGGGCAGCATCCCCGCTGGTGAGGATTCTGATCACTAATCCTTCCCAGGTCTCATAGCACCTGTGAGAAGACACAGCTATTAGTCCCATTTTACAGATGAGAAAACGGGCGGAAAGTGGGATGTGACCTGCCTGAGGTCACGAAGCCTTGGGGCTGAGACTGAGCACATCGGACTCCAGCTCCCTGGGTGTTTGAACACCTCTGGGGGTGGGGGCAGAACAGCCAGCGCTGAGGACGGTGCTCCATCCAGCCTGTGCAGTCTCCCCCGCACCCTGCCTCTCCGGCCCACTGTCCTTTGGGCTCACTAATCTCGTTCCTTGGTCCCACCTTGGGGACTTTCCTGCTGTTTTCTGTGCCTGGAACCCTCTTGCTGGCTGCCTCTCTCGTGGCTGGCTCCCTCTCCTGTGGCTGGCTCCTTCCCATTCATTATTCAGGTCTCAGTGGCAATGCCACCTCCTCCAGAGAGACCTCCCCGATTGAGTAAAGAAATCATCCCAGGTTGACTCTCACAGAGCATGCTCTTTCCTTCTGCCTAAGATCCAGTCTTGGTTTAGCTCCCTTATGCATCTCTTAACTCACTTTTGTGGCCTCCTCCAAGTGGACTGCGGCTTTGCCGAGGCCGGGCCTGCCTTGCTCACAACTGTATCCCAGTTCCTAGAGCAGTGACATAGTAGGTGCTCAGGCAGTCCTCGTTGACTGTGGTCGAACGAGTCAGTGAAGGAGGGGCCGGAGCAGGAGGATTTGGATCCGTGTACAGCTGCCCCCATGAGATCTTTATGCTACCTTCATCTTCCGGTTTTGGAAAGCCCACGATTAAGTCTCCCTTCCTTCGCCGGGTGTGATAGTTCTGTCCTGACCCACTTTGCTTGGAGCCCTTCTGCTTCACCCAGGCCTAAGAGCCCTTGCGGAGGCCAGGATGGAGCTAAATGTCCCCACGAGTATGTTCTTCCATCAGGTTGGATCTGAGTCACCGGCTGCTGGGTCTGATTTGCAGCTGGGGCTGCAAAGCCACCCGACCCAGAATGTGTCCCCATCCGACACTCAGCACACAAGAGGTCTGCAGAAACCCACATGTGACTCTGGGTCTGCTCAGCGACCCCTTGGGCCCACCTCGGGCCCGTGCTGGCATCACTTATCAAATATCTACTGAGGGCCTACTGGATGCCAGGATGCCAGGCCCTGTTCTAGGCCCAAAGTCACATCAGCGAAGTGTTCGTGGAGTGTATTTTCTGCTGGAAGACGCGGACAAAACCCCATAAACACACAGGTATGGAATATGTCAGGTGTTAATGCCAGTTAGATCAGTCCAGCAGGTGAGAGGTCAGGGACAGATGTGCGAGCGTTTTTAATAAATGGTCAGAGGAGGCCTCTTGGGGGCCGACTCTTGAATGGAGAACCAAGGAGAAGAGACTGCGGAGATTACAGATTCCACACAGCAGAAACAGCCAGTGCAAAGGCCCGGAGGTGGAAAGTCTCCCGGTGAGTCGGAGGAGGAGTGACAAGGCCACTGCTGCTAGGGCAGTGGAGGCGGGGGGTGGGGTTGTGGGGGGTGTGGAAGGGTGTGACCTCAGAGCGGACACGGAGCCAGGGCGCACGGGTGACGGCAGGCTTTGGAGTTCATGTCTGGAATCGGGAAGCCACTGGTGGGTTTGGAGCAGAAAACAGTTTTCTCATCTGTCACACAGAGCAATTACAGCTCTAGGTCCCCTAGCCCTGCCCATTGGAGCACTTTCAACAGGCAGCTGAGAGGACTCTGCAGAGCCAAAGTGGTATTGTACCGTTTTATTTCTATAAGCTGTTGCATTTTTCCTATTGTGTTTTATGAAATGTGTAGTATTACCATGATGCACAATTATATTTCTGACTCGTCTGTGGACAGCCTTCTCTGATGAAGGCTGAAGCAGGGTGAGGGTTCTCCTGGAGACAAGGCACCTGACCAGTGGGGGAGTGGTGGGCACCCAGACTGCTGGGGCCGTGAACCAGAGAAACCCTCCTGGAGCCAGGAGGGGGGGAGGGGCGGTTACAACCCTGTGACACCAGGAGGCTGGAAAGGAGGTGGATCTGGCCCCCAGAGGTGAGGAGCGTAAGAACCACTGTCCTCAGCACTTGGTGGGTGTCACCCTCCCCCTCCCAGCAACTCCCGGGGCCACTATTCCCATGACCGGGACCAGCAAAGTTAGGCACATGATGCAAGTACCCCGAATCTCATGCCGCTGAGGCTGGGGCCCACACTGGGGTCTGTCCCCAATGCCCACACCCTCCCTCCTGTCAGCTGACCAGGTGGCCCTGTGCTCGGCCCGGGGGATGAGTCATGAGGACACGGCTGCCTTCACGGGCACAGCACACAGTGCTCAGAAGGGCCCTGTGAGGGGCGCCTGGGTGGCTCAGTGGGTTAAGCCTCTGCCTTCGGCTTAGGTCATGATCTCAGGGTCCTGGGATTGAGCCCTGCATCAGGCTTTCTGCTCAGCAGGGAGCCTGCTTCCTCTCTCTCTGCCTGCCTCTCTGCCTGCTTGTGATCTCTCTCTTTATCAAATAAATAAATAAAATATTAAAAAAAAAAAAAAAAGAAGGGCCCTGTGGTTAGCTGAAGGCTCTGTTGTTGCTGTTGTGAATTTCTTTTGAAATAATTTTCTTTCTTTTAAGTAGGCTCACTGCCCACGACAGAGCTAATCATTGCCCGAAGCCAATCACAGCCCGAATTCATAACCCTGAGATCAGGACCTGAGCTGAGACCAAAAGTCAGATGCTCAACCGACTGAACCATCCAGGTGTTTCACAGTCTTGACATTCTTAGTAATCTTCGAGCAAGGGCTCTGTATTTTTGTTTTGCTCTGGGCCCCATACATGGTGAGGGTGGCTTTCATGACGCTGTAAACTGATCCTGGGGTCCTGCTCTTTGCCTGGCATTGGTTGGACATTGACCCACTTCTGACCAGTGATGTACAAGGGCCTTGGGCTGGTGGTTTCTGGAAAAATCTTTCTCCCTGAAAGATCTTTCTCCCGGAAAGATGAAATGAGAGGGCTCATGAGGAACATTTCTTTTCTCCCCATTCCCCTTCCTTCCTGCTTTGGATGTGAGACGCTTGGAGTCTCTCCGCATCTGCTGCTGCCACCCTGATCCAAACCATCATCTTTTGCCTAGAACGTTCTGGTGTTCTCACTAGTTTCCCTGCGCTGAGCCTCACCTCTCTGCATGCAGCCTCTGGCTTTTCTGCCTTTCTGCCCAGAAGTTCTGGGAGCTTCAACAGAGAGGCCCAGGCCCCCAGACCAGCCCTCTCCTGGGCGGGCCTTTACCAGCCACTGCCCAGCAGCAGGGGAGGACACAGCTCTGTCCTCCTGCCGCCCTCCCCACTGTCTCCCTTCCAGCACTTTCCATGCCCATGTCCCCAGTGCAGGGCTGTCCCAGCATCCCCACATGCAGCCGGTCCCTGGTGCCTGGGGTTCAGCCTCCAGATTTTTCCAGATCCTTCCTGCCCATTCACCTTCTCCCCATCAAAGCCTACCCATCCTGTGTCCCCCTCCCTCTGTCTCTGCTCCCTGCTGAGGGACACGTGGCTCTCAGTGCCACAGGATTAATGAGGAGACCTCCCCTAGTTCCCTACTTGTGCTTTGCCAGGACCTCCCTAGAGCTGGGGGCTTTTCAACACGATGATAATGAAGGGGGAACGCGCTGTTCCAGGGATGGGGACGCGGCAGGCCAACTGGCTGGAGGAGGGCAGCGCTGCGGGGGCCACACAGACTTGCCACTCTCTTTTCTGGCTTTTGGTTCAAACAGTGCTTTGGAAAAGAACACGCGAATGACCCTGGTAGGTGGGACTTGTTTCCATGGTGTGTGGCCAACCTTCAAGGTCAATGGAGCCTTGGGCTGCTGGGAACAGCCCGTCAGAGCCCAAGGAGCCCGGGTGTGGGTGGCGGAGCTGTGCCTCCATCCATCACGGCACCTGCTGGCAGGGAGCTGGCAGGGGTCACGGGCAATGTTGCAGGGGTAGGGGGAGGAGCTGCCAAGTCTGTGTCCCAGCAGGACCAAGCCGCACTTGGATCCTGTTTGCAGAGTCTCAGTGACAGAACGGGGGCCAGGAACACTCTCTGTCCCCCTTACCTCCAACCCCTCTTCAGTTTCACCTTCTCCGACCTGCTGGAGGCAGCTTAGAAAGTCTAACTCTGCCTAATCGTGGAGCCTGGAAAGTCTGCCCACCCGCCCCTGCCTGAAGGGCATAAAAGGAAACTATCTAACCTCCCTCCTCCAAATGGACCAAGAAGAGGGATCCCAGTGCCCTCAGGGACTGGAGAGTCCCTGTGATGTGTAGGGTTAATTGAACACCTACTATGGGCTGGGCCCAGTGTTCACATGAACCTGCCCTTCCTGGATTCCTCCAACAGCCCTGTGAGGGGCACCACATGCACCCCCTCCCCTGTAGAGAGGAAGGAGGCAAAGATCTGGAGGGGCTCACCCAGGGTCACGTGGTTGAGGGGTGTCAGAGCTGGGATTTGAGAACATGATGCTTGGGACGGGCGCTCACTCCCCACCTTCAGGCCTGCCAGCTGCTCGCGGAAGGGGAGGTGTCTCCACGGAGGGCAGGGTCTGTCAGAGAGGGGAGCCCAGGAGACCTCCCCCGTGGGGAGCTTCTGGCACCCCAAAACACGGAACCAGCTGACAGGGTCATGAAGCCCATGGGTGGGCTGAAATGTCGAAGTGGACTAAGGCTTTATCACAGGGCTGTGCAGAAAACAAGAACTGCGCTGACTTACAAGAAAGATGCTAATACCAGGTGCTCTCAGGCGTGAGGACAGGGATCAGGGATGGGTGGAGACAGGGGAGGGGCCCTCGTGATCAAGTGAGGAGCTTTGTGGCTGGACTTCCTGGGTTCCAGTTGATTGTCCTGTGCCTCAGTTTCCCATCCGTAGCAGGGGCTCCCAGCAGCATGTTCCTTCCAGGGCTGGACTGGGGCCGTCTGGGGGAGCCATGCCCTGCTGGGCGTGGGGCCATGGAGAGCGCTGGGGAGGCTGCGCTGGCTGATGGGGCGCTCACCCCAGTGTGTCTCTCCCACTGGCCTCATTTGGAGAGAGCTCCAGAAGCCTGAGAGGTGGGCCTTTTGGTGAAAGTGAGGCCCAGGGCATGTGATAGCCCAGGGCCCTGGGGACGAATTGCATCCATTTATTTTACAAAGCGGTGTGTTTATCTGCATTTTCCACCTGAATGCTCCAGGGAAACGTTCATTTGTGAGGATGCTGCTCCCAAAATAAACCGGTGATTTCATTTGAGGAGCTAATTAGGCAGAATCAATGTGCTTTACTCTAAAGAGGGTCCATTTCAGACAGGGAGGCGTGGCGATGAAGGTGATGGGCTGAATGCAGAGCGGGGAAGGGTTTCTTGGACGACCCAGAACCTTCCCTGGGGAATCTCACCCGGGCCACCAGGAGCTGCAGGATCAGAGCCCCGGCCCCCTGCACTAGCGCTCCTGGCCGGCACCCTATGGGCGGAGGTGGCCCCTGTGCCCCATGTCCCGCCCCACCCCTCGGGGTCACCACCAATGGCCCAGGGGGACTTCAGCATGAACCCCAAATCAGAAGCCGAATAGGTGTTGCTTCAGACGTGGGCTTTGTTATCGACTGGCTGAGTGGGTGGAGGTTCGTGCAGGACCGTGCTGAGCCTCAGTGTCCTCATCTGTCAAATGGGAACAGATAACACACTTCCTTCCCAGGGGAATTGTGAGGCTCCAGGTGCTTGGCAAATGCCCAACGCCCGTTTGGGGTGCTCAGGGATGCTCGCGGTGATTGTTACTTGCTCCTTTGCTAAGTGGACAGTAATACTCAGCACGCGCACGTTCATCACAGAGGTTATGATCTTTACCTGGAGGAGCAGTGCCTGGCACCTGCAGGGCCTTAGGAACCGAGCGGTTCTCCTCTGGGGGGTGCATTGGTCTGAACCCCCTGATGCACACTCGGGATAGGCCGGGAGAGGCTGTACTGCGAAGGGCTCCCAAGAAGCAGCCCCGCCCCAGATGGTGATTGGCTTGCTCAAGTGCAGGTGCACGGAGGGGCGGCTGGGAGCTGTGCTCAGGAGGCTGAGGTGGTGGGGCAGCCCAGTCTCTGTGTCCCCAGGCCTGGGCACAAAGAAGCCAGGTTGGCTGGGGTACCTCGCCCTGGCAGAGAGCGCCCAGCCTGAGGGCGGGCAGTCACTGGGCTCACAGCTTGTTGGCTGGAACCAGTCACATGCTCTCCCTGACCCCTGTCCGGGGACTGGGCCCCGCAGGGGTGTGTGCTGGCAGAGGGGACATGCCCTGACTTCCAGATCCACGTGGAGGGTAGATCCTGCGCTTGCGAGCACGTGGCCAGGGAGGCTGGGCCACCCTTGTATCTGCTCAGGATCCGGGTTCAGCTGCAGCCCGTCAGTGGGGAGCCGCAGGGCTTGCAGCTGAGGCGCGCTGGGATCTCCTTCCCGGGGCACAGAAGCTTGTCAGGAGGCACACGCGGGGCTGTTTGATTTTGCGGTGCCGTGTGTCTGTCTGCATTTCGGGTCCCAGAGAGACGCGTTTGCTGCCAAAGGGCCTCCGCCTGATTGTAGCAATTCTTAAAGAACATCTCACTTGTGGATTGTGTGTTGCGTGTACGTATGTCTATGTGTGTATATGTGTATAGTGTGTATATGTGTATATATGTGTGTATATGTACATGCATGAGTGTGTATGTGTGAATACGTGTGTGTCATGTATGTGTGAATGTGTGGATAAGAGATTTTCTCGAGCCTCTGGGCTCATACAGAGCTCCCACAGTGTCCCAGCTCTCAGAGGCCCGGTTGCTCACACGCGGGCTTCCCCGACAGCAGCAGTGTTAAAGGAGCCCGTGTAGTCGCTGTTGAACTGCTTGCTGCGGACAGCGAACTCTGGAGTCTCCGCTCTGCAGGGAATGGCAGCTCAGGCATGGAAAATTCCAGGACGTGGATGCTTGAGCCTGGTTCTGAGCTACCCTGAGCTCCCACCAGGTCTCACGGTGCGCCCACATCCCCTGAGCCCTGAGAAGTGCGGAAGAGAGGTTGGTCTCTGCCCCCTCCTTTTTTGCCTGCTCCCCTGCAACCTGCGGTCACAGGGTCCTCACCCTGGGCTTCCCAGGCTCCAGGGCCCTGCTCAGAGGCTGGAATTGCTGTGGGAGAGGGGCTGCTGCCCTTAGCTGGGTCTCTGCTCCTCCCCCTGGAGGCCTCCCTGACTGCTCTGTCTCCTCCAAAGTCACTTCCCATCCCAGAACGCCTGACTTCTTCCTTCGCGTTGTTTCTCAGTTTTCCAATGATCTGGCTCGTGTGATTATTGACTGTCCCCCTCGAGGAGGCCAGGTCTGTGATCACAGGAACTGGGGACAGCCCAGGGCCATGGCTCGAGAACCCCGTGCTGCATGGGGCACAGTGGGTGCTCTTTGCCAGTGTCCACTGTGGGCACGAGTGCAGGGACGAAGGAACAGAAGCTCACCCTGGTACCAGGAACAGACTTGCCCAAGCCTCACCTGTCCCATGTCCCATATCCTTCAAAGCATGCCACATCCGAGGACTAATGAAGAACTTACTTGTGTTAATGAATATGTATAAGTTCTTTCAAGATGAGATATACATATTTAATAAGGAATGTCTAGAGACTCAGGTTTTTAATTCGAGGAAGTCACCCCGATAATGAGAATGTAAAATGATAGTGATGAGAGGGTGTGGGTATTTAGGGCACAGAGGCCTGGGGGAGCTGTGGATCCCAGACCACAGGCCTCCTGGATGCAGCACGGGGGGTCAGGTACAGCTCTGTGGGGGGCATCTGGCCAGAACCCGGGCTTAGTGCCAGCTCTGCTACCCCCGGTGCATCTGACACTGGACAAATCACTCCTCTTCTTGGTCTCAGTGTCATTGTCTGTAAATGCGGATCCTAACCCACCCCACACAGGGGGTCTGTCTGGTTCAAACGCCATGAACGTAGTTCCGGTGTTTTGGAAATTACTGTTTGCTCACTAAATAGAAGGGATTATGGTAATGAGCAGAAGTGTCCCTCTACCTGTCACAGATGGGATATTTTTGGCTTCAAAAACCAGGATTCCCAAACACGTAGCTAAATAATAAGGACTATTAATTACTTCGTCAACCAAGAAATCCAGAGGTTATTTCAGGCAGCTCTGGGTCCGGCTGGCTCAGAAGCCATGGCTTCTCAGAGACTGGTTCCTTCCAGTTTCTTGCTGTGCTGTCGTCCTCTCCTTGGTCTTTGCTCTCATGGTCACAGGAAGGTTCCGCAGTTCCAGGTTTTATGTCCTAATGAAACCATGCCCAGAGGCAGGAAGAGAGAAACATACATTTTTTCCTATTGCTTCTTTATAAGACCTGAGAGACCTTTTCCAGAAGCCATAGTTTCTCTCATGCTATTTTGGCCTAAATGGCATCCCAGGCTTATTTCTAGATCAGTTGCTGGTAGAGCAAAGGTACTGGTCATGACTGGTCACCATGTTGTTCCCACCAGAGAGGTCTGCTCTCTGGGGACATGTTGGAAAAAGGGGGTGTTTTGTTTTATCTTAATGGTTGTTGATACTGCTGGCCTTTACAGAGTGGGGGCAGGAATCGGGGGTGTCCTCCAATGTGCAAGACAGTCTAAACAAGATAAATGTCGTCCACATGCATAAAGAGCCATTTTAAATTAATTTAAGAATGTGAAGAGCGCCATTTAATCATAGAACCTATGTCAGCTTTATATCAAAACAGAGTATTTTTGCGAGATTGTAATGTATATGGAATATAGTATTGATATTCAAGTAACTCTTGCATTTTTCTGCCCTTCTGTTGTGGGGCGACTTCTGGTCTTAGTTCTCTTACACCCAAACTTATTCTCTGGATATCGGGGAGGATCTGACTATCCATCACATCTCCCTGTGCGTCCGCCTGCTCATTTACATACCGAAATGTGATTTATTTTATTACAAATTATTTTCCCTTTATTTCTTTTTTATAATCCACTTAAGAGCATTATAATGGGTTTTTAAGTACGTATGATATTATAGGTTAATTATTCATGACTTCCATTTCAGGGCAGAAGAGAGGTTATTGAATACATTTCTTCTTTGCAGAGGTCATTGGGTCTGCCAGATTTGAGAACCACTGGCCTGAATCCATCACGATTTACATCCTGGGATGCGAGGAGAGCCCGAGTTCTGAAACTTGTGGCTTTCTGGGACCTGAACCACATCAGACTTGAGATGAGCATGAAGACCAGAAATGGCTGTTGGCTTGGCAGCCATGATGTCCAATTGCCCAGGCAATTACCCGCTTTGCGGCCACTGAGTCCTAGTAGATGTCCAGGAAAGAGCTCCACAGAGCTCCACAGAGAGGCATGAAGGTGCCATGAGGGCTACTGAGGCAGGGCTGGGTTTGCATTTAGCCCTGAGACCTGACAGCTGAAAGCCACCCTACGCATGGCCTGCCAGGTGTTGGTCATACAACTGTATCAATTTACCTGTGGGAGAGAATTTGCTGTGGGAATGAAAGATTGGTTTATCTCCTTGAACACAATCTGAAGAATACAGAGGGCAGGTAAGGTGTGACCAATGCCCAGCTGAGGCAGATGGTTCCGGAAGAGGCCTCTGAAGGCAATACCCTCCATTCCTTCATTCGGCCATCCAGCTAAAACTCACTGAGTACCTACTGGATACCAAGACTCATGCTCCCAGATATGAAGGTTCGGAGGGATCAGACCTGAGCCTGCCCTTTAAGGGAGGCCAGCACTAGCCAGAGATAGGACTAAGGAGGACCTGGACAGTTGGGGGTTTTGTTCAAGTGAGGCTTACCTAGAGGAAAAGGCTCAATTTTGACAGCCAGTTTCTTACAAATTAAAAAATGAAATAGAATTTCAAATCCTTGGCCATTATCCTTGAAATGTTTTTGCTAATCCATCCAAAAACATTTATTGTGTGCCTACTGAGTGCTTGCCCTCCGAGTGGGCACTGGAAATCACACAAACATAGAAAAAAGGAACAGGAACTCCTGTAGAGCCAAGGAGAAACAGGCTCCTTCTTAGGTCTCCCCAGAACGTAATTAGAAGACTTCCTTGCAAGGAACTACCTATGCCCCTCAAGCCTCACGCGAATCGCTTTTGTTGCTGCTAAACTAGGGTCAGGTGCCAGCATGTTCCAGAGGGAGAAGCGCAAAGTCTGACCGGGAGGAAATAGCATGCACCCCAAAGCGATTTTGGGATGTTGCTGATTTACTTTAGCAGAAACCTGGGGAGTATGTGTAGGAACAGATTTTGGAAGAGTGTTAGGCTAAGGAGGGCAGCATATAACATTGGGTCAAAGCAGATGTATAGATGTGGGTGCACTTAATGAGGATTCTGAGTTCAAGAGTTTGCACTTAAAGCTGGAGGTGGCCTCTGTGAACTTGGTTGCTGACCATCCTTGGCCTCCGTGGTGGCCCTCATTTAATCAGGTTGGGATAACAGAATGTTCCTTGTATAATGTAAGGGAAGAAATCCAATGGCTTAGGGATATTAGGACGTGGGAGTGACTTTGTCATGAATGATATGGACAACCACTGCTCCTGACCCCCTTCCATGCCCTCTAAGGGTCTGGCAGATACTCTGCTCAGGAGTGCATCTCGGCGTACTTTACAGAGAGAACACCTGCATCCCTGCAGCTCTGGTGGCTGCTCTCAGTGGGCCACATGCAATGGTAGAGGTGGCAGCGGACCCAGTAGGTCGGCAGATCCTGAGCTCCTCAGCAACTGGGAGGACTCAAAGTGGTGTAAAATCCATAACAGAGGTAAGACCCGAGTGAAACCTTCTAGTAATTTCTGTCCTAACCAGGGTAGCATTTTTGGTGAATTACAGAGATAAGTGTCACCCTGGAAGACTTGAAAGATGTGGGGGTGGGGAATCCAATCACCTTTCCGTTTAACTTGCCTATTTGGCCCCTGTGGGGACAGATGGTTCTTGGAGAATGACCATGGATTACTAGAAACCTATTCAGGGGGTGACTTCGATTACAGCTGCTGTTCCAGACATAGGATCTTTACTTGAGCCCATCAACAGCCCCCTGACACCACATATGCATATTCACCTATTGCTTTGTTTTTTTCTGGAGCAATTCGCAGGGACTATAAGAAGCAGCTTGCTTTTACTGCTCAGAGCCAACAGTACATGTTCACAGTCTTGCCCCAAGACTATGCCAACACTCCTGCTTTTTGCCACAGTATAGTCTTCTGAGGTTCTTGGTCATCTTTCCATTGTACCAAGCATCACAGTGGTCCACAATGGTGTTGACGTTTGGCTCTTTGGACCCAATGAACAAAACGTGGCAAGTACATTAAGCGTTTTGTTTAGCAAGTAAAAGCTGAATCCTAATCTTGGTTCTAATTTCTGTATGAGTAAGAGTCCAGGCAGGAGACAGAAATCATGCCAGTTATTTTAACAATGAAATTATATATATATATAACCGTATATGTATATGATTCTACAGGAGTTCCTGTTCCTTTTTTCTGTTTGTGTAATTTCCAGTGCCCACTCAGAGGGCAGGCAATCAGTACGCACACTATATATATATAAAAAATATATATAATATAAAATATATAATAAATATATAATATATTATCATATATAAATATATAATATGTATAATAAATATATATAATATTACACATAATATATAACAAGTATATAATATGTATAATAAATATGTAATATAATATAATATAAAATATAATATATAAACAATATACATATAATAAAAATAAATAAATAAATAAATGATTGTTAACTAGGTACTGAGGGACTGAAATGCAAAGAGAGAACATTCAGGCAGGGATGGCAAACTGCTGTTCATAGGTAAGCTACCTGCCTTTGTAAATAAAGTTTTATTGGCACACAGCCATGTGCGTTTGACCACGTGTTGTCTATGGCTTCTTTCACACTACAAGGGCTGTGCCGAGTGGTTGCAGCAGAGAGTATATAGCTTGCATGCCTGAAGTATTTCCTATGTGGCCCTTGAAGAAAAAATTCGCCCCCTCCTGCTCTAGGATGTCACGGAGGTGGCAACTGTAGGAATCAACTCCCACCTTAGGACTGGGGAATTAGGTTATAAGGATGAAAACAGAAGCTTGGAAGAGGGACCTTGCAGAACTGAAACTGTGGGCCTGAAAATCATCTAGCACTGGCTGCTTGATGCTGGTATGCCTGAAGGCACTCGGGTGACATTGAAAGGACAGTAAAACAGACCGGAAGAAGCTGCAAAGTAGCAGACAGGAAGCAGAAGGAAGTAGCATCACACTTCTTCCTCCTCCAGTTTTGATGTCGCTCTCTAGCGCCCCCTCTGGCAAACCCCGACCCGGATCACTAGCAAAGCTCACCTGTGGTTTGCAGGGCTGGCCCCAGTGTGGCAAAGCAGCACGGGGAAGGGTAGGTTTCAGATGAGAGACAGTAGTTCCAGAACCGGTACAAGGACCCAGGCTTTCCTTTCCTAGTCATCGCCGGGCAAATGAATTTAGATGGAAGACATATCAAATAGTCAATTTTGGTTCTATGGTTAAGACTTGGTTTCCTCCTCTGTAAATGGTAATAAAAAATACAGTAATTATAATACACCTGTTAATGAACACATTTGGTTGTATTCAGTCCCAATACCCAGCAACAGAACGCAGCACGCCCATGGCTGGCCGCTGCTGGTGGCCAGATCTGCCTGGATTGATGCCTCCGGCTCTAACCACTTGGGCCAGCACCCGAGCATGCTATTTTCACCCACACTCACTGTCACAGTTGGGTTCCCGGTGTTATCCTGCTAATGTGACTCTTCCTCTCCCTAGTAGTCACGGTCACAGACCCTGTTCACTGGCTTTACGGACCTCATCACCATCTGAGCTTACCCAGGCTACAGGTTCCTTCCCTTGTCCTTGAAACACCTGAGATCAGGGGTCTTCCTGGCCTCAGCTGTTCCCCCAGAGCAGAGGCCAGGGCCTGGCCCGCAGAAGTTCCCAACAAAGATTCCATCTGGAACTGCCCTTAATCAGCCAGCTGGGCTGGTGGGTTTTGTTATTTCCAGTGACAGGTGAGAGGACTAAGGCCCAGAGCCGCTACCTAACCCGCCTGGTGTCATAAAGGAATGAGCAAGCACAGCTGGGCTTCAAAGATCTTTCACCCTGTGCCCTGCGACAACGCCGAGCATCTCGCTTTCCTGTTGCACCTTCCAGGGACCTCTCTTAGGCCACTTTGCTCCCAGGTCACAGAAGGCCAGTCCCGTCTTACATGGCATAGGAGTTTACTTGAGACAGAAGTCTGCTGTTCTCTTTGATAATGGAATGAGAGACATAAATCCAACATTATGTGTGTGGCCAGTTGTCCTATTTCTTTTTTTCCTAAGAAACAAATTTATGGGGCATCTACGCTCAGGGTTGATTATTCCCCAATAGTTTATAGTATCAAGGCTCCTTTATCCCCCCCCCCCAATAAATCTAATTTATATAGACTGGTAGATCAAGCAGTGCTTTTCCTGGTGTCAGAAGGCCGTGAATCCTTCACAGTGCTTTTAGAAACTTGTGGAGATTAAGGTTTTGCATAATGCAAATTGGGGAGAGAAGATGTTTGCTCTGCCTGTGGATGCAATTAGAGCAATGATCACCAGGAGAAATTCATTTTCCCGGGACAGAAAAAGGTCTGCTTGGTATGCAAAAGAGCAGAGTTATTTGCAGCACAGGAGCCCGGAACCTGTGGTTAGCAAAGCACCCAGTGACTGTTTGATTTGCAGCTTTAAAGAATTTAAGGATGAATAAAACATTGAATAAATTTTCAAAGGACTGTTGTCAGACAGCATAAGATCTAAGCGTTTGTGGGGGGAACAAAAAGCAAGACTGTACCTGTGATATTCTAGCTCTAGACCCTGCAAAATCCTTTATGCTACCTGGAATTGTCTTCCACCAACTTTATGCCTCTCCTAATCCCGTAAGTCCCAACTCAAACCTCCTCTTCCAGGAAGTCCTCTCTGCTGACCCCAGCCTACCTACCCCAGCTCCCTTGACCTCCAGTTCACTCATTCATTTAGCAAGGATTTCCGACCACCTACTGTGTGTCAGGTGCTCACTGTTCTAGACCAGCCAATAAGACAGACAAAAGGCTCTGCCCTCTTGAAACCTGATATTCTAGGCGGACGTGAGAGACAATAAATGAAATAGAGATATTAATACTATAGGAGACAATGCTAAGCACTGCGGAGAAAAGAAAGCCAAAGTGGGGGTGGGCGTCGAGTAAGAAATGCCTAGAGGTGGGAGGGAGTTTGCTGTTTTAGACAAGCTGGTCAGAGAGGGCCCGAGATGGCGACGTTTCTGCAGACATCTGTGGGAGGTGAGCGGCGAGACCTGACATGTGTGTGGGGAAGGGTTCCAGGAGCCGGAAGACAGTGTGTTGCCGGCAGTTCTGAGGAGGGGGAGAATGTAGGCCTGGAGTCCAAACCAGGAACAGGGCCAAGGTCATACGAAGCCCATTCATCCTTCTGTTCCTTCATGTACCTGATCTACTCATTCCTTCAACTAATAATTTGGTAGCCTGCGTGTGTGCTGCGACGTGCTCCTCTGGACCCAGGAATCCAGCACTGGACCCAGCAGGCCAGGTCCCTGCTCTCATGCGTCTCCCATCCTGGTGGGAAAATAGAGAATAAGCAAATTAACAAATAAATATTTAATTTCAGAGAGTGATCAGGAGACACTAAGAGAGTGACAAGACAGGAGGTGAGTGGGGAGATCCAATCACGATGGTTTCTCGGAGAGGCTGGTCTGAGAGGACACTGCGGTGAGCAGCTCTGACCAGCCCAGGCCAGGCCCTCCCAGCACCTTCGGATCAATCCTCCAACTGCCTCCAAGCGAGGACCGCTGTTATCCCCGCCTGCTGAGTGGGAGCACGGCGCCCCCTCCCCCCAGCATCTGTTGAATGAACAAGTGAGCGGGGCAGGGGGTGACTCCCTCTTCCTGCTGCTCCAGGCTCTTGGGAGCACAGAGGAGGGCTGTGCCCTGTGCGGAGAGTGGGGAGTCCTCCTCAGGGGCTGTTCTTCTTGGTCCAGAGGCAACACGCAGCTCTGCTCTTCACCACGGGGGTGTGGGGACTGGGTGTCAGGTTAAAAACGGAAGGCCCTGCTCCCATGCACCAGGCTGCTGATCCCACAGGCTCGGGGCTCCCATCCCTGTGGCCTCAGAAGGCTTGGGGGAGGGAGCTAACGACTGTGATTTGCTGTGATTTGGCCTGCCGAGGAGGAAGGGCAGGGCCGGGAGGGGCCGAGGCCGGAAGTGAGGCGCTGACCGGAGGCTCTCTTTCCGGGGGCTGCTCCGGGACCCGGGATGGATGTGGCTTTGAGTCCACACCACTCGGACAGGTCAGCTTGGTGGACATCTGTCTGGCTGTCTGCCATTTTCATGTGAAAGGACATGGGGGACATGACATGGGGGATAGGGGCTGCCATCTGCTCTGGAAAGCACCGCGTCGAGAGCCATGTGTCCCACGACAAGGGTGGAGAGGCTGGTGGGACCAGAAGGTCAAGGCGAAGGGAACTAGCAGAAGGTGCTGTCAGGCCGGCTCACGTGGAGGGGGCTCTGCAGAGCTGCGCTTCTGGGCTGTGTCGCCATCTGGGCCCGTTTCAGTCCGCGGTGGCTTGGGGCTCAGTCCATCTCATAGTCCCCCAACCCCCACCCCCGCCCGTGCCCCAGCCCCGGGGCCAGGCTGTTCTGATGCCCCCGGAGCTCAGCCCTGCTCAGCGGCCAGCTGCAGGCTACTATGGGAACCAGCTGTCTGGCTCCGAGCTCGGCCCCGCAGGCCGTCCAACCTCAATCGCTTGGAGGCCCAAGAGTTGGGGATGGTCCCCAGGCTACATCTGCTCAGAGGCCAGGAGGTGGCCCCCTTAGGAGGCTCCCTCCAGCTCTGACCCTCCTGATCTGGAGCCCTGGACCCCCAACCAGAGGGGCTCAGGATGCGGGTGCAAACAGCAAACACGTCGGGGGGAACTCCACCATCCTCTGGCAGTGCCAGTCTATGCTTGAATTTCCAGAAGGAAGAGTCTGTGGTCTTCTCTCTCTGCAGGGACTCTGCCCAGTGGGGTGGTCCGCTGAGTCAGGACAGCCCGCCGTCCTGCTGCAGACACCTCCCCACAGCCCAAATCCCATTGCCGACCTCGAAGTGATTCCTTTCCTTGTTTTAGTGGACACTCAGTGACAAATATGAGTCTGAACAGCGACCCACGTGGCACGGAACCCGTAGGAGCATCAGCAGATGTTTGACTGGTGACCGGCAGGAGGGTCACCCCGACACAGAAGGGAAAGGGCAGGAGTGCTCTTGCTGACCTGGGCACGGCAGCCCGGGAGCAGAAGGGAACCGCCAAGCCCGGCTATTCCTGCCAAGCTGTCTTCACTTCTCTCCCCTGCACACCCGCCCCTGCTCACTCAGAGGGAATGCACAGATATTCTGTTTGTAATTAAAATGTAATTTAATTATCCACTGAAGACAAGGTTCCAGAATTAATATTGCAATGAAATCTAGTTGTGCCGTACAACATCTCTTCTCCTGCTTGTTAGGAAATCAGGAGCTTGGAGGGAGAGAAGGCTCCAGGAGGAAGTGTGAAGTTCTTTCTTTGGTAGATGCCACAGCAGCCCAGCGCTGAGCTGGGGAGGGAAGACACAGCCCAGGACACCCCTAGACCTGAGCACCTTCAGGGTCTGGGGGAGACAGGGAGGAATAGAGTTACCATCAGGCCATGGAGGTTGGAATGACTCTGCCACTCAGCAGCTGTGTGGCCCTGGGGAAGTTACTCAACCTCTCTGAGTCTCACTTTCCTCAC
This sequence comes from Mustela lutreola, assembly GCF_030435805.1. Classification (NCBI taxonomy): domain Eukaryota; kingdom Metazoa; phylum Chordata; class Mammalia; order Carnivora; family Mustelidae; genus Mustela; species Mustela lutreola. The sequence continues at coordinate 12,234,068 of NC_081298.1, forward strand.
ATGGAAAACAGGAATGACCACGGTCTCTCTCTCATTGACTTGTTGAGGGGATTCCACAAGTTCCTTGACATCTGGACTCATATGTCAGTGGTGAGCGAGGCCGTCCCTGGCCACCTCGCCTGAAGTCGCCACCCAGCCCCTTGCCAGTGTCTGTCTCACTTCCGTCCACGCTCTTCATGGTACCGAGCGCTGTAGCCCACGCTGTGTATTTCACTTCTCTCTCTTGCTCTTTGTCTGGTTTCCACCACACAAATTTGAAGTCCTCGAACAAAGGGAATTTTGATCTCGTGCTCACTGCTTCACTTCTAGAACCCATGATAGCTGCTGGTGCACAGGAGGTGCTCCGTAAAGCCTTGTTTGGGTGAGACAGTGAATGAATGAATGGAGTTGAGGGTGAACGAATGAGTGCAATGCAGAGCCAGAGCCCTGACCGCACAGGACAGGCTCCTTGGGCGTGTTAGCTCAGGGGGCCGTCAGCATCCTGCTCCCCTCTGTTCTTTTTCTTCCACTCACTCATTCAACAATTACCGGACATCCTGCTAAGCGTCAAGTGCCCTTCTCAGTCACTGTGTGAATGTGGCCCTTGGGGGGAGAAAAGCCTGAGCCCTGTCCTCTTGGAGTGTACAGGAGTGTCAGGGGCGGGAGAGGGACACCGAGCCTGTAAGAGGTTAAATACACAAAGTAGTGTTCGGCTGGGGTAAATCTTAGGGAGAATAAATATGTCAGGGGAAGGGGATGGGGAGTAACGGTGTGCTGTGTCGTCAAGGCAGGAGGAGGGGACCTCTGGGGAAGGTGGCCTGTGAGCAGAGGCCTGGGGTGTTGGGAGGAGCCATCAGGTATGGGGGTGTGTCGGGAGCCCTGACGGGGGACAGAGCCAGGGCAAAGGCCCAGTGGGCACTGTCTGGAGAGTAGGGGGGCTACAGGGGTGGGTGGTGGTGTGCCCCGGCGGTGAGGTGGGGAGGGAGGAGGGCAGAGAGGCACTTGGAGGGGGCGAGGTCGTTCCGTGGGTCGGGGTTTGGGGTTCGAGTGAGATGGCAGCCGGGTTGTCCCAGCACAGGAGGGACCTGAGCGGGGTTTGAAGTCCCCCTCGGGCCACATGTGGAGCCGCTTCAGGGAAAGGGAAAGAAGGGCCAGGGTGGAGGCGGGGAGGTGGTGCCCAGGCAGGATGACAGTGTGTCAATGAGCCACGGAGAGAGAAATGTTGGAGAGAAGAGTAAGCGTGTGCGCGGGGTCTTGTTTTATGTCATAGGTTCTGTTTTCCTCCTTAGCAAGACTCATCCCTTGAGGGATGCAAAGTGCTGGGGGAGCCCAGGACACGCCCCTCACACCCATTGGTCAGGCGTGGTCACTGCCCACCAATCGCAGACAAGGGGTGGATCCTGTCACTGGCTCAGCCCCTTGTGGTCTCCTGGGCTGGGCTCCTGGCTCCAGGCAGAAGTCGGTGGCAACGGGGCCATGGGAGGGAACTCCGTGCAGAGAAGGTGACCCTGCGGTGGGCCGCAGCCTCAGCAGCATGAGATCCAGGACACGGAGTAACTGTGCCCGGACCCTCCAGCATTTGTGAATCTCAGAGAGCCAGCAGCAGCCCCCAGTAATTACTTGTAGTAAAGACTGAAAAGCAAGAATGCCAGTTGTTGAGACCCAGATGGTGGCAGAGCAGAATCCAGGGTCTTGACTATGCCAGGGCCCCTTCTTCATGGGCTCCACTGCCAGCCTGCCTGCCTCCTTGGAAGTTTTCGAGATGCTCTACTGGGCCTTGGGAGGATAGGCTCGTTGAGCTGAGTTCACCGAGGTCTTGCAGGAAGTCTGGGCAGTGCAAGACCCCGTCGACCAATAGGCTGATCAATACTCTTGTCAGCGGAAGCTTCCTGGCAGGGGACCGATTCCCAGAACTGGGCTCTCAAGATGGGACTGTGACAGGCAGGGACACGGGAGACCTGGCTTTCTGGATGCCCCGGCCGGTGGGTGGATGCAGGTCTCCAGCAGTGGCTCTGACAAGGGCCTCATCAGCTCCCGCGGGAGGATCTCGGGTTCTGCCGGCAAGTGAGGGCAGGAGCCTGGGGCGCAGGCGAGGGCAGGTGCTCGTGTGGAGGACGCTCGCGGGGCCGCGCGGCTTATTCAGGAGTGCTGTCCTTCCTGGTGTACCTGCTGTCGGGAGTGAGGACCACCCTCCTTCCCACTGCCACCACTGTGGGCTGCCTGTGACCCTGGGAGGCCGCTGTGACCTTGACAGTGGGCACTTGGTAAGTATCTGTTGAGTGAGCGGTAGAAGCCGAGGCTGGAGACCTCATGGTGCACCAAGGACCCTGACAGCTGCTGAAGGAGGGCCTTTTCCAGGGTCTCTGAGTATTTTCTCTTGCTTGTCTTCTCTTTCTCACTCTGCCCCTCCCCCCACCATCAGGCACAAGTGACACTTGAGTCGCAGAAGATCAGGGGATATTGGGATCTGGACAGACACATGAGGAGTTGCCAGCAGCTGTTCCTCCCCAGGCTGCTGGGGGTTGCTCCAGCTCCTGCCTTGGGGGAGGAAGTGGCCTTCCCCTGGCACGTGCCACACGGAGGCTGCCTATGTTCACCCCAAGCTGCGGCTGTGCTGGGGGCTCAGGGAGGAACAGACCCTGTCCCCACCCTTGGCGATGCCGGGTCCCTCAAGTGCAAGCGTAAGTCATGCTATGAGCTGACTTGCCGCATGCTCCGGTGAGCAGGAAATCCATCCTCAGTTTAATTTCTTAACTCCCAGACATCATTCCAGGGCAAGTCAGGAGTTTAATAGTTTCCTGTTTTCCGTGTAGATCTAACATCCATTTTGAGTTAAATTTTTAAAAAGATTTTATTTATTTATTTGAGAGAGAGAGCGAGAGAGTGAGAGCACAAGTCAGGGGAGCAGCAGGCAGAGGGAGAGTGAGAAGCAGACTTCCTACTGAGCAGGGAGCCTGATGCAGGGCTGGATCCCAAGGTCCTGGGATCATGACCTGAGCTGAAGGCAGCCGCTTCACTGACTGAGCCTCCCAGGCACCCCATTTTGAGTTAATTTTCATGGTATAGGTTAAGATGCATTTTCTTTTTCAGGGACATGATCAGCTGTTCCAAAACCATTTGTTGACTATACTCTTTGTTGTCCTCTGGCTTGCTTTTGTACTGTGTGCAAAATCAATGGGCCGTATTTGCATGCATCTGTTTTGGACTCTCTCTTCTTTTTCATTGATTTCTATGTCCACTCCTTCATCCACGCCACACTGTCCTGAATGCTAGAGGTTAGTCTTAGAATCGGGTAGTGATTCTTCAAATCTTGTTCTTTTCCAAAACTCTTATCTATTCTACTTCTTTGTCTTTGTCTCTACACTTGACAATGAGATAATCTATACTTAAAATTTTTTTGTCTGGTATTTTGATTGATACTGTGTTAAATCATTAAATACGTTTGGGGAGAACTGACATTACTATGTTAAGTCCTCCAATCCATGAGACTGGATACATTTTTTAATTTATTTAGGTCTCTTCTGGTTTCTTTCATCAGCGTTTTGTAGTTTCAGGCATAAACTCTTACATGTGTTTGTAGATTTATATTGAAGTATTCCATTTTTGGAGAGTTTATGTCAAAGATACAAAATAGTTTTTCCTCTTGTACATTTCTATTGTATAGAAATATAATTAGTTTTTCTTTGCTGACCTTGCTAGTCTCACTATCAACTTCTAGGATTTTTTTTTTTTTTTTTTTTGGTGTGCATTCTTTGGGATTGTTTATGTAAGTGATCATATGAAAGCAAATAAGAGCAGTTTTATTTTCTCCAGTTTGTACGCCTCTTATTCTTGCCTCCGCATGCTGCTTTTCAAAGTTGTGTTTTTGCCAACATCAAAACAAATTACAAATAGTTTATTTCACATCCCCAACCCTGGCATCATTCAAAACCAGGAAAGTAATCTGCACGGGGCCTGGCTTTCCTTACACAAGGTGGCAGAGCTAGAGTGCAGCTACCCCAGTACACGGGGCAAGTGCCCTCCCTCCGCCCCTCACCCCCCATTCACTAACCTGCCCTTGCAACCCTCGCCATGAGCAGTCAAGTCTTGGAGGCTGGAGGGGAGCACAGTCCATCCCGGTACTGAAGCCATGGGGTGATTTCCCTGTGTGCCGGGTGTCCGTGACAGCAGAATTGTGGTCAGGCTAGGAGAGACAGGCATGAGAGCATCTCCATGGCAACCACTTGAGCCAACACTCAGGACCCAAGCAGAAGGGTGGGGACCTCAGAGTGCCAGCTCAGAGAGATGGTGCCTGAGGGCTAGGCTGGTCCCCTGTCTCCTGGACCAGGTAAATCCTCAGAAAAGGGGAAGGGTCAGCACCAAACTGTCTGAGGTCAAGTTTCCACCAGCTGATGAAATGTTTCCCATATGGGAATCTCTGAGCATGATCGCCACAGAATTAAGCTGTCATGTTCCCATGTCAGTGCATGAGGACGGAGACCATGATGGTGACAAAGGCGGACTGATCTGTGCACCCTTTTGGGGACCTGATAGCACGCGGTGGATGGCGTTCACTCGATGTCCCTGATGGATGCTTTCTGAAAAACCCAGCGGGTCTTCAGAGCATGGGTAGAGGATAAGACAAGAAGCAATTGAGGTCGTCCTGTCTGTACCTGTGCCCCTTGTCCCTTCCTTTCCAGGGCACAGACTCATTCCCAGCTTGGCACCTGTCAGTCTCAGGCCTTCCCGGTCCCCAGAGCTCGTACTCATGTGTGAACTCATGCACGCAGAGAGCAGCTCCAGTCCCTGCTGGAGGAGGTGGGGGAGTCAGTGCTCCTGCAGGTGCACCAAGGGCACATGGGGACACTGAGGGCACATGGGGACACTGCCAGCACAGATCCTGTCCTCTCTGCCTAGGGCCCGGCCATCTGTGCTGCACGCACCCCCGGGAGCTAACATGCTCGTTGGCACAGCCAGGCCCACTGTCTTCGCTTCCCCTCCCCGGCCCACTCTGGTGGTCCTGGGGTCCTGCCTCACACAGACCACTGGCTCGTGAATCCTTGACTCAGGGTTTGCATCCGAGGACCCCAAACTGAGATCCCAGTGGAGTGAGATTCTGATTCCATGAATGTCTAGAAGGCATGGAAAGCCCAACTGGATGGGACAAGACCCTGGGTGTGCAAGGCTGTGTTACATCCTGAGGGTGTGATGTCTGGCACCCCAGCCTACCCATTGTTTGCCAGTGGGGTCCCCCAAAATTATGGTGATCCAAAAATGTCTCTGCAATTCTCAAACACTTCTCGGGGCAGGGCCACCCATGTTGAGAATTCCTACAGCAGATGCCTTCAAACTAGGAATGCGGAATCCACGGTCTGGATGGGTCAGCTGTGGGTTCTGGTCCCCACCCCCTGCCTTTCCATCTACCTCGCCCACATTGCAATGCCGTGGTGGCTTTCTGGAAGGCATAGGGCACAGTCCAGAGGTCATTAAATGCTGGGCTGCTGGCTGACCCTCTCTCCCAGGAATGTTTTACTTGGTTCACAGAGATGACCCACCCAGTGTTTTGAAAAACTACATTTGGGGCAGAGAGTCTCTCCTCTGCTCTTCTGCCTGCCACTCCCTTGCAAATTATTCAATAAATTTCTATCTCCTTAAAAAAAAGAAGTACTTAATTTGTGACCAAAAATTTAAAATTAGGAGACATAACAAATTTCAGGTCTAAGTTCTCTTGAGTCATTGGAACTCTGGGATCGTTGGGGTAATATTCACTCTGGCAAAGGTCACTGGAGGTGAGTAGTGGCTGCCCCTCCACAGGTCGCCTCCGGTTCCCACTTTGTCACACTCCCTACTCCTCCCTTTGTCCTACACTTGGCCTGTTTCATTCACTTACACCCATTGCCTCCTCCTGTGAGTGTTTACGTTTATGGTCCTGCCAGACTGTGGGCTCTATAGCGAGACTAAGGCACTACATTCTCTGAAGCTCAGTCTCCCCATCCTAAAAAAGGATAGTCCCAACCTTGTAGGGCTATTGCAAGGACAAAAATGAGATGATGCAGGTAAAGTGCCTGGGACATGGGTCCTCAATACAAGTGAGCTAATCTTATGACTGTGTTATTGGTGTATCAAGTTATGGAGACAGCATGGTATAGTGGTCTGGAGGGCGGATTCTGGAGCCCAGCTGCCTGGGGTCAAACCCCTGCTTCGCCACTTCATTGCTGTGGGCCCTTGAGTGAATGACTCATATCTCTGGCACTCAATTAGCTCATCAGTGAATTGCATGGTAATAATCACAGCGACTTTCCTGGGTTGTGCTAAATAAATTGATATACCTCAACTCAGTGGGACTGAGTGGCTCACGTGAACACATCATTAAACAGCAGCTGCACAGATATGATCTCCATCACTCTTTATCTAACCCAGCCCCTCATGAAATTCAGGTGTCGCTCTGGTTCTGCGTCTTACAGGAAGCCCTCCCTGACAACCACATGTTCCCGGGATCCCTCACATAGCATGCTTCTGGTCGGTGTTCCAGACCCTCCCAGTTCAGCTTGTCAGTTGTGTGTCTCTGCAACCGATGATGATGGTGAAGATGATGGTGATGATGATGGTGATGATAATGGTGATTATGGTGGTGATGATGATGGTGAAGATGAGGGTGATGATGATGGTGAAGATGAGGGTGATGATGATGATGATGATGAAGGTGATGATGATGGTGGTGGTGATGGTGGTGATGGTAATGATGATGGTGGTGATAGTGGTGGTGATAATAGTGGTGATGATGATGGTGATGATGATGATGATGGTGGTGGTGATGATGGTGGTGATGGCAGTGATAATGATGGTGGTGATGGTGATGATGGTGGTGATAATGATGGTTAATGATGATGGTGATGATGATGGTGATGATGGTGGTGGTGATGATCACGGTGACAATAACGAACTATTACTGAGCCCTGATATGACCAGGAGGTACATTCCATGCTTGTGTATCACCTCGTTAAGCTGACCAAAGGCAGACATAGACTCTGATGTCATTCCTGCACCCACACCTGGCCTCCTCGCAGGAGGGAAAGACCTGGATGCACAGCTCTTTCTAAGCCCCTGCCCTATACTCAGCTTTTTATACACACTGATTCCCTTAACTCTGCAGGATTGATGTGTCCACCAACCCCATTTCAGAGATCAGCACACTGAGGCTCAGAGTGGGGGAAAACCAGTGAGTGGCAGAGGGTGGTCATGCACTCAGGTGTGTTTGGTGCTAAAACCCAGATCTGCCCATATCTCCCCCTGGCATTTCTTCCAGATGTGGGTTGGAAGAAGATTCCAGAAGGCCAGGCTTTCCCCCAGGCTGGGTATTGGCTCAGAGAAGGTTGTGGTGAGACTGTGAGGTGGCATTTTGGTGTCCCCTCCCCATAAGCTCCACGAGCTCAATCTATATAAGGAGACTGGGCTCCCTGCAGAAGACACGGCTCACCTGTACACATCGGCAGGATGGCTTCAGGCCTGGCTCCAACCAGGAGCTCCTATAGTGTCAGTAAGATGCACTTTCTCCTCCTCTCAGCCCTGCTCTCCCTCTGTGTTGGTGGCATTCTCAGACAGGCTCTTCTTCCAGGTGGGGGCAAACTGGTCACCAGCAGTTCCAGGTTTCCATCCCCCAAGGTAGTAGCCCCCACAGAAACCAGAAACCTCCTTTCAGGAGTCCAGCTGAACCCCAGGAGGAGGTTCATTGGCCAGACCCGGGTCCCATGAGGAGGGGATAAGGCCACATGTGTGGGGAGTGGGGAGGAATTTCTACTGCTGAGCCCAGGGCTGGGTGTCAGGGTGTGCGCTGGGTGTCAGTGCTCCCAGGCAGCAGCGCTGGGTCCCAGGGAGCCATCCTGCCAGGGAAGTCGGACTTGGTCGCCACCTGTGGAGCCTTGAAACCTGCCTCTCTGGTCCTCCCAGGGCTTCTAGAGACTGACTACCTTAATTCCTTTCTTTTGCTGCTCAGACCAGCTGCAACAGTCTCTGGTCTGTCATGAAGAGCTCGGATACTCTGACCATAAAGCCTCATTTTACAGATGGGGAGACTGAGTCCCAGAGAGGGGAGGTGAATCCCCTAGGCACACAGCTGGCAAGTGTGGATCTGGGGTTTGAACCCAGTCAGGTAGAGGGGGGTCTGCTGCCATCCTTGTGCTGTGGGTGCCCTTCCTGCAGGGCGGGGTCAGTCCTGGGTGAGGCTTCCTGAGGCCCCAGGCCCTGACCCTGTGCTCCACCATGTGGCCCTGTAGGCAGGAGCTACACCCGCAGTCCCCCTGCCCATGGGCTGAGACGTGCTCTGCTACAGCCAGTGTCGATGGATGCACAGGTCAGCGGCGGGATGCAAAGGTGAGCTCTGATGGGTCATTGATTTTCCAGCGGGACGTCGGCTCTGGCCCTAGTGCATTTCCTGCTAATGGATGGGGAAAATCAAACACGGGAGCAGCACTGCCCAGGCCCAAGGCCATCCTGGACATCTGCCTCTCTCCTGCTGTTGGCTCTTGGGGGGCAGAGATGGACTTTTCCGGGGGTGGCCCAGGGCAGGAGGCTCTTACTGCACGGTTTCTCAGTGCCCGAAATCCCCATTTGCCCAGGGGTTCAGGCCATTCCTATACACAGGCAGAGTTGTCACTGGGTTCTTGAAGCCACACCAGGGAGCCACCCCTGGTCCTTAGGTCACCTGGAACTCCTGCATGGCTTTTCTGCTTTTACTCCACTCACCTTCCCTGTCTCCACCTGGCTAGAGCCAAGTCACCTCTCCCTAGGGCACTTCCAGTGCCTCCCCTGACTTTCTGCCTCCATCATGAGGCCTTCACAGTCCACTGTCTCCATAAGGAAGACTGAGGTGGTCCATACCATGGGGCTGTCTTGCTTCTGGCTTTGGGTCTGGTCTAGTCTGTGGAGATTTTCAGCAGGTTGTCAAAAAGTGGAGGGTGGTGTTGGGAGGTGGTTCACCTGGATCTCTTTTCAAGATGTCACCCTGGGCTAACTATGCTCTAACCTCCTGTCTATTCCTCCACTACAGGAGGATGATTCCTGCCCCAGGGCCTTTGCTCTTGCTGGTCCCTCTGGAAAGCTCCTTTGTCAGCTCTTCCTACGCTGCCTCCTTTCATCTTTCAGTAAATAGTGCAGCCATGCACTGAGCTAGGGAAGACTGAGTGGGGGGTGGGGAGAGGGTGGGGATCAGATTTGGTAAGAGAAATAGGAAATTCCCTTTAGCCATTCCCTTCAGCCACACAGACCTGGGGGCAGAATGGGCCTTGGAGGACACATTGACTTGGCATCTGGAGCCCAGTGCCTGGAGCTATGAAGAAAAGTCTGAGTTGGAGGCAGATGTCTGGGGTGCATGGGCTGAAGTGTTTCCTTCAATGTCACCTCTTCAGGGACACCTTTCACAGCCCTCCTGTTCTTACTGGATGACCCTGTTTTCTCCACTGATTCCTAAAAGATCACACTGTTTATTTCCTTTCCCAGACTAATATGATTATATTATTTGACTCAGTTATTCATGTACCTGGGTTTGTCCCTCCCTTCATTGGGCTGTGTAAATATGTGAGGCAGCAACCTGGATTTCCATGTTAACTTGTTGGTCCACAAGTGTGGAGAACAGTCCAGGCACATAGTAGGTGCTTAAGAAATACTAGCTGAATAAGTAAATAGTGAATATACCTGTGTGCATGACACACACATGTGTGTTTCTGTCTCTATCTGTTCACACTCATATACACATTGCTGTGGACATCCGTGGCTCTGCCCATTCATTCATTCATTCATTCAGCATATTTATGGAGTGGATGCTTAATAATGAAGGACAGTGAGCACTGGTACAAAGCCAGGTGAAGACATATTCACACAGAGCCACACAATACACCTTGGCGCCCACCCCCCAGACACTCATGCACAGTATAGAAGAGATTGTTGAACTGTTCCTCCCAATATCTATGACATAGCTGTCACAAAGTTGCCCTAAATAATGACTCCATTCCTCAGCTTCCCTTGTTGTTAGATTGGACTATGTAATGAAGTCATTGTCAATGGAGTGGAGTGTTATGTGTAATTTCCAGAAGCACCTCAAAGGAAAAGAAAAGCATGTTTTTGTACCTCCCTCCTCATTGCTGATAGAAATGTGGATGTGATGGCTGGAGCTCCAGCAGCCATATTGGATCATAAGTTGAAAGCCTCATGAAATGTGTTGTGACCAACAGAATGATAAGTTAAAAGGAGCTTGAATCCATGATCAGAGTGAAACCATCCCATCAGCCCTGGTTGCTTATGCTGGGCTTCCTTCACCAGCAAGAGAAACAATCCTGTGTTTTGCCTAAGGAACTTTTAAAATGGATTTACTGTCACTTATAGCTGAATCCATTACTAATACACACGTACATCCTAGCTCCTCCTGGAAACCATTAAGAGGACCCATTCTATCTGATGACAGCACCAGAGGACCTGCATACTGATTCCTGTATGTAGTCAGGGTCCACCTCCCATCCCTTGCTGACACCTGCCAATTTAGAACAAGATATTTATTTAGATTCTCCCTCCTCTGGGCAGAGCATCGCCAAACCTCTGTGGATTTGTGCCCTGTCCTTCTCATTTCTCCATGGGGGCCTGAGGAAGATTCATAGAAGAAATAACACAATGAAACCCAACTTCCCAAGGGTTCGGAGACGCCAACTGCATCCTCTTCATAGGAAGCAGGCTTTCTGCGATGGCAGCTGTTGCGTGGATAGGGTCATGCGGTCCCCTAGGGAAGCTCTGCCCTCAGCTCCCCTGTTTCCTGAGGCCCCCACCTGCCAGTCTGGTCTCCTCCCCACAGTCTCCTCTGTGGTTCCTGGTTCATGGGACACATCTTCTCTGAGCCCCGAGCGGGGCTGACTGCCCGCTCCCCAGGGGTCTGTTTCCACTTACTGTCCTGTCCCCTCCCACGTGGTCAGAACACTGCTTGTGGCCCCCTGAGTCCCACGGTTCTCCCCAGCGTCATGGTTCACCAAGGTCTCTGCTTACCAAGTCACAGACAGGACCGTGTTATGTCACAATATGCCATAAAAGCTGAGCCTACGAATTTGAACCTTTGTATATATTGAAAAGTAATCAAATTATACTCAACGTCTTATAAAGATGGCCATATATCTACAGTCCATGTTGATTAGATGCGGGTTCTCCAATGTAATAAAAACATACACATCATACATTATAAATGCCCCTCTCCAGGCCCATAAATTTGACTTAAAACTAACATATGAGCTATAACAGGAATTAAACATTTCATTAATGCTAGCTTTGCTTGTCTTCTTAGAATTTAGGGTATCTATTTTGGGAATAATTTGGGTGACACAAGACAGTGGTAAAAGGTGGTGAGTTTAGCCCGTGGGGGGTTTTAAAAATTTCTGGGAATGTTGATTTGCAAAAATCGCCTGCAGGCTCTTCTTTTTTACTTCTTGCTGGCCAGCTCACGTATGAGTGCACTGGGGCAATGGGAGGCAAGTACCAAGGATAAAGGGCCTACTGTGTGTTGTGTTCTCACATTTAGTTTTCACAGTTGTCTGTGAAGCTCTTTGTCCATGAAGAAAAATGGAGATTGGCATTCGCTTTAAAGCGTTGTAGTCTTTGCATTAGACAGAAGTTGTTTTGATTACAAAGGATGTAATCCCAATTCACAGTGACATAAGCCCAAATGGAAAGTTAGTGCCCCAATGATGGGTAAGCCCAGGGGTTTCAGGAGGGGCTGGATCCAGGATCTGTATAGTATTTGTCTCCATCTCTTATCCCTGATTCTTCGAGGTCAACTTCATTCCCTGAGGCTCTTCCCTCACAGTGATAGAGATTGTCATGAACTCTAGCCTACAATCCCATCAGCTCAGCAACCCCAATGGAAAGATACTTTTTCCTTCTGTGAGAGTTACTTTACTTCTGTGAGAGTTCTAACAATACCCAGGCTGACTCTCACTGGACTAAAGTGAGAACCATTCATGTTGGCTGAAGCTTAAACTTTTCTGCCTGGCCTGGCTTAGGCGGCATGCCCACCATGGAGCAGGTGTGGGAGTCAACCTTCCCGAAACAGGTGGACCAAGTGTGTGAGTTGTCCATTTGGTTTTTAGCAGCAGAAACTGAATCTGGCTAATGGAGGCAACTGGGAATTTACTGGGTGCCAGGATGTTCAGGTGATGGGAGAAAGCTGAGAAATGGAACAGGTGGGAACCAGCAGTGTTCCAGAATGACTCCGCAGCAGAGACTGCCTAAGTGGGTGACCTTGAGACCAATCCACAGCCAATGAGTTCGGTGAATATTTGTTGGTTGAATGAATGAATAATTAACAAAAAGGCGGGGGCTTAGAAAGCACTCAGACAAAACCACAGATATCCATTATATCTGTTTTTCCCCAAACACTTTCCCTACCACTTACTCTGGATTATTTTGCAGGACCCAGCCCTGGTAATACCTTCCAATATCCTGATGTCCATTACTATTTTGGCTTCCAAGATCCTGATGTCAGGGTTTTCCTCCTTTTTCAATTACTACCTTTGCTGACTGTCCCCTCCCCCTGGCCCCTAATGTCAACAAGTTCCAAGATCCTGTCTCCTGCTTTCCTCTCCCCACCTGCTCTCTGGGGCAGCCCCTCTTTGCTCTCAGCTTCACGTGTCACTTCAGTTCTGGTCCCAGCATCTTTCCCAAATTCTATTCTTAGTTTTCCCCAAACTAAGACTCAGATCCCATTTATTAGGCACCTATTGCATGCTGAATCCTTTGCTAAGCACATACAATGTCTCATTTAATCCCTATGACCCCTCAGAAAGGATGGCAATTCTTGTGCCCATTTTATAGATGGGGAACATGAGGCTTGGAGAGGAAAAGGGCTTTGCCCAAGGTTGATCTTCTGGGTGGTCACAGATCCAGGACTCAGCCCCAGAGCCTGTAACCTTAGCCCTGTATAGACTTAATTTTTCTCCACCCATTTTCCTTAATATGACCAAACCTTTAGATGCCACGATCCAAATTTGGGAACTTTCCAAATCACCTCACTCAGTCCACCTTGTCCAAGCAAGCATGTAGTCCTACTGGGCCAATCATTGTGGGCCCCTTCTTTCTAAAATAAATAGATAGATAGATAATTACGTTGTATGACAGATAATTATGTTGTATGTATGATGAATATATGATGAACATATTCCAGGATGGGTCATATTCATTTTTTACTTCATGATTTTCAAAAGGATTAAACAATTTTTATTAGCTTCTAGAAGTATCATGAGCCTTAGGCTCTGCTAACCCTGTACCTAATTGAGAAGTTGGACCTGTTTTGTTCCTCTCTCCACTGGCTTGTGCCAACCACTGAACTCCCACTTGCAGCCTGTCCTGAGACCCCGGCAGGGAAATCTTTGTGCAGTGGTCTCCCGATCTAGGCACCCGCCAAGAATCCATCCCTCCTCTGTCTTCTGGTGAGAGGGAGCCAGTTTTCCTTTGGAGACGGTCCCTTCCCCACTCTCAGGCTGATCCTGTTCTGGTTCCAGGGGAGGGCGTACCGCTGAGCTCTAGCCAAAAGCAGTGCATTCTCTCAGCCTCAGTGATGATTAAGGAGCTCCTGGAACCTGTTGGAAAATAGCACCCCCTTTCCTTGAAATTGCTGAGCTGGTAGGAAAGAGGCTGGGAGCTTCCTATAGCTACTCAAAAAGTGGGCCTGTGGGGAACAGTCAGTAAAGAGGAAAGCCGAGCCAAGAGGGGAGAGAAGAGAGACAGAGAAAGAGGAATAATAAAGAGGAGGAGGAAGAAGTGAGGAGGAGACGAGAAGAGAAGAGAGGAGGAAAAGCAGATCTGATGGCATCATTGGAATCCCTGGATCCAGCCATGCCTGAAACAGTACTATTCTTGGACTTGTCATTTCCTCAAGTCAGAAATTTACCCCTTTTGCTTTGGGTTTCTGTGATTTATAACTGAATAACCACATACTTTTAAATATACAGCTGCCCAGGCTGTAACTTCTCTTTCATTTAGACTCTGGTCTGATGGCGGTAGTGTGGACAGAGTCAAGCCCTGACTTCTCAACGTGGAACTTGGGCTCCCCACAGTCAACTTAAAAGAATCCTCTCTTACCCCTTCTGGAGCTTAAAAAATCCAAGGAAAAAGAAACAACCCAGATGCCCTTCATGGGTGAATGGTTACACAAACTCAAGGACATCTACACCACGGATAACGACTCCGCAATAAAACGGAGTGAATTATTGATACGGATGGATTTCAGGGCATGATGCTGAATGAAAGAGAATCATAAAAAGTTGTGTTCTGTGTGATTCCACTATACAACCTTCTTCAAATGACAAAACTATAAAGACGGAGACTAGATTAGCGATTTCCAGGCTGTGGGGATGGTGGGGGGTTGGGAATGGAGCGGGCCTAAGTATTTATGGGCAGCACAAAGGAGTGCCTTTGTGGTGCAGGGACAGTCCTCTATCTTGATGGCTGTGGGGGTTACAGGAACCTATACATGTAGTAAAACTGCCTAGGACTGGATGAACATATGTGTAGGTGTGCATATGTGCACACACACATGCACACACATAAACGAGTTGTATGTGAATGATGGATCTTAATAAGGTCTGCATTCTAGTTAACAGTATTGTCTCAAGGTCAATTGCCTGGCCCTGATATGGAATTACAGCTATGGAAGATGTAACCATGGGAGAAGATGGGTGAAGGGTACAGAGGACTCTGTAATACTGTTGCAGAGTATGAGTCTGCTTGGCTACCCAAGGGAGTGCCTCCAACAGCCCAGGCTCTGCTGAATTCCCCAGGCAGAGACCCCATGCTACACCCCCCAACCAACAGTTAAAACAGTGAATATCTGCTATGGGACTCAATAAAACATAATGATTAACATGACAGACCCCAAACATGCAGATAGAGCACTTAAAAATACAAGGCTCTCTGGCCCGTAGACTTGACCTTCAACTTGCACATGACCTAGAGCAGACATCAAACATTTTGTTAAGGCTCATTTGATTGCCCTCTTAGAATTAAGAACAAGGTTGGGCGACACCTGTCACTTTCTGCTGGGTGATCCAGGTCCCTGTAGACATGTCTGCCACCCGGTCCTTGATCTGCATTTCTGGAATTTAGCATTTGCTGCATTTTTCTTTTGTCAGCCCTGATTCTGACAAGGTGTTTTTCGTCTGCTCTGGACTCAGGGGATTCATCCATTTGATAAATATTTATGGATCAATCACTCTGTGCCAGGAGAGGTCCTGGGCCCTGGGGATAGGACAGTGAACAAAACAGATCAAAGTCACTGTCCTCATGGGGCTTACAGTCGATGAGGGGGAAGGAAAGTAGGAAGGAAGGCTGGAAAGGAGGCGGAAAGGAGGCGAGGCTTGTGCTTATGGAGAGCTCGCTCTGTGCGGGGCCCTGTGACAAGCAGCCCACAGAACTCTGCAGGTGTCAGCACTGTTATGGTGGGTTAAACCCAGAAAGGTTAAGGTCCTTGCCCCACGCAAGGAGCAATTGGTGGGGCCAGAGATCAAACCCTTTGGCTTCAAAGCCTCTGCTAGGTCTGGAATGAATGAATGAATGAATGAGTGAATGAATGAAATCCATTGAATGAATGAGTGAATACCAGCCCTCCTTCTGTAACGCTGCTCCAGGGACAGTCCTTGTTCCTGCTCCAATGCTTGCCTGGACCATGTCGGATTTGTAACTGTTCTCATGGAGGGATCCTGTTTCAATCACTTCTCAGGCCCCTCTCTCAGCTCCCACTTCTCTCAGAGCAAAAGCCAGAGTCCTCACCACAGCTTCTACGGCTCTCTGTGACCTGCCCTCTCCACACCCTCATCTCCCCTACTGTCTCCTTACTCACTCTGTCCCAGTCACACTGGCCTCCCTGCTGGTCCTCAAACACCCCAGAGACATTTCTGCCCCAGGGACTTTGCACTTGCTGCTGTTCCCTCTGTCTGGAAGTCTTTCCTCCAGATACTCACATAGCTTCCTCCCTCCCCACCCTTATATCTTTGCTCAAGTGTTACTTTTTCCATGATGCCTACTCTGACCCACTGGTTTCCAAGTATAGTCTTACTCCCCCTCTGTCTTCATTTTTCTCATAGCACTTACCATCACTTGAGACCTTCTCTGGTCTATACCTTGTTTGCTGTTTTTCTACTCACCCCCTCCACCATCCCTAACAAGGATGTAGCTTCCCTCAGGCAGGAGCCATAAGACATGTTTGTTTTGTTTATTGCTGCATCTCCAGAGACTAGTACACAGCTGGCATGCTAGAGCTGTTTAATGGAGGTTTGCAGATTGAATGGATGTGAAGAGGATAAACAGCAATGACATTAGCCTGGCTGGAGGAGAGTCACATTTGAGCTGAGACATGAAAATCAAAGAGAGCCAACAGGAAAAGACGTGGGGAAATAGCAAGTGCAAAGGGCCTGGGGCTGGAATGAGTTTGGTGAATTGGAGGAGCAGTGAGGAAGTCAGTGTGGCTGCAGGCGAGGGAGCTAGCGGGGAGAGTTAGGGCAGATGGGTCTGAGAGGGGACCAGACCATGAAGGTCCTTGGAGCCCATGACAAGGGGTTTAGATTTCATTCTAAAAGTAATGGGGAGCCATTGAAGGTTTTAGAACACGGTGTGACATGATATGATTTACATTCCTAAAGCTCACTTTGACTGCAATATAAGTTGAGTGAATGTGGGTTTGAATTGCAGGAGGCTGAGTGGAAAGTGGGGGTCCAGGGGGAGGCTGTTACAAGTATTGAGGGGAGCTACGGCGCATGATGGGGTCCAGCCCAAGGAAGCAGTGGTGGTGGAGAAAAGAGAGTAGACTGAGGACACGCTGAGAAGGTAGACTTGTTTCCGTTTGGCTGAGCTAAAATATGGGAACAGTGAGGTGTGGCATTGCCTGGGAATTTCTCTTGATTCTTGGACATATTTCTTTTGGGACCTCATGGAAAAGAGAGGGTATGAGATGTCCCTCTAGCAGTACCAGCAAGTCCTCCTTTCCCTAAGAGACTCCAGGGGGTCTGAATCCCTGGGCTACCCTGCAGAGCTTCATGCTCCTAAAGGCTGTCTTCACTGTGAATTTGCACAAAGCTCATGGGTTTCTTTTTTTTTTTTTTTTTTTTTTTTTGCTAATTGATATAAATGACTCTCCTTTTCCTGCCACTCATTGGCGTTGTAAGCCTTCATATTCATTGGGTTGGAGAAGGAAAATCAAGTGCTTTGATTTGCCATCTTTCCAGATGACAAAATGGGAAAGAAGAGAATGACTGCACTGCAAGAGAAGACCTGCGAGGAGCTGACACCCTGGCAGAGGGGGCAGAGGCTGCCCTGGGAAGGGGTCTGGACTCTGGGTGGGGGGAGAGGAAGGATAGTGAGGAGCCCCCCAGCAGCACCTCCAGCAGCCCTTCGTATTCATAAAGTGTTTAAAATGGCAAAGGACAGGGTCTCATTGAACTTTACAACTGTCCTACAGGCTGTCCCCTGCCCCAGGTCTGATGGGGCTCCAGTAGTTGTCAGTGACAGAAAACCCTCCTCCAGTGGACTTAAGCTAAGAGAGAATGTATGAATGAGCTCATAGAACTTAAGTCCCAAGGGTGATGGCAGGACTCAGGTAGGGCTGGATCCAGGGACTCTGGCCAGTTTCTCTCAATATTTCAACATTGTTCTGATCCTCTACCCTCCTGAGTCAGGGGAGGGAGACTAGATGCAACCCGCCCTCCCAGCAATGCTGGAGGGAAGATCTTTTTCTGGTGGCACCTGGGCATTTCTCAGGTTTCCATCATGGACCTTATGGCCTTATTTGGAGGAATAGACAAACACAAATCAATGACTTTGTTAGGCAATAATCATGTTAATAGTGCTGTAGAGAAAACAAAGCGGGACTGAGGTGTGCCACATGGGGGAGCTGGGGAGGGCCTTACTGACAAGGTGATGTTTGAGTGAAAATTGAAAGAGGGGAGTCACGTGGCTGTCTTGGGTAAGAGACTTTGGGGGGTGGGAGGAGGTGCAAAGGCTCTGAGGTTAAAGGTCTCCTGGGCAGTTGGGTGGGACCAGTCTTAAGCGTCATTTTGAGAACATTGGCTTTTGTGCTCAGTGAGATGGAGCCGCTGCAGAGCGGGAGCACGGGGTTAGGGCCCTGATCCGACTGATGCTGAGAGGCCGTGCTCCCTACTGGCGGCGAACTGGCCATTCGCCCTCCTGCCCGCACGAGCTCATGATCCAGGCCCGTGAGATGTGGGCGCTGACACTGCATAGCCAGCCGCGCTGCATTTTCAAGTGTGGAACATGTCCTACCGTCTCTCTCCTCTCATCCCGCTCAGAGTCTACGCCCTCTGGGAAGCCGCTGGCTCTCCCTGCCTGGAGCCACCGGACTGGGCAGGACTGTGTGACCCATGGACAGAGGGACCCCGAGCCGGGTCCTGAGGCTCCCTTGGTTCCCCTGAGCCGGGCCGTCCCGGGGGTGGCCAAGGGGACACAGCACAGCCCTGCCCGACCCGGAGGAGCCCCTCGGCACGCCTGGTCCCAGATTCGGAGGACACAGCCTCCGCGGCCTGCCTGGTCTCGCCACTTGGGGGTCCCGGAGGAAAACCACGGGCTCCATTAACGGGGATCCTTCCCGGTGCGAATGGCAGAAACTCAATTCAAACAGACTTAAGTGAGAAAGAACATTTATTAGCTCCGCTGACCCAGCTGGATCCACGGACTCCAACAATTTGGTCACGACTCTGTCCCTCTCTGTCTCTGGGCTCTGCTTTCCTCTGGGCCACGGCCGGCTTCACTCTCGAGCAGGTTGTCTCCAAGCGGCGACCACGGTGACCGCCAGCAGCTCCCGGCTTCCCTCCCGCCAGCCCAGCAGCCCCTGCGCCCAGGGTCCCGCCCCACCGGATGCAGCGGAAGCCCCAGGACAGCCTCTCATTGGCCCATTTTGGGTCACAGGGCCACCCCGTAGCCAATCAGAGCATCCAAGAGGATGGACACCCCGCTTGCACGTACTTGGTCACAAGGCCGCCCCTGGTGCTGGTTGGGTTTGGTGCTGCTCAGCGCTCCTGCTGACTCAGCGGAGGGAGGCGGTGTCCCCAGTGGGAAATCAGAGGTGGACGAGGGTGGACACACACAGACAGAAATCATGGGTGCTCATGTGTTCCTTATCCCAGAGCGGGGGAGCGAGCCTGAGAGGTGGGACGTGCCTCCGCCAAGGCCACGTGCTCCAAGTGGCCAGAGAAGGGTTTTCAGTGCGGGGCTCCACGTGCGGCTCCTGAGGGAGCGGGGTCTCCCGTGTTTCCATGTCAAACAGCCGTCAGGTCTGCAGGAGGCCCGGGCTCATGGGTGGAGGTCTTTCTCCAGAACGGCAGTCTTGACTCCACAGGGCAAGCCTCACTTGTGCACCTCGAAAAGCAACCCATGACATAATGAGCCACCCCAGGAGGCCCTTCTGTCCATCCCCGCATTGTCCCAGGGGCTGCTGACGCCCCCGCCGACGCTGTGGCCCCCCAGCTCAGAAAACACCGATGAGCAGCGTCTAATGCAGCCTCCCCCATCGGGCTGCTCTCCTGCTCCTGGCCTGGGAGGACCTGCAGCAGGGGGAGGAGAGCCCTGGGGGGTGGAGGGGGGGCAGTGTGGGGAGGAGGGAGGAGTGTGGGAAGAAGAGGGTGGAGGCTGCCAGGAGGACATCTGCTTCCCTTAGAGCTGTATGGGGGCCCTGCGATGGGGATTCCGTCACGTCTGGGTGCAGATCCACACCTCGTCCCCAAATGCGTGTGCAACACATTCACATCCCTCTCCTCCCCAGCTCCTTCATCTCCTCCCTCCTGGACTCCACAGGGTGCCCTTCAGGTTTTAGTCTCACCAGGAGCTCAGACAGAGGGAAGTCCTCATCTCTGAAAATGTCAAGTGTACAGGTCCCATGACCCAGTGACTCCGCCCTTAGTCACAGTTTGTCCTAGGGACAATTTTACCCATGTAGGCAAAGAGATATGTCTGAGGGTGCTCCTTGAAGCAGTGCTCCTAATAGCAAAATGCTGGAATTGACCTGAATGTCCCTCAACAGAAGAAAATCTGTATATATTTCTTCTAACTAGAGAACATGGCACAGTGATTTAACAAAATGTGTAGGTCTTTATTGCTGTCTTGAAATATCTTCAAGAGATGGTGTTGAGTGAAAGCAAGTTGAAGAATGAAAGCAAGTTGCATAATGACCACACAATTTGATAATGTTTGCATGAAATAAGATCCAATCCTATGCCTTTTTCATGGACTCATATATATATGGGGAAAATAGATGAAAATGGACATAGAAAAATGTACTCAATGGTGTGACTTCTAGGGTGGGGACTAAGGTTGGATAAAAGAGACATTTGTCCTAACGAATCAGGCAAAATAACTGAGAAGAAGTAATAAGTGAGTTAGAAAGATCGTAGGCTAGAAAATCAATAGAAAACATCAATTTAAATTCTGTATGCTAGCAATGAGCAATTGGGAAACAAAATTTTAAAATGCCATTTACAATAACATAAAAAACTTCACAATACTTAGGAACATACTTAACCGAAGATACACAGTATTTGTATTCTAAAAACTACAAAACATTGCTGATAGAAATTAAGCACTGAAATAAATGGGAAGTTACCAGGTTCCCAGAATAAAAGATTCAATATTGAGGTACCTGGTTGGCCTATTTGGGACAGCATATGGCTCTGGATCTTGGGGCCATGAGTTAGAGCCCCATATTGGGTGTAGAGATTACTCAAATCAATAGGAAAAAAAAAACTTGAAAAAGACTCAATATTATCATTAAGATGATAATTCTCCCCAAACTGATCTGTAGATTGAATACAATCTCAACCAGAATTCCAGCAGGCATTTTTAGAAGCTGATGAGCTGATTATAAGATTTACATGAAAGTACAAAGCATCTAGAATAGTCAATAAAATTTTAAATAACATAGTTGGAGGACTTAAACTATCTGATTTCAAGACTTACTACAAAGCTGTAGAAGTCAATACAGGGTGCTAGTGGCTTAAGGAAAAATATGTAGATCAGTGAAACAGAAGACTCTAAAAATACATCACTCACATATATTCCACTGATGTTCAACAGAGGTGCCCAAGAAATTCAGTGAAGAACAGAAAGTCTTCTTGACAAATGGTTTAGAAGTCAATGAATGTTTATAGGGGGGAAAATGAACTTTAACCCCTAACCAGTGCCACATAAACATTAACTTCAAATGAATCAGACCCTTAAACATAAAATCTAACTCTAAAACATCTAGAAGAAAATGGGTGAAAAATTTCTGAGATCTTGGGAAAAGTAAATATTCCTCAGGTCAACCATAAGCACCACTAACAGGAAAAGAAAAGGAAGATAAATGGGACTTCATCAAAACTAAAAGTTTCTGTCTTCCCCTCTCCCTGTTTGGCCAAGGACTTGCAGCACAGAGGTTGGGAAAGGCTGAGTCTCCCTTCTGAAGCCATTGCACTTGTCAGGTGACCTTCTAGTACAAGGACGACTGGCTCTGGGGCCATATGAGCTTTCACCTTCACATCTGCAGGTCTGAGGACAGCTTCCCTCTGATGCCTCCTCCGTCTCTCTCCTGAGAGCTGCCATTTGCTGGGGCCCAGCCTGGAACAGAGGCTGTGTGGTTGCTGGTGTGAGGTCTTTCTGGAGACACCACCACAGGGTCAGCCAGCAGTAGGAAGTTCAACTTCATACACCACAGAGCAGAGCCAGGCTCCAAAGAAAGTGTTTCTCCTGGGAGCACTGGCTCCCCAGTCTGGGGTCAATCACTCTGGAAATAATACAGAGAAACCTCGGGTAACTAGAATGGACAGAAATGGGGTGTCTCTATTAATGGGTTTCTTTTGGTCATCCCTTTGTCCTCAGCATTATGTTGACGATCAAGAAATTTCTAAATTTGTTTTCTATTTCAAGGGGAGGTCATCTAGTCCTTGGATGATCATAGATGACATCTTATCAAGAGTTCATTCCATGGCTAGGTGGGCAACTTGAACCATAGGATGGCTCTTCTCTTTATCTAACTGTGGCCTACATGCTACAGCTTAGATGACTTCACACTTATGCAGCCACTGAGGGAAGCAAAATGAGCTTTTCCAAAGTGAATCAAATTTTCGATCCCCATGACAGTTTTTGACATGTCAAAACAGGGTTTTATTTATTGGATATCCTTGTATTTCTTTCTTTCTGTTCATGTTTTAACACCTGTGTTGAATTCAGAACCACACTTACACATCTTGGAAGTGCTGGGTTACAGGGCTTTCCAGAACCTTGAAGATGTTCATGTTCTAAAGAAAAAGCCAGCAGGGGCAATTTTGCCGGAACGTATCGACTATGGAAACTTTCTGTAGTGGAGCTTTACTGACACCACAAAGAACATCCATGGGAATAGATGATACATCCCAGCTCAGCTCCTGCTTGGGTGCGTAAACTGAGGCTTGGAACAATGTAATTTGCAATATCTCACTGTGAGTTAGTGTCATATTGGGTTTGCGACCCAGCTTAATCATAGTTAAAAGAGCAATGGGGGCAGTTAATGGGGATAATAAATAGTAAATAATTATTCGTTCCTTCCCTTTTCTTGTCTTCTGCGTAGAGCCTCAGTTTTATCACCTGTCGAATGGGAGCATTAACCCTTGTCCTACTGTATCTGTCATGACACTTTCGGTGACAAGTGATGGAAAAACCAGCTTAAACTGGCTTGGGCACAAAGGAAATTTCTTGGCTCATTTAAAGTTTGGGTTAATCCTGACGCTGAGAATATAGTCTGGGTTCTTTTTTACCTCCATAGTGGCTTTGCTCTAAGGCAGACCTTCCCCTGGGGGCAGTGGGGAAAAACTCCCCAGCAGTTCAAGACGAATATCCTCCCACCTCAACCATTCAGCAGGTGGAGGGCAACTGTTAAACATCACCGGAAAATTCTCAGGCCTATTGGCATCCAAGGTAACTTGGGTCACATCCTGAGCCAATCATGGCAGTCAGGAGAACGGGGTGCTCTGATTGGTCAGATCTCGATCACATGCTAACCTGGGCCACCACTGACAGAACTCTGCTCAGGTCTGACAACAAGTCGGTTGCTTAGCAACCAGCTCCTGTCTCCTTTCTGTCATTCAGGAGCCGCAAAGCCCCTGCCAGGGTCCTGAGAATTGAATTTTAGGGCTCGGTATCTGGTTTTTAGCCATTGCAGCACCTTGGAGCAGAGGCATGATGGCGGAGCGATTAAAACAGAGCTTGCAAAGTGTAGTGAACTGTGGTTCAAATTTCGCCCGTGCCATTTACTCGCTGGATTAAATTACTTCCCCTCTATGTGACTGACTCAGTTTCCTTGCAATAAAATGGGATTAGTAATGCTATGCACCTCTTGGGTTGTGAGGGTTAAATAAAGTGATTCATAGGGATGGATGGCTTCGAACCACGTCTCACCTGCCGATGAGCGGGGCGAGGCTCAGGAAAAGTGAGTTGAGTATTACCTTCTCCTTGGAGAAGAGACGTTAGTCACCATGACCGCCAGACCCTCCCTCCCACCATGTCCACGCTCCCTCTATCTCTCTCGGGGACCACCTGATAGGCAGGGGGCATCCAGGCCACGTTCTCTCACCGCTAGAGGCCCCTTAGTGACTTCATCAAGTACAGTATTTGACACACAGCGGACAGAGGCTCCATAAATATTTGTTGAACCCACGAATCCAGAGCGCTGGGGGCAGAATCAACCCTTTGCCTGCTCTTCACAAACCAGGATGAAGCAGTGGTAGGAGAACTCCTCTCTGGGCCTCCAGAGCCCGCCTTCCAAGCAAAAAGGAAGGAGCAAAAGCCAGCTGCCCATAGGCCTGTCAGACCCTCTCTCTGAATGCAGGGGAAGCTTCCACCTGGTGAATAATTCGCTTGCTGCAGTCAGCAGTTCGAAATGCTGTGTTGGCGAAAAAGCAAGCCTCCCGCAGAACCGTTTCTTATTTTTAACGGGCATAAAACCAGGGTCTCGAGTGCTTATGTTGCCGTCCTACTAATTTCAGAGGCAATTAGCTGTTGGGTGGTTTTGCCTGTGATCTCCCCTGCATTTTTGTTGGATGCACTCATCCCTGCCCAAATAAGCCAGTCAAAGATTTATATCATCTTGCTATTAAAGTACAATTTTAACAATCCTTTTAAATGACAGCAGCATCTACACGTAAATAGCACTATATTTAAGCCTCCCCTTGGGGACTGTAACCTGCTTCATTAAAATAGCCATAATGAAGAGGTTCTATAAATCAGTAACCTTTATACAAAAACACATGATCTAAACTCTTTCTGCAGCCTAGCCCTGAAGCAAGCACACAGCTTGGGTGGGAAGTAAGAACTTGAAAGACACGTCACAAAGGACAAAAGAAGCCAGTTTTAAATTTTTAAGCAAGGCCGAGTCAGCCAACCAAAACTTGTTTTCTCCAACATTAGCCTGTAATGTGGGGAGGAAAAAAACAGACCCAAATTTTTCCATGACCAAAAGTTCCCACAGGGCTGGACTGGGGGTGAGGTCACTCTGACACCTTTCTCGGTCACTCTGATGGGCTTAGAGAGTGTCCCCTCCCACCGCTGTGACAGGACTTACATTTCCGAGCCCAAACTGCCCTGCTAGACAGTAAGCATATTCCAAGGGGCACCCATTCACACAGCCCCTCATGACTATCTCTTGGGCCACCTCCATGCACCCCCCTTGTTACCTTTAATAGGTTTCTTTAAATGGATTCACTCATTTGAATTAAGCCTCATCCATTCAATGGAGGCTGTGAAATCATGGAGCTCATTTCCATGCTTTCTATGCTTTCCTAACATACGTTATAATAAATACATGACTCAAAAATAAATAATGTTTATGGACATGGCATATAAAATTATCTTGGGTACTCTAGTGTCGCTACAGATCACACACTTTTTGAAATGCTGAATTAACTCAGTATTTGGAAGGACTGGCTTCTTTTGAATTGGGACCTGGGATTTGCTTCATATTTTGATGGTTAAGACTGGATGGTTAGGTCCAGACACTTCTGTCCACAAGACCTGCTTCACCTGGGTAGCAGAAAGGCACAGTACCTGCTCCAGACCACTTCCTGTGACCCCCGATTTAGGTAACACAGGAGCTCTGTGCCTGAGAGATAAGTCATGTGGTGACGTCTTTTAATTAGAGAGAAACAGATTGTGTGATGGCAGGAACTCTCTGGAAAAGTAGATTGAGGGATATTGGGACAATGAGAAGAATGAAGCTGGCGTCAGGCCCTTAATGCCCGGCTGTGTGTGTCTAAGTGTTGTTGTCTCTCATCTGGACTGTTGTACAAGTCCCTTAACCAATCTTCTTGTCCACTCTCGGCCCCTGCCCTGGGCTCTCCATTCAGCAGGAAGAGTGGTCTTTCCAATAATTAAATCTGATCATCATATTTCACTATTCAAAACTCTTCCAGTGTCTTCCATTCTTGCTCTGAGTCGAAGCAAGTCTTCACGATGGCCTACAAGGATTTACATGATCTGATCCCCCATTCTCCCTTTGACTCCAGCTCTGATCTCTCCCCCGCCTAACACACTCTGCTTCAGCCACATGGCCCTCCATGTTATTCTTCAAACACATTGAAAAAGCTCCTGCCTCAGGGCCTTTGCACTTGTGGGTGCCTCTGCCAGGACAGCCCTTCCCTCAGGTGTTTGTATGGCTCATTTTCTTATTTCTGTGCATTTAGCACCTCCTCAGAGAAGCCTTCCTGGTCCCACCATCTAAGAGAGACCCTGTTGCTCTCTCCTTCCCTTTTCTTTATTCTCTGTCTCTCTGAGTTTTTAGAGGATAACACACATCACATTGAAAATGACACTGGCCCAAGGTGACATGTTTGAGAAATGGGTGGGGAGTGAAGGTTACCTTTGCTTTGCCTTCTTTGAATTTTTAAAATCACAATCATATTCTTCACATAGTTAAGATCAGTGGGGGAGGGAAAGAAAGAAAAATTGCCTTAAAACAATCAAGTCTAGATAAGAACCAAGATGTCTGCGCCTTAGGAAAAGGGCACTATATATGGCATAGTTTGGAATGTTCTAGTGGAGACATATGGGGAAGGACTCATGTATTCTTATAGGTGAATACTGAACATGACAGCTCACAGGCCAGATATTGTCTCTGTCTTCCCGACTCATTAAAGGACAAAGTTCAGCCCAATGAAACTCAATGTTGAGGCTTTTCCTGCCATAATGGGAAAGTGTAACCATCATTCTTGTTGGAGGCCTGTTGTTCAGATGCCACCACACAGACAGTTAGTCTGAGAATGAAGTCATGATGATGAAGGGCGAGATCAGAGAGATGGGGATTCAGGAGCTACAGCTTGAGCTCCTGGATCCAACCACACCTGAAGCTAGTCAAATTTGAACTTTTAATTTTAATGAGAAAATTTTCCTTTTTTGTTTTCATAATCTTATTTGTGTTGGATTTCTGTCCCTTGTGACAGAAAATTCAGATGGATGGGGAGGCAAAGGGAGAAGAATTCAAGTGGTGATGTGTCACTTTTTCTAGAAAGAGGCCATCAGGTGCAGTCATCCAGACCAGAAAGCCTCTTCTCTCCAAGCTGCTGGAGCTCCTCAACTATGAGAGAGCCATCCCTCTAAAAACCTCATGACCTGCTCTAAGACATCTGAATCTTCAAGACACCAGGTATACTGACCTCTTGAGAAAGTCCTGGGGTATGCACATACTAGGAAGCTATGTTTTCTCTCTCTGTCCTTACTCCTGCCCCCAGAGAGTAAGCAGTGGCTCCTTCTCATTGTTTACCTCTCCCCGGGGGGAGGCAGTCCTGAGAGGAGCAGACCCAGATTCGGGAATGCACCTGCAACCCTCACTCTGAGCATGTCCAGTGGAGGCAAAGCAGTCCCTCGTTAATTGTGGGCTTAGATTTTGGAGTGTGTTCTCGGAGACCGGGACTTAACTGCCTGCACGGGTGGGCCTCACTTACCTGTGCTATGAAAAGTGATGTGTTCTCGGGATACATTTGCACTGATTTTCTGACCTGTTACAGGCTTTTGATCATGTGGCTGACTTTTCACAGGTTTTTATCTCTCAGATACTGAGACCGAGACACTGCTGGTAGGAAGAGGAGAGAGAGAACCTGACCTTTGTGATCCCTTGGTCTACACTCCTAGCTGTCTGGATGGTGAGGCTGATCTCTAAGAGGAAGAATGTCTGTGCCAAGGTCATACAATTTCCCAAGGCAGAGTCAAAATGTGATCTGAGCCTGGCATCCCCAAGCAGTCCCTATCTTACTCTCCTGAGGTACTTTGGCTTCTCTTAGCCACAGAGACCCCCTATACCCCAGAAATGTGGGCACAAGGTAGCACCCATGTGGGCATAGGGTAGCACCTATCAAAGTGACTGGTAATTACTTTCAGTTTTCCAATATCCCAAAGTCCTGAGGTTGTAGGTGCATGGCTGATGTTTGGGAACCCTGGGCTGGACAATCCACTCTTTAAGGTGAAGGCCATTTTCACCTGGGTGCCCTCAGGGCATGACAGAGTTCTGTACCCAAAGAGACTCACCAAAGCCTTGTATGGATTGAATTAAACCAGTAACGCTGGGACAGTGTCTGTAACTGCTATGTCTCCCTGACCAAAGGACACCATGTGAACAAGATCTTGGTTTCCATATTTCCCTCCTGCTTTTAACCTCCTGGTGACAGAACCTAAAGGTCTCTGAGTGTCACCTAAACATAGGGATTTTCCTAACTTATTTGAAAATCTGGTGACAATTTAGACTATTTATTTATTTATTTGACAGACGGAGATCACAAGTAGGCAGAGAGGCAGGCAGAGAGAGAGAGAGAGGAAGGGAAGCAGGCTCCCCGCTGAGCAGAGAGCCGGATGTGGGACTCGATCCCAGGACCCTGGGCTCATGACCTGAGCTGAAGGCAGATGCTCAACTGACTGAGCCACCCAGGTGCCCCTAGACTATTTATTGACCCAGAAGTTCATAGAACCAGTTCCTCTGAGCTTTCGATACTCCCAAGTGGCAAGTTAAGGAGGTATGACCATTTCATGGAGGGAAAGGCAAAGACATTCATAGTGTAAGATCCCCAGACCTCAGCTTTGCAGACAGGACACAGGATGAGACTCTCTTCTGGCCAGTTCTCCCAGCCTGATCGTAATTAAGAGGGATGGCTCTTCTCCACCCTGGCATGGGAAGGAGGCCTGGGATTATCTTAGCCAAGAAATCTCCAGCTCAGAGAAATGTCAGAACTGCCATAAGGATGGTCAGAAAAGAGATGGTACATTTTTCAGGAGCCTCCTCTGCGTGTCGGCTGCAGCCGACTATGGGATGATGAATTGGGTTTGGGGGATGGGCATCACTGACCTGGCTCTATTTAGAGGTTCTGAAGCCTCATTCTCCTGTCCCATCCCCCACTCCTGGAAGGAGCTCAGCCACCTTTCAAGGCCACTTCAACCACTAGGGAGGGTCCCCCACGCCTTCATAGAAGGAAAGACTGTGAGCACAGATCTAAGAGTGAAGGGCTGCTGGGCGGGGCTGGCAGGTGTCACGGCACTCGAGGGACCCCTGGCCCACCGCATCTACTCCCTGAATTCATCTTCAGAAATGCTCACTCAGAGTGCAAAGATACTTGTATAAAGACCTTCCCAGTCACATTATCTATAACAGTGAAAAATAACCTTTCAAACTAGAACGGGACAGTATCCTCGGCCAGGAGCCTGGTTAAAGGGTGTGGTGGCTCAGAATGGAGGCTCTGGGTTGTTCAGCTCTCAACTGCTTACTGGCTGGAGGACAGGGAGCAAGTTTCTTAACCTCTTTGTGCCTCACTCTTCCCGTCTTTATAATGGGGGGCAAAATGTACACATATTTTAACGCTTCCATGGTTTTGTTTACTATGTTCTCCCCGATGTCCCCATCCCCCTTTCTTATCCCAGGAGATTCTGTTGGTTTTCCTCAAGGGTCCACGAAGCACAATTATAATCAGAGCCTAATATGAAGCTTACAGGAACCCTGGATCCTTCAGTAAACGCTTGTTGCTCCCAAGAAAGCACAACGGATGTTCACTCAACCAAGTGGGTGGTTCAAGGTTAAAACATAGGTGGTAACCTTGTTCTTCCCTTTGCTTCAACCCCCACCTCCAGTCCCCCCAAGTATCGACAGAGTCTGACCACTTCTCACCACCTGCCCTGCACCCCTGGCCTGAACATCATTAGTTCCCGCCTGGTATTGAAGCTGCTTCTTCCGCGAACTCTCTGCTCCTGCCCTGGTGCCCGCAGTGTGTTCTCCCCACGCAGCCCCGAATCCTCTGTCCGGCCACGCCCCTCCTGTTTGTAAGCCTCGAAGCCATGTGCATTCATTTGGAATAAAGTCTAAACATGACCCGTCTGGCACCGGCCACCTCCGCCCGTCACTCGCTGACCTAACTCCTTCTCTCTATTTCCTACTTGGCATGTATTTCTCCTTGAGATGATTACATGCATTTACTTGTCTAAGGGGACTGTCTGCCCCCTCCACTCTTTGAGACTAGGGATTGCGTCTGTCTTATTCATGACTGGCAGCCCCCAGCCCTGGAAGACGGCCCGGCAAAGGACGTATTCAAAAGATATTTGTTGGAAAAATGATGGGGTCTTAACATCTCTTTCTAAGGCTTTGTTGGGGGGGGGGGGAAATCTAAGAACAATTTTCCATTAGAAACAGGATGGAGGCTCTTATCCTGTGGATCTGACGTCAATGCCTGTCTTGGCATAAATCCACTTGCCAGTCTGTGTTCACAGGGATGTAAGTTTTCTTCCAGCATTGTAAACCCTGTGCGTCTGGGTTGATGCAGCTGGGCATGTGTGTGGAAACACACAGCTTCCCTGACAGTCTTCTGCCTCCATTTCCCTATGTGCCAAAAAACAATTAAAAAATGGGCCTGTGTCTTTCAGGGGCTTTTCCAGCTCTGGGGTCTATGATGCTCAGGTAAGGAGGGCTGGGACCTGCAGCCCACATCTGGGGCTCTGGGCCAGGTGGGATGGAGCCCTGTGCCTGGTGCCGGGTACCTGAGCTGGCTGGTCCTCTTTGAGCATCTGCAGACATTTACTGATCTGCCAGTTGGGTTCCTCAGGGTTTCCTAAACAGTGATCCCTGGCTGGCAAGAAACAGGAGAGGATTATTCTGTCAAATGGAGCCATTGAGGGGCCAGTTTTGGAGGGACAACCTCCAGCTCTGCCTTTTGGCCCAGGGCCAGTATTCTTTCCAGCTGCTGACGAAATTGTTGACTGTCTGATAAATTATAAAGCAACTATAGCAAAATGTTCGTGGTGGAATCTAGGTGGTGGGTGTAAAGGGTTCACTGTTAAATTTTTTAAAAAGTTCTTCAAAATAGAAGATTCGAGAAAGATGACCCAGACTTTCTGCTTCCTTTCAAATAGTTTTTCTTTTTTAGTAAAAGATTTCAAGCGCCTGAACTTAGAGAGCCTCTGGGACGCAGCCGCCCTGATACTTTGTTTATTGTGCGGAGACCCCTCGTGGTCCCGTTCCCCATTTCAGTGGCACACCCCTGGTGGCACCCCTCCACTGTGTAACTTCTCATAGGTCTTGGCAAAGGCTTCCAGCTCAGGAAGCTGTCTCTGAGAACACCTAATGAGTCTGGAGTGTTCAGAAACATCACCCTTGCTTCTGGATTCTTCTGCCGATGTGCAGAAAGAAATGGCCTCCGAGTGACGGACGAGTCTGGGCCCCCCACACCACACTGTGGAGAGACACTCAGGACCTTGTTCAGGCCCCCGCTGGAAAGGCTCAGATGGCCGTCTCCGTGTGAGGAATCCCAAAGCTGACACGAGGAGCAAAGAGGGATTGGACAGGAGGCAAAATTGGCCAGAGACAGAGCAGGTGGTCTGACAGCAGAGCTTCCGTGAAGGTGCACGAAGGGAAATCACTGCAGGGGGAGAGCAGTGAGTGGAGATGCGCCACACACTGGGGCCTGAGACCCTGCAACAGAGGCAAGGACCCTTTAGGGTGGTGAGCGAGCCCTAGCACTAAGTCTTCCTTCATTTTCCGAGTATTTATTGATGGCCAAATATATACCAGGCAGGGCAGTGGGCACTGGGAAGAGCATGTTCCTGCCTGGACAACCACTGTCACCTTCCTCCCTTTATATCCAGTTCTCTACCCAATAGCAGGTGGAGACAGTTGGAATCCTGGCTGACCTCAGGGCCTTTGCACCTGTTGTTCCCCCAGTTGTATGTGCACTGCTCTTCCCCCAATTGTCTGTGTGGCTCCCTCCCTCTTCTTCTTCAATTCCCACCTCAGTAAGGCCCACCTTGGCCACTCTATTCAAAACTGTAGTCTCCCTCCCAAGCCTTCCCCTCCCTCTGTCCTCCCCCCCAGTACTTACCATTATCTGACATGACCCTGATTTTATGTGTTTGTTTATCTGACTGTATTAGAATGTCTCAAAAGCACGGCATGGGCTTTGTTCATGGCTAAATCTGTAACACTAAAATAGCGCCTTTAGTAAGTATATTGGAATGCCAGCAGGTGTTCCAATGTATTTACTGAGTGAGAAAACTTCTTTCCCTCTGTTTTCAGGTATAGTGTTATATTAACAGATAACACGAGGTATAGTAAGGCCAGCAAATGACTAGTCATAGTCAGGAAATGACTGTGGTCGAAGAGGCAGCTAGTGAGTGCCCCCCAACCCCCCAGAAGCCACAGGGGGCCACACGGGGAGGTGCCTGGGGGGACAGAGGCAGTGGGAGAGGGGTATCTGTGGAAAGAGGCTTTATTGGGATCTTGAAGGAAGGCAGAGAGGAAGCTGGGCCAGCAGGCTTGGGACTGGCTAGTTTGAATGATTTCAGGAGGCTCTGGGGTGGAGGCTTTCAGGAGAGGCTGTCCCTGGCTGTCCCGTACCCCGCCCTGGGGTGATTAGAGCAGGTGGAGAGGGGCCATGAGTGTGAAAGCCTGAGAAAAGGGGTGGTTGGGAGTAGGCTCTGGATTGGCTGGTGTATGTTGGAAAAGCACATTCCTCAGGGGGTCGTTTATCAACTCTAGAATTGGTTAGCTGCGAAGGGCAGTCCCTCCAGTATTAGCAAGGCCACAGAGATCCAAGGATCAAATATACAAAATAAAAACCACGGCGGAGGCGCCTGGGTGGCTCAGTGGGTTAAAGACTCTGCCTTTGGCTCAGGTCATGATCCCAGGGTCCTGGGATTGAGCCCCACATCGGGCTCTCTGCTCAGCAGGGAGCCTGCTTCCTCCTCTCTCTGCCTGCTTCTCTGCCTGCTTGTGATCTCCCTTTGTCAAATAAATAAATAAAATCTTTAAAAAAAAAAAAAAAAACCACAGCGAATACACCTTCCTCCTTGAGGGAGGGTGTTACGCAGTGCTTACAAAGGTGGGCTAGGAGGTGGAACACGTGACTTAGGCTAAACCAATCAGCACTTTCCATTCCTCCAGCCCAGCAACTGGCTCAGAGACAACATGTAACCCAGATCTGACCAATTAGAGAGAGGGATTCAGGCTGAAAAAAGCATATAGGGATGGGTCAGTTTGGGGGCTGAAGGCTAATCGAGGTTTGATAACCCTATTTCCCTTTGTCGGTGATTGGTTTATGGGTGAGTGTAGAACTGGGACCAGTTCAATGCGAATTTCAAATGATCTATCTATGTATATTTCTTTTTAGTAGAAGTATGTCCCAGTTTAAATTCCAGACAGCCTGTATGTTTATTTGCTAAATCTGGCAATCCTATCTATAACCCACTTTGAATCAAAAAGACCTAAGTAGTATCTTAAGGGGGTGTGGGTGGCAGCTAGGTTCCCAGAAGTACTTTGACACCTGCTTAAGAGAAAGGCAGTGAAGAGTCCTGCTGTATCTTTCTACCCTGGATGAGGATGTAATGGCTGGAAATGTGCAGCTACCTTGAGACCATTAGACATTAAGTCTGAAGATATGATGAGGATGTTTGTGCAGAAGTATGGAAAGATTCTGGCTCCTTATTTACACCATTGTAAGTCCAGACCCAGGAATGCCCCTTTCTGTACTTATTGTTATGTGAGGTAATTTAAATGTCTCTCTTCTTAAGCCGGTGATTCTCAATCTTGGCTGCACATTAGAAGCACTTGGGGAGATATAAAATATGCCGATGCCATACTCCGTAGCAATTAAGTTAGAACTTCTGAGGATAATTCTAACTATTGGTGGGTTTTCAAAGCTCTCCAAGTGATTGCTTATAACTCAACGTGTGGTCCCTGGGCTTCACCTGGGAGGTCCTTAGAGCTATCATCCTGGACCTAATCAATTAGAAGCTGCTTTTCAACAAGAAACCCAAGGGATTTGTATACACATTGAAGTTTGGGAAGCACAGGCTTTAGCCACTGTTAATTATTTACTCTACTCCTTGCAGCTGAATAAATCTCAATTCACATTCAAACAGTCAGGATCCCAGGTACTGAAAATCCCAGCGTATCAGCGTTCCCTGTTCTCAGAAATAGATACTCAGCATTTAGAAGTTTGGTATCTTGTGGACACTGCTCATCTCTAGGGCAGACCACAGACAGATTTTTGTGCTATCTGATATTTCACCAGAGTGGGAACCGCAGGTGTATTAATAGCTTTCTCAACCTTTTTGTAAGGTTTTTTCCGGCGAGATAAACACAACACCAGGCAAAGTGGGTGCAAGGCAAGATTTATTAAAAATGCTCTCCGGCAAAGTTTCAGGGCTCAGGAGAAGGGAAGCCAGGAAAGTTGTGCCGGGAGGAGGTGGGCACCCTCGGGCGAGGTTCCGCCACTCTGGAAAGCTCAGGGGTCTTTTGGCAAGTTTCCCTTATTTGGATATCCCGCCGGCTCATCGGGATCCCATTGGTCCACAGGAGCCCGGGGCGGGGGTCTCAGATTCCTGCTTGGGCCTTTGTTCTCCTGTCCGAGCTCAGGTCTTGTGGCGGGAACTTTCTCCATCTTTGGTAGCCCTTCCTGCCAGCCCAACACTTTTAGCCAAAAAACTCCCCTCCTGTGGACACTGAGTTGGGTCAAGTGACTTTTGGGACCCTGACAATGAGCCAGTGAGGGAGGCTGTTGGCAGCATTCTCCCCCTAACACACCTGCCTTCCACTTGGCCAGACGCAGCTTGGGTATTATTCTTGGTCCCCTGCGATGGCTCCACCTATCAACTCACAGCTGTGAGACCTGCTCCTACAGTGATTCTGAGGATGGGATAGAGTTTGGCTGAGTCCCAAGGACGGTTGAGATACACACAGCTACGGGTCAAATTTTTCATTGGATGAAGCTTTGAGTCAGAAGCCAGGGCCACTGGACCATGGTAAGTGAGCAGGAAGCATTTAAGACAGAGTGGGCTCTGGGTGGAGGGAATCCCCTCCTTTTGAGGAAGATGCTGTTTTGCCTTGGACAGGATGGGCTAGGACTAGTTCCCAGCCAGCTGAAATCAGCACATTGGAAACAATCCCCGTGTTGTAGGTCTCAACATGTGCACTCGCCAGTTCCCTACTGATGGAGGGGAAAGCCACCTGCAAATCAGGGTAAGGACTTCCACATATCAGTGGGAGCCCTCTGTACTGATACGCCTTTACAAATATGTGAACTGGATCTTTAAGATCATTAAATGGGAGCCACATTCTGGGGAGACAGACACACAAAGTCTCTTGTGGACACACACGTGCACATGCAGGCTCATGCATGTGCACATGCAGATACACACTGTCCTCCTCCAAGCCAGGTTTTGTTGACTCATTATTCAACCAGGAAGTCTGGAAACTTAACATGTTATTAATAGTCCAAAAGAACTCAAGTTCAAAAAAAGGGAAAGCAAAAAAACCAGCAAATATACCCAAAGACTAAGTCTTCCACTCACCCCTCAGCTGTGGCATGTACATAAGCTTGGCCTGAGGAAGGCAGGTCCTTCATGTGCAAATGTCCAACGAGCCTCATATCGGCCAAGCCTGTCATGGTCACCCTTCGAGCTGCTTATTAGAACACTAAATCACACCCCCAGGCGGGCTGTTTTGATGACTGTTCTCACCTCAATGACACAGGACAAGCAGAGCTGGGAGAACCTCTCTTACAGGGTGAGTGGTCTCAGTTGGCCCCCCTCACCCCCATACATATTAATATGTATGAATGGCTTTAATTTAATTAAAACCCTCCAGTGGTTCTGTGATGGGCGTCAGAGATGCAGATAAGAAACCCCTTTCACTATTAACTGTGAGATGAGAGCGACTCTTACTGCTCTGGGGAGAGACGCCACTGTCCTCCAGGAAAAGCCCATCCTACCCGCTGCCCTGTCCCCAGAGAACTGACTCAAGAGCAGCCTCCTCTTCTTCACCCCGAAGGAAGGGAGGGTGGCGCTGTGGGACAGAGGCAGGGGCAGATGGAGGGCCCGGGGTAGGCATCCCAGCAGGCACAGATGTGCAAATACCCAGATTCAAACATAAGCTGAATTTTATAAGCAAACTGATGCTCAGAGAGCTAAATGGCCTTGTTCAAGGTCACATGGTTAGCAGGTGGGGTTTGGACCCAGATGAAGCTATGCCTGGGTTTGGGACACAAACCCTTTCCACTGCACTGGAGTCTTGGGAGTGCCTCAGTCCCTGGGGGTTAGGGCAGGAGGCTGAGGGGTAAGATCTGACTTTTCATGCCGTTATGTTGGGTCCTAGATAAGATTCCATGGAGAGAAAAGTGCAAGAATTGTATATGGAAGGGACCCGAGGCGGGTAGGGTTGCCAGAGAAAATGCGGGAATCCTAGTTAAATTTGAATTTCAGATAAACAAATAATTTTTTTTTAGTATAACTATATCTCATGTACTATTTGGCACACACACTAAAAAATATTCTTTGTTTATCTGAAATAAAAGTTTTTTTTTTCTCTCTTTCTCTCGGATCTGGCAAATCTGTGTGTATATGTGTATCGGGGCAAACAGATTTGAAAACCACTGTGTTTTCACACACTGGGTTCGTTCAGACTCACTTCCCTAGACTGAGCTCTGCTCACAATTTTTTGCTCCATTTATTTCTCCCCAGCAGGGAAACCCAGTACCGGAAGTGAGGCAAATAGATGCAGGAGAGAGAGACCTTGGACAGGGCTGAGTCAGGATGTCACGTGATAAATGGATTCCTGCTCCCACCCCCCCACCCCCACTGTTGGCTGTTCAGAAACCAAACACGGTGATGTCTGTGTTTTGCCCTGTATCCTTCCTTCGGGAGAAGGGGACAGATCTGGTTTGTGAGTGCCTCTGGGGAACCTGTGTGCACACACGTGTGTGTGTTTGCATGTGTGTGCACGTGTATGTGCAAGGACACGTGTGTGTGCTCACTTTTGGCAGGCGCCGTGGATCGGGTTTCAGGCGAGGACTTCACTTACCAGCTCAGAGGCTCACAGAGTCCAAGGAGCTGGAAAGTGTCCTCTGGCTCCATCTCAGTCCCATAGTTCCCAGCAAACTCCCTGGTCCTCTGGGCCTGACTTTTCCAGCTTCCTTCCTAGGTAGGAGGAGACTCCTGGCCCCTTCCAGGAGCTCAGGGTCTGCCTGGGAGCCTTGAAGGGACTTAGGTGTTCCAATGTCCCCCAGTTTGGGGAGTCACTCAGCCACGGAGCTGGAGGCCTGGGTGGGACCCCAGTGTATTCCCGGGGTCCCCTGGCCTCGCAACACTCCAGCCCCTGCCTGTCTCCAATCGCCCCGCCTGGGACAGCCTTTTTTCCCTCCTGTCCCTCGTCACCCTGTCCGTGAGCGAACTGGCTGGATGATTGGGCTTTTCAGATTCCTCACGCTGGTCCTGACTCCCCACCCCCTTGCTGGTTTAACCTCGAGGGGACCTTTCTGTTGATGGATATAAGCCTCATTTTTCCCCTTTGTGTCTTTCTTGGAGGCATTTTGCAGAGAATGCCTGACCTATGCCCAGCAACAAAAATCATTGCTGCTGCGTCTATCTTTCCATCAAGAGGCTGAAATTCAGTCAGAACTGCTTTTGTCCAAGCACTTTCTGGCTAAGTATGGGTTGTTGGAGCCTGGACCAGATGGGTTTTTATGAGAGTGGTAAAAGTCAAGCTTTTAATGTACCTCAATCAAATTGATGTGTAAAGGAGAGGTGTTAAAGTTAGGGAAAATGTGACCTGGGATGCTCTGGGGCACCAGGGCACAGAGTAGCGACACAGGTGGCTTTAGTGGCTCTTGATATTGGGCCAAAACCTGTTTCCAGAAGAGCAAAAGAGGCTGTCTCCCTCCGGGGATCGTGATCAAACATAGCTCTGCAGCCGGGACAGTTGTGCATGGGCTTTATAACAAAATCCCAGCGTCATTCACATTGTATACTCTGTGGTTAATTCTGCCCAAGATTTCAGTTAAGCCCGAGCTATCTTCTTAGTAGCAATGCAATTACAGTAGAGGAAAACTGTTTATATGTCTTGAGATACTACGATTATAAAAAATGGCAACATGAGCTCCCATTAAGTCAGAAGAAAGTTAATTGTGTTTCGTGCTGCCTCCCTGGGCCAGTGCACTGGCGCAGACATGATTTACTCCAGCAAAACGACTCATCTTTGCAGCAGATACATGTTTTCTCCCTTAATTACAAATAATTGTATAGTGTAATTTATACTAATGCCCGATGCCTAAAACTGCACGTTCAGGAATAAAGAGCTAGTTTGGGAGGCGGGGGAATTATAAACAGGTGTAATTGCGCTCTCCTGGGGGCTGGAGACCAGTGAGATGTAATCAGACCTCTTACCAGTGGAAGTCAGCCGGGCAGCCTCCAGTTAGGACCCTGTTCGAAGAACACCCATAATCGTCTCACAGTTTGTCGAGCTGCTTAAGCATCTACTGAGAGTTCTCTTTTGGGTAAGTGGACAAGGAGGGTTAAACACTTGGATTTCACTGTGGATGAAACAGACACAGGAGCCACATAGCCCACGAATAATGGAGCATTCAAGGGTGCAACGCAGCCTTGCGGCACAATGACAGACCTCTGGGCATTCCATTGGCTTGGGGGTCTCTGTGGGATGACACCCTCTAAAGGGGACAAGCAGGGGCCACTGGAACCTAAGTGCTGATCTGTTTAGTCTCTCTGGATAGCACACCTCGTTTTATAAATCACCTTCCTGAAAATTCACGTGGGAGCTGTGCAGCTCAGATGGTGATTTAATAAAAGCAGAACAAAGCAGTCCCAGGACCAAGGTTCTGTTTGACCTGGGCTTTGCCCGCACCAGCTGGCGACCCCTTAGCTCTCCGCCCCAGGCCTCAGTCTTCTCATTTTAAGAATGGGAATCATACGGAGGACGCTGCAGGTTGTCACGCAGATTAGGTGAGGAGAATAAGGATAAAATGCACACATGGTGCCTGGCTCGTGGAAGGAACATAATGAGTGTGTGAGTGTTCTGAGTGTTATTCACTGAATCAGAATCAGAAACACATTGTCATGGGCCCTGGGAGAGACTCCTGCATGGTCTGCAAAACTGAGCTGTGAAAATCCAGGGCCGTTGGTCCTCATGAATCTAATTCCCCACCAGCTACCGAAAACGTTCCCCCGTAGATAAAGGGGAATGCCTGTTGGCAGGCGCCCTCACTCAGCTTCACAAAGAACCATGAGTGGGCCTATAGGAGCTCTCACTGCGGTCTGCTTTGCCTTGAATGGGGACCACACCCCATGGGCCACTAACAGACACTACTGGGGACAGATGGCCACAGTCTGTCTGCGTCCATCTGGGTGCGGGCAGCAGCGAAAACCCCCAAACCAGCACCGTTCTTGGGGTATCCACAGGCAGAGTGCTGGTCCTGCAGGCATTTCAGAGCAGGAGGCCAGGCCTCTTCCTGGGGGGAGAGATTGAGAGGGTAACCATGTGAGCTGCTTTTGGAAAGCTGTCTTGCTGAGCCTGGTATGACATCAGGGGCCCGGGCCTTGGAGCTGCCTGTCTGCAGCCAGGGAAGGTATTTGGATGAGAATTATGAGGAGCCTTGCCCATCTTTGGTGAGAGGCTCATTTATTCATTCATGGGATGATTAGTAAGTTTGTTGAGTACCAAGCCATAGCAAACATTGGTATAAACTGTATTTTGACATATAGGATATACATTACTACATAGGAGAGGCTTGCTAGATAAAATACGGACACAGGAAGTTGAAATTTCAACTTCAGATACATAGTGAACATTTTTTAGTATATGTAGAAGTATGTCTTGTGCTAAAGTGGGCAACTCTCTCCTGCTTCCAAGGGGATTAGACCAGTTTCTCAACCTTAGCGCTATTCCCATTTGGGGTTGGATAATTTTTTGTTTGGGGGCTATTCTGTGCATTGTAGAATGTAGACCAGCATTCTTGGCTTCTACCTGCAAGATGCTGGTAGGGAAATCCCCCAGCTGTGAACCAAATATGACTCCGGATACTGACAAATGTTTCTTGAGGGATACTCACCTGAGTTTATCTCTGGCTGAGAGTCACTGGGTTAAAGGCTGGCATGTAAAATAGATATAACAAGTGAGCACGACAAAGAGTTTGTGGCAGCAGCGACACATTGCTTACCCAGTATCTAGTCCCTCCCTTCCTTGCTAATAGAAATCCGCTTTTGGGGAGTTCATGTCAAACTTTCAAAAACTCTGAGACTCAAGCTGCTATGGAATGGCTACTGTAAATCCCCAAAGGGAGTGCCTTTCCAAACATGGGGAACAAGAGGGCTCAGAGGGGAGGGAAGCAAGACGGGCAGAGCGCCAATGCAAGCTTGGTAGGCTTTGGTCGGGCAGGTGTTGTGATTTTGCAGAAAGGAACTTTCTTGTGCTTTAGTCAGTCTCTTTTCTTATGTTTTGTTCTCAGAATCATTGACTCAATGAAGGAATTTATAGGGAGTAGGTTTGTTTCTTGGGATGTGGGAACATGGAACTGAGCTCAGAGTAGAACATTTTATTGTTTTTTTTTTCCCCCAGGCAACATATAACTTTGCAGATGGGCAGTTGTGATTCATCCCTCATCCTAGAGGAAGCAAATGGAAGGGCTATTGTGGTGACCAGCCATCAGGTTCCAGAGTCAGGCTCCTCCCCATGATGCCTAGATTTCATCATGCTGATAAAAGGTGGAGGGTCAATTATGCACATTACCTATTTTACAGATGGAAAAACAGAGGCACATAAAGGTTAGCAATTTCTCATCTTGAAAGTGGCCAAGCCAGGACCCAGCCCAGCCTGCTGGCTCAGGCACACACTGTAACTACCTGGCTATGGGCCCATGGTGGTGAGTCCTTTGAAAAAGTCCTTTGAAAAAAGGTGAGTCACTTACCTTGGACGTGCCTCAGTTTCCTCATTCACCAAGTCGGCCTCTAGTAATCCTGCCCTACTGACTCACAAGGTGTGGTGAGAGAAGGGATCAGGGCCAAGGCTCCCAGAAACTTCCATCATGGAGTTGCCCTGGCCTGGAAGGAAGCTGGTCGTGGCCAGCTCTGCTCCAGGGCCCTGAGTGCCCATGGCAGTGCAAATCCCCTCATCACCTGCATTTCCCCACCTGGAGCGTGGGTGGCCTGGCATGAGCTCCCAGACTCACTGAGCTCCACATGTCCCTGACTGTCTGGCTC
This sequence comes from Mustela lutreola, assembly GCF_030435805.1. Taxonomy (NCBI): domain Eukaryota; kingdom Metazoa; phylum Chordata; class Mammalia; order Carnivora; family Mustelidae; genus Mustela; species Mustela lutreola. The sequence continues at coordinate 12,274,568 of NC_081298.1, forward strand.
TGTCCTGATGAACACTGGGGCCACCTGTGCTCACCAGCCAGGACCTGGGCCACTGGAGACGGCACAGCTGATAATCTCAGCCTCATTTTAGGAAAGTGCACTTGGGGCCAAGCCTGGTTCTGGCTCTGTGGTGACCCCTGTGGCCAGATGACTGCGCAGAGAGCCTTTGTGCTGAGAGACATCAAGCCTAGTGGAACTTGGGCTTGTAGAGGGTCATCCTGGGAACACTGGACAAGGTGTCCATCCCCTGGGTTTGGGCACTCTGGGCCAGCTTCTGTTGGTCTCGCTGAGTTCTCCTTTGAGGCAGCAGGCTCAGAACAGAATCATTCACTCATTCAATTCATTAATTCAGCAGCTCTTCACAGAACAACTCCTCTGTGCCAGGCACTGTTCTAGGCACCAAGGCTACAACTGTGAATGGTACGGACCGAGGCCTGGTCCTCAGGGAGCTGACCTTCTGGGAGTGTGCTTGGCATGTTCTAAAGATACTTCTGTGACCATACCAGTGGGATGAGTAGGGGTAAGAATCACCAGTTATGATACTAGGGTAACTAACTCTCTTGGTTTGCCTGCATTAGGGGTTTTCTGGGACATAGGAATTTCAGTACCAAGCCTAGAAAAGCCCCAGGCAAACCAGGACAAGTTGTTCACCCCCCTGGCCCCCCCGTAACACAGAGCTTTGGATCATATTCTGAAATAGGACAAGCCTGAAGGCTTTAGGTGGAGGATTTGATAACAGGTCCTTCTAGCTAGGTGTGGGGATGAACTACACAGCGACCAGGCATGGAAGCCGGGGCGAGTGAGGGGTACTGCAGTGGTTCAGTGAGGGGTGATGGATGTTTGCAGCAGGGTGTTTGGGCGGACATGGTTGAACCACTGGAAAGGCAGAGTTGCTGTTTGCTCTGATGGGGAAGACGGAGTGGGGCAGATTCTGGGGGGAGGCCAGAATTTCAGAAACCTGCAGTGGTGTTTCAGACTCCTGCTGCTGAGAGCTGCCCCCGCCTCTTTGCATCCTGGCACGTCCACTCTGGATGCCCCTTCCTGAAATCCCATTTATGAGGATGCTTAGGGAAGTTGACGTTCTCTCTTCTCTTGGGAAGGACCAGTGTGGGTCCTGCAGGTGGAAGTGTACTCTTGATAAGGACGAGCGGCCCTCAGTTAACGAGGGGATGAGTTGTTGACGATCTCATTGGTGGCTTGGAGTCCCCGGGGCCCTTTGTAGGTATTTATCTTGGCAGCCACCTGTCCTGATGGGTTTGCTGGAATGTGCTACATCTGTTAAAGGGATATTTGCTGGAAGGAAGTTCCTGAGTCTTCGGATGGTATCATCTGGAAAAAAGAGGAAGGGGCTTTTATGGATATGAAGTTTATTGTGGTAAAACATCTTAATATCCACTACTATTAACATCAAAAATATTGTCATACCATTTGAAAGAGCAGTTTGTGGGACAATGATATGTTTCTTTAAAAACAAAACCCAAAAGGGGGGCCTGGGTGGCTCAGTGGGTTAAGCCTCTGCCTTTGGTTCGGGTCATGATCTCGGGGTCCTGGGAAAGAGCCCCTCATCAGGTTCTCTGCTCGGCGGGGAGTCTGCTTCCCCCATCCTCTGCCTGCCTCTCTGCCTACTTGTGATCTCTCTGTCAAATAAATAAATAAAATATTAAAAAACCCCACAAATCCCAAAAAACTCATTTGCCTAGCTCCTAAAGTGAAAATAAAAATGGAGATGTTTGGCTTCTAATGATTCACTCATTTGTGCAATGAAATCTACAAAACACTACTGCTAAGAGCAGGGCCCTGGGCCAAGGAGAGAGACGGTTCTGATATCGTTCTCAGAGGGCACAAGGCCAGCAGGAGACGTGAACAGGGACAGAAATTGTACCTTGGGTGCAGTGTGTTAGTGCAGTGAGAAAGATCCCAAGGTTCAGGGTGGATTGCTGGGTGCTGGAGAGCCAGAGAAGGCTTTTGGAAGGATGGTGTATCAGTTAGCTTGCTTTTGCCAGCACGTCACCGAAACCCTTGAGGAATGGGACTCATGTGATGAGGGAATTTGTTGTCTCCTATGATAAAAACCAGCCATCAAGGGGACCTCAGCATGGGTAGATTCAGCAGCTGGACAGCGTCCCCAGGGATCCAGGATGGCTTGGCACCCCCTTCAGTTTGCAGGGGACCAGGTGTTGGAGGAGGTAATTTCGAGGACGGGATTGCCAGTTGACTCAAGACATGGAACTGGTGGTCGGAGGCTCCTCACCCCTCCCTGTCTTTGGAATGTGTGCTACGCTTGCCTTCCCCGTGGTAGACCCTGCCCAAGGACGCAGCCCTGAGACAGTGAGGCAGAGCTGAGACCATCTGGGCATCTATGGGACTGCCTCCAGGGAAGCCCTCTATACAGACTTTAAAGAACATAAAGGGACTACTTTCTGATTTTGCCCAGGGAGCTCCTGGGGACACTCAGAACTGACAGCAGGCTGAGGACTTGGGAGGCTCATCTCAGCTCAGGTTTTGCACTGGCCCATGACTGCTCCCGGCAGCACCCCGCCCTCCCCAGAATCTCTCCCACCCCTTCCCACTTTCCCTAGGCTGCAGAGCATCTCTTCTTGTGAATTCCCCCCAGATTCTCCTTCCAGAAGTCCCACTCTTCTCAGGTGGGGATGGTGGTCGCTGGCTCGTGGATGTTTCCAGAACTCTCTTTGGAATGATTGGGTTCCAATACCTCCAGCTTCAGGACTTCAGCTAAAATCCAAAGTCCCTTGGAAAAGCCTTGGTCAGTCCCATTGCCCTGGATTCCCTGCCTCAGAAGTGGGACTCGTCTCTGGAAAGAGCAATATTGGTGCCTGGGGCTGTCACCGAGGCTCCAGCGAGGGCACAGTCCGCGTGTGGCCAGCGGTCTGTGGTGCGGCCTGGACTCTGGGCTCTGTGGTCCTCTGGTCACCAGTCCAGGAATGTGGACCCTACCCAACCTGAGTCTGCTCCTCGGGGACATGTGGCTCCTGACCGGGCTGAGTGACAGCATCCAGGGGAGGGGTGAGCGCGGTAATGCACGGGTGCACTCAGGACCCCGTCCCTGCATGCGAGCAGGGCCCTGTGTCAGCCCATTGTCCTCGGCGGGTCGCCAGTTGGGGTCACAGATGGATCGAGTCAACAGACTGTCCTGGCATCAGGGCTCTGGGCTGAGAAGGGAGATGTCTATCGGAATGCTGTGAGATTTAGCCTGTAATGGCAACTTTACTTCTAGTAGACCTCAAGGGACAAGGTTGACTGTCCTTAAACTGAGAGTGGACAGGGCCATGGGGAGGAGTGATGGCCTCACTCCCTGAGATGTGTCCACTGTGCCGGCTGCCGTCAGGCGGCCACACGCGGACAGATGCTTCAAAGCTCTGGGCTCAGGGCCCGCTGCCTTTTCTCCTTCTGCTTCTTAATTAAAAAAAAAAAAAAAAATCCCAATGCCTCTATTACTACAAATTCCCCGACACTCTGCTGTGGGCTAAACTTTTGGAAAAGGCATTGATGTTTTCAAGGTTTTTGTTTTCTGAGTATCCTTTCTTTTATCTTGAGACCAGGGAGAACCACATGTTCTCTCAGTGCTGGAAAACAGCCCTCGCTCATTCTCAAATCTCTCCTTCTTTCTCCCCCTTTTCTGGCTAAATGTCTAGATTTGTGTTTCATTTTCTCATTCAGGGATGGGAGATCCTTAACTACCTGCAGGCTGTGAAGCAGGCTGTAAACAACCGTGATACTGTTACTATGATTGTCCAGCAAAGGCACGCTGTCCCCCTCCCCAGCCTGGGGCCCTGTGATTCCTCTTTTGTCCCATGAGTATTACTGAGCACCTACTCGGTCCTAGGGGTGCAGGGGTGCCCAGCTCTGCCAGGGTCCCTGTCCTTCTGGAACTTTCATTCGAAGCGGGGGCTACAGAGAGCAAATGTGTAAAGGAAAAAACATAGGACAATGTCAGACTGTGAAGTACCTTAAGAAGGAAAGGAACAATGACATGACACATGGGAGGTGGTGGTTGGTGACTTTGGACTGGGGGGCTGGGAGGCTTTTTGAGGAAGGTCCGTCTGATGTAGAGGAGGCAGCTGAGGGCAGCTACATTTAGGGAAGGTCACTTCTGGTGGAGGTGCCTGGATGGGGAGAAGCTTGAGGGACATGGGGCACAGCAACGTTGGGCAGGGCAGCTGGCATGAGGGGCAGCGTGGGCAGAGACAGGACATGAGAGGAGCAGGATGTGACCCATCCGTCCCCATGAGAGGTGCACTAGATGGTTTTCCGCAGAGAGGTGCCGTGACAGGTCCTGGAAGCGTTGCTCACGGGCAGGAGGGGGCAGGGAGGTCAGGACGAGGCCGGGCCAGTGTCCAGCTCAGCCGGTGCTGGGGAGGCAGCATGTGCTCTGCAAACTGTAGAGGGCCGTCCATCTGAAGGATGTGGGCTGGCACCTGCTGCGGGTTCGGTGACATCTCAGGCCTCTGGCAGGATGAGGTGGATGACCTCAGAGCATCCTCCTTAGCCTGGTTTCTGCAGAGAAGGTCTGACCTCAGGAAATTGATCCCAGCATAAAAACATATGAAGCGGGGGTGCCAGGGTGGCTCAGTGGGTTAAGCCTCTGCCTTTGGCCTGGGTCATGGTCTCAAGGTCCTGGGATCGAGCCCCGCATCGGGCTCTCTGCTCAACGGGGAGCCTGCTTCCCCCTTTCTCTCTGCCAGCCTCTCTGCCTACTTTTGATTTCTCTCTCTGTCAAATAAATAAACAATATCTTAAAAAACAAACAAACAAACAAACCATAGGATGTGGACAAGGCCAGATGTGAAGGTCACCAGAGTGTCGTCACATGCATTCCTGTGATGGTGATGATGATGGTGACATTTCAAACTCACACACCCTGTGGGCAGACACCACTGAGTGCTTTTCTGATACTTTCTGCTTTCACCTGTCCAGCAGTCCTATGCACCAGGGACTGTCATTATCCTTTTTACGGATGAGGAAACTGAGGCAGAGACAGGGTAAATAGATTGCCGATGGCACACAGCTGTGGGCTGGGATTTGAGCCTGGGGAATCTGTCTCCAGGGCTGTGTCTCCGGCAGCTAACAGGATGTCCTGTCTACCTGCATAGGTAACCACGTTCGAACGGTTTCCCTCTGTGACCTTCTTAGGTGAGATTTCTTAGCATTCCGACATCCGGCTTCCAAAAATGCAAAATGAAAGTATTTGCTCCAGGTGTTTCCTCTTTTCCAGACTCCATCCTTCCCCGGTGACCTCCCAGTCTCCGCTCCAGACTCTGAGCCACCATCCCTGCTAAGACCGACAAAGCCCCATTTCCCAAGAGCTGGAGAAGAAGGGCCAGAGAATCTGCAGGTGTCAGGGGAGAGGGGCTCTGGGTGTCCATGTGCAGGTGGGAAAGAGCAGGATCTGTAGCTTCATGCCCCGAGATGGACTCTGGTCAAGTTCATGTTACACAAGGGAATCCACCTGCAGCGGGAAAATGAGAGGCTTTGAGCCATAATTCCTGGATGGAGAGATTTCTCCTCTCTCACGGGAGACCATAAACCCGAGATTATAGCAAAGATGGCCTTTTCCAGAGGGCCGGACTATAGCTGAACATGAGCCAGACGTTCTGCTCCGTGGAGCCAGATCTGCCCGCAGCTGGGCTGGAACAGCCATCCAGGGTTGTCCCTGACCCGCTCTCCAGAAATGCATGCCAGTGACCCGAGGAGTTTGGCGGTGATTCAATCCATGAGTCATAAAGATGGAAACACGATTTCCAGGGATCGGGGGAGTGAGTCCTCACACCGCGCAAAGGCTGCAGTTTGGTGTTCTTTGCTGAACAGAATCCTGATGTTTGGACACTGAGGGCTGCTGGTGCGGTGTCTACACGGTATGTCTACATAGCATGGCAAACCCTGCTGCCCACATGGAGCCCAGCAGCGGCACCCCCAGAATGAGCTTGCAGGACAGCTGGGTCCTCCTTGAAGTTCTGAGGAATTTATCTGTATTTTTTTTTTAAAGATTTATTTATTTATTTGGGAGAGAGAGTGAGAGAGAGCACAAGAGTTGGGGTAGGGGCAGAGAGGGAAGCAGACTCCCTGTGGAGCAGGGAGCCCCATGTGGGACTCAATTCCAGGATTCTGGGATTATGACTCGAGCCGAAGGCAGGTGCTTAACTGACTGAGCCACCCACGTGTCCCTGACGAATTTATAACTGTGGGTCCCTCCTGCTCCCCACTTGTGATGTCCTACATGCTAGGTCAGAAACTCAAGTCCTGTGTTGAGATTTCCCTCCCTTTGGGCTTATTAACACATGACAGTCTGAGGAGTCCCTGCACCCAGAGGCAGGGTGGGTTGGGGGCAGGAGCGATCTCCTTAGGCTGGTCCTCATTCTTAAGAGGCTAGACATCAGTCATCTCCTACTGGCACCAGCGCTAAAAATGGCATTATTTCCCCAAACACAGCTGCACCTGTGGAGGCGAGAACACAAGGCAGCCTATTTTTAGCAGGTGACAGACTGCACACACACACACACACACACACATACACGGCCGCTATAATTAGCCTCTTGCTCAAAGGGTGGAGTTTCCAACCCAATGTAGGGTGACTGCCTTGGGGGTCCCCTCACCTCGGCGTCTGTCTCGGCTGTTTGGGGTGGGAAGGAGCCAGCTGCACCCGGGAAGGCCCTGGGGTTCCCCAGGAGCCCCAGGAAGGCAGCAGGGGCTTGGGAGGGTTTTGTCCCCATCACCGCTCATGCCTTCCTCCTCCTGGCCGGGCTGTTTGCCCGGAGGTAAGTGTGCTCCTAGGGGGATGGCCTGGCCAGGCTGGGGTGATGAACATGGCGTCTCATCGGTGTCAGGCTCGCAGGTCCCCTGTCCCCCGCCCACGGCTGCTCTGCTGGGGAAAAGGACAGGGTTGCTGAGCTGAGGCAGAGATGATCCCTCTCCAAGTCGTATAGTAACGGGGAAGCTGGGTGCCTGGAGTAAAGGCTACGTTTCTCTTGTGACCAGAAGGTGGCCCATGGGAGGCGAACACATCCCCTTTCCAAAGGCTGGGACAGAACAGGAGTGCAGGGTCATGTGGCAGAAGGAACCTCAGTTTCCCTAGTTGTGCCTGCCTCCACTGGGTTCTATAAGTCACAAATCTATAAATCAGAAATGTTCTCAGCTGCCAAAGGACAACCCCCTCCCCCCACAGGTCAGGGCAAAAAGGAATTTATTGGCTCAGGCTAGTGGAAGTGTCCAGAAAGAGCTGCCCCAGGCACTGATTTAGGAAGAAGTGAGAACCGAAGGGAGGAATTCTTTAACCAGAGAAACATTTACTGCATCCAGGGCTCCAAATAGTCATCTCTGGGTTTTGCGGTGGGTGCAGGTGGTCCCACCGGTGATGTCCCTGCGAGGGACAGGCTCCCCCTCGGCGAAGCTCAAGGAACACCGGGGACTGGTAGGGGGATGCCCTGCGCGGTCAGAGCGCCCTGGCTGCGGACACTCACGGAATGCAGGAAACGCTCCCTGTCCGTCTGTCCGTCTGTCTTGGGGCCGGCCGGCACTACAGACCTGCGCCTGTTGTTCTCCCAGAAAGGTTGTTGGGAGCACACGGTGCTGGCTTGCGAGGCCCACAGCAGCGGGAAGCAAGCGGGGCCGGGGGCTGGTGGCTGCTCAAGAACCGCATCTGTACGCGAGGTCTCCGCGATTCGGGGGTGACGTCTGCATGGCCCCGCCGCCTCCACTTCCTGCCTCTGCAGCCTGACTCGTCTCTGCACCTGTCAGGCTCTTGGGGAGTCCCACATGCGCACTCGGCTCCTCCTCCTCTTGGTCCCTCCTCCCCCAGGTTCCGTGGCAGGGGCCGCTGCGATGGGCACGTTTCACCAGGGACTCTGCAGCGGCACACAGGCTGGCGATGTGGGTGATTTTCTGGATCCCCCCCTGCCCCCGCCGGCCTTGTCTGCCAGGTCTAGCATCAGGCGGTGCTTCTTAGGGACTCGCAAATCCTCTTCTATAAGCTCCCCCGCAACGGTTGCTACCACGGAACTATAGCTTCCCAGCTACTGCTCTATGGTCTTCCTCCAGCCTCGGGACCACGCTGTCCCCACGAAGTGGCTTTTCTTTATCACTTTCTGCACTCGGAAAGTTCCTCTCCTCTGAGCCGTTCACCTCCCAGCTGGTGAAAGATGTGTTCCCTCCCCACTGTCCTCCTAGCAATGATTGGGGCCACTCCTGTCTGCGCGCCACCAGCATCGGGCCTGTGCCTTTCCCGCAGGAGCTCACTTTCCTGCAGGAGGGGAGCCTGTTTCCCCATTTTAGGGATGAAGAAGCCCAGGCTGAGGCTGGAGAAGGGGCTTGATGGGGGCGTTAGGGTTTGCGGGGTGCTACGTCACCCCGGGACCAAAGCTACTGCTCAGGGTTCCCCAGTTTAAATCATTGGCAGGCTACCCTCTGGGGTTTCCCACACCCACACACTTGCATGATGACCGTTTACTCCAGGAGTGGGCACACGTTTCCTGCAAGGCACCAGACAGTAGCTCATCTAGGTTCTTGGGGCCCTTGGTTTCTGTTGTGCATCTCTCCGTGGGCCATGGTGGGGCCACAGCTGCTCAACCTGACGACGTGCGAATGAATGTGTATGCCGGTGACACTGATTGACAAACGTCGGGAGTCAGCTTTCGGGGCAGCATTGCTGACCCCATTCACTCAATATTTTTCTTTAAATAAACACATTTTTGTTTTCACTAAAAAACTTTCACTTAGAGGAGAACTATGTCAGCAGAGTCGACGGAAACACGGCGTGTCTTGCTGGAAAAGGATGGTAACCATAGGAATAAAAACAGCAAGTCTGAACAGAGGGGGGCTGCCTTCTGCTCCGAGAGGGGGGCCTCTTCTCTCTTTGTTCCAAAGGACGACAAGCAAAGCCCAGGGAGGGGCTAAAGGCATAAAGCAGAGAATCGCGATGCTGTCTTTGGGGTCATCGGAAGACACGGAGAAGAATCAGTCCAGGATGAAACGTTACTTACCGGCCCGTCTGTGTGTCTCGTGACATGATCTCACGCCCTGCGAAGGAGGGAGGCTCTGAGGTCAGAGGAGGGAGGTGGCAGGGGTGTGGACTGTGCTCCTGATGGAGCAGCGGGGTGGGGACCCCAGGCAGTCAGTGGGCATCGGGGGTGGGGACACAGACTCATAGGACGGAGGACAGTGTCTTCACTTCAGGGCAGACGAGCTCTCAGGAGCTGGTTCAAGGTTAAAGGGTCAGAGAAGTTCCCATGGCAACATTGGGAACAGCATCACCTCAGTTCCCTGCATTAGGGCTCCTTTTCTCCTCATTCCCCCACTTCTTTTCATTTCTTGTTCTTGCTCGCTCTCTCCATGTGTATTTACACACCCACACGCGCACACACGCATTTTCGCCTCTCGTCAAAAGGGCACGTATTCTTGTTATCTTTTATTTCTGACAACCACTTCCTCATCCTCCCCACCGCAAACAGCTGAGCAAAGGATTCATTTAGATTTTCTGCAGTGTCAGGGCCTCTCCCGTGGAGTTGCTCCGGCCGTCTCTCGGAAGCCCTGCGAACGGAGTCTATCGATCCCCGGCTCCTTCGATCGTGGTCAACGGCCGCGTGTGTCTCTTGGCAGGGGGCAACCCTAAATCTGTCGCTGGCTTCGGGTGTTCTTATCATCGTCCTGTGCTCCCAACCTCAGCCTCCCCAGGTCCCCGCCCTCCGCTCTGCTGGGAGCTCCCACCTCCCAGCATTCCTTGTCCTACCCCCTCTTTTCTACTCCTGTTAAAAGCCTCATGTTACTCTGTCTTGCCTTTTAATTTTTATATATTTATTTAAAGATTTTATTCATTTATTTGACAGAGGGAGAGCACAAGCAGGGGGAGGGGGAGAGGGAGAAGCAGGCTCCCCGTCAAGCAGGGAGCCCTACACGGGGATTGCTCCATCCCCAGCAATCATGCCCTGAGCTGAAGGCAGACGCTTAACCCTCTGAACTTCCCAGGTGCCCCATGTCTTGCCTTTTTATTTTATTCTTTTCAAATTTTTAATTAGAAAAAAAATTTTTTTAAAACATCTTGCCTTTTTAAATTGGAATAAGATGATCATTCTGCCCTTACCAAAAGGCATTACTTGGAGCTTTCCATGGGGTGCAGATGCAGGGAGGCTCATGCATTCTCACGTCCTTCGGGGAATTACAGACAACTTTCAATCTGCCAAGCTGACTTACGATTTTCCTATTGCAACAGGGCTCCCCTAACTTCAGGCATCCCTAGACTATCTTTGTGAACACTATCATTTACATACACTACTTTTAATAATTATGAAAATGTTTCTTTTAAATCAGTTTACTTAGGGAAAAAATCCATTTATTCATCATAAACAATATTATCAGTGAAGTTATGGGTTTGATGTGCTACCGTTTTTTCTAACGCACATCTAATAGTCTTATCCTATTAAAATAACAAAAATCCTATTAAAATAACAATATCCTATTAAAAAAAAATCATACTTTAAGGGCCCCAAATCATCATTGTGGGGACCCTGCCAGAGATGCAGAAACCACGTGATGGAATTTAGCAGCTTTTCTATTGGGAAGGTGATGTAGTTTGTCATTTTCAAACTTCTGTTTAGCCCCCAAATTCTTACACTTTTTTTTCCCCCAAAATCTTATTTATTTTTTTGACACAGAGAGAAAAAGAGAGAGAGAACCCAAGCAGGGGGAGCAGCAGTTGGAAGGAGAGGGAAAGACAGGCTTCCCACGGAGCAGGGAGCCCGATATAGGGCTCCATCCCAGGATCCTGGGATCATGACCTGAAGTGAAGGCAGACGCTTAACTGACTAAGCCACCCAGGTGCCCCCAAATTCTTACTCTTAAAGAGAATCTTGTGGTGAGCTCCAGTTTGGGAAACCACTGTTGGGGAGTTGCTGGCCTCGGAGTGGGAACCGGGAGGAAGATGCCTCTCTTCTCCCCTGGCCACATGGCCAACCTCAGGGCCCCTGCTTGGATGCTAAGACTGAAAAGGACCCAGCACGGTGCAGACTCTCTAGAGCTGCGGGTCAGGCATGTGCCTGAGTGAGTTGGACCTTGTGTCAGGGACGGCAGAAGCTCCAGCTCGGGTGAGTGTGTGCTAAGCGCAGTGGGCTCAGCCTCCACTTCCCCTTCTGCCCCGCATGATTCCTGGACCGCAGAAGCCGCAGGGCTCCCACCTGCATTTCCCTGGGCTCCTGGGGATGGTGGCTCTAAGGTGGGGCTGTCCTGCACTACTCATGCTGGGTCTGTGACTGATGCATGAGTGTCTTGATGGCTGGGTGACATCCTGGTGTCTTCAGGATGATAGGAAGTTCTGAAAGTTTGTCCTAGATTCCGGCAGCTGGGAAATGTACGCCTACCCCAGATTTCAGGGAGAGTGTTATTGAGTTGTTTCCAGCCAAGTCACGAAAATTAAGTTGTTTTATGTCAGGAACACTTAAGTGTGACTGTGTCTGAGGAAGCAGGGGCTGAAGGTCTACTTTCCTCCCCAGGGGACTGAGCGTGTGACTCCTTAAGTGAGGTAATGAGTTTCAGGGTCGGGGACCGTGAGGGCCTGTGGGTGGCAGGTCAGGGGGTTGGTGACCCCACCCCGACCTTGGGGCTGGGGCACACCCCATGAGCATGGTCCCCAGGGCCTGGGATGGGGTGTGGGTTCTGGGGGCGGGGTGTAGAGTCAGGGAGATCCCAGAGCCCTCATCACTGGGCTTTTCCCCACTGCTCAGTTTAAACTTGCCACCGCGGATTCCCTTTTTAAGTTGGTGGAAGATTGATGATTTCATTATTTGTGGCACTCGGCAATAAATCTGAGAGTTTCGGCTAAAGCGAGCACTTTCTCTGTGTTGTGTCTTTGCTGAGTGTTATTCATCACGTCCAATCACTTGTCCAATCGCTCCTTCACCTTCGGGGAACCCTGGCCCGGATGGGGGTGTCGGATGAAGGGGGTGAGTTGGGCAGCGCCTCCCTGACTTGCCATCTTTTCCTGCTCGGGGCTGGAGGACAGAAACCGCACAGGAAGGGCCGGGGCTGGGAGGGAGGGTGTGGACTCAAGGTGGGCTGGAGCCGCCGAGGTCTCAAGCAAAGCCAGAGAATGAACCAGAAGGGGGATTACAGGAGAGGCCTCTGGGCCTCAAAGCCTGGCCCTTTGCCAAGAAAATCTCCCGTGGAGGAAAGGAGGTAACACAGCAAAGAAAGGAAGAGAACCTGCCAGAGAGTTCCCTGCCGAGGGAGTGTCGGAGATTTTAATTCCAGTTGAAATGTGTTCTTGTTTGTGTACGACTAATTTCCCTCCCAAATGAAGGGTTTTGTCTGTCACTCGGGTGTTGCAGTAGCAACCGGGTAATTAAGGTAGCACGTGCCTCTCTGGTTTGCTGGGCGGGCTGTTCGCGTTAACACGTTGGGGAAGCAAACGTGGCTCGGGCTGCTTCCTGGGTCCAAGGAGGAAAAAGCAAAGGGTCAAAGAAAATACTTCCAAATAGACACTGGGCTCCTGCAGGGATGACGTCATCTGGAAAATGTGAGAGCCTTCGCCCTGATGGAGGGGACCCCCGGGAACTCCGCTCTGGTTAGGGGAACAGAGAAGAGAAAGACAGATTGTACCCAGAGATGGTATGAATGGGATCATAACTCAAATGCTTACAGGGTCCAGGGAGGAGCCATATGTGAGGGAAGTGGGTTTGAGTGTATTTTTTCAGTGCTATTGTATTTCATCCACACAGTAAATTCCCCAGGGAATTCATTTTCATGAAGAAATAAGCATTCTCTTTTGTTGAAACACATGGCTTTCTTGATCTGTCTTCTTGGTCTGTTGTTTTTAGTAGAGAGATGGGTAGAGAGATTTGTTTTTATGATGGAAAAAAAAAAAGCCCAGCTGTCTGAGAGATAATAAACAGTGAGGACTTTCAGGTTCATTGCCGAGGGACAACAGAGAGGGCTGAGGACCGTAGTGAGCTCAGCCTCCTGGCCCATCCACTGAGGGCAGCAGGAACTTGCTCAGGTCACCAGCGGCTCAATGGAAAGTACATCCAGTTTTCTGTGTGTTTGATTTTTCAGAGGAAGCTGGAGATCTACATGTTTATGCCAAACTTCCTCTTTTTTCTCCCCCAGCTTCACTGAAGTGAATTGACGATTAAAATTGTAGAACAGTTAAAGTGTACAAGGTGATGATTTGATATATACATACATTGTGGAATCTTCTCATTTTAAGTGTTGAAAACCAACTGTGTAGACCAGGTTTGGAGCTGGTCACGACTCATCTCCTGGCGGGTCATGGCCTATGTCTGTCACTTGTCATCTGGGGTAGATTTTATGTTACCCCGCACATTTGAGTAGCACAATTTGCTTCTAACTTTGGTGGCTGATTCATTTCATCTGTCTAGGATTCAATTTTTCCACCCACAAAATCAGCTCCTTCTATTTTTGCCGTGGGTGATGTTTAAAGCCTTTACAACCTACTTACAGATCCTTCCATAAGTTTGTTTCTTGTGGGGATTGTGTGGCAGCCTGAACTGGGTCTGCAGGGTCTGGGGGCTCTGAATTAGTTATGAGTTAGCTGTGTCTGCTCTGACCTTGGCTTACCCAAGATAGAGGTTTATTTGCCACTTACGTGAATATCTGGTTTGACAGTTCTGGCTCACGAAGCCAATCCTCTGTCTTTTTGGAAAATGTGAGCAGGTCCACCCTGAATGAGGAGGCCCTGGGAACTCTGCTCTGGTTAGGGGAGGAGTTAAGAGGAAGACAGAGTTGTGCCCAGAGATTGTATGAATGGAATCATAACTATGTCTAGGCTCTTGGCTCTATCCACTTGGTTCACATCCTAACATCTGTATTTTGGCAGTGAGAAGAGGGAAAAGGAAACAGGTAAGGCATCCCCAGCCCCTTTATGGGCACAGCCTGTCACAGGCACTCCCCAACTGTATTCACATTCCACTTGGCAACACTTACTCACTTGGCCGCAGATTGCTGCAAGGGAGGCTGGGAACTGTAGTCCTAGTTTTGGGCTGCCATGTTCCTGCTATGGAACAGAGGTTCAGAAGGGGTGTATGGATAATGGTGGGGGGGAGGCAGCTAGTTCCTGCAAGCAGACAAGAAGGTGGCTAACTCAGAGTAAAACAAACAAAATCCCTGTATCTCAGCTGGGATTCTCAACTAACTTTTAGTGTTACTCTAGATAGATGGAGATTACTTGGTTTTTGACCTCTTTAACCAGTTTTGAAGCAAAACAGTTTTCCGAATTAATCTTAACGCTATTGTGTCCCAAACCTCAGTAACTTCTGGTTTCCCCTCATGATTTTGGATGCATTTGTCAGTCAATTGAATGATTATTTTCTTTACGTTTTATTCTAAATAGACTCAGTCTTTTCTTTCCAAATAAATTTATTTTTTAAAAAGTTTTGCTGAATGATAATGAGAAAACAACCTAACAATATGAGGGATGCAGGTAAAGCAGTGTAAGGAGGAAAATTTATAGCTTTCAATGTGTGTATTAAAGAAAATCAGAGACCTAAGATTTCATCTTAAGATGCTAAAAAAAAAGGTCAAAGTAAAGTAGATAAGTAGAGATAAGTAGAATTAAGATAGAGAACTGACATTGATAAAATAGAAAAGCAAGCCAATCGATGAAATGAACAAAGCTAAAAGTTAGTTCTTCTAAAAGGTCAATAGAATTGATAAACCTGTAATGAACATTTTTCTGCATCTTGATTTTGTCACTCAATTCCTTGTAGAAATACCTTCAAGTGACCTGGGATGGCTCTGAATTAGTTATTCTTCACAACGGCAGTGTAGTAAAAGCACTTGGCTACTCCTCTAGTAAAGGGAGTTTATTTTGTTCCTGGTTTTGGGGCCACTAAGAACAACAGTGTGGTGACATTCTCAGGTGAAATGTTGCAAGACAGAAGTACTTTTATTTCTGTGGGCTGGATTTCCAGCAGTTCCAGAGCTGGGACAGGCTCTTCTATGAATTATCTGTTTATGGCTATTGCCTCTTTGTTTTGTAAAATTTGTAAGAGTTTTGTATCCTGAACTCTTTGCCTATTATTGACTTACAAATGCTTTAACAGATTTATATAAAGACTTCGTTTATGCAATCATTTTGGGTACAAAATCCCAAGTTTTTATATTTTTAGTATGTCTTTTTTTTTCTTTTATACTTTTAGGTATAAAATCCATCTTGGTTTGTAAAATCTCCCTAACCTCTCTTGATTGTAATTGCAACATTCTAGACTTTCTTGTAAAAATTTTTTATGAGGCAAAGGTGGTTCCTTCAGTGTCTGAGCCGCAGGGAGCCCTCTTGCCCATGGTCGTACCCTTCCCAGGATGGTCCACTCCTGGTGACTGCATAGGGAAGGGGATAAAGGTCTGGACATTTGGGCATACTTGCTCCAGAGCTCCCCACTGGTGTGGGCTGAGGCTTTGTCAGGCCTGCATCACAGATCAACCTCTTGCCCTGTCTGGCCTTCCCCCACTTCCCTACACAAGTCTTGATCCCCCAAAACATTCAGTCTCTGCTTCTGGAAAAGCCCATCCTTCAACTCCCCCCCCCCCCCCCCCCCGCCATCTCTATCAGTACACACCCTGGGCCTCTAGCAGTCAGAACCTCCCCACGTGGTCTACCTGCTTGTCCTGCTCAAGGTCCCTGACTGTTGTCTCTTGGAGGATTGTCCTAACAGAGTCCTTCCTCATCTCCCTGCTCAGCTTCTGCACCCGCCCTGCAGTCTGTTCTGTGCCCAGAGCGAGCCTGTTAAATGGATGTCAGATCCCACTACTCTGACAGAAGCTGCGTCACTGGCCTTGCTCTGCGCAGAGCCCTTTGTACGGTGGAAAGGGTCCAGCTCTCCCTGGTCCCTTCTGCCCCCAGTTTCTTTCTTGTTTCTTGGGGCTCCCCCTGCTCCTGCCGCACCAGCTCTTCCTGGGATAGGCCTGTTGCTCCCCCCTTGTTCTTCTCTGTTCTCTGCCCAGAGGTCCACTGCTGCTCCTTCACCTCTGGGCCACATGCTCCGATGTCCCCTTCTCCATGGGCTCCTTCTGACTGTCCTCTCCCTCCATGACCCCCCACCCCACCCCTGCCCGCCACCACCTTTCTCAGGCCACTCACCACCCTGTGATGACTTTGTGTCTGACATAGGGCCTTACGCTGGAATCTTCCAGAAGCCGACCCTGGGACTGGGTGTGAGAAGAGCAGAGCATCTGGAGGGGATGCAGGGAGCTTTGCAGGAGGGGGGGAGGGGAAACCGGAGGGCAGAGGGCTAGCCCATCAGCCCTGCTGGGTGGTGAGTGGGTGGCCATGGTGGGGCGCAGGGCTCAGTCCGCCTGGTTTCCTGTGGGAGATGGTATGGGACAGGCCTCAGGGGGAGATGTCCCCGTTCCCGTCTGGCCCTTGAGGAGGGCTGCTTTCCAGGATGTCAGCCTCTAGCTATGTGGGCTCCTGTCCCCAGCGGCCTCAAAGGGAGAGCCTCAGGGGCAGAAAGAAGCCAGCGAGGGGAAAGTGCAAGGAAAGTGGGGACAAGTGGCCCTGGCGGTGGGCTGCGCTCCCTGTCCTAGGCTGTCACTGCTTGTCGTGCGTCTCCCTCTGTAGACTGGGAGTTCCCAGAGCCAGGTCTCTGCTGCATCCCCAGGGGCCTCCACTGTGTCTGGCGTGTGCCTGGCCCTCCGGAGACATGAGCGGAAGGAATGAACAAAGCCTTAGAGACGCCCCTCTGGGGCTGCTGGCCGGACCCGGCAGTCCTCGGGGAGGGCAGGGGCTGCACCAAATGCTCTGACTCCCCTACCCGCAGACGGCCACCCAATGCTGTCCTGCTGGATCGGAAGCCCCTGCACTGTGGCCGCCTGGCTGGGTCTCAGGGTCAGCAGGGCTCCGACTGAACTGCCAAACCTCCCTGTCCCATGCGTGCTGGGCCGACGCTCCTGGAGAGATGGACACCCTTGGGTGTGGTCACAGCCACGGAGCCTGATGGCAGCAGTGAGAGTGATTATCCCTGTGACCCTGGCTGTCTCTGCTAGTGGGATGGCCAGGAGCCCACAGATGGCTCCTGAGTGCACCCGTTTAAGGAGAGATTTTTTTTTTTTTTTTTTTTTTTTTACACCAGACCACCTGGTTTGTTCAGGAGAAGAAAACAACAAATATATGAATTTTTCTCTGGCCCCAATAATCTTTCAGTATCAAGATGAACTCACAGATTCTTTAAAAAAAATTCAGTGTGTTCAGTATCTTTTTCTGTGCATTTTTTACATTCAAATATTTTTACATTTGTCTCGTAGAAGTTCTTTTACAATAGCTTCTGCTTCCTTTCCATCTGTTCCCGTCTTCCTTTGAGTACTTTCTGGCTTTCTGGTACAAAACCACTGCCTAGAATCTTGAGAAAAGTCGACATCGCAAGAGACTAAGGGAAGGCACACTGTTCTGTATTAAGGAGAATGAAAGGATTGGGGCAACAAAACGCGATTTCGCAAAGCGCGAAATCCAGACTGTATGTTAGATGCGTTACTGTGTCAACACGAACTATCTTGGATGTGAAATGGTACTGATACTCTGTAGGAAAAAGTATCTTTTTCCTTGGCAGATACACACTGCAGTGTTTAGAAATGAGATCTCATGATCTTTACGCCATCGTCTCAAATGGGTTAGCCAGAGAAGAAAAGCCACACACACGTGGGTACACACACACACACACACATGCGTGCGCGCACGCCCTTGAAGATTGGTGACCCACATGTGGCTTGGCCTGGGGTTGTCGGCTGGACAATCTAGGTGAAGTGTACGTAGATGTTCACTGTGCTCTTCTGAACTTTTTGTTTGGTTCGACATTCACGAAAGTAAGTTGGGAAAAATAAAATACGACAAAGCAAAAAAAAAGAAACAAATTCAGAAGGAACAGGAATTGTGGTCCAGACTGTGTGCAGCTGGACTCCCATGTTGCCCTAAGAAAACCTCCTGTGGGAGCTTCTCACGCTGTGACGTAAGGAACGCGCCAGGTTTGTGGTTTTTTCTTTTCTTTTTAACCCTCCAAAGTGTAAAAGCTAGACAAATTTGGGAAAATAGTCTCTCTTATTCAAGAGAAAGAGGTAACAAAGACAAGAGGGACTGAAGGAGAGAATTTGTTAATCAAAGCTCTGAACCAGGGCACTTCCTCCTACATCATCCGTCTGGTTCCAACAACGACTCATAGAAGACAGGAGCTGCCAAAGAAGAAATATGATTACGCCAAGTAGTCATACCGAGAGCGGGTCTAAATCTACCTGCGTGTAGAGATTATGAGTTCCTGACCGTGGCTCACCCGTTCTTCAGAGAGAGCTTTGTAGCAGGAGGGGCTGTGTCCTTCGCGCTGAACCTGGAAAAGCCACCTGAGCTCTCCCATCCGCGGCACCTCGGCCCAGAGGGCGAGTCTGGGAGAGCAGGTAGGACCCTCCTCTGCCTGGTACCTGTTCCAAGAAAGCCCTGGCGCCCCTTCCCCAGCAGGTGGCCCAGCCCTGTCTTCACAAGAGGGAGGGAGGCCCCGGGTGCAGCCTCTGGACCCCTGGCCTGCGATCCGTGGGAGTGTCAGCTCTGCGGGCAGACACCAGGGGCTTCCTCCTCCATTTGAAGAGCTCCCAAGGCAGGCAGGCTTCTGCCTTCTGCCCCATGACGCAGGGGAGGGTGTGGGAAAATCAGGATATTTGATTTAGGGTGAATGGGTGGGTCTATCCCCTCTGCCCAGGCTGCCCCCTCCCATGCCCTGCAGCCCGGGAAGGGAAGGACACTTTGCTAAGACACTTTCTGACCAGGCTGGGTAGAGACAGAAGCCAATTAGCCAATTAGGGCAGCTCCGCCCACCACCTTCCACATTCAGGCTGTTGCCTCTTTGCTTCCCACGTGGACAAAGAGACTAAAAAAGGAACCAAATCAACATCGCAGGACGGGAAAATATCTTTGATGAACGAGTTAAAATGAAGATGTCTTGATGAAGCATCTGAAGTGTCTGATGCTCCCTCCAAGGTCAAGAGCAAGTGGCCCTTCCCCGACCACTTTCTGTCGCTCCTTCTGGAAGGTGCTGAGGAGAGAAGTGGTCTCGGCACAGTGGGTTCGGGGTTCACGAACCCCATCCAGGGAAGTGGGGTCTGGACCCTGAGGGCGGAGCCCTAATCTGGTCACAGGGTTTCCACCCAGAAGTCATACCTGTGCTGGAGCTGTGACCAAGGGGGTGAGTCGGTCACCTGGTGCTGTAGGAGCAAATGGCCCTGATTTGTAGCTGTTGCTGGTTTCCATGGGGTAAATCCTCCTGCCAGGCCGATGCCCAGACAGCAGGGAGTGAGCTTCCTGAACATTCCACAGTCGGCTCTCAGAGCTGCTGTCCTCTGCACGCAGTGGCTGCGAGGGACCAGATGGGGCCCCTCGGGGGGTTTCCTGGCAGATGTCAGGTGGGGGGCACCATAGGGCTGTGGTGGGCTTGTACACTCACCACAGAACAGCAAGTGATCCTCGCCCTCAGAGTCCCGGAGGAAGAGGGTCTGGAAGATTCCAGGCCAGTTAACAGTGGAGGAGAGAAACCCGCGGGCAGAGGCCGGGCAGGCTCTCTGGGAGGGAACCCACCCTAAGGGGCTTGGAGAGGACCCGGGGAGGCTCCAGGACCCTGAGACTGTTTGGGAAGGACTCTCCTGCCATCAGCCTGTGGAAGCCAAACCTGGAGGGAAGGTTGTGAATGTGCTACAATTCTACCAGAAAGATTATGCAAAACATGAATGCTTGATTCTTTTTGATTAGTCTGAGAATTAGGACCCATGTGCTACTACCCCCTAGAAGTTGTTAAATAGGAGATACAAACTTATTTTTCCATCAAATTTAGTTTTGTTTTTCTAGATAAAGCCTTTGTTCAGAAGAGGTGGTGGAGAACAGGAACTCCCCTGCCAGTTACTAGCTTCCTGTGCCTCAGTGTCCTCATCTGTGAAATGGGATGATAATAACAGTATCTGGTGTGGAGGACCGAAGGCTTTACTGTACATAGAGTGCTGAGAACTGTACTGGCTTGAAGTAAATCCCAGGTAAATGTTGGTTAAGTACATCACAAATATTTGCTGTGAAACTTTGGCCCCCAAATTAACTGGACTTGCCTGAAATTGCTGTTTTACCTATTTGGAGCATTCTCACGTAATGAAGACCTCATGTCATCAGGCATGGTCCTTGCTGGGAAGGAGAGGCAGTAGCATCAGGGGAGGGGATTTGGGGGACCAGACCTGGGCCTGGGCCGGGGTGTGGGCTGATGAGAGACACAGGAGAGTTATTCCCTAAGGAGATGACGTTTCAGCTGAGACCTGACAGGCTGGCTACAGGTAAGTAGGTGGGGTAGATACTCCAAGAAGAGGGAACAGCATGTGCAAAGGCCCTGAGGTGCTAGGTGTGTCCAAGGCCAGAGGTGAGACCAGCGTGGCCAGGACCCCATGGACACTGTGAGTGTTGGGTGGTAGGTCTGGTGAGGGGCAGGGATCTGGTGGGGGGGGGGTTGGGCTCTGTCTTAAGGGCTGAGGGCCGTCTGGAAGGCTTGAAGCAGGGTTATGATGACTGGGATCAGATTGGCTTCTTTGTATGTTTCCAGTTATACTGGATGCATTCCTGGTCTGGGGTCTTGTTTTCTTCTGCATTCCCTGGCACAGCCTGTTTCACAGCGATGGGCCTGAGAGGATGTTTTATCGTCTTGGTCGCATCTCAGAGAAAATCAGTGCGGAGGGCCAGGGATACTGAGCAGGGAATTCTGGCGTGGGTAGCAGGGTCTGGAGTCAGTCAGCAACGGTTTCTGGTTCTGGGGCCAAGACGGATGCAGGGCTTTGAGCAGAAGCCTTGGGATGGGTCCAGAGTCACAGTGGGGATGGGCTCCAAATGGAAGGACCAGCCTTGGGGTCATCGATTGACGAGCACTGTGGCCGGGAGTTCAGATCACACCTGGGTGGCTATGTGCACGGGCCCTGGGAGACACAGTGCATTTCTGCAAACACCCTCCACGCTCCCAGTTTGCACCCCTTTGAGACATGAAAATTATTACAGTTCCTCCAGGGGGTACACCCTGGCCTCTCTGGTTCATCTGTGTTTCTTGCAGAGTGAACGCACGACTTCATTAAGTAACACAAGCGGCATTTGGGGCAAAATATAGAGAATTAACTAAAAGTCAGGGGAGCAGTGAAGTCTGTCATGGGGACACTTATGAATAATTAAGGGGCCAACGCACGGCTGTATTTCAATGAGACACGGGCTCAGCCTGTTGCTTCTCCCTGCCTGGCACGCGTGAGCCTTTGTTCTGCAGCGCGAGGAATCTTCTAATTAAAACTTATTTGTCAGGAAGGTGAGATGTATTTGTGTTTCCCTCGGCTCCCATTGTTGTGAACTTCACAGTGTTTCCTCTGAAAAATGCTCCTTTACTGCTCAGCAGAGCTGGCTTGTCGGTGGTTCCCTGTCCCATTGTGAGGGGGAAATGCTACAAGTTCTCGCTCTGGCCATCCATTCTCCCCTTAAAGGATCCCTGATGTCATCGTCGGACGACGATGGCTGGTGAGAAAGAAGACGAGTCCATGTTTACATACTGTGGCACGGCGGAGTGCATGTCCCTGCCTCTCTGAGTCATAGAGCCTGTCAGTTGCCCGGGTTAATGACCTCTGGCTCCAAATATGGTCATCTCTGCCTGTCATGTGTGTGTGGGGGGTGTCGCTGTTGACACCGTGTCAGCTTCTCGAAGTCTGTAATGTGCTCCAATTGGCGACGTGTCCTTCCCTCTCCTACGACTCAGTCTAACTGCTGTACTTGGTGTCCCTCGTTAACATGCACACCATGCGTGTCCTCTGTACCTCTGTGTGCGGTAGGAAAGGCTCAAGTTCAAGGTCCCTGGTGGGGAAACAACACCATTTCAAGTTCAGGGACGTCCTCCGCAATCAGCATCACCGACTCATCAGGAAAACAAGACCTTGACACCGTTGGAGAGAAGCAGATACTTTATGAGCTCGTCAGCATAATTCACGGCCCCTGATCTGTATCAATATGAAACAAGAAGGCATTTGAGTGGAGTCAGGAAAACGTAGCCTCGCTCCCTCCTCCTCCTCCCACTCGACATGGACTCATTCATGGATGAAATTGCGTCTTTGTAACGGCGAAGCCTGAAAGACCCAGTGTAGGCAAATTAGTATCATAGGAGCAGGGAGTGGACACAGGTTATTCTATGTCCCCTGGTCCACTCTCCTCCCAGCAGGGGGAAGAAAGAAACAGGAGCCGAGACGCCAGTGTGAATTCACGAGCAAGTACTCGGGAGAACCAGCACAGGCTGAGGAAGGGAAAGCGGGGCTGACGTCCCAGGTAATGTGCGTGGAAAAGATTTTCATTAGCAGCATCACTGTCGTCCAGGAGCAGCTTGTGGATTCGGCCGCAGGTTGTGCGTCCTATCGCTTGTCAATGAGCCTGAATGTTTGTGCCAACATCTAGAGGATGTGTCAAAGCATCTCGGAGATTCCTTGAGCCGAAGGCAGGTGTCGGGGTCCCAGCTCTGCCACCGCAGGAGAGCTGGGCCGGCCGCTCTCCCTCCTTGGTGCACTGCTCCCTCCCTCCGACACTGCTTGGAGGTGCCCAGGGCAGGATCCAGCAGCCTGAGAGATGGAGGAGAAGCTGCTTCTGCTGGCGCTCCCAGGAGAGAGTCTCGGTCTGAGGACCTCCTGAGGCGTGTCCTGGGGAGAATGACGCCTTGAAGTGGCAAATTGTGCAGGAATCACAGCCTCTGATGCAACAGCAAACCCTCAACTTACAGGAAGGTCCTGTTTGGGGGCGGGAGATCCCTTGCTCACCGATGGGGGGCGTAGGTGGCGGGCAGAGCACAGTGGCTTCTGTGGTCCTGCAGCGAGTCAGTTTCTGGACTGGAAGACTGGTGGGGCTGACAAAAATCAGACGGGGTGTGCACTCTTCGTCTGACAGGTGTCCCTTACCCCCTATTTGTTTATGTCCCCACTTCACTCCTCCAAAAAATCAGCTCCCCAGGGAAGAAATTAGATTTTTCCTCCTGTTATATCCCAAGCACTTGCAAGAGTGTCTAGCACGCAGTTAAGCCTTCAACAGCTATGTAAGGAATGAACAAACGCACACACCACGCCCGTCTCAAAGCCAGCTTGGCTGGGAAAGGACGACATTGTGGTTCTTGACGCGGATGTGGAGGCGGAACCTGCAGGTGTCCCCGAGCTGCCGCCTCCCACCTCCTCCATGTCTTGCCTCCAGGGTGGAGGTGGAGAGGACAGGGGGATGGGGAGGTCTGGCTCCCCCTTGCTCCTCTCCCTGTCCCTTCTACTCCCAGCCAATTCCCTCCCCTTGCGGAGAGGCTTTCCCAGCTGCTGCCTTTGATAGGGGCACATCCCGGGCACATCCCGTTTCTGCCACTAACCCCAGGCCGGAGTTTTGCAGCAGGAACAAGGACACACAGCCTGAAACTGTCACGACGTAAGTATGTGGTTACCCGTCCTTCGGTGCGCTCTGGGAGTTGTAGAGAAGCAGGACACTGTCTGCTGAGCACACTTCCCACACTGGGCAGCAAATCCTTCCTTGGAGGCCGTTGGGGACATCACACCTCTCATGAACCCCAACTGGGGACAGTAACCAGGGGACAGAGGTTACAGCCTAGCATGACCTTGCACTGGCCGGGTGTATGTGTGTAAACAGGTTGAACCTCTTGGAATCAGTTTCTGAATCTACACAATGGAAAGAAGCCTGACTCTCGGATGCAGAGATGCACCTGTTTCCATGCTCATAGCCTTCTAGTCCGGTGATGTCCTCTGACCGCTGGGCCTTGTGATTCCATTGTGATTTAACTGTCAGGGTTGTTTTGCTTAGTGACACAGGACGCGGTGATGCATCATCGCATCCCTTTGTCTGTGATGTGGGAGCGCATGGTCGTCTGCCCCGACCGCCTTTCGTGAAGGTCAGATGCGATCCATGGGGTTGAGAGGCCCTTGTGAATTAGAAACTGCTGCCTGGTCGTTCGTTCCCGGCGCCGCTTGCTGTGCATCAGTGGCAGACATGCCTCCTCGTCAGGCCCCAGGGTGCTCATCCTTTACCAGTGGTGGGGGGACAGACATGACCTTGAGATCTGCTCTCTTGGGGGATGGGGTGGAGGGGTGTCTCCGGACACCCCAGGCCAGGGAGCACTGCCAGGCCACGCTGAGCAGAGATCTCCCAGATGAAATGGAGAGGAAGCCCAGGATGGGATGTCTCCCAGGAGCTTCCAGATCTGACGTTCTCAGAGGGGCCTCCTGAGGCCCTGAGGACAGGGCAGCCGGTAGGGGCTGGCATGTCTGCCTCCGGGGCACCAGTCACGTGCACCCTGGTGGGACCGGGCCCCGCAGGTGTGCCGGGAGCGACCTGCACGACCCCGCCTGGGGCCTTGGTGCTGCTCTTGTGGGAAGGAGTGACAGGCCCCAAACACGAGCTGCTCTGCACAAACATGATGGGTCCAAGGAAAGCGGCCCCTGAAGGGAAAATGGAAATCCGAGGAACGACACTGTCCCCGACAAGTGCAGGCAATGACACGCGGGCGTGCATCGCGGTGTCTACATGAGGCCAATGCAGCCAGTCGCTTGTTCCTGCTCTTGTCCCATTACAGGACATCGACGGGACGGTCTGCAGTCAATGGGAAGCCCAGTGAGGCACCTACAGGCGGGTGTTTCCAGGAGAGCGGTGGTTCTAATGTCCCCTGGCACCGACCGTAGCGGGGACAGAGTGTGCAGATGACCTGACCGGACCCATTCGTACCCATGAGCCTCAGCTTCTGGTGTGCGACTGCCAGAAACTGTGGCTTTGTTTCCCCACGTGAAAAGTTGTAAATACTCATTGTAAAAATAATAATCCCATGAGCACAGACACGCAGTCTTTCTGTTGGAAATGCTGGAAAAGAAGCGCTGTTGTTTCCGTAAAGAGCCGTCCTGTGTCTCCTGAGCCCGCCTGCCTGTGGGGAGAAGCTGAGAGTCATTAGTCTGGCGTTCAAGGCTCGCGGTGGTCCATCCCAAAGGACACGCAGGGGACAGGGGCATTTCTGGCTTCCCAGGAGCCACGCCCCCTCCCTGGGGCTACCTGCCCTCCTTTTGGGAGCCTCCTGTCCTGTGTGGGGGTGTTACAGGGTCCTCCCCTTCCCCTTCCACGTGAAAGCTGAGGGGCGAGACCCTCCCCCTCCCAGCCCGCTTTCCTGGCAGTGGGCGCTGGTCTAAGGCTGGCCTGTCACATGCCCTTTCCTGGGACTTGGTTTTGAGCAAGTGAAAGAAAGAAGGTCGAGCGCAGGGAGGTCACACGTCCCGGGGAAGCGTCTGGGTCAGCTGGTTCTGGGTGTGAGATGCCGTCTCTGGGCCCAACGGCTCCTGTGGTTCCCACCTGGTTCCCCAACTCCTCCGGTGTGTGGAGTCCGTGATCCTGCAAAGAAAGCCCGAGGTGCTCCTGTCACCCAGGTGGGTGTCTGTCACTTTTGGCCAAGACCTTGGCTACGCTGTGGCCAGCCTGGCCATCTAGGGGAGGACGTCCTTCAGCATCTGCCATCCAGTAACCCTCTGGGGCCAGCTCTTAGCTGTAAGCCTCCTTTGAAACAATCTAGAATCAGGGAAAAAAAAATTCAACACCTGTGAAATAAATGGGACATGCTCAAAGGACAGAGGAGCTCATACTCTACTGTGAGGGTTTTCTTCCTTTCCTGGTAGAGCTCACTCCTAATATTCATCAGAGGCCATTAATTTTAGTTTTGTGGGAAGCACAACATCCAGGACATCCTCCAGAAGGATTTCTCTTTCACAAGCCAATCAAATTATATGTGATTTGAGCAAGAGATTTCATAGGCAGTGAGCCAGCTGACGTTTAGTAATGTAAAAGTTGAAAAATTATTTTATTCCCTTCCCTGTCTCCCTCCCTCCCCCCAGTGAGGTATTCTGGGGATGATTTCCATGACTGGGACTTCCCCCAGGCAGACATGGTGTGAATGAGCCAGTTGCTCCAAACTGGATAGATCCATCATTTTCTTGTTCTTTTGGTTAGTGAGGACTGTGGGTACCAAATGAAGCATCTCATTCAAATGGGCTTAACCAGCAAATGAACAAAACACAAGAAAGTCTGTAATAGCTCACATGACCAAAGGGTTTGGAGGCATCTGACTTCAGGTATTGCTGGATCTAGGTGCTCCCAAAACGTCATCAGGACTGTTTCTCTTTCTCTCAAGTCTAATTTTCTTTGGTGCTGGCTTATTCATCCAGAAGCCCACCTTCTCTAGCTCTGCTATGCCAGTGGAAGAGGAGCCCCTTTCCATTCATACCAGGACAACACTTTGAGTTTCATATGAACAGTTATTCCCACATGTTCTTCCTGAAACCAACTCCCTGGGCCAGAGTGGTCTCCCTGATGAGCTCCTAGAGACTGACAGCTGGGTAGGGGTAGTTTTTCCAAAGGAGAATCAGGAGACAGAAGAAAGGGTGCCAGATGCCGGTTAGCAAACCCACAATGCCCCTACCACTCATCTCTCATCAGTGGCAGGGCATGTGTTTGTGGCGCCCCCTGTGGTCTGGAGGACTTCCACTCATCCTCTGTTGCACCTGGCTCTTGGCCAGCCCTCCCCTAGCACTCCGGGAGGGTCATGCAGAAGAGGGTTTTGGAGGAGCAATGATGTCTCCTGAGTGGAGACATATACGGCACAAGGCCCTTCTCTGAATGCCCCACAACAGGACAGTTCTTTGTCTTCCATACCATTCTTACTGACCATTTCTGGGAGCACACCCTAGAGACCCATGTAAGGGTGACTTCATTCTAGCTGGAATGAAGACCGATTTGGGGGTTGGCTCATCTCTGCAGAAGTGTGGCTATCGAACCAGCTGTCCTACAGCCCAGGGGTGAAACACCCGGGCTCTGGACTCAGCACACACGGGATCAGGTCCCAGTCTGCCACTTAGAGCTCTGTGATCTCGACTAAGTCACTTAAGCCCTTCTACAGTTTCTCTTTCTATAAAATGGTCTGATAATAAAATGGACCTCAAAATATGGTTGTGAGATTTACTGAGGCGATGTGTGCCTGTTAGAGCACAGAGTATGTGCCGGATGAATATGACCAGCCATGAGCACTATCTGATCGCACATTTTCTCATGAGATAGCTAAGATTTACATCCATTTTATTTTTTTTTCAAAGACTTCATTTATTTATTTGACAGAGAGAGAGAGAGAGAGAGAGAGAGAGAGATCACAAGTAGGCAGAGAGGCAAGCAGAGGGGGAGGGGGAAGCAGGCTCCCCGTGGAGCAGAGAGCCCGATGCGGAGCTTGATCCCAGGACCCTGGGACCAAGACCCAAGCCAAAGGCAGAGGCCTAACCCACTGAGCCACCCAGGTGCCGCTACATCCATTTTAAAGATCAGGAACCTGTGCATTCAGCACCTCTCGCAAACACCTCCATTTCTGCTGTCTCTAAATCACCAGCATTAGGAATAAGGAAGGAGAAGACTAGACCAAGGTGATATGCTTTTAACAAGCCCTTCGGAGGCTCTGGGCAGCATCGCTGGAAATCATGACCACCGGAAGTCTGGAGAAAGCACATCTAGGGGCTTTCTGGCTGAGCACAGGGCAAGAAGAGAACTAAGGCGCCAGGTGCAGCCCTGAGTGCTCTACCTGCACTATTTTCTTTACTGTGACGTCCATCTACCGGTCATCACACCCATTTTACGGATAAGAAAAGTCAAGTCCAGACAAGTTAAATAATTTGCCTCCAAATCACACGGAAGGTATCAGAGCTGGGATTTGAACCCATGACAGTCTGATTCCAAGGCCCATGTAGTTTTAACGCTACTTGATTTCTTTTTCAGAGGAACAAGGGAGAGACCAAGGATACAGCCTGTCTCTTTGGTGGAGGATGGGCTGACAGGCGAGCAAGTAGTTTTCTTATTTGTATTAAGAAACTCCCTTAAAACACATTTCCAAGACATTAATTACTTTTACTGAGTATTTTGCAGTGATTGGGAACTGTTTTTGATGAACAGGGTCATGAATCGACTCTTGATGGCTCCCAAGAGCTAGTTAGATCTGAAATCTGAAGACTTGGGCAGGTCTGGCCAGGCTGACTGGGGAAGAGCTGCGGCCCTTCAGAGAGCATCTCAGAAACCACAGAGGAGGGGTTCAAAAAGGGGCACGTCTGTCATCTGATGGCAAATCCCCCTGATCCTGCTTTGGGAAGTGGCACTCCCCCTGAGACCCACACTGTGGGCGTTCTGTGTCCCTGTCACCATGTCCTCACAGGCACAAAGTAGTACGTGTTAAAGATTGTGCCAATCTGATTTGATGTGCTTTGTTCCTTTATTTTGCTGAGAATTTGTTGCCAGGACCGGTGAGGCCTGGATTCTACCTTCCCTGACAGGGGGACTGGAACCCAGCTTCAAGCCAAGAAGAACCGAGTCCCCATGCACCTGAGGGTCATCTGAGCCCCAGCAGCCTGTCTGACAAGGACCCCCCCCCCCCCCCCACTTGCCTGGAGAAGAACAGTCAGTAACCCAGAGCGTAGACAGGACTGTTCTGTACCGTAATCCACACCTGCTCCCCAGTGGGAGGCCTGGAAACCCGGCTCTGGTCCTTGGTCCTCCTGTGGGGCCACCCCATCAGCATGCGGTTCTCAGACACCCTGTAGGTGCTCCAGACTCATCCTTTCCAGTGTCTCTGGTTCGAGGACCCTGGGGACACAGGCTCATCTACTACACGTTGTGGGAGGGTGTCCCTGAGCACCAAGTCCTGCCGGCGCCCCGTCTTCTGACATCTCCCCTGACGATCTGGGCACCAGGACCTGAGACCACTTCATCCTGGAGGCTGATCCCAGAGCCTATTTCACGGCTCATTCAAAAGGAAGATGAGAAGGACTTCCCTGTGCCATCTAGTAATGGTTTCATTCCCGAGGGACTCGCTCAGCAGCGGTCCCAGCACAGCCCGGTGTCCGGACCACTGGCAATTCGCCATTCTGATTAAAACCACCCAAACCCCATCACACTCCGCATTAGGCCCCAACAGAGGCAGCACTGCCGGGCCCTGGGGGACATCTGGTCACCGTGAAGGAGGCTCGGACGGGGAGGGCAGCAGAGTGTGTCTCACTCACATCAGGCCGTGGAGGCGGGGATACCTGCCAATGATGGGAATCCAGGCGCCCCTGAAGACAGCCGTCCCCGTGCAAATGCATCTGGGAAACGTTTAACTGAATTTAAGAGGGACATCGTTCCTGGGGCAGTCGTTAGCCCCAGAGGACGTCAGGCGCCTGACCCTGTTCACGCCTGTGTTTCTGTGCACACCCACCACCCCTCCCTTCCCGCCGGCCTGGCTGTTCCTGGTGGAGACCCGTGGGGACAGCATGGCCAGCCCTCAAAGCAGGGCCCTCAAAACAGGGCATGAGTGGGGGAGCAGGAACTTGGTTTCAAGGAGGGGGCACATAAGCCACGGTCTGCAGGGACATGCCGAGGCCTGCTTGATGCCCCTGCTGGCCTGTGCCTGGGTCCCTGCAGGTCTCTGTGGTGGCTCCCAGCAGCGGCTCCCTCCTGCAGCTCTCGGTGCTCCTGGGGCCTCGAGGTCCCCCAGGTCCTCGGAGAGGCCCCGTCCTCCCACCACGGGAGGGACCGTGGTGGTCTGGGACCGCAGACTCTGAGAACCTGCCCTGGGGAACAAAGGTGTTGGCTGCACCATCGGGGCTCTGGGGCTGCAGGCGGCAGGATCCACGCTGAGCTCTGAAGCAAGGACGAGAGGATGTGACCGGAAGGATGTGGGGGAGCAGGGCACCAGGCTCGGAGGGCGGGGACCAGGGCGTCCTAGGGGTGTGCGCAGCAGGAGCGCACAGGAAGTTTGCTGTCGGACAGACGGGTGAGGTTTAGGGTGAACTAAATGCTCCAGGGAGAACCGATAGGCCCTCATTCACCAGAGGTTTGGGCCCCAGCACCAACGTCCACCCCAGGACCTGTCCCCAGTCTGATGCCTCTTTCATGACCCCGGCTGGGACCAACCCCTCATGAGTAAAGGTCAAAACAGGTGGAAACTGGGGGTCACTTCCTCACACTCTTCATCTCAGAGGGTGGCAGGCAGCACGAGGTCCCCCTGTGTTGTGACCTGGGCAAGGAGATGATGGCAGACTAGGGCCATGGTCACTGGACTTCAGACTCCCGGATGGCCACACCGCCTGGACTGCTCCACCATGGCCCTCCCGAGGAGGAGGAGGGGGCTCAGATACTGAACCAACTTTAAAAAAAAAATCATGTTGCGTGCTAAGGGGAGAAAAGAAAAGCCACATAATTGCTATATTCCATCTTTACTGAGTGTGTCAATGAACACAGATTCAAAAGAAAGAAACACCATTTTGATTGAAGTCCAGAACAGCCTGAGGGGCTTTGGGAAAACCGACTGGGCCACCCTCCTGTCTTTGTCACTGTTTTCACATCAGACGACGTGTAACTGCTCGAGACAACAGCAAGTGGCACTTGCAAGTTCTCTAAGAACTGGAAATTGTCCAGTGTGACTTTACAAGTCCCCGGAGGGTACGTAGGTACATGTGACCATGCATGCCACAGGTGTTTGTGGAGCACCCAGTGTGTGTGGGACCCGGAGTGGGGGGGGCAGGGGTTCTGAGGACGAGACAGGTGGGGAGCTGCTGTCCTCACGGGGGGCTGACTGACAAGAAGCAGGTACTCAGACGCGGGACCCGGAGAGTTTCAGGGTGATCAGTGTATTGAGGAAAGTGACCTGCAGGTCCGTGATGGGGGGGTGTCCTGTTAGATCCCCTTAGATCGGGAGTGCCCCGAGGAGGGGGCCTGGGAGCTGAGACCCGGGGGATGGGAGGAGCTGCCCTGGGGAGGTGTGCGGGGGGAGGACTCCGGGCAGAGTGTACACGACCAGCAAGGCGCGCGCATAAACTCTGTATTCATCACGTGTCGCTTCTAGGGGAGCAGCGCCCTCTCGATGGTCCTCTTACCCTCTCCTGTCTCTGCATCTTTGAACACAGGCTGCAGCGGCCAGTTCGCTGCCAACTCGCCCCTGGCCTGAGGATGTTCCACTGGGTAATCTGCATTTCTCAGTCTTTCCCTCCAGCAAATGGAGCGATGCAGATTCTACCACTCCGCCCGCTTTATTTTAGAAGGAACAAGGCCTTCCACGTCTCAGGGGTTTGCCCATCAGTGTAATTTTATGCCTGGATGCATTCACTCATGCATTCCACGAAGATTTAGGAAGTGTCTACTACGTGTCAGACACGTTCTGGGTACTGGGCACAAAGCAGTGAGAAAACCAGACACACGAACAGAAAGATCCCTGCCCTTGTAGGGCGTAGGTCCTGATGAAGAAAGACGAACTCTGCCATGAATGTAAATTATTGGAAGGAAGGGTCTGTAGGTCCTGGCCAGTGCTTCGGTGGGAAATAAAGCAGGAAAGGGGCAGTGAGTGTGCAGCATGTGGTGGGGGATGTAATTGTCCCAGAGGTTTCCCTGAGAAAGTGATGGAGAGGTAGCAACCCTGAGACTCTCTGGGAGATGCGTTTGCCCAGCAGAGAGAATGGCCATGCAAAGGCCCTGGGGTAGGCCTGCACCTGGTGTTTCCAGGTGTGGCCAGGAGGGCAAGGAAGCCAGAAAGGAGGGAGAGAGGAACAGGGGCCAGGGGGAATCAGAGCAGTGATGAGGGACTGAGTCGGGTAGGCCCCCAGGTCACGGTAAGAACTTGGCTTCTACTCTGAGTCAGATGGGAGCAGTAGTGGGTTCTGATCAGATGAGCAACAGGGCCTCATTCCACTGTTGGTTTGGGTGAACTCACTTCTTGAACAGGACTTGGCCTCGGCCGGCTCCGGGTCCCGTGGCTGCTGACACGTCCGCTCCCGGCACCTGCGTGGCTGGGTGGCCCAGGGCCTGCTCTGCCCAGGCCTCTCATTTGCGGCATTTCTCACGTTCACTGCCTCCCGAGCCTGGCCCGTTTAGGAGCCGCATTACACCTTGGCACAGAGAATGAGGCTCAGCAAATGGCTCATAAAGCATCTTTTTAAAGGTTAATGGTCACTGGCGCGGGAAGAAAGGGCCACCGAGCCTGGGTGCTCTCTTTGATTTTCAATTAAGTCAAATGAGAGCCACGCCTCCTTGCAGGTACCTGGTCTGATTACCAAGCAGCCGGGGAGGCCTCGGGGTGTCTTGGAGGCTGGGACCGTCAGCCCCGCGTGAGCCACAAGCACGAG
The DNA here is from genome assembly GCF_030435805.1 of Mustela lutreola. Lineage (NCBI taxonomy): Eukaryota > Metazoa > Chordata > Mammalia > Carnivora > Mustelidae > Mustela > Mustela lutreola. The sequence goes on from NC_081298.1 coordinate 12,306,749, forward strand.
TAGGAAATGGCTCCCGAGTTGGGGGGTGGGGAGTGGGCCAGGGGTCCCAGCCCTGCCGTCGGCTCTGGCCACGGGAGCTGCGCATGTGCACAGGCCATAATGGAGGGACCACGCTCTGGCCAGTAACTTCCAGGAGGGCAGGGATGAGGTCCATCCTCAGGTTCACGGGGCATGGGGCTTGGCACCTGCTCTGGCGCGGCAGGTGTGCAGGTGTGGGGTCGATCTCAGACAATGGGCCCCACTCGGTGGCCCCAGGTTAAGAAGGAAAAGGAGCCCGAGTGTGCTCCTGGCCGTGCCTCACCGTGCCTTACTGAACCTGGACAGCGTCTCCTGCTTAATTCTTCCATTCAGTCAGTTATACAGTGACGATTTATTGAGGACCCGGTGTATTACTTATCGATTGCTGAATAACAAACTATCATAAACTTAGCAACTTAAGCAATAGCCATTCATCATTTCATACTTTCTGTGGGCCAGGAATCTGGGCTCAGCTTTCCTGGGATCCCTGCTCAAGGATTCTTGCCAGCTATAATGAAGGGGTCAGCTGGGATGGGGGTCTCATTTGAAGGCTCAACTGGGGAATGATCCAGTACCAAGCTCGCTCACATGGTGGTTGATACAATCTGGTTCCTTTGGGCTATTTTGCCGGGTGTCCTGAGTTCCTGGCCACATGGGTTCCTCCCGTGGCTAAGGCATTGCACTTCATCAGATCTAGCAAAGAGAACATCTTCCAGCAAGAAGAAAGTCACTATCTAAGAGAGTCACTATTTGTCACCTAATCATGAATCAGCATGCCATCAATGTCAAGGTATCCCACTGGTTAAAAGCAAGTTACTAAAGTGGTGGGGGATTTGCAGATGGTGAATCCTGGAAGATGGGAATTAGGAGCATCACGTTAGAAGATGCCTATCACAGTGGATTGTGGTGGACAACCTCTAAGATAACCCCCAGTGTTCCCTGTCCCCTGGCATTCACACTCTTCTGTGATGACACCTTCCCCTTGAGTGTATGTGTATGTGGAGGGGTCACCTAGGACTTCATTCTAAGAAAGGAAATATGGCAAATGTAATGCGATGTCATTTTCATGGTTCTCTGGCTTCTGTCTCGCTCTAGATCATTCCCTGGCTTAGAGGAAACAGGTTGTCATGTTGGAGAGACTCATGTGTCGAAGAGGGTGGCCTCGGGTCTCCAGCCAGCTAGGAACTGAGGCCCTCAGTGTAAGGCCTCCTGAAACTGGCTCCTGTGAACAACCACAGGAACTTGGGGGTCAGACCCTTTCCCAGCCAAGCCTCCAGATGAGGTCCCTACAGAGTCAACACGTTGAATTAGCCTGGGAGACACCATGGAAAAGAGGACCCGCCAGAGCCAAGCCCGTATTATTCCTCACAGAAACCGTGAGGTAATAAGTATGTGTTGTTTTCAGCCATGACATGTGTGGTAATTTGTTACACAGCAACAGAGAACGAACACACCCACTTAATGTCAGTCACCGAGCTGGGCCTTCTAAGAAGGTTTCCCTCCAGAGAGCAGCTTCAGGAATGTTCTGACATTTGCTACACACAGGCAATTTCAAAATGAACACCCCTGATAACTCCATTTCATGTTTGGGCAGAAAACAGTGATTAACAAAGCCTGGGAAAGCATGAGGCATTTAAGTGCCCCTGGAATTTGAAGCCTTTTGGAACTCAGTTGTGAGAGCTGCCGGAAAAGGTGCAGGCGATGACTCCCGTGGGCCGTGGTCTGTCGGAGGGACGATGGAGGGACAAGGGCTTCAGGTCAGTGGTGGGCTGTCCAAAAGGGCATCAGGTGCCCAAGGGAAGGAATGAGATGCGCCAAAAGGATGCCAGCTGGACACTAGGAAGCCCTGTAGGTCAGCCTCCTCCCTGCTGTGACCACCCAGACCAGGGCACCTGCCTCATGTCTCCCATAGTCTCCTCCACGGTCCCCCAGAGTCCTCTCTTGTCCCTCGATGGCGAATTCCCAATGCTGTGGCCAGGGGGTGTTCTAAACTCCCCAAGCCCCTTGGGACCCACTACACTTGGGACAAAACTTGTGTTCCTGACTGTGGGTGATGTGTCCCTACATGGCAGGTCCTGCTGGATCCTGTGGTCTCGCCTCTGACGATGGTCCCCTGACCTCTGCAGCAGCCTCCTCTGTACTTTACTGTTGGGTCACCTCCTGCGTCTGTCATTCTGGACTGCCCCTCTCCCGCTTTTCTTCTCAGCATTCAGATCTCGGAGCGAGTTCTTTCTTCAAGCACCACCTCTATCTGGAAGTCCATGACCGCTCTGATCACTTGAAGCTCCTTTGTTCCACTGTGTTGGGACCACTGTGCTGCTCACATACTTACTCATCTGGTGACAGTCTTCCCCAGGGGAATGCGAGGCTCCTGGGGACCAGGAACCTTGTTCCCTGTGGCCCAGTGCCAAGGACGCTTTCTGGGACAGCACGTCATCAATCAGCTTTGGTCAGATGATGACTCGTCCGTCTTCAGAACACACCATCAAGAATCTCCCAAGAACACTTATAACTAATAAGGGAATATCTGTGTTTCCCAGAGAAACGGGCAGAACCCTCACTGGCCGGCTCCACCCCTTCCCAGTCTCCCTGCCCCACACCCCGCGACTCGGCGTTGTCTGGGCTCACCTCCCAGGTGAACTACTGGACCTTGAAACCTCACCTCAGGGTCTGCTTCCGGGGAAACCCACACCAAGACGCGGAGTGGAGATGGAGGTGTGTGTGTGCGTGTGCACGCGTGACTTACGGGTTTTCCCTGAGTGGGGGGATTTGCAAGACTGAATCATGGCTACACGCCTGTGTCGAGGCACCTCTGTGCGAGGCGGGGAGGCTGCGGTCCTCTCATCGCATCTCCCTCGCGGGGCGGTAGTGCAGGACAGAAGCTGTGCAAAGGGCAGCAGAGGGAAGGGGAGGGGGAGGGCAGGCGAGGGAGGGGCAGAGGAAGAGGAGAGGGAGGGACGGGCCATGGGAGAGGGGGAGGAGGGGATGATGTGGATGTTCCTGGGGTTGGGGGCGCAGGAGGCGCCTGACGACTGGGAGACACGAGGGTCCCTCAGTGGCCCCTCGGGGCTGACGAGCTCTGCGAGGACATGAGACGTGTCCGTCAGGTCTCTGGGGCCAGTTTCCAGGGCAGACCCGTAGGGCCCAGATCTGTGTGTGTGCAGACTGACACACATACACACGCGCACACGTCTGTACATGTGCACAAATGCTCCACAGCCACACACACTTGGGCACTCAGAGGCAGCACGTCCCATGTCATTAGAATGCCAGGCTTGGCCCCGTGTGGCCCTTCGGACCAGAGCCCAGTGTCCCGCGGGTGAGCCCTGGTGCCGGGTCACCTGCTCTCCACGGCAACCCAGCCTCGTACCAGCCTGTCCGTGTGAAAGCTCCGGGGCTGACTGATCTCGCCTGTTTGCCTGTGCACGTCTGCTGCTCGCTATGCGGGGCCCCCACGGTGATGTGGGGCAGTGAGGCACAAACCTGGGTCTGCTCTGCATGTGGGGTGAGTGTGGCCTGCAGTTAGGACGGGGTTGGGCTCCGATCAGCATGAAAAATACACCAATAGTCATTGGGGTACAGCTGCCGGTTGCTTTCCAAGTGCGCGGCATGGCGTGTGCATTAATCCCAAAGATCCTTCACATCTCTCGGGTTCTGAAGGGTCTCCCTGGCGGAGTGGGGTGTGGGGAGCAGTGAGAACCTGGCAAATTCTATCCCACCTCCCACGCAGTTCTGGAGTCGCTGTGGGAACGCTGGGGGGTTGGCATCGGGGCACGAAATGTGGGAGAAAATCTGAATGTGCCTTTTCAGGGTGTGCCTAGGGACCGGGGGTGACGAGGACTGTGGAAACCCTGGGCCCCACATGGCAGGACTCCAGGCTCCGCACGGTCCCCCTCGGGGTGTGGGACCTGGTGCATGGGGGTCTGGGGTTTACCCTTTTAAGGTGGAGGCAGGAAGGGTTGGAGAGAAAGACCCTCCATCTCCAGCAGCGTCTCAGACCCCAAGGCCCTGATGGGCTTGGCAAGTGGTAAAAGGAGGCAGGACCCCACCCCAGCAGCCAGCACCTTCCGGGGGATTCCCGCCTGCCAGGCCCGGGCCAGACTGGTGTGGATACAGACTTGGCCCGTCCCCAGCCTGAGTAGTGGGTCCCGTCACTGCTGTGGTCACGAAGGGGGCGGCACCCAGGGAGGCCGATGGGCCGGCCCAGGTCACACGGCCAGCCAGGGCCCATGGACGACTCTGCACAGGAGACTGGGGGCAGGTCCTGGGCCTCGTGCTGGGAGACGATGGGGTGCGGTGGAGACCGTCCACACTGTGGGCACAGGCCTGTCCACAGGGACAGCGGGACTCACCCACCGATCGCCACCCAAGGTGGTGTGGGCCCAGGGCCACCCCTTCTCCCGCGACCTCAGGAGAATCAAGCTGTCGGAGGCTCGAGGGGAAATCTCCAGGTTCCACACATTGACACCGGATTCACGTTTCTCAGAAACACAAAGGGGGACGGACAAGACTTGTCTGCGGCTGCAATTGGGCCAGCGTGACCTCTGGACCGTGGGGAGAAACGTTGTGATCATCAAGGGTGCGCTGGGCGGTGTGGTGTTAGGACACAGTTACAGGGATGTGACGGGAGCTGTCCCGACAAGCTCACGGTCCCAGAGTGGACAGTGACCCCTACTTTCCCGGGCTTGCCCTGGCTGCTGAAAGGTCAGGAAGCAACAGGCCCCAGTTCTGTGGCCTCCATTGGCTGGAGACAGGGCTGGTCCTATGAGTCAAGCCCCCTAACCCCCCCCCCACCCCTGTCCCCCAAGCTTGCAGCCACTTGCATCTATAGAGCTCCCCTCCTCGCCCATGCTGAGCCCCAAGTCCTGCTGGGTCAGGGCAGAGGCCGGCCTGGACACTGTCCTCCCGGTGCCTCGTGGGCAGAGGGACCCCTCCAGAGCCCAATGGAGGCCCCACAATAACCGTCTCCCTCACGACAGCCCTCCCTTACTAAAGGGTCACTTCCGGAGAATGGCAGGTGGCGGGCGCCAGATTTTGGCCTCTGACGTCGCCTGTTTGCTCCCCGGGAGCAAAGCAATCATCCTTTGTAAGCTCTGATGGGGAACAACTGGCCGCTGTCCTTTAATGAGCAGGGAGCGTGCTCAATGACAGCCTCCCGCAGGGCTCTGTAATGTCCATTAAACCTGCCTGTGCGCCCCGTGGCTCCCTGCAGCCGGCCAGGGGCCACGGAGGCCATGGAGCCCCCAGCCCCGACCTGGTTCCCGAGCCTGAGAACAGCCTCCAGGAGAAAACACCAACCAGCCAAGATTCCTGGCAGCCGCTCAATCCGGCAAATTATTTCTTGCAAATTACTTCTTAAGGCTGAAATCCGGGCAGGACCGTGCAAGTTCACGGGCGTCTGTAATCTGCTGGTGTTCAGCCGCCTGGACACATCTGAGGGCAAGCTGCTCATCCGTGGGCGGGGGATGCTGTGGAAACCGTGGCCGCCCTGATCAGCCAGGTGCCTTCTCTGCTCCTTCCCCTCACCTTGGGAAAAGGTGGTTATGGCCAGGAGGCCCGGCGCCAAACCCCCTCTGGCGCATCACCAGGAGACGGGGTGTCAGGAGGGACAGGAGCGATTCAAGCACCGCTTCCGCTGGGAGGGGCCCCAGGTGTGTTCCGGGCCCTCCCTGTCCTGAGGGGCGCCCGTCTGAGGCTGGGCATGGACACGAGGCGGGCAGGGCTGCGGGGTGCAGATGAAGGGTGTCCGGTCACCAGACACGGGTTGTGGGCAGGGGGCCAGAAGCCCAGATGGAGACCTGGTGCTCACCCCAGTCACAGGAGTCAGAGAGCAGGGGAGGCCAGAGTCCTCGTGCTGGGGGCTGAGATTCGGAGTCTGGGGCAGCCCAGCGGCAGACTGGGGAGACCACGAGTCCCAAAGTGGCCACGTGGAGCCAGTCCTGGACATTCTACTTGCCCAGCCCCCCGTCTACGGAGATCTTGCTGGACGGGACCCACACCCAGGAACATACCAGTCTGTGTCACTTTGTCTCCCTTTGTTCCCTCCAAGGACGGAGGCTTGGTGGCCCATTGGTGTCTCCAGCTCACTGCCCTCTCCCTGTGCCCTGCCCCACGTGCTTGGTGTCTGCGCAGAGCGACAGCCCAGGCTTGCTCCCAGGGCTGCATTCTCCCTCCTGCAGAAAGCACCCTGTGGGGGTATTTGTGTCCCCTGCTTCCCCGTCTCCCATGGGCTCCTCTCTCAGAGCTTCCCTGCCGAGTCCCAGGGACTCCCGTGTCTCATGTTGGAAGTCCCCACGTGACATCCCTCCCCTGTACTCAAGGCTTCAGTTCAACCCACCAAGGCCAGCACATCCTACTCTCTCTCCTGCCTCTCCTGAACCGCCCCCCCCCACAATGACCCCCTTCTCCTTCCCTTCCTGCTTCCTGGGGGAACGCAGGGCTTTCCCAGGGGAAGCCACAGGTCCGACCACAGAGGACACCAACATCCCTCAACCCCAACTCAGCTTATGCCCACTCCCAGAAGAGGTCTCTCTGCTGACACCCCCTCCCCTCCCCAGTGCTTTGCACTGACTCACTCGGCTCTCTTCCTGGGACTTCTCCATAGAAGGGGCCAGAAAACAAACTCTCTCATAGACCAAGAAGCAGCTGGGGATGGGGAGCCTGAACAGCTGGCTGTGCTATGAGTGGGGAACTCTGGGATCCCTCTGGGGGTGAGGATGGGGGGAGAGTGGGTTCAACGACACAGGGGAGGCGCAGGCTGCGGGGGTAATTAATTCATCTTGAAGGTTTATCACTCTGTCACAAATTTCCTTGTCACATGTAAAAATGTAGGCAGAGGCTCAATGAAAAGTCATGTTCTGGTGCCAACCATGCTTGTCTTTTCATCACGCCCTCTGAGTATTGATTCTGATGTCTTGGCTTAATCTCTGGCTCTTTCTCTGCTGTGGTGGAACCCCTGTGTGGCTCGTGGGGCGTTTCTAGGGACCAAGGAGGCACTCAGCCAGCAGCCTCCCTCCACAGTGGGGTTTCTGTGCAGCAAGGCTGTAGTGATCCTGCTGGAGAGCGGTCACTTTCTGAGGGCCACAGGGAAAGAAGGCAGCTGGAGGCTTGTCGAGCAGTTTGAACTGGGAAGTTTGCAAAGAGAACTCCAGCAGGACGGGAGGAGAAGACTGACAAGGCAAGAAGTCTGGCTAGTTGCGGTCCCTACAGTCTGTGGGAGGGAGGGGCTGTGGCTGCAGCAATAGGGACAAGGTCCCCCAAAGTGCAGTGTAACCAGAACGAGGAAATACACCTCCTTCTCAGGTATGGGCATTGGGTAGGAGCTATAGAAGCTCAGTGGGTTCTTGCAGGGCCTCTGTGATTTCTGGATTGGCAAAGTCCTCCCTCCAACAATTCTGAGTCTTGCCTGCAAGCCACAGAAGCATTGAGGACTTCAGACTGTTCTCGCTTGTCTTGGGTGGGGATGATCAGATGAGTGATGAGAACTCACGTTCCTGTGGTGCTATGTCGGATGGATGGATGGATGGATGGATAGATGGATGGATAGATGGATGGATGGTTGGATGATTGGATGGATGGATGGATGGATGGATGGATGGATGGTTGGATGGATGGATGGATGGATGGTTGGATGATTGGATGGATGGATGGATGATTGGATGGATGGATGGTTGGATGATTGGATGAATAGTTGGATAATTGGATGGAAAGATGGATGGATGGATGTTTGGATGGTTGGATGGATGATTGGATGGATGGATGGTTGGTTGGATAGATGGTCAGATGGATGGATAGATTCAGGAGACATCCTCCTTATAACAGCTCTATGATTATTATCCACACTCTACAGATGAGGAAACAGGCTTAGGCAGGTTAAGAAATCTACTCAAGTTCACACTACTGTTAAGTGGTGGTGTCGGGATTGGAACCACACCTAGTCTCAGAGACCTGACTCATAACCACCATGATAACCCCCCAGGTCTTTCCTGCTTAGGGTCTGCGGTTCACCAGTCCCTTCTTAAACCCCACAGTGAAGGCAACTATAGTAATACCTTCACCCATATCCCTAGTGAGGACACGCCTGGCATTTACTGTCTCTAGTCTGAGGGTAAGTACTGGTTTTCAAGAAGACCATTTGGTGTCAAGACAGTATACAGCTGTTTGCATGTCTGAGCACTAATTTCCCTGCTCATTCTGAGAAGGAGAAATTTTATCATTGAAGATGCCCAGACGTCTGGTTTGAATGGGGTTGGTTTAAAAGTGCCTGCTCTGACCTCCACAGACTCAGTGTCGGGTCACACAAATTCCACCATGTGACACCCTCGGCTGAGTGGTGGGTGGGAACTGATTCATTGGATCCCACAACAGCCTGTTATAGCATCCCCACTTCTAAATCAGGAAATAGGCTCAGAGGAGTCGTTTCAGTTAATAGTAAGTGAATCATGAGAGACTATGGACTCTGAAAAATAATCTGAGGGGTTTGAAGTGGTGGGGGGGTGGGAGGTTGGGGTACCGGGTAGTGGGTATTATAGAGGGCACGGATTGCATGGAGCACTGGGTGTGGTGAAAAAATAATGATACTGTTATGCAGAAAATAAAAAAATTAAAAAAGAAAAAGAAAAAGAAATAGTAAGTGGAGAGAGCTGAGATTTGAAACCAGACAGCATGGTACCAGGGTCCATGTTCTCAACCACTATTCTAGACAAACGAAATGAACCCTGGATGTAACTGAGGGACTTTTGTATAGGGGGAGAAAGAATGATGCCTCTTCATGGGTCACATAAGGCCCACTGGGAAGGGCGGGGTCTACTTCGGTCCCTGCCCAGAGCCCCCTTCCTGACCCCTCCCAAGATCGGCTCCTTCTCCTTCTTCAGGACAGAGGTCACATGTCCCTTCCTCACTCCCTGAGTCCCCATCCAAGTCCGCCTGCCCATCCCTCCAGTACCTCAGCCTGGTTTAATTCCTTCTTTGCACGTTTCAGTCTCTGAAATGGTCTGCCATGTTGGTCATGGTGTGTCTCCCATGTGTCTCCCGCCATGAGTGCCAGGGAGCAGGACTGGGATCACGGCTGCATCCCCAGAGCCTGGAGCTGGGCCTGGCTCAGAGCAGGTGCTCAAGGATGCCTGTTGGATGAGTACCATGCGTTGGGAGGAATCTCCAGCATCGCCCCGTCCAACCTGCTCTCTCGACAGAGGAAATGAGGGGAAGGGGGAGGGCTCCCAGAGCCACAGCCCTGACCATGCGGCTGCACAGCCACACGAGCACACGCCACGGACACACCTGACAGGTGCCATTGACCTTCCAGCAAGGGGGAGGCCACCTGTCCCTGTCTTGGCTCAGCCTCCAGAACCCACTCCGTGAGGGTGCCCCAAACCCACAGACCATGAGACACAAAGGGTGAGGGGTCTTGTGGGAAAGACCCCCTCCTACACACCCCTGCATGGGGGGGGGATGGAACATAGACTGGGGGTGGGGGGATGCTTGCCCATCCCCAGCCAGGACGGGGTCTCCATCCTTCCTGTTTCATTTGGCTCTTCTCTTCTGGAAGAAATCCTGACACTTCTCTCTTCGTCATCTTCTTCTTCCTCCTCCTCCCTCTTTTTCTGGCTCTTTTGCTCTGAGGGGCGGTGGGCCCAGGAGGCAGTGGCGTAAACCCCCGGAAGACTCGCTTCCCTTGCCACATCCTGAGCCCAAACCAGGCGGCGTCCTTGGGAGCTGAGAGTCGACGGCGCTAGAGAAAAGCGTGGGCAGTTCCAGCAGCAAGATTTTCTGGCAAGAGAGGAGCGAGGGAGTCTGTGCCCGTGCAGTCTTGGTCGGGGAGTCTCTTCCAAACACCCAAACTGAGTTTTCTCAACTACCTGTGGCTCTCGTTGCAGAGCCGCCTGGAGACGGTCGGCCGTGGGGAAGCCTCATTCTGGGGCAGCAGGGGCAGCAGGACCTCCCGGGTCAGAGTCTGGGGGGGACACCTGCGGGACCCAGGCCAGGTGCTCGAGCCTCTCAGTGGGAGGGCTCTCTGGAGGGTCTCTGGGCCTTGCTAAGTCTCCACTTTCCTCATCTTTGCAACGAGAAGAAAAATCTCACCCTGCTGCCTCCACGGTTGTTGGAGAATCACGTCCGCGGATGTGGCTCTATAATTCCCTATACCTGTGCACGATTTCCAAATCTGCTGTTGGGTTTCCAATTCATGACACGTTTTTATACCTTGTTTTAAGACCAATTATTACAGAAGCAGCCCCTTGCTTACATGGTGTTGTGTAAATTAGCTCTTTACTCTATGTTTCTAAGCATTTTTTTGGTCCGAGGGCCACAGGATGAAGTATATTTTGTACCAATATATACTCACATAAGCCAATATAGACTCATATCTATATATCTGAGATGACATATGAACACTATTGCTTTCACTATCTGATAACATTCACTCTATTCTACCCCGTCCCACCTTTAAATGACTGTCCACGAAGGCATCCGATAGACGGGAGACCCACCACAGCTTGCCTGCCACCTCCGCATTTAGGAACACCACGTTGTCACAGGGCCCTCTCTCATGGCTGTTGCTGCCGTCGACGACATTTCTGTGTTGACCCCGAGCCCCCTGAGTCTCGGCAGTGACGTTCATTCTCTGCGTTGCCCACACGGGGCCCGGTGCCTGACACAGAGCACGTGTTCCAAGAAGGCTCGCTGTCTGGCTACCACGAAGCCCTCTCTCCTTTTCTCACATTTGGCTACAACGGTCTAATTTGGGGATGCTGAATGCTCATCCTTCCCCTTGCAGAAACGGTGAGGGACGAATGGGATTCTCTGACAGGCTCAGGACTCAATGCCCTGGTATCCTGTGAAGAGCCTGTCCCAGGGAGGGATGCCCCCGGGACCGCGCCCCGCCCCCACTCTCCGCTCCCCGACCCTGGCCTCCTTCCCACACTGAGTCTTAGAGACATTTGGAGTCTCAGAGCTGCATGCCAGCCCGGTCCGTGGAAATGAGTAGGGTGTTTTGGGTTGTCACAGTGGCTCGGGAAAGGAGTGATCTCCCGACCTCTGTTGGGCATAAGCCAGAGACACTAAATCTTGCCATGTCTCTGATGGTACCACACAATGACAATGACCCTGCCCGTGATGCTGGGGGCACCCACTGGGGAGACAGGCCAAAAGAGGCTCTTCTTCACTCAGAAACAAGTTAGGCCGTTAGAGAATTTGTTTCATTTCTCCCACTCCTCACCTCCGTTCTCTGTCTTCCCACATATCAGAGTCCATGAGGTTCACACCCCGAAAAGCTGGCCCTGGGACAGCTGGTGGGTGCGTTTCAGGGAGCCGCCTGGCCCCGACACACCAGCCAGGTTTGGCTCCGGGAGCAGCAAGTCCTGGCAGATCCAAGTTCTCGGGTCTGCCGTGGCTGGAATGTGCCGAGGGCTCTAATTACCGTGAAGAGAGCGAGACACACACCTTCTGGGTGAATCCGCCGCAGTCACACCTGGGCACGCCTTTCTGATCCATGCCCGGCCCCTAGGAGCGCGTCCTGCCTCCTGTACATGGGCCTGGGGCTTTCTGGGGATGGTCCCCTGGGAATGGGGGAGTCCAGTTTTGTGTTTATTTCCTGTCCTGGGCTGGGCTTGGAGGGCAGATGCACTGGCCCCTCCCTGGGTGTCCCTAGCACAGCCAGTGATCTCCCACTGCTCTTCAAGTCAAAACCTTGGCCTCTCTGTCATTCCTTGTTTCACCCTTAATCAATTAACTGGCAAGTCTGAGGACGAACCATCTGGGTTTGCCCAAAACCCAGTGGGTTCCTGGGATGAAGGAGCTTCCATGGCGACATCAGCATGTCCCAGGCAAACCAGGATGAGTTGGTCCCCTGGTGGTGCACAAAAGTCGCTGAGCTGGAGTGTGGCTGGAGGGCAGTGATCAGGCAGAGATGGTAGCCAGAGTAAAGGATTTCATTCTAGACATGATGGGGAGACACTGCAACAACTTATGTAGGATCCAGATCTGATGCACCATGATGGACGGCCCTTAATGACCTCTGGTATCAGTGGGGGAAGCAAAAGGTAGTGAGAAACAGAGTAGGAAGTGGGAGACCAGTGAGGGGTCTGGTGCTCATCCCCAGAAGCCAGCCTGGTGGCTGGGGCCAGGGTGGTTGCCGTGGACACTGTGGGATACCACCCCACGTTCCCTCCAGGAGCCTGGAGCTCATTCCCTTGCTGGCCAGGAGTATTGGCTGAGGACAGCTCACTGCTGGGTCTTTTCATGGAAGGAAGCTGCTGTGCTGTAGGTTATGTCGTCCCCCCAGAAGTACCCCATACCCTATGACTGGTTGATTTGACTACAGATCCCCGGGGTCCCTGTCCTCAACTGGGCACAGCTCTGCAGAGACATCCTGATGCCGGGGGTCCAGCAGGGGATGCTGAACCCTTCCTCGCTTCCTTTGCTTCTTCACAGGTCCTCTTCTGGAGACTTCTCCAGCAACTCTTCTCCTGGCTGACCCCCATCTCAGCCTCCAGCTCCTGGGAAGCCTGACCAGGGATGGAGGTACAGGGCAAGAGGTGAGAAAGGGTGTGTGTGAGTGTGTGTGTGTGTGTGTGTGTGTGTGCGTGCCTATGTACACACACACACACGTATGTATACACATATTTTTGAAAATGATTTTATTTGAGAGAGCTAGCAGAAGGAGGGACAGAGAGAGGGAGAGAAGCAGACTCCCCATCGAGTGGGGAGCCCGATGTGGGGCTCGATCCCAGGACCCTGAGATCATGACCTGAGCCAAAGTCAGACGCTTAACTGACTGAGCCACCCAGGTGCCGTCCCCACATACATTTTTTAAAAAACACATTTCGTGAAGTAAAATTTGTAACAGTAAACCAATCTTAAATACACAGCATGCTGAGTTTTGAAATACGTGTTATCTTCATAACGCTCACTCAGATCAAGACACATATTTCCTTCACGACTAGAAATTTCCTTGTGTCCTATTCCAGTCCATGACATCCCCCAGGTAACTACTGTTCTGAGTCCTCTAATGGTCTGTGATCAAAGATAAGTTTTTGTCTGTCCTTGAACTTTGTATTAATGGAATTTATATGTATAGGCGCTCTTCTGCCTAACGTCACGCTTTTGAGATTCTTCAATGTTGCTGGGTTTATCAGTTTTTAAATTTTTTAAATTTTTGCGTGAAGTGTGTTTCTTGTACACAGCTTATAGTTGCATCTGGTTTTTTTTTTTTTTTTTTTTTGGTTCATTTATCTTTCTTGACAATCTCTACCTTGTAAGTAAAGCATTGTCTCATCGGTTCTTTGTTCCTCCTTTTCTGCCTTCTTTTAATTCAAGTGTTTCTATGACTCCGCTGTGTTTCCTCTCTGGTCTTTGTACCGAGCCTTTACAATTAATATTTCTGTGGTTGCTCCGGAGACCACAATATATATTCTTAATTTATTGCAATTAATTTTAACTTGGTCTCATAGTCATTCACGTAGCAAATAAGAGCTTTATAGTATAATTCCACTTGCCACTCTAGTCTGTTCTGTAATAAACCTTGCAATACATCACTATTGTTGCTTGGTCAATATTTAATTTATTTTAAGTAGTCTTTTATATTTACCCATGTCTTTGTCTTCCCGTGGCTCTTCCTTCCTCTCAGTGGATCTGGGATGATTTCACCTCAGCCTGAAGAACGTCCTTTACCATTCCTCATAGCATACTTGAACTGGCAACACATTCTCTCAGCTTTTGTTTGTTTGCAAATATCTTTATTTCATATTCATTCTTGAAGACTAATTTTTTGCCAGGCGTAGAAGTCTAAGTGGGCTTTCCCTCCCCCGCTATTGTTTTTAAACACCAGCACGTCAAAAATATTCTTTGCTTCATTATAACCTCTCCTGTTTGTGAGAGAAGTCAGCCATTTTGATTATCCTCCTGAACATCACGTGCTTTCTTTAGGGGTTTGTAAGATTTTTCTCTTAACATTTGATTTTTAGAAGTTTGACTATGATGTACCTTAGTAGGATTTTCTTTGTGTTTGTCCTATGTTGTGTTCACAGGGGTCCTTGGACCTGTGGTCTCTTGTTTGTCATCAATTCTGGGCGCCTTGCCACCATTATAACCGCCAGTATCTTTCCTTCACTACTGCCTCCTCTCTTGCCTTCTGAATCTTTGATCACATGTATAGGGGACTGTTTGATGTTGCCTTACATGGGTCTGGGCCCTCTTTTTTTTTTTTTTGAAAGTTATTCTTTTTTAAATTTTTCTTTCCTTTCTTCAGTTTGGATAATTTCTATCGACTGACTTTAGGTTCACTGATTTTTCTCTGATTTCCAACCTGCTATTATACTCATCAAAAGAAACTCTGATTTCAGGTACTGAATTTCTAAATTCTCCAGCATATTTTCAGCTCTATTGTAAGGTCTTTGATTGCTTTGTTGGAATTTTCCATCGTTGTATCCATTCTATCTCTCTCTTCCTCTAAATTCCTTGAAATAGTTATTTTATCTCTCTTAAAGACCTTGACAACACCATGGTGAAGAACTCAGAGTTTGTTGGACACTGCCCAGTTCAAATACCATTCTGGCGTTTATTAAATGAGTGATTTAGGGAAAGTGAATTCTCTGATCCTGTTTCCTCATCAGTTCGATCCAGGTAATGATAATCCTTACCTGATATGTTCCTGTGGGGGTTAAATGAGTCATGGGGGATTGATAAAACAATGCACCACACATATTGATAGTCAATTACTGTTAGTTGCTATTATTACTATTTTATTATCATTATTAACCTTTTTTTTCTATTGAGATTGCCCAGAGATTTATACGCATCACTAGGCTATTTGAATTCAAGACAAGCGTATATGCTTTCCTTGATTTCAAACGTCAACAGAGGGATTTATTGTTACTTGGACTCACATTTCCTCTTCTTCATGTGTGTGTGACATTGAACTTCTTTTCTCCCCTAGGGTGAGTCATTAATATTGTCTCCAGAACCAGTCCAGGGCCTGATCTACTTCCAGATTTCCCTGATGGAGCCATTAGTCCATCTTTTCCCTTTAGAATAAAAACGGGCAACCTGTACAAGTGTGTTCAGAATCATCAATATCATCATTTGCTCCGCGTTTCAAATGCTGGTCCTCTTGGAGGTGTTTTAATAGCAAATATTTCCAGAGCACCTACTAGGGACCAGGGAATGTTCTGTGGGTTTGGAGATGCAACCGTGAACACAACAGAGCTCTCGCCTTATGGACCCCTCCTTCCCTCCCCCAACCATCCAGCCTAACTATTCTCCCCTGAACTGGGTCACAGCATATATCAGGTGCTCCCTAAGTCCTTGCTGAAGGAATGATGCACTAACGAAAGTGCAAGCCTTTAGGAGAGCAATGGCCTAAAATCCTCAAGGGAGATAAAACTGAAGCCCACCTCCTCCTCCGATAAGGATAAATTGGGCAATCTCTTGGCACTTACAGTGACACTGGTGTAAGTGATCTTACTGGGAGTAGATTGGCCCTCCAGGAGACAATGGCAGTGGCTGCAGACGTTTCTGGTCATAACAACTAGAGGTTGTCCCAGCTACCGGCATCTAGTGGAGAGTTCAGGGATGCTGGTAAATATCCCTCAGTGCACAGGAGGACCTCCCGCGACAAGAATTATCTGGCACAAATGTCAGTGGTGTCGACGTTGAGCAGCTCTGGTGTCATACAAGGGGCTGACCCTCTCAGGGAGTTCATCCTTTCACTGGACATGAAATGCATACCCCAAAGATGGACCAACCCAAATGCAAGATAACACATCCCCAAAGAAAAATGACACCACTTTCCATGAACAAAGTAATGAATTCATTCAACAAATATTTATTGAGGATCTATTTGACACCCGCGACCAGGCTAAGTTCCAAGCAAACATCAGTGAATAAGACAGACGAGTTTCATCCCAGGAGTCAACACAGACTCACCCTCTATGTCCCAAAGGATCCTCCCCTGTGTCTTGTAACTCATTCCAGAACAGAAGAGTATTTCCCAGGTCCGCAAGGCCCAGAGAAGAAAATTCATTTTAAGATCTGAAGGGAGATGAAAAGCATATTTTAACAGCGCATTTCAAATGCACTCCGGCCTCATCACAGAAGCATCCAAGTGCCTCCATCATCTAGAAAGCCGCAGGAGAGTGAATAATAAGTGTGGAATATGCGAATGATCCATTTTGCTTTTTACAAAATGCAACGGAGCCAGGGAAAAGCCTCACAAAAGATCTAAAGACAAAATAAGATCTCTGCTATTTGTAGACACAAAATTAAAGATATGATTAAGAAAAACCGAGAGTTTTAATTTTTAAAAGGTGGTAAAAAAATATAAATGCCATGAAAGGTTGTCTGCGGGTTCAGGAAACCGCTTAGAAAATGAGAAAGCTGCGCTCTGGGCTCATCACGGCTCTGTCCCCGGAGTGTGAAATTAGCGACTGAGGTGGATTTCACAGGCACTCTGGGGGACCGTGGCGGTGTGGCGGCGGATTTGCGACAGGGGCCTCCCCGCCAAGTCCTGCCCACTTGCAAGCTGCTGTAGCTATTCATGCAAAGCACGGATAATCCCAGGTGTCTGGAGCGTTTTGCCATTTATATCGAACACAGCCTCCTCCCGTGGGAGTGAGGCTAGCCCATGAGTGGAGTGGCCCGGGGAACGCGTCGCGAGACTAGCATTCTCATCCAAATCCTACTTTTTCCCCCCCTCAAGAAAAATCCACATGAATTACATCAGGAATTATACTGAGAAATCTGTAGGAAATAGGACTATAGTTGAAGGGTTAACTCTGAAAGCCTTTCCCAGAGACTCTCATGGTCTGGGGCTCAAGACTAAAATTAACGATGACATTCTTTGTGTCCCCCTGACATCACCCCACCTGGGAGTGGAGCTGGACGGGAAGTTTAACAGATGGTAAGCCCTGGAGGCCGGTGAATGTGGGGAAAGGAGCCGCGCGGTTCTTACCTGTCTCTCTGCTTACCTGGTGCTCACTCTCGCCACCCGTAGCCACCACAATCAAATTGCGGGCATGATGACAGCTTTTACCTTGTCACACTTTTACCACTGATTGTGGTCAGCTGGACTGACTTGAAAAAGGTGCAGAAAAAAAAAAGTGATCATTTTAAGTAAGGAGCCGCCCGAGAAAGCTCTGGTCTCAGGTAAAAATCACCTTACTCGGTTTATCATTTTAAGAAGCACTTGTGATCATTTTTATGGCTTATTTTTTAAAAGATTTATGTATTTATTGTAGAGAGCATGCAAGTAGGTGAATGGGGATGGGGGCAGAGGGAGAGAGAGAAAGGAAGAATCCCAAGCAGACTCCCCGTTGATCCCAGGACCCTGAGATCATGACCTGAGCCGAAATCAAGAATCAGAGGCATCACTGACTGAGCCGCCCAGGTACACCTTGTTTTTATGGATTATTTTTTAACTGCATTGTGTTTTCAGAATTCAAGCCGTTCTTGACCATTTAAGAATCACCTCTTTGTAGGGCTCTCTCTTACATGACGTTTATGGGAACAGACAGGGGAACAGCCCCTTGCAAACATGGTCCTAGGCTTTCTTGGTACTCGCAGAGATTAAGAAACAGAGAACAAGAGGCGCCTGGGTGGCTCTGTCGGCTGAGCGTCCGATTCTTGAGTTCTGCTGAGGTCCTGATCTTAGGATCATGAGATCAAGCCCCGTGTTGGGCTCCATACTCAGGGCAGTCTGGTTGAGATTCTCTTTTTCCCTTTCCCTCTGCCTCTCCCCTCTGCTCATACTCTCCTCTCTCCAAACTAAATAAATAAATCTTTAAAAAGAGATCGATCTTTCTTTCTCTATCTGTCCACAGAGGCTCAGCGTGGTTCGGGGGAGGCTGCCCTGCTCTGTCTCCATGCCCTCAGCCTCTAGTCCAGGCTCTCCTGTCTGCAGAACCACCAGACGCCGGTATTTTCCTTCTCGACCTGTCCACCTCCTGCCACACGTGGCATCACAGCCTGGATTCAATCTTCTTTCATGCTGTTTTTACCTCATCAAAGATCATGATGTTTAAAAAGAAGATTAAAAAAAAAAGAGAGAGAGAGGGGCACCTGGGTGGCTCAGTGGTTTAGGCCTCTGTCTTCGGCTCAGGTCATGATCTCAGGGTCTTGGGATCGAGCCCCACATTGGGCTCTCCGCTCAGCGGAAGCCTGCTTCCCCCTTTCTCTCTGCCTGGCTCTCTGCCTACTTCTGATTTCTCTCTGTCAAATAAATAAATAAAGTCTTAAAAAAAAAACTTAAAAAAAAAAAAAAGAGAGAGAGAGAGAGAGAAACGAAACTCCCGTTGGAACAAACTGGGTTAATTACACGGACTATCTCTTTGTGCCCAATATTGAAAAGAGACCAACAAAGCCCTTTGGGTCTCTGGATGTAGACTGTTTTCTTATTTCATTTTGTAGACCTCTCCGTGTCCTTGACATCCCTTATGATTTATGGGAAACAGATGTAAAATTAAAGTATCAGCAGATTTACATCCTGCCGTAAGTGACCCAGGCCCAAGATAAGAGAAGTCCGAACACAGTGTAAATTTATTGTTGTCTCATGTAACAGGTTAGGGGGTAGGCAGGCCAAAGGCTTGGTGTCAGGGTGTCCGGCTCGGTGCCCTAGTGAACCACATTTCTTCGTTTTGTTCCTCTGCCATGAGTGGCTTTCTCTCCCTGGGTTACCTCATGGTCTCAGACGGTCTCTGCAGCACCAGCCATTACACCCACTACTCTGCCAACAGCAAAGAAGAAGAGATGAAGTCGAATGTGGGCAAAAGACGCACAGCAGTTTTCTTCTAAGGAACGTTCTATTTATTCTCCTTCAGTTACAGACTGTACTTGGCTGCAACTTTTTTTCTGATGGGTGTGATATTTTAAAAATCAATTTATTTACACTCCATAATCATCATCATATTATTATTAATAGTTGGTACTTAACTAATAGTTGATACTTACTACATCGCAGATACACCTCACAGTCCTCAATGTAATGACCCTATCGTGGTCAATGAATAATGTCCCCCTAGCGATGTCCATATTCTAATCCCCAGAATCCATGAATATATTATTTCAGTCGGTGGAAGGAACTTTGCAGCTGTGATTAAGTTAAGGATTTTGAGATGGGGAGAGGAGCCTGGATTACCCACGAGGGCCCAATGTAATCACGAGCGTTCTTCTAAGAGGGAGGCAGGAAGTCAAGGAAGAGTGGATCCAATGCCCCTTGCTTTCAGGATGGAGGAAGGGGCCTCGAGCCAAGAAATGCCTCTCATCTCAAGAAGCTGGAAAAGGTAGAGAAACAGATTTCCCCTGAGAGCCCCTAGAAGGAATGTGATATTGTGGGCTGATTTTAGACTTTTCCCTTCTGCACTGTAAGATAATAAATGTGTGTCATTGTAAGTTTCTAAGTTTGTGGTGATGTATTACAACAGCCCTAGGAAACCAATACTCCTATGTTGTAGATACAATTATCTCCATTCACAAAGGAGGAGACAGAAGCACAGAGAGGTTAAGCAACTTGCCCAAGGTCACACAGCTTGCTGATAGGTGGAAAGTCTAGATTTAAACCCAGACAGTCCTGCTCCGGTATTTACCCTATAACCACCACTCACCATGTAGATTACATGTGCTTCCTGTTTGGGATTTGCTTTGATTTATAATTTGGGGTTTATAATTTGCCCCTTGACACTTTCATTTTATAGTGTGGAGGTTTTCAGACATACACGATAGTAAAAATAATGCTGTTATGGACCCCCATGTACCTACCACTTACCCTCAACACCAATGGCCAAACTTGTTCGGTCTACGAGCACCCCTTCCAGGGGGAAGCTGGAAGGAGGGGTCAGGCCGGAAGGGGCAGAAGCCCTGAGAGCTGGACATGGTTCTGGCTGGGCTCGGCCTCCCGCAGTGAAGGGTTTTGCACCCAGGAACAGCCTTGGGGGAAGTGTGGGGGGCGTGAGAGCAGCCTTGGGCAGGTGCACCTGGGGAAGGGTGAGCCGTAGCAGGGATCTGGGGCTGAGAAACTTTCCTCCCCTCATGCAGCTTCACTCCCGCACAGGGACACAGGCAGACATCCCCTGACGCTTGTTCTTCTCTGTAGTGAAGTCTGCAACTTTATTTAAAAGAAGCTCACTTTTGGGCTCTTACACCACGAAAGTCACGCCCCCGCGGGGACACACTTCAGCATTTATGGGAAAGGGAATTACATCCTGTGTAATTCTAATCTTCTCAGCCACGGTTGTTTTCTTCATGTCATGGGGGTATTTTTAAGCATCAAAAGGAAAACCGAGGAGAAAATCCACAGAGACCACTCCCCAAGTCTGAAATCCTGTTAAACCTCCAACAAAACCAAACCCACCAGGGCTTGACGAAATAAGCTCATACCGGAAAAGAGCATGGTCGTAGTGGCGAGAGTCTGCGGGTTCTTTGTAATCCCAGTTCCTTCCCTCTGGGTGACAGGGGACAGAGAAGGGTTTCCCTTTTCCAGGTATTCTGTTTGGGTTGCCTGGAACGGAAGTGACCGTGCCTTGATCATTGGATTTTGTTCTTATTTTAAGATTCCTTATAGAATGAAGTTTATTCTTTCCAAAACCACTCAGGTCCTTTTAAAAAGAAGGGGAGCAGAAATGATTGCCTCAGGTATGTAGTAGAGCTGGAAATGGGGCTTGGAAATATTTTGTTCTCTGTTAAAAGTGAACATCCTGACAACTTCAGGGCTTGCCAAGAGGAGGCGGGGGAGGGGCGGGGAGAATCTTCCTAAAACCCTCAGATCCTCATTCCTGCAAGGGCACACACCTGAACACCGGATGCACAGCTCTGCTTCTCCCTGAAGCACTTTTCTGTGGGGCATTGCAATATCCGGAGTACAATTACTGGGAAAGTCTCAAAAGTAACCCAAACCGGAGAGAGCCCCAAAGTTGGAGAGAGCCCACATGTCCTCCAGCAGGTGAATGGATGAACAGACCGTACCACGGGACACTACGCAGGTTAGAGGAAGAAGCTATTGATATGTGCGACAAATGGAAGGCATCTTAAAGGCTTTGTGCTGGTGACAGAGCCAGTCCCCAGATGTCACATATTTTGTGATGATCCCACGCATGGTTCTCAGAAAGACAAAACCATGGTGATAGACAGCACTGAAGAATCCGCTGAAAGGAGGGCGCCCGACGGTCCTCCTCTTTCCCGCCCTCGACTCTGCCCCTCCCACCCGCTCTGTCCACATGGGGACAGCTCCCCTCTGAGGCTGAGGCCCCAGGCCACCCAATTTCCTGTGTGTTATTAAAATCATTAAAACACAAAATCCAAGCACTGTTATCTTTCTTGCGGATCATGGAAAGAACAAACAGGTGGAGAAAAGAAGAAAATACGACCCCCGTGATGTTGGATCCTAACAGCCCAGCCCAGCCCAGCTAGACGAAGGCTGGGCGAGTCCCCGGGGGTCACCAGGTGCTTGGCACAAGGATGCTTTGAAACAATGAAACCAATGAAAACAATGACACCAGGAGGAAGCACTCATCCCCAGGCTCACGGGGGCCGTCTGGCGCTGGGGAGCCTGAGCGGGACCGCTTAGCTACGGGCTTAAGTGTATCAGCCAACATGGACCAAATGCATTTTTATTAAAGTATTAAAACACAAAATTCAAGGGCAGCTGTTATCATTTTTGTTCGTCCGTACAGAAAACAGGCAGAGAAAAGAGGAAAAGGCAGTCCTGTGACCCTGGATCCCAGGCACGCTCCAAGCACACACACAGGTGTTGCCTAATCCTCACAATGGCCCGTGGAGAGGCCCGTGGTCTTGGCCTCACGGCCCAGACCAGGAAATCACAGCGAGCGAACTCCACGTCGAGCAAAGCCTTGGCCTCCAGACCACAGGAAGCATTACCAGTACGATCTGGAAGGTTCCTCTGCATGGACGGTGTGTGACGGGATTTCAGCTCTTTCGCTTTAACTCCCTCATCTTGTATGTGCCTGCATGTGCGTACGTGTTGTACACACGTGCACGTGTGTGCAGCAGTTCGGAGGACGGGTTCCAGAGTCAGACGGTCCAGACCCAAACCCTGGCTCTGCCACTCCTGAACCCATAGCCTTGGGAACATAGCTTACCCCCTCTGTGCCTCAGTTTCCTCCTCTGTCACACAATGACAGTCAGCCCCCCCCTCACAAGACCAAAGTGAGGATTAGGTGAATTTGTCCGTGTGAAGCTCTGGAAAGGGGACCCAGCACAGGGTGGGTGCTGGAAAAATGTCGCTTTGATTATTGTCCTTCGTTGTACACCAAGGCTCTGTTGTCGGTGCAGCTTCGCTCAGGGTGCTGGGGTGGGTGCAAAGTTGTTTCTGTGGGAGGTGGTCCCAGGAAGCAGGGGAAGGGGAAGCAGACAGGGCGCTCTCATGTGGGCAGCTGGAACTGAATCCTGGACGTTTATGCTCTGATCTCCAGGCACTGTTGGCTGAACAGTCTCAGGACCGCCATTGCCGGCACTTCTGGCCCCAGGCCAAGAGCATACGGTCAGGTGGCTGGTCTCAGGATGCCCATGATGGCAGGACCATGTCTGTTTCCTCACACCGGCTTCCCGGAGATTGCTTCACACATAGGAGACATTCCATAATGTTTGTGGAAGGAGGGAGGGTGTGGGCAGCGTGAGAAAGAGAGGTGTCACCTTTAACCAAATGGATATAAGGCATCATTGGGGGGAAGAATCTATTGTCTCTGTCAACTGCCTTAGAGCTCAGAAAGCCCAGTCACCTCCATTGTGCTCCTTTAGCCATAGAAAGTTCACATGGAAGACATTTTAAAGGCCATCTCATCCAACTGCTTCATTTGTTTGAAATGGGAGCCCAGAGAGGAAAGTGACTCACCCAAGGTCACTGGGAGACTTAATCACAGACCGTAGGCCAGAATCGAGGTCTGATTTCCCAGTAAAGTCCCCTTTTCATTACGGAATTGGTTAGGAAGATGCTTTCTCTGTGGGTTTCCTTCTCTTACTACATAGTAGAGCACCGTCACCTGCATCAAGGGCCACTGTCCCCAGCCCACATGTTGTCCTTGTCCTTCAAAGACCACCTTAGACACCTCTCGCTCCAAGAATCTTGTGCCCTCCTCCCCCACTCCACCAAGCCCACAATCTTCTACCCAGCAAATCCTACTTTTGGGAACGAATTTCCTAGAGGCAAGAGCCCAGAGTACAAGGAGATATATATATATTTTCAAAGGTATTTATTGCAGGGCTGGTCACAGTGAGTTGATTACAGGCCATCCTAGAATCCGACCACCACCTGATCAAGGTATAGGGGATTTCCGGTATGGGATGTTAGCTATTTCAGAATGCTGAGTTGGATCCCGTCTTGATACCGTTTTGGTAATAAAGGTAATAGAGTCAGCAAACTGATTAACGGAAAGGGGCTGCAGGCAGAGCTCCTCAACGCCCACACAGAAGGCACCATCAGCATTGAGGGATTTAATAAGAAGCACAAGAGAGAGGCTCTGGGGCCCCTGGGAGCTGGGATCGAAGCTACTAGGGCCTTCAAGCACTGAAAGGCTGCTCTCTCTATAGGGACCCAGTTTGAGGACTCTGCTGTTCTTTGCTTGGGGTGGGGGTAGGGGCAGGGGAGGCCTGAGGCAGTTGGGGTGTCCTGAGGCTGCCTGCTTCCTTCGGGGCGTGGTGGACAGCTAGCCAGGGAAAGGCCACAGGCAAGGGGGAACAGGTGGGCCAACAGTAGGCGTCAGCCTCTGTGATACCTATGACCGACTCTGTGAGGCGGTGGTTATCTTAGGTGGCCACCCAAGAAGTGACTTTGGTGGCACAATGGCGGGATGATCAGTGAATGGAGTTGGGGGTACCAGATCCCCAGGCTACCCGGGACAGTCCCACATCTTGCAGAACTGTTTCAAGTGTTGCATCAATTCCAAATGTCCCAGTGGACATTCATGGAAGGGAACCTTCTTTACAATGACCTGAGGTCCAAACAGAAAATTATTTGTCTTATATTTTTTTCTCCATATTGTAGTTAAGCCATTAAATTGATTAAAGAAGATATTTAGGTGGCTGATATCGTCTGTAAATATTATTTCAAGATACCAAAGTGGAAATAATAAAATACTTGTTTAAAAAACAAAAAGAGTGCATGGGGTCTGATAGAGTTGAGAATTACATTTCTAAAAACCAGCAATGCCTTCTCATTCTCCAGGGAATCTGAAGCCTCCTTGAGGGACACTTTGAGCTTTTTTGTTAAATCGAGCTAGGTTTTTGCCACAAAAGAGGATCTCTTCTCTCCTTCTTAACCATCAGGCCTCCCTTTGCCAAAATCCCTCTTCAGGAGTCTGCTGGAGACCAGTTTAATTTTGATCCTTACTCGGCCCCCTGTGTACTAACGGTTTCTCCCAGCACAAGTCAGGCTGTCTGGCTCCAAGCTCACTGCGGACACAGCTGAAGCTTCTGTCAAATTTAGGTCACTGCCCGGTGGGTAAATAATTTGTCCCTCCATAGGAGACAGATCAATAATCAACAAACAAACACATTAAGAAAAAAAAGAAAAAGACAGAAACGCTTAGTCATGCAAATCAGGGCGAGCAGAGGGTAAAGAAAAGAGCCTCATTTGCATGCAGCAGCTCCTGGGGCCCTGGCCCACGGGGCCGCTCTCTCTGAAAACCCTCGGCCCAGAGCAGCAAATCCCCGGGCACATTAATGCGCATTAATAAAGGTTTGTCCCAAGCGGTGTAAACACCACCCGTTCCCAGGACACCAAGAAGCAGAAAATGATCCGGAGGTTAACTGGGTCATTAGCCGTGGCACAATATGGGTCATACTGGGTGTAATTTGGTTCCCTTCTGCTCCAGGCTCCAATAAAGACACCGGTTCTCACAGCGGGGGACCAGTGACTCAGTGGCAAGTTGAGGTCTCCTGGATACCGGGACCTTGGAGCCGTCATGATGATTCATGCAGCCTCTGACATCACTGGTGTTTTTGTGATGCAAAGTTCTGAGTTGTCTAAACACACTGGGAGGACCCGGGAATCTGGGTGTCCTTGTTCTGTGCACGCCTACAAAATGGGACTCACAGGCATGCACGCGTGCACCAGGGACTAGATGAAGAACTAGCTAGAGTGCCTTCCATTCCTGCCGTCTTACTTAGATCGCTTTCCCCGAAGAGCGGCTCCTTCCGCTGCCCTGTCCTTTTAACTGTGCAGATTTTGGGAAATTGCAGGGATAAATAAACACCAAGTGTGATAATTCTGTGTTCTGCCTATTTTCTGCCTTTACACCTTGTTTGGAGCGTCTGAGAACCAAACAGACAAAGAAAGGGGCTTGGGCAGGTGGATGTCAAGTGGGCTGAACTAGAAGGGAATTACAAGGGAATTACAAGGGGAATTACATGGGAGGGACCCCCCCCCCCCCCAGGCATCAGGGTCACCTCCACAGGCACAGGATGCTACCTGGGTCTGGAAATTGGGAAGTAGGTGTTCACCTATGACAGTCACACTTCCCGCTCCTCGTTCTGAGGTACCCCAGCCAGATGGCAGAGGCCTAATGAGGAAAGAAGCAGGCTGGGCTGAGGCCACTGGCAGCCAGCCCTGGGCTTCCAGCCAGGATGGCAGGGTTTGCCTCCCATGCCCCAGCACCCCCCCTCCCCCCCTCCCCCCCCCCCGCCGAGCAAGGCCTTCCTGCCCAGACTGGGGGCTCTCTCTGCCTTGAGAACATGCTTGAAGAATCAGAGATGTTCCTGGAGTCACAGGCCCTGGGGGCACGTGGAGGCCTGTGCGCCCCTCCCCCTCGTCCCCCTCTCCCTCTTCTGTCCCCCTTCCCCTGGACTCATGGACCTTCCTTCTGTGCCACATGCGTGCCTGGGGTGTCCCAACCCAGGGCCCTTTTCTGGGCCGTGCGTCCTCCTCCAGGCTGTTCCCCCGGCTCTCTGCACAGCTGCCCCTGCTCACCTTCCAGGGCTCTGCCAGGTGTCACGTCCACAGAGGGCCCCCGACCACCTGCCCACAGTCAGCCCCTCCACCCAGGCCCTTCCCAGCGCGCCGCCCGGTTTTCTCTTCTGGGTACCACTCACCACCATCAGAAGTGACCCCGGGGGCACGTTTCCCTGGCGTCCTCTCCCTCGCCTCCCTTCTTAAGTGTGAGCTCCAAGGACTCAGGGACCCGCCTGTCCCATGAAGCCCCATGTACCCGGCATCTACAGCGGCGTCTGGCCCAGAGACGCTGCCCAGTACATGGCCAGGGGACAGCTCGGTGGCTGAGCCTGACATCGGAATCCTGGGCTCAGGTCCCGCAGGCTGTTCACTGACCCCCTGACTCTGGGGCAGGGACACCTGCTGTCTGGGAACAGGCTTCCTCCTCTGAGAAGCAGAGCTGATACCGGAACACTGGTCTCACATGACGGCTGGGAGGCTCAGGGACAGAGATGACCGACATCCGAGCTCTGCCCACCCGGAGCCGAGGGGACAGGAGCGGTCCCGTCACTGTCACGGCCACCCCTGCCCTGACCCCCCGCAGGACTGTGGGCAGAGAAGCCCCAGGAAA
Source organism: Mustela lutreola (assembly GCF_030435805.1). NCBI lineage: Eukaryota > Metazoa > Chordata > Mammalia > Carnivora > Mustelidae > Mustela > Mustela lutreola. Next base: position 12,333,265 of record NC_081298.1, read on the forward strand.
ACCCAGGCAGAGGGGAACACACTCCATTGTTGTGTCTGCCCGCAGGGGCCCTGGTGTGTCTGGGACACCGTGAATTCTCTGTAGCAGTGGGTTTTGTAAGTTCTCCAAGGGAAATCTTTTGAGTTTGCAACGAGTAAGGGTGTGTTCAAAAAGATTTCACCACATTTTCAACACGAGGCACGGAATGTTCCAGATTGATGTTCTGCGTGAGAATGGAGCCAGCTGGGGCTCAGAAGGAAAGGATCGCTCCTCCCCAGGGCGAATCTGCCTTGTGTCCCCCAACTCCAGCAGAGCCTGGTTTCTCTAGAGGTGGTTCAACCAACCAGAAGCTTCTGTTCCCACGACTGCTGGCTGTTCCCTAATATCCACCCCCAATCCTTAGGACGAATGGACTCTGACATTTGGAAGCGGGCATGGCGCCCCCCGAAGAAAGCTGACGTTTCCCAGCCTCCCTTGCAGCGAGGCGTGGCTCCGGGGTAGCCGCGTGGCTCAGCCCTTCCAGGGGATCCTAAAGAACAGCAATCCGTGCAGGTGACACCCTTCCAGGGGACGGTCTCTCTCCTCTTCCTCCTTTTTACCCACGTCCTGCTGGCTGGGTCCAAGCAAGGCGCCGAGACACGACGGACCGCGGAGAGGACAGCGAGCCCCAGGGGTGGTGAATGGACAAGACAGAAGGAGCCTGGACCTTGAGCTGCCGCGCCAGGCTGGGCTGCCCCCTCCGATGGTTCCAGAGAGAGAAAGGAGCTCCTGCTGGCGCAGCATCCTGACTCATGAAGATAGAGGCCTCACCACAGGGGCTGGCACTCTGACTCCCAAGAGTGCGGGCACCCCTGGCCCAGGTCCTTCTGAGGGCGGTGCCCTAACTCTCTCATTAGACCTTAGCATAAGTCATGCTTTCCTGTGTCATTTGGTTTCTGTACCGTGTCCATCCATCAGCAGTTGAGGCTCATCTCTCCCTCCTCCCACACGACCTCCCCTGTCACTGGCCCCAGGGTTGAAAGGCCCTGCTCCCGGCCTGTCCTCCAATCAGCCACAGTCCCTGCTCCACGGGGTGACCAGCCTGCAGCTCGTGGCCGGAGAGACCCCGAGGAGCCTGGGGGTTCCTGTGCCCCTTCCCGGAGTCACAACAGCCCCATGTCGGGTGCCCTGGACTGGACAGAGTGGACGGTTACCATCCGGGGCAATACAGACGCAGAACAGTTTCATCATCCTAGAACGTTCTCTTGGACGGCACTGGCCGACAGACAAGACTCTAAGGAGTCATTGGGTAGGAAGGAGGCACCAGGCAGGAAGGAAATGAGACATAAAGGGAGCTTTGACCAGAAGGTCCTCCCTGCCTCATTCACTCGGTCCTTTCTTCACTCTCAAAATCCATTTCACATCTATCGAGCTCCTTCCAGGGACTGACCATTGGGATGGCCCCAGGGAGACAAAAGAGAATTAGGCAGACGCAGCCCCCGACTTCGGGGAGCTTATGGTCTAGTCTGGGGAGGCAGACAAGAGAGAAGGAGGTGAATAAATCAGCAAGCAAGACAATTCCAGAAAATAGCAAATGCCACAAGCAAATTAGAGTGGGGTCGCATCCTCGGGACTCAGTGTCTGCATAGGGGGAGGCCAGGGCTTGGTTTAGGGAAACAGATCATCTCTGGGCAACCTGAGATTACAGGCGGGGGGTGACGTCAGACTCTCAAAAGGGCAGGCCTGAGATGTTCCAGGACCCATCTCTTGAAAGCGGAGAGGACCTGGGGCCAGGACGCCTCTGAGATCTGGGAATTAGCATGTGCCCCCAATCCTGGGGCCTGGAGGTACACCAGAGTCCCCAGAAACAGAGAGGATGTGAAATGCAGCAGCGGTCCCTGCTGTACGCGGAGATTTTTCTGACGACGCATCAGAGAGGCTGTCAGTGCCTGGGTCTTGACCCGACCCTTGCTGGGTGGGGGGCTGCTCTTGTTTCCAGCTCAGGAGACCTCAGCCTCCTTCCCCGTCAGAGTCTGTGCACCCACTGTTTCTGGGCTCTTGGGCTCCTTGCCCTGCCCAGGAGGTTGCTGGTTCCTATTAGCAGAGGCCCTGGGGAGCCCTGCTCCTGGGAGCTCCCAGACAGAGCCGTGAGGCCCTCACTACTTTCTTAATTCCCGAGACAAAGCTCGCAGGAGGCCAGAGACTGGGATGGGGGTGCTGTGGCCCCTCCGAGGGCCCAGGGAGGGCGGGAGGCTGGGGAGGGACAGCCCCCCACCGCTCTCCCTCCCCACTCTCCCCCCCCCCCACCCCTGTGGACCTGGACGCTGGGAGTCAGGAAGGGAACCCGGAGCTGCCCCAACAGCCAAGTGTGACGTCCGGCAATGCATGCCCTGCAGGGTTGTATTCCTGGAACAAGACCTCAGGAATAAAGGTGCCCCGGTTCCCTCTGCAACCAGAACTTTCCATTTCGGCATATGGGGGCACCACGATGTCATTCAGGCTTTAGCACAGACCGAAAGAAATGTGTTCTCCTGCAGGAAGTGAGGAAACCAACCCCGATCACGGTTCCTGACAGGTCGATGAATTCAACCAAAGACAGTGACCCCACAGGGCCAGGGGCAAGGCCCACACGGCGTGATCACAAGAAACAACTGAGCAGGTTTCATGTTTCCTTGGTTTCTGGGCAGGCTGGAGGCTTCCCAAGGGGCCATGGGGGTGTGCCCCAGGCTGAACCCTCTCCTCCTGATTCTCCGGGGGACAGACGCCGGGCCTCCTGCAGGTGGCTCAGGCCAAGGGCACCCGTGGCTCATGCCTCGTGCTGGTCTTCAGGCAGGGCTGGGTCTGGGTGCTCTGATGCCATACCCGGGTTCAGTTGGTCTCCCTTGCTCCCACTCTGACCCCTATTGGTGCTGGGTCCCCTGCAGGCTCTACTCAGGGCCGGGCAGCTGTGGGTGCCCTGAGCAAAAGGTTGACCCACGGTTCCAGCTCCAGCCCCACACTCGCTAAGGTCCAAGGTCAGGGACAAGAGCATGACACCATGGGAACCCCAGAGTCACGGATGAACTAGCTCAGGGCCCTTCTGTCACTGAACCAGTTGCTGGGCAGTAGTGGCTTGTGCAGCCCCCTTGCCCACCCCCCCCCCCCCGGGGACTGGGGTTTGGGGTCAGCTTACCCCAAACACATGAATTGACGTAGGAAGGTGAATTTTCAAATGCCGCTCAGGTTCTGTTTACAGCAGAAGGGGAAGCAGAGGCCAGAGGGAAGGGAATGTGTAGGGTCACGTGCCACACTGCCGGAGCCCCTTGAGGCCATCGGACGGCTGGTGCACAGAAATCCACAAATTCCGGAGTCAGTCTCGAATGCTCCAGCCCCCCGGGAACTGATAACCGTGAGCACAGTCCCTGAATGTAGGTGACGATGACATTCTGTCTGCATCAGAGACCAAGGGAATTTGGGGACCCCACTTGCTGTGATACCAGCCCACAGGGAGGGGAGGTGGCCCCGAGGTCACTGGGGACCCGTCGTGCTCGCCCCTCCCAGCCAGGACCGTGCTTGGCTCTGAGTCATGGAAACCAGCTCGGGGAGCCCCGCCACGGGGCGTTGGCCCTGTTCGTGGTGAACAGGTCCTGGGCCGGTGCGGGGGCCGCAAGATGTCCCCAGGGGCCACTCCTTCTGCCCTGTGGCCCTCCGTTCTCTGCTTGGGCCCTCCCTCTGGCCTCTTTCATGGCTGCAGATGCTGCTGCTCCTTCCCACCAGGATGGAGGAGGGGGAGGGGGAGGGGCAAGAGGAGAGTGAGGCTGGAAGCGGGAAACAGTGCTTTCCCAGGACCCCCAGCAGCCGCCTGCTGCCCCTCAGGGCCAGACAGTGTCCCAGGGGCACTGCGGTGGGGGCTGGATAAGGTTTAGGGCACTCATGAGCGTCGGGTCCCGTGAGCGAGAAGGAAGGCCCTGCCCTGGGTGGACACCTGGCAGTGCGCGTCACCATCCAAAGAACCGGCTCAAAGGATTGCGTTTGTGTGCAGAGGACACGCGCAGCTGTTCTCAATCAGAGGTACATAATTCACATCTTCACAGACACAAATTCCTGCTTTTGAGTAATGAAGGCGACCAGACTGCATGGTTCTGCCTGCAAATATTCCAGTGGGCACCGAGCTGCCCCAGCGAACCATCATGTGGCTCAGATCCAACAGCCGTCCCCAGAGGGGCTGCCTCCTGGGGCTGCGCAGGCAGGCTCTCTGTAGCGGCCTGGGTCGGCTGCCTCTCGGTGCCCAGAATGGATCAGCCCAAGCCCTGGTCGCCTGCACACACGAAGGCTCAGATGTCCTCCATCTGCAGACCAGCCGGCGAGGTACAAGAACTTCCTTGCCGGCCAGGGAGCCTGGGATCGTCCTCCAACAGCTCCAGCCTGGATGTGGTACCAGAGATAAATCATACCTCTTTAAAAAGCCACAGCGGCCCATTATTTCTGCTCGAAAATACCCCTGGATCTTCACTAGAGAGCAGGGGTGACAGGCCCCGGCTGTTGTGCTCAGCTCTGCATAAAATCGCCATCAGCCGCTTGACTTCTAGAATGAGCCAGCTGGTAGCTTCCGACCGGGGTAAATAAACCCTTCCCGTGCACGCGGGGCCTGGCGGACGTTTCAGAGCCTTGTCTGCAGAAGACACGGGAATATGCACGGTCACGGGCGCGGGCCAGTGAAACGCCCTGTTGTCGCCGGCTTAATGTGGGGATGAGCCAGAACGACCGAGTGGCTATCGCTGGTCTGCCTTTTGCGATACCTCCTCAAGTAAACAGCAATCTCAAAAAAATAAACTGAGCACATTTAAACAATTATTACTGCGATGTTCCCCCAGAATATAATAAGCCGCCATGCGCCCGTCACCCAGACTCCGCAGTGACCGGGATTCGCCCCACTCCCTCCAGCTGCCTCCCCTCTTTCCGCCGCAGTATTTTAAAGCAAATCCCAGACTGCACGTGGGTTTTTATTAACATAACTGCAATGTCCTTATCGCTGATCCTGGGCGGATTTCTCTGCTCACACACGTTTCTCTGTCGTTGCTTACCCAGGGTCAGGACTCAGACAAGAGCCGCCCGGCATCTGGTTAAGTCTCTACAGACTCTCGGTGGAACGTGATCGGCTCCCCCGTTTCTGCTGTAGCTCGTGTCGCTGCCGTGCGGAATTCGCAGTATCGGTGGCCCTGAGGGGCCCCGCAGTCTGGGCCTGTTGGTCTGCTGCCCCTCGGTGTCACCTTACAATTCCTGCACCTGGAAGGAGAAGGGGAGGCCGCAGAGCAGCTTTGGCAAAGGCCGTGGTCCGATCAGCCCAGCCTGGGGCGCCGGAGCCCCCCCGGAGCCAGCCTCGGGCAGTCGCTGCGGAAAGTGTCCTTCCAACATTTCCCGGGTTATTGCTGGCTAGCGAAGTCGGCGTTTGCTCCCAAGTGTTACGACCTCATTTGGTGTCCTCTCTGTTTCTTCATTCTGCGGGTGAGGACTGAGGCTCAGGGAAGACCAATGAGCTCAAGGTCACTTGTCTTGTAGACCTGGGGATCAGCCTGACCCTGTTTCCATGAGGGCCCCACGGTAGGTTGACCCCCCTCCAGCAGTCCAGTTGGGCTAGTCAGCCCTGATGCGTCCTGCCCCGTATAAACCCCTCCGGTTGCTTCCCACCATTTTTCTTGGGTCTCACCTTGGTCCCAGAGGCCCAGCCCCCACTTCCTGCCTCCCTGCACCTCACTATCCCCCACTGCCCCAGTCTTGGGCCTCCTCTTTGTTCCTTGTCTGGCCCAGACCTGCCTCCAGGCCTTTGCACGTGCTTTGCCCTTGTCTGCTGACAGATAGCCTCTGCCTTGGCTGGGCTCTCCTCTGTTCATCTCAGCTCCTAGTCACCTCCCAAGAAAGGCCATCCCTCCCCATCTTACGAGGTCCTGCTTCCCTGCTTTCTTTCAATCCTCAGTTTACTTTCTGTGGAGCAGTTCTGTCCTCTTTATCAGCTGGGTTTTTTCTGTGGTCATTCACAGGGTCTCCTTTACTAAAGGCTTCACCCTCTGAGGCCAAGGACTAAATCAGTCCTGCTCAGGGCGGTATTCAGGGTCCTGACACAGCATTTGCTCCTCCAAAATGGCCAAGCAGCTGAATGAAACAGACTGTCCTTAGATATACACAGCGGCACACACTGAGCCCTCCAGGGGCATCTGTGTTTCACTTATGCTTAAACCCCAAAGGGCCTGGACAGGTCCCTGCTCTTCCCTCTGTCTCACTGGCCTTTCTCGCCCACCTGTCCATGCGAGAAGGTGTCCCAGGACTAAGGAAGCCACGGAGGGCTGAGTAACAAAGGCCGATCCCCAGTCTCAGGGAGCTGAGGCCTGGGGTATTTGTTTCTGCCTCACCTGTGTATCAGACCAAATAAAAGCAGCTTTTCCTTCCTGCTTGTATCCACTCCCTGGGGCTACCCTAACAAATTCCTACAAACTCCAAGCCTTAAAACAACAGAAAAGTAGATCTGGAGGCCAGAAGTAGGAAATCGGCAGGCTCCCGGGGGAAACCCTTCCTAATTCCTCCAGCTTCTGGTGTCTCCTGAGGGATTCTCGGGAGTGTGCTGCCCCTCAGCCTTCCACGCTGCCATCTGAAGTGGCTTCTCCTGTGTGTCCTACAAGTCCTTTGCCTCTGCCTTGTAAGGCCACTCGTGAGGCACAGAGGGTCCCCCTGGGCAACCTAGGTGATGGCCTCATCTTAAAATCTTTAATTACACCTACAAAGTTTCTTTTTGTGAATAGGGTCATATTTCCAAGTTCCAGGGATCAGGGACCTCGATGTCACAGTGTCACCATTACTCAACCTGCTTGTCAAGAGGCCGGACCCATCACCTGCTCTTTGGCTTAACATCATATTCACGGTGTTCTAGTCCCTAACCGCTGAGCACCTGAGAGAAGGGGAACCAGTTGTTAAAAAAGAAAGTATTTCTCTTAATTACCTTTCACCCAGAGCGTGCTCTGGACAGGGAGCCGAAGCGGTGGCATGTTCGTGAAAGCAAGGGCTTCACCGAGCTGCCCTCGGTGGCATTTGATAAACCGTTTTTCCGGGAGCTCTGAGTGATGCTGTCTCCTGAGAGCTGAGACTCCACTGGCAACAGCCTCTGGAGGGAATGTTCTAGAAGGGGCTGGCCCCAGGTTCTCTCTCTGCTCAGCATAGGGGGAGCTCACAAGGGATGCTTTGACCCACCAGGAAGCCCCAGTGTTCCTCAGATTCCACGGAGGCAGCAACGGCACAGAATATTCTGCAGAGCACGTTTCCTCCATGTAGGCAGGAGGGAAGAAGTCCCTGACACGACTCCCAGATCCCTCCCTGTCCGCTCACAGCCGCTCTGCCATCACCTCCCCGCAGACCACCAGGCTGGTTCGGTTTCACCTTCATCCTGTTCAACTGGGTCGGTGAAGGCCACCCGGGATCCTGGTCCTCCCTGCTCCTTAGGCTAGCCTCCCCAGGTGGGACCCCCCATTCTCCCAGACCCCCTTTCTCCTTCCCAGAGCACATCCACCTTGCACACACCCAATGTCCTGCTCCTTTACCTGGCTGAGTTCTAGAATGTAAGCTCTTGCAGTCAGAGCTTTTGTCCAGAGATTTTTATCTCATGAAAAGCCACCAGCAGCTCTAGGAGAGGGACTAGCCCCCCAAGCCCAGTTTACAAACGGGGTTCAGAGCGGCTGGAGGCCCACATGGAAGGGCCACATGGGGTGAGGCTGTCTGGGGTCGAACCAGGGCTCTGTGCTCCCTGAGCTCTGCATGTCCCTGCTGGCCCGGAACAGAGTAAGTGAGGGGACACAGGAGTCACAGCCTGGAGCACCACTGGCCCGTTGCTTCTGGACAGGCCATGGGACAGGCACCGGCTCTGAGGGAGCGAGGAGTCACCGGACACCAGGTTTCCCCGCGGTCAGGTTGTCCGTGACCACACAACCGTCTCAGCTCCAGGAGCCCTGATTTCAGTGCGGGGACAGGGCTCCGCACCTGATGGGAGGTTGGTTGTGGCCACAGCCCCGTCACAGAGGCTGTGAGACACAAGCTGCAGGAATCTGCGTTGTCCTGGACTCAGTCTCTGAGCCACTGAGGCCAGGCTGCCGCGAGCCTTCCCTGAGGTCTGAGCTGGTGACAAGGCCGCAGTGCCCTGAGGGTGTGGCCGCCACCCCTGCTGTGTCATGTATTCTGGCGGCTCTGTGCCCACTTGGTGGGGCTTGTGCCCCTGTCCCCAGACTGCCCAGGAGACACAGCCCAGGGATGGCTTGCTGCCTTCCTCCGCGCACTTCCAGCACTCCCCGGCTCTTTTTCCCTTTTTCTCTTCTTTCTCTTTCCTGTTTGAGGTAGTTTGGGTTTTGTCTTCCCTGAAGGGAAGGTCTACATAGAAGGGTGCTCCCCGAGGGCTCTCTCCTGACGGCAGGATGTGGGTGACAGTTGGGATGGGGCGACAGGGCAAGGGGCCTGGGGCAGCCACTCAGTGGGCCACACGTAACTGTGAAGTGATGTGAACCAGCAGGAAAACTGTAAAAGAGGAAAAAGTTTGTTAAGTGAGAGATCAGTCTAACCCTGAGGCAGCTGCGTCAATGCCCAGCCCGTCCAGGCTCCTGGTGGCACACCTGGCGGCCTGCTCGGTGCTGTGAGATGACACGTTGCCTCCAGTGCGCATGCGAGCCACCCAGGGGTCTGGCCAAAGCTTGTGTCCCTTCAGTGGGACCTGGATGGGACCTGATATTCTGCATTTTCTGGACGCTTCTAGGCGAGGAAGATGTTGCTGGGCTGTGGACCACACTTTGAGAAGCAAGGCCTTATGTTTTGACCTTGAACCTTCATGACCATCCTTGAGCTGAGAGAAACCAGTTCAGAGAAGATAGGTGACCTCCTCAGATAGATGACCTCTCAAGTAGGTGACCTCCTCAGGTCAGTGTCCTCTGAGGTAGATGACTTCCACAGGTAAATGTCCTCTCAGGTAGGTGACTCCACAGGTAAGTGAACTTTCAGATACGGGATGCCCTCAGGTAACTGACCACTCAGGTAAGTGGGCTCCTTAGGGAAGTCACATTGTCGGGCAAGTGATGTTCTTCCTTAGTGTCTTCCCTGGGGTCGCATGGCAATCCTGATACAATGGAGTCAGGATTTGAATATGGATCTCCTCAATCCCAAAGCTCCTGTCTTAACCTACACACACCCATAACTGCAATTACATGGGTGATTTTCCTAAAAATCTGTCTTGCATGATGGTTCTACTAATTAAAAGTTATAAGATGACTTCTCCTCAAAGTCACTGGACTACGAAAATTGCTCTCATGTTAAAGCGCTCTTATCAGACTGGGAGAAGTGAGTGAACGTGCGAGTCGCCTCGGAAGGAGGGCACACGCCGAAACCCTGTCACTAAGCTCTCCCTGTCAGTAGCTCCGCAGAAACCAACGGCATTTTACAAGGACTGAAATTTGCAGCCGCTTTCACCATAACGTTTCAACACAGAATCTCTACTGTGAGAACGGTCAGACTTGAAGAGGCTGCTGTTACCTTGATGATTATTTTCAACTGGGTGAAGTCCCAAGAGGGAAAATTCTCATCGGGACGCTAACCTTGACAAAGCTACAGTCTCCTATCTGGTTTCCTGCTTGTTTGCTCCCGAGCGCTCCACCGTGCCCATGGTGGGCCAAATCCCATTCAGGGTCCGCCTCTCAGGGCCCTACTTTAGGTAACTGGGGGGTAGGGGAGAGGGATATGTCAGTCCCTGTCTTCTTTTCTTATGAGAAACCCCAACAAACAACAACGATGATAACAAAACCCCAATACAGAGTCTGAAAGGGTATGAGAACAGAACAAAATGTTACTAATCTAATTTCATCTATGCACTAAGTTTTTTTTTTTTTTTAATGGTAGAAATGTGTACAAGGTGACACTGCAGTTCTATACCCAAGAAAAAATAACAAATAACAAATATTCTAAGTTGCAGCCCATGTCTTATATCTCCTGGGCACTGGCAGTGGGATAATCGGGGGTGAGTCTCCCCACCCTCTTCTGTGCTCAGCCTCCATCTGAGCTTCCTGAGGATCCTGATATCATCTGTACAGAACCCACTGGACACTTAGAAAACTCTGGGCCTTTCTTTGTTGCTTGGATCTCCTCGGGGGCGGAGTCAAGTGATATGTGTCAGGAAGGAGTGGTGACTCCTCACTGGGTGTAGGGAAGGGTCTGGAATCAGAGTTTGATGTAACGGTTTGTCAGGAACCAGTTGCACTGGCCACTGACTGTGCTGGTCCCATCAACAGGGGGCTCTGAGCACTTACTCCCTCCCCCTCAGGGGATCTCACTGGAAGTCCTCCAGAAACCTCTGACCCTCCACCTCATTGGGTGGTGGTGGGGGATGGGCGGTGGGTAAAACAACCATGAAACCTGGAAGTGCCCTCAGGCTCTCATGCTCATGGCTGGGAGGGGTAGTCCCATGGAGTGGTCACCCATATGCTCTTTTCCCTGGAATCCCCGAAAGGCCACCAGGCAGTCATCATAGACTGGGGACCTTGTCTGCCTCCTTCACTGCTGGGGTGCCAGAGCCTAGGGCTCCCGCAGAGGACGGAAGGGGTCCGCTGGTCTCCGCGGGTCTAGGTAGGAGCCAGCCCGTCCCAACCACATGAGACAGTGGCAGGAGGCAGCTGTGGCAGAGACGCAAGGACGCAGGACTGGACCATTTCATCTGTTGAAAACAGGGAGATCCTAATGCTCTCTGACACCTTGAGAACTGTTTGGTAGGGCCCGCCACGGTTAAATATAGGTGCATCTGGTGGGGGCGGGGCTAGTTTAAGAGGAGGGGTCAGGCCAGGGGTGGAGTCAGGGCAAGACTAGCAGAGGCCTGGCTCGGGTGGGGTCCATGGATGGGGGTGGGGGCAGGCTGCAGGGGGGCAAAAGTCTGAGCCCACATCCGGGCTCTGCTTGCCCAGGACCTTCTCCAGGTGTCCCCTGTTCCCACCACTGACATTTCAGCTGACAGTTCCCACGGCCTCTGCTAATGTTTTTCGTTAGTCTCAACAATCGTGCCAACATGTTTCCTTAAAAAACACATTGGAAAAAGGCACGACTTGGGAGCAATTTGCTCTAGCCTTGTCTGCTTGCAGCTTGATTGTGGGAAATTCTTGGAATAATCCAGCTCGAGGTTTCTTTAGCATAGAGAAGAGTCAGCGCTCTGAGTTGATCAAGTTGAAGTTCATCCCCATCTTGAACAGAGAAGGGTACAGTATGTGGTAAAAAATCTATCATGGAAAGACTGAGGGCTTTCAGTCCAGCACCCTTCAAACATTTGGAAAATGACACGAAGTCAAAAATCACCCTTCACAGTGGGTCCCAGGATGGACACTTGTGCACACACAGGGGCACGTGCCCATGGAAGTACAAGGTGTGCAATATCCTTAGCCCAGGCATGCACTCTGATGTGATCCCAATTGAGTCTATGCAATCTGATTATTTAGGTGGTGGTTCTAGCTCATCAGATTTGTTTGGGGACCCACTTCTAAGTCACACAGAGCAAGTAAGTTTGGATTCTTAGTCTGTGTGTGACCGTCTTTGCACCTTTGTGCAATTTCCAGGACTTCTGTCGCTTCTCTGTGTCCTTCCTCTTCATTCTCTTAATGCCTGAAGTTACACTGTTGCTGCCGGTAAGATGACATTGTTGCCATCATGGTCAAAACAAATCTCTCTCTTTTTTTTTAATTGCTTTTTTTTTTTTAAAGGTTTTTATCTGTTTATTTGACAGATCACAAGTAAGCAGAGAGGCAGGCAGAGAGAGAGAGGAGGAAGCAGTCTCCCCACTGAGCAGAGAGCCCGATGCAGGGCTCGATCCCAGAATCCTGGGATCGTGACCTGAGCTGAAGGCAGAGGCTTTAACCCACTGAGCCACCAGGTGCCCCCAAATCTCTTTTTATAAAAATATAAGTATCTGGAGGAGCCAAGTGACTTGCCTGAGTGACCACAAAGTTTATAAAATAAAATTTACCAACAAAAGGGATTTTTCATGATTCACGGAGGTTAATGTGTCCTAGGATACAGGAAGGCTGAGTCGTTTCCATAACCTTGATTCTCTGTGCAACTCATGCCCCAAGCCCCGTTAGCCTGGTTGTTCCTGTGGGAAGCAGAACACCAGACCAACCAAATTCCAGGGAGAAATTTATTCTTCCATGGAGGACTGGGACCAGTCTCCTAAGTGGTCCTACTCACTCACCCCGACCCTCTCCCCGGTGTTTCTCAGCCGGCCGGAGGAGCTCTGAAAGCTCAGGTCACCCCACAACCTTGCCCTTCTCCATTCGTGGCAGCGCTCGCAACCCTGCGGCCAACCCCTGGGCCCCGTCCTCCCTCCTTTCCACGCTCCGCTTCGCCCCAGCAGCCCGTCCTGCCAGCTCGGCCTGACTCCCTCTCACCTCCGGCACCGTGACCGGCCGGCTCAGGCCACCTTCCCCTCCTGCTGGTCTCCCGGGTCTCCCTGCTCCAGCCCGGGCCCCACACCCCACCTGCACCTGCACCTGCCGGCTGATCCTGCTCACATGGGAACCAGATCTTGTCCCAGCCGCTCTCGCTTCCCTTGGAGTAAAAGCCGAAGTCCTCTCAGGGGTCCACAAGACTGAGAAGATCTGTCATCACCTGTCATCTCTCTGGCCTTACGTCCCCGCCATGCTCTCCTTCCCCGACTTGGCTCCGACCACACTGGCCTCCTCGCTGCTCGGCAAACTCAAGCTTCTCCCCGCTCTCATGACATCGCCTTCACTGTTCCCTCTGCCTGCAACAGGTTGGGCCCCGACCCGTCCCTCCTTCCAGCTTCACCCCATCAGTGAGACTCCTGGTCACCCTGGAACCCCCTTCCTGGCCGCCTCCAGCAGCCATCCGTCTGCACTGGCTGGGGTGCCTGTCATCACTCTGCTCTGTCGCTCTTTGTTGTCCCTGTACAATGTCAGCCCCATGAGGACGAGGGTCCCTTGCCATGCTCACAGCTGCATCACCAGTGCCCAGAGTTGGCACCAGCTGCATACTGGCTGCGTGTGTGAGTACATGTACTCATGAATGAGAACATGCATCTCGGCAGGGTGACACTGCTTTCCGGGGGGGTGGTGGCGGCGATTGCTGGGTGAAGAGATCCTGCTCTTTTTATATAAGAACACAAATGGACGTTTAGCACATAAAGACTGAGCGGCACTTCTGTGGTATTAAAATTTCACGAGGACCAATCCAGAAAAAAAAAAAAAATGTCGAAAATGGCTCCATAGGGGACGATAATGAAACGAAGGTTGAGAACAGAATCAAAGGAAACCCAGAGGGACCCGCAGCCTTTTCCACAGCAGAGGACCCCTCAGGATGGACCGCGCTGTGGACGCCAATCACAGGTGTTTTCCACGTGGGGAGATCGTGGGAGGAGTGGCTTGGAACTTCGGGGAAACGTTTTTCCTGCCAAGGGACAGGCTTACAAAGGATGATATTTACATTTTCCTGAAGCCCCTAATTTCCTCATTTATCATTTGTCAGCGCCCGAGGCCCTTCCACGGCACGTGGAATGTTTGCACACATCTAATGATCCCTTTTGCCAAACAAACGTCACAGTCTCCACAAGGAAATTCGTTAATGCTGCTGAGACTGTTAATTTCATCCATTAATGTCACACTGTGCATTGCACACGGGATCCGGGGCAGCTTCTGTCACCCTGCGCCCCGGGGCTCCTGGGACCAGTTTCCTGGGAGCCCCTCGCAGACAGGGAACCATGGAAACCACCCCTTGCAGGGCTGCGGAGATGAGCAGAGCGACTGGATGCCCCTTCTAGTCTCTGTGTTGGGGTGAATGGGGACCTGGATGGGGGATGCAGGCCAGGCTTCTAGGATCTCGTCCATGCCGAGCTCAGCAGACTGCCCCTGCTCCCTGGACTCACCCAGTAGAGGAACTTCAAGGAGGGCTTTGGACGAGCCCCAGGGAAAGGTAGAACAGGCTTGTGCCTCTGCCCCTGGGAGGTTTGGGGCACCAGGAAGTCTCCTGAGAACCTCTTTCCTCCCTCTGTCCATCAGCTCACCCAAGCTGCTGACCAAACCCCAGAACTCTCAGGTTCCAGCTGACCCTTCAGGGAGCACTCAGGTCCTGCTGAGTCCCAGGCTTCTTGTGACAAAGGGACAGAGGAACAACACAGCGCCCTCTGGAACCTTCCTTTTGAAATAGCTTAAGCGGCAGCATGCTGACAAGCTGCCTGACTTCACAAACAGAATCTCAGAAAATGAAAAAAAAAAAAACCATTTTCTAAGTTCTCAATACTCGATACTCCGTTCTTGATACTCGATACTCATGAGTTCCAGAACTCATGGAGGTAGATTGAAAACACCTCCAGGTGGGGTGTCCACAAGGCACAGGGGAGGTGGGGATGTGACTTTTACAACAGAACCTATGTCTGTCCACAGAGAAGCCTGAGGTGTACTCTTCACCGAGTACAGCTGAGATGTGTTACTTTACACAAACCAGAACCGGGGGCACCCCAGCGGCCACAGGGCTCCTGACGTCCTGGCCTCACTGAGGTCTTGCTCAGGTGCGGGCTGGGCGAGGGGCCGACGGCCTTGGAGACCGTCCCAGGGTGCAGAGGACAGAGACGGCTGGTACAGGGCGAACATCCTGTGCGTTAAAAACGAGTTTGAGAATGCGGGATCCAGGCAGCCTCCTGCCTCTCCCCGTGTGTGGCTGGGCCTGCCTCGTCCCTGTCCCAGCTGTTCTGACCGTCGTCACCTTCCCGGAATCCTTCCAGACCCCACATCAGGCATTTGTCGGAGTGTTTTAAGCAAATTGGCCTTTCAGCACATTAATGCCCGTGACCGGGCTTCTTTGGATGGTGGTTCGGCCGCTCAGCAGACGGGCTTTGGCCAGTGACGAGGGGTGGCCGAGGCGGGGCCAGTGTGTGACTGGGCAGAGGGTGGTGGGCTCTACCCTTGTCCGCAGAGTCTCCATAATCTCCCTCGTGCCCATTTCTGGCAGGACGTGGGGGTCCGGTCTGTGTTCTTCTTCAGGCTCCGACGGGCTTGCCCTTCCTCCCTGACTAGAACCTCTCCTCCCCGGGCGCCCATGCCAGTGTCCGCGTGGCTCCACACTTGGGCCCTCTTGTGCCGGTGGGTTTTCCTGCCCGGTCCCCTTCGGTTCTGACGAGCACACCAGCTTGGTGCAATCAGCGTCCCCACTTTTCAGGAGAGGAGACACAAGTTAAGGAACTTGCCGAGGTCACGGGGATGGCTGGCTCTAACACACTTCGGCGCAGATCTGAGGAGGTATATTAAGGGGATTTCAAATCTCGAGCCAACGTGAAGGTCACATTGCTACCTCTTGGGAAGATCCCCTCTGCTCCCCAGAAAGTGTCAGACATAGTAAAGATATGTGTGTTCCCTCAAGAGTGGGGAAAGAGAACATTATTCAAAAAAGGGGCCATCTCATCGTCCCCACTGTCCTGAGATGTCGATGTGACCATCCCATGGGCTCTGTTCCATCGCTTCCACCCAGGACTCTGCTTCTGCAAAGCCCAGGCTCCCGACTGGCCAGCTGGTGCCACACAGAATTCAGGATTGCTGTGAGCACACCAGCCACACCAGAGGCTGTGGGTGCTGGGGGTGACCTCTGACCCAAGGCAGGCAGTGGACGTTTGTGGAAATGGAAGGCCAGTGCACGTCTGGGTCTGAGGCTATGGGACAATGAGGCCTTTTGTGTGCACGCTCCTGGAGGATGGGGGAGGAGAAGAGGGGAGATTAGGGGCTTGAGCTGCAGGGTCAGCAACCCAGGCCTTAGTGAACAAACTCAGAGAGTGACCTTTGGAGGTCACGGCAACGAGGGCGCTGAAATCCGGAGCTACATAATGTGGCAGATAATCAGGGCTGTGAGTCAGGGAGCCGGGGGCCAGCCAGGCACCTGGGGGCCTCAGTGGTGAGGCCCCCGGTGCAGATGGGAGGGTGACCGGCTGCAGAGGCCTCCGAGTTTCCCGGATCCTTGTTTGTTTGCACTTTCCTGAGAGGAAGTCTGCGCCTCTGACCCCGACCCTGGTTGCTTTGCCTCTCCTATGTCCCTCATGTCACCTTTCCCAAGTGGACGTGGATGCAAGGGACCGACTGTCCACGGAGCCACGGAACGGAAGACAGGCCCTGTCGGGCAGAGTTCCCCAGCTTTGGTCACGCGAGCATCACCTTCGGCATCATTAACCAACCATCTAACACCCGTGCCATTATCTTATTTAATGTTTCCTTTATGCCAAACCAGCTTCCAGTTTTCTTAAATAAATTCACGTCACTTCTGCATTTTGGGGGGCTTGGACTAGCCTCACACGCCCCTGCTTCCCCTGGGTCCTCCTGAAGCTCCTGTCCCCGCCGCACTCAGGCGTGGTGACTCCTGTGACTGACCTACGCTCCTGGAGACTTTTCCGTGCTCCTCTCTGGGATGATGCTCTGTTTGATGAGCCCTGTGTCTTCTTTCTTCACTAATTTTAGGTTCCCATGAAATTGTTTCCAATTTACTTCTTTTTTACTGAGGAAAACAAATTTTTTTCTCAACTCTTCAGGCTTTTTTATTTTTTCACCATTTCTCCAGTAAGAAGAAATAAAAGTGGGAAAGAGAGGGTGATCAGAGGAAAAAGCCAGAGAGCAAACAGAACTGATTTATGCACAGTTTGGTTGTGCATGAACCCAGGGATACCCAGAGGAGGAGCTAGACCTCCTGCTACGTATCATTCCCGGCAACATCCAGACGATGGTGTGAAAGTTTGCCTGTGGCTTTACACCAGGGCTTTCCCTTTTGGTTCTCTTGACATTCTGGGCTGGATCAGCCTTTGTTGTGGGGCGTGCCGTGCATCCGGGGATGTGTAGCAGGATCTCTGGCCTTCGCCCACTAGATGCCAGTTGCATTCCTCCACCGTTGTGACAACCAAAATGTCCCCAGACATTGCCTGATATGTCCTGGGTACAAAGTCATCCCTGGCTGGAACTACTGCTTTTAGGCTTGGGTGGAGCCTATATGTGCAGCTCTGAGCAGCCTTGCAGCTGATGGATGACCGGCCCAGTGGAGCTTGAACTTGGCCGAGTGCAGCTGCCGGCAGCCCCGCCGGGTGGAACTGGCTGAGGTGTGTAATCTACCGTCTTGGTGAAGTGAGGGACAAAACCCGGGCTCATGCATAGCCGCAGGCTCAGGGTCCATCCCGGGTCACGTCTGCCTGGACTCAGTGCTCCTGCTGGGGGGATCGCTGCCTCCTCTGACTCCCTACAAACTGACATCACGGATGCCCCAGAGTTGACTCTGCCTCTCCCTGATGGGCTCATGGGCAAATCCCGGGAAAACATAATCTGGGGATTCTAAAGCTGTTATTGGAATGGGGCACTGGGGACCTGTCACCGCCTGTGTTTCAGCATCAATGTCCGTGATTCCGTCTGTGGGGAACAGGGACCGAAGCTAGAGTGGACACGGGGACCACAGACAATCCGGTGGCCAGGATGTGTCACTCTCTAAGAGGAAACCCAAGTCACAGCCATGGGTCTAACGTTTCCTGGAATTCCTACCAGAGGGGGCAGGAGGGAGGTACAACAACATGGTGACTGTCCCGGGTTTCAGAGCAGGTCTGTCCCCACCGGTGGCGAGGGGATGGAGCAGCCAGCAGCCCCGGACATGCAGGCTTTCCGGGCCAGAGCCGCCAGGTCTGTGCCCTTGACACTGGCCAGACAGGCCAGTTCCCTGAGGCTCGTGACTGCATCTCCGCCAGCAGAGCGGTCTGTGGCGGGGGAGGCAGAAGTGACAGAATGTCACAGGGCGGCTTATGGAGGATCCAGGATGTTTGTTCCATTCGCCCTTCCCAGACCTGCCTCCCAGTGCCTCCACACCCGCCTTCCCACCTCACTGGTCGGTCCCAGAAACGGTTCCCGGGGGGCCGCTGACCCGGGCGGGAATCCACCTTGGGGACCCTCTGGCGTCGCAGAGGGTGGTCGAGCCCGACTGCTCCGCGCGGCTGGAGCGCCCAGAGACCCGCAGCGCGGCGCATGCGCAGAGAGGCGCTCGGAGCCCAGGCCGCGTCTGGGGGTCGCCTGCGTGGTGGTCGTGAGTTTGTCGTTCTCCCTCCGCAGTTCTGTGCTCAGAGCAGGATTTGATGGCCCTTTTAGAATGGGGGTCACCTCAGTGTCTCGGGTTCTAGAGGGAGGCGTCAGGGGGCGAGGTGGTGGCTGCGCACTTCATGTAATGCCATGCCTTTGTCCCCACGATAATTCTGGGAGCCGCACGTCCCCTGTCCGTCTGAGCCGGGATAAGCGACTCACAGGGTCTGCATTAGCAGGAGTCTCGGCAGGAGCTGCCCCCACCTGGGCCCGCACTGACCCAGACACCTGCTGCTTCCGGCCATCACGTCCACGGGGACCGCTCAGGGCCTGGTGTGCGGTGACGCCTCCCAGGACCCGGCTGGCAGGCGGGTGAGCCGTGAGCCGTCCAGGGGACCCCAGGTCTGACATCCTTTCCTTCTGGGCTCCAGGGTTTGAGGTTGGGACACTGCTGTCCTCTCTGCAGACCAGTCAGAGCTCATCAGGCCCGTGGGTCAGCAACGACCTTCCAGTCCCTCTCTGCCGGGTTTTGAGGAGGGAATTCGGCCCTGGGGGTCGCAGCATGAGGTTGGTTTGTGGCCCCAGGCCGAGCTGCTTGCTGCTGAGCAGCCTCATGAGTAGCAGAGTGAGGTTCGTCCACCGCCCCTGGGGCCCCTGAACCTGTTTCTCAGGGTTCTGAACCCCAAGCAGGGGGGCGAGATTCACTATGGTCCACATGTCCCAGCACAGACTTTTTAAAAGTCACACTTGGTTACGCCACGATCTTATGAGCCTCACTTGTGTGATCAGTAGTGATGTTTATCGTTTGTGGTTTTCCCACCATGGGATGGTGAGATCTGGGAACAGGAGTTTTGTGGAAACTAACCTTGCTGCGGGGACAGGAACAGAGACCTGGGGTGGCCAGGAACCCATCACCTGCCTGGGATGAGCCGGTCCAGCTCCTGGCTGCCTCCTGACTCCCCCCAGGATGGGGGGTTTGTGGGGGACATCACGCAGGGGAGGTCTGCCCCAGGCCAGGCAAGAGCGGGAGAATAGCTCCGTGTCTCAGCGGAAGATGAGCTCCTGTTTGTTCTCTGAGAGGCCCCTGCAGGCGGGACACGTGTAAATAATCGCCCGCAGGCTGAGGGAGAGAAGCCTGCAAGGAAGAGAGAAAACGCTTGGAAATCTTGTCTGTGAAGCACAGTCTTGGTGGCAGAAATGCATTCCCCGCCCTGAGCTAACAGGGCACCTGGGCTGTGGGGGAGCCTGGCAGGCAAAGGGTATGGGAACATGTGTGCAGACCACGGACCCAGAGAGCTGCAGGGACCTTGGTGGCCTGAGAGCTGCAGCCACCGCCTGGGCATAGGGGACCGGCGAGGCCCATGGGGCACAGGGATGTCCCGGGACCCCCAGGTATGGGGTGGCAGGACCAAGGCTGAGGTCCCAGCTCCTGACTCCTGCCTCAGTGCTCTCTCTCCCAGCCCCTCCTGGGTCAGACCGTGCTGAGCACTTGGCGACGTCAGCCCATTTAGTCCCGACACTGGGACTAAATCACAGGCAGGACACTGGGATTCTACCCATTCTGCAGATGAGGAGGGAGCCTGTGACTTGCTGGCGGTCCCGTAGGAGTTAGGTAGGTAGCAGGCCTGGGACTCCAGCCCTAACTTCTCTGCTCTCCGTTCCTCAGACAAGATCTTCTGCCCCATGACCATTCGCTGTCCTCACAGTAAAAGACAAGAAAGTGTAAATTGTCGGGGGAGTGACACTCCAATGAGACACTCTAGGGAATGTGTACAAGTCGGGCATTATTAACAGGAGTGCTCATAACTAACGCTGGCTTCTGCCCGCACTGTGCCCGGCCCGGCTCAGAGCACTCTTCTGGACTTTGCTTGTATCAACTTTAAATAAACGTGTGTGATATAATTTGATGTGACATGTTATCCCTGTGCTACATGTGTGGAAATTTCTGGAGGGAGAAAAGAAATGTTCCTCCAAAACCGTCTGAGAAGGGGAGCGTGAATGGGCGAGAAGCCTGAAGACAGTTGTTGTGAGATTGTTGATAATTGTAAAAATTCTGAGAAAATCCTGCAGCTCTACAGCTCTGTGGTTGCTCAGTAAAATCAAGCTATAGTTCAAGGAGTTTCTAGAATCATCTCTGTATAAAAACACTTGTCTGCACACTGGAGCACTGGGCAATTATGTAGTCATTTTAGTATTGCCTCGTTTTAAGTATAAATATAGGCTTTCAGGAGGAATAAAGAAAAGCCTCAGGTTCAGGAAAGGTAGGGGCACTTCTGGAGATCAGCAGCAGGGATGAATCGCTCTTTGTTTTGGATCCGGAGCTGTGAGGGTGAGACCCTAGAGCTGCCAGCAGCCATTCTGCCACAACGTGAAAACATCTAAGAAAGAAGCCCAAACCCGTGAAGTCAGAGCCAGTGATGGAGAGAGTGTGGGTCCTGGATCCACCCATGCCTTCAACCCACACTCCTCCTGGAGTTCTCTGCTCATGAAACCAACGCATTTCTTTTCATTTTTTTTTTTTTCCCCCTGAAATCTAGGTTGAGTTGTCTTCCTAGTACATGCAATTCCTCACCTGAATTGTCAGGAGTCGTGGATTAACGAAAAGGGTGTCATGTCCAATTAAAATGGCTCATCCCCTTAGGATCCATGACAAGGGGTGTAAAGACCGTGAAGCCATACAGAGGCTTTTCTTCTGGAAGAAGGCAAGAGTGACAGTGCGTTTGTCCCCTTAGAGGCAGACCCAGGGCCAGAGCGGCTGGTTGTAGTAGGAAGAGACACGTGTGGACAATCATCCACGGGTAATTCTGTGAAAGGACAGTTGAGTATTAAGCGCTCAGGCTGAAATTTTGAGCTTTTATATGAAGTGAAATGAGTTTAGGAATACGTGAGCTGGTTTCTTAGCAGAGAGAGCCTTGGCGAAAGGCCAGTTTTAGACTGGAGGTGTCCAATTTCCCACAAATCTTCTGTCTGCTTCGGGAAAGCACACGAGAGGCATGACCTGGGTGTGATGGCTTCCTGCCAGGCAACCCCGAGGACGCCCCGCGGCTCCTCCCCTCACTCATGGCAGAGATGCAAGGACCGGTCTCTGCCTCAGCGGAGCCTCTGTTCTTGGAGGTGCTTAGAGCCCCCGGAGGGAGCAGGTGCGCGCGCCTGCCCTGGGTTTGCCCTCCTGGGGGGCAGGCCCCTCCGGGTGACAGCTCGTGGTGCACAAGTGTGGCCTCTCGGTAGCTTCTCCGGCTCCACGCACACTGCCTGCCCACTTTCACCTCTGCAAACAGAACCCTGGGAGAGTGTGGGATTTACTTCCAAATTAGGCTTTGGTTTCCCCTCTTTTTCATCAGGAACTTCAAACATCACAAGGATTATTCCAGATTCCTAACTGAGGGTGTTTGTTTGTTTGTTTAACAAGCAACAACAAAAAATAGAGAAACCATTGTAGAGTCATTCAAAGGGGTGTGGGGTGTTCCCAGCGGTTCACAGTCACGCTTCTGTCATCTGTGGCCGCAGGCATGTCTGTGACACGATGTGAGGTACAAATCCAGGCAGGATCTGACGAGAACATATTTCGACTGAACCTTATTTTATAAACTAAGGAGACTTTTTATATGTGCAGTAAAATCCTGGAGTTGGATTTTATTTTTTCTCCCTTCTGTAGGAATATTTCATAAACTGTGCTCTACCTTTCAGATCAGAAAAATAAATGAACATCATTAAAAGCAAACTACAGTAAAAGGCACCGAGAGGCCCCCAGCCATGACGCGCCACTGTCTTCTCAGCTGGAACACTTTTTCAGCTTCACAAACTCTCCTTTCTCCCCCCGGGAAGCTCCCAGGGCAGGGACTCTGTCTCCTTTCTGTCTTGGTGGCGCCAGGAACATAATTAGGGCTCCATAAATAATTGAATGTCACAAAGACCCCAAAAGGAGCCCATTCACTTCACCAGGGCGGCCTACTAACTCCTGAAGGCATTCTCTTAAGTGCGTTTCATTTGTTTTTAGTTTTTCTGCTGCTTCGATGGATGGACGCGGAAGCCAGGAGAGAGCTGTTGGCTTGCTGAGAGCCGGCCGAGACAGGACTCCGTGAATGACAGCCGGCATGCAGGGTCCCCGTGTGGAGCCCAATCCCATGCACCTGCAGGACCAGGGGCCCTTCTCAGGGGGCAGGGAGACTTTCCTGTCTGAGCCAACACAAGGTGAAGTCAACTTCCAGTTTCCTGTTTGAAAACGGGTGCTGGTCACCAGGGTGCTCTGAGGCTCTATGATCAATAAAGAGAGGGCATGATGTCTGAAAGGCATCCAAAATCAGCAGAAGAAAGATGGATCCATGAGATTAGAGGGAGAAGTTCCTGCTTCTGAGTCATTCACTAACAGGTGTTACTGGGGACACTGCTCTGGATGCTGGGACAGGGGCAGGGAACAAAACAAAGTCTCTACTCTCACAGACACTACCTTCTAGTCTGAGGATAAGAAATAGCTATTGAACCAATCATTTTATGACTTGTAGGGAGGTGATAATTGGTAGAAGGGCCAACAGAGCTGCTGGAGGAGGTTCCATACATGGTCAGGGAGGGTCCTGTATGCAAGGAGGTGAGCCGGTCATGGGAAGAGCACAGTAAGCAGAGGGAAGAGCAGGTGCAAAGGCCCTGAGGCAGGACAGCCCTTGGTGATCGTTGGTGAAGAGTCGTTAGGAGGCCAGAGCAGCTGGAGCCGTGTGAAGGACAGCGGAGGTTGGTGGAGTTGGGGCATCCCGTTTGCCACACCACAGGACCCAGCAGGCCAGGGAAGGGCACAGAGCAACACAGAAGGTAGGTGGCCCATGACCCAGTGGTCACTGTCTTTGGGTAGACAGGCTTGAATCGCGTGGCTCTTGGGGTGTCATTCCAAGGTTAGCAGCAGTAGTGTCCCCTAGAGCCTTGTTAGAAATGCTGGATATCACGTCCAGTCCAGCCCCGCTGATCTGGAACTTCTGATGTGGGCCCCGGGCAGCAGAATTATTAGTAGCCCGCTGGCTGGTCCTGGTGCTGGCAGGGGTTTGAGAACAGTGAGGAGTACTGGACTCCCGGCTTTGACCTTCACCTGAGAAACCACAGAAATTAGGTAGGGAAATGCCAGAAGGGCTGAGGGTCACAGTCAGAAGGAGCTTCGCAGGAAAATGTTCACATAGGGGCCTGGCCCCAAGCATGTTCTGGAAATCTCCTTTAGGGTTTCCGTGGTGGGAAGCAGTTCTCTGGGCTGGGTGGCCTTTGCTTCTCAGACCTTCTCAGGATCCCCAGACTCATCACCGTGGCTCCCAGTTGCTGAGTGCTGGTCCCGTGTCTGGTGCTTTGTGGAGGCAGGGTCACCTTGGAGACTGGGGTGCATGTGTCTCTCTGCCTATGTCCCCCCTGTCTGTCTGTCCCCAGGACGGAACCAGCTGTGGCTACCTTGTCACAGGTACTTTCCCAGGGCAGAGGTGGGAGCTACTTGGGGACAACAGCCTTTCCAGTCTGGGAAGGACTCAGCTCACTGAGAGTTTAGGGTGGGTCGGAGCAGGGCAGAGAGAGCAAGGAAGGGAGAAGATTCCTGAAGGACAGAGAGAGGTCATGTTCCCGATGCCTAGGGCAGGTGGCCGGGGGGCAGAGGGTGGCTGGAGGTCCGCACATCTGCAGTGGGAGCCCTTGGATCCTGCAGGGGGCTGAGTCCCTGACGACGGTGGGAGCTAGGTTTCTTGTTTGCAGAATTGGGTCTGGCCGTGGCTCCCCACCTGGGCTGCACGTTAGTGTAACTCCTGGGAAGGTGTGAACATTCCTGACGCACAAGCTGGACGGCAGACTCATTCGGTCAGAGTCTGTGGAAGGGAGACCCAGGTGCTGGTTGGTGCTTAGCTGCCTCCCTGGTCCGTTCCTGGCAGATACCGGCAGCAGCCCCTGCCCGGCCTGTGACAACCTGGAATATCTCTGGACATTGCCCAGTGGCCCCTGTTTGGGGGTGTGTGTGTGTACAAAATCGTCCCTGGCTGAGAGCCTCTGCCGTGTCTGGGCCGAGTCACTCAGATTTCCCACTGCGGCATTTAGGTCTGTTGTCACATTTATTTAACTTTTTGTGTCTCCTTATTGCCTTAACAAACACACTGTGGCCAGCGAGGAGGGCCCCACTCTGACCCCAACTCCGCATGTAGGACCACCCCCATGCCATGTGGCGAAGGCTCAGAGAAGAGGGGACACTGTAGTCCTGTTTTGGTTTGGTGGCTTTGAAGCCACTGCTAGCCCAGGAGCTCCCAGTTTGGTTCCACACCTGCAGGTTCCTGACCCAGGATGGGCCTTACCTACTCGGGACCCCCTTGCTGCCTGTGGTGCACGGCAGTGGAAACCTGAACCTCCTGCCGCCTTGCCGCAGTGACAGTCAACCCTGTCCCCCTCCATCTCTAGGCACAGCTCACGGCAGCTCTGTCTATGTGCTGTCTCATTTACAATGAATGGGTACACAGGCCTCATTATCAGTGATTGGGCAACTGAGGCACAGGGCGTTTCAATGTCCTGCGCATGTTCTGAGTGAGTGGGGCAGAGCCTGCTTTGTCCCGAGGGGCCTGCATCCTGGGCCAGTGCTCCATGCGAGCACTTGGCAGAAGTGGAGGCACGGTCCACCTCTGCCTGTATCTGACGCTAGCTCGGGTCCTATTAGCATGGAGCCTCTAGGACATTAGAGGTGCCCGCTGGACATCCCAGTCTATTCTGTCATCCCTGCTGTGGGCAGATCTGTGTGCTGTTCACTGCTGTGTCTCAGCATCTAGCAGAGTCCTCGGTGCATGGCGGGAACTTGTCATTTGCCTCATTTGATGGAACTGTAATACATTGCTTCGTACAGTTCATCACACCTAACAGTGCCCGGCACAGACGAGTTGTTTGAAAATAGTTGTCAAATGGTTAAATGGTCAATCAATAGGTTTTCAACTGAGTGTCCTTACAAGTGAATATCATAAATGACTATAAAAATGCTTTTATTACTATGTGTTGATTACTCCAATTAAAAGCTTTCCCCGAAGCATCGGAGAGCCCAATGATTCAGTACTTCTCATTTGAAGCTCTGGTCTATTCGGTTTTGATATATGCAGGTTTGGAAACCTGTGAAATTTATAATATGGATGCTGGGAAACTAATGCTGGGGGCCAATTTAAAAAATTCTTATGGAAATTTATATTCATTAGAAATGATGGCGAGTTCTAGAATGGGATTCTGCAGAATCAATTTAAGGAAATTTGTTTCAGGGAGATAACCGAGGAGCAGTAAGCCGAGAAGCTAGCGTGGATGTGACATCCCCGGGAGACAAAACAGGACATGATGAATAACGCTGAGCTCGGCAAGTGCTGAGAGCCCGTCCCAAGGGGGCTGCTTATTTTCCGACAATCGGCAACTCTATCTGTTAGCTACAAATGTGTTGTGGGACAAGGAGGAAAATTGTCTTCAGCCCTTAGAGGATGAGACAATTGTCCTCTTGACTTCCATCCTCTCTTGCTTCTAAGTGACCCTTTGGGATTCATCAGTGATGAGATCCTTGGGTTTTTCACCAGGCTCCACTAAGGGCTGTGACCAGTCTAGACGGGAAATAGAGCTGGGAGGCAGGGGGAAGAGAGGCCAGGGAGTAGTTCTACCCTGGACATGTTCTCCAAAAAGGGTACCTTTGCCTCAATAATCTTATTGAAGTATCATGTTGACATGAGTGGTGTTAAGACGATGAATGCATTTCAGTACCATTGAAATATGCAATTGTAGGAAGAGGGGTCAGCCCGTGAGACTCTCTCTGAAGGGGTCAGAGGTTAGTGGCTCTGTGTGGTCCACACTGAGGTCTACTGCACCTGGGTTAGAACCAGCTGTTGGCTCTGCTGCTTGCAAGGTGAAAATGCTGGAAGAATCACTGCTCTCTGGAGGAGGGCAGTTGAGGGCCGGGAGAGTTGCAGGCACGTTCAGCGCTGGTGCTCTGTGGGTGCTGTTCATGCTAGAGGCTGCGGTGATTCTCAGAGTGAATCAAGTGTGGGACAGCTTGGTTCCTGGAGCTGAGATGCTTTGCCAGGGGCCGCCTTTCCTGAGAGTGCAAATACACCTACATCACTTCTGGGTGAGGAGGGAGAGGACCCATAGAGCAGTATCAGCTATGACTTCACGCGGGCAACACAAACTCAAGAACGGTTTTTGAATGTGAGACTGAAGGTCATGCCCATATCACGGGCAAACTCCCTTTCAGGAGGCTCACCTCTGCACCAGAGAGCTCGGTCAGCATGGACAAGTGTTTGTCACTGTCTCGTTCTGTGCCAGGTATTAGCCATACTCTAAAGCCATCCTCAAGTTCACGGGCGGCTGGCTCTGCAAGGGTGAGTTAATCTGGGGCTTGGAAAGCTGTTAATGAGTGAGCTTAGTCACTTTCTTTGTAAAGGGAAGTCTTGAATTTAGAGACAAGGTGATTTTAGTGATATATGGGCCCCCCATTTTTTTTTTTTTGAGATAGAGAGTGTGCATGAGTGGAGTGGGGATGGGCAGAGGGAGAGTGGGAAAGAGAATCTTTTTTTTAAAAAATATTTTATTTATTTTTTATTTGACAGAGATCACAAGTAGGCAGAGATGCAGGCAGAGAGAGAGGAGGAAGCAGGCTCCCTGCTGAGCAGAGAGCCCGATGCGGGGCTTGATCCCAGGACACTGGGATCATGACCTAAGTCCAAGGCAGAGGCTTGAACCCACTGAGCCACCCACGCACCTCTGGGAGAGAGAATCTTAAGCAAGCTCCATGCTCAGCACAGACATTGGGCTCAGTCTCACAACCCTGAGATCATGACCTGAGCGGAAATCAAGAGTCGGATGCTTAACCCATTGAGCCACCCAGGCACCCTTGGGTCATGAACTTTTGAAAGTATTTTTTTCTCATTCCATACTAATATTTACTCAACAACAACACAAAAACAAAAATAAAACTGGGAGGGCAGAGTGGAGAAGGAACACAATACTTTCTGCAGGCTCCAGGAGAGAAAATCCCCATAGTTAGTGCCGAAACCCAGCTGAGAAGGACCTGGAAATGACTCTGTAGTTGGGGTAGGGCACAGCGGCGTGAGATTGTGCAAGGAGGCTGGACGTTGGGTGGGGCCAAAGCTCTCAGCAGTAGGCCTCATCCCCTGCCATCAGAATGGGGAGTTACTGTGCATTTCACAGACCTCTGGGCCCTGTCGTGCCAGAGAATCTTCTTTTGTAGATGACATTCTCACTGGGCACCAGTTTTGTCTGACAGTTTAGAAATCCCACCTTCTTTAAAACATTTTCGTTTGCAGAAGTGGACTAATCCACAGGCTAGCTGAACCAGAGGCAGAGCCACTACAAGGTGTGGTTGGTGGGTGGACAGTGGGGCTGGAGTTTCCCGGAAGTGGAGGAGTATTACCCAGAGCCCCCTCATTCAGGTGTGTGTGTGCTCATGTGGGCGTGTGTACAGGGATGTGTGTGTTTGCACGTGTGTATTTCATTGTGTGTATGCAAGTGCGTTTGTGTCCTGCTGTGTGTGTGTGTGTGTGTGTGTGCGCGCCTGTGTACGCATGGGTGTGTATGTGTGCATTTTGCCTCCTGCATTAACACGAAGATCCTGGGGTCCAGTCCTCTGCCCTCTGCACCCATGTCCTCCTTGAGTTCTATTAGCTCCCAAACCAGCTGAGAAAAGAGTAAATATTTCATCAATGAAAACCTTTCGTAATTTAGGAGATGTAGCAGGATCCACAGGAGGATCACCTTCCGCTCACCACTCTGATTGGCTAGGGTGCATCAGTAACACAGGGCTAAGCCAATGAACGGTTGGCATTCTCCCACCTACTCCAGTTGGGTCAGAATTGAGCACGTGACCATGTTGGGCCAATCAGAGTAAAGATAGGACTTTTTTTTTTTTTTTTTTTTTTTTTTTTTTTTTAAACAGACTTCAGGTTTTGGGAGAATTCTCTTTCACAGCATGGGCGGAAGGTTCAGCGATCAGTCCGGTGCCATGCACAGCCTTCCCCACTATCCACATCCGCCAGCATGGTGGGACATTGTTGCTATTGATGAACTTGCATTGACACATGATGATCCCCCAGAATCCCTACCTAGTGTGCATCAGGGTTCCCTCTTAGAGTCGCACGTTCTGTAGGTTTGGGTATATATATAGGACATGTATCCATCATACAGCGGATTTTCACTGCCCCCCGAATCCTCTGCACTCTGCCTATTCTTCCCTCCTTCCCCGAACCGTGGCAACCACTGGTCTTTGCCCTGCCTTCGGAGTTTTGCTTTTTCTGGAATGTCATATGATTGGATCTATGTAGTTTGCCGCCTTTTCAGATTGGCTTCTTTCACTTAGTAACTTAGCACTGAGGTTTCCTCCATGTGTTTTTATGGACCGATAACTCATCTTTTTAGTACTGAGTAATATTCCTCTGTCTCAATGTATCATAATTCATTTATCCACTTACCTACGGAAGGACATCTTGGTTGCTTCCAAGTTTTGGCATTTTAAATAAAACTGCTATAAACATCCATCTGCAGATTTTTCTTTTCTTTTTAAAGATTTTACTTATTTACTTGACAGATCACAAGTAGGCAGAGAGGCAGGCAGAGAGAGAGAAGGGAGGAAGCAGGCTCCCTCCTGAGCAGAGAGTCTGATGCGGGGCTCGATCCTAGGACCCTGGGATCATGACCTGAGCCGAAGGCAGAGGCTTTAACCCACTGAGCCACCCAGGCGCCCCCATTTGCAGATTTTTGTGTGGATGTAAGGTTTCAACTCTTTTTCATGTAGTGAATGAGGGTGACAGTGCTGGTCTTGTCAGGAGCTGTGGTGCCTCGTGGGGCTGGGTGTGAGTCAGGGCCCTCTGTGGTTTTCACCTGCCCAGCAGCCTCCATCCCAGGATTCTCAGAGCAGGTATGCCCCCACTGTGGGGGGTCTTCTGTTTGATTGAATTATCACCTACATTCAGGGCTATGAACTATTCTTATGTGTAAACACAGCTCTATTTTTCATGTATACACGTACCTATGTGACAGTTTCAAGCAAAGATATAGACCATTTCCAACAAACAGGAGGCTCCCCCAAATGCCTTCTGATTTGACACCCATCCAGAATTAACTACCATTCTGATTTCTGTTATCATAAATTAATTTTGAAATTAGTTTTGCTTTCTCTTGAATTTCATATAAAGGAGGTCCTACTATATTCAATCTTCTCTCTCTTTTTTTCTTTTCTCCTCAAAACACCTGTAAACGTGTCCATGCTATTCCTGTAGTGGCGGCTCCTTCTTTTTTTTTAAGGTTTATTTATTTTATTTGGCAGGAGGGACAGAGGGAGAAAGAAACATAAGCAGACTCCCTGCTGAGTGGGAACCCCTACGTGGGGCTCAATGCCAGGCTGCTGAGATCACCAGCTGAGCTGAAACCAAGAGTTGGATTCCTAACTGACCGCGCCACCTAGGCCCCCTGATTGCATCTTGTTTTTCACACATAGCATCCCACTGTATGTATGAATAGGCCCCATTCTACTGCGAATGGACATTGGTTTTAAAGTGCCTTTTTTTTTTTCCCATGTAGGGATACAACGGCTATGAACACGCACGTATGTGTCCATTGGTGGATGCGCATGCTCCTTCCGCTGGGGCAGATTTCCCAGGTAGGAGGACTGGTATAGGGGAGGTGGAAGTTCAGCTCAGATGTCGCCAGACATTTTCCAAAGTGGTTGTAGCAATTTTCTCTCCCATCAACAGCATAGAAGAATTCTAGTTGTCCCACATCTTGGCTGACACTTGGTATCTGTCTTTTTTTTTTTTTTTTTAAAGATTTTATTTATTTATTTGACAGAGAGAGATACAGCGAGAGAGGGAACACAAGCAAGGGAGAGGGAGAAGCAGGCTCCCCACTCCTTGTCCCCAAGGATCCTGATGTGGGGCTCCATCTCAAGACCCTGGGATCATGACCTGAGCTGAAGGCAGATGCTTAATGACAGAGCCACCCAGATTCCCCACTTGGTGTCTGTCTTTAAAAATTTTAGTTATTTGGTGGTTGTGTGGTGGTCTTTCTTGGCTTTAATTCACACCTCCTTTATGATCATGATATGAAGATGATTTTTACATGTTTGTTGGGTATTTGGATCTTTTCTTTTGTTAAAGTCTGTTCAAATCCCTGGTCTATTACTTAATCTGTTAGCTTTTCCTTACTGATTTGTAGGAATTTTCTATATATTTTGGATATAGCCCATTGCCGGGTATACATATTGCAAATGTCTTCTTATGGCCTGAGACTTGTCTTGTCACTTCCTTTCTCTCTGTTAATGGTGTTTTTGATGAATGGGAGTTGTGAATTGTACTGAAGCTTGGTTTATCCATCTTTTCTTTTACTGTGAGATTAAGAAATCTTTGCCCTCCCTTGGGTGCCGTTTGATAGTTTCTGTTAATTAGGCAGCCAAAGCAACTCACTGAGAATCTGTCCCCAAGTTTAAATAGCTTGAAGAGGAAGCAAAAAAATCCAGTGGGGTCTTCTGGCTCCAAAGCACATATGTTGGTAAGCGTTAGCTGTATTGCCTTTCTGCCATCAGGATTCCTTCATTGCAGGTGACTGGAATCTGGTTCTTAAGATAAATAGGGAATTTGTTGGCTTGTGTAACTTAAATATCCAAGAGTATCTGGCTTCAGGCATGGATGGATCCAGGTGCTGGCATGATATTATTAGGATCAAGTCTTGCTCTTCATCTCTTGGTTCTGCTTTCCCCTCTGCTGGCTTCATGGGTAGGAAGGCTCTTTCCTTCTGCAAGCACAACTGTGGCACTATATATCCCATCGAAGGCCACAACCATATTCCTATTTCCCATGCTCATCTGTACTATGACCTTGACATTCCTGCCACTGAGAGGTGGCTCTAGATCTGCTCTCCACGAATCTGGGCAGTCCTGTGGCTTCAGAGACCAGGTCGGAAAAGACAGTGCAGCTATTTCTTTGTTCTCAGGGACACTTTCCTCTGGAGCTCTGAGCTAGTAAGAATTCCCGCTGCCCTGTGGCTGCCCTGCTCGAGGCCACAGCCTCATCTGGGTCCCAGCCGATAGCCAGCAGCAAGCACGAGGTTGAGACTGAAGGAAGCTAATTCTGAATAGTTCCAGCCCCTAGCTGTCAAGACATCTCCAGTTGTGGATACCTCCTAGCTGAGGCATCAGATGTTGGGGTACACAGGCAAAGCATCCTGCTCTGCGTTATCTGCCTTCCTGACCGACAGAATCTATGCGGTAATGAAATGGTTATTTTAAGCCTTTCCATTTTGGAGTAAGTTGTTGTGTGCTAATAGTAAGTGGAAGGCCAGAATTATCTCCTATCAGCGTCATCGCCCTGCAAGAAAGAGGGTCTTCTTCCCAGCTGCTCTGAAGCATGACAGTCAACAGACCAGGCTGCGTCACACTCCATCCTAAGCTAGTGGCTATAGTCTGGCCTTAATGGGCCAGACCCGGACCACATGCCCGCTGGGAGAGGAATCAGCCCTGGGAAGTACCACGATGTTTGGGAATAGGGAGAGACAATTCCCCAAGGAAAAAATTGGAATGTTATAGGGAGAAAGCGGTGGCTGGAGGATGGACAGGCAGAAACAACAGTGGCTCCTTCAGCAATTTACTATGATAAATGAGCTTAATTTTTGAGTGAATAAAAGCAATCTCACCACACAGTGCTGTAGGATTCAGCCGGGGCCCTGGGGCGGGGCCCTTCATGTCTTCCTCACGACCCTCCACCACGGATCCCACTGCTGGGTTCTCGTGTCTCCATCCTCTCGGCCATAACGAATCTACCCATTTGGCTGATGGGAAGACTGAGCTACAAAGGGGAAGGCTTGAGCTGACCCCAAGCAGAGCAGGAGGGAGAAGTGGGGACTAAACTGCAGGTGCTGACCCCGGAGCCCCTTCCTCCAGGCCAGGCAGACGGGCAGCCATGGGGATGTACTGATCACCAGGACACCTGCAGTCATTGGTGGCTTCCATGGCTGCTTGGCCACTGGACTAATCCCTGCCCCATCTATGGGGAGGACCCCTGACAGGCTGAGGAGGACCCCAGGCCCAGATTCAGCAGGTCTATGGAGCAGTCAGAGGCACACTAGTCACTAAAGACGACGGCTGTTAATGCTCAGGGAGTTAGAACCCCATGTTGCGGAGCATCAGCCAGAGGAGAAAAGAACACCACGGTCTCCAGGACTGAAGAGCCCAGTAATTTGTGAGCAGCTGAGGACTCGGCTGACGTCTGGGCTGACGCGGGGGACCCAGAGAGCGGGAGTCCCGGCTCTCTTCCCGGAAGCCACGATCCAGCTGGGGAGAGGAGATGTGGGAAATAGCGTCTTCGTTCAGTCAACAGACACTTGCTGAGCCCCCAGCACGTGCCACGCGCTGCCCTGGGCAGCAGGCCAGGAGGTCGCCGTCCTTTGCTTGTGGGAACAAAGGGAGTGGCCAGCAGGGCCACGTCGGGGGTGGTCAGTGTGTGGGGGACAGGAGGGAGGAGACCATCACCCCAGAAGGGCTTCCAGGGAGAGGGGCAGCCGCCCCGGGGCTTGGTGGGACAGCGAGGCTCCCGCCTGCTGGAAAGAGCAGGGGAGCCGCTGCAGCAGAGGCAGAGGCCGGGAAGGCTGCAGGCCGCAGGGGTGCGGCGGGTTCAGGACAGAAAGCAGTGCGTCGCGGCCATGGCAACGCATGGGGATGCTGAGGGCGGAGGGCAGGCAAAGGGGCTGGAGAGGCGCTGGAGGGGGGAGAATGTGGGGTCTGGGGGTCACACTGGGAGCACAGAGGGTCCTCCGGAGCAGTGGGGTGAGCTTTAGCAGGGATACGGTGCAGCAGCCGTGTCCACTGTATGGGGGGGTGGGTGGGAGCGTGTGCCCAGGGCCAGGGTGATCCAGAGGGGCTGGTGGTCACTTGGTGGGGGGAGGCGGTCGCCCGAACTAGGAGGGTGATGGCAGTGGTGACGGAGTGGGGCCGAGTCCGCAGATATGCAGGAGCCACCGCACTGGGAATGAGGAAAGCCCGGCAGGGGAGCCTGGAGGAAGTGACCAGTGCTCGGGTTGACTGAGCTGGTCCTGACACAGGCCCAGAATGGAGCACTGGGCCTGGAGCAGCCCAGAGAAGTCTCCCTCTGCCCAGCATGACGTCCAGGTGACAGAGGAGGAGACTGAGTCCTTAGAGGGTGGTGATATCCCTGGGGTCATGGAATGGAAGCCCCAGCCCGCAGCCCTCACCCCTGCTCTGTGGCTCACTTCGGGGAGCTAAGTAAGTGGGTGGGGGTCCGAGAAGGAGCCTGGAGGAGATCTGGGGGTTGGCGGACAGAGTTTTGGGGAGAGGAATGCAGGGGAGCTGGGGTGTCACGGAGGCACCGGGGTCCGTGGGGACTCGACACGGGCTGTCCTGCTACTAGTCTGCTTCTCGTGGGTCAGAGTCTGTGGTCTGCTTCCAGTCTCTCCTTGTGGGTTTATACGGCAGGAGGGGAGCGGGCAGTTCCCGGCTCCTGTGGGAACACTCCCTCATAGATATGCAGGGTCACAGAGGATCCCTTGGGCCTTAAGACTTCTGCTCAGATCACTTAGTGTTTGAGATTCGATCCAGGTGCCTTTTGCGTTTTTGGTGGGAGCGGGAGTAGAGGTATATCAAATAGTAGTACCAGAAGGTCACTTAGTTTTTCACTCGGAGATTATAAATCATCTGGAACTCTTTGGGGACAACACATTTCACGGAAGCTCTGTCTGATCAGCTGCAAATTGAATTGCTCAAGTTCAAGTTCAAATGTCCCTCGTCCTTGACTTTGATGTAACACCACATCCTAGCACTTGCAGGTGCCGCCCTGGGCAGTGGGCCAGGAGGTCACCCACTTGAGCCGCACGCCTGTGAGCAGTGCCCGCTTTCAGAGCACGGAGCCCCAGCTAAAGGCGAGATCACCCTGTACTCATCCGCTCCGGCTGCTGTAGCAGAGAGCCTCGTACCAACGACTAGAAACATCAGACATTTATTTTTTCACAGTTCTGGGGGCTGGAGGCCCACGGTCAAGAGGTCAGCGGGGGTGTTTCTTCTCCCAGTAGAAGTAGATGGTCGTCTTCTCCGTGCGTCTTCACACGGTCTTTCCTCTGGGCATGTCTTATAAGGGCAACAGTCCCACTGGAGTAGAGCCCACCCTAATGACCTCATTTAACCTCAGTTACCTCTCCAAAGTCTCTGTCTCCAAATAGAGCCGTGTTCCAAAATACTAGAGATTAGGACTTCAACATACACATTTCGGGGGGATGTGATCCAGCCCACCAAGGCTATTTTTCACGAAAGCAAGGCTCTTCTTTCTTTTTCAGCTCTCCAAGCCCGCACTCAGATCTGTCATCTCCTGATTCTCAGAGTCATTAATCAAGCTGTCAGCAAGAATTTACTTAGGACTCCTTGCTTTCAGGTTCAAGGAATAATGGATGGTGCTAAGATCTTAAGAATGAGACATTGAATGTACAGCACATTTGGTTCAGCTGGAGAGATGAAAATATTTTATTAAAAAAATACCCCAATGTTCTTTTCCCGCTGCCAGGAAAAACCACAAGAGGAAGACCCTTCCTCTGGAGCATCAGACATTCTTCTAGTCAGCAATGTTTGCCATTTCTAGTCCCTTAAAGGAAATGCCGAATGTTGCCTGTATACTAGTTCAAGACTTCCCATTTTGCCCACATGTAATTGAAAATCTAGCCATTCTTGTTCTAGTGACTCAGCACTCAAGAAGTCATCAATCTCAGGTTTAAAATTAACTGCAAAATGTAAAAGAGACTATTCAGCATAGGGGGAAGGTAAGCAGTGAGCTCATTTTGCAAACTTAAAAGCATTTTGGAATAAAATAATCAGACTTGGAAAACTGGAAACTGGAGGAAAATTCTGCCAAGTTTGTTATAAAAAAAAAAACTCATTATGTATCTTGAAACTCTTTAGGAATATTTTATCAAATGATCCATTTCCAGCAAGGTTATTTCGGGGATCTATTTGATACCAGCTGACATGCTTCTATCCTACACTGACTTTGAAAACCACAGCCCCTACATTATCGTCTCCAATAAAAGAAGTGAGCAGGTGGAGCTTGATCAATGCATTTATTTCTATTCCTATCTCGTTCCCGCTTTAGATGATGCGGGAAAATGTTGCATGAGTTCTTTATTTATTTTGGAAGAAAAGAAAAGGAAAATGGGGTGCAGTTGTCCCCAGCCGAACTGGCTCTTCATCTGTTCTCCTCCTGGTCATCCATGTGGAACCAGGTCACTGCCTACTGGTCCGGCTCGTGGCGATGGCTTGTGAACTTGGCTGCTCTACCTTAGATGAAAGCCCGACAGTCCAAGAGGGGCTGTGGCCCTTCCCACGGAGGCCAAGAGCAAACCTGTACCTGGTGAGCCCATCATGAGATGGTTTTGTGAAAACTGATGTCTATTTGTGATGCGGTGGGCTCCCTAGGGCTCCCTAGGGTCCCCTCTGAGAGCAGATAAAGAAAGACTCATTTTTAAAGAAGGGGATTCTGTGTCTTTAGGCAAGGACTTCATTCTCTAAAAGCTCCACAGTTGACACAACTCGGGAATCCCTAATGATTCCTTTTAGGCTATGGCAATGCTCCCCCTAGAGACCTCCATGGTCCGAGAGAACATTCAGGGAGACCCCGGCCCAGTAATGTGACCTCCATGTTGGGTTGGCAAGACTCATCTGGGTTCTGGTGTTTCTGGCTGGTTAAGTTCCTCAAATTAGCTTCTTAAGTGATTACCTGTGAAGACCTCAGTGAAGTTAAAATTATAACCAGGCACACTGGGGAATTAGAATGTGAATGGACTATTATGTGTTGGGAAACCATGTACAGCTAATACCTTCTATCTCCAACCAGTGCTCCCCAGCGTACGGGGAACGATCACGACCACCCCCAGCACCACCAGCAGCACCTCCGTCATCACCGTCATCTTCATCATCATCATTTCAGCCGCAGTCTGTATCAGCAACTATTCCACATGAATTGGAATCTGCAGGAAAATGCTTTGGTAAAGCAGAGTGCAAATGGGGAAAAAAAAAATACCAGTCACAAATCAACTGGTGTATTTCTTGGAAACAATTTCTAAACCAGTGAAGATTTAGAGCAGGCTAACTGCTTGTTGCTATGAAAATACTGTGGGCTACTTATAAAGGGCAGAGACATGGAGGCCCAGAAATAGCCCTTGTTAATGGTGAATTCTTTGAAATGAATTGGTGCTATGGTTGACATAGTACTGAATTTTGTATGTTCAAAGTGGATGAGAGAAAAGTGAATCGCCAGCAGAGAGAAAAATATAATTTCCCAGAATATTTTTTTTTTTTCTTTTTAAATGGGGCCACTCAGATGTGGTACAATTTGAGTTAATCCACATCCTGCCATGCTGTCACGGGGTTGGGGAAGCCAAATCAAAAGAGGGGGCAGTTTTTGCCATTGTTAATACTCAAGCATGTATCATTATTCTTTCTCTTCATGAAATAGAGAATTTGAGGGCTATTCTAAAGCTCTCCCATGTATTATGCTGTCTAGGAAAAGCTGATAGCCACGAAGAGAGAGAAATAAAACTAGAAGACCGGAGAGGTCCTATGAAAGAAAGCAGAGTGTGTAATGATGTCAGACTATATCCTCGGGTGAGTTTCCTTAGGTCCCAGAGACCATCACAAATTTCATTTGAAGTGGGCTCAATTCAGAGCTCATTTCTACCTCTACCCAATCCCATCCAATGAGCCTGGAGGGTCTCCAATTTTTTTTTTTTTTTGAAGGTTGAAACTCTGAACGGTGTCTTCTCTCGGATGCTTCCAGAGCAGAGCTGGAGACGAGGGCTGGAGTCAGGTACAAGAGGGCAGTGGTTCCAGGAACTGAAGCAGAGGTGCTGGGGAGAGTAACACAGAGAAGGAAGAGAAGCCAGCCCAGTAACTTGAGTTAGTTACTGTGTGTGCTGGTTTTACAATATGGCCACACAATTTTGACACTCTTCCCATCAAGAGGTGGGATCTGTGTCCCCTCTCCCGGCTTGTGACTCTCCCAGCAGCAGAAGCTATGCTATGAGAACCCCCCAACACTAGATTGGAAAAGGCCATTCATCTTCTACCTGTTTGCTAGAACCCTCGCTGTTGGGATCACAAGCCCCCATGCAAGGCAAGCAGTCCCCCTCCCCCGAGGCTGTCATGCTGCTGGCCCACTCGTGGACAGTTCCAGCTGAGATTCATCTTTGAGTCTTCCCAGGCAGACATCAAACATGGGAAGGAAGAAGCATCCATTTGATTTGGTTCCCCAAGGGTCTGAGTCACCCTCCCCACCCCGGGCTGCAGCTCTTCCTAGCGGAGACCTTCAGACACCAGGGGCTGTGTCCCGCCCAAATTCCTGATCCACAGCACCAAGGAGCATAACACACCAGCTATTGCTTTATGCCCCTCGGTTTTGGAGGGATTGGCTACACAGCAGTAGATAACTGGGACATGCAGGTGGGTAAGTGGGTTCCATCCCACTGGAGACCTTCTCTGAAACCATGCAGAGTGTGCCTTCTAGCTGTCTGCAGACTCTGAGGGTGGGGAACGTTTAGCTACAGACTCTCATCTCCGAACTAGTGCTGTTTATATTTATCTCATACTCCACCTGGACATTTTCTCTAGATAATTCACAACTAGATCTTTCATGCCATCAGATCTTTGCACAAAGACTGCCTTCTAAGGGAGGCTTTTCCTGCCCGTCCTTGCTAAATTGCATCCGCTTGGCATGTCTCTCTCCTTCTGGCTTTATTTATCCCCATGGCACCTAATGCCCTCCAACAATCTTTATTTGGGTTACCGCTTTCTTCCCCTAATTAGAATATAGACTCCACAAGGACAATAATGTTTGTCACTTTGCTCCACACGTTATCTTTGGCTCCCAGGTAAGTGCCTGGCTTGTACGAGGCACTCCATAAAAATTTACTGAATGAACCAAACAAAATTCATTGCCTGAAATTCATTGCCTCTTTATCATGTATCTTTCCCTGAAAGACAAAGAAATACAGTGTGCGTAATTGTCAATGTTTGGCAGAGAAAGATATATAATTGAAATTAAGGCATTTAACTTTTTAGAAATTTCAAATGGATGTTATTTGATCTGGACCTTTTCCGGGTCCACATTTTCTCCTCTCATTATGAGCTCAAAATGTTCTCTCTTGTTTAACTTTTTATTCCTTCTGAAATACTGTTTTTCTTTCCCGGGTGGCCCTATTGTCTATTGAAGGCATTTTAATACGACACATTCAAGGTTACTGATGATGTTTTAAATATTTCTCAAAACCTGTTTTGCTTTGGCAAGATTCAGAATCCATAAACACATTCTGGTATGCATTCTCTCACTTGGTGTTTACATATTTCTTTAAAAAACAGTGATTTTCCTTCTGTCTTAGAGTTATGTTCATGCCTTTCCTTATTTGCCTCATAGCTTGCTGCTGCGACACAAAAATTTGTTTAAAAAGAAAGAATAATTCGTATCTGCTTCCCCAATGGCCCCTAAGTAAGTATTTTCCAGCGGTTGATATATCTGTTATTAGTGTACAAAATCTGCTTTTATCCAGAGGCACACAAATGAATCTTTGCAATACCTATCACAACGTGTGTATCTTAGGGGAAAAAAAGACCTTCAAACATTCATATCTTCCTAAGCAGTGGTTTTCAGAAGCTGAAGCCACAGGGACCAGGATTGTCTTGAGAGAAAGATAAGGCAGAGCCTTGGCCAAGAATGTAAAATCACTTCTTCACTGAACCTGCAACTTTCCTTAACCTGAATAACAATGACTCCCCCTTTGTGCCGCTTACTGCGTGTGATAAGAAGCCCTCCTGCAAGGGTCCCTGGGCACCTGCTTGGTTTTCCTTCCTTTCTGCCCCGGGGAAAATGTTCAATGACTCCACAGCTGGGAGGCCCGAGCTCTTCCCATGAGGGCTGCCTTTCGTTCCCAGATGCTGTCCCGAGGCACGTGGAGGGGCTCTTGACTTGGGACGGGTGATAAGGGAGGCCCCACTGCAGGCAGAGCCCGTCCTCTGCTCCTCTCTGCCCAGGAGGTGGCAGGGCAGGTGGCTGCAGCCGGGGGTGGGGTGGGGTGGGGTGGGGTGGGATGGGGGAGTGGGGGGGCGGTGACCTCACCTGCAGGGCCAGGTCCCTGCTCTGGCTCCATGCAGAAGTTGGACTTGCAACAGAAAGCTGGTCCTGCCCTCCCGTGAACCCCCTAGTTATGTCCCCTGAAGACCAAGTTCAGCCAGGAGCAAGCCATCTATTTGCCCAGAATGCAGAATACCTGCCGCTCAGGCTGCCTTCCGGAAGGGAGAGGGCCTGACGGACGGGAGGTCTTGGGCTCCCATCCCTGCTCCCTGGGCCACTGTCCCCAGGGAAGTTGTCCCCATCCCTGCACTTTCCTTCCCAGCTGGGAGAGGAGCTTCGAGCAGTTCTTCCCTCCCCGGGCTCCTGGGGCCTACCTTGGCAGATGCGCGCCGAGCATGAGCATTTCGGTCGGGGGCACAGTGGGGCTCCCGGTCTGAGCCGTTACTGTGCAGGTAAGCCTTGCAGCCAGAGCGGGGGTTTCCGGGGCCGATTGGAGAAGTTAGCCTCGTCCCCCAAGGCGAAGTGTAGGCAAGGGCTCCGTTCTCTGGAGGATGCTGGCCCCACATCCAACATCAAGCAGGACTAATGTCTCAAAAACTTAAACAAGCAAAGCTGGCTGGCTGGGGCCCGTTCACGGCCCGTCGGAACCGACCCGACACCCTAGTTTCTCGTGTGGATGCCGGGACTCCGCTTCCTCCTCTGTCCCCTCTCGCTCCCTCCCTTTCTTCCTCTTCCTGCTATTTGTTCACCTGCGCCTCAAAGTGCCTCAGTGGCTAAAAAAGGCCGGGGTTCTCGGGGAAGCAGAGCAGCCTGTCTAAGGGAGAATGTGTCCTTGATTAAGACGAGTCGCTGAGATGCTGACAGTTTTCTGCAGTAAAGTTACCCGCCGTGTCCGCGGCGGGGCCGAGAGAGCAGCCAGGTGCGTCCACACGGCGGCGGGCGGGAGGCGTTCAGGGCAAAGCCGCCGTCGGAGGACCCCACCCCCAGCGGTTCGGGCGTCACGGAGGATCGTGACGGGGGAGGGCTCCTGGAAGGATCGCCGGCCCCTCAGTTTCCCCCATGAATCTGGGGCTTGGCTCTGCCCAGGCAGCCTCCCAACATGGGGCTCTGTGCTGCTCCCATGTCCAGATCCGGGTCGGTCCTCAGGCCGAGGCCTGGTGCATGGTGACCGCACGCGGGTCCCTGATGTTCACGGCCTCCGGGTCCTCTGGGCCCTGAGGCAGGCATCCCAGCTGCTCTGAAGGCGGAGCCGCTCCTGCTGTCAGATCGCGAGTTTTCAACAGAGCTGTGGAAGACCCCATGTTCCCTTCCTCGGCAAGTGGTGCCACCACATGCCCGTCACCCAGTGTCACCCTGTGGGCCTCCCTCTTCTTCCAGCAGATGTCCGGTCTGCAGAACCCAAACTAGCCTCTGTCTCCCTGCTGGTTCCATCCCCCTGCGGTTACACACGTCCTCACTGGTCACTGCCTCGGCCCCTGACAGGTCCTCCTGCTGCCCTCCTGGCCCCACGCCCGGATCGACACTCCACACAGCCCCAGAGCGAGAGCGAGCTCCATTACATAGGTGAGGCCCGTCACCCTGAATCAGTGTGTCGGTGGAGAAAGCGGGCCTACCTCCTCATCGCTCCCATGAGGCCCAGCACCATTCCCACAGGTTCCCCCAAATCACCTCCTACCACCTGCCTCTCACTCCCTCCATCACAGTCAACCAGCCTCCTGCTTCCTGCAAAGGGCCAAGTCTTCCCGCCTCAGGGCCTTTGCACATGCCATCCCCCCTTTCCCCAAGACCTGCTTTCTCAAGCCCATCCATCCATTTGCTACTCAGGTGTCACCTCCTCAGAGAGCAGCCCTGACCACCTGTACATTATGTCTCGTCCCCATTTCCTGCAGAGATTCTGTCACCATCTGAAATGGATTTACCCATTTTATGGCCTTCTATTGTCTTTTGTGCCCACAGGAATGGCGACCACGTGAGAGTGGGAACCCTGTCTTTTGGCTGTTGGATTCCTGCTCTGGGAACAGGACCAAGGCAGAGTCCGTTCTTGATCTGCATTTGTTGAGGAACTGAAGGAGTGAGAACAATAGAATGGAATCTTAAGAATTCAAAAATACTTAAATCATAGAATATTTGAGTCAGAAGGAGCCCTCGGGAAGCATTTAATCACGCCCATTCGTTTGGCAACTGGGTAAACCGAGTCTCCACACCTGCGGCCCCTGGGCTGCCGCTCGGTCAGGACAGGGACCTGCTGTGTGTCGGGTGATGAGCGGCTGTCGGGCTGCTTCTCCCCTGGACGTGTGGCTGAGGGAAGCAGGGACAGAAGGCACAGACACACGGAGGCTGAGGGACTGAAAGCAGGGGGTTCGGGGGAGACGGAGCTGCTGGTGGGTGGACGGTGGCCCGGGAAGGCTCCCCGAGCATGAGGAGGCCGAGTGGCTCGAAGAGGAGGTGAACCCCGAGTCTGATGGTCACCCCATGCGAGGGTCTTCGGCAAGGGCGGGGGAGGCCCATCCCTGGAGAATTTACCTCACGGACTGAGGCACCGCTGACCGCTCGGCCTGGCCAGAAGGTCCTTCAGAAGGTCAGTCGGCTTCTGCCGGCTTCTCTCTCGGCTTCCAGGGCCTTCACAAAGCCCTGCAGACCGGGGGCTTGAAATCAGGCAAACTTGTCCTCTTGCGGTTCGGGAGGCCCCGAGTCTGGAATTATGGGGTCGGTGAGCGGGTTCCTCTGGCGGCTCCGAGGGGGCGTCCGCCCCTCGCCTCCCAGGCCAGCCAGGAGGACAAGGACGCTTTCTCTCGTATTCTCTGGGGTGTGTCGGGCCTCCTGACCCGTCAGAGGGGCTCAGTCACCCCGGTGAACTGGTTCTGAGGGTCCTGCCAGGCCTCGCTCCTCAGGTGAGCTCCGTCCAGCCAGCCGCGCTGGACACCTGCTTGCACACGGCACTCTGGCAGGCAGCGAGGGGACGAGCAGAGCGGTCCCTGCCCTGCGGGGTCCCCTACTGGCTGGGAGACAAAGGACAGGAAAAGGAGCGGGGCTATGACCCCAGGTGGTGATGGTCAACCAGAGGCAGGCGCGGCAGGCACAGTAAGGGAGCGACAGCTGCAACGCAGGCCCCATAGGCCCTTCGGGCAGGGTCTGGTGGCCATGGTGACAGGGAGCCAGGGCCTGGAAGGCAGGAGCCTGCCATGTGAGTGCTGGGAGCTGCCTAGGCAGAGGGCACCGTGTTGCCTGGCCTGGGTGTGGGTGCAGAGCAGTGAGAGCCAGAGGGGCTGCAGGGACATGGGAAAGGGGAGAGGGTCGAAGACAGAGAGATGCTGGGACCAGTCCCCTGGATGATCCCGTTGGCCACTGAGAAGATGCTGGCTTTCCCTGAGCCTCACAGAAGCCACCGGGAAGATCTGAGCCATAGAGAGTGTGTCACAAGGACCCTGGGACCTGTGAGCGGACAGTCTTTGGGGCCCCTGAGGAGCTCGAGGGATGGGGCAGGCATGTCCAGGGCAGGGTCCCCAGGGACCAGCCCGGGCCCCACATGGGAAGGTCGGGCTGGTGCATCTGTTGCCCGAGGGGCAGAGGCAGTAAGAGCTAAGGATGACCCAAGGACTCGGGCTGAGCAGCCGGAGAACCGAGGAGCTAGGGAGTCAGGGGTGGGGTCTCGGGAGCAGCAGGCGGGGCAGGGAGGGGCTGAGATGCGGGGACAGGAGGCTGGTATGGAGCCACCCAGAGATGTCTTCTGGAGAGGATGGGGCCTGAGCCCACTTGCCCCAGGCTCCAGAGCTTCCTTCCTTCGACCTGTCCACATAGCCACCTGTGTCAAAGCCTGCCAGACTCTGTGGGACAAAGGTCAAGATCATAGCTTTCAGCTCTGATGTTGGCTTCAGGCCAAGTCCCTTAATATTCAATGAGAAATCTGCACTGATGAAATTTTCATTAAAGAAACATTATCCCTTCCACTCTCCTTGTCATTCTGCTCTTTGAGTA
Source organism: Mustela lutreola (assembly GCF_030435805.1). Taxonomy (NCBI): domain Eukaryota; kingdom Metazoa; phylum Chordata; class Mammalia; order Carnivora; family Mustelidae; genus Mustela; species Mustela lutreola. Next base: position 12,376,358 of record NC_081298.1, read on the forward strand.
CCAGGCTAATTTGGGTTTGATTACCCCGATGATCTGAAGATTGGAGCATTATTAAAAATTTAGATGAGCAATGATATGTCTGGACCTCCCTCTCCTCTCTCAGCCGGAGCACAAGGGGCTCTGCTAATGATTGCAATGAATTCGGGGCAGCCGTGGCAATTAGAGAATTATCTATAGTTTGAGGAAGATTCGACCCCTCTGCCTTCCACAGAAATGAGCTGCTTGGCTTCCAGGACACACAGATTTAATTGACAAAATGCATCAAAAGGAAATTCCAGTCCTGGACGCCGTCTTAGGGCTAACGAGCTATCTGTTTGCCTGAGCAGTTCCTTTCCCCTGTCTGTGACTCACACATGTCCTGTCTGTAGAGAAAGGAGGCTGGACCAGGGCAGATGCTTACAAGTGGTGGCGTGTGGGCTGAAATCAGCTTAAGGAGGGAATCTGTCCTGCACACTGTTTTGTTGATGGATGAGAACTTTCCCAGACTTGCGATCTCAGGTTCTGTGTGTTTTGTGTATGTTACCTTGTCTAATCTCCCACCCATGAGATAGACACAATTATTCCCACTTTACTAATAGGGAAATGCTGGTCTAGATGGCTTAAACGACTTTCCCTGGGTCACCTGTGGGGCAGGAGGAAAGGCAGGATTTGAACCCAGACTGTCTGACCTTCAGAGCCAGTGCTACAAACATTATATGTCTGGATGAAACTGTTGTTTTTAGAATTATCATTTTTGGAAGCACACTGGCAAAAATAATTTTCATAATTTAATAGTATGTATTTTATAGGGGCACTTGTGTGGCTCTGTTAGTTAAGTGTCTGACTCTTGATTTCCACTCAGGTCATGATCTCAGGGTCTTGGGATTGAAATCTCATGTGAGGCTCCATGCTCAGTGGGGAATCTGCTTAAATATTCTTTCTTTCCCTCTTCTTCTGTCCCTCCCCCCATGCTCTCTCTCTAAAATAAATAAGTAAATAAATCTTTAGAAAAACACAAAAAGCAAGTAACATAGCTTATATGTTAAAATAATGGAGCTCTTTCAACACTCAGTCTGGATTTCCTCCTTGCTATACCCAACATCCCCTTAGGATGGAACATTCTTCTCTGCGTCTGCCAAACCGCCAGTCCCAAGCCCCCTATCACCATAGCTGAGTATCTTTTGCTTACTGGATTTTCCCTTTTAATGGTGCTTGGATTCCTATACTCTTTGTCTTACCCACCTGGTGCTGGTAGTCATTTGTGTTTGTTACCTCTGAGCTCAACGCTCTCTTTGTCTTTGCCTATTGTTGGAAAGTTTGGTTTCATGAGAAAATAGTAACAAAACCCATTTACCATTTATCTAGTTAAGGGATATGCAGATACTCTTCAGTCCTAGCTTTCTAGGTATTTATGTCTAATGTTTAATATGCAAGAAGGGACCCCTCTCTATTTAGGTATGATGGAATAATATAGAGAAGACAAAGGGAATACCTAGCAAAGCTTAGTAAACCAAAAGAAAAAAAGGGAAGGAAAAAAGTGCTTGAAGGCATCAGAAAGCAAGCCAGGCTGTTAGGACTTGAGGGTCTACAACTCCAGAGAGAAGTGACATACACACAGTGAGCCCCACCTTCTTCACCCTTTCTCTTCTCACACTAGTTGTCCATTTGTAAGTGCAGAGGGAGCCTGAGAGCAGAACGTGGCAGCAGTGAGCTCTATGCTAAGTTTACAGATCTGTTGAGATAAGAGTTAGCATTCAAGGCTGCCAAGAAATTCAGCACTGGGGTCCCAAGACATCAGGGAAAATGGGCCCCTCAATGGTATGTCTGACCTTCTGTAGCACTTTCAAGAAGGTATTTGCTGATTTCTAAGCTTATAGAACAAGATGCCTAGGAAATCAAGCCAAAAGTGGGTATCAGAGAAGCTGAGAAACTTAGCTTCATGTTCACTGATACCACATGACCCTAAGAACACATATTAGAGTTCAAAACTTGAAAAACAGGAATCCTGAGAAATGTGCAAGTCTTACAGTTGAGACCCTAGAAGGACTTTCTCTAGAAGCAAGTTCAACTAAGGTAAATTAGACCTTGTAAAGGCTGTCAACCAGATTTGATTAGGGATTTCTGCCCCTACTGTTGTGGTTGGTGGAAGACTTCTCTCTCTAGGGGAAGACAACATCATTAAGGGACACTAAATTTTTCAAATGAGGCATCCAGAATTCATAAAAAGTAACCAAACATAACACAAGCAGGGGCCAATGACCAAAACCAAGCTGTGAAAAAACAGAAGACAGGAAAAGACTAATAGATGACAGGTGTTGGAATATACCAGAGAAGAACTTTGAAATAATTACTATCCATGTGTCAACAGTGGGAACATTTTATCAGAGAAAGACAATTTATACACAAAGTCAGATGAACAGTCTGAAACTGAAAAATAAAACAAGATTTAAAAAATCACAAAAGATCAATACATCAACAGTTTAGTCAAAGAAGAAAGTAAGTTTGTTGAACATATCCACACTGGAGCATGGAATAAAAAACCTGGAAAATAAAAAACCTGGAAAATATTGTGAAAAGTTCTAAGATATGTGTAATTGAAAGTTAAAAAAAAAAAAGGACTATGTTGCAGAAGCACAGCTTTTCCCAAAGCTTATGATGAAGTTGCAGACTGAATAACTCCTATGATGATAAAAAACAGGAAATACACACTCGATTACATTATAGTGGCATTGCCAGCAATGAAGATGAAGAGGAAATCTTGAACTCAGCTGAATTGAGAAATGATGATAAACAGCTGACTTCTCAATGAGGGTAATGGAGTGAGGGGGATAATGGAATGCAGCTGAAAGAAGAAAACCTGGCAATTCACACTTTAATGAACATCAGAAATATACTTTGAAGATGAAATAGGGCACTTGTTAGATAATTTATTGCCAGCAGGTCGGCACTCAAATAAACAATTAGGGAGGTATTGAGGTAGAGGGGCAATGATTTCAGATGAAAATTCAGAAACACATGGAAGAATGAAAAGTCATAGTATGGGTAAAATATGGGCATGTTTCATGGGTTCACAAAACAGTATTAATAATGATAATGTCCTTCTGGGTTTATAATCCATGTGGAATTAAATTATGACAATAGAAACATCCAGAAGGATGCTAAGTGTTGGGTCAGTGTCCTACGGCTCTTGGTTGTTCAGGGAGTGGTTAGGTTAGAGCCGACTCTAACCAGTGGGGGGGTAATCCCAGTACATGTGTTAAAATAATAACAAAGCCATCAAAACAAACAGTTTAATTGATGTTTACAAAATAAAATAATAAAAATAATTGACCATAGAAAACAGGGCAGGAAAGAAGAAAAAGGTGATACACACAGAAAACAAAGAGTAAGAAAATAGACTTAAATCATAGGAATGATTACATTAAATGTAAACAGAAGGCTGAAAGGTTTGTCTTGTTTTTTCATCTTAGAGAAACATGGATCTTTTTCTCTACCCACTGTAGTGTTTCAAAGGTTGATGTGCTTGTGCGTCACTTGAGGAGCTAATGGATATGTGGGACCCCCCACCCCACCGCCACTGCCCTCTAGGCCCAAGTTCAATATTTTGGGTGGGACTTGAGAAGCTGTATTTAGGATAAGCACAGACCTGTCTTTGAGGGAATGAGAGGGGACAGGAATGAGGATAAATCGAATGCACGTAGTTAGATCTTGCTGAGCTTAGAGTTTAGCAAAGGGATAATGCAAGCACATAAGTAAATGCAGGAAATCATAAAAGAACCGTCTTCAGCGAGGGACCTTTGTCCTTATGCAAATGACCCAGAGTCCAAGATCTTCCGCCATCTCGCCTGCTCAGGTCTTGACCACTGGGCACAGAGCAGCTGTGATCAGAATCCAAAGTGGGCAGGGATCCATCCCTGTACTCGCCTATTGACTGAGGGAGCTCAAGCACAGGAAGTTAACCCAGGGCTGGAGAAGGCACCTGACACCATGGGGACACCTGGCTCCATCTCATTCAGGACACCGGCTCCCCTGAGGCCATCTGTGCACCTGGCCAAGGTCCTACTGGGGACAGAACCCAGATAGGGAGGGTCAAGGCCAATAGCAACTGGCCTGGTCACTGGCTCCTGGTCTCCCCCAGGGTCCCAGTCCTTGGCAAGTGAAGGTGAAATAGGGATTTCATCCTAGGGCAGGAGGGGTCACACCAGCCCTGACGGGTTGGGAAGTTCATTCCATGACTGCCCCGACATGCAGGCTGGGCTTCCGGATCCACAAAACTCGACCTGAAAGTGGTCCATTGAGGCAGAAGCCATGTGGGACATGGGGGGAAGTCCTGTCCTGCCTCAGGCTGCCCAGGGCACATGTCCACAGCTGTGAGTTTCTCCTGGCAAGCATGCTGGGTTTGGAGGGGCAGCTCCAGAATTCTAGGCACCACGGCCCAACGTCCTAAGTCTGACCAGGGAGGTATCAGTGGCAGTGAATCTGACCACGTTAATTTGCCTAATTCTACTAAAATAAAAAAAGCAAGAAAGGAAAGAAAAAGTGGGTAGAATATGAGTGACTTTCTCCTTTGTTTCTTTTCAGTTTTACACTGATAAAGTTTTTCTCCTTTTCTGCAGTTTTAGTTTTTTTTCCCATTTCAATACCATTTTTTAAAACACTGTTCAACAGTGTTACATTAGTTTCAGATGTATATCATGATTGGACAAGTTCATACATGATGCTGTGCTCACCAGGAGTGTAGCTGCCGTCTGTCCCATACAGCACTAGGACAGTACCATTGACTATTCCCTATGCTATGCCTTTTCTTCTATGACATATTCATTCCATAACTGGAGGCCTGTATCTCCCTCTACCCTTCACCTGTTTGGCAAGACCCTTCACCCCTGAGCAGATTTAGGTTCATAGGAAAAAAAATGGAGCAAAATATACAGAGTTCTCAAACACCCCCTCAATTGCCTACCTCCCCTCTTTTCTCTTATTATTAACGCCTTGTGTTAACAGGGAGCATTTGTTGCAATTGATGACCAATATTACTGCACGATTACTAACTACATCATAGTTTAAACCAGGGTTCACTCTTTGTGTTGTTGATTCTACGGGCTCTGACAAATGTATGAGGGTCATGGCCCCCCACTGCAGTGTCTTACAGAAGAGCTTCATTGCCCTAAAAATCCTCCAAGCTCTTCCTATTCATCGCTCCCCTCCCCCAGAACCCTCAGCAACCACAGATTCCCTGATCTACAGTTGCCATAGTTTTCCCTCTTCCAGAATGTCATATAGTTGGAATCATACAATCTGTAGCCTTTTCAGATTGGGTTCTTTTATTTAGCAATGTGCATTTACATTTTCTCCACATCTTCTCATGGTTTGATAATATTCCATTGTCTGGATATATCACTGTTTCTTATCCATTTACCTATTGAGGGATATCTTTGGTTTATTTCAAGGTTTGGCAATTATGAACAGAGCTGCTGTAAACATCTGTGTCCAGGGCTTTGTCTGGACTCAAGTCTTCAGTTCCATTACGTGGATGCAAAAAGCACAATTGCTGGGTCATATGGTGAGAGCATGTTTAGTGTTGTAAGCAACCACCAAACTGTCTCCCAAAGGCTCTTTTGTCTTTTTCAGACTTTAACATTAATTTCTATGGCCCCTGATAGTGCTCAGAGAGATTAATTTTAGAAGACCCAGCACTGGAGACTTAATCATGAATTCACAAAAATCTGGGGGGAAGAAAAAACTCTAGAAGTCTCTGGACGGAAGGAATTGCTCTCAAATTCAAGACCAGGACTCAGAATGCAACCCTGGGGCTGGAAGAGAACAGTGCCTTTAGAATTCTTGGGAAATTCACTTCCAGTGTAGAGTGTGAACCACAGCCATGTTATAGATCAAGGGCAAGGTCAGAATAAAGACACTGATCACAGAGAATCATCTCCTTTGTGCCCTTTCTCAGGGAGCCATGGGAGGAGGAAGGGCTGTGCCAGCAAGGAGTGGGTCAAGAAAGTAGCCTCCGTGGGTCCCAGACAGGGACATGGGAAGATCCTTCCCCGGCGAGAGAGGCAGAGTCTCCAGGACGAATCAGAGCACCAGGGCGGCAATCGAATCATTGCTCTGAATTAGATCTGGAGAGCAGCCCTTCCTTGGAGGGAGATGTCAAAAACACCATCACCTTGCCTCCTTCCCCGACTGTGTGAGCTTGCTGAGGGGAGGGTACCATGCAGGGCAGAGAACACAGGGAAGCATTAGGGACAGCAATGTAGAAAACACAGGACGTAGGAGAAAGTCAAGGTCATTGCTCATTTTAGAGAAACAAAACAAAACACAAATTTGTAAAGGGGACAATAAATTCCACATCACACAGCTCATCTGTGGGCTGGACAATGGTCACATGAACAGTGCATGTCCCTCAGGTACCATAGAGTCTCGATTGGATTGGCAGGATGCCAGGGGGAGGGCGAAGGTGTGAGTGGGGCTTCTCTGTGGACTAAATCCTCATAATTCTGTTTCACAGCAGGAAGGCAGGAGGTAACGAACTAGCAAAATAAACAGGCACCTATGTAAACATATTACTCAGGAATACAGAAGTGGATACTCCTGGAAACATTGAAATTGCTGAAAATGGTCGTTTCTGGAGAACAGAAATCAGTAGCAAGGGGCAAGACCAGGGCCTGTAGATTTTTACTCTCAGCCTTGTAATCCAATAATCCTCTTCGACTTTGATAAAAATTTTAATTAAATTAAATTAAAAAGAATAGGTATTTTGGGGTGTAGATTTTACATATAAATAAAAACGGGTCGTGTCATGGTCCTAACTGCTTTTCTTCCTCCAGGATATGGTTTTGGATCTCACATGACACACGCAGCCCAAACTTTCTTTTGTTCACTGTCCCGTATTCCTTTGTGACATCACCGCCACTGTTCTTGCTCCATTCACCTGATAGACATTTGGGATCTTCCCGAGTGTTCCCTCTTACGGACAAGCCCTCAGCGAACATGTCGGTGTGTGTGTTTTCCCCAAGTTCAATTCTTATAACCATCCATGCTGGATCAGAGGTGTCATGGATAATGCCAAGTTCCCAAGCACTTGCCTAAAGAGCCAAAATAACAGGACATGTTAAAAAAAAATCTATCTGAATCAACCTAGATTTTCTTTTCTTTTTTCTTCTTTTACTGAAAATTCTACGGTTGGCTGCTTCCACCATATGTCTCCTCAACCTCTCTGTACCCTCTATTTATTTCTTCCACAAACTCTGACTGATTGCTCTATTTTCCAGGCCCTAGCTGTGACACCGGCCACATGGTGACAGAGGGCACAGGCCCTGTCTTTGAGAACCCAAGGCTGGGAAAGAGACGTGTGAAGAGGTGATTAGGGGACAGACAAGGAAGGTCATGGCGAGAGAAAGCACAGCTGTGGGATCACAGGCCTGAGTGACCGCCCGGCCCCCTTCTCAGGGCTTCTCTGCCTCCTCCCTCCAGCAGCTCTGTCCAGAAGCCTCTGAACCAGAGACAACCCTCCTTCCTCTCTCTCTGTCCTCCCAACCCTCGTCTGGCAGCAGACACTCCTCCTCAGGCATCTTTTGGCCTCTGCCTGCTTCTTCCAGACTATCTGCTCCCTACAGGGCCCCTGAGGGGTCAACCTATAGGTGACTCACAGCTGCCACCCCTCAGCTCAAGGTGGCCAGTAGAGTAAAAACTAGTGACACTAGAGGGGGCTATGAGCTGAATGTCTGTGCCCACCCCCCCCCCCCCCCAACTCATATGTTGAAAGCCTACCCCCTCAACATGATGGTATGAGGAGAAGGGGCCCTTGGGAGGGGACTGGGTCATGAGGGTGCAGCCCTCATGAATGCGATTCATGCCCTTGTAAGAGTCACAAGAGAGTCACAAGAGAGCTTGCTCCTCTTCTCTCCCACCCGCCACGTCTACAGTTTGGCCGCTGGGAGAGGCCTGGAACCCTCCCATGCCGCACCACAATCTCAGATTTCCAGCCTCTGGAGCTGTGAGCAATACATTTCTGACGTTGAGAAGCCGCGCCATCTACAGTGCTTTCTGGAACACCTCCAACTGACCAACATGCAAGGATCCTCAAAGGCCCGTAGGATCTTGCTCTTTCCTCCATGTTTTCTGTCTTGGAGTGTGATGCTGGGTCAGCACCAAAGAGAGACAGAGAGAGAGAGTTTGTTGACTGGAACACGAGAGAAGCTTTCCTCTTCAACCCAAAACAGCTACAACAGAACATTCTTTTCCTTAAACAGTGACCAAGGGCGTGGGGAGATCCCTCTTGTGATCACTGCAAACATCATTATTCTAGAACAGTGGGTGTATTAGGACTATTGCTGGCTCGTGTTTTGACTTAATGATTATACTGTTTCAAGTCATAGCATTACACACTCGTCTCCCAAGTGTGACAGAAACACAAAATGTTGGAAGCTCCCTCCCCATGGTCACCGGGAAGGTGGAACAGAAGTGGACTTGATTGCCTTAAAGATAGCCTCTGGGGTGACAGTCCAGACCGGAGGAGCTGACATGAGGCCAAGAGGGTCTCCGAAGCAATGCTTGTCCACACTGGAGTCCAGCTTGGGGCTGAAGAGCCCTGTTCTACACGCTTGGAGCTCAGCTGGCCAGGAGCAGGGACAGGGTCCCACCTGTATAGGACCAGATCCAGGCCTGAGGACAAGGTAGAGAGCTCCTGACAGGCCGGCTGGAGCAGTATTGCTAGCTTCTGCAGTATTCCATGCTTCTGTTATGGAGACTGAGGACAGAGGACAGAAAGCCCAGTAGGGCTTTTCAGCTTCCATGAGGCATGCCCAGGGGGCCAGGATGCTTTTTGTCTGGTTTTCGTTCTTTCTTAGGGAATATTATATAGTGATTAGAGCCTACTTAGAGCAATATGGGTATTTTAGGCTTTTTTCAGGTTTCAACTTTAATTTCACAAGTAATATAAAAATATATTTTATTAAAATGGAAATAGCTTGGAAGTATATAGGGTAAAAATACCCCTGTCTTCTACAATTCCATTGCCTTTCTCATATTAAATGCTATTATTATTTCAATATGAATTCTTCTAGCCTATTTTTCATGCACATACCTCTAGAAATGTGAGCATGCCAATACACACGTGTAAGATATGCATACATATAATTATTCTTATTCTCCACAAAATAGATGCTTTGGTTGTAATTCTCCATAAACACATACTGGCTCACCTTGTTCCTTTAAGTGATGACGTAGTAATGTGTAGTATGGATGGACCATTAATCATTGTGTTGTAGATACATGGATATTTTCCAATTATTTGTGTATTCATTCATTCATTGATTCGGTTTTGCTGTTATTAATATTATCATAGAAAACATCTTTGGGCATATATTTTTAAAGATTTAATGGCATCCTTTGACATGCAGAAGTTTTAAAGTTTAATGCAATATACTGTCAGAGAAACTCACCTTGAACCGATCTGAGCAGTTCATATAACTGAAAAAGTTAGAGGTCAGTCTCCAGGTCCTGATGGATTCAGGGGTTCAAACAGTGTATTCAGGATCCTGTTACTTGAGATTTGTTCATGATAGTGTCATTTTGGGGCTCTTTGGAGTGATAAAGGGGCTTCCAGAAGTTCCCAAGCCAGATACATTTCTTGTCCACTTAAAAAAAATTTTTTTTTCACCAGAATAATGAAACCTCTGTCTGGAAGGTAGGTTTTTTTTTTTTTAATATTTTATTTATTTATCAGAGAGAGAGAGAGGGGGAGAGAGCGAGCACAGGCAGACAGAATGGCAGGCAGAGGCAGAGGGAGAAGCAGACTCCCTGCCAAGCAAGGAGCCTGATGTGGGACTCGATCCCAGGACGCTGGGATCATGACCTGAGCCGAAGGCAACTGCTTAACCACCTGAGTCACCCAGGCGTCCCTGGAAGGTACTTTAAATACATGTTTTCTCCTGCTCTCCCCTCCCCCAACACATAACAAGCAAGCTAAAGGTGGTTAGCTTTGAGAGTAACACAAAATGTGAGGTTCGTCGGGATATATATGTAATTCCGTCAGCCTCTCAGGGGTAGCCCTCCCATGACTGCTGCATCTCTAAGAGCGTTGCGGTCGCACACAGCCCGCAATGAAGCCGGCAAGGAAACCTCTCCCACAGCACACCTCCCTTTCACCAGCTCTGGCCAATCTTTCCTAGGACCGCCTCCCCCTCCCGTGCACCAACAGGTGCTCCCTCAGATTCCATTGGCTAGAGCTAGTCACGTGCCCATGACTCACTGCAAAGGACGATGGGAAAGCAAGTAAATGGCTCCCTCTAGACTGGGGGCTGTGATGTGCTGGCAGGAACAAGGGGCGGGGCGCTGTTGGGTCGACATCCAGCAGCACCTGCCCCCGGGAAGCATCTCTCCCAGCCACACCTGCTCCAGAGATGGGATTCACTCTGCTTGGACTCTTGTCATGGGTGCATCCAGAACCACTTCAGGATCTGGGGGATTCGCCAGCGGATTGGCCAGGCCAGGTCACATGACCACCCTAAAACCCAGCAGCTCATCCTGAGCTCCGCGAGTGGGATGAGTGGAGAGTGGGAGAGTGATTCTCAGGGTGGGATACCGGAAGATGGAGGGGGGACTTGTGCTGGAAATTGCAAACAGGAGAGAAGCTGCACGAAGAGATAATAATCACTGTTGAGAATACTGTCAATTTTTGAGAGTGAGTTTCTGGTGAGTTTCCCCACTCCCTCTCCACTCTGTCATCCTCTCGGAGTGAACCGTGGAAAGACTTGTTAATGAGCTCTTTTCCTTTTCCTCTGTATTTCCCTTGTTCTCACCCTCTCACACCTGTGCCAAATGTCCCTTTGTCAGGAGCGAATTCAGTGTCACTTTTGGCCAAGTTGAGTGCCCATTATAGCCACAAATATCTTTAAAGACCTCTCTTCCAGCCTGTGCCACCGCGGGGCCTCTGGAGAGGTAGGTGTCAGTGTGAAGGTTAATGACATCTTCCATCTTCTATCAGAAGTTCTATTTTTGGTGTCCTAAATGGAAGACATCCAATGTTGCCTTATTCTCCCTCCCTGCCTATTAGCAGCTTTTGAAGAGTCAGAGCTGCACGAATGCTCGAAATTGGTGTGTTCTAGCATGGGTTCAGTGACACAAGCAATTTGAATGTCCACAGCTTTAAAATGACTTGGCAGTCTGTTTATAAAATGTTCTGTGGTCTGAAAGGAGGTGAAAACATGCCACATATGTTAGGGATCCTTTGATTGTTTCTGGAGCTAGGTAATCTTTGTGATAAAATTGAGAGAACGGCTCAGACCGGAGCCATCCAAGTAGCCCTTTAGAATCCTGCCTCGTTCCCAGGCCTGCTATACCTCGGGATTCCTGGGGAGAAAAATGAAAGGGAAGGAGGTTTAGCTGTAAATGCAGGGGCTGTGCAATCCGGCTGGACAAAGGTTGGCGGTATTGAGGACTGTTTATTGCACTGGTGATTTGTGACTTTCCCTAACCCCCTCCTGGGTTAAATACAAGGGCTCAAAATGCAAAGTGACATTGGGGCTCGGAGACCAGGGAACATGATGCCAGGTGCCTGTCCCACTGTCTCCCGCCGCTACAGAGCTCAGCGCAACAGAAGAGCACGTGTGTGGTGGCAGGAACCGGGGAAGGACCCTCTTAGCTCATCTCTTCCCCGTGAGAGGTCCCATGTCTGTGAGCTCCTTCAGGCCGGGTCTGAGGAATTCTCTTCCCCAGGCCAGCCACTAACTGTGACTGATTCAACAGCAATGTCATAGGGAGAGTGGACAGCAGTTTCTAGAACTTTATATTAAACCAAGAGGAATGAATTAATAAGTGGTATATTTAACCTCAGGCATATTGGGTAATTTAGATGAACTTTTGTTTAGCAGAATGTTCGTTTTCATGCTTTAAAATGAAAGCACAATTTTGTGGAAAGTATCCCTTGTTGAAAAATCTAAATTTGAGGAGTGCCCAGGTCGGTGAAGGCTCTGACTTTCAGCTCAGGTGGTGATCTAAGGGTTGTGAGATCAAGCCCTGTGTCAGGCTCCATGATAGTTGTGGAGCCTACGTAAGACCCTCTCTCTTCTGCTCCCTTTGTCCCCCCCACCAAAAAAAAATCCAAAACAGAACAAAGCAAAAACTCTCAATTTGAGAAACACCCACATACGTCAAAGAGGCATGAAGATGTTCATCGAACAATGTTTGTTTTACAACAAATGTCAGGACACGTGCCGGTTTCTTATTCCCGTACGTGTAACAGATTACCGTGAAGTTGGTGTCTTAAAACACAAATTTATTCTCCCACAGTTGGGGAGGTCAGAAGTCTGAAGTGGGCTGGCAGGGCTGCTCTCAGGGAGAATCCATTTCCCTCCCTTTTCTGGTTTCCAGAAACTGCCTGCGTTCCGTGGCTGGTGGCCCGTCCCCCATGCTGACGCCCAGCAGCATCTTCCCGTTTCTCTGCACTGCTGAGGTCACATCCCCTTGTCTGGACTCTGACTCCCCCTAGCTCTTATGAGGACCTTTGCGATGACACTGGGCCCACCTGAACCTTCCAGGTTACTCTTCCTATCTCAAGACCTTTGAGTTAATCACAGGTACAAAGGCCCTTTTGCCATGTAAGGTAGCGTATGGGGGTTCAGGTGTGGACAGCTTTGGGGGGATGTTAACTCAGCTGGCCACAGAAGAATCTGCATCGACTAAGACAGACAAGATGCCGCCCCAGTACCAAACAGCTCTCAAACCCCGGGGCCTTCAACAGTGATGGTCGATTCTCACTCATACTCCACATGCCTCCTCCACATCAGGGAGGAGCTCTGTTTTATGTCATCTCCCTCAGGGACCAACTGAGGGTGGCGAATCAGGCAGGTTTTTAGCATTGGCCTTGAAGTGAGATGTGGGGCTTGTGCTCACATTTCATTGGTCAGAGTAAGTCAGGTGACCATGACTGCCTGCAGAACAGCGCTGACAAGGGCAGTGGAACCAGCTGCCTAGAGCAGGAGGCTGGAAACCATCTGAAACAAAGGCGTGGCCATCTCACAACCTACATGTGCATCCCTCTGAGGAGGCAGGGTGACGTGGGGTTTTTCTGCACCGTGTGTACCATTCAGCAGACATGGGGGGGAGGGACCTACATGCCACCAGGTGGATAGACCTTTAATGCATGTACCCGAGGGAGAGAAATCAAGGGGCAGGAACTCATGTGACGGGAAGGAAGGTCTCTATAAACATGTACCCACAAAAATACCATCTTGTCTCTATAGAGAGTCATATCTGTGGTACCTGGGAATCTGTTCTGGGACTAGCCCAGTGAGAGCAGCACAGTGACCACCTCTAAGGAGAAGGGGCCAAGCCCAGGGTAGGGAGGGAAGCTGCCCGTATTTATAAGGTTTTTATTTTCTAAAAAGGAGAACAAGTTTAGTATTTCTTATTTAAATAAGAATTAATTTTAACTTGATTTTTCTGAGCCCACGGAGAACACAGAGACCCTGACTCCTATCCTAGGGCTGCACCCAGCACCCAAAGCCCCAGCCTGGGGCAGGAGTGTCAAGACTCGTCCCAGCCACTTTCTTGCTCTGTGTCCTTGGGCAAGTGGTTGTCCTCTCTGTGCCCCAGTTTATTTTTTCACCTATGAAATAAGATAAGGTGGTCAGAATTCTCCAGCATGTTCCATTGCCCTTCCCTGTCCTCTTTCAAGGATCGAACTAGATGTCACATATGAAAGCATTTTGCACAATTTTGTATAAAGCACTGCAGGCATTATTTTATTATTAAGTAATACATTGGAATCTAAGTGTTAATAATAAGAGATGACCGCTATCCTTAATCATCCAATTGCATTACTAACATTATTGATAATTATTATTAACATATCTAAAAGCATGATAAAAGTGGATAACTGGAATAAAGTTCAGGTCGAGAACATTGACCTCTCTGGGACAAACCACCTTGTCTGTAAACTCAGCTACTGTCAGACTAGACTCTCTGAATACAAGTGCATTTCCCCAAGGAGCCACTGCCCTGGCCAGGAACATTCTGTGAGCTTCTTGTGTTTGCACAGGTAGACGCAGCTGAGACTCTGCACAAAGGTGATATCCTGAGAACCCTTGTGGGCCTCACCTAGGAACGGCTGAGCCTGGCGTTGTAACGGGGAGTCCCCCCCCCCCCCCCGCCTGATCCTGGGAGGAAACACCTTAGGGCCGCAGCTGCCTCAGATCTCCTTGGGCTTGGAGATAAAAAGGGGGCACAATGGAACGCTACCTAATTTAATCACCCTCAGTCCCTCTCCATCTACCCCCCTTTTCTTCTTCTTCTTCTTTTTTTTTCTTATTTCACACGGGGTGGGGTTGACGGTGAGCCGATGCACCTTCTCCTTGATTCTGAATAAAGTCCGTGAATCCCAGGGGCGGCATCTGGGTGCATGGAGTCTGGGTCCTGTGTGGCACCCTGGCTGCTGGAGGGACAGCTGCCAAAGCAGATAGGGCCTGTGTCTCCTGTGCTCAGCCCCTCGCCCCTAGCCCACCTGGCTTCTCTCTACCCAGGACCTGCCCAGCACCAAGGGCATTGGAGGGAGCCACCTCTCGGGTTAGAAGTGGCTTTCCACAGCTGTGATGTCAGAGTGGGCCCTCCAAGTATGGGGCAAAGCTAGGGGAGGTGTCAAAGCTCATGACTAAAAAGCACAGACCAGCGGGTTGATGACACCCAGTTAGAAGGATTATGTATGCCCCAGCCGTCATTTTAAAAGTGTTTTTTTAATTTTGAAATATTTTGAACAGATAAAAATAAACTCAGCTAAGTGTTAAAAGTTAAAGAAGAGGCTGATTTAGAAATGTGAGACGATTCACACCCTCAATATTTCTGTTAAGTTCTGGGATCCTTTGAAGAGAAGCTTGCTGATTAGAGTTTCTACAATTTCATTAACCCTCAGGAGACAACTAATATAAATGTGATCATCCTCTTTCTTCCTCTTTTGTTTTTAATTTTTAAGAAAAATTTATTTATTTGAGAGAGAGAGAGAAAAGATACATGTGGGGGGAGGGGCAGAGAGAGAAGGAAAACCTCAAGCAGGGACCCCCCAACAGTGCAGGACCCAACATGGGACTGGATCTCACAACCCTGAGATCAGGACCTGAGCAGAAATCAGGAGTTGGCTGCTTCGCAGACTGAGCCACCCAGCTACCTCCTCTTTCTTCTACTTTTTAAAAGAAATCAAGTGCTTTGGCCCCGGCCCAGCCCCCTGCCTCCATGGCATTTGGGCTCTGGAGAAGAGCCCCCATCTCAGGACCTGCAGAGAATTCCTTTTCCACTGCCTCATGTCGTCTGTTGCGCATCAGGCTCGGATGATGACTGCTAGCTATGTCCTCCCTTGAGCGATGGCGGCCGTGTCCTGCCTGATCCTGGGACCTTGGCAGATGGTTCCCTCCTGCCTGGCTCTGGGCTGGGACTCTCACAGGATACCTGGTATCCAAGTCCCTCCAAGCTGCCATGGCATCAATCTTTCAGACCCCCCAGATTTAGGGCTTGGGGTCCTGCTGTTGTTAAATGTCCCAGATCTGAGTCATTGATACAGTAAGCCAACAACCAGGGGACAGAGCACATAGAAGCAGACGTACTATTGAGACGTCAGGCTATGGAGCTTGTGACTATGGGGACAGGCATCTTGGGTTTGAATCCAGATTCTGCTGCTTCACTATGGGAGCTGGGACAAGAGAACCCACCCTCCCCCCAGATGCCGCAGGCCCTTGTCTGCAAAGTAGGAGAATAATAGTATCTACCCTATGGGCCTGATAAGTGGCTTCAGCGAGATACTTCTGAGAAGCAGGCTGGCAAGAGGGGACATACCATAGAAGGTTTGTCAAGAAAATGCCCAAGTCGTTTTGTCTCCTGTGTGTTATTGACACCCCCCCAATGGCCCCTAAAGTAGAAAGAATTCTCATCAGTGTTGTTTCCCTTCTTCACCCCAGGGAGAGGGCAGATGGGGTCCCCGCCAAGGGCCACACAGATGGGGTGCTGGCAGCTGGATGCCAGGCTGAGTCCTGGACCCAACTCCACAGCCGTGAGTGACTCCCCGAATGTGCTTCCCTCCTGCTCCCCGCCCCCATGTAATTCCGTCACTCTAAAAAAATAAAGAACAGAGTCGCGCTGGGTAGCTGGACGCCCTCTGCTCTATTTATTTTCCAGCATCTGCTTCATAAACCGTTGGACGCCCATGTTAATTTTCCTTGTTGCTGTTAACCTCGCCTTCCAATTATGCAAAATGATCAGGCACGGCAGCCCCTTGTTACCAGGGCCCCGTCTTCGGCTGACATTTGCTGCTGTGTATCTTGGCCTTGACTGACACAGCTAGTGATTTCTCACGTTGGCCTCATTTTCTTCAAAGTGCAAATGACTCCATGACTAGATGGGTGTGTGGGGGGCCCAGGAGCTCTTTTTAATGGCTGCGGGGCAGGCAAAGAAAAACTTACAAAAAAAAAAAAAAGAAAAGTCAGGGCTAAAACTCTAGATTTACTTGGTTTCTTCAAAAAACATAAAGTTGGGAGAAACTTAAAAAAAAGTTTTCATGGAACTCTGTGGTTTGGCTCTTCTCCAAAGTTCATGTGGCACATTTCACTTGGCTGCTGAGGCTCCCATGATGGCTCTGTTATGCCTGGTTTCCCAATTAAACCCTGAATCATTCATTCATTCAAGATTGAGTTGTGACCATCTGTTAGGTTTCAGTCACTGTTCTAGGCTTATTGTATAAAGTGGAAGATTGATGAAAGTCTTGGCACTCTGGAGCTCACCTTCTTGTCAAAGACCATCAGTAAAAAGATGACATGTATCTAGTATAAATCAGGAGGTGGCTGGTGCTAAGAAGGAAAGTGTAGCAGGGAATGGTGGGACTGGGGTACCAGTGGGGGCTCCTTAGAGGAAGCTGACATGGAACAGAGACCTGCAAGCTGGGAAGGAAGAAGACAGGCTAATTAATGTCTGGGAAGAGAGTGAATTCTGGGCAGTGGGAACAGCAAGTGCAAAGGCCCTGGGGCAGGAGACTGTCTGGCATGTCTGAGCAGCAGAGACTGAACAGTGTGGCTGCAAGAGAGAGAAGGAGGGAGGCAGGCACACAGAAAAAGCCAGAAGGGTGGGTAAACCAGACCACAGCAGGCATTGTAGGACATCGTGAGGATTTGGATTTTTTCTGAGTGAGGAGGACTTTGAACAGAGGAGAGTGTATTAGTTTGCTATTATTGTGTAATTCATTACTTTATAGCAAATGAACACATATTTAGTGGCTTAAAACAACACAAATTCATTTTCTCAGTTTCTGTGGCCTGGGAGTCAAACACTTTCAGCCTGATCCTCTGCTCACAAAGATAAAAGGGTTTCACAAAGATAAAGTCCGAATGTCAGCTGGTTACAACCTCATCTAGAGCCTGCATTAGGAAAAGGTCTGCTTCTAAACTCCCTCAGATGGTTGACAGAATTAATTTCCTCATGGTTGAAGGACTGGGGTCCCTATTGTCTTGCTAAGTGTTAGCCAGACACGAGCTCTTGGAGATCAACCTCAGGTCCCGGTCCCCTGTCCCTCCTCCATCATAGCTCATGTCTTCTTCAGGGAGATCCTAGCTCCTTTAAAGGGCTCACCTGATTAAGTGAGGCCCACCCGAATTCTCACCATTTTGATTAATTCGAAGTCAATGGATTAGTCACCTAATCGTAAAGGTGATACCCCACATCTTCCCAGTTTCTGTCACACTCTGGGGGGAAGGGATTACACACCAGGGAGGCAGCAATTTGGGGCCATCTTAGAAGCTTCCTGTTACAGAGTGAGCAATTTAACTTATAAATTACAGGGTCACTCTGACCATCGTGTTAAGAGCAAACTGGTGGAAGGCCCGGGGCAGGGGGCCAGGGCAGATCCAGGAGGTCCGTGAGGGAGGAGACATGTAACAGTGGCTTTGACCAAGGCTGTAGGCATGGGGTGACAGAAATGGCCAAAGATTTGCTGTAGAGGTTATGGAATGGATTGGATATTTTTGTAAAATGGATTGATTGAGAAAAATAGAAGCCTGATACGGGTTTTGGGGATGGCTCCAAGCTAATGTGGTCTGAAAAACTCAAATTTTAATCTATGACAGCTTATCGAATTTATCAAGAAGTCTACAGGTTTCCAAAGGGTTAGTTTTGTGCTCGTGGAACTCAAGGCAGACATTTTCTCCTGCTTTGCGATTTCTTCATAAAAATAGCAATATGTTATCTATGCAGATGGAACGTGTGTCATTAGAGTCCCAAACAGCCGTTTTCATCTTTCAGGAAAACAGTATAGAAAAGAAAATGAGATTGCCTTCAACTTCATCAGGAGCTGTTCCCCTTTTTCCCCCACCTCTTGGTTCCTGAAAAAATTGCAGTACAAGACAATCAGTGACAATAATTCAGGGAAGAGCTACAAACAGACCAGGAATTAGCTTGCTTTACTGGTTTTGACTTGAATTAGATGGAAGACAGATGAGTTGAATCAGGTCTGTTATGCAGCCCAAAGTATCACAACGTCACACGGAGCAATAAAGGTGCAAAAATTGAGCAGAAACATATGTTCTTCAGAAATTAGCTGTTAGCTACGTGCCTTTCTCTCATTGATGTTATTGCTTCAAAATCCAATATTATCCGAGAGAAAGGCAACATGGCCACTGGCGGTTGGATGGTGAGCTGTCTTACACTTCATCAGATCCACTCATGAACTTGACACATGGCTTCCCCCACTCAGGAAGACCAGAGGAATGATAGCTTTTCCTCACAGCGCATTAGGGAAAAGGGGCCAGCTTGGCGGGCTGACCACGGGGTGTGTGGCCATTCGGTATAGGCAAGACGTCGGCACAACGTTCTGGGTTTTTCCAAGTACAAAAGACAGATGGCTACAGCCAACACCACCACACTGGGCTCTGGCTCACACGACTTCCTCCCATGACTATGAGATGTTTCCTGGCAGACAAAATGGTGCCTTTGCTACCTGTCTTTCTTCTCTTTGCAAAATGCTGCTGCTGTGTTCATTTCAGATACGACTTTGTTAAGGATGCACCTGGCGATCCAGTGCACATCGGGAACATGTCTTATCAAAAGTGGATGCTACCAGAGCCTCCTCCCTCCCTCAGAGAAGCCTGCAGTGGGCAGAGGGCAGGGGGACAGAGCTCTTTGTTCCATCCGCGGTGTCTCCCTGACAAGAAGATGAGGGGTTTCCAACTCCAAGGCTCCTGGGCTGAAATTCTAATAGTAGAGGGACAGAAAGTAGCTCAAATATTAAACCACGGCTGGCCTGTCATTTTTACTGGAAGGGCTGGAATTTTTCAGTCGATGCCAGAGGAGGGAAGAGGTCAAGTCCGCTGGCTCCGCAGACCATCATCCCTAAGTGTTAACTGAACAAAGGCAAACCCCGAATGTGAGCACAATTCCGAGAGGCCGCTGAGTGGGTGCGCTTCGGTGTCTTGTGCTGAATTTGGTTTTAGGTGTTTATGTCTCCTACGAAGACAGTGAGTGCCTGGAGGAAGGAACCCGTGCCCTAGTGCCTTATTCATCCTGGAGTTCTCCATGCCCAGAGCAGAGCTGGGCTCCTCGGACACTCAGGACTTGGGGCGAGCTGGTGTTCTGGTCTGAATGGGGAGGTCCCAGAGTGTGCCTGCTCACTTCCTTCCAATTCCGCCAATTATTCTGCCTCAGAACTGCCCTCTTGCTAAATTAAGCAGAAGGCATTCGCTGCAAGGATATGGAGTGCCTTTATCAAGAGGTAATGTCTTGCCTCGGGTGATGAAAAAGTCATTCACAAGTAGGGGGTTGGGGTCTAAGTCAGGTTTACCCAGTATGGTCCCTGTTTATGCCTACTTGTTCTGGTGTCATTGTCCAGAGTGACCCCTTTGCTCTCACATGTGTCCCATGGACAGTACATTATGTGGTCAGCTTAGATGCTTATCGGGTACCACTGCGTTTAGACATCAAATTCAATGGTCATCAGGAAATACAGGTCTTGGCTTCACTCTTCAGGACCAGGTGAGGTAGAATGGTCCTGGGGACCTTTCTTTTTTGGGAGGGGGGGTTGGTTTGAAACAATGGAATACTGTGGGCCCGTTTCTAGTAGCTTTCACAAAAGCCCAAGATGAAATTGATTGGATCAGCTTAGCTCACGTGCCCATCCCGTAATGAATTCCTGTTGCCAGGGCAACGCTGGTGCTGTTCGGTTTAACCTGGCTCATTGGCCCCACCTCCCAAGACTGGGGTGCCCTTTCCTGCACACCACATCGACTGGATATTGACTGCGGGGAAGAGTCTTCTAAGTAAAAATCAAGTTGTTGTTATAAACTGCCCCCAACAGAATAGGGGCCCTTTTGAGACAGGGATTTCTGTTCATTTTGTTCAGTGTTCTACTTTGAACGTCTAGAATAGTACTCATTTATAGTAGAAGTTCTTTAAATAGCTATTGAATGAATAAACACCGAGAAGACAAATTGCAAGTCTTCTCAATGCAGCCTCTTGTATAAAATATGAAACACTCCATCGCAACAAATGCCCCATGAAGCGGCCTTGAAATAAAGGTAAACACAGTGACCTTCCCCACAGTAATCATCCTTCGGTGTGGGAAAAACATTTGAAACCGCTGACCCGTGGCCCACGTGGTTCTCTCAGACACCGATGGCACAGCCCCTACCCACATCTCAAGCACTGGACTCTCCCCGGCCGTGTTTACAGCAATCCCAGTGATGTTTACAAGCGCTGTTTACAGGAGGATGGTCCCTCTTCTGGTCAAATTAGGTTGCGGGGCAGGAAAGAACTCACAGGAAGCTGGTGTCTCATAGCCTTCCCTGTGAACCGCACACGCTGGAGGATTTTCTCGTTTGAGCTAATAATGAACTCTGGTTCCTCCTGGGAGTTCAGCTGAACTGCTTACTAGAAGCTCTTCGAGGGCAGGGATGACATCACTCTATTCCTTGCACAGTGCCTGGCACCCAGAAGGGGCTGGAAAATGTGACCTTGTAGCTGAGAAGGTGAATTGGATCTGCTGTACACCCCCCACACACACACACACACCTGTCCTTGGCACAATCCGTGAACAGTTGTATCCATCAGTCAGGGTCTTGTGGTTGCAAGCAACAGAAGCAGGCTTTGGCCAGCGGTATCAAAACAACCTATGGAAGGATGTGGGTGGCTTTGGAAAGAACAGGAAGGACTGGAGGACGGGCTCTGCAGGACAAGAACTGGGTCGGTCCTGGGGCACAGGGGTCAGGAACTCCTGGGTAATCTCTTTTGGGCTTGTGTTTTGGGGTGATGACCCCAAGTCATTCTTATTTCTTGGGTCAGTCATCCCAAGATACAATTTCACGGGAGGGAAATTTAAGCTTCGGCCTCACGTCCACCCTCTGGCCAGAGCAACAGCAGAATGTGTGTGGAAACCTTAAGGGAAAATTGAGGTCCCGGGTGGAAGAGTGGGAAACTGAGGCTGGCCAGCCCTCAGCAGCAAACCCCCCCTCCCTCCAGCCAATTTCTACATTACCCGTCTAGAGATCCTCGCAGCCTTGGATGTGCCTGGCACTTGGTAGGTCTTCAGAAAGTGTTGACTGTGCCCAACTTGCTTCTCCCTCTGAGTTGGAATCAGGTCTCATTTATTTCTGTTTCTTCAGTGGCCAGCTGAGTTCTGGATACAGAATGGAGCCCAATACGTGTTTGTTGAACAGATGAATGATTAGATGCCTCTATTCGAGGGGAGAAAGCTCCCGTCAGACCAACATACTTATCTTTGAGGGACGGGAGAAAATTTCACAGGTGTTCCGAAAAAAATATTCCAAACTCGAGAATAAGGCGTAAAGATGATTGTGAGATCTTTTCATGTCAGGGTTGAGGGCACTGTCGCATGCCCATGGCAAAGGACACCTGACACTAACGAAATGGGACTTTTGATTTCCCATGACTATTGACACAGCCCCGATGTTTCACAATGCTGGAGAGGTAGAGAATAACAGACGGAAAAATGGTAACATACAAAATGTCCTTTTCTTTCCCGACAGTACTAAAGGTAACCCCATAGTGGTAGTAGCGCCGGGAAAACCTGCAGTAGTTGTATCTCACTTAACGTTGCCCTGCACCATCCCTGTTTCCCTGCCCAGAACACTTGCTTGCAGATCCCACTGCGAATCAGCTATGCCATCCCAGTAATAATGTCACTGAGACGTTAAATAGATTTGACAAATGATCATCACATAATACAATTCATCAAAATGATGTTTTTAACATTTTGAGGATTAGACTTTGACACATGCACGTGCACACACATACACATTCTCTCTCTTTCAATCTCTCTCTCTCTCTCTTTTTCCCCTGGGGAAACTAGACTCTTTTTCTTCTAAAACAGAACGGCTTTCATTACATGAAAATCACACATTCATGCCAGAAACACCTTTTCCTGGAATAACATCTGGAATTTATACTGTGACTTTCCTCGACCAAACATTAGCTCTGGCCTCCCAATCTCGGCAGCAGGGAGTTGGGAATTTAACACTGCATTTGTCATCCCCCCCTGTGCCAATTTTTGAAAGTGTTGTAGCTGTGGTCAAGAGCAGAGCTGGGACGCTGGGCTCAGAGAGTAGCCGGGGAGGGGACATTTGCCATGCTGTGTGATCTTCCAGAACCTTTAGAAAGCCCTTCTCCATTCGGGGGGGATATTTCTGTGTCTGCACATCCTGAAAGGAGAAGCCAGGAACCCACCTTCCCAGTCTCCCCCACGGCCGGAAAGCAGACGTATGATGGGGATCCCACTGATGAGTTGAAGACAAAGACTTGAGTGCCAAGGAGAGAAGCGGGTGAGGGGTGGCAGTGGGCAGAGTGCATTCTGGAGAGGGTGGCCGAGAGATCTGGGGTTCTCAGAAGCTACCCAGGAGGCAGAAGGCTGCCCCCTTGTACCCCATCCTTAGCGCCAATGACATGAACCACAGGCTCCATGCCCAACACCAAGGTCAAGGAGCGTGCCTTGTTCCTGGTTACTTCCTCCAAGTTTGATTCTCTGGCTTTGAGGAGATCCTGGCAGCCACTAAATAAATTCCTTTCTGGCCTAAACAAGGAAAGGGGTTCGAAATACGCTGTCTCTTAATACGTCACTTTGACCTATTGAGGATTCTGAGCTGAAGGCATTTGAGAAAGCACAGAGACAGGAAGGGCTCTCCGACTGCCCATTTCTGCCTAAAAGCAGGTCATAAAATTTCCCATGAGAAAGATGGGCCTCCCTGCAGGGAGAAGAGCGTTCTTATCGCCAGAGACTGGGAGTCAATGCCGAAATTGATCTGTCCAAACAAACCTACTAACATAGCCTACATCTTCCATTAGTTTTCCCGATATACCTCCTAGTCACTGTCCCACAATTCATTGCCCCTAGTCCAAGCCACTTTGTCTTGTCACATCCTTACTATTTATCATTCTTTGTTTAAAAAGGGGTATAAGCTATGGGGCCCAGTGGCGTCTTAGAGTCTTGACTGTAATTATTATTTTTTTTTGAAGACTCCCATGTGCACGTAAAAATATTAAATAAAATGTGTAAGCTCTCCCTTGCTAATCTGTCTTACGTCAGCTTAATTCTCAGGCCCGGCCACAGAATCTAAAGAGGGTAGAAGGAAGTTTTGCTTCCCCTATGTTAGCTGGAGTGGATTCTGCTGTTTGCAATTCAGACCCATGCCTGATCCAAACTAAATAATTGGGGAGTGAGGACATCAGAGGTGCCAGATCAAAGATAGCTGGGGAGAGGGACAGGAAGCTCACTCTCCTGGATGAGTTCTAGAAGAGCTGGAGTTTTTCATAGGACTGAGTGAAGCTTTGCATTGCCAACAGCTTACTTTGTTAACAAAGCCTCTAAACTTTTACCCTGTGATTTAAGCAGTATCTCAACTCTAATTATTCTTAAAATTCCCTCCAGTTCTTTGACTTCCGGATTCTATGATGCTTCTTAACAAGTGCATGCGATTGAAGGTTATCTGAAGTTCGACTTGCATCAGTCTTATAAGAGTCACAGTGAAATCTCCGGGGATTAGCATACCCGCCACCTGGCGTGCCAGCAGGGGTTGGCAAATTAAAAATATATAGATTCAAAAATTTGATGATCAGGAAATTACTCCTGAGATGAGCTTTCTTGTTATTGATTCAAAGAAAGATTTGTTATTATGGCAAAATGAAAACAATGCATTATAATATGATGTTTTCTGTGCAGATGGAAAAGGAGCAGAAAATATCTGTCATTTCAGTTCAAAGGAGGAGCCACTTTGCAAAAGAAGAAATGTACACGCTATCACATCAGGAAGTAAAGTGAGTATCCTTGCCATCCTCAGGATACAATACGGGTTCATCAGCCTGGAAATCTCTTTGTGTGGCCCCTTTGTTGTCCACCCTTCTTTCATCCCCCCAGCTGCTGGCAACCATAGGTCTGATCTCCAAACTCTGGAGCTTCCATCACAAGAATGTCCTATAAATGGCATTCTATGTCATGTGACTTTTTTTTCATTTTTTTTAAATTAAATTTTTAAGATTCTTTTATAAACATATATTGTATTATTAGCCCCGGGGGTACAAGTCTGTGAATCGTGCATGTGACTTTTTAAGCCAAACTCTTCTTCCTTAGCAGAATTCTGTGAGATCCCTCCAAGGTATGCATCAACAGCCCCCCCCCTTTTAATTGCTGAATAGTATTCCATGATATGGACACATGGCAATTTGGGTGTGTTTCTGTAACCCCCCCACTCCTATTGGGATCTTTCCCACTGCTTGATTCATATGAATAACCCCATGAACGCTGATGTCCACATGTTTGCACGGACATGTGTTTTCACTTGTTGTGACTTGCGACTGGAAAATATATGGGGAATGTTTTGTTACTAAAAATAGTGTGAGTGCGTGTGGTTGGGAGGGAGCAAAATCAACACGTCTTCTACACTGAGCCAAGTGTTGGTGTTGTTGTTTTTTAATAGAATAAAGTCAGTTTGGGTGGTTTATCCTTACAGTTCACCAACTCTCACATCTCTTTATAGCTCATTCGTTATGAGAACAAAAGCAATGGGAGTTCTTTTGATTTCTACAGTTGTGGTTAAAACATGTTGACCAGCCTCCATGTAGAACATGTTTTCTCTATGTTTTCTCCTCCCGCTTCTTAATGGATTTAAGATGAAATACAGTTGCAGCGTGGGTGACAGCTATGGAGCTCAGATAATCCCCCACATGGCGCCATGCATCCAAGCCTCACTGGTTCATTCCTACCTGTCACTAGACACTATTGCTAAATTTAGGTCTCTTTCTCTCTTTTAAAAGATTTTATTTTATTTATTTGACAGAAAGAGAGACACAGTGGGAGAGGGAACACAAGCTGGGGGAGTGGGAGGAGAAGCAGGCTTCCCATCCCGGGGCCCTGGGATCATGACCTGAGCCAAAGGCAGACACTTAACAACTGAGCCACCTAGGTGACCCAATTTAGCTCTCTTTTGACACAGCCATTAAAGTGTCCATCCCTGATGCCAGCACTTCTAAATGCTTCTTTCCTGTGCATCAGATTCAATATTGGGGAAGTACTACTGATTTGCCCAAGTCAGCAGTTATCACCTCTGTGACACTTCTATTTTTTTTTTTTTTTTTTTTTTGCCTGGAGGAAAGTTGAACAGCAATCATCTTTTGAACCGAAGTTTAGAGGGATTCATGGACTTTCAATGTACCCATCTATAGGGGATGGTGGGGGAAGATACTGGGCGTAGTAATCAGGCTGGGCGAGGAGATGTTGCAGCAACAACACTGAACTCTCCATTGGCTTAACACAACACAAGTCTTCTCACTCCCACGGTGCGTTTAAGGTGGGCTCTTTGGGGGGCTCTGATCTCAGTCACTCAGTAGCTCAGTCGGATGGAGGCTGCGCCATCTCATACACAGCCCCGTGAGCGCCCCTGTGGCACAAGAAGGGAGCAGAGCAAATCACAATCCTGCTCTTCCAGATTCTGCTGGGACAAGGCGCTTGTCACTTTCTCTAGGATTTCATTGGCCGGGAGCGGTCACGTGTCCCGAGGCGGGTCTGGGAGTCGGAGCCTCCAGTGGGTGGAGAAGAAGTGGGGAGGCGGGGATATTGGTGAGCCCTGGCTACGTCGGTCCAGAGGAGTGTGGGGTGTGCGGAGGGGAAAACTGACTTCATAGACAACTTTACTCATGTGATGATTTTCTCTTTGACTCTGGATCTCAGCAAATTGTTGCGTCTCCGTGTTGATGGACTAAAGGGAGGTATTATTTGAGGTTGGGCATTTTTGTGCACTCACTATCTCTATAATCTTATTTTTGTCTGCACGAAGGTATTAGCATACATATTCTGGGCTCGGAGCCAAGATGAGTCATTTTGTCTGTTTCCTCATCTCCATGGTGCCCTGGTCCTTGCCAGAACCAAATAGCCATCCCAGCCAGGAACTGCGCCAGGGATCCTAAATCCCCCAGAGCCTGGTGCTGGGTCACCCCTCCTGCTTGGGTGATGGAGCCTACCCTCTACAAACGCCCCCCCCCCCCCCCCCCCGGCAGGGCCAGGCGCCAAGGACAATGCCACTTGGAATCTGATAAGTGACACTTGGTACCCTGCCCAGATCAACTTTTCATCACTTTGGAAAAGGGATGGGCTTGGGACCTTTCAGTCTCCCTGAAACCCTCAGGCATGCCTTGGTTATTATCTGGTGGGATTACTGTAATACTCTGCTGCGTGGATCCCACCCCCACCTCAGGCTACGTGAAGATTCGAGAGGCAGAAAAAGCGAAATGAAAATGTCAGATTTCTATTGGGGATTAAGAGGCACTCAACTCTAGCCAAGTTTTATTTTTCCTATTTTCAAGGAAGAAAGAAACAGTGCAACCCTGAGCTCTCCACTCTCTACAGCATTCCATAAATTTAGGAATTAAAGGAAGAAGAAGGAAAGAAAACAAACAAACAAACAAACAAACACAAACCCCAAAACAAAACCAATTTGGCTAGGCAGCCAGAATTCCTTTGCCTGAAATGTTTCAGTTTTCTATAACGTTGAGGTCAGCACACACAGGTTTCTAAGACCCATCTCTGGTGTGAATGAGGGATGAATCTGGGAGACGGAGGCCTCCTAAAAGTGGCAAATAAAAGAAAATGCAGCCTATCAACCAGCCCAAATTTATTCCACCAACCATCACAAATTTAATCAGAATATTTGCTCAGTAAAATAACCATGTTGACCAATTCTTCTTACTTTGTAAAAGGCAGTTTCGAATTCACTGGTCACATGACTCTGCTCTAGATTCATGTAGTCCTTCACAACTATTTCTAGGTGTAAACATTTTCATCAAAGAAAAACCCATTATAAAAACTCAATTTGTGAAATAAACCAGAAACAAGAGTTCCCTGGGGATGAGTCCTGCCCCCGCACCCACCCTGGCCATTGTCTCTGAATCCTGGAGACACAGTTCACACATTTTAAGAATCCTTGGTACAGACTGAGGGCAGAGTGCATCAGAGAGCATTTGGATGTTTCTAGGGGAGTTCTGGAGTGTCACAATGATTGATGGCTGATGTCCTTTCTCCCATTTAGTGTGTGGGATCAGAACGCTACCGTATGACTTTCCATGGAAGAGACAAACCCTCGCAGTAAAGAATTGTCCTGCCCAAATATCCACATAGCCCTTGTGAAAGGAGATGGAACTATAGGTCTTCCCTGCCTTTCAGGGGTGGGAGTGAAGCATCACCTACCCAGCTTTAGCCTCAGTTTCCCTGAGGAAACTGAGCATGGCGCTCCTCCCACTTTAGCGAACTGCAGGCCAGGAACATCTTGTCCAGCCTCCACTGTCGCCAACGGTGTCCATGGGACATAAGTCTGACTAATGTAACAGGAGAGTTCATTTATTCTGGGGTCTGAAGAACCTTCTAGGAAGGTTTTCATCTTCAATAAAATGGACGCACAAGAAGAAACTCTTTTATTTCCTGGCTTTTAAAAGAATTGGTTGAGGACAAGATGGCTAGCACAGAAGCAGCCATTCTGCGATCATGAGGAGATGTGCTTAAGAACCAAGCCAAGCCTGCCGGCGGGGCAGAGCAAAAAGACAAATGTAGTTAAGCTAAATCAATCATCACTTCTGTCACAGGGGACAATAAATATGCTTCTTTAAGTTTGTGTTAATCAGATATGTGGTTACTGATATCCAAGCACAGTTGAGTGAATATATTTTCTCACTTCAGATTCATCTAATATAGAGCGGAGCTCCAAGGGAATATTCAACACATATATTGACACTTTGATTTTCACTGGAGTTTTTCTTGTTGACTCAGAGGCTGTATAAACCTTTCCCAACATTGCAATTGATCTTCCACTTCTGCCTGGGGGTAGGTGTCTTTGTTCTGTTAAGTACTGCAGGAGCTTCTGGTTATTAACAGCCATTCTAGACTTAAAGTCTTCAGAATCTTTTATCGGTCAGGCCAGCCCCAACACAACCAGGAATGCTCCGCGATAGGAGGTGGCATTCATTCTCTCTCCCCTTCTCTCTCCTCTTAGTATAGATCCGTGTATGGCTCCAGGAGACGCGGGGAGGATGGGAGCTTGTGTGGTGTCTACTAGCCTTTCTCTTCCCTCCTGGTTCCCCAATTCTGAGCTCTGCTGCACCCCCAGAGACAGACCCACATGGCTGTCCAGAGAAGCCCCTGGCTACGGGGCAGGCTCAGCCATCCCAGCTGGGAGAGAGCCTCGAGGGCAGAAATCTGTGTGAATGGAACCCTCAGCCTGTAGGACGTGAGGGGAACTCAGGGTTCTGCCACTCTGGCCCCGAGATAGAGATAGGGCAGGGACACCGGGTCCTAATGCAGTTCTCTCTGTGAGCATCAGAGCTCCTGTGTCCTCCTGCACAGACCTGGGGGCCCTTCGCAGATCCCAGCACAGACGGGATCTGGCCATTGATCTCTTGTTCTGTGTGGCTGGATGATGTCCAGGTCCCCGTGGGGAGACGGCCGTGCCTGCAACTCCTTCCTGAATTCTGACTGACGATCAATAGACAAATTACAATGCAACCCAGGGCTGTGGCGGGGAGGGCATCTTCAGTCCCCAGCAGCACAGCACAAATAACCACAGGGATCCTGAGAAGGGGAGCAGGGGTGAGTCGGCTGCTGGTGGAATGAGCGAAGCTGTTCACAGTCAGGGGTATCTAAGAAAGACACGCAGACGCAGGGGACAGAAATCATCTCAGAGCAAAGCAGACAATGCCCTAGCCAGGGGTTGTACACTTGCAGCCTGAGGTTTTTTAAAAGCATTATTTTATACATCTGGAAAATTGTTAGGTCACAAAGCCTCTGGGTACTCACTGCTCTATGATCAGAAATCTGACCTCAGAAGTGCACTTGAACCTTCCTATTACTAACAAAATTAGGGGAGTGGCTACTTCTTGGGGAGAGGGAGGGAAATCCATGGGATTTATACTTTTAATAATTTGTTTATACTCCCAAATGTTATGTATGTTACTTGGCATAAATGCTATTATTGTTTGTATTTTGCAATCTACTTAGTTTTATTTACTATAATGTCTTTTGAGCTGGACTCTTGTTGATACCTATTTTTTCTCGTTTATTTTCATCTCTGTCCCTGTGCTGTTGTCTTCAGTTGATGGATAGTCAAGCAGACGCTATGTGTTTCACTATCACAGACAAAGCTGCAATGAACAGCTGGTCCCTGGGCATTTGCCCAAGACTCACTCAGGTATTTATCGGGGAGAGAAAGGAACTTGCTTTTCTGGGCAAATAAAGGAAGAGGTAGAATGGAGGTAGGGACCCAGAGGACAGGCAGGCCATCGTGTTTGACCTTTTGGGCCATCCCCACTTTTGGTAAAACCTCTGGATTTTCTTTTGGAGAGAGACCCTTCCCCATTAGGTGTAGCCCTGGTGGGACTATTTGATGAAGATGGCCTTCCTGTCCCCACAAGCCAGAGTGGGGATATGATCCTAGCTGGGTCAGGTGATAGGTGATAGAATCTGAAGGGGAAAATGCAGTCTGAAAATGACTAGACTCGCTGTGCTGTTCTGAAAAAATCATCTTTATTTCCTCTTTGTGGAACCTCAGACATGACTCAATGCTCGCCTTTTAGCTTCTTTTTTGAGCTAACCCACTTCCTTCCAGGAACTCCTTTCTTTGCTTAAGCTGGCTGGACCAGTGTCTGTGGGCCGCAGCCAAAGATCCCTGACTGATACAGCCATCCGGGGAATATACCAAAGGTGGAGGGTGTCTTCCTCCCACCGTGTACCCAGCCCTACCTTGAACAATTCGATCTTGAAAAGGGGGTTGGGCATGACCCCTTTGTTAGGTAGCTAATCCCAAAGTAGGAAAATTCATTCCCAGCCATCAACTCCCATTTATCCAGCATGGGTGTTGAACTAGGCACTGTGTTGACATGGAAGATGTATTCTTCACCCTTGGAGGGGCCCCTATAAAAGCTTGAACTGAATTCTCATGAGGGATCACAGATCATCACACTGAGAAAGCTCCCTTATGTGGACATTTTCCCTGGAGAAGGCAAGGTCTATCTAGGGCGTGTCTCAATTCCTTCTTCTGCAGAGGTCTTGTACCACACTCAGTTTCCATTGAAGGATTATTCTGTGTTCCGGTATGTCCCAGGGACTGAGGAGAAGGAACAGTCCCATCTTCTAAGGCAGAAAAGGTGTTTCATAAATGCATGCCAACACGTGAACTCAGCGGTCACTGCTGCCTCAACAGACCCCATAAACAATAGGTCAGTGATTTCAAATCCATTTTTTCCAAACACAAACAGATGAGTCTGAAAGATACAGATGACTTTCTGGAGGAGGTCACTGTGGGTTATATGTATTTTGATTGCTTCCAAATAGTATTAGAAAAGAATCGAACTTTTCTTACATAGGAGACTGGGCATTGTGAATAGTTGTTTTTAAACTCCTGCATCTCTCTCTCTCAGTGTTTTGGAAAACAGAACCTTCTTATACCACCCACCCTGCACCCCTCCCTTCCACTTTCCTTTGGAGACTGTTCCCTCCAGCTCCTTCAATCCATTTGATCTGGGAAGTCCGAGAAGCCCAAGACCGAGAACTAAGCCAATCGCGTGTAGCGTTTTTTTGTCAGGGCTAAGCCAATCAACACACAGCATTTCTAGAGCTAAGCCAATCATTGCGTGGTGCGCCCTGGCCACAGTGTTTCATCAAGGGTGAGCACGTGACCTAAGGTGACCCAATCGGAATGAGTCTCAGGACTTTACCTGGGTACTCCTAGCTCTTTTCTGCTGAGTTGAACTCAGAGGAAGGGGCAGGAGAGGCCGCACAACCCTCGCCACCCAGAACCTGAGAAGGAAGCAAACACAGCGGCCGAGAGCGCCAAAGCACCAGGGAAACCGAGCCTTGTTGTCCTTGAGTTCAGAATCTAGCCATGCCTGAAACCAGCACAACACTTCGATGTTTAGTTTGGGAAGCTAACAAACTCTCTTCTTGCTGAAACAAGTTTGGTTTGCATTTCCTGCCACACACTACTATAGAGAGAAGAGATCTCCGGAACACTCCAGGGTAGTAGAGCAGCCAAAGTATGGAGGCCTCCGTTTCCCCATCTAGAGTAAGAGGATTTGATCTAAGGAGTTCAGCATCCTCTTCCAGCAGTGCTGTTCTGTTTCTCTGGTTCTGGGCTATTCTTCACTATGTGTTTTTTTTCGAGTATGTGAACTTGGTGCAGAGGGCCTAGTTTCAAGTCTCAATGTCACCACTAGTTGCTGTGACTTTGGGTAATTTACTTAAGCCCCCTGTGTCTCCGTTGTCTTCCCTATAACATGGAGGTAAAAATAGCAGACCCTCAGAGAATCGTGAGATGTGAATGTGGTAATATCTGTCGAGTGACTGCACTTTGCCAGTGGTAGTTCTCCTTGCCATTACATTGTAATTGATAATGATGATCCCTGTCTAAACCTCTCCTTCCTTTCTTGCTGGTCGCCACCATTGCTTAGCGCCGTGCTATCTCGGTCAGGACTGTATCTTGAGACCTTTTTCTTCCTTTTATAGTCCAAACTTTCCTGTTCCGTGTCCCAACAGTAGGGGATTTCTCTTTCCAAGGTCACAGGTACCTAATCTGAGAAGTCAACTCTGTGAAGACGTCCATGGGGTTCACCTTCAGACAGAAGGATAGTAAAACCTTGTTTCTGTGCGTTTAGTTTCTTGTGTGTTTAGTTAATGAATATGGTTTTTGTAATATATATTAATTTTTTGGGCTAATCAGAATCCATTGTACTTTTGGTAACCAAACCCCTGGGAACATTCCCCCTACCCCCCCCACCCCCCACGCCCATGCTCTTGCCTACATGGTTTGACCAGCCCTCGATGTAGCGTGGAACAGGCTCATCTGGGTTTCCTTTCCTGGCAACTGTGATTGGTGCAGGGATCGGCATGTGACGCACTCGGGACCAATGAGATGCCATGAGGCGGCTGTAGTGGCTTCCGGGGGCGTGGCAGACTCTTGTCTGTCCTGCAGTCAAGGACAGGAGATTCTAGGGGTGAACCTGAGAGGGGAAGGAGGAGCCCAGAGACCAGGGGACACTAGTTGGGACCTGGTGACGTCATCTGAACTGCGGGATCCAGTTGTGCCCAAGACTAAGTACTCCTTGTGCTTCGTAGTTACCTGATCGTATAGATTCCTTTAATTCAAAGCTATTTAATTGAGGTTCTTTGTTGTTGTTATTGTGCGCAACTAGGAGTCCTGACTGATAAAATCTTTGAGTTATATGATGTTTGAATTTAAAAAAGAGTATTTAGTGTCTCAGCCTGGAAGGAGCAGTCAGGTAGGATTACAGACACATGGCTGTTGGGGAGGAAGGTGACGGATTTGTGGAAGGTCTCAGATGTTACACAGGTTAGCTGGTTACTATCAGTCTCCAGATTTAGCTGGTTCTGTGAGAAGTCATCAAGCTATCATGGTCTCCCTTCACTCTGCCAGAAGGTGTCTTGTCCCTTTAAGACAGCATGCACATAGCTTAGGATAGCTTTAATTAGTCCAACAGTGGAGAAAATGAGAATGACTTAAAACTAGAACCTTCGGAATGTGATGATGCATGGCCAAAGGGTCCCTGCAGTGGCACTGACATCGTTCAGGAATTTGATGCTGGATCGGGTGGTCTGGTTTCCCTCAACTTTTTTAATGTTGGGTCCCTGATCGGTCAAGACCCCAGATAGATGGGGAAACATTTATATGATGGTAGGAAGATAGCTTTCTAGTCCCAAAGTGAGATTTTCAGTTAGTTTACCACCATTGAGCCAGAAACTCATTGTCTAAAATGGAGATTTCAAAAAGATGTGTAAATGGGCTGTTCGGTTGACTTAAAGGAGCAAAGGTTCCCACCAGCCTTCAGGGCTGGCCATTCATCAAGTGAATCAGCGCATCCAGGCCGGCGTCTGAGTCTGTGTGTGCTTTCGTGGAATAACGGGTCATGTCCTTTTGACTCACTAATCAGTTTCCCCGAGTTTTCTGGGCTAATGAATCACTTTCTCTGGTCTCCATTAGCTGCACATAGTGTTTCTGTTGGAATGACCTTCATGTTTACATTCTTATTTAATAGAGAGCTTTGATGGACACCAGGCCTGCTTATTGATGAGACCCCCTGACCCTGGGTCAGAGCAGGAAATGGGATTTTCAAGCAATGTCACAAAGGTCAGAGAAGGCAGGAAAAAAGAAGTCATTGCCGACGCAATATTGAAATATCCACGAGAAGCAGCAAGAGCCCGCGGGGGTGTTGCATTGGTCAGGGCTCTCCAGATACACAGAACTAGTGGGAGATGGCAGCATGCGTGCGTGTGTGTACAATTTATTGTAAGGAATTGACCCACATGGTTATGGAGACTGAGAAGTCCCATGATCTGCTGTCAGCAAGCTGGAGGCCTAGGAAAGCTGGTGGTGAAAGTCTAGTCTGAGTCCAAAAGCCTGAGAACCAGGGGGGCCAATGGTGCAAGTCCCAGTCCAGGGGCAGGAGAAGACTGATGTCCAAGCTCAAACAGGCACAAACAACAAACTCTCCCTTCTTCCACCTTTTTGTTCTACTCAGGCCCTCCCTGGGGTTAGACGATGTCCATCCACATTTGCAATCAATCTGCTTTCCTCCATCCACTGATTCAAATGCTAATCTCATCCGGAAACACTCAAAGGCACACTCAGAAATAACATTTAATTAAATATCTGGACACTCCCTGACTAGTCAAGTTGCCCCATAAAATGAACCATCACAGTAATGAATTTCTGGGTCCTTGATGAAGGCAAGGCAGAGGAGAAATGCAATTTTTTTTTTTTTCCAGTTTGTAACATTTATTCCAAAAAAACCCAGGTACACAGATTTGACTTGATCAAAGCCTGCGGGTTTTGGAGATGAAAAAGAAGCCGTTACAGACATGAGCTGGAGAGAAAACAAGGGTGCTTCCCAGACTTCACATCTGGAGTTTCTAATTTTGCGAGACGACTCTTTAGTGCAACCAGGACAGGGAAGTTCCACTGCGGTAACAAACATGACCCAGATCTCAGTGGTTCCCAAGAGGAGGTAGTTCATTCTGGCAAAGGCTGCATTTTCGCCTCAGGGCCAGCTACGACTTGCGAACACTGGGACCCGGGCTCAAGGAGGAAGAAGATCCCATGGCTTAAGGGAGAGTGGCTTAGAAAAGATTTGCCCAAAGCGGGACGCAGTCACTTCCTCCCCCATGTCAGGGTAGAAGTTAGTCACACGACTGTACCCACCTTCCAAGGAGGCGGGGAAGAGTCTGGGTGGAAACAGGAGATATTCGGAGATCAGCCCTCAAAACCACCACATCCCAGGAGGGGCAGTGATGTTGCAGCTTGTGAGGCCATAATCCCCCTCTCGTTCGGCAGAGCTGCTGGTGGGCGCGGGCCTCCTAGCTCCTGGGAGAGGCCAGCCCATTCTCCACCCGGGATCTTGACGCCCACAAAGACCCAGGCTTCACTCTCATCCACATGGTCTCATTCTCATGAATTAATACAAATGCATATTCTTTGTGAAAAATGAGCCCTGAAAGGAAAAGCCAGTCATGGAAGGAAGGCACAAGAGGAGAGGTTTAAAGGAATTGTGTTCTCAGCAAACAGCTCTTCTGGGGAAAAAATTGAGTCAAATGCAAAGGACGAACATGACAAAGTTGTGTAAATGACAGAGTGGTGTAAATGTTGATATTTTGCAATAAAAGTGTTGCACCATTCTTTTAAGTCCAGTAAAAGCTAAATATGATCTCTCTGTAATATCCACTGTCCTTTAAAAAAAATATATTGAGTTTTCTTAACCATTAATAATGTGTATCATCCCCTGTTTCTCCTTGGAACTATCTCTTCCACTTGCCCCAATACTTTATTTCAATATATTCTTTTCCTATCAATTGCCTTACTTATAAATTAAGCATGTTCAACATTCCACCTGGATTGAGTTCTTATTGGAATGATTAGTAACACCCACCTGATGAGAACAACATAAACCTATAGTAAATTTGGATAAATAATTACGAGACATCCAACAACATTTTCCACGGAATGCATATCATAGGGACGTGGGTGGAGGGAATCAGGGAGTCTTAATTAGAGGGCACTTGTCCCAGACCCCAGTATGGGAAGCTGCCCCTTTTTTTCACGTGTAGGAGGTTTGCAGAGCTCCAAGCAAGGCACTGTGGGAAGGCTCTGGATGGGGGAAGATCCTGCCTGTTCTCAAGTAGGTCAGTAGTGGGAATACTAGCCTACCGAGTCTGACTTTCTGTGCCCATGTCCTCTTGGGAAATGTGCCCCCAGGAGTAAGCTGGCTTCAATTTAAAAATCCTCCGTTCCCTCACTAGCTGGCCTGGCTTCTCTCTCTGAGCTCACACAGGAATAGCGAATATTGGGGAGGGCACCCTGGGCTCTTTCCACGGTATTTTTCATGATGTCCTTTGTCCCTCACAACAACGCTGGGAGGTACTCAGCAGCAACATCTCCATCACCATCCCGCCATGGGGTGGAGTATTAGATAAATTTTTGTTTGCTCATGGAGGCCTCACACTTCCCTTCCATTCTCCTTCCATGCCCTCTAAGACCCCATCTCTCCATCACTCCCCTCCCCAACCCTAGCACCCCCCACCCCCCCACCCCCTACTCCTCCCCGTCTCTCTCCTCTGTTGTCTTCTGTCCTCCAGGATTCTTTCTCCTGCAAATCATCACCATAGAACCAAGGCTTGGATATTATTTGCATAAAACCATTATAAAAGGGGCAAGAGTGACATATCTTTATGGGCCTGGGTCCAAGCCTGTGACAAATAGAGGAGATCTCAGGGAAAACAAATTGTTAGCGTGTTATGGAAATTTCACTGCAGACAC
Source organism: Mustela lutreola (assembly GCF_030435805.1). Lineage (NCBI taxonomy): Eukaryota > Metazoa > Chordata > Mammalia > Carnivora > Mustelidae > Mustela > Mustela lutreola. The sequence goes on from NC_081298.1 coordinate 12,412,672, forward strand.
TACATATTTGCATAGAGGAACCGAACAAAGCCTGGGCCAGGCCGATGAATTCCAGTCCCAGACCACCACCATGAAGAGATGGCTGCAAATTAGGTTTGAAATGGACATCCCTGTCCTTAGAGGTTTCACAGTGACAAATGGATTTGTCCCCACGTGGAACACAAACCTACTTTGCTTTCATAGAAGCGAGGAAGACTAATACAGGCCGCGTCTCTGTGCAGCCAGAGTCACCCAGGCCCTGTCAACCTCTGTTAAATAGCCTGGCGCTTCTCAGCCCAGCTCCTTAATTAAGTCGCAATAAGAGTTAGCCCTTGAGAAACCCTTAAACACTTGCATTCCTGAGTCCATTAATTAATATTTAATATTCTTTCATTTAAAGGGGAAAGTGTTTCATTATTTTATTATTATTTATTATTTTTTAATTAATCGTGGTTCCAGGGAATGGTTTGGAAAGGAATCATCTGGTAATATCCATCAGTGTGCGCTCAATGCCATCCCACGTAATATAATGCTAAGAAGAATATACACGAAGTCAAGTAAGGTCTCTAGGAAGCATTTTACTAGGATTTATGCAGGACATACGCTCCAGGCAGCCGGTGTGAGGCTCTGCCAACGGCCTCCAGCCAGTATCCCAAGCTTCCTCTCCTCTCGCCCCTAGCTGTGCATCAGTCAGGAACGGCTGGGATGTGCTTCAGTAGAATAACCCCCAAATGGCCATTGTTGAACATACCAGGATTTATTTTTCTTTCTCATGTAGAATGGAGGTGACCTCGAGGGTGGAGTCCTAGGCTCAGCTGTCCAGGCGGCTCCCATCCGGCGGGGCAGACCTCACAGCACCCGCTGTCACCATCACCGTGCAGGACAGAGAGCCCTAATGTGGCTGCACTTGGGGGAAATGCTTCTGTGATATGACCCGTGATGCCTCTTCCGTGCACAGCAATTGTCTAGAGTGCCTCCCCCGGCACCACTGAGCTTCGAGGGGACAGGAAGAAGCTTTCTGCCCTTTCCTAAGGAGGGGCGATCAGGACCTGCAGAAACCATCAAGGTTTCCATTGTTCCCCCTTCCACAAAAAATTCACTGCTTCTAAGACCCTCCCGTGAACAAAATTTTGGAGCCACAGATGCTCCTCATGATACAAAATAAACATTTTCCAAAAGAAACAAGCAATTTTTTTTTTCCTTTTTCTCTTACGTAGGGCAGGCCCCATGACCTCGCACCTAGAACGGTGCCTGGCACATAACTGGCATCATAGATATTTGCTGAAGGAATTAACGAATCCATGATGGGCCGAGTGAATAAATGAGGGCTTTGTAACGCCTCTACCGCTGTACCAGCGCTCCGCGTGGACATGGTGTTTTGCAGAGAACCGCCCTGGGAGGATGGAGGAGGCACTCCCGGCCCTGTCTCTGCGGGCAGCTCCAGGGCGTGAAGGCGCATGCGTGCTGTGCAGCCACGTGCAGGTGGGGGCGCGCAGCACAGAGGGAAGCACCTGGAAATGAACTGGAGTTAGGAACCCAGAAGAGATTGAACTTCCCATTAGGGAAGTAGGAAGAAGCAAGGGTCTGGCGGGTCATCTCATGGGGAAACCTGGATTACACAAATATAACTGTGTGCAAATACCTGGAAACCAGCCAGGAAGAGTGGCTTGGTTTTGACCATCCCGCCTGCACAAGCTCGCATGCACCGGGTACAAAAAGTAGCAACAACACGCCTGTGCACGGGATCCTACATTTTGCAAGGCCCTTTAAAATATGAAATCAATTCCATTACATTCCATTGGACGGATATTCCGGGCACAGTCTAAATACCTTATGGTTTTTTACTTCAAGCCTCAGGGCAAGACTGTCCTCATTTCACAGTGAGGAAACTGAGGCAGGGAAATGAAGTATTTGGCCCCAGGTTATAGAGTTAGTGGCAGAGCCAGTGTCTATAATTTCAAACCCAGGTATAAGGATCTGGAGGCCGCACACGGAACTCTGCAGCCTGGGGCCGGAAGAAAGTGAAATAAAACACTTTGGGTGATGCCAGAGGCTGGGATTCTTCATTTACCCCCGGAGGGGGGGCTGGAATTTGTCAGACGGAATGATCTCTATATGGAGGTTGTTGAAGGAAAGATATCTGAGTTTTGTCTCAGTCTAGTTTTATCCCCTCGCTTGAAGACATTTTGTACTATATTTTTATTCTTTTATTTATTTATTCTCCCCTGAGCAAAATTTATCGAGGACTTCCTGTGTGTCAGGCACTGCTGAAGTTTTTTATGTGTGTTACCTCAAGCAACTGACTTAGTCTGTTGGGCCACTAGAAGGAAACACGGAACCGGAGGGCTTATAAACACCATGTTTATTTCTCACCATTTGGGGGCCAGGGAAGGCCAAGAAGATGGTGCTGGCAGATTGGGTGTCTAGGGAGGTCCCCCTTCCTAGATTGTTGGGTCCTTACTCAGTGAAAGGGGTTAGGAAGCTCCCTGGGGTCTCTTGTATGGGTGCTGAGCTCATTCACAGGGCTCTGCCTTTGAGACCGAACACCTCCCAAAGGTCCCACTGCAACTGCCATCACTTTGGGGGGCAGGGCTTCAATGCAGGGATTTCAGGGGAATATAAGCATTTAGTTCATAGGACAACTTTTTTTAAATTTATTTTTAAAAAAATTTTATTTTATATTTTCCATGTTCCAAGATTCATTGTTTATGCACCACACCCAGTGCTCCATGCAATCTGTGCCCTCCTTAATACCCACCACCAGGCTCACCCAAACCCCTACTGCTCTAAAACCCTCAGTTAGTTTCTTGGAGTCCACAGTGTCTTATGGTTCATCTCCCCACTCCGATTTCCCCAAATTCACTTTTCCTTTCCTTCTCCTAAAGTCCTCCATGTTATTCCTTATGCTCCACAAGTAAGTGAAACCATATGATAATTGACTCTTTCTGCTTGACTTATTTCACTCAGCATAATCTCCTCCAGTCCTGTCCATGTTGATACAAAAGTTGGGTATTCATCCTTTCTAAAGGAGGCATAATATTCCATAGTATCTGTGGACCATATCTTTTTTTATCCATTCGTCCATCGAAGGGCATCTTGGCTCTTTCCACAGTTTGGCGATTGTGACCATTGCTGCTATGAACGTTGGAGTACAGGTGGCCCTTCATTTCACTACATCTGTATCTTTGTGGTAAATACCCAGTAGTGCAATTGCAGGGTCATAGGGAAGCTCTATTTTTAATTTCTTAAGGAATCTCCACGCTGTTTTCCAAAGTGGCTGCACCAAATTGCATTCCCACCAACAGTGTAAGAGGGTTCCCTTTTCTCCACAGCCTCTCCAACACTTGTTGCTTACTGTCTTGTTAATTTTGGCCATTCTAACTGGTGTAAGGTCTATCTCAATGTGGCTTTGGTTTGAATCTCCCTGATGGCTGGCTAATGATGATGAACATTTTTTCATGTGTCTGTTAGCCATTTGTATGTCTTCTTTGGAGAAGTGTCTGTTCATGTCTTCTGCCCATTTCTTGACATGATTATCTGTTTTTTGAGTGTTGAGTTTGAGGAGTTCTTTATAGATCTTGGATATCAGCCCTTTGTCTGTAGTGTCATTTGCAAATATATCCCATTCCATGGGTTGCCTGTTTGTTTTGCTGACTGTTTCCTTTGCTGTACAGAAGCTTTTGATTTTGATGAAGTCCCAAAAGTTCAGTTTTGCTTTTGTTTCCTTTGCCTTTGGAGACATGTCTTGAAAGAAGTTGCTGTGGCAGATGTTGAAGAGGTTATTGCTATGTTCTCCTCTAGGATTTTGATAGATTCCTGCCTCACGTTGAGGTATTCTATCCATTTTGAGTGTATTTTTGTGTATGGTGCAAGAGAGTGGTTAAGTTTCATTCTTCTATACATAAGACAACTTTTTTTTTTAAAGATTTTATTTATTTATTTGACAGACAGACATCACAAGTAGGCAGAGAGGTAAGCAGAGAGAGAGGAGGAAGCAGGCTCCCAACTGAGCAGAGAGTCTGATGCGGTGCTCAATCCCAGGACCCTGGGACCATGACCTGAGCCAAAGGCAGACGTTTTAACCCACTGAGTCACCCAGGTGCCCTCCATAAGACAACTTTTATAGCAACTCTTTTTTGATAGGTGGGCACCAGAGTTAGAATCTTCCCATTTTAGAGGCGATGCACAGAGAAAACTGAGGCACAGAGAGATGAACTCACCAGTGACACCTCTAGGCCCCCTTTTGGATGAGGCTGCCTCACTCCTGAACCCCCACTCCTAGTGTCACTCTCCACTCCAGGTCACATGTCACCACCTGCCTGCTGACATCTCTGACAGAGTTCAGGACCTTCTCAGGGGCTTCCCAGGAATCCCTTATTCCTGTGTTTGGGCACAGGTCACATGGCTCTATAATTTCTATTTGCACATTAATCTCCCCAATAGGCTGTGGGCTCCCTGAGAAGACAGACTGGCTGTGCATTCCTAGGGACTGGCCACTCTGGGAACTTCTCCGATGTCTGTGTGCGAGGGGATGCCTGGGTTGACTTTGGTCATTTCTGTGAGCATCTTAGGCACTTCCTGAGTGCTAGCCTGCATGAGTGTTCATATGTGCTGCTCAAAGGACCAGAGGGAAGTGGACAGATGAAGACCAAGGAAGAGAGTCATAGAGAGGTGCAAGAAGAGATGGGGAGGTCACAGAGACAGGAGAGGCACAAAGAAACCCCCAAAGAGGGAGAGAAGGTAAGAGGAAGGGTGGAGAAGAAGCCCCCAGGATGGGGCACCCACAGCAAGACTGTGCCGCACCCCCTCCTGCCTCTGTCTCCTCCCCCATTCTTCACAGGTCATGTGCTGCCTAGCCAATGACTGCACATGTGCAATCACTCCTACCTCAGGGCCTTTGCACAGCAGTACCCCCCCCCCCACCGGCCTGGAATGTTCTTCTCTCTGGCCTGGCTCTCTTTCTCAGTACTTGGTTCTCTCACACTTGCTCTAGAATGCTCCCTGAAATAGCTCCTGCTCTGCCCAGTCACACTCACTGCCATATCTTTCAAAGCACTTGACACCATCTGACATTGTCTTATTTATTTGTTCACTTTTTATGTTCCATCTCCCTCGTGGGTACATGGGCTGCCTCTGTTTAGCATTGCAACCCCTTGTGCTTAAACCAGTGTTTGTAGTAGAAACGCAGAGGCTTGAAAGAACTGGAAGTTTGGAGGAAGAGAAAAAGAAGAGGCAATAGGAATGGAGGGATGGATGGAGGGGGGGAGGGAGGGATGAATAACAAAGGAAGGAAGCTCCCCTCCCCCACCCATGCCCCACTGCAGAAGGGCACAAGTGCACGCACAGTCAGGTATAAATTCTGCTCAGGAAGCCAGCAGCAAAAGTCATGCCCTCTCTGGTCCCTCTGTGTCACAAGAGTCAAGGTCTTCCTCAGCAAGGGCTGAGGGCTCTGCTGAGCCCTGGCTTCCAGCTCAAGAAGTTCATCATGGCCTGGAGTCTGTCCTCTCTCAAATTCATATGTTGAAGTCCTAACCCCTGGGACTGTGTTTAAGATAGGGCTTTTAGAAGGTAATTAAGCTTCAATGAGGTGCTAAGTGTGGGGGCATAATCCAATAGGACTGATATCCTTCTAAGAAGAGGAGGGGACACCAGGAATGTGCACGCAGAAGACAGACCACGTGAGGGCACAGAGAAGAACTGGCTGTCTACAAACCAAGAAGAGAGGTGTCACAAGAAACCCACCCTGCTGACACCCTGCTTTTGGACTTCAGCCTCCAGGACTGAGAGAAAATAATTATCCTTTGTTCAAGCCCCCTAGTCTGGGATTTTCTGGGATGACAGCCTCAAACAGACCAAGACAAGGATGCTATTCTGGAAGGAACATTCTGTTTCTGAAGCAGGCAGGGTCCCTGGAAGGGGCAGTTCAAGGCCTCCCTGTGATCTCTCACGTGGCAGGGAGAGCAGAGAGCAGTCCCCAAGACAGGAGAGAGGGCCACGCACGCTCAAAATGCAAACCTCCAAGATGATGCCACCGGAGATGAAGGAGGAGAATCACCTGTCCCTCGGAAGGAGAGGAAAGGAAGCTTCTCTTTGTTTTCTTCGTTTTGAGGCGTGGAACAGCATTGCTGCATCTCCTGCCTGGGTAACCTTGACCTTCACTTTGCCAGGCTGTTTCCTTCCTGTGACATGGAGAAACTAATCTGGTGATGGATTGCTGTGGTTTTCAAATGAAATAATATAAATAATGGGAGTCTGTGAAGTGGAACTCATTTGTGCATTCATCGGTCACTCATACAGTCAACAAGTTTACTGAAGGTCTGTTGCGCCACACCCTGCTCTAGGTCCCCGCAGTAGGGACAGAACTAAGAACACAGATGTCAAAGGTCCATGTCTGGAACCAGACCACCTGAGGTCAATCCAGCTCCCCTACTTATGAGCTATGGGAAACTTCAGGGAAAATAGTATTACTTTAGTCAGAGGGCTACTGTCAAGTTTAAGGGAGCTAATATTAGAATAGGGCTTGGCACAGAGTAAGTACTATAAGAGGCTTTGATAATAAAAGAATACTATTTTTGAAATGAACAACCAAGAAATTAACTTATAGTAACTACTTCTATCTACGGAGTCATGGCTGTGTATTTTGTCTTAAAAAAGTACCACAAGAATTAAAAGATTAGAACCATGATCATCAATCTGTATACCCTTTCAAACAATGATTTACAACCAAATTTCTTTAGATGTAAAATAAAGTCTTAACCCTTAGCCACTAGCCATTAAGAACACACAGATATCTAAAAAGCCTTAGTTTGTTTGTTTGGGTTAATGCCTTAGTTTACTAGCCCAAATCTCTGTGGCTTTACAGCAACACATTTACTTCTTGCTCAAATCCGGGCCCATCTCAAGGTGTTGGAGGACTCCACCTCACAGTGCTCTCACTTACATGCCTATCATGGTAGTTCTTCTACAGCCTAGAATTCAGAAAAGGGAAGAAAACCAGAGAAAGCAGCCCTGGATCTTTTGGGCATCAACCCCAAGGTGACACCGATGCTTCTTCTCCCAGGTCTCTGGCCAGAGTCAGCCAAGTGACCGTCCCTAACTTCAGTTCTCCCGGATGCCTGACTTCACCACTGACTTCCTGTGACTGTGGGCAAGTCAGTCAATTTCACCTCATCTCCGTTTCCTGGTTTGTGAGACAAACCCAGACACCCTGCTTTGCTCACCGCATTGTTAAGAGAATTAAATATGACAGTAAACAAAAAAATGTTAGCTATAATGACGATGATGTCATTTACCCTTAGAAAATATAAAGCCTTATTTGTGTGTGCTGTGTCGGTTTCACGTTAAGTAGCATCATGGGATGATCCTTTCAGCGCTGGTAGAAATCTGTGAGCCGGCTGAAACAGTAACCTTCCATTTTATTCCGTAATTACACATACACAATACATCAATATATGTGAGTCACCATTTTGTTCCATTCCCATAAAGTCTTTGATTGGGTCAGAGCTTTACTGCTTTCCGCCCGAGGCTGCAGCGTGATTTATGGAGCGGGGCCGACTTGGCATTTCCTCCCCAGAGCAGGAGACGAGGCTGTGCTGCACGCGCGGTTCTGGCCCAGCCGCAAGCTGGCCTGTGGCGTCTGATGTCAAGGGGGGGACACGTGCACGAGGAGCCGGGGGACCCAGACACAAGGGACGGACGGACAAAGGAGGGCGAGTGGGGGTGGAAAGAGGGCCCGCGGGACACTCCTGGGGGGCAGGAGCCGAGGAAGAGCGGAGAAAGGGAGGCGTCTGGGCCGAAGCTGTGTTCTGGAAGCAGAGGCTTGGGCAGGAGGCAGGTGGCCGTGGTGGGGGGCAGAGGTCCTGAGGATTGAGGTCCGGGGACCAATGACCGAGACAGGCCCAGGAGCACGAGGGCTCTGGGCTGACTCTGGAGGACAAACTATCTGGTGGACGTGAGGGGGGGTAGCTGTCTCCGTGCGGGAGCTCGCTGGGGGGACCGAGGCTCTGCCAGGGTCCGGCCAGCTCCAGGGGTGGCCATGGGACCCCAGTCTGGCCAACCAGGCATGGCGCACTTCTCACCACGGCGATTGGCTGAGGAATAGCATGTGACTGCAGTAACAGCCAATCAGAGCTCACCCTGGGCCTGCGTGGGAGGCCAATGCAGACGGTCCTGGGACAGAAGTAGGTAAAAGTCAAAAGACTGGAGGTTCCTCACGGGGAGGGAATCTCCCTGACTATCAAGTCAAATGAAACCATGCCAGCGCGGACAGATAAAGAGAGTCAAAGTCCCTGGTTTTAGTATGCCCAGAGCCAGCTCATCACTGGCCTTATCTTGGCTTGAGCCACTAATTTCTTTCCTTCCCTTTGCGCAAATCACATAGATGTGGTTTTCTGTCACTTGCAACTCAATGTCTCCTAGAGATAGAATGTGCCTCTTTGAAGATAAGTGTTACTTTTCTTTGCAATGAACGCTCTCCACTCTGCAAAGACACTTGACAGACACTTTTGACCTAATTAGAATCAATTCCTTTGCATTCTCAAAATCGTATTCCCATTTCGCTTTGCCCCCAAGAAATCCAGTGTTAATTTACACTTGAAGAACACACGTCTCCGGAAAGAGCCTTTCCAGCCTTTGATACCAATTTTTCTCTGGGTCATTGGTTTCTGAGTCATTAATGTCACCTCAGCTTCATAACTGTACAGCCTCCACAGTCCTCTCCTGGGGGCCAGTCATCATGGAGTCGATTTGGATGACAAAAATAACTATTGAAACCCTAAAATTTGTTTACTCTGAATGTATTAAGGTGGTAGTTATCAAATCGGAGCTGTATCACCCCTTAAATTACGTTGAAAACTAAATCAATAGTTTATTTAAACACAGTCAAGAAAAGGGAAAAAAAAATGCCCCCAAGGAACCCATGTTAGTTTTCCTTGGAAGGCAAAATGTACATAAGCTAAGAGTAAACAAGATATGTGGTGACTTGAAGGAATATACTAACCCCAGGTCATGATAATTTTTTGGCTCCTTCTTACAGATCAGCTTAACAAGCTTTAGAAAGTTGGAAGGAACTTGTGATCAGAATAAAAGCACGGTTGACCTAACAGTCAGGCAGCTTGGATACTGAAGCTATTTCTTTAACTAAACATTTGGGATCATGGATACCTTGAGCTTCCTGGCACCCCCAAATGGACTCCAGGAGTGACATTTGAGCTAACTCAGAGGCCACTGGACTCCTTTTATTTCCTTTAAATAGTTTTTTCTTTAAATTCAACATTTCTTTGGTTGCCCCCAAGGCATTGCTTTTCTGCCTTTAGGGGAATTGTCGTTTCGCCATGGGATGGCACCTGATGCCTGATCTGTGCTCCTCCCAGAGGGTCTGTGGGCTCCCGATACCCTTTACCAAATTCCTTTTCCAGTTAAAGAGCTGGAGGGGATTCCAGTGCTAGGAAATGAGAGCCCCGACAGATGTGCTGGTCCATTGGAAGGGCACACCCTGTCCATGTCTGCACAGCCCTTGGCTGCTGTGTAACCACTCCCCAGGGGCTCCTGCTCACTTCCACAGATGGCCAACAAACTAACCAGCAGGAAAAGATTCTCATTTATTTATCATTAAGCAGCTTTGTGGAGGTGCCATTGATATACAAACAAATGCATATACTTAATGTGTACAATTTGATGTGGCTGAACATAGGAAAGCAAATCTGTGAAACCATCTCAACCTTGGGGTTGAGGTAATAAACAGAACCCCCCCCCCCACCAAAGTTTTCATGTCTCCCTTTTTCTTTGCGGGAAGAACATGGAACATGAGACCTATGCTCCTAACAAATGTTTAAGCGTGTCATTCAGTATTGTTGGCTATAAGCAGAAAACATTTCTTACTTCAAAATGGGAGAATTGTATTGTAAATCAATGGAAAGCCATCTATGAACATGTGTTCCCAAATGCTAAACATTATGAGTCAGAGGAACATGTCCCTGGGAAATGATAATTGATATTACTTAATAATAAAAATTTTCCTGGGGTGGGGGGTGGGAGGAGGGGTAGGTTACAGACAGAGAAACTGTGCCTGGTCCTTGAGATCTGTGGGACCGGAGGGTGGAGGCTGGGCTCGAGAAATGGGTCAAGGTCAGGCAAAGAGGCTATGGCTCTTTGGTGGCTCTTCTCCACTATCTGTGCTTCCTTTATTTTTGGAAGCACAGATGTTCTGCCTGGCACATGATCACGGGGAATAAGAACTAGATTTCCCATTCAGGCTTGCTGGGAGGTGTGGCCATGAAGTTCTAGTTCTTGGAATAAAAGCCTCAGTGCTGTGTTCCAGTTCTGAGAATGATCTTAAGGAGAGAGAGCATTCCCTCCCTCCGTCCCTCTGCCCTGCTTCTGCTGGGACTCGGGGGTCCAGCCCAGAGCAGGACCTGGGTTCACGAGTGAGAAGATGTAGGCTGAGGAGCACAACAGAGGGCCCTGGGGCCTTGATGTCCTCAGAGCTACTGTGCTGGCCCTAGATCACCCATATCTATATGAGAAAAACATTTTTCTCTTGTTTCAGGTACTGTCCATTGGGGAGAAATGCATAGCTGGATGAAATCTCAAATCTCATCTTAGCAGGGCCACTGATCCAGAAGTCTTGGACAGAGTCAGAGGGTCGGGGGTGGCCTAGTGTATGCTCTGATCGGAAGCATGATGTGAAGCTCTGTGGGCTGTGGGGCAGGTGGTGGGATGGGCTGTATGAAACGTTGGGGTTCAGAGAGAGATGGGCCCTCAGAGACTGGCTGGGACAGGTGGGATTTCAAACTGGATGCCGAGGCTGGGGAATTAGGGGAAGGAGAGCAGAGAAAGCAGGGTTCTCCTCCAAGGCTTGGAAAGGGGTGTTGTCCTTCCATCAGAGAACTGAACCACAGCAGAGTGAGATTCTCCAAGGCAATCAGTGCAGGGAGAGCTTACCCACGGTTCAGGTATCTTGACACATAGATGTAGAGTACACAGCACACAGTTCACTCGCAACAGTTAGGTGCTGAATGAAATAAACGAAGGAATGGCTGTGTGAATCATACCCAGACAGACAGAAGAGAAGCAGCATGGGATTGTGGCTAAGAACAGGTGCCAGAATCCTACCACGTATGTCCCTGTGTCTTCGTATCTCAGACAGTACCTAGAAATAGTGTTCAACAAATACACAAGTAATACTGTTGTTGCTGCTGTTGCAGTGGGGTGGTTATGGTGGAGAGGGGTTGGTGTCAACAGGTTGATCTGATCGCAGATGAGAAGATCCGGGGCCATAAGCCTACCAATTGCCTTTTTCCAAACTTCCATGTGTCTCCTCCATGTACCTAGGTGAACCTGAACCCTCCCTCAAAGCCTGGGTTAGTCTCTGCTCCTCTGGAACAGCTGCTGTAATCATCTTGGTCCACAGCAACCTGTCTTCCTCACTGTCACCTTATTGTAGGGTCCTGGATGTAGCTGCCCCATGACATCATGTAAGGATTTAACTCATTTCCCTCTTTGTTTCCCAGATTACATTGGGTAGACCAGACCCCTGCAAGATGTCTGACCCCTGCTGTATTCTGCGGATTCACGTCCTTGCGTCTCCTCCGGCTTTGAAAATCATGTCTGCACTCGCAATTCTTTAAGCTCTTGGCTAAATGTTTTATCATAGGTTTCAACATGTATTTGGATATAATTATAGAAATTATATCTTATGTTAATATATAAGTATGTATTATACATTATTGAAATAGAATATATATTTATTTTACATACATTTTATATGTTGTACATATGAATAAATATAATAAATAAGTAAAATTAATATAGGGATATAATTTGTGGCATGCTGTAAATATTGATATTTTAAAAAGGAGCTGTTATACCACTTTCAAAGTATGTGCCATTGAAGCCCAAAACCATTGTGTTTGCTATCTGTCATTGTGGATTTGAAAGAAAATCATGTACAAGCTTCACTTCCATTGTGAGAAATTCCGTGTTGTTCTTTTTTTTTTTTTTTTTTTTTTGCTGAAGTTTACTTCCCTGGCAGAAATCTGGTCTTAATGTATCATATTTTTATTCGTAGAAGTGCTTTATTAATGACTATTATACATCACTAACTGTGACAAAAAGTTTCGTGATTTGAAATTTAAATTTTAAACATTTTCGTTGACTACAAGTCTTTAAATTTTAAAACAAGTTATTTTTAATTCAATTATCATTACGGGTCTTTGTAGAATGCCATTGATCAGAACGGTATAAATACGTCATAGCTCGTGATAAAGAATGATTAATCCTAAAAAGGTAAGACACTCTGAGAGATACTTCACTTACTGTGCTAGGCGGGACATTTTTTCCCCGTGACTGCATTTATGAATAAGTCTTGGGATTTGAAAGAGGCAGGTGTCAGCAGGAATCGTGTTCACACCATTTTGTTTTTGTGGGCGTCAGCGTTGAGACACTGTGTCTGTAAACAAACAGACGGGAATGGAAGGAAGGCTTCTGCTCTGTGCAGTTCCATGGCTTGGGCTCCTTTCAAGTTCTATGCCAGAAACGACACAGCGCTTTTTGGTAATTCACAAGCTGACATTGGTACTGAGCTCGTCTTCCACCTCAGTGACAATGGAGACTTGAACACACGCTGCCTTGTGCAAGGGGATGGTTCCTGGTTCTAAACCAGGTGCAGTACCCAGTTATCAGCCACATTTGTGTTCTGATTGCTGAGGTGAGATTTCCAAATATGCCTTTGTTTGGTGCCCTGAAGCACTCTCAGTGGCAGGGGAGGGCACCTTTCTAAGTTCAGGATGGGGGATCCCTGTTCAGGGGGGACGGCTTTTGTTGTTCACCCTTCTCCTTATGGCTTCAGGTTGGATTTGGCCTGTGGGAGGTCCTGGCTGGGGGTGGCAGGGAAGAGAGGAGGGTAATGCTGGGCACGTGTTCCCAGGTCTCATCTGTGGGATGGAGGGGGACTGGGGGACTCATGGTGGCTGTACCTGCTCCAGAAGGCTGTAGCTCCTTCCCATTTTACACAGCTTCCCCTGTCAGGTTCTAGAAACTTCTCCGTCCCCTCACCCTGCTCAGCCCTCACGAGCCCAGAGAGGCTGCATTACCCTTTGCTGTTTCCTGTGCCTCACCCACCCCTTTATAAACATTTCCTCTCTTAAACTCTCCTGGGGTTACGCACTCTGAGCGTGCTGTCCGTTTTATGTTGGTACCTTGACTGAGAAGCCCATTTTTTATACAGTGGAAGAAGGAGTGTGAAGGAGGAAATGCCAAACAGGACACATGTCAGAGGAGGGTCTGGAAATGGATGCTCTTATCGTGTCCCTGCTTATGAAACCTTAGAAAATCTTCACGTCCCCCAGGGGTCTGGGTACCCCAATGGGATGTAGGCCCATCTAGCACCTGGCTGTCGATCTCTGTCCTCTCCACTCTAGAAAGGTAAGGACACAGTTGGGGGCCAAATAGATATTAAAGAAGGCTGGCGGGTGCTTTTTCATGAATGCCATGTGATACAGGAGAATCCGATGTGTTTCCAGCACCTTCCATCCTTTGCTGCGGCCCAAACACATCCACCACTGGCCTCACCTGTTGGGGGGAAGTGGATGTCTCTCTTGAGCTGATGTACATGGTGGGACCTAGATTCACAAAGCCAGGACCCTATGATTGCCTTGAGTCTGGCATCAATCATCCCCAATGGGGAGCCTGCCCGGTGTATCTGCCAAGCTCTCTGCGGGGCTGATTTAGGAATTCCAGACAACCCATGGAGAGTTCTTTAGTGTGGTGGCAGGCAACAGATCTATGATAACATGTAAAGAGATCCGGGGTCCCCAGGCCAGGATGGCAGCTGTCCTGTAAGTTGGAATTGGGGTTAAGGTGTGGGCTGGATCCACCTGTTAAAGGAGCGATGGTCTCCCCTCCCCCACCCCAAAATTGGCGAGAAGCTCCCTGAGGGCCATTGTCTGTTATCCTTGGTGCTTCTGGAATTTGAGATCGCTGGCACGTGGCAGTGGACTGTGCTTGCATTAGTGGCCACTCTAATTTTTCCCTTCAGGAGGGTGTTTTGATTCTAGCATTTATGTGTGTGTGTATACATATTTATCAGTAAGTGTAAGGCTGTGGCTCATGGGACAGCTAGGATTATGGTTCAGCAGATAGTCACCCTCTTTCCTTCTCTTTGTGGGCGGACGGACAGGGCTTCACACCCCTTTGACAGGGATTTGGCTCTGTGATTTGCTATGATCAATTTCACATCAGTGGAAGTGACAAGAGCAAAGACATCGATGTGCTCCCACAATTCATCCTGCTCTGGTTCTCAGGGATCGGCCACGGGAAGAGTGGCCCCTTTCTGATCACACTGGGAAGGATAAGCGTGGAGGCGACATGAGTCCCAGATGGCGTCAAGTCTGGTGGAGTCCAGTCCAGATCAGCCATGGGGCTGTGGCCCTGTGGGCCCATGAGTGCAGGAGTAAGAGCTTCTTGTAACCACAGAGTTGAGCTGGCCACAGCTGACAACTGACTGAGTTAGTAAATTCTGCTCTGCTAAACCCAAGGGAAGTCATTTTCAAAACATTTCTCCACTCACCATCAAGTTTCATTGATCCCGGCGTTCACTTACTGATGCACTTGTTTCTTCTGTAAACGCTTTCCGGTCACCCTGGGTACCGAGCATGGTTCTAGAGCGACTCCTGTATCCCTGTGCGTCTGGGCTGTCTCCTGATCTTCATGAAAGAAATGAAGTCATGCAGGTGCTCATTCTCAAAGTGTTTGAAAGGCAGGGTGTAAATCCACCTGTTACCTGGCCCATTTCTCCCGCTCTGTTCAGTGGCCTGAGGCTCTGTGAGGCCAGAATGGGGTGGGGTGAGTGGAGAGGAATCCTGTCCATGCCTGTACAGGCTCCCCTGCCTCCCTCCCCCACTGCATTCCATCAGAGGCTGTGGAGGAGGGGGGTGCAGGGAGGGGATACTCATCATCTCCCCTGAGGGGAGCAGGTGTTCTCACCTCTGGCCAGAGTTACTTAGATCAGCCACTTTTCAGAAAAAAGAAACTGAGGCAAGAGCTCACCCAATCATTGGCACAGGGTTGGGGGGGCGCTCAGCTGTCATTTATTATTATGCTAAGTCCCCGCAATTAGAGGCGTGAAGAGCCTTGACCTGAAGGGTGAGTTTTGGAATGTCCGTGCAGAAGGGAGTCAGCGTAGCAGGCCTGAGGTGGGGGGGGGGGGGTTGAAAGGCTGGGCTGAGAGTGTTGGCCCTTGGCTGGTATCTGGGAACTGGGATCTGTGGAGGGTTCCCAACACCTTGACTCATAAGAGAGGCTCCCTGAGCCTAAACTGTTTATACAAAACAATATAGTTTCTGCTGAACACCTGCTCTCCTTCTGGGAGCCTGGCATCTTGGCAGGTGCCAGGCAGAGGCTGTCCCATGACGAGCCACCGGTAAAAATTTCAGGCCCCAGCTCTCTGATGAGCTTCCCTGGTGGATAATGTTTCACATGTGTTGTCACAACTCGTTGCTGGAGGAATGAAGGGAGTCTTGTGTGACTCCAGGGAGAGAGACCCTTGGAAAGTGGCTCTGGTTTCCTCTGGAAAACCAGGTGCCTTCTCCCTAATGATTTGTTTTGTTTCTTTATGTTGGAATAAATCAGAGCCATGAACACAACCATATGCTGAGTCCCGTAGATCCTCCCAGAAGACGGGGGAGGGGGTCTCAGGGACCCCGAGCATGGCATCCCCTCCCTTTTCTTGGCTCTAAACCTTTGCAGTGGTTGCTTCACTTTCCCCCTCTGCCCCGCAACACCGTCCCTGACTTTTAGGAACCGCTTAGTGACCCCCAGGACTCTGTCCAAATCTCACCTTGCCCAGGAGTGTGGGAGAGTTTTTATCTTCCTTGAGCTCCTCCAGGATTGACTTTCAGAATTACTCACCAGGCCTGGGTGTTCAGTGATCATGGTTCCCTTCCTAAGAACTGTCTGAGTTTTGAGTTTTGTGACGTGTGTCAATTTATTACAGCTTTTAGCCTAGAAGCCAAGATAAAACGATATAAAATGAATGTTTTGACATTGGTTTTGCCTTGTCCTCAATGCTCTGTGTTCACTGAAAAAAGACTTTTGAAGATAGAATCTTAATAGATACCAAATTATTACCTAACTTCAAAATATTTTGACAGGTTTTCAGAGACACAGCTATAACAAAGCGTGTCTCTCCATTATAGTGCCTACAATGGGAATTAGCCCTAGGGCTGTGAATCCTATTTTTAAATGTGATTAGAATTTTATTTCCTAGAGCCTGGTGGTTTAAACTCATTAGTCCAGTCCTCTGAAATTGATCAAGAGTACCTACTCAGTACCATTGACTGAATATTGTGGAAATTCAAAATGAAGGAGACCCATTCTCTGCTTTAAAAGGACATGATTCTATGTCTGGTAGTTTTTATCAGCATTTTTTTTTTTAAGTTTTATTTATTTATTTCAGAGAGACAGAAAGAGACTGTGTACATACGAGCCAGGGTAAGGGGTAGAGGGAGAGGGAGAGGGAGGATCTCAAGCAGACTCAGAGCTGAGTGGGGAGCCCGACATGGGGCTCGATCCCACGACCCTGACACCATGACCAGAGCCAAAATCAAGAGTCAGGTGCTTAACCTACTGAGCCACCCAGGTGCCCTGGTATGTGTAGGTATTTTTCATGCCCATCCAGGCTCTAACTGCCCATGTTCCTTCCGGCAGTGCCCTCAGGGGACGCGCTCCCTCCTTCTAGTTACCTCATGTCTCTCAGAAAAACGGACCTCATGCCCAACTACAGCAGTAGGCCCTGAATATCCTAAGAAAACTAAAGTAATTCCATCTTTTGGGCCACACGATTGTTTCTGAAAAACCAGGTGTAAGCCCATCAATGTGCAATGTTTTCCTAGATACGGCTTGGCCCACTCAGTGCGGAACTCATGTTTTCCTTGGAACCGTCCTCTGGAGGTGGAGGCGTTGGTAATTTGAATCCTGGAATGGCTGGGCCATCTTGGGAAGCGAGGCTGAGGAGGAGGAGGAGAAGGGTGCCTCGCAGAAAATGAAAGATAAATGTAGAGGGATCGTAATCAAGCCACTCCTGATGTTTGAACCTCTGGACATAATTGCTTACATGAACAACAAGCCATTTGAAATAATTATGTAAGGATGAGTTACCACTTCTGATGTTTGCATTCAAAATTAATTTACATGTTTTAGCTCCATTGCATCTATCTACCCACCTGGCCTTTCCCCCATTGTTTACACTCTGATTTTCCTTTGGGAAAATCACGCCTCCTGTATTCCCAGGCACAAGTATTGGGCGGGACTGATTCCACTCTCAGATACATAGGGGAGCTCATGGAAGCTTCTGTCAAGCTTCACACTCTCCCCATTCTGGCTTTGATGATGGCTTAGGAATAGACATATAGCCCAATATGGGCTAGCGAAAAGAAAAAACTTAAGGCAGACACAGGAGATACTATGAGACCCCTGCTCTCTCCCTAGTTTGTGCTTCACAATTAAAGAAGACCTGTGTCCTAGACACCTGGGAACTATTCCGTAGTCCTCAAGATGAGAGGCCAGAATGGGTAAAAGGTGCCGTCCAGAGATGAAGCCAACGTTACAGGAAGCACGGACAAACAGAGAAATGGAGTCACTTAAGATCCTGTATTAGACTTGCTATGAAGCATGCTCCCTCTGCCCTTTTCTGTCAAGGCACCAGCCCAAGCCAAACCAAACCACAACCAAGCCAGACTCAGGGATGAATGAAACCAGAAACCGGAGCTGGAGAAGCTCACATCCGTGGTACCAGGGGCAAGTATATACGGGACCGTGACACAAGGACAATTGTAATAAACATGTGGAATGAATGGATGGATCGCTCTTCATCTTTTTTTTCAAAGTAGACTCCACACCCAGTGTGGAGCCCAACACGGGGCTTGAACTCTTGACCGTGAGATCGAGACCTGAGCTGAGGTCAAGAGTCAGTGCTTAACCGACTGAGCCACTCAGGTGCCCCAGTAGGTCAGTCTTAAAAAAATGATGTTGGCCCTACTGGCTCTAGGTAAGAGAAGCAGTTTTCTTTGTCTTTCCCACTGAATAAATCTATAGAGACTGGGAAGATTGCACAGAGCCGTGAATGAAGGACTCTGACGAGGAAATCATTGTAGATAGATTGGGGAAGACTGGAATTTGAAGTCTCCAAACTGGTGGTGAGCAGATTTCCACTTCTGGTATCAAGTGGCCCGATCCCCAAACCCAGACACAGGTGCTAGGACAGAGTTGGAGAGAGCCCAGAGGAGCCCAGAGGAGGAGCCCAGAGGAGCCTCCTAGCCTTGTTCTCTAAAGGGACATGCCAACACTCTGAGAGAGTGTGAATGTCTCCATCCCCCTCGCCTTCTTTTCTCAAGTCTTTCATACCCAAACTTTTTTTTTTTTTTAAGATTTTATTTATTTATTTGTCAGACAGAGAGAAAAGGAGAAAGGTAGCATAAGCAGGGGGAACAGCAGGCAGAGAGAGAAGCAGGATCCCCGCTGAACAAGAAGTCTGATGAGGGACTCGATCCCAGGATTTTTGGATCATGACCTGAGCTGAACGGAGACCCTTAACAGACTGAGCCACCCAGGCACCCCTCTCATACCCAAACTCTTAAGCAACATTGTGGTGCTCAGGATTTGAACAAGACTCTGAGTCTCATGACGTAATAGACAAAGTGTCCAGGATAAAATCTAAAATTGCTTGATCTATAAAGAGCCAGGGAAATGTCACCACTTGTGGAAGAGACAGTTCACAGACACCAACAGGAAGTAACACAGATACTAAAATTTTCAGACAAAGGCCTTAAAGTAGCCATGATAAAAAAAATCCCCCAATACACAATCATGGACACACATGAAACAAACAGAAAAATGGAATCAAAGCCAAGAATAGGAAAATAGTTTTGTGACCTGAGGTTGGGAAAAGTTTCTAGACTTGATACCAACAGCATAACCCATAAAAGAAAAAGATGAATAAAATTGACTCTATAAAAATTAAAAGTTAAAAGGCTATGGAAAGACTGCTAAATTGGATCTGTTATTGGGAGAAAGTATATGCAAATTGCAGATCAGAATATATATTTGCAAATCACTTATCCAGAATATGTAACAGATTCTTGAAACTCAGTAAGAAAACAAAAAGCCCAATTAAGGAATCAGCGAAGACTTGAACAGACTCTTTGTAAAGAGGATCTAGGGGAGGCAAATGCCCACGTGATGAGATTTTTCTCTGTCTTTAGGCATCAGGGAAATGCCAAGGACAACCACAACGGGACAGTGAGACAGTGTCGCAAATGTCCAAGAAAGGCTGTAACAGAGCCTGGACAGCAGCAGTGCAGGAGAGTGTGAGGCAGAATGAGAGCTCACACGTGACTTTTAGGAACACCACACGGTATGGTCACTCTGGAAAACTATTTTTCAGTTTCTTACCAGATGACCCTAGGCTCGCATTGCTGGGTATTCACCCTAGAGGAAAGGAAACTTATATTCACACCAAAACCTGGACACACATGTTCATAACAGCTCCATCTCGTGCAAAAACACGAGAGCAATGGAAGTGACCTTTAGAGGGCAAATGGTGGACTCGTCTGGGGTTCATCCATGTGATGGAGGCAACTCAACAATAAGAGAATGAACTATAGAGATCCGTGGCACCTTCTTTGAATCTGGAAGGCATTATGTTGAGTGAAAGAAAGCAGTCTCAAAAACTACATACTGTACATTTCCATTTATATGACTTCCTGAAAAAGCAGAAAAACCATATTGATAGAGAACAGGACAGGGGCTGCCAGGAGTTATGTATGGGGTGGGGGAGGGGAGCGACTATAATGGAATAGCAGGAGGCTGGATTTTTTTGTGGGGGAAAGCTGATAGAACTGCTCTCTATCTTGATTACCAAGAGGTGGTTACGCAACACATAGATACATTAAAATTCACAGAAATGTACACTGAAGTTAAATTCTACTGTATAATGTTTTAAAATGATATTTAAAATCATGCCCACATAACCGATGTCTTTGAATGCATTAGTTGGATTTCTCTTAAAAACAAGACACTCCTCTAGGTCCCACTCTCATCCAGGTTTGGGCTGACATTCCAGAACCAAATCCCAGGTGCCAGGAACCCCTCCTTCTGAGGTGACATCAGTGGCTGTGCCTACCCATAGAAATATAGCACAAGCAAAGTCCTGGTCTTAGTGCTCAGATTTTTTCCCCTCTTCTTTCTCCCAGCCCTGACAGGCATATAGAAATAATGTCAGAAACGTGAACTTGGAGCATGAATGGGAATTTTATTTCCAGAGCTGTTTATAATTTTTTTCTCTTGGGTTGAAACCCTCATTCATATCCAGATAAATTATTTGAGGGTGTTGATAAGAAGATAAATTTTCAAGGGTTTTCACAAAGGTCTGTATTCAGAAAACCTGACCTTCTTGGGTTTCACTTTTTTATAGGGAGTTGGGTGGGGGGTGTTGTACAGTAATCCGAATGTGCGGTTTTCTTTTCCTTTTTATATGGCCACAAGGTACTCTAGATTTTGGAGAATCACAAGTTCACAGTGGGAAGAAAGATGGTCTTTTCTAGAGACAATCACCTCTCAAAACACATGGAAGGATTCAGCTTACTCCTGCAGCCCTGCCAAGAGGGACCACAACACACCAGAAGCTTTGTTTGCATTTTCCTAGCTAGGCAAATGTTTAAGGAATTGTAGTTTAAAGGTTTTATATAAGAACTGTGGTTTTTACTTTTCCACATTTCCTCCCCCCTGCCCTAATTTTGATAGCAAGTATGTATGTGTATTAATTAGTAGGCTTTGGCTGTGAGTGATAAGGATCCAAATTAAATGGAATTTGAAGGATGATTATCTTGTTTAACTGAAAATTCTGTGTGGGGGAGGATTATAAGCATGGTTGGATCTAGGGGCTTTTACTGGTTATGAATTAGTTATATACAGGAAAAATCCATCTAGCTTGTGTAAGTGTAAAAGGACTTATCAAAGTCTATCACATGGCTCACACAATCTCAGAGAAGAGAAAAGAATCGGGTTTGGTAGCTCCAAAACCGGGAGTGACCTCTGGCTGCAGAGCAGAGCAGCACCACAGTGAGCACCACTGGCCCAGCAAGGAAGTTCTCTAAGTATGGGAGGTAATTTCAAGGTGCTCGGGGACAGACAATTAATGAGAAAACAATAACAGCAAGAGTAGCAAGCCCATCTGGGTAATTGGTGGTGGGCCTGGCAGTCTTATAAAGATGCATATCACATAATCTAATCCTCACAGCATCACTTTGGGGACGGATATTCCTCAATGGAGAACCTGAGACCCTGAGACCTAAAGAAATTTGCTCCGGTCCAGAGTGACCATATATGCTGGCTTGCCTGAGACACCCCCAGAATAATTATGAGCATTCCCATTTATTCTCAGAAATGGCCTGATGGTTATCCTACCAAGGTCACAGAGCTGGGAAGAAGAGAAGCTGGGACACAAATAGTCATTAATGGGGTCAGTTGACATCAGCAGACCCAGTCTCTCTCTCTCTCTATCTCTCATTTCCACCTTCCTCTGTTTGGGCTCACCCCAACCACCCCAGTGGTCTGGTGAGATCCTCCCCCTTCCAAGGGCAATGGGAAGAGGCATATTCTCAACCCCTCACCCCCTACTCTGCCAAGTTTCTAAAAGGCAATCACAGATTTTCAGCTTATTGGCCCAGTGCGGGTTTAAAACTCCCTTCTGGAACCTGGGCTGTTGCCTCAGCAAACTCAAGCACTAAGAAGAGTTGGGGGGTGTCCCCAAATGAAAACAGTGGGGCTGTGGTTCAAAGAAGCAGAGCAGATGCAGTGAGGGGACAGACAGCAGATGTCCCACATAATTGTCAGTACCAGCCGTCTACTCTGACTCTTGTATATGAAAATGTGGATGGCAAGATTAGATTCTCTGAGTGCTCTGAAACATCGTGCATTTACTGATAATCACAGAGGACTGATTACATCGCGATGCAATCAGATGTTGCAATTGGAACCAATCCAGAAAGACAGGCAGGGATGAAGGGAACAGAAGGTCCTCCCTAGGGGCCCGGTAGTGACTCTCTTAGGCTTTGCAGGCCAAGTGTGGTCTTTATCGTGTGTGTGTGTGTGTGTGTGTGTGTGTGTGTGTAATGTAAAAAAAACATAGTTCAAGAGCTGGATAAAAATAGGCCGTGTGGGCTGTATTTGGCCCAGGGAACTTGTGCACCAACCCCTGATCCATCAGAGAAGACAAGGCATAGACGTGTGCACGGAGGACACAAACAGCCTCATGTCCCTTGTATAGGCCCCAAGCGTGCGCCT
This sequence comes from Mustela lutreola, assembly GCF_030435805.1. Lineage (NCBI taxonomy): Eukaryota > Metazoa > Chordata > Mammalia > Carnivora > Mustelidae > Mustela > Mustela lutreola. Next base: position 12,434,989 of record NC_081298.1, read on the forward strand.
CAGAGACCCCGTGGAGGACCGGCACCGGGAATGTTTCTGGGCTGTAGAGGGGAGGGCCGCTGGGTTGGTTCCGTGCTCCACAGAGCTCCTCCCACCACGCGATTCTACTGCCTGGAGCGGACTTGTCTGCCTCCTGCTGGCAGGGTGCGATGATTCTCTGGAGGACTATTTCCGACCCCTGCTCAGCTCACACCACGGCGCTCCGGGGTCTCATCCCCAAATGAGCATGCGGCCCGCAAAGTCCGGGAGTCTCCCTGCTGCCAGAGGGTTCTTTGGGTGCAGATCAGAGCTCCTCCCGCTGCTCTGTGGCCTCTACTGGCTGCCTGTTGACAGCAGACGGAGAGTCAAGCTCCTCCCACATCCTGATGCGGCTCCTACCCCCTCCACAGCCCTCCCCCTTTCCCCTTGTCTCCAGCATCTCTACCTCCGGTTCTTGCATGGACACACCCAGCAGTCCCTCGCTGGGACTCTGCCTTGTTGCTCCCTCTCCCTGGAACATTCTTCTCTCCAAGACACACAAAGCTTGTTTCATGGAGGCCTCTCTGAAGAGTGATCTTCCAGGGGTCTTCCCGACCGCTCTAAGTTGGCAACCACCCCACTGTTCCTCCACCTCCTGGCCTTGTGCTGCTTTTCTTCATTACATGAATCACTCCCTGACATCTTCCATGTACTTATTTGCAAATCCATGTATTGTCGGTCCCCCGCCTGCCCGGTGAGCTCCCGAAGGGCAGGGATGTCCCTCTGCATTCTCTCAGGTGTCCTCCGCACCTAGAAAACCACGTGCAGCAAAGCGATGCTTCCAAATACTGCTGAGTGAATACACTTGTGTTGGCACTGAGATGCTCTTTCTTTTTCCAGAAGCCTTGCATCTGAGAACAGATGAAATATGCCGCAGCCACAAGGGGAAATTGATCTGAGAGCAGAGCTACGAGATAGAAACACCAGGTCCCGACCGCATCCTTTGAACGCCATAGTCAAGCTGTTCCTGAAACTGGCTTCCCCACTGCCAGGCTCGGTTACAAAAGCCAGTGTGCCGCCTTCCCGCATCAGCCACTTTGCATTGGAGGTTTTGTGGCTTGAATAAAGGAGATTTTAGAGTATCATTTGGACGGTCAGAGAAGAGAGGACAGAGAGCAAAGGAGAGGAGAAGGGAGGGCATGCCAGGCCGCGAAGTGAGAGGCGGAGACACCACAATTCCAGCCTCTGCAAACAGTCAAGTTCTCTGTGTCAGAGAAAAGCCCTTTACAAAGACAGCAAAGCAGGAGTCAAAAGAACCTAAAGGGAAGGGTTGTAAACTTAAGATAATCAATCTGGGCCTCCTGGGGCCTATATTCTTGCTACAAAGCAGGAGGAGCAAGGGTCACAGAGAGAATGCCGATGCGGGGGTCAAGGGCGCTGTGAGGCGGTCCTGCCTGCGTGGGCCTCTTCCCACTGTGCAGGCTCAGGTCAGCACCCGAGCCCCCAAGTTTCCTGCCTGATAAAGGACAAATACCAATGTCAACCATCTGTAAAGAGGATGAAATCAGGACATACACGTTAAAGCGCCCAGCACAGAGGGTGACCCACGGCTGGTGTTCAGTGAATGGTAGAGATGGTTATCACGATGGGTGTGGATGGCCCTGCTTCAAACGGGCACTTGAGTTTGCAGAGTGGCTAAAAGTGCTCCCGTGGGAATCGAGGGTCAGAAACACACCTGCTTTGCAGGGAAAACAGAGGATGTGTTCAGCCAGAGTCCGTGCCCCTGTCAGTAATCCACAGCAGCAGCAGCCGCGATGATGAACGCTGTGATTGTGATGCTGTACTACATACAGCTTTGTGTGGACGCCTCGTGCCCAGCGTCCCATCCAGGGCCATCCCCCTGCCCCGGCAGGTCACAGAATGCTCTTTCATCCACTGTTGCAGAGCACAGGGACAGAGTCGGAACCATGGTGGATCCCACGGTGGGGAGCAGCGGTCTTTCCTCTCTCTTCCCCGCCCTCTGCATGAGCCAAGGAGAGAGTTTGGTTGGGTGCTGAGCACGCCTTACCGTCTCTCCAGGGCTTTCTAATCTCCCCAAGCTAATTAGGGGTGATGCTGGGACAGGAATCCGAGTCACTGATGACACAGCCAATGCAGCTTTTAACACTTCCGTGCACATCCTCTTATCAGATTAGCTAAGTTCTAAGAACAGTGTCGTCAGAGATGAGATAAAATAGAACGCAGAAGATTTTAGGGGAGGGACACAGGACACTTCCCTGCTGGGGTGAGGAGCCTAGATGAAGAGGGAAAGCCTGGCCCCCCAGGAAAGTGGGGGACGGGGGCGTGGGCTGCTAGACTATAGGAATCCTGGCAGGTGGACACCCAGAGAAGAGTGTTAGGGGTATCTGAAGCCAAGGTCAGCCCCCTGCCCAATTCTTGTAGAGAAATGTCCAGACCCTTCTAGATGTTTCTGTGCCAGTAGAAAGGTGCACTGCGGGGACTCATGCCTGCCCCTGGCTGCATCTGAAACCTCTAAGTCTTCAGGCTGGCAGAGTCCCACCTCCGATCACCGTCCATCACCAGCTGGTGAGGGATCCAGTATCAGGGCCTCTGTGCCTGGAGCTAACAGAGCCCATCTGTACGGGCTGCTTGGCTCCAGAACACACAGGCCTGAGCAGACCGCCGATGGACGAAGTGCTGGGGCTGGCAGCTGTGCATGTTTTCCCTGTCCCGCCTTTCTCTGTCCAGAGCAGCAGACAGGGCAGAATGCCCCCGTCCAGAGAGGTGGAAAACCTGGCAGCTCCTGAGGCCCATGCCCTCCTATGACACATGGAATGAACCCCAGGGAGAAGCTTGGAGAAGAAGGTAGGCATTTATCAGGGTCCTGTTCACCTCTTCCTAAGGACACAAGACAACTTGTGTTCAGCTCCTACTGAGACAACGTCCCATTCCACTGACAGAAGCTTCCAGAAGCTGTGTTTTAGCCAGCTGACCGTGATGCAAGGTCAAGGCCTGACTGCTCCCATTCCTTCCTCCTGACACCTTCCAAGGCATCAGCAAATCCCATGGCTCTACCTCCATAATAGGTCCTGCATTGTTCTCTTCTCTTAGTCTCCATCAGGTCCATGCTGGTCCCAACCATCACCATTTTTTAACCTGGACCTCTGAGTCCCTCAGCCTTGTTGCTTCCATTTTGTACTCTCCTGTGAATCCTCCCTATATTGCAAGAGGGAAGATTTAAAAAGACTCATCAGAACTCCAGAGGGGTTACTGCATCTAGAATAAAATTCCTCCTCCTTCCTTAGCATTAACTCTATATTCCTGGACCCCATAAAATGCTTGCAACACTCCGGATGAATTGGGATGCTCTCTGACCCTTGAACACATCAAGTTCATTCCTGCCTCAGGACCTTTGCACATGTGACTTTTGCTGCCTTGGATAGATCCCCCCCCCCCCCCCAGATCTTTAAGGGGTTGTCTGCCATTTTCCTTTCTAAGTTCCCTCTCTGCTTTATTTATTCATTCCTGCCTCAGGACCTTTGCACATGTGACTTTTGCTGCCTTGATAGATTTTCCCCCCCAGATCTTTAAGGGGATGTCTGTCATTTTCCTTTCTAAGTTCCCTCTCTGCTTTATTTTTTTCACTGGGCACTAGAACCTGATAAACTTCTCTCCCAACATTAGTCTCCTTTTCAATTTATCGTATTCTTACCTGAGGGCTGTGGCTACTCTGGCCTAGAAGGCTGCTAACGCTTTGGCCTGTAGAGACAACAACCCCAAATCAGGAATTGTCAGAGTTTCTTGAACAGAGGTTCAAGCTCCAATTCTGCTACTTTGTTGGTTGGTGACATGCCTCATTTTCTTACTCTATGGAATATTGATTTTTCCCTCCCAGGGTTCCAGGGAGGACACATGAACTAACAGAGGTGAAATGTTTTATAAACTGAAAAGTTCTTTGCAAATGTTTATTAACACACAACACGTGCTTATTGAACAGTGACTGCATGCCAGACAGGCCTGGCTAGGAATCCAACAGGTGATATGTGTGTCTGCCCTTGAGTATGGAGGACTCAGTTGAGTGGGGACTGTTTTAGCTCATGGAGTCAGACCAGGCCTGGATTTGAACTTGGCTTCATTCACTCAACAGTATGATGACTTTGGGAAAATGACTTGATTCCTGTTATGTCAGTTTCATGCTTTAGAAAACGGGTCTAATAACACCTTCTAGAATAGTCGTTGTGAGGATCAAACAAGTTAATCTAGATAAAGCCCTTCGGAGGGTACGTGACAGATAGCAGGGAGGAAGTCATCATTCGTTATCAGAAGGGAAGGCCAACTGATAAGCCTTATTCCCCACTTCTTACTCCCTGTCCACTCATCTCCAGTTTAAATTCCGCCCATTGCTCCAGGCTTGGGTCAACCCCGAACTCATTAGCCAGACATCTCCCACCTCCAAGTCGCTTCTTCCTCAGCATGAGTCTCAAACAGTAGTGTCTGCTTTCCCATCCGTCTTCATTGTAGATATTTGAATTGTCTGTCCCAGCCTCACCATATGCTGGGTCACAGAAAATTGACAATAAATGTATCAGACAAAGGACTTTATTGCGAGAAGACGGCATTTCTTCGTGGATGTTCTCCATGGGCTTAGCTCCACGGCAGGGCTAACAAGTAATGTTTGATGAGTGTTTTCAAGATGTTTTCTTATATTGTAGGAGCAAAGCTGAAGGAAGGATGGAAATCCCCAGCAGGACTCTACAGGCAGGTAGCTCCAGCTCTGAGACTCCCCCAGTCCTGAAATGCACACGGAGAAGGGAAGAGGTAGGGGAGGCTGGATGGTGCCAGGTGGGAGAAGATGGTAGAAGGGATGGAGGGAGTGTGAAGGCACAGGGAGAGAGAGGAGAGGTGCAGGAGGGGCTGCATGGTGACCCACCTCTGATGGGGGCCTTAGACATTATTTTATTTCATGCCGGAGACAAGCCCTCTGAAATAAGAATTACGTTACAAAGAGATTAACAGCTTTCAATTTTATTTTATTTTATTTTGTTCACTTTGTTTTTGCTTTGTCTTGGTCGTTGTTGTATCTATAACACATAGAACAGTACCTGGCATGTAGTAGATGCCCAAGAAATATTTGATGGATGGATGACTAAAGGATGAATGAAATGAGAAAGGGAGGCTCCAAGGCTTAAGTACACACATCTCCAAATGGCCAATATGCCCATGAAATGATTCAGCATCACTCATTAGGGAAATGCAAATCAAGACCACCATGAGATACCACTGCATACCTACCAGGATGGCCACTATTAAAACAAAAAACAAAACCCAGAAAAGAACAAGTGTTGACGGGGCTGTGGAGAAACTGGAACCTGTGCGTGTTACTGGTGGGAAAGTACAATGGTGCAGCCACTGTGGAAGACAGAATGGAGGTTCTTCAAAAAATTAAAATAGAATTGTTACGTGACTCGATAACCCCACGTCCGGTGCTATAACCCCGAAGAATGGAAAGCAGGGACAGGAAAAGGTACTTTTACGCCCATGTTCATAGCAGCTCTGGTCAAGATGGCCGAAAGGTGGAGGCAACAAGTGACCATCAGGAGATGAATGGATAAACAAGCTGTGGTCTATCCATGTAATGGACTGTAATTCTGCCTTAAAAAGGAGGGAAATTCTGACCCAAGCTACCATGCAGATGAACCTTGAGGACAGGATGTTAAGTGAAATAAGCCAGTCACAATAGGACAAATATTGTATGAGGTACCCAGAGCCGTCAAACTCATACGGACAGAAAATGGCTTGATGGTTGCCATGGGTCTGGGAGGGGAGAATGGGGAGTTGTTGTTTAATGGGAATAGAGTTTCCTCTTTGCAAGATGAAGAGTGTTCTGCAGGTGGACAGGGGTTATGTTTCCATAACAGTGTGAATGTACTTAATGCCTTTGAACCGTACGCTTAAAAATAGTTCAATAGTAAATTTTATGTTATGTATATTTTACCACGATTTAAAATTTAATTAGAATTGAAAAATGTTTTGGCTTGAGAGAAAGAGAGAAAGCTTTAAGAAATTGGTGCTCTGTCACGTATCACAATACTTGTCTTTGGCAGCTGTGGAATTGTCGTGGTGTTGGGAAGGGGTCTTGGGCTCAGATGCACAAAGGGGAAGAAAGGGAGTGAGAAACAGGCTGGAAGGAGCTGAGCAGGGGCTGAGGGAAAGAGGGCGGGCAGTGCTGGGGGGGAGGGGGTATAAAAGGGCAGGTGACCCACTAGGTGGAACCCACAGCAGACGTCCACACTGATGGGAACCCCAGCTTCGCCCCACATCCTCTGGGTTACTCTACGGATCCAGGAAGAAAAGCCATAAGCAGAAAGCTCTCAGTTTCAGGTGACAAGAATCTATTTCTAAGTGGTGTAAGACAACAAAGAGTCTTGTGATGAAAGCATCTAAGGATAGGTGGAGTTCAGGTACGGCTGGACTGGGGAGTCTGCTTTTTGCATTCCCTCTTTCTGCCCTTCTTTCATCTTTTTTGGCTCAGTTTGTAGGAAGGCTTTTCTTTCCTAATGGCAGAAATGGCCTCCGCAACCTCAGGTTACATCTTACAGGTCAGCAACCCCAGAAAAATAAGAGGAAGCTTGAAGGCTTCTGGCAAACCTCTCAGCCCAAACTCTCATTGGTCTGACCTGGTCCCTGTGACTGGCTTTAATTCACAGCATGTCCAGGAGAATGGAACTCTCTGACTGGGCATACCTTGGTCTTGTGTTTGCCTGTGGAGTCAGGGGTGGGGGTCAGCCCAATGCCAACTATAGGGGCTAAGAATGGGGGAATGGTGGGTGGTTCTCCAGGGGAGAAGCTGACTGCCACTCCCACAAATGGAGGGTGTATGCGGGGCGGGGAAAGACATCCACGCCTGTTCCATGGTCTCCTTCCTCCTCAGACCCATTGGCCCATTGACCCATTGACAACAAGTGCCTGGGCTCAGACAGAATGTGCAGCTGAAGGCTGAGGGGGCAGAACACCCATGGACAGATCCCTCTGCAACGTGGCCCTGCCCCCAGAAGCTGTCCTCAGATACACTATGACATGGTTGCCTGTCCACACGCACCCTGACCAACAGCCCACTCCATCCCAGGGAGCCTGAGGGGCTGCCTTGTCCTCTCTCTGGCCGAGAGGTTGGCGTGTGGCAGAACAGCCCAGAGCTGGCTGCAGAGAGCTGCTGAGGGTCTGTCCGTGCCAGGGGGCGGGACCCAGCAGAGTGGAGAAGCACCAGGGATGGAGAAGCAGAGCCAGACGGCCGGGGCTGGGGCATGCAAGGGCCTTTGGCAGCCTTGGGTGAAGGGAGATGAGTTCTACTTCGACCCTATCAGTAGAAGAAACTCCCGTACAGCCCCAAGTGGGGCTGGAGAGGTGACAGCGAGAGCAAGAGCGGGCAGGGAGAGGCCCAAAGGGGCAGCTCGAACCACCCCCACTCCTCCCAAGTGGGGCAGACCCCTGGCCGCCCCTCCTCAGCCCATTCTTGCCTTTCCTCTCTCACAGGGCATTGATTTGACAGATGCCCCAGGGAAGGGGGGGGGACATGGGTCAGAGAGGGTGGCCATCCTCTCTCATCCCCTTCTGCACCACAGTGACAGCGGTCCCTCCTTCTCACTGGCTTCCTGGCTGTGCAGAGTGGGGACTCCCTTTCCCAGCTTCCTTGGTGTCAGTGTGTCCCTGGGACCAGTCTCTGGCCAACCAGACTGAGCAGAAGTGGTGGGTATAATTTCCTTCTGGAGCCTTTTGACGTGTTCCTTCCTTGTGTGGAGTCCAGATGGGACAGGGGGCCACCGGGGCCATGTGGGTGAGGCTGATGCCCTATGGGTGGGGGAACCAGGAGACAAAGGAGCCTGGGTCCTGACTGCTTTGCAGCAGGGAGCTTCCCTGTTACACAGGTGAGAGAGAGAGAAAGAAATCAACTTTTCCTGTGTTTAGTCTTGTTTCCAGTGTCTGCAGGTAAACATCTACAGTAGCTAAAATGGGATGAGTAGAAAGAAGAACCCAGAGACGTCCCCTCCACTGCACCAGTGCCCTTCAGGAGAATGAAGTGAAGACCAGACCCCAGGCAGCACAGGGCAGGAAAGAATCGAGTCTAGACTGTGCCCATCCTTCCCCAGATGCGAATGGTTTGCGCACTCTGGGCCAGGCACTGTCCCCAGCTTGGGATCACGCAGTGGGACCACCTGTCACAGCCCTTCCCCTCATGCCATGACAGCCCTCCTGTGGGAAGATAGATGATAAATAAGTGATGAAAGTAAAGATGGTATTTTCTGAGGATGGTAAGTCCTTGGAAGAAATTAGACAGACACTCCATTGGGGGGGGGGTGGTATTTTAGTTTGTGTGGTCGGAGCAGGTGACATTGGAGCCAAAACCTGTGTTGAGAAGGAGCTACACACCTGGAAGGGTCACAAGGACTCTTCACTTTTCAGGTGAAGGGGAACAGTAGGCACGAAATCCGAGAGGCATGACCAACTTGGCCCAGGTAATGAAAAGTTTGCACTAACAAGTGTTAACGTAGTGTGCTTACTGTGTTAGGGTTTCTGCTAAGTGTGCAAGTGGATCACCTCACTTAACCCCCAGGCCAGACATTGCTTCGGGGATCCCCTCTTTTGTTTTCCAAAGCATGGAACCGGGACCCAGCTGTGAAAGAAACTTGCCTTGGGTCCCACCTCCGGTAAAGAATGGAGCCAGACTATGAACGCTTTTCTCTCTCCCTCCCCTTGTGCACTTTCTTTTTACTGCCAAATCTTAAATCTTTCAGTGGGTTGAAAATGTGGTCAAAGCTAGTGAAGATAGGGCCTTGTCCGTGGCTCTACCTCACCCCCGATCCTGAGGCCAATTCACTGGGAAGACGTAATAAAACATCACTGATGAATATAGAGAAGGTTGCTCCTTCTTTCAGGAACAGTGTTGCCTAAAAGGAGGGCTGGGAATATAGAACTTTTTTCTTGTTTCTTATTTCTTTCCAATAGAAGTGACCTTCTTGGAGTCCAAGCTCCAAGAGACATGGTCATTCCATGACGAATGGTCACTGAGTGCCCGGGGTGGGTCTGCCCTTACACCAGGACCCTGGGATTAAAGGGTGAACGAACCACCGATCTTGGCTCCCTCGAGGATCTTGGTGCCCATCCCTGCTGAGCGTCTGTGCTAGTATTTCCTGGAAAAGCAATATCTGAGCGGGTAAAAGAATGATGGCTGAGGAGCACATCCCTGTTGCAGAGGGTTCAAAGAGACCGATGCACAGCGAGTAGAACCGTTAAAGCCCTCCCCTGCACCCCGCCTGCTTCTCACCCCAACTTCCTGGCCTGAAGTCAGCCACCCTGACACTTTGTATCCTTCCCTGCAGAGGGTTTTGCAATGCCCTCAAGGGTTGGTGATCCCTTAAGCTCCATTTGTGTCCCCCTGATATCTATCTATCTATCTATTTATTTACAGATTTTATTCATTTATTTGACACAGAGAGGACAAGCAGGGGGAAGGGGAGAGGGAGAAGCAGGGTTCCCGCCAAGCAGGGAACCTAGTGCAGGACTCTATCCCAGGACCCTGGGATCATGACCTGTGCAGTAGGCCAATTCTTAACAACTGAGCCACCCAGGCATCCCCCTCCCCTGATGGTTATAACTCTTTGTTTTCAAGTCCCACGGATTCTCCCTCTTAAATATTTCTTAGGTCTGTCCTTTTTCGGCATCATGGCCACCACTGCCCACAATTATGTCCCTGTTCCTTCTTGCTGATTCCCAGGGATCTCCCAGGTCTCCAGTCCTGTCCTTCTAAAATCCTGACCTTGAGGCTCCTTCAGGAGAAATCTCACTACAAGACCACAGAAGGGCATTTGAGAATTTTTGAGGATGCCCATCACCTTCTGAATGCCTACCCTGTGTTTGGAGAGTTTCCCATAATGCAGTTCCCACCTCTCCAGATGGATCCTCCCAGCCTCCCTTGCTGCAGGGGCAGTCACGTGACTTTGATTTCTCCAATCAGATCCTCTCGTTTGAGAAGGTGATCTGGAAGGGAAGAGAATGGAGATTTTGTTAAACAAGGCCGTGGAGGCGTCTGGTCCTTCTGGAGAAGCACGGAGCACTTTCTGGTTTCCTGTGCCCGGAAGTCAGATACAGCTTGTTGGCTGTGTATTTTGTGATCTTGATTTTCTGATTCTTCGGAAAAGTCTCTATGCTGCCTGCTATCTTTTAATCAGTTTTAGTTTTAGTTTTGCATAAACCACAGTGGGGTTTGTCGGTTGCAGTTAAGAAGGCTGCCTGATGGCAAGCACAGCACTCTCCCATCTGTATGGTTCTCATTGTTTCCCTGCACATCCTGCCCCGCACGTCCCTCTACAGCTTCATGTCTGGTGCCCCATCTCACCCTTTGTGCTCCAAGGCTATACCAGCATGGATTCCTCGCTTCTCACTCCCTTACACTATTCTGTGCACTGGAGTTTTTATGTTACTATAAGCTGTAATGTGCCCATTTCACAGAAGAGAACGCTGAGTCTCAGTGACAGGGTCACATGTTTGCCACAGCCACAACTGGCACTCAATCCCCACCGAATGCTCGACGTGACCCCGATGCAGAGAAACTGTTGACATAGCTCAGCCAAGTTCAGCTGAGATCTCATCCCTTCTAAGAGCAAGTTCAGGGCCTTCTTAACACCCCCTTTCCCCTCGTGTCCCTTCACACACAGTCTGCCCCCTCACTATGCCGGGCACAGTGACCCATTCCCTAACCAGGCCAAGCACCATCCTACCTCCCCTCCTTTGCCCGGAGAGCTTCCTGTCCCTCGACCATCTCCCCTGTCGCTTTGGTCTAGTGGTGAGGTTGCAGGTACTGAGGCCAAGTTCCCTGGGTTCAAATCCTGGCTCTGCCTCTCCCCATTCACCTGAGATGAGGCAAGTCATCCAGCCTCTCTGTGCCTCGACTGTCACATCTATAACCTTGCCTAAGGTTGGTGACCCTCTTAAGTGTGTTGTGTGGAGCCACTGAGTAAACCCAGCAGAGTTGCTTAGTAAGCACCCAGTAAGTGTTGGCTACTATTATTCTCATCATCATTACCCTCATCTGGAAGTCCATCTGTCTACCTCTCATGATTCCTCCTCCCTTCGAGCAGCCCCTCCCCAGCAGGAAGAATTCATTGCTTCCCATTCGCGGCCCCAGGACGCCCTCATCCAACTCTATCTGGAGCACATCTCAAGCTTCTTCTGAGATGTCTTGGGCTCATACTTGGCTCCAGCCACTGATAAGCTGTGTGACCTTGAGCAAGTGACCTAACTTCTCTGTGTATGCCTCAGTTTCCTGGGAGAAATGACAATGATAAAAGGACCCACTTCGAGGAGCAGATGTGGAGACCCAATGTCTTTATGTTTAAAATGGGTGTCTGGCCTGCGGCGAGGACTCGGTCAAGAGCTCCTTTCCGTTGTTCGCTGACTCTCTCTCTACCCTGTGAACATCTTAAGGGCATGAATGAGGGTTTATTTACCTTTGTGTTCTTGGCCCCGTGTGCAGTGCCTGGACGTGCTGGGCCCCACATTCCTGCCCCACGCTTGTGAGTCTGGTCTCATGTCAGTTATTTTTCCATACCTCCTGCCCGAGGAGCACTGCTCCAGCCAGATGAAGAAAATGAGTGCTTTCTTCCAAGCTTGGTCCCCTTTGGGCTGTTGGCTGGGGAAGGCTCCAGAAGACCCAGGGCATGGGGGAGCCTGTCAGCTGTGGGGGGCTGGTGCTCCTCTACAGGGGCTCAGGGACCACCTGCGCTTGGCTGGGGGGCGTTTAGGATCTCCTCTGCAGGCATTTGGAGGGATGCTTCATGCAGAGGCCCACAGCATATGCTGTTTCCTGGGAGGTGCCAGATGGTGGTAATTTGGCTAGATTCCCTCCATCTCTGGGAGCCCGCTGACCCTTCCAGTGGCTTCAAAATGCAACAGAGAAATTATAACCATGCTCTGAAATGACAGGAGCTGGAAAGCCGTGAGGAGCTTGGCAGAGAAGAAGCCTGGCGTTGTTGCTGGTGCTGGACTACACTCACGGTCCCAGCCTGCATCACAGCCACCTGGTCAGCTCTCTGTGTCCTTCTGTCTGACCGCCTTGGAAAGGATCCAAAGTAACACGGTGGTTCAGAGATCAGGCCCAGGGGTCCCATGGCCTGGGCTCAAATCCCAGCTTCTCCATTTACCACTTGTGCGAACCCCTGGCAAATACCTTTAGTTCTCTGTGCCTCGGTTTCCTTATCTGTGATATGGGACTATTATCGCTGGAACAGCAGAAAAGCATTTGGGATCAACACTGCTGTTTGCCTGTGTGTCAGTACAGTGACAGCTGACTCTGACGCAGCCCTTGCCACGGGCCAGAGACCGTTCTTCTCGTGACTTCTGTTCTGTAAGCCTTAGGGCCACCCCCTGAGGGGTTTGGGAGTGTTACCTCGCTGTTAAGGTGAGTGAGGCAAGGAGAGTTTGAACGGCTCATTCACGGTCATAAAGCAAGAAGTTGGCAGAAGCAGGATTCAAACTTGGACCGTTTGGCCCACGGTCCACGTTCTTACCATCAAGCTGGATGCCTGACGAGTGACACAGACTCCAGCAAAGACTGCAAAGTCTTGCCCAGAAGCAAGTGCTATGATCTACTCTAGATTACTATGGCAAGTGGTGCTTGCAGTAACTTAGAACCACCAGATGCTATCAGCCTCGTTAAGGGACGCTGATCGATGCATCTTTTTTCCTTCAAACACAGAGCATCAGTTTAGAGGATTTTGGTTGACCCAACTCCACTTGTCTTCAGCAAGGGTGACTTCAGTGATAATTATTATTCACACGGGAGTTCAGGTCGCCGAAACGTGCATAATACGGTGGCTCAGGGACGGCCTGAAGGAATCGGGTCTTTCCCACTTTCTGTTCTGGGACCTCGGGGACGTCAGCCTGGTCCACAGACCGACTCCCCTCTTGACAACGAGCTGGCTGCCCAGAGTTGCAGATGTGAAGACTGTCTGAAAGGGGAGACAGGAGAGGGTGACCATGCCCGGGTGTTTTGTTAGAGTTCTGAAATCATTCTCTGGAATCTTCCAGAAGGATTCCCATCAGGCCGCCCTGACTGGTCACCTGGAGCGGCGCGGGTGGTGGAGAAGCAGCAGCAGCCGTGGCGGCCGCACAGGCCGTGCTCCCCTGCTTCCCTTCCCTTGCTCCTGCTGTTCCTCTGGCACGAATGCCCGTCGCATCCCTCACTTCCACCCTGACGAACCATCTGTATCATTTAGGACTCGTTTCAGTTGCAAGTCACATGAAGCCCAACCAAGAGGGACTTAAACGAAGACGGGTTCGTTTTTCTCGCAGCCCAGGAAGCCCCGAGGCAGGCAGGGCAGAGCCAGTGTGTATCAGTCACTCGCGGCCCAGGGGCCAGCCTCTGTCTCTCCACTTTGTGACCTCGGCGCGCTGGCTGTCATCCACCAGCTCATCGCCTTCGGAGTCCCAAGGGGCGGCTTCTCCTCCAGGCAGGAAGGAGCGAGGAGGAGCTGCAAAGGCTCCCAAGTTCCTGAAGCCAGAGGCCAGTCCTGAGAACGCAGACTCTGTTTACGTTTCATTGGCCAGAATGGGGTCACGTGGCCCCAGAGCCGCAAAGAGGTCTGGGAAAGTGAGTATCTCAGCTGGGTGCAGTCCCTGGGCACTGACGAGTGGGAGGGACCAGGGGACATTTCGAAGGCAACCAGCAGTATCTACTCTGCCCTTTTCTCCAAGCTCAGCTCAGCGTGCACCCCCACTGTAAATCCCTCCCTCCTTACCCCAAGTCAGTGGGCTGCCCCCCCAACCCCCATTCAGAGACACTAAAGTGAAAAAGAGGAGGAAAAAGGATAGGATGAAATACCCGAGGGGTGTCTTCTTGGCCAGTCCCCCAAGCTCTCTCAGGCGATGTGGATGGCATGTCTTTGTTGGTCAGGGAAACTGAGGCTTAGAGGGTAGTGATGAGGGGCCCAAGGTCATAGCTAGGTAGGGCACTTGGCAGGGATGGGAACCCGGTGTGTTTCCGGTGCAGGTGCACGCTGTCTCCCACTGCCTGGGTCCCAGGGCCCTCCTGTCAGCCTGTCTGATCCCCTTCCCCCCAACAGCGCCCACTGCCCCTCAGGTCAGGAGCAGTGCCCCTGGGGACCCTGGCCTCCTGGCAGAGGAGAGGAGGGACCCCTGTGGGAGCCTCTGAGGGCAGGAGCTCGAGAACGTGGCTCCTAACTGTGGGGAGACCATTGAGCTTTCAAGTGGGCACCAGGCTGCGCCAGACGCGAAAGCAAACATTGCACATTTTTCTCCTTCTCCCCTCCCCTGAGTTCTGCTGGGGGCCGGTTCATGGGAAGTTGGTTAATTGGAACTGTCCCTGCTGCCCCGGTGAGAAATGGGACGTTGTACACTGTGTCCCCTGGAGAAAGTCTCCCATCTGTTCGCTCCATGAGGATAATTACGTGTATAAATGACCCGCCTCCTCCTCCCTCCCCAGCCCGGGTGCGAGAGGGGGTGTTCTCGTGATGAAGGTTCCCGAGTGACCTTTGAGATGAGGGAGTGTGACTAAACCGACTCCTGCCTCAGCCATCTGCCCTGAGCACGACGGCAGTATCGATTTTCTATTCGAGGGGCGGAAAATGGACATTTATTTTGAAATATTTTCTGTAATGAATCTGCGATTTGGAAAGGGCGCTTCTACAATTATTACTGTTGAACTTGAAGTGACTTCCAGAAGCAGAGAAAGTCACTGACTGTCCCTGGGTTTGCTTTCACCTCCTGTCACCAAGAGGAAAGACCCCAGGCTGGGCCGCTTAGGAGGCACAGCAGGTGTTTCCCACGGTGGTGGTGCATAAATCTTTTCCCAAATACCCTGGTTGCAGATTGTGTCCCATGGAATTTTCTCTACGCGGGGAAGCCCTGGCCTGGGAGTGGGGACATTCAGAAGGCGTCTGCTCACTGCACTGACTGGCGGTAGTGCCTTGGACAGTTCACTGCCTCTCCTGGGGCCTCAGTGCTCCCCTCTGTGGAATGGGAGGAGGAAATTTAGTTTTTGTTACCCCCGTCATAGGAAGAATAATGGTTCTCCTGCCCGATGTCTGTGTCCTAATCCTTGCAAACGGAATATGCTAGGTTACACAGCAGAGGAAAATTGAAGTTGCTGATGGAATTAAGTTGTTAATCAGCTGGCCCTAAAAGAGGGAGAAGCTACAGGGTTATCTGGGAGGGCCCAGTGTCATCATCACAAGGGTCCCTTTAAGTAGACACAAGAGAGAGAAGAGGGGGAGCCAGAGAGATGGCGGCTGGAGGAGGACACAGCTTGATATTGCTGACTTTGAAGAAAAGAGGCCACCAGGCTTCCTTGGAGGCTGATGGCCTCAGGAAGGTGGAAAAGTTGAGGAAACAGTCTCTCTTAGCGTAACTCCGCCCACCCTTCAGTTTCAGACCTTCCAGACTTGCTCTGGACCCAGGACCCTGAAGCCCGTCCTTGCAGAGCGCGTGCACACCCCAGTCAGCCTGAGGAGCTTGTCGTGTGTCACTTACTGCATCTCTCAAGAAACCTGAAACGCAGGGATCGTCATTGCCACCACCATTTGACAAATGAGCAAACTGAGGTCCAGAGAGAAAGCCGGGGTTCCAGCCCTTTGGATCACTGGCCCACAGATGGTCATCTGTGCCCACGATGACATTTCCTCGATCTGATGTACAAGACTGTGCACACGTGGCGTCTGATTGTGTGTGTGTGTTGGGGGGGTCATTACAAGTCCCAGTGCGCCTAGAATCATCGATATGGTGTCCTGCTTATGCTCAGCAAGGATCTAGCTTGGGGCATACGTCCCACAGTCACCGTGGGATGTCGAGCCCCACCTCCCCATGTTGACCCAAGCCTCCAGCAGGAGGGTGGAGACGGATGACTAGAGTTGTGCCAGGTAGCACGTAAGGAGGCCTGCAATCGTGTGGCTTGCCTTTGAGCTGTGGTTCTAGGACCATTTTGTTCTCTGACCCTGGAGACACAAGCACTCACTCGATCAGCCCCCAGCCCTGGGCGGACATTTCCTCTGTCTTCATTTTTGCAATCCTTTCCCCGCCCACACGGGCTTCTTAGAGGGTCCAAAGCATGGTCAGGTGCACATCTGGCTCAGGGTCCTAGCTCTTAGCCCCACGGTCACCCTCTTTCCTCCTAGAGCTCTGCGCCCAGACGTCCACTTCTCAGAGAAGCCCCTTTGAGTGCTTCTTCTAACATTCCTCCTCCCCAAAATAACTTGTTTCCTTCATCGCGCTTCAGAAAACCGAGCACAGCCCAACATAGTATAGATGTTACCTATTTATTCTGTTTATAGTCTGTCTGCCTGCTGCAGTGTAAGCTCTGGAGGGCCAAGAGTTTGTCCTTTCTGAAGAACTACTGTACTCCTCATACCGGCAACTGAATGAATGAATGAATGAATGGAGGCAAGAAATGATATCTTGGGGGCGCCTGGGTGGCTCAGTGGGTTAAGCCACTGCCTTCGGCTCAGGTCATGATCTCAGGGTCCTGGGATCGAGTCCCGCATCGGGCTCTCTGCTCGGCAGGGAGCCTGCTTCCCTCTCTCTCTCTCTCTGCCTGCCTCTCCATCTACTTGTGATTTCTCTCTGTCAAATAAATAAATAAAATCTTAAAAAAAAAAACAAAAAAGAAATGATATCTTGGCCAAGTTCGCAGACCTGAGAAACAAATGAATTTGAGAGATGCGGAAGAAAACGTCTCGTTTTCGTTTCCCATTCAGTAAATCTTTCGTTTGTATTTTCTGCATTTATTGCCCCGTTTACAGATTCTCCCCAAATCATGTAAACATTCACTTATTTCTTCCAAGATGGAAGTTTTCTACATTTAATTTATCCGTGCATCCAGAGTGTATTTGGATGTACATAATGAGATATGGTTTGGATTTAATATTTTTATTTAGATCATTAGGCACTTTCAGAAATGGTTTGAATGTCATTTATTGAATAATCTTCCTCCAAATAATGGAAATGCAAACTTTGTCACATTGCAAAGTCGTACATCGATGCCAGTCTTTTCCGGAACTTTCTATGGAGCTCTGCTGTTCTTTTCCCAATCAGCCTCACACTTTCACTTACTACAATTCGATGTGTGAGAGTACCTGGTAGAGCTAATACCATAATTTCTTTTTTCAAAAAAAATTTTTTATGACTTAATTTTCCAAATTCACTTTAGACCCTTTCCCTCATGATACCTTTGTGGAGCTTCCTATTGTATAGACCGAAAAAAAGGGGCTGTAAATATCCAATCGATATTAACTCTATCCCCACCCCACCCTCCTTGCCCTGTCACAGCAGTCCAAGTGACGTGCGAGTCCTCTGCTCAAAACTCTTCATTGATTTCTCATCTCATTGAGAATGAAAAGGGAAAAGAAAGCAGTGGACCAAGAGCTGGCTCTGGGGTCAGCTTCACCTTTCTTGGTAGAAAATGGGCAGCTTTCTCCCATGTTAAATGGTTAGAGTGGCTATTTTAAGAGATCAAGGGGTCAACGGCTCCCCCCAACTCTCCTGCATTCCTTCTCTGACTCCCCACCTAGACCTGTCCTTCCTGATCCACCTCCCGGGACCCCTGCCTGAGGGTCTGCTCCCCCTTACGTACATCCCCTTCCCTCCTCTGCAATGAACCCATCATGCCTCGTGGGCTGTTTCGCTGATGACCAGGTTCCCAGAAATGGCAGCAGCACTGGGAGCCTCCTTCTCAATTTCTAGCCTCTGTTCCAGTGCTCAGACCTTGATATTCCCTTTCAGTTCAAACTAGAAGATTCAATCAGCATTACCATCTTTCTACCCACCCCCAATTCACTTCTCCCCCCGACTCCCCTGCTTCTGTTCAGCCATGGATTAGCCGCCCAGGCTCAAGACATTTGAGTCATCTTTGGCTCTCCCAGATGTCAGTTAGGATGCTTTGGGCCACAGCTAACAGCAATGCCAACAATGGCAGCAATGCCATGATTTGTGAAAAATAAGAGTATTCAGCAAAAGATTGAGGAGGGCATCTTCGGGCATCACACAGTCTACTTGTGCTGAGAACAAGGAATAAAAGGACAGATCATGGAGCATCTTCTTTGCACTTGTCCTTTTTATAAGACCTTTCCTAGGAGCTCCAATACACACCTCTCAGGTCTCCTTGGCCAGAATGAGGCCAAGGGCAGCCCTGACTGCAGGGAGCATCAGGAAGTATCAGGCATGGTGCTTGGAAGAAGTAAGATTGGTTTTGACTAACCACGGTTCTTCCATTTTTCCTAGAAAACAATCAGGGATTTGTTGCCAAATTTGTTCCCTGGGTTAGGGGACTTCAGTGCCTGCCACACTTTCTTCTTCCACCCCCAACACTCTGTCTCATTTTCTCCCCTCAAATGCCTCTGTCATCTTTGTTTCATGCCCATTGCCGGTGCCTTGACTTACGTGGCGCTGGCTGTCACTTCAATCATAATATTTGCCTCTAAAAAGACACACCACATTTGGTCAATCTTCTCTCTCCCAAAAGACTGACACCCTACCCCTCAAGTATAATTCTAACTCTATCACTCCAACGTCCAATGTCTTTGGTGGCTGGTTCTTATCTTTCAAGTTAGATATAAACCTCCTCACACTATTAGTCAAGGCCCTCCACAATATGAACTCTGACAAAGTAAAATCTGTCCTGTTTGCAGCTAGACTCAGAAGGGGATCAGGGAAAGAGATAAACAACCCTGCTGGCAGCTGGCAGTTAGGTCATGATGTTCCCAAATCAGCAGGAACAATGCTCACAGAATATAAATATATTCAGGAAAGGCCATACCATGACCATGTGTGAAACTAGGCAGAAATAGGGCACAGACATGGTTCCCTATCCCCTCCTCTGCTAGCAAGAGTGATGGCTGCCTCTTTACCACTGAGAACTCTAGCCCTGCCTTTATCTTCCTGCCTCCAGAATAAAACTATTGAAGTTACTCAACCACCAAAGTCTCACACCTCTTGACCTTGTCTCCTTAATCCCCCAGCAGAAGCCCAAGACCTCCAGAAGCACTTCTCTATCCCTCATACTGAGACACAGGAGGCCTGTGTGGAGGATCTCCTCTGCTGCAAGAATCTAAACAAATGGAACCATGACTCGCCTCAGCTAAACTCCCAGTGGTCTTTGGCTGGTGGGAACAACAACATGGCCCAACCTTCCATGATATCTCCCTCGGTTCCCCAAGACCTCCTTTATAATTCAGGACTTTTTTCTCCCCAGTTTCGGACATAATTCTGACCAAGCTTCCTGGATCCAGCTGCCATTTTTTCTAGAAATATGGAGGATGGAGAGAATGTGGGGATGGCGTTGACTGACCATAAATGTGGAATTACCAGAACCCAGATTGTGAGAAACTCTGCCAGTCCCACAGCCCAGGACTGTGACAGAGAGGAATTCTTGGGAAACGAGGCACCGAGGGATATACTGTGGACTTTAAAGACATACCAAGATGTACGGAATCAGTCACAACAGCTGTTGGGTCTGAGGAGGCACCTTGGCTGGTGATGCCAGGGTCATGGCAAGAGAGATGTTCACCACGTCAGATGGGGTGGCCACTCTGGAGGAGGGGCAGGGCTGGGGCTGGCCTGCGGCCATGGAGAGGCTTCTAGCAAAGCATTGTTTCTTGACTTGGTCCGGGATATAAGGATGTTTGTTTTATTATTTCAAGAAGTTATACGTTTTTATGTATTTTTTGGCAACCAAATTTCATTTTAAAATGAAAAAGTTAGAAAACTGTAGCCTTGGACGGGTCAGTTTCTACAGACAAGGATGGAATCAAGGAGCCCAGTTACGGCTGGTCCCAGCAAACCAGTAGAGGTGACAAGGGGGACCTGAATCAAAGTGAGAGCATGGAGGCTGCAGTCGGATGCTGGACGTCTTGCAAGTACCCACGAGTCTCCCTGCCACACCAGACTGAGCCTGAGTGAAAGAGGAGAAGCAAGGTTAGGCCATTGTTTCTCTGCCACAACCACATATCCCAGAAAACATGGCGGCCAACCATGGGCGTGCGTGGATGGGATGATGTTGCCGAGGTGCTAAAGAAGTTGTCTCTGCTCATGGGTGGGTGAGACCCACAGGAGGGGTGTCCTTTTGGAAGGATATCATGCCCATCACCAAAGCTCCTGGTTGGAATGGGGCACACAGGAGTGGGCCGTTGCTGGAATCAACATAGCCCAGAGACATTTCCTGACCTAGGGGAATTTGGAGAGGGCAGAAACTGTCAACCTAACTTGTCAGATTTCTGTTGGCCTTGAGACCACCCCTCCCTCTGTTCCTGGCACACACATCTATCCTATCCTTCTCACTTCTGAAATTCACATTAAACAAGGTGTCCCTTTTGTTGGAGCTCATTATCCATTTGTTAAATCGGATAATCCATCTTGTCTCCTTAAAAATGTCACTTCATAAAATAAGGGAGCGAGGCACTTAAATAATTTAAGGGAAAGAGGGTTAATAACCCAACTCTTTTACTTTTGTTTCAGAACAAGCCACACCTAGATGTGCAAAATAGCAACATGTGCATATGGATCTGATGAATAGATGCTTTTTGGCAGAAAGAATCCCATTTTCCCACTGACTTTTGTTATGATTTCTGACATATGTAAGTTATCTCCTGCTCCCCACTAGCTATAGGGTTTCCCAGTCCTGCCCTTCTGATACGTTGGGCCATCTTTAAGCCAACATTGCCATGGATCCGGGGAGCTGTTAGAGTCTAGGCCCCTAAACGGAAGTCCTGGTGTCCTGCTTATAGAACCATCCATTTCAAGTCAGTTGCTTTGCAGGAAAGCTGTTTGCAGCTTCGAATGGATTCTCCAGCCTTGGGTATGAGAAATTCGCAGCTGGCTGCACTAGGAGTAAATTATGATGTCAGTATTCCAGAATTCCTAATGAGTTCTCCTGAGCAAAAAAAAAAAAAAAAAAAAAAGCTGTTACTCCACCTCCCCCAAGTCACGTTTCTGGTTGATTAATGGGCAAAGGCACAGAAAAATCCATGGCTTTGAGGGAATGAAGAAGAGTGATATCAGTTCTGCTTTAAGAAATCACTGTGCCCTAATTATTTTGTTTGGAAAAAATGATTTCATCTTCCATTTATGTATCTCTTCTATATCTAGATTCAGAACCCTCCCCCCGCCAAAAGAGCAGATTTGGATATATACCCCTTCTTCCACCTTTATCCCTGCTAATTTGCCCCAAGATAGAAAATCCTAGCCATGCCCTTATTTTTAATCCCATGTAGTTTACATGAAATAAATCTGCAACCCTCTGATAAAAGTCATTGCTGCTTGTCTGCCAAGAGGCAGCTCCAGATGAAAACCATGATTGGCTGAGCCTAGCCTGAACCCTTCATGGCCCCTCCCAGCATGGGTGCCAGGCCTCCCACCAGCTGGGGTATCCTGCTGATCCTAGGGGGGAAAGTCACTTGGCACAATTATCCTGCTCAATATTGATGCCTTTCGTGGGGTTGCTTAGGCTAATTAAAAGTCACGCTGTGCATGACTTTAATTAGGATTCACATCAGGCCAAGCAAGGCTTTCAAAGGGAGAAGAAACCACCCACTGAACTCTCAGAGGGTGGGGGCAGAAGAAAGGGAGAGAAGGAAGACGGTTTATTTATAACCTTTCTTGCCACACGCACACTGTGAGGCCAACAGACATGTGACCCCCTCCCGAAGGACAGAGGAGCTGGAACTTGCGAGTTCAGTTTGGCCTGTTTGGTTCAAGTCTCCATAATCCCGGGCTCCTGGACTTTCTTCTCATCGCAGCAGAGGCTGGGACACTCCACCAGAAATGAGTAAGGGTCAGGGTCTCAGGTTGCAGCCTACCATTGACTTCCGGGGTCGTCCCCCCACGCCACCCGGGAAGTTCAACCTCTAGACCTACAGGGCACGCAGGGGTCAGTTATGCACAGGGAACAGGAACACTGCTGTCTGGCGAGGCTGGGGCTACTTCCGACCAGCTTTGACCATCCAGGGTCAAGTGAGTCATCGCGTGTCCAGTGCTCAATGAAGAACCCGGCAATGCAGGTAGTAGCTATTAGGAATATCTCCATTTTGTGTTCTTCTCTTATGCTTTCGGTTGTGATATCAGAGACTGGGTTCATCTCATGCTTGTATTTGAGGGTCTAGAAAATGACTGGCTCTTTGTTGTGGTTGTGCTGTTTGCTGCTTTCCTTAGGAGGAAATGGGACTCAGTTAGAGCCCACTCTGAATGGGAAGATACGTGTATCCATGGGAAGGCCCTTGGCTGCAATTACAGAGTGCTCAATGAACTCTGTCTCAGGCTTTAAAGACAGTTTCTTGTCTCATATGTGAATCAAGCTAGCTGGAGCCCTGCGATCCTCGGGCTGGTGTGGCAGCAGTGTGACATCACTATGGACTCAGGGTCTTCCCACACTTCTGTCCTACCTTCCTCAGCATATTAGCTCTTCTTCCTCATGCCTACTTCCTCATGGTCACAAGATGGCTGCCAAGATGCAGATCTTCCATCCCTGGAAGGGAGAAAGATTTTTTTTAGGGTGGGCAGCCCCCAACCTATTTTATCTTTACCCAGAACAGAGTCCCATGCCAACTCCTGAGCCAATCATTGGCAAAATGGAAAAGGATGTACCATGATGGTTATAGCACAGGTTGATCCTCTGGGATTGAAGATGGGTTAGCTTCCCTGAGATCTTGAGATCACTAGCTCCTACCTCAACACAAAGTCAGGGATCTGTTTGCAGAGAAGAAAAGAAAGGCAATGGATGGTGGCTAGATGATCAAGAGTGTCTTTATTATTATTATAGTTGCTAGGAGATTTTGCTAACTTGATAGAAACTTGACCCTTATCATCAGCTCCACTGTAATGAAGTGGATGATCACCACACTAGGAGTCACAGAAGACCTGGGGAGTAGGCCTGGTCCTCCTGGTAAGTAGGTTCCTTGCTGTCAGTAGGACATGGGTGTCTTCTCCTTTTCCATTTAACATCACTAGGTGCATGTGCCTCGTGAACATAAAGTGGCTGCTGATGTGCCTGCAGCTAAATCTGTGTCCTTCTCATAGTAAGTTATGTCATAGCAGTTATGTCTCCTTGGTCACCTGCTTAGCCATTGAAAACTAGGGAGGCTTTTCAAAAGCATGCTATTTAGACTTAAATACCAGAATATTAAGCTAAAAGAGTTGAAAGTAGCCACCCTAGCGTGCAAAGGGAATGAGAAAATGTCTTTTCTGTGACAAACCTTACAGAACTGTTTGGTTATCTTTGTGTTCATACCTTTCCTTAAATAGGAAAAAAATAAGGTTGGAGTCAACTATGAAGAGGGTCTGCATTCCAGCCTTGACCTTACCTGGTGGGGGGAGGAGATAGGCAGTAACTGACCCAAGTCCTACAGCCACCTGACTTCCACTTCCCCTTTCTCTAGTCTGGTCTCTGCTCCTCAGCTGGTGCATAAAGCTAGAGAAGCAATTTCATCTAATCACCTGGGTCATTTTCTCAAAAATCGGTTTCTTTTTAACCGTTTTTCACGAGGAACAAAAAAGAGCATAAGAGGCAGCCAAATTGCTGTCCCTGCTGGCTCTCGCTCGGCAGAGGGGCTGGCCTGGAAGGGCAAAGGCCTTCAGGGCAAGCTTCAATTTTCAATCCATCTGGAGAGACAGCAGCCTCCATGCTTCTTTATGAAATGAAATGGCAACTTAGGGAGAGGCAAATAAATCGGAGAGAAATGCTTTTGACACACACCAGAGAGCAGCTGCTAACCTGAGTGAGAGGCCCAGAATCAACTTCTATTAACTGTAGTTCAAATTCTTTGAAAGGTCTTTCAGATCAACTCTGGAAACCAGGAGCTGGCTCAAAGGACTGGCATTTGAGCCCAACTTAGGTCCTACCTTGCTGTGTGGCCAAGGAAAAGTCACCTAACCTCTCTGGACTTTGTTGTTACATATGTCAAATGAGGTGGAATGATTTCTACTCTGAATGCTCAAAAAGACAATAGGAAAAAGCAAACAAAATCATAGAAATTGCCCCGATTGTAAATTATTCTATGGGATATTTATGACATTTTCTTAAATGTCTTTTATGTCTTTAATGTCCTTCTGTCTCAAACTCAGTTGTGACGGCCTTACAAATGAGGCCGATCTGCATGGCATATCGTTATTATAGGGGCGGGCACACATGAGAATGACGGCCATGCGATTTGGGATGGCAGCTACCTTTGCAAGGAGGGAGGGGCATTTTGGGGGGTGGGGCGTGGATGCCTTCGACTCTTTCCAGCTGTCTGGGAGGTAGAGTCATGGCTTCTCATTATAGTACTTTGCATATCTTTTGTAAATCTAAACTAGACTTTCTCAACCTCTGCATTGTTGAGGCTTGGAGCGGAGCAATCCCACTGCGTAAGGAGCCATCGTCCTGGACTTGTAGGCTATACGGCAGCACTCCTGTCCTCTCCCTACGAGATGCCAATAGCATTCTCCCCTCCAGACTGTGACAGCCAAAAAGTATGTCTCCAGACATTGCCAAACGTCCCCTATGGGCAAAATTGTCCTCAGTGGAGTCACTCGTCTAGAAAAAAGAGGACATATGTCTCAGAAATATTAGATGACTTCCCTGAAGTCACACGGTTGGTAAATGAGAGACAGGTCCAGCATCCGGCTCTCTTCAATCCGGTCCTATCTTAAAAATCAGTGTCCCTTGAACAGGTATTTTTAGTGTTAGGACAACAATGGAGTTGCACCGGACATAAATACAGCTGGATACACTTGACAGAAAATAAAATATGGGAAGATTAGCCTCAGTTTTACAACAAATATAAGAGTAAACTCAATGCTAATAATTAAACACTGACTATGGAGATGCAGGTAAATAACCCAGAAGGCCACGCCCCTGCACCGAGCCCCGCCCAGTAGGAGGCGGAGACCCAGACAGTCTCAGTTGTCAAGGGGTCACTCCGCACGCTCGGGGGTTTATCTACCAAGTTGAAATTGACTCTGGGGTTTGAATTAGACTCAGTTTTTCGTACACTTGATACTCCCTTTGTTCAGTAATTTTAGAACCTGAGCCAAGCTCAGCGTTGGGTGCTACTGCATCGTTTGCCATAGAGGAGGGCACGGCCATTCTCAGCTTTTACAGCAGAGTTGGGTGATGGCTGTTTGGTTGGAACCCGCAGACTCTGACAGTCCTGCTGCTTACAAGGAAATGAAAGGCCCGCAGAGGCCAATAAACTGAGGGCAAGCACCTCACCACTACCAAGATGTGATTCAAATTTCCAGGGCACAGCGGGCCATCACACCGTACTGCGTCTAAGTCACCGGCAAATTCAGCTGCCTTTGTGCAGGGAGAGGGAGCCCAGAGGACTCGACGTGGGTGGGGCTGTTTTAGGGATGCGGGGGCCCTGGATGTTCTGATGTCTGAACAGGCCAGGGAAGCTCAGAAGACCTACAGAAAGAATGTGAGCACAGTTTGAAGGTTTTCCCAGGCATAAAACAAGGAGGGAAAGCACTGCCCATTCATGTGGCTGCTGCAAGCTTCCTTGGGTGTCCTGGAGGAATCATTGATTAAGATCATAGGCCCAACAATGGTTAGGAGGACCGGGGCTGGGGCCAGTCTGCCTGAGCATGATCTGCAACAATCTTAAGAGCTGTGCTACTTTGGGTAGGTTACTTAACCTCTCTGTTCCTTAGTTTTATTGTTTGTAAAATGAAATTATCATGAGGCTATATATTAAGCTCACCCATATACAATGGCTGCTCCCCATAGGAAACTGTCAGTAATTGGCAATTTCATATACTACTCCATAGGGTTGCACTGGGGATTGAGTTAATAATTGAAAAATATTAACAACAGTGCCTGGTGCCTAGTAAGTTCTAGATAAGTGTCAGTATCACTATTTATAAAACTTTAAGGAAATGTATAACACCTTTTCCCTGTGTTTGGTGTCTTGCATCCTACCAGTTGTTAACTGTGAGCTGTTACTAACTTAAGAAATAAACTCGGTGGGTCAGAATTTTTCTGAATGATGGAATAGGGTGCAGGATTATAGAACAGGAAGGGAACTAACAGATGGTTTTACATACCATCAGGTAAATCTTGGTTTATAAGCCTTGTCAATTCTGTGTTAGGCAAAGAAAGTTTTAAAGTCACTGTATTAAACCATATGGACTGGGTGCCATGAGTTCAGGTATTTTTTTTTTTAAAGATTTTATTTATTTATTTGTCAGAGAGAGAGAGAAAGCACATGAGCAGGGGGTGTGGCAGAGGGATAGAGAAAAGCAGAATCCCCACTGAGCAAGGAGCCTGATGCGGGGCTCAAGCCCAGATCGTGACCTGAGCCGAAGGCAGACGCTTAACAGACTGAGCCACCCAGGCATTCCCAGAGTTTCTTTTAAGGGACATTTCAACTGTGCCACTCACTGACTTAATATCTTGGCTGAGTTCCTGGCTTCTCTGTAACTCTGTCTCCTCCTCTGGAAGTTGTGGAGGACCCTTGTACCTGCTTCAAGGGGCTATGACAAGTCAATGAACGGACAGAAGCAGGTAGAGACTTGTGGCACATGATAAAGAGCCAGCTAGAGGACGGCTGTCTGTGTTGTTATTTACCGTGGTTTATCACCTTGACAACCGACTTTGCCTAAGAGGGCACTCCACTGCCAAAGGAGAGAAATTGATTTGTCTCTGATTTTAGGAAAAGTTCATGAGGTTGCCCATTCTTGGATAAAATAGCCTACAAACATTAAAAACCAAATCCTCATGTAAACAACAACACCGCCCCAATGGCTTATGCTATGGAAAGACGGCTTCACATGGAGAGAGGTCAATCCAGGAAGGCCTCCCAAAGGAGGGAGTTCTTGGCTTATCTCAAAGAGATTCATGGGTGGGATCAGAGGAGATCCAGGCCAAGGACACCCAGAGAGAAAAAAGGGATCCGGGAAGATCCTGCAAGTTGTGATCGGCAAGTCTCACACTAATGATGTGATCAAAAGATGGACTGTCTCTTGGCAAGGGGCCATCAGCACTTGTCAACGTCCTCCGGGGTCCACGGGCAAGAGAAAAATCAGCATTCACAGGTGCATGCAGTTGAGGACATATTATGATCATGTCAGGGCCGGGCATCTGCCTGAGCGTTACAAATGTTTATGAATATTAATAACCATTTGTTCCCAAAGGACCACAAATCAGTTAATTAGGGCCCTGTCAACCTGTTTATATTATCTATAAATGAAAACCCATCAGCAGCCAAACATGAAATTAAGCGGGCCGTGTGTGGGCTGCACCATTTCTGGATAAATTACACAGCCGGCTCCCACCCGAGCCCCCATCCTTGGCAAGGAGGCGGGTATTTCTCTTTCCTGCCCTTGTTTTATTCAAGTCAGTGGTTACGGGAGGCACATGATCGATGGTATCTCACGCGTGCCTTCTCCGCGTGCGGGGAGGGCGTGATTTAAGACCATCGGTAAATTAGCTGCAATCCAGTGTCTTGGAAGAGAGGGAGAATGCCCATAAATCAATGTTCCATAGACAGGTAATCAGGCCCCCAATCCAAGCGCTGATCACCACAGACCCGGGTGCATCCGTCTCCTTCCCGGAGTGATGGGACAGGAGTGGGGCCCCCAAGTCACAGCCCTGGCCTGGTCTGTGTTCCATCTGGACAGCTCTGCATGAGGGGTCCTAGGCATGTTCCATAGAACAAGCCTTGAGAAGTCAGAGAGACAGAGACTGAAGCAGAGAGAGGGAGAGATTCATTCAACAAACACCAAGCATAGGACACCGCACTCAGTGCCCAGAGACAGACAGACACGGCAGGGAACAAAACAGATCATGGAGCGGGCGCCAGTGACAGGAGCAGAGAAAGATCCAGACCCGCAGCCCGCGGTGATCTCACAGAGGCGAGAAACCCAATCTCCCGCCTCGTTACGCCGGGGATTCCTTCCTGAAAGCCTCCTGGTGAGACAGATTTTTGTAATATTTTTTCCTTTGGGCAAAAAAGAATGTGATCTCCTGATCACATTGATGCTAAAACAATACCAAATTTGGTCAAGTTGCTTGAAAATGGGCCCAGTGACTTGAAGAGTCCGGACAGAAGACGATCTGAAAAGCCAGTTCCTCATGAAAAGCCACCGTCTCGTTGGTGGGATCTTGGAGAACCGGGGTCACGTGCGTGGATCCGGGACTGGCTCCCTAGCTTTATCCCCTGGCCCTGCCAGTCACAGGCTGTGTGACCTTGACCTCTGTACTTAAGCCCTCTGTGCCTCAGCTTCCTCATCTGTAACGGGAGGGTAATAAGAGGTCTGACCACTTGGGAGGGTTAGAGACGTTAGTACGAGTGAAGAGCAACACAGGGGCTCTCTCGGAACGGGCCTGCCTGAGGGGAAGCAGGTAAGAGCCACAGGCTAGAGACTGGCGCTCGCTCCCTCACAAGCCAGCTGTGCAAATTTTGGCGTTACTTAACCTCTCTCTTTCCCCTTCCAGTGGGTGGAAAGTGGGTCTAATGGGGAAGGGACCATGCATTTACCTTTAGGCGGGCTTACTCGGTTCGCCCTGGGCTCCCCGCCAAGTACAAGGTGTCCACAGGGTTGTGTGCCCTCTGGAGACTCTGGGGGAGAAACTTCCTTGCTCTTTCAGACTCTCCTTAGTCTGTGGGTCTCCAATCTCTGCTCCATCTTCACACCGCCTTCTCCCTCATGCCTCCTCTCCTGGGTTTCCACGGATCTAGGACCCACCCGGCGAATCCCATAGGATCTCCTCCTGGGAGCCTTCCCTCCTTACATCTGCAAAGACCCCTTTTCCAAACAAGATCACGTTCACAGGTACCGGGAGTTCAGAGTTGGACAGACCACAATTCAACCCACAGCACCACCCAAGTTGGCGACAAGAGTGGCAGGAAGCCAAACGGACATAGTAGCAGCGTGGCCAGAGCTCTCTCGTGCATGGCACTCCCAGCATGCCCAGGCAGTGCCCGCTGCCTGGCCTGGACTTTAAGGCATTCACTCTTCTAAGGCATGGGGGCTGTTATTACCCTCCCTTTACAGCTTGAAAAGAGATTATTTGCCTCCAGTCATCCAGCTAGAGCCCAGTCGGAGCCAGCAGCAGAAGCTGGTAGTCTGTCTGTCTGCAGGGTCTGAGCCCAGACCCCAAGGCAGGGCTCTCCGCTCGCCCCATCTTCCAAGCTGAGTGCACGATCTCGATCTTCAGGTGGTAATTCCCAATAACCAGATGTGGTGACTTATTGGTTAAAAACCAAACGAAACACATCTGTGGGCTGTAGACCTACGATGGGCCCACCACATCCAGGAGACAGGAAAGGGTTATTGATGCTGATTTGGGGCGTTGGGAGCCCTGCAGTATGGGCTGCCTTCCTCTCCGCCGAGCCCACAGGCCCTTGCCGTCCTCCAAGATAGCTCACTCTGGGGTCCTGCTCTGAGCCGGCCCTAAAGGAGCCATCAGCGGGAGGTGACAGTCACCGTAATTCTGTTTTTATTATTATAGAGCGCTGGTCATTTCTGGCTGAGTGGCGCTGAGTGACGGGTGTGATTTAGAAATCTTATGGAGGGATTAGGGAGGTGAAGCATTTTCCTCTGAGGCCCATCCTGGCCACAAACAAGTTTCTGTGGAGGATGCTGATAAAAAAGCAAATTATTTTATTCTGTTCACAATCAATTCTAACTCCAGACTGCAGAGTCCCCCAAGAAATAAGGTATTAACACTTATCGTGTGGAGCTGAATTCTTCAAGGAATAGTAATCCTTAAACAGATGGAGGAGAAGTCGCCTTTAAAGCATTAAAATCCAGTGGTGTGCTCCCCGCTCATCCTTCTTCTTAACGAGCCACGCACCATCTTGACGTATTTGGTGTGAGAAATGGATTTAGACTGCATTTCACTGACAAGGAAAGAGTTGCCCCCAGGGGTACTTGTACTAAGGGGAGGAATTTTTGCAGTAGGGTCCTGGGTTCGGGTCCTGGACGCTGGGTCTTCCTATCAGAGTCTTTTTCCTCCATCTGGTGATGGCACTACCTTCTCTTTGTGGGACCCCCCCCCAAACCCAGCCATGCTCTGTTCCTGTGTTTGGGGTCAGGGGGTCTCCATCCCTGGGACCAGAAATGGGCATGTGACCTAGGCCTGGCCCATCCATTGTCCAGCCTGGGTCCCCAGCAGGGTGGGGTCATATGACTTGGGTTGGTTGGTCTAATCAGAGTCAAACCTGGGATCATTGCTGCCACAACTAGAAAAGAAGCCTCTTTCACTAGAGCAGTTGCTGTGAGGGCAAAAATCAAGGCATGGAGTTGCTGTTCATCATTGTTGCTGTTAGTCAGGAATCAAGCCAACCCGGAGGAAAGCAGAACTGACTGATGGAGAGAAATGGATCCATGTTTTCATATCCAGGTCACTTAAACCCTGGATCCAGCCATACCTGAAGCCGCCAGCACCACAAGCTTTCATTTATATAAGCTAATATACTCCTTTCATCTCAGTCTATTTGATTTGGGTTTCTGTCACTTGCAGTCAGAAGAATTCAGACAAAATCCCTCCTCGAAAGATGCTACCTGCTGCAGGGCCCTGTTCTAGCCCAGAACTCCCGTCATAGGTGACACACAGAAAAAATGCCCCTTCCTTTGCTCAGTCAGACACATAACCGGGCTCGGTCCCTCAGACTGTTTACTTATCTTCTCTTAAGTTCCTGTTCCGAACTCAGAGAACACAAATCCATTTCTGATTAATCCCTCCTGTGATAGATGAACTCCGTCTTCCTTTGACTGACACAAACAGCCTCCTGCTTACTGCTTCTGACCTAACCCACCCAAATGAGAAACGTGCTTTGTCTAAAATCACACAACTGACAAACTATAGTCAGCATGGGCCTTGGGACATATAAGTATTCTGGAAATATTTGCTAGGCAAATAAATCAGCAGAAAGATGAGAAATAGCACGCTAGTTGTCTTGGTACTCTACTGGGTCACATCCCCAGAGTCGTCACGCTCCTAAAATATCTTAGATGCTGGTACCAGGAATGGGCCATGCCACAAATGCTACTATTCCCTTATCAGCTCTCGCTCATGGAAAATAGATTCTCATGTCCTCATCTAAGAGGCTTTAATGTAAGGTTAAGATGTATTTTTCTCCAGGTTAATTTTCTTCACTGACTTGCCTGATCCTCCGCGAGCCTCGCCCTGGCCGCCCCCTACTCTCATCCCTGTGCCCTGCTTTATTTTCCCCACAGTGCTCGCCACCAGCTGGTGCAATGATTCACTTCAGATGTATTCTGTTTCTCGTCAGCCCCAGGAGAACAGACCTTTTGTTTGTGGTTCAGCTCCTGGAAGACCTTCTGGCCCAGAGCAGGTGCGCCATGAAAGTTTGTTGAGTGAATCAATGAATGAATGAAAATTATTTGCTGCCTTAGATGATCTCTGCTTTTTTTTTTCTTTTTTTTTCCATTATTCCCATGCCATGCTAACAAGATTTGGAGGCTGCTCCTTTCCGTCTCGAAGCCTACCCCCATTGTCTCGCCTGGGCCAGAGCGACAGATCGGTCCCTGGTGCTGAGGAGATGGCCGTCCTCAGCTCCTATGCATTGGTTAGTTTTGTTCCCCGGGAAGCAGCCTGCAGGAGGGGTGCCTGGTGTCCAGCCACTGACGCCAGGCCGCCTGCTGGTTGCTATGGAAACCGTGTGCAGGAGAAGCCCACTCCTCCCCCATCAGAACTGTGGCATGGAAGGCGACACCAAGGCGACCTCTCCGTGATCTCATTAGCTCCTCTAACCAACGGCCCCTGCAAGCTTCCTGCTCCGTACCTCTCTGGCCCACATTTTCGCCGAGCTCTGGAGATGAGAACAAAGGTCATTTCCAGTCCTTGGGCCCCTGGCATTTTACAGTCTGTGCGACATCATCAAAACACACGTACTGAACACCTGTTATGCGCGCGGGCCTGAGGGCAGACTTTCTCCCCAGAACGGAAGACAATGAAGGCCGTGCAGCAGGTGGCCCAGGGCTCACCCGTTCTGGAGCCACCCTGTCTGGGTTCCAGTCTTACAACCGTCGTCTCGCTAGGCGTAGCGGCTTTAAGAGGTGTCTATGAGTTCTTTAACACTCCTTCCGCTGGGAGAAGAGCCGAATTCCCTTTCCACAGACCATGAGCGAGTTGTCAGCAGGGATAGAATGTGCAGCAGTGACACTGCAGGTGTCCAAAGCCCGGTCGAGAAAGTGGCACAGATTCTGCTCTTACTACCTTCCGCCCCCTTCAGACTTGTGTGTTGGGAGCCCTTGAGCCATCAAGTTCAGCTACCCTGAACGTCTGCCGGAGACACCGTGACGGAGACCACAGAGAGGGACAGAGTCGGCGGAGGAGCCCGAGCCCCTGGGTCAGCATCACTGTGAGCGTGGGGCCTTCCGATGAGTTCCCAGGCCCCTGGCAACGCACAGCGAAGCAAAGACATGCCGACCCCACCAAGTTCAGCCCAAATCTCAGCTGTGTCGGCAGCTTGTTTTATGATACCAAGTTCGGGGGCAGAGAGACCCAAATGTGGCACAAAACTAGAAAAGTTATAAACTAGGAGCCATCAGTGTCTTCGTCTGCATCATGGGAACCGTCCTTGTGTTTCCTTCAGAGACTGCTGGGGGGTTCAGTGTGTTAGCAAAGCACCCGTGTGTGATGGCTGGCAGCGTAATCCAGCGAGCCAGAGCAGAGGACCCTTCCAGCGGGTCTGGGAGTAGCCTGGAGCTTGGGGTGCCGAAGCCAGACGCCCTCCATGTGTGTTGTGTAGGAACGGTAGCTGAAGTTCTAGAATCATCTATGGAAACAAATGTTAACTAGGTAGGATACACGAAGGAAAAGCAATGATACAAAAGGGCTTCCGGGGGAAGTAAATCTCACTCCCCTTCCTGTTTCCCATAGGTGACGGCTGAAAATTAGGGAGCTGTTTCTCCAGTCACCTTCTGGCAGATGTCACAGCATCTGTGCAAAATAAACCCACAAAAAAATAAATAAATACAGCAAAGACCAGAAGACAAAGGGAAGGGAAGGGAAGGAAAGAAAAGAAAAAGTCAGTAATGGCTCCATAAGGGTGAGGACCTGCCTGCTCCTTTCCCTGCTAAGACTCGGGGGTCTAGATCTGCACCTGGCCCCGGGTTCCAGCTGGACATATCTGTGAGCAGTGGACACAGCCTGTTTCCACTCTCACGGCAGCATGTGCGCCTTGCATACCGCTCTGCGACTCACCTCTCTCGCTTTCTTCAGCCTGAGACCACGTCTTCTCTGCTCACATACGGTTGCCTCGTTCTGATGGTGGACAGAGTCCGCTGTGTGGCCACATCGTGGCGCCTCTCACTGGTTCTCCCTGGTGGGGATGTGATGTCCTTTGGTTCTGAGGTCTTGCTGCTATGACATACACCGTGTGTGGATGTTTCCAGCACTTGTGAACAGACTTCCCTCTTGCTTCTTTGTCTCTCAAGGATGGAGATGGTCATTCCTTTTCCTCTCTCCTATCTCCCTCAGGACCATGGTCTGGAAGAGCTGGAAGACATCCAATGGCCTGAACTTCAGCACGTGCTTCTGTGGACATTGAGGAAGGCTTCCTGGAGGAGGGACACCAGAGCTAGGCCTTGAAAGTAGGGTTGGGACTGCCACACGGAGAGGCAGCCAGGACAGTTTATGGGCTGCCTCTTGAAATACACACCCTTCCTTAGAGGAAAAACATCAAAAAGGCCAGCTCAGCAAAACGGGATCCACACCCCTCATTCCCCGACCGTGTACAGATGGTCCCCAGCCTGGTCTCCAAAATTCCTCCAAGCACTGTGTCTCCTCATAGCAGCTTAGCAGTCAGTGGTTGCAGGACTATTGTCACACACACTGTACAGGAAAATAAAAGGAGGATATTTTCAGTTCAGAGCTCAAGTGCCCAGATCCCAGTCTCTCCCTTCCTTCTCTGCCTGCCAGTGCGGAGCTGCGTGGATTAGTCCAAATATTTCATGGACACTGGCCACAGCTCTGGAGCAGGCCCTAGAGAGCCTTCTGTCTTTTGTCTAGCATAAACCCCTCACTTGCTGCAGCACTGAGAGGCCCAGGGTCCAGGGGCAGGAGTGGCCAGTATGGTGGGCTAGTCACTCTGGGGCTCAAAAAGCAAGCCTCCATCTGCGCCTGCTTGTGGGTAAAATCGCACGCCTCCGCTCTAGTGTCACTGTGCGCCCTGTGGATTGTCCAGCTCAGTGGGGGAAATAGGGGTTCAGATGCTTTCCTGGGAAGACACTAGCTTGATTCTGGCAGACTCAGGCTAAGGCAAAGAAGCCAAGCCCAGAGACACTGTCAGCATCAAACATTTAAATAAAGATCTGATTTGTAGCATCTCTAGAAAAATGGAACAACTGGCCATCTTAGTTCTGGCCAATTAACTAGATCCGTGTCGTGTGCTCCCTCCAGCCTGGGCTCTGTGGTTTATCCCAGTCCCCACCCCTCCCTGTTGCCTTGCGTACTGGTCCACTTCCCTCTTGGCTCATTTGTGCTACTGGCCAGGTCCTCCATGGTAAAAAGATTTATGTCCCTGCTAGAGTTTGAGAGGATATTCATACGTCTTTCCTGACGTAGCTCTGTCCGCACTCCAGTGGTCTAGCCCGCGGTGATTAAATATGCTTTTCTGATGGGGGAAGGGAGACTCAGAGCGTCAAGATGCACCCATGGTCAAGCAGGTCACTCCCCACCTGCACCCTACCATGTTAGCGCAGGGACCTGAGAGTCCTTCCCTAAAATACGTCCTGCTGGCAAAGGAAGGATACTCCCTCTCCCCACATGAGCCTCTGCCACGTGGGGAGAGGGAGGAGACAGAGCTCAGAGGGGAAATAATCTGGGGTAAAGGGCTCAAGGGGTCAAGACCAGGATCCAAGCTAGCCCCGGGGCAGGAGAGGGAGATGGGCGCAATGTGATAATTTACAATAGCCTCTAGAGCTCTGGGGATAAGCTCTTGGTTATATGTGAGGCCAAGAAAGGACAAAAACAAAAGAGACACATGCCGAGAGAGATGGAGAGATAGGAGAGAGAGAGAGAGGAATGTGCAGAGGGAGACAGAGAGGACTGAGAGAAGAGAGAGTTCCAGAGAGAGCAAGGGAAAGACAGAAAGAAGCAGGTGGCACAGAGCCGGGAGCTACAGCAAGCAGGGAGGCAAAGGTTCCCGGGCTGGAGGAGGGGGAGACTGAGCCCCACAGGAGCCACAGCTTTTTCCTGCCAGGCCAGGCCCCCACGCAGCTGCCGGAGCTGTTCCTCCCTCCCCCAAACTCCCAGGAACCCAGCAGGCTCAGCCCAGTCACCAGCACCGGGGTGGGGGGGGGGGAGTCCCTCAGGACCTCCTCTGCGCCCAGCCCATCTGTCTGCTCTGTCCCCCACACTGTCCCTCTCCTGGGGAGAGCAGTGGCTGCCTTCCCTCTTGTCCTCTGCCTGGGCAGGGGGACCAGCCTGGGCTTCTGCCTAGTGGGGTGGCGGGGGGAGTATGGGAGTTACTCTCCCTGCAGAAAGCTCTAGGTCTGGGCCCTGCAGATACAGAACAGACACCCTCCCTGCGAAGTGAGATACAGAACAGACACCCTCCCTGCGAAGTGAGAAGGGACAGATGTGCTTTTAGGGTCTCCATGGAGATCTGCCAACCTGGCAAACTTGACAGGCATCTGGGCCTGGCGTTCGAAGCTTTTGTCTTCCCAAAGCCTCTCCCTGGAGTGCAAACGTTGCCAGCCAATCTGCCAGGCGTCTGCAGGGGACCGGGGTTTCCCTCCTGGCTGCTGGGGGCCTGGCTAACCAGAACACCCTAAAGCAGGGGCAGAGGTCTCAGGGCCCTTGATGAGGCATAGGTTTTGGTTAAATAATGCTCAGCTCTACCTTTTGTCTTTCCATTGCTGTTATGAAACACGCCTATGCCAGCTCTGGTGACAGTAGGAAAGCCCTCCAGGTCTGTCCTGGAAGAAAGAGATAAAGGAACAAGCGTACCGTATCTTGACTGTGTAACAAAAAGCATGTTTAAGAGGTAGAGGCAGATAACCAGAACACCGTGTGGCCATCCATTCAATCACTCAGCAAATATCAGAGCCCCTGCTGGGGACCAGCCGTCAGCACCCCAGATGCTCTCCCTCCCTCCTGGAGCTGACATATATGGGGGAGATGGACTCTTGACACATTGGCAAGTCAAGAAGATGATTCCATCCAAGGACACAAGATGAAATCTTGGACCAGAGCGTGGGGAGGGTGGGAGGGCAGATATCACACGGGACTTGCTAGGAAAGCTGTCCTACTCAGGTGGCACAGGGGTGGGGGCCTGAATGAGA
Organism: Mustela lutreola; assembly: GCF_030435805.1. Taxonomy (NCBI): domain Eukaryota; kingdom Metazoa; phylum Chordata; class Mammalia; order Carnivora; family Mustelidae; genus Mustela; species Mustela lutreola. The sequence continues at coordinate 12,471,238 of NC_081298.1, forward strand.
AGGAGCAGCTGAACAAGGAGTATAGGGAAGAGCATCTAGAAGGTGGGAACAGCCAACACGGAGGCTCAGAGTCTACCTTATTTGGAATCTAAAGCATTCACCAGTCAGAATGGTTCTCATCTGCTCAAGATGCTTCTTGGCTTCATGAGGCTGGAGTGGCAGCCATTCACTCCAGTAAGACCTTATACACTCTCCTTCCTCTGGAGAGCAGGGTGGTGAAGGGTGCAGGGAACTCCATAGGTCCCAGCTCTCAGGTTAACTCGTCCACTGGCCTGAGAACCAAGTCCTGTCATTCCTTAAAGTCAGGGAGCTAGAAATTTCCTTTGCCATCAAGCAGGCCTATGTTTCCCAGATGGGAGCATTGTCACCCCCCAGCACAGTGGGGCATACCCGCCTCCTGCCTGCCCGTGATCAGATCTGTCTCCTCAAACCACTTCACATCAACTGCCTTGGGAGGTTAACCTCATCCTTGGGAATCATAATCATGACTGTATAGCTAATTCTTTAATTTCTGATAAATAGTTATAAAAATTAAAAGTGTGTATCAGGAAGCCATCTGAAATCCACCCACAATGACCCCCCGAGAAAGCTGCCATAAATTCACGCACAGCTGAACCCCAGAGATTTGCACGAAACCATGCTATTCATGACCCCGCATATCCCCACCGTCCCTCCTGTCCTCTGGGCTGGTTCGTCCCCAGCTGATGTTCAGAAAGGAGGCCGCTCAGTTCTCGGAGACAGGTGTCAGTGCTTCTCGATTTCTCCCTGTCTCCGCCCTGCTCCCTCCCCCTCCCTGCCTCTCTCCCTCCCCCTGCTTCCTCCCGCTCCTTCCTCTCCTCCCATCCTCCTTCTCTTACCCTTGCCCCTTTCCAGAACCCAGCAGATTTTCAGACCTGAGCTCTGTTCAATCCCTTTATTCTAACTCCACTCTCCCGGTGAAAAGTCTACTAATTTCATCCTCCGCTCTGTAAAGGGGTAGAAAGGTCCTCGCTCCTTGTGAATGTTTTGAAACAACCCATTGCATCACATAGGAGCCAAATCCCCTCCATCAAATTCTTCGGGCAGGACTGATGTACGCATTCATTCATTCCGCGGCATGTACCGAGAGCTCCGATAAATGTCAGATTCTGCTCAGGTCCCTAGCGGCAAAGCAAGGAACAAACAAAAATCCTGCCCCAGTGGGACTTCTACTGAGGGAAAGAACTACTTCACGAGCAAACAAAGATACAGTTTCAAGCAAAAATGAATGAATGAATGATCCTGCCAACTTTCCAGACACGTTCTTTTTCCTCATTCAACACCTGGCTTCACTCTTTTCTCCCCTGCCAGCCCCCATGGCTAGACGCTCCTTGCCACCCGCTCCCCACCCCCCACAGGAACCCGAGAGGAGGCCTTACAAAGCAGGGCCAGGGGCACAAGAAATGTTCAGTGAACGGAAACAGATGAGCAAGGCCGTGTTTGTGTTTAGAAAGTATAACTGGGGACATGTTTGTGTTTATACGCGTTGGATGACACGCGGATGTGTCTGTGGGCTTGCTAATGGGTGAAGTTCCGTACGTGGCTGTGTGTGTGTGTGCAGTGAAAGGCGTACTGTTGATTGGAGTGATGTCTTCAACAAGGGCAAGGCTAGAGCATCGCAGTAAGAGATTTGGTGGCAAGAGTGTGTGTGAGTGTGTGTGCACTCGTGTGGGCATGCGTGTCTGAGTGTGTGTGTTTATAACACATGAGTGTGTTTTATAAATGGTTGTGCATTAGTGTGTGTAGGAGTACGTGAGTACTTGTGTAGGAGTGTTTGCAAGTGCACGTATGAGTGTGTGTGTGTGTGTGTGTGTCATGGGGAGGCAGGCACACGCACACCTAACAGCCCCAACCTGACCGGCTGCTGTGGGTCACAGAGCACACTGACTTCTCGTGATCCAAAATGCAGAACAGAGACGGAGTTCTGTCCAGGACTCAGGAGGAGAAGAGAGGGGAACGAAGCGGGTAGAAATTCCAAAAACAGAAACAAAAACAAACACAAAACCCTGGCGTCCTGCCTCCGGGGCCATCGTGAAGGGTCCCCGCGTGCAATCGCCTGTCTGTGCTGAGGGCATGCGTGAGACCGACCGCTCCCGTCTCTGGCGGGGCCCTTGCGGCCTGGGAGCTTTTGCCTCTGAAGAGGCCACGGCCGGCTCAGCAGCCCCCAGAGGAGGCAGCCTGAGGAAGACAGAGCAGCGGGCAGCACAAAGCCACCCAGCCCAGAGGACGCTGGGAGACTGAGAGGTGTGGATTCCCAGAAAACCCTTACGCGGGCCCCAAACACACTCTGTTCTCGGGGGGCAGCTGGTACTCACTCTCCCCCTCCCCCGGGGCAAACCTTCCACACTCTGACCCGGTCGGCTTCCTTGGACACCGACCCTGATGGCTCCCACGGGCCTGTTGCCAGGCTGCCCTTGGGGCTTCCCTGCTTCTGCCCCCTTCTCTTGTAGTTCTCCTGACACTTTCCTTGGTCGGGTCTGTTTTCCAACCCCCACCGACCACCCCGGATGTGTCACGTCACCCTCACCCCCCTCCCCATCCTCTCCCAGATGGAATCCAGGTTCCCTCTGGAGAGAGAAAGAGGGAGGCAGAAGTCAGGAGCTAGGGCGTGGACGTGTTGAATTTTATTTGGGGTCTCCCCATCCCTATAAAGCATCCGGCTTGCTCACTCCCACACTTCCACCCCCTTGCCCACCCCTTGGCCATTTGCCTTTCTAGCCAGTCAAAGCCCAGGGCTCCAACCCTTGAAATGTCTGAGTCAGAAAAGCCCTCCGGCTGATGTCTTGGCTCCTTCTCCTGTCCCCAGGGCAGGGCAAGCTGTGAATTTATTCTTAATTAGCTAATATATGCTAATGGAGGCCCCAGGAGGGCCCCGAGGTACTGGACTGTAACCAGAGCAGCCCCTGCCTGGGCACTTGTCAGAGTGACTCGGGCTTGGGGGGCTCAGCCCTTCTCTCCCAGTTGGTATAGGTCACAGCCAAGGTCGAACACAGTCTCTGCCTCTCGTGCTCTCGGAGACATGGGAACGGGGGCTCCACAAGTGGTTCCAGATGGTGTGGGCGCCATGCTGGGAGGCTGCTGGAAACCAGATGCCTCCAGGAAGCCATGGGCCCCGCCACCCCCGACACAGCTCTGAGTCCAGCGAGGACGTCTGCTGCGGAGTTGGACCCAATCACGGGTGATCGTGCCTGGGTTTCTCCTCCCGCGCCACCCCCAACAGCTACCCCTTGCTAACAAAATCATCAACCATCAGAGATGCTCCTTCAAATACCAGTCTATCCATATTCCGTGTCCTTACATAAAAATCCAGATTTCTGACTTTGCTGGCCAAGACCAAGCACTCAGCAACTTCAGGCCGGCAGCCCTGGGTAGCGATCATACAGCCAGTTCCTTTGGGGGAACCGTGTCCAACTCTGGCACCCCCAGCTGAGGGCCACTTACCGGGTAGGTGGGAGCTAGGTGTGTGGCGTTGATTCCACAGGTAAGGGAAAAACAAACAAAAATGACAAAGTCTCTAGCCTGATGTTTTTTAAAATTCAATTTATTTAAACTAAACAAACATACAAACAAACAAAACCAGTTCTCTCATTTCTTCCACCTTCTTTGCCCGGCATGGGAGCCACTTGTGACAAGCTCCACGCCTGCCTCCTGCTGGGGGTCAGAATCCCACCCCAGGCCCTTCCCTCCACACATTCCCACTCTTCCCAACCGTGTCTGGAATAGTTTTCCTGCATCTTCCATCTATCCCAAAGTCCAGCAGTGACTCCTTCAAGGACAAGCTTCCAGGCCACCTCCTCCAGGAAGCCCTCCCAATCCAGCAAACCCAAATGCTGACTTTGCTTAATGAAGACTCAGCACAGACCAGATTAGCAATTTCTGAGATCCTGCTAGTATGGGGGCATTTTGGTTCCTCTGGGAAATGAATTGAAAAGTGTCCCCAGGGCCCAGGACTTCCCATTCTCTTCCCTTCTGGGCCCTGCTCCAAACCCCAAGTTCTGACTTTGCTCTCAAGACAGACCACCACCCAGAGCCACCCCAGTGCACCTGCTCCAACCTATGTGCTGAGCCATGGGACAGGAGCCCATGAGGGACCTCTCAGCCTCTGGTAGGGCCCTGAATGAGCAGAAGAAATGGTCTGCAGGTGCCATTAGCCATGGCAATGACCCATGTCACCTGGGCCATGGCTGCAGTAAATCACGTTCAGTGGCTCTGTAACACCCATGCTGGGTTAGGAAGCAAAGCCTGGCTCAGGCTGTCACAGAGCTGCCCAGAAGAGCCATCCGTAGCTGCTGACCACAGGTGCTGACACACTCGTCCCACTGCACAGGCGAGTCCAGCCTGGGGGAGAGGCTGACTCCCACACAGACTCAGGACATGTCCAAGGCCGTCATGGCTGGGCCTACCCACCAAGGACCCTCAGTCAGGGAGTGGGTTTTCCTCTAATGACCCCTTCAGACTCGTTACCGCCTAGTCACGTGTCTGTGGGCATGTCCCATGGCCTCTTTGTGCCTTGGTTTCTCCACTGGTCCATTAGGGATCGTTACTGAGTCCCTGGGTGGGGGTGGGGGTAGATTATTTATTACACATAGAGGTGCTTAGAGCAGAGCCGGGCCCCTAGTAAATTCTCAACAGATGTTGGTTATCACATTTTCCCAGCACATCAGCCAGGACTTGACGGTTTCCCAAGCCTCCTCCACACCTCTGTTTCTGCTTTTCATGACATTTGTGCCTGTCTCTAATTTCATTTAGTCATTTTTTAAAAATCGGCACACGTTCTACTTAAATATCATTATCACCTTATGTATTCACACTTCAAAATTTAAAACCAGTGCCAGTTGTCATAAATAGAAGACCATACAGTGTAACCCCCACTGTGGTAGCCTTCCAGGCTGTGAGCCCGAGGCCCGTACTCTCCGGCAGAGGGACGGGCCCACAGAAATTGGACCCATGTTCACGGCAGGCTCGTGGCAGGATCTCAAAGAGATACTGCACTCCCACATGCACGGCAGCGCCGTTCATGAGAGCCAAGATGTGGAAACAGCATGTCCATCGACAGATGGATGGATCATGAAAATGTGGCATATATAGACAATGGACTATTATGCAGCCATCAAAAGGAAGAAATACTCTCATTTGAGACAATGCAGAAGACTCTGGAAGACATTGTGTTAAGCAGAATAAGCCAGACAGGGACAGACATATACTTCATGCACCATTTCACACGTATATGGAATCTAAAAAAATAGGCAAACTCATAGAAGTAGAGAGTAGAATTGTGGTTTCCAGAGTTGGGGGGTGCAGGGGGACAGTGGGGAGGCATGTTGGCCAAAGGATGCAAACTTTAATGTACAGAATGAACAGATTGTGGGATGTCATGTACGGCATGATGACCACGGTTAGTTATGTTGTATTGGGCATTGTACACTTAAAATTTGCAATGAAAGTAGATCTTAAGCATTCTCATCACAAAAAAAACATAAGTAACTGTGTGGTGATAGACGTGTTCATTAACTTAATTTGGCTGATTAAATCACAATGTCTACGTATATCAAATTGTCACGTTGTACACTTTAAGTATGTACAGTTTTATTCATCTGTTATACCTCTGTATAGCTGGGAGAAAAAAAAAAGTGACTAGCAATGAGTAAGACCTTCCCCAGGAGGAGAAGGGTATGTGTGATTTGATGCTAATGTGTGCGATCTGTTTTCCACCCAGACATCTAGTATTTCTTTGCAAGCCCCATCTTTCCATGTGGCTTAGAAGTCCTTTGCTAAGCAAATAGCCTGGCGCTGTGGTCGGAAGATGGGGTCTGGGTCAGGCCAGCCCACTCGCTCCTGCCTGGCTCCAGACATCCGTTTCCTTACCTGAAGAGGGAACAGGGCTTGAACAGACCGGGAAGCCGGGGTGGCTGGCGTGACCAGAGCAGAGCAAAGTGGGAATACAACGGGGGGGGGGGGCAGAGAAGTGGGAAGCACAGGCCTGGCAGACCCACACTACAGCCCTTCCTGTCACAGAGGGAGGAGCAAAGAGGCCCGAGGTGCAGGCGTGGCGCCTGGTCCCCACGAGGCTTGATCTGGGCTGGGGGATCCCTTGAGAACCCAGACCCACACATGTCCAGGCCTCCCTGCATGGACCTCCTTCGCCCATGTTTCCGGGTGAACCCTCCTCCTCTTTCAGTGTTGGGGCCCAACAGCCTCTCCACGGAGATTTTCCTAAGCCCCGAGGCGGGCAAGCCCATGCAGTACCTTCCACACACCTCTATCCCCTCCCTCCACCTTAGAATCACAACCAGCCATGACCGCTTCTTGCCATCTGCATGGCCATGACCCTGAGCCTTGCTGCTGTCAGCACATCGGTAGCCTCTTCACTGGTGTCCCCGATTCCTCCCTGGATCCTTCCACGCTGTTCCCTCACCGGGAGCCAGAGGGACCTTTTAAAAACATAAACCAGACCCAGTCATACCCAAACTCAGCATTTTCTAATGATTTCCCATCACACTCCATGTAAAAGTCAAAGCCCTACACTGGCGCCCTTGCTGTTTCTCCAACATCCACGCACACGCCTGCCTCAGGACCTTTGTACTTGCAGTTCCCTCTGCCTCTGAAGCTTTTCCTCCAGATGTCTCCAGAGCTTACTTCTTCACCTCCCCCAGGTCCTGGACCCTCTCTGTCAGGTCATCTCTAATGCACCAATTTGAAATTGCAAGTCATTCAAGCCCATCCGGGCCTCTCTTAGTCCCCCTCCTACTCTTTATGCTTCTCCCTGGTCTTCATCATCACTTGGTATTCTCCATTGATTTAAATATCTATTTTTTCTTACTATTAATATCTCTGAGAATAATTTAAATTCCATGATGGCAAGGGTAAGGCTCACCGCTGGATCCCCAGAGTCTAGAACCATGCCTGACACATGACAGGTGTTCCATAAATATTTGCAGGTGGTTTCCCGGAGATGGGCAAAAAGGATGAGGCTTGGGGACTTCCACAAATGCTAAAGAGAGGGACCCAGGGTCCATGTGGGTCAGGGCCTTAGGGGGATGGCTTTGTCTGGGATTAGCGGGAAGTTAAGACAAGAGCATGGACGGGTCTTTCTGCTGCCCAGCCAAGCTGCCGAGCATGACTTTGACAGAGGCCCTGGACAGCAGAAGGAAGAACAGGTCCCATAGTGACAACAGCTGTGATTACTACTACTGTTCTCATTTTTGCTGACATTTATTGAGTGTTTACTATATGTGAAGCAGTGTTCTCAGAGGTTCCCGCATACTAAGGGATTTAATCGTCATGATGACCCTGTGAGTAGGGACCATTCTTATTTCCCCTTTTAGAGATGAAAAAACTGAGGCACAGAGTGAGGGCATAACTTTCCCAAAGCCACACAGCTACTAAGTGACAGAGCCAGGGCTAGACCCAGATGGCTCCAGAGACACAGACCAGTCCTTCTGCCTCAAGGGCCCTTTTGCAGTTTTCTTGGGCAAGGTGAGCCCCCGAATCTGCCCTAAACCATGGGTGGGCAAGAAGCCTCCAAAATCATGGAGAATCAATTTCTTTCCAAAGCAGGTAGGGGCAGGGCCACGCCCGTACACCAACAGCAGCAGATGGAGAGACCCAGCATGACTTTCCTGCCATGGAGCACGAGTCCCAAGCACCCTGGGAGGCAGGGTCTTTCGAAGGGGCTGCCTGTCCAAAGGCTCAAGTCTAGTGTGCATGTTTGTCTCCCTAGCAGCAGTGGACTCTGTAGATACAACCCCTGCAGCATCTCTCTTAGGGGCTGGACCTCCTCCCCCCACTCTCTTTGTCTCAACTCTGAGATGGGAAGACCTTTCCATCTAAGATGGGATCTCCCTAGAGGAGTAAAAAGGAATCTGTTTAGATCCCAGACCTAGAGCCCCACCACCAGGGTTCAAATCCCTACTCAGCCAGGAAGTAGCTGTGTGACCTTGGACAAGTTGCTTGGCCTCTCTGTGCTGCAGCGTTCTCGTCTATAAAATGAACATGACAGTAAGGACATCTCCCACAGAGGGAAGTGTGGGGATTAGACACAGTGGTGCTCCACACATAGGGGTCCCCCCGCGAGGTCAGCTAATGCTGTTTCTGTTTCTTCAGGCTTCTGATCCTCACCCAACAAGAGACTGGGAAGAAGCAGGTGAAAGCAAACCAAGAAGGTGGCCGCCAACCAGAAATGGAGAAAGGCTTGCCCCAAAGCAGCAACCCCCACGCTGCGGTTGCCCCTGCAGGGCTGGGATGCCAAGTTCTCTTTCAACAGCACAGCCGCCTGACCTCATGCCAGCCATAGGAACAGACCCTGCTTTCAACCTCAGGCCCCAAAGAAATGCAAATAACTAAGTCAAACCCCAAAGCCCTGCAAGTCCAAACAGACAGAGCCTTCCTCTGGGGAGGGAGGGCCCGGCGCATCATTGGACACTGAGAAGAAACGGTGTTGTTTCCCCTTCCTGGCGGTGGTGGAGACGGGCTGCGGGCTCCAGGGGTGCCACGGAGAGCAGGTTTCAAGGAGGAGCTGCGGGAACACAGCATTCCCGAGGCTTCTGGGCTAGTTTTCATCGCCTTGCATTTTTGTCTACAAACCAGAAAACACCGCATTCAAGTGCTTGACACTGGGGAGCTGGCTCGGGGTGTTGGGGATCCCTGGAGAAACTGGAGGACCCTCTTCCCTCTGTCCACCGCCCTCTCCAGCCCTTCTGCCAGGGCTGCTGGGTACAGACCGAACGTGCTTCTCTCCGCCAACCATAGGGCTGTCGGGTGCCATGCCAGGGACTGAGAGAAGCCCACAGTGACTGACAAAGTGGGACAAAGCCACTTGATCCTGCGTGAAGTTCGAGCCTGGAGTGCTGATGCGGTGGTGGAGACGGGCTGCGGGCTCCAGGGGTGGAATCACCGTAGAGGAGACTCTGCCAATGAGTTGGTAGAGCTGCAAGCGTTTACGTTTTTAAAAGTTGTGAAAAACAACACACAGCCCAACGAGCTCCTAGTACATATTTATTACCATTAACAGGTTATGACCAGGCGCACACCCAGGTGCCCCCCCCCCCACTGCCATGATCAGGTGTAGATGTTCCCAGAAACTTCCCCATGTCCTGGCCCAAACGCAGCCTCTTCCCGTCTTCAAGGTCATCACTGTTGTGACTTGGGACTCTGGCTTCCTCATCCTCCTCTTGCTTTTACATAGCCTGAACCCGTTTGCCCCAACACACACTACCGTCGCGCATGGTCTGATTTGGGACGCAATGTGCTTGGGATAATTCATCATGTATTCTTTTGCGTCTGGCTTCTCGTGCTCAGCGGCATGGTGGATGTAAGTTCAATCCCCCCTTCGCTCTTGATGGTGGACCCGTGGGTGAATGCCTCCCATAGTATCCACCCCTTCCCCTGTGGATGGACGCCTGGGTCTTACCATAACACCCAGGCTATTCCCAGTGCAAGATGTCCTTGGACGTGCGTCCCACCGTGCTCGTGCAATCCGTTGCCGCTGGGGATACACCAGCGGAGCCGTGGGGTCTTTGTATCTTCAGCTCTACCAGATAATGCCAGACTGCTTGCTGGAGGGCTCCCGCTGGCTTACGTGGCCCCCATCCTTGGGGACAGGGTCTGATCCCTCCACACTGGGCGCCATGGCAGCATGACATTCTCACTCAGGGTCATGCCCCTGGTGGAGGCTAGCCCTTTGCTGGAGGAGGCCAGGACCCAAGAGGAGCATCCTGAGGCAGGAGCGGAGACCCTTGACACCTGGACATGACTCCTTTCTATCCAGGAGTGGAGCCTACAGGCTGTCCAGCTCAGTGGCAGTGACTCAGAATTCTAAGAGAAGCCTACCCTGTGCCTCAGTTTCCTAGCCAGAAGTGGAGCCGTCGCTCTGCACTGCACAGGGCACAGTCAGAACTGTGTTCCAAGAATGGTATACAAGACAGAAATGGTGCGGCATCCAAGTTGCCCATGGAGCTCGGTATTTCCAGATGGCACCGTTTCTCGGTGAGTCTAACAGAGCGCTTCTCTGAGCGCTGGGACAAGCCATCACTGTTCTTAGCTGAGTTCCAGAATAAGATAATAATCCAGAATAATAATAATCCACCACCTTTAGGGGCTGATGGCGTGGAGGGAGAATTGTGTATCTCTCAAGGGCAGAACTGCATTCAGCCCAGTGAGACTCCAGGCGTAGAGCAGAGTGGGGGACGGAACAGACTGGAAAAAGCAGAGTCTGGGGCTCTGATCCACGCTGGTTCCAGGCGCAGTGAGCTGGGTTTGAGTGTGCAGCATGGCGTGAGCCTGTCGGCCGGCTCCGCTTCCGGCAAAGGGGCATGCACGGATGGAATGGTCCAGAATGGCCCACGGAGAATGTGTAGTTGAGAGGAATGCACTGTCCTCAAGACAGGGTGAGGAGTCTGAGAAACAGCATTGTAATCTGTCTCCTCCAGAATTGGTCTCTTTTCAGTTCATTTGGAACCTTGTGACTTGATCAAGAAGTAAGTTCCAGGTTGGTCCTCGAGAATGTTAACTATGAAAGAGCTAATCCATTGGGTAGATTCGAAGATCATCATCGCTATCTAATTCTAGAATGTTTTCATCATTCCCTAAGAAAGCCCTGGATCCGTTAGCGGCCGCTTCCCATCCTTCCCTCCTCCCGGCCCCAGGCAACCCCTACTCGACCTCTGCGTCTGTGGCTGTACCTCTTTCTTTCTTTTGAGATTTTATTTATTTGACAGACAGACACAGCAAGAGAGGGGAACACAAGGAGGGGGAGTGGGAGAGGGAGAAGCAGGCTTCCCACTGAGCAGGGAGCCCGGTGCGGAGCTTGATCCCAGGACCCTGGGATCATGACCTGAGCTGAAGGCAGCAGCTTAACAAATCAGCCACCCAGGTACCCCTCCGGTTCTGGACATTTGATGTAAATGGAATCATGTGCCATCGGGCTAGTGGTGACTACTGTGTTCCTAGCACGTGGTTTGCCGTGGCTCAGTACTTCTTCCTTTTGTTAGGGCCTGAGACTGTGCATTGTGTGGATATACACACACTGTGCTTGTCCATGCAGCATGTGATGGTATACTTGAAGGAGAGAGACAGACCAACAGAGAGATGGAGACAGGGAAAGGCAGAGATGTAGAGAGAAACATAGAGAGAGAGAACAACAGAGGGTCATATTGGAATCGGGGGGAGGGGCCAGCGCATGTCTGAGACAACTCTGCGGCCAGATGGGAACCCGATCCAGAGCACCAAGCCTGCTGTGTGACCCTGGGGAAGACATTGTCCTCTCTGAGTACCAATTTGCTGATATAGAAAAAAGAGGCCAATCCCCCAAGATATCTTTAAGATCCCTCTCTCTGATTTCCGCATTGCTACCCATGCTCTTGACCAGGTAACACACAAAAGCTTATCAGCTGTTGCCACCTAATTGGAACACTTATCATTTCTTGAAATCATGTTCTCATAGCCTCCTGTTTCAGGGCTCAGGTTACTGATTTTAACCATGACAGCAACAATTGTATAATACTGAGCATCTTAATATGTGCCAAGAGGTTAATATGAGCATCTTAATATGTGCCAAGAGGTTTTCCAAATATTTTACACATATAAACCTATTTCATGATTAGTTTCTCTTATTCCCCCTGTTTCTCAGATGGAGAAAATGAGGGAAAAGATGTGTGGGGATTTGAACCCAGATGGTCTGGCTTCAGCATCCATGATCTTAACCCCTGTGTTAATGGTACAAAAAAAGTCACATGTGCTGATCACATTTTAAATGGTTACTTTGCTTTCTCTCTGTAGATCTTTCTACCTTTCTGCGTGTCTTCCTTTGGGCTGAATGTACCCAGTCTTGTAGGTTAACCGTGCCTCCAGTGGGGGTCCCCAGGGCTGGTCCCACGGCTCTACAGGGCGGCGTCTCAGTCCCAGCTCTGCCGCCCATAAGCTGTGTGGCCAAGGACCTTCCATCCCCACCAGATGTCAAACAAAAAGGGAGGCTGGCAGGAGGCCTGGGCTCCTCCACTTCTCAGAGTCTATGAACTACCCCGGATGATTCCTTGATTTATCTCCAGGCACATAGCCCAGCAAGGCTGCCCCACGCCCTCCCTCGGCACAGCCCCATCCCTCCGGATACATCTCTTCTCCTCACCTCCCTTTACAGACTCTTCCCTCATTTCCTGGTTATGAGTCCCAACAGAGCCCTGTGACTGGGTCCCCGGGGAGGGCTCTGCACCAGCCTCATCCCAAACCCCGGGGGCCTTCTAGACGGGAGAAGGACAGGACTGACAACCCCCGAGGCAGCAGAGAAGGGTGCATGCTGGGAGAAATGTCACTCCCATCCACGTTACTCCTGCCTCTTGGGCCATATGCCACTGAAACAAGATTCATAAATATTTTGTACCCAGAAGCCATCTGCAGAGTCTAATAACGAGGAGCTTGCTACAGTTTGTGGCATAAGGTGTTTACCGAATGCGTGTTAATTACACTTGTAGCAAAACAAACCTCTCTCTTCAAAGAAGGGGTGTGGGGTGCGGGCGGGAAGAAAGGGCTGGAGCGGGTGGGGCAGTCTGCGGCAGTGGGTGGTGAAGGAAGGAGCCAAGAACCCCAGGATCATGGGGGCTGAAGGTCTGATCCAGGCAGGAGGGACAGGTAGGGCCAGGGGTCAAGGAGACTGAGGACTCGGGGACACGGGACAGACTGCCTGATCCCAAAAAGACAGGCTTCTGTGTCAAAGGCCCAAACTCTTCTAGACCCTGCTTCCATCGGCAGATGGAGGAAGAGACGTCCAAGGCTTGGGCTCTCAGCACTTGGCTTCTGGTTGGGAAGGGATGAGGTAGTGAACACAAAACTAGGAGGTTAAGTAAGAAATTCACGCTGTCCAGACGACCAAGGTTGGGGTCAGCAGAGAGCGGGAGTGGAGGGCTTGTTTCGCTCGGCTGGTCAGGGACGGCCTCTCTGGGGAGGTGACCGTGAGGACAAGCAGGTTGAGTGAGAAGCCGGCCAGTAACAGTGCACCCCAGTCCCACCAGCTGCTCCCTGCCCCCACTCCTTTATGTCCCTCCGCTCACTCTCGAGGTTAGACGGGCAGGTCCTCCATTGGGTTCCCTCCTTCCTGGTCAAAAAGAAAAGCTTCCTTTCCCAGGCTCCCTTGCAGTTAGATGCTGCCATGGGACTTGGATTTGAATAGTCGCCTGCGGCTGGCCCCGAGAAATCTCCAAGCCAACACCCTGTTTGGGCAGAGCCCAAAGGTAGGAGCCTGAGTCCCAGAGTCACCGCGTGGAGGGCGGCCCCCCAACACCTGTGAGAGCTGAAGAAAGATCTTCTATTATGGTGGCCTCTGAGATTTAGTAATTACTTATTCCAGTGGGCCTGGGATTGTGCCGGGTTTAGCACTGGAAGTTCTGTCTACTGGGGCCTGTCGGAGGCAAACCAAAGTCTGGCTACCCTAGATTGAAGGATCATCTGACAATGGCGGTGAACTCCCCTAACAACCACCTTGTAAGGTGGGTACTGTTATTATCGTCCCTGTGTAAATGGAGATACCGAGGCTGGAAAGAGGTAAAGTCATTTCCCTGATGTCTTTTGCCAAAGGCCACCTAGGGACTGTGGGAAGGGGGTCAGGAACAGAAATGAGAATCTATCTCCTGAGTCCGTGCTTCGGACCATAATGTTATATTGTTTTTTCCAGGGAAAGATGAGAAAGGGAAGATCCAGTAGAAATGTATCCCAAGAGCAGCCTGTGAACTCCTACATAAACTTCAGGACCCATCTGTCCTATCTGTCTCCATTCATTGCTCCTAAAGCATCTGAAGCAGGAGAAGAGTGTTTCTCTCTGGAGACTCCTCAGAGCCTCTTGTCCCTATGATATCATCGAGCTATATCTTAATTATCCATGTTCCTGAGCCGATGGTGGATTCTAGAGATGCAGAGTCCCCTGGGTCTCCATGTTTGTATTCCTCAGTCTAGCCCTACTCAGAGCTGATAGTAGGTGCTTAAGAAATATTCACTGTGAGACCTTGTCTCCATGTTTGTATTCCTCAGTCTAGCCCTACTCAGAGCTGATAGTAGGTGCTTAAGAAATATTCACTGTGAGACCCAAAGACTTATCGAGAGCAGCAGGAGAGAGTGGAGGAGAGAATCAGGGCAAAGCACACGGACTAGATGGAGCACAGCAGAAACATGAGAGGCAAAAGAAGGAGCAGAGCGCCACAGTCTGCGCCATCCCATCCCGGCCCCTGTGCCATCCGTGTACAAGGGAGTCCTTATGCGTAGTGGGGAGGGCGGCTGGTGAGCTGCACCTGCCCTCTGGGCCATGAAGGACCAGGCTTTGTGAGCTCTTCTGTGTCCAGGCTGCAGTGGTCAGAGGCTGCCCAGAAAGCCTGTGTTCCTGGGGGGGGGGGGGGGGGTAGGGGGGAATGGGACAGGATTAGCTCAGTCCTAAGTTGGAATTTTCAGGAGACTCTAGGCTCCCACTTCAGGGAAGTGGGGGTGGGAGGAGGAAGAAGGAAAGAAAGACAGAGAGACACAGAGAGAGACTTGCCACTTCCCTCCCAAACCTATGTTTTCCCTTTGGAACAAGGGAACAAGTAACTTGTTCCCTAGTAACGACCTGGCAAGATTCTGGCTGAGGCGGGGGATTCTCCTCAGAGACCTGGGCACCGCTGGAAACCCCTGCCTTCTTGGTTTGAGTTTGCCCCTTTATTTCTTCTGGAAAAGGAGGGTGATACCCGAGAACGTGAGCTGATGGGGCCCAGGGAGGAGGAGGGATTTGCTTTATCATCAGAAACTCTCGCTCCTTTTCCATTTGAGAGGTTTCATTAAATAGGAAGAATCCAGCATGTGAGGTGGGTCCAGCCACCCCATTTCTCCCATTTGTCTTGGCCCGTGGACTGGTTCCCGGATGAACGCAAGGCCCGGGTTGTCCCTGGGTGAGGGGTGTCGCTCCTTGTCCTGGAGTTGCTCCTCTGGCAGAATTTCAGCCCAGAGGCGTTGGGGTGCCCTTGGCCAGTTCAAGGGCAGAGCTGCCAGATAGTGAGACAGTGACGCCCCTACCGAGCGAAGCCAAGAGGGGAAGGATTTTCTAAACACACGGTCAAAGCCCCTGGGTCCGTCTGTGTCTTAAATGAGATCTCCGTGGACTTTTCTTCTCCTTCATCCCCTAGGTCACCATTGGTAGCCGGAGTCCACGTGAGTTGGAATCCTGTCACTTCCCATGTAACACACCTGACTTTATATCTGCTATATATCAACACTGCCCAGAGTCCAGCATAACTGGGCAAAAATACAGCTTCCTCTAAGAAGTGAACCTGAAGGTCTCGAGGGAGAACTGTATCAGACTGGCAGGACACAGAAATGCGTATTCGGAGACCACCAGCAAAGCCCATCTTCTAGGAAGGCCCGCTACTTCACCGGTCTCCTGCTCTCTCTGGGCCGGTCACTCTCTTGTTTGTTCTTAGCTCCTCCTCTGTCTGCCCTCGTCCTGCTCTGCTGTGTCACAGCGGGCCTGACCCCTGCTTCCCTAGACTCCCTGGTCACATTGGGCTTTGGGCCAGATTGGGCCAAACCGTAAGCTCCTTTGGAGGACTGGAGACTCAGAGGAGAGGCAGAAGCCAGAACATTTCTCACTCTCTCTTCTGCCCTGGGCCAACACGGGTCTTCTCCGTGGCTGCGGCTCCCTCATGGTGTCCCCGCCCCGGTCCGGCTCGCTCCTCACCAGGCCCCCGCCTGGCATCCCAGCCAGCTGCTGCATGGGGACGAATTAACTTCTACCCTGGGAAAATGAGTGTGAAGCCTCACTGTCCATCCTTTGCTGCCAGCTTCGGTGTGGTCAGGGGAGAACAGTTAACCCATTTAAGAGCAAATATTTAGGAGCTGAACTTACTGGAGATAGAGCCAAGCAGGTTTCCATCCCATAAAGGCAAACATAGGTCAGCAGCATCTCCACAGCCCTGCCATTTAGCCGCTAAATGGAAAAGGGTTTGCTAATGATGTTGGCCTTGCGGGTGATTGGAAGAGGTCCCATTTAGAGGAATGACTGGGACAAAGTTGTCAGTGTTTCGGTTCATGTGCTTGCTATATATTAGTTACAGCGATCCATGCACAGGTTCGGGTACGAGTAAATAGGTCAATATGGTTCTTTCTTACGCCCATGGTGAGAGGAACAGCCCACGCCACAATTACCCAAGGGACGTTCAGGGACCCAGTACCTCATCCACCTTAGGTGCCGCGCTCAGATTTTAAAAAGATAGAGAGTAAGGAAAGGCGGGGTCAGGTGCGTACTTCTTATCCCAGAATCGCCCTTCGGCTGTGAATCCCAATACCTTCACGATCCAGACAGACCGGATGGGCGTTTGCTCCCCACCACCCCGCCTGTAACACAAGGCCCAAGAAACAAACAAGGAGCGAGCGAGGAGATGTAAGAGTTAGGCAGAGAATGTGGAAGTCAGCGCTAGCCCTGAGAGCCGGTGACTGGTACCAGGGTGTGAGGGGGTCCCCGGTTTCGGGAGGAACCCCATGGGCTTGGGCAGTTGCTCTCATCTACCCCAGGGGGAGGCTGAGGGGCTCATGCAGGCTCCTTCGTCCCCCTCCCACCATCATCTACCTCCCGTTTCCGGCTAGGTAGCCTGGTGATGGTGCGGCTCCCCCCACCCCAACCCATCGTGCTGCTCTGTAGCCGGGTGGGAGAGGGATAGCTGGAATCTGGTGACCACCAGGAGCTCTTCCGAGGGTCAAAAGGGTCTTGGGAGTGGACAGATCTGAGCTTGACCTTGGCCGTGCTCCTTTCCCGCTTGAGCTGCTCCAGGGAGATCGGTTAAGGGTCCAATAGTGCCATCATCAAGGCTGGGGATTGTTTCCCAGGACTAATCAGAAATTCCCTGGGAAACTCGCGAGGAGGGGCGGTGGGAAACTTCTCGAGATAATGCCAACTCTAGAGGCTCAGGGCACTGTCCCCAGCAAGCTGCCATCACTTCACATGCCAGCTGCAGGTTTGGGGGTGCCTGGGGCACCCACACTTCTGACCAACTGGCTACAAATCCAGGGGGTCTCCCTGACTCACTTGGGCTCAGTGATTTACGAGAATGACTCACAGAACTCACTGTCCTTAATAGTCTTCATATAAAGGCTATCAGTCGAAACCGGCCAAACGAACAGACACGTGGGGCAGGATCAGTGAGGGTCTCAAACACAGAGCTCCCCGTCCTCTCCTGGTGGAATCAGGGCATGTCACTGTCCTGCCACGTTCATGTGGTCCCCAACCAGGATGTCCCCTCCCTGGAAGCCAAGACAAACGCCAGATCAGTTCTCTATGGTGGAGAACAGGGTGGACGGTGGAGTCATATCTCCAACCCATTTCTGTACTAGCTCATCCTGTCGTCCCAACGCCAGCTGTGCTGCCTCCTCCGGGTTATGGGCTGAGACCCAGGAGCAGGAAAGACCAGATTAAGAATATTGGTGAGCAGTTATTTGACCTGAGCTTTTTCGATTTCTCCCTCTTCTGAGGACAGAATGTGTATTGCTCTTGGGGAAACATCCCTCTGTCCCTCTCGGCCCAGAGGTGCCCTGCGCTGGTTCCAGGGGTGAGCAGGTGACCCAGGCCAATCAGAGCAGTGGATTCACTGGCCACCTGGATTTGCTCCAAGCTGGTCCGCTCGGATGCGGTCCTTACACCGTCACTGAAATCATTAGAGAGACATCTTCTTACGCTGAATTTTGTGTTGCAATAGCATAAGCTAAGAAATTCTGGGAGGTACCCTATGGAGAACATGTCCCTGTCCCGAAGCCACATGATAGAAGCAAAGGTGAAAGCAAGAAAGTCAAAGAGGCCAAGTCGCGATGAAATAATTGAAGTCAGGTGCTCCCACCAGGCCGGAAGTCTGTCCACTCCCCTCTGGACGCAGCAATCCCGCATCCCAAAGATTTATTTTTTCGTTTTCTTTAAAGTCCAGTGATTCTGCTTGAACTCCATGTTGGTCATTACATCTCACTCTTCTTGGGATACAGGCTGGTCTCTCAAGAAATAGATTCAAATCCTTTTTCTTTAGCTTTAGGAAATTTTTCTTAAATTATAGTTTTAATTAAGTATTTGTTCACTTGCCACTGTTCTTCCTTGAGGGATTCCTTTTATCTGTATGTTGGTTCTTTTTTCCCTGTCAACAATTATTTTTTTCACTGTCTCCCATCCCCCCTCACCTGTCTTCCCACCACCCGCCCCCCTTACTCCTCTCTGCCTCCTAAAATCTCCGAAGCAAATGCTTAACCAGCCCCCTCCTTGGCTACTACCTTCAAACAGCTCTCTCAACCCTCCTGTCGGGGACCAGCCTTAACCCAAACCTGACTTTATCTTTCAAATGGAGGCTTTTGGTTTTCATCCTTTGTTTTCCTCCTGGTTCAGGAGCCCCAGGCCAAAAGGAAGGGTCAGGGCCCTCCTTGTGTCCCTGGTCCTGAAGGTGCCACTTTCATTCTTCTGGCTTCAAAAGTAGGCTGTGCTTAAATCTCCTGCCTCATGTCTACACTACCCATCCAACATGCTCCACGCCCTCTTCTGGAAACACCCCATACCCTCCTTCATTCCACAAAGACTTGAACTCTTAGCTCGCCCTCTTGTTGTTGGTTTTTTGTTGTTGTTGTTCTGTTTTGTTTTTTCACTCTTACCTAGAATCTTACCATCCACCAACATTCAAACCCTGACTCTAGTCTCCATCAGACACATCAGCTAGGGCCAGGGGCTTAATCTGCTTGTGCCTCAGTTTCCTCCTCTGCAAAACAGGATTAACGATGGTCCAATCTCATATAGTTGTTGTAATGACAACAGGAGAGACAGCACATGAAGTATTAAGAACAGTGCTTGGCCCACAAGCGTTGGCTCGTACTGGGATTATGAACCTTGCTGTTCTTATCTGGCTGGCTGGAGGAACATACATGGGCTTTGAGCTGAAATACTGGCACGTTAAAGAAAAACAAAAAACAAAAAACACCAGGATTTCATTTTGATGTCTCAGAAGGTACCACCACAGAGGCATGAGTTTATGAGCCAGTCAAAAGAAATGATGATAACACTTACCCCCATGTAGGAGGGCATATTTATTTATTTTGTAAGTAGGTTTTACTGATTCCCATCTCTGACCAAACCAGCTCACTATCAGCCTGAGCTAAAAAGTAATCATTCCTAACAATAGGGGAGGGGCGCAGGAGGGTTTCTAACATCAAGCTGAGCGATCACCAATGTGTGAGGTGGTTTTGCTCTCATGGACACCCCGGTTCCTGTCCGAGGGCATATATCTATGGCCACCAAACTGCCGCCCCACTTCTCCACGCCACCCTCACCCCCAATGTCATCCCAAGCCCACATGGCTCTCGAACCTTCTCTGTTCCTTCTCCATCGGCACCTTTCACCTGCCGAGTTCACATCTGCACACAAACTGTTTTCTGAAAACTCTTGGCCTCCCTTGAGGGATTTGTCATCAGCAAGTAGAGTGATGGGAAGGGCCTCTTCATTAACCACGATGAGTCATAGGGTTCTGTGCAAGAGCCCGTAAAAAGCAACCTTTATTTTCCCTAAATAACATAAAACTGCCATTAGTCATCTCACCCAATACCTGTCCTGAGTGACCCTCATGCTCACTTTACCTTCTACAAATTAATGTAGATTCGCGGTGCACTGTTGGGATGGGAGGTCAGAAGAGTTGCCCACAAGACCTCCAAACTCAAGAGTCCATTCTTCATGAACCAACAGAGCAGAACTCTATAGTCTTCCTCTCTTCCTCCCTTTACCAAATCTTGCATTTGCTGGCTGGCACGACTACTTTGGCCAACATAAGGAGGACAGCATCCTTGTCTAGGAAAACAGCTCCATAATGGGTCGGCCCATCAGAAAACAGACTGAAATTACATGCTGAAGCACAGTGGAAATTTTCGCCTGCATGTTTTATGTAAACAAGTTCATTTGTTCACTCAATGAATCCACAGTTCTTCAAAGGCCCTGTTTATATTAAAAGAAAGAAGCAGAAAGATTTGGACTGGCCGGCAGCCAACTCCACACCTACCGAGTTGTCAAGCTGTTAGACCAACACTCGGGAGCTCAGATGTTTATGTTGAGATGTACTCTTAAGCCAAAAGTAAAATATTGTTTTTGGAAGCAGCAGCCAGATGTGTGAGCAATGGAATCACATCTTCAGAGACAAAATGACCAGTGTTTTGCAAAAGGGCAGAGCTGAGCTAGGAATGGGCCTCAGACCCAGAGCATCCACCCTTTGTGTGTCTTACAGAGAAGCACAGAGAAGCTTTTGCATTAGGTCATTTTGAAGTAACAAGAGAAAGTGCCCAATGTCAGGACATTAACACGGGACAGCCTCTGGTCTATTTCTTTGGATTCTAGAGAAAAAAAATCTACCCATGAAAGGCCTTAAAGTGGAGTCCTTTCCCAGTCTGATGTCTTGTAACTGTTTACGAAGCATGTAGTAATCAACAAGTGGCTTCGAGAGAGGGTTTTTGAGAAAGAAATTCTTGCACCAGTCAGGACTCTTTGGTTGCTCCCGACAGAAGTACCAACTCAGGCTGGATTCCCTACACCAGGGATTTTATTGGGTCACAGATCTGAAGTAGGGTGCCCATTTTGGCTTCAGGTGTGGCTGGATCCAGGGACTCAGAGGATGTCATCATGTGGCTCTCTTTCTCCATCTTTCCTCCACCTGCCTGCTTTCTAGGCAGACCTTGTACATCTGGACTAAGGTGGCCATCTCCTCCAACTCAACACCTCACGTCTCAGCAACACCAAGGGAAAGAGAGCATTTTTGCAGTTACTCTTAATGATAGCCGAGTGCATTGACTTTTCTCAATGCTCATGTGGTCACATGACCACATCTTAGCCAATCACTGCAATCACAGGATATAGCTTTCCAACTGGCACAGTCCTAGACTTCGCCAAGCTATAGGAACAAAGGGTAGGGAAGGGGGGTGCTCTCCAAAGGAAATAGGATTGAGACAAGGAGAAAAGGAAGTGGGTTTGGGAGCAGGGAAACCTGGTCTGAAAAACACAACGTAGAAAAAAAAATTTTTTTTTCTAAAGAAGGAAATGGACATGTTTAGTTTGAGAACGAATATAATTAAGATGAATCCTGGAATCTTACAGTTGAAAGCACCATCCCAGATCTAGACCAAGTTTCCAAACATATTCTTTAAGGCAAAAAATCTTTTTTATCCAATAAAACCCAAAGCTATGGAAATGTCCACCATGGAAACATCAGCACTGAGCTATTTGGTTTAAGGAGGAAAGGGAAGGGAGGGGAAAAAGACTCCCCACCCTGTCCTCTTGGTTTTCCCAACACCAGCGCTTCTTCCCAAGCTCCTCCTCAGAAAGTAAGGGAAGACATCCAAAAACTGGGGGGTCCCCATAACTCCAGGGGTTATGTAGAAACTGCCCTAGAATAACACAGCCTCTGTGCCAAGAAGAGGCTCTTTCTGGCTCCATTCCCCTTCACTTTTGTTGATTTTTGTCAAGAGGATTGTCAAAGTTGAGTATTAATATTTTTTAATCAACTTTATAGCTCTTGCAAATACTCATTTGAAAGATAAGAGATCAGAGCCTTGGCCTCAGAGCCCTCCACAGGTCACAGTATTAGGCTCAAATTTAACATAAATGTTTTTGTTCTAATTGCTTTGATTTTCAGTATTTTATTCTGTATGGGGACATGATACTGGTGTTCCATTTTATGATGGTGATGTGTGTGTGTATCTTTCTTTTTTACTCTTCTTGAGTTAAAAATATTTTTTATTGTGGTTCAAAATATGCATATGTTAAATTTGCCATTTAAACCTTTGAAGGTATACATGGCATTAAGTACGTTCACATTGTTGTGCAATGATCACCCCATCCATTTCCAAAACATTTTCAACTTTTAAAATTAAGACTTTGGAATATGTTTTGGGGATAAAAGGCACAGCACAGGGACTACAGTAGGTGGTATTGTGATGACATGGTTTGGGGACAGATGGGAGCTACCGCTGCAGTGCACACAGCACACCCATGTAGACTAGTGGAATCCCTAGGTTGTATACCTGAAACTAACAGAAACTCCTGGGTCAACTCTATTTCAACTAACTTCAACTAACCCTGAAACTTCGTACCCATTAAACGGTGATTGCCCATTCTCCTCTACCCCTAGGCCCTGACAACTATATAATTCTTTAAAATACGTGTATAAGAGTAAACTACATAAATGCATGCAAATAAAAATATTTAAGAAGTCATAGTACAGATGGTGCACAGGGAAAAAGATAAAACTGCAAGAGGTGTTTGGAAAACACTGCAGGAGCCTCCCATAAGATGCCAAACCCTCCTACGATAGCTCTGAAAACTCTAATTTAACATTGGGAAGGACAGAACTCCCTTCTTTATAAGGCGGCCTGTTTCAGTAAGGACAGTGTTCACTGTTAGAAAGTTCTTCCGGGGCGCCTGGGTGGCTCAGTGGATTAAAGCCTCTGCCTTCCTCTCGGGTCATGATCCCAGGGTCCTGGGATCAAGCCCCGCATCCAGCTCTCTGCTCAGCAGGGAGCCTGCTTCCTCCTCTCTCTCTGTGCCTGCCTCTCTGCCTACTTGTGATCTCTGGCTGTCAAATAAATAAATAAAATCTTAAAAAGAAAGAAAGAAAGAAAGTTCTTCCTTGCATGGAACCTCTCATCTTAGTCTGAAGAGAGGGGCCCTACGAAAGGGGGGGTGACCTTCCAGACTGTCACACTTGAGAAATTCCAATGGCGGATTTCAGAGTCCTGTGAGTGGGCTTCCTTCCTAAGAACTCCAGCCTTTGCTCACAGACCTAGGACCAATGTTGCAATAGAAACGCATGAGTATGGTGGTTTCCCGCCCAGCACCCACCCTCTAGTCCCACCTGCCTGGTTTCTTCTGAGGGTCCGCCTCCCCTTCACTATCCTTCATGCTGATTGGCCAGGATGACTCCACCCCCTCGCTTGGGGGCGTGGCCATGTTGCCCAGGGCCGGCCCCTCCCAGCAGCCCACGGCCTTGGTAATTGGCTCAGGAATGAACATGTGACCCAGCCTGGCCCCAGAAACAACCCAGGTGCCCCTCACCCAGCCTCACCTCCCTCCCAGCCATAGATGCCGCTCTGGCAGCTCAATAGACTCCTTTAATCAGTGACTTTGGCTTATTTATTTATTTATTTTTTAAATAATGAAACTATGGCTATGTCCAAAGATTGGGGCTCTGCTCATGACTTTCAGCAGCGAGGCCACCAGACTTGACCCATGTGCCAGATGCTGTTCTAACTACTTGGCAATATGAACTCAGTCTTCAGAGCAACACTGGCAGGTACATCCCAGCATGGTCTTTACTTCCAGGTGAGGAAACTGAGGCACAGAGGGCTGGAGTCATAGGACCATGGTCTTGAACCCGGGCAACCAGGCTCTGAAGCAACTCCATGGCACTCTCAGGGATCCAAGAGCTGTCCCAGTGCGCCAGAAGAACAGGAATGACCGCCTTCACTGTCTTGGGAACGCATGCCCACGGATGGCTGACTGCAAGTTCTTTCAAATCGATTGCCTTTGATCTTGAACCATTTTGGGGAAGCGTCTGAAGGACTTAGAGCCCTTCTCACCAGCATCTCCGTTCTCCTCACTTTTATCTCCTCATTGTCTGGCCCCTGGGGCTGGTGAGAGCTGGGTGTTCCCTCTGCCTGGAGTGTTCTTTCCTGGGTCTCAGGTGAATGTCACCTCCGGTGATGCCGTCCGTGACCAGCACCAATAAAATAGCCATCCCCCTCTCCCACCCAGTTCAGTCACTGTCATCTTCTTTCTCAGCACATGCCATAATCTGAATCCATTACCTAGCTCCAGGTCCCCTTTTGTCCTTTCTCCATGGTGTCCTCCAGTGCCCAGAACACATGTGCCTAACCATAAGTAACTATTTATTAAGTGAATGAGTGGATGAATGAGTGAATGAATAAAGTGAAAGTTCTACCTTTTTCAAGCAGCCATATGACTTCAACCAAGACATTGCACCTTGCTGAGCCTCATCTTTCCCATCTGCAAAGTGGTGCTAATTATATAAAGCTTTCTCCCCAGGAGAGATTAGATTATTTTTTGTTAAAGCTTGAATAAAGGGAGGCTCTTGCGAAACCAGGTATTGTCACGCAGAGGTTATTTAAGCCGATTACATTAGACTTTCACACCAGTTCTGCCAGGAAACCCTCCAGTGCATGCTCACACGTGAGCAAGTGTGTCTTGCCCGAGGTCACACAGGAGAGCCTCTCAGGGCCGGCCCCTGGGCTGGGACTGTATTGCACCAAAGCTGGGATGCCATTTACTCAGAGGTGTTGATGGAGTACCTGTTATGTGCCAGACACTGACAGAGACACCGAGGGGACAGTTGTGGACAAGCCAGACCTCCCTCTGACCACAGGGAGCAGGACTGGTGCAAAAACAGGTACCAGACAAGTGAGATCAATGTGTCACAAGGAAACACCCGTGAGCTGTGGCCAGGCTGGCCAGACAGGGGGGTTCTGGATGACCTCCATGGGGAGGTGACATTTGGCAGAGTCCCAAGGAGTAGGCAGGACAGGGTAGGGGAAGCTCATTAGACATGGAACAGTATATGCTAAGTCCTAGAAGCAAAGTGACAGAAGGGTCAGTGTAAAGAAATGAGCGATGGAGAGGGTTTAGATGGGAGAGAAGATAAGATCACATTTCTGACACCAAAACCCACTCCATTCACTAAGGAGGGCTTGGGTTGAAGAGCGTAAAGTGGCAGCACAGAGGATCTAAGAAGTTCCCTGGGATGGTCCAGATGCAAAATGGTGGTGCATGGACTGCATGTTAGTAGAAATTTTTTTAAAAAATAAAGCTTTATTGGGATATAATTTGCATACCATCATGCTCACTCTTTAAGGTAGACAACTGAGGTGTTCCTCCTTGCTCACAGAGCTGGGCAACCATTCCTATGATCTATTTTAGAACATCTTCATCACCCCAGAAGAAACCTCATACCCCTTAGCTGTCACTCCCTGCCCCCAACCCTAGCCTTAGGCAACCACCAGTCTACTTTCTGTCTATATGGACCTGCCTCTTTGGGGCATGGCAGGCAGATGGACTCACACCATATGCGGTCTTTTGCATCTGACTTTGTTCCCTTAGCATCCTGTTTGCAAGGTGCACCCATTCATCAGCTTTTGGGCTCTCAGGTTCCTTCCACTCTGGGCTGAATGAATAATGTTGCTGTGAGCATCTGTGTGTGCCTAGGCACCTGGGTCTCTTGGGGATGCTCCCAGGTGTGGAATTGCTGATCCTGGTAACACTCATTGTGTTGAAACTTTTGACGAACTGCAAGACTCTTTTCTGAAGTGGCCACTCTGCATTCCACCAGGAATGTCTGAGGATTCCAATTTCTCCACCTCCTCACCGACACTTGCTATTGTCATTTTAAGATGGCCGTCCTCCTGGGGTGAAATCAGATCTCACTGTGGCTTGGATTTGCACTTCCCTAGCAATGAATGATGGAGAACAGCTCATTGGTCCCTTGAAGGGCTTCTTTGCAGAAATGTCTGTTCTTGTCTCCCTTCCATGGCTGCTGGGCTGCTGATTTTCACAGCTGGCTGTGAGGCTGTTGGTTTCCAAGGCTCCAATAGAGCAGGGGAGAGGGGAGATAGGATTAGGGCAATATAACACTGCACGAAGCTTGCTGTTCTTCCTGAGAGTTGGCCATTTTTCTTCAATTATCCCTCCTCTCATTGTGAGCGTTCAGCTAACTCTCCAGAGTTCTGGGTTGGTTGATTTTGACAGTTTGGCAGTGTTCTCACCGCTTCTATGGGGGAGTGGAGTTTTGGAGGCTCTCACTGTTCTCTCAACATTCCAGAATGGCTTCTCATTGAAGTATGAGATAGGATCTTAAGGGCTTACTAGGTGTTGGACACTAAAGTATGGCATCCGTAATGCCCCCAAAACTCAAGGAGGGAGAGATCATTACCTCTGTTTTAGAGATGGGGAAACTAAAGCATGGGGTGATAAAGAGTTATGTGACTTGCTAAATCTCACGCAGCTGACAGGCAGGAGTGGGGGCAGAAGGAGACTCCCGTCTCTGGGTGCCTCCCGAGTCAGGAGGGGCCCAGGCATCAAGGCCAGCTCTTCCCCAGGGGAACAAGTGCAGCTGGGGAGGCTGGAGCAGGACATTCCCCTGGGAGGATCCTTCTCTCTCCTGGCCGGGATGCAGGCTCCTTTCCCACCCTGCCCTATCCCTCAGTTGCCGCCAGTTAGTGGGCCCCTCCTGCCTCTGCCACAGCCCCACGAGTGCTCAGGGCTGGGTCTGCTGGGAGGCTGGGAGGGTCTTGATCTGAGCCAGAATGCATGAAGCTTTTGGAGTCTCATCAATCTTTAATTTTTAAAGAGATTTTTCTGGGGTCATTGAGCTACTTGTGGGCATCCCTCCAATTCCACCTCTCATTCCTGTCACATGAGCTCACGCTGGTCTCCTTGCTGTTTGCAGAACACTCCAAGTATTGGGCAGGTGGTTGGATGAGTGGATAGACCGGCAGGCAAAGAGATGGTTGGATGGATGGATGGACAGGTGGAATGAAGGATGGATAGATAGACAGAAGGATGTATGTATGGATATCTGGATATCTGGATAGATAGACGGACAGATAGATGGTCCCACACTATGCTGTCACCAGTCGTGCGAATGAGTTGATCAGACTCTTCCTTCGGAGCAGGCTTTGTAAGTAGAGCAGGAAGGCTCTCTGTGGAGCTACAGCATCGGAGCCAGGAAGGACATCCGGTGACCACAGCACTGTCACCAGCCGGGATTCCCTCGGGAGCAGAGGCAGGTGAGCCCAGGGAAAAGTCCTGCTTCAGAAACATGTCCCTTGGAGTGGCTTCGGAAAAAGTGCCATGGATACCCCCAGATTCCCGTAGAATGAAAACACCCAGGGACTGATCGCTCTGTACCAGCCAACAAGCTGCTGACTTTCAGCGGCCTCTGTTTCTCAAAGCGTGGTTCCTAACAATGGCTGGTCCTGCACCTAGACTAGAGGTAGGGCCATGTGTGAGGATGGGTGGTGTGGTCTTTGCGGTCCGGATGCTGGGCTTCCCGTCCCTGGCTCTGCCCCTGATTTTCAGAGCTGGAGGCAAGTACTTCAGCTCTCTGCCCCTCAGAGAGTATGGTACTTACAGTCCAGGGCTCTGGGGAAGATTCCAGAAGTGAACGATGGAGAACTCAGCCCAGGCTTTGCATGGCGTGTGTCCAGCTCTCACACTGAGTGCTTGGAGCGAGGACCGGCAGTAAGCCTTCAGGAAGGGTTTTGAGAATGAATTCATCAAACGGACGCTCACAAATTTAGTCTTATCATTATTTCCATTTTCCAAATGGGAAACTTGGGGCCCAGAGAAAGCAAAGAGCTTGTCTTTCCAGTGGGAAACAGGGGCCCAGCTCACTCACAGTGACGATCTTATGCTCCGCATCTAATTCAATGTGGGCCAGAAACCAGGATTTCCAAATTCAGGGCCTGGGGGCTTCTTTTAAATTCCCCTAAAAATATCCTTCCTTTCGGAACCCCCGAGGCCTCTCTGGAGGCGGAAGTTAGACTTCTTGCAGATGGCTCCAGGCTTCAAGGATTCTCAGAATAGCTCCCTGCCCTGCCCACCCCAGACCCCTCCAGCCCCCACCATCTGGTCCCAACCAGGAACAAGCCTCATCCCCAGCTGTGCTCTCTTCCCTCTGGCCTGGAGAGATTTATGGCTCCCCGGCCTCCACTGTCTGGCCTCACAGACGTGGTTTTGCTGCGGGACCTGGGCTCCCTCGCTCCCTCCTTCTGCCTCGTGGCTCCCAGAGGGCCACTTAACCAGTGCCCGTATTAATGGCCTCTCAGCATCAGTGGCCAATTCTCTAATTTCTCATAAAACTGTCTGGAATTCAGTCCCAACAACAGTGCTGGGGAAAGGGGTGTCGTTCATGGGAAAGTTCTCGGGACCCGGAGCCCGCATCAGCTGCCCCAGCTCCCAAGCCCTGGGTTTGCAGCCAACCTCCAGCTACCTGCACCCCCACCGCTGCAGCAGCCTCTGACCACACGTGGGTGTTGTGATCCAGCTCACTCCTACCTCAGGGCCTTTGCCCTTGCTGCTTCCTCTGTCCTTTGGGGTTAAGCTCAAACACAGGTCCATTTGGGCCTGCTCCAACAAACCAGCTTGGACTGAGGGGCTTATAAACAACAGAAAGGCATTTCTCACAGTTCTAGACACTAGGAAGTCCAAGACCAAGGCTTCCGTCCACTTTCTTGTGTCCTTACCTGCTGGAGGGGGTGAGGGATCTCTTTGGGGGTCTCTGTGTAAGGCATTAATTGCTTTCATGAGGGTCCCACCCTCACGACCTAAGCAGTTATATCTCCTAAAGACCCCACCTCCTAACACCATCGCTTTGGGGGATTCAGTTTCAACAGATGGATTTGAGGAAGAGACACTTTCAGTTCATAGCATCACCCTGCAGGGAGCCTTCTGTCATGCACCCTCCTGGGCACAGCCACGTGACCCAGCAGCTCACTCCATCCTCTGCAGAGCACTTCCTGCTGCTCAGCTGGCAGGTCCGGTCAGTGGAGCTCACTGTTGGAGCCCCCACCCCTCGGGCCCCTTGCATGGCACACAGCATGTCTTCGTGCCTGTTTGAAGGGTGAATGAACTGATCCATTCCCTTAGGATTCATTTGTTAAGGATAGGCTCACCCAAGACAATATTTTAACAAGGGAATCATCATCATCATCATCATCATCATCGTTGTCACAACCAATACCCACAGAATGTTCCCAGAGTGCCAGGCTTCACATGTGTCATACATTTAAGTCCCCAATGATGAGATACTCTTACATATTGTTATGTCCATGTCACCCCTGACTCCTGCCCTTGGGGCTTTGAATTCCTGTGGGAGGAGCCAAGCGGTGCATTCATATTCCGGGTGAGAGTCACCCTGTAAGTTGGCTCCCCTAAGCCCTGCCTGCAGCGTGAGGTGCCATGGAGAAGGTTTCTCCTGCAGGAGTCCCAGACCAGCACGCCCGCTGCTTTCACCACCAGCTCCCGGTCTGCCTTTCCACTTGCGCTTGTGTGAGGACTGAGCCCCGCTCTGGGGAGGCTTCTGCTTCTGAGGGCTCAGCATTCATTAAAGCGCAGGACACTTACTATGGGGCCAGCCCACCAGTGCATTAAGTGTGTTAACTCCTTCCTTCACAAAAACCCTACAGGGTAGATACTAGCATCCCTGATTCTTTAGACGAGGAAGCTGAAGTACAGAGCAGATGCAGATCTCGTCCAAGGTGACACAGCCAGACAGCCTGGCTTCCGGGTCCGAGGTCTGAACTAGCGCTCCAGGTATCCCTTCTGTGGGGCTGACTCACTGGGGACGGAAGGCAGAGGATGCTACAGGACTGGACAGAGAGGCAGGCTACAGTGTGTCCGCAAAGCCATCCCCAGTTGGCTGCAGCCCAACAGAAATGTCAGCAGTTGTCTTCCTTCAGGAACCCCAAACAATGGTATTAGGACTCAGGCTCTTTCATCATCCTGTTCTGAATACCTTTGCATCGGCTGCAGTCTTGGACTCCACGCGGTGACAGGATGGACGCCAACCCATTGTCAGTTCCATCTTGAAACCCAGCAGGGAGGAGAGAGACTTAGGTTGAACCTCTCCAGTGAAAAGATGGGAATTGCCTCTCCTTGAATCTGATTGGATAGCCCTGACTCATGTGCCCACCTGTGAACCAATCATGATGGCTAAGGGAACGATGCAAATTCTCTGATTGGCTAGCCATAGATTTTCTATCAACAGCTGGGGTCAGCTCCATCCCAGGAAGATAGAGGAATGTGGTCTCCGAGCAGACACTCATGCCCTGGTCGAGAGGAGAAATGGGGAAGGAGGGAGGGGGGAACACCAGGTCTTCACTGCAGTGCCATGTCCAACACGATATCCACACTAAAGGTACAGGAATGTCCTCGCTGCTGTGTGTTCAGGCATGGCAAGTGCCATATTGTTTGAATTTCCTAGAGTTATGGTGACATAAATGTTAGGGCCAATTTAATGTTAAAACCTGTTTAACTATTAGGGCCTGCTGAGCCAGAGCAACTCCATATTGCCTAGGTAGCCATATTGTTGTTTACATCCACGGACTTCATTCTGTGAATGAATGCTCCCGTAGTTCCTGGTATGGTTCCGGGTGTCTATTCTGGGAGTAAACGCCTTAACAATAGAAGCCACGTATCTTGGGTCTGTGGTTATGCCCTATAAAACCAGCCTGTGAGATCGGGAGGGGGTCCCTCTCTTCGGAGGCGGCCCTGGCCGGTCAATCTGACTTCTAATGCTTGGCATAGAATAAAGCTCTACATAACTTCCACTTTGTCTCAGTCTCATTCCCCTGGCTGGTCAGTCTGACTTCTGGTCAGTCAGACTGGTACAGTCTGACTTCTTAATGCTTGGTATAGAATAAGGCTTTGCATAACTTTCACTTTGTCTCAGTCTCGTTCCTTCGATAATGGACCCCAACAATAAACTTTCATTTTTCTCTACTCTTCATAGCTATCTCTTGCGTGAATTCCAAAACAGGGCACTTGTGGTCCTCCTGGTAGAGGTGTGGCTGGTGGGGATTTCAGGCACTGGGCCAGGGGGCCACAGGTGAAGAAATTCTATAGGAATTCTGGGGTTACAGTTCTGTGACTCCATTGGACCAGGGAAGAGGGGAATCTGGGTACCTGTAGGAACAAGAATAATACTAGTGGACACTGATCGAGGTCTTCACCTGGTCCAGGCTCTGTTCTAAGCTCTCTATCTGCGTCTTCTCATTTAAATGTTCCAACAGCTCTCTGCTTCATTAGCCCCCTTTTAGGGACAGGCAGACCAGGGACAGCAACTTTTGCATCTGTCACCTCCCGCTGGCACGTGCTTATCACCAACATAGTCACCTCCCCACCATGCCTCCTGCTGGACAACACTCAAGTTATTCCCCATAATCTTGAAGCCACCCCAGGGGTGAATAATGAGGGTTCTAGGCCAACCATGGGATCCTTTCCCTTTGCTTGTGATTGGTGGACATTGATCCACGTCTGACCAATGAGGTGCAAGGGTAATGTTCTGTGGTATTCTGGGAAAATCTTCTCTCCCTAAAAAGACCTCTCTCTAAAAAGAGGGCCTCTTTCTGTGCCCCTTCCTGCTTTGGATATCAGACACTTGGATACTTCTTTTCACATCTGCTGCTGCCACCCTGATCCAAACCATCATCTTTTGCCTAGAATATTCTGATGCTTTCCTCGCTGGTATCCGTGCTCCCACCATCCTCCCCCACAAGCAGCATCCAGTTCTTCTGCCTTTTCACCAGAAGTTCTGGGAGATTCAGCAGAAGGGCCCAGTACCCCAGGTCAGAACCATCCTGGGCAGGTCTTAGCCAGCTTCTGCCCAGCAGGCAGGGAGAGAACAGCTCTGTCCTCCTGCTGTTCTCCCTGCTGTTTCCCTTCTAGCACTTTCCAAGCCAATGTTCCTAGTGCAGGGCTATCCCAGCTTTCCCACCATGCAGCCTGTCTCTGCTGCCCTGGGTTCAGCTTCCAGGTCTTTCCAGATCCTCCCTGCCCATTCACCCTCTCTCTAATCCCTAAGCCTACCATCGAGTGTCCCCTTCCCACTGGCCCTGCTCCCTGCCGAGGGACAGGTGGCTCACAATGCCGGAGAAGCCAATGGGTAACAGGAAGACATTTCAGATTACTTATTTGTGTTTCACCAGAGCCCCCCTAGTGCTGTGGAGGTGACAAATGGGGGCTTTCAGACATCATGATAGGGCCAGGATAAGCTGTTCTAGGGACAGGAACGCGGCAGGCCAACTGGCTGGAGGAGGGCAGCTCTGCGGGGGCCACACAGACTTGCCACTCTCTTTTCTGGCTTTTGGTTCAAACAGTGCTTTGGAAAAGAACACGCGAATGACCCTGGTAGGTGGGACTTGTTTCCATGGTGTGTGGCCAAACCTCAAGGACAATGGAGCCTCAGGCTGCTGGGAACAGCCCGTCAGAGCCCAAGGAGCCCGGGTGTGGGTGCGGAGCTGCGCCTCCATCCATCACGGCACCTGCTGGCAGGGAGCTGGCAGGGGTCAAGGGCAATGTTGTGGGGACAGGGGAGGTGCTGCCAAGTCTGTGTCCCAGCAGGACCAAGCCGCACTTGGATCCTGTTTGCAGAGACTTGGCTACAGAACGGGGCCAGGAACACTCTCTGTCCCCCTTACCTCCAACCCCTCTTCAGTTTCACCTTCTCTGACCTGCTGGAGGCAGCTTAGAAAGTCTGACTCTGCTTAATTGTGGAGCCCGGAAAGTCTGCCCACCTGCCCATGCCTGAAGGGCATAAAAGGAAATCTATCTAACCTCCCTCCTCCAAATGGACCAAGAAGAGGGATCCCAGTGCCCTCAGGGACTGGAGAGTCCCTGTGATGTGTAGGGTTAATTGAACACCTACTATGGGCTGGGCCCAGTGTTCACATGAACCTGCCCTTCCTGGATTCCTGGATTCCTCCAACAGCCCTGTGAGGGGCACCACATGCACCCCCTCCCCTGTAGAGAGGAAAGAGGCAAAGATCTGGAGGGGCTCACCCAGGGTCACATGGTGGAGGGGTGTCAGAGCTGGGATTTGAGAACATGATGCCTGGGACGGGCGCTCACTCCCCACCTTCAGGCCTGCCAGCTGCTCGCGGAAGGGGAGGCGTCTCCACGGAGGGAATGGTCTGTCAGAGAGGGGAGCCCAGGAGGCCTCCCCCGTGGGGACCTTCTGGCACCCCAAAACACGGGACCTGCTGACAGGGTCATGAAGCCCACGGGTGGGCTGAAATGTCGAAGTGGACTAAGGCTTTATCACAGGGCTGTGCAGAAAACAAGAACTGCGCTGACTTACAAGAAAGATGCTAATACCAGGTGCTCTCAGGCGTGAGGACAGGGATCAGGGATGGGTGGAGACAGGGGAGGGGCCCTCGTGATCAAGTGAGGAGCTTTGTGGCTGGACTTCCTGGGTTCCAGTTGATTGTCCCGTGCCTCAGTTTCCCATCCGTAGCAGGGGCTCCCAGCAGCATGTTCCTTCCAGGGCTGGACTGGGGCCGTCTGGGGGAGCCATGCCCTGCTGGGCGTGGGGCCATGGAGAGCGCTGAGGAGGCTGCGCTGGCTGATGGGGCGCTCACCCCAGTGTGTCTCTCCCACTGGCCAGGGGCCTCATTTGGAGAGAGCTCCAGAAGCCTGAGAGGTGGGCCTTTTGTGAAAGTGAGGCCCAGGGCATGTGATAGCCCAGGGCCCTGGGGATGAATTGCATCCATTTATTTTACAAAGCGGTGTGTTTATCTGCATTTTCCACCTGAATGCTCCAGGGAAACGTTCATTTGTGAGGATGCGGCTCCCAAAATAAACCGGTGATTTCATTTGAGGGGCTAATTAGGCAGAATCAATGTGCTTTACTCTAAAGAGGGTCCATTTCAGACAGGGAGGCGTGGCGATGAAGGTGATGGGCTGAATGCAGAGCAGGAAAGGGTTTATTGGACAACCCAGAACCTTCCCTGGGGAATCTCACCCGGGCCACCAGGAGCTGCAGGATCAGAGCCCGTGCCCCCTGCACTAGAGCTCCTGGCCAGCACGCTCAGGGCGGAGGTGGCCCCTGTGCCCCACGTCCCGCCCCACCCCTCGGGGTCACCACCAATGGCCTAGGGGGACTTCAGCATGAAGCCCAAATCAGGAGCCGGATAGGCATTGCTTCAAACGTGGGCTTTGTCATGGACTGGCTGAGTGGATGGAGGTTCGTGCAGGACCGCGCTGAGCCTCAGTGTCCTCCTCTGTCAAATGGGAACAGATAACACACTTCCTTCACAGGGGAATTGTGAGACTCCAAAAAGTTACCTTAAGGAGTTTGGCAAATACCCAACGCGTTCGGAGTGCGCAGGGACGCTCGGGGTGATTGTTACTTGCTCCTTCGCTAAGTGGACAGTAATACTCAGCACACGCACGTTCATCACAGAGGTTATGGTCTTTACCCGGAGGAGCACAGGGCCCGGCACCTGTGGGGCCTCAGGAACTGAGGTTCTTCTCTGGGGGATGCATTGGTCTGAACCCCCTGATGCACACTCGGGATAGGCCGGGAGAGGCTGCACTGCCAACGGCCCCCACGAAGCAGCCCCGCCCCAGATGGCAGATTTCTTGTTCAAGTGCAGGTGCACGGAGGGGCGGCTGGGAGCTGTGCTCAGGAGGCTTCTCACTTGCGACACAGGTGGCGGGGCAGCCCCGTCACTGCATCCCCAGATCTGGGCACAAAGAAGCCACGTTGGCGGGGGGGACCTCGCCCTGGCAGAGAGCGCCCAGCCTGTGGGCGGGCAGTCACTGGGCTCGCGGCTCATTGGCCGGAACAGGTCACGTGCACACCCCTCCAACCCCCTGGGCCCTGCAGGGGTGTGTGCTGGCAGAGGGGACATGCCCTGACTTCCAGATCCACGTGGAGGGTAGATCCTGTGCTTGCGAGCACGTGGCCAAGGAGGCTGGGCCACCCTTGTCCCCGCTTGGGATCCGGGTTCAACTGCAGCCCGTCAGTGGGGAGCTTGCAGCTGAGGCGCGCTGGGATCTCCTTCCCGGGGCGGCCCTTCCAGGTGGCACAGGAGCTCCTCAGGAGGCACACGTGGGGCTGTTTGATTCTGCGGTGCCGTGTGTCTGTACATTTTGGGTCCCAGAGAGACGTGTTTGCTGCAGAAGGGCCTCCGCCTGATCGCAGCAATTCTTAAAGAACATCTCACTTGTGGATTGTGTGTCATGTGTACATATGTGTATGTGTGTATATGTGTACGTGTGTATATATATGTGTGTATGTGTACATGCATGCATGCATGTGTATGTATATGTGTGAGTGTGTACGTGTGGAAATGTGTGTGTCATGTATGTGTGAATGTGCAGATGAGAGATCTTCTCGAGCCTCAGGGCTCTTACAGCGCTCCCACAGTGTCCTGGCTCTCAGAGACCCGGTTGCTCACACGCGGGCTCTCTCGACAGCGGCAGTGTTAAAAGAGCCTGCATAGACGCTGTGTCTCCACTGCGCAGGAAATGGCAGCTCGGGCATGGAAAATTCCGGGACATGAATGGTTGAGCCTGGCTCTGAGCTACCCTGAGCTCCCACCAGGTCTCATGGTGCGCCCACATCCCCAGCCCCCTGAGAAGTGCGGAAGAGAGGTTGGTCTCTGCTTCCTCCTTTTTCTCCTGCTCCCCTGCAACCTGTGGTCACGGGGTCCTCACCCTGGGCTTCCCAGGCTCCAGGGCCCTGCTCAGAGGCTGGGATTGCTGTGGGAGAGGGGCCGCTGCCCTTAGCTGGGTCTCTGCTCCTCCCCTGGGTCTCTGCTCCTCCCCCTGGAGGCCTCCCTGACTGCTCTGTCTCCTCCAAAGTCACTTCCCATCCCAGAACGCCCGACTTCTTCCTTCATGTTGTTTCTCAGTCCTCCGATGATCTGGCTCGTGTGATTATTGACTGTCCCCCTCGAGGAGGCCAGGTCTGTGAGCACAGGAACTGGGGATAGCCCAGGGCCATGGCTCGAGAACCCCGCGCTGCGTGGGGCACCGTGGGTGCTCTTTGCCAGTGTTCACTGTGGGCACGAGTGTAGGGACAAAGCAGTGGAAGCTCACCCTGGTACCATGAACCTGACATCTCGTACAGGTCCCTATGCAGCGTGCTTAGTGTCCCTCCCATAACGCTCTGAACTTCTGGTGTGTCTACTCCCAGCTGACTGTGTCTGAGAGCATCGCCCAAAACCCTGGAGGGCTACTCTGTGCTTCTGGCCATGCCTGAGACTCCCACCCTGCGGGAGCAGCTCTCGACCAGTGACTCTTAGCAGCTGGTACAAGAATGTTCCCGGCCCTTCCCGCTGTAGGGGACAACTCAGAGGTGTGTGTTGTCCACACGTATTTGATGTTTGTATGTGCTTCCCAGAGGTTCCTGCAGGATTGGGCACCAGGTGCCCACATGTTTGCCTGCTGGCTAACGCCCTTTTTGGGTCGTCTCCCTTCTCTCTCCCACATCCCCACCCCCTTACCCGGGTTGCGAGGATCCCCTGCCAAGTAAGCCACTTGCCCTTGAACCCCCGCCTGAGGTCTTCTGGGAGCCCAAACTCAGGTGTTCCTTCCCTTTCGCCAGGCCTCCCGGTCACATTCCCTGCTGTTATGACCTTACAGGTATCCGACCTTGAGTCGTCTTGTTTGTATGACTGCTGCCTTCTGTGTGCTCATCAGCTCCGCGAGGATGGGAACCATAGCTGGCCTTCCGTTGTGCCGAAGGTCACGCGCAGTGCCCGGCACGTGGGACACACAAGAGGGAGTTGTTGGATGACTGAGTAGATGAATGAACAGATAAAAGAACAGAAGTGTATTCAGGCAACCATGATTATTAGATTTTGCCCCAAATTGACCTGTCTCATGTCTTCCCAGGCCTACCATGTCTGAGGCCTTACCTAAGAACTCTGTGTAATGGATGTGTGCTTCTTCTCTCTAGTTGACTTGGGCTGATATCAACAAGGAATGTCCAGAGATAGTGTTCTTTAATCCTGGAAGTCTCCCCAGTAATGAGAATGTAAAATGATAATGATGAGAGGGTGTGGACATTTAGGGCACAGAGGCCTGTGGAAGCCATGGATCCCAGACCTGAGGAGGCCTCCTGGATGTGGCATGGAGGGTCAGGTGCAGCTCTGCAGCGGGTGTCTGGCCAGGACCAGGGCCTAGTCCCAGCTCCACTACCCCTGGACAAGCCCCTCTTCCTCTTTCTTGGCCTCAGTGTTCCTTCTGTAAATGGGGATGCTAACCCACCCCTCAGATATGCAAAAGGGTTCAGAAACACAAAATCCTGGCACTTTACGTTACAAAGTCTTTGCTCACCAAGCGGGAGGAACTGTGGATAAAGAGCAAAGTGGAGGGTAGAGTGCTTTGGGCTGTAAGTAATAGAAAAATCCAACGAGAAGTGGGCTGTATGACAAAAGATGATGCACCATCTCACTTCTCACTGTCTGAGCTCATTCAGGACACGAATTTGCTCCCTGGTCTGTTCTTTCTGAGTTCCTGGGGGCAGGGGCCTCCCCTGCCTTTTTCTCTCCACTGTCCCCAGAGCATAGACCAGAACCTGGCACAGAGAAGACACTAGTCATGATCCCATTCAGGACCTCATCTCGTCCTTATAACCACATGGTCTATTTAAATGGTGATCCTCCCAATGCCAGGTGGAGAAACTAAAGCTCAGAGAAGGTAAGTTACCTGCCCAGAGTCACACAGCCATCCTGCAACCCTGCTGTCCCTGCAGGTTCTTCCATAGGCCACTTGCCCCCAGTTCAGGGAGTGTGGGGCTGGCCCAGATAGCAGAGAGGTCTGCAAAGACAGAAGTCCAATATCCTCCTCATTTTGATAATTGCGCTGAGGACATAAATTCAGCAACATGTGCTTGGTCAGCTGCCCCGTTTCCTCCTAAGTAGCAAATTTATGGGGCACACATGCACATGGGTGATTATTTCCTGATAGTTTATAGTATCAAGGCTCCTTTATTTCCCTCCAATAAATCTAATTTATATGGATTGGCAGATCAAACAGTGCATTTCCTGGCATCGGGAGGTTGTGAATCATTCACAGTGATTTAGGAAACTGGGGGAGATTAAGGTTTTGCATAATGCAAATCGTGATGGAAACGTATTTGGTTGGACTTGCTGTGGATGCAATTAGAGCAATGAACACCAGGAGAAATTCGTTTTCCCCGGGGACAGAGAAAGGTCTGCTTGGTATGCAAAAGAGCACCGTTATTTGCAACACAGGAGCCCGGAACGTGGTTAGCAAAGCACCCAGTGACTGTTTGATTTGCAGCTTTAAAGGATTCAAGGATGAATAAAACATTGAATTAATTGCCAAAGAACTGTCACCAGCCGGCATGTGATCTAAGCAGCTTAGAAAGCACAAAATAACCCAAGTCCGGGCCTGCGGTTTCCCTCTCCCTGGCCCCAGAAACTGCATTTGGCTTGCCACACTTGGTTCCACCTGGAATTTTCTCCCTTCAAGACTCTGCCTTCTCAGTCCAACTGGTCCCACCTCAAGTCCCCTCCTCCGGAAAGCCCTCCCTGCTTGCCCTGCCCTGCTGTGGGTGCTCTATCGCCTGATCTCCTATTGCAGTTGCCTCATTTGTTGAGGGGCTCTTTCCTGAGCACCTGCTGTCTGCCAGGTAAGCTCTGTTCTAGGCACTGGGGAAACAGGAGTGAACAGAGCAGAGGGTGATTCCTGCCCATGGGAAGTGAAGGACAACAAGCAAAACAGAGAAATTAGTGCCTGGGAAATGGCAAGTGCTGTGGAGAGCAGAAAGCAGTAAGGTGGAAGGGAGGGTAAGAGATGCCAGGGGGGCCGATCGGGTGCAGATCTAGGTAGGGCAGGCCCGGCAGGCCTGAGATGGTGACACCTGAAGGCAGTGAGGGCGGGAGCCATGAGAAATATGTAGAGGAAGAACGTGCCAGCCAGAGGCAAGAGCATGAGCAAAGGCCTTGAAGCAGGGAAAATTCCCTGGTGTCTGAGACACAGCAAAGGCAGGTGTAGCTGGAATGACTCAGAAGGAAAGTACTGGGCAGCGAGTCCAGACAGGGAGCAGGGCCAAGGTCATAGAAGGCCCATTCATTTCACCTCTCAATGCATTCATTCACTCAACAAACATTTTTTAACGCCCAACTATGTGCCCGGCCCTTGCTGTTCTAGATCCTGGGAATCCAACACTAGCCATGACAGGCAAGTTCTGTGCTCTCATGAGGCTCACATTCTGGTAGAAAATAGAGAATAAGTAAAGGAGTAAATAAAAAAAGGTAATTTCAGAGAGTGATCAGGAGGCATAAGAGAGTAAGGTGGTGGAGAAGATGGGCCGGGCGAGGATAAGGGACACACCACAGGGTGGGGAAATAGAGAGGCTTATGCTGGGGGTGGCAGGGGGTGACTTCCCTGAGGTGCTTCCCACCAACATCCAGTCCAGGCCCAGGATCCTAGCAGAAATTCCTCATTGTCCTTGAGTGACTCTTGTCTTCTCCCTAAGCCCATTTAGCAGTTGAGAAAACTAAGTCTCCTTTAGGCCTGGGAACCTGGCTTCCACCTTCTGACCTCTCCCCATAAGTCTGGCAGTTGGCAGGGGAGAGAATGAGGCAGACTGTCTCAGAGCTGGCGTGAGGGAGGATCTTACACAACGTGTAGGTTCTTAAAGAAACAGCCTCCTGCGGCATCTCCTCCCCAGGAGGGCTGTGACCAAACGCCCGCCCTGTGCTTGCAGCCCCACAGGAGCAGGGGATTCTGGGAGGGGGAGAATCCAGAGTCAGGAGGGAGGAGCTCCCTCCCCAGCACTGCAGGCACTTCAGGGACAACGGGCCCGAGGGCTCTCTGGGAACATGAGGGTAGGCCTCTTTCTTGGCTGCAGTGGGCGGGTTGGGGGCCGCTGGCGGGGGCCTGGCTGTGAAGGCCGGTCAGAGCAGGCTGTCCGGCTCGGCTACCCTTGCTCAGACGCAGGCCGCAGGCCGAGAGTCTCCGGGCAGTTCCCCTCTGTGGGAGTCTCCTTCCTGCCCCCGCCCCTCCTCCCTCAACCCTCCCTGCAGCCAAAGAGACCACAACTCAGAACTTCCATGACTCCCACGGGACCCAGGCTGAGAGGACACCCTAGGGACGTCACCCTCCGACCAGCCCAGGCCAGGCCCTCCCAGCACCTTCGAATCAATCCTCCGGGACTGCTGTCCCCACCTGCTGAGCAGGAGCACAGCCCCCTCCCCCCCAAGAATCTGTTGAATGAACAAGTGAATGGGGCATGGCAGGGGCTAATGGCGACTCCCCCCTCCTGCTGCTGTGCCCTGTGCAGGGGAGTCCTCCCTCAGGGGCTGTTTCTTCTTGGTCCAGAGGCAACACCAGACTCTGCTTTTCACCACGGGGGGGGGGGGGGGGGGGGGATAAGTGTCACTTTAAAACAGAAGGCCCTGCTCCCACGCACCAGGCTGCTGGTCCCATGGGCTCAGGGCTCCCACCCCTGTGGCCTCAGAAGGCTTGGGGGAGGGAGAAAAATGGCTGTGATTTGCTGTGATTTGGCCAGCCGAGGAGGATGGGCAGGGCCGGGAGGAACCGAGGCCCGAGGTGAGGCGCTGACCGGAGGCTCTCTTTCCGGGGGCTGCTCCAGGCACCCTGGATGGACGTGGCTTTGAGTCCACACCACTCGGACAGGCCAGCTTGGTGGACATCTGTCTGGCTCTCTGCCATTTTCATGTGAAAGGCAGGCGGGACATGACATAGGGGACAGGGGCTGCCATCTGCTCTGGAAAAGCACCGCGTCGAGAGCCATGTGTCCCACGACAAGGGTGGAGAGGCTGGTGGGGCCAGAAGGTCAAGGCGAAGGGAACTAGCAGAAGGTGCTGTCAGGACGGCTCCCGTGGAGGGGGCTCTGCAGGGCCGCGTGCTTCTGGGCTGTGTCGCCATCTGGGCCCGTTTCCGTCTGTGGCGGCTTGGGGCTCAGTCCATCTCATAGTCCCCCAACCCCACCCCCGCCTGTGCCCCAGCCCCGGGGCCAGGCTGTTCTGATGCCCCCGGAGCTCAGCCCTGCTCAGCGGCCAGCTGCGGGCTGCTATGGGAACCAGCTCTGTCTGGCTCCAAGCTTGGACCCGTGGGCCGTCCAACCTCAATCGCTTGGAGGCCTGAGAGTTGGGGATGGTCCCCAGGCTACATCTGCTCAGAGGCCAAGAGGTGGCCCCCTTAGGAGGCTCCCTCCAGCTCTGACCCTCCTGGTCTAGAGCCCTGGACCTCAACCAGAGGGGCTCAGGATGCGGGTGCAAACAGCAAACACGGGGGGAACCCCACCATCCTCTGGCAGTGCCACTCTATGCTTGAATTTCCAGAAGGAAGAGTCTGTGGTCTTCTCTCTCTGCAGGGACTCTGCATAGTGGGGCCGTCCCCTGAGTCAGGATTGTCAGGACCTGTTTAGCTAGAGCGACTCCATCTTGGATAAATAGCCATTTTGTTGTTTGTGCAGTAAACTTAAATTAATTCTGCCCCCCACCCCCCCAAGAAACTTACTTAGAAACAAGTCCGGGAAACCAGTAAAATGCAGTCAGCTAGTTCCTGGTAACAGAGCCCAGAATACAAGGACAAGTCAGGCCAGATAGAGACATCTAATATGTACAAAGTACTGTTTGTAACAGTGAGAAGGTCTTGCCCAAACCTAAATGACTCCATCTTGGGAAGGACGACAATCTTATTATTCACACTGAATATGTTAACTGACTAAGCTTTCCCAGAAAGTACTGTTTGTAACTGTCCTAGTATGGAGTAATCTTCAATAACACATCATCAGACCAGATGAAACTAGCCAATCAACAAGAGACACACAAGCCTGGTGGGTTGAGATACCAAGATTCGGGTTGCAGTTTTACCCAATAAAAGGTAGCCTGTAAGATGGGGAGGGGTTGCCCCCTTCGGAGACGGCCCTGGCCGGTGACTCTGACTTCTAATTCTTGGCATAGAATAGAGCTTTGCATAACTTTAACTTTGTTTCAGTCTCGTTCCCCTGGCCAATCAGTCTGACTTCTAATACTTATCATAAAATAAAGCTTTAAATAACTTTCACTTTGTCTCAGTCTCGTTTTGTTTAATATCAGACCTAACAAGGATAACCTGTTACTGGGCTACAGACACCTCCCCGAAGCCCAAATCTCGGTGCTGACCGCGAAGTGATTCCTTTCCTTGTTTTATTGGAAACTTGGTGACAAATACGAGTCTGAACAGCGGCCCACGTGGCACAGAACCCGCAGGAGCAGTGGAAGGGGCGTTACTGGTGACAGGCGGGAGGGTCACCCCGACACAGAAGGGAAAGGGCAGGAGCCCTCTTGCTGGCTGGGGCACGGCAGCCCGGGAGCAGAAGGGAACCACCAAGCCCAGCCATTCCTGCCAAGCTGTCTTCAATTCTCTCCCCTGCACACCCGCCCCTGCTCACTCAGAGGGAATGCACAGATATTCTGTTTGTAATTAAAAAGTAATTTATTTATCTGCTGAAGATGAGGTTCCAGAATTAATATTGCAATGAAATCTAGCTGTGCCGTACAACATCTCTTCTCCTGCTTGTTAGGAAACCAGGAGGTTGGAGGGAGAGAAGGCTCCAGGAGGAAGTGTGAGGTTCCTTCTTTGGTAGATGCCGCAGCAGCCCCGTGCTGGGCTGGGGAGGGAAGACACAGCCCAGGACACCCCAGACCTGAGCACCTGCAGGGTCTGGGGGAGACAGGGAGGAATAGAGTTACCATCAGGCCATGGAGGTTGGACTGACTCTGCCACTCAGCAGCTGTGTGGCCCTGGGGAAGTTACTCAACCTCTCTGAGTCTCACTTTCCTCACATGGAAAACAGGAATGACCACGGTCTCTCTCTCATTGACTTGTTGAGGGGATTCCACAAGTTCCTTGACATCTGGACTCATATGTCAGTGGCGGGCGAGGCCATCCCTGGCCACCTCGCCTGAAGTCACCACCCAGCTTCTTGCCAGTGTCTGTCTCACTTCCGTCCATGCTCTTCATGGCACCGAGCACCGTAGCCCACGCTGTGTATTTCACTTCTCTCTCTTGCTCTTTGTCTGGTTTCCACCATGCAAATTTGAAGTCTTCAAACAAAGGGAATTTTGATCTCGTGCTCACTGCTTCACTTCTAGAACCCATGATAGTTGCTGGTGCACAGGAGGTGCTCCGTAAAGCCTTGTTTGGGTGAGACAGTGAATGAATGAATGGAGGAGAGGGTGAACGAATGAGTGCAATGCAGAGCCAGAGCCCTGACCGCACAGGATGGGCTCCTTGGGCGTGTTAGCTCAGGGGGCCGTCAGCATCCTGCTCCCCTCTGTTCTTTTTCTTCCACTCACTCATTCAACAATTACCGGACCTCCTGCTAAGTGTCAGGTGCCCTTCCCAGTCACTGTGTGAATGTGGCCCTTGTGGGAGAAAAGCCTGAGCCCTGTCCTCTTGGAGCGTATGTTTCAGGGCAGGAGAGGGACACCGAGCCTGTAAGTGGTTAAATACATAAAGTAGTGTTCGGCTGGGGTAAATCTTAGGGAGAATAAATATGTCAGGGGAAGGGGATGGGGAGTAACGGTGTGCTGTGTCGTCAAGGCAGGAGGAGGGGACCTCTGGGGAAGGTGGCCTGTGAGCAGAGGCCTGGGGTGTTGGGAGGAGCCATCAGGTATGGGGGTGTGTCGGGAGCCCTGACGGGGGACAGAGCCAGGGCAAAGGCCCAGTGGGCACTGTC
This sequence comes from Mustela lutreola, assembly GCF_030435805.1. Lineage (NCBI taxonomy): Eukaryota > Metazoa > Chordata > Mammalia > Carnivora > Mustelidae > Mustela > Mustela lutreola. The sequence goes on from NC_081298.1 coordinate 12,514,500, forward strand.
TGGAGAGTAGGGGGGCTACAGGGGTGGGTGGTGGTGTACCACGGGGGTGAGGTGGGGAGGGAGGAGGGCAGAGAGGCACTTGGAGGGGGCAAAGTCGTTCCATGGGGTCGGTTTGGGGTTCGAGTGAGATGGCAGCCGGGTTGTCCCAACACAGGAGGGACCTGAGCGGGGTTTGAAGTCCCCCTCGGGCCACATGTGGAGCCGCTTCAGGGAAAGGGAAAGAAGGGCCAGGGCGGAGGCGGGGAGGTGGTGCCCAGACAGGACGACAGTGTGTCAATGAGCCACGGAGAGAGAAATGTTGGAGAGAAGAGTAAGCGTGTGCGTGGGGTCTTGTTTTATGTCATAGGTTCTGTTTTCCTCCTTAGCAAGACTCATCCCTTGAGGGATGCAAAGTGTTGGGGGAGCCCAGGACACGCCCCTCACACCCATTGGTCAGGCGTGGTCACTGCCCACCAATCGCAGACAAGGGGTGGATCCTGTGACTGGCTCAGCCCCTTGTGGTCTCCTGGGCTGGGCTCCTGGCTCCAGGTAGAAGTTGGGTGGCAACGGGGCCATGGGAGGGAACCCCGTACAGAGAAGGTGACCCTGCGGTGGGCCGCAGCCTCAGTAGCATGAGATCCAGGACACGGAGTAACTGTGCCCGGGCCCTCCAGCATTTGTGAATCACAGAGATCCAGCTGCAGCTCCCAGTAATTACTTGTAGTAAAGACTGAAAAGCAAGAATGCCAGTTGTTGAGACCCAGATGGTGGCAGAGCAGAATCCAGGGTCTTGACTCCTCCAGGGCCCCCTTCTTCATGGGCCCCACTGCCAGCCCGCCTGCCTCCCTTGGAAGTTTCCGAGATGCTCTACTGGGCCTTGGGAGATTAGGCTTGTTGAGCTGAGTTCACCGAGGTCTTGCAGGAAGTCTGGGCAGTGCGAGACCCCATCGACCAATAGGCTGATCAATACTCTTGTCAGCGGAAGCTTCCTGGCAGGGGACCGATTCCCAGAACTGGGCTCTCAAGACGGGACTGTGACAGGCAGGGACACAGGGGACCTGGCTTTCTGGATGCCCCAGCCGGTGGGTGGACGCAGGGTCCAGCAGTGGCTCTGACAAGGGCCTCATCAGCTCTCGCGGGAGGATCTCGGGTTCTGCGGGCAAGTGAGGGCAAGAGCCCGGGGCACAGGCGAGGGCAGGTGCTCGTGCGGAGGACGCTCGCGGGGCCGCGCGGCTTATTCAGGAGTGCTGTCCTTCCTGGTGTACCTGCTGTCAGGAGTGAGGACCACCCTCCTCCCGACTGCCACCGCTGTGGGCTGCGTGTGACCCTGGGATGCCGCTGTGACCCTGGCAGTGGGCACTTGGTAAGTATCTGTTGAGTGGGCAGTAGAAGCCAAGGCTGGTGACACCTGTCACAGTGCACCATGGACCCTGACAGCTGCTGAGGGAGGGCCTTTTCCAGGGTCTCTGAGCATTTTCTCTTTCTCACTCTGCCCCTCCCCCCACCATCAGGCACAAGTGACACTTGAGTCCCTGAAGATCAGGGGATATTGGGATCTGGAGAGACACATGAGGAGTTGCCAGCAGCTGTCCCTCTCCAGGCTGCTGACAGGTGCTGCAGCTCCTGCCTTGTGGGAGGAAGTGGCCTTTGCCTGGCACATGCCACACGGAGGCCGCCTATGTTCACCCCAAGCTACGCCTGTGCTCAGGCTGGAGACTCAGGGAGGAACGGTGTCCCTGTCCTTGGCGATGCTGAGCCCCTCAAGTGCGAGCGTAAGTCAGGCTCTGGGCTGAACCCTCCTCCCCATGCTCCGGTGAGCAGGAAATCCGCCCTGCCCTTGCCCTAGCTTCAGCCCTGGGGGAAGGAGCTCCTGCTAAGGGGTGGTGTAGTCTGGTCCAGCTCTGGGATCTGTCAAGTGACAAGAGATAAAGTGGGCAGGTACTTTTCAGGCTTCGATCAGTTGGTCCTTGGTTTTCCCAACTCTCTAGTGACTCTCTCACACATCCCAAATTCCACCCAAAGTAAACCATGCCAGCCCACCTTCTGCAGATACCCAGACTTAATCACCTCTTGCCGGCTGCAAGGTGCACTCAAGGCACTTTATGTCCCTCCTGAGTACTGCTGTGGGCCACTCTCTGGTCTGCGTCCCCCTCACCCCACCCCTACAGTTCTTGCTCCACATTCAGCTAGAGGGACCGTCCTCTGCAGGGCTGCCCCCTCTGAAGCCAGCATTCCTGCAGCTATCCTCCAGGCTCTGCCTGATCTTTCCCATTTACGTCTCACCCACCCTTGTGACAATGCAAAGCAGATTTATTTGCATGTGCAACAACAGTGGGATTAGGAGATGATTAAAAAGGAAAGCGGTCTTCTATAGGAGAAGGTCAAGATTCTTAAGTAGCTGACTTTGGGACCCAGTGCAATGGGAAGACACATTCCCCACTCTCCTCCCCACTCACTCCCATAGGCACACTGACCTATGTGCTGGGCCTCATGCACACACGCACACACATGCACAAGCCATAACTGAGCCTCAGGGCCTTTGCACTTGTTGCTCCCTCCATCTAGAATGTCCTTTCCCAGATACCCTGCCTACATGGCTTTCTTCCTCAACTAACACAGTCTTTTCTCAAATATCATCTGATCAGTGAGGCCTTCCTTGGTCACCCACTTTAGAATTGTGTGGGCCTGCACACACACACACGCTCCCTATCCTCTTTACCTGCATTATTTTTCTCCTTTGTAATTATCATAACTCCACATGTTATTTACTTCACTTCCTGTCTGGATCCCCCACTAGAGTATCAGTTCCAGAAGCGCAGGGACATTTGTTTATTTAAACTATGGCCATAGCAACTGGTGCTCATTTTCTTTTGATTGGATGATGGGTGAATGGATGATGGATGGATGGATGGACGGATGGATGGATGAACGGATGGGTGGGTGCCTTTGCATTGTCCCTTCAAGCTGTTCTGGAGGCCTCTGCTTTTCCTGGGTCTTATATGAGACAAATAAACCTTGAGGAATCCCCCTGCCTAATGCCACAGGGAGGTGGCCAGAGTCCCCAATAGGTGTGTGGACTTAGAGCGAAGCCAGGACCTGGGCCCCTGGCTGGGATAGAGCCCAGGGAGGCAGCAAGGCCCAAACACAGGACCACTGCATCCAAGGGTAGGATTAGCTCAGGCCCAAAGCATTTTATGCTTGACCTACTTGGTACTTTTTAAGTTGTCATTTTGGTAATATTTTTAAAATCAGGAGATTTCACACAAAAGCCCTGACTTCTTTCAAAAGCTAAGAATTAAGCTGCATGGGGCTTCCCTTCCATCACAAGATGATAGGCCATAAACCCTTACACAGAGCACATGCACTTTGGCTCATGGCTGCCCCACCCCCACTCCCGCCTGTTCACCACTTGGTCACTTAGCAGGTGGCTGGGTAGGTCACCCGGCCTGAAGGGTGGATGGCTCAGAGAGATATTGGTCCTCCCGTCACCTGCACTAGGTAAATCTTCAGAAAAGGAAAAGAATCAGCAGCAAATTGTCTGAGATCAAGTTTCCACCTTCTTGAAGAAAAGGGACTCAGAACTAAAAACAGCTAACATGGTGGGCACTGTTCCAAGTGTTTTTATAGGGAAAAGTTTCTTATTTTCTCAGTACCTTAAGTAAAAATTCTGTTATTGCCCCATCTCATAGACGAGGAAACTGAGTCACAGAGGATTCAGGTAAAGGTGGTCAAGAGAGAGGACTCCTGAGCCCAGCTGCCTGGGTTCAAATCCCAGCTTCACCAATTTATTGCTTCGTGACCTTGAGTGCATTCCTATCAGCTCTAGTACTCAGCTCATCAGTAAACTGCACCACGGTAATCAGAGTGAGTTCCTGGGGCTGTGCTCAAAGAGCTGCTATACCCTAAGCACTGGGGGAACTGAGCTGCCCCCAGTGAACACATCACTGCCAATAGCTGCAGAGAGAGGATCTCCATTCAGAGAGAGGATCTCAGACTCCTGAGACCTGTCATCTAAACAGTCCCTCTGGAACTTTAATGTGACTTCAGTTCTGCCTCTTCCAGGAAGCCCTCCCTGACCACCATAGATTCTTGGTCTCCTTCACATAACATGCCTCTGGTCAGTGCCCCAGACCTCCCCCTCACCCCCACCGCCCAGTTCAGCTTATCAGCTTATGTCTGCAACTGATGATGATGGTGGTGATGATGGTGGTGGTGATGATCACGGTGACAATAACGAACTATTACTGAGCCCTGATATGACCAGGAGGTACATTCCATGCTTGTGTATCACCTCATTAAGCTGACCAAAGGCAGACATAGACTCTGCTGTCATTCCTGCACCCACACCTGGCCTCCCCGCAGGAGGGAAAGACCAGGATGCACAGCTCTAAGCCCCTGCCCTATACTCAGCTTTTTATACACATTGACTCTCTCAACTCTGCAGGATTGATGTGTCCACCATCCCCATTTCAGAGATCAGCACACTGAGGCTCAGAGGGGGAGAAGACCAGTGAGTGGCAGAGGGTGGTCATGCACTCAGGTGTGTTCGGTGCTAAAACCCAGATCTGCCCGTATCTCCCCCTGGCATTTCCTGCAGATGTGGGTTGGAAGAAGATTCCAGAAGGCCAGGCTTGCCCCCATGTAGGCTGTTGGCTCAGAGAAGGCTGTGGTGAGACTGTGAGGTGGCATTTTGGGGTCCTCCCCCCATAAACTCCACTGAGCTCACTCCACATAAGGAGACTGGGCTCCCTGCAGAGGACATGGCTCACCTGTACACATTGGCAGGATGGCTTCAGGCTCGGCTCCATCCAGGGGCTCCCACAGTGTCAATAAAATGCCAAGTCTCCTTCTCTCAGCCCTGTTTTCCCCCTATGTTGGTGGCATTCTCAGACAGGCTCTTCCAGGTGGGGGCAAACTGGTCACCAGCAGTTCCAGGCTTCCATCCACTAATGTAGTAGCCTCCGCAGAAACCAGAAATCTTCCAGGAGTTGGGCTGAGCCCCAGGAGGAGGTTCATCAGCCAGATCAGGGTCCCATGAGGAGGGGATGAGGCCACATGGGTGGCCACAAGGAGTTTCCACTGCTGAACCCAGGGCTGGGTGTCAGGGTGTGCACTGGGTGTCAGTGCTCCCGGGCAGCAGTGCTGGGTCCCAGGGAGCCATCCTGCCAGGGAAGTCGGACTTGGTCACCACCTGTGGAGCCTTGAAACCTGCCTCTCTGGTCCTCCCAGGGCTTCTAGAGACTGACTACCTTAATTCCTTTCTTTTGCTGCTCAGACCAGCTGCAACAATCTCTGGTCTGCCATGAAGAGCTTGGATACTCTGACCTTAAAGCCTCGTTTTACAGATGGGGAGACTGAGTCCAGAGAGTGGAGGTGAATCCCCCAGGCACACAGCTGGCAAGTGTGGATCTGGGGTTTGAACCCAGTCAGGTAGAGGGGGGTCTGCTGCCATCCCTGTGCTGCGGGTGCCCTTCCTGCAGGGCGAGGTCAGGCCCTGGGTGAGGCTGCCCGAGGCCCCAGGCACTGACCTAGTGCCCCGCCATGTGGCCCTGCAGACGGGAGCTGCACCTGCTCCCCCTGCCCATCGGCTGAGTCTCGCTCTGTCTCGGCCAGTGTCGATGGATGCTCAGGGCAGCAGCGGGATGCAAAGGTGAGCTCTGATGGGACATTGATTTTCCAGCGGGACATCGGCTCTGGCGCTAGTACATTTCTTGCTAATGGATGGGGAAAATCAAATACAGGAGCAGCAATGCCCGGGCCTGGGGCCATCCTGGGCACCAGCCTCTCTCCTGCTATTGGCTCTTTGGAGGCAGAGATGGACTTTCCCTGGGGTGGCTCAGGGAAAGAGGCTCTGGGTCATGTCCCAGCTCTGACCCACACGGTCTCTCGGTGCCCCAAATCTCCATTTGCCCAGGGGTTCAGGCCATTCCTATACACAGGCAGAGCTGTCACTGGGTTCTTGAAGCCACACCAGGGAGCCACCCCTGGTTCTAGGTCACCTGGAACTCCCCAGCATGGCTTTTCTGCTTTGACTCTGCTCATTTCCCCTGTCCCCACCTGGCTGGAGTCAAGTCACCTCTCCCTGGGGCACTGCTGGTGCATCCCCTTGACCTCCTGCCTCCACCATGAGCCACCATCCCTGTAAATAGGTTCTCGTTACCTCTCGGCTCCTCATCTCACAGGCTCCCCAGCTAACTGCATCAATGCTGTAACCTTTGCCTTGACTCTGGCCTGTGTCACCTGTTTTCCCTTAGTCCTCCATGTCCGCTCTCCTCGTGTCCCTGCATGTCCCTCCTGCGTAAGGAGAACTACCTCTCCTCCCCATTAATCTTTAAAAGATTGCCTGGTTATTTCCCCTCATTATCCTTATGTCATCATAAAATCAACTTTATTGGTTATTAGTGGACCGTACTTAGTTTCTTCTGTCTCTAGTTGGCCATTTAAACCACTGACCCTTAAAGGTGTAACACAATTCCAGGTACACAGCAGGTGTTCGGTAAATATTCTCTGAATGTTTAAATGAATGAGTAAGTGAATTAGTGAATATATATGTGCTTAGCTAGCCACACCTGTGTACACACACGCACACACACACACACACACATCCTCTGATACGCCACCTGACAATGGGAACCTTTTCCCAGCGACATGACCCAGTCCCTGTGAGCTTTAAACGGAGCCCCCTATGGAGCCAGTTTCCACCTCCCACCCCTGCCGACACCTGCTGAGTTAGAACAAGATATTTATTTAGACTCTCCCTCCTCTGGGCAGAGCATCGCCAAACCTCTGTGGATTTATGCCCTGTCCTTCTCATTTCTCCACGAGGGTCTGAGGAAGAATCATGGAAGAAATAACACAACGAAACCTGACTTTCCAAGAGCCTGGGGACGCCAACTGCAGCATCTTCATAGCTTTTCTACGATGGCAGCTGTCGCATGGGTAGTGTCACACGGTCCTCTGGGGAAGCTCTGTCCTCACCTCCCCTGTCTCCTGAGACCCCCCACTTGCCATTCTGGCCTCCTTCCCGCGGTGTCCTCTGGGGTTCCTGGTTCAAGGGACACATCTCTGAGCCCGGAGCGGGGCTCGCTGCCCGCTCCCCTGGGATCTGTTTCCATTTACTCTCATGCCTCCTCCCACATGGTCAGAATGCTGCTTGCGGCCCCCTGAGTCCTACGGTTCTCCCCCTGGTTGTGCCTCACCAAAGGCTCTGCTTACCAAGTCACAGAGAGGAACGTGTTATGTCACAGTATGCCACAAAACTCGAGCCTACAACTTTGAGCCTTTGTAAATACTGAAAAGTAATGAAATTATACTCCATGTCTTATAAAACATTCATTGCATCATGGGCCCCTGGCATAATAAAAACATACACATACACATTAAAAGATAACTCACCAGAACCATCAATATGACACAAAATTAACATATGGGCTGGAACGGACATTAAATCTTTTATTCACATGAGTAAATGTACTTGTCTTTCTAGAGCTTCAGAAGCTGTTTTGCAATTATTTATCTGGCCCAAGTTTGTGACAAAAGTTAATTCAAAGGCTGGGCTTTGGAGGAAGTCAGCTGGGACCTGGGGTCTTCAGGGCTGTGTCGCCTTGAGAAGAACTTCAGACCCTCTGCTCTTCAAGTTCCTCATCTGTAAAATGGTAGTAGCAACAGGACCTTCCTCACTGATGTGGCCTGAGGCCACAGTGGAGTCCCACATGTGGATCGCTGCCCCTGCTGACTGCTCATGAAGCTAGAAGCCTTTGTTGCTACCTTGGCCACTCAGGGACCCTCCAGGGAGCACCCCCAATATACCAGGTACTGCTGAACTCCCAGGGAGTGATGTCTTTATATTTATCTTCATAAATAGTTAAAACAACAAAAATATTCTCCTAGATATATTTAAAGAGCATAGCGATTACACAATGGGCCCTAATGTAATAAAAGTTACATAGACCGGATTAGAAATACAACTCTCTCTGGCCCATAAATTTGACCTACAACTTGCACATGAGCTAAGGAAGACATTAAACATTTCATTAATGCTCATTTTTCGGGCCTGTAAGAGTATAGAACAAGGTCCCCGTAGATGTGTTTGCTGCCCCCACTTTGACCTGCTTTTTTGGAATTTGGAATCCATCCCCACCCCCTGAGGAGGCCCTTTCCATATGTTCAGGACTCAAGGGAATTCATTCATCCAACAGATACTTGGGGAGCTCCCACTCTGTGCCAAGGAAAGTTCTAGGCACTGGGAATGAAACCCTGAACGACAACAAGCCCTCAGAAAAACATAAAAATCACTGCTGTCTTGGACCCTCTCATCTAATCAAGTGAAATCAGACAAGAGGAAGGGAAACCGATGGACATCTGGGAGGGAGGAGAGAGGAAGGAAATCAGACACCGGCGTATTGAAAGTTTGCTCTGTGCTGGGCTCTGACGTGCTCTCCCGCTAGGAGTTCACAGCAACCCTTTAGGTGCAAGGTTTGTGAGCTTCCCCATTTTACAGAAGTGGAAACTGAGACCCCAAAAGACTAAAGACATCCAAAGGGAAGTGGTTAAGACATGAACTGGACCAGATGCATCTAGATTCAAAGACTCTCATAGGTTTGGAATGAATGAATGGTTTCCAGAATTAATGAATGAGTGAATATAGGAGCACATGCACATCATTCAAAGGGCCCTTCAAACAGGGATCCCAGGAGAGCTTTGCAAAGCCCATGGAGAGTCTAGGCCTTTCTTTATGTCCTCATACCTACTTTCTAATCCCCCCAAGTTATTCAGGATCGAGACGGAGACCCCTCCCCTGCAACTCCTCACCTGCTCCTGGAGCATCAAACCTGCACTGTCGTAGCACCCCGAATGTTCTGCCTGCTTCTGCTCTCACCCCTTATAGTCCATTCTCCACTCTGGCTAGGGGAATCCTACGAAAGCCCCAATCAGGCCATGCCTGCCCTGCACAGAGCCCTCCATGGCTCCCGCCTCACTCAGAAGACAAGTCGCTATCCCCATGAGAGACGCGGGCCTTGTGTCCTGCCCCATCTCTCTTTCTCCCTGTGCCCTGCTCTCCCCTTGCTTCCTCTGCTCTAGCCACGCCTCCTCCAACACACCTAACACGCTCCCCCTCTCACTTGGCTGGTGGATCCAGTCAATTCTCTTTGCTTCATCTAATTTTCTGTAAGCAGTGTTTCACTGCATGACTTAACCATACATAATTCTGTAAGAAGCTCTTGGAGTAAACTGAGTCCCGAGTTAGAAACTGAAAATTTCTTAAGACAATGGATCTCTTCCCTGACTTGTCTGGTCCCTAGAGTGCCAAGAGCAGTGCAAGGGAGGTGGAGAGTTTTTGTCTGTCTTGCTTACTTCTGTATTCCCAGCCCACAGAGCAGTGGCTGGTATACTGTGGATGTGCCCTAAATGTTTGAGTTTGCGTGGATTGGAAAAGGATCAACAGCAGCTGAGGAGGGTGACTTCAGTCTGGGTGTGGGGAGTCACATTTGAGCTAAGACCTAAAGGATGAGAAAGAGCCACCAGGAAAAGATGTGGGGGAATAGCATGTGCAAAGGACCTGGGCAAGAACAAGCTTGGGGAGTTGGAGGGACAGGAAGGAGGCACTGAGGCAGCTAGAGGAGAGTCAAGAGTGAGGTGTCTCAGAGTCAGCAGGTGCCAGACCATGCAAGGTGCTGAAGGGCATGACAGGGAGTTTGGATTCTAAGTACAATAGGGAGGCACCGAAGTTTTCATAGTAGGGTAGTGACATGACTGATTTATTTTTTCTTTCAAGATTTCAAGTAATCTCTACATCCAATGCGGGGGAGGGCTCAAACTCACAACCCTACCATCAAGAGTTGCACGCTCCACTGACTGAGCCAGCCAGGTGCCCCTGATTTATATTTTTAAAAGCTCCTTCTGATTATAGGGTGCAGGCATGGATTGGGAAAGCCCAAGTGGACCCCAGAGACCAAGAAGGAGCCAGGTGCAATGGTCCAGGAGTGCCGTGGTGAATGATGGGGCTCAGGCTGGGTTGGAGGGGTGCCTAGTGGGGGACTCAGATGTTCTTTGGAGATAGACTCATGATTCCAGTTTGGCTGTGTGGGTCTGCTTGAAGGTTTAGGGAACAAAGCCCCAACTTCTTACAGTGAGATGCAGCTGTGTCTGGAAATTCTCTTGTTCCCTGAATACGTTCACATGGAGACATCACGGGAAGGACAGGTGGCTGGACCAGTGCCCTGTCAAAAATATTGTCACAACACAATCCTAATGGCCCCCAAAACCCCACACTCCCGGTGGGGACTTCATGCTTGGGCTTCCCCACTGGGCATCCCTTCCTGGAGGACAGCCTCTGCTGGAGTTGACCTACACAAAAGCTCGTGTTAGTTTCACTAATTGATATAAATGATTCACCGCTCACAGCGGAGGCTCGGTGCTGAGTACGTCCACATTAATTGGGTTGGAGGAGGAAAATTAAGTGCTTCAATTTGCCATTTTTCAAGATGAAAAATGGGAAAGGAGAAGATTATTTGGCTTAAAGAGAGGAGCTGTGAGTAGCTGACACCCCTTTTGGGGAGGGGGCAGAGGCTGCCCTGGGGAGGGATCTGAACTCCTTCCTGACACCCCTTTTGGGGAGGGGACAGAGGCTGCCCTGGGGAGGGATCTGAACTTCCTGACACCCCTTTTGGGGAGGGGGCAGAGGCTGCCTTGGGGAGGGATCTGAACTCCTTCCTCCCCCCTGGACAGCTCAGGGGAGAGGATGAGTGGAGATGAGGTCACACCCACCAGCACCTCCAGCAGCCCTTCAAATGCATGAAGGACTTTAAAATGACCAAATGCTTTTCAAAGGCAGGGCTCATCCCATGTTCATGGCTGCCCTGTGGGGTATGACTACCCTGCCCCCTGGGTCAGATGGGAGCCTAAAGCTGCAAGGACAGGTGAGACCTGTCTTTAAACATAACTTTAAGAGATGTAAGTATAAAGGGAATGTGTGGATGGGCCTGAAAAGTCTCAAGAGTGGTGTGGGCCTCAGGTAGGGCTGGATCCAGGGACTCCTGTCATTTATTTCCAGCTTACAGCATTTCTCTGTTCCTTTCCCTTCGATGCAGGGAGATGCCACCTACCTGCCCAGCAACCCTGAAGGGAAGAGTTTGCTTCCTGGTGGCACTGGTGCATTTCTCAGGATTCACCTGCCTGGACCATCTTGGTCACATGCCCATCTCTGACACAACACTGGAGTCAGAGTGGGAAATATTTTCAGGGCCAGGTTTCTCTTTTAGTGCCTTGGTGAGCTAGAAAAGAGGCCCTTTTCTATTGGGAGAAATAGCCCCATGTCAGGACACAGGCTCAGTGGCCAAAATTTCAACCCTTCATTCAAATACAGCTGGCCCAGTATACCCAGTCGTTCTGGATATGTCAATTACAGGCCTGGGTTGTGTGTCTGGCATGGAGTTGGGTGTGGGGTCCATCCTACCCAGAAAATGTCCACTGAGAGTGGAGGATGGGCGTTTTCCAGAGGGAGAATCCATTCATTCACTCAACATATTCTTACAAAGTGTCCACTATGGGCCAGGCACTATGCTAGGTCCTAAAGACACAGCAGTGAAGAAAGAGGGACACATTCCTCCTGAAGCTGGCATCCCAGAGTGGGAAACAGGCAACAAATAAATTAATGATTATATAATAATCATCATGATGATGCTATGGAAAAAATATAGCAGGACCAGAAGACAGATATGCCAAGTCGGATCCGGGTGTGGTGGGGAGGGCCTCACTGACAAGGTGATGTTTGAGTGAAAATTGAAAGAGGAGAGTCACGTGGCTGTCTTGGGGAAGAGGCTTTGGCGTGGGAGGAGATGCAAAGGCTCTGAGGTTAAAGGTCACCTGGGCAGCTGGGTGGGATCAGAGTCTTAAGTGTCATTTTGAGAACATTGGCTTTTGCTCTGAGCGAGATGGAGCCGCTGCAGAGCGGGAGCACGGGGTTAGGCCGTGCTCCCTACTGGCGGCGAACTGGCCATTCGCCCTCCTGCCTGCACGAGCTCATGATCCAGGCCCGTGAGATGCGGGCGCTGACACTGCATAGCCAGCCGCGCTGCATTTTCAAGTGTGGAACATGTCCTACCATCTCTCTCCTCTCATCCCGCTCAGAGTCTACGCCCTCTGGGAAGCCGCTGGCTCTCCCTGCCTGGAGCCACCGGACTGGGCAGGACTGTGTGACCCACGGACAGAGGGACCCCGAGCCGGGTCCTGAGGCTCCCTTGGTTCCCCTGAGCCGGGCCGTCCTGGGGGTGGCCAAGGGGACACAGCACAGCCCTGCCTGACCCGGAGGAGCCCCTCGGCACGCCTGGTCCCAGATTCGGAGGACACAGCCTCCGCGGCCTGCCTGGTCTCGCCACTTGGGGGTCCCGGAGGAAAACCACGGGCTCCATTAACGGGGATCCTTCCCGGTGCGAATGGCAGAAACTCAATTCAAACAGACTTAAGTGAGAAAGAACATTTATTAGCTCCCCTGACGCAGCTGGATCCACGGACTCCAACAATTTGGTCACGACTCTGTCCCTCTCCGTCTCTGGGCTCTGCTTTCCTCTGGGCCGGCTTCACTCTCGAGCAGGTTGTCTCCAAGCGGCGACCACGGTGACCGCCAGCGGCTCCCGGCTTCCCTCCCGCCAGCCCAGAAGTCCCTGCACCCAGGGTCCCGCCCCACCGGATGCTGCGGAAGCCCTAGGACAGCCTCTCATTGGCCCATTTTGGGTCGCATGGCCACCCCGTAGCCAATCAGAGCGTCCAAGAGGATGGACACTCCGCTTGCGCGTACTTGGTCACAAGGCGGCCCCTGGTGCTGGTTGGGTTTGGTGCTGCTCAGCGCTCCTGCTGACTCAGCGGAGGGAGGCGGTGTCCCCAGTGGGAAATCAGAGGTGGACGAGGGTGGACACACACAGACAGAAATCATGGGTGCTCATGTGTTCCTTATCCCAGAGCGGGGGAGCGAGCCTGAGAGGTGGGAAATGCCTCCGCCAAGGCCACGTGCTCCAAGTGGCCAGAGAAGGGTTTTCAGTGCGGGGCTCCACGTGCGGCTCCTGAGGGAGCGGGGTCTCCCGTGTTTCCATGTCAAACAGCCGTCAGGTCTGCAGGAGGCCCGGGCTCATGGGTGGAGGTCTTTCTCCAGAACGGCAGTCTTGACTCCACAGGGCAAGCCTCACTTGTGCACCCCGAAAAGCAACCCGTGAAGTATGAGCCACCCCAAGAGCCCCTCTGTCCATCCCCGCATTGTCCCAGGGGCTGCTGACGCCCCCGCTGACGCTGCGGCCCCCCAGCTCGGAAAACACCGATGAGCAGCATCTAATGCAGCCTCCCTCATCGGGCTGCTGTCCTGCTCCTGGCCTGGGAGGACCAGCAGCAGGGGAAGGAGAGCCCTGGGGGGTTGGGGGGAGCGGTGTGGGGAGGAGGGAGGAGTGTGGGAAGAAGAGGGTGGGGGCTGCCAGGAGGACATCTGCTTCCCTTAGAGCTGTATGGGGGCCCTGCGATGGGGATTCCGTCACGTCTGGGTGCAGATCCACACCTCGTCCCCCAGTGCGTGTGTGTCTGCGTAAGTGCACACCCACAGGGACAGTGGTAGACACACACGTGTGAGCACATTTACACGTGTGTTCAAAACCTCTCTCACACACATGTGCCTGTCCACACATATATCCTCCAAAATGCATACAACCATGGAGCCACACCCTTCCCCCCCTACACACAGCATTTTCCCACCATCTCACACACACATGCACTTCCTGAAACAGTCGTGTGCACAGAGCCCTCACACGCATCCATGCAACCTCACATGGACGGGGTTGAACACGACTTGGAGGCCAGAGTGCCTGATTCGCAATCCCAGAGTCTAGGGCCAGTCCCGGGGCCTGGGATCGTCCAGCACTGGTGTGCGGGGGTGTGCACTAGCAGGGTGTTCGTGGGCTGGTGCGGGCCTGCGAAGTGTGTGCCATTTGGGGCTCCGGGGTGGGGCATGGATCTTTACGCGATCACAGCGTGGGCACAGGGATACAGGAGGCACCCCACGTTGAAAGGCTTTATCGTCTCCCTGCACACCGGTCCCTGCGGCATTCACTTTCCCAGACGCGCACCATCTCCAAGGCTGATAAAATGCCGCCAGCTAGATTCTGCCAAAACCTGCCTGGCCCCGGCCTTCTGGGGAGAGACGATGAATTCTCCTCCACTGTTCTCTGGCTGCGTCTACCCACGCAAAGCCTGGAGCCTCCAGTACTTCCTTCCTCCCTGCCTCCTCACCCAAGAACAGACACCCTTAAATCCCAGCAACCCCAAGGCAAACAGGACTGGAGTCCTTCCATCTCTCATTAATTTCAATAATAACAATGATCATCAAAGAGCCGCCATTTATTAAGCAATTGCCACACCAGGGCCACCATTACCACTGCCTTAAGGCCCAGGATCTCACTTAACCCATCCCACCCCCACAAAGCCCAATTCAGTAGTCCTTCTCACTGCTGATAGATAATGACCACAGGGTGGTCATTGAGTGACCCAGGCCATGAGTGGTAGAAGCAGGACTTGACTCCAGCAGGCCAATGTCAGGGTAAAATTATCTTCAAGTTCATGTGCAAGGTGACATGGTCAAGCAGAGGCCTCCTTAGGTGCCCTCCTGCTGACATCTGTTTTTCCCTCTGTTGCTTCAGCTGCACCCCAGACCTCTCACTGATGCCATCCCTTCTCTCTGAAGCTTCTTAGAGAAGTTTTCCATACTGTTCTACATGCTGTTCCATCTAACTGGGAGTCTTTTCCTCCTCCCACCCTGCCTGGGAGACTTTGGGTTATCTCTCAGGCTTTAGCTCCAAGATCATCGCCATCCCTTTGTGATCTTCTCTGATCCCAGAGTGGAGTTAGTTGTTCCATACTTCATGAGTGCATCGCACTGTGCTCAAAGCTGTTTCAGAGTATTTAACTGTTACACTGTTACACTGAAAGAGTAGAAAACTGTTACACTGAAAGAGAGAAAAATTGGTCAGAGGATGAACAAACTGATGAGAAACTAAGTATCAGAAGACAGCAATGCAACAGATATGAAGTACACATCCAGAAAGTTAGTATAGCCCAGGTGTGATACTAACAAAACTGTTAGTATATTACAGGAGAGAGGGTCAGTAGCTTATCAGCTTCTCAAAGGGGTCTGAGAAAAAAAGTGTTTAGAAAAATATTTACAGGGGCACCTGGGTGGCTCAGTGGGTTGGGCCTCTGCCTTCAGCTCAGGTCATGATCCCAGGATTCTGGGATTGAGCCCCGCATCGGGCTCTCTGCTCGTCAGGGAGTGTGCTTCCTCCTCTCTCCCTCTGCCTGCTTCTCTGCCTACTTGTGATCTCTGTCAAATAAATATAATCTTAAAAAAAAAAAAGAGAGAGACACCCCCGCCCCCTCCAGAGACGCAGGGCTGCGCTTGACTCTCGCGGCCTCCGTCACCCGCTCGGCTCCCTGCCCTAGGCGGGGAGGCCGGCTTGTGGGGGTTGAGTGGCCCGAGCTGAGGGCGCGGAGAGCTCAGGGCGGCGACGACAACGGCGTTGATATCGGTGGTAACAACGGCCTCAGCAGGCGGGGAAGATGAAAGGTAGCCGGATCGAGCTGGGAGATGTGACACCACACAATATTAAACAGTTGAAGAGACTAAACCAGGTCATCTTTCCAGTCAGCTACAATGACAAGTTCTACAAGGATGTGCTGGAGGTTGGCGAGCTAGCAAAACTTGCCTATTTCAATGATATTGCAGTAGGTGCAGTATGCGGTAGGGTGGATCATTCACAGAATCAGAAGAGACTTTACATCATGACACTAGGATGTTTGGCACCATACCGAAGGCTAGGAATAGGAACTAAAATGTTAAATCATGTCTTAAACATCTGTGAAAAAGATGGCACTTTTGACAACATCTATCTGCATGTCCAGATCAGCAATGAATCAGCAATTGGCTTCTACAGGAAGTTTGGCTTTGAGATTATTGAGACAAAGAAGAACTACTATAAGAGGATAGAGCCCGCAGATGCTCATGTGTTGCAGAAAAACCTCAAAGTCCCTTCTGGCCAGAATGCAGATGTGCAAAAGACAGACAACTGAACAAATTAGAAATGAACTTTCTTGCACTTGCTTGTCGCCAAATAAAAGAGAGGCCCATTGATTCCCCCCTCTTTCTTTCTCCCCCCCCTTCTTGTTCTTGTTCGTCCTCCTTTCTTTCTTTTTCTTTCCTCTAAAAAGAAATGGAACAAATAATGCTAAAATTTATATGGAACCAGAAAAGACCTCGAATAGCCAAAGGGATATTGAAAAAGAAAGCCAACGTTGGTGGCATCACAATTCCGGACTTCAGGCTCTATTACAAAGCTGTCATCATCAAGACAGCATGGTACTGGCACAAAAACAGACACATAGATCAATGGAACAGAATAGAGAGCCCAGAAATAGACCCTCAAATCTATGGTCAACTAATCTTCGACAAAGCAGGAAAGAATGTCCAATGGAAAAAAGACAGCCTTTTCAATAAATGGTGCTGGGAAAATTGGACAGCCACATGCAAAAAAATGAAATTGGACCATTCCCTTACACCACACACAAAAATAGACTCAAAATGGATGAAGGACCTCAATGTACGAAAGGAATCCATCAAAATCCTTGAGGAGAACACGGGCAGCAACCTCTTCGACCTCTGCCGCAGCAACATCTTCCTAGGAACAATGCAAAAGGCAAGGGAAGCAAGGGAAAAAATGAACTACTGGGATTTCATCAAGATCAAAAGCTTTTGCACAGCAAAGGAAACAGTTAACAAAATCAAAAGACAACTGACAGAATGGGAGAAGATATTTGCAAACGACATATCAGATAAAGGACTAGTGTCCAGAATCTATAAAGAACTTAGCAAACTCAACACCCAAAGAACAAATAATCCAATCAAGAAATGGGCAGAGGACATGAACAGACATTTCTGCAAAGAAGACATCCAGATGGCGAACAGACACATGAAAAAGTGCTCCATATCACTCGGCATCAGGGAAATACAAATCAAAACCACAATGAGATATCACCTCACACCAGTCAGAATGGCTAAAATCAACAAGTCAGGAAATGACAGATGCTGGCGAGGATGCGGAGAAAGGGGAACCCTCCTACACTGTTGGTGGGAATGCAAGCTGGTGCAGCCACTCTGGAAAACAGCATGGAGGTTCCTCAAAATGTTGAAAATAGAACTGCCCTATGACCCAGCAATTGCACTATTGGGTATTTACCCTAAAGATACAAATGTAGTGATCCAAAGGGGCACATGCACCCGAATGTTTATAGCAGCAATGTCCACAATAGCCAAACTATGGAAAGAACCTAGATGTCCATCAACAGATGAATGGATCAAGAAGATGTGGTATATATACACAATGGAATACTATGCAGCCATCAAAAGAAATGAAATCTTGCCATTTGCAACAACATGGATGGAACTAGAGCGTATCATGCTTAGCGAAATAAGTCAAGCAGAGAAAGACAACTATCATATGATCTCCCTGATATGAGGAAGTGGTGATACAACATGGAGGCTTAAGTGGGTAGAAGAAGAATAAATGAAACAAGATGGGATTGGGAGGGAGACAAACCATAAGTGACTCTTAATCTCACAAAACAAACTGAGGGTTGCCGGGGGGAGGGGGTTTGGGAGAAGGGGGTGGGATTATGGACATTGGGGAGGGTATGTGATTTGGTGAGTGCTGTGAAGTGTGTAAACCTGGTGATTCACAGACCTGTACCGCTGGGGATAAAAATATATGTTTATAAAAAATAAAAAATTAAAAAAAAAAGAAAGAAAGAAAAATATTTACACACAAAGTGAGAATGAGTTAATGGAAAACATTCTAAAAGAAAGTGAAATACTCTGTGTATTTCTGTTGTCTTGTCATTCAATCATGTTTATGTTATTGACTCATTAAATGTATCAACAAACAACAGAAGGAGTAAATGTAAATATTTCCATTAAAAAGCAGTTTTTAGCTCCAGGCGTACTAATAATAGAATGACCTAATGGGTTCTGGTGGCAAGTCAGACCCAAAATCCAGCAGCATATAACTTAATTATCTTTTCCTAAAGATAGGATGTAAGTATCGTATGGTCTAGGAACACGAAAGGTTATAAGGGTTCCAAAGTGCATAAAGTTATGTTTCTTAAGATCCCATAAAATTCAAAGACTTAGACTAGAAGGGGAAAGACATGTATATATTATAAATTTCTCAGCCTAGTGAGAGCCATGAGCCTTTCCTGGCAGACAGAAAAATCAGGTAAAATGTGTAACTTGTATACACAGAAGTGGGCTTAAAGGATCATTCCCTTCATAACGTCAAAGAATCACTGATGTTACAGCATAAATAAAGTGGCCCCTCGATACCACAAATAGGAATCCAGACATGCCTCTGGCCTAAATCTCTGCTAACCATTGTATAAATTACAACAAACAGGCCTCTGGAGCCCAAGGTCCTTCCACTTGTCCCGGTGTGCTGTGCACGTGCAAGGATGGTAGGGTTCAGCTCCAGGTGGAGTCCATTCTTTTCCAGCTGTTTCCTCCAACGCCCAGAAGACAGACAGACATCTGAGGGAGGGACAGTCTGCATCCAGATGGACAGTCCTCAGATTTCCACCGGGGTAGTTAGATATCACCACACTACTTCAGAGGTAACAACTCCCTTCCAAGTCAACTGCGTGCTATGCCGGGAGACTCACAGGCCCCCTGTGAAATGTGCCACCAACGAAGGATGAGTTTGACTCTTCTGCAAATCACAGGGATCCCAAAAATCTAGAGGGAAACCGCTTGTTTTCTTTTTCTGGTGACAGCAAAGAAGAAAAGGAGGAGAAGAATTAGACACACACGAGAAGAGCCAGGTTCCAGAACCATGGGAACAAGGCAGTGGGTCCAGAACGTGGAGAAGTCACACCAAGCCGAGCTGGACAGAACAGTGACTCCAGCATAAATCCCGGGAGAGATGACACAGGACTGTTCTTGCCAGGTGCTGGACTAGGCACTGGGGGTTAGATGGGAGTTCTCTTCCTCCAGGGGCCCCGGGCCCGAGGAGAGCACTGCGTCAACTGAGCCTCTCAGGGCCAGTCTGTAGAGCCTGGCTGGTAAAGACTGGGACCTCCTGGAGGGTGGGGACCATCACCGTATCCAGGAAATCTGTCCATGGGCCAGGCCCCCCAGGGCACAGAGGACACAGCAGAGATAGAACAGCTTGTTGCAAAAGGCAAAGGAGAGCAGTTTCAGGCTGGATTCATTCCTAATTCTGTGACTTGAGGAAAGTGATACTTCTGGGTCTGTGACTTCATTTTTAAGATGAAAATGCTAATAAATAACATTTGTCCTATGTGGCTATGATAGAGAAAATTGAATAATAAATTGATTGCACTGGTGTATTATAGTAAGAAAGAATATCAAAAATCATCATTATTAATACTGTTGTTGTTTCTATTATTATAAATGAATGGTGATATCTAACTACCCCGGTGGAAATCAGAGTAGTTACTTCTTATCCTGTACTCTTGATGGAGAATGTGTGTGCGTGCATGTGTGCTTGTGTGTGTGTTGCAGTGGGGGGTTGGGGGAACCACCTTTCAAGGCATTGTGGGGATTTTCCTGCTTTGCAGGCTTCAACCCATTTCGCAGACCAGAGTGTGGATGTGAGGGGGCTGGGGCTTGGGCATCCTAGGGCGACTCAGCAAGGCAGAGGCAGGGTTGATGGTCATAAGGAATGATTCCAAATCAGTGCACTGGCATCAGCTGTGTGATGAGAAGGAAAATAAAGAGAAGTCTCATTGCTTGGCCTCCGACAGGGGCATCCCCCAAAGCAGTTTTGTGGCCTGTGAGACTCCCGGAGAACGAAATTGCACCCCTCTTCCCTGTTATCCTGGAGAAGCAGTGAGCATTGGTCTTGGGAATGGGGCCAGTTCTTCGAGCAGCTTCTACAGCCATCCTTTGCTGGGATGGACCCACAGGCAGAAAGTAATTCACGGGGTTAGGAATCTAAGGGGTCCCCCAGCCTTTCCTAAGAGTCTGTCTCCTGTGCAAAGTCTGTCCCTTAGGAAGATGAACAGAACGACTTTCAGTGAGCTGCTCTCGGTCCCTCACTGGTCACCAGTTCTGCCCCTCGAGGTCAGCTCAGGTCACCTCCCGGACCTTTCTGGTGAAAGCAGAAAGCCTTGTTCTAGCCCCCACTGGTATCCCACTGTCAGACCCTGAACCTCGGCTCCAGCCTCCCACCCACGGTTCCCTTGGCTCCCTGGGTCCCTGCTGTGACTAGTAGCTCATTCCTTCATTCGTTTGTTTGTTTGTCATTCTTTTATTTGAGAAGTCGCTACAAGATATACAAGTACAGAGAATGAGAAAAATGCATATGCCCCAAAATATGAAGAATGGACAATTATTTTTCTTATAAAGGTAATGAAAATTAAAGATAAAATTACAGTATCTTTTATCTCCTGTAGTGTCCCATTCCCTCCCCTTAGAAATGATAGCTGAATTTTCTAAACTTTATGTTTCAGAGAAGGTTTGACTTTACAGCACAATCGAGTGGAAGGTACAGATTATTCCCATAAGCCCCTGGCACTGCATGGGCCCAGCCTCCCCTACTGGCAGAGTCCTCACCAGAGTGGTGTGTTTGTTACAAATGACGAGCTTGCGTGGACACGTTGCAGTCAGGCAACGACCATAGTTGATCCTAGGGGCTCAATCGTGGCGGTGGTGTCTGTGCTATGGGTTTGGGCAGATGTGTAATGACATGTACCCATCATTACATAGTCATACAGAGTAGTTTCACTGCCTTAAAAATCCTCAGTGCTCTGCCCATTCACCCTTCCCTCCCCTTTAGGCAGGTGGTTTCAGTTAAATACTGTCGCTCGTGTGTTCCTCCGGGCACCATATTGGATCTCTGTTTGTCCTTCACATCTTGGCTAAGGCCCTTCTCACCCATCATCTCAGGCATTTGCCATCAGCTGTGACGGGGACACCTGCAGGAGGAGCAGGTTCCAGGTGGGGACTCTCAGAGGTCAGGTGGGGACATGCTATGTCTGAGGTGCCCACAGACTTCCCAGTGGGCTTGTCCAGTAGCACCTGGACACTCACATTTGGAAAATCAGAGGGAGAACAAGCAGCCTGTAGGGTATGGGAACCAACTCTTCCTCTGTAAGGACCTGTGTCCCAGGCCGTCACATTGTGGGAGGGGAGAGGCTTGTTACTGTTTACTCCTCACTCTTTCCAGAAGCTTCCCTGGAGCCCAACTGGAGTGCTCCCCTTCCCAGCCCTCCCGCACCCACTGCTGATATTTGCTCTCTCACTGTCTGTTGTGCTAAGTGCCCAGCTTATTTATGAGAGATGCTAATAAAGCCGCCAGATCATCACATTAGCAGCTCCCCGCTGAGACCTCCCTTCTTCTAGGGGCTACGGGTACCCAAACACAGCCCCTGTAGTCCTTACAACAAGGAGGTGAGAGACTTCCTGAGGCACTCACAGACTTGAAATTGCTGACCCAGATTCCAGAAGGATAGCACCTGCCGGGCTGGTCTGGATGCCTGGGGGTTTTCTGGACCTGCCAGTTTCCCCATCCCCCACTTGACAGAAGGGACGCCTGAGGTCCAGACGTCTCCCTCCCTGAGGTCCAAAATGGGAGGCCTGACGTCTCCCATTCTGCAGATGAGAAAAGATGATGCGTCCATCAGCTCGGGGCTGGGACAAGGGACCAGGCTTCCTGCCTCCACAGGCCCATCTCACCTTTTCCCTGCCAGGTAGAATGACCTTTCTCCCCAGTATGGAGGGTCATCCAGGGACCAGACTCTGTGTGTGACCGCTGGTGCTGAGAGAAGGAGGGACGTGGCTCCGTGCCTCTGCCACTGAATCCTGCGCACCCACCTACCCTTCCCGGGTCCTCCTTCAGGAGATCCACCTGCTGCCAGGCCTGGCCCAGGATGCCCAGGGTTGGTATCCCCCAGACTAACTCGTGCTTTCCCACTGCCCTGTTTCCTTGACCAGCTCCCTCTTGGTGCGATCCGGCGCACACACTCCTGGTGCCTGGTGTTGACGGGTTTCCAGCCTATGCACCCTGTGTGTCCCCCCGCCTCCAGCCACGGCGACAGGTCAGACACCAGCATGCGCGCCAGTTGGTCCGATGGAAACAGGCTGGGGATGTCAGCTGGAAGGAGAGGGGAAGAGAGGCTCTCCTTCCCCTGCGGTTCGATGAGAGTGATGCCAAGTCTGGAGCTTCGAGTGGGAAGCCAGCCCAGATAAAAATACTACCGGCTAGGATGTGTTGAGTTAAAAGTGACAGAAAAATCCACTCAAATTGGCATAAGAAGAAAAAAAAGAAGAAGAAGAAGAAGCTGTATTATCTTCATCGAGCTCAGCTCAACCCCGGTACTCTGAGAATTTCTTTCCCCAACTGTCGGCTCGCCTTGCCTGTGTGTCCGTTGCACTATCAGCCTGACACTTTCTAGAGTGTCACCTCCCATCTCGGCCCCTCCAGCCCAAGGACGGCACCTCTCCCAACGCTGCTGCCCAAGTCCTGGGACTGACTGACTTCCATCCAGACCCACCTGGGTCACGTGCTGCTCTGAGCGAATCACTGTAGTCAGGGGAAGGGGGATGCTCTGATTGGCCGGATCTTGATCATGTGATAACTGGGTCCAGTGACTTTGCCCCACCTTCTGCCCCTAGGAGCCACTGAACAAGTAGGTTGCTTAGCAACCAGGTCCTGGCTCTTTTTCTGCACCCAGGACTGGGAAAGCCACGCCAGGGTCCTGAATGTTGAATTATAGAGCTCCTCAGTACTTCGATTTCAGCGGGCTGTGGCTCCGTGGAGGAGAGGACAGCACGATGACCTTGGTTTAAATCTTGACGGTGACACTTGCTCACCGAGAGACCTTAGGTAAATTACTTCCTGTCTATGGTAGCTCTTGAAATAATAATAGGGCCTGCCTGTCTCGAAGGGTTATTTGAGGATCAAATACGGTGATTTGTTATGGGGACTTAAAAGAATGCCTCTCCCACATTTGGGGATCAGTAAATAGAGCTATTAACTGGTGTGAGGAGGAGGTACACCTTATTACATCTGGTCAGTACTGCCCCCCATTCCCCTCCCCCTCCCCTGGAAACCCCCTCCACCCCTCCCCCTCCCCCGGGACCCCCTTCATTCTCCTCTCCCTCCCTCCTCCCTGTGACCCCCTCCACCTTCCTTCTGATCTCTTCCTCCCCCCCCTTCCCTGTACCCCCCCACCCCTTCACCTCTCCCCGTCCTTTGACCCCATTTATGCCCCTCCATCTCTCACCCCCTGTCACCCTCTCCAGACCCCTCCATCTCCCCTCACCCCCTATCACGCCTTCCATCTTCCAGGTAACAAGAGGGAGCAAATTTCTAATGTGGGTATCAGCCCATGTCACCTCCTCACTAAAAGCTCCTGAATGCCTCCTTCATGGTGTTCAGAGTCAAGGTAGCCCCCTTCCCCCCGCCCCGGTCTACAAGTTCCTGCAGAATCCAGCCCCTGCCCACTTCACTTAAGCCACACGGGGCCTTTTTCATTTCCAAACACACCAAGCTCATTGAGCCTCAGGGCCCTTACCCCTTGCTGCTCCCTCTGCCTGAAGGGTCTCCCTCAGATAGCACTAGAAGTGACTCCCTAAGTTCTCGCTGATCCCTTCCCAAAGTCACCTCCTTGGAGAAGCCTTCTCTGAGTATCTGATCTACGTGAACCACCTCCCCCGTTCCCTTTCTGTCCCCATCAGCCTGTTCCTCCATTCTCCATGTCTCCTCTCATTGTCGGAAACAGTCTCCGTCCAGTGTTTGTGTTTTTATTGTCTATAAGGGGCCTTGGGGCCTTGGAGGGCAGAGTCCAGACAAGGGAAGGCAGGAAGGAAAGAAGTCAAGTCTTAAGGCCTAGACTGGGTCTCTCTTATTGGATGATCAGAGGCTGCTTTTAGAGGGAGAGCTTTGCGGGGCCCTGATGGGCAGATGGGGTTCTCAGACACCAGGAGCCATCGCTAGCAGCTTCGCTGGATCATCATGGAGGCTGGATCTGCTCTCCTGCAGATCTTTACCTTAGTGGTAAAAAGAACAAAAGGCAGCCACCCACACGTCCTGCCAGACCTTTCTGGAAAGCAGGAGGCCGCCACCTGGTGAGTAATTCACCTGCAGTCAGCAGCCCCAGACGCTGTGTTGGCAAAAAGCAAGCAGCCGACGGAACCCTTTCGTATTTTTAATCTACTCAAAACCAGGGTCTTAAAGCGCCTACTTTTCCATCCTGCTAATTTGGGAGGCAATTAGCTATTGGGTGTTCTCGCCCGCCAGCTCCGGCTCGGCGTGTCAGCTTGTTTAGTCGCTCATTCCTGCCCAGATAGGCCAGCTGTGAAGAGCTCTGTTAATCTTCTCTTGAACTACAATGTTTAATAAGACTCTTAAATGATAGAGGCATCTGTGCATAAATAGCACATGGTAAGCCTCCCCTTGGGACACTAACCTGATTTATTAAAAATGCTGTAACTACCAAGCTTTATATATCAACATCATTAACACAAAAATATATGATCTAATCTCCACCCACAGCCAGGCCCTGATGCAGACAGACAGCTCGGATGAGAGGTAAGAACTGGAAGGTGGCGCCACGAAGGGCCAAAGGAGCCAGTTTTAAATATTTTAAATGAAGCCAGGCCAGCCAACCAAAATTTGTTTTCTCCGATGTTAGCCTGGGAACATGTGGAGAAAAACAGACCCAATTTCTTTCCGTGACCAAATGTTCCCACTGGGCTGGGCTGGGGCTGAGGTCACCCTGACATGTTTCTCTGTCACTCTGATGGGCTGGGGAGGGTCCCCTCCCACGCCACTGTGATGGGACTTAAACTTCAGGGCCCAGACCACCCTGTCTGCCAGACACTCAGCGTGTCCCAAGGGACGCCCGTTCACACAGGCCCTCACGACTGTCGCTCGGGCTACCTCCGTGCTCTCCTCCTTGCTACCATTTAGTAGGTTTCTCTGAATGGGCTCACT
The DNA here is from genome assembly GCF_030435805.1 of Mustela lutreola. Lineage (NCBI taxonomy): Eukaryota > Metazoa > Chordata > Mammalia > Carnivora > Mustelidae > Mustela > Mustela lutreola. The sequence continues at coordinate 12,539,516 of NC_081298.1, forward strand.
CTTCCAAATTTTATAGCCTCAAACTGAGCAATATGATCTATGAAATCATAGATTTGCTGTGCTAGTTATAAATGCACGTCTTGAAAAACTTTACAAAACAAATAATGAAATAAATAACACTTGCCAACGTGGGAGCCGCCTGGGTAGCTCAGTCATTTGAGCCTCTGACTCTTGATTTCGGCTCGGCTCAGTATCTCCACGATCTCACGGTCATGAGAGAGGGACCAGCCCCAAGCTGGGCTCGGCGCTCAGCGGAGAGTCTGCTTGGGATTCTCTCTCCCTATCTCCCTGCCCCTGCCCCTGTTCCCCCAGCCCCACTCACACGTGCCCTCTCTCTCTCAAATAAATAAATCTTATAGTAATCATAATACGGGCCAGCGTACCATGCTCCCCCGTTGTGGCGGCCGTGCACCTGACATATGCTGAGTTGACTCCATTTACCCAGGTTCAGAGCAGGCAGTGTGGACTGGGGGCTTAGAGGGTGTCCGGTGCTTTGAAGATTCGAAGAGGAAGGATCAGTTTTCCAGCTGACAGTCGGGTCTAGGAGAGGCGCCCCAGCTGGGAGCGGATGGCGCACAGCGCCCCCCTCAGGCCACGTTCCTGCAACGCCTCCCTCTGAGCAGGCGCAGGAGAGATGCCTGGGGTGCGTAGGAAAGGAAGTGGTGTCTTGCAGGTGACTTCTTGATGTGTTCGTTTTGTTTTGTTTGTAATGAGGGGGTTATCGTCTGGGTCTGGGTATCTTTATCAGTGAGCGGGAGAGAAACATGGTCTAGACTGAACCGCCAGCCCCCTCCCGCCCCCAGCTTTGGACCACTCCGCCACCGGGCAGTTTTCCGTCTTCAGGAAATCCCTTACTTTTCCTCATCTACAGACACGTAGGGCATGTCTTTCTAGTTACAGGATTTCTTTTAACTGTGAAGTTCTAGGATAATTCCAGAATATTCTAAGTCATCAAACTCAGGAGGGCGAAGAGGTCGGAGAGCCCCGGAGGGTGGGCTTTCACAGCAGACGCCCTGGGCTTGAGTCCTGACCTTGCTGCTCTTTATGTGACCTTGGGCAAAGGATCCAGTGCCTCAGTTTCTTCATTTGCAATAGAGGAAGAATCACATGGTCACCGCTTTGGAGGTTGTTCTGTTGATTCAGAAAATATACGTAAATCCTCTGTGTCTATGCCAGGCATACAGTAAGCACTTAATCCGTGGCCTCCTTTTGGCATTTTTAATGTTGTGCCCCCCAGACCCCTCTCGGCCCAAGTCTCTAATTCACATGAGCCCAGCCCATCCCTAAAGAAACTGAGGTCGAAACTTTACCCTGATCTCAAGATCCTGCGAATATAGTGCTCTCGTGTGGCCCAGAGAATGTCCCAAATGAGACTCATGAGTGTTTAGGGAGGGGTGGGAAGAGAAGCTAGGGGTCTGGGACCACGAGGGGCAGTTTCGGAACTGGGGGGCCCACAGGCAGCAGAGGAGGGCCATCAGCTCAGGCCGCGGTGGAAAAACATCTGGATCCTCCAAACACAGGGGAGGGCCCACCAGGCTGGACTTCTCATGGCGGCCCTTGTGTGGCCCTCAGCAGGTCCTCGAGTGTCCCTGGAATGGCCGCAATGTACCGGATCAGCTTGTGAGCGGCCTGCCTCCCGCAGACTGTTTAACAACCGCGGAGCCTGGGCTCCCTCCATCTCCCTGCCCCGAATAGCTCTGTCCCCAGCAGAGTGGGGGAGGGGCTGGGGGTGAGCATCGGAAACAGAGGCCACACCTGGGCAGAGGGACTCCATTGTCTCCAGGACAATGACATCTGATGCCCTTCGTCGCGCCAGAATGGGCTCACTGCGACTACCGTGCCTCCAGCTCGACCCGGAGTAATCACACCAGATGCCAGGGACCCGCTGCTCGGACCACTTGTCCTCACTGTGGGGCAAAGGGGGAGTCGCTCCTGATGCGGGGATGTCACCATATACAAGTAAAGGCTGTTGCTGGTTTCAGCTCCAAGAAGCCGAGGCTCGAAATCGGTTCCTCAACCCGACATCAAGGAGGCAGGTGTCGGAGAGGCTGTGTTGGCATTTCATTAATGAACCTTGGATGGAAAAATCAGGCGGTAATGTGTTCCTCTGCTTTCTGCTGGTCCTGGTTGCAGCAGCTTCTGGGAGAAAAGTGGGTTGTGATCATTCTGATTGGAGGGGAGATGTCAGAGGGCCTGGGAAAAGGCAGGTCATGGCCATCCCAAGGCACACTCGGCAACTGTTGGTCATTTCTGCTTTCTCACTGGGAAGCGCCACCCACAGGTTGTCCTTTCCCAACTATTTCACTTGTGACTTCCTAAGGCTCTGTCCTCGGCAGCAGGATTTTATTTAATGAGGGGTCACCTATAAGACATGTTTCCAGGTTTGGGGTGTCAGCCCCACAAGGGCCAGTGGACCAGAAACGACTGGTGGACCGTGTCTGCAGAGCAGCTTAATGTCTGCCCTCTCTCCTGCCCCCCAATCTGTCCCTCCTCCCCCGGTGTCCCCATCTCTAACCGGCACTGCCATCTGCCCGGCTGCTCAGCCAAACCTAGGCTTCTTCCCCACGCCCCTGCCACCACTCATCTCATCCATCGGCAAGCCCTGTGGACCATCAACCAGACCTGATCGATCCGCCCCCCAACTCCGCAGCACCCCTGTCCTACCCTTGCCACCGTCATCTTCCCCGTGGACCACAGCTCTCCCTCACTCTGATCTAGCCTCCAGGTCTCTTTACAGCGGCAGCCAGAGTGAACCTCCAAAAACACAAAGCAGATGTTACTCAACTGGGAATGCGTCAGTGGCTTTCTGCTCTTAGAATCCAAAAGCTCTTTCATGGCCTCTGGGCCTTCATGACCTGCCTCCATGGCCAGTCCGCCCTGGGCTCTCCCCTGTCCTCCCCTGCCCCTCAGGCATGAATGAGGGACAAGGACTGGCCAGGCCTGGGTCACAAACTTAGTACATGGCCCTTCAGTGTGACATTTAAGAAAATCCTCAAAGGCAAAATAAATTTTTTTTGCCTTTAAGTGAGTTTGGGGGGAACCCTTGAAATCATCAATCTGAGAAGATCTCTGAAAAGCGCCTTATGTCTACCTGGTGTGGACATCCAGGAAAATAAGTCATGGAGAAGCAATGCCCCACGTTCTAGGGTTTGGGGTCTGTCTCCCTAGCCCCAGACAAGAGAGCCACTACTCTGTGGACCTATGGATGCACGGCTCCAGCACGAGAAGCCCGTGACTCACCCTGGAGAAATGTTTTCCCTTTCCTAGTCTCCAACCCGCTGAGCTGGTCAAGTAGAAAGTCCTGGGCAGGGGCGACTTTCTCTTAAACACCTTTCCTCGACTCTCATTGAATGAAGACACATCAGCCATCACAGGAGGGAGTAACTTGCTAAAGATTAATATGTTTTCACCGTACTTGGTTTTACAACAACCTTCTGCTTATTTCTGTGAATATTGGTTTCCTGATCACAGGACATAAATTTTATTTTAAAACAAAATTAAGCATGAAAATAAAAAGTCCAATTCAGACAAATCTTAATGGTAGAGATGACAGCGGGTTATTGGGAAACCGGTGTCGCTGTATGCACCAGGCTGTTCGTGGGGAACGCTCAGCTACATTGGCTGCTCTGGAAAGGCAGGGCCAGGAATTTGTATCCGAGTGTCCCCAGGCCTGGCCAAGCAGTGGCTCCCAGAGACACTCACCCAAGATTTGTCTGGATTGAATTAAGCCAGTATCATCTGTTCACAGGTGTCCCTGGAAAAGCCGACCCTTGCCACTGGCTCGCCTCCAGAGGACACAACGCAGACAAGGACTGAACCTCCGTGTGCTTCTCTCTCTGCAGAGAAAGGAAGATTCTGCCTATCCAAGGCACCATCCCCACCCCTCCCTCACGGTTAGGAAACAGGATGTGGCCCCTAGAGCCGTCAGAACTGCCTCACGGCTGAGCGGCAGACACAGATGGTATGTTTCTCCCCGTGCCTCACCTCTGCCTGCTGGCTGTGCCCGGCTGTGAGAAAATGTGTGGGACTCTGCGGGGAAGAGCATCTTTGACCTGGGTCTCTTGCCAGGCTCAGAAGTCCCATCCGCTTTCCCATTGCCCACATTGCAGAAGGAGCTTGGCCACCTTCAGAGCCCAGTTCAGCTGCTGGAGAAGAAGTCGCAGCCGTTGGTCACAGGAAAGGCTTTCGGGCACTGATCTGAGATGGTGGGCTGTAGGGTGGGGGCTGATGGATGCCACAGATGGGAGGGGCTTTCAGACACCGCCTCTCTCTGAATTCATCTTCAGAAAGCCTCGGGGTGCGAAGATCTGTGTGCACAGCCATTGCCAGCAACACTATTTATAACAGTGAAAAATAACCTTTAAAGTTGGAACAATTCAGTATCTTCTACCAGACTCATTGACGAGTGCAGTGGTTAAGAACATGTGTTCAAATCTTGGCTCTGCCACTTCAATATATCTATAAAATATACACATATAAATTAATATGCATGTATAGCTACCGTGTGTATATATACACACACACGTGCATGGATGCCCCCTCAACCTTCTGTGATTTTCCTTGCTCTTCTCTGTGTCTCCATCATGCCAATGGATCCCATCCTTATACTGGCATATTCTGCTGGTTTCCATCGAGTCACTGATGCCACATCACCATCCAAGCCTGATATTTAGTGTATTTCAAGCACAGATTGTACAGAAAACATTTATTGATCCCAAGAGAAAAAGTCTGGTGTTCAATCACCAACCTGAGTGATTCCGGTTAAAATTCTAAGACATATCCCTGCTCCTTCTCTGGACCTCAATCTCCTAAACTCCTCCCAGGTCGAGGACCTTCGCACACTGCCCAGGCTCTGGCCAGCCCCCCTCACCTCTTGTCTGATTATTTCATGGCTTCCTCCACCATCTTCCTGCCTCTGCCCTTGCCGTCACCCATTCTCTCTCCAGGTGAACACAGCGGGATCTTGCTGGCATTTGAGACAAGCAGTGTCCTTCCTCTGTTTAAAACCCCCTAACCAGGGGGCATCTGGGTGGCTCTGTCATTAAGCATCTGCCTTCAGCTCAGGTCATAATCCCAAGGTCCTGGGATCGAGCCCTGCATTGGGCTCCCTCCTCAACGGGAAGCCTGTTTCTCCTTCTCTCACTTGCCCTGCTTGCTTTCCCTCTCTAGCTGACTCTCTCTCTTTCTGTCAAATAAATAAAATCTTTTAAAAATCTTTAAAAAAATAAATACCCCCCCCCAACACATGTCTCTCTCTCTTGGAATAAAGCCCAGAAAACCTCAGCAGAGCTCACGGACCCCCACATCATGGCATTGCCACCCTCTCTAAGCTCAAGTCCACTATGCAAAGTTCTGCCTGGACACAAAACTCCCACCACAGTATCCTTGGTGTGGAAGGACCCCCATGGCTCCCTGTGACCCTTTCTAAACATGATCGTGTTCTTAGCTGTCAAAGTGTCAACACGAGCCGGGGGCTCTGACTGCTTCCTGACTGCAAATTCTTTTTGAACACTGCCTGAAAAATATCTGTATGCGTGATCATTAATACATATCATTACATGAGTAGTACCTTGGTTTCATACTAATCATCTATTCTTGGCAGCCAAAAGACTGATTCATGTTTTTAATAATGAATTCAAAAAAGCTACAGATTTGCTCTTGTATCACCACCATAATTTAAGAGTTGATTGCAAAATCTTTCCCAGAAAATCTTAAATTTTTCTGCCAGCAACAATATTCCAAACTCTGCTGTCCCTGACAATGGACAGATTCTAAAGGCCCAACCCTCAGCTCATCGATGGCCACCACTTCTTGCCATGCCCAGAGAGACTTCAGCATCTGTCTCCTGCCTTTCCCTCCAGTCTCATGTTCTACCTCCTCTCCCGAGCCTCACTGACCTCCAGCCACACCTGCCTTCCTCGTTCTGCCTCAGGACCTTTGCACATGCAAAGAGAATCCCTCTGAAACCTGCCTTTCAGGTGGTGGTGTGACAGAAACACAGAACTTCTTTTCCAGGACCATCATGGAGCCCAATGCGGGGCTCAATGACCCTGAGATCAAGACCTGAACAGAGATCAAAAGTCGTTTGCTTAACCAACTAAGCCACCCTTCTAGCAGAGAGAAAGCAAGCAAAGCAGGAGCTGGAGGGGTGATCTCTTCTTTCAGGATGCAGGAGTAGCGTTTTGTTGTTTTATTTCTTTTTCTCCTTGCCTTGCTATTCCTGGGTCTAAAGGAAAAGAATCATGCGATATTCACACAAAGGCAGGCCCGACACCAGCACTCAGAGAACGATTTGTGTAATGTCTTCTGGCATGAACAATGAGAGTTTCTTTGAAGAGTTGAAGCTACCGCAGAGCCAAAACTTAACTTAGCTAAAGTCAAAAGAAAAATATTTGCAATTTGCTCAGTCAATAAACTGGCAGAAAAGCCTTTTGAGACCACTTCTGCAGACAGAATTTCTCCCCTGCACCCAGCCGGATGTGCTGGTGGCAGCCCAAGACCCAAATGGGATAACCAGCCTGTCTCTGAACCATCCAACCAACTTTAACAGACAAATCAGCCTCAGAGAAAGAAAAAGAAGAAGCCCAACCTGAGGGAGTGGATATTTCTGCTCACCCCTTCTCGGCTTGCACTCTGTCGGCTCTGTGCACAAGAGTCGTCCCATCTCTATGGTCAGGTCGTCTGGGCTTCCCTGCCCTGTGGTCCATAGCAAGAGGCTTAGCAGATTAGACAGGAGGAGAGAGGGGTCCCCCTCCCCTGCTGGGCCATGACAATGACAGTGGCCATGATCGTCTTCCTGTGGCCTCAGCCCCTCACGGGCTGCCCTGTTCAACAGGGACTGCTCTCTCTGGGTTCCCCTCCAGGCCTGAGGCTGGGAAGGGCCCCTCTCAGTTTCTAGTTGCTATGTGACTAGCCCTGTGATTCTCCCCGCTGAGCCTCACGATCCTGATCTATATAATGTGCACAATGAGGGCACCTTCCTTCTTGGGTTATTGTAATGATTAAATGAGTGAATCCATAGGAAGTGTCTAGAACAGTGTCTGGTGTATAATAAGCACTCATTAGGGGTTGCCTGTAGCTATAATTCTCTTATTACTGCCATTCCTGCATTAAGCACTTTTCTTGATATCTTGCTGGATCCTGTGAAGTATACGCTTCACTCAAACTGGTAAAGCTTGACACCCATAGATCGTGGTAAATTATGTATATACTGAAAACCACCACTAAGAAAATCTATACAAGGAGCTACACTTAAAAGTACCATAGAGAAATCCAAATGGAATGCTAAAAATTGTTCAAATAACTTACAGAAAGCCAAAACAAAATGCAACCCCAGAAAGAACAAACAAAAATAAAATGACAGACTTAAACCCTAACATATCATTAATTACATTAAATGCAGATGGTCTAAACACACCATGGGAAACACAAAAATTGGCAGACTGAATTTAAGAATGTGCCCAATTATATGCTGTCTACAAGAAACTCCCTTCAAATATAACATCACGGGCAGAAAGGAACTAGTATCAGAAGAACTCTTGGAAATTGAGAAAGGAAAAAAAAGAATACAGGAACGGACATTAGGTGTGAGTACAATAGACTGTTCTTCAGTTCCTGGGCGGCTTAAATCGTGTATGATGGCCACACACACATAATCACATCAGGTGGTATGGTGCTCGAGGTGAGAAAGGAAACCCTTCAGACAATTGCACTTTTTTAAAAGATTTTTTTTTTATTTGAGAGAGAGAAAAGAAACAGGTGGGGGTTGGCAAAGGGAGAAAATCTTCAGCAAACTCCCCACTGAGCGCAGAGCCTGACACAGGGCTCGATCCCAGGTCCCTGGAATCACGAACTCAGCAGAAATCCAGGCACCCCTGGACAAATATGTTTTAAAAGTGGGAAGGGTAAAGGACCTTAAATATCAGGAAGGTTTTAATATATCTAAGAGTTAAAATGTCACTAGCCATTTGTGGAGATTAGTTACATATATGCATATACAGAATAAGTTACCACTGAGAAAAACACATAAAGCAATGTACTCTAAAACCCTATTTAAAAAAAAATCACAACGGAATTACAAAAAGGACTCAAACTATAAGAAGGCAAAAAAAACAGAGGGAGTAAATTGAGAATCATAGTAAAATAGTCTTTGGCCCTAACTGATCAATAATTATTTTAAAATGCCAGTGGTCTAAACAGACTAATTAAAAGAGACCAGCAGACTGGATTGAAAAATGCAACCCAATTACATGTTGTTACAAGAAACTCACTTCAAACATAATGACATAGGGGGGCTGCAGGTAAAAGAGTGGATACAATTGTATCATGCAAACATGAATTTAATAAGAGCAGAAGGGACTGTATTAATATTAGATTAAGTAGACTTTGCAGCAAAGAAGATTACTAGAGACAACGAGGGACATTATGTAGCCATAAAAGGACCACTCCACCAAGGAGATACAGCAATCCTAAATACATACGCACCAAAGAATGGAGCCTCAAAACACAGGGGGCAGAAACTGATAGAGCTGGAGGGAGAAGCAGATAAATCCACAATTAAAGGGGAAGACATTAGTACCTGACTTACCAGGATTTGACACCCTCTGTCAGTAATTGACATAGCTAGAAGCCCGATCTCACAGCCAGGAAATCAGTAAGGATATAGTTAAATGGAACAGCACTGTAAATCAACTGAATCTAACTGACATTTATAGACTACTTCATCTCAACAAGAGAATACACCTCCTTCCCAAGCTCATAACGGAACATTCACCAAGAGAGACCATACTCTGGTTCATAAAGCAAACCCTAACAAGTGGAAAAGAATTCAGATCACGAAGGGTATGTTCTTTCACTATAATGAAATCAAACTAACAATCAGTAACAGAAAGACAGCAGGAAACTCTTCAGACAGACAGATAACACACAGGGCACTTCTACGGAACCCATGAGTCAGAGAGGACTTCTCAAAGGACATTTTTTTTTAAATTTTATTTATTTGGTAGACAGAGATCACAAGTAGGAAGAGAGGCGGGGCAGGGGGGAGCACGTTCCCTGCTGAGCAGAGAGCCCAATGTGAGTCTTAATCCCAGTACCCCGAGATCATGACCTGAGCCGAAGGCAGAGGCTTTAACCCACTGAGCCACCCAGGCGCACTCAAAGGACATTTTTAAAATATACAGAATTGGATGAAAATGAAAAAAAAAACCACATAAACAACATGTGTAATCGGCCGCTGAAGTCATGCTGGAGAGGAATTTAGAGTACGAAAATGCTCACACTGGGAAAAAAGGTGAGATCTCAAATCACTTATCTCAGTTCCTATGAAACCAGATAAAGAAGAGCAAAGTAAATTCAAAGTGAGCAGAAGGAAGGGCCAAACGAAGATAAGAGCAAGACTCAGTGAAATTAAAAACAGAAAGAGAAAATCAATGAAACAAAGAAGAATTTCTTTGAAAAGATCAATAAAATTGGCAAGATTCTAGAAAGACTGACAAAGGAAAAAAAGAGAGAAAAAAACCAACCACCAATACCAGGAATAAAACACTACAGATCCTATAGCTATTAAAGGCATAGTAACGGAGTGCTGTGAGTGACTTTATACTCATAGATTCCATACTTTAGAAGAAACAGACCAATCCTTCAAAAATCAAAAACTATCAAACTCGATCAAGATGAAGGACAACAGTCCTGACCTATGTAAGAAATGGCATTTGTCATTTGAAGCTCCTAAAGAAGTAACCAGGACCAGAGGTGTCATTGGAGAATTTTATCCAACAGTTAAAAAAAATTAACACTGCCTTTTCACAATCTCATCCGGAAAACAGATAAAGGAACACATCCCAGGATAGGCTTTGTTCTTTGCTTCTTGTGATTTTCAGTTTTCTATTATGCACATGTTAACTTTTAAAAAATAAATGTTAACCTCAAAAACCCAAAAAGAAAGAAAGAAAGAAAGAAAGAAAGAAAGAAAGAAAGAAAGAAAGAAAAAGAAAGAAAAGAAAAGAAAAGAAAAGAAAAGAAAAGAAAAGAAAAGAAAAGAAAAGAAAAGAAATACCGGCCTCATGACATGATACTGATACTAAAACCAGACAAAATCAGTACAAAAAAGAGAAAATTTGCAGACCTCTTTTGTGAATTTAGACATAAGAATTTTCCAATTGATTAACAAATTGAACCAATAATGTATGGGAGAATTATATTACGTGACACAGTGGGATTCACTCCAGGTGTATGAGACTAGTTCAATATTTAAACAATCCAACAGTATAACCCACCATATCAACAGGCTAAAGAAAAAAAAAATCATTTTAACGGAGGCAGAAAAAGTATCTATTCATGAAAAAATGCTCAGCAAACTAGGAACAGAGGGTAACTTTCTCAGTCTCACAGAGAGCACCTACAAAGAAAAAAAAAAAAAAAAGCTGTGGTTAACAACATACTTCATGGTGAAAGACTGAATATTTTATCTCTAAGACCAGGAAGAAGGCAGGAATGTCCATTCTCACCGCTTATGCACGTTAGTACTGGAGGATCTAGAGAGTGCAATAAGATGAGAAAAAGAAAGAGAGAAACGGAGGAGGAGAAGAAGCAGAAGAAGGAAGGAAGGAAGAAAACAAACGGAAGAAGTGAAAATGTCTGTCTTGGAAGATGACATGATTTCTTACAGAGAAAATCCCAAAGAACCTACCCCAAAGCTCCTAGAGCTAGTGAGTTCAGCAAGGTCACAGGATGTGAGATCAATACGCAAAAGCCAATCGCATATCCATATACCTTAACTACGAACAAATGGGAACTGAAATTTAAACGCAATACCGCTTGTAATTGCTCCGAATAAAATTAAGTGCTTAGACGCAAAATGAACAGAACATGTGTGAGATCTGTATGCTGAAAATGACCAAATGCTAATGAAAGGAATTCAAGAACCAAATAGAAAGCCCTTGCTGATGGATTGGAAAACTCAACAGAGTAAAATGTCAGTTCTCTCCTCATTGATCTACATGTTAAAAGAAGCATCTTCTGTTAAAATCCCAAGGTTTTTGTAGGCATAGACAAACCTCTGACGTTCTGTTCTGTTTCTGCTGATGCCACCGGGGGAGGGACGCTCCCACCTGGCTTCCTCCTTATTTGGTTAATTGGGGGGTGGGGCTGTGGGGTCAGAGTGGTTCTCTGCCGTGGATAAAGGGGTGGAAGACCATGGGCTTCGTTCACCTTCTATGGCTGGAGGGAGGACTGGGGGGGATACTGGGTCTAGGTGACCCTCTGCTCTTTGGCAGAGGAACACGAGATGCCAGGTTTGCTGGTACTCCTTGGGCGGGCAGAGGGCCTGCGGGTGAGGATGGGGTGTGGGATGTGTTAACTTCCCCCCACCAAGCACTGCTGGGGTCGCTGACAGATTTAACCACTCCACTCACCCCACGGCCACTGAGTCCTGTCTTCTCTTCCCCATTCTTGGGTTAATTGATTTATTTTGTTTGTCTGTGCCTTTTGGTGGCTTTGGGTTGAGGTCTCTGCAGAGCCCCGGGCAGGACACACGCAGGTAAAGGGAAAACCCTGGAACTCACGTGAGGTGTCATTCACGTCCTGAGGTTTCTCGCCTGTTCATTGTCCTCTCCCCTCTCTGCGTCCTTTAGGACGGTCCAATTCTTTCCAAGTATTTAGCTGGATTTAGGGGGAAGAGCACAGAAAAGTGACTCTACTCCATCTTGTCCCATAACCACAGGACAGTTTCTTTTAAACCTAAAAGTGGACTTACCCTGGGCGCCTGGGTGGCTCAGTTGGTTAAGCGACAGCCTTTAGCTCAGGTCATGATCCTGGAGTCCCAGGATCGAGTCCCACATTAATTAAGCTCCCTGCTCAGCAGGGATTCTGCTTCTTCTGCTGACCTCTCTCCTCTCATGCTCTCTCTCTCTCTCACTCCCTCTCTCTTCTCTCAAATAAATAAAATCTTTAGAAAAATAAAAAAAGAAAAAAATAACAATGGCCTTACTCAGACCCAGCAACTGCACCTTTGATCTTTTATCTAGACAAAGGAGGACTTGCATTCACACAGACATTCATACATGGAAATTTCACGGCAACTTTATTGATAACAACCCCAAACTCAAGACTACCCAAATGTCCTTCAGTGGGGTGAGTGGTCCAGACGGTAGGACACCCACACCACAGAATATGCCAACGATGGGAAGGAGAAACTATTGGTGCACACAGCTTGGACGAACCTCAAGGGAATGTTGCTGCATGAAAACAAAGCCAGTCTCAAAACGTTGCAGCTTGTAGGGTTCCATTTTCACAGCATTGTTGAAATGACAGAACTCGAGAGATGGCCATCGATTAGGGGTCTGCCAGGGGTTAGGGATGGGGGGGCGTCGCTATAAAGGGGTAGCGCACGGGGTCCCTCTGGCAATGGAACACTTCCATACCTTGAGTGTGGTCGCGGGTGCACACAGCTACACATGGGATAAAATCGCCGAGCCACACACACACACACACACACACACACACACTCGTGCGCGTGCGTGAATGTGTATCTAACTGGTGAGTCTGAATGAGCCCTGTGGATTGTGGCAATACCGATTTCCCGATCCAAGATGTTACCCAAGGAGAGACCGCAGGAAGAATGCACAGAAACCCCTCAACATTCTGTGAATCTAAATTATTTCAAAATAAAAAGTTGTTAAAAAAAATAGTACTAATTTCCACCTTGATAATATTTCCTTGGAACTCTTCTCTTTGTCTGTCTCTCTCTGCAAGTCACTGTGAAGACCCACCAACCTGAAACTGTGCTCGGTTCTAGAGAGCTGGCAGAGGGAGCAAAAACCTAACTTCTCAGCAGCCTGATTCATCGGTATTTAATGTGGTCCCTCAACTACCCTAACTAGCGGAGAGGAACCTCCAGTGGCTTTGTTCAGCAGTACCCCTGTCCCACGCTTTGGGAATCATTCTGGGACGCTTGGCACTTAAAACGGGTCCAAAGGAACTTCCTCAAAGTGATTGTTCCTGATGCCTCCAAACAGAACCATTGAATGATGAAATGTTACTGAGACAATTTTCAAAAATGCTCTGCAAATGGCATTTGAACTAGCAGGCAGTGTCCTCGGTGGCAGCTTCGCAGCTCCCCGTCACCCAGATCCTAGGGTAAGGAGGGTTGCATGTGCCTCACATCCTGGGCAGATGGACGCACGGACATACATGTGGATGTGCACATACAGGACACACAGGCAGACGCTGTCCTCCTCCAGATGACATGTCAACTTGCGCATCTGCTGTTATGTTGCAGGAAAGGCCCTACATTCAAATAAAGCATGTCCTTGTGGGTGTGTACACACCCCTGTGGGTGTGTACACACACCTTCACCCCTCACCCCTGAGCCACGCAGTTATGCCAACACCATGCATTCATGTACGTGAGCCCGGCCAAAGAAGGCAGATCCTTCATGTGCAAATGTCCAACGAGCCTCATATCAGCCAAGCCTGTCACCGTCGCCCTTCGAGCTGCTTATTAGAACAGTAAATCACACCCCCGGGCGGACTGTTTTGATGAGAGTTCTCTCCTCCATGATGTAAGACAAGCAGAGCTGGGAGAACCTCTCTTACAGGGTGAGTGCTCTCAGTTGGTCCCCCCACCCCCTTTAATATATATGAATGGCTTTAATTTAATTAAAACCCTCCAGTGGTTCTGTGATGGGCGTCAGAGATGCAATAAGAAATCCCCTTCACTATTAACTACGAGATGAGAACGGCTCTTACTGCTCTGGGTAGGGACACTGCTGTCCTCCAGGGAAAGCCCATCCTACCCGCTTCCCTGTCCCCAGAGAACTGGCTCAAGAGCAGCCTCCCCTTCTCTGCCCAGAAGGAAGGGAGGGTGGCGCTGTGTGACAGAGGCAGGGGCAGATGGAGGGCATCCCAGCAGGCACAGGTGTGCAAATACCCAGATTCGAACGTAAGCTGAATGTAATTACTTGGTTAATTAAATATTGACTTTTAACTCAAAAAGTGATTTAAACAAGCTGCAGAAAAGACTGTCCAGAGCATAGAGAGGGCAGGAAAAGAATCAGAACTTTCAGGAAGGGAAAGAGGCGGAAGGGGATTGTCAACAGGAAGGTCTGCCTTGTCCTACTGGGCACAGGTGCCTACTGTACGCAGGGGCGGGGGTGGGGGGGGAAGGTCGGAAGAGGGAGGTGTGGTCTTCAGTCACCAGGCAGGTGGGCAGTCTCGGACAGAGCCCACTGGGCAAAACTAGGATGTTCCCTGTCTCCTCACAGTCTTCTGCCCTGAGACCCCATTGCTCTTCCCAGTGGTCCCCCACGTGGACCAAGAGTTTCTGGTGTATGGGAACTGGACACTGTCCATCTGAGTCTTCCTGGAACATCATGCAAAGCGTGGCAAGGGGAGGAGCTCCACAAATGCTCACGGAGCGAATGCATGTGCTCTTGTGCGAGCAGCGACTGAGTGTGTGCACTGGGTGTGTGCCTGTGTGCACATGTGCATGCATGTGTGTTTGCATGTGACTGCCTCTGTGTGTGTGTGCTCACTGTGGGCAGGCGCTGTGGATCTGGTTTCAGGCGAGGACTTCACTCACCAGGTCAGAGGCTCAGGGAGTCAAAGGGGCTACAAAGCGCCCTCTGGCCCCGTCTCCCATAGTTCACAGAAGACTCCCTGGTCCTCTGGGTCTGAGGCATCGGCCCGACTTTTCCAGCTTCCCTCCAGGTGGGAGGGGCTCCTGGCCCCATCCGGGAGCTCAGATGTCCCCTCAGTCTGGGGAGTCGCTCAGCCATGGAGCCAGGGGCCTGGGTGGGACCCCAGTGTGATTCCTGGTGTCCCCTAGCCTCGACACTCCAGCCCCTGCCCGTCTCCAACCACCCCCACCTGTCTCTCTCCCCTCCTGTCCCTCGTCACCCTGATGGCACCTCTGTCCCTGAGCGTCTTGGCTGGATGATTGGGCTTTTCAGGTTCCTCATGCTGGTCCTGACTCCCCACCCCCTTGCTGGTTTAACCTCGAGGAGACCTTTCTGTGGACACCCCCACGCCTCATTTCATCCTTCTGTGAGTTCCTTGGCGGCCCTCTGTGTGGAGCGCCTGGCTCCTTCTATCCCCCTTGCAAAGCCAGAATGCTGTTTTATTTCCAGAACTCCTATACAACAATTAAAAAAAATAAATCACTCGTGCTGTGTGTTTATCTCCGTCAAGGGCTGAAATACAACCTGAAACATTTTTGTGTGAGCACTTGCTGGCCCAGTTTGGGTTGGAGCTGAAGGGATTGATAGGTTGTAAAAGTCACGCTTTCAGCAAATCAGACACACCAGTGTCCGACGGAGAAGCCATTAACGGTGAGGAAGGAGGCTGTGGCTTGGCCTGTGTTTGGAGGATCCAGAAAAGAAGGCACAGAGCAGGGGCCAGGGGCGTTTCAGAGTCATGATGTTGGGTCCAAACTTGGTTCGGGGCCAAACACCGCAGCTCTCGAGCCGAAGAGTGATACCCATGTTTTAAAATAGAAATTCCAGTGGGTATTAAGGAGGGCACGGATTGCATGGAGCACAGGGGGTGGTGCATAAACAATGAAGCTTGGAACACCGAAAACAAATAAAATAAAATTAAGATGTTAAAAAAAAATAGGAATTCCATTATCGTCTATAATGTTGCACTCTTGTGGTTAACTCTGCCTGAGTTTTCTCTTAGACATAAGCCATCTCGTATGTAGAACTGTAATTGCATTAGGGAAAAAAAAAAAAGGTTTGTATGTCTTGAGAAATTATGATAATGAAAAATAGCACCATAAACCCCCATTCAGTCAGAAGAGAGATGATTGTGTTTCCTGCTGATTCCCTGGGCCGGCTCGCTGGCACCGAGATGGATTTTCTCCGGCTGAACAGGGCTCATCCGTGTAGCTCGGCCTCCGAGTCCCCTCTTGATTACGCGTAACTGTGCAGTCTAATTTCTACGAACACCCACTGCTTACCAGTGCATCTTCATGAACGGAGGGTGAGGTTGGGTAGTGGGAGAATTATACACCGTGAGCTATTTGATGTGTGACCCCAGACAGAGGTGGTGGTTCCTCTAAATAAATACTCACTTTTAGAAGCTAAACTCTCACTCTGTGACCAGTTAGGACACCGCTCTGAGAACACAGATCAAGGGGGCCATTTGTCGGTCAGTAATCAGTGCCCATCAGTAATTCTCTCGTGGGTGGGCAGAGGAGGGAGGTCAAACACGCGGCTCTGTGTGGCGAACAGGTCCCCGCAAGCAGGACTCACACACACGCGCGTGCTGGTGTCCCACCACGTGCAGCCTGTGGGCAGTCCAGCTGCAGGTCTCTGCGGGCCCCGTACGGCTTGTGGGTCTTTGGTGGACAGCGGTGTTCTAATGATTCGAGAAGCCAGGCCACTTGGCAGTAAGGGCAAGTCCGTGGAGGTGTCTCTCTGGGACAGCGGATCTTTTCTGACGATCCCTTTCAGAGAACCCACTTGGCGAGTTGACTCGTGCGGCTGCTGATTTAATCAAGGCACAGAGCCGTACAAAGGCTGGGGCTCTAACCTGGCTCCATCTCCCTGACCAGCGATGACCTGTTTGCTGACCTCCCCCAGCCTCAGTGTCCCCATCTGCGGAACGGGAATAATACCGACGATATGGCAGGGCTGTCGTGTGGATTAAGTAGAGTTGACGTGAGTACAGACGTAGGGAAGAGAACAGCTCCGATCCCCCGATGTCACCGCAGAGCAGGAGGACAGACCTCTCCCACGGGGACACGGAAGCCACGTGTCAGTCCTTCAAGGATGCCTTGGTTTGGGATTCTCAGAGCAGCCCTGGATGTCTCTGGTGAAACCCCTGCTCATGTATTTGTTCATTCGAGAGATATTACTAAATTAAGCACCAGGTCATAAACAAATATGGGGGTTATAAATTTATTTTTTTAAGATTTTATTTATTTATTTATTTGGCAGAGAGTGAGAGTGAACACAAGCAGGGGAGCACAGGCAGAGGGAGAGGGAGAAGCAGAGTCCCCACTGAGCAGGGAGCCTGATGCAGGGCTCGATCCCAAAACCCTGGTATCATGACCTGAACTGAAGGCAGACACTCAACCAACTGGGCCCCCCAGGTGTCCCCGGATACAGGGGTTATAAATAGAATATCACCTCTGCTTCCAGTCTAGCAGGTGAAGCAGATCCAATAAGTGAGTACAGCCAAGATTGTGTCTGACTGCTGGTTGCTTTCCTCTTCTTTGAGGATAGAAACTGGATCTGTTTGGGATGTAAAATGTCCAGCTCAAGGGGACGGATCAGACCTGCCAATCATGACAACCCCATGAGGGGTCACTAAACCACTTCTGGCCAAAGACCTGTGAAAGCCAGTGGGCTGGGGGCTTCTGGGAAATGCTTTGCTCCCAGAAAATTAGAGGGTCCACTTCCTGTTTCTGTGCAGTCACAGCTGGAAAGAATATCACCCCAAACCTTGCGAAGGACATAAACCAGGCAGGAAGCAGGTGCATGACTTTTCCAGATTCCAACAGGACAACCAACCTTCCCAAAACCTAAGGAGAAAAAGAGACACCTGCAGGGTGAGATGTGACTTTCTGGCCGGATGTAGCCAGAACCAGCCAGGAGGTCAGCTGAGGCAGTGGTTCTCAACCTGGGGTGATTTTGTCCCCCAGGGGCATTTGGCAATGTCTGAGGACACTATTGTCCTAGCTGGGCTGGAAGAGCTCCTGTTGTCGACGGGGTGGGCGCGGAAGTCTGCTAAGCCTCCTACGCCACCCTAGACCACCCCCATGACAGACGGTACGCCAGCCCCAATTGTCACTAGTGTCAAGGTCAGAAAACTTGAGATGAACCACCACTGTGTCTCGGCCGGCTCCCAGCTGGTCCCCAGGGTTCTGCCCTCGCTTCCTACAGTTCATTCTCCACAGAACAGCCAGCAGGAGAGGACAACCAGATCACGCCATTCCTCTGCTTGACACTCTTTGCAGTCCTCATCTCTAGGCTTCCTGTGTCTACACAAACCGCAGAGTCTGCTCCCCCTCCCACTCCAGTCCAGCCTTACTGGTCTCACTGCAAGAACATGTCTGCCTCAGGGCCTTTGCATTTGGTTCCTCTGCCCAGGATGCGGGGGCATTCTCCCCCTCCAAGACTTACCATCCCATTTTATCCATCTCTGTTCAAGCGTCTCATTTTCAGAGAGGAGAGACAAAATCCCCAAATCCCCACCTCAGCGGCAGTGGAACTCACTGGAACGTTTTAATGTTTTTTAAAAATGACTAACTATTGGTTTTTAAAAAGATGGCTGGCCTCTGTAGGGCCAAAAAGCAAGAGTGGAAGCAGAAAAGACAAGTTAGAGGAGGCCGGGGGCATAGATAGTGGCTTGGACTGGACGGCAGGGCTGGAGGTCATGGGCAGCAGTTTGAATCTGGACATCTTCAAATGATTTAAAAAAAAAATAGATAAACAGAATTTTCTGATAAAGTAAAGGATTTTCTCAATTCTCCTCCGGGAAACAATAGAAGAGGTGGCTTTGGAGGACTTTTCGCCTGCCCTCCCAGACTCCCCATGCCATCTGCATAAACCACCCAGAATACAGATAAAAGCTAACATACACAACATCTGTGTGCCCGAGCAGTCTTACCTTTTCCACCCGTCCCCTTAGCTCGCCACACCGAGATGTAGACACACACGTTGACGGATAAAGACTCGATCTACCCATAGTCAAAAGACAGGGGGAAAATCAGGACACTTAGAACCACGTAGCTGGGATTTGAAATAATAATACTGAGAGGCTGCCTTCTAGTAGGAGGTGTGAAAATGCTCAGAAGTTGGAGATGGGAGGGTTGGCGGTGGGGGGGGGGGGGCGGCAAAGTCACTTCGCTGGCATCCTGGGCCGTGCACACGGATGGTAAGAAGTTCACGGGCAAGGCTCTGCTTCCTCCTTCTGCTCATTCCCGGAGATCAAACCAGGCAGCCTTCGGCTCTGGCTTTAATTAGCTATGTGTGGCTCGACTGCCTGCGACTCACGCAATCGAGATGAATGGAAAATGAGGTTTGTGATTATTTGCCAAAGACACACAGCCTGGCTTCGCCCCAGGACGAGTTTCAGGCCCCTGGAAACCTCACTGGCTACACGCAGTGTCACAAGGCAGTGTCACAGGGCCTGCGTTGAGGAGGGTTCCCACTCGATTCAATGCTCTGCTCTCTTGAAATTCTTAATAATTTTTTTAACAAGAGGCCCCATGTTTTCATTTTGTGCAGGGAAACGGTCACCCGCATTTCCATTCCAGTGGCAGAAACCCTCCTCTCAGAAACCCTCTCTTTCAGAGGGAAGGATGACCTGGGGTGGGGGGCATTCTTGGGACTGTGATGGGGAAGGATTTGGGTTCTCACAACACCTCCGGGTGGTTGAGGATGGGGGCCCTGGGGACAGGGGAGGGGCCTCAGCTGAGTGAGCATGCAGGATAACCCAACCAAAGGAGAGAGGCATCATTCTCCCCAGGCATAGACAACCCAGAGCTCAGAACACTAGCTGTCCCAGCCCCAAACTTATCAACAGAGCAGGCAGAGCTCAGTGGCACCCTGATCAAACCTATCCTGAAGCAGGGAGGCAAGGCCAAAAAATGAGAAAAGAAGAAACTAACCAGGGCCCTCCAGGCCACATTCCAGTGACATTTCACCTCTGGCCAGGCTCAGATACTAAAAGCATGACCTGGCTCTCAGGGTATGAGCTGAGTGTGGTGAGACCTGTGTTATTCAGCCAACTCAGGGGCACCTACGAATCTCAGTGAGCACAATCTTTTCTGTGTGGCACCTCTGATGACACATGGATTGATCAGACACTTGGAGGTTTCTCTTGTGAAGGGAGTTGCTCTGATCTGGAATCTGTGCTTCCCAATGGATGAGAAGGAGCAAACTGGTGGTAGATCCAAGTACATAATGCTTGGGGCCCCGTGCAAAATAATGTCCAAAAATTCTTGAGAATTTCAAGTCAGCTGAGGCAGCTGCATGGCTCAGTCAGTTGAGCATCTGACTCTTGATTTTGGCTCAGGCCACGATTTCAGTGTTGCGGGGTCTAGCCCTGTGTCGAGTTCCGTGCTCAGCACAGAACCTGCTTGTCCCTCTCCCTCTGCTCCTCCCCTCTCCACCAATAAAATAAATAAAATCTTTAAAAAAGAAAAAATAAAGAAGAATTTTAAGTCAGTGTCGGCAGAGCATTAAACCAGGGATGGGGCCTTCCGAGCCTGGGGCTCTGTGCAAACCGTGCAGGTCACGTGCCCACCCAGCTGGGCCCGGAGAGCGAGGGTGGCATTTAGAAATGTCTGGAGGTGATTCAGGTTCAAAGTTAACAGGAAGGAAATGGGCTGTGGCTCGAGTACCGTTGGAGGGCCAGGCAAGGTGTGACTAAAAGGATAGATTTCCCTACGGTTCCCACCCCAGCTCTGAGCATCCTAGAGGAGGAAACGGTCGCCTCGACAGCGACGCCATTGTTGGAATAAGTCTGATTCTTCCCAGAGCCCGCTCTGTGGGGTGTCAGACTGATTGGACGCATAATACATTAGGGTCCATTTGTTTAAAAACTCATCTTTGTGGTTGCAGCTCCCTGGGGTGTGGTAGAACGTAAGAACCATCACTGAGGCCTGGGGGAGAGACCTGGAAAGCCGGCAGTGGTGGGAAATCTGCTCCTGAGAAGTTTGTGAAGAAATCTGGGCAGTGTGCCTCAGTTTCCCCATCTGTGAAATGCGCGTGATTATAGTACCTACCTCCAGCACTGCTGTTAATGAGCTGGCAGATGATCCCCAAGCCTGGAGGTTTCCTAGGCAAATAGATGTCACTGTTTACTGTCCCCACCCCCTCCTCTCTGATGGAGAGAGCACCGAAGCTGTTCAGTTAACAGTCTAAGAGCCCACCGCAGTCAGGTGTGTATCTTTGTCTGCGGTGACTCCCGCCACCTCAGGAAGAGCTGCATCCTCCAAGGCTCTAAATTGCCGACAGCACTTTGCATAGACTGGTCCTTGGGGGAAAATATCTGGATTCCTGTGATGTCGGTGTTAAAAATAATTCCTTCCAGGTCACCCAGTCTGGAGCCCTAGGTCATGAACGAGGCTCAGAAGGTGAAGAGGTCCTGGCCACACTGTCACACAGCCAGTGGCTGATGGAGCCAGGACTTGAACCTGGCCTGGGGACTCCAAGGTCCCACTCACTTACCATCCTCACCAGCTGCCCAGGTCCTACCCGGGCAGCAGGAGGAGGGCAGGGGTCCAGAGGCATCATCACTCTTCCCAGGACAGAGACCGGGGCGGGGGCTTCTGCGTTGGGGGCCTCCTGTGGCCTCAGCAGGGAGCAGGTGGGAGCAGGCAGGATGGGGCTGACCTGCGTACATGTGATGTGTGGCAGCTCACGCAGGGGCCCAGGTCCTGCTAACCACCTTCATGGAGCCCCCGCCAGTCACCCCGTCCAGGTCCGGTCAGTGGGCCCAGCACAGAATTGTTAGGCTGTCCTTCCCCGTCCAGCCTGCCGCTCATATTTACCCACATGCTCACAGCTCTCTGTGGACACTTGGGTTTATGTGTTTATTCCCTCCACAAAAACTGGATTCTAGACCAAGGTATTCAGCCCTTGGAATGTGACAAGATACAGGACAAACAGACTTGGACCTAAAAAATGTTCTGGCCTGATGCAGCATTCCGGGCATGCGGTATGGAGAGGCACCATTGGCTCTGGTGGGGAGGGGGGTATTCTCATTAAATCTGAGTCTGTTTTGTTATTGATTTGAAACTTTCTATAGATAATGCACCCCCATCCTGCCTGTACTGGGGGCAGACTCTTCCCACCACTCCTCGCTGACTGTCTCCTTGAATGTGTAGCTCCAGGCAGGGCTGTTTCTCCAACATGTGAGATGTAAACCTGCCACAGGGTCTTTGCACTTGCTGTGTCCTCTGCCTAGAACTCTTTCCTCATTTAGAAGCTTGGCTCATGCCTTCACTTCCTTCAGGTCTACTTGACTATCACTTTCCTGACTACCTTATTAAAAAAGAACACCACTCCCAAGGACCCCCTTTATTCTGTTTTACTTTTCCCCACAGGCACGATCACTGCCTGGTGGACTGCGTATTGTTTTTTGTCTGTCTTCCTCAACCCAGCCCACTAGGGTAGGGCTTTGCTGATTGTGTTCCTTGCTCTTTCTCCAGTGTCCCCTAAATGAAGCTCAAGAAATACTGACTGGGCAGATGGATAAGCAGGTTCTTGTGTGCAAGCCCTGCTCTTACCCTGTGCCAGCTGTGTGACCTTGAGTGAGTCACTACCCCTCTCTGAGCCTCCGGTTCATTTTCTGAAAACAAAAATGAGGCTAGCCACAAAAGGGCTGAGCCAATTAACCCAGGCCAGAGGTGAGAACACCTTCTCCCCTCAGGGGAGACGATGAGCATCCTCTCCTTCCATCCCCTCTCCCCCACAATCTCTGGTGGAATGCAGGGGAAGGAGGTGGGGGAACCTCTGAGCCTGCCCAGGCAGGGGCAGCATTCCTCTCCACTCTTCCCACCTCAGCCTGGCCTCGGAGAACGTCATACCAACCGAGTAGAGTGGGAGAAACGGGCCAGGTAACAGGTAGATTTATAACCTGCCTTCCCAGCTAAGTGTTCTAAGAATGTGCACATCTGTAACTCCATTTCCCTCCTGAAGACCCAGGTACAACCCCAATGGACAAAGATACATGAGCTTCTCCCCTTAAATGAGAAGGCAGGAAGAAGTGCTCGCATCTGAGTGACCCCGAAGGAAAAGAGCCACTGGCGGCTAAGGCAAACGCACCCGCAGCCAGTGCCTGGAGCCTCCGGTCTCAGCGGGGGTGCCGACACCTTGAAAATTGGGCAGCTGATTTCCAGCAGGATTCAGAGATGGGAAGCCAGAGATCACCACCCCATCCCCTTCGCCTGCCGCACCACACAACCCCCCTCCCACACTCGCTAACACACATTTTGCCTCCGATTCCAACTTAAACAGCAGCTGCCAGCCTGGCCTGGGGACCCCTATCTCTTTACATGTTATTGTAGATCGGTGGCCCGCCACTGCAATAAAGAACTCTCGATGGGTTGTCTAGAATTTCTAAATCAGCACCGCAGAGAGCCTGGCGGATAAAGAAACAAGACAGGCTGCCCTACAAGAGTGAGGAGTGCTCAGCTCAAACAGGTGACCCCAGGGGACTGGCCTTCTGAGGTCAGTCCCTCCCAAACATCAGGTCGAAGAGCGACATCGCTTCCCCACTACGAGGGCAATGGCGGGGGCGGGGGGTCATCCCGGCTACCTGCTCTCTCTGCATCCTGTAGAGGGAATGCTAAAAAAAACCTCACTAGCTTTCTTAATGGCATTCTGGTTCCCAGCACCGCTCCTGCAATTACGGGGCAGAGAGCGCGCAAGAGAAGGGCAGATGGTCATGTATTAGATCAGCCATCGTCCAATCGAAGTGCTCAGACCCCTGGGGGGACGTGGTGACTTTCTAAAGGCTGACGGGCGCAGACAGCTTTAAGAGAATCAATTTCTAGGCCCCCGACGGACATGTGCGCCCCGTGGGTTCTTCTTTCCCACATCCTCTTTTGCACATGCCCTTCTCCCAGCGGATAAAAGAAAGATTGATCAGTCGGAATTCCAACAGGGAACAGATGGCCCAGTCTGGTCCGCTAGCTTGAGGAGAGTTTCACAAAGGTATGATTCCAAGCATGTGGGCGGAGGCTGAAGGAAGACTACAAAGGCTTCGGCAGGGCACCGGCTAGTACCACGGGGAGGAAGGATTCTGGAAGCTGGGGGCAGAGGAGTTGTACGCTGTGACCCTCGACACAAGGGGCGACCTGGAGGGGACAGGCAGCCGGAGCTACCCCACAGTGGGAGCCAGTGAAAGGAGGACCCGCCTCTCCCTTCTCCCACCGCCTCTCCTCACCCAACGGCCAACGCAATCAGGAACCAGAAAGCGACGCAGCCCACATTGGCGGAAGGTCATGCAAAGGGCTGAGTGAGATTTGACAGCAACTCTTCAATTGCCACCTGCTTATTTATGTGAACAAGGTTTACCACGCTTATGTCACCCCAACCAAAAAAAGAAAAAGAAAAATGAGTAGGATGCATTGATGCTGTAACTTCCCATTATAACAGTAAGTCGTTCTCATCCATGAATACATGAATTAATTGAAAAACAGTCCTGCCATAGTCATGTGGCTTTGATCAATTGTGCACTATTCACAATTTTGAGAACTAAATTCAGAGTCATGGGTTTAACGTTTAAAATGTTCTGGCCACAGACATTCGTAAACTTTCCATTATAATTTATACATGTTTTTATTGGAATATACATGCTGCTTTGTTGTTTTTGTTGGAATAAAGGAATTGCCAGCCAAAAATATGATACATTTGCATCAAATCTTGCCAGGGGAAGAAATAATGCAAAGTTTCCAACAATCAGAGAAGAGCTTCTCATGTATTTTTAAAACCAGTGATGGTAGGTCTCAAATGACTGTGGTATTGAGTTTCCACTTGAACACACAGTTTAAAAAAAAAAAAATGGTAGCACAGCTTTCTTTTATAATGTAAATGTTAAATACTTCAGATGCAGAGATTTGAATTTATGAAAAAAAAATTAGGTGTTAGCAATGTGAGAGTCCATGGATTTTTACATGTGGGAGGAAATGGAAGGGAAAAGTTTGGAGAATTAGGAATTCAGGGATCAGGGATTTGGCCCTTCATGTAACCAAGAAATCAGGGGAGGGAATAAGAGAAGAATCGACAAGATGTCTAGGACTGCCTTTTTCGGGTGCCCGACAACACAGCAGTCATGTGATGTCAGCAGGACAAAAGGTCGCAGATATTCCTGGAGAGGAACAGAGACTTACCCGTGGCTGGAAGGAAGGGTGAGATTTGAGTACACGGGGAGAAAGCTGCCGAGACATCTTGGGAAGGAAATTGGCTTAAGGACCCTGAGATCCTCTCGTTCACAACCATTAACAACAATGATGTTACGATTCTGCATTTATTGAACACTGATGTTTTCCAGGCACTGAGCTAAGCAAAGCATATCTATTTCTATGCCTGTGTGTATCTATCCCACTGACTCTCATTCCTAAAAGAAGAGGCTTTAGCAGCAGCAGCACCAGATTCTACACGAGGGAACTGGCTAAGTTCCTTGCCCACATCACTCAGCAACAGCTCAATAGTAAGGCCAGATTTTAAACATTTAATGCCCCCGTCCTCAGAGTCTAGCGTCCATCCTTTGTTTGCCTCTCTGTTGTTTGGTTGGTCAACTGTTCATATAACAATCCTTTCATAGGACCAAAAATTACAGAGCACTGGCTGTGTGCTGGGCCCTGTTTAGATTATTAGATGCACTTACCGATACATGTCAGTTTCTGGTGAGTCTTCATCTACATGATTCCTGCAGAAACGCCCTCTGATGTGGGTTAATTCTCCCCTCCTGACTTGGCAAAGAGGGACAACTGTCCTTCTAGGTCCTGGAAGGTAAGCCCTGCTCTCTGCTCTCCTGTCTGTCATTCCCTAATCTCAGGGCCCAGCTTCCATTCTCCACCTGCCCTGGCCAGTCCCTGAGTTGGGGGTCCACACAGCCCGATCCCAGGCCCTGGGGTATTGTACTGTCTTTATAGTCAAACTTTGTATGAAAACTACATACCAGACCTTTCTTCAATGCCTCCTTCCTCAGCTCAAAGTTTCTGGCTCAGTGCTCAGCGAAGTAATCTGTGTGTTGGTTGAGCTGTCATTCTGCTTTAAGTTTTCAAAAACCAAAATGGCAGTACCTTAAACAAGATAAAAAAAACATATTTCTGTCTCATCTAGTGTGGGCCATCCAGGGCTAGTACAGTGTGCTTCCCAAGACATCAAGGCCCCAGGAGCCCTCTGTCCTGCTGCCCTACCTTGCTCAGCCTAAGGCTTCTCATTCACGAATCCAGGTCCTACTCTGAGGGGACACCCTCGCCTGCGTTCCCATCTGCAGGACGCAGGGCAGAGCGATGGAGGGAGGGAATGCTCTCCCTCTCCTTAAGAGAGTTCTCGGAATTGGAACACAACGCTGAGGCTTGTGATCCCACTAACTAGAACTTATGAGCTAGCCACGATTTTTATGAGCTAGCCACCATTTTTACTACCTTTAAGGGTAGTAAAAATGTGTTCTGAATGGCCAAAGATCTGGGATTCTATGACTGCAGAAGCGATCATGGACACTGAGGGGCAACCAGCAGGATCTGCCACAGCAGCCTACACTCTTTCAACTTGGCCTTGACTTTTCTCCTTCTCCTAGCCCCCACCACTCTGCCCCATCTCTCACAGAGTCGAGACCAGAGAGCATACGGTCTCCCTGTCTGTGACCAGCCCTCCTCCCCAACCCTCCCTCCACCAAGAAAATCCTACCTTAGTCGTTACTAATATCGGTGCTGAGTAATCTCCAGGGACGTGGTGTCCTCCAGCTTGTAACATTTAGAATTTGTGAGAACATGTTCACAGATGGGCTCGCCATTGGTTTACGATCCAATTTTTGCTTCATATTTTGAAGCAAAAATAAATGTTTTCTGCTCCGTTAGTCTGTCAGCGACTGCAGGGAGGTGACAAGGAGCGGTTCGCCCACATCAGACACTTGGGGTGGCTTTGCAAGGCCAATAACTGTTCCACACGGAGAGGAGGGGCACACAAAGTGGGAGGTTTCAGCTCCGCATCCGTGGGGTGGGGGTGGGGGGGTGCGTGCTCGCTAATGTCCACTCCAGTTCTTGGAGCAGGAAAGGGATTTAGTAAATGGTGTTCGGGAACCCCAGACTCTGGGCGAGACAACAAGTCAGGCTTCTCCGAGTCTGCGCAGCTGGGAATCATGTCTGAATTACACCGTGAAAGTCGCCAGAGGGGACCAGGAGCCCTGGGGTCCAGCCCTTCAGTAATGGCAGCCTTTGGAACAAGACATAATGATGCCCTTGTCACCAGGACCCTGTTCCTTCACATCCCTGTTCCCCTTTGTGGAAGCCCTCACATGAGTGCCCGCCCACTGGTGGAGTCCAGGTCACAGGACTCTGCTCCACCTGCCAGGAAAGTGGAGGAGGCAAGTCTCCCATGTTTGTGGTCAAGATGGGATGGTTGTTAAGAAGGGAAATTCTCCTGGGGCGCCTGGGTGGCTCAGTGGGTTAAGCCTCTGCCTTTGGCTCAGGTCATGGTCTCAGGGTCCTGGGATCAAGCCCCGCATCGGGCTTTCTGCTCAGCAGGGAGCCTGCTTCCTCCTCTCTCTCTCTCTGCCTACCTCACTGCCTACTTGTGATTTCTGTCTGTCAAATAAATAAATAAATAAATCTTAAAAAAGAAAAAGAGGAGAAATTCTCCCAAACACAGGAAGTGTGTTAAGATGCGTGGGATGGTGAACTCCAAGCTAAGCACCTCCTACAAATAGGAAAGGCTTTACCCTTCTCTCATCAATGTTCTGATCTCAATTTTGTTTCTAATTGTTCTGAGGACAGTCTTATTGGGGAGAATTCTTTATGATTTCTCCAACACTCTCTATTACTGTGTCTTTTGGGCTCTTTAACTATAAACAGGAGAAGCTGGTTCTCATTAACTTTGCCAAAAAATCAGCTTTATTTGGAAAGGTAAGAAGAATGCCATTAAGTGAAGCAAGTCTTGTGAGTCGGGTTTTAGGAATGAGGAGAGCCATGGAAGCTTAGGACCAAGGGATGCTCTCTCCCATTCACTGTGCAACATTCAGACCTATATGCTTCGTGGCGTTTGTCATCACCTGAAATGATCTTGGTTACCTATTTGCTGGTCCTTTCCCCTCCTTTTTCATTTCCTCAAATAGACCGGACAGAGACCACAGCTCTCTGCTCACCACCTCCACTGTGTGCCGGGGTCAAGGCCAGGTGCAGCGGAAGCACTCAGCAAATGTGTGATGAAAACATACGCAAATGATTGAATGAAGAATGACTTTTAATTTCCAGAATTTCAAATTCTCTTCAAACTCAAGAATTCCATGGCTTCTAAGACCAATATGAGGAGACCCAAAAGGAAAGGAAGTGGGAGAGATTTGGAAAATGGCGAAACCACCAACCCTCTGATTTCCTCTGTGTTCAGACTCAGCCCACCATCCATTCCCCAGAAGGCGTTCATCAGCTTGTCTCGAAGACGTGTGCCTCCTGCTTGCCATCAGATATCTTCAAAGTGCCAGCAGGAGACTAGTCGGTAGGAAGTCTCAGATCTTCGAGGTATTGGGCCGCATTCTTCCCTCCACAGGGAATTGTCATTTCTCTTCAGTACAGAGGAGCTCTGACCTGGAGCAGAAAACCCTGAGGAACTGTGAATTTAAAACACACACAGGGAGCTTAGGTGGAGGTATCTGAATTAGATCAAACTTTGCCCCTGGAGTCCAATTTGAAAGCATGGATAAGCAGCCTTGTGTTTTAATGATCTCAAATATTTGGTGAAAGAAATGGTATAAATACCTACATTAAATCCAACCACTGCCACTATTAAAAATGCCATAAGGTTGTTTATTCCCATGGCTTGGTCAGAAAGCAACTGATACTTGACAAATAGCCCAGGCGAGCTATTTGTTAAAAGGTGCACAGAAATGAACAATATTAAATTAGGTGCCCATTTATCCCTCCAAGCTACCCATATTCCTGGCTTTACACTGAAATTCTTTTCCCATGTTTATCCATATTGTTTCATTCCAAGTAATATTTATTACACGGATTCCTCAGGGCATTTTTTTTTTCCTTTTTCTTTTCTTGACTCCAGTTAAATAAACTATTGATTTTGTTTTCAAGGTAATTTAAGGGGGAGGGTGGGGTAATACAGTTCTGATTTGATAAGTACAACATTAACGCATTCAGAGTAAACACATTTTAGAGGTTCCATCAAGGCTTCTAATTTGTTTTTAAAAAATCAAGCCAACCAAACAATGGCTGACCGCCATGGGGATTTCTGCGGGGGCTGCTCAGGCACAAAGCTGCGTGTGACATTAATAATGCAGAGAGAAATTTTTTAAAAGGAAATAGATATTAGTGGCTGGGGAGGCTCTTCCAGAAACATGTGCTCTTCAAGGATGAATTAACGCTGGGTTTCTCAGAGCCAACTGAAGCGAAATGCAATTTTTGAGGCACGGGCATAACTTATTCAAGTGGCCCAAGAAATCCCCTGGAGTGTCACTGCCCAGGGGCCTAGTCCTCTTGTCCACTCGAAGGCAATGACCATCAGTCATCAGGAAGGCACCTTCTCTCTATCAGCAGACATTTGGTTGTAAGTGACAGAAATCCCAAGTCCAGCCGGTTTAAAGTTCGGGCAGAGTTTATTGGCTCCTGGCAGGGAAAGGTCAGGGATAGAGCTGCCTTGGGCATGTCCAATTCTAGAGGCTTAAACTCCATCAGGACTCTGACTCCCTCTTTCTGTCTGCTTGGTCTGACATCACCCCGAGGCACACTGTCCCCACGGGAACCTCAACCGTCAGTTTAACCTCCTTGGGTCCCAGGACCTTCTGCACTGGCGCCTTGCACCTGTTCCTCCCACGCAGGCCCAGGGTGAGCTCTGATTGGCTGTCACTGCAGTCACATGCTATCCCTCAGCCAATCGCTGTGGTGAGAAGTGCGCGATGTCTGGTTGGCCAGACTGGGGTCCCATGGCCACCTCTGGAGCTGGCCCGACACTGGCAGAGCCTTGGTCCCCACAGCGAGCTCCGGCACAGAGACAGCTGCCCCCCCTCACGTCCACCAGACAGTTTTTTCCCCCAGAGTCAGCCCAGAGCCCTCGTCCTCCTGGGCCTGTCTCCGTCATTGGTCCCTGGACCTCAATCCTCAGGACCTCTGCCCCCCACCACGGCCACCTGCCTCCTGCCCGAGCCTCTGCTTCCAGAACGCAGCTTCGGCCCAGACGCCTCCCTTTCTCCGCTCTTCCTCGGTTCCCGCCCCCCGGAGTGTCCCGCGGGCCCTCTTTCCACCCCCACTCGCCCTCCTTTGTCCGTCCGTCCCTTGCATCTGGGTCCCCCCGGCTCCTCGTGCACGTGTCCCCCCCGACGTCAGACGCCACAGGATAGCGGGCGGCTGGGCCAGAACCGCGCGTGCAGCACAGCCTCGTCTCCTGCTCTGGGAAGGAAATGCCAAGTCGGCCCCCGCTCCATAAATCACGCTGCAGCCTCGGGCAGAAAGCAGTAAAGCTCTGACCCAGTCAAACTTTTCACACGGAGAGAAGGAAACAGGTGGTTTGCTTGTATATTTTATCATATTGTATTTTTATATCGCATTACATTCTATGTATGTATACACGCACATGCTAAAATTATGGAATATAATAGATTATTCTTTCTACTCGTGCTGAGAATTCAGCCACGTGTAAATAACGGAACGTGATGATTTCTCTCTGGAGCACACACCGTATTTTATTTACCCGCAGAAATCGTCACCTCCAACAGCAGCGGCAGCAACATCGAGCGCTCTACTGAGCACAAGTTCCAGCACTTTACATGGACAATCTCATTTACTTCTTTTATGGAGGTTCTGAGTTATGCCCTGTACTTGGGTTCTCCTTTCCCAAGTGAGGAAACTGAGGCACAGAGAAGTTCAGCAGCTATCCCACGGTGAGAAAGGGAGTCTGGTACCTGCCAGGATCATGTTTCCTACGCAGTGAGGTTGGATTTGCGAGGCTAAGAGACCTAACTTGAAGCTACTGAGATTTAGGCTCTTTCTTTTTATGTTACTGCGGAATAACATCAGATATCAAGGGGACTGGGGGCATCTGGGTGGCTCAGTGTGTTAAAGCCTTTGCCGTGGGCTCAGGTCATGATCCGGGGTTCTGGGATCGAGCTCCACATTGGTCTCTTTGCTTGGTGGGGAGCCTGCTTCCTCCTCTCTCTCTGCCTGCCTCTCTGCCTACTTGTGATCTCTGTCGAATAAGTAAATAAAATCTTTTTAAAAAGGAGGGGGGACTGAAGCCATGTCCAAACGTTTTCATATTTTTCACAGATCACTGGTGTCATTAAAACAGTACTTCATAAAAAGAGACCTAAGGTGCTCTAAAGGCAGTAGGAGAATCCTTACCCGATAATCCTTGTAAGTTAAGGCATTCTAGCTACCTCTGTGTTCTTATGATTAATAATTTAAACTTTATTTTTTATTGAAAGAATTCAGTTATGCAGGTGTTCATTATACTTTTAACTCTTGTATATTTTAAAGATATTCGGCTATGTGTTTTTTTTTAAAGCACAACTCAACTTCTTGTTCATGTCAAAGAAAATGAATTATCAAAAGCTTCTATAGCAACGCTTCTGTTCCAGATATGTTGTAAATGTTTTGCAAATATTGACTCATTTAAACTTGAGATAACCCTTTGAGTCAGGCATTATATTAATGAACTATCCCGTAGCTGGTGGATGTGGAAGCCAGGATTTAGTATAAGGCAGCGTGGTCCAGGTTCCTCACTTTTCACTCTTTGCTTTTCACTCTTCAATTACTATATCACTCCATGTTTCCACACACAGGGACCTGGAACAGTGCTCACTCTCTAACGCCCATCAGTCATTATTCGTTGAGTGAAGGAGAGAATGAACGGATGAATGATGTGTGATGGCCCTTCACAAAGTTCTTTGATCGACATTATTTCATTTGAATATTACAAAAATCCATCGACCACTGAAGCGTGTGGTCAGTCTCCCCAACTTACAAATGAAGAAACTGAGTCATGGCATCATGAAAGTCAGTTATTCTGCAAGGAAGGGACAGAACTGGGCCTCGACCACAGCACTTTCCACTTCCACTGAGTTCAGGAAACTGAAGGCCCCAGGCTCAATCCAAACCACATTTAAATGATTTTTAATTAGTTGGGAGACTCCAGATTTCTAAGTTGTCTTTAAAGAAAGAAGGAGATGGGGATTCAGTTGTGGGGGGCCTCATTGCTGTAGGCAGCTGACTCCCCCCACCCCAGCTGCCCCTCCCCCACCCCTGCCACCCATACTCTGTCCCCATGGCTGCACGTGCTCACTGACCCTCTCACAGAGGAGAGGATTAGCAGTCTATCTTTACTGATGAGGAAACCAGGGCTCGGGGAGGTCCACAGTCACAGGCTGAAGGCAATGGTGTCACTCTGGTGGGTTTGGCTCTGGGGCCAGCCCTTCAGTGGCACCTGCACTGAAGGTGACCCTGCCTGGGGCCTGGAGTGCGATGGGAGAAGGTGTGAAGTGGAGGATGTTTTCTGTTGACTGGGATCCCCAAGACGCTGACAGGAGACACAGCCCCTTCACTGATTCCTCAGCCATCAGGGAGAAAGAACAGATGCTGTTCCACAACTCAAAACAAAGAAAACAAAGAGAAGGTTCCTTTCCTCTCCTTCGGAGCTCCTTTCCTCCTTGATGACTCCGGTGGCGTCATCTTGGAGGTTTGTGTTTTGAGCGTGCGTGGCCCTCTCTCCTGTCGTTGGGGAGTGCTCTCTGCTCTCTCTGCCATGTGAGAGATCAAGGGAGGCCTTGAACTGCCGCTTCCAGGGACCCTGCCTGCTTCAGAAACAGAACGTTCCTTCCAGAACAGCATCCTTGTCTTGGTCTGTCCGAGGCTGCCATCCCAGAAAATCCCGGACTAGGGGAGCTTGAACAAAGGATAATTATTTTCTTTCAGTCCTGGAGGCTGAAGTCCAAGATCAGGGTGTCCGCAGGGTCAGTTTCTTGTGACACCTCCCTTGCTGGCTTGTAGACGGCCACCTTCTCTCTGTGCCCTCACACAGCCTCTCCTCTGTATGCACACACTCCTGGTGTCCCCTCTTCTTAGAAGGATACCGATCCTATCAGAGTATGGCCCCACCCTTAGGACCGCACTGAAGCTTAATTACCTTCCCATCTCCAAATAGTCACACTGCGGTACGGGTTTCCCTCCTTCCCTTCCTTCCTTCCTTCCCTGGTTCCCTCTCTCTCTCTCTCCACTCTCCCTTTGTCCACTACAGATACTCACTGAGTCACTATTATGGCCAGACACAGGGATAAAGCAGACATAGTTAGAATGTGCCTAGCCCTCATTCACGGAGCTTATACTCCATGGGGGACACAGAACATAAACAAGCAAAAACAGCATACTGTCAGCTTGGATTAACTATTTTGAAAGAAAAATAGTAACAGTGATGGTTGTAGGAGTAAGGTGAGTTATTTCAGAATCAGGAATCAGAATCAGAATCAGGAGAAGATTCTCTGAGCAGCCCCCTCAACACACACATGAAGACACAGGCGATGAGAAGGAGAGAGCCAGGCTGAGACCCAGCGGAAGAGCGTTCTGTGCAAGCCTGAGGTAGGAATGACTGCGCATGTGCGGTTATCTGCAAGGAGCCATGGGGCCTGGGCAGAGTAGGGGAGGGGACAGAGGCCGGAGGGGGTGGGGCAACATCTGTGGGTGCCCTTGCCCTGCGGGCTTAAACTGCTCTGAGGGCTCCTACTCCAAATTTCTCCTTTCCTTTTCCTCCCTCTTTTGGAGTTTCTTTGTGCCTTCCCCAACTCTGTGGTCTCCCAGCCTCTTCCTGCATCTCTCGATGACTCTCCTCCTGGGTCTCCATCTGCCCGCCTCCCTCTGGCCCTCTCAGCTTCACCTAAGAACACACAAGGGCTTTGGAGTGAGGTAGCCTCTGTCCAAAAGGAGGCCCAGAGGCATCACTGGCTCATTCACCTCTCTGTGCCTCCATTTTCTCTGCATCACCTATAAAAAGGGATAGACCGTACTCAGGACTCCCGCCTGCTAGAGTTGCCCAGGAGGCTACATAAGTTAGGACATGTTCTGCTCAGAACAGCTCTTGGCACATAATAAGCTCTCCATAAATACTTGTCACGTGAGAAAACTAATGGATGACTTCAAAGTACCCTTCTAGGTCCTTGCTGCAGATCAGACCAGAGCAGGACAAGATTGCTTCTTTCCTCCTCAACGACCTCCCAATGGAGATCATTTCCCCTCGTCTACCCTATCCCTTTAATTCTGGACAACTGTTGCCATGGGAAGCAAGATTCCTTTTATTTTTATTTTTATTTTTAATTCAATTTCTTTGAGGGAGAGAGAGAGTTAGAGATCACAAGCAGGGTAGGGATACTGGGAGAAGCAGACTTCCGGCTGAGCAGGGAACCTGACACAGGGCTCGATCCTAGGACCCTGAGATCATGATCTGAGCCAATGGCAGATGCCTAACCAACTGAGCCACCCAGGCACCCAGCAAGTTTCCTTTTAGCCAAAAGCAGCAGTGGTGCAAGACTGAGCATGTAGCTTCTGGGGCAGGCTCTGCCCCCTGATTGTGTCACCTTGGGAAACATACACATCCTCCTGCCTAATTTGTCAAGTGGGACTGGTCTTGGAGCAAGGATTAAGGGAAGTAAGTATACAGAAGATGTTGAGGACCCTCAGAGTGAGTGTGCTAGAGCGTTATGGGCAGAACAACAGTACCCCAAAGGCATCATGTTCTAATCCCTAGAACCTGTGAGGGAAGAATTTAGGTCCCCAATAACTGATCTTGGGAACAGGAAGATTGTCCTGGATTTTCTAAGGGGACCCAAGTACTCACAGCATCCTTGAAGTGCAGGAGGGAAGCAGGATGGAGATCAGCAGAGGGAAGCAATGTGGGAGGGATAGGGTGTGGGGACTCAACCTGCCTCTGCTTTGAAGATGGAGGAGGGACCCTGAGCCCGGAAACACAAGTAGCCTCCTGGAGCCAGAAAAAATGGCAAACAGATTCTCCCCAGTCCTTCCGCAGAGAGCACAGCCCCACTGACACTTTGATTTTAGCACCTTAAGATTCATCATGAGCTTCTGACCCTGAGAGATGTAAGAGATAAATAGAAGATGTTTAGCCACTGAGTTTGCCATCTTTTGTTATAGCAGCAAAAGGAAGCTAATGCAACCAACTGTAATACCCACTCCATTAGGTTAGGGAGTTTTATGTCAGTTTCACCACTGTTGCCGCCTAGAGCACAGCTTAGAACCTGCTTGCTACAAACTTATTTAATGAACAGATAGGTGATGTATCTCTCTGAATCGAAGTATTTCATCCCAGGCCATACATAGTGCCTGGTTTGGAGCAGGCATGTGATTTTCTCCTGCCTCTGGACAAGCCTATTTGGATTGTTACTGGTGGGAATGTCAGCAAAGGAGCTCTCCCTTTGGACGGTGCGTCCCATGACTCTGAGGGCTGGGACCACGTTAGCCACCAGTGATGGGGACCAGTGCTACTATGATGGGGACCAGTGCACCAAGGCATACAGATGGTGGGTGTGGGGAATGAGGCGCTGGGCAGAGCAGAGAGAAGAACAGATAAGAGCTGAAACATCCCCAGGGTTTGAAACCCAGTAAAAATCAGAACTCTCTGCTAATGAATTAGAAAGGATGAAGGGCTAGGTTCAGCACTGAATGGAATGTTGGCCGTAAAATCTGCAGCATGTGGAAAATCTGAGTTCCCAAGCACGATCATGGGCCATCAGGGACCATAGATGTGAGCTGGTCTCCAGTCACAGCCATGCACAAGCTCTCATGCACGGAGTAAGCGTGATACCAACCTAAACCTGCACGGGCCTTTACAGTTTGCAAAACATTTTAAAATATTTTAAAAATGCATTCTCAAGGCAACTCTTATTACTGGTGTACACCTCAGGCAGGTGGGGAAACTGAGGCCCAAGGAATTCACTCACGAACAGATGTTTCTGAAGCCCCCACTTGGGTTCTTGTTCCAGATCCTGAGGGCACAGCAGGGTAGAGAGCAGACGAAGACCAGCCCCAGGGGGAGGGCCACATAATGGTGAGAGGGTTGGGAGGCTTGGCTGTCTACATCTCTCTGCTAGGGGGCTCCGGCTCGGGCCGGTTCAGCCCGCACCAGACAGTGGCAGATGTGCCATGGGACAGCCTCCTCCAGGGCACCCCAGATTTGCCTCTGGGGTCACAGACCGACCCAAGGGCTCCTCATCCTGGTAGCAGCCTGCGTAGAAGACAAAAGAAGAAACCAAATGATTCTTAATTTCTTTGGAAAAAAGAAGTTTGGGTTCTCTATGAGTGGCTCTGGAATTTTTACAAAGCAGAAGGCAATTGGGTTAGAAGAGAATGTGACAGCTTCTCTTCCTTGTGAGCATTCTTTTCTGCCCTCCTTCCAAAAACAGAGGTGTGACACTTCCCATCCCCTTAAGGCTAAACGGGACGTACTGTGGACAGTGGGGATGGATGAAAGAAGCATCGCAGGTCACGTGTTCCATGGCAGGTGCGGGAGCCCTGGGGCCTCTCCCCTGCGCTAGGGTGGTGGCAGCCAGAGCTTCAAGGTCTACCCCACAGGACAGAAGTCCCTTGGGTGGTTGAGTCCACATGGGAACCCCACCCTCGAGGGTGGCCTAGACTTTCAGTGGATCTCACACGAGAGAGAAAAAAACCCATATAAATAAGCACATAAGTTAATATGCAAATTTCTGATTAGCTTACTCCTGAAATTTGGAGGGAACTCTTCTTTTTTTTTAAGATTCTATTTGTTTATTTGATAGAGAGAGTGGCATTTGATAGAGAGAGTAGGCAGAGTGGCAGGCAGAGGGAGAGCAGGGAGCCTGATACACGGGGCTCAATCCCCAGATCCTGGGGTCATGACCTGAGCCAAAGGCAGATGCTCAACCGACTGAGCCACCCAGGCACCTCCGGTGGGGGACTGTTATAGGAGAGCCCGGCCTTGTGTGTTCAACAAGGGGATGTGATGATGGGCACAGGATACTTGTCTTGAAGCTGCCTGGACAGAACATTCAGTTTCTATGTGGAGGGTCGCAGACAAATAATATAAAAATGAAACAGTTTTAAGATTCTTTTATTCTTACTTTACATACAGAAGTTCTGGGTGGGCACTGGTAGAGACTGCGGGGCTGTAGCTAACTTGCTCCTTCCAATCCTTTCTTGGCACTACCACCAGTAAAGAATATTAAGCCAAGAACTCAGGCATTTGGGCATTTCTCAAGGGCCAACTCTTATCGCGACTTAATTAAGAAGCTCGTCTGAGAAGTGCCGGGCTATTTAACAGAGGTTGACTGGGCCTGGGTGACTCGGGCTGCACAGAGACGCTGCCTGTATTAGTCTTCCTCGCTTCTATGAAAGCAAAGTAGGTTTGTGTTCCACTTGGGGACTAATCCATTAGTCACTGCAAAATCTCTGAGGACAGGCAGGTCCATTTCAAACCTAATTTGCAGTTGGCTTTTCATTTTAGTGGTTTTGGAATGGAATTCATCTGCCTAAACCCTAGAGTGTCTGGTTACCTCATGCAAATATTTAATACCCACAGCGAAACTTCAATATAACACTAACAATTTGTTTTCCCTGAGATCAGCCTCATTTGTCAAAGCTATTGACCCAGGCCCATAAAGAAATGTCATTCTCGCCCCCTTTGTAATGGTTTTATGCAAATAGCTTTCAAGACATAATTCCCTGGAAATGTTTAGGGAGGAAGGAGATAGGAAGAGAAGACAGATCAAGGATGAAGATAAGCAGAAAGGGAGGGAAGGCAGAGGGAGGTGGAGGGGAGGTGGGCTCACAGAAAGGAGGGAGGCAGGAAAGGAGGAGCCAGGCACTGTGTCAGGAGCACACTGAACACCTCTGTCCCCAGACCGGGACAGGTGGAAGTCAGTTCCTGTCGCGTGCCCCTCACAGCACTGCCGTGGGCACACATGGAATACAATGCTTTTGAAAGGGTCAGATACAGCTCGCACAATTTTGACTCTCATTGTGGGAGCAGACAGAGAGAAGTCATAACCGTAATTCTGGAGTGAGGCCAAGATCACTTGACAAAGGAAGGCATACCTGGGGACCGGCCACACTTCCCAAAGGGTAGAGGGGCACGAACAGCTCAAAGCTTCCCAGTGTTCTTGCCTAAACGATCTGCCAGAGAACACACTTGCTGTGTGCTTGACATGTCTGTTCTCTCCGCCCATCTTCCTTGCGCAATTCTTCTCCCATTTCACAAAGGAAAGGTGTGGTTTCCAGCCACCCCAAACCTTCCCATGGTTGCCTCGAGGTGCACACATGTCCTGGGCATCAAAGGGCCAACACGGCACGTTGGCATCTGGACTAGGGCCCCTCTCACAGAGGCTAAATGATGCTCTCTGTTCTTCTTTGGAAGAGATGCCTTCCTGAATACAAATACTGTTTTAATGTTCAAAAACATCACATTTTGCTCTTTATTTATATTGTTTTCATTGGATACGCACTACTAATCACTCTTCTTTTATATTCATTTGAGAGAGAGAGCAAGTGAGAGCATGGACAGCCGGGAGGGGCAGAGGGAGAGGGAGAAGCAGACTCCTCACTGAGCAGTGAGCCTGCTCCCAGGACCTCAGGATCAAGACCAGAGCAGAAGGCAGAAATTTAACTGACTAAGCCACCCAGGCCCCCCACTACGAGTCATTCTCACGACAACTCAATCCAAAATACACGTTTAAACCCTTAGAGACTTAGGTGCACAGTAAATTTTAAAATTATATGCATGATAAATTATATATAATATACATTGTATATAAATGATATACAATAAAGGATATATAATACATGTATTATATAATATGTATACATATCATATATAATATGTATTATATATACAACTTATTATATATAACATATAATAATATACCCACACACATGTATTTGAAGACCACGGGAGCAGAGCACCCAGTACTGTGTTTCCCTTTACCTACCCCAAGGCACCCTGGTCACCTGATCATACAGATTGATTTTTCTTTCTTTCTTCTTCTTTTTTTTAATGATATGTCTTGTTTCTACAGTATTTTTCTTTTTTTTTTAGATTTTATTTATTTATTTGACAGAGAGAGCCAGAGACACAAGCAGGCAGGGCAGCAGAGGGAGAGGGAGAAGCAGGCTCCCCACTGAGCAGGGAGGCCGATGCGGGGCTTGATCCCAGGACCGTGGAATCAGGACCTGAGCCAAATGCAGTCATTTAACCAACTGAGCCACCCAGGCACCCCCAGATTCATTTTTCAATAGGCAGGTGGCTCCTGAGTTCCAGGGACCCCTGGGAGCTCCCTCATTAGCAGGGCGTGCTGTGGCCCAGACGAGGTCCCCATACAGCCCAGCTACCTCACAGGCAGCCTGCCTATCAAAACCACTTCAGGAACCGCTTTTCGAGTTTCCATTCAGCACATAATGTGGTCTCATCCTCTTCATGAATCTCGGTTGCATTTGCATTTCACTGTTTCCTTTTTTCCGAAGAGCCTCTTCCTGGCTGAGACCATTAATCTTTTAGACTTCTCCACTTCTAGGACTGTGTTGAGACTTTGCCCAAACTTCTCCATGATGCTGGGAATCCCATGGATGACTGCGTTGTCATAGGCGAATCTCACAGAGGTCCTGACCAGCCCTCACATTCAAGTTCACATATCTGAGGTTCCTGACATCATTTAAAATCCAAGTATTCTACTAATGCAATCTACTAACTATATATACATATAGATATACATAGTAGAATACACACACACACACACACAGTGTGTGTATAGTAGTATAGTATATATACATAGTATATCAATATAGTATATATATCATATGCAGTTTATTATATAGTTTTTTATAGTATATATAGTGTTTTTCATGCACCCTGCACCTCTGTAAAATAGCTCATTCTTCAAATGATATCCAGGATCCAGGTTTCATTATAGAAAAGTAAAAATAAAAAAGCATCCTGATGAAATTAATCTGTGGGAAACTATCTGATGAACACAGCTATAGACTGTGAGGGGAAAAAAATAAACAAACAATAAACTACTCCTAATATTGCCGCCTGAGCGTCCGTTTTGTGGGACCAAGTAGCCCGCAGGAGCTTGAAGGGACAAGAGCCCTCAGAGTCACAAGTGAATATAAGCTCCTGATAGGACTCCCTCCACTAGTCTTGTGAGAGGCACTCTTCCCTGCAGCCCAGAGCCTTCCTCGTGCACACCCCGTTAATCACAATCTCCTCTGGCCTCCCCAGCTTTAAGCTGTCTAACACCCCTGCTCTTTGTGGTTTGAATCAACCAATCCAGCTTTAGTCCAGAAGCCCTAAAGCGCTCCGCCAACAGACCCTGATAATGACATGTGCTCCTGCCCCAGCCTTGCTCTCTCCACCAGCACCCTGCCTAACCTCCCCGCTGAGTCATGAACATCTCCCTTTCACTTTTCTTTGAAAAATTTTGTTGAACAAAGCACTACTTAATGAATGTTCATTTAACGAAGTCACAACAGATTGGAAGTTGGATTTTTGTTCAGAAATCATTGTTCACCAAGAATTTGAATTTTAATCATCTTTTTTTAATTGAGCACACATGGATGGGAGACAGGTCCAGCCCTTTCTGGGCTCCAAATGCTGAGTGGTAGGCTGGCCTTACTCACCAGCTAAGACGTCTTGTCTCACCCACCAGCTTTGTTGGAGGAGAGTCGAATTCATGTCCCAGGAAAGCTACCTGTTGCTGCATGAGGGCTGGGGGTGGGGGGGTGGCCGCCCTCAGTGCTATTTGCTAAGTACATAAGGACTTCCTTCCTTCTGTAGAGCATTGTACGTCTCTGCTATATTTGAAGTTTGGTGCAGCCAAGTGACCAGCTTTGCTTGTGACATGTAAGTAGAAGTGATGTGTGTCTTTTCTGAGCCAGTGTCCATTAAGCAACATTATCATCTGCATGCCATGGTTTTCTAGAAATATGTGTTGTGATGAAGCCTAGGTCCCCAGATGAACATGATATGTAGAGATCCCTGCTGTAGCAGAAACGGAAATGCAACATTTATGAGAATTAACTACTTTTTTCTCTAAACCACTGAGATTTGGGGATCTTTTGTTACTGCAGCATAAGCTAGGCCATCCTGACTAATACACATTCATTTATAAATGGCTAAAACTTCATTTACAACTTGTTAAAACTGTGAATTGAGAAGTTCTACTATATGCATCTCATTTGGGTTCCCATAATTTTTTTTTTTTTTTTTTAACCTAGAGAAGCTCAATCCTTTACTGGGTCTAAATTTTACAACTGCCTTCTGGAGCAAATTCTGTGAATTGCCAAGCTTGTATTCTCTCCTTGGCATATGACTTCCAAAAGGGCCTGGGAGTCTACCACCAGGATGTGCTCTGCTCACCAAAGACCTTTAAGCATTGGGTCTGTGTTCATGGTAATAATCCTAGTGGCCATAACCTCTGTGACATTTCTCCTAATTCCATTTTCTGCTCTAACCTGGTCAATAAGCTGGCCTAGGGTCCCTCAAAAATGGATTTAAATAAGAATGTAAACAGGAAGGTCTTTATAAAAGAAATGCCACGCGCATCTAACAGAGACCAGAGAAAGAGAGTCATTAGCCCTGGAAACTCAGGAAATCAGATGAGCAGTACCAGAGGACATGACCGGTAATCCGACTAAGCAGTGACAGACTCAGACACTTCCTGCGTGTGTCCGGCATGTGTCCATTCACTTGGTGAATAGTGAGTCCTGATGGCTAGTGAGAACCTTCACATCTTTAAGTCACCAACAACGAAAGTACCAAAAATCTAATTTAGACAATCATCAGCTACAGAATAATTACAAATTTTCATGTGACCAAAAAGATATTTTTCTCTCTATGCATGTAAATGTCACCCCATTTGTCTGAGCCTTGGCAGATCAGGGACCCAGCATTCTCACACTCTTGAGTGGGACCAGAGCACCCAACCCAGCATCAAAGTCCTAAATGAGGTCAGCTTCTCCAGAAAAATTCTTAAGAATATGCATCACCACATTCCGGTGACTCTGGCTTTAATTTTTCCTCTCAATTTCTTAACTGTAGGCCTAATTGAAACCACACAAAGCTTCTTGAGTGCTCTGTCTTAAAGGAACAGAAGGACACCTTCTGGAGGAATGGAGACCACTTGATGTCTCTTCTCACAGAACCAACTGAATCTAGAGACTGACAGAAACCAGCTAACCTGCCTAACATCTGAGACCCTCCACAAATCGTCATCTTCCTCCCTGCGTCTGTAATCCTATCTGACTGCTCCTTCTAGGCTGAGACACTAAATACTCTTTTTTAAATGCACCCATTATATAACCCAAAGATTTTTATCAGTCAGGACTCCTAGTTGCATACAACAAAAAACCCTGAATTAAATAGCTTTGAATTAAAGGAATTTTTTTTTTAAAGATTTTATTTATTTATCAGAGAGAGAGTGGGGGAGAGAGTGAGCACAGGCAGACAGAATGGCAGGCAGAGGCAGAGGGAGAAGCAGGCTCCCTGCTGAGCAAGGAGCCCGATGTGGGACTCGATCCCAGGACGCTGGGATCATGACCCGAGCGGAAGGCAGCCGCTTAACCAACTGAGCCACCCAGGCGTCCTGAATTAAAGGAATTTATACCATCCGGTAACTACGAAGCACAAGGAGTATTTAGTCTTGGGCACAACTGGATCCTGCGGTTCAGATGATGTCACCAGGTCCTGACTAGGGTCCCCTGGTCTCTGGGCTCCTCCTTCCCCTCTCCGGTTCACCCCTAGAATCTCCTGTCCTTGACTGCAAGACAGACAAGAGTCCGCCACGCCCCCCGGAAACCACTACAGTCCTCTCGTGGCATCTCATTGGTCCCGAGTGCATCACATACCCGTTCCTGCACCAATCACAGTTGCCGGGAAAGGAAACCCAGATGAGCCTGTTCCACATGACACCAAGGGCTGGTCAAGCCATGTAGCCGAGAGTGGGGGATGATTTCCCAAGAAAACTGATATTATTTCCAAAACAATAGAGAGATGATGTATCCAAAATGAGGGGAAAGCAATGTGAGAGGCAGAGAAGCAACGCCTACAATACCCAGCTTCCCATGTGAAAAGATTTCTTCTTTTCTCCACCTGCCCCTCAGTACACCCTCCCCAAATGACTCTATAGTTGGGGATCTTTGGTTACAAGCAACAGAAGCCAACTCCGGCCAAACTAAATAAAGTTATGGAAAGTTCAGAGACTGGAAGGAAAATCTAAAGAAACATATTCGAGAAGGATAAAAACCAAGTCAACCCTGGAATTCTAGGAAGAAGTAGCAGACGGACCATTTTTTCAGGGAGCTCTAAAGGGTTCCAGCTCCTACCAGAATGTATGTCTCTCCTCCGCAGATCCAAAGTCTCATGTGTGAGGATGCTTGATTTTCTTAGCTAAGATTGAATGCTGGCCCCTGTGGCCAAGGTGGAAGAGAGAAAGGCCATCTTGCTCCATGGAACCACCAAAGTGGCTCCCAATTGGTGCAGAAAGTAATTCCCCAAGACAAAAATGAAGGTGCTGTTATCAAAAACTGCTGAGAGAGTCAGGACATAGATTCCAGCCTGCCAAAAAAGAAGACGGAGAAGGAGAAGGAGAGGGAGAAATGGAGATGTAAACCACAGTTGACTGTTGACCACTTTTGCTCTGGATCCCCATGTCTATTTGCCAACTCTCCTTGGTTTGCACAGGCAGAGCCTGAAAAAAACAAACCTCTTCCTTTCATCCGTGTATACCTTGGAGCCAATCTTGGGTACATGCACAAGAACCCAGGCTCCAGAACACTCACTGAAGCTTTGTCTGTGATAGTGAGAGCCTGGGAGCCAACCTGGATGTGTGTCTGCTGGAGACGAAGGCATGGCATACTGCACAGAGGGTAAAGTATGCTGGAAATATGGGGATGAGTGCAAATACGGTACAAGTGGAGAAGATAAGCATTAGTATAGTAGAGGCCAAATTCAGAGAGAGACACACACAGAGATAGAGACAGAGAGAAAGAGAGGAAGGGGGCGAGGGAGGAAGGGAAGGACAGATGGATGAAGGAGAGAAGGGAAGGGAAGGGAGGGGAGGAAGGAAGCCACAGGTGCCCAGCTCATGGCCAGGGTATTGTCTGCTCTGTGTTGAAATGATTTGTCTCCTGAGTCTACATGTCTTCCTTAGATACCTCTGACTATGAGCAGTCTCACCACTACTCCACTTCTCAGGATCCGTGTGGATATTTGTGCTATGCTGCCGGGGACTGAAGATGCCCTGCCCGCCACAGTGCTGGGTTGCATTGTAATTTGTCTATTGATCATCAGTCAGGATTCAGGAAGGAGCTGCAGTCGCGACCGTCTCCCCACGGGGAACTGGATATCGTCCAGCCACACAGAACCAGAGATCAATGGCCAGATCCTGTCTGTGCTGGGATCTGTGAGGGGCCCCCAGATATGCACAGGACACAGGGGCTCTGATGCTCACAGAGAGAAGTGCAGTAGGACCCAGTGTCCCTGCCCTGGCTCTATCTCAGGACCCAGGGTGGCAGAACACTGAGTCCCCCTCACGTCCTGCAGGCTGATGGCTCCATCTGCAGAGATTCCTCCCCTTGGGGCTCTCTCCCAGGTGGGATGACTGAGCCTGCCCTGTAGCCGGGGGCTTCTCTGGACAGTAATGTGGGTCTGTCTTTGGGGGTGCAACAGCGTGCAGAGTTGGGGAGCTATAAATTCAAGATGCTCTTCAAGCTTTCAGTCCACACCCTTGCTTTTTCTGGGGGCTTACATAAGTCTATGCTGGGCAGGGGAGGGGTGCAGGGGCAAAATTGCTCTACCTCAGTCAATAGCTCATGTTCCCTCCTATCACTGAGTCTTCTTGGGGGAGGGACTTTCACCTGCCAACCCAAGATTCTTATGGAGGCTTTAAAGTTGATGGGAGGGTCCTCAGAGGGCATAAGGTGGGGCAGGGATGTCAGAAGGAGCTCCTAACCCCAGGTCAGCCAGACCAGAATTCCTCTTGGTCTGCTTAACAATCTGAATTTTTCTCTAAGACTTCATTTGAAGAACG
Organism: Mustela lutreola; assembly: GCF_030435805.1. Classification (NCBI taxonomy): domain Eukaryota; kingdom Metazoa; phylum Chordata; class Mammalia; order Carnivora; family Mustelidae; genus Mustela; species Mustela lutreola. Next base: position 12,584,257 of record NC_081298.1, read on the forward strand.
TCTTCACACCTAAAAATTTTGAAAATGCTGCTTCAGTCTAAGCTCGAATTACTGAGTTTCAAAACTGTTATATTCACCAGGAATTCTTGTTCTAGCTAGAGTCACATGCCCCCTCAATTTAGCCCCCACATGTTAGTTGTCTACTGCTATAAAACAAGTTACCTCAAATCTTAGCAGTTTAAAGTACCACAGGTCTAATCTCTATAGTTTTGTGAGTCGGGAATCTGGATCTTCTGATTCTAGGCTTCTGCTGTTCTGCAATCAGCATGACAGCTGGGGCTACAGACTCATCTGAAGGCTGGCCTGGGGCTGGACAATCAGCTTCCAAGCTCAAGTGGCTGTTGGCAAGATTTGTTTCCTCAGAGGCTGTTGTTGATCTGAGGGCCTTGGTTTTCGTCTGGCTATTAGCTGGGGGGCTTCCATGGTTCCTTAGCCCAGGGACCTTGCCAAAGGGAGCTCACTACTTGGTGGCCAGCTTCCTCAGGGCAAGCAAGTGACAGAGAAAAGAGGAGGTGAGCAAGATGGAAGTCACAGTCTTTTGTTCCACCCCAGTTTTAGAAGTGACACCCATCACTTTTGCTGTATTCTACTTGTTGGAAACAAGTAATTAGATCCAGCCCATGCTCAAGGAGAAAATTACAAATGGACATAACACCAGCAGGTGGGAATCATCAGGAGGCAATACTAGAAGCTGCCCACCACACCAATGTATGACTAAGTTTGGGATAGTTATATTAAATTGTGAATAGTTGAAAGACTGCCTTTTTGTCTATTTCCCAATTTTAGAATGTATCTCTCTCCTGGCAATAGCCCTTGTTCACACCATGTTCACACAAAAATTTTTGTGCTTTGTTGGCCTCAAACTCATTTTTTTAAATGTGACATTTAAACAAGTGTTTCTCACTTGTTAGTTGAATTGTGTCTTTTCCCCCTCAACTCATGCTTTTATGGAATGTTGAAGAGGATGAGACTTTGGATTGGATTTTTTTTTCCCCTTTCTTTAAGGAGAAAATACTTGGCTAGAGTTGAGTACTTCCTACTCCCCATTAGAAATCTGACATTTTCATTTTGCTTTTTCAGCCTCTCGAATCTTCACATAGCCTGAGGTGGGGGTGGGGTCCACGCAGCAGAGTGTTACAGTAATCCCACCCAATAATACCCAAGGCATGCCTGAGGGTTTCAGAGAGACTGAAAGGTCCCAAGCCCATCCCTTTCCAAGGTGATGAAAAGTTGATCTGGGCAGGGCACCAAGTGTCACTTATCAGATTCCAAGTGGCATTGTCCTTGGTTCCTGGCCCTGACAGTGGCGTTTCTGGAGGGTGGGCCCTATCACCCAAGCAAGAGGAGTGACCGAGCGCCAGGATTGGGGGGATTCAAGATCCCTGGTGCAGTTCCTGGCTGGGATGGCTGTTTGGTTCTGGCAAGGACCAGGGCACCATGGAGACGAGGAAACAGACCAAATGACTCATCTTGGCTCTGGGCCCAGAACATGTATGCTAATGCCTTCATGGAGACAAAAATAAGATTATAAGAGATTGAATGCAAAAAAAACCCAACCTCAAATGATACTTGTTTTTAATCCTTCTACTCAGAAACCCAATAATTTGCTGAGATGCAAAGTGTCAAAGAGAAAACTATCACATTAGTGAAGTTTTTAAGTCAGTCCTTTCCTTTCTGCAGCTAATACTGCACTAGGAGTAGGCATCACCAATGCTCAGCAATGTTCGAGGTTCCCCTCCTTTCCCGGTCCCACAGGAGGGTCACACTGTCCAGCCCTTGACATTATGTGCAGACAGGATCTTGTGTGGTCAAGGAAATCTGATATCAAGTGACACTTTCAGGCAGAATCATTAGTTCTGATATACCATTCCCTATGGTCTCTTGCCATGCCTTGGTGATCGTGGGAGCATATATTCATATGATGGCATCTTCAAAAGGTGGAGCCTCCATCAGCCCAGATCCCTGAGAGATTATGGTGAACGCAGTCCCCTAACAACCCCATGAGATGTAGAGAATGGGTTTTGTTGTGTTAAGCCAAGGAGATTTTGGTGTGATTTGTTATTGCCACATAACTTTGCCTGTCCTGACTAGTAAATCCACCATCTTGAGCCCCAATATTCTGTTTGTACAAGTACAGGAAAAGCTTCCAACTTCCCATGAACGTCCCCTCAAATAAAGACTGGTTTCTCAAGTTCCTCCAAACAAAAACTTGTTATAGACAAGATGGCGGCTGACTTCAGCGAACTGAAATTGCTGCCCCCGGAACTCACACATAATGAAAAGGAAAGGAGCATTTAAAAGCTCTGTCATTGGGAACAGACACTTTAATGGCTCTGTCAATGGAAACCTAAAGTTGAAAATAGCCAAGTGCTCGCCTTTCAAGATCTATATTTCAAATGAAATGACATAAGGAATAGACCTGTAGGACTTAGGTGCATGGTGCTATTTGGGAATTATTTGAGCTAAATAATTGCTGTCATACGCATTGTGATGTATATTTTCTATTTTGATCGTTTAAAAAATACAAAGGAGAAGGTAAGAGAAAAAAGTCCCACGCAAGAGACTGGACAATTGCTCATTAACCACAACCTTAAAAATCAAAGGAGGACAGATTGCTTTTGTTTCCATAATAAGTAAGAGCTGTGAAAGGATGTGAGAAGGTTATACAGTTGCAAGTAGAAAGTATTAAAATTATGAGCATCAGCTCAGTGTGGTGGGCAATTGTTGCTTTTGTTCACCAGCCTTCATTCACACGACTTTTAATAAGGCAGTGCCTTCTTTCTTTTATTTTGCTGGGGATTAATTCCCAGCCCACACTAGAAAGCATGGATTCTACCCTCAGCTCCAGGAATGAGTTGTTGTGGGCTTAGCCCAGAAACCTGTTTTATTCTGTCTAGTCTTGGTGATTGGTTTGGAGAAGGACATGTAACCCAACAGAGCTGCATAACAAACAGTCTTGCAGTCCTGGAGGGTCATCAAAAAGTAATCCATAGTTTCCTCACTTGTGGGTCTGCAGGTGAAGTGGCATATCTTTGCATCAGATTTCAGGTCAGGTTGAGGTCCACATGTCTCCATCCCAGGTTCCTAAGATGCTGGGAGCTTGCCTTTCTCGTGCCTGTACCAAAAGGGCCACTGCCTAAGCATCCCATGGGAGCATTTTTAAAGGCACTTCTCATGTCGTCCACTCATATCCCATGGGGCAAGCAAATCACATGGCCAAGAACAAAAGTCTGTGGGATAAGGATATTGCTTGGCTCACTCTCCAGGGAAGCATCCAGAAACCACATGACAGAGGGAAGGGTTTGGGATAAATAATCCAACCTGTTGCCCTCGCATGGCTCTGAACCATTGAGTGACAAGAGCAGTTGAGTTGACAAGAGCAGTTGAGTTGTCACGCCATTTTCAACACAGAAGGTGCTGGCTGAGACTCTGGGTAGGTCACCTAGCTCCTGGCCACACTCAGACACGTGTTCATGTCTCCTTCAGAAGAACCTCAGAGACGCTCTAGGTGGAGCAGAAAGTTGGTGAACGATCGATGACAGATGGCAATAAAGGGGAGGATGAAATTTTAGATTATCACCCTTCTCATTTTTGGAGCAGTCTTTGGACACCAGCTTCCAGCGATGAGCATGAACATCAGAAAATTCAGCCTCAGGCGGAGGCCACCCTGAGTTGAGGGAGTGACTGAATCAAAGACTTTACAAAATGAAAGGAGCTTCTCTTCCTTCCAGACACCCATGGTCACCGAGACACACAGTCCTCTCATCCTCTTGTTGACGCTATTTTTTTTACTGCATGGATGCAAACCAGAGAGCTGAGCTATGGCCACAAGTAGGAAGGACTTGTCCACTGTTACTGAGCCAGAGTTTGGGGATTGGAATGAAAGGTTCTCTACTTCCCAGCCCTGTGACCTGAGCAAGTGACTTCTCCTTTCTATTCCTCAGTATCCTCATTGGTAAAATGGAGATGATACCAGCACTTGCAGCATTATCACAAGGATTAATTCAGTGAATAAGTAGAGTGCCTAGAAGGGTTTCTCTCACATATGGTCACTCAGTAGGTGGTTTTACTATTAAAATCAGTAGTAGCAGCATGATGGTTGCTGCTTGTTTTCTTTTAACAGAAGATGGGAGTTTACAAAAGACAAAGGAAAGAGGAAGAGAGAGGAAGAAATCAAAAGCACTATCCAATCTCAGAAAAAAACACGCAGGTTTGTGTTAGAGACTCCAGGTCTATCCAATATTCCTTCTTTCCTTCTTCCTTTTTATCTGAACCCTTATTTTTCTTTCCAGAAGCTGCAGTCCCAGCTAAAAACATTTACCAGTCTCCCTTTCATCCTGGGATGGTACATAGATCGAGCCAACAGTTACGAAATCTAAGCTACTGGGTGGTACTTTCAAGAAGTCTTGAAAAGGAGCTAGCTCAGCAGACAAGTGCTCTTTGCTATTGTCTGTCTTCTGAAATTCGGTCTTGGGGGCTGGAGCTCTGGCAGCCATCTTGAGACCATAAGGACAGAGCTCACAATAAAGATCGAGGTGTAGAAAGCCAGAAAGAACCTGGGTTTCTGGTGTTATCATGGAGCCACAATACCATCTATGGACGGCATACCTCTAGACTTCTTTAGCATGAGAAAAAATAACCCCCCAAGCTGTGCTTGGGGGGAAGGTGAGGAGGTCTCTGTAACATATCCAAAGCAAGCCTCAAGAAACTTCATCCCTATTTTCAACCACCCATAACAAACTACCTCCCACTGTGAGCGTGTGTCTAGTTCTTCTCTTTCCAGGTGGGTTCTTTTTTGAAACGAAATGACAAATATTGCTACTACTTTTCCATTTGCATGGAAAATGTCGAATTATAATGGATCATTTTCATTTCACCATGCTAACAGATCCTCTCCTGAAGTCGGTAACCAGAGAGCTCATTTAAGGAGTAACTTCCTGATCATCATATTTTTTGAATAGATACATATTTTAATTTGCTACCCCTGCTGAGATGCCTGTTGGCATCTGTGCTAAGCCCTGGAGACTTCACTGTTATTTTCCTAAGACTGATCCAAGTCAGCCCTCAGATAACCTTCAACTGCTTGCATTTGTTAAGGGGCATCACAGAATCATGAAATCAAGATCAGGAAGGAACTTTAAGAATAATTAAATAGTTAATAGGTGAGATCTGCTTGTGGAATAGAGCAAAAGTTTGTAGAAGTTGCCAAATGCCAAGGCACACTGGAGACTTGTTCTGTCATAGAAAAATCTAGAGATATTTTAGGTTATATACACTAGGGAGGGAGCTTCCTACCTCTCTACCTAAATCTTTCTGACCTGAGCCACCCTGAGATTGCATTTCTCCTAGTTACTTGGATGGGATCATCCATGAGTATAACTGAAGGTGATCCAATCAGAATTAATCCCAGATCTTTTGTGGAAGCTACTGGACAATACCCGCTTCTCCCTTTGCTTGAGAATCTCAAAGATGCAAGGATGCACACACTGAGGCAAGGCTCTTTTGCCCCCAACAGGTCCCTGAGGGTGAACCAACATCAAGATATCCTGATGACTGTGTCTGAACGCTTGATCTTGCTGTATTTGACATCCACGTAAACTGACACATAACTTATTGTCCAAACCAAGACACTTGGGCAACTGAACAGGAGCACTATTAATAATTGTTATAGTTGCTGATTAGCAGGCATAAATCAGGGCTGTCCTGGGCCATCATCCCTTGACTGACTTCCCATTTGTATGAGATTAGAAATCCCCTTCTTGATGAAGCAGCTCCATATCCTCACAATCATTTCTTCTGCTTGAGTTACCCAGGGGACTGCTCTGTGACTTACCCGTAGGTTGGCAAGAAGGGGCTGGGCCACTTTGGAGAGGGAAGGGGGCTGTTGTTAACAATGAAGGAGATGAGAGGGTGCACTCTGGGACCTCCCCGTTCAGACCAGGACACCAGCTCACCCCAAGTCCTGAGTGTCCGAAGAGCCCAGTTCCACTCTGGACACAGAGAACTCCTGGTTGAGTAAGGCCCTAGGGCACGGGTCCCCTCCTCCAGCGCTCACTGTCTTAGTAAGAGACATAAACACCTAAAACCACAATTCAGCACAAGACACCGAAGCGCACCCACTCAGCGGCCTCTCGGAATTGTGCTCACATTCGGGGTTTGCCTTTGTTCAGTTAACACTTAGGGATGATGGTCTGCGGAGCCAGCGGACTTGACCTCTTCCCTCCTGTGGCATCGACCGAAAAATTCCAGCCCTTCCAGTAAAAATGGCAGGCCAGCCGTGGTTTAATATGTGAGCTACTTTCTGTCCCTCTACTATTAGAATTTCAGCCCAGGAGCCTCAGAGATGGAAACCCCTTATCTTCCAGTCAAAGAGACACTGGGGATGGAACAGGGAGCAGCTCAGCCTCTTCCTCCCCCACCCACCGCACCCACCCTAGATCAGATCTGAATCTGCTCCGATGTGGGCTGGGTCACCCTGCCTGCATTTGGGAACTTCCCTTCTGGAATTGCAACAGCGCCGTGACTTGCCTGCTAGAGCCTTCCCTGACACATGATGGCAATTCTGAGCTGCACAGAGTCAAACCCCGTGCCTCCTGCAAGTCACTGACCCCAGGCAAGGGTTGCAGGGCTGTGGGTCAGCAGCAGACCCCGCTGTGAGGGTCAGGGTGGTCAGCTCGGCCTTTGCTTCCTGACTGACAGACACGCAAGGGCTTGCCCTGTCCTGGCCTCTACTGACCCCTGCTATGTTTTGGGTCCTAAGACTACTGTTGACTGCAAAACAGAAAGGGCTCATTTATAAACCACCTTCCCAAGTCGTCTTTAGGCTGTATAAGCAGATGACTTAAACATCAGCATAACATAAAAGGATATGCATTTAATGGGTTTGCTTCCATTCTGAGAACGCTACTCCCCCACTAGGAGCCCACATTCTTGCCTTTCAATATCTTTCAGAGCTTCTTCATGCAAACACAGAAATATAAACCTACCTAAGCTCGCCCTGGCTCCTCTCGTACACAAAAGCACCCTTCTGTCTGTACTGCCGGACATCTTGCCTCTCACCACTTACAAGATCTCACATACATTCAGCAATCATGCTGCCATAATCCCATATCTGTAGTTTAACCATTCCCCAATGCTTCGGTACATGGAGATTTCAGTCTTCATTTGTTTAGGTTTTTGTATCTGACCGGTGTCCTGTAGAGACAGGGTAGAGCCATTGCCTAGCTTTGGCTCTCACCAACAACACTACGATAAGTCTTGTGGCCTTGCTCGTAAGTATCTGTGCACAAATTCCTGCAACAGAGATTCCCAGGAGTGGGATTTGCTGGCATGAAAAGTTAAGTGCATGTCTCAATTTTTTAGGTATTGCCAAAACGTCCCCCATAGGGGGAGCGCAATTTCACCCCCCACTCACCGTGTGTGGGGATGGCCTGTTTCCCCACAGCGTCATCAACACAGAATACTATCAACTTCTCGAATTTTTGCCCATCTGGTCCATGAGAAATGGTACATCTGTCTAATTTGCTATGATCAAAACCATCTATATTGCAAAGACGTTTAAGAGGTCATACCCCCAAGTAGTCTTACTCCGTGTCGCTGGTCACGCCTGGGGAGGACACGATGGAGCTGGTCCTGCTGGGCATGCCACACGATGCTCCCAGGGCAGCAAGGACAGAGGACCGCCTGTGTGACCCCATCCCGCATGTCTCCCTGGTGCTAGTTGTTGCTGTTTTGTTTCTTTTTCTGTGTTTATTTTTGTTGGTGTTTTGGGGAAGACGAACGTCGTGCTGACTAGAGGACACACACCGTGCCCCGACGATGGCATCGCTTCCCAAACTCGCCGTGTGTGAGGAAACGGAGGTACCATCTCTCCCACCTTCCTGAGCGGTACAAGCTGTGTGTCAGGTTACTAAGGGGACTTGATGAAGTGTAATATGCCGTGCGGTTCGACAGCGAGCAGCCTTGTTGCCTTTCCCTGGGATAATATTGGATTTCATACCGAGAACATCAACAAGAGAAAGTGCATACCTAACAGCTCAGATCTGCAGAACATGTGTTTCTGCTCAATTTCTGCACCTTTATTGCTCTATCTGACACTGCAATTCTTTCTGCGAGGTAACGGCCTGATTCCACTCATCTGTCTCACATCTAATTCAAGTTGAAGTCTATTAGGAAAGCCAATTCCTGGCCTGTTTGTGTCCTTTTTCACAAATTATTGTTGCTGATTCTCTCGCGCTACATTTTTTTTTTTCCCCAAGCTCCGACAGCTGAAAACATTCCGATGATGTTAGAGGAGATCTCATATTCCTTTTTCATGTTGTTTTAAATGAAAGATGACAATCGGGAATCCCTGAGAGACAAATGTCCATCTGCTGTAAGTCATGGGCTACAGGGGTTTTGTTGCTGTTGTTAAAGATTTATTTATTTATTTGAGAGAGAGCACACAGAGGGAGAGGGAGAAGCAGAAGCCCTGCTGAGCAGGGATCCTGATGTGGGGCTTGATCCCAAAACCCCGGGATCATGACCTGAGCTAAAGGCAGACACTTAACCGACTGAAACCCCCAGGCACCTCTCTACGGCAGGTCATTTGTTTGTTTTTTAAAGAAAACCCAAAACAGAAATGGGATCTGACCTTTACTTCCAAAACTGATTCTCTGGCAATCCATGTGTTTTTGGATAAACTCATACCAGGTTCTCACAGCTCAGAAGGCAAGTTGCTCAGACCAACAACTTGGGCGCCATCCTGAAACTTCCATTTTGTTTTTTGCAAATAGCCCATCCAATCCAATTTACAGAAACTCTTGGTTGTACCTGAAATACATATTCAGCTTCAACCACTTCAACCCCCACTGCTACCACATGAGTTCAGGCCACCATAAAGACCTGCTCTGCACTGGTCTCCAGGGGTCTGCACGTGGCCCTTCCTTCAGTCTGTTTGAAACAAGGAGGTCAAAGTGTTCCTTTTAGTATGAGTCAGATCAAGTCACTTCTCTACTCAAACCCTCAAAATTCCCCCCTCCTCACTCAAATAAAATCCAAATCCTCACAGTGGTCTAAAAGGCCCAGTGTAGTCTGGTCTCCCCACCCCTCTGGCTTTTTCTGTGCACCTGCCTCCCTCCTTCACTCTGCTGTGGCCACACTACTCACTCTCTGCTGCTCAGGCATGCCAGACAGTCTCCTGCCCCAGGGCCTTTGCACTTGCTGTTCCCACTGCCCAGAATACTCTCTCTCCCCAGACATTAGCCTGTCTTCTTCCCTCTCAGCTTGCAGGTCTCTATTCCATGTCAGCTTCCTCTGAGGAGTCCCTCTTACACCCCAGCCCCACCATTCCCTGCCACACTTTCCTTCTTAGCATCAGCCACCTCCTGATTCATTCTAGATACACGTCATCTTTTTATTGATGGTCCTTGACCAGAAGGTGAGCTCCAGAGTGTCAAGACTTTTACTGATCTTTTGATTTATATGTTGAGCCTAGAACAGTGCCTGAAATCTATCACACAGTCACAACTAGGTCTTCAATGAATGAATGATTCAGTGTTTAATTGGGAAACGAAGCAGAATGAAGCCGTCATAGGAGCCTCAAATGAAATGGTGCCAAATGAAATGGTCCACATGAACTTTAGAGTGTCCATAGAAAGAAAAAGCCAAACCACAGGATTCCAACATTTTTCTTAGTACCTCCCAATCGTCATGTTTTTTGAAGAAACCAAATAAACACAGTTTCATCAGCCTTGATATTTTTTTTTTAATAATGTTTCTTTGCCTACCCTGCAGCCTTGGGGCTCCTGGGCCCCCCACACACCCATCTGGTCATGGAGTCATTTGCACTTTGAAGAAAATGAGGCCGACATGAGAAATCACTAGCTGTGTCAGTCAAGGCCAAGATACACAGCAGCAAATGTCAGCCGAAGACGGGGCCCCAGTAACAAGGGGCTGCCGTGCCTGATCATTTTGCATAATTGGAAGGCGAGGTTAACAGCAACAAGGAAAATTAACATGGGCGTCCAACGGTTTATGAAGCAGATGCTGGAAAATAAATAGAGCAGAGAGCGTCCAGCTACCCAGCCCGACTCTGTTCTTTATTTTTTTAGAGTGATGGAATTACGTCTGGGCGGGGGCAGGAGGGAAGCAAGTTCGGGGAAAGTCACAGCTGTGGAGTTGGGTCCAGGACTCAGCCTGGCATCCAGCTGCCAGCACCCCAGCTGTGTGGCCCTTGGTGGGGACCCCATCTGCCCTCTCCCTGGGTTGAAGAAGGGATATAACATTGATGAGAAGCCTTTTTTTTTTTTTTTTAAGATTGTATTTATTTATTTGACAGACAGAGATCACAAGTAGGCAGAGAAGCAGGCAGAGAGAGGAGGAAGCAGGCTCCCTGCTGAGCAGAGAGACCGATGCGGGGCTCGATCCCAGGACTCTGGGATCATGACCTGAGCCGAAGGCAGAGGTTTTAACCCACTGAGCCACCCAGGCGCCCCGATGAGAAGCCTTTTTAAGGGCACATCTTTTCTGGGTCAATGCAGGTTCTTCTGTGGTCAGCTGAGTTAACCGCCTCCCAAAACTGTCTGCACTTGAACCCCCCCAGAACCCGCGAATACGCTACCTTACATGACAAAAGGGCCTTTGTACCTGTGATTAACTCAAAGGTCTTGAGATAGGAAAAGTAACCTGGATGGTTCAGGTGGGCCCAGTGTCATGGCAAGGGTCCTCATAAGAGTGCAAGGAGTCAGAGTCCGGACAAGGGGATGTGACCTCAGAAGTGCAGAGAAATGGGAAGATGCTGCTGGGCGTCAGCATGGGGGACGGGCCACTAGCCAAGGAACGCAGGCAGTTTCTGGAAGCCAGAAAAGGGAGGGAAATGGATTCTCCCCTAGAGCGGCCCTGCCAGCCCACTTCAGACTTCTGACCTCCACAACTGTGGGAGAATAAATTTGTGTTTTAAGACACCAACTTCGTGGTAATCTGTTACACATACGGGAATAAGAAACCGGCACGTGTCCTGACATTTGTTGTAAAAAAAACATTGTTCGATGAACATCTTCATGCCTCTTTGACATATGTGGGTGTTTCTCAAATTGAGAGTTTTTGCTTTGTTCTGGTTTGGTGTTTGAGGGGGAGCGCACAAAGGGAGCGGAAGAGAGAGGGTCTTAAGCAGGCTCCACACCCAGCATGGAGCCTGACACGGGGCTTGATCTCACAACCCTGAGAGCACCACCTGAGCTGAAATCGAGAGTCAGAGCCTTCACCGACTCAGGCACTCCTCAAATTTAGATTTTTAAACAAAGGATGTATTCCACAAAATTGTGCTTTCATTTTATTTTTTTAAAGTTTTTTTATTTATTCGTTTGAAAGAGAGAGATCACAAATAGGCAGAGAGGCAGGCAGAGAGAGAGGGAGAAGCAGGCTCCCTGCCGAGCCAAGAGCCTGATGCGGGGCTCAATCCCAGGAACCTGGGACAATGACCTGAGCCGAAGGCAGAGGCTTAACCCACTGAGTCACCCAGGCGCCCCATGCTTTCATTTTAAAGAGTGAAAACGAACTTTCTGCTAAACAAAATGTCATCTAAATTACCCAATATGTCTGAGGTTAAATATACAATACCACTTATTAATCCATTGCTCCTGGTTTAATATAAAGTTCCAGAAACTGCCGTCCACTCTCCCTGTGACGTTGCTGGTGAATTAGGCAGTCACAGTTAGTGGCTGGCCTGGGGAAGAGAACTCCTCAGATCTGGCCTGAAGGAGCTCTCAGACATGGGACCTCTCACGGAGAAGAGATGAGCTAAGAGGGTCCTTCCCCAGTTTCTGCCACCACACATTTTCTCCTCTGTTGCGCTGAGCTCTGTGGTGGCGGGAGATGGCAGGACAGACCCTTTGCATGGTGTCCCCTGGTCTCCGAGCCCCAATGTCACTTTGCATTTTGCTCCCTTGTAGTTAACCCAGGAGGAGGTTAGGGAAAGTCACAGATCACCAGTGCAATGAACAGTCCTCAATCCAGCCAACCTTTGTCCAGCCTGATTGCACAGCCCCTGCATTTAAAGCTAAACCTCCTTCCCTTTCATTTTTCTCCCCAGGAATCCCAAGGTACAGGAACTGGGAACAAGGCAGGATTCTAAATGGCTGATTGGATGGCTCCGCTCTGAACCGTTCTCTCAATTTTATCACAAAGGTTACCTAGCTCCATCAGCAAATCAATTAATCACCAGTAATGCATGGAGACACAGCTTCGCCCCCTTTCAGGACATGCTGTAGACAGACTGTCAAGTCATTTTAAAGCCATGAACATTCAGATTGCTTCTGGGCTGAGTCTATCCTAGAACACAGCAATTGATCCTTTGTGCAGCTCAGATTCTGTACAAGCTGGTGATGGTTACATGGGGAGAGTCAAGGTGAGCTTGGATGGCTTTCCTTCAGGAAGGCAGAAGTGGAAATCTGAATCAAAGCTTTATAAATCATCACTAATCTTCACAATGACACAGGCACCTCCCAAAGCCAGGAAGCAAGTTCTTTAAAGACACTTGTGCTGGAGGCTCCTGGGTGGCCCGGTGGGTTAAGTATCTGCCTTAGGCTCAGGTCATGATCCCAGGGTCCTGGGATCCAGCCCTGCCACGGGCTCCCTGCACAGAGGGGAGTCTGCTTCTCCCTCTCCCTCTCCCCCTGCTTGTGCTCACTTTCTCTATCTCGCTCACTCTTTCTCCCAAATAAATAAAACTTAAAAAAAAAAAAAAAAAAAAGGTATCTGTGCTATTTACTGAGCCCTGGGCTTGGCCAATCCAATACTGGTCAAGGCAAGGACTCCTTGAATTCGCACTTAAAGATAATAATTTCCAAAGATCAGGGATGGGGCATTACAGACTAGGAGATGGGGAGGCCTGGGCCATCCAGAGAAAGAGAAATGTCTCCTTAACCAGTCTCTTTCACTGTGCACAGCCCACAGGGAGGAGAGAATGACAGGAAGGCCCGCATTTGTTCAACCAGAAATCTCCCTCACAGAAATAGACACTACCCGCAGTAATGATTATTACATATTCATACAGCTTCTCTAGTATACACTTCTTGTTTTGAGTTTCCAGCATGTACTCCCCCCTCCCCAACTTCCAGTAACCAAACCCCAATAAACAGTCCCTTTCTCACAGTCCATTCAGAGGGTTCAGGATGAGCGTCTGGGTGTAAGGGTGGTCATGTGACCTGGCCTGGCCAATCAGCGGTCAAATTCCCCAGACCCGGAAGTGGTTCTGGATGCACACAGGACTAGAGCCAGTTCAAGTAGAGTGAATCCTGTTTAGGGAGCAGGAGAGACGCTGTCCGGGGACAGGTGCTGTTGGATGTCAACCCAACAGTTCCGTCACCCCTTATTCCTGCCAGCACAGTCCAGCCCTCAGTCTAGAGGGAGCCATTGACTTGCTTTCCCATCGTCCTTCGCAGTGAGTCATGGGCACGTGACGGGCTCTAGCCAATGGAATCCAAGGTAGGATCTGTTGGGGGCACTAGAGGTGGTGTCAGAGCTGGTGAAAGAGGTGTGCTGGGCACGAGGGTTCCTTGCCTGCTTCATTGTTAGCTGTTGTAGCCATACACAAGCGCTTGGAAATGCAGCAACCATTTTTTCACAATCGAGAAAAAAACATTACTCAGAGCCTTTACATTTTACTGAATGTAATTCAGTTGCCGAATTCTTTTGTGCTAACTACATTCAGAAAAGAAAAAAGAACTTATATTTAAGTCACATTTGGACAAGATGCTGTTATTTAAATTCTTTCTTGTAGAGAAAGCTACAGAGAGCCTGTTGCTATCCTATGAGGTCAAGAATGACTCTAGTATGAAGAAGAGCAAAGCTGGAACAGTCCTTCCTGACCTTGTTGGAGCCCCTAGACCCACCTGCACCTGAAGCCTTCTCTCTGAGTTGTTCAGTTACATGAGCCAATACAATTTTCTTTGCTACTTTTGTTAGGGTTAGGGTTCTCTCATATTTGGAAACATCAAAATTTATAACTTCTACATAACAAAAGATTGTATAAACAAAGACAAGGAGGAGATAACAAGCTTATACATAACAAAGGATTAATTTACTATGCTCCTATAAAGGAATAAGAAAAATATAAATGATTCAATGAGAAAATTGATAAAAGATATGAATGGATGGTTTAGAAGAGAAATGCAAATAGCCAATAAATTTGAAAAGATGAGAATCTGACCTTTAATTAGGAAAATGAAAACGGCAATTAAATATCCTTTTTCTTACTTATCAGATTGCAAAGGCAAAGTTAGCAGGGCTGTGGATAAGCAGATACTCCTATTGGTCTAACTAAATAGGAACAGACATTATGCTGGGTAACTTGGCAATCACTATCAAATTAAAATAAGAATGATCCTACCTTTGTGTAAATCAGGCTGCAGGCAGGAAAATGAAACCATTCTAATCTGAAAAACAAATAACCAGCAACAGTTACACAGGAGATGAGAGAAATGTACAGGGTGACCCAAACCAGAGTGGAAGGAAGCCACTAGCAGCTCCAAGGATAATGAGAAAATGAGCAAGTGTATTTGTGGAACCCAGGATGGGGGTCACCCAGAAGAAGATAGTACCACACACAAATTCTTCTTTAAAAGCTGAAGCCATGAAAGACACACAATTACTACTGGGGGCAAAACACAAGAAGGAAAAACAAACAAACTGTGCAGACGTTCACTTCCAGAAAGATAGAACAAGTGCACTTTTCCCTATTGGTCCCTCTAAGTGCAGCTAATACCCCTGGAAATTATACATAAAATAGATACAAGACTCTGAATGATGGAGAGAAGAAGACCAACTGGCTAGGCTATGAGGAATGACGTGATGCTGAACTCCCTCACATACTCTGGGTAGGGTGCTAGAGAAGCTGGGGACCCAGAAACGGCAACAGGTACAGACAAAAAGAAAATCTCAAGAAATCCTGCTTTTTCTGGCTAAAGAACTGGACATGGGGCAGCTGAGCAAGGCAGAAAACTTCCAAACAAACCACTAGCACTCCAGACCAATGAGGGGAAAGCCCTCAGCCCCAACCCCACCCACGCCAGCCAAGACCGAGCAAGGAACCTGAACTTACACCTGCACCCAGGGGTAGCAAGGTGCCCCAAGCAAAGCACCCCCCCCACACACACACACAGGGGTGCTGTCAGAGAAGACAATGTAAGGAGCCTAGACTTCTATACTTTCCTGGTGTAATAAGACCCCCAACCCCAAGTGATATCAGCAGAGGCCAAGGGAGGAGCCCTAATGAGATATCTCTGCACCTCCAAGCCAGAGAGTGCAATCAGCGGAAACTGTGAGGAGCCCAAAGCCCCTTCCCACCTGGCAATAACGAGGTGCCCCACACCCCAGGCTGTCAACAGAGATGCAGAAAGGAACCAGGGCTTCTACCCCAACCTGGGAATACCTAGGCACTGTGACCTCTTCCCCCACTGCTGTGATCTGGGGAGGCCTGCTGATGGGGAGGATTTAAACAAGATACAGGCTCTCCCAGCCTATACACCCAACACGTCAGGGATTCCCCCCCAAAATCCCTCCTCCTGCCAAGAATCGGGAACATCTTAACTCAAATGGGGAAAGACAACAGATGCCCACATCAAGACAACACAGATGTCGGGATTATCTCACAATTATTTTAATGCAGCCATTATAAGAATGCTCCAGTGAGCAATTACAAACACACCAGAAACAAATGAAAATAAAGAATGTCTCAGCGGAGACACAGAAAGTGTCCAGGAAAGAAAAAAAAAAAAACCAGAAAAAATATAAAGAGGAATGAAGTGGAAATATTTGAACTGAAAGAAAAAATGTAAAAACTAAAATTCTGAAATACTGAGGGGTTGGGTTCAATAGCAGAATGGGGGGGATGGGGGAAAGAATTCATGAAACAGATGATAAGACAATAGAAACTACTTATTCTGAGCAAGGGAGAGAAAACACACTGGAAAAAAAAAAAAATAGAGCACATTTCATAAGGAAAATCTGCAGGCCCTGTCCCTCTCTTCTCCCCTCTGATCTCTGCTTTCCAGAAACCACAACGTGTTGCTCTTTTAGCTCTATCTCCCTGCATGCCTCTAAATGATACATTTATGCTGCTACTTGTTTCTCTACTTTAAACATTGCCCGTCACTCGCCTGCTATAAAACCTTGAGGATTTAGTTCCCAGAGCAACCTTGCTCACACCTTCGCCTTCCCCCATCATCCTGGTGGAGTCAAATCAAGACTTCATGGTGCCTAAGGAACGTGTAGCGTTCACACGGCTGTCATGGGGTAAAAAGAATCCACAGTCGAGCCACATGGCATGTACCGTAATGACCTTGCTTGCATGGCTTTTTTGTTTTCCCTAGAAACAATTGATCTTCTTTCACTTATGTTTTCCGCTTTGCTATGAGTCATCCATCCCTATGCTCTCTGCCCTGCCTGTAACCCTCCCCTCAGCAGGCTCACACCGCCAGGGAAGGAGACAAGGTGATGGTGTTTTTGGCATCCAGGGAAAAGGTGCTCTCCAGATCTGCTTCAGAGCAGTGATCCCGACCGACGTCCCTTGGTGCTCTGATTCATCCTGGAGACCCTGCCCCTTTCCCTGGGAAAGGATCTTCCTGTATCCCTGTCTGGGACCCACGGGGGCTACTTTCTTGACCAACCCATTGCTGGCACAGCCCCTCCTCCTTACATGGCTCCCTGAAAAAGGGCACGGAGGAGATGATTCTCTGGGATCTTGTGGGTCATTGTCTCTATTCTGATTCACACTCTACACTGGGAGTAAATTTCCCAAGAAGCTTGAAGGAACTACTCTCTTCCAGCCCCAGGATAGCATCCTGAGTTCTGGTCCTGAACTTAAGAGCAACTTCTCTCTGGAGGCTTCTAGGATTTTCTCTTCCTTCCAGACTTTTGTGAATTCATGATGATGTCTCTGGTGCTGGGTCTTTTAAAATTAATTGTTCTGAGCACTATGTGGGCCTAGAAAGTACATCTATCTGTTAGTTGTATAATTAAAAATTAATTGTAGAATTCCAAAAATGGCAAAAGGGTAAAATCACCTATATCCTACTCTTTTCTTTTTTCCCCTGGTAGAGTTAAGCAAATTAGCACAGTCAGATTCACTGCCACCAACACCAACCTGGTCAGACCTAGGACACTGGGCCACGGTGAACTCTGGAGCTGCCCCTCCAACCCCAGTAGGCTCTCCAGGAGAAACTCACAGCTGTGGACATGTGCCCTGGGTAGCCTGAGGCAGGACAGGTCTGCGCCCCCCTCCCGTGTGGTCTCTGTTTCAAGGGACCCCTTTCAATTCCAGCTTTGTGGATCTGGAAGCCCAAATGTCCAAAATGTCAGAGGTGGTCACAGAAAGAGCTTCCCAACCCATCAAGGTTAGTGTGAGCCTTCCTGCCCTAGGATGAAATCCCTCCTTCAACTTCACTTGCCAACGACTAGGACCCTGGGGAGACCAGGAGCCAGTGACCAGGCCAGCTGCTATTGGCTTTGAAACTCTGCATCTGGGTTCTGTCCCCCTATTGGTCAGGGGAGCTGGTGTCCCAAACGAGATGGAGCCAGGTGTCCCCATGGTGTCAGGTGCCTTCTCTAGCCATGGGCTAACTTGTGTGCTTGAGCTCCCTCAGTCATAGGTGAGTACAGGGATGGATGGGTCCCTGCCCACTTTGGATCCCACTCACAGCTGCTCTGTGCCCAGTGGTCAAGACTTGAATTGGTGGGATGGCAGAAGATCTTGGACTCTGGGTCATTTGCATGAGGGCAAATGTCCCTCACCGAAGAAGGTTCTTTTATGATTTCCTGCATTTACTTATCTGCTTGCATTATCCCTTTGCTGAACTCTAAGCTCTGCAAGATCTAACTACGTGCATTCGATTTATCCTCATTCCTGTCCCCTCTCATTCCCTCAAAGACAGGTCTGTGCTTATCCTAAATGCAGCTTCTCAAATCCCGCCCCAAAATACTGAACTTGGGCCTGGAGGAGTCCCACATTTCCAATAGCTCCTCGAGTGACTCACAAGCACATCGACCTTTAAAACATTTGCAGTCAGTGAGAACCAGATCTGTGTTTCCCTACAGATGAAAAATTAGACTAAGCCTTCTTTTTTGAAATTTAATTTGTTCACATTTAATGTAATTATTCCTATAATGTCACCTTATCTTTTTACTATTGGTTTTCCCATTAGTTCACTTTTTCTCTCATTTCCTGCCTTATATTGTATTAAGCAAATAGGTTTTTTTTTTTTAAATTCTATTTTATAACCTTTCATTAGGTTGTCAGTTTTACTTATCCTATTATTCTTTCGTGGATATCCTGCAGATGACAACATCTGTCTTCTACTTAAGAGAATCTACCTTAAATTACAACTTCACCAGGTGGACAATGAAAAAGCTTTAAAATTTCTTAAAGGCATTTAACCTCCTTCCACTGTTGTGACACCCTTGACAAGTAATTTAGTTCTACATATACTGTGAACCTCCACACTTTATTATTATTGTTGCAATTTTGTGTGCTCAAGGTTAATTTGAGTGTCCCAATGTATTTATACTTTCTGTTGCTTCTCATTTTTTCCTGCATTTTTCGTTTAGAATAATTTTTTTCTTTGGCTTGAAGAACTCCATTTGGTATTTATGTTAATACAGATCTGCTGGCAATGAATTACTTGCTTTTGTGAAAACATTTATTTAGTGTCCACCTTCAAAGGATAATTGTAATGGAATGAAGTTCTAGATTGACAGTTGGTTTTTTTTTTCAGGGGTGTGTATCTTTATGTTTGGTGTGCTTGGGGTTCTTACATATGTGACTTACTGTTGCTTATTAACTTTGGGGAATCCTCAGATACATAGTTTCACTTGGCACTTCTGATCTCTTTCCTCCCTTTAGGGTTTAAATTATATGTATGTTAGACCTCTTTATCATGCTCTAAATGGTTTAATCTTCTTCTGTGTAATTGTAGTACTTTTTTGGTACCCATACTTCAATATGGACATTTTCAACAAAACTTATCTTCTGCTTTGTCTAATATACTCTTATGTCAATCCATTATATTTTTCACTTTAGTTACAGTATATTGTTGTTAGCAAGTATTTATGTGATTTTTTTAGATATTCCATTTCTTTAGTAAAATACTCTACCCGTTCATCATTTTAAAAAATATGTTAATAGATATTTTGGTTTATACCTGATAGCCTCATTAACCCATCGTCTGTGAGGTTTGTTTGTCTGTTTGTTTTTTCTATTTTTCCCCTTGGTTTTGGTTATTTGGTCCTCTTTCTTTTTTTTATAATTTTTAAATTTTTTAATAAACATATAGTGTATTATTAGCCCCAGGGGTACAGGTCTGTGAATCGCCAGATTTCCACACTTCATAGCACTCACCATAGTACATACCCTCCCCAATGTCCATAACTCCACCATTCTTTCCATACTGCCCCTCCCCCCAGTAACCCTCAGTTTGTTTTGCGAGATTAAGAGTCTCATGGTTTGTCTCCCTCCCGATCCCATCTTCTTTCATTTATTCTTCTCCTACCCTCCAAACCCCCCACATTGCATCTCCACTTCCTCATATCAGGGAGATCATATGATAGTTGTCTTTCTCCGATTGACTTATTTAAGCATAATACCCTCTAGTTCCATCCATGTTGTTACAAATGGCAAGATTTCATTTCTTTTAATGGCTACATAGTATTCCCTTGTATATATATATACCATATCTTCTTTATCTTTGGTCCTCTTTCTGATATACCTACTAATATTTTTATGAATACTGGCTAGACATTCTGTGTGAGATGATGTCATGTTTACAGATAATATTATATTCTCCCCAGAGAACTCTGATTTACTTTTTGTGTGTGTGACAACTACTCTTGTGAGGACAGACTACCATGATTGTAATGACTCAAGACTGATTTTCCATTTTTAGGAGACATGGTTAATTTTGTTTTCTCCTTACTTCCTACAATAATTCCTCTGAGGGACTTGAAGGACTTTCTTGTCCATGGCTTCACCTATTCGGTGACCACTGACTCCAGGTCCTGTGGTTCTGGCATCATGCGTTTGGTGAAAACTTTGCTGAGATTCTTAGACTCTTGGATGCTCACTTTCTACTTGTTTCCTGTGTCTTATGTTGGTCCTGTTGTGGAATCAGCAAATGCTCCAAGAGGGAAAATTCTACAGAAAATCAGACTCACTTCCATTTTCTCTGAGACCTTGGGCCCTGAAACCCTGGCTTCCTTGAGAATCCCCAGCTCCTAGTTTTATGCCCCCTGATCAATGAGCTTGCTGGAAAGCTCTAAGTTTGGGTGATTCTAAGCCCCTCTCCACATTCATACTGGCAATTTCTTCAAAGAGAAGACAGGTGAAGAATGTGGGACAGACCTCAGTGCCTCTTCCTTCTGTCCAAGCTGTCGGCTCCACAAGTCCCAGCAGACAGAGGAGCTTGCTCTTTGAGGGTTCCAGTAGGTTCCCTGCCCACCCAGCCTATTACCTGTTTTTTCCTTGCACTCTTTGAAAGCTGGAGCTCTCTTTTTGAAAGTTGCCCTCTTTTGTTAGTCAGAGTGCCCTGTAGAAGCACAAAATAGTGATATTTCAGAGAGAGGCATGCTTAGAGAGCACTTAGCCACAGCTTCCAAGTTTTTAATATGTAAGTTCTATTTTTACAGAAAATTACGAAGGTCTTAAATTTTGTAACTAATTAATTTGAAATACTGTGGAATTATAACACAGATGGTAAAGCATGGCTCTGGAGGTCAGACGAGTTGGGTTTAAATCCTGCCTTTCCTCCTGCCAGGCAGGTGACCCAGGGAAAGTCATTTAAGGCATCTTGGCTAGCATTTCCCTATTAGTGAAGTGGGAATAAGAGTATTTATCTCATGGGTGGGAGAATTAGTCAAGGTAACATATATGAAACTCATAAATCTACCAATCACAAGTCTAGGAAAGTTCTCATCCAACAAACAAAACAGTGTGCAGGACAGATTCCCTCTTTAAGCTGATTTCAGCCCACACACCACCACTTGTAAGCATCTGCCCTGGTCCAGCCTCCTTTCTCTTCAGACAGGGCATGTGTGAGTCACAGACAGGGGAAGGGAACTGCTCAGGCAAAGAGATAGCTCGTTAGCCCTAAAACAGCGTCCAGGACTGAAATTTCCTTTTGATGCATTTTGTCAATTAAATCTGTGTGTCCTGGAAGCCAAGCAGCTCATTTCCGTGGAAGGCAGAGGGGTCGAATCTCCCTCAAACTATAGATAATTCTCTAATTGCCACGGCTGCCCCGAATTCATTGCAATCATTAGCAGAGCCCCTCGTGCTCCGGCTGAGAGAGGAGAGGGAGGTCCAGACATATCATTGCTCATCTAAATTTTTAATAATGCTCCAATCTTCAGATCATCGGGGTAATCAAACCCAAATTAGCCTGGTACTCAAAGAGCAGAATGACAAGGAGAGTGGAAGGGATAATGTTTCTTTAATGAAAATTTCATCAGTGCAGATTTCTCATTGAATATTAAGGATCTTGGCCTGAAGCCAACATCAGAGCTGACTGCTATGACACTGACCTTTGTCCCGCAGAGTCTGGCTGGCTTCACCTGCTCCATGATGACACAGGTAGCCATGCTCGCAGCTCAAAAGAAGGAAGCTCTGGAACCCGGGGCAAGTGGGCTCAGGCCCCATCCTCTCCAGAAGGCATCTCTGAGTGGCTCAGCACCAGCCTCCTGTCCCTGCTTCTCAGCCCCTCCCTGCCCCGCCTGCTGCTCCCGAGACCCCTCCCCTGACTCCCTAGGTCCTCAGTCCTCCGGCTGCTCAGCCTGAGTCCTTGGGTCATCCTTAGCTCTTACTGCCTCTGCCCCTGGGGCAGCAGATGCACCAGCCCGACCTTCCCATGTGGGGCCCGAGCTGGTCCCTACGGACCCTGCCCTGGATCGACCTGCCCCACCCCTCGTGCTCTTCAGGGGCCCTAAAGACTGTCCCTCACAGGTCCCAGGGTCGTGGTGCCATACCCTCTATGGCTCAGATCTGCCCGGTGGCTCCTATGAGGCTCAGGAAAAACCAGCACCCTCTCAGTGGCCGACAGGATCATCCGGGGGACTGATCCCAGCACCTCTCTGTCCTGGACCCTTGTCCCCCTTCCAATGTCCCTGCAGCCCCTGTGGCTCTCACTGCTCTGCACCTACACCCAGGCCTAGCACCATGGTGCCCTCTGCCTAGGCAGCTCCCAGCACCCATACACACCTGGCTCCTGCCTTCCAGGCCCTGGCTCCCTGTCACCGTGGCCACCAGTCCCTGCCAGAAGGGCCTATGGGGCCTGCACTGCAGCTGTCATTCTCTCGCCATCCTGCCACACCTGCCTCTGGGCGACCATCACCACCTGGGGTCATAGCTCCTCTCCTTTTCCTGTCCTTTGTCTCCCAGCCAGTAGGGGACCCCGCAGGGCAGGGACCGCTCTGCTCGTCCCCTCGCTGCCTGCCAGAGTGCCGTGTGCAAGCAGGTGTCCGGCGCGGCTGGCTGGACGGAGCTCACCTGAGGAGCGAGGCCTGGCAGGACCCTCAGAACCAGTTCACCGGGGTGACTGAGCCCCTCTGATGGGTCAGGAGGCCCGACACACCCCAGAGAATACGAGAGAAAGCGTCCTTGTCCTCCTGGCTGGCCTGGGAGGCGAGGGGCGGACGCCCCCTCGGAGCCGCCAGAGGAACCCGCTCACCGACCCCATAATTCCAGACTCGGGGCCTCCCGAACCGCAAGAGGACAAGTTTGCCTGATTTCAAGCCCCCGGTCTGCAGGGCTTTGTGAAGGCCCTGGAAGCCGAGAGAGAAGCCGGCAGAAGCCGACTGACCTTCTGAAGGACCTTCTGGCCGGGCCGAGTGGTCAGCGGTGCCTCAGTCCGTGAGGTAAATTCTCCAGGGATGGGCCTCCCCCGCCCTTGCCGAAGACCCTCACATGGGGTGACCATCAGACTCGGGGTTCACCTCCTCTTCGAGCCACTCGGCCTCCTCGTGCTCGGGGAGCCTTCCCGGGCCACCGTCCACCCACCAGCAGCTCCGTCTCCCCCGAACCCCCTGCTTTCAGTCCCTCAGCCTCCGTGTGTCTGTGCCTTCTGTCCCTGCTTCCCTCAGCCACACGTCCAGGGGAGAAGCAGCCCGACAGCCGCTCATCACCCGACACACAGCAGGTCCCTGTCCTGACCGAGCGGCAGCCCAGGGGCCGCAGGTGTGGAGACTCGGTTTACCCAGTTGCCAAACGAATGGGCGTGATTAAATGCTTCCCGAGGGCTCCTTCTGACTCAAATATTCTATGATTTAAGTATTTTTGAATTCTTAAGATTCCATTCTATTGTTCTCACTCCTTCAGTTCCTCAACAAATGCAGATCAAGAACGGACTCTGCCTTGGTCCTGTTCCCAGAGCAGGAATCCAACAGCCAAAAGACAGGGTTCCCACTCTCACGTGGTCGCCATTCCTGTGGGCACAAAAGACAATAGAAGGCCATAAAATGGGTAAATCCATTTCAGATGGTGACAGAATCTCTGCAGGAAATGGGGACGAGACATAATGTACAGGTGGTCAGGGCTGCTCTCTGAGGAGGTGACACCTGAGTAGCAAATGGATGGATGGGCTTGAGAAAGCAGGTCTTGGGGAAAGGGGGGATGGCATGTGCAAAGGCCCTGAGGCGGGAAGACTTGGCCCTTTGCAGGAAGCAGGAGGCTGGTTGACTGTGATGGAGGGAGTGAGAGGCAGGTGGTAGGAGGTGATTTGGGGGAACCTGTGGGAATGGTGCTGGGCCTCATGGGAGCGATGAGGAGGTAGGCCCGCTTTCTCCACCGACACACTGATTCAGGGTGACGGGCCTCACCTATGTAATGGAGCTCGCTCTCGCTCTGGGGCTGTGTGGAGTGTCGATCCGGGCGTGGGGCCAGGAGGGCAGCAGGAGGACCTGTCAGGGGCCGAGGCAGTGACCAGTGAGGACGTGTGTAACCGCAGGGGGATGGAACCAGCAGGGAGACAGAGGCTAGTTTGGGTTCTGCAGACCGGACATCTGCTGGAAGAAGAGGGAGGCCCACAGGGTGACACTGGGTGACGGGCATGTGGTGGCACCACTTGCCGAGGAAGGGAACATGGGGTCTTCCACAGCTCTGTTGAAAACTCGCGATCTGACAGCAGGAGCGGCTCCGCCTTCAGAGCAGCTGGGATGCCTGCCTCAGGGCCCAGAGGACCCGGAGGCCGTGAACATCAGGGACCCGCGTGCGGTCACCATGCACCAGGCCTCGGCCTGAGGACCGACCCGGATCTGGACATGGGAGCAGCACAGAGCCCCATGTTGGGAGGCTGCCTGGGCAGAGCCAAGCCCCAGATTCATGGGGGAAACTGAGGGGCCGGCGATCCTTCCAGGAGCCCTCCCCCGTCACGATCCTCCGTGACGCCCGAACCGCTGGGGGTGGGGTCCTCCGACGGCGGCTTTGCCCTGAACGCCTCCCGCCCGCCGCCGTGTGGACGCACCTGGCTGCTCTCTCGGCCCCGCCGCGGACACGGCGGGTAACTTTACTGCAGAAAACTGTCAGCATCTCAGCGACTCGTCTTAATCAAGGACACATTCTCCCTTAGACAGGCTGCTCTGCTTCCCCGAGAACCCCGGCCTTTTTTAGCCACTGAGGCACTTTGAGGCGCAGGTGAACAAATAGCAGGAAGAGGAAGAAAGGGAGGGAGCGAGAGGGGACAGAGGAGGAAGCGGAGTCCCGGCATCCACACGAGAAACTAGGGTGTCGGGTCGGTTCCGACGGGCCGTGAACGGGCCCCAGCCAGCCAGCTTTGCTTGTTTAAGTTTTTGAGACATTAGTCCTGCTTGATGTTGGATGTGGGGCCAGCATCCTCCAGAGAACGGAGCCCTTGCCTACACTTCGCCTTGGGGGACGAGGCTAACTTCTCCAATCGGCCCCGGAAACCCCCGCTCTGGCTGCAAGGCTTACCTGCACAGTAACGGCTCAGACCGGGAGCCCCACTGTGCCCCCGACCGAAATGCTCATGCTCGGCGCGCATCTGCCAAGGTAGGCCCCAGGAGCCCGGGGAGGGAAGAACTGCTCGAAGCTCCTCTCCCAGCTGGGAAGGAAAGTGCAGGGATGGGGACAACTTCCCTGGGGACAGTGGCCCAGGGAGCAGGGATGGGAGCCCAAGACCTCCCGTCCGTCAGTTTCTCTCCCTTCCGGAAAGCAGCCTGAGCGGCAGGTATTCTGCATTCTGGGCAAATAGATGGCTTGCTCCTGGCTGAACTTGGTCTTCAGGGGACATAACTAGGGGGTTCACGGGAGGACAGGACCAGGTTTCTGTCACGAGTCCAACTTCTGCATGGAGCCAGAGCAGGGACCTGGCCCCACAGGTGAGGTCCCAGCCCTGCAGGTGAGGTCCCCGCCCCGCCTGCCCACAGCTGCCCACCCTGCCACCTCCCGTGCAGAGAGGAGCAGAGGAAGGACCCTGCCCGCAGTGTGTTCCCTTATCACTGCCCCAAGTCAGGAGCTCCTCCACGTGCCTCCCAACAGTATCCGGTAACCTCTGGCTGTGGGGTCATCCTACATTCTCCCTGGGGAAGAAAGGACTGAAAACCAAGCAGGTGCCCAGGAACCCACGCAGGAGGGCTTCTTCTTAATCACGCACAGTAAACCGCACAAAAGGGGAGTCATCGTTATTAACGTTAAGCAAAATTCCAGGTTCAACGGAGAGATCATTCTCCACAATGTCTCAGGCCTGGCTTTATGACACTTTCTCTCCCGGGAAGGTTATCATCCTGCTCCCCACGACTGTGCCTCCTGCCTGCGCTAGATGGAATGATACGAATGTTTGAAGGCCTTTCCCCTTCTTGTGTGGGCATAACAATATTCAGTGTATTCCCATTAAAAAAAAAAAAAGAGTTCATCATATTAGATTGCCTAGAGGTCACTGAGGAAGGAGATAGGAACAGTTCTTCTTTAAAACAGATTTGTGTTTCGTGGCAGCAAGCCAGGAGGCCTACAAGAAAGGGCATGAACATAACTCTAAAACAGGGAAATCATTGTGTGTGTTTTTTTAAGGAAATATGTAAACAGTAAGAGAATGTACAACAGAATGTGTTTATGGATTCCACATCTCGCCAGAATGAAAATGGTTTTTAAGAAAATATTTGAAATATCGCCATAAACCCCGAGTAGAACACATTCAAATATCTTTAGTAGACATGCAACCATCAGGGAATTAAAGGCAATATTTAGGAAAGCATTAGAACCTAAATTTTTGATTCCATAGTGGATGAGAAGAAAACAGAAGGACCATAAAAAGCAAGTCCAAATAAAATAGCACTCATTTTGAAGATTTGAAAAGATTAAGATAATTTTTATTTTAGTTTTATGTTTCATTTTCTGCCAAACATTAATAATTATGCATGTTGTATTTATTTTTCTTTGCCTCATAGGAAAAAATAAAGGATATAGAGGTAATATATTCCAGGTTTGTTTCAGCCTGTGAAAACCCCATCTTCACGGGATTTACACAGGGGATTGTTGAATGTACCATGACCCAAACCAAGTCCTACTGAAATGAGAACAACAGTAAGTTAAGAACCTGTAACAGCCCACGTAAGCACCATTTTGTTCTGACCCAAGAGGATGTTCTCTGTGGGGTCTTGCCGTTGAAGTCCCCAATCAGCAAGTTAGCATCTAACAGCATATTTCAGATCTTTGCTAAGTTGGTCTTTGTATTATCAGACTATCCTGACTGCAACAGGCAGAGTCCAGATAAAAATCACTAAAATAGAAGAAAGAGGCAGGGAGGAAGGGCTATTAGTCATTAAAAAGTCCAAGGGAACAGCTTCAGGCATTGCTGGATCCAGGTACGTGAGTGATGATATCAGTAAGTGATCCGCTCCCACCTCTTGACCCAGCCTTATGCTCTGTGGGTCCCACTATTCAGTCAGGCTCTTCTGTCTTGGCACCTGTTCTCACCCTTCGTAGCCATGGGAGAAAATGACCTTTCTGTTTCAACAGAAGTCCTGGAACTGAGTCCCTGAATCCCATGTTTGTCCTTTATCCAGCATCTGTGGCCAAGGGCAAGGAATACTCCGACAGCTTTTGCAGCAAAGTCCAGACTCAAACTTTTTGCAGCAAGGCTTTGCTGTTTAGAAGGGACAACTCTGTCCATAGCTTCAACCCCAAGCAACATGGGACCCCAGGCTTATCAGATGAGTTTAGATAGGAGCTGTATCTACACTGAAACTGCTTTCATTGGAATATGTGATCATCTTTGAGAGAAAAGCAAACTCCCCCCGAACTAGATTTGCACGTAAGCACACACTCCACTCTCTTTTGCAAGACTACTTTATATTTCACGTTTTAACCCTCTGCCATTCACAGCTGCCTGTATTCCCCAAACCTTGCACTACTTGGAAGAGCTTTTTAATTATCCTGCCTTTCTCAATTGTTTGATGCATCAGCATGGATAAAAGGGAGGGGGGAACACGGCTCTCTCATATTTATTTGGCTTCACAAGCCCTTCGTCACAGCATGACAGGGTCTGGTCTGGCTCACGCAGCACCACATCTGAGTGGCCCCATTAAAAACAAAGCCCCTGGGAGTTCACATTGGCTCTCTCTGCTCTCGCCCCTGCCCCCACCCACCCCACCTTGAACACGTGAAGTTCAAAACGGGAGGTCAAACACAGAGCTGGTTTATTTCAAAGTATTCACCATTTGCTCAGGGTTCCTCTTAGGCTCTGATATTTTTCCCCTTCTATCTGATTTACTTTCTCTTACTTAGGGGATGTGATTTGAAAAATTGGCTTGTTGTAAGTTCATGAGAGTGCTCGAGTCCCCCAGGATTCAAACCCCCCCTCCCCCAGTGTAAGAGGCACAAGGTAGAGGGTCTGCATGCTGATGGACCCTCATCCAACGACCAATGGTGCTATGGGTCTGGAGGACACTACCTGGTCGGTATATCAGGAAACCTGAAGCTTGTTAACAACATCACGTTGTGTTTACTCTGTGTCCAGAAACCTTCCCTGCTATATAGCAGGTATTAACGCCTTTGATCCTTTAAGCACTGTCTGAGGAGGACACTATTATCTTCTACTTCAAGCACAAATGGGAGAAAACCAAGATCCAGAGCACCCATGTAAGTAGCTGGTGGCCGTGGCCCCTCACCTTGAACCCAGAACACCAACTTCAGGGCACGAGGACCAGTAAGACCCATCATCTGTGTGGGCACATCAAAAGGGGCTCAGTTCCAGTGACCAGATCTGGCAGATAAAGGACAGGATGTCCACCCAATTAAACAATGCATAGCTCTCATGTAAGTGTCTCCCGGATGCTGCATGGTCCTGAGTGTCCAGCAACTTTACATTCTGTAACAAGGAAGGAACAGGTGGTGCCTGTTGGCGAGAGACACGCGACTAGCTCTTCAAGGAGGAGAACCTACCCCAGCACACAGCCAGCAGTCCAGGGAGCACCTCGGACAGAACGTTAAGCGTCACCTAGAGGATGCCTATGGTCACCATGGCAACCTGTGAAGAGGATGATGGAACAAGACCAAAAGGACTTGGAAGGAACTGCTTGAATTGGGTGGCTACTTCTGGAAAGAAAACAATAGCCAGGATCCCGGAGAGAGGACACTGGTCGCTTAAATCCATGCTGTATTTGTATAGTTAGGAAGCTGTCTCAAAATCTTCCTCAAAATTTGAGAAACAAGACAGAGGATCATAGGGGAAGGGAGGGGAAAATGAAACAAGACAAAACCAGAGAGGAAGACAAACTATAAGAGACTCTTAATCTCAGGGAACAAACAGGGTTGCTGGAGTGCCGGGAGGTGTTGGGAGGGACGGGCTGGCGGGTGATGCACATTGGGGAGGGCATGTGCTATGGTGAGCACTGTGAATTGTGCAAGACTGATGAATCACAGACCTGTACCCCTGGAACAAATAATACACCAGATGTTAAATAAATAAATAAACAAACAAATAAATAAATAAAATAATAAAACCTCCTCAAAATTGTTGCCTTACCTAGACTACACTTATACTGTGATTTGCTTACTTTTTTCTTTAGTTTGACTCACTTTTTTACACAAATAATTGAATCCAAAGTAGAAAACTTGATATCGTGCCTCCACAAGTGAAACCACAACCCCTTGCTATAAACTGCAGGTAACTATAAGGAGAACACATTGCTTTAAAAAAAAAACTATCCAAATAATAACCAAATTATCTCTCGCATCACAGTGGATATGTAACACCCTTTTGGAAACAATTATTTGGAATAAAAGATATTAGACATATAAGCTCTTATTGTAGGATGCAAAATATTTATTTCTTATTTTAATTGGACTCCTTAGGAAAAATCTGATTATAATTTTAACTCTGTTGAGTTATTTTCATGTGATCACTTAAAATGTTAATTTAAGAAACTTAACGAGCTCCTAAGGCCAGAAACACAGCTAAACCTTAAAAAAAAAAACAGTATGGTGCTTCCCAGGTTGGGTTCTTCTGAACAAGTGTCTCCAGAGTTGTTTTCCTGGAGGTCTCCAGGAGAACCTATTGCCTCAGTCCAAAGAGAATCATCTGGGATGTAGCACCAAAATGGGTCAGTTATAAAGTAATTTGGGGAAAGGAGTCCTTATTTAAAGACACACTGGGGAGAGAAAACCAAGCACAGGTCCCAATCTCTATGCCTTTGTAATAGGATAATATTCTGACAATTTTCGCCACATCCCTCTGCAGTACCTACTCCTGTAGGTAGAGTAGACAACCCGGCCCTATTCACTTTGAGTTTGGCCATGCCCTTGCTTTGGCCCATGTGAGCAGACTTGGAGTAGACCACAGCTGAGCGGAGGCTCTCTGCGTGCCTGATTTGCAATGGCCGTCTGTGCTCTGACCTTCCACCAACAAGTAAAACCAGGTAGCTCTTCCTCTTCTGGTCTGAATCCCAGAACAACAGAGGCATGAAACTCAACTGAAACCATGCCATGGCCTGTTGCCAAGCCCCGGCTGGCCTGCCCTGTGAGTCACAGATGAACCGACAAGGCCAGCCGAGATCAGCCAAACCATGGTCAACAACACAGACCCTTGAGTGTGAAAATAAACATTGTTGTTTCAAGTCACTGAATTCTGAGTTGGTACACATCACTATTGTGGTGAAAAGTGACTAATATACCTTCCTACTGAGAAAATGGGCCTTTCCTTGTCTGCCCTTACTGGAGATGGGCTCCAGAGAAGTCCCTCACACTGTGGTTGGACAGGAGGTGGTGGGTACCTGACACCAATGCTCCCATGGAGAAAACCACAGGTCTGCTCAGTTTTCTCATTGCTTATACCTCAAAGCAGGTCAGCCAAGTTCACAAAATCATTGCCCTTGAGCCACATGGTGTCCAGCAACTTGCCTCTGTCCTGGATGACCAAAGAAGAAAGAGATGAGGAGGAAAGAGAAGGTTCTCTGGCTCACTCCATCTCCAACTTCCTGCTCTTTGCTCCTAAAATAAATAACTCATGAACATGTTCACCCTGATCATCTGAGACAAGACAGAAATGGGTATAGAAATGAATGTATCAATTAGGTGCCGTTCACAGACCTGCTTCCTTTTTTGCCAGAGACTGTAATTAGAGCTCTGTGGTGTTCAAGTCAGTGAAATGCTAAGTAGAAGCGCGTCAGCTGGTTATAAAGAGCTACCCAAAATAACATCATAGGGAATGGATCTTTTGATAAAATATTCCTAAAGGGTTTTAAGCTACATAACATTTTCTACCCCCAGTTGGCAGCTTCAGCCTTTAGTTTCCAGATTTCCAGATTCCATGCCAGGGTGTTGCTGGGGTTTTGTTATTTTTTTTCTTTTTCTTTTTCCTTTTATTTATTTATTTATTTATTTATTGATGTTGCAAAATGTGCTCACTGCTTACCTTCCCTTCCACTGAATTGTCTGTTTTGCATTTTGCAGTCAGTTTTAAACCTGAGACTGAGAACTTTTTTAGTGCTGAGTCACTGATACAGGAATGGTCCGATTTCCAGCTCTCTGGAGGCAAAGATATGGAGCCTGGAAGCAGTAGAAAAGCAACAGTCAGCATATCCATTACGAGACTAAAACCAACAAAGCCCGTTAGCCAAACGAATCTCCAGGGCTCTCTGAGTATGATTTCTCTTTCAGAGCTTTTCCCGGGAACAGAGAAAGAGAGCCAGTCTTTCTGGCCACCTGTCAGAATCTTGACAAGTCAAGAAACGTTTAGCAAGTGTCCTGGGAACGTTTGAGGGGATACGAAAGAAACACAAGGAGAAATCTCTCTCTCCGGGGAGCCTGCATGATTTAGACAAAGACAAGACTTTAAAACATACATGAAGGATATGTGTGTTCTTACTGGGCCAGAGGAACATGCTAAAAATTCAGATTCCCTGAGCTCCTACCCAGGCAAGTGCTTCCGTTATATGTTGTGGGTTTTAATCAAGTGTTCCTGCTTCCCCAGCTAGATCGCAGAGGCTGGGAAGTCAGAGTCTAATTTTTAATAGACCTCAGAGCATCTACTATCTCTTGAACCTGAGATTAAGAAGTCCTCAGCTGGGGGTGTCTGGGTGGCTCAGTCGGCTGAGTATCAGACTCTTGATTTCTGCTCAGGTTGTGATCTCAGGGTCGTGGGATCTCTCGTAGGGCTCCGTGCTCAGCAGGGAGTCTGCTTGGGATCCTCTCTCCCTGTCCCTCTGCCCCTCCTCCCCTTTCTAAAATAAGTAAATAAATCTTAGAAGAAGGAGGAGGAGGCGGAGGGAGAGGAGGAGAAGAAGAGGAAGAAGAGGGAGAAGATGTCGTCCTCAGCCAGGTCTGGCCCACAATTTAATGGATGATTCTAGAAAGCCCACGAAGAGAGATCTCCATGCGGGCTGGGCGAGTTTAAGAGAAGGAAAAGTCTTTATTTCATGAGGAATTGTAATGTTCCCTCGCACAGGGGTTATATTTTCTCAGAGGCTGACATTACTTTCAGGCAGGAGGCCCATGAGTGAAATATGTCGCAGGGTTCATGTCGAGGCCAAGAGTGACCCGAATGCAAACCTGGGCTCAGTTTGTCGTGTGAGCCTGGCCCTGCTGGAAAAGGCCCTGTCCCTTGAAATGATTTGTAATCTTGACTCAAGGAAAAAGGAGAGAAATCATTCCATATTATATTTGGAGGCCCTACTCTCTCTCTCTCAGTCTCTCATATTCTCTCTCTCTCTCTCTCTCTCTCACACACACACACACACACACACACGCACTCTTAGACACGTCCCCACCCTGACTGAACGGAGCAGAAATCCCAAGACCAAAGACTCTGAGGCCACGGTAGTCTCTGGGCAGTCAGAGCCGTTCCGCTAGGTGGTTCCAACTCCTTTTCTTACCTGGTACCGGCCCCCAACAGGGGGCTGGAAGTGGACCTTGAACCTTAACTTAGCACCAGAAGTAGACTATCAGGCGGCCTATGTCAAGTCCCTGTGGAGCCCAGCGCCACCTCGGCACCCCTGCTCCCCTGCATTCTTCTCCCCACCCCTCTGTCCACCAGCCCCCACGTCTCTAAGCTCCAGGCTCCACAGCCCCACCTCTCGGACCCCCGCCCACTTCCCCAGCTCCCCGCAATGGGTTGCAGAGCAGGGATGAGGGCTGCGGGCTCGGGCTTCTGCTCCATGAGCCTGGGGATGTCACCACCCTCTGCGGACTCAGTCTCCTCCTCTGTTAAGTGGGTGTCATGCTGGGCTCTGTGGGGCAGAGAGGGGCTTCCCTGGGGTGTTCCAACCCCAAGGCTCAGTTCTGGGCCTGTGTCAGGACCAGCTCGGTCAACCCGAGCTCTGGTCACTTCCTTCAGGCCACAGCTCCCCTGCCAAGGTTTCCTCCTGCAGCTCAGGCCTCTTTCTTTCCTGCCTCAACTGCACAGGGGCTCCAGGCTCCTTCCCGTCAGTGGACACATGCATACGCATGCATGTGCACATATACTACACACCTACACACACGCACACACCCCTAGACAAAAACACCTTCCTGGGCTTGGAGCCACCACAGTGGACGGTGCACGTCCAGCTGTCTCCCCATCTCACTCTGCTCACCCTCTGGAGGTCTCAGCCTGCCCATGGCTTCAGGGGCCATATATATGCGGGTGACCCCTCACTACCCCCAGTGACCTCCTCACCGCTCCCCGGACCCCTGCACCGCCCCCAGCCCATCCAGTCCTCCTGAGCTTTGGACCCGCATTGATCACGTGACTCTCACAGGTGCCTCCAACCCAACTCGGTGAACTCCCCCGCCCCACTCCAGCTGTGGCCTCTCTGGATGTCCCCACCTCAGTGGCTGGTGACACCGTGCCCTGAGTCCTTGCCAGGTCCTGTCCCTCCTCTCCCTCATTCCCACTGTGGCGGCTCCTGGGTATCTGCGGACTCGGCCCCACTCCGCCACCACTGCCGTCACCCCCCTAGCTCAGGCAGCTGCCTCCCCCGCCGAGGGACCACCAACCGCTCTCATGGATCTCCCTGGCCGTGAGCACACGCTCCCACCAGCTCCCCTGGCCCCCGCCCATACTGTGGACACGGCCACCGCGTCGTATCCCTGCTAAAGCTCACCCGGCTGCTCCGAAGAACCCTCGGTGCTCCCAGTGTGACCCCCAGACCCCACATTCTCCCCCACCCCGGCACCTCTCCAGCCCCTTTGCCTGCCTTCCGTCCTCAGCATCCCCATGCGTTGCCATGGCCACGACATGCTGCTTTCTGTCCCAAACCCGCAGCCTTCCCAGTGCTCTGCCCCTGCCTCAGCGGCTCCCCTGTTCTTTCCAGCAGGCGGGAGCCTCGCTGTCCCACCAAGCCCTGGGGCGACTGCCCCTCTCCCTGGAAGCCCTTCTGGGGTGACGCTCTCCTCCCTCCTGTCCCCCACACACTGCCACCCCCGACGTGGCCACTCCCTTTGTTCCCACAAGCAAAGGACGGCGACCTCCTGGCCTGCTGCCCAGGGCAGCGCCTGGCACGTGCTGGGGGCTCAGCAAGTGTCTGTTGACTGAACGAAGACGCTATTTCCCACATCTCCTCTCCCCAGCTGGATCGTGGCTTCCGGGAAGAGAGCCGGGACTCCCGCTCTCTGGGTCCCCCGCGTCCCCCGGCTCATGGATCCCACACAGCTGTCAGGGGATTGGTCAGCTCAGCTCGCGGTGTCCAAGGTGACCGTTTCCTGCTACTTGTGCGGCCGGCAAACCCCCGGCAGTGGCACCAGGACCAGGATGGAAGAGAAATGCACGAGGGACGCTGAGCCCCACAGCGGAGGGGACATGAGCATAGCCTTGGTGACTCCTGTCTGAGTTAGACATGATTAACAGGCCGGGGGCCTCTGCTCAAAAGTGGGAACCTGTGGCTGTCTCTCTCAGGCCAGCGCTCCAGAAAGGGCAACAGGCCATCCTTCTGAGGTGGCGTCTGCCAGGGAAGCCTGACAGACAGAAACACGCCCGGGGCCTCTCTGCACCTTCTCGGGTCTTGACCGGGTCACCCAGAGATGACTGTGCCATGAGAGGCTCAGGAGAGGCCCAGATGTCAGCCGAGCCCTCAGCTGCTCAAGAAATATTGGGCTCTTCAGTCCTAGAGGCCGTGGTGTTCATTTCTCCTCCGGCTGATGCTCTGGGACGTGGGGTCCTAACTCCCTGGGCATTAACAGCCGTCGTCTTTAGTGCCTGGTGTGCCTCTGACCGCTCCATAGACCTGCTGAATCTGGGCCTGGGGTCCTCCTCAGCCTGTCAGGGGTCCTCCCCATAGACGGAGCAGGGATTAGTCCAGTGGCCAAGCAGCCACAGAAGCCACCAATGACTGCAGGTGTCCTGGTGATCAGTAGTCCCCATGGCTGCCCGTCTGCCTGGCCTGGAGGAAGGGGCTCCGGGGTCAGCACCTGCAGCTTGGTCTCCACTCCTCCCTCCTGCTCTGCTTGGGGTCAGCTCAAGCCTTCTCCTTTGTAGCTCAGTCTTCCCATCAGGCAAATGGGTAGATTCGTTATGGCCGAGAGGATGGAGACCTGAGATCCCAGCAGCAGGATCCATGGCTGGAGAGTCGTGGGGAAGAAGCAAAGTGCCCCCAGGGCCCAGCTGCATTCAGAGCCACACGATGAGGTTACGTCTGTTTGTTTTAAAAAACAGGCAGCCTCGGGGTGCCTGGGTGACTCAGTGGGCTAAAGCCTCTGCCTTCGGCTCAGGTCATGATCCCAGGGTCCTGGATCGAGCCCCAAATCGGGCTTTCTGCTTGGCGGGGAGCCTGCTTCCTCCTCTCTCTCTGCCTGCCTCTCTGCCTACTTGTGATCTCTGTCTGTCAAATAAATAAATAAAATCTTTAAAAAAAAAAAAAAAAAAAAACAGGCAGCCTCTAAGAAGAGAAACTGAGACTTCTTGGCCATCTTCCAAACCTCCATTCAGCGCTATTTCCAAGAAGCCACCTCGGGGCTAGAATCCTTTTGACCATCCCCTTCAGTGTGGACAGGGGGATAGTGGTAATAAACATCTTAGCTAGAGTTCTCCAAAGAATGGAGATGAGGAAAGCATTTGTGTGCTGAACCACGAGGGAGCGCAATCCCAGGTTACAAGAAGGAGGGGAGTAGAGAATGAGCCAGAGGAGGAGGAGAAGTAGGTGTGACTCATCCCCACCCAGCCGGACACAGATGCAGGCTGGCCTTCTTGTGGCTCTTACTGCCATCCCAGGGGATCCTGCCTCAACTGCAGCAAGAGATTCTAAGGGAGGAACACGTTGGAGTAACTCACCAGAGCCACCTCTTTGGACAGGTGCATGGGACACGACTCCCCTGGAACACAGAGTCAGTGGTGTCCCACACAATGACCCCGTGAAACACGACACCCTCGGGTGGTTACATAAATGAATGAGTACAGAGAGGTGTGGGCACGGAGGCAAATCAGGGAGCAGAGGCCCCCTCTGGCAGGGCACCTGCCCGTCTGCTCCAGCCGTGTCATCAGAGAGAACCCGGGCCCTCATTCCAAAAGTCATCATTTCTCAATGAGCGCCTGAAATTGGGACCTTTTTCCCTCTGTTCTAACTCAGGCTATTTAATATACCTGCCTTGGCCGTACACCATTCAATTTTTCTTTTCAAGTCTTTTTTTATAGAGAGAGAATTCATACTCCATAAAATGTATCATTTTGAAGCGTGCTGTTCAATGGCTTTTAGTGTATTCACAAAGTCGCACAGCTATAACACCACTTAATCCCAGAACACTTGAATCACCCAAAAAAGAACCCCCATTCCCGTTGGCTGTCATTTCCATTCTTCTCTGCACCCCACCTCCCTGGCCCCTGGCAATTCTACAAGGATGTCTGTCTATGAAAAGACCTCTTCCCAATAGTGAAATCCTACAATGCATGGCCTTTGAGATGCACTTCTTTTAATGTTTTCAAGGTTAATCTGGTTCATTCCTTTTCATGGCTGAATGTTCCATTGAATGGATATACCACAATGGCTTATCTATTCATCAACGATGGACAGAAGCCCCTTATTAGCGTTTGTTTTTTTTTTTAAGATTTTATTTATATATTTGACAGAGAGAGATCACAAGTAGGCAGAGAGGCAGGCAGAGAGAGAGGAAGGGAAGCAGGCCCCCTGCTGAGCAGAGAGCCCAATGCGGGACTCGATCTCAGGACCCTGAGATCATGACCTGAGCCGAAGGCAGCGGCTTAACCCACTGAGCCACCCAGGTGCCCCCTTATTAGCATTTTGAAACTTACACTCAACTGGCAACGTCCACATGAACGTGAGGGTGGTTTTGGAGAGTGGCTGTCACCTGGTGTAGCAACACTTCCTCCTCTGGAAAGTGGCAATTAATGCTTCCAAGGTCTTCTCTAGCTTATGTCAGATTCAGAGGCGCAGGCCAGTTCCACCATGGACAGAGCAGACTGGGTCAGGACGAGCTAGATCCTGCCTGCCAGGAGGGCGGCAAGGGAGCGAGTGCACGCGGAAGCCGCCCCCAAGTCCTTTCTATGGGGGCACAGGGACTTACGTCAAATTGCTCTCGGTTGCCCTTTCATCCCGGCCTGACTCCTCTCCTGTCAGCACACAACTTTCAGGACATCAGCAACAAAGGCAAACCCTTTCGGAGGATGTGCTCAGGGGAAGACAATCTCCCATCTTCTCCCACTTCCCGGCGGTACTTTCCATAGACGCCCCGGTTCAGCTCACACAAGCGTGCAATTGAACAGCCAAAGATCTCACCCCAAATACAGGAGGGTCACCTAGAAGCAGGAGGGTGTGGAAGTCTTCATCCTCTAAGGGCTGAAGACAATGGGCCTCCTTGTCCCACAATGCATTTGTAGCGCACATATAGAGCTGCCGATTGTCAGAAGAGAAGCGGGCCCCCTTGGTACGGGCTCTCAGCACTTGCCGAGCTCAGCACTGGTCCCCACAGTGTTTTGCTTCTCAAGGATGTGACATCCAAGTTGGCTTCTCAGCTTGCTGTTCTTTGATTATCTCCGGGAAAACAAATTCCCCAACTCTGCCTCTGTAGGGTCCCCTTCCAGAATATGCCATCAGGGCAAAAACATACAAATCGCCTTAAGAATTATTGATATTGGCCTCCAGCATTTTGGATACACAGAGGTCCACATACCAATTTACAAACCTGTATCTATGAGAACTGAAAAGATTTGAGCTTAATATCAAAAGAACCCAATCATCAAGCTCTCTGAAGCCGAAAAAGGCATTTAATTAGGGTAACGGAGGCACAGAAATAAAGGCATTTTGCAATCATTTTGTTTCACTCATTTGTAAAGACAAATGTAACTGCTCAATTAAGAAGGAACTAATTGATCAGTCATATAGTCATTCAGCAAGTATTTTTTGAACTCGTCTGTGTAGAACCTGGACAGGTGTGTTGAAGTATACAAAGCAATGTATTACAGTTCCATCAAACGAGGCAAATGACAAGTTCCCGCCATGCACCGAGGACTCTGCTAGATGCTGAGACACAGCAGTGAACAGCACACAGATCTGCCCACGGCAGGGATGACAGAATAGCCTGGGACATCCACCAGACACCTCTAATGTCCTAGAGGTCTCGTGCTAATAGGACCTGAGCTAGCGTTGGATATGGGCAGAGGTGGACCATGCCTCCACTTCCACCAAGTGACGCGTCCATGGAGCACTGGCCCTGGATTCAGGCCCCTCGGGACAAAGCAGGCTCTGCCCCACTCACTCAGAACTTGTATAGGACATTGAAATGCCCTGTGCCTCAGTTGCCCAATCTCTAATAATGGGGCCTGTGTACCCATTCATTGTAAATGAGACAGCACAAAGAGCTGCAGTGAGCTGTGCCTGGAGATAGGGAGGTGGGGACAGGGGTGACTATCACTGTGGCAAGGTGCCAGGAGATTCAGGCTTCCACTGCTATACACTGCAGCCAGCAAGGGGGTCCCGAGTAGGTAAGGCCCATCCTGGGTCAGGAACCCGCAAGCATGGAACCAAGCTGGGAGCTCCCATGCTAGCAGCGGCTTTAAAGCCACCAAACAAAAACGGGCCTGCAGTGTCCCCTCTTCCCTGGGCCATCACCACATAGCACGGGGGTGGCCCTAAATACGGAGCTGGAGTCAGAGTGGGGCCCTTCTGGCTGGCCGCAGTCTATTTGTAAAGGCAATAAGGAGACACAAAAAGTTAAATAAATGTGAAAACAGACCTAAATGCTGCAGTGGGAAATCTGAGTGACTCAGCTCAGACACGGCAGAGGCTCTCAGCCAGGGACGATTTTGCACAATGCCCCCAAACAAGGGCCACTGGGGAATGTCCAGAGACATTCTGTGTTGTCACAGGCCGGGCGGGGGCTGCTGCCGGTATCTGCCGGGTATGGACCAGGGAGGCAGCTAAACACCAACCATCACCTGAGTCTCCCTCCCATAGACTCTGACCGAATGAGTCTGCCATCCAGCTTGGGCGTCAGGAACGTTCAGAACTTCCTGGGAGTTACATTAACGTGCAGGCCAGATCGAGAGCCACGGCCAGACCCAATTTTGCAGACAAAGAAACACAAGTCCCGTGATCATCAGGGACTCAGCCCCCTGCGGGATCCAAGGGCTCTCACTGCAGATGTGCGGACCTCCAGCCACCCTCTGCCCCCCAGGCACCTGCCCTAGGCATCGGGAACATGACCTCTCTCTGTCCTTCAGGAATCTTCTCCCTTCCTCGCTCTCTCTGCCCTGCTCCGACCCACCCTAAACTCTCAGTGAGCTGAGTCCTTCCCAGACTGGAAAGGCTGTTGCCCCCAAGTAGCTCCCACCTCAGCCCTGGTAAAGTACCTGTGACAAGGTAGCCACAGCTGGTTCCGTTCTGGGGACAGACAGACCGGGGGGACCACAGGCAGAGAGACACATGCACCCCAGTCTCCAAGGTGACCCTGCCTCCACAAAGCGTCAGACAGGGGACCAGCACTCAGCAACTGGGAGCCACGGTGATGAGTCTGGGGATCCTGAGAAGGTCTGAGAAGAAAAGGCCACCCAGCCCAGAGAACTGCTTCCTACCACGGAAACCCTAAAGGAGATTTCCAGAACATGCTCATGGCCAGGCCCCCATGTGAACATTTTCCTGCGAAGCTCCTTCTGACAGTGACTCTCGGCCCCTCCAGCATTTCAACCCTACTTTCTCTGGTTTCCCGGGCAACGATCAGAGCCGGGGCCCAGCACTCCTCACTGCTCTCAAACCCCAGCCAACATCAGGACCCGCTGGAGGGTATTAATAATTCTGCTGACCAGAGCCCGTGCCAGAGGTTCCAGATCAGCGGGGCTGGACTGGACGTGAAATCCAGCATATCCTTTTTTTTTTTAAGATTTTATTTATTTATTTGACAGACAGAGATCACAAGTAGGCAGAGAAGCAGGCAGAGAGAGAGGAGGAAGCAGGCTTCCCACCGAGCAGAGAGCCTGATGCAGGACTTGATCCCAGGACCCTGGGATCATGACCTGAACCGAAGGCAAAGGCTTTAACCCACTGAGCCACCCAGGCGCCCGAAATCCAGCATTTCTAATAAGGCACCGGTGGACACTGCTGCTGCTGACCTTGGAATAACACCCCAAGAGCCACTCCAATCAAGGTTGTCTACCTAAAGGTGACCATTGAGTCATAGGCCACCTACCTTCTGCACCACTCCGTGCCCTTCCCTGGCCTTCAGGGTCCTATGGTGTGGCAGACAGGATGCCCTAACTCCACCAGCCTCCTCTCTTGTCCTTCACATGGCTCCAGCTGCCCTGACCTCCTGAGGGCTCCTCACTAAGGATCACCAAGGGCTTTCCTGCCTCAGGGCCTTTGTACCTGCTCTTCCTTCTGCTTGCTATGCTCTTCCCATGACCGGCTCACCTCCTCACATATAGGACCCTCCCTGCCAATGTATGGGACCTCCTCCAGCAGCTCTATTTCCCCTTCTGGCAATGATCACCTCCCTACAAGTCATAAAACGATTGGTTCAATGGTTATTTCTTGTCCTCAGACTGGAAGGTAGGCTCTGTGAGAGTAGAGACTTTGTTTTGTTCCCTGCCCCTGTCCCAACATTCAGAGCAGTTCTCTGGGCGGGTGCCCAGTAACACCTGTTAGTGAATGACTCAGAAGCAGGAACTTCTGCCTCTGATCTCAAGGGTCCATCATTCTTATGCTGATTTTGGATCTCTTTCAGACATCATGCCCTCTCTTTATTGATCATAGAGCCTCAGAGCACCCTGGTGACCAGTACCCGTTTTCAAACAGGAAACTGGAAGTTGACTTCACCTTGTGTTGGCTCAGACAGGAAAGTCTCCCTGCCCCCTGAGAAGGGCCCCCGGTCTTGCAGGTGCATGGGGTCGGGCTCCACCCGGGGACCCTGCATGCCGGTTGTCATTCACGGAGTCCTGTCTCGGCCGGCTCTCAGCAAGCCAACAGCTCTCTCCTGGCTTCCGCGTCCATCCATCGAAGCAGCAGAAAAACTAAAAACCAATGAAATGCACTTAGGAGAATGCCTTCAGGAGTTAGCAGGCCGCCCTGGTGAAGTGAATGGGCTCCTTTTGGGGTCTTTGTGACAATCAATTATTTATGGAGCCCTAATTATGTTCCTGGCGCCACCAAGACAGAAAGGAGACAGGGTCCCTGCCCTGGGAGCTTCCCGGGGGGAGAAAGGAGAGTGTGTGAAGCTGAAAAAGTGTTCCAGCTGAGAAGACAGTGGCGCGTCATGGCTGGGGGCCTCTTGGTGCCTTTTACTGTAGCTTCGCTTTTAATGATGTTCATTTATTTTTCTGATCTGAAAGGTAGAGCACAGTTTATGAAATATTCCTACAGAAGGGAGAAAAAATAAAATCCAACTCCAGGATTTTACTGCACATATAAAAAGTCTCCTTAGTTTATAAAATAAGGTTCAGTCGGAATATGTTCTCGTCAGATCCTGCCTGGATTTGTACCTCACATCGTGTCACAGACATGCCTGCGGCCACAGATGACAGAAGCGTAACTGTGAACCGCTGGGAACACCCCACACCCCTTTGAACGACTCTACAATGGTTTCTCTATTTTTTGTTGTTGCTTGTTAAACAAACAAACAAACACCCTTAGTTGGAATAACTCCTGTGATTTTTGAAGTTCCTGATGGAAAGGAGGGGAAACCAAAGCCTAATTGGAAGTAAATCCCACACTCTCCCAGGGTTCTGTTTGCAGAGGTGAAAGTGGGCAGGCAGTGTGCGTGGAGCCGGAGAAGCTACCGAGGGGCCACATGTGTGCACCACGAGCTGTCACCCGGAGGGGCCCACCCCCCAACAGGGCAAACCCCGGGCAGGCGCACGTACCTGCTCCCTCCGGGGGCTCTAAGCACCTCCAAGAACAGAGGCTCCGCTGAGGCAGAGACTGGTTCTTGCATCTCTGCCGTGAGTGGGGGGAGGAGCCGTCGGGCGTCCTCGGGGTTACCTGGCAGGAAGCCATCACACCCAGGACATGCCTCTCGTGTGCTTTCCCGAAGCAGACAGAAGAATGGTGGGAAATTGGACACCTCCAGTCTAAAACTGGCCTTTCACCAAGGCTCTCTCTGCTAAGAAACCAGCTCACATATTCCTAAGCTCATTTCACTTCATATATAAGCTCAAAATTTTAGCCTGAGCGCTTACTACTCAACTGTCCTTTCACAGAATTACCCGTGGATGATTGTCCACACATCTCGTTTCCTAGTACGACCAGCCACTCTGACCCTGGGTCTGCCTCTGAGGGGACAAACGCACTGTCACTCTCATCTTCTTCCAGATGAAAAGGTTCTGTGCAGTTTCATGGTCTTTACACCCCTTGTCATGGATCCTGAGGGGATGAGCCATTTTAATTGGACATGACACCCTTTTCGTTAATCCATGACTCCTGAAAGTTCAGGTGGGTATAGGTCAAAATCGTTGCTTGTATGTACTAGGAAGACAACCTAGATTCAAAGGGAAAAAATGAAAAATGCGTTGGTTTCATGAGCAGAGAACTCCAGGAGGAGTGTGGGTTGCAGGCATGGGTGGATCCAGGACCCACACTCTCTCCATCATTGGCTCTGACTTCATGGGTTTGGGCTCCTTTCTTGGATGCTTTCCCGCTATGACAGAATAACTCTGGCAGCTCTAGGGTTTCACCCTCACAGCTCCGATGAAGGAGGATTCATCCCTGCTGCTGATCTCCAGAAGTGATCCTACCTTTCCTGAACCTAAGGCTATTCTTTATTCCTCCTGAAAGCCTGTATTTACACTTGCAATGAGGCAACACTAAAATGACTACATAATTGCCCAGTGCTCCAGTGTGCAGACAAGTGTTTTTATACAGAGATGATTCTAGAAACTCCTTGAACTCTAGCTCAATTTTACTGAGCAACCGTAGAGCTGTAGAGCCGCAGGATTTTCTCAGAATTTTTACAACAATTATCAGCAATCTCACAACAACTGTCTTCAGGCTTCTCGCCCATTCACGCTCCCCTTCTCCCACTCAGATGGTTTTGGAGGAACATTTCTTTTCTCCCTCCAGAAATTTCCACACGTGTAGCACAGGGATGACATGTCACATCAAATTGTATCGCATATGTTTATTTAAAGTTGAAACAAGCAAAAGCCAAAAGAGTGCTCAGAGCAGGGTCAGACACAGTTCAAGCAGAAGCCAGCGTTAGCTGTGAGCGCCCGGGTTGCACACATTCCCTCGAGTGTCTCATTAGAGTGTCACTCCCCTGACAATTTACACTTTCTTGTCTTTTACTGTGAGAACAGTGAACAGTCACAGGGCAGAAGATCCTGTCTGAGGAATGGAGAGCGGAGGTTAGGACATTGGAGTCCCAGGCCTGTCACCTAACCCCTGCGGGACCGCTAGCAAGTCACAGGCTCCCTCTTCATCTGCAGAATGGGTAGAATCCCAGTGTCCTGCCTGTGATGGTCAGGACTAAATGCGCTGATGTCTCCAAGCACTCAGCATGGTCTGACTCTGGAGGGGCTGGGAGAGAGAGCACTGAGGCAGGAGTCAGGAGCTGGGACCTCAGCCTTGGTCCTGCCACCCCATACCTGGGGGTCCCGGGACATCCCTGTGCCCCCTGGGCCTCGCTGGTCCCCTATGCCCAGGCGGTGGCTGCAGCTCTCAGGCCACCAAGGTCCCTGCAGCTCTCTGGGTCCGTGGTCTGTGCACATGTCCCCAGACCCTGGGCCTGCCAGGCTCCCCCACAGCCCAGGTGCCCTGTTAGCTCAGGGCGGGGAATGCATTTCTGCCACCAAGACTGTGCTTCACAGACAAGATTTCCAAGCGTTTTCTCTCTTCCTTGCAGGCTTCTCTCCCTCAGCCTGCGGGCGATTATTTACACGTGTCCCGCCTGCAGGGGCCTCTCAGAGAACAAACAGGAGCTCATCTTCCGCTGAGACATGGAGCTATTCTCCACTCTTGCCTGGCCTGGGGCAGACCTCCCCTGCGTGATGTCCCCCACAAACCCCCCATCCTGGGGGGAGTCAGGAGGCAGCCAGGAGCTGGACTGGCTCATCCGAGGCACGTGATGGGTTCCTGGCCACCCCAGGTCTCTGTTCCTGTCCCCGCAGCAAGAACACAAAACTCCTGTTCCCAGATCTCACCATCCCATGGTGGGAAAACCACAAACGATAAACATCACTACTGATCACACAAGTGAGGCTCATAAGATTGTGGTGTAACCACATGTGACTTTTAAAAAGTCTGTGCTAGGACATGTGGACCATAGTGAATCTCGCCCCCCTGCTTGGGGTTCAGAACCCTGAGAAATAGGTTCAGGGGCCCCAGGGGTGGTAGACAAACCTCACTCTGCTACTCGTGAGGCTGCTGGGCAGGAAGCAGCTCGGCCTGGGGCCACAAACCAACCTCATGCTGTGACCCCGAGGGCCGAATTCCCTCCTCAAAACCCGGCAGAGAGGGACTGGAAGGTCCTTTGCTGACCCACGGGCCTGATGAGCTCTGACTGGTCTGCAGAGAGGACAGCAGTGTCCCAACCTCAAACCCTGGAGCCCAGAAGGAAAGGATGTCAGACCTGGGATCCCCTGGACGGCTCGCGGCTCACCCGCCTAGCCAGCCGGGTCCTGGGACCCGTCACCGCACACCAGGTCCTGAGCGGTCCCCGTGGACGT
Source organism: Mustela lutreola (assembly GCF_030435805.1). Classification (NCBI taxonomy): domain Eukaryota; kingdom Metazoa; phylum Chordata; class Mammalia; order Carnivora; family Mustelidae; genus Mustela; species Mustela lutreola. Next base: position 12,628,806 of record NC_081298.1, read on the forward strand.
GATGGCCGGGAGCAGCAGGAGTCTGGGTCAGTGTGGGCCCAGGTGGGGGCAGCTCCTGCCAAGGCCCCGGCTAACGAAGACCCCGTGAGTCGCTCCATCCCTGCTCGGACAGACAGGGGACATGTGGCCCTCAGAATTATTGCGGGGACAAAGGCATGGAATTACATGAATTACATGAAGCGCACAGTAGGCGCCTTGTCCCCCCCATGCTTCCCTCAAGGACCCATGACTCTAAGGTGACCCACATACTAAAATGACCATCGATTCCTGCTCTGAGCACAGAACTGCGGAGGGAGAACGACAAACTCACGACCACCACGCAGGCGACCCCCAGACGCGGCCTGGGCTCCGAGCGCCTCTCTGCGCATGCGCCGCGCTGCGGGTCTCTGGGCGCTCCAGCCGCGCAGAGCAGTCGGGCTCAGCCACCAGGGTGAGCGGCCTGCGACGCCAGAGGGTCCCCAAGGTGGATTCCTGCCCGGGTCAGCGGCCCCCGGGGAACCGTTTCCGGGACCGACCAGTGAGGTGGGAAGGCGGGTGTGGGGGCCTGGGAGGCAGGTCTGGGAAGGGCGAATGGAACAAACATCCTGGATCCTCCATAAGCCGCCCTGTGACATTCTGTCACTTCTGCCTCCCCCGCCACAGACCGCTCTGCTGGCGGAGATGCAGTCAGGAGCCTCAGGGAACCGGCCTGTCTGGCCAGTGTCAAGGGCACAGACCTGGCGGCTCTGGCCCGGAGAGCCTGCATGTCTGGGGCTGCTGGCTGCTCCATCCCCTCGCCACCGGTGGGGACAGACCTGCTCTGAAACCCGGGACAGTCACCATGTTGTTGTACCTCCCTCCTGCCCCCTCTGGTAGGAATTCCAGGAAACGTTAGACCCATGGCTGTGACTTGGGTTTCCTCTTAGAGAGTGACACATCCTGGCCACCGGATTGTCTGTGGTCCCTGTGTCCACTGCAGCTTCGGTCCCTGTTCCCCACAGACGGAATCACGGACATCGATGCTGAAACACAGGCGGTGACAGGTCCCCAGTGCCCCATTCCAATAACAGCTTTAGAATCCCCAGATTATGTTTTACCGGGATTTGCCCATGAGCCCATCAGGGAGAGGCAGAGTCAGTTCTGGGGCATCCGTGATGTCAGTTTGTAGGGAGTCAGAGGAGGCAGCGATCCCCCCAGCAGGAGCACTGAGTCCAGGCAGACGTGACCCGGGATAGACCCTGAGCCTGCGGCTATGCATGAGCCCGGGTTTTGTCCCTCACTTCACCAAAACGGTAGATTACACACCTCAGCCAGTTCTACCCGGCGGGGCTGCCGGCAGGTGCGCTCGGCCAGTTCAAGCTCCACTGGGCCCGTCATCCATCAGCTGCAAGGCTGCTTGGAACTGCAGGCACAGGCTCCGCTGCAGAGTGGGAGCAGAGGTTCCAGCCAGGGGTGACTTTGTACCCAGGACATATCAGGCAATGTCTGGGGACATTTTGGTTGTCACAACGGTGGAGGAATGCAACTGGCATCTAGTGGGCGAAGGCCAGGGATCCTGCTACACATCCCCGGATGCACGGCACGCCCCACAACAAAGGCTGATCCAGCCCAAAATGTCCAGAGAGTCAAAAGCGAAAGCCCTGGTTTAAAGCCACAGGCAACCTTTCACACCATCGTCTGGATGTTGCCGGGAATGATACGTAGCAGGAGGTCTGGCTCCTCCTCTGGGTATCCCTGGGTTCGTGCACAACCAAACTGTGCATAAATCAGTTCTGTTTGCTCTCTGGCTTTTTCCTCTGGTCATCCTCTCTTTCCCACTTTTATTTCTTCTTACTGGAGAAATGGTGAAAAAGTAAAAAAGCCTGAAGAGTTGAGAAAAAATTTTGTTTTCCTCAGTAAAAAAGAAGTAAATTGGAAACAATTTCATGGGAATCCAAAAATTAGTGAAGAAAGAAGACACAGGGCTCATCAAACAGAGCATCATCCCAGAGAGGAGCACGGAAAAGTCTCCAGGAGCCCTGGTCAGTCACACAAGTCACCACGCCTGAGTGCGGCGGGGACAGGGGCTTCAGGAGGACCCAGGGGAAGCAGGGCTGTGCGAGGCTAGTCGGAGCCCCCAAGTACAGAAGGTAATGCATGAATTTATTTAAGAAAACTGGAAGCTGGTTTGGCATAAAGGAAACATTAAATAAGATAATGGCACGGGTGTTAGATGGTTGGTTAATGATGCCGAAGGTGATGCTCGCGTGACCAAAGCTGGGGAACTCTGCCCGACAGGGCCTGTCTTCCGTTCCGTGGCTCCGTGGACAGTCGGTCCCTTGCATCCACGTCCACTTGGGAAAGGTGACATGAGGGACATAGGAGAGGCAAAGCAACCAGGGTCGGGGTCAGAGGCGCAGACTTCCTCTCAGGAAAGTGCAAACAAACAAGGATCCGGGAAACTCGGAGGCCTCTGCAGCCGGTCACCCTCCCATCTGCACCGGGGGCCTCACCACTGAGGCCCCCAGGTGCCTGGCTGGCCCCCGGCTCCCTGACTCACAGCCCTGATTATCTGCCACATTATGTAGCTCCGGATTTCAGCGCCCTCGTTGCCGTGACCTCCAAAGGTCACTCTCTGAGTTTGTTCACTAAGGCCTGGGTTGCTGACCCTGCAGCTCAAGCCCCTAATCTCCCCTCTTCTCCTCCCCCATCCTCCAGGAGCGTGCACACAAAAGGCCTCATTGTCCCATAGCCTCAGACCCAGACGTGCACTGGCCTTCCATTTCCACAAACGTCCACTGCCTGCCTTGGGTCAGAGGTCACCCCCAGCACCCACAGCCTCTGGTGTGGCTGGTGTGCTCACAGCAATCCTGAATTCTGTGTGGCACCAGCTGGCCAGTCGGGAGCCTGGGCTTTGCAGAAGCAGAGTCCTGGGTGGAAGCGATGGAACAGAGCCCATGGGATGGTCACATCGACATCTCAGGACAGTGGGGACGATGAGATGGCCCCTTTTTTGAATAATGTTCTCTTTCCCCACTCTTGAGGGAACACACATATCTTTACTATGTCTGACACTTTCTGGGGAGCAGAGGGGATCTTCCCAAGAGGTAGCAATGTGACCTTCACGTTGGCTCGAGATTTGAAATCCCCTTAATATACCTCCTCAGATCTGCGCCGAAGTGTGTTAGAGCCAGCCATCCCCGTGACCTCGGCAAGTTCCTTAACTTGTGTCTCCTCTCCTGAAAAGTGGGGACGCTGATTGCACCAAGCTGGTGTGCTCGTCAGAACCGAAGGGGACCGGGCAGGAAAACCCACCGGCACAAGAGGGCCCAAGTGTGGAGCCACGCGGACACTGGCATGGGCGCCCGGGGAGGAGAGGTTCTAGTCAGGGAGGAAGGGCAAGCCCGTCGGAGCCTGAAGAAGAACACAGACCGGACCCCCACGTCCTGCCAGAAATGGGCACGAGGGAGATTATGGAGACTCTGCGGACAAGGGTAGAGCCCACCACCCTCTGCCCAGTCACACACTGGCCCCGCCTCGGCCACCCCTCGTCACTGGCCAAAGCCCGTCTGCTGAGCGGCCGAACCACCATCCAAAGAAGCCCGGTCACGGGCATTAATGTGCTGAAAGGCCAATTTGCTTAAAACACTCCGACAAATGCCTGATGTGGGGTCTGGAAGGATTCCGGGAAGGTGACGACGGTCAGAACAGCTGGGACAGGGACGAGGCAGGCCCAGCCACACACGGGGAGAGGCAGGAGGCTGCCTGGATCCCGCATTCTCAAACTCGTTTTTAACGCACAGGATGTTCGCCCTGTACCAGCCGTCTCTGTCCTCTGCACCCTGGGACGGTCTCCAAGGCCGTCGGCCCCTCGCCCAGCCCGCACCTGAGCAAGACCTCAGTGAGGCCAGGACGTCAGGAGCCCTGTGGCCGCTGGGGTGCCCCCGGTTCTGGTTTGTGTAAAGTAACACATCTCAGCTGTACTCGGTGAAGAGTACACCTCAGGCTTCTCTGTGGACAGACATAGGTTCTGTTGTAAAAGTCACATCCCCACCTCCCCTGTGCCTTGTGGACACCCCACCTGGAGGTGTTTTCAATCTACCTCCATGAGTTCTGGAACTCATGAGTATCGAGTATCAAGAACGGAGTATCGAGTATTGAGAACTTAGAAAATGGTTTTTTTTTTTTTCATTTTCTGAGATTCTGTTTGTGAAGTCAGGCAGCTTGTCAGCATGCTGCCGCTTAAGCTATTTCAAAAGGAAGGTTCCAGAGGGCGCTGTGTTGTTCCTCTGTCCCTTTGTCACAAGAAGCCTGGGACTCAGCAGGACCTGAGTGCTCCCTGAAGGGTCAGCTGGAACCTGAGAGTTCTGGGGTTTGGTCAGCAGCTTGGGTGAGCTGATGGACAGAGGGAGGAAAGAGGTTCTCAGGAGACTTCCTGGTGCCCCAAACCTCCCAGGGGCAGAGGCACAAGCCTGTTCTACCTTTCCCTGGGGCTCGTCCAAAGCCCTCCTTGAAGTTCCTCTACTGGGTGAGTCCAGGGAGCAGGGGCAGTCTGCTGAGCTCGGCATGGACGAGATCCTAGAAGCCTGGCCTGCATCCCCCATCCAGGTCCCCATTCACCCCAACACAGAGACTAGAAGGGGCATCCAGTCGCTCTGCTCATCTCCGCAGCCCTGCAAGGGGTGGTTTCCATGGTTCCCTGTCTGCGAGGGGCTCCCAGGAAACTGGTCCCAGGAGCCCCGGGGCGCAGGGTGACAGAAGCTGCCCCGGATCCCGTGTGCAATGCACAGTGTGACATTAATGGATGAAATTAACAGTCTCAGCAGCATTAACGAATTTCCTTGTGGAGACTGTGACGTTTGTTTGGCAAAAGGGATCATTAGATGTGTGCAAACATTCCACGTGCCGTGGAAGGGCCTCGGGCGCTGACAAATGATAAATGAGGAAATTAGGGGCTTCAGGAAAATGTAAATATCATCCTTTGTAAGCCTGTCCCTTGGCAGGAAAAACGTTTCCCCGAAGTTCCAAGCCACTCCTCCCACGATCTCCCCACGTGGAAAACACCTGTGATTGGCGTCCACAGCGCGGTCCATCCTGAGGGGTCCTCTGCTGTGGAAAAGGCTGCGGGTCCCTCTGGGTTTCCTTTGATTCTGTTCTCAACCTTCGTTTCATTATCGTCCCCTATGGAGCCATTTTCGACATTTTTTTTTTTTTTCTGGATTGGTCCTCGTGAAATTTTAATACCACAGAAGTGCCGCTCAGTCTTTATGTGCTAAACGTCCATTTGTGTTCTTATATAAAAAGAGCAGGATCTCTTCACCCAGCAATCGCCGCCACCACCCCCCCGGAAAGCAGTGTCACCCTGCCGAGATGCATGTTCTCATTCATGAGTACATGTACTCACACACGCAGCCAGTATGCAGCTGGTGCCAACTCTGGGCACTGGTGATGCAGCTGTGAGCATGGCAAGGGACCCTCGTCCTCATGGGGCTGACATTGTACAGGGACAACAAAGAGCGACAGAGCAGAGTGATGACAGGCACCCCAGCCAGTGCAGACGGATGGCTGCTGGAGGCGGCCAGGAAGGGGGTTCCAGGGTGACCAGGAGTCTCACTGATGGGGTGAAGCTGGAAGGAGGGACGGGTCGGGGCCCAACCTGTTGCAGGCAGAGGGAACAGTGAAGGCGATGTCATGAGAGCGGGGAGAAGCTTGAGTTTGCCGAGCAGCGAGGAGGCCAGTGTGGTCGGAGCCAAGTCGGGGAAGGAGAGCATGGCGGGGACGTAAGGCCAGAGAGATGACAGGTGATGACAGATCTTCTCAGTCTTGTGGACCCCTGAGAGGACTTCGGCTTTTACTCCAAGGGAAGCGAGAGCGGCTGGGACAAGATCTGGTTCCCATGTGAGCAGGATCAGCCGGCAGGTGCAGGTGCAGGTGGGGTGTGGGGCCCGGGCTGGAGCAGGGAGACCCGGGAGACCAGCAGGAGGGGAAGGTGGCCTGAGCCGGCCGGTCACGGTGCCGGAGGTGAGAGGGAGTCAGGCCGAGCTGGCAGGACGGGCTGCTGGGGCGAAGCGGAGCGTGGAAAGGAGGGAGGACGGGGCCCAGGGGTTGGCCGCAGGGTTGCGAGCGCTGCCACGAATGGAGAAGGGCAAGGTTGTGGGGTGACCTGAGCTTTCAGAGCTCCTCCGGCCGGCTGAGAAACACGGGCGAGAGGATCAGGGTGAGCCCGGCTGACATCCAGGAGATTTATTACAGGTTTCCAGGCAGCTCCAACTACAGAATTTGTGGAGCCTGAGCAAAATGAAAATGTGGTCAAAAGCAGGAACAAAATGCTATTAGAAGCTCTAAAATAAGAAAGCTTTTTCTTTTCTTCTGTGGTCTCTTTTGTTATTCACTATTTAATGGGTATGGAGGCATTCACAGGGCAGCCAGACACTCACAGATCAAGCCTCCAAGTGGATCAGAGTGGAGAAGCAATCCCTGGGCAAGTTTATCCTCCTGAGCAAATTCTCCAAAATGACACCTTATCACTAGTTCTTTTTTAAAAAACATGTTGGCGTGACCGTGAAGACTCTAATGAAAACTGTTAGCAGAAGCAGTGAGAAATGTGGGACTGAAGCATCAGCAGAGTTAATGTGAGGCACTTGGAAAGGATTCTAGAGTAACAGACTTTGTGTGGGCTTCGACCTTCACCAACCTACAGCAAGGCCCCTCCCCTGCCATGGCCCCGCCCAGGATCTGGTCCCGCCCACAGCTTGTCCCCCCTCCGGGGCTGGCCCCGCCCCAGGTTAGCCCCACCCCTTCCCCCAGCCGCACCTCTTCAGCCGGCCCCTCCTTCCAGCCTGGCCCCGCCCCTGTCCTGATGCCGCCCAGGGGACTGGGCTCATGCCCTGCTCCTTCAGCATCCTGATGCATATATGTATGTACTTTAAAACCCCACAATACAGGGCGCCTGGGTGGCTCAGTGGGTTAAAGCCTCTGCCTTTGGCTCAGGTCATGATACCAGGGTCTTGAGATCATGATACCAGGGTCCTGGGATTGAGTCCCGCATCAGTCTCTCTGCTCAGCAGGGAGCCTGCTTCCTCCTCTCTCTCTCTCTACCTGCCTCTCTGCCTACTTGTGATCTCTGTCTGTCAAATAAATAAATTAAATCTTTAAAAAAAAAAAATCCACAATACAAACAGCCGCATGGGAAAAGCCCAAGCAAGGGCTTGTCATCCCACCTCACCGGTCCCGGTAGGTCATATGTGGGCAGGGAGCATCCAGGTGAGGTCAACAGAGACTGGAGCTCATCTCTCATGTTTTGGTTTTCTTACAGGGGGGAAGATCCTTATGTGCTGTTTGCGTAATGAAAATTAATCTCAGTTAAGAAATCAATTTCATGCAATATCGATTTTACAATAAAGAAACAGAATTTTCAGTGTCCCTGATTGAGATATCTGACACCAAGTACTCCGTCATCCTGAAAGAACCAGGTTCACAGTAAACAATCAAATTTTGGTTGCATTAATAATAATAACAGTATTAACCACAGCATCTGCTCCTGCTAACCGTTATTCAAGGATTTGCTGATTCCAAAGCACCTGCCTCTTCCTTTGATTCTTATGACAATGTTGCCAGGTTGGAGGAGATGTTTATGATTATCCACGTTATCATAGTCCTTGTTCCAGTTTTGCCAAAGAAGAAAATCCAGTGATGTTCTCTATGCCATGGGGACCTATTGGAAGATCATAGGCAACTGTTTGCCACCCCCTTTCTCACGTAACTCTGAAACTCCTAGCCCAGTAGCCTAGTGGGCCTGGCCAGCCCCAGCTCCAAGAGCACGTGGGCCATGACTGTCCTCATCAGTCAGCTCTTCCCACCCCTTGGGATGTGAGATATGAACCTCCATTGGTTCAGGGATGGGCACCTGGCCCAGGTGGGCACTGAGATATAAGGAGACTTTTGCCTGGGCTCCCCGGCACTTCTGAGGTTCTCTCTGGAGAAGGTGGCTGTGGATGCCGTTCTAAAACACTAGAGCCTTTTCTTGTTGCTCTGAGAGAAGATACCCAAAATCAGCACTGACCCTTGAAAGAGAGAGGCACCAAGAGAAGTTCAGGGGAACTGAATCATTGCTTGATCAAATCATTCCTGAAGCTTTTTATCTCCAGGAATTTTTCAGGCTTGAGCGCATCAATCTCCTATTGTTCAAACCCGTTTGCTTTGAGTTCTCTGTTCCTCATGACCACAGCCAGGGTCACATAAGAGTAAGAGGCAGATGAGTAAAGCAAAGCCTTCCATTTGCTGATCCCTTGTGTGTGATACATGCCTTCTCAAAAACAGCCTGAATCTCAAAATCTACACATTGGAGTTAGATAAGAAGCTCTCGAGGTCACCATGCTCAGCCTCATGGACAAAATGAGGCCGTCAAGACCAGACAGGTCCCTATCCCAGAGGACAGGGCAGGGCTGGCCATTCTGTGGCGGGCGGCTCCTATTTCTAGGTTCACCCAGAGCAAGAGTCCAATTGGGACAAAACAATCAGGGCTTCATCCATGGATGTAGAGTTCACGTCCACACACCCAAAATCAAGCAGCAAATGTGTGCCGTCATAGACCGTGCAGCGAGAAAATCCCTTCTGCTCCAGAAACCTGAACGGTCCCAATTATAAAATGGGGAGGAATTCTGGCATTGTGTCTATGTGGAATTTTGCTTTTCTCTGCTTAATCAGATGACAATTTTTTTTACTTGATACTGCTGCTTGGGTATAAACCTGAGGTGTGTTTCTAAGCACATGTTCCCATTCAAAAAAAAAAAAAATCTTAAAGGGGATATACATGCAGAATACATTATTAACATATATTTTATCCTGTCCCACTACTTTGGATTCTCCTATTTGAGGATTTTGCTTGCATCACTCTTGTCTGTTTGTTGGTTGGTCTCTTCTCACCCACTTTTCTCCTAAGACAAGGAGATAAGGAATGATGTACTCCCGGCCCCACCCCCTGGTTACCTAAAGCAGGGCCCTGAGAGGCGGACCCTGAATGGGATTTGGCCCACCATGGGCACAGTGGAGTGCTCGGGAGCAACGAAGCAGGGAACCAGATGGGAGACTGTAGCTTTGTCAAGGTTAGCGTCCCGATGAGAATTCTCCCTCTCCGGGCTTCACCCGGTTGAAAATATTCATCAAGGTAACAGCAGCCTCTTCAAGTCTGACCGTTCTCACAGTAGAGATTCTGTGTTGAAACGTTACAGTGAAAGCGGCTGCAAATTTCAGTCCTTGTAAAATGCCGTTGGTTTCTGCGGAGCTACTGACAGGGAGAGCTTAGTGACAGGGTTTCGGCGTGTGCCCTCCTTCCGAGGTGACTCGTACATTCACTCACTTCTCCCAGTCTGATAAGAGCGCTTTAACATGAGAGCAATTTTCGTAGTCCGGTGACTTTGAGGAGAAGTCATCTTATAACTTTTAATTAGTAGAACCATCATGCAAGACAGATTTTAAGGAAAAATTATAGGGAAATCACCCATGTAACTGCAGTTACGGGTGTGTGTAGGTTAAGACGGGGGCTTTGGGATTGAGGAGATCCATATTCAAATCCTGACTCCATTGTATACCTGCCACATGACCCCAGGGAAGACACTAACCCAAAGATATTACTTACCAGACAATGTCACTTCCCTAAGGAGCCCACTTACCTTGAGAGCTCACTTACCTGAGGAGCCCACTTACCTGGGTGTTACCAACCTGAGAGGACATTTACCTGAGAAGATCATCTACCTGAGATGTCACTTACCTAAGGAGCTCACTTACCTAAGAAGTCATTTACCTGAGGACATCCTGTACCTGAAAGTTCACTTACCTGATGAGTCACCTACCTGAGAGGGCACTTACCTGAGGAGATCACTTACCTGTGGAGATCACTTACAGAAGGAGGTCACCTACCTAAGAGATCAATTACCTGAGGAGGTCATCTACCTGAGAGGTCACCTACCTGAGGAGGTCACCTCTCTTCTCTGAACCAGTTTCTCTCAGTTCAAGGATGGTCATGAAGGTTCAAAGTCAAAACATAAGACCTTGCTTCTCAAAGTGTGGTCCACAGCCCAGCAACATCTTCCTTGCCTAGAAGCGTCCAGAAAATGCAGAATGTCAGGTCCTATCCAGGTCCCACTGAAGGGACACAAGCTTTGGCCAGAACCCCAGGTGGCTCGAGTGCGCACTGGAGGCAAAGCACTGTCTCACGGCACTGAGCAGGCCACCAGGTGCGCCGCCAGGACCCCGGACGGGCTGGGCATTGACGCAGCTGCCTCAGGGTTAGACTGATCTCTCGATTAACAAACTTCTTCCTCTTTTACAGTTTTCCTGCTGGTTCACGTCACTTCACAGTTACGTGTGGCCCACTGAGTGGCTGCCCCAGGCCCCTTGCCCTGTCCCCCCATCCCAACTGTTGCCCACATCGTGCTGTCAGGAGAAAGCCCTCGGGGAGGACCCTTCTATGTAGACCTTCCCTTCAGGGAAGATAAAACCCAAACTACCTCAAACAGGAAAGAAAAAGAAGGAAGAAGAGAAAGGTGTGTGTCTGTTCCTTCAGAGCCAGGGAGTACTGGAAGTCCGCGGGGGAAGGCAGCAAGCCATCCCCGGGCTGTGTCTCCTGGGCAGTCTGGGGACGCGGGGACAAGCCCCACCGAGTGAACAGAGTGGCCAGGGCGCAGGACACAGCAGGGGTGGCAGCCACACCCTCAGGGCACTGGGGCCTTGTCACCAGCTCAGACCTCGAGGCAGCCTGGTCTCAGCGGCTCGGGGACCAAGTCCAGGACAACACAGATTCCTGCAGCTCGTGTCTCACAGCCCCTGTGACAGGGCTGAGGCCACAATTACCCTCCCTTCAGGTGTGGAGCCCTGTCGGGGCTCCTGGAGCTGATACAGTTGTGTGGTCACAGACAACCTGACCGCAGGGAACCCTGGTGTCCGGTGACTTCCTTGCTCCCTCAGAGCAGGAGCCTGTCCCATGGCCTGTCCAGAAGCAATGGGCCAGTGGTGCTCCAGGCCGTGACTCCTGTGTCCCCTTATTTATCCTCTCCCGGGCCAGCAGGGACATGCAGAGCTCAGGGGGCACAGAGCCCCAGTCCGACCCCAGCAGACAGCCTCACCCCACGTGGCCCTTCCATGTGGGCCTCCTGCCGCTCTGAACCCCGTTTGTAAACTAGCCTTGGGGGGGCTACTTTCTCCTAGAGCTGCTGGTGGCTTTTCATGAGATAAAAATCTCTGGACAAAAGCTCTGACTATAAGAGCATGCGTTCTAGAACTCAGCCAGGTAAACAAGCAGAACATTGGGTGTGTGCAAGGTGGATGTGCTCTGGGAAGGAGAAAGGGGGTCTGGGAGAATGGGGGGTCCCACCTGGGGAGGTTAGCCTAAGGAGCAGGGAGGACCAGGATCCCGGGTGGCCTTCACCGACCGAGTTGAACAGGACGAAGGTGAAACCGAACCAGCCTGGTGGTCTGCGGGGTGGTGATGGCAGGGCAGCTGTGAGCGGACAAGGAGGGAGCTGGGAGTCTTGTCAGGGACTTCTTCCCTCCTGCCTACACAGAGGAAATGTGCTCTGCAGAATATTCTGTGCCGTTGCTGCCTCCGTGGAGTCTGAGGAACACGGGGCTGCCTGATGGGTCAAAGCATCTGCTGTGAGTTTCCCCTATACTCAGCAGAGGGAGAACCTGGGGCCAGCTCCTTTTGGAACATTCCATCCAGAGGCCGTTGCCAGTGAAGTCTCAGCTCACAGGAGACAGCATCACTCAGAGCTCCCCGAAAGGCCATCGATTAAGCGCCACCGAGGGCAGCGGCGACACAGTCTGCAGGAGGCAGCTTGGCCAGCGTGATTGATGGCCCCTGCTTTTACAAACACCCCACCGCCTCGGCTCCCTGCCCTTGGGCAAGTCACTCTGGAGTTTAAGAGTAATTAAGAGAAATGATTCCTTTTTATAGCCAGTTCCCCCTTTCTCTCAGGTGCAGAGGTGATTGTGGAATAAAAACATGATGAAAGTCACCGTGAGGCCACTCAGACAAAGCAGCAGGTGTATCTGCTCCAGAGGAGGGAGGCGTGAGTGAAGCAGGAAGAAAAGGCCGCCTCCATCAGGCTTGAAACGAAGGGAAGGAAGGTAAAGAAAATACTTCCCGGGCCCTGATGTGTTCTCCTTCTGTCCAGGGCCACTCAGAGCCCTTATCAGTGTCCCTTTAACATAATTAAGGCTGAGGACATGCCCTCAGGAAGCCGGAGGCAAGGAAGATCCTTGGATAGAGAGGCAAAAACAAACCAAGCATTTCCTTACATCCCTATGGAATTTAATGAAGACATCAAACAGCCAAGGGTCCAGATGGCCCTTGAGGGACAGAGAACAGACCTCCCAGCTCCCACAGGGCAGGAAAGGTCCTGTCCTTTGTAACGTGGCCCGCAGCTCCAGTGACCGGATGAAAAGTGGAGACTGTGTACAGATGCTCTTTCCACTAAAGCCCCCAGGGCGCTGATTTCCTGTTCCCCGGGAAGGACGGCAGTCTGGCCAAACAGCTCACATTTCTGCAGGTGGGACGAGCTCTTGCCTTTTCTTTCTTTTATCCATAACAATATGACTTCTTGGGAAGATCATTTATATTTACCTTAGATTTTATTCATTCATTCAGACCGGTTTCCATCACTGATTCACCATTTTCTGAGCAAATACTTAGGAATTCCCTTCTCTGACCTATGAATGGGCCTACCCGCCTAGGCCTCAGAGGGTGAATCTTTTAGTCAAGGAGACACAATGAATGACCACAGGAAAAAACAAGGTTGATAAAGAGCACAGAACCATCTACAGAAAGTAAGCGGAGAGTTGAAAAAAGCAGGGAATTAAGACAGGAAGGTCAGGGACAGTCTCTGTGCAGCTGAGATGAACAGAGACGTGTCCAGCCAGATCAGAGGCTGTCAGGAGAGAATTCCGGGCAAAGGGCAGAGCACGTGCAAAGGCCTGGAGGCAGGTCTGGGCAGGACAAGGAACAGAGAGGGGGCCCAAGACTAGGGCGGCAGGGGATAGTGAGGTTCAGGAAGGCAGGGAGTGGGGGCTGGGCCTCTGGGACCAAGGCAAGACCCTGGGGTTCACAAGAAGAACAGTGGGAAGCAACCAGAGGGGTTTATACAGGGCAGGATGCATCAGAGCTGACTAGCCCAGCTGGAGTGCTGGGGAGGCAACCCACCGTGGGGCCCTCGTGGAAACAGGGTCAGGTCTACGAGACGAGTGACCTTGAGCTAACTGATCTTCCCTGAGCCTCAGTCCTCACCCGCAGAATGAAGAAACAGAGAGGACACCAAATGAGGTCGTAACACTTAGGAGCAAACGCCGACTTCGCTAGCCAGCAATAACCCGGGAAATGTTGGAAGGACACTTTCCGCAGCGACTGCCCGAGGCTGGCTCCGGGGAGCTCCAGCGCCCCAGGCTGGGCTGATCGGACCACGGCCTTTGCCAAAGCTGCTCTGCGGCCTCCCCTTCTCCTTCCAGGTGCAGGAATTGTAAGGTGACACCGAGGGGCAGCAGACCAACAGGCCCAGACTGCAGGGCCCCTCAGGGCCACTGATCCTGCGAATTCCGCACGGCAGCGACACGAGCTACAGCAGAAACGGGGGAGCCGATCACGTTCCACCGAGAGTCTGTAGAGACTTAACCAGATGCCGGGCGGCTCTTGTCTGAGTCCTGACCCTGGGTAAGCAACGACAGAGAAACGTGTGTGAGCAGAGAAATCCGCCCAGGATCAGCGATAAGGACATTGCAGTTATGTTAATAAAAACCCACGTGCAGTCTGGGATTTGCTTTAAAATACTGTGGCGGAAAGAGGGGAGGCAGCTGGAGGGAGTGGGGCAAATCCCGGTCACTGCGGAGTCTGGGTGACGGGCGCATGGCGCATCTGCAGCCATGTTCTGAGGGAACATCGCAGTAATAATTGTTTAAATGTGCTCAGTTTATTTTTTTGAGATTGCTGTTTACTTGAGGAGGTATTGCAAAAGGCAGACCAGCGATTGCCACTCGGTCGTTCTGGCTCATCCCCACATTAAGCCGGCGACAACAGGGCGTTTCACTGGCCCGCGCCCGTGACCGTGCATATTCCTGTGTCTTCTGCAGACAAGGCTCTGAAACGTCTGCCAGGCCCCGCGTGCACGGGAAGGGTTTATTTATCCCGGTCGGAAGCTACCAGCTGGCTCATTCTAGAAGTCAAGCGGCTGATGGCGATTTTATGCAGAGCTGAGCACAACAGCCGGGGCCTGTCACCCCTGCTCTCTAGTGAAGATCCAGGGGTATTTTCGAGCAGAAATAATGGGCCGCTGTGGCTTTTTAAAGAGGTATGATTTATCTCTGGGATCGCATCCAGGCTGGAGCTGTTGGAGGACGATCCCAGGCTCCCTGGCCGTCAAGGAGGTTCTCGTACCTCGCCGGCTGGTCTGCAGATGGAGGACAGCTGAGCCTTCGTGTGGGCAGGCGACCAGGGCTTGGGCTGATCCGTTCTGGGCACCAAGAGGCAGCCGACCCAGGCCGCTGCAGAGCGCCTGCCTGCGCAGCCCCAGGAGGCAGCAGCTCTGGGGACGGCTGTTGGATCTGAGCCACATGATGGTTCACTGGGGCAGCTCAGGGCCCGCTGGAATATTTGCAGGCAGAACCATGCGGTCTGGTCGCCTTCAAAAGCAGGAATTTGTGTCTGTGAAGATGTGAATTATGTACCTCTGATTGAGAACAGCTGTGCGTGTCCTCTGCACACAAACGCAATCCTTTGAGCCGGTTCTTTGGACGGTGACGCGCACTGCCAGGTGTCCACCCAGGGCAGGGCCTTCCTTCTCGCTCACGGGACCCAACGCTCATGAGTGCCCTAAACCTTATCCAGCCCCCACCGCAGTGCCCCTGGGACACTGTCTGGCCCTGAGGGGCAGCAGGCGGCTGCTGGGGGTCCTGGGAAAGCACTGTTTCCCGCTTCCAGCCTCACTCTCCTCTTGCCCCTCCCCCTCCCCCTCCTCCATCCTGGTGGGAAGGAGCAGCAGCATCTGCAGCCATGAAAGAGGCCAGAGGGAGGGCCCAAGCAGAGAACGGAGGGCCACAGGGCAGAAGGAGTGGCCCCTGGGGACATCTTGCGGCCCCCCCACACCGGCCCAGGACCTGTTCACCAGGAACAAGGCCAAAGCCCCATGGCGGGGCTCCCCGAGCTGGTTTCCGTGGCTCAGAGCCAAGCACGGTCCTGGCTGGGAGGGGCGAGCACGACGGGTCCCCAGTGACCTCGGGGCCACCTCCCCTCCCTGTGGGCTGGTGTCACAGAAGGTGGGGTCCCCAAACTCCCTTGGTCTCTGATGCAGACAGAATGTCACCGTCACCTACATTCAGGGACCATGCTCACGGTTATCAGTTCCCGGGGGGCTGGAGCATTCGAGACTGACTCCGGAATTTGTGGATTTCTGTGCACCATTCGTCCGATGGCCTCAAGGGGCTCCGGTGGTGTGGTGCGTGACCCTACACGTTCCCTTCCCAATGGCCTCTGCTTCCCCTTCTGCTGCAAACAGAACCTGAGCGGCATTTGAGAATTCACCTTCCTAGGTCAATCCATGTGTTTGGGGTAAGCTGACCCCAAACCCTAGTCCACGGGGTGGGGGGGCAGGGGACCACACCAGCCACTGCTGCCCAGCAACTGGTTCCATGACAGGAGGGTCCTGAGCTGGCTCATCCATGACTCTGGGGCTCCCATGGCATCATGCTCTTGTCCCTGGACTTGGACCTTAGCGAGTGTGGGGCTGGAGATGGAACCGTGGGTCAGCCTTGCTCAGGGCACCCACAGCTGTCCGGCCCTGAGTAGAGCCTGCAGGAGACTCAGCACCATAGGGGCCAGAGGTGGGGGCAAGGGAGACCAGCTGAACCCGGGTATGGCATCAGAGCACCCGGACCCAGCCCTGCCTGAAGACCAGGCACAAGGCATGAGCCACCTGCAGGAGGCCCGGCGTCCGTTCCCCGGAGAATCAGGAGGACAGGGTTCAGCCTGGGGCACACCCCCATGGCCCCTTGGGAAACCTCCAGCCTGCCCAGAAATCAAGCAAGCATGAAACCTGCTCAGTTGTTTCTTGTGATTACGCCGTGTGGGCCTTGCCCCCGGCCCTGTGGGGTCACTGTCTTTGGTTGAATTCATCGACCTGTCAGGAACTGTGATGGAGGTTGGTTTCCTCACTTCTGGCAGGAGAACACATTTTGTTCGGTCTGTGCTAAAGCCTGAATGACATCGTGGTGCCCCCATATGCCGAAATGGAAAGTTCTGGTTGCAGAGGGAACTGGGGCACCTTTTTTCCCGAGGTCTTGTTCCAGGAACACAACCCTGCAGGACATGCCTTGCCGGACGTCACGCTCAACTGTCCGGGCGGCTCCGGGTTCCCTTCCTGCCTCCCGGCGTCCAGGTCCACGCGGTGGGGGCCCTGTCCCTGTCCAGCCTCCGGCCCTCCCTGTGCCCTCGGAGGGGCCACGGCACCCCGTCCCAAGCTCTGGCCTCCCACGAGCTTTGTCCCCAGAATGAAGATGACAGTGATGGCCTCAGGGCTCTGTGCAGGGAGCTCCCAGGAGCAGGGCTCACTGGGCCTCTGCTGAACAGGAACCAGTGGTCTCCTGGGCAGGGCAGGGAACCCAAAAGCCCAGGCGCTGAGGGGGAGGGAGGCTAAGGTTTCTGGAGCTGGAAACAAGAGCAGCCCCCACCCGGCAAGGGTCGGATCAAGACCCAGGCACTGACAGCCTCTCTGATGTATCCTCAGAAAAATCTCCGCGTACAACAGGGACCACTGCTGCATTTCACGTCTCTCTGGTTTCTGGGGATCCCGGTGCACACCCAGACCCTAGGGTTGGGGGCACATACTAAATCCCAGATCTCAGGGATGTCCTGGCCCCAGGTCCTCCCCGCCTTTCAAGTGATGGGTCCTGGAATATCTCACTCCTGCCCTTTCCAGAGTCTGACATCACCCCCGGCCTATAATCTCAGGTTGCGCAGAGATGATCTGTTTCCCTAAACCAAGCCCCGGCCTCCCCCTGCAGACACTGAGTCCCGAGGATGTGACCCCACCCTGATATTTGCTGTTTTCTGGAATTGTCTTGCTTGCTGATTTATTCACCTCCTTCTCTCTTGTCTGCCTCCCCAGACTAGACCATAAGCTCCCCGAAGTCAGGGGCTGTGTCTGCCTAATTCTCTTTTGTCTCCCTGGGGCCATCCCAATGGTCAGTCCCTGGAAGGAGCTCGATAGATGTGAAATGGATTTTGAGAGTGAAGAAAGGACCGAGTGAATGAGGCAGGGAGGACCTTCTGGTCAAAGCTCCCTTTTTGTTTCATTTCCTTCCTGCCTGGTGCCTCCTTCCTACCCAATGACTCCTTAGAGTCTTGTCTGTCGGCCAGTGCCGTCCAAGAGAACGTTCTAGGATGATGAAACAGTTCTGCGTCTGTATTGCCCCGGATGGTAACCGTCCACTCCGTCCAGTCCAGGGCCCCCGACATGGGGCTGGTGTGACTCCGAGAAGGGACACAGGAACCCCTAGACTCCTCGGGGTCTCTCCGGCCACGAGCTGCGGGCTGGTCACCCCGTGGAGCAGGGACTGTGGCTGGTTGGAGGACAGGCCGGGAGCGGGGCCTTTCAACCCTGGGACCAGTGACAGGGGAGGTCGTGTGGGAGGAGGGAGAGATGAGCCTCAACTGCTGATGGATGGACACGGTACAGAAACCAAATGACACGGGAAAGCATGACTTATGCTAAGGTCTAATGAGAGAGTTAGGGCACCGCCCTCGAAAGGACCCCGGGCCAGGGGTGCCCGCACTCTTGGGAGTCGGAGCGCCAGCCCCTGTGGTGAGGCCTCTATCTTCATGAGTCAGGATGCTGCGCCAGTGGGAGCTCCTTTTTCGGGAACCATCGGAAGGGGCAGCCCAGCCTGGTGCGGCAGCTCAAGGTCCAGGCTCCTTCTGTCTTGTCCATTCACCACCCCCGAGGCTCGCTGTCCTCTCCGCGGTCCGTCGTGTCTCGGCGCCTTGCTTGGACCAGCCAGCAGGACGTGGGTAAAAAGGAGGAAGAGGAGAGAGACCGTCCCCTGGAAGGGCGTCACCTGCACGGATTGCTGTTCTTTAGGATCCCCTGGAAGAGCCACTCAGCCACCCTTCGCTGCAAGGGAGGCTGGGAAATGTCGGCTTTCTTCGGGGGGCGCCATGCCCGCTTCCAAAAGTCAGAATCCATTCCTCCTAAGGATTGGGGGTGGATATTAGGGAACAGTCAGCAGTTGTTGGAACAGAAGCTTCTGGTTGCTTGAACCATCATTCTCACGCAGAATATCAATCTGGAACATTCTGTGCCTCATGTTAAATATGTGGTGAAATCTTTTTGAACACACCCTTACTCGTTGCAAACTCAAAAGATTTCCCTTGGAGAATTTACAAAAACCGCTGCTACAGAGAATTCACGGCGTCCCAGAGACCCCGGGGCCTCTGCGGGCAGACACAACGATGGAGTGCGTTCCCCTCTGCCTGGGTTTTCCGGGAGCTGCTCTGCCCATAGTCCTGCGGGGGGTCGGGGCAGGGGTGGCCGTGACAGTGACGGGACCGCTCCTGTCCCCTCGGCTCCGGGTGGGCAGAGCTCGGATGTCGGTCATCTCTGTCCCTGTGCTTCCCAGCCGTCGTGTGAGACGAGTGTTCCGGTATCAGCTCTGCTTCTCAGAGGAGGAAGCCTTTTCCCAGACAGCAGGTGTCCCTGCCCCAGAGTCAGGGGGTCAGTGAACAACCTGCGGGACCTGAGCCCAGGATTCTGATGTCAGGCTCAGCCACCGAGCCGTCCCCTGGCCATGTACTGGGCAGCGTCTCTGGGCCAGACGCCGCTGTAGATGCTGGGTACATGGGGCTTCACGGGACAGGCGGGTCCCTGAGTCCTTGGAGCTCACACTTAAGAAGGGAGGCGAGGGAGAGGACGCCAGGGAAACGTGCCCCCGGGGTCACTTCTGATGGTGGTGAGTGGTACCCAGAAGAGAAAACCGGGCGGCGCGCTGGGAAGGGCCTGGGTGGAGGGGCTGACTGTGGGCAGGTGGTCGGGAGCCCTCTGTGGACGTGACACCTGGCAGAGCCCTGGAAGGTGAGCAGGGGCAGCTATGCGGGGGGGGGGGGGGGGGAGGGGGGGGTGTCAGCCTGGAGGAGGACGCACGGCCCAGAAAAGGGCCCTGGGTTGGGACACCCCAGGCACGCATGTGGCACAGAAGGAAGGTCCGTGAGTCCAGGGGAAGGGGGAAGAGGGAGAGGAGTGCCCAGGCCTCCACGTTCCCCCAGGGCCTGTGAGTCAGGGAACATTTCTGAGTCTTCAAGCATGTTCTCAGGGCAGAGAGAGCCCCCACTCTGGGCAGGCAGTGTGGGCTCGGGGGTGGGGATGACAATGGGGCGTGGGAGGCAAGCCCCTGCCATCCAGGCTAGAAGCCTGGGGGGGCTCAGCCAGCAGCCTCAGCCCAGCCTGCTTCCTTCCTCATTAGGGCCTCTGCCATCTGGCTGGGGCACGTCTGAACGAGGAGCGGGAAGTATGACTGTACAGGTGAACACCTGCTTCCCAATTTCCAGACACAGGTAGCATCCTGCGACAGGCTTCCCTGTGCCCTTCGAGGTGACCCTGATGGCAGGGGGTGTGAAGGGAGGTTGTCCCTCCATTGTAATTCCCTTCTGGTTCTGCCCAGGAGACATCAGCCTGCCTGAGCCCCTTTTTCTTTCTGTTTGGGTTTCAGATTCTCCAAACAAGATGTAAAGGCAGAACATATGCAGAACACATAATTATCACACTCGGGTTTGTTTAACTTTATCCCTGCAATTTCTCAAGTGTTGTTGCAATTAAGGAACCCTATTGTATAATAACACGTGCTTTGGGGAAAATGATCTAACTACCACTAACAGGAATAGAAGGCAATTTTAACCCAGCTCTCCATGTGTGCCTGTGTGTGCACCTGAGGGTCCTGTCGTGTCTCTGTCTGGAGATGCATTAATCATGCCTTTTATTTGGGGGGGTTCTGATGCTTTGACATCCCAACCTTGCTGCTCTGCAGGATTCCCCCTCCTAGAGTTAGCCAGTTTTGAGAGATTTCAAACCACTCACCTTGGAGTGCTTTCCCCCCCCTTTTTAAAAGATTTTATTTATTTGACAGAGAGAGAGCACAGGTGCACACGCAAGCACAAACGGGGGGAAAGGTGGTGGCAGACAGAGGAAGAGGGAGCAGCAGCCCCCTCTTTCCTCCCCCACCCCAAGCAGGGTCCCTGAGACGGGGCTGCATCCCAGGACCCTAGACCATGGCCTGAGCCAAAGGCAGCCCCTTAATGGCTGAGCCGCCCAGGCATCCCTGGAGTGCTCTTTTCAAACACAAACCAGTCCAGAGGTCACACCACCCAGCCACTTCCGTTTCCAGGTTCTCACACTCCCAGCCTCTATCCGCCTGTTTTCATCATTCCCGTACCAGGTCCCAGGCAGCTTTGGACAAAACGGGTACCAAGATTCCCCTGCAATCCTTCAAACTAGCCAATCGGAAGGCTTCTCCCCGTGCCTTACCTGCTGCCCCTGCCCAGGAAAGCCTCTTGCTCACAACTCCCCAGCTTTCCCTCTACCTCCTGGTAGACCCCAGTGCTTTTCCCCTTGGCCTTGTGTGGCATATGCCACGCCTCCCGTTCTTATAGGTCTAGAAGTCTAATAAACTCCCTCCATGACTGTCATTTCTATGTCTACATGTCTTACTGTACACATAGGGGAAAAAAGTCCTCACTACCTGATTAAAACCGTGTGTGTCTGTGAGTCCCATTTTGTGGGCGTGCACAGGACAAGGACACCCAGATTCCCGGGTCCCCCCAGTGTGTTTAGACAACTCAGAACTTTGCATCACAAAAGCACCGGTGATGTCAGAGGCTCCATGAATCATAATGACGGCTCCAAGGTCCCGGTATCCAGGAGACCTCAACTTGCCACTGAGTCACTGGCCCCCCGCTGTGAGAACCGGTGGCTTTATTGGAGCCTGGAGCAGAAGGGAACCAAATTACATCCAGTATGACCCATATTGTGGCACGGCTAATGACCCAGTTAACCTCCGGATCATTTTCTGCTTCTTGGTGTCCTGGGAACGGGTGGTGTTTACTCCGCTTGGGACAAACCTTTATTAATGTGCATTAATGTGCCCGGGGATTTGCAGCTCTGGGCCTAGAGTTTTCAGAGAGAGCGGGCCCCGTGGGCCAGGGCCCCAGGAGCTGCTGCATGCAAATGAGGCTCTTTTCTTTACCCTCTGCTCGCCCTGATTTGCATGACTAAGCGTTTCTGCCTTTTTAAAAAATGTGTTTGTTTGTTTCTTGATTGTTGTTGTGTCTCCTATGGAGGAAAGCAATCACTTGCTCACTGGACAGAGACCTAAATCTGGCAAAAGCCCAGGTCTGCTGGCCTGGCAAAGGGGAGCCAGCCAGCCACACTCCATTGGTAGGGACCATTCCAGAACACACAGCCCTGGGGAGGTGGGGTAAAAATCACTCGCGTCTTCCGCAGACTCCCTAATAGTGCAACAAAGGAGAATTAGATTGGACCAAAAGGCAGAAAGGACTCTGTCCTTGTAAAATCCAGCTCAAGCTCACAAGGAGCTCTAAAGGCGGCTGTGGGTCCCCTGAGGAAAGAGAAGACGTTGCTAATTCTGTTCAGACTTTTAGTTCTCAACTCTTACCAGAGCCAATACCTGGTTTTTAAAGCAAAGATTTTATGACTTCTCTTCAACTGAAATGAAATTCCTCGTCAGTGTAACTTACCTCCATACCTATTTTTTAATCCATGTCCTATCCTGAGTATAAGATAAAGGGGAAAGGAAAGGAATTTATAATAAAATAAAACACTTTTCAACGTGCCAGAACTCTGGCACAGCTCAATGGGAGGCTACCCATCACCTGATGCCCACACTTGGACGGAGAATTCCAGGGAATGAAGCTACAGGCGCAGACCAGCGACAGCTGTGTCATGGGGGGTCCCCTCAGACGCCACGAGAGGCTTTGCCATTGGTCATACAAGTTTTCAACCTGGCGAACAGACCTCGGGGAAGTCCTGAACAAATCAGAGTATGATCTTCCCTCAGCTGATGCCATAGTTTTGTCCCTGAAGACCTGGTATACTTTAAAACAATGAAAAAAAAAAAAATTGTGTTTGTGTCTATGTGAAACGGAATTCGGTTCTGGGCTCAGGTCATCTTAAACAGTTTTTTAATCTGTGGGAACGACCAGAAGGTCATTCGAAATTAGTGCCGATGCATGACGAACACAGAGGAGCTGTGGGCTGGGAGACCAGGTCCAGAATCGGGCCTGAGGGCAGGGGTCAGGCCCCATTCACAGACAGGAAATGAATCCAGAGAGAAGAAGCAGTTCACCCAAGCTCACAGACAGAGAGCATGGTAAGTTTGGGGCTTAAACAGGACGCTGTTGGAACAAAGGGTTTAAATCCAACTCCATCGTGACTTCCTCCCCTTTTCGGCCACCTACAGGAGCCCAGTGACCTTGTGGTCCCCACAGAAGATGCATGGATTCCGTCTCTGATTTTCTCCTGAACCAGAAGAGGGCCACCGGGTCCCCCCATCTATCATCAGAATGTTGGGAAGCGATGGTGGTGGGGTTAGTGTCCTGCCTGAACCCCCTTTCCTGACCTCGTGACCCAGCTGCTTTGAGTCACAGCTGAGAGGTCCACAGGTGTTCCCTCCCCAGAGGGAGAACAGCCTTAAGGCCAAATGAGGAGGCCATCATCCCCACGCACGCCCGCCCCGGAGCAGCCGATGGCCAGTGACGGAGATAAAATCGCCAGCCCCCTTGCCTCAAGGTGGGACCTGCTCTGGGATACAGTTCACGCTCCAGGACTCTCCATGGGCCTGGGCTGACCGTGCTTGCTTAGCATTTTGCCCCATTCTGCGCCTCACTCCCTTCTCTTAGGAGCACCGCTTCCATAGATCACGTGCGTAAGGAGCTCCGTCACAGGCTCTGCTTCAAAAACGGACCTGATCTAGGGTCAAGATCAAGAGACCAGTGAGGCGACCGTGGCAATAATCAGGTGAGAGATGACGGTGGCTTGGACCAGGATGGCAACAGGGGTGGGTGGAGAGGCGAGCCAGTGAATATTTGGAACGTTGAGTCTTCATTAGGTGCTACCGCACTCTGGCTCCAGCGAGGTAACCCTGGGGCCAGCAAACCACCTCCCACAAAGAGATCTGAACCCCAGCCTTGGGAAGGGGCCCCCTTCCAAGTCTATCCTTCCTGGGGGACTGTCCCTTCCCTCTAGGAAACCAGCTAGTCTTTTCTTACATCGCATGGTGACTCTTATCAGAGCTGAATAATTCTTTATATAACATATCCCGTTTAAATCACCCCATGGCTCTGCCTCTCTTTGGGGCCCAGGCTGCTGCAATCCGCAGAGGCGGGACCCAGCGAAAAGCCGCCTGGTAAAGGACAGAGAGACTCGGTAGAGCCCCGGGATTACGGAACAGTCTGGAAGGGTGGGTTGGAGGCTGAGAAACCAGCTTGGTAACCAGCGCGCTGTCATTCCCTGCCTTAACATTCCGTCACTCCCGATATTTCTAGTCATCCTCAAAAGGGCCTACGGGAAGAGCACTTACTTGGGAATCAGAGAGTAGACATTCTAGTCTCCTGTCAACGACTCGCTCACTGGATAACCCTTCTCCAGCCTCGGTTTACTCACCTGCCAAAGGAAGGGGTCATCCCAGGTGCTCTAAGACCCTCCTCATTGTCCTGCTGTGTGGTGAGCTGTGTGGTGTCCTGCTGCTGTGACTAAGTGAGAGAGACACCTGCAGCCGTGGTCTTCGAACTCTAAGTGCCCTGTGATGGTAATGGATTCCCCGTCCGATGTTGCCCGGAGGCTGACACCTCCCTTTCTCACGCCCTCCCCCACCCAAACCGTCAGTATTTCCCGACAGCTTGACCCCCCCACCCCAAGTAGATTCCGAATCCATGCATTTCCCTCCCCATTTACCCAGGACGGATGAACAGTCGTTCATTCTTAGCACCAGCTTTCCTTCTGCCTCTCTGAACCTGAGCTAGATAGAGGGTGCCCCCAGCAAAAGCCCTGGTCTACTGAGCTTCCTGGTAGACAACACACACGTGTTGGGTCCCCACCAACCCCCACCACTCCCTATCACCTGCACAGGCTCACTTGCCATTTCTATACTGCAAGTCACACCATGTCACTCCTTTGCATGAATCTCTCCAATGATTTCCCATCAAATACAATCCAGACTCCCTACGGTGACCCAGGAAGCCCTGCACGATCTGCTCCCTGAGCCCTTCTGTCACAGGCCACGTCCTTTCCTGCTCGGAGCCATAGTGCTGCTCACCACCCTCCACCCAGAACCCGTGTTCCCGAACATTCAGTCTGGCTGGCTCCTTCTTATCCATAAATTCACTCGTCCAAGAACAAGTCCCTGCCGGCCTTGTAGAAAGCAGACCTCCATGGTCGTCACCTTCCATCTGGTCATCCTGCATGAGCCTTTCTTGCACGATTTCAATGTATCTCATTTATTCATGGGTTGATTACCTCTTGCTGTCTTCCCAGTCAGAATGGAAGCCCCAGGACGCCAGGGACTCTGTCTGCCCTGTTCAGTATGTTACTCCCAACAGCAAGCACAGTGCCTGGTAGAGTCAGTACTTAATAAATATTTATGAATGACTAAATAAGAGAACGTTAAGTGGGATCGGCTGTAGACAGCCCGTGGGTGTTTACCCGCTTCCTGTTTCTAGGAGTCTGGCAAAGTGCTTACACACACCTTCCTCATTCGCCACCCACTTCTCTGGCTCCGAGCGCTCGCCCCATGTGTGAGTCAGAGCAGTTCGCTGAAAACAACAGAACTCATACCAGTCAATTTAAGCAGAAAAGGAATTTACAACAACATAGTGGGGGGCTGGGTGATTTCCCAGAGGGACCAGATAATCACACCTAAAGGCCACATAGCTAAGAACTTGGTCCGCAATCATCGCACAGAGCTATGCCCAGGAAGATGCCTCCAGTAGCCTTGGACACAGACCCTGAGGCCCCCACTGCTCAAAGCGTTGACGCGTCGCCCCTCTCACTCGCTGGCCATCCCCAGAACGGATTTCATGAGGTTCCTCTTTCTCCACATGACAAGATTCCCATTCGAAGTTTACGTACAGGGGTGCCGTGAGGAACACAACCAGAGTCCCCCGCCCTTGGCCTAGCCCTCGCTGCAAGGGAGACTGGCGTGCAGAGCCGCTGGACCACTTATACTGTGTCAAGTTTGCCCAGTTTGCTGCGCACAGGAAAGGAGATCGGAGTTTCTGTGCCGCTCAATGAAGTCCCGATGCCCCCTCCACATCCCAGGCGGGTGGCCACAGAAGAGCCGTTTTCTCGTTAAGCCACCGGCTCTTCCCACACCAGAAGGCTGCCATAAATCATCCCCCAGTTACATCGCTCCTCAGGGGTGACACACAGCGCCGGAACTGCTTCCCCAAAGGCCTCTCTGCCTCTCCAGCCGCTTTGCTTCAAGGCAAGGAAGAGACGGTTGAGCTGCTGTCAAAGTAGCTCGAGTCATTACTTATTCTCCCTCAGCATGGAGTCAACCTCAAGATCAATGCGGTTGCTCCTGATAGATTTTTATATGCTAAACCTCGGATGTCGACACGGCCTGCGAGATGATGGAGCCAGCCCAGCCGGGATTTACACATAGGACACAGGGAAAACGGGCAGAGAGAAGGCTGCCCACCCCACCACCACGGTCTACCCCAAACATTCTCTCTCTTTCTTCTCTCTTGCCTTAGTAAATATGTATTGGCTGTCTGCTGTATGCCCAGCGGTGTGCTAGAAGCAGTACAGACGCTGCTAAATAAAAAAGGAAGACACGGCCCCTGCCTTCCTGGATGGTTGGTTTGGGGTAGAGGGCAGATGCTAACCAACCGTTCAGAGCAACATCATACGCAGACTAAGACAAGCCCATCCTTTCAAAGCCAGCGCAGTCCTATTCCTCGCCTGCCCGGAAGCCTCTGGCTTCTTCCCCCCACCCAGAGTAAAGTCTACACCCTACCCAGCCCCACGGATGTGACTGTCGCTGCCTCCCTGACGGCCTCCTGATTCTCTTCCCAGACTTCCTGGGCCCAGACACATGAGCCTTTCCTCTGTTTCTTCTACTTTATTTAGACCACTGTCATTCTGAGTCTTCGCTACACTCAATCAAGCCAGCCCCAACCGAAATAGCACACTGGGGAGTTGTCTATTTTTAGGGCAAGGTGAAGCCATGGAAGTATTTAGAAAACTGGGTAATGTGGGCTTGGTGTATCCAGTAATCAGTCTGGTTGCTTCGAGGAGACTGGGTGGGTATTGGGTGAGGAGGAGGTGGGTGAGCCCTTCTGTCCTCCCACTGCGTAGGGGACCCTGAGACAGAGGCAGGGGAGAGATTATGTCGAGACAAGCCAAGACCTGGAAGATCTTGGTCCCTAAGTGGATCCCCTGGGCAACTGCAAGGTTTGAGGTAGGTTAAGTTTCTAGACCCCAACTTTGCTATCTGCTACCCCACGCAAACCCACTTGTCTTGTCAGAAATGAACAGAAGAGGGAAGCCTGGGTGGCTCAGTCAGGTAAGTGTCTATCTTCGGCTCAGGTCATGATCTTGGGGTCCTGCGATCGAGCCCCGCACTGGGCTCCTCAGTGGGGAGTCTGCTTCTCCCCCTGCCTGTCCCTCCCCCTGCTTGTGCACACTCTTGTTCTCTCTCTGACAAATAAATCTTAACCAAAAAAAAAAAAAAAAAAAGGAAAGAAACAAACAGAAAAGGAGGCAGAGTCTGTGGCCTCTGCAATCATGGTAACAGAAGGAGACAGTGCGTGAGCACGAAGTCGCCAAACACAGATCCAGGGGAGGACAATCCAACCGACACTTAGGACCCCGAGTGCACCTAGAGCTCATTTAATCCCAATAAAGATCCAAAGGAGGAAGAGTGATTGTTGGCCCATTTGCCAGAGGAGGAAAGCAAGGTACAAGGAGGTGAAGCCCCCAGCCCAGGATCACCCCCTCGCTCAGGACAGGAGCTGTCCCCGGGGAGCAGGGTTCAGGCCGCCTGCACGACAGAGTCGGGGGGACAACGAACAGCAGTAAGCACGGCTGAGTTCCCCCAGCACCCACCCCGCACCGGGCTCCCATCGAAACCTCACAGGGACGAACCCGCCTAGCCCTCACACCAACGCTCTGAGTGGGGGCTGACTGTCATCGTGGGACAGAGGAGGATACTGAGGCACAGAGGGTGTAAGCAACATTCCCAAGGTTGTTCCTGGATTCAAGCCCAGGCTCTCTGACTCCAGACACGCCGCTCCTAACGGCCACACACAGGCACCCATGCACGCGCACACACACGCACACACACGTGCACACAGACACCAGACGACATTTACCGGAAGCATGTGAACCCCTCCATGGAGTGTCATGGGCAGTTCCGGGGGCTGTTTTCCACAAATCGGGAGCGCCTGAGTGGCAGCCCAGCCATGTGGTACATGAGCGTGTATTAGGAGGGGCTGGGGAGGGGCATCTGGCTGGCTCAGTCGGTTCAGCGTCTGCCTTCAGCTTAGGTCAGGATCCCAGAATCCTGGGATCAAGCCCCACGTCGAGCCCCACATCAGGCTCTCTGCTCAGCAGGAAGCCTGCTTCTCCCTCTCCCACTCCCCCTGCGTGTGTTCCCTCTCTCTTGCTGTGCCTCTCCCTGTCTAATAAATAAAATCTTCTTTAAAAAAAAAAAGGGGGGGCGGGGGGAGGCTGGGGAGCACGGAATCCTGATTTCTTCCACCAGCGCTGGGCTTGTAAAATACAGCATGTGCCGTTAAACCCAGGGTCCCTCTCTCACTAGCTGTGGGACAAGTAGAGCAAGCCCTTCACCATCCTGGGTCTCAGTTTCCCTCCTACCCCGAGACACAACGCGGCTAACACCAGTGCCCTTCTCCAAGGGCCACTGTCAGGATTCAATGAGCACCTGTGCATGCTTAGAACATACCCAGCATACTGTAAGTGCTCCATAAATGTTGGCCAATACACTTAAGCCTGTAGCTAAGCGGTCCGCTCTCGGGCTCCCCAGAGCAGGACAGCCCCCGTGAGCCTCAGGGGATGAGAGCCTCCGCACGGTGTCATAGTTTCAAAACGTCCTTGTGTCAAGAGCCCGGTGAACTGTCCCACACCAGCCGGAGACTCATCCAGCCTTTGTCTTGCTGGGCTGGGCCAATAGGATCCCACGCTGCAGGGTCGTATTTTCTTTTTATCTCTGCCTGTTTCTTTTCTCTGCGGCTCAACCAGAAAGATAACAGCTGTGCTTGGTTTTTGTGGTTTATTAATTGTAGTAATGCCCAGGAAATTGGGTGGCTTGGGGACTCGGCACCAGAGGGGAGCTGTCACTGTGTGGACAGATCGGGGGGCGGGGGGAGAGGGAAAGTCAAGGGCAGGGAAGACGAGGACCCTCAGGGAGCGCAAGAGAATAGCTTGACAGGCGTCTACGGCCCAAATTAAATTAAATGTCGTGAGGTCTTCCCCTATGTCAGAAGTCCCAGGAAGAGAGACAAGGGCAACTGCAGGCAGCTTCTGTCCCTTGTCCTCCCACGGAGACTAGACCCGTCCCCTCACTGGGGCTATGGCGCTGACCCCCTGCCCTGCACACCTCACCCACCTCGACTCTGTGCTCCCCACCCCCCGCGGCCACACTGGCCCTGCTGTTCCCCGAAACGCACCCCGCACGGTCCCACCACCTCGCAGCCTCCGTTACTTACCCTTCCAGCATCTTCATTTACTGCCTCCTCCTCCGCCCTCGGGCCTTGGCGCTCAGGGCGATGAGAAGGGCTTTCTCCTGGACCCTGGAGCTGAGGGGGGACCCTGCTCCCCACTCGCACCCCCGCTCATAACCCTGTGGCATTTCCTTCATAGCACTGCCGCCGTCTGGAAGGGTCTTATTCACTCATCTGTTCATGCTCCGTTGGGATGAATTTTCGGCACGAGCTTCAGAAACACGGGATCTCCTCTTTCCTGTTTGCCTCTGTCTCCCGAACACCTCAGATGTGCCAAGTACACAAGGCAAGTGCCAAGAAATAGTTGTGAACAAATGAATCAATGAATGACTTGGCCATTATCTAATGAGTTTTGCTACTCTAGCCTTACCAAGTGAATCAGGCACAAATCCACATTGTGTGCTCAGGGATCATCTAATGATGCCTTGAACACGAATCCGATCTGTCACTCTCGCTTCTCTTTAAATGCCTGCCGCCTGCCTGCTTAGACAGAGCTCCAGAAGGACAGGGGACGTGCTTTGTGCATCTCTCCAGCCTCCACCATGCCCTGCACTTGGACAAAAGTTATCTCAAAAGATAACTCAGGATTAGACTGGATTGGGCCATAAGAAGTGGAGTTGTCATTTAGAAAATTTGGCCACATTCTTTGGTCAGCAGCCACTCTTTGGCCTCTGTTCCTTTGCGTACACTGTTCCCTCTGCCTAAATGCCTTTCCCTCCATCCCACTTCTCTAGGTGAACTCCTGCTCATCCTTCTGCATGTCACCTCTTCTGTAAAGCCTTCCCTGATTTCTCCCTGGTTGCTCTGCTGCCATCCTTAGTCCGAAATTTGACCCCACCATCTCTGCTCCAGTCCATGCCTCCCATCGCTGCTGTTGTGTTGGTCCTATGTGCCTCATGACTTCTCTGCTCAGCACACTGTGAGTCCTTTAAAGTTAATTTTGATAATTTATTCACTTTTCAGATCGCCCATGCCTGGCTCAGTCTCTGCCAAAGGGTAAGCCCTTCCTCCACAGAAAGAAATGATCAAATGATCAGGGTAACTATACGATGAGGTACAGGGGCATCTAAGAACGGGACAGAGTTACCAGTAACAGGTTTATGCCCATTTTCCGCTGTGGGAATGGCAGCACTGTGAGTCAGGGATTCTGTTGTCTTCCCCTGGTGGGAAGCCCCCTTAGCAAAGCTGAAAGCTCACACCCAGAGGCTCAAAAAGCATGTCACATGCAAGAATATAATGAGGCCATTGAGTAAAGAGACACTGACTCTCACAGGCACCCCAAAAGGCTCAAGAGGGAGGTGAGTCTAAATGGGTGCTTTGAGGAATGGTGGAGGCACATTCGTTCAGCAAATACTTGCTGAGGACCTACGATGCACCAAGGTTGGCCCGAGGCGCTGGACAAAGCTAAGTCCCTGCTCTCTGGGACCTGCTTTTTTTTTTAATGGAAAGAATGACAATGACCAATTAAAAAAAAAAAAAATGTGTGCAGGGCACCTGGGTGGCGCAGTCAGTTGAGCATCTGACTCTTGGTTTCTGCTTAGGTCAGGATCTCAAGGTCATGAGATCGAGTCCCGCATCAGGCTCACACTCTGCATGGAATCTGCTTAAGAGTCTTTTCCTCTCCCTCTGCCCCTCCACACACCTTCATGCTCTCTCTCCCATTCTCTCTCCCTCACATAAACAATTAAAATATTTTTTAAAAAATAGAAACACACACACACACACAAACTGAAACACAACATAACGTCCAGAAGTGAAAAGCGTTACGGAGGAAATAAGGTGCAAAATGAGGGGGAGAAGATGAAGGCATTATTTTAGATGGATGGCCAGGGATGGTGTCACGAGGGAGAAGATGTTAGAGAAGTGACCCGAATGAAGGGGGGGCAGGGGCTCACATGGGGTGAACGAGGCAGGATGAAGAGAGGTGCACCTACGCAGCATATGGGAGTTGACGCGTTACTCGTACGCCGTCCTGCATGTGAATTACACTTTGGCGAATTTTGTAGTATTTGAGTATTTGACAGCAGTTACTATGATAGTATCATCAAATTCCTCAGAAAAGCACTTTAAGCAGACCCTCTTCTCTATATTAGTAATATGTCCCATCTTGACTGGGGTATAAGGATTTTAAGAAAGAAATCTCCTCCTTCCCACCCTGACCTCCTGATCTGTTGGCACGACCCTAATTTGTCAGGATGATCACTTTAAACAGCAGGGCACAGAAATGGTCAAGCCCCTTCCATGTTCTGCGGCAAGCCTTTGGTGATGATTTCTGTCCCTCGCTCTTAAAAGGACTGGGGTTATGAAAATGAGCCCTGACCCCGGAGATCAAAGCATGGTCCCTTCCATTCCACGCAGCCAGACCAGAATATCCGGAAAATGGGAACCCCTCCCTGCCCCCCTGTCACCCAGATGGAAGGAACCGGGATTACAAAGGAACCCACAGAATCTCACCACTACGACTCTGCCCTTTTCTGCTTCATAAGCTTATTTCATCAAGCCCTGGTGGGTTTGGTTTTGTTGGAGGTTTAACAGGATTTCAGACTTGGGGGGTGGTCTCTGCGGATTTTCTCTTCCATTTTCCTTTTGATGCTTAAAAAATAGCCCCATGACACCAAAGAAACAACCGTGGCTGAGAAGATTAGAATTACACAGGGTGTAATTCCCTTTCGAGTAAGTGCCGGAGGGTGGTGGGTCATCTTGAGTTGTGATCTTCCTTAGACAGGGGCCAGAAAGCTGAGGATTTGGGTTAAATCAAAATAGCTATGAACAAAGTGTGAGCTCCAGGACTTCACCCTGAGGTGGTGCCTCCAAACCCTAAGAACCCAAAGAGGAACATTCGTAAGCAGAAGCCGTAGAGTATTTTATTATAGGTAGGTTCACACATCACGTGACCACAGGGTAGCAATCAGAGAATACGTTAGGCTTCCCTAGGTTTGGCGTGTGTGTGTGTGTGTGTGTGTGTGTGTGTGTGTGTGTCTGTGCAGTCACTCAATGTGTACGCTATTATCCTATGGGGAGTCTGAAAAGTTGAGGGGTTAATTTGGGGTTGCAAAAGGATGGGGATTGTTAAAGTATAATTTTGTTTAAAAAAAGGTAAAAAAGGTAAAATCATCATGGTGAGTGCTGTGAAGTGTGTAAACCTGGCGATTCACAGACCTGTGCCCTGGGGATAAAAATACATTTTATGTTTATAAAAAAATAAAAAATTTAATAAAAAAAGGAAAGAAAAAAAATAAATAAAAGAAAAAAAGGTAAAATCATGACTGTCAAACATTCAAAGACTGTGTCAAAGGTTATATTTAACTCAGAAATGAAAGAAGAAGTTTTAAAAACAAGTCAAAGAGGGGTGCCTGGGTGGCTCAGTGGGTTAAAGCCTCTGCCTTCAGCCCAGATCATGATCTCAGGGTCCTGGGATCGAGCCCAGCATCGGGCTCTCTGCTCAGCAAGGAGTCGGCTTCCCCCTTTCTCCGTGTCAAATAAATAAATAAAATCTTTAAAAAAAAAAAAAAAAAAACAAGTCAAAGAAAAACCCAAAGGGCAAATACATTTACAGGCCACTGGAAATGTTGAAATGAATTTCATTAATACATATAAAACTGGCTTCTTCCATAACAGGGCAAGAAAGTCAGTTAAGCCCTCCCAGGACATCACATGGTTTTCTATGGACAGGAATTATTTGCAATCCTGTCAATTTGCTACAAATTAACTTTTGTCCTTCCAGAATTGAAGATAGCCTAGTCAAAGACAAGGAAAGGGGAAGATCACCTAGGTTGATGAGCTAGTTAAGACACCCACTAAATCTCAAAATCTTCCCTAAGCTTTCCTTACAGGGGATACTAACATTTCGTGGACAGGAGCCCAGGGATGCTACAACTCCTACCACAGGCGAGATAGCCCTCCTCTGTCCCCCCGTGGCTTTTAAATGTCTTTCTGGATCTTCTCGTAATAGCCTTGTTTATAATTAACAGCCTCAAATCTAGGAACACAAAGGATTTGCACCTGTTAATACACATAAGCTAGGTTTTCCTATACTGTACGCTCCACATCTGTTCTTTCATTTCGAATATTTCTTGTACAGGCTGGCTTCTGATTGTCTTGCTGCCTTTTTAGGGGGTGGCACGTGAGGGGTGCAGTGGAGGGACAGAGAGAGAGAATCTTAAGGAGGCTCCACGTCCAGCACAGAGCCCAACCCAGGGCTCAACCCTGAGATCATGACCTGTGCTGAAATCAAGAGTTGGGCACTTAACATCTCACAGATTCTTTAAATCTTGGAGTAGAGCGGCTCCTGAGTGCGTACTTATTATCTATCAATTTTGTATAGCTCTACTGTTCTATTATTTTTATTATAAGCTATATTCTACAAGTTAGGTTCCTTTCATTTCTCCTTGATATTATGGCTAGGGCAATATTCAATTTTTTTAAAATTATGTGTAGGGTAGGTCATATTATCCGTGAATTTCATTTCAGGAGTAGGGACAGAATTATACAATGTTTGTATAAAGGCAGGTGTTGAGTTAGTCAGGAGGATTGACTGTTTCCATGGAATATGGCCATCAGATTTTTCTCCTTCTCCAATAACAGCCTTCCAGTTCTTTGTGGGGAACAAACTTTTCACCATCGGATCCAGGCTGGGATACCTGCCAATCAAGGTACCCGGTCCCCTCAAGGGGTGGGCACTGACCCAAGCCTGGACAATCTGTTCTCTCTCTCAGAAGCTGTGTCTTAAAGCCACATCTTAAGCAGGGTGACCAAAACTTCAAAAACACTTGAAGCATGTCTATTCTGACAACCGGAGTAGGTTCCTGCTGCTTGAAGAGTTCTAGCCCCAAAACAAAAGAAAAGAAAAAGTCAACTGACAACAAACAGAAAACCATAAAACATTATCCATGTCTGGGATGCCTGGGTGGCTCAGGCAGTTAAGCGTTTGCCTTCGGCTCAGGTCATGATCCCAGGGTTCTGGGATCGAGTCCCGGTATTAGGGCCCCTGCTCAGCGGGGAGCCTGCTTCTCCCCTGCCCCTCCCCTCCCACCAGTTATGCTCGCTCTTGTGCTCGCTTTCTCTCTCTCTCTCTCCCCCCACTTCATAAAAGTGAATAAATAAATAAACTTTTTTAAAAAAGACATTACCCAAGTCTTACTGG
This sequence comes from Mustela lutreola, assembly GCF_030435805.1. Lineage (NCBI taxonomy): Eukaryota > Metazoa > Chordata > Mammalia > Carnivora > Mustelidae > Mustela > Mustela lutreola. The sequence goes on from NC_081298.1 coordinate 12,662,696, forward strand.
AGTATCTACCTCAAATATTAATAATATAGCCCTTGAAGACCAGATGGAAGGAAGCTAATTTGGGACAAAGAAACCTTTCATTCCCCCTTTCCCCCAAGAAGCATCTCCTGGATGCCTAACACGGGGCAGGTGTGACACTACGCAGTGGGGACCCATCCCCCCTGGAGAGTGAGCACAGGCAGGGTGGGCAGGACCCAGACAAGGGGCCAGCTAACAACTGCAGACAGGTCTGAGAATACTTACAGGAAGAGATCTCCAAATAGAATTTCTATAAAACAAATCACATTCCAAGTTCTGCTTCTTTGAACATGATAAATACTTATGCAATGTGAGGGGCAAACCTCTAATTTTTTTTTTTGTCTCTTATTTTTTAAGTTCTGGATTCACTGTCCAGAGCATTCCAGAAGCAGGGATCCCTGGTTCAACAAATGTTGTTTTCATTTGTATTTTGAATTCCTCCAGAGGCTGCACTGCCAATCAGCATGAGAGACTATTTTCTCAGAGAATCTTTAATTTACGTAAAACAGCAGACCTTCCTTTACTCAACTTTTCTAGTTCATTTACGGGCTCCTGGCTGGGGCTCTGTCGGGGCTGGTGATGGCATCCCTCAGGGGCACACATGACCTGTGGGTGTAAGGGCTTCCCCTTCAAGGCCATTCTCATATGAGATACCCCCACCTTGTTCTCCCCACCTGGGGAATGAGCCACCTCTGCTGAACCACACCCAGGCCAGAGCCACCGAGTCCTGGTCCCTGAGATGATTAATTTCCTTGGCTTTGGACTGAGTTGCACAGTTCTATGTATTTGATCTCTCTTGTCTCCAAATTGGACTCTAACTACCCAAGCTGAACTTGAATGAGTGGGGATTCTAGTTATTTACCCGAAGTATTAACAGGGGGGTCCATGGGCAGAGAGAAGAAACAGGCCCTTTAAGTTTTATTAAATTAAACACTACCTGATTTTTCAAATTACTGAGAGTACAGAGCTAGGCTGAGACTCTGGTATCTGTCTTTGGTCTCTGCCTCCTGACCTTCAGTCCACATTCAAAATCAACCCTTTTTGGTGGCTTCTGAACTTGGATATTTCTGAAAGCAACACACTTAACCAGTGATAACCTTTACCTCTGCAGCAGCATGCCTCAGAAGTGGGTCTCTTTTCACTGTTGAGTTGCCTTCCACTGTATGGATAGTAATGCTGCATGTTTATTAATTTATTAATTATCCTGTTGATGGACGCTTGGGTTATTTGCAGTTAGGGCCGTGATGGATAGAGCTGCTGTGAACACTCTTGTTCCTATCTCCCTGTGGATGTGTTTTCCTCTTGCTTACACACCCAGGGGTGGAGTTACTGGGTCAGGGAACGGATGTACATTTTAATTTTCTAAAACCGCCAAACAGTTTTTCGAAGGGGTGGTACTATTTTACACCCCACCACCAATGTAGGGGAGATGCATTTGTTCCGCATCTACTTCCAACAGTTTGAGACATCGGTTGCCGTAACGTATGACAATTCAGGCCTCAGTTTCCGAGCAGGGTACCTGTTGCCTCCCACCACAGACGAGGGACAAGGCCACAAGAGCAGCTGCACAGAATTGAAGCTCGGCTCTGCCACTCACCGGCTGTGGGGACTTGGATGAGTTATTGCCTTTCTCTGTGTCTGTATTTCCACACCTGTGAGATTACGTTTGAGTCTCAGGCACCAACCCTTAGGGAAGAAGGGGTATTTGGAGAGGTTCTCCCTGGTTTGTCCTAATACTTGGCCTTTGGTCTTGTTTCTGACACAGAGCTCCTAAATCCCTTGGAGTTTCCTGGGTGATAGACGTGGCTTGTGTTCTAATGAGGTGGCTCTTGGTGGCCTCCTGGATGGCAGCTGGCCACCAGGAAGACCAAGCCGAGATTAGAAGTCTGGAACTTTCAGGCTGAGCTAATAATGGATCCCGCCTGCGTGATAAAAATCCCTAACCAAGGGGGTTCGAAGAGCATCAGGGCTAGTGAACCCATCCACATGCTAGGGGGTGGTGTCCCCCAGGTCCGCAGTGACAGAAGACTTAGGACCTTCCAAACCACTCCCTATGTGTCTCTTCATCTCGCTGTCCATCTATAGTATCCTTTACTATGTCCTTTATAATAAACCAGTAAGCAAAAGGAAGGATTCCCCCAAGTTCTGTGAGCCATTCTAGCAAATTCTCAAATTCAAGGAGAAGGTCGTGGGAACCCCAAACTATAGCCTCTCAGCCAGAAGTACAGGTGACAGCCTGGGACTTGTGATTGACATCTGAAGTGGGCGTGGTCTTGTGAGACTGAGCCCTTACCCTAGGGGGTCTGATGCTGACTCCAGGTAGACAGTGTCAGACCTGAATTGAACGACAGGACATCAAGCTGGTGTCACAAAATTGGTGGGGATTTCTCGGGAACCTTCTACTCCCCTCGCATCCCATGGGACTCAGAGGAGTGGACCACACCCCACCCCAACAAGAGCGCTGGTCTGAGGGTAACCCCATCGATTTGCTTTGGCAGTGATTTGGCCAAGAGCACACAAACGATGCAGCTGGGGCCAAGGAGATTCCAGAAAGGGTTTGCTGGACTTTTCTAGAAAACTTCCCGCTTGCTCCTCTGAGAAAGCTTCCAAAGCTTTCTTTGCCTTGTTCTTTCTTCCAAACCCAGTGACCTTCCATACAGGAGGGTCTCCAGCCTCAGGCAGGAGCCCACCCAGAAGACCACAGCTCGAGATGGAAAGGATACGGTCCTTGGAACCCTCTTTGGATTGCAGACTCACCTGCTGAGTGATGGGAAACAACATACTTTGTAACTGTTGAAGCCAATGTCAGTAAGAGTCTGCTACAGCGTGTGTGGGAGGGCTGGGAGCCAATTCTTAGCACTATCTTAACTTTTCCATGAGACCGTTCAAAGTTCACACCGTATCTGGGAGGTGCCAACCACCTGCCAACAGCAAGGAGGCCATAAAAGGAAGACTGCATGTGAAAGGGAAGTGATTTGTTAATGATTGATATTGGATTGTGTTTAGAAAATACAACCTCCCAAAAGTTAATCAATGAAACAGTCAAAAGTGCTTCCAAAGCTGCCAAAATGACTCAGATTTTCTCCTGAGACAATTGTTTTCTCCAGTTATTGGAGTAACTGAATTCTGGAGCCTGCTGGCGGAGTTCAAGAAAAACCCCTTCATCGGGCGCCAAGCTCAGTTCAGCCCACCTAACCGCGACAAGGTCAGAATGTGACCAGCAATAATCTCGTGTGTGTTCGGTCGCTGTGTAAAAGCACCTGGATGAACTCAAGCCAGGAAGAAACTCGGGAAAACCCCTCCTCCCATTGACTGTTTCCCGAGGTTTCTCTTTTCTATTCCGCCACTCCAAGTCAAGTCCCCAGACCGTTGAGTGGTGTGACAGGGACGTCACCATCAATCGCTCCAGACCCAAAACTCAGACTCAGAATTCCTGGTTGCCCTTGGAGATATTTTAAGGTTTAACGTTTTTAACCATACTCCTATTTTATATACATTTTCCCAACAATTTCCCACAAATGTAATCCATATGGATGGAGTTTTTCCCAAAAGAGAAAATAGGATTTTGGTGAGAATGCTAGTCTCATGACGTGTCCCCCCCCCACCCCCCACCCGGGCCACTCCACTCATGGGCTAGCCTCACGCCCACGGAAGGAGGCTGCATTCAATATAAATGCAAAACGCTCCAGACACCCGGGATTATCTGTGCTTTGCATGAATAGCGACAGCAGCTTGCAAGTGGGCAGGACTTGGCGGGGAGGCCCCTGTCGCAAATCCGCCGCCACACCGCCACGCTCCCGCAAAGTGCCTGTGAAATCCGCCTCAGTCACTAATTTCACACTCCGGGGACAGAGCTGTGACAAGCCCAGAGCGCAGCATTCCCATTTCCTAGCTGTTTCCTGAACCTGCAGACACCCTTCTACGGCATTTTCTCCACCTTTAAAAAAAATTAAAACGATCGATTCTGTTAAGGTTAAATCCCAGGTTTGTTTTTGCTTAATCACCTCGTTACTGCCTTGACTTTGCAAACAGCAGAGATCTTATTTTGTCTTTAGATCTTTTGTGAGGCTTTTCCCTGGCTCCGTTGCATTCTGTAGAAAACAAAATGGATCGTTCGCATATTCCACACTTATTATTCGCTCTCCTGTGGCTTTCTAGATGATGGAGGCACTTGGATGCTTCTGTGATGAGCCTGGAGTGCGTTTGAAATGCACTGTTAAAATACGCTTTTCATCTCCCTTCAGATCATAAAATGAGTTTTCTTCTCTGGGGCTCCGCAGACCTGAGAAATACACCTCATTTCACTCAGGGAGGGTCCTTTGGGACAGACGGACTGACGATCCTGAGTTGACTGCAAGAATTTTGGTGGCTGGACTTAGAAACCCTAACTGCTATGCCATCTAGATTAGGGTTTCATTGTTTTGATTGTTCCTGTTGTCAGCTGACTTGCCTGGTCATTTCTATCAATGAATGACTCAAACATCATATCCATTGGGATCATAAAATACTGTGAAAATCTGATTCAGCTGTTTCAGGGGGGAAAAAAAAAAAGTCATGATTTGTTTCTGATATAAATTGGCTGGTTAGGGCTTTTATTTATGTAATAAGTCGTGGGTCTCATCGTAAGAGTTACAAATAGGATTACTTTAGTCAACCAGGAAGTTAGAGGTATACATCTCAAATTTTAATTCCTAAAAGAACAATAAATTCTGTCTTTATTTTTAAATTTGATATTTTGTTTATTGCAGATTTTTACATTCATTTTGATTTTTAAAATATTGCATTAATATCATATTTATCTTGATTACTAAGATTTGGGGGCACCCCCTACATTTTTGTGCCCCAGGCGAGTGCCTGACCTGCCTCAACGTAGTCCCGGTCCTGAATTTACTTCAAGATCAAGGAAGTGCTGAACCTTGGGGGTCCCCAGCCAAGGACAGGAGCCTGAGGACCCTCGACCTTTCCCTCATCAGAGATCAGAGATGGCATGAATTTGGGCCTTCCTGGAAGAAAGAAAAACTTAAAATTCTGAAGTGGGTCCCAGATTCTCAGCTCTCCTCCATCTTCCCAAAGCCCAGGAATGAGCTCCTGCCTCAATGTCCTGGCTCTCACTTTCCCTTCTCACTCTTGGGTTCTCTGGACCAAAGACAAGACCAGTGTCACACCTCCAGCATCATCTCAAGTGAGAACAATGGAGTGCCAGAACATTCCTTAGGGGACAGTCTCTCAGATGAAACATCAAAGCGCCAGGAACCCCACATCATTGTTGTGTACACATCGGGATCCCCATGGGTCCTGGGGAAAAGGGCCAGGATTTCCAAGGAAGAGTTACAAGGCGGCTGTGACCGGGGCAGCCGTCCGACCCCCAGCCCAGCACTGCACTGAGACAGACGTGAAAGTCAGCTTTGTAACTCACAGTGTTCTCAGATCTGCTCTAGCTACGGAAATTAACAACCAAAAGTCTTGGATGTTTGGCCTCGAATATGTCAACTGTTTAGAAATTGGAAATATCTACTTGAGTCAGTGATGTTTTCCCCTGGTTTTTTTTTGTACAGATGATGGAAGCCCTCCTGCCCCACCCCCATATGTGTTTGGGACTGGTTATTGTAGTGGCTAAATGTTGTTTTAATCACCGCACAGACATGACCCTGTTTTCACAGTAACTGCAGGGAGCAAACGCACTGCGACAACCTGGGAGGTCTTGCGTGGACCTACAGCTTGGAACTACAGCTTGTCTGAGTTTTGGCAAAATGTCTATGATCCTTCTGGAACACAAGATAATGGCAGGTTGAAAGGAGGGCCCCCACCCTCCTTTCTGTCTCCCTGGGAGGTGGTCATGAGACAATTTCTCATTACCAACCAGGTGAGTTCAGGGGCTCTCTGTCTCACCCCGAAAGCTATAGATGCAGACCATGAAACCGCTTAGCTGCAGTCAGAATTGACTTTTTGGTAGCAGGGCATTTGGTCCCTTGCAGCAGCCATCCAGCGCCTCTTCCTTAGGTGCCGTCCCACATTGTAAAGGTAACGTTTCCCCTTGGAGACAAGCATGGAAACTCAACTCAAACAGATATAAGCCAGAAAGGACATTTATAGACTTACCTAACTGTGGACAGTCTAAGGTAGTGATTCTTAATGGAGGGAAATTTACATACACGCCCCCCAGGGCTATTTGGCAATGTCTGGAGACATCTGGGTTTGTCGCTTGGGGGGGCAGGAGAGTGAGTGAGGGAGAATGTGCAGCACACTGTCTGGTGGGTAGAGGCCGAAGATGATGTTAAATGTCTTACAATGTACAGGACAACCCCCCACAGAAAGAAAGATGCAATCGGGAACTGTAAAATCATTCTGAGGCTGAGAAAAAACCTGCTCAGGGGTAACGGCTTCAGGCATGGCTGGATCCAGGGGTGCTAATAATGTTTACAAGGCTCCATTTCTCTCCAATTCTTGGCTGCTTTCCTCTGCATTGACCTCACACACAAACAGCACCTTTCTGTTCTTTGGCCTGGCTCACCGCCTCACAGAAACAAGTCCGGAGAAAAGAGAGCAATTCTTTCCAATAAATCAAACTGAGTCTGGCATGGAGTTCCATTCGCCACCCAGGAACCACTTTGACCTAAGAGAGTGTGAGTGGAGGCGGAGAGAGAGAACTTTCTGATTGTCGAGGCCTGGGGCACCGAGCCAAATCTAGAACTGGAGGCTAGTGGATTCAAGAGGGGAGGGATCGTTTGCCCAAAATAAAATCAGAGCACAGCTGCCAGAAGGAGAAGGAGTGGATGCTGGGTGGACAAAAATCACAGATGCCCCCGCCACATGCTCATGAATGAAAGGGGTGGGAGCGTGAGTTTGTAGTGTTAGATATACACTACGGAGAAAGGAAGGGATGAAACGGGAGATGAGGAAAAAATGCAAAAGTGAGTCATTGTGCTTACTAGAAAGTATGTACAACTGAGGATTTGCAGGCATTTTCCCTGTTTTTTATTTGATCTGGAAAAGAATGATAAATATGTGCGACATGTAACCACCTTTCACACATTTCAATGAGCACAGATGAACTTGTGCATCAGAAAGTATTTTTGCAAAGTCTAACCCTTGATGCAAACAAAAGGGAGTGTGGAAATATTGCCCCAAAGGCCGGAACTGTGAAACATGTTATTTCCCTCGGGGTCCTCTTTTGGTAGAGAGATCAAGTTTTATTTACCTGTTTTTGAAGATTGAAGTCTTGTGTCTAATTCCTTAACAAAGGGAAAGCAGGTGTATCTTAGGGTAACGATGATCAGCAGCTCCTTTTGATTCGAAGCTCTCTATTCCTCCATCTGCCTGGGGCCGGGTTGATAATGTTTTAATGCGCCTGCAAGAGCCTTTGATAAACAGAGAATGGGTAGCAGCCAGCAGAGGCAACCTGCAGCCTCTGATGGAGATTTAGGGCAGAAGGTTAGGGCTCTTCATGAGTTAAAATGATGGGAAGGTCCTCCCAGTCTCTGAGCATAGGGCTGGATGCAAAAACCCTCTGTCACCAGAGTAGGAATGATACCCCTATTCCCTCTGTTTCTACCCCACTTGATGCTTTGCGAAGTCTTCCCACGTCCTCATCTCCAACCAGTCTTATGCTGTATGCCTCATGCACACCCGCCTCATTCCTGGTCCTTTAATTCTCAGGCCTTTTCCCCCTCTGGGCCTTTGCAGTTGCTGTTCCCTCCACCTGGCACACTGTTCCCTCTGATCTCCCACGGCAGCCTCTTCTCATCCTTCAGGACTCAGCCTGCATGGCATGTCCTCAGAAAGGCCCTCCAGGCCACCCAGGATGAGACAGTGGCCCCAACCCCATTATCGTCTCATCCCCTGTTCTGTTTCCTGTCCTGCCTTTTTCACAATCTGAAATGTTCTGTGTCTTTATTTGTTTAGCTGCATACTGTCTAGCCTCGTGAACCGGAGCTTCGCGGGAACACGTGGATCCCATCACTGCTCACTGCTGTGTCCTGGAAACCAGAGGGGGTTACGAGCAAAGGGACATGGCCAGTACTTGCTAAACGAGTGAGCAGACCCGGAAGGAGATGATTGTGTTGATAGTTTTCACATGGGGGATGTGCTGCTTTGCATTTGGTTTGTTCCATTTTTCCAGGATACTAGGGATCTGACCAGGGCGTCATGGTGCTCAGACTCTACGAAGAACCTTCGCGTACTCAGATGGGACAGAAAAATAATAAATAGCTCTTCTCTACCCCCATTATACTAGACCTTTGAGTATAAACCACTATGCCTCACATGGGCCTAGGAATCTTGAAATACATTTTTTAAACAAATTGGTTATGGAGACGGAGACCCTGGGGGGAGAACCGTGTGTGTGTGTGTGTGTGTGTGTGTGTGTGTGTGCGCGCGCGCACGCATCAACGCATTTACCTATGCCCCCACACACTCTCGGTGTGGCCCCACAGTCAGTCGGATGAGGTCTGGAGCTGAGATGACCCCTCACAGCTGCCCTGAAGTGAGTCAAGGGGGCTGAGTCTTTATAACCCTGTACTTACCAGTCTGGGGAAAGGGAGGGAGAGTGACCCCGGGCAAAGCAGCTCCCCTGGGCCAGGGCCATTCCCTGGGGAGGGACTCCCCAGGATCTCTCAGCACCAGCTCGCTCGGTAGCCAGGAGCACATCTCTGGTTCCGAAGGCAAATCGGGGAACATATTTCAGCCTCTGGCCCAGGCCTCCAGCCTCTCAGCCCGGCTACTGCAAAAGCCCCCCAGAGGGTCTCCATTCTTCCACTCTTTTCCCAGACAGAGGATCCTCCCCCCCACCCCCTGGCAGCCCAAACGCTTGTGAAAACCTGAGTCAGAGCCTGTTCCTCCTCTGCTCAGAAGCCCCAGGCTCCCACTGACTCAGGTTAAAAACCCCAGGTCCTTGCCACGGCCTCTGGGACTTCATGTCCCACAGCTGTCCCCCTCGCCACCCGGCCGAGCTGCACGGGCTTCTCTGGGGTTGTTGGACCGTGCCGGGCACACACCCGCTGCAGGCTTTGAGCTCACTCTTCTGCTGAAGGCGCCGCCCCCACGGCCTCCATTCCTTCACGTCGGCCCAGCAGCATCTTCCCCCACCACCCTCTGGAGTCCGCTGAGTAAAGCACACACGCGCCCCCGCCCCCATAAATGTCCACATTCTCATCCCCAGAACCTGCGCATTTCTACCTCCCGGGACAAAAGGGACTTTGCAGGTGCGGTAAGTGAAGGATCTTGAGATAGGAAGATTATTCTGATTCTCCGCCTGGGCCCAGGTAACCACACAGGTCTTCAGAAGGTCCTTACCAGAGGGAGCCAGGGGGCTCAGAGTCCGAAAGTATGAGGTCAGAAGCAGGGGCGGGGGTGGAGGAGGGGCGCCCTGAAGGTGACAGGAGGAGCCGCGAGAAAGGGAAAGCAAGAACACGGGATACTAGAAGCCAAAGGCAAGGGACCGGATTCTCCCCTCTGCCCCCAGAGAGACCCAGCCTTGTTGACACCTTGACTTTAGCCCAGTGAAACTGATGGTAGACTCTGGCCTCCAGAACATTACGAGAAGAAAATCTATGCTGTTTTAATCAGCCAAGTCTGTGATCATTTGTTACAGCAGACCTAGGAAACGAGTCACCCCCCTACCCGACTCCCTGCACGCCTGGAGCTCCCTGTCCCCGCGCCGGCATCTATCACTGTTACTGGAGATTTGTCTCTCTCCGTCTCTTGATCCTGAGACTTCTAGAACCTCAGCCCCAAGACTGCTAACGTTCCGTCCAACCCAGGATACACAGAAGCCAAGCATGGCGGGGAAGCACCAAGATCTAAATTCAGTCTGCACAGGGTCAAGTCCCTGCCGAACACTGACCAGCCAAGTGACATTGGGCAAGTCACTTTACTCCCCGGGGACTCTATTTGATTATCTAGGCTGGGGTCGCCTCTCTCGTGGAATGAGAATAGAATTGAAGGAGTTTGGCACATAAAAGGCTCACAAGGGTATCGGCATGTCATATGCCCCCTAGATACATTCCGATTATTATTCCTAGTCGTTCACCAAATGTCGACTGACCCCTGTTTGAGGTACACAGGTTAAGTTGTGAATAAGGCACAGTCCCTGTCCTCACAGAGTTGGCATTTCATTGGGGTGACAGACAGACATGACAATTACAGGCAATTATCTGTGCTATGAAAAGGATAAAATAGGACGGTGTGATACACAGTGAAGAGGGGATAGAGACCTCTGCAAATAAGGTAATCCTGGAAGGCCTCATAGAGGAGGTGTCTTATCAGCTGAGCCCCAAAGGATGAGTAAGAGCTGGAAGTGCCCAGAAGCAAGCAAGGAGCATCTCGAATGGGGTCAATGCAGCAAATACAAAAGCCCTGAGTGGCTAAGGGACCTGGGTGTTCAAGAAAGAGCAAGGCCTTTGTGACCTGAGGAGAGTAAGTTTACAGAGGCAGGGAGAGATCTGAGTGAACAATTTTAGCGTACACGTGATGGGAGCCATTGAAGGGATCTGAGCAGCAGAGAAACATGGACTGATTTTCTCTCTTCCAAGGTCCCCCTGACTGCTATGTGGGGCTAGAGTAGAAGGTGGGAAACTACTAGGGAAGCAAGGCAAGGGTGTCTGGTGCTTGGGAGAGGCAGGGAGATGGACCCGACAGACCCGGGCAAGGTGCCTTCTGGAAGAAGATCCATGGAGACAGCTGTGCTGATGGGCTGGTGATGGGGAGAGAACGGGTCCAGGAAGACCCAGGGCATTTGCCTGAGCCCCTGGGCCCCCAGTGCCTGCAGGACAGACATCTGGGGAGGAGCAGATGGTCCCACTCCCAGAGACCCAGGACAGTGATTAGAAAGGCGTGCCAGGGTGTGACTACAGACGATTTACCCAAGAGCATGGACCCCTCTCATTGTGGTAAATAGAGCATGCAGTGCCTTCCATCAACGGAGGACCCGGGGAGCCTGGATCTGTCAGGACTCACCACTCTCACAGCCTAACCTGGCTGTCCAGGGCCAGGCGGTTCTCTGAAATGTGCCCACCAGTTGTTCCAGGAATGGCCTCCTCTAGTATAACGCTTACTGACTAATATTTGCAAAGATGGAAAGCCCATGGGGGCGAAACGGACATTCCCATCACCCTATTTCCCATCTCAGTCCGATCCTGGCAAAGCAACTAGATAGGGGACGTCACTGGCATTTTGTGCGAGACAATTCATTACAAGGGACAGTCCCAGGCATGGAAGGACATTTATCTTTACCCCAATCACTGTGACAACTGAAAACACCCCGCTCATTTCCAGGCTCTGGGTTTGCATGCAAAGCTAATTCTTAAAATGCCTCAGTGCGGGGAGCACCCCTCCCTCGTGCACCGCTGCCTGGGCAAAACTCTTTACAAGCTGCCAGACTGGTTAGTTCTGAGCTCTCCCACATCTCCAAAGTAGACACTCCTTGGTTGAGCTTCTAACCCTACAAAAATAGTTATGACAAAATGCAAGAGAATAGTAAAAAAAAGTCCCTCTGCCCTGAGCCGTCCTGGGGCTGGACGTTTACAGAGCACACACAGGAGGGACCGTGCCCAGTGTCAGCCTCCAAGGAAAGATAAAGATGTTTTCCCACAGAGCAAAGAGCTCCCAGTGGGTCAAGGAGATAAACAGAATTGTTACACGCTGTGGCAAAAGCAATGAGGGAACATCCTTATGCAAGATGGGTTTTTAAATGCAGGTGCTGAGTGATCTCCTTGTGGGTTCAACTTATCACATCTTGAAGAGTATTTTTATGTTGGAATAGGAAAGGACAGGATGGGTAGCAGAGATACAAGGAATGAAATGGAAAGGAATAGAATAGACCAGAGTATATCCCTGCTGCTAAAAGTTAAGTATTGTGTTTCTGTTTACATAAAGGGGCATATTGTCTAGTGATGTAAAATGCATTTTTAAATTTGGTTCACGTTCCAAAAAGCTTGTGGCACACAGTGTTTATAATACGATGTTCTGAATGAGCTTGTAGAGCAGAGAAAAGATACTCGTGAAAACTAGTGAAATCTGAACAAAGTGAGGTTAGTGAAAAGAATGTTCTGGTGTGGACTACCTTTGGTCCACCTATAGCAAAGCTACCTTTGCTCTATGGGCTAGAAACAGACAGGAAAACATGTCACGGATCGAAGACTTGACATCGGACTTGTGGAATAATGCATGGGTGGAGAGCAGCTCCACACTCTGCAAGCATGTCCTGGTGTCCCTCCGTTCAGGGAATTCCCCAACAACCCCAGCAACTGTTCTTCTCGTTGCAAAGATGAGGAAAGTGGAGACTTAGCAAGGCCCAAAGACCCTCCAGAGACACCACACCCCCCACCGCACTGAGAGAGCTGAGCACTGGGTCTGGGTCCCGCAGGTGTCCCCCCAGACTCTGACCCGGGAGGTCCTGCTGCCCCTGCTGCCCCAGAATGAGGCTTCCCCCCGGCCCACCGTCTCCAGGCGGCTCTGCAACGAGAGCCACAGGTAGTTGAGAAATCTCAGTTTGGGTGTTTGGAAGAGACTCCCCGACCAAGACTGCATGGGCACAGACTCCCTCGCTCCTCTCTTGCCAGAAAATCTTGCTGCTGGAACTGCCCACGCTTTTCTCTAGCGCCGTCGACTCTCTGCTCCCAAGGACGCCGCCTGGTTTGGGCTCAGGATGTGGCAAGGGAAGCGAGTCTTCCGGGGGTTTACGCCACTGCCTCCTGGGCCCACCGCCCCTCAGAGCAAAAGAGCCAGAAAAAGAGGGAGGAGGAGGAAGAAGAAGATGACGAAGAGAGAAGTGTCAGGATTTCTTCCAGAAGAGAAGAGCCAAATGAAACAGGAAGGATGGAGACCCCGTCCTGGCTGGGGATGGGCAAGCATCCCCCCACCCCCGGTCTATGTTCCATCCCCCCCCCATGCAGGGGTGTGTAGGAGGGGGTCTTTCCCACAAGACCCCTCCCCCTCTGTGTCCCATGGTCTGTGGCTTTGGGGGACCCTCACGGAGTGGGTTCTGGAGGCTGAGCGGAGACAGGGACAGGTGGCTTCCCCCTTGCTGGAAGGTCAACGACACCTGTCAGGTGTGTCCATGGCGTGTGCCTGTGTGGCTGTGCAGCCGCATGGTCAGGGCCCTGACTGGGAGGGCTCCCCCGTGCCTCCATTTCCTCTGTCGAGAGAGCAGGTTGGATGAGACAATGCTATGTTGGACGGGGCGATGAGAACCGGCGCATGGTACTCATCCAACAGGCATCCTTGAGCACCTGCTCTGGGCCAGGCCCAGCTCCAGGCTCTGAGGGTGCAGCCGTGATCCCAGTCCTGCTCCCACAGACCTGGCACTCCTGGCAGGAGACAGACAATGAGCAGCGCAGCACGGCCGACAATTTCAGAGACTGAAACGTGCAAAGAAGGAATTGAACCAGGCTGAGGCTCTGGAGGAACGGGCAGGCGGACTTGGATGGGGACTCAGGGAGTGAGGAAGGGACATGTGACCTCTGTCCTAAAGAAGGAGAAGGAGCCAATCTTGGGAGGAGTCAGGAAGGTGGCTCTGGGCACAGACCAAAGCAGAGTGGAATCTGAGTTACAGCCAACCCCGCCCTTCCCAATGGGCTCCATGGGACCCATGAAGAAGCATTGTTCTTCACGCCCCCATACTAAAAATTTCTTGAAATTGCATAAGAGTATTCAGAGCCCCTCTAATGAATGGTTAATAACATAGACTCTGGTTCCAGGCTACCTTGATCAAATCCAAGCTCTACTGCTCACTAGCTGGTGATCTTGGGCAAGTTAATTAACTTCTCTGTGCCTATTTCTTCATCTCTAGAATGGAAATAACAATGGCATCCACTTCATAGGGCTCTTATGAGATGAAACAAGATATTGCAGTTATCACAGTGCCTGACCTTTGCTGTTGGGGTGGAAACGCCCAGCGTGTTGCAAGGGACTCCAAAAAAAAAAAAAAAAAAAAAAAGCGATGTGAGTAGACCAGATGTCCAGACTGATGTGCAAAGGGTATCCTTAAAAGACAGGCATGGTTGGCAGTGGAACATCAGTTTTCCCAGAGCCTGTGCCTATACTTTTATATAGACCAGGCATTGAACAGCAGCCTGGAACTCTTTAAGAAAAATTAACACTCCTGCTGCCTGCCTTTCCCTACACTCCGTGTTTAACCTGCTCCCCGCCCCCACTCACCCACCCACTAGAGATTTCCTGGAGTTGACGATTCCACACATGTAGGGGAGGGATGTCACGTGGGGGCCTCCAACCATGAGACACGGGAGTCCCTGGGCCTCGGCAGGGAAGCTCTGAGACAGGAGCCCATGGGAGACGGGGAAGCAGGAGAGACAAATACCCCCACAGGGTGCTTTCTGCAGGAGGGAGAATGCAGCCCTGGGAGCAAGCCTGGGCTGTCGCTGCTGCGCAGACACCAAGCACGTGGGGCAGGGCACCGGGAGAGGGCTGTGAGCAGGAGACACCGACAGGCCACCAGCAGGGCCTAGAGCCTCCATCCTTGCAAGAAACAAAGGGACACAAAGTGACACAGACTGGTGCATTCCCGGGCGTGGGTCCTGTCTGGCGAGATGTCCGCGGACAGGGGGCTTGGCATGCAGGATGTCCAGGGCTGGCTCCACGTGGCCACTTCGTGACGTGTAGTCTCAGCAGTCTGCCACTGGGCTGCCCCAGACTACGAGTCTCAGGGCCTGCACGAGGGCTCTGGCCTCCCCTGCTCTCTGACTCCTGTGACTGGGGTGAGCACCAGGTCTCCATCTGGGCTTCTGGCCCCCTGCCCACAACCCGTGCCTGGTGACCGGACACCCTTCATCCATACCCCGCAGCACTGCCTGCCTCGTGGTGTCCGTGCCCAGCCTCAGACGGGCGTCCCTCAGGACAGGGAGGGCCCGGGACACACCTGGGGCCCCTCCCAGCGGAAGCTGTCCCTCCTGACACCCCGTCTCCTGGTGATGCGCCAGAGGGGGTTTGGCGCCGGGCCTCCTGGCCATAACCACCTTCTCCCAAGGCGATGGGAAGGAGCAGAGAAGGCACCTGGCTGATCAGGGCGGCCACGGTTTCCACAGCATCCCCCGCCCACGGATGAGCAGCTTGCCCTCAGATGTGTCCAGGCGGCTGAACACCAGCAGATTACAGACGCCCGTGAACTTGCTCGGTCCTGCCCGGATTTCAGCCTTAAGAAGTAATTTGCAAGAAATAATTTGCCGGATTGAGCGGTTGCCAGGAATCTTGGCTGGTTGGCGTTTTCTCCTGGAGGCTGTTCTCAGGCTCGGGAGCCAGGTCGGGACTAGGGGCTGCATGGCCTCTGCGGCCCCTCGCTGGCTGCAGGGAGCCACGGGGTGCACAGGCAGGTTTAATGGACGTTACGGAGCCCTGCGGGAGGCTGTCGCTGAGCACGCTCCCTGCTCATTAAACGACAGCGGCCAGTTGTTCCCCATCAGAGCTTACAAAGGATGATTGCTTTGCTCCCAGGGAGCAAACAGGCGACGTCAGAGGCCAAAATCTGGCGCCCGCCACCTGCCATTCTCCGGAAGTGACCCTTTAGTAAGGGAGGGCTGTCGTGAGGGAGACGGTTATTGTGGGGCCTCCATTGGGCTCTGGAGGGGTCCCTCTGCCCACGAGGCGCCGGGAGGACAGTGTCCAGGCCGGCCTCTGCCCTGACCCAGCAGGACTTGGGGCTCAGCATGGGCGAGGAGGGGAGCTCTATAGATGCAAGTGGCTGCAGGCGTGGGGGACAAGGGCCTCGTGCAGGGGTGGGGGGGTAGGGGTATTGGCTCACAGGACCAGCCCTGTCTCCAGCCAATGGAGGCCACAAAACTGGGGTCTTTTGCTTCCTGACCTTTCAGCAGCCAGGGCAAGCCCGGGAAAGTAGGGGTCACTGTCCACTCTGGGACCGTGAGCTTGTCGGGACAGCTCCCGTCACATCCCTGTAACTGTGTCCTAACCCCACACCGCCCAGCGCACCCTTGATGATCACAACGTTTCTCCCCACAGTCCAGAGGTCACGCTGGCCCAATAGCAGCCGCAGACAAGTCTGGTCTGTCCCCCTTTGTGTTTCTGAGAAACGTGAATCCGGTGTCAGTGTGTGGAACCTGGAGATTTCCCCTCGAGCCTCCAACAGCTTGATTCTCCTGAGGTCACGGGAGAAGGGGTGGCCCTGGGCCCACACCGCCTTGGGTGGTGATCGGTGGGTGAGTCCCGCTGTCCCTGTGGACAGGCCTGTGCCCACAGTGTGGACGGTCTCCACCGCACCCCATCGTCTCCCAGCACGAGGCCCAGGACCTGCCCCCAGACTCCTGTGCAGAGTCGTCCATGGGCCCTGGCTGGCCGTGTGACCTGGGCCTGCCTCTCGACCTCCCTGGGTGCCGCCCCTTCGTGACCACAGCAGTGATGGGACCCACTACTCAGGCTGGGGACGGGCCAAGTCTGTATCCACACCAGTCGGGCCCGGGCCTGGCAGGCAGGAATCCCCCGGAAGGTGCTGGCTACTGGGGTGGGGTCCTGCCTCCTTTTACCACTTGCCAAGCCCGTAAGGGCCTTGGGGTCTGAGACCCTGCTGGAGATGGAGGGTCTTTCTCTCCAGCCCTCCCTGCCTCCACCTTTTACCCCAGTCCCCCATGCACCAGGCCCCACACCCCGAGGGGGGCCGTGCGGAGTCTGAAGTCCTGCCATGTGGGGCCCGGGGTTTCCACAGTCCTCGTCACCCCCGGTCCCTAGGCACACCCTGGACAGACACATTCAGATTTTCTCCCACATTTCGTGCCCCGATGCCAACCCCCCAGCGTTCCCTCAGCGATTCCAGGACTGCGTGGGGGGTGGGATGGAACTTGCCAGGTTCTCACTGCTCCCCGCACCCCACTTCACCAGGGAGACCCTTCAGAACCCACCAGACCTGATGGATTCTTTGGGATTAATACACACGCCATACCGTGCACTTGGAAAGCAATCGGCAGCTGTACCCCAATGACTATTGGTGTATTTTTCATGCTGATTGGGAGCCCAACCCCATCCTAACTGCAGGCTACAGACACCCCACACACAGAGCAGACCCAGGTTTGTGCCTCGCTGCCCCACATCACCGTGGGGGCCCCGCATAGCGAGCAGCAGACGTGCACAGGCAAACAGGCGAGATCAGTCAGCCCCGGAGCTTTCACACGGACAGGCCGGTACGAGGCCGGGTTGCCATGGAGAGCAAGTGGCCCGGCACCAGGGCTCACCCGCAGGACACTGGGCTCTGGTCCGCAGGGCCACACGGGGCCAAGCCTGGCATTCTAATGACATGGGACATGCTGCCTCTGAGTGCCCAAGTGTGTGTGGCTGTGGAGCGTGTGTGCACATGTACAGGTGTGTGCGCGTGTGTATGTGTGTCAGTCTGCACACACACAGGTCCGGGCCCCACCTGTCTGGCCTGGAAACTGGCCCCAGAGACCTGACGGACACGTCTCATGTCCTCGCAGAGCTCGTCAGCCCCGAGGGGCCACTGAGGGACCCTCGTGTCTCCCAGTCGTCAGGCGCCTCCTGCGCCCCCAACCCCAGGAACATCCACATCATCCCCTCCTCCCCCTCTCCCATGGCCCGTCCCTCCCTCTCCTCTTCCTCTGCCCCTCCCTCGCCTGCCCTCCCCCTCCCCTTCCCTCTGCTGCCCTTTGCACAGCTTCTGTCCTGCACTACTGCCCCGCGAGGGAGATGCGATGAGAGGACCGCAGCCTCCCCGCCTCGCACAGAGGTGCCTCGACACAGGCGTGTAGCCATGTCTCGGTCTTGCAAATCCCCCCACTCAGGGAAAACCCGTATGTCACGCGTGCACACGCACACACACACCTCCATCACGTGTGCAGAATGTAAACCCAGATCTCCACTCCGCGTCTTGGTGTGGGTTTCCCCGGAAGCAGACCCTGAGGTGAGGTTTCAAGATCCAGCCGTTCATCTGGGAGGTGAGCCCAGACCACACTGGTCGAGGGGTTGGGGCAGGGAGACTGGGAAGGGGTGGAGCCAGTCAGCAAGCATTCTGCCTGTTTCTCTGGGAAACAACCAGGTATCCTCTGGAAGACTCCAATCCCAACCCCAGGGCGCCTCTCAGAAGATGGGCCTGAGGGGTGCCTGGGTGGCTCAGTGGGTTAAGCCGCTGCCTTCGGCTCAGGTCATGATCTCAGGGTCCTGAGATCGAGTCCCACATCGGGCTCTCTGCTCAGTAGGAGGCCTGCTTCCCTTCCTCTCTCTCTGCCTACTTCTCTGCCTACTTGTAATCTCGATCCGTCAAATAAATAAATAAAATCTTTAAAAAAAAAAAAAAAAAGAAGATGGGCCTGAGGCTCCTGGGAAGGGTTGTGTCCTCTCTAGCAAGTTCCTGGACGAATGGAGCTTCGCCCTTTTGCCCCCAGCTCTCTGGAGCATTAGTTTCACAGCTCTGTAAGGAGGGGCAGCAGGGGCTTGGAGTAGGGAGAGAATGACACCGGACGGCGATGGAGGACAGTTCCCCGGACTCACGGCTCTGCCAGTCTTGGGGCTGGCTCTCTGTGACCCACCCTTCTGCTCTGTCTCGCTTTTATTTCCCGGGGTGTCTCCCCCAGATCAACAGAGTCCACATCTGCTGGGTGCCCCGACTGACCTCCCAGCTGGGCCATGTGACATGAAACTTGTTAGACAGTTTTTCAAACTTTTTAAATTCAACACACACACACACACGTCTATTTATAGAAGAACGAAGCAGAGTCTTCCCCAAACACTGCCTACCCTCAGCACCTGCCATGTACATCTAGTCTCTTCTGTCTTAAACGTCGGGCTCGGCCCTCTCCATTGATTGCAACACCCACTAATGACCACAATCTGTAATTCGGTAAACCGCACGAGTAAACAGCGGGTGTAGACAGCGTTTGACCAGACATCATTCATTCTGCTGTCGTTGGGGGTGGGGGGTAACCCACTTTCTCCTTCAGTCGGGGAGGGGCAGGATGAGGGCTGTGCCCACCAGACTCTGAGAGGTCATGACTCCCAGGGTTTGCCCAGCAGCCTGCAAAGCAGGGTGTTGGGGCTGGAGGCACAGGCCAGGTGACAGAACCCTGGCCTACAGCCACTCAGTCCTGGGGTGTCCCCTGGGGCAAGTGTGGGGGCTGGGCCCCCAGTGGAGCAGCTGGCTCAATCTGGACCCAGCCCCCTTCCCAAGGGCCCCAGAACCAACCCCTGAGCCGCCCTCGGGAGCGAGTTCTCAGGGAATTGCAGACAACCCCAACTCCCGGGTCCAGAAGAAACATTTCATATGCTAACATTAATTATTATAATTGATATTATAAATAAATATAGTATTTTGTATTTTAATATTTTATTTTGTATTGACTATTTATAATAACGAAAATTATAATATTATACATAAAATACAATAAATAAAAGATGCATAGTAAATCCTGTTCATCTGCTAGCGGGAGTTACTCCTTCTGTCCCTGGGGGCTGCCAATAGCGTCCGGGAGTGGGGCCAGCAACCCGCGTCCGCCGCGTACTACCTCACTTGATGCTTACGCTGGCCCCAGAGGCAGACCAATGGCTTAGGTCACAGTGTTCATGGTGGCAGGCACCAGTTAGGAGGACCGTAAGCAGTGACACAACCCCCTCTCCGTTCGTGGACCACCCACCTCACCACCCCTCGGCGCTGAATCCCCGGGGGAGGGGGATCCTTGTCCCCCCCGCAGACCAGCTCTGCAGGCTGATGCTGCTGCCGTGCTCCTTCCGTCGTCCACGACGTCCTCCTCGCCGTGTTCGTCTTTCATCAGACACTGTTTCTCTGGTCTCCTTCATGTACATGCCGCTCACGGGGACAGCCTTCCCGGCCATCCTTGTGACAAGGCCTTGTGCATTCTGATAGGCTAATTTGCAACCAGATCTCACCTGATTTCCCATACAAAGGTAGGTTTTCCTTCCCAGTCCTTCTTGGAGCAGGGGTAACAGGTCTCATGGTGTTCACGAGGCCACAGAGCCAGGCTATTGGCTGGGGGACCCAAGGGGACTGATGGAGGGGGACAAAACAGCAAAGGACGCAACCCCCTCACTCCCAGCAGAAGGGGTAGGGCAGAGCCGGTCCCATCCCCAAGTCCCCCAGGGATGCTTCAGCCACCACAGTCCTGCCACCTGAGCCCGGTGTGCACAGCACCAAGGATGGGGCTCCAGAACCCCACACGTTAGACCTCCAAGTCTTGCTCTATCCTCCTGCTTCCCAGAGAAATCTCTGTTCTCCCAAGACGGACATTCTTAATCCCGCTTTGAGGCCCCGGACATGGCAGAGCTGAGTGGGGAACAGCGTGGGTTCTGGAGTCACCTCCCCGCTCAACTCCAGCTCTGCCACTTCCTGCTGGGTGACCTTGCGCAAACTGCTTCAGCTCTCTGTGCCCATTATCTCATCCAAAGGACATCTTGAGGGTCAGGGCGCAGGACAGCAGTCTCTGCTGCCCACCTCCCCCACCGGGCACTGAGGTTTGAGATGTCGTTCCTCTTATAAAAATTCTTAAGAGAGATCCATCTTTGCATAGTTTTCTAATGATTTCCCTGGGAGAAATTCCCGTCCATGGAATTTGGAGCCTGAAGTTATGCACCCTTCATCACAGCTGCTCTGGGTTGCCAAATTGCCCTCCAGAAAGGTGGTAGCAATAAACTCTCCCAAGAGGTGTGGTTTTATTCACTGAAACCTTCCTCCCCCCACATTTCCTTTAATCTACCGATTGCCTTTATTAGGCTTATACCGCTCTTCAGAATCCTTGCTTCCTCGTACATAATCTCAGAATTTAATACCCCTTCTCCTTTTGGGTCATTATTAATATAAAATCTACCAGGCTGTGCGAGAGCGCCGCCAGATCCATGGGAAGGAGATGCTCCATTCAGAGCTGTAAAAAATAAAAAGTCCTAATCCTCAGAGATTTTGAAACTGAGAGTGGTTGGGGCGGGGTGGGGGAGCAGTTGGGGAGGAAGAAGTCCTCTCCAGGCTCCAGCCTCGCTGGAGGGGCTCCTCTGACCCAGGACCCAGTCGTGGGGCTGCCTGCTCCCAGCACCCCCAAACCTTCCCCTGAGCTAGGAACTAACTGAAAACCCTCCTCCAGGAGACCAATGTTCTCCGCAATCCTGACATTTCCCAGCCACCCCAGATGCCTTCTTCTGCCACATTCAGCCCCACTGACCTCCCCACGGGCCTCAAACAGCCTGGCCCAGGTTGGCCTCTGCGCCTCAGCACTGCTGTTCCCTCTGTCTGGAAACCTCTTGTCCCTGAAGATTCCCAGGCCTACTCCTCCCCTCCCTGTCCCTGCTGAGTGTCACCAGAGCAGCCCCCGACCACTTATGTAAAACAGAGTGTCCCCTCCTTCTCCAGCCCCTTGTCTTCCTTTAAGGTCTTCACATTCACCGCCAATCACCAACTGACATCAGAGCAAACATTCGTATTGTTTATCAGTTTACGGTCTCCCCCGCCGCGAGAACGGGGATCCCATGAGGCCAGAACCTCATCTGTCTGTTCACAGTGGGTCTCCAGTGCCTGGCACGGGGTCTGCTCAGGAAACACAGTGCGTGCTGGGTGAATAAGTAACCCATTCCTGGTGTCTGCAGCGGCCCATCTCCCCACATGCGACTGGCCACCTGCTTACCAACCCCATTCACTCTTCCTGGATACACAGGACCATGATTTCCCAGCCTCCCTGCCGTGACTCTGGGGACATGTACCTGAGTTCTAACCAAGAGAACAAAGGCGCAAGGAACATAAGACAAGGCCAGACAGAGCCCTAAACCCTCTGAGCCTCTTGTCTTCCATCCCCTGACACGGTGACCTTGAACACCCAAGTTGAGCATGGTGACGTCATGAGATGGAAGGACCCTGAATCCCTGAGCTGTGGCTTGGAGGAGATCTTGCCAGAAGAGCTTCTCCACCCCAGGAGACTGAGACTAGAGCCCTGTGCATGTCCGCCTCGAGGCTTGGAGGCACCTGTTACAGCCGCTGCGGACACTCATCCCGACTAAGGCACAGACACTGCGTGCGGCAATGTCGCCTAGAAACGTCGTCCAAGCTCCGCGAGGCGCGGCCAAGAGCGCACTCAGGCTCCTTTCTCTTCTTGTCCTGGGGCCACCGAGCGGGGCCCATTGTCTGAGATGGACCCCACACCTGCACACCTGCCGCGCCAGAGCAAGTGCCGAACCCCACACACTGTGAATCTGAGGATGAACCTCATTCCTGCCCTCTCCGAAGTTATTGGCCCAAGCGTGGTCCCTCCAGCACGGTCTGGGCTCCCGTGGGCGGAGCCGGTGGCAGGGCTGATACCCCTGGCCTACTCCCCACCCCCCAACCCGGGAGCCGCTTCCTGCGCGCGGGGCTGACAGTCCCAGCCTCCAAGACACCCCGAGGCCTCCCCGGCTACTTGGTAATCAGACCAGGTACCTGCAAGGAGGCGTGGCTCTCATTTGACTTAATTGAAAATCAAAGAGAGCATCCAGGCTCGGTGGCCCTTTCTTCCCGCGCCAGTGACCATTAACCTTTAAAAAGATGCTTTATGAGCCATTTGCTGAGCCTCATTCTCTGTGCCAAGGTGTAATGAGGCTCCTAAACGGGCCAGGCTCAGGAGGCAGTGAACGTGAGAAATGCCGCAAATGAGAGGCCTGGGCAGAGCAGGCCCTGGGCCACCCAGCCACGCAGGTGCCAGGAGCGGACGTGTCAGCAGCCACGGGACCCGGAGCCGGCCGAGGCCAAGTCCTGTTCAAGAAGTGAGTTCACCCAAACCAACTGTGGAATGAGTTCCTGTTGCTCATCTGATCAGAACCCACTACTGCTCCCATCTGACTCAGAGTAGAAGCCAAGTTCTTACCATGACCTGGAGGCCTACCTGACTCAGCCCCTCCTCATTGCTCTGATTCCCCCTGGCCCCTGTTCCTCTCTCCCTCCACTCTGGTTTCCCTGCCCTCCTGGTCACACCTGGAAATACCAGGTGCAGGCCTACCCCAGGGCCTTTGCATGGCCATTCTCTCTGCTAGGAAAGCCTCCCCCAGAGAGTCTCAGGGTTGCTCCCTCTCCATCACTTTCTAGGGGAAAGCTCCAAGAGAATTATATCCCCTCACCACATCCTGCACACTCACTGCCCCTTTCCTGCTTTATTTCCCACCGAAGCACTGGCCAGGACCTACAGACCCTTCCTTCCGATAATTTACATTCATGGCAGAGTTCGTCTTTCTTCATCAGGACCTACGCCCCACAAGGGCAGGGATCTTTCTGTTCGTGCGTCTGGTTTTCTCACTGCTTTGTGCCCAGTACCCGGAACGGTGTCTGACACGTAGTAGACACTTCCTAAATCTTCGTGGAATGCATGAGTGAATGCATCCAGGCATAAAATTACACTGATGGGCAAACCCCTGCGATGTGGAAGGACTTGTTCCTTCTAAAATAAAGCAGGCGGAGTGGTAGAATCTGTGTTGCTCCATTTGCTGGAGGGAAAGACTGAGAAATGCAGATTACCCGGTGGAACATCCTCAGGCTGGGGGCGAGTTGGCAGCGAACTGGCCGCTGCAGCCTGTGTTCGAAGATGCAGAGACAGGAGAGGGTAAGAGGACCATCGAGAGGGCGCTGCTCCCCCAGAAGCGACACGTGATGAACATGATGAACACAGAGTTTATGCGCGCGCCTTGCTGGTCGTGTACACTCTGCCCGGAGTCCTCCCCCCGCACACCTCCCCAGGGCAGCTCCTCCCATCCCCCGGGTCTCAGCTCCCATGCCCCCTCCTCAGGGCACTCCCGATCTAACGGGATCTAACAGGACACCCCCCCCATCACGCCCCCCTGTCACTTTCCTCGATGCACCGGTGACCCTGAACATCTCCGGGTTCCACGTCTGTGTACCTGCTTCTTGTCTGTCAGCCCCCCATGTGGACAGCAGCTCCCCACCTGTCTCGTCCTCGGAACCCCCGCCCCCACTCCAGGTCCCACACACACTGGGTGCTCCGTGAACACCTGTGGCATGCATGGTCACATGTACCTACATACCCTCCGGGGACTTGTAAAGTCACACTGGACAATTTCCAGTTCTGAAAGGGCCTGCAAGCAGAATTTGCTGTTGTCTCAGGGCGTGAGGCGGTGCCTGATTCGAAACAGGAGCACGATCTCTCCGGCTCTGCCAGATCCCACAGCTGAACAGACTGTTCCCATGCCGTAAATCCGTTCACACTTACCGATCATCCGAGCTTCTCTTTTCTCCTCCTGACCCCTCCCCACTCTGTCGTTAGTGCACATGCAGTTTCCCAAGAAAACCACCTCACCCAAGCCTCAGCCCCGGTGGTTTCAGGGAGCTGACCTCCCTCCCAGCCCCTGGCATGTGACCCAGGCCGAGCCAATCCGCACACCGCACCCATGGCCCGCAGTGGTTTGTGTGGGGGGCCAGCTCGTGGTCCACGGTAGTCCAGCGCTCGTCCCTCGGCTTTCTCCGCTCTCTCTGCTCGACAGTGAATGCCAACTGTGGCGTCTCTTTGCTGTGCTGTGTGGCCTCAGTTACTCTGCAAGGAGCATTCTCGTGGAGCTCCCAGCTTGGGAGCCAGGGCAATTTTTGTGCAGAAAAGTTATCCGGATGCTGGAGTTCAATGCAATGGGAAGCCAGCTGTGACCTTCCTGAAAGCAGGGGCTGGAGCCTCCGGCAGGAGCCCCTGATGGGCATCCGGGGCTCTCTCCCCACGCCTGTGTTGGGATGACTGTCCCCACCCTGTGGCTTTCTCCTCCATCAAGTCCACGAACCGGTGATGGGCAGTGAGGACACGGGACACTTGGAGTTGGGTCCATCTGAGTTTGGGTCCTATCAGGGCCACGCACGAGCCACACAGGCTGACACAGATCGCTTAGCCCATCCACGCTTCTGTATCCTCATTTGTAAACTCAACCTCAAAACACCCACCTCGCGAAGGAAGCGGCAGTGTGGTCTCAAGAGCACCCATCTGGGAGTAAGACAGACCTGGACTCTGGACGCTGGTTCTGCCATTCACTAAAGGTCTGAAGCTGTGTGAGCAGTTAACCTCTCTGATCCTCACTGGCTTATAAAGTGAAGACAAAAATACTGACTTCACTGGGGTTTTGTGAGTAGTAAGGGAGCCATAACTGTCAAGCTCCTCACACGGTTTCGGGGTCCTTACGAGAAGGCAGAAGATGCTCAGCACCTCAGATGCCCTGAAGAGACGTGTCCCAGACTCAGCAGCCCCGACCCCCTGATTTTCAGGATCGCTCACATTATCCAACAAACTAACAGAGGCTTTCCTTAGGTGGATGCCAGTATATTAGAACCAGAATTTTCCACACATACAGCCACCAAGACTAATACCCAGACCACATGGAGAATCCCCTCAGGAAAAAGAAAGTCGAAAATGCCAATGATCCTGTAGAAAATGGGCAGAGTTTTGAGCCAGCTCTCCGCACAAGGGGAAACATATGAGAACGGCCAAGAAAAACACAAAAACATTCCTAACCTCCACGGCACTCAGGAAAGGCAAATTAAAACATAATGAGACACCACGTCACACCCACCAGATTGGCGAACATCTCACAACCCCACCAAGTCAGGCGCTGGGGATCACAGAGCAGGAAACCTCTCACCCGCTGCGGGTGAGAGAGAAGTTGTTACAACCGATTTCAGACACACTTCTGGTTTTTTCTAGTTACTATGGTGCCGTGGGCACGTGACAATCTAGCACTCCTACTCCCAGGAATATAAGCAAGGGCACGGCTTCTGTCAGCGACTCTACAAAACACCAGCATTTTTTAAGTAAATAAAACGGATCCAAGCACTGTCACTCATTACAAGGATAGGAATAGGCCGTGATATCTCTTTGTTGTACATGCATATGAAAGAGTGTGTGTGTGTGTGTGTGTGTGTGTGTGTTTGGGTTATGATGCAAATCACGTTTCTTATCTAGGGTGAAATCAAAAAATGAAAAGCCACTGGCGAGAAGAACCTTGCATTCACGCACGGGAGAAATGGGTAAAGACGTTCATAGCGACAATGTCCTTAGTGGCCCCAAGTGTTCATCAGAGGGAGAATGGATGCATGTCTCCTGTC
This sequence comes from Mustela lutreola, assembly GCF_030435805.1. NCBI lineage: Eukaryota > Metazoa > Chordata > Mammalia > Carnivora > Mustelidae > Mustela > Mustela lutreola. Next base: position 12,688,734 of record NC_081298.1, read on the forward strand.
CCCATCATACATTGAAAAGCCAGGGGCGCCTGGGTGGCTCAGTGGGTTAAGCCTCTGCCTTCAGCTCAGGTCATGATCCCAGAGTCCTGGGATCGAGCCCCACATTGGGCTCTCTGCTCAGCAGGGAGCCTGCTTCCCCCTCTCTTTCCGCCTGCCTCTCTGCCTACTTGTGATCTGTCTGTCAAATAAATAAATAAAATCTTAAAAAAAAAGAAAAGAAAAGCCAAGCAGCTGTGACAAATGAACAAAATCAGATGATGACTAGGTCAACATGGAAAAGGATGGTTCACAAAAAAGAGGCACCTCGTAAATGCCCGCAGCGAGCAGACACACAGAAACACCCACATGGTAGAGTCCGAACATCAAAGCTCTCTAACTGCACTTGCCTTCGGTCTGTTTGGGCCGCTGTAGCAAACCGCCATACACCGCGGGGCTTAAGCAACAAACATTTGTTTCGCACAGTTCTAGAGGCGGGAGGGGTCCAAGCCAAGGCACCGGCAGACTCTGTCTGGTGAGAGCTCGCTTGCCGGCTCGTTCCCCGCCGTCCTGTCCCTGTGTCCCCACAGGGCAGGAAGAACAAGAGAGCTCTCCCGTGTCTCTTCCTATAAAGGCACTAATCCCACTCACGAGGGCCCCACCCTCATGCCTGAGTCACCCAAAAGCCCCCAACTCCTAATACCGTTTTGGGGGTTAGGATTCAACCCTAAGTTTGGGGGGGACACAAACTTTCGGTCTATAACAGCTGTATTATACATATCTGTAATGCACACACACATGGATGGAACTATGGAGAAAAGCACATGAATAATAAAGACCAAATCAGGAAAGTGGGTCCCTCTATGGGGGGAGGGGAGGGGCTGGGATTTCTGAGGGGCCCCCCAGGAACATCAGAAGTTCTATTTCTTCAGTCTCTGTTTTAAACTCGGGAGGGGTCACGTGTATTCATTGCATCCGTGTTCTCTACATCTTACCCACATTGTATAAATGCTCTTTTAACTATTTAATATTTAGTAAAGCAATTACAAATAAAATACAGGAAATGGCAGGAACGTGGATGAACATCAGGGGGACCATGGATGCTCTTCCTGCTCAAGGGACTGTCCCCTTCTCAAGGCACAGGTGTTTGTCAGGGAGCAGACCTCCCCCTAACCAGGCAGAGGCGGGACTAGCTGGGGTGCGGTGGGGTACAGCCGTGACACCTGCTGTGACACCCGTCATATCACCAGGCTGGGCCACCAAGGCTCATGGGAAATTGCCTGCCTGCCCCCACGCCCTGCCCCGCTGTAGTAAGGAACATGCTAAATTCCAAACTTCCCTGAGAACAGAAGTTCTCAAATCAATCTCTGCTCTTCCTTTCTTCTCCATGAGACAACTTCCTCAAGTTTGGCTTGGGTCTGTTTTTTCTATATATCTTGTATTTTAATATCAGAGTGAAAAGATAATCACAATTATATATAATTTTGTCTCTGCCAGTCCTCATAATCATGGCTTCATTCCTCTTATTATTATTATCTAGGTTTTTTAAGCTCTGCAATTCCTGGGGATATTAATCAGGATCTTTGGTTTCTGAATCATAAGATGGAAACGGAATGTGAACTATGGAAGTGAAGAAAGAATGCACTGGCCACCACAGCTGAGAAGTCCATGTCTTCTTCTTGCTCGAGGTATAGCTGTATCCAGAGCTTCGAGTGGTTCCTGTGGGTGCCCCCAATTACCCTCTCTCTCTCCCTCTCTCTTAACTGTGACTTCCTCTGTGTTTACTTCATTCTCAAGACAGCTCTTCAGATAAAGCAGAGAACAATGGTACCAGTGGCTTTACAACTTGGCCTTCCAAAGCTCCGGGACTCCCACAGAAAGGAAAGCCTTTTCTCCACATCTTCAGCGAAGTCCCAGTTATCTCTCCCACTGTCCCACCTTGAGTTATAGGCCCATCTCTGGGGCTATCACAGTGGCCAGGGAAATCGGAATATGGAGCCCCTTGGCCCAAGCATGAAGGCATGGTGGTTCCTGAGATGGGAATCTCAGGAGACATGGACTGGAAGAAACGATAGGGGACCATGATTCTGGGGAACAGAAAATGGACATCCTACCCCTGTTCGACATTCAGAAACCAGAAGGTTGAAAATCCAAACCCATGCATGGTGGTCAATTTTGTGCCAACATGGCTTGGCCACAGTGACTAGATATGTGCTTAGACATTATTCCGGATGCTTCCATGAGGGTGTTTTGGGATGAGGACCTCATTTATTTATTTTATTTAGGATTTTATTTATTTATTTATTTATTTATTTATTTGAGAGAGAGTGTGTGTGTGTGTATGTGTGAGCTGGGGGAGGGACAGAGGGAGAGGAGAGGAACAAGCAGACTCTGCATTGAACTTGGGGCCCAAGAAGACGCCAGGGTCAAGGAGGAGGCATTGGGCTGGAGACAGGTCCCAGAGTGGACATTGGTGCTGGCGCCCTGCCACCTCTGGTGGGTGAGGGCCCATCGGTTCTCCCTGGAAGGTTTAGTTCACCCTGAACCCCACCCCTCTGCCCTGACAGCGAACTTCCCGTGCGCTCCTGCTGCGCACACCCCAAGGACGCCCTGGTCCCCGCCCTCCAAGCCAGGTGCCCTGCTCCCCCATGTCCTTCAGGTCACGTCCTTTCGTCCTTGCTTCAGAGCTCAGTGTAGATCCTGCCGCCTGCAGCCCCAGAGCCCCGATGGTGCGGCCACCGCCTTTGTTCCCCGGGACAAGCTTTCAGAGTTTGCGGTCTCAGGAGGGTCCCTCCTGGCATGTGGTGGGAGGACGGGGCTTCTGCAAGGACCTGGGGGACCTCGAGGCCCCAGGGAGCACCGAGAGCTGCAGGAGGGAGCCCCTGCTGGGAGCCACCACGGAGACCTACAGGGACCTGGGGACAGCCCAGCAAGGGCATCAAGCAGGCCTCCGCATGTCCCTGCAGACCGTGGCTTGTGTCACCCCTCCCTGAAACCAAGTTCCTGCTCCCCCACTCATGCCCTGTTTTGAGGGCCCTGCTTTGAGGGCTGGCCATGCTGTCCCCACGGGTCTCCACCAGGAACAGCCAGGCCGGCGGGAAGGGAGGGGTGGTGGGTGTGCACAGAAACACAGGCGTGAACAGGGTCAGGCGCCTGACGTCCTCTGGGGCTAACGACTGCCCCAGGAACGATGTCCCTCTTAAATTCAGTTAAACATTTCCCAGATGCATTTGCACGGGGACGGCTGTCTTCAGGGGCGCCTGGATTCCCATCATTGGCAGGTATCCCCGCCTCCACGGCCTGATGTGAGTGAGACACACTCTGCTGCCCTCCCCGTCCGAGCCTCCTTCATGGTGACCAGATGTCCCCTAGGGCCCAGCGATGCCACCTCTGTTGGGGCCCAATGCAGAGTGTGATGGGGTTGGGGTGATTTTAATCAGAATGGCGAATTGCCAGCGGTCCGGGCACTGGGCTGTGCTGGGACCGCTGCTGAGCGAGTCCCTCGGGAATGAAACCATTACTAGATGTCACAGGGAAGTCCTTCTCATCTTCCTTTTGAATGAGCCGTGAAATAGGCTCTGGGACCAGCCTCCGGGATGAAGTGGTTGCCGGGCCTGGTATCCAGATCGTCAGGGGAGATGTCAGAAGACAGGGCGCCGGCAGGACACGGAGCATGGGGACACCCTCTCACGATGTATCGTAGATGAGCCTGTATCCCCAGGGTCCCCAAACCAGAGAGGCTGGAAGGGACGGGTCTGGAGCATCTACAGGGTGCCCAAGAACTCCACATTAACAGGGCGGCCCCACTGGGGGGACCAAGGACCAGAGCCTGGTTCCCAGGCCTCCCACTGGGGAGCGGGTGTGGATTCTGGTACAGAACAGTCCTGTCTACACTCTGGGCTACTGACGGTTCTTCTCCAGGTGAGGGGGGGGGGGGGTCCTTGTCAGATGGGCTGCCAGGGCCCAGATGACCCTCAAGCATCTGGGAACTCAGTTCTTCTTGGCTTGAAGCTGGGTTTCAGTCCCCCTGACAGGGAAAGTAGAACCAGGCCTAGCCAATCCAGGCAACAAATTCTCAGCAAATTAAAGGAACAAAGCACATCAAATCAGATTGGCACAAACACTCTTCAACACATACTACTCTGTGCCTGAGAGGACATGGTGACAGGGACACAGAACGCCCACAGTGCAGGTTTCAGGGGGAGTGCCACTTCCCAGCACAGGGTCAGAGAGACTAAGCCAGAGAGCTTTGCTATGGGATGACAGACGTGCCCCTTCCTGACCCGCTCCTCTGTGGTTTCCGAGAACCTCCACAAACAGACACAGAACGCCTACTGGTGGGGATGTCAGTCCCGGTGTTTCCAAAAGCAATTTGGTGGCCCCTGTCAAGAGCTTCAGAAAAAAAGTACTAATTCCCAATGCAGCCATTGTACACAGAAGACTTTATCTTGAGCAGTTATTCATAAATATGAACTGAAGTTATGTAGGGAGATATCCATTGCAACATAATTTTTAACAGCAAAAATTGAAAACAAATGTCCAACAACCATAGGAAGGGAGAAGATTGCATAAATTGTTCAGAGCACATTGAAGGATAATTTTATAATAGGTTTACATGAAGTTTTTAATGGTGTGGAAAGTGTTCACAATATCATGTGAAGTGAGAAAAAAACAGTAGATACAATGTGTGCACTGTGCTCTCATCAGACCTACAACCATATTCAGGAAAAATCCTCAAGAGATAAACCAACACGCCCCCAGTGTAGTGTATGAGTAGTATACTCAGAATTGGCTTCCATTTTCGGCAGTATTTTTCCAAATTTTCGAGAAGGAACAAATCTTTTTAAATCAGAAGAAAAAAAGTTACTTAGAGTTGCCGACACTTACCAGGTAAACAGCTCAATATTCTCGGATAATTTCTGCAAAATATAGACCCTTTCGTAAAATATACAGGCCTTTTAATAATTAGTAGTTAATGTTCAATTAAAATTCCGATATCGGGGCGCCTGGGTGGCTCAGTGGGTTGGAGCCTCTGCCTTCAGCTCAGGCCATGGTCTCAGGGTCCTGGGATTAAGCCCCGCATTGGGCTCTCTGCTCAGCAGGCAGCCTGCTTCCTCCTCTCTCTCTCTCTCTCTCTCTCTCTCTCTCTGCCTGCCTCTCTGCCTACTTGTGATCTGTCTGTCCAATGGATAAATAAAATCTTTAAAAAAAATTCCGATATCAAAGCTTATAAGATAATTCGAGGAAAGAAGTGTTCAGAGCATTCATTAATATTCCTTGCTTGCATTGGACAGAGAAACGCAGGAGTCAGGTTACTTTGAAGAGTATAAAAAGTGGTGATTTGGTTTTAAATAGATATCTTTAACATTTTTGTGCCCAGCGAGTAAACTTTTCTGCTCTGGTGATCTTTTTTTCTTTTAAGTTTATTTAAGTAAGCTCTACACCCAGTGTGGGGCTTGAACTCATGACCCCAAGATCAACAGTCACATGCTCTTCCAACAGAGCCAGCCAGAACTCCCTCTGCTCTGTCAATCTTAAAACACATAACTATCAAAAATGAACTATTGGGATTTCATCAAGATAAAAAGCTTTTGCACAGCAAAGGAAACAGTCGACAAAAACCAAAAGACAACTGACAGAATGGGAAAAGATATTTGCAAATGTCTTATCAGATAAAGGGCTAGTATCCCAAATCTATAAAGAACTTAACAAACTCAACACCCAACGAACAAAGAATCCAATCAAGAAATGGGCAGAAGACATAACAGACATTTCTCCCAAGAAAACATACAAATGGCCAACAGACACATGAAAAAGTGCTCCTTATCACTCAGCATCAGGGAAATACAAATCAAAGCCACAATGAGATACCACCTCACACCAGTCAGAACGGCTAAAATTAACAAGTCAGGAAATGACAGATGCTGGCGAGGATGCGGAGAAAGGGGAACCCTCCTGCACTGTTGGTGGGAATGCACGCTGGTGCAACCTCTCTGGAAAACAGCATGGAGGGTCCTCAAAAAATTGACAAAGGAGCTACCCTATGACCTAGCAATCACACTACTGGGTATTTACCCTAAAGATAAAAACGTAGTGATTCGAAGGGGCACGTGCTCCTGAATGTTTATAGCAGCAATGTCCACAATAACCAAACTATGGAAAGAACCAAGATGTCCATCAGCAGATGAATGGATACAGAAGACGTGGTATATAGATACAATGGAATATTATGCAGCCATCAGGGGGAAAAAAAACCCTGAAATCTTGGTATTTACAATGACATGGATGGGACTAGAGGGTATTATGCTAAGCGAATTAAGTCAGTCGGAGAAAGACAATTATCAAATGATTTCACTCATATGTGGAATTTAAGAAACACAGAGGATCATAGGGAAGGGAGGAAAAAATAAAACAAGATGAAATCAGAGAGGGAGACAAACCGTAAAATACTCTTAATCATAGGAAACGATCTGAGGGAGGCTGGGGGATACTGGGAGATAGGGTAATGGGGTAACTGGGTGATGGACATTAAGGAGAGCATGTGATGAAATGAGCATTGGGTGTTATGTAAGACTGATGAATCATTGACCTCTGAAACTAGTAATACCCTAATGTTAATAAATTGAATTTAAAATTTAAAAATACAGAACTGTCATGAATTTAAAAAATAAATCTATCATTCTGGATAATCTTTTAAAAAATCAGTGTTGAGTACCTTCTATATGATTTTATCACAGTTATAATACCTGTACCCTTTGTCTCTATACATACAAGTATCTTCTTAACATACAAACTATGACTCTATTGAGATTCCCAGAATATGCAGTGTCCCCAAATGTTATTCCCATCCCTAAAATCCTTTAAAACCTTCCCATTGCATTAGGACATCCTGACTTGCCCCCGCCTACCGTGCCCAGGCCTGCCAAGTTCTGCCCACTGGCCTTATCACAGTTCCTCAAATAGAACGGACTCAGTCCAGTTCAGAACTTTGCACTCACTGTACTTTGCAGAGCTCCCTACTTAGGAGTCCCAGTTAATGCAATAAAACAAGAAAGTGAAATAAGTGTACAGATTTTTAAAAGGAAATAAAATTGTAGGGCACCTGAGTGACTCCGTCGGTTAAGGGTCTGCCTTCAGTTCAGGTCATGGTCCCGGGGTCCTGGGATCGAGCCCCACATGGGGCTCCTTATTCAGCAGAGGGTCTGCTTCTCCTTCTCCCTCTGTCCCCTCCCCTGCTTGTGGTCTCTCTCTCTTGCTTGCTTTCTTGCTCTCGCTCTCTCTCAAGTAAATGAATAAAATCTTAAGATAAAAAAGGAAGAAAGAAAAAAACTGTCTTTATTGACAAATGACATGATTGTCTATGCAGATAATCTGAAAGAATCCACAACAACAATAAAAAAATACCATCTTGGAACTAATAAACAATCATAGCAAGGTTTTAGGATATGAGACTGATATTAAAAAGTCAGTCGTGGGGGACACCTGGGTGGCTCAGTGGGTTAAGCCACTGCCTTCAGCTCAGGTCATGATCTCAGAAGTTCTGGGATTGAGCCCCACATCAGGCTCTCTGCTCAGTAGGGAGCCTGCTTCCCTTCCTCTCTGCCTGCTGCTCTGCCTACCTGTGATATCTCTCTCTCTCTCTCTCTCTCTCTGTGTCAAATAAATAAAAATCTTTTTTAAAGTATTTTTTTAAAAAGTCAGTCATGGGCCACCTGGGTGGCTCAGTCAGTTAAGCATCCAATTCCTGATTTGGGCTCAGGTCATGATCTCAAGGTTGTGAGATGGAACCCCTCATCGGACCTCACGCTCAGCAGTGAACTGCCCCTCCCCCAGTCACAACTCTGGCGCTCTCACATTAATAAATAAACAAATCTTTTTTTACAAAGTCAATTGTGTTTCTACAGATCCGCCATAAACAAGCAGGATTTAAAATTAAACGTTCAATTTCATTTACCTCTGCACCCCAAAAAATGAAATAATTAGGTATAAATCTTACAAAAGATCTCTAAGTCTATATGAGGAAAAACTACCATCCTGATGGACGAAATCAAAGAAATAATGGCTGGAGAGAGAGTCCATGTTCATGGAGGGGAAGACTCAATATTGTCAAGATGTCAGTTCTTTTCTAACCTGACCTACGGAGTCCAGGCAAACCCAATCAAAATCCCAGCAAGTTCGCTTGTAAATATCAACCAACTGATTCCAAAGTTCTTACGGGGAGGTACCTAGACCCGGCCTAGCCAGTACAGCACTGAAGGAGAAGAACACACGGAAGGGCTGCCCTTACCCAACATTAAGCTGGGTTTTAAGTTGATTATAAAGCTACTATAATCAACAGACTGTGGGACTGGCAGAAGAAACAAAGAGACCAATGGAAGAGAGCGCCTCATTCTTCCTCACCCCACTCACCTCCAGCCTGCGGGATGGTCCTTTGTTCCAGGAACCCATGGTATCGTCCTCACCTCCAGGTTTTGGCACATGCTGTTCCCTTTGCCTGGACAGCTCTTCCCCTCCCTCCACCTGCAGTCGTGGTCTAATGCTACTTTCCCTTGGTGTTTTTCCTTCCATACACTTTCCCTCCATTCCCCACCCCTAAGCCCTAGGCCTTGTCCCCTGACCCCAGGAAAAGTGCTAGACTTTCCCAGACCCCAATATTCCCCTCAAGGCCTTTTGCATACTCTCGGGTTATTGTATTATCATTCATTTTTATTCTTTGAACAGATGTCTCCCCTTCTAGAATAGAATCTCCATGAAGGCCAGGAATGAACACATGCCTGTTCCCCAGGATGTTGTCTGTTAACAAATACTGGTTGACTGACAAATGGATTTGCAAACAATTTTGGGCTCCATGTCCCTGTGCTGGAATCCATCTGTGCAGGTAGGTTAAGCCACGTGACCTGAGCTCATTTTCCTTTGTCAAAGTGCCTGCAGGTTTAGTTCATGGACGGTCCCTGTGGAGGCCCGAGATGCCTCTAGCCACCTCTCACTGCTGAGAAGAACAACAAATTCACCTGAAAATACCATCACAAGCCCTCGGCAGCCTGCAGTTAGTGAGTCATGAACGCTGCAGAGAATTATATGGGTTCAAGGGATCCTGCACACCAAACCTCCATTACCTTTCTCCATAGCACTTCAAACCCTCTAAGGTACTAAATAATGTACATAGATATTTGGCTTCTGCTTGCCTGTCTTGATGGAAAATATACGCTTCATGTGAGCAGGCGTTGTGTCTTCTCCATGGCTGTATCCTGAGGACAGGCCAAGAACAGTGCCTGCCATTCCCGTGCTTGGTAAATATTTATTCAATGAATGAATGATAAATTAATGAAGGTTTTGTACCACACAAAGTGCGAGCATTTGCTTACCACTACACATCAGTCATCACTGACATGAAAAAGGCAAAGACTCTTTCTTCTGTACCATGCCTCCACATTCCTGTTGCTATCCCAAACTGGGAGGCACTGGAGGGAGCAGAGGAGTTGGGAGGGTGAAGAAGGAACAGCTGGTGCCCTCCCCACAAAGGGACCCCAAACATTAATGAGACCTGAGTCGGGGGAAAGGAGTAGACTTGAGATATGCAGAGCAACTGAGTCCTGGTGACTTTTTTTTTAAGCACCTGGATACAGCCATACCTGAAGTCAGAATGTTTCTTGCATTTGTTTTCTATTGCTATGTCAGATTACTACACACTCTATACCACACAACACCTGTTTTTTAGGTCACAATTCTGCAGGTCAGAAGTTCAGCTCAGCATGAGTAATCTCTCAGCTCAGGATACCACAAGACTGAAAGCAAGGTGCTACGTTCTTCCCTGGAGGCTCTAAGGAAAAAATATGCCTCTAACCCAGTTCATGTGGTTGGCATAATTCAGTTCCATGTGTCCCTCAGCCTCAGCTCTCCCATTCTTGCTGGAAGTCCACCTGGGCCATCCACAGCTCCTAGAGGACTCCCACCATCTCTGTCACCTGGGTCCCTCCTTCCTCAAGCCAAAAACAGCACTTTGAATCCCTCACACACTCTGAATCTCCACCATCCTCTGTCTCTGATCTCTAGACCTGGATCAAAAGGGCTAGGGTCACTCAGCCGTAGGCACCTGCATGATCTCTCTTTTGATTAACTCAACTAAATAATGATCAGAGCTAGGTTTGCACCATCCTTTTTGTCACATAACATCACATAACCACAGGATTAATATCTCATCATATTTACAGACTGTACCCCGTAAGAAGAAGAGATTACACGAGAGTCGTTGGGGATCCCCTCAGAATCCTGCTCATCGCACCTCTGGAATCTTCCGTGATATGAGATCTTCCATTGCTTTCTTTGTTTGCTTGCTTGTTTGCTGAAATTTGAATTGTTCTACACATAAAACTATTGCATGGACTACTATGCAGCCATAAAAACGAAAGACGCATGCCCCCATGTGGATAAATCTTGAAAACATTAGGTTAAGTGAAAAAAGCCAGGCACAAGTGATGCCACTTATAAGAAATGCCCAGAATAGGCACATCCATAGAAACAGAAAATAGATTCTGTGATCACCTAAGACGGTTGTGGAAAGTGGTTGTTCATGACTGTGGGGTCTTTTTGAAGGGATGAAAATGTTCTGGCATTACTAGTGATGATCACACGAGCTTGTGGATAGTAAAAACCATTGAATTGTACCCTTTAAAGGGGCAAGCATCATGGTATGCAATTTATATTTCAACACAATAAAACCAAAAAAAAAAAAAAGTCCTGATTAAAAAGAAGACCAACTAAATCAAAGCTCGGCATGGCCAGGGAAGGCCGGCTTGTCACGCTGTCTGTGGACATGGAGCCTTTCACACGGATCACCTTCCTTGACGCTTTCCCACACATTATAGCTCACCAGGGAGGAGAGATGGAGGGAGATAATCTAATTATTTTTGAGACTTCACATATTATTGACGGTTAGCCAGACACGCTGCTTATGAAAACTCTTGCTCAAAACCGCCTATAATTTGATAGGCTTGCGAAATAGAAATTCTTCTGGAGTTCATCCCACAGAAGTAAAATTAATGGTTTATGATGAGTGTTACAAATCAGTCCTTATCTCAAAGGGAAACCGACTTGGGCTGTAAGAACCAGAGATCATCTTTCTCCCTGGAGCATTTTCCAAAGAGGCCATTTATTAAAAAGTAATTTGTAGATCCCTCTGATAGGTGGGCGGGTTCATCCATTCTGACACTTGGCGAGGGAGGTGTGTGTTGATGACCTGCACAGTGTCGCTGAGACAGACACCGTCCCCAGGGCTCCGAGGTGGACAAGCTTTGTGGCCCGTACTTACCTGTGGTCCTTCTCCCATGCCAGCCCCATACACATGCCCAGGTGGCCTCCAGCAGCCACGTTTGACCTGACTGTGGCCCGTAAGAATGTGCCAAATATCACTGAACTAAGGGGACGTACACAGAGTGAGTAGGGGACCACCATTTCCAGCCATGTCATCAGAGAGGCAGGAAGACGAGAGAGAGAGAGAGAGAGAGAGAGAGAATGAATGGCCGAGGAGGACAGGAGGCCTCAGGGAAAGGGGCAGAACAGCTGCCTGGTATGGGGACAGCCTGTCCTTGCAAGTCTGGGCCCCACCTCCTGCTCGCCACTTCCTGCTCATGTCCTGCATCCGCCTGTCCTTGCTGGGGTCCAGCTGTCTCCCCGGGTGTCTTACATGACCAGAACATTCCTTACACAGACCCTGTTTTTCTCACCTGAGACAACATCTCTAAGTTCCAGAACAGCTAAGAGCTGGCCCCAGAGGGTTACTGTGTCCTCGGGCAGCAGGAGGGCGGGTGCTGAAGGATGTCCTACCCTAGACCGCCAAGCCGGCCATGGCACAGTCAAGGTCTTGGCCGCGAGTAATGGACACCCACCTGGGTGATGGGAGCACCATGGACTTTCTCTGCAGCATCTCGGACCCCACACACTGGAGGAACTGGGGAACCAGGTGGGAACCACAGGAGCCGTTGGGCCCAGAGACGGCATCTCACACCCGGAACCAGCTGACCCCGATGCTGCCCCGGGACGTGCGACCTCCCTGTGCTCAACCTTCTTTCCTTCACTTGCTCAAAACCAAGTCCCAGGAAAGGGCATGTGACAGGCCAGCCTTAGACCAGCGCCCACTGCCAGGAAAGCGGGCTGGGAGGGGGAGGGTTTCGCCCCTCAGCTTTCACGTGGAAGGGGAAGGGGAGGACCCTGCAACACCCCCCCACAGGACCAGAGGTTCCCAAAAGGAGGGCAGGTAGCCCCAGGGAAGGGGCGTGGCTTGTGGGAAGCCAGAAATGCCCCTGTCCCATTCATGTCTCATGGGATGGACCACCGTGAGCCTTGAATGCCAGACTAATGACTCTCAGCTTCTCCCCACAGGCAGGCGGGCTCAGGAGACACAGGACGGCTCTTTACGGAAACAACAGCGCTTCTTTTCCAGCATTTCCAGCAGAAAGACTGCGGGTCTGTGCTCATGGGATTATTTATTTTTACAATGAGTATTTACAACTTTAATAATAAAGATGATTTTTCACGTAGGGGAAACAAAGCCGCAGTTTCTGGCAGTCGCACACCAGAAGCTGAGGCTCATGGGTACGAACGGCTCCGGTCAGGTCATCTGCACACTCTGTCCCCTGGGTACTGTCCCCAGTTGGGGTGGACAGGAGGTATGATGCCTCCATCGGCCTCCAAGGAAGGATTTGCTGCCCAGGGTACAGAGTGTGCTCAGCAAACAACACGCTGCTTCTTTAACACAACTCCCAGAGCGCACCGAAGGACGGGTAACCACATACTTACGTCGTGACAGTTTCAGGCTGTGTGTCCTTGTTCCTGCTGCAAAACTCCGGCCTGGGGTTAGTGGCAGAAACGGGATGTGCCCCTATCAAAGGCAGCAGCTGGGAAAGCCTCTCCGCAAGGGGAGGGAATTGGCTGGGAGTAGAAGGGACAGGGAGAGGAGCAAGGGGGAGCCAGACCTCCCCATCCCCCTGTCCTCTCCACCTCCACCCTGGAGGCAAGACATGGAGGAGGTGGGAGGCGGCAGCTCGGGGACACCTGCAGGTTCCGCCTCCACATCCGCGTCAAGAACCACAATGTCGTCCTTTCCCAGCCAAGCTGGCTTTGAGACGGGCGTGGTGTGTGCGTTTGTTCATTCCTTACATAGCTGTTGAAGGCTTAACTGCGTGCTAGACACTCTTGCAACTGCTTGGGATATAACAGGAGGAAAAATCTAATTTCTTCCCTGGGGAGCTGATTTTTTGGAGGAGTGAAGTGGGGACATAAACAAATAGGGGGTAAGGGACACCTGTCAGACGAAGAGTGCACACCCCGTCTGATTTTTGTCAGCCCCACCAGTCTTCCAGTCCAGAAACTGACTCGCTGCAGGACCACAGAAGCCACTGTGCTCTGCCCGCCACCTACGCCCCCCATCGGTGAGCGAGGGATCTCCCGCCCCCAAACAGGACCTTCCAGTAAGTTGAGGGTTTGCTGTTGCATCAGAGGCTGTGATTCCGGCACAATTTGCCACTTCAAGGCGTCATTCTCCCCAGGACACGCCTCAGGAGGTCCTCAGACCGAGACTCTCTCCTGGGAGCCCCAGCAGAAGCAGCTTCTCCTCCATCTCTCAGGCTGCTGGATCCTGCCCTGGGCACCTCCAAGCAGTGTCGGAGGGAGGGAGCAGTGCACCAAGGAGGGAGGGCGGCCGGCCCAGCTCTCCCGCGGTGGCAGAGCTGGGACCCCGACACCTGCCTTCGGCTCAAGGAATCTCCGAGATGCTTTGACACATCCTCTAGATGTTGGCACAAGTATTCAGGCTCATTGACAAGCCACAGGATGCACAACCTGCGGCCGAATCCACAAGCTGCTCCTGGACGACAGTGATGCTGCTAATGAAAATCTTTTCCACGCACGTTACCTGGGACGTCAGCCCCGCTTTCCCTTCCTCAGCCTGTGCTGGTTCTCCCGAGTACTTGCTCGTGAATTCACACTGGCGTCTCGGCTCCTGTTTCTTTCTTCCCCCTGCTGGGAGGAGAGTGGACCAGGGGACATAGAATAACCTGTGTCCACTCCCTGCTCCTATGATACTAATGTGACTACACTGTGGACGAGGGGACATAGAATAACCTGTTTCCACTCTCTGCTCCCATGATACTAATTTGCCTACACTGGGTCTTTCAGGCTTCGCCGTTACAAAGACGCAATTTCATCCATGAATGAGTCCATGTCGAGTGGGAGGAGGAGGAGGGAACGAGGCTACGTTTTCCTGACTCCACTCAAATGCCTTCTTGTTTCATATTGATACAGATCAGGGGCCGTGAATTACGCTGACGAGCTCATAAAGTATCTGCTTCTCTCCAACGGTGTCAAGGTCTTGTTTTCCTGATGAGTCGGTGATGCTGATTGCGGAGGACGTCCCTGAACTTGAAATGGTGTTGTTTCCCCACCAGGGACCTTGAACTTGAGCCTTTCCTACCGCACACAGAGGTACAGAGGACACGCATGGTGTGCATGTTAACGAGGGACACCAAATACAGCAGTTAGACTGAGTTGTAGGAGAGGGAAGGACACGTCGCTAATTGGAGCACATTACAGGCTTCCGAGAAGCTGACACGGTGTCAACAGCGACACCCCACACACACACATGACAGGCAGAGATGACCATATTTGGAGCCAGAGGTCATTAACCCAGGCAACTGACAGGCTCTATGACTCAGAGAGGCAGGGACATGCACTCTGCCGTGCCACAGTATGTAAACATGGACTCGTCTTCTTTCTCACCAGCCATCGTCATCCGACGATGACATCAGGGATCCTTTAAGGGGAGAATGGATGGCCTGACCGAGAACTTGTAGCATTTCCCCCTCACAATGGGACAGGGAACCACCGACAAGCCAGCTCTGCTGAGCAGAAAAAGAGCATTTTTCAGAGGAAACACTGCGAAGTTCACAACAATGGGAGCCGAGGGAAACACACACATCTCGCCTTCCTGACAAATAAGATTTAATTAGAAGATTCCTCACCCTGCAGAACAATGGCTAGCCCGTGCCAGGCAGGGAGAAGCGACAGGCCGAGCCCGTGTCTCATTGAAATACAGCCGTGTGTTGGCCCCTTAATTATTCATAAATGTCCCTATGACGGACTTTACTGCTCCCCCGACTTTTAGTTAATTCTCTATATTTTACCCCAAATGCCTCTTGTGTTATTTAATGAAGTCATGCATTCACTATGCAATGAGCATAGACGAGCCAGAGAGGCCCGGTGTACCCCCTGGAGGAACACTATTAATTTTCATGTCTCACAGGGGTATAAACTGCGAGCACGGAGGGTGTTTGCAGAGATGAACCTGTGTCTCCCGGGGCCCCGCACACACAGCTGCGCAGGTGTGATCTGAACTCCCGGCTACAGTGCTTGCCGGTCGATGCCCCCAAGGCTGGTCCTTCCATTCAGAGCCCGTCCCCACTGTGACTCTGGACCTGTCCCGAGGCTTCTGTGCAAAGCCCTGCAACCGACTTGGCACCAGAACAAGACACCATTGCTGACTGACTCCAGACCCTGCTGCCCATGCCAGAGTTCCCTGCTCAGGATCCCTGGCCCTCGGCACTGATTTTCTCTGAGATGCAACCAAGGCCATAAAGCAGAGCTCCACCATCCCTCCCAGGCCCATCGCTGTGAAACAGGCTATGCCGGGGCATGCAGAGGAAAACAAGACCCCAAACCAGGAAAGCATCCCAGTATAACTGGGAACATACAAAGAAGCTAATCTGATCCCAGTCATACCCCTGCTTCAAGCCTTCCAGACGGCCCTCAGCCCTTGAGACAGAGCCCAAACTCCCCCAGGTCCCTGCCCCTCACCAGACCCACTGCCCAACACTCACAGTGTCTACGGGGTCTCGGCCATGCTGGTCTCCACTCTGGCCTTGGACACAACTAGCACCTCAGGGCCTTTGCACATGCTGTTCTCTCCTCTTGGAGTATCTACCCCACCCCTGATCCCTCACCTACTTACCTGCAGCCCACCTGTCAGGTCTCAGCTGAAAACGTCACCTCCTTGGGGGAGAACTCTCCTGTGTCTCTTATCAACCCATACCCCGGCCCAGAGCCCAGGTCTGGTCCCCAAAGTCCCTCTCATGATGCCACCTGCCTCTCCTTTCCAGCAAGGACCATGCATGTTGACATGAGGTCTTTATTACATGAGGATGATCCAAACAGGTAAAACAGCTATTTTAGGCAAGTCCAGTTAATTTGGGGACTGAAGTTTCACAGCAAATATTTGTGATGTATTTAACCAACATTTACCTGGGATTAACTTCAAGCCAGTACAGTTCTCAGCACTCTATGTACAGTAAAACCTTCGGTCCTCCACACCAGATACTGTTATTATCATCCCATTTCACAGATGAGGACACTGAGGCACAGGAAGCTAGTAACTGGCAGGGGAGTTCCTGTTCTCGACCATCTCTTCTGAACAAAGGCTTTATCTAGAAAAACAAAACTAAATTTGATGGAAAAATAAGTTTGTATCTCCTATTTAACAACTTCTAGGGGGTAGTAGCACATGGGTCCTAATTCTCAGACTAATCAAAAAGAATCAAGCATTCATGTTTTGCATAATCTTTCTGGTAGAATTGTAGCACATTCACGACCTTCCTTCCAGGTTTGGCTTCCACAGGCTGATGGCAGGAGAGTCCTTCCCAAACAGTCTCAGGGTCCTGGAGCCTCCCCGGGTCCTCTCCAAGCCCCTTAGGGTGGGTTCTCTCCCGGAGAGCCTGCCCGGCCTCTGCCCGCGGGTTTCTCTCCTCCACTGTTAACTGGCCTGGAATGTTCCAGACCCTCTTCCTCAGGGACTCTGAGGGGGAGGATCACTTGCTGTTTTGTGTTGAGTGTACAAGCCCACCACGGCCCCATGGTGCCCCCCATCTGACATCTGCCGGGAGACCCCCCCCCCCGAGGGGCCCCGCCTGGTCCCTTGCAGCCACCGCGTGCAGAGGACAGCAGCTCTGAGAGCCGACTGAGAGTGGAATGTTCAGGAAGTTCACTCCCAGGCTGGGCATCGGCCTGGCAGGAGGATTTACCCCACAGAAACCAGCAATGGCTACAAATCAGGGCCGTTTGCTCCTACAGCACCAGGTGACCGACTTGCCCCCTTGGTCACAGCTCCAGCACAGGCATGACTTCTGGGTGGAAACCCTGTGACCAGATTTGGGCTCCGCCCCAAGGGTCCAGACCCCACTTCCCTGGATGGGGCTCATGAACCCCGAACTGACTGTGCCGAGACCACTTCTCTCCTTGGCACCTTCCAGAAGGAGTGACAGCAAGCGGTCGGGGAAGGGCCGCCAGCTTTCGACCTTGGAGGGAGCATCATTTCAGATGCTTCATCAAGATATCTTCACTTAACTTGTTCATCAAAGATATTTTTCCTTCCTGAGATGTTGATTTGGTTCCTTTTTTAGTCTCTTTGTCCACGTGGGAAGCAAAGAGGCAACAGCCGGAATGTGGAAGGTGGTGGGCGGAGCTGCCCTAATTGGCTAATTGGCTTCTGTCTCTACCCAGCCTGGTCAGAAAGTGTCTTAGCAAAGTGTCCTTCCCTTCCCGGGCTGCAGGGCATGGGAGGGGGCAGGCTGGGCAGAGGGGATAGACCCACCCATTCACCCTAAATCAAATATCCTAATTTTCCCACCCCCTCCCCCACGTCATGGGGCAAAAGGCAGAAGCCTGCCTGCCTCGGGAGCTCTTCAAATGGAGGAGGAAGCCCCTGGTGTCTGCCCGCAGAGCTGACACTCCCACGGATCGCAGGCCAGGGGTCCCGAGGCTGCACCCTGACCCGCCCCACCGCCCCCTCACGGCTCACCCCCAGGCCACGTCCCCTGGGGCCTCCCTCCCTGCTGTGAAGACAGGGCTGGGCCACCTGCTGGGGAAGGGGCACTGGGGCTTCCTGGGAACAGGTACCAGGCAGAGGGGGGTCCTACCTGCTCTCCCAGACTCTCCTTCTGAGCCAAGGTGCCACTGAGGGGAGAGTCCAGGTGGCTTTTCCAGGTTCAGCCAGAAGGACACAGCCTCTCCTGCTACAAAGCCCTCTCTAAAGAACGGGTGAGCCACGGTCAGTGCAGTGTCTCTCCAGAATGGATGAGGGCCCCAAATATGGGGAAGGACCGGGGTGCAGAGTTTGCCTGAGGTGGGGATAGCCACTTCCTGAACATGGTACAAGGGAGCAATGGGCAGGACAGCGAAGCAGAGACCGTCTGCCCCGAGGTGGAGCCTGAGCGCTGTATGTCAAGGGGCAAGATGGGGAGGTATGGGGACATTCGGAACTTTCTCTTTTCTGATAACTCTGCCTGGTTGTTAAGTAGCCCGTGGGTCATTTCCAGCCTATGGATATTCTGAGACGGGTCCCCTAGTGGGCCCGTCTAGATTCTGGGCAGGGGGTGGCCGTGGGGCCCTTCTACCCTCCCTCCGTCCCACCGGCCGCTTCAGAGTGGCCTCTACAGTCGGGCTACGGGCCATCTCTGGGTGCAGGGAGCTCTGGCCTCTCTCGGTCTAATGGATTTAATGCTATTTCTCCCCTGGACATTATTATCCGAGATGACCAGCTTGTCTGTTACATCCACGAGACGGGTTTTTGACTCCTCTAAACCGCAATTTTCTTGTCTCTTAAAGGTTATTGTTAGAAATAGATGAAGAATGTACAAAAAAGTCTCTAACACAGCGTCTGGCTCAGACGTCCCGAGCCTTCTCTCCTTCCTCCATTCATCCTCCTGTGTTTCCTTAGTGTCTTTCTCCTGAATGACAGAGAGACAATGGCTCTTCAAATCTGTCTAGAGTTAACCTTTCGTTGCTAAAAGCAAACGGTGTGTAGATTCCTCCTGTCACACGGAGACAGCAGGGACGGGAGCTCTTTTACAGGGCAGGCAAAGGGCGGGAGGCTGGTCTCTGTCCGCAATTCCTGTTCTGTCTGATTTATTTGGTTTTATTTTGTTTCCCCGAACTGACTATTTTGAAAAATGTCAAAGCTCCCGGAACGTTTTAAAGCATAGTACGGTGAGCAGCCCCGGACCACAACCCCTTTATCTCCATCCACAGCTGCTAACACCGTGCCATGCCTGCTTCTGTCTCTGTGTGCATTATTTATGAAACGGGTCTGGATTCCCCCCCCCTTTTTTTTTACCAAATCACTTGAGACAATGATGCAAACATCGTATTCTCTGCCTAAACCCTTCAGAGTATCCGTCATTAAACAATGATCTCCTGCACCGTGTCCAAACCCTTTCATAACATTTAATGTGGACACAGAAATACAGTTTAATGTACAGTCCAAATTTAGAGCCTTTTTTCCTTAATTCTAAATGATCGTGTATTGTCTTTGGTTGACTCGGCTCCTGCAACCATGCACCTTCCTTTTTCTCTTTCATGGTTTTGTTTTTGTTTTGTTTTGTTTTAAGATTTTTATCTTGAACCAGAAAGCCAAGAAATGCTCCAAGGATGGTGGGACAAATCCAGGAAACAGAAACTGGAATAAAGGGGCTCCCACTGCGAAATCTAGTAATATTTGCACATAAAATAATTATGGTAATGGATGTGAACACATCCACATCGGGAACAGTCATGCTCATCCCAACTGTAGAATGTCCTACAGGCCAGCAGGCTGTCCCTCTGTCCTCACCTGAGTGCTGGGTCAGAGACACCCCTTGTCTTGAGCTCTACCTCATGTCCAGCCGGCCCTTTACTGGTATCGGAGAAGCAGAGAAGGAACCTTGGCCTTCAAGCATGAAGGCAGAGCTCAGGAGTCTGTGTCTTTGGGGTCTTGGGCGTTTGGACCACCCCCAAATGATTTCCAGATGATTACAACTTCTCCACCAAAGGGAGAAAAGAGAAATATGTGTATTTGTTGTTTTCTTCTCCTGAACAACTCAGGTGGTCTTCTCTCAAAAAAACAATCTCTCCTTAAAGAGGTGCATTCAGGAGCCATCTGTGGGCTCCTGGCCATCCCACCAGCAGGGACGGTCATGGTCACAGGGATGGTCACTGCCGTGGCTGCCATTAGGCTCCATGGCTGTGACCACACCCAAGGGCATCTCTTTGGGAGCATCGGCCCAGCACCGAGGGACAAGGAGGATCAGCAGTTCCGTCGGAGCCCTGCTAACCCTGAGACCCAGCCAGGTGGCCACAGCACAGCTGCTTCCGATCCAGCAGGACAGCAGCGGCCATCTGCGGGTAGGGGAGTCAGAGCATTTGGTGCAGGGTCTGGCCAGCAGCCCCAGAGGGGTGTCTCTAAGGCTTTGTTCATTCCTTCCGCTCACATCTCCGGAGGGCCAGGCACATGCCAGGCACAGCAGAGGCCCCTGGGGATGCAGTGGAGACCTGGCTCCGGGAGCTCCCAGTCTGCAGAGAGAGATGCATGACAAGCAGTGACAGCCTAGGACAGGGAGCGCAGCCCACCGCCAGGGCCACTTGTCCCCACTTTCCTTGCACTTTCCCCTCGCTGGCTTCTTTCTGCCCCTGAGGCTCTCCCTTGGAGGGATTCTTCCTTGGAGGCCGCTGGGGGCAGGAGCCCACGTGGCTGGGGGCTAACATCCTGGAAAGCAGCCCTCCTCAAGGGCCAGACGGGAACGGGGACATCTCCGCCTGAGGCCTGTCCCACACCATCTCCCACAGGAACCTAAAGGGACTGAGCCCTGCGTCCCACCGTGGCCACCTGCTCACCACCCTCCAGGGCTGATGGGCTAGCCCTTCTCCTTCCTGTCTCCCTCCCCCCCCCCCTCCTGCAAAGCTCCCTGCGTCTCCTCCAGATGCTCTGCTCTTCTCACACCCAGTCTCGGGGTCGGCTTCTGGAAGATTCCAGCGTAAGGCCCTATGTCAGGCACAAAGTCATCACAAGGTGGTGAGTGGCCTGAGAAAGGTGGTGGCAGGCAGGGGGTGGGGTGGGGGGTCGTGGAGGGAGAGGACAGTCAGAAGGAGCCCATGGAGAAGGGGACATCGGAGCAGGTGCCCCAGAGGTGAGGGAGCAGCGGTGGACATCTGGGCGGAGAACGGAGAAGAACAAAGCAAAGGTGAAGATCTGAGGCAGGGAGAGCTGGTCCTTTCCCGGGAAGAGCTAGTGTGACAGGAGTGAGGGGAGCCCCAAGAATAGACTAGGGGGCAGAAGAGCCTAGAGGAAACAGGTCCCTACCACCATGTAAAGCGTTCTGCACAGAGCAAGGTTGGGGAATGGCAGTCTCTGGGCATTTGTTTAAGCTGTTCCTTTCAGCTAGGATGCCCGTCCTGCATCTCTGCACGTCCAACTCCAACTTACCCTTCAGGGACCATTCAGCCTGCTCTCGCCACCCCAAAAAGCCCTCATCACCACTTCCTCATGAGCTTTCCCAACTGTACAAGAATCTCCCTTCTTGGGACAACCAGATCATTTCACCGAAATTTCTCATAGATTATAGCCGCTGACAGAAAAAAGTCCTCATCGACATAATCTTTTGGAACTGAGTCCCCAGAGTTACCATGAAGTTGTAAAGAGTAACGAGATCATCACAGCCCAAAAGCGTCCGCTTATTAACGGACCACCGATAAAATTAATCTCCAAAATCAAGTTCCCGCCAGCACCTGGCCCCCTCTATCAGCCACCCCATAGCCTCACAGGCACATGTCCCTGCAGGGGACACAAGGCATCTGCCCACGTAATGCAAGTAAATGAAAACCAATTGCAAAGTGAGAAAGCACATTTTGCAACAGCTTCAGCCTTTAATTAATTTCCTTAAAGCTCACAAAGCCAGTCGACCCCGAAGACAGGCAGTTAGGCCAGTGAATGGGAGACTGGCTTTTAAAGAGAAACTATTTGTGTATGAAAGAATGAAGAATCCCTTGGGGAAATCGATGAGCCCCGAGGTATTTTGCAGTCACAAAAATTCCTTTGTTCGAACTGTGAACAATTTTGTGTCAGGTGCAGGAGGGTTACAGGAAAACAACACCCCCAAATCAATATTTTCTTTGTTCTCGGTTCTAAGTATCAGGGTATGGTTGTAATGAGGGCATGACTTTTGTTAAATATAAGATAACACACTTCCCTTGGAACTTTTCACTTGACTTTTGAGGTTAGAGCCACAAACACTTTTCCACCAGACCTTGTCCCCTTTGTTTGGAGCATTGGTGTCCCTGTCTTTGGTATATCTGCTTGAAGGACCTCTTTCCCCTGATTGACAAGGACCTCTGGTGTTTTCTTTTTTGTTTGGTTGGGTTTTTTCCTTACTTTAAAAATTACTTTTATTAGTGTTTTCCCAGATTTTTACTTAAATTCTAGTTAGCTAACATAGAGTGTAATATTGGTTTCAGGAGTAGAATTCAGTGATTCATCAGGGACACAGGACTGCCATCACATCACGTGCCCTCCTTAATGCTCATTCCCAGTTACCCCGCCTCCCCATGCCCCCTCCAACTCCCCTCAGTTTTTTCTCTATCATTAAGTCTCCACTGGTTTCCCTCTCCCTTTCTCCTTCCTCTTTTCCCGCCCCACAAGTTCATCTGTTTTGTTTCCTGAATTCCAAAAATGACTGAAACCCCATGATATTTGTCTTTCTCGGACTGACTTATTTCACTTAGCATAATACCCTCTAGCTCCTTCCACGTCACTGCAAATGGCAAGACTTCATTCTTTTTGGAATAATACTGCTTCCGTGCTTGTCTTGCATCTCCTATTTGACCCAAAGAAAAACAGGGAATAAAGAATGGACATTCTTCTTCAGCCTAGAACATAACAGATGCCAACTAACATTAAGCGAACAGATGACCAAACCAAGAAGGGACTCCCCAATTTGACCCGTGTGCTCAAGCTCGTTAAAGAGAAAAGAAAAGTTCGCACCCAAGATTTACCATCTTGTGCACAAAGCTGAATTCAGGGCACTGCAAGGCCTGGCTTTCCTGGCAGAGCCCCCAAGAAACCACTGAGTAATGTAAGATAAAAGGCTGGTTCGATATACTTGGTCGAGAATGAGCTGTTCAACACAACATGCCAATGCAAATGGTTTCCCCTTTGCAGGAAAATTAGAGTTAAAATAGAACCCATCCCATGCCTTATGTAAAATTAAATTTTAGTGCCTTATTAAGACTTAATTATAAAAAATAAAATAAAAAGCTTACAAGAAAATCTAGGGTAATTCAAAGATGATACAGTAGTAGTTGGAGAGAGCTTGCAAATCAAGGATGGGAATTCTAAGAAATCAGAGAAAAAATAGACATATTTGAAAATTACAATTTTGCATGTCATAAGATTACATAAATAAAATCTACATGTAAACCACAAATCTGTAGAATTATTTTAAAGCAAATCATAAACAAAGGGCTAATTCTAAAGTATATAGGGCGCTCTTACAAAGTAACCAGGAAAAGGAGCAAAAGTTCTAAAGAGACCACTCCCAAAAGAGCAAATCCCAATATTAGAATAAGGAAAGGAACAGAAGAAAGGAAGAAAAACATCCAAGAGAGGGGGAAGAAGTAAAGAAAAGATGTTTGAATTCACCAGGAGTCAGGAAATTTCATACTCAACTCTTGAGTTGTGACTATCCTTGTAAGACTGACAAAAATTTAAAAGGACCATAAATCCTACCTGGGCAAGTGACCCCTGCTATACTCTAGTAGAAATGGGGACCAGTACAGTCTTCTCTGAACATAATCTGACAACATTTTAATAAAATTTAAGAAGTGCAAACACCCTGGGTTTACATCCGGCTCTTGAGCTGCTGGAAATCCATCCTATTTGCACCAGTGTGGACATCCAGCAGCATTCTTCGAACGGCACAGAACCAGAAGCAACACAAATTCCCGTTTCTGGAGAAGCAGCTAAGAACTTCGCAAAGTTATCCAATACGTGGCGTATTGCACCGTCCCATAAAGAAAGAACTTAAATGTAGAGGTATACAAGGTGACTCGCAAGTGTTTCTACAAGGTATTGAGTGAGAACATCAAGATGCAGATAAAAGTCTATTATGTAAGACCATATTCATAAAACAAAGACTTTCCTTCCCCACAAAAAAAAAAAAAAAAAAAAAAAGTGCCCTATACTTGTATGCATGCTTGTGTGTGTGACGCACTTTGTAGGATTATGGGATTATACGAGTAGAAAGAAAAACATGGAAGGACACACACTGGTTGTGTTTTGTCTTGTTATTGGGTGCAGGCTATCTGTGCTGATGGAGATGGCAAATGTGAAGGGGAGAGAGGAAGAGACGAAAATATCCACAGTAGACAAGCATGTACCCTATGACCCATTCCAGTAAATGGGACCAAGACCAAACTATCTGGACTCAGAGAGAGGAAGGTGAACCCAAACCTTTATTTCCCCGAGCCCTTAAGAAGGTTGTGAATGAGAAGGGAATCTGAGCCAGGTCTCCAAGGTCTCCAAGGATAAAGAAGACTTCGACAAACAAAGATGGCAGCAGGAGGGAAAGATGGAAAGAATTCTCAGCAAAGAAATCCTTTTAAAGAAAGAGTGTATGTAGTAGGCAAAATTCCAAGATGGCACCAGAGATTTCTGCCCCCTACCCCCACCCCAGGGTGTACGCATATCTTAGTGTATACTTAGTGTATACTGTCCTCCCCCTTGAGTGTTGGTAGGACTTGTGATTACTGTGGGATTTCACTCCCATGATTAAATTATGTTATACAGAAAAGATAAAGGAATTTTCCAAATATCATCAAAGTCCCTAATCATTTGAGTCTGAGTTCATCAAAAGGGAGATTATCCTACCTGCGCCTGACCTAATCCAGGGAGACATTTAAAAGAGAGCCCTGGACCTCCCTGAAGGGAGAAATTCAAAGCCAGAGATGCTCTCCTGTTGATGTTGAAGAAGTAAGCTTCCATGAATTTTGCAACTACAAGGAAATTGACTCTGCCAATAACTACTTGAGCTTAGAAGACCATGTGCCTCAGATGACCAATACTTTGCAACCTTTTGAGACTCCAAGCAGAGGGTCTCAAAGTTGGCATCTCTGTTTTCTTTTTACATGCTTTTTAAATATATGTGTTTCTTTTCACGATTGCCTGCTCTTCTGACAAGTAACACTGATTTTCCATGAACAGTAATGATATAAAGTTGCTTTTAAAAGTCAGCTTTAGGGATGCCTGAATGGCTCAGTTGGTTAAGCAGCTGCCTTCGGCTCGGGTCATGATCCCGGCTTCCTGGGATTGAGTCCCACATCAGACTCTTTGCTTGGCAGGGAGTCTGCTCCTCCCTCTGCCTCTGCCTGTGTTTGCTCTCTCTCCCTCTCTCTCTCTCTGACAAATGAATAAAAAATCTTAAAAAAAAAAAAAAAAAAAAAAGAGTCAGCTTTAAGGACGCCTGGGTGGTGCAGTCAGTTAAACACCTAACTCTTGGTTTCAGCTCATGTTGTGATCTCAGGGTCATGAGATCAAGCCCGGCATCAGCTCGATGCTAAGCACAGAGTCTACTTAAGATGATCTCTCCCTCTCTTTCTGTCCCTCCACCTCCATTCTCATGAGCTTTCTCTGTCTCTCTCTCTCTCTCTCAAATAAATAAATAAATCTTAAAATAAAGTAAAAATCCATTTTATTGAGATAGAATTTGCATATGTAAAAGTCACCAATTTTAAGTGAACAATTTGATGAGTTTCAACAAGCAAATACAGTCATGTAACCATCACATCAGTCATGATAAAGAACTTCATATTACCCCACAAAGCTCCCCCCGTCTCTTTCCAGTCCATTTCCCAATCCCCCCCCCCCACTATCAGCCCCTGGCAACCATTACTTTTTGTCTCCTGAGTTTTGAATTTTATGGAACTGCATGTAAATGGAATCATTCAGTACCTGGTTTTGTGTCTGGTTTCTTCACTTAAGCATGTATTGACCAGCATTTGCCTTGTTTCAGTTTGGAGCTATTATGAATAAAGCTGCTATAAACATCTGAGTGCTGGTCATTAATAGAACAGAGGTTTTCATCTCTTTGGGATAAATACTGAGGAGTGAGATCATTAGGTCCAATGGTAAGTGTATGTTTAGCTTTATAAGAAACTGTAAAACTACTTTAACAAAGCGGCTGTATTATTTGAATGATTACCAGCAACAGAGGAGTGCTTCACTATTCCAAATACTTGCCAACACTTGGTCTTGTCAACCTTTCTAATTTTAGTAGTACTGTTGGGTTTATTGCAGTATCACTTGGTGAGGTTGTGTCACATCAACAAAGACGTCTTTTCATGTGCTTAGTTGCCATTCATATACCTTTTTGGTGAAATGTCTGTTGCTCTTTTGTGCCAAGTTATTGATCATCTCAATATTGGATTGGACCCCAGAATTTTCACCATCTGATGTGACTTCCATGATCACATCCCACTGCATGGAAAAGGGCCTTCAGCATTATAGTTAAGATTACTAACCAGGGATGCCTGGGTGGCTCAGTGGGTTAAAGCCTTTGCCTTCAGCTCAGGTCATGGTCCCAGGGTCCTGGGATGAAGCTCTGCATCGGGCTCTCTGCTCAGCAGAGAGCCTGCTTCCCTCTCTCTCTCTGCCTGCCTCTCTGCCTACTTGTGATCTCCGTC
The DNA here is from genome assembly GCF_030435805.1 of Mustela lutreola. Taxonomy (NCBI): domain Eukaryota; kingdom Metazoa; phylum Chordata; class Mammalia; order Carnivora; family Mustelidae; genus Mustela; species Mustela lutreola. The sequence continues at coordinate 12,715,239 of NC_081298.1, forward strand.
TGTCAAATAAATAAATAAAATCTTTAAAAAAAAAAAAAGAAAAGATTACTAACCAGTTGACATTATAATAGGGAGATGGTCCCAGATTATCCAGGTAACCCGCCCCCATGATTATGAGCCCTGACAAGTAGAAGACTAAGACATAGAGATTCAAAGAGGATTTGACCACCATTGTCTTTGAAGATGCCAAAGTCTCCATGGAATGCACAAAAAGGAAAGGAGCTCTACCAACAACCAGCAAACTTGAAGGAGAACCCTAAGTGACCTACGAGAACCACAGGCCCTGCAGATACCTAGATTTTCGCTGGTACGACTCTTCATAGAGAACCCCACAACATCATGCCAGACTTCTGTCTTATAGAACTGTGAGATAATAAATGGATATTGTTTTAAGCTACTTAATTAGTGGCGATTTGTTATGCTGCAGTAGAAAGTAATTTACCATCTCTGTATTAAAAGCAAAAAAAAAAAGTGTTAATTTAAGAGATCCATATGGTTCGGGAAAAACGTGAATGCACTTTTTTGTGTGAGTGGAACTGAAGTACGTTTGCATGTATTTACTGTGCAAACAAATGCGCTGGTGTGAAAAAACACAGCCCACCCGCCACCCCCACACATACCCTCCCACCTGGCCCTGGAGGTACGTGAATTTTCGTCCCCAGTTTCCAGAGCTTCTGGACACTATCTGAATTGTCCTCTTCACGACTCCCCAAATGGGACCGGGAACCTGGCAGCTCTTCATTCCGGGGGATGGTCTCCGCTCACATTTTCCAGACGACGTCATCCCTGCGGGAGCCAAGTCTCTATTTAGAGATGTTTTCTCCCTTTCTTTGTTGTCATTGTTTATTTTCCTCCTTGGACCCAGGAAGCAGCCCGAGCCACGTTTGCTTCCCCAACATGTTAACGCGAACAGCCCGCCCAGCAAACCAGAGAGGCACGTGCTACCTTAATTACCCGGTTGCTACTGCAACACCCGAGTGACAGACAAAACCCTTCATTTGGGAGGGAAATTAGTCGTACACAAACAAGAACACATTTCAACTGGAATTAAAATCTCCGACACTCCCTCGGCAGGGAACTCTCTGGCAGGTTCTCTTCCTTTCTTTGCTGTGTTACCTCCTTTCCTCCACGGGAATTTTCTTGGCAAAGGGCCAGGCTTTGAGGCCCAGAGGCCTCTCCTGTAATCCCCCTTCTGGTTCATTCTCTGGCTTTGCTTGAGACCTCGGCGGCTCCAGCCCACCTTGAGTCCACACCCTCCCCCCCAGCCCCGGCCCTTCCTGTGCGGTTTCTGTCCTCCAGCCCCGAGCAGGAAAAGATGGCAAGTCAGGGAGGCGCTGCCCAACTCACCCCCTTCATCCGACACCCCCATCCGGGCCAGGGTTCCCCGAAGGTGAAGGAGAGATTGGACGAGTGATTGGACGTGATGAATAACACTCAGCAAAGACACAAGGTGGAGAAAGTGCTCGCTTTAGCCGAAACTCTCAGATTTATTGCCGAGTGCCACAAATAATGAAATCATCAGTCTTCCACCGACTTAAAAAGGGAATCCGCGGTGGCAAGTTTAAACTGGGCAGTGGGGAAAAGCCCAGTGATGAGGGCTCTGGGATCTCCCCCAAACCCCATACCACGTCTCACACCCTGGGGAGTGTGCCCAGTGAATACACAAGCCTCAGGGTCTGCCCTGGAGTGGGGGTGGGGGTCACCAACACCATGACTCCCCCGGCGCAGGGAACTGGTGGTCCCTGATCCCTAAACTCAATAACTCACTTATGGGAGGGAAGCATCCTGAGTCCCTGGAACGCAGGAACCTTGAGTATCTGTGATAAAGCCAAGTCAAGCAGGAGCGCTCCGTCTGCCTTGGCTCTGAGAATGGGCCTTCATGACTGACCACACAGGACTAGGTAAAAATCACAGCCCACAAAATACGCCCAGACCCAAACCCCTCTCTCCACCTCCATGAACGCTCTCTGGTTCGGGCCAGCATTAGCTTCCCAGACTCCCTTCCTGCGCCTTTGACCCTACAGTCTATCCTACCCACTGCTTCAGGAGGGATCCCGCCAGGACCTCGGTCAGATCACAAACCCCCTACCCCTTTATCCAAACTCCCAGGGCTCCCAACTCCCTCAGAGGAAAAGCCCTCCCCATGTAGCCCCCACCCCAGCCCGCCCCCACCTCCTCATTCCCCCAACTCCCCCTCACTCACCTGTTCCAGCTACTCTGGACCCGGTTTATTTGCTTTTCTTCAAACAAAGAACTCTTGTTCCACAGAACAAACACGCAGTCTGCCTGAGCCTCCTGTGAGAAAAATACTGGGTTATGATACAGGGTTTACATCCCTCCAGAGACAATTTGGATCCTTCTCAGATGAATGTTGCTTATTTCCACAGCAAAGAGTATCTGATGTGTCAGACCAAAATAAAACTAGCCAGACACTTTTGAATAAAAAGTTCAACAGATTTTTTTAAAAAAGTAATAATAAGAGAGAGAGTATAATGTAAATGATAATGGTCATGAAGGTAGCTCCAGGATGCCTGAAGGGAGGGAGACTCTGTTACAGTAGGAAAATCCTAAGTTTGGCTGTCCATGGGCTTGGAGCACACCCATCCTCTGCCACTTTGCTAATCTGTGACCTTGGTCTCCGGATCCTCAGGTGTGGTGACATCGTGAGGTTGCAATGGCTCCGAATGGCTCTATGGTTCTGTGTCCTTCAAGTTCAAAGACAGGTTGTGTCGTGGATTCCAGAGGCAGTGCCTAGACCAGACCGCCCCACAGTTCCTGCTGCTGAGACCTCCTGCGTGGCCCCGGAAGTGTCCTTTCCGTGCTCGGTCCCTGCCCTCCCTGAGCCCAGGAATGCCCCGCAGGGCTGCCTCCTACGTGTCTGCGTTGAGTTACGCTGCTGTCACTGCAGCCAAGGGGCCCTAATGGTGCTAGACCCTCAAGTCTTCCTGGACCTTTGTCCAAGATCCTCTCCCTCAATTTCCTGCCTTCCCCGCCCGGCCCAGCTTACCTGTCAGCTCCCCTCAAGCCACACCCTGGGCTCTCTTCTCTCTGCTTTGTGACACCTGCTCCCCTGGACGGGCTCACCTGAGCCACTCTGCTCAACATGGCCTGCTTCCCCATGGAACCTACCACTACCATAATGGTGGTCTGGATGCTGTCTTTGCACCCGGCACCAGCTGGTGGGACCCAGGACCCCTCCTCCTATTGTTTATCTGGGGTTACATACCCACCGTGGTTCACTCAGCCCGGTGCTCTCCACCTTCCTGTATTAACATCCTGTTTCTCCCGATGACACAGACAGTCTTCAGGTTTGCAGCAGATAGCTTGGCCACTTTCCAGTATACCAGTAGCCCTGGGACAGCTTTAATGATACCCGTTGGATATTAACACACACATGTTATGTGTCAAGGGGTGAGTATCAGAGCTCGCCCATTGCTGAGCCTTATTTTCCACCATTTGTACGTTCTAAAGAATACCTGGCCACGTACAGTATCCACCAATTGGCTCTTAATCATAGTTAATAAATTCTAACATTCTGAGCACACCTCCTGAACACACAGGATCTGAGCACACAAGGTCTATATAACATGACCTTGGATTTGTGCTTGACTCCTCTCCCTTTCACACCATTTTCAATTAATCAACAAAGTCAATTGGCTCTCCTTTCAAAATACATCCTCAACCTGACCACTTCTCCCACTTCCACGGTCCAGCCCTGGACCCCAAGCCATCCTGTCTCCCCTGGATTCTGTGGACCCTCCTCCCTGGTCCTCTGTCTCCATCTCGCCCCCTACAGGCCACTTGACACATGACAGCCACAGGCATCTGTTCAAACCTCTGGACCATGTCCTTCCTCCGCTCAGAATCTCCAGTGGCTCCAGCCACACCTGAGACAAACCCAAGCTCCTCCCCATAGCCCCCAAGGCCCTTCATCCGATTCAGAATCTTCCTAACTTTCAACTTTATCCCTGGCCTTGCTTCTCACACTCACTCTGGCCAAGAGCGCCTGCTCCCGTGTGACTGTCCCCTGTCCACACTCACACCCACTCAGGTGACCTCTTGAGACACTCCCTAGATGTCCCTGTTACCTGTGTCTTCACTTGGCTGTGACTTCACAGAGTGGCTTTTTCTGATTGCCCTCCCGGGGTGTCCCCTCTCTCATTCACTTTCATCCCACAGGCGGATCCCGTTTTTGCTTCACCACACCTGTTCTCCACTCTTCTCCATTTGCTCTGTGCCCCAGGAGGCTGATTCCCAGAGACTGTCTCACCCAGAGCCCCCGCCTTCAGCTCCTGGATTCTGCTGCGTGAGCCCTGGCCAGAGACTGCGGACAGGGTCAGAGATAGTCAGGATGTGGATATCTCGCCTCCTCTGTACCGGACCGTGGCCATCCTCACCACCCACCGCTCCTGCCGGCCCCTCCCCTGGCTGAAGTTCATCCCTGCTCCAGGTACGCGGTACACGGCCGCCTCCCCTCTTGCCCCGAAAGCCACAGACACCCAGGACTCATCCCTGTGGACGGCACAGCCCTCCTCTGGTTCCCACCCCCCAGCCCCACTGTGAATGGTCATTTGATGTCCCCTTCCTAAAACTCATCTTCTTAACAAGACATTCGTGCTCTTCCCTGGAGAGGAGAAAATAAACCGTCAAATATACTCTGATGTAGCATCGACTTACATGTGTCAATTTCAGAGATGTTAAAGATGTGGAAAAAATGTACATCTCATGAAACATATTGTGTATTTGTTTATATCTTGTCCGCCTCTCTGCTCAAATGCAAACCCCCTTGAGGCAGAGACCTGGTCTGCTCTGTTTCCTGTTGAAACTCCAGAGACCACAGTGCTGCTTGGCTCCTGGCAGGGGCTTCACAAATTCTTCCCGAATAAAAGGGAGACATCCAGCCTGTGGTTACTGGCCTCCCCTGGTCTCCGCTCCTGGCACTCTGCTGTCCCCTCCCATATTTGGGGTGTTTGACCGGCAAGACACAGCAGAAGAGATGGCATGTCGCTTCCAACATTAGGTTATTAAAGGCAGCATCTTCTCTCTCCATCTCTGTCTCCCTGTCTGTCTCCGTCTCTCCACCTGTCTCTCTCTGAAGTCATGTGGCAGAGAAGCCCACATGGTGATGGTGTAAGCCCATGTCCGTGAGTCCTCTCCAGCTCCTCCTCCAGAACCTGCAGCTCCAGGGAACAACATCACTGTAACCTCCCAGAGATACTGAGCCACAAACACCAGCTGGCTGTTCCCAGAAATCTGACCCTCAAGGGAGGGAATAAATGGGTATTGTTTGAAGCCACTACATTTGGGATGTGGGGAAAGGGGCTATTTGTTCCGCAGCAGTAGGTGACCAATACACGGCCCTAACTTAGTTCTCATTCCTGTATCTCCGAGCACAACCCTTGCGCTAAGCATGCTGAGCCTGTGGTCGAGCATGTTGCCCCAGCTGCAATAATCTAGAAATGTCCAGCCCTCTTCCCCACTGAGCCTTTCAAGACAGATTCCATCTTCTTTCTCAGACTTGCCCCAGGCCTGACCGAGGTAAGGGGCTTTTCAGAGATGGATCCCAAGGTCACTTGGAGCTCCTCCCTTCCCCTGTCCCAGTGCTGCTGGTGGTTTATTTTCCTGTGGACTTGGATACATAGGGACCAAAGACTCAGGGAAACAAAACAGACATTCACATGAGACAGTCTCTAGAGGTTTGAGGAGCAAAATGACCCACCATATGGAATTCTTTATACAGAATTTTGTCATCACTTTGATGTGAACAAACGCCTTTCTTTATTTGAATTTTCCAGACTGCTAAGGGGATGTGTGTACTTCTCTCCAGCATCACACGTAATCTGGGGTCATTGGAAGAAATGAAAGGTCCCTTTCTTCCCCATTTGTTTCTGCAAAGAAAGTGGTTGAGTATCATTATTTCAAAGGCATAGGTCAAGCCCACCATTCCTTGCCGCCTGCCGGTCCCATGCCGCCACATGTAAACCATCGGGCAATGACTTTCAGTAAAAACATAGTAGTGATCATCATCATTTCAGTTTGTTTTTTCTAAACAAGGATGACTAGGTGGAATGTTTAGGCAGAGCAGAAAACATGGGCATCCAATGAGCAAAGACGTGCAGAGAGAACGGAAGATAAGGCAAGAGATTCGGGAAGTTGGAAGCCAGAACAGGGCCAAGGACAGGGTCAGGGAGGAGATGAAGCCTGGGAGACGGGGGCCGAGGCCAAGGAAACGTAGAGATGCCAACAGATCGGAGATTGCCGGTGCGGGGAGACACACGCAGCCTTTTTCCAGGATGTGAATAATGAGAGATCATTAAGCCAAGTTACCAGGGGTTCCAAGAGACAGTGGGAGTAATTCAATGAGAGAGGCCCCGACATTGCAAAACTCCAAATGAATTCTTTGCTCAGCTGTTCACAGGGGAGGAAGAGAAAGCAGAAACCATAATGTATTTCCTTATTGAGGCAAAATACAGAGAAAGGGCGGGGTGGGGGGGAGCAGGGAGAAGCTGAGACAAGACGACATGGACCTTATTTGTTCTTGGTGTCGCGGTGAGAGTTTCTCTGACAGGTTAACTGTAGAACCAGCTCAGACCTGCTCCTGGAGCCCTCAGGACACCTCCCCATGAGTCCTAGCTGGTTCAGGGCTTCCAAGAAGCAGCTCCCAGTCCTCGGATGCTGTGCGGGGACATGCGTGTCCTTCATTCCCACTGTTGGCGGACGGGTGGGCTGAGCTCCTGCCTCCACTGGCCAACTTCCTGGGTGGATTTCTTCTGGCAGTTAAAACAAGCACATCCATCTCTTCCAGATTTCTGGCCCCACATTCTGTGATCTGGAGAATCGGTTGTCCAGCAAGATAGAATCGGGATGAAGTTAAAACCTGAAAACCCAGGAAGTCTGGGACGTAAAATGGCACTTGGGACACTCAAGTAGAACGGCGGGGCGGACAGAAGCTCCCCGGGCGGAGGAGGAAGTTGTGCCCCTCAGAGAGTGTATGCAGATGACCTCTCTTAACTGGCAGTGCCACTTCCTCCCCCCCAGGGGCGGGGGTGCACAGGTGCACGGTCCTCGCTTTGCACTGATTCATCATGTTTGCATTTGTGACCTGGACACTCTTCTGATGGAGGTTATACTCCAGTGTATTTTCACTCCTGGTGGGATTTTGACCGAGGAAGACAAAGACATTTTTAAAGGTGGGCCACCACCTGCCAAGGGTGTTTGGGCCCATCACCCAGGAACCACTCTTGGTCCTTTCTCTAGGGGATTTGCTCTGGCCTGTGCTGCTCCAAGTTCCCATTCTGGGTTCACCTCCTGCCTTCCCCGTGTCCCCATGAGGGCAGCTGGACAAGCAGGGTCTTCCCAGGACCTGACGGGGCTGGCCCCTGCTGTGCCCCATTTCGCCGGGAACCCTCCCTGTCCTTGCTCCTTCCCCTGCTGGGGAATCCAGACAGGCTGGCCCCATCCACTCCAGCCAGGGTACCCGTTCATCACAGACCGCACCAGACCTCCAGTGTCTTTGGTTATGATGCAACTTTAAGCAGATGTATCTACCCTCTCGAAGTTTACATCTCTGGCCTGTGACACCCAGAAGCCAGGCAGAGCTAGCGTCCCAACCCTCTAGAACGGTTTGGAAGAGTTGAGGAAATGCTCAGGGTCTGGGAGGAGGAGGAGAGAGGGGCCATGCAAGCTCCCCCCATTTTATTAAGAATTTTTTTTTTTTTTTAAGAAAACTGCCTATACCATTGCTCCTTCCTCTGGAATAGCACAGGCTTTCAAGACACACATTTTCTTCCATATCCAGCTTAGCCACACCCCCGGTTTAGATGTGAACTCTTCTCCCTTTCACTGTTTTCTAGACTTATCGCTTTAGTCTTGATTTCTGCTTTGATCAGGAGTTATTTGGGAGAGGACAACTTCCAGCAGAACGCACCCGTTTTAAGTGGTCCACCGGGGTAAGCCTGGCCACAATCAAGACCCAGAATCTTTCCAGCGTGGATATCTTTTTATTATTTGTTTGAATGTCATTTGGTTATGATCAGCGTGTAGCCTGCACAAGTCGTAATGTTTTAAATTTTGCCAAGGTTTCCTTTGTACCTAAAGAAACAAAAGCAAAGAAAGAAGGGGTGATTTTTGTTTGTTTTTTATTTTATTTTATTTAAATTCAATTAATGAACATGCAACTATTATTCGTTTCCGCGGTGCAGCTCAGTGATTCGTCAGTGGATAGAACACCAGTGCACCTTACATCACACGCCCTCCTTAACCGCCCATCACCCACTTACCCCACCCTCTACCCCCCTCCCTTCTAGCAACCCTCCAGCAAACCCCAGTTTGTTCCCTAGAGTTAAGCATCTCTTATGGTGTGTCTCCCTCTCAGATTTTGTCTTATTTCATTTTTCCTTCCCTTCCCCTATGATCCTCTGTTTTGTTTCTTAAATTCCATGTATGAGTGAGATCATATAATCGTCTTTCTCTGATGGACTTATTTCACTATGCATGATCCCCTCTAGTTCCATCCACGTCACTGCAAATGGCAAGATTTCATTTGTTTTTTGTTTTGTTTTGTTTTTTAATTTGTTAAAGATTTTATTTATTTATTTGACAGACGGAGATCACAAGTAGGCAGAGAGGCAGGCAGAGAAAGAGGAGGAAACAGGCTCCTGGCTGAGCACAGAGCCCAATGCAGGACTCCATCCCAGGACCCTGGGATCATGACCTGAGCCGAAGGCAGAGGCTTTAACCCAACTGAGCCACCCAGGCGCCCCAAGATTTCATGTGTTTTTGATGGCTGAGTCCCCAGATGTCCATCGACCGATGAATGGACAAGGAGTGATTTGTGACAAATACTTAAACATCAGATATCCTTTCTGTGGTGCCCGTTCCCCAGCTCGCTTCAACTCTGCTCCTAACATGATCTAGTTCTCTTTCTGTGAAGCCGCAACTGTGCTGCAGGGCTGGCCGGCCTTTCTGGGCCCACCCTAGCCCCTGTCCCTAGACTGTCGGCTCCCGGAAGGTCAGGGCCACGTCGTTATCCATATGACTCCACACGGTGAAGATGCTCCCTCAGTGCTCACTGCCCACATCTGAAGCCAGGACCCCCCTCCTGCGCCACGTGGGTGAGCAGGTGGTTTAGAGACCCAGTCCTCTGCCTCGGGCCTCATCTCTATGGGGGCTCCATTCATGTTAAGGTATTTCCATTGTTCTTTTGAGAGCCTGAATGATGAAGGGAAATCATTTCTAACACAGGCCTATTGACTTCTCTGCCAGGACCGTGTGGCTTGAAATGAGTAAATCATTGAGACGATCCCATGTTTCAAGTTTCAGGGAAGGCGCTGAGAGACAGGGAGTCAATGGATTCGATCAGGCAGCAGCAGGTCAGCGGAGAAGGTCCCTGGCCCAGGCAGCAGGGTGGACCTCAGGGCCGGCAGGGCTGCAGAAATCCAATCTAGGGCCTGTCACCGAGGACAGGCAGGCTGTGGTCGCTGACTGTCATTGAGACCCTTTCCCTGCTGTCCCAGGGGTCGCTGCGGAGAGCCTGACAGGTGCGTTCAACAAATGGAGATTCAAAGTCTCCATTCATGCCTCAAGCTCCGCCTCAGAGAGATGCACTGGGCACCTGCTGGGCAGGGTGTCTGGGAGCCCCGAGGGAAGGGCAGGGGACAAACCAGGGCTGGCGCACGGGTCTGATGCTGTCTCATCCTTCTCCTCCCCCAGGGCCACCTGGACTCCAACAGCACTTATCTGGGCCCCCTACTGCTGGCTTTGCCGCTCTCCCAAGGCTTCCTATTGCCACCCGAGGAAGCCCTGACCATGGCCCCAGGCCCCTCTTCTGTGCTCTCTCGCTGCTGCCTTCTCTCTGCTCATTTGGCCTCCTCTCTTCTCAGGCCGGGGCCATGCTGCAACCCCCGCCAACCAGAAGGCTCTTCTCCCACCTCACCCCCGGCCTCTCCGCCCTGCCAAGTCCTCCCAAACGGCAAACTTGAGGGGGTTTGGCAGAGCAGGTGGCTGTGGCGTCCAGTGACACTGAATCTTAGACCGATTCTTCTCCACTTCCCATGACCACAAAGACAGCATCTTGATCCACTGCTAATACGCTTTTAGCCCCTCCCTGAGCCTTGCTTGTCATCCTTTGGAACTAAGAGAGAAGAGGCCCCCCTCTCGGAGCAGAAGGCAGCCCCCCTCTGTTCAGATTTGCTGTTTTTATTCCTATGGTTACCATCCTTTTCCAGCAAGACGCGCCGCATTTCCGTCAACTTTGCTGACATAGTTCTCTTCCAAATGAAAGTTTTTTAGTGAAAACAAGAGTGTGTTTAAAGAGAAAATATTCAATAAACGATCACCCTGGTGATGTGCGAATGGGGGAAAACAGAGACAAAAGCAGGCAGCGAGTGGTAAAAAATCAGATAAACAGTGTTGGGGGCAGGGGGTGAAATGGGTGAAGGGAGTTGAAAGGTACAAACTCGCAGTTATGGGAAAAATAAGTCGGAGGGGTGAAATGTACAGCATGGTGACCATAGTTAACGATACAGTATCGTATTTTGGAAAGTTGCTAACAGAGTAGATCTTAAAAATTCTCATCACAAGAAGAAAACATTTTTGGTAACTATGTGTGCTGACGGACATTAAGGAAACTTCTTGTGCTGATTGTTTCACAATGTGCACATGTATCAAATCATTATGTTGGAACCGAAAGCTAATGCAATATTGTATTTCAATTACATCTTAAGAAAACAGAAAACAGTGAGCAGCATGGAGGGGCTTTGGTCCCGGGGATGAGACAGCACCCCACAAACCCCAACCCTGCCCCCATCAAGCCCCTTCTCCCACCTCAGCCTCAGCTTCCTCATCCCTAAAATGGGGAAACAGGCTCCCCTCCTACAGGAAAGTGAGCTCCTGCGGGAAAGGCACAGGCCCGATGCTGGTGGCGCGCAGACAGGAGTGGCCCCAATCATTGCTAGGAGGGCAGTGGGGAGGGAACACACCTTTCACCAGCTGGGAGGTGAACGGCTCAGAGGAGAAGAACTTTCCGAGTGCAGAAAGTGATCGAGAAAAGCCACTTCGTGGGGACAGCGTGGTCCCGAGGCTGGAGGAAGACCACAGAGCAGTAGCTGGGAAGCTATAGTCCGGTGATAGCAGCCGTTGAGGAGGAGCTGGTAGAAGAGACTTTGGGCGTCGCTAAGAAGCACCCCCTGATGCTGAAGCTGGCAGACAAGGCCGGGAGGGGGGTGTCCAGAAAATCACCCACATCGCCAGCCTGTGTGCTGCTGCAGAGTCCCTGGTGAAACGTGCCCATCGCAGCGGCCCCTGCCACGGAACCTGGGGGAGGAGGGACCAAGAGGAGGAGGAGCCGAGTGCGCATGTGGGGCTCCCCAAGAGCCTGACAGGTGCAGAGAGGAGTCAGGCTGCAGAGGCGGGAAGTGGGGGCGGAGGGGCCACACAGACGTCACCCCCGAATCGCGGAGACCTTGCGCATAGACGCAGTACTCGAGCAGCCTCCAGCCCCCGGCCCCGCTTGCTTCCCGCTGCTGTGGGCCTCGGAAGCCAGCACCGTGTGCTCCCAACAACCTTTCTGGGAGAACAACAGGCGCGGGTCTGTGGTGCCGGCCGGCCCCAAGACAGACGGACAGACGGACAGGGAGCGTTTCCTGCATTCCGTGAGTGTCTGCAGCCAGGGTGCTCTGACCGCGCGGGGCATCCCCCTACCAGTCCCCGGTGTTCCTTGAGCTTCGCCGAGGGGGAGCCTGTCCCTCGCAGGGACATTACCGGTGGGACCACCTGCGCCCACCGCAAAACCCAGAGACGACTATTTGGAGCCCTGGATGCGGTAAATGTTGAAGAATTCCTCCCTTCGGTTCTCACTTCTTCCTAAATCAGTGCCTGAGGCAGCTCTTTCTGGAAACTTCCACTAGCCTGAGCCAATAAATTCCTTTTTACCCTGGCCTGTGGGGGGGTTGTCCTTTGGCAGCTGAGAACATTTCTGATTTATAGATTTGTGACTTATAGAACCCAGCGGAGGCAGGCACAACTAGGGAAACTGAGGTTCCTTCTGCCACATGACCCTGCACTCCTGTTCTGTCCCAGCCATTGGAAAGGGGATGTGTTCGCCTCCCATGGGCCACCTTCTGGTCACAAGAGAAACGTAGCCTTTACTCCAGGCACCCAGCTTCCCCGTTACTATACGACTTGGAGAGGGATCATCTCTGCCTCAGCTCAGCAACCCTGTCCTTTTCCCCAGCAGAGCAGCCGTGGGCGGGGGACAGGGGACCTGCGAGCCTGACACCGATGAGACGCCATGTTCATCACCCCAGCCTGGCCAGGCCATCCCCCTAGGAGCACACTTACCTCCGGGCAAACAGCCCGGCCAGGAGGAGGAAGGCATGAGCGGTGATGGGGACAAAACCCTCCCAGGCCCCTGCTGCCTTCCTGGGGCTCCTGGGGAACCCCAGGGCCTTCCCGGGTGCAGCTGGCTCCTTCCCACCCCAGACAACTGAGACAGACGCCAAGGTAAGGGGACCCCCAAGGCAGTCACCCTGCATTGGGTCGGAAACTTCACCCTTTGAGAAAAAGGCTAATTATAGCGCCCGTGTGTATGTGTGTGTGTGTGCACGCATGCAGTCTGTCACCTGCTAAAAATGGGCCTCCTTGTGTTCTCGCCTCCGCAGGTGCAGCTGTGTTTGGGGAAATAATGCCATTTTTAACGCTGGTGCCAGTAGGAGATGACTGATGTCTAGTCTCTTGGGAACTAGGTCTGTATACACAGGAACCTGTTTGCAGGACGCGGCCCATGGGCAGCAGACCAGTCAGAGGTTCTGCAAGTCCATGCACTCCACAGGGAGGGAGCTCCTGGAGGAGGAGAGTCTTCCTGGATCAGCCTTGCACTTGGAGGAGGCTGGAAGAGCTGGAGGGATTCGTGCTTGGCTGCCCAGAGCGTGAAGCCTCCTCAGTTCCCAAGACTGAGAGACATTTGTCACCCAGGCAGGGTCTCAAGGTAGGGTTTCAAGGGAGTGCTCAGGCAGGCCCCCAAATCTCCCAGGAGAGGCCAGAAAAAGGAAGGGAGGAATGTGAAGACCTTGGAGAAGGCAGGTATTGAGTGGGGAGGGACTGAGAGACCTGATTCATTCATCCACTCTTTCATTCATTCAGTACATATTTATTGAGTCCTACTGCAGGTCAGGCCCTCTGCTAGGTGCCAAGTTCAAAGGGACACCCAATGGCTACCTTCATTTATTTATTAATTGAATATTTCAACAAACACTTACTGAGCCAGCCACTGAAACAAACAAAATCTTTTTTTGTTTTTAGCAAAAATTCTAATGGGGCGAGAAGAGGATTCAATATGCTTTTTCTTAAAAGCAGACAAGGAAAGAAGTCATAATCCATGGGAGCTACGAGGACATTGAGGCCCTTGGTTCAGGCTTCCTGTGTCCAGTAAATGCAAGTCTTTCCTTGTCCCATTCCCCTCTGTGGGTCCCCTGATGTGCCCCCTCACTCCAGGGGGCAACACCACAACGTCCAAATGAGGCAGACCTCCGGGGAGGCCCCAACCTCACTCTGTCTCCCAGAGAAGCAGAGCTACCCAGCAGAGCCAAGTTCATGTGCAAAACCCAAGCTGCAAGGGATTCTGGGAAATGTCATTCTTCACGCCCATCCTCAAGCTATTCATCACCCATCACACCTTTCTACACACCGTGAACTTCCCAGCAGCTATACTGGCTCCAGCATGTCCCTGCCCAGCACAATCCCATGATCCTCCACAAGGGAAAACGCCCTCCTTCCCAGGAAGACGGGAGCCTTACCAGCCATTAAGAAAGGGAGTGGGTTGGGGCACCTGAGTGGCTTAGTTGGTTGAATGTCTGACTCTTGATCTTGGCTCAGGTATTGATTTCAGGGTCATGAGTTCAAGTCCTGCACCGGGCTCCATGCTGGACATGGACCCTACTTTAAAAAAGAAGAAAAGAAAGGAAGTGGGGTTTGTAAGAACAGGTGTGGCCTTTGCAAGAACACATCCTCCTGATCCCCAGGGGACCCCACTGTTGGCTGCAGCCAAGGAGGCACCCATGGCTCCAGGGCCCCCCCATGCCCCTCAGACGAGCCCCTCCCAGCATCTAAAGACATGCCCCCAATTAAGGACATCACCCCTGCCCCCAGCCCACCCTGCCCCTGTGTGCAAGGACCCTACAGACTGTCACATGTTAATAAGACCAAGTCCAGGAGAATTGACCTAAGCTTCTGAGGATCTGACCTAGGATATAGGAAATCACGAATGGGGGACAAGAGGCACCCAAAGTTATAAATTCCTCAGATCATCAAGGAGGACCCAGCTCTCCTGCAAGCTCAGTCTGGGGGTGCCACTGCTGGGCTCCATGTGGGCAGCAGGGTTTGCCATGCTGTGTAGACATACCGTGTAGACACCGCACCAGCAGCCCTCAGTGTCCAAACAGCAGGATTCTGTTCAGCAAAGAACAGCAAACTGCAGCCTTCGCACGGTGTGAGGACTCACTCCCCCGATCCCTGGAAATCGTGTTTCCATCTTTATGACTCATGGATTGAATCACCGCCAAGCTCCTCGGGTCACTGGCATGCATTTCTGGAGAGCGGGTCAGGGACAACCCTGGATGGCTGTTCCAGCCCAGCTGCGGGCAGATCTGGCTCCACGGAGCAGAACGTCTGGCTCACGTTCAGCTACAGTCCAGCCCTCTGGGAAAGGCCATCTTTGCTATAATCTCGGGTTTATGGTCTCATGTGAGAGAGGAGAAATCTCTCCATCCAGGAATTATGGCTCAAAGCCTCTCATTTTCCCGCTGCAGGTGGATTCCCTTGTGTAACATGAACTTGACCAGAGTCCATCTCGGGGCATGAAGCTACAGATCCTGCTCTTTCTCACCTGCACATGGACACCCAGAGCCCCTCTCCCCTGACACCTGCAGATTCTCCGGCCCTTCTTCTCCAGCTCTTGGGAAATGGGGCTTTGTCGGTCTTAGCAGGGATGGTGGCTCAGAGTCTGGAGCAGAGACTGGGAGGTCACCGGGGAAGGATGGAGTCTGGAAAAGAGGAAACACCTGGAGCAAATACTTTCATTTTGCATTTTTGGAAGCCGGATGTCGGAATGCTAAGAAATCTCACCTAAGAAGGTCACAGAGGGAAACCGTTCGAACGTGTTACCTATGCAGGTAGACAGGACATCCTGTTAGCTGCCGGAGACACAGCCCTGGAGACAGATTCCCCAGGCTCAAATCCCAGCCCACAGCTGTGTGCCATCGGCAATCTATTTACCCTGTCCCTGCCTCAGTTTCCTCATCCGTAAAACAAGGATAATGACAGTCCCTGGTGCATAGGACTGCTGGACAGGTGAAAGCAGAAGTATCAGAAAAGCACTCAGCAGCATCTTCCCACAGGGTGTGTGAGTTTGAAATGTCACCATCGTCATCACCATCACAGGAATGCATGTGACGACACTCTGGTGACCTTCACGTCTGGCCTTGTCCACTCCATGTGTTTTTATGCTGGGATCAGTTTCGTCAGGTCAGATCTTCTCTGCAGAGACCAGCCTGAGGAGGATGCTCTGAGGTCATCCGCCTCGTCCCAACAGCAGCCTGAGATGTTACCGAGCCCACGGCAGGTGCCAGCCCACATCCTTCAGATGGGCGGCCCTCTACAGATTGCAGAGCACATGCTGCCTCCCCAGCACCGGCTGAGCTGGACACTGGCCTGGCCTTGTCCTGGCCTCCCTGCCCCCTCCTGCCCACGAGCAACGCTTCCAGGACCTGTCACAGCACCTCTCTGCGGAAAACCGTCTAGTGCCCCTCTCATGGGGAAGGATGGGTCACACCCTGCTCCTCTCATGCTCCTTCTCTGCCCAAGCAGCCCATCATGTCGGCTACCCTGCCCAACGCTGCTGTGTCCCATGTCCCTCAAGCTTGTCCTCCTCCAGGTGCCTCCACCAGGAGTGACCTTCCCTAAATATGCCTGCCCTCGGCTGCCTCCTCTGCATCAAATGCTCCCTCCTCAAAAAGCCTCCCAGCTCCCCAGCCCAAAGGCCACCCCCCTCACGTGCATCATAATCAGCAGTTCCACAACAAAGGGAGAAAGCTTTCTGCAGACCACTAGGACTTCTTGCCATGGCTCTTTACTGACTATTTCGCTTTGGGGGAATTCTTGGGACCCTTTTTTTCACATCTATAAAATAAAATCCAAACTTAAGAGATCTAGCCTGCATTGCCTCCTGTCTGTCCTTCCAACCACAGCTATTTCCACTCCCCAACTGATGACTCACGTTGTTTCTAAAGCGCTAGACCTTTTTCTGTTTCTCAAATGTGTCAATCTTACTCCTACCACAGGGCCTTTGCACTTGCTGCTCCCTAAGCCTGGAACTGTCTTCAGATCATTTTTTTTTATTCAGATCATTTTTTTTAATTACAGAAGAATAAACATAACTTAAATTTATCATCTGAAACACCTCTAGGTGTACAATTCAGTAGCATTAGCATTTTCACACTATCATGCTACCTTCATCACCAGTCATCAGCAGGATACTTCCTGTCTCGTAAAACCAAACCTCTGTCTCCATTGAACAACAACTGCTCATTCCCCTTCCCCCTAGCCCCTAACAACCACCATTCTACTTTCTGTCTCTATGAATTTGACTCCTTTGGGTACCCCCACATAGATGGAATTATCCAGTATTTGTTCTTTTATGATGGGATTATTTCACTTACATAATAAGATTCATCCATGTTATGGCATATATCAGATTTTCCTTCCTTTTTAAAACTGAGTAATATTCTGTCGCAGGGATATACCACATTTTTGTTTATGTATCCACTCCTCTTCCGCTAGTTTTTGTTTGGTGTGTTCCTTCATTCAGGTCTCAAATATCATCTCCTTATAGACAACCATCCCTAATGGAAGCCAGACCCCGCCCCATCCCTCACTATAACATCAACATGCTTTATTTTACACTACTCAGTATGTTCTGAAATGACATCCTTTATTGGTTTCATTACCCATTTCCCCGCCTCCTAGATATGGTCTCCATGTGTACAGGGACCTTGTCCTTGTATACCAGGGCCTGAGATGAAGTCCAGTGCACAGAAATTCCATGATGTTCATTGACTAAATCCGTTAAAGATGGGACTAAGGAGCTGAACCGCTCAGGCCCCTTCCAGACATGCTTCTTTCTCTCTAGAACTCTCTTCTCTGCTTGTCTAGGAAAGACCTTCATCCAAACAGCTTGGTTCCATGCTGTCTTCTGTAAGCGTTCAAAGTAGCTGGAGTTGGTCATCTTAGAGGGGATGCGTTCTAGGGGCCCAGGATCGGGATGCGAAGGAGCATGCCTTCATCACTGGGGACGTGCTTCCTAACAGCCCCCACAGTATTTCAAACCTCCTTTACAACCACCAAGGAATTAAGCCTCCATCGCCCCAAAAGAGAAAGATAAACACTAGCTAAAAAGAGAGGGAGGAAAGAGGAAGGAAATTTGAGAATGAGCGAGGGCTGTGTTTTCCAGCACTGAGAGCAGGCATTTCTCCCTGGTCTCAAGATCAAAGAAGAGGAATCCTCAGAGAAGAGAAACACTTGAGAAGACTATGCTTTTTCTGAAAGATTAGCCCACAGCAGAATGTCAAGGAATTCACAGTAACGGAGGCTTCGGGATTTTTTTTTTTTTTCTTTTCAATTAAGAAGCAGAAGTAGAAAAAGCAGCGGGCCCTGAGCGTAGAGCTTTGGAGCGTCTGTACATGTCTGGCCACCTGACAGCAGCCGGCACAGTGGACACATCTCAGGGAGTGAGGCCACCGCTTCTCCCCATGGCCCTTCTACTCTCGGTTTAAGGACAGTCAGCTTTGTCCCTTGAGGTCTATTGGAAGCAATGTTGCCATTACAGGCTAAATCTCACAACGTTCCCACAGAAATCTCTCTTCTCAGCCCAAAGCCCTGATGCCAGGACAGTCTCTTGACTCAATCTGTCTGTGACCCCGACTGGCAACCCGCCGAGGACAATGGGCTGACACAGGGCCCTGCTCACGTGCGGGGACGGGGTCCTGAGTGTGCCCGTGCATTACCGCGCTCACCCCTCCCCTGAATGCTGTCACTCAGCCCCATCAGGAGTCACATGTCCTAGAAGAGCAGACTCAGGTGGGGTGGGGTCCACACTCCCGGGCCGGTGACCACAGGACTGCAGAGCCCAGATCCAGGCCGCACCACAGACCACTGGCCGCACGCAGACTGTGCCCTCGCTGGAGGAAGAGGAGCCTCGGTGACAGCCTCAGGCACCAATATTGCTCTTTCCAGAGACAAGTCCCACCCTTCTGAGGCAGGGAATCCAGGGCAATGGGACTGACCAAGGCTTTTCTAAGGGACTTGGGATTTTAGCTGAAGTCCTGAAGCTGGAGGTGTTGGACTCAAGTCATTCCAAAGAGAGTTCTGGAAACACCCACAAACCAGCAAGCACCACCCCCTCTTGAGAGGAGCGGGGGACGTCTGGAAGGAGAATCTGGGGGGAATTCATAATAGGAAACATTCGGCTTGGTTGTGAGAGTGGGTGTTGCTATATCCTGGAGCTCATCTCCTTCCTGAATGATTCACCTGTTCTTCAAGCTGAGTGGGTCCGAGTGCCTGCAAGATGCACCTATGTTGTCAGCCAGGGGAGGGAAGAACAGAGGGAGGGGCCAGGCAGTCCTAGTCAGGTCAAGCTGTTGGAGCAAGTTCTTTTCTCACAGTTCTGGAGGCTGGGAAGTCCAAGATCAAAGTGCTAGCCCATTCAGCTCCTGGCGAAAACACGCTTCCTGGCTTGCAAGCAACTGCCCCCTCACTGCAGAGTAGAGAGAGCAGAAGCAAGCTCTCCTTGCCTAGGGGTCTCTTCTTAGAAGGGCGCTAATCCCATCATAAGGGTTCCACCCTCATAAGTTAGTTGCTTCCCAAAGCCTCATCCACAAACACCGTCAGGCTGAGATTAGGACTTCGACATCTGAGTTGGGGAGACATAAACCTGCAGTCCCTAAAACACACACAGCTAAAGCCATCAAAAGAAGGCACTCAGTTTCCTGATCACTTCTGCTTCAAGACAACAACCCGGAGTCCTCCAGATTCAGTCCTAATAGCCTTAAAGCCTTCAGGGTAGAGAGACTGATGAAATCCCAAGCTAGCAGGATTCTGTTGTGTTCTGAGTTATAACTGGCTTATTCCGTGTGTAGCCAGAGTACAGTGTCCAGGACCCAGGCAGCTCAGGGGGCAGGAAGAAAGCAAGCCTGGAATGATGTCAGGTAGGTCAGGACTCATGTCCACCCTATCCCTTGACACCCTGTCTGTGGGATCCTCAGCACATTATTCTCCCTCTTGGGACCTCTGTTTATCCCATCTCTGAAGTGGGAAGCATGGGGTGCCGGGATGTCTCAGTTGGTTGAACGTCAGACTCTTGATCTCAGCTCAGGTCTTAATCTTAAGGTTGTGAGTTCAAGCTCCATGTTGGGCTCCACGTTGGGTGTGGCGCCTACTTAAAAAATAAGATAAAATAAAATAGGAATCATCATACTTGTCTTAAACTCCGAGAGCTGCTCTAAAACCCAGGAGGACCCACCAGCAGTGAGTCCATTAATGAAAGTACACTGGGTAAATTGAGGAATAAAAAATTGCAGTCACAGGGCGCCTGGGTGGCTCAGTGGGTTAAAGCCTCTGCCTTCGGCTCAGGTCATGAACCCGGGGTCCTGGGATTGAGCCCCACATAGGGCTCTCTGCTCAGCAGGGAGCCTGTTTCCCTTCCTCTCTCTCTTTCTCTGCCTACCTCTCTGCCTACTTGTGATCTCTATCTGTCAAATAAATAAATAAAATCTTTTTTAAAAATTGCAGTCACATCCTTACACAGGTCAACAAAAAACACATAAGTGCCCATTAATTGGTGAAGATTTTTATGACAGAGCCAAGACTTCTTTTTAATGTGAGTCTGCTATTGAAGTCTCTTATTGTCTCCTTCCTTTCCTATAATTATACAATGTTCAGTTTAAATTTATTTCACATGGAATGAGGAGTTACAAAGCTATCTGAATGCAGAATCCTTCCAGACCAGCACTGCCCAATAGAAATGTAATGTGAACCATGCATGTCATTTTGAAGTTTTTAGTACTTATGTGAAAAAGAAACAGATAATATTTAAATGATATATCTCATTTCACTAAACATATCTGAGATATCATTTCAACATACAATAAATATGAAAATTAAGATAGTCAGGGCACCTGGGTGGCTCAGTGGGTTAATGCCTCTGCTTTCAGCTCAGGTCATGATCTTAGGGTCCTGAGATCGAGGCCCGCATCGGGCTCTCTGCTCAGCAGGGAGCCTGCTTCCCCCTCTCTCTCTGCCTGCCTCTCTGCCTCCTTGTGATTTGTCTGTCAAATAAATAAATAAAATCTTTTAAAAAAATTAAGATAGTCTACATTTTTTTCATATAAACCTTCAAGATCTGGTGTACATTATACACTCACAATGCATCTCTACGTTTATCAGAAACATTTGATCTTCTTTAGAGTTCAAGAAATTTATGGTTAAAAGTAGATTCATATAAACAACTTGCCCCAAATATGTTTCTAAGTTTTCCAGTAACTGAATCACGTATTTGCCTTTAATAATTTAAATTAATTAACACTAAGAGAAATCAAACACTCAGTCATTCAGTCACATCAGCCACTTTGCAAGCACCCGAGAGCCACACAGAGTGAGCAGCTAATACTGCATGAGTCAGTACATTTTTGGATATTTTCCTAGTCTCTTTAAGTTCTTTGCTCTTATCAGTCCTTTCTCTCTTTTTAGAATTTCTTTATTTATTTGAGAGAGAGAGAAAGCGGGGAGAGGGGCAGAGGGGGAAGGATAGAGAGAATCCAAAGCCAGCTCCCCACTCAGTTGGAGCCCGACGTGCGGGAGTCCCAGGACCCTGAGATCACCGCCTGAGCCGAAAATCAAAAGTCAGACACGTAACTGACTGAGCCACCCAGACGCCCCTCAACTCTTCTTAATAATTCATCAAAGCAGCAGCTTGCTCTCTTTTTTGTGTTCTTAGTTATCCATTGGCTACATTTCTTAAACTTCTGTAATTACAATATCAAGTACATGTATCGAGATGTATCAAGTTTAGCTGCAGTAAAGAGTTTGGGGAACAAAACCACTGACTTTCAGGGATGCCTGGGGGAGCTTAGTCAGCATCTGCCTTCAGCTCAGGTCATGATCCTAGGGTCCTGGGATTGAGTCCCACATGGGGTTCCTTGCTCAGCGGGGAGCCTGCTTCTCCCTCTGCCTGCCACTCCCCTGCTTGTGCTCTCTTTCATTCTCTCTTGCAAATAAATAAATAAAATCTAAAAACAAAACAAAACACTAACATTCAGTAAATAGACATTTAGAAGGAACCAACTCCAAGCTGTAGGTTTCTCTGTCCATGTGTTTACAGAGCGATGGAGAGCTGCAGGTAATCAGGTGAGTCAAATAAGGGGCTTTGAACAGGAGAGATCTTAGTCTGCATTGAAAGCCCTAAGTGCAACAAACGGATTGTAAAAAGCGCTCATTAGTATTAAATTCTGGTGGTGGTATTGTTTTCTTTGCTAGTCTTAAAGCCCACCAACCCACCAGTGCCCTGCCCAGATGGCTAACCAAATCCTTTCCCACATCCCTCTTTCCAGACAGAAGCTTGACTTCACCCTGCTGGCCAGCCATGTGCCACACAGCCCCTAGTCTCGGGGGGCGCTGTCCTGAGCCTCAGCTCCCCGGTCATCCTGACCAGTCAATCGTTACTACTGGACAGCCACCCGTGGGCATCATTAGTGGTCGGGAGTGGGCTCTGGGCTAAGATGCTCAATTGTATAGGAGATGGTACATCCCCCACTTGAAGGTTTCTCTCCCAGCACCACCTGGACCGGGAGATATGGGGCACAGTTGCTGCTGGCAGCTATGTTGTGACCAAGAGGGGACCTGACAACAGCAGATGGCAAACAGAGAGGCTGGCATAGGGCCACTGAGTCAGCCCACCCTGGAGTCCACCTCACCCCTGGACTCTGTCATGGGAAATAACCTTAGAGCATAAGCCACATTCATTAGGAGTTTCAGTTACACGCCCGCAAACACAAGCTAACAGACACACCATCCCCTCCAGAAAGCCTTCTCTTTTCCCCCAGCACCCAGCAACCCCACCCTTCTCTGAACCTTAGGACCTTTCTCACTGTGCTAACCCACACTGGACCTTGTGTGCGAATTTATGTCCCTGTTCATGTCCCCCGTCAGCCACGCGTCGGAGAACAAGATCTGACCCATCTCTCTCCTCCTTGGCCCAGGGCCCTGCCCTTAGTAGGTGCTTTGTAGATTTCATGGCACCACTAAATAGATATATTTTCATTTTAGCTGTTCTAGAAAGCCAACTAGACGGGTGAAAGCACTGTTTTGTCTTTTGTTTTTAAGAGACTCATCACTGAGATGTAAACTGCTCTGTTAGACAACACCGCAGCACTTTGAGGCCAGTGAAGACAGGTTTTAAGATGTTTTATTTTATTGGGACAAACTACACGTCCATAAAAGCCCTATCCGTCTCTTTCCAAGTTGATGGTATTTGAAGACTCAAGGTAATTTCCTTCCCGCAATTGATATCCCTCTTTAACATTCAAAATCCCTTTAACAGATGTGGCACTCTCTGACAAACCCATCTGGGCCAGAGTCAGCCATGCTAAATCTCCTCTGTGTGCTCGGGGGGCACTCTGTGTGCCGATGGAATGTTCATCCATTCATTCTTTAACTGCGGGACTACCCTTCCTTAGGGGCAGTGAACCCCAGCTAGCAGAATAAAATACAGGCTGGGTTGTTAAAAGAGAAAGTCAAAACTGCCCTGGAAACTTCAGAGATGGGATTTCAGGGAGGAAGAGCTGGTTCTTGATTAAATCAATTGGTGTTGGCTTTACCCATAACCATGGCCACCTCCACCATGAATGGTCCAAGCACCCACCATCTCCCATTGGACGATTGCTGCTGCTTCCTCACTGGTCTCTGGCACTGACTCTTGCCACCGCACAGTTCATCCTCCCCAGGGAACCAGAGGAATCCTTTCAAATATCAAGTCAAAATCTATAAAGTCCTCTGGGAAAGTCTCAAATCACAGGCCATCTCCCTCAGAATGTGACCCAGATTTCTTTGTCATGGCCTGAAAAGCCTTACCTAATAACTCTGGCTACTCTCCCGCTCACCCACTCCACTCTGATCTTCCTAGAACATGCTGGGTATGTTCCCACCACAGGGCCTTTGCATATGCTGTTTCATCTCTCTGGAACATTCTTCCTCCAGATATGCACATGCAAGACACCTTTAATTCCCTCAGGTCTGGGCTCAAAGGGCACACCTCAGAGGACTTTCAATCCCCTCAAACTAAAGTAGCACCCCAGAAGTCTCTATCTCAATACTTTGCCTGATTTGTATAGCATCTATTACTACCTAGAATACACACAGTAATATGTATATGTATGTTGTGTATGAGCATACATGCATTTATATGTCACTGTGCACACATACAAGTATGTATATCTATGTGATTGTACTCGGGAGGTGTGCCTTGATGTTCACTGCCCCCTCCCCCTCTGCTGGAAGGCCAGCTTCCTGAGGACCGGGCCTCAGGCTACAGCTGTAGCCTCAGTGCCTACAACGGTGCCTGGCACAGAGGAGTTGTTCTGTAGAGAGCTGCTGAATGAATGCATTGAATGAGTAAATGATTCTGTTCTGAGCCTGCTGCCTCAAAGGAGAACAGAAGCTGGCCCAGAGTGCCCAAACCTAGGGGCTGGACACCTTGTCCAGTGTTCCCAGGACAACCCTCTACAAGCCCAAGTTCCACTAGGCTTGGTGTCTCTCAGCACAAAGGCCACAGGGGTCACCGCAGACCCAGAGCCAGGCTTGGTCCCGAGTGCACTTTCCTAGAACAAGGCTGAGACTCTCGGCTGTGCCATCTCCAGTGGCCCAGTTCCTGGCTGGTCGGCACAGGCAGCCCCGGTGTCCATCAAGACAGAACCAGACGGTCAGAGACACACGGAGCTTGATGAGTCTGGGAGCTCATCCCAGGCCGCCCACGCTCCAGGTGGGGAAATGCAGGGGACGAGGGGACTTGCACCACCACAGGCTCTCGGGGCACTGGAGCAGAGCTGGCCAAGACCAGCTTCCTCCCAGGCCAGGGTGACTCCATGATGGAAGTTTCTGGGAGCCTTGGCCCTGATCCCTTTCTCTCACCACACCTTGTGAGTCAGTAGGGCAGGATTACTAGAGCCCAACTTGGCAAATGAGGAAACTGAGGCACATCCAAGGTAAGTGACTCACCCTTTTTCAAAGGGCTCATTACTATGGGCCCATAGCCAAGGTGGTTACAGTGTGGGCCTGAGCCTGCAGGCTGGGCTGGGTCCTGGCTCGGCCACTTTCAAGCTGAGAAATTGCTAACCCTTGTGTGCCCCTGTTTTTCCATCTGTAAAATGGGTAATGTGCATAATTGACCCTCCGCCTTTTATCAGTGTGATGAAACCCGGGCATCGTGGGGAGGAGCCTGACTCTGGAACCTGATGGCTGATCACCCCACCAGCCCTCCCCTCTGCTCCCTCCAGGACGGTGGGCCCACCTGCAATTGCAAGCAAGAACAGTGCCTCCCCACGAGGTTCTTGTGGGGATTGGAGAGTTTCATGCTTAAATGCTTTATTTAGTTGTTTTTGTGTTTGCAAACAATGAGAGAACAAGCTGCAGAGAGCAAGCCCAAGTATTTGTTAAATAAAAGTACTAACATAAAATGCATATAAAGGGCTCAGACCACTCTCTGGTGCCTGGGAGTACTTGGTGAATTTTGGCTGCCGTAGTATTTACTGATAAAATAAAACTAGGACTGGTTGTCCTAACCCATCTGATGCCCTCCTGTTCGCATCAGCCCCCCTCGGGCCCTACTCTCAGGCTCAGGGGCCCGCGGGCATATCTTCCCTCCTCTTGAGAGCACTGCGCCCTGTGTTCCAATCTCCCCGCCAGCCTCCCCCAGACTATCTGCCTGTCCATCTCTTTCTTTCTAATTCTCTATCTCATGCACACACACATACACACACTGGCACGTGTACACACTTGATCTCATCACATACACGCGTGCACACACACAGCCTCTGCTCTGGCAGGGAGGGTCGGCAGGCTCTGCCGCCGCCCCCCTCCAGACCCACCCTGCCCACGTGCTCAGCTTGGAGCCACCCAGGGAACCTCTTGGGCCTCTCTCCTCTGCTGGAAGGACAAAAGGGGCTGGACGGGGCCACACCGTGCAGCCTGAGAAGGGGAGGTCTGAGCTGCGCGGGCAGGCCTTGGTCCCGCCCTGGTTATCCTTCCCTTGGCTGCGCGTCCTGGTTGTCCAATCACCCAAGGAGGTTGCAGGGATACCCAGGGAGGAGCCATGGTCCCTCCTTCTCTCGTACAACCCCTGGGTTCAAAGGGAGATGATCAGAACTTTAGAAAGGAGGTAGGCCCTTATTAGCACCAACTGAGACTTTCCTCTTTAAGGGAAAGGAAAATTCAAATGGACAGGCTTTCAAACCGCATGTCTCTATGTTCTGTCCTGAGGGTCGAGTCACTTAATGAGCGTCATTTGTCATCCACCACCACCACCCCCACTGGGGAGCAGGCACTGGCCGTGTCCTCCACAGAGTCCTGGGAGCCTCCGATGGAACTGCCAATATCTGCTACTCTTTGCCCGAGGGCTTTTGACCAAGCAGACCGCTTGGCCTGCACGAGGCAGGCAGAAAGTGCCAGAGAATTAACGCCGCCTGTAGCAGCCCCCCAAGAGTGACTTGTCAGGGTTGGTGTCCCTGGCTCCTGAGGCAATTCATCCACATTTGACTGGCTGCGCCGCCCAGACTTTCTCCGTCGGGGTGAACTCCAGCTGTCCTCCCAACCAGCAGGCTTTGTAACACGCCCCGAACTGCTTTCCTGCCTTCCCGCTCTCGCCCCCTGCTCCCGGCCAGTGTTTCCTGGAATCACCTCCCCTAGTAAACCACTTGCTCTCAAACTCATGTCTCCGAGTCTACACCCGGGACATCCCAATTGAAGACACTGATCATCGGGTACATTTGTCCCACCCGCAGCCTCCGGTGTCACCCCAAAATCTGAGAGGCTCGGTCAGCTGGCTCATGTAATAGATGTGAAATCAACTCAGGAGAGCCTGCATGGCCACCGCCTCTGGGAGGGGCTGGATTCTTCTGTGAAATCTTTTCATATGGCATTGATTACTGCGAGGGAGCTCAAATGGAATCAATCAGATCCGTAGTTGGAAAAACTCACTCTGGCTCATGCCCTGAAGCGTGGGTCTGGGTGGAGACACGACATGCCCAGGGCGCCCCATCAGGCCCCGCTGCTGTCCTCAGAGGCGATACTGGAGGAGACTGGACGGGATGGAGGCCCTTGGCTGGTATTCAAGAAGGGTGATGACCGGGAATTTACAACAGATTCGGATAAGGGAGGAGGCTGAAGAAGAGGCTGACTTCTGACTTAGAATGGATGGAAGTGTCAGGCACCCCAAAGGCAAACACAGCAAGAAGAACAGGTTTGGGGAGGGAGGTCATGAGTTCAGGCTTAGGTGCCTTGAACTTTGATCTGCCTTCAAAAGATCCAGGTGGCAATGTCAAGAAGCCGCTGGGATGTATGGGACCAGAACTCAGAGCGGAGGCAAGAGTTATAGAGACCATCTGGGGGCAGCTGTAAGTAAGGAAAGAGATGTGGGTTTTAAGAGGTGTGTGTGTGTGTGTGTGTCTTGTTTGGTTTTGTTATCCTTGTTTTTTATTATGGTAAAACACACATACAATTTACCATCTTAGCCATCCATCATCAGTAGACGCTTGGATGGCTTTCACCATTAGACCGTTACAAATAATGCTGCTCTGAGCGTGGGTGTACATAGATCTCTTTGAGAACCCGTTTTCAATTCTTTTGTGCATAGACCCAGAAGCAGAATGGCTGGATCCTATGGTAATTCTATTTTTAATTTTTCGAGGAACTGCCATGCCATTATCTGTGGTGGCTACACCATTTTACGCACCCCACCCCCCCAACCAGGGCACAAGGGTTCCAATGTCTTCACATCTTCACCAACACTTGTTATTTCCTGGAGTTTTTGCTACTAGCCTTTCTATCAGACGTGAGGTAGTTAAGCAGTTCTAAATCACCCATGCGGAAAGGGTACAGAGGAAGAAAAAGACCTTTATGACATTATAATAAGGTCGGGATACATTAATGTCAGTATTTGGCTCATTGTCACTCCCATGAGCCTGGGTCTGTGGGGACACTCTGGGCTACAGGTAGCAACGCTGTGAAGGCATTTACTATTTTCTTAATACAAGGTCCCTGAGTGTTCGGGCGGTCATGGCTCTTTTCTGTCGTCCTCAGCCCATCAGTGACACTGCCGCCTCCTGGCCATATGATGTTTCTTTCCAACCAGCACCAGGCAGGTGTGCGCCCAAGTCCATGTCCAGAGCAGCTGGAAGGGGCCCCAGAGGCCGAACCTCCACCTTCTAAGAAGAAAATTATTTCCCCAAAGCCCCCAGCAGATACCCGCTCACATCTCACAGGAAGAACTGGCCATGTGCCCACACATACGACTGGGGCGGGGGCAGAGAGCAGGGGGAAATTTAGGCAGATTGCCGGCCCCGCCCTCAGAATCGGGATCAGCTGGTATGGGGTGGGCCCGAGAGTCTGCATTTCTAACAAGTTCCCAGGTGAGGCCAATACTGCTGGTCCAATGTCCACCCTCTGAGAAACCCTGGCTCTAAAGATCAAGCCACCCCTTCAATGGGGTACATTGTCCCCCAAGAAAATCCAGTTTCTGTTGGCAAAGGAAAGGAAGTAGCAGATATTGGTAAGAACAAAGGTATCGGCCACAGACCCTCTGTTGAGCCCGATCAAGGTATCTTTTTCTCCTACTACACTCTACGCCTCTGGAAGCAGGGTCATCACAGTCACCTTTGCGGCCCAAGGCTCTGAGGCTGAGCTACTGAGACTTGGTCCCAACTTTAAACAGATCTGTCAAATGAATGAATAACTGAGCATCTCACCCCAGATGTGCAAGGCTGCTGGAATCACTGATTACCCTTCCACAGGCACCTTCCACAGCAGCTCCAAGGCCAGGCCAGCCTGCCCTAGTGGGCTCCCCAAAAGCAGTCCATGGGGCTTCCCTCTCCATGTCTTCCCCCAAGGGAGGCCTGGCTTCCTGCTCTGAAACGCCTGCAGGACCAGCACTCTGCCTGTGGATAATTCAAGAGCTGTGCTGGTTTGGAGGGTCTCTGCTGCTGCCCGGACCCAGGCGGACACAGACAGACTGTGGCCATCCGTCCCTAGTACTGTCTGTTAATGGCCCTTGGGGTGTGGTCCCATTCAAGGCAAAGAAACAAGCTCTCAATCCACGTCTTATCTAAGCAAACAACAGGGAGAGCTCTTACAGGCCCACTCATGGTTCCTCATGAAGCTGAGAGAGGGCACCTGTCAACAGGCATTCACCTTTATCCACAGGGGAACCTTTTAGGTTGCTGGTGGGGACTAAGGTCAATGAAGAAGAGAGCCATCCCGCGGCTGACCCTCTCATTCTGCACTCACATTCACATTTGATCCAAAGGGCAGTTCTGGAGTGAGGGATATGGGGTAAGATTTATGTGCCCATTTTACAGATGAGGCTCAGAGAGTGAACGAGGCCCAAAGCCAAGCAACAGGAAGCTGCACCAGAGCCCTAGCCCTCTGACCACGAGCGCATGATGAATTTTATAAGGTCCGGCTGTGAATGGATGGATGAACCATACGTGGTTTCCTGCTTTAATCAAAGGATTAAGTGAGCAAGAGATCAGAGCCCATCCTGTGACTGCACATGCCACGTAAAATGGCTCACCTGTGGTTGGGGCCCCAGGCCAGCATTGGGGCGTCCAGATGGCTGGCGATCTGGGACATTTTCCATCAAGCCCTGAGTTTGGTAGTTTGATGAAGGTTCTGGAGTCTGAGCTCCCCGCAACCTGCGACACGCCACTTCCCCTTGCTGATCGTTGGTTCCCTAACTATAAGGATGAAGGTAACAATGAGAGACGTGGGGTGCCCGGCCCGCCCTCCAGCAGGCTGCTAGTGGAGCCACTGTTTTTCCTTTGTGTGTCTGTGGCCACCCAGCTCCCTCTCTACGCGTTGTCAAGGAGCCCTGTCCTCCCAAGCCAATTCCAGAAACTGGAATCCCCGTGCTTCTTTGCAGCCGGGACGCAATCATGTGGCCCAGGTTCTGCCAGTCTGACACACCCACGTGCACCTGAGATTCAGAGTGGAGCTTTGTGTGGTGGTGGCTGTGCCCAAGGATCCGACCTTCTGGAAAACACTGTGGCAAACTTTTTGGTTCTTCCTGGGGCTCAGCCAGACCAGTTTCATCAGGAGAGACCCAGTGGCAGCCCTGTGTGGCCAGAACGGCCCCCGTGGTGTAGTTGAAGTCTTTCCTGGCTGCCCAGGTTCACAGCCTGCATTCTGACCCTCCCACAGAGCGGAGGCTACTTAAGATCTAACAAATCCCTTTCTTGCCTTAACCGGCCGAAGCGTGTCTTCAGTTGCGACCACGTTCCCATAGGACATAGGCAGTTGGCATTCGCTATGAAGGTAGGTGTTCTAGTCCTAAGTCCTCTCTCCAAGGTGAAGGGGACAGACCGGGATAAATCCAGCTCGCAGCAGAGGCTTCTGCTGCAGTCTTGGTCGGCAGCCCGGCTCTCATGGGCACAGCACCTGCCGGAGCCACAGACGACCAGATACAAGCACAAATGGATGAGTCACCAGGAACAACCACAGGACGATGATAAGCCTGGGTGCCAAGTAACAGAGAAGTTGCCAAGCCAGGCAGGGGACGGCACTGTGACCTATGAAGGGAGGCACTTCATAGGACAGAACGGTGGGGCGAGGCAAGGTCTCACCAGAAGGAAGGTAATTGGACACTTTGGGCTGCAAGAAGGGGCCAGCCCTGGACGCTGGGCAGGACAGAGCTGACCGATGGGCAGCCCCTATCCCTATCTCCACCCACCTCACCCTTCCCATCCTCCTCATAACCACTGCCCCTATGGGGCTTGATGGACGTTCTTTCAAATGACCTACACTCACTCAGTGTCAGCGGGGGACCTCAGCACCGTCCGGGCAAACTTATGCCACTATCCTGTCTTTCCTGAGGCCCCCACCCCCGAGCAGGGCTCTCAGCCCAGCTGCAGGCTAGAATCACCTCAGGAGCTTTAAAATGATCCATGCCCATGAGGGACCTTAAGGTGGGGGGGGGGGTTATGAGAAAGTTCTAGAACGGAATTATGGTGATGGTTGCACAACTTGAAAATTTTTAAAATCAAACCGTGGTACCCTTAAAGTGGGTGGATTTTATGGTATGTAAATTACACCTCAATAACACTGGTTTTAAGAAAATACTCACATCTAGAATCATCACTTACCACATTAAATCAGAATCTCTGGTTTGGGCCCTGGGCTGAGACCCAAACCCTGGTGTCACGGTAACAGGCCTTTCATTCCACCACCACCATCATTCCCACACTCACCCAAGGGAGGAGGAATCACCCCCGTTCATCTTCTGGGGCTGCCGTAACAACCAGCACCAAACCAGGCGGCTCCCAATGACAGAAATGGATTCCGTCCTGGAGTTCTGAGGCCCCAAGACTGAAATCAAGGTGTCCAAAGGGTCACGCTCCCTCCTGAGGTTCCAGGGAGGATCCTTCTCTGCATCTCCCAGCTTCTGGCGGTTGCCCACGGTCCTCGGTGTCCCTGGGCTCCCAGCTGTAGCCCCTCCCCACCCCATGCCTGCCTTCCTCTTCATGGGGCCTCCTTCTCTGTGCCTGTGTTGCTGTGTGCTCTTCTTCCAGATACCAGTCATTGGACTGTGCCCACCCTTACCCAGTATGACCTCATCTTAACTATTTCCAGCTGCAAAGACCCTTTCTCCAAATAAGGTCACATTCTGAGGTTCTGGACGGACATGAGTCCAGAGGGACACTATTCATGTACAGTGGGAAGGGGAGCCCAGCAAAACTCCTTAGGACCAGACGACCCAGGGACAAGTGTGGCCCCCTTCTGCTCCACTTCCTCTAGTAACTGTGTCTCCATCATGACCCCAGGCCACCTCTAAGAAACAGGGACTGAGCAGGTGTGACACAGTGGGGTCTACATCTCTGGATGTTCCCCAGGGGCTCCTGGGCCTGGGGAGATGGGAAGAAGGAAGGAGAGGAGAAAGAAAGACCAAGACGGTACACGCCCCACAAAGCCTAAACTCTTTCCTCTGCGCTTTTACATGAAAAGGCCACCAGCTCTGGCCCTCAACCCTGTTGCCTCCCACACCCTCCATAGCTACTAGGAGAGGATCAAAAAACACACAGAGGTTGCCGACAGAAATCTATATCCTCGGGGTCAGGGTGTAAGATCCACATGAAGTGACGGCAAATCACACAAGCACGGAGCTCCCAACTCAGGTCCATGACCCAGACTGGGCCAATCGCAGAGCCACGCGTCATGTCCCCAGGCTTAACGACTGATTCAGGCAGAAGTGTGGGAAATAAGCCAGGTCAGTGGGAGGGAGTCCTGGGATTCTGCTAAAAAGCCGGCTTGAGAGATAAAGAGGAGGAGGGAAGGATTTATGGGCTCCCGTAATTGAAAGTTCCAGGGTTATCATTCCAGCTTCAGGCACAGCTTGACCCAGGCTTTCGCACATGTACTTGTTTCCTGTTGCCGCAGGGCAAATTACCACAAACTTGGCAGCTTAAGCTAATCTGGATTTATTATTGTGCAGTTCCCATGGGTTGGCAATCTGGCCATGGGTTAACTGGGCCTTCTGCTCAGGGTCACAGCATACTGAGATCAGAGTCTGACTTCAGTAAACTTAGCTGTGATGTCATTTCACGCTTGGGGTCCTCTTCCACACCCCATGGCCATGGGAGAATTCAGTTCAACTTTCAGTTATAGGACAATGATCCCCGCGTTTTTGCTGTCATGCAAAAGCCACGCCCTGCCAAGTGTTCCTCTCCATAGGATGGCATTTTGCCCTTTCAAGGCCTTCTGGAGCATCTCTGATTCCAGGAAAGGCTCGGTCCCTTTTAAGCATTTACACCTGATCGGGTCAGGCCCACCCAAGATGTCCCCCCCTTTTTGATTCATTCCAGTTCAACTGAATGACGTCTTCCCCCTAACCTAACCATCAGTATGAAATCCATCAGGTCTGCTGTCCTGCCCACACACAAGGGGAGGGAATTCTACAGGGGCTGTAGAAGGAACCAAAGAGGCAGGAATGTTGGGTGCAGCCTTAAAATCACAGTGCAACTCATCAACCTCATGACTATGCTTCAGATTCAGTTCCAGGCCCGCATGTGACATCTGGTGATTTCTTAATGATCACCCAGTTCAAGCCCAGGAGTAAGAAAGCCCCGTCACTCAATAGAGTGAACGAAAATAGGCCATTGATTCCCAATGGCTCCAAATGGATCATGTGTCCATGTCTGAACCACTCATTAGTCACAGCATGGAATACACAGATTGGCCAGGTCTGAGTCTGCTGCCCAAGTCTGGAGCATGGGGCCAAAGACCATCCACCAGAGGCTTGGGGATGGAAAATAGAATAGGAACCAGTTTCCCCAAAGGAAAGTAGAGTTCCTGTTCTAAAAACTGGACAAGTGGACCCTGGAAGAAACCCCTTCCTCCCCCACAAAGGTGAATATCTATGTATTCCATTCGCACTCTCCTGGATAAACAGCCTTACTTTGATCTCTGGTTAGATGCAATTTTTATTGTTCCAATTTCCAACACTTTCCTGGATTCCTAACTCATACGTTATCACAACGTTATCGCAACTTTAGCTTAAAAACTTGTATTTCTCTACACGCCCCTGAATAGGGACATCCACATTAAATACCCTTTTTTTTTTTTTTTTAAGATTTTACTTATTTGTTTGTCAGAGTGAGCACAGGCAGACAGAGTGGCAGGCAGAGGCAAACGGAGAAGCAGGCTCCCGCCGAGCAAGGAGCCCGATGCGGGACTCGATCCCAGGACGCTGGGATCATGACCTGAGCCGAAGGCATCGGCCTAACCAACTAAGCCACCCAGGCGTCCCTGAATGTCCTTTTAAAAAAATTCACAGGCCAGTAACAAGGTAAAATTCCTAACAGTCTACCTACCGAGGGCAGGGGGAGGGGGCCTGCTGAGTCAAAGCCCATGGCACTGGGTTCACTCTCCTCTACCGGGGACAGGAGGCTCCTTTGTCTCCATCTTCCCAGGTTCCCAGGCCTTGGCTCCTAGGTGAGCCTCCAAGGGCTGGTCTCAGGCATGTGAGTCAAAACATTCAGCAAAGGGCCCTGACCTATCAGCTCACATGTCTGCTGTAAACAAACAGAGCCTTCTCCCGGCCTGACTGGCCTCTCACAGGGCAGCGTGGGGCCAACAGTGTGGCCACATCAGCACTTCCAAGAAGTTTTCCCCAGGGCATTATGCTTGGAGACCATTTCTGTGGGAACCTGTGAGTGGCCAACGGTGCTTAAAATCACAGGGCTCTGGCTAGCGGACTCAACAGTAATCATAAGTGCGCAAGGAAGGCGGGTTGCCGTATGCCAGGCCCTATTCTAAGCACTTCGTATATAATCCATCACAAACTCACAACCACCCCAGGAAGTAGAGACGATGGTCATTCTTCCCATTTGGCAGAGTCCCTGAAGGGACGGAGGCCCATGGTGACCCACAACAGGTGAGCAGTAGCTCTGGGATGGAGCCTCCATGGCTTTGCCGCTGGGCGCTGGAGTCCCGATCTCTCCATCTCACCACTTCGGTTTGAAAACATCACACATAAGTATGTTCATTCATTCTTCTCCATCTCTAAATACCTATGGAGTCCCGACTGTGTGCCGAACGCTGTAATGGGCACGGAGCCTACAACAACAAGCAAACCAGACGTAGCCCCAGTCTCCTGCAGCTGGTGTGGGGCGCAGGTGGGGCGGCAGCGGTGGGGGACGGCGCGGTGAGCTGTTAAATGGACTGTGGTCACAGACCCAGAATAAAAACAGAATTGTCTCTACCGTGGCGGACTCCAGGAAGGCAATAAAACAAAGAGGGGGGATAGAGCGTGAAGGAGACCAGGAAACGTCTTTAGGTAAAACAGACAGCAGAGGACTCTCAGGGACGTGACATCTGAACTGAGATCTGAATGATGACAAGGAGCAAACACAGAGAGAGGGCACTGCAAGAGCAAAGGCCCTGAGGCAGGAAAAAGCTTGAGGAATAAAGAGAAAGACTTCTTTGTGGTTCTGTTAATGAAAGCAAGCTGGGGAATGATTATGGAATCACTGGTCATTTCCTTAGGGGTGATGATAAAGGGGCAGTCACCTGGGAGGCCAGCTTATCCTCAAGAGATGCACACTGAGGTCGCAAGGCTGATGGGCTGTTAGGGCCGCGACTTTTTTTTTTCAAACAGCGCAGCCACGTCTAAGGCACACATGGCAAGATATTAACAACTGTTGATTCCAGGTGGAAGGAACAGCCTACCCACTGTACTATTCCTTCCACTCCTTGGTTTGAGATTTTTAGAGTAAAAACAGAAGACAGAGCTCTACCTTGTCCACAGATTTGCAGCTGTGCTGCCCGGGGCCACGTTACTCATTTTAATACTCAATTACCTGTGCACTAATGCTTGTGTGCCCCGTTTCAGCACACCACAAATTACACAAAATTCACGTATTCAATCCTTTTTTGCCTACTTATCCCGACAGGAACGAGTGGTGTATTGTTAAGCGACTAGACAAATTGTCACTGTTATCTCTTTACTGGAGGCAGCGCAACTGTCTTTCATGGGTAAGAATTCAGAATAAACATCATGGCTCTTTGAGATCACTCGTAAGCAGCCCCCAGGAGACTGCAATTACACCCATTTATAATTCTCCTACCTCCCAATCTAACCCTTGATTCATGAATGTGCACTTTTAGGCGTCGGGCGTTGGAATAAATTAGACTATACAATTACGTGTAATTAAGGGGGGGACGTGGGTACCATGCTGCAAAAGATTAGCCGTGTTTTGCTGAAGTAAAGTACGTCTGTGTCAGCGAGCCAGCCAGGGAGGCAGCATGAAATACAATTAATGTTCTTCTGATTTAATGCGGGTTTATGATGCTGTTTTTCATTATCACAATATCGCAAGAAATGTAAACAGTTTCTCTCTAATGCAACTGCATTTCTACTGACGGGACAGCTTGGGTCTTAAGCGCAAACTCAGCAGAATTAGCCACAAATGTGTAACATTATGGATAGATACTAGGGTTTGTATTTTAAAACCTGTGCAAAACTGTCCCCACTCTGGATCAGAGAAGTTGGATCCCAAACCCCTAGGGGTGACCCAGCGACCTCTCCTGCTTTGTGCCAAGCCGGTGCGGCTTATTAAAGCCACCTGTGCCCCAGTGCGGTGACGTGCTCGCATTCCCAGGCCTCCCGTCTGCGGCCACGCTTCTACTTTTAACGTTTCTCCTTCACACGCCAATTTGTTTGAGACATGTTAAAAGCTTGACTTTTACAACCTCATAAAATCCCATCTACTCCAACCCAAATACAGTCAGAAGTGCTCGGACAATCAGGTTGAGTTTCAGCCTCTTGACTGTGAAAACACACAGCAGGAGTGATTCTCGCTCGCTCGCTCTCTTTTTTTAATTATTGTATAGGAGTTCTGGAAATAAAACAGCATTCTGGCTTTGCAAGGGGGATAGAAGGAGCCAGGCGCTTCGCACAGAGGGCCGCCAAGGAACTCACAGAAGGATGAAATGAGGCGTGGGGGTGTCCACAGAAAGGTCCCTTCGAGGTTAAACCAGCAAGGGGGTGGGGAGTCAGGACCGGCATGAGGAACCTGAAAAGCCCGATCATCCAGCCAGGACGCTCAGGGACAGAGGTGCCATCAGGGTGACGAGGGACAGGAGGGGAGAAAGGCTATCCCAGGTGGGGGCGGTTGGAGACGGGCAGGAGCTGGAGTGTTGAGGCCAGGGGACACCAGGAATCACACTGGGGTCCCACCCAGGCCCCTGGCTCCATGGCTGAGCGACTCTCCAGACTGAGGGGACATCGGAGCCCCTGAGTCCCTTCAAGTCTCCCAGGCAGACCCTGAGCTCCCGGATGGGGCCAGGAGCCCCTCCCACCAGGAGGGAAGCTGGAAAAGTCAGGCTGAGGCCTCAGACCCAGAGGACCAGGGAGTCTGCTGTGAACTATGGGACGGAGACGGGGCCAGAGGGCGCTTTGCAGCCCCTTTGACTCCCTGAGCCTCTGAGCTGGTGAGTGAAGTCCTCGCCTGAAACCAGATCCACAGTGCCTGCTCACAGTGAGCACACACACGTGTGCCTGCACACGCATGTGCACACAATGCAAACACACACATGTACACACAGAGGCATGCATGCATACACACAGGTGCACAGACACAAAGAGGCACTTACACACAAGCTCTGCCTCCTTCCTCAGGAAGGATAAAAAGAAAAACACAGATGTTCAGTCTTCTAACCACAGCCATGGAAAAAATAAATATCTAAAAATGATAATCGGATGACATCACCTCAGCCCTGCCTACAGCCCCACGTAGGGAACTTCCACTACTGGGGGTCCCTTATGAGGAGGGCAGGATGGAGAAATTTGTGGGCACAGCCCATTTAAAAGGAGAGCTATGTTCATGAACTTGTGGCCTAAAGGAAGGCAGTGTATTTTTTTAATTTTTCTGTGGTAGACCTCTCCCCACCTCTGAAATATTCTCCAACATAAAAACAAAACAAAAAACAACAACAACAACAAAAAAAAAAAAAAAAAAAACACCAGGCAAAAGACAGATCTCACCTTCCTCTCCACCCCAAGCCCAGGAGTCACCCTGTGGGGCTCTGAGGACCCAGGAAGAAAAACACTGTCCCAGGAGATAGATGTCCCAAAGCCAGGTACAGTCTCAAATAGGTTAAAATCCCAATTGCCAACCCCTTTGTAAGCATAAGTTTTCTTGAAAAATGGTCACAAAGATTACACAAGATAACCTGGACCACAGAACCTACTAGAAATGTACTTTCTGTCTTCTATGGTAATCTCAGCCCCACACGGCCAGTTCGAATGGTTAGACATTGTAAGTGTAAAATACACATCGGATTCCAAAGACTCCCTAAGAAAAAAAGAATGTAAAATATCTCATTAATAATGTTTACATTGATTGCGTGTTGGAGTGATATTTTGAATAGACTAGGTTAAATATATTATTAAATTTAATTTCCCCTGTGTGTTTTTTTGTGGGGGTTTGTTTTATTTTGTTTTGACTTTTTCATGCAGCTACTAAAAAATTTTAAATTACAACCAGGGCGTGCTTGATAATCTACAGGGACAGCGTTGGCCTAGAAGCTTTGCAGTCTCCCACAGAGATGAAGCAGAAAGGAAGGGAGTCTCCATTATTTTTTGGTCCGTGGTGGTAAAGAAGCAAGCCTGACGTTTTGTTCTAAGGCAAAAGAAGGGCAGAAGATCAGCAACCTCGGTGGTGCCAAAAGCGAGGCCAGAATCTGATTTAGGAAAAGAAGTTCCAGGTTTTCCTGATTCATTTAGACTACAGATTGATCTGGCCCGGCTAAGAGGAGAGAACAAAGTGGGGGACTCGAGCGCCTCCAACTGGGTTAGGACATCCCATTTGAATTTCAAATAAACAAAGAATGTTTTAGTACACCTCGCAGACCCCCTGTATTTTTATTTGCTAAATACGACACCCCTAGCTGGCATGAAGGAGAGAAAGGAGATGATGGACTAAAAAGTAAATGGCCTGGGACTTAGCAGAACTCTGGACCCAAACTCCTCAGGTTCAAATCCTGGGTCCATCATTGAACAAGTGTCTGACCTACGTACGGGGCAGTTTCTTAACCTCTCTGTGACTTGGTCTCCCTATCTGTATTACGGGCATAATAATACTTTCCTTGTGCGACACTAAGTCACTGTCGCCTACAAGAGCACTTCTCTACAGCACGGTCTGTCCGCCCTTAGCAACCCAGCGCCGTTTCTCCTGCTGCTGGTTGGTTGTCTGCCCGCTCTTTGCTCACCCCTGTCAGCCTCGTCCCCCTCCGGCCTCCGCTGTGGCACTGGGGACAGTCGAAACCGCGGTGGACAGCACCACCTTGAGTCGAATTCCTCCCGTTTCGGAGGAGGAAGCCGGCTTCTTTCTTTCCTATTCCCGGACCATTTCTAAGAAACGGCAGCTCTTTTCACTTGAGCTCAAGTTAGTATCTCGGGAAGGTTCCCCGGGCGCGTGGGCAGTCCACCCCGCGATCTAGCTGGGGGCTCCGGCTCCAGCCGGCCGCTCCAAAGGCAGATGTGCGTCGTTAGAGGCGAGCGCCGGGCTTTCAGCAAAGGCGGTCGGGTGTTTGCAGACCGGGGCGAGCTCTTGTGAAAGCAGATAAAAGAAAACATTTATTAACGTGTCATTACGAGGGGAGCGCCCGGCCGCGGCTGTCACACGCCCCGCGGAACACTGGCTCCTTCCAGCTCCGAGGAAGGAGAGAAAGCGGGAAAGAGGCAAGGATTCTCTTCGTTTCCAGCCAAGTGGACCTGATCAATGGTCCTCCTCACTTTATTGCAGTATTTGATTTATTAGCGATGCCCCCCCCCGTTTGTGTGTTACACACACACACACACACACACACACACACACACACAGCTCTGGCTCGCGTCCCTCCCTCATTTCCAGCTCCTGGGCGAATCCCACAGCTGTTTCAACTCTCCGCCGAGGGCGAGCGGGAGCGAGTGTGTGTCGGGTGAGTGTGCGTCTGTGTCCCGGCGAGGGTGCGCGCTCGGCGCCGGGAGCGCGGCCAGCCGGGTCCCGAGGCATCGGGAGGCCGAGAGCTGCCCGGACCCCCGCTCTCCGCTGCTGCCCCGTCCGGGGCCGCACTTCGGAGCCAAGGCCGTGCGCGGGGGGTCACGCGTCCATCGAGCCAGAGGTAAAGCGCTGGCGCGCGGGGGGCGCGGGGAGGGCGCCGCGTGGGGTCCCCCGGCCCCGGGCCCCCGGCCGCCCGCGTCTCCCGGTCCGGCGCCCCCGCCCCGGCGCACGCTCGCCTTCCCAGCGCACGGAGGCCGGCCGGCGGGCGGGCTGGCGGGCGGAGAGCCGGGCCGCGCCGTGCCAAGGGGCTGGCTCGGGCAGCGCGGCCGGCCGGGCTGGGGCGATGTAAGAACCGCCCGGGCGGGGCGCGGAGCCGGACTTTGGCGAGGGCGGTGCGGCGGGGCGGGGGCCGGGGGGGGGGGCGGCGGCGGCGGCGGGGCCGGGGGGGCGGAGAGGCGGGAGGAGGCGGAGGGAGGGGAGGCGGAGCGGCGGCGGCACTCGCCGGGGATGCGGCGGCGGCGGCGGCGGTAGCAGCGGCGCGGAGTCCCCTGCGCCCCGCGGCCCGGCCGGGCTGCGGCAAAGGCGGCGGCGCCCCGCGCGGGGTGAGGCCGCCGGGGCCGTGCGCGCGGGTGAGTGGGGCGCGCGGGGCCCAGGTGGGCGGGGCGGGGGCGCCCAGCGGCCGCAGCGCCGCCCAGGTGAGCGGGGGCCGGTCCCGACCGCCCCGCTCCGGCCCCAGCGCGGCGCGCGGAGGTGGGACCCGGCGGGCGGGCGGGAGGCTCCGGCGCCGGCGGGCGGCGGGGCGATGACCCGTTCGACCCCGCCGGCGGGCCGGGCGAGCCGGGGAAGACTTCCCATCGCGCCCCTGACCCGCGGAAGCCACGCGGAGCCCTAGAGGACCGCGGGGGAAGCGCGCCCGCGCCCGCCGGCCGCGGGGGGATGGCCTCCTTGACCCCTTTGAGTTTAGACCCAGCGGACCGGCTAGAAGCCAGGCCACGTGGGGCTTGTCCAGGCAGGACACGGGAAAGCGGTGGACCGGATCTTCAGGGTGACTGGGAACTCGCAGATACCGAAAGGGCAAATAGGATTGAAAAGACAAACTTCCTCCAGGCCAGGTCAGAACCAGTTCTCATCGCCTGTGGAGAGATGCTCCCCTCCGCGGGCTCCCGAGGGGCTCAGAAGTGTGCCAGTGAGGCGATTTCTAGGAGTGCACTTTTCTTTCTTTTGTGTGTGTGTGTGTGTTTTAATTTAATTCTTTCTAGTAGTTCATTCATTCGTTCTACGAGTATCTGTGGAGCATGTCCTCGTACCCGGTACCGCGTTAGTTCCAGGGAACCGCGACGATCAGTATCTTCCTGAGCCAGAGGCTCGCTCGGTTCGCTTTCAGAGCAGCCTCATGAAGAGATACGGTCTTAGATACGGAGAGTGTAAAGAGACACCCGCAAATCCTAGTTTTGCACAGTGACCTCTGTCCGCAGTTTCCTACCTGCCTTAAGACTGAAGACCACGTTCCTTGCACGCAGTAGGGCAATCTTCCTCCTTCCTGAAAGTTCAGCTTCCTTCCCTGCCCCCTCTCCTCTCTTTCCGGCAGCTTATTTTAATCACTTTTTGAGTTAAAAGTCAATATTTAATTAACCAAGTAATTACATTCAGCTTACCTTTGAATCTGGGTATTTGCACATCTGTGCCTGCCAGGATGCTTACCCCGGCCTCTCCACCTGCCCCTGCCTCTGTCCCACAGCGACACCCTCCCTTCCTTCTGGGCAGAGAAGGGGAGGCTGCTCTAGAGCCCGTTCTCTGGGGACAGGGAAGCGGGTAGGATGGGCTTTCCCTGGAGGACAGCAGTGTCTCTCCCCAGAGCAGTAAGAGCCGTTCTCATCTCGTAGTTAATAGTGAAGGGGATTTCTTCTCTGCGCTTCCCAATACAGAGCCACTGGAGGGTTTTAATTAAATTAAAGCCATTCATACATGGGACCGACTGGAGACCACTCATCCTGTAAGAGAGGGTCTCCCAGCTTTCCTTGTCCTACATCATGGAGGGGAGGACACACATCAAAACAGTTGGTCTGGGGTGTGATTTAGCGCTCTAATAAGCAGCTTGAAGGGCGATGCGACAGGCTTGGCTGGTGGCTGCTTGGACTTTTGCTCATGAAGGATCTGCTTCCCTCGGGCCAAGTGTATATACATAAATGCCCAGTGTTGACATAACGGCCATGGCT
Source organism: Mustela lutreola (assembly GCF_030435805.1). Classification (NCBI taxonomy): domain Eukaryota; kingdom Metazoa; phylum Chordata; class Mammalia; order Carnivora; family Mustelidae; genus Mustela; species Mustela lutreola. The sequence goes on from NC_081298.1 coordinate 12,756,304, forward strand.
GAGAGTCAGTGTGGGTTTGGTGTTTGGGCTTTGCGTACAGTTTCGGGGGTTTTTTTTATTTGAATTTATGGCTTTTTAAAAACCCTAATAACATGTTAAGTTTTCAAACTTAAGGGTTGAATAACGAGTTAATTGTAAAAAGCCTGGGCTTGGAGGAGGACTGTGTGGCTGTGTGGGAGAGTGAGTGTGTGTGTATGTGTGTACACGTGCGTGTGTGCCTGAGCTCACGTGTGTTCATGAACACACATCCCCTGCCTGACAGCTGTGTTCAGTCGCCATCCGGAGGACCTAGTTGTAGTGTAGTTGCATACTCTGACGCGTGTGCCTGTTGATTTAGGAATGACATTTCCCTCTTCCTTTCCCTGGATAGGTTTAATTAATCTGTTTGGACATGCCTCAAGGGGACAGCTTCTGGTCTCCTAAGTTAGCCAGACTTGGAATATCACCCAGCGCAGCCAAGTCTGTTCTTTGATTGAGTCCCCCAGGGGAAAAAAAAAAAAAGAATATCAGAATTCCTGACCAGCTTGCCATTCGAGGAAAGAGCTTTATCTAGACTTATGATGATGGTGTTTTATGAGCAAAACACTGATCTAACCCTGTGTACGTACTAACTTGTTTAATCCACCCCAAAACCCTGTGAGATAGATCTTGTGATTTTCATCATGTTAAAGATGAGGAAAGCGGAGGTGCAAAGGGGATCGTAACTTACTGAAAATTGGTCAGTGGTAGAGCCTGGATGCGAGAGGCCATGAGGGTCCGGGGTCCACTCTGACCCACTGCACTCTCCTCCCTCCATGACTTTGGTCTTTCTTCCAAGCACAGAGGAAGTACTTGCTCAATGGAAGAAAACACAGTAGACAATAAAGGTTAGAAAGACAGAAGCCCATCAATAATCCCCCAAATCTCCACGATTGGGGGGAGTCTCAGATTTGTTTTTGGTTTGCAGAAGGGGTGTTGCCCTAAGGAGAATGTGCAGTTGCCTCCCCACGTTTCCGACTCCCTCCCCCGACCCTCCACAAGTAGGCACACGCTTTCCCTTCTCAGAATGCAAAGGCACCGACCAAATGTGGCTGATAGAGAAAAGCATGACATCGGAGGTGAAGGTCCAGGCCCACGGAAAGCACAAACGGTGGAAGGGTTTAAATTCGCCTACAGGTGAGGCCCTCTTGTGGTTGGTGATGGAGTCACATGGGCCTCTCCCTGGTGGCCCTGAGGTTCTCAGCTTTGTATCAGGCTTGGGCCCTGCATGGCTGGGGGACATGGAAGGTAGGGCTCCTCAGGCTTCCTTGTGATGACCGGGGTTTGGGGAGTCTGCAATGCCCCTGATCGGATCCAAGGCGCTACCTAGTTGGAAGATCATTAGGATCATTATAATTAATTGGCATCCCGATAAATGGTGTGATTGCCTAATTGGGATGGTTGCTAGGGAACTAGGCCTCACTTGGAGCTGAAAGGGGAAGTGGCAACTGGCCGCAGTGGGTGTTAAGGTTACACACCCAGCAGTGAAGGGGGGTGGGGGAGGGCAGAAGAGCAGTCTCCGCTCGCATCTGGTGCTGTTTACTGAGCAGCTGCTGTGTGCAAGTTGCAAATGGAGTATGGGGGGTATTTTCATAAAAGGGCTGTAAAGTAATCAGGATTGTTTCTCTTGGAAGCAACAGAAAGAGAGGGAGAAAAATCTCAAAGCAGCAGAAGGAGAAAAGAAGGGACATGTTTGGCTTTTATAACCAAAAGCGCTCCGGTAACTCTAGCTTCAGGCCCGGCTACGCTCAGGGCTCAGATGCTGTCTGGAGGATCCGTCCCCCTGCATCTCTGCTCTTCCTTCCATTGGTTTCCCTCCAGCTCCAGGGGGTGGGCAGGCTCTGGCTCCGTGGTTAGGGGAACCAGACTGCCTGGCTGTCTGCGCAGCTGTGTGATCTGGGGAGCATTAGCTAACCTCTCTGAGCCGCGGTGTTGTCATCCAGTAAATGACGATGATCGTAGCACTTATCGCCTGGTTTGTGGTAAAGGGTGAAATGAGCTCGTCAATGTCAAGTGCTTAGCACGGCGCCTGAGCTCGGCAGGCCCTCAGTGAACACTGGCTGTTATCATAATTGAGGTGTCCAGGTTGGCCGCTGAAGAGTGGTCCTCTTGCCATCTCTGGTTCAAGCCCAACAGGAAAGAACATGGCTCTTTTCTGGAAATGCCCACCGTCGCCCCAGGCATCCCTCTAATGGGACTGCTCTAAGTCATGCACTCACTTCAAACCAACGCTGGCCAAGGAAATGAATCGGCCAGGCCCTCAGGCCCCACCCTGGAGCTGGGGACAGAGCCACTGAGCCCCCGAAGCCCTGGAGAACATAAATTCAGAGGATCCCAGTGAAAGAAGCCTCATTGCTGGGGAGGAAAACAGCCAACACATGTGATGTGGTGGGGGGGACACTAATATGGTCCGAGGGGCCTGACCTTTTAGTCAAGGTGGACACCATGGAAACAGCTGTTGGGTGAGCAGCGTCCTCTCCCTCTCCACTGGGGTCAGCAGGCCTCGGAGGCCGTTTCTCTGTCTTAATGTCTGAAAGATACAGCCCGGCCTTGTTTCTGTTTTCTGGCAGCCGGGGCCACATGTTCTAGTTACATGAGAATCACCTGGAGATATTTGTTTTAAAAATGCCAAGTCCAGACCCAGCTGAATCAAATTCCCACGGAGGGCCCTGGGTGCTGGGGAGTGAACCAGAGTACCACGTGTGTGTCCTACCTCGGCAGGGAGGCTGGGCAGAGGGAGCCCTTGGAGTATGCCTGTTTTGTCTTCCTGCCTGATGTAGGGGAAATGCTCTACGTGAGATTAGGGTATGAAGGTTTTAGGAAACTGCTATACAGAGCAAGAGAGCATTCCGGCTGCTTGTCAGGGCCCACGTGTTTATTGAGCAGCTACTGTGTGCCAGACACTGGTTACGCATTGGGATGAGCAAGAGAGAACCCTGTGCTTAGACAGCCTGTGGGGGTAGAATCAGTCCAGCCCATCCAGAATCAGTCATGGCAGTGTTGGGTTTGAGATGACCTGGGGTTCTGAGCACTCAGGGGCTGCTGGATACACAAGTCTGGAGCTGGTTGGGGCTGGCTGCCTAAATCTGGGAGTCACCAGAGCACCGATGTTATTTGAGGCCATAGGACTGGACACAATCGTCTAGGAAAAATGTACTTTGTTCTCTGATATGTTCCCCTCCTCCCATCGTGCCTGTCCTGCATCTATTTGATGAATATTTTTAGCACACCCTACACGCTCCCCTCTTTATGACGCTTCTGAGAAATTCCCAAAGGCCTTGGCTGAGCCTCTGCTTGTCCAACTCCTCCTTGCTCAGTGATGAGCAAACAGAACTAAATATTCATCATGCTACAACAGATGCCCTTGGGAATTTAACATCAGGTAGCGTGATGCCTCCTTGGTAGAAGACCACCTGTGGACGTGGTCTTCAGAGCTTCTCCTCCAGCCCAGACCCACACTAAATAGAATTATCTCTCACCAGAGACCACCACCATCTTGAATTCCACACAGTCTCTTAATAGGATACCAAAACATTAATTGTCCAGTGGTCCTGGCTTCTGACATGTAGCCTTGTCTTATAAAGGCCCATCCCACTGCTTTGCACACCTGGGCCCTACTTGAAATGTAGGTAAATTCGACACCAAACTCAGAGTTGTGAGTAGGTTTTGTATGAGTTGATGGACAGGGTCATTCCCTGAGACCATGAGCAAGATGTGTTTGGCCAGGTGGAAGCCAGATGTGTTAGGTGAAGAATGTTGCCAATAGACTTTCTTCTTGGCTCCCAGGCAGGCCCCAGTGGGTGACTTGACCCACCTCAGCGGCCAGAAGAGAGGAGCTTTTTGAAAGGAGAATGAAAAACAAGTTCAGGATATGTTCATGCTCTGTGGACAATCATATCATCCAAAAGCTGCATTTCTTGCCTGTTCTAGAGACAGACACTTTCCATCTTTTTCTGGATGTCTCAGAGAAGAGGGAATCCTACTTCAGTTCCTAGTGACTTTGTGTCCTAATCCTTTGAATGTGAATCAAGATGTATTCACTGCAGGTAATGGAATTCCTGTCTGGGAGTGGTTTATGCAGTAGAAAGGTTAGTTCTCACTTAACAAGAGTCTGAGGCAGAGGAGCCCTGGAGCCAGTTTATTTGTAAAATAATGTCTTCAAAGACTCAGGATCTTCCCGTTCTCTGATCATCTGTCCTCCTCATGTCTTTGGTCTTGCTGCTTCATTGTCTCAAGATGGCTGCTGCAGCTCCAGACATCACATCTTCATACAAAGTGGAAATAAAGAGCAGGACTCCATGCTGTTTTTCTTTTAATCAGAGAGCAAAATCCTTACCCCAGCAGACTTTGTGTCCTGTCTCATTGGTCCAGGGTTGGCTTTTGTACTCATGCCTAAGCCAATGACTGGCAAAGGGAAATGGGCTTTTCATTTGAATTAGCTCAGTGGGTCCCAAGATTAGCAGATCAGACACCCTCTTCTTAGAGCAAATATTTTTGCCAAGTTTTACCTGAAATAAATTCACAGATAAAAATAACTCATCTGTACATTTCTTAATTGATCAAATACCCTGACTATAATGTAAAGGAAAACCAAGAGGAAAGTGAGGTATAGATAAACATAGGTATGGCAGTATCTTAGACACGGCTACACTGGAAGACATAACGAAGCAGTCAGACGCCCGCACTAGTGTGGGGTCACTAAATCTGTTACTGACCCAGTGGGGTATGAACACGTGGTTTGGACAGCTCAAATACCGCAAGTGCTATGGCCATAAACAATGTGATTTTCCCAGATAGTGAACAATTACCCCAAATTTCTAAACAAAACAAACTACAGTCTTCCCTCAGTTTACTTAGTGGTTACATTTCCAGAAAATTCAGGGCAGAGGAGAACCAGGCAAAACATCTTTTGTGTTTGTATGTGAAATGGGGTTCATTTCTGAGATCAGGTAACCAGCTGTAAGAGCTGCTTCCCCCACTGTTTCCAGTGTGGGACACTGGAAAGTCATGCTAGAAATGGGGCTGTTCTTCACTGTGTGGAATGTGCAATTTATTCAGCATCCCTGCCCTCTCCCCTCCCGCCCCGACCCAGGTGCCAGAAACATTTCCCAGTCACTGTGACAACCAAAAAGTCCTCACAGGTTCCTGCAGACACCCTTAAGGGCTGATTTCACCCTTCTGAGGACCATGCTGGTTTATTGCCAAGACCAGCATCTACCTCCTTAATAAAGTTGGGGTCCTGTAAACTGAGGAAGGACCTGGGCGGGGGGCACCCACAGCTTCTGCCTCAGAGCTGTCCCAAAGCTCCTTTTCATGTTCATCACCGTCCTTGGGTGCCTCTGGGTATCAGTGGCTTCCACTAGGGCAGGAGATGAAGAGGGTATAGAAGACTAGTCATAAAACACATCTCTGAGGATCAGTGTGTCCCAGGATTAAGAGGATGCATTCTAGAACCAGACCTCCTGATTCACACACCGGCTGTGTCCCTCTGAGCCTCAGATCCCTCCTCTGTAAAGTGGGGATAATCCTACTTAGCATTCTTGCACCTCTGGCACGCACAGTGAGACATTAGTACCACGAATGGACACATGGAAATTCCTTCTAAAAGTCATTGCTTGTGCTTGTAGATCCTTTTTAGCTTCTTTTAATTCATTGAGACATAATTGACCCATAGGCACATATTGGTTTTAGGTGTGCAGCATAAAGATTTGATCCGCGGATATTTTGCAAAATGGTTATCACAGGGAGTTTAGTTAATAGCCATCATCACCCAGTTAAATGTTTTTCTGTGTCTTGTGCTGAGAATTTTTAAGATCTGTTCTCTTAACCACTTGCAAATACATAGCATCATGAACTGTGGTCACCACGCTATATATTGTCCCTGCTCGTAACTGGCAGTTTGCACCTGTGGGCCACCTTGACCCATTTTGCTCACCCCTCGCCCCCCACCTCTGGCAGCCACCAGTCTTCTCTGTCGGAGTTCCGTGTTTTGTTTCGTTTTAAGATGCCACATCTAATTGAGCTCCTACAGTCTTTGTCTTTTTCTGTTCGACTTATTTCACGAAGCATAATGCCCTCCAGGTCCACCCACGTGGTCCCAAAGGGCGGGGTCTCCTTTCTCGCAGCTGAGCCACATTCCGTGGTGTGTGTCTACACACCACCTCGTCTCTGTGCACTCATCCATCCCTCAGCGGACACCAACGCTGCTTCCATGTCTGGGCCGTCATGAGTAAGTCTGCAGCGGACACGGGGGTGCAGGTATCTTTTCCAGATAATGAGTTCATTTCCTTCTTACAAATACCAGAAGTGAAATTGCTAGATGCTAGGGTAGTTCTGCTGCTAATTTGGGGGGGAAACCACCCACTGCTTTCCACACTGCTTTCTTTTTAGCTTCTCGAAGGGGTTCTATACCACTCCTCTCAACCGCCCTACCTGCCCCCTCCCATCACCCCATGTCCCCCTCCCCACCCTGACCCCACCCAGCCCACTTTTAGACCTCAGGCCAGCTCAGGAAGGGAGCAGACCTTGGGGACCAACCTGTAGGGCTCCGAGCCCTATCTTGGGAGCCCAAGGTGGGCTTCTCACCACGGACTCAGGAGGTGCTCGTAAGCAGAACAGGGCAGCTTGTACAAATCCCAGTACCCAGGCCACACCCAGACCAATTAAATCAGTTCCCTGGAGGTGGGGCTGGGGCTGGGGCATCAGGATACTTGGGAGCTCGGGGGGGGGGGGGGGGGGGGCTCCAGTATACAGCTGAAATTTAATGCTGCTAACGCAGGAAGAGAAAGTGCTGGATGGGGTGGGTGTCTCCTGCTAGGCAGTTCTGCAAATAGGTCGTGGCAGCTCCTGTAATGAAACCCTCCTTCCAGTGGCCAATTGTATTTACAGTAAAGTCCAGACTCCCTGCTGGAGGCTACCCTGCCCTGCACCGCCTGGCCTCCGCCCCCGCCTCACCCCACTCCTCCAAGCTAATTACACTGTCACACTGGCCACATCAAAGCTTGTTCCAGCCTCAGGGCCTTTGCACTTGCTCTCCGCTCTGCCTAGACCTCACAAGTCTGGCTCCTTCTGATCTGTCAGGTCTCAGCTCAAACATCACATCCTTAGATAATACTTAGAATGACACACCTGTTTTATAACACCTCCTACTCTCTGGAATTCTCTCAAGGTGCTTATTTGTTTATTTGTCCTTTGTCCTCTCTCCTCACTAAAAAATAAGCCCCTGTGGCTATAGGAAGCAAGTCTGTCTCATTCCCTTCTGTATCCCCAACTCCCAGAACGATGTACGGCTGAGTCTGAATCTAGTGTTTGGGGATCCTTGCTCAAAGGCGAATGCTCAAGGTAAAGGTGTCAAAACCAGTTTGTCGTTTGCAAAAAGCAAAGGTGGGAGTGGGAAGGGTTGCTTTTGCACTCACAGGTCCCTGAACCAGAGCTGGGGTTCATGCTGTCATCACGCACAGAGGGGTGGCCATCGCCCCCAGGCCACAGCAAGGACATGAGGCCCTGCCGAAGGGCTGGCAGAAGGCTCCACTTGGGATGTGAGTGTTAATGCGTGAGATCAGTGGCGTGACATTTCTGCAGGTGCCCTGAGAAAGTCTCCTCTCCCCACCTCCCCGCCTTAATGGCCCCTCCTGAAAAGAGCTATCACAGCTCAGGAGACCTGCCTCTCACCTCCTCTCCTGAACTCACGCTCCTGAAAGCTCACATTTCTACACACCAGGCAGCATTCTAAGTGCCCACTCAGGTGAACGCGTGACAAGTCCGTGATGCTGGTTGGCTTGTCTGCTCAGGCTGCTGAGAGAAGACCAGACACTAGAAGGCTGTTAAGCAACAGAAATTTCTCGTCAAGGTCAAGGTGCCAGCAGATTCAGAGTCTGGCGAGAGACCACCTCCTCAGTCACAGAGGACACTGTCTGGTGTCCTCATATGGCAGAGGGGCAAGGGAGATCTATGGGGTCTATTTTAGAAGGACACTAATCCCATTCTTGAGAACTCTACCCTCCCAAAGACCCCACCTCCTAATCCTGTCCCACTGGGGATTAGGTTTCAACATACGATTTTGGGGAGACACACACATACCATCTATAGCCAGAGACCTCCTAATCCCCATTTTACAGACCAGGAAAGTGGGGCATAAAGAAGTCTCTCCTTGTTCTGTCCTATTAGAGTAGGATGTCACAGGCTGGCAAAGCGGGGCCTGTATTCAGCTCACAGAAATGTTTAACCTGCACACTGTTTTGAACATTTTCTTAAAGTCGTCAGATCTTTAAAAATTGTGAGATTTTACCTTTTAGAAATTTAGAGTTTCCAGGTTGTGGGGAAAAAAAAGGGAGACGCGGGCCATATCTGGGCCTGAATTCCCATCCCCAGCGATCTCCACTCTGCCACAGTACCCCCCCATTCCCTATTGTCTGAGGCTGAAGTCAGGTTCACTTGCCATTGGCCATTGCACTTGCCCTGCTGTCCTCATCGTGGAGCAGTATTTCTTTGTACTTAGCCTCCACCGGAAGTGTAGAATGAGAGCTGGAGAGAAGGGAGCGTGTGGGCTTTTCTTACCCTGGGCCCCCTTCACTCATTCATGTCACCTGTCTGCCCCCCCCCCGTGGTCCTTGGATTCATCCGCCTGCCCCCCCCCCCCGCTATTTCTGAAGACCACGCATCCCAAGTTTGTTTATAACAACAGAAGTCTAATGTCTGTCGGGTGCTGGGTTGCCAAGCATTGACACATCACAACACTTTCGATTAAGGCCTATTATCATTCCCATTTTGTAATCGAGGGAACTGAGGCACCACGTGCGGTGCCCCCACTGGAAACGGGCTCCTTACCATTGTTCGTCTTGGTACCCTCAGTGCTCAGCTCGGTGGCTGTTTGAAACAATGCTTGAGAGAATGAATGAATGAATGAGTTCTCCTCCCCGCCTTCACCCGATTCAAGCCATTGGCCGCTGGAGACCAAACATCTTGATTCATCGTCGGTCATTTGTGACAGTTCAGTCGGAGGAATGGGCTCGAATCAGGGTCATTCAAGGCTGTTTGGTTGTGTTTCTGCTTTGTAACCACAGATCAGCCCCAGCTTGAAGCAACAGTGAATTTGTAAAAAATTCTGTGGGTTGCTGGGTGGTTTCCTGCTTTTCCTGCTTCCTGTGATATCAGCTGGAAGATCCAAAATGCCTCCACTCGAATGGCCTGCAGCTCACTGGGGCCATCAGCTGAATCCTCCGTGCTCTGCCCCACGGCCTTTTCCCACAGCTGGGAGCGTTTCCTCACAGTATTGTGGTCTCGGAGTAGCCCGACTCCTAGGAACACAAAAAGGACAGCCGCCAGGACTTCTAAGGATTTAGCCTAGGAAGCCCTAGGGCCCCCAGAGCAAGAGTTGCAGGAGGAGGGGTTCCAATGGGGACAAATGCACCCCAGATTTTTCCTTCTCTTGACATTCCTTTTAAGAGTCAGAAGCCTCATGAGAGGGTGTGATGGACTGACTTGGGTCACATGATCACCCCTGGGTCACACGGCAGGAGAGGGTGACACATCTTGGCAAAGGAGAGAAAATCCTCAGAAGGAAGTTGGGTTTCCAGGATCAGGAAAAGGGGACCAGATGCTGGACGAGGTTAGGAACCACTACTCGGCCCCTGAATAAGTAACTCCCCCGGGGTCAGCAGTTAACATTTTTGAATGAATGGCTAGAAGATGGATGGATGGATGGATGGATGGATGGATGAATGCATTTTCTAAAAATCTAGTATAAATAGAAAGCCCAAAGGGCACCTTGGGTGGCTCACTCAGTTAAACGTCCAACACTTGATTTTGCTCGGGTCATGATCGCAGGGTGATGAGATTGAGCCCCACATCAGGCTCCATGCTGGGTACGGAGCCTGCTTAAGATTCTCTCTCCCCTCTCCCTCAACCCCTCCTCTCTCCCCCCAAAAAAGAGTAGAATGCCCAAATCTATGTAGCATCTCTTCCAGGTCAGGGGCCCTGTAACCCAGGCATTGCTGGGGGCCTGAGAGCCCTCTTTATGGGGCCAAATCAGCTCCCACAATTGCTGTCATGTCTCAGCATCCTAACCCCAAAGATGGGGCTCATTTGAGCTGGCTCCTGGAAGGGAGAGCGTGTGCCGTAATGAGGAACCACCAGCACAGGAAGTGTGCTCCCACCTCCCTAGACCCCACGCCACCTGGACACTGGCAGCCAGCCCTCATGCCCTCTCCAGCCACAGTACACTAAGCACACCTGCTGATACCCAGTGAGGCCCCGCCCTGCCCTGCAGCCCACAGTGAGACCCGCAGCAGGAGAAGTTGATCCGAGCCCAAGGAGCACCTCTAACCTGTGGCTTTGCTCCCTTGGCAGTCTATTTCCAGCTGCTGATTAGACTGCACAGCATGCCAGGGTTGGAGATGGACCTGTCATGCAAAATTCTCTCCACTTGCGTCTCTAAATTTAGTGAGTTACTTGGTAAAAGTTGCTTCAGACTCCTTCCCCCACCAAGGAGTACAAAGCTTCTCAAATAATTGTAAGTGCCAGGCTGTTACCAAGGTGAGCTAATGAGAAGCTCATCTGCTAATAGCAGGGGCGTGATGGGTGAGGATGGCGCTCACGGCGGTGGATTGGGTGGAAGGGGAAGAAATAATTGGATTATTAATATGGGGCCGCCAAAATAGGCCTTTATCCCTTTATGTTCTTCTCGAAGGGAACTGTGGTCTCTGGAACCATAAATACGTGTCCTGTGGGGGTAAACTCTGGGGTTAAAAAATAGAGGGGATTGGAATCCTCAGTCCCAGCCGAGGCAGTCTACACTGAGAGCCAGCCCACAATTCGGGGTGAATAATGACTCTGTTCAGGTCCAGCTTATTGCTTTTGGCCAAAGGCCTTTTGCAGAAATAACTTTGTAACTAGCTGCCAGGGAAGCTTTTGTCCACAGCTGAGACAAAAGAACAAAGAACAGAGGTGGGAATTTGTGTCTGATTCCCATTTCCCCTGAACACCTAGCAAGAACAACAGGTGTGGCCTACCTGGAAGGTGTGGGCTGGGGGAAGGTAATGTCCAACCTCCTCTGTGGCAGGCTGCCACTCCTGCTCCTGCCATACTGGTCTTTATTCTGTTCTTTAAACCAACCAAACTCATTCCTACCTCAGGGCCTTTGCACTCGCTTTTTCCTTTGGTTAGGAAGCATTTCCCCTACAAGTGACTTCTCACTACCTTCTGGTCTCAGCTCAAACATCATCCCTTCCTCGGGGCCTCCCCCGATTTACTCTTCATCCCGTTTCCTTAACAGTTTTCTTCAAAGCTCTTAAAACGACCTGAAATTTATCTTCCTTTATCATCTGTCTCCCGCACTGGGATGTTAGTTCCTTGAGGGCAGAGGCCTGACCTGCTCCATGTTCATGGCTGCTTCCAGCATCCTACATAGCACCTCGCACATAGTAGGTGCTCAGGAAAGCTCACATAGCTTTGAAGGGTTGCAAATAGGCCTCCAGGCAAGCTCCAGAGGAGCTTTGTTTGGTGTGCTCAGTGTCTAAAATGTATTGAATGTTTTCATTTTAGAAACGATGTCTCCATTGTGGTCCAGTCCTCACCCCCCAACCCGGGCCCCTAAATCCAGACCAGGTCACTCATTTCTCTTGCCAGACCCCTGCAGGCATTTGAGTTTGAGGCCCCACTTTAGACAAAGGCCACTGCATGCAGGTTTCTCTCTTCAGAGGTAACCAAACGACATCCAAGCTTCTGAGCCTAGGCCGAGGACCAGCCCGCTGGACTCCAGCCAACCCAGTCCCGTTGACTGGATGAAGGCATGGTTTCCGTAGGCAGGGCGCAGTGGTCCTCCTCTTAGGGGCCATAAATGACATGAATTTCACTGTGTGAACCTTCTGAGCCTTCTGAGTCATCAAGGAAGGAGTCCCTATAACTCCTCCTTGGTGGTCTTCAAGGAGTCCCACTCCCCTTGTTAGAAAAGATCGGTGCCCTTGGCAAGCAAGAATCCAAGAGCAATGTCATTACATTTGTTTCTTTATGCTGCTGTCCATTGATGGCAGGGGTTCTCCCATGGGGGCGATTTCATCCCCCAGGGGACATGAGGCAGTGTCTAGAGACACTTTTGCTCCCCACAGTTGGGGCAGGTGCTTCTCACATGGCACAGGGAGAGAGGCCAGGGAGGCTATCGACATCCTACAGTGCACCCCCCCCATCCAAGGATGACCCAGCACCCACCCCCGACAAGCCAGCCAGCTGCCCAATGACACGGCACGGCGGCCTCCTCTCCTGGATGGCTTCCATGGGCCCGGTGGCGGGGGGCCCAGAAGATCAATGAGCCCGCCTCAGGAGTGTCATTCCCACGTTAGCAGGAGGGAAGTGAGGACAGTTAGGGGCCAGTTCCCCAAAACCAGGTCACATACTTCACTTGGGGTTTCTGGGTTTTTTGGTGGTTTCCTTTCTACTTAAAAATGAGGAGGCAGAAGTGTTTTTTTTAAGGGGGAATTAATGGTTTCCATGCCACCAAAACAGGAGAAGCTTCATTCTCTGAAGTGTGTGGTGGGGTGGGGGGGGGGGGGATGCCTGCTTTCCACATCCAGGGAAAGCTTTTCTCTTTGCCTCTTCTGCTCCCTTCAGAACCTTCGGGACCTGACACCACTGACTGAACCCCTTTGGGTCATAGGAGATGGAGGTGTGGGGTCTGGGGAGCCTTTGGGTCACCCAGGGCTTCCTGAGGCTCAGGGATCTTTAAGCTGGGCATGGCCACAGACTCCAAAGCTTGCCAGATGCAGACACGGCATCTGACTTGGTTTAAGTTTCACTTCCTAGAAAGGGTGCTGCTTGCTGGGGAGAGGCCCCCGTGGCTCTATCTGCCATGGTGCCCTGGCCTCTGGGACTTGGCAGGTGCCCCTGTGTTTTCACAAGCCACATGATAGCCAGCGTGCTAGTCTACACCGTGACCTTGACACTCCTCCATGGAAAGGTGGAGTGCTGTCCCCTCCTTTTGAATCTGGCCAGTCTTGTGAAACCAATAGAGAAACCAATAGAAGGTGGGGCAGAGGGGTGACGCTCAGGGAACAGCAGAGAGAAGACCGAGTTCAGTAGGAAAAACTGAGGCGGCACCGCCCATCGCTGGGACATGCACCTTCCGAGCCGGAAGCTGCCACTTAAGAAATCAGAGCCCACCCCTGAAGCCACCATACAGGGAGGAAGGAGAGGGCCCCTAGGTCCTAGCCAAGTGCCCGTAACAGCCACCCGATGAATCAAGTCCCCAGTCCTTCGGTCATTTCAGCTGTGGCCTCAGCCATTCCAAAACAGAGACCAGCCAGCCATGCATTAAAAAAAAAAAAAAGACTTTATTCTGCTGAAGTCAAAGATCACTTGTTATACAGAAATCATCATTGGAGCGCTTGGCCTGTGCCCGTCTGTCCCCCATTCATTCATTCATTGGTTCATGCAACCATATCCAGAATCTCCCATCTCACGCCCTCGCTGCCCCTGCCCTGGTCCAGGCACCGTCTAGGCAGCTTTCTCTCCGGCCCTCCCGCACCCACCCTCGTGCCCCTCATTCCGTTCTCCGCACGCCACCAGAAGGATCCTGTTAAGACCTATATCCAATCTCAACACTCCCAGGCTGGAACCTTCCAGATCCTCCGCTCACTCCAAATAGTACCCTTCCGATCACTCAACCCCACGCGAGCCATACGAGCCCCCGCTACGTGCCGCAGACTCCGAGGCACACTCCTCCCCCAGCATACCTGCACGTGTCTTTCCCCTAGACCTGGAACACCGTTCCCCTAAGTATCTGCAAGGCACATTCCTTCCTCTCCTTCAGGACTCTGCCCGACTGACAACCCCCACATTTAAAGATGCAATCCCCCCCCCACAGCCAGCGCTTGTGACCTCCCTCTCCTGCCTCACCCCCTGAGGACTCATCACCTCATGCCTGTGATTTATTTTGGTGTCTGATTCATGAGAGACTATGTATTTCTGGATCCTCAGCACATAGACTAGGGCCTGCGCATAGTAGGTGCCCAGGAAATATTTGTTGACTAATTACAAGAATTAGCAGCCAGGCTGTGCCGGGGGCTGGAACTCTTTAGAGAAGAGACAGCCCAGGGCGCCTGGGTGGCTCAGTTGGTTGAGGGTCCAACTCGTGGTTTTGGCTCAGATCATGGTCTCGTGGTCTCAGGGTCCTAAGGTCGAGCCCTGCACCAGGCTCCCCACTCAGCTCAGTGTCTGCTTGAGGATTCTCTCTCTCTCCCCTCCCTCTGCTTGCTCGCTCGCTCTCAAATAAATAAATCTTTTTATTTTTTTAATCTAAAAGTGTGGGGGGCAGAGGAAGAAAAGGAAAGAAAAGAAAAAGAAGAGACAAGACGAGACAGCCTTACCCCTGTGGAACTTCCAGTGAGAAAACAACCCCCACAAAATAAAGACCAGAATAGGAGAGTGCCTGAAGGATCACATGTGTGATGAGTGTTCTGAAGAGAACTAACTTTCGATGAGGCCAAGCGTAACAGGGAGGCTTGCTCCCAAGAGGGCGGTCAGGGAAGGCCTTCTCTCCACCTGTCAGGCTCCACCCATCCCAAGCTTCAGGGCTGTGCCCAGGGAACAGTCTGTTTGGCTTGGCAGATGAAGAAACTGAGACCAAATTGGGACAAGAATTCATGACTCCCACACCCACGTTCCGTCTGCTTTTCTACACCACCTTTTTCTTATCGGTTGACAAATAACGATGAGGAAAGTTTGCCTCCAGTAAAGCAGAGAGTTGGGCCTGGGCCCAGGCTGAGAGCTAGCAAGCCGCGTTGTCAGGCCCCTCTACACAGAGGCCAGAGGCGACTGGGAAGCCACCTGAGTCAACACTCTGTCTCCAGCTCGCTTTACCATTTGGGCTCATTCGGTGGCAAGTGACAGAGAAAGCAACTTGGAGCGACCTAAGAAATAATTCATGGTCCTAAGGAGTCAACATGTGAGAAAGTTGACCTAGGAAGAAAGGAAGACAACAACCCAAGCTATTTGTCGAAGGAGAAAAAGGAATCTCTTGGTGTCTGAAACAATCCAGGGTAAATCTTCTTCCTTCAGGTTTAGCTGGATCCAAGTCCCAAATGTTTCCAAACCCAAGTATGTTCCATTTCTCAGCTCTGTTTTCTTCTGTGTGTTGGCTTCAGTCCACCTCTACATGAGGCAAGATGGCGTCAGTCTTCCCTCACCTTCATGGTGGAAGGACATGGAACCAGCTAGCCAGTTGGAAAGGGTAGGCATCTCCTCCTAGTCAGGCCAAGGTGCCCGGATTACTCTGATTGGCCAATCACTGAGGAAGAGGGATTGGAAGGCCCTGATTGGCTCAGGTCTGGATTGCTTGGTCTAGCCAGGGAGCTCTGCCGTGGTGGCCTAATTTGAACCTTATGGACCAAGGATCAGGGAGAAGGTCCCCAAATGAAAACTGGATACTGTTATAGAAATTACATTGGCCCAAACCCAGCAAATAACGCTAAGCAATATGTATTGGGCACTTAGTGTATACAGTCCCCTTCTAAAGGCTTCACAGGCATTAAGCCATTTCCTCCTCACAACTCTTTAAAAAGTGCTCTTATTGGCCCCACTTTACAGTTGAAGACACTGAGGCCACAAGAGGGTAAGTTACTTGCCCAACAACTAGTCCATAGTGGAACCAAGATTTGAACGCCGGCTGTCTGGCTGCAGACCCCATCTCCACCCCTTCTCCACCTGTTCCCTGCTGCATTTTAGCACATATCTCTCTGCTTGGCTTCCTCCAATCTCTCTATCAGCTCCATGAGATTAGAAATTTGTGTCTTTTTTTTTTTCCACTGATCGTGAAACAGTACCTGACCGCAGATGCACAGATATTCAGGCATGTGAATTACATGGCCTCCCAAACACCCACTCACTTTACATACAAAACCTTGTGATGTTCATCTCTCTGGTACCTTAAATATCTCGCTTCTAAACTTTCTTTGAGCTTTAACTATACTCCATGGTCCTGTCCTAAAGGCTCACTGTGGTTTGCCAGTACTTTGATTCCTGACACTTTTCACTTTTAGCTGGAGGTGTTCAGCTCTGGCTTTTGACCTCTTGACTCCTAAGAATGTCAGCTCCCTGAGGGCAGGGACTTTTTTTTCCCACTGCTTTATCTGCAGTGCCAAGAACTGTGCCTGACATGCAGTAGGTCTTTGAGGATTTCTTGTTGAATCAATAGTTCTGCAACTAATGGGGTTCCTAAACAAACCTTTCTCTTTATGTCCTAATTTCCTTTCCAGATCCTGAGCTCTTGTCTTGAAACCTGATCTTTGCCTCCTCCCTTTGAAAAACTCTTCTCTTGTCCCACGTCCTGCTTTGAGAGCTGGCTTGGTTCCCTGCCTCCAGCTGGAATTCCAGGCCCATGCACAGAAAGCCCCCAGATGCCCTGGCCCTAGGTAGGGAAGACAGGGAAGGTCTGTGCCCATAGGTTGCAGGAGTTCCTGTCCTTTCCTTGACAGCCCTGGAGAGGAAGAGAGAAGGCTGGAAAAAGTCTGTGACCAGGAAGAAGGGGAGACACCAGAGGAGTATAAGACTTAACAGATGTGCTTGTGTCATCCCCTGTCTAGACAACTGGGCTTGTAAGGTTCGGGACCACACATTTCTATCCCTCCCACTCTGCCTGCTATTTGCTCAGGCCATTTCCCGTGCCAGAAGCACCCTGTCCTCTACCCTCTCCTTCAGAAAAATCATGTGGATTCTGCAGAACTTTGTTCCTGTTAGGCTTCTTAAATTTTATAAGGCCTCCTCCAGGCAGCCCTCTCTGACTGCCCCCCAGGCCAGCAGTTCCCCCCTTCTTCTTCCTGTTTGTTCAGTACACTTAACCACAGCTTCTTGTATCATTCGTCAGTTTCCCAGTGAGCATAGGAGTCAGGATGGGCCTCTGAGGTCAGGACGTCTGGGTGCAAATCTCGACTGTGAGGTCTGCTTGCTTTACCCACCCAGGGCCCTGCGGGAAACAGAGGGTGTCCTCCAACAAAGGTGTGAGCAGAGTGTAAGAAAATGAGTCATACAGATCCCTGGGGCTGAGGACAGTGGGGAACATTTGCTGGAACCAGAAGCGGGCCACCCACAGGAGATGTGGCCCCGAGCAGAGCAAGAGAGGGATGTGCTCAGTTCCCAGCACCCGGGCAGAGGGGACGCCTGGCAAGTACCCAGGCCCCTCCTCACATGGTCCCTTCCCCTGGTGGTGTCCCCCTTGGCCAGACCCCACCAGGAGCAAGAGAGCACGGAGCCCATTGATGTGGTCCAACCACGTGAACCTCCCAGGGTCCAGGGAAGCACAGAGAGAGGACGGGGAGGAAGCAGGCCAAGGGACAATATTCTGCGGTTCCTCCAAACTGCATGACCTTGGGCAAGTTCTCGAAACTCTCCATGCCTCAGCTTCCTCGCCTGCAAGTAGAACATCCAGTTTCATAAGTGTGTTGTAAGGGTGATGCGACCTAACAGGAGGAGGGCTGAGAAAGGGGCGGGGCCTGTGATAAGTACCCCATAAATATCAATTATTCTTCATCACTGTTCTGTAAGGGGGTTTACTGTGTTGATCCTGGTGCTTCCTGTTGCGAAAGACAGCTCCAGCTCAGATTAACTGAAGCGGCAAAGGCTACTTGTCTGAGCCTGTGACCAGGCACAAGGCTCAGCCCGGTGTCACCAGCACCCCTCTGAGCTTCCCCCTTGCTGGCGGGAATGGCGCTCCGGCTCCCTGCACCCAGCCACCAACCCCCTGCCCCAGTTTCTTCCCGCTGTCTGCCATTGGCTAAGCCCAGGTCACATGCCTGCCTCTGGGTCAATCTCTGGAGTTAGTGAGTCGGAACATGTTGATTGGCTCTACCTGGGTCACGTGTTCTGCTCTCCAGTCAGGCTGCCCCTACCTAGTGCAGTAAGGGGGCGGTAGGGACCCCAACCACAGCTGGGGGTTGTTGTCACGGGGAAGAAATTTCTCTCCTAAGACAGTAAATAGCTTAGGTACCTGCTACGTGCCAAGCACTGTTTCGGACATTGGGGATGCAGATATGAAACAAAGCTGACAAAAATCCATGCCCTCAGGGAGCGGACACTCTAGTGGGGGGTGGGCTGAAAGGAGGGACCCATAAAGAAAGAAGTAAAAAGATGTAGTTTGTCAGAGGTGGTTGGTGCTAGTGGGAAGAGAAGAGATTTCTGCTAACCTACAAAGACAAAATGTAAGCAAAGAACTAAAGGAGGGGAGGAAAAGGCCTTGAAGATATCTGGATGAGGACTCCAAAGCAGGTAAGTGCAAAGGCCCTGGGGTGGGGACATGCCTGGCATGTGCAAAGTACAGCACAGAGGCCAAGTGGCCAGAGCTGGGTGGGCAAGAGGAAAAATGGAAGGTGATGAGGTCAGAGAGGGGATGGGCAGACCATGTAGGATCTCGTTGGCCCTTTGGAATGTCTGGGGTTTTGTTCACCAGGAAGTAGAAGCCCTTGAAGGCTTTTCCGTGCAGGAAGACAGCCTCTTTGGTTTTAACAGGATCCTCTGGCTACTTGATAGAAGGAGGAGGAGGTAGAAGCAGGGAAACCAGTTAGAAGGCTGTTAGGTGCTGGGCGGGAATATCTTACCACCTAACACTGTGCCTCGCGCATAGTAGGTCCTAAGTAAAAATTTGTAAAGTGAATGAAGGAGGACTAAGTGGTCGGGCTGTCTGGACCACCTGGCCCCAGCACATGGGGCATCTCGCCACAGCCTACAGTCCCCTTTCTTCCCTTCTTCCTGCGTGTTCTTCCATCTGGTAAGGGCCGTGCTCTGCCTCTAGCCACATCCTCCCCCGCCCCCTCAGCTGCTCCGTCATTCCCAGATTCTGCTTGGCTAATCTTGTTGGCGATTTGAGGATCCTCAGAGGAAGACTACCATCTGGGTTGTTCTGGGAAGGCCTGGGTGAGGTCCTGGGAGCTTCCCCAAAGCTGTGGTCTGTGGAGTCGGGAGGTCATTGGTCCCCCAGAGACATGTTCCTCTCTGCAGGTTAATTTATCTTCTAGATAAATCTAGAAGCAGGAGTGATGTTTCTGAACACTTGGGATACTAGACATTTCTAGAGCTGTCTTCCTAGACTGGCAAGCCTTTGCCAAGACTTGTAGAAGATACAGGACAAAGAGAAGGACCCAGATGGACCTTGGAGCGAGCTGGTGGGAATGAGACGAGGTGTCCAGGGTATAGTGGGGACATCAGGCCACTGGTGCTGTACGGAGTCACCGCATACTCTCTGTTTAACCACTTTGAATTTTTTTCCAAAAAGGAGAAAAAATGGAGGCAGAATCCCATGTGTCATTTTTAATTGATTTCTTTAGCATCCAGAGAGAGGCTGGCACAAGGCCAGGGGAAGTCAGAGCTGGGGGAATTCATCAAAAATCGACCTACCGATGACTTGATCTGATGAAATAATTAGCCCCTGTTATTCTCCAGTCTCCAGTCACAGAGCTTTGACTTCCATCCAGATGGGGAGCGTCCTGGCTGGCGGGGTGTAGTTGCCAGGGAGCAGGGACTGAAAGGGACTGTGGTTGTTGCGGGGAAGGAAGGGGACATGAGAAAACTAGCGTGGGTGCTAGGAACAGAATCCAGCTGACCACATCTCCCAGCTCTACCCACCATCTGGCCCAGAGCTTTCAGTACAGACTGCACCTCCCAGCTCCATAGCCCCTTCTACATCACAGGTACAGACCAAAGACCCTCAGGGGACACCTGGCCACCTGCTGCTCCATTTGGCAAATGAGGAGGGAAACTGAGGCTGGGAGCCTCAGGAACTTGCCCAGCAGGCTGCTTCCAGAGGCTTCTGTTTGAGCCAGAACTGGCTTTGAACCTGCCACTTAATCGCGTGATCATGGAAAAAGCACTTTTAACACTGTGTGCCTCTGCTTCCTCATCCGCAAGATGAGTATAATATGGATGAGTGGAGATGCGGATTAAACGTAAAATGTCGAGAGCAGGGGCTGGAGTATGGTACGCTCTCCACAAGCATTCGCTGTTACTGTTCCTGGCAGAAGAGAGTCGTGGGGCACCCCTTGGATAGTCTCTCAATGTTAGTGTTTGTTGTCTCTCTGAAGGCATGTGACAGTGCGTTTCACACATGAAGGCGGGCTGGTGGGCACATCAGTTCAAATGCAAAGCACAGAGCATCCTAGTGTGTTTCCAGGAACAGGTGGACACAGCCTGATAAACAACATGATTTGAGGACCACCCCCACCCCAGGGTTTGGGTTAATTCAGGGACCGATTTGATGGTGGAACATGTGTACTTTTCAACCCTCTTCCAGCCTCCCCCTCCCTCCAGCAGAAAGTCTGGGATGGTGCTAATGCATTTTGACTCCTTTCCACACTTAAAAAGAGAGCGTGTACAGGTGGGAAAGGAGGCGGGCATAGAGCTCAGCTTAGAGCCTTAGGAAGAAACGAGAAGCTCTGAGACTGAGTAGCAGTGTCCGCTTTCCTTCATTTTGTGTGAGTTCGTTTGGTGGCAAGGGGAATGCCAGTTTTCCCCTTTACCCTTGGATAGAAAGTTTGCTTTTTAAAAACACGGATTTGTGTTTTTGTTTTTAAATGAAGCCATGTCACAGCAGAAGGGCTGTGGAGATAGAGCGGCAACGGGGGGCTGTGGTGTCTGAATGGGGGAGGCTGGGAACGGTGCGTTTAGGGGAGGGGACCCGCAGGGGAGCAGAGGTCAGACCTTCTCTGCCGTTTCCTCCCCGGGGTGAGCTCCGGACCACGACTGAGCCGCCATGTCCTCCCCTGTAAAATGGGAACAGCGCTCGTGCCTGTGTGGGAGGTGGTTGGGAGTGGGGGAGACTCTGCAGGCAGAGTGCCCCTCACAGCCCACCCACGACTACAGCGACCATGATCTACCAATGGTTTACTCTGTGAATGACGTGTTCTGGGTCATTCCATGTGCCGGCCTGTGGTCTCAGCACTCTGTATGAACCTGGTTCATCCTCCACACCTGTTTTATAAATAAGGAAACTGAGGCACAGAGGTGTTGAGTTATTTGCCTTGGGTCAGCCAGCAAGTGACTCCAAAGTATGTGTCTTAACCATCCACAGTGTGGCACAGCAGGAGCTCAGGACACACTTGGTGCGGTGGCTCTGGCTGCTGAGAGGCCACAGGATGGAAGCCAGTGCTTGCCCTTGGAGCCTGTGAAAGTCATGGTTCCCAGGTCAGCTCCGCTTCGAATGTGGTCCCCATCTCCATCTCCCCTCCCTGCACAGCTGTCCTATTGGCGGTCCTTGGGGAGGGAGACAGAGCAAGAAGCCTGCTCCATCTCCTAGCCTGCCCCGGGGAGTGTCAGTTGAAGGCATGACTTCCAGAGGCGTTTTGGGTTAAGGGAGCAAAGAAGGAATCTTACAACCCCTGGAGGGAACTGGCACGGGAGGGGAGTCATCACTCCCCATAGGCTTGAAGGGGCAAGAGGAGGCTGAGAGTGCCGCCAGGCTAAAGGAAAGCTAGAACCATGGCCAGCCTAGAGAGACAAAGGCCCTGGGTGCCTGGGATGCAAGAGAGGGAGCAGAGCTGGAGAAACTGATTTCCTGCTGATTTCCTGCTGATCTCCTGCCTCCACCTGCCCAGCAGAACTCCCATTGGCAGAACTAGCAGGAAGCCGGGGACTGCAGGTGCCACCTGTAGAGGCGAGACTGACTTCCTGGGGCACAGAGGAGGGACAAAGAGCAGCCCGCCCCATGGACCCTTCCTGCGGGGGGATGACAGGGGATGGGGGTTGGTGATGCCTCGGAGCCTCCATACGGAGGTCATGACATGGCCCTGCCGAGCCCCGTGGCCCTCAGTCTGCAGAACTCAGAGGACCTTAACCAAATCTCCATTCCTTTAGCTTTCAGAATATGTATTGGGCTCCTACTACTACTACTACATGACAGGCATAGTACTAAGAGCTGGGGACCCAGCTGTGATTAACATAGGCCCACTTCCTACCCTTGTGGGGCTGAGCCTTTAGTGGGGAGAACTGGGCAACTAAGATAATTGCAGGTTGTAGTAGGGATTGTGGAGAATAAACACAGTTATAAAATACAGAGAGCGCCTCACGTGGAGGGCACCACCTTAGATAGGGGAGCAGCCCTTTCTGAGGAGGTGACATTTGTGCCAAGACTTGACAGAGGAGAGTGAGCCCTGTATAGAAAATAAATCTGAGGGGTGCTTGGGTGGCTCAGTGGGTTAAGCCTCTGCCTTCGGCTCAGGTCATGATCTCAGGGTCCTGGGATTGAGCCCTGCATCAGGCTCTCTGCTCAGCAGGGAGCCTGCTCCCCCCCCCACCTACTTGTGATCTTTCTCTCTGTCAAATAAATAAATAAAATCTTCCCAAAAAATTTAATTTAAAAAAAGAAAAGAAATCTGGGAAAAGAATCTTCTAGGTTTAAGGAAGAACACGTGCAAAGGCCCTGGGGCAGAAACACACTTGATTTGTTAACAGAAAGAAGCCTGTGGGGCTGGGGAGCAACTGGGAGGAAGGAGAAGAGGTAGGAAGGAGCTAGATCTGTTGAATCACATGGTGGGGAGTGTGCATTGTATTCCTTGGGCTGGGGAAGCCAAGGCGGGGGTCTGAGCAGGTGAGGGACAGGACTGGGGCTAAAGTGAGGTGAACACCCCATGCTGGTGCCATCTGGGGTGAGTCCCTTCTATCTTATGCCATGAATACCTTGCTGGTCTCAGGCTGGGCCAGGCCCACGGAGTGATCCTATGGGATTTACCTTTTAGGAAGATATTCCCGGTGCCCTGGAGAGGATGGAGAGTGAGGGCACAGTCGGGGGAAGTGGGGGACCTCTTAGGGGGCTGTTGCAGTGGCACATCTCCTCCCATGGACCAGAGCCCTTGATGAGTTCCCTGAGCTGCAACTTTGGTGAGGGGAGGTGGGCAGAGTCCTTCAAGGTCAAGCCGCCCCACCTCCAACAAACCTGGTTTCCTCCTGGCACGTCTGCTTGCTCACTGTCTCTCATTTTAAATAAATGAGACCTAAAGTCTATATCTGGAAAGACTTGAAGGCTCATTTCCTCAAGAAATAGAAAAATGACCACAGAGAGCAAAGAGCAGAACAAGATCAGACCTGCCCAAGCCAAGATGCACCATCCTGCTGTCCCTCCCACCTTTGCTGGTGACCGCCTCAGACCTGGGGGGCCCAGGGGTGACCGAGGTCGCAACAGACTGTGACAGCTCTTCTCCTGTAGCTTTTTAGCCCTCAATTTTCTCTTGTGTCCTTTTGTTGATTCTACAAACTTAAAACTCACGTGAATAACTTGCCCAGCTATGGGGTCTGTCTGCAGGGCGCCTTCACACACATCCCGCTGGCTTGCGCTCCCTTAACACCGTGTCTCCCCGTTTTATTCGCAGGAAAGCTGAGGTTCCCTACTGGCTTGCTGGGGAGGATACCCGGCTGGCGAGTGACACAGCTGGGACTGGGACGCATACAGGGTCGCTCAGCCCTGCACATCCACACCGGGCCTCAGCCTCACGCTGCACTGCCCTAGAGCGGGGACTGTCCTGCTCACCTCTACCTCTCCGCCCCACCACACCCCATCTCTCTCACCTCTGGGGAGGGTGGGGGGAGAAGGGAGGCCCAGAAATCTCTCTTCCCATAGGCTGGGCTCCTTCTTTTTCCTTGCTCTGGGGCTGGTCTGTCTGTTGAATGGGTTGGCGGATTCAGAGACAGGCTGGTTATCTGACTTGGGCCCAGGGCTGCACCCAGCACATTCAGAAGACTGCTGGTCCGGGAGAGAAATCTGTCTGCAGAAGCAGTCACAGAAAGCTTTCCTGCCACTGTGTCGCGGGAGCACATTGCAAGTTCCTTCCTTCCCACTTTCTCACTGCTCTAGCTCCCCCTGATCAAAGGAACCCTCGGTGTCCATGCCAGAAATCATTATGCAAGCCCAAGCCGTCAGGCGGCCTTTACGTAAAGACTGACCTGATTCTTTTCCTCCTACTTTAGATCTGTGAGTAAAGTGGGAAGAAGCGACAAGAGACACAGCCACAACAGGCGACTTCAGACTCCTGGGTCCCGCAGGACGCCCAGATCGGCGGCCCGTAAAATGGCCCCGCCCAGCCTCCTGCTTTGCTTGCTGTCCGCCACCGTGTGCTCTCTGCTGGGGGGAAGTTCGGCGTTCCTGTCCCACCACCGCCTGAAAGGCAGGTTTCAGAGGGACCGCAGAAACATCCGGCCCAACATCATCCTCGTGCTGACGGATGACCAGGACGTGGAGCTGGGTAAGCAGCTGGCCCTCAGGGCGCACCTCCCTGGCCAGGGCCACCGTGCTGGGGCCGAGGCTCCTGACGCAGGGCGGCTGGAGGAGACCCCCGGGAGCTCGCTTGGGTTTCAACCAAGTCACACGGGTTGTCCCACACACGTGCCTTTGCAGCTGGGTCCACAAGGCCAGGGGTCTCCAACTCGTTCCTAAAGCAGAACCCTTTCTCGATTGCTCCAAAAGTCAAAAGAGATGTTTGGACCAATTTGTTATTTTCATGCAGTTTCTATCGAGTACATGCTATGTGCCAGTGTCGTAGGGCCTGGAACTTCAGTAATGAGTGAGAAAGGCCTAGACCTTACTGTCACAAAGTGAGGGACACAGGTAATAGCAGGGTCACAGGGACGATCATTGCAAGAAGGGAGAAAGGGGCTGTGCCAGATGGGGCCATCTCAGAGGGGGAGCCACTTCGGATTGGTAATCAGGGAGGGCCTCTCAGAGGGGGTGATGTTTGAGGTGACACTGAAACTGTGTGTGTGTGTGCGTGTACATGTACCTGTGTGTACACACATGCACGTGTGGGCCCTTCCTCTCCAATCACCACTTCAGGTGACCTCCTCCTTGGTGGCATCCAGGGACAGGGAGGGCGGACACAATTTCTAGTAATCTGACCCTGTTCACAAAGATGGTGCCTCAGGGCGATAAGCGTGGCCGCCTCCTATCCAGAGCTTCCTCCACTCGTGGTGCTTTGGCTCTGGGGAAAGCGGGTGAGGACAGGGACTCTCGCCAGGGTTTAGCTCGCTGGTTCGGATGACAGACGTGTCAGGGACTTCTCCAGCTCGCAGTCTCAGTGCCTTCTTTACCCATGCACGCCACCCCGGCCGCCACCTCCTTAACCCAGCAAGAGGCCATCCTGGCTCACCCCTGGCTCCGCCCCTGCATTCCCACGCAAGACCACAAGGCCCTGCCCCAGCCGTGGGTGCTACACCTGCCAGAGGCTTTTCTCCCCACTTGTCCCCTTGCATGAGGACAAGCTGCCACACATGAGGCCACCAAGAGCAAGCCCTCCAGAGTCCATCTCAGCTGCACCTTCTGGTGCTCAGCTGTACCTTCTGGGGGCTGAGCTCCACTGGTAGTTCCAGCTCACCATTGGGGTGGGGGGTCTCCCTCAGGAAACCTTCTTTCTCCCTAGCTTGTATCCGTTCCCCTGCCCCCACCTTGAAGTCACTGAGTTTACCAGTTCTCTTTCTCAACAGGACCCCATACACAGAACTGCCCTATAGGAATATAACGGGCGCCATAAATGCAAATGACATAAGCAATTTTAAATTTTCCAGTGGCTACATTTTTTAATGCTTAAAAAAACAGGTGAAATTAATAATGTATTTTTGTTTAACCCCATGTGTTCAGATGATTATCATCTCAACATGTAATCAATATAAAAAGTCCTTCAGGAGATAGTTTACATTTTTTATATTGTTTTTGAAATCTGGCCTGTAGTTTACACTTAGAACATAGTTCATTTAGGACTAGCCACCTTGCAGGTGCTTGGTAGTCACTTATGGCTACTGTATTGGACAGCAAACAGCCTTGTGTAGTTTTCCTCCTGCACATTTTCCCTTCTAATCACTAGTGTCACTGTGTACTGTGAAGATCTGAGAAAAGCCTTTTAAGCAAGGGGAAGTAGCATGTGCAAAGGCCCTGAGGCAGAAGCAAGGAAAGGGATTGGGCTGGAGCCTGGGAAAGGGGGCTGGAATAGGAGACTGGAAAGAGAGGATGGAGCCCTATCTTGGAGGCTTTCATGGGTAGAGAGTGCCAATAGTTGACTAGGTGAGGGGTGGGCTTTTAGCCTCTATCCACTGTCAAAGGACAATTGAATATTATAGATGGCAACAAATGTAAATATTTCCTGGCTAAGCCTTTGCTACCAAACCTGAGATTGTGGTGAAGATCCAACTTCAAGTCTACACTCTTTTTGCATCCATTATTAAAAGCATGCATCACTCTTTTTAATTACAAAAAAAAAAAAAAAGTGACTTATATACATCCCAGTTGCTCTTTATAATGATTTGTATTAATGATCACAAGTATAGATTTTTCTCCGGGAGCTCATCAAGTGCAAGAAGTCTTTGTAGGCAGGAAGCAATCAGAGCCCAGAACCTTTATTGACAGTTGAACACACAGAATACCTATCTGTCCAGCAGCATCTAGCTTGAACCGTGTTTGATGAACATGGGGAGTCTACAGTCATGGCCATAGGGACGCAAATTTTGTTTCTGGTAGACTTTTGCAGAGAGTACTTGCATGAGGCACCCGGATCTCTGAGCACAGGGGTCCTGCTTCACAGGGTCCCTCAACGGTGGTCATGCCTGAGAGTTCAAGGCTGCCCAGACACCCCCTCATGCATTCAGCAGGTCTGTATTAAGCATCCAACCCTGTGCAGCACACTGTGCTGGGAGTTAGAGGATGAGGAAGGAGCATTCTGGGTCAAGAGAATGGCAAGGCAAAGACACTATGTTAGTTAGCAATGAACTTGGTGGGTCAGGACAAAAGGAAGGCTGTGGGCTGGAGAGAGATGAGACAGGAATGAACTGGGGCCAGGTCGTGAGGGGCCTTGTGGTCCTGATGA
Organism: Mustela lutreola; assembly: GCF_030435805.1. NCBI lineage: Eukaryota > Metazoa > Chordata > Mammalia > Carnivora > Mustelidae > Mustela > Mustela lutreola. The sequence goes on from NC_081298.1 coordinate 12,783,135, forward strand.
GGGTTTTGAGTTTTAGTAAAATGGACATAGGTTAGGGGGCCTTTAGCAGGGGCTATGAGGTGACTTGGGTTCCAGCAGGATCCCTCTGGCTGTTATGTTCAATTTGGGATCGCCAAGAGCAAGAGCAGAGACGGGGAGCCCCATTCAGAGGCTGCGGAAGTTGGGCAGGGGTTGACGGAGGCTTGGACCTGGGGCAGGAGCAGTCATAGGTGAGGCACCGACCAGTGGTTGGATGAGGGGGTTAAGGAAAAGAGGAAGATCTAGGGCAACTCCTAGACTTTTGGCCCGAACCAAGGTGAATGGTGGAACAGCCACCCCCAGGAACAACACATTTTTGCTGCAGCAACGTGATCCAGCTAAGCCTGGTGCCAGAATGTGATCACACGTTTACATCTGTGACTCTCGAATAAAACCAAAGAATGTGCAAATATAGAAAAAGGATCTATGGACGTGATAAGGACACAGGAGGGAAGAGAGCAAGGAGAACCACGGCTAACTTAAAATACAGAAATTCAGTCTCTTTGTTTTAAAAGAGGGAGAGATTAAGTCACAGGAAAATGAAGTTTCTTGTCCAAGGTCACACCCACATGGCCAGACCGTGGCCAAGCAAGACTGAAAACCAGATCCTGTGGTCTTAAACACTGTTCTACTTAACCAGTCTCCTGGAGTAGCTGTTGAGTCGTTTCTAGAGTGTTCGTGTGTGTGTGAGTTGGTGTTCACGGTCACAAATACCATTGCCGGGAATGTCTTTATACATGCTTCTCAGCGTACACGAGCAAGTGTCGCGAAGGGAGAAATTCCAGGCAGTGAATTCGGCGCGTGGAGAGCCCTCGCGTTCTGGGGCGTCTGTCAGTTCCCACAGCGCAGCACCCCCTTGCATAGACACTCCAGTGCCTGCGAACCTTCCCTTCCACGCTCAAGCCGCCCCCTCCCCAGCAGAACTGGCTTTTGAAGGAGGTTGTGTAGCTTTCAGGAGGTGAGGGATGGAAGGTGGTAGTTGGGGGTGGGGGGTGGGCTTTTTATAAACCACTAGACAGACCCAGATCAATAATGCATGTTCCAAAAAAGGCCAGCCCATTATCTCACAGTCTGCTACAACCGGCACACAGAGGGTGGTCCTAAAAAATTTATCATCTGCTATTTTCTGCTCATTCGTGCGGCAGTTCTGATGGTTCTCAGGGCTGAAGGCTTCTCGACTGAGCTAATTCCAGGCTTCCTTCCAGTCCCGGGTGGAGAACAGCCGTCCATCCTAATTAGGGTCTGGTTGAGAGAACGCGGATGGGACACACAGAGGGGCTCGTCCTGCGTCTTCATTGCGAGGTTGGGGCAGGGGAAGGAGGGTCACAGACTCGTGTGCTCTTTGCTCGCGTGCATCTGGCATCCTGCCCTGAGTTGCCACTCCCAAGTGTCACGTGCCCAGGGGAACTGGTTCCAGGGCACAGGGGTCAGTAAGCAGCCTCCATTATCAATACATTGTCAAGGTGATTGGGAAAATCCCTGCTTTTCAGTGATCCTTGGAGACCGGCAGGGGCTTGGCTCACCACCTTTACCAGAAGGATAAGAGAAGGAGAAGCACACAGAGGCTGGCGTCTTGTTTGCATCTGATGACCTTGAGTCAGAGAGGCTGTGTCACTGGGGAGCCCTGCTGGGGTTTACTGGTTGGATTCGATCCGGCCAAACCTTTGGTGAGCCTCAGCGGCTCAGACAGGCTCGGAGACACTAAGAGGAGTTAGACACAGTCCTCGTGGAGTGTTGGCAGCATCCCAGGGCCATCTGTTCCATTATTTGAGATTTTATTGTACTGGACTTACTTTTTGAAGCTTACATCGTATTTGAGAAGGAAGTCTTAAATGATAACTGTAAATGAAAAACCAGTCTCCACTGCCTTTCGTAAAAGGTCACGGCAAAACCAAGTACAATGAGAGCAGCGGTGTTTTTGCATTCGGGCAAGAGGTTGTCTCCCACAAGGCTGGCGTGTCTTTGTTATACAGGCTGAGGGCAGCAGCACCTCCCCGGGACTTTCTCCTTGACCCGTTCAGCAGGATGGAAGCTGGGGAAAGGTTGGGAGCCATGGGCTTTTCGTATTGGAGCCCCACTAATACGGGGGCTCTTGTGTCTGAAGGTTAAGGACACAGATTCCCCAGACCCCAGAATATCAGGGCTTATCTCCTAAGGGTCCACATGGAGTAGAAACAAGCTGCCTTTTTGAGGCCCCCTCAGATTGCCAGGTTTCAGGTGTGCCCCCCAAGAGAGTTATGCCACTGTGGGCGATAAAAGGCCACCAAGCAGCAGTGTTGGCAGGGGGACCACAGAAATGCCATAGAAACAAAGCATTGTTTCCATTCATTGGATATAAGAACCCATGTTTCACAAACTTTCTGTCAGTCTGAATTCTCTCAGTGACAAGTGACAGAAACCCAACTCAAACCAGACCAACATACACCAAAAAATGAGTTTATTCAACTCAGGTGAATAAAAAGTCCAAGTGTTTAAAAAAAAAAAAAAAAAAAAGTCCACGTGTATTCTGAGCTTCAGGTGTGGCTGGATCCAGGAGTTCTGTCTGGCTCTCATCTGTCTCTCCATCTCCCTATTCTCAGTTCTCCTCCAAAGCGGCTTCACCCTCAACCCAGCTTCCCACCTGGCATCACCAGACCCGTGTTGATGGTACAGTGAGCCATCCTTGTGGAAAGAGTATCTCTCTCCCATGCATACCAATAAATGGCCCCAAATGAAGTATCTTAGATCTGGTCCTCCCCGGGACAGCTGGTCAGTCATGAACCATTCAGGGGAAGGGAATACAAGGATCAGCTGGCCTGGTCATATGCACAGCCCTGGAGTCAGGAATGGGGCCGACCTCACAGGACCTGTGAGGACTCAGAAAGGGAGTCGGTGTGTTCCCTAAAGGGAAATTCAAGAGCTGGTGCCAGAAGAAGGCAGGTGCCAGGTGTGCAGTCAAGTCCAGGAGATGCTCAGGGCATGCTCACAGGGCTCTCTCCAAAGCAGGGTGCTCATGGGACAAATAATTCATTCAACGAGTATGTGCCAGAGGGGGTCCAGCAGCAAAAGAAATAGGCAAAATCTCTATTCTTACGGAGCTTACATACTAATGCAAGAGTTAATAAAAAATATTTATAAAGTATGTGGTGCCTACAGTAGTAAAAGGGGACAAGGAGGATAAAGCAAGGAAGGGAAGTCAGCAAGGAGAGGGAAAGGGAGAGCGATGATATTATGGAGACATCTGGGCAAAGAAAGTAAAGGAGCCAGTCAAGGGAGTTCCCCTAGGAAGAGCAACCAGGCAGAGAGAACAGTAGGTGCAAAGGCCCTGAGGCAGAAAGCAGTCCTACCAGGCTCACAGAGCAGCAGAGAAGTTAGGACAGCAGAGCAGTGTGAGCAAGGACAAGGTCTGAGAGGTAATGGATTGGTGGTGGAAGGGTAGATCATACAGGGTCTTTGGACCAGAGAGAGGATTTTGGCTTTCTGGGTGATACAGACACCAGTAGAGGACGCTGAGCTGAGGAAGAACATTATCTGACTTGTGTGTTAATACGGTCCCTCTGGCGATGCTATGGAGAATAAACTGGAGGGATGTAATAAGAGCAGGGAGCCCAGGAAGGGGTCTCCTGCTGGAGTCCAAGCACGAGATGATGGTGGCTCAGACCAGAGTTAGGGGGAAGCAGAGACTGCCCCTGGTCATCAGGTAGAGCTGATAAGATACGCTGATGGACCTGATGTGGAGTAGTTGGGGAGAGGAGTCAGGAGTAACTCCCAGGTTTGGGCATGAATGACTACAAGGAGGGATTCTCTATTCACAGAGACGGGGAGAGCTCTGCTCAGGAGCTCCGTGCGGTTTCTGGACCTGGTCAGATGCGGGGGCTGGAAAAATCAGGAGGAGCTGTCCAAGGCTGTCAGCTCGGAGAGTCACAAGTTCAGGGAAGAGGTCCAGGCCTGGATGGGCTGGGACTGAGGGGGACGGCCAGGGAAGGGGCAAGAAGTGTATGCAGATTGTGTGCCTGTCTGCGCTTTACTGGGTCTAAGACCTTCACCACATTCCCAGAGGGGTCTCTGACCTTGAAAGTTCCAGGCCCCCAGCCCAGAGGGCTGCCTCGTGGTAGAGGCTGGCTTTTTAGAAAAAGCCTGGGGAGGGCTCCTGGCCAGACGCTTGTTTTCTCCTTTCCGTCTGTGAACACAGGGAAACCACACCCCGTGCCGCAGACTGATCTCCAGAAATCAGTTCTAAGTTTCAGGCTCGGGTACTCTGTAGGGGCCAAATGGCTGGAAGCCCAGGACAGCTTGCCCAGATTCCGGACACCAGATCAGTGTAACTTCCAACTCGGCCTCTCTAAGATACCAACTCCTGACATTCCTGCCATTTCTCACTGGAGTCACGAAAACATGTGGGGGCAGGTTATCTCAGGAGGAAGAAAGGCTCATCTAGACCCACCCTGGCGTTCAACTTCCAAGCACATTCCTGCAAGACTTTTTTTTTTTTTCTTTTCATTCAGCAACACTTGGGAGATCACTTAAATTCTGGAAGCTAAGTATATCGGGATTCAGTTTGGCTGCATATAAAAGAAAATATTAAATAACACTGGCTTAAGGTAGAATTTTGCTTCTCACTCACATAAAAATATCTGAAAATTGGCATTCCGGGGCTGGCATGGAGTCTTCAAGGTTATCAAGCACACAAGCTCCTCTGCCTTTCTGTTCTCCCACACTTGTTGTGTGGCTTCTCTCATTAAGGTCATCTCATGGTTCAGAATGGCTGCTGGAGCTCCAGCTATCAGAGCCACATTCCAGGCATCACAGAAGGAGGAAGCAAAAGGGTAAAAAGAATGGACTTCAAGTTAAGTCCGCTCCCTTTAAGGACCTCATTCCAGACATCACGTACAACACAGACAGAGCTTACTTAATTAGCCACACGATCTCAGCAAGAAATGTGGGGCACACTCAAATTTGGATTATTCAAGGACAGTTTAACTATATTTTGCCAAAGTGTGAGCAAGCAAGGGTGGGGAAATCTATTTAGTAACATTAGAGCCATTCCTACCCCAAGACCAAGGGGATGAGGGGAGCAAATGGTTACTGGGAGACCACGGGCCACGCAGTAGGAGCTGTCCCCCTCTGTTGATACCACAGGGAGAGAAAAGGAGGATTGCATACCCCAATGTCCTTTTTCTCTTCTACTGATCTCCTCCCAGGACTTCCAGTGGCCAATTCCAGTCGAAAGCCAGAGAGTAAAGAGAGTTGTGGATACAGCCCATCTAGGTCAGCTCCCTGGGCTGGATCATTGGACAGAGAACAGATCTAGAAGGACACAGGGAGGACCACTTGCACATTTAGCTGCAAGGCAGTCTGGGAAATGGATTTCCTAGCTAGGTGCATTAAAGATTAAAATCAGGGCCTGTTAGGAAGGGGAACGTACACTGGCGGACATCTTGGGTCTCTCCCCACACCAGAGATCAGGAGCAAGGGTCCCAGTGAGGGGCAGCACCTCCGGAGGGGAATGGCGGGGGTGTTGTACGAAGGGCACTGGTGACACCTGCACCATGAGAAGGAGAGAGTCACATGGGAATTTGGGGGAGGACCATCCCAGGCACCAGGATAAGTGCAGGAGCCACGTGGCAGGAATGGGCTTGCCAGGAACTTTGAGGGGGACAGCAGGACCCGGGGAGTGAGGGGGACAATGATGGGGGGAAGGTCTGGATTTTATTCCAAAACCCGTGGAAAGTCACTGAGCTGCTCTAAGCAGGTCAATATTCATGATCCGTGTTTTCAGCGGCTCAGTCTGGCTGCAGGCACGAAATCAGAGTCAGGGAGACCGGGGGGGCGGGGGGGGGCCTCAAGGTGGGAGCCCAGGGGTGCTCTGCAGAGGTAGTGAGGGGACAGAGCCGGTTCTGTTTGGAAGGTCAGCAGGCAGGGCTTGTGGCTGGATTGCAAGGGGGAGGGAAGGAGAATCGAGAATCACTCGGAGTTTCAGCTGAGCGGATGGCAGATGGCAGTGGTGTTTACAGGGAAAGGGACATGGGGAGGAGGAGGAACAGGTTTTCAGGCTCCGGTCAGACATCCCCCTGCTTTGTACTCATCGCCACCAGGCCAGTGGCTAGGTGACTGGCCCTATGTAGCCCATGAGGACAGGTTGGCAGAACTCCCCTGGAGGCCTTGCCTCATCGAAGACACAGCCTCTGGCAAGGAGCAGGATGTGGGTGGAGCTCCTCAGAGAGGCAGTGACCGGTGACTGCCGAGCGCCATTGATGATTCCCACAGCCTGCCCTTTCCCAGGGCCTCTGGGCCACTTCCCTTCCATTCAGAAGTGCTGTAGCACAATTTGCTCCCAGAAGCTTCATGGCCAGAGCTAGCAGGAGGCAGAGGAGGAAAAATTAACTTGAGGATCTCTCTGACAGTCCAGTGTTTATTAATGAAATGCCAACACGCCTTTCCGACACCTGCTTCCTTGATACCGGGTTGACGCACCGATTTCGAGCCTCGGCTTCTTGGAGCTGAAACCAGCAACAGCATTTGCTTGTATTTGGTGACATCCCTGCCTCAGGAGCGGCTCCCCCTTTGCCCCACTGTGAGGACGAGTGGTCCGAGCAGAGGGTCCCCGGCATCCGTTGTGTTTCTTCTGGGTCGAGCTGGAGGCATGGTAGTCACCAACTGACAGCAGTGAGCCCATTCTGGTGCGAGGAGGGGCATCAGATTCCGGGAGACAATGGAGTCCCTCTGTCCAGGTGTGGCCTCTGTTTCTGATGCTCACCCCCAGCCCCTCCCCCACCCTGCTGGGCACAGAGCTGTTCCGGGCAGGGGGACGGAGGGGGCCCGGCCTCCCGCGGTTGTTAAACAGTCCGCGAGGGGCAGGCCACTCACAAGCTGATCCGGTACATTGCGGGCATTCCAGGGACACTCGAGGACCCTATGAGGACGGCCACAGGAATTCCAGCCTGGCCAGCAGTCACCAGTGGCAGGAGGACAGCACGGGACACAGGTGCTTTGCCACCTGTGGCCTGAGTGAATGGCCCTTCCCCCTCCCCCGACCTGCCAGTCTAGGTCAAGGTTCTGTTCTAGCCTAGAGGCAGACCCACAGCTCTCCTCCTCCTCTTAAAGCCTGTTCTCTTGTGGGGCTCTGGGTCACAGTAAGTGTTACTTTGGAGGTTTACTTAGCTGGTCCCTTCAGCTGAAGTAGAAGCAGTACAGGTTGTAAACTCAGGGCCTCCAAGGGCCCGGCAGGTCCAGTAAATGTGGAGAGTGGGGAGCAGGAAGAAGCAGAGTGGACCTTCTAAACTGGGCCCTTGCTACTCCGGTCCACTCACCTTTGGACCCACCAAGGCCAGATCTCTGTCTTTTTCAAGCAAAGCCAGACAGCTGGATTGATATGAAATCTCCCTATTTAAAAAAAAAAAAAAAAAAAAGTTCTCAATTAATTTTTCAAACACCTTTTAAGCCCAACTAAGTCGAACACACAGGCCAGATTCTGTCCAGAGGCACTCTGTGAACTGTGTTACCCAGGACTTGGGAGCTATGATAACTAAAATTTGTAACAGCTAGCATGTATTAAATGCTTTTGGTATGCCTCGTACTGCAGTAAAGGTATTTTCCTTGGTTAAATTTTGGAACATCCCATGGGGAAGAGGCAGACAAGGACACTGAAGTATATGAGAGTTGAGTCATTTGCACAAGGTATGGGGTTCATAGGATGTGGCAAAGTCTGGATTCGAACTCGGGCCAGGTACCTCTAGAGCCCTTCCCAGCATACTGCATAAGGTGACAGAGAGTAGTCTAGAATTGTCCTTGAATTTCACAGTCAAAAGAAATCTTCTACCTAAAGCTATTCATGTGCTGTATTTTTACAGATGGGAAATGAAGGCCCAGAGAAAGTCGGTGGTTTCATCAGACAGCTCACACTTTGTTTTGTGGGCTCTTTGATAGCCAGAGTGTACAGACAAGGGAGGGCCCCGTGTTCCATCCAGAACAGAAGCACACATGTGTGCGTTACACCCACAAACACATTCAGCGGTGAAACCTGTTTAACATACAGAGCTAAACAGGTGACAAAAGAATCATTCAGAGAAGGATGGTGCCTGGAGAGGACACAGGTCATGTCCCCTTCACCCTTCGCCGGTCCCCATGCCATGTGGCCCTTCAGCTCCTCATTTTCAACCCAGAGAGTAGGAGAGAGAACACAGCCGGGACTGTGAGCCACTCTAGCAAACTAAAGAACCTAAGGAGGAGGTCATTGGAACCACTGATCTGTGGCCTTGGGGGTGGAGGGAGGCATACAACACCCCACATTGGAATTGGGTCTGTGAACCTGAAAAGAGTTGGGATGAGTAGAAATTTTTTAAATTTTTCACAGGGGAAGAGACCCATGAAAACAAAAATGCCAAGAGCCCACAAAGCTCATTTAAAAAGCTATAGCATTCTTGATACACTGAAAAAAGTGTAACCAAGCATTTCTGTGGACAGGTCATGCCTCTGGCCTTCTGACTGTGGCCTCTTGTTTAGTATTCAGAGTTACTGTGGTCTCTACAGATATGAGGGGTCCTTGCCAAAAGACCTCTTCTAGAACATTCCAGGCTAGATTATTTTTTCTCCAAATGAAAGGCACAGGTGGGAATGCAACGCATATCCTGGAGTATTCATAGAGTAGCCTGTTTCCAGTCAGTTCTCTTCTCCCTCCCACACCTCCAGGGTATTTCAGATTACATGACTGACACAGTCTCACGTTAAAATACTCAAGTAATTCAAAGCAAAGCTTCCCCATCCACCATTCACAGTGCTCATCTCAGAGGCAACCATTATCTACAGTTTCTAAATCGGCTAAGAACATTTTCTCAAGGACCAGGAAGGAGGATGGATTCAGCACAGCACAGGGAAAACCTCCCTAGGAGGCAGTATTAGCAAAGACCTGGATGACACCCGGTGCTGGGCGGGGGGGAGGGGGGGCATCTAGGCTGCAAGAGCAGCAAGTGCAAAGGCCCTGAGGCAGGAGCATGTTTGGTGCCTTGGTGTATTCTAGTAGCAGTGAGGTCAGCACGACCAGAAGAGAGGGAGAGTGGGGGACAGAGGTACAAGTTGTAGCTGGGGAGAATCAGTATCCAAGTCACATGGGGTCTCCTGGGCCAAAGGGGGAGCTTTGGCTTTTATTCAGTGCAAGATGGTCCATTGGTGGAAAAGACTGAGCAGAGGAACACGTGCTATGGCTTCACCTTTCAAAGAAGCCCTCTGGCCACCAGTAGTTCAGGTGAGAGACAGGAAATGCTGATTTAAGTCAAGATTCTGGGTTTACTGAAGGGCTGTCTTTCTTCCCTGTATCCCGTTTCCCTGCCAGGCTTTCCCAAGGAGGGATGACGTCACAGACTCTAATTATTTACCTATACCTTTAAGAAAACAAATGTCAGAAGGTATCATTTCCTTAGTTATCCATCATGATCAGTGACTCCCATGCCGCCCACTTGGGGGGCCTCCGGAGTCTGTCACAGAGGGGTGTGGGGGGCATCTGCTCCCGGCTGGCAGGGGCCCCCAGGCCAGAAAGTGGCTGGGAAACGCCTAAGCCCTGTGGGTGGCAAAAATTGGGTCATGGTTCGAATCTTGAAATTCCCCAGCACCTGCTTGTTCCCTCGAGGTAGTGGTTGCACTGACCCAGACCTTTAGAAGAACATGTTCGTTCAGTGTTTCCTGAAATGACTTTCTACGACAGGTAAGGCACAGGTATCTCATGCGATAGCTCAGCAAACCTCGATTTAACTGCTTACAAACTTACTTTGACGTTCATCCAAAAAAAAAAAAAAATCAGTGTATCAGGCACCGAAGTTCACATAGTTACTTGGGCTGAGACTAAGGTGTACTGTTTAAAGTCACTTTAAGAAAAGATATCAGATAATGAAAATAGCACAGTCCGAGTGCTGAGGAGGCCCCAAAAAGTGATCAGAAAGGGGTGGGCAGGGGAGTGTCACGGGGAGGGGGGGTTATGCCACATAGTCGGTGGGGGTGGGACCTTGAGAGGCGCAGAGACCTGTCGGGGGACCTGAGCCCTGGCCCGGCAAGGCAAGGCTGGAGGGTTCGATCATGGAAGGAAGCCGGCCTGGTTTTGTTTGCATGTCCCCAGGTTTATGTTGGACAATGCAGGTTTGGGTTGGCCGCTGGCATCACTTAAAATAATAAAAACTGGCCTTTCTGTCTGTGTGGCCACATCCTCCGGGTTCTCCCCTCCCATCAGAGCCATCTGTCCGTCCACATCAGAGCTGGGCAGGGCGAGCAGATCAGATCCTGTGGTTGGGTGTTCCACATGTGGATTTGTAGAGCCTTGTCGCTGTGGCCGTTTTAATACAGCAGGTTACTGTCCCACGGGGACGCTTCGCTTCTCGTGCTGTTTCTGCACGGGAGCCACCGTCCTTTTGGGGCTTTGGTAAGTCGTACTCGAGCAGCAGCGGACTGACACAGCTCTCCTGCAGCCGGCTGCTTGGGGCAGGGGTGAGTGCAGGGGGTGGCGAGAGCGGCCCATCAGCTCACCTCCTAGGGAGATGAGGAGGAGAGAGACGGAAGTGCTTTGAGACCCTGGTTCTGAGCCTGTTAAAAATACGCAAGGGAGGGAGCACCTGGGTGGCTCAGTGGGTTAAAGCCTCTGCCTTTGGCTCAGGTCATGATCTCGGGGTCCTGGGATCAAACCCTGCATCAGGCTCTCTGCTCAGCAGGGAGCCTGCTTCCCTTCCTCTCTCTCTGCCTGCCTCTCTGCCTACTTGTGATCTCTCTCTCTGTGTGTCAAATAAATAAATAAAATCTTTTTAAAAAAAAAAAAGAAAAAGAAAAAGAAACCGTTCCGCTGGCCGTTTGCGTTTTGCCAGCGTGACGTTCGGGGCGGCAGACTGCAGGTGAATTACTCACCAGGTGGCGGCCTCCTGCTTTCCAGAAGGGTCTGGCAGGCTGCGTGGGGAGCCAGCTTTGTCCTTCCTGCAGTCCCCGGAGACGCAGAAAGGTTGAGTTCTCATTACCAGCCGCTCCATCCTTTCTCCTCCTAGTGTGTCAGGAGCATGCAAAACGTTGGTTCTGCCTGGGATGCCCTAGATGCATTCCTATGAGTATTTACCGAGCACCTGCCCTGTGCCAGGCACCGCCCTGGGCCTCAGGGCTGGGAGGCACCGTGGGTTGTCCCAGCCCTCCCGCACTGACACCAGGCTGCGGGCAGTCGACAAGCGGGATAAATATGTAAATATGGAGATGTCAGAAACTTACAGAAGGAGTCTGAACTGTCAGGGGCTGGGAGCAGAGACGAGAAGGGCGTGAGGGCACAGGCCATCGGGATGCTGCAGGAAGGGCATTCCAAGCAAAAGGAACAGAGAGGCAAAGGCTTGGAGGTGGAAGCAGGCCTGGCAAGTCCAAGGGCAGAGACAAGGGCCCTGTGGCTGCAGCGAGTGGGCAGGGAAGGGGTCTGGATCCAGCAGGACCTGTGGGTGACCCCAGGGACTCTGTTCTCTGCTGAGTGGGAGCCACAGAGGCTGCTTAGGAGAGAAGGCACTCTGCCTGCTCCTTGCAGAAGAAATGGTCAGGGTCCGTCCGGTCAGGAAGCAAAGCAGTTGACCTAGCTCGGAGGAGAGAGGATAACCAGGTGCCCCGGGAAGAGGCAACCAGACTGCAGGATGGATATACTTTGGAGGAGGAGCAACAGGCCTTGCTGCTCATTTGGATGTGGGACCGGAAAGGTGGAAGCAAGGCATAGCAAGATTATTATCTAAGTCACTGGAGGGAAGCCGAGGAGGCAGGAGGGGGCCGGTGACCGCAGGAGCTCAGTTGAGGGTGTGTGGCTCTAAAGGTGTCCGCAACATGGTCCCATAACCTCACCGCGGGGGCCGCACTAGGTTCTACAAAGCCCGTGTGTGCCACACGCCAGCCAGGCCTTCCCCTTTCCAGAATTTTCTCACCTATGTGCTGTTTGTACTAGGATTGACCTCTTTTAATCAGCCGTGATTGTTCTGTTTTAAAGAACGAGAGTCCACTACCCTAACTGAGAGAAGGCAGGATCACTTACCCTAAGTAGAGGACACTAAACCACGTGACTCAGCATAAGCCAATGATGTTGCCGGCTGAGAGCTCTGAGCAGGTGTCTGGCTCCCTCCCGGTGGAAACAGGAGTTGTGTGGGTATGAAGGACACGATGGCACCGGCTGACATTTTCTCCTGGAGCTCATCGGTAGTAAAGGGAGTCGCTTTCCCACCACTGGCATCCCCAATATTTGGCGAAGTGGTTCTGTGCTGCTCCCACAGCTGACGTGCCAGCTAAAGCCACCTCTGGGACGACGAGGGGACCCAACATCCAGCCCAGGACCCTTCTGAGCCTCCCTGAAACCAAGGATTGACCAAGTGCATAGGGAGCCCTGTGCATTCCCTGGGTGAATTATCACTACCTCAAGTGTGGTGTGAACCATACATTTCTGGAACATTTCTGAGACCGTACATTTCTGCAACATGATACCCAGCACCTACTGTTCCTGTCAGTCAGGCTTGGGTTTGAGTCTGCATATCCTACTTCCCAAGCTCTGTAGCTCTGACCGGTCACTTAATTCCCTGTCCTCAAAAGGGCTGTTGGGGGATTAAGTAAAATGATGCTTGACACATGCCCAGCGTGGTGCATACCACAAGCATGCAGCCAGCCAGACTCACTGCTCTCAATAATTATGATGATTATTATTGGCGTGGAACACTGCCCTCTGCCCCAGGAAAAGTTTGGACCTGTCTCATCAGCTAAATTATATTAGGAGGTTGCCAAGCTCCAAGGCCTTCAGGGACCTGGCTGGTAATACGAATGGGTGGAATGGGTGTAGACTGCAGGGCATGGTGGGGAGTGTGGCAAACTGGAGAACACGGGATCTCTCGGATGCTATTTCAAGTCAGATTTTTTTCAGATCCACCGCACAAAAGGCACATCTCTATGAATACAAACCAGCTGGGGCTCTCAAGGTCCATAGAAGCCCAAAGAAGAAGGTCCTATGTTTCTGAATTTAGCAGATATTTACTGAGCACCTGCTGTGTGCCAGGCACTGTGCTAGGTTTGGGAACATAACGGTAAATAGAGCCAGCCCAGATCCCTGCTGCCATGTGGCTGGACCAGGAGGGGCAACGGGCAGTGTGCAAACAGGGGAGCTAGAAGTGAGGTCCGAGGGCAAGAGGTGCTGTGGGGAAAAGTATAAGGGGAGGGGCCACGGTGAGTGCCAGAAGCAAGAGCAGCGGCATCCATTCCGGGCTCGGGAAGTCCCCTCAGATATTTGATGTTTGCTCCATCACCTGAGGGAGGCTGGAGGGAGCCCTGCAGGCAGAGGGCACAGCTCAGGCAAAGGCCATGAGGTCAGAATGTAGCCAGTGTGCAAGCTGGGGGCCAAGGGGCATGACCTTGCTATCTCAGTTGGCAGTAAAAATTCCATGTAGGGAGAACGGATGGGCAAGCAGAAGGCCTGTCTGGATTCCTGCCCCTTCCCCAGGCAGGGCACCAGGCCTGGGAGGGGGGCATCCCACGGTTCTGCCTGACCCTGAGGCGGTGGCCTGCTCCCTCTGCAGGCTCCAACGTGTGAGCACCAGATGGTCAGGCAGGCCTCGGAAAGCCCCCCTCATCCATCCCCTCCAGAGGGAAGTGTCACACCTGGTAGAAACCCTGTAATTGCCTCCAGTTACAGCTGTGTCCCCTGGGGCTTCTTGGGAGGGCGTGTGACCTTGAGAAAAGACGCTCACACAGTCCCGAGGCCTGATGACTCCTGTTCAGTTCGTAACCCAAGAGCCAGTTCTCTGCTTGCAGCCTTGCTTTCCTCCACCCACCGCTGGGAGCCTTGGCCCAGAGGCTCAGGGAGCACACCTGGTTCTGGGAGGGTGTCCCTTTTAAAACCACGTCAAGTGCTGGGCTGGAAAGGGCAGGCTTTGCTGTGTGTCCTTCCATCTCCCGGTGAGTTTTTATAGAGCACCGATTATATATTCCCCCAGGGGGGAATTGGCGGGGGAGTGGAGAGCGCCCTGAGTCACCCAGAACCCTCAGTCCAGGGAAAGTAGACCACAAACAAATGACCCAATAAAGGAAACCATTTCAGAAGGTGATAAATGTCAAGAAGAAATATATACGGCTGGTGACATAGGGAGTAAACAGTGGGGGCTCCTTCAGATGGGGAGGCCAGCCGGGCTTCACTGAGGAGGTGACCTCGGGCTGAGTTCTCAATAACAGAACAAGCCAGCAAGGCCAAGTCTCCAGAAGAGCCCCACACAGAAGCAACAGCAAGTGCAAAGGTCCTGGGGCAAGGATGAGATTGGAGCATTTGAGAAACCCTCAGGAGGCCAGTGTAGCCAGGTGAGCAAAGAGGAGGGGAGAGATGAGCTCAAAGGAACACAGGAGGTGGGTTGGCAGCAGGGGCAAGTCTAGAAGAGTCTTGGGCCATGGAAAGGAATTCAGTTTTTCTTCCGAGTGCCATGGGAAGCTATCCAGTAATTTTAAACAGTGAGGAGATATGATCTATGTTTGCCTCAGGGAAACTCTTAACTCTATTTCCATCCCTATTTGGCAGAAAGATGGGATTAAAAGAGCCATATAAATCTCCTTTTCATTCTTCCCGGTAGGAACAGAGGGCTGAGGTGGGTCTGATTAGTTGTCCTTGAGTCTCTGAGGGGCTGTTGGTGACTGGGATCGGCAGCTATCCCGCAGAAACTTCAGATGCCTGTAGACCCCGTCACGGTCCTCATGTGACCATCCCCTCCGTGTCTGTGTGTCTGCTCCGTTCTCTCTTACAAAACACCTGTCACTGGATTTAGGGCCCACCCAGGTAATCCAGAACAAGATCACCCCTAGATCCTTAACTATATCTGCAAAGACCCTTTTTCCAAGTAAGATCACGTTCCCAGGTTCTGAGGGTTATGATGTGGACATGTCGGGGAGGGGAAGTGTTTGTACCCCTCAAGCCACAACAGACCCTGAGAACTTTAAGGAAAAGGAAAGCGCCTGAAGGTGGCCACAAAAAGGAAGAAGAAAATGACTTCCATTGACTATTTCCCTAAACCTGCTAAATATTCAGATACCAGCCGTAGTATTACTCATCTACTCTGCAAACATTTATTGAGTGCCTGCTGTGTACCACACACCATGGGGGCATTGAGGATTGAGCACTGAGCAAGGCACATAGCCTTTGCCCTCATGGGGCCCTCAGCAGGGCGGTGACCATGAAGACACCTGTGCACAGTACGGCTTCTAGAACACGGTAGTTTCCTTTCCTTCCTAAGTGCCTTTCGTTGCTGCGGCTTCATTGAGAAGCAAGAAAAGGCATGAATGAAGCCACACTACCTGGTGGTGTATAATTAAGTCCCAATAACACAGGCTGTGTGCATAATAAGGGCTCAAGGGAATCAAAAGCCAGAGTGAGCACTAGAAGAGGTGTGCCTTGGCTGGTGGGTCGAATCTGGGGAGAGAGGGGAAAGTGGATTCCAAAGTAGGACCATGTGGACAAAGGAGCAGAGCACTTGGCTGAGGAGTGTGCAGGGAGGTGGTGAGCCCAGCAGGCTGGCATGACCGGATTTCAGTAAAAGTGAACAGTTCTTGGGAAAGTTCCAAACAAAACAAAGTATAATCTTCCCTGGGTTTACATAGTGGTTGCTTTCCAAAAAATAAAAAAAGGAATGCATTGCACATTAATAGCCTGCAAAAAAAAAAAAATATATGTTCTGTTTCTACGTAAAACAAAGTTCCATTTTAGGCTTGGATCCTTGACAAACAGCTGTTCACCCGCTCCCCGTGGCCACCCAGTGTGGCTGCAGACCCAGGACATTTCTCGCCCAGAGGTCCCTTGCTGGCCCCAGCCCACACGTGACCGTGGCGCCTGCCCCCATCTGTCCTCAGAAATTTCCAAAATGTACCCCCTTCCCCAGGAATGGGAGAACCATCTCAACCCTGTTGAGAACCACTCATGCCTTGTGGCCCCGCGGGGGCACTAGTTAGGAGCTGGCCGGCCGCACCTCACCTTGGCTCCTGTTTGCAGGGTCCATGCAGGTGATGAACAAGACGCGGCGCATCATGGGGCAGGGCGGGGCGCACTTCGTCAACGCCTTCGTGACCACGCCCATGTGCTGCCCCTCGCGCTCCTCCATCCTCACCGGCAAGTACGTCCACAACCACAACACTTACACCAACAATGAGAACTGCTCCTCGCCCTCCTGGCAGACGCAGCACGAGAGCCGCACCTTCGCCGTGTACCTCAACAGCACGGGCTACCGGACAGGTAAGGGGAGGCTGGAGGCCATGGGCGGGCCGGCGGGCAGGGAGCAGTGGAAGTGGTGCCGAGGGCCTTGACCGCGCGCCAGTTTGGGGTCCCGATCCTGCCGGGATTTTAGATGATTTGGGGTAGCCCACGGACAACTTCATTTTAACTTAAAAGTTGTGCATTTTGCATTTAAAAAGTACAAAACGATTTGCCTATAGTAGGGAAAAACTGATTTTTCCAAAGGAATTTGAATTTTTTTATGAGTCCATTTAAAATATGAAATATAATACAGAGAGAGGCTAGAAGTACTCATGCATGATTTGCGTTCACCGTGGGTTATGTTGGGGACTGATTTGTTGACTTCGGACTGTCAGTATGGAAGAAGGTTCCAGAAGAACATTGGGGTGGGGATGAAAATGGGTGTGGAAAATGGAGAGGAGCATATGTGGGACTGTATGGCCACCCCGCACACTGGCCCAGGTTGACAGGGATGGTTTGTCTACATGTGCTGTCTACACTACCCAGTAGGCTCCCATCTCTCCGGTGGTCAGTACTGCTGGATGCTATGCTGGCGTTTGGGGGGGTGTGGATACAGACAGAGCAAGTGGGGTTTCCTGTCTATCTTGAGGGAGGTGCCTTGATCGGTTCCCAAGGCTCACCTGCCAGGCCTGGGGCAAAGACATAATGAAAACCCTTCTCTCCAGCCCCACTGCAAAATCTTCCAAACTCAATTCGATTGAATTATTAAGAAGTGAATTCTCCACACCTTGGGTAAGGAACCAAGGCAATCGTGAAATCAGACATTGTGCCTGAGATATTGCTACCCCAGGAAAGTTGTATCCAAGGGACAAGAGGCTTGTGTGATGGGAGTGACAGGAGGGAAGGATGGATGCCTCCCTCAACTCAGTTCAGAAATGAAGCAGCCTTCCAAGCTGGGGGTTGCTGGGGCGGGGGGTGGGGGGGCTTTCCCTCCGATACGCATGTGGCTGGTGGTGCACATTGGGGGTGGGGAGCAAGAGGAAGGTGTGTCTCCTTGCAGATCGATTCTCCTGCAACAGTCACCCAGACAGTGGCTGCTCCGGAGAGAACTAGGAAGGCCTCTATCCTATACACATAAGCCTCTTGGTTCCTGGGTCTCTGCAGAAAGCCACAGGTGTCAGAGTTAACCACGGGCACCCTCCCCCCCAGGTGGTTGTAGGAACCTGCAGGTAAATAAAAGAACCAAGATAGTGGTCCCACAGCAGACCAGAGGGCTCCTGCTGGAAGGGGCATCTGCCTCTCAGGTCCAGGTAATTATGGCCATATGTGCTCGCAGGTAACCAACCTTCAAATATTTGTAACCTGAATTTTTAGCTGAAATCTGCTGATATTAAAAAAATAATAATAAAAGTTGCCAAACTCAATTTCTTTTTTTAAAAGAAAAAGAACATTGCCTTCTGTCTGAAGGCAGAGCGTAGCTCATACTCCACCTTTAGAACATCTGATTACAAGATCTATGTAGAAAACTTTAGGTCTGATGTTGGAGGACAGGATTTCAGGGGGTTTTTGCTGCTGAGTGTGATGTCAGCTGTGGGTTTGTCTCATAGGGCCTCTGTTACGTTGAGGTACATTCCCTCTGTAACCACTTTGTTGAGAGGTTTTATCATAAACAGATGTTGGATTTTGCCAATATTTTTTCTGTGTCTATTGAGAGGATCGTATGGTTTTGAACCTTCACTGTGCTCACGTGGTGCATCACATAGACTAACTCGCAGATGTAAACCCATTCTTACATCCATGAGTCAGTCCCACCTGACCCTGGGGTGTAATCCTCTTCCTGTATTGTTGACTTCAGTTTGCTCATATGTTGTCAAGGGTTTTTTCATCTCTATTCATCCGGGATATTGGCCTATAATCTCCTTTTCTTGTGGTTTCCTTGTCTGGTTATGGTATCAGGGTAACGCTGGCCTCATAGAATGAGTCTAACAGTGTTTTCTCCTCTTTTTTGTAGGAACTTGAGAAGGGTGGATATTCTTTTTTTTTTTTTTTTTTTACTATTTTATTTATTTTTTTAAATATTTATTTATTTGACAGACAGAGACCACAAGTAGGCAAAGAGGTGAGCAGAGAGAGAGGAGGAAGCAGGCTCCCTGCCGAGCAGAGAGCCCAATGCAGGGCTCGATCCCAGGACTCTGGGATCACGACCTGAGCCGAAGGCAGAGGCTTAACTCACTGAGCCACCCAGGCACCCCTCATTTATTTATTTAAGAGAGAGAGCACGGTCGGGGGGAGTGGCAGGCAGAGGGAGAGGGAGAAGCAGACTCCCTAATGATCAAGGAGCCCGATGCAGGACTCGATTCCAAGGCCCTGAGATCAAACCCAAGCCAAAGGCAGATGCTTAACCAACTGAGCCACCCAGGCACCCTTAATTCTTCTGTAAATGTTTGTACCAGTGAAGCCCTCTGGTCCTGGACTTTTGTTTTTTGAGAGGTTTTAGATTACTGGTTCAGTCTCCTTACTAGTAAATGGTCTATTTGTTTCCTAGTTGCTCCTGATTCAGTCTTGGTAGTTGTATGTTTCTAGGAATTTATCCATTTCTTCCATGCTGTCCAATTTGTGGATACATAATTCCTCATAGTAGCCTCATGATCCTTTGTTTGTAACAAAGGATTTGTTTTAGTTTCTTTGTAACACCTCTCATTTCTGGGTTTTTGGTTTTTTTGGTTTTTTTTGTTTGTTTTTTTTTTTTTTTTTTTTTTTGAGTCCTCCCTATTTTTCTAGGTAAGTTAGCTAAAGATTTGTCAATTTGGCAGTTCTTTTCAAAGAACCAGCTCTTAGCTTCTTTGATCTTTCCTTTTTTTTTTAAGATTTTATTTATATTATTTATTTGAGAGAGAGACAGTGAGAGAGAGCATGAGCGAGGAGAAGGTCAGAGGGAGAAGCAGACTCCCCATGGAGCTGGGAGCCTGATGTGGGACTCGGTCCCGGGACTCCAGGATCATGACTTGAGCTGAAGGCAGTCGTCCAACCAACTGAGCCATCCAGGCACCCCTCTTTGATCTTTTCTATTGTTTTAGTCTCTATTTCATTTATTTTCATTATAATCTTTGTTATTTTCTCCCTTCTACTAACTTCTGGCTTTGTTCTTCTTTTCCTTGAGGTGTAAAGTTAGGTAGTGTATTTGAGATTTTTCTTGTCTCTTGATGCAGGCGTTTATCTCTATGAACTTCCCTCTTAGAACTGCTTTTGCTGCATCCTGTATGCTTTGGGATATATCCTTTCCATTTTCATTTGTCTCAGGGTATTTTTTTTTTAATATCTCTAGATTTCTTGTTTGGCCCAGTGCTTATTCAATAGCATGTTGTCGACTCTCCCCCATATTTGTGAATTTTCCAGTTTTCTTCTTGTGATTGATTTCTAGTTTCATACATTGTGGTTGGAAAATATGCTTGATATGATTTCGGTTTTCTTAAATGTATTAAGACTTGTTTTGTGGTCCTACATATGATCTGTCCTAGAGAATATTCCACATGCACTTGGGAAGAATGTGCGTTCTGTTGCTTGGGGATGGAATGTTCTGTAAATGTTAAGTCCATCTGGTTTACCATGTCATTTAAGGCCATCTGCCTAGATGATCTATCTGTTGATGAAAGTGGGGTATTAAAGTCCCCTGCTATCATTGTATTATTGTCTGTCTCTCCCTTTAGGTCTGTTAGTATATGCTTTATATATTTAGGTGTTCCAATTGATGAGAGATTCAGCCGCTTTCCATTTCTCCTTGTACTTCATTGATGAGAAATGAGTCACGGCAGAGGAACCTAAGAATGGAGTCTCCGTTCTGGATGACCATTTTTCCAGCTAGAAATTCCTTTCTGTAGGAGAAGACAACAGATATTGAGGGAAGATTATCAAACTCTAGTAATGGTTCACAGCCACTTGTGTGTGTGACCCCCTCTTGAGTACAAGAGATCATCCTGAAATATATAAGACTGGAACCAGAAAAACATTCCTTAAGTGGACCAACGGTGGACCAGCATTTCATGTAAATAGTGCTTTTAGTGCATTTAGTTGGGCCTTTTATCTTGGGGAGAAAAAAAAAGGAAACTACAAAATTTTGAAAATAACCTTATTTGATGTCGTATCTCATGGCAACAAATGTTATGTTGCGATGGTGACTAATGGGTTCATTCTTTAACCTAATGGGTTGGTGAAGGGACAGTTAGAGGTGGGGTGTGACTTGTCCAACACATTGAAGCGACGGCACAATGTGATGTCTTTTACTGAACGTGCAGTTCACACAGCAAAACCGTAACAGGTCATTTTGGCAGAAGCATTCGGGATTTGCTCCATCTCCCCAAGGGCCTCTCTGACTCCTCTGACTCCTGAATCTCCCCCCACCCCCGCCGTGTAGTACTTACTACCTCCTCATCCTTTCCAGCGGCCTCTTTAGTTACCTCACAGAGCAGAATAGTGTTTGTCAATGGATTTGCATGTGCCTCGAGCTCTCCTTCAGCATCCCTTTAATTAATTTCCCCAAGCCTGGCATCTTTTACAAGATCCGCGTTTTCCTTTGGCAAACATCTTACTTTCTGCTACTCCGTGCTTGCAGTAGACACGGACAAAGGACGAAGTGTGAGATGTGACGTTGAAGAAATTCTGTTCTTGGGTATCTCTGTATGTTGGCTTCCTCTGTCTCTGGGGGCTGGGATCTCAATTCTAAACACCCTGAAAGGGATGAATTGTACCCTCAGGTTTTACAAAAGGTACCTTAAACGGTGCTCAGTCAACTCTTAGCACTTGTCAGCTGCCTGAGTGTGCTCACTCGCATTGCACACCCGCGGCGCAAAGTTCTGTAGTGTTCTGGCAGTGAGACTCCTTCCAGCTCTTTGCAAAGTCGTTGAGAGCAAGGACTCTGCCTGGGTTCAAATCCTGATGCTGCCACTTTCTAACTGAGTGGATTTGGACAAGTTATTTAAATTCTTCGTCTTGATTACCTCGAGGAGGGATAAGAATGTTGCTTAGCTGATACAGTTTTGTGGGGATGAAATGTTAGAACAGTGACACACCGTAAGCACTTAGGCAATGTTCGCCCTGGTGTTGGTGACAATTTTCACAAGGGGCAGCACGTCGGACCACCCACCCCAGAGCAGTGTTCCCAGGAATGTCATGAGAGATCAGCTTGGATGGTGGAAATAAATTGTGCACACGGGTTAAAATTGGCAGCACGTGCCCAACCTCTCTGGTCATCAGCAGAGCACAAATGAAGGCACCAGTGGCCACAGCAAATATTCAGAGGCGCCATCACACCAAAGTTTGGAGGGGATGTGGGGAAGCAGGGAGTCCCACACATCAGCAGCGGGAACGCATGTGGGCACCTCTATTGCCCGTGAGCGCTTTGGCGATTTCCGGCAAAGCGGAAATCAAGGACTGTGGGAATGAGAAGGAAGGAAAACACACCCAGATTTCTGGTACAATGCTTTGGTGGGGAGGGGGGACACCTTTTCTGGCGCTTGCTGGTGAATTAGACAGAAGTGCCCATTGTCTTCTCGTTGGGGTCACACTTTTCTTGTTCCCCGCGACCCTCTGAATCTGGCAGTTCTGAGGTGGTTTCCGTACCCAGCTTCTGCCATCTGGTACAGATTTCTGTAGGGATGTGGGCACTGGTGGTGAGCTTTCGGCCCCTCCCTCATCGTGTTCTAGAATGTGCCAGAGGAGCCCCAGGGGTGGGGGGGTGGGGGCCTCTTATCACAAGCTCAGACTACCTCAGGGCCCCTGGTTGGAGCTGTTTAGGAATTTGGCCTTGAGCCCCCCCCCCGATCACTTTCACTTTTCTGCTCCCACAAAGCTGCGGGGGAAGGTCAGCCGAGGATGGCCACCACTTGGCCGTCAACCTTGGGCGGCCGCCCTTGCTTGGGAGACAGGCTCCGGGCCATGACGCCGGCCCTGGCAGGGCCCATGAGGCATCGGTGGAGCTTGCTGCCTCTCGCACAAGAGGCCAGGAAGGCGGCCTCAGGCATCCCTGACCAGACTCACCGCCGGCGTGTGTGTGTGTGTGTGTGTATGTGTGTGTGTGAAGGACTGCACAGACATGAGGACTGGTGCTCAGGTGACTTTCTCTGTGTTTCTGTGAAAGAATCCTCACCCCTCCCTCTTTTCACCACTCTGTTTGATCTGCCTTTAGCCTCTTGCCCTGAACACCACACTGGACCTGAACCCCAGCCTCCAGCCGCCTACTTAACATCTCCCCTTGGACGTGCGCCTGGCATTTCAAACCTGACGCGTGCAGAATGGCCTCCTGATGGCATTCCCCACCTCCCCGAACATGTCCCACCATCTCCCCTGGCAGCTCCCAGATTCCAGAACCTTCATGTCATCCCTGCTTTTCTTCCCTCCTGTCACTCCACATGTAGTCATCAGCAAACCCCGCCAGCTCTCTCTCCAGGATATTCCAGAGCCCACCGTGCACCTTCCTGGAGCTGCCACCACGTCTCTCCGGGACAGCACAGCCCTCCCCTCCCTGTGCGCTACTCCCCTTCCCACTCGCTGCGCCCTGTTCACGCCTCAGCAGCTGGAGGGGTCCTGTCTCTCCTCTGCCTGCAGCCCCCCACGGTCACCTCGGGGTCCTGATGATCTGCCCTTCGCCCCTCGCCCCCGACCACCTTACCTCCTGTTGTCCCCCTCCGTTACGCTACTCCTTCCTGCTTCTCAGGTGGTTCACCTGGCAACCCTTCAAGGGACTTGGCTTACTCTTTCCTTTTCTAGAAACGTTTTCCCTACACATCTACATGGCCCGTTCACTGACTTCCCCCAGATCTTTGTTTAATGATCACCTCCTCAGAGAAGCCTTCCTCGACAAGCGCATCTGAAAGCGGGTTCCTGCCCCCTCTTCACCCCCGCACCCTGCTTTACTTTCCTTCAGAGCTCTCATCACCACGTAACATATAGCTGCGTATTTATTGTCCAGCCCCCCAAGTTAAAGGATGTCCCCGTCCCCTGCTTCGGGACTCCCTAGGCTGCCTCCTGCTCTGTCCATCTCTCTGGCCCTCGCCAGCACTAACATGGGCTCTGCCACTGGTCGCCTCCCTTCTGACACATCTGCTCCATGGAATCGGGGACGGCCTGGGCTGTGCCCTCGGCATCCCCGTGCCTGCAAGAGGGCGCTCCCCATCTCAGGTGCTTAGGGAATCACGGCAGGATGAACAGAGGAGTCTGCGTGTCCCATCCAGAGCCAGCTCCCCCGCCACCCCCCCCCATTTTTCTATACCCCTCTCTCCTCCCCACCCCCACTCTCAGCCCCTCCTCCTTTCTTCTAGGCCCTTCTGCACACACACAGAAGAAAGGACTTGGATTCTTCCTGTGGGCGCCTCCTCGGGGGGCCCCGGGTGCAGCTGTCCTGCCTTCACAATGGCAGCCTTTTCTGTGCTTGGCCTCTCTCCTGTTTGTGCCCCCCGCTCCCTTCCTCTCCCTTCAGATGAGCACACACACGCATGCACACACAGCTCCGTTCTTCCCTGGGCCAGCTGCCCCCTCTCTCCGGCCTGGGGGTGTGACCACAGAGCATTTTCACCCGCCCTGCAAAGTAGACCCACCCTGAGAATGCTGACAGGAGTCAGGCAGCCCTCCAGGGCCCAGGCTGGCCCAGGGGGACACGTGGGTCACGTCCATGTGGGTTCATCTTCAAGCTGAATTTCTTTCAATTCTGATTTCATGGGCACTCCCCTTCTCCAAGATCTTGACATTTCAAAACAAGTAAAACCTTGGTGCAGGCGTCTAGAGAACTTGGTTCTGCTTCTGACTCTGTAATCATGAGCTGAGACCTGGCCCCCTCTGGCCTCAGTTTCCCCATCTGTGCCTCAGTTTCCAGTCTGTGTATAGTGGAGTTACAACATAGGTGAGTAAGTTACCCAGTGCCTTGGCTATGACTCCACCCTTGAGGGTCATGTGACCAGTGCCCACACATCAGGGCGAGGGGCTCCCTGGGGCTGGAAATGAAGGGGACCACTTGGAAAGACAGGAAGCATGTGGTCGCACTTCCCAACTTTTCAGAAGCTAGGTATCGGGCTAACGGGTGGACATTCCTCTTTGCTCCCAGGTGACACTTGAGCCCAGTCTTTCTGTCCCAGCCCAGTAGCTGGTAGCAGGTGTGTGGGTCTCCTGTAGCCGCTGGAACAAAGACCCCACACTGGGTAGCTTCAAACAGCACAACTATAATCCCCTGCAGTCCTTGTGTCCTCCAGCTTCTGGGGGCTGCTGGAAACCTCTGGTGTTCCTTGCCTTGCGGCTGCACTGCTCCCAGTTCCACCTCTCCAAGGGTCGCTCTCTCTCTCTCTGCACATGGCCTTCTCCTGTGGGTGTCCGTGTCCAAATTCCCCTCTTCTTCTAAGGACACCAGCCACCGCATGAGGCCCTGCCCTAATCCAGTATGACCTCTTCTTAACTTGACGACATCTAGAAAGACCCTATTTCCAAATAAAGTCACGTTTACATGACCTGGAATTAGAACTTGAACGTATATTTTGGGAGAGGAAATTCAACCCACCTCAGCGGGGTTCTTTCATGCGGACCACCCAATTTAATCCCCTCAGTGACACGTTAACCTCCATTAAAGCTGCAGAATCTTGTGTTAAATGAGAAGAACCTGCAGATACTCAGGGTCTCTCAGAAAAACCCGCTGCCTCTCCCTTCGCCATCCACTGTGGTCCTAAGAGTGGCTGCCCAGCCTGTGGGGAACTTGCTTTGGTTCCGTTCACAGGGTCTCTAACTTTTATTTTACTCAGGGAGCGTCTCACTTCAGTGGGCATTAAAATAATGGTGGAAGTCAAATGCAAGTGAGAAGCAGGAAGCTGTGTTGCGCGGATGCGTAAAGCCTGCCTGTGAACCGCCAAGGGTTTGAAGGGAGTTTTCAGGCTAAATGTGACCTTTCACAGTCTCTCCCTGGCATGAGCTGCAACTCCCTTGAACATTCTAGAAGGGTCTACACTGGAGCTGCTGGGCCCAACATGGTAGCTGCTGGCCACTGGGAACTATCTAACTTTAATTAAAAATTAGTCAAATTAAAAGTTCGGTTTTTTAGTCACCTTAAGCACGCTTCGAGTGCTCACTAGGCACACGTGCGTGCCGGAGCATATGGTTCACATGTAGAATGTTTTCTATTGTCACAAAAAGTCCTCTCGGACAGCCTTGGCGGAGAGCATAATTGAAGCAAAATTTTGGAGGGGGCACACAGAGCTTTCAGAAGATGAAAAGAATGCCAACAATTATTTTAGAATTACAAGTTGTTCCTATGGAGCCTGTATCGTGCCAGGCACTTTCCATGGTTCCTGTTCCTCAATCCTTAATGTGAGGTGGGCGCCTCCCCTCTTTCCGCTCAGGCCCAAGCTCCGTGAACTGGTTCCTTTGCCTCTCCAGGCCTTCTTGAGGCTAGACCACGGGTCAGGGCTTCAGGAGTACAGGGCAGCTACGGGGGGGGGGGCTCCAGCCTGGGGCCTGTAGGTCCCACCTGTCCACAGCCAGGTCCTCCTCTGAGCACCTGGCACGCACGCGTATGTGCGTGCACACACACACACACACACACACCCCACACACCCCCACCTGTGGCCAGCAGGTCACTTCCAGCAGAATGGCATCTGTGCCATCATAGGGAGAGGGCTCTCAGCAAAGAAAGGGAAACCGGGTGCCCCTCTGTATCAGCCCGCCCAAGGCCACCTAGGGGTCCACTGTCTGCTGTGCCTGCGTGAGCCCCTTCCTCCCCAGAGAAACCAAACCCCAGCGCCCAGAGGGGCCAGGCGGGGAAGGGGGCAGCACCCTACAGCCCAGGCCGAGGTGCCCATTGGATGATAGATGGGCCCAGAGGTGCCAGATCTCCTCATCTGTCGGAAGTGTGACACCCAGACTTCCATGTCAGATTGTCCAGATTTCGAATGCGGCCTGTTTGCTCTGCTTTTAAAAAAGTAAATAAAAACACCAGGCCAACCCAAAGCAAACACACCTGTGGGATGGATTCAGCCCACAGACCACTGGGCAGCAAACTTTTTTCTAACCCGTGGTTCCCAAGGGAACATACTGCCCCCTAGGGGCCAAAATCTATGGAAGTGTTCCTGGTGGTTGTCCAGGTTGGGGATGCGGCTGGCGTCTGAGGGTAAGGAACCACAGACCTTCTGTGGCCTGTTGTGCGCAGCGGCTCCCCAGTTCTTTTGTTCCACGCAGCTTCCGAGTCTTCCACCAGATCATTATTTGAATGGATTCTTTGACATGTATTGTGATCTGAGCCTTGACCCTAAGTCCATTTTAAGCATAACCACCACGGGCATTCTGCACGGTGTTAGGACCCTCTGAACTTCCAGGACTGTAAGTGATCATTAAGTGGAAGGAATATCATACTTGAGTGCCAAGTTTTGCCAGGAGTTATCCCACATTCCTGAAAGTCTCCGAGCTGAGGGCAGGGCCACTAGAAGCTCTTGGCTTGCGAGCACCGCAGGCCCACCCAGCCGTGTCTAGGTGCCACCTGACTACTCCATCGTGTCTCCTTAATGGATGGGCTTGGAAGTTCATACGGAAATTTTTCTTTGTTATAAATTGCCTTCCTTTTCTTCTTCTTGTAGGCTGTAATTAGGGCATTGTATTGATTTCTTGGAGGAAAAAATGTGCCTAGGTAGTTTTCGTTACTCACAGTTTTCTTTTAGGAAAATAAAGGAGCTTTACAAAATATTTGTCACAGAAATGGACATGGAAATGAGAGTTGCCCTTCAAAGGATCAGCTTAGTGTCGCCTTCCTCCAAGGTGATAATTAAATATCCAGTGACGACAGTCTCCCCAGGCCTTGTTCCAAGAGTCTGTTGTGGGTTTTCTCTTCACTCTCCCCAGCCCTCCCACCCATTCCATCCTTCTGAACAAAACCATGCTTAAAAGGAGACAGAAAGATTCTCAAATACCGCCCTTGCTGATGTTGACTCAGCAGGTGATAAAACTTGTCACTAGCGCTGGGAGAGCCTGCCATGCCCAGCGAGTCAAGTTTTCGGACATGGATGGGCCCCAGCTTCATTTACTGGAGATGCATGACCCTCCCAAGGAGTCGGGGACCAAGGGCAGCATGTAATTTGAGGCCCAAGCAGCCCGCCCTCCATACCTCCGACCGCTCAGCCTTCCTCGAGGGCAGTGAGCTTGCCACAAACAGGTAAGAGCAGTCCTAGGCCTTCACTCTGGTTATTTGCTCATCTTTGCTTCTCCCCGTGGTTAGCCATTCCTCTCCTCCACTGGGCACCAAGAGGAAGCTTTGAAAAATGCCATTCTAATCATGTCACTCCCGGCACGAGACCCTCCATCAGCTGCCTGATGCCCTATAAGCTCAGCTTCTTGCTAAAACTGCCAAGGCTTTGCTCAGCTCCCCTCTCTGTGCCCTTTTCCTACCTCTCTTCCTTTCTAACAGCACTCAGACTGCCTGGCCTCTTTGCTGTTCTTCAAATATCCCAAGCTCACACTTGCCCCAGGACCTTTGCACTTGTGGTTGCATCTGCTTAGAGCGCTATTCACATAGCTTGTTTTTTGTTATCATTCACCATCTGTCTCTAACATCCCCACTGCTTCCCTGACCTCCCTGCATGAATTAGCCTCCCCAACCAACGCTGTCACTCTCTACCACAATACCCTGCTCTATGTCCTTTGGTAGGATTTATCATCCCCTTGAAATTGCCTCAGGTGTTTTGAATTTATTTCTTACCTATTGTGATCACTGTTGTGTCCTCCTGTCTAAGAACAGTGCCAGGCAGGTATTAGGTGCCCAAAAAAGATCTGAATGAACAGAGGACTCTTTGGCCTTAGGCTTGAAGTAAGCAGAAAATGAGAACAAGGTGAAATTTGGATTACTGTCTCCCTTTTCCAGCACTGAGAAATATAATTGCAATTAGTTCAGGCAAATTTAGCTGAGTCCCAGTAGTCACACACTGTCACCACAACCCGTCATTCTGCTTCTTGGATTTTCTCTCATTTGGGTTAGCTTTATTCTCAGGAAGGTTCTGCCTTGTGATGTCAAGATGGCCCTCCCAGGTCCCCCCCCCACCAGTGTAGTGACCCTGGTGGAAAGAGAGAGCCTCTTCCCTGTACTCCAGCAAAAGTGTCAGGGGAGGCTTTCATTGGCTCAGTGAGGGTCATATGCCCCTGTCTTACCCAATCACAGAGGCCGGGGGAGGGGCAACACCCTGATTGGCCAACCTTAGCGGCCAGGGGAAGGAGGACACCGTGATTGGCCAACCCCAGATCACGTGCCTAGCCCAGGAGCTGGGAGCCAGAAACAGTCTCACTTGAATAGGTACTTCAGAAGGCAGTTACCAAAAACAGGAGCGTGGATGCTGGGCAGAAAAATAAAACAGATGTCTGCTATAGAAACCCAAATCCAGCTTCCCCCCCCACTCCGGGGGCAAGTGGGAGGAGGGCCTTTCTCCCAGCTTTCTCTGCTTCCAGCACGAGATGCCTCCTTCGTGTGTCATTATGCCCCCCACCTTCCTCATCTGCTTTCCCACAGTTCTCCGTTCAGCAAGATCCCATCTCCGCATCCAGAACTTTCACGGCATCGATTTGTCCCTCTGTGCAGCCATTTGCGTTTGGTGTCTTTTCAAAAGCAGAAGAAAGAGACTCATGTGGTAACCTTGCAAGCAGCCCAAAGTTAAAAGGATCCAGTTACAGAATATTAGAAATGCCCCAGCCCTAAGAGCTTTGGGGCTCGGGGTTTATTTAATGCCTTTCTTCCCGGCCCTGCTTCCTCAGCCAGTTTGTCTGCCAAAAATACAAAGACTTTAGTCCTGTGGCATTTTGCATCTAATATTTATAGTGTTCTGGAGTTTGCAAAAGCATTTCCTTCTCATTTATCACTTGTACCTCAAGAGACCTCAGCTCCACCCCCAGAAAATTAGCGGGATTGTTTTCCCCAGCCCGGATCAAGAGCCCCAAAAGCCAAAGGATGGATGGTGAAGGTCTCACAACCCAGGGCCCTCCTGTAGGCAGTGGGGGTGAGATTGTACCTTGGCCGGGACCAGCTCAGCTTCTGTTCTGCACCCTTTGGGACCTCATGTGGGTCTTGAAAACTAGCAGCCAGCAGCCCAAGTTCACACTTCAAACCCACATGTGTTCTGCTTGACTTATAAGGTGTTTTTTAAAATCTGGAAACATCACCAAAAAGTTCAGTTTCCAAACTTTGTTTTAAAAAAAGGGGGAGGTGGGTGTCGCCTGGGTGGCTCAATCAGTTAAGCCTCTGACTCTTGATTTCATCTCAGGTAATGATCTCAGGGTCATGAGATCGAGCACGGAGTTGGGCTCTTCTCCCTCCCTCACTCTCTGCCCCTCCCCCACACATTCGTGTGCTCCTGGACACTCTCTCTCAAAAAAAAAAAAAAAAAACAAAAACAAAAACTGATCTTGCCAAATATTAGAAACATTTCTAGACAGTAGGGGTCAGGAGACTGCAGCCTACAGACATTTGTTATCTGTTTTTATAAATAAAGTTTTATTTATAAAATAAATAACGCCACATTTTCATTCATGTATTTCCTGCAGCTGCTTATGTTCTATTGTGGTGGAGCTGAATAATTGCAATAGAGACCATGTGGCTCAAAGGGAAGCGACTTATAGTCTGACCCTTGACAGAAAAATTTGCTGTCTCCTACTAGATGGCAGCCACCATCTGGATATGTGTCACAGCTCCCCCACCCCAGCCCCCAGTGTTTGCTAGAATATAGGTACAGTGAAGGGCACTTCTGTCCACAAAGAACAGTGGTTTAGAGATGAAAGGTGCTTATTTTTCTCTCATTTGACAGTTTGGGCACTAACGGCCCAGGGCTGACCTGGCACGCCTGGTGTTGATGTCCAGGCTCCTTCTGTGGCATTACTGTGCCATCCTGGGCTACTGCCCTTGTCCAGAATGGCTCAGCATGTGCAGAGCCAGCCAGCGGGAAGTTGAAGATACAGGGGAGGCACATCCGCTTTCTGTAGGCCCATTACCAGAACTCCCACCACAGCCACCCACATCTCCAAAAGTCGGTCATGGCCACTTCTGGCAGTGAGGAAGGCTGAGAAGGTCACCTCCGTTCTGCTAGCCTTGGACCTGGCTAGAAACCCTGCCTCTGGGGAGCAGCAGTGCCCGGGCACTGGGGCGACACAGCAGATTCTGTGAGACTTCCCAGGCATGGCTAGAATTGCCACTCCCCGCCCCGCACACCTCTCCTTCTTTTAGCCTTGGACCGTTCCATTCCTTGAAAAGAGCGCCTGGATCTCCTTGGAGTTTGTGCGCCTGGTTGTAAGTTGTGTACGCGGGAGGAAGGAAACTGCTGTGCCCCGGAGCAGAGGGAAGGTCGCAGGCATGGAGTCACACCACATGGGCCCCTTCTTACGCAGACGCGTGACTGGGAAATAACCCAGCTGAGTACAGTTGAATACGCTCCCAGCTTTAGTGCTCAAAGTGTTGGGCCGGGCAGAAGCTGAGCGGCACTTTGGAAGCTATCATGCCGGGAGGGGATTGCAGTCAGTAAGCTGGCTCATCCTGGGGAAAGACCCACCATCGTCCTCAGCAGCCGGAGCTGAGCTGATCCCACCAGACTCTTGGAAATGCTTCCTTTACCCGCCGCCCTGCTTGGTCCTCCTCTTCCCCCACCCGCAGTGCCTTTCCACCTGCTGGGCTGGTGTCCCATCTCCCTGACCCTTTCCTCGAGGGTCCAGGGCCTTCTTCTCTAGCAATACCCATTCCCTCCCTGGGGGATTTTACCCCTTGGAGAGCCACGTGTCCCCCTTGGCATCTGTGCGCATCCTTTTCAGAGTGGGTTCAAAATAAGTGCAAAGAAGGAAACACACAGGATTGCAAAAGAAGCCAGTGATACCAAAATACTTTATAAACTGTGCTGTGTGTGCTTCTTCACACGTTAAAGAACATGATGTCGTGGTTATGTAGGGGCTAACGGACGGGTCTGAGAACACGCGTGATTCCGTGGTGGTGCTGGCTTCAGTGCTACCTCGAGATGTCTGGTTAACGGACACATGATGTGGAAACATCCGTGACTTCTGTTGGCGACAGAGGCAGAGGTGTTGTTGCCTTCTTCCCTGACGGAAGGAGATACTAGTTAGGGGGTCATGAAAATCAATAAAGATGGAGCTTTCCCATCTCCGTTCAGGACCCACAGACTGAGAACCCGTTCCCTTGGTGATCTCATCCAGTTCCACAGATCTAAATGCCATCGAAATGCTGATGACTCCCACATTCCCCTCCCCCGCCCCCCCCCCCCGCCGGCCCGCACCTCGCCCTTGACCCCGAACGCCTATCTCCAGGCTGCCCACTCTGCTTCCACCTTAACTACCCAGCTAACAGGAACCTCAAGGTTAACGTGTGTGACCTCGTGCTCTTTGTCATCGCACCACAGAACCTGCCCCTCCCACGGTACCCCCTTGATGATGGGAGGGTGTCCTTGTCGCTCAGGACAGAAACCTCGGAATCATCCTTGAGTCCTCTCAGTTCTTCCCCGCACCGCGTCTAACCCATCCGCAAACCATGGCGCTTCCAACTCCAAAAATAGCCTGAAACCAACCCCGGCCCTTCTGCCCCCACCTGCTTAGAACCATTCCAGCCTCTCTCCTGAATTACTGGGACAGCCTCCAGGGGTCCTGTCTTCCCGCTTCAGGCTGTCCTCAGTCCTGGCACGTAATTCAACAAGGGTGCAGTTTTCATTGTTCGTTAATTTATTCTATTTTGTTCGGTGGTGTCCCTAGGACCGGGCCTGGCACCTAAGCAGTAGTCTTCTAACTATTTACTGAGTGAGTGAATGCACACATGCCTGAATGAATGAATACATAACATCTTGATTAATAATGTTATAACACAAACAGCGACCAGCATATTGGGGGCACTTGCCCTGTGTTTCCTCATCGAACTCTCCCAACACCTTTGTCAGGCAGACGAACCATTATCCCCATTTTACAGTTGGGAAAACTGAGCCAGTAGGTGGGAACAGCTGGATTCAAACCTGCGCTGTCAGCCCCAGAGCCTGCGCTCGACCTCACACCCGACGGCCTCCCAAGATGAAAACATCCCTTAAACCCCACCTGCACATCTGGAAGGAGTGACCAAGGTGCTATCTGGCTCCTGCCTTGCTCCCGCCCTGGCTCTCTAGAAAGGCAAGGTGCTCAGGCTCTGGGATGGCCTTCCAGATAAACCTTGGAGGATGGAGCGTGCGGAATGACCTTGGTGTGGGATCTCTGTTCCTCCTGGAACTCCAGCAGGAGGCACGCTGGAGGGTAGTCGGACCCCATGGAGAAGCAGGGCCCGTGGGATCACAGGGTCCATCTGTCTTTGCCCCTGCCGCTAGCTATTGAGCAACCCACTTGCTGTTTCCTTTCTCCCTCACGAGTGTCCCCACCCTCCCCACCACAGCGGATGGCGCTCCCATCTGCAGGGACGGGGGGTGCCATCCTGCCAGGAGGCAGAGCAGGGAAGCGAGCGGAGACGGTCCCCCAAGTTCAAGTCTCAGCTCTGCCACTTACCAGCCACTGTGGGACACTGGGCACAGAGGGACTTCACTTCTCTATGCCTCAGTTCCTCCAACTGTAAAATGGGGGGAAAAGGCGTGTCTGTCTCTTTGGGCTGTTGGGAAACATCATTCCCCTAGTGGTTCTCAAAGCCGGCCCCGGGAGCCCTGGGCCCAGCACTCTTCTCACGCTAATACTGAGACAGAATTTACCCTTTGCCTTTATTTGCTTCAAGGGTGGAGTGTTTTCTGAGGGTGTATCATGCACCCCCAGTTATCTCAAAATTTTATGTTAAATACTCTTTTAAATACTCCTTGCCTCTCTGTTTGCGTATCTACAGAAGGCTGGATTTTTCTTGAAACATAACCAGAACAACGTATCTCACCAGGCTGAACACAGGAGTGGAGTCGTGAATCTAGCCGCCTTCTATTCAGCTGGACATTAGCGAGATTGCAAACATGGGGGACAGTACAGCTCTTCTCAACTGATTTTATTCTGCTTGAGGAAAATCTATCATTTTTTAAAAATACACCCTAGCAAGTAGGTTTATTGTTACTATTTTTAAATGAATTCATGTGTTTAAATTTCTCCATTTTCTTTTCTGACATGGTAGCTATCACTAGATAAAACCGACATAAACAAATCTATCTGGGGTCCTTAAGAATTGTTAAGAGTCTTGGAGCGCCTGGGTAGCTCAGTGGGTTAAGCTTCTGCCTTCAGCTCAGGTCGTGATCTCAGGGTCCTGGGATCGAGCCCCGCATCCCTGCTCAGCGGGGGACATACTCCCCCCACCCTGCCACTGCCTGCCTCTCTGACTACTTGTAATCTCTGTCTGTCAAATAAATAAATAAAATCTTTAAAAAAAAAAAAAAAAAGAATTTTTAAGACTCTAAAGGGACTTTGGTAGCAGAACGTTTTGGCGACACTGGCCTTGGGCCCCTCTTCAGTTTTGCAGAGCCCCCCGCGGTGAAGTCACTCCCCATGGGGATTAAGTAGATCCTGATTCAGTCAAACAGATGCCATGAAATCAAACAGAAAGACAAAAATGTAACGATTCTCCCTGCTTCACTCAAAGCTGAGGTACCCCGTGTCATGGGCAAAAGGAATGTGCTCTTCTCTCAGTGGGACCTGATTCCCCCCAGACCCCCCAGGACCTGGGTGTTCAGTGGGTCAGCCCTTTGCTCATCCACACCCCAAGTGTCTGTTGAGGCCTTACTGCTTCCCAACCTCTGTTCTAAATATAGGGACACGGGCAGAAACAAGGAACACAGAAAGCTCTGACCTCGAGGAGCTGACGTTCGCGTGCGGCAGGCAGATGATAAAACCCAAAAGATGAATGCATTAGATGGTGGAGAAACAAAATGAGAAGAGGGAGCGCCGGGGTAGGGAGAGCTCATTGTAACAGGCTGGTTAGGGGTATAACCCCGTAAGGTAGTATTTGAGCAAATGCCTGGAAAAGGTGAGGAAGTGAGCCATGCAGGGACCTGAGGAAGACCGTCCTTCAGAGGAAACAGCAAGAGCAAAGGCCCTGAGGCAGAGATGAGCTTCAGGTCTGGGAAGACGGGAGGAGGCTACTGGAACAGAACGGACCAAGACAAAGTGACAGAGTTGAGGTCAGGGAGGGGCTCGGCCATGCCGAGGACTCTGCATCTGACTCGGAGTGTGATGCGGAACCATCGAAGGGTTTTGAGCAGAACTGTGGACTTCCTCAGATCTGTGATGGAGTAGATTGCTTCTGGCTGCTGTAGGGAAAGACCAGGGAGGAGGCTCCAAAAAGGCCCAGGTGAGAGGAGGTTGTGGCTGGGACCCAGCCAGCCACAGGGACACGTGGGAAGCACTCAGTCCTGAGTCCCTTCTGAAGACAGAGTCACCATGACAAACGGTCGGTGGGTGTGAGTGGGGACAGAGGAGCTGAAGGCGCTCCCAGGTGTATGGCCTGAGCAACCAGGATTGACCAGAGTGATGGGAGAGAAGCCGGTTTAGGGGACCGAGCGAGAGTCCAGCTCGAGACGCCTGCTTGGCACCAAACGAACTGACCTGAGGGAAAACAGGAAGTCTGTGCCCGTGCAAACAATACCTAAAAATGACAAAATGCTGGAAAGAGGCCCACAGACAACGGGAATTTAGAAGGTGTCACGAAGAGCGAAGACCCTTTTTTGTTTTCCCGAACTCCTGGCATGTGAAATGGAGTGGTTTCTTCCAGGAAAAGATGGACTTTCCAGAAGGTTCTGTTTCATTTTTCACTGACCTTTCCGAGTCGCTCTGGGAAGCGTTGTTTATTGTCATTGGCTCGGCTTGGCACTCAGGCTGTCATTGCTCACAGACGTGTGTCGCGCCCAGCTGATCCCTCTGCCGGATCGGTATCCTTCCCCAGGCTCATCACCGGAGTCTCAGAGGAGCCTTGTGATTTGCCAAGACGGTGTCACAGCTGGTTTCTGGAGCCCGTTTTCATTTCTCTGGAGACCTGCGTTTTCACATACACCCGCACCCCGAAAAAGGAAGCGAGTTATATTTTGAGAACTCCCACCGCTCCTTTTTTTGGAGTGCTTACTCTGGGCCAGACATGATCTCATGTGTTGCTGTTCCCATTTTATAGATGGAATCACCGAGGCTTAGGGAGAGGCGCTCACTCACCCGAGGAGACAGGGCTCCAAGCCTGGCCCTCTGAGTCCGGAAACCAAGCCTTCAGAGCCACACTGCACCCCCTCTGCGTTGCTGGGATTCCCAGCCCAGGCACTACTGCCGCTGTGAAGTTGAACCCTCCTCTGTCGTGGAAGCTGCCCTGTGCCCTGTAGGGTGGCTAGCACATCCCCAATCTCCATCCCCGAGAGGCCAGCAGCACTCTCTTCACTAGTTGGGACAACCAGAAATGCCTCCAGGCATGGCCCCCAATGTTCCCTGGAGATCACTCACCCCCATTGGCCTGATACGTGTGGGGCATACACTGCACGGGCTCTGGGGTGACCTCGGCCACCTGCACTGACCCCCTTCCCAACCCCCAGCATTCTCATCTGCAGAAGCTGTAATAGAAATCCCTCTTTTAAAAAAAAGATTTTAATTTTTTGACAGAGAAAGGGAACACAAGCAGGGGGAGTAGGAGAGGGAGAAGCAGGCTTCCCAGCAAGCAGGGAGCCCAGTGTGGGGCTCAACTCCAAGAATCCGGGATCATGACTTGAGCTGAAGGCAGCTGCTTAACGACTGAGCTGCTCAGGTGCTCCTAGAAATCCCTCTTAATAAAACATTTAGTTGCTGCCTCTCCAGTTCTCTTACCCTCCTAAGGGTGGGGGAGGCTTAAAACGCTGGTGAGGGGCAGCTTTGCCCTGTGCGGCCTGTGTGTCTCACCCAAAACCATCAACCCGGTCACCCTGTCAGAGCTATGACTGTGCCCGCCTCAGACCAGGTCCTGGGCAGGCACCACAGCACCCAGAAGAGGTCCCTGCGTGAGGAGATGATGACAAACAAGAAAGCAAACGCTTCTGCAGATGATTTCAGAGGGTGCTGGGGTCACAGAGAAGAGAGACAGCCCGATGCAGAGGGCCAAGGACCCTGAAATAGGGCAATCACGGACAGCTCCGAGGAGGAGGCACCATCTGACCTGAGACATCACAGTAAGAAGGAGCCAGTGCCAGTCTGTGTGAGAGGGGAGAGGGCCCATGTGTGAGGTAGAGAGAACAGGTGCAAATGCCCTGAGGTAGCAGTGACTGTGGTGTGTTTTAAGGAACAAGAGGCCTGGAATGGCTAGGAGAGAGTGGGGGGGGGGGGGTAAGCTGAGGTAGCAGGACAGGTGGACAGGTCACCAAAGGGGGATGGCAAGAATGATCCTGGGTTCAGATCCTCCTGGCCATTTGGGGATAACTAGGCTATGGGAAGGCTAAAGGGGGGTCAGCCAGAACGGGGGAAGGTCATTTCCACTGCGAGCAAGGAAATGAGGATGAAGAAGCAAGACACATTCCTGTGACTTTGGGGACTTTAAACACCCTGATGGTCTTGCCTCTTTCATTTGGATTCCCAAATCCAAATGGGTCTGAGGATTCAGGATACAGCATTTTTTTTTTCACAATTTTCTTGAAGATTTATTTATTTTAGAGAGAGAGAGAATGAGCATGCGTGTGGGGAGGAGCAGAGGGAGAGAATCTTCAAGCAGATTCCCCGAGAGTGCAGAGCCCGACGCAGGGTCAGTCTCATGACCCATGAGCTCGTGATCTGAGCCGAAACCAAGAGCTGGATGCTTGACTGACTGAGCCACTGAGGCGCCCCCAGTTTACAGCTTCTGAGCAGCTGTCTCCTCAGGGGAGTCTTACAAAACCCCAACCATTTTTCTGCCTCTGAGTCTCCTAGCTCGGATTCAAAGTCCCAGAGTAGAGTCTGATTGGCCAAGCTCAGCCATACACCCACCCCTTAGGGCACCTTGATTGACAGTTGGGACCTTTGTATTTGGA
This sequence comes from Mustela lutreola, assembly GCF_030435805.1. NCBI lineage: Eukaryota > Metazoa > Chordata > Mammalia > Carnivora > Mustelidae > Mustela > Mustela lutreola. The sequence goes on from NC_081298.1 coordinate 12,820,266, forward strand.
AAGAATGGGGGTGAGTGGTTGTGGCTTCCCAGGGGTTACCTGCAGGAAAGTGTGTGTGTGTGTTCATGCATGTGTGGCTATATTGGTTCCAAAGTAAGGAGGAAACTGCCAAATCAAAGTGAATAAATATTTAGTGAACTATTTCTTTTTGAACATAAATACCAAAATGTAGCCTGATTCAACTAGTCAACCCCGGGATATGTTGGCTCTTAGTTATTTATCCATTATCGCTAATGCAGGATGTGGGTGGAGATGGGGGAGGGGGTTAATGCGTGTTGAGAGATGCCAGTGTCCTTAAAACAGCCCTACTGGTAGTTCCATCCAGATGGCCCTTGATGGGAGGGAGAAGGCTGCCCGCTGGCCCTGGGTGCTGTGCACCCCACCGGGTGCCACTTGCTAGGCACTTAGGACGTGCCAGGTCCGGTTTCACGCTCCTTACCCATGCCAGTTCCTTCCCTCCACGTGACAGCAGACAGTGGCTTACTCCCACGGCTGCCCACCAAGGCACAGGGGGGTGAAGTCACTCTCCATTCCGTGACCAGGAGGTGACGCACCAGGAGAGTCTAGCTGCAGAGACACTCTTCACTGTTTTCCCACATCGCCTCCGGTGTCACCCAGAGAAGTAACTCATGGCTGCCCCGATGTTCAGGACAACACTGTCACCCATCCCAGTCAGATCTGCTCTCCAGCATGGAGACATGGCCCCAGGATTCCAGTTCGTTTCCAGTTGCGCAAACCCTCCATCTCCCGGGGACCCAAGATGATGCCTCCATCTGCCCTCCTCTGCCAGGTTTACCGCCGGCTAATCTGAGTCACCAGTCACTGCAAGACCCAGCTTTCAGAGACCACAAATGCGATTAGTATAAGGCAATTTCAGTTAGATTCAGGGCTCGGAGAGATAACAGAAGGGCCTGCTTCTCCCATCAGACTCCGAATGGCTCCCCAGCAGCGCTTAACTTAGACAAATGGAGGAAGCATCCAGGAGGGGGACAGGCGCACGGAGCTTTCTGCAAAGGGCTGCCTGCCAGCAGGACCAGGAGGGAAGGTTTCAAAAGGCCTTGGGTGTTAACAGCCCCCCAGAGTAGGAGGTGGGAGGAGGTGGATTGACATCCGTCTCTGTGGGTACTTTATTAAATAAGGTATGAGCAGAGCAAGAAGTGGCTAGGAAGGGGGACCCATTGGTCATAATGAACCAACACTTAGCGGGCATCATTGCTGGGCCAGGTCTAAGAACAGGCACATCCCAAAGATGTCGTAGGTTCCATTCCAGGCCGCCACAGCAAAGCAAATATCACAATAAAGCACGTCAAATGAATTTTTTTTTTTTTTTTGCTTTCCCAGTGCATATAAAAGTTATGTTTACATAATACTGTGGTCCATTAAGTGTGAGATAGCATTATGTCTTTTAAAAAAAATGCACATACCTTAATTTTAAAATACTTAATTGCGGGACGCCTGGGTGGCTCAGTTGGTTAAGCAGCTGCCTTCGGCTCAGGTCATGATCCCAGCGTCCTGGGATCGAGTCCCACATCAGGCTCCTTGCTCGGCGGGGAGTCTGCTTCTCCCTCTGCCTCTGCCTGCCATTCTGTCTGCCTGTGCTCGCTCTCTCCCCCTCTCTCTCTCTCTAATAAATAAATAAAATCTTTTAAAAATTAAATTAAATTAAAATAAAATACTTAATTGTTAAAAAATGCTATTTTATTTTATGGCCAACCATCATCTGAGCCTCCAGTGCGTTGTAATCACAGATCATCGTAACAAATATAGTAATAATGAAAAAGTTTGAAATATGGCAAGAATGTGGCACAGAGATGCAATATGGCAAATACGGCAAACGGTGACACAGAGGGAGCAAATGCTGTTGGAAAAAGAGCGCCAGGAGGCTTGCTGGGCACTGGGTCCCATAAACCTTCAATTCGTAAGCCACACCGTGTCTGTGAAGCTCAGGAAAGTGACAGGGCGATAAGATAGGGTGTGCCCGTGTATGTCTATCTGTTCTTACAGCAGCCCACGAGGTAGACACTGTCATCATCCCCATGTTGTAAGCAGAGAAACGGAGGCATCAGGAGATTCAACTCACTGCCCAAGGACACACAGTGTTCAGCGTGGCAACCTAGCTCCTGGAGCCCCTTTAATGTGGAGTGGTTTTGCCAGCGTCACCTGCTTTGTCACATGTTGATCCTTTCTGTCATCATCACGTTTCCTCATTTATATCCACATCTGAGCCGTTGCGCTGCAAATCGAGAGCTTCCCGCACTGTGCGTCTCTTCTCCAAATCCTTCTACCTGTCCCTCGCCTTTCCATGCCAGCTAGCTTTTCGTTTCTTGGTTGCACTTTAATATCTCTTGGCCAGTTCTGCCCTTCCCCAGTCCACTTTCGTAACATGTCTCGGAGAGTAATCGTCAGGAGACAAGGAGACAGCCCAGCCACCCGCTTTGGTGTCTGTGCATTAACTGAGTCATGGATGCACGGGGACAGGTTTCCCATAGGCTGTGCCAGCAGCCACGTGCTGGGCCACTGGTCCTGATGTGCATCTGTTATTCACACAGTGGTTGCTTTACTGGAGAGCCAGTAGCACGGTCTGTGCTCAGTGCAAAATTACAGGCCACATACCAGGTGAGCTAAGCCGGAAGCATTCAGTTCAACCGTGGAAACCAACAATTGTGCATATGAGGACCCTGCAAAGCAAAGATGGCCTGTGATCGACTGCTCTATTCTTGTCCGTGCTGTGCCAGCATCGGGTCATTCCTTTGCACTGTAGACCCCCCTCGCTGCCGTGACCCATTTCAGAGTCCACTTCTGCATAACCAGCCCCACTTCCTGTGGGTTCAACCCAGCCCTGCTTCAAATCCTTGTGGGATCCCTCACCCCACACGAGGAATTTTGTTCATAACTCCGAGAGTTGGAAAAGTCTTCCTGCAACGGGCCAGATAGTAATATTTTGGATGTATAGCCACATGGTCTCTGTTGCAGTCTCTCCACCCTGCACTGTGTAATTTACATATTTCATAACAATATGTAAATGAATGGGTGTGGCTTCGTCCCAGTGAAAGTTGTCACAAACGCAGGTGGCAGCCCGGATTTGGTTTGCCAAACCCCACTCTCCACTAAGCATCTCATCTTCTTTTCCTTGGGCCTTTTCATGGCAAGTGAAAGAGCTCAACTCAGACCGAATTAAGCAAATAACAACAACCGAAAGTGGCGTGATGGGATTTATTGGTTGACGTAACCCAGGCTTTCTCAACTTGGCACTGCTGACATTTGGAGACAGATAATTCTTTGTCCTGGGGGGGCTGTCCTGTGCACTATAGCATGTTTACCAGTATTCCTGGCATCTATCCACTAGATGCCATTAGTACCTCCCCACTCAGCTGTGACAACCAAAAATGTCCCCGGTGCCCCCATGTCCCCGGATTAGGAATCACTAATAGTACAGAAAATGCTAGCATGAAGGTTGGCTTCAGGTAAGAGTAGACCCAGGGACTCAAACTAGTGTCTTTCTCTAGTCATCTCTCTCTCCTTCCTCCCTTTCACTGCTGCTCTTCGTGCTACTTCACGTTCATATAGACTGTCCCCTCTTGGTGACAAGATGGCTTCCAGCAGCTTCCAGTTTCTATCCCTTCAGCTTTGAGCCCATTGGAAGAACTTCTCTTTTCCAGTACCTCCCTAAAAATCCCAGGGCTCACTCTCATTGGCCCAACTTGGGTCACATGGCTGGCCCTGAACCAATGACAGAGCCAGGGGAATGTAGTGGTCTGATTGGTCCAGCTGAGATTATGCGTGTATCCCCGGGTCTGAAGGTCAGCGCGCGTGTACTTAAGTCAGGAAGTGGTGGCACCCACTGGACCACATTCGGGACCGAGCAGGCGAAACACAAGTCTCCACTGCCAGGTGGAAATCTCCACCCTGTGCCTGGCGCACGGGCGGCAGTGAATACTCCGTCCTTTTAGTTGATGCCAGCCTGCTCCCTAGGGGCAGCGCCAGCCAGCACATTATCAGTGGCCTTTCCTGGCCTGGCATTTAATTCCTCTTAATCTGCCTGCCAAGTTGTTCCTCCCCCGCACCAGCCCTCGGGTTGCTGCTCTCACTTTTGCGGCGTCCCAGACACGGAAGCTCAGTGACTCCGGGCTCCAGCCACGACATGGCTGTATTTTTAATCTTGATTTTAATTCTAGCTCATTCTCCTGGTTGTATCTCCCAGCCCTAGAGCCCCTGGGGCCCACGCTAATTTGCTGCCTCCCACCTCAACTGGTGCCGAAATAACCATTTTAAAAACTGCTTGGGGAAATCTAATCAAATGAGAGCAAAATCTAATTTGGCACTAAAAGCCTTTGACTGAAGCCCTGTGTTCTGGGGTCTTGTGGAGCCTGAATAATCAACTCTTTCGGGATTTTTTTTTTAAGGGTTGGGGGTTGGAGAGAGGAGAGAAATGTGAAAAGGGGGACTCCAGCAGAGGAAATCACCACAGACACTTTGATGCCCGTGGCATTGGATGGTAATGGGCAGGGGTGGGCTTCCCAAGGTGCCCCACTTGTCACCCCCCCAAAAAAGAATTATCCCACCAGCTGCAGCCAAGACTGAAACTCTGTAGCATTCTGAGTTGCACATTCTTCGGGAAGATCGTGGTCCAGATCTTTGGGAACAAACTGTAGACTCACCAGCCAGATTTGGGAGACCCGGGAGAGAACCCAGTTTTCCCAGTAGGACATTCAGAGCGCCTTTTCTCCTGGGCTTTCTTTCATTCATCTTTCTGAAATTACTTGTGGTCTTGGGTTCCTTTCAGAATGTATCCCAATTCCAGGAAAATACAAACTCTGATGCATAATATTTCAGGGGACTTGTGAATGCTTTTACATTTCCCTGCCATGCCCCCTGTTGTTTCTTCTCATGATCTCATCCCTCTACCCTATAACATCATCTTCTCTCTCCCTCACTGGCCTCCCTGTGATCCTCAAATGCCCCCAAGCTTGTTCCTGCCTCAGGACCTTTGCACTTGACATCCCCTCTGTCTGGAGCAGTTTCCCTTGTACTCCTGTTCCCCTGACTCATTCTCATCACTCCTCAGCAGCCTTCCATGACCACTCAACCCAGCAGTGCCTCCAGGGGCCCAGCTCTGGCCCCTTGCTTGCAACAGCATCCTTTTTTTTCTTTCATCGCTGTTTTTACCAACAGCACCACCCTTTTTTGTCACAGCCCCCAACTTGAATCTCCACCCCAGGAGAGCAGGGACTCTGGTGGCCTCATTCACTGTTGCTATTGCCTGGGACTGCTCCTGGCATACCATTGGGGTTTAATAGTTGTTGATATATGAATGATACATGCCCAGGCAGTATTACCCCCAAATTAAGCAGTTTCCTCCTGCTGCCATCCTGATTTTTACCATGGATGGGCACACTGATTTATTATTTCCTTAATATCCTCACCACCACGACCACCAGTCGTTTTACTCATCAGGCCCTCCATCTGTTTTTGTAAATAAAGTTTTATTGGCACAGAGCCACGCCCACTTGTTTATGTATTGTCTGTGACTGTTTTCTACAACTATTGAATAGTTGCACTAGAAACCATCTGGCCCACAAAGCCTCCAACATTTACTATCTGGGCCTTCACAGGAAATGTTTGCTGACCCCTGCTGTTTGTCATTCTTCCCCAAGGAGGAGGAACAGGAGAGAGGAGGGAGACCAGAAGTGTTACCAGAGTGGAGCTCCTTACATACAGAAAGACACATCAAATGTGAGGAGTAAGGTCATTGAGGCTTAGTAAGTCTTATTTCCTGGACTGGACTTGATCTCTAGGGGCTTCTCTAGCCCTCCCTACATGGTTCTTCTGCGGAAGAGAGGGGCGTACAGGTGGCAGGGTTTCTCACCGGCAGACTGTTGATCTTCTACACGGGATGGTGATGCTCTGCGGTGGGCCATCCTGACCACTGTGGCGTGTTGAGCAGCATCCCTGGCCCTCCTACCCCCTGGACGCCTGCAGCATGTCCCACCCCAACCTGTCAAAACCAGAAATGTCTGCAGACATTGCCATGTGTCCCCTAAGGGGCGAAACCGCTCCCGGCTGAGCCCCACTACTTTCAAAGGATGAGCGCAGCAGTTTGAATCCGCAGTGTTCCCGAAAGGGGAGCCAGGCCTTCCGCCGGCCCTGTGCTGGGATGCTGCTGCTCCTTTCTCCAGCTTCATCTCAGTCCTCACGCCCCGACACCCAGCCAGGCATCCGCCGCCTGGATAGTGGACGTTCCCCGAGACTCAGCCAGGTGGCCAGTTTCCCTGCCCCTCACCCTCAGAATGCCAGGGTCCTCTCTGGCCTGGCTTTGCTCTCCCACGCAAAGGGATGCCCCACCCTGGGCCTTAACTGAAGCTGCTCAGGACTCTCCCTTCCTATTTTCACCTCCTCTGGCACCTAGATCCTTCCAGGAGGTGTTTCCTCCGCTTCCAACTTCCCTCCTGGCCCTGCGTGCCAGGGGAGAATTGGATGCCTGTGCTGCCCTCTGCCCTGTGCTATGGAGATTCGGACGTGGCTGCTTGGGTCCTAAAGGGGCTTCCCACTCCCAGGCGGTGCCAGGTACCTGCCAGGCCTCCAGGAAAACCCCCATGGAGGGCTCCCACTCCATCCCCACCCTCTCCGCCCAGACCCCAAGGCAGCTCTCTATGCTTTCTCGAAGGTTCCAGGTAGAGGGAACCGTCTCATCCTCTGCTGGCATCAGAGCCCAGCCCCAGTCCACTCCTCCCTCTACGGATGTTCACCTCCCCTGTCTGTCTCTTCTCATCTTGGGCTCTGAACTGGCGCCCACTGAACACTCCCAGTTTGCCAGGCACGGCGCTGAGCGCTCTGCTGGCACCGTCTCTTTCGCTCCTTCAGCAGTCTGGAACTCTCCCATTCTCGAGCTCTCAGCACCGTCTCCCGCACGTCTCCGAGCCCCAGCATCCTCATCCAAAGGAGAGCGCTGGCGCAGGGCCTCTGTCTCTGGAAAAACTCTCACAGATTTTTCCATTTCTTCAAAATAGCTTTATAGGTTATAATTATTAAAAATCATCCTTGCTCATTGAGAAGCAAAAAGAACAAGAAAGTACCATAAAGAAGATCTGGTGTGTTACCTCCTCAGGGCCTGCAGAGTTTGGGGGTACATCCCCTTCAAGGGGAACCCGGGTGATTTTCCTTACGTATGCTCTGTCGTTGGTGTGAAAGGCGAATGTGGAGACGCACGGATGTCCAGCCCAGTGGGGTTTCGGCAGGAGACAGAATGAGCCTGTCCCCCAAGCAGCACCCCCATGCCCAGCGAGAACCCCTACTTTGTTCTTCAACACTATAGATCGGGTTTTGGCTCTCTAGGAACATCCTATGAATGAGATCGTACAGCATTCTTTTATCTCTGGTTTATTTCTCTTAACGCAATTAGCCTCTGCTACGGGGCGTGGCAGCGGTTGGTCCTGTCTCCTTCTGGAGCGGTATTCATTCCCCTCTGCACCTAGCCAGCGGGGTCTTCAACCATGCTTTTGCTGATGGGCGTCTGCCTTGTTTCTGGTTACTGGCTCTCATGACCAGTGCTGCACACGACTTCGGGAATGAAGGAATGCCTTCCGGCTGAGTCAATGCCCAGGATTCGAATCACTGGGTCAGAAGGTAGGAGTAAGTTCAAGGTTAGCGGAGTCTGCCGGTCAGGGCCTCCCTGGAGATGGTCCAGTCTGCACATCCCCTGGCAGGTGTATCGGGGGCCAGTTGCTCCAAGCCCCAGCAACAGGAGTTCATGGTCTATACTAGCCATTCTGCTCACCGTGCCGTAGACGGACTTCACGGAGCCCGTCAGCTTGAGTGGGAAAGAATCGCATCCTTATTTTTAGGAACCTACACCGTCGCTTAGCGTTGGCTTCCATTAGGAAGGTAGGACATGAACCACATAGCACAGGAGTCTGCAATTTTGTCATCCGGAGCAATCAATGATATGATAATATTCCACAGCGGGGGTGGCAGAGATCACAAAATAAATTCTTTTCAGTTGTCGCTACTTTGAAATTACTACTCTTTGCAAGCTAACATCTTTTTTGAAAGGGCGTTACTATACGGCAGATTCTCTTAACAGTTAGATAACTGTATTTCAGAATAACTTATTTTCTCTATCATCCTATATATTTTATCTTACACCTCTAAAAGCATTTGAGAAGGAGGCTCAGAGGGTAGCACTGTTTTCGTACCCTGGGGACACAGCGGTCGGGGACGGAGGAGACGTTCGCTCTCTGCTTTCTCACGTGGCCTCCTGATCCTTCTCCCCCTCCAGCTTTCTTCGGGAAGTATCTTAATGAGTACAACGGCTCCTACGTGCCACCGGGCTGGAAGGAGTGGGTCGGCCTTCTTAAAAACTCCCGTTTTTATAACTACACGCTCTGCCGGAACGGGGTGAAGGAGAAGCATGGCTTTGACTACTCCAAGGTAAGTCCTGCCTGTCCCTGGCTGGGGGACAGTCAGGAGCGTGACACGGGAGCTTAACTGCCTGGCTTCGGGGGCTGGTGACCTTTACTTCCGTGAGGGACCTCGAGCAGCCGCTGTTTCTCCCTATGTGCATCTCTCAAATAATAGTCTGTGTCGGAGAGAATTGGTCACAGGATGGCCAAGCAGAGTGTTCCTACGGAAAGTGTGCGTACAGATAGTCCAGCCCGATAGGCACACGTCAGCAGCGCACAGGGAGGACAAGAAGCCGACTGTCACGGCCAGCTCCAGAAGTCCCCGCCCATAACTCCTCCCACGGGGACAGCCTCGGCTCCGACTGGCAGCAGCACACTGGATTTGGCTCCTGTGGCTTCCCCCCACGTTGAGACCCATCCCTGCTGTGCCTGGTGGTGTAGAACCTTCGCTGTCATCGTGTGACATTCCGCTGTGTGGTTGTACCTCAGTGTCTTTGTTTGTTCTCCATGTCATAGTTTTTCAAGTCCTACTGATTTGTCTCATGTGAGACAGAGGATGTGGACAGCTCAGGGACTGCTCACGCCTGGGTGCACCATCCGGGTCAAGATATAAAGCATTTCTGGCCCCCAGAGGCTCCCTTACACCTTCCCAGTCAAAAGTCCCGCCCCCAAGGTAACCTCTGTTCCATCTTCCATCACCATGGCCTGGATTTGCCTGTTCTAGAACCTCATATCCATGGAATCACGTGGTATCGGCTCTTTGCGGTGGGACACCTGTGACAGTCCTCCCGCACCTGCACACCATCAGCAGTGCGTCCCCTCGTTGCCACGCACGTAGCGATGTTGTGCGGGTGGCAGGTGTGAGTCAGCGCAGCCCCTGATGGACAGGGTGGGCCTGTTACGAACAAGGCTGTGGTGAACACACGGCTTTGCACAGACGTAGGTAGTCTTCTCCTCTGGTTACACACCTGCGAGGCGAATCGCTGAGACGCAGGATGGGTTCCGGGGTTGAACCAGCCAACAGCCCCAGCCAGGAATGTTACAAGGGTTCCAGTTCCTCCACATTCATCAGTAGCACTGGTACTGTCTTCTTCGTTATTCTCTTGCCCTGGGTATAGTGGCAATTCATTGTAGTCTTATCAGAAAGGTTGTCGAGCATCACCCAAGTTAATACACGCAGAGTATCCGAGAGCCCCTGCCATACAGTGATACTCACTACAAAGTAGCTCAGATCAGGACAGCAAACTCTCTCTGTAGAGGACCGTATACTAAATATGTTACAGTTTACAAGCCTTACAGTCTCTGTTGCAAGTACTTCAGTCTCCCACTGTAGTGTAAAAGCCACCACAGGTAATATGTGGACAAGTAAGCATGGCTCGTGCCAATAAAACTTTATTTATAAAAATAGACAGTGGCCCTGGTTTGGCCCATGGGGTATAGTTTGCTGATTCTTGGTTTAAATGAGGAGGGGGGAGAGAGGAGGAGGAGGAGGAAAAGTATCATCTGAACTTCCCATTAAAAAAAAAAAATCTTTAAAAAAAAAAAATCTGGAGACCAGCGAATATTCCTGTCCCAACTAAATCTTCAAAGCCAACTCATGCATCCGCCTGCAGCTTTCTTGATCCATTCTTTCTCCGCAACATTCTTCCCTTCCCTCCCCCTTCCCCACTGCCACTGCCACTAGCCCTGGGCCTGGCTGACTGTCATAAACAGAGCTCTCTGGGTTAGGGGGACGATTCCTCGGGGCTGCCCTCCTTAGTTCCTCTCCCTCTGAATCACTACACAAGGTCCCCCCCCCACCCCAGGCAGAAATGACCAGGAGACAGGCAGTCACACACACACAGGACAGCAAGTGAGAAGTAGGGGAGACAGTAGGGAATGGTAGGGACTGTGGAGAAATGTATCTGTCTAAGAGGGGAAAGCCAACTCAGATCAGACTTGTCAGTCCCACATAGAAAGGTGAGCCCAAGATGGCCAGGTTTTCTCATTTTTCAGCAGAAGCTACAAATGTGTGCATTTTTCCCTGTGAACGCTCCTGATTTTGAAATACTGGCAAGGCACTCAGACTTTCCTAACATCCTGAGTGAATCAAGTTTGCCTGAGGGCCAGACCTGACCCCTGGATGGGCCACACTGTGCTGCTCTTCTGCCCGCTGCCACCCCCAACCCCCAGGACTGTGCAGTGAGCTTCTCTTCTTGGAGGCAGCGGACTGGGGAGTTCAGAGCCCCACTTCCACACATTATGTTTCCTTCTTGGTTATGCTCCCTACTCCTAAGAGGCTCAATTCCCCAGTCTGGAAAATGGGCACACCCCTGCATGAGTAATAATGTGTACATCTACTTACTGAGCCCCTATGGTGGCCCAGCCGTGCTGCATGTTTTGTGCGTCGCGTTTCTGACCTTCCCAGCCATTATACGTGTGAGTAGACTAGTTGGATTTGGTTGTGTTACTCAATAACTATTTGTTGAGAGCCTGCTCTGTGCCAGACACTGTGTCAGGTGCTGGGTGTTCAAGGATGAGCAGAGACAGACCCAGGCGCTCACAGTCTGGGATGTGGAATGTGTCGTTACCTGGGGAGTGATGCGCAGGTGTTAAAGCCAGAACACAGCACCGGGTAAAAGCACAGGTATGCACACATGCGCATATGCGCACACGCGCGCACACACACGCCAGCCCTGTCCCCTGTTTCAGCACCCCCCGGTAGGAGCCAGTTCAAGCAGACCAGCCTTGTCAGTTATTACAACCATCTCCAAATCTTTACTAGTGCTCTCGTGCCCTGAATTTATCCAAGTGTTCTCCATCTTCTCGTCCATGAATCCTTCCCCGAGAGCCCTAAACGACAGGGTTTATTCTTTCTTGAATCAGACTGGCCTCTCTCAGTCGCTTGGAAACAGAAACAACTCAGAATGGTTCACCTGAAGAGGAAACGGACCTGCCGATTTAACTGGTCCAGCAGTAATGGCATCAGATATAGCTGGATCCAGGAACTCAAAATCAAAATCTTTAGGTGGTGGTTTCTCCTCTAAGCTCTGTTTTCTTCTCTCCAGCGCCATTTACAGTCACTCCCCTGCCTCCCTCCCCTCCCTTCCCTTCCTGTCCATCCCCCTCACCCTTTCCCTGCCCCGGTAGCAACATGGCTCTCCCTCTGTCTTCTCACCGACCTGCCCAGCTAAGAGTAAGGGAGTCTCCTTCCCAGGATTCCAAGCAAGTTTCATTGCATCTCATTGGCTCTGGATGAGTCACATGTCTGCCCCTGAACCAATCAGTGTGCCCAGGGAGGGAAGCAGTGTTTCAAAGGGCTGTAATCACATGGCTCCACTCCTGTGCCGGAGATAGGCAGGTCGGGAGCCCTGCCGGGCAGCCAGACCCTGGAACATCAGCTGAGAATAGACCCATATGAAAATGAAAAGCTTCCACAGAAGAAAGCTGAACAGATGCTCCGTGGCCTAAAAACACCCTATCCCACTCCCCTTCTGGAAACACGAGCACATTTGGGGGATCCCTCCCCCCTTTGACAGGGGATCACTACTGATGTGTCCCCTCACTGAGTCTGGTCAGTTCAGGCCCTGGTGGCAGAAACCACATGTGACATCACCTGGACAGCGCCCCCTCCCATTGTTCTGTGTCTCACTCTGCACAGGGCAGATCTCCATGCCCTCCCAGGTGAATTAATTCCAAAGTGCTGGTGAGGGGATTTATAAGCTACAAATACAAATTGTAGTGTCTTGGGGCTGAACCCGCTGCTTCCCTCCTCCTAGACTCAGCACAGGCAGATCCTCCAAAACCTAGAAAAATCCACCCCGTGCTTGTTAAAATTCCTCACCACGTCCATGCCTGGTCTCAGAGCAGCCCTGTAATCAAGTTATCCAGGGACACTCAGAGTCCCTTTGGGGCTGATGACGGGACACACAGCGGCTGTTCTTCCACCCCGTTTCCTGCCACAGACACATCTCCCCTGTGAATGAGAGGAGCCCTGTGGGAGGATTCCTTGGCCCCCTGTTAGCGGAGGCCTGGGAACAGAGGGGATGGGGGCCCTTTGGAGTCAGAGCTGGCGCAGGTCCAGGGTTAAGACCTGAGACAGGCAACAGGCAGTGGGGGCCAGAGCGTCGGGAGGGAGCCAGAGGGAGCTGGGAGTTTCAGCAGAGGCCGAGCCGGGGAGCCCATGCTCCAGCAGCCTGAGGAGTGAGATAGATGTCTCTACTGGGGTTCAGTGTAGGCCTCAGTGGCTTCATTAGGTGGCCCAGCTGGGGAAGAAGTGACAGTCCTTCCCTCGTTCCTTCATAAGGCCCTTTGAGGACTCAGTCCTGAGTCACTATTCCCAGGACCAGATGCCCTACAAAGGGTCCTGATGGCAAGGTGGACAGAGAGGCAGCGACAATGAGAGAGGAATTATACAGCACACGCACTGAGAGCCCGAGAGGGCTGGAGAAGGTGGGGCTGGCAGTGAAAGGAATGACTAGGGTCAGATTGCAGAAGAGGATCTGGAGGAGCTCCAGGTAGGGAATAGACAGGGCCCAGGTGGCACAAAGGCCCTGAGGGATGGTGTTCTCCGTAAACTTGTAGAGACCACCCTTTGATCCCGAATTTGTGCTTCTCTATTCCGGAGAAGCCTCCCTCATATGCAGGAGGGGAGCAGGTTGAGTTGCTACTTGCAGCTTTGTTTGTTATTGAAAGAAGTCACTGTAGGCCACCAATGTGGGAAGCGATGAAGTGACCATGAAGGAAGCCTACACTGGAGGATTCTAGAAAAAGACAAGGGAGATCTGTGTGTAAAGCCATCAGAAGGGCTTTGGACCTAGGGCTGAAGGCAAGAGCATGCTGCAGAGAGAGCTCCTCCAGATCCCTGTTCAGAAGTCACCTACCTAGACCACTGTGTGTCATGGGCACTCCCCCAGCTGATCACCACTGACCCACCACACCTGTGCGGAGCACTGGTCCACTTATGTCTGTCTCCTTGCATTAGAATACAAGACCCTGGAAGGCAGGCATGTGGATTCGTTGTGTTCCCTGCTGTGTTTGTTGAATGACTAAATGAATACGCACAGTGTGATCTGATCAGACTGAACAAGATGCCTAAAGCAGTGCTATAAGGCATGTAACAACACATCTGAAAAAGTGCTTCCTGGTAATGGACAAAAGGGGTCAAGATCATAAGCAGGGGTGAGGAGTGGACTGTTTTCAGCTTCGTGTGGAAAACACAGGCATGTGATTCCTGAGGAAGAATGAGTAGCGCTTAGACGTAACATGGAGCGGATCTGGTGAAATCACTGTGCATGATACAGAACCGACCCATGTGTTTCTCGCCATAGCCTACACTGCATATGCCGTTACTCTTCAAAACCAGCACGAAAGGAAACTGAGGCATAGAGAGGCTAAGAAACGAGGCCACCCGGCTTGTAAGTAGTAGAGCTCAGGATTCAAACCCGGGGCCATCTGGCTTCCAAATCTGTTCTCTGAACTAAGGCCCGTGGGCCAAGTCCTGCCCACCAAGTGTTTTTGTCGAAACTTTGAGCTTAGAATGGTTTTTCTATTTCTAACTCATTGAAAAAAAAAAAATCCAAAAAAGAGCAGCTTTCATGACACGTGAAAACGACATGAAATTTACAATTCACCAGGCCTCTTGTTTTACTGGAGCGCAGACATGCCCGTTCATTTACTGGTGGCTGCTTTCCTGCTGCAGGGACTAGTGAGACATCTGGCCTGCAAAGCCTCACACATTTCCTAGCCGACCCTTTACAGAAAAGCGTTGTTGATGCTTAGTGTAAACCACCATATACTCATTAATAACTTTGTGGGGGGAAAGCGATGGAACAGATAAAAAAATACAAAGGCCTGAGGTCTTGCTCTGAGTACATTGCTTGTTTGTTTCATGACCTTGGTTTCCCCATCTGTCAAATGGGCACGAAGTCCACTTCTCAGAGTTGCCGTGAAGGTCAGTTGAACAAACATGTGACAACAATCAGAGCCCATGTTCATCGTGGGTTTTCTTAGTGCCGGGCTCCTTGCTGAGTGCTTATATGCATTTGTCCCGTGCTCACACCACCATCTGGAGAAGGGACTGTTATTGGGCCCATTTTTTAGATGCAGAGACTGAACTGCAGCAAGGTAGTGGTTGGCCCACAGATAGCAGGTGAAAACAGCTGGGGAGCAAGCCCAGAGTTTCTGACTCCAGAACCCTCGGCTTCATGAAATACGATTGCTCCTTAAAGCGATGGGACTCTCTTCTGAACACAAACTGCTGTAGAAGCTTCCCCAGGGGCAGGATCGGCTCTAAGATTCAGAATAAAAGTTTGACCTGCTGCCTGGGGAGCCAGCGGCTCAGAAGAGGAGACCCTCTGTTACAGGTTGACTTGCCAAGTAAGAGAATACCCAGAGGTAGGCTGGAGGGCTGCCCCCTGGAGGGAGGGGGACACCCTCCCTTCCCTGTTCCACCATGACCCTCCAACCAGGTCTCAGGAGCAAAGCCATCATTCTCAAGGCACAACCCTAGAGCAGCTCATATGGGCTGCCCAATCAGACAAGTTAACTAGCCCTCAGAGCCAGGAGACTCCAGTTTGGGGGGGATAGCCTGAGAAATTTGGGGTGAACTGGCTTATCTCACCCAAGTTTAGACAAGAGGTAGAACCCCAGGCTTCCACGGGATGAAGTATGTGGATCTCCCAGAGGGCACCCATGGGACACGTTTCTCTCAACACCCAGGTCCAGGCAAGAAGAGGAGCTTCCCATCATGCCAGCTGTGGTCCCTCGCTTGTCCTTACAGTCTCTGTCCCCCGTCCCCAGCAGCCAGAGATAATCCTAAGCAAGTGAAAACTTCCTATCCCTTCCAGGTCCTCTGCCTTCTTGCTGCTAATGAGAATGCTTTTCCTCACCCTGCACAGGACTGTGATCACCATGGGGACGGAGACCCGTGACTATGTCCCAAGCCCTTAACAGGAAGCCCAGCACCCTGGGAACAGGCACCCAACAAGTATTTGTTAAGTGAGCACATAAATGAGAAACAGCAGCAAAGGCCAACCCTGCAGAATGAGGCAGGGCGTGAGACGGGCCAGCCCGGCCTGTCACCAAGCTCCCCAGGAGTGCGCCCCACACCCCACAGGCTCCCTTGGCTAAATGACCATTTGGGGGAAATGGATGCTTTTGCCCAGAGCTGCAGGCTAGCAATCTCCACAGATGCACTGGGTTCCTCTTGGTTTACTGATCAGAGTCGGTCGGAGGTCATGATGGAGAGGGAAGCGGGACACTGCTGTGGCTGCTAAGCTCCAGTTAGGAGCAAAGTCCCCAGAAGCTGGCATCACCGCCCACCTGCACGGGCATGGCCGGGAGGGCATCGGGGGAAGTTTAGCTCCTCACCTAGGAGAGCCGGAATGGGCCTGGCACAAGGCTACAGAGAGGGGAGTTCCTCATAATCTATCAGCTGATCTCCAGGTTCTAGAAAATCCCCTCCCCCGTCTCACTCTTCCTGTTAACAACCCACATCCTTGACTCCTTCCTGGCTGACCCAGCACCCAGTTCAGCTTGTCCAGAACTTAGCACCCCTGCCTTCGCCCTGACATTTTCTTTCTCCTGGACCCTGCCACCCCATCTCTATACCCTTCACCCAAACCAGAAACCAGGTGGCAGGGCGTGAGGTGGGGGAGGGGGGTGTGACTGCCCCTCTCCACATGCAGCCAATGGACACAACCTGTCTACTGAATCTGCTCCCAGCCGTGACGGGACAATGCCACTGTCCCCCTGGCCCAGGTCCCCGATCCCTCCTCACTCTGATGTCTGGATGCTCTGTATTGTGGCCAGAGACCTGGCGTGTCCTCGTGGGCCCACCTGTGGCTCACCGCCCACCCCTGGAATAAAGGCAAGTGTCCCCTCCAATCCACATGGACAGCCAGATGCTGTAGCCGGCGGAGGTCGGCAGAGCTTTAGCTGGCGTCCAAGTGGCTTGGAAGAGGACCCCAGAGGGTGGGTGCTCTCAGATACGCGGGAAATCGGCCACACCACCAAGACGGCCAGTGTGAGCCCGCTTGCCAGAGCTGGCTCCATGCAGGGCGCTGTGTCAAGGGCTTTTCATCTCCCAGCACTTGAGCCCCTCCTGGCAGCCTGGAGAGGCCGAGCCGCTCATGTCAGCACACGTTTCTAAACATGTGATATCACAAGCCATAGGAGTCCCCATGTTACCCTCCCCGGGAGGTAAACAGCCCCCTGCTAAGGGCCATGGATGCCTTTGTTCTATTGCCTGTGCAGATATCCCAAACAATACGTAACATTTGGTGAGGTTTTCGCCTGCACACAAATGGTGGTGGATCGTGCATGTCCCTCCACAGCCTGCTTTCCTCACCCAGCACCAGGCCGGTAAGGTCTGTCCGTGTCTGTCCAGGTGGCTCAAGTTTGTGCTTTCTGGGGGCTGGGTCATTGCACTGCGGGTCTCTCCTGGGAAGGGATATTCGTGGTGGCTTTTCAGAAAACACGTTTAATCACAGCCAACTAGGCATGTCATTCCAAAAGCAAGCACTGAGGGTGGACTTATTACAGAGAGCGGCGGCGGCCCTCCCCGTGGCTCCCCACCGGCCCGAGGCAGCAGGTTTCAGTTGCTGGTCCCCACTGTGCTCATGGCCACGTCCATGGGTCCCTCTGTCCTTTTAAGAACTTTCCCAGCCCCTCCAGGTCATTCTCCACAATGTAGCAGGAGCTCTTTGACTTAGGTGACCTGTAATGTTATTTTTATGTGATAGGTTCTACAGAATCCTCATAGAAAACCTTTGTCATTCCCCAAAAGTAGTCATAAAAAGTACTCCAGGAAAAGTATACAAAGTAGCAAGTAAATTTCTCCCCCAACTCTCCCTCTATCCTAGACCCCAGTTAGCACACTGATATCTGTGCTTCTAGATTCTTCTTTGGTGCTCAAAAGCAGATGGAGTTAGGGGTTTGGCTTCTCCTCTATACCCTGCCACCCTCTGTCCCCACAGAAAGATGGGATTTTCCTGGCTTGAGAGTAACTCACTCTTTCCCTCAAAAGTGTGATCTCAGACAGCTTTCCATCGCAGTAACTACGGACTTGCTTCCATGCAATGTCTGTCCAGTGCTGCATTGTATGAAAGCAGCATGAACTCATTAATCACTTCCCTATTGCTGGTCACTGCAATACATTTCTGCTTTATGAACACAGCTGCAGGGGCCGTCCTTATGCATCGGTGCGGTGTCAAGTGTCCCAGAGGGCGTGTCTTGGAAGCCCAGGCACACCCGTGGGTGTCCGACCTACGGTTCACTTCAGGCTAGAAGCTGTAGCCACTTCTTGACATTTTCGTCTGTAAAATATTACCTCATTTTGAAAGTGATCATTTCGGACAGAGCTGCTCCCCAGGGAGCATCAGGTAAATTTCAGGAACTTGTTACCTTCTTGGGAGATTAGCAGCTAAAGATTTTTTTACCAAGTTCAAGATGAGGTTAGGCAAAGCTCAGCTTCGTAGCTGAGCTTTTAAGGCCCTCAGTTTCTGCGTGTCCCTCTTCCTCCCGTTCCTCTCTCATCCTGCCCGGTGTCTAATCAGGTCGCACCTCTCAGGCACACACACACACACACCCTGCTTTCCTCCGTTTGTGCTGCTCCTTCCTGCTGACATTCCCAAACACACAGCGTGCTCATTTTCTGCCTCAGAGTCCCTGCATCTGTCGTTCCTTCTGCCTGGAACACTTCCTCTGGATCAGTGATTCTCAGCCCTGGCTGCACACTGGAACCCCTAGGAGCTTTTAAAAAGCCCAGTTCCTGGGGAAAACCACAGACTAATTAAGCCAGCATCTCTGGCAGTAGGCTCACACCTCAGCCATGCTCCCCCAAGGATTCCGGAAGGCAGTTGACGGTCAACCCCAATGACAAAGATCTTCCCGTGCCCAGCTCATCACTCAGGACTCAGCCCCAATGTCACCTTCTCGGAGAGGCCCTCCCTGACTGCCCCAGCTAAAGTATGCCCCCACTCCAGCTCCTTGGTCACAGTTTATTTCCATCATCTCTCACACATTTGTCACTGTCTTGGTTCTGGGTTTACATGGTCGGCTGCTCCTGCCCCCAGCACAGCACTCCGGGAATACAGGGATGTCCCCACCCTGTTCAGCAGTATTTCTGGAACTTCCAAAAGACTTCAGGTTTAGGAAACAAGACTCAGGAGGCCTGAGCTGTGTGACATTAGGCAATTCACTTAACTTCCCTATGCCTTAATCTCTCGTTCCGGAAAACAAGAATTCACATCACCCCTACTTCCTGCAGTTGTACAAGAATTAAATGAACTGATACAAATAAACACAGAGCTACTCCTGGCATTCTGTGAGCACTCAAAAGTGTGAGCTAGTATTATTTTTATATCCATGACAAATGGACAACAGATCGCAACTTCTCCCCATCCTCCTAAGCCCTTCTGCTTCTTTTTCTCCATTAGCGCCATCTCCTTGCTCACTGATTGGCTTTCTGCCCCTGGACGATCAGCAACCCACCTCCCCCCAACCCCCACCCAGGGATGGGGCAGGGATTGTCTGTCTAAATGAGTACAGTGGCCCGGCTCCTCACACGTTTTCCTATCTCTCCCCGCCCCCCCCGCCCAGGACTACCTGACAGACCTCATCACCAACGACAGTGTGAGCTTCTTCCGCACATCCAAGAAGATGTACCCACACCGGCCCGTCCTGATGGTCATCAGCCACGCGGCTCCCCACGGCCCCGAAGACTCTGCTCCCCAGTACTCGAGCCTCTTCCCCAATGCGTCCCAGCACATGTAAGCTCCAGCACCCTGCCCGCAGAGCCGCTGGGTGGCGTGTGGATGGGAGGGTCAGGCTTCAAGATGCTAATGGCAAGACGGTGACAGAGCCTTGCCTTGTCTCAAATCCTCCTGGTACAAAGACCCCAAGAACACATTGCTCACTTGCAGTGACACTGGTCGCAAATCAGCCGGACTGGCCAATGGGCCAAAGCCGGCAACAGGTGTTAAGTCAGGACCCTCGTCCTCCCCTGACCCCAGGAGGTCTGTGCGTACATTGTGATATAGTGGGTGTCCTTTGTGATCCTGTCTATTTTATGCATTTCAAATTGTTTTTTTGAGAAGGGGTCCGTAGCCTCATGAGACTGTGGGTACTTTCCACAGCCTTTCCTGAGCCATTGGCTACGTGACAGGCTCCATGCTGAGTCTTTACACAGCACTGAACCCCTGAAGAGTCACGACGACCCTCGAAGTATGATTTATCCATTCCTGTGTAACAATTATCCCGACACTGAGCAGCTAAAACCGCAAACGTGTATTGGGTCACAGTGTGTGAGTCCACCTGGGGGCGGCCTGTCCGGAAGGCTCTAGCGCCAGGCCTCCTGCGGTCCTAATCCAGGTGTCAGCCCAGGCTGCAGCCACCTGTGGCGCGCCCCCACGGCAGCCCCTCGGCACCAGCACCTCTCCGGAGGGTTGTTTGGGTGTCCTCACCGCATGGCAACCAGCAGTCTTCCTCCAGAGCAAATGATCTAAGATGGAGGAATGGACTCAGAGGCCTGGGGTAGGCAGAGAGAGGTCGAAATGGAAGCCAGAGTCTTTTTGACTCTTTGCCGTTTTCTCGTGGTCGCACAGACCTGTGCTGCCAGTGTGGGAGGGGGGACACAGGGTGTGGATGCCAGGAAGTGGGGGCCATCGAGAGCTACCGTGGAGGCTGCCTACCACACCTGGCATTCCCAGTTCACAGATGAGAAGACCGAGGCACAGAGAGGCGAGGTAACTCGGGGCCGGGAAACCACAGAGCCAGATTCGGGTCCTGCCCCCAGCCCCACCTCCTATCTCCCTACCCACCCTTCCCTCCTCCTCCCTCCAGCTGGCTAGTAAATCTCTCTGGAAAGTTCTCTCGCTCCCTGCCTCCAGCCACCTCCCGATTAGCAGTGAGTGATACCCAGCAGCCCTTGCTGTGACATTGGGGCGACAAGGACAGGGCAATTTGGAATCCGCCTGAATATTCCGGGTGTTTAATTGTCATTATAATCAGACTGCGTTGCCCTCCTCTGTCCCCTCACTGTAATTACTTTCTGACAGCGCCCAGAGTGGCTCTGAGAGGAGGAGGCAGTGTGCTCACCTCCCGATCCCCTGGTCTTCGGGGAAGAGATCGGACAGATGGCGAACAGCGTTCCAGGAGCCGTGGCAGCCCCGCCGGCAGCCCCGCCTCTCTGCACATCTGAGTTGCCCGCCGGCACCCCCAGCCCACTCCGAGGGGTGTGGGCAGCTCAGTCCCACCTAGGGAGGCGCCAGGGGTGGGGAGCCGGGGTGGGGGGGGCAGGTCGGCTCTGCTTCTGCGGCTTCTCCTTTAAAAGAGGTGCAGGCATCCCTCCTCCCCTTCAGTCCTCGAGTTTCATGAGATTGTTTGACATTGCCTGCTCATTTATTTTCCCTTTGAAATGAAAATTATAGAAATTGAACATGAGGAACGCCTGCTATTACTTACCCAGAGAATCCCTGCTGCCTTGTGAAGGAGGGGTATGTTTGGAGGGCTCTCCTGTCTCTGGGGTATAATCATTTGCAAAACAAAACCAAAAACCAGAAACTTCTGCAGCTGGGATATTTAATTATGACAGTCAAGGAGGGGGGTGAGGAGGAGACAGGGCCCTGCTGGTGGGTCAGAGTTCTAGATCTTTCTGTCCAGAGGCTCCTGTCCAACTGCTGCCCAGTCAAGCTTGGTGTCCCCTTCTTGACGTGGACCTCGTGGGCTCTCCCAGACGCTGCCTGATGCGGGGTCCCACACCACCTGCCTGGGGCGCCATCCCACTTCCACACATCTGGGCACACACACAAGTTTCAGACAGAGACACGCAGACTCAAACGAACACATACATGCCCGTGCAAACATACAAAGATACACATAGATACACACATAGATACCCAGACACACACAAAGATACCCAAATGCACTCACAAACATGAACACTGTACCCATGGACACAGATACCCTCACAGATGCACACATACGCACAGGCACAGATACACAGACACAAGGATACAGACAGATACACAAAGACATAAACACAAGCACAGGTACACACAGATGACATAGACCCAGACACACAGGCGTGTAAACACAGATCCACACACAGACACACAACGCAGACAGGTGCACACAGAAGCACACAGAGACATCCCAACCCCCACCAGCGCCCAGAGCTCCTTTTGAGGTGTGGCATCCGGGGTCCAGGCCACGAGGACAGCCGGGAGACAGTGGGTGTTAGGCGGGCTCCAGGGGCGCAGTGCGGGGGCGGAGGCGTGTCTTCCTCCCCAGCAGAGGGGAGCGGCGCCGCCTTCAGGCCTGTGGCGAACACACCACGCATTCCTAGGATGCTTGAGGAGGTGAGGCTTTTCGCTCTTTGTTCGGCCAGCAGCTGGGTTCCTGTGAAAATGCCACCTCCTCCCTGGAGGAGCCTGGCCTCCTGCCGGAGACCAGCAAGCTGGCCGGGGCCTCAGAGGGTCCCCAGGCCCTGCTGGGCTCCCGGCTCTGAGATCCTGAAGAGGGCTCGGAGAAAGGGCTTCAGCAATCCTACCAGGGCGGGCCCGACACTCACCCCTCACTGTTCTCAAGGGCAGACACCAGCCTAATAGAATCTAATAGATTCAGGGATGATTGTTCAAAATTGCATCCTGGAATCCGGCCCCTTGGGCCTCCAGGAACAATTTTCCCATACCGCAGAACAGCTCCAAGGGCGTGTCTACGCAGTCCCTGCCCCCAGCAGCTCCCTTCCAGCGCCTCCATGGGGGAGGGGAGCTTGTTCCTGGGAATGTTCTACACGAGGGTCAAGCCCTCAGCTGGCCCACAGGAGAGCCAGGCCTTGCCCTTGATCAAAAGAGGCGGCTTATGGGGGGGGGGGGGGGCTGGATTTAGCGGTGGGAGATCAACCAGGCACTTGAAGCAAAGTCCAGAAGGAATCTCCAGGCTTGTGACTCACCCCCACGCTACCCAGCAGCGGTCTCCATCACTGTCAGCAGCACCGTGCCCTCTCCCCAAGCACCCTGAGGCTCTGACACCCCAGGGCTGCGGACTGTCCTGGTGGGGCACATGAGGCACTGGGAGCTTTCTGCCCCGTCTGCAAGGCCCGCTCGCCTGCCCTCGCTCCCCACTCGCCACCCCTTGCCCCCTCTTGCTGTTTTGAAAAACCTTTGTCTTCAGTGAAAATGCAACTTTACTTTCAGCTCTGACTGGGGAGGGGGTCAGATCTGAGGGGAGCTAGACCAGCGCAACGGATGCCACATTCTGTGGGGTGAAGAGGGCACTTCCCATCAGCGGGGCACCCCACCCAGGATACTTCGGCACATTGGTGGGGTGTGCCCAGGGCTCAGATCCCAGGGCCTGGTATGAGCTGAGGCAGCCAGAGGTGCTTCTGCTTTGGGACGGAGCCCTAGATGACTAGAGTCACCTGGAAAGTGCCAAAGCCATGAACCACATTGACCTCTTTTGGCCAAGGAGGGCCTTGGCCAAAGTCACGGCTGAGCCCCGACGGACAGGAGGGTGTCAGGGAGGCGATTATATTATGGAGGCAGTGGGCAACCATCGACCATAGCGGCTCCTGGAGTTCCAAGCCCAGCTCTGCCTCTGGCAAGTTAGTCCCCCTGCCGGGCCTCCATGTGGTCCCTGGGGCAGGAAACAGGCACCTGCTCCAGGGGCGGTGAGTGGTGAGGAGAGGGTAGAGGTGAACCCTCCGAGCTGTGCCCCGTACGCAGAATGTGGGAGGTGGTCTGTAGACCCCAGAGGTTCTGGTGATTTGTTCAGTATGACGGGTCATCACAGCAGACCCCACGACAGAAGTGCTCCCCCGCCCCCGCCTGCCCCAGCTGCACCGCCTGCTTTTGAGACTGTGGGCAGGTCCCCCAAGCTTCTCTGACCCTCTGTTTCCTCTTCAGTAACTGGGAGATGAGAACAAGCGGGAAGAGGAATCGTGACAAACATACTTTCGGGCACCCCCTCACGTTTTGGGCCGTACCTCCATGACTACTATTAACTTGATTTTTTAGATTCTTTTTTTTTTTTTAAGTAATCTATTGCAAAAGGAAGCTCTGTAGTCATGTCTTCCCCCAGTAACCCTCCCTTGCCCAAGGCAACTGAAGGATCACGGCTAGGCTAGGGAATTCGAGTGGGGGGCCCGTGCCTGCTGGAGGCTCTGGGCCTGACCCTCTCCCCATCTTAAGAAAGAGCGGAGCAAACTGCAGGAAGGTGTTAGGGGTCTCACACCAGACTGACTGGGGCCTGACACAGCAGGCGGGCTGGCAGAGCTGCGCCGGGGAGGACTGATGTTCTCACTGTGCGGCTCCTGGTCACTTAAGGCTCGGTGAACCCTGGTCCCCCCACATGCACACCCCGCGCTGGGGAACGCTGGTGTAAGACTTAGCAGAGCCCCTGATGCGCCACCGCAGCTTCCCCAGATGGGCGCTTACGCCGTGCAGGATGCTGTCATCCTGAGACATGGGGGTCTGGGGACTTGGGGACTGGGGATCTGGGGACCTGCAGGGCTGGGGACTTGGAAGACTGCAGACCTGGGGGGGGTTAGGGGACTGGGGATCTGGGGGGCTGGAGGGCTGGGGACCTGGGGGCTAGGGGACTGCAGATCTGGGGGACTGGAGACCTGCAGGGCTGGGGACTTGGAGGGCTGGAGACCTGGGAAGCTGGGGGACTGCAGATTTGGGGGGCGGGGGCCTGGGGATTCGGGGCAGCCCCACACCCGGCCTGACCCGGGTGCGTGTTTGCCCGCAGCACGCCGAGCTACAACTACGCGCCCAACCCTGACAAGCACTGGATCATGCGTTACACGGGGCCCATGAAGCCCATCCACATGGAGTTCACCAACATGCTGCAGCGGAAGCGTCTGCAGACCCTCATGTCCGTGGACGACTCCATGGAGACGGTAGGCCGCCCCGAGCTCTGGAGCAGCCCTCCCCGCCCTCATCCTGGCCCGAGGGCCACCAGCTGCAGAGGAAGGGAAACAGAGGCAGAATGAGCCGGCAGAGTGACAGCCCCGGGGAAGTGGCCACGAGCGGTCCCAGCACAGCCTCTGCCCTCGTGGCGCAGACGAGCTCGGCCAGTTCCATTTGGTACATTTGAGGCAGCTTTACTGAGATGGAATCCACGTGCTGTGTCGTTCCTCAAGTGCAGAGCCCGGTGGTTTGACTGTGTCGCAGACTGTGTGACCAGCACAGTCAACTTTAGACACGCTCATTACCCCACACGGGAGCCCCGCGGCCCTCAGCCATCACCCCCGGACTGCCTCACCCCGGCTCCCCAGGCAGCCGCTAACCTGCTTCGTGTCTCTGCAGACTCGCGTCTTCTGGGCACTTCCTAGAATTGGAACCCCATGACATGTGATCTTTCGTGTCTGGCCACCTTCACTCAGCATCACGTTTCCGAGACTCATCCATGTGCTAGGTCACATCTTTCTTTTCATGGCTGAATAGTAGTCCATCATATGGATACACAATTTTTTTTTAATTTTATTTATTTATTTATGATAGAACGAGAGTAAGAGAAAGATAGCACAAGGATGGGGAGCAGTAGGCAGAGGGAGAAGCAGACTCCCTGCTGAACAGGGAGCCCGATGCGGGGCTCGATCCCAGGACCCTGGGATCCTGACCTGAGCCGAAGGCAGGCACTTAACCACTGAGTCACCCAGGTGCCCCTTAAATTTTTTATTTATCCACAGTATCTGCACCCAGCGTAGAGCCCAACACGGGCTTGAACTCATGACCCCGAGATCAGGAGTCGGACACTTAACCCACCAGTCACTCTGTGGCTATGCAGCTATTTAAAATCCATGGGGCACCTGGGTGTCTGCCTTTGGCTCAGGTCATGATCTCCCGGTCCTGGGATCGAGCCCTGCAGCGGGCTCCTTGCTCAGCGGGCTCCTTGCTCAGCGGGGAGCCTGCTTCTCTCCCTCGCCCGCCTTCCCCTAGCCCTCATTCTCTCTCTCTCAAATAAAATCTAAATAAATAAATAAATCATGTTCATTCATTCATTCATTCATTCATCCTGCCAGCAGCATTGGCGGAGTGCCAGGGCCGTGGGAATGCAGCAGAGAACATGGTGACAGATGCTCCCGCCCGCGTGGGACCCCCCCCCCATTCTAATCCGGAGGCCTGGGGAGCCCCACTCACACCAAAGAGATAAAGGGGAGCCGCGCTGCCAAGAAGGGGGGGCGGGACGTGACGGCAGGCGGGGAGGCTGCAGTCATTCCAGTTACAAACACATCAGTCCCCGCAGCGAGGTGCCGTGAACACCCGAAGCCGGAAAGGGTCGGGCCCCAGGGCGCTCAGTGCCCTCAGCCCTGCCCTGCGTCCTCACCGCCTCACCACCTTTCAGCTCTACAACATGCTGGTGGAGACGGGCGAGCTGGACAACACCTACATCGTGTACACCGCCGACCACGGCTACCACATCGGCCAGTTTGGCCTGGTGAAGGGCAAGTCCATGCCGTACGAGTTCGACATCAGGGTCCCGTTCTATGTGCGGGGCCCCAACGTGGAGGCCGGCTCGCTGTAAGTGCCTCACCCACCCCCTACCCAGGGCCCCGCCTTTCCACGGAGGCCTCCAGGCTCCACCAGCCCCCAGGAGGCTGAGAAGCAGGTGGCTCCAGCGTGTGGCCCCAAGCCACTCCCTTGGGCGACACGTGATGTGGGCAGGTGAGCCTTGGTGCCAAGTGAAACACTGATTATGTCACCTAGGTGGGTTCTGACACACTTTATAGCCCTCCGCTGGGGAAGGAGAGACCGGGGGCCGGGAGCCATTAGCACCTGTGAAAACAGACTGTGTGTGCTGGGGCGGCGGGCCAGCGAGTCGGGGAGCTGGCCTGTGTGTGCGTCGCCGCCAGCGTGTGGGAAGGCCGCCTTGACTTCTGTCTGGCCTGGGGGACCCCTGGGGCGGCTGCCGGGGAGGAACCCTGCCGCCTCAGTGCGGGGTTGTCTGCAATGCAGCTGGGGCAGCTCAGGCCACAGTTCAGAGGGCAATAGTCTCCCTTCCATCCAACGTCTGGGACCCTGCCAGCCCTCAAACATCCTTCTCCTTGGGCTAAGCGTGAGCTGCCATATTGTGGCCGCAGAAATGCCACACCTGTGGCAGGGGTAGGGTAGGAAGGCAAGTGATGGCGCAGCGGCTTCCTCAGATCAACTGCACGTTGCAGAGACCAACCCAAATGGCTTTTTGAAATGCAGATAAATTGCTTTTAAGACACTTAACTTGACCTGACTTGCATCCCTTGGAAAGAATGCTTGGTGACAATTCCAGAAGGTGGGTTGTGTGGGTTCAAGGCTGGGCTGATTGCCCTCTGCCGGCCGATCTCAACAGATCCCTCCCCGCTCAGATCTCAGGGACCCATGGAAAGAGAGCAGTGATAATAGGTATACTTGTCTAGCTCCCCAGCCTGGATCTGAGCCCTTTACAGCCACCACGTAAGCCATGAGGGCATCCCAGCAACCGTGTTGCTAACACAGATGCCACCATGACCCTGCTGGTGGGGCACAGAGAAGTAAGCCTGCCTGAGGCCATGTGGTATGTCAGGGATGGAGCTGAGCTTTTAAGCTAGGCAGCCTCTACTCCTGCCGCTCGGAACCCTTGAGCCACCACTATAAATCAAAGGAATGTAACTCACTAAAGACTGCACAGGCATTGACATCTTCGGTTTGATCAGCCTCAGAGTCTCCGATCTGGTTCATAGGACCCAAAACCATACCCCACATGGACAAGAGAAGGAAAGTGCTAATGTCAGGCTTGGGGCTCAAGGCTAGGGTTCCTTCGGTTGCAAACATAAGGCCCCCTTCCCCCACCAAAAAAAAAGATAAAAGGAACATAGGAACTAAAGTAACTGGAAAGTCCAAGGCCACTATGGCTTCAGGCATGGCTGGATCCAGCAGTCTCACAATAACAACAGGAAGCTTCCATTTTCCATCTCTCAGCCCAGCTTCCTCTGAATCATCTTCATTCTCAGGCAGGCTTCTCTCTCCTGGTGGTAGACTCACCCTGACTTGCAGCCATCCAGTTTAGGAAACCAGACAGTGGTTCGGACAGAAGCCTCGAGGCTGACTCTCACCAGCCTGACTTGGGTCACGTGTCCATCCATCCCTGAACCAATCACAGTAGCCAGGGTGATAGAAGACCTTGAGTGAGAGACCTAATCCATGAGGCAGTGGAATCTGAGTGGGTCAGGGCAGTGTTCCCGCCAAGCAGGGTGTGGAGGCTGGGTGGGGAAAGATCTTGTCCATCCCACCTAGTTCTGGGGAGCAGGGCTGCTGGATGCCCTCAAGTCAGCTCAGCTGCCGGTTGCCAACATTCCATCTGGCGTCTGCTCCAGCTCCCTCCGCCGGACAGATTATACTGTCAGACCTTCAGGCCCCTCCACAACGCAGCCTCACCCCCTGAACCCCTCCCAGCATGCCTGGCTACCCGTCCTGTGTTCTCGAGGTGCTGGGCTGGGGGGTCGGGGTGGTCAAAGACAACTGAAATGCTAGGACCCAGGCCCTGCCCCTCAGCCCAGGGCATGGGGTCAGGGACTCCAAGCTGCCTTGATGGAGAGGGTTTCCGTGTGGCCATCGTGCACTCAGCAGGGGCCGACCTCCGCACTGGGCACTTCCCTCCAGCCCCTTACCACCACACTGGGGACACCACCAGGCAGAAACAGGAGATGAGATGTGACAGGCATCTGGTAGAAATAAATAACAAAAGTCACTAAGCTAGCACTTATTGAGCACCTACTGTATATTCTAAGTATAAAAGTGCTAGACGAGAGCATCTGCCTTGCAGCGTGCACGGTAAACCAGAGCTAGCACTGCAGGATGTAGCAAGTGGGGGTGATGAGGCCTCAGGGCAGGGGCAGGAGCACGATGGGGGTCCACGGGAAGGGCCTTGTGGTAGCAATCTGTGCTGCATCACAAGTCGTTGCAAACTGGGGCCCAGCTTAGCCTGGCCCTCTGCTTCCGCTGCACGCAGGACTCGGCAGGGCTGGGGAGGGACCGACTTCCCCACTCCCAAGGTTGTTCAGGTGCAAGCAGGGGACCTGAAGTCACACAGCCTGCCTCCCAGAATAGTCACCACCCATCTTCACCGGTGGTGGTGACCTAGGGCAGCTCGCTCCTTCTCCCCAACCAGGGGAGCAAGTAGACAAAGGGACAGCAGGCGAGACGAAGCATAGCCACCGTGTATCACCATCGCCTTCCCCAGATCCTGCGGGCTTGGCCCACCCTTGAGGGGAGGGACCTCACAGAGGTGTGCACACTGGAGAGCAGGGATCAAGGGGCCCCCGGCGTCCTTGGTAGTTGTTGAGCAGAGAACTCAGAGGGTAGGGGAGAGTGCTGCTCTGGCATCGAGAAAGAACATTCCAGCAGAGGGAAGAGCAAGGGCAAAGGTCCTGAGGCCAGACACCGGCCTGGCCAAGAACAGCCAGGGGCCAGCATTTGCATCAGAGGTTCAGAGACAGATGTGGGGGCCGGTCCAGGGTCGAGAGTGGCTCTTAAAGGGGGGGGGTGTCCTGTGATCAGACAGTTGGAGGCAGGGAGGGGCATCCCTAGCAGAAGCAGCAGGTAAGTAGAGGCCCATAAATCCCGGTGCCCTGTGGTATGTGTGGAGTGCACAGCAGGTGAGGGGTGGGGAGGGCCGGGGACTCAGCTGAACGGCGGGGGGGGAGGGGGTGGCGGGTAGGGGGGCTGCCGAAGGGAGCCTTGAGGGCTGGGATGTAGGAGAGGGACAAGCTCACAGCTTCTCTACGTTCCGGGCGTGAGTCCCTGGCGATCCAGCTGCCCTTTCTCCCCAGCAAGGCTGGGGCACCCCTGCCCAGGTGGCCGAGCCCTTCTCTGCCCCCTCCCTCAGGAATCCCCACATCGTCCTCAACATCGACCTGGCCCCCACCATCCTGGACATTGCCGGTCTGGACATCCCCTCGGACATGGATGGGAAGTCCATCCTCAAGCTGCTGGATACGGAGCGGCCAGCGAATCGGTGAGCAGGGGAGCAGGCCGGTGCTGGGGGCAAAGGGGTGCCAGGCTCCCCAAAGTGTGAACTCATGGCCGCATGGTGTGGGTCTGAGAAGGGGGTGTGTCTCCAAGAGTCTGGAGCTGGGGCTCCAGGGTCCCTGATCCCAACTCCTTCCCTGCCGTGGGAAAGAAGGAAGTTCTCGCTCTAAGTCCTCCGATCTGGATTGTCACTGAGGTGACCAGTTGAGGACACTCTCTGTGCTAAAACTGTATAAAACTGCAAATAATCACAACCACAGCAGCGAGCGCTCATTAAGCACTTCCTTGTTCTGAGTACTCCGCAGAGGACTTCCCGTGTTGATCATCACGGTGACCCCGTCGGGGAGGCATTACAGGGTCCCTTCTTACCAGGGTGAATCCGAATCCCAGGGAGGTCGAGCGACTTGCTGGGCGTCTCTCAGCAAGTGTGGAGCTGACTCCTCGGCGTTCAGACTCCAGGCTCGGCCCGCACCCCAGTCACCATGTTCTCAGGCTTTGATGCCGGCTGGTGTGATGGGCCCATATTCCTGGGTGTCCTGGAAGCAGAAAGGGGAGTGGTGACATGAACAAAAGCTAGGCAGGTAGGAAGGTGAGCGGAGTCTGGTAGGGACAGGCACACGGCAGCAACATCTGGAGGCCAGCACAGGGACTGCCCACCGGGTTCACTGCCCCAAAGTGCTGACTGTTAGGAGCTCCTGCTTGCCCCTCCTACAGCTCCGAGGTCCCCCCTATAGGGGGACCACCTCCAAGGAGCCTCCTACCTTTGACTACGAGGTTTCCTGAGCTGTACAGCTGTAAAATGGCATATTTGGGGCAGCAAAGGAGCTGGGTTGGGAGCCAGGACCCCTGGGAGCCGGGTGGAGGATGCCCGAGCTCCTATCTGGGAAACAGCAGTCAAGTGAAACTGTATGAAGTGCACACTCAGATTACACAAACCCAACTGCAAAGGATCAAAGACGAAAATCCCCCCCAAACCTTTGACCTGGGCCATTTCTGCCCTATGGGCCTTCCAACCCCCATCTCTGGGGAAGGTGCAGCTCTGCTCCGTGGGGTGGGCGCACCCAAGCCTTCCCGGCACCCCACTGGGCCCACTCTCCCCCCCCTAAGCTGCCCCCTAGAGCCCTGGGTCTGTGCTGATTATGAACCAAGGTACATTCCTGCCTCTTGCAGAATGGCGGGGGGGATGCGTGAGGCCCCCACATTGATGAGATGTTAGAAATGTGCTGCTTTTCCAGGTTTCACTTGAAAAAGAAGATGAGGGTCTGGCGGGACTCCTTCCTGGTGGAGAGAGGGTGAGTGCCGTGCTGGAGGGGGCCCCCACTTGCCCACCCCAGGAAGCTCCAGGCAGCCCTGCCTGTACCCGTGGTGCGGACGATCTCACTGGTGGGGACAGGAGGGAGACAGCCCCTGAGGTCCCTCACAACAGCGACTCGCTCGGATTTGTGCCCACAGCCTCCCCCCGCCCCCTGCACGAAGCCCGCTCGCTGTTCCCATGGCTGACGGAGAACTTGTGCCTGGAGACCACATGTCCCTTCAGACATGTTTTCCTGCCTACACAATGTCTTAAATGTTTCCTAATTTATTGCTAACTCATGCAGTTTGGGAGATTTCTCATAAAATTCCCATTTCCTAAGCCTCTTAACAATCAGAAGATGTGGCCGGCGGGACCCAGGTCCTCCGGTGATGGTGCCCGGGGCAGCACAGGGCTGCTACGTAGTAGGGGGTGGGGAGGGGCCCTCCTCCAGAGCCTGGAGGACAGCAGTCTGTCCCCCTCCCCGCCCCACAGCAAACTGTTGCACAAGAGGGACAATGACAAGGTGGACGCTCAGGAGGAAAACTTCCTGCCCAAATACCAGCGGGTGAAGGACCTGTGCCAGCGCGCCGAGTACCAGACGGCCTGCGAGCAGCTGGGACAGGTGAGGAAGTGTGGCCGCTGCCCGGCGGCCTCCTGTCCTCCCTCCCCTCCCCGGGCTGTCCCCTCCCCTCGGCTGCCCCTCGGCCTGGCAGTCTGCAGACCCAGCCGGCCAGGGAACTCCGATGGTGGGGGCCAGCCGGCCAGGGCACGCGGGGTGACACTGGGCGAGGCTCAGAAAGGGATTCCTTCCTCAGCTCCCTTTCGATCATGATCCCATCAGAGAAGCGCCCTGGGGGTGAGGGGGGCACATGGGGCTTCAGCCCCTCTGTAGCCCCCCCAACCCCCTTCCCCGGGGAGGTGGTAGCCCCCATGCGGTGTTCGCAGCCTCAGATACCCCGGTAGTTCCATTGAATTCACTTTAAGGAGCCTCTTCATGCTGGCTTTCCAGTCAGAGGAGAAATAGGAAGCTGCCTTTTTAAATAAAAAAGGATTTTAAAAAGTGAGCTGATTTCGAGAGAAGTGTTAAGAAAATTACAGCCACGTAGTATTTGGAGAGAGCAGGTGGAGTCTGCCTTGGCTTCTCTGAGGTGGGCTCTGGGGAGGGGGTCTGGGGAGGGCAAGGCAGGGCCAAAGAGCCAGGAAAGCAGGCAGGGGGGCCCCGTCCACGGGGTGCCCGCAGGCATCCCCCTGAAGTAACTCGGGCCTCACCCCTACATGTGAGTAAAGCCAGGCCTTCCTGTCCCGCTTCTCACTACAAGCCCGTGGCTTCCCAGGCCCAGGCGCGGGATGGATGGGTTTCTCGCGGGTTCCCTGCGAGCAGCTCCGTCCTGTCACCAGACTCAGCATTAGGACCGGCCCATCGGCGGGGCCGGGTCCTCACCCCCATTTGTTCATAAGCTCCCAGCCCCCAGACCATAAGACCCCCTCCCGCTGCGTGGAGGACTTCATGTTGGGGAAGAAGCCGGTCTGTGCCTGTGGACAAGAGCTTTGGGTTACACTGCTCGCTTCCTTGCAGAGCCCGGTTCCTGGCCCTGGAGCTATGTCCCTGAATGTCCCCAACAGAAAGCCTTGCCCTCCTGGGGCTGCATGCTGGGGCGATCGGGGGGAGTGGTGCTGATTTCAGTTCCGAGCTACCGAGAGTGAGCTGCTGGGCCAGGGGCCTTTGTCCCCCTAGATTGTTCCGATCCCCCTGTTGGCACCTTTCTCCCCACCCAGACCGGGGCTCAGGCAGGCCCCAGGGTAGCCCAAGGGCAGACATCAGCATCTTCAAAACATTATCAGAGTCTGTTCCGCACCCCAAAAGAAAAGAGTCCTAGAGGTAGAGATCGGGCTGACCTGCTGGGGAGGCATCAGTCTCTAGCCCCTCAGCTATAGCTCTGGGGCCTCCAGGACTCCAGTCCCAATGGTCACCCAGGGGCAGGGCACAGTCATGGCTCTGCCGACCAAGCCACCCGTCCCCCTCATCCCCCTCATCCCCCCCAGGCCGTACCCCTCAGGGTATGAGGGATGTTGTGAGCCCCGCCCCCACTCCGAGCCCCGCCCCCCACCCGCCCTTCTGTGCTCCTCCCACCGCGGACGTGCATCCGTCTGTCCGAGAGCCGGTGTCCACCCTGTGAGGGCCAGGAGGAGGGGGCCGGCTCAGGCCGGGATGGGGACAGAGAGGGGAGGCCCGGGAGCCAGAGGGCCGGCTGTGTCTTGCAGAAGTGGCAGTGTGTGGAGGACGCGTCCGGGAAGCTGAAGCTGCACAAGTGCAAGGGCCCCGCGCGGCTGGGGGGCGGGGCGCTCTCCAACCTGGTGCCCAAGTACTACGCGCCGGGCGGCGAGGCGTGTGCCTGCGACGTTAGTGACTACAAGCTCAGCCTGGCCGGTCGCCGGAAGAAGCTCTTCAAGAAGAGTGAGTGCGGGGGCTTGGGCGGGATGGGGCAGGAGGGGCACGGTCCTCCGTAGCCCCCCAGACGTGCGTCGCTGGCGTCAGGTGATGTTCTGGGAGCGGGGACACAGCCACGGGCCCCAGGCAGCCATGAAGCGGGAAGAGAATGTGCGAGGGCACTGAGCGCTGCACCCGGCAGCAGCTAAAGAGGCCAAGGAGAGGGGTCGGGGTCCACCACGCAGGGGCCTCACAGAGCACCCCACTTGGCCCCTTACTCTGAGATGAGAAGTCAATGGACAGTTTTGAGCAGAGAAGCCAAGGACAGATTGGTGTTTTTAGGGGATCCTCCAGCAGTCACTTGGCTGGACTGTGAGGGGCAGGAACAGAAGCAGGAGGCCTGTGGGGAGGCCAACTGGGTGGCCTCCAGGAGACCTGGTGAGGAGCCTTGGTGCTTGGCCCAGGCAGGCACGTGCAAGAAGAGGTCGGGCTCTAGAAGGGCCTGGAAGGGAAAACCATCTGATGGTCGCTTCTCATTATTTGCCGATTGTCTTCCTAGCAGCGATTGACCTGTAGCCCCCAAATCAGTAGTCAAGGTGCTTTCTCGGTCATTCAAGGTACGTGCGGAGTGGCAGAAATTTCTGACTCAGGCAACACGCTCGCTCCCAGCTGAGCTCGGACGAGGCAGCGTCTGACGTGCTTTCCAGCTGCAGCTCTAGTACTGTGTGCGAGCATCTTTTGTGCTTTTGCCCAGTGAGGTCACTGCTCGGCCTGGTACTGAGGTGTTATGTGGTGTCCCCAAGCACAGGAAGGCTGAGATGTGCCCTACGGAGGAGGCACGTGGGTTAGATAGGCTTTCCGCAGGCATGAGACTCAGTGCTGTCGGCCAGGAGCTCGGTGTTAAAGGATCAACGGTATCTATTAAATGAGGTGTTTCCAAACAGAAACACACAGAGAACACGTTTCTGTATTGATAGTTGACAAACATGCTATGACCAGAGGCTCACAGGAACTGAGCCCCACATTTCCCCTAGGAGCAGTGGTACAGTGTCAGCTAACCCAGTGTTCAGGGGACTTTATAGAACATAATGACCTCAAATAACGAGAATCAGCCGTACTTTGGATAAGTGGGGCCGAGCCTCCATCCCAGTGAGGAGCCGTCCAAGACGTCATGGCTCACTCCCCACAGGGGCTGAGGAAGGACAGACAGACAGCCAGCGGACAGGGAAAGCAGACTTAAAGTCCCCTAGATCTGACCGCAAAACTCCTGTCACCCTGGGGAAGTCCTGGCCCCATTCCAAGGTTCAGCTCCACCTGGAAAGAATGTACCTGTGCCTGGAACATGCTTAGAGACCCCTGGGGGCCAGGCCTCTGTCCCAGTGAGACCCAGTCTGCGAGCCAGAAGCCTCCCCTCCAGACCCGGGCAGTTGCCCATGCTGTCCACGTGTCAGGCCCCCGGACCCAAGGACAACCAAAGCCTACTTAGAGACTTTAGCCCCAGGTGTTTTCATTCTTAATAGTGGTAAAATAGACGTAACATAAAGTTTACTATTCTAACTACTTTTTTAAATTTTTTAAAAATATTTTATTCATTTGAGCCCCAGAGCGAGAGGAACAAGCAGAAGGTTAGAGGGAGGGGGAGAAGCAGCACAACGTGGGGGCTCAATCCCAGGACGCTGAGATCATGGCCCAAGCTGAAGGCAGATGCTTAACCGTCCAAGCCATCCAGGTGCCCCTAATTTTTTTTTTTTTTTTTTTTTTTTTTTTTAAGATTTATTTATTTGAGAGAGAGAGAGAAAGAGAGCCTGAGTGGGGCCGAGGGAGAGGGAGAGGGTCTCAAGCAGACTCCGGGCTGACCACAGAGCCCAGTGTGGGGCCCAGGCCCACAACCCTAAGATCACAACCTGAGCTGAAACCAAGAGTCAGACACTGAACCGACCATGCCGCCCCGGGCACCCCTCTAACTATTTTCAAGTGCAAGGTCAGGGGCATTAAGCATCTTCACGTGGTTGCACGGCCATCACCGCCATCCATCCCCAGAACTCTCCTCATCTTGCAAAACTGAAACTGTCCCCATCCCCTTCCTCCCCCGGCCCCGGCCACCAGCCTTGTATTGCCGTCTCCGGGCATCTGAGTGCTGTGTGGACCCGAGTAAGTGTGCAGTGCGTGTCCTCGTGGGGCGGGCTTACCTCACTCAGCATGACGTCCTCAAGGGTCATCTGTGGTGTGGCCCAGGTCAGAGTCCCCTCCGCAGCACCCCGGCTCCTGCTGCCTCTGATAGTGCTTCCGAGGGGGTCCCCCATTATATGGCCTCACGAGCCCATTAGTCACCGCCAAGCTCATCTTCTTTAGCCAGCTCAGAGCCGGGCTTCCAGATTGAATCCCACAGCTGACATCTTGCTTCAGCACACGGCGCGGTGCCTGATCTTTGAATGGCACCAGAAGCTGTGACTCGGTTAAGATCCCCGCCCCCCACTAATACTCAGAGGAGAGAAAAAGCACCAACATAACCAGGACCCCAGTGCGCCCAAGCACCCATGGGAGTTCAGTGTAACCAAGGTCCCGTCTTAGACACACCTCGCGGCAACACGGGAACTAAGGCGGGGGACCCTCCTTAGGACGCACAGGAAAGCCCAGTTACACAGCGGAACTGGGGGCTCAGGCCCCATCCGCTGGCCCCGCGTTCATCCCCCTGCAAGTGCCTCCCGCCCCTTTCTGAGCAGCTGGCCCCAAGCAGGGCTTCTCAGCCCCTCCACAGCGCCCCCACCCCGCACCCAGGGGACGCTTGGCCCTGTGGAGCCATCTCTCCCTGTCACAGCCGTGTGATGGGGGCTGCTCCTGGCCTTGGGTGGGATAGGGCCGGGGGTACTTGCAAACATCCCACAAGGCACAAGACAATCTCCCACAACAAAGGATTGTTGGGCCCCCAAATGTCACCAATTTGGAGGTTGAGAAGCCTCAGTTCAGAGCAACTCAGACCCCAGCCCGCCATGATCCAGCTGGGGCACTAGCTGTGGCAGGAGGAAGCCAGGCAGGGCCGGCCAGCCCAGCATGGGGCGACGGGTGCCCCCAGCCACCGTATACTCACTTGGGCTCCCAACAAACCCGCAGCCCTACTGGGCACCAAATGCTGAGGTTCCAAAGTTGAACGAGAGAGATGCAGATCAGGCCCCATGGGTGAGACAAGGTGTAAGCAAGTTAACGGAGTGGCAAGATGCCAG
This sequence comes from Mustela lutreola, assembly GCF_030435805.1. Taxonomy (NCBI): domain Eukaryota; kingdom Metazoa; phylum Chordata; class Mammalia; order Carnivora; family Mustelidae; genus Mustela; species Mustela lutreola. The sequence goes on from NC_081298.1 coordinate 12,856,577, forward strand.
AAGAGGGGACACAGAGGCCCTGGGGGTCCCAGCCCCAGAGAGCGGGCTTCAGGACCCAGGGTTTTCCAGGCCTGGGGGATAGATGGGCCCCACTGGGGACCTCGGACAAGGCTGTCCCAGCTGCCGAGTGCCCTCCAACCACAGGGTGGCTGCTTGATACCAGCTTCCAGGGGCTACAGAAGTTACCAGCTCTGTTCATGTCGTCCTGCAAAGAGCCCTGCAGGGCAGGGACCGTCGTGAGGACACAGCTGCTCGAGTTAACCAAATTGTCCGGGGTCACACGTTTGCTCAGGATTTGCATCCGAGCAGTCAGATTCCAGAGCCCACGCTCTTGGCCACGGGGTTATGAAGCCCTTCCATTCCCAGGACGCAGGTTGGTGGGGGCGCCTCTGGGACCCCAGAAACAAAGCCCACAAAGGTGACCAGGAGAGCGAGGAGTGTGGCTTCACGTCCAGGCAAAGGCTCACATGGGAGCCAGCAGCCTCATCTGTAAAGGAGCAGAGAGTAAATCTTTGAGGCTTTGCAGGCTGAACAGTCTCTCGACTTCTCCATATTGTCACTGGAGCGAGGAAAGAGCCGTGGCCTCAGTAGCTTCCTTACAAAACCAGACAGAGGCCTAGACTCGGCCGTTAGGCTAGAGCTTGGGGACCTCTGGGTGCATGGCTGGAGCGTGGAGGTGGGAAAATCGAAGCCACCGACTCCTGAGCAAGCAAGACAACAGGGGCAGCAGGAACCTGGCGGATCTACTTCACGGCCCTCGTGGGCATGTATGACCCAGAGGTTCACACTGTGTGTATCAGGGGCCCGGGGACTGGACTCAGGAAGGAAAAAGCCAAGGGGAGAGCTGGCCCAAGGTTTTGCTAAGAGATGCCTCTCCTGGGCCTCGGCCCCCAGATTCTTTGGCCTGTGTGACTCTGATAGAAGGAATCTGGGAACTGAAAGATACAAACATCTGCCCCAGAAGTGGGGGCATCTAGAGCAGATTCTGCTGCCCAGGGACATTCTGCAACCCCCTCCCCCCCACCCTCGGGGAGTCCTATCCATGGGCCTCGGGCGCCATCTGGTGGCCACTGGGAGCCCAGCAGAAAGGTGGGCCGACGGGGGCTCTAGGCCCTTCTCCAGAAAGATGCACCAGACCAGCAGGGTTACAGACTTGTTGCACAGCAGGGCCAGACCTGAGTGAAGGGGGCAGAGCTTTAAGACAGAAGGGAGGGCTGGGGACTGTGGCCAAGAGGAGAACGGACCACCTGTCTAAAGGAGTGGGGTCAGCCCCTGCCCAGGCGTGGCAGGTGCCTCTTTGGTTCTGTCCTCCGAAGCTGGAAATCTGCTACATGACCACCTATTCCCACCTTTCCCAAATGTTACCAACTTGATCCAAGTTGGTTTTTAATATATAGAAGATCTGCAAGAAATGTGGGCTCTGACTTTAGCCTGCGTGCCCTTGGCTCTCAGTAGTGGACGTAGAGCCTGGAAAAAAATGCCTCTGAGCCCTGTCTCCCAGGGGCCCAGCCCCGGGGAGAACATCCAGCTCCGGGCTGGCCAATCAGATGGAGAAGCTCAAAGACCCTCCAGCAAGCTGCTCCCTTTCCTTTCCAGGAGAATGTGCTACCCAGCTTTGTTCCTTTCCAGTTCAAATTAATGTGGTTTTTTGGTGACTTTGTTTCTTATTGAGGTGTAACGGACATGTTAGTCTTGGGTGTGCAACATAGTGTTATAATACTTGCAGACTTTGCAAAATGATCACAGTGGGTAGTTAAGATCCATCTCCATGCAGTGACAAAAATGCATTCATTGTAAAAATGTTAAAAGGTCTCTCTTAGAAATGTTCAAATACACAGTACGGTCCTACCAACTAGAGTCACCGTCCCATACACGGCATCCCCAGGACTCGGTCATTCTATAACTAGAAGTACCTTTTGAGCCCCTTCACTCATTTCGCCCATTCCTGCCCCCAGAACCTCTGGCAGCCACCAGTCTGTTCTCTGTATCTATGAGCTTGGTGGTGGTGGTGGGGGGGGGTTATTTTTAGATTCCACGTGTAAGTAAAATCAGATGGTGTTTTTCTCTGTCTGACTTGTTTCACTTCGGGGACGCCTGGGTGGCTCAGTTGGTTGGACTTGTTTCACTTCGCATTATATATCTGCTGGTCCATCCATGTTGGTCTTTTGGGTTTTGGTTTTTAAGATTTTATTTACATAGTTATTTAAGAGAGAGAGCACAAGCAGGACAAGAGGGACAAGCAGACTCCCAGTTGAGCAGGGAGCCCAACCAGGGGCTCAATCCCAGGACCCTGAGAGCATGACCTGAGCCAAAGGCAGAGGCTTAACCCATTGAGCCACCCAGGCGCCCCTTCTTATTGTCCCTTTGATGACAGTCATTCTAACTGGTGTGAGGCGGTAGCTCACGGAGGTTTTGCTGCACGTTTCCCGGGTGATGAGCAGTGCCGACCACCTTTTCTTTTTTCTTTTTTCTTTTTTTTTAAGATTTTATTTATTTATTTGAGAGAGACAGTGAGAGAGAACATGAGCGAGGAGGTCAGCAGGAGAAGCAGACTCCCCATGGAGCTGGGAGCCCGATGTGGGACTCGATCCCGGGACTCCAGGACCATGACCTGAGCTGAAGGCAGTCGTCCAACCAACTGAGCCACCCAGGCGCCCCCGACCACCATTTCATGTACCTTTTGGCCATCTGGATATCTTCTTTAGAAAAATGTCTATTCAGAGTCTCTGCCCATTTTTAAATCAGATTGTTTGGGTTTTTGCTGTTGAGTTGTGTGAGTTTTTATCTGTTTTGGATATTAACCTCATCCTGATCGGTTTTTTATCATCAATGGGTGCTGAATTTTGTCTGCTTGTCCTGCATCCACTGAGATGATCCCACGATTTTTATCCCTCGTTTTGTTAAACGTGGTGTATCACACGGCTTGACTGGCAGACGGCGGGCCATCCTCTTCAGTCCTGGAATAAATCCCACTTTATTGTGCTGTTTGATCCTTTTACTGTATTACTGAATTCGGTTTGCTGGTACTTTTACTGAGGGGTGTTGCCGTTACATTCATGAGGGAAACTGGCCTATAATCTTCTTTTCTGGTGGCGTCCTTGTCTGGTTTTGATATCACAGTCATGCTGACCTATGAAATGAGTTTGGAAATGTTGTTTCTTAGAAGAGTTTGAGAAGGACTGGTATTAATTCTTCTTTAAACGTTTGGTAGAATTCACCAGTGAAACCATCTGGTCCTGGACTTCGGTTTATTGGGAAGTTTCTGATTACCGATTTAATCTCCTTACTTAATGATTTTATATCCACGTTCCGTTTTTTTCGCTTTTTCTTTTTTTATTGATGTGAAATTCAGGCACCATAAAATTTACCATTTCTATCATTTTAAAGTCTACGATTCAGAAGTATGTATTACATTCACAGTGTAGTGCACCTACCACCTCTACTTCCAGAACCTTCCATCACCCCAAAAGGGAACCCCATCACTGTCTCTCCATCCCATGGCAACCATGAACTTGTTTTTGGTTTCTTTACCTCCTCTGGACGTTCTGAACAAATAGACCCGTACAGCACGGGATCTCTGGTGTCTGGCTGCGTTCACAGAGCATCACGAGGTGGACACCCACCCACATGGTAGCGTGCATCATGGCCTCGGTCCTCTGTGGCTGGACATTCCATCACATGGATGGACCACGTGTGTCCACGCATAGCTCTTTCCAGGGATCATCTCAAGCCACTCTCTCCTTAGCTCTGCACCTTGCGTTTTCCCAATTGAATCACTGTGTGGCCCTTCCCACTGGGGTCAGACCCCACTGGGGTCCTGCTTCCCGGGGGGGTAGGTCTCATGAGCCCTCGAGTCTCGGGATCAGTAGTCCGCTGCCCGGAGAGCCCAGCCGGCCCGGCCAGCCCCACTAACCCAGCCACCCGCCGATGCCCACAGAGTACAAGACCAGCTATGCCCGGAACCGCTCCATCCGCTCGGTGGCCGTAGAGGAGGATGGTGGGGCGCACCGCACAGGCCTGGACGACACATCCCAGCCCCGCAACCTTAGCAAGCGGCACTGGCCAGGGGCCCCTGAGGACCCAGATGACAAAGATGGCGGAGACTTCAGTGGCACTGGAGGCCTTCCGGACTACTCAGCCCCCAACCCCATTAAAGTGACACACCGGTGAGCATCCCGGAGGAGGGCAGGCATGTAGGGGGCAGCTGGGGCCTTGCGGGGGGAGCACTCACATCTCGGGCCCCCGGCTGGGCTCCATCAGCCCCTCGGAGGCACATGTGGCCCCTTTTCCCGAGCAGGTGCTACATCCTCGAGAATGACACGGTCCAGTGCGACCTGGACCTGTACAAGTCCCTGCAGGCCTGGAAAGATCACAAGCTGCACATCGACCACGAGGTGAGGGGTTCTGGGCCGGGAGCACCCCCACACACACCCCGAGCTCGGCAGGGCCACCAGCCATACTAGGAGGGCAGCGAGGCCTCCCCGGAATCCTCGGACCTCAGGCCGCTTCCAGGCCACGGGGGAGGACAGTGTGGTCCGGGACTGACCCTGGGGGAGACGAGACCTCGGTGGGCTCAGCTGGTCCTCAGGAGCCTGGCCACTTCGCCAGGGGGAACCCAGGGCCCCTCAGCAGCCGCAGATACAGGCAAGGGCCAGGCCCCCAGCCCCCAGCCATCCCTTCTTCCCCACACTCCCCACTCCCAGAGTTTCATAGCCGCTTCGCCTGTTCTCTGCCTCAGATCGAAACTCTGCAGAACAAAATTAAGAACCTGCGGGAAGTCCGAGGTCACCTGAAGAAAAAGCGTCCTGAGGAATGTGATTGTCACAAAATCAGGTGAGGAGGCAGCAAGGACCAGCCAGGACAGCCCGGAAAGGCCCCTGGTGCTCCTGCGGGACACCGCTGGGGACACAACCTCTGCTCCGGGACTCCTTTCATTATCTGTACAGCCCTAGCTTCTCGCTCAGAGGGAGACCAGAAACCCATAGGAACTCACATGCCCGTTGTCTGTGCTGGGCACAGACCGCCACCCCCCAGGAACCAGCCAGATGCCCCACTTCTGCACTGCGCATGGGGGCAGGCTCTAGCCATGAGGGGGCTGGTTCCCAGGCGGGGAGGGTCCCTTGCTCCCTGCCCTTCCAGGAACAGCCCACGTGGCCCAAGGTCCATGTCACCAGCTCAGCGAACTGTGGCCTGGGGCTCACCATCCAGCCAAATTTCTGTGATGCCGGCACTGGGTCAGGTCTATGCCATCCAGCACGGCAGCCAGCAACCCCACGTGGCTCTCATGCTCTTGAAATGCGGCTGGGGTGACGGGGGAACTGAACTTGTGGTTTGATGTAAATGGAAACAGCCACAGGTGGCCCCTGGGTGGCCATGGGTCCTTCTCAGAAGGGGCTGGCCCCGAGCCCGCATGCGGTGGCCAGGGCTCTGGCGGCCCCCAACACGGAGGTGCCCGCCCACCTTCCAGTCCTACTGACTTAACCCCACCCAGGAGCCCCCAGCTCACCTCCAGCCAGCCAGGGAGCTGCCTTCCTGGGGATGGTTTCCACCCCAGCACTGCCCCAGAGAGCAAGCCGGGGGTCCCAGGGAACCGTAGTTAGCACGACCCCCCTCCCCAAGAGCTGCCCGGTAAGCAGCTTCTGATCCGCGAGGCGGGCTCTGTTACAGTTACCATACCCAGCACAAAGGCCGCCTCAAGCACAAGGGCTCCAGCCTGCACCCTTTCAGGTAAGGGCAGTTGAAGGCTCAGGGGACCTAAGGCAAACACGAGAAGGCAAACACGAGAAGGAAAGAGGTCTGGACCCTTCCCTGGGAGGTAGGCCTTGAAAGGGTGGGACTCCCTGAGCGGCTCTCCGGCGCCCCCCCCCCCCCCCGTGGCTGGAGGGGTTGCTGCTGCCCCACCAAGCAGGGCGGGGCTGAGTCTGGCCGCTGGGGGGAGCCGGCTGCGGGGGCAGCAGACTGGACCTGGCCGTCCCCCTCCCCCCCACCCCCCCAGCCCCCAGCGTCAGGCCAGCAGTGGGTCTTGGCCAGCGGTCCTTCGCCTGGGGGACCTCCCACGGCAGGGCGCCCGGCGACAGGCAGGAAGAGCGGAGGTTCAGGGGCCCGGACCCCGAGGAGGCTGCAGGTGGGGACCGGGGGAGGTGTGAGGGGTGTGGCCGTGTGTGCCCCTAGGAAGGGCCTGCAGGAGAAGGACAAGGTGTGGCTGCTGCGGGAGCAGAAGCGGAAGAAGAAACTTCGCAAGCTGCTCAAGCGCCTGCAGAACAACGACACGTGCAGCATGCCGGGCCTCACGTGCTTCACCCACGACAACCAGCACTGGCAGACGGCGCCCCTCTGGACACGTGAGCCAGCGGGCAGGCGTGGGCTGGAGGGCTGCTCCGGGGCTGCACGGGACCCCCCCCCCCACACTGCTGGGCCCCCAGCTCAGGGCCGCAGGGTTCCCAAGCCCTGGGGGCAGAAGGGGGCTCAGGGCCCCAGACGGGAACCCCCGTGGGCCACTCACAGGGCGCACCCCCTTCCCTTGGCAGTGGGGCCCTTCTGCGCCTGCACCAGCGCCAACAACAACACCTACTGGTGCATGAGGACCATCAACGAGACCCACAACTTCCTCTTCTGCGAATTTGCCACGGGCTTCCTGGAGTACTTTGATCTCAACACGGACCCCTACCAGGTACACGCAACCCAGGCTGGAGAAGCGGGGACGGGGCCCCGTGAGCAAGTGACAGCACAACTTCCAAGCCCAGGCTTCCTCCTGAGCCCCTAAGGCAGGAGGGACCCGTGCGCCTTCGGCCCCCCTGTGCCGCCATCCTCCAGCACCTGGAGTCTGGGTCTCATACCGCCTGTCCCTCTAACTTAGGCACCCACAGGCTGCCTGCACACTCTGCACACCCTGCACACTCCGGGGCCTACGGGGACACGCCGGCCATAGGCAGTAGTCATGACATGCCGAGCACTAGCCCAGGTGTGTGCGAGGACAACCATCGGAACACACACCTGCCCAGGGGCCCAGAACGTGTAAGACAGACAGGAGCCCCAGTCTCTAGTGAGCGGCCTGCATGTGTCCCTTCTGAAACGGCCGGTCCCCACGGAGCTCTTCACGCTGGAGCTTCCCAGCACCCTGGCCTTGGTTCCGCCCCACTTCCGGGTCTCGAGAAAAGCCTGCAGTCGTTTTGTAGGAAACCTGGTCTTTAAAAGCCAGCGGCTCCCCAGTCTTGGTCTTCAGCTGCCACACAGGCTGCCTTAGGCCATCCTCATCCTTTACACCAGGGGGTGGCAGAGCACGCAGCGCTGTCACCAGCAGCTCCCAGAGGAGGCAAGAACCCGGGTCCCTGAGCCGCCCCTTCCCCGAGTGGCAGCTTTGCGGTCAGGAGGTGCCGAGGGGCTCTGGGGGACGGTCCAGAGCTGCAGGGCAGAGCGGCCGCCGAGGCGCTGGAGCCACTGGACGGGAAAGGGAGGCATCTGGGGCCAGTCTGTCCTGCCGGAGAGAACGTGGCGGGGCTCACGGGCACGACACAGTGCGGACTATCCCCAGCTCCAGCTCCAGCAGAGTAAAGATCACTGCCCCCCCAGCACCCCTGCTCCCAGCCTGCCTGGAGAAAGTCTGGTTGGGGGAAGCTGGTGGCCCACCCCCCCCTGCACACGCCTTGCTGACAACCTTTGTCCCGCCCAGCTGATGAACGCGGTGAACACGCTGGACAGGGACGTCCTCAACCAGCTCCACGTGCAGCTCATGGAGCTGAGGAGCTGCAAGGGTTACAAGCAGTGCAACCCCCGGACGCGGAACATGGAGCTGGGTGAGTCGGCGCTGCGGCGTGGGGCCGCGGGGGGCAGGGCCCCGTAGGAAGGAATTTAGGAGGTCGGTCTGGTCTGAAGTGGGGGCTGCGGTCCCCCCTCCCTAATGTGCACCAAGTTCATGGAAGTCCTGACACGCTGTGTCGGTCTCGGTGCTACATGTCTCCCAGTCTGTGTCTCATCACCCGTGACAACCCCCGGGGTGAATCTGCTCCTCCGGGTTTACGGGCGGTCACGTGACTGGGGGCTGATTCCGAAGCCCACACGCTGGTGACGCGGCCGATCCTCCAGGAAGCTTGCTGAGAGCCACACACACATGTCCCCACCGCCCCGCTCTCGGGGCCCATGGCTTCCAGTCCTCTGTCGTATAGCTATCCCTGCCTGTATGTGCCTCCCCACCATGACCATGACCCAGGTCACTGCCGGGCAGATACATCAGGGTCCTACAGCTGGTGACACGCAGTACGGGCAACCTCCAGGCTACCTAGGAGTCTCGGGAACACTCACGTCCTGATTCAGCCACTCCATCTGCCCTGGGGGACACGGTCAACGTCATGAAACGGGGAAAAAAAAAAAAGGCAGTTACAAAGCAGGTATCATTGTTTGTGGCATTGTTGCCCTTAAACTGTTTTCTCTTTGTTCATTTGTGTCTCATTTAGGACTTAAAGATGGAGGAAGCTACGAGCAATACAGGTATCCATCCGGTTCTGTTGTTAGAGCCTGAGCCCGTCCCCTGTGCTGGCCCATCCGGGGTCCAGCCTCTGAAGTGGCACGCGTCGGGTTGAGGCCCTGCCCTTTCTCTGGTCTGACAGGGGCCTGGACTACCCACCCCGGGGGGCGGCTCTTTGTCTTTCTGGGTGAAGCTAACAGACTCTTTTTCATACCCCCAAACTTAGGCAGTTTCAGCGTCGAAAGTGGCCAGAAATGAAGAGACCTTCTTCCAAATCGCTGTGAGTTGAGGTGCCATGAGTTGAGGCCTGTAGCGTAACCGAGGCCTGGTAGCCCAGCGTAGTCCTTAGAAGTTGAGAAGCGTGTGAACCGTACACTTGCCAGACATCTCAAAGGCTGCAGAAGGGCTAGCCTGTCTGTCCATGGCAGCAGCAGGGCGACCTTCTGAAATGGCTCCCAAAATATCCCTGCCCCCAAGTCTCCCTCCAACGCCAGAGCGTCTGCCAAAGGGCTGAGATTGGGGTGACCTGGGTGACCTCTAGGCTAAAGGGACTGACCAGTGGGATGGGGCTCGAATCCTCGAACTCACTGAGCAAATCCAAACACACAGACGTCGGGGGGGGGGGGGGGGTATAGCTCAGGGCAAGAGCATTTGACTGCAGATCGGTGTGAGGGTTTTCCACTCACACTGGCCATTCCTCTGACATTCAGTTACCACCCAAACAGACCCCCTCGGTGCCCTGCCCTGTGCGGCCTCTGGTCTCTGCCCTCCCTTCTTTACGTGCACAGAAACCACCTGTGGCTTTGCAGCCGGCCAGGCGGTCTTTGGCGCTCCCAGAATTGAAGTGCATCACCTCCCGGGTCACATCCCCAGTGCCACCTCTGCCGGCCAGAGTGTGCAAGCCACAGACGAGGTCGGGGTGGCTGGCTGGGAGCGGGCCCTTCCTCCGGGACCCTGCCGTACTCCCTCCCGGCAGCCACACCCCAGGGCTGCTTCCCGGGACCCTGAGAGGAGTCTGCTTTGCTCCGCAGGGGACAGCTGTGGGAAGGCTGGGAAGGTTAGGAAGCGCACGGCGGGCCTCCAGACCAGAAGCGCCATCTGACCGTCCCGACCAGGAAGACTGTGCACGATTTCAGACGGGCCCGCGCTCCTAGCTGGGGGCCTGAGTCCCGGGACCTGCTTTCCGTCAACATGGCACGCTCTGGAAGACGACCGTCGGGAGTGGTGGGACTTCGGGAAGTCCATTTTTGCCCCTGCTTTTGCTTTGGACGATACCTCACCAGCTGCACAAAATGCATTTTCATATCAAACAGTCACCACTAACCCTCTCTGAGAGGCTTACAAAGGGAAGATTTTCTTGGCAATTTCCCCCAACGGTGTAAGGCACTGGAACTTTTTTCAAAATCCTAGGGGAAGAGCACCCCCGTTTCAGACCCTTCTTTCAGTTCATCACAAAGAAGGAACTCGGACAGCGGCGGCAGCGACGCGACCTGCTGCTGCCTGGAGGCGGCGCCGGGCCCGGCCGTGAGTCGGCAGCGTGGGGGCACCTGCCCTGGCGCCATGAGGCGGGCTGTCTCCGAAGAGCCGGACTCCGCTGTACATAGGAGACTCCGCACGTAACGGCGTGGGAACTCGGAGGGGAATCGAACCAGAAACCCGGTTTGCAGGAGTGGTGGGGTCAATAAACGCGCTGTGGCCAGTGTAAAGAAAACCCCTTGCACTTGTGGACATTTCTGTTCCCGCCCAGACGCCGTTCCCGCCCGTATTCCTTTGTCATCTGTCCCAGAACTGATGTTTTTTAAAGTACTGAGAAAAATGAAGTTGATGTATGTCTGTCCCAGGTTTTAACAAAATTGTATTTGTAAAGAAATTTTGTAGTCTAAGTATTGTCATACGACGTTCGAAGTCCCAGCCAACGACAGGCAGTTGGTATGAGGTAACCTTTAACATTTTGTAAAAGGCCGTTCTTGGGAGTTCTTTGGTGTGCTTGGTTTTTTTTAAAAAAGCAGTCAACACCTTTTTGGAAGGAGACACTTAGGGGGGAATAGAAGAGTACAAATTAATGAGGAAAACTCACCCCACTTCAGCAACCTCGCAGGTAAGTCTCCTGTTCCCCCCGCTTCAGGACCCTGCTTTTTAAAAATGTTAATTGACTGCAGAGCAATTCACTCTATTAGCCGGCCCCTCTCCGCACCCGCTAGCCCAGCCTGGCCAGCACAGCGGTCAGAGGCCAGGAGGGAGGAGCAGGAGGGCCCAACCCGGCCACCACCCAACCTGCCGCGCTTCTCAACGAGCAGACGGTGGAGAGGACCCCCAAAGTGCTCGCCTTCGAGCATAACAGCTCTGTGCTTTTCCACTCTTAGGATTATTTGAACAGGATCCCTTAACCACCTCTTTATCCTTAATCCAATTAGGATTTTTTTTTTTTTTTAAAGGAAAAGAAGGAAACAAGCAAGCTCTTAGGCATCAATGTTAAATAGAAACCTTTATTTACAATGACATCCAAAATGATCCGCAACGCAGTCAGAGCTTACCACTCAACCATCTCCTAAGTTATCCCATGTGGTCTGGGTTCTTTGCAGTGTAAAGAATGATTTAGATTTTTAGAAGAAACATTGAATGTAAACTTGATTGAAAGTGAATTCATTCTCAATACTATAAGTCAGTTCCTGAGAATTTTAAATATTGCTCTCAGAATGACATTTCCATCATCAAAATTCCACACATTGGAAAGACAGAGAAAGAAGGAAAGAAAAAACACCTTGCTCATTAAACAGTTGGCCTTCGAGCTGAAAAGCAGCTCTTGCTCCTCTGAAGCAGAGGGTTTTGTCTGTCCTACAGGCTTTACTCCTAGGATGCCCCCGCTTGTGAACAAAACTCATGGAACTGGAGAGGCATGAGGACAACTTACGTGGCAGTCCTTTCAAGGACCGCAAGCCAAGTATCTTCTATGCTCCCCTCCCCATACCCCCAACTCGCCTAGATATTAAATACCAACTAACTAAGCAGTCCTGGTGGTTGATATTTACACCTTTTCCATCAAGATGCACAATTTAGAAAAGTGGCATCATAATACGAACATTAACAATGAATTTCTATTTGCTTTTTAAAGGAAGAAATGTATCTCCTCTATTATCATTTTGATCTTTATAAAATATATATATTTATATTTATATATCTTTGGATTCAGCAAAAAAGTAGGTACTGGAAATATCACACATTCTAAAAGCAGATGAAATACCAAGGTTTAAAAAAGTGGGGGTTGGGGAGTAGGGAGAGGTAGGCAGCAGGAGTACAAAGAGAAGTATCCAAAAAAGATAAAAGGGCAATAAAGGTAAAAACAAATTATCTCAAAAGACGGCATCTATTAAAAGAAAATCAAATTCTTAAGTTTGCACCAATAAAATGAACAAGTAGAAAATATAAAAACTTATAATAAAGTTTCTCCTTTTTTTCCCATATAAAAGGGGGTGCTGCCTTCCAGTTAGCCTGGAGTTGGGACTGAGGAAAAGAATCACAAAACTTTGTGTTTTTTGTTTGTAATTTTTAAAAGTCAAGAAAGGTAAGAGCACCATTCTCTTTCTCCCCACGCACACATGACTTAAACAGGAAAGGTTCAGATACACGTGACACAACTGTGTCTAAAAAGACAAGAGACTGACTCAGCTACGTCTCTGCTCCAGACAGGAGGATGTTATCTGAAAAGTACAGGCCACTGTGATGGAAGTCGATGGATTTACAATCTCAGATTTATTTTTAACCAGGCAGTGGGGGAAAGGGTGTCAAATCCAAATCTATTCCAGAGGTGGTTCTGGAAATACGGGTTTCACTTATGTATAAGTCAAAGAAATTACGTGATCTTACCTTCATAAACACCTAGAAAAATTGGCTAAATACGTATGAAATAAAACAAAAATTAACTGGTTCTCGGTTATTGCTAGGAAATTGATACCAAAGCTAGCCAGAGACCTTTGAAATTCATGGATATCTGAAAACCCAATTTCATTCAACTATTTGAAGCTAATAAAGTAAGCCAGGTAAAAGGAATTAAATTTTTTCTCTATTCCCAACGGACCAGAAAGAGTGTCCAAGCCCGGCAAGAGCAGAAAGGGGCAGTGGCATGGAGCGCAAAGGCACGCGCTCAGCCAGACCACAGCTGGGAAGCTGCACACCCGGCCGCCCTGGGGGCTGAGCTCCCTGAGAAACCCCCTGACGCCACTCCGGCTCTCAGGGACCAGAAGCGCACCGCTTCCAAGTGACAAAACAGCCGAGCAGACACTAGACGCCATACATCAAGGGGTCTACTCCCAAGATCTCAATGTGGGATTTGGGTCCTAGCAACCAAAACCTTAGAGCACTCCTACAGCGGATGAAGAGGCAACATATTCGATTAAAAAACAGAATATCGTGAACTATTGTTTAATTTATGGACCGCTTAAAATCCAAGATTCCTTTTAAATCAAATTGATCTTTTAAAATTCTTGATATCTTTTTTTAAAAGTTTATTTCTCCATATCTATTCTTTCCCCTAAAATTAACAAAGTGCTTAGTTCTGGTAAAGGAATTTAAAAGACAAATTTAAAATGCCTACATCTAAACAAATGATCTTTTTTTTTAAAAAAAGCATTTAAGAGATCAAAAAGAGGGAGGCATCTAACACTGAAGCATGGGGGTGGGGTGCGCCTGCAGACCGCCATCCCCTCCCCCAGGCCACAAAATTCAGGGGGTGTCTCTTCTGTGTGTAGCCTCACCGCACTGAGCTTACTGAAGTCAACAATGTTAAATATTTAGCTTCACAAACTCTGTAAAAATGAGTTGTTGTGACCTGCAAAAAAGGTATATACATATTTTACATAATACAATATCTTAAAGGTCGTATTTACAAAAGAAAATCTATTCACAGAAACACTGCGAAATTCTGATTCAGAATGCAGTACCTGGCCTTGGGTTTTCTGCAATTTATTTTCAAAAAGCATTATTGCTCTACCATATAGGCAAAGGGTGACACCAGTACTTCAAACAACAAAAAAACCATAGTCCTTGCCCAACAGATCAGTTCAGACAAAAACCGGGAATGTGGTTCACCATTCCTCAAGACCTCAGGAATATTGCATTTATCCATTACTTTTTAAATAAAGTGCACTCGGCCGCACATTAGCATGGGAAAAACTGCTACTGCTGCAACTAAATACTGTCATCTCACTGTCCCTTCCACAAAGCCATGTGACATCAAGGACATCTCCTGGAGGTAAAGTATTATAGGACATTAAAGACAGAGGAAGTTCTTACTCAGGGAAAGGTCCAGGACAACCAAGAATAGGGCTGGAGCAACTCAACACCATCATTAAAAGACAAGAATTGAGAAAGGCCAACTTCTCGGGACAGAGTCCGGTGAGAACACAAAACCATCTGGTCACAACAGGAACACATCAAGTTCGGCAACTGTGTTCTCCGTCGGGTACTGCCACGAGAGAAACTAGACCTCCTCCCCTCTCTGGACTTCTCCGAGGTCCTCCAGCCCGCCCCCACGGATGTGAAACACCCGGACAAGCAGGGAGAAAGAAGGGGTACGGGCAGAGTATCGGGATCAGTCACACTCCGTCCCTCCAGAATCCCATCCCCAAGAGGCAGAATGCCAAAAGTAAGTGTTGTGAACTCCACGATACACAGGAGGAAGGAAATACAGGTAGACATCGCATATCTGCTTCAGATCCAGTCCTGCTCAAATGACATCGCTCGGAATACCCTTCCCGGAGACCGAAGCCGGGTCTTTCCTCAGAGCTGAGTGTGCAGGCGAGGATTCTTCACTCCCGTGCTCGCTTCGGCAGCACATATACTAAAAAAAAGAGGATTCTTCACTCCCGAGAATCATAGTGCAGTGTCATTTGTACAGTGATTTCCTTGGAGGTCCTGGTGTAGGGGTGTCAGCAGTATTTCTGTTAACAACCAGAAGACACGTGAGGAAAACACAGGCTGTGCACAACACAGAAGAATCCACGGCGCCAGCAACGGGCCACTGGCTGACGGATTCAGATTCCTTAGATGTCATATTACCAAAGGTACCAGATGGCCCAATGCCTTAGACTCTAGCTTTGGGTCACCCACCCCAAGTTGAAAACGTGCTGAGGACCTTTAGATTACAGATGAGGCTTTGGCTCTCTCAAGAGAGAAGGAAAAATTTTCTGACAAAAGGAAGGGACAGACCGACCCCCATACCTGATCAGGACCCATGGGCATGCCGGCCATGGGCATGGAGTTCATGTTCATCTGTCCCATGGGACCACCGCTGCCGTTCATGTGCACCATACTGTACGCCGCAGGGTTCCCCTGGTGGGCGAACTGCTGCTGGGGAAACGAGCTGTAAACCAAGTGGGAAATTACAAGCTGGGTCATTCCAGTCACACCGGACATGCACAGAGAGACCACCACAGTTCTGTCAAGTATCGCTGTGCTTCAGCAGAGAACACGAGGGAGAAGAGGGCCCCCTGCCTGCCTTGCCTTCTCTGTTCCACAGCTGCCTGTGGATACGTGTGGGGCAGGAAGGAGTCTCAAAATGGAGAGGCCAAATAGTACACTTCCTAACAGGAACCCAGGCCTTTCGCGCTCTCAGTCCACACAGGCTTGACTGAAGCACGCAGAGGTTACGCTCTTACACTTTTGGGCCCCAGAACCTGAATGCCTTTTCAAGTCCCTGTTCCTCACCTGTTCCTGGCCAGGTTTCCTGATGGCCAGCCCTTTATCTCCGACGACTGATACAGGGGCGCGGTCTGAGCGTGCGGCATCATGGGGTTCTGGGAAGGACCCATTCTCGAGGGCATCATTGCATTGGGAGGACTAGACACTCGACCGAAGGCTGGGTCTGGTTGCTGTCCCATTCCTTTAAAGAAGAAGGAAGAACAAGAAACTGCAGTATCCATTTCCTACAGAAACTTCATGGTCTCTTCTAAGGGCAGGGGAGACAGAAAGAGCCACACGATGCCGCCTGCCCTCTCCTCTTGCTTCTCACTGAGACGCCAACTGGGGGAATGGGCTTACCGCTGGCCGCAGACCTTCCAGCCCACCGAAGAGCTGCTACTTCGTGGAGGTTTTTGTGTAAGAGGGACTCCACCTCACGCTACTGGCATCACTCTGTCCCTCTGTCCCCAGATGGCAGGAGAATACCTAAAATGGAATCTCCCCAAAAGACACCTGGCCCCCCACTCCCACCATGTTCCTGGAATCTCTCCAAGACTGGACCTGAAGGGATAATATGCATTACTGTAATTAATACACAGCCAAGTCACCAAGGAAAGGAACCCAAAAGCCCACTGGCATTCCTCTGACATGAGCAAGCATTCAGAGCCTGTAGAGTCCAGCTACACTGGGACATACTTTGTCTGGGGTGGGGAGGGGGACCTGGTGGTCTTTCTTCCAAATTAGGGTGTGGGGAGCTAAAAAAACAAGACCGGGGGGAGAAAAAAATGCTCAATTCTGATAGCATATCTACTATGCTACTGCACTCCCATAAACATTTTTGGGTTTTGGGTTTTTTTTTTTTTAGACCAATCAGTTTTTCTCCATTCTGACAATGAGCATCGTCTCTTGATCAAAGTACTCTGAGTTGTCTTCCACCTTCCCTGCCTTTCTTCCACCCTCCCTGCTTTTCTCCCAAAGCAGGTGCCTGTGAGCAGGCCTCAGGCGACCTTGCCTCAGTGCAAATCTAAACACATCTATGAACACACAGTGACACCAAAACTCTTGAGCAAGACTTCTAGGGTTTGTCTGGTCTGGCCTGGTCTGGCCTCTTACTGCACCTTGTCAGTCTCAAAAGTCACCATTCCTTGTTCTGCTGTTTTTAATTAATTTCATCTTTCTAGTGAATAACAAAAGGGAGTGAGTAAATACTACTTTGTATTTAATATGCAACGTATCTCCGAATCTTAGATCCTTAGTAATCTTACTCTGGGGAAGCCATTTCGCCATCAAATTTACCGTAATTTGGTGGATATGGAAACTGCTGGGGAGGAGCCTGTGGCATCACCGGCCCTGCCAAAACCCCATCCATGCTGGGGGAGGCGGTCACGTTCGGGGGTGGGCTGAAGGCCTGCGGCTGCGGCTGCGGCTGCTGCTGTTGCTGCTGCTGCTGCTGCATCATGACGGCCACCCGCTGCTGGCGGAAGTGATGACTGAGCAGCTCCCTGCTGCGCTGAGCTACCATCTGGGCGTTCAGAAAACCCTGCTAATACCCAAGAGAGAATGCAGTTACACACACGGAGCAGCAACCGGCCAGTCCATACACACGGGACCACCACCATACAGGAGGTAGGAGAGAAAACCACCCAATGCCTTTCTTCCTACAAGAGGAAAAATGCACCGTTCTCAGTCTGGTAAATTCTCAGTATGGCATCGTGGCTGGGTGGGGACGAAAGGGTACAGAACAGGGACCTGGAAACCGTTCGGGCGAGTTGTCAAGCCTTCACACGGAAAACACTCCTTAAAGTGAGAGAACATTTAAGGGTAGACTATGTAGATAAATTTTTCAGAAACTATGAAATGAAACCAAAAGAAGGAAAAGGACAGCAGTAAGAGTGTGGGAGGAGAGGAGGGAGGAGGGGAGGCACGAGGGAGCATTCCCCCAAAAGAATGGGGTTATACTCAAATAGGAGTCTACCCCCAGAGGTAGACTGTAGAGTCTCTTAAAGCTTTTGAAACAAGAGATGGAGAGTTAGGAGCAGCTGTCTGCAAGTTCAGGAAGTAACATGGTCAAAGCACAGAACCAAAACACTGACTTGGGCCCTATCAGCTGGGAGAAAACACCTGCGAAAAAGCAACTTTTATCTTTCTGGAAGGCATCCTAGCTCAGCTTATTCAAGACGTCGGATTATCAAAGTACTTCCACACAGGCCTAAGACAGCCAACACTGGGCCTGTCACAGTCGGTTGTTTTTGTCTGTTGCTTTTTACAATCATTAGCAACAGTCTTTCCAACCACAGTAAAGGACTTCTGTGTGGTCATCTGCTTCGCACGCATCAAGAAAATACCTTAGTACAGTCTCCAACTTGTGCTGGAGGTACAGAGAACTCAGGCATCGTCCTTCCCACTATGGAAAACAAGTCATCTCAGAGATGGTCCTTGAGAGTTGCATTATGTATCATTTACTTTTTTCTTCTTATAATCTCGTATTTTACCCAATGAGCGTATGGTTTCATAACCAAGAAACAAAGAAAAGTTTACAGATTTATTATTTTTAAATCCTGAAAAAGTGTCAGCTATTTTCACCACATATAATCACAAAGGAAATTAAAAAAACACGAATCCGTGGTTTTAATGAAAGCGCCTCCCCTCCTGAGTCCTCATCAGCAACAAGAGAGAAGAATGGAGGAGGAAGTGTGATGAGGGCACGACTGGTTTCTTACACAAGAAACTGGGAGCTGGTGGGTTTCAACATACATTTACTGAGGGCCACGTACAGACCAGGCCCTGCACAGGGCCCACGGCAGTGGCCGTGGACAGACTCACTTTCCTCACCTGGGAGGTGACCTGCGGCTGCATCATGGGCCTCATGACGGCAGCACTCCCAGCAGCAGGGCTGTCCATTTTCATCTCTAGCGCCTGACGGCTCTGATTCAAAAACTGGAGAGAGACAGGTTGGTTAGGATGCACGTGGAGCACACGAGTGAACCCTGAACAGCTTTCCAGCACCACCCAGGAAGGTCCTGATGTTACTTCCAACACGTTAACCTGGTTAAGTCACATCTACACTAAACCAGTACACTTCCACACTTCGCGGGAACATGCAGCTCTTGATCTAAAGGCTGTGAGTTCAAATCCCAAGATGGGTACAGAAGTTACTTTTAAAAAAAAAAAAAAAGTAACTAAGTGGAATCTTAAAAAAAAAAAAAAGTTCAGGCTGAAAAGGCCTTGGCAAACATATGAAGCTTTATTGTTTGGCATCACAGGAGGAAAAGTTAAAATACAAATCTGCAGCTTACAGAGTATCTTCAACAGAAACTCAAAGGATTCATAAAGTCAGATTTTCTCTGGGATTATTTAGGCCACTAGGGAAATAGCTTTAACTTGCTCAGACCAACACTAAATAAACCACCTCCTCAGTTAGCTTTTCCTAAGTGACTTCAGTGGAAAGAAGTGGTAAAAAGTAAAATGACACCATGAATATGGTAACACAGCTTTCCAGAGCACCAACAATGACTTTTCATCATATTAATACCCGAGAAGTCTCTGGCTCACTCGACCTGACGCTCACTCACTCATCAGCTTACACGGTTCAGTTCCGCCACATTTAATAACTCAGCATACCCAAGACATAAATAATATAAAAATAGTTAAATTTTAAAAGATATGTTAGGGATTAAGGAAATAAAAAAGAGAGCTCTTAGTTTAGAATATTAAGAGAGCTCAAGCTTTTTAAAACATCTAGAAAGCAGAGGTTCCATAAAAAGAATGTTCAAGTCAATAAGGTTTAAGTATCTGGTATTAATATTAAGGACTTTTTTAAAAATAGAAACCATCTACCTCTAAGCCATCAAGAAATACTTTCCTCCCCCAAGGGCCATCTCCTCGGACACTGTTCACTTTCTAATTTGAACGACAGAATAATCTTATCAAAAGGTAAGGAGGACCTGACCAATTCCAGCAGGACCACTCCCTCAGAAGGAAGCACCTATAGCAACAAAAGGTTACACAAACGTCAGTAGTGAGCTGACAAGGGCTAGAGAGCCAGTGGCAAGAGCCCTGAAGAGCAAAGCCTGACCACGCGGCTGGGGCGCAGCCGGAGGGGGGTCGCGGCCGCAGGGAGGGCGCATCTGGCTGAAGCAGCTCGAGCTGCTCACCTGCTGGCCTTGCAGCCGCTGCTGAAGCTGCATTCGGAGCTGCTTGGGGGTGCTGGTCCGGGGCCTCATGATGTTGGCCCTCGGGTGCATTCCTTGGAGAGGAAAATTGCCTTGCTGGTTCATTGGATTCATCATGGAGTTAAAAGATGGTGATTGTCCCTGAAGATTAAAGCCTCCTTGCATTGGAGGCCCCTGGGCCGGGTACGTCTGCCCATATAATGCCGCCTTCTGATCCATCATTACTGCCGCTTCCTGGCCCTGGAAAGCATCCTGTTTGGACTCCAAAGCTTGTCCCTTCAACATCAAACACATAAATGAACAGTCAAGTACATGTAGAAAGCAACAGAAATCAAATGCTTCAAGAAAGGTAAAAAATAAAGGCAATATATGTAAACAAGGGTGTCGCAGAATTCCAAAAGCAAAATCAAGTTTACGGTCTGAAGTTCCATGAGAGCACAGACCATGACCCAACGTTTTCACAAAGGTGTCCTAGTGCCTAGCACAGACAGAGTCTCGTGCAGACGAGAGTACCTGGAAAAATGCTATTTGTTCCAGACCAGATTTCTGTACCAACACAGACCTTCGAAGCCAAGTATAAAAAAGAATTAAAATTGTTATCAATTAATTTTCTTATAATTACTGTAGGAATATTCTGACGGTGACTAGACGTGATTTTGGTAGGGACTGAGGAAATCAACATAAATTCATATCTCCCAAAGCATACTACTAAGTTGCACAGACAAAACCTGAAGGTGGCCATCCACTACTATTTGTATGGCTGGAGAGACTGGTTAAGAAACCCATTCATCACAAGTATTTATCGGGTGCCTGCTGTGTGCCTGCCATCACTTGTCTACGTGTGAAGTGTACGTACACAATAAAGTCCAAGAAGTGACAGAACAACAGCGAGAACAAAGATTCTGAGGAAGAGAAGAGCCTGCCACACTGAGACAAGAAAGGCCTGCCGGCTACTGCGCTCACCTTCACCTTCCGACCCACGGGCAGGGAGTGTGGACTGCCAATATGCAGGCCACAGTCTCATCCCAATACACACTTCACCTCACTTTGACAGTGACCCCGCTCTCGATTTCCTCACCTCTCTGACCTCTCCCTCAGAGGCATAATAACAAGCGTTCACCAGGGTTCAGTTCTAAGCTGCCTTCTTCTCTCTCACGACATTTTCTACTCTGGTCTTCTCATCTACTAGCAACAGCGGCCGAACTCGTCTCCAGCTCAAGTGTCTCAGAATTCTGACTCTGCTTACGCCAACGCCTGCTTAACAACTTCACCTGGACGTCCCCGGCCTCTCAGACTTCATGTGTAGAAAACACAAGTCGTGATTCCAACAGCCCCTCCCCCCAAAACACTCTGATTCTCCTCCAATCCTCCCTCCTGGCAACATGGCAACACCATGTGCCCAGAACTAAAGCCAGCAATCTGGATTCCTCACATTCTCTCTTTCCAAGCACGCGTGCATGTGCGTGTGCACACATGCACACATGGTCCACTGAGTCCTGTCAGTTTTTCTTCCATATGACATATAGCACAGCCTTCCCTTCTTCCATTCCACTGCTGTGACCCTCTCCAAGACACTTTCTTGGATTCTTATAATAACTGGTTCTATGCATCTGTTCTGTCCCATCATTTCAATTCACTTCTCCTGACAGGAATCTGAAATCTCTCTCTATAAAGAAAAACATACTGTAAGTTAAACATGGATTAATCATACAGGTTTACCTCCTTTCTCTTGCTAACTCGACTAAAATAATAGCAAAAATTTAAAAGGTAGTATCCATCCACAAAACAATGAGAATAAGAAAGGCAACAAGGTATTTTCTTTAAAAGATTTTATTTATTTGACAGAGACAGAGAGACAGACGGACAGAAAGTATAAGCAAGGGGAATGCAGGAAGAGAGAAGCAGGCTCCCCACTGAGCAGGGAGCCCAATGCAGAGCTCAATCCCAGGGCCCTGGGATCATGACCTGAGCCAAAAGCAGTCCCTTAACCAACTGAGCCACCCAGGTGCCCACAACAAGATATTTCAACGAGCATTTGCAAGACAGAAAAAGAGAGGAATAACCAATTCAAGAACGTAGAGAAGCTGAGACCCATGTGCCTGTAGAGGAAAACACACCTAAGACCTG
The DNA here is from genome assembly GCF_030435805.1 of Mustela lutreola. Classification (NCBI taxonomy): domain Eukaryota; kingdom Metazoa; phylum Chordata; class Mammalia; order Carnivora; family Mustelidae; genus Mustela; species Mustela lutreola. The sequence goes on from NC_081298.1 coordinate 12,878,012, forward strand.
AGCAAATGTCTCCCACGGACCCAATGACAGATTCCACTGGGGAGGCAGAGGGTCTGGCAAAGTGCTTAAATGCAGCTGGTTAGGAATCGGAGCAGAATGCAGGGGAGAAGCTACTTCCCAGTCCCTAACTTGCTCCCCAACTCCACACGCCATGTAGCTATCCCTTCTACCTACTCCCTCAGCTCCCTCAATTCTGGGACACCAAGCAGAGCAGAGGATAAGCGCAGGGAGAAGCTGAAAACAGGACATCTTATTTATAATTCCTAGTAAAATTCTTGTACTTTATAATTTTATATCTTAACACTATAGGATCAACTTGCCTGCCCAGTGCCACTCCCATTATGCAGCCAGGCAATTAAAAGTTCCCAGGCAAGGAAAACAGTTAGTAGAAGAGGAGGTGGTTAACAGCTCTACATGCTGCAATTTGAGGAGTCCTGAAGTAAAAAGGCCAGCTCCCCCACCAAACCCTTTCAGTGAAGACTGACTCTTTCTAATACAACACACTTAAACATAAAAAGATAGTCAAGAATGGCAAGATACGTGATGGTGAAAGCTTCCAACATGAAAGGAACACAAACAAATAAAAAGTAACTTAGAAATAAGGAAAATAGATATTAAAAAACACAGACTCAGTTTAATAACCAACATGTCAATAGACACCCCAAAGAGGTAAGAAAATACATGAGATAAAATGATTAGAGAAATGATACCAAATGACATGTCTGATAAGCTTTAGAAATATTCAACCCTAAAAAATTGTTTTAAAAAGAAAAAAATATTCAGTTCTATTACCAATAAATGCAATTAAAACTCACTAATTAAAAAGAAAAGAGGGACGCCATGGTGGCTCAGTCAATTAAGCAGCTGCCTTCAGCTCAGGTCATAATCCTACGGTCCTGGGATCAAGTCCCACATTGGGCTCCTCATTCAGCAGGAAGCCTATTTCTCCCTCTACCTGCTCTGCCTGCTATTCCCCCTGCTTGTACTCTCTCTCTCTCTCTCTGTTAAATAAATACATAAAATCTTTAGAAAAATTTATTATGCTAAGCAAAATAAGTCAATCAGAGAAAGACAAGTATCATATGATCTTACTGATATGAGGAATCTGAGAAAGAAGAGAGAGGACCATAGGGGAAGGGAGGGAAAAATAAAACAAGATGAAACCAGAGAGGAAGACAAACCATAAGAGACTCTTCATCTAAGGAAACAAACTGAGAGTTCCTGGAGGAGGTGGGGGGTGGCGTGTGGAGATGAACACTGGGGAGGGCATGTGCTATGGTGAGTGCTGTGAATTGTGTAAGACTGATGAACCCCTGGAGCAAATAATACCTTCTATGTTAATTTTTTTAAAAAGAGAGAGAGAAGACACAGGATACACTAAAATTGCCCCCAAACCAAGAGGAGTCTCTGTGCATCTGACATACAGCAGAATGGGAGAGACAAGACCCACACCAAGATGCCGATTTATGCAACTTCAGAGAGAAAAAGGTCCCAAATAATTCCAGAGACGATCAATGGGTCTCACACAAGGAAGAGCAGGACTCAGACTGGAACAGGAAGGAGTACACGGCAACACTGGGCACCAAAAAGCTGTGGAACAATTCTTCCAAAATTCTAAGAGGAAATTATTTTCAACCCAAAATTTAATACAAAGCTAGACACACTGGGGGTGGAATAAAGATATTTTCAGACATGCAAGGGCCCAATACACTTAATGTCAGGCAGTAAGGACAGAGAAGTTAACAAAAACTGTGTTTGAACAAAACAAAGGAATAAAGCAAGACGGAAAGCCACTTCGGACCAGGGAGCTGGGATATGCGAAAGAGACGAGGGTCTAGACCTGCCTCTCAGGGCAGAATGATGAAGAGTAACAGAGAACCACAGAGGGAAGGTAGGAACTGAGGAATTACCTAATGTGTCTGCACGTGGGAAGAAAAACTGAAGAGGGGACGCCTGTGTGGCTCAGTTGGTTAAGCAGCTGCCTTCGGCTCAGGTCATGATCCCAGCGTCCTGGGATCGAGTCCCACATTGGGCTCCTTGCTCTGCAGGGAGCCTGCTTCTCCCTCTGACTCTGCCTTCCACTCTGTCTGCCTATGCTCGCTCTCGCTCGTTCTCTCTCTGACAAATAAATAAATAAAATCTTTAAAAAAAAAAGAAAAACTGAAGAGAAATTTTATATTTCCAATGGAGCATCAGGGGAGGATTAGTATTAAATGTGTAAAAAACGAATTTTAAAAGGCAGTTAACTCCAAATCCAACAAAAACCAAAAACCCTATACAAATTATGCCTGATTCAGCAACGAGCCAAAATAATGACAACACTGACCAGCTATATAACAAAAGCCATAATTATACTGAGGTAAAGAGAGCACACGCTCTTGCGTATGTAGTGAGTATGGCTATGAGTGTACATATTGGAGGAAGGGGTGATAAATACAGATCCACAATTTTTTTTATCTGAAATTCAAAAAAACAAACAAACAAACAAACAAAAAAAAGCTCTAAAAAAGGCAACACAACTTTTCATCAGCCGTGAATGCATTTAATAACAAAACTTGACCTGAACTTTTATGAAGCAGTATCTCTACATGTCCACTCAGTGTGGCTCTCAGAGTATTAGCATGTTATATATATTTATAACATTTGGCTCTCAGAGTATTTATTTATATATTTGGCTCTCAGAGTATTAGCATGTTTGAGGATAGGCTACTGCGAAAAGCGACAGGATTGCTCAAAACTCCACCAGGGGTATCACAGAATAAATGGCATACACACACTGTTTCACTCTCCTAAATCCAAAAATTCCTGAAATGCAGAGTGTACCTGACCCCAAGGTTCTCAGACAAGGGACTACAAATGCACGGTCAGCTACTGCAGCAGGAAATCAACAGACGCAGATGGAAGCTGATGAAGAACAGCCACATACACATAGCCGTTAGAAATGTTCCCCAAACAGTCAAGTCTCACTGTCTGAATGGGGCAAATGTGTGTGATTCTTCAAAAAGTGTATTTTTGTATAATTTTAGTTACAAACACAAGTTACTTGGCTAAAAATAAAAATTAACTATAACAAAATAGGAAAGCAAGTCTCATCACTACCCTACTTAAAATCTTCCATGGCTTCCCAATATAGCAAAAAAACTCCAGCCTCTGTGGACGGTTTGTGGAACCAGCTTCCGTTTACTTCACCAACATCATCTCACAGAAGTCCCTCTCTGTTCTCACAGATTTTCAGTCACTTGGTAGAACCCCCACGCCCTTCCCACCTGAGGCCTTGGAGTTAGCCGTACCTCTTCTGGAACATTCTTCCCCTAGCTGTTTGCCATGCTGACTCCATCTTACCCTTCAAATGTCAACTTACATGTCATCTCCCCGCAAAAAGCTTCCTGACCACTCACCCCAGTCACCAGTAATTCTTTGTCTCATCCTCCTAGACTTGAAAACACAAACATTTTTAAACTAAAGAATAAGACTACAACATGCCCCCACTAAAAAGAAACTGGGGAAACTATTCAAATATATTAGACAAGTAAAGAGCCTTCAAATCTCAGCTCGGACAGAAGAAATTATTTTAAAGAAAATAATTTAGAGAATCAGAGAAAAATGCTGACACACACATACACCCCCCCCAAGGAAAGGTCCTTTAATGACACAGGCCCTTCCTGTTGATCTCCACCACACAATGTCTGCCTCCAGCCGGGTGGCTCTTTGCCTGATGTGTGTCTGCTTGGGGCAGTGTAAGCTTGCAAACAACAACAAACTAATTTGTTCACTATTGCCCCTCAGCTTCTAAAAAAAAGACTAATTGGGATACAGAAGACAAGTATTTGTTAAATGAAAGAATCAACAAGTCAATACATCAACTTACATAAGGCACTGTTGCAGATAAACAAAAAAACCCACCAGAAAACTATTTTAAAAACACACATAAATGACCAAAACACTTTATGTGTTTTGGTCATTTATGTTCAATCTTACAAATCAACAAAATACAATTTAAAACAGGCATCTCTGGGGACCTGGGCGGCTCAGTCAGTTAAGCCTCTGACTCTGGATTTCGGCTCAGGTCATGAGCTCAGGGTCATGAGATCAAGCCCCACATTGGGCTCTGTAGGCGTGAAGCCTGCTTAATATTCTCTCTCCCTCTCTTTTGCTCCTCCCACCCTCCTTCTCTCTCCGTCTTGGGGGAAAAGAAAAATACACACACACAAGCATCTCTGGACACCTGGCTGGCTCAACCAGAAGAGCACATGACTCTTCGTCTTGGGGTTTTGAGTTCAAGCCCCACACTGGGTATAAGAGATTACTTACATATAAATCATTTAAAAAATAAAAATAAAACAAGCATCTTTGTTGCCAATCAGATTGGAAAAGATTTAAAAGAATAATCATGCTCAATAATGGTTTTATCACTTGCTCATCCACACAGTATCTTTCATCTACCTGGGCCACAGAACGGTGTGTGTGAGGGTGAGGAACTCCAACCCTCAGCCTCTGCATGGCAAAGCAGGAACACTACCTGCAAAACCTCTAAAACATGCTTTTCTCTAAAACCTCTAAAACCATCAACCTTTCTCTCGGACTATAGGTAAGAAAAACTAAGGCAACAAGATGGGAATAATTCATAGAATTGTTTATAATAATTATTTAGAACCAACTTAAATTTTCATCAGTAGAGCACTGGTGGGGCACCTGGGTGGCTCAGTGGGTTAAGCCTCTGCCTTCAGCTTAGGTCATGATCTCAGGGTCCTAGGATCGAGTCCCGCATCGGGCTCTGCTCAGCAGGGAGCCTGCTTCACCCCTCTCTCTGCCTGCCTCTCTGCCTGCCCCTCTGCCTACTTGTAATCTGTCAAATAAATAAATAAATCTTTTTTTTTTTTTTAAAGGTAGAGCACTGGTTAAATTAACTGTGTTCAATATAACAGTTACTATACACCTATTAAAATTAAAAATGTATATAGTAAATAAAAAAAAGATGACAGATGGGCACCTGGCTGGCCCAGTTGGTAGAGTCTGTGGCTCTTGATCTTGGGTTTGTGAATTGGAGCCCCATGCTGAGCACAGAGATTACTTTAAAAAATGAAAAAAAAAATTAAATAAAAATTGTAAAAAGATGACTGAGGATGACTTCCCTAAGTAAAACAGGTTACCAAAGTGTTTTTAAAGTCTGCTCCCCCCTTTTTTTAAATATACACTCAAAAGTTACTAATGATTCTTTGTGCCAAGATTACAGAAGATTTTAACTTTTTTTTAATGTTTTTTGTCATTGTCAGATTTTACATAATGACCATTAACTATTTTATCATTAGAACAGAGAAAGCTCTTTCCAGCTTAAATGTAATTATAAGGGGCAGTTCAAGCTCCTTAGTCTCTGTGTAGCCCTCACATCCATCCACCCTCAGCCAGGTGAGACGCATTCTCCAGAGCCATGGGCACAAAAATGGTATCGCTAGAGACATACAACATCACTGCTCTACATTTCCTGCCCACCCTTTCCGAACTTCTGTGACAGAGTTTGCCACAGAGGAGTATAATCCTTTGTGTAACCCCCAGAAAATCTTGCCTAATTATCACTGAGTACGCAGATCTATACACTGCCCCACACACAGTTCTTAAATGAAAACAGGCACTACAAAATGTATCCGTTTCAAAACACAGGTCTGTGAATGACAGATTTTCATAAGGCTGCACAGGTAACTGGGAATGAGAGATGCTATTGTTGAGATGTTCATATTCACTACTGTAAAGCGATTTTGTTTGACACCAAAAAAGCTTGTATCCTCAGAGTACACCGTGCTTGGCCAGGCAGTAAAAATAGTTAATTATAGAAATGAGATTCAACTAACATATGTAAAAAGCAGCATTTTTAAAACTACAAAGAAGTATTATTGGATCATTTTTATAGCTGCCTAATAATGGACAGCTTTACAAAATAGTAGGTTGCTGGCAGTATGATTTCTAAATGTAATACTGGGCTCCATGAATGCAGTGATGTAACTCAAGTAATAGGAAAGATAGACAGGCATTCATGTGTATGGCTTCATGGATATGCACACACACACGTATGTTTTAAAGTGTGCACATACACAATTCTATTTCCGTGTTAATGCCACCTACTTGATTTACAAGTTCAGGAATGCCCAGAGCTCTGTCAATTTCTTCCAAGCCTGTGGCATCTGTGTTGCTCAAGAGAGTGTGCAGCTGGTCCAACAATGCTCTTTCATCACTCTGCCCTTCTAGGTTAGAAGGTGGCCCAAGGAGATCATCCAGGGAATTCCTAAGAAGTGGCCTAAAAGAGATTTGCAATCAATGTCAATGTTGCTCTTACACACACACACAAACACAAACACACACACACACACGTTGAACTATCAGAATACTGAGCCTGGGACCTGCCAAAATAACTTTCTGTTGTCCCTGGCCCACTGAGCTCATGTGTCAAGTGTAATACAAACGCCATATACCCACAGTAAGGTCCCACAGTCCTCCAACATATTAGAAGGACATGGAACTAGATATCATTCTCCCTCAGAAAAAATTCCATAATGAGACTATCTGTTCTCCACAAAGAAGCACTCAAGCTAATAAACTCATATAGCTTTACCACTGTCTACTCAATAGATCATTTTTTTTCTTTGCTTAATCTATTATAGAATTCAAGTTAGACTTGAAATTGACAGGTGGCTTCTTTCATGCAAATGAGTTAGTGATCAAACTAAATAAAAATTAAATAGACATAATCCACACCTTTCTTTCACAGAGTGCTACAGTTTGCTTTCACCATCATCCCTGAAATGTTTTAAATAATCTTAGAAAAGAATTATCAAAATCCTTAAAAATTAATCTGCCAGAAAACTGAGGCTCACCCTCTGAACACCATTTATCTTCTCAAACTGGTGGTAATTTATCGTCACCGGTTTGACCACTCACTGGTCCTGACAGTTAAACAATAAAGCGGTGTCCTCCCTCACTGGCTTGCTGCCTCACCTCGATTTTTTTTGTTTGTTTTTTTTTTAAGATTTTGTTTATTTATTTGACAGAGAGAGATCACAAGTTAGCAGAGGCAGTCGGGTGGGGGTGGGCAGGCTTCCTGCTGAGCAGACAGCTCGATGCAGGGCTCGATCCCAGGACCCTGGGATCATGACCTGAGCCGAAGGCAGAGGCTTTAACCCACTGAGACACTCAGGTGCCCCCTCACCTCAATTTTTACAGTCAGACAAGAAATGCCCAGATGGCAGACAAGTACCTCAATCAGTGAGTTACATTCATTCTCTTTTAGGTTTGCTCCTGTGTTCTGACCTTTTTCTAGATTATCCTATGCTAACATTTTCAACAGAGTCACATAACAAAGCCCCACCTATTTTGAGTCCCATGAGGACCCTGTTCCATGGACAACATGCCATCTGGCCAGGAACCCGGTTGGTTAGATGGTGCTGCCTGGACATACGGACTGACCCCCATTCCCATGGGAATCTCACCAGGCCCTGGTGGAAGAAAAAGAGGGGATACATTTTCAAAGGCGGCAATAGCAAATATTACCCTAAATCATCTGGTTTTCTCTTTTATGAAGGGGATGCTTACGCATTTGAAGCATCTGCTGCTGTTGCTGCTGCTGCTGCTGCTGCTGCTGCTGTAACCCTGGTCTCGCCCCTGGGATGCTATTGGCCCGCAGAGGCAAGGTGGGCATCGAGCCGCCCACTGCAGGTCTGGGTAAGGAAGCATTATAATCTGCTCCGGGTCTTCCCATGGAGTTTGCACTCATATGTTCCATTCTACTGGCCTTTGAGTTTGGTAGGCCCCAGTCTCCTGAGGAAGGAGTCTGATTCACAGTCACATTTCTGTTTGGTCCACCTACAACAGGCAGAAATGATTATGTCTTTCCCATTATTATACTAAAATCCTTCTTATATAAGTACAGTCATTACATACAACCTTGACCAAAAAAGTGCTGTCATCCTAAGAATAGGGCTGGCCAACTATTAAGACATTCATTTTTCAAGACTTTTTTTTTTTTAAGATTTTATTTATTTATTTATTTATTTATTTGACAGAGAGAGATCACAAGTAGGCAGAGAAGCAGGGAGAGAGAGTGGGGGAAGCAGGCTTCCCGCAGAGCAGAGAGCCCAATGCGGGCCTCGATCCCAGGACCCTGGGACCATGACCTGAGCTGAAGGCAGAGGCTTCAACCCACTGAGCCACCCAGGCGCCCCTCAAGACATTTCTGATAGGCAACTATTGCCACGTATTCAAGTAGCTTCCTTGAGAGTTTAAAATAACCAAGATGTAGAATAAATTAAGGAAACTCATGACAGAAATATTATGCTACTGTTATTCAAAAACCTATTATTTAATCCCAATTACTTAAATGGCGTTAAGTGTTTTAAATTTAAAAAGAAAATTTTATCCATAAGTACTGGTTAGAAATGACATACCCATAGTTGAGCCGTAATTTTCCTGACTATCCATCATTTTTGGATTCCCACCCAACATGGGCTGCTTTGGTAACATGGGGAAAGCACCGATATTCTTTACTGGAGGACTTGATCCAACAGCAACAGGGCTATCTAGAGACACTGCTCGGTTATATGGGGGACGAATGGCCTGCACAGACTGTGGACTCCTCAAACCTGTTGAAACACAGATGCACAATACATAAAAATTCTCTGATGATTCAGTACATAAGTAATCAAGCACAACACATGAATACCAATACCAACCACAAAAGAACATCTTTCTTACTAAAATAAACAGTAAGTATAGAAGGAAAAAAAAAGGAGAAGGAAGAAAACAAAAAGCCTCAGATTCCAATATGGAATACAGTAGAAACAGAGTCCCAGTGTTGGCTGATGTACTGGGAACTGTTCCATAGCCTGATGCGGTCATTCATATTATGCTTCACTTAATATTGAAAAAGTTATCAAGGTTCAAACTCCTAGAGGTTCTTCCCTATATGTACTTACGTCAGTTGTTTAAAATTTTTAAATTAAATTTAACTAGACAAGTTGCCATCTAATCAAACAAAGAATGAAATGTGAAATCTCCCCCTAACATTTTTCTTTCTCCAACCTAGCTGACTGATTGTGGACTACCCACTTCAATTTAGGAAACAGTGCCACTGAAAATGAGTAACTACCATTCCTGATAACTGACTTTTTCTTGTTCAATCAATACTTGTACTACACCCTTATGAGTGAGGAAACCACACAGCTGCGGAAGAGAGGCTGGAGGACAATCAGCCAACAATAAAAGAAGAAAAGTCTCACAGCTAAATGACAAAGTTCCACAAGTGTCACAGAAAAGGTTTCAATTACAAGTTTTAGCTGCTTTTTAATTCAAGTCTCTGTGCCAAACAAAAATATATGCTCTGGTAGCTACTACTCAACTGGAGCAACCAAAGATGAACATTTCCTAGAATGTTTCATGATTACTGGTGTATTAGTTAGAAATAGCAAATTTTAAGAACAGGAAAATGTCCAGGGAACTTTTTAGAACATATGCACTATGAATTATTTAAAAACAAACAAACAAACAAACCCTGAGAGGCACGATATGTATTTTTAAGTTAAAAATGTTAATTAGATTTCCATCTTATTACAAGAGTACAGCTGACCCTTGAACACCAAAGGTCCTAGTTAGGAGCACTGAGCTCCCAACAAAGCCAAAAATCCATATAACTACTGACCCCAAAAACCTAACTACTAATATACTCTGACCAAAATACTTATCAGTAAGTCAACTGACACATATTTTGTTTATTACATATATAATATGCTATATTCTTTTTTCCTTTAAGATTTTATTTGTCAGAGAGAGAGAGCGCACACATGTGCACAAGCAGGCAGAGCTGGAGAGAGAAGCAGGCTCCCCACAGAGCAAGGAGCCCGATGTGGAACTTTATCCCAGGACCCTGGGATCGTGACCTGAGCAAGGCAGCGGCTTAACCGACTAAGCCACCCAGGCACCCCTTATACTATATTCTTAAAATGAACTAGAGAAATCAAGAAAATCATAAGAAAGGTACCTAGGTGACCCAGCCAGTTAAGTGTCTAACTCTTGATCTCAGCTCAGGTCTTGATCTCAAGGGTTGCAAGTTCAGGCATTGCGTTTTATCTGGGCTTTGATTGTGAGAAAACACATTTACAATACTGCATGTACTGAAAAGATCCGTGTGTGTAACTGAACACATGCAATCCAAACCAGTGTTGTTCAAGGGGTAACTGCATGTGCAAAGGTACAGAAACTTTTAATTTTTTTATTAACATACAATGTATTATTTGTCTCAGAGGTTCAGGTCTGTGATTCATCAGTCACACACAATGCATAGCACTCACCAGAGCACATAGCCACCCCAGTGTCCATCACCCGCCACCCCATCCCTCCCATCCCCTCCACTCCAGCAACCCCCCGTTTGTTTCCTGAGACCAAGAGTCTCTTAAGCTTTGTCTCCCTCTCTGGTTTCACCTTGTTTCATTTTTTCCCCCTCCCTTCCCCTATGATCCTCTCTGTCTTGTTTCTCAAATTCCTCAAATCAGTGAGATCATATGCTAACTGTCCCTCTTGGAATGACTGATTTTTCTTAGCATAATACCTTCTAGTTCCATCCACGTCATTGCAAATGGCAGGATTTGGGGGTGGGGGGGAGGGGGGGGGGTTGACAGCTGCATAATATTCCATTGTGTGTATATATAGTTTTATATATATATATATATACACACACACACACACACACACACACCACATCTTCTTTATCCATTCTTCTCCTGCATGTTGATGGACATCCAGGCTCTTTCCATAGTTTGGCTATTCTGGACTTTGCTGCTATAAACATTGGGGTGGTGCAGAAACTTTTAAAAGGCAGCAAGAATAAAACCTAGTTCTTTCTTACCCAGAGAATTAGTTCCTTGAAACATCTGTTGCTTGGTTCCCAGATTACTACCATTTGTGGATATGGAATTATTATAAAAGTCAGAACTAGTCAGATCACCAAGAATAGCATCTAGATTATCCAAGTCTCCAGATCCCTGGGGGGGAAAAATTAATTAACCAGTGTTAATTTTTATTTCTTTTTAATTAACATTACTAGATATACAAAGGTATAAACCTATTCATCAGAAGAACACAAATTAAGTGGAAATAAGTAAAATACAATAGTTAACCTAAAGTGATAATACCCAACTTAAAGTCTGGATTCTTAAGACCCTTACCCTAAGTTTTCATCCTTGAAATTTATACATCAGCATACTGAAATAAATTCTCTGGGTTTGGAAGTGCTTTTGAAGGGGCATTTTTAAAATCTGCACTAGAACTTTAATTCTCAAGCTGTAAAATATTTTCCAGTTAATGTTACTCAGGATCATTAGCTGACAAAGTCGTCTGCCTCTACACCTACCTTTGGAAAACAAGTGTAAGTAATAATAAAGGCAACAAGCAGATGTTCAATAAGAGATTCGCAGGCATGGTTCAAAAAGGAGTCTTGGTCCACAAATTTGGAGAGCACTATGTTAAACAAAATCAAACAGATATCCTAACAGTAAGACCTCCCCAAGACTAATTTTCTCAGATGTATAATGAAGTCTCCTGGAAGAGTGTTCCTCAAGCAGAGTTTGGGAAACCCTTATACAGAATGAGATCACATACAGAAGGAAACTTGACTGTAGGCACAAATCAAAATCTGTTACTTAATACAGTTTTTTCCCGTTTCTTTCTACTACCCCTTTAAAAGACCCAATATGCTCATTCCGACAATAAAAACCTCCATGAAAATTTTCAAACTGGCTACCAACTGGTTCTAGTCAGAGTCACATTTTAAAACACACACATCTCGTATTTCCAAACTCCATCATAATACACCTTACAGATTCCCAAAATATTATAAAGAAATGACAGCTCTAGAGTAAATTCCATTACATAAACCTAAAACAGAAGACAAGATTCTGCATGTAACACATGGTCTTTCCAACACCGAAATACAGTGATGAAACACAATGACTGAGCTGGAAGAGAGAAAGAACAAGTTACCTCTTCATTTGTTTCTGTCTTAATTTTAGAGTCCTTCTCTTGACTCGAGCTCGGGATGGCGGAGCTGCTGCACTGACTCAGTTTGCCGTCCACTCCTTCCACTTTAGGCTGCAGTTCTTTGGAGAGTGTGTCACTAGGATCATCCCTGTCCAGCAGGTATCTAAGAAGTGCGTTATTTTCCTTCTTCTTAGGACTCAGTTGCTCCTGCTTGACACTCCCTTCCACACAGGACGCCGTACTACTGGTGTCCTTCCCAGTGGCCTCTGCGGTGATCTTGGCCACATCCGCAGGTGAATTCCCATCCTGCAGCAACTTGTGCAGAATCCGGTGCTTCTCCTGCAGCAGGGACCCGTGCATATTCGATGTGGAGGACACTCCTCCAGAGGTTGAAGAAGAGACCCCAGAGGGGCTGGTGACATTAATGGAAGAGTCTTTACAACTTGAATCCAAGGGGGAGTTGGTCAAGGAGGAATGGCCCCGGTCATCAGAAGAACAGGTAAGTAATTGCAGTAATTTTTTATGACCTTTGCTTTCCAAAGGACCCCTCTGATTCTCTGACCCTTCGACAGTGCTCTCCTTACTGTCTTTGTCACTGAGGTGATCCCTGCTATTTGACTGACACATTGAACTCTCCACTGGATTCTGGTCACAATACAAGCCCAGGGGACTCTTAGAATCCTGACTGTTCACTTTATTTGGCTGGCTCATATTCATATTGGGAGAGTGATCCAATTTGGGGCCTGGTGAAGACAGAGTGGATAAAAGAGAAGTCCCCACTCCCTCACTGATAGCTTGCAGAGCACTCAGAGAGCTGCTAGAAAAGCTGTGGCTCCCAGTATTACCAGAAGATCCCATGGGAGAGTGCACACCTGGATTGGGAGAGAAATAAAGGAAAGAATTAGACTATTGGATGCTGTAACAAAATGCCACTCAACTCTATAAAAGTTAACCTTAAATTGAACTAGCTTCACAAGGATTGTAACAGAAGAAGAGAAGAACTACTGAGGAAGAAAAAAATAAAGAAAAGGAAATGCCAACAACAGTACCTGCAACAGGAGAAAACTGGTGTGAGGCCATCTTTGGACTCCCACGGTTACGAGGAGATATCATGATGTTCTGCTGGTTGGAACCAAGGCCAGGGCTCCCATGTGGGGGACTACTCATGTTGAGACCATAGTTGCTGTTCTGGTAGGAAGATGGTGACTGCATGCCTGCCCCAGGGTTCATTGAAGCTATGGGATTCGAGGGCCCATACCTAGCCCCACTCATTGGCCCTATGCTGCTGGGGTCAGCCAAGCCATAGGTCCTGTTGCTCAGCATCTGTAAACCTTGGTTTGGCGACATGCTCATGCTGCCTACTGAACTACTGCATCCAGCTGCTGGAGGTCTAATCCCTGGTCCGACAGGATTCGTGTTTTGTCTATACCCATTCTGTTCCCTACGAAGAAAGAAGACAAACTTTCACTAAAATATTACAGGCATGCATTAAAGCACTTTTTTTTTTTTTAAATGATGAAGTAAGTGCCCAAGAGCTTAACTCCTAGGCTCCATTCCAATACTCAGTGTCAGTCCCAATCTAAGTATTAATCAGTTATGAGCCCAGTAATATATTTTTTAATATGCTACAGAATCTAAATGAGTGACCACGAGCACAAGGGCCAACAACTATGGTAGCTGGCATCACAGCAGGGTTTACTACAGTTGCCACACCTGTAGGGGCTAACCTGGAGGGGACTGCAAATTACTCAAGATATTTAATGCATGAATAGTCTGCTCTTCCATGTGCTGCTCATTTACCATTAGCAAGAGCAACATATCTTTTTTTCTTAAAGTCTTTCAAATTTCAAATTCAATCGTTAGAAGCAACATAAACGTATCATCAGAAATAAAACGTAACAGAGGTAGTCAGATTTTTTATGTTCTTTTATTCACAAGCCTTCCCATTCCCCAGCTTTCCCAGGGAGTATTTAATGAACAAATCCTCATTTTCACATAATAATATAACCTTAAAAATATGTGCTCGCTTTGGCAGCATGTATATCAAAATAGTAAAGCGTGTGTGTGTGTGTGTGTGTGTGTGTGTACACACATATACATACTCTCCCAATGATCACAAGATAATAGATCATTTCACTATCCAGGAATCTAAACTCACTTCAGCAAACCCAACATCTCTGCTTTTTCTCGTTAAATCTCTGTAGATTGATAATAAAGCATCTTGAGAACACTGCTGCATTTAATGTGAGGACACAGCAAACGATCATTACCTCTGAAGAAAGTGAGTCGAAACAAAGCCATGTCGATCATTTGTGACAGGATTTCGGAAGAGTTTGCTTTTGGTTTGTGCCGACACTATGGTTCCATCAGCCAACGAGAACCGATACACTGGGGTTTCGGCATGGCCATGGATATAAGCTGTTGGGAAAAATACACCATCACTAGTGACTACAATTGGAAAAACAGATACGCGTAAGAGAGGAGGGAAAGGAAATGTACTTTAAGTGCCACATTTTCTCAATCCAATGAAAATACTGGACCTGCACCAAAATTACAAGCATGGTAAAAGAAAAATGCTCAAGAATCACTTTCCTACCCCACACACAAAAACAACTATGAATACACTTAATGCTTTAAAGTATACAAACACAACAAAAAAGACCAAGAATCAAACTCAAAATTCTTTACCTTCTTGATAGTGACGTTTCTGAGACCACGACTGACCATCATTAAGACTAAAAAATCTCTGGATACACCTTCGGATTATATCTTCAAAGCCGGGTCTCATGGAGGATCTCAGTGAATTTGTATCTATGTTGACAACTTTTCCTATTAAACAGAAGATCGAGATTTAAATCCAACCCACGAGTATTTACTGGTTGCACACTGCACGGGTTTGCACTGAAGAATAAAATAAAGACACTAAATCTTTGCTCCACCTTCTCTGCTATATCCAGAACTCTTCAAGGACATGGTCCTACAGGAAACTCTTACATTAAATGTTCTGCTGTACAAAACATAAGAGAGTATCACAAAACTCCTTTCACTTTCTGAAAGTACAGAGTATGACGTATCCAGATAACCTTGGGTTCATTTTCACTTCAAGAAGACCACCACCTACCACTGAAATTTTTCATCTGAGGATATTCTGTCTCTGCAACTATGAAAATACCTGCATACACAGCTAGCAGGAACAATTCTTTCCATCCGAGAGGTGACTGCATTTTTGGACACTTAAAATCTAAACCAGAAAGGTTAACCAAATACTCATTTCTTTAATTCTGGAAGTGTCTGACTTTTGCTTAATACCAAATACACTAGAGACAAAATTTATACAATTCAAACATGTTATAAAATTACAGGTTTCACTAAGATAGTCCTTAAAGAAAAAATGGACAACTAGGCCTTGCCACACTTTCTGAGCAGTATCAGGGCAAGATGGCAAGAATAAACACCTACAAAAAGTGTCAAAAAGGAGCAAAGAAGAGGGGACCCTGGGCGGCTCAGTCTGTTAAATGTCCAACTTGATTTTGGTTCAGGTCATGATCTCAGGGACATGAGATCAAGCCTAGCACTAGGCTTTATGCTGGGTGTGGAGCCTGCTTAAGATTCTCTCTCAATAAAACAAAATATTAATAGTAATAAACTTTACAATTTTTTTAAAAAGGAGCCAAGAAGAAATTAGTTGACCCATTGTCAAAGAAGAGTGGTATGAGGAGAAAGCACTAGCTATGTTCCATATAAGGAATATTCAAGAAAACAGTCATAAGAACTTTGTCAAAAGGACTAAAATGCCTCTGATGGCCTCAAGAGTTGTGCTTTTGAAGCAAGCCTTGCTGATTTGCAAAACATTGAAGTAACATTTTAAAAATTCAAAATAATTACTGAGGATGTCCTGGGCAAAAACTGTGATCAACATTCAGGACATGGTTATCCACAACAAAATATGCTCCCATGTCACAAAATGTCAGTCTATGATTGAAAGCTCATGTTGCTGCCAAAACTCACTGATTGTTTTTGTCTGTTCTGCACAGGACTTACTAAAAAAAAAAAACACAACACCTACCTACGACCTCTTGTGCTCAGAACCAACAGGGTCCACCGAATCAGGAAGGTGATGAAACATCCTGACCCACCAGGCAAACAAATGACTTAAAAGAAGTAGTCAAGGGCACCTGGGTGGCTCAGTGGGTTAAGCCGCTGCCTTCGGCTCAGGTCGTGATCTCAGGATCCTGGGATCGAGTCCCGCATCGGGCTCTCTGCTCAGCCGGGAGCCTGCTTCCTCATCTCTCTCTCTCTCTCTGCCTGCCTCTCTGCCTACTTGTGATCTCTCTCTCTCTCTCTCTCTCTCTGTCAAATAAATAAATAAATAAATAAAATCTTTAAAAAAAAAAAAAAGTAGTCAATAATTTGACTGGAAAGTCTTTTCTATATCTTTCCTAATCTATTTTTTATTATGTTCAGTTAGTTTTTGATGTAGTGTTCAATGATTCATTAGTTAGTTATATCTCCTGATCTATTTATCCTCTCCACGATGTGTTTGTCAAAAAAGTAAAAATACTGAAGAAAATCAGGTTTGGGTTGGGGAAACTCATAAAGCTTCACATGGTAAAAGAGAGTTCTAAAAATGCTACTGTGGGGGCGCCTGGGTGACTCAGTGGGTTAAGCCTCTGCCTTTGGCTGAAGTCATGATCTCAGGGTCCCGGGACCGAGCCCCATGCTGGGTTCTCTGCTCGATGGGGAGCCTGCTTTCCCCTCTCTCTCTGCCTGCCTCTCTGCCTACTTGTGATCCTTGTCAAATAAATAAATAAAATCTTTAAAATAAATAAATAAAAATAGGGGGCACCTGGGTGGCTCAGTGGGTTAAAGCCTCTACTTTCGGCTCAGGTCATAATCTCAGGGTCCTGCAATCTAGGGAGTCTGCTTCCCTCTCTCTCTGCCTACTTGTGATCGATCTCTCGATCTCTCTCTCTCTGTCAAATAAATAAATAAATAAAATTTTTGAGAAATAAATAAATAAATAAATGATGAAAATGAAAATAAAAATGCTACTAGGGATGACAAAGGCCACTAATGGTGGATGAGCTGACAGACAGACAGAGCCCCCAGTCTAAGAATCTGTTTAAAATTCAGACCTTTAATGATATTTTTGAAAAAACAAAAAAACACCTTAGCAGGGGGACCTACAAAGAAGGGGCAAATGCATTCCAGGAAGAGTAAATGCTTATGCACTGTGCCCAGAATAAGGATGTTCTGTCCTCAACCACCTCCCCTGAGCTTAGCTCCAAGAGTCAGATGACGAGCACAAAAGAGATGCTCAGAAAAAATTTACATCAGGGACAGAGAATAAAACCTCTCCAAAAAAAGTACTGTGCTGAGTGCAACAAACCTCCTACGAAAGAACAGGCAGCAAGTGAGAAATACCAGCTATGGTAAGATAGTTCTCAGATGGGACCCAGACGAAACTATTTGATTTTTCCTGGTTGGTAATTTCTAACTTTTATAATGTGTATATATATATATTGCTTTTATAATAAAAGAAAACATTAATAAGATTAAATTTTAAAGATTCTAGTCACTAAACTACTTGAGTAAAGATGTTCTATTTAGTATTCTCTTCTTTTTTTCCCATTTAGTATTTTCTATTACAAAATGTGGAATATTACTATTTGGGGAGAAAACTTAGTCTGCCAAGTCATAACATATACAGAGAAAGAACCACTCCAGAAGACAAAAATTCCTCTTAGTGGGTTTCCATATCTCAAGTAAATAAAGAAAAAAGTTTTTCCAATATGAAATATTTATCAGTTTAAATTTTTATTTAAATATTTAACAGATTAAATTAAGAATACAAAGACTGTTTTGCTATTGTTTCATCTGTGAAAATTAATCTCATGCAGCCTCAAGATGGGTAACTGACCCTGGCATAAAATGGTAACTACAAAAATAGCTTTTTAACAGTAAAATATTGTTATATATGTATGTGTACATAATATATATATTTATTTATTTATTTGTCTCAAAAATAGCTAGAGATATGTTAGATATTTTAAACTACTCCATTTTATCAAATTACTTATTGCAGGTCCACATGGTGGACGTCAACATCGGGGAGACCCAGCTACAAATTCTTTATTAGCCAGGATCTTGGACAAGTAACCCAACATATCTATCACCAGGCCTAGTTCCCCATCTCTGAGACGGCACTTAGAAGACACACCATGGCTTCACCATTCAGGATTAGATGATCACAAGAGTTACCCTGAAGGTAAACACAGAGAATACTGCCACCGCATTTAACTTTATATTGTGCCTTATCACTCATATTGGCTTTAATTCCTTATTCCCATAGCCAAAAAAGGGCAGACCAAGATTGAAGTTTGGGGCACCTCAGTGGCTCAGTCAGTTAAGCCTCTATCTTCAGCTCAAGTCATGATCCTGGGCTCCTGGATTGAGCCCCATGTTGGGCTCCCTGCTCAGTGGGGAGCCTGCTTCTCCCTCTCCCTCCGCTGCTCCACCTGAACTCTCTCTAATAAATAAATAATTTTTAAAAAAAATTTTTTAATTGAAGCTCATGCTGATATTAAGAATTACTCCCAGGAGTTCTCATTAAATTACCTATATTTTTGAAAACTTATTTATGAAAAATGGGTTTCAAGTTAGAGAAAGAAATAATAACTTCTGATTTGAAATGTTATTTGGAGAGAGAGCTAGGTGCCTCTACATTTATTTTTTATTTATTTGAGGGATTTTATATCTCAAATATACCCACCACAAATGCCAGGGGTCTCAGTGAATCTCAGAGCTGCATAAGAAACATAAGGAGTAATCCATGCAAAGCATTCATTACAGGGACAGAGGAACTTACATGATAATGCAGGCTGTAGAAATAGTAAACTTTTATAAAAACTCACCAATGAACAAAATGTATACACACACATATACCAAGTGTTTACCTGAAAGATCATGTCTAGTAATAAAGCTCTCAGGGTTTGAGGGAAACGCTCTTTCTCCTGTAGTAATGCGGCGTGCTACACAGATCATACAGGATTGCAAATCTACAATAAAAATTTAACCAGGTAAGGATTATATTTATCTTTAGGACAAGTGTATTCAATCTACGGCCATACCACCCTGAACGCGCCCGATCTCGTCTGATCTCGGAAGCTAAGCAGGGTCGGGCCTGGTTAGTACTTGGATGGGAGGACAAGTGTATTCAATAGGCAAGTAAGGATGTGGAATTCAGTGAACGAATACGACAATGGAAATCACAGAACTAGAAATGTGGCCACTGTTTGACAGAATCTCAAACATGTGGTGAATCTTACCTTCCCCTTCCTCCATCATGGCTCGTGGCTGAGACAGGGCAAAGCACTGCATTGTTTCATATCTCTGGCGCATTTCAGGACCAGTGTTTATGTCTTCCAGAATATCATGAGGTGTTTTCATCAACATACGGCAATTAAACGTATGGCTTTTTTGTCTCTGGGTCTCGTTTGTCCAGGCAACTCCATTAACTATGGAAAACAAAAGGAAAAGTTTTTAAAAAGCTGGCAATTCAGTCTATGACTACCATCAAAAATTTAAGCTGTACTTTCTCATTACTATGTTTTTTACAGTAATTTCTACACAGACATTTTGCAATGGCAAAATATATAATAATACTGGAATGATCTCCATTTCAACAGAAATCTCACCATTTTGTAATTTGCTGTATATCTGGCCCAATGAAATGTGTACCAAATTCCAAATTCACCAAGTCATCTTTGAAAGTTTTGTTGTTAATGACCTGCCCTTCTGCACAAGTATGATCACTCTGCCTCCCAAAATGTGGGTTCAATTTTCTAAGAAACTGTCAAGAAAATAATTTTTTAGCTTATTTAGAAAATGCACATTAAAAGGCTACCTGTAGATTTTGGTAAGTTTTTAAGGAAATCCTTTCTGTCTTCTTCATGCAAGATATTGTAGACACTTGTATTAACCAGGTCTTCTTGCTTATACTGCAGGTACTGTGTGACATTCTCTGACACAAATACAATGTTTCCATCACGATTCACCACAAACAGGAAACCATCCAATGCCTAAAGTGGGATATGTTAATATTAGCTATTATGGCCTGAACTGTATCCCCACCAAAACTCACATGTTGAAGCCCTAACCTTCATACAAACAGGGCTCTAATCCGACAGGATTGATGTTCATATGTAACAAAAGAGACACCAGGGATGCACATACACAGAGAGATCATATGAAGATATACGGAAAAGGCAACCACCTACACACCAAGGAAAGAGATCTCAGGAGGGATACCAAGCCTGCCAACACTTGACACTGGAGACTTCCACCCTCCAGAACTTTAAGAAATAAATTCCTGAGAGTGCCTTGGTGGCTCAGTCAGTTAAATGTCCAACTCTTGATTTCAGCTCAGGTCATGATCTCAAGGTCGTAAGATCTAGCCCCGCATCAGGATCCATACCTGCTTAAGATTGTCTCTCTCTTCCTCACCCTCTGCCTCTCCCCCACTCTCCCACTCTTAAAAAAGAAAGAAACAGCCACCCAATCTGTGATATTTTGTTTTGGCAGCCTTAGCCAATTAAGACACCAGACTTAAAGTACTAAACAGAAATTTTAAAACTACTGTTGACCTAACAACCACCACAATTATCAGCGACCAGTTACCATTCCTATTAACATCAACACAAATACTATAGGGCTTTATAAAAAATAAAAAGAATTGGGGGAAAAATAACTATAGTCAACATAAAATCTGAATTTTTGAAGAATTATAATCTAATTATAATCTCATTATATTCTAATTATAATCTAATTTTTGAAGAATTATATCTTGAAAGGAGCTTCAAAAAATAAGAAAATTATCCTTAGCACATACTGTTTTTCCACTTGATACCAAGTCAAGCTTTAGGCACTATACTACTCCCAAAGAAGAACTAAGTTGATCAACTAAAGAGCAGTTGGAGTAAACTAGTTGAAACAACAAAGAAAAATTAATAGGTGCACTTTATAAAGAGCCTCCCTGTTCCCAACTCCTGCTTTGAAGTAAGAGAAACATGCTGTAGGTGCTACAGGTGAATCAACACTATTTAAGGAAACTACTTACAAAATAATTTTTAAGTACATTACAAAAGTGTATTTTTAAGTCTTAAAAATTCCTCAAAAAAGTATAATATACTTGCCTGAAGTAAAAGTGGCCCTAAGGAGTCTTTATCAATAACTCCCTGTCCTGTAGAGGATACATCAGCTTTCTGAACATCATCATCACTGGAAATAGCTTTTCCTGAAAAGATACAAGGCAGTACTACAAATAGCATATGCTTATCAGCTATAGGTCAATTTCACCTTTACACAGTGCCCAGAACAAAGACACATATTGAGCATATATATGCACATATGTAACATTTCATGATAAGAAAACAATGCTATAATTTTTAAATGTTAAAACTTAAGATTTACCCAGGAGGGCAGAAGCTACCCTCAATTTTTCTTCACTACTACATGTAGTATCCACGGCTTCCTGAAAGGAAGCTAACACGTGACTAGGTGAGAACACAGGCCTCTATCTACTTCTCTATTAACTGTTTCTCGAAGAGTACAGCTGGTCAACTCATTTGTCCAGTCCCACAGGCTAGGTTCAATTAGCAGCAGTCCGTACATGAGCAACAAGGAAGCCAAAAGACAAATGTAAACACAGTTGACAAGTTTCCTTCTGAAAATACTTGAGTGTTTTTCTTACTTTGTATTACCTTGCTCTTTTATTTGACGTATCTGTCTTACTGTTTCCTTTAAAATTGCACATTTATCTGGTTTGACATTGAAATTGTCAATATCGCTAAGATTAGCAGATATCAGTTCAGCCAATTCTTCAATATATTTACTCTCCTGCTCCCGTCTCCACTTTTCACCACTGCAGGTAAGACTGAGAGAGAAGGGGGGGGGGGGGTTCATGAATACACCTATCACACAAGAGCAGTGAGCAGAACAAGTACACAGCACCACTACTTTCACATCTAAACAAACTGAATTCAGCCAATAGAAACCATCAAAACCTTGTCTTGGAGAAGTAGTAGAATAGAGTAGAAATTCAGGCAAACCTAAATTTCAATTCAACCTTTTTGTTAGCCTGGTGGCCTTGGGCAAACTTAGTCTCAGTATCTTCATCGGGAATATGAGGATACATAGTCTTTACCTCACAGAGACAGTAAAACAACAAAGAATAAGGAAAACAGTGTTAGCTACTTATTAATGACAAGGTTTTATGGTTTACAGATCATTTTTTACTCTGCAACAATCACATTAAAACAAATCATATTGGCCTTGACAAATACTAAAAAGGCTAGAGTATCACTGCATAAAATGAAATACTTGATTTCCATTTTTTAAACTTCAAACTTCATTCAGGAAAAGAATGATGAAACCCCACAAATGTCAAAATACCAACTTATATTTTCTTACAGGAATCTGAAGAGTCTTACTTGGATAATATCAATTATCTATTCCTAACTCCTACCTACCTCCTCCACTGAGAAATGCTTCACGCTGTATCAAAGGTGTTAGTGTAAGATTCTTGCTTCTATCTGAATCAGCAACAAAATTTCTATTGCATCATAAGGATGCCACACTACTTACTACAAAGCGAAATCATATAATTTAAGCAAAGACAAAAAAAGAAAAATTTAACCAGAGAATATAAATAACAGAAAGTTGAAATGCTATCTTTAAGAAAAAATATAACGGTAGGGGGAGGAGCCTTTGGTGAAGCATCAGGAAATACACTGCCTACCCTTGTCCTGGAGTATCACATGGCAATTTGCGTTTTCGTGAATCAGGGGCCAGTGGATCCAAGGAGCTTTCTCCCAATCCGCTCATCGTGACTACACATCAGCAACTAAGAAAGAATAATGAGAAGATGAAAATATTATATAATATCCGTGACTTTACAAAGCTATGCTTGAATGGCTTAATCTTATAATTCCGAATAACACCCTCTCCATGGTTAAATGATTCTTTTTTTTTTTTTTTTAAGATTTTATTTATTTCTTTGAGAGAGAGACAGAGAGACAGCAGGAGCAAGAGGAGCAGCTAAGGGAGAGAGAGAGGGACAAGCAAACTCCTGAGCAGGGAGCACGCAGGGCTCAATCTCAGCACCCCGAGATCATGACCTGAGCCAAAGTCAAACACTTAACCAACTGAGGCACCCAGGCACCCCCGTGGTTAGAGAATTCTTAATACTCTTTATTATAAATTTGTATTCCGAAGACAACGTCGAGTTCATATTCCAGTTTAATTATGTAGAACGTACAACTCCAAGACTAAAATGTTTCTCAAGTCCTACTAAAAATGTGTATGTTAAACACTACAAAGGATAAGGAAGGCATCTTTTCATACTTAATAACAAGAAAGAGAGACTGCCAACTCTCCAAGTGATGAAATCCCAAGGCACCCAGCTGGCTCAGTTAGTAGAGAAGGTGACTCTTGGTCTCAGAGTTTTGAGTTTTGAGCCCCAATGCTGGGTGTGGAGATTACTTAAAAATAAAAATCTTGGAAAAAAAAATCCTACATTTTATTTTTACCCAAAAAAGCACAAATTAGAGCTTATCTTGTCATCTAGTATAGAGTCTTCAAATGATAAAAGTCTAACTTTTTTTTAGGCTATTTTCAAGGTAGCACATGGCTTTCCTTCACCATTTCATTAGTATTTATTACCTACTGTATTGTTCTTCTGTGACTTCAAAATAAACCTGGAATGTGTAAATAACACATAAACTCCACTATGTTAGGCCTGGAGAGAAGATGTACAATAAAGAATTCATGGGAGGGGAAAAAGGGATTCTGACAAGATCCACGTAGCAACAATTATCTTAATATTAACTGATGGAAATGTAATATGTTTTGATTAAGATTTCAATGATAAAGAAAATAAAAGTAGGGTGTTTCTTGTTGAAACAAAAACAGGTTTTAACATTCAGTAGTTCATAATTTTAAGACATCTACTAAGCCTTCACTAAGAACTCTGTCCTAAACTCTTGTTCCTAAACAGGAACAATCATTTAGACAATCATTGTTCTAAAGAATTCCAAGTCCATCAAGAAGATCAAACTTTCCAAACTACTTTTTTCTTAGTATGTTAAAAATGTATCTTGCAGTTCATCTAGATTTTAGACATGCAGTGAAGGACATAAATTTCCACTAGATGGCACAATAATACCAGGAAAGCAGACAAATAAAAATCCAAAATTACACACATGATGACAATGAAACTTAAAATACACAGCTTTTAAAATCAAAACCACATGATCATTAACCA
This sequence comes from Mustela lutreola, assembly GCF_030435805.1. Lineage (NCBI taxonomy): Eukaryota > Metazoa > Chordata > Mammalia > Carnivora > Mustelidae > Mustela > Mustela lutreola. The sequence goes on from NC_081298.1 coordinate 12,902,349, forward strand.
AGAGTTCTAGATTATGACATCACCTTTACATATGCTGTAAGTATGAATTAAATACCAACAAAACTTATTCTACCTATAATTTTTGGTAGTAAAATGTAGAAGCTGAAAACAGATGTTTCCAAAGAGTTGTGGGTTTTTTTCCCCCTTACAAGTTAAAATAAAAGAGAAAAGAACTTAACATATCTTTTACTAATAGTGGCTCAATATGGGGTGCCTGGGTGGGTCAGTGGGTTGAGCAGCAAGCCCCTGATACCAGCTCAGGTCGTGATCCCCGGGTTGTGAAAGGAAATCCCCGGTTGGGTGCCACAGCAAGCAGGGAGCCTGTTCTGAGACTCTCTTGCCCACCCCCACCCCGTGCCTAAACGTGCACGCACACGCTCTCACCCTCTAAAATAAATCAATCTCAAAAAAAAAAAAAAAAAAAGTGGCTCAATATTATGATTTTGAAGCATACCCACACCCCACAATGCCAGAAATACTATTCTTCAAAAATGACAATGTCATAAAAAACAAAATCTTTAAGTATTCCAGATTTTAAAAAGTTAAAAAGAAATGACAAATGTGGTATTTGTTCCCAAACTGGATTCTGTCCTAGACAGGGGAAGTGCTATAGAAGACATTAATGGATCAACTAGCAAAATTAGAATATGTACGGTAAGAATATTTTATCCATGTCAAATTTACTTGAGTTCTGTACATGTTTAAGAGGTTATCCCTATTCTTAATATTTACAATAAATGGGTCATTATATAGGCAGATGACCCTCCAGTGGTGGAGGGATGGGGTTTATATATATTTTAAGTGACTGGGTGAGAAAAGGAACAGAAAGAAAAGCAAAGAAGAGGAAAAGAGGAGAACGGAGGGCAGCAAAATACTGACACTGGGCGAATCTTGATAGGAGAAAATTTTTAAGTTCTTTGTACTATTCTTTTTCTTGCAACTTTAAGTTTAAAATTATTTCCAGGGGTGCCTGGGTGGCTCAGTGGGTTAAAGCCTCTGCCTTCGGCCCAGGTTATGATCCCAGGGTCCTGGGATCAGAGCCCCACATCGGGCTCTCTGCTCAACCAGGAGCCTGCTTCCCCTCCTATCTCTCTGCCTGCCTCTCTGCCTACTTGTGATCTCTAAATAAATAAATAAATAAATAAAATCATTTCCAAATAAAAATGTTTTAAAGTGTGTTTAGTTTTGATTTCCAATTTTCATATTTAAAAACAGTCCTTAAGTATAGAAAAATAAATTTAGCTATGTCAATCACACCTGGTTTTATATGATTCATTCACAAAGTTATTTTTAAATTGAGTATCAAACCATCCAGTGAGTAGTAACATTTCTTTACTTTAAAAATATCACCTATTGCCCTCCCCCCCAAAAAAATCATCTATTCCACATCCTGGATATTATTTTCTTACTTTGGTATCAAACATAAGCTGAATCCCCAAAATTGAACAGCAAACTACTTAGTGAACAAATAGCATTTCTTTACTTTGAAAGACGTGATTTATTCTATAGTCTCCGTATTTTTTTTTAATATTTTACTTATTTATTTGACACAGAGAAGTCACAAGTAGGCAGAGAGGCAGGTGGGGGTGGGAGGGGGAGCAGGTTCCCTGCTGAGCAGAGAAGCTTGATCAATGCGCAGGGCTGGATCCCAGAACCCAGAGAGCATGACCTGAGCCAAAGGCAGAGGCTTAACCCACTGAGCCAGCCAGATGCCCCTCTATAGTCTCAGTATTATTATTGCACCTTACTTTGCTATTAAATATTAAGCTGAATCTTCAGTCAGTTTAAGGTGTCCAGCATTTATTAAGTAGTCAATAAATGTCTTGAATAAATACTGAATAAATGGAACATTCAACTTATTAAGTCACACTTTAGAATTCCCTTCACTCTAATTTATATAATAGTACAAATTTTTTAAATTTTTCACTTCTACACTTGACACAGGATGTCATTAAAATGAATTTTAAAGGCATAAATTACATCAGCAGAGAATGAAAACCCATGACAATCTCTTAGTATGGAAGAAATCAATAACCACAATTACCAGTCTAAACCAGAAACACATACAAATCATTCATGTTAAGTCAATTTTTATGTGCATGTAGAGAAATATAAATATGTCAAATGTGTCCATACATACAGATGTGACTCTTTCTCTTGATCTGGCATAACAAGAAGCCATAAAGTGCATGACTGTACAGTCTATATACTACCAAACTTACTCTTTTTTATAGAATCCACTGACTCTAGTAACAAAAGTAATTGTCCACAAATGTGCGAAATGCATGAAACACAAAATTCTAATGTAAAACCATGAAGGTTTGTTTTGTTTTTTAAAAAATGGGTTTGCCAATTTGTCTAGTTATTATTCAGATATGAACCTTGGTACCAGGCCATAGGTACTGCACAACACCTGAAAGATCACATGATTTCCAAGACTGAATGATAAAATACCATACAACAATGAAAAAAATCAAAATACAGCAAATGCATCTCCCAAATTTCATTAGGATAAAGAAAATGCTCAACATGAAAAATGAAAACTGTATTTCTGCCCCAAAAATGAGTTTGTGTATATAATAACTAATACAATTAATCCTGAGCACAAATGACTATGCCATATAAGTTTTCTGTTTATTTGGTATTAATCTTCATTATAAATATAAAATTTGTAAATAGCATTTATTTGCCAGGTCTGCTGCCTGCTTCTCACTGGTGGAGATGGACTCAATCTTTAATCACCTGAGAGGACATATTATCTAGTTTGGTAAATTACTCTTTTTAAGGTATGAAAGGTAAATGCCTAGCACACATCCTAAATCTAAACCATTTTCAGTCAGTAGTCAATAATTAGAGTGGGAGGGGAGAACAGATTACATACAAGGCCCATGAATAGATCATTTTTCCCCAAAATATTCTATAAGGAACATAAATTGGTAACTGTGCTTACATTTTTACTTCTTAAAATTACATCCCATCTAGTTTAGAGGATATATGGAGTTGGTAAAATCCATATTCAAAGGGAAAATAATATAGCACAAGAGTCTCACAGTGTCTTTGAAAATTATGTCTATGAATATGAAGCCCCTTCTAAAGTCTGAGCCCCTACTATTAAAGATCACCTACACAGTAGAGAATTAAGACCACAATATATATCTGTCCCCCAAGTGATCTGCACTCTTGAAGTCACCTCATAAATCCAATGACTTACACTGATATATTTTGAAGCTGCTAACCAAGAGACATCCCCCAAGTGATTATGAAACTAGAGATACACCTCAACTACACTTCCAGGCAGAATACAATCCAATCAGTTTTGTCAAGCTCCTGACACCACCGCGTAAAGACAGACTGGAGAATACCTGGGTGGCTCAGTGAGTTAAGCATCTGCCTTTGCCTCAGGTCATGATCCCAGTGTCCTGGGATCAAGCCCTGGTCAGGCTCCTGCTCAGTCGGGAAGTCCCTGCCCCTACCCTCAAGCTCGTGCTCTCTCTCTCTCTCTGAAAAAACAAATAAAATATTTTTTTTAAAGAGAAAAAGAAAAGAACTAGAGTAGAGAACTTTTCATTGAATCGGAATCCAAGAGCCCAAAATATGTTCAGTCTTTCAGGATGAACTCAGCCATCTAGATCCTTGAGCTGTTTCACAATTTTCTCCCTTTTCTAAAATATTTCTAAGAGTTCTGTGCTACCTACTTCAATATACTGATATGACGATGCATACTTTAAGCTAAGATCACATTTAAGTAAGATATTCTATGCAATTTACTTCAAATATAGACAGGAGCAATTTAGAATAACTTTCAGTGCTATCAAAATCTAATTATTACCTACTGCTATATCATTTGGAAAAACTGGATTTAAAATGAACAAAATTTTACAGGAACTGGTTAGAATTCCTTACATAAATACTACAGGACTTCCTATATATAATAAGCTATGATACATGTTTAAGCCTAGACATGATCAGATTACTGCTAAAAAATGAACATTCCTAAACTAATTCAGGATAAAAGGAGAAAAGAATTATACTTGCCAGTTCAAAAGTCATGAAAATGTTGGTATATGACTGAACAGCATCAACTAGTTTTCATTTGGGTTATCTGCAGTTAAGACAGGAGGAAAAAAAATATTGATTGTGTGACAAATTAGCCAGATGGACAAGGATACAGGAAGTACTCCTGTCCAAAAGGAAAAGATACCAATCAACAATGGTAAGGCACATAGTTTGGGGCAGAGGGGGGGTTGCCATGAGATGCCAAAATCCAAAATGGGGAGGAGATGGGTTACCCAGTAAATCTCAGATGGCACAAAGACCTACTAAAATATTTTACTTTTCCTAAATTAATAAGGGAAAGGGAAGGGGATAACTTTTTTGGCAGTATAGTGCTGGGCACATCACATATTCTGTGTAATTTCTCGTAATGACTCTCCAAAGTATGTATCAGTATTCCCACTTGACAGATAAGGAAAGAGCTAAGCAACGTGCCACTGGATCACACCCAGATACTAGATGGCAGAACTGGACTCAGAACTGTATAACCAACAAAATACGCACCACACTTTCCTTGGGCATTTTATCCCTCCCCCAAAATAAACCATTTATATTGTTAAATCACACCACCTCCAACCAGTTAACCAGAAAATGTCTCAACTCATCAGTAAGAACACTGAGAAGCTGTACACTCAGGGTTTAGGGGTGTGCATAGTTTATCAGGGGCAGAGGCAAGGAGCCCCTCAAACGCAGCAGCGCTAATGCTGCTATTCCCCCTCAAGCCCCTAAAAACTAAGCACTACTCTACAAATCACCTGATAAATCGCCCTTTGAGGTGGATCTAATATTAACCTGTACCCTTACTTCCACTTGATATAAGTAACAGTGGCTAACACAGCAAGAACACTACTTAAGATCAAAAATGCACAAACTATAACCTAAAGAAGTATGCCATGCCATGTCTTTTTAGTCTTGGGTTTTCTAAGATTAAATGCTGGGGCCAAAAACTTTTGACTATCCCACAAGTAATATAATTTATTTGTCAGGCTTGTTTGGCTGACTTATACAAGGTATAATTAAATAATGCTAATTAGGGAGTGTTTCTGGGTATCTCCTGAGAATCACAGTAACTTGAGGAAAATTTTCAAAGAACAACTGTGGATTTGAAATAATTTATTGAAAACCACTTAAAGCTTAATGTAAAAGCAAAAACTGCTTAATCCAATTTGAGAAAAAAATACCACTGGGAAAAATTATGAGACATTCATATATAAAAGCACTACCCAAAAATCAAGTTCCAAATTGATACTCTTACTCAAGACAATTTAGTATACAGTCACCACTAATTAGTCTAAAGCCTTAATCCTACAAAATTATATTTTCTAAAATATCAAATTGAAGGTTTTATTTCAATCTATGGTACAGCTCCAAGAAAGCCAGCACCATAGAGGAAAAGACTGAAGAACTGAGGGGAGTAAAACCTGTGTGTGTTTAAGAGACCATGGTGGGTAGCCAGGATGGGATAAATATGGAACTGCTATGAAAGCTTCCTCATCAACCAGATCCCTCTTCCAGTAATTACCTTTTGTTTTAATTCAACCCTAGCAAGAGGATAAGAGCTGAAAGAAGACAAGGACAGGAAAGAGAGAAAGTTTCAAATAAAAACTAACTGGAAATATCCTCTCGTTTTGTTGCTGATAACCTGTTATGTTTATTTAGTGGGATCAAATATAAACCACCTAATGCAATCCACTTTTCAATTTAATTCTATTTCAGCTCAAACATTTGCATGCCCAGAACCACTTTAGGTCCAGGAAGGAGAAATGAATCACACCATACACTGTTACGACTCTCAGGTTAGCAGAAGAGGAAAACATAAATAGTTATAACAACATAATTGGTAAGTGTTAAAATGAAGGCACTGCATAAAGTGTCATGGGAACACAGCTGATAGGAAACCTACCAGCCTACAGCTGTTTTTTAAAGAGAAAAAGAAGATGAGCAGTGTCTATAATAAACTACCTTGGTGCAGACATATGCCAGAAATGGTATACCCTTAGATCCTGTCTTCGTTAGTTTATAAGGCCAACAAATTCGAAAAGGGGCTAGCAGAGAACAACCGAGTAAAACATCCTATTTTTAATATATAAATTAAGTTAAAAAGCCTCCAAATGTAAATTAACAAGTTTCATTCGGTGTTCTCCCTTTGTATGTCTTGCCTTTTCATTCTCAATCAACAAATTGACCCCAAAGTCCTTTCACATTTATGTTCCAGTTTAAACCTGATGAAGCTGAATTCAAACACAAACCCCCCAGAGGCCCTGCTACCAGAATTGGGCATGCCAATTAGTCAAAGCAGGTGTTAGTTGCAACTGGAAGCTTGTTGCCAAGAGACTTCTCAACCTCTACAGAAGTAACCAAGTTCAAGTTCACAAATACACACTGTGCAGAGGGAGTTAAGCCGCTTCCATCTAAATCAAATTACTCTCTCTTGACAGTATACTAACCAGCTGGGAAATTCCTTAGTTGTTTTAAAGGTAACACTGGATCCTACAATTTAATGCACTGAATCACTTCACACCTGGGCTTCACTCTAAACATACCATCAGTCATAGTTCTTCCTCAGCATGGCCCCTATACCAAGAGCAGCCTCCTTAATTACCTATGCTAAAAGAGATTCTGACAAAGGATGATCACTGAATTATTTCCTGTTTTAGGTCATTCCTTTTTAAATCTCCCTTTTATCTCTTTTCTACCTAGAATACTCCTACTCATCCTTCAAGAGATTAAGTTCAACTATCACCTCTGATGAAACCATTCAAATTCTCCCAATTATAGAAAATGTTTTCCCTTCTTTAACCTGATACACTTTTCATAATTAACTACACTGTTTTACACACTGCCCTCTACTCCTGTTCTCTTTTCTGTCCCCACTTTCTACACTATAAGTTCTATTATTTTTATTTAAAAAAAAAAAAAAGAACTTGTACAAGGGGCACCTGGCTAGCTCAAGCAGAGAAGCGTGCAATTCTTGGTCTTGGGGTTATGAGTTCAAGACCCATACTGGGTGTAGAGATTACTTACATAAATAAATAAATAAATAAATAAACATCCAAAATTTTTTCTTAATAAACTTTTTAAAAGATTGTATGAGACTCTTTCATTACAAACTCCTTCCTCCTCCTTTTTTACAGCTGCTACCCACCATTCTCCCAGTTCCTCTTCCAACTCCAGCTCTCCTTTTCTTTACCAACCCCTTAGCTGTACTTTTTGCCAACTCTATAATCTTCCTTAAAATACAGAGAAGATGCAAGAAAGGCTGGCAGGATATTAAAAACTTCGTAGAACATTTTTGCTTCTTTTTGACACATCATTTTTCACTCCAACAAATATAGGGGCTCCAACCTGCCTATCGAAATAAAACTCAAAGGTATGGATCTTTCAGGTGATTTACTATGACACAATGAGAAGACAAGGGGGGTCTGCTGGAATCAAACTCAAGAGCTAAATTGCAATTTCACTAAAACGTAAACTTTTGTCGCCTTTAAAAAGTCTTCACCACAGCACCTGGGTGGCTCAGTGGGTTCAAGCCTCTGCCTTCAGCTCAGGTCATGATCCCAGGGTCCTGGGATCAAGCCCCGCACTGCTCCACAGAGGGCCTGCTTCCTCCTCTCTCTCTGCCTGCCTCTCTGCCTACGTGTGATCTCTGTTTGTCAAATAAATAAATAAAATCTTAAAAAAAAAAAAAAAAGCCTATCACCTGTAAAATCTGGGAATAATCCCAACTCACATAGAAGCAAGTAACTGACACAGGGAGTAAGGGGGACCCCTCAATACCAAGAACAAAGATTAAGTTCAGCAACAGTAACTTTGTTCTCTGTTGAAAGACAAATAGCTACAAATATCCCATATGGCAACAAATTAAAATGTTTCAGACCAAAAAAAAAGAAAGAAAGAAAAGAAAAAAAACAAATTAGCCAGAACTGTTCAGGCTATTCTCAATTGACAGGTAGCTGTGTGGAATTCAAAACATTCTCCCACTGAAATAGTGTGATGAGACAGACCTGGTAGCGAATATAACCACGAAAAGAGAACAAATTACTGTAACAGTTATCTATGCTCTTAAGATTACAAGATATAAGAATAAGGCACATTTTAAAGGATTCTGAAGAGGATACCCACATACAAAGGCACTAGGCAAAAGCACACGGTGGTGGTTCTTCATGATCTCTTTTTACTTCCCGACTGGCGGGTTAATTTTTCATGGATAGATGTAAATATGTCTACATCAAAACTATACCTAAGTTTTCCCTTAGCACAGAATGAAAATATAAGTAGCAGAGAAAAAGAGAGGAACAAGAGAGAAATGAAGTTTTAGGAAAAAGAGAGAGAGAGAGAAATGAAGCTTTGAGCCCCCTCGAGGTAAGTGGTAAACACCAGATTAAGATAAACAGGCTAGAGGAGCGTGTGTGAGCGTGTGCACACAGCAGGAATAAAATCTAATACAGATTCAATAAATAAACAATAAAATGTACAAGGGGGAATGATCACAGCATGTGCCCCATTCTCTCCTAACCTCTCCTAACTCCTTATTTCTGCCTCAGAGAAGAAAAAAAGGTACGAAAAGAAACGGTAATACTTAAGACCGAATATTAAGGAAAGCTGCAGGAAGTTAGCAGTAAGCGCGCCATGAATGCTACAAATGATAACTGCGGGTCAAAAACAGCACTGCATTTCCGGAACTGGAGTTCGAGCACAGTGAAAAACTTCAAGTAGCAAGACAACCCCCACCTGCAGTACTGAGGTCAGCCCTGTCCACCAATATCAAAAACATTAAGTAGCTACAGAGGGTTTACCTGTGACACTAACATAAAAATTAACAATGTGGTAATGAAAAGTTGATAAAGCAACTTGAACTAATTTTTCAAAGAAAAATACTGACGGTGGAACTGAGTGAGAGAGATGTATCAAGGGTAAAACCCATCTTAGCTAGATTTCCTTCTGAAAAAGCAAAAACAGGGGTGCCTGAGTGGCTCAGTCTTTGGGCATCTGCCTTCAACTCAGATCAGGATCCTTTACGATCCTTTACCGGGATTGAGCCCCGCATGGGGCTCCTTGCTCAGCAGGAAGCCTGCTTCTCCCGCTCAGGCTCCCACTCCCACTTCCCCTGCTCATGTTTCCTCTCTCACTGTGTGTCTCTCTGTCAAATAAATAAAAATCTTTTTTTTTTTTAATAAAATAAATAAAAGCAAAAACATAGGAGAGGCACCTGGCTGGCTCAGTCAGAGAGTGTGCGATTTGCTAATCCTGGGTTTGTGAGTTTGAGCCCCACTTTGGGTGTAGAAATTACTTCAAAGTAAATGGGTGGCTCAGTGGGTTAAAGCCTGAGCCTTCAGCTCAGGTCATGATCCCAGTGTCCTGGGATTGAGCCCCACTTCGGGCTCTCTGCTCTGCCTGCCTCTCTGCCTAGTTGTGGTTTCTGTCAAATAAATAAAATATTTTTTTAAAAAAAGAAAAAAGAAAAAAGCAAAGACACTGAAGCAGATGTTCTCTAAAGCTAGTGACACAGCACAGCAGGTCTGACTCATAAGACTTCCTGAATGGGTCATCATCTTCACTGCACGTTAGTCTGTGGCTCAGTCCTTGAGTGCTGTTTCCACTGCCAGTTTTCTTTTTCTGACCTTACAGCATACTGATTATAATTCCACTCCTAGCCTAAATTACTTTAAATCCAAAAGAATCGTTTTTTAAAAACGTTTCTACTTTGTTCTTTGCCTCATTCAGTCTCACAATTTTATGAAAGCCCTGAATATGATTATTCCCATTTTACAGGTGGAGAAACCTGAGGCATAAAGAGATGTTAAACAGACCATAAATGTTAGAGGCTGACCATGCCTTATGTCTTTAAATTCTACAAGTTTTCTTGGAAACATTTCTTACGTGCTTCAAAGATGCTACACTCCCCACTATTACTAGGCCTTTGAGATGATGTCTGCTCAAAATCTTTAACTACGGTGGCATGAGGACTCTCTTAATCTGAGAGAAATTCTATGAGGACCCACAGTGAGGCACAATGGACATAAGGGAGACTACCACGTGGCCATTCAATTCCGTGTTTTCCAAACATCATTTGAAAATAAAAATGATATGGGTGCCTATTAACATCTAGTTTCACCACAGGGCATTCTGAAGATTCTACTTGAAAACATCTTGGATGGGGCCTGGAAACTTGTATTTCTTAAGCATTTCTTTTATTAGAAGAGATTGGGGAGAACTGATTTTCTTAACTCAGGATTCTCAAGTGGGATCAGAATAATATTTAAGTGGAAATACATGCCATTTTAATATTTCTACTATCTGCCTCTTTAATCCAAGGTGGATCCAAGCATCCCCCACCCAGTTCTCTATCAATTCTATTTTGCTATTTTTATTTTAATAAAATGATCTGGCAAATAAAAAATAAGTAACACCTCCATATTCCAAGAAATTATATGTCTGATAACAGAATTTATCTCTTCATATAAATCTTCAAGTCATTATCAATTTCAGAATGACAAATATACAAATAACGAATAAGAACATATATATCAAAGTCAAAAAAGACAATAAGAAAGCACTCTTAGCATCCTTTACCTGCTGAAGGTAGGGTAACACTCGCAGAAATATTAGAAGTATCAAAGTCTAATTGAACAATAGCTTCAACCGCCTCCCTATACCCCTGTCAAAATAAAGCTAGTATCATATACTATGTGGAGCTAAAAATCTGTCCTCTAGATCATGACTGTACCAGAAAAGAAATCTGCAGCAAGAAAGAATATAAAATACTGAAGAACAGAACAAAAAGAGCATCACTCAATTTAAATAAAACATAGCTTGATGGGGTTTTTTTCCCCCACTGCTTTTCAAAGGTCAGTTTCATGATTCATGACTTTAAAGAGCTTCTCTCTGTATTTCACAAAACCAGCCTACACGTGTCTAGTAAATGAAGATGGGGGTACCTCGTTAAAGAACATTGGAGGCAAAAATTTAATTATGAACTCCTGTAAAACCAGCCATATACCTGAACTGGCTAAAACCAAAACCCACCAGCAAATATCTAAAGAGTGGTCACTGAACTCAGGATGGAACGCACAACAGGATGACTACAGCTAATGCTGCTGTGTGATGTACAGAAAAGCAGTTGAGAGAGTAGTTCCTGGGGCACCTGGGTGGCTCAGTCAGTTAAGGGCCTGCCTTTGGCTCATATCATGATCCCAGAAGTCCTAGGATCAAGCCCTTGTTGGGCTCCCTGCTCAGCAAAGAGTCTGCTTCTCCCACTCCCTCTGCCGCTCCCCTTCCTTATGCTCTGTCAAATAAATAAAATCTTTTAAAAAAAAAAAAAAAAGTAGTTTCTAAGAATTCTCATCACAAAGAGAAATTTTTCTTCTTTGCATTTATTTTATCTATAGGAGAAAATGGATGTTAGCTGAACCAAGTGTACTGATCTCAGAGTACACATAAATCAAACCATCAAGCACATCAATAAATCAAACAACCATAAACTTATACAGTGATGTATGTCAATTATTTCTCAATAAAACTAGAGGGAAGGCAATTCTTAACTGGCCATTCTTCAACACACTGAGTGTTGTCCACATACATGAACAAGGCAACTGCATTCCCTACACCATGTGCTTGGGATAAACTGCTGACCAAAACAGACAAGGTTTTTTGCCTTCAACAAGCTAATGACCTAGGGTCCACAATCAACAAACCAGTAAATATAGTATCCCAAAACGTAATGTGTGCTCTGGAAGGTCTCCACTGGAAGTTAATGGCTGACCTATTAATTCAAAAACAGGGACAACTGCATATCAGACACAGCACACGCTGTTACACAAGTGTTCAAAGTCCTAACCCACCACAGTCAATCTGGATCTCAGCACAGAAAGATGCAGGGCAAATGACAAATGCATGTCCTTGAGAACAGACAAACCTTACGAGTTAGCTCTGGCCCCTGTCCTGTTTAAGTACATCAGAACAGAGAGAGCTACAGCAGAATTTAGATGTGCTTCAAAAAACCAACATATACACGCAATGTTTAAGTCAAATGCCTCTAGAGTTCCAAACACATTCACTATATCAGTGATTCTCAACCTTTCTGAGATCAGAATTCCTTTACCCCTCAAAAACTGGAAATGCCAAAAAGCTTTTGTTATGTGTGTTATACCTATCAATATCTACCATACTGAAAATTAAAACTTAACAAATATTTGAAATATTAATTCATCTTAAAACAACCCATTATGTGTTAACAATTCTATAAACAATTTTATTCAGATGTGAATTTATTCAGAAATTTATTCAGAAAATACATTTTCTGAAACAAAACAAATAGGTGGCACTGTTTCTACATTTTTACAAATCTTAGGTCTGATTTAAAGGGGATAGCTGGATTCACTTAGCTACTTCTCCATTCAGTATATTACAATGTGTTAATTTGACAAAAACATAAGAAGAAAATCCAGCCTCAAGACATCTCATTTTTTTAAAAAGGACTATTTCAGTAGCCTTTTGTAAACAACTTTAATTTTCCTTGGCATTATGCTAAACTAAACAAGCACTACTTAAAAGTTAGTTGCAAAGTAAAATCTGAAACTACTGATCAACTTTCACTGTTACATTAAAAATATACTCCCCTAGCTTACACGCTGAGCAAATCTTTTACCCATGCATGATTTTGTATCAAACATTGTCATCTTAACAATATCAGTTCACTGGGCGCCTGGGTGGCTCAGTGGGTAGTTTAGTACACAAACCAAGCACACGAGGACTTTTCCCCAGGATAACCATCATACTTCGGTAAACAGAGTGCTTTCTGCATATTTTCCACTCTCACAAGACAGAATTTTTAAATACAGAACTCAAGGGTCAAGATTTAATGAAATGAGCCAATTTTGCTGCTTCATGCAGGACAATCCTCAGTGAGAAGTGTTGCTGGGGTTTTGTTGTTGTTGTTGTTGTTTTCCCTTTAAACTAAGTGCAGGAAAGTAAAGAATGTAATGACCACTAGGACAGTCTTTGGGCCACCGCCTTGATTCAAGCTGAGGTGCCAAGTTTTCTGGATCACTGGCTCTGCACCATCAATGCAAACACCAATAGAATGAAAATGGCAAATATTGGTTATTATGAAAATAATTTTAATTGTATGGACCCTGTAGAAGTTCTCAGGGACTCCCCAAGGACCATGAATCACACTTCTGAGAACCACTATAGTAGATTAAGTTTGGGATTAAAGGTTTGAAATTGGTATGGCTTCTCCAAGATCCTGTTCACATTCATTTAATAAATATTGCAGTGTCTACTATCTCCAAACCTATATAAATAAGCCAGGTTGTGAAATCAGAAGAACAGGACTTCCTGACTACATCAAAATAAAAAGCTTCTGCACCCCAAAGGAAATGCAGCAATCAATAAAACTAGAGAAAGCATACAGAATGGGAGAAGATACCTGCAAATGACAAATCTGACAAAGGGTTAGTATCCAAAATAGATGAAGAACTTAATTCAAAATGAAAACAAAAAACAAATAACCCAATTTAAAAATGGGCAGAAGACATGAAAAGACTTATCTCCAGAGAAAGACATAAACATGACCAAGACACACAAGAATAGGTGCTCAACATCACTCATCCTCAGGGAAAAGCAACTCAGGCCACAATGAGATATCACCTCACACCTATCAAAAAGGATAAAATCAAAACACAAGAAGCAAATGCTGGTGAGGATGTGGAAAAAAGGGAACTGTTGATGGGAATGCAAACTGGTATAGCCACTGTGGAAGAACAGTATGGAGGTTCCTCAAAAAGTTAAAAACAGAACTACTAAAATCCAGTCATGCCCAAAAGGACCATATGATTCATGAATTGCACTTTTGGGTATTTACCCAAAAAAAGACAAGAACACTAATTCACAAGATTACATGAACTTTGATGTTTATTGCAGCATTATTCACAACAGCCAAACTATGGAAGCATCCCCAGTGTCTTATCAACAGCCGAATAAATAAAGAAGATGTGGGGTATGTATATGTGTATAATGAAATATTAGTCAGCCATAAAAAAAGAATGGACATCTTGGGGCGCCTGGGTGGCTCCGTGGGTTAGGCATTTGAACTCTCGGTTTCAGCTCAGGTGGTGATCCCAAGGTTGAAGGACGGAGCCCCACACTGGACTTCACACTCAGCACAAAGTTTGCTTGAGATTCTCCCTCTCTCTCCCTCAGACCCTCTCCCCTGCTCACTCTTGCACTCTAAAATAATTAAAAGAAATCATTAAAAAAAATAGTAAGAAGAATTAAATCGGGGCGCCTGGGTGGCTCAGAGGGTTAAGCCTCTGCCTTCACCTCAAGTCATGGTCTCAGGGTCCTGGGATTGAGCCCCGCATCCAGCTCTCTGCTCAGCAGGGAGCCTGCTTCTCCCTCTCTCTCTCTCTGCCAAATAAATAAATAAAATCTTTAAAAAAAAAAAAGAATGAAATCTTGCCGTTTGCAACAACGTGGATGGAGCTAGAGGGTATAATACTAAGCAAAATAAGTCGGAGAAAAACAAATACCAAATGATTTCACTCATATGTGGAATTTAAGAAAAAAACAAATGGACAAAGGAAAGCAAAGAGAGAGACCAAAAAACAGACTCTTAACTATAGAGAACAAACAGATGGTTACCAAAGGAGAGGTGAGTAGGGGTAGGTGAGACAGGTGATGGGGATTAAGAGTGAACTTACGATGAGCACTGACTAATGTAGAGAACAGCTGAATCACCATATTGTACACCTGCAACTAACGTTAACACTTATATTAACTATGCTGGAATTAAAATTTAAAAATTAATTAAAATTTTTTAAAAAGAACAGGACTTGGGGCGCCTGGGTGGCTCAGTGGGTTAAGCCGCTGCCTTCGGCTCAGGTCATGATCTCAGGGTCCTGGGATCGAGTCCCGCATCGGGCTCTCTGCTCAGCAGGGAGCCTGCTTCCTTCTCTCTCTCTCTGCCTGCCTCTCAGTGTACTTGTAATTTCTCTCTGTCAAATAAATAAATAAAATCTTTAAAAAAAAAAAAAAAAAGAACAGGACTTCCTGATGACATCATGGATGTCATCCATTATTATTACTTTCAACCAAACACTCTTCCCCCCACTCTATATAATAATGACACGTATGTATTTTTTATTTATTTTGGAAGACAAAGACATGCTCAAACAGAACAAAATGACTGTGGACCAAAACAAAGAGCAAACATACAGTAATGAATTGATGACTCCAGGAACCCACTGAATTTTAGAACCAGAAACTAGCAACTGCTTTGTCAGGAAATCCAGTCATGCCCAAAAGGAACAAAAGCAATGCTCATAAGTAAAAACCAACCCAAAAAATTGCTGAAAGGAAGGTGAAGAAAAGCTATAACCATCAATAACAAACTACTGATCACATCAAACTACAACCTGCACTGTATAACAAAGAGTCCTCATCTCTCTAATACTGCAAGAATATCTCAGACTGGAGTCCCGGACCTAACCGAAGGTAGAGTGGAAATGCGAGAAGGCAACAAAAACCGCTGGAGTACCGAGCCAGGGAGAAGGGGTCAACATGGGGAGTACCAGATGAACAAAAGGAAAACTGAATTTCCCGTTTAAGATGCAAATCATAGTGGATGGAACTAGAGGGTATTATGCTAAGCAAAATAAGTCAAAGAAGAAAGACAATTGTATGGTCTTACTAATATGAGGAATTTGAGAAACAAGACAGAGAATCACAGGGGAAAGGAGCGAAAAATGAAACAAGATGAAACTAGAAAGGGAGACAAACCATAAGAGACTCTTAATCTCAGTAAACAAACTGAAGGTTGTTGGAGTGGAAGAGGGTGGGAGGGACGGGGTGGCCGGTGATGGACATTGGGGAGGGCATGTGCTATGGTGAGTGCTATGGATTGTGTAAGCCTGATGAATCACAGACCTGTACCACTGGAACAAATAATACATTTTATGTTAATTTTTTAAAAAGATGCAAATCGTAAATGAAAATTCCCAAGTGTATTTGAACTAAGAACTAAGAACAGAACTAAGAACTAAGAAATTCATCAATATTGGAAGATGAATTCACCACCCAATAAAATGAAACCTCTCAGTAAGTTTAAAATAAATACTTATGATCCTTAGAAGATAAAAATTTGACAGCCATGAAAAAAAATAAATGAAAATAGAATAAATCATTGTGAAAAGATTAGATTACAAATCTCCATAAATTATAAAGTATAAAAAAGAGATAGTATCACCCATTATCTGAGCACCAAATATCCTAACTCTGGAGAGACTCAGATAGCAAGTGATACTTAAATCCCTATCTGGAAACTCAATAAAGAATTAATTCCTAAACTAGGCACAACATGACACAACACAACACACACACACACACACAATCAGTGGACTGGTTATGAAAACTGATTAATTCAAATCAAACACGGCACAGTGTAATAAAGGAGAAAGATTTCAGAGCTGATCTAAGCCCCAGCATGGTATCACCAAATTTAAGTCTCTGAAGCTCAATTTCCTATTTTCTAAAATGGACATACCACACTTTAAAAAAAAAAAGAGAGAGAGAGAGAGAGAGGGAGAGGGGCGCCTGGGTGGCTCAGTGGGTTAAAGCCTCTGCCTTGGCTCAGGTCATGATCCCAGGGTTCTGGGATCGAGCCCCACATCGGGCTCTAGCTCAGCAGGGAGCCTGCTTCCTCCTCTTTCTCTCTGCCTCTGCTTACTTGTGATCTCTGTCTGTCAAATAAATAATAAAATCTTAAAAAAAAAAAAAAGAGAGAGAGAGAGAGAGAGAGGTGTGGGAGGGCCAGAGGGAGAGACTGAATCTTAAGTAGGCTCCATGCCCCAGAAGAGAGCCCAAGGCAGGGCTCTCTATCTCACAACCCTAAAATCATGACTTGAGCCAAAATAGAGAGTCTGACACTTAACCAACTGAGCCACCAGGTGCCCCAGGACATAACACCTTCACAAGGTTGCTGAAACAATGAAAACCATAGACCAAAAAAGAAGCTTACCTGAGCACATTCAAGCCTTAACAAATGGCTCCCTGAAGAATCTCATAATTTACAGACAGAATCAAGGTTATTTAAAAAAAAAAAACACAATTTTGCCTCTGTGATTATAAAGTAACTACTTTTATAATCCATATAAATTCAGGAAATAAATTATCTGTTTTTTAATTCCCACACTGGCTGAAGAACCTCTGCCAATTGCCTAAACCTTGGTACCTAGGAGATTAAAGAGATGTCTTTTGGGAAGTATTGAATTCTCAAAGATACTAATATCTACAAATAAAGTTCTGGTAGTAGTATTAAACTGTTCTTATGCAAACATCAAGTATTTGCTTTATTTTTTTTTAAAAGCTTTATTTTTAAGTGAACTCTATATTCAATGTGGGGTTCAAACTCATGATCCCGAGATCAAGAACTACAAGCTCTACCAAATGAGCCAGCTAGGCATCCCTCTCTGATATTGTGCATTTCTGTGTGAAAAGAATTTGTAGAAACAGTACCTCTTATTAGAAAGGGCACTTAGGTCACAAGTGATTAAGGATGATTTCTTTGAAAAGTCCTGTTAAAATTCATACTTGCTTTGCATTTTATTAAAATATAAAGACACTGGCAAATTTAACTAGTCTAAACTTAAAACTCTTTTTACTATTTATCACGCTTAATAAAATGACTTCCTTATTAACTGTCGAAAGGAAAATGGGGAAAAAATGGAATTCAGCCTTCTTACATTTCAAATTCGGAGAGTTATTTAAGTAATAAAACGTCCCCACAATTTATATGGTAGCTTCATACCACAAAACACGGTTATCAAAAGCCCAAGTAAAACCTCACATACATACAAAAAATTAAATTTCAACTTACTACCTAGGACCTACGTATCAAAGGCCTTATACTACTCAATCACGTCTGGAAATGAAAAGACAGTAGGATTACAGCTGTGCATGGCCAATTTATCTTCAGAAGTCAAAGCATGTCTCCTGTTACCTTGCAGCAAGTCAGTGTGATCTGCATATCAATATACTGAAGGGCTGCCATGTCTGAAACCCATACCAACCATTAAAAGGTGTTATTTTAACTAACAAGTTTGCCAACACATTATGAATTTTGCAGTTTCATTTTAGAATCCTTTCTAAATTATTACCACATCCTATCCTTAAAGAAATTTTTAAAGGTTAAGAACCAAGACTAAAAATCATGCAATCCCAATTCTAATTCTGTCACCCTCCAGTAAAAGAGCTCCATAAAAACCTTTTCAAACAGAAGAGCACTATACCAATAGTTGACTAGAAAAAAGTAATTTCTATAACTAATTTTCTACATCAGGGCCAAATTTTATAGTACGGTAATGAAAGAAATGCCAAATAACACATTACGTAACAAGAGCGCTACCCAGCATACAAGTAGGTACATTTATACTTGTAATACTTTTAAACTATGAAAAATAAAATTCTACGAAAGTGAGGTAAATATCCTACACTGATCTTTAGATGTCTGTGTGCTCACACATCACACAGTGTAAGCTCATTAAAGACTGAAACTTGGTTTCATTGATACATGATGAAAAATATATTTAAATCTTAGGAACATATGTTGAGCATGTGTGCACATGCAAAGCTTTCAAAGTTACTTTAAAATGTGAAAATGAGTAAGGCTCCTGTTATCCTTGATAAATGTCAGCTGCCATGCACTCGTGTCCAATACACACTATTTTTCACAAAGCAGAGACCCAGAAAAGGCAATTTTGAATCCAGCAGCTGCATGTAATGGTTAAACATAGCAAATTCTACTCAAGGTCAGAAGTTTAAAGGTTTTCAATATCAACTTCAAAATAATGCAGGCTTTATATGTTAAATATTGCACAGATTCTAAAACATTCTTATTAAAATAGGTTTTGGAAACAAAGAATCATAAGAAAGTAATCTGAGAGTTTGGCATATGATAGGGCCATCTGTAACAGTGGTATAAACTGGACTATTTGTACAGCAGGTCACTTTTTAGATTGATGATACTAGGTCAATTATATTTCTTAATTAAGTTACAAAATTAAGTACTACAAGAGCTATGTTATTACTGATGTGACAAATTTCTATGTCTGTATTTTCTAAATGCAGTAAAACTGCCCTTTTTATGAGCCTTGACTGTAAACAACTACTAAAACCTCATCTCCATCCATTTTCACCAAGAGCAGAAAACAGTGATTGTTCGTGTCAAAGACGGATCTTACAATTTTGTTTTTTAAAGATTTTATTTATTTATTTGACAGACAGAGATCACAAGTAGGCAGGGCAGGGGGGGGGTGATTAGCAGGCTCCCCGCTGAGCATAGAGTCTGATTCAGGACTTGATCCCCGGACCCTGAGATCATGACCTGAGCCAAAGGCAAAGGCTCAACCCACTGAGCCACACAGGAGTCCCGGATCTTACAATTTTAATAATTTTCTCTACGTATTTTAAAAGTCTCATCTAAAGCAAACCAGCTTAACATTCAGTCTTTGGATTTAATAACAAAAACACAACTATTGGAGTGCCTGAATGGTTCAGTCAGTTAAACATCTGCCTTTGATTCCGGTCATGATCCCAAGGTCCTGGAATTGAGTCTCAGCCTGCCACTCCCCCTGCTTGTGTTCTCTCCCTCTCGCTCTCTTTCTGACAAATACATAAATAATTAAAAAAAAAAAAAAAGAATCTCTGTATAGTATAGAACCTATGCTCAAAAAAGTTGCTTTTTAAAGTTGCTGTTTGATAAACAGTAAATTTAAATGTTTAAGGTTTTATTTATTAAAAATATTTATTTGTTTGTGTGTTTGTTTGAGAGAAAGGGAACCAGCAGGGATGGAAGGGCAGAGGGAGAGGGAGAAGCAGACTCCCTGCTGAGCAGGGAGCCTGACATGGGACTCAATCCCAGGACCCTGAGATCTGACCTGAGCAAAGGCAGATATTTAACCAGCTGAGCCACACAGACATCGCTAAAATGTGTAAGTTTTTACATTATAAATGCATTAATATTCTCCTACATATCATCATATAATCTCCACAATTTAAACATAATATTCTCTCCACAGAAGGAAACTCTTAAAAGTAAAAAACCTAAAGAAAAAAAATAAGAAGGGGGTGAGGGACTACATGTGATCAGATTATCTAAAGTAAAATAACTTTTGTTTTCCCACTTACAACCACAGCACTTCATTACCCTAAAACAGTAGATCCACCAAAATTATGGCTTTCTGGGTAATTTTTTAAATGGATGTTACATGCTTAAGAGCAAATTTTCTGGATGTACTACCGCAAGATGACCATAAGCATCTCATAAACACTTAACAGACAAATAGAGTGCAGACAGGTCTGGATATGACTTTCAATTAATTTTTAAAGTCTTTGACATGGGGGCATCTGGGTGGCTCAGTCGTTAAGCATCTGCCTTCAGCTCAAGTCATGATCCCACAGTCATGGGATCGAGCCCTGCATCAGGCTCCCGGCTCAGCGGGAAGCCTACTTCTCCCTCTCCCACTCCCTCTGCTTCTGTTCCCCCTCTCCCTGACTCTCTGTCAAATAGATATATAAAATCTTTTTTTTTTAAGATTTTATTTATTTATTTGACAGAGAGAGATAGCCAGAGAAGGAACACAAGCAGAGGGAGAAGCAGGCTCCCCGCTGAGCAGGGAGACCAATGCAGGTCTCTATCCCAGGATGCTGGGATCATGACCTGAGCCATAAGGCAGGTGCCTGACAATGAGCCACCCAGGCATCCCAGGTGAAGGCAGATTTTGATGACATATCCTCAGAAGCCTCTAAAATTTGCTAGTAAACAGGAAAGAAGCCAGGTTCTTTAAAAATATTTAAAAAAAAAAAAAAAAAAAAAAAAAACACTGGAAACCAACTGTGGGATTTTAATTATGATTAACATACTAAGTACTTTAATGGAAAAAGTGGAAAACAAGCAAGAACAGATGACTAATATAAGCAGAGAGACGGAAACTATGAGAAAGAAGCAAATGGGAATATTAGAAATCAAAAACATTAACAGAAATGAATGCCTTTGATGGGCTCATCAGTTGACAGGACACAGCTGAGGAAGAAAAAAAAATCAGTGAGCTTAAAGATCAATATAAGTTTCTAAAACTGAAAGCCAAAGAGAAAAAAGAAAAAGAACAAAATATCCAAGGACAATGGAACAACTATAAACAATACATTATATACATAAGGGGAATACAATTATATGAAATTCAGAAAAGGCAAAACTAATAACTTAAAGCAGACCAGGGGCCGCCAGCTATCAGTGGAGTGGACTGATGGCACAGAAGGACAAAAGAACTTCAGGGGATGGTAAGAGTGTCTTAGGTCATGATTGAGATAATGGTTACACCTGTCAAAACTCAGCAAATTATAAATTTAAGGCTGGTGAATTTTATTGAATGTAAACTATACTTAAATTTTCTTTTAAAATCAAGTACTTAAAGTTACGTAGCAAAATGGCAGTGCTTATTGCTAATCCTGTGATAAATAATAAATGACTAGTATAAGGTAAAATAAATTTGCTAATAAAAGAGGGCTATTTCAATAAGAAAGTTTAGTTTTTCTAAAGAAGTTCTACAGGAAATGCAAATTTAGTACATTGGCAGTTAAAATCAAGTTTATATTTAAAAACTTTAGGGCAATAAAAGTAATCTTGCAACAAAACACACAAAAATGTTCTTTGAAATTTCATTCATACATCAAAAACCAGAGGACACTGTATCACCATCAATCCCAAATTTAAAAAATAAAGCCGTACAAAAAAATACAATATAGTAATAGCAAAAATAAATTATACACAACATGGTTGAATATTACAAGCAATCAAGTTGTGTTTTTTTTTTTTTAAAGCAAGTACATTAGGGGCGCCTGGGTGGCTCAGTGGGTTAAGCCGCTGCCTTCGGCTCAGGTCATGATCTCAGAGTCCTGGGATCGAGTCCCGCATCGGGCTCTCTGCTCGGCAGGGAGCCTGCTTCCCTCTCTCTCTCTCTGCCAGCCTCTCTGCCTACCTGTGATCTCTCTCTGTCAAATAAAATAAAATAAAATAAATCTTAAAAAAAAAAAAAAAAAAAAAAAAAAAGCAAGTACATTAGAGGCACCTGGGTAGCTCAGTCAGTTGAGCAACTGAGTCTTGATTTCAGCAGGGGGTTGTGGTCTCAGAGTCATAAGATGGAGTCCCAAGTCAGACTCTAAGCTCAGGGGAAGTTGACTAGAGATTCTCTCCCTCCATCCCCCCACCCAGCATGCACTCTCACTCTCCAAATAAATAAATCTTCAAAAAGTAAAATAAAATAAAGTATATTACATTCAATTTTTTGTAAAGCTAAAAATAAAAACTAAACATGGTTCATGAACACACACATGTAGGGGGGGTTTTGTTTGTTTTCTTAAGTTTTAAAAAGCAAGTGAATTATGGTATCTGTTACCTGGGACAGAAGCAGAAGAGCAAGCAACATGGAGACACACAGGGAGCTGGTATTCCTAATAATTTTCCAGTTCTTTTTTTTTTTTTTTTTGAAGATTTTATTTATTTATTTGACAGAGATTACAAGTAGGCAGAGATAGAGGAGGAAGCAGGCTCCCCACTGAGCAGAGAGCCCGATGCAGGGCTCGATCCCACAACCCTGGGATCATGACATGAGCCGAAGGCAGAAGCTTTAACCCACTGTGCCACCCAGGCGCCCCAACAACTTTCCAGTTCTTAAGCAGTAGGTTCAAAGATGTTTTCTGAAGTACACTTCAAAACACATGTAACATATACTCTATTTATATAAAATACTGCGTAACTTTATGTTAAATTAAAAAACACTGTTAAGGGACGCCTGGGTAGCTCAGTTGGTTAAGCAGCTGCCTTCAGCTCAGGTCATGATCCCAGCATCCTGGGATGGAGTCCCACATCAGGCTCCTTGCTCAGCAGGGAGCCTGCTTCTCCCTCTGCCTGCCATTCTGTCTGCCTCCCATCCAAGTACTAACCAGGCCCGACCCTGCTTAGCTGCCATTCTGTCTGCCTGTGCTCGCTCTCTCTCCCTCTCTCTCTCTGACAAATAAATAAATAAAATCTTTAAAAAAAAAAAAAAAACACTGTTAAGTTAAAAATGTTAAGTGAATATATATTTAATATTTGAGCCAGATACTGTGTTGAGGGCGTTCCATTTATTACTCTCATTTTAACCCCTATTTCCACCCTCTGATATGCAGAACAGATAAAAGTCAAGTTCAAATCTATCCCTCTTTAACATGAGAAAAGAGATATGGGAGCTAAAATAACTCAACCAAAGTCACACATCTAGTAAGTGATGGAACGATAAATTAAATCCGAGTCTTTCCAACATCAGAGTCCAAGCTCCTAACCATTTCAACCAAAATAAATAGTTTACTCCTTTCTTCATGAAATCTGAGTGTTACTGCACTGCCTACAGCTGTTTTAACAATTGTCTTTCAATGGCTCAGCTTAAGTTTCCAGTAAGAAGTTACTGTTTTCTAGTCACATTAACTAGAAATTCCAACTAGTCCTTTAACAAAAAGAAAACAGTTAAGAATGATGGCCCTTAGGGATGCCTGGGTAGCACAGTCAGTTGAGTGACTGACTCTTGGTTTCAGCTCAGGTCGTGATCTTGGGGTCATGAGACCGAGCCCCGCCGTGGGCTCACGATCAGCACAGCATCTGCTTCAGATTCTCTCTCCTCCCTCTGCAGCCCCTGCTTGTGTGCACACACGCTGGCACACTCTCTTTTTCTCTGTAATATAAATAAATCTTTCAAAATAAATAAATAAGTAATAGCCCTTACCAGGTCATCACCAATGACTGCAGATTCTTGACCCATCCCTATCCACCACCTTTAAAAAATAGTTTAAGCACCTTTACCTTACCAATACTTTCATCTCCTAATCTAAGCAATCAGCATGCATTTACAGTTAGAGGCCAAGAAGCAGTTAGCAGGATAACTAAAAGGCTCTGTAATGAGGAACTAGATCCATCAATCATAGAAACTTAAGCTGGAAAGAACCTGTGATGTTCTGTAAAACAAACAAATTGATCGTAATGAGAAAACTGATGTCAAACTGAGACTACCACCACCCTAGTTCTCACGCTAAGACCACCACCACCACCACTGACAGACTGTATTTTCTAGATTTAAATTTAAGGCATGATATATCTAGGCAGGCAACTGATAAAATTAACAAATGTCAGTTTTCTATATATATAAAATATAAACCGAGAAGTAATTTCCTTAAATTATTTGGTCCTTCAGTAATAGCTGCTTTACAAGATGTCCGTGAGCTTGATTCATTTTAATTATAAAGCATAATAAAAGCAGAACTTTTAATTAAAAGTTATCTTTAAACTTTAGTAGCTTAATTTCAAACTAAACTGAAGGACAGAGATACAGTCCTTACAATTCTGAATGCCATTCATACACCTTTTGAATATCAAATTCTCTAGAAGGCTATGATAGAACTTTTTTTTAAAGATTTTATTTATTTCTTTGACAGACAGATATCCCAAGTAGGCAGAAAGGCAGGCGGGGGGCGGGGGGGGGGCAGGCTTCCTGTTGAGCAGAGAGCCCCATGCTGGGCTCGATCCCAGGTTAAGCCTATGAGCCACCCCAGGTATCCCTATGACAGAACATTTTAGAAACTAAAATGATGGGGCACCTGGGTGGCTCAGTCATGATCCCAGGGTCCTAAGATCGAGCCCCGCATCAAGTTCCCTGCTCAGCTTCTCCCTCTTACACTCTCCCTGCTCCCTCTCACCCTGTCTCTCTCTCTCTCTGTCAAATAAATAAATAAAATCTTAAAAAAAAAAAAACAAACTAAAATGTTAATAAAATGTGATATAAAGGTACTTAATAATTATCCTGACCTTAGCAATATATTTTCATTCCTTTATCCAACTACATAATGCTCTCGTTTTAATTAAGGTAACACAAATACTGATTTAAGAAATTTTCATGAAGTAAAAGAGATTGGTAAGAGACTGTACTTCAAAGAGTTAACTTCCAACACCATGAATGATATCACAGCCTGAGAGTCCAAAAACTCGTGATTTGAAAACTTCTGTGGTTAAAGATGAATTTCTGTTGAATAACCATAGACATATTTTAACTGCTGTAGAATGTCAACTAAAAGATTAGTTCTTAAGGTATTACTGACTTCAGTGATACCTAAATTCTTTCACTGAAAATCATTTTTTAAATCAAATAAGAACTTAAACATTGTAATATTGCAAAAAATTAACTAAGATCCCCTACCACTACCCCTTCTCCTATACACAGCAACATGAACATTTAACAAGATAGCAACTTATTACAGGATAAATGTTCACAAATTACAGAAAGAAAATGGTCTGAAATTTGCAGAGTCAAGACTTATATTCTAATTCAATGACACCACAAATTAGTTTCCATTAGCTTTTCTTTTTTTTTTTTTTTTTTTTTTAAGATTTTATTTATTTATTTATTTGACAGAGAGAGATCACAAGTAGGCAGAGAGAGAGAGAGAAGGAAGCAGGCTCCCCGCTGAGCAGAGAGCCCGATGCGGGACTCGATCCCAGGACCCTGAGATCACGACCTGAGCCGAAGGCAGCGGCTTAACCCACTGAGCCACCCAGGCGCCCCTTTCCATTAGCTTTTCTTAAGGCCCTTTCCGCCATGGGTTTTAAGAACAAGATGAGAAATACAAGCATTTTATTTTTTGATATTACTCAGATCAGAAATGACAGAAAAATGTAACTAAACCTAAAGGAAAGAAAAAACTTGCAGAAAAATGGACAGAGCCTTAAGTATATGTAAGAAGTATGAAATGATCAACAAACATGTAACTGTAGTCACAGAAATCATAATGGAGGAAAAGAATAAAATATTTGCCGTAATAAAGGCCAAAACTTCCCCAAACTTGGTGAAAACACCAAACTATACATTGAAGGAGCACAAAGAATCCCAAAGAAAACAAATACAAAGAAAATTAGACCTGAATACAGCACAAACTGCTTAAAAACTAAGAGAAAATCATGAAAGTAGCCACAGGAAAAAGGAACATACATACAAAGGAACAAGGATAAAAGTGATTTTTTTCAGAAACAACAAGAAAATGGAACAACAACATCTTCATAGTGCTGAACTACTTTCCAGTGGTGACTATCTCCTCCCTAGAACATGAGGACTTCTATCCCTGAGGAAAGAGCAGAAGCACAAGCAGCAGCACCTGGTGCAGAGCCCAAATTCCTACTTCCTGGAAGTGAAGTAAGTGCCCAGAATGCTATATGATCACCGAAATCCTCAGCCATGCACAAACAGTAGCTTTGTGTGCTGGCTATGCCACGGTCCTTTGCCAGCCAGTCTACAGGAGGAAAAGCAAGGCTAACAAAAGGATGTACCTTCAGACGGAAGCAGCACTTAAAAGCACCTGAATCAAGATGAATGGGAAACCATCCCAATAAACACATTTGGGATAGATTAGAAAAAGTGCTGAAATAAAAATTGTTAACCTATAATTTTATATCTAGTAATCCAGTCTTTCAAAAATTATATGAAATAAAGACATTCAGAGAAAAAAGTTGATACAATTAGCCACAAATACTTCAGTAAATAAAAGGTTATCTATCCCTTCAGGCCAGCTGATGAAAGGGCAGCTAATGAAAACTCCTATCTAAAGATGAATGAAAAGCATCAGAAATGTCTTTTGCCAAATGGGTGGCTCTGTTTCTTTCTGATACTTGCATTGAAGTCCAAGATTCTCACGGAAAAGACTACAGAGGGGCGCCTGGGTGGCTGAGTCGGTTAAGTGCCTGCCTCTGACTTAGGTCATGATCCCAGGGTCCTGGGATGGAGACCACATTGGGCTCCTTGCTCAATGGAGAGCCGGCTTCTCCCTCTGCCTCCTTCCCGACTTGTGCTCTCTCTCTATCAAATAAATAAATAAAATCTTAAAAAAAAAAAAAAAAAGACTATACAAAGTACCTTTAAATCCTTGTATTTTAGGAAATAGACTCTGGTTGATAGACTTATACTAAGCTCCAGTAACATACAATTTTACAACTATACTAGAGACTAATTCAAACTGTGTTAGGTCTCTTTATATACCTGAAGGAGGTAACTTCTTTAGAGCAGATTACAGAAAAAGATTACACAAAACAGAATTACATAGGACTGAATAAACCAGAGAAGGGGGAAATTTAACTATTCTTTTAGAATATTATTATTTCTTTTCTGATGGGTAAATGAGGAAGCCCCTTTTTCTTTTTCATCTCTAGCCCTCAATTTAACAAATTACTCTTACTAAAAATACTTTAAATTTCAGAAGTGTGTGTATTAAAAAAATAAAACTGGGGCACCTGGGTAACTCAGTCATTAAGTGTCTGCCTTCGGTTCAGGTCATGAGCCCGGGGTACTGAGATTGAGCCCCACACTGGGCTCCCTGCTCAGCAGGAAGCCTGCTTCTCCCTCTCCCATTCCCCTGCTTGTGTTTCCTCTCTCACTATGTCTCTGCCAGATAAATAAATAAAATCTTTAAAAACAAGTAAGTAAATAAAAACTTTATCTATTTCTCATGTCAATAATGTTAACAGCATAGGTTTAGTAAAAATCTGTCAATCATTTTACCAGGGTAATTGGACAACTGAGGCCGTATCTTGAAGGCCATAATTGAGAATCATTTTCAATTAATCAGGCATGAAAAGCCCACCATTAACAAACTAAGACTGCAATTTATTTAAGTTAATGCCTATGAGCCTGGTACTTATTCTTGGCTTATAGGAACCAAGGACTCAAAGGTAGAAGGAAGGTTAGGCCCAACAGGCCACAGACTTAGTACATTTAGAGAACCTGGAAAAGAGATGACTTCACCCAAGTTTATAGGTACTCCAATGTGAAACCTGGTACAGAGAGTCCGGATTGGTTTCCTAGTCTCAAAATACAAAAACAAGTAAGAGAGTTTAAAAGATCAATCCTATATTCCTTAGGAAAAATTTTGGACAAAAATTAATCCTCTAGCCTCAAAAGTTGTTCAATAAGATATGCCCAAGGGCGCCTGGCTGGCTCGGTCAGTAGAATATGCAACTCTTGATCTCATCAGGGTCATGCGTTCAAGTCCTACTTTGGGCCTAGACCTTACTTTAAAAAAAAAAGAAAAAAAAAGTGCTCAAGGCGCCTGGGTAGTTGAGTCAGTTGAGCATCCAACTCTTGCTTTGGCTCAGTGGTGATTTCATGGGTTGTGGTGTGGAGCCCCACATCTGGCTCCACACTCACCAGAAAATCTGTTTGAAGATTCTCTCCCTCAGCACCTTCCCCCATTCACACACTCATGTACTCTCTCTAAAATAAATCTTTTTTTTAAATGCTCAAAGAAGATTTTATGGTTAACAAACACGTATTTTGGCACCTATACTAACCTGGGTGGCTCAGTGGGTTAAGCTGCTGCCTTCGGCTCAGGTCATGATCTCGGGGTCCCGGGATCGAGTCCGGCATCGGGCTCTCTGCTCAGCAGGGAGCCTGCTTCCTCCTCTCTCTCTCTCTCTCTCTGCCTGCCTCTCTGCCTACTTGTGATCTCTCTCTCTCTGTCAAATAAATAAATAAAATATTTAAAAAATAAAAAAATAAAAGATTTTTTTAAATTGTCAATCCACCAAAACATGAGGAGAGCCTTTTTTTTTTTTTTTAAATGAACTCAAGAATCAATTGTGGGACTTCTCTTTAATCCAAGAAAGTAACAAACTCTATCCTACAGTGAACAGGACAAATTATAACAACAAACTATATTCAGGTATCAGAGAACAGGAAGTGACAAACTGTGGTCCCCAAGATTAGGAAAACATTTAGGGGGCGAAGAGGCAACAACATGAATCCTACTACTAATCAGGCTTTTGGCCAAATAGCAATTTCTACAGCACAGCACAAAAATAAGGAACCCCAAAAGAGCCCAGCAACCTTGAACTGACAAGATAATGACCATAGTTTAGGACGTCCCAGAGAGCTAGATTCTGCAGGCCAGTTTCTCAGAGCAACTGAAGAACTGCAGGGACTGACAAACTGATTCTGAAATTTTTATCAAACTACAAAAGCCTCAGATAAGCCAAAGCAATCATGACAAGGAAAAAAGCTGAAAAGTTCATACTACTTACTCTCAAACCTTACTATAAAAGCTTTAGTAATCAGGACAATGATGGTGGGCACAAGACTGATATATAATAAATCAATGGAACAGAAAAAAGACAAGAGATTCTGATGTACACAGTCAGTTGATTAAGTTGGCAAGACAATGCAATGGAAAAAGAAGAGTCTTGTCAACAGATAGTTCTGGAATGCAATATCCACATTTTAAAAACTGATCCTCAGGGGTGCCTGGGTGGCTCAGTGGGCTAAAGCCTCTGCCTTCAGCTCAGGTCATAATCTCAGGGTCCTGGGATCGAGCCCTGCATCAGGCTCTCTGCTCAGCAGGGAGCCTGCTTCCTCCTCTCTCTCTGCCTGCCTCTCTGTCTACTTGCGATCTCTGTCAAATAAATAAAATCTTACCAAAAAATTTAAATTTAAAAAAAAACTGATCCTCAATCTTTTCTTTACATCATACACAAAAATTAAATCAAAATGGATCAGAGACCCAATATAAAGTCAAAGGTGTAAAACTTCTATAAGAAAACACAAGAGAAGAGCTTCATAACCTACAGATAAGCAAAAATCTCTTAGTACATAAAAAAAGCACTAACCTGGGTGGCTCAGTCACTAAGTACCTGCCTTCAGCTCAGGTCATGATCCCAGGGTCCCGGGACAGAGTCCCACATTGGGCTCCCTGCTCAGCAGGAAGCCTGCTTCTCACTCTCCCACTCCCCCTGTTTGTGTTCCCTCTCTGGCTGTCTCTCTGTGTCAAATAAAAAAAAATCTTTGGGGTACCTGGGTGGCTCACTGGCTAAGTGTCTGCCTTTGGCTCGGGTCATGGTCTCAAGGTCCTAGGATCAAGCCCCACAGCAATCTCTCTGTTCAGCGGGGAGCCTGCTTCCCCCGCTCTGCCTACTGCTCTGCCTATTTGTGATCTCTCTCTCTCTGTCAAATAAATAAATAAAATGTTTAAAAAAAAAATTAAAAATAGAGCTACCCTATGACCCTACAATTGCACTACTGGGTATTTACCCCCAAATATACAGATGCAGGGAAAAGAATAGCCATACCCCAATGTTCATAGCAGCAATGGCCACAACTGCCAAACTAGGGAAAGAGCCAAGATGCCCTTCAGCAGATGAATGGCTAAAGAAGATATGGTCCATAGATACAAAGGAATATTATGCCTCCATCAAAAAGGATGAATTCACAACTTTTGTATCAACATGGACGAGACTGGAGATTAAACCAAGTGAAATAAGTCAGGCAGAGAGAGTCAATTATCATATGGTTTCACTTACTTGTGGAGCATAAGGAATAACATGGAGGACTTTAGGAGAAGGAAAGGAAAAGTGAACAGGGGAAAATCCGAGGGGGAGATGAAGCATGAGAGACTGTGGAGTCAGAAACACTGAGGGTTTTGGAGGGGAGGACAGTGGCGGGAAAGGTGAGTCTGGTAGTGGGCATTAAGGAGGGCAGGTACTACATGGAGCACTGGTGTGATGCATAAACAATGACTCTTGGAACCTGAAAAAATAAATTTTAAAAAAATTAAAAAAATATCTATACTAACCAGAATTTAAATTAAAAATTGAAACAAATAAATACTAAGTTTTCTAACTAACTAGTATTTAAAAATTGAAACAAAAAAAATTTTTTTAATAAAAAGATAAGCAGGGCATCTGAGTGGCTCAGTGAGTTAAGCCCCTGCCTTCAGCCCAGGTCATGATATCAGGGTCCTGGGATCAAGCCCCACATTGGGCTCTCTGCTCAGTGGGGAGCCTGCTTCCCTCTCTCTCTCTCTCTGCCTGCCTCTCTGCCTACTTGTGATCTCTCTCTGTCAAATAAATAAATGAAATCTTTAAAAATAATAATAATAAATAATAAAATAAAAAAGATAAGCATACACCTAACATAAGACCCTGCAACTGCACTCCTGGGTATTTACTCAGGAGGGGAAAATCTACACAGTGACTTCTACCTGAATGTTCACAGTGGCTTTATTCTTCATAGTAGCCAAAAATGAGAACTAGTCACACAGTGGAATACTACTCAGCAATAAAAAGCAATTACCAATACATGCAATAATGTACATACATGTAAAAAATAGACATATTATGCTGAGCTAAAAAACTTTTGCAGAATGACTGTGGTTAAACACACAGTCATTCTCATACATTGCTTGTGGGAATCCAAATTGTGTAATCCTTATGGAATGTGATTTGACAATATCTACAAAACTGACACACACACTTACCCTTCAATACAGTAGCCTCACTTCCAGGAACTTATCCTGAAGGAACACTCCCCAAATATAAAAATATACATTCATAAGGTTATTCACTGCAGCATTATTTTAACTGCAAAATACTGGAAACAACCTAAATAATACCTACACATAAAATATCACCTTCAGTAAACTATGGTATATGCACATAATGTAAACAATGTAAAAAATCAATGAGAAAGGGGCTCAGGAATAGCAAGGCTGGTTACCATGAGAAAGGGAGGAAATGGAATGGAAAGGATAGAGAAGGTAAGTGTATCTTTTGTATAATTTGAATTTGTTTTCTACAACTTCAAAATAAAGCCAATCAGAATAAGAAGGAGCATTAAAAAAAAAAAAAAAAAAAAAAACTGGGAGCACCTGGGTAGCTCAGTCAGTTAAGCTAATGACTCTGGATTTCAGCTCAGGTCATGATCTCAGGGTCTTGAGGTCAAGCCCCAGGCTGGGGCTCCCAACTCCCAGCTCCATCATGGAGCCCACTTTTTCAAAAGTTGGGGGGAGATGCACACTGGTGGCTTAGTCAGTTAAGCATCCGAATCTTGGTTTTGGCTCAGGTCATGATCTCAGGGTTGAAAACCAAACCACACATCAAGCTCCATACTCTACGCTCAGTGAGGAGTCTGCTTGTGATTCTCTTCCTCTCCCTCTGCTCTTCCCCCCACCCCACCCACCATCCACCCCCACTTCCAGGAGCCCCTTCCCTTGCTCAAACACAAGCCTGCGCAGACGCTCTCTGAAATAAATCAATCTTTTTTAAAAAACCTGAAAAAAAAAGATGAACCTAATTTAATTTCAAATGAATACTATAACTACCTTATGCAGAAAGTTGGAGTGGGAAATGAAGAGGAATGGGAAAGCAAGAAAGGAACAACAGAAGGCTGATTCAAGTAATTTAAGAATACAATATTTATTTATTCATTCTCAGACTTGGGCAGGATGGTTGTAAAACAGTGAAGAACTACATATAAATTCTCCACTTTAATTAAGTTTATTGTGGTGAAATGGGGCAAAGTGACTCTGAAATTTTTTGAGATGTATTATAAGATAGAGCAAATGAGTAAATGCACTGATAATGATGGGAGCCACGGTTTCTCACAACATAAAAAGGGACACAAAAATATGAAACAGTAAGTGCAGAGAAAGAACCCTGTAGACAGGGAGTGAAGCTGGAATACTGATATAAACTCTTGATTTCTAAACTATGTATACACATGTTGCTATAAAAGTGTTTAGGTACAAGTATGTTGGTGTATGCACATATGTGTGTTAAGCACACACATTTTACTAGCTCTGTCCACTGAAAGGGTCAACCCATGGGCAATGAGAACACCTCCCACCCCCACAGGATTCTAGTCTCTACTATTCTTCCTCAAAAGGATAGGAACACTGATTAAGAATTCCACTTTTGGGGCACCTGGGTGGCTCAGTGGGTTAAAGCCTCGCCTTCAGCTCAGGTCATGATCTCAGGGTCCTGGGATGGAGCCCTGCATCAGGCTCTCTGCTCAGTGGGGAGCGTGCTTCCTCCCTCCTTCTCTCTGCCTGCCTCTCTACCTGCTTGTGATCTCTCCCTGTCAAATAAATAAATAAAATCTTAAAAATATATATTTTTAAAAAATAATAAATAAAAAATAAAAAAGATAAAAAAAAAAAAAAAGAATTACACTTTCTGGGGCACCTGGGTGGTTCAGTGGGTTAAAGCCTCTGCCTTCGGCTCAGGTCATGATCTCAGGGTCCTGGGATCCAGCCCCACACTGGGCTCTCTGCTCAGCAGGGAGCCTGCTTCCCCCTCTCTGCCTGCCTCTCTGCCTACTTGTCATCTCTCTCTGTGTGTCAAATAAATAAATAAAATCTTAAAAAAAAAAAAAAAACTCCACTTTCTAGCGCTTAAATATTTTTTTTTTTTAAGATTTTATTTTTGTTTATTCGACAGACAGAGATCACAAGCAGGCAGAGAGACAGGCAGAGAAAGAGAGAAAGGAGGAAGCAGGCTCCCCTACTGAGCAGAGCGCCCGATGTGGGGCTTGATGCCAGGACCCTGAGACCATGACCCGAGCTGAAGGCAGAGGCTTAACCCACTGAGCCACCCAGGCGCCCCAAGCACTTAAATATTAAAAAAAAAAAAAAAGATTTCCACTTTCTAAACATAGGACTGGAGTATCAAAATAATTAGGCAGAGTAATGAATTTATCAATTGAAAACCTAGGAATTCATGAGTCCAAACTGATAGGGCTCTTGATTACAGAATAATGTCAAGGGCTGACTTGTAGTATAAAGGGAACGCTGGAATCAAAAAATAACCATTTGGAGCCAACCCAGTGAAAAATAAAATCAGGTAAGAATCATCAATGAGAGATGCCTGGGTGGCTCAGTTGGTTAAGCAGCTGCCTTCGGCTCAGATCATGATCCCAGCATCCTGGGATCGAGTCCTACATTGGGCTCCTTGCTCGGCCGGGAGCCTGCTTCTCCCTCTGCCTCTGCTGCCACTCTGTCTGCCTGTGCTCGCTTGCGCGCGCTCTCTCTCTCCCTCTCTCTCTGGCAAATAAATAAATAAAATCTTAAAACAAAAAAAAAAGAATCATCAATGAATGTTAAGTCTAGAGCAAACTGTGATGAGAACCATGGTATCTGCATTGTCTCCCCACAAATGCTTATTGAATGGAAGGAAAATAAACTATACAGTGGAGAAATCTGGCAACATCTTGGCCAAATAATCAATATTAACATCATAAAAGGAGACAAAAGAAATCATGTGTCTCCAGAAGTTGGACATCTTTCTCAAGAGATCACATCACCTACACAACATTCCAGCCAAGAATGCATAACCCCAAACTAATCACAGGGAAACTTCAGAGAAACCTAAAATGAAGAACATTCTATTTAAAGGGGGGATGGGCCATGTCCTTCAAAAATGTCAATGCCATAAAAGACAAAGGCTATGGAAATATTCCGGGAAAAAGGAGACTGAAGAGAAGTAAATGAAATGACCCTAGACTGGATTCTGTACAGGAAGCAAAGGAAATGCTGTTAACAGACTTTATTAGTTCAACTGACCAAACTGGAAGATAGACCATACATTTGTGTCAGAGTCCATTTATGAAGCTGATAACTGTACAACAGCTTTATAAGAGAATGACCCTATTCTTAGAGAATACATAAGTATTAGCAGAAAGCAGCTCAATATATGTAACTTGCCCTCAGTTCAGAAAAGAACTATGCATGCATCTAGACAGAGGGGGAGAGTGAGAGCACACAGGATGCAAACGATAAGCAAGTGGGTGAATCTGGCTAAGGATATCTAGATTTTTTTATACTCTATATTTATAACTTCTATAAACGGAAATGACTCCCAATAAAGAAGTGTTTCTTTTTTTTTTTTTTTTTAATAAATAGCATGGAGATAGTTTTCTACTATGTTCAGAAGATAATGGGTATGTATATCCCACAATTAATTGAATGAAGGATTTTATAGGGAAACAGCAAGAGCTGAAACCAAAGGTTTAAACAGATTCCCTGATAGAGGACTGCTTCAAATGTCAGAGAAGAGAATTTGTATTTTTTTCTGTAAGCCAGGGAATGGAAACACAAAGCTTAGAGCAGAACAGAGGCTTAATTAAAAGGGACATACTTAAGGAAATTTTCTAAGCAACACTTCAAGAGCTAGAAACAGTAGATAAGAGAGAATAAAGGGACATTTGAACAAATATAAGCAAGAAACTATGGAATCTTGGCCTAGGAAACTAAGGTATTAGCACAAAGTGGTACAAATACAGGAGACAGGAAAACAGAAAACCAGATAAGGACTGTTTACTAAATAACTAATTTATCAAAGGGGCAGGAAGGGGGCAGTTCAAAGATGATTTGGATTTCAAGCCGAGCTAACCAGAAGAATGACAGTACTATTAACAAAAAGAAATTCAGCTAAGCAAAGGGTAACTGTTTTCTGAGTATCAGACAACTTTTTCTATTCTCATTTCTCCTATGCTGGTGCAACAGGAGTTAGGAGAGGAGTTATTATATGAGATATTATATGCCAGCACAAGCAATCTAGGGAAACTAGTCTTCACATGGTGAAATAGAAAAAATAAATGGGATTGATTCAGATTCTGAATAAACACTGAGCCTGGGTGGCTCAGTCAGTTATGTGTCTGCCTTCAGCTCAGGTCATGATCCCAGAGTCCTGGGATCGAGCCGAGCAGGGAGCCTGCTTCTCCCTCTCCCTCTGCCTGCTGCTCCCCCTCTCTTAAATAAATAAATAAATAAATCTTTAAAAAAACAAAAAAAAAGATTAAAGTATTCACACGTAAGGGAGAAGTGGGTAGGAGGGTAGTAAGTCACATTAAACTGTAACATATAGTTAGTTCCCTTCTTCCCCAAAAAAGTTATGTCTGTATATATATATACACACATATATATGAATATAGATACATATTCACTTATTTCAAGACCATTCAGTCATTCAACTAATGTTATCATTATAAAAGAGAAAAACATGAGGGTGCCTGGGTGGCTCAGTCAATTAACCATCTGACTTGGTTTCCGCTCAGGTCATGATCTCAGGGCTCTGCGCTTAGTGGGGAGTCTGCTTAAAGATTCTCTTCCTCTGCCCCGCCCACTCTCTCTCTCAAATAAACAAACAAAACTAAAAAACAAAAGAGAAAAACATGAAATACGACACAAGTTTAAGATTAAATCATAAAAGGAATGTCAGGATCTTCAGAGGGGGGAGACAGAAAATCACAAAGGATCAAGTCAAAGTAAAAGTGAATTACCTGGCTAACCAGTCAAATGATGTTCAAGTAGAAGCTTATTTTTATTGGTCTGTGATTCCACTGTTCAGCAAGGATACTAATCCTGAAAACAACAAAAAAGGGGAGGAGGGTGTTGAATTTTATTGCCCTTTCTTAATGTAAGTAGTAGTACTAGTCACACACAAATTAACCTTCCCCACCGTTCCCTTCTCTGGACATACGAGATAAGCAAAAACAAAACTGCTATATCAAGTACAAGGCCTCTTCCTAGGAATGTGTGGTGATGCCTTATTTTGCCATGTAATACCGTTTCTGCTTATAAGTCAGGTATAGCATATATAATACACCCTGTCGCCATTGATAAACATGGATAATACAAAACAGCAGTTGAGGAAACCAACTCCCAAGAGTCCTGAATAGTAATCAAACAAATAAGTAATGTGAATCTGGGGTGTTCCCACCTGTCCAAAAGGAATGCTCAACAAATAACAACTAAAAACAATGTTAAGGGGCACCTGGGTGGCTCTGTCAGTTAAGCCTCTGCCTTCGGCTCAGGTCGTGATCTCAGGGTCCTGGGATGGAGCCCTGCATCAGGCTCCCTGCTCAGTGGGGAGCCTACTCCCCCTCTCCCTCTGCCCCTTCCACCACCTGGTTCGCTCTCTCTCAAGTATATAAAATCTTAAAACACACACACACACACACACACACACATAGAGAGAGAGAGAGAGAGAGATCGATCAATCCTGGTAGAAGCTAATGCTTAAATAGCTGAGTCCAAAAGATAAATATCTACCAGATGGGTGGATGAACGGATAAAGCAAATAAGCAAGGAAGAAAAAAGGAGGGAAAAAGCCACGGATGTTTGCTTCCCCTCTAGGAAAGACTGCACTTGGATCACCAACAAGAAATATTTCTAAGGGCGCCTGGGTGGCTCAGTTGGTTAACTGTCTGCCTTCAGCTCAGGTCGTGATCCTAAGGTCCTGGGATCGAAGCTCCATCCACATCAGGCTCCTTGCTCATCGGGGAGCCTGCTTCTCCCTCTCCATCTGCCTGCTGTTCCCCCTGCTTATGCTCTCTCTGTGTGTCAAATAAATAAATAAAATCTTTAAATAATAAAAGGAGAAAGGAAATATTTTTAAGTGGGAGAGGAAAAGGAGGGGCAGTTCTTCAGAAATAATCTACAATAATATACATGAACATATAAACAGCATTCCTGCACTTGAAGGAATGTGGAGCAGGCTCTGGTGCAGCAAAGATGGTGAGCCAATAAAACATTCACCTTCATCTTTTGAACTTCCAAGTAGAACAATAAAGCAACAATCTAATCTACCACTAATTCTAGTGGTGTTTATATATCAAGAAAACAGCCATAACTACACCCTAAAGTTCATGCTGGAACTGGCAGGTCTGTTGGAAAGGAGGAGTACAAGAAAAAATGATGTGTTTACAAGTTCCGTATCACAACCATGCCAATCCGCATGGAGTATTTAGTAACAACCAACCACAATCCAGCTGCATTACGTAAAGGGTCTGCTGCATTCCTGAAACCCAATTTAAAGGTGAGAAGATTGAGGGTAAGGAAACTCATCATACATGGTTCAGGAAAGGATAGGAGAAAAATCCAGGTAGTGTATAAATGCCATGCAATTAAAATCTAAAAAAGAAATACTACATCTACTAATATATCTATTTCTAATTACAATATAGTCTCTAGCTTATAAACAACATGTCAAAAGGAAGCTGATTCTTGGAATATATCTTCCAGACCAAAATAATATGACTACTTATTAGCAAGCAGTTTAAGAGCTGACACTCTGGAGTCCACCTGATCTAGACTCAACTCCCAGCTTTTATTTACTAGCTAGTACCCAACCTGAAAACTTCTTTAAGCCTTAGATTTATCAAGGCCCTTGAGAAGATCAGGTGAAAATGCTTAACTTATCATTCCCTGATATATAAATGTTCGATAAATTAAGGGACATCTGGGTGGCTCAGTCCATTAAGCATCTGCCTTCGGCTCAGGGTGATTCCAGAGTCCTGGGATAGAGCTACCTGCTCACCAGGAAACCTGTCTCTCCCTCTTCCCACACACCCCCTGCTTCATGTGCTCTCTCTCAGTATTTCTCTCTCTCTCTCTCAAATAAATAAAATCTTTTAAAAAATCAATTAAAACTATTATTAGTCAACCAACAACAATCTGATATCTAACTTAAGAATGTCCAAGTGTGGGGGTACCTGGGTGGCTCAGCAGGTTAAGCCACGGCCCTTGGCTCAGGTCATGATCCCAGGATCCTGGGATCGAGTCCCACATCGGGCTCCGTACTCAGCGGGGAGCCTGCTTCTCTCTTTGCCTCTCCCTGCTACTCTGCCTGCTTATGTGCTCGCTCTCTCTCTCTCTCTCTGACAAATAAATAAATAAAATCTTAAAAAAAGAACGTCCAAGTATGGGGCACCTGGGTGGCTCAGTGGGTTAAAGCCTCTGCCTTCGGCTCAGGTCATGATTCCAGGGTCCTGGGATCAAGCCCCACATTGGGCTCTCTGCTCTGCAGGGAGCTTGCTTCATC
Source organism: Mustela lutreola (assembly GCF_030435805.1). Classification (NCBI taxonomy): domain Eukaryota; kingdom Metazoa; phylum Chordata; class Mammalia; order Carnivora; family Mustelidae; genus Mustela; species Mustela lutreola. Next base: position 12,941,116 of record NC_081298.1, read on the forward strand.
CTCTCTCTCTCTCTCTGCCTACTTGTGATCTCCATCTGCCAAATGGATAAATAAAATCTTTAAAAAAAAAAAAAAAAAAAGCCTTTGCCTTCAGCTCAGGTCATGATCTCAGGGTCCTAAGATGGAGCCCCGCATCAGGCTTTCTGCTCAGCAGGGAGCCTGTTTCCATCCCTCTCTCTGCCTGCCTCTCTGCCTACTTGTGATCGCTCTGTCAAATAAAATACTAGAAAAAAAAAAAAAAAAGAATGTCCAAGTATCTCCAAATAAAAAATAAGAGAAATACAATCATTAGTTTTAGTGTTTAAATGAATTCGATGTTTAGGGCGCCTGGGTGGCTCAGTGGGTTAAGCCTCTGCCTTTGGCTCAGGTCAGGATGTCAGGGTCCTGGGATGGAGCCCCACATCGGGCTCTCTGCTCAGCAGGGAGACTGCTTTCCACCCTCCACCCCTGCCTGCCTCTCTGCCTACTTGTGATCTCTGTCTGTCAAATAAATAAATAAAATCTTTTTGGAAGGGAGGAGTCAAGATGGTGGAGAAGTAACAGACTGAGACGACATCAGGTAGCAGGAGATCAGCTAGATAGCTTATCAAACCATTGCAAACACCTACAAATCCAACAGGAGATTGAAGAGAAGAAGAGCAACAATTCTAGAAACAGAAAATCGACCACTTTCTGAAAGCAACAGCCACAGTCGCCAAACTGAAAAGAGCCAAGATGGCTTTCAACAGATGAATGGATAAAGATGGATAAAGATATGGTCCATCTATGCAATGGAATATTATGCCTACATCGGAAAGGATGAATATTCAACTTTTGTATCAACATGGATGGGACTGGAGGAGATTATGCTGAGTGAAATAAGTCAAGCAGAGAGAGTTAATTATCATATGGTTTCACTTACTTGTGGAGCATAAGGAATAACACAGAGGACATTGGGAGAAGGACAGGAGAAGTGAGTTGGGGAAAATTGGAGGAGGAGATAAACCTAGAGACTGTGGACTCTGAAAAACAAACTGAGTGTTTTGGAGGGGAAGCGGGTAGGGGTTGGGTGAACCTGGTGGTCGGTATTAAGGAGGGCACGTATTACATGGAGCACTGAGTATGGTGCATAAACAATGAATCCTGGAACACTGAAAAAATAAAATAAAGTTTAAATAAATAAATAAATAAATAATCTGTTTTGAATAAATAAATAAATAAATTCAATGTTTCATTACTTGAACTTTTATGGTATCTAATTTAATTAGAGAAAGGTGAAGAGCGGAAAGCAGGCAGATCTTCTGTAAAGCCCAAGGTTTCCTGGCCTAGTTTTAATTCAAGTTTCATTTTAAAAATGATTCTTTTGTTGTTGCTCTTTTTTACGGGGGAAGGACAAAGGTTGCTGGGTACGGTTAGTACCTACAGAACAAGAGAGGTGGGTAGGAAAAGCTATGAGTCAGAATGTACCTAGTACCATAAGCAGGAAACAAGCACTACTGCCTAGTGTGGAAGGCTGGCAAGAGAACCCCTATTAATACAAGTATTACACTGCTGATGACAGCTACCCTGAGTGCTAACCCAAGCTAACCTGTACCCCGTAACTCCCTATATCCCAAAGAAACATCATCTACAAAAATTTCCCCTCCCAGAAAGTGTGGAGCTGGACTATAGTGGTCCCGAGAAAATCATATAGACCAATGACTGGCTTGCCTACCAGAACCTTGCAAGGGGTAGATAAGCTAAAAAAAAGTATTATACACTAGGGTATCTGGTTGGCTCAGTCAGAAGACCATGTGACTCTTGATCTCCAGGTTGTGAGTTTGAGCCCCATGCTGAACATAAAGATAACTTAAAAAATAAATAAATAGAACTTTAAAAAACAAATAATTAAAAAGTACTATAAAGTATGGGACCCAGAAAACTGCAATTAACTTATCTAAAACCAAGATTCTGCAAAGCCAACAGTCCTAGCAGATTTCCTGGGACTGTATTTTTTACCTTTAACAAAAATAAGCACATTCTTATGCCTTTTCATAATTTGGATTTCAGGCCATCACACAAACAAAAGTCACACTAAAAAAAACTAAATGACATGTCCCCAAAATATTAAATATGCAGATGGGGGAGAGGTTAATTTTTCCACTAAAATTTACGAAAAATGTGACTGGTGGGATCCACATTATCAAAGCCTGCATCAGGAAAAATCTAATGCAGAAGAAAAAAAAAAAAATCAAACTGAGCTCTGTTAATAGCTAGTCTGAGAAGATGTGCCTCAAGGCCAGAACAAAGAATCAAACTGGGGGAGGGGAGCTGACAGAGAAGAAAATCCAAACTATAAAATGCTGATGCTTGGAAACACCAACTGGGCAAAAATAGGCCACCAAATATCATGAATATGTTTTTCTTCTGCTGCTGAAAATGGAAGGTGGCAAGGACTCTACTATTAATCGTATTAAACTCATTGTTCCTGCCATGCTGCTGTGGGTAGTGTTCCCTGGGACTCTCTCCTCAGTTCCCTAAAAATTGTAGAGATGGGGAAACACCCTCTTTGGGAAAAGTCTGCTCTTTGCCCACCTACCTCCAAACCACTACAGAATAAGTTTATCCATCAATTTCAAGGTAAGGGTTTCATAATAATGGTGTAAATGAAACATTATTCTGCAGCTGAGATTATTTATCAAATATATAGTTGTTGGGTTTTTTTTTTTACCCCCAAAGCAACAGATTTTACTTGCAACACTCAACTGCAACAAATCTGTAGCTAAGCTGAAAGGGAAAAACCAAATGTAAATTAAAAATTTTATGGAAATTTAAAATTATTTCAAGAAGTGCCACTTTTTTAGAGCTGTGTAAACTTAGCTTAAAAATATTTTATTAAGGGGAACCTGGGTGGCTCAGTGGGTTAAGCCGCTGCCTTCGGCTCAGGTCATGATCTCAGGGTCCTGGGATCGAGTCCCGCATCGGGCTCTCTGCTCAGCAGGGAGCCTGCTTCCCTCTCTCTCTCTCTGCCTGCCTCTCCATCTATTTGTGATCTCTGTCTGTCAAATAAACAAATAAAATCTTTAAAAATATATATATATATATATTTTATTAAGAAAAAAATTTTTTACTATTATTTAGCCCATTATCATGTGCTTTAGTAAATAATAAGTAAAAATGTATTTGGTACCCAAGTGTACACTGGTAATATACTGATGACAAACTTTTTTTTTTTTTAAGATTTTATTTGTCAGAGAGAGAGGGGGAGAGAGAGAGAGAGCGAGCACAGGCAGAGTGGCAGGCAGAGGGAGAAGCAGGCTCCCTGCCAAGCAAGGAGCCCAATGTGGGACTCCATCCCATGATGCTGGGATCATGACCTGAGCCAAAGGCAGCCGCTTAACCAACTGAACCAACCAGGTGTCCCGATGACAAACTTTTTTAAACACCATCATCTTTTTGACAAGGGAGGGCAGGAATTATTTCAAATTACAGCATATACATGTCTAGTAAAGTCAGGACAGGGTTAAAAAAACTCACAATGTATTACTACTTATCTCGTGCTATATACTAGAAAGGACTAAGCTGATTCATACTAATTTATTCTACACAGTCATTTAGTAAATTACAATAAATGTTTAGTTCCATAAAGCATCAAAATAAAAATTTAAATGATGCGATGAAAACAGAAGCCTTGCTTTCAGAAAACCTATGTTTTGGAAGTCCAGCTTCTTGAAGGAACTTTATATGAGACATTTAAATCAACTGAAGGCTTCCTGTGTACCTAGGAGAAGCCAAATGTTGCACTGGCCTCCAGAAGTATGAGCAAAATAGGGTACCTATCACTAATTAGAAAAGGAGAAGCAGGTATCAAAAGGCCAAAATGCAACTATGTTCATTCAGCAAATATGTGCTAAGCATCCATTCATTACATGGCACCAGACAACAGGGATACAATGAAGGACCAGAACTGAAGACACAGAGTCCAATGAGAATATTAAGAGAGAGCAGAGAACTACCTTGCCTTTTTCGTAGGGCTGATGCCGTCACTGTAAAGCAAGACAAACCCAAAACTATTTACTTCAGCAAAGAGAGAAAGGCAAATAATGTAATTCAAATATACACATAATTTCTACAATTATTTTCCATGGTTATCATAACTAAAATGCCTTTCTTTATAATAAAAGACAAAGGCAAAGAAGAAAAAAACTTTTGTAAACGTAGGCCATTTGTGTAAAAATTACATGAGATATAGGAAATACTAATGGGATATAAAGGTTGCTGAAAATGGAAGCTATTTTTAACTCAAAATATCCAGGAAACTATGCCAAACACTTGGCTTACACAATACTATCCACTGATGAACAATGGCATTAATTATAACCATTTTGCATTTTTTAAATTACCTTTATATTAAGGAAAAAACTAAAAAATCCAGTTGTCAGACCAGTTTATTATCAAGGCCCATATCTTTGGCTGAGTTGTACTTAGTACTAACACAGTTACTAAAACAGTCATGTAAGGAAGTCGCTTGCTGGTACTTGTTCGGCCTCCCTCTCCCCGCCCCCCACCACAGCCCCGCCCCCCACCGCACACCACCCGCTCTTGGAAAAACTGCATGCAGTGCTGCACGATCACACAAAATAAATACAGGAAAGAGGGTGGGCGGATTGGGTGGGGAACTGAGCGAAGCTCTGGGCTCCACCAGTGGAAGGCGTTCCACAAGAATTGCTACAGGGTCAAAAGTTTACAGTGGTTTCAATTTCACCTTTTAGCAGCCAATCAGAAAACAGAGACTGCACGCTGACAACCCCCCCCTCAGGCTGCAAACGAACATTAACTCATTGGCCACCAGGACTGCATATATTCCTTTTCTTGTTAGGCTTTCATTTTTCTATTTTTTGAGGAGAGTGGGGAGAGGCAAAGAACATTTTAAGTTCAAGGTGCCAATTTTTACATAAGACCATATATAAACAGGTATGTGAGGGAAGAAATGATCAAGTTACTCTCTTTCTCCCTGAAACCAGTTTCTTTATCCTGTAATAACAAACTAATCATTAATGCGAGTATCAAATCAAGACAAAGAGTGAACTTTAGGCAGGTTAAGAAGAAAGATATATCTCCAAGAGACTGCAATTTTAAGAACAATTTTTAAAATCATGAAAGACAATACTGGCTGTGAAATCAACACTGCACTGTTAAGGAACTAGAATCTAAATAAAAAATATTTTTATAAAGAAAAAAAAGATGTCGGTTGTGTCTCCAGTGAATGCTTTAAAAATAACTCAGATAATGAAAACATTTAAGTATTTATATTTTATTTTTTATTTGCATCAATTCTCCCCACCTCTTCTCCAAATCATTAATATAAACATGCAACATACCTGTCCTTTTCATACTCTACATCTACCAAAATGCAGGTACAGTTCCTAAGGTTTAAGCTTCTTTTCCCATATTTCACCTTTCCAAACACTTCAGTACCAAGGAGTGATCTTTTACACAATACACTCAAGAGGGAACTTTTTGGCAATACACACAACTGCTTCCTAATTCATTCATTCATTCATTTCATGTAAATCTCCCAAGAATGCAGTAAACATCTACACTAATTCATTAAATAACTATTTCTGACATTCAAAATTTAACACTGAGCAAGGAAGGGTAAAATGAAGATCTAAAATGAAGATCTGTAACTTTACACACTGTAATTATTCTACATTTAAGGAATGAATTTATTTGAAGCATTACATGGTAAGAGTGAAACAGCTATATTAACTGCTCTACCAAAATGATCAATTAAATCCTAAATAAGCAGATGTGTAAATCAGTACTTAACAATATGCTCATTAATACAAGGTGGTTGTTTTTTAATTTTTTTATTTTTTTATAAACATATAAATATGGGGTAAAAATCTGTGAATCGCCAGGTTTACACACTTCACAGCACTCAAAGGTGGCTGAGTTTTAGCAGTCTTACTGACGTACATTTAAACTTCTATTTAGAAGCTCCTGTAGGTACTACCACTACCTAAGAAAATGGTTTCATGTAAGGTACTCATTTTCTTATCCAAATCAGCAAAATTAAGAAACTAGTTATTTCTGCCCCAAATATACAATATACAAAAGTGCCAATATACAAAAATGTATATATAACATATACAAAAGTGCATTACTTAATATATGACCGCTAAAAGACTTCAAAATAAATCCATAGTGTATAAAGTTTCCAAAGCAATTTAATGTCAGTTGTTAAGCAGTAAAGAAACGTGATGCTGAAACACAGTGTTTTTAAATCTAAAAAAAAAACAATTTTCTAATAACAACTCACAAGCCTTTATGACATTTAAGCATATCTGCCAATTAAAAAGCTCTATACATTAAAAATCTAGGTTTTTTTTTAAACATGGCTTGCAGAAGCGCCTTTTATACATTAAATTAGAGGGGTCTTCTGTATATCTTCTTTTTACAAGATGGCCTCCTTTTGAAAGAAAATGGTTGCGATAAAATTTTACATCAAGTCAGCATGTTAGCAAGAAGCTTTTTTTGTGTGTTCTGAATTTGATTAATACAAGCCAAGGTCACTTCCTGAAAGATGCCTACCATTGCAGCTGCAGGCAAACTAGGCTCCCGGAGTAAGGATGGGGGGAAGGGAATGGTGATGGCATTCATTAACACTGAGATAAACTTCCATCTACACTAGCAGCTATTTAAGAAGCGGGCAACATGAAGATCCCAGAATTCCTGGCATATAAAGATTAACATATTTCCAGTCATTAATACTTAGAAACAGAAATTATATATAATGAAATTATATATAATCATTATATATAATGTTCATGTCAAAATTATGTCAAAGATATCATCAGGGTGCCTGGCTAGCTCTGTAGGTGGAGCATGCAACTCCTGATCTCGGGGTTTTAAGTTCCAGCCCCACATTGGGTATAAAGATTTACTTAAAAATAAAATCATTCAATCAATCAATCAATCAATAAAAAGATCTCATCACTACTACAATACATTGAAACACTTCAGGAAGCCCGGGTGGCTCACATGGTTAAGCATATGCCTCTGGCACAGGTCATGATCCTGGCACTCTTGGATCAAGCCCTATATCCCCACCCTGCTCAGTGGGGAGTCCACTTCTCCCTCTCCCTTTGATCCTCCCCTGTGCTCAGGCTCATTCTTGTTCCCTCTCTCTCTCTCTTTCTCACAAATGAATAATTTTCTTTTTTTCTTATTTTTCATGAGGCATCTGAGTAGCTCAGTAGGTTAAGCATCTGCCTTCAGTTCAGGTCATGATCCCAGGGTGGTGGGATCAAGTGCCCCATCAAGCTCCCTGCTCAGTGGGGAGTCTGCTTCTTCCTCTGTCTGCCACTCCAGCTTGCGCTCTCTCCCCCTGACAAATAAATACATAAAATCTTTTTTAAAGGGGGGGGGGGGCACCTGGGTGGCTCAGTTGGTTAAGCAACTCCCTTCAGCTCAGAGTCCTGGGATCGAGTCCTACACTGGGCTCCTAGCTCTACTGGGAGTTTGCTTCTCCCTCTGACCTTCTTCCAGTCTCATGCTCTCTCTCACTCTCAAATGAATAACTTTTTTTTTTAATCTTTAAAAAAAAAAAAAAAAGGCTGAATGATTGGACATTCACACTACCACCAATACATCAGGAAAAGCCTGTCTCTGGATACAAAAAATATATAGTCCATCCATTCATTAAGAGAAACTCCCAGGGCCTCACATTCGATTTTATTTGTTCTTATTTAAACCCAGCTTACTAGCATTGTATCTGGTTTCCCAGCTTCACAGCATATTAGAAGGGAGAGGCTCTTAGAAGCCATAAAGTACTGACAACAGCAAGAGAGTACAGAAAACTGGCTGGCAAACAAAAGTAAAATAAGAATAAAAGTTAAATAAAAAGCAAACACAGAAACTCTTAAAATTAAAGTGCTCTAGGGGCACCTGGCTGGGTCAGTTCATTAAGTGTCCAATTCTTGATATCAGCTCATGTCTTGATCTCAGGGTTGTGAGTACAGGCCCAGCACTGGGCTCCATGCTAGGTATGGAGCAAAAAAAAAAAAAGAAGTGGTCTAGACTCTACAGTCATTCCGCCTAAAGAGAAATAATCCTGTTTAATTCTGAAGGTACAAGACGTATCACCCACAGCAAAAAATAATAATGCTCCTAATGTCTTGTGTCATTAGGAGGAGATTAAATACATTTAGCACACTGCTTGAAAAGGGGAAGTGTGTAGACACTTAAGAATTTCCATTTCCGGGACGCCTGGGTGGCTCAGTTGGTTAAGCAGCTGCCTTCGGCTCAGGTCATGATCCCAGCGTCCTGGGATCGAGTCCCACATCGGGCTCCTTGCTCAGCAGGGAGCCTGCTTCTCCCTCTGCCTCTGCCTGCCATTCTGTCTGCCTGTGCTCGCTCTCCCCGCCCCCTCTCTCTGATAAATAAATTAAAAAATCTTAAAAAAAAATTTCCATTTCCAAGGGTTAAATTTCCACAAGTGTTGGTGCCTTAATGGTTCTGTTTTTTACTATGCCAGTAACCTTACACATGTACTTTTTTCTTCTCTCCACCTTCTTCCCTCTATTCTGTCACTCCCCAAGTATGGTGCTTCCAAGCAATTGATCAGAAGGCAAGCAGCAAAGGTTAGAAAGTCATGGGACTTAGATGATTAAGAGTGGGGAGTCAGAGTTAAGGCAAGAGTTTCCCCTAAGTATAACACAAAATCCAAAAGCCTAAAGAAATCATCAATACATTAAAAATTAGCATATTTTTGTAGATGCCATGTAACAACAACAAAAACCCATAACCAAAGTTAATATTATCAACTGGACAAATCTCATACAATTTGAGCACTAAGATAATAATGGTAAAGGATTATAATCTATTGAATAAGCTAAAAGTTCATAAAATCGTAATATGAAAATATACACACAAAAGAAGTGCTCTTCCTTACAGTACAAAGCCAACAATAAATATAGAAAGTAATGATGGAACTAGAAAATCATAATTTATAAAATCATATTAATTCATTCAAGAGGCAAAATCAAAAGTAGTGGGTATAAGTTTAAGAAATAGTAGGGATATTTCCATAATCACAGTCTCATAAACCTCTAAACCCCACAGGAAATTTAAATAGTATAAATACACACACACACACACACACACACACACACACATTTAATAGTATCTCCCACAGGGTGCCTGGGTGGCTCCATGCGTTAAAGCCTCTGCCTTCAGCTCAGGTCATGATCCCAGGGTCCTGGGATCAAGCCCCACATTGGGTTCTCTGCTCAGCAGGGAGCCTGCTTCCTTCCCTCCCTCTCTCTCTGCCTGCCTCTCTGCCTACTTGTGATCTCCGTCAAATAAATAAATAAAATCTTAAAAAAAAAAAAAAAAAAAAGTATCTCCCATGAAGTAACCTTAAAATGGAGAAAGTAGCAGACACCACCTCAGCCAAGTGGTTCAACTTAGTGTTGTCAATAATGGGACTAAACCATGTTCCTCCTGGTTAAATGGACTGAAAATACACCACTTCTATGGTTTTCCTCCCTGCAAAAGTGCAGAACTTGAATCTAAACCTGAGGAAATACCACACAGGCACAAAATGAAGGCACTTCCACAAAATAACTCACCTCTAGTCTTCAAAAGTATCAATTCCATGAAACACAAAGACAGATACAGGCTAAAGAAGACTCTCTTGCTATCACTTTCTTTATGAAAAAGAAAGAAAGAAAAGAAAAAGAAACACCCTAAAGTGAAATACCACCACACATCTGTTAGAATGGCTAAAATCTTAAAAACAACAGTAATAAATGCTAATGAGGATACAGAACAACAGGAGCTCTCCTTCACTGCTGGGGGAAATGCAAAACAATAGGACCATTTTAAGACAGATTGTCAGTTTCTTACAAAGTTGAATACACTCTTGTCATAGAATCCAGCAATCACAGTCCTAAGTATTTACCCAATTAAGCTAAAAATATTTCCACAAAAAAGCCTACATATATTTATTAGCAGATTTATAATTTCCCAAACCTGAAAGAAACCAAAATAACCTCCAGTAAGTTAAAACAGATTAACTGTTGTATATCTGCACAATGGAATATTATTCAGCAACAAAAAGAAATGAGTGCTCAAGGCAAGCCAAGACATGGGGGAACTTTAAAATGCACATTGCTAACTGAAAGAAGCCAATGTGAAAATGTGAATGTGAAAAGGCTGCATCCTGTATGATTCCAACTACATGACATTCTGCAAAAGCCAATATAGAAACAGTAAAAAGGCCAGTGACAGACAGGGGTTCAGGGGGAGGGGAGGAGGATAAATAGGTGAAGCACATTTAACTTTTAAAGAGCTGAAACGATTCTGTAGGATACTGTAATGACAGACACATGACATTACAAATTCACCAAAATCCACAGAACTATAAACACAAAAAATCTTAATGTAAACTGTGGACTTTAGTGAATAATACTGCATTCATATTGGTACACTAATTATAACAAGTGTACCAGGTACCACACCAATGCAAAATGTTAAGAGGGGAAACCAGGGGGATGGATGGGGGGTGGAATATAAGAACTCCATTATCTACTCAATTTTTCTTCAAATCTAAAACTATTCTATAAAATAAAGTCTATTAATTTTTAATGTTAAGAATTACAAAGGGGGGCGGCCTGGGTGGCTCAGTGGGTTAGGGCCTCTGCCTTTGGCTCGGGTCATGATCCTGGGATGGAGGCCCGTGTCGGGCTCTCTGCTAAGCGGGAAGCCTGCTTCCCTTCCTCTCTCTCTGCCTGCCTCTCTGCCTGCTTGTGATCTGTCTGTCAAATAAATAAATAAAATTAAAAAAAAAAAAAAAAGAATTACAAAGAGGCCACCTGGGTGACTCAGTTGTTAAGCAGCTGGCTTCAGTTAAGGTCATGATCCCAGGGTCCTGGGATCAAGCCCCCCATGGGGCTCCCTGCTCAGGGAACCTGCTTCTCCCTCTCCCTGCCTCTCCTCCTGCCTGTGCACACTCTCTCTCTCTCTGTCAAATAAATAAATAAAGTCTTTAAAAAAAAAAAAAAAGAATTACAGAGAAATATGCTGCTTCTCAAGTGGATGCCTAAGACAAATTATCTAATCAAGTTTTGTTGTATAAAACTTCCAAAAATAAGGCTGCAGAATGTTTACAGCACACAACTCACTTTTGCAATGCCACCCAACACTTACAAAAAGAAAACTCACATGAAAATTCTGCATCAAAGACTTCATGCAATCTCTGGGTCTTTAATCCAACCATGTTAGTTCTCAATGATAAGTTAAACTTGCTTCAATGATACACTAAAATTTATTAACTCCATATGGAAGTTTTCTTCTTTAAAATTCACATACAACTTTAAGTCTTTGCAATATCATCTGCATAAAAAAGGAAAAAACTAAGATTTTTTCCTACCAATTCAAAAACATTTATCAAATGTCTACTATGTACCAAGCTAAATATACTATAATAACAGTTTCTGCCTTGTCAAGGAAATTAATCGGACTTTCCAATGTAAATCTCTTCCAATAAACTTGTTTTGAGGACTGTTAAGTAGTAGGGAAAATACAGACTTCAGATGTTGACAAAACAGAAGTAGACTGTTAGTGATTCACACAAAAACCCCAGAGCTATCTTACCAATAAGAAATTTAACTTGTAAAATTACAAAGGTTTTTGATATTTTTGGATTAAAAACAAAAAGCACAAACATGTGGCTAAATAAATTAGGGAAAGAAAATATCTTAAACCAGTTTCACAGGGAGCTTTTTACTCCCATCAATAACCCAGAGTAGCTGGGTAGATTCACAAAGAAGGAAAGCAATATGACCTTAACAATTCCTAATACTGACAAAGCCTATAAGTACCAAGTGAGCATTTAAGGTACTGCTGTTTATTACATGGATATCTTTTCAGACACATGCATAAACAGGAAACACTACTTTTGGCACAAGTCTTGAAGAATATAAAAGTTTGCACGCTGGCAGTTCTTTCAAGCACTACAGAGGGAAAAATATGTTCAGGCTTTCAAAAGAAAGACACTAATAGGGGTGCTTGTGTGGCTCAGTGGGTTAAAGCCTTTGCCTTTCAGCTCAGGTCACGATCTCCGGGTCCTGGGTCCTAGGATTCAGCCCTGCATCGCATCAGGCTCTGCTTCCCACCTCTCTCTATGCCAGCTTCTCTGCCTACTTGTGATCTGTCTGTCAAATAAATAAATAAAATCTTTAAAAAAAAAAAAAAAAAAAAAGAAAGAAAGAAAAGGAAAAGAAAGACTAATCAATCTCATATTAGAACTTAAAATTTCCGGGGCGCCTGGGTGGCTCAGTGGGTTAAGGCCTCTGCCTTCAGCTCAGGTCATGATCCTAGGGTCCTGGGATCAAGCCCTGAATTGGGCTCTCTGCTCAGCAGGGAGCCTGCTTCCCCTTCTCTCTCTGCCTGCTGCTCTGACTACTTGTGATCTCTCTCTCTGTCAAATAAATAAAATCTTAAAAAAAAAAAAAAAAGAACTTGAAATTTCCATCACCAAGAGACTTGTAGAGCACAAGTAAAAAGTAAAGCAATACAGTACTATATAATTACATTATTATGTAATTACAGTACTATAAAAGTGTTAATTACAGTAATATATACATTAACTTATCAGGAAAGTATCTCATTTCACAGGCAAGGAAGGACTCTGAAAGCTGCGATTTGTCCACTCTGATGAAGCACACCCTCAAGTATGCTAAGATTCCATTTGTGATAAATGGGAAATCCCAACATAATAAAAATATTCTAAGCAGCTTTAAGCCACTCTGCTTAAACCAATCTGCGTATATTTAACTACATTAGAGCCATTAATTAGATTTATTCAGGTAAAAGCCCAGCAAAAAATTCTTTTTCTAAGATTTTCTTTATTCATTTGAGAGAGAGACAAAGATAGTGACAGCATGAGCAGGGAGGAAAGGGAGAAACAGCTGAGAGCCTGACACAGGGAGTTCAATCCCATGACCGTGGGATCACGACCTGAGCCAAAGGCAGATGCTTAACTGACTGAGCCACCCAGGCGCACCTCAGCAAAAAGTTCTTTATATTAACATGTTATATTAGGAAAATTCTTTATACTCCCATGTCTTATACTAGTGTATTAAGTAGGAAAAAAAGGGGGGCCATCAAAAACCACTTTTATGGAGAACTTTCTAATCACAACATTCTTGCAAAATATAACCAATAAATGAAAAGCAACATAATATTCAAAAATAAGGCAATCTCAAATTCAAGGACATTGAACAGGTACAATGACATAGCATCTAACACACACTTCCTAACCCAGCATAGCCCAAACTGAACTTGCATCCTTCCAAATCATCTAATATTTGTTTTCCCTTATACTTAGGTTTTGATCCTTGCAATCTGCCTAAACTCTTTTCAGCAACAACACCATTTACCAAAAAGGTCAAACCATTTTTTAAACCAGAACTATTTTATTAAATTTCATCTTACAGCTCATATTCATTAAAAATTGGGGCCTATCACTTACCCAAAAAGGATTTATTCAGTGTTTCCCTAAATGCCTTAGATTGTAATCTAGATTAAGAAAATCTGGTTTGGGGGGCACCTGGGTGGCTCAGTGGGTTAAAGCCTCTGCCTTCAGCTCAGGTCATGATCCCAGGGTCCTGGGATAGAGCCCCGCATTGGGCTCTCTGCTCGGCGGGGAGCCTGCTTCCCCTCCCTCTCTCTGCCTGCCTCTCTTCCTGCTTGTGATCTCTGCCAAATAAATAAATAAAATCTTGAAGAAAGAAAGAAAAGAAAAAACAAACTGAGGGTTGCTGGGGGGAGGGGGCTTGGGAGAAGGGGGGTGGGGTTATGGACATGGGGGGGGTGTGCTTTGGTGAGTGCTGTGGGGTGTGTGGACCTGGCGATTCACAGACCTGTACCCCTGGGGATAAAAATATATGTTTATAAAAAATAAAAAATTTTAAAATAAAATTTAAAAAAAAAAAGAAAATCTGGTTTGGTACACCTGGGTGGCTCAGTGGGTTAAGCATCCAACTCTTGATTTCAGCTCGGGTCATGGGCTGTGGATCATGAGATCCAGCCCCGCATCAGGTTCTGCACTCTGTGGGGGAGTCTGCTTGTGATTCTTTCCCTCTCCCCCTGCTCACATGCACACATGTGTGCACACACATGCTCTCTCCTTCTCTCTCAAATAAGTAATTAAATAATGGGTTAGCACCATGCATTAAGTGATCAAATTCTACTATGAAAGACTGTGTCTTACATAAAATTAATCCCAAACAATTTTTACCCTTTTTGCCATTCCAATTATTTTCTTTTTTTTTTTTTTTTTTAAAGATTTTATTTATTTATTTGACAGAGAGAAATCACAAGTAGATGGAGAGGCAGGCAGAGAGAGAGAGGGAAGCAGGCTCTCTGCTGAGCAGAGAGCGGGACTCGATCCCAGGACTCTGAGATCATGACCTGAGCTGAAGGCAGCGGCTTAACCCACTGAGCCACCCAGGCGCCCCAACCATTCCAATTATTTTCATTCACCATTCTGAACCTAGGAAAACAAACTGTATAAACTATTTTAAACTAGATCCTACCATAAACAGAAGGAAAGGAACAAACATTTACTAGAATCCTAAGCTGCACAGGATTTAATTATCCATGTATAAGACATCTAAAGTTTAGATAGGTTAGAATAACATGCTCAATGTCTCACAACTGAAGTAACAGAGATTAACAGAAGTCAGAATAGCAGGAATTCCAAACTTACACATTTTGTACTAACCTTCTGCCCAAATTTTAATTGTATTAATCACTGTGATTGTATAAATTCTGATTCTAAAATTACCCAACAGCAACAAATTTGCAATTTTGGGGAGAGAAGGAACACACAGGTTAAAAACAGGTACCCAGAAACTACCTAAAACTATGTTTTTCCAATATGTAATCAAGGGATATTATATGTACAGTCTCGTTCCCTTTTTTTCATAATTTGGAATCTGAGGTCTAGAAAACCATTAGTGGTGACAAGATCCTACCAGAATCAAAACCCTCAACTTCCTACTCTGTGCTCAATGTACCTTCCTTATCGATAACTCCACTTGTCACAGAGCAGTAGCTATCCAACTATGATTCCCAGAGCAGCAGAGAACTCAGAAATGCAAATTCTAGAACCCTATGCTAGTACCAGTAAACTCTGAAGGTGGGGTCCAAGCAATCGGTGATTTAAGCATTCAGGTGATTCTGATGTGCTCTGAAATTTTGAAAACCACTGCTTTCGAGGAAACCTGACTTTTGAGGATTGCACTAAGACAAAGGCTCCTAAAAGGGCGCCTGGGTGGCTCAGTGGGTTAAGCCGCTGCCTTCGGCTCAGGTCATGATCTCGGGGTCCTGGGATCGAGTCCCGCATCGGGCTCTCTGCTCGGCAGGGAGCCTGCTTCCTTCTCTCTCTCTCTGCCTGCCTCTCAGTGTACTTGTGGTTTCTCTCTGTCAAGTAAATAAATAAAATCTTAAAAAAAAAAAAAATAAAAAATAAAAAGGAGTTAACCAGGGGCGCCTGCGTGGCTCAGTGGGTTAGGCTTCTGCCTTCGGCTCAGGTCATGATCCCAGGGTCCTGGGATTGAGCCCCGCATGGGGCTCTGCTCAGCAGGGAGCCTGCTTCCCCCCCCTCTCTCTGCCTGCCTCTCTGCCTACTTGTGATCTCTGTCTGTCAAATAAACAAAATCTTTAAAAAAATAAAAAATAAAAAGAAGTTAACTATATTCCTAAAAAGAGAAAACTGTCTTGCTCCTCCTTTCCTATTGTCTAATCCAGAGCAGTTCTTCTCAAACATTAAGGAGCAGAATCTTCTGGATGGGAGGGGCTAAATTCCTGGCCCTATCCCTGAGATCAACTTTACAGGCCTGAAGTAGAGGCCTTGAATTTGCACTTATGTTGCCCAGATGAAACAAATACTGCAGGAAAGACAACACTTTTGAGTAACAGTAAACCAAAAGCAAACCCCCATATAGATCTCACAGATACCACTTTGAAGAACACTTTATTCTTCCTTTCTCATCCTTCCTGCTTGCCCACTGAAATTCTCAATCCTTCCCATGATTATTTTAGAAAGTCACAACCAATTTTGTCAATTCAATTTGTAGAAGAACAAAATTTGCCACTCCAAAATGTGTGTTTTGGCATGTGGATTGTATTAGGCCATTTCCAAGAACAAGAAGGCTCAAGAAGAACCTTTGACCTTCCCCCCTAACTGCCTAGAATTTAGACAGAACCCTTACTCCAGGAAGGGAGCTATCATCAGAGATAACTACAGTATAATATGAAGTAGGTGTGGTAGACAAGGATGAAATCAGCAGACTACTTGTTAAAATTTCACTGCTCTATGTCCTATTGTTTCTGTATGGCCCAGCAAACATTGACTCTTTCTCATCTTCCTGTGAATTGTCTTCATTCCCTTTGAAGTCCTTGACCCCACACCCTTCCCCTTCAATCTGAATGGCATATAACCTCAACTGCATGACTACCTGTCATATTCGTAAGGAGCCCCCCTTACACACATAATTAAACTGATTTTCTCCTGTTAATCTGTCTCATGTCAATTTAATTCTTGGACCAATCTACAAACACCTTGTAGAGGGGAGGTAAACAATCACCATTTTTCAAAATACACCAATGAGGTTAAGTTAGAGTTGAGATTTAATTTATTATCTTAAGAACAAAATACCAAGTAAAGCCCCCGAAAATGTTGTTTATGAAAGTTTAGTATGTTTCAAGTAAATATGTTGTGTGGCCACAAGAAAAAAGTGTCCGATGAGATACCACAAAGAACACCTGAATTGAGAAGACCTGAATTCTATCAGAAGGCCTGCACATATGTAAACTTAGGAGATATTTGAGAAAACAGTTTGAAAATTTGTCTTTCAGCAACATTTTATATAGACTAATGTGAAAATTCCACCACTACATTCCCATAACAGCAATACCCAGATACCTAAAAACATGAAGAGGTACGAAAATAAGTAAGTTTATAAACTCTGATCATCAACAAAATTACCTATTTCATTTACTCACTCAACAAACTTTTACTAACTGCCTACTATAAGCAAATCAGGACCTCAGAGACACAAGATGCTCTCAGGAGTCCATGTCCTGCCCTTCCAACATCCCCAGATATCATTAGTTTTTAGTATTTCCCGAATTTGTCCAGTTCATCTTAATCCCATTACTACTGTCCTTTAATGATTTAGGTAGTACATTTTCCCTGGATTACTCCAAAAGCCTACCTTTATTCTTCACTTAATCTTCAGATGAATCAGGGCAATCTTTCCATACCTATAAAACTCAAATTCCTCTCTCTTGCTGATTGATTTCTAAAGACTTCTCCTCGTACCTAATGGTCCACCCACATTAAAGAACTTAACATTTCCCAGAAAACACCCAACTGCACCAAGTCCTGTTGCAGAAGCCACTCTTGATCAGAATGCTATTCTATTGACCCACCCACGACCAATGTGTATCTTACAGTAACACTTTTCCTCTTGAAATATTAACGAGACGCTTCCACTTGGTCTCTTCCAGCCTACTCCCCCAATCCCAAATTAGGCTATACACTCCTCCAATGAGCCCAATGACAATTTTAAACATCCCACTGTGCTTCCCACCTGGTAGATGCCTCTGTTTTCTTGCTCTTCCCCCTCTTGAAGACAGAGTCCGAGTCTCTGCATTATTTTAGCCACAGTGCCTACTCAGAGCAGGCATACAAAATTTAGCTTAAAAAGATGAGGGGAGTAAAGATACAGATGAATATACAGGATACTAAGAGATCTTGGCAGAATCATTCCCCAAAAAGAAGTCAAAACATCTGAAAGTTACTTACCAATATATAAGAAGGTTTTAAATCTCATAACATTTGAGAAATTCTCTGAAGAAGATATTCTACTACCATACATAAGACTACCTTTCTGGTTACAAGTACAAATGAAAATAAAGTGAAACAGTACTGAAAAACAAGAATAAGCCTGCCATCAAATCATTTGTGGAATGGATATAAATCTCTTGAACTCAAGAAGTTAAAATGTAACTAAGGACTCCGTCAGTTAAGCATCCAACTCTTAAGAGTTTGGCTCAGGTCATGTATCTCCAACCAGGTGGTCATGAGATTGAGCTCCAAGCTGGGCTCCAGGCTAGGAGTGGATCCTGCTTAAAATTCTTTCTCCCTCTCCCTTTGCCCCTCCCTCTGCTCCCACTCTCTCTCCCTCTTAAAAAAAAAATAAAAATAAAAGTAAAAATATAATTAAAGATGCCAACACAGCTACTACAGTTTTCTGGAATTTATTTATTTTTTTTTAAGATTTTATTTATTTATTTGACAGAGATCACAAGTAGACAGAGAGGGAGGCAGAGAGAGAGAGAGGGATGCAGGCTCCCTGCTGAGCAGAGAGCCCGATGCAGGACTCGATCCCAGGATGCTGAGATCATGACCTGAGCCGAAGGCAGTGGTTTAACCCACTGAGCCATCCAGGCACCCCAGTTTTCTGGAATTTAAAACACACACACATATTTATGACCTAATGTCATGCTATAAAACACCAAATGCCTTCGGTTTTCTGTTCCAGGAATGCTGTTTGGAATTCTGCCAAATACAAAAAAAGAAAACCTAAGGCTCCTCCGTGCTTTGCAATATGTGAGGAAACCAACCTGCCCAGAAAAGATGAAATCATGTACAATACGGTAAAGAAACCAGTCATAAAAGACACATTTCAAATATGTACAACATAAGAAGACAGTAAAGATTACAAACTAGATACAGACCGTCTATCCAGCTGAGAGCCCCATCCTAAAACAGACATAAAAAATATTGGGGGTGGAGGGCGCCTGGGTGGCTCAGTTGGTTAAGCATCTGCCTTGGGCTCAAGTCATGATCTTAAGATCCTGGGATCCATCCCCACGTCAGGCTTCTTGCTCAGTAGGGAGCCTGCTCCTGCCATTACCCCCTGCTTGTGTTCTCTCCCTATCTCTGTCAACTAAGTAAATAAAATGATTAAAAAAAAAAAAAAAAAAAAAAACTTGGGACACCTGGGGGGCTCAATTGGATAAGCGACTGCCTTTGGCTCAAGTCATGGTCCTGGAGTCCTGGGATCGAGTCCCACATCAGGCTCCCAGCTCCATGGGGAGTCTGCTTCTCCCTCTGACCTCCCCTCTCATTCTCTCCCTCACTCTGTCTCTCTCTCAAATTAAATAAATAAAATGTGAAAATAAATAAAATATTTTATGGGGTTGTTGTGAGAACTGGGAGAGAATTACATAAAGCACTTGAAATACTCAGATCCGGGGTGCCTGGGTGGCTCGGTGGGTTAAAGCCTCTGCCTTCAGCTCAGGTCATGATCCCAGGGTCCTGGGATGGAGCCCCACATCGGGCTCTCTGCTTGGCGGGGAGCCTGCTTCCCCCCTCCCCCGCCTGCCTCTCTGCCTACTTGTGATCTCTGTCTGTCAAATAAATAAATAAATAAATCTTTAAAAAAAAAAAAAAAAAACTCAGATCCTAACACATGTATCAAGTGGGCAATAAGCATGAACTACTGATACTACTGCTTCATGATAGAAGAAATCTTAGAAAGAGCCTGGTAGCATATGCTGCATTCCTCTTACCGTCCCTCACTTCCTTAGCTTTTCTAATGAATACTTACTTCTTCCAAATTCTGTCCCCAAAATGAGTTATAATTATTAGCTAAATTAAACAGGTTTGCATTTAGTACAACAAAAAACTTTGCTAACAATAGTTAGGATCTTCATATTGCTAAATCAAAGTCATTTCAAAGGTATAAAGGACATCTAAAAATCACATGTTTAAACATGACACACAAAAAAATTCTAAAATCCTTAAAATAGGTAAGATAAAATATGACCTATGTCATGGACTGAATTGCAACCTCCAAAATTCGTATGTTGAATGAAGCCCTAACTCTCAGTATCTCAGAACGTGAATGTAACTGGCAATAGGGCCTTTGTTTGTTTGTTTGTTTAAGTAGGATACATGCCCAGCGTGGAGCCCATTGTGGAGCCTGAACTCACAACTTCAAGGATCAAGAGTTGCATGCTCTACTAACTGAGCCAAACAGGCACCTCTGGAAATAGGGTTTTTAAAGAGGCAATTAAGTTCAAATGAGGTCATTAATGTCTTATATGGCTAGTGTCCTTATAAGAGGAGGGAATCTCAACACAAACATGAAAATATACAGAGAAGGCGGCCACCATTTATAAGCCAAGGAGAGAGGCTTCAGAAAAAGACAATCCTGGAGCACCTGGATGGCTCAGCCAGTTAAGCATATGCCCTCTCGCCCCATGTTGTGCACACTCGCTCTCTCTCAAATAAGTAAATAAAACCTTACAAAAGAAGAAAAAGAAGAAACCAATCCTGCAGATACCTTGATCCTAGACTTCTGGCCTCCAGAACTATAAGAAAATAAATTTCTTTTATATAGCACCTGACCTGGGTACACTGTTAGGGCAACCCATGCAAACGAATACTACTCCTCCTAACACTGGACTTAGTTTATAGACTAGCAGTATGTTTCTGGTTGCAGTCACTGATTCCTCAAGCTAATCTCAACACCACTTAGAATCAGATACAATGCCAGAGCACCTGACTGGCTCAGCTGGTAGAGCATGAGATTCTTGAGCTTAGGGTTGTGGGTTTGAGCCCCACACTGGGAACAGAAATTACTTAATAGAAAATCTTTAAAAAGAGAAAAAGAAACACACGTACTTCCAAAGTCAAAAAATCAAATACCTAAAGCCAGAATCAGGAATTACATATCAATGCACACTTTTGGGGGGAGTGCAAAATGGTGTTTTATTAAAGCACAGGGACAAGACCGGGGGCAGAAAGAGCTGATGCTCATGTACCCTTTTTTTTTTTTTAATAAAGTACATTATCTACACTATTTGGGCTATGGCTGATCTAAAGCATTATTAGTATGCATTAATCACTTTTTGAGGGAAAATATGCATATTCTGAATTTTTATGTGTACCTATTAAAGATAGTCCTCTCAATATGAGCAATATTGGAGACACTGGTTTTGGACAGGAAAAACAAACCGTGGATTCAAAAAAATGGCAATTTAAAACCCACTGGTGCCATTTACCAGTTTTGTGGCCTTGAGGAAGTTACTCACTTTTCTGACCCTCAGATCCCTCAACTGTAAATAAGGATGAAATAATATTTTACCAGATTATTAGGATTAGAGAGAGCTATATTAAGCACCTGGCACAATTCCTAACACAAAGAGGGTACTCAATAAATAGGAGCTATAATAAGATCATCATCCAAAATATGTGCATGAAAAGTAGGTGTCACTGTTAACAGGACTCTCAGCTTTCTGGAAGATAATTTTGAAATACCTATCCAAACATTAAGGATATCCCTCTGACCCAAAAAACTTAACTTAAAGAAATCTATTCTATGGAAATAGTTGCACAAGTGGATAAAAGCGGAAGAAAACAGATTTTTTTTTAATTTTATTTATTCATTTGAGAGAGATAGAGAGAACACAAGCAGGGTGAGAGGCAGAGGGAGAGGGAGAAGCAGACTCCCCACCAAGCTGGGGCTCAATCCCAGGAGCCAGGATCATGACCTGAGCTGAAGGCAGATGCCCAACCATCGGAGCCACCCAGGCGCCCCAACAATATTTTCCGTGACACTGTTTTACCAGGCAATCAACAGAGGTCTGGTTTAATGTTAGACTACAGTGGAAGGCATATTTGTCATTTTTTAAATAAAGTCAATCTCTGTATTTTGACTAAAACAAGGCCATGGGAGAATAAGCACAATATGGCCCAGCAAAGTAAAAACTAGGCGTTGATATATGCATGGAAGAGAGTATGAAAAGATCTAATACTAAACCACAAACAGCTTCCACTTTTTGCTCACATACTCTATAAACTGTAAACTTCTTTGAAACTCAAAATATTAATTTTTTCCCACTAAATAAAGAAACAGAGATGCGCACCATTTTTTTCAGCCTAATGCTTTCCTATGCTGTGGAATGGGATGTGTTAAGGAAGACTTCAAGGAGAAATACATCACGCATTAGCCCTCCCTCCTTGCTGAAAAAATCTAGAATCTGTATGAAGCCCATGTTCAAGGGAGTTAGTATCAATTTCTATTTGATATTTTTCAGTTTCTATTTCTACAGTCAATTCTAATTTTGTGGAGTTGGTCAAAAACATTTTAAAAACTGCTAACTATGTACCATATAACCAAGTCACACCTTCAAACCTCCCCTCCTTTCAAAATAACCTAGTTAAATACACACCTAGAACACAAAATCATTTTAATGGTAACCTAAGGAAAAATAAAATGGACAAATTAGTTGGAAAGATTAAGCATTTTAAGGGATGCCTGGGTGGCTTAGTTGGTTAAGCATCTGCCCCCAGCACAGGTCATGATCCCAGGGTCCTGGGATGGAGTCCCACACCAGGCTCCCTGGCTCAGCAGGGAGTCTGCTTCTCCCTCTCCTTCTGCTGGTCCCCCAGCTTGTACATTCTCTCTGACAATTTAAAAAAAAAAAAAAAAAAAAAAAAAACCTTCAAAAAAAAAAAAAAGATTCAGCATTTTAGATTAGTATGAACTGTAATACTTCTCTGTTTCTGATTATAATCCACCATTAATACACAGAACAGTACTGAGACTAGGATCAAGGAAAGTCACAATGAAAACGGAACCACCTTGCTTTTTACAGATGAAAATGAAGTACGAAAAGTGACTTGACCAAGCTCACACAGTAAGAAAAAAGATTAATGTATGGCCCTGACTTCCCATTCTAATATTTTTTTTTCTACATCATATTGCCTCACATCTTAGCTTACAGTTTTAAATAAATTCCTTTTTCCAAATAAATTAGCAAAAATAGCATCAAATAATATACTTGGTTTCATAAATATGCATAAATGAAACAAACGTTTGCTGGCATATACTACCTGGCATATTTGCAATACTATCTATAGAGCTCTGCATTCATTGAAATTTCAAGCATGTAAAATATCTTGATCAGACATCACAAAGGTGTCCGCTCTGCAGAAGCAGAGATGAAATGTTTTATGAGAACCAATTCAGCTAATTCCCCTGGAGGTAGGGCAACTAGTTAGATGCTAATTAGATGAAAAACCAAATTGTCTAGCCATATATGTTTGCTAGTAATTTCTGTTTGTTTCAATGGCACTTTCTTTTTTAGAGTAAGGTTTCTCATCTCTGATTTCAAAGTCACCTTCCAGCCTAATGGAGGCACATAGCTTTGACTCTTCTCTCCTCAGAATAAGATTCCTAAGAAAATAAATAATGCACAGAGGCATTTCTTTTAATATTTTCCTTCACTGAAACCCAGTTTGATAACAATATAGGAAAATCTTTGATGGTGAACATCTCTATTAAACCAAATTCAGAAAGGAAGACAAGGAAAACTAACAGCTATATGAGACAAAGAGTACATGAAACAGAAGCCAGGTAGACAATAGATCTCTGAAATCCAGTTTGGAGAAAATAAAATGATCATCCTAAAATGAACGGAAGCTAATGGCAACTGGCAATTAAAGACACCAAGCTAAGTTGACCAAAAAGAAAAGGAATGTTAAAGGAATCTCTGTCTTTGTGTCCTATCAAAAAACGAAACACTGAGGCAGGTATGTTTAGATGTACTCAAACATAAATGCAATAAAATAAAGTTGCTGTGTTACAACAAAATCACAAATGGGATATCAAGTTATTACAACATATGGCTGTGGATAATTTCTAGATATACCATTAGCCTTCTAACTGGAAGGTTAAAATTCAATAGTCAAAGAAAATACAGTTTATTAGTACTGTCAACACAAAATACTATTTACAAGAACATTTTTGCTAGATCTGACTGAACAGCGCAATGTGAAAATTAACTTCATTTTGTCCACTGAATGTGGATAATCTTCTTTAACAAAATCCAAGTATTCCTAGCTATGAGTGATGAGTGACCTTGAGGCAGCACTTGGAAGGCAGTCACCATGGCAACACTACCACAAAAGTGCCTCATCCTCAGCAAAAGGACCAACCTGGTGCACAAAGATTTAAAAACCTAGGGACACAGCGCTTCCTTCAAGCCAAAAAAATTAGTTTAAAAAAATGTTTATATTAATCTTTTTATTTTAGCCTTCCTATTTATTGTTTGTGAAGGAAGGGCACATATGCTAACTACCTTAATGATGAAATATTAAGCCATGTGAAAATTATTTTTTTCCTTTGTTTCCTATATGGGCAATATCAATTACTAAGATATGAATTTTAATTTTTAAAAATGTTTTAAAATTTTTAACACAATCACCATTATTCCAATCTTCTTATAGTCATTGTCTAAAAAATTCATTTTAATAAGAATATTTTCCAGCCTACACTTTGATAAAGAACACACAAGGAAGAAAAGGACTGACTTAAAATTCCAAATATAAAATAAGGATTTGTAATGCTGCTTATACACCCTAAAGAGCCAGGTGCTTGCCTGCCAAGAAGGGGATGGGAGAAGAGAAGTAGTTAGTACACAAGTGTCTTTACATTTGGTGTTTTTATAAAGTTATGTCTTTTGCTTCAGACATAGATACAGTAGTTTCTCCTAGGGAATCTACCCTGTGAAAGCCAGGAACGTGACTCTTTTTTTTTTTTTTTTTAGATTTTATTTTATTTGTCAGAGAGAGAGGAGCGAGAGTGTGCACAGGCAGACAGAGTGGCAGGCAGAGGCAGAAGCAGGCTCCCCGCCAAGCAAAGAGCCCGATGTGGGACTCCATCCCAGGATGCTGGAATCATGACCCGAGCTGAAGGCAGCTACTTAACCAACTGAGCCACCCAGGCGTCCCACGGAACGTGACTCTTTAGTCATTTTATCACCAATATAGTAAACAAAGAGCCTGACATCAACTGAGTGCCAAAGGACTTAAGATGTTCTGCTCATCAGAGCGCCTGGGTGGCTCAGTGGGTTGGGCCGCTGCCTTCAGCTCGGGTCATGATCTCGGAGTCCTGGGATCGAGCTCCAAGTCGGGCTCTCTGCTCAGCGGGGAGCCAGCTTCCTCCTCTCTCTGACTGCTTGTGATCTCTGTCAAATAAAAAAGATGTTTTGCTCATCAACCAAAGAACCTTGACAAACTATACATCCCAGAACATCTGTACATTGACATTTAAGTTTTTCACCAACTTAACTAGTTACAAAGCAGTTGTTTGCAAGATATTATTAATATTTTTAATAAACTGTTACATCACTCAAGTATTCAAAGGTAACTGGATTATGATCGTTCCTAACAGTCAGAAATTTTGACTGTTCCCTTCTCCTGGAATATGAATTACCATTCCTCTTCATCCCCTGTACTTGATCATAACAGAATATTATTTTATGCCTGAAAGTATTTTATTGATCATCCAATCTCTACAACAAAAGGGTATACATAAGCTGAAATAATACTGAAAGTCCATCTAATCACAAGCTCTAACTGCTGAAAACATTTTTTTCCTGCATTATTACTACAACCATTATTAGGATGTAACTGTTCAAAATCTAAGTGTGTTTTGGTAAAATACATGTTAAAAGTACATTTTTCAGTTGCCTGGGTGGTTCAGTTGGTCAAGCGACTGCCTTCGGCTCAGGTCATGATCATGGAGTCCTGGGATCAAGTCCCACATCAGACTCCCTGCTCAGCAGGGAGTCTGCTTCTCCCCCTGGCCCTCTCCCCTCTCATGTTCTCTCTCTCTCTCACTCTCTCTCTCTCTCTCTCAAGTAAACAGATACAATCTTTAAAAAATAAATTTTTTTAAAATAAGCATTAAATTTTTTTAAAAAGTACATTTTTCATTATAAGTAAATCTGTTAAGGTACATGGACAGGGGTTCCTCTCCCTGACCCCAAGCGCCATGCCTACAGGTATCCACAATAAGTAATACTGCTAAAATGCCAGTGTTCGTTAATTTACACACTTATTTGTAAAGTTATTAATAAGACTATGCTGACCTAAGTAGATAACTAAGTGGAAGGAGTTATGTGAAAGTAATGACAATTCTTTCAATGCACTAGTTTCATGACAAAAATCTCAGTGAACTATCATTAAGAATTATTTTTTCAGGGACACCTGGGTGGCTCAGTTGGTTGGAGGACTGCCTTCGGCTCAGGTCATGATCCCAGAGTCCCAGGATCGAGTCCCGCATCGGGCTCCCGGTTCCATGGGGAGTCTGCTTCGCTCTCTGACCTTCTCCTCGCTCATGCTCTCTCTCACTGTCTCTCTCTCAAATAAATAAATAAAATCTTTAAAAAAAAAAAAAAAGAATTATTTTTTCATTATCTCTCAGAGAGCAATTTGATTAACTCTCCCTTCAATTTGATAAAACACACTCAGAAGCACCTGACCAACAGACCATTTGTTACAGAGTCATTCGCTTTTTAAACTCTGACACCAACATTTGTAATAGTCCATGTGTTGTTTCAAATGCCAATTTTTTTTTTTAAACACCCAGTATCAAGACAACACAGTAAAAGAATTACATCCTTCTTTTGGCAGTAAAAAGAGCAACTGTGAAAGGATACTCTGCAAAGCTTTCTCAGGCAGGCCAACTTAAGGATTTAAAAGAACAAAAGCAGGGCACCTGGGTGGCTCAGTCGGTTAAAGCCTCTGCCTTTGGCTGGGGTCATGATCCCAAGTCCTGGGATCGAGCCCCACATCAGGCCCTCTGCTCAGCAGGGAGCCTGCTTCCTCCCTCCCTCTCTGCCTATTTGTGATCTCTGTCAAATAAATAAAATCTTTAAATAAATAAATAAAAGAACAAAAGCTGGGGTGGTGCCTGGCTGGCTCAGTCCGTGGAGCATACATACAACTCTTGTTGCGATTCTAAGTTCAAAACCCACCTTGTGCACAGAGATAACTTGAAAATAAAATCTTAAAGAAAGAAGCAAACAGGGGTGCCTGGGTGGCTCAGTGGGTTAAAGCCTCTGCCTTCCACTCAAGGTCATGATCTTAGGGTCCTGGAATCAGCCCTGCATCTGGCTCTCTGCTCAGCGGGGAGCCTGCTTCCTCCTCTCTCTCTGCATGCCTCTCTGCCTACTTGTGATCTCTCTCTCTCTGTCAAATAAATAAAGTCTTTTAAAAAAAAAAAAAAAAAAAGATGGTTAAAAAAACTTTAAATAAAAGAACAAAAGCTTACAAATCTGGAAAATAATTCTCTTTAAGTCATTTGTATTAGTCTGCAAATCCGACTCCCAATTTATAGAAAATACAGAGGACAGAACAATGTGTTAAATGACACCATTCAGGTGCAAAATCCAGACTACAGAAAATTTTGCACAACACAAAACCATTTTTTGCAACAAATAAACTGCAAGGTAAAAAAAGAAAAGCAGTAAGAACTTAAGAAACACAGAAGATGCAACAGCAAACTGTAGTATGTGCATCTGACTCAAACTATCAAAGCTGAGATTAAAGGAATTGAAAATTCAAACATGCCTAGATATAACATCAAGGAATTTCAAATGAGATAATGTGGGTTTTATTTTGTTTTGAATGCTGTAGTTTAAAGATACTCACTAGGAGTGCATGGGTGACTCAGTCAGTTGAGCATCCCATTCAGTTTCAGCACAGGTCTTGATTTCAAGGTCTTAACATCAAACCCAGCATGAGGCTCTGTGTGCAGCAAGGAGTCTGCTTGAGATTCTCTCTCTTCCTCTCCCTCTGCCCCACCCCCTCCCACATGTGACCCTCTCTAAAGTAAGTGAATGAATAAATAAATATACTTACTAAAAACACGGATAAAATACAATATGTCACCAAAAAAAAATACAATATGTTATCTGGAACTTGCTTCAAGATAATATGGGAAAGGGTAAATGTTCATAAAAATAAGACTGGCCCGGACTTAGTTTTTCTGAAGCCTAAGGGATAGTTTCATGAGAACTCACTATAGTATTCTCTCTAGTTTATACTTGCAATTTCATAATGAAAGTTTTTTTTTTTTAAGATTTTATTTATTTTACAGACAGAGAACACAAGTAAGCAGAGAGGCAGGCAGAGAGAGAGAAAGGCAGAGGCTTTAACCCACTGAACCACCCAGGCGCCCCCATAATGAAAGATTTTTTAAACTGTGCTCATATATCCCTTAAGCAAGCCTTCACAGACCCCAAGTGAAGTCGTTTCAAGACACCATGCAAATGAACTTTAACAGCTCTGACTACAAACAGAAGTCAGGAAATCAATGTGCATAGAAGCATCTTGATGCTCTGAGTATTTATGAAAACAGTCTTTCTTCTATAAATTTTCAGAATTCTGAAGGCTAGACCTCAAAAAGAGTAACAGATACTTTCTCTAGAATATCATCATTTAACATCATCAGTGTATTAGTGTGTATTTAAAAGACAAACTCCAGTGGCGCCTGGGCTCAGTGGGTTAAAGCCTTTGCCTTCAGCTCAGGTCATGATCTCAGGGCCCTGGGATTGAGCCCCGCATCAGGCTCTCTGCTTCCCCCCTCTCTCTGCCTGCCTCTCTGCCTACTTGTGACCTCTCTCTGTGTCTAATAAATAAATAAAATCTTTAAAAAAAAAAAAATTCCAAAAATAAATAAATGGCATTATGCAATAAAACCACTACCTGCTTATTTCTATTATAACAGGAAAATACATGTATCAACTTTCAGGTATATAAGTGTTCTAAAATTTGTGAACTTTATTTGGATTATATATTTGTATATATTTATAAAAATACATATATGTAAATTATATACATAAGTATACATATATACATAAGTACCCCCCAACATAAGGCTAGCAACCAGGACAAAAGAATTAAAGATATCACAAAAACTTATCTAAGAGGGTACAACTCTTTTATTTATTCTGATTATCTTTATGCCTCATCAAATAAACTTCCACGTCTGACAGTTATATCTACCTAACACAACACCAAAACACTATAAACCTCTGACTATATACTTCTGTTCAAAATCCTACTTCCTACTACATCTTTCCTTAAGATGTAAAAGGGAGAAAACAAACTATTGTACATATTTGTGCTTTGCTAATTCACATCAACATAATGAGTTTTTTTTAAGATTTTACTTATTCGGGAGAGAGAGCAGGCAGGAGCAGGAGTGAGAGGGAAGGAGCAGAGGAGAGGGAGAAGCAGACTCCCCGCTGAGCAGGGAACCCACATCCGGCTGGATCCCAGGACATTTGGGATCACGACCTGAGCTGAAGCCAGACGCTTAAATGACTGAGCAACCTAAGCATACCACATCAAATCAAACTTAAAGTCAAAATTTCAGAAAAATGTATTTTATTTATAAGCAGCCAGATTTATTAAAATGCAAATCTGAAAGTTTCAAAAACTGCAATTTATAATATTTCCAACTATAATTGCAGCATGAAGAAAAAAACTCCCATCACTTTAAATGGTCTCCTGATTTAATAAAATGTTTAAAAAGTAAAATAGGGGAGCACCTGGGTGGCTTAGTTGCTCATCCCAGCATCCTGGGATGGAGCCTCATATTAGGCTCCCTGGGGAGCCTACTTCTCCCTCTCCAGCTCCCCTGTGTCTTGTGCTCCCTCACTCTCTCTCTCTCTTATCAATAATTTTTTTTTAATATTAAAAAAGGGACACCCGGGTGGCTCAGTCGGTTAAGCAGCTGCCTTCAGCTCAGATCATGATCCCAGAGTTCTGGGATGGAGTCCCATATCTGGCTCCTTGCTCAGCAGGGAGGCTACTTCTCTCTCTCCCTCTACCTGCCACTCTTCCTGCTTGTGCGCTCTGTCTCTGTCAAATAAATAAATAAAATCTTTAAAAAAAAAAAATCTTGAAAAAAAAGTTAAAAAGGTATGTGTTTCCCCTATACGAAAGTAAAGACTTCACAGACAAAATACAGAACAGGGGCCCCTAGGTGGCTCAGTCATTAACAATCTGCCTTCAGCTCAGGTTATGATCCCAGGGTCCTGGGATCAAGCCCCAAATCGGGCTCCCTGCTTGGCAGGAAGCCTACTTCTCCCTCTCACACTCCCACTGTGTGTGTTCCCTTTCTCGCTGTTTCTCTGTCAAATAAATAAAATCTTAAAAAAAAAAAAAAGAATAACTTAGAAGAGCCATCTTATACTACATGACCAAAAACCTACTACCTGCTCATCTCTCTTTTAACAAGAAAACACGTTTATCTGGGCACCTGGATGGTTCAGTCATTAAGTTTCTGCCTTCTGCTCAGGTCATGATCCTGGGGTCCTGGGATTGAGCCCCACATTGGATGCCCTGCTCAGCAGGAAAACTACTTCTCCCTCTCTACTCCCCTGCTTGTGTTCCCTCTCTCGCTCTCTCTCTCCGTCAAACAAATAAATAAAATCTTTTAAAAACTTATACACCTTGGGGCGCCTGGGTGGCTCAGTGGGTTAAAGCCTCTGCCTTCGGCTCAGGTCATGATCCCAGAGTCCTGGAATCGAGCCCCACGTTGGGCTCTCTGCTCCGAGGGGAGCCTGCTTCCTCCTCTCTCTCTCTGCCTGCCTCTCTGCCTACTTGTGCTTTCTCTCTGTCAAATAAATAAAATCTTTAAAAAAAAAAAAAAAAAAAAAACTTATACACCTTATTTTTAAAACACATTTAACCTTTTAAGGGAAACAAATCGAAAAAGGGATATATAGTAGGAGCGCCTGGGTGGCTCAGTCATTGGGCATCTGCCTTTCATGCGCAGGTCATGGTCCCAGGGTCCTGGGATCAAGCCTGGCATCCGGCTCCCTGCGCCACATGGAGCCTGCTTCTCCCTGGCCCATTCCCCCTGCCTGTGTTCGCTCACACTTGCGCTCTCTCTGTCAAATAAATAAATAAATAAATTTTTTAAAAGAAACAGAAAAAGGGATCTAATAGACATGCTCTGCAGTCAAGCAGCATTAAATGTAATACTGATTATAACTAAAATTACAGAAATATTTAAATTACTCAGAGCCAAAAATAATTTTTCACTTCAGTACACACTTTCATAAAATAAGAGGACTTTATCTCCTAGATTTTTTTTTTTATTAAGATTTTTTATTTATTTATTTGACAGAGAGAAATCACTAGTAGATGGAGAGGCAGGCAGAGAGAGAGAGGGAAGCAGGCTCTCCGCTCAGCAGAGAGCCCGATGCGGGACTCGATCCCAGGACTCTGAGATCATGACCTGAGCCGAAGGGAGTGGCTTAACCCACTGAGCCACCCAGGCGCCCCTCTCCTAGATTTTTTAATACAAATAAATTCCCTAAGCTTTTTCCAATTAAAAGAAAGGGGGGACTGTAGGGGTAGACATGGCTTTTTAAGGCACAACACTAACTATGCAAGTCTTGGTCTTGTTTAGTTAAGGAGGTAGTGAGAAATCTATGCTTTACATGCCTAATTAGAAACAAACTAATACCGGGCGCCTGGGTGGCTCAGTGGGTTAAGCCGCTGCCTTCGGCTCAGGTCGGGATCTCAGGGTCCTGGGATCGAGTCCGGCATCGGGCTCTTTGCTCAGCAGGGAGCCTGCTTCCTCCTCTCTCTTTCTCTGCCTGCCTCTCTGTCTACTTGTGATCTCTCTCTGTCAAATAAATAAATAAAATCTTAAAAAAAAAAAAAAAAAAAAGAAACAAACTAATACCTTATCAGCAGAGGACCAACTTAAAAGATAGTAGAAATTAGAAAAGAAACTAAAATGTTGCAAGTGTAGTAGGAACTATAAAATCTGGAGAGATGTCCATCACATAAAATGAAGTAATAAGATTACAGAAGAGCATGCAAAACTCCCTTCTTTCTAATGTATGCTAAAGTCTACACAGAAAAACATAGAAAAAAGCATACAAAAATATTAATAGTTGCTATCTCTATACTTCATTTTAATAAAGAGTACTTTTTATAAAATCAGAAAAGAACAAATCACTTTTTCTTAATTATGTTAAATAAAAAGTATACATAATATACACATGCAAATGAAACTGAATATAAAGCATTTGACCTTCTTTCCAAAAAATAAGCTCCTATATTATTAAAACTATATTAAAACAAAAATAGTAAGTTCCTTATGGTACCACACAAAAATTTTAAATGTGTATGTACAGGAGGCAAAGACACACAGTACTAATTCTTACCTAAATTAATACTGCATTAGGAAGAAGTTATGATGGAATTTCTTTCATTATACTTTTTAATAAAAGTAGATATTCAAGCACAGTCTTGAGTATGTAAAGAAAAAAACTCCCTGCAGTTGGTTGCAGGCATGTTGGTTATTCACCTAAAGCAACCTTCACTCTAATCTTTACTTATCAAAAAGGAAACCATAGTAAAAACCCATAACTGTAAATGGTAAATCAAATTTTTTTAAAGACTATTTTTAAAGATTTTATTTATGTATTTGACAGAGATCACTGTGTTAAATAAATAAAATATTTTTCTAAAATAAGTTAATTAAATAATTATAAACAAATACATACATAAATAAAAATCTTAATGGATAGGTTGAGAAGAGAAGTGGATATACAAGTCTGGAAATAGCAGAGAGGTTTATCTCACATGAATAATATACAAACATCTAACATATGTACAGAATATATATGTCCCAAAGAAAATGTATAATCCAATGTAGAGTTTCAAAGGAAAAAACAAAGCAATGGAACAACAACAACGAAAAGCAAAAAACAAACCAAAAAAACTTACAGGTCAAGGGGCATCTGGGTGGCTTGGTCGGTTAAGCACCTGCCTTTGGCTCAGGTCATGATCCCAGGGTCCTGGAATCAAGCCCCGCATCGGGCTCCCTGCTGGGGGGTGGGGGGCCTGCTTCTCCCTCTCTTCCCCACTTGGGCTCTCTCTTGCTATCTCTCTCTCTCTCTCTCAAATAAATAACATCTTAAAAAAAAAAAAAAACTTACAAGTCAAGAAAACCTTCCTGATGTTGAAAGACAAAGACACAGGGGCAGGGGTTGAAATTACATAATGAAAGTACTTAGTATATATATGCCCAAGGAAAAATGAGTCAGAATGACCAACACCAATACATAAAAATACTATGAAAAAAATCTTTCGGACATTCAGGCAAAGACAAAAAGCTAAACCTGCATATAAAGAAAGCCAGATTGACATCGGACTGTAACAGTGATGCTCTCTGCCAGAAGACAATGGAATGAAATATACTCTAGGAAAGAATTTTATAATTGGCCAAACCAGCTGTCAAGTACTGAAGCTACAAACTTTTACACATAGTGGAACTCAAGGAATAAGCACTTCCTGAGAAATTTATTAGAGAATTTCAGACAACCAAAATAACTGCAAAGTCCACATCAACACTAAAAAAAAAAAAAAAAAAAGGTGGAAATTAAATATATATTTAAACACACACACACCCCTAGAAAACTGAATGATAGGGGCACCTGGGTGGCTCAGTGGGTTAAGCCTCTGCCTTCGGCTCAGGTCATGATCTCAGGGTCCTGGGATCGAGCCCCGTTTCGGCCTCTCTGCTCAGCAGGGAGCCTGCTTCCCTCTCTTTCTCTCTGCCTGTCCCTTCTGCCTACTTGTGATCTCTGTCAAATAAATAAATAAAATCTTAAGAAAGAAAAAAAAGAAAACTGAATGCTAGTTATAACAGACACATTATAACATACAATTACTACATGTTTGAACAACATAGCTATCAATGTACCTAACAAAAATGAGAGGAAAGTGGGGCACCTGAGTGGCTCAGTCATCAGGCATCTGCCTTCGGCTCCCAGGGTCCTGGATCAAGCCCTGAATCAGGCTCTCTGCTCAGTGGGAAGCCTGATTCTCCCTGTCTCCCTGCTTGTGTTCCCTCTCTCCCTATGTCTCTGTCAAATAAATAAGTAAAAATCTTTTTTTTTTTTTTTTTTTTATTTGACAGGCAGAGATTACAAGTAGGCAGAGAGGCAGGCAGAGAGAGAGAGGAGGAAGCAGGCTCCCTGCTGAGCAGAGAGCCCGAAGCGAGGCTCGATTCCAGGACCCCAGGATCACGACCTGAGCTGAAGCCAGAGGCTTTAACCCACTGAGCCACCCAGGCGCCCCTAAATAAATAAAATCTTTAAAAAAGAGAGAGCGAGAGAGGAAAGATAAAAATTAGAACAGGGTACCTGGGTGGCTCAGTCTGTTAAGTATCTGCCTTCAGTAAAGTTCATGATTCCAGGGTCCTGGGACTGACTCCCCTGTCAGGCTCCCTGCTCAGCAGGGAGTCTGTATCTCCCTCTGCCCCTACCCCCATCCCTGCTCCTGCTCGAGCTCATTCTCTCTCTCTTACAAAAATAAATAAATATCTTTAAAAATCAGAACTTGCTGTTTGCCTTATAGTATTAATTGGAAGTAAAGAATATTAGTTTAAATCAAATACTAGGGAAGAGAAAGAAAAGGTTACGAGGTAAAATTCAATAGTACTCAAAGTGAGAAAACAATAAGCAAAAAAAGTAACGGTTGGGGAAAGGCTAAGTGTATTACATAAAAGTTTTATTATAAAGACAGCAGCTAGAACAAAATACAACTCTCGTTATTTTTTTTTTTTTAAACTAAGAACTAGAGCACTTGGCTAGCTCAGTGTTGCTCTTGATCTCATGGTCATGAGTTCAAATCCCATACTGGGGGTAGAGTTTACTTAAAAATAAAACAAAATATTATATAAAAAAACAAATATGGGGCACCTGGGTGGCTCAGTGGGTTAAAGCCTCTGCCTGCCTTCAGCTCAGGTTATGATCCCAGGGTCCTGGGATGGAGCCCCGCATCGGGCTCTCAGCTCAGCTGGGAGCCTGCTCTCCACCCCCACCCCCCACCTGCCTCTCTGCCTGCTTGTGATCTCTGTCATGTGGATAAATAAAATCTTAAAAATAAATAAATAAATAAAGACAAATCATCACACACACTCCAAACCCAAAGCAAAAAAAACTTAAAAAGAACAAAATAAAACCAAAGGCAAAAGAGAACTGTAATGAAGGAGACTGGGTCCTAGAACTGAAAAAAAAAAAAAAAAAGACAGTAGTGGAAGATGTGGTCTTATCTGTTATTTAGCTGGCAGTACTGTATCAATGTTCACTTCTCAGTTTTGACCACTCTATGTTATGCAGCTGATCAACTTTAGGGTGACCTGAATAAAGAGTATATACAGGAACACTATAGTGTCTCTACAACATTTCTTTAAATCTAAAATTATTTCAAAGTAAAAAGAAAAATTTAAGTTTGTGACACAATGTTTTTCACCACTGGACAGTGCTACTAAACCAATCTATTCTTTTAAAAACTAGTAAATATAAAAAGAAAGAGGCTTTTATCCGGACTTTCCTATTTGAACTATATCACACTGGTTGACTAAATAGTTGTTTAGAAGTTTCTTTATTGAAATAGTATAGCTATTAAATGAAAAGGGTATAAAAGAATTAGAATATCAGCATTTGGGATGCCTAGGTGGCTCAGCTGGTTAAGCATCTGCAACTCAGGTCATAATCCCAGGGTCCAGAGATCAAGTCTCACATCAGGCTCCCTGCTTAGTGGGAAGTTTGCTTTTCCTGCTGCATGCCATTCTGGCGCTTGTACTCTCTCCCACTCTCTCTGACAAATAAATAAATAAAAATCTTTAAAAAAAAAAAAAAGAATATCAGCATTTGTTACTCCTAATAAATTATCAGATAAAACACACTGATCATCAGTAGCTAACATCACAAAGAGAAAGAGAAACACCACGCATCTCCTGATAAACCACACCACCTGGGAAGTCATCACCGTGTGGTAGCCAACCTCCAAAATGGCTACTGGGATCCCCATCTCCTAGAATTCACACCCTTAAGGAGTCCTCTTCCACAAAGTATCAGGGTTGGTCTGGATGACCAAAAGAGCAGAAATTACAGAATGTCACTTCTGTAGTTACAAAAAGCATTACAGCTTTCTTCCTGTCTTCCTTCCTCTCTGATCACCTGCTCTTGCACAGTGCCTGGAGGATACCCAAGCAAGAAACTGAGACCTCTTACAACAGCCATGTAAGTGAGCCACCTTGAAAGCAGATCTTCAGGGCCCTGTCAAACCTTCGGATCACAGCAGCCCTGGATGAAAGCTTCACTGTGAAAGACCTTGAGCCACAACCACCAAGATGAGCCTAACCTTCAGAAATTATGGAAGGAGCTGGGAAAGAAAGGAAAAGAAAGATGGGGCGCCTGGGTGGCTCAGTGGGTTAAGCCGCTGCCTTCGGCTCAGGTCGTGATCCCGGGGTCCTGGGATCGAGCCCCGCATCGGGCTCTCTGCTCAGCAGGGAGCCTGCTTCCTCCTCTCTCTCTGCCTGCCTCTCTGCCTGCTTGTGATCTCTCTCTGTCAAATAAATAAATAAAATCTTTAAAAAAAAAAAAAAAAAAAGAAAGGAAAAGAAAGAAACTGTAAGAGATAATAAATGCTGTTTTAAGCTGCTAAATTTGGGCACAATTTGTTACACAGTAAAGATAACTAATATATTTACCAAAAGTAATAACTGAGCCTTAATCTGACCAAGCCTTGACAGCCAAAGCCAACTATCAATTTATTAAATAAAAAAAGAGGGCCAACTTAAACAATACCATAAGAATATATTCAGTAAAATCTAGACAATAAGATACTACAGAGAAAAAAACATAATAAATTCAAAGGACAAAAGGAGATGGAGGAGTAACCTATATTTAAAGAAACTTAAGATACATAACAACCAAATTGTAATGTGTGAATCTCCTTTGGATTTGATTCAAACAAACAAAGGAAAGAACTAGAAGATTAAATTGTGATTGTATATTTGGTGCTACTAAGATATATTATAATTTTTGTATGTAATAAAGGTATTATGGTTATGTACTTGTTTTTTCTGAAAGACTGTCTTTATCTTTTAGAGACACTTAAGGAAATCATAAAATGCCTGATTATTTGCTTCAAAATAATATGGGGGAAGAGAGTAAATGGACATATAGATGAAACAACATTGGCCATAAACCTGAATGAGTGATGAGTAATGGGGACCAATACTATTCTACTTTTTAGGTTTGAAATTTGCCAAAATACAAGAAGAAAAAAGTAGTACAGCTGCAAGAGGATCAAGAAAACAATAACCTAAGGGGCGCATGGGTGGCTCAGTGGATTAAGCCTCTGCCTTTGGCTCAGGTTGTGATCTCGAAGGTCCTGGGCTCCAGCCCCGCATCAGGCTCTCTGCTCAGCAGGGAGCCTGCTTTCCCCTCTCTCTCTCTGTCCACTGCTTTGCTTACTTGTGATTTCTCTCTCTCTCTGTCAAATAAAGAAATAAAATCTTAAAAAATAATAATAACCTAAATTGGAGATAAGATCAGTAGAAAATTCTCAGACTATAAGAGACTTTTACCCAATTTTAGCTGTGTCTTTCTCAAAACCTCTCCTTCAAGCAAGGATACAGAGTTCTAGAACTCTGGGTTGAAGAGAGCTCACATGTATTCCACTAAATTTGAGAGCAGTTATTAAGTTATAAGTTGAGACAGCTAC
The DNA here is from genome assembly GCF_030435805.1 of Mustela lutreola. Classification (NCBI taxonomy): domain Eukaryota; kingdom Metazoa; phylum Chordata; class Mammalia; order Carnivora; family Mustelidae; genus Mustela; species Mustela lutreola. The sequence continues at coordinate 12,978,569 of NC_081298.1, forward strand.
CTAAAAACAGACTAGGTCTGTCTGTGATGATGAAAAAGTTACAGAAATACGGGGCACCTGGGTGGCTCAGTGGGTTAAGCCGTTGCCTTCGGCTCGGGTCATGATCTCAGGGTCCTGGGATCGAGTCCCGCATCGGGCTCTCTGCTCAGCAGGGAGCCTGCTTCCTCCTCTCTCTCTCTCTGCCTGCCTCTCTGCCTACTTGTGATCTCTCTCTGTCAAATAAATAAATAAAATCTTAAAAAAAAAAAAAAAAAGTTACAGAAATACAAAGATATCACTGATTTGTACACTTAAAAATAGTAAATTTTAGGGGCACCTGGGTGGCTCAGAGGGTTAAGCCTCTGCCTTCGGCTCAGGTCATAATCTCAGGGTCCTGAGATCGAGCCCCACATCGGGATCTCTGCTCAGCAGGAAGCCTGCTTCCTCCTCTCTCTCTGCCTGCCTTTCTGCCTACTTGTGATCTCTGCATGTCAAATAAATAAATAAAATCTTTAAAAAAAAAAACAAAACTGTGCTTTAAAAAAAATAGTAAATTTTAGGGCACCTGGGTGGCTCAGTGGGTTAAGCCGCTGCCTTCAGCTCAGGTCATGATCTCAGGGTCCTGGGATCGAGTCCCGCACCGGGCTCTCTGCTGTGCAGGGAGCCTGCTTCCCTCTCTCTCTCTCTCTCTGCCTGCCTCTCCATCTACTTGTGATTTCTCTCTGTCAAATAAATAAATAAAATCTTAAAAAAAAAATAGTAAATTTTATGTATTTACCACAATAAAAGAATTTTTAAATGATTAGATATATTACATACAAGATATATATTAAAAGGCATAACTTCATCTTGTATAAAAACATACAAGCTACAAAGAATGTAATGAAAAATACTAGAAGGGCACCTAGCTGGCTCAGTCAGAGGTACATGAGACTCTTAATCTTGGGGTTGTGAGTTCAAGCCCCATGTTGGATATAGATAAATAAATAAACCTAGAAAAAAAAAAAAAAAAGAATACTGGGGCACCTGGGTGGCTCAGTCAGTTAGGCATCCGACTCCTGGTTTCAGCTCAAGTCATGATCTCAGGGTCATGAAATCATGCGCCACATGAGGCTCTGTGCTCTACGGGGGGAGTCTGCTTGGGATTCTTTCTCTCTGCCCCCATGCTCCTTCCCTCCTCTCCCACTAATAAATTTTTTTTTAAATCTTTAAAAAAAAAAAATACTGGAAATGCAGGCATTAAATTCAGAAATTTTTATCAAAATCATTATAGAAGTACTTTCACATTTTCTTTTTTTTCCCCACAGATGTTTTCAAAGGCAAATGCCTTGTGTTTAAATATGTGAAATTTGGGAGCCTGCATGGCTCAGTTGGTTAAGCAACTGCCTTTTGCTTGGGTCATGATGCCGGAGTCCTAGGATGGAGTCCCCTGTCAAACTCCCAACTCTGCGGGGAGTCTGCTTTTCCCTCTGACCTTCCCTCTCATGCTCTCTCTTCTCATTTTCTCTTTCTCAAATACATAAATAAAATCTTTAAAATAAATGAATAAATATTAAATTTATTTTGCTAAATGAAAATAATCAGTTAAAGACCAATAAATCCCCCACCCCGAGAAAACATGGGCAAAAAATACGAAGTTTATTGAATAAAGAAAAACAAATAGGGGCGCCTGGGTGGCTCAGTGGGTTAAGCCTCTGCCTTCGGCTCAGGTCATGATCCCAGGGTCCTGGGACTGAGGCCCACGTCGCGCTCCCTGCTCAGGAGGAAGCCTCCTTCTTCCTCTCCCTGCCTCTCTGCCTACTTGTGCTCTCTCTCTCTCTGTCAAATAAATAAATAAAATCTAAAAAAAGGAAGGGCTAGATATATAAATTATAAAGACACAGATAAGTCTGTAAACATACACAAAAGAAAATGCTACCAAGTGACTGCCTAACAAAGGAACTGGGAAACAGCAAAAACACAAAAAGTGGGAGGGAAACCTCACTTCACAGTCTTCTAGAGTCTGAATTTTTGTTAGCCATGTAAATGTGTAACTAATTTTTGTTAACAATATGAAAAACTGCTTTGTTTTGTTTTGAAAAAGGGGAAGAGAGACACATGAGTGGTTCAGTCAGGTAAGCATCGACTCTTGATTTTTCAGTCATGATCTCAAGGTTGTGAGACTGACCCCAGGTTGGGCTCCTGCTGGTTTTGCTTTTGACTGATCCATAAAACAAGTAACGTGCTTTTCAACCCTACGTTGAGTACTGAGTGTCTGATTCAGGAATGAAGTCTTAAAACACTGCCAGTCAGTCATATCCTCCTGAAGTATGACTGACTATTATTTGTTTGCTATGCATCTTTAACTAAAAGGCCATACTGCCAAACACAGAAAACATTAGTAACATAAAGCAGATTCATGCTTGCTTCCAACCTTTAGAAGTTCATCATGGACTCTAAGAGCCACAAAAAATAACCTTAGCAATGGTTCAATAGTATGACTATAAATGAGACAAGAGTGGCACTCAGGACACACCGGAAAGGAAGGCCCTTCTTTTAATTTATTTACTGAGAGAGAACGTGTATGCACACCAACCACTCCAAGCAGACTCCATGCTGAGCTCAGAGCCCAACATGGAACTCAATCTCACAACCCTCAGAGATCAGGACCTGAGCCAATAATCAAGAGTCAGATGCTTAACCCAGATGCTTAACCAACTGAGCCACCCAGGCACCCCATTTTTTCACCCTTCTAAAATGAGTGTTTTTCCCATCTAACTGATAGCTCATGGTTTCTTCTACTTTTCTATGGGAGGCAGTTCCTCCGCTCTCATATAGAGAGGAAAAAACTTAATGTACCAAAATTCTTCATGTTCAACAGTCTGCAGTTCCATCTGTAACAAACACTAATACAATTTTAAAGTAAGTAAATAATCTCCCTAACTGAAACTATCTCTAAGGAATTCATTTAAATCCTTCCCTGGATTACTCCAGCCTCAAGCAATCTCTCCTTCCTCTGAACTCCAAAAGCAATTATTTGTACAATTTATTTGGCAATTAATCCTGCATTGCCTTGTTAAACCTCTTTCATTATTCTGATATGTTATTTAAATCTTCTCTAGTTATCTAACTTTCATGTTTATTTCTCATCTCCCCAAATAGACTATAAATTTCTTGAGAGGAAGAGATAAGACCTTATATATTGAAATATATATATATATATTGAAAAACACAGAGTAGCTGGTACATGTAAATACAAAGATATTTGTGGATTTAGAAAGAAAAAATCAGTTACATTCAGAAAACATTCAAAGCCATACCAACTAAGTAAGAATCCTCAGGCCAGAGCTGATAGGCCTATGTACAATTTGGTTTCCCTAATTCCTGAAGAATGTGAGGTGGTAAAAAGGGCATGGCCTCTGCAATCAAGACCTCAGTTTGGATCCTCTGTAGCTTGAGTATTTGAACCTATAAACTTAACCTATAAACTTCAATCCCTTCATCACTAAGATAAGGACAGTATACCCACCTATAAAAGGCTTTATGATTGTTAAATAAGAGTTGATATAAAACCACAGGATTCCTTATTTCAGAGATTCTTAATTTTTCTTTTTTAAGACTGTATCTACTTGACAGAAAGAGACACACACAAGAAAGGGGAACATAAACAAGGGGAGTGCGAGAGGGAGAAGCAGGCTTCCAGTCGAGCAGGGAGCCCAATGCAGACTCGATCCCAGGACCCTGGGATCATGACCTGAGCTGAAAGCAGATGCTTAATGACTGAGCCATCCAGGCTCCCCTCTTGAATTTTTTTCATCTGTGAAATCAGAGGATGTCCTTCTATCTTCAGTATCCCATAGCTGAACTGGCAGTTTTACCTAGCAGTACATAAAATAATGCGTTGTATAATGTGAACCTGATTAAATTTGGTAACAGCTAGCAGCATCCTCAATAAATGCTAGCTTCAACTCCCCTCTCCTTCACAGCCATTCACACACTATCATATGAACAGGAAACAATTCCTTCAGCAGCACAGATGGAAATGCCAACAAATGTATTCAAAGTGCTGAGTACTTTGGCATATAGTATATCCTCAATAAATAGGAACCATTACTACTGCTTCTCTGAATTCATTGCAGAAATATCTGAGTGCCTACTATGTACATGCCATCATTCTTGGCACTAAAGATACAGCAGTAAACAAAGTAACTCCCTGTCTTCACAGAGTTTATGTCCTATTAGTACATATACTTTCTATGGCACACAAAAGTAGTTAAAAAAAAAAAAATCACAAGTGAGTCAACAGATTGTCCCATATACTGAAAAGCTAAGCAGAAAGATACTAAAACACAACCAAAACTCAAAATAAAGTCCTGGAAGCAAAACAAGGCATTCAAGCATTTCTGCTCTAAGCAAAGGTTTGGGAATAAGTAGAACCAGAAGAGCTACTAAATAGGAAGGGAGGGAAGGAGGCAGGAAAGAAGGGAGGGAAATAGGGGAAGGGTAGGGGGAAAAGGAAAGAAGAAAAAGGGGGAAAAAAGGACAAGAAAGGGAAATATAACATCACCTCCAGTTTCTAAAATTAAAACATACATTAAATTCATTTGAAAGAGGAATAATAATTTGGGTTATTTGTGAAACATTAGGAGACAGCAAATTAGGTCTTTAAAAATCATCTTATAAATGTGTCAACGAGTCATTTTTCTAAAGCTTGTAAAGATTTGCAGCTAATTGTAGCCGAAGATTTGAATAGCAGACTCTTAGAAAAAAGAATACTGATATAAGGCTCCAACGAAATCTCATGCAAATAAAAGCAAAGGGAAAAGGAGTTAAAAAGCATAACTGACCAACAGTTAGGACTAAGTCTGAAAAACTACTCTGAAAAGTAAGAACTCAAAGTGTAAAAGTCTAACATCATTTAATAAAGAGGCAAAGAATCCCTACGACCTTCAGAATGCCAAAGGCATTATAACAATTTGCTTTGCATTAAATCACAATACGATGTTATATTCATGAAAGACACATATTTGTGTGTTATATTATGTTGTCTGCACCAAAGCCTGAACTCCTTTCTGAGCAGGGACCTTTTCTCACTCATCTTTTTATCCCTGAGGATGCTTTACACAGTTAAGAAATTAGTATTTTTTAAAAAGTGTTGGGGCAGGCGCCTGGGTGGCTCAGTGGGTTAGGGCCTCTGCCTTCGGCTCGGGTCATGGTCCCAGGGTCCTGGGATCGAGCCCCATGTCGGGCTCTCTGCTCAGCGGGGAGCCTGCTTCCTCCTCTCTCTCTGCCTGCTTCTCTGCTTACTTGTGATCTCTGTCAGTCAAATGAATAAATAAAATCTTTGGGGGGTAAAAAAAAAAAAGTGTTGGGGCACCTACCTGGCTCAGGCAACAGAACATCAAACTCTTGATCTTCAGGTCATGAGTACAAGCCCCATGTTTGGCAGGAGCCCACTTAAAAAAAAAAGCCAAGGCGCCTAGGTGGCTCAGTCGCTTGAGCATCCAACCCTTGGTTTCAGGCTCAGGTAGTGTGATCTCATGGATGGAGAGGTTGTGCCTGCCCAGGCCCTACTGCTAGAGGTAAGAGGATCTGTTCGAGGTGCTCTTCCCACTGCCCCTCCCCCTCCAAAGTCAATGAATAAATCTTAAAAAAAAAAAAAAAGTCCTCATGATGTGACAGAATTCAAGAAAATAGGTAACACTTTATGCAAATAAAAAAGCATTTAATATTTTTAGGTTCAAAATAACTGAGAGGGGCGCCTGGATGGCTCAGTATGTTAAGCCTCTGCCTTCGGCTCAGGTCATGATCTCAGGGTCCTGGGATCAAGCCCCACATCAAGCCCTCTGCTCAGCAGGGAGCCTGCTTCCCCCTCTCTGCCTACTTGTGATCTCTTTGTGTCAAATGAATAAATAAAATCTTTTTAAAAAAATAAATAAATGAAGAAAATAACTATCTAAAACTTTTCATTCTCAAAAGATGACCATATGGCAAAGTAAGCTAAAGCAGACGTTTACTTTAAGGTTTTCTCATACCTCGTTCTCAAGCCTGAGAAGTGTACAATTAATCAACATTTACTGAATGGCCACTATGTTTTTAGTCCCTGAGCAGATCCATAAATTCAGCATGATCCTCTAAAAGGATGCCCACCAATATGACTCTTCACTTGGGGTACTTTGAAGCCCCACAAAGGGTGTAGAGATTACATAAATAAATAAAACTTTAAAAAAAATTTTAGGGGTGCCTGGGTGGCTCAGTGGATTGGGCCTCTGCCTTCCACTCAGGTCATGACCTCAGGATCCTGGGATCGAGCCCCGCATCTGGCTCTATGCTCAGTGAGAAGCCTGCTTCCTCTTCTGTCTCTGACTACTTTGATCTCTCTGTCAAATAAATAAATAAAATCTTTAAAATAAATAAATAAATAAAATAAAAATAAAAAATAAACTTTTTTAAATAAATAAATAAAAGGATGCTCACTACCTAGTCAGGGAGATTAACATCAGTAAAGCAATTTGTTACATATGCCATCTTGTGATGGGTACCAAGTGCCAAGGTAGGCAGAACAGACTAGAAGCTTGGTGAAAGAAATAACTACAAGTTCAGATGAACAGGAAAAACACAAAATTAAAGATAGAGCCTGAATTGAACCCTGGATAGTTTAACAAGAAAAATGAAACCAAAGCTTTCTAGTTGTTCAAGCCAAAAACTTGAGTCATCCTTAATTCTTCCCCTTCTCTACTGCCACACCCCACCCTACCCGCCATTCCCCACACTAAATCCATCACAAAATTCTGTTGCCTGTACCTTCAAAATACATAGAAAATCTGACCCACTTCTTATCACCTCCACTACCACCACCTAGGTCTAAGCCAACATTATCTCATACCTGGATTACAGTAATAGCATTCTAATAAATCTCCCTGCTTCTTGTCCTCTTAAGGCTACTTTTCATAAAGCAGCTAAAGGGATCTCTTTAAAGCCTAATTCAGTTTATTTGTTCTTTGCTAAAATACTACTGTAAAGAAGGGGTATGTGTATATGTATACAAGCACAAAGAAAAATGAGTGGAAAGACAGATGCACAAAATCTTCAATAATGGAGAATGACATTTACTAGTAATCTTTATTTGCTCTTTGGTTTATTTTCTCCTTTGTACTTTTCTGTATTTTCCACATGAACATGAATTATTTTTGTAACAAAAAATGAAATGCTTTAATTAGAAGGGGAAAAAATGGTCAGAAGATCTTTCTGGAATAACCAAAAATAAAAAACCCACAGTGGCTCTCCACCATGCTCAAAGTAAAAGATGGAAACAGTAGAGCCACCACCACTACCTCTCAGTTTTCTTCTCTTACTACTTACGCCTTTATTCACTGTGCTCTAGCACACCGACCACCTTACTGCTCTTCAAATACACTAACAATGCTCCTACCAAAGGGCCTCTGCACTGGCTGTCCTCACTCCCCATTATTCACAAAGCTTATTTCCTGGACGCTCTATTCAAACCCTACTTTCAGGACGCCTGGGTGGCTCAGTTGGTTAGGCGGCTGCCTTCGGCTCAGGTCATGATCCCAGCATCCTTGGATCGAGTCCCACATCGGGCTCCTTGCTTGGCAGGGAGCCTGCTTCTCCCTCTGCCTCTGCCTGCCGCTCTGTCTGCCTGTGCTTGCTCTCACTTCTCTCTCTATGACAAATAAATAAATAAAATTAAAAAAAAAAAAAAAAACCTACTTTATCAGAAAAGGTTACCATCTAAAGTGTAAATCCCACAACATACATACACACCACTTTCCAGTCTCCTTATGAGGTTTTCTTTTTTCCATAGTCGTTCTGGTCCCTGATGTATCCCTAACATCTAGAGAACAGCCAGACACAGGGCTAGCACTCAATAAATCTCTGTAGAATAAACAAAAACATGGAAACAGAAATGAGAAGTAAAAGATTTAGGATAACTTGAGGATGTATGTATCAGGGGCTGAAGACCAAAAAAAAAAAAAAAAATCAATCTGATAGGAACAGAGAACACCTGGAGCAAAGAAGCCTTCCACAGGTAAAGAGACTTGGTTAACACTAAGCAACTAAAAAAAATGAGAGATCTGAAGGATGGAAAGTTGACAAAGACAAAAAAGGCTATGGGGCCAGAAGAAAATTTAGGTCAAGAGGAAAGGGATAAAATAGCTGGAAGAGAAAAGGGGCTGAGAAGAAGGGCGGCATGAAGAGGACAGAGAAGTTATAGATACAGAAGTCAAGAGGAAGGAGGAGACTGTACAAGGGGGGAGCAAGAGACCACAGAGAAGTGGAGGCTATGGTTAGATGACAACACTGTTGTTCAATTCTAAGACCTACCAATCCTGAAAAAGATATACATTATATGCCTTTAGTTCCAAAATATAAATGACTTATGAATGCTAAAACACACAAAGATATGTATGTTTATCTGCTGTATCATGTTGAACATTCAAATTGCTCACTGCAGAAATGCATAAGAATTTAAAAAGTTATGGGTACCTAGCTGGCTCAGTATGTAGAGCATCTGACTACTGGATCTTGCAGTTGTGAGTTCAAGCCCCACACTGGCTACAGAGATTACCTTTTTTTTTCCCCCCCACCCCAGAGATTACTTTTAAAAACAAAATAAGTCAGTTAAGCATCTGACTTTTCATTCTAGGTCGGGTCCTGATTCAGGATCATGGATGGGATTGAGCCGCAGGTCAGGCTCCATGCTCAGCAGGGAGTCAGCTGGAGATTCTCTCTCTTCCTCTCCCTCTGCTCCTACCCCTACATAAGCACTCTCTCTCTAAAATAAATAAATCTTAATTAAAAATAGAAGAAGGTGTGCCTGAGTGGCTCAATGGATTGGGCCTCTGCCTTCAGCTCAGGTCATGATCTCAGGGTCCAGGGATCAAGCCCCACATCAGGCTCTCTGCTCAGCAGGGAGCTGCTTCCCCTCTCTCTCTGCCTGCCTCTCTGCCTAGTTGTGATTTCTCTCTGTCAAATAAATAAATACAATCTTTAATAATAAATAGGAAGATTCTCTCCCTCCCTCTGCCACCCCTTAGCCCCCCCAAAAAAGGATTTAAAAGCTTAAATTTATATAATCAGAATATTTTAATGATTCCTTAACCACTGGTAGGCATTTGCCATGAAAGAGATGAAGCCAAGTACAAGTGGGCAATCCCAATCTTTTTTGTAATCTGCTCATTATTCCACTCTGCCAGTTTACAGAACTAGGCAACTTAGACTTCCTTCACTAGGAAAACAGTGTAATAGGATTCGCCTTCAAATTTGAGGTAGCCAAACCGCAACATAAGTATCAACTTTAATATAAAGTCTACTGACCTTCTGAAACATTAACAAGAACATGAAACAGAAGTTAAAATGTTTTTTGACTCCACATCAAATTAATACTGAGCTTATGCAAATCTTTCAAAATTTTTGTTTTAATTTTTTGAGCATTCCTCAATACAGTTTAAAACCCTACAAAATTAAGTATCTACACAGCACTAAAATAATGACTTTATGTGTCTACATTCTCAGGGGCATAATGAATCTACTAAATAAAAAAACAAAAAAAATTCATTTGACTCAAAAGATTTTTAAGTAACATTGCAAGTTCAGTGTTATGGCCACAGATGAAACAAACACACAGTACCTTAGATGGGTGAATTTATGTATTCATCATTAAAAGCTGGCTAGGTGCCATTTTATCATTGATAGAATAGCTTCAAATTCCACTCAGAGCACCACTGCAACTGCACTGAATCCCTAGTATAAGCATGCCTGCATGTTATTATGAGGAATCGTGGAAAATTTCACAGGCTGACATCCAGAATGTCTGCGGTTCTTTTTCATATTTCTTTCTTCCTGCAAAGCAGTTATTAGACCAGTAGCTGTTTTATTTTTTTAAGCTGGAAATTTCCACTGTTGTTTTTTTTTTAAAAACTAGGCTTCTTAAATATAAATTGCAAAATTTCCCAAAATTCCAACATAAAAAAATAATTCTGACAGGAAAGGATTAAAATATAGATCTTCAGGGGCGCCTGGGTGGCTCAGTGGGTTAAGCCGCTGCCTTCAGCTCAGGTCATGATCTCGGGATCCTGGGATCGAGTCCCGCATCGGGCTCTCTGCTCAGCGGGGAGCCTGCTTCCTCCTCTCTCTCTGCCTGCCTCTCTGCCTACTTGTGATTTCTCTCTGTCAAATAAATAAATAAAATCTTTAAAAAATAAAATAAAATAAAATATAGATCTTCAAATTAGGGTGAGAGGACTGGTTGTAAGCAAACTAAGGTGTCACTTTTTAAGGAGGAGTGGCGGAAAGGATCCAGGGAAATACTTAGGTGATTTAAAGTTCCAGTAATTCAATATAAATACTAAATGTGATAAATAGCATATTGTGAAGCTGGTACTTTCTCATTAGCTTGTAGGGGAGGCATTCAAAAGCTAATACAATCAGTAGAATAGTTAAGCACAGAAACCATGAAAAGAGAAGACAGTATACTATAGCTTGGTGAGGAAGGACTACACTCTACTCTAACAGAGGTCAAGTCACAGAGATCAGTAAGGGTTAAAGGAAGAAAGACAAACCGGCATGACTAAGATTCAGAGCTTACAAAGGTCTCCAACACTTTTTCATTAGTATTATACCAGACTGATATATTTGATGTTTTTAATCTTAATCTGTAATAATAAATAAGGAAGTAGACAAGAATGTATTGTTGCATTTTTATTAAAGAGGTAAAATGACACATCAAGCTCCAGGCTATTTAAGATGAAAAGTGACTTTTTTTTTTTTTTTTAAGATTTTATTTATTTATTTGACAGAGAGAGATCACAGTAGGAGAGAGGAAGGGAAGAGATCACAGAGAGAGGAAGGGAAGCAGGCTCCCCGCTGAGCAGAGAGCCCGATGCGGGACTCGATCCCAGGACCCTGAGATCACGACCTGAGCCGAAGGCAGCGGCCTAACCCACTGAGCCACCCAGGCGCCCTGAAAAGTGACTTTTAATAGTTAAATACAGTAGAAAATTTACTATGTTTAAGAACTGATTTGTTCTAAGTTAATAATTTTACTTTTTCCTTCGATTTATATGAATAAAAAAATGGGATTATAATACATGTCTACATTACTGCTAACCAAGCTTTAAAGCACTTGTTATTCCCCAAAATATACATATAACCAAAAACTTAAGCATTAGTACACAGACACTGTTGATCATCAATAAAGATCTGTACCACCAAAGACTGAGAAAATATTTGCAAAACGTATCTGATAAAGAGGTATTTCCAGAATATACATTTTTTAAAAGAAACTCTTAAAACTCGTAACAAGATGCGTCTGGGTGGCCTAGTCGTTAAGCATCTGCCTCTGGCTCAGGTCACAATCCCAGGGTCCTGGTCACAATCCCAGGGTCCTGGGATCGAGCCCCGTGTTGGGTTCCCTGCTCTGAGGGAAGCCTATTTCTCCCTCTCCAACTCCCCCTGACAGTGCTCCCTCTCTCACTGTCTCTCTCTCTCTCTCTGTCAAATAAATAAAATCTTTAAAAAAAAAAAAAAAAAAAAAAACCCTTAGGGCACCTGGGTGGCTCAGTGTGTTAAGCCTCTGCCTTCAGCTAGGGTCATGATCTAGGGGTCCTGGGATTGAGCCCCACATCCGGCTCTCTGCTCAGCAGGGAGCCTGCTTCCCTCTCTCTCTCTGCCTGCCTCTCTGCTTACTTGTGATCTCTCTCTCTGTCAAATAAATAAAATCTTTTAAAAAATAAAATAAATAAATAACTCCTAACAAAAGGAGGGGGAATAGAAGGAAGATCTATATTGATACAAGGGAAATCATTAGACCTTTAAGTATTATCTTACTTAGTGGTGAAAGACTACTCCCTAAGACTGAGAATAAGACAAAGATGAAAGATATCCCCCCAAATTGATCAAACTGATCACAATCAAAATCCCAGGACTCTCCTGAAAGCATTAGTCATTATAATAAAGGAAAAAGGAAAAAAAAAAAAAAAGGGAGGAAACAAAACCATACTGATTCAAAAGGTAGAAATAAAACTATTTACAAGCAACAGGATCACTTCTGCATATAATCCTAAACAAACTACATAAAAGCTACTAAAAAATGAAATCAGCAAGATTACAAAATATACAGGATATAAAAATTGGTCATATTTCTATATATTAACAAAATTATTAGAAAGTTGAAATTTCTTAAATACTATGTACAATCACATTTTAAAATATGGAATTTAGTGATAAATTTGACAAGAAGATCTATATGCTGATAACTACAAAACACTAAGAGAAATTAAAGAAGACCTAAGTAGAGAGATCTAGAACATGTTCACAGAAGACACGTTTTTAAGAAATCAATTCTTCCCCAATTATCAACTGACCCAACGCAATCACAATCAAAACCACACCAGAGATTCTGCAGAGATGAACAAGATTTTTCTAACAACTGTATGGATATGCAAAGGGCCTAAAAGAGCCAAAACAAATAGGAGGGGGAAAAGACAAAGTTGGATGATTTACCCTATCTGACTTCAAGACTGGGGTTAAGACAGAACTGACCTACATATATTTGGCTGATTTTTTTTTTAAGATTTTATTTATTTATTTGACAGACAGAGATCACAAGTAGGCAGAGAGGCAGGCAGAGAGAGAGAGGGGTAGCAGGCTCCCTGATGAGCAGAGAGCCAGATGTGGAGCTCGATCCCAGGACCCTGAAATCATGACCTGAGCCACCCAGGCACCCCTATTTGACTGATTTTCAACATAGGTACCACATCAAAGAAATGGCAAATACATAATCTTTTCAACAAATAGTGGCAGAAAAATTCAACAGCCATATACCAGACTATGAACCTCAACTCTTATCTCACATATACAAAAATTAACTCGAATGATCATAGACTCAAATTTAATAGCTAACACTATAAAACTTCTAAAAGAAAACATAAGGGAAAATCTTAATAACCTTGGGTTGGGCTATGATTTCTTAAATACAAGAAAAAAGGCATGAACTATTAAAAAAATTAATAATTCCAGTAACATTAAAAACTTTTGCTCTTTTTTTTGTTTTAAAATTTTTTTTATTTTTTTATTTGACAGACAGAGATCACAAGTAGGCAGAGAGGCAGACAGAGAGAGAGGAGGAAGCAGGCTCCCGCCGAGCAAAGAGCCTGATTCGGGGCTCGATCCCCAGACCCTGAGATTGTGACCCGAGCCGAAAGCAGAGGCTTAACCCGCTGAGCCACCCAGGTGGCCCAAAAACTTTTGCTCTTCTAAAAAGTTATGAAAATGTGGGGCACCTGGGTGGCTCAGTGGGTTAAAGCCTCTGCCTTCAACTCAGGTCATGATCCCAGGGTCCTGGGATAGAGCCCCACATCGGGCTCTCTGCTCTACAGGGAGCCTGCTTCCTCCTCTCTCTCTCTCTGCCTGCCTCTCTGCCTACTTGTGATCTCTATCTGTCAAATAAATAAATAAAATCTTTAAAAAAAAAAAAACTTAAAAATAAATAAGTAAATAAAAAGTTATGAAAATGAAACAGCTGACCACAGTCGCAAAAAAAAAAATTTTTTTTTTAAAGGGAGAACAAGCGTGCATGCAGGGGAGAGGGGAGAGGAGCAAAGAAAGAGAATCTTTTTTTTTTTTTAAAGATTTTATTTATTTGACAGATCACAAGTAGGCAGAGACGCGGGAGGGGTTGGGGCAGCCCTCTGCCTGCCTCTCTGCCTACTTGTGATCTGTCAAATAAATAAATAAATATTTTAAAATAATAATAATAATAATAAAGCCACAATGAAATACCACAGAATAGCTAACACTGAAAAGACACCATACTGAGGTGCCTGGCTGGTTCAGTCAGTGGAGCCTAGACTCTTTTTTTTTTTTTTTTTAAATTTGACAGAGAGAGATCACAAGTAGGCAGAGAGAGAGAGAGAGAGACAGAGAGGAGGAAGCAGGCTCCCTGCTGAGCAGAGACTCAATCCCAGGACCCTGAGATCATGACCTGAGCCGAAGGCAGCGGCTTAACCCACTGAGCCACCCAGGCGCCCCGAGCCTAGACTCTTGATTTGGGGTTATGAGTCAGAGCCCCATGCTGGGTGTTACTCCAAAAAAAAAAAAATAAAACAACTTTAAAGAAATAAAAGACTGTCCAATGCCATGTATTGGTAAGCATGTGGAATAACCAAAACTATCATACACTCCTGGGAGGAATTTAAGATGGTAACACCACTTTGAGACACAGGTAGCAGTTTCTTTAAAAAATAAGAAGAAGAAGAAGAAGATTTTTATTTATTTTGGGCTGTGTAAAGAAAGAACTCAAGGGGCACCTGGATGGCTCAGTGGGTTAAACCTCTGCCTTCAACTCAGGCCATGATCTCAGGGTCCTGGGATCGAGCCCGGCATCGGGCTCTCTGCTCAGTAGGGAGCCTGCTTCCCCCTCTCCCCTCTCTCTGCCTGCCTCTCTGCCTACTTGTGATTTCTCTCTCTGTGTCAAATAAATAAAATCTTTAAAAAAAAAAAAAAAGGAAAGAAAGAACTCAAATGTGGGGTGGGGGGGAGCCAGAGGGAGTGGGAGAAAAAGTGTCAAGCAGACTCTGCACTGAGCACAGAGCCCAACTTGGGGCTTGATCTCAGAACCCTGAGGTCACCAACCTGAGCTGAAACCAACAGCCAGATGCTTAACCGACTATGCTACCCAGGTATCCTAGTTTCTTAAAATTTTTAAGTGTTGAGCATACACTTACCGTATAACCCAGACGTTCCATTATTCAACAGAAATAAAAGCATTATGTCCCCACAAATCCTTGTATATAAATGTAAAAGAAGTGGGGCACCTGGGTAGCTTAGTCCATGAAGCATCTGCCTTCAGCTCAGGTCATGATCTCAGGGTCCTGGGATTGAGCCCCACATGGGGCTCTCTGCTCAGCAGGGGGCCTGCTTCTCTCCCTCCCCCTCTGCCTGCCTCTCTGTCTACTTGCAATCTCTCTGTGTCAAATAAATTAAATAATTGAAAAAATAAAAATAAAACTACTGATATGCAGGACACCTGGCTGGCTCAGTTGGTAGAGTATACAACTCCTGATCTCAGGGTTGTTAAGTTTGAGCCTTTAAGAGATTACTTAAAAGTAAAATATTTTTTTAAAAATCTACTGACATATGCAAGAACATGGATGAGATGAATCCCAAAATGACTATACAGTAAGTAAAAGAAAGCAGCTCCCCTCAAATAAAGTACATAGTACTTTTGGTTTTCAGCTTAGAGGAAGCAAAGGTGCAACTGTCTTCAGTCATCTCAAATCCAGGTTCATCCAACACCAGATGCCACCACCATGCTGCCTGCCTAAGTTCAAACCCAACCAGATCAAAATCATATACCTGAAGTGCACCAGTGGGGAAGTCAGTGCCATTTCTGAGCTGGCCCCCAAGATTAGCCCCCTAGATCTGTCACCAAAATAAGCTGGTGATGACATCATCAAGGCAACTGGTGATTGGAAGGTTAGAGGATTACAGTGAAACTGACCACTCAGAACAGAAAGGCCCAGATTGAAATGGTACCTCCTGCCTCTGCCCTGATTATCAAAACCCTCAAGGAACCTCCAAGAGAGAAAAAGCTGCAGAAAAACAGTGAGTGATGATTTCTTGGTTAAGCACAGTGGTAATACTACTTTTGATGAGATGGTCAACAATGCCCTACAGATGAGGCACAGATCTTTACCCAGAGAACTCTGTAGAACCATTAAAGAGATCCTGGGGACTGCCCAGTCTTTGGGCTGCAATGCTGATGGCCGCCACACTCATGACATCATAGATAAATCAACAGTGGTTCAGATGAATGCCCAGCTAGTTAAGAACTACAAAGGAAAATATTTCAATAAAGGATCATTTATTTGACAGCCAATTGGGGGTAAGGGAGTACATAGCAAACAATTCCATCTACATAAAATGCTCAAAAAATTCAACTAATCTTCAGTGACATAAGGCATATCAGTAATTATGGAAGACAGGGGAGGAATAGGTTATAAAGAGCTAGGAGGGTGCTTGGGTGGCTCAAGTGGGTTAAGCCTCTGACTTTGGTTCAGGTCATGGTCTCAGGGTCTGGAAATTGAGCCCCACATCCGGCTCTCTGCTCAGCAGGGAGCCTGTGTCTCCTCCTCTCTCTCTGCCTGCCTCTCTGCCTACTTATGTTCTCTCTGTCAAATAAATAATAAAATCTTTTAAATAAATGAATAAATAAACAAAGAGTTACGAGAATGCTTCTATTAGAGTTAATAGCTATTTCCATTATTGTAATCGTGGTGACAGATCCACAGGTAGAACTCAATGTCAAAACTCAAATTATACACTTTAAATATATGTAATTAACTGAACGTCAATTATACCTCAATAAAATTTTAAAAAAGAAAAAACCAAACTATAGTGACAGAAAATAACATTACAAATACCGCAAAACCCAGAAGAGGACTGAATACAAATGGGCAACACTGAACTTTCTGGGTGATGTAAATGTTCTGTATCTTGATTGTGGCAGTAGTAATACAACAGTTTACATTTGTCAAAATATATGGCACACTCAAAATGGTTCAATTTTAGGATAAGTATACCTCAAAAAAGCAGATTTCCACATATTTAAAAAAAGCCACATCCAAATGTTATATAGGTACATTTTAAATACCTTTAAACACATTAAACAGAATATATATAATCACAACATACTGTAGTTGACACTACATTAACCTATGCTACCAGTTTAACATAGTTTCTTTTTTTTTTAATATTTTATTTGTAAGTAATCTCTACACCCAACGTGGGGCTTGAACTCACAACCCCAAGATCAAGAGACATGCTCTTCCAACTGAGCCAGCCAGGCACTCCTCATTTGACATTTTTCAAAATTTTACAGTTGATTTTTTTGTGTGTTACAAAAGAAAAAGAAATCATAAAAGCACTAGAAGAAACACACTGCTGGTGGATTCATAAATTGATACAACCTCTATAAAGGGGAGCTAATTGCAATTTTCTATAAAACTTAAATTCATACTCTTTAAGACTCCAGCATTTTACTTCCAGAAATTTTTATATATTTAACAAATGGGAACAAAGAAATATGTATGAGGATATTCACTAACAGCTTTGTAGTAATATTAAACTGGATATGTTATGATATATCCACAAAGTGGAATACTGTATAATTTATAATTATTAGAAAGAATTTAATAGTTATAAACATAGATATGAAGCCTTCCCCTACACAATCCAGAATAGGGCTCCTGAGTGCCAATTACATAAGTGAGTTTATTTGTTGAAAATGTATCTGCATACTCACGTATGCTACACTTTAATATAAAATTTACCCAAAAAGGGGTGCCTGGGTGACTCAGTGGGTTAAGCTGCTGCCTTTGGCTTAGGTCATGATTTCAGGGTCCTGGGATTGAGGCCCACATCAGGCTCTCTGCTCAGCAGGGAGCCTGCTACCCTTTCTCTCTGCCTGCCTCTCTGCCTACTTGTGATCTCTGTCAAATAAATAGATGAAATCTTTAAAAAAAAAAAAAATTACCCAAAAATGTAGGAGAAAGTCACAAAACTTGAAACCTTTTAAGCATGTGCATTTATACGTCTTGAGTTAACAACAATGACTCTATAGTTAATAATTCTGAGATGGGATAGGGAGGTGGCCAGGAGACAGCTGAGGAAGGACCCTTTGCTTTCCAGTGTATTCTCATGGTACCACTGTACTCATGGTACCTTGAATTTGTCCCATGTGCTACTGTTATATATATCAAAAAATATTTTTAAATTCAGACCATTTGCAACCATAACTCTGTATGGGTTGGGATTTTCATAATACAGAAATAAACTAGAAGCAGAGATGGATTTAGATCCATAACAGTTCTTCATAACCCAATTTCAAATTTTTATATTCATCAGAGCAATCTCATTTTCACTGCCTTTATAACCAGCAAACAGTTTAAATTTCAACTCAGAATATAAATTTTAATAAAATCACATTTTCTATTTTGAATAGAAGACTTCATTTGAAGAAAAAAAAAAAAGGGCTCTACAATACAAGAGTGTTAAATGAGATGATATACATTAAATACCAAACACTGTCCAAGCATATAGGCTTGGATAAATGGTAGCTTTTATCTTTTATATCTAAGAATATAAATCAGAACACAGCAAAGAGAATTTTACTAGGCGAAGAGCACGGAAGACAGAACAAGGAAAACTTAACAGCAACTAGAGTATAAAATACATAGAATTAAGGAGATAATGCTGGAAATGTAGATTAGAGTCAGATTATTAAAGGCTCTGGGAACTCCAGGGGAAGTTTAATTTCATATTCTTAGACAATGAACAATAGATTTTATGCCTTCAAGCAGTCAAGTAAGAGGAAGGGATAAGTTTTTAAAAGATAAAAAGGAGGAGAGCCTGGCTGGCTCAGTTGGTAAAGCATGAGACTCTTGATCTTGGGAGTCATGAGTTCGAGTCCCACACTTGGAACAGAGACTACTTAAAAAAAAAAAAGAAAGAAAGAAAAAAGTAACAAAGGAGAAATGAGACTCTCTCATAAACAACAGATGAAAGCCAGTTTAGGGGCACCTGGGTGGCTCAGTCGTTCAGCTCAGGTCACAATACCAGGGTCCTGGGATGGAGACCCACATTGGGCTCTCTGCTCAGCAGGAGGCCTGCGGCTCCCTCATCCTCTCCCTCACCCTCTCCCCTTGCTTGTGTTCTCTCTCTGTGTCAAATATATACATAAAATCTTAAAAAAAAAAAAAAAAAAAAAAGCCAAAGTCTATACAACCTCTTTGGAAGAAATTAGGAAAGAACCATTTAAAGTTTTAAAGGCTTCCTTTGATTCAGAAATTTCATGTCCAAGATGTCTATACTGAGATATACTCAAGCCTACCCACAGATCTACATATAGTTCACTGCAGTATCAATCAAAATAGTAAAAGATTGGAAATAGCAAGCAAAACTGGTTAAAGTTAGCTTTACAAAATCCATTTGGACAATGAAATTATTATACAGCCTTTTAAAACTGTGAAATATATAAGGCTCTCCAAATTCTTTTGTTAAATGAAGGTAGTGGCAACCTCATTTTAATTAGAAATAAAGAAGGGGGGAAAAAACAAAAAGAGGGAAAGATTAAGAAAAAAACATACTGAAAAATACTGAAGAGAGAGACATCCACAACTACATGTACAGAATATCCTCTAACTTCAGTTGCCTTTGGGAAGGGGGTAGCTATAAAGACCAAAATCCTTACTTTAAAATCCTTACTTTCTCAAGGGATACTTTTTTGTACTGCTTCAACTCTACCATGTTTATGCATCCTTTTCAATTTAAAAAAAAAAAAAAAACATTTTTTCTTTTACTGTAACAGCACTACAGAATAAAAGATGTGGGAAAGAGAGATCAGAAGCAGCAATTAATTCCCTTTAGATCTAACCCATCTCCTCCATGAAGTTTTCCCTAACAATTTCAGTTGAAAATGACCTTTTCCTCCTCTGAACTTCTGAACCACTTACTTATGTTGCTGCAACTATATATTTTTTTCATTTATATTTATTTCTCAACTAGATTATAAGCTCCTAGATCACAAAGGGATTTTAGTATATGTGCTGCCGAAGCGAGCACGATCACAAAGGGATTTTAATGCCTACAGTGCTTAGCACAGTTCTTTGGAGACAGTGGTACTGAATAAAAACATTTGGACAACTTACAGAAGGACTATCCAGTCCTAGGCCATTTGGGAAATATGAATGTATTCTGAGATCCAGGGATGATTTAATCTGGGACAACTCTATGTGGGAGACATAGGTCCCAAGCAAATCCTTAGCACTCTAATTTTATCTCACTATCTAGATAGAAGTGGACTTGAGAGTTACCACTCTAGAAACTTTCATATCCAACCACTTGGGGGGGGGGGGTACTTAAAATGATATGATTGAAAAAAACAGAGGATTTCAAAAGCTTAATAAAAGAAATAATCCCCACCTCAAAAAAAAAAAATAGACAACTGGACTGAATCTGTCCTACCAATCAATAAATACTGACTCCTATGCATGTGAGGAGACAATAAAGATTCATATCAGAAATTAAGAACTGTATTTTCAGGGCGCCTGGGTGGCTCAGTTGGTTGGACGACTGCTTTCGGCTCAGGTCATGATCCTGGAGTCCCGGGATCGAGTCCCGCATCGGGCTCCCAGCTCCATGGGGAGTCTGCTTCTCCCTCTGACTTTCTCCTTGTTCATGCTCTCTCTCACTGTCTCTCTCTCTCAAATAAATAAATAAAATCTTTCAAAAAAAAAAAAAAAAAGAACTGTATTTTCAGCTGTGGTAGTCTGGAAAATTTACCTACCTGAGGTAGGATCTGAATTGGACCTTAAAGACTAGGCCTAGATAGCAAGGGAGAAGAACCAGAAAGAAGCGGTGTGACTGAAATAAGGGGCAAGAAAAATGGGAAAGATTGATTTCTTTTTTTTAAAGATTTTACTTATTTATTTGACAGAGGGAAAGAGATCACAAGTAGGCAGAGAGGCAGGCAGAGGGAGAAACAGGCTCTCTGCTGAGCAGAAAGCCCAATGTGGGGCTAGATCTCACCAGGACCCTGAGACCATGACCTGAGCCAAAGGTAGAGGCTTAACCCACTGAGCCACCCAGGTGGCCCAAAAGATTGATTTTAAAAAGACTATGATAAGAACTGAATATTAGGTTAAAGATTTGGGATTGTACTGTGCAGATTTTTAGGCAAAAACTCTAATCAAAATGCTGTTTAATAAGTAGAGAGGACTTAGGGAAAGAACAGAGACTACTTTGAAAGCTGATATATAATATAGAAATAAAAGGCCTGAATAACAGTTTTAGAAACTGCAATGAGGGGCGCCTGGGTGGTTCAGTTGGTTAAGCAACTGCCTTCAGCTTGGGTCATGATCCTGGAGTCCCAGGATAGGATCCCTAGGATCCAGCCCCACATCACACTCCCAGCTCAGCAGGGAGTCTGCTTCTCCCTCTGACCTCCCTCCTCTTGAGCTCTCTTTCAAGTAAATAAAATCTTCAAAAAAAAAAAAAAAAGAAGTTGTAATGAAAATATATTTAAGAGAGACGTATCAATAGGACTCTGCAAAAACAAAACTAGTTTATCCAAATCCACTTACTTAACATTTATTGAATATTTACACACCCAGTCTTAAAATACCTTACCTCGGAGCTCTTACCAATGATTTCTCACCAACAGAAACTGCTCTCTCCATATTAAAATCTTACTCATTCTTCAAACTGATCACCTGGTCAGTAGTAGTCCCCCCCTTCCTCTTCTAAACTACTCCTTGATCTTCATAAACCAAATAGATTGCCTTGTAGTGAAGTGATGAGTAACTGACTGTGTGCACTTGGAGGTCAAAACCTTTTTAACTTTCATAGTGCCTTAAACACTACAAACTTAACAAACACTGGGTAAGTATGTATGTGTACAGGGGAGTGGGCAACCACCAAACAGTAGCAAACTGAAGATTAAAGCTTAAGACTAGAAGAACAGAGGTAGGAAAAGTCAGGTTAAAAAGCAACACATGAGGGCGCCTGAGTGGCTCAGTTAGATAAGCGGCTGCCTTCGGCTGAGATCAGGATCCCAGGGTCCTGGGATCGAACCCCACATCAGGCTCCCTGCTCAGCAGGGACCTACTTCTCCCTCTCCCTCTGCCGGCGGCTCCACCTACTTGTGCCGAGCTCTCTCTCTTTCTCTCTGTCAAATAAATAAATAAAATCTTTAAAAATAAATAAATAAAAGCAACATGTGGGAGATATTTTTTACTTTGAGGAGAGAAAAACAAAACTGGAACTTTTTGGACTTCACAATTCCAGGTTCACCTAACTTGGGATCCAACCACCGACGGTTTCCACCATTCCAGATGTGGGTTGTGCACTTTGAAGTAGTTTCCTGAATTCATTTTACTGATTCCTGATGAAATTATTGTTAACATTTAACACAGTAATAGTTTTGTCTTATTACATGAAGGAGATACTACCGGCCCTCCAATGGATGTAACATGTGTATAGTTATTCTTTTCACTGGCAAAGTTAGATTTTCCTAGATGCAGCCAAATACTTACTCTGACTGCTATGGGGCCAAACATCGTGGCCAGGGTGAAAATCTTATAAAACACAACCACTGGGGCGCCTGGGTGGCTCAGTGGGTTAAAGCCTCTGCTTTCGGCTCAGGTCATGATCCCAGGGTCCTGGGATCGAGCCCCACATCGAGCTCTATGCTCAGCAGGGAGCCTGCTTCCTCCTCTCTCTCTGTCTGCCTCTCTGCCTACTTGTGATCTCGGTCTGTCAAATAAATAAATAAATCTTTAAAAAAAAAAAAAAAAAAGAAACAACCACTACCAGACAGGTAAAGAGGAAAGAGATGAATGTGGATGGAACAGAAGGTATTTAGACTAAAGACACAATTCGTTGAAGAGAATACTGGGTAATCCTTAAAACATTTTCAAATAAAGCTGCTAAATTTCAATCTGGAAACAAAATCAAGCTGATACAGCTACTCTACAGAGTGACTTAAATTCAATAATCCATTTCACTGATGACAGCTTTACTGAGAGTAAAGAAAAATATGACTTCATTTTCTTACAACAGAAGGAGGGAACGGAAAATTCTTCCCCCACCCCGCTTACACAGGCACATGTGTACAAGCACTCGCTTTGCAGCTAACAACATATACTAGGGTGAGGTCGGGAGCTCAAAGTCATTTTACTCCAAACTGATGAGTCAGCACTGAAAGGTTACTATTATCTGGTATATAAAGAGCTTAATCCGTTTAATGTTTTACCAACAAAATTTAAATATAAGGACATTCTACATATTTATACAGTACATTATTAATTTTATAAAAATTTTCCAATATAGGGGCGCCTGGGTGGCTCAGTGGGTTAAAGCCTCTGCCTTCAGCTCAGGAGCACCCCCCCACCCCCCCACCTCCCCCCCCCACCCCCCCACCCCCCCACCCCCCCACCCCCCCACCTCCCCCCCCCACCCCCCCACCCCCCCCACCCCCGGCTCTCTGCTCAGCGGGGAGCCTGCTTCCCTCCTGACTCTCTGCTTACCTCTGCCTACTTGTGCTCTCTGTCTGTTAAATAAATAAAATTTAAAAAAAAAAAATTTCCAATATAATGAACCTTGGAAAACCATACTCCATCCACTTTATTTTATAAATTTTAAGTAAGATCTAGAGACTGATTTGCAGGAAGCTTACAGTACTAGCTTAGAAATTATTCTCTTCACAGGTAAATATCATTTTTAAAGTAACAAGCTAACAAATGATACTGATTAGGTAACAAAGTGGGGAAATATTCAAAGGTAAATTTTTTTTTATATAAGTTTATTTTTAGTAATCTCTGCACCCAATATGGGGCACGAACTCATGGCCTACAGATCAAGAGACACATGCTGTTCCAAGTAAGCCAAGCAGGCCCCCGAATTTTTTTTTTTTTTAAAGGAGTTTTAAAACTGAGCGTATGATCATCAGTAACAATTAACTCTCATTTATAAAAATGTCAGTGTAGGACATTTAGATTATGATAAATAAATACTTCCTCTCAAAGTAAAAGTAATTTGGTTTTAGATTTCACTTAAATAGAACAGCAAAGAATATTTACTCTGAAAGTCTCCCCCCTCACTTTTTTTTTTTTGTTAAAACTCTTTCTTCCCCTCCCCACGCATTCTCCTCTTTTGTGCTCAAGTTCTCAAATGCATGAGATGGAGGAACAATACCACAATGCAACTGCAGGCTTCCTGCCTACTAGCCAGTCATTATTCTTAACTGGAGAACTTTCAAAACACTGCTTGGGCTGCTTTGAAATTCCCTCTTTCAGATTTGCCCTCCTTCATGGAACATCTATTTAAAAGAATGACTTCAAAAATGTCTTGCTACACCCAATCACAACTCTCTAAGCAAACTAAAAATGCTAGCTTTAGGTATGAAAGTGAGATGTAAATGCCTTAAATTCACTGAACATCAACGTGAAAGTACAGGACAGAAAAAAAAAGTGTATTTCCGACAAGCATAATAGTATTTTTCTCATACGTTTATTAATCCTGTTACTGAAAAATTCTGTATTTATGAATTTTTTCATCGCTTTCATCACTACCATCACTTTTTTTTTTTAACACCATATAGATCTCTGTCTTGAACTACAACTGGATCAATGGAAAAGGCCTACCTTAATTACTACTGACAAAGTAAAGTGCACACCAAAATGAAGTATATTCACTTATTTTTAAAAGTTACCAAGGGCAGAAAAACATTACCAGCAGCAGTCACCTGGAAACCTGGGGAATTTCCCACTTCCTATGACCACACTTTGATGGTGGCAGTAGTACTTATAAGTTTATTTAGTTGTTGAGATAAACCAATGGTGCTATTCTAGACCAAGATACAGGGTGTAGGGAGGGGGGATAAATTATATACCCAATTAAACATGGGTTTTTTCCTTTTTTAAAAGGCAAAAGCATTGAAAGTGAACATCAAACACATTGGTACATGAGTAACAGCTAGTCAAATTGTTACAGTAAATAAAAATTTTTCCAACACCTCTAACAAAAACAAAAAGACTAATCTATTTCAAACAATATTCAAAAAAGCTCAATCCCAGTACAACCAAATAATTTAGCTAGTCCCCTGGAGTTTGTTATAATGGGATTTAACCTGTACACTCAACATTCAATTAACCATGAGGCTTATCCTAATTGAGGATTATGCTGACTTCTGCAGTCTTTTCCCATCTATCCATCTACCACTCCTACTCAGCTGCCATAGCTACCAAAAGCAAAGCCCCAGGGAGCAGTAGATTATCCATTACTATGTGGTACCCATGCCAATATTCATTCCCTTTTCATCCTTACATGGATGATGAAGAATTAAATTTAGCAATCTAATCAGCCTAGTTTCCCAAAAGTGAAACTTCGGAACCCTCACTCATAACCTGTAACCAAACAAATTAAACATTTCAGAAGAATACCTTCGTAGGTGACCAAGAGACAAGGAAAGTTACACTCAAAAAAATTAAAAAATTTTTTTAAAAGTCACACACTTTCCTAGAATGTATCGATAAAAAAATTAATAAAAAAGAAAAAAACAAGACATTCAATGAAGACTAGGAAAAATGACTAACAGAAGAGACTAGTCCACTGAAAATATTCTTTGAAATGGGACAGATAGATCAGACATCTTTCCTTTGCCTCTAGGCCACAAAAAGGCCACAAAATTTACTACAGCTAAATAAACCTTTATTACTGCCCGCCTGTAAATTGACCTACGCCGGCAGAACCTACGGAACTGAGTTAATGCTGACAAAGTTGGGAACTGGCACTATGTAGTCTAAGATTATGCAGTTTATGGATAAATCAGCCTCCTAGACAAGCACAGGTCTTCCTCCTCAACTCCTGCTGTGTATCTTCTGGCCATTTTCCTGTTCATTTAACAACTCTCCACCAAAAGGGAAAGGCGATTAAATTCAAGTCAATTCCATCATTTGTTAGGAGCTGAAAATAAGGTTAGACTCTAGATAAACCGTACCCTTAATCCAAAACAATCTCCCAGAAACCCTATCGAAAAAGCAATGGGCTAAATGAATTTACCTAGCAAACACTAACAAAATGAAAGAGTAAGACTTATTACAATAGAGCCCCTCCTCCACCTTAACTGAGAAATGCTCATTTTGTAATTCCTTCCCCCACCCCCAAAAAGCACTCAATAAAATGGAAGAAAATGCCTACATTTTACTGCAGTACTCAATCTCAATGCTATCCCTGAGGATCTAAACTAACATACAATCACCTATTTCTTTAATCTATTTAACTATGAGAAAGAGAAAAGTTAACATACATTTCCAATATTAATATTCTCTCTCAGGGTTTTAACCACTCAATAATGCAAAGAAAGAAAGAGAAATTAACTCTATACTACAGAATATATAATAAGTTCAAACCAAACTGGGACAGGTCCTCTCTGGTTTAACCTATGAGAAACTACATGAGACACTCATCAACATGATCAACAACTCATTTTTCTAGTCTTAAGTAGCATTATAGTAACAACTGCATTGACTTGTGGTCACTTTCCAGTATAGACAGCCACTGGAGGCTATACTCGTTCTAAACTTGCAACAAATCAAGTTTTCAAAAGTAGTCTACATCCTTAGGCCAAGGCTTGAAATTATATAGTCTAAAAAAAATGCAAAAAGAAACCCTAAAGCCATTTATTTTAACACCAATTTGGCACAGGACAATAGTAGTTTGGTTTTTTATCGTACCCTACTGTCCAAACAAAAATATTTTTAAATTATTATTTTAAAAAATTTCTCAAAAACATCGTAGTCTTTAAAAGAAACTACTCTCTGGGCGCCTGGGTGGCTCAGTGGGTTAAGCCGCTGCCTTCGGCTCGGGTCATGATCTCAGGGTCCTGGGATCGAGTCCCGCATCGGGCTCTCTACTCGGCAGGGAGCCTGCTTCCTTCTCTCTCTCTCTGCCTGCCTCTCAGTGTACTTGTAATTTCTCTCTGTCAAATAAATAAATAAAATCTTTTAAAAAATAAAAATAAAAATAAAAGAAAAGAAACTACTCTAGAATCATATAGTTTTTAATACACAAAAGTGTAAATTAAAAAAAAAATAAAAACTTATCTTTAGTACGTCCCTGATATGGTAAGAAGTTTATTTCAAAAGACCAGTCAAGGCTTTAGGAAGTAACCACTTCGAAAACTACTTTTTAGGGACGCCTGGGTGGCTCAGTTGGTTAAGCAGCTGCCTTCGGCTCAGGTCATCCTGAGATGGAGTCCTGTGGGCTCCTTGCTCGGCAGGGAGCCTGCTTCTCCCTCTGCCTCTGCCTGCCATTCTGTCTGCCTGTGCTCGCTATCTCCCCCCCTCTCTCTCTGATAAATAAATAAAATCTTTAAAAAAAAAAAAGAAAAGAAAAAGAAAACTACTTTTTAGGGGAGCCTGGGTGGCTCAGTTGGTTAAGCAACTGCCTTCCACTCAGGTCATGATCCTGGAATCTGGGGATAGAGCCCTAAACATGCTCCTTGCTCAACAGGGAGTCTGCTTCTCCCTTTCCCTCTGCCTGCTGCTCTCCCTGCTTGCACTTTCTCTGTCAAATAAATGAAAATAAAATATTTTCCAAAAAAAATTTTTTTAACTATTTTTTTATTTCGCATCTCCTAGAAAAAGAATCCAGCGTCCAACGGTGCACTGACTCCCTGCTGAATGAATGCCAATTTATTTGGGTGGAGGGATTTATTGAAAATAACTACTCACACAGGGATAAGAATATATCCCTGATATAAGATATCTCTTAATTTTTTTAAAGATTTTATTTATTTATTCGACACAGAGGAAGAGAGAGCCCAAGCAAAGGTAGCAGCAGCCAGAGAGAGAGGGAGAAGCAGGCTTCCTGCACAGCAGAGGGCCTGATGTATGGCTGGATCCCAAGACCCTGGAATCATGACTGGAACCGCAGCCAAAGGCAGACGCTTAACCGACTGAGCCACCCAGGTACCCCAATAAGTAACTCTTATATGGGAGGGAGGGGAGGACACTATACTCAATTTCAAAATATAATGACTTTATTTAATACAATCCCTAACAGCCTAAATTCTAGTATCACTCAATTTTTTTAACAAATTGTTAGTGTTAGTAAATTCAAAACCACAATTCTAAAACTTACAGAAATAGAAATCCTGTTAATTATGCTATGGATGTTTTGCATTTCCAAAGCTTCTGTAGGTAAGGTATATTTTATGGTAAAAAATATTTCCTACAAACTGCTCTAGAAACATTACCGCTTCCCACTTAATCCACAATCCTCGTGTCCAAAACGTCGTTCTATATAGGCCAGAAGCTGACATACACCTTTTTTTTTTTTAATACTGATTGGACAATTAACTCACTTCTATCAATACATGAAATACCACTATAAATTTAGGATCACAGGCAACCTAGATTACTGCTCATTTAAATGCAGAACCTGAAGCAACCTCCAGTGACAGGAGCTATAGTGTTCAATATCATTTTACATGTTACAGAGGCTTCATCTTACATGCAAACAATGAACCCTGGCAGCCTCCTTCATCCTAAAGCCCCACAGATTGTTACTTCTTTAAGGGTGTTAGTACATAAGGCAACATAAGCACTTAAGTTCAGAAGCCTTTTCTTAAGAGCTATCAACATTTGTTCAAGACCGTGATAAGAAAATAATATTCCCACCACATTTTCCCTTTCTTCTGTCCATTGTACTTTCCTGTTTTTTGGTACCCAACAAGAGTATGTTTCAAATAAAAATCTTAAGATAATTATTCCGAAGACCAAAGATACTCTAGAAACCCAGTAACAGTCACTGCCTCCCAGGAACCCGAATTACCTGGATTGCAGGGTTTACAGGAGAGACTCATTTTTCAATGTTTGTGTACCTTTCCGGTTGGATGTTATATCTATTCTAAATAGAGCAATAATTTAAATTTTTTTCAAGAACAAACATTTCATGAACTTCCAGATTTCGGTTTAACAGTTTATGATGGGGCATTCACAAGACGTGTGTGTGTGTGTGTGTGTGTGTGTGTGTGATGGGGGTTTTTGCTGTTGTTTTCTTGGGGGGGGGGGCGGCTTTTTTGTGGTTGTTTTCCATCCTCCATACAACCTGCAGCAATACATACGGTAGCTGTCTTGCAGCCAGGGCTCAGTTAGGTGGATCGGAGGCCAGGCATTTAAATCAAGGAGATGCAGCAATCTCACTCAATACTACTACCACTCGCTCATCTCATTCAAATCCATTTAAACCCACTGCAGCAAGACAGCTGGTACTCGCCTTCCTCTTTCTTTACCGTACAGGCTTAATAACAAAAACAGGTTGGCTTTGAAGCGCTGCTCAAAAACTGCAAAAAAGGAAGTCTTCACATTCGGGAGGGGGGAAAAAAAAAAAAGTTTCGACTTCGGGAGAATTTCATACCTTTCGTGTCATTCCATTTTGGAATCCCGAACTCCTCCTGCTTAGTGAGATTCTGAAACGATGCTTTTTCTCCCTCTCATAAATGCTCTTTTGGTTTAACTTTTCCACCCTAAGTGCCCCCCAAAGTAGAAGCAACTAAGCTTTCCAACGGCTCGTGGCTTTTTGGTTTTGGGGTGTTTTTTTTGTGGGTTTTTTGTGTTTGTTTGTTTTAAAGCATGTGCAAGACAATTTAAACCCTTACAAACTGAATCAAGGTACCTAAGGTAAGATTAGAGATGCGGACGGGGGAAACAGTACTAAGAAAGACAGCCAAACCCCAAATGTGATCTACCAACTTCCCACTTGCCATTTCCCAACCTTCACACCAGAGGTAGCAAAATGCCTTTTCACTGAGAAAACTGCGGAGAACCTATCCGTGCCCAAAATAAAAATTCCGCAGATAATTCGAGTTAAAATACTAAAAATGCCCAAGTGAAGGGGGAAACACAGCAACAAAATGCAACCCGATTCTGAGCGGGATTTGGGAGGCTGGCGTGGGGGTCGGTGGGGTCCGTACGGCTTCCCCCGCCCCCTAATTCTTCAGAATAACTGCGAAGGAGCCGAGGCAGCGGCAGGAGGGGGACGCGGGAAGCGTTCTAAAGCAGCCCTAAGGGCTGGGAGAAGATAAAAACTTTAGGGACAGGAGGGGAAAAGCGGGCCCCCGCGGTCCCCCCCAAACTCGTCGGGGTGACCCCGCCGCGAGGAGACCCCCTTGCACCCCCAAGCCGGCTGCCGCCCCACCTCGATTCCCCTTCTTCCTGCCGCGGGCCGCCCCAGGCTGCGGAGAAGCAACGCGGCCCCGACACCCCGAAACTATCTCAGCGCGCCCCCCTCTCGGCGCGCCCCTCAGCGCCTCCGCGGAGGCGCAGCCGTCGGCTCGCGGCAGCCCAGGGACTCGCCCTCTTTTCCTCCGCCTCGCACTCCACCCCCTCGCCCGCCGCCGCTCCTCCTTTATCTCCACTCACCGCCCGCCGCCATTTTCCTCGCAGCTCAGCTTTAAATCGAAAACTCGCCGCTCAGCCCGCAGCCGCCGCCACTGCCGCCGCCACCGACTCAGCCGCCGCGGCCGCCGCCGTCTCTGTGGAGGGGCTGAGGCGGCAGCGGCTGGAGCCGCGGCGCGGGGGCCTCCGGGATATGTAGTCCCTAGGCCACGCCCAGCACTACCGGTCCCAGGGGGCCTTGCGCGGCCCGGGAGCTAGGTGCCCCCGCCCGGCCCAGCTCCCGCGGCTCCAGGGCGTGGCGGTGTGGATCCTTCCGTTGCTTTCGCTCGCTCACTGCGTGGGAGCTGCAGCGGGGTCCGGAGGACTAGAATGCAACCCTAGCCCTGCCCTTAATCTGCCTTCGTCCAGTAATATCTAACATTTACTGAGCGTTTATTGTGTGCCAAGTACTGGTCCTCAAAACAAGCATCCCTTTGGGACCACTGTCATCCTCATTGTTCGGAGGAGCAAACTGAGGCACAAGGTCATAAGCCACCGGGTTGTTCATTAGATGCTAAAGCCACTTGTCGAAAGGTTGTTTGACAATAGTATATTCAGTATATATCATTCAACTATGTACCATTCCGCGGAGTAGCTTGCTTTGCAGTGGACAGAGCTGGCAGACACCTTAACCAGATGTCATCACCAGCACTACCACTTAGCGTCACCAGGAATGGATCAAACTGATACTATGTGTCTCCTGATACGATGCAATGAGGATGGCATTATGCCTCCTCTGTAGTATCCCTGCCCAAATAATAGCTAACCTGAACCTAACTATGGAGAAACAATCGGGCAAACTCAGAATGTGGGATATATGCTACAAAACATCTTTCCTGAGCTCTTAAAAATACCAAAGCGGGAAAGAGGTGAGAACCAAATGCATTAGATGAGCCTCGACTGGATCGAGGTCTTTTTTTTTTTTTTTTTTCCTTAATGTAAAAAGGATTTAGGAGGGAAATTTTAGTACGGACTATTTATTAGATAATACTACTGAATCAGTATTAAGTGTGTTGAGCGCCAATAGAACAAAATAACCAAATAACTGCTTTATGCTCTACTATTACCATTTCCCACCCAGGCTGTGGCAGTAGCTTCCTCACTGGTCTCCCTACTTCCTTAACATAGCAGTAGGAGAAGTCCTGGTAGGAACCAAGTCACTGTATGTCTGTCCTCCAAATTCTTTGCAGTAACCTGCAAAGCCCCACACAACCTGTGTTTCCCATCTCAGTCATTTCTCAGTTCTTGTCCAACTCACTACTGTCCTCCAGGTCTACTGGACTCCTTGGGGCCCCTCCAACATGCTTAGCACGCACTGGCCACAGAGACCTTGCATTTGCTACTTCTACATACTTCACTGTTTCCCCTGGAAAGTTGTTTTTTTGTTTTTGGTGTTTTGTTTTGTTTTGTTTTTTAACTTACCTCCCTATTCACAACCTGAGCTGATCAGGAGTCAGAAGCTTAACCTTGATTGACTGAGCCACCCAGGTGCCCCCTCCCCCCACCCAGGTGCGCCTCCCCTGAAAAGTTTAAATCACTCCCTCCCTCACCTCCCCCATGGTCATTGTCCAAATGTCACTTCTTCAGTGAGACCTTCCCTGATTTCTCTATTTTATAAAGATTGATTGATTGATTGATTGATTTGAGAGAGACAAAGAGCACACGTACACACTAGCTGCACAGGCGAAGTGGCAGGAGAGACTCTTTGAACCAACTCCCCACCAAGCTTTGAGCCCCACACATGGTTCAATCCCACGACCCATGAGATCATGACCTGAGCCAAGAGTTAAATGCCCAACCGACTGAGACAACTGGGTGCCCTGATTTCTCTTTTAAATGCCTGACCACTGCAGTCTCAACTTTGTCTATCCCTCTTCCCTGCTTCCTCTCTCTTCACAGCACTTTTTTTAAGACTGACTTTTTTTTTTTTAAGATTTTATTTATTTGACAGAGAGAGATCACAAGTAGGCAGAGAGGCAGACAGAGAGAGAGGAAGGGAAGCAGGCTCCCCGCCGAGCAGAAAGCCCAATGCGTGGCTCCATCCCAGGACCCTGGGATCATGACCTGAGCCAAAAGCAGAGGCTTCAACCCACTGAGCCGCCCAGGCACCCCTCTTCATAGCACTTTTTATCATTGGAAATACCATATATTTTTGTTTACTTATGGCATTTAACATATCTTTTCCTCACTAGATTGAAAATTCCGTGAAGCTAGGACTTCTATCTCTTTCATTTTCTGATGTATTCTCAGTACCATCTACGTCGTTTAGCAATAGTACTCGCTCAGACTGTATATGTTACTTGGGTTTCACTCCCTCATCAGACGACAGGTAATAAATACTATGTTAGATGTGGAGAACCCAGAGATGAACGCTAAGACCCCACATGAACTTTCCCTTGAACAACTGCAGCTGTCCTGCCACTCTCCTTTCTTCCCCCTTTAGTAATCCCATAAAGCACTCCCTGCACAGTAGCCAGGGGGATCTTTGAAAAAATCATATACTAAATTATGTCACTTGCAACCTGAACATGTTCCAGTGACATCCTATTGCATTTGGGATAAAACCCAGACCCTAATTGACTTGGTCTCTGCTTCCCTTTCTGATCTCAGGTAATATATCTTTTCTCATTTCCTACCCCATGCCAGACACCAACATTCCTGGTGTTTCCTGAACTTTCCAAGCATGGGCCTTTCACTTGCTGTTCCTGTTGTGGTCTGGAATTTTCATTCCTCCTGGCTTGCTCCCTATTGTCATTCAGATCTCTGCTTGCTATTGTCCTTGGGATGGGTCTTCCAAACCCTACTGTTCCAAGAGGGCATGAAATTTGTTCAGTTTACTGCAGTGTCTCGAGCACCTAGATTAGTGTCTGGCATATCTTAGGAATTTAAAGATTTGTGAAAGAAGGCATCTGGGAGCCTCACTCGTTAAACCTCTGACCCTTGGTCATGACCTCAGGGTCCTGGGATCCAGACCTGAGCTGGCTCCACGCTCAGCGGAGAACCTGCTGGAGATTATCTCTCTCCCTCTCCGTCTGGCCCTCCCCCAACTGATATGGGGTGCTCTCTCTCTATTTCTCTCTCTCCCAAATAAATAAATCTAGGGGCACCTCGGTGGCTCAGTGGGTTAAGCCGCTGTCTTCGGCTCAGGTCATGATCTCAGAGTCATGGGATCGAGTCCCATATCTGGCTCTCTACTCAGCAGGGAGCCTGTTTCCCTCTCTGTCTCTCTGCCTGCCTCTCTACCTACTTGTGATCTCTCTCTGTCAAATAAATAAATAAAATCTTTAAAATAAATAAATCTAAAAAAATAAAGATTAAAAAATAAATATTTGTGAGAGAAAGGGAGAGAATAAGAAAGGAAAGAAGGTGAAAAGGAAATCAATCTGTCATACATATGTTCAGCTCTCTGGTCTCAGACTTAGTGTGGGGTGACAGGACGAAACACCCCAACAAGGTCAGAATTGAGGGTAAATACGGGATCATTATGGTGCCTCCCACAGGAAAATGGTGAAGATTGACATGAACCAGCACGCCAAGCACACTGGCTCCCTCTGTGGCAAAACCTAAGATGAAAAGAGAAGCTGTGGGGCTCTGGCGTTGTGGTTCCTGCCTGAAAATGGTCGCTGGTTCTCTCCCTGGACCTCCAGCTCCGCTTCTGCCATCCTGGTAAAGGTGGCCATGGACGCCTGAAGGACTCAGGAGACCAGTAGAAGCTCCATCACTTGAGACACTGCTAACCTATAATAAATGGGTTAATTTATGTAACCAAAAGATATACATATGTAAAAATATGTATGTTCACAGAACATGGAGCTGATATGAACAATTAAAAAAAACATGTTCAGGGGGACGCCTGGGTGGCTCAGTTGGTTAAGCAGCTGCCTTCGGCTCAGGTCATGATCCCAGCGTCCTGGGATCGAGTCCCATATCGGGCTCCTTGCTCCGCAGGGAGCCTGCTTCTCCGTCTAACTCTGCCTTCCACTCTGTCTGCCTGTGCTCGCTCTCGCTCGCTCTCTCTGACAAATAAATAAAAAAATCTTTAAAAAAAAAAAAAAAATTTTTAAAACATGTTCAGGGACGCCTGGGTGGCTCAGTGGGTTAAAGCCTCTGCCTTCGGCTCAGGTCATGATCCCAGGGTCCTGGGATCGAGTCCCGCATCGGGCTCTCTGCTTGGTGGGGAGCCTGCTTTCTCCTCTCTCTGTCTGCCTCTCTGCCTCCTTGTGATTTCTGTCTGTCAAATAAATAAATAAATCTTAAAAAAAAAAAAAACAAACCACGTTCAGAAATAGAGAGGGACGCAAACCATAAGAGACGCTAAACTCTGGGAAACAAACTAAGGGTTGCTGGAGGGGAGTGGAAGGGGTAACTGAGTGATGGGCATTAAGGAGGGCACTTCACAGAATGAGCACTGGCTGTTACCACTGAAACTAATCACACAGAATATGTTAACTGCATTGAATTTTGATAAAGCATTTTTAAAACTGAAAAACAAACCAAAAAAATGCTTTAAAAATACGTACAAGTTGTTTGAGAACCCAAGAATAGATAGAGCTTTTAACTCAATGGGTATCAGGAAAGGCTTCCAGGAGGAAGCAACTTTTGCGCTGACTTTGGCAGGGTGTTCATGGAACCGGTACATCATCCCGTACTGAGCGACATCTGGGAAACACTATCCTAGACTTAAATTCTAAGCCACATGAGTGACATGCTCTAGTCAGGCATCTGGGAAGATGCCTCCTATCGTTCCTTCCTGTTTGCACAAGCTACTTCTCCATCCGGAGGTAGACTTTATCTCCTCCTCTTTGAATTGGGGTTGCTCTAGAACTGTCTGATGAATGGAAACGGTGGAAATTATATGGTAGGACTTTCGGCTCATGCCTTATGATGATTGGCAACTTCCACCTTCTTCCTGCTGGAACCCAGCCACCATGTTATGGGAACCCCAAGCCACATGGAGAGGCCACATGAAAAAAAAAAGTGAGGCACTCCAATCGACAGCCCCAGCTAAGATCCCAGCTAAGTCGTAACTGCCAGCCCTATGAGTCAGCCTTTTTGCACATTCCAGTCCCTGGGGGCTCAGGGAGCTAGAGCTCCCAACAACAGAAGAACCACCCACTGAGCCAAATCAACCTATGGCATCATGAGAGATAACAAAATGGTTATGCTTTAAACCACTGCATTTTGCAGTGGTTTGTTACACAGCATTTGATAATCCAAACACTCTGCATGTGTGGGCTTTTGCTGACCTGGGGCTGAGAACCTTCAGTAGGCATGAAGAGTAGCCTCACATCCAGAAACTACCCCCAATAAAATTGGCTTGGCCTACAGGGACATAGGATGAGGATGAGATTAGAGGGTCACCTAGCTAAAGCCCTCCCAAAACGAAGAATTCTGCCCATGGCCTTTCTGATTTCACAGAGCTTCTGCCTGCATGCTCCCAGGATGTATGCTCCTTTCCTCATGGGTGGCCGTGCCGGTTAGGGCTCTCGGGTTGCCAGCCAGAATGATAGACTCTGGGAAGAAGTGAAATGATAGGGAGAAACTCACAGAATCAATGGGAAGACTAGAGGATCAGACCAGAAATATCAGAAACCAGGGGAAAAGAAGATGCCGAATATCTTTTCTTGCACCAGCAGTAAATCTAGAGATGAATCTTCTCTCCCCCCCCAACCCCTGTAGTCTCATCACCCTATTCCAAGATTCAAATTCAAAAGAGGGGTTCGTACAGGATTGCCTGGCTGGCTCAGTTGGTAGAGCAAAGCAACTCGAGTACTCAGGGTTGTGAGTTTGAGCCCCACTTTGGGTGTAGAGATTATTTAAAAATCTTAAAAAAAAAAAAAAAAAAGGAATTTGTTCAATTGGTCTAGCTTGGGTCATATGTTATATAGTCAAATAACAGCCCACCAGACCTGTAGTCCTATCAACTAGCCTACCGACGGCTTACCCTCAAATAATTCAAATGGGGAAAAATACACACACACACACACACACACACACACACACGCAGAGAGAGAAAGTACATGTGAGCAAGTGTGGCATAATTTAACCAATTAGTAAATCTAGGGGCACTACCTGGGTGGCTCAATCAGTTAAGCGTCTGCCTTCCGCCCAGGTCATGATCCCAGGGTTCTGGAATCCAGTCCTGCATCCCTGTGGAGTCACTTGTGGAGGCCCACATCAGGCTCCCTGCTCAGCGGGGAATCTGTGTCTCCCTCTCTCTCTGCGTCTCCCCCTGACACTTGTGCTCTCTCACATACTCTCTGTCTCAGATAAATAAATTAAATCTTTAAAAATATACTTAAAAAGAATTAGTAAATCTACATTCAGGGAATGCTGGTGTTTATTGCATTATTGAAAATTTTCTGTAGACTTGAAATTTCCCAAACTGAAAAAGTTTGGGGGGAAAAAACTTCTGGCAGAAAAAAAGCTAATCCTAGCCAGCACTCAAAGAAACCTTGGATTTACCAGACACAAGTCTGGTATATATATATATATATATATATATATATATATATATATATAATATATATATTTATTTATTTATTTGACAGACAGAGATCACAAGTAGGCAGAGAGGCAGGCAGAGAAAGAGGAAGGGAAGCGGACTCCCTCCCGAGCAGGGAGAGAGCCTGATGTGGGGCTCGATCCCAGGACCCTGGGATCATGACCTGAGCTGAAGGCAGAGGCTTTACCACTTAGCCACCCAGGTGCCCCGTCCGTTGCATATATTAATTCATTTAATCCTTGTGCTAACTCGAAGCAGTGGGTCTTTTTGTTTCTCCATTTCACACATGAGTAAATGGAGGCATTGAACAAATTAGTAACTTGCCCAAGGGTATAAGCTACTAAGTGCTGGAGTGGAGAGGCTATAAACCCAGGCTCACAAGCTCAAGATCTTAACGATTATGCTTTACTGCCTCTCCATAGATGCATAAACAATAAAAACATTTAATTGTCCCATATAATGTGTCTAGAAGTAGACAGATCCAGAGCGCGTTCATCAAGAACCAGGGTGAGAGGGCGCCTGGGTGGCTCAGTCTGTTGAGTGTCTGCCTTTAGCTCAGGTCATGATCTCAGAGTCTTGGGATCAGCCCACACGGGGCTCCCTGTTCTGTAGGGAGTCTGCTTCCTTCTCTCCTTCTGTCCTTCCACGCACTCATGTTCTCGTGCACACACAAGAGACTTACTCTCTCTTTCTCTCTCAAATAAATGAATAAAATCCTTTCAAAAACACACACACACAAAGGAAAGAAACAGGAAGTTACGATCCTTCCATTCCACCATCTTCAGAATATTAGCCTTCTGTCTTTATCGCCTCATGGACACAAAATGGCTGCCACAGCCGGGGAATCACAACAATTCACATTCCAGTTCAAATGCAGGAAGCAGAAAAGTGATTAGTTGTCCAGAGAGATGCTATATATCTCTCCACTTTTCTTTCAGATAGAAAACTCTTTCCCGAAATTTTCCATCTCCCCCTCACTGCCCCCTGCTGCCACAGCAAATGTCCCCTTACATCTCATTATAGTGGTGATATGGACCCTATCGGGACCCCTGGCTGCAGGGGGATCTGGGAATCCAAGCATTTACTATTTGAACTACACACTTTGAGGAGATGAATGAATGTTTCTCAGTTGTT
Organism: Mustela lutreola; assembly: GCF_030435805.1. Classification (NCBI taxonomy): domain Eukaryota; kingdom Metazoa; phylum Chordata; class Mammalia; order Carnivora; family Mustelidae; genus Mustela; species Mustela lutreola. The sequence continues at coordinate 13,016,186 of NC_081298.1, forward strand.
TGGTGTGGCCCAGAGCTTCTGCTTTTGTCCCTGCCCCCCTCACGGTCCCCTGCATTCTTCCTTCTTTCATTGTGGGACAATATAGCCTGGTGGTTAAGAGTGTGGGCTTTGGCACCTACTGCCTGACTTGCTCAGCTGGTTCTGCTACTTACAAACCTGTGTGATAATGACTGGTTGCTTGAACTTTCTGTGCCTCCATTTCCTACAATGAGAACCAAAATAATGCTTATTTCATGTAAGGATCAACTGTTTTAGGCATAAACAGCATCAAGCACAAAGTTCACCTTCAATACATGTTAATAATGACAGCGTATGGCAGTTCCAAACTTGGGGTTTGCAGGATGAATACCCAAAGGTTAGTAGCAATGTCCTCCCTTTCCCCGCCCCCCCATTTTGCCTCCTCATATTTATTACAGTCTGAAATTGCCCTGCAAGTGAAAATAGACGGCTGGGCTGGATACCTACGCCCTGCATCTGCCTAAAACTGTTTTGAAATATGCAATCTGAAAATGAGCTGGCCTGGGGCCAGGCGCCATCCTGAGGCTATGTGTACTCTGAACCTCTCTCCACTCCTGGCCAGGACACACAGCTGAGGGGGAGTCAGACAGACAGGCAGAAGAGACTGTGATCCAATGAATGCTTTATGTGTTGTTTTGCTTAAAAGGGGAAAACACCTCGGTGAAAAATCACATCGAAAGCAACTTTTTGGTGCGTAAAGAGCCAACCGAGCCTTCTGACCTGGAGTAAACCTGTTCACACCTCTTGCTTTAAACCTGGATTAGGGGTCAGTGACCTGTGATTTTTTTTGTTCCAAAGGTGTCACATGAATCAGTTGAAATTGGCAGCTGGACTGGCTGCAGTAGGTTTGCCCCTCCCCCCACCTGCAAAGGACTCCCCCCACACCCCTCCCTCCCCCCTCCCCTCCACCCCCGGAAGAATCTGAAGCCCAGCTCTCTTTTTGCTTCTCCCCCCTCCCTTTCTGAGACTTACTAAATGTGTTGGCTTCGGGAAAAATTAGTTTGCGACCAAATGCTTAAAAAGTACTCATTGTGGGAGCGCTAAAATTAAAAAAAAAAAAAAAAAAAAAAGGCATCAAGGAGTGTGAGGTGAAATTGGAACTTTCATACACTGCTGGTAGGACTGTAAAATGGTGCAGCCACGTTGGGTAACAGTTTGGCAGTTCAAATTTGTGGCGATTTCAGATTGTGAAACACAGAGTTGCCCTAACGATCCAGCCATTCCACTCCTGGGTATATTCCCAAGAGAATTTAATACGCACATCCCCGGATGGCTCAGTCGGTTAAGCACTGCTCAGGTCCTGATCTCAGAGTCCTGGGATCAAGCCCGCATCTGGCTCCCGGCTCAGCGGCATAGTTTGCTTGACATTCCCTCTCCCCCTCCCTCAGCCCCTCCTGCTTGTGCTCTCACCCTCTCTTCTTTATCTCTCTCTAAAATAAATGTTTTTTAAAATAATAATAAGGGCGGGGCACCTGGGTGGCTCAGTGGGTTAAGCCTCTGCCTTCGGCTCAGGTCATGGTCCCAGGGGCCTGGGATCGAGTCCCACATGGGGCTCTCTGCTCAGCAGGGAGCCTGCTTCTCCTCATCTCTCTCTCTGTCTGTCTCTCTGCCTATTTGTGATCTCTCTCTCTGTCAAATAAATAAAATCTTTAAAAAAAAAAAAAATAATAATAATAATAATAAGGGCGCCTGGGTGGCTCAGTGGGTTAAAGCCTGCCTTCAGCTCAGGTCATGATCCCAGGGTCCTGGGATTGAGCCCCACATCGGGCTCCCTGCTCAGCGGGGAGCCTGCTTCTCCTCTTCTCTCTCTGCCTGCTTCTCTGCCTACTTGTGATCTCTGTCTGTCAAATAAATAAATAAAGCCTTTAAAAAAATAATAATAAATAAATAAAAATAAAACATAAGTCCTCTCAAAAACCTGTACAGAAATATTCATAGCATTTATTCCTAATAGGCAAAAATGGAAACAACCCCAGTGACCTTCAGCTGATGAATGGTTCAACAAAAGTAGTTCAACAAAAATATCCACTCAATGGAACATTTTCAGGCAATTAAAAGGAGTGAAGTGCTAATTCATCCTATAACATGTGTGAACCTTGAAAACATCATGCTAAGTGGAAAAAGCCAGACATATAGTACATGATTCCATTTATATGAAATGTACAGAATTGGCAAATCTAAAGAAACAAAAAGTAGGTTAGTGGTTGCTAGGGACTAGAGAATAGGGGCCTGGGGGTTGCTGGCAAAGGAAGGGTGCAACATTTCTTTCCAGGGGGATGAAAATATTCTGAAATTAAATAGTGGTAATGACGGTGGGACACTATGGATATGCTAAAAAAAATACTGCGGCATACCGTTTAAAAGGGTGAATTTTATGGCATGTTGAATCATATCTCAATAAAGCTCTCTTTCTTTAAGTGCCCATTGTGGTTAATGCAGTTGTGAAGTTAGTAATTTTCACATCATGTTCAGAGATATAAAAAGAAAAAAAAATTATTTCTATTATTAAATAGAAAAATTTTAAATTTTTCTAAATTTTTTAAATTTTTTTTACAATTTTTCAAAATTTTAATAATGGAAAATCAGGAGGTATAAAGAGGTACAGAGTGAAAATAAAGCCTCTCTCTACTCCTGGTCACCCATCTTCCTCTTCCCAGAGAGAGCACCATTACCATCTCCTTTTTTTTTGTTTATATATATATAGATATATATATATTTTTTTAAGTAATATCTATATCCAGCATGGGGCTTGAACTCACAACCCCAAGATCAAGAGCCAACCAGGCACCCCCACCATCACAGTAGTCTTTGTTTTGCTCCTTGTCTTATCACTTAGTAATGTATTGTGGAACGTGCCTTGTGAGGACCTTATAATGAAGTACCTAGAGAGCTGTCATGCTTATGTAGGTGTTATTAGTAGATATTCAGTTTGGTTTTTTCTTTTACCATTACGGTGGATTTCCTTGTAACTTTCTCTTAAAACCAACATTTAGGGGCACCTGGGTGGCTCAGGGGGTTAAGCCTCTGCCTTTGGCTCAGGTCATGATCTCAGGGTCCTGGGATCAAGTTCCACATCGGGCTCTCTGTTCAGCAGGGAACCTGCTTCCTCCTCTCTCTGCCTGCCTCTCTGCCTACTTGTGAACTCTGTCTGATAAATAAATAAGATCTTTAAAAAAACAAACAACATTTTAACAGGTACTGGTAATAATAAAATATAAAGAAGTAGAGATCTTATCAAGGAAGCTGTTTTTTCTTAAGAGTGGAAGGGGGTTGGGAGGAACAGGGAGAGAAGAGCCTAATGAAGGGCTCGATCTCACAACCCTGAGATGAAGACCTGAGCAGAAATTGAGTCAGATGCTCAACTGGCTGAGCCACCCAGGCGCCCTTTTAATGAAATCTTTCAAAATGAACTCAGTGGGGGCGCCTGGGTGGCTCAGTTGGTTGAGCAGCTGCCTTCAGCTCAGGTCATGATCCCAGCGTCCTGGGATCGAGTCCCACATCGGGCTCCTTGCTCGGCAGGGAGCCTGCTTCTCCCTCTGCCTCTGCCTGCCATTCTGTCTGCCTGTGCTCGCTCTCTCTCCCCCTCTCTCTCTCTCTGATGAATAAATAAAATCTTTAAAAAAAAAAAAAAAAAAAAAAAAAATGAACTCAGTGATGTCAAACATAGGACCCTCCCAGCATTAGCAGAGGAATGGGACCGGGGGGCCATGAGGGGAGAGATGGAGATGTTCTCTGGAAATGGTCATGTTTTGGATCAAGGCAGCTCCAAGTTCTGAAATGGAAGAATCACTGAAGTTGGAGCTTTTTGTTTCAGAGGGGAAAAGACATCTTTGAAGATGGCCACATCAGTGCCTCCAAAAGGTGGTGCCGGAGTTGACTTCATGAGATGATACGTTCTCCAGATAGTGAGTCAAAACCCATTCGTGGGTTTGGAAATCAACATCATGGGATTTGCCCACTATTTTAAAACACAGTGATGGAATTTTATGAAATATCAGAGTGGCTCTCCCACAATACTCATTGTTTCTTAATATTTTTATCTTAAGTGTATATAGAAGTGTGAATACTGAATCATAGTGTGAAATATATTTATCACTGTGATTCACAGTCAAATGCTTAAAGACACAGAGCAAAGAGAGCGACTTTCTGGCCCCTATGTTCTCTTTCATAACCCCAAGCCTTCCGCCAGATTTAGTATCTAGAACTGAAAACCAAATCCCCCACTCCCTGTGGCACTGCCCCCCAGGATAAATTCAAGTGACAAGTGGGAAGGCAATGAATGGTCTGTGAGATGGTGGCCTTGAGGAACCAGATTCAACCCCACCCCTTCTCCAGAGAAGGATAAATTTGAAGACTCTCCAGCAAAATCTTCCCACCTTGGCTTTAAGGCGGTTTTTTTTTTTTTTTTTTTTTTTTTACATTTTCCCTTTCACTGTCCCTTTTCTTTTTTCATTCTTTTTAAATTCCACAAACAGAGGCGCCTGGGTGGCTCAGTTGGTTAAGCGCCTGCCTTCAGCTCAGGTCATGATCCCAGAATTGTGGGATCAAGCCCCGCATCAGGTTCCTTGCTCTGTGGGAAGCCTGCTTCTCCTTCTCCCACTCCCCTTGTATTCCCTCTCTCGCTGTCTCTGTCAAATAAATAAATAAAATCTTAAATAAATACATACATAAATAAATTCCACAAACAAGGGGCACCTGGGTGCTTCAGTCAGTTAAGTGTCTGACTCTTGATTTCGGTTCAGGACATGATCTCAGGGTGGTGAGATCCAGCCTGAATCAGGGGCCATGCTGGGCATGGAGCCTGCTTAAGATTTTCCCTCTCCTTCTGCCCCTCCTCCACTCCTGCCTCTCTCTCAAAAAAATAAATAAAAGCAAATGAATAAATTAATTTAATTAATTCCACAAACAAACTGCCAGATAAAGTCCCTTGGCCACCCAACTACTCTCAGAGCCAACCGCCATTAGCAGTTCCTTCAGTATTATTTAAAAGGTAAACATACAGGGCTCCTGGTTGGTTAAGCATCTGCTTTTGGCTCAGGCCATGATCCCAGACTCGTGGGATCAAGTCCCATGATGGGCTCTGCTCAGCCAGGAGTCTGCTTCTCCCTCTCCTTCTACCTCTGCCGTTCCCCACCCCCTCACCTCTATGCTACCTCTCTCTCCAAAATAAATAAATAAAGTCTTTTTTAAAAAAGAGAGAGGGAGATAAATACACATATATACTTTTGTAACATAAATGATGGTATACTATATGCTTTGCTTTGCCCCTAACTTTTTTCACTGCTGGTGGGTATCTGGAAGATCTTTTCACATTGGGATACGCTGAGCAGCTTCATTCTGTTTTACTGGCTGCATGGCATCCCATCAGATGGAGTCTCAAGGGCTTTTCAAGGTTGGCTGACCCCAGCCTTGGAATTGCAGTTTCTTTCTTTCTTTCTTTTCTTTTTTTTTTAAAAATGAAGTTGGGTTTTAAAGTGATGACAGTGAGCTTATTTAAAGGATAAACCTTCTTCTAATTATTTAGTAATTACAGAGTAGGAACATGGGAGGAATGGATGTGTTGGGACATGAAAACAATATCTATGCCAGGGGTGAATGTATAAGCCAAGTGAAGATTCTAGCTTAAAAATAATTTTTTTTTTTTAAATCACCCTCTGGCTATTATCAATCAACTGGATTGCAGAGTCTGTTAAGAACAGCCATTATTGGGACGCCTGGGTGGCTCAGTTGGTTAAGCAGCTGCCTTCGGCTCAGGTCATGATCCCGGCGTCCTGGGATCGAGTCCCACATCGGGCTTCTTGCTCGGCAGGGAGCCTGCTTCTCCCTCTGCCTCTGCCTGCCATTCTGTCTGCCTGTGCTTGCTCTCTGCCCCCCTTTCTCTCTGATAAATAAATAAAATCTTTAAAAAAAAAAAAAAAAAAAAGAACAGCCATTATTTAAAAAAAAAAAAAAAAGATAAGCCATTGTACATCGATTATGATGACTGCCCCCACCGATGGGTCCCTTCTAAACAAAGGGCAGATGTCACTGTCTTTGGTACCACATAACTGGTCACTTCTGCTCACGCCACTGCTGATTGGCTTGCCATTGGGCATCAGCTCCAAAAGCAGCCAATGCATGAGCTGGCTTGTGGTTTCTGAGGTGACTGGGCACAAAAATATTGGGCCAAGCAGGAAACCGGTTGACTTGTCAGATTCCCATTTGGTTTGAATTTGAATTAGAAACTATAGAAGGGCGCCTGGCTGCCTCAGTCGGAAGAGTGTGTGACTTTTGATCTTAGGGGGGGGGGGGCTCATGAGTTTGATCCCTGTGTTGGATGTAGAGATTACTTACATAAATAAATACATACATACACTTAAAAACAAACACACAGTGGAATGAATCAGCTAGTTAAGAAAAGGATTTGCAGCTGAAAGGGCTGGACTATGGTAGAAACAGAATATGCAGAGGTGGAAGGCAGAGAGAAGATGATGAAAAAGAGAAGTGAAGGCAGTTCTTCCCCAGCGACACAGCGGACTCAGAGAACTTGAAACCCCTTGCCCCCCACTACAGAAACATCTGACAGTTCTGGGTAAAAGATAACAAATATTCTTTCAAGCGAAAAACTGAGTTCACAAGAAAGTGGGGGAAATCCCCACATGCCAAAAAACAAAAATGGAACCAAAAACCAAACCACTTAAACACACACACTGATACAGCAGCGAGAGCCAGAAGAGGGAGGCATCCTGGGTCCCCGGTTGAAATGCAAATGTAAGGACAGGAAGTGAGGTCCTGGGCTCTTAGGGTCCCCAGTACGGCCCTCAGAAACAGTCCTTCTTGAGCTAGGACTCAGCAAACAAGTCGAGACGCAGTTAGACCCCCAACGGATAGGACGTAAGGATAGGAACCATGGAAGAGATGGGATATAATAGAATGGCCTATAAAGACAGAAAAAAAGGAACCAAAATATGAGAAGAGATTATATTTCCATATATATAAAGACAAGCAAGTTTGACCAAGAGCGAAGCAGTGTAGAGAGTGAGAAACTGGTAGGTGCCAGAAAGGGAAACAAGATGGCACATCGAGACCCAGAGATAGAGAAAGTAATTGAACTTGAGGAAGGGCAGAGCGCTCACTTTGCTAGAGGGCATGATGGAGGCCTGTGATCCTGCAGCCAAGGCCACCGAAACTCGGAGTGCCTGGGAGGCCTTCATTCCCTCACCTTCTGACCAAGTACTGACTAAAGTGCTATATTTACTTCCCCATGGCTGCTGTAATAAATTGCCACCAAGTGGCTTAAAGCCACACACATTTACTGTCTCACAGTTGGGAGTGTCTGAAGTCTGGAGTGGGTCATATGGGGCTAAAATTGAAGACTGTATTCCTTCTGGAGGCTCTAGGAGAGAACCTGTCTCCTTGCCTTTCCAGCTTCTAGAAGCTGCCCACATTCCTTGGCTCAAGGACCCCTCTATCCTCAAAGCCCAGAGTCCCATCACTGCTACCCCTGCTTCCGTTGTCACATCTTCTCTCTGAAGCTCCAGCTTCCCTCTTTCAAGGCCCCTTTGTGGTTACACTGGGCCCGCTCAGATAATTCCAGATAATCTTCCCATCTCAAAATCCTTAGCTTAATCACATTGCCAAAGTCCCCTCCACCGTGTGAGGTAACCCACGTACTTATTTTAGGATGGGAAATAGCAGGGTGAACACAAAACTTGAGTTCGAGGGGGTGGAGAGCCGGTAAAGAGGGATGGCTCAACCCAGCGTGAACACAAAAGTGAGCAAAATCATCTGAGAAAGTGACCAATGCTATGACAGAAATAACTGCAGCATGACAGAACGGGACTGGGGGCTGGGGGCTGGTGAGGCCATCTTAGGATGTCAGGTCAGGCTCCTGCAAGAAGATGACATTTGAGGTCCTGCAGGGATGCTGACAGGACAGGAGCCCTCAGAATGTCTGAGGAAAGGGTGCTGCAAGCAGAGGGCACAAAGGTGGGGATTCACCAGGGACCTCCTGGGAGCAGCAAGACGGTAGCATGACCCAGTGCCCAGTGGGTGACAGGAGATGATCCTGAGTCTGTTCCTCCGATCAGGCTTCTTTAACCTACTCTTGTTGGCTTTCAGGAAGGATCACGGAGGCTATATATATATATATATATATATATATATATATATATATATAGTGCCAGGGAGAAGATTCCTATGAGTCCTTTTTTTTTTTTTTAAGATTTTGTTTATTTATTGGACAGACAGAGATCACAAGTAGGTACAGAGGCAGGCAGAGAGAGAGGAGGAAGCAGGCTCCCCGCTGAGCAGAGAGCCAGATGTGGGGCTCGATCCCATGACCCTGAGATCATGACCTGAACTGAAGGCAGAGGCTTTAACCCACTGAGCCACCCGGGCGCCCCTCCTATGAGTCTTTTTACCAGAAGCTCATGCTTCCCTGAAGTAGATCCATCTATTACAGCCAAAAGTTCTAAACGAATACAGGACACAAAATATTATAAGATACCATGAAAAGGGGCGCCTGGGTGGCTCAGTGGGTTAAAGCCTCTGCCTTTGGCTCGGGTCGTGATCCGGGGGTCCTGGGATCGAGCCTCGCATCTGGCTCTCTGCTCAGCGGGGAGCCTGCTTCCTCCTCTCTCTCTCTGCCTGCCTCTCTGCCTACTTGTGATCTCTGTCAAATAAATAAATAAAATCTTAAAAAAAAAAAAAAAAAAGAGAGAGATACCATGAAAAATGGAGCAGGTCCTTTGGAAAACAATCTAGCTCCTAAAAAGTTTAAACCTACAGTTACCACACGACTCAGCGACTCTGTTCCTAGGTAAGATACCCAAAGGACCTGAAGATGTATGTCTACATAAAAACTTGCACGTGACCGTGCAGAGCAGCCCTCTTCATGAGAGTCCCAAAGTGGAAACAACCCAAATGTCCATCAACTGATGAATGGGTAAACAAAGTGTAGTGTAGCCATTAGTGGAACATTATCTGGTCACAAGAAGGAAGAGAGTGGGGGGAACCTGGGTGGCTTGGTGGGTTAAAGCTGCTGCCTTCGGCTCAGGTCATGATCTCAGGGTCCTGGGATCAAGCCCTGCATTGGGTTCTCTGCTCAGCAGGGAGCCTGCTTCCCCCTTTCTCTCTGCCTGCTTCTCTGGCAACTCGTGATCTCTTTCTCTGTCAAATAAATAAATAAAATCTTTTAAAAAAAGAAGAAGGAATGGAGTACTGATACATGCTTCATGGGTGAATCTTGAAACTTCAGGTCCGGTGAAAGATGTTACTCACCAAAGGCCACATATTGGAGGGTTCTATATTTATGAGATGTGCAGACAGGCAAAACCATAGAGTCAGAAAATAGTTTAGTGGTTACCAAGAGATGGGGGGAGCAGGGCATAAAAAGTAATCGATTGCTGATGAGTACAGGACTTTTTTTGGGGGGGGGTGATGAAGATGTTGTAACATTGATTGTAGTGATGTAGTAGGCGGGAATCCACTAAAAACCATCATACACTTGTTAACTTTCTTAATATATTTGTATCTGAACTGCACACTTTAAGGGGGTGAATTTTTTGTTTAAGATTTTATTTGTTTATTTGACAGAGATCACAAGCAGGCAGACAGGCAGGCAGAGAGAGAGGAGGAAGTAGGCTCCCTGCTGAGCAGAGAGCCCCATGTGGGGCTCAATCCCAGGACCCTGAGATCATGACCTGAGCCGAAGGCAGAGGCTTAACCCACTGAGCCACCCAGGTGCCCCCAGCCCTCTGATTTTTAAAACACATGTTATAAGGGCTGCATGGCTGGCTCAGTTGGTGGAGGATGTGAATATTGATCTTGGCGTTGTGAGTTGGAGTTCCACATTGGGTACATTGATTTCTTAAAAATAAAATCTCAAAAAAACCCAACCCCAGCTTTTTTTTTTTTTTTTTTTTTTTATAAAAGGTTTTTTTTTTTTTTTTAAAGATTCTATTTATTTATCGGGGGGGGGGGGAGAGCAAGCACAGGCAGACAGAATGGCAAGCAGAGGCAGAGGGAGAAGCAGGCTCCCTGCTGAGCAAGGAGCCTGATGTGGGACTCGATCCCAGGGCGCTGGGATCATGACCTGAGCTGAAGGCAGCTGCTTAACCAACTGAGCCACCCAGGCGTCCCCCAACCCCAGCTTTTATTGAGATATACTTCTCATACCATAAATTCACATACTTAGGCACACTCGTTGTCTCAGTCAGTTAAGTGTCCCACTTTGTCTCAGGTCATGTTCTCAGGGTCCTGGGATTGAGTCCCACATCAGGCTCTATGCTCAGCGGAGTCTGATTGTCTTTCTCCCTCTGGCCCTCCCCCTGCTCATGCTCTCTCTCTCTCAAAGAAATAAAATCTTAAAAAAAAGTTCACCCCCATGGGTGTCTGGGTGGGTCAATTGGTTAAATGACTGCCTTCAGCTCAGGTCATGATCCTGGAATCCCCGGATCAAGTCCCGCATCGGGCTCCCTGCTCAGCAAGGAGGGTGCTTCTCCCTCTGACCTTCTCCCCTCTCATGCTCTCTCTCTCTCTCTCAAAAAATTTAAATAAATAAATAAATAAAATCTAAAAAAAAATTCACCCCGGGGCACCTGGGTGGCTCAGTGGGTTAAAGCCTCTGCCTTCAGCTCAGGTCATGATCCCAGGGTCCTGGGATCGAGCCCCACATCGGACTCTCTGCTTAGCAGGGAGCCTACATTCTCATTCTGGGCCTCAGTTTCCCCATTTCTGAAATGAGATTCTTGAACTCCATATTTTCCACGGGCAGATGAGATGATTTTTATTCAAATATTGAGACAACCCTGAATAGCACTATGAGAAAACCACCCCTTTGCAGTCATCTTCCAATTCTACCTTCAGTAGGAAGTCTCGGTGTGGTGCAATTTCCTTATTCAACAAAGGACAAGGCATCAGAAATCCTAAAGTTTCTAGTAAGTAATCTAGCCAAAATGTAATCATGTTGCTTCACTTTCTTTAACTCTACCTTCCATTTACATAAAGGGACTCAGGTTTTCTCCTTACATATTGATTGACACAATGTTTCCTTTTTATTTTTTATTTTTAAAATATTTTATTTATTTATTTGACAGTCAGAGATCACAAGAAGGCAGAGAGGCAGGCAGAGAGAGCAGGGGAAACAGGCTCCCCGCTGAGCAGAGAGCCCAATGTGGGACTCCATCCCAGGACTCCAGGATCATGACCTGAGCCGAAGGCAGAAGCTTTAACCCACTGAGCCACCTAGGAGCACCAATGCTCCCTTTCTAAAAAAAAAGATGTATTTATTTTAGAGACAGAGAGCGTGTGCTGTGGGGGAGGGACAGAGGGGGAAGGAGAGAATCTCAAGCAGATTCCTTAGTGAGCACAGAACCCAACATGGGGCTCCATCCCACCACCCCGAGATCACAACCCAAAATCAAGAGCCAGACATTTAACTGACAGAGCCACCGAGGCACCCTGAATGTTTGCTTTTGAAATAAAATTTATATAAATTTTATACAAAAAATCAGCGAATTGATTTCAAGAATAACCAAATAAACAATGCAGGTAGTACGAGAATATGGCAAAAATCCTAAACATGGAAGGAGAATGTTAACCCACTGGGCCCATTTTGCAGGCAGGAAAGCTAAGACCTGACATAGCTAACATGATTCCAGTGTTACTCAATCGACTCTGACATGTTCAAGCAGCCACAGTCCCTTGGCACAGGATTTGCAGAGGATGCTCAAGCTCTCAGAGTGCTCCACAGTCCCGAGCCCCTGGAACGGAGCAGCAGGTCCGGGGTTCAGATAGGCAAGTTCCGAACCCCGAAGTGATTTTACTACACATGCCTCCCCACGTTGTCCCCCCTGTACAAGATTTACTCATTCAACAATAGTCATCAAGTTACTACCTTCCCAGGCACTCTGCTGACCCCTGGGACTATAACGCGGGGCCACAGAGAGCAAGACCTGCTCTCGGGGAGTTTGTAAACCCGGGCTGCGGGGAGGGGCAGAAAACAACAGTTAAACACAAAAGCAAGATAATTACAGGTTGTGATCAGTGATATAAAAGAAATAGCTTATTATGATGGGCCAGAGAGCAACCACAGAACTACTTATTAGTTTTGACTGTTTATTTATTCACTTTGAATAGATACTATGTTAATGAGGTTCAGAATTAAGAAGTTACAGAGACGCCTGGGTGGTTCAGTGGGTGAAGTGGCTGTCTTAGGCTCAGGTCTCAGGGTCCTAGGATCGAGTCCCACCGCGGGGCTCTTCGCTCAGCGGGGTCCTGCTTCTCCCTCTGCCTGCCACTCCCTGGATCAAGCACACTCTCTCTCTCTGTCAAATAAATAAAATCATAAAAAAAAAAAAAAAAAGTGTGGGGCGATGCGCCTGGGTGGCTCAGTCCTTAAGTGCCTGCCTTCTGCTCAGGTTGTGGTCCCAGGGTCCAGGGATCGATCCCTGCGTTGGGCTCCCTGCTCAGCAGGAGGCCTGCTTCTCCCTCCCCCGCTCCCCCTGCTTGTGTTCCCTCTCTGTCTCTGTCAAATGAATAAATAAAACCTTAAAAAAACAAAGAAAGAAAGAACTAAAAAGTTACAAGGGGTTAGCGTAAAAATCTCCTTCCTTCTGCTCTCCACGAGATGCCAAGTTTCCATCCCTAGAGGCAACCGGGGTTACCTGTTTCAGGACGGCTTGGTGTAGGCAGAACCCAGAGGCCTCGGGTGCAGCCGGAGCGGGACGGTCGAGCCAAGCAGAAGTAAATGTTAATGGCAGGCAAGGAGGCATGCAAGTTCTTGTCCGTTGTAAAAGTTTGCGATTAATTGTGACAGCAATAGCCACTGGAGGTGTTTTCTGCAGAGTGACATGATCTGACTCATGCGCCAAAGATCATGTGGGTGATTGAGGGTGGGGGGCGGGGGGTAGGAGTGGGAGAGGACCAGGTAGGAAGTGGCTCCAGTATTCAGGTGAGAGGCGACAGGTGTCTGCGCTAGGATGGCAGGAGCAAAGGACCATGGGGGTACAGATGGAAGCTAGAACAGAGAAAACTTCAAGAAGGATTAGATGTGGGGAACAAGGGAAAGCAGAGGTTTGAGCCCCAGGGAAGAGGGGTGGTCAAGTTTTGTGGGTGTCATAATGTCTATAATTTGCTTTTTTAAAAATATTTCAGGATAGGGGAAACGGCCTGGCTCCGTAGAGCCCGCAATTCTTGATCTTGGGGTCATGAGTTCGAGCCCCATGTTGGGAATAGAGCTCACTTTAAAATTTAATTAATTAATTAATTAATTAATTGCTTTGGTATCGTTGGCTTGCTGTTATATAAATGCCAGCTTATGCCGGTGATTCTCAAAATGCAGGCGGTGAACCAGCAGCATTAACATTACCCGGAACGTGTTAGAAATGCAGACTCTCCACCCTTCCCCACAATTACTAAATCAGAAATTCTGGAGGTAGGGCCCAGCAGTTAGGATTTAACAAGCCCTCCAAATGGTTCTCTCTCTCTCTCTCTCTTTTTTTAAGACTTTATTTACTTGAGAGAGAGAGAGCACGAGGAGAGGGAAGGGCAGAGGGAGAGGGAGAAACAGACACCCAGCCAAGCAGGGAGCCCACCATGGGGCTCGATCCCAGGACCCCAGAGATCCTGACTGGAACCAAAGGCAGATTCCTAACCAACCGAGCCACCCGGGCACCCCCAGAGGTTTCTGAAACATGCTCTGTTCAAGCTTTAGAATCAAGCCAGGATTCCAGGGATGGTCAGCTAAGCAGCTATCAAGAACAGACCACAGAGGGGTAATCAATGGGCATCAGAACAGAAACGGCCACACTATCACAAGAAAATAAAAACGAATCACAGAGCGCTGTGGAGACAGGTAAGAGACAAAGGGAATGCTCCCAGCTAAAGAAGCTTATCAGGGAAAGGAAAACAATGCTGTACGTGCCTGGAACAGCTCTTATAGGTGTGGTTCCCTGAACCCTGGGAAAAACAGGCCTTATCTTGAAAAGAGGAAGGATTGGATGCAAAGAAGTTTGCAGCAAACAATAGCAGTTCAGGCCTTGTTAGAGAAAACTGAGTTGTGTGCAAAAATAATAAGAAAAAAAAGTGTTTTGGTTTTTTTTTAGCTGAGCGCTGACCAAAAAAAAAAAAAAAAGCATACTATGGCAGTGGGAGACAGGGGTGGGGGCGTCCGCTTTTAAGAACACAGAAGGCTGATGAACTACATAGACACAGGGAAACAGAAACCAAAATTAGTCTGGGTTCACCAACTAAGAAGTAGATGGGACCTAGGCCAAGGTACTTCTCCTTTCAGTGATTTCAAAATTTTCTCCTCCGAAAGATTGAACTGTCACCTTATTAGAAATTTTAAAACGATTCCCCAGGAAAGGACATGCACACCATCACGTCTGTAGTATTTTGCCAAAATAGTTTTTAATCTGAACTGAAACCTGTGGAAACAATCAGACAAAGCCAAATTATGGGACATTCTGTAGAATTGTCCTAGACTCTGGAAAACAAAACAAAACAAAAATCATGGCCGCTTTTTTAAAACAAAGCAAAACACTGTCTTGAAAGAGAATTTAAAAAAAACAAAGCAGCTATGAAAAACTTGATTGGGGGGCGCCTGGGTGGTTCAGTGGGTTAAAGCCTCTACCTTTGGCTCAGGTCATGATCTCAGGGTCCTGGGATCGAGCCCATATCGGGCTCTCTGCTCAGCAGGGAGCCTGCTTCCCTTCCTCTCTCTCTCTGCCTGCCTAGCTCTGCCTACTTGTGATCTCTGTCAAATAAATAAATAAAAATCTTTAAAAATAATAAAATAAGGAAAATAAGGTATTTTTTGTTAAAAGCCACCACTTAAAAAAAAAAAAAAAGCTACCAGTTAACCTTTCCTGGTCCAGGAAGGTTTCTCTGGGATCGGGTACCTACTTACCTGAAAATCTCTGGGAGACAAGTGGACAACCGACTGTGCGAATTTTCCAGTTCTCCAGAGGAACTGTAGAAACCAGGTGACCAAGCCCTGGGCCTGAGGCTTAGCTAAATCCTGGAAAAATGCAAGAAAGTCTATGTAGAATTGTTAAATTCAAACCAGCAGGAAGTATTAGCTCTGCTCTAAGCCTTACTCTCCTGAGAAGGCAAGGGACGGGGGACACATCTTATTATCCCCTCAGCTGGCGAAGAGAAACACTGTCACTCGGCGGCTGCCTTCCCTGTTTTGAGGTCCCCTACCCTGAGTTAATGGACGGCATCATGGCATCATCGTTTGGGAGGCAAGCCCCTTAGAACCAGGCGGCCTGTGTTCGAAATCTGATTCAGCTGCGTGGCCTTCAACAATGACTTCATTTCTCTGTGCTTCAACTCCGTGGCAAAAGGAGAATAACAGGGACACCTGGGTGGCTCAGTCAGTCAGTTAAGTGTCTGCCTTCAGCTCTGGTCATGATCTCAGGGTCCTGGGATTGAGTCCCTCGATGGGCTCCTTGCTCAGTGGGGAGCCTGCTTTTCCCTCTGCCTGCTGCTCGCCCTGCCTGTGCTCTCTCTTTCTCTGTCAAATAATAAACAAAATCTTTTTTTTTAAGATTTTATTTATTTATTTGACAGAGAGAGAGAGAGAGAGCCTGAGCAGGGGGAGAGGTAGAGAGAGAGGGAGAAGCAGAGTCCCCCACTACACAGGGAGCCCGATGTGGGGCTTGATCCCAGGACACTGGGATCATGACCTGAGCCAAAGGCAGACACTTAACCGACTGAGCCACCCAGGTGCCCCAAATAAACTAAATCTTTAAAAAAAAAGGGGGGGGAATACTGATCAGAGCGACAGCATACGAATGTGGTAACAGTCAAGTAGATTAATATATGGGAAATGCTTAAAATAGAGGTTGGCAAAGTTTTCCTATAAAGGGCCACGTAATGAATATTTTATGTTGCGGGCCATCTGGTCTACGGTGCAACCATGCAAATCTGGAAAGCGGCCATAGACCATATGTAAACAATGGGCAAGACTGTGTGCCGATAAAACTTTATATTTTTCTTTAAAAACAGGACAAGGAGGGGCGCCTTGGTGGCTCAGTGGGTTAAAGCCTCTGCCTTCGGCTCAGGTCATGATCCCAGGGTCCTGGGATCGAGCCCCACATCGGGCTCTCTGCATTGCAGGGAGCCTGCTTCCTCCTCTCACTCTCTCTCTGCCTGCCTCTCTGCCTACTTGTGATCTCTGTCTGTCAAACAAATAAATAAAATCTTTAAAAACAGGACAAGGAACCAAAGACAGGACCAGCCCAGATGTGCTTCAGCAGGTAAATAAACTGAGGCACATCCTTACCATGGAATACTGCTCCGCCATCAAAAGGCACGAACTATTGATACACACTACAGTTTGGGTAAATCTCCAGGAAATGACGCTGAGCTTGGGGGGAAAAATCCATTCCCCAAGTAACATAATATATGGTTTTAATCGTATACCACTTTTGAAATGACATTTTAGAAATAGGGGATGGATTAGTGGTTGCTAAGAGTAAGGGATGAAGACTGGGTATAATCCGGGAGAGGTGGGCGTGCTTGCACTGTGAAGGACCCCGGTGGTGTTAAAACTGTTTCAGCATCTTTTTTTTTTTTTTTTAATATTTTATTTATTTTATTTGACGGCGAGAGATCACAAGTAGACGAAGAGGCAGGCAGAGAGAGAGAGAGGGGGAAGCAGGCTCCCTGCTGAGCAGAGAGCCTGATGTGGGACTCGATCCCAGGACCCTGAGATCATGACCTGAGCCGAAGGCAGTGGCTTAACCCACTGAGCCACCCAGGCGCCTCTGTTTCAGCGTCTTGATGGTGGCAATAGATGCATAACCACAGATGATAAAATTGTATAGGACTAAGGTGCCTGGGAGGCTCAGTTTATTAAGCATCTGCCTTTGGCTCAGATCATGATCTGATGGAGCCCATCCTTGGGCTCCCTGCTCCATGGGGAGTCTGCTTTTCCCTCTGCCCCTCTTCCTGCTTTCTGAGTGTATGTTCTCTCTCCTTCTCAAAAATAAACAAAATTTTGGGGGAGCCTAGGTGGCTCAGTAGGTTAAGCCTCTGCCTTCAGCTCAGGTCATGATCTCAGGGTCCTGGGATGGAGCCCCACATCAAGCCCTCTGCTCAGCAGGGAGCCTGCTTCCTCCTCTCTCTCTGCCTGCCTCTCTGCCTACTTGGGATCTCTGTCAAATAAATAAATAAAATCTTTAAAAAAAATAAACAAAATTTTTAAAAAATCTTTTAAAAAAATGTAAGGGCGCCTGGGTGGCTCAGATGGTGGGCTTCTGCCTTTGGCTCGGGTCATGATCCCAGGGTCGTGGGATCGAGCCCTGCATCGGGCTCCCTACTCCTTGGGGAGCCTGCTTCTCCCTCTGCCTCTGCCTCTCTCTGTATGTCTCTCTCTCTCTGTCTCTCATGAATAAATAAATAGAATTTTTTTTAAATGTGTAGGACTAATACACCCAGACATGCACAAATGAGTATAAGGTAACAGGGAAATCTAGATAAGACTGGTGGATTGTATTAATGTCAATAGCCTGAATGTGATATCATAGTACTTGTACCCTAGACTTGTATAATGTTATCTATCACAGGGGAAACGGGCAAAGTGTACAAGAAATCACTCTGTTCCTTTTTTTTAAAGATTTTATTTATTTACTTATTTGTCAGAGAGAGAGAGAGCACACAAGCAGACAGAGTGGCAGACAGAGGTGGAGAGAGAAACAGGCTCCTTGCCAAGCAAGGAGCCCAATGCAGGACTTGATCCAGGACCCTGGGATCATGACCTGAGCCAGAGGCAGCAGCTTAACCAACTGAGCCACCCACGATTCTTTCTTTCTCTTTCTTTCCTTCTTTCTTGCTCTCTCCCCCACCTACCTACCTTTCTTTCTTTTTCTTTCTTTCTTTTTTACTTTACCTTTCTTTCTTTCTTTCTCTCTCTCCCCCCTTTCTTTCTTCCTTTTCTTTTAAGATTTTCATTTTTACGGGGCACCTGGGTGGCTCAGTGGGTTAAGGCCTCTGCCTTCAGCTCGGGTTATGATCTCAGGGTCCTGGGATTGAGTCCCGCATCGGGCTCTCTGCTCAGCGAGGAGCCTGCTTCCCTTCCTCTCTCTCTCTCTCTGCCTGCTTCTCTACCTACTTGTGATCTCTGTCAAATAAATTAAAAATCTTAAAAAAAAAAAAAAAAGATTTTCATTTTTACATAATCTCTATACCCATCGTGGGCTCGAACTTACAAACCCAAGACCAAGAGTCACGTGCTCTTCTGATTGAGCCAGTCAGGCACCTCTCACTGTATTATTTCTTCCAATCACATGTGAATCTACAATGAACACAACAAAATTTTCAGTGAAAAAAAACCCCCACACAACAATAAAGTGGGCTGGACTTGGCCTGTGGATCGTAGTGTTAACATTCAGAAAGTCTTGAGCAAACCAGGATGAGCTGGACACCTATTTTCACTTTCTGGAAAACCCGTCAGACCCAGGAAGCTAGGATCATTGATCACCCGATATATATGTGTTGCTGTTATTACTAGTGTTATTATTTTAACAAGAACCACACATCTGCAACGTGCAAATGAATTCAGCTCTGCCAACCTCTTTCCCACTAACTCCAAGAAGAGCAGTAAATCCCGACCACTTCCGCATGCAATCAGAGGCAGCAGGTAAAAACCAGGGAACAGGGACGCCTGGGTGGCTCAGTTGGTTAAGCGGCTGCCTTCAGCTCAGGTCATGATCCTGGTGTCCCGGCATCGAGTCCCACAGGAGGCTCCATGCTCAGCGGGGAGCCTGCTTCTCCCTCTGCCTCTGCCTCTGCCTGCCACTCTCTCTCTCTGTGCTCACTCTCTCTCTCTCTCTATCTCTGACAAATAAATAAAAATAAATTAAAAAAAAAAACAAAACAGGGAACAGAAGTTGCTGTCTTTCAACAAAAGGTCTGACTGGGACTCTGAATAACTCATTTGTTTAGATTTGTCCTTCCCACACATAACAGTGGCCCCATTTAATGGATCACCTGTGACATTTATAATACAGAGACCCCAATGCAAAACTCTCTACCTATCTTATCTCATTTAATCCTGGAACAACTCCACAAGCTAAGCACTAGTTATCACCCCCAGTTTGCAGCAGGGCAAAGGGAGCTTCTGATGAAGCAAATGGCCTCAGGACACACATCTAGAAAACACCACGTCCGGATTCCAAGTTAGGTCTAGAGGAGTTTCTGATCATGAATATAGAGCAGGGGTTCTCAGCAGTGGCCCTGCACTGGAAAACTTCCAATGCCCAGACACCCCGCCCCCGCCCCCCCCACCTGTCCCCAGACAGATGATTTAATTGGCTTGGGTAGGACTCGGGCATTAGGGTTTTTTTTGTTGTTGTTGTTGTTTGTTTTTGGTTTTTGTTTTTTTTTTCAAAATTCCCCAACTAGCTGATTTCATGTGTAGCCAGTACGGAGCACCACTGAGACTGGTGTCATGACTTGGTTTTTCGTACTTCATACACTGATCCATGAATGTGTCTTGAAATCAATTTAATGTCTCTGATCCAGTCTTTTTTTGTCAAAGGGTAGGTTAGGATAAGCTAGACTAGAATAGAAACGAGAAGAAAATACTGCATCCCGGAGACCAAAGGGAAGTGTCCTGGAGACTTACATTCCAGGAGTGTGTGTGAGTGCTTGCACCATCATGACAGAAAATGTATCTCTGACTGTGAATCAAGATAAAAAATATTTGAAAGCAAATAAATAAACAAATAAATAAAATAAATATTTTAGACTGGTCGAATCTAGAACATGGATATGTTCATTGGACCCATGCAATGTTTTGCTTTGCTTTGTTTTGTTTTTTTTTAAATCAGTTGCCAATCTTTGATTATTGGTAGATTTTATTTTATTTTTTAAAGATTTTATTTATTTATTTGACAGAGGAAGACACAGTGAGAAAGGGAACACAGGCAGGGGGAGTGGGAGAGGGAGAAGCAGGCTTCCCGCTGAGCAGAGAGCCCGATGCAGGGCTCAGTCCCAGTACCCTGGGATCATGACCTGAGCTGAAGGCAGATGCTTAATGACTGAGCCACCCAGGCGCCCCATAGTTAGTTATTGGTAGATTTTAACTAAGGATCTGAAATTCTGTCCTTTCCTGGCTTCTTTCAAAATGTGAGCATGAGGGTATGGAAAAACAGGGTCCCCTTTCCTCCATGGCCAGTATGAGAACCTGGAGAAGGGCAGGGGCTCCTCCCAGGCTCTGAGGCTGAGTGAAAGTTATCACCTATTGTCTTCCGCAGCCCAGTTCTATTCCTTGCATCCCTGGTGTGCGTTTGAGTTTGTCGCTCCTGCCCAGAAATTGAACGCCATCTGAGCTGAGATAGTTCTGTTGTTTTGGATTTGTTTTTGTTTTTGTTTTTAAGATTTTATTTATTTATTTGACAGAGAGAGATCACAAGTAGGCAGAGAAGCAGGCAGAGAGAAGGAGGAAGCAGGCTCCCTGCTGAGCAGAGAGCCCGATGCGGGACTCGATCCCAGGGCCCTGAGATCATGACCTGAGCTGAAGGCAGCAGCTCAACCCACTGAGCCACCCAGGCGCCCCTGTTTTTGTTTTTGAAGTAAGCTCAAGCCCCATCATGGGACTTGCACTGATGACCGTGAGATCAAGAGTTGCCTTCTGTACTAACTGAGCCAGCCAAGCACTCTGGTTTAACTTTTTATTATAACCCGAACAGACAGCAGGATCATAGGAAATAAGCAATAAAGTTTAGAAAGAAAGGGGGATGGATAGAGAGAGAGCCAGCCTACCAAAGATTTTATTTGGTCAGAGGCAAGCCAAAGAATTAGTATGGATTCATGCATCCTTCATCTCCAGACACAGAAGATAAGGCAATGCTGTTTTCTTAAAGAAAAGAAAATGACCCCATTATTCAGCCTTAGTGATTACATCACTGTTAACCAGATCCAGCAACCACGTTGTGGAATAAAGATTTTTTAATGGATCAAAACATGCAATCTTGTTTTATCAGTTTTCACTTTTCACGGAATTCATGCAAGTGAGACATGAATTTTGGAAGGCTGCTGGTGCAGGTAAGGGTGGCAAAAAACCAGTTTGGACTTCCCCTCTGGGGTTAGTCTGCGCTCTCTCTGCCTTGTCAGCTCCGTCTGAAATGAGCATTTGATGTGCCAAGGGTAAATGAAAAGTAAGTTCAAGGTGACACGAGCCTCAGTTCCTTGGAATTAGGTGTTCAGAACTGGAGGAGCAGGGACACGCGCGCGCATACACACACACATACACACACGCATGGGATCTTTCCATCCCCGAGCCGGGTTTCCATCAGCCTGGTCAGCAAAGGCAAACTTTCTGTAAATAAACACACTGGGATCTTTTAAGGCCTCGGATTCTGGATGCCACTCCAGGGTCTTGCGGGCGTTGCCAACTTTTATAAGTATGTTTCGCAAGACTTCAAAAGCAAGACGCCCAGCCTCTTGGTTCTTGCAAGTGCCAATTTGTGTACACAATGCTTTCTCTCCCAAAAATGAAGGTCTTGGGGGTTTTTTGCTTTTTGTTTTTTTTTGTTTTTTTTCGAGATTTTATTTATTTAAAGAAAATAAGAGATCACAAGTAGGCAGAGCAGCAGGCAAAGAGAGAGAGAGAGAGACGGAGGAAGCAGGCTCCCTGCTGAGCCAAGAGACCCACGCGGGGCTCAATCCCAGGACCCTGGGACCACGACCTGAGCTGAAGGCAGAGGCTTAACCCACTGAGCCACCCAGGCACCCCCGAGGGTCTTGTTTTGAAAAAAACAGCCCCCCCCCCGATTTAAAGAGGCACTGGGGGCTCCCGGATGGCTGAGTCAGTTAAGCATCTGCCTTTGGCTTGGGTCTTGATTTGCAGTCCTGGGATCGAGTCCCACATCGGGCTCCCTGGTCAGCGGGGAGTCTGCTTCTCCCTCTCCCCCTGCTCACTCTATCTCTCTTTTTCAAATGAGTAAATAAAATATTTAAAATATAAAAATAAAATAAAATAAATTTGGGGCACCTGGGTGGCTCAGTGGGTTAAAACCTCTGCCTTCAGCTCAGGTATGTGGGATCCCAGGGTCCTGGGATCGAGGCCCACATCAGGCTCTCTGCTCAGCAGGAAGCCTGCTTCCTCCTCTCTCTCTGCCTGCTTCTCTGCCTACTTGCAATCTCTGTCTGTCAAATAAATAAATAAAATCTTTAAAAATAAAATAAAACAAATTTTAAAAATAAAGAGGAAAAATAATAAATAAAGAGGGCTTGAATAAAGGCTTTCGGATTTTGAAGCTCCACACGGAGGTAGTAACAGCTGTCTGTCCTTCAAAAGATTTCTCTAGCACTAGTTCTTGTGCAAGGAATTTTAGTTCAGCTTGGTTCAGCCAAAAAAGTTCTAGAAAAGATCCTGGCTCTACCAGAGTTCCCCAAAGTTTAGTCACTCACTCACAGAAGGCCTGTGGGATTTTTGCCACAGCCACAAACCACCTCATTATTATTTACTTAATATTTTTTATTTAAATTGACTTGCCTTTTAATTTAAATTCCTTTAAAAGGGAAAGTTTATATTATCTGCTTTTCTTCCTTAACTCAATTGTGGTTTCCTCTGGAAAGCTGACATAATACACAGGAGGCCCTTGACTCCACGCTATTCAATGTGGCCCCGGTAACATAGACCCCCCAGGCCCCACTCACAGCTGCTTAATCAGACTCTGCATTTTGAAAAAATCCCCCCAGATGACTCATAGACACATTAGTCTCTGAGAAGCCCTGGCCTAAGGGACAAAGTACAGAGAACAAGTCTGAAGCACCGGGAAGAATCAATGAAGGAACCAAAGAAAGTCTGAGGAATTTTAGAATTCCGGGGCCCCCTGGCAAAGCAGGCTGGGACTGGGAGATAACCTCAGGGTCATCCAGTCTGTCAGAATATAATTTGAGGGGCGCCTGGGTGGCTCAGTGGGTTGGGCCGCTGCCTTCGGCTCAGGTCATGATCTCAGGGTCCTGGGATCGAGTCCCGCATCGGGCTCTCTGCTCGGCAGGGAGCCTGCTTCTCTCTCTCTCTGCCTGCCTCTCCATCTACTTGTGATTTCTCTCTGTCAAATAAATAAATAAAATCTTTAAAAAAAAAAAAAAAAAAAAAAGAATATAATTTGATAGCATTCTGATTTCTTTTCCCACATTTATTTGTGTATTTGTCTGTTTGTTTCTAAGTCAGCTCTGCACCCAACTTGGGGCTCGAACTCATAACCCCAAGATTAAGAGTCGCACAGTCTACCAATGGAGTCAGCCAGGTGCCCCTTTTCCCACATTCTTATTCTAGTTGGATAGGGTGATGACCTCATTTTCTGGTGCAGAGGTGGAAACAAGATTTATGATTGGCCAACGAGAATTTCCTATTCCTCCTGGATGTAGTGATTGGTTCAAGGATAGGGTTTGATCCAAGCTAAGTTACTGAGGCTCAATTCATAAAATTTTTTTTAAGGATTTTATTTATTTTGTTGTCAGAGAGAAAGAGAGAGAGAGCACAAACAGGGGGAGAGGCAGGCAGAGGGAGAAGCAGGCTCCCCACCTAGCAAGGAGCCCGATGCGAGACCCAATCCCAGGACACTAGACCATCACTTGAGCCAAAAGCAGATGCTTAACCAACTGAGCCACCCAGGCTTAATTTTTTTTTTTTTTAAGATTTTAGTTATTTATTTGACAGAGAAAAAGTCAGCAAGAGAGGGAACACAAGCAAGGAGAGTGGGAGAGGGAGAAGCAGGCTTCCTGCTGAGCAGGGAACCCAATACAGGGCTAATTTCCAGGATCCTGAGATCATGACCTGAGCTGAAGGCAGACGCCCAATGCCTGAGCCACCCAGGCGGCCCCCAGGCTCAATTCTTAAAACTTTGGGGAACAGTTGCCTAAGAAATACTTATTGCTAATTAAGGAATAAAACTATAGCTTCTGTGTTCATCATTTGCTAAGCTTCTGCCTGAGAATAAAGTCAGCACTCAAAAAACAGAGACAAGAGATAAAAAGACATGATATCGTTGCCTGGATCCAGCCAAGTCTGAAGTTAAATGTCCCTGGTCTTCTGAGATGTGCACACTGATAAATTTCTCTCTGCCTTTTCTCCACCCTCCCACCCCCGGGCTTTCTATTTCTTGCAATAAACTGATATAACATATATATGAATATCTATGATGAGTGGTAGGATATACTGCAGACAGTATTATTGGCCTACTCAAAACAATTCTCCCTTTTTAAGTTAGAATTCTGGCTGTGATTAGGATTTCTCCCTTTCTCCCAGGGGCCATGTACTTCCAGGGAGATGGGTCCTGGTCTCAGCCTCAGCCTGAGGAACAGAATCAAGATGAAAACAGTCCAGTCATGTTTACCCAGACCTTTTCCAGCAATCGGTTTGGGCACGGTTATGTGGTATCTTCTGGAACAAAAAGACAAGAGGAAAAATCTACTGAGTGCTTCTGGGAAAGGTTTTTCTCCTTAACAGAGATACATGACGTTGTGACCTGAATGTCTGGAATTGTGGGCATTATTTTGCCACCACAAGTGCTGAAAACTGCATAGAAGAAATGCAAAAAGAACTTAGGCCCTAGGGCGCCAGGGTGGCTCAGTCTGTTAAGCGTCCAACTCTTGCTTTCAGCTCAGATCTTGACCTCAGGGTTGTGAGTTCAAGCCCTGCATTAAGTAGGCTCTCAGTGTAGCCCTTACTTTAAACACACACACACACACACACACACACACGAACAGAAGAAAGTGTTTTCCTTTCAGGAGCCTCAGTTAATATATCTCCTTGCCTTTGACTTGGTTATGTGCCCATCTGTGAACCAAAACACTGATGCTAGGGAAAAGAAAATATATCAGTTGACTTAAGCCAATCAGAACCCAACTCCAGAGCATTAGGTAAGGTATATCCTGCTCCAAAACACACGAGATGATAGTATAGGAATTGATGTTGTGTCGTCCAATAAGTAGTGCCTTGGAAAGATTACAGAAAGACACAAGTTCTTTTCCAATCCATGAAGCCATATGATTTTGGGGGAGAGAGAGAGAAAGGAAGGAAGGAAGGGAGAAAGAAAGATGGTGCTTAGCATCATGGGGGTTTAAGAAAATCTGTAGCATATGATCCCTGCTCTCAGAGAATTTACAAGTGAGATTAACTACTCCTTAACAGATCAACTTGGAAGATCTGCCCTACAGAGACTACACTGTTTATGGACTACTCCATTACAGTAACACCAGCCACTGTAACAAATAAACCCCAACATTTCAGGGTTGCCTAACAGAAGTTCATCGCCTGTTCCCACTGTCCTCCCGCACCGCATTGCCCGTGGACTGACAGGTCTCCATCGCTGTCGGCCTCCAGCGCGGGCAGAGAGAAGGGAGCAGACAAAGCCCGCGTCTCCCAACGGCCTGGCCCTGAGCTGACGCATATTGTTGTTGCTCACTGTCTAGTCGCAAGAACAAATCCTGTGGCTGGACTGAGATGTGAAGGGGGCTGAGAAATGTCCCTCGTTGGGCAGCTGCTTTGCAGTGACAGTTCTACCCTCAGGGTAACTAGCCATCTCTGCCACTCGCACTTTGCTTCTAATAATGACAAGTTTCCACAAGGGTGCGGAAATTCCTTGATCGTGGCTAAGCAACTTAAACCATATACCAGCCCTTCTCAGTCTGAGCCCACCACTTGCGGGGGTGGGGGAGGGGCTGTCCTGGGGACTGTGGGGTTTTTAGCAGCATCTCCGGCCTCCACCCACGAGATGCCAGGCGCTGTCACTCTTTGCACCAGTGATGTCCACCAGAAATGTGTCCAGACATTGGCGCTGTCCGCTGGAGGCAACATATTTCCATCCTCCAGAAGGTTCCCTTTGTCCCTTCCCAAACCCCAGTGAAGCACTGTTCTGACCTCTGTCCCCCTCAGTTTTGCCTAGCCTTAGCCTTTACATAAATGGAACCATATGGAATGAACTTTTCTTTTTTTTCTTTTTTTTTAGATTTTTATCTATTTATTTGATGCGCGAGAGAGAGCACAAGCAGAGGGGAAAAGCAGGCAGAGGAAGAGGAAGAAGCACATTCCCCGCTGAGCAGGGAGTCCAAAGTGGGACTCGATCCCAGGACCCTGGGATTAAATGCCTGAGCCAAACGAAGACGCTTAACCCAATGAGCCACCCCGGAGTCCCCAGAATGAACTGTGCTGTATCTGGTTTCTTTCACTCAAACACCGATTTTCACATTCAGTCATTCTGGTTGTGGCAGTTCATTTGTTTTCAGCACCGAGCACTTCCCTTTCTGCCTATGCCATCCACTTTTTTGCATTGTCCTCTTGTCAATGAACACTTGCTTGTTTCGTGTGCACTATTACGGAAGAAAAAGCTGTTACGAACATTCTTGAACAAGCCTTTTTGTGGCCGTGTGCCCTCATTTCTCTTAACGCAAGTGTGGACTTACTGGGTCATAGGGTAGGCATAGGTCTAACTTTACTAGACACTATAGTTGGTCTTTTAAAAGAACTAATTAATTGTTTTCATTATTTTTGAAAGTAATACAGGGGTTGGGGCGCCTGGGTTGCTCAGTGGGTTAAAGCCTCTGCCTTTGGCTCAGGTCATGATCTCAGGGTCCTGGGATCAAGCCCCGCATCGGGCTCTCTGCTCAATGGGGAGCCTGCTTCCCTTCCTCTCTCTCTCTGTTTGCCTCTCTGCCTACTTGTGATCTCTGTCAAATAAATACACAAAATCTTTAAAAAAAAAAAATACAGGGACACCTGGGTGGCTCAGTGGGTTAAGCTTCTGCCTTCAGCTCAGGTACTGATCTCAGGGTCCTGGGATCAAGTCTGACATTAGGCTCTCTGCTCAGTGGGGAGCCTGTTTCCCCCTCCCTGTCTGCCTGCCTCTCTGCCTACTTGTGATATCTCTGTCTCTCTGTCAAATACATAAATAAAATCTTTAAGAAAAAAATAAAAGTAATACATATTCATGAAAAAAATGCCCGTGATACTCAGGATAATAATGGTTAAATTTTGTATGGCATTTTCCATGTGACAAAGCACCATTTGAAGCATGGTAAGGACTTTCGAACTCACTGAATTCTTACAGCAACCCTGTGAAGTCGGCATTCTGATCCCCCGTCTGCTCTGGAGCGGGGAGAATCCTGAATCCCAGAGCTAGGCAAACACTTTTGGCTCCTGAGTCTGTGCTCTGAATTTGGCCACAGCTTAGCTCTGTCACCTAGCCGGCCCCCTGTTAGGTGGGAAATCAAACCCTCCTCACACCCCTTTCCCTGACCCTTCCACCCAGCCCAGGCTCAATCTCCAGAGGTAATTATTATGAGCTTTTTCTGCTGTCTTTCTAGAACACTCTTTGTGTTGAGGCAGCTGGTTTATAATGGTTAAGGGATTGAAGTTCAAAGCATCCCACCCTTAGCTGTGTGAACTCGGCCACATCTCTGACTCTCCACATCTTCTGAATCCCTAAAAGTAGGGCACTGGCACAGGACCCATCCCCAAGGTGGTTGCAAACACCAAAGGAGTTACTGTGTCGTCATTATTGTTAAATATGAAGCAGTCAGTGGAGCGTCTGGCTCAAGGTGAGCATTTGAGAGATGTTAGAGATGATAGCGTCCAGTGTGTCTCCAAGCCCACAAGAGGCAAAAAGGGATTTCATTGTGCTTGTCACACTTCTATCCCTCCCCACCCAAATGACAAAGCATGAAAGCCGGGTGGCCCAGGGAGGCACTCATATTAGCAAGAGAAAGACGTGTGTGTCTCAAAAACATTCCACTCTGAGAACGTCAGAAGACTGAAGCCTCCTGCTAAGACAGTTCGAAGTGCAATCAGAGAATTGTGAGTTCGGGGGCACCTGGGGGGCTCAGTCATTAAGCGTCTGCCTTCGGCTCGCGTCATGATCCCAGGGTCCTTGGATGGAGTCCCTGCATTGGGTTCCCTGCCTGGTGAGAAGCCTGCTTCTCCCTCTCCCACGACCCCTGCTTGTGGTCTTGCTCTCCCTATCTCTCTCTGTCAAATAAATAAATAAGAACTTTAAAAAATAAATAAATAAATAAGACAGAGAGAGAGAGAGGGGAAACTGTTGAGTTCAAACCACAAACGGGGAACCCCAAAAAGGCAAGGTCCCTCCCAGCCTGTACTGGAGACAGAGAGGAGCCTTTGCGATCCCAACCCCTGCAGACCTGGTAGGGGCTGCAAAATAAATCAGTGAGGAAAACCCAGTTTGCCCCCTTCGCTGGTTGTGTATTTGCTTGGTGGCAATTAAGCTTGTGGGCCTTCTGGGAAGCGGCTGTTCCTTCCTGCTCTTCCAGGCTCTGTAAGAAGAAACAATAATGTTACAAATATGTGCTGGTAAAATACATTGTTTTTATACCAAATGGAAACAAAATGGGTAGATCTTTTTTTTTTTTAACTTATTTTTTTCACTTCATATTTTTGGACATCTTTTTCCAGAACAATATACCTTTTTCTTTCTAAAGTTTGCAGTATGCCATTTTCTAGGCAGACCACAATATAGTTGACGAGGCTTTCTCAAACCACAAGATGATGGTTATGGGGGTTGATCATACTCTTTTCTCTACTTTTGAATATGTTAGAAGTTTTCCCTAATAAAATAACAATAATGCAATAAAGGAAAGCTCCATGCTATAATATAATTTTTCTGTTTAAGCCTGTAGAGCTGACTTCCCCATCAAAGGCATCCTTGTTCATACCAATAGAAAACCACAGTTAAAAATCTAAATGCTGTCGATGAAATTAGAAATTGGTAAATTAAAGCTACTCTACCACGAACGGGAAAAGATTGCTTTCTCTCTTGCTCAGGGCTCATCTCAATGGCTTTTTTTTTTTTTTTTTAAAGATTTTATTTATTTTATTTGACAGAGAGAGAGATCACAAGTAGGCAGAGAGGCAGGCAGAGACAGAGAGGGAAGCAGGCTCCCTGCTGAGCAGAGAGCCCGATGCGGGGCTCGATCCCAGGACACTGAGATCATGACCTGAGCCACCCAGGCGCCCCCTCAATGGCTTTCTGATTCTCTGAAGACTGTTAGGTGAAACCGAACAGCTCTCAAATGTCTACGTTGTGTCTTAAGAAAGTGACTCATTGGAAACTGAAGTCAGGCCCTATAAGTTAATCATAATAATAAAGTTTTATGTAGCAGTAACTGCATGCCAACTCCTCTTGTTAATACCTTGCACAAGTATTAACCCATTTAATTCTTTCATCAGTCTCAAGAAGTAAGTGCTATTATTATACCTGTCTTATAAAAGAGGAAACAAGAGCACAGGGTTTAAATGACTTGTCCAAGGTCTCATAGCTAATGAGAGGCTGGATCAGGACTTGAACTCCATTACCAGCTGTTTCACTCATTCTTTTTTTTTTTTTTTTAAGATTTTATTTATTTATTTGACAGAGATTACAAGTAGGCAGAGAGGTGTGGGGAGGGGAGCAGGCTCCCTGCTGAACGGAGAGCCCAATGGGGGGGGGTGCTCCATCCCAGGACCTGGATCCTGGGATCATGACTTGATTCGAGGGCAGGGGCTCTAACCCACTGAGCCACCCAGGCGCCCCCAGCTGTTTTGTTCTTGTCTGCTACTGTATCTCCATTAATTTAGGCATCTCTGGCAATTTACTTGTTATCAGAGAACAGAGAATTGGAGATAGGATGGAGGGAACAATGATCATTCTTTTTTTATAAGTAAAGCATTTTTAAAAATTTTTTAAAGATTCTTCTTTATTTATTTGACAGAGAGAGACCACAAGTAGGCAGAGAAGCAGGCAGAGAGATGGGGGGAAGCAGGCTCCCCGCTGAGCAGAGAGCCTGATGAGGGGCTCCATCCCAGGACTCTTGAGATCACGACCTGAGCCGAAGGCAGAGGCTTAACCCACTGAGCCACCCAGGCGCCCCAACGATGATCATTCTGTGGAAATCTGAGGTTTCCCTAGAAATAACAGATCGTCTAGGGACACCTGACTGGCTCAGACAGAAAAGCACGCAATTTTTTATCTTGGGGTGGTACGTTTGAGCTTCACACTGGGGATAGAGTTTGCGTTAAAAAGAAAAAAAAAAAGTGGGGGGCGTGTCTGGCTGGCTCAGTCAGAAGAGCATGTGACTTTTAATCTCAGGGTGATGAGTTCAAGTCCCTCTTAGGTGCAGAGAGTACTAAAAAAATTAAGTAAATTTAAAAAACTTTTTAAAAACTTAAAAAAAAAAAAGAAAGAAAGAAAGAAACAATTCACCTATAAATAACCCTCACTTGGGGAATTTCGACGTATGAGACACTGTGCTAGAAGCACCTGGGTGGCTCAGTCGGTTAAGTGCCTTTGGCTCAGGTCATGATCCCAGGGTCCTGGGATTGAACCCCGCATCCGGCTCCCTGCTGAGCGGGGAGCCTGCTTCCCCCTCTCCTCCCCCCTTTCATGCTCTCTCGCCCTATCTCTGTCTCTCTCTCAAATAAATAAATAAAAATCTTTAAAAAGAAAGAAAGAAAGAAAGAAAAACACTGTGCTAGGAGAGAAATACACTGTGATAATCTCATTTATATCAGCTAATAGTACCAGGCTCTGTTCTGGGCACCACGGACATAGCTGTGAAAAGGTCAACATGGTTTAAACATATACAAAGCCTAACCATTAGCTTCGAACTTGCTTTGACCAATATCACAGGGTAGAAGAGACTGCGCAAGTTCTAGAGCCTAGACCTTGAAAGACCTTGCAGCTTTCACTTTCACTGCCCTGGGACTCTGACCTGAGTCTACCGAGCCAGAAGCCCAAAAAGAAAGACCACAGAAGGAAGGAGACCCAGCCATCTGGTTGTCCCAGCTGACCCTGCAGCTGAACCCAGCTGAGAGAGAAAACCCAGGTGTAACTCACAGAAGGACCCCACACCAACCCAATGACTTACAAGAAAAAGGGGTTCCGAATGGCTTAGTCAGTAGAGCATGCAACACTTGATCTCAGGGTGGTGAGTTCAAGCCCCACACTGCGGGTAAAGTTCACTTAAAGGGAAAAAAAAGGCTCGTAATAAATGATTGAAGTGTGTGTGTGTGTGTGTGTGTGAGAGAGAGAGAGATTTTATTTTTAAGTAATCTCTACAACCGACGTGGGGCTTGAATTTACAACCCCGAGATCAAGAGTCACACGCTCCCCCAACTGAACCAGCCATGTTCAATAAATGACAGGTTTAAGCAACCATGTTTTGGTGTCCTTTGTTACACAACAATCGGTAACTATTAAAATAATGAAATTTTGGAAGTACTATGCAGAAAACTACTGGATACTATAAAATCATATATTGGAAAAATCTGACCTTATCTGAGGGATGGGGAGGACAACACAGTGAAAAGAACATGAGCAACTAAACCAGGCAGACCTCCATTTTATTCATCTATTTATTTATTTATTTATTTATTTTAAGATTTTATTTCTTTATTTGACTGAGGTACACCAAGAGAGGGAGTACAGACAGGGGGAGTAGGAGAGGGAGAAGCAGGTTTGCCACTGAGCAGGGAGCCCAATGCAGGGCTCAGGGATCATGACCTGAGCCGAAGGCTTATTGAGTGAGCCATCAGAGGCCCTGGTTTCTTTTTTATAATTAAGTAAGTAAGTAATCTCTACGCTCAACGTGGGGCTCAAGCTCACAACCCTGAGATCAAGAGATCAAGGGTCACTCTCCTCAGACTGAGCCCTCCAGGCACCCCCAGGCAGACCTCCATTTCAGCCCAATTTGATCATTTATATGCTGTGTGACCTTAGGCAAATCATATGGCCTCTCTGAGCCTCATCTGCAAAACGAGGACCATCACGCCTGTTAAATGAAATAATATATGCAGATACGATGACACAAAATAGGCATTCAAGAAATGGTGGCTATTTCTTTTATTAAGCAAACCCCAACACTGTCATTAGGTGTGGGGTGGGGTGGCGGGGGCGGGGTTTGATTTATCTCAGCTCTGGGAGATTCAAGCAAGGACCAAAAGAATTGGGTTTTGTTTTTTGAGGGGGTTGGGGTTTGGGGGTTTTTTTGTTTGTTTTCCGTTGTTGTTGCTGTTGTTGGTGGGGTTTTTTGGTTTGTTTGTTTGTTTGTTTGTTTTATTTGCTTTTGTTAATTCACAGCTTGAGCCTCAAAAAGTTAGGAGATGAAATAGGGTTTAAAAGTTGGCTTTGTTCTTCTTAGTGCACTAAGAAAACAAAGAACAGCAACAACAACAACAAAAAACCCTGCATTTCTTCACATGTGTGGCTTAATCAAAAAGAAACCAAGCAAGTCCATTAACTTGTGTGTGCCCCAGTCATGTGACCTAGGGGCCCTCCTGCCCGGGAGGACCGCTTACAGAAGAGTAGAGTTAATGCTGGAGAAGGAGCTCACCTGATCATTGTCAAAATGTTTAAACACACCATTACAATGTGCAAACAAGACTATCTCTTTGCCACTCATCAAAACCTCTGGTTTCATTCCAGTGGCTTAAGCTTCCAGAGGAATGTTGAGGGAGGGGACCGGGGAGGAGCTGAAATCTACACCTCCCGCCCACAGGGTTGGTCCTGAGCAAACAATTTCCTGGGACTGGGTCCTGATTCTGACCCTGCAAGCAAAACCTCTAACACTTCCTTGTGTCATGAAAAGCAGACTTGTACGACCAGAGATGGACCCAGGTTTACTGGGACCTGAAGTTTATATAATTAGCGGTGGGGTGGAGGTGGGTGCTTCTTTAAAAAATAAAAAACATAATTGTGAATACAAAGTTAAATATAAATGTGAGTAATGATTTAAAATATGAAAAAAGGAGGCGCCTGGGTGGCTCAGTCAGGGAAGCATCTTCCTTCTGCTCAGGTCATGATCCCAGGGTCCTGGGACTGAGCCCTACATCGGGCTCTCTGCTCAGCGGGGACTCTGCTTCTCCTCTCTCACTCTCCCCTGCTTGTGTTCCCTCTCTCGCCGGGTCTCTCCCTCTCTGTCAAATGAATGAATGAATGAATGCAAAAAGAGGGGCTCTGGCTGGCTCAGTTGGTAGAGCATGCAACTCTTGGGCTCTTAGTTGTGAGCTCGAGCCTCGTGTTGGGTGTAGAGATTACACAAAAATAAAATCTTAAAGAAATAAAATAAAACAAGAAAACAGAGGCGCCTAGATAGCTCCGTCGGTAAAGCATGCAACTCCATCTCAGGGTCGTGAGTT
This sequence comes from Mustela lutreola, assembly GCF_030435805.1. Taxonomy (NCBI): domain Eukaryota; kingdom Metazoa; phylum Chordata; class Mammalia; order Carnivora; family Mustelidae; genus Mustela; species Mustela lutreola. The sequence goes on from NC_081298.1 coordinate 13,049,337, forward strand.
TAAGCCCCATGTTAGGCATGGAACCTACTTTTTATTATTTATTTATTTTTTTAAAGGTGTTTTTTTTAAAGATTTTTTATTTATTTACTTGACAGACAGAGATCACAAGTAGGCAGAGAGTCAGGCAGAGAGAAGGGGAAGCAGGCTCCCTGCTGAGCAGAGAGCCCGATGCGGGGCTCAATCCCAGGACCCTGAGATCATGACCTGAGCTGAAGGCTGAGGCTTTAACCCACTGAGCCACCCAGGCACCCCAGAGCCTACTTTTTTAAAAATTAATTTTTTTAAAAGTATTTTTTTTTATTTACTTATTTTTATGTGAGAGAAAGTGTGCACAAGGGGGAGGAAGGGGCAGAGGGAGAAGCCAACTCCCCAGTGAGCAGGGATCTCAATGTGGGACTCGATCCCAGGACGCCTGGATCGTGACCTGAGCGGAAGGCAGATGCTCAACAGACTGAGCCATCCAGGCCCCCTAAAAAAATTATTAAATGAGAAAAGGAATCACAAAAAATTGTGGGCGCTTCAGTAGCCAGACTCCAAAATGGGCCCCAACGAATCTTTGCCTCCTGGCCATCACACCCTTGTGTGGCCCCCAGCCCTTCCTTGCCCGAGGGCAGTCTGCCTAACAGGAGAATTCCCCAGAAGCAATAATGCAGGCTGCCTTCTGAGATCAGGTTATAAAGACACTGAACCTTCTGTCTTAGCTGCTCTTTCTGTTTTAAATCACTTGTTGGTGGTGGGGTGGGGTGGGGGGTGTGTGAGCAAAGCCATGTCATAAAGAGCCAATGGAGAGGCCCATGTGGCAAGAGTTGGAAACTTCCTGCCACAACCACATGAGTAAGCTGAGAAAAATCCGCCAGCCCTAAGCGAGCCTTCAGGTGACTACAGCCGCAGTGACAGCCTGGCCTCCTGATGACAGACTGTGATGGGAACCACCTGCCCAAACCCTCCTGGATCCCTAACCCACAGAAACTGTGAGATAAAAGTTTGTTTCAAGCTGCTAACTTTTTTTTTTTTTTTTTTAAGATTTTATTTACTTATTTGACAGAGATCACAAGTAGGCAGAGAGGCAGGCGGGGCAGGAAGCAGACTCCCTGCTGAGCAGAGAGCCTGATGTGGGGCTTGATCCCCATCTGAGCCAAAGGCAGAGGCTTAACCCACTGAGCCACTCCGGCGCCCCCTAAGCTGCTAACTTTTCAAGCAATTTGTTACATAGCAATAGACAACCTAATACACTAGCCCTAAGAAGATGCATGTTCTTTTCTTCTGAGCTTGTTTTAGGTAATTATACCACAAATGCTCACATACAAATGCTTCCTGTGTATGGCCCAGGTTCCATCCCCACCAAAACCCTCTACAGTTTTTAGCACGGCTCTGTGTCCCTACTTCCTGGAGGAGTGTGGAGCATGGAGCAGAAACCCGAACTATATTTGTTGAACAAATGGAAGCAGAAGCTCAGAGATGTTAAGTAACTAGCTTAAAATCACACAGACTGAATCTCGATTCCTTAATGCACAGCCTATAGTGTCCATTTCTTCAATGTTTTCCGTGGTCCCAAGTACATACTAAGTGTTAAGTAACTGTAGATTAACCAAGTTAATGAGGTGGCACATCTTTATCTGAATCAGGTAAACATCTCTTTAATATCGAAACAGGAACAATGAGGGCTGCCGGGAACAATGTTACCTTCTTTTGATAAAAAGAAACAGCAATGGAGCAATTCAGAATCACTGCAGAAAAATCTAAAAAATTAACAAAACCACTTCATAGTGTCCAGAGACTAAAATTCAGAATAAGGGCTCCTGGGTGGTTCAGTTGTTAAGCATCTGCCTTTGCCTCAGGTCATGATCTCAGGGTCCTGGAATCGAGCCCCATATCAGGCTCCTTGCTCAGTGGGGAGCCTGCTTCTCCCTCTCCCACTGCCTCTCCCCACTCTTGTGTTCCCTCTCTCACTTTCTCTGTCAAATAAATAAAATCTTTAAAAATAATAATAAGTCAAAAAATAAAACTCAGAATAAAAGAAGTTTGTATTTTGTTTCATGCATATATTATAGTAAAGAGTTGGGGGAAAAAAGAGAGAGAGCATTGGTTTTGTTGTAAAAAACTTTTTTTTAAGGCCATGTAAAAATTAATTAATTTATGGTTCTTGTCCCGCTCTTTTGAACAATTACAAAATCTCCAAATTGACGCACATGATTTGGGGTCCAGCTATTCAAGAATAACCACGGGGGGGACGCCTGGGTGGCTCAGTGGGTTAAGCCGCTGCCTTCGGCTCAGGTCATGATCCCAGCGTCCTGGGATCGAGTCCCACATCGGGCTCCTTGCTTGGCAGGGAGCCTGCTTCTCCCTCTGCCTCTGTCTGCCATTCTGTCCGCCTGTGCTCGCTCTCCCTCTCTCTCTGACAAATAAATAAATAAAATATTAAAAAAAAAAAAAAAAGAATAACCATGGGGAACTCTCGGTGGGCACTTTCTTCCCTTTAAGTGGTCACTATAATTAGTCAAGGTCAAAAGTTAGCCATGTGTCCTGGGAGTCCTGGGGGGGTGGGTGGGGAAGTAATGGTAAGTCATGTGACTGCTCTGGCTTCCTAGGAATCCTTGAATTCTCTGAAAATGCAGTGATTGGGAAGGATTATGGATATTCTACTTAGGCCTTATGTAATTTAATTTTGGAGTGGTGAAATTCACCCGGTCTTCTAAATGTTCACTGAATAAACATTAAGTAAGCCTTTGAAAATTAATGGACTTGTCCACTGAATTATTATTCACAAAAGTCTCTTTAGCTCCAGGCATAGGATCTGGCCCATATTTGGTGCCCAATGAATTAATCAAGTTGTGACTTGAACGTGAGTTAATTAGACACCTAAAAGAGAACGCGTCCCTAAGTCTGCCCACAAGCTCCATCTCCATTGCCACCTCATGGCCTCTTGACTTGCAGCTCAGCCTGATGATAGGACTTTATTTTCTTCTTTGCCTGAGCCAGTCACTGTCTATTGCTTTATCTTCCCAATAGCCATTTTCCTCTTCTCAGGAAACAAACACTTATTTCTTATTTTCTTTCTAAAATTCTCTCCATCCCCACCCCCATTCCATGTGCCTTTGGAGGGCTGATTTCACTCCAGGCTCCAGAGAGGGACAGACATGTGCCTGTGTCTAACATCAACATGCTTGGTTGGTCAGATAGACATGTGACCCAATCTGATCCAATCAGGGCCGATCCCTTTGTTTATTTATTTATTTTAAAATAGATCACATTTTTTTTAAAAGATTTTATTTATTTATTTGACAGCCAGAGATCACAAGTAGGCAGAGAGGCAGGCAGAGAGAGAGAGAAAGAGAAGCAGGCTTCCTGCTGAGTGGAGAGCCCGATGCGGGGCTCAATCCCAGGATCCTGTGTAGAGGACCCTCAAGGCAGAGGCTTGAACCCACTGAGCCATGCAGGCACCCCGTACTACTGACTTTCTAAGGATATATCAGAAGTGGGGGGTCATCTGCTCTGGGACCGAGGTTACCTTAAGTAACTGAAACTGGGGAAAGTTGAACTGCAGATAAAGCGGGGGGTACTGAATCTAGTAAAAGACTATAATCCAAAACGTACAAAGAACTCTTAAAAACTCAACAGTAAGAAAACTAACAACCAGATTTAAAACTAACAACCAGATTTTAAACAAAAAACAAAAAAACTGAAAGACAGAGGACCTGAACAGACACTTCCCCAAGAAGATATGCAAATGGCAAATAAACATACAAAAAGATGCCTTACATCATATGTCATCAGGGAAATACAAAGTAAATCCATAAGTAAATACCACTAAACAGCTACTAGAATGGCTAAAATCGAAAACATTGACAACACCAAATGCTGTCGAGGAAGCAGAGCAACAGGAACTCTCATTCATCGCTGGTAGGAATGCAAAACGGGTAAAACCACTTCGGAAGACACTTGGCAATGTCTCATAAAACTAAGAACAACTCTTGGGGAGAATGGGTGGCTCAGTTGGTTAAGTATCTGACTCTTGGTTTTAACTCAAGTCATGGTCTCAGGGTTGTTCCCATATGGGGCTTTTATGCTCAGCAGAATTGGCTCGGGATTCTCTTCTTCTCCATCCCACTTTGCCTCTCCCTTTACTGAACACATACTCTCTCTCTCTGAAACAAAATCTTAAAAAACCCAAACAAACTAAAAAAAAACTAAGCATGCTCTTACCATACAATCCAACAATGTATTCCTTGGTTAAGCCCAAATCAGTTGAAAATTTACCTCTACACAAAGCCCTGCACATGAGTATTTATAGCAGATTTATTCCTAATTGCCCAGACTTGGAAGGTTTCTTTCAGTACGTGAATATGGTATATCCATTGAGCTAAGATGAAATGACATCTCAAGCCAGGAAAAGACCTGGAGGAATCTTAAAAGCATATTACTAAGTGAAAGAAGCCAATCTGAAAAGATTGTTTGCTGCATGATTCCACCGATATGACATTCTGGAAAAGCTAAAACATTCTGGAGACAGTAAAAAAGATCAGTGGTTGCCAGAGGCTGGGGAAAAGAGGGAGGAACAGGAGGAGTACCAGGGATTTTCAGGGCAGTGAAGCAATTCTGTATGATACTATAATGGTGGATTCATGTCATTATATATTTGTCCAAACCTATAGACTCTGCAACACCGAGCGTGAACTCTAATTTTAACTATGGACTTCGGTTGATAACGATGTATCGATGAGGGTTCACTGATCATCAAATGTACCATTCTGGTGAGGGATGTTGATAGCAAGGGAAGTATGTGTGGTAGGGGAGGAAGGTTAATCCAGGAACTCTGTACTTTCCTCTCAATTTTACTCTGAATCCAAAACTGCTCTAAAAAAATGTGATCTAGGGGCATATGGGTGGCTCAGTGTATTAAAGCCTCTGCCTTCGGCTCAGGTCATCATCCCAGGGTCCTGGGATCAAGCCCTGCACCAGGCTCTTTGGTCAACAGGGAGCCTGCTTCCTCCTCTCTCTCTGCCTGCCTCTCTGCCTACTTGTGATCTCTGTCAAATGAATAAATAAAATCCTTTAAAAAAAAAAAGTCAGTAGTAAGGGCATCTGGATGGTTCAGTTGGTTGAGCAACTGCCTTCGGCTCAGGTCATGATCCCAGAGTCCTGGGATCAAGTCCCATATCAGGCTCCTTATTCAGCAGGGAGCCTGCTTCTCCCAAGCCCTCTGCCTGCCTTTCTGCCTACTTGTGCTTTCTGTCAAATAAATAAATAAATAAACAAAAAAAGTCAACAGTAGCCTTACACTACATCACAAGGGCTGCGTCATTCACCTCACTTCATCTCATCAGGTAAACATTTTGTCATCTCACATCTCCCTAGGAAGAAGGATGAGTAGAATATGATATTTTGAGAGAGACCATATTCACATAACCTCGATTATGGTGTGTTGCTGTAATCACCCTTTATTATTGTTATTTTTGATCATCCCTGACTGTGTCTAATTTATAAATTAAAGTTTATCACATGTAGGTATAGGAAAAAACATGGTAAATATAGGGTTTGGTACTACTCGTGGCTTTAGGCATTCACTGGCAGTCTTGGAACGTATCCCTTGTGGATGAGGGGTGACTACTGTATGCTTTTGCAAATGGGCTCCTCCGGGCTGTGGCTTGTCTTCTTGTTCCTCTGACAACCCCAACCTCGTGCTGGATCATCCAGGAAAGTGGTGCTCTCTCTGCTGAGGCCGCTGACATGACATAGAAGCCAGGAGCGGCTGGCAGCCATCTTACAACCACAGAGAAGAGGCAGCCTGAGCCTGGAGTCAAGAAATAAATGAGAATAGACGACTCGCAGACAAAAAAAGGGGAACAAATGACTCATAATCATATAAAAATAAGATCTACTCTTAGGAGAAATGAATTCGAAGTGATAAAGTTGCATCATTTTTTATCTATCAGACTTCCAAAAGGAAAACATAATTATAACGCACTGTGTTGCTCACGGTGTAGGGAAAATGGCGGTCGATTAGACTCAGGTCTGGATGTAAGTATGAGACACGTAAGCAACTAGGGACTTAAGTGAGTTGGAGTTGATGTTTCTCAGGATGTAGAAGAAGTCTGTAGGTCAGCTCATGGGAGCCGGTATGGTGCATCCATTTTCCTCAGGGACCTGGTTTCTGTCTGTCGGCTGACTTTCTCTAGGTCGCCATTTTTACAGTCACATGACTCGCAGTACTGGCTGGAGCGCCATCTGTCCCACCTGCAACCCAGGCAGCAGAAAACAGGCCGACAGAGAGGAGAGCACACTCTTTCGTTTCTGGAACCGCCCCCCCCCCCACTTCCACTCACATCTCATTGGCTGGAGCTCGGTCATGTGACTATACCTACTTGCAAGGGAAGCTGGGAAATTTAACTTTTACTCCAAGTGGCCGTCTCTTAGAATAGAAACTGGAGTTCTGTTAATACGAAAAAAGATGTTGGGAAGTGAGTAGGTACTCTCAACACTGTTAGCAATAGTATAAATCAGTATTATCTTTATACCCTTCCCTGTTGGTTTTCAATAAATTGTTTCATTTGATTCCCAGCACATGTCCTCATCAGTCCCCCCACTTTTCTTCCTGGTGAGGAAACAGAGATAACAGATGAACCAGCTCAGCCAAGGACACTGTATTAATCAGGATTCTCAACGGCTAGTGATTGGGATAGAGCCCCCCCCCCCCCCCCCCCCGTCATCGTCATCAGGCTTCCTGCTTAGCGGGGATTCTGCTTCTCTTCTCCCTCTGCCCGCCCCCTCCCCCTAACTTCATGCACCTGCACTCTCAGATAAAGAAAATCTTAAAAAAAAAAAAAAAGAAAGAAAGAAAGAAAGAAACCCAAATCCGATTGTGAGACCTCACAGGCTCACCTGACTGCAAAGGTCACAGGTAGCACCAAGTTCAGGTATGAATGGATCCAGACAGTGAGTCAGGACTCTCTTGTCCTTCATCTCTTGGTCTGTTTCCTGTGTGTTGGCTTCATTCTTGGAAGACAGTTAACCTCCCCACTCTATCACCAATGCTGTAGAGTTTCATTCTTTGATAGGCCTTTCCCATACAGTGGCCCTTAGCAGATACAACCCCTACATCTGGTCACATCATAGTTTTCCATTATTTCTAGTAAACATCCCAGAACCGACTCTCACTGGACGGCCTTGGGTCACATGCCCATCTGTGAGCCGATCCCCAGGGCCTGAGATGAGCCAGACTGGTGTCCGGGCAGAGCTGAGTCACTTGCTTATTCTTAGAGCCCGAGGGTGGGGGTCAGCCCTCTGGAACCAGAGAGACTGAATGGGGGAGGGGAAATCCCCCCTGGAAACCTGGGGCACAATTTCCAGAAAGAGGAGAGGTTGCTCGATAGACTAAAGTGTGAACATCTGCTGCTAGGAGCGGCATAGTTGGGGTGGGGGGGGTACTGCACCAGCAGTGCGGTCCCCAAGTCCTAGCTCCCGGGGCACCACAACCACCCCAGCTCTCTCTGTTGCCTAGGAACTCGCTTTTAAGAAATCACAAAATGTAAACACAGACGAAAGGAGAAGTACTCAGGGGAGAATCACACACAAAGGGGAGAGGTTCGAAGGCCCTGAGAAAAACGTTCAGCTCTGGGGGCTTCCTTACCTTACTCACCTTGTCACAAAGTTTTAAAACCTGATGAATTACATTCCCAAGGACTGAGAGAATTTGCGGATGTGATCAAGAACATGCTGTCAGAAACCACGGAGACTGGGGATGGCTGGAAGATTGGAGCCAGGCGAAGTTATACTGTTTTTAGAAACTGCATCATAGGGGCGCCTGAGTGGCTCAGTGGGGTAAAGCCTCTGCCTTCGACTCAGGTCATGATCTCAGGGTCCTGGGATCGAGCCCCGCTTCTGGCTCTGCTCAGCGGGGTGCCTGTTTCTGCCTCTCTGCCTACTTGTGATCTCTTTCTCTGTCAAATAAATAAATAAATTAAATATTCAAAAAACAAAAACAAAAAACCCTGCATCCTAGAGCCCAAGAAGAGAAAGGAGATTCCCTGATGAGCAGGAAGCCTGACGCAGGGCTCCATCCCAAGATCCTGGGACAACGACTCAAGCTGAAAGCAGATGCTTAACCAGCAAAGTCACCCAGGAACCGCTCACCTGCTCCCTATTTCTACGCCCAGCCCCAGGCAACCACTAAGCTACTTTCTGTCTTTGTGGATTTGCCTTTTCTAGATATTCTGACTTTTTTTCTTAAGATAAGAATTTTTTATTGCTTTTTAAAATATTTTGGTTCTAAAAGCAAGACATTTGTGGTAATGAGTGCAAATGACACAGAAGGGGATAAAGTAAAATGTGAACGCTTTTCTGGCAATCCTGCCTTTTAGAGATCTACTGTTAACAAAACCCTGCGTACTTATCCCTCCTGATCTTTTTGCCTCAGTCATCTTAAACACCAGTTAGATCATTTAGGTCATCTCAGACATCACACTGTGCACATCTCTACTATATGTGTTATTTCATTTTATTTTATTTTGTTTATTAAGTAAACTCTGCACCCACTATGGGGCTTAAACTCACAATCCTGAGATCAAGAGCCCCATGCTCTACACACTGAGCCAGCCACGTGCCCCTCTACTGTGCTTAGGTAGCCCTCCTCTTCTCTGGATAATATTACCCATATTTTTCCTGTGTAAACTGTTATTCATCCACCTTCAGTCCTTATAGACCAACTCTGGGAGAGGGAATTGTGGCTCAAGCATGGCCAATTACCTCCTCACTGGCTCAGTCGGTGGAATGTGAGACTCCTGGTCTCCGGGTTGTGAGTTCAAGCTCCACCTTAGGTGTGGAAATTACTTAAAAATAAAATCTTTGGAGGTGCCTGCATGGCTCAGTGGGTTAAAGCCTCTGCCTTCAGCTCAGGTCATGATTCCAGGGTCCTAGGATCAAGCCCCGCATCGGGCTCTCTGCTCAGTGGGGAGCCTGCTTCCTCCTCTCTCTCTCTCTGCCTGCCTCTCTGCCTACTTGTGATCTCTGTCAGTCAAATAAATACATAAAATCTTTATAAATAAATAAATAAAATATTTGGGGGCACCTGGGTGGCTCAGTGGGTTGGGCCTCTGCCTTTGGCTTGGGTCATGATCTCACAGTCCTGGGATTGAGCCCCGCATCAGGATCTCTGCTCAGCAGGGAGCCTGCTTCCCCCTCCCCCTCTGCCTGCCTTTCTGCCTACTTGTGATCTCTCTCTGTGTCAAATAAATAAATAAAATCTTTTAAAAAATAAAATATTTTTAAAATATTTTATTTACTTGACATAAAGGGAAAGATCATAAGTAGGCTGAAAGGCAGGCAGAGGGGGAGGGGGAAGCAGGCTCCCTGGGGCTGCTTAAATACGGCGCTGGATCCCAGGACCCTGAGATCATGACCTGAGTCGAAGGCAGAAGCTTAACCCACTGAGCCACCCAGGTGCCCTAAAAATAAAATCTTAAAAAAAAAAAATAGTGGGATAGGGGCGTGTGTGTGTGTGCGCGCGCGCACACATGAGAGAGAGAGAGTTGTCACCGGCAGCTCTAGTTCCTGCCCAATGCTGTGCTAGTTACAACCTGTTTTTTTAAACACCATTAAAGTGGGCGCCTGCATGGCTCAGTCATTTAAGTGACTGCCTTCAGCTCAGGTCATGATCCTGGGGTCCTGGGATCAGGCCCTGCATTGGACCCCCCTGTTCACTGGGGAGCCCACCTCTCCCTCTCCCCCTGCTTGTGTTGTCTCTCTCCTGTATCTCTCTCTGTCAAATAAATAAATAAAATCTTTAAAATAAAACCAAATAAAAAATAAACAATTTCCTGGGGCCATTCTGCTTGACCACGATCCTCAAGAATATAGACCAGTGTTTTTTCACACCTCAGGCTTCAACCCATTAGTAGGTTATAAAATTAATTTCTGGGTTATGAGTAATATTTTATTTATAAGCAGACTAGACTAAACCAAAATGGAATAGAAAATAAAAGGGAGCGGGGGGACGCCTGGCTGGCTCAGTCAGTGGAGTGAGTGTGTGACTCCGGAGCTCAGGGTTGTGAGTTTGAGCCCCAGGATGGGTATAGAGATTACTTAAAGAAATAAAATCTTTAAATAAATAAATAAATACAACATATTTTTTTAAATGATGGAACAACATAGAAAGTACCAGAATGCACTAAATGACATATGTCGGGGCGCCTGGGTGGCTCAGTGGATTAAGCCGCTGCCTTCGGCTCAGGTCATGGTCTCCGTGTCCTGGGATCGAGCCCCGAATCGGGCTCTCTGCTCAGCAGGAGCCTGCTTCTCTCTCTGTCTCTCTGCCTGACTCTCCGCCTACTCTCTCTGTCAAATAAATAAATAAAATCTTTAAAAAAATAAAAATAAAAAAATAAATGACATATATCAAAAACAATGAGTTTATTTCAGTATGTGTGTAAACACATGTATGCTGGGTCATAGTATAAAATTTCTATTTTACTGTGGATCATTGTCCAAAAGTATGGAAAAATACAGCTACTGATCGTCCTATTACAACCTAACTTTTTACATGGGCCTGTTTTCTCTCATAAACCAAGCACTGAACTTTCAAGGGATCAGGTATCCCTTTAAACTTGTTCTTTTGGTGATAAACTGCTCTGCCCACTATCAAAACAACAAAAACAGGAAGCTTTGATTCAGTTTTAGTAAAACCTAAGTGTCATTCTAGGTCATTTTGGTGTTTTGTTAACATCAAATACTTAAAATTTTCAATAAGGTAAGGGAAAGGGGCTTGGAATCCATTCTCATTCCGACGGCCTCGCCAGCTTCAAGAACAGGAAGACCCAGACAGGTGGGGCAAAGGTCTTAAATTTAAGTTTACAGAAGCCCTGGCTTTTCTAATGTTCTTTAGGAAGAAGCAAGAACATACCTAGTTTACTTTGGAGTTTTTCATGAGCTGTTTAATTTTTAAAAGTCCTAAAAAGAGAAAAATCCTCTTGGGGGGGTTGTCTGACTGGTTCCGTCAGTAGAGCATGTGACCCTTGACCTCCAGATCATGAGTTCAAGCCCTACATTGGGTGTAGGGTTTACTTAAAAAAGAAAAAAAAAAAAAGTTCTGACAGGATACCCATTTAATATTAAATAGCCTCTTCTAGGTGGCACCTGGGTGGCTCAGTGGGGTAAGCCTCTGCCTTCGGCTTAGGTCATGATCCCGGAGTCCTGGGATCGAGCCCCGCATTAGGCTTTCTGCTCAGCGGGGAGCCTGCTTCTCCCTCTGCCTGCTGCTCCCTGTTCTCATGTTCACTCTCTCTCTTTGTGCCTCTCCCTCTCTCCCTCCCTCTCATAAATAAATAAACATTTTTTTAAATATCTTATCTATTTATTTGATAGAGACCCCAGGATCATGACCTGAGCTTAAGGCAGACCGACTGAGACAACCAGGTGCCCCAATAAATAAAATCTTAAAAATCGTCATCATTACCATCATCATCATTAGAACAGGAATCTAAAAACTTTACATAAAGGGCCAAATAAATATTTTAGGCTTTGTGGCGCCTCTTCCTCTGTGTCTCAGCTCTGCAACTGTAGGCCCAAAACACAAATGAATGAGCGTGGCTGACTTTCAATTCACATTATTGGCGGACACTGAAACTTGAGTTTTATGTAATTTTCATGTGTCAAAAAAGTTATTCTTTAGATTTTTTTTTTTTCCCAACCATTTAAAAATTAAAGCCCGGGGCACCTGGGAGGCTCAGCGGTTAAGCCGCTGCCTTCGGCTCAGGTCATGGTCTCAGGGTCCTGGAATCGAGTCCCGCATCGGGCTTTCTGCTCAGCAGGGAGCCTGCTTCCCTCTCTCTCTCTCTGCCTGCCTCTCTGCCTACTTGTGATCTCTGTCTGTCAAATAAACAAATAAAATCTTATAAATAAATAAATAAATAAAATTTTAAAAAAATAAAAACATAAAAATTAAAGCCCAACCTTAGCTCACTGGCTGTGCAAAAAAATATGTGTTAGTGAAAGGAATTTGTCCACTTCTCTCTTCCTTCCTTCCTTTCTTTTTATTTAATTATTTGGGGGGTTTTTTGTTTGTTTGTTTTTAAAGATTTTATTTATTTATTTGACAGACGGAGATCACAAGTAGGCAGAGAGGCAAGGCAGAGAGAGAGGAGGAAGCAGGCTCCCTGCTGATCGGGGCTCGATCCCAGGACCCCGGGATCATGACCTGAGCCGAAGGCAGAGGCTTCAACCCACTGAGCCACCCAGGCGCCCCTTAATTATTTGTTTTCAAGTAGGCTCCATGCTGGGCATGGAACCCAATATGGGATTTGAACTCATGACTGGAACTCAGATCAAGACCTGAGCCAAAATCAACAGCCAGACACTTAAATGACTGAACCACCCAGGTGCCTCAATTTTTTAATTTTTAAAATATTATTTATTTGTTTAATATATCTTCTTATAAAGTAAGCTCTACATCCAGTGTGGGGCTTGAACTCACAACCCCAAGATCAAGAGTTGTGTGCTTCACTGACTAAGCCAGCCAGGCACCCCAATATGTTCATTTTTTAAATTTAAATTTTAATTCAGTTTGCAGTATTCAAAAAGTACAAAAGAAAAAAAAAAAGTCCCCAACCCATATTTATCAGACTTTTTGATCTTTATCAAAATGGCAGGTTAGGGGCACCTGGGTGGCTCAGTGGGTTAAGCCTCTGCCTTCAGCTGAGGTCATGATCTCAGGGTCCTGGGATTGAGCCCCATGTCAGGCTCTCTGCTCAGTGGGGAGCCTGCTTCCCCTTCTCTCTGCCTGCCTCTCTGCCTACTTGTGATCCCTCTCTCTGACAAATAAATAAATAAAACCTTTTATAAAAATTGGAAGGTTAGAAATGGCCTGTCGGTATAATGTTAATTTTCATTTCTCTTATGATGAGTGTGAGTTGCCTAGGACGGCAGTGACAAATGACCATAAACTTGGTGGTTTCAGACAACAGAAATTTCTTCTTTCACAGTTCTGGAAGCCAAAAGACAGAAATCACAGTGTCAGCAGGCTGTGCTCCCTTCAAAGAATGCAAGGGTGAATCTTTCTCAGCCACCATTAGCTTCTGGTTGGTGCTGGGAATCCTTGTTGTTCCGTGGCTTGTAGACGCATCCCTCCAATCTGTGTCTCCATCTTCACGTGGCCTTCTCCACTGTCTGTCTGGGCCTCTCTGTCCAAATTTCTCTCTTCTTACCAACATACCAACATACTAGTCATTTTGTATTGAGGGCACAACCTCATTCAGTATCCCCTTGTTTTAACTTGCTAACATCTGCAAACACCTTATTTCCCATAGGAAATAAGTCCCAATCTCAGGTTGCAGGTAGATATGAATTTTTGAGGGACACTATTCAACCCTTTAACATAGGAGATTTGGAATCTTTTCCTGTTTTATCTGCAAACGAACCATGGTAATCACACTCATCACTGTTTAGATACCACGTGCTCATTTGATCATTCAAAGTCTTCTTCTTCTTCTTTTTTTTTTTTTTTAAAGATTTATTTATTTATTTGACAGAGAGAGCTCACAAGTAGGCAGAGAGGCAGGCAAAGAGAGAGAGAGGAGGAAGCAGGCTCCCTGCTGAGCAGAGAGCCCGATGCGGGACTCGATCCCAGGACCCTGAGATCACGACCCGAGCCGAAGGCAGCAGCTTAACCCACTGAGCCACCCAGGCGCCCCATTCAAAGTCTTCTTGGGCCTGCTTGCTCTCCTGGCCCAACATACAACTGGCCCAACATACACATAAAAATGGTGGCTCCAGGGGTGGCTCAGTTGGCTAAGCGACTGCCTTTGGCTCGGGTCATGATCCCAGGGTCCTGGAATCGAGTTCTGCGTCAGGCTCCCGGCTCAGCGGTGAGCCTGCTTCTACCACTCCCACTGCTTGTGCTCTCCTGCTTTCTCTATCAGATAAATAAATAAATTAAAAAAAAAAAAAAAAAAAAGGTGGCTCCAGGGGATTCAACCCCAAGCACACAATGTAGCCTGATGTTATCCACAACTGAGTTTTATCCAATGGAACACAACTTTGGGCACCTAGAAAGGACTAAGCCTATGTGTGATTGAGTTGAATTGAAATTCGAGGAAAAGAAGTATCCCTCTAAAACAATGATAGCTAAAATTATTATTACTTATTATTATAATCACATTATTATTATATGACATTTATGAGTGTTTACTAAGAGCCAAGCACTTTTCTAAGCCATTTACGTGTATTAATTCAAGTAAACTAGGAAATGGCAGGAGTAGGATTTAGACCCAGGCAGTGGGACTCCAGGCCACTCGACTAAACTTCTTGAATGTACCTAAAAGGGAGGGAGCAAGTTTTCAATCTCTGAACTAAGTGTTATTTTGCTTCTTAACTTCTTCTGTTAGATTTTTAAATCTATTTAATGCGACATTGATAAATTAATCAATAATAAATTTAATAATTATATAAATTAAATTATATTACATAAATTAAAATTTTAATATAACATTAATAAATCGATAAAATCTATTTAATGTGACATTAAATACAATACACTAACGCAGCCTATGATTTTGAACACTTTCTTCCCATAAAGGGCATCCCATAAATGATGATTGCCCTGGGCTTTTATTTCTTTTCTCTTTCTCCTCTCTTTCTTTCTTTCTTTTTTCTTTTCTGTGCTCCACTTCCTCTGCACACTCTTCCTTTACCCTAAGTTGCTACTTTAGATCAGGAAGATTAAGAAGCCATAAATAACTTTTCTGTGAATTATACTACAGGAAGTTCAACCTGATCAGATCCTGCCCGGCAGTGGTAAAGCAAAAACAAAGCAATACAAAACCCAAGTCAGGGTTTCTGAGCACAGAGACCCGTGACAAAGTCAGTTCCAGTTCTTGCAACACTCCTCGAGATGGCTGTGCTGCAGAATGTTAAACACTGAGTAAAGGATCAACGCCCCTGCTTCTTTGCGTATAACACACGGCTGGAAAAAGAAGTGGGACACTTGAAGGATCCGTAGTTGAATAATATACTTATGTGTTACAGGAAAGTTGCCAGTTTCAGTGCTTGAAAATGCATCACTAATCTGTAATTATGTTTTCCTTTTAAGATATAATGAACAGGAGGGCACCTGGGTGGTGCAGTCAGCTGAGCATCTGACTCTTGGTTTTTTTTTTCTTTTTCTTTTTCTTTTTTTAAAGATTATTTATTTGACAAAGAGAGAGAGATCACAACTAGGCAGAGAGGCAGGCAGAGAGAGGGGGGGGAAGCAGGCTCCCTGCTGAGCAGAGAACCCGATGTGGGGGTTGATCCCAAGACCCTGAGATCATGACCTGAGCCGATGGCCACCCAGGTGCCCCATGACTCTTGGTTTCTGATCAGGTCGTGATCTTAGGGTCCTGGGATTGAGTTTCACACTGGGCTCCCCACTTTGGGGGGAGCCTGCTTCTCCCTTTCCCTCTGCCTGCTGCTCCCCCTACTTGTGCTCACTTTCTCTCTGCCAAATGAATAAAATATTTTTTTAAGATTTTATTTATTTACTTAACAGAGAGAGAGCACAAGCAGGGGGAAGAGCAGGCAGAGGGAGAAGCAGGTTCCCTGCTGAGCAAGGAGCCCAATGTGGGACTCGATCCTAGGACCCTAGGATCATGACCAGAGCTGAAGGCACACGTTTAACTGACTGAGCCACCCAGGAGTCCCAAATGAATAAAATCTTTAAAAAAAATTTTTTTTAATATGTATATATAAAACATGTTGGCCTGGCATATAGCAATGGCTTAATTAATGCTTATTATTAGTATATACCATATAATGATTAAAATAAGGTATATCATCATTATTATTAATTATTTTGTTATTGTAAGAGCTCTCACAACAGACCAAGGCCTTCTAACATCCCTAACTGTCCGGTATTGTTAGCAATGAGCCCTCCCAACTGAGCAATGACCTCATCCCAACCATGATGGTTCTATGGGCCTTTCATCTGACATCCATATTTTTATCCAAAGGAAAACATTTTCTGAACAGAGGCCTTTAAGCAGTTGTGTTAATTACCTGCAGTTGAAATGTCTACATGTTTGGACTTGCTGCCTGTCAGCTGGCTGAAAGTTTGCAGACAAGCTTGTCTGTAAGGTATGTAGCTCAGGAGCAACAAAGAAAAAGGAATTGAGGTAATGCCACTAGGTTTCACATTCTATGCATTTTTCTTCTACTCCTTCAATTACAGAAACACACATGGGGTAGGAGTGGGGGTGGGAAAGCCAGGCTCCCTCTGGGGTCAGCGGAGCCGAATGTGAAATGAAGGTTGTGAAGCTGAATGCTTGAGACCATTTCTGGAATAAGGAGGCAGGCTGCAGTCTTAGCTCTACTTCTTACAGGCAGTGGTTCCTTCCAGAAGTCACTCAAGCCCTCTGCTGCCTTGATCTCAGTCCTGAACCTGTTCAGCCCCAGGGAACAGATTCTGGGAGGGAGGTTTGCAGGTAGACGGTTTACTGGGAAGAGTTCTTGCAAACGACACCTGTGAAGGGGTGAGGGGAGGTAGGGGTGCCGAGGGAGAAATCAAATTAGGAGGCAATTGCAGTGGAAGCCTCAGCCTACCCGCTGTGGGGCCATAAAGGGGAGATGGCCCTCAGACAATTCCAGAAGGGAGGCTGGCAGCCTGGCCTTTGTATCCTTGTATCAACCAGGCATTGGACCCAGCAGTGGTCCTTAATGCAGGGAGGGTGCCGATCTGGCCCCCAGAGAGCACTCGGCCATGTCTGCAGACAGTTTGGTTGTTGCTGCTGCAGGAGGGGTGCTCCTGGGTGTTTAGTGGGGAGAGGCCAGAGATGCTGCTGAGCACCCCACCGCCCCCAGGCTGGTCCCCAGGACAAAGAAGTATTGTCTCACCGTGTCAAGAGTGCTGAGGGCTCTCAAGGATAAAGGCTGCCCTTGAAGAGGACTTGTCATCTTAGAGCAGCTTCCTTTAAGCTAAGGGCAATTTCTGAAGAATTCACTAGAACTGTGAGTCATCAGCAGCCACAACTCCCGGCCTCCGCTGGGGGAATAAATGACTGGTCCTGCAGGGGTACACGGACGCCACATCATGGCATCCACGACATCCTTTTTTTTTAAAAGATTTTATTTATTTATTTATTTGACAGAGAGAAATCACAAGTAGATGGAGAGGCAGGCAGAGAGAGAGAGGGAAGCAGGCTCCCCGCCGAGCAGAGAGCCCGACGCGGGACTCGATCCCAGGACCCCGAGATCACGACCCGAGCCGAAGGCAGCGGCCCAACCCACTGAGCCACCCAGGCGCCCCTCCACGACATCCTTTTATAAAAAATCAACTTGTGGGGCACCTGGGTGGCTCAGTGGGTTAAAGCCTCTGCCTTCGGCTCAGGTCATGATCCCAGGGTCCTGGGATCCCTCCTTCTCCCTCTCTCACTCCCCCTGCTTGTGTTCCCTATCTCGCTGTCCGTCTCTCTCTCTGTGTCAAATAAATAAAATGTTTTTTAAAGATTTTATTTATTTGAGAGAGAAAGAGCATGAGAAGGGGGAGGGTCAGAGGGAGAAGCAGACGCTCTGCTGAGCAGGGAGCCAGAGGTGGGATTCAATCCTGAGACTTCAGTATCATGACCCAAGCCGAAGGCAGTCGCTAAATCAACTGAGCCATCCAGGTGCCCCAATAAATAAAATCTTAAAAAAAAAAAAATCAGGATACCTGGGTGGCTCAGTGGGTTAAGGCTCTGCCTTCAGCTCAGGTCATGATCTCAGGGTCCTGAAATCAGGCCCCACATCCGGCTCTCTGCTCAGCGGGGAGCCTGCTTCCTGCTCTCTCTCTGCCTGCCTCTCTGCCTGCTTGTGATCTTTCTCTCTGTCAAATAAATAAATAAAATCTTTAAAAAAATAAAAATAAAAATAAAATCAACTGTCACTATACAAGTAAAACTTGAATCCCATCTCCTTATAAAAAGTATAACATTCTGGGGGCACCTGGGTGGCTCAGTGGGTTAAAGCTTCTGCCTTCAGCTCGGGTCAGGATCTGAGGGTCCTATGATCAGCCCTGCATCAGGCTCTCTGCTCAGAGGGGAGCCTGCTTCCTCCTCTCTTTCTGCCTGCCTCTCCGCCTACTTGTAATCTCTGTCTGCCAAGTAAATAAATAAAATCTTAAAAAAAAAAAAAAAGTATAACATTCTGGATAGACAGACCAGGGTGTCTCAACGTCCTCGGCACTACTGGCAGTTCAGGCTAGACAACTCTTCGGTTGTGAAGAAGACTCTGTGCTCCCTGTGTTTTCAGCAGGATCTCTGGCCTCCACCCACCAGATGCCAGAAGCCCTTCCCCCTCCCCCGCATTACTGCCCCCACACCCCTTGTGACAACCAAAAATATCTGGACACTTTGCTTCGTGTGGGAGGGCAGAATTCCCGTGATTGAGGATCATTTTTCTAGGTAAAATTTAAAATAGCCCTATTTTTTAAAATAATAATAAGTAAAATAATAATAATAATAATAAAACAGCCCTTTAACTAAAATTCCTAATCTTGGGACCCTCCCCCAAAATGACCACTACTGTAAGTTTGCAGTAGATCCTTCCAGAATTCTTTGTATGTATTTACATGGATACATATGCAACTGTAGAAAATAGTGTGTGATGTTTTTCATTTTTTGTATTTTTTTTACATCAATGTAATCATTTAACCATGGAAAATAGATCGTATCTTTGTTCCATTTTCTTTGGAAAATGCTTGAATTGTCATTCTAGACACCACCCTTCCTCTGTACTACCTTATGGAAAGCTGTGGGCACCCAGCTCTAGGAACGGGCCTGTGGCATAGACCCAGGTAAATCCGTGTGAGCCATTCTCCTGGCTCTCATTCTTAGGTCAAGGATGGGCACTGGGCTCGAGTTAAGCTAGTGAGAGGCTCGATTTTCTGGGACATCTGGAAGAGGAACTCTCTCCCTCCCTGTTTGAATATAACTAAATCATAAAATAAAATCCTAACTGCTGTAGCTTTGACGGGCACTTTGGGCTCATGGAATTGGAAGCGATCTTCTGTGTTTAGCTGCTGTTGAAGGAGAAAGACCAGACAAATTGAAAGGAACCTTGTCCTTGGGGCACCTGGGTGACTCAGTTGTTAGGCGCCTGCCTTTGGCTCAGGTCGTGATCCCAAGGTTCTGGGATCGAGCCCCACATTGGGCTCCCTGCTCCATGGGAAACCTGCTTCTCCCTCTCCCATCACCCCCTACTTGGGTTCCCTCTCTCACTGTTTCTCTCTGTCAAGTGAATAAATAAAGTCTCTAAAAAAAAAAAAAGAAAGAAAGAAAGAAAGAAAGAAAGACACCTTATCCTTCAGGAAAAACATCAAGCCCCTGAACCAAACCCAACCAAAAGCCCATGTTGCCAAGGATTTTTGCAAGATGAGAAACAATGGTCTCCGGCAATTCCCTCAGCCAGTCAGTATTAGATTTTCTGTTACATTCAACCTAACATGTTCTAAATGATCCCATAATCCAAAACGTGAATATACCGTAATGTACAGAACCATTCCCCTACTCAAGCATATTTCAGTTGTCTCCTATTTCTCACTGTAATAATCCACTTTTTAATTCAGATTTTTCTTTCTTTAAATGCTTTGGTTTTTTGATATTAAAGAGATCATGCATTAATTCATTCCAAAAACATATTATGAATACTTGCTGGGAACAATACCAGACCCCTGACCTCGGAGTTTTCATTCTTATAAGGTAGATAACAAACAAATAAAATACACTGTAAAACATGACAAAACAGCATGAAAAAATAACATAACACAACAATCCATTACAAGACCATGCGACTGGGAAGTCTATGGGCAAAGTGGTTGTTTGTTTGTTTGTTTTTTTAAACCAGTCCATGTTTCTTGGGGTTCAACCTCATGCAGTTTGAAGGCTCTATTTTCTAGGAGGAACTCAGTCGGGAACTCTGGGCATACGTGACAGTCGGGGTGATGTTTCGGGGTGTGACTGCAGGTTGAAAGCCCCAAGGAGGTGAGAGCTCCTTATCAAGCCATTAGTGCCTTTTAGCATTCTTCTCTTTTATGAACGTGGCCAGGGAAGGGTTTATTAGTTTCCTCTTTCATTCAGTCTGATCACCGTCATTAATTACGGCACCTGCTATGAAATAATCAGAGCATTTCTGAATCAAAGATAGATTGAAACAAGTTTAGGGCACGGCTTTCCAATCAGAATCCCGAGTGGCCCCAAATGCCCTGTTAAGAATGTGAAGAATGGGGCGCCTGGGTGGCTCAGTGGGTTAAGCCGCTGCCTTCGGCTCAGGTCATGATCTCAGGGTCCTGGGATCGAGTCCCGCGTCGGGCTCTCTGCTCAGCGGGGAGCCTGCTTCCCTCTCTCTCTCTCTCTCTGCCTGCCTCTCCATCTACTTGTGATTTCTCTCTGTCAAATAAATAAATAAAATCTTTAAAAAAAAAAAAAAAAAAAAGAATGTGAAGAATGTTCGCCGTTGCTGCGACAGGAGAATGCCAACTCCATGACGGTGTTATTTGAAAGTGGGGAGAGCTGAGCTGGACGCTTCATGCTGTTACATTGAAAAGGAAAAGGGATCTAGGACTGTTGCTTCTTGCTTAATGATGTATTACACTGTTCACCGGTCTCTATACCTCTTGACATTAAAAAACAGTTTAGTTTCAGGGTGCCTGCTGGCTCAGTCAGTGGGGCAAGTGACCCTTGATCTCAGGACTGTGGGTTCAAGCACCAAGTTGGATGTAGGATAAGAACAAGAGGGGATGGGGCTGTCCGGAAACCACGTCACCTCGCAGCATCATTTTAACCTGATTTCTGCAGGGCCATGGAGTCGGGGTGTCCCTCCCTTCCTGCCTCTGCTCTCTCCGCCATGTGTGTGCCCCTGTGGCTGACAGGAAGGAAGCCAAGCTCCGCCTGTGACACCCAGCAACCGCACACAGTGCTCATTCCCTCTCGAGGGGCCGCCTTCATCAGGCACTGCCCCTGCCTCCATCTCATCATGTGGGGGGACGTTTTAAGCCACGGTGAACTCACATTTGGGAACCCCAGCCGACGGCACCCCTGGAGCAGCCTCTCTCTGAGTGGTTAGAGAAGCTGTAGTCTGGTTTTCCGGCCCTGATTTCGGGTGGGAGCTGCTGAACTCGACGCCTGCTTTCTCCCCCAGCACGGGCCTGCTGTCAAGTCCCTACTGCATGGGGGGTACAAGTCACACATCAAGAAAGAACTGCTAGATGGCGCGCCTGGGTGGCTCCGTCATTAAGGATCTGCCTTCGGCTCAGGTCATGATCCCGGGGTCCTGGGCTCAAACCCCACATCGGGCTCCCTGCTCAGCGGGGAGCCTGCCTCTTCCTCTCCCACTCCCCCTGCTTGTGTTCTCTCTCTCTCACTTGTGTCTCTCTGTCAAATAAATAAAGAAAATAGGAAGGAAGGAAGGAAGAAACGAAGAGGGAAGGATGGGCGAGCTCCTAGCAGTGACCAGTGCAGGGGCTGGGGGACCCTTGAGGAAGGAATCTGGGAAGAAATGGGGGGGGGCAGATTCTTTGACCTATCTAGATGTCTGCAGGACCAAGGGGGGAGAGTGCCAGGACCTGGATGGAAAGTCACCGAGATCTGATGAGAAAAGAGAGTCATGAATCAGAAACACCTGCCTTAGACATTTTCATGTCCAATGTGCATTACCCCCCAAAGTGGCTGAGTCCTGCTGTGAAAATCACCGAGTTCACAATCCTATGAGGACAAACTGCCTCTTTAATCTCCACGAATACGGTCATCGATAATGCTGGAGACCTTCTGTTTTTCCTAACCCTGTGTCTTTCCTTTCCTGGGGGCATGAAATGACGGCCAACAAGGCTGGGCCAGGACGAAGCATTGCATGCTGCCACTTTACTGGGCCGGGACCAAGCAGGGTTTGATTTTCCCTTGTGAGGGTGGTGATTATTGCAGCGGAAATCACTACTCGGGCATTTCCTAACACTCACCTAATATTTTGGGAGGCTATTTTACGCTTTCCCAAATATTTGCATTCATTTTCTGATTTGATCACTACTGCAATCAAGGGAAAAATCTTTGAGCTTGTGTCATAATCTCTGAGCTGAGCTCTAGGCAATAGCACTTGTCCTAGGAACCAGTGTGTTGGGTATTAAAGCAAGATTGGCCAGCACCTTATATGACTAAGAAACCCCACACTTAGGGAACCTGGGTGGCTCAGTAGGTTAAGCATCTGCCTTTGGCTCAGGTCATGATCCCGGAGTCCTAGGATCAAGTCCCTCGTTGGGCTCCCTGCTCAGCAGGGAGTCTGCTTTGTCCTCTGCCTCTGCTGCTCCCCCTGCTTGTGCTCTCACTCTCTCTCCCACGCTCTGTAAAATAAATAAATAAATAAAATCTTTAAAACAAATTTAAAAAGGGGCACCTGGGTGGCTCAGTGAGTTAAAGCCTCTGCCTTCAGCTCAGGTCATGATCCCAGGGTCCTGGAATCAAGCCCCGCATCGGGCTCTCTGTTCAGCAAGGAGCCTGCTTCCCGCCCCCCTCTCTGCCTGCCTCTCTGCCTACTTGTGATCTCTCTATGTCAAATAAATAAATAAAATCTTAAAAATAAAAAAAATCCCCACCCTCATAGAGCCCTGGTTTTACTTCAGAGGGCCCATAGTTTTGGGAAAAAGTCAATCAGCTGTCCAGATCTCAATTCCTTCCCTGACCTACAAGTTCCCCCTCTCTGGCCAAAGCCTGTTCTGACTTCTTGGTGCGAACTGGCCCTGCCCTCTGACTCCTGACCTTTGGACCGCTTCAGCCTCCCCTTTGGCGGTGATGTGCCCGTGAAGGGCTTTCCAGGACAGGGAAAACATCCTGATTTGTAGCATTTGCCAGCTCCCGTGGTGGAAATATTTCTACCATAGCTGCTTTTAAGCAACCTACATTTTAACAACTGGCTCTTCAAGATTCCTGTATTTTGAGGGCCCCTCGCTGGCTCGGTCCGTGGAGCACGCAACTCTTGATCTCAGGTTTTGAGATTAAGTTTGAGCCTCATGTTGAGTATAGAGATTACTTAAAAATAAAACCTTTAGGGGCACCTGCATAGCTCAGTTCACTGAGCGACCGACTCTTGGTTTCCGCTCAGGTCACGGTCTTGGGGTCTTGGGATTGAGCCCCAGAGCCCCACTCTGTGCTCAGCAGGGAGTCTGCTTCTCTCCCTCTCCTCCTGCCCCTCCCCCTACTTGTGTATGCACATGCACACTCATGCTCACTGGCTCTCTCTCTCTCTAAAATACATAAATAAATCTTTGGGAAAAAATAAAATAAAATCTTAAAAAAAAAATTCTTGAATTTTGAACAATTGGTTCTCTGGAGCAGATATAAGCCCATTCTGGTACACTATCATCTATGTCTGAAGCAGGAGCAACAGGGCACCTGGGTGGCTCAGTGGGTTAAGCCTCTGCCTTCGGCCCAGGTCATGATCCCAGGATCCTGGGATCATGCCCCACATTGGGCTCTCTGCTCAGTGGGGAGCCTGCTTTCTGCTCTCTCTCTGCCTGCCTCTCTGCCTACTTGAGATCTGTCTCTCTCTGTGAAATAAATAAAAAGTCTTTAAAAAAAATTTTTTTAAATAAAGCAGGAGTAAGGATATCACTATATTCCCTACAGCATTATTTGTAGCAGCAAGAAGTTGGCCACAACCTAAATGATCATTAATAGGGAAGGTTCTAAGTAAGAACACAAAGGGACGTACAAACGGTCACCATAGCCATTTAAAAGATGAGGCAACTCTCTACATAGAGAACCATATCTGAGAGAGATGACTGAATGAGGAAAGCAAGGCATAGCACAGCATAGTAGTGAGCACAAACATAGTAGTGAACACAAATGGTTCATATAGGGGTCAAGAAGGTAAAGCAAATGAGTGAACCCAGCTAGCTGGAGACAATAGGGAATGGTGGGGGCTGGGGAAAAATGGAGACCATGTACTTATCTACTGGCAGCAGCATTTGGTTGCCATGTGGGAATGAAGAGCTATCATTTATTCCTGGGTGGTATTATTATTATTATTATTATTATTAATTTGACAGAGAAAGACATAGCAAGAGAGGGAACACAAGCAGGGGGAGTGAGAGAGGGAGATTGTGACCTGAGCTAAAGGCAGACGCTCAATGACTGAGCCACCCAGGCACCTCTCTGGGTCTTTTTTTTTTTTACTTTTTTTGTTTTTTTTAAGATTTTATTTATTTATTTGACACAGATCACAAGTAGGCAGAGAGGCCAGCAGAGAGAGAGGAAGAAGCAGGCTCCCTGCTGAGCAGAGATTCCCAATGCGGGGTTGGATCCCAGGACCCTGAGATCATGACCTGAGCCGAAGGCAGAGGCTTTAACCCACTGAGCCACCCAGGTGCCCTCTGGGTTTTATTTTTTTAAGGGAAATAGGAAATGTAGATTTTTATGTAACATTTTTCTATGGACCAAACCATGTATGTCTACAGGCTGAACCTTGCCTATAGACTACAGCCCAGAGCGAGCTCCCACTATGAAAAGAAACTAAAGAATGTTGAGTTTATACACATTTTTGTAGGCCATCTGCCCCAGCCTGTGGCAGCAGGGGATGGGGGGTGTCTTTATGTAAATTTGCAGAAGTTTCCCTCTGAAAGGCAAATTAGAAAAAATTTCCTTCTGGACCAGAGCAAAAACTGAATTTTAGCCCTCTTCAGCCCGGTGCATTTGTGCAGTGCAGTGTCTGCATAACCGTGTTGACCCTGCTTGGAGGCTGGTCTTCAGCTTGGGATGGGTGGGTATCCTCCAAGGGGGTACCTGGCTGGATCCCATCCATCCCAGGGCTTGCTCCCAGCATCTGCTGCCCAAGTATATGCTGTGGGCTGGGTTCCACCTTGGCCCAGCACTGGAGACTTCCGGAAGTTTCTGCTACAATCTCCACCCAGGCCCAGCCAAGGCTTGCCCGTACACCTCTCAGCACAGGGTCACCTCAAGCCTAGCCATCATCTACCCCATGGCAGGTAGCATGCAGGAATGTCCTGGGAGTGCTCCCCGGGCCTGCCCTCTGCCTGCCCATGCCTCTGTGCTGTCTTTCATCAGCAGCGCCCGAGTACAGCCCACCCCCCTCCCTCCCTTGGTCAGAATCAGGTGTGGGCTAAGGCCCTCCTCCCTAGTGTTCCCTCCGTGGCACTCTCTTCCCCCTCCGGGCCTTCAGTCTCTGATTTTCTCTTCCCCCATTGCCATATGCTAAGCCAGAAAACTGAGCCACCAGGCTCCCTCTCTCTGCTTCTTAATTGTCTTCAAGCTTTTCAGTCACTTGTTTTCTCAAGGTATTTTCTTTTTTAAAGATTTCATTTACTTATTTGAAAGAGAGAGCATGCACACGCACGTGTGCAAGCACAAGCCAGGAGGAGGGGTAGAGGGAAAGAGAAGAGGAGAAGCAGACTCTCCCCTGAGCAGGGGGAGCCCGACTGGGGCTCCATCCCAGGCCCCTGAGATCATGACCCTAACCGACTAAGCCACTTTCAACATACTGTATAGATACTTGCACATTTTTTCCTAAATTACATTTTTGAAGTAGCTGAAAGGATGTAATGTTGGCACATCATATATATTGACATCTTAAAACAGTTTCTTCGCTCTGAAATGTTCCCCACAGAATATCAATACCATAATAGTTTGTTTTCTACCATCATCTATTTTTTAAAAGCCGTGAACAATAGAAGTTTTACCTGGTCCTCTTTGCCAATAAAATCTTCAAATACACACTTTTAAAATTTATTTACATGGGGCACCTGGGTGGCAGAGTGAGTTAAAGCCTCTGCCTTCGGCTCAGGTCATGATTCCAGGGTCCTGGGATCGAGCCCCACATCGGGCTCACTCCTCAGCAGGGAGCCTGTTTCTTCCTCTCTCTCTGCCTGCCTCTCTTCCTACTTGTGATCTCTATCAAATAAATAAATAAATAAAATCTTTTAAAAAAATAAAATAAAATTTATTTACATAATCTCTACACCCAGTGTGGGGCTCAAACTCAACCCCTAGATCAAGAATCCCATGCTCTACTGACTGAGCCAGGTAGGCACCCCTAAAAACAAAATCTTTTTATTTTTTTTTTTAAGATTTTATTTATTTGACAGACAAAGATCACAAGTAGGCAGAGAGGCAGGCAGAGAGAGAGAGAGGAGGAAGCAGGCTCCTTGCAGAGCAGAGAGCCCGATGTGGGGCTCGATTCCAGGACCCTGGGATCATGACCTGAGCCGAAGGCAGAGGCTTTAACCCACTGAGCCACCCAGGCGCCCCAACAAAATCTTTTTAAAAAACAAAACAAAGGGGAGAAGTGTGACTCTCGTAAATGGATAGATGGGGTACTGGGCAGAGGGCAGTGGGAAAGAAAATCTGGCAAGAAAGATATAAAAAGAAGCAGAGGAGCTATAAAGTGATTCTCTTAAACTCTCTTTAAGAGGCTCCCGAGGGGCACCAACACCCCGGTTTGAAGCCTGCTGTTCTAAATCACGTCTCCCTTTCCCACAAGGGCTCCCAACCTCATGCATGACCCTATTATCAGAGAAGGAAGGAGAAGGCTTTCTACGCTTTGCAAGGACCTCTCTTGTCTGTGTCCTTCAGGCTAGGCTTGGGATCATGGGCTATGTAGTGTCTTGTTCTAGAACAAATTATTTTAACACATGGGCTTAATATCTCCAAAGCACACAAGCATACACACACACACAGAGTTATGCTTGTACAAGCATAATATATTTCAAAAATATGTTCCCAAAATGAGAAATCAGGAATGATGAATGACTCTGGTCAGAGGGTCTAGGACTTTTTTTATTTATTTGTTTATTTGTTTATATTTTTCATCTATCCATTTTTTTAAAGATTTTCTTTTTTGTGATCTCTACATCCAACGTGGGGCTCAAACGCACAACCCTGAGATTAAAAGCCACATGCTCCACCAACTGAGGCAGTCAGCCCCCTTTTTTAATTTTAGGACTTTTTCATTTTAATTTTAGGGATTTTATTTTTAATTATACAACATTTTGTTACAGTTTGGATATTTTTCATACATATAGATAACTTTTCCAGTGACAAAAGAAAAATAAGCTTACAGGCATATCACACAAAGAGCCTCCTTTTGTGTTTCCCTTTTGTATTATCCTATGTGTTTCTGTGAGCGTGTTTTTAGATATGATTAACATTTAAATCAGTAGATTGAGTAAAGCAGATTGCCTCCACCATGTGGTGGGCCGCGTCTAATCAGTTGACGGTATGGATAAAGTAAAAGATTGACTCGCTCCTGAATAAGAACGCTCCAGCCTGATAGCCTCTGAGCTAGGACATCACTCCTCCTGGGTCTACTACAGCCTGCTGGCCTTTGGACTTGAACGAGGACATTGGCTCTGTACATTTTGTGTTTGCCAACCTCCAGTACTGTGAGCCAATTCCTTATATAAAGAGATTACATACATATACTATAATATAGTAATACACACACACATCTCCTATTGATTCTGTTTCTTTGGAGAATGCTAATACACATAGATATTTTTTCTTTACATTTTTTTAAAATGTTCTTTTTTTCCTTTTCTACCCTGCTTTCTTCGAGATGT
Organism: Mustela lutreola; assembly: GCF_030435805.1. Lineage (NCBI taxonomy): Eukaryota > Metazoa > Chordata > Mammalia > Carnivora > Mustelidae > Mustela > Mustela lutreola. Next base: position 13,076,890 of record NC_081298.1, read on the forward strand.
AATTTATACACCATATAATTCATCCCATTTTAAGTGCACGATTCTATGAGTGTGGGCAGTTGTATCCAGGTGTGTAACCACCACCATCAATAAAATATTTTGTTCACGTGCATATAATTTAAAAATCAAACAAAGCTATCTATCAGTCATGATTCATTTTGGCTATGAGAGACAGTGCAAAATAATGGAAAGATAATAACCTAGAGGAAGAAGTGAACCGCTATTGAACAATTCACAGTATCTACCCTAGAGGGTCAATGTTCAAACAAAAAAAGTAATCGTTCCATTTAACTGCTCCTAAAGCTCACTGTGGCAGTTTTCTCATCTTAGGCGCTTGGATATTTAATTGGCTTAAAATATAATAGATGTTATCAGACTCTAGTGATGCCCTACAATGATCCTGAAAAGCACACTTAATGTTTGACAATGAAAGAAGTCCCACATCGTGTCTTACAAAACATTTTCTAATGTACTCATATCCTGCATTAATGCCATTTTTTGTTATAGAAAATCTTAACATTAGTTTTGTAATTCAAGTTATTAGATTACTATTCATTGAATTTGCTATGGGCCAAGCCTTCTAAGCAGTCGCCACACGTACACCACTTTGCATTTTTGCAAAGTGAGATAGTTTAACCAACATTACTTTCCATATTTAGAGGCATTTGCATGAAGAGTGAATTTCACAATTAATAATCCTACTCTAATATTATATCTTACAGTCATATTAATTTTTATTTTGTTTTTCTTTTTGTATTTTGGAGTCAATATATTTGTCTTTTTTATTCTTAGGATCTGAAAAGTAGATAGACTCCACATACTGTGTATGTGTATTAGGAATGTATTTGGCTGGGGTGCCTGGGTGGCTCATTTGGTTAAGTGTCTGTCTTCAGCTCTGTTCATGATCCTGGAGTCAAGCCACTAGTTGGGCTCCCTGCTTCTCCCTCTCCTTCTGCTCCTGCCCCCAGCTTGTGTGCTCTCTCTCTTTCTCTCAAATAAATAAATAAAATTTTTAATTGGGGGGGGAAAAAAGGAGGGGCACCTGGGTGGCTCAGTGGGTTAAGCCTTTATCTTGGGCTCAGGTCATGATCTCCGGGTCCTGGGATCAAGACCCCCATTGGTTGCTCTGCTTAGCAGGGAGCCTGCTTTCCCCCTCTTTCTCTCTGCCTGCCTTTCTGCCTGCTTGTGATCTGTGTCTGTCAAATCAATAAATAAAATCTTAAAAAAAAAAAAGCAAATGCATTTGGTAGAAAGTAATAGGCAGCCCAACATACAGTGGACTAAACAAAAGAGAGTTGTTTTTCTCCCAAGACAAGAAGTCAGGGCCACGGGGGCTGTCCAGCAGTATTTCTGCTTTCCCCCCCCGCACCATTTTTAGCACGACGTTCACACGCCTGAGCCACCCAGGCGCCCCTCCTGCCGCAGGGTCTTGAGCACACCGATTTTCATCTCCTACTTTCAAGATGGCTATGCGCCTGCCGGCATCACATCCATGCTCCAGATGAGAACAACGGGGAAGGAAAAAAGGCCTCACTCATTGCATTTCTCCCCGTTTATGTTTCGGAAAGGGAATCAAATTCTCTCCAGTGTCCCCTCCAAAGGCCCCCTCTGACATAACTTCAAAGGGAAAGGGGCTGGAAAATCCCATCTTCGGCCATCTTCTGGCCTCTAGGCAAGAGAAAAGAGTGTTGAACAGGTGCTAACGGAACGGAAGCCACAGGAGCCATGGCACGAAACAATCTGAATGATTAAGTTTGTCACCAGAAAAATGATCGCTGCTTTTGTGACTAATGCACACCTTGTTCTTCTTCAAAGCCTAAGCCTCTAGAAACAGGGTTTCTGGAACCGGGAGGGCCCAATAGCTTCCCACTGTGTGTGAATATTAGTATCTTCAGCGGGGGCTCTTCAAGCTTACCGGTTCAGCAGCATCACCTGGAAGCCTCGAGAAAACACAGATGCTGGGCACACCCGAGAGATCAAGGGTGGGGCCCGAGAATTTGCATTTCCAACAAATGCCCAGGTGCTGCAACTGAGCTTAAAAACACATTTTCAGGGGCGCCTGGGTGGCTCAGTCATTAAGCCTCTGCCTTCAGCTCAGATCATGATCCCAGGGTCCTGGGACCAAGTCCTGCACTGGGCTCCCTGCTTTGCGGGAAGCCTGCTTCTCCCTCTCCCACTTCCCCTGCTTGTGTTCCCCTCTCTCGCTGTGTCTCACTCTCTGTCAAATAAATAAATAAAATCTTCAAACACACACACACACACATTTTCAGGAATGCGTGGGTGACGCAGTTGGTTAAGCATCTGCATTTGGCTCAAATCATGATCCGGGGGTCCTGGGATCGAGTCCCGTATCGGACTCTCCGGGAGCTCTGCCTGCCGCCGATCCCCTGCTTGTGCCCTCTCTCTCTCTCTGGCAAATAAATAAATTAAAATGTTTTTTTTAAATAATTTTAAGGGGGCGCCTGGGTGGCTCAGTGGGTTGAGCGTCTGCCTTCGGCTCAGGTCATGATCTCAGGTTCATGGGATCGAGTCCCGCATTGGGCTCTCTGCTCAGCAGGGATCCTGCTTACTCTTTCCCCTGCCTGCGTCTCTGCCTACTTGTGATCTCTCTCTGTGTCAAATATATAAATAAAATTTTAAAAATAAATAAATAAAAAATTTTAAAAATAATTTTAAAATATTTTTGATATTTTAATATTTGATTTTTAATATTTTAAAATATTTTTAAACAATAAAATAAAAATAAAAACACATTTTGAAAACCACTATTCTTGCCAATCTCTTACGTTCATAGACATGTGCGCCATTTTCAGTCTTTTGTCTCTTCTACCAGAACTGTTGCGGTAAAAAATGGGGAAGGGGCATCGCAGGCAGCAGGAACAGGTATGATGGGTGGGCCGACAGCTGTTGTTTCACTTACCAGAAGACATTTTCCTTCTTCCGGTAACAGCACCTTGGTTTCCATCTGGGGAACTCCCTGACTGCCCTGCTTGAGTTCCGTGTAGGGCGGATTCTGCCCCTTTGCTGGGGGGGAGGGGAGGAGATAGGAGCCACGGGACCCAGGATTGCCTAATCAGTGCATCCTGCGCGACTGGTCCCAGTCATTGGTTTGGGGATGGTCACCCGACCTCAGCTGATTCAAGGAATGTTATCCACGCAGGCCTTTTTTTTTTTTTTTTTTTAAAGATTTTATTTATTTATTTGACAGACAGAGATCACAAGTAGGCAGAGAGGCGGGCAGAGAGAGAGAGGAGGAAGCAGGCTCCCTGCTGAGCAGAGAGCCCGATGCGGGACTCGATCCTAGGACCTTGAGATCATGACCTGAGCCGAAGGCAGCAGCTTAACCCACTGAGCCACCCAGGCACCCCCACGCAGGCCTTTTCTAGAGCAGTCCGGAGGAAGTGAGAATACTCTTTCCACTAGGGGCTAATTAGGGCACAAGATTAGAGACAAGGTCCCTTCCCATTGGGAGAGATGGAGAATGGAGATAAGACAGCAGGGACTGGGGTCCCTGCGTGGCTCAGTCAGTGAAGGGTCTGCCTCCGTCTTGGGTCATGATCCCGGAGTCCTGGAATCAAGCCCCACATTGGGCTCCCTGTTCAGCAGGGAGTCTGCTTCTCCCTCTCCCTCTGCTGCTCTCTCTCTCTCTCTGTGTCATATAAATAAGTAAAAATCATTAAAAAAAAAAAAAAAAAAAAAAGACAGCAGAGACCAGAGGCAACCACTGGAGACTAGGGCCATCCATTTCTTGTTCCATTCTGGAACTTTTCAGGTGCACGAGCCCATGTGCTCCCTTAGAGAGAGACCAGTGTGAATTGGTTTTCTGTCTCTGGTAACTGAAAGTTTCAGACTAACCCAGGCTAAGACCCCAGTGGGCTCGGTGCAACTTTGAAGAAATGAAAGAAGGCACGGAGCCCAGCAGGAGAACGGGCAGAAGAAGAGTGGCTGAGGGCCAGGCCAGGGAGGGCCTTGCAGGCCACAGTCAACATTTTGGATTTTTAATTCAGTGAACTGGAAAGCCACCGAACGGTCTAAAACACAAGAGTTGGGGCACCTGGTGGCTCAGCTATTAAGTGTCTGCCTTTGGCTCAGGTCATGATCCCAGGGTCCTAGGATCGAGCCCTGCATCGGGCTCCATGCTCAGCGGGGAGCCTGCTTCTCCCTCTCCCTCTGCCTGCTGCTCCCCTGGCTTGTGCTCCCTCTCTCTGTTAAACAAATAAATATAATCTAAAAAAAGAAAAGAAAAAAATAAAAAGAACAAGTACATGTACCAGGATGTTTACTGCAGAATGTTTGAAACAAAAAGAAAAAAAAAAAAAAAAAGGCAAAAAACTTGATATGACATAAACATCCATCGTTGGTTCATTAGCGGGATGGTTGATAAATTACAGTATGTTGATAGTATGGAATTTCATGCGAATATCACATGAGCTCGTTAGAACTCTGCCTCCTTACCTGGATGAATGAATGTCTGAAGGGCTTTAAGTACCCAGAGATTTTGCAGAATAACACAAATAACATACGTTGTAGCTTTTCACAAACCTGTGAATGCCAAGTAACTTTGCAAGCCCCACCCCCACTCCCCCTGCACTTCCCCGCGCACAGTTGCTTGGCCAGGTGACTTGCTTCAGCCAGTGGAATGTTAGCAAATGTCCTGTGAACAGGGACTTTCATGTGCTTTGGGCCTCTGGAACTCCTGTGGGTTCCTTGAGAAGAGCATGTCTCAAGAAGCCGCTGGTACAAAGAAGATAAGGGACACACAGAGCGGACTCAGCCCAGCGCCCCTGCAGCGGGAGCAGAGTGGGCCCGCTGAGCCCAGCTGAGACCTGCAGACCCACGAATGTGAGAATAAATGGTATTTTTTAAAAGACGTTTTGTTTTTTTTTTTAAGGAGTACCAGATTGTTTCAGCTGGTTAAGCGTCTGCTTCTTCTCAAGTCACAATCCCAGACTCCTGGGATCGAGTCCCACATCAGGCCCCTTGCTCAGAGGAGAGCCTACTTCTTCTGCTTGCCACTCTCCCTGCCTGAGCTCTCTATTTCTCTGTCAAATCAATAAATAAAAGATTTGTTTTATTTTAAAGACAGAGGATGGGGAGGGGCCAAGGGGGTGGAGAGAGAGTCTCCGGCAGACTCCACAGTGAGCAAGGAGTCTGACCGGGGCTCGATCCCATGACACCAGGATCACAGCCTGAGCCGAAATCAAGTCGGACACTTAACCGATTGAACCACTCAGGCACCACTTTCAGATTTGATTGTTAAGTGACCTCTGCACCCAAGCTGGGGCTCAAGATCAGGAGTCACAGTCTCACCCACTGAGCCCGCCAGCTGCCCCCGATCACTTATTATTGTAAGATGTTGAGATCATTAAGGCTGTTCATGTGACATGACCTAGTATGACTGCTGGACGCCTGCTGGTTTTGTCAGTAAAGCATCTCTCCACTCTTGCCCTCCCAACATCTCTCCGACTTGTCTTTAAGGAACCGCTGATTTCTGACTCACGTCCATGTGGAAAGCGTGGGGTGCGGCTCAGGGTAGGCTCGAGCCTTGGCAGTGAGCTTGAGCTCACTCCAGCAGGCTCGGAGAGCTGGTGAGCGGAGGGGAGTTTGGTGAGCCAGGTGACATCACGTCAGTAACTCGAATTGGCTGTGGTGGGAGGGCGCACACCGCAGAAACAGGCAAAACCCGCAAATCGAAGCTTCCCGAAAAGCCTGCTGTTAGGTTTATTTATCAGCACACCCCTGTGCGTGTCTCAAGTATGGCTCATCAGAGAACCGTGGCTCCTGGACTGTGAGTGGGGCTGCGCTTGTCCCTCGACTCAGGCCATGAGCGTCAGCTCAAATATTAGAAAATAAACATTCTGTTCTACTGGGGTTCCTGGAGAGGGAGGATGAGGCCTGGGTCTGCCAGGAGCCACTGTGGGGAATAAAGCCAACACTGTGTCAGAAGAATTAAAGGCTGATGAGAAACCGGGTCCTGCTGGCCATATCTGAGCTCCTTGACTCAGCACTGCCTGAAACCAGACTTTCCCCTGTGTTCCCAGTTCCACAAGCCAATATATGTATTCATTCGTGGCTGGCGCTCCTGGCGCCCCATCCCAAATCCCCTTGACCTACCTCCAAGGTCAGCTACCACCATGGCAGACGGTCCTGGCTCTCGTCCCCTGCCCCCCACATACCCGGGTCTCCCAGCACAGGCTGCAGGGCAGCCCACGAAAAGTGCCAGGGATCTGATGCCACCAGGGGCACTGATGAGATACAGGAGTCAGTACCTAAATACTGGAGCTTCTCAGTCCTTTAGAGGGAACAGTTCTGAGGAGTGTGTGTGTGGTTTTTGTTATTGTGGTTTTTTCCCCCATGTGCATCAAAAAAGGAATGCAGAAAATGCATTCACCATGCCCTGTCTTCTCCAGTTTAGAGCTCTTTAGACTAGATGAGGCACTCTCCCCAAATGCATACCAGGTTTTAAGGCTCAGATGTTAGTGAAACTAAGCTTTTAAGTCCCACAAAACCCTGGTGCGTCGTGGAAGAAATGTCCAACCTGCTCTTTTTTAACAAAATATTGGGTGAGGGGCGCCAGGGTGGCTCAGTGGGTTAAGCCTCTGCCTTCGGCTCAGGTCATGATCTCCGGGTCCTGGGATCGAACCCCAGGGAACCTGCTTCCCCCTCTCTCTCTGCCTGCCTCTCTGCCTATTTGTGATCTCTGTCGAATAAATAAATAACATCTTAAAAAAAAAAAAAGGAATGTCCAACCTGAAGAGGATACTCTCTCTGTCCACAGTGGATATGTCCAGGAACAAATTTAGGCTAGAAATAGCAAACTAAAGTTAGCAGAGATGTTCTGCTTCGTGGCCTCCTTCAGGAACATCCTGTCCAGAGGAAAGGATATTTAAAGGAGAAAGGAAGCAGCATGAGTTCAACCCGGCCAAGTAATAGAGGAAGAACGTCGCAAACACAAAGCATGGTTCTGGTCTGCGTTCCAGCGAGAGGACGAGTGGGGCAAACAGCCGTGAAATACTTATGACACGCTTGTAATGTGCTTGTCCTTCCCCTTTTTAACCTGCTCCTTATGTTTTTAATTTCCCTTTTGCTTATTTCTCTCTCCTTTTATTCTCACTTGGATGTAGGTTTTATCACCTCTCTTTCCTAAAATTAAGCCTCAGGGGCTTGAGCCATTTGGCCAAGACTGAGCAGTGGGAGGGCTGGGATTTGAACACACACCCCCTTTCCTCCGGGTTGACGGGCACGTAGAGGGTGACCAATAAATACGGTGTATAAATAAAAGAAGCCAGGTCCAGCTTTCAGAAAGAGAGTTTAAAACTATGAGGATTCTTGATCGCATCTACAGCAAAAAGTAGCAGTAACAAGACAGCAGCATTTCATATAGCAATAGGGAAAATCAGGTACTAAGCTTGTCCCCATTGGACAGCTGAGCAAACTGAGATTCAGAAAAAGTTAACTCCCCCGCTAGACTGCAGGCAGGGCAATATTTTATCTTGTTTGTGACTCCCCACTGAGCCTGGAGATACTAAATAACAGCTGTGTTTGCTTGATCACACGTCCCCAAGCTCACCCATAAAGTAAGTATTGGAGTTTTTGTGTTGTTGTTGTTGTTGTTGTTGTTAAGATTTTATTCAACAGAGGGAGAATAAGAAACAGCAGCAGACTCCCCACTGAGCGGAGAGCCCAAAGTAGGGCTCCATCCCAGGACCCTGAGATCATGACCCCAGGGGAAGACAGACACTCAACCAACTGAGCCACCCAGGCGCCCTGTAAGAAGGAGAGATGTAACTTGAACTCAGTTATCTCTGATTCCAAAGACTGGCTCCAGGCTATCACTCACTAAGCAATAACAAAATAATGATGGAGGTGATCTAGGTAAACTGATCATATCTCAGAAGCAGTTAGAGCATTTTGCCATAATGACCCGAGGTTTCTATTAGTCAGGAGTCCCATTCGTAAGCAATAGAAGCCCGACCCAAACAAGCTTAAACAGAAAGTTGGGGAGTTATGAGGGGCAACTGAAGCCAGGGGCCCACGGTTGTCAGTACCCACTCTGTTCTCCTCTTCAGTGTTTTTCTCCATGCTGGTTTCACCCTCCTGCGGCTTTCTCCACATGCTGCTTCCGGTTCCTTCGCAACCCCAATGGAAAGAGGAAATCCCTTTGACAAAAGTTCCAAGAAAACTCCCGAGAAGCACTCTCATTGGCTCGGCTCGAATCACTCGAGCCAATCACTTCGGCCTGAGAGATGATGCTTTCATTGATCAGGCTTAGGTCCCACGCCCACTCCTGGATCCTGGGGATAGAAGAGTCTTCCCAAACCACAGGGACTAACCGCGCAGAAGCGCTGGCTCCCCAACAGAAAACTGGGGCTGTCATGACCAGGGAAGGGCACAGTAGAGACTGGGCCGACCAAAGGAACAAAAATTTGGCTCCTTGCCAGCTGGCTTCTCAATTATTGCTATTGGTCACCAAAAAATGGCTGTAAAGTGAAACTGTCAATGAGATCAGTGCAGAGCTACTCATTCGATTGAAAGAAGAATCAATAAACTCATTGGAAATAAGTCCTAGAGAGTCTAGAAGCTGTTTTATAGAGGAGAAAACCGAGGCCCAACATCCTCCTTAAGATACTACCTTCTCAGGACGCCTGGGTGGCTCAGTTGGTTAAGCAGCTGCCTTCGGCTCAGGTCATGATCCCAGCGTCCTGGGATCGAGTCCCACGTCGGGCTCCTTGCTCAGCAGGGAGCCTGCTTCTCCCCTGCCTCTGCCTGCCATTCTGTCTGCCTGTGCTCGCTCTCTCCCCCCTCTCTCTCTGATAAATAAATAAAATATTAAAAAAAAAAAAAATACCACCTTCTCAGAGAAGCCTTCTTCACCACAGTATCTAAAATAGCACCGATGTGGGGAGGGTAGTGCCTGAGTGGCTCAGTTGGTTAAGCATCAGAGTCTTGCTTTTGGCTCTCAGGTTTGTGAGATCGAGCCCCTCCTCCAGCTAGGAATCTGCTTGTCCCTCTGTCCCTACCCCCTCTCTCCTCCTCCCCGTGCTCTCTCGCTCTCAAATAAAATATTTTTATAAATAAATAAATGAAGGAACCAGTAAGATGTTAATATTGAATCAAAGGAGAATCCATAGACATATTTAGGCAGTCAGGAATGCTGAGATAAGATCACTGACAGACACGGAACAGGTCAATGTCCCCAGGGCAGAACACAGTGCTTGGAACCATCTCCCCCATAGCCTGCACAGCAATTAGGTCGCCACTGGACAAAATTCGTTTGCATCTCTATGGGCAAGAATCATTTGCATTATTACCAGTTTTGTACAAATTACAGAGTTGCAAAATAACTCAAAGACAAAGCAAGGCACAGAACCCCAAGGAATCTGGTAACCTGAAAGGGCTCCGGTCCTTTGCCACAGTTCACTAGCAAGCCCTCCCTTCTCATTCCCCTTCGAGAGCCATCAACTGGACATTCAAGGAAACTGAAGGGATGCTCTGTTAGTCAGGATTCTTTGAGTTGCAAATAACAGAAACTCTGCGCAAGCTGGGTTAAAAGAGAGTTCATTGGTTTATCCTTGGTCATCCAGATTAAGGACTGAGTTTAAGGACAGCTGGATCTAGGAACTCAGACAAAATCTTCGGGAATCTGTCTTGTCCAGCCCTTGGCCTTGATTTCCTTTGTTTTGACTTCACACCAGGGAGCCTATCAGTCCCGGGGTGGGGGGTGGGAGCCTTGGATCTCCAGCTTTATATTCAGTTTGGTAACCCAAGCGCCCCTTGACCGGGGCTGTCTGGTACATGTCCACTTGTCAAGTCAGAGAATGGGGTTAGCGCCTCCTAACTGCATGGATTGAGATATAAAAAGGGGAGTTTTCCCGGAAGAAATTTGATGTTGCTGTCTTGACGTGATGGTACTGTGGAGGGTATTTGCTCAAATTTTAGAATCAACAACCATCACAACATAATCTTTTATTTTAAAAAAAAAATATATATATATATATACATATATATATATGTATATATATGTATACACACACACACACACACACACACACACACACACGGGTGCCTGGGTGGCTCAGTGATTTAAAGCCTCTGCCTTTGGCTCAGGTTATGATCCCAGGGTCCCGGGATCGAGCCCCAAATCAGGCTCTCTGTTCAGCAGGGAGCCTGTTTCCCCCTCTCTCTCTGCCTGCCTCTCTGCCTACTTGTGATCTCTCTCTGTCAATAAATAAATAAAATCTTTTTAAAAATCTGTAATAAATAAATGAACAAAATCTAAAACAAAAAATACTGTCACACTCTGATTGGGTTGAATAGTGTCCCCCAAAGTTAACATCTATGCAGGACCTCAGAGTGTGACCTTATTTGGAAATAGGGCCTTTGCAGATATAATCCAGTTAATGGAGGGGAAGAACAATACCTTTTCCTCCCTCCCCTTCAGGTTCTCAGCTGGAGCCCCCACAAAACAAAAGACAGATTAACTAGAGGAAAACGTATAGATTCATTTAATATAATTCTTACAGGACACAACAGTTTTTTGCAAGGAAATAAAGACCCAAAGAAACAGTTACGCTTGGGTATTTTATACTAGCTTTGATGATAAGGGGAAAGTTGTGGGAAAATGTGATAGGACAGAAAGGGATGTGAGCTAAGAGTAGCAAACGGGGCAACGTAGCACAGCCGGTCCGTTCGGATTCTCCTGGCTTCCCTCCGTCTTCTGAGATAAGAGTGCCCCGTTCCTCCCAGCACAGGGAGGGCACCTTTCACCAGGGGGTCTATGTATGACCTGCTTCAGGATGTCCTTCCTGCCCCTGTGCTTCTCAAAGTGCCATAGCAGGCCCAAGTCCAATGACGGGTACCCTTATTAGAGGACAGACACAGAAGAGTGTGAAGACAGAGGCAGGGGATCAGAGCCCCCAAGGTCACAAAGCCAAGGAACACCATCCTTGGTGACAATCCTTTGCTGACAACCACCAGAAGCTAAGCGACAGGGAAAGAGTACATGCTCCCTCAGAGCCTCCAAAAGGAGCCACACCTGTGGACACCTTACTTGGGGACTTCTCACCTCCAGACACCTGAGGGCACAAACTTCTGTCATTTTAAGCCACCAAGTTTGTGATGGGTGTTTCTTCCCCCATCCACAAGAAACCAATGCACACCTGTTACAACTTCTAAAGAAGGAACAATGAATTGGGTCACATTTTTAAGAAAATATCAATTCAGGAGGCTTCTGGGTAGCTCAGCTGGTTGGGTGTCTGGTTCTCGGTTTCTGCTCCGGTCATGGCCTCAGGTGGTGGAGTCGAGCCTTGCGTCAGGCTCCAAACTCGGCGTGGACTCTGTTTGTCAACCCACTCACTCTCTCTCTCAATAAATAAATAAGAAAAATCTTTTTTAAGAAGTTTAAAAGAGATCAATTCGGTTCATATTGATGTTGGAGCAAGGTTAGTCACATTTTTTTTCTGCCTGCCTCTTGTCTTAATGAACGACCACTGGTGCAGCTCTCTTTTCTGATCAAGTGGCACGCTTTTTTTTTTTTTAAGATTTTATTTATTTATTTATTAGAGAGAGAGACAGAGAAAGAGGCAGCAGGTTCGTATGAGCAGGGGGAGGAGCAAAGGGAGAGGAAAGGGAAAGAATCTTTTTTTTTTTTTTAAGATTTTATTTATTTATTTGACACAGAGAGAGACAGCAATAGAGGGAATATGAGTAGGAGGAGTGGGAGAGGGAGAAGCAGGCTTCCTGCTGAGCAGGGAGCCCAGTGCAGGGCTGGATCCCAGGACCCTGGGATCATGACCCCAGCTGAAGGCAGACGCCTAACAACTGAGCCACCCAGGTGTCCCAGTGGCAAGCTTTTGAGACAGAGTGCACTCCTCTCCTCTGCTGTCTTGGCTAAGGTTGGAAATATTATCTAACAAGTAGAAAATGGAAACTTCCCTACAGTGACAATGACACAGGATTATGTGTTCGTTTGGGCAGGGACTGGGTGGGGACACAGGAAGATGAAAATAAAATATGCAAAAAGGAGGTGAAATGTGGATGTTGTTAAACATTAACCACTGGGGTCCATGTAGGGTTAATAACCATCATGGCCCAAGTAGGGATGAGAGCAAAGATCTCAGCTCAGACATACCCATGTTCAAATCAGAGAGTCCCAACTCACCTGTGTAAATTAACTTCTCTGACCATCGGTCTCTCCCTCTATAAATGGGATTTTTTACTCTGCTTCTTGGCCTGAGGTTTAGAGGCGATGATGTGTAAGATGTGTAAGAAGCCCCCATCCTAGAACCTGGCACATAATAAATAATCGATAGATTTTGGCTTTAAATTTTTTCCATTTAATTTTGTAAAGATTTTATTCATTTATTTGAGAGAAAGAGAAAGCACAAGCCACAGGAAGGGGCGGAGGAGGCTGGAGAAGCCGACTCCCTGCTGAGCGGAGGGCCTGACCCACAGGGTTCCATCCCAGGACCCCGGGATCATGACCTGAGCAAAAGACAGTCACTTGGGGCACCTGGGTGGCTCAGTCAGTTAGGCCTCTGCCGTCAGCTCATGTCATGATCCCAGGGTTTGGGGATCAAGTCCCACATCGTGCTCTCTGCTCAGTGGGGAGCCTGCTTCTCCCTCTCCTTCTGTCTACACGTCTGCCTACTTGTGCTCTCTCTCTGTGTCAAATAAATAAATAAAATCTTAAAGAAAAAGAAGAAGGGGCGCCTGGGTGGCTCAGTGGTTAAGCCGCTGCCTTCGGCTCAGGTCATGATCTCAGGGTCCTGGGATCGAGTCCCGCATCGGGCTCTCTGCTCGGCAGGGAGCCTGCTTCCTCCTCTCTCTCTCTGCCTGCCTCTCTACCTACTTGTGATTTCTCTCTGTCAAATAAATAAATAAAATCTTTAAAAAAAAAAAAAAAAAAAAAAAGAAAAAGAAGAAGAAGAAGGCAGTTGCTTAACTGACTGAGCCACCCAGCTGCTCCTCTCAACATATTCATGGGCATAATATTTTAAATTAAAGAATTTAATTCTTTAATTAAAAAAAAAATCCATAAGGTTCAAAAAGCAAAGTGAGGGGCACCTGGCTGGCTCAGTTGGTAGAGCATGTGACTCTTGTTCTCGGGGTTCTGGGTTCAAACCCTATGTTGGATGTAGAGATTTCTTAAAAATAAAACCTTAAAAAAAAAAAAAGCAAAGTGATATAAAAAGCAATCCACTGAGCAAACTGACCTCCACCCATCCCTGTCCACCCACTTCCTCCCTCACCCCTACACCACTGGTAAACAGGTTTGTTAGTCTTGGGAATACTTCCTGTATTTCTTTTTTTTTTTTTTTTTTTTTTTTAAGATTTTATTTATTTATTTGACAGACAGAGATCACAAGCAGGCAGAGAGGCAGGCAGAGAGAGAGGGAGAAGCAGGCTCCCCGCTGAGCAGAGAGCAGCCCGATGTGGGACTCGATTCCGGGACCCCGAGATCATGACCCGAGCCGAAGGCAGCGGCTTAACCCACTGAGCCACCCAGGCGCCCCTACTTCCTGTATTTCTTTAAGTAAATATACATATTTAGCTCCCTTATACAAAAGGTGGCCTTCTGTATATACTTCTTCTGCATTTTTAAATTTTGTCACTCAACAATCTATCCTGGAGACCATTCCACAGCAGTAAAAGAGAACTTCCTCTTCTTTCTCTGTCTCTGTACACCATCCATGAGTCGCTACGTCATTCCCTACAGATGGAAACTTCGATGGTTTCCCCTCTGGCAACGACCAGTAATTCTGCAATGAAAATCTTTTTTTTTTTAAAGATTTTATTTATTTATTTGACAGAGAGATATCACAAGCAGATGGAGAGGCAGGCAGAGAGAGAGAGAGAGAGGGAAGCAGGCTCCCTGCTGAGCCCTGCAATGAAAATCTTTGTCCTCACTTTCTCTTGTATGTGTACAGGTGTATCTGTGACCCAAATATCCAAAAGCAGAATTTCTGAATCAAAGGGGGAAATTCCAGAGTGCTTTTTTTTTTTTTTTTTTAAGATTGTTTATTTATTTGGGGCGCCTGGGTGGCTCAGTGGGTTAAGCCGCTGCCTTCGGCTCAGGTCATGATCTCAGGGTCCTGGGATTGAGTCCCGCATCGGGCTCTCTGCTCAGCAGGGAGCCTGCTTCCTTCTCTCTCTCTCTCTGCCTGCCTCTCCATCTGCTTGTGATATCTCTCTGTCAAATAAATAAATAAATAATCTTAAAAAAAAAAAAAAGATTATTTATTTATTTATTTGACAGAGAGAGAGATCACAAGTAGGCAGAGAGGGAGGCAGAGAGAGAGGAGGAAGGAGGCTCCCTGCTGAGCAGAGAGCCCGATGCGGGACTCGATCCCAGGACCCTGAGATCATGACCTGAGCCGAAGGCAGCCGCCCAATCCACTGAGCCACCCAGGCGCCCCTTTTTTTTTTTTTTTTTTAAGTTACTTCTCCACCTAAGGTGGGGCTTGAACTTACAACCCTGAGGCCAAGGGAGACATGCTCTACCAGTTGAGCCAGCCATGTGCCCTGCAGAGTACTTTTGATACGTATTGATAAGTTGCCCCACAGAGGTTGCTGGGGGGATATATGCCAGTGTCTTTTTCCTGCAGCCTCACCAACACAACAGGCCTGAAAGCTGGATATTATTTTGGTTATTGTTGTTGTAATGTTGTTTGTGCCAAAAAAAATTTTTTTTTTCTTGGGGTACCTGGGTGGCTCAGTCATTAAGCATCTGCTTGGGCTCGGGTCATGATCCCGGAATCCTGGGATTAAGCCCCACATCAGAGTCTGCTTCTCCCTCAGACCCTCCCTTCTCTCTCTCACTCTCTCTCAAATAAATAAATAAAACCCTAGAAAAGGAAAAAATAAGGGCGCCTGGGTGGTTCAGTGGGTTAAAGCATCTGCCTTTGGCTCAGGGCATGATCCCAAGATCCTGGGATCCAGCTCTGCATGGAGCTCTCTGCTCAGCAGGAAGCCTGCTTCCCTTCCTCTCTCTGACTGCCTCTCTGCCTACTTGTGATCTCTGTCTGTCAAATAAGTAAATAAAATCTTAAAAAAAAAAAAAAAAAAGAAAGAAAAGAAAAAAGAAAAGAAGTCACCTCAGGTGCACCTGGCTGGCTCAGTCGGTTAAACGTCAGACTCTTGGTTTCTGCCCTGACCATGATCTCAGGGTCGTGAGATTGAGTCCCATGCCCGGCTCTGGGGAGGAGTCTGCTTGGAATTTTCTCTGCCCCTCCCCAGCCCCCACTTGCATGTGCGCTCTCACTCTCTCTGCCCTGCCCTCAGATACATACATAAATCTTTAAAATTAAAAAAAATAATAATAATAAGGAAGGTACCTCAGAACAAGAACGGGCTATAATGAAAAAGAGAAATGATCAGACAACAGGAAAAGGTTTCTAGAGATTAATAATATGGTTATTGGGGCGCCTGGGCGGCTCAGTGGGTTAAAGCCTCTGCCTTTGGCTCAGGTCAAGATCCCAGGGTCCTGGGATGGAGCCCCGCATCAGGCTCTCTGCTAGGCAGGAAGCCTGCTTCTCTCTCTCTCTCTCTCTCTCTCTCTCTCTCTCTGCCTGCCTCTCTGCCTACTTTTGATCTCGGTCTGTCAAATAAATAAATAACAATTAAAAATATATATATATATTGGGGCGCCTGGGTGGCTCAGTGGGTTAAGCCGCTGCCTTCGGCTCAGGTCATGATCTCAGGGTCCTGGGATCGAGTCCCGCATCGGGCTCTCTGCTCGGCAGGGAGCCTGCTTCCCTCTCTCTCTCTCTCTGCCTGCCTCTCCATCTACTTGTGAGTTCTCTCTGTCAAATAAATAAATAAAATCTTTAAAAAAAAAATATATATATATATATATATATATATATATATATATATTTTTTTTAATATATAGTTATTGAGGGGTGCCTGGGTGGCTCAGTGGGTTAAAGCCTCTGCCTTCACCTCAGGCCATGATCCCAGGGTTCTGGGATCGAGTCCAAGGTCGGGCTCTCTGCTCAGCAGGGAGCCTGCTTCCCTTCATCTCTCTGCCGGCCTCTCTGTCTACTTGTGATCTCTGTCTATCAAATAAATAAATAAAATCTTTAAAAAAAAAAACATGGTTATTGAAAAAAATATTATGCCCGTGAATATGCTGAAAAACAGTAGAAACATGGCCAAAGACCAAGTTAGTGTGTGGAAATCCCAGAGCAAGGAAATCCTTCAGAATATGGAGCTGAACTTTTTCAGCAAAAGGTGCTTGAAAAAAAAAAACAACTTTTTAAGTGCTTTAGACCTCCATTTCCATATCAAACACGCCTCACCCTTCTAACAAAAATGAATTCAAGATGTATGCCAGAAAAATGAAAATGGAAACCAAAACAAGCAAAAAGGCATGGTATGCAAGAGTCGATGGAATTAACCTAAGAATGCATGACATATGGGCAGCAGGCCCGGGCAGACAGAAGAACAAGAAATTAGAACATGAAGTCAACAGGCTCGGTGAAAAATAACATAAAGAAGAAAGTCCATTTTTTCCCACCCAAATTACATTACAAAGGACCTAGATGTCTTAAAACTAGAAGGTAAAGAAATGCATCTCTTCTATCAACGAGGATTTTAAATACTCGCTGTGGGAATTTGGTGTGGGGAATTGGTTACACACGTTATGGAAAATCCGAGAAGCCAGCAGAGGAGGTAGCCAGGGATCAGGGACAGCAGTCGGCAGCGGCGTGCCGGTAAAGGGTCAACAGTGTCTTGGAAAGAAGCCCTGATTTGTCGTGTGTTCCAGTTGGGGGGATGTTAATACTCCTTCCATGGCCAATTTCAAGCTATCAGCGTGAGGCCACAGAGCACGGAAAAGGAAAGAGAGACGTAGGATCCCTTTCTGTGAGCTGGGACAGGCCAGCTCCAGCACGCCGTTGGTAGAAAGGTGCTGCCACACTGGGGGACCACGGGAGAAGATCTGAATCGCAGTCCCAGGCTCAGGGCCACTTGGTGGAAGATGGATCCATAGACAAAGTTCTACTTTCCTTTCTGTGGGCCCAGTAACAGCTGTTCTGTGGTGGGGAATATTTACATGATCTTATTATTATAGATGCTGTGTGATCAAAATTGAGAATCAACAACCTTCCCGATGTCATCTTACTTCGCTGCCTGCTATGTGCTGGGCAGGCGGCACAATTCTAGGTCCCAGCGAGAAGGAAGTGACAAAATGAAGTCCCTATATTAACACATCATAATTTGTTAATTCACTCAGCAACTGGTGGACATTTGGGCTGTTTCCAGTCTGGGGCTAGGATGAAAAGAGACAAGTTTGTAAAGGAACATGTGGAGTTCCTGGGTGGCTCACTGGGTTAAGTGTCCCACTCTTGGTTTGGGCTCAGGTCATGATCTCAGGGTTGTGAGACCAAGCCTGGCCTCTCCACCGGGGAGTCTGCTTGAAATTCTCTCTCTACCCCGCCCTGCGCCGCCCCCCCACCCAATAATAAAATAAATAAATGCTTTCCTTTGGTGATTAGTGCATGTGGTGTCCTGTCTAAAACATCTTTGCCGGGTACCTGGGTGGCTCAGTGGGTTAAGCCTCTGCCATCAGCTCATGTCATGATCTCAGGGTCCTGAGATCAAGTCCCACAGCAGGCTCTCTGCTCAGCCCCCTCTCTCTGCGTGCCTCTCTGCCTACCTGTGATCTCTCCCTCTGTCAAATAAATAAATAAAATCTTTACAAATAAAAAATAAATAAAACATCTTTGCCCATCCCACCAGGGCCCTGTATTTTCTTCTAGGAGCTTCTAATTTTGATTTTTCTGTTTAGGCCTATGATCTTTCTTGAGTACTTTTCACGTATGGTGCAAGGTGAGAGTTAAGTTCATCTTTTTCAGTGCGAATATCTAATTGTTCCAGCAACATCGGCTGAACAACAAAACTTTTTTTTTTTAATATTTTATTTATTTATTTGACAGAGAGAGAGATCGAGATCACAAGAAGGCAGAGAGGCAGGGAGAGAGAGAGGGGAAGCAGGCTCCCTGCTGAGCAGAGAGCCTGATGCGGGGCTTGATCCCAGGACCCTGAGATCATGACCTAAGCCGAAGGCAGAGGCTTTAACCCACTGAGCCACCCAGGCGCCCCACAACAGAACTTTTTTTTACCCCTCACTGAATTACCTTAATGCTCTGATTGAAAATCAGTTGGTCATGGATGTGTTAGTCTAAACCGAGTGCTCTATTCTCTTCCATTGGTCTATCCTTCCTTCTCTTACCTTTTGAAACATGCAGATTGGTCCAGGGGCCTCTATCACACAAACAAAATAGGCCTTTTCATACAACAAGTATTTCCTGAGCCTAGTCTGTGCCTTTCACTGGGAATAAAATGGTGCTCGAGACCCAACATTTTCCTGTTTCCTCGTGGAGCTCGGTGCAGTCAATATCTGGTGTCGCCTGCTTATAATCCTCTCCCCTTCTTCAAGCAACAGGTTCTCAGCTCTCCACGGGGGAAGCACAGTCTGTCCACCCTCATCCCCTGTCGTTCAGCTGAAGCTGACCTCAACAACCCCTTCCCAAGGTAGACACACAGCCCAGGCTTGGCCAGTGAGCACCAGCACAAGGACATTTTTGTAGAATCATCAGGAAGATGTAGTTCTCTTTCCTCTGTTGTTTTTGGTTTGTTTTGTTTTTTGAGAAAGAGAGAGCAAGTGTTGGGGGAAGGGGGCAGAGGGAAATAGACAATCCCGTCCAGTCTCCACGCTGGGAGAGGAGCCCAACGTGGGGCCCCCTCCCTCAACCCTGAGATCACGACCTGAGCCAAAACCAAGAGTCAGATGCCCACCTAACTGAGCCACCCAGGTGCCCCTTTCCACTGCCCTTTCTGTAGTCGGGAAGCTGAAGGGAGCCACTGTTGCCTCAGATAAATGCCAATATGGAGGGCATCAGAGTTTACAGGTAGAGACATGACAGATAAACCCCCCAGCACCTGGTCCCAGCTGTGCCTGAAGCTGGTGAAACTCCTGGGCTTTCCTAGTCCATAAGTCAATGAATTCTTTATTTTATTTTATTTATTTATTTATTTATTTTACTTAAGGCTGTTTGAGTTGAACCTACTGCCCCTTACTAAACATAAAGGAATTAATACAAGCAATAGAAAAAAAGGCAAGGTCAACATGGGCATCTCAAGGAATTTCCCTCGTCAACTTTCGAGGCAATTCTTATTTAATGCCATTCATCTTGGATACATCAGTCCAGCCCCTCTGTGCAATCAATCAGCAAGTCCCTGGAGAGCAATATTTTTCACACTGAGGATTATGACCCACCAGTGAGTCATGAAATGAATGGAACGGGTTATGGCCAGCACTTTTTCTTTTTTTTTTAATAAAAGAGAATTGGAATAAAAGGAATAGAAAATATGAGAGGGCATTGCATGTTGTAAGGCTAAGTATTTTATAAAACTTTTCTTTCTGTTGTATGCGTGTGTATAATGTACATTAAATGTCTTTCTCCCTATGAGATGTAGTGAGTTTGCACCACTATAGAGCAATTTGTGGCGAACACTATCGGTTGCCTACCCAAGAGCCACTCCCTTCTATTTTTTTTTTTTTTTAATTTTTTAAAAAGAGGCTCCTTTGTTAAGCGTCTGCCTTCAGCTCAGGTCATGATCCCTTGGTCCTGGGATTGAGCCCCACATCGGGCTCTCTGCTCAGCAGGGAGCCTGCTTCCCCCTCTCTCTCTGCCTGCCTCTCTGCCAACCTGTGATCTGTCAAATGTGTGTGTGTGTGTGTGTGTGTGTGTGCGTGTGTGTAATATAAACCAAAGTTCTTTGGGGCACTGTAGTATTTAAGAGTTTGAAAACCACAGACTTCCACCAGTCATTGGTTGTCTCCTACAGTTTGCCAGTGATTTTATCAGGAATATGATACGATTCTAGAAAATGGAACTTAAAATCTGTGCACTTCTGAGAAAGTTTTCCTTCTAGGGAAAAATAGAAGAGCTGCAAGGGAGGAAACAGTCCCTGTTCTTTTACTAGGCTAATGTGCCTGCAATGTGATGCCTGGAGCTGTGGCAGCCACCCTGCAGCTATGAGGTTACAAGGCTGAGGACAAAGTCTGCACGCTGAGGACAGCAGAATGAAGAGATGGAAAGAGTATGTGTTCTTAAAAACGGTGTTGAACCTCTGTCTGTATCCACCAGCACAAGACCACCTATCTCTGGATTTCTTGTTCTGTGAGATAATAAGTCTCTCCCCCACTAGATTGTAAGATCCATGACAGCAGTTTTTTACTTGACTTTGGGTTTTTAACTTGAATTTGGGTTTTTGACTGTTTTAATCATGCCCTATCACGAATATCTAGACAGAGCCAGGAACATAGTAGGTGATAGGTGAATGTTTGTTGAATAAATGGATGACTCCATTGAATTATCCATGAATAAAAAGTTTTTGTTGGATCTTGATGTTGTTACTTATAGCTAAAGAATCCTACTCATGGGGATCGAGTAGGGGATCCTCTTCAGTAACCTTTCATCAGTCAGCATCCCAGCCTATGCGGGGCATAACCTAATTTATAGCCCCACAACACTAGATTATCCCTTTTTTAGCACTTCTTCTACACACATTTTTTAACTGCCTCCACCAGAGGTAGAGGTCAGAGACTTATTAGTTTGGGTACAATATTCTGGCTGCTATAACAAAGAGACCTTAGTTATTGGCTCAAACAAAGTCAAGTTTCTTGGGGGCACCTGGGTGGCTCAGTGGGTTAAAGCCTCTACCTTTGGCTCAGGTCATGATCTCAGGGTCCTGGGATCGAGCCCCACATCAGGCTCTCTGCTCAGCAGGGAGCCTGCTTCCCCCTCTCTCTCTCTGTCTGCCTCTCTACCTACTTGTGATCTCTCTCTCTCTCTGTCAAATAAATAAAATCTTAAAAAGAGAGAGAGAGAGAGAAAGAGAAAAAAAAAATCAACTTTCTTTTTCTCTCACTTACCAATCCAGACTTAGGTGGGTCTAAGGTAGCATTGACCAACTCAACACACAACTTCAATCTCCATGTCCATGGTAGCCACACTAGCTCCTGCCATCACATCTGCATCCCAGCCAGTGGTAAAGGACAGGAGAAATGGCTAAAAGAAAACACATCTATTCCTCTCAATGTCATGACCTGAAACGAGCTTGCATCATTTCTGCTCACATCTCATAAACTCCATGAACATCTCAGAACTTGGTTACATGAACACTTGGATCCCCAAAAAAGGTCAGAAATTAGGCATCAACTGGACAATCCTGTGCCAGCTAAAACTCAGGAGTTCTTTTTTTTTTTTTTTAAGATTTTATTTATTTATTTGACAGACAGAGATTACGAGTAGACAGAGAGAGGAAGGGAAGCAGGCACCCCACTGAGCAGAGAGCTGGATGCGCAGCTCAATCCCAGGACCCTGGGATCATGACCTGAGCCGAAGGCAGAGGCTTTAACCCACTGAGCCACCCAGGTGCCCCTCATGAGTTCTTTTATTAAAGAAAGAAGGAGAAAAGAGGATGTTAGTGTTCAAGCAGCTGTCTTTGCTGTGTTCGGTTTGGTTTGATTTGTATTCATACCCTCAGAGCCTCAAACGAGGCTTGACACACGGCAAATGTTGAAGACATGTTTAAAGAGGGGCGCCTGGGTGGCTCAGTCGTTAAGCATCTGCCTTTGGCTCAGGTCATGATCCTGGGTTCCAGGATCGAGCCCCACGTCAGGCTCCCTGCTTGGTGGGAAACCTGCTTCTCCCTCTCCCCCTGCTTGTGTTCCCATTCTCACTGTGTCTCTGTCTGTCAAATAAATAAATAGATCTTAAACAAAAAGGAAGGAAGGAACAGAGGGAGGGAAGGAAGGAAGGAAGGAAGGTAGTGAGAGAATCCTCCGATGGCTCCAGCTCGGGTCCCGTGTCCAGCCCTGAACCAGTCACAGTGGCCGGATGAATAGTGTCCTCTGAGTCAGTACCCTGTCCCTATGTTCACAAGCAGGAGTTAAACCCAGATGTAGCTGTAGAGGAACCCAATGGAATGACAATGAAGGTGGGAAGTTTCCCTTAAGGGATGCTCACCTGGGGAAATAGGCGTCAGCACCATAGCTCCCCCTTTGTCTCCTAGTTCATTCTCCGCATCATAAAAGTCCGAAGAAGCCAATGGCCAAAGCCAATCTCCTTTGAAGGCCTCAGCTACCCAGCAGGTGAAGACGAAATACTCTTTCCTGTGGGGGCGGGGATGCAGTAAGCAACTTATATTAATTATTTAATCCCATAAATTAAAATGGAAGATCCTGGATAAATTTGGGGAAAATTCTGAATAATTCATACTTGAATCATAATACATACATATTATAACGCCAGATAAGGGGAAAATTATACACCAGAAACCCTGTTCATGCAAATATGCAGCTTTACCTTCTGCCCAAAGAAGCCATCACGGATTAATTGGTAATGAGGAAGCCAATGCAACAGTAATTCTTTTTTTTTTTTTTTTTTTTTTTTTTTTTTTTAAAGATTTTATTTATTTATTTGACAGAGAGAAATTACAAGTAAGCAGAGAGGCAGGCAGAGAGAGGAGGAAGCAGGCTCCCTGCTGAGCAGAGAGCCCGATGCGGGACTCGATCCCAGGACCCTGAGATCATGACCTGAGCCGAAGGCAGCGGCTTAACCCACTGAGCCACCCAGGCGCCCCTGCAACAGTAATTCTAATTCTGTATTTAGTTTTGTATAATTGATTATAATGCATTAAAAGTAAGTTTATGATTTAAAGTTTTTATACATGTATGGATTTATACATGTAGGATTATAAGCATGACCATATCATATATATTGAGGGGTTTTCCTTTTCTAATGAAATCATTCTGGTTTTCCTCTTCCTTCTTCTGGCTGTTTTCTTCCTCTTTTCTCCGTTTTCTCTCCCCTCCTCACCTCTAGTTCATACACTCCCATCTTTTTCTCCATGTGATTTTATGCAAAGACATGTCCGCAGATATATTTGGATACATATAGATATACAAATGTGCATATATACACACACATATTTAAACTGGATACACAGGAATTCATATAAATAAGATCAGGTTATTCTCACTTTTCTGCACCCCGTTTTTCCCATTTAACAGTACCACATGAGAATTCCTCCAGGTCACCTGGCAGAGAGCATTTCAGTGATGGCATCGGGGCTCCAACCCAGGACCTGGGATCATGACCTGAGCCAAAGGCAGACGCTTAAAGTCTGAGCCACCCAGGTGCCCCTTAATTTTTTTTTTTTTTAAGTGAGCTCTATACCCAATGTGGGGCTTGAACTCATGACCCTGAGATGAAGAGTTGCATGTTCTACCAACTGAGCCAGCCAGGTGCCCACTTTGTTTGCCATTTTTGCCACTGTGAGCAGTACTGCCTAAATCTTCTTTCACGTATATCCTTACATTGGTTCTTAAGAATGGAACATATTTCATAGAAATGTTAAAATCCAGGGCGCCTGGGTTGCTCAGTGGGTTAAGCCTCTGCCTTCTGCTCGCGTCACGATCTCGGGGTCCTGGAATCGAGCCCCGCGTCGGGCTCTCTGCTTTGTGGGGAGCCTGCTTCCCCCTGCCTCTCTGCCTACTTGTGATCTCTCTCTGTCAGATAAATAAATAAAATCTTTACCAAAAAAAAAAAAAAAAAAGAATGTTAAAAGATACCAGGGCGCCTATTCGGCTCAGTCGGTGGAGCATGCGACTCTTGATCCCAGGGGCTGTGAGTTCGAGACCCACATTAGGTACAAAGATTATTTACATAAATAAATAAAACTTTCAAAAAAAAAAAAAAGAAGTTAAAAGTTACTACCCACAGGCTGTAAACAAGATATAGCAATAACTCTTACGGTTCTTCCTTTTCCTTTCCTCCCCGCACCCCTGCCCCGCCCCTCCCCGCCTCTGCCCCTCCTCTTCCTACCCCTCCCCACCCCTCCCCACCCCTCCCCTGTTGAAAATTAAGGGGAATTTTCCATGACGTAAAAGTAACCATCGGTGGTATTTAGCACAATAACAGCGTTGTACCTCCAACACCTAGGGCATCACAGAAGTCTAGAATATTTCCATCACCCTAAGAGGAAGCCCCATACTTGTTAGTGTCCCCTCGGATGCCCCTCTCCTTCCCAGCCCCTGATCACCATTCATCTGTTTTCCGTCTCTGGGCATTTGCGTATTCTGGGCACTTCACGTGAAAGGCAATGAGGTGTGGGACTTTTTTCCCTCAGAGTGTGTTCAAGGGGCCGGAACACCGTAGCATGTACGGGTGCTTCATTCCTTCCTGTGACTGGGTGACCTTCCAGTCCCCACAGAACACCTGCTGTTCAGCCGTTCATCCGCTGATGGACCTACCTGTGGGTCATCTCTCCTTTTTCTGGCTTTTGTGAATAGCAGCGCCATGAACATTTGTTTGTCCAAGTGTTTGTCTGAATACCAGCTTTCACTTCTCTCGGGTATATCCCTAGGAGTGGAATTGGTCATGAGGTAATTTTATGGTTAACTTTTTGAGGAAGTGCCAAGCTGGTTTCCACGCCAGCGGCGCCACTTTGCATTCCCATAAACAGGGCGCGAAGGTGAAGGACTGTTTTCTCTCCGTATAAAGATTCCAGTCATTGGATTAGAACCCACCCTAATCCAGTATGACCTCATTTTAATTTAATTACATTTAATTGAATTACCCTACTTCCAAATAAGGTCACGTTTACAAGTAGGAGGATTAGGACTTGAACCTATCTTTTTGGACCACACAGTTCAACCCACAATAGGGTCTAATACCTTTTTGTACACAGGAAATAGAAGCAGCTATGGAGAACCATAACTAATTCAAGATAACACCAATAACAAAGTGTCTTTTCCTCAAATTGTAGGAATCTCAGCTATTTATGCCAAGGCAAGGCCATCAAGCACGGAGTGGCAGCCAGATGGTCTTGGCAGAACACCGGTGTGGATAAGTTGGCTAATTTTAGTTCATGAATACTGCATTTTATTTTATTTTTTTTTTTTAAAGATTTTATTTATTTATTTGATAGAGATTACAAGTAGGCAGAGAGAGAGAGGAGGAAGCAGGCTCCCTGATGGGCAGAGAGCCCGATGCGGGACTCGATCCCAGGACCCTGAGATCATGACCTGAGCCGAAGGCAGCGGCTTAACCCACTGAGCCACCCAGGCGCCCGAATACTGCATTTTAATAGCCTTTAATAACTCACGTAGTGAATTTCTATTAAGTCTCCCGTGGATGTACACAGACATGAAAAATTATTTCAGTGTCCACCATTCGGGTGCAAGAAGCAAAGGAAGGACAAGAGATTTCAATATTCCAAACACTGTGGATTTTCTGACTTTTCTTGCGGCCGATCTAACCAATGGGCTGAGCTAGCAACTGCTTGCAACCTTTGACTCTTCTTCCTCCTATTTTAGGAGCCGGAAAGCTCCTCCGCAGCTGTGGTTGCCAATTATGCGGTTGGATTTCCAGGAATATGTTCATTTTCCCGATAGAAGGGGCAGATGAAACTGGCTCCAGGCCTTCCCCTACCTTTTCCTACCATGAACACTGACGCGATGCCTGGTGCGGCTGCAGCCAGATTGCTGCACCATGAGGGCAAGGCCAACACGATCACAGAGTGCCCGGCTCTGGTACCGTTCACCCAGCAACAGCAGCTACCTACTTCTAGGTTCCTTGTTTTGGGAGAAACTGTAAGCCACTCTTCATCAAGTTGTCTTCTGTTGATAGCCCCCCCTCCATCTAAGTGATTCGTTTATGCTACTTAGACACAATGGTACAATGACATAATTTTATTTGTGATTTCATTTTGCTTGGCAATCCAAAAGCCAATTCCCCAAAGCCAAATCTTAATGGGCTCCTTGAGAGTTGGTGCCCCCAGGATTTCTTTTTTAATGAATTGGAAATTTGGAGCTTAAAAATAGAGATAAAAACAAATCAGATGTTCCTCCTTTCCCAGCATCACAGAGGCTGATCTTTCAAAGGCACCACGCAAGGGCCATGGGGGGCCAATTACACCTGTATTACCCAAGTGGCTTTTTTCTCTTCTTATCCAGGACTATAAAGGGATCCCTGAATTCTGTAGGGACTCAGACAGCCCACTGACAACAGTCAGGTGCTTTTCATCTCTTCTGCAGTGCGGCAGAGCGCACATAGAAGCTTCCGTGACAAGCTCAGAATCTTATCCTTCATGCTCTTTTGGTACCTCTGGGGCAACAGAAATTCTTCCGGACTGCTGTTGGAAGTGTAGACTGAAACAATCTTTTGGAAAGAAATTTAGCAAGGTTTCTCAAAATTACAAATAAGGAGACTCTCTCTCCACCACTTGGCCACACAGGCACATGACCTGGGTGATCAGACGTTCCCATCCAGGAGTTTCAGTTCTCCAGCCAGTGATGCTAAGAGAAGTGTACGAACAATTTGGGTTTACCCCGCATGTGATACCCCAGGCAGGAACAGTAGCCAGCTATAGAAGTGGTGGCAGCAACACTCACCTGGGCAGAGTCTCCACACTTAGCCTCCCTCCATTCCCAATGGTTTTTATCCTTCCTACTGATTCTGGAAGCACCTGCCCTTCCCCAGTGGCGTAACCTTCCCATAGATCCCTCTGCACTTAAGTTGGCCCGCATAGGTCTCTGCTGCTTGCAGTCAAGTGTCGTGGCTGATAG
Organism: Mustela lutreola; assembly: GCF_030435805.1. Lineage (NCBI taxonomy): Eukaryota > Metazoa > Chordata > Mammalia > Carnivora > Mustelidae > Mustela > Mustela lutreola. Next base: position 13,103,534 of record NC_081298.1, read on the forward strand.
AGTTTACGAATGCTAGAGACTCTAAAGGAAATGACAAGAGAAACTAGTTATGTGGCTGTCCCTAGAGAAGGTGACAGGGGCATGGGTTGGAGGGGAAAAGGACACTGCCTTTCCAGGCTGTTTGATCTCTGTAATTAAAGAATCAAGTACAGTGGGGATGGCTGGGTGGCTCAGCTGGTAGAGCATGTGACTCCTGATTTCAGGGATCCTGAGTTCAAGCCCAAAGTTGCACATATAACTTAGTTTAAAAAAAAAAAAAAAAAAGGTATTTAAAAAACCAGATATACATATTCTTTTCTTTTTTTTTTTTTTAAAGATCTTATTTATTTATTTGACAGCCAGAGATCACAAGTAGGCAGAGAAGCAGGCAGAGAGAGAGGAGGAAGCAGGCTCCCTGCTGAGCAGAGAGCCCAATGCGTGGCTCCATCCCAGGATGCTGGGATCTTGACCTGAGCAGAAGGCAGAGGCTTTAACCACTGAGCCACCCAGGTGCCCCTATTTCCTTATGAATAAAAATATCCAAAGGCATGGGGCACCTGGGTGGCTCAGTCAGTATAACATGTGACTCTTGATTTGGGGGTTGTAAGTTCAAGCCCCACTTTGGGTGTAGAGATTACTTAAAAATAAAATCAGGGACACCTGGATGGCTCAGTCGCTAAGCGTCTGCCTTTGGTTGGGCTCATGATCCTGTGGTCCTGGGATTGAGCCCCACACTGGGCTCCCTGCTCAGTGAGGAGCCTGCTTCTCCCCCTTCCTCTGCCTACTGTTCTCCCTGCTTGTGCTTTCTCCTGTCTCTCTCTCTCCGTAAAATAAATAAATTAATTCTTTAAAATAAAAATAAGGGACTCCAGGATGGCTCAGTCAGTTAATCCGCTGCCTTTGGCTCAGGTCATGATCCCAGATTTCTGGGATCGAGTCCCGCATCAGGCTCCTTGCTGCTCAGGGAGCCTGCTTCTCTCTCTGCCTCTGCCTGCCACTCTGCCTGCTTGTGTGTGTTCTCTCTCACACTCTCTTTCTCTCTCTCTGACAAATAAATAAAATCTTTAAATAAAATAAAATAAATTAAAATAAAATCTTAGGGAAGCCTGGGTGGCTCAATCAGCTTAAGCATCTGCCTTCAGCTCAGGTCATGATCCCAGAGTCCCAGGATCCAGCCCTGCATTTGTCACCCTGCTCAGTGGGGAGTCTGCTTCTCCCTCTACCCCTCACCCTGCTCATGCTCTCTCTTGCTCTAAGAAATAAATAAAATCTTCAAAAAAATAAAAATAATAAAATAAAATCTATTAAAAAATCTAAAGCCAAGAAAAATCAAATTTTATTTTTAGAGCAAATCATTATCAAATGGCTGGCACTAGGGGTACCAAGCTGACTCAGTCATAAAAGCATGAGACTCTTTTTTTTTTTTTTAAGATTTTATTTATTTGACACAGAGAGAGATCACAAGTAGGCAGAGAGGCAGGCGGGGGTGGGGGGGTGGAGAGCAGGTTCCCCGCTGAGCAGAGAGCCCAATGTGGGGCTCGATCCCAGGACCCTGAGACCACAACCCAGGCTGAAGGCAGAGGCTTAACCCACTGAGCCACCCAGGAACCTGAAAGCATGAGACTCTTGATCTCAGGATCATGAGTTTGAGCCCCACATTGGGTGTAGAGATTACTTAAATATTAATAAACTAAATATAAATAACTAAATTTTTTTTTTAATGGACAGGGCTAATGTGCTCACTCTTAGGATTTCTCAGTAAGACACTTTTCATAAAAAATAAACACAAAGGAAAACATCCCTGGAAAGCTGCAGAAGAGAAAGTCTTGTTCCTGCTTGTCTCATTTCTATCCCTCCAAGGGGAATATGGCAGGGTTTTAAGTTACCTTCCTTGTTTAATGAGGGCTAAGTGATTGTCTGAAAACAAAAGAAACAAAAATAAACTGAAAGGAAGGAGCTAACATATATCTCACTTAGCCTCAGGATTTGAATTTAGCAAAAGGAATTTTTAAAGCCCACCTTCTTATTTATGAGCCTTCCCAGTACTATTTCATCGGAACTCCTGGAGAAATCGTAGGAGTTTTGATCACCGGGTGACTACTTCTCATGTCTCTTGTCTCACTTATTCCCGCGCGTGCACTCACTCATTCATTCAACAAACATTCGTTCTGTGACTTACTATGTGCTTGGCAGCAGGAGGGAGGAGGCAAGGGCAGTTAGTAAGTCTGAATTCTTTCCGTTGTGGCTTTCCTAAGCCCAAATCATTTAATCCGCCTCTAAAGAGAGTGAGGGTGGGGTGCCTGGGTGGCTCAGTGGGTTAATCCTCTGCCTTCCGCTCAGGTCATGATCCCAGGGTTCTGGGTTCGAGTCCTGTATGGGGCTCTCTGCTCAGCGGGGAGCCTCCTTCCCCTGCTCTCTCTCTGCCTGCCTCTCTACTTGTGATCTCTGTCAAATAAATCAATAAAAATCTTAAAAAAGAGAGAGAGAGTGAGGGGCTCGGGGCACCTGGGTGGCTCAGCGGGTGAAGCCTCTGCCTTTGGCTCAGGTCATGATCTCAAGGTCCTGGGATCAAGCCCCGCATCGGGCTCTCTGCTCAATAGGGAGCCTGCTTCCCTTCTTCTCTCTCTGCCTGCCTCTCTACCTACTTGTGATCCCTGTCAAATAAATAAATAAAAATCTTAAAAAAAAAAAAAAAAAGAGAGAGAGAGGGAGAGTGAGGGGCTCTTGGCTGGCTCCGCTGATGGAGCACGGCTCTTGAGCCCAGGGTCCTAAGTTCAAGCCCCACACTGGATGTGGAGCCTACTTTTTAAAAAATTAAAATTCATAAATAAATTTTAAAAACAGAAAATGAATTTATTGGCTTATGTCACTACGAGCCGCACATCCGCTTCAGCCACGGCTGGTTCCAGGGACACAAGCACCAGCATCACAATTTAGCCCTCTTTCCGCGGAGCTGGCTCTAATTTGATCAAGCTTCCGCGGTGCCTTTGCTTGCCGGACTGGGCGCTGTGCGGCGCTGATTGGTCAGTGCTCAGTCACATGCTCAAACCCGGAAGTGGGAGAGCAACGTCACGCTCCTCTGAGTCACGTGGATTGAGATGGGCCATTGTGGAGACGGAGATGGCAATGGGCGCCCATCGCAGGGGGAGGCGCGTGCGTTAAATATGCCGGATGCGCGCAGGCCAGGGAAGCCAGTAGGAGGCATGGCTCGTTGTTCACAGAGACGCGAAAGAATCTGGGAAAGGGAGTGACAAAATAGCCCAAGGGACCCTCTGACGCCAGACTAGGTGTATAAATGTAAAATGTATGCTTACATGGCTGGCAATCGAGAGTGTTATCTTTGCCTGATGTGCCTACAAGGTGGTCCAGGGCTGCCCAATTAAAGGTGACATTTGCCAGCTTTTCTGGCAGCCAACCGTGGCCACGTGACAAGGTTCTGGCCAATGGGACGGGAGTACATATAGGGCCGGCGCCCTCCTGGATTGGGACCTTGGAGGAGAGGGAGAGCATCCCCCTGAGAGCCCAGGGCAGAGGCCGCTGTCTTGGCCCTTAAGGTGGAGGCCACAAGCGGAGGATACTCAGCAACAAGTCGGGCCCCCCTTGGCCCCTTTTATATATGGACAATTAAGTAAGAAATGAAACTCCACTATGCTCTATGGTCTTTGTACGGCTCTCTATGACCCTGCATACTAATACAGGCCTCAATAAGTGCTATTTTATTTATGTTTTGATTTAAATTTATTTGACAGAGACAGGCACAATGGGAGACGGAACACAGCTGGGGGAGAGGGAGAAGCAGGCTCCTGGCGGAACAGGTAGCCCAAGGCGGGGCTCCATCGCGAGACCCTGGGATCATGACCGGAGCCAAAGGCGGGGCTTAAAGACTGAGTCACCCAGGCGCCCCCTTAGTAAGTGTTATTAATTTAATGTTATTGTTGCTCTCTTTCCAATTATTGTTACTTTATTGACCTAAAGCATTATTCAAATATAGTTCAGCGAATTCTCTTGGTTCCTTGATAATGGAGGTTTTAACCCTTAGGTTCGTTCTTTCCTTTCTTCCTTCCCTACCTCCCTTTCTTCCAGTTTTTTTTTTTTTTTCTTAAGTTTTCTCTACACCCAACATGGGGCTGGAACTCACAACCCCAAGATCAGAAATAACTCTCTTTACCAACTGAACCAGCCAGGCACACCACCCTTAGGATTTTTTTGTTGCAAAGGGTGAAAACCACCTTTGGCTAAATTGTGCAAAGAAGGAATGTGTCCGTAGGCTATGGAGGAGCTCATTGATTCAGTGGAAGGCAGGAGCTGGGGTTAAGCCCGGAATCCAGGTGACAGAGACTAATGAGGACTAGTAGAGACAGATCATGGTATGTGTGGCAAGGTGAGCAGGAAGCCATGTTTCCAAGAAAGTGTCCTGCTGGGAGGCCATTTCAGAATGGGCAGGCCTCTCAAGGAGGTAACATTTTTTTTTATCATTTTTTTTTAAAAGATTGCATTTATTTATTTGACAGAGATCACAGGTAGGCAGAGGCAGGCAGAGAGAGAGGAGGAAGCAGGCAGGGAGCCGGATGCTGGGCTTGAACGCAGGATCCTGGGATCATGACCTGAGCTGAAGGCAGAGGCTTTAACCCACTGAGCCTCCCAGGCGCCCCAAGAAGGTAACATTTTAAACTGAGGATTAGAAGGAGCTGACCAAGTGAAGATCCTGGAGAAAGCCTCTCACACAAAATACCTTTGGAAGGGAATCTTTATTTGAGAAGCACGGGAAGGGGTCTATGACTAGACTGGCCAGGGTATAATAACGAAGGAGGCAGAGAATGCATGAGATGCGATCAGAGGCCCGGGGAAGATCATGGAGGATCTTGAAGCCCCTGGAAAAGAGTTTGGATTTTATTCTGGTTGTTATAGGAAACCGATTAAAAAAAAAAAAATGTGAGGTAAGGGTCAGGCATGAGCGGATTTTTCAGATCCCCTGAATTGCTGGGTAGAAGACATCAGAGCGGGAGCAAGGGTGGAGACGGGAGACCAAGAGATGGTGTGGGGTAGAGAAGGGGATGGGAGCCGAGGCTACTCCTGGATGGGAAATCAGAGGAAAAGAAAATAGGAGCCGCTCCCTACTTTTGTGCTTACCACATCCTCCTGGGAGAGAGCAGGTTTTGGTGGGGGGCAAGAGGCAATCAAAGATTCTGTTCTGTATAATTGATAATAGCTAGAGATCCCTGCCAAGAGTTGTAGATTTGGATGTGCTCAGGGGAGAGGAGATGCAAAGGGAAGTCATCGGCATCAAGATGCTGCTTAGGGGGACGCCTGGGTGGCTCAGTCGGTTAAGCCGCTGCCTTCGGCTCAGGTCATGATCCCAGGGTCCTGGAATCGAGTCCCACATCGGGCTTCTTGCTCAGCAGGGAGCCTGCCTCTCTCTCTGCCTCTGCCTGCCACTCTGCCTGCTTGTGTGATTTCGCTCTCTCTCTTTCTGACAAATAAATAAATAAAATCTTTAAAAAAAAAAAAAAAGATGCTGCTTAGGGGCGCCTGGCTGGCTCATTGGTTAAAGCCTCTGCCTTCGGCTCAGGTCATGATCCCAGGGTCCTGGGATCGAGCCCCGCATCGAGCTTTCTGCTTGGTGGGGAGCCTGCTTCCTCCATTCTCTCTCTCTCTCTGCCTGCCTTTCTGCCTATTTGTGATCTCTGTCTGTCAAATAAATAAATACAATCTTTTAAAAAAAAAAAAAGATGCTGCTTAAAATCTTGGCACTGGGGGCACCTGGGTGGTATAGTCCCGGCAGGTGTCCAACTCTTGGTTTCCACGCAGGTCTTTTTTGTTTTGTTTTGTTTTGTTTTTGTTTTTTTGTTTTTTTTTTTTTTTTAAAGATTTATTTATTTGACAGAGAGAAATCACAAGTAGACAGAGAGGCAGCCAGAGAGAGAGAGAGAGGGAAGCAGGCTCCCCGCTGAGCAGAGAGCCCGATGCGGGACTCGATCCCAGGATCCTGAGATCATGACCTGAGCTGAAGGCAGCGGCTTAATCCACTGAGCCACCCAGGCGCCCTGTTTTGTTTTGTTTTAAAGACTTTATTTATTTGGGGCGCCTAGATGGCTCAGTCGGTTAAACATTTGCCTTTAGCTCCGGTCATGATCTCCAGGTCCTCGGATTGAGCCCCATGTCAGGTTCCTGGGTCAGCAGGGAGTCTGCTTCTCCCGCTGCCTCTGCCTCTGCGTGTGCTCTCTTCATCTCCCACTCAAATGAATAAATAAAATCTTAAAAATAAATAAATAAAAATTATGTTCATTTATTTGAGAGAGAGAACACGCAGGAGCAGGAGGGGCGGAGGGAGAGGGAGAGAGTCTGAGTGCAGAGCCAGACATGGGGCTCAATCCCATGACCCCAAGATCATGACCTGAGCTTAAACCAAGAGTTGGCCACTTAACCCAGTGTGCCACCCAGGCACCCCTCGGCTCATGTCTTGATCTCAGGGTGGTGAGATCAAGTCCTGCATGGGGTTCCACACTCAGTGTGGAATCGGCTGGAGACTCTCCCTCTCGCCCTCTTGCTCATGCTCTCACTCTCTCTCAAATAAAGAAATAAATCTTAAAAACAAAATTAAAAATTTAAAAATTAAAATCTTGGCACTGAACAAGGTCCTCTGGAAAGCAGGCAGTTCCAGGACCCAAATCCCAGGGCCATTTAAGGTGAACATGCACACGAGTCTTAGTATTTCTTATCCACTTGGACCCCTTCCTGTTTTTAGGTTTGTTAATTTAGCTTTACCCCCAACATGGGGCTTGAACTCCAGACCCTAAGATCAAGAGTCAAATGCTCTATCCACAGAGCCACCCAGGCATGCCCCTCTACTCTTTTTTAAAGTAAACTCTCTCAGAGGCTTGTTTTTTTGTTTGTTTGTTTTTTGTTTTATTTTTTTTTAAGATTTTATTTATTTATTTGACAGAAATCACAAGTAGATGGAGAGGCAGGCAGAGAGAGAGAGAGAGAGGGAAGCAGGCCCCCCGCTGAGCAGAGAGCCCAACGCGGGACTCGATCCCAGGACCCCGAGATCATGACCTGAGCCGAAGGCAGCGGCTTAACCCACTGAGCCACCCAGGCGCCCCTGTTTTTTGTTTTAAAGATTTTATTTATTTATTTGACAGACAGGGATCACAAGTAGGCAGAGGAGGCAGGCAGAGGGAGGGGGAGCACGCTTCCTGCTGAGCAGAGAGCCCAATTCGGGGCTCGATCCCAGAATGCCCGAATCCTGACCTGAGCGGAAAGCAGAGGCTCCAACCCACTGAGCCACCCAGGCGCCCCTCAGCGGCTTGTTTATAGCTACTGTCTCACTCTTTCCCACCCCCGGTGCTCTCCTTGACCCACCCTGATCAGGCTGAAATAAGTATTTGTTTTTTAAAGTGAGTCAGTTTAGTGTAATTAGTAACAGAGCAAGTGGATCCTGGGTAGTAAAAAATACATCCCACTTTATTTTCAAGAACCTAGTCCAAGGGCGCCTGGGTGGCTCAGTCAGCTCAGGTCATGATCCCGGGGTCCTGGAATCAAGCCCCAAGTGGGGCTCCCTGCTCAGTGGGGAGCCTGCTTCTCCCTCTCCCTCTGCCTGCCATTCTGCCTGCTTGTGCTCGCTCTCTCTCTGACAAATAAGTAAATAGAATCTTAAAAAAAAGGGGGGGGGGGACCTAGTCCAAGTCCTCAAACATACATAGATAGGGGCCCCTGCCCCAGGACCTTTGCTCCTACCATTCTCACTTCCTAGAACTCTCTTCACCCACGTACCTGCCTCTCTCTTTCCCTCTCCTCCCTCCCCCCTTTTTGTTTTTTCTTTCCCTCCCTCACGTTTTTTGCTTAAATATCATCTTTTCTGTGAGGTCCCCATCCCCTTCTTCATTTGCCTCCAGTTTTTCTTTCTTCCTTTCTTTCATCCATTCATTCCTCGCTCTCTAGTGGGAGGGCATCCAGGGAGGCAGGGATCCCGTCTATTCTGTTCATTTCTGTATCTCCAGCCCCTAGAAAAGTGCGGGCACATAGTAGGCACCGGAAAATACCTACTCAATGAATACATGAAAGCAGAAATGGACCAGCTCAGCAAGCGGACGCTGGCACTGGGAGAACAAGCTGGCCTTTTGCAGCCACTCCAGGAGGCCCAGTCCTGAAAATTCCTCAGCAGGAGTCTTGGGAAGGTCAAAAGGTGAAAGTCTGGATTGTTCTCAGCTGCGGCTTTCCCCATCTTTACCCTTTTACCCCAGCCCCCTGAGCTCCCCGGGGCCCGGTCCACCGCCCTTCCTTTACATTCCTCAGCTCTGAAGTCCCCACCCCCTTTCAACACCCGGAGTTCTTTCGGAGGACGGAATGGACTGAATAATATTTTCCGTGTTCAAAACGAGGCCGAAGAATGCCGGTGACTCACGCTGGAGAGCAGGGCGCCCCGCCGGGGGAGCGTGGCGCTGTTTCCAGAACGGCCACCAGGGGGCGCCAGGCCTCCACGGAGTCGAACGCAGGCCGCTCCGCGGGGCGTTGGTGTTCCCCGCGAGGGAGACGGGAAGGCTTTTGGCGGCCGCAGTCCCGGGAGTGCCGCGCGGGTTCGGATGTGAGCTCGATCAGTGGTTCCAGAGCTCGCTATGGCGTCTGCAAAGGGATGGATGGCGCCGGGGTTGCCCTGCTTTTAGTTCTGTTCAAACTTTTTTTTTTTTTTTTTTTTAGATTTTTTATTTATTTATCATAGAGAGAGAGGACGAGAGCAAGCACAGGCAGACAGAATGGCAGGCAGAGGCAGAGGGAGAAGCAGGCTCCCTGCCGAGCAAGGAGCCCGATGCGGGACTCGATCCCAGGACGCTGGGATCATGACCTGAGCCGAAGGCAGCTGCTTAACCAACTGAGCCACCCAGGCGTCCCCAGCACTTCGGCAGCTTTCTGGATGCATGACCCTGGACGTGTCACTTCACTTTGGGGAGCCTATGTGACTGCCTCCGTGAAACAGTGGTAATAGTGGGACCCCATTGCTGTGAGGATGCCAGGAGAAGCACTTTGCAGGCTCTGAGGACTGATCTGAAGGGGGACTTGGTGAACCTCATTATAATCAGCTAACAGCAGTGGTTCTCAAGTGTGTTCCCTGGACCAACAGCAGCAGCAGCAGCCACACCTGGCCTGAAATGCAAATTATCCCTACCCAGACCTAAGCTCCCTGTCACCCCATCAGACCTTTTTCTTAAACTACGGGGTGGTTCCCTCAGTCATTGCTTAAGGGGATTCTGATGGGACTCTGGTTGATTTACAGAGGTAAAGAGATTTACCCCAATTCACAGCCTTTGAGGAGGAGAGCTGGGATTGAGGGGGAGAGAAGCACATCCTTTTACTAACTGCAAAGCTGCAGTCCTGACTTGGGGTGTAATGTGTATGTGTACACACGCACACCTCTTTAGTGGCTGAAATTCAGAAATGCCCCCCCCTTTTTTAAAGATTTTATTTATTTATTTGACAGACAGAGATCACAAGCAGGCAGAGAGGCTGGCAGAGAGGCAGGCAGAGAGAGAGGAGGAAGCAGGCTCCCTGCTGACCCTGGGATCATGACCCGAACCAAAGGCAGAGGCCTAACCCACTGAGCCATCCAGTCGCCCCAGAAATGCCCTCTTTGAGAGGTGCCTGACTTGCTCAGTCAGTAAAGCACGGGCCTTTTGATCTCTGGGTTATGAGTTTGAGCCCCACAATTGGGTGTAGAGATTATTTTAAAATAAAATCTTTTTTTAAAAATGCCCCCTTTGGGGCACCTGGGTGGCTCAGTGGGATAAAGCTTCTGCCTTCGGCTCAGGTCATGATCTCAGGGTCTTGGGATCAAGTCCCACATTGGGCTCTCTGCTCATCAGGGAGCCTGCTTCCTCCTCTCTCTCTGCCTGTCTCTGCCTACTTGTGATCTCTCTCTCTCTGTCAAATAAATAAATAAATAAAATCATTAAAAAAAAAATGCCCCCTTTGAGTTCTCTTTAGAGCTAGTCTAAAGCTTTTAGTCCTCAAGAACAGTGGTTCTCAATCTAGCTGCACGTTAGAATCAGCTGAGCTCCTTGAAAAGCATATCAAGGCCTGGGCCTATCCCCAGACCAATTAATCCAGAATTTCTGGAAGCATCTGTACCATGTTGCTATTTATAAGAAAGCCTCCGTGTTTGGTAATGAGGAAAGTGCTGGGCTCGGAGAGGCCCGGGGTCAGAGCCTGCTTCGGCTACTCTCCCAGCCTGGTTTCTTCATCTGCAGAATCAGTATTGCAACAGGAGCTTCCACTGGGTCTGTAAGGAAGAAACTAGATAAACTACAGACAGCGCTTGGCCTGGGGCTTGGCTCTGGGCAGAAATGGTAAAAGGAGCAGCAAACAGAGAGGCATTTGCGGTCTGCTGTGCACAGGGCAAATCCCAGTGTGAGGTCCCTTACTAGAACCCCTCTTCATAGCCGAGGACCCAGAGACTCTGGAACACTAAATGTCAGTGGACCGGCCACTTCCTGGTCAGTCACAGTCAGGACTCATCAGCCCTGGACAGAAAAGCAGAGTGAGGCCTGGAGGCTTCCAGAACCAGATTTAAGGAGGCACACACTCTCAGGGGCCTGCCTGTGCCACGTGGGCGCCTGACAGCCAGTGCCTCCTTAAATGTGGGACCCCCGAGCCTTGCTGGCCTCCCCCTTGTCCCCTTGCTCAAAGAGTTGCTGCAGCTGATCTCAGAATGAGGGACGGGGTCTGTCCAGGCTGACTTACAGAAAAGCATACATCCTGTTACAGCAACAGAATTGCCTTCCCCTTACGAAGAGATCAAATACCTCAACACAGAAATGCATGCTGGAGGAAGTGAGTTAATGATTAATCAGCAATTTACCTCGGGCATGAAGTGTAGCCACTGGAAGAAGTTGAGATTCTGGGCCTTCCTGGCAAACTTTTCAAAGGAATACATAAAGGCACAGTGAGCCCTATATACCTACCCGTGAGTTCAGGGGTCTGTGGAGAAAACAAAGGAATCCCACAGCTCCCGTCTGCGCTCAAGAATTTCTTGAAATTACAGCGAAAAGCAGATTAATTTGGAGAACTCACATGTGGATTGGGTGTAGTTAGACTCTCTAAGTCCCTCTGATTTACCCATACACACAGATCTACACCTTTTGCAAAGGAAAGTGTGATAAATAATTTTTTTAAAGATTTTATTTATTTATTTATTTGACAGCGAGACAGAGATCACAAGTAGGCAGAGAGGCAGACAGAGAGAGAGGAAGGGAAGCAGGCTCCCTGCTGAGCAGAGAGCCCCATGCAGGGCTTGATCCCAAGACCCTGAGATCATGACCTGAGCTGAAGGCAGAGGCTTAACCCACTGAGCCACCCAGGCGCCCCAAATAACATTTTATTTCTAAATAGGCATATTTCCCTAAACAGGCATACATTTGCACAGCACAAAACCAAAGGATTCAGAAGAGCGGAGTGAAGTCCCTCCTCAGGGGCTTCCCGAGCCCCCTCAGGCCCAGGCTCGCAGCCCCCGAAACAACATCCTTGTGCACCTCCCGGGACTATTCTGCCCATTCTATGCGGATATGAATTTTGTAACCGAGTCTGTCCACCAACCCCCTCACTCGAGCCTGTGACTCTCAGGAAAGGAGTAATGGACACTTGTCTCCATGGGTCCCTGGGTCAGCCTGGGTCCCAGTGTGCCTCTCCCAGAGCAGCTCTTTCCTACGGTGGCCAACTGGTCCAGTTCCCCCAGGACTGACGGGGCCTCGGGATGTGGGATTTCAGTTTTAGAAAACTGAAACAGGGGTGCCTGGGTGGCTCAGTGGGTTAAGTGTCCGATTCTTGATTTTAGCTCAGGTCCCGATTTCAGGATTGGGAGATGGAGCCTAAAGTCGGGCTCTGCGCTGGGGGTGGGGCCTGCTGGAGATTCCCTCTCTCCCTCTCCCTCTGCCCCTCCCTGCTCGCGCTCTCTCTCAACAAAAACAGCTAAAAAACAAAATACTGAAACAATCCCAAGCAAACCAGGAGGAATAGGTCTTCCCAGGCCAGGTGTCTAGTGTGATGCTAACGATTAAAGATGCATATTTTGGGACAACTGGGTGGCTGAGTGGGTTAAAGCCTTTGCCTTCGGTTCAGGTCATGATCCCAGGGGCCTGGGATCGAGCCCTACATCCTGGGCAGCCTGCTTCTCCCTTTTCCACTCCCCCTGCTTGTGTTCTCTCTCTCACTGTGTCTGGCTCTGTCAAATAAATAAATTCTTTTTTTTAAAGATGCATATTTTGCATACAGTTTACCTTTAAATAATAATTCTTCATACTAGAGCTCCAAGAAACAGTCATTTTGTTCCAAGGGGAAAGCAGAGCAGCCAGCAGCATTGGACCCGCTGAGGGACAGCAGCCACTCTGAACTGTGGGGTCAAGCAGGGGTTTCTCAGGAACCAGAATGGTGTATGATTTACACTTAACATGCTGACATCAGAATGGACTTGCCCAGGTAAGCTGCTTTCTAAATCGGGTGGCGGCCCCATTGCAGTAAGCGCCAGATGGCCCGGAAACAGTCATTGGAATGTCAGCTTTTTGCCTCCCAACAGCCACCAGAAAAACCTGTTATTCAAGCAGAACCTGTGTTGAGAGTCCTCCTGTCTCAGAAGGGGGAAGTCAAGGGAGCACGGGGCTTGGGGGCTAGCACGGAGGGCTTGCAAGACAGGTCTTGTGAGAGGGGACTGGTGCCGATCAGCAGTTTCACTTAATAGCTTTGGACCAGTGGGCCCAGCAAAGTGAGTCTTGACCAGCAACTTATTAGCCTTGATAAACAAGCTATTTTGGTGGGTTCCCCGTTCCCCTGTTGCGGGAGCAAGCATTTCCGGGAGCAGGTGGCTCCCTCCCAGACTCCTTTAGCCCCAGGGCAGGAAGGTGTGTGTCGATTTCAGCCTTGCCTGACCCTCAGCCGGGCTTCCTGTCTCCCAGCAGGGAGAGTCCCCACCTCACTTGGTCCTTTCCATTTTCTGGCTTGGCCATCCCCAGAGGCTGAGCTTGTCTGTCTGGTCGGTGCCAGGCCATCCCCTCATCCTCCTGGTCCCAGCCTGGAAACCCTCAAGGAGACTAGCACCTTGATACTTAGGAGGGAGTTAAGCAGCTTCTCTGCTTCCTTGCTCAGGAAGGAAAGGAAGGAAGAAGCCCTGCCCGCCCGCATCTGACAGTCCCGGAGACCAATCCACCCCCGCCACCTTCTGGTCAGTGATGACGTCAGAGCCCCATGGCTGAGCGGGGCATACCTTGGTCACATGGCCATGCCTAGCAGCCGGGTCTGTGCACTGAATTTAATTAATTAAGTAAACTCTGCCACATGTGCGGTTTGAACTCACGACCCTGAGAACCTGAGATCAAGCGTCCCAACCTGTCCTGGCTAGGCCAGCCAGGACAGCCCAGGTCTGTGCACTTCAGAGGTGACCATCTGGGATGGGGAGACTGACATTCTAGAAATGATCTCCCCAAGGAATCTATTCTTATAAATGTGGTAAGTGCTAGGAAAAAAAAGGAGTAAAGGGTGATTAAAACTGGAGGGGGGGGCTGCTAATCTATTTGGGGGAGGCAAGAGAAGGCTCTTCTGGGATAATAACATTGAAGTTGAGGGGCCTCTGGTGGCTCAGGTCATGATCCCAGGGTCCTGGGATCAAGCCCCACATGGGACACGACACCCTACTCTGCGGGAAGCCTCTCCCACTCCCCCTGCTTGTGTTCCCTCTCTCACTGTGTCTCTCTCTGTCAAATAAATAAATAAAATCTTAAAAAAAAAAAAAAAACACTGAAGTTGAGAATTAGGTGAGTCAGTAATAGGCTCAAAGGGAAGCAAAGTGGGGTAATATTCAGAGGAAAAAGCCGGAAGGTTATGCAGAAGGAAGGAGCCTGGGCTCAATTTCAGACACTAAAAATGAAATGAGGGACGCCTGGCTGGCTCAGTTGGAAGAGCATGTGACTCTTGATCTCGGGGTCGTGAGTTCGAGTCCCACTGGGTGTAGCAATTACTTAAAAATAAATAAATATAACTTAAAAAAAAAGAAAAGAGAAACTAAAACTAGCCCGAGACTCAGAGGAGTCTGACAGAGGCCAGCAGGACTCATGATAGCTGGTCCCATGGTCAAGACCAGTGGTTTATGGTACAGGGGCGGCCCACGGAGTAGCCATGCAGACTCTCGCCTGTTTGATGTGTTTTAGAAATGGATTCAGTTTAATATTTTTTTTTTAAGATTTTATTTATTTATGAGAGAGAGCGAGAGCGAGCACAGGCAGACAGAGTGGAAGGCAGAGTCAGAGGGAGAAGCAGGCTCCCCGCGGAGCAAGGAGCCCGATGTGGGACTCGATCCCAGGACGCCGGGATCATGACCTGAGCCGAAGGCAGCTGCTTAACCAACTGAGCCACCCAGGCGTCCCCAGTTTAATATTTTTAAAAAGTAGTTTTCCATAAAAAAAAATCAGGGGTGCCTAGGTGGCTCAGTGGGTTAAAGCCTCTGCCTTCAACTCAGGTCATGATCCCAGGATCTTAGGATTGAGCCAAAGGCCGCTGAGCCACCCAGGTGCCCCAGTAGATTTGGTTTTAACTTCTGCTGTCACTCCTTACCCTGTAGGACCCCTGCAAGCATTTCAGTTCTGGACACTGAGGCTGGGCCTCGCAGACTGCATTAAGAATTTGGGAAGGGAGGGGCGCCTGGGTGGCTCAGTGGGTTAAGCCTCTGCCTTCAGCTCAGGTCATGATCCCAGGGTTCTGGGATCGAGCCCCCCATCGGGCCCTCTGCTCAGGGGGATCCTGCTTCCTCCTCTCTCTCTCTCTGCCTGCCTCTCTGCCTATTTGTGATCTCTGTCTGTCAAATAAATAAATAAAATCTCAAAGAAAACAAAAAAGAAAAATATATCATTAAAAAAAAGAATTTGGGCAGGAAGGTACCTGGGTTGCTCAGTTGTGACGCTCAGGTCGTGATTCCAGGGTCCTGGGATCAAGTTCCGCATCGGGCTCCCTGCTCGGGGGGGGGGGGGGGAGCCTGCTTCGCCCTCTCCCACTCCCCCTCCTTGTATTTCCTCTTTCACTGTCTCTCTCTCTGTCAAATAAATAAAATATTTAAAAAAAAAAAAAAGAAAGAAAGAATTTGGGAAGTGATCAAGGGGGCGCCTGGCTGATTCAGTCAGTAGAACATGGGATTTTTGATCTCAGGGTCATGAGTTCAAGCCCCATGTTGGGTGTAGAACTTACTTTAAAAAAATATATATATATATTTTGGAAGAGGTCCTAAGTGCAGTGAGAAGACAGGGAAGGCTTTTCAGGGCGGGAGAAACATGGCGGTTGGGTGGCTCTGGCTACCCAGAGAGAAGGTACAGAGGTTGGAGGACAGGGGCGGATGTCAGTGGAGCAGGAAGGTAACCGCACGGAGAACTCGGCGCTGGGGAAGGTGGTGCTGTCCGGGGCAGGGGCAGCAGATGGGGAAGAGGCTCAGACGCCCTGTTCAGAGCTGGGTTGCTTTTGGTTTTGTTCGGCTGAAAGCAACCGAAATGCACTCTCTCAGGGTTCTGGAGTCCGCACCTCTGAAATCAGTGCCCCGGGGTGAAATCAACATGTCCGCGGCTCTGTGCTCCCCTTGCAGGAACGAGGTGAGACTCCGCTCCTGCTCCCTCCTTCCTCTGGCTTCCTTGGCTTGTGGCCACATCATTCTGGTCTTGGCCTCATGATCACATCACCTTCTTTCCTCTGGTCCCCATCTTACAAGGAAGGATATGCGTGACTGCATTCGGGGCCCGCTGGCTAATCTCGGGCAGTCTCCCTTTCTGTCTCCCCTCGTAGCTTAACCACACGGGCAATAGCCCGTTTTCCAGGTAAGATAGCCTTAACAGTTCTGGTGTCTTTGGGGGTCACAAGTCAGCTTGAATACTTCCCCACTCTGAACCTGGATTTCTTTCTTTCTTTCTTTCTTTAAGATTACTTGGGGGGGAGGGGGTACCTGGGTGGTTCAGTGGGTTAAGGCCTCTGCCTTCAGCTCAGGTCCTGATCCCAGGGTCCTGGGATCAAGTCCCACTTCGGGCTCTCTGCTTGACAGGGAGCCTGCTTCCCTTCCTCTCTCTGCCTGCCTCTCTGCCTACTTGTGATCTGTCAAATAAATAAATAAAATCTTAAAAAAAAAAAAAAAAAAGTCCACCATCATGGTAAGAGAGTTATATTTTAAAAATAAAAAATAAAAATAAAGTTTTTTTTTTTTTTTTTAATTGAACCTGGATTTCTTCCCCTGTAAAATGTCACGCAGAGCTCTGTGTATTTGGAGAGCAGGGGCCAGACGGGAGAAGCCCCCCCCACCGTGGTTTGCATGGGTGGCCCCCACCCTTCACAGCTCCCCCACGGCTCCCTTCCCTCCAACAGGCTCTTGCTCACTCACTTCTGGAAATGCATCCCCCGCTCTGCAATGAGCCAGACACTGTCGTAGGCCCTCGGCCCACAGCAGGGATCAAAACAGGTAGCAACCCTGATGCCCTCAGAGCAGGTTAGCAGACTGGAAACAGCTCCCCCGGGTAGGACAGGTGGTGGCAAGTGGCTTCGTCTGCTGGGGCTGCCATCGCAAAGGGCCACAGACTAGGTGGCTTAAAACCACAGAAATGAATTATCTTCCCGCCCTACAGACTGGAAGTCCAAGATCAATGTGTCTGTTGGCAGGGTTGTTTCCTTCTGAGGGCTCTTGGGGAAGGATCAGTCCCAGGCCTCTCTCTTCTGCTCCTACACACCAGCTGGGGCGTCTCGTCACGTTATCTTCCCCCAGAAGATACCCTTCCTTCCCTGTGTCCGAGTCTGCTGTGCTTACAAGGACACCTGTAGTCCTGGGTTAAGGCCTACCCTCATGACCTCACTTTTTTTTTTTTTTTTAAGATTTTCTTTATTTACTTGATAAAGAGAGACACACCAAGAGAAAGGGAACACAGCAAAGGGAGTGGGAGGAGAAGCAGGCTTCCCACTGAGCTGGGAGCCCAATGTAGGGCTCCATCCCGGGACCCTGGGATCATGACTTGAGCCAAAGGCAGACACTTAAGTGACTGAGCCACCCAGATGCCCTAAATAAATAAAATCTTTAATTTATCTATTTGACAGAGAGAGACACAGTGAGAGAGGGAACTTAGGCACTGAGAGTGGGAGAGGGAGAAACAAGCTTCCTGCCTACCAGGGAGCCCGATGCAGGCTTGATTCCAGGACCCTGGGATCATGACCTGAGCCAAAGACAGATGCTTAATGACTGAGCCACCCAGGCACCCCTAAATAAATAGAATTTAAAAAAAAAAAAAAAGTGTTTGAGGGAAGAACATGCCAAGGAGAGCAAGTGACAAGTGCAAAGGCCCTGGGGCCCTGAGGGTTGTGATGTGAAGACAGATAAATGGAGATGCATGGTGAGCTGGACAAGGTGAGAGGGAGTTGAGATCAGAGAGTGGGGCTTGGAGGCACACATTCTGTAGGGTTTGTGGGTGGGGCATGGTTTTTGTTTCTGGATCAATAAAGTCAATAAAGCATGCTGTTTTTAATCTCAGGCTCATGAGTTCAAGCCCCACATTGGATGTAGAGCTTACTTTAAAAAAGTGCTTTGGGGGTGCCTGGGTGGCTCAGTGGGTTAAAGCCTCTGCCTTCGGCTCAGGTCATGATCCTAGGGTCCTGGGATTGAGCCCTGCATCAGGCTCTCTGCTCTGCAGGGAGCCTGCTTCCTCCTCTCTCTGCCTGCCTCTCTGCCTACTTGTGATCTGTCTCTGTCGAATAATTAAATAAAATCTTTAAAAAAAAAAAAAGTGGTTTGTTTCTGAATTTGTGTAGACTTCTTTCTTGAAGCCTTTGTCAGGTTCTCTTTAGGGTCATAAGTGAACCTAAGTAAGCTCTCATTTCAGGCTGCAAAATCTTCACAGTATTTTTGCTGGATGCAGCCAGCTTTCAAAAATTTTTTGTAAATCATTTACTGATGTGAAACTCCACACAACATTTTATTTTATTTAAAGATATTATTTATTTATTTGACAGACAGAGATCACAAGTAGCCAGAGAGGCAGGCAGAGAGAGAAAGCAGGTCCCTGCTGGGCAGAGTGCCCGATGCAGGGCTTGATGTGGGGCTCGATCCCAGGACCCTGGGATTATGACCTGAGCTGAAGGCAGAGGCTTTAACCCACTGAGCCACCCAGGCACCCCCCTCCACACAACATTTTAAAGGGAGCCATTCAGTGTCACATAGGACGTTCCCAGCTCTGTGCACCAACTACCGCGCCCAGCTCTGAAACTTCTCCATCACCCCAAAGTCATGGTGAAGATTCAGACTTCACTCCCAGTGGGCTGGGAGACCCAGGAGGACTCTGAGCTGAGGAGGGATGAGATCTGACGGTCACCCTGTCACAGAGAACAGACCGTGGCCTGACCAGGGGTAGAAGCGTGGTTCTGTCAAGTAGGCTGGTTGGGCTACCCAGCAGGTGGAGGAAGCCGGGCTTTGGGGGTTTTGGGGGTGGCTTGGACTCCTGCTCCACAGAGTGTGGGGAGGGTGCCCCGGAGCTGCCAGATTCCGATTTATTTAGAAATGAGGCCTGGGGGGTGGCTCAGTGGGTTACTCTCTCTCTCTCAAATCAATAAAATCTTAAAAAAGAAATACATCACATACACACACACACACACACACACACACACACAAAATCTTAAGAAATTAAAAAACAGAAATGAGGCCTCAGGCTCTGCTGATAGGTGTGGCAGTGTGTGTGGGGATCTGTACACATGTACCTGCGCACATGCCTTCTTGCAGTCACACCTACCTCCAGGCAAAGATAGGGACACCTGGGTGGCTCAGTCCTTGACAGTCTGCCTTCAGCTCAGGCCATGATCCCAGTGTCCTGGGATCGAGCCCTGCATCAGGCTCCCTGCTCACTGGGGAGCTTGCGTCTCCCTCTCCAGCCTGCTTCTCTCTGTCCAGCTCCCCCAAGCTTGTGTTCCCTCTCTTGCTATCTCTGTCAAATAAAGAAATAAAATCTTAAAAAAAAATAAAAGTCAGACCTTCGTTGACTGAGCCACAGGGGCCCATGACTTACTTATTTTATAACTGCAAGTGTGTGGGACGCCTGGGTGGCTCAGTCGGTTAAGCTGCTGCCTTCGGACTCCTGGGATCGAGTCCCATGTGGGATTCCTTGCTCGGCGGGGAGCCTGCTTCTCTCTCTGCCTCTGCCTGCTTATGCTTTCTCTCTCTCTCTCTCTGACAAATAAATAAATACATAAAATCTTTAAAAAATAATAATAAAATGACTACAAGTGTGTGCTCCTAACCCCCTTCACCTATTCCACCCATCCATCCCCACCCAGGCCTTTTTTTTTTTAAAGATTGTATTTATTTATTTGACAGAGAGACGGTCAGTGAGAGAGGGAACAAGCAGGGGGAGTGGAAGAGGGAGAAGCAGGCTTCCCAGTGAGCAGAGAGCCCAATGTGGAGCTCGATCCCAGGACCCTGGGATCATGACCTGAGCCGAAGGCAGAGGCTTTAACCCACTGAGCCACCCAGGCGCCCCAATAAATAGAATCTTAAAAAAAAAAAAAAAAAGTTGTGGTAAAACATACCACATACGTAATATACATACGAAATATACATAACATAATAACCATACATAATATAAACTTACCATTTTCCCCATTTTAAGTGTACAGTTCTGTGGATAAGTATATTCACATGGTTGTACCACTGGCACTACTGCCCTTTTCCAGAACCTTTCCACCTTCCCAGAGGGAAACTCCACAGGGATCAGATGTTAGCCCCCCATCCCCCCTTCTTCCAGGCTGGGCCACCACCCTTCACTAGCCATCCCTGTGGACTTGTCTATCTCGGTGCCTGCTGTGAGCGGACGCATGTGGCCTCTGTCCTTCTGTGTCTGGCTTCTGTCTCCTAGAGTAACCCTGCCAAGACTCACCTGTACAGGGGCGCCTGGGTGGCTCAGTTGGTTGGACGACTGCCTTCGGCTCAGGTCATGATCCTGGAGTCCCGGGATCGAGTCCCGCATCGGGCTCCCAGCTCTTTGGGGAGTCTGCTTCTCCCTCTGATCTTCTCCTCGCTCATGTTCTCTCTCACTGTCTCTCTCTCAAATAAATAAATAAATAAAATCTTTAAAAAAAAAAAAAAAAAAGACTCACCTGTACAGGAGCGGGAGCTCCCAGACTCTCAGGCACCTCCTGCAGTCTGACCACTGACCTGCCCACCCCCTCCCCCTTAGTATCCGCAAGAACCACATTCACATCCCGATTCTCTCCTTTACTTGCTGGGTAACGCTGGATGAACCTCCTTGAGCCTCAATTTCCCCATCTCTAATCAGACACAACAATGCCTCTTATCTTAGGGGTTCATTCTGATATTTACATGAGCCCATGCGGCTTTGCCCAGACCCTGATGCCACTGGAGAGTAAATCAGATGTTATCATTGTCATAGGCTTGGACATCCAAGCTCACCCAATTTTTTTTTTTTTAAGATTTTATTTATTTATTTGAGAGAAAGATCACAAGTATGCAGGGAGGGAGGCAGAGAGAGAGAGGGAGGAGGAAGCAGGCTCCCCTTGGAGCAGAGAGCCTGATGTGGGGCTCGATCCGAGGACCCTGGGATCATGACCTGAGCTGGAGGCAGAGGCTTTAACACACTGAGCCACCATGGCGCCCCCCCCACCCAATATTTTGTTTAAAAAGAACATTCTGGGGCTCCTGGTGGCTCAGATAGTTAAGCATCTGCCTTCAGCTCAGGTCATGATCTCCATGATCTCAATCCTGAGATCGAGCCCCATGTCGGGCTCCAAGTTCAGCAGCGAGTCTGCTTCTCCCTCTCCCTCTGCCTCTCCCCCCTGCTTGTGCTCTCTCTGTCTCTCAGATGAATAAAAATCTTAAAGAAAAAAAAAATAGCATTCTATATGTGCTACTCACTAGGCAGCACCCACATATACTGTCACTCTTTTTATCCTCTGGCTTTGTCAGTCAGTTCTCATACTGACGTTTGACTTCACCTCTTCCCATTAGATTCTAGGTTTTTTGAGAAATAGCTCTCTGTGTGCCCTGAGGGCTGAAGGTTGAACTAATATAGTGGGGGGTTGACAAATACCTATTCTGCTAATGAACAGTTAAATCCTATCCCTCCTGCTGTCTTCCCAGCAGGACGGACCCATCTCTGTCAGGAGGAGGCACATCTGTTCCTTAGAATGCCTAGCCCCGGGCTGGGGAATTCCTCCCTAAGGACCCAGCCACCTCAGGTCTCACGCCCTGTGCACTGTCACCCAAATCTTCCCCCATCCCAATACACACAAAATGAAGCTCCTAAAAAATCGCCTACTTTTTTTTTTTTTAAGAGATTTTATTTATTTATTTGACAGAGAGAAAGAGATCACAAGTAGGAAGAGAGGCAGGCAGTGGGGGGGGGGGGTAGCAGGCTCCCTGCTGAGCAGAGAGTCCGATGCGGGACTCCATCCCAGGACCCTGAGATCATAACCCGAGCCGAAGGCAGAGGCTTTAACCCCCTGAGCCACCCAGGTGCCCCAATAATACCAAATTTTAAACAGACACACCCCTTTGCTGGTACTTTCAGCAAAGCTTAAATACACAGAGACCCGTCAAGCCAGCAATTTCACTTCTAGGGAGTTTTCCTGTGGGCAACCTTTGCCCAAGACAGAGGAATAAGTATATTTATTGTTGTGTTGTTTGTAATAGCCAAAGACTACAAATGCCTGAATGTCCCTCAGTAGGAGATGGTTAAATGAATAATGATACACAGTGCAATGGACACTCCACAGCCATTTAAAAAGAATAAAACAGGGGCGCCTGGGTGGCTCCGTCGGGGTAGCGTCCAGTTCTTGATTTCAGCTCAGGTCGTGATCTCAGGACGTGAGTTCAAGCCCCGAGTCGGGGTCTGAGCCCAGTGTGAAGTCAGCTTGAGATTCTGTCTTCTTCTCCCTCTGCCCCTCCCACTCATGCACGCTCTCTCAAATAAATAAATCTTTAATACAGAAATAAAATAAAATGAAATAAAACAGTCCTATGTGTATGGGTAGGAAACAGTTCTCTGAGACGGACTGATGAGGGCCAGGAGCAGGGAGCAGAGCAGTGTGGGTAACTTGTGGCTGTTCCTGTGAATAGAAGGGGGAGGGGAGGTCAAATCCATCAGGTGCTGGACAGACACAGAATTTTCCTGCTAACTGCTCTCTGGAGAGGGCCTCAGAGGGTCAGGGATGGAGGGAGACTTGGTTTTTCCCCAGATAAATTTCTGTATTAAAAAAAAAAATTCTGGGGACGCCTGGGTGGCTCAGTTGGTTAAGCAGCTGCCTTCGGCTCAGGTCATGATCCCAGCGTCCTGGGATCGAGTCCCACATCGGGCTCCTTGTTCAGCAGGGAGCCTGCTTCTCCCTCTGCCTCTGCCTGCCATTCTGTCTGCCTGTGCTCACTCTCTCCCCCTCTCTCTCTCTGATAAATTAAAAAAAAAAAAAAAAAAAAAAAAAAAAAAAAAAATTCTGGGGACGCCTGGGTGGCTCAGTGGGTTAAGCCGCTGCCTTCGGCTCAGGTCATGATCTCAGAGTCCTGGGATCGAGTCCCGCATCGGGCTCTCTGCTCAGCCAGGAGCCTGCTTCCCTCTCTCTCTGCCTGCCTCTCCGACTACTTGTGATTTCTCTCTGTCAAATAAATAAATAAAATCTTTAAAAAAAAAAAAAAAAATTCTGGGGGCGCCTGGGTGGCTCATTGGGTTAAGCCACTGCCTTCGGCTCAGGTCATGATCTCAGGGTCCTGCGATCAAGTCCCGCATCGGGCTCTCTGCTCAGCAGGGAGCCTGCTTCCCTCTCTCTCTCTCTTTCTGCCAGCCTCTCTACCTACCTGTGATCTCTCTCTGTCAAATAAATAAATAAAATCTTTTAAAAAAAAATTCTGTATTTTAATTTTTACAACATACATGCATTTCCTATTCAAAATAAATGTTAGGGGTGCCTGGCTGGCTCAGTGGGTTAAAACCTCTGCCTTTGGCTTGGGTCATGATCCCAGGGTCATGGGATCAAGCCCCACATCTGGCTCTCTGCTCAGTGGGGAGCCTGCTGCTTCCTCTCTCTCTGACTGCCTCTCTGCCTGCTTGTGATCTCTGTCTGTCAAATAAATAAATAAATAAAATATTTAAATTAAATAAATAAATGTTAAATTAATATAATCTCTTTGTCCTGGAAGCAGTAAGGTTTGACCTCATATGAACAGGATGCCGCATTCTTGAAAGCTTGAGAATTCTCAATCTGTTCTCTGCTGAATGATGTCAACAGAAGCCAAAAGACCTTGAGAGTTGAATTCAAGGATGATGTTTTTGCATAAATGCTCCGTTGGCAACAGTCACTGCTGGCCTTTATAAGGGACTTCACCCTGTTCAAGGATGACAGCCTCTTTACTTTTCATGATCTCATTTACCCTGACAATGCTGGGGGTTACTGGGGCAGGCAGGAACCTGTCCAAGGTCACACAATTGGAAAATGCCCAATTTTCAGCCAGAACTGAACCCACACCTTTCTCTGCTTCTTTCCCATGGCTGGGAGTGGCAGGCTTCTGAGATCATATGAGACATCGTATCAAGAAAGGTTGGTCAAGTCCATGGGGCGCCTGGGTGGCTCAGTGGGTTAAGCCTCTGCCTTTGGCTCGGGTCATGATCCCGGGGTCCTGGGATCAGGCCCCGCATCGGGCTCTCTGCTTAGCAGGGAGCCTGCTTTCCCCTCTCTCTCTGCCTGCCTCTCTGCCTACTTGTGACCTCTGTCAAATAAATAAATAAAATCTTTAAAAAAAAAAAAAAAAAAGAAAGAAAGAAAAGTTGGTCAAGTCCTGCCTATCAGTCACCTGAATCACAGTGGCCACCATATTCCCAGGACCCGTGGTCAGTACTCGGGCCTCACCCAGCCTGACTGGTCAGGAGCATTTGACCAGGGGGTCACTGCTTCCTCCTTCAAACACTTGCTTCCTGGGGTCTTAGGACACCCCTGTCCTGATTCTTATCCCCTGTCACTGGAAACTTCTCATCATCTTTGTTGGCTCACTGTAGCTGAAACTACTAGCTTTGGAAAGCCCCAGGGACTGGCCCTTGGACCATCCTCTTGAACCTAGAACCCCCTGTTCTAGATCATATATTGGTATTGTGGCTTTTTTTTTTTTTTTTCCTTTTAAAGGTGTTATTTTTAAGTATCTCTACACCCAAGATGGGGCTTGAACTCATAACCCTGAGGATGAGTGACACATGCTCTACTGACTGATCCGGTGAGGCGCCCCTCTATTGTGGCTTTTGATACTATCTACATGCTGATGCCACCCACATTTATGCCCCACTGCAAACTCCCCCTGCACCCCATTATCCAATAGCCTCCAGGACGGCTCCACCCAGAGAACTATTAGCTCCTCCCTCCCCTCCCCTGTTCTCCCCCAGCCTGCCCTCCTGCTGCTGTTCCATCCTGTGGGCTCCACCCCTGTCCTCCTGGCTGTTCTGGCCAAACACCGCCCCCCCAGCCCTGCTCCCCAAGCCGCCCATGCCTCTCTCACACCCTGTCAACTGAGCTTTCCAAGTAGAGCTGGAACCTTCTCCCCCATCACAGTCCCCACCCTCTCTGAGCCACCTTCACCTCAAGCCTAGAATATTCCAACAGCCTCCTCGTTGGTCTCCCTCCTCTGCCCTTGCCCCCTCAGTCAATCTGTTCCCAACCCCACTGCCAAGTTAACCACTCAGAACATGTCAGTCTGTCTCTCTTCTCTGCTGAAAAGCTGCCAGATTCCCTGTCTTATTTGGAATGAAAAACGGAGCTCCTTCGAACAGCGACCATGTTTGAAAAAAGCCCACCTGGGGCGCCTGGGTGGTTCAGTGGGTTAAGCCTCTGCCTTCCACTCAGGTCATGATCTCACGGTTCTGGGATCGAGCCCTGCAGTCGGGCTGTCCTTCTGTCCCTCCCTTCCTGGGTAGCCTCTGACCTCATCCACCACTATTTCTTCCACAACCTTGCAGCCCAATGAGCTCCCTGCTATTCCCGCAGGCTCAACACTGTGCACTTGCACACAGGTGCACAGAGAGACTGGGGATGTGCTTCTTGGCCTCGTGCTGGGACGTTTGGGGCTGTCCTGGGTACTGTGTAACCATCAGCACGAGGATTCCTGGCCATTCCCCGTGAGTGTCTGTAACACCTCCCTGTCTCCAGAAATTGCCAAACATGGGAGGCAAAATCGCCCCAGGCTAGAAACCACTGCTCCACCTGCAAGGCCCTCCCCAGGCACCCCCTCACTTCCTTTAGGCCCTGACTTAGCGGCTTCCTACTGTGGCCTCTGCCTACCCTGATTATCACTGCTGCCCACCCCAACTCCCCACTTCCATTCCTGCTCCATTTTTTCTCCATAGTCCTCCTCAACATTTTTTGTTTATTATCTGTCTCTTCTTCTTCTTCTTCTTTTTTTAAAGATTTTATTTTTTTATTTGACAGAGAGATCACAAGTAGGCAGAGAGGCAGGCAGAGAGAGGGGGAAGCAGGCTCCCTGCTGAGCAGAGAGCCCAATGTGGGGCTTGATCCCAGGACCCTGAGATCATGACCTTGAGCCGAAGGCAGAGGCCTCAACCCACTGAGCCACCCAGGCGCCCCTATCTGTCTCTTCTTAATAGGCCATAAGCTTTAAAAATCCAAGGATCTTTGTCTTTGCTGCATTCACGCTGTGTCCCCAGCACTTACAGCAGGACCTGGCACATAGTAGACACTCAATAAATACTTCTTGAAGGAACAAATAAACGCGAGGCCTTGTAACAGCTGTGCGAACATGAGACCGTGGCCTTGAGAGACTCGTGTTCCCATGTGGGTGCCGGGAGTCAACAGTGGAGTAAAGCCTATGCAGTGGGCTGGTGGTGATCAGAGCAAGGAAGAGAAATAAAGCAGGTGGACTGGTTTCCCAGGACTGCCCTAACAAATCACCACAACCTGGGTGGCCGGAAACAACAGATACTTACTGTGTCACCATTCTGGAAGCCAGAAGTCTGAAACCAAACTGTGAGCTGGGCCCTGAAGAAGAATGCTTCTAGCCCGTTTCTTTCTTTCTTTTTTTTTTAAATGGTGCTTTATTTATTTGACAGACAGAGATCACAAGCAGGCAGAGAGGCAGGCAGAGAGAGAGGAGGAAGCAGGCTCCCCGCTGAGCAGAAAGCCCGATGCAGGGCTCGATCCCAGGACTCTGGGATCATGATCTGAACTGAAGGCAGAGGCTTCAACCCACTGAGCCACCCAGGCGCCCCTTCTAGCCCCTTTCTTGCTTCTGCCGGGTTGCAGGCAACTGTGGCTCTCCTTGGCTTGTAAGACGCCTCACTCCAAGGCTGTGTCTCCATAAGATCTTGCTGTGCTTTTCTTCATATCGTCTCTCCTCTGTGCCTATCCGTCCCCGTGTCCAAATTTCCCTGTTATATAAAGACATCTGTCATATTGGATTAGGGTCACCCTCCTGACCCCATTTTAACTTGATTATCTCTGTAAGGATCCTATTTCCGAAAAGGCCCCAATCTAAGCGATTGGTATGGGGATGCAAGTTGAACATATCTTTTTCTGGGGGGACACAGTTCTACCCGCCAGCAGCAGGGACTGGGTTTGAAGGGTGCTGGCTTCAGGGAGGGTTGGGGGAAGGCCCCTGAGTCGGTGGCATTTGAGCGGAGTCCTGAATGAAGAGGCCTGTGGACATCTGCAGGAAGGGCATTCCAGGCAGAGGGAACTGCCAGTGCAAAGCATTGGGATCAAGATGCCGGCCTCACAACGCTGTGAGGGTTCAGTGGCTTAACAGATGAAAAAATCGAAAGGCTGGTCCGCAGTCAGCCAGCAGTCAGGATTATTGCTATTATTTATCCTGTCCCCAGGCTTAGCCCCATCGCTGGCTGTGGGGCTGGGGTTCCAGAGTGAACTGGTCAGACAGCATCTGGTCTCGGTGGTGCTGAGGGCCTCATTGGGGAGACCCAGAGCCAACAAGTCAATAAACAAGAGGAACATGTGGTGTGATTGCTGATAACCTCCGTGCTCGGGACAGCAGCGTGATGTCATAGAGGGTGACTGCGGGGTGGGGCTGGGCATCTCCAGATAAAGCCTCCCAGAGAAGCTCAAGGATCTCTTCAGATGAGCACGTCGGTAGCGGAAGTCCATGGAGAAACGTCCCCTGGTCAGGCTGAGATCCCGTGACCAGGCTGGCACTGGTCACAGGGGAAGTGCCCCAAAGGTAAGAACCTAATGAAAATGCCTCCAAGTCGCTTCTGGTTAATTACAAGGAGCATGACTCCCAATGAAACAGGTCTCAAACCCTCAACCATCTCATCCCTAGCACTGAAAAAAGAAAACATTGGTGGGAAATAGAAAATAATTGCCTGAGTCAGACCCCGGCGTTCATGTCGGACTTCAAGTCCAGGTGGGGGCCATTAGGAACAGGAACAGGGGGTGCTCTTGTTTATCCAGTGGCTGATTCTCCGGAGCGTTATTCAGTAAGTCCGTCCTGTAGCTCTGTGTTCTCACAGGGTTCTCCGGGTTGGATTCCACACATCTCCCCAGATACCCTAGAAACTCCTTTTCTCCTGGGAATTCATTTATTCCCTTACTGTTTCAGGGCGATTTGCCAGCAAATGGTAGGGTATGGCAGGTGTTTAATGACTGCTGAAAACAACTGTGGTGAATTAAGTTCTCAAGGTCCCTTCTTCCCAGCGAGAAAACAACCAGCATGGCTGTTTTGACATTCCAAGGTCGTGTTTCTTGCTTTTTGAAGCTACATTTTGTTGTTTTGCTTCATTTTGGACCCATTTAAGCTTAACCATTCCTTCCCCTGTGCCCCCCCCCTTTTAGTTGGTACCATGGAGAGAGCACAGGAAGGCAGATCTGGGCTCAAGACCCAGCACATGGAGAGAGAGAGAGAGAAAGGGAGACGGGAAGAGCACACAAGAGCTTCACCCTCTTACCACGTCATGGAGACTCTGGTGGGTTTGTATTCATTGGTTCTATAAACATTTATGTAGCGCCTAATAAGGACCAGGTGCTGTGCTGGCCTCTGGGCAGGGGGTCGATCCCCAAACCCAAAGACAAGTCTCTGCCCTTCTGTAGCTTCCAGTTTACTGCATAGTCACATCTAATAGAGAGTCAAGAAGGGCTTTCAGTAGGAGAATCCTGAAGACTGGGGACTTGGCTTACTGGCCCTTCCTTGAACCAATGGTCCTCAGTTTTCTGCCTCTGTAAAACGCATTCAGCCATCCTTGCTGCATAACTCACACGGGTTTGTGGTGAGGGCCTTAGAGATGGTGTCCAGAAAAATGGAGTGGGAGAGAGCTGCAGTCTTTAACTGACCTTAAGTGGCTAGTGCTATTCAGTCCCTTGCCCAGAGGCAGAAACAGACCGAGAGGGTTGAGTGGTCCTTCCACGAGGCTCAGGACTCCAAAACAGAAAGTTAGTTGAGTGCACACACTGCTGGCAGAGTGTGATGGGACCAGAGGGTCAGGAGTGCCCAATGAAACATGGGATATACTTAGACTAGAAAAACTGTGCATTTATTTGAAATTCAACTTTAAACATGAGCATCCTGTATTTTTTTTAAAAGATATTTATTTATTTATTTATTTGACAGAGAGAGAGAGATCACAAGCAGGCAGAGAGGCAGGCAGAGAGAGAGGAAGGGAAGCAGGCTCCCCGCTGAGCAGAGAGCCCGCCTGGGGCTCGATCCCAGCACCCTGGGATCACAACCCGAGCGGAAGGCAGAGGCTTAACCCACTGAGCCACCCAGGCGCCCCTGTCGCTTCCTTTTGTAACCCGGGCCCCCCATCAGGCTCCAGGGTTCTGACGTCCTCATTAGAACTGGACTTTGCTCATGCTTTTACTTGAGAATTAGAGATCTGGTCATCCTTGGAGTTGACTCATGTGGCCATTTCCTGCTCAACATTCACCAAATTACTTTTGAGCACCTGCTATGTGCAGGACAGATACAGAATTGGGCAAAACAGACACTAAATAAGAAACCAATCAGGGAATTTGTACCCAGTTATTAAACATGTAGTAGGTATTAAACCACGATTGCCATAGGCACCATGAGGGAAACATACAGTAGGGTGACTGTGTCTGATTTATTGGGAAACGGGTCCACAAAGCCTACCCTGAAGACATTAATTTTGTATTGGGTTTTGAAGGATGAGTAGGAGTTACCTGATAACAACAGTGATCACCAAGTAGTGCCAAACAACGCTAAATAACCTTTTTGCTACAGGAACTAATTTAGTTCTGATGACCCTCTGGGAGGCGTTACCCACATTGTAAAGGCTCAGAGAGGTTAAGTTACTTGCACAAGGTCACACAGTGAAAGAATGGAAGTGTAAGGATTTGAACCCAGCCAGCCTGGCCTCAGATCATTCCAAGCACTGGGAGCCCAGAGAGCAAGCAGCAGAAGGGAATCCCGCAGGCCCGGGAAAGCTTAGTGAAGAATTTGAGACTTTGGCCTGAGAACAATGGGAAACCTTTGAAGGGGTTTAGAGGTGGGGGTGGGGAGGGGGGTGTGTCCTGGCCCAAATTGAAATTTCAAAAGATCACTCTGGCCGCTCAGGGTGGGGGATGGGATCCGCCTGGAGCCCGGGGGCTGGTGGGAGGCTGTTCCCTTCCTGCCCAGATAACAGATAATGGTGGCTCTGGAGCCGGCCCGCTGCTCTGCAGGATGGAGCTACGCGGCCGGAGTCGGCGATTCAAACAGCTCAGGTAGATCCCACAGAGCTCTGGGCTGGGAGGTGGGAGAGGGAGAGGTCAAGCGTGACATTCAAGTCTGGGGCTTCAGAACTGCACGGGAAGTGCCTGGGAGGGAGCTTGGTGGCCCAAGAGCTCCTGGGAGTTGGGTTTGGGTCAGACTGCCCTGTGTCTGAGATTCTTTGTCTCTGGTGTGTTTTTGTTGTTGTCGTTGTGGCTATATCAATCCCTGATTGCCTTGGAGTTTCAGCCTGTTTCGGTCCCCATCTCTGTAATGGTAGTAGGTTCTTGGGATGTTAGAGGCCGAGAGGGCTTGGACTTCATTTTTCTTGCGAACATGTTGCTTTTCCAGATGAGCAGATGACCTCATCTTTCTGTGCTTCGGTTTCCTCATCTGCAAAATGAGGGCAGGAACAGCTGGTTCGTAGAGCTGTCGGGACGATTCAGTTAATTAATACAGGAAGTGTGCTCAGAACAATGCCGGGCGCACAAAGGCCCCCGCTGGCGCCCGCCCCTCTTCTGAGGCCGAGATGCTGGTGCTGGTGCTGATGCTGATGGTGTCGTCATGACAATGAGGTTGGTGGAGGCAGGGGTGGCTGTAGGAGGAAGTTGAAGCCCATATAAGTCACTCCAGTCACTTAGCAAGTTTATGTTTGGTACCCAGTTTTAAGCAGACTATTTAAAAGGCATGCACAGGGACACCTCGGTGGCTCCAAAAGGTTGAACCTCTGCCTTCGGGTCAGGTCATGATCCCAGGGTCCTGGGATCTAGTCCCACATCGGGACTCGGTGGGGAGCCTACTTCTCCCTCTACAGCCGCTCCTCCTACTTGTGCTCCCCACCCACCGACAAATAAGTAGATAAAATCTTAAAAAAAAAAAAAGAAAAAAGTATGTACAGAAGCCCGAGGAATTACATTCACTCCAGTGAACAGACATTGATGAGACTCCCCAGTGCCAGGCCTGCTTTAGAGTCTGGGGTCATGCCAGGGAATATGAAAACGACAAGCTTCCCTGAAAAGCAAATGCAGCGCTGAGTTTCAGAATGTGCTAAGTGCTGGGAAGAACAGGAAACCACTTTTGTGAGAGGATGTGATCCTAGGGGGCCTCGGAGAGGAGGTGACATTGGGTCCAGGATCCAAAGCAGAAAGGGCATGTGCAAAGGTCCGTAAGGGGTATGTTCTAGTTGGCAGGAGACAACTGGCACATTTTGAGAACCCTAAGGTAGGTCAAGGTGGCTGGAGTGCTGGGAACAATTGAAGGGGAGAATTAGCTTATTTATATTTCTACATATTGAAATATGTTGAAATTACTGGTATTTAACCTTTTAAATTCATGTACAAAGGACACCTGGGTGGCTCAGTCGGTTAAGCATCAGCCTTTGGCTCAGGTCACGAACCCACCCAGACTCCTAGGATTGACCCCCACATCGGGCTCCCTGCTCAGCGGGAAGCCTGCTTTTCCCTCTCCCACCCCCCCTGCTTGTATTCCCTCTCTCACTGTCTGTCAAATAAATAAAAATCTTAAAAATAAATAAATTCATATACAAAATTATGACTACGATTCTACCTGATAGATTCAGCAAGAAGGGCCAAAGCCAAATTAGGGAATTAGGGCCAGAGCCGATC
This sequence comes from Mustela lutreola, assembly GCF_030435805.1. NCBI lineage: Eukaryota > Metazoa > Chordata > Mammalia > Carnivora > Mustelidae > Mustela > Mustela lutreola. The sequence goes on from NC_081298.1 coordinate 13,134,836, forward strand.
TATGGAAGATCTGTTATAGAAACTGCTTTGTGGAAGAAGAAAAAGAGTCTGTGAACAAATACTTATTGAGCAACTACTATGCCCCAGGCCTGTGCTGGCCCAGGGAGTACTGGTGAATGGGTACACAAAGTCCCTGCCTCTGTACACAGACACACAGTCAACAAAGGAATAAGGTGCTTACATATTGTGCTAAGTCCTAGGAAGTCAGTAACAGGCTGATGTCCCAGGAAACAGACAGGATTCGGTATCTGATGGGTAGTCAGGAAAGGCCCCTCAGAAGAGGTGACCTTTGCAATGATACCTGAGTAATGAGGGGAAGCCACCATGCGATCTAATTCGGTCCAGGTGGAGGAGACAGCCTGTGCTCAGGACCTGAGGTAGGAATAAGCCTGGAAACAAAGTGGTGGGGGAGGTTGGGGGAGGAGCTAAGGAAGGAGGCCAGCAGAGCTGGAGGGTGTGGGTCACCTGTGATGCATCTTGGAGGGCAGGAGAGCAGGAACCGGCCCCCACAGCACTCTGCAGGCCAGGTTCTGAGAAAGCATTTTCTTCTGAAAGTGAGATTGCAAAGGGTTTCTGTAAAGGACCATAGTCGTGTAGGCTTTGAGGGCCATGTCTGGTCTCTGTTGCAACTATTTGACCTGGCCTTGTTACTGGAGTGTAGCCCTAGATAACAAATAAATGAACACCTGTGCTGGTGTGCCTGGAAAACTTGACTTACGGACACTACAAAATTTGGAGTTCATTAATTTATGCATGCTCCAAATTACTTTTATGATTTTTTCAACCATTTTTTATAAGATTTTATTTATTTATTTGACAGAGATCGCAAGTAGGCAGAGAGGCAAGGCAGAGAGAGGGGGAAGCAGGGTCCCCACTGTGTAGAGAGCCCGATGCGGGGCTCGATCCCAGGACCCCAAGATCATGACCTGAGCCGAAGGCAGAGGATTTAACACACTGAGCCACCCAGATGCCCCTCTTAAACCATTTTTTTTATTATTAGTTTTAAATTTTTATTTATTTATTTATTTGCTTGTTTTTTAAGATTTCAAAATTTTATTTATTTGACAGACAGAGATCACAAAAAGGCAGAGAGGCAGGCAGAGAGAGAGAGAGATGAAGAAGCAGGCTCCCTGTTCAGGGAGCTCGATGCGGGGCTCGATCCCAGGACCCCAAGATCATGACCTGAGCTGAAGGCAGAGGCTTTAGCCCACTGAGCCACCCAGGTGCCCCTCTAAAACCATTTTTTAAAAAAATATTTTATTTATTTGACAGAGATCACAAGTAGGCACAGAAAGAGAGAGAGGAGAGAGAGAGAGAGAGAGAGAGAGAGAGAGAGAGGAGGAAGCAGGCTCCCTGCCAAGCAGAGAGCCCGATGCCGGACTCGATCCCACAACTCTGAGATCATGACCCGAGCCGAAGGCAGAGGCTTAACCCACTGAGCCACCCAGGCGCCCCATCTAAAACCATTTTTAAAGAGATTTTATTTTATTCATTTTTAAGAAAAAGATTTTATTTATTCATTTGAGAGAGAGAGAATGAGCAGGGGGAGGGACAGAGGGAGAGGAAGAAGCAGACTCCCCACTGTGCAGGGAGCCATATGTGGAGCTCTATCCCAGGACCCTGAGATTGCTGCTGGAGCCCAAGGCAGAGGCTTAACCAACTGAGCCACCCAGGTGCCCCTAAATGTTTTATTTTTAAGTAGTCTCTACACCCAATGTGGGGGCTTGAACTGTCCTCCATCCCCAAGGTCAAGATTTACATGCTTCACCAACTGAGCCAGCCTGGGTCCCTTTTTTGGACCATTTTAAAATGTGAGAACCCATTTTTAGCTTGAGGGCCAGAAGGTAACAGGTGGTTGGGCAGGTGATGTGGCCCGAAGGCTGGAGTTCATGGACTCCTGTTCTGAAGTCATGGGAAGCCTTTGGAGGGTTTTGAGCAGGGATTGAAAGGTGGTGATTTAAAATGCAAAGGTATAGGGGTGCCTGGCTAGCCTAGTAGTGGGCATGCAACTCTCAATCTTGATCTTGACCCCCATGTTGGGGGTAGGGTTTACTTAAAAGAAAAAGAAAAGAAAATGGGAAGGTATGAAGGCATGATGCTAGAAAGTGGATGTAACCATGCAGAATGGAGCCGCCGTTTTGTTAGTCATTCGTTAAGCACTGAGTTCCCTTAATAGTCACGGTGCTGCCGAAGGGGACCCATGATCTGTAAGACACAGTTCTTTTCTTTTTTTTTTTTTTTTTTTTAAAGATTTTTATTTATTTATTTGACAGACAGAGATTACAAGTAAGCAGAGAGAGAGAGGAGGAAGCAGGCTCCCTGCTGAGCAGAGAGCCCGATGTGGGGCTCGATCCCAGGACGCTGGGATCATGACCTGAGCGGAAGGCAGAGGCCTTAACCCACTGAGCCACCTAGGCGCCCCTGTAAGACACAGTTCTATACTCCCGGAGCTCATAACCTAACAGGAACGACTCAAGACCGAGATCCAAATGCAAGTTCAAGGTCAAAAGAGGGACCCCCCTCCCAATAAAGTAGTAGTTGCATTGGAAAACAGCAAGGTGGCAGACAGGTGGCTGGAGTGGAGTGGGGGAGGGTGTGGAATGGGTGGGAGTTGAGGGAGGGCGGGCGGAGGATTTGGGATTTTATCCTAAGTGAGTTGGGAAGGCCCTGGCAGGTATTTTAAAGCTGTGATAAAATATAAATGATAGAAAATTTGCCATTTGAACCACCTTAAGGTATACAGGCCAGTGGCGTCAAGTACTTTCACAGTGTCTACAGCCGCTGCTGACTTGACCCAGAGCTTCCTCATCACCCCAGAAGGGAAATCTCTACCCATTCTTTTTAGAACATTTTATTTATTCATTTATTCACGCAAGCTTGCAGGAGCAGGGGGAGGGCAGAGGGAGAGGGACAGGCAGACACCCCTCTGAATACGGAACACCATGCAGCGCAACACCCCAACACGGGGCTGGACCCCAGGACATTCAGATCATGACCTGAGCTGAAGGGAGACACTTAACCGGCTGAGCCACCCAGGTACCCCCAAATCTTAGTACCCATTAAGCAGTCACTCCTCATCCCTCCGTCTCCCCAGGTGCTGGTAACCTTCTGCCTTACGTCTCTATATCTCTATGGATTTGCCTATCCTGGTTGTCTATTCTGGGCATTTCATAGAAATGGAATCCTAGATATGTGGCTTTTGTTGTCTGTCTTCCTAGACAAAGCATCATGATTTCAAGGTGCATTCATGTTCTTCTGTGTCAGTGTTTCATTCCTTTCTAAGGCTGAATAATAGTGTTCCCTTGCGCGGAATACTTAGCCATTGGTTGATCCATTTATCCACTGATGGACAATGGGGTTGTTTTCATCTTTCGGCTGTATCATGAATAGGGTGGCCCATGGAAGGCTTTGAACAGGCAGGTGATGTCTTGTTACCGGATCCCTCTGGCAGGAGACCAGTTAGAACAGGATTCAAAGCCTTGACTTAACTGTGATTCCCTGGGGGGGCTAGAACATGTACTCCTGGGAACCAGGGCAGAATTCCCAGACATTTCTATGGTGAAGGATTGGGAGCTGCTAGGGACAGGCAGGAGCAGTCTTATAAATGGGATGGCGGCACCCATCAAAGGGATTAGGTGACTAGCAGATGAGTCGCCTTCAGAAAACACTGAGGCCCAGTGCCCAGGCTGGTCCATGGTTGGGACTGAGAGGGCTTTTTGGGGTGATTGATTCTGGGGACCGAACTGTGGAGCCCGGCGGAGGGGTCAGGCTGAGGGAGTCAAGAAGTTGGGTTTGCTTTGATCGGTGGGAGGTCCCAGCAGCCCCCATGCTGAGAAGCCCCCCCACAGGCTGGGAGGGGTATGTGCTCTGCTGGTGTGGGAGGTCAGGAGCCTGAGAAAGCAGGAAAGACACTGGATAGGAGGTGCCACCTGGGTTTGTAGGGGGGCTGTTATCCCAGTAAGTGACACGTGGAGGAAGAATCATGGTGGGTCCTACTTGGGACACACTTTCCAGCTTCACTGAAAAATAGAGGGACATGAGGGGGGAGAGTCAAGTATGGAGTCAGATAAAGAGGTCCTGATGGAGGGGAGTCAGGGTTGCATGAAGTGATGGAGAATTGCTGAAGGATTCTTGGAAACAGCAGGAAAACTGATAGCATCCAACGTTTGTTTTGAAGTGCTTTGTATGGGATGGTAAAGAACATTCTGGAATATTTTGAGTCCGAGTAGTAGAAGGATTGCAGATGGAATGGTGACCTTGTCCCTGACTTTACCTCCACGCTCAACTCCTCTGCACCTCATTTCATGGCACCACACGTGGTCTTTTTTTGTGTCTCAGAAATAAGCAAGTTACCAAGCTCAGGCTTGCCTCAGGGCCTTTGTACCTGCTATTCCCACCACCAAGAAAGTTCTTACCGCCTTTAGCTCAAATGTCACACCCTCACTAGAGCCCTTCTTACCTGTGTAAAGCAGACGCCCCCCACTTCCAATCCAGTCATTTCTCTCTACCCTCACCCTGTTTTGTTTTTCTTCATAGCATCTATCTCAACTGGCTCTTTTGTCTCTTTCTCATGTACTCATTTAATTGCGCTTAACCTCTCCTCTGTTCAACCTACAGCTCCTTGAAAGCAGGAGCAAAGGACGTAAGTCTGGTGCTTCCAGGTAGAGGAAGTGCTCCCCACCTCTTTGTAGACTGCCTTGATCAGCAGCGAGAAAATGCGGGTCCAGGAGTTAGACACGAGATTTAGGGTTCAGGGAAGAGGTCAGACCCGGATACTAGATTTGGAATCTGTTGTGGCAGTAGACAAAATGGTTTCAAGGAAAGCAAAATCATCCAACATTTCTTGAGCAGGTACTCCATGCCTGTGTTAAATCATACCCACACTGTCTGATGCAGGGACGAGAATCCCATTTCACAGACTTGGAAACTGAGGCACAAAAAAAAGCAAAATAACTTGCTAAAGTTCCTTAGGGAGGAAGCTTGGACCCCTACCCCTGCCCCATCCCCAACAGGCTGGCTCTAGAGGCCACACAGACAGTCGGATGGCCTAGAGAGAGCAGATTCCGAAGGAAGAGAAGCTTCAGCATTTGGAGGTTCAGTCGCTGAGCAGGGCAGTGTTTTGGAACCTCTGACGTTTTCGACATCAGATGTTTGTTAGCATGAGATCGATGAAAAGTGAACCTGAGACTAACCAGCCTGTTGACGTTGGTTCTTGGAAGTGAATGAGGACTTTTTTTTCTTTTAAAAGATATTACTGTTCAAAAGAATTTATTTTAACCAGCTGCGTACAAATATGAAATGAACACATTTTATGTGTTTTATGTAACTCATTATTAATGAGGGCACGTGTATGACCGTCCAGCTAATTCAAAGATGGAGTCAAAGCCGTCCTCATACAGGAAATGCTGACATGAACTTATGATGAATAGATGCAAAAATTAGCAAGACCCCCCAATATCCACAAGCCAATAATCAATTGCATTCCAGGGGCTAAATTTGCATGTCTGTGGATGGGAGCCTTTGCATTAGTATTAGCCTTCTGTCGGTGTCAGAGCTGTAAAAAGCCCAGAAACAATGAAAGGTGCAGGTGACCCAATGGGGATGCCTGGATGGGCCCCCCACTAATCTTTCTTTGGCAGGTCATAGTCTTCCAGAATTTTCCTAATATTAAGTTTACTGATTTATTTATTTATAAAGTTAAGGGTTTTTGTTTTTTGTTTTTAAGTTTTATTTATTTATTTGACAGATAGAGATCACAAGTAGGCAGAGAGGCAGGCAGAGAGAGGAGGAAGCAGGCTCCCTGCTGAGCAGCAAGCCAGATGCGGGGGCTCGCTCCCAGGACCCTGGGATCGTGACCTGAGTTGAAGATGGATGCTTAGCCACTGAGCCACCCAGGCGCCCCTTTTTAAGATTTTTAAAAAGATTTAATTTATTTAAGATTTTATTTATTTATTTGACACAGATTGAGAGAGAGAGAGCGAGCGCGTGCGCACACGCACAAGCAGGGGGAGCTACAGAGGGAAAAGCAGGTTCCAGGTGGAGCAGGGAGCCCATGTGGGGCTCGATCTCAGGACCTCGGGATCACACCTGAACTGAAGGCCAAGGCTTAACCGACTGAGCCATCCAGGCACCTGAGATGTTTTCTTAATGGGAGGGGACTATTAATAGTTCCTCAGCTTCCTCATCAAGGAAATGGGTTGATGAATATATGGTGACTATATGGGGCCCATCTTGCAGGTTTGGGAGGATAAGTGCTTGGAATAGCACTGGACATAAAGCTTGGAGCGTGCCAGCCAGTGGGATTTATCCTTACCCTCCTTTGGAAATTTTGATGTTGAGAAAAGGAAGAAAAATGACTTGGAAGCCTCCAGAAATTTCCTTTTTAAGAGTCATCAGAGGGATGTGGTAAAAGCAAGTGCATGAGTGCTCACTGTGTCTTGTGTGACAACTCGTGCTTGACCACCTTCCACCTTGATGCAGTGGATTTCCGGGTGGGTATTATTATTGTTCCCATTGTACAGATGAGGAAATCAAGGCACAGAGAATTCTGTACCTCAAGCCAGGCGGGGCAGCTGGCTAGTGCGGCAGCAAGATTCACACCCAGACATCAGAGAGTCTGATGCCAGCAGCGACGCACTCAGTCACTGCACGGTTCTGCTTCTTGATGTGGAAAGAGAAAAGGTTAACATGGAAGAAGATGGCTCTGAGGCAGGGGGGAGGCATCTGGGAAGGCGCGGGGAGGGGAAGACAGTGATGGCAGAGGAGAAGGCAGGAAGGCGGATACGTGTAGGCCCAGGAGGAAACAGGGCTTGTCTTTTATTAGGTGGCTTGGGGAGCAGGGGAGATGGTCTGGGGGAGGGGAAGTTGGAGAGCAACGGGGAAGGGCTGCAGGAGGGAGGGAATGGTTAGGCGGTGGGAAGAACAGATGGAGGAGGCTCAGGGTGGCGCGAGGAGAGGGAGCAGAGTGAGCCCTGGGAGTGGAGAAGAACGCAGTGGAGTCAGCGATCAGGAGCAGGGCACTGATCTGGTGGGCCATTTTTACCACTTGGGTGGGATCTACTGATGGGTTTTGAGCAGAGAAGGGATGAGGTCTGACTTCTTAGCAAAGGATTGCTTGCAGCCTGTGCATGTGTGTAAATACTCCAGTTTCTTCCCAGTCTAACTCCCCTGCCCTGTTCAGGTAGGAGACCAGGAGCGGGTGCTCAGGTGGGAGACCCGAGTGCTTCTGTCCAGGTGGGAGGTGGCGTTTAATTGAGCTCTGCCACTTGTAGGGCGCAAAGGTGAAGAATTTCACACCAGGCTCTCCCTTCCTAAAGCTTTCCGTTTACAGCAGGCTTTCTTATTAGCCTTGGCGTTAGGGATACTCAGGGCTGGCTAGTTCTCTGTTGTAGCGGGTGGTGGGGGGGAGCTGTCCTGTGTTTGGTAGAGTGTTTAGGACCCTCCAGATCCTAGTAGCAGCCCCCTTCCTCCAGATGGGACAGCCTAAAATGTCTCCTGACATTGCCACTGGTCTAGTGGGACAAAGAAACAAACAGGAAATAAACACGTGCTCCCCTTTCCATAACGGTGATTGCTGGGGACAAAAAGAGCAGGTCAGGGGAGGTCCTGAATCTTCGTCCTTCTGATTGTCCTTTTCTTCCTGCATCTCTTAAGTCTCTCCGCACCCACACCGCGGCCATCTGCCTGATGGTCATGTACCCCGCACCCCTCCCCTCCCCTCCCCCTTCCCTTTCCGCCTCCCTCCATTTTTTGGATCCGACCAACCAGCCCCTCCTAGGAAGAAGTTTAAAAAAAAAAAAAAAAAAAAAAAAAAAAGCCTTCTGGAGGGCACCTCTTCTCCAAGGTAGGGACAAGTCCTAATTACGTCTTTGTGGCTGTAACAGGACTCGGTCAGTTCCATGCTCTGAAGGTGAGCCCTTCTGTCACCGTGCCTGAAGCCGGCCTCGGTTCCAATTGGCCAAAAAATAACAAAACAAAACAAGATATTTAAAACACTTCCCTGCCTCAGTCTCGCCCGGTTCACATAACGGACGGGCGGCCTTTCGCTAGCTCGAGGCAGATAACTCGGAGTGTGCTTATTTTGCTAGTCCGGGAGCGGGCTATCTTCGGGATGCAGCTTGCCGACGCGGTTCCTCCCGCTGCTCGGCTGGCTGCAGGCCAGCGGGAGCGGAGAGCCGTTTCAGCGAGGCCTCCTCGGCAGTAAGTTGCCTGGGGAAGGGAGCCGGGTCAGCCCTTCCTCTCCTTTGAGGCCAGCTTTATCACTGAGACACTCCGTCTGGCTTCCGTAAGCCTGATTCTGTCTCCTGATTCTCTCCATCCCCTGGGAATATTAAGAGAGACATGTTTTTAATCTTTTTATTAGTTCATTGCTTATTAATTTCCCTACCTCAGCACTGTGGACATTTTGGACAGCATTATTCCTTGTCGTGGGGTGTCTGTGTTTAGCAATGTTCCCTGCTCTCAATCCACCAGATGCCAGTAGCACCTCTCCCCCCCCAAGTATGACAGCCCCCAAGTTTCCAGACATTGCCACATATCCCCTGGGGTGGGGGGCGGCTAACCCACCCCTAACTGAGAACCACTGATTTCCAGGAATATAAAAAACCTCATTTTAGAGATAGCAGAGTGCTTAACATCTTGCTGGAGGCTTCTACGGAGAGAGGAGCTTTCTCTGGGCCCTAAATGAGTCTGAGCTGAAGGTCTCCTAGCTCCATCCTTCAGTACTTAAAACTTATTCTCAAAGGAGTCCATTTCCTCAAAGAAGACGCAGATCCTGCTGTTCTTGGGTAGATTTTAGCCTTGTTTCTGCTCTGCTTGGCTCGGCTTCTCTTCTGTCCTTTCCCTTAGAGGAAGGTGAAGGTACCGAGTTTAGAGCTGTGGAGTCCTAACTGGGTTGGAAATCTGGTCTTGGGCACCTGCCAGCTGTGTGACCTTGTGCTTCTCAAGTCACCTCTCTGGGCTGGGTTGCAAATCTCCAACAATGCTCCGTACCTCACGGAGTCATCAGGGCAAAGCGATGATTTTTGCACTCTACTGGACCCAGGGCAAGCATGCCGGGGCTGTTGGGGCTACTTTGTGCAAGGGGGTGTTTGAGAAGGGCCACGGAATGATCTCTGGATGGAGGCTGGCAACGTTGGTTTATTTCTGGCCTATCAGGCACATTCCATCAAGCACAGGATTGGCCCTTAGTAGGCCTGCCCCAGGCTTCCTTTTCAACCCCTGTCCCTCCCAGGATTCCATCTGCCACCATACCTTTGTCTCTGTCCCCAGCCCAATCGCTGTCTTTCTGATAACCTCAGACTTACCCGAATGCCAATAGCATTCCTCAGACAGAGCAGAGCTGCCAGAGTAGTCGGCTGCTTCCTGCTCTTTGCCCCAGAAAACATTTCAAGTGATCAAGTGATCAGAGGGGGGTGGGGGAAGCGAGCCGGACGCTGCAGCTGCTTATGCAACAAGCTTTAATCCCAGGTTAAAATCCACCACGAGCACCAGTGGCATATTTCATTTCCTCGTTGGGTCGTGAAGCTGGTGGCACACGAGATCTGCCACAGACTCAGAGACATGTCTGTTCCCCCAAAAGCTGCACCCGCAGAGGTAGACAGTGTTCCCTAGGGGATGGTGGGGGAGGGCTGCTGCCCACGCCGCCAGGAGGGACAGCACACAGCACCGTCTGATTAGCTCCGGCCTCCACCTCTTGTCCCTGACTTGGTGTCCCTGTACTCGGTTCCACCCGCAGGAAGAGGGGGCCCCTCCCTTCTAGTGAGGCCCAGGCCTGTTGTCCTGACTGCTGGACCTTTGTCAGGCCTGGTGATGGAGGTGTCCCTCCCTGCATCTGGGCCTCTTCCAGTACACAACAGCAACAAAATCCCCTTCCTTTTCATAAAGCTGGGCCCTGCCCCTGCAGTACGTTCTGTGTGGGTTCCTGGCTTGTATTTGTTTGATAGAAGATTCCCAGCCAGGAAGAATTTATGTGCACGAGGTGGGCATCTGTTGTCCATGTGGGGGGGGGTGGGGGCAGGGAGAGCAGGCGATCAGCGCTACGTTTTCTTTGTGGGAACGAACGGTGTGGGACCAGAAAGCCCATGAGTCCTAATTTTAGGAGGAGAGGGGAGACTTTATTGGGCCATAGTTTTACCTCCTGGCATATGGTTGCGTCACCTCTGGAAGCTTTCTCCAGCCTCTGAAGAATGGTGTTTGTTTAGCTTCTGTTGTTCCAGCTTGCTGTTAAAAAAAAAAAAAAAAATCTTGTTAATTAAGCACCTTGTCTTTGAGGGGGGAAAAAAAAAAGCAAGCAAGCAAGCATGGACATTTTAAGATCCTTCTGCCTTTGCCTTTTCTTTCTCAGGGTATAGACCAACTACAAAGGCAGCTTTCGGGAGGAAACAGGCAAAGACCTCCTAATACTATTGAAATGGGTGGAATTATAAGTAGCTCCGAAAACCTAGTTAATATTTTACTGGGGAGCAGTGCCAGAGATGGGGGTGGGGGGGCTGCCAAGAGTAGGTCTGTGTGTGAAGTCGCTATTCCATCTGCCTTAGGGGACGAAAAGAAGCCGTTCTCTGTGGAAATAAATTTAAGCAAGAATCCTTATAAAGCTCATGGGATTTGTCTGCCCACCGAGGGCCCAGTTCCCCAAGAACATACATACAGGGATGATTGTAGCAGGAAGGGCTAAGCTGTGGGTGTAGGCCTGGCTAATAATGGGGGTTCTTGTTCCCTCGCTGGGCTTGACATCTTTCTTTCTCCCTCTGGATTTAAATGGCTTCTCAGACCGAGAGGCACTGCCTGTGCCCTGGATTCAGAAGGTACACGCCTCCTTGGGAAGCAAAGGCGAGAGACAGCGGCTCGCTCGCTCTCTCTCTTTCTGCATCTGCCGGGAGAGCTGCAGCTGGTATTTTTCCACAGGCCTTTTTTGCGATCTCAGGGCCTAGTTTTTCCCAGCCAGGCCCAGAGTCCGAGAGAGGGTTAATAGGCAGGAAGCTGAAGGCATTGCAGACTAATACGGAAGTCAGATTTTTGTTTAACTGACAGGTTTAGCAGGCCTCCGTGGTGGGGGAGGGGGCCGGGAGGGGAGGGAAGTTGGTAGATCTAGGCATGTGGCCTGCTAGGAGCGCATTGGGCTTTTCTTAGGGTAAGGACGGAGAGGGGGGCCCCCATTGGCATCCTGGCAGGGAGGCAGGAACCCATTTTGGTTTTCCTTGGAGTCCTGGGTGAGGGGGGGAGTGGTGAGAAGTTAGATTCTCCGCGGGCAAATGGCTCTCTGGCCTGCTTTTCCAGGAGGCGCTCTGACAATGACTATGCAAACTTGACCACTCTGCTCCCCCCCTTCTCCCCAGCAGCCCGAGTCCTCTGCTCTGAGAAGCCAGGGCTGCCCTGCAGCGATTTCCGGGACTCGGCGGTCCTGTCTGTGTTCCCTCAGCTCCCCAGAGGCCTGCCTCAAACCCCTTTTTCTTAACCCCCGCTGGCTGTTTTCCTGGGGCTCCCCACTCCTCCGCTTCCCTCTACCGTCCCCTGCCCCTCCCCCCCTTCCGGGGTGGGGGGGAGAACCACTCTGCTGGATTGTTCTAGAAAAGGGCCAGGCTTCCTCCCAGCCAAGAGCCGCTTCTGTGGGGGCAGGTGAGGGTGAGCCCTTTCAGCTCACCCCAAAAACTCCCTTCCCAGTGGCATCCGGGCCTCAGGCTTTGCTGGAGCAGGTCAGGCTGGCTGCACTGGTTTGCCCGTGCCGGGAAATCGAGCCAGGGTGTGGGAGAAGTGCGTCTGGGGGCCCCTTTCCCAAGTTTTTCTTGCAGCAAAAGGCCTAGCTTAGCCTGTCTTTTTCTATGCACAGGATGGCTCTTGCTCACCAGAGCCTCACAAAGATAATCGCTCAGGAAGTGTTTCAGCCAATCCCGGGCGGCCTTACACTCCGATTTGCCGGGGCAGCCAATCGGGGATGAGCTTTTATTAGGCGGCCAGATCATCAAGCCGAAGTGCCAAACCCTTTTTCTGTGAGAACTAGGAGCCTGTCCTCCATGTTTTATAAGTATTGACATTACACAGTGTTAACAATGCATCCACAGAGGTAAGCTCGACTTTTTAACCATCTTTTCTCCCCCTCCCTCTGAGACATCCGAATTGTGGGCGAGCAGTGTGATTTCTCTGTGGCTGGCCGTGCCACACTCACCCCCACAGCACTTAGGTTAACTTGGAACTGTTTAGAGAGAATTTTTTTTGCTTTCTTGGGTCACATGGCTAAGGAGCCATTAGCCATAGCTTGATTTTGCAAACTAGCAAAGGCCTGGCACACCTTTTCTTCACCAGGACATGGTGTTTCTGGAATAGTTTGAAGCTAGATCCTGGAATGCCAAAAAAGAAGCTTTTTTTTTTTTTTTTTTCCTTTTTCTTTTTCTTCCTCTTCTCTCTCTTTCTTTCTCTGTCTCTCTCTCTCTGTTCTCTCTCTCTCTCTCTCAGCAGTTCTCCCCCACCCCCCCCCTTGCACTATTGTCTTCTCCTGTGTCACATGCCTGCTGGGGGAAGAAAATGGAAGGTAAGCAAGCAGGCTCCTCTCCAAGGAGAGCTCATGGCAGACAGCAAAGCAGGCAAGTTTACCTCTCCAAAGAGGTTCTGGGAAGGCTGGAGTAAGTTCTGACAAGAGAGGACGTGTGTTTTAAAAAGAACCAAGCCCTCAGCAGAGCAGTGCTAAGGAGAGAGCCTGGCTCCTGGGGCCTAGGTGGGTGATGGTGTGTCTTCATGGTCTGTTCTCTCCCTGTAGGGCTGCTGCACTTCCAACTACATTGTTCAGCCTTTTTTCCTGACTTCTGTTGATACAGAGTGTTCTTCTGCAAGCCAGCCTACAGCCAGCAAATGTTTCTGAAAGTGTTTTCTAGGCTCTGGAGGAAGTTTTTGGAGTAGGGAATGGGGGTGGGGGGGGGCTGTGTGTAGAGGGGGAGGGAGCTTGGACAACATCCTGCAACAAATCTGTGAGGATTCTTTTTTGAATTCCTCAGCTTTCTACTCTTGCATGATTTTCAATGAACTAATGCATCTTTTCTCCTGGTTTTCATTTTCTTTTCCCTCTTTTACATTGTATCCTCCTCTGCCCTCCTGGGTGATGGAGCGCAGAGGAAATAAAATCCTATCTGTGGCTCATGACGGCATTCCATATTCAGTTGTTGGGTTGTGGTGTTGTGTGTGTGTGTGTTTAATAATCCCATGTAACTGTTTAAAAAAAATTTCCTTTTTGATCAAGTCCCAAATCTGCCAGCCTGTTCTCTCTTCTTAACTGTGGAAAAATGAGACGGTTGCTTGAACATTTGTTGGGTAAGTAAAGCAATCCATTTCCTCTGTGACCATGTATAAAGAGTTTGGCGGACACTTGGGGTCTGTTTGTAACAGAGGGTCTTGGCTACAGCAATTGGTGGTGTGGTGTGTGTGTGGGGGGCTTTCATTAGCAGGAACCAAATAAGGGCTTTTTAATAGTGTCTTGATTTTAGGTGACTGTTTGAATCCACTGTTTTTCCTGATAACCTGCTGCTAGGATTGAAGATCACACTTCCTGTTTACCCTCAGACAGGGGAGAAATGTTCAGTTCATTGTGACTTGACTGGAGACCTTTAATTGGGATTGTGTGGATGTTAGCTAGAACTCTGGGTAGGTGATCTGCTTGTGAAATGTAACGACAGTGCTTGTTCTTAGTGTCACAGAGCCTGAAACATGGGTGAGGGCAGAACCTGGTAGTGGTGCTGGTGTGTGGGGGCAGGGATGTCAGCACTCCCTTTTAGGGTACTTGTAGTGTAAAATCCCACCCACCACCAAACTTGGTTTGCTTTGGGACTCCTTGCACAACAGATTTGGCCTCTTCCCAAGCCTGACCCACACATCTGTATGCACGCTTGCCTTATGATTTATTTCTCACTTTTTACACTTCCCCTGATCTCTTAATGCTGTAGCTAGAACTTAAGAGTGGGGAAAAAAAAGTAGACGCTTGTTTAGTGTTAGGTTCGGAATTTGCCCAGAAGTTCACTACATAAATTTCCAGCCTGGAGATCAATCTAGCATGACTGTAAATGCTGGAAATACATTGAATTGTTGTTTTATGCCAACTTTATGGAGTCAGTAATCTGTTTTCCTTTAAGTTAGTGTCCAGGCACCCACCTTTTAGCATCAGTAGGAAAAAGGCTCATTTAATAACGAGAAATGTACCAGTTCTGAGTTAAGAGAAGTCCGTGCCAGGCCAGCTTTTCGAGTTAAGAAGTGCAGGCAGTTAATGATGTTGTGTACTTAGAACTGAACAGTGCTACTACCCCACACAAGTCAGTCCAGACACTTAGCTATTTTCTTTGTTCTTATCTCCTGGCTGTAAATGGAAATTACATATTGAGGTTCTTGTGGCCTCCCTAGAAGCAGTATCTAATCACAAGATTCCTGGTTTGGTGCCTTCAACGTTTGCATAATGGCGTGTTTGTTGGGCTGGAAGGAAACCTAAGGGCAAGGCATTTGTCCTTTAAAAACTTGCATTAAAATGGCTCCCACAGGTTTGCAAAGCCAAGGTCTGTTTTCATATGTGCAGTCCCAGCAAGTTCCCAGCCCTGGACCAAGCTGGCCGCTTTCCTCTGGTACTGTGGCCACCACCAAGCATGAGTCTGTAAAAAGTTAATTGCTTCCAAAGTAGCTTATTTCCCAGTTTCACTAAGTGGGGTGGGGGGGGATGTTTGCATTGCAGCAGGACTAGGTAGGGACAGCAGTGCTGGCTTACAGAGCAGCCCAATGGGGCTCCTCTCTCCAGCCTTTGAACCAATAGACTTGGAGGAAAGGTTACAGATTGACAATTGGAGTGGCCAGACTGAGAAGGGGCCTTCTGGAAGTTTCTACCATCTTTGTTCCTTTTAGGAGAAGCCTCTCTGCCAAGCTGAAGAGTTTCCTACATTCCAGTCCCGGGGCATTCCCTCCCCACCGCCCACTGCCTGCCCCCCACCACCCCCTTTTCCTTTTTTACATCAAGGTAGATTGATCTTCTGCCCCAGTTATAAATTTCAGAGGGAGGCACGGAACTTGGGCTGTTTCCCGTTTTACTTCTACCTCCTCAGTCCCTAAAGAGGATGCCTCACAGCTGCAAGGAACAGACAGACAACACTGGAGCTTTTGATTCTTCTCTCTCTCTCTCTCTCTCTTTTTTTTTCCTTCAAGACCCTCCAGGATGGATTCACTTTTCTGCTTTGGGAAATTAAGTGGCATTCACGTGGGGGAGGGGGAGTAACTGCTTTTATTAGCTCCAGAAAATGGTCAGTGTTCTGTCTGTAACTAGGAATTAATTATATATAATCACTCAGTAAACTTTCTACAGAGTTTTTCTAATTGCTGCGCATGAACATAGTTCGCCTGTTGGAGCTGCGTCCAGTTACTTTTATAATTAACAGCTCAAAGATTTGAGTCAGAAAGAAAGAAACAATGGGGCATCTCGGATTATAAATTAAGGATGCAAACAATGGCTTTTTCTCTTTCTTTCTTTTCTTTTCTTTTTTTCTGTCCTGTAACCCCTTTTCTCTTAAACAAAACATTCCCGCTTTTCTTTCCCTGGGAGAACTGTCGGGGGAAGAACTTCTTCAGGTCTTAAATAGGAGAAGGGGGGAAAATGAGTCACGTTTTAAAAAGCGGGGATGACAGTGACCCAGAAAACCCTGGAGGCAAAGGTAGGTTTTTTAAAAAAGTCCAACCACTTCCAATGTGTGATCTCTTTGTTTCTTTTGCCTTCTTTCTCCTTCTCTCTCCTGTGGCAGAGGCAACAAACATTTGTCAGCCGCGAGGCCCCAGATCTGGCTTTGCCTCTGGTTGACCCTGGAAAGAAAGGTACATGCCAAAGGGGCCTGGCCACCCCACAGCAGAGTAAGTCTTAGGAAGGGAGTCCGTTTAGAAGTCCTTTCTCCTTGATCTTAAATGCAAAACAAGTGAGGATTCACCCTTGGCTCCAGGTTGCTAAGGCTCTGCTGCCCTTCCCCCCACTCCCCACTCTCCTTACAGATAAACAAGCAGGCGGGAGCCATGTCAGCAGTGCGGCTGGCTTTGCTGTCAGCCTGTCCCTCCTCATCAAGATTACCTACCTACCGGCCGGCGAGGAGCCAACCTCCCGTCCCTGCCCCGGCACAGCCTTGGGCACCATGCCCTCCTTTCTCCCCTGGAGCTAAAAAGCAGTCACCTTGAAACTCCCCACTCAGCGCCAGAGTGGTGAGGCCAATTCTCAGACCTGTATCAGTAAATTACATTATCCACTGCGAGGCTGCTAGTTCGGCCTCTGAAAGCGGGTTTTGCAAAACCCATTGTTAATTTTCAGGGCTCTGTTGGGGGTGGACAAAAATCTGATTTGTGAGTATCCCGTGCATTGGCTCAGCGAGTGTTTGACTGTTTTTTTTTCCTCCTCTGCAGACGCAGATTGTCTTTCCTTGAGGTTAACTGTCTTAGGACTGGCTGGGTGTTTGGTGGCCGTTTTCAGGCTTATAAACAGCCTTTTTCTTTTACCTTGGCCTCAGAACAGGGGTGCAGCCCTCTAGCTTGGTTTCTCAGATGGCTGCTGTCCCTGCCACACTTTGCTTTCACCTAGCTCCTTGTTGGTAGGGATGCAGAGCTGGTTTCTAATGTATCAAGAGGGGGGCATGGGCTTCCTCCCCCTCCCCAGCTTGCTCCCTTTAACATTTTTGCATTTGTGGAGACACCTGTTTTGCCTGCCTTTGAAGCCACAGGGCTGCAGAATTCCTAACCTCCCACCCACCTAATTTGAGGGCAAGGGGGCCCCCATCTTCAGAGCCTCAGGATCTAAAAGGAAAGGGTTTTCCTCAGGAACCTGTGACTTCACAAACTCCCCCTGTCATTGCAGATTTTTTTTTTCTTTTTTTTTAAGCTTCTAAACGTTGGGTTGTTGGTGTCCTTTGGTTGAGCTTTTCCTAGTTCTGATATTTAGGAAGGTGGCTTTGAAACTGGCAGGGCTGCTTCCACAAGAGAGCCGCAGCTATTGAACAACCTGCTACCATTTTAGCTTCGATACAGGAATGAGGCAGTGTTGCCAGACGCCATTTTAAGAATCCTGCATAAATAGCTTAGCTCCCGATGACTCTGCCTGTTTTAGGTGAGTGTTACATAAAGCTGCTCTGCTAACCATTCCCTTCCCCCCACCCCCCCAATTTTAAAAAAAAAAAATTAATTGCAGATTTAGGGAAGCATGGTTTTCTTATTTTGATGTTCACTCTTTTGTGATCTAGCAGAGGAAGATGTTGTGTCTTGGGGATTAAATATTTCTTACAGCCTGGACCAGTTTGGTATTTTGAATGAAAGTAAAAAGCTACAGGAAAAGTCCTTGCGAATGATGCATGATTCTTGGAATTGCTGTGCGATGAGAGCTTCCTCTGTAGAACCAGAGTCTTGTGCATGCTGGTTATATATTCTAGCTGGGTTGGATATTCTTGGTTAAAAGTCAAATAGTAGGGGCACTTGGGGAAAGGAAATGTCTGGGCATTGTGTATCCAGGCTTTTTTTTTTTTTTTTTTTTCCTTCTTTTTTCTCTCCTGTCAAAACTAGATGGTTTTTTCTTTCTTTCTCTCTCTCTTCTGGAAAAGTGTTGAGGGGATGGCATTCCTGGGACTTGCGGATCAGCCCTGAGTCCTCAGAATTAATAATCAGAGGGCTTAAAACATCTTGGAGGTGATGCACTTCTTCTGCAACTTTTAATTGCTCTTTTTCAATGCGTGCAGGTTAAGAAGCAAGCCTGGGTTTTCTTACTCAGGCACTGGGGGACACATCTTTTATTCTTTCTGGGACCGGATGGGCAAGTCTTGGTTGTATTTGCAGACGCTGTTATTTCTTCTTTAATTGCCTGAAACGTATCAGTTTGTGAAATCCAGAGGCAAGTGACTTAGGGCAAATGTGAGTGCGAGAGGGGTGGCAGTGGGAACAGACCCTGTATACAACTAGTTGATGGTGTATTTTACTATTGGGGTGAAAGGCTGTTTTTCGGTTTGCAGCTAATTTTACCCTTTTCTTTAGTGGGCCCCCAGCTCCCCAGTGGACCTTAAAAAAAAAAAAAAAGTAAGGTCAGTTTGAAACAAGGGCTTGTTGTTCCATTGTTTTTGATTTAAAATAATTGTAGTTGCTGGAAGCTAGCAGATAGGAAAGATGCTGTGTATTTTCTAAGACTTTAATGTGTTAATGACAAGAGTTCAAAGTCTTTTCTCCAGGTGCAGCTGCCTTTTCTTTTTAACAATTATTGTTATTTGACTTTTTTTTTCTTCCCTCCAAACGACTGAACAGTTTTTAACCTAAATTGACCATGATCTGTGGGTCATTCAGATAGGTACAGATCTTTTCTCACTACCACTTTTGATGTAATAGTCATAATTTTTTTCCCTTAATAACATACCAGTCCTTAACATTAAACCAGAAAAAAAAAAAAAAAAAAACAACAAACAACAACCACCAGAAAAAACCTGAGATCAGTGGTGTAGAAAAAAGGAAGTCCCTTTAGATGTGGCTATTCAGTATGACTCATTTTGCATTCTGGTCTTTGCTCTTGTAAGTGAAGTTTTTTTCCCTTTTAACGCAGAGACACTGCAATTTCCTTTAGTCAAATGCAAGTTATTGTGTGTGTGTGCGCGCGTGCATGTGTGTGCATGGGTTCCCTTTGAAAGGATGGCTTGCTGATTTGCGAGAAAAGATGGTTTTCTGAAATTGTGCTCGAAATCCTTGGCTGAAGCTGGTGGTGCTGTTGCTAAAGTTAGGTGATTATGGGGCCCACTTGTAATACTTGGAAAGATAAAACCGCTTTACTTTTCTCCCCTCTTTTCTGCAGCAGCAAATAGCCACCACCCAACTAGTTTGCATTTGGCTTCTCAGCAGCATCCCTGCCTGAAGGACTCCCTCTCCTCCTGGGCTCCCACAAGCCAGATAATTGTTCTTGGGAATGCAGTCCTCCATGATCAATACAGTACACCTTCGAATGTTTTCATCACTGCAGAAATCCTTCAATTGGGTTTTAAGGGCTCTGTTCTGCCTAACTGTTTTATCACTGTACCTTTGGATAGGATCCCAGATGAGCATTTTTCTCTGTCCCTCAGAATAAGGGATCGGTTGTAGGAACTTTAGGATTTCACATATTTCAGAGAGGGAAGGAGAATTCTAATGGCTAGAAAGATCAAGGTTGCTATTTGTTCTTTTCAAGTTGACCATCTCCCCATCGCTGAGGGCTGCTTGATAGATGTGTATATTTTTTTATGAAAATGTATTTCCAGTCACCCCAGGCAAGAAACCATCAGCAAGTACTCATCTGGGCGGCGTGTGTGTTGCTGGCAGTGTGTGTTTCTGAGTTGAGAATGTCTCTGAAGTTGGAGTAAAAGTATTCGTGCTAAAATCACCTTCTACAAATCACCTCGTAATAGTGCATGTTAGCGAAGTGTTTAAATTTAAGAGTCTGCTTCTGATGGAAACCATTTGTGACAAAATGCCGGTTGTTTCTTTGGCGATTGGTGTCCCAGCTTTCTCCACAGACACAGTGTAAATGAAATTGTTAATAGGATTCCGTATCAGAGCGCTTAATGTGTTAATATTCCAATTTCAAACTCCCTTTCTTCTCTCTGCTGGGACTAGTTAAGTTTGAGGTGTGGAAGTTCTAATTTTATTCTGAGCTGTATTTCTTCCTTCCTTTCTGGTTCCCATCACGAGTCCTCTTGCCCTAGGTATGAGACATGGCTCTCTCCTAAAGCCATCTCCATCTGACCCTGAGGTTCCGGGCCTTTTTGGACTCATCTTTTGTCTTGTCACAGTCTCAGACCACGGACCACAGAAGGGACATTCTAATCCTTCCTCTCTCGCTCAGCCCTCCCTCCAGTCCTGGCTCTGAGTCTTCCAAATGGAAAATTCCGGCCGTATCAATTGGTGATGCACCCATTTTCTTCATGGTGAATCACAGGCTGATGGAGTTGCCGCTACGAGTACTTTGCTCACATTCTTATCACTGCCATGTCAGCCTGAAGGCTTGGAAGGTTCCAGCACCTCAAAACATTTTGCACCTGTAAATAAGCAGAACTCTACTGGCTTGCCTGGAAGGTGTGTGTGTGGGGGTGGGGGAACACAGGTGAAAGGGGTCTGTACTCTTACTCAAGGGGAGTTCCAGCTGAGAGAGTGAGAGAAGATTCTGGTGGACCTTCCCAGCCTAGGGGCCTGCTTCCTGCTACCCATCCCCCCCAACCCCCATCTCTCAGCCTGTCTTTTAAATAATCCTTCCTCATTCCACTTTTGTGGTGGGGGATAATTAGTCACAGCTCAAGAGTGCTGAATGCTTTCTCTAAGCCATGCGTGCAACAGAGAGGAAACCTCTAGAGGATGGGGGGTATGGACACCCCAAGCCTAATTCCTGGAATAAGTGGTTTGAATGTTCTGAGACCAGGCCTTTTGCTTCTAACCTGGGCATATTCTCCTACTTTGCAGTTTAACCTATATATATATGTATTTCCTGTTCTGCCTCGTTGGGAGATTGTAAGAATTAGCCAGGAGGTCTTGGAAGTGCTCTCTGCCTTGCAGAATTCAGAGATCAGAACTTGGGGTACTCTGCGAACCACCTCCAACCTGAACCTGGTGTTAACAAGGGGTAACTTGTTTACTTGCCGGCTGGGTTCTCATTGGCCCACAGGGGCAGATTGTAATTGTGTGTCTAAAAATGTGCTTTTTTTGCATCCCCCAACAGCATGACAACTGGAATAGTAATTTGACTTAAAAAAAGAACAACCTAGTGGTTTGAAGAACTCCTTTAGGAGTCTTAGCACATTGTTGAAAATCCAGTGTGGGCCCCCCCACCCAGCCCTGCATAAGGATGGGGGATTGTCTTCAATGTGGGTTTGTTGTTAGAACTTAACAGTGGCCCCCATGGGGCAGGTTCTCAGTCTACCTAAACGTGAACATAATTTGCTCTGTTTCAGCTTGGCCGAAGAGGAAATAAAAACTGAACAGGAGGTGGTAGAGGGCATGGATATCTCTACTCGCTCCAAAGGTGAGTAAAAATCTTGTATTATCTTATTCCTGAGCAGAGGAGGAAATTGGAATTTCTTTTTCTGGTTGTCGTCGTGCAGTGAAGTGTGGCTTCAGCTCCGTGGCTATAACACTCCTCCGATTTTGAGAGGAACCTTTGATGGATGGGCCTAATTTGTGGAGAAATCCCTCTCCTTTTGATTTCCTTTCCCTGTATGTCTGTGTAGGTCTCTGCCTGTTGGGGGTTGGTATGGGGATCGTCCCCTCAGTATATTTTACATGTGTATCATGACCGAGGGGGAGGGTAGCTCGCTGCTTCTCTGCAGGGTGACTTTCAGGAATTCACTACTTAAATAGAGAATGTTCTAGAAGCAACCAGAGTGTCCAGCTGCTGCTGGGTTTCTGATTTTTAATAACAGGCCTCTTTGGAATCATGGAAGTGAAACAAGGTTGGCTTACTTCCTTGGAAAACGGTGGTCTTGGTTAGAGATAAAGAGGAAATGTAGGACTTTCTGGAATGCTGGGGCCAGTGTTTGCATTTAGGACAAAAGTTAGCAAATTAGAGCAAACACGGATGTTTGTTTTAATTTGGAATCTAGACTCCTCAAAATCATCATCATCATCTTTTTTTTTTTTTTTAAGATTTTTATTTATTTGACAGAGATCACAAGCAGTCAGAGAGGCAGGCAGAGAGAGAGGGGGGTAAGCAGAGCTCTATGCTGGGCTCGATCCCAGGACCCTGAGATCATGACCTGAGCGGAAGGCATAGGCTTTAACCCACAGAGACACCCAGGGGCCCCTCCTCAAAATCTTCTAGTTGTGGGATCAGTACTTTTCATCTGGTCTGTGTGAGGTTGTAGGAGGCTTCCCAGAAGGAAGTAGTTATTCAGTTTTTGTCTTCAGGGTGTTTTTAGGAATGAGCTACTGGAGCATTTTCCCCATCTTTGGTTGATGAAAATGCTCATTTCCAAGCTTCATGGTTGTACTAAGGTGAGGATATTCCTTCGACAAGTCACTGAGTGTCTGCTCCGAGCTGAGGGATACGGGGGTGGTAGGGAGGGCTGGGGGGAGGGTTATTAGACTCTGCCAGAAAGATTCTAGATCTTTCTAGAATCCAGCCAGAGAGCATTATAAGAAGTGGCTCCCTAGAGGCATTTAAAACAACAAAGCTTTTTGAGGCTTTTTATAAGATAGCCCTTTCATTTGGCGCAAAGATGAGGGTCGGATAATGAGGGCTGTGAAGTGGAAACTGGCCTCACAGATGGGGGGGCAGCATGGTTTGGGGGTGTGTAGGGGGGTGCCCTAGGTAAGAAGGTCAGGCTGCAGGGGTGGGTGGTCTGTGCCTGGGGAGTGGGGGAGGGTGTGCCTGAGCCATGGTGAGGCAGACTGAGGCGTTGTGGCCGGTGGGCCTAGGTGGGCCTAGTAGAAGAGCTGCTGCCTCTTCATCACAGCCCCTCCCCCCACCCCTGCTGGGCCAGCAGCACCTGTATGATCAGGAGAGCTATGGGGAGGTTTTGAGCAAGGAAAGAACCTTTCCCGAAGAGGGGTTTTGAGACGGTTTCTGATGAGTGAGCATGTCCCATTCCCCTTGTGGTCAGAATGGAATTTGGGACAGAGAGACCAGAGAGGGGGACATGGGGATCTTTGTCCTCCCTGGGCTCCTCACTTGCACACTTTCTGTCTCTGTCCCTTCATGTTCTTACCTTTAAAATGGGGTGTTGGGTCAGATTCTAAGATCCTTCCACCTTGGGCTTCTCTTGTAGAGGTAGCGCTCGCTGACCGTATTTACGAGGGCTGCGTTTGTATCAGGAGCCTTTTCTTGAATTATTTTAGTCCCCTTAGGAGGTGGGAGGTGTTGTTCCCATTTTGCAGGTGAGGACGCTGAGGCTCTGCCTAGCAACCCCATAGTAAATATGGGATGGCATCCAACCCAGAGACGAGCTACCGCCAAGGCGGCGCTTCCTTCCTGGGCACTCGGTTCGTCGATGTGGAGACTTTCCTTTTTCTTTTCTCTCTCTTTTTAAAAATACTTTACTTATTTATTTATTTATCTATTCATCTATTTATTTATTTATTTATTTGCCAGGGAGGGAGGGAGGGAGAGAGAGAGAGCGAGCGTGTGCACGTGTGCACAAGGGTTGGGCAGGGGCAGGGAGCAGCAGCCAGAGGGAGAAGCAGATTCCCTGCTGAGCAAGGAGCCCAGTGTGGGACTCCATCCCAGGACCCTGGGGTCATGACCTGAGCCAAAGGCAGATGCTTACTCTGCTGGGCCATCAGGCATCCCTGTGGAGACTTTTCCAAAAGGGTCAGACTCAGGGACCATCCATTGAGGTGGGAGGCCTGCTTTGCTCAGAGCTCCCACCCTGGGTGGGAGAGCCGCCCTCTCATCTTTCAGAGCCCCCTGGATCCTCCTGGGTCTTTACCAGCTTGTATCTCCCAGTGACCGTGGCACCTGAAGGGACGACCCCCCTAGGTGCCCTTGTTTGATTGTCCTACTCTGCTGGTCTCCCTCCAGCAGCTAGGGTACGCTTAGAAGATGGATCAGATGGGGTGTATCTTGCAAACTCCTTCCGCTGACTTTCCAGTGCCCTTCGGCTCAAGTTGGTGGTCACTGTGGCCTCCCTACCTGGGTCAACCCATTTACCTTCATTCACCCTCTGACCTTCTGTTGGGAGTCTTACCAGGTTCTCTCCCCGAGTGCACTTCAGCTGCCCACCTCCTTCCCCTCTGGTCCCTCTCGGGGGGCTTGTGTGTCCTGTGTCCTTTGCCAGGAACATGCTGCTCTGGACCCTGCTGCCTCTCTTTCTTATCTCTCAGATTCATCATTAAGACTCTCTCTCCTGGAGGCCTCTGTTGGCCACCCAGTATGGAGGAGCCATTTCGTCATTTTCTGTTATATTTTTAAAATAACTTGTAATTTTAGAGCAGTTTTAGGTTTCTGGATAAGTCGGGAAGATGGTGCAGAGTGTTCCCATGTCACCTCTCCCACTCCCCGCACAACTACGCACAGAGATAGCTTTTCCCCGTAACAAACATCGCAACTAGCATGGCGCCTTTGGCACAGTTGATGAGTCTCTGTTGGTATGTCCTTATCAACTACAGTCTGGACGTCGTTTAGATTCCCTTGGGTTTTCTACTGAGGTCGCTTTTCTGTTCTGAAGTCCCACCCAGTAAACCAGGTTACATATAGTTAGGGGTCCCTAAGTCTCCTCTTGGCTGTCAGTTTCTCAGACTTCCCTTGTTTCTGGTGACCTTGATAGTTTTGAGGAGTACCGCTCCGCTATTTTGTGGGATGTCCCTCAGTTGAGGTTTATCTGATGTCTTCCTCATGACTGGACTCCGGGGGACTGGGATTGCGGGTTTTTTGGAGGAAGAGCACCGAGTAAAGTAGCATTTTCATCACATCGCATCATATCAAGGATACATTAAGAAAGAAGGATTTATGCATTTATTTTTAGAGAGGGAGCAAGGCGGGGTGGGAGGGACAGAGGGAAAGAGAGAGAATCTTGAAGCAGATTCTCTACTCATCAGGGCAGGGAGGGGAAGGTGGGGGAGTCCAACTCGGGACTTGATCCCATGACCATGAGGTCATGGCCTGAGCTGAAAGCAGAGACTTAACCTACTGAGCCACCCAGGCGAACCCCGGGTGTGCTTTCTTGCTGGTGCTATCGATCTTGACCACCTGGCTGGCCGGGTCAGGTCACCAGCCTCTTGTGCCGGATTCTTCATAAGGAGGTCACGATACCCACCCACACCTACTGAGTGGGGGTTACACTGTACCTCCTTAGGCCAGAGCTTGTACCCAAATTATTTGGAAGTCTTCCTTTTGACAGATTTGTCCCTTTTCCCAGTTATTCTTTACTGAGTCATTTGTAGCAGCATGACACTGTTATTTCAAACCTTGGGTTGTAGTCCGTTGGGCTGCTTTATTTTGTTGCTTGAGATGTTCTGGCTCTAAGGGTGTGCCTGGCTGGCTAAGTCAGTGAAATGTGTGACTCTTGATCTCAGGGTTGGGAGTCCGAGCCCCACGCTGTGTGTAGAGATCATTTAAAAATAAAATCTTTGAAAAGATGGTCCAGCTGGGGCCATGAGGCGCCCTTTCATTAGCTCCTGTGTATGTCCCTTTGTTATCAGTGGGGTTGATGGGTTGGTTGACTAACGCTTTCTCACTTTTAGCCACGAAAAGATGCACTGGGCTCATCTTGTGTATTTTCTGCCTTGGCCCTGGATTTAGCCAATTTCCCTTGGGCACCCTGGTTCCTTTTACTGGAGCGTAGCATTGGAAACCAGGCTCTGGTTCCTCAGTGTGCTTGTTGCTACGGAGATGTCTCTGTTTCTTGATCCTCTTGGCCAACAGAGCAGGGCAACGTCTGTGTGTATACTGACCCGTGTGTATACACACGACTCTAACGATTTCTCTATCTCCATTAAACTGAACATGAGTTCGTACACTTGTCTCCAGTTCTGATTCATCACATGTGGATCATTGCCGCGTTCTCCTCTCCCTTGTCTGTAACCTCTCACTCCTGGGCTGAGAAAGCTGCCTCTTACCATCTGCCATGTGTTTACTGCTTTCTGGTACATTTTAACTCTTAATCATCAGTGTCCAGCTTGATAAACTTAAACACACGTATACACTTGTGGGACCACAACCCACAGATCGAGAGAATTGAACATTATGGCATTCCAGAAGGCTCCTCAAACTCACTCCAGATTTTCTTCATAGCCCTCTCTGTGACCTTGTACTTCCTGTTTGTTTATTGATAGTCTCCTCTGCTGGAATGTAGCCTCCCTCTCTCTCCAGGCTCTAGCCTGCAGTGCTCAACCACTCCCTTCTATTTGAGCAGCAGGGTGGCACAGAGGTTTATTGATTGATTTTATTTTTTTATTATTATTATTTTTTGCATTATTTTATTTCTCAGAGAGAGCACAAGCAGGGGGAGCAGCAGGCAGAGGGAGAGGCAGACTTGTGCTGCTGAAGGAGCCCCGTGAGGAGGACTCGTTTCCAGGACCCTAGAAGGCAGACACTTACCGACTGAACCACCCATATGTTCTAGTATAGAGATTTAAAAAAAAAATAAAAAAAAAGGAAAAACAACCTTTTCTGGAGCCGGACTCCTTGGGCTCCCAGTCTGGCCTGCTCCGTGTCTGGGTTATTCTTTTTTTAAAAAGATTTTATTTATTTATTTGACAGATAGAGATCACAAGTAGGCAGAGAGGCTGGCAGAGAGAGAGAGAGAAAGAGAGGAAGCAGGCTTCCTGCTGAGCAAAGAGCCCGTTGTGGAGCTCGATCCCAGGACCCTAAGATCATGACCCAAGCTGAAGGCAGAGGCTTAACCCACTGAGCCACCCAGGCGCCCCATTGCCTGGGTTATTCTTTACGGTTCAGTTTCCTTTTATCCGCGGGCTTGGAAAAACTAGAGCATTGTGGGGAGGACTGAATTGGCTCACACCCACGGAGGGCTCAGAACCGGGCCATAGCGTGCGCTCTCAGAAGCGTTAGGCGGGATTCGATCCGAGGAGGAGGAGGAACGATGAGCTTCTATGGATGGGCCTGTCAGGTAGAAGCCTTACTTACCACCTTCTACTGTTTCTCCCATTTTGAACCTCTAGGACGGGGGCGTGGAGAATAGGGGAGAGCCATGCTCAACTGTGAAGAGTTGTAGGCTTCGCAGAAGGCCAGCTCCTTGTCCTGTTGGCCTCTCTGACATTAGGAGAAGTTTGCTGCGGCCGGCTGGGACTGATTTTCCCAGGGCCCTTGTGGTGGGGAAACCATGAGAGGGAATGGAAGGGGTACCCTGGTTTTGAGGAAAACCTTTCTCTTCCTCCAGGGACCGCCTTGGCTGGCATTCTTTTCGTGGAGCTGAGCTCCTGTCTTGCAGGGGTGGGTGGCCTGGTGAGGGGGTGCATTTGTGTCTAGAGCCTTGGGTCAGGTGCATGGATTACGCTCACAGAGGCCTGGAGCCATGCTGGGTGGCTCAGGTGGCGGAGAGCTGAGGTGGTGGAGTCAAAGTGGGTTGGTTGTAAAGGCTGACTTCCCTCTGTCGTCAGTCCTGATTATTTCTGAAGTCCACGGTGGGATGACCTGGACCCAGCGAACTTGTACTGACTCTAGCCCGCTGTTCCCGACACCATCCAGTCAGGATTCTTGGGTTATGAGTCAGAGAAGGCCGTTCTGGTTAATGAGAGCAGGAAAAGGATGGATGGAAGGTGGTCCCTTGGCTCACAGGCTTGGGGGGAAGGCCGGAGGTCCAGGGCTGCTCTGGGGAGCAGAGCCAGTGTATGGCCTCCTCACAGTCAACAGGACAAAGTCCCCTGGGAGAGTTGCTCACCTGGTCTCGAGCATCTGGCCTTTGGCCAGGGAAGGGCTGGTGTCTGGACACCTGGTCCCACCAACTGCCCCTGCCAGGGAGGAGATGGCTCTTTAGGAGGTGACGTGGCCACTCCAGCATCTTGGGAAACTGGCACCATCATTCCCTACTTGTAGGTGGAGAGCGGGCCCCGAGCTGTCCTCTGCTTGGGACATGCAGAAACTCCAATAACTGACTCAGGATTCTATCATCCTATTCCCATATCTGGTCCCTGTGACCCTTCGGGTTTTCTTAAGTTTCAGTTTGTACATCCATGACACATACCCATTTATTAACTTGAATAATCCCCAAGCCAGTCGTTGCCATCACCCCAGTCTGGGCATTTACTGGAGCCTTTTAGTTCTCTGGAGACAAAGCTTTCCAGCTTTTAAGATGTCAGGTTGACATTTGTGTTTGAGGGTAGAGGCTTAGGTACAAATTGGAAGGACCGTCTAGATGTCAAGTGTGTTGGCCACGCTGGTGTCTTCTGAGTACTTACTGGGTGCCAGGTATTTTATGCTATTCTATTACTTCATTTTTTTTTTTAAAATCAAAGATTTTATTTATTTATTTGACAGAGAGATATCACAAGTAGGCAGAGAGGCAGGCAGAAGCAGGCTCCCTGCTGAGCAGAGATTCCCGATGCGGGGCTCTATCCCAGGACCCTGAGATCATGACCTGAGCTGAAGGCAGAGGCTTTAACCCACGGAGCCACCCAGGCGCCCTACTTCATTGGACTTTTGCAGTAACGCTGGGATGTAGATGTGTCGTTATTCCCACTTTACAGCCAAGGAAATGGAGGCTCAGCGGGATTAATCGAGTGGCAAAGTGGAGAACTGGGGTCAGGTTTTGTCTTTTGAGTTTCAACCTCTGTACATAGAGCCAAGTGCTCTATCCCAAGGGTGCTAAGTCAGATGTCTGCAAGGTAGATGAGTGAAATGAGCTGACTTGGCGCCTCGGGGTGCTCCTGTCCGCTCTCCAATGTGGGAGTGTGCATCCATCTGATTGCTCACCAGCAGGACTGTGGCTCGGCCAGTGTTGCCCGGATCTACCCCCCCGCCCCTCCCCCCCATAAGAACACCTGACTTGGAGATGTGGTTGGTGCAGGTCAGTTTCTCAGAGCCCACGTGGGCAAACCCAACAGCACACATCTCTGGGTCAGAAGTGGCTTGTCAGTTTGCATTCTCTGCAGGAGACTGCTCACAGTAAAGCTCGTTGCAGGATTTTTGGCCACACGAGGCATGACTCAGAGCAAGCCCCTCCAAGGCCAGGGACTTGAAGTCTGAAAAATGATGGTCTCTGGGAGTTCACGTCTCCATACAAAGGCTCCCCTGTTTGGGCTGCTTGCCTCTTGATCCTGCTCTGTGTGCATTTTGCGGTAATGACTGTGGTGTGTGGATGCCAGGCTGCCAAAGCTGAAACCATTTTTAAAAATGTCTGTGTAATGTCACCCGCACAAGGGAATGAGCCACTTGGAAACTGCACAGATGCAGCGGAAGCCCGAGATATTAAAATCTTGAACAGTATCATTCTTGCTGAGATTTGCCTGGGTTAGGGATATGTTTTCTGAGACAGGATGCTAGAGAAAATACAATTACAGCAATTTGCTAACCAGCCCCAGACCTTAATTAGTACAGGATCCTTGTTCTCACTGTTGTATGTAAATGAAGACTGTTTCACAAAGGGATTGTTTATGAGGATGGCTATGAGATAGAGACCTTCTGTCATTTTTTTTTTCCCCCCCTAAGGAAACTCTTTAAGAAAATATAACCGTAAACATTCTTAAATCACAGTGTGATGCAGCAGTACTGAGAATTTTCTTTTAAAAAATGAGCATCAGTATTTTTAACTGTATTTTGGCTCTTCTGTAGCCCAAGAAATGCCATCCCATGCATGTACTGTGCAACGGAAAGCATTTATTTGTGAGTTAGATTACCAGACTGTTACTCTCCTAAGAAGGTTTAACATGTCCCGGAACTCTGCAGATGTTGGAGAATGGCTTTCCAAATGAGAAATCTACCCTCTCTCGGCCAGAGTGTCATAGGCTGTGCATCTGTTCGTGGGATCCTGTCGCCCTGTGCGTGCAATTATGTTTTGTGGTTCACTTGTGGAGAACTTTGTGTTTGCCTCATTTTTTTCTTTTGGGGGGGGGCATTTCTGAAGCCTGACCCATGCTATTATGTTTATGTGACCTCTGTTATTCCAGAAGACTGTGATCTAAAATGGACCGTTTTCAACATTAGTTTAAAAAGAACCATGTCCTTTTCTTGCTCTAAATGCTCGTAGCATTAAGGTACCAGGTCTAAGGTCTTTGAGAGATCCTGGCCCTTTTTTTTTGCCTGAAGCTTTCAAATAGGTTTCTTCCCTTGATGGTGGGTCCTTTACCATTGACTTGAGGGGAGCAAGTTTGGAGAGTCCACGTCTCCTAGTGGGGGTGGAGGGCAATATCGTAGGGCCCTACCGACCCCTACCCCAAGGTCCTTCTACCCATCTCCAGCTCTCCTGGGAACCTAGAAACCCAGAATTTCACAGACTTTAAGAAAAAAAAAACAACAAATCCAAACCAAAAGCTTTATTGAGATACAATTCACATATTGTACACATCTCCATTTTAAAGTACACACTTCACTGGTTTTTAATATGTTCAGAGTTGTGCATCCGTCACCACGATCGATTTTTAACATTTTCCTCATCCCAGTAAGAAGCCCCATCCCCATTAATAATCACTCCCCATTGTCCCTTTACCCCAGCCCCTGACAACCACGAGTCTGCCTTTTGTCCCTGTGAATTTGTTTATTTTGGTTGTTTCATATAAACGAAGTCAGAGTCTGTGACCTTTTGTGTCTGACTTCTTAGACATAATGCTTTCGAGACTTACCCCATTGTAGCATATGTCAGGACATCATTCTTTTTTTTTTTTTTTTTAAGATTTTATTTATTTGACAGACAAGTAAGGCAGAGAGGCAGGCAGAGACAAGAGAGGAGGAAGCAGGCTCCCCACTGAGCAGAGAGCCCCATGCAGGGCGCGATCCCAGGACCCTGGGATCATGACCTGAGGGGAAGGCGGAGGCTTTAACCCACTGAGCCACCCATGTGCCTCAGGACATTATTCTTTTTATGGCTGAAGAATGCTATGTTGTGGGTATATCATGTTTTGTGTTTCCACTCATCCATCCATTCAACTTGTTCCCACTTTTTGGCAACTCTGAGTACATGTCGATGTGAAAATTTTGTACGCGTTTCTGTGGGGATAGATGTTTTCGTTTCTCTTGGTTATAAATGTAGGTAGGAGGAGTGGGGTTCTGGGGGTCCTAGGGCAAGTCTGTTGAACGTTTTGATGAACGTTTAGACTTGGAAGCACACGGAACTGTCTCCCACCTACCCTTTTGTTGACGCTGCGTGATTCTACTCGCCACTCTCCCTGTGTCTGGCCTCTTTAAAGCCAGATTTCTTACGAGAAGTGTCTGTATTCCTGTCTCTTGGGTTCCTCACCTCCCAGTTGGTCCTGCTAGCTCCGTTGTGCCTTCTGCGTGGGCCCTCCATGTGTGCGTCTTAGCATTCTCCGTGAGCTTCCTGTGGACGGAGCTTCTTGGAGACTCAGTGCTTGTTGCCTTTTCCCGTGGAGCCATACTTTTCCACCTCGATCTGACAGACGCACTGGACGGTGCCCTTCATCCTTCTCCTGGAAACCATCTCTTCCTTGGCTCTTCTTTTGCCACCTCAGTCCTGCTTTTCCTGGCCCCCTCTCTGCTCGTCAGCCGTTAGATGTTGGCGTTGTAGAAAGCTTGGCCCTGGCCTCCCCTCTCCCGGCATGTTCTCTCCCTGAGTGATCTCGCCCACATTCATCGCTTTGTGACTCACACATTTTTTATTTCCAGCCTAGATTTTTTCCTGAGTCATGAGGCAGAGAGGGCCAGCCGTCTACCTGACCTCCCTACCTGTCTGTCGTTCATGGGTGTCTCGAACTTGATGTGTCCCTAATTGATTTCACCTCCCGCCCACCCCTCCCACCCTCAACAAAACACCTGCTAGGCGGTGATGGCTAAGATAGAGATAAATTCTCTAGGTCAGAGATAAGGGACTTCACTCTTAATTCTTCTGTCCTTTTGCCTTTTTTGTGTCATTTTCCTACAGTGTTAGGTCCTAAATATCATTCTGTAGGTTATCCCTCTTGACGGCAGTGGTTTGTTAATTGTTCCTTAGGTCTCTGTGCCGTCCACCTCCCAGTCCTTCTGAAAGAAGCGGCTCCTATTTGAAGCCCTTAAGTGCTCTCTCCTTAGTTTGAGGCTGAAGATCAAAATCCTAAAAGCCCCATGTGTTGGCCTCTGTCCTCCCTTTCAGCTTGCTCTGGGTTCCCCTTTTCTCTCCTACTTGGGCCACAACGATCTTCGAGATCGGAGAGTGGCATCTGTAACCATAGAGTCTTTGCTCCTACCTGGGAGATCGCCCCTCTCTTCTCTCCTAACCTCCCAGCCCCCCCCCCCCCCCCCAGTCGAAGGCTCCCAATGAGGGTGGGTCCTGCCTTTTGTTTTTCTTGATCCCGTTATGGCCGGTGGGTCTTTTATTACCACCGTGCCCATTCTGGTTGGTGTGCAATAAATATTTATTTCCAACGAATGAGTGAATGGCTTGACTTTGTCTATCAGATGCCTAGAACTTTTATCCTGGAGAACGAAGTAAAAACAGCCTTTCAGCTAGAGAGGGTGGCTTTGTTTCCAGCATAATCCGTGCCTGGAAATAATTACCCAAGCTCAGATGTCTGCTCTCTCTGGAACGATTGGTGGCCTGTCTTTCTTTCCCCCCAGGGACATAGCACTCTTGGAAATGGCCCCCTTCCCTCTGATTCTTTCCTTCCCGAAGTAGTAATACCACTCTGGTAGGGCCCTTTCTAAAACACAATTCCGATTGTCCTGCTCCTGCTTGAAATTTCCAAGGACTTCTAAAGACTACAGTCTTGAGCAGAGAGAGATTCAAGGCCCTACGCCCTGTCCTTTCTAGGCTTGGGTCAGCATCCCTGCAGACCTGCCATGCCCATGGCCCTCTACAGCCTTCCATGCCAAGTGTGGACCCTGGGATAGTTCAGGTTCTTGCCTGCTCCTCGTTGAGGCACACCTTAGCAGGTCCTTCTGGTTTGCTCTCCAGGTGACTGCCTTGCCCTCACCTTCTCCACATGCTTGGGGACCCACGCCCTTCCCCCTCCTACTAAGCCATCATTTACACCTCCTTCTATGGAGTCCTTTGGCTTCCAAATCAAAATCACCCTGGAAAGTCCCTTAAATTGCCCAAGAAGGTACAGTAATCAGCTCTGATCAGGCATTCTTACACATACTAAAGGCTTGAGAATTTTCAGTCTAGACTGAGGAGGAAATCAAACACAAGTCCATCAACCTATGTCTAGGCATCAGATCATGATGCCTTGAAGACACCTGGCAAATCCCTCCAGGAGGGAATGGGGTTGGAGGATTCAGGAGGTCCTGTCTGCTTGCTTGTCTGGCTGGCTCTCTTGACTGCTTAATACAGAGCTGCTTATTGCTATGCTGTCTGCTCTGTGGGGCTGTTTACATTTACATTAATTAAAATTAAAAAAAAATGAGAGTAGTACCAGCCGCATTTCAGTTGCCCAGTTGCCGCGTGGAGCTGAGGCAGCCTCATTGGGCAGGCGTGGGTGTAGAACGTTGCTGTCATCGTAGGAAGCACTGTTGGGACAGCACTGCTTTGGAACTTTAATACCTTGGGGGGGTGCTGTGCTGGGTGCTGTGCCGGGTGCTGCGGGTGAAAATAACCTAGTCCGGGATTGGCGCAGCATAGAGTACGCTGAATAGATAATTATGACATCAGGGATGAAGTTTTGCTTGATCAGACTCTCTTGGGCCTCTTGTTTTTTCCAGAACTTCTGCCAAGGGTGTGCATGGCTATCTCCCTGTGTTCTCAAGTTGGCATTTCTTTTTTTTCTTTCTTTTTTTTTTTTTTTTTTAAAGATTTTATTTATTTGTTTGACAGAGAGAAATCACAAGTAGTCGGAGAGGCAGGCAGAGAGAGAGAGAGGAGGAAGTGGGCTCCCTGCTGAGCAGAGAGCCCCATGCGGGACTCGATCCCAGGACCCTGAGATCATGACCTGAGCTGAAGGCAGCGGCTTAACCCACTGAGCCACCCAGGCGCCCCTGAAGTTGGCATTTCTTGTCCAGGCCCCATTGAACCGACTTTTTGCCAGGCCCTTTGGCATCTCGACATGCTAGCTGGAGGCAAATAGCCCAGGGTGTGCTGGGGCGCCGTCTCCTCGGCCTCCCAAAATAAATCCTCTGTTGTCGAATTCATTTACCTATGTGTCTCTTCGCTTGCCACTAGGTCTGTACCAGGTCTGTCTGTCTGGGAACACCACGGCGCTAGTGATTTGTAGTAGCTGTTCAGTGTTTTTTGGGTAAAAAGAAAAAAAATCTCCCACGAAATATTAACTCATAAAGGGAAGAAAATGGATCACTGGATTTCCTTTTCCAACAAGAAAGGCAGTGCATCTCTTTGAGATATAGGCAGGCCATTCTAAGGACCCAGAGTGGGTCCCACAAGACTGCACCAAGAAGATCCTTGGCCTCTGGAAGAATAGGAATCAAATACAGACAGGAGGAAGAGAGCTGAGTTTACTGAATAATGTGAGAGAAAGAGTAGGGCAGACAGGGTGTCTGGGAGACTCTGAAAAGAGGAGAGGTGGGTCCGCCTGCTGCTTGGGGTTGGGGGTTTACACTGGACAAGGGTCCGGGGCAGATGCTCCTTCAGGAATCCAGGGTAGGGTCCCATCCGGGTGAACAGTAGATGTTACTCCTTAAACCGTCCAAGGCAGGGGTGTTGATGCCGGTGGTTTGTTCGAAACTCATGTCCTCCAGCTCGGGATTCAGTTCTTCTTAGATATTTTCAGGTGTTTTGGGGCCTAGGACGAAACTCAACTCTGAGAATGATTCACTGTCTTGCTTCCCCCTTGAGACGGGGACGTCACTTCTTTGGTTGACTCAGATGCAAGGTGAAATGTAGAACAGGAGTAAATGGGGCCTAGCAGAGAAGCAGCAGAGAGAGAGAGAGAGAGAGAGAGAGAGAAACTATCTTTCCAAACGGTCCCTCATCTCATTTGTAACTAGGCAAAGTATACACAAAGAATAAGCTAAAAATCTTCTCAAGCAAGGTAACCGGTGTTAACAGTTTGATGTGTTTTCAATTATCCTTTCTACCCCCTTATAAAAATATAAACTAACTTACACTATAGGGGCGAAAAAGTTCTCTCTTCTTCTAGAGTCATTGGCTGGTCTAATAATTGATGTAAGACAGATTAACAGGATGAAAACAAACACAAGTTTATTAATGCTTGTTCATATGACAGGCCCAGAAAGAGGGTAGCTCCTTGCTATGGCCAAAGCCATTACCTGAAACAGACACCGTCTTTAGCAACAGGACCGAAGGTGTTGGGGGTGGGGAGTCCGTGAGGGGAGGTCCCCAGGAGACTTACAGGGAACAAGGGTCAGGTTGTTATGCAGATTTAAGTTGTGGTCTTCTCCATTGATAAGAGTTTTGAGAGATTTAGTCATTCCCCTTTTCCTGGTGTCGCTGGGAAGATACTCTTACAAATGGAGATTTTTCTGATGCTTGTTAAAACATCTCTTGCAAAAGGGTGATTTTTACTTGGTGTTTTCAGAGCTGCTGCCCTGTTTCCAGGTTCTTTAAAGTAACCCACCTGAATTAATGCTTGTGCCAAAGAGCTGTATTTTGGGGTGGTGAGTTCTGCTCCCCTGAGGTTGAACTGTCTGGAACTTGGCTGTCCTAGCAGAGCATCCCATAACTCTTCTCCCTGCATTTGCCTTGTCCTTCTCTGCTTGACGCTGCCTTTAAGAGATTTTCAAGGTGAGATTTAATTATCTTGACAGTTAAAAAATAATGGAGGCCTTGGCAAATGGGGAATATCGTGTTGCGTCCTAAGGGGGTGGGCAGCCCGGGAGGGATGTTTTGTGTGGAGAAGGGGACCGTCCCTGTGTGGCCAGGTCTTCTGTTCCGTTGTTTTTGTTTTTAAGAGAAGTTAGTAGTCTGGATTTATTCTAGATGCCGTGTCCCCCGATTTTAAAATGTCGGTGACTGAAATTTTAAAAAATGTGTCTCCCAGCTGTGAGCGGACTGAATTCTGCCAGCAGTCAGTCCCTCATTGGGCTACCAGCAGCCCGGGCAGTGGCTGTAGACCGACTGCGTCGCATTGAGGTCCCTGGATCATGATGTCAGCTGTCACTAGGTCCCTGTTCCTAATGAGACTGACCTGGTTTTGTCCTACATCTCTTCAACCACCTCCAAGAACCAACCTAGCCAGACACAGCAGGCTGAAAACAGGTTGCAAGGTCTTGAGTTGGGACCAGACACACTCGTTGCTGGGAATTGAATACACGTGTGTTTAAAATCTAGCCTCCAGTCAAGCTTGGTGGTGTGGGGACAGATTTAGGTTCTCTCGACTCAAACCCGAGAGCGGGATGGAGGGAAGGTGAACCTGCCCTGCCCACGCTTGGAGAGGTGTTCACGCCCCCTCTGGGTCCTGGCATCCTCTTGCAGGGACAGAATCTACATCCGAGCCAGGATTAAGGGAGGGGTTGAAAAGAGATCCTCGGGCTTTCTAAGGATCTGCTGCGAAAAAGGGCAAGAATCGGGACTGAAAAAAATTGGTTAAATGGTCATCACGGTGGGGGGTCTCCCAGCAGGGAACATGTTTTCCCCGGAGAAAGTCATTCCCCCTCTTTAACTCTAGATGACTCCGAGACAATAGCTCTCCGCAGGAAGAATGCGCAGGAAGAATGCGGAGCTGGGAAATAGGGGGCTTGTGAAAAACCTCCTGATTTCCCCCTCTGGTCTGTCAGTAATTGTGTGTAGCTGGGCCGCCCCATCCCGCCCGGTATTTAAATCCTTAATCCCCTCCTTTTGGGGGAAATGGGCTCTTTAGGCAAGAAACAGAATGCCGAGTACCTGTTGAGATGTGAATTCGCTCTCTGGGGCTCTGGTTTCTAGGTTTTGGACCCTGAAACGGCCGGGTCCTCTCTGATGTCCTCTTCCTCATGGACTTCACACCGCTCCTGCCTTCGTGGATTGCTGGGAGAAATTCTTAGAAAATTCTTAGACTGGGGACAGAGATCAGGAGTTTCCTGTGAGTCACGGCTGCTGGCACACCTCAGACCTTTGCTAACCCTCTCCTGTTGCTCAGTTACCTGGTCAGATGTGTGCCCTTGGGGACACCTCTGAGCCAGGCCCTAAAGCCAGGCCCGGTGCCACACGCTGGGCCACTGCAAAGAGAGACAGAAAAACCGAGATCGAGGTCACCTTCTGGAGGAGACACAGAAAAATAAGTGAATCAGGAAAAGAAGAAAATAATTTTCGATAATTTTCAGTGAGAGATCGCTGTTAAGACAGCAAGAACACACACACACACACACACACACACACACACACACACACAGTCTCTCTCTCTCTCTCCAGGATGGTAAGAGGGCAGAAGGTTGCAGAGTGAGGTTTGAGCCAAAAGCTGAAGTTGCCAGGTATGGGAAGGTTGAGCATAGAACATTCTAGATGGAAACGTCAGCAAGTGCACAGGAGTTTGTCTTGTGAGAGGCCACTGTGGTTAGGGTTCAGTGGATGGAGGAGAGCAGGTGAGCAGCTGCGTGACGGCCTGTAGGTCTGGATAACTGTTAGGTTTGTGCAGTAAGTCCCTCACGTAGTTAAAGCAGGGGCTGCCCATCTTATTCAGGTTGGAAGAAGTCTGCTATTGAGGGTAGGTGAATTAATTTCCTGGCTCTTTGGTGCTCAGACCAAGGAGGCAGCAGTGCAGGTGGGACTGACCAGGAACGGGCAGAAGATGGGCAGGGGAGGAACACCCCTTTGCAGGGCACTTGCTCTGTGCCTGGGACCGCGTGAACCCTGCAAGGCTGGGCCCCATAATACCTTCTGCAGACAGCTAGCCTGCTAGCCATCTGAAGCCAGCCCTCTTCCGGCTTTTGAGAGCCTCACTTGAGGAATCAGAGGGAAGAAGTTCTGTGGGGAAGGGAGGGATGGGGTACTGAGGGCCACCTGGACTGTTGGGGTTTTTATCGGGGAGGAGATGCTGAGCCTGGCTTGGTTGAATCTGTGCCAGCCAGAGGACTTGTTGCGAAAGTTTGACTCTCTTCGGTGAACTGGTTTTTTTTTTTAAGATTTTGTTTATATATTTGAGAGAGAGAGAGTGTGTGCACCAGCTGGGGGAAGGGCAGAGGGAGAGGAAGAAGCCGACTCCCTGCCATGTGGCTCGATCCCAGGACCCCGGGATCATGACTCGCCAAAGGCAGCCGCTCAGTGGACTGAGCCACGGAGGTGCCCTTCAGTGAACCTTTTCAGAAACAGAGAAGAGCTAGTTTGGTGCAAATCAGCGGGGAAGGCATGGAAAGAGTTGGGGAAACCGGTTTGAGCTCTCACAATAAAGTGAGATGCTGTTCGTGGGACATGTGCTGTCTCCTTGAATTCTAATAACCCTTTTAGAAAGATTCTGCTGGTTGTCGCTGAATTAGCGTAGGCACAAAGAGACCAAGGAACTTGCCATAGGATTCACAGCTGGCAGGTGGCGGTACTTGGAATCAGACCTAGTGGTGTGGTTGCCGGGCCCACACACTGAACAATAAATAGTGCTGGGCTGTCCTTGGCCCACAGCAAGCACGCCTTCGGTGATAGAGAATTGCAAGGTAGCACTGAAAACGGTAGGGAAGCCCGTTGACCGGTGCAGTGAGGGCCCTGGGGTGGGAGCCAGCTGCCGTGAGTCGCCCGCGTGCTTCCTCGATGGAGGTGGCCTTGAGCGCATACGTGTGCTTGTCTGAGCCGCCTCTAACAGATGCATGCAGAAACCCCACCCCTCGGGAAGGAGTCCTCAGAGGACTCATCAGATCACGTCTCAAGAAATAGTAGGTGTGAATCACCGAGTTTTGTTTGAGAAGAAAACAGAAATATTTTTGTGGCTGGCTACACCCTTTCTTCTGACTCGTGTCATTCACAGACCTCGTATTTCTCCTGCTCAGCTTTTTGTCTGTGTGTAATTGATATGTCTCACATACTGTGTGGAATATATTTTCCATCCGCTTGCTGTTGGCCAGCCACTTCATCGCGGGCCTGTTTTCCTCCGGGCCTCAGTTTCTTTGTCAGTAAAATGGGAATACTCAGTACCTACCCTCTGGTAGAACCCAGGCCGTGAGTAAATACACTGATGGTGTTTAGAACAGTGTTTCCAACTGTCAGCTATTATTATTATTATATATTATATATTATAATATTATTATAATTTTCTCTGCCTTCCCTCCAGGGCGGGGACCTTCTCCCTACAGTTCCCTGGTTAGGCTAGATGTCTGGGAGTTGCTCAGTGACTCGAATATTTGACTCACTGATTCCGTTGTTTTCTTCTGTTTAAAATGTGCAGTCTGGTAAAATACTAGGCATTACGTTCCCTCTTAATGGGTAGAGATGCCTCTTTGCGTGGCGCATTTACACAAGGTCAGACCTGCCTGGCCACTCACAGCTTAGCGGAAGCTTCTTGACACCAGGATCTCTCAACCCCGGCCCTTATTGACATCCTGGGGCTGATCATTCTGTCGTGGGGCGGCCGTCCCGTGCCGGGTAGGGTGGTCCGCAGCATCCCTGCCTCCCACCCACTAGAGGCGAGGAGCGACTCCTTTCTTTCTCTCGTTGTGGCAACCAGAAATGTTTCCGGACGTTGCCACGTGTCTCCTGGGGAGACCTGGTGAGAACCACTGCTCTCTGCTGTTCTGAATACCCAGGCCTCCTCCAGGCAGCTCCTGGGGAATGCCGGGACCATGTCCTGAGCTGCTTCCATGTGCTGGGTGCCTGGGAATGCAGAGGTGGGCCTTGGCATGGGGTGAGCTCCATGCTCTCTCATCGCCACTTAAACATATTTTACGTGGCCCAACCCATGGTCAGAAAGAACCAAAAGACGAGTCTGGCGTCTCCTGATTTCCGGGTGCGTTCCTCCAGGCCTTTGCAAACCCAGTTTCTTTCACTCGGGTCTATTTCTGGCCCTTTTTCACTTAGAGTTTGTTCCATGCCAGGACAGAAAGCCGAGATTTCTTCCTTCCATTTCACGGCTGCATGACGATTTTTTGCATTTCAGTCTGAAATCCTTGCTGAGTCAAAGGATCACCATGAGCTAACTGTCCCCTCTTCCCCCGGGGTCTTAGCACTTTCCCCAGTTTTGCCTGAGGTGCCCTTGCACGAGGCTAGCGCCAGGTGCCGCCGGGTGTCCAGCCGCCCCCGTTTTTTTCATCTGAGCCTCCTCACTTCCCTTCTCTCCCCTCAGCCCACTTGCCCACGTCAGCTGCCACAGACAAGAGTTGCCTTTTTATTTCTGAGCTGGCTCTCCGATGGCCGCGGCTCCCTGCCGCCATCTGAAAGCCACCCACCATCACCTGAGCTTTCTAGAAGCTGAGCTGCGCTGGGGGTGAGGGGTGGGGTGGGGACCAGGCTCAGCCCGGATAAAAAATGCAGACGGTCTGCGTCACCAGAGGAGCCCTCCCCGCGCGACCAGCTTCCTAGCAAAGGCCAAAGGCAGCCGGTTACTCCACACTTTTCTTTGTGGTGACTTGGCAGAGTTAAGGGCCTCAAACATGTACACACGTTGGACGCATGCAGCCTTTTGGGCCTGGGCCTGCTGCGGGGGTGGGTGGGGTGCAGTGGTTTCTGGCCTGAGGTTGGGCCCTGCCCCCCCCCCCACCCCACTTTGTGCAGTGTGAAAGGGCTTGGCATTCTTGAACCAGGAAATTGCTGTTGAGTTGTTGTCGGTTTTCCAGAAGGCCTCATCCCCCGGAGGGGGAGAAGGGGCTGGGTGATTGGAATTGCCTGTAGTTGTTGAGCGCAACACAGTGAATTCACTTGTAAATCAGCCTCTCTTCCCGGGCTGGCCGGCAATTTCAGCCCGGCGGGCCGAGTTTGGAGGCTTTCCTTTAACATGTGAATGTGCTTTCCCCCACCCCCCTCCCTTGTCTGCCTGATTTTCGGGGTGGGGACCGGGAGAGGGAGAAACACAGGGACACCGGGTAGTGGAGGGATGGCTTTCTCGGCCCCTAGGAGAGGCATATGAGAAGTAAAGTTAATTTGATAATTATTAAGGAAAAGAAAAAAAAAAAAAAGCTCAAAACACCTTCCCATTGTGAACCACCACACTCCCTTCTGGACTTGCCACTCCAGCCAGTGGGACAATGGCGATCTGCGGCATTTATTCCCACCCGGTGCAGTAAATGGCTCCTGGGTGAGTGCGCGAGGACTCTGGGCTTAGCGGAGCTGCTGGCTGTCGAGGGTGATAAATTAGAGCCGAGAGCCTGGGGACATGAAGGCGCGTCCCCTGCCTCAGACTGCCTCACTGCAGAGAGGTGAGGGTGACCTTCTCGCGCTGGGCCACCTAGTGCGTACAAGACAGGGGCTGGCCTGGTAAGTGGTGACTCTTAGCCTGTCCTCTTTGCTTCTTCCTCCTCCCCCTGGGAGAGGCTGCTGAGGATCCGGAAGCAGGAATGTCTGCCGTGGGAGAGCCTCAGTTCTCTTTGAAAGAGAGGGGAGGGCCTCTGAGCAGCAGAGCTTTCTCAATGGCAGGTAAGCGCCCCTTCCCAGGGTTCCTTGCCCCTCGCTTGCTTTGCCTCCGAGGTCCTCGGGATCCCTGCGACAGTGACAGTTCCCCTCATGTTGAGAATGACCCTTTTGTTCCATGGCCTCATTCCCATCCAGCCCTTCTTTTCCTGGTCCGGGTGAGAAGTTCACATTCCCAGGCAGGGAGGCCTTGGAGAAGCCCTGCTGTCCTGGAGGAGGCTGTGTAGGCCCCTCGGGCAGGCTGTAGCCTGTCTCCAGGGGGTGCGGTTCTAGACACTCCGAGAGTGAACGGATTACTCGTTTTCGTTCCTGGGTTCCTCGTGGCTTGGGAATTATCTGCTGCAAGAAAAACGCTGCCCCCTTCTCGTCCCCATAACTTCGCTCCCCGTTTCTCATTTCTGCTCTGGGCCCGAGGGAAATTCCAGGCTCTGCTTTCATGATGATATACTTACTGGCTGGAGAAGGCTCTCCAGTTCCTGGGGATCAGAGGCCTGCATGGGTACCTGCTCTCTGTCCTTGGGCACCACGCTAACATAATAAGCTGAGCTGCGCTTTGCCATTTCTGGGAGAGCGGCAAGTGGTCTTGCTGGCAGTGGGCTCTGCAGAGGGCTGGCAGGGACCGGGAGTGCTGTCTGCGCGCGCCCTCGGGAGCCCGA
Organism: Mustela lutreola; assembly: GCF_030435805.1. Classification (NCBI taxonomy): domain Eukaryota; kingdom Metazoa; phylum Chordata; class Mammalia; order Carnivora; family Mustelidae; genus Mustela; species Mustela lutreola. The sequence continues at coordinate 13,176,444 of NC_081298.1, forward strand.
GCCGGCGCAGGCCTCTGCTGCCCGACCGTGCCTTCGCAGCTCCGGGAGGCCAGCCCGACTGCTCACACTCTGATGGAAATGGAGAAGCCATGTCCTGGGCTCGGTCCTGTCTCCACGTTTCCAGAACTCTGACCTTCACAGGCGCTTCTGAGGAGACTAGGCCTGGTTTTGCAATGGGAGGGGTGGGGAAGGAGGTGAAGAGGAGGAGGAGGAGGAGGAGGGATGATTGTTGGTTTGAAAAAAACATCTATCCTTCTTGGAGTGCTACTCTTTGCGGGCATTATGCTGAGAGCCTCCCAGGACTAGACTCACTTAATCCTTTTGTAATTCCTTAAGGTGCCCTGATCTCCATTCTGCCAAAGGACAGAGGCACAGAGAGGTTAAGTAGCTTCCTTGAGCTGCACTGCTGGGACCCGGTTTCTCTGAACGTGCGGTCCAACTTCCGGGTGGGGTGGCCAGCTGTCCCGTGTTGTGTGAGACTGTCCGTTTCCTTTGTGGCCCACAAGGCCCGTTTGTTGAGTGGCTTTCTCTTCATTCAGGCCCGGCAGGCTCTCCGTCCACATCATGAAGGACATTTAACGCCCACAGAGACACGCCAGAGGGCTGATCCTCCTGGGGAAGCGCCTGGCAGTTCAGCGGGGGCCCTTTCCCTCTCCCGAGGAGACAATTCCCTGTCATGGTGTGTCATTTCCCAGACTCTGGAGAATGTCAAAGGCGGTGACTCAGGTGCCGGATGTGGGTGGGGGTTGGGGTGCCGCCGTGGCCCAGTCTGGCAGGCCTGGATGGAGAATGGAAGGGGGACGTGGGGGGAGAGGGGCGCCGCGGGAGCGGAAATGACCTCGCAGGCCCCCTGCCCCCACCCAGCCGTTCTGTGGTCTGGGCCTCCGGGTGGTGCCACCATGGCGAGGTGAATGCAGTTCCTGGGGAATTCAACCACCCTGCCAAGAAGCCCCAGGCCGCTCCCTGCAGTTGTGAGGGAAAAAGGCCCATGAGAGTGTGCTGGGAAACGTAGACCCTGTGTGAGGAGGCCATCTTCTCCGTGTGAGGCCCTGTGTGAGCCTCCTAGTCCCATCACCTGGGTTCAAATCCCAGCCGCCTGGCCTCTTGTGTCCTCTTGGGCAAGTGACTTAGAGGGAAGTACACCAAAGGGATTTTGAACCAGGCCCCCTACATTGTATGTAATAAGAGAAAGCCTCAGCTGTTAATACTTGTGGCTCAGGAAAGCTAAAAGCCTGGGTTATCTTGAAGTTCCGGTGTCGCTTAGGTCAGGGGACATCTCGGAGGGGCTGAGTGGGATTATTTCTGGCAGTTCACGAGACACAGGTTGGAGAAGGATCTCATCAAATGCCTGGTTCCTAATACCCCGTAGGCCTTCCCATATTATTAAGATTTCACTGAAATGTCACAAGAGGGGAAAGTTCTGCTGTTTCCTGCTCCATGCCAAGCTGTTCTCCTGAGTCACCGCTCTGTCCTTTGCCTGGAGGAGCTGTCCTCCCTTGCCTATGTTAACTCCTTCAGAACCAGACTTATTTTGAGGGAGAGGGGGTAGGAGGCAGAGCGGGTCCCTGGTGGGCCTGTCCCATAGTGGAATGGCGCCAGGCCCTGCTGCCTTACAGAAAGGACTTTCAGATCTAGGCTGAGCCATTTCCCTGGTGATTCAGTCCACGGTGGCTGTTGTCAGCCTTCCAAGTTTATAGAGGAGATGCATTTAGCAATAAATCCTCGTCAGAATTAAATCATTAAAGAAGGGGGAAAAAAAACTTGACTCAGCTTTCTGGAAAAGGTCCTACACAGGCGGCTTTGTTGCCATGGCTACAGCAAAGCCCACGCCCACCATTCTGTCACCACCCAAGGCCTAGGAGTGGTCTGGTTTCTAACTCAGAATGCTGACTTCCGAAGGTCTGTGAAGCCAGTTGGTGTTTCTCGCTTTTGTCCTCCAGAGCCTCGCGGAAAGCCTCTGCCTTTGACAGATGTGTCTTGCTTGGGTCCTGTTCCACTCTTGCCCCTTGGACGCAGCCGCCGGTCTCTCATTAGCTCTGGAGGGAGTCGGTGTGTTTGTAGCCAGGAACAGAACTGAGGTTTTTGTGGTTTGCTGGGATTAGAAGGTTGGGGTCCTCTCCTGTACGGGCAGCCTTTGGTCAGAGCCCTCCTCGCTGAGCAGGACTCCAGTTTCCCCTTTGGTTTCCTGCTGGGCTTGGACAAAATGCTGTCTCTGGCTCAAATTGCTTCTGTGTGTATTTCTCCCCTCTCTCCGCTGGAATTAATGAATTTCAAAGTTCAGAAGGGACCTTAAGGTCGTCTGGTTGTGTAGTTTTAATCTTTAGTGTTGATGACTCACTTAGGTAGAGGAGGCGTGGCCTACCAGAAGTTGCCTCCTTGTACAGAACCGTGGCATGTGGTTTGTGGGTCCCGGGAACACGTTCACGGACTGCACAGGAGAAGTTCAGCCTGGTCTCTTTTTCCCTTCTCCCATTTTGTAGATGGAGCCTGGCGTTTTCTCCTGTGTTCGCTGTCTTTATTCTCCTGCTGTGCCTCCTTGCCCAGCTTCTGTTCCCTTAGCCCCAGGCCAAGCCCTCAGGTGGCATTGGGGCAGGAGAGGAGGTGGGTTTTACCAGTAGTGAATCCTGTTCCACACGAGTGAGAAAGAGCTTCGAATGCCTTCCCCTAACACACATTCTAGAGCATCTGAAACCAGTGTGCTCCCTAATTCCTTGGAGGGCTCCTTAAACCACAGATGGCCAGGTTTTCCTCTATAGAGTTTCTGATTTATAGCTCTGATGTAGGGCCTGAGAATGTGCATTTCTTACAAATTCCCAGGTGCCACTGCTGCTAGTGTGGAGACTGCTTCCTGGGATCCATCGTCCCAGGGGGTTCTCAGCTACTGGCAGGTAACTTAGATGCTCAAGGAGGGGCTGCTGTCCTTTCTGGCTCCCAAAGGCTGTGTTAAGTGTTGGCTATGCTGTGTGGATCATCTGCCTTGTTCTCCTGTTCTAGCCCAGTGATTCTTCAGGAGGCTGGTACCACCCCTCTCTGAGTGCTTGGGAAGGACGTGGGGGTGCCTTTCGTTGTCAGTGTGTTTGGGGGCGCTGCTGGCGGTGAGTAGGAGGATGCCCAGGTGGTCCTTGCAACGAGGAAAGCTGTCTCTTCCAAAATCAGTGTGCTCCATTAACAAACATGGAAAGACACGAGTTGTTTTTGTCCTGAATGTGCCCTTAACTTTTCTGCTGATATGTTTTTGCTCATGTCCTTTCCTCTTTAAAATATCCTCAGTGGCTCCTGGGTGGCTTAGTCTGTTGGGCATCTGACCCTTGACTTCGAATCAGGTCATGATCTCTGGGTCATGAGATGGAGCCCTTTGTCGAGCCCCACTTCAAGCCTCATGTCACCCCCCACCACCCTGCCTGTGCTCTTTCTCTCAAATAAGTAAATCTTTGAAATAAAGAAGTGAATAAAATACCTATCCTCAAATGAAACAAAATGTAACAAGTATCAAAAGTGTTGCCTAGTTAGTTGCTTTCAGTGTTGTCTGGTCAAGGTGCCATTTCTTCTGGGATGCATCTCCTTGGGGCCCCCAAAACACCTTTCTGTTTTTTTGTTTTTTGTTTTTTTAAATTCTTTTTAATAGGCTCCACTACCCAGTGTGGAGTCCAGCATGGGGCTTGAACTTCAGACCTTGATCTCAAGACCTGAGCTGAGATCAAGAGTTAGACCCTTAAGCAGCTGAGCCACCCAGGCGCCCAACCAAAACACCCTTCTTAATCACACATCCTCTGACATTTGAGCAGGGTTATTTGGGTTTTCCAGCTCTACGCTGAACAAATCCCAGACTGCAGTCCCCAAGCCCATGGTGGTGGGTCCCAGCTTTGTCCATCCGGTGACATTGTTTTTCCTGAATCAGGCCTTCCGTCATTTGCTCGTTCCTGGCTTTGGTTTGTACCTGCTGCCTTTTTGCATGCTCCTGAACTTCCTAAATGCCTCACTTTAAATTTATTTTGATAAAGTCATCTACACTCATGATAAATACAGTTTACAAGGGTACACAGTGAAAATGATCCCTCCCCTTTCTCCTGCATGTTTCCCTACCCCCGGGCAGCCGCTCGTCCCAGTTGAGAACTCCGTAGTAGTTTTGTGTTCATCTGGGAATGTTCTAGGCTTGTGCAAAGTTCGATTTCTAACGTTGTTTTTTGGAGGGTGTGCGTGTCAGTCTTTTAATGGCGCTCAGTGTGTCCTGCTCTTTTGCCTGATGCAGAAGCTCGCAGATAGTCATGGATCTGTTTGCATAGAGGTGCCTCCTTATTCTTAATGGCTGGGGAATATTCGACTCTATGGGGGGGGAGGCGCCTGGCTGGCTCAGTTGATAGAGCATGTGGCCCTTGATATCTAGGTTGTGAGTTCAAGCCCCACGTTGGGCAGGAGATTATGTAAAAAAATGAAATGAAGAAAGAATATTCTAGTGTGTGCCTATGGTATGTTATTAGACCAGTCTTCGATTTGTGGACATGGTCGTTATTTCCAGATGGGGATACAACACTCGGTGTCTCATTTGAATCACCTTAGGGGTGCTTTGCTTCCTGTGACTGTATCCGTAGCATGCATTTCTAGGTGGAGGAAGTGAGCCTTCACCGATGAGGGCGGAGAGGGGTAAGGACCTCTGCTGGGCACGAGCGAGAGGAGGCTCTCTCTAGGGGAGCGCCAGGTCCAGGCTCTGCCTTTTCGGGAAGTTTTCCTGTTAAACTTGCTGAGCAGTGACCCAACTGAGCTGAAGCTCCTGTGCTGTAGCATTTGGAGATTTTCCTTCTTACACCCTAGGGTTGTTCCCCATGTGCCTCGGGGCCATCCCTTCAGGTTCTCTGGGCCTCCACGTGTGTTATGATCCTCCGAACTCTGGGGTCTGTCTCCCTCAAGGTGCCTGTGGTTAGCATTTCATTTCCTCAGGGGGCTGTGTGTCAGTGCAGCACCCGGAACACTTGTTCGGGGTTTTTCTGAAGTTGCCCGGTGAGACGGGAACGTTCCATCCTGTGGATCAGCTTTTGCCGAAGTCGTTCACGGTCTCCTTTAATGAGCCTGCTTGGAAGATGGTCTTTCAGGCAGAAGGAGACCCCTAGGAGGCCTTGCACGTGTCTGTACTGGGCTGTGTTCATCTGCCCAGGGGCCCCTGTCCACACGCAGAGGCTGGTGACGCACGGCGCGTCCCGCATGCTGGGGCTTGCCTGTGAGTTAAAACTGGAGGAGGCACATCGTCAGTTTCGCGTTGGGGATAGTCGTCCTTCTGGATTCCACATCCCACCCCATCCCCTGTGCTCTCGCGTAGCTGTCTTTCCTTGTGCCTGTAACTTCTCTTTCTCAGAATGTAAGGCACACCACCCTGGGCCCTTACTTCGTCCCGACGCTAATGAGACAGCCGGAGGGCATGGAGTGGACCCAAGGCCTTGCAGGTGAAGATGGGGTGCTGGTGGAAGTCTCTGGGCTTAAATGAGACGCTGGGAGAGTAAAAATGGGAGGGAATGAATCGGCAAGGGTTGGTGGGCTGGCGCATCACAGAGGAGAAACCAGGAGAATGTCCTTTGTGTCTGACCCCTTTGGAGGAAAGTCCCAAACAAGCACACCACCATCACTGTTGTTGTCTTTCACAAAGAAGTATGTATGCCTTTGATTTCTGGAAGTGTGTGGCCTTTCTGGGCTGTCCTTCCTGGTTTCCTGGCTGTTGCCATCAGGCATGGGTACAGGAGAAATACTTCTTTGGGATGAGGATGGTACTAGGGTCTCTGTGACACAACTCACGGTCAGCAGGGACACTGTAGAGAAGGGTGGGGATTTTGGCAAAATGGTGAGTACATTTCCAACTAAATAAATGGCTCACCGGTTGATACACAGAGCAGTCTGGGACCATAAGGCCACGCAGGCCCCAATTTGTGTGTGTTTTGTTTTGTTAAGAAAAGCCAGAAGTCTAGGTGATTATGTGAAGTTTCTCAATTTTTTTTTACGATAGCAGTGAATTAAAATTTTAACAAAAATGGTATGCAGACTGAAGAAAGAGTGTGTGACTTTTGAGACCGTTAACCAAAAGGATGGAGGGAGTGTATTCTAGGAAGATGAACGAATGAACACTACAACGGCATTGGGTCTGGGGTCGGAATGTCTCGTGTCCCACACACCCTCTCCCTGGGGGGCCTCGGCCTCCCTGATGACTGCTTTAAAATACGTGGTCCTGTGTGTCTCTTTCAGATCCTGGCTCCACAGAGAGAACAGCCCAGAAAAGAAAATTCCCCAGCCCTCCGCATTCTTCCAATGGCCACTCGCCACAGGACACATCCACAAGCCCCATTAAAAAGAAAAAGAAACCCGGCTTACTGAACAATAACAATAAGGAGCAGGTAAAGGGCCGCTGGGAATGGCGTCCACACCAGCAGGACAAAGGCGGTAGTGAGCAGTGCTGTAGCTTTCCGGGTGTTTCTGACAGCCTGTGTTCTTGGCATTTAACAAGCTGCCTTGCTCCAGCTGTCATTTGTATAAGACAAGAAGGGCAGTTCCAAATGGGTTTGTGTAGAAATTTCCAGTGGCTTTTCCAGATCTGTTTTGGGGACAGGGCAGTGACCCAGATGAGCTGAAGATACTGTGCTATAGGATTTGGGGATTTTCCTTGGATTTCTTAACTTAACACTCTAGGGCTGTTTTCCCCAGGTGGCCTGAAAAGTTTTTCCTGCTAGGCCATTTCGGTAGAATGGGGCTGAGGCAGGCTCTCCCCTCCTGGTCTCAGCTTTCTCATCTGTAAAATAACAGGTTTAGGTCTGTGGTAACGCAGCTGCTGGCTCTACCCATTGTCTACTGTCCTCTTTGGTAATTGGTCACCATTTCCTCTCACTGCGCATCACCCCTGGGGCGATCAGAGTCTTTTTCTGGAACCCGTCCACCTGCAGCCGACACCTCTCAGCCAGATAGGAACATCCATTAGCTGTCTTAGATCTTAAGAGACTTAGCTTTAAAATTCTCTGATGCAGGCTCAATACTCTTCTGATATAAAAAAAATGGTAGATGCTTTAGTGGTCCACAACATCAGATCTCCTGGCCCTGGAGGAAGCAGAATGCCCCAGTGGTTCTGGGAGCATTTCGGTAGGAATTCCTCGGGATGCCTTCATGCATCTCGTGCATTACGGTGTGCCAGAGTGGGCCCTGGGGATCGGAGGTTGAATAAAACAAGGTTGTCGCTTTCCTGGGAAGAACCTAGCAATGGTTAAATGTCCAGAACTGGGAGAGGGGTGCATTTCTGCACACTAATCTATTTCCATGCTCAAAATTATATAGCGAAATGCCAGCGCTGCCTTTGCGGTGTGGCCGTGGACAAGTTAACCTCTTCGTGCCTGGTTGGCCTAGCCACTGGAATGGGAGGAATGGGATTTCACGGGGTGTGGTGATGAAATGAGCGACACATGTCAGTCGTAATAATAAAAACAAAGCCAGGCTCGATCCCAAGTGGAATAATCACACGAGCTTGGTGTGAAGTAATGAAACGGCAGCCACAGAGATGTTCTAGATCTGTGCTGTTGTGTGTAATCGCCACAAGCCACCTGTGGCCATTGAACACCTGCAGATGGCAAATGTGACCCAGGGACTGGGTTTTTATTTTTATTTTTTTCCTTTCTTTTTTCTTTTTTTAACCAAAAAAATAAGTTTTTATTTAAATTCCAGTTAATATCGAGCGCAGTGTCAGTTTCAGGCATACAGTGTGGTGGTTCAACACTTCCCTGCAACGCCCAGTACTCCTCACAGTACGTGCACTTGACTTCATCCCCACCCCCCACCGCCCCTCTGGTCACCAGCAGTTTGTTCTCTCTAGTTAAGAGTCTGTTTCTTGGAGGAACTGAATTTTTAATTTAATTTTAATTTGTTGACTGCCTGTGGCTTACAGCTACTGTGTCGGATAGTAAAGGTCTAATGAGATGGGAATCCCGTTAAAAGAGAAGAAATGGGTCCTGAATAAATGTCTCAGGGATTGAGAAGCACATGCAATGTGCTGGTGATAATAATACTAAGAGGCGTGGGTTGGCCATGTGCCACTTCTTGTTTTAAGGCATTTTTCTGAGCTCCTGTTTGTAATAATCCCGTGGGAAAGGGCTGCATTGTGACCATTTTACAGATGAAAACACGGAGGTTCAGAGAAGTTAAGGTGTCTCCTCGGCCTCAGAAGCTGCTTCGGTCTGGCTTGAAGCACTGATGACGCATCCCTGTCACCCAGAAGCCATCCCATAGCTGCTGGCAGTGAAGACTAAGCAACACAGACGGGTGCCTGGGGGCTCAGTTGCTTGAGCATCTGACTCTTGATTTTTGGCTCAGGTCATGATCTCAAGGCGCCTGAGGTTGAGCCCTGCCTCGGGCTCCACACTGGGCTGGATCCTAGAAGAGATTTTCTCCCTTCAAAAAAGAAAAGAAAAGAAAAGAAAAAAATAAGAAGAGAAAGAAACAGGAAGGCCACAGATAATCCCCAAACTTTAACTTAGCTAATAATTTAACTTCCTGGGCAAACTCTCCCTTACCAGGTACCAGGAAGGCACGAGGCGGAGTGTCCGGTCTTTGCAGAAAGCCTTCTCCTTTGGCCTCTCCCTGTGTGTGCTCACGTGAATCACACTTTTTGGAGTGTGGCTTGTACCTCTCTTTCTGGAAGCGGATCTCCTTGGGGAGTCCATGCATTTTCTTCTCCCGTCCCCATCCATGTGTTAGGACCATTTCTGTAACATTGAAGGCTCATGACCTCAGGGACACATTTTTCAGTCCGTGTCCCCTTCCAGACTGGCAGCTTCCAGAAAGTGGCCAGTGTTTGGTGGGTGCTGTCACAACGGTGGGGGGTTGGGGTTGCTTCTCGTGAATACATAGCACACTCTGGGTTTGGAAAAGATGGGACTGGGAGGGGCTGGACATGGGGCACGATTACGCTCCTCAATAATTTGTCATCCTCAGTATTGATAGAAGAGTTTATGGGACTGTTGCACAGGGGAAATGCCTTCGGGTCCTAGAGATCTGGCTCTTTCTAGCCCCACTGTGTCTGGGAGACTCAGTGTGGGACCCTGTCAGTTGCTTGCCCATCTTTGAGATTTAGTTATCTTGTAAAATAGGGGTTTGGGCTGGAAACATCAAAAGGCTGATTGTAGGTTTGTTTTTCAGCCTAAAACTCCCTGGGGCCAAACAGTCAGGAGTTGGCAGAGGATAAACGGGCTTCACTGCAAAGAAGTGACGTTCCTGACCCTTGACCCCATAATTCATTCTAGTACATAATATTTGCACTGTAGCAGCAGCCTCTCTCCTGTAACAGTCTGTTTTTCCTTAAGGGGAACTTAAATCCCTTAAAAAAAATTTCTTCTGGACACTTTCCTTTTCCTCTTTCTTTCTTCTAGAATTTTATAGCATTACTAAATTATGGAATTAAAAGCAAATTGTAGGTCTGTAAGTGCTGGGTTTTACCAGTAGTGTAATTTCTTATTCACCACCATTTGAAGATCATGAGATTTCAAGTAACAACTTATATTTTTGGGTTCTTACAGAAACTCAGAAAAATCCAGCAATAGTTGGAGTGGAGTAGAGCCTGCCCCTTTATTTTCTTAAATTTTTAAAAATTATTTTTACTAACATATAATGTATTATTTGCCCCAGGGGTACTGGTCTGTGAGTCATCAGGCTTACACATTTCATAGCACTGTAGCACATAACCTCCCCAGTGTCCATAACCCAGTCACCCTCTCCCTAGCCCCCAACCCCCAGCAACCCTCTGTTTGTTTCTTGAGATTAAGAGTTTCTTCTGGTTTGTCTCCCTCCCAATCCCATCTTGTTTCAAGATTTCCTTCCCTAACACCGCCCCCCTCAAATTCCTCATATCAGGGAGATCATATGATAATTGTCTTTACCTGATTGACTTAATTTCGCTCAGCCTAATACCCTTTAGTTCCATCCATGTTTTTGCAAATGGCAAGATTTCATTTCTTTTGCTGAGCCTGCCCGTTAGACACCGGGTGTTCTAGTTTTCCACCTTCCCCAACCCTCCCCATTGTCAAACTCTGTTTGCTTTGCTTATTCCTACTGATTCCGGCTCTTTCAGGCTTTCAGGTGCCTTTGAATTTCGGCGTATATCAATATGCTTCCCTCCTCTTCTCATTTTCTTTAATTTATTTTTTGTGTTCAAAAAAGGGATAAAGCTGGGCGCCTGGGTGGCTCAGTGGGTTAAGCTGCTGCCTTCGGCTCAGGTCATGATCTCAGGGTCCTGGGATCGAGTTCCGCATCGGGCTCTCTGCTCAGCAGGGAGCCTGCTTCCTCCTCTCTCTCTGCCTGCCTCTCTGCCTACTTGTGATCTCTCTGTCAAATAAATAAATAAAATCTTTAAAAAAAAAAAAAGGGATAAAGCTTTTCTTGGCTTATAAAAACAAGCAAACACCCCCCCCCCCCATTTTTCCTTTTTTGGTAGACTTTTTTACTACCAAATGGAGATAGGGGTTGAATTTTTTTTTTTAAAGATTTTATTTATTTATTTGACAGACAGAGATCACAAGTAGGCAGAGAGAGACGGGGGTGGGGGGTGGGGTGGGGAAAGCAGGCTCCCAGCTGAGCAGAGAGCCCTATGCGGGGTTTGATCTCAGGACCCTGGGATCATGACCTGAGCTGAAGGGAGAGGCTTTAACCCATTGAGCCGCCCAGGTGCCTCCAGGAGTTGAATTTTTAAGGTTGGACCTTATTTCATCCATTTTTCATATATTAGGAATTCAGTAATTTTTAGGGGAGTTGTAAGAAGAACCTTAAAACACACTTTGTTTTTTGGAAAAACAAGTATTTAAGGCTTATAATTACTATTATTATTTTAAAGATTTCATTTATTTATTGGACAGAGAGAGCGACAGCAAGCAGGGGGAGTAGCAGACAGGGAGAAGGAGAACACGCTTCTCGCCAAGCAGGGAGCCTGATGCAGGGCTCAGTCCCAGGACCCTGGGATTATGACCCAAGACAAAGGCTGATACCCAACTGATGGGGCCACCCACATGCCCCTGTAATTAATTTTTTAAAAAAATTTTATTAATTTATTTGACAGGCAGAGATCACAGGTAGGCAGAGAGAGAGGTGGAAGCAGGCTCCCTGCTGAGAGGAGAGCCCGATGCGGGGCCCGATCTCAGGACCCTGAGATCATGACCTGAGCCAAAGACAGAGGCCCAACCCACTGAGCCACCCAGACGCCTGCCCTATAATTTTTTTGAAAAAGATTTTATTTATATATTTGAGAGAGAGAGAGCATGTATGTGCAAGTGGGGGGGTGGGGAGGGGCAGCGGGAGAGGGAAAAGCAGACTCCCTTGATGCGGGACTCCATCCCGGGACCCCTGATATCATGACCTGAGTCGAAGGCAGATGCTTAACTGACTGAGCCACCAGGAGCCGCTACAATTACCTTTTTTTTTTTTTTTAAACATTTTATTTATTTATTTGACAGACAGATCACAAGTAGGCAGAGAGAGAAAGGAGGAAAGGAAGCAGGCTCCCTGCTGAGCAGAGAGCCCAATGTGGGGCTCGATCCCAGGACCCTGGGATCATGACCTGAGCTGAAAGCAGAGGCTTTAACCCACTGAGCCACCCAGGCACCCCTACAGTTAGTTTTAAATAGCCTTTTGGTCTAGTGGTTTCACTCTGTAGGAAAGGTTTGAAAACTTGGAGGTGCTTTTTCTTGGGATTGGGCTGGGGAGAGACAGCCTAAAGCCTGGAAGGACACTCCTGGCGTTTTGTGGAAGATCAGGTTGCCAGATACCCTGCGGTATCCGAAGAATGTATCTTTCTGCGAATGACTTTAGGACCTTCACTGCAAAATAGCCACTCTAATTTTTGGTTCTTGGGACATTTGACTAGGAAGATTCCCTTCTGAAAGGTTTTACCCCTCCTTCCCATCATTAAAGGCTTGAGAATCTGTTAACAGATTGGGTGGCCATAGGTATACTTTCGATCAAAGAGGGAAAAGGAATGATGGGGCTTCCCCTCACTGCCTTTGAGTATAGGATGAGCTAGATAAGTGGGTGAGCTAGGTCTTACTTGTCAGGCCCGTGCATTGTCTTAACAACTAAAAAATACTCACAGAAGTTCCTTGTTGGGCTGGGGTAGTGTATTAACAGTGGGGACAGCTGAGGGGGGTCTAGGCTTGCTGGCTTCTTCCTGAGCTCTGGCCGCACTGGGGGTGTGTGTTTGCCTCGCTGTCTCCATCACTGGAGCTGAGCGGGGGCTGCCCCTTAAGATGGGCCCCGAGTTCTGCTGCTCGCTGTTGTCTCGCCAACGTCCCGGCTAAATGCCAGCGACATTGCTCACACTGCAGGGCTGGGCAGTTTTTCTTAGAGCAGAGACATATTTTGCAGCGTTGGTGCTTTAAGTGGAGAAGAACAAAGGCTGGAACCAGGATCGTTTTCATTTCATGTGTGTTACCTCTGTGGTCCATGTAAGAATTTGAGCTTGTGGTCCTCCCGTGTCTCCCACATGCACCCCGTGCTCACCCCCACCAGAGGACCCGGTCTCTGCTTTACGCAGACCAGGTGTCAGCTGACTACAGCCTGTGAGCCAGATGCCGCCAGAGCCTGGTTTTGAAAATAAAGTTTTATTGGCACATAGCCATATTCTTTCATTTACATATTGTCTGTGGTTGCTCTTTTGCTACTGTGGCCGACTTGAGTCCTTGTAATAGAGACCACATGACCTGCAAAGCCTTCAGCTATTTGCCTCTTTTTTTTGTTGTTGTTTATAAAGATTTTCTTTACTTAGTTAAGAGTCACAGGAAGAGAGAACCTAGGCGGAGAGAGGGAGAAGCAGACTTCCTGCTGGGCAGGGAGCTCCACATAGGGCTCGATCCCAGGATCCTGAGATCATGACCTGAGCCAAAGGCAGAGGCTTTAACCCACTGAGCCATCCAGGCACCCCAGGTTTTTCCTTTTTTAAATGTCCCATATTTGTTATCGGACTATTTTTATGGAGCAGGAAATGCAAGTGGCCCATGAGGCAGATCTCTGATGGATGCGGAGGTTACCAGGCGGCTGGTTCTGAGCCACAGCAATGTTGCTTCAAGAAAGAGGGAACAGGAGTGCCTGTTCCCTCTTTCTTGAGTCCCACATGGGCGGGGGGGAGGGGGTCTCTGCTCAGCGGGGAGCCTGCTTCCCTTCCTCTCTCTCTGCCTGCCTCTCTGCCTACTTGTGATCTCTCTCTGTCAAATAAATAAATAAAATCTTTAAAAAAAGAGGGCAGCCTGGCCCGCACCCCTCAGGACTTCCCACCAGGAGCACCCACTCCCACCAGGTGTGGGGTGAGGGCAAGGACAAGGGGGGGCGGGGCTTAACGGCAGACGTGGCAGGAGGGACCTGGGTTGCCAGTCAGGAAGATTGGCTGGCCTGTTCGATTCTTCCAGTTTCGTTTAGATCGGCTCTTCCTGTCCTATTATTAACTTGCTGAAAGGAAGTCAGGCACTGAACTATGGCTTACTGCATTGTTGCAAAAGCCACGAAAGTATTCTGGAAGACCTCACTCAGGTTAGAAATAGATCCTGCTTGCTTGACATGTGGAGAATTCTCTTTCCGTTTGAGGATCTCCTCCTCTTCCTTCCACACCTCGCCTCCCTCTTCTTTCTTGACCTCCTCTTGGTCGTCTTCCTGCTCCCCTCCTTAAAACTCCCCTTCAACCTTTTCTTCTGCCCCAAATGCACCAAGAATTTCCTAGGCAGAGAGGGGACCCTGAATATCGGTGGTTCTCAACCAAGGGCAGTTTTGCTCCCTAGGGACATTTGGCAATATCTGAAGACTTTTTTTTTTTTTTTGTTTGTTTGTTTGTTTTGTTTTAAAGATCTTATTTATTTTTTTGATACAGAGAGAGATCACAAGTAGGCAGAGAGGCAGGCAGAGAGAGAAGGGGAAGCAGACTCCCTCCCAAGCAGAGATCCCAACGCGGGGCTCCATCCCAGGACCCTGAGATCACGACCCAAGCTGAAGGTGGCGACTTAACCCACTGAGCCACCCAGGCGCCCCTGGAGACATTTTTGATCATCATAGTTGTGTGGATGGAGGGACACTCCGGGCATCTAGCTACAGATGCTGCCACACATTGCTGTAGTGCGCAAGATGGCCCCTTCCCTCAAAGAATTTTCTGCCCTGAACAACAGTAGTGTGAAGGTCAGAGCCCCCTCTCTGCCCCCTGCCATGTTCTCCTTTTATGTCCCCTTCTGTGGTATTTCTAGTTGTTTTCCTAATTTTCAGATTCCTCCACCCCCCCTCACAGCGCTTTGTGTGAAAGAAGTTATTTTGACCTACAGAGAATGTTCTCTGAGAGGATCACGTCATCATGAGGGTCTCTCCTCACCTCACATTGTCTTACATAGGGCATCAGGGCGAGGAAAAGTTGGGTTGTTATAACCTAGTGTTGTCATCTGTCAAGTGAGACCAGTAGGGTCTATCCTGAGTCCCTCTCTGAGGAGTTGTCAGGATAAAATGAAGAGAATGTATGAGAGTATGTTGAACACTTGGGGAGAAAATTGTAATGGTGTTACTCCCTGGAAACCCAAGTATAGAGCCTGTATCTGAACTGAACCAGGGAAATAACTGGGCTCAGGAATTAGGCAGTTGCCCTTAAAAGTCTTAGTTGTGGGGCGCCTGGGTGGTTCAGTCAGTTAAGTGTCTGCCTTCCGCTCAGGTCATGATCCCAGGATCCAGCCCCGCATCAGGCTCCCCGCTCAGTGGAGAGCCTGCTTCTCCCCCACCCCCTGCCTGCCGCTCTGCCTGCTTGTGCTCTCTCTGTCAAATTAATAAAATCTTTAAAAAACGAAAAAAAGGTCTCTGTTGTTTTCCTAGTAGAAATGAGAGTAGGGAGACTTTGAACGATGGATTAACAAGGATCTGCTAAGGAAGCATCTGGGAGGCGTGATCCAAAGGAGTGTAGAAATCGCAAGCATTTCGAGAACCTTAAAACCTCATAAAAATCAGGAACAAGACCTGATTGCTTGTAATCTTGACCATTCTTTCCCATTATCCTTGGGGGGGGGTGCCCCAGGATAAAATAAGGGCCCCATTAAAATAAAAGAGAAAAGAAAAGGAGTGTTTATTTATTTATTTATTTATCAGAGAGAGAGAGGGCGGGAGAGAGCGAGCACAGGCAGACAGAGTGGCAGGCAGAGGCAGAGGGAGAAGCAGGCTCCCTGCTGAGCAAGGAGCCTGATGTGGGACTCGATCCCAGGACGCTGGGATCATGACCTGAGCCGAAGGCAGCTGCTTAACCAACTGAGCCACCCAGGCGTCCCTGGAGTGTAAAAATACTAGAGAAGAACAGACAAAACCGATGTTGCTTAGAGCAGGTCTTTTTAATCAATAAGATGTTAGAGCTGTATATACCGGAGGTCAGGCTTAAAAAGTCTAACCACATTTCTAGGTACCAACAATGACTACTTAGAAAATGGAATAGAGAAAGATCCCATTCGTAGTGTCAACAGAAATTAGGCAGCTGTAACCAACATATGAGATCTTTGAGGAGGAAACGGTAATGTTTTGCTGAAGGACAGGACAGGAAGAAAAGCTTACTGTCAAAAGATAGGTCCTGTGGTTGTGCCGGAGCCATTATCCATGGAATCAAGCTCAGAGAGGGTTGAGTAACTTTCTTAAAGTTGCACAGGCCAAGTCAAGAGCCCAGTGTGAGGCTTGAACCCAAAACCCAGAGATAGAGACCTGAGCTGAGAACAAGAATTATATGCTTGGGGTGCCTGGGTGGCTCAGTGGTTTAAGCCTCTGCCTTCGGCTCGGGTCATGATCCTGGGGTCCTGGGATCGAGCCCCGCATCGGGCTCTCTGCTCCGCGGGGAGCCTGCTTCCCTTCCTCTCTCTCTGCCTGCCTCTCTGCCTACTTGTGATCTCTCTCTGTCAAATAAATAAATAAAAATCTTTAAAAAAAAAAAAAAAGAATTATATGCTTAACTGGCCAAGCCACTCACTTGCTCCCAGAGTTTATTTTATTATTTTTTTAAGTTTTTTTTTTTTTTTTAAAGATTTATTTGTCAGAGAGAGAGCACAAGCAGGCAGAGTGGCACGCAGAGGCAGAGAGAGAAGCAGCCTCTCTGCTGGACAAGGAGACTGATACGGAACTCGATCCCATGACCCGAGTTGAAGGCAGTGGCTTACCTGACTGAGCCATCCAGGCATCCCTCTTTTCTTTAAAAAAAAAAAAAAAAAAAAAAAAATTATTTATTTTATATATTTGAGAGAGACGGAGGGGCAGAAGGAGTAGGAGAGAGAATCTCAAGCAGACTCCACGCCAAGTGTGGAGCCCAGTGCTAGGCTCGATCCCATGATGCTGGGATCATGACCTGAGCTGAAATGAAGAGTGGGATCCTTAACCGACGGAGCTACCCAGGTGCCCGCCCTCAGCCTCAGAATTAATACTTTCTTTCCTTTTCCTTTCCTTTCCCTCCCCACTTTCCTTTCCTTTTTCAGATTTTATTTATTTGAGAGAGAGAGTGAGCGAGATAGAGCACAAGCCAGGGCGGGGAGAGGCAGAGGGAGAAGCAGACTCCCTGCTGAGCAGAGAACCAGAAGCCTGGGATTATGACCTGAGCCAAAGGCAGACGCATAACCAACTGAGCCACCCAGGCAGCCCCAGAATTTTTTAAGAGTACTTCTTAAATCTTCTATTTGTTACTGATTTCCAGTAGGTATTTTCCTGATGATTTTCTTTTGAGTGATCTTAGGCGTTCGGAATGTGGGTTTGCTGGATTCTATAATGTATCATTAGGGAAACATTTTTCTTGATATTCTGGAGCAGGAAGGGGTTTTGCTTCCCATGAATTGGCCGCTTCTGTCATCTTTCTGCTATTGGTGATTCTGAATAGGAGATCTAGCACCTCTGCAAATATGAGGACCTATCTTGTTGAAGATTATGGCTTCAGGAAGCCTCTGGTTGGCTCAGATACTTTATGCGTTGGGCGTAAAGTAAAAAAAAAAAATGCTTTTTTTTGGTGGGGGGAGGGGTGTGACTCAAATCCAATTGACTTATTCTCCAAGAGCCTGTTGAAATAATCCTGGGGTGAATTCCCATAGTTTTGTTGGCTTTGTTTTGGCTTCATTTGTTGGTCTATCGGTAATGGCAGCACTGTGTT
Organism: Mustela lutreola; assembly: GCF_030435805.1. Lineage (NCBI taxonomy): Eukaryota > Metazoa > Chordata > Mammalia > Carnivora > Mustelidae > Mustela > Mustela lutreola. The sequence continues at coordinate 13,193,569 of NC_081298.1, forward strand.
CAATGCATATGTTCTATCATCCCATCGACTCCCAACCCAAATACCACGGTGTTAGGTATTATCATCCCCATTTTACAGATGAGAGAGTTGAAGCTGAGAGGTGGAGATTTGCCCAGGGTCATGCAGCTGGTAGAGCTAAAATTTGAACCTGGGTATGCCTGGGTTATAGCCATTGTATTATTCTGCTGGTGCAGCCTCTGAAATCTTAGACACCAGCTTTTCAATCCATAGGTTCTGAAAATAGAGGGAGAGGAAATAAAAATGTGTAGTATGTAATGACCTCTAGACTGTGTATTTAGTAGAGTAACCCAAGCTAGCTTGTTAAGGGATGTGTGGAATGCTGTGATGTTCTTTTGTTGTTATTGATGTATTTGTTCAAATTCCTTTTGAGAATGCACATTTGTTTTGAAACCAAACCTGTCTTTCTTGCCTACATTTCAGTCAGAACTAAGACATGGTCCGTTTTACTATATGAAGCAGCCACTCACCACAGACCCTGTTGATGTTGTACCGCAGGATGGACGGAATGATTTCTACTGCTGGGTTTGTCACCGGGAAGGCCAAGTCCTTTGCTGTGAGCTCTGTCCCCGGGTTTATCACGCTAAGTGTCTGAGACTGACATCGGAACCAGAGGGGGACTGGTTTTGTCCTGAATGTGAGGTTAGTTCCTGACGAATGAATGCATTATCTGCTTCATTTCCTTTCCTTTCTCTTTCTTCCTTTCATTTTAAATTTTTCGAATAATCCAGATTCGGGGGAAAAAGAAGGCATTTCTTGCCCTCCACTTGCTCTATCCTGGCCATCCCCTTTTGGGACCAGCTTTGGCGGGGGCCTGAGCGTCGCTGCTCTCGCAAAGGCCGTTGGACTGAGTGTTGGTTCTCTTTCTTCCTGGGTCTTTGGATCACTCTGGGATCTGCAGCCTTCTCTGATTCTGCTGTAACGAACATTTCAGAAGTCCGCTTAAGAGCTATTAACCGTTCACGTATTCTGAGACGATCGCATGCTGGGTTTCCTCTTCTTGGATGCTGTCTCCTGCTTGCACCGTTGAATCATCAGTGGGAGCTGGGCTGAGAAGACCAGCTTGGGTTGGTTGCTTCGTGTGTTCATCATCTGATGCTTCCATTCATGCTACAACCGTTTCTCGAGTGCCCCGGAGGCACTAGGGACCAGGCCTTGAACAGAAAGGGATATGCGTGACCTGCTATTCAGGAGAAGAGGACCAAAACCAAATAAAATGAATTGGAGAGGAGGAATTGGGAGTAAAGCGGGGGGAAGGTGTTTCCGTTTCAGGTGAAGCGGACCAGGATCGCCTCAGGAAGACTTGAGAAGCACGCTCTGCTGCCTTCCAGCCAGGAGGCAGCAGGCACAGCCTGAGTAGAACCATGCTGGCTTGATGAAGAACATGTGTCTTTTGTAGGAAAGCCTGACCATTTTCCTTTATTAAAACAATTATTCCCGTTTCCACAATTCTGAGGCATCTTCCATTCTTGGTGACTTCCAGTGACGACGCTTTTGCACGATGCTGCAAATGATGTCATCTGCGCAGTCATTTAATGGGGAATGGCACTTGGATTCGAAGGTCTGTTAGAACTGGGTCTCACACAAGGAAGCTTTTTGTGTACAAAATGGAACGTTCTCCTTGATGTCTTTCGTGAGGAAAGGAAGCAGGCTATAGGATGGTGTCTTTGGTGCTGCTTTTGTGTTGGGAAAGGAGAAAAATAAGAACTTCATGAAAAGAGATGAGACATCACATCGATATGATGACATTTTAGTGGTGTTCTGCCCCTAAAATTGAGGAAGATGGCCGCCAGTGCTCTGGGATACTCGAAGGAGAGATGGATAGGTGCCCCTTTGTTCAGCGATGCCCTCTGGTTGCAGAGTTTCGCCTGATTCCACTACTGTTGGTGTGGTCCATGGAACCTTCCTCAGTTTCCTTTGGTCTTGACCCAACTTTCCCACTTGTTGAGTAATTTTGCAGAAACGACAGTGGCTTTTGCCGCTGCAAGTACAGCTCTTGAGGGTTGTGGTGGGAACAGTAGGGATTTATTCTCCTGTGTAGAAAGAACCCAGAGGCAGGGCCAAGCCAGAGTTTGTGCACAGCCCGACCCTTTCTGTTTCATTGTGGAGGCAATGTGTGTCCCCTCCCACACCCCTTGGCCATAAGGTGGCTGCTGGGGTTCTTATCACTTGTGCCTAGACAAAAATCCCTCTATGAGGAGGAGTGTTTCTCTTTACAACCCTTTATTATCAAGCAGAAGGACCTTGCCCTACAGCCTTCTGCTGATTCTGTCCTTGGCCTCATTGTTCAGCACCGGACCTGTCTTCATGCAAAAAAATCTTGAAAATGCCTCTCTGGCAATTTCAGTTTATTTCATGGGAACTGGGCACTGCTGGCTGGGAGGGAAAGGATCAGGGATGGAGCAGAGGTGAAAGTGGTTGCCGTGGATAGCTACCTAGAAGCGAACAGCAGTTCAGACAAACAGGTTTGGATGCTGTCTCCTGCTTGCACCGTTGAATCATCGGTGGGAGCTGGGCTGAGAAGACCAGCTTGGGTTGGTTGCTTCGTGTGTTCATCATCTGATCGTGTCTAAGGTTTAAGGCCTCAAATGTCTTCCAAGTGTGCATTGGTAGTGCAGGCACCTGGCTAGCTGTCTCAGGCTCGGGAAGCTAAGCGGTTAGGGACGTGTGTCGTGTACTGTTTGCAGCCTCTGAGCCACTCCTGTGTTGCCCTTTTCCTCGACAACCAACCAGACACATCCGAAAGTTCTTTTTGGAGGATCCAGAGCTATGAAGGATGGAAACTAAATCAAGATTAATTGGAGAAAACTTCTCTCAGCTCTCCCTACACAGATGGTTAAGGAGTGTTTCCTGACATCATCAGGCTTTGCTATTTTGGTGTTGCTACATAAGGAGTCTGAAGTTCTGGGATATGGTAGCAGATTGACATAGCAGAGTCTGGTTTCAGACATTTCTCTGGGCCTCTTCTTTGATGGGAATTTCCCTTTCAGAATGACATTTCCCATGGAGACAGACAGCGAGACGATGCATCTTGTGTCATTTGCCAGAATGTCCTGAGTGGGTTCACATCCGTGGTGACAGAATGAAGTCACATTTATATTTAGTTCTCTACCATCCCTTGGATTCTTTCTGCGGGGAAGACTGTCCTTTTCCATCAGTGATGTCACTGAGTTAATGCCCTGTTGGTTTCCTGAAAGGTAGCCCAGAATGCTGAGAGGATCAAGTTAAGCGAATGATTCATTGTGTGCGGAGATCACCCTAAAGCCATTAGTGGTCTTTCCTTTCACATCCCATTCTTGGAACCCACAGCTGTAATCCTGACGATTTTTCAGGTTCCTGCTCACCGCCTCCTTTCTCAGGTTATGTCATCTTTGTGAGCAAAAAACATTTCCAGATAAGGTCATCATCTGTGGATTACTGGGTCTCTTCATTTTTATCCACTGACCCAATGTATGGGCAAGCTGGATTGGAGTCTTTCTCCAGCGAAACAACTAGTCTCGTTTGAATGGGAGAGACTTTTTATTATGAGCTGGTTTGAAAAGTAGGAGGAAAGGGAACTTTGTACAGGGATAGTAACTTTCTTCTAACTGAAATTTGTGTGATTTTGACTTGTAGAAGATTACAGTAGCAGAATGCATCGAGACTCAGAGTAAAGCCATGACCATGCTCACCATCGAACAGTTATCCTACCTGCTCAAGTTTGCCATTCAGAAAATGAAACAGCCAGGGGTAAGAAGAAAGTTCCTCTTGGTATAAGTGTAAATGGAAAATAGTGACTTTTGTTCTTCTCTGTTAACGTTCTTGTTCTGAGTAGTCTTTGCTTTCCAGACACCTGTGCATACTCTTTGGGTCTTTTTATGTGCCTGGCTCAAATACCTAAAAATTAAATAGAAAGTACAATGACATTCAGTTAATTCTCTGTAGCGAGCACTGCATGTTCCCGACGAGTTTACCTGGGGAATGACATGCAGTAGAAAGTTGGCGGGGATTTAAAATTCTGATTGGTTGTGAAATGAAACCTCCAGACCCCGTTGGGTAAGGAGCTCCTGTGCTGCTTCCCTTGGGAAGTAGTACATTCCATTTCAGTGAGACAGCAGAGTACAGCCCGATTTGTTGGTAATCAAAGTGTGATGGAACCTCCAAGTGCAGTTCAACCAGTGAGACTCCCATAAAGGGTGAGATTCGGTTCATTCCTTCAATTTTGAAGTAGGATTTGATGGACAGCCTTTGCCTCTTAAAGGAAATCCAGATGAGAAAGTAAGGCTGCCATATTTAGCTTGCACGCCCTGGTTCCTAGTGGTTACCCGCCCCAGAGTCCTGGGCACATCACAGTCATGGTGGTTTTAGTTTTTTTGGTGACCTTTTCTAGGAGGATGACCGTAAAATGCCTCATTCTTAAAAAGAATATGGTGTGACCATATAATCAACATGTTACAACATTCTTTGTGCAGACCAGTCTAGAGAAACTTTAAGGGTAGGGTTTTCCCTTTCCCCATTTGCACAGAGGGAGAATATGAGCTAGTGGTGACCCTTTGTTAAACTCTCCAGAGTCTGCTTTCTATGTCAAGGGAATATGCAGCCCTGTAGAACCTCCAGGGTATCGAGTAGACACTGGCTTAATTTCTTAAAAATTACAAAACCAAAAAACAAAAACCACAAGCTTTTGTTTAGAGATTATATTCTGAAATTTGATACCATGAAAATAATTCAGAGCATGCCAATTGGGTGTTGCTAAATCGGGAATCTATTTGTCTCTGTAACAAAATCTCCGTCAATGGAAGCAGAAGCATGGATAGCCTCAGTTTGGAAAGAAAAACAACTTTTTTTTTTAAACTGCAGTCTTTTCTTTTTCATATTGAGTGACAAGGAGTTACTTCCTGCTTTTCCATAGGCTAAATTATTTCTGCTGAAACTGTTGCACAAAAAGAACAGATTCATGTAGGGTTGTCAACACTGCAGACTTAAAAACCAAAGAGAAAAATCGAAGAAGGCCTTAATTTCTCACATAAATTGTTTGATATAAAATCAATCGGGGCAGAAAGTTGCCGATGATATTGAAGCATCTTTGTAACTTGCAGTGGCCACACACTGTCCTTCTGAGTAGAAGAGGGCTCCACTGACAACAAGTGGTAGCCCTTTCAGATGCCTTGCTTGGCTGTCATTTGGTTTTTTATTTCTTTCTTTCTTTCTTTTTTTTTTTTTTTTTTAAAGATTTTATTCATTTATTTGACAGACAGAAATCACAAGTAGGGAGAGAGGCAGGCAGAGAGAGGGGAAGGCAAGCAGTCTCCCCGTCGAGCAGAGAGCCGATGTGGGGCTCGATCCCAGGACTCTGAGATCATGACCTGAGCCGAAGGCAGAGGCTTTAACCCATTGAGCCACCCAGGTGCCCTCATTTGGTGTTTAATTAAATATTTTAGGTAATAATTGATTTATTGATTGATTTTGAGATTTATTCTTTTTTTAAATTTTTTATTTTTATTTTATTTTTTTTTGAGATTTATTCTTAAGTAATCTCTACACCCAATGTGAGATCGAGAGTTGCACGCTTTACCTAATGAGCCAGCCAGATGCCCCAACTACAAATCTTGCAGATTTTTAAATATTGATGAGTAAAAACCATCCATCAACAAACTGGGCCTTGCACTTTGAGCTGATTCATGCAAGCATGGTGCAAAGTGAAAAATTTTGACATGGTCTCTGTGTTGAATATTTGCTTCTCGAAGGAAGAGCAAAAATCTCACTTGTCTGAATTTTCCCCCTAAGTGTAAAATATCTGTTGGCACTAAGGGGGAACTTCATTAAGTGTGTTATCTCTGGGTATGGCCACGTTTTACTGTCCATTTGTTTTGGTTATGGGTGTTTGCAGGATAATAATAAGCCTTATTCAGAGTTCAGGTCAAAGTAGCTGATGGTCTGTTGTTCTTGTGGATCTTGATAGAGCAGAACTGGAACTGTTACTGGGATATATTTTGAAAATGATACAAATAACAAAGTAGGATCCCCCCCCACCATGATTATTGTTAACCAGGCAGAACTAGAAGGTGAACCAGCTTAGTACTCCCCAAGGTCCTTCTTTGTGGAAACCACTAGAATTTTATTGTCTGAAAAGTTGTCTCCATTTTGGAAGTACTTTGTTACTGTTAATGCTTTGTTTTCTACAGTAATGATGGGTTTGTGTCTCTGTGTGTGTGTGTGTGTCCATATTTTCTTTTATAGACAGATGCATTCCAGAAGCCTGTTCCCTTGGAACAGCATCCTGACTATGCGGAATACATCTTCCATCCTATGGACCTTTGTACATTGGAAAAGGTTGGCCTCCATCAGAGAACCTCACCATTGTAGCCACAGTTACCGAGATGACTAAAGACCCTCCCTCACTTCTTGGGCCCCATCTCAAGTTAGATGGTTTCTCTACCTTTCCTCCGTACCCTTTTGATTTGGATGGAAGAACTCTTGATCCCTTAACTTCTGTAACATTCTTCCAAGGATTGTAATGGAGTGTTGAATTCCACTGATTAGCTCCAAATATTACTTCTGCTGCTGATTGTCTGAAAAATTGACCTGAAAAAGTCACACTTCTACGAATCAGTGATTTGATTGATTTGAGCTTTACCTCCTCTTTTCTTTCTCTCAGAGGTGCTAATGAGGGCAGCAGGAAGGAGAAAAGAGAAAATTAAGTGTTTGGGAAACCTTCAGATTGCTGATAAAGATGTGGCTTCCTAGAACTTACTCTACTGTTACGGATATGTCTTTAATGCCTGAAGGTGCTTTTAAAAGTTCAGGCTACAATTCCATCCTGAAAATTACACTTGGAACATGTTAGATTGTGCATATCACCCTGGTGCTAATTTTCAAATTTTTGGCATGAGACACACGGGTAATGAAAAGCACGGATGAGGAGAACACCTTATATTGTCTTTTTTGCTGGCCCCCAAATGCTGAATGAAACCTGCTTTGAAAAATTGCACACACCCTCATGGTTTTCAAGAAAAGAAGGCATTCAAAAAAGAAGGGGTTGGAATCCTAGCTTCACAGATTAATAGCATTGGAACTTTGCACAAGTTCCTTGGCATACCCACACCTCAATATCCTTGTCTGTAACGTGGTGATGATAGTAAGTGTGTCATTGCATTCTTAGTCACAAGGCTTCTGTGAGGCTGTTACAATGAATAAAAACCATGTCAGTTATTAAAATATCCTGGTTTCTTGAAAGGGGTTGCTTGATAAATGACAGCTGCTGTAAGAGGAAACAATTCAGGTTAGCGATGAATTCAGTGACTTTATTTTTATGGAGTTCTAGATCTCAAATATAATAGCATCTTGGGAAATGGGTAAAAGCATTAATTAATTTGGCAAATGACTGCTATGAAAATGATGTGGGGACGCAGGTGTTAAGTGGCTGTGGCTTGTACAGACTGAAGGGTTGTTCTGCTCCTTGGCTTCTCTCCCCAGAACGCTAAAAAGAAAATGTATGGATGCACAGAGGCTTTCCTGGCTGATGCGAAATGGATTTTGCACAACTGCATCATTTACAATGGAGGTGGGTGGCTTAGGTCGCTGCTAAGAAAGACAGTGTTCATGCCGTGTTCGGTCTCCCGCCCTTCCTAAAAAAATCGTGTTCTTTTTTTCACATGCCAGGACCAAAAGCTGAGAATATGTGCGTATAGATCACTAATATGTGCGAATAGGGTATGGTGACTCTGTGCATTTTAAGGGATGAGCTGGTTTCCATAGTGGCTTGTGGCCATAGGATATTGCTGACTTTTTTAGAATCTTTGTTTTAATGGAGGAATAATTACCTAGAATAAAATGCATAGATTTTGAGAGAACATTCTCTGAATTTGATAGATGTGTAACCACCTCAAATATAACTACAGCCTCAGATAAAATCTAGAATATTTCCATCACTCTATTCTAGTCCCACTTGTTCTTTACCAGTAAACTCACCCTCCTTGGTGTTTTATGTTCCTATAAGTAGTTTTACATCCTCTAAAATTTCATATAAATGGAGTCGTAGTGCATTCTTTGGGCTAATTGCATGCCATGTAATTTTTTTTTTGGGATTCATGCATGTTGTTGTGTGTATCCGTTTTTTTTTTTTTTTTTTTTTTTTTTTTTAAATTACCGTGAGTAGTTTTTCACTGTATCCACATACAGTTTATTTAGCTATTCCGTTTGTGGATTTTGAAGGAGCATTGGGGTTCTTTTCCACCTTTGGGCTGTTGGGAATAAAGCCATTGTGAACATTCTTGTGCAAGTCTTTGTGTAGACATACATTTTCATTTCTCATGGGTAAATCCTTAGGAGTGGCAGTGCTGGCTCATTGAATAGGTTTCTATTTAAATTTACAAGATATTTTATCAAACTTGGCGCAGAGTGGTTGTACCATTTTATACTCTTCTGGCCATGCATAGGAGAGTCTTAGTTCCTCTACATCCTTGCCAGCACTTGGTGTTGTCTGTTTATTTTTGCCATCCTTGGAAGCGTGAACTCTTAGGTCAGGTGGTGTTCATTTGCTGTTCCCTTAGGATTCATGGTATTGTGTATCTTTTGATGTGCTTATTAATCATTTGTTTATCTCTTTTGGTAAAATAAGTATTCAAATCTTTTGTGTTTTTATTATTGCATTTTAGAAGTTCTTTGTACTCTTGATAAAGTTGCGTCAGTTGCGTTTTTGTGGGTTGAGCCTTCTGGACAGAATGGATGAGGATTCCCATTAAAATCTTTTCTCAAGGCACTTTTTATATTGCCCTACCTTCTCCCATAGTCCTCTCTGTGTATCTTCTGGTCAGGTAGCTCAATCAGTGTCCTTCTCCATTCTGTTCCTCTTATTCCCTGTTAGAACGCTCTCCCTTGATGACTTTTTCTTACCCTTCAATGTCAGCCTGTCAGTATTCTAAGGAGCCATCCCTTATGGACTGAGACCATACTTGGTGCTCTTGTTAGGAGATCTCACAGTACTTGTACTTGCCTATGCTAGTATTTATCACACTTCCTGGATGGTAGTAATTTAATTTGTTTGAGTTCCTTACCAGGATGTTAAGTTTTTTGTTTTTTTGGTTGTAAGATCTTAAAGAGCACAGTTGTGTGTTCTTCCTGTATGGTCCTAGTGTTGATTGTTTTCTGATGTGTAGGGGAAGAGGTTGTGTGGGTGGCTGTCTGCTCAAAGCACAGGGTCTGCATTATTAGTTCCGTAGTTGGGCCCACGGTGTGGGGAGGGGAAAAAGAGGCACATGGTTTAGAATTCATGTAAGCAGTATTAAATATATAGAAAGGCTGGTAAGGTCACATAAACAAGTGAATGAGATTAGGTGGCAGAAAAATAGCAGCATGAGCCAGGAAGGCCATTGACTGAGGGGAGAACTAGAGACTGAAGAACTAGGGGCATGGACTGCTACCTGGTCTGAAGGGGTCACCCGTGGACACCCCAGTGGTTTTTGGATACAGAATTCTAGATCTTCTGAGTTTTCAAATCAAGCCAGAAATATAGGGATGGGTGTGTGTATGTTTGTGTGTAACATTTTTTTGCTAAGAAATTAACAATGTGTGGAAAGCATGGCATTTTGGCTGTCTTATCTTCCTTGTCTTGGCTATCCTGAGTTAGCTCTGGGGCCAGATTTTCAACTCATTAGCTAAGTAGTCTTGGGTAAGCAACGACTCTTGAGCTTTGGCTTAATCATTAATGAAATAGGAACATTCTTACCTGCTTCTTAGCATGGGTTCTTGAGGAGTTAATAAGAACGTGTATTTCGAAGCATGCGGCACAGCAGAGCTGCTTAATTATTTTCCTTCTCCTGTTACCCTTCATGGGTTGGAGTCTGGAACAATGGGCGAATGAGGATCCTTTCCACTAATTGGGGCCTTTCAAATGGGAAAGCATTTTCGAAATATTAACCTGTGAGCCCAGTTTCAGAGATGACTCGGAGGCACCTAAGATAGGTCAGTGTTTGGGAGAAGTCACATATTGAACCAATATCAGGAGCCAGAATCTTCTGGATTTTAGCCTTCGAAGCCTAATCCTAGGGGAAAGCAAGTTGAAAGGTTGTTTTTTATTGGAAGTGTAATCCCATGGTTGGGTGTTACTAATCTTGTTTCTATTTGAATTAATCATATTTTCTTATCCCCTTAGGAAATCACAAATTGACGCAGATAGCAAAAGTAGTCATCAAAATCTGTGAGCATGAGGTATGTGTTTCTCACTGTCCAATTTTTTAAAGCAGATTTTATTTATTTATTTATTTATTTATTTATTTGACAGAGATCACAAGAGGCCAAGAGGCAGGCAGAGAGAGAGAGAGAGAGAGAGAGAGAGAAGCAGGCTCCCTGCTGAGCAGAGAGCCCAGTGCGGGGCTCCATCCCAGGGTCCTGGGACCGTGACCTGAGCCGAAGACAGAGACTTTAACCCACTGAGCCACCCAGGCGCCCCAAGCCTAGGCTTTTAATCAGTGGGTTGCCCTGAGGTCAAATTTACTGAACCCAGATGCTCTTTATCTGGCATTTCTGAATCTGCCTATTGGCAATACATTGCCACTATGTTGGCTTCAAAGCCAGGGCTGTCCTCGACCTGATTCACCCAGTACCTTTGGAATAGCGCACAAGTAGAGTGAGTCGGGGAGGAACTAGGTGCCATCATTCATTCATTCATGTATTCTTTTGTTCTTTTATGCACTCATTTACTCACTGACCTTTAAGTTAGTCAATTATAGTTACAACGTTACAGTTATAATTTACTGAGCACCTGCTGTATGTCTGGCACTTCTGCGGAGTAGCGATAAAGAGGAAAACAAGTCTGATGATGGGACAGTGCTAGCAACACGCAGAACAGTGGTGAACCACCTCTGCTCGGGCCTTGCCACTTTGCTGCAGTGAGACCTGGGGCAGGTGTCCTGACTTTCTGGGGCTTCCTTTTCTCTAACCGTCACGTTGGGGGTAACAGCAGTCTTGCCTTCAAAGGGCGGGGGGTGAGGAGTTTGTGCATTGGCACCTGTGGAACCCTTTGGTGATCCCGACAGATCTCTGGTCAGTGTTCACTGATGTGCTGATGTCTGTGTCACTTGAAGTGCTTCACATTTACGTCCTGTAATTGTTAGAATCTGTTTGGTAGCGATTCCTCGCTTCCCCATTCTGTCCATGAGGAAATGGGAAGGCGATGGAGGCTCCGACAAGATGAACAACTGTTCTTAAAATGATAGAGCTGGGAAATGGTAGAGTTTGAATTGCGATCCCAGAAAGGGGCTCCTGGGGCTCTTGGTTCTAAGTCAGACTTAGATATTTTAGGGGATTGTACCTTTTTTTTTTTCTTTTTAAAGTTTTTATTATTTATTTGAAAGGGACGGGCGCCTGGGTGGCTCAGTGGGTTAAGCCGCTGCCTTCGGCTCAGGTCATGATCTCAGGGTCCTGGGATCGAGTCCCACATCGGGCTCTCTGCTCAGCAGGGAGCCTGTTTCCCTCTCTCTCTCTCTGCCTGCCTCTCCATCTACTTGTGATTTCTCTCTGTCAAATAAATAAATAAAATCTTTAAAAAAAAAAAAAAAAAAAAAAAGAAAGGGAGACAGACAGCGAGAGAGGTAACATAGGTAGCTGGGGTGGGAGAGGGGAGAAGCAGGCTTCCTGCCCAGCAGGGAGCCTGATGTAGGGCTGGATCCCAGGCCCCTAGGATCATGACCTGAGCTGAAGGCAGATGCTCAATGACTGACCTTGCCCCCAGGCGCCCCTACGGGAATGTACTTTTTCAAGAGGGAGAAGGACGGTCCCCAAACTATAGAATTTTCATATTGTCATAAGTGGGGATAAAAAGGGCAGTATGGTATTCACCACCTGCCCTGGATGGTGCGGTTGGAGATGTGTGGGAATCAAGCACAGTCAGCAGAGGCCAGAGCCGTGGCTGGAGGTGGTTGGGGAGCTCAGGAGGGCCAAGGCTTGTTCACATTTGGCGAAGCTCATCAGGAGTTCAGATGTCCTTGTTAGTTTCTCAGCCTTGTACTACTGACATTTAGGCTGGGGACTGCAGTGGGCACAAAAGTAGAAGCTGATTCGGACATGGTCCAGAGAGAGAGGAGGTGGTGGTGTTGGCAGCGTGGGCTAGGTGAAGCATGGGGGTTGGTGGGACGTGGTTGCACTCCTGTCGAAGGTGTTCCCCACTGCTGACACCAGCATGTATTCCTTGACCTCCTCCAGACGTGAGGCCCCTGGGATGACACATGCTAACGTATTTTTCCTTTACAGATGAATGAAATTGAAGTATGTCCGGAGTGTTACCTAGCTGCTTGCCAAAAACGAGACAACTGGTTTTGTGAGCCTTGTGTAAGTTGCACTTCTTTTCCTTCATTTTCTGAGCCCCAGGCCTTACATGGCTACCCAAGGCCACTTTGTCTAGGCAGTTTATTTGGTGAAACTTGGGGTGAAGTTTTTTTTAAATAAATTTTTTTTTTTTTTTTTTTTAGTGATAAAATTATAGCAGAGTGAAAATAATCTAGGTAGAATAAACCTTTGGGCTGAAAATTCATGTGCCGAAGGGAGTGTTAGGATTCCCTGGGTTTATTAACCCCGGGCCAACTGTAGGCTAGAGAGCAAGGAGAAGCTCATCAGGGAGGGGCACCCCCATGGTAATGCACGTAGGGAGGAGAGTTTGGTGAGTGTGTTCTTTCTGGTCTGTGTTGGGAGGTTTGGAAATACCTCTCTGCATTGACTCCATGCAACTTGGTGGTTTGGGTTGGGAGCGGGGAGAGAAACATCACCCAGTTTTCCTCATGGATCTGTATTTTCCAGACTGGTGTTCTGCAGAGAGAAGTATGTTCTTGGGGTGGGCTGGTGGGAGGTTGGGAGGAGGTAGGGGTGGAGGTTACTGGGGGGCAAGATTAGGCAAGTAAAGTGGAAAAGTAGAACGTGGTTTATGGCTCTTCCTGCCTTTGGAAATAAACAGCTGCATAGTTAATGCTCTGGGCAGCCTCGATGAAGGACAAGGGTAGCTAATGCTGCCCCTTGTTACCTGCCACATATAATGCACATTTAATCCCCTAACCTAACAGAAGGTGCTGGCATTGCTGTCCCCTGTTGCAGGAGAAGGTGGTCACTCTTGCTCACGGCCACCGGGGTAATAGCATTAGAGTCAGGGTCCAAGCCTCGTCTCCTCTGTGCTTTGTCCTTCTGTTTGTCATTTGCCCCCAGAACCAGCTTTGCCTGGGGCTTCCTGGCCTCACGCCTTCTAGGGAACCCCAGCCTGGGAGACCCTGCCTGGCACTTTTGTCGTTCAGTTGGTGGCCTTGCTGTATCCTCTTGCACCAAGCTTTATATGTGTGTCCTGCAGTCAAATACATATAAACTCTGGATTTTTTTCTTTTTCTAGAGCAATCCACATCCTTTGGTCTGGGCAAAACTGAAGGGGTTTCCATTCTGGCCTGCAAAAGCTCTGAGGGATAAAGATGGGCAGGTTGATGCTCGATTCTTTGGACAACATGACAGGTGGGAGTTCAAACCGTCCGCAAAAGTGTTAACTTGAACTGAACCTTTGATACTGTCATGGATGCGAGGGGTCCAGGTCTTACTGTGTTGTTTATTGTCATGATGCCAGCCAGTGATCTTGTGATTAAAAGTAAAGTCCTGTGCTGTGTTAAGCCTGATACTGTGTGGGCTTCCGTGTTTTCAGGTATGTTTAAGAGAATCTTGCTTTCGTAGTTGTGTTGATGAAAACAGCACCATGGCTATTTTAAGTGCTGGGCTGTTCTTTTTTGGATTTTCCAGAGTCAATTAAACCGCCATGCAAATTGCTTTTTAAAATAATGCTTTCGGAGATCAGAAGTATTTCCCCAGATTGCCAGTAAATGAATCTCTTTATCATTGCTGGGTGGTTCCCTCCTGTTGCCTTTTCTCTGAAGCCAAGATAGGAAATTACAAGAGCTGGCTGTTTTCGCAGGTGGGAGCCCTCCCCACCGGCCTGTCTACCCTCCCCTTTCCCTTGCTCACAGGGAAGTGAATTGTCCCTAGCTCCTAGCAGATCCTGCTCCTGCGTGCTTGAGAACAACAGGTAGACCCAGATGAGCCGTGGTTAATATCTCTGTTCTTTTTTGTCAAGCTGTGTTGTGATTAAACGAGGCAAAAACCTTTTGAAGCCCCACCAAACAGTTTGAAAAAGTGTTTTGAGTGTGTTGGGGAGAATACTTAAAATACATACTCTAAAAATGATATATGCCCACAGAATATACAGAAAATACAGTGTATAATTTCAAACACTGGAATCTGAGCTGTTACTCTCTTTAGTTCTGCCTGTTGTCTTGCAAATACAAAACGAAAGAGTGAGTTTTGCTAGAAACCCATTGTCTGGAGGCAGTGGGAATTTGCCGAGATGGTCCTGGGTTCAATAAGAAGTATTTTGCTTTGTCTGATTTTTGACCACATTACTGGACGTCTTTTGGTGTCTGCTGTGGGCCAGGCCATGGGCTGATTGCTGGGGATGTGGGAGTGAGCAGGCAGGCACTGTCCCCGACTGTCAGAAGGCTGGCATCCTACTAGGGAAGATAGATAATACACAAGTAAACACACAGGCAAGATGAGCTCAGATTAGGAGATAATGGCTGGGGCTTAGTGAAGGTCTGGGTGGAGGGACAGGCAGAGCCAACCTGCTGTGCTTGGGAAAATCAGGAGCATGGGACAGGGGGAGGGAGGAGAGGCTGGTCAGAGATGGATGGGGGAGGGCGCAGGGCCTGATCACACAAGCTGTGGTTACAGTCTGCCTTTTCTTTGAAGAGCAAGAGAAATCCGTAGCAGGTCGCGTGTCTTCCTGTGCTTCATTATAGCGTGGCAAGTGTTAACCATCTTGATGATTCGGGATTATTCTCGTTCACTAATATGACCCAGTGTGCATATATTTAGGATATAGGTGGGTGGGGGAAATCAGCACTTGCCCCCATGCACCAAATATTCTTAGACTCTTGGCGTCTTTGATTCTGCTGTCAGCTTAGCCCATTCTGCATAGACCTCTTCGTCCTGCCTGTCAGACAGCTATTGAAGGTGGCGTAGGGGACAGAAACTCTGCTAGCCCTCTCGTCCAGAGGCCATTTCCCTTGAACTTGCTGGTGTAGGTTGGTTCTGGGTAGGAGCCGTCATGGAAGCTGACCCCTCCCTGCCCCTGTTATGTTTGTGAAAAAAGACAGCAACCCAAGTCTGATGTCCCTGAGGTTTGCCTAACCCTCTTGGCGTCTTATGCTCTCTTGGAATGTGCAGAGCTCCGAACTCTGTTGGCTCCTTTTGGGGGAGGGGAGCCCCTTGAAGAGGTTAAGGACACTTCACGGCAGTGGGGAATAGGTGTTGGAGTAACAGAACCTTGGAGTTCTAGGAGTGTGGCTCCCGAAGCCCCTCCTCCCAGCAGATGTGCTTAAAGCAGAGCTGGTCAGACCCAGCAGCGCAGCGTGGAGGCTAAGGAGATGGGAGATGCTGTCCCTCTGTCAGGAGCACGTCTGGGTTGTGGAGCAGACCGTAAGCCTGGACACGTGTACGCCACATTGGCGAGGCAGGCGGAACGAGAGACGGCGCAGCCTGCCGTGCGTTCATCGTCTAGTTACTAAATACTAGAGCGAGCCCGGGGAGGTGCTCACGCAGATCAAGGCATGTTCTGGAGAATCTCATCGTGTGCTTTTTGTCCTTCAAAAATTTTTGCTCTTTGGGGGTTTGATTTTGTAGACACACACACACACACACACACACGATCCCATATAGAAATCCAGGAAATGTTTTATCAAACGCCTGCCGAGCCGCAGAAGAGGGAGCTGGCAGGAAGCGAGTGCCTTCTCTGCAGCAGGGCATTGTTCTAAGTGCTTTTTTGCAGAAGCTGCTTTATTCTCATTTTACTGAGAAGAAAACCGGAGGCCCCGAGTAGGGAGTAGCTCAGCTGTGCGACTCTGGGGCCTCTCATGACATTGCCCCCAGAGACTTTATTTTTGTTAAGCAAATCTAAGTTCCCTTTAACTCTGTCCTGGGCCTGCTCTAAGGAAAGGGAATGCTTTCCTGAAATCACTTGGCGGAGACCCCTGTGGAAGGCAGTGGAGACCCCGGCCCCAGGCGGAGGTGTGGGGGGAGCACAGTTGCAGTGGCCGGCTGCCTGGTGGGCTGCCTGGTGGGCTCCTGGGGCTCTGGGGATTGGCTGAGGTGCATTTCATTTGCTCCCTGCGACCCCCACTCCACGTAGGGGATCATCCTCCCTCCTACCGACGCCGGAGTGGAGGGGGCAGCTGGGGGATCCGGGCTGCTGCTCAGAGCCGTCCTGTCTAGTCCACACTCCTGCTCACCCAGTTGGAACAGCCACACGGTCTCCCCCAGAGGGCATCGGGCTCCCGCTCTGTCTGCCTCGCTCTTTCTGGCTGCAGATGTGCGTCCTCAGGTCTCTGCGGAATGCCGGCAGCGAGCTGGGGTGGAGGAGAAGCTGGTAATTTCCAGCACGCTGAGAGAGCAGTTAGATATTTTTGGGGTGTTGGGTTTTAGTTTGTGTCACGATCTAGTTATCATCGGGAGTGGCAAACCTCCCCAGCCTGTGCTCTGAATTCCGCTGCAACCACATACTTGATTTTTCCTGGGCTGCTTTCTCTTCAAAATAGGAATGAGATGGCAGCTGTTAAGACTTGGGTAGAATATAATAGAAGCGGTCCGTATTTTTTGCTTCTCTTTAAAATGCTGGGAGGTGGGGCGCCTGGGTGGCTCAGTGGGTTAAACCTTCTGCCTTTGGTTTAGGTCATGATCTCAGGGTCCTGAGATCGAGCCCTGAATTGGGCTTTCTGCTCAGTGGGGAGCCTGCTTCCTTCTCTCTCTCTGCCTGCCTCTTTGCCTACTCGTCTGTCAAATAAATAAATAAAATCTTAACAAAAAAGCTGGGAGGCTCCGCAGTGAGGGGTCGAGATCCCTGTGCAGCCCCCTGTGAGGTGCTCGCATAGACCCTGTGTTACACTGGTCCGTCCCGCCACCATCCATTTTGCTCCCCATTACTTTGTGTCTGGCTTGAGTTTATGGTCTGCGAAATCCAAAAGGCCTCCACAGAACAAGCTCATTTGCACCAGATTTCCAGCTACATATGGGTTTGGGTTCAAGGCTGGGGAATCAAACGTCACACGGTCTGTCCTGTTCATGTTCGGGCTCCACGTCTACCCAGAGTAGTGGTAGGTTACACTGCCGTCTCCTGCCTATGGCGGCTCGGCCACTAATTCCAGAAAAGCAGCTCATCTCGTGAAGGTGCTGCAGAGTGTCCTGGGTGGTGGGCGGGGGCTGAAGGCAGGAAGACAAAACCAGCTGGGAATGGGAGGTGGAGGGTTTTTTTTTGTTTGTTTGTTATTTTCCACATGGGATACCTGCCATTTGAAGCCAGCGACGTCCTCTCAGGTTTACGGTTTTCTAGCATTTCCTTCTGGTGCCACATAGAACCCCAGAATCCTCTTACCAGAGATAGGAAAGCTCTTCATGTTTGAGCGTAGAGCAGTGCACTTCAGGACTAATTCCATGTTAGGAGGTGCAGTCCTGGATGCAAGGCCTGTTTCCTTTCTTTTTTTTTTTTAAGAGATATACTTATTTATGAGAGAGAGAGGGAGAGAGATCATGCGGTGTAGGGAGTGGGAGAGAGGATCCAAGCAGATTCTGTGCTGAGTGTAGAGTCTAACATGGGGCTCATTCTCACGACTCTGAGATCATGACCTGAGCCAAAACCAAGAGTGAGGTGCTCAGTGGACTGTGCCACTTAGGTGCCCCAAAACATTTCTTCTAATTCTTCCTCTTCCTCTTCCTTTTTTTTTTTTTTTTTTTTAAAGAGAGTGTACTCATGGCAGGGTAGGGAATGGCAGAGGGAGAGGAAGAGAATCTTAACGCAGTCTCCACACCCAGTACAGGGCCTAATGCAGGGCGTGAGATCATGACCTGAGCCAAAATCAAGAGGCAGGCATGTAACCAACTGAGCCCCCCAGGTGCCCACAGTGACTTTTTCTTACTTTCTACTCCCCCAAAGCCAAAGGGATTTATTAATTTTTTAATGGATGAAAATAACTACAGCTGGGAATCTTTCAATGTTTTCACCAAGTTTGGTGTTGGTATTCTGTTCTTATGACAGAACATTCCTGGGTTAATGGTTAATCATGTATTCACCATTGAAACCAAGTCATTTTCCAAACATTTTATTTATTTATTTGACAGAGAGAGATCACAAGCAGGCAGAGAGGCAGGCAGAGAGAGAGGAGGAAGCAGGCTACCCGCTGAGCAGAGAGCCCGATGCAGGGCTCGATCCCAGGACCCTGGGATCATGACCTGAGCTGAAGGTAGAGGCTGTAACCCACTAAGCCATTCAGGTGCCCCAAACCAAGTCATTTTTAAAGAACATATATATTTAAGAATCTTGGCAAAAACAAAAACAAAATACTCAAAAAGAAAAAGAAAGAAAGATAAAGAATCTTGGCCAACATACCAGGCTAATTTGGTTTGCATTAAGGAGAAAATAGTTCTGGAAACAACCTAAATGTCCATCGACAGATGAACAGATAAAGTAGTCCTGGTATGTACGTATCAGGGGCTCCTATTCAGCCTTAAAAAAAGATGGGACAGCATAGCTGAATGGAGGATATTGTGCTAAGTGCGATAAGCCAGTCACAGGAAGACCGATACTGCGTGAATTCCACTTACAGGAGGTTATCTCCTAAAATAGTCAAATTCACAGAATCAAAGGATGGAATGGTAGTTTGCCAGGGGTGGGGGTTGGGAAAAGGGGGTTTAGTAATCCTCAGGCATAAAATTTCAGTTACGACTAATGGGCTGTAGAGATCGACAGTGTAACCCGTGCCCAACACTTAAACATACCTCGATACAGTGCATTTAAAAAAAAAAAAAACTTGAAAAAAAAAAGAAAAGAAAAGAGGAAATCTCAGAAAAGACCAAAGTTGACTTCAACTCTACTTTCTTTTCTGTACTCCTAGGGCCTGGGTTCCAATAAATAATTGCTACCTCATGTCTAAAGAAATTCCTTTTTCTGTGAAAAAGACGAAAAGCATCTTCAACAGTGCAATGCAAGAGATGGAGGTGTACGTGGAGAACATCCGCAGGAAGTTTGGGGTTTTTAACTACTCTCCCTTCAGGACACCCTACACCCCCAACAGCCAGTACCAAATGCTGCTCGACCCCAGCAACCCCAGCGCCGGTGCCGCCAAGATCGACAAGCAGGAGAAGGTCAAGCTCAACTTCGACATGACGGCGTCCCCCAAGATCCTGATGAGCAAGCCCATGCTGAGTGGGGGCGCGGGCCGCAGGATCTCCCTGTCGGATATGCCCCGCTCCCCCATGAGTACAAACTCTTCTGTGCACACGGGCTCCGACGTGGAGCAGGACGCTGAGAAGAAGGCCACCTCGAGCCACTTCAGTGCCAGTGAGGAGTCCATGGACTTCCTGGACAAGAGCACAGGTCAGCCTGGGATGGGAGATGGGGAGGAGGCCCCTGGGACATGGGGCTTCCGTGGGGGCCACACCTGTTGGTTCCAGCTGGCCAGCGCCCCTGCTCAAGAGGGAGCTCTGTGGGATTTTGCTCCATTTGAGCGTATTTAAAATTTTAACAAGGTAACCCAGGGGGATTCTTGCTGTTAGGAATTAGGAAAGCAGAGAAGGGGTCCCTCCAGGGCAGATGGAGGTCATTCCTAGCAGTGGGCAGAGGTGGCCAGTAATCCCTCAGCAGTCAGGTCATGTGGCTCCTGGAGCATCACAGCAAAACTTCCCGTAACAGTGTGTTTCTCAAGAATGTAATTAAAAAAAAAAAAAAGATTTTATTTATTTATTTGACAGAGAGATCACAAGTAGGCATAGAGGCAGGCAGAGAGCAAGGAGGAAGCAGGAAGTGGGGTTCGATCCCAGGACCCTGGGATCATGACCTGAACTGAAGGCAGCGGCTTTAACCCACTGAGCCACCCAGGCGCCCCTTAAGAATGTAATTTTAATCAGAAGATTATTTGTACAGACTACACCTTCCCATTGTGTAGTGCTCAAATATTAGCGCAGGGTGTAAGGTCAGCAATAATGTCCTCTCCCAGGAGCACGCCCACTCCTCAAATAAAGGTTGTCCTGGTTATACTCGCTGCAGAGATAGTGGTGAAGAATGAGGCTGCTGGTCTCATACCCCAGCTCTGCCAGTCTCGGCCCACGCAGCTTATCAGGCAAGGTACTTAATGTCACTGTCATCTTTTTTTTTTTTTTTTAAGATTTTATTTCTTTATTAGACAGAGATCACAAGTAGGCAGAGAGCCCGACTTGGGGCTCGATCCCAGGACCCTGGGATCATGACCTGAGCTGAAAGCAGAGGCTTTAACCCACTGAGCCACCGAGGCGCCCCTTAGTGTCTTCTTTAAAAAAGATTTTGTGTATTTATTTGACAAAGAGAGACATAGAGAGAGGGAACAGAAGCAGGGGGACTGGGAGAGGGAGAAGCAGGCTTCCCGCTGAGCAGGGAACCTGATGGGGGCTCCGTCTCAGGACCCTGGTATCACGACCTGTGCTGAAGGCAGACACTTGATGACAGAGCCACCCAGGAGCCCGAGGATTTTACTTCCTTAATTTAGAGAGAGCGAGAGTGAGCGAGCCTGCATGAGTGCGGGAAGGGAGGAGAGGGAGAGAGAGAACGGAAGCAGACTCATGCTGAACATGGAGCCTGGGGCGGGGCCCCATGTCACGACCTCAAGATCGTGACCTGAACTGAAATCAAGAGTCCGGTGCCCAGCCAGCTGAGTCACCTGGGCACCCCGAGATAGTCAATGTCTTGATGTTCCGTCTCATTTGTAAGTGATCTAGGAGCGGACCTGCCTCATCGGTTCTCATTAAGGGTTGAAGGAAGGCGTGTACACAGAACGCTCAGAACAGTGCCTAAAATAGTAAATGCTCCAAAGATGTGGGCTGCTGTCTTATTTCTTGTGGGGCTTGCTCAGCAAATGCCTACACGGATTCAGAGAGGTGACGAACAGGAGGGATGCTGGCCGAGTGTGAGGGAAGGAATGGTGACTTAAATGGAATCCCTTCTACCCAACTGTTACCTGGTTGCGCATCCAGTCCTTACGAACTATATTATTTCCACGAGGAAATCGGTTTACTCTCATTTTTCTTGAAACACGGCCTTCACTGTTCATTCTTTGTGGGTCTGGCTCAGAGAGAATGGGCACTGAGAAGTTTCTACACTGAGCATGCTGGTAAAAAGGCAGCCAACCCTCAGGCTCTAGGCTGGGGAGACTGGGCGAGGGGGCAGGACCTGGTGAACCCCTGGACCTATGCCCCCCACCCCCACCTTGAGGGCTCCAGCCCATGGTTGTCATAGAGGAATGTGGCCTCTTGGTTTTCTGATCTTCTCATTATTCCTGAGAGGTGGGTAATTTGCATTTTTATATAAAACCCCCAATTATTAAATGTCAGCTCAGAATGTCTTAGGATATTTTCCAGATTGAAGAAGGCACATCTAAAGATTGAACCAGATTGAACCATGGGTTTTAGGCTTCTGACCAATGTTTTGAGCTTGGGTAGCCCTTCAGACCTCCTCCCTCCCCGCCCCCTGCCTCTTTCCTCATCTCTCCGTCCCTCCGTCCCTCCGTCCCTCCGTCCCTCCCTTTACGGGAGAACTCTTTAAGGAGCAGGCACCCAATCTTCAAGAGACTGCAAAAGTCCCCAAAAGTCCCCAGAAGGCAAAACGATGGCGATTCAGTTGAAGGAGGTCAAGGAATTCTACCCATTTTGGTTGTGGTGTTTCTTGTTCCCAGTAGATAGGTAATTTTCAAGTACTGCTTGTAGTTCCCAGAATGGCTGTAGGTAGAGAGTTAAGTGCCAGTGGCTTTTGGTTCTTCTAAATAAAGGCTGCGATCTCTTTCCCCAGTTCTGACCCTAGCTGTGGGGTCCTAGACGCTCAGTTGCATTCCAGAGCTTTGTTCTAGGATGATGCAACTTCTGCTGACATACTTTCTGAACAGAAATTTGCTTTTGCTTCTCAGTTTCAGACCAGAGTTCTTAAAAGCTTACTTTAATTGCGTGACATGATTCCATTTAAGCCAGGCTGACAAAACACCAGCTTCGCAGCCTGTTACCTCTCCTAGAGAGCTTGCTTATTATTATTATTTTTTTTAAGTAAGATTTTATTTTCTTATTTGACAGAGAGGAGAGATCACAAGTAAGCAGGGGGTGCAGGCAGAGAAAGAGGGGGAAGCAGGGCTCATTCCCAGGACCCTGAGATCATGACCTGAGCCGAAGGCAGAGCCTTAACCCATTGAGCCACCCAGAAACCCTGAGAGCTTGCTTTTGAGAAAGTGTTCTAACCGGGCAGCAGTCCTGTTGAATCAGGCTTGTCTGAACTTTCATCGGCATCAGCTTTGCCATATGCTAGTTCTTCTGTTTTAACTATGTACTTAAACATTAAACCTGCAACATTGTTTTATCCTAAGCTGAATAATATGTATCAACTCATAGATTTAAATTGCTTGTTGCATTTTTTTCTCTAATAGAAACGAAATTAATACCTAACTTGTAAAATAGAACGTGTTGGTCTATGAACTGCTGTTGGCTATCCTTATCCATATTTCAGGAAACACAGTTTTAGAGGAATCTGAGAGCATGTATAATGTGTTTAATTAAGCTTCTCTCTTTCCCGGGGACATAGCAAGATTGAACTGGCATTAGAATTCCTGACAGAATTCCTCACTATTCAAATGGCTTTTCTAAGCGGTAAATGAGATTCTCCATTTCAGCAGACTTTAAGGTCCCTTTCCTAAAATATGGTTCCCTGGCCGGCATGTGTGTGGATTATTTTGCTAATTACGAGATAGACAGCCAGTGAGTGTTGTGGGTAGAGAAGGCAGTACTCCAAATCATTTAAACAATCTTTAAGATTGTTCCCTTTTCTGTAAGGAGCCAGATAGTAAATATTTTAGGTTTTGTGGGTCTCTGTCACAAGGATGCAGCTATTTCAACACCATCATTGTGTTAGTGAAACAGCCCCAGGCAGTGTATGGCCGTGACACTGAAATTAGACTTTCATTTCAAGTGTGTGTATCATGAACTGTGAATCCTTTAGGTTTCTTCCAGCCATTGACAAATGGTAAATATCCCTGCAAGCTGTAGAGGGACAGGTTGTGAGGCTAGATTTGGCCTCCAGGTTGGTTTGCTAGCCTCTGTGACGGACTCAGAAGGCATTGTGAGTCAGTCTCCCCATCTTACAGAAGGCCAGTTGAGGTCCCTGTGGATGGTGGAGGGTGGAGCCTGTGTTCCCACAGCCTGACCTGAGTCTAGATCCATTTTCTTTTTCATTGCACCCCAGCGCCCTCTGCTGTTAGCAGTGATGGTAGCATTTTCAGGAAGGAGAAGTGGACTATTGGTTGAAATCCCCCTGAGTCACAGAGAGTATAATTGACATGAGATTGTGATTTATCCAAAATTAGGTTTAAAAAAAAAAAAAAAGATGGTCATGGGATAGAAAAGCCCTACTCGTTTCAGCAATTAGAATTATGTAGCCGGCAATCTAAGACCACACATTGAAATAAGTAAGTTATTAAATAAAATTGCCATGAGCATTTAGAAGGTTTCCTTTTTGTTTTGGGGTGGGGGAATTGAGGAACTTAGAATCAGGTGTCTGTAACCCACAGAACTCAGTTTTATTTTCTAAGGAGCAGTTTGCTTAGCGAGAAGCCTTTCTTGGTGCCCTGATTACTGGGCAGAGTGGTTTATACTCGCAGTAATTTTCCTGCTTCCCCCTTGATCTAGACCTCTTGGCCAGAACTGATGCCTTTGCCAAATCTGCCTGCAGGAGCCTGACTTAAGTCATGAATATGTATTAGGGTAAGAGTCCCAGTCTCTGGCTGTCCCCACCCTCTGTAGCTCCACTATGGGTTACTGTTTAGGGAGAAGGGTAAATGTTCTATATGCTCTTTTTCGCGAAGACATACTTGCCACACAGTAATGGTTATCTATAAGATGAAAGTCACAGATCACCCCACCTCCCAGTCAAGCCCTTAGAGAAGGTTTTCAGGACTTTTTCTGTGTTGGTTTATGAGTCATGCGATGACGTTGAAAACTCAGATACTTTCAGGGATCAGGCAGGTATGAAAATGAGCAGGGTTGGGAAGCGTTAGGGACTGGGATGAACTCTCTGTAGCAGGAAGTTGCTTCCTTCCTCATGACCATCACATGAGGCTGGGTGCTTGTTCTTACTTCTTCTTCTTTTAAAAAAAAAACAAAAAACATTTATTTATTTGACCGGGGGTAGGGGGGCAGATCACAAGTAGGCAGAGAGGCAGGTGGGGGCTGTGGGTGTGGGAAGCAGGCTACCTGCCTAGCAGAGAGCCCAATGCAGGGCTCGATCCCAGGACCCTGAGACCATGACCTGAGCTGAAGGCAGAGGCTTTAACCCACTGAGCCACCCAGGCGCCCCTTGTTCTTACTTCTTAAACCAATACTTACTCTTCGATGCGTGGTGGGCTGGAGCATTTCATTACAAAAAAAGCTCCTTATACCCCACTAACATGTCATCACTTGGACCTTTGAGAATGCTGTGTTCTTGAAGCATGCCTTTTCAGTAGTGTCCTGGGGGCCTTTTCTTCCTGCTGGTTCTAGCCAAGTGGGGATGCGGACTCAGCCTCAAATATATATATATTTTTAATGTGGACTACTCCAGTTTTTTCTTTAATTTTATTTTTAAAAAAAGATTATTTATTTTTTATTAGGGGGAGAGAGAGAGAGACAGCAAGAGAGGGAACAGAAGCAGGGGGAGAGGCGGAGGGAGAAGCAGGCTTCCCGCTGAGCAGGGAGCCAATGCGGGGCTCGATCCCAGGACCCTGAGATTATGACCCGAGCTGAAGGCAGTTGTCCAATGACTGAGCCATCAAAGCACCCCCTGCCCCAACTTTTTAGTGACTCCAGTTTGTAAAAATCCTTATAGTGTATCTAGTGCCTCCGTAAACTGCTTGGACTTGGATCACTTGTTTGCAGTATCTGTTGTAGCCAGTTGTAAGGTTTTATTTTCCTTTTTTTTTTTTTTTAAAGTAAACCCTGTGCCCATTGTGGGGCTTGAACTTACAACTCCAAGATCGAGTCGCCTGTTCCACCGGCTTGAACCAGGCAGGCACCTGTGTGGGTTTTTTCGTTTTTTTGTTTTTCTTTTTAAAGTTAACCTTGTGTTTTGAATATTTTTCCATGCTAGTTCAATAGCCCTTCAAAACAGAGCTTCTGTCCTGTCTTGGATTTAACAATGATGCTCTATTGGGTTGATCATCTATGTAGGCCACCAGCAGTGCAAGCTACAGCCCTTTGAAGATGTAGGTTGCTTCCAAGATTTTATAAGTAGAGGAAATTTGGCCTGAATCACTGACTCCTCCACACCCGCACCCCGGTGTGGGAGGGTCTGTGGGAGGGAAGGGTATTTCTTTTTTCTAATTTAATTCTAAAACTCCTCTGTTTCATGGAGTCAGAATAGCACTTAGCACAGGCTAGAGTTTTGTAAATGTAGTTAATAAATGATACGTTTTAGCCCACACTTGTGAATTGTACATCAAAGTATAAAATCTGATTAAATTATTTGTGACTTCAAAGGCGATTAGTTCTTCCTTTGGGCAAGATTTATGGCTTTACAAAAGGATTGGCATCCATGTCAAAGCTTAATTGAAATGAGCATTTCCAAATGTCTTTCTGCTTTTGAAAATGTCTAGCGCGATTTAAAACTGGGTGCTTAGTCGCTTCTGCACTGTTGACTTTGGGGCCGGGTGATTCTCTGTTGCCGGCCCATCTGTGCTTTGCAGGATCTGTAAACAACAGTCCTGGGCTCCGTGTGCTAGATGCCAGGGCCCCTACCCCTGCCCACAGCTGGCAGCTAAAGAGGTCTTCAGACATTGCCGAGTGTTCCCCTGGGGACGCAGTCGCCCCTGCAGTTTCATTGAGGACCGTTATGTCAGTGTAGCACCCTTTTGACTTTAACGCCGATAACAAAATTCTGATTGCCATATGCTCATGTTTGAAATGCCTCCATATTTACATTTTAATTTTGTATCGCCCCCCCACCCCGACTATAAAGTATTCCTTTTAAGCTTTAATATTATGCAATAAATAGCACATAATTCTACTCTGAGAGGTAACAACTGTTAAAAATCGGGTAGTCTTAAAAAAAAAAAATTGGGTGTTCCTTCAGGTTTTTTTTTTAAGATTTTTTTTTTTTTTAAAGATTTTACTTAATTATTTGACATGGAGAGATCACAAGTAAGCAGAGAGGCAGGCAGAGAGAGAGAGAGAGAGGGGCAAGCAGGCTCCCCCCTGAGCAGAGAGCCTGACGTGGGGCTTGACCCCAGGATCCTGAGATCATGATCTTGAGCGGAATGCAGAGAGAAGCTTTAACCCACTGAGCTACCCAGGCGCCCCTTAATGCAAGTTTTATGTATATACGCCTCTACTAACTTTCTAATCCCCGAAATTGTAGGTGTTTTGACTAACCTGTTGTTTCACACGTTCGTCTAGGTGGTTACATGTGAAGCTGGACTTAATGTTTTTAAGAACCTATATATTGAACCTCACTAGAATCAGAGAGTTCCAGAATTTTTCCCCCTTCATTTACATTTATCTCTATTAGCAAATATATTTTTGCCCTTGTTTTAAAAATCTCTCCCCCCAACAAAGACCACAGTAAAAGTAGTTTTTTAATTTTAATTTTTAAAAAGATTTTATTTATTTGACAGAGAGAGAGATAGCCAGAGAGGGAACAGACAGATGTGGGGGGAGTAGGAGCAGGGAGCCTGAGGTGGGGTCTGATCTCATGATCCTGGGATCATGACCTGAGCTGAAGATAGATGCTTAATGCCTACGCCTCCCAGGTACCCTAAAAGTAGGTTTCCCTCCCCCCAAGATTTTATTTATTTATTTGACAGAGGGAAAGAGAGAGCACAGGTAGGCAAAGTGGTAGGCAGAGGGATAGGGAGAAGTGGGTCTCCGCTGAGAGGGGAGCCCAATGGGGGGCACTATCCCAGGACCTCAGGATCATGGCCTGAGCTGAAGGCAGCCGCTTAACCAACTGAGCCACCCACGTGCCCCTAAAAGTAGTTTTAAAAGCACGAAATGACCCATAATCTAAAGGTCTTTAGCTGATTTTTTTTTTTTTTTTTTTTTTTGGGAGGATGATGGTGACACTACATGGTTAAAATTAAGATAAAATAAAACCCAGCAGGATTAAAGCAATATCAGAAGATGTGAAAGAGGGCACCTTGGTGGCTCAGTTGGTTAGGCGACTGCTTTGGGCTCAGGTCATGATCCTGGAGTTCCGGGATCTCCCCTCTCAAGCTCTCTTTCTTTCTCAAATAAATAAATAAAATCTTAACAAACATACAAACAAACAAACAAAACCAGATGTAAAAGAAAAGGTCAGGGAAGCCTGGTTGGCTCAGGCTGTTAACCATCTGCCTTCAGCTCAGGTCCTGATCCCAGGATCCTGGGATCGAATACCGCATCGGGCTCCCTGCTTGGCGGGGAGCCTGCTTCTTCCTGTGCTTGCTCTGCCTGCTGCTCTTCTGCTTGTGCTCTTTCTCTGACAAATGAATAAATAAAATCTTTAGAACAAAAAGAAAAGGAGAAAAAAGGTCATGTTTCATTTATCCCCTCAGCCCGACTCCAGTTTTTCTTCTAAATGTATAACTATTAACTGTCTGTGGAATGTACTTCTACCAAAAATAGGTACGTATTCATTCATTTGAAGATGTGCATGTTTTTCGATAAACATTTACACATATTGGGGGTGTTTCTGTACACACTTGATTTTTACCTTTCTCTCTTTTTTTTCTACACATATTTCTGTGG
Source organism: Mustela lutreola (assembly GCF_030435805.1). NCBI lineage: Eukaryota > Metazoa > Chordata > Mammalia > Carnivora > Mustelidae > Mustela > Mustela lutreola. The sequence continues at coordinate 13,221,391 of NC_081298.1, forward strand.
GGACTAGGCCTTGTCAGATCATGTAGGTCGGCATCATTCTTTTGAGGGTTGTATGGTATTTTTACCTGCTTAGCCATTCTCCTGTTAATAGACACTTACATACCATTTCCCGTTTCTCTGCTGTCAGAAGTACTGTCGCAATGAACCTTCATGTGTATTGTCTCCCTGGCACTTGACATGTACATTTGGGGGATGAGCTCCTGGCATTGGGACCTTGCTGTCTGTGTATCTTGTACAGTCTAATTTTGGGTAATATCAGCATCATCCAGTTGCTGTCCTAAAAGGTTTTACGATCCTTTTTTTTTTTTCTTAATTCATTTATTATATTACATTAGTCACCATAGAGTAGATCATTAGTTTTTGATGTAGTGTTCCATGATTCATTTGGCTTATAATACCCAGTGCTCCATACAGTACGTGCCCTCCTCACCTGTTGCGCCCCCCCCCCCCCGAAAACCCTCAGTTTGTTTCTTGGAGTCCATAGTCTCTCATGGTTCGTGTCCCCTGTCTGATAGGCTTTACAACTCGTGTAAGAGTTCCTTTTTCCTCACCTACCCTCGACACCAGGTGTTTTTTAAATTTTTTATTTTTTATATATTTTATTTAGTTTAGAGAGAGAGAGGGAGAAAGCACACAAAAGGTGGGGGAAGGGCAGAGAGACAAGGAGAGAGAATCCCAAGTAGACTCCTTGCTTAGTGCAGAGCCTGGCTTGAGATTATGACCTGAGTGGAAATCAAGAGTTGGACGTTAAACTAAGTTAGCCAGGCACCCCGAGGTGTTATTTTTTCTTGAAACAAGTTAACCTTGAGCCTGTGAGGGACGCCTTGGTGGCTCCGACAGTTAAGTGTCTGCCTTTGGCTCAGGTCCTGATCCCAGGTTTCTGGAACTGAGTTCCATATTGGGCTCCTTGCTCAAGTGGGGAGCCTGCTTCTCTCTCCCCCTGTTTGTGCATGTGATCTCTCTCTTTCTCTGACAAATAAATAAATAAAATCTTAAACAAAACAAAACAAAACAAAACCTCCTCCCTGCAGTTGACTCCCAAATCTATTAGAAAAAAAAAAAGATGCATGTTAAAAAGATGTAGGATGGGTGCGCCTGGGTGGCTCAGTGGGTTAAGCATCTCCCCTCAGCTGAGGTCCTGATCTCAGGGTCTTGGGATCGAGTTCCGCATTTCTGTCTCTTCTTTGGATTGTTCATCAGTCATTCTCTTAGCACACCTTGTTTTCTTTTTCTTTTCTTTTTTTTTAAAAGAATTTTATTTATTTGACAGAGAGAGATCACAAGTAGGCAGAGAGGCAGGCAGAGAGAGAGGAGGAAGCAGGCTCCCCGCTGAGCAGAGAGCCTGATGTGGGGCTCGATCCCAGGACCCTGGGATCATGACCTGAGCCGAAGGCAGAGGCTTTAACCCACTGAGCCACCCAGGTGCCCCACACACCTTGTTTTCAATAGCAAATAATACTGAGATTATTTAAACTGATGTCTTTTTATGAAGTTTTCCCTTTGGTTGCCAGTATCTTTTTTTTTTTTTTTTTTTTTTTTTGCTCGACATGTCGGTGGTCAGGAGAGGAGTGGGGGACAGCGCTGTCTTCCATTAGCTCATGTATCTGCTCATTCTGTCAGTGTGTCGGAGATTGTGGCATCCTGGGTGCCAGGCAGGGCCCCTGCTCTCCTGGAGCTGATGTTCTCGTGGCCAAGGGGAAATGGTAAACAAGAGGCATCTTGACCTCAATCCTTGGATGGGGCTGCTTGGGGAGGCCCCTGAGAGTGGTGTTTGAGGGAGAAGCAGGCTTCCTGCTGAGCAAGGAGCCCGATGTGGGACTCGATCCCCGACACTGGGATCATGACCTGAGCCGAAGGCAGCTGCTTAACCACCTGAGCCACCCAGGCGTCCCTATTTATTTATTTTTTGAAAGAGGTTTTATTTTTAAGTAACCTTCTACACCCAGCATGGGGCTCAAACTCACAACCCCACGATCAAGAGATGGTGTGCTCAGTTCTACCTGAGCCAGCCAGGTTCCCCGCGCCTCTGGGCTGTTCTAGGTGGATGAGTGGTATGGCCTGCTGCTCTGCAGACAGCTGCTGGGGAGAAGAGCTGTGGCAGGAGGCGGGGACCCATGGGAAGCCTGTAGGTCTTGGTGGGAAATGATAGGCAGAGGCAGTATTTACCAGCCAGCTCTTTTATTACGATCCTGTAAGGAACCGTTTTAGACATGTTTTCCTATCCATCCTCCTGTGACTTTTTTCCTAAACAGAGGTGAAATTCACATGACCTAAAATGAACCATTTTAAAGTGTACGACTCATTGGCGTTCAGTGCATTCACAGTATTGTGCAACTGCCACTGTTCTCTAGTTCCAAAACATGTATGTCACTCCCAGATAAAATGCTGTTACTGAAGCCTCACCCCCCCCACCCCCCCGCTCACTTGCCCTTGGAGACCATCAGTGTGCATTCTGTTCATACGGATTTGCCATATGAAGTTGAGTTAAGTTCTGGATACTTCAGTTAAGGGAAATCGTACAAAATGTGGCCTTTGTGTCTGGCTCCTTTCACTGAGTGGGTGTTTCCAGGGTCCTCCCCTTTGCAACACGCATCCGAACCTCATTTCTTTTTCTTTTTTTTTTTAAAGATTTTATTTATTCATTTGACAGACAGAGATCACAAGTAGGTGAAGAGGCAGGCAGAGAGAGAGGGGAGGAAGCAGGCTCCCCGCCTAGCAGAGAGCCCGATGTGGGGCTTGTGGGGCTTGATCCCAGGACCCTGGGACCATGACCTGAGCTGAAGGCAGAGGCTTTAACCCACTAATCCACCCAGGCGCCCCATCTTTTTTTTTTTTTTAAGATTTTATTTATTTATTTGACAGAGATCTCAAGTAGGCAGAGAGGCAGGCAGAGAGAGGGGGAAACAGGCTCCCTCCTGAGCAGAGAGTCCGAAGCGGGACTCGATCCCAGGACTCTGAGATCATGACCTGAGCTGAAGGCAGAGGCTTAACCCACTGAGCCACCCAGGCTCCCCGAGAACCTCATTTCTTTTCATGGCTCAGTAACGGGCTACTGTGGACACTCTGGTTAGTCAGTATGTTGGTGGGCATTCAATTGTTTCCACCTTTGAACTGTTGTGAGTAGTGCTGCTATAGCATTTGTACCCTGGGAGTTGAGTACTCCTTTTCGGTCTGGGGGTGTGTACCTAGGGGAAACCATCAGGAAATTTGAAAATACTGCAGGTCTGTTTATGTACTGCATGTGTCTGTTTCATGCATATAAAGAGTAAGAGTTTTTTCACTCCCCTCCCCCGACCAAGAGCCACTTTCTGCTGTTTGAGGACCGTATTGTCCCATTGAGAATGTGTGCATGGGGCTGATAGCAGTGGGCAGGGGTACCGGTTGTATTTTGGAAGTGGTCTTCAGAGGCCTTAGTGAGGAGTGGAGGAAGTTGAGGCAGGAGAGCAAGGGAGGAATTGAGGCAGTGTAGACGTGTTTGGCCTTGAACATCTAGGTGAGTGGTCGTAGCAGTAATCGATATGGGGGGGGTTAGGCAGGTACGCGGTGTTTCACAAATTGGTTATTAGGGGTGTGTGGTTCTCAGGTATGGGCAGGGACCATCGCTTTCCACGAGGAGAGTTCTGCAGTGTGGGACCCTGTGATGCTGGGTGACCTCAGTGCTGTCCCTTTCCCAATTACATGAGTCATTTTTCTCCCAGATGTCTGTGAGGGGGGCCCTGACCTTTGCTGGCTGGGGGGAGAGTGAACCAGACCTGCCTTCTTGTCTAACTGCTGGGTTGAAATTGGGGGGGAAAAAAATTAAGAAATATTTCTTAAAAAACCTTCAATATTTAAGTTTCATTAACAGAGGAAACTTTATGTTTCTGTGAAATTAAAGTCTTGTTCCAGTTATGTTTTAACTACAGGATTGCAAAACAACAGCTTTGTCTCTGTGCTTGCTGAATTCTGCAGGACCACAAGTAGGGCAGGGCTCTGCTAGACCACCTGCTGGCTTCTCCCTCCTTCCTCACACCCCCCCCCCGACCCCCGATTTCATTTTCTTTTTTAAGAGTAATCTCTATACCCAATATAGATACAGGCTCAGACTCCAAGATCAAGAGTCAGATGCTCCTCCGACTGAGCCAGCCAGGCATCCTGCCTTTTTTTTTTTTTTTTTTAAAGATTTTATTTGTTTATTTTTCTGAGAGAGAGAGGGAGAGAGAGAGCGAGCACAGGCAGACAGAGGGGCAGGCAGAGGCAGAGGTTCCTGCCAAGCTAGGATCCCGATGTGTGGGACACTGGGTTTATGACCTGAGCAGAAGGCAGCTGCCCAACCAACTGAGCCACCAAGGTGTCCTGCATCCTGCCTTTCTTAATTCTTTCCATGGGAGCTGTTATTATTAAGCTGGGAACTGTGGCCTCACATGATTGATTTCTGTGTGGGACAGCCCGTGGGGTTTTGTTACGGCTCACCCTTTCTGGTTAGGCACTCTGGTCAGGGTGCCTTGAAGTTGTGCACAGGGCTTTGGTTGGTAGAGGACCCTCCCGCTCCCCGTGGTGGCTAGTTTGTGCGGGAGAATGCAGTGTTTGAGGCCCTAATCTCCCATCCTCCCAGGGAGGGAACTGCAAATCTCTTTGGAAAGGAAGCAGGTAGAATATAAGTGAATGAGTAATAAAGAAAACTATCTGTTTTGTTGCTCACAGGCTCACGCCTTTCGAAATGCCTTTACCTTTAATGATTCCCATTTCTTGTTTTGTTTTTTTGGTGTGTCAAGTGCTTAAGTTCTACTTGTTGTTGGGGTTCCAGTGACTGGTAAGAGGGCTAGTAACAGCGAGTAAGTGCTTAAGTTCTACTTGTTGTTGGGGTTCCAGTGACTGATAAGAGGCTAGTAACGGCGAGTGCCGCTCTCATTGGACAGAACTTGTCCGTCCTTACCGCGTTTGTCCATCCTTTCCGTCAAACACACTTAATTTAGTATTCAAAAAAATTTAATTCATGAAATATGAAGTGTTGATGGATCCTTTGCTAAGGACTACCTGCCCTTCTCATTTGCAAGATGAGGAGAAGGGTTCCTGGAGACAACCCCACTTCACCTCTTGCTGGATTTATCACTCAGCACTACTGACGTTGGGGACCAAAGAGAATTACTTGTTTTGGGGGGCTGTGCTTTATAGGATGCTGTGCAGCGTCTCTGTTCACCATCTGTTCGATGCCTGTGGCACCCTCCCCTCCCCCAGTGGTGACGGCCAAAAATGTCTGCAGACGTTACCTGGTGCGTCCTGTATGGCAAAAGCACCCGTGGCCAAAAAGTACTTGTTCAGATGATTGAAACCAAAGCCCTTCAGGTTTATGGGAAAATAGAAAATACTACTACACAGACAGCAAATAATAATAATATAGTACTTAGCCGATGCCTGACACTGGGTAGATGATGAATTTATTTGATCCTTACAACTTGGTGAGGTAGGGACTTTGACCTATCCTTTTGTATTACACATCAATGTGCCTCTTTGAGGCTAGGAGGAAAGGAGATTGACAGACGTCAGGTAACTGGCCCAAGGACACCCCGCAGGTCAGCTGCAGAGTTGGACTTAAAGCCCAGTATCTGGCTTCCGATGCATGCTTGTGGCCAACTCTGTCTGTGTCTGCTCGTTCCCTCCCTGTTACATTAACGGTCGTGTTGACAGGGCCTGGCGCTAGAGCTGCGTGGGTACGTGAGTTTCACCCGTTGATCCTCATTCTCAGTACCCGCCCACGTGGCAGGTGAGCAAACCGACGCAAGCGTTCAGCAGTGTCCGAGCTCTTTTGAAATCCTCAGGATGTCCTGATTTGTGACCCCTTTACCATCCACAGCTTCTCCTAAGGACCAGACCACTGCAAAATCCGTGGTTCTTGTGCATCTGAGGAAGGCTGGCCATTTGATAGTCTGGTGTGAATTTAGTAACAGGACAGTAGCAGAAACGACGGACTCTTTAGGCCAAGGGGCATGATCTCCAGGATCTCCAGGAGGCATGGCCCATCTGAACACTGAACACATTTTGTCACATGGTTTGGTTTCTGTCCTACCCCCAGCTCAGTGGGTGAAGCCCAGGGGTCCATATGTAGGTAGTTACAAGGTATTTTTAAAAGACTCGGGCTTAGGTAGGATTCTCTCTCCTCCTGTAAAAATTTGGAGCATAGTAAGGAAGGAGTAATTGCCCAGCTCACTCTGTCTGGTGCCGGGTTTGGGTTCATTCAGCATCACAGAACCTTAGACGTGGGAAGCCAGAGATCTCCCAAGGGGTCGACTTGGCTTCTGGCAGGTGCAGTGACTGCGCGAGCCGGCCTGTGCAGCTCCCCCAAATGGACGGCTTGCCGTTTGTAGGCCTGGCTCCGGTCTCTGCCACTGGACCTGTGCTGGGGGCTGGTGTAATCCATGTTTATTTTGAGATTTACACCCGTGAACGGGCCAAACCAATTTTAGTGGCAGCTTAGCCGATTTGTCTTAGAGTTTTGTGTTGAACAGAATGACCGGGAAAGGGGAGGCCTTCTTCCGTTGAAGCTCTAACGGTTTCACATTGGGTTAAAGCTTGGGAACCCTTGGCATGAACGGTCAGCCCTTCTTGCTGCGCCTCGTCTGTGGTGCTTGGGAGGGGGCTTGTTGAAATCAAAGATGATTCCTCTCCTCTCCCCCTGTGCACACAAGTATGGTTTGTTTATTTATAAATCCGTTTTGTAACAATGAACATCCTTTTCCAGCTTCGCCAGCCTCTGCGAAGACGGGACAAGCGGGGAGTTTATCTGGCAGCCCGAAAACTTTCTCCCCTCAAGCATCAACACCCATCACCACGAAAACGGACAAAACCTCCAGCACTGGAAGCATCCTGAATCTTAACTTGGGTCAGTGGGAATTTTTGGAAATCTCTCTCTGCAACAGTTTTGAATAGTCTTGCAAGTTGTGATGTCCTCTTGTGCATGTGGTTCTTGAACTCCGAACTCTTCTCTCTCTGCAAAATACATAAACGGTATACACTGGCCAAAGATGCAGAGAGTTCGGGAAGAGGAGCGAGTAAGGGATTTCTGGGGCTTGCTGACATGCAGAGTTGTTTCATCTCGAAGTACCTTAGGCTAGTGTTCATAGCCATTTCATGTCCTTGACCATAGTAACCTGGTTCTTAGATATGTGTTTTTTGAAAGTTGTATTTATTTGAGAGAGAGAGAGATTGCGTGCACAGGAGCGCAGGGAGGGTCAGACTCCGCATAGAGCATGGAGGCTCTCAAGAGGCTGCATCTTAAGATCATGACCTGAGCTGAAATCAAGAGTTTAACACTTAACCGAGTAGGTCACTCGGGTTCCTATGTGTGTATGTATATGTTTAATGGTTTTTTTTTTTTTTTAAAGATTTTACTTATTTATTTGACAGACAGAGATCACAAGGAGGCAGAGAGAGGAGGAAGCAGGCTCCCTGCTGAGCAGAGCCCAATGTGGGGCTTGATCCCAGGACCCGAGCTGAAGGCAGAGGCTTAATCCTCTGAGCCACCCAGGCACCCTTTTAATGTTTTATGCACACACACACGATGTATATAAAGTTTTATGAATAGTATTTCCTTTTTCTATATGCAGTGTATTCTGATGCTTTTTTTTTTAAAATTCTCTTAAAATTTTTATTTTTTTTTTAAGATTTTTATTTATTTATTTGACAGAGAGAGATCACAAGTAGGCAGAGAGGCAGGCAGAGAGAGAGAGAGGAGGAAGCAGACTCCCTGCTGAGCAGAGAGCCCGACGCAGGACTCGATCCCAGGACCCTGAGATCATGACCTGAGCCGAAGGCAGCGGCTTAACCCACTGAGCCACCCAGGCGCCCTCTCTTAAAATTTTTAAAAAATGCTGGTCTTTAACCCAGACTTAGTAGGTTGTCCCCCCGCCCCCATTGGAATTCATTTGTTTGTTTGTTTTTTCTTTTTTTAAGATTTTATTTATTTGACAGAGAGACAGGCAGAAGCAGGCTCCCCACTTAGCAGAGAGCCCGATGTGGGGCTCAATCCCAAGACACTGAGATCATGACCTGAGCTGAAGGCAGAGGCTTTTTAACTCACTGAGCCACCCAGGCGCCCCCGGTGTTTTTGTGTGTGTGTGTGTGTGTGTTTTAAATCACTACCTCAGGCGAAAGTTTTCAGAAAAATTTATCACCAGAAATGCTAAATAGCCATTTGTGAAGTTATTTTATTGATTCATTCCATCATGATTGTTGATTTTTATTGAGAATTACATGCTGTGTGCTGTTTCAGGGACAGGGCAGGGAGTGGTGAGTGAGGGCCCTGGGTTGTGAGAGAAGGCCCCCTCTCACACAGCGCTGGGTTCTAGAAAGAGAGAGAGAGAGATCAGGTAAATAGGACAGATCCCCCTGTGAGAAGGTCAAGTGTGCTAATGTGGTCAGGAGAGTGAGAGGCAGGTTTGGTGTGGTTTGGAAGAGGCAGTAGTTCGGGAAGGTGTCCGCAAGGTGGTATGTATATATGTATTTTGTTAAAGATTTTGTTTATTTATTTGACAGACAGCTAGAGAAGGAAGACAGGAGGAGTGGGAGAGGGAGAAGCCGGCTCCCATCTCACAGGCTGCCCGCTGAGCTGACTTGAGGTGGTATTTAAACCTAGATTGGCATGGCAAGAAAAACCAGCCATCCCTGTATTGGAAGGAAAGCCTCGAAGGAGTAACTAGAGATTTATAGGCCTTAGGGTAAGGGATGCTGATGGGAAGGCCCAGGTGGTTGTCCCAGTGGGTGAGTGGGGGAAAGGTAAGGAGCTGAGGTCCATCAGCCCTGTGGACCCTGTGGACCCTGGCACGGATCCTGGTGTGGGGCTGTTGGAGCATCGGAGGGATGTGAGCTGACAGCGTTTTTGAAGGACCATGCTGGGTGCTGTGTTGGGGATAGCCTATGCAGCTGTCTTCCCCTGGGTCGTTCCCTCACTCCCCTTCCAGGGGACACTTGGCAAAGTCTGGAGACGTTTTTGGTTGTCATAGCCGGGAAGGGAGACTCAGAGCCCAGGGTTTTGGGAAGCGAGGGAGGGCAGCCTCCTGTGTGCAGTGGTGCTCACATGGGAATTCACAGCCTCTGGAGGCCAGTACTCTCCCGGGTGATCTTGTCCTGCAGTGCCCAGTGCCCCAGTGCCCTTCCAGATGGAGAGACGGGGGGGTCTGGGTGGGGAGGCTGCAGGTGCCCAGGATCCCAGAGCCAGTAGGCGGCCAGGCTGGAGGAAGCTCGTGTGTCCATAGAGCCCAGAACCTGGTCCACCCTGGCTCCCCTGTTAGTGAAGCCCGGATGTGGTCTGGCAGGCAGAATGGTAACTTTCGGGGCTCCAGCTCAGATGCAAATTGCTGGTGCAAATTGCTCACTTGCACAGAAGTGGACCCATTTGCACCCCTGGGGAACATTCGTTGATCTCCGTGGTGTGGTTTGCTTTCTCACACCCTCCCTCCACCTCCACACCCTGAAAAGGAACAGTGTGCAGAGGTAGTTCTCATGGTCACGCTTCTCTCTGCCAGTCATGTGTGGCCACTTCGTTTCCCTAAGCCGGGCCGTCTTGGACATCCTTGTGAGGGTGGGGTGGGGTGGGGTGTCTTTCAGTTTGGCCTATCCGTGGTGGTGGCGGTGAAGAATTTCTTCTCATTGTGTGTGCCGGTGGGTGGGCCTGGTGGGACCCGAGGCGCTCCTGTGCAGATGCCCACCCACCCCTGCCCCCAGCTCCTTCTGTTCTAGGACACTTGCCTTGTTTGTCAGTGGGAACGAAAGCATCGGGAATGCGGGTGTTTTATGGGCCAGCATTTCAGTTACCTAACGGGAAGAGGATCAGAGAGGGACCGGTGGAAGTGTCGCGGCTGAGTAGAAGGATCAGACGGTGGAGGGAAGTTCTAAATAATCCTCAGGAGCTTGCCCAGGTTGGGGCCGATGCTTTGTATGGGGCTACTTTTCTTTCTTTCTTTTTTTTTTCTTTTTTCTTTTTAAGTAGGCTCCACACTCAGCATGGAGCCCAGTGTAGGGCTTGAACTCAATGACCCTGAGATCAGGACCTGAACTGAGATCAAGAGTCGGACACTTAACCCACTGAACCATCCCAGCATCCCATGGGGCTTTTTTTTTTTTCATGTCTGGTATCTGTATAACTACTTTAAGCAGATAGAAATGAGACTGTGCTGGGGATGCTGACAACATTATTATATCTAACAAAACGGTATTTCATTTAAAAAAAAAAAAAAAAAAAGACTGGAAAAGACCCAAATTAGAGAGCTGGAAATCCTGAGTGATTTTTTTTTTTTTTTTTTTAAGGCGGGGTCGGGGGCATGGAGTTGGGGTCAGGGAGGTCTTGACCAATGACACTGGTTATACACACCTATAGTGAGGTGTTCAAGCTCCCACAACTGTATTTCCCCCCGGATTTTACTCTCTGTAAATTAAAACTATTGAAAAAACCACAGCAGTCTCCAAGGTAGATAACAGTCCCATTTTAGTGCAGTAGAAACTGAGGCACAGTGAAGCAAAGTTAGCTGCTCTGCCAGGATCCTGTGGTTTGCCGTCATGTTTGGCCTGTGTGGACTCAGGCCTGTCTGCCTTGTAGTTTGTGCTCTCAGCCACGATACGTGAGCTGCCACGCTGCAAGACAGGGCTGTGTCCGGAACCTGGTGGGCCCCGGACATGGCTTCTCGTGCCTTTGGCTACGTTGGCCTAGCTGTGGGGTGGGCAGGGGATGGGGGGTAGGGTGAGGATTTCGAATGGGCACTCCTGCGGAAGACGGATTGCTTTTTTGAAAGATGCAGCTCCCATTAGTTGAACCTGTGTTGTCAGACGCTGAGTTTTCAAGAAAACACAGCAATGCAGATTTTTATATGAACACTCGTGTTTAAAAATCGGTAATCAATTGCATTAAAAATGAGAACTCTTTTTAGTCACAACAGGTAAGTCCAACCCAGAATACTGAAGCCCAGCCCGTGGGTCATCAGCTGCGTACATGATTCTTAGACTTAATTTTGGTGCATGACAAAGGGGAGAGCTTCTGCAGAGGCTGTTGTCGCCTGTTTGCTGAGACACCGGGTCCTCATTGGCTGTCTCAGGGCTCCTGGCGGCTTTGAAACATGGAGCAGAAGGCTGGTGGATGGTTACAGCCCCTTTCTATGACTGTATGGAAAATAAGTCATCAGTAAGAACAAGAGGAGGAAGGCCTGATTCTTTTCATCTTCCAGACTCCTGTTTGTGTCTCCAGGAATCTTGTCTCCTCTGTATCACGCAGGGTGTTTGCTTTGGGCTGAACAAACACAGCAGTTGAGTGATCCTGTTGGTGACACACACGTGTCTGGTGCTCAGTGAGAGATGCTGACAGCAACGGGAAGTTGTCAGACCTGGCGTGCTGCTGCTTGCTGATTCCCTCAGCTGTCACGAGGTCGCCTTTCTTTCTCTGTTCGAGACCCAGGCTTTCCACAGATTGTCTTGATCCTCCTTCCCCCACTCCTCCAGTGGGTGACGTGAGGACAACTCTGCTTGGCGTTGATTGATAAGAGATATTTACCAGGGTCTCTGGGCTGGACGGTACTGTTCCCTTGAAGGAGCCACTATTTTGTAGCTCCTGGAAGTCCATCCGTTATAGTCACCCAGCCCTTTGGAACAAAGGAAATCTCTGTTTCTTTCTTCCTTCCTTCCTTTCTGCCATCCTTCCTTCCCTTTCTGTTTGTCTGTCTGTCTGTCATGGTGGAGGGTGCAGAGGGAAAGGGAGAGGGAGAATCCCAAGCAGCCCAGAGCCCAGACCCTGAGATATGACCTGAGCCCAGATGAAGAGAGGTACACTTACGTAACTGAGCCACCCAGGCACCCTAAGAAATCAATTTTTTTTTTCAGTTGAAAAAGATGTGCTTATATTTTTCTTTTTTTTTTCTTTTTCTTTTTTTAAATTTTTCTTATAAAGAGTTTCTTTTTTTAAGTCATGGAGGCACATGTTAAGAGAAGTTTAAGAGGACAGAAGATGTTTAATGAAAACCCAGTTGGTCTGTAACCTGGTCACATCTCTGTGCCCCACCCAACAAAGGACCACAGTTACCCCTTCTCAGTCCTCTTGAAGAGTTCTTCTATATGTATACCAGGAGTTTTCAACCTGGGTGATTTTTATCTGCTAGGGGGATGTTTGGCCATCTGTGGAGGTGTTACTTTTCAGTAATAAGGTGTAGAGATCAAGAGGAAGCCGCACGGGAGCCGTCTGGAGGCGGCCCTTGAGACATTTTTATGGTCACAACTGGGATACGGGTGCTGCTGGCATCTGGTGGGTGAGGCCAGGAAAGCGCTGACCAGCCTACAATGCACAGGATGCCCCTCCCCCGCCAGCCCCCCACTTCCCTTCCCCCGCACACAAAGACTTACCCAGCCTCAAATACCAATAGTGCCAACATTGAGAAACCCCAAGAACACACATATTCCAATCTGTGTTCCATATCCTTCTCTCCTCCCCTACACCAGTGCTCATGTGCCCCTCCAGTTGTCCCCTTTGTTCTCATTAAACAGGGTGGCTTTTCTAGAACAGCACATAAAGATCCGATAGGGTTTTCCTGTAAGCAGCAGTATTTTGTTCCGCCTCAAGGTGAAGTGTTGACTTACTTATTGGCTCTAGGATGTTTTGCTGTTGAAAATAGCTGCAGTGAAGAGCTTTTTACCCCATGTGGGAGCATAGCTATAGGATGAATTCCTAGAAGTAGAATCTCCGGTCAGAGGCCGTGTGTGTTTGACGTTTTGAGAGATACTGCCAAATTGCCCTCTGAAGGAATGCTTCTGATACATGCTCCCTCCAGAAATGTAAGATCATGTCTCTTTCTCTAGCCTTGGTATTTTTTTCACCCTGGTTTCCATTTATAGCCCAAGCTGTCTTCGTATCAGCTGAAAAGTTCAAAATGTTGGCAGCAAAGGTGGATTCTGAAGATATTCCTGATAGAGAAGGGCAGGGGCGGAGGAAGTCCTGATAAGGCACTATTAGCTAAACAAGAAAGAGAGGTGGCTCTTTTCTCCCTGTGAAGGCGAGGGAAACTAAAAACGCAGTTGAATTTCAAGAAAGTTAATTAGATTTGGCTAAACTCCTGAAGGTCTGCTCCCAGGGACCTGATCCCAGGCCCTTCCTGGCTTTTTGGTGGGTTCTTGTTAGGACAAACATTACTGTGGCTTATTGACCAGAGAAACCTTCACTGTAAAAGGAGGTGCTTTGCCTTTTTTTCATTCCTCCTGATGATGAGTATTTCCGAGGGCAGCCTTTTTAGGCTAAAGTTAAAAGATTGCGTTTACTGTTCGACATACAGTTACGCACACACAGGAGTGTTCTGGCGAGCTGTAGGTCTCTTAATGAGCCCTAGGTTTAGAAGGTTAACACGGAGATACAAAGGTTAAGGCAAATCAGGAGGAGTTTTCTTTTATCTTAAAGATTTATTTATTTATGTATTGGAGAGAGAGCTTGATCCCCTAAACCTGAGATCATGACCTGAGCCTTAACTGACTGAGCTGTCCAGGCACCCCAGGAGGATTTTTTTTTTTAAACTCACATAGAAGATTGAACTAATACAGGGCTTCTCAGCCTTAGCTACCAGTTAGAATCATCTGGGTTACTTTTAAAAAAAAATTTAATTATTACTATTTTTAAGTAGGCTCCCTGCCCAATGTGAGGCTTGAACTCATGATCCTGAGATCAAGAGTCATGGACTCAAGGGCTCAATGGAATGAACCAGCCTGGCCTTGGGTCTGGACACTGGCCCTGTCCAGACACCCCCCCCCCCCCCCCCCCAGTTAATTCACATTCTCTGGGTGGGTGGGGGAACCAAGGCTTTTTTTCTTTCTTTTCTTTTCTTTTCTTTTTTTTTTTTAAAGATTTTATTTATTTATTTGACAGAGAGAAATTACAAGTACACTGAGAGGCAGGCAGAGAGAGAGAGAAGGAAGCAGGCTCCCTGCTGAGCAGAGAGCCCGATGCGGGACTCGATCCCAGGACCCTGAGATCATGACCTGAGCCGAAGGCAGCGGCTTAACCCACTGAGCCACCCAGGCGCCCCAAGGCTTTTTTTCTTTTTAGAGCTCTGTAGGTGGTTTCATTGTGCAGATAAGATTGCAATTAACATCACTAGAGGGGATGGCAAATTTTATTACAGCCTTTGGACCAAATCTGGCCTCCAGCTGTTTTTGTAAATAAAGTTTTATTGGAACAGGGTGTCCTCAGTTTGTTAACAGGTCCTGTAGGGCCACTTAGGCAGCAGAGCCTGCATGGCCCGCAGAGCCCAGGTCACTTTGGCGGTTTTATAGAAAAACTTGGCTGACTCCGGGTAGCGTAGATGGTGTTTTTTTGGTAACTGGCTTGCGGAACGTTACTGAGGACACTGAGGGAATGTGGTTTTGTGAGATTTTTTTCTTTGACAACTTTATACTTGAAAGGCTGCCTTTTCCCTTAGGAATCCTGCCCACTTTCTCATTTCTGAAAGCGGAAGTTGGGAGACAGCCTTTCCCCCCGCCTTCCCCCCTTTCCTGTCACATCCGCAGCTCAACTGTTGGAACCTTAAGTCCTGCCAGTACTGCTCTTGAATCGGGGGTTTCTTTTTTCTCTTCCTCCTCCTCTCCTCCCCACCCCCCCACCCCCCCGCACCCCCCAGTTACTGTTTTATTTCTGTTTGGCTTGTGCCTTCTCTTTTTGAGATGCTTCTTAGGTTAATTTGCATGAAGGTTTTTCCCCTGTGCCTTCACCCCATCCTCTCGGTGAGCATGGCCAGTTCTGCACACACACGTGCACACGGATGCCCACGCACATGTATACACTCACTTGCAGCTGGATATGAAGCCGTGTCTCGCAGGAGAAAGATGGTATCTGCTTGCTGTGAGCAACTCACACCCGGAACCTCTTTGAGGGCTCCCCCACCTCCCAGTATGTTTTTGGGAAAGGGCCCTTCCTAATCCTACCTTGGTCAGGACCTCATTATGGTGGTGAAATCAACTTGGAGCTGTTTGTGGCTCTGGTTAGCTGTCAGTGGGCTGGCTGGGGCCTTGGGAAGCTGCCTCTCTCCGGTCGCTTTAAGGGAACAAATCTCTGGGTGTGCAGGGTGAGAGACGGCCTCATTCCTGGGTGAAGGGGAAGGTGCATAGGTCATGATGGAAAATGGAAACGAGCAGAGAAGGAAGGTTTTGAGCAGCCCTGGTGGTCCAGCAGGGGGGTCTGTGAGGTCTCATTGCTTTCTCGGCCTGTGCAGACACCTTCATTTTGTCCCTTTCTTCTGTTTTAGGGGGTTTTGGAGGAAGTGGGGAAGGAATTCAAGCAATGCTAGCTCACAGACCCTTGGAATCTGTTCCACTTGGTCCTATAAGGAGCCCGTGGCAGAATTGGGGAGGCTGGCTGGACCCCTGGCCCTGAGTCCTCCGTCAGAGGCCTTTGCCTGGGACTAAGGCCAGGAGCTCTCACTGTATCTGAGCGAGAAGACACAGGTTGAATATCCAGGGCTAATCTGTTCATCTGTCTTCAGATGGATGCCTGGCTCAAAAGCAAGGGGTCTGTCCATCCGACACATGCCCTCCTTTTCTGACTTGAGCTCCTGTCTAGATCAGCTAGGAACGAAAAGTGAAGACTCCGCGGTAAACGAGGAACCGGGCCTCCAGTTCTTGTGTGTGTGTGTGTGTGTGTGTGTGTGCGCGCGCGCGCGCTCGCTCCGGGGTGGGCGTGGTGGGGGAGGTGGTCCACATCCCTTGGGTACAAGCCCTCTCTGATCTGGGCCTGGAGTTAGAAGTACACTCTGGCCAGACTTGGTGTGACTTTATCTGCTGCTACTGAGATTGAATATATTACTGTAACCTTTGGCTTCGGAGCTCCCCGATGACGCAGCGTTCCGCAGACAACCATCTGGCTGGGATTGTGCATTTTAAATATTGAAAGCCACCCAGGCAACTGTTCAGTAGACTGGGTAAACCTGCCAAATGTGTTCTCGGGCTATTATCTCCAAGTTAGCCCGTTGTCGAGCAGATGATGTTGCTGGGACAGACAGTGAGAAGGTTGGAGGTTTCTCTCCCTGCCGTGTTCTAGAGCGCGTGTTTACGAGAAGGAAGCTAAGCGACGAGCGTTGCCTAGTCCTCCACCCAGCGCCTGCCTGACGGGGCTGTGACCGTGTCTTTCAGATCGGAGCAAGGCCGAGATGGACCTGAAGGAGCTGAGCGAGTCGGTCCAGCAGCAGACGGCGCCTGTTCCCCTCATCTCGCCCAAGCGGCAGATCCGGAGCAGGTTCCAGCTCAATCTCGACAAGACCATAGAGAGTTGCAAAGCACAATTAGGTACGTGCTTCGGTTTGCTCGCACAGGTGCTGTTGGTCTCCACCGTCACTGTTGACTCTTTGTATGGGTTCACTGCCCGGACGAAGCCGAAGTTGGATCCCGGCTGCTGTTGGCAGCTGCTTGACCTTGGCCCTGTTTGTGCAACGGAAGAATAGCCTCTCACAGCACAGTGTTTCAGATTTGCCAGTTAGCGGTCCAGAAGGGTTCTGCCAATTCTACCCAGCATCTGCTCTGGTTGTGGCTGCCTGCAGACTTGAGGTGCAGGTGGTAGGGCAGTTTGCAAGGGCAGTGATTCTCCTGAGTTTGCCCTGTGCTCCCTTTTCAGCATACGTCAGGGTCCTAGTGTCAGGACGCAGAGTGTCCCACGCACATGTCCAACACAGACTTTTCTGCTGCGGACTGAGCCCTTCCCACCAGGCACTCACGTCCTGCTTCTGTGCCTCTTGCCTCCATCCCTCTTCCCCGTGCTGCCTGCCTTCATGCTGCCTCCCGACATGCATTCCCTAAGGCTGACCTCAGGCATCGCCTCATCCAGGAAGTCTCCTCTGATTGCCCTCCCCTCCCCGTCTGCTGCCTCCTGTGGCGCTTTATGGCTTGGAAGCATCAGCGGTCTCTTTGTGTTTGGGGGGGTGGGGGTCCCTCTAGACTGGAAGCCAGATTAGAAGCTCCTAGAGCGGAGGGAGCCCGCCTTACAAGCATTTATATTCTCCACAGTACTTGTGTACGTAATAGATGGCTCTGGAATGTCTGTTGACTTAGTAAACAAAGCCAGGAGAGTATTTGCAGAGAAGTAGCTGATGGCTGGCCTCAGGAGAGAGAGCCCACCGTGGTGAGGTTTGCAGTCTCTGGGTGCTGTGGACCTTGGGATGAGTAAGCTATAGTCAGGGGCCCTCCAGAAAGGCCAGAGGAGGACATTTCTTGTTGGAGTTTCTGTTCGATTAGGACATTGAATAGTGTGGTTGAAATTTTGCAGGCTGTTTAAATACTCACCTTGGGTCCTTCCATGCAGCTGGTCTAACTCCTCAATTTATGATTAATGTAAATAAGAATTTTAAGATTTCTGTTCACTGTTTCCTGCACACCTTGCACTGTACTATGCACGGTGCATAGCTTGTCCTTGGAGGATGAAACCATTATCCGTCGCATTTTGCAGATGAAGAAACTGAGGCTCAGAGAGCTAGGTCAGTAGTTTAGGTCACACAGTGAATACAGGAGCAGGATTTGAATTCATGTCCTTTGGGCTCTGGTATCCAAGCTTTTCTTATCGCATATGTGGTCACACTTGTCCTGGTGTCTGACTTAACTACAGTAGTATAACCCTTAGGGTCCCAGACGTTATACCACGTCTGAGTTTGGGTATTTTGGCTTCTCCTGGTTTGGATCAAGCCCTGGTGGAGGCATGTAATTCCATAATGTTTCTGCTAGGCTGCTTATGGCTTTTATCTGTCTGCGGTTTCCTTTCAGTGTGTCTGGGTCAGGAGAGTGACCACCTCCCCCCACTCCCTCTGTCCCCTGTCATGGTGGCCATTGCTCTAGAATGAAGAGCAAATTGGGTTTTTCTTATTTTAGACTTTTAGGGTGTAGTATTGTATACCTGTGGCCAGATGACCGTCCTTACTGGGAGCAGGACACAGAATTGGGTTAAATGGAATATATTTTTTCCTATGTGTATGTGTGTGAGTGCCTGCCACGTTGCATTTTGTCTAGCTAGAGATGTGCAAGTACGTGACTTTGCTCTTGACTCCGCTGTCAGTGAAAGAACAGGGCAGACAAGATGGTGGCTTGATGCGGCATCAGTGCAGGGAGCAGGAGGGAGGAGGGCTGGGCTCCTGGGTCAGCCGGAGGTGGTGTGTCCCTGAGGGAAGCTGCCAGGGGCTTCATGGCTCTAGCCAGCCACGGCCCTGCAGGCCTGTGACCCAGAGGGGCCAGATCCTCTGCTCTTTGCATACAAGCCTGCTGTCTTGAGTTCTGCGTGAAATTTCCTTTCTTGTGAATTGGGAGGTACGTTCGTTCTAAGTGAAAAGCAAACAACAATGTACCTGCTGGTCCAAATTCTTGCTTCCTACATAACATGTGTGCTGGCCCGATGTGGCTTGGGCTTTGAGTTGGCAGCCTTTGCTTTAAGGCTCTGGCTTGTTTCTTGGAGTCCTGGAGACAAAGGGAAAAGGACTTGAATGCTTTGGGAATTTGTGGGAAGAGTGCTAGTGGTCTGTCAGGAGCCCAGGGTTCTAGCCTTGCCTCTGTCTTGGTCCTAGAATAAGGGATTTCTCTGGGCCTCTATTTTCTGATCTATAAAATGGATCCGTTTTAATAGCTCCTCTCTGTTGTTCCCTTCCATTTCTCCCATCCTCTACATCTCAGTGAGTTATCAGGGACGCAGAGATGTAGCTCCGGATAAATTGAAAGTTTACATTGTCTGGTCCATTGTCATCTCGGAGTGTCAGTAACTGAAACCCTTTTGCAAACCCGAGTTCCATTGTCTGCTGCAGCTCACCGGTAAGCCCACCCGGCCAGTGTGATGAGATTTGAAATGTGTTTTTTTTTTTTTTATTCCAGCATTTGGCGTGGAAAATGTTTGCATTTTAGGTCCTGCTCTTTATTTTGTGACTACGCCACATGCTGGGTTTTCTCTTTGAATTTAGGCATAAATGAAATCTCGGAAGATGTTTACACGGCCGTAGAGCACAGCGATTCGGAAGATTCCGAGAAGTCTGATAGTAGCGATAGTGAGTATATCAGTGACGATGAGCAGAAGTCCAAGAATGAGCCAGAAGACGCAGAAGACAAAGAGGGTAGCCGGGTGGACAAAGAGCCATCAGCAGTCAAAAAAAAGCCCAAACTGGCCAGCCCAGTGGAGACTAAGGAAGAGCTGAAAAGCACATCACCAGCCAGCGAGAAAGCAGATCCGGGCTCAGTGAAGGAAAAGGCAAGCCCCCCGCCCGAGAAGGACTTTTCAGAGAAAGCGAAAGCTTCCCCTCATTCCACAAAGGATAAACTGAAGGGGAAGGATGAGACCGATTCCCCAACGGTACATTTGGGCCTGGACTCCGATTCAGAAAGTGAACTTGTCATAGATTTAGGAGAAGACCATTCTGGGCGGGAGGGTCGTAAAAATAAGAAGGAACCCAAAGAAACATCTCCCAAGCAGGATGGTAAGTGATCGCACCAGTTTCTGGTTTCTTGGTTTGGTTTAGAGTGCCACCTTGAATTTGTATTTCCAGAAGTTAAGTGACCCTCCGACGTTGCAAAGAGAGATACTAGAGTGGAGCTTTGGTTGAGTCAAGGTCACCTGGCTAAGTCACTGATGCCGGCTTTGCATCTGCTTAGTACCCAAGGTGGTTGATTTTGAGCCCAGAAAAGTGAAAAACGGTAGGTGTTTCTAACATCAAGGTCATTTTTAGGCGAAGCACCTGCTTTCCCAGTAGGCTTACTCATTTCCCTAAAGTGTTTGTCCACATTTGGACATGTGACAAGGTTGAGATTGTTAGAAGAGTTCGGTTCAAAGATCTTGAGGAGTCAGCTCCCTTTCTTCCCTTTGTGCTGCCCAGGCACCTCCCCAGGGCATTTTCTTACTAGAATTAGGAGATCATTTGGGGAGGTGGTACCGGAAAGCTGAGTGCTTCTTGGTGCCATAGATTTGGGGAAGGTGTTGGATGGTGGGCACCTGAAATGGTGTTCCACGGCATGTGTGTTTCGCTGACCCGAGTCCAGGATTTCTTAGCTGTTGACATTTTGTGCAGAGTAATACCTCATGTCTGTGCATTGGAGGATGTTTAATAGCATCCTGGGCCTCTACCCACCAGATGCCAGGAGCATCTGCTCGGTTATGGCAGTGAGAGATGTCTTGACATTGCCCTTGGTTCCCTGGGAGGTTAGTGTCTCTTCTAGCTGAGAACCACTGCTTGATCCTAGTGGTGCTTCCACTGGTGCTGTTACAGGCTGAACCAGCAGTAACTGCCCACAAGCCTGCGTGGCCCAGGCATGTTGGCAGACCCTCCAGAAGGAACATGTGGATGATGGGAAAGGTGTTCTTCCCTGGGTCAAAGCAGTCAGCACATTTTCCAGTTGGTTTGGCACCTGGGTATGAGGTGATTCCAATGCCCGAGAAAGATAAAATTGAAGAATTAATTACGGGCCCAGGAAAAAGATTGCCTAAGGACAAGCTGGTGGTCATAGGTACAAAATTATGTCCTCTGTGAACACCTGAAAGGTTAGGCTTAGTTTTGGACCATGCCCAACTTTTGACAGCAGACTTCTCAACCAAACTCTTGAGTAAGATGTGATTCTGGGCCCCCTGGGGGTTGCTGAGCCTGGCTGCTTATAGCGAGTTGGGGATGGCCTTGAGAATCTATCTTCTGTGTTCTTGTCCTCCTGGTTTGCTGTGGAATCTCTGTTGTTAAGGTGCGAGAATTCAGGAGAGGATGGAATGTCTCTGAATGGGGCAGTGGAGGGAGAAAGAGAAGCACTTGAGTGGGGCAGGAGTCCAGAATAGCACACCATTCCTGGGTAACCTTAGATTTCCGGGTAAGCTTAGATTTCCGGATGACCTCTGAAAAATCAGATGAAGTGTTGTGGATTGCGGTTTGAGGCAGATGTGGCAGAAAACAATGGGGGGGGGGTAGCATTTGTTCCATGTGGTTTGTGGGAATATTTGGATACAGAGATGGCATAGTGCCCTTATGAATGAAATAGTTACACTGTTCCTTATTTTCTAGAAGGTACCTTTGGATGGCTTGGTTTTATGACTCTTCTCCTTCCAGAAAGACTCTGTAACAGATTGACAAGAATATTTAACCACAAAACAAAATGTAAATAAAGTCTGTGAAAGATGGAAGTAGAATAGGAAGCGGTCTGTAAACGTTTTTATGCACAGAAATATGTTCTAGCTTTCAGAGTTAGCACAGTTGGGCTTTCATTTTGGCTGTGAGCTTCCTAGCAGTCAAAGCAACAAGGGAAATACAGTCCTTTAAAGGATCTCCTCTTTTTCAAAAATAATAATAATAATAATAATCCCAGTTGATTAAATGAAACACAGTTCTTCCTTGCACTGATGTCTGGAGGAATTATGTCTGGGAAACCCCATGTGTGTGGTGTATGTAATTAAGCTGAAGGTGATTCTAAAACATAATTCAGGTAAGGCATTGTCCCAGGGGTTGGGACAAAGACCTACCAGTCTTTAATCTGGAGTCCTTTGGTGGTAGTTTTGATCTTGAAGAATCAGCTTTGGTTTTTTTTTTGTTTGTTTGTTTGTTTTGTTTTTTATAGATTTTATTTATTTGACAGAGAGAGATCACAAGTAGGCAGAGACGTAGGCAGAGAGAGGGGTGAAGCAGGCTCCCGCCTGAGCAGAGAGACCAGTGTGGGGCTTGATCCCAGGACCCTGAGATCACGACCCAAGCCAGAGGCAGAGGCTTAACCCACTGAGCCACCCAGGCGCCCTGAAGAATGAGCTTAGTATCAGACTCTGCAGAAGAGCATTTTTCTCAATGTTGTATTTTCACTTACGAGTTTATGAAGTGAAGGGCATTCTGGAGTGTGCTATGGTAACCTTGAGTTCACCTTCAGCTGGGAATGAAGCTTATGTATAGAATTTGGTAGCAAAACTGCTTTCTAGCTGGTGAACTCAGGATAGAAGCAAAGAGAGAGCTTCCGTAGAGACCTTGCTATTGCTGTTTACCTTACAACATCAGTACTTTCCTTCCTTTTCTCAGAAAGCCTGTGAACAAACTCTACAATAAACAGGTTGATAAGCAGGGGCAGCTTCTGGAATGTTAGCGCTTAAGAGATCCCTCTTTTCTGAACTATATAGGTGATATGAGTATACACTCCAAATTTCTAGGAGAAATGGAATTTCCTGTGGCCTTTTTTTCCCCTTCTGTAAACTGCTAGAATCTTCTAGAAATCAAAATATTGTAGTGTCTAAGTAGTAACCCCAGAGGGTGCCTTAAGCCTAAAATCCTTTTCGGGTTGCACATTCCGAGTTTTTATTTGGAACAGAGGGCCAGCTGTTGTCACTGCAGAGCAGCAGCCCGTCTGTGAAGCTAGCTGTGTGCTTCTGCAAATCAGTAGAAAGAGGAGGACCTATTGTCTGAGGAGAGGTGCTAGGCTTGCTCCTCAACAGTAACAGGACATTTTTTTGGTCACCTGGGAGGAGAGAGAGGCAGGGAGAGTGTATGTGCAGGTTAGAAACCACGGGGCGGGGCGGCGGGGGTGGGAATCACCCTGGTGTACCGTTCCTAGGAAACCTGGGTTCAGAGCCCCCTCCCCACCTGCAAGGTGCAGGGGCAGCATCCAATATCTGGCGTGTCCTGTCACGCTGGGGAAGGATCCTCCCTGCATGGGGGGGAGCCCCCCTTCCGGCTCCACCTGCAGCCTTGCCCATGAACTGGAGGGGACTCAGGAGCAGAAGGACAGAGGAGGGTCCGGCAGATGCGATGACCATGGAGAAACACCCCCCCCCCCCCACTCGTGTGGAGGAGTTGGGAAATTCAGCTTTTTTTTTTTTTTTTTTTTTTTTAAAAGGAAAAAATGTCCTTGACTTCCTCAAACCCAGCTTACTGAAAATCCTCTTTAGGATGATCAAGGTCAGGTCTTCTCCAGGTCACATAAATCTAAAAGAACAGACATACCCTCCTTCTGTTGTCTCTGATGGGGGTGCTGACCTTGTACCCGTGTTTTGGGCGTGATCCCTGGGCATCCTCTCGGGGAGGGGCGTCAGACCTGCCCCACTGGTGGCTGGGACCTCTGTGGTGATGACTGACTTAGGGTCCCCTCCCCCCCTTTACAGATGAGCGCCATGGGGCCACCCCTTCTGGGCTGCTCAGTGCTTCTGGCTCTAACCCGCCTTCCGCCCACTCCTCCCTGCCTACTCTGACTGACCGAAATGCTGCCTATTCCTAAACACGTCTTGGCTGATGCTGTCACCCGCCCCAAATTCTCACTTCTGCCTGTTGAAATCCTATCCCCCCCCTGCCACACCCCCGTCCCCACGCCCTTCCCAGAAGACAGACTCTGGAAGGCAGCTTTTCCCAAACTTGTCATTCACATTCAGTAGTTTGGCCCGTCCCAAGTCCTGCTTGTATAATTCTTGATATTTTTACTTAAAGCCACTTAAGTTTTGCAGAATCATTTTAGGTGTAGGTCTGACCACTGCACGAGAGGTTTACACTGCACGAGAGGTAAACCAGTACTAGAAGCCTGCTAGAAGGTGGTAGTGGGAATATGGTCAGAGTAAAAGCAAGGTGGGCACTGACCACGATAAGCTCGAAGACACATGGAGTGCTGTCGAATCACGATACTGTCCACCTGCGGCAAGGAGAACACTGTACGTGAACTCTGCTGGAATTAAAATAAAAAAAATAAATAATAAAAACAACAACCGCAACAACAAAAGCAAGTCTCCTGACTTGGCAATAGGTTCTGGGTGTGGGTTGGAATTCCATTTAGTGTCAGGTGGTCAAGGCCATTAGCAGCACACTGGGACTTAATCCCGGAGGGAGTGAGAGGTCAAGGGAGACTTTCTTTGTGGGTGACTTCATGGTGTTCAGTGCTTTGGCCCTTGGGAAGCCACCTGGTTCTTGGGGCTACACACTTTATAGGTTCCTAGCCACGGGAGATTCTCTTTATCTCTGGATTGACTTCTGCTGGGTCTTTCCGAAAGTGCTTAACCTGGTTTTCATTATAAAACAAACCGCGGGCAGTGATTCTGTTCATCAGTCATTGGTGGGCTGCTTGAGGGCAGGGGCTGGGTCCAGTTCACCCCGTTTCTCCCAGAGACCCCGATAGCAGTCTCAGATGTGGGCAGGTGCTCAGGAGAGCAGGCCGACAATCTGAGACAGGTGTGCAGAAGCGACCTCCGTGCGTGAGGTGAGATGTGCGCCTGCACTGCAGCGGGTAGTGGGGGGGGTCCTGGCCGTACTGAGTTTGTTTGGCATTCGTGGCTGGCCTTGCTCTCTCTGACCCAGAACTTGCTGGCATAGGGAGACGCCGCAGGCCACGCCAAGTCCGATCTCCACTTTTCGTTTACTTGTCTTCATGCGTCGGCTTTAGTCGTAGGTAAAGCTCCACCATCCACTACAGCGGGCAGCCAGTCCCCACCCGAAACTCCACTCCTCACCCGCTCCTCCTCCCAAACTCCCACTGCTGGTGTCACGGTCACCACCAGCACCACGTCCACCGTCACGGCCCCGGCCACCACTGCCACCGCTGCCGCCGCTGCCACCACCGCTGCTGCTGCCGCCGCCACCGCCACCGCCACCGCCACAACCACGGGGAGCCCGGTGAAAAAGCAGAGGCCGCTTTTACCGAAGGAGACTGCCCCGGCCGTGCAGCGGGTCGCGTGGAACTCGTCAAGTAAGTTTCAAACGTCTTCCCAAAAGTGGCACATGCAGAAGATGCAACGCCAGCAGCAGACCCAGCAGCAGACCCAGCAGCCTCAGTCTTCCCAGGGGACGAGATATCAGACCAGACAGGCTGTGAAAGGTACCACGCCCCCTTCTGTTCAACGTGGCGCCCGCTCCCTTCTCGCCACATCGACAGGAGAGACAGAACCGTTTTCTTTCTTTTTCTTTTTTCTTTCTTTTTTTTTTTTTCAGTTCCTTTTTGTTTTGTGGCCGTCGTATCTTGAAGGCCTTGCGCGTTCCATGTGGCATTTTTAAAAAAATCGTTTGGCAACTTGTTTTTTTTTTTTTCCCCACTTTTATTTCCACCCCCCTCTGTTGTTAGAAACGATACATGCATATAGGCTTTTTAGAAAGGGGTAAAATATTTGCCCCGCAGTCTGTTGTCTTGACCGAACTTCCATTTCATTCTTCACCCTTTCTCAGTGGCCACTGTTAACCGTGAAACCTTTTTGATGCATGTACGCATATATATATTTACATATATATGACCCTCCATACAAATAGCACTTTTTTTTCCTTTTTTATTTTTTTTTAAACATAAGAATGGTACCATACTTGCTTTTTTCCTCCCCCCTTCTTCTTCTTTTTCTTTTTTTTTTCTTACCCATCAGCATGTTTTAGGGGTTCATCCGTGTTAGTACATAATAACTCTATCTACATTATTCTTTTGGACTGCTGCATAGTATTTCCACAGTTGATTTAAATCAAGTATTTGCCTGATGGTGAGCATTTAGTTTGCTCCCAGTTTTTTGTTTTTGTTTTTGTTTTTGTTTTTTCTGTTGTAAACAGTGCTACAGTGAATACCTTTCTGTAAGTTTTCTTGTGCACACCCGGGAACCTCTTGGCATTGTTTTGGGAAGGGTCCGGTGTGAGGAGTTGGTAGCAAAGGGTACCTTAATCACTAGGGATTAGCCACCTACAGAAGAAGAGTCAGCATCAAGCACCAATGGCTGAAGTCATTCCTTCTGGCACTACTTGGGTGGGTACCCGTTGGCCCAGCTTTCATGAGCGCTGGTGCTGAGCTTGTCCCTCAGGGAGGCCCGCATCTTGATCCTTTGTGGTTGGGATCTTTGGTCGAAACTCTCACATACTCAGTGTCCCCTTGTGAGTAGAGCTGTAAAGAGCTGAAGCTATGGGTTGAATGCTAGCCAGGTCTTGAACCAGCCCCAGAGAACCCCTGGAAGATTGGGGGAAGGAGGCCTGACCGATTGGACGGGCACCGTGGGAGTGCAGCTGGGACGCTCTTGGTATGGAAAGAGCTAGTGGGGCAGAAGTGAATTGAGGATAGTTGAGGTCGGGATGACTAGTTCCAGTCTTTTCTGTGTTTGTGCCCTGTAAGAGTTACAGGCTTCCCCAGGGGAACTTAGGTGCTGTCAAGCAGAGGCCCATTGATGGGTGTGGTTCTGAGATTCCAGATTGTCCTAGCCTGGATGCTAGTGAATGTGTAAGGACAGGTTTTAATCAGTGTGTGCTGTTAGGATAGGCAGAAAAAAGTCCAGGATGAACTGAAGCCAACCCCAGCCGGTACAGAGGTGACTGGGCATTTTAGAGGGAGATCGGGGGGATAGGGAAGGGCTGAGTGGGGACTCCAGTAGAATCAAGGATGTGAAATTCTATAAAAAAAAATAGGAAGTGGGGGTTGGTCCATGTGAAACCCACATGGAGTTGCCCCTACCCTCCCGTAGGGACTGGGAGACAGGGGCCGTAAAACAGGGGCTGTGTTTTGTGCAGGGTGTTGGCTGAAACAAGTAGTAAATTCATTTGGCAGCCTGGTTTTCTCAGGCAGGCACGTTAGGGGTGTCTGGGATCACCCTAGGGTTGCGACCTTGAACTGTTAGAAACCACATTCGTGTTTACACAAGGCTTTATGGGTCATGCTTGAGACCTTGTCCCAGGAAAGGCTGAGAGGATCCTGGCCAGAGTCTGGTCAAGGGGAGAATATCTGTCACTTGAATGTAGACCAGGGCTGTACGTCCGGGACTGCTGTCCCTCTGCATAGCTTCGTGCTGGGTCGGGCCCTTCCCGTGACTGTGGGGTGACCAGCACGCTTTGCTTTCCTAGCTGTCCAGCAGAAGGAGATCACGCAGAGCCCATCCACCGCCACCATCACCCTGGTGACCAGCACTCAGTCATCGCCCCTGGTCACCAGCTCAGGGTCCACGAGCACCCTCGCATCCTCGGTCAGTGCAGACCTGCCCATCGCGACCGCCTCTGCTGACGTCGCTGCGGACATTGCCAAGTACACTAGCAAAGTGAGTGCCTGTGGCGCCCGGGGGTGGGGGTGGGGGTGTCAAGAGGACCCGCTTTCTGATGGGAGCCAGGAGGATCATGACCTTGCAGGCTTTCCAGGGTGCTGAGGTGGGGAGACCCTGTATTTCCTGAGGCCCTCGCAGCCCGCATTCTTCCGTTTGGGTCTGAAGTTGGATCCAGGCAGAGAAATCTAGAATATACCGCATCTTATTCTGAGGGCTCTGATGCTATAGTCAGTGCACCGCGGGGAAGATGACATGACGTCTGAATCCCCTTTCGGTATTCACATCATTCATTGAGACTATTTCCGTAAGCGCTGGAACAAGCTGTCAGTTAACAACAGACCAGGGGGTGGGTTTGTATTTAGAAGCCTCGTGGAGTCGTAAGCAGGAGATGTGTAAAGGTGCGTCCTCTAGGGTTTTCCAGGAACCACATGGCCCAGGGAGTCGTGGCTTTCCTCCCAATGCGCCCAGTCGCCGGGGCATGGCGGCGGGAATCCCCACAGTGGGCTCATTCGTGGGTGTCCTCTGCTGCAGGCTCTTCTCTGAGCAGGCAGCTGCTTCTGTGCTCATTGTCGCCTTCAGGCGGATACTTCCTGGAGCCGTTCTCACCGTCACGGGAGCGTGCCCTGGTGTTTTGTGCAGGTCGATGTGACAGACTGCTTCGTAGCGGAATGACCACCAGAATGTCAGCTCCGCGAGAGCAGAGTTTTGTCTGTTTGCCTTACTTCTGGGGCACAGTAGGTGTCGATACAGAGTTGTCGAGCAGTTCCTTGTGGGTACCTGACACATCTTTATCAGGCTGCTTGTTCTCTGTGGCTATTAATAGTAGTTAATGAGGGGCACCTGGGTGGCTCAGTGGGTTAAAGCCTCTCTCTTCAGCTCAGGTCATGATCTCAGGGTCCTGGGATCGAGCCCCGCATCAGGCTTTCTGCTCAGTGGGGAGCCTGCTTCCCCATCTCCCCTGAACTGTCTCTGCCTACTTGTGATCTCTGTCAAATAAATAAATAAGATCTTTTAAAAAAAAAAAAGTAGTTAATGAATTGTAACCTAAGAAGAGTATTTAGCATGTTACTAAGCTGGCAGTAATGATAATTTACACTTCACAAGTGAATCAATTACTTATTAACAATGAATAAAATATTCAGGTTTCTAGAAAGAGTGGAGTGACAGTCGTTGGGAATAGTTGTATCTAGGATTCTTGACGTCTCACGATGAAGAGCTGCGTTACTGTGTTGTGTTGAAGGTAGGCTCCCTTTTAGAGATTGATCATCTTTTACTGGTGGGTTTTTGTAGGTCATTTTCTTTGAGGTGTATCCGGTATCCCTGTATAACAGATTACCACAAAATGTAGCAACAGAGGACATGTCCCATGCAGCCAGGAGTTGGCATGGCTGCGCTAGGTCTCCTGCTTTGTGAATCCCCGTGAAGCCTACTGACCACAGAGGTCCACTGTCCATGAACCTGTTGTTCCTGCACGTGGCTTTTTTAAGCAACCCTACCTCATGTCCCCCTGCTTCTCCAGTCGCCCCCTTACCCCAGCTAGAATCGAAACTGGTCTCAGGAATGACTTTGTCACTCATTGACTATGTCTGTTATCCTTTTGAATAAAATGCATGAATGGGGCACTTGGGTTGCTCAGTCGGTTAAGCCATTGCCTTCAGCTCAGATCTCAGGGTCCTGGGATCGAGCCCCCACACTGGGCTCCTTGCTGAGCAGGGAGCCTGCATCTCCCCTGCTGGCCATGTCCTCTGCCTGTGCTTGCTTTCTCCCCCTCTCTGCCACTCCCCGACCTCCCCCCCTCCCACCCCCGTCAAACAAACAAATAAAAACCTTTTTTAAAAAAATGCATGAATTGTCATAGTCACTGAATGTCAGAACAGCAAGTATTCAAGGTCATTTATGGCCATTCTCAAGATTTTAGTCTTACCTGTCTGCCAGCTAGTTACTGATTTTATATTTTTATTGAACTTAATTTTATTTAAATTGACTTTATTGAAGAATTAAAATAAAATTGAGCCTAACATTGCCACATCATTTTTTGTCACAGCTTGAAGCCCAAAGGCTGTGTTCCTTTGGTTAAAAGGAGAGATGGTCATCAGTGTTTGGTTCATACTGGCACTGAGCTGAGACTTTCTTCCTAACAGGATGTGCAGAGTTACAGGAGATTGGGAAGGGGGGGGGGTCATGTTTTCATTACTGATTTAAGAAGGTGGTATTCTCTTGTTCTACTTGTAGACCAGCTGTAACCACCTTCACTGATTTGGTCCACGCTGCCTATTTACAGATGGGGAAACTGAGGCCCACCGACCGGCTCTAGCTAGTTTTCGGAGCTTCTGCATCTAGTTTTATTCCATGACCTTTGGCTGCCCTTTTTTGCTCTTATAGCAAAACTAAGGGATGAACTTCTTGATAGACACTGTCTTTGCAGTTAAGAAAATGAACACAGTGACATACTTTTGGAGCTGATGAACTTCCCTGTCTCGGAGTCGAAGACCCAGATTTGTGTGTTTTGGCAGAAGGGTGCCCTTCAGTAATGCTGCGTTCTTGGCTATATTTGGAAGAAAGAGTGAAAGTCTGTCCACAAATCCATGATTTCTTTAAAATGGAATGTAACCATTGCATTAGTAATGTATTGAGTTTCATCCGCTTTCTAAAGTTTTCTCGTAAAGCCATTTAGCTCTAATATTTTAAATCGACATGGTTGGTCCAGCGGGACAGGAAGGCCCAAAGAGAGTGACGGTGTAAAGCGCAAAGTGTTTGTCCTGGCAGTGTGCTTGTGTGGCCCCCGGAACAAGCTAGGAGCGGAAATCTCAACAGACACTGTATTCATTTTTCTCCCATTTTGGGGTGAATTTGGGGGTATTTTGGGGGTTGGCAGTTTCATAGTTACAGGTCATGTGTATTTTTTTTTCTGTAGGAGAAAGATGTGCAGGCATTTCTGAATGCCTACCCTGAACCATAATCTTTACGTGGATTTCTTGTAATTTTTGTGCTCACCCTACATGGGGCACCGTAGTCATCCTTGTTTTCTACGCGGGGAAACCGAGGCTCAGGGGAGGATGATAGTGGGAGCAAATCTCAGGGATCGGATACAAGGGGGGTGGGTCTGTGTCTTGCCTTCTCGCCGGATCAGAGCCAGCTGCAAAACACAGTGGACACTTGGCAGTGGCCAGCCCAGGCCTAGAGGCCCCGTTTGGTCTCCTGTCCCCTCCTCCTCCTCCTCCTGTGACAGGCATGAGGTGAGCCAGCAAGTGGGAGGGAGAAATCATCCTACAGACACTGTTCAGTCAGCTTATAACTAGCTGGCCCCTGGCGGCGTGGACACGAGCTGATGTCACAAACTCGCTGTTGCCTTCAGGGCTCGATGGTGAGAGCGAGGGAAGGTGGGAAGCAGACTGGAAAGGCAGCGAGCGAATACCCTTCAGGTAACCATCGGCTGTGTCCACGCCGTGCACTACAGTAGTCGTCCGTAAAAGGGAATGCAGTCCTTCTAGGCCCTGTGACACAGACAAATCTTGAAAACTCTGTGCTGAGTTGAAGAAGGCAGTCATGGAGGTCCGCATTGACTCCGTAGATACAAAATATCTAGATGAAGCAAATCCTTAGGCGTGGAAACAGATCAGTGGTCGGGGGTGGGGGGCGGGCATGGGGCTCTTCTAGGGGGGAAGCTGAAGGGCAGCACGGTTTCTTTTCGGGGTTCTGGGAAGGTCTGAACCGTGGGGACCGGTGTACAACTCTGAATCTCCAAGAAGCTACTGATTTGCGCCCTCTGAATGGCCAAATTGATGTATGATTGAGATCTCAATAAAACGGTGGTTCTCTTTGTTTATTTCTGTTTTTTTGTGTGGATTTTGTTTTGTTATGTTTGAAGGGGCAGGAATTAGGAAGGAACAATCACAAAAGGAAACGTCCCCTGCCTCGAACCCACAGCTCTGGCCCCATCTAACATGCCAGGGGCCCACATTCGTTCCCTCCAGATGAGCCTGTGGCTACAGGAAGTAGCTTTATTTATAGGTGATTCATCACTATCCTCCTGGTTTATCCCAGTTCCTCAAGCTCAGGACCCGTGACATTTTGGGCTGGAGAAGTCTTTGTTGGGGGGGCTGTTCTGTGTCCTGTAGGCCATTTAGCTCAACCTTGACCTCCACTCAGGACAACTACAAATGCCAAATGTCCTGTGAGGGGCAGAATAGACCCCCTGTTGCAAACCGCTGCTTTATGTTAGGTCGATTTTAGATGTATGTCCTCTTGAAAAGCCTCAGGGAGGTGATCACCGGAGTTGTTTCTGTTTCTGTCTTTCAGATGATGGATGCAATAAAAGGAACGATGACCGAGATCTACAACGATCTTTCTAAAAACACTACGGGAAGCACGATAGCCGAGGTCAGTGATGACACGTAATTCCTTACTCGCTAAGAGAGTTTTATGGGCTGCTGTAAGGGGGGCCAGGATGCGGCTTCTCTGGAAGTCCCTCCACGGTGCTCTGTGGACTGTATGGTTGGTGGGAGGGTACTTCTTCATTGAGCCAGAAAGGCAGGCTCTGGGGGGACACACCCTGCTCTGTGTGAGCAGAGGACGGCCCCCGACTGGAGCTCGAGATCACCCCCTGGTCGCTTCCTTTGGCCCCATGTGTAATTGTCTCCCGGCTCTCTGTACGTGTGGGCTTTTTTAATCCCAGTGGTCCTTGTGGTCTAAGAATTCATGTACTGAGAGCCTCCGCAATGATGTGGTTGTCTAGGGAGTGGGGTGGTTAAGACATTAAGTTGTCCACTTACCAAGTGACCGTTTATGAAAATAGATGTCCTTGAACTGCCTTCCTTAGGCTGATACACTGTGAGCCAGATGCTGAGGGAGGGGAGGGTCACCAGGTGAAATGACAAGTGGCAGGACTTCTTGAGGTCCTTCCCAGCGAGGTTGTAGACGTGGAAATTCCACTCAAGCCATTGACCTACGAGGGCCTGGCAGGGTTAGGCAGGCCCTCAGAAGAGAAAATGTCCAGGAAGGTATCCTAATGGGGCTTTAAACGGAGAAGAGTATGAATATAAACATTGAGAGAGGTCCCGAGAGGAATCAGTGAGCCCCTTTAGATTTTTTTTGCTCATGTGTGACCCTCTTTTTGATTATGGCAAGGATGTCACAAACAAGAAAGGGCAGTGTTGGCTTAGTAAAGCATACCCCCCCACCCCGCCCCGCTGCCATACTTGTTTTTTTTTATTCTGCTTAAGAATTGGCATGTGGTTGTAAATACGGATCCATAATGTCTCCTTTGAATCCTTGGGGTCCAGACATGGGCAGAATTTTTCGGAATCTAAAAAGGCAATGTGCACACCCCACCCCATTTCTGCTGTGAAATATGCTTGTTCACAGCACACGGGATGAGTCAGGGTTTCTTAACCTCAGCTCTGCTGACGTTTGTGCCAGATAATTCCCTGACATGGGGGCTGCCCTGTCCATCGTACGCCGATTAGTAGCAATCCTGGCTTCTGCCTCCTATTGGCAGTAGCAGCCCTCAGTGGGGTCAGGCCAGACGTCTTGAGACATTGCACTGTCCTGGAGGGAGTGCGGAGGGCCACATCGCCGCTGTAGAGAAGGACTGTGGTCCTCAAACTCTGTGAATAGCCTCATAGCAGTTCAGGTTGAGTTTAATTTTCCCCTCCAGATGACTTTCCTGCAACACTTAACCCCACCCTCCAAAATAGCCTTTGGTCTCCAGAGACGTTAGGCTTTGGAATTTCAGGGGAATGACCGTGGATTCCACCTAAAATGTTAGATGAGAGGTAAAACAAAGATATATTTATTTGTTCAAGTTTTTTTTTTTTTTTTTTAGTTTTCATTTATTGATTGGACAGGGAGAGAACAGAAGCAAAGGGAATAGGAGGCAAAGGGAGAGGGAGAAGCAGACTCCCCACTAAGCAGGGATCCCAGTGCGGGTCCCCCTCTCAGCATCCTGAGATCATGACCTGAGCTGAAGGCAGACACCCGATGGAATGAGCCCCCCCCAGGCACCCCAGTTTCATTTTTTCTTAGACCAAAGTTCTAATCAAACCTTTCGTGTTTTAATTTATTATGAAAATCTGGTCGTTGTTTTTACTTCATTCATCATTTATTTATTCATTCATGTTTAAAGTAAACTCTGTGCCCAGTGTGGACAAACCTGAGATCAGGAGTCCCCATATTCTAGCAATGGAGCCGGCCGGGCGCCCTGTCTCCCCCTTGTTTTTACTTGACGTGGCTTTTTCTGGAGCCAGTATTTCTTGGAAAAGATGGACTGCTTGTGATGTTGACCCTTGAAAAATGGGTTTGAACTGGGCTTATCCATGATATGTGGATTTTTTCCAGTACAGTACTGTATACTGTGTGTTTTCCTTGTGATTTTCTTAATACTGTGTTATGCTTACCTGATTATATAGATACAGCATCTAACACACATTATGTATGTGTTCATCAGCTGCTTCTGTTTTTGGTAAGGCTACCTGGTTAAGAGTAGGCTGTTAAATTTTTGGAGAGTCAAAAGGTACATGTAGATTTTGACTGGGGGGCGGGTACTGGTGCCCCCTGACCTCACCGCGCCCCATGTTGTCAAAGATCAATTGTATTTGGTTTTCAGAAACCGAATTTCTCTTGAATTTGGGTCACGCATGGATGCCTACCTCTCTGGACTGCAGCAGCCAGACTGCCTGTGCCTCAGTCCACCGCGTGGCATTGACTCTTCCAGCTGGAGGTCAAGTTCTAAGCCTGTTGCCTAACGCCGCCCCCCAGACGTGCCTTCTAAGAGTCCCACTCTCTCTTGTTACAGATTCGCAGGCTGAGGATCGAGATAGAGAAGCTACAGTGGCTGCACCAGCAGGAGCTCTCGGAAATGAAACACAACCTAGGTGAGGCCCGGCGGGGTGGTCTGTACTGCGGACGGTTATGGGGTGTGAGCTTCTTTGCAGCTGTGGAGGCAGGTCCAGGTGTGGATTGAGTCTGAAGTAGGCTTGGGGATGTCCCACTGTTGGGGAGACCACAGAATCCTGGAGAGTCTGAATCCAAGAGCAGGTGTGAGGGCATGTTCTCCTCTTTCCTCTGCAAGGTGCCAGCATCAGTAGCGAAACAGTAACAGCAGCAGTCGTGAATTCTGACTTTGGGCCAGGAATGGTCTTCAGTCCTTCTCTGTGAATTAACTTTGAATGTAATTGTCCCGGAAACCCTTCTGAGACAAGGCTGTTAGCCCATTTGCCAGTGAAGCGAGTGAGGCACAGACACGCTGGGCAAGTTTGTTGGGAGTCCCACAGCTGGGATTCCGGTCTGGGCGCTGTGGCTCCAGACGATTCCTCCTGCCTATTGAGTACTGGGCATTTTAACAAAGTCTCAGACCCCTTGTGCCTGCCCCACCCTGCGGGGGAGGCTACAGTGTTGCTCCTTTCTTAGCCTAGGCGCTGTTGTGGCTTGCCATTCATGTCCATGTTGTTGAAGGCTTTCCCCACAAAGGTAGAGGCATGTAATGTCAGCCCCAGAGTCCAGAGGCTGGCAGCTGTCGCGTGTTCCGTGTTAGGGAGAGCACGCACAGGTGTGCCCACCTCCTCACAGGTGACAGATCCCGAAATCACACATTGCAACCACAAATCCTTATGGAGCTGCCCGGGAAGGACCCCTCCGCTCCTCAGGCGGTTCCCGTGGAGGAAGTTCAGTTGAATGTTGTGGCTTCTTGTTTCTCTAATAAAGAATCTGTTTTTATGTAGAATCCTCCATTTTTTTGTTTTAATATTTTGTTTATATTTTTTTGACAGATCACAAGTAGGCAGAGCAGCAGGTGGGGTGGTGGAAGCAGGCTGCCCATTGAGCAGAGAGCCCGATGTGGGGCTCGATCCCAGGACTCTGCGATCATGACCTGAGCCGAAGGCAGAGGCTTTACCCACTGAGCCACCCAGGCACCCCGAATCTCTCTATTTTTAAATAATTGGCTGCACATTTGGAAAAAAATACATGAGTGCTGGCCAGAACTTACCAGGGTCTGCAGGCTCCTTGTTAAAGGCAGTGGTGAGCGGCAGAGAGGCCATCTGGCGCAAGTGGAAGGGGTTAATTTACTTTCTGTTTTTTTTCTAAATTTTAATTAATAAGTTTTGAGAGAGCGAGACTTCACACCTATACTAGAGAGCCAGTTTGGAGAGGAGCAGAGGGAGAGGGAGAGAGAATTCGGAGCAGACTCCCCGCCCAGCACGGAGCCTTGATGTAAGGCTTAAGACCTGAGCAGAAACCAAGCGTGGGACACTTAACCGACTGAGCCATCTAGGTTCCCCCATCTTGTCCTGGTGTTTTTTGGAGGGGTGTGTGTGTTAATTTCAGGAAGATCATTTTAACGATGGAGGGATCCTTTATTTTTCTGTTGGCGTGCAGGTCCCTCCCAGGGAATCGTGCAGGGACTTTCTGGCTGAAGTAAAAGGAGGAAGTGTCAGTAGACAGAGCGGGTCGATAGCTGATCGACCGTAATGATCAGTCACGGGGCCCTGTGTGGTCGATCTCCTCCGCCGCCCCTGCACACACTAAACAGAAAGTGTGTCCGAGATCCAGCGCCTGCTCTGCCCTAATTAGCCGTGTGCCTCAGTTTCCTTTCCTGTGAAAGGGGTATCGTAGTAGAGCTCGTCTTATAGGGTGAGTGTGAAGATGAAGTGAGTTGATACAGGTGGTCAGAAAACACACCTGCACATGCAGGCTGGGGGCTGTGTAGGTGTTGGTGGATAGGAAAGCTCATACTGATGGTAAAACTCAAAGCGAGCTTCATGGAAGTTGCTTCGAAATTCATTTGAGGTTTTCCCACGGCATCAGGGGGCGGTTTATCTGCGTGCCGGGGACCTGACACTCACGGTGACACGCAGATCAGTGTGATGAGTGCTCATTCTGCGGGTGTAGATGCTGGGGCGTGGCCAGGCTAGGATTCTCTCCCTGCGGGGAGGGGGTCACACAGCCAAGGCACCTCTGAGCCAGGTTTTTGTCTGGTGGAACCCCATGTCCTGGGCTTCCTTTCTGATCTGGTGTGAAGACCTCCCGGTCCTGGGCTGGGGGACGGCTGACGACGCCGGTGTCCTCCCTCCCCTGCCAGAGCTGACCATGGCGGAGATGCGGCAGAGCCTGGAGCAGGAGCGGGACCGGCTCATGGCCGAGGTGAAGAAGCAGCTGGAGCTGGAGAAGCAGCAGGCGGTGGACGAGACCAAGAAGAAGCAGTGGTGCGCCAACTGCAAGAAGGAGGCCATTTTCTACTGCTGCTGGAACACCAGCTATTGTGACTACCCCTGCCAGCAGGCCCACTGGCCCGAGCACATGAAGTCCTGTACCCAGTCAGGTATGGCCACGCGGGGTGCATCCTGGCCCCGGGGGTGTGGCTGGCGGTGGGTGTCCGGCTCGCCCGTGGCCCGCAGGTCCGCAAGCTGGGTGGCTTGCCAGTCTCGTGCACGCACATAGCTGACGCGTGAGCTTTTGAACTTGGGGCCTCCTCACTATTAACTTGGCTGAGGGTAGCTTCATGGGAGGTGTCGTGGTTCTCAACCGGGTGACTTTGGTCCCCACCCCGAGACACTGGCACGACTGCAGACAGTTGTGGCCATCCTGACCGAGGCAGGCGCTACTGATGTCCGGAGGGGAGGGGCCAGGAATGCCGCCAAGCTCCCTGCAATGCACAGGACAGCTCCCCTCCCTCCGCAGCCCCTGACAGCGAATGATCTGTCCCAGAGTGGCCAATTGCACTAACGTGGAGAAATCCTGCTTTTGCAATAATATTGGACTCAAAGCTTTAAGTAACCTAGATTCCTAATTCTTATGTGGAGGAACAAGTGTTGGTTTGGAACTAATCTTTGTCCTCTCTTTCTAACACAGAACAAGCAGCCCTCAGGCTAGGAGCCTCCAGTAGGACACACTGTCTAGCTAGAATTTATTGGTAACATTTTAGAAGTTAATTTTTATAGTTAGTTTTTATTTATGACATACTAGCTTTATGTGCTTAGAATTAAAAGGCTTTTTTTTGAGAGTGAGCATGAGTGGGGGACAAGGGGTAGAGGGAGAGAGAGAATTTTAAAATCTTTTATTATTTTTATTAACATATAATATATTATTTGCCCTAGGGGTACAGGTCTGTGAATCGTCAGTCTTACACACTTCATAGCATTCACCATATTACATACCCTCCTCAATGTCCAAAACCCCACCATCCTCTCCACGCCAACCCCTAGCAGCCCTCAGTTTTGTAAGATTAAGAGTCTCTTATGGTTTGTCTCCCTCCCAGTCCCATCTTGTTTGATTTTTTTCCTTCCCAACCCCCCAACCCCCCACTATGCTTCTCAAATTCCACATATCAGGGAGATCATATGATAATTGTCTTTCTCTGCTTGACTTATTTCGCTCAGCATAATACCCTCTAGTTCCATCCACATCGTTGCAAATGGCAAGATTTCATTTCTTTTGATGGCTGCGTAGTATTCTTTCGTATACTACATCATCTTTTTCCATTCATGTGTTGATGGACATCTAGGTTTTTCCCACAGTTTGGCTATTGTGAACATTGCTGCTATAAACAGAGAATCTTAAAATATTAAGCAGGCTCTGCTCAGTGCAAAACCCAACTTGGGGCTCGATCTCACGACCCTGAGATCATGACCTGAGTTGAAATCAAGAGCTGGACACTTCTTTATTTCTTTTTAAGGTTTTAGTTACTTGACAGAGAAAGAGAGAGACAGAACACAAGCAGAGAGAGCTAGAGAGGTAGAAGCAGGCTCCCTGCTGATGAGGGAGCCCAACTCAGGGCTCAGTCCCAGGATCCTGGGATCATGATGTGAGCCAAAGGCAGATGCTTAACTTACTGAGCCACCCAGGTGCTCCCAAAGCCTCCATTTTAAAGAATTCATTTAATTAAAAATGACATAATTGTTGAGGTGGTGTGTCTGTTAGACTGGTAAACTTTTTGAAGGTGGCATGTGAATGCCCAGGACTGAGAAGCACTCCCAGGGCCAGGGGTTGGCAGACGTTTCCTGTGAAGGCCTACAGAGTACATATTTCTTGCTCTGTGGGCCATGTGGTTTGTTGGAACTGCTCTATTGTGCTGATCTGGGGAGACGGCAGTCCTAGACAGTGTGTTAAATGGTGGGCGTGGCTGTGTTCCAATAAAACTTTATTGACAAAATTAAGTAGCGCTAGTATGGCCGCTCCTACTCTAGACAGATGTTCTCTTTTGTTAAATTTCAAAAGGCCATATTGAACCACACATTGTCAGGTCCTTTTACCTTCAGGGATATGTCTTTTTTTTTTTTAAAAGATTTTATTAATTAATTTATTTGACAGAGAGAGATATCACAAGTAGTCAGAGAGGCAGGCAGAGAGAGAGGGGGAAGCAAGCTCCCTACTGAGCAGAGAGCCCCATGTGGGGCTCGATCCCAGTACCCTGAGATCATGACCTGAGCCAAAGGCAGCGGCTTAACCCACTGAGCCACCCAGGCGCCCCGGGAGATGTCTTCTTAATGGCTACTTTATGTTTCTTCGTACAGTGAAGTTAGATTCTCCTAAGCTCTGGAATGTATGTGTCTGATGACCCTTTTGTTGTTACTCTGACAAGATGCCCATAATGTCCTTCAGTTTTCCTTCCTTTGTGGCATTATAATGTCCGTCTTTCTGAGCTGCTCTCAGATGCTCCCAGCTTCTGCCCTCTCCAGCCAGATACTCTCTGCCTTAGACACTGAGTTGTTTTTTTTTTTTGGTCACGTGGACTTCACTGCCTTGCTTTAGAAGGAAG
Organism: Mustela lutreola; assembly: GCF_030435805.1. Taxonomy (NCBI): domain Eukaryota; kingdom Metazoa; phylum Chordata; class Mammalia; order Carnivora; family Mustelidae; genus Mustela; species Mustela lutreola. Next base: position 13,260,075 of record NC_081298.1, read on the forward strand.
CAAATCCAGGGGCTAGAATAGGTGTGAAATGAGAAATTGCGGAACGAGTGAGGCTGGGTCAGCCGTCACAGCTGCCTCTGCTCACGGGCTTCATCTGCTCTGCCACGATGCTTTTGTCTCCAGAATGACTCAATAAAACTTGAATTAATGAGCTGTTAAAAATGAGCACATTTTCACACTAAGTCTGGAATTCAGCTTCTGGAAAACTCTGAAGAGCCCCTGGGTGGGGCTGCACAGAAGCTGCCTCTGTTCGGATGGTGGGTGGTGGGTCAGAGTCCTTCTGGGCCTCACGCAGAGTGGGGCTTCCTGCCGATCTGGAAGCCGTTGGCGCTCGGCTCACCCATGGCTTCTCTCTTCTTTACCCCCCGCAGCTACGGCCCCTCAGCAGGAAGCAGATGCCGAGGTGAACTCAGAGACACTAAACAAGCCATCGCAGGGGAGCTCTTCCAGCACTCAGGCCGCCCCTACGGAAACAGCCAGCACCTCGAAAGAGAAGGAGGCGCCAGCGGAGAAAAGCAAGGACAGCGGGTCGGTGAGTAGCCACTCGCCTTGGGTCAGTGACACCAACACTTGGGGCCGCGCGGGGTCTGCGCACCCGTCCCCATGCCTGCCACCTCTGCAAGTCCCACGTGGTAGGAGGCGTGTCTGCACGTGGTCAAGGCAGGCAGGCTGCTGCTTGTGGGGGGAGGGCGCAGTCTTAGCTGCTTTTCACCAGTGGGCGTGCGGGCCGGGGCCGAGGGACGTCGAGCCCGAGTGGACATTCTTGTGACCTGGCAGCTGCTTTCTGGGACTCTCACAGTTCACAACAGTGTTGTCCAGTAGAACCTTCTGCAGTGATGGGAGTGTTCTGTGTCTCCTCTGCCCAGCGTTGGATCCGCCAGCCGCCGGGGGCATTTGCTCCCTGGCTGGTATAAGCAAAGACTTGCACTTTCAGTTTTAATTTTAATCAATTGAAATATAGTCACATCAGGCCGGTCGCTGCCATATTGGAGAGCAAAAGTTGCACCTCCTAGCTCCCAGCGTGTGTTGGATGTCACATGGGTTGTACGCAACAGTTACTTTTGGTGGCACCTTGATAATGTTTTTACATTTGTAGCATTATGTATTTATTTCGATGTGTATTAGGAAAAGAACAAGTCTTTATGCCATCCTCCCAAACCCTTTGATTTCATTGATAATATTGCCTGGGAAGGGGTTAATGTGAAATAAATGGATGCGGAGAATCCTTTTGAAGCAATGCACCACCTTTTTAGACATGGGCCAAACTCTGGAGGGTAGGTAGGTCAGTGAATGTTCTAGAAGCTAAGGCTGTAGAATTGAGGAAGGGCCACCCCGATACTGTGTTCCAGCCTGTTCATTCTGGGAGACCGAGCACAGGTATAGGGCCGCCCCAGCTGACCTGGCCTCCCCTGCCTGAGCTTGCCAGGCAGAGGGCACACAGGTGCCTTGGGGGCGGTGATGAGCACCCCCATGGATCCCTAGGCTTCCCTGGGGGGCTACATTGGCCCCCGTGCCTTGTGTCCATCTCTCTCTTTTTGTATTTTTAGACCCTCGACCTTTCTGGCTCCAGGGAGACGCCCTCCTCCATTCTCTTAGGCTCCAACCAAGGCTCTGGTATGTTGCCCCCTGGTGGGTGAACCGTGCTCTCACCATTCCTCCCGGGCAGAGGGGAAGCCATTTTCTCAGGGAAAACTTTAAGGGTTTATGGCAGTGGTTTTCCAACCACTGTGGATCCTTAGGGATCTTTGGGGGTGCCCTGGGCAGGTCGTTGGGGTTGGGGTGAGGGAATGGCCGGGCAAGGCAGCTTTCAGGCCCCTCTCCAAACTGATCAGTTGTTACCCTGGGTTTGCTTTATTTTTGGGGTTCCCCATAAAACTTGATTTGAAACGAGGGTTCTCTTGCTGACTTGGGGTGGGGTTGGGCATTTCTTCTGCCCTCAGGGAAATGACCCCAGTGAGCAAAATCACCTGGAACTCTATTCCTGAGGTCTCACCTCCTGCGTCGGGTGGGCGAGGGCAGGTGAGACCTTAAAGGAAATTTTTAGGTGTTTGATCTTCCTGTAGAAATTTTTCCTCTTTTGTGGGGTTTGAGCTGTCCTCCATTCTAGCCCGAAGGGTCTCTTTTCCTGTCCCTTCCCAACTAAACCAGTTTTGGGTGATTCCAGAGGATTCGCAGAAGGTGTCCCCATTGAGGACAATTCGCTTTATTCAGCATCCCTTAGCTCCAGGATCTTTCTGTCTGCTGGATGGTTCTTTTTAGCAGAAAAGCACACATTACTTCCCTTCTGTGTACTCAGTGCGCTGAGGAGGAGGTGACGGCCGTTGTTAGCATCCGTAGCTGGGGAGTGGGATTCAGGTTGAGGGAAGGGGGTGAGAGGGAGTGGCCCAAGCCGATTTTAGGGAGAAGGTGAAGTTGGGATTAAATCACATTGAACCGCCTGTCGAGATCATGCCCTGCTTCCTTCCCTCTAGTCCTCTGACCAAATTCCAAGAACAGTTCAGTTTCGTGCTACGATGCCTTTCGCACCTCTCTGATCCTTGCAGAGCAGACGTGGTGTCTACCTCGACCTGCGTACTACAGTGTGGTTTTCGTTATGTTTATTTGTCGAGCTGCCTTCTTTCTGTGGCACGTATTGTTGATTTGCTGTTGGTGATGTAGGTCATGATTTAAAATTCGTTGACGTTTAAAGTGAGCTAAAAAGAAAAACACGGACTGGGCAGTATGTTAGGGTTACTGTGGCTGTGTGGGAATTGTGCCGGTGGTGTGCGAAAGGGCAGGGTCGGGGAGCATCGCTTCAGAAGGGGGGCACTGCTGGGGTTTTGGAGCGGGGACGTGGGCTCAACGCGCCACTGGGGACATTGGCTGCTGTCTGGAACCCGGTGCAGTGCGGAGGACTGCATGCAGGAACGTGGTTGGGGGACGGTCACATTCCACGTCTGAGGTGACACGAGGTATTACCCAGCCCAGGGGTTGGCCAACTTTCCCTAAAGGGTCAGTGAGTGCGTATTTTAGGCTTTGTGGGCCCGGTGGTCTGTGTCAGATCTGTGAAGGCGGACATGGATAGGATGAGCGGTCCCCGAGGTACCCATGAGTGTGGCTGTGTGCCAAGGAAAATCTGTATTAGAAAACTCAGGTGTTGGGTGGATTTGGTCCTGGGCGTGTTGGCGGACCCCTGACCTGAAGCACGTGGCTGTCTCGAGTGGGAGGAGAGGAGGGTTCGCCCCAGGAGGTGCTGGTGATTTGGGTCCTGGGTGGGTGGGGGCAGAGAGCAGGCAGAGAATTATCCCCGAGGAGTCCGGTGACAGGATGGTGGGAAGGGGGAGGGAGGGCAGGATCTAGAATTCTCCCTGAGAACGTAGGTTGTAGGAGGAATAAAGCCGACAGCTCCCGTCTCCTAAAGCTACCGGGGACGTCAGAGGGGCGCTTAATTGATGCTTACGGAAGAGTGTGACACACACACCTTAGCGCGTTTATTCCCAGCTTCTGGGAGAGACGTACCTATTTCCGTTAAGCAGGTGAGGACGGTGAGGCCGTGAGAGGTGGAGTCACATGCACGAGTAACCCCGTGAGTGACGATCACGGCCAGGACTTCAGTCCAGTCCCCTGGGTGAGGCCACCTCGGTGCTCTGAATGCTTAGGTTGGCCCGTATGAAACTGTGAGTCAGAAAGGGTCGAATGTGAGCAATTTCGTATAGCCCAACTGCTAAGGCGCTGGTGTGTGGGGACGGTCGGCGGTGGGTGTGGCCTCTCCCCTCCGCCCCCCCCTTCCGGACCTCCGGTGGGTGTGGCCTCTCCCCTCCGGCCCCGCTTCCGGACCTCCCGTGGGTGTGGCCTCTCCCCTCTGCCCCTGCTTCTGGACCTCCTTGCTCTTTCCTTTCGTCACTTCCCTCTTTCCTTCCTTCGTTTCCGTGGCTGCTCCCAGCAGCACCCTGTAACCCCGCCTCCCAGGCCTTCTGGTTTTCGCAGTGTCTGTCTGGCAGAACCCCACGTTGGACAGACCCCGGCCGGCCGTCTTGCTTTTTCTCGTCTGCACGCAAGCTTCAGAGCTCAGCCGGAGAAGGTTGTGCAGGAGGACACGCTCGCTCCACCATGCACACTCACACGTGCACGCACACCCACACACACACCCACACACACACCCACACATGCATCTTGACCACTGACCTCAGAAGCAGACGTTTTCATCGGCCTGCTCACCTGACCAGATTCCTTGGGTAGCAGCCCCTGTTCCGCTCTCCCTCCATGTCACGGACAGCACTTGGCCTTGCCTGTCCCTTCAGAGGAGCCCAGCCAGGCGCGGCCTCGTTGTCTAGCCCCCCAGCCTGTGAACCTTCCTGCAGCTGCGCTGGCCTTTCCCTCCGTCCCTGTCCTCTCATGGCCAGATGTGTTACTTTCAGTTGCTTCCTTTCCGTGGCTGTCAGCTATCTGTTTTTATTTTTTTAAAGAAGATTTTTATTATTTGACAGCGAGAGAGGGAACACAAGCAGAGGGAGTGGGAGAGGGAGAAGCAGGCTTCCCGCAGAGCAGGGAGCCTGACGAGGGCCTCAGTCCCAGGACCCTGAGTTCATGACCTGAGCCAAAGGCAGATGCTGAATGACTGAGCCACCCAAGTGCCCCTTGTCTATTTAGTTTTAAAGATTTATTTATTTGAGAGAAAACGTGCGCATGAGTGTGGGGAGGGGTGGAGGCAGAGGGAGAGAGAGTCCCCAAGCCGACTCCTTGTTGAGCGTGGAGCTTGATCTCACAACCCTAAGATCATGACCTGAGCTGAAACTGAGTTGGGCGCCTAACCGACTGAACCACCCAGGCACCTCCTTCTCTCATGGCATTTAAATAGCCTCCTGTACTTCTAGGTCCCTTCCTTGACACCCTGGGTCTCCCCCTAGAGCAGTGCTGTCCCCTAGAACATTCTGCGGAGATGGCCTCGTTCTCCACCTGTGCTGTCCCCCGGGAGCCGCTTGTACATCTGGCTGTTGGACCTTTGAACTGTGGCTGAGAAGATTGAGGAATAGCAGTTAACATTTTCTTTTACTTTGTTTAAATAGCATCATGTGGCTAGTGGCTACCACAACCTGTCTCTGTCCCCAGTCCAGGTCGATGTCTAAGACTTGTTCCAGCCTTTCTCTCTCGCTTTCTCACATACTGCTGGCCTCACGCCGTGCGGTTTCTGTCCCAGTGCAGTCACCATTGACTTCTGAGCCATGAATCACTGTGGACGTCTTAATTCTAAACGGTGTTTTGAGACCTTGTCTCACAAGGACGAGATTGGTCAGAGTCCCAGGATCCCCACAGCAGAAGGGATCTTCTTGGCAGGTCTTGGGTAAAGAAAGAGGTGCATCTGGGCCCTCACTCGGGAGACCTCCATGTTTGGGACGGGGGACGAGGCAGCACGGGAGGCATATTAGCAGGGTGGGGTAGCACCCCAGAGTTCACTGTTAGAGACTGGAGGAAGCAGAGTATTTTCAGGCAGTGTTTCTGTGACATCCAGGAACATGGTCGGGAGGGACATGCGTGGGAGGTGCCCAGAGGCCTTGTCAGGACAACAGAGTTGGCATCTTACCATTTTCCTCTATTTCCCACAAAACGGTTTGTGCTGGAGATCGTGCAAAAGCGGAAAGACGGGCTTGTTTGCTTCCCCTTTGAATTCCTTGTATTTCGCATTTAACTTCTGCTGGCTTTTGCCATCGGGGGCGGTGGCTGTGCGGTGGAGTCTCGCCGAGGGGAGGGAGTGGGCTCTGAAACCTACTGGGGGCTCCTGAGCTCCAAGTGGCTCCTGGTGCTGGGCGGGTGAGGAGGAGGGAGAATGCTCTTCCTTGCTGCTTGCTTGTCAAATTTTAATTTTGAGATTTTAAAGCAAAACATGCATGTAGTTAGAGAAAATAAAACTGTACAGAAGAGGACCGTTCCTAGGCCCAGTCCCCACTGATACTCCTGGTACTTACCTCCTTATGTACAAATAATGTCTTTCCTTGTCCGTTTGTTTCTGGATGTTCGTTTTCCACATTTCTTTTTGACTTCTGGCTTTAGAAGATGAGAGTTGGGCTCATCGATGACCTCTCTGTTCCCCCTCCTCCCTGGTGACCTGTGTCACTGTTTACATGCTCTAGGGGTGCCCTGGGTCAGATACAATGTGCATTCTTTAGTTCTGGTTCTGTCAACTAGAGATGGAGTCTCTTGTCCCCTCCCTCGGTGGCTGTCCTCTGCTCCGCTGTGACCTCCCATCCTCATTGTCCAGAACAGGTGCATCTGTCTGTGACCGCGGCTGGCGGCCGAGCTGGAGACCTCAAGGCTGGGTTCCCACCGTCCCGAGCTTGCCGTTTCTGGCCGAGGAGGTGCTGGGGCTGCCAGGATTACGTGCCCGTTCGGGCGCACTTGTTCCTTCTCCTGGAGTTTGTTTTGTCCTTTTGTCCGACCTTCAGTTCTTCCACACCAAGCTCTTCGCTCGACCCCATGACCCTCATGGCCTCGGAAAGCCCTTTCATATCACTGATTTTTTTTGGCTCTTCGGTTTCAGATGTAATTTTTTAGGGTCCCGTCATCGTGGATTTGGCCCCTCGATACCTCGACTGTAGCCCCTTCCTCAGTCCTGGCCAGGGCACCTTCCTCCCCCTCCCACCCTCCGGCAGGTGGTCAGAGGAGTCGTGATTCCCTTTCAGTCATCCTCTCCCTCGGGGGATGCTCTCCGCCTCAGCATGGTTCTGGTCCCTGTTTCCCTGGTGGAATTAGGCTGTGTGCGGAGCTGGTGGTTCTGAGAGGTGTGCTTTGACATGCTTCCGAATTCGTGGCTCATAGAGTTGCTTTTCAGTCCTTGTACACCTTATCCGCCTGTCACACCGCTGGTGGCCAGGGACCCTGCATGCAACTCCGTGTGCACAGTGAAAGGGTGCCAGTCCCCTGTGTGTGGCTCCGGTTGGAGAAGGGGAGCTGATAAGAGAGCTTACGGTTCTGAGAACAGCGGGCGGCATCTTGATGCACACAAGTAGCCGGTGGTAGGATTCGGGGCTCCCGAGCTCCCTGACGGTCTCCGAGGCTGCCTGGACCAGCTCTTCGGTCCCCAACGGTGTGGCAGGCAGCCTGCCAACACCCTGAGTGCCACAGCCGGGCAGCCTGCACCCCAGCTGCCCGGCCCACAAGGGGAAGTAGGACCGTGTCCCCAGAGCTGCCAGGAATCGTTCCGGGCCTGCAGAAGCCTCGGTGCATGTTGTGTGTGCGCGCGCGCGCGTTCATTTCTCTTCATGGATATGTCTTGTATCTTCAGATAGATGGGGCTTGTTCTTTTGCCTTCTTGCACTTCTTAGCTGTGCCTCACGTGGCCACAGAAAACCGCAGTAGGAAACGAGAGCCAGAATGCATGGTTTGGCTTCTAGAAGGGGTCGTCCTTGCTCTTTTTCAGAAAGGGCCCTGGGTTAACGCTGATTCTCCCCTGCAGCGATCGGCCGTTCCCGCCATCGCCGTGTGTCCCCTTAGCATGAGACACGGGATTCTGCAGAGACACGGGCCTGGCTGGCCTGGCTCCTTGGTGCAGGGGCCTACGCCTGACTGCGTTCTTGTAGGGTTTTCTCACGTTGGCGGATGACTGGCTGCACCGCTCCCCGTAGACCTTCCTGCGGAACCATCCCGGGTGGGTGTCACGTACAGGGTCGAATGCTAAGAGGAGGTAGATTCAGGAGTCTTGGGAAGACTTGCCCTTGACCCCAGTGCTGTCTCCCCGAATCCCCCCTCTTCTGGCAAGACTGATGCAGGTGGTTAAAAAGACGTCCCTCCTGACTGAACACATCACTTTTGGAGATTTTTGTTGTTCTCTTCATTACTGAGCTTCCAAAACCAGAACGCATGACCAGACACCCGCATTCCTCTTCACCAGGCGGTGAGAAGCGTCACCCCCGGCTCTGATCTGGTCCCTTCCACACTCTTTCTCATTCTGAGCTTGACCGTTGGCTTCTTCCAGTTAAAGATCATCCCATCTCAGGAAGTTTAAAATCAAAGTTCCGTCCCAGCCTCTCTGAACTTGGCAGACCATCCGGGGTGCGACGGGGTCTTCGCGGTGTGCTGATGGCTCTGTCGCCGTCGGCCATGCTGGCCAAGCTGAGCTTTGCTGCGCGACAGCCTCCAGGGGCCTCATTTGGCTCTTGCTTTAACCTCTTCTAGATTCCTCTACCACTGTTGAGCTCCTGTGGTACCCATGTCCTCGAAGCCGTCCTAGGTCTTATCTCTAGTTCTGTGTCTTTCGGTGACCCCTCAGCCTGTCCTTGCTGGGAGTCCATGGGTCTGTGTTTCTGGACGGACTTAGCCATTGGTGGTCCTCTCCCTCAGGTGGTTTGGTTGTAGGTCTGTTTCTCAAGTTGTCTATGAATTGACTAAAGAAACTCCACTAAGAGGAGGAAGTAAATCAGTTGCCAGATTTCAGTGCCACTTCGCAGCAGCCGAGCTGGGACGCAGAAGCATCCCCGGGGTGGGTGGTGTCGGTCCCCCATGTAATACAGGTTCACAGTTCCGGGTGCGGCATGGGACCTGCCCTCCTTGGCACTTGCGTACCTCCCTCCCTCCCCAGTCTTGGATGTTCACAGCGTAACAGCCTGCTGTTTCTCTGATCCGCTGTTGAATCCTAAAACACGAAATCGTTCTACCTTTGTCCTCTGGAGACCGCCCCCCCAACTCCCCCAACGTTGGGGAGCGGTCGGAGGCACTGGCTGGGGTGCCTGGGCGGGCGGGCAGAGCGGCAGCCCGCAGAGGAGGCTCGGGGCCGGGACAGGTGTGCCTCGGGGCCGCTGGCGGGAATGCTCAACGTCCCCTTCTGTTGCTTTTCTTCCAGACCATTCCCGGAGCAGCAAGTCCAGTTGCTGGAGCAGCGGGGATGAGAAGCGAGGAGCCGCACGCTCCGAGCACAACACCAGCTCCAGCTCGAAGAGCCTCCTCCCGAAAGAGTCTCGGCTGGACACCTTCTGGGACTAGGGACAAGTCACGACATAAGCCACCCACGCCATGGAGGAAAAAAAAACCAGACACCAGGGCAATAGGAAGCAGCAAAGAAACGTGAAACAGGAGAGCAGCCACCTTCAGACTGGAGAGCGCCAGACACGCGGACTTGGCCTTCGCCCTTGGCACGCAGGGCCGCCTACACTACATACCCTCCAGCATTAGCATCGACTAAGGACTGTTGGACCCACACGAAACCTATGCTTTAGGTGTAAATAATGTACAATTTGTGGATGTCCTTGAACCTAGAGTACCTTCCCCTTTTTATATTTGTACTGACTTTAACTTATAAAAAAAAAAAAAGGAAAAAGAACAACAATTAAAAAAAAAAATAAACCCAACAACAAAAAGAATGTTTGGACGTTGGAGGAGGGATGGTCGTTCAGCTCCTCTGTCACCGCGGCATGGAGCCTGGGTCCTAGGATCGTGTGGCACACAGGCCCTCATCTGTGGGTGCCGCGGGGGGACACGAGCCATTGGCGTTCAGGCGTCTGTACGCAGGGCATCGGGACCAGGGGTTGGGCACAGGTCCTGTGCCGCTGTGCGCACATCCCATCAAGCCATTGGCCCTTTTCTGATCCTACGTTCCTGTGTTAGGTGACGCCAGCTCTCAGGACCGGAAGGACACCTGGAGAAGCTAGTTTATTTTGTGTGGTTTCAGTGATGACTACTCCTAAAAGGGAAGAAAAAAGGTCCTTGTTTCCAGAAGACGGAAACAAGCCCCATTCCGCTGCACCGCAGGAGAGGACGGAGAAAGCGTGAGGGTCGTAAGCTCCGAAACAAAGAGAAACCTTTTCTTTGCTTTGTGGTTCCTTTTTAAACACACTCACACATACTTGGTAAGTGATGCTGTGCTTCTTGGAAGCGATCACGCAGAGGCCAGATGCACGCAGAGGACATTTGAGTCTGGGATGAAGAGCATGTATGTATTATTTATACAATGGAATTTTACGTTTTTATGTAAGCATGAAACAAAGGCAGTGTGAGAGAAAGCAAGACCTCGGCCGTGCTGTCTGTTACACTACGCATACTGTAGTACCATTTTGTATGTTGTGTAAAACAAAAAGCATTGAACAAAAGCAAAAGGTGATGTATGTATATGAGAAAATTAATTGTACGATATCATTCCAGTACATTCTGTTGTACATTTTAGTCCTGTTTACTTTCTCTTCGTTGTTGATAAGAGGATGCAAACTGTGTACAGTTTCCAGCTAGTTCCCCATATTAGAGAAGAACTACACAGAGTATTAGAAGAAAAAGAGAGAAAGAACATTTGTGAATTGCAGTTGTCAAAAAAAAAAAATAGCCTAGCTGGCCTTATTTGTGAAGCATAATTGCTTTTAGCATATGGAAGTATTTTTTCACATTTTCTTTGTATAAAATTTGTATTAAACTTAAATATCTTTTTTGATGATGGCGTTTCTTTGTGACTGAGCCAGTGGACTCGCACCGTTATGCTCTTTTGGGTTCTGCCCCTCCCTCGCCCCCCGGTTTTTTCAGATTCTTCACCTTTTTTTAATTAAACTGTTTTTGGAAAAATGGCTCGGTCGTCCTCCAATTTGCAGTTTTCCATCGGGTCGGGATGGCCGTGTCAGGTCTGCACGACCCAGCACAGGAAGTCAAGGACATCTCGACAGGTGGTGGGCACATAATGGGGGCCGCCCATGGGCACCTTTCCTAGGAAGTCCTGTTCCTTGGAAGCTGTTGACAGGGACACACCAACCAGAAGGGAAATCCTGGTTGGTCTTTGCACAGTGAGAAGGGGGAGGGGGACAGTCTTCCCATGGCGAGGGTTGGGGCCTGAGCTTTCAGGAATGGCGTGGCCAGCATGCGACCTTAATATGGCGTGGGTTCACCCTCCCTGGTCATTTGGCTTCTGTGGGGTCACAAAACATTCTGATTTTTTTATCAGTCACTTGAAAATGTAAATACTATATGCTCAGCTCATGGGCCTTACAAAAAGCAGAGGATGGGCCGTAGGCCATTTGCTGACCACTGCTGGGAAAGGAACAAAATGGGGATACTTTATTTTTTAATTAATAATTAATTAATTCAATTTATTTATGGTGCTAAAACCCAGGATCGAACCAAAAATGGGCATATTTTAAAATAACACCAAGGGCTGAAGGTAACTTCTCTCACTAGAACCCATGCTGGGGGTTTGACCTGAGACCTGGATGAAGAGCTGGCTGTTGGGACCTGGAGTGGGTGAGCATCCTAGACCGGAACCAGCAGGTATAAAGGCCCTGGGGTATGCACTGCAAACTTGACATGCTTGATGGCCTGCAGGGTGGCTGGTATGGCTGGGAGGAGTGGAGGTGGGGAGGGCACGGCATGTAGGGTCAGTGGTCCCTGATATTCATGTGGAGAGTATGGGCCACCTTGATGGGAGTTGCCAGAGGCTCTTATAGAAACAGGCCCAAAGAAGTAACTAGCTCAAGGCCATGGAGCTGGTGAAATTCTAATTGGACTGCTACTGAATGCTTTTTCTAGCAAATAGGCCATCATCTTTTTTTGGGTTAGAAATTTTTTGAGCTTTCTTCCTTTCTTTCTTTCTTTTTTTTTTTTTTTAAAGATTTTATTTATTTATTTGACACAGAGAGCACAAGTAGGCAGGCAGAGAGAGAGGGGGAAGCAGGCTCCCTGGTGAGCAGAGAGCCCGATGCGGGGCTGGATCCTAGACCTCCGAGATCATGACCTGAGCGGAAGGCAGAGGCTTAACCCACTGAGCCACCCAGGTGCCCCTCAGCTTCCTTTAATTGGGCATGTATGTGCCTCTTGCTGTCTCATCTGAAGACCACAGAGGGGCAGTGGACACAGCCCTACCTTAGAGAATGAGGCTGAGGTGGTAATCAGGACCACAGTATCCCGTTTCTTCAGCTCCAGCAAACCGGCCCCTATCCGGCCCCAGGGCCCTTGTACTTGCTGTGCCCTTGGCCTGGCACACCCTTCTGTGGCTGGCATCTGGGATTGCCTTTGAGGTGTCACCTCTGAAGCAGCCACTCCCCTCTTCCCCCACTCATTGTCCTCTGTCCCAGCCTCTTACTAGTTTTCATATCCTTGAGCAAAGTTAATACATATTTATGGCTTCCATCTTGTGTGTCCCACTCACAGGTGAGCTGTGTTGCCAGGGCTTGGAAGGATGCACTGTTTCTGGGTGGGGCTGCGTTTAAGCAGGGGCAACCTCTGAGCCTTTCTCACTGTGAGGTTCCCCAGCACCCCGACCCTGCACCCAGGTCTCAGCTGCAGTCTCCTACGGAAGGAAGTGATGGTGGTGAAGAGAAAGTGGTGGTTTTTAAAAAATGTTGAATCATACTATATATTTGACTAGGTCCGTGCCTCCTATTTGGAAAGACGTGTGTGCTCCCAGCCCCCTGGCTCTCCCTGGTCCCTCTCCTAGGCACCCTTCAGTCTGTGCATTTATAGATCCCTGTGGGGAGGCAGTTTTTTCTCTCTTTTTGGAACATAACCGGCAGCATTTGACACACACCCTCCTGTCTCGTGGCTTTTTTTTACTTATCCTGAGGTCTGGGGCTATCTCCAACACCTCTTCATTGCCCTGTGGGTCCATCACCCTGGGTTGCAAGAGGACAGTGCACGTCACAGCCCCCAGGAGTGGGTCCTCAGATAGTCCCTGAACACTGGCCATAGGGTTGGGGGTCCCGTGGGGGGAGTCCTGGGCTGCACCAGAGGGTCTGTGAGAAACCAGACAAGAGAGGGACAACTCCAAGCTTCCAGACAGGGTGCGGAGACTTCCTCGCTGGCGCTAGTCCCGGTCGAGTATTTTCAGATGCCTGAAGAGTCTGGATCGACGAACGAGAAGAGGAAGGACACAGAGGGGTTTGCCATGGTCCTCCTTACGTTTTAAGGATGGCCTGGTGTCGGGCAGGACTGGGGGCGGCTGCGGAGGACCGTAACGCGATCGGGCACTCTCGCCACCTGGTGGCCCTTGCCTAGAACTGCAGCCCCAGAGCCGCAGCTGGACCACGGGGGACAGAGAGGTGGGCCAAAGCCGATCATTCTGGTGACAGATGCTTACCAAGCACTCTGGACTAAGCACTGAGGACACAGTACTTGCAAAATAGGTGCAGCCTCTGTCCTCATCTGACATTCCCCACGGGAAGCAGTCAACTATGCAGATAACATGATCCTAGGTGGGACAGATAATGTTGAAGGTAAGTAAACGGGGCGTGGAAGGGAGGTTGATGGTGTGTTTGGGGACGGCCTCTCAAAGGAGCTGGTCCCTGAGCAGAAACCGGAAGGAAGGTGAACCGAGCTGTGATTGGTATTCTTGGTTATTCTCCGCGGAACGTTAGAAGCACCCGGGAAGGTTTTTTTTCTTTCTTTCTTTCTTTCTTTTTTTTTTTTTTTTTTGTGATAACAAACAGGTAAATGCTGAGACCCTACCTGCTTTTCCCAAATAATGACATCCCACTCTCTGGGCTCGGGTTTGGGCTTCTATCCTTTCAAAGTTTCTCAGGTGATCCTACTGGGCAGTCAGACCCGAGAGCCATTAACCTGGTTGGAAGAATGTCCCGGCTGGAAGAACGAATGTAAGAGGCCTGAGGTGGGGACCCAGCATCTTCCAGGAAGAGAAGGCAGGCCCCTGGGGCCAGAGCCGAGGGATTCCAGGTGGGGGGTGGGGCTGATGGGCTCAGAGAGGGAGAGAGGAAGAGGCTGGGTTCCACTGTGCTCCACAGCAGATGGCAAGCCAGGTGGGTGTTATTCTTTTTTAACAGCTTAATTGAGATAAAATTCACATATCATACAATCTACCCATTTGAAGTAATTCAGTGATTTGGGGGTATATTACATTATTTAAAAAAAAATTGTAGTAAAACATTTATATAACAAAACTTTCCCTTTTAGCCATTTTCTTAAAAAAAAATTGAGAGAGAACGCGCACGAGTAGGGGAAGGAGCAGAGAGGGAGAAGCAGACTCCCCATTGAACAGGGAGCCCCATGCCGGTGTTGATCCCAGGACCCCGAGATCATGACCTGAGGTATAAAGGCAGACGCTTAACGGATTGACCCACCCAGGCGTCCAGTGGCATTAATCAGAGTTGTGTTTCACACATAGAAATGTTTTCCAAACTTAAGCTTTCATATCAGAGCACATCGGGACACCCCCTGCATTTTCTTTCATCCGGGGAAGCAAAGGTCACTACATTTCTTCCACCGTCCCTGGAGTGGGCTGAAGGTTTTCCATGCTGGCATCTTCTGGTCTTCATGATAACCGCACAGGGCAGCATGAGGGAAGTGACTTCCCCAAGGTGACACAACAGGTTAGTACCAGAGTCGGGATTCAGACGGGACCCCCCATGACTGTGACACCGCGGTCAGGTCAGTTTACGAAATGACCTCCGGGGACCCTCTTTTCCGGACTCCCCGCCACTGTCCACGGGGTGGGTACTGTTCTCTCTGTGAAGCTGGGAGACTGAGACTCCGGGCTTCCATGAATTTAAAGGGGGTCAGAGTTTTAGTTGCATACAACACTCTAGGTAATCTGGCAGGAAAGGAATTCATTAAAGGATATTGCGGGACTCACAGACCTCAGGGAGGCTCCAGCCAAGTTACATCACAGGACCTTCCCTTCACGGCCACTGGGCCCCGACACTGCAGCTCTCCCCGGTGATACTGGGCCTGTCCGTCCTGCCTCCTTGCTAGATTGGATCCCACACATCAGAACGCACGTGGCGGAATCCCACCGCTTTCACGTGCGAGCGAACCTGGACGGGGCAAAACAGGTTGCGCTCGTTGGGTCCAATAGAGTCTAAATAGCGCTTGGGGGTACTTGATTGGCTGAATCTCCAGCTGGGGATCTCTGATTGGTTAAATCTAGGTCACATGCCTACGTCCGAACCGCAAGGAAGGCTGGGAAAGTGGGATTCGGGACGTTTCGACTGCAGATGCCTAAGGTAGGAAATTGCCCAAACACAAGGCCTTGGGTTGACACAAGCATTGTCAGCGGCCCCTGCAGAACTTCCCAGAGTATCGGTCAGCCGGGCCAGAATTTTGGCCAGCAGAATTCGCCCGGCCAGGTACAGCGGAGGGGTGTAGTAAGCGAACCAGGCTGTAGTGGGGCCCCGAGGCCTGTCGGCTGGGCTGGGACTACATTTCCCAGAATCCCTTTCCCTCGAATGGTG
The DNA here is from genome assembly GCF_030435805.1 of Mustela lutreola. NCBI lineage: Eukaryota > Metazoa > Chordata > Mammalia > Carnivora > Mustelidae > Mustela > Mustela lutreola. Next base: position 13,275,197 of record NC_081298.1, read on the forward strand.
CCGAGTTAGAATGGAGCCAACGCGGGACTCAGATGTGATTTTGAAGGCGGAAGGGAAGCAGCAGCTCCTTCTCTTGCGAGGCTGCTGTGGCTAGGACAGCTGCAGACGTGCCCTCAGACGCCAGCTTGTCCTTGCTGGCCTCTGGGCTACACGCCGGTCTTGTTCTGACTCCTGGACACCAGCAGCGGGCCCGCCGCCCCTGGCTGCTTGGCTGCGGAGGCCAAGGTTCCGCGTCGGCTTCTCTTCCGGCGCCTCGCTGCGGGCTCACTTTGGTGGCTGGACATGCCCCACGGCTTCTCTTTGCCTCGTTGGTGACTCGGGGCGCCGCTTTTCCAACTCCTCTGACCCCCGTAGAAGACCTAAGTCCCATAAAACGTACCTCACCCCTAACTCATGGGCCAAATCTGGGTGCCTCCCTGATTGGATCTGATACAGGATGAGTGTTGACAGACTCAGGAGGAGGGTCGAGGGAGCCTCCATGGCAGGGCCTTCGGTGGGGTGGGGGGTGGCCCGGCAGGGGCATGGGCTCGGGGTGCTGCTCCTCCAGGATGAGGAAACCCCGCTGTTGATCTGTAGCAGCTGCTCCAGCTCCTGCGGCCTGACCCACACAGCATTGCTCTCCACCTGCAGGCCGGTTGCCCCCTGTGCAGCCCGCTTTCTCCCCTACTTAGTTCAGTACCAAATAGGGGTCTCTTGTGAACGGAGCTGATTTGTGGGCCCTCAGTGCTCCAGACCCCTGACTAAGAAGGGTTTCCAGTTTTTCCGCCTCTCCATTCAGGAAAGCACAGCCCTGGGGGTGCGTGGGGGGCAATGGTTGAATCTGAATAAGTCATTGCTCACCCAGAGTTGTGGCTGGGGATCAAACCCTTGGCTTTGCCATCTGGCCCAGGGCTCTGTCTGCCCCAGGCTCTCTTGAGGGCATGAGAGGGGTGACCTCTGACCATTAGCTCAGGGGGTGACCTGAGCTAATGTGGGTCAAGGGCTTTAGCGTGGTGCCTGGGACATAGCAGGTGCTTAGTGTTAGAAGCTGGGCTTGGGTTTGCAGCTTCTCATTCAACCAACAGCAGGTGGCCATCGGGGATCCAAGGGACGAAGCGGAAGAGGCCCAGAACTCTGCTGACTTTGCTACCGGTGGAGAGGGCTGATGTCTGCAAGGGCATCTCACCTACGGCCAGAGCTTACCGGCTACTCATTTGGGGCCACATACTTCATGCTGAATTTTATAATGCTCTCTGAATCCTTTCAAGGGCAGCCTTGCATTGTTTCCAGGCCCGGCTTCGGGTGGCACTGGAGGGCGGCTCGGCCCAGCTGCGGGGTCGCACTGCCCTCTGGTGGTCATCAGCGGAATAGCTTTTCCCCCGAGCGGAGCTACTAGCATTAACGGCCGTGGAAAGCGCCACGGGGAGACTGGTCTGAGATCAGGACAGTGATGGAATGTGGATAAAGGCTGGGAGAGGCTGTGAAGGAGCCTTTTAGGGGTTCCTAGAAAGCTCTTCCATCTTGATCTGGGCAGTGGTTACCCAAGTGTGATCCTAGGTAAAAATACATCAAGGTGCATGCTTGAACTTTGTGCAGGAAACTCTCTGTAGGTTATAAGATGAAATTTAAAATTATTTAAGTTCATGAGGAATTCCAGTTGTTTTTGACTGGACACACTTTTTTTGTTGTTTTTTTTTTTTTTGAGATTTTATTTATTTATTTGATGGGGAGATCACAAGTAGGTAGAGAGAGAGGGGGAAGCAGGCTCCCTGCTGAGCAGAGAGCCTGATGCAGGGCTCGATCCCAGGACCCTAGATCATGACATGAGCTGAAGGCAGAGGCTTAACCCACTGAGCCACCCAGGCACCCCTGGACACCCTACTTCTATCCTTCTCCCTCCAAACCACTGTCCCCACAGTAGCCATTTTTAAAAATACCAATTCGATCATGCCAGTCTCCTGTTTAAAATCCTCTCGTGGGTCCTCATTGGACTTAGAATAAAATCTCGACCCCAGTAAAATTCCAAATCCGTGACCAGAAGGATCCGACCACATCTGCCTGGGTCTTACCCTCTGACCCCATGACCTGTGACCTCCCCTCCAGTTTTCCCAGGTTTCCCTTCTTTCCCTCCAACTTGAAAGCTCTGTTTGCCCACAGGTTCTGTACTTCCTTCTTTCCCCCTGGAGTGCTTGCCCTGGATTTTCTCACCAGCCAGGTCTGAGCTCAGGTGCCACCTGCTTGGAGGGGAGCAGGCTGTCCACAGCGTCCCCACACTGTTCCGGTGACTCTGGGCCTCGTCACCCCAACGCTGCCTCCTGGACTCCAGCCAGTGTCTGAGAGGACAGCAGCCTCCTCGTTGACCCAGCACCGCCACGTGTGTACTCGGGAAGTCACAATCTCAACCAACAAAAAGACCCTCAGTGTTTATCTGCTGCTTTTTGGACCCTGAATGTTTCATTGGACAGATCCTGGGATCTCCTTCAAAAGGATGTTCTTAGGCTTCCCCCTCCCCCTTTTGGGGTAGGCTCTGGACCCAGAGTGGAGCCCAGTGAGGGCCTTGAACTCCCGAACCTGAGATCAAGACCTGAGCTGAGATGCAGAGTTGGACGCTTAACCTTCTGAGCCACCCAGGCTCCCCTCTGGCCGGCTTTTGGAAATTGGCTGGCTTAGGCCTCCAGGATCCCCCTTCTCCTCCCTGTGAGGGTCCCCCGGCTGCTGCTCTGCTGCCCTCAAGGTGGTTCTCAGAAGGGGAGTTGGGTTGTGGCACAAGCCTGTGCGTGGGGAGCTGGGGCGCGAGTGCTGGGGTCGGGCTTGTGGTCACCGGCGCTCTGCTGTTCCTCCTGCAGGACAAGGCGGGGAGTGGGAAAGTCTGGGGCTCACAGTCAGTTTGCCTGCTTGTGTCCTCTGCCCTCTGCGGGGAAGTCCGCTCCATGGGGGAGCGGGAAAGCCTTGGTCTGTTTTCACGTCCATGGCCATGGACGGAGTAGAGCACCTGGGGAATGGTAGACCCTGGCTTCCTCTGGTGGCAGAATGAACGGCTAGCACCGTGGCTCTGAAATGGGATAGAGCTTTATCCAGCGGCCCCGGCTCTGACCTCGGAGACCTTCACTGCCCCGCTTTTGGTGATGGTGGCATGTCAGAGACCAGGCTTGCTGGGATGGGCAACAAGGACCAGCTTTCCTCAGCCTCCTGCCTGCACCCAGAGTCCCGCAGGAAAGGGCTAGTGCTTCCGCTTGGGGGAAACTGGCTAGATAACCAGCTACCTACAGCAACCAGCTGTGACCGAGAAATCTCTGGAACTGACATCTGATCTTCAAGACGTTCTTACAGTAGCCTACTCTCAGCATTCAGTATATAAGGAAGGCACACTCCCACTTATGCCCACATGTCTCATAGCTCCCGTGGGTCACCGTTTTCGTTAGTTTCGTGTATCTTCTTCCAAAGTTTCTTTTTGCAGAAGGATCCTACAGGTTTTACTTTTTTCTCCATTTTTATACAAAAGGTGGCTTGTGATACATGCTGTTCTGAAACTGCCCTTTTTCACTTAGTGATGTGTTTAGGCAACCTTCCCAGACTGATACGTAGGGAAGAGCCTTGTTCTTTTTCATGGTTGCGTAGTATTCCACCCTGTGACCATGCCGTCCTTTAACCTGTGCACAACTGACGTGTGTTTAGGTGGTTTTCATTCTTTGCTATTACAATGTTGTAGAAAATAAATCTGAATGGAGTTTTCATACCCACATGATCTGATCTATAGATCAGTTCTCAGAAGTGGAATTGCTGGATACCATTTACAAATTGGGTAAACACTGCCAACTTCCCCTCTTGGTGATTTGTGCCAGTTTCAGCTTCTGCCAGCAATCTGCGAGGGGCCTCACAGCAATGCTGTTACTAGGGGTCCCAGAACTTTAATATTTTTGCCAGTGTAATGTGGAAAGTGGTATCTCAGTATATCTCAGTGACCATCTTTTTATAAATTTAAAAAGCAGTTTTAGGGGCGCCTGGGTGGCTCAGTGGGTTAAAGCCTCTGCTTTTGGCTCAGGTCATGATCCCAGAGTCCAGGGATTGAGCCCCGCATCGGGCTCTCTGCTTAGCAGCAAGCCTGCTTCCTCCTCTCTCTCTCTCTGCCTACCTCTCTGCCTACTTGTGATCTCTCTCTGTCAAATAAATAAATAAAATCTTTTTTTTTTTTAAAGCAGTTTTATTTCTTAAAAGATTTTATTTTACACCCATGGTGGGGCTTGAACTCACATCCCTGAGAGAGTTGCATGCTTCACAGACTGAGCCAGCCAGGTGCTCCAAGTAGTAGTTTTTTTATTTTTTGGAAAAAAGGGAGGACACCCCCTGGCTGGCTCAGTTGGTAAAGCGGGTGACTCTTGATCTCAGGGCTGTGGATTGGAGCCCCACATTGGATGGAGAGATTACTTATAAAATAAAATCTCTCTCTCTTTTTTTTTTTTTCAAGATTTTATTTGTTAGAGGGAGCACAAGCAGGGGGAGAGGCAGCCAGAGGGAGAAGCAGGCTCCTTGTGATGCAGGACTCGATCCCAGGACCCTGGGATCCTGAGCTGAAGGCAGATGCTTAGCCAACTGAGCCACCCACGCATCCCTAAAAAATAAAATGTTTTTTTATTTTTAAAGATTTATTTAATTATTTGATAGACAGAGATCACAAGTAGGCAGAGAGGCAGGCAGAGAGAGAGGGGGAAGCAGGCTCCCCATTGAGCAGCGAGCCCAATGCGGGGCTTGATCCCAGGGCCCTGAGATCATGACCTGAACCGAAGGCAGAGGCTTTAACCCACAGAACCACCCAGGCACCCCCAAAATCTTTTTTTTTTTTTTAAAGATTTATTTATTTGACAGAGATAAAGAGCCCAAGTAGGCAGAGTGGCAGGCAGAGGGAGAGGGAGAAACACGTTCTCTGCTGAGCAGGGAGTCTGACACGGGGGTTGATTCTAGGACCCTGGGATCATGACCCGAGCCGAAGGCAGATGCTTAACTGACTGAGCCATCCAGGCGTCCCTCTAAAAAATAAAATCTTAAAAAAAAAAAAAAAAGTAAAATGTTTGTTTTGTAGCCTTCAGGCAATTTATTAAAATTTTTTAGGGGTGCCTGGGTGTTTGGGCTCCCTGCTCAGTAGGAGCCTGATTCTCCCTCTCCTGTTCCTCCTGCTTGTGCTGTCTTTCTCTCTGTCAAATGTATGGATAAAATTTTTAAGAAATTTTTGGGGCGCCTCGGTGGCTCAGTGGGTTAAGCTACTGCTTTCAGCTCGGGTCATGATCTCAGGGTCCTGGGATCGAGCCCCGTGTCGGGCTCTCTGCTCAGCGGGGAGCCTGCCTTTCTGCCTACTTGTGATCTCTGTCTGTCAAATAAATAAATAAATAAAATCTTAAAAAAAAATCTTTAGAAAAAAATTTCTTAGACTTTTTTCTAAAGTAATCTCTTGGGGCTTGAACCCATAACCCCAAGACCCAGAGTCACATCATGCTTCCTGACTGAACCAGCCAGACATCGCTAGCCTTCAAGCATTTAATTAATTAATTCATTTATTAAAAGATTTGTTTATTTGACAGAGACACAGTGAGAGAGGGAACACAAGTAGGGGGTGTGGGAGAGGGAGAAGCAGGTTTCCCGCTGAGCAGAGAGCCCGATGCAGGGCTCGATCCCAGGACCCTGAGATCATGACCTGAGCCGAAGGCAGAGGCTTAACCACTGAGCCACCCAGGCGCCCCTGCCAGTGCATTTTAGATGCTTGAGTAATATCTGGTGACAAATACCCAGCTCCAGGAGTTGGTGATATGAATGAATGATATTCTGAGTAGAAATCTGAGCCTGTGTGATGGAACACTACTACTAATAACACTATTACATGCTATATAAGTTGGGATGCTTTGGGTGACAAGTAACTTAGGAAGAACCAATTAAAAATATTTGAGGGGCACCTGGGTGGCTCAGTGGGTTAAGCCTCTGCCTTCGGCTCAGGTCATGATCCCGGGGTCCTGGGATCGAGCCCCACGTCGGGCTCTCTGCTCTGCAGGGAGCCTGCTTCCTCCTCTCTCTCTGCCTGCCTCTCTGCCTACTTGTGATCTCTGTCAGATAAATAAAGAAAAAATCTTTAAAAAAAAATATTTGAACCATAAGGACTTTTGTTAACTGACATAATAGATATAACCTGACTTTCCAAAACAGTTGTCCTTTTAAGAGTTAGTGCTGTATCAGTGGAAATCTTCTACTCTAAGTATATGCCTATAAATGAAACCACACTGAAGCGTCCAAAGATGGAGAGAAAGAGACTGAGTTAAAAAACTTAAAGCCATGTCTTGAATTCTGCATTTGGGGTGGGGGTGTCTGAGGTCACACATCCCTAAACTTTTCAGTCAAGTAAGCCAAAGAATTCTGTTGTTTGGTTTATGCCTCCTCTGTTGTGTCTCGTTCCTTTGCAAGGGAAAGAAATCCAAATGATTGCTCTTGATTTCTTTCTTTCTTTCTTTCTTTCTTTTTTTTTTTTTTTTTTTAAAGATTTTATTTATTTGAGAAAGAGGCAGTGAGAGAGAGCACGAGTGAGGAGAAGGTCAGAGGGAGAAGCAGACTCCCCATGGAGCTGGGAGCCCGATGCGGGACTCGATCCCAGGATCATGACCTGAGCCAAAGGCAGTCGTCCAACCAACTGAGCCCCCCAGGCGTCCCTGCTCTCTGATTTCTAAAGCCCTTGGATAGGCACACCCAGAGGCTGATCTGAGGACTTCCTTGGGTCTCTGTCTGGGCTGGTCAGGAAGTTCTCAAGTCATGCTCAGACTTCTGGGAGGCCATGGGCTTTTATTTGTGAGTGCTGAATAGTGTAGTTCCTCTACTTCCGAAATTGTTCTCAAGAGATGCAAGATACTCCTGGGGAAACAGTGATGATTAAACAGCCTGGGGCCAGTGAATCTTAGCTATCCACCACCCATCCATCCATCCTCCCACCGCCATCCATATCCCATCTGCTGTCTGTCTGACCGTCCGTCTGTCCATCCATCATCCATCCATCATCCCTCAGTGCTGTATCTGTGTCAGACTGTGATGGGGACTGAGTATACAGAATGAGGAAGACCCTATCCTTGACCACTGGGAGTTCTGGGTCCTCTAGAATCCAGGCAAAAACACTTACCTTACAGACTGTGAAATCCTAGCTTCCATCAAAACCACCGTGGGACATTGAGTCCTCACAACAGAACTGTGGTTGACAACCTGGGTAGTTAATTTCAGGAATAAGGGGCAGGTCTGTCTGTTTCACCCAAACCTCCTCTGTGTGGATGGCTGGACCTCTGTTAGTGCCTCTAATGGAAGCCTCGAGCATGGTCATAAAGTAGGGACACCCTAGCCCACTTCAAAATGTAAACGTGGTTTTATTTAATGCCTTTTATCCATCACAAAGTACCGCCTCCTCCCCAGGGTCCCCTCTTCCTAGAAAACAAGATGGCAGCATAAGGCACGTGCACTGTCCACATGACGTCGGGTTAGGTCTTTAAAAACAAAAATAAGCAACAGTCTTCCCATCAGCCCCGACCTGCCTCCCTCACCAATTGTTCAAAGAATGATTGTCCCCCCAGAGCACAACTTGGAGCAGAGAGTACTAAATGCCAGCTGCCCCAGCCCACATGCCAGGTTAGAAAACCAAACCAAACCAACGAGTAAGAAAACCGACAACACAGGTACAAGAGCGTAATACCGGAGTAATGAGATTAGTCCATAAATTAAAAAGAAAAACAAAACAACAAAAACATCCCAGGCCTGTCCCCTCCTCATTACCCCCCTCCCCCAAATCAGCAATCCCTCGCTTTTGTTCTGTGGGTCTTGCAGGAAGGCCTGGTCTCCGAGCCAGTCCTCTTCTCCAAAGTGAAATGTTCCAGAGCCGCTGTGGGCTTCCCGCGTCTCCGGACCCGAGCTCGCACTACGGGGACAGCCGCTGAGATGGTCACCAGGCACGTCCTCTCGGCCGCAGGGGCCCTGCCCGGCGTCCGGCATCTGGCGGGGAGGCGGGGACGGCGAGGGCGTGGGTGGGTGCGTGGGATGCGCCCGCGATGGCAGGTGGCGAGGCCCCGGCTCCGCTATAAATACTCCAGCTCCAGGGCGTGCCGCAGCGCCTCCAGGTCCGCGTGGCAGGATATCCGCCAGAAGGGCATGTTGTGCTGCAACACAGAACACCAGCCGTGGGGTTAGGGCCCCGCGCCGCGCCCCCCCGCAGTGCCCCCGCCCAGGGCCAGAGCCCGAGCCTGAATCCCCGCAGGCTGTGGGTCCTGCGGACGTTTCCTGGACCATGGGGGCACTGGCCGGTGGCCCCCGGTTGGGCTGCACGGTTGTGCATTCCCTTGGAGCTCGGGCGGCTCTGCTCATCCCGAGCAGCCTGGCACACGGGTGGACCCTCTCCCCATCTTTGGGAAGGTCTTAGGGCACAGGTGGCGTGCTGACCCGGGAGGGAATCCGGCAGTGAGACGGCCGTTTCTTCTTAAAATGTTGTCCCGGATCTTACAACCTGGAGAAGAAAGTCTCAGCTGGGGGCTCGTGGGGCCCCCACCTGTCCTTGCCATTAGCTCGTCTCCCAGTGGCCGGAGCCCGTCCCAGCCTGGGCTGCTCAGACGGGCACGGCGGATTGGGGGGCGGCGGCTGGTCTTCCTGCCCGGGCACCGGGCAGCCTATTTGCCGCCCACAGCAGCGGTGGCTCTTCCCAGTGCCTGGCACGGTGGCTCAGGGCGGCTACTGTGATTACATCGAGGCACACGAGGTCACAAGGGCGAGGAATACCGTTACGTGGGGCGCGTGTGTCTGTGTGCAGGGCTGGGGGAGGGGGGCTGGCTAGTGAGTCCCTCGGTGCCACGATGCAGGGTTTGGATCCCACGGTGTCAGCCTGTGCCACCCAGTGTCTCTGATGAGAGTGTCTTAGGGCCACTGTTCCGGAGCCAGACCCTGGGCTAGTGCTTTGTTTTCTAGCTCACCGAACTGCCTAGACAAAACCACGAGCACCTTTTCCAAGTGAGCACGAGAGTGAGAAAGAAGAGAATTGATCTAACCAGAGTTAAGTTGCCGCACGCCAGAACGAACTGCCCTCACGGTCATGGTCATCCCACGGTCGTAACACTGGGTGAGTGTGCATGTTCTGGGCCGCGCACACGACCTCGTGTAACCTGGTCACGAATGCTCAGGGAGGCACTCTGTCCTAGCTCACGGACGAGGACACTGAGCCACAGAGAGGTCATGTCAGGCTCCGGAGAAGACAATTGACTGCATTTTTATCACTGGAGAATTTAATCACTGGCTGAAGGTCTTGCCTGCCCAGTACCGCTCTCTCTTCTTTCTTGCTGCCATGACTCAGAATCTGGCAGCGCTGTGCCCACATCTAGAGGATGAGCTATGACTGTCTAAGCAAGCTGTGACAACCCCAGCCTTGTTTGCCAGGGATTTGTCCTGTTCCCCCAACCTTTTTTTAATTTTTTTAAAGATTTCGTTTATTTGGAGAGATGGAGGGAATGAGTGGCGGGGGGGGCGGGGCAGAGGGAGAAGCAGACTCCCCACTGAGCAGGGAGCCTGATGTGGGGCTCGATCCCAGGACCCAGAGATCATGACCTGAGACGAAAGCAGACGCTTAACTGAATGAGCCACCCAGATGCCCCAGTCCTGTTTCCCTCTTGACTTGGGATCCACCGAAGCCAGTGAGGAATGTGGGGAGGATTCTGGGAAAGGTTTTCCTCTAGGATTAAAGGGAGGCACCTGAGGAGAGAACTGCTTCCTCCTTACTTTCCCTTCCTATTTGGATGCTGTCACGTTACCATGTGATGCCTGGAGCTGTGGTAGCCATGTTGAGGTCACGAGACAACAAATCCGAAAATGCCGAAGATGGTTAGAAAGGTAGAGTGGAATGATAGGAAGTGATGCTTGGTGAATTTCTGACCCACCGCAACAACCTAGGGCACAACTGTTTCAAATCTTACTGGGTAGCAAGTGTTTAACTCACCATTACATAGGCTTTTTGCTACCCGCAGCTATGATACTGAGCCTCCACAAGATAGTCATTGGCCTTAAATTATTTACTGAGTGAGCAGATGGCGCTTGATGAATATTTGGATGCCTGGAATTCTGCCCTGTGAGGTGCCATGTCCATATAGCAACTATACAGGCATCCTTTTGGCTCGTGGAGCACATCAAGTTCTTTTCTGCCTCTGGGAGCTCTGCACTTACTGCTCTGCCAACTCTTTATATCATCGTTTATCTTCATCTTTCTGCTCTGTGGTAGGCAGAATAATAGCCCCTAAAGATGTCCAACGGATCTCTAGAACCTGTGAATAAAGGGATTTGGTGGCTGTGATTAAATGAGGGATCTTGAGATGGGGAGATGGTCCAGAGGGCAGGGACTGTGTCTGAAGGTCCCCTGCCGTGTGCTTGGGGTGGGGGCCTCCTGCCCAGCCAGCATGCACACACACGGTCCCCACTGGAGTCACAGAAGAAATCCACAGCTACGAAATGAACAGGGTGGTTTTGTGTTGTGGTGAGCACTATGAAGGCAACAGAACAGGGAGGCAGGGCAGAAAGCAGCTGGGGGAGGGTGACTATTCTGATAGTTGGGGTCTGGAAAGGCCTCTCTAGGGGGTGACAGTTAAGCAGGCCGCAGAAGGCAAGAAGGAGGTGTAAACCTTGGGGGGAGATAATTGAGGCAGAAGACAAAGCAAGTGCAAAGGCCCTGAAGACAGAGCTTGGAATGTCATGTTCACTGCAGCATAGTAGGGTTCCTGGCACATAGTAGGTGCTCAAGAAACACACAGAGAAGGAATGAAGAAAGGGGGGGGACGAGAAGGAAGGCAGACTTCTCAAAGTTCTCAGCAAACACCTCTTTTTCTTTCGCTCAAAAGCAGCCGCATACTATCCATCACGGGCAACAGATGCCATTTCTTTAACGCCTTCCGGCTCCCCCAGCTCTCCACCCTCTCCTCCCCCAGCCAAACCTTCCTGTCTCTGCAAAGATGGATTTTGGTTCCTGCCCGGCCAATCCTGTCCCCCTTTAAAGAGTGTAATTCATTTTTCTGGGAAGAAATGAGCAAAGGTAGAAGAGAACCTCCATCCCAGGCGTAGAGCACGCGTGGATTTATCACCTGCGGAGAGGTAGGGACAAATGACCCACTAAAATGGAGATATTAACAACACTGTCAGCCCCGAGAGTCCCAGCCCCTGGTCCTGTCGCAGTATTTCACGCTGCTCAGGTGCCCAGCAGCCTGGCCTAATGACTCCCATCTATCGGGTCGGGAGAGCGGCCGGTGCGCAGCGTTTCTTGCTAATGGGCTGGGGCTGCTGCTTCAGATAGTTGCAGAGGTTTTCAGGGGAGGCCAGTGTATGGGGGTGTGTGGTGCACCCTGGCCTTCTCTGGTGGACTCCCTCTCTCGTCTGACCAGCTCAGGGGTGGGGACAGAGTGTTTGAAACTCCTAGGTCCACCTCCAGCCTGCTTGGCATTTGGAGAAAAACACATTAGTTTGCAGGTATAGCTGTGTGACCTGAGGTACGTTAACGAACCTCTCTGAGTCTCAAATGCAGCCTCTGTAAAATGAAGCAGATGATACCTGCTCTGCAGGGGGGTTTGAGGATTCACTAAAACCATGATGCCACTAGTCAAGAGGAGGGATCCGGGCCTGTGGTTAGGTCAGGCGCTCCTAGGTGCCAGTGACCACCCTGCCACACGCCAGCTGTGATGGAGACCCCCCCCCCCCCCAGTGTCCCCCTCTCTCAGAAGCAGCCCTGTTTTTCTTAGCTGGGGACATGGTGGCTGAGAATAAAGGCGACATCTGCCAGCTAGCACCGTCATAAGGTGTGATAATGTGACCCAGAACTGGCCACTGGGATCTGAGCAGCCGTGCTGTCCCCCCGTATCCCCTGTCCCCTTAGGGATGCCGCAGCCTCCCCCTTTCCATTGTAGGGCCGCCGTGCAGATGGGGGGGCCGTGGCCAGAGAGCAGTCCTGAGACAGGCAGAGCAACAAGACGGAGAGAGCCTGGGTCCTCATGTGTCTTACGGGAGACAGGAGAGCCGGTTCGCTCTGCTGTTCAAACTGCCGTCCAGCGTCTCTGGCCACCCCAGCCCCGCTCCACAGAACCTGGGTGGCGCTGGCCCTGCTGAGAACCCCCCCCCCCCGCCCCGCCCTGCTGGAGACCATCCTCTCCACCCCTGCACCTGTCTCGGTCACAAGCGTCTCCTGCGGGCTCTGAGCAAACGAAGAGATGTGGGTGAGTTCTCACCTTTTGTGCAAATTAGCATTCATATTTTCTTTCTCCACTGGTTCTACCGGGGACCGAAGCTGCTCCGCTTCCAAGGGCTGTGTTATCCCGCCTCTCCCGCCCCACCGTCCCGGGGAGCAAGACGGAGGCTCGGGCTGCTGGGGACTCCCTCTGCAGGGTTCCTCTACCCAGCCCTGGGTGCCTGGTCCCGGCAGCTGTGACAGATGAGGAAGGGCTGCTCGGAGAGGGGGCGTCACCTGCTGAAGGCCACACAGCCCCAAATGGCAGAGCTAGCGTTTAGGGTTGCACATGCGCTCCTGGTCGCATCTTTCTCTGGGAGCCGGGCTGGCGGGAGGGTGAGGCCAGGGAGGTGCCCACTTGGTACAGGAAGGCCAGTCGAGACCAGCTGTTCTCAAAGGAGAAAAAGCCTGCTGCCCCCAGGGGTCACTGTGGAAGTTTCTAGAGGTATGAATTTGGACTCCTGATTTGGGGGGCAGTGCCGGTGGGGTCCTGCCTCATCTCATGCACCTGGGACCTGACTGATTGTCGAAAGTCCAGAGAATATATACAAACCTGACGTAATAACCTGAGCCTGGGCTCTTAGCACTGGACCCATCATGTAGAAATCTAGAGTATCCTTTCCATGCTTTTAATAAAACCTGTATTTCTAGGAGGGCAGCTACTGTGTAAAGCAAGGGAAGACTATTTTTTTATTCCGAATCTCTCCACGACTGGCTTAGCAGTTTGGAGAGATCAGGTTAGGGCCATAGCCCCTCACGTGGCTCCTGAGTGGCCGAGACTGCACACCTGGGTCCCCCGTGTTGGCCGGCTCACGGGCACGGCACGCTTGGGTCCAAGCACTGGGCTTTTGTGCCCACTTACATGTTGAAGCGCATGTTACTGTGAGTGTCAATAACTTTCCCTTTATTTCTCTTTGATAATACCATTCGATCTTGACTTCTTGGCCATTGTGGTTCTAGTGCCCATGGCCATTTGTATTTCATTTCAGCGGAGTAAGGGGGTCATTTCAAAACATTTCCTATGTTGCCCTAACAAACTCTCTCCAGTTGCAAGAAGGCAGGAGCATCTCAGTGGCTGCTCCACTGAGGTCCCTGTCCCTGTCCGGGCAAGGGCCAGAGGGGAGGGCAGGGGAGCCGGGGGCCGCAGGCCTAGGCTGGTTTTCCAGGCCAACTGTGCTTGAAGCAAAGCTTTATTCCGATGGCTGTTCCAGGTTGAGGGCAGAGTTCGGACTTAGAGCTCAACTTGGAGAGGGGGCTCTAGAGCCCCTGGCAGGGGCTAGTCTCATCACACAGACCGTGCTCTTGACCTGGCAAGGTGTTTCCGGAACACCAATAATTCGTGGTAATTCATGTGATTCCTGCTACTGCCTTGGACAGTCCTAGTGTATCATCTCTATGACAATTATTTACTTAATATTTTTCTTGCTAAATCAATTCATTTTTTGGTTTTGTTTTTAAAGATTTTATTTATTTGTCAGATCGAGAGAGAGCACAGGCAGGCAGAGTGGTAGGCAGAGGCAGAGGGAGAAGCAGGCTCCCTGCTGAGCAAGGAACCCGATGCGGGACACGATCCCAGGACGCTGGGATCATGACCAGGGCCGAAGACAGCCGCTTAACCAACTGAGCCACTCAGGTGTCCCAATTCATTCATTCATTTTTAAATATGTTTGAAAAAGTGCTCAGGTTTCCTCCGGGACCTCTCCTCCTGGCACTCCCCACCCCTGCAGCCCACGGCTGTGACCAGGCTGGCTCCCTGCACAAAGCTCTAGCCTCCAGCCCTTGGAATCTCTTGGTTCCTCTCTGGGACTGCCCTCCCTCTGATACCTCCTTGGCTCACTTCCTCTCCTCCTCTCTTCGCTCAGATGTCACCTGGCAGCGAGGCCTACCTTGACCACTGTGTCCACTGGCCACCTGCCCCACCCCCACAGTCCGATCTGTCCCCAGTCCCTGCTTTATTTTTCTCTGAAGCTCTGGTCACCACCTTACACACGTTACCCTCTTGTGTCTCCCACCTGCTCCAGGCTGGGGCTGAGTGAGGGGTGAGAGCCTGACCTTCCTGCTCCAGCCAGGCTCCCCAGCATGGGCTCCAGCTGCTGGCACGCAGTAGATGCTCAACTAACAGAGCTTATCCACGAGCTGTGGTGTCTGCGATGAAGACCCCGGTCAGAAAGGCCCCGAACAAAGACTATGGACAGCTGTAGAGGGAGTTCCCGTGTCACTGGAAGGCCAGAGTGGTAGCTGGTCAGGGATTTCTTCCCTCTGTAGTCCTGCTGGAGTGTGAGGCCTAGAGGCGGAGTCTGCGGGAGCTGGGAAGGGGAGGAACCTTGCAGGTGGCAAGGCCTTTAGCTCTGCCCCCAGGCCCTCTCCTGGGACCCTTGGGGCCCTCCCTCTTTTTTCAGGCTTTGTCCACAGAGACTCTAAACATTTCTGCATTTCCCTGGAATTTGTTGCTGGGGGAGGGCAGGGGGAAACCAGGTCCTCCCAGTTAAGCTCTGTGACATTAACAATCCACTTCCCAGGCCTCTGGGTGGGGGGTGGCAGCCTCTCTGGGATGCTGTTGACAGGTCCAGACCCAGGACTCTGGCAGCTGTTTCTTTTCCAAGAGCAGAGCTGAGGCCACAAGAACCCCCTGCCCCTCTCCTCCTGGGCCCAAGATCACAAATGCAGGATTTTCTTTCTCATTAGCTTAATGCTGTCTTTATTAACTGGGAAGGGTTCCTGGAACATATGATCAGTAAGTATGAAATAAAGCGTGCACACGTGCACCAGCCCCCCCACCAGCCTGCCTGACAGAGTGTCTCCGGGCTCCGGAGCAGTTGTCCTAGAAAAAATCCAGGGCTACTAGTAGGGGGGGCAGCCAGAGGCACTGAGGGGATTTGCAGAAGGAAATTACTCAGGATGTTTCTGCAATTGCAAATGGGAAGGGACGGGGGAGCTAAGAGCCTGGGAAGGAGGGGACCCAGCCAGCACCGGGTGGGGGGCAGGGAATCCTGGGAGAGCCCAGGAGAGCCACGAGCCTGTCTCCAGGGGAGAAGCAGCACAGCGTGAAAGACGGACAGACGGACAGTACCTTCTTCGCCCCCTGCTCCTCTTCCACGCCATCACCGATGACAATATAGACGGCTTTTCTGCCAAATCGCTGCATTATCCTCTCGAAACAGCTCTCCTTCCCTGCGCATGCAAGAAGGGGAGAAAGACAAGACGAGGCTCGCGGGGACCCCTCACCGCAGCCCAGGAGCTTGCTGGGAGCAGCCGTCTGCCTGACGGCCAAGCACTGATCGGGTCGTCCTCAAGCAGTATGCGCCCGGTCACCATCCCCACGTGAGGGGTGACAGCACAGAGGTTCAGTGGCCTGCCCAGGGTGACACAGAAGAGGGAGTGCAGAGGCTCGAAGCAGGCTCCAGAGTCTGCACGGCTGGCTGGTGCAGGGTGCCTGACCCCCTTCACAGAGGAGGACATCAGGCGACGTGACTGAGGCATCCAAGTGGCAGCCTGGTGACAAACTTGGCCCTCAGGGCAGTTCTCCTGCCCAGATCTTTCCTTGCTCCCCAAGGATGACCACCCGAAGGATAACCACCCCTTTGTATCTGCCTCCTTCCCAGGTGGGTGGGCAGCAGTGTTCAGAGACCCCCCCTCTCCTGGGGGTCTCTCCTCGGGGCAGCAAGTGTAGCAACAAAAAGGCAAACAGCAGTGCCAGAAATAGTGGTCGCTCCCCGGCTCTACTGTCTGCGAGGTGCGCTGCCAAGCACGGTACCCGCTGTACCCACATTGGAAGTGCTCAGCCGCGGCGTTACTGGCACGTGGGGCAGGACGGGGCTTTGCCGAGGGGGCTGCCCTGGTCCTGGGGTGGGGGGGTCCCTGGTCTCCACCCGGGAGATGCCTGTGACACCTCCTGCAGGTGAAAAATAAAACAACGTCTCCAGATGTTGCCAGAGATCTCCCGGGAGGCACAATGCTTCTGCACTCTGTTGGGAAGTACTGAGTTAGGTTATTCATTTACTGTCATCCCGGCAGTCCTTATGGCATTGCAATGAACAGAATGCCCATTTTAGAGATAAAGAAACTGAGGCTGGCAGACGCCCCGAAGAAGAGCAGAGGAGTATCATCGACAGTAAGTTACTATAATAACAACACAGCTCTTATCTGTGAGCACTTGTGCTCTGCTGGGAACATGTACTACCCCCTTGTGTCAGACGCTTACGGGGATTTTGATCCGTTTTTACAGACCGAGAAGCCACTTACCTGGGTCACCCGGCTAGCAAGCACAGAGCTGGGATTTGAACCTAGGCTGCCCCAGTTGCTTGAGCTCTGGGCTACTCTGTTCTGCTGCTCTAGGTAGGACTCAGCCCTGCTGGGACCATTCTTCTCTCTGTGGGAGCCTCGAGCGGGTCAGAGCTGTGAATCCTGTCTTCTGAGGTAGCAGAATTGCATCACTACTTTGCCAAGCCTTTTGCTACAGGATGTGGAGTCTACTCCTCACCCTGCTGATACTGAGTTGGCCATGTGACTTGCTTTGACCAATGCTGGACGGCTAGAGACCTGCCATGGGAAGTGTGTGTGAGTGGTGTGGCTTGGCTCCCTTCACTTCTCCCGTCTGTCAGGAGAAGAAGGTGTCCATGATGGCCGCAGTGAGTGATGGTCCCACAGGGAGAGGATATACAGAACAGACCAGAACGTGGTCCCAGTGGAGCCACAGTGGGTTCCCCAAACGTGTGAGAGAAATAAATACCATTAGCCACTGAATGTTTGTTATGTGGCCTTATCAGAGCAGAAAACTGACCATTGAAAAAAGTGATGCTTTTTAAAAAAGTTAAAACCGGGAGCTGGAGGCCAAATTTCTATGCGGTCTCAACTCTGATTACCCTCAGTGTGTTGACCTTCAGTCTCCCCAAGTGGGAAGGAAGTTGCTCTAACATGTCCCTGATGGCAGAATCAATGGGCTGAATGGAAATTTTAGATGTGCCTGGGTTACGGATTCCTTTCTTGCAAAATCTACAGAAGAAAGGTGCTGTTAAATGAAACTTTGCTTTAAAACTTTTATCATAGGACTGAATGGAGTCTTTGGCCTGTTCATGTTCATTGTGGGTTTTCCATACTCATCTGGCCACTGAATGGATCCCCTGTTCATGAGTCAGGTCGTAAGACGTGTTGTTGTGGACCAGAGTTTCTCAAACATTCCAGAACTACCCTCACCGTTGTGACCAAATCTGGGAACTCCTGTGACGTAATCTTAAAAAATAACTCCCACTTCTATTTTTTACTGAAATGAATTCATTTAAAAAGACAGAATAGAATCACTATATTAAAAAGAACACTAGATCGAGAATCCAAGATGACAGAGGAGTAGGAGACCTAAATTTCGTCGGGTCCCAGGAATTCTGCTAAATAGCTATCAGACCATCTTGAACACCTACGAACTCAATAGGAGATTGAAGCAAAGAATAGCAACAATTCTAAGCGACCACTTTCTGGAAGGTAGGACAGGCGGAGAAATGAATTCAAGGTAGCATATGGGAAGACAGACAGCAGGGGGTAGGGCCGGCTCCAGGCAAGTGGTGGAGCAGAGCACAAAACTGGAAATTTTAGAAGTCTGCTCCACTGAGGGACGTCACTCTAGGGGCTAAGGGGTGGAGGGTGGAGCCCTCGTGGGGACAGTATGGTCTCAGGTCCTGTGGGGTCACAGAAAGACTGGGGGTGTCTGTAGCAGAGCTGCAAGTTATTGGAGCGGGGAAGCCAGCTGCAGAGACAGAGACAAGGAGTGGGCTCTCGGCTCGGGGTTACTTAACCGTGATCTGAGGCAGAGTTGGGTCACTGTTCTTCAAGCAGGAACCCCACAAGTGGCAGATCTGGGGAGACCCACCTTCCTCTGCTGGAAGAGCAGCGTGGCAGGAATGTGCTGGGTTTGGAGACTCCAAATGGGGCTGTGCACCAGAGAGAGAAACGCTCAGTCACAGGCTGGGGGAGTTCGGAGCGTGGCCAGAGACCAGGGAGATGGGAGTGATTGACCGCTTTTCTCCGAGGGTGCACAGAGGAGTGGGGCCCCCAGCTCTCAGCTCCTCCGGGCCAGAGACTGGGAGACCACCATCTTCATTCCTGTCCTCCAGAGCTCTGCAGAAAGCCTTCAGGGAACAAAAGCTCCCCAGCATGAACACAAGAACCCGAGTGGATTACTTAGCCCAGCCCCTGGCAAGGGCAGTACAATTCCTCTTCAGGCAAAAACAGTTCAGAATCACTACAACATGCCCCTCCCCCAGAAGACCAGCAAGAACATTCAGCCAAGACCAAGCTCATTGGTCACTGTGGAACTCCAGAGCTAGGGGAAAGCAACACATAGAATTCATAGTTTTCCCATGATCCTTTTGCCTTTCCAAGTTAAATTAAAAAATTTTTTTCTTATTCTATGTTTTTAAATTTTTTCTTTCCCATTTTAATATTTTAAAACTATTTTATCAATACCTTTAAAATTAAAAAAAATTTTTATTGTTATAGTCCTGTTTTATCCCTTCATTGTATTTAACCTTATTTTTTTGTATACATATAGGGGTTTTTTTCCTTTAAAAATGTGGGAAACAATTTTTTCTAACGGATTAAAATACACCCTAAATGTAGCACATGGCTTTGTTCTAGTCTCCAGCCTGATCACATTCTTTCCTTTTTTTTCTTTTTTCAATCAACTTATCAATTCCTTTTTTAGAATCTTTTAGAATTTTGATCTTTACAGTCATATTCCATCCCTTCATCATGTTTACCCATATTTTTGTATATATATATTTTTCTTTCTTTAAAATTTTGAGAGGTTGTTTCTTCTAACAGACCAAAATACACCCCAAATCGTGTGTGGCTCTGTTCTATTCACCAGTCTAAAATATATACATGTATGTGTGTGTGTGTGTATTTTGTGTGTTTTTGTTTCCCCCTTTGTTCTCCCCCTGGTTTCAGGTCTCTTCTGATTTGGTTAGAGTATATTTTTCTAAGGTCACTGCTACCCTTTTAGTATTTTATTTTCTGGGGTCACAGCTACCCTTTTAGTATTTTGTTCTCTCATCCATCTATTCTTATCTGGATAAAATGACAAAGCATTAAAACTCACCACAAAAAAAAAAAAAAAGGACAAGAGGCAGTACCAAAGACTAGGGACCTAATCAATACAGACATTGGTAATATGTCAGATCTAGAGTTCAGAATGACAATTCTCAAGGTGCTAGCTGGGCTCAAAAAAGGCATGGAAGGATCAGAGAAACCCTGTCTGGAGAAATAAAATCCCTTTCCAGAGAAATAAAAGAACTAAAATCTAACCAAGCTGAAATCAAAAGAGGTATTAATGAGGTGCAATAAAAAATGGAGGCTCTTATTGCTAGGATAAATGAGGCAGAAGAGAGAATTAGTGATGTAGAAGACCAAATGACAGAATAATGAAGCTGAGCAAAGGAGAGACAAAACAACTCTTGGACCACGAGGGGAGAATTTGAGATATAAGTGATACCATAAGATGAAACAATATTAGAATAATTGGGGTCCCAGAAGAAGAAGAAAGAGAGGGGCAGAAGGTATATTATAGTAGAGAATTTCCCTAATTTGGCAAAGGGAACAAGCATCAAAATCCAGGAGGCACACAGAATACCCCTTCAAAATCAGTAAAAATAGGTCTACACCCCGTCATCTAATAGTAAAACTTACTAGTCTTAGTGACAAAGAGAAAATCCTGAAAGCAGCTCAGGGCAAGAAGACTGTAACATATAGTGGTAGAAATATTAGATTGGCAGCAGACCTATCCACAGAGACCTGGTGGGCCAGGAAGGACTGGCATGATATATTCAGAGCACTAAATGAAAAAAATATGCAGCCAAGAATACTATATCCAGCTAGGCTATCATTGAAAATAGAAGGAGAGATAAAAAGCTTCCAGGACAAACAAAAATTAGAAGAATTTACAAACACCAAACCGGTCCTACAGGAAATAGTGAAAGGGGTCCTCTAAGCAAAGCCTGAAAGTAGTAGACAAGAAAGGAGCAGAGACAATATACAGTAACAGTCACCTTACAGGCAATACAATGGCACAAAATTAATATCTTTCAATAGTTACCCTGAATGTAAATGGGCTAAATGCCCCAATCAAAAGGCTCAGCATATCAGAATGGATAAAAAAAACAAAACCTATCAATATGCTGTCTACAAGAAACTCACTTTAGACCCTAAGACACCTCCACATTTAAAATGAGGGGGTGGAAAACAATTTACCATGCTAATGGATATTAAAAGAAAGCTGGGGTGATAATCCTTAGATTAATTAGATGTTAAGCCAAAGACTATAGTAAGAGATGAGGAAGGACACTATATCATACTTAAAGGCTCTGTCCAACAAGAAGATTTAACAATTTTAAATGTCTATGCCCCTAACATGGGAGCAGCCAACTATATAAACCAATTAATAACAAAATCAAACACTTCATTAATAATACAACAATAGTAGGGGACTTTAACACCCCCCTCACTGGAATGGACAGATCATCCAAGCAAAAGATCAACAAGGAAATAAAGGCCTTAAATGCCACACTGGACTAGAGGCACATCACAGATATATTCAGAACATTCCATCCCAAAACAACAGAATACACATTCTTCTCTAGAGCACATGGAACATTCTCCAGAATAGATCACATCCTGGTCACAAATCAGGTCTCAACCAGTACCAAAAGATTGGGATCACTCCCTGCATATTTTCAGACAACAATGCTCTGAAGCTAGAACCTAATCACAAGAGGAAAGTTGGAAAGAACTCAAATACATGGAGGCTAAAGAGCATCCTACTAAAGAATGAATACGTCAACCAGGAAATTAAAGAAGAATTGAAAAAATGCATGGAAACAAATGAAAATGAAAACACAACTGTTCAAAATATGTGGGACACAGCAAAGGTGGTCCTGAGAAGAAAGTATATAATAATACAAGCCTTTCTTAAGAAACTAGAAAGGTCTCAAGTACATAACCTAACCCTACACCTAAAGGAGCAGGAGAAAGAACAGCAAAGAAAGCCTAAACCCAGGAGGAGAAGAGAAATAATAAAGATCAGAGCAGAAATCAATGAAATAGAAACCAAAAGAACAGTAGAACAAATCAATGAAACTAGGAGCTGGTTCTTTGCAAGAATTCATAAGATAGATAAATCCCTGGCCAGACTGGTCAAAAGAAGAGAGAAAGGACCCAAATGAATAGACTCATGAATGAAAGAGGAGAGGTCACAACCAACACCAAAGAAATACAAACAATTATAAGAACATATTATGAGCAACTATACGCCAGCAAATTTGACAATCTGGAAGAAATGGATGCATTCCTAGAGATGTATAAACTACCAAAACTGAACCAGGAAGAAATAGAAAGCCTGAACAGACCCATAACCGGTAAGGAGATTGAAGCAGTCATCAAAAATCTCCCAACAAACAAGAGTCCAGGGCAGATGGCTTCCCAGGAAAATTCTACAAAACATTTAAAAAAGAATTAGTACCTTTTCTCCTGAAACTGTTCTAAAAAATAGAAATGGGATGAAAACTTCCAAACTCATTTTATTAGGCTGGCATTACCTTGATCCCAAAACCAGACAAAGGAGAATCTCCCCATCAAAAAAGGAGAATTACAGACCAAAATCTTTGATGAACATGGATGCAAAAATTCTCACCAAAATACTAGCCAATAGGATCCAACAGTACATTAAAAGGATTATTCACCTCGACCACATGGGATTTATTCCTGGGCTGCAAGGTTGGTTCACCATCTGCAAATCAATCAATCTGATACATTGATAAAAGAAAGAACAAGAACCATATGATCCTCTCAGTAGATGCTGAAAAAGCATTTGATGAAGTATAGCATCCTTTCATGATCAAAACTCTTCACAGTGCAGGGATAGAGGGTTCATACCTCAATATCATCAAAGCCACCTACGAAAAACCCACAGCAAATATCATTCTCAAAGTGGGAGAAACTGCGAGCTTGCTCCCGAAGGTCAGGAACTTGGCAGGGATGACCACTATCACCACTGCTATTCAACATTGTACTAGAAGTCCTCCCTTCAGTAATCAGACAACAAAAAGAAATAAAAGGCATCCAAATCAGCAAAGTAGAGATCAAACTCTCATTCTTTGCAGATGATATGATACTTTATGTGGAAAACTCAAAGACCCCACCCCCAAACTGCTAGAATTCATATGGGAATTCAGTGAAGTAACAGGATATAAGATCAATGCACAGAAATCAGTTGCATTTCTATACAACAATGAGACAGAAGAAAAAGAAATTAAGGAGTCAATCACATTCATAACTGCACCCCAAACTATAAGATACCTAGGAACAAATCTAACAAAAGAGGCAAAGAATCTGTTCTCAGAAAACTACAGAATACCCATAAAAGAAATTGAGGAAGATACAAAGAAATGGAAAAACGTTCCACGCTCATGGATTGGAAGAACAAACATTGTTAAGATGTCTATGCTTGGGGCGCCTGGGTGGCTCAGTGGGTTAAAGCCTCTGCCTTCAGCTCAGGTCATGATCCCAGGGTCCTGGGATCGAGCCCCGCATCGGGCTCTCTGCTCAGCAGGGAGCCTGCTTCCCCCTTCTCTCTCTCTGACTGCCTCTCTGCCTACTTGTGATCTCTGTCTGTCAAATAAATAAATAAAATCTTAAAAAAAAAAAAAAAAAGATGTCTATGCTAGGCTCACTGGCCGCACGTCCCAGCCAGGCATTCATCCCTGCTGTGCCTTGGGCCAAGGTTCCAACAGACCTCACCAAAATGCCGTCTCAAATGGAACATGCCATGGAAACCATGATGTTCACGTTTCGCAAGTTTGCTGGTGATAAAGGCTACTTAACAAAGGAGGACCTGCGAGTACTCATGGAAAAGGAGTTCCCTGGATTTTTGGAAAATCAGAAAGACCCTCTGGCCGTGGACAAAATAATGAAGGACCTCGACCAGTGCCGAGATGGCAAAGTGGGCTTCCAGAGCTTCTTCTCACTAATTGTAGGGCTCACCATTGCATGCAATGACTTTTTTGTAGTACACATGAAGCAGAAGGAAAGAAATAGGCGATTTTGAGCACCATTCCTGCCCAATGAGAGTTCTGAAGGGTCTCTTAAGGAATCTGTCCCACAGCTTCCCCCGGTATAAAGGATTCCATTGGCAGTTGGGGACCCTCAGAAAATGTACAAGTAAAATCCAACCCCCATTTGAGAAGCAGAGAAAGAAAAGTCAGATAAGCTTTCGATTTTTATGTTGTTTGCATCCTCTTGCCCTCAATAAACAAATTCCTTTTTTTAGTTCCTTAAAAAAAAAAGATGTCTATGCTACCTAAAGCAATCTATACATTTAATGCAATCCCTATCAAAATACCATCAACTTTTTTTTCAAAGAAATGGAACATTTCCATATAAATGGAAATTTATATGGAACCAGAAAAGACCCCGAATAGCCAGAGGAATGTTGAAAAAGAAAGCCAGAGTTGGTGTCATCACAATTCCGACTTCAAGCTGTATTATGAAGCTGTATTCATCAAGATTGGTACTGGCCAGTATGCTACTGGCACAAAAACAGACACATAGATCAATGGAACAGAACAGAGAATTCAGAAATGGATCCTCAACACTGTGGTCAATTAATCTTTGACAAAGCAGAAAAGAATATCCAATGGTAAAATGACATTCTCTTCAACAAATAGTGTTGGGAAAATTGGACAGCCACATGCAGAAGAATGAAACTGGACCACACACACAAAGAGACTCAAAATGGATGAAAGACCTCAGTGTGAGACAGGAATCCATCAAAATCCTTGAGGAGAACACAGGCAGCAAGCTCTTCGACCTCAGTCGCACCAACTTCCTAGAAACATCGCCAAAGGCAAGGGAAGCAAGGGTGAACATGAACTATTGGGACTTCATCAAGATCAAAAGCTTTTGCAGCAAAGGAAATAGTCAATAAAACCAAAAGACAACTGACAGAATGAGAGAAAATATTTGCAAATGACATGTCAGATAAAGGGTTAGTATCCAAAATCTATAAGAATTAAACTCAACACTCAAGGAACAAATAATCCAATCAAGAAATGGGCAGAAGACCTGAACAGATATTTCTGCAAAGAAGACATCCAGATGGCCACCAGACACATGAAAAAGTGCTCAACATCACTCAGCATCAGGGAAATACAAATCAAAACCACAATGAGATACCACCTCACACCAGTCAGAATGACTAAAATTAACAAGTCAGGATATGACAGATGCTGGCGAGGATGTGGAAAAGGGGAACCCTCCTACACTGTTGGTGGGAATGCAAGCTGGTGCAGCCACTCTGGAAAACAGCATGGAGGTTCCTCTAAAAGTAGGAAATAGAGCTATCCTATGACCTAGCAATTGCACTACTGGGTATTTACCCCAAAGATACAAATGTAGTGATCCAAAGGGGCATATGCACCCAAATGTTTATAGCAGCAATGTTCACAATAGCCAAACTATGGAAAGAGCCCTGATGTCCATTGACAGATGAATAAAGAAAATGTGGTGTGTGTGTGTGTGTATATAAAGGGTTAGTATCTGAGAATTCAGATATATATATATATATATATATACACACACACACACACACACACACACATACACATACATATACATACATTGGAATATTACGTAGTCATCAAAAAATGAACCTTGCCATTTACAACAATGTGGATGGAACTAGAGGGTATTATGCTAAGTGAAATAAGTCAATCAGAGAAAGACAGTTACCATATGATATGTGGAATTTGAGAATCAAGGCAGAGGATCTTAGGGGAAGAGAGGAAAAAATGAAATAAGACAAAACCAGAGGGAGACAAACCATAAGAGACCCCTAATCTCAGGAAACAAACTGAGGGGTGCTAGAGTGGAGGGGGTAGCGGGGGTGGGGGTGGCTGGGTGATGGACACTGGGGAGGGCATGTGTTGTGGTGAGTGCTGGGTGTTGTGTAAGACTGATGAATCACAGACCTGTACCCCTAAAACAAACACATAATCTGTTAATAATAATTTTAAAGAACCCAATCCCCTCACACCCA
Organism: Mustela lutreola; assembly: GCF_030435805.1. Lineage (NCBI taxonomy): Eukaryota > Metazoa > Chordata > Mammalia > Carnivora > Mustelidae > Mustela > Mustela lutreola. Next base: position 13,300,507 of record NC_081298.1, read on the forward strand.
TTAGGATAGTTATTATCAAAACAGGAGAGAACAGAACAGATGTTGGTTGAGGATGTGGAGAAACTGGAACCCATGGGCCCTACTGGTGGGAATGCACAATGGTACGTCTGCTACGGAAAACAGTATGGCAGTTCCTCAAAAAATGAAAAATCACCCTACAACTCACCAATTCTAGCACCAGATATATATCCCAAAGAATTGAAAACAGAGTCTGAAGAGAGATTTGTATACCCATATTCATAGCAGCACTGTTTTACAACAGCCAAGAGGGCGAAGCAGTCCGAGTGTCCTTAGACGGATGAATGGATAAAGAAAATGTAGCACAGACATAAATGGACTATTACTCAGCTTTTAAAAGGAACAGGATTCTGACACAGGCCACATCATAGAGAGGACCCTTGAGGACATTATGTTACGTGAAATAAACCAGTCACCAAAAGAAATATTCTATGATTCTATTTCTACGAGGTCCCCAGAGCAGTCATTCCTAGAGGCAGAAAGTAGAAGGGTGTTTGCCGGGGGCTGGGGTCAGGCAGGAACGGGGACTTCCTGTTAAATGCAGGCCCCGCTGCAGGTCTACAAGATGGAAAGAGCCCTGGAGCTAGACGGTGGGGATGGTGGCACCGCGGTGTGAACATGGCTCACATCCCTGGACTGTGCACTGAGCAACGGTGAAGATGATAAATTTCATGCTACGTATATTTTCCCACATTTAAAGATAAAAAGTATTTAAGAAAGAGGTTCTCAAGAAGCCTGCAAAGGCACATGACTACGGCGTGCAGAAAGACAATGACAGGGTGACCAAGGCCTGCTGCAGAAGCTCTTGTGGGCGTCAGGGCCTGAGTTTTATGATTTTTAAAACCTAAAAACCTAAAAGCACTTTTCTGTAATGTTTAGAGCTGGAACTTGAGTAAAGGTAAAAACTGCTCTGGGGAAATGCTTCCCAGTACTACAATTTTTTTGTTATTGGTCCAGAAAAAAACAAGGTTAAAAATTTCTAATTAAAAGCATCTTAACTCGAGTTGCCTAGGTGGCTCAGTGGGTTAAGCCTCTGCCTTCAGCTTGGGTCATGATCTCAGGGTCCTGGGATCGAGCCCCACATCGGGCTCTCTGCTCAGCAGGGAGCCTGCTTCACCCCTGCCTCTCTGCCTACTTGTGATCTCTCTCTCTGTTAAATAAATAAATAGAATCTTTAAAAAAAAAGCATCTTAACTAGATTTATTTTGTATTATTACATAGTTTTAGGTGATGTAAGAATAATAAACCCCAGCTCCTCCCTCTGGGAAACCAATGGGACTTGCCCTGATGATAAATGATGCTGTTCATTTCTAGGTAAATTCTCTTATCTGATGGAAGCTCTGAGCCTAAGGCTTGTTCTCTTTGCTAATAAAGATTATCAAGCATTAAGAGAGGTGTCAAAGCAAGATAACACTAAACTGAGACTCTCTCCTTAAAAGAGAAAAAAAAAAAAACTGAAGAAAAACCCAAATTTTCTGTGTGGTTCAAGGTTAGATTCCAGGTTATTTGACAACTTGTACCACCTAAATTAAAATCACCTCATGTGCCATGCTGTGGTGGAAGCTATTTTTCTTTTTTATTTTTAAGATCTTATTTATTCATTTGGTAGAGAGACACAGAGAACATGAGCAGGAGGGAGAGGGAGAAGCAGACTCCCTCCTGAGAAGGGAGCTGGACGTGGGGCTCCATCCCAGGACCCTGAGATCATAACCTGAGCCGAAGGCAGATGCTTAATTGACTAAGTCACCCAGGCGCCCCTATTTTCCTCTTAGTAATAGAGTACCATGACTTACCTATGTTCATGGCACTTAGCTACATTTGTAGAAATGGACTACATTTCCCAGCCTCCCATGCCACTACTCGTGGCCATGTGACTAAGCAGGGGCCAATAGGAGGTGAGTAGAAGCACCAGGTATCCCAAACGGAGTTCTGGCTTTAAAACATTCGACATGTATTACTCCTTCCTCCTTCCTCTCTTCCCAGACGTCGGAATAACAGTGTGGCACGATTCTGATTTAACCACACGAGACAGAGTTGCCCCACCAGCCTGCATCAGTCACCTCTAGTCTGTTGACATGCGCGAGAGAAAGGAGCTCGGGTTCTGATGTAAGCCCTTGTATTCGGCGTGTGTCTGTCACAGCAGGTTTGCAGGTATCCTCACTAATACCCACACTTCAGAAAGCGATGCCCCTAACCACTTTCTCTGGGAGCTGAGGTTAAAGCGAGTGGTTTGCAGGATTGTGCTGGGGATCCGAGTCGTGCCCACAGACCGGTTCTTTAACTTCCTTAGTGCTGTTCTCCTTAAGCTTCCCAAACGCGGGATGAAGAGCTAGCCTCACCCTTCCTCCCTGCATCACCCCGAGGCTGGGTTCTCCCTACCTGTCTTGGTTGCACTGTAGATGTTCTCAATAGGAAACACGGAGCCCAGTCCATACAGCAGGACTTTGGCTAAGGCAGGGATTAGTTGCGTGGTAGTGACCAGCACGTTGACACAGTTGGGCCTGAGGACAAAGAAGACTTCGGTCAGAACACCAAGGCCAGGCCTCCTCACTCTGCAGCATGAGCCTGGAGTTGGCAGGAGCTCTGGTGGGGTTTGGAGCTCTGGTTAAGTCATCTTCAGGTGAGGGGAGGCCCAAAGTTCCTTCAGCTATTCCTCTCTTAGGCCTGAGGCTACCTGGCACATTGAGACGCAATCCTGTAATATTATTTACAGAGTTAGAATGTAATACTTAAGTAAAACAAATGCTTCTTGTAAGGACACACACATCGCTGCAGCCACCTTTCAGTGAGAGAAATGAGGAATACGGATCAGTGTAGGACAACAGGGAGCGGTGAGGACTGGGGAAAACTGGAAAACGCCTGCCAGTTCTGATATTTTGACAGAACCTAGAAATATGGAGCTATGGATTCCTTTTCCAGTCTTTGGGACAAAATGTGTATCAAACAGGACATATCCGTGGGACTGAGCTGGCTCATGGGCCAGCATCTTGTCACCATTCACATGCTGGGTCACAAGATTTTTGGACGCTGGTGCAGAGAGTTACTTGTTCTCTGGCTCAGATGATCTTGTTAAAGAGCAAGAGGCAATTTATTGGGAGGCCAGGAATGAAACCAGACCCTCCTTACCTTGTAATCGCCCCCCCACCCCTGGGTGGTCTGCAGCAATGGTTTTCAGAGGGCTTTGTTGTGACCAGCAGGTGTTGTGGGCAACAGTGGATGGGACAGACCAGCCTACGTGCAAAGGTCTTTGGCTCTGCTGGACCCCGAGAAGTCTCAGCACCTGTTTGCTCAGCGGTGGTGCAGGGTGTCCATGTTTCCGTGTGAGACCTCAGCTTTATCAAAGGTCCGGAAAGTGTGCAAGTGAGAATTGGGAGAGTCCAATTCTCCAAGTATGGAAACGGAGGAACCCCTGCCCTCCAATGGGAGAAAGTTCAAGGGCAGGAAGGCAAACGGAGGCTCCCACCTACCGGGAATTGATGAGGTTAAGCGCCTTCAGAGAGTGGGTCAGCCAGAGGTCGGTCAAGGCTTCCAGCTCGGCTCGGAGCTGTAGCCAAGTCTCTCTTTTGGGAGCTCCTATCAAACCTATGGATAAGGGAAATAAAGACGTGGTATTTATCATTTGAGAGGTCTGGGGGGTGGTGGCTAGGGAAGGGGAGTCTAGCTACAGGTACCCCAAGGTTTCAAATCAGAGGATACCCAAGGTCAACTTTATCCAGTAATTTTAATCTGACTTTGGGATGGATTGATCAGTCATCCTCGCCCGTGACTGGTACATTCATCCACACACCCACTGGTCCGCCCTTCCCTCCCTCTGCCCATCCATCCATCCAACAAAGAATGTGGGAGTCCCTGCTGTGTACTCTGTATTGTAATAGGCACTGCATATGCAGATGAACAAAAAAATGCAGATCATAGCATTTATACTGTTACCGTGAAGATAAAAAATGAATAAGAAAACGTTTATGGAGTGCTTACTGTGTGTATGGCCTGGGCTTTTAATGATTTCTTTCATTCATTTTCACCGTGACCCTAGAGGTGGACCTTTTTTCTTTTTTTAAAAATTGAGATATAACTGACAACACTGTGTAAGTCAGGTGGAGAAGCTGAGGCTTAGTGAGGTCAACAGACTTGCTCACCGCAGGAAACAGGGAGACAGAAGGGACACCAAGGCAGCAGGCTGTCTAGACCTGTCGAGTCTGTCAGCCATCAAGGCCCTTGAGATAAAGTTAAGCCTCCTGAGCCCCGGCCCCTGAGCCTGCTTAGTTCCTGGTCTCATTTCTTGCCATTGCCCTGCTGTCCTTCTGTTCCCTCCCCAGTGGCTTCCTCTTTGTCCCCTGACACACCAAGTACCTTTGCACACCTCATCTGAGAGCCTAGACCCCTCTTCATATCTTATCGTCCCTTTTGGCTAAGTCCTTCACACTCCGTTTCAATGTCATTTCTTCTGGAATCTGGAAGGCCCGCCCTGGTCAGGTCTCTATTTCACACTCTCCCAACACCCTGCGCCCCTTGTCCATCGCACTTGTCACAACCAGGATTTCACACCCATCTGTGTGATCGTGTGTTCAGTGTCTGCTTTGCTCACCATGCTGTTGGCCCCACAAGGACAGGGACCGAGCTGGTTTTGTTCACCACGGCGGAACCAGCCCCTGGGCGGCGCTATCACAGGGGCTGGCGTGCGGTTGGTGCCGAATCGGTATTTGTTCAAGGGAGAAGGGATTCCCTGGGACACACTGCTGTAGAAGGTCTCTGGCTCGCCTTTTCTCTGCACCTCGCTCACAGCCCTTAATAATGATACAAACTGCTGGGTGCACGGGACCATAGAGTTTACAAGAGGCTTCACATGTGCTTCCGCGGGCAGCCAGCTGGTCAACAACCCCTCCTACTTTGCACCTGCTAGGGAAGTAGGCTTCTAGCTTCTGTCTGCTTGCCCCCAACCCACAGCTTTTCCCCAGGCTGATCTCCTTCCCCAGACAAGAGCAACATTCAAGAAATGCTCACTGCGCGGCGGCACAGTTCCAAGCCAGTCCCATGTGTTAATTCGTATTATTCTGACATTTATCCTAGGAGTTGGGCAGCATCGTTAGTCTCACCTTACACCTGAGGAAACTGAGGCACACATGGGTTAAGTAACCCGCTCAAGGGTTCTAACAGGACGTGGCAGAGGGAGGTGTAAAATCAGGCAAAGGCCTCTGAACCCAGCCCTGCCTCCTGATGTGGATCTGTTAAGCCTTTTCTATTTTCATCCTGTTTCTTGGGGATGTCTCTCTTCTGAGCACAACTTCCCAAACCCTCGGGATCCTGGGCTGTGTGGTGACCCCCCAGGCTGGAGACTGCGGCCCTCACCAGGCTAGTTCTGTGATGCAGAGAGAGCTGGGGGAGAGGAGTGGGGGAGGGAGCATGCAGAAACTGGGGTGGGGGCAGGGGGGCTCCCCACCGTATCCTGCCTGCTGCAGGCTCCCTTCGCCTGTTGACACACTGGGCAGTTTCCCCTCAGCTTAGGGGAGAGCAGAGCAGCCCGACAGGAGCCCTGGGCGCTTCCTGGGGCTTAACCTAGATGAGGAGCGGGTGGCCTCGGTTGGCCGACTCCGTTGGCCGCATCAGGGCAGCTGAGCAGGCAGGGCTGAGCCTGCAGCTCTCTGCCTCACTCTCGCCGTCCACAGACTTGGGTGTAAGAGGCCACGGAGTGTGGGCAGAGTGGCAAAGAAGCCGGCGGCTTTCACCTTGACCGCACATCAGGGCCTGAACCTTGGGATTCCAACCCTGGCTGCCGCCAGGCCAAGATCAGAGCTGGAAATGCCTCAGGTGGTTCCAGTTTGAGAACCAGCAGCTTCCAGGCCTTCTCCAACTTCAGCGATTCCAACAGCTTACCTGGGAATCTTGTTTAAAATGCTGATTCTGACCCAGTGGCCTGAAGTGGGTCCCTAGAGTCTGACAACAAAGGTGATGCTTACGCGGCTGGTCCGCAGCCCACTGTCTGGGCAGCAGGGGCTGAAGCCACCGGTCCCCCAACTCCAGCGAGTGCCGGAGTCGTCCAGGATGTGTTGGAACACAGGTGGCCGGGCCACCCCAGCCTCAGAGCACACCTGATGTAGCCGTGGGGTGGGAGGCCAACCCCCAAACCCGCTCCACTGCCCGTGGGCTGCGGGATCCCGGGCAGGCTGCATCGTCTATTCCTGCATCTCCCCGCAACCCCGAGTGAGGACGTGGAGATGCTCGTGTCCCCTTCCAGAGCGTGCCCTGAAGGTGCGCACTGAGCAAGCTATTTTCTGCACATGCAAGGGGCCACGGCCACCCTTGACCCTGCCTCGGTGAGGGGTGCGGCCTGAGCAGGGCAGTCCCCCCCCTAACCGCCCGTCGCCCCGGGGAGGGGGGGGGGCTCCGACCACTCACCACCGACGTTGTTCTTGTAGGTGTTGTACATCTCCTTCACCCGCCGGTAGCGGAAGGCCAGCTTCCTCATCCAGTCCACGCCGCCGTGGACGCCGGAGCCCAGGCACATGTTGGCTCCCGGGGCCGAGCTGTGGAAGCCGTCGGCCGAGAAGTTGTACGTGCTGGGGGGAGGGAGGAGAGAGACAGGGATGGGGGGCGGTGGGCGTGAAGCCCGCGCGGGGGCCAGGCTAGGATAAGCCCCGCCCCCTTTAGAATTAGAAGCTAGAAGGGAATTCCAAAAAAATGGTTGCAGCTGGTTCATCCCGACAAAAGAGTCCAGAAGGAAACATGTTAGTTCCTGCTACTTCGATCCCCAGATCAGCGCTGCTCCGTGTTCCCTGGAAGGCCTGGCTGCCAGCCCTTTCTTCCCACCTGTGACATCTCCCTGTCTTTCACAGAAATAATCCTAGCCTGATTTTTTTGATTTGTTAAATGAGGCAGAGCTGATTGCTGGTGCTTCGCAGACACAATCCTCCGGTCCGGGTGCAGCCTGCCGGCCTAAGCGGCGCTCTGTGTGGACTGGAGACGAGTCCGAGGGTCTCACGGAGCTGACGACAGAGGCGGCAGCTGGGAACGCGAACAGGGGAGTGGGGGCGAGTCGCCCTGACAGCAACCAGCACGTGAGAATGAAAACCCCAACGTGCCAGAGACCCCCATCTTCTTTCCCCTCTGCCAGAAACCTTGCTGGAGGTTTGCAAAATCACAGCATTGCAGGGGAAAACCAGAGCGTGACAAGGGATGTGTGTCGAGCAGGACCCAAAGCTTCAAAGATGAGTCTCTTCTCAGGGGCACCTGTGTGGCTCAGTCGGTTCAGCGTCAGAATCTTGGTTTTGGCTCTGGTCGTGATCTCAGGGTTGTGAGATCGAGCCCCGCATGGGGCCCCACTGTGGGCGTGCAGCCCGCTTGAGATGGTCTCTCTCTTCCTCTGTGCCCACCCCCCCCAACCCCCACTGAGTCTCCTCCTGGAAAAGAAGAGCAGGAGGAGACGGGTCAGTGTGGTTCTCTGGCTGTTTCAGGGAATGAGTCTGGCTGATTTCCCCCCTCTTGTACTATTTCGCACTTTCTAGATGTTCTACGATGAGCTGAAGAGTGGAAATAAAGACATGTTATTTTTTTACAAAGACGTGCTGCAGCAGGAATGAGGCAAAACTTGGAAATGGTATCTCACGTCCGTCCCTGGGCTTCAGGGCTCTGCTGCTGCGGAGATCAAAGGACACTTGGAAAGTGTGAGGTGCTGGGTCACGCTCCCTGTGCAGCATCTGCCGTGTCCAGTGCCCGACCGCAGCGTGATGGGACATGCCACTGTGACCCCCCCGGTACTGTGCCTGGGGCTCAGCCTTGCTCGAGCAGAGGCCAGACCCTTAGGGGCTCCCTGGGACATGCAGGCCAGGACACTGGCCCGGTTGACTTGATCCTCAGGGCCTCAGAGGTAGACTCTGAGGACCCGTCTGCAGCCTCATGTCGAGCAGCAGTGAACTTGGGAGCCACAACAGTCCTTCACCCCGAAACTCCTCCTTGGTCATGGCCTTTCAAGCAGTGGCCTGCTCTCCCTTCTCAGTCTCTTCAGAAGTCTCTGCAGAAGCCACGATCAGGTGTGACCTTCCGCGGGTGCTCACAGGAGACGGTGCCACAGGCACGCAGGACCTCCTGGGCCAGCACCCGCCACAGCACACCCACCACGTCGGACCCACCTCGGGAGCTCCCTTGTTGCTGGATGGGGTGGCAGGGTCCACATGGTGTGGGGGAGAGTCTGTGACACAGAGCCATCGTAGGCAGAGTGGCCCCTCTGGTGGCTACTGATCCTAGGGCTGACCACCGTGAGAGGCTGGGCGTCAGCTCCGGGATCAGTCATGGCTGCTGGAAGGCTGCGTGGATCTGGTTGGTGAAGGTTCTGGGAGGGAGGTGGCCTGCCATGGGACTGGCCCCCGCGGCAGCAGCAGCAGCAGTAGCACGACACAGCTCACCGGCCAGTATTCCCAGAGGCTAGGACATGGCCATCAGCCAAGTCTTCAACGGCGACCACGTGACAAGCTGCCTGTGGGGCTTCTCCCACGTTCTCTTCAGATTTATGATGTATGCGCCAATGTTCTTTTATTTTTCTTTTAAGATTTTATTTATTTATTTATTTTAAATATTTTATTTATTTGACAGAGAGAAAGAAATCACAAGTAGGCAGAGAGGCAGGCGGAGAGAGAGAGGGGAGGAAGCAGGCTCCCTGCGGAGCAGAGAGCCCGACGTGGGGCTCAATCCCAGGACCCTGGGATCATGACCTGAGCTGAAGGCAGAGGCTTTAACCCACTGAGCCACCCAGGCGCCCCAAGATTTTATTTATTTAATAGAACACAAGAGAGGGAACACAAGCAGGGGGAGTGGGAGAGGGAGAAGAAGGTTCCTTGCGGAGCAGAGAGCCTGATGCGGGGCTTGATCCTAGGACCCTGAGATCATGACCTGAGCCGAAGGTAGATGCTTAATGACTGAGCCACCCAGGCGCCCTGCGCCAATACTCTTCCCTCTGTGCATGTACAGATCCGTGTGGAAGTCAAGGTTGGTGCCACCTAAGTGACTTCCGGCTGCAAGGAATTTGAGGACATCCTCCTGCCCCAGTGGCAGGACATCAAGGGCTTGGGACATGAAGGGAACCCAGGACTATGCCTTAAGGATCCCTCTCAGAGTAGTGTGGAAAGGCCAGATAATTGGTTCTTGAAAAAGAACACAACATGCTAAGAACTCCGAGGACACCCTGGGGGAGGTCCCTGGATGTTCTGCCCAGAAAACAGGAGGGTAGGGAAGGACATTCATGAACCCTACCACCCCCACGTACCAGCTGTGTGAGGTTCCGCAGGTTACTTAACCTCTCTGTGCCTCCCATTCCCCAGTTGTCAAATAGGGAGGAAGAGAAGAGCATGTGTTGCTCCCTGCGGTAACCGGGAAGAGGAGGGAGTTAATGCACAAAAGACACCTGGGATAGGGCCTGGTGCAAAATAAGGGCATTACCAAGGTGGGTTTCTGCTGCGAACTTAAGTAAACAAGAAAGGGTATTTGATACTTGGTGCCCGGCACACAGTAGGTACTCAAAAGAGGCTTCTCAAATGAATGCATGAAGAAGTTGGTGTCTATGGGGAAAACCATCCTTGGATGGTGGGTTCTGGAAGTGAGGTCCCAAACAGCTCAGCATGAGACGGCCTTCAGCGGAACCTGCTCTCAGTCCCATACCAGCCAGCTACAGGGGAGATGTTATAAACACGGAATCCTGGTTGCTCACTGCCGTGAAGGGAAGAGTGGTTCCCAGCTATGACGTCGTGGAAAGGGCACAATTAACCTTGATCTGGGGTTTATTTACTCCACAAATAGAGAAGCCCCGGCTGGCACTGGAGCCTTGCTCCTTGCCAGTCCTGACTGCAAGGGATTTTCAGAATGGCTAATTAATAAGAAGCAGGCGCCTGCCTATCCCTCCTAGTACTGCTGGGCTTTGAAAAGACCTGCAGGGCCCAGTGACAGAAGCTTTGATTTCTTTCTTTGGAGAAAAGATGGAAGAATCATTGAGGAAGCAAACACTAAGTGAAGTTCCTGGTCCCATAAGCAAAACACCATGCAGTCTAGTAATATTTTTGATGGGGCGGAAGTTACTGGGCTGGGATAATTTTGGATAAGCACAGATTAACTATGGCTCCATTTTTATAAGGTTTTCTCAGGGGCAGGCTTGAAACATTCCAGCCACATTCCTCTGAAAGCTGTCTCGTTTTGAGCGGTGGGATACCTTATTTCTGGAACCCATGTCCTACCCGGATTTTCCCCTAGAAACTAGACATACCACTTACTTGGTCAAGAAATTTTTTTTTGAGTATCGACTGTATCAACATTTATATTAAATAATATACATATGCTAATGAAGCAATCAAGCTTTTGAAGAAGGGGTGCCAAACTCTTGGTGGTGGTATTCTGGGAGGCAAGGTCAGAAGCGGTGTTTGATTTTTTTATTTTTTAACCAGTATGCATGCATTACTTTAGGCAGCTGACAAGAAATCGCCGAGAGGTGAACATAAGCAGAGTGACAGAGAGTCTCTGGAAATCTCTGTGACTGGGTGATGCGGAGGAGGCTGCAGGCTGGGGGTTGGGGCTGCGACCTGGGGCTCTGACCCAGGCAGGTACGCTCACCCTCATAACCCAGCCCGCCTCTCCTCTCCGCTTCTGGTGGAAGGCAAGCTCAATAACCAATCAAAAGGGGGCAGTTTGGGCTCCCCAAATTCCTACCTCAGGTCTTGCCCGTTGTCATCAGATGAGACGTCGTCAACGTGGATCTGGTCACAGTCCTACGGAGAATGTGGCAAGAGGAGAAAAAGAGGAAGTGTGACTGTAGTCTCTGAGAGCGAGTCAGTTTCATAAGCTGAGCACTGCCGTAGGAGTCAGGAGTCCTGGATTCTACTGTGAGCTTTGCTCCTAAAGGTTAGGTGAACTCCCATGAAGTCTCATGCCTTCTGTTGCCTTTGGGACCCTTGTAAACAAGGTTGGCTGTTGAGGGGGAGTGATCGTGTAATCTATCATGCACACCCAGACTGTTTTGCAAGTAAAGGGACTGCTGTTAAGATTGCGGTCAAAGCCTTTGCCTTAATCAAGGTATGTCCTCTGCGTGGAAGGCTCTTCTGCCTTCATTCGTGCAGGGAACCTTGGATCGATCAAGCATTCACTTCCAGAGGCAGCCCCTTCCCCAGGCCCCCTCTGTGTCCCGTGATCTGTGGCCAGCACTGATCGGGTACTTATCATAATGTGTAATGTATGAGGCTTGCCATTCCACAGACTCCTGTGCCCTGCTGCTCTCCACCACTCACACACGGCTCAGTTCTCTTTGGGCAAACATCTTAGTACGGGTGAGTTAAGACCGAGGGGAGGAGATGACGGAGGTGGGCACGTGACCCAGGCCCAACCAATCAGAGGGACCCAGGAGCCTTCCGGCCTCAGTGATGGTGTGAAAGGGGAGCATGTGGTCTAAACTAGACCAGTGAGGGCCGGCCTGGGACTCTGGCTGGGACCTCGGGGAGGGGGCTTCTCCTCTAGCGCAGCTGCCAGGTGGTGGGATTCAGCCTGGAGAAAAGCGGATCTGAGAGCTGGAGAGGGATGAGGCCCTGATCACAGGATTTGATCCCCAGGATCCAGCCGCAGCTGAAGCCAGAAACCAGACCACCCGGACCGCAGTAACCTGAGTAATTAATGCCCCCCCCCCCCCATCTCCCAAATGTCCATGCCCCAATTCCAGGCTCCTTATATGGCGAAAGGGACTTTGCAAAGGGATTAAGTTAAAGGTCCTGAGATGGGGACATTATTCTGGATTATCCAGGTGGGCCCTACGTGTAATTACAGGGGTCCTGTGAGTGAGAAGCAGAGGGGTATTGGATGATGGAGAGAATAGGATTGGGATGGCACTGGGATGGCACAAGCCCAGACATATAGGTACCCACTAGACACCACAAAAGGCCCAGACTCCTCCCCTCAGAGCCTCCAGAGGAAACCAGCCTTGCCAGCGTCTTCAGCCCATTGAGACAGCTTCTGGACACCCGGCTTCCAGAACGATAAGGGAACACTCAGCTTAAACCACTGAGTGTGTGGGGATCAGTTACAGCCACCACAGGAAATGACTCCCTGGGCTCTTCGGTTTGAGCTAGTGGGGTTGGATTTCTGTCACTTTGCAACCGGGTCACATAACCGCCTCCCTGAAGCTACACGCAACATCCAGCCAGAGGGGTCACCTCTGCCCCCGCCAGGAAGTCCAGCCAGGTGGCAGGAGGACCAGGCGAAAACCGTGAGCGTGCTGTGCCTGTTCCAGCTCCTGGTGAACCCCAGGCTCTGGAATCTGACCACCTCCTGGCTGTGTGACCTCGAGCCAGTGGCATAACCACCCTGAGCCTCTGGGGTCGCCTTGGAAAAATGCGAGACAGAGGAAGCTCCTTCATGGGCTTGGCGTGAGGAGAAGGGAGGTGCTGGGCTAAATGCACCTAGCGCGGGGGCTGGAACATGGCAGGTGTGGCATGAATGGTAGTTTCCATTATTGTGTTAAGATTCAGGAGTGTCCACATTTTGGTTGCAAGGTAATTTCAGGAGGCAGGTGTCTCCTGGAAAACACTACAAGGGGGAGGGGAAGCACATGGAACTCTGAGTTTGACCTCTAAGAAAAAAGCTGGTGGGGACATCTCTGGCTGGTTGATGGGTGGGTAGAATCTGGGGAAAAAAATGGTGTTGTCAACATTTTGAGCACACCTCTTTTTACTTACGGAAGAGGTTTGAATTTATCTTCAAGAATAGGAGATCCGCAGGGGATGGGAATGATGGGAACCCCTCCCCTCATTAATTTTTAAAGACCTATGGGGTAACCATGTTGTTATGGAGATGTGGGGTTGGGGACAGTGGCATTTGGGGCGGCCTGGGCTACTCTGTGGGGACCAAGGCTGGAGCCTGGGAGAAAGGGATGGTGTGGCCACTGTCCTCTCTCTGGTCCCCTGAATGGGCTTTGGATTGCTAAGGGGTTTGCCGGAAGGTGAGGTTCGCTTCCAGAGTCCCTGGCACACGCTGGCCCACAGCCCTGTGGCAAAGTGTGACCTTGAGTCCTGACACCTGGGATCTCTCACATCCGTGGGCCTGGGACAATGCCAGTGCCTGGGTAGCAGCGTGCTCTGACAGGCCTGGATGGAAAGGGCCTGGACGGTGGGGAGGTTCCACCATGCGGGCAGGTGGGAGTAGGGGCAGACGGCAAAGAACATGGCGGATGTTAAGTGGTGAACCCAACTGAGAAGCTCTTTGGGGAGCACTGGGAAAAAAACTGGGGCTACGGAGTGACCGCTCTTTGAGCTAGCTTACACCCAAACCTCTACTGTTCCTCATTCTGTATTTCCTTTCTTCCCATGGGCCCGGAATTCTCATCGATATTTGGCGGTCTCAGGTCTCCCCAAGACCTTTCCTAAAATAGCAGAACACAACGGTACACACCCCAGCTTGAAAGGTTCTACAGTCACGCTAATACAGTAGTGATTAGCCACGTGTGGCTATTGATAATTATTTTTAAATAAACTTAAATTCAACAGCATACAAAATTTAGTTCCTTAGGCCTATTTCAAGTGCTCAGTAGCTACATGTGGCCACTGGCTACGCCCATCGTCACAGAAAATTCTAGTGGACAGTGTTGCTGTCAAGGGGTAAAGGAACCAGGCTGACGATTCTTCTGTGCTGATAAGCTCACTTAGCTTGCGAGCCGGCCTGGAGACTGGGCTCACTCTGCCCACGCTATGCTTGAAACATTTTTGTTTTTGGAACAAGAGCCAATATGTAAACTCGGGAGACCTCTCCTTCTCTCCTCGCTTCTCCCTTCTTGTTCTCACTCCCTTCCTCTGTCTTTCCAGATTTTTGGCGACTCAGACTTTACACGCTCTGGCAGTGTGAAGCTTGCATTCATCCGTCCCAAGCCGTCCCTGGCCCTTTCCAGGGCTCTGCAGGCTCGTCTGGGTTTTCTGCCCTTCACGTTACGGCTTACATGGCCCCAGTGGGCGTGCTAGTTGGAGCCCTCTGAGCTGCAGAAATCTTACCTAGATGGAAGGGTCCTCGACCGGCAAGCCTAATATGTTCCTGAAAATGGTCTTTAAAAGCCAACGCTGACTTTGAAGACCCAGGCAGAGAGAAAACAAAATTAGTAGCAGACTTCTACCCCCCCGTCCATGGCTTTGCCTGAAATTGGAAAAACACCTCCTTCTGCTCTCCAGTCCTTCCCTCAAGCTCAAAAGCTGCTCCGGGGGTCACACGGGCTCAGGCCCCTGGGCAGGGCTCCCTGTGCTTTCCCTGATATCAGGGGAAAGGCATGTGGGAGGCTCTGGTTTTCTCATTTGCAAGGGGATTGTTGGGGGCGCTAAAGTGTGACAACAGTAGCGATCACATTTCGGGCTTCATAAAATACCATGGCGCTCAGCTAGACGCTACCTCATACTCCACCAGCTGACCTGGATCCTGTTACCCGCTGGGCCTGGGCTGGCAGTGAGGGGGGTGCGACAGTACCAAGGAGGGGAGCTCTGGGGGAGGAAGATCCTACACCCCCCAATTCTCCTGCGTGGGGGGCCAGGCTTTGGAGGTGGGGTGCTGGCTTTTCACAGCCTAGGGTGTTTCTTGCCTCTTCAAGGTCAAGTGTGGCCCTGCTGCGGGGTCTGAGCAGGATCCGCTCATAAAGACAGAGGAAAGGTTCTGATGCCCGGACCTGGGTGAGAAGCCTGGGCCTCCATGCAATTCCAGCCACGGAGAATTCACATTTTCTGATCCAGAGAAACACCTGCACATTGGCTTGTGCAAAAATGTCCATCATCCCAGTGAAAAGCAGGAAAACACCTCAAGTTCCCTCAACTGGATCATTGCTAAATAAACCGTGGTACGTCCATTCAGCAGACTCCTGCCTGGCAGGTCAGAAGAGTCAGGGAGACTTTTATGTTAGCACATGGACGTATTCCCAAGACATCCCATTGTGTGCGGGGAAAAAGAGAAACCTGGGGAACAATACAGCCAGGTTCACACTGTACATATGCTGTTGACCTAGGAAAAACATGGGGTTTTGGAGCGCTGACCCCCACACAGTCAAAAATCTGTGTACGACTTCTGACTACCCCCAAACTTAACTGCTAAGAGCTTTTGTTGATTGGAAGCCTTACTGGTAATATAAACAGTTGCCACATATTTTATATATTATATGTATTATATACTATATTCTTACAATAAAGTGAGCTACACAAAAGAAAGTATTAAAATCATAAGGAAAATACGTTTTACTTTTAATAAATATAGGACTGTGCTGTATTTATTAAAAAATCTGCGTATCTGTAGATCCATGCAATTCAGACTCATGTATGGGCGGCTCAATCAGAAATCAGTAGAGCATCTGACTCTTGGTTTCGGCTCAGGTCGTGATCTCGGGGTCATGAGATCGAGCCCCATGTTGGGCTCTGTGCTTAGTGTGGAGACTGCTTGTCCCTCTCCTGCACGCCTTCCCCTGCTCGCTCTCTCTAATAAAAAAATCCTAAAACAAGCAAACCCATGTTGTTTAAGCATGAACTGTATTTATAAAAATCCATTAAAAACAAAGTAAAATATTTTATATGGATATATACATATACATAAATAGAAAAAGAACGATCTGGAAGCTTACACATCTGATTGGAAGCAGCAGTTCTATCTGGGAAGGCACTGGGATTGGGTTAGTGGTCAAAGGAAGCTTTAAGTTCATCAGAATGCTTACTCCCGCCTTCTCTCCCTCCTCTGCTCTCTCTTTTTCTATAAGGATAATGTACATATGCATTGCCTTTGAAAACAGGAAATGTTTCATGGGAACGAGACAGGATCTAACACAGGAGCAGGGGAGGAATCAAGGGAGAGGGAGAAGCAGATTGCTCTGCTGAGCAAGGGCCCTGATGGGCTACTTGGTCCCAGGACCTTAGACTTATGACCTGAGCCGGAGGCAGATGCTTAACCGACTAAGCCACCAGGTGCCCAGCACTTTGCCTATATTAAGGGCGATGCTGTTGACGTGCCATCTCACGGAGGAGAAGACGAAGTGGGGAGAAGTGCAGAAACGTGCCGTTGTGGGCTGAGTTGTGATTGTGAAACCCCAGCCCCCAGGACCTGCAAACAGACCTTATTTGGAAATAAGCTCTTTGTAGATGATCAGGTTAAGGTGAGATCAAGAGGGTGGTAGCTCTAATCCAGTATGGTGGCGTCCTTATAAAAAAGGGAACTGTCGACACAGAGACATACACAGGCAGGGAGAATGCCAGCTGAACATGAGGACAGACAGACATGGCACAGACTCTCCCTCACCACCATCAGAAGGAACCAACCCTGCCGGCACCTTGATCTCAGACTTCCGGTCTCAAGAACCGTGACACAGTGTTCCTGTCGTTTTGGCCACCCAGTGTGTGTACTTTGTTCTGGGAACCCCAGCAAACGGATACAGTGCCCCAGGCTACACAGTGATGGAGAGGAGGAGCCCAGATCTACAAAAACCATTTGTAAAAACACTTCTTGTGGCCCCAGAACCGTATCACACAATGCATTGGTCAAGAGCAGAGACGTTTCAAGGATGAAAAGTGGCTCTTGCCTTCCAGGTACTTAACATATCACTGGGAAAGAGGAGGTACATGTAACATGAAATGCCGCACGGCTCATTTAACACACAGACCTACTGATCACCTACTATGTGCCCGACACTAGGCTGGATCCTGCTTGTGTCCTGGAACAGTCCCCGACTCCTTGCTTCCCCTCACATTGCTCCATGAACCCATCAGCAAATCCTGCTGGCTCTCCCATCAATGTATGTCCACCATAGGTCAATATATATTCACAACAAGTCAATGTGTAGTTGGTATATGTCCACGATCTGACCACTCACACCTCCTCCACGGCTCCCATCAGCTCCAAGCCCTCCTTATCTCCCACCGAGATCAGCACTCAGCAAACTACAGCCTCCCTGTGCAAATAAAGCTTTATTAATTTTTAAAAAAGATTTTATTTATTTATTTATTTTCCAGATAGAGATCACAAATAGGCAGAGAGGCAGGCGGAGAGAGAGGAAGAAGCAGGCTCCCCATGGAGCAGAGAGCCCGATGCGGGGCTCGATCCCAGGACCCTGGGATCATGACCTAAGCTGAAGGCAGAGGCTTTAACTCACTGAGCCACCCAGGCACCCCCACATAAAGCTTTATTGCAGCACCATCAAGTTCATTCATTTACTACTGTCCATGGCTGCTCCTGCCCTACAACAAGAGAACTGAGTAGTCAAGACAGAGATAGTGTGACTGGCAAAGCCTGAACTAGCTACTACCTTGATCTTTACAGAAGTAGTTTGGGGACCTCCAAGTCAGACTCTTGGGTCACTTCCTCACTCTCCCTGCTTCTCCCCTTTCTACACTCCATCCTGCCAGGCCAGTCCACATCTTGCAGCCAGAAGGGTCCTGTTCCCTCCTAAGTCAGGTCCCGTCCTTTTCTCCTCAAAACCCCACAATGGCTCCCACCTCCCTTGGAATAAAAGCCCGGTCCTCACAAAGGAGGGCCCTGGGTGCTGCAACCCGTCTCCATCTCCCACCATCTCTCACTGCACTTGCAGACACGGCAGCCTCCTGCTATTCCTTCAACAACTGGTACACGCCCGCTGCAGGGCCTTTGCACCTGCTGTCCCTTCTATTTCAAATGCTTTTCTTTCCCTTTCCAGTTGCCAAAAGCCTGAAGAGGCTCTGTTGATAAAATCTTCTTTGTAAAAACGGCTCCACGCCACCTTACATCGGGACAAATAACTTGTCTTTGTTTTCCCACTTTGTGGGGCCTCTAGAACTACCTAGGTCTGATATAGTGGCCAATCTCTACTCTTATCCAGGAATTTTGAAAAACTCTAAAGATAGCATCCATCAGAGAATATAGCATTTAGGAGCATAGACTCTGGACCCCAGGTTCTGGCCCTGCCACTCAGGAACTGAATGACCTTGGGCAAGGTATTGAACGTTTTTGACCCTCAGCTTCCTATCTGTAACTGGGCTATGGAACACTACTTACCACACTGGAGTACTGCAAGGATTAAATGAGTCAGTAGAGCTCAGGCACTCTGAAAAGGAGAGAAAATGAAAATTCTTGCTATTATCACTAATTTGAATCCTACAGGCCTGAACTCTGTGCCTGGCACAGTAATGGTCAAAGAGGAACAGAGTTCACCAGCAAGAGAGGCTCATGGACGGCCAACCCTGGAGATAAGGCAATTTAGAAGCAGAGCAGAAAAATGCATTCCTCACTCAAACCCCACCAACAGGTCAGGACGCCGTGCACTCATGCGTCTCCGGGAGCGGGGGCAGGAGAGAACTGGTAGCGACGTTCAGGTTCTCATCTCCCGGATGTTGCAGTTGCGGTGTTCAAACGCCCCTTCCTGGGCTTCAATCCCAGCCCTGCCGTATTCTAGGTACGTGACCCTGGGTGGCTTACTTCCCATCAAACTTTTAGTTTTAGAATGACTTTAGATTACAGAAAATTTGCGAATATAGTTTCCATATATCCTAAGCTCAGTTTGCCTTATTGTTAACATTACACACACACACACACACACACACACACACACACGTTATATATGTAACATCTTACATATATATGCATTTTAAAGATTTTCCTTATTTATGAAAGAGAGAGAGAGGAGGAGAAGTAGGCGGGGGGAGAGGGAGAGACTCCATGGTGAGCGCAGAGTCAGATGTGGGACTTGATCTCAGGACCCCGAGATCATGACCTAAGCCGAAACCAAGAGTCAGATGCTTAACTGACTGAGCCACCCAGGCGGCCTAGCATCTTATATTTGGGTGGTGCACCTGTCACAACTAATAACTACTACTATATCCTTATTAACTAATGTCAATTTCTTTTTTTTTTTTAAATCACAAGTTGATTGGCAATTAAATTTTTCTTTTCAACATTCTGTTCTGCAGCTTCCTTGGCCCTTTCTGCCCGGAAGCCGAAGAGCAGGGCATTGGCACGGGTCACATGAAGACTGACGAACAACCTGTGTTTCTTCTCCTCTGGGAGGACCCCGACTCTCTCCGCATGGACATTCCGTGTGGGCATGACCCGGCCCATCAGCTGGGTGCCCAATCCGAGTTCTTCGGCAGAGCTAGTCATGTGGACATGTTCGGCCTTCTTGGAGCCACTGAGATCCCAATGGTCTGTGCCACCTTCTCGGGGATGCCAGGCACCAGTAACCCTTCAAAGCAAAAGCCCCTGCCAGCTGGACTTTGGTGCAATGCCTCACCCGGGGGGGGGGGACCCGCGATGGGCCAGATGGGTTCTGATGCAGGGCACGGTCAAAGCAGTGTGCCTTGGCTCTCTGGGCCCTGCCTCTGTGGCTCTGCCACGTCCGCTGCTGGAACCACGTCGCCACCTTCTCCTGTCAGTCCTCGTGGAAACGGGGCTTCAGGATCGTGCCCTTCTGGCTGGGCACACGGCTGTCACCTCTGGGCCTCCTCCGAGATATGCCGGCCCAACTAATGTCCATTGTTTATGCAGAAATCTTTAGTTTTCTCCCTCATGTCCTTTTTCTCTTCCAGAATGCCCTCCAGGGCATCACACCACATTCTGTCCTCTTCTCTCTTTAGGTTCCTTCGGGCTGTGACAGTTTCTCTGACTTTCCTTGGAGTTGCTAACACTTTCAAGGGGTACCAGCCAGCTGTTTTGCAGAATGTCTCCCAGCGGGGATTTGCCCGTTGTTTCTCTCCTGGGTAGACGGGGTTACGGGTTTCGGTGAGCAGGACTGCAGGAGAAAGTGCCATTCCCACTGCAGCATGTCAAAGGTGTATCCTATCAACATGACTTCCCCTGCTCATGGTGACCTTGACCGCCTGGCTCAGGTGGTCTCCATCCGCTTCATCCACTGTAAGGTGACTCTCCTCTCCTTTCCATACTGATCTCTCTGAAAGGAAGTCACCATGCAAAGTGCACAGTTGGGATGGAGAATCTAAATCAATGAGTCCAGGAGGTCCTGGGGGGCTCAGTCGGTTAAGCATCTGACTCTTGGTTTCGGCTCAGGTCGTGACCTCAGGGTCATGAGATCGAGCCTTGCTTCTGGCTCTGTGCTCACTGGGGAGTCTGCCTGAGATTTTCTCTCTCCCTCTTCCCCTCCCCCATCCACGTGTACTCTCTCTCAAATAAATAAAATCTTTTAAAAAAAATAAATGATTCGGAATTTTCTGCATGGGAGAGTCCCCTATTCCCCTCCACTTATTTATTATTTTAATTGTTATCTGTATCATTATGGACTCACAGGTGCTTTTTTTAATACTCAGAGTCCAATAGTGTGTTCCTTGTTTTTGTAGCCCAAGTGCTCCAGCTTTGGCTACTCAGAACTCCTCCAGGGAGCTCCTGGGTCCCTCTGACATCCTCTGTCCCCATGCGGTTTTTGGAGCACTTCCTTACTTTCTGACACCCTAAGATGCTCCACATGTATTATGGGTATTTCTTGGCCCAGCCCTAGAATCAGCCACTTCTCCACGGAGCCCTGGTTCCTCTTCCCGGAAAATGGTCACAGAACCCAAGATCTGGGTGTCTGGGGTGCCCATTGCCACCACAGTGTCAGCGTTTCAGGGCTCTCTTGGGCGACAAAGTCTCCAGTTTCTTTTTAAAAAAATTACGAAACATGCTTAGTATACCCATTTGTAGGTGTGTCACAAAGCATGTGGCAGGCCTGAGAAATAGTACCAGTTACAACCCAGATCCCTCTTTTACCAGGCGTCCAAAATCGAAGCCCAAAGAGGGCCTAAGTGGAACTCATGTGAAGAGTCATGAGGCGCAGGGGAGAGTGCCTGCGGGACCCGCAGGGGTGTCCCGCCTTTCACTGGCAATGATGGTGATCTGTCCGTTTGTCCTGTGCTCGAGGTCCAGATTTAGTTTCCGGGGGAGGGTTTTCTCATAAAATGGGGGGTGGAGAGCTTCTCATCTTTTTCTTTGTTTCGTAATTTGTGCTAAATGGGATTTATCCTTTCCTTGAATGTTTGGTGGGATTCCTGTTTACCACCAGCTCAACCTGGTGCCTTTTTTGAGACTACGTCCTTAATTGCCATTTTAGTCTCTCACCATCATTGGTTTATTTATTTTTAAATTTCCCCTTGGGTTAATTCTGGTAATTTAGGTCTTCCTGCCAAGTGTCAACCTCATCTAGGTTTCAAGTCCATTGGCATAATACTGTACAGTATTCTAATTAAAAAAAATGCATCTCGGGGAGCTTGGGTGGCTGAGTGGGTTAAAGCCTCTGCCTTTGGCTCAGGTCATGATCCCAGAGTTCTGGGATGGAGCCCCATATTGGGCTTTGCTCGGCAGGGAGCCTGCTTCCTCCTCTCTCTCTCTCTGTCTACTTGTGATCTTTGTCTGTCAAATAAATAAAATCTTAAAAATAACGCACCTCCCTCGAATCTACAGTAACGTCCAGCCTTTCATTCTGGATGTGGCTTATCACCTCTACCTCTTTCCTTTTTTCCTAGCTCATACTTGCCAAATGCTTATCTTCCTTCATGGTCTTTTTGATTTTCCTGTTTTACTAATAAAAACGTAACTTAAGGCCGGCTCATTTTCTCCTGGCCTCCTGCAGGCTTGGATACTTGGCCTTCCCGTTGTCGTTCAGTTCCGAACAGCAAGTTCAGGGACGTATCAAGACTCGTTCCGCTTAAGCCGGCGACAGCCGGGGTTTCCCCAGCCTGTGCTGCTGAGGTCTGATCCCGCTCCTTTTTGTCCTCGGCTGCCTGGAGACACGAATGCCAAAAGGAAACTGCTGACAAATTTGCTTTAGAAAAATCACTCTTGTGACCGGCTGGGTGGACTCCCCGGCCACCCCTCCTCTTCCGAGGCAGGTATGTTTCCAAGTGAGATCGCGTCCTGCGGCCTCTAGACGGGCGGGAGAAGGGCCTGCTCCCTGGGAGGGAAACCCGGGCTGTCGCTCATGTGTTGTCTAAGTGTTGGGGACTCATCTGCGGAGCACCGAAGAGGCCGTGGGCTACGCCGCATGGTCGGCCGGCTGCCGGGATGCTTGGGAGAGCAGCTCGGGGCTGACGCGGAGAACTCACTCCCCCGCAGAGCTGCGCAGCAGCCGGCAGCCCTCGGACTGTCCGCAGCTTGCCCGGACTCCAGCCCCTCCGGACTCTCTCTAGTGAGATCCTTCCTGAAACTCTGGCAGCACATCGAAACGCTCCCCCTTGGGCCTGCCTGCCTACCCGGCCACTATAGAATCTGGCCCCAAACCTTTAGGTCCCTCTTGTTTCTTAGAGAAGACTTTTCTTCCTGGCTCTCTGCCAATCATGTGCCTTCTTCGTCCCCTTGGCTCATCTCAAAACTGTGCTGGAGGGACACCTGGGTGGCTCAGTGGGTTAAAGCCTCTGCCTTCGGCTCAGGTCGTGATCCCAGGGTCCTGGGATCGAGCCCCACATCGGGCTCTCTGCTCAGCGGGGAGCCTGCTTCCCCCTCTCTCTCTGCCTGCCTCTCTGCCTATTTGTGATCTCTGTCTGTCAAATGAATAAATAAAATCTTTTAAAAAATAAACTGTGCTGGAGTCAGCTTGGCCTGGGCTTCCACCTGCACGGTGCTCGTACAGTGGGATCTCTCTGGGCTCAGGTTCCTCATCCGTCAAACAGAGCCAAAGAACTGTCCCTCGCAGGCAGCGGTGACATGTGAGGAAATGCACGTGCGCTGCCCAGACGGGAGCTCAATAATGTCTGCGCCCAGCAAATTAGCATTGTGGTGCCTCAGTTTTCCCATCTCAGAAATGGGGGTATGCCCCCGTATTTAGCATCTGCGGTGGCAAAAGGCCTGAGTGAATGAGTGCCGGTGGGCCCCATGGACAGTATGAGGTACGTGTCAGCTGCGGCTGTGGCCGTGTTTATCATTCCTGGCTGTGTCCTGCGCCCAGCTCCTGCCGCGGCCGGTGTCCTTCTTTCTAGAAATGCATTCAGATCCTCTATGGCTCTGTCCACCTTCTGGGTGGGGTGTGAGGGTGCCGTCATGGGTCCTCAGGCTTCTGTTGTTACCTGTGGGGCTTCTGTTTTGTGTATACAATGGGAAGACGCTGTGTTAACTCCTGGGGGAGCTTTTGTCTTTGTCTTGTGCATTTACGTCAGGAGTTTCTTCTCCTCTTGCTGTCGGACCTTGCTTGTCTTTCTCCAGACGTCATCCTGGCTACACCAACCTTCTCTGCTCTCTCTTTCCCTATGAACCCATTGTCTACAGCACTGTATTGAGTCTGGGGAACCTTCTTTCCCCAACCAGATGGCCGTCACTCCTGTGGGAGAGGCAGCAGAGCACGGTGGGTGAGCCCTCAGACTCCGGAGCCAGGCTGCCTGGGTCTGGATACCGCCACCGCCAACTGTGTGACTCTGGTTCGCGTAACCTCTCCGTGCCTCAGTTTCTTCATTTGTAAAATGGGTGTTTTGGACTGAATGTGTGTGTTCCCGCCACAATCCATAAGGTGAAGCCCTGAATCCCAGAATTTGGAGCTGCGGCCTCTAAGAAAGTAAAGGTTAAGGTTAAATGAGGTCAGAAGGGTGGGGCCCTAATCTAATAGGATTAGTGCCCTTCAAGGAAGGGATGTCAGAGAGCCCCTTTTCTCAGTCTCTGCACGCGTACTGAGGAGAGGCCACGAGAACACAGGGAGTAGGTGGCCTTCTACAAGCCAGGAAGAGAGTCCTTGCCAGAAACCAGATCTGCCAGCGCCTCGGTTGGGGACCTCCAGCCTCCAGAACTGTGAGAAAGTTCCTTTCTGTTGCTTAGACCATTCAGTCTGTGGTATTCTGTTGTGGTAGTCCGAGCTGACCAAGACAATGTGTAACAACGAGGGTTACACAAGTTGTGTGCCCCACGTCGGGCTCCCTGCTCAGCGGAGAGCCTGCTTCTCCCTCTGCTCCGTGCTCCTGCTCTCCCTCCCTGTCTCTAGCTCTCCAATAAATATATGAATTCTTTAAAAAACGAGTTAAAATTAAATACGATAGAAATTCCGGGTCTCAGTTGCACTAGACATAATTCAAGGGCTTTCTAGCCCCACGTCGCCAGTGGCCACTGTACTGGACAGAACATTTACAGCACTGTAGAAAAATCTACCAGACGGGACTGCTCTAGACCATCGGTTTCCAAATGGTTTTGACCATGACTTTCAGTAAGAAATACATTTGCTATCACACAGAGATTTTAATTACCGAAACATAATTTCTACGACTGGAACAATTTTCCAACAATATTCACCACTACTGTTTGTGACGTACCCAATCATACTCTAGTTTACTCTCTTCTCCTTAAATTTCTGAAGAAAGGATGCTGGACTTCACCCTTTAAATGGTCATGGTTTGGTTTTTCCAAAATGCTAGCGCTCCTTGCGTGGTAGGAAGCAAAAGTGCGGGAATGGGAGAATGACCTATTTTGAAGGCTTTTCCTCATTTCAGTCCCACAGGGACCTGCAGAAGAAGTGGTGACTCGGCCAAATTCAGTGCCTTGTTCAAGGTCTTAGAGCTAAGAAGGAGTGGGATGGGGATTTGAACCTGGGTCTTTCTGATCCCGGGGTGGCATCCCCATTCTCTTCCCAGTGCGAGGCCTCTCTGGGGAGTGGGAGCCTCCATGGCCGTGGTTCCAGGCTCTGGTCCTTCATGTGGAACCAACCATCTTGGAGTTTGATCTATGGAAGCCGCTTTCGTTTACTTCTCATTTTATCTTGAAATCTATTCTCCTTTTCAGACGTTTAAAACCCTCATTTCAGGGTTCCCTGGGTGGCTCAGTCCATTAAGCATTTTACTCTTGATTTTGGCTCAGGTCATGATCTCAGGGGCATGGGATCGAGTCCCAAGTCCGGCTCCATGCTGGGCATGGAGTCTGCTTCAGATTCTCTTCCTCCCCCTCTCTCGGCCCCTACCCTCAACTCTAAGGAAGTATAAAATAGGGGCGCCTGGTGGCTCAGTGGACTAAAGCCTCTGCCTTCAGCTCAGGTCATGATCCCAGGGTCCTGGGATCGAGCCCTGCATTGGGCTCTCTGCTCAGCAGGGAGCCTGCTTCCCCCTCCTTCTGCCTGCCTCTCTGCCTACTTGTGATCTCTGTCAAATGAATAAATAAAATCTTTAAAAAAATAAATAAAACGTTTACCTCATCCTAAGTAATATCACCTATGAAATCACTGGCTTAATGGCTCAGTCGTTTCCACCCCTAGACATGAGAAGGAAAAAAAACTTATACGTTTAACACTTTCTTTTCTTTTTAGTATTCAAGTAAAAGCCAGCTGCCTGAAGCCTGGGTTGGGCTGTCTACTGCGTGATCCAGGAATCTCGCGCAGCCGGCCGGCAGCTCTCAAGGCTTCCACGCCATGATTCTCTAGGGGCTGCCGCCGGCTTTTTGGGTGTGACAGTTCCTCACGCGCAGGGCAGTCCACAGGGCCGGGTTATTTGGCATTCTGGGTCCTGCCTGCGGCAAGCCAGTAGCTCTTCCCTTTCCCGGGATGACTGGCACCCTCCTTCCCATTTCCAAACACATCCTCCTGGCAGGATGGCCCTGCCCTTGGGTCTAGGGAAAACACACTGATGACAAGGATAAAGGTGTTGCAAACCCCGACAGTGTGTGCTCGTGGAGAGGACACAGTAACAGCGCCCACCCTTTCCCAGACACTGAGCTGGCCCTGGCTCACCACGGCCTCCGTTTCACGTCTTTCTCTTGCCCAAACTGAGCGCCTTCTTGCTGGAATTTGGAAACGCTCCCAGTCACACCACTGACCCAATCTCAGCCTTTTAACAAGCTCTAGATTTTCAAATCTATTTTTAACCAAAGTTATAGTATCTTGAAACAGAAAGAACGAATTCTTGTCTTGAAGATTTGCATTTTTTAAGAGTGCAGGCCTTGGAGTCCAGCAAACTCTGGTTTGAATCTTGGGCTTAATACTTACAGCTGCCGTGAGCTTAGGCAAATCCCTAACCCTCTCTAACCTTTACTTTCCTCATCTGTAAAATGGGGGGAAAGAAACATGACGGGCTGCACAGGGTTGTCACAAATTCCTGGCACCTTTGCAGGATCCTATATGCACATGACAATAATGAAAAGAATTATAATAAAATAAAACTAATAATTCTGATAGCCATCAGTTACATCATGCTATTATGTTTTAGAGGGTTTATATACACTAATTCATTTAATTCTGAGTAATCTTATGAGGGAGGAATTATAATTACTCCTGTTTTGCAGATGAGGACAGAGGCACAGAGAGGTTAAGTACTCACCTGAGGTCACACAGCTTTTAACTGCAGAGCTGGGTTATGAACCCAGGCCATTTGGCCCCAGAATCTTTGCCTTCAACCATTGCCTCATATTGTCTCTGGTAAAGGTCCATGAGACAGGGGAGGTTTGCAGTTTGTCCTTTGACTTTTTGCACCCATCAAAGACATTTCAAAATCTACTGAGAGCATGCCACCTCTGTGCTGGCATTCGGGTTGGGTAGGCACTTACTAGAAATGCTTCACACTTACTGTAAAGTGGCTGGCTGCCTATATTACCTCCTTTACCTGCCAACGAGGGAGAGCCCAGAGGCCCCTGAAGCTGAGTGGGCACAGGCAGAGTCTCAGGGGGTCCAGGAATGGTCTGGGAACAACCACTGAGAGGATCCGTTCCCAGGTCTGGATCTGGGCTTGCTCCTAGCCACTCCCATCTCTCCGCGTGACTTGCAAGGCTTGGCGGAGACCTTTCATGGCTCCGGGTCTCCAGGGGGCAGAGAGCAAATGATGGTCAACCCTGCGGATCTGGTTACAAACAGCCCAGTCTCTGCTGTCACTGTTGGGGACTTAGCCAGGCCAGAGAGTCCGCCTGCCAGCACAGGGCATCCTCGTACAGCGGAGGAGCTGGGCCCAAGAGCAGGACTGTACGCACTCCAGCTCTGATCTTACAACAGCCTACAAGGTATGTTTTCATCCTCGTTGTACAGAAGAGGCAACGGAGGTGCAGAACAGGATTTGCCCCAATGTGTGAAGTCACATTGTGTCTAAGATCACTCAGTGAACAGCAAAACGGGGTTCACACCAAAGTCTGACTTCGACGCCTGTGCCTCCACCACCACCGTTGGGTGTTTTCTCTGCTTTGAAGGTCACGGTTCTCTGCCAACCTTGCTTTTGCAAGCACCCCATTCATCCTGGGGTGGATCAAGGAAAGAGCTTTCTATGCCACAGCAAGTTCCTGCTGTCACCCAGCCTTTGGACAGGTGGAGACGAGCTTGGGCGTAAATGCCCGGGCCTCCCAGCTGTGGACGGCCCCTGCGGGTGCTCGAGTCCCCCAGCACGCATGAGTGTGGGGGCGGGGAGCTCTCAGGACTCTGCTTCCTTCCTGCCCCTGGCAACACACTGAACCAGCCCAGGGGGCAACCCGTGCTCCTCATCTTCCAGCCTACACCTCGGCAGGGTGTCAGCGGGTGTCTGGCCCTGGGCAGAGAGTCCTGAGGTCTCTTATTCACTCCAAAATTTCTTTTTACAATGGAGCTGGGTTCTAATTCAGCTCCAAGTATACTTTCTTTTGCCTTCTCTTGGTTTCATTGGGTTTATGGGGAGATAGAAGAAGAAACCGAACTGTTGCATCTCCCAAAGCTACATGGCTTAATATTGGGGCAAATCCTAACCCTAGAGGAATGGGATGCTCCCACCACCTTCTCTAGGGGCGCACGCTTGCACACATGCAGATATGTTTCATTCAGTTTCAGGGGTTCATGTACTCTTCACAGAAGCCAAGGCAGAAGCAGGACAAAGAGGAAAGACAGGGAAAATGAGGCCAGAACTTTCTCTAATGCGGAACCGCCATGCTTTGTTCACCCCGGGGCCATGTTGACCGGCATCTCCTCCCCTGCAGCCTGAGCCGGGAAGTCAAAGCCAAGAGAGCTGTGTTCCCTAGAGTCTCCGCTCAGCTGAATGGAGGCCGCAGGGCTAGGTCCTATAGCCCTGTATGAAGTGGCAGCTCGGGAGGCTCCCCACTAAAGGGCTTTTCTGGATGAGTGCAGGTCAGTGAGCCCCGAGGATGGTCTCCCCAGCTCTTGAGCCATAAGCGCACCAGCTTCAGTTGAACCCGCACCTTGCCCCGCAATCCAGCCAACGTTTTGGATGACGCGTCCTCTGGCCCAGCTTCCAAGCTGCTCCTGCACAAAGGTGAGGTGGCCTGGAGCGGGGAGCTGGTTGGCGGAATCTATGCCCAAGCTCAGCAGCTGGAGTCCGTGACCTTGTCGTATCTCTGTGTTGCATGCACGGCTTTTGAATCATTGTGAAATCAGGAGTTGTATTGTCCTAGCTCGTAGTAAGATAAACAACGTCTAACAATTTAAAGGAAACAGTTTGCCTTGGTACTGTGGAGTCCCCCCAGCCCTCGCCCAGCCCCAGAACACGCGCTGCACCCCTGGTGGAAAGGCGCCTGCTTGTTGGGCACGTGCGGCGGGTCAGGCTGTGTGCGGGCGGATTTCATCTCTCCCCCATCATCATTACAACCTGGAAGCTCGGTTGTTCTTCTACCTGTGGAGCACATGAGGGAAATGAGGCAGAAGAGAGGGAGACCCCTGCCCCGGGCACACAGCCAGGCATGGGCGGAGCCAGGATGCCAAGGCAGATGGAATGGATTAGAAGGTGCTTGCCCGGAGCTCAGGACAGGTGTCCTGGAGAGCCTGAGGTACAGCTGACCTTGGCACCTACCCTGTTTCTGGAGTCTTCCCCCTGGGTGCTTTCACATGGGAGGCTGGGGCCCTGACTTGACGGAGCTCAGGTACCTGCTTCTAGCCTTGCCCTCTCTGGTCTGTTCACCCAGCAGCCCGACGGAGAGCCTCGGAACGTAAGTCAGATGGTGTTCTCCTGCTTAAACCCCCCCAGCGGCTTCCTGTAACCCTGGGAAGATCAGCCAAAGCCTCAGGATGGCCCAGAGCCCCGTGTGGTCCGCAGCGCGCTCCCACTCCCACTGCCACCCTCCCTGATCCTGTGCCGGCTTCCCTGTCTCCGGAACCTGCCAGCTCGGACCATGTCTCAGGGCCTCTGCCCTGCTCTTTGGTCTGCACTCTCCCTGTCCGGACACCCACGTGGCCTGCTCCGTCACCTGGTTCAGGTGTCTGCTCCAAGGTGGCACAAGCCTTACCTGGTCGTAGTGAGTGAAACAACAGCTCCGGGACCGAGTCTGCTGGTCTCTCTTTGGGGCACTTTATCTGACATTAAATATTTGGTTGTTTGAGGTCGGCTTCCCCAGCTGGAAATTCAGTGCTTTAAGGGCGGGGATCTTGCTGGTCTCATCTGTCCCTGAGCCCACAGCCCTTGGGGGAGGGCTTCCCTGAAACTGCTGCTGCGACCAAGAGTGGACTCCCTTCTTTACAGATGGCCCCGCAGGCTCCGAGCAGAGAAGAGGGTCTTCTGACTTCAGCCCCTAACACCTAACCATCCATGCAGAGGCTGGTCTCGTGGCTTTGGGTGGGCCATGGCCCTCTCTTGACTCCCACAGTCTCCCTGGGGAGCACCAGGAGGCTGCCCCGTGGACTTGGACAGGGGCTCCTGCCCCAGCAAGCTAACGGTTTTAACATGGGCACCACGGTTTCAGTTCTGCTGGGGTGCCGTCTGGCACCGGGGACATTTCTGAAAAGCATTTAGGGAGTAAAAGCAAACTGGCTTCCCTGGGCAGCTCTAGCTGGGAATTCAATCCTTCACCAGGAGAGGTGGCTTCCGCTTCGGAACCAATGAGGAACAGCCGGGGGGGCTAAAGACATTGCCTTGAAATACACAATAGTCCAGCAAAACACCTGGCCCTCAGGCTCAGGTTCAACCCACACCAATAAAGTGCCCACTGTGTGTCAGGCGTTCTTACTGTGTGGGTCTTAACTCTTACCTCTGGCCGTCACTTTGGTATCTTCCCCGGGTGTCACAGACACCTCCAACCCCATGTGCCCTCAACAGAAGGATGGGTTTCCCCCCTGCATTCCCACATCTGCTCATCTCAGAGGACGGCACTGTAACCCTAGTCAAGCCAAGCCTCCCGCCGCACCCCAACTCTTCTCTCTCCCTCATCCCCCATCCAACCCCTCAGGAGCCCTCTTGGCTTTAGTGCAACCCTGAAGCCTTGATCCAACCAACTTTCTTCTGTTGCTTGGACGACTGCAATAATTTCTTTGCTGGTCTCCCAGCCTCCACCCTTTGCCCCCTGTTGCCCATTCTCCACGCCGCAGCCAGAGCAGTCCTTTTAAAACATAAATGAGATCACACAGCTTTTCCTGTTTAATGCTCCCTGGCCCCACGCTGTGTACAGCACATAGGATAAACTCTGATATCCACGACCCATGTCTGGCCCACACCTCCCTCTCCAGACTCTCTTATCCCAGTCGCCACTGTGCTTTCACTCATTCACTACAGTCACTGTGGCCTTCACACACTTCCCACCCCAGGGCCTTTGCATGTGCCGGTCCCACCTCTCTAGATCTCCACCTGGCTGGCTGCTGTCCTCTTTTAAGCCTCAGCTCAAGTGTCCCCTCCTCCAGAGGCCTCTCCTGACTCCCTCGAGAAACGCTGACCACCTCCTCACAGCCTACACCTCTCTCCCATCACTCACTGTCATATCTCATTGTCGTATTTTCTTCACGACCATCTCATTAAACGGACTTTCTCATTTATGGATTTGTTTGGCTGTTTACTGCCAAGGCCCCAGGCATTGAAGGTGACACAGCTGGAGTTCCTGCCCTCATGGAGCCAACATTTTAAGGAGGAGATCTTGAGAAACGAAAACCAGTCTGGATTTTTCAACTAAAGAGAGCCAATAATCGCTCTTCCTTGGCTAAAGCTCATCAGGTTTTGTGATTTGCAATCAGCTGACTGTATTACATTATGCTCCATAAATATTTGCTGAATTCAACTACCGTGTTTGTTTTGCTCATTTGTTCTCTCCCTCCCTCCCAGCTCCCTCTTTTTCCCCAAGACACGAGAGGTCACTGTAAAGCGGGCCTGCACATTGCATCTGACTGAAGGGACACTCCTGGGCTTGATACTCACAGAAAAACCTACCATGCCAATGTTCTCTTTTGTCATCAATGACTTTCTACATAGATCCTCTCTTTGATTCCTCAAAAACTTGAAAACAGAGCTACCCTATGACCTAGCAGTTGCACTACTCGGTATTTATCCCAAAGATGCAAAAGTAGTGATCCAAAGGGCCACCCGCACCCCAATGTTTACAGCAGCAGTGTCCACAATAGCCAAACTATGGAAAGAGACCAGATGTCCTTCGAAGATGAATGGATAAAGAAGATGTGGTATATATACACAATGGAATACTACGCAGCTGTCAAAAAATGAAATCTTGCCATTTGCAATGACGTGGATGGAACCAGAAGGTATTACACTGAGCGAAACAAGTCATTCAGAGAAAGACAATTATCACATGATCTCACTCATGTGTGGAACTTAAGAAACAAAAACACAGGATCATAGGGGAAGGGAGGGAAAAATAAGAAGATGAAATCAGAGAGAAAGACAAACTGTAAGAGACTCTTAATCATAGGAAACAAACAGGGCTGCTGGAGGGGAGGTGGTGAGGGAAGGAAAACCTTCCTGATGATACGTATTACTCATGCTCGGGGCCAACCAGGCTAGATCTGAATTCAGAGCCTTCATATTTCTACTTCACAGGCTAGTCCCAGGGATTTTTGATTCCAGGAAGAAATATTCCTGCTAAGATAAACTGGACTGTTCTTTCATACACAGGATAATTTTAAGTTACCTTCATTTTTCAATCTGGTAAACCAAAAACACAAATACAATTTGCAAAGCCATTTGATCCCTCAGTTAATCCTCTTATCAGCCAAAACAACAACAACAACAAAGCCACACCAAACCCCTTCTCACCTTGTAGAAAGCTGCTTGCTCTTTCATCAGAGGTAAGTCATGCATTGTATTTCCCTCCTTGCTCTGGCTACTAGGGAGCTCAGAGAGATTAACTCTGAACTTCACTGCAGGAGTTGGCCTCAGCTAGATTTTTTGGTACAGTGCTTTACCCTTATTAATTAACTTAGCTTTCTATTCCTTTGCTTTGCTTTTATAATTCAATTTTAAATATGTTTTCCATTTGAAATCCTTCTCAAATCTTTCTGCCACAGGCTGGATATAAACAAAGGAGTTAAATTCATTTCTGATGCTACCTCCTTCCCCTTTCCTATCTCTTTTGCTACTTGCTTCGGGCACAGAAGCAGACACTAAATAAGCACCAGTCCCTCTGCTTGCTCTCTCTCTCTGTAAAACGTGTTTTCAGGGGAATGTAAATTGTTTTTAAAAGCTTCCATCCTGGCCCACTGCTAATTATTACTGACCCAGGAGGATCTGTACTAATTTGCCTCAATAAACTTATTAAATAGTAAGTTTCAGGAGGAAGCGACCGCATGGCCTTAATTGGATTAGCGAAACCGCCAGTGGTCATCGCCGCCAGAGTGGCGAGAAGCCCACTGGCCGCATGGGGCAGCTGTGGCGATCAGCTGGCCAAGTGTGTTTTCAATAAACTGTCGCTGGCCACAGCGTTGTGCCTTCTTGGGGGTTGTCAGCAAAAGTTTCTAGCCTCTAAAGGAAAAAGGAAAAGCAGAAAAGAGAGAAGGCCGCATCTCTTCCCCTGAACCCGCCGCAGGTCGTTAAGCATGGGGACTATGATGCGGGACGGGGGGGCGGGGGGTGCCAAACCTCCAGGTCGTTGAAGAACAGATGCGTATCTGCAAGGTTGAAGATCATTTCTTCCATCATCAGGCCGATGCGCACTGACGTCGTGGTGTCCTGGTAGAAAGAAAGGACAGAGTCACCTGCCGGCGGCGCCTCTCTCTCCCATCCCCCTGCTGATAGGCAGTCAGGGTCATTCCTGATGGGCTTCCACGTGGTCTCAGCTGTGTCTCCATGTGCGGTCAGGGTGACGATGCCTGACGGCTTCCGAGATTTCCCTTCTAGGCGCCCCTAGTTTCTACTAGCCCTCTCCCCCAAATGTCCCCGCAACTGCGACTGTGCTCAGCGTTGTCAGATCCAGGAATGGCAGCAAGAAAGGAGGCCCCCCCGCCCCAAGCCTTTCCCCTTCCAGGGAGGCCTAGGAGACTGCAGGGAAGCAGCGCAGACTGTCTAAAACCCACCGCGAGAGCCGACATGTATGTTGGTTGTCTCTTTACTATGGTCTCTGTGGATGTCGTCAGACTCCTCCCGATATGTGCACTATCATGGTGACCTCGCAGGAGGATTAATTATAAAAACAAGCGCACAAACAAAACCCCATGATGGCCCATCCTTACCCCGGAAATCTAGGCCGCCATTAAAAAAGCAAAGTCATGTGGGAGTTCCTGATGTAAAACTATCACCAAGATATGAAGGAAAAACTGTGCAGTAAAAGGGTCCCTTCTCTCTCCCTCTCCCCTATACACAGGCTGTGATAGACTGCGGGACTCTTCACCCATATTTGGGGTCTCTTCCTGGAGAGCTTCTCCCTGTAGGAGGGTGACCCACACACGACACCCATGGCTCCAATCTGGTTTGCTGCTTGTTGGCATATGGCTCATAAGCTAGGAATGAATTTCCACATTAAACAAATTTTTTTTGAGAGAAAGAGAGTGCATGTGTGTGCAAGTGTGGGGAGGGGAAGAGGGAGAAAGAATCTTTGGCAGGCTCCACACCCAGCATGGAGCCCGATGCAGGGCTTGACCCCATGACCCTGAGGTCATGACCTGAGCGGAAATCAAGAGTTGGATACTCAACCAACTGAGCTACCCAGGCGCCCCTGACTTTTTCCATTCTTCAACAGTGTATTGTCTATGGCAAGTTTGGAGCTTTAAAGGCAGAGGAGAGCAGGAGCCACAGAGACCAGGTGTCCTGCAAAGCCTAAAATATTTATTATCTGGCCCTTTGTAGGAAAAGTCTGGCAACCCCTGAAATATACCCTCCCTGTTTGACTCAGATGTGACTGTGTGACTTGTGTGGGTAATGATATGTGAGCAGAAGTTGTGTTTCATTTCTGGTCTGAAGCTTTAAAATCAAGTGCATGGTACTGGGTATTTAGCCCAAAGATTCAGATGTGGTGAAAAAAAGGTCCATCTGTACCCCAATGTTCATAGCAACAATGGCCACAATTGCCAAACTGTGGAAAGAGCCAAGATGCCCTTCAACAGATGAATGAATAAAGAAGATATGGTCCATAGGTACAATGGAATAGTACGCCGCCATCAGAAAGGATGGGTTCCCAACTTTTGTAGCAACATGGACAGGACTGGAGGAGATTTATGCTGAGTGAAATAAGTCAGGCAGAGAGAGTCAATGATCATATGGCTTCACTTACTTGTGGAGCATAAGGACTAACACGGAGGACATTAGGAGAAGGAAAGTAAAAGTGAATTGGGGGAAATCAGAGAGGGGAGAAGAACCATGAGACACTGTGGACTCTGAGAAACAAACTGAGCATTCTGGAGGGGAGAGTGGGGGGGTTGGTGAGCCTGGTGGTGGGTATTAAGGAGGGCATGTATTGGATGGAGTACTGGGCATGGTGCAAAAACAATGAATCTTGGAACCCTGAAAAAATAAAACAAACAAACAAACAAAACCCCAATAAAAGCCAGTGTATGGTTGGTCATGTTCTCTCCTCCTACTTCACAAGACTAAATGTTCCAGAGACAAGATGATGTGGGTCAGAGCTGCAACAAACCAGGACGGGCATATACCATAAAAGAGAAGTGGATGATGTCTTGGAGATGCTTGTTATCTCACCTATCCTAACTGATACATGTGAAAAATACTCAGCACGATGGCTCTCAGTTCTGGCTGTACACTGCAATGACTGGGAGCACATAAAAAATCCTGATGCTCAGGCCCTCTCCTGGGCCAATAAAATCAGAATTTCTGAGGATGGAGTCCAGGCATCAGACATTTGGAAATCTCTCCACCCTCCTAATTTCAATGTGTGGCCAAGGTAAGAACCACTGGTCTAAAAGGATATACAACACTTGGTAATAGTCCAGGTTAATATCTTTTAAGTGCTTTCTCTGTGCCACTGTACAAATTAACTCAATTAGGCCCCACAAAGACTTATGAGTTGCGCATTACTATTTTCCCATTTTACAGATGATAAAACTGAGGCCCAAAACGATTAGGTAACTTGCTCAAGGCCCCGCAGCTAGTGGGTGCTGGGATGTGAACTCAGGTTATGGAGCCCCAGAGCAGCCCTGCTTGTGCAGAGGCCTTGGAAAGGCTGTGGTGGCAGGAGGCATGAAGGGGACCTTGTATACATCTTTTCCTGCTTGAATTTTTCACCAGGAGGCTGTCTCACTTCTAATAAAAAATAAATAATTAACGACATAAACCCTTCTTGACCCTGAAAAAAAAGGGGGGGAAATGCAGCTGGTGATCTTAGCTCACACACACAACTGTGAAGAATCAAGCCCAGGAACACAGAAATTCGGTGAAACACCTCATGAGGGCCCCAGAAGCCAAAGCTTAGCACTCTGGGTCCTGGCTGGAAGGCAGCAGGGTACTCAGCGAGAAATGAAGAAAAAACGAGGAAAGCAAACGTTTTGGGTCAAGCAGGGAATTGGTGTGTGACCCAGGAAATGGTTTTGGGGGGGGGTGTTTCCACACATGACTCACCCCTGAACCATTTCACCCCTGCGCGATTGTACGTTCTGAAGTCGCGCACCCAACCACGGGTGAGCAGGCTTCGTGCGCTGGACGAGAGAGAAGCTGCCGTCTACACTCATCCGCTGAAAGAATTTATATAGAAAAATGTCTGCTCCCAGGCCAGCGCATCAACCAGGAAAAGCAATTATTGCGTATGGGATGGGCTGTCTGTGAAAAGTATTTTGTGTAGCTAGAAGAAGGCAAATGTTCAATATTGATACAGCTGAAATGACATCTTATTGATAGCAGCAGGATGTGGGGAGGAAGTCTGCATATGTGTGATGGGGGCCAGGGTGAGGAAAGAGAGCTAAATTCTCATCTTCTAATTTGGGAAGTCAGGGAGCATGCCTAAGATGGAATTGAAAAATCAAGAAGTAATAACATAAGCAGGTTACTTAGAAATTTGGAGATAAGTACCAAAAGAATCAGCAAGGGTTGGAAGTTGTTGCCTGTGGGCAGAAAGAAACGGTATGTGTGGGGTCCACTAGGGACTGCTGTTTCCTCTAACACTTTCCTTTGTAGATCTATATGAGTTTTAAACTCTATGCATGGATTTCCTAGATTAAAAAAGCAAAATTAAAAATAAAAGGGAACATACTGAGTAATTCCCTAGAGAAAAACCCATGCAGAGGAACAGGGGACATGTAAAAAGTCCTTCATTACAGAATTATTTGTAAATACCAAAGATTGAACAATTTAGCTGTCTGGCCAAAGGTTACTAGAGAAATAAAATGTAGTATATTCGTTCGGTGGAAAACAAAATTTAATTGAAAGAAATGAACCACATCTCCACATATTAATAGGGACATGTCAAAAAATAATACCAAGTGAAATTAACAGTTTTCTGAAAGTTATGTACTGCATGTTACTGGCATTTACTAGAAACACACACAATGCTACTACCTATTTTCCATAGTCACTTTATATTTATAAATTTCTGGAAGGTTATACCCAGGGTCAGAACAGTAACTACTTCTGGAAGGCACAGTGGAGGGGACAGGAATTCGGGGTAAAGATGAACGTAAACTTTAGCACGAGCTAGAATATTCTAAATTGTTTTGAAAGAGAAGGGATTCACATACTTATCATATAATCAAAATTAAAACAAAATTTTGAGGCACTTGTCTCAGTTGGTGGAATGTGAGACTCTTGATCTCAGGGTTGTATATCTGAGCTCCTGTTGGGTGCAGAGATGACTTAAAAATAAAATCTTAAAAAAAATTTCAAACAAAATGTTAAAAACACCCAGATGTTTCTGAGGGGAACCTTTAGAATGCCCATCTACTCCTGGAGAATTCTCATTGTTTCAGGTTTTCCTAAGATCTGCCTTCATGCTGGCTGGGGATTGTTCTGAATTCTGTAGGTGGGACCTCTTTTTAAGGAATTTGATATAAACTAGCTGTAAGAGGCAGAAAAGTCTGGAAGAGCCCAACTGTCCCAGGAATTAAGTAATACAAAGTGTGACCCTGAGCCAGACCACTTTATCCAAGTAGAAAATGTTTTTCCAGGATTGCAAAGACTGAGAAACAAAAGGTGTGTGTGTGGGGGGGACTCTGCAGTAATTGACATGAAACACATCCACAGTGAGGGCAACAGAAAGCCCCTGGTTTTGTCTCTTGCTACCTGCCCAATCTGTTCCTAATTTACTCCACAAACACACTGCCTTGGTCTGTTGGCTAAAGTCGCTCTGTGCAAGTTGGAGGGGGATTCTCTTTCTGATCTAGCACATCACCCTGTCAAATAAACCCTCACACAGGGAAACCTTCACGCCACGTTCTTCAGCTACAAACAGGCCAATGACCCATTCAAACTCACTCTGACCCCTCTCATACCCGAGGTCATGGTGAGGTTTATGCAGCAGACACTCCACCAGCACTGGTCATTGTCAAAATCCCCCAGGCCACATCCTCGAACCCTTACACCAAGAACCTGTGTCTGTAACCCAAAACACCCGAACACCCCAAATCAGATGGTACTGTACGAAAACCACCTACCTCTTAATCATGACATACTCTTTGGATTAAAAAATCATCAGCTTGTTTAGGTTCATTTCCTAAATAAGCAACAGCACACCCAGATTGTTTTTAACAAATGATCAATTTAAACCAGAAGGGAGAACTGAAAAAAGGGATATTTCCTCCCCAAATAGGCTTCCATTTGTAACTTGTCCATCAAAGGACCGTGCTGGGGGCAGGTGGTGTTGGGTGGACGGAACGTCATCTTTGTTTGACTTGACAGTTTGGGGTGGTTCTCTCAGAGAGGGGACAAATCAAAGGCACTTGAGATTTTTTCTACGTGTTCTACGGGGCACAGAGAGTGACGTGGCGAGCTGTGCTGTGCGAGCGTTCATTCAGGAGGCAGATGTGGAGGCTCCAAAGCCTTGACACCTTGCCTCAGGTTGGGAGCTGTGGACCTGGACGCAGCTCTGGGATCTAATTATTACGCCTTCCTGGTGAAGTTCTCTAACAAGAGGAGGATGGCAGGAACTTTCTTCACCTGGGCTGCTCTAAGATCTGCCCTGTGGATCGGTAACTCAGTTGTCTTGTGATGCACGCACGGTTGTGTCTCCTAGATGGACGGGATACAGTAAGAGCGTGAAAACGAAAATCTTTCCTAAAAGGAAATTAATCTGACGTCAAACAAACTCGAATGAAGAAAACAGCCTACGATTCTTGGAGGTTTCTATCTCTGAACACAAATGTTATTCGGGTTAATTAAGACAACAGTGGCTGTTTAATACCAAGTCTCCATCATGCCCAAATGTACAAGATCCCCATTTCAAGCCATATTCTTGGACGTCTACTTCCCATTCCTCTATCTATTAGAAGGCAACATTTTCATTTCAAAAGGAGTCCAAGTTTTTAACCAGTCATTTAAATGAGTAACTCTACCTGTCCACTATAGAAATCTCTTCTCTGAGCTAACCCTGTTTTCTGTTTTTAAGCATGTAGTGCTTTGGTTGTAGATGGTTTTAATGCATGTTTCATTCAAAGAAGTGAGATCCGCACACTATTTATTCAACATCACAACAACCCTTTGAACAAAAGGAGGGTTCGTCCTAATCTGATCCTGAAACTTCAGGTGACTCAAGGCCTTAAGGTTATTTCGGGGCTGGTTAAGTGATAATGTTAACAACTACTTTTTGAATGCTCTGGAGTAGAGACTAAGAGAGTGGGCTCTCAGCCAGACTGCTTGTGTCCAAGGCCAATTCCACCTCTTACCAGTTAGATGACCTTGTACCATTACTTAACTTCAGCACGCCTCAGTCTGTCTTCTGTAAAATGGGGTTTTACTTACCACACAGGGTTGTTGTAAGAATCAAACGGCTTTTTCAAAGTGCTGGTTATAATCGTTACTGAAAGTTTACTTTAATGGCCAGCATTACCAAAGGAAAAAAAAAAAAAAGAATGGAAGAAATATAAGAGAATCTGTGGTCCACGGTCTGTTTCTGTAAATAAAGTTTTATTGCAACACAGTGATGCCCATTTGTCCACTTAATGTTTATGGCTGCTTTTGTGCTACAGTGGCAGAGCTGATAGTTGCTACAGAGCCTAGCCTAAGTCTAAAATATTTATTATCTATCTATCTATCTATCTACCTGAGATAGAGGGCAAGATGATGAGTGGGGATGGGGTGAGGGAGAGGGGCAGAGGGAGAGAGAGAGGCAGGCTCTCCACTGAGTGGGGAGCATAATGTAGGGCTCAATCCCAGGACCCCGGGATCACTACCTGACCCAAAGGCAGATGCTCAACCTACTGAGCCATCTAAGTGCCCCTTATTACCCCTATAGGAAAAGTTTGCCAATGCCCAGAATAGATGACAAATACCCAAGTATGCCATTCCCAGTAATGGTGAACTTCTATTTTAGTTGGAGTGTGTGTTTGTGTGTGTTTGAGACAGAGGGAGGGTGGGGGAGGGGCAGAGATGGGTCATGGTATAAAATGCCTCTCTTCCTGAGGCAGCTTTGGGACTAGAACTCAGGTCTGATCTGACACCATAGTCCACAATCCTCTGGTTATGCCATGATGCCTGTCAGGGCGTCTTTGCTCTGAGGACGTGTCTACCTTCCATGATTCAGCTGTGTGACTGGAAAGAAGCGTGACGTCGCCCCTGGGATATCCTGATGGACCAGGCCCAGCATCCAGCAGTCTCCACAGGAGCTGAGCCATTTGGTTGGTTTCCTGTGGGGTCCCTGCTGTGAAGCTTTGGAGGTCGTCTGTCAGGAAAGGGTTAACTAGGCAGGCCCATGTTGCTAGAACCCTTTGCATTCCTAAGCGGGTCCTCTTCAAGACTGATCCTTGGCCGGATGAGCTCTGAGTCCTTGGGCTATGCAGTACAGGTTGATCAGACGGTGTCTGCTAACAATGGAATTAGGGAGAGTGCCCGATTTTGTTTTGGGGGGCTGGAGTCTGGGTCGCTGAGGTGCTGTGTGCCTACAGCACAGAGCCCAGTAAGATCCTGGACACCAGGGCTCAGATGAGCGCCAGTGGTTGGCCACACCAGGCATGTGTTGTCAGATCAGTGCCGGCGGAAGTCTCTGGAACGTCTGTGCTCCACTGGGGGAGGATTCTGGAAGGTGGTCTCTACTTTCTCCTGGATCTTCTTCCATGTGCCTTTTCCCTTTGTTGATTTTAACCTGTGTCCTTTCACTGTAATAAACTCTAACTGTGAACATAATAGCTCTTCTGAGTCCTGTGGGTCCTCCTAGCAGCTCATCGAGCCTGGGGGTGGTCTTGAGGGAAACACCGACTAGTGAGGTAAAGGGGCAGTGGCATGATATTGTGCAGAGACCTAATCTCTCTGGGAATGAACTTTCAAGTCTATAAATAAGCAGTTATTAATTTTTAGCAAAAAATAATATCCATTATTGGCCTCCCAGGATGATTTTGTAACCCAGGCCTGGGCTGAGCCATTGTGACGGATGGTCGGTCATGTGGCCAATGGAAGCCCCTGAGAATTGGCACCAGGATGTTAGCTGTAACTGCTGGGAAAGTGGCAGCTTCTCAACCCCGGTGCGAGCTGGGAGAACTTCTGCCGGAAGTTGCCGGCAGCCATCTTTGTCACCACACTGGCAGAGCCTCCCTGACAGGGCATATAGGTTCAGACAAAATTATGTGGGGGCTGGATCCCACTGTTCCTGAAGTCCCCTTTGGGACATATTGGTCATAGGAGTAGATACATTTTCCCTTTTGGCTTAAACTAATGTGTGTTGAGCTTTTGTCACTTATAATCTAAAATTCTTGACTCTGCTTGGCTGTCTCCCCATGTCTGGGCAAAACTGGGTGTTTCCAACATTGCCAGTGTCCAGTGGTCAAGCTCAAATGTTTCTCCACATCTTAACAACAATCAAGTTCTGCCACGTGGCACTTTAGAAAGACTGAATGTCTTGTCTTCTGATGGCACCTCTTAACAACCCCTTCCCAAGGTGATATAAACCAAGATCCAGTAATTATCTTGGTCTGAGAGCATCAATCTGTCTTTCACACAGCACTAATGAGGCAACTGGCTTCCGGCAAATGATGACCCCAAACTGTCTCCATTTTCAAACGTGTGCGTGCAAGTGGCCACAGACAAGCAGCTCCATGGAGCCAAAATCGCCGAGAGCATGAACCTTGCAATTCGTGGGACCTGAGTTCAAACCACCCCCCCCAAACCCAAGGACATGACCTTGGATGAGATGTTCATACTTCCTGGGCCTCAGTTTCCTCATCTGAAGACAGTCAACGAGTCCCTCCCAGGAATCCTGGAGGATAATGCATGTGTGATGACCTTCCCCTGGTGCTTGGGTACCATAAAGCAAAAAGCAGAAGGGGCCAGAATCTTCCATCAGAAAACTTTCCCTTCTTGGAAATTCCCACGCACTCGTTTAACCTGGTATCTTCCAACCCACGGCCATACTCGTTACACCTTTGTAAGTTTTGTCCTCCGCAGGGCAACTGGGCTAACTTAACATTTTCCTTTAACTCAGCTACCCTCCCTGCTTTTTTCTAACTTAAATGCATATAGTTGAGAAACGAGTTTTTTATCATGCCATAAATGGCAAATCAGTTCCAGTCACTGTAGCTGGGAGGTAAGCACGAAGATGAGCAGCGGTGTGAGCTCCCTGGGCTGCCTTTTTCAGCTGCTGGAGGCCACCTGCCCGCCCAGTGCCTCCGCTTCAACGCCTTCCTTCTGTCCTGCTGTCTCCTGCTCTGAGCTCTGATCTCCTGCCTCCCTCTGCAAGGACCCTCGTGATCACATCTACCATAGAAGGTAACAGTTCCAGGTCCTGAGGACTGGACGTGGAGATCTTTCAGGGGCCACTAGTCTGCCTTCCACATCAGGCGAAGATGAAATGACAAAATGCTGCTCTTCTGGGCACATCGTCTCCCGTACCAGGATTTAAGGCAGTGGTTCTCGGCAGAGGCGGCCCAGCTCCTGGAGAAGGACTGGTGGTTTTCATGGTCATAGTAATTGGCTGGGGTGGGGTGATTAGTAGTACTTGGGAGTGTGTGATACGAAATATATATTTGGTTTTTGTCCCCTTTCCTGGCACAGAGCTCCTAAAACCCTGGAATTTCCCAAGTAATGAGAGCACTGAAGGTGAACTGGGTGTCTTGTTCAGATCAAGACCCTTTGGACCACAGTGAGTTTATGTTAATGAAATGCCTTGTGCAAAATCCCTGAAGGGATGCTTGGGTGGCTCCTGGTTTTGGCTCAGGTCATTACCCCCGGGTTTTGAGATCAAGCCCCGCATTGGGCTCCCTGCCTGCTTCTCCCTTCCCTGCTACTCCGGCTTGTAATCTCTTTTTCTGTCAAATAAATAAATAAAATCTTAAAAAGATGGGGGGCTGGTTGCCAGGGAAACCAACAAGGGATTAGAGGGTTGAACTTTCTGCTCCACTCCCTGACCTCTGGGGGGAGAGGAGAGGGGCTGGAGGTTGAGTTCAATCCCAATGGCCACTGATTTAACCAGTCATGCTGATGTGATAGAAACTCCATAAACACCCAGTTCCACTCCTTCAGAATGGCTCTGGCTTTTCCTCTCTTAAATGCAAATCTTTTTAAAGAGAAGCAGGTACACGTACCACATTCCTTCACTGTGTCTCCTATTGTGGTCAGGCCTGGGTGTTTACATATTGAAATAGATATTAAAAATGTTTTTTCTTTTATTTCTTTTCATTATGTTACATTCATGATACTATATGCTTTTTTTTTAATGTTTTGAGTGGGTGGGCTGTATTATTTAGGTTTTCATTTCAGCGTAGTAAATGGGGCATTTTAAGTTATTTACTTTAAAGGGGGCTTTTAAAATTTTTTTTAAAAATGAAAAAGGGGCTTTCGATGGGGTGATTAAGTTGAAATCTGCTTTAGGAAAATCCGGAGGCGAAGTAGTGACTCAAATCCAGAGGCCAAGTACACTCTGTCGACTGTCCCCTACCAAGATAGGGGAGCAGTTCGGAAAGGCGCTCTCTCTCTCTCTCTCTCTCTGCTGCTTCTCTGCTAGGCCCTGTTTACTCCTGTTCTACATTTCACCTTGCATCTGAGTCAACCAAAGAAGTGACGTCCCCGTCTCAAGGGGGAAGCAAGAGAGTGAATCATTCTCAGAGTTTCGTCCTAGGCCCCCAAACACCTGAAAACATGTAAGAACCGGATCCCGAGCTCGAAGACATTAGTTTCGAACAAACCGCATTTGACATCAGCATCAACACCCCTGCCTTGGGTGGTTTAGGGAATAACACTCATTGTTCACCCGGATGGGACCTTACCCTGGATTCCTGAAGGAACATCTATCCCGGACCCTTGTCCAGTGTAATCCCCTAACCCCAAGTGGCAGGGAGACTCACCTCTCCTTTTCGGAGTCTCCCAGACACCCTGT
The DNA here is from genome assembly GCF_030435805.1 of Mustela lutreola. Lineage (NCBI taxonomy): Eukaryota > Metazoa > Chordata > Mammalia > Carnivora > Mustelidae > Mustela > Mustela lutreola. The sequence continues at coordinate 13,343,974 of NC_081298.1, forward strand.
CCGCTCTACTCTTTTCTCTCACGCTATTCAGTCAACGGGGCTCTCTTCTTCCTGGCTGTATTAGATTCCTGTCCTGCACAAAGCCAAGAACTCTCTGGCTGGTCCTGTAGGATGCCCCCTGGGTCCTTGGGCCCAGCCCCTAAGTCACTGCAATGTGTTTCAGGGCAGGTCACTCTCTGGCGCTGGGAGGGAGGGAGCAGAGCCCATGTGGCTGTAGTTTCCAAATGTCCCTGTTTGCCACAGGACTTCAGTTTTCACTTTGTCCTTACACTTCAATTTCCCTGCTTGCTTCAAAAGTGAGGGATTAAGACACGCTTCCTCCAAATAAGCAGACTCATTATTACAGCTCTCCTGGTTATTGAGTGCCTGCTAAGTGCTAAGCCCCATGCTTAGTGCTTTACCTTATTTCCCAGGGGCCTTTATTTATTTTTTTTTAAGATTTTATTTATTTATTTGACAGAGAGAGATCGCAAGTAGGCAGAGAGAGAGGGGGAAGCAGGCTCCCCGCTAAGCAGAGAGCCTGATGTGGGGCTCGATATCAGGACCCTGAGATCATGACCTGAGCCGAAGGCAGAGGCTTTAACCCACTGAGCTACCCAGGTGCCCCTCCCCGGGGCCTTTAGTCCCTCACCAAGAGAAGGAGATTTGTGGGAGGAAGAGAATAACTGTGTCTGTGTGCTGGGCTACATATATAGTTTGCTTTCCTTCTCGCCCAGATCTGGGGTCTATGAGGCGGCTAGAGTACTCTTTTTAAGACAAAAATCAGAACTGTTTTTCCTCATTTAAAATCCACTAACTTCCCCTGGCCCTCTGAGTAAAGCTAACATCTCTTAGCGGCCACCATCGACTTCTCTCCAACCCAGCTCTCTGCTCCCTCAACTTGCCAAACCCGCTCTGGCCTCAGGGCCTTTGCACTTGCTGTTCCCTGTGGCTGGAATTTCCTTCCCCCAGGTGCTTTCATGGCTGGTTCCTTCATGACATCTGGTTCCCACTTTCAGTATCAGACAGGCCTTCTCTGATCATTCCATCTAACCCTGATGCCAACCACGTTCACTCTACTTCCCTCCCTCACCCTGGTATAGGTTTTCATAGCATTAGCATGTTCTGAAACATTCTTTCTTATTTATGATTTTTGGTCTTTCTCCCTCAACCAGAAGGCAAGCTCTGGGAGAGCTACTGCCTGCCATGGCCCCTGAGGCTGGAACACAGCCCAGTAAACAGCAGTTGCTCCAGGTAAGTATTTTTTATTTATTTATTTTTTAAAAGATTTTTATTTATTTATTTGACAGAGATCACAGGTAGACAGAGAGGCAGGCAGAGAGAGAGGAGGAAGCAGGCTCCTTGCCGAGCAGAGAGCCCAATGTGGGACTCGATCCCAGGACCCTGGGATCATGATCTGAGCCAAAGGCAGAGGTTTTAACGCACTGAGCCACCCAGGTGCCCAGGTAAGTATTTTTTAAATGGATGTCTCAGCATTTGTGAATTTCACTGACATTAATACATTTCCCCCTTGAATCTTCTTTTTTCTGTTTTACATTAAAATCAAGATGCAAAGTCATGAAGTGACTTGTCCAGGGTCATGATACTTGTAAGGGGCAGAGCTGGGCTGCAAACTCGTGACTATCTAAAAAACCCAAATCTTACCCAGTTTCCTCGTGGACTACGTCTTCACAGGAACTAACAGCACAAAGTATTTTATTTGGGAGAGGAGGCTTAAGGCAGATTGTAACGAGGTTTTTCTTTTTGCAAATGCCTAATTTAAAACTGTTGATCTCTACTTTTAATGAAATAAATGGTTCGTTTAATTAAATTGCACTTGCAAAGTTGGGAGAAATGACAGGCCGCTGCCCCGCCTCTTTCCTCAGGTCTCAGGCTGGCTCGCCTTTCTAATAACTGCTGGGCTTCTGAGAGGATAAAAGGAGGGCCCAGGGCTGGGAAAGGATGTCCCCTTATTGCCTCTGAGCATTTGTGCCTTTCATTTCCTGGACTTGATATGGAAATGAGAAGTTCCCCCCGGTAAATCCCTCATTTCTCAGCTGCCTCCTGCCTGCCTCCCAGGCCAGGCTGCGGGAACCAGACACCTTGGCTGAGGCTGGAAATCAGATCGCTTTAGCCACCCCCGAAGGTCTCCGAATCCTTCTTTTGCCCAGCCTTTCCCCCACTTACTGGCAGCCCATAACTTTTTAGGATGTCCTTGTGGAAGTCAGAAAGGAGATATGCGGTAGAAAGACTCATTTCGGTCACTGACTTTAAGGTCTCTTTCAATTTTTTTTTCTTTATTTATTTTTTCTTTATTTATTTGAGAGAGAGAGAGAGAGAGAGAGAGAGAAAGCATGAGAGGAGAGAGGTCAGAGGGAGAAGCAGACTCCCCGTTGAGCAGGGAGCCCGATGTGGGACTCGATCCCAGGACTCCAGGACCATGACCCAAGCCAAAGGCTGTCGCTTAACCAACTGAGCCATCCAGGCGCCCCCTTGAGTCTCTTTAGATCCACTAATGGTTATCAAATGCAGTTCTTCTGAAAGTATTTTTCAGAAGCTGGCCATCCAACAATTGCACAAAAAACAACCCTGTGCACACTGCCTTGTTCTCACAGTGATCCACGGTCGGTGAGTCCCAGTGACGTCTCTTTCCTCCTAACTAGGGCATCTCTGCTGGAACGCCATGATTGGTCCTTGGACATGAGGACTGGAAAGTCCTGTCTTTGCTCCGAGCAGCTGAGAGTCTGACATCCTAAGTGTTAAATCCAGTTCCAGTCTCTGAGCAGAACCAGTCCCAGAGGCAAGCTGTCCTGGACTGTCTGCTTACCTTTTCTGCTCCAGACACAGCTTGGATGCTCCCAGGGTGCGGGAGTCCTGGTGGCTTGAAAGAGGCACCTGGGGATTTCTGAACACTTAGCACAAAGCTTCTTGGATGGTGAAATGAGTTAACCCTGCTTCATGCTCCTCATGAGGCATTTTCTTAAAGAAACTTGTGTCACAAATCAAAGTTGGTGTCTGGGGACTTGGGAAGGGGTCTTCAGATACTCATGCAAGGTTCTTTACTAGCTAATGTTTGGTTAAGAACTCTTAGCCCCTTACGTGTGTTTTGGAAAAGCTTCCGTGGCATGGTCAACAGTCAAGATCACCATGATAACTAATTAATGTAGCTAGCCAATTAAAAACAATGTAAATGAAGCCACCTATTAGGGGCGGGTAATTTATGGGGCACCTGCGTGGCTCAGTTGGTTAAGTGTCTGTCTTTGGCTCAGGTCATGATCCCAGGGTCTGGGGATCAAGCCCCGCATTGGGCTCCCTGCTCCTCCAATTCCTGCTTCTCCAATTCCTTCTGCTTGCCACTACCCCTGCTTGTGTTCTCTCTGTCAAATATATAAATAAAATCTTAAAAGAAAAAGAATTACTTTTGCATGTTTACAAAATATCTCTAGAATAAAAAAATTGAAGATTCCATAGATCAGGGTTTTTTTCATCCTTGGCACTGTTGACATTTAATCTAGATCATTCTTTGTCATGGCAGGCGTCCTGGCCACTGCAGGGTACGTGGGAGCACCCCGGCCTCCTCTCCCCACCAGGTGCTTGTGGTGCGCAGTGCCCGCCTCCCCCAGCCCCCTGCCAGTTGTGACAACCAAAAATGCCTCCAAACTTTGTCACGGGGTCCTGGGAGACAACATTACCCTTGGCAGAGAACCACTGCTCTAAACCATTAAAAAATAATGACGGGGGGGCACGTGGGTGGCTCAGTGGGTTAAAGCCTTTGCCTTCGGCTCAGGTCAGGGTCCTGGGATCGAGCCCCGCATCGGGCTCTCTGCTCAGCAGGGAGTCTGCTTCCTCCTCTTTCTCTCTGCCTGCCTCTCTGCCTACTTGTGATCTCTGTCTGTCAAATAAATAAATAAAATCTTTAAAAAAAAAATGACAGTTCTCATCCTTAGTGCCAATGAACATTGTGTTTGTAGAGTGAGCACCCTTTTAATGAAGTTTGCTTCCTGAGTGATGAACTAAAATTAAAACAACAACAACAACAACAACAACAACAACAACAACAAAACTCACACCTAAATCTCCCACCCAGCTGAGTGAAAGGTGCCACTTTTGTATCCCCAGGGGCAGTGTGACCTAGTGGCTCAGAACCACCGCTGCAGCCTGACACCTGCCGGCGCACCTGGGCTCTGCCCTAGGCCCGCAGAACGTGTGTGACTGTGGGCACGTCGTGGGCCCGTTTCCTGTCCATGGGAGGTGGGGGTAACTCCAGCGAGCGACGGTAAGTCAGTGAGCAGACACACGGAGAGCACCTGAGAGGGGTGCCAGGCTGGGGACACACGTGGCCTGTGGGCTCGTCACTCTTATTCACAGACTCGCTCCTCTGGGGCCTCTCTGGCCACACCCAGCATCACCCCTGCTGTCACCCGAAGGGAAGGCCAGGGGAGACATGGGGTGGGAGGCTGGCCTGGCGTTTTGCAGTTTCCTGCCCTCCCTCCTCTTAGCACCCCGACTGCCACTCGCCGGGCTTGTGTCTGGCAGGGACCCTGCCCGGGCTTGCAGACCTGCCCACTCTGGAGACGGTTCTCGAAAATATAGGCAGCCCGCCACCTGCGCTGGCCCTGCTTTTTCTTCTCTGTGGATCACCCTGACACCCCAGGTTTCAGGACAACGTGCTCCTACACCTATTCTGGAAACTCTCCCCTTCTTTTAAGGAAAAAAAAAAAAAAAGAAAAGAAAAAAAAAAGCCACACAAACACACAAAACCAATCAAAGCCATCACACCATGCAAGCCAACTGGGCCTTTAAAGAAATCACTGCCAAGTAGCTGTTTACAAGCTGAACAAATAATTATGCTGCCACAAGGAAGAAAAGTATTAATTAAAGCTATTCATTAAAGCAGCCTCACTCTTCTGTGGGGTTTATCTCGTGGAAGTGTCAGCCAGAGGTTAGGGACGGATTAGCACACAATGGAGGGCTTTGCCAGTTAAATCTCCTCCTTGTGGTTTGCTTTTAATAATAAAGTTGTCATTAAAAGAAAGAATTTAATGATTTTAATTGGGTTTAATTACTTGGAAACTCCTGGAAAACAGATCAGCTTGTTTAAAAGAGGAAGACAAGAAAATGATGGTTGTAAAGAAAAAATAGTTTGATTCACATGTTTAAACAGTGAAGTTAAAAAAAAACCCACCCAACAACTTGGCTTCTTTGGCAGTTTCACAGGAGAACACAGAAAAGAGAAAAAACTTCTTAGCTCAGCAAATGGGTCTATTTGTCCTAACGAGACCGTTACCAAAAAAACTAGGATAAATCCCTTCACCACTGAGTCACAAAAGAGCCAAGCCGACTGCAAATGATAAAATCATGTTCAAATTGAAAAGAACAAACAAAGATGTCTAAGCTGGCTCCTCTTTGGGAGTTTTAACCAACAACTCAGACTCTTGAATTTGTTTATAGCCTTCAAAAAATGTTCTTTCAGCTGGAGGTATCTGGCAGCTTCTAAAGCACTTTCCGAAGGTGTAAATTCAAAGGCAAGAAAACCCCCCCAAAAACAAAAAACCAGAAGTAAGTAGATCTGGATGTGGGGCAGGGGACCCCACTGTCCTGATTTGCCCACATTGAGGGATTTCCTGGGACTTTGGACTTTGAGTGCTAAGATCGGGAAAGTTCTAGACAGATCCCAGGAGATGGTTACCTATGCTAAGGGAGTCACTGTCCAGGACCAAGGACCACTTGATGGCACAGGAGACCAGTGCATTTTTGAAAGTTCACATAAGTGCTTAGAACCGGGCCTGCCGCCCACCAAGTACCCACTGCTTCCACCCAGCACTGACGCGCCCTCAACGCCGGGAGTCTTCGGCTTCTCGTTATTTGCCTGGATCACGCTACTCGGGCTTATCATGCCCTGAGAGGACATACTTACACAATCAGCAATGTGCTTCTGAGGACTTGGTTCTTCAAAAGACATTTATTTCTTCACTTATTGTTAGTTATTATGATATTTATTATTCATTTACCCTACAAAGACCATTTGCTACATAGCAGGCTCAGTTCCAAGCACTTCCCATGTATTAACTCACTGAATCCTCCCCCAGGGATGTTGAGCTGCTACTGATTCTACACCCATGCTGTAGAGGTGGAAACTGAGGCCCAGAAAGGCAAAATGACTTGACTGAGGTCATATGGCTAGGGAACAGAATAGGCTTTGAACTTGAGCAGTCTGGCTTAAGAACCCAGGTTCTAGACCAGAGGCGAAATTTTCTAGACCAGGTGAACTTTTCTATAAAGGGCCAGTGTTTTAGGCTCTATGGCCCAGATGGTCTCCACCACTACTCAACTCTGCTGTTGCAGCACAAAAGCAGCCACAGGCAATATGTAAATGGTTGAGCACGCCTGTGTTCTAATAAAACTTTATTAAAAAAGAAACAGGTGGCAGGCCAGCTTTGGCCCGTGAGATGGATAGAGTTCACCAACTCTTGTGGTCGAGCACTACGCTATACTGTCTCTTTGCTCTCTGACAGTGAATGTCCCTTGTTGCAAAGAGCCCACATTCTAGTGGAGGGGGAGGGCCACGATAAATAAAAAACATTCCATTTCAGCTAGGGACATGTTTCTGAAGAAAATGAAACATGAAGATGAACATGAAACATGAAGATGAAGAAAATGAAACATGAGAGAAGCAGAGAGAGCAAGAAGATGGACTGTGTGTGGGTGTGTTTGGGGGAAGGCTACTAGAGTTGCGGTGGGCAGGCAAGCTCTCTCTGAGGCTCTAACACAGGGACAAAGACCCTAGTGAAACAAAGGAGCTGGCCGCAGGATGCTTATGTAGCAGGAACAGGAAGTGCAAAGGCCATGAGGCAGGAACAAGCTCTGTATGTCAGAGAACAGAAAGAAGGCTGTGGAGTGAGTTCATTAAGTGGGAGAGGGAGGAGAGAGCCAGGTGGAATAATCGGGTGAGGCCCTCTGATTTATATCCAGAATTGATCACCTGGGCTGCCTTCCTAGCACTATGCTGTCCTATCCAGCCAAAAAGCCAGGGAGGTAGGTATTGTTATTATACCCATTTCACGATGGAGGTCTGGGGCTCAGTGAATCCCCACCGTCCTAACAGATGGAACTCAGCTCCAGGATGGTCTGCTCCAATCCCAACCTTTCCTCCCCTGTCACTTAGCTCTAGAGGATGTGGCTGCTTGGACCGTCATCTCTCAGCCCAGAGGTCTCTCTGCGTTGAGGATCAGGCAAGTGAGGGGGTTTGGCACAAGGCGATACTGGCCTGGGTTCAGTCTGCAGAGAAGCGAAACAACTTACAAACACTGATGGTGTGTCATGGTATGATGAACAGCATCAAGGGTCCTCTAACCCCCCTACCAGGGAACCTAAAGAATGGGAGGAGCATAGGTGAGAACTAACCATCATTTCCAGTAGCAAAATCAATTTCCTCTAAAATGGTGTCAGAGTGCTCAGCATATTGTCGGTTGGACTCCCAGCATCTAAGAAGGGTTCTGAGAAGGAGCTAGAGGTCACTGCATGTGGCTCATAGACATCCATCAGGACACAGGACTCCTCTTTCCTCACACTTCACCTTAGCTGACAAGGTGCAGCGTTGTTGAGAGCAACAGAAATTCATTCACCCATCCTTTCATTTATTCTACAAATATTTACTGAGTGTCTTTTATGTGTCAGGCACTGTTCCAGGCATTGGGATACATCAGCAAACAAAACAGTCATATAAATGAGTAAAGCAAGATTTGCAGTATGTCTGATGGTAGGGATGGTATGTATGGCCGCACAGGTTGTGCACTGCATAACTCCAGGGGGACCGTTCACATAGACCACCATGAAAGTGGTGCCTCCTGGAGTTGAGCAGTGCACATTCTGCACTTCCGCCAGGTGATGGAAAACACTACAGAAAAAAAATATGGCAAAGAATCGGTGTCATGTATGTGGGCTGTGTAGGAGGTGTGGCAATTTCATAGAATGGTTAAGGAAGTATTTGCTGAGATGGTGGCATTTCAAAAGATTTTTCAGGGGGAGAGGGAGGAAGCCATGTGGGAAGAGGAGCATCTCAGATAGAGGGAACCGAGTGTTCAAAGGTCCTGAGGTGGGCGTGTGTCTGGCAGGTCAGGAGACCAGTGTGGCTAGGTCAGGGTGGGGGAGGAGAGGAGTACAAGAGAGGGCATAGAGGTAACAGACCAGACCCCTTAGGGCCACATGTAAGGGCATGGACCCTGGTAACTGGCCAGATTACATTTCATCTTCAAAAGTTTAATGAACACCTATTATATGCCAGGTAAGACCATGCAGGCTTTTGGCTTCTATGTGGCTTCTAACATGCATGTGGAAGAGAGTGTTTGCTGTTCTTGTCTGCATAGCATCCAGCCCATCTCCTAATAACAGCATTGTTTTAAGTGTTTTTCAAGAGTCTGATTTTCTGCACATCTATCTGTGTAGTTACGAGGAAGCTGACCCTACCACCAGGGTGACTGGTTCCAGCCAGGTCAAGAAGAACCTTGTCTGGGACTTAGCCAGAGCTACTGGGAAAGAGGTAGTCTCTATTTACTGGGGTTACTGAGCTGGCAGGATGTTGGTCTTATGCTTCTAGGGGGAAATTTTTGCCACTGCAAATGAAAGAAAACAGAGTTCTGCTGACATTGCTTGAGCCCCTTGATTAAGCCGCACCTGAAGCCAATAAAGCCCTGAACGTTTTGGTTATAAAAGCCAATGTATTTACTTTTCTGCTTGTCAGCTTAAGTTGAGTTTCTGTTACTTATAACTGAATGGAAGTTGATTTGACAGCAATTATGGGCACATCATACATGCTGTGCTAGAAAGTGGGGATCTGAAGACACAGTCACTATCCCTGTACTTGAGAAGCTACAGTCTAGTTGGGGAGACAGGCAAGTAAAGAGGCAATAAAACATCTAGAGATAAATGCTGTAAGAGGGCAAGTGCAGGGTGCTAAGGGAGCACACAGGAAGGATGCCTAACCCTGGACAGTCAAGGAAAGCTTCCTGGAGGTGGAGACATCCGGGATAAGACCTGAAGGCTAAGTGAGAATTAGCTGGGCAAATGGGTGGCAAGTGAGAACAGCAATCCTGCTGGAGGGAACAGCATAAATAAAGGTCCAGAGTTTCTTGGTGCAACTGCAAAGCTGCAGCCTAAAATATAAACTTGAGAATCTCAGAGCTGGAGATGAAAGGATCTAGAAGGGTCTGGAAGCTGGCCCACAGAATTTGGGCTTCATTCTGTACATGAGGCACTAAAGACAGCCAGATTGACAGGGACTAAGTAGCTCACACAAATGAACAGAATGGGCTGGGTGTAACAAGGCCTTGCTGTCTGCCCTTCTCTAACTCCTGCAGCAAGAAATATTAAACTTTCCTCTTGACTCTTCCTAGAAAGACAACAGTGGAGAGTAATGATGACTGATACCTGGCCCTTGGCAATAGGGGGTAGTGGGGACTGTGGCAATCTGGAGCCCACCGGCCCCACTGAGTGGGGCAGCTCCAGCCAAGTGATGCCATTGGGGACTGTGGGTGCCTCATGGCCAGACCTTCTGATTTTTTTAAAGAGAACCCAGAAATCTGAACTCTCCCAATTTTATTTTTTAAAAAGATTTATTTATTTATTTACTTGAGGGAGAGAGTGTGCAGGTGCACACATGAGCAGGGGGAGGGGCAGAGGGAGGGAGAGAGAATCTCAAGCAGATTCCCTGCTGAGCGTGGGGTTTGATCTCACAACCTGAGCCCAAACCAATATTTGGAGGCTCGATCAACAGAGTCACCCAGGGACCCCGTGAAATCTCCCAATTTTAAATACTGGCAACTAATTTAAAAAATGCAACAAAAAATATCGTTGAGAGTCACTTGTGGCCCGTGGACCCCTTACCTTCCCCAGCATGATGTCTAGAATAGGGAAGAACTGGGTTGGAGTGAAGGTCTGAACGCTGATCCGAGAAGTGGGTGCCTTGTGATTGGCTGTCGTGTGCTCTGGTGGCCTTGGCACTCAGAATGGCCTTTGGAGCTTTTGGGTCTGACTGCTTCTCTGACACTTACTAGCTTGGCTTTCTGGGGCAGTGTCCTTCTGGGTAGAATGGGGATCACCCCCTCTGCCTTTGTGGGTTTGTCTTGAGGACCAAGGGGATGACTCATGACCCAGTATCAGGTACACGGGGGGAGGGATTTTATCCCTATACTTGAAGGCTCTTGGGTATGGTTATATGCTACAAACTGAAAGTCACCATAAAAGTAAAATTTTTTTTAAGCTTTTACACACATAAATTTGACAACGAACGAAATGAACCAATTCCTTGAAAACCACAAACTCCCAAAACTCGCCCAGGGTGAACTAGCAGCAAGCATTAAAGGGATCGAAGTCACGGTTAAAAACCTCCTGAAGAACAGAATCTCAGGTCCACATGGTTTCACTGGAGAATTCTACCAAACATTTCAAGAAAAATTAGCACCAATTCTCCATAGTCTCTTCCAGAAAACAGAAGATGATGCCTCCCAACTCATTTTATAAGGTCAGTGTTACCTTGACCCCAAAACCTGATGAAGAAATTATTAAAAAAACAAAAAACAAAACCAACTTCTCAAATGGTCTTTTGAGGTCTGGGGGGCAGGAATATTATTCCGATTTTACAGATGAGCAAACCCCTCTCTCGTTCCTACATATTTTCATCAGCTCAAAAGAAAACCCCATACCCACAAGGCTGTTGCTCCCTGTCCGTCCATTCCCCTCAGGCCCTGGTAACCCCCTGTCTGTGTTCTGTCAGTTTGGATTTACAGATTCTGGATGTTTTGTAGAAATGGAACCACACGACACACGATGTTTGCATTGGGCTTCTTACACGTAGTGCAACGTTTTTAGGGTCTGTCCGTGTCGTAGCACAGATCAGCACACCATGCATTTTTATAGCTGAAAAACATTCTATTGTACGAACAAACATCCCAAGATGTGTTTATCCATTCATCCGTTGATGGACATTTCCAAAGAAATTCTACAACTGCATATTTCTACTTTGAACTAGGTCGCGTGGGGGGACTTGGGTCAGAGCATTCCGCCTTGGCCATCAGAAGGACCTATAAGTTTACTCATTCACAGAGGAAGTGGGGGAACAGGCAGGGTGGGGGGAGCCTCCTAATTCCCCGTCAAAGTCAACCCCCAACACAACAGCGCTGACACCTTCCTGCCATTCACCGAGTGACACCCTCATCCCCAGAAGCTCACAGCAACTCCAGCGATCTTAGAACAGCTCAAGAGCCCTATTGTTGGAAAATAAGTACCATAAAAAGTGCAGGTGAGGCGAGGGGGAAGGCTGCTTCTCAACCTGCTAGTTAAGCATAAGGGAAAATTGTTCCCATTATTTAAGTTCGCAGGGTGCCTGGGATTTTTTTTCATGCCTTATCATTGTGAGCACCAACCCCTATATTTACAGAAGACAAAGAGCTTCTCACTCAACAATCTGTTGCAGGTTTTGCATAGATTTAAATCCCCCTTATTATTATTACTTTTTTTTTTTTTTCCAGTTCCCCTTCAGCATTCACGGAAAGGTAGAACTAAAGAAGGGAACAACAAAACAAAACAAAAAGTTGGCGAAAGAAGTCTTGGGAAGCGGTCGGCATCTGCTAAATTTGTGGGCGGAAAATCAGGGGTCTTAACCAGCTTGAAAAGCCGCAACCTAAGTTGATTCTACAAGGAAATGGTTCCCCTCTCCGAGCAGCAGAGAGCACAGGGCTTCAAAGAAAGTCCCTGCTAATGAGCACTTTTCTGACAACCCCAAACCATCTCTAAAATATATTTTATGTTGGAAATAATCCTTTAATGCCCTAAAATACATAAGCAGAGGCACTTGGCATGGAGACCCACTTGCTCAAGGAAGCGCTATTACAGGGGATTAACTCTATAAAGGGTACTACCCCCTGCCCACAGCCCCTCCAACTGTCATTCACCTCTAGGACATCCTTCCAAGTGTTTCCAACCTCTTCTTCACCCACCCCCCGCCAGAATGACAACCACAGACGCTTGCTTGCTTCTGGCCCTAATGGATGGAGTGGAGCTGCCCGCAAAGTCGCCATCCCCGGTCCCACAAAGAAAATAATCACCGCTCTCTCGAAGGCCAGTCTAAGCCCTCATTTCTTTATTAGCCACAAAGACTAAATACCTTTCACTTAACTGAAAAGAGAGCTGGAGGGGGAAAAACAAAGATTTAAATACAAGGTTTAACCCCCAGTGGGGGAAAGAAATCTCCGACTTCCTCAGAAAATCCTTTCCAAATTGTATTCATCTTGACTTAATCCACATCTACCGAGTGAATTAGGCAGTATTTATTTTGAAAATCTTATTTTATAGAGTTCCAAGGACTCTGTTTTCCTTGGGCAGGGCTGACTGCCTTTCAGAGCTGGAGGCCGCTGCGAGGGCCCCGCCAGGACTTTAAACTTCCAAGGTGCTAGCCTCACATGGCTAACACAGAGTCAATAAACACAGCTGAGCCGGGAGAAATTGGAAGGTTTTCTCATTAAAGAAATAAAATAAACAGATGTCCTTAAGCACTTTGGCTTGTGTTTGTCAAAGGATGGAAAGCGCTGGATGTCTGAGCGGCAGAAGCGAATTAGAGCTGCATCTCAAGGTAGACGGGGTAAAAAGAAAGAGAAGGAAAGAATCCGCGGGCCTCTGAATTAACTAATAGTCCTCCAGGGAGGGCACTTTTGATTTGAACCGTAGCAACTTCTACAAATAGTTTTTAACTGCTGGGTCATAAAACCGGGGTTTTTTATTTCTTCTCAGTCTGTAAAGCGGTAACGGACAGGCTCAGCCATGTATCGCCGACTGGATCTGATTGAATCCTGATGGCACCGCGCTGGGTATTGGATTCCGGAATCCGAGCCGGAATCACGTAATGACACCCTCTGAGGAGTGGGGGAGGGCTGTGGCTGGTCGGAAGGGGCAGAAGAGCTGTGGTTGGGGGGAGGCTATGGGCCTAGAGCCCAGATCTGGCCAGCCTCGCCTCGCTCTACCCAGCCTCTTCCAGACGCACAAAGACGCTGGTGGGCGGGCCGGATCTTTGAGAAAAGTTGTCACTAAGTGAGTTCATGGCTTATGTCTTGTGGCACAGACTAATGTGTGAAGGAATTACCTGTGAGTCAAGTTTAAATGTCCATTCTGGTTCAGCACATCTGGAACCCGAGACTCTGCATTTCTAACAGCTTCCTGCTGATGGCGGGGCCCCGGGCCACACTTCACGTTGCTGGGAGGGCTTAGGGGACAACAGGGTTCTGCGGATGGGGACTTCCCATTCCTGAAATCAGGAGGAAGTCTGAACACTCGGACCTCCTTGGAATCTTTGTCTCCTCGGAAGCAGCCCCTGATCCTGGGATGCTGGTGTGAGCAGTTTAGCTGGGAAGAGACCCTAGAAGCATGGGTGGCACAGTAGAGAAGTGGGGGCTGGGGAAGGAAGTCAACACCCGCGTGGGACAGTGAGTGGGTCACGGCTGTGTGTAACTGGGGACGTCTGGGAGACTGTGAAGAACCCCCCAGAGTGTCACGGGTCCTGACAGAGGGAAGCTATCGTGCCCACAGGAATGGGGAGGGCTACGGGGACCGGGCGGGGCGTGCACAGTGTCACTGGAACGAAAAGTCTGTCCTCGCCACCTCATGATGATGACGGTGAAGTGACTCTATCGCCAGGTAATCCCAGCAAGAGAGGAACCACAGCAGTAGGCGCTGTGACGAGCTCCGTGGGGCTCTGAGCCGTCGGGAGGGGGTTTAGACCTCGTCAGGAAGGGCGGAGAGCCCTGGGTGCGGACACTGGGTGGGGAGCCCTGGGTGCGGACACTGGGTGGGGAGCCCTGCTTCCCTTCCAGCTGCTGGAGGAGGCGGAGCTGGGGCAGGTGGCAGGGGATTACATACTCTGAGTGAACAGACCCCCCCGCCACGACAGCGTGGCTAGACAGATGCTCCCGAGGAAGGAGACGGCCTGCGCTTCTGAGAGGATGCTAAAGCACAGTTTAGAATGAACTGACAGAGCTTCAAGGCCCCTGGAGGGAACCAGGAGCCAGTAATCTCTGCCCCCACACATCCTACACACTCCGGGAATAACCTGGCATTGGTGGGTCACAGAGGTAAGAGTCTGCTGGGACAAAGGAGGGGAAGAGCTCCACAGTCCACTGCCCACGGGGCTGAGGGGCACCTGAGGGCATGTATCCTGCCAGAGGTCCCCGCTCTTTGAAAACGCAGGCTTGCTGTTGCCAGACCTCCCCAGTTTTCAAGAGAAGTGAGACATCCAGATTTTTATGTAAAGTATCCAGATTTAAAAATACTGCCAAGGCGCACAGGTGGCTGTTGATTAAGCATTGGACTCTCAGTTTTGGCTCAGATCATGATCTCAGGGTCATGGGATTGGCCCTGTGTTGGGCCCTGTGCTGGGCATGGAGCCCGCTTAGGATTCTTTCTCACCCTCTCCCTCTGTCCCCTCTCCATACAAGTGTGCTCTCTCTCTCTCTCTCTCTCAAAATTTAAAAAAAAAAAAAAAAAAAAAAAAAAGGAGATATAGGGTGCCTGGGTGGCTCAGCTGGTTAAGCATCTGCCTTTGGCTCAGGTCATAATCCTAGGGTCCTGGGATCAAGCCCTGCATCGGGCTCCCTGCTCAGTGGGGAGCCTAATTCTCCCTCTCCCCTTGCTCCTCCCCCTGCTCATGGTCTCTCTCTCTCTTCATCAAATAAGAAAATAAATAAAATTTTTTTTTAAAAAGAGATATAAGAAAATGCCAGCAATGACTTGAGAGCTTCAAGAAATGCCAGGGGGCCAGACTAAACCTGTCTTTAGGCCACATTTGGCCCTGCGTTATCGGTTTGAAACCTTGAATCTTTTCAGATTCAGCAAGGCATGGCCCCCTAAAGGCACCACGTGGACAGAAATTCTGGATAGGACTCTGCTCAGGCAGGCATGAAGGGTCACCTGGCTCCAGCCCAGGTCCCCCACCTGAAAAATGTCCCTGGCCGCTAGCCTGCCTAGATGGGCTCCTTGCACAATACTCCACAGCCTTCGCTGAGCCCTTGCTGTGGGCCAAGCTCTGGGTGAGGCCAGACCAGGCTGGCACCTAGCATCTTGGCCCCAGAGAGATGCTGACAAGCCCCTGTCTTGTCATGTGTGCGGACATCTGCTCCCTCGAGGGCAGACGCCCTGGACTCTCACTTCTGCAGTGCTTGCAGTCGCTCGCACTTAAAACTCCCTGCCCGGGGATGTCCATTATCACCACTGCTATTCAACATCGTACTAGAGGTCCTAGCCTCAGCAATCAGACAACAAAAGGAAATTAAAGGCATCCAAATCGGCAAAGAAGAAGTCAAATTATCACTCTTCGCAGATGATATGATACTATATGTGGAAAACCCAAAAGACTCCACTCCAAAACTGCTAGAACTTATACAGGAATTCAGTAAAGTGTCAGGATATAAAATCAATGCACAGAAATCAGTTGCATTTCTCTACACCAACAGCAAGACCGAAGAAAGAGAAATTAAGGAGTCAATCCCATTTACAATTGCATCCAAAACCATAAGATACCTAGGAATAAACCTAACCAAAGAGACACAGAATCTATACTCAGAAAACTATAAAGTACTCATGAAAGAAATTGAGGAAGACACAAAGAAATGGAAAAATGTTCCATGCTCCTGGATTGGAAGAATAAATATTGTGAAAATGTCTATGCTACCTAAAGCAATCTACACATTTAATGCAATTCCTATCAAAGTACCATCCATCTTTTTCAAAGAAATGGAACAAATAATGCTAAAATTTATATGGAACCAGAAAAGACCTCGAATAGCCAAAGGGATATTGAAAAAGAAAGCCAACGTTGGTGGCATCACAATTCCGGACTTCAGGCTCTATTACAAAGCTGTCATCATCAAGACAGCATGGTACTGGCACAAAAACAGACACATAGATCAATGGAACAGAATAGAGAGCCCAGAAATAGACCCTCAAATCTATGGTCAACTAATCTTCGACAAAGCAGGAAAGAATGTCCAATGGAAAAAAGACAGCCTTTTCAATAAATGGTGCTGGGAAAATTGGACAGCCACATGCAGAAAAATGAAATTGGACCATTCCCTTACACCACACACAAAAATAGACTCAAAATGGATGAAGGACCTCAATGTACGAAAGGAATCCATCAAAATCCTTGAGGAGAACACGGGCAGCAACCTCTTCGACCTCTGCTGCAGCAACATCTTCCTAGGAACAACGCAAAAGGCAAGGGAAGCAAGGGAAAAAATGAACTACTGGGATTTCATCAAGATCAAAAGCTTTTGCACAGCAAAGGAAACAGTTAACAAAATCAAAAGACAACTGACAGAATGGGAGAAGATATTTGCAAACGACATATCAGATAAAGGACTAGTGTCCAGAATCTATAAAGAACTTAGCAAACTCAACACCCAAAGAACAAATAATCCAATCAAGAAATGGGCAGAGGACATGAACAGACATTTCTGCAAAGAAGACATCCAGATGGCGAACAGACACATGAAAAAGTGCTCCATATCACTCGGCATCAGGGAAATACAAATCAAAACCACAATGCGATATCACCTCACACCAGTCAGAATGGCTAAAATCAACAAGTCAGGAAATGACAGATGCTGGCGAGGATGCGGAGAAAGGGGAACCCTCCTACACTGTTGGTGGGAATGCAAGCTGGTGCAGCCACTCTGGAAAACAGCATGGAGGTTCCTCAAAATGTTGAAAATAGAACTGCCCTATGACCCAGCAATTGCACTATTGGGTATTTACCCTAAAGATACAAATGTAGTGATCCAAAGGGGCACATGCACCCGAATGTTTATAGCAGCAATGTCCACAATAGCCAAACTATGGAAAGAACCTAGATGTCCATCAACAGATGAATGGATCAAGAAGATGTGGTATATATACACAATGGAATACTATGCAGCCATCAAAAGAAATGAAATCTTGCCATTTGCAACAACATGGATGGAACTAGAGCGTATCATGCTTAGCGAAATAAGTCAAGCAGAGAAAGACAACTATCATATGATCTCCCTGATATGAGGAAGTGGTGATGCAACATGGAGGCTTAAGTGGGTAGAAGAAGAATAAATGAAACAAGATGGGATTGGGAGGGAGACAAACCATAAGTGACTCTTAATCTCACAAAACAAACTGAGGGTTGCCGGGGGGAGGGGGTTTGGGAGAAGGGGTTGGGATTATGGACATTGGGGAGGGCATGTGATTTGGTGAGTGCTGTGAAGTGTGTAAACCTGGTGATTCACAGACCTGTACCCCTGGGGATAAAAATATATGTTTATAAAAAATAAAAAAATTAAAAAAAAAAAAAAACTCCCTGCCCGCAAGCTATTTGTTTGTTTGTTTATTCAACAAATATTTGTCAAGCAGATGTACCGGGCACTGCTGGGTGCCAGGGGATGAAGCTATGAACACATCAGATCCAGTCCGTCCGTCCTTGGAGTTCACGGTCACGTAGAAGAGTTCACCCCAGCGGCTTTTCCTTTTTACCCTGAGAACATGCATATGGATCGCCGGGGATGCTGCTCCCATGCGTGGCTGGGAGCAGTGGGCTGCACCCTGGCTTTCATCCCGTCCAAGCTGGGCAACAACGGCTGACTCCCCCCCACCTCTCTGAGCATCAGTTTCTCCAGAAATGGTTGTAAGAGGAGCAGTCATGCCTTACAGGCTTGTGGTGGAGATTCAGTGGAATAGAACATGCAAAAAAACTCGAGAGTCCCTGAGGGTTGCCTGTCACAGTGTGGTCTATGCGGGTGGGTAGGTTGGGCAGCCTGGGTGATCTCCTCGTGCGGAAGGCAGAGAAGGTTAACGTGGAATCTTAGGGGCAGGGTTTCTCAACAGCAGTTCTATGGATGTTTGGGGTCAGATCAATCTCTGTGGTGCGGGGGGCTGCCTGTGCATTGCAGGATGTTTCCCCAGCATCCCTGGCCTCCAGTCACTGGATACCAGGAGCACCCCTCTAAGCTGTGAAAACCCAAAATGGCCGGGGCATTGCCAAATGTCCCTTGGGGGCCAGGTCACCTCCAGTTGAGAGCCACTGAGTCAGAACACTGCTGTTGGCTGTATGGTGACGCAGAAGGATCCAAAACCACAGAGCAGAAGGAAAGAAGTGAGGAACATGGGGTATTTAAACAGCGCTGTTTACAGATGTGACAGAAATGTACGCAAAAAATCCCAGTACGTATGTCACAGGAAGACACACAGAATCCACCACACTGGAACATGGGGAGAGAAGGAGGAAAATCCAAATGGGCCTAAAGGGAAACACACGTCGTGCCCCCGTGAAACAAGAGATGGGCTTTGCGTGCACAAAGAGTATGAATAACTCAGCGTCTGCATGTGAGGTCCAACTTAAATAACAGTGCTCACAGCAGAGTACTTGGCATAGAGTGCACTGTGCAAAAAATAGGAGAATTTGTTCAAGAGGAATTTGCTAGTTGGCAATAGGGGATGAATAAGGTGAGGTCTCTTCAGAGGAAGAGCCTAGACAGAAAATAGGACATCTCTGTAGCCCAGTGCAGGAGAATGAGGAATCGTGTTGCGTTCTTCATCTGTGGTCGGTTCCTCCTCCAAAATGTACCCAGGTTGCCACACTTCTCACTGCTCCCCCGCTCCCACCCTGGTCTACACAACCATCGTCTCTCAGCTGAACTGTTGCTGTAGCCTGCTCACTGGTCTCCCTGCTTCCACCCTTGCTCCCCTGTGCTCTACTCTCCAGAAGAGCAGCCAGAGGGATTCTTTAGAAATAGAATTCAGATCCTGCCCTTCTTCTACTCCCAGCCTCCATGGCTCCCACTTCATAGAAAAAGCCTGGTGTGTTATTACTCTCATCCTTGCTTGCTCTGCTCCAACTTCCTTGTTGTCCCTAAAACTCACCCTGAGGCAAACTTCTGCCTCAGGGCCTTTGCACTTGCTGTTCCCTCTGCTCTTCCACCAGATATCGAACTGTTCCTTTACTTCCTTTAAGTCTTTTTTTTTTTTTTTAAGATTTTGTTCATATATTTGGGAGAAAGAGAGCATGATTGGTTGGGAGGGGCAGAGGGAGAGGAAGAAGCAGACTCTCTGCGGAGCAGGGAGCCTGATGGGGAGCTCAATTCCAGGGCCCTGAGATCATGACCTGAGCTGAAGGTAGACGTTGAACTGACTGAGCCACCCAGCACCCCCCTTTAAATCTTTATTCAACATTCAGCTTCTCCATGAGGCCTCTTTTTAAATTTAATTTCAGTCTCTCTCCCCTGAAATACCTAAAATACTTCTAAGAACACCATCCACAAAGCGAAAAGACAACCCACTGAATGGGGAAAACATATCTGCAAATCACATATCTACTGTTGCAAAATGTAGCAAATCGTGTATGCGTATATATGTATATATATACACATCATATAGTTATACATATCATATATAATCATATATTTATATATATTTGTAAATTGTACATCTCTAAAATATATGTATATATCTAGAATATATGAAAAACTGGATACATATACACATATATATATCCAGAATATATAAAAATCTCTTAAAGCCAATAAGAAAAAGTCATAAACCAATTGAGAAGTGGGCAAAGGATTTGAATAGTTATTTCTCTAAAGAGGAGACTACAATGGCGAATAAGCACAGGAAAACATCATTGGTCAACGTAATTAGCCATTAAGGCCTTATGAATCAAAACTACCGGGAGATCCCACTGCACACGGATCAGGAGAACTATAACTGAAAAGACATGCACAAGTGTTGGCGAGGAGGTGGGGAAATTGGAACCTTAAACACTGCTTAGAGGATCATAACATGGAGCAACAACTCTGAAAAACAGTCCAGCAGTTGGTCAAAATGTTAAGCCTAGAATTCCTAGAGGACCCAGCAATTCCACTCCCGAGTATATACCTAAGAGAACTGAGGACATATGTCCTTGCAAAAGCTTGTCCTCAGGTGCTTGCAGCAGCATTTTTCATAAAAGCCCCAAACCCAGCTGTCCCTCAACTCATGAAGGGGCAGACAAAACGCAGTACAGTCCGTACAAGGGAGAATCACACAGCGATGAGAAGGGATAGAGTCCTGGTACCCACTACGGCATGGATGGATCTTGAAAACAGGATGCTAAGTGAAAGACCTGGTCACAAAAGACCACGTACTGTCGAATTTATTTTATAAAAACTGTCTAGAAAAGGCAAATCTATAGAGACCAAATGTAGATTAGTAGTGACCAGGGACTGGGGGAAACAGGGGGTGACCGCTGAGGGACACGGAGTTTCTTTTTGGGGTGATGACAATATTCTAAAATTAGACAGTGGTGATGGTTGCACGACTCTAGAGATCCTAAAAACCAGTGATTTGTACAGATTGAAATGTCCAGGTAGAGCACATGGATTCTATCTCCAGAAAGCTGTTATTAAAAAGACACACACCACTGGTCCCGGAGTTGAGTTTCCAATCGGTGCTGAGCTGCCTGGAAGGCAAGGCACAAGGGGAGGAGTCAAGGCGGACCTACTGTGAACCCCGGGGCGGGGGCACTGCTGATGAATCCCTCTTAGAGTCCTTTCCCGGCCACAGGGAAAGAAAGACTCCTGACCACCTTGCATTTGCCTGATCCAGGATGGAAAAAATGGAGTTCAGGGACTGCTGGGAGTGAGGTGGGAGGAGGAGAGGTTAGGGAAGAGGCGGTGGCTGCTGGCAGCTCCAGCTCTCCCGGGGATTTCTAATGGATCCACAAGATGAGGGAGGTACAGCTACCAAAGGGGGATGCTCTGGCTCTGAGCACTGGGTAGGAAGAGATGGAAAGGAAGTGGAGAGATGACAGCCTCGAGCAGCACATGCCTCTGATTGGGAACAGGAAGAGAGCCCAGTTTCTGTTTGAAAACTCAAACACTCTGTTTTGAATCATTCCTTAATCATTTTAGCTCTGTTGGTCTTCTTTCCCTAAGTAAACAGCAAGTTACCCCTTTGGCTGGGACCACAGTTGGTATGATTTCTGCTTTCTATGCAGTGCTCAATGCAGTGGCCACAAGCAAAGAGCCATGGGGCCTTGGCGTGGATGTATAGGGTGTCTTGCCCTTCAGAACCCATTCTGGACCTCCATGGTCCTCACCCTCTTCTAGAAAGAGAATTTCAGTTTCCTTTGGGAAACATTCCTCCCCCATTCTGTGCATTTAGTTGGGAGGAGCTGACCTGTTCCTTTACTTTCTCTGAGCATTGGCTCCTGATCTAGTATGGCAAATCAGAGCCACAGAGGTTTGGGCAATGAGATTCAAGCCTGGGATCTGTGCTTGAATTCCAGGAAGTAGGTTTTCTTTTTCAGTTGGGATTGCTGACAGGGAGTTGCTATATGAAGAAAGTCAGCTGAGGGATACAGAAAGACCAAGCCCTGAGAACACTGCTAGTGCTCCTGGATCTAGCCCAACCTGACTTCAGATACCTCTGAGTTGTTCAGTTACTGTGATCCAATAAATATCTTTATAGCTTAAATACTCCATGCTTCAAATTGACTTCTGCTTGATACCAGCTATTAATAATGAGCTTCACATAGCTATAGTTTCTAGGAAAAGTGCAAAGAGAAAGAGCTGTGGGCCAAAAGTCAAGGCCATGTATTTTAGTTCTAAGGAGGGCATGTATTGCATGGAGCACTGGTATTATATGCAAACAATGAATCATGGAACACTAAATAAAAAAATAATGATGTACTATATGGTGACTAACATAACACAATAAAATAAAACAAAAGGGGCTCCTGGGTGGCTCAGTGGGTTAAAGCCTCTGCCTTCGGCTCAGGTCATGATCCCAGGGTCCTGGGATTGAGACCCGCACGAGGATCTCTGCTCAGCAGGGAGCCTGCCTTCCCCACTCCCCCGCCTGCCTCTCTGCCTACTTGTGATCTCTGTCTGTCAAATAAAATAAAATAAAATAAAATAAAACAAAACAAAATGAATACCCTGACTATATCACCTCCCTGTGCCTCAGTTACTCTGTCTGCAAAATGGGGGCCACACTCTTATTCTTCTGGGTTCTCGATACTTCTCTGACTTCCAAGTTTATTGCTGTAGCCAAGATTTCTCTTTGGAGCTTTAGACCTACAAATATGATTGCCCTCTGGGATCTTTTTCCTCAACATTTTCCTCTTTCATTGTTCTTCCCTTTATTAGATGTAGATGGTACTTTGTGCTAGGAAACACTAGCTGTCCTTGGATATCCACTTTTTCTGTCTCCCTCCAAAATAATAGAATTCCTGAATGCCAAAGGGGCATGTGACTGGACTACATTTCCCCGACTCCCTTGCAGCCACATGATCAAGTTTCAGCCAATGGGATGTGAACAGAAATGCTATATACAGATTCTGAGTCTGGCCCTTAACAGAACAGGGGACAAATAAAAATAAAGTAAAATAAAGAGGGGTTAATTCTCTTTTTCCTGTTCCCCCTTCCCACTGACTGGAACATACACATGGGGGCGAGCTAGGTTTTGTCTTGCCAGCGAGGGTGATGTTCTGGGATGGCAGAGGACAAGTAGGGCCTCGGTGCCTTGTGCTGTGTAGCAGCCCTACCAGCTTGAGCTGCAGACACCTGCACTGTTATGAGCAAGAAATAAATGGTCTTGTATAAGCCATGGTTATTTTGGGTCTCTCTTGGGGTGCTTGGCTTTTGCAAATTAAAAAAGAAAAAACCCACCTCATTCCTCGCCTAGGGGAGAGCTGGAGGAGGGAGTGGTGAGTTCTAGAACTAGAGTGAATATGGCACAGGGGACTTGGATGCTCCAGGGCTTCTCATCTCAGTTTTCCCTGGGCCTGCTGGGGGCTCCCGGGGAGGCAAGCGAGCCTGAAATATGACTCTTATTCTCTCCTGGGTGATCTCACTCTCTCTGGGCCTCAGTTTCTCCTTCTGTACTATGGAGACTTTCTGGGCAGGGTGATCTCCTAGGTCCTTCCAACTGTGACCTTCTATGGTTCTGAAATTCCAGGACAGTTGGAACTCACATGCCAGTGGGGCCAGGATGCTCCCATAAGTGGGTTAAACAGGCCAAGTGGGGGCTGTGGTTGGGCTGCAGAGTGGACCCCCCCCCCCCCCCCACCGCTGAGGCCAGTCACTACTCAGCTCCCGTTGATTGCTGCCACATGAGAATGTAGGATTGCCAGATTTTCTAATTTTTCAAGAAGAGCTAGTGATCTGGATTGTTTTGGTCTCTGCAATCTCCTGATTTTTAAATGTTGGCGACAAATTCACATTTTTTCAAACACTCTAGGGGCCAAACAAAAATGTCTGCAGGCTGAATTTGGTTGTTGGCCACCAGCTAGGCATTTTTTGTTTTGATACTATTTCCCTTCCTTCCTTCCTTCAACAAATATTTATTTGAAGCCTTCTAAGTGGGGGGTACTGTTCTATGCACTGGGAATAAAGCAATGAACAAAACAGGGCAAAAAATGTGCCTGTCATTATGTAGCTTTCATTCCAGCGGATCGTCCTGACTTACTCATGCAACAAATATTTATTGAGCAATTCTGGCCCAGGCACCGTTTGGCTGGGTAGGTAAAAAAGTGTTCACAGCCCCTGCCCTCATGGTACGTATAGCCTAGAAGGGAGATTGACGGTGAGTGCATAATAGAGATGAAAAACACAGTAATAGCGAGAGTTGCAATTTAGATAAAGGGGGAGTGGTTAGCTAAGTACTCTCGAAGGAAGCTACATTTATTTTTTTTTTTAATATTTTATTTATTTATTTGACAGTGAGAGATCACAAGTAGGCAGAGAGGCGGGCAGAGAGAGAGGAAGGGAAGCAGGCTACCTGCTGAGCAGAAAGCCCGATGTGGGGCTTGATCCCAGGACCCTGAGATCATGACCTGAACCGAAGGCAGCGGCTTAACCCACTGAGCCACCCAGGCGCCCCAGGAAGCTACATTTAAAATGGGAACTGAAAGTAAGATTTCATCTAGTAAAAGAACATGCTAGAACATTCTAGATTACAGCAGAGGCTTCCGGTGTGCCTGTTTCCCATATCCCCTCAGCTGTGTCCGTTTCTGTACACACAGAGGCTTTCGGTTGTGAGTGCTGTGCTCTGTGGCATTCTTGGGGCAGGCCAGACGTGCAGGGAGGTAACAATCCAGCAGAAGCCCTCAGCCTATGATGGAATAGATATCCCAGCAACCTCACTGGTCGGTGGTCCGGTGGTCCGCTCAGAGGTGTGTCCTACAGAATCTCCCCCAGGCCCCAAGGACCTGCAGTGGTTAACTCTTTGTGCAACGTGTATTGGCCACCTCCCCTCCCCCGTCTCACTTTCCCACTCTACACCTGGTGCGTCCTGGGAGAAACCCAACAGAGATGCGAGAGAATGCGGCCAGCTTTGAGGACAGAAAGTAATTTAGGATGAGTAGCGGGAAACGGGGCTGCAGAGGGGGGCAGGAGTTAGCCCATGAAGGGCCTAGGGAGGCTGGGATTAGCGTTTGTCCACGGGGAAGCCAGTGACCATTTTCCAGCAGGGAAGTGACATGACTCCCCTGGGCCTGGGCTGTGGGACGAGCCCTCTGTAGGCAGCTGTAAAGGGCAAGGTCCGCAGCGGGCGGTGGAGGTGATTGGGTTAGGGTTGGAGAGAGGATCACCTGGTGTGGGCTCAGAAAGGCTCTCTGGGCTTTGTCCCTGTCTTGAGGATGCTCAAAGTTCGGTTGCAGGAATGGTGGTGACACAGACACAAAGACCATCCCCGAGATAACACAGCCTTACACAATCCCTGAGAGCCCAGCTGTTGCACGCAGCTGTAGGACCTCAGAGTGGGCTACTTCTAAAGGTAAGAAGGGGGAAGGTATGCTTTTTAGGGGGTGGGGGCTTTACCGGGGTGGTTAGAAAAGCCCTGACACCCAGACTAGCAGGTAACTCGCTACTGCAGCCCCTTTGGGATGGCCCCACTTTTTGCAATGCCTGCCAAGTCCACTCTGGTCTTTTTCGCAGCTCTGGACTCTGCTATCCTTTACCAAAGCTGTGCTCCGTCCAAGATTGCACGCCGGATTTCCCGCAGGCACTGCTAGACATATTAACGGTGTCCCTACGTGGCAAGAGATTTCTGCACCACCGACACCATTTTTATATTCTCTACAACATAATGGCAGATGATAAATCTATCTTGCTAATTACACATCCAGCTTGTTATAACCCCCATAAAAAACACGAGCAGCTGGAAAAGCCATGAGGTGATGTCAAATCATATTTCTGGTCTCTAAACAGAAACAGAAATATTTTCCAGGTGCTGGTGGGTCTCATGGTTCCTACCCATGCGTGGAAGCAGCTGCCAACAGGTCGCTCGCCTCAGAGATGACAGCTTGCCTGTTCCCTAAAGCTCTGCTTTGCCACCCCCACCCGTCTCCCCAAAGAGACGGCTCCCACATGTGCTTTGCTGGGAAGCCAGTGGGGAGAATGCAGAGAACCGGCAGGCTGTGGGTGTGAGCAGCTGGGTTCACTTTTGCATTATGAAGGTGGTTTCAATGATTCTTCCATTCACCACCGCTCAGCCAATAACATTTGCCCCAAATCCTAACTGCAGGGTTCCCTGTCATACTTTGTCCACGATACATTTGCAAAGCTGTTGTAGAGGTCCACTCTGGAACAGACAAGATGCCTCCCCCTCGTCTCAGAAAAACGGAAGGAAAATGGAATTCATCTGCCGGAGACACTAAAATAAACAACAGGGAACTAGAAAAATACTTTACTTCGTTTTTTAAGCTAAGATTACTGTTTTTGGCTGCCATGGATCCTCATGCTCTTAGGAGG
The DNA here is from genome assembly GCF_030435805.1 of Mustela lutreola. Classification (NCBI taxonomy): domain Eukaryota; kingdom Metazoa; phylum Chordata; class Mammalia; order Carnivora; family Mustelidae; genus Mustela; species Mustela lutreola. The sequence goes on from NC_081298.1 coordinate 13,369,752, forward strand.
GAGACAGCCGAAGACTCTGAACTTATATCCCATCAAGTGAACAGTGAACACTTCATGTGTTGGAAGGAAGGCTTGGGGGACGACAGAAGGGGAATCTAATTAAATTTTCACATGGTGAGGGAACATTCCATAGGAGCACTCAAACCCAGACTGACCTAGAGGGGCAGCTTTTGTTGGAGAAGCCGCCTCATAAACTGCCCCCACAATTCCCAGGACAAACCAGCTGGACAGACCGTCATGTTGAAAAAAAAAAAAAAACCCAGAAAACAACAACAAAAAAAGAGACAGAGAGAGAGAAGAGACAAAATGGATTCTTACCTTCCCATATCTGGACGCGAAAGTCCCGGTGAGTAAGGAGTGAAAAATAATTATCGTCTCATCCAAATCCCACACGAACACACGCTGTGATGAAAGAAAGGAAGAGACTGGAGACAAATGGACTCGCTTGCTTCTGACTTAATGTCTGCAGAAATTAATTCCCCGGGAGGAGAGAGAAAGAAATCTTGAAAAACATTATCTTTAAGTTATAAAACATGTGACTCACTGATGTGTCACTGGGTCCCCATCCAACCTTAGCCATGTAAAGTGTATTCTGATGGCCAATTTTGGGCTCCTATCAACCCAGAGATGCCAGAACCAAGAAGCCTGTTCTTGCCTTCTACATAAAAGCTCAAAAATGGAGGAGCTCAGGCCAAAAACAACAATAAAAATCATATAACTCATTTGAAAGAATGAAGCACTACCTTTTTGCATTCACCGCTCACCGTAAGCCCAACTACTTCTCAATACTCCTGTTTTTTAGTAATTCTGGTGTTTACCTCTGTAACATATTTATGCCTTTTTTTGCTTACCAGTTTGCCAATTTTAGATAATAGGTTTTGACTGAGCAATGTAAAAGATGAGAGTTTAGCTCATTTCTCTAGGACTTTACATTTTTCCCATAAGTGAGCCCCGCTAGTTCTGAGACCATCCACTCTGGACACTCTCCCCGGCTGAAACAGTGAGTCCGCCATGGAAGACTCTGGCTGTTGGTGTCCCCAGCCCCTCCGCAACCTCCTCCTCACTCTCATCTGAGCAGCGTTAGCCTTCCTTTCCTTCCGCCGAAGTGGACAGACCACATTTCCTTCCAGGGCTATACTTCAATCTTCTGTGCTCAGTCTAGATGTTGGCTTTCAAAGTTAGTGACCAGTAATGATCACCCACATCATGTGATTATGTTTCACTTCAGAGGCAAGGAAACTGCTGGGATTTTGCTTCCTTCTCTGCGTGTCCAGTGTCCCTACCCCCGAGTCACTTTCAGGAGACCATCCCTCCCACTAAGGTCACGTCCTTTCCTGTGCTCCTTCTCAATTAAAATCATGCCATATCCTGGTTTGTTCACATAGGAGCCATGCCTGTCTGGAATAACATTTTGTTTTTGCAGGAGTTTATTAATTGATTTAATTCTTTTCTTGTTTCCAAGGATGTGGCTTTATTAGAATCTTTAATTTGGTCACACCCTCCATATCAAAGATGTTCCTCCTCAGTGACAGAATGTTCCAGTGTGGACTGGATCATCTTCAGGCTTGCTGCAGAGCTAGTAGCATCTTGAGATGTCCTTTTACTTTTTACTGCATTTCTAGATGAGATCCACTATTTCCTGGATCCCAAGGCTCTCTCTTGGTCTTCTTATCTTTCTTTCTTTTTTTTAAAAAAAGATTTTATTTATTTGAGAGAGAGCAAGGGAGCACAGGTGTGAGGGGGGAAGGAGTGCAAGTGGGGAGGAGCAGAACAGGAGGGAGAGGGACAAGCAAACTGTGCTGAGTAATAGAGCCCATCTTGGGGCTTGATCCCAGGCACACGAGATCATGACCTGAGCTGAAACCAAGGGTTGGATGCTTAACCAACTGAACCATCTGTATAGAGCCCATCTTGGGGCTCGATTCCAGGCACACAAGATCATGACCTGGGCTGAAACCAAGGGTTGGATGCTTAACCAACTGAACCATCTGTATAGAGCCCATCTTGGGGCTCGATCCCAGGCACACGAGATCATGACCTGAGCTGAAACCAAGGGTTGGATGCTTAACCAACTGAACCATCTAGTTCCCCTCTCTCTTGCTTTTCTTCTTTGTTTTACCTGAGTACATCCTTAAGCTGTTTCTTCTGAAAGGGTGCTTAGAAAGTAGAATTCCTACATTTCTGATCTATTTTGATTTTCCTCTGTGGTACCTCTGGGTACAGAATTCCAATTGGAAAATAATGCCTTCTAGATGTTGGAAAGCATTCCTCCATTAGCTTGATGCTCAGTGTGACTGGTGAGAAGTGTGATGTCTCACTGATCTTCAGTCCTATGTAGGTTTTCCTTTTTTTCCCCTTTTGGACACTTTAGGATCTTTATATCTGCAGACCTGAAGTTCCATGAGGATAGACCCAGGTGTGGTCTTTTGGCATTCATACTGTTCAGCACCTCGCATTTTCAATCTTATTTTTTAAAATGATTTCTTCCCACCTTTTCCACTGTTTCCTCTTGCTGGAATTCCCAACAGTCAAATTAGACTTTTTTGATGGATAAGACTCATACTCAAAAAAATATATTCTCTATAATTTTGTCTTTTTGATCTGTGTTCTGGGAAGTTTCTTAAACATTTCCTCCCAACCCTTCCATTAAACTTCTGATTCTGTCATTTAAAAAATTTCCAGTGACTCTTACTTTGTCTCTGAGTTATTTTCTTCCCAAGAGCCTCCATTTCTTATTTTATGGATGCAAGAGCTCCTTTGGATCCTTATAAGAAAACCAATCAGAATTTTCCTACATTCCTGTTTCTTAAATTACCTTTCACTTGTCCTCTACCTTATCCTGGCCTTATTTTTCATTGTTGGTTTTCCTGGTGATCAGTATGTTTAAGAGCATGGGGCCTGACTGATTGTATGTGTAGCTGGTGTTGGGGGCAGAGGCCAAGGTCATGTACTCAGTCTGCCATCTTGAATGGGCCATCCTGGAAACTTCTCTGGAGGTGAACGGCTGTACTTACACACTGCCCTTTGCCATGCTTTTAACAGTAAAGGGAAGGGTGGTCTGTAGGAGGAAAAGGTCAGTTAGTGCAGGGGTCTTCAAAGCAATCAGAAGAGCTGAGTATTATTTCATGACTTTTTGGGTCCAGTTATAGTTATGGGTGTGTATGGGCTGGGTCACGGTAGTAAGTGTAGTTCTTATTAAGGGTCATGGTAAAAAAAAGAAAAAGTTTTTTAAGAAAGGCTTCTGGGTTTCAGTATGCTAAGTCTTAATTTATTTGAACTAACTCAGTTGGATCAGTGAAACTGAGAAACTAAAAAAATCAGTCAATATGTTCAAACTGGATGCAGATTCCACTCAGTGATGTACTACATTCCCTCAGAAAAACCTTTGTCTCCCTCCCCTGCCCTAGATCTGCTGTGGGTAGGTTCCTGGTAGCTATTCTGCAGGCGACCCTACTCCTTAGCCCACCGTGGTCTGGGCCAGGGAAAGCCCTTAATCCCAACGGAGTCAGAGGTCTTTCCTTGGAAACTTGAAATTGGAACCTGGAAAGCCATTCCTCATCTTTGAGGGGCTGTTGGCAGACACATGCTCTGAAGGATGGGGGGGGCAGTCTCCAGGGAAGAGAGGGAAGGCAGATGGAAAGACCACCCCACACACTTCCAGGACCTGGTTTCAGTCAGAGGCAGAGCGAGGTTGGAGGAGGGTGGAGCCCAGGAACTAGGGTGCGCCTGCGCTGAAAAGATACCATGGTTGGTCGGGGATTCTGGCACCTTCGCTGTGCCGCGTGGGGAGAGAAAGGGTAAACACACTTCCTTGCCCTGTGTACCTCCTGGTTCCAGGATCTTGCTGACACTCCCCTGTCCCCTGCCCTGGGGTTCTACGAGAATCTCGGTATCCCTAAAATAACTTCTGCTTTTTCACTTAAGCTAGCTCAAGTTGGTTTCTGGCACCTGTAGCCAAGGGATTGTAACTAATCTACAGTCAGAATTTCTCTCCTTTCCACTTTCTGCATAACTTCTCTCTCATGGGCTTCCGTCATTAGCAACACGGCCAAAGACTTAGGAGGTGCGACCGCGGCAAACCCTCCACGCAGACATTAAGCACGGAAGTGAAACACAGCTCGCACCTTTTCAACTGTTCTTGCCCAGTGGTTCTTTCCTCTGGAATCCAGAAGCAGAGGTTTCCAGAACGATAGAGCCCCGCAATCCCAGACTTCCATGCACTCCTGCAGCCTTCTCAGTTCAGTGGAAAATGTCTGTCTATCCCCACCCCTACCAAGAGCAGGAGCCACATTAAGTGACTGAATAATGAAAAAAAAAAAAGGCATTAATGTATGTGCTGCTCTTGGTGATTTCCTTAGATCTGCCACTCGAAGCTGCAGGAAATCCTCAGGAGCAGAGGAGGCAGAAAAAACAAAGACAACCTGAGGCAAACGAATTTTCTTCTAGCCTTTTGCAAAGACCTAATCCTGCTGAGGGGATGGTGTAAAGTCTTCTTGGTGTTGGAAGGAGAGGCCTTCAAGAATTAGAGGAAAAGTGAGAACAAATCCCTTGGCCTGAGAGCCATCCCACGAGCAGTGGGGACGCTGGCTCTGTGGCAGGTCCCCAGGGAGGCAGGCTCTCAGCGAGTATGGCTGCTGGTCTACCTCAGGAGGCTGACCAAGGGAAGGAGACGAGCACAGTGTTCAAAATATTTAACACCTTCTGGGAAAGCTGGAACAGACACTGGCCATAAACAAGCACTTAAAAACCCTGCCAGTGAATACTGGCTAACTAGTACAGCTCTACCAATGAACACCAGCTAAGTAGTACAGCTCTCCCAGTGAACATTGGCTAACTAGTACAGCTCTACTACTGAAAACAGGCTAACCAGTACAGCTCTCCCAGTGAACACCGGCTAACTAGTACAGTTCTACTAGTGAACACGGGCTAAGTCTCAAAAGCCCTGGGGCTGGCATTTGTTGTTGGGTGCCCAGCATCCATCCCTGCCCGATAGGAGCACTCTGGTTTTCTTTTCCCATTCTGAGCTGTCTCGGTGGATCTGTCAAGCAAGGGCAAGCCTGAGCCAGGCCAGAGCGCTGCTGTCTCCTTGGCGTTGGACACTGAGTCGAGCGGAGCTAGCATCTCACACTTACTCTCCGGTGGGGGCAGCTTCCTCGAGGTTCCCGAGATCGCTCAGCACGGCCTCTGCTACTGTTCTTTCTAGCTTTGGTTTGATGACTTTCTCTCCATGTTGCTTCCTTTCTGTAGATTCCGTTTTCTTAAGCAACCAGAACTGGTTTCTGTTGCTTGCAACTGAAGGATTGTATCTCATCCTCCAAGGTTTCCATTTTCAACAAGGATTTCTACGCCCAGCGTATGGCACAGAAACCCAGAAGTCCAGACCCTGGCTGGACTCTTCTTGACCACAGTGGGTACTGACAGTGAGGAAGGGAGCAGCCACCATCCCAGTCCTGGACACGAGAGGCTCTGTGTCTTGTGAGACCCCTTGAGCCCTGAGATTCTCATATAATTCTGGGGGCAAGAGACTCCAATAATTGAGGTGGGGTTTCTTTCTATCTTTCTTCTTCTTCTTCTTCTTTTTAAAGATTTTATTTACTTATTTGACAGACAGAGATCACAAGTAGGCAGAGAGGCAGGCAGAGAGAGAGAGGAGGAAGCAGGCTCTCCTCTGAGCAGAGATCCCGATGCGAGGCTCAATCCCAGGACCCTAGGACCTGAGCCGAAGGCAGAGGCTTTAACTCACTGAGCCACCCAGGCACCCAAGGTGTGGTTTCTTAACCACCCTGATGGGATGGGGACTCAGAGTCAACATTACATCAACTTTAATTAAAGAGATGATGAAAATGACATTTCTTAGCACATGTGAGTTTGTGCGGGGCTATGAACACAGATGGGATACGCCTTTGGATCTCTTGGCACGGACCCAGACTTTGCCGATACTGCCCATATACCCATAGTGCACTCAAGCCAACAGATGTGCCCTCCTGTATTTCTGCCTTTGGTGAAGATGTATGAACTCACGAAGATGCCCATTTTTCCTCCCTAGATGTAGATTGGTTGCTTCGGTCTGTTTTCCAGAGCATCCGTTTTGCCTCTGTCCCCACTAGTAACCATCCCCCTTCTCTCACGCATGTGGTTCTTTTTTGTTTGGGAAAATGTCAGTGTTTGACCAATAATCCCACACTTGCTTTATTACAATAAAGATCGGCACATCCCTCAGACCAGCCGCTCTCAGCCTGGGCTGCGCGATGGAAATCCCTTGGGGAGTTTTAAAATGCTGATGCCTTTGTCCCTTCCTCAAGGAACTGGGTTTCACTGATCTGGGGTGCAGCTTGAGAATGAAGGCTCTCAGTGCTCCCCAGGAGATTTGAAGGTGCAGCTCAGGTTGTGAGCTAGTGCCCAAGAACTCCCTCGAAATGTGTATTTAATTAGGGGGCCTGAGCACCTGCAATTGAAAAAGCATCCCAGGTGATACTCATAGGTAGCCAGGGTTAGGAACCCTCCAACCCAGCTGGGAAAGCCCACTGCCCACTGGTGTCTTTACCAGGGCCTCTCAAAGTGTGGTCCTCAACCCTGCGGCATCAGCATGTTCTGGGAACTTGGTGGAAATGCAGTTCTCAGCACCCCACCCAGCCCCTGAATCTATCAAATTGGAAACTCTGGGTTGGGGCCCAGCCCTCTGGGTTTTCACGGGCCTCCAGGTGAATCTGCTACCGCCTATGCTTGAGAACCGGTGTTTTACTTTCTTTGCTATCTCCAGGGTCACTCTCCCTAGCCTGGTCTGTCAACAGTGCTTCCCATGGCCAACAGAATTCTCTCCCTTCCCATCAAGCATCCCTTCCTCTGCTATGGAGCTTTGTGGACACAAAGGGCCATTCTCCCCTGTGTGCGTGGACAGAACTCGCCCCCCCACTCCTGTTCTGGCCACAGGTGGAGATTACACTCCCCAAGCCCGAGAGGCAGTCTGGAGTTACCTCGATCTCACTGTCCCCTGCTGGGGAGGGGTCGCTGCTCCGCTTGGAGCGGCCTCGGAGCTTCCCGTCGGAGGCCCTGGGCGGCCGGTCCACGTCTCCCTCTTTTGCCGGCGTGGAGGGTCCGTTGTGCGTGTTATATTCACCTGGTGCAGGAAACAGAAGTGTGGACATATCAGAAGCTCGGCTGAGTGTCTCCTCCCAGGAAAATATCTCCCGACCGGAACCAAGTCCACAGTTCTAGGCCCCAGGGGCAGCACAGAAGGCAAAGATCTCATGGAATCAGAACTGCTCCGGATGGTCCCTCCGGCTGCCTGTTCATCACCATTCCCTCCTGGAGCAAGGGCTCACTGAGCAGGCATAGTCCCAGGCCCTGCTTCTCACACACCTTAACTTCTAGAGGGAGGAGAGGGGCTTAGGCAAACAAGTGAGTATCTAAGAGACTAGGCAAGGACCAGTGTTACAAATGGGATGTGGGTGGGGAGTGCTGGGAGGTTACTAACTGCTCCGGAGCTAGTCAGGGAGGGCCTCACGGGTAAGGGGACACCTGAGGGGAGATGTAGGGCAGGGAGGGTGGGCCGCTGGGGGAGCTGTAGGGATAGGGAGCAGAGTTTTATGTTTGCAACTCGATATCCCAAAGCCTAGACAAACAGAAGGAAGAAAATCAGTATTTCAAAGGAGCAGGGCAGCAAACTTTTCTTTTCTTTTCTTTTTTTTTTAAAGATTTTATTTATTATTTGACAGAGAGAGACACAGTGAGAGAGGGAACACAAGCAGGGGGAGTGGGAGAGGGAGAAGCAGACTTCCTGCTGAGCAGGGAGCCCGATGCGGGGCTCGATCCTAGGACCCTGGGATCATGACCTGAGCTGAAGGCTCAGCTTAACAACTGAGCCACCCAGGTGCCCCCAAACTTTTCTATCTTTAAGAGACACCCGGCTTGGGTGAGTGGGAGGTATACGGGGAGAATTCTCTGTGTTGCTTTCTGTGGCTTGTTCTGTTCTCTATGAAAAGCACAGGGCTGGCCCTGAGGACGCGTCAGTAAACAATCGGAACTAAGTTCTGGCCGGGCCCACATACATGTGGCGTCAGTGAGAGGCAGCAGGGCAGAACGCAGCCACCTGTGGCTTCCACTGAGCTGGAGCTTCTAGAAGGCACAGGGAGGCTGCCCTGCTCATTCCCTCAGGAAGTTGACTGATGACCCTGCTTAAGTGAGCAGTACCTTCCTGGGACCTAGGTCCCAAAGCCAGCATCTGCGCTGTGCTGTGTTTTTAAGCACGGAAGTTTGAAATACATGGCTTTTTATCAGAGTCTATTGTCTTTATTGAACTTGTGAAGTAGTATGACATTCATCAGTGTTACCCTGGACACTAATGTTAGAGGCAGAAGCCAAGTCTGGGCCAGTCCTCATCACTAGAGTGACAGAAGCCTATGACGGCGCGGAACCACTGAGGGCACCCCATCCGGCTCTCTCATTTTACAACTGCTGGGATTAGCTCCTAAATGCATCCTGAGGACTTCATCTCTCCTTCCATAATTGCCAGTTCTTGGATCATAAGGAGGGAAATGCTTTTGTCTAAAACTACTTGGCAATGGACTGATTTTCTTCCCTACCCTGGAAGGACGATTTCCCTCCAAAACCCAAGGGACTGAACTTGGTTTATTTAATATTTCTAAAACTTCTTAGCAGACTAAGGACATAATAAGAAAAGGCTTGGTTTTGCGTTGTCAGGACTGCGGGGCCATCTCCAACTCCCCAGCATTTTCAGGACACAGCATGAGAGATTCCCAAATATCCGTCTTGCCAAGACTTTCTTCTGGACGGCGGGGAAGAGGCAGTAGAGAAATTCACAGATGTTTAAGAGTCGTAGATAAGGTTTATCCTGATTCATATGGTAGTTCTGAGGCTATGGGGGCTTAGAAAACATGTTGATCCCTTCAAAACCCAGGAAAATATTATTTAAAAAGGGAGATACACCCGGCGTCTAAGAAATGTCTACCTAAGATGTGGGGGAAGCCAATATACTGAGTCTCCTGAGGCGTCTGCATGGCTGAATGTCTGCCTTTGGCTCGGGTTCTGATCTCAGGGTCCTGGGACTGAGCCTCCCACAGGTAGGGGCTCCCTGCTCAACAGGGAGCCTGCTTCTCCCTCTCCTTCTGCCCCTCCCCCCCCACCCCCTCCCACATAAGCTCTCTCTCTCAAATAAATAAAATCTTAAAAAAATAAAGAGTTTCCCTTCCTACCTCTGAAAGCAGCCCTTTCCCCAACTTTTTACATTCTTGAGAACGAAGTGCCAGGAGTCAAAGTTCACAGTCAGAGGTACACAGGCTAAAGCAATTTACATAAACCTTTTTTGGGCTCATTTCCCTCTTTCCCTTTCTCCCTCCTTACACTTTTACATGACTTCCAAGAGTTTCCTTGTAAACCCTCTGTGATCTCCTCCTCCAGTCCCACTCCCCACGTGACCGCTGATACACTTTCTCTCATTAGAAATTAGTTTGCTTTTTCAAGAGTTTCGTGTTTTTTTTTTTTTTTAAAGATTTTATTTATTTATTTGACAGACAGAGATCCCAAGTAGGCAGAGAGGCAGGCAGAGAGAGAGGTGGGAAGCAGGCTTCCCGCCGAGCAGAGAGCCCGATGTGGGGCTCGATCCCAGGACCCTGGGATCGTGATCCAAGCCGAAGGCAGAGGCTTTAACCCACGGAGCCACCCAGGCGCCCCCAAAGTTTTTAAATAAATGGAATCAGGCAGTATGTATTCTTTTTTTGCCTGGCTTCTTCCAGCCAGAATTACTTTTTTGTGATTCAATCCGTGTTGTCACGTATATGGACAGACCACTCCTTCCTGTTGCTGAGCACGATTCTGTCTCATGGATATAGCATCCTCTGTCTGTTCACCTGTGGATGAACATTCTGATTGATTCCAGTTCTGGGACGGTATGAAGCTGCTGTGAACATTCACGCATCGATCCTGGTATGCATGTAAGCCTTCTTTTCACCAGTGTGATTACAAAGGTCAGGTGGTGAGTCTATGTTTGACTTTTTAAGAGACTGCTAAATGGTTTTCCAAAGTGGTTGTACCAGAGGGTACATTTCACACTCCCACCAGAGGGGTAAGAGACTTCTAGTTTGCTCCACATCCCTGCCAACCTTTGGTATGGTCCGTCTTCGCAACTACAGTTCCTCTAAGAGGTACACATTGTGGATTTGATTTGTACTTCTCTAATAACTAATGATCAGCATCTTAATTAATGATCAGAAATTTTTTTTTCTGTCCCTATGTCTCCTGTGTCTTCTTTGGTAAAGTGTCTGCTCAAAGATTTTGCCCATTTCGCTACTGAGTTGTTAGTTTTCTTAGTCTTAGATTTTGAGAATTCCTTATATATTACATGCATGTGATGGTTAATCTTCTGTGTCAAGTTGATGGGCGGGTAAAGCATTATTTCTGGGTGCGTCACCCATTCCACTGAGGGCCCACATAGAACAAAAAGGCAGAGGAAGTGCAAATTATCTTTCTTGAGTGGAAATGTCCATCCTTGCCTGCCTCCGACATTGAAGCTCCTGGTTCTCAGGCCTTCTGACTCAGACTAAATTGCACTACCGGCTTTCCTGGTTCTCCGGCTTGCAGGAGGTGGATTATGGGACTTGCTGATCTGAGCCATTTCTTACAATAAATCTCCTCTTAATCTCTCTCTCCTGCTCTCTCTCTCTCTCTTACTGATTTCTGTGGAGAACTCTAATACAACATACTTTCTCAGATACATGCTTTGCAATTATTTTTTTCCCCAGACGGTGTCTTCTCTTTTCATTCTCCTAACAGTGTCTTTCAAAGAGCAACTGTTTTAAAATTTTGTGAAGCCAAGTTATATAATTTATTTTCTTTTTGGATGTTTTGGTGTCTTATATGAGAACTCTTTGCCTAGCCCAAAGTCATAAAGACTTTCTCCTGTTTTCCTTAGAAGTTTTTTGGTTTTATGTTTAGGTCTATGATCTATTCTATGTTAACTTTTTTATGTCATGTGAGATATGGACTGAAGTACAGTTTTTCTGAATATAGAGATATCTAGTTGTTCCAGAATCTTTTGTTGAGAAGACTATCCTTTCTCCACTGAATTGTCTTGAAATTTTATAAAAAATCACTTGTCTGGGGCACCTGGGTGGCTAAGTGGGTTAAGCCTCTTCCTTTGGCTTGGGTCATGATCTCAGGGTCCTGGGATCGAGCCCTGCATCGGGCTCTCTACTCAGCAGGGAGTCTCCTCCCCCACCCCACCGGCCTGCCTCTCTGCCTACTTGTGCTCTCTGTCTGTCAAATAAATAAATAAAATCTTAAAAAAAATCACTTGTCTGAATACATGTGCATTTATTTCTGCATTCTTTATTCTGGTACCTTGATCTACTTGTCTATCTTTATGCCATGATTGTCTTGTCTCCCATTTTGCCATGATTACTGTGGCTCTGTAGTAAGTCTTAAAATCAGGTTGTGTTAGCCTTCCAACTTTGTTTTTCTGTATCAGGCCTACTGAGACTATTCTAAGTCCTTTGTTTTTCCCTATGAAGTTCAGAATCAGCTTGCCAATCTCTACAGAAAGAGTGGGATGTTGACAGAGACTATGTTAAATACATAGATCAATTAGTAGAGAACTGATATCTTTTTTAAAAAAGATTTTTATTATTTATTCAACAGACAGAGACATGGCGAGAGAGGTAACACAAGCAGGGGAAGTGGGAGAGGGAGAAGCAGACTTCCTGCTGAGCAGGGAGCCCAATGCAGGGCTCGATCCCAGGACCCTGGGATCATGACCTGAGCTGAAAGCAGATGCTTAATGACTGAGCGCCCCAGGCATCCCAGAGAACTGATACCTTAATAGTATTAAGTCCTCTGAGCTGTGAGCCCTTTACTTTTACTGAAGTCTTCTCTTCTTTCAGTACTGCTCTGTAGTTTTAAATGTACACCTCTTGTACATCTTTTGTTAGATTTATTCAATAGCACTGAATATGAAATGAAATAAAGTGAAATAGCATTGAAATGAAAGTATTCAATATTTTTTTTTTGGTAAAGAGTTTTATTTATTTATTTGACAGACAGAGATCACAAGTAGGCAGAGAGGCAGGCAGAGAGAGAGGAGGAAGCAGGCTCCCTGCTGAGCAGAGAGCCCGATGCGGGGCTCGATCCCAGGGGATCATGACCTGGGATCATGACCTGAGCAGAGGCTTTAACCCACTGAGCCACCCAGGTGTCCCAATATTTTTTGATAGTACTATAAATGGCCTTTAAAACTATCTTATTTTCAGGTTCCTGGGATGTATAGTCAATTAGGTGTCCAACTCTTGGTTTTGGCTCAGGTCATGGTCTTACAGTCTGGAGATCAACCTTCACAGACAGATACGTGCTTAGCACAGAGTTTGCTTAAGTTTCTCTCTCCCTCTGCCCCTCCCCCATGCTTTCTCTTAAATAAATAACTCTTTAAAAAACAAATCTGTCCTATTTCCTATTGCTTGTTGTTACTACATAGAAATACAGTTGATTTTTATATATTCACCTAGTACCCTGAAACATTGCTAAACTCATTTTTTAGTTTTAGCTTTTTAATAAATTCTATTAATTTTCTACATATGTGACTGTATCATTTTATTTCTTTTCCCTTTATAAAGTTTTGCTTCTTTTCCAATACGGAGAACTTAATTTATTTTTCTTGCCTTATTGCACTGGCTAGAATCTCCAGTACAATGGTGACTATAATTTGTAAGAGTAGACATCTTTGTCTTGCTTCTGATCTTGGGGAGTAGCTGTAGGTTTTTTGCAGCTATCCTTTTTTGGTCATCTTGGGCTTCTATGACAAAAATGTCACAGACTGGGTGGCTTAAACAGCAAAGATTTATTTCCCAAATTTCTGGAGGCTGGGAAGTCCAAGATCAGGGCACTGGCCAATTTTATTCCTAGTCAGAATCTTCTTCCTGGTTTTCAGATGGATGCCTTCTTGTTATATCTACACATGGTGGAGAGAGAGAGAGAGATATTATCTCTCATGTCTCTTCTTATAATGACACTAACCCCATACATGAGGGCTCCACCCTCATTAGCTAGTTACTTCTCAGAGATTCCATCTCCAAATACCATCACTTCGGGGATTAGGACTTCAACATATGAATCTGAAGGGGAATACACATATTCAGTCCATAGCATGTCTTTTTCTAATAAAGTGTGCCCTTCTATTCCTAATTTGGAATTTTTATCAGGAACAGATGATGAATTTTGTTAAATGCTTTCTTTGCATCTATTTTGATTAACTTTTTTTCTTTCTAGTTAATAGTTAATTAATTATGGCAAATTATATTGATTTTCAAATTTTAAACCAACTTTGAATCTTTGGGACAAATCCCACTTGGACATAATGTATTATTCTTCTTTCATATATTGCTGGATTTTATTTGCTAACATTTTGTTTAGAAATTTTGTATCTACATTTATCAGGGATATTGGTCTATAGTTTCCTTTTTTAAAAAATTTATTTATTTGAGAGAGAGAGAGTGCATGAGACAGGGGAGGGTAAGAGGGAGAAGCAGACTCCCGGCTGAGTGGGGACCCTAATGCCGGGATTGATCCTGGGACTCCAGGCCCATGACCTGAGCTGAAGGCAGATGCTTAAATGACTGAGCCACCCACATACCACTAGTTTCCTTTTCTTATAATGTTTTTATCTAGTTTTGGCATCAGGGTCATGCTGGCAGCATAGAATGAGTTGAGAAGTATTCTTTCCTCTTCAATTTTCTTAAAAATGTTTGTAGAATTGACAGATTTTACTTAAATGTTTAGTAGTCTTAATCCGTGAGGCCATCAGGGCCTGTTGATTTCGTGGGAAGATTTCTAACAAAAAATTCAATTAATTTAATAGATGTAGGCTTATTAAAGATATAGACCTGTATAGGTCAGCTATTTCTTCTAGAGGGAGTTTTGGAAGTTTTTGTCCTATAAGGACTTTGTCCCTTTCATCTAAGTTATTAAATTTATTGGTATGATGTTGTTCACAAAACTGCATTATTGTCTTTAAATATCTGTAGGGTCTATAGTGATGCTACCACTCTCATGTTATTGGTTATTTATATCTTCTCTCTTTTTTCTGTATCAGCCTATCTAAAGTTTTATCAGCTTTATCTTCTCAAAGAATCAGCTTTTGGTTTCATTGATTTTGTCTCTCTTTTTTCTTCTTTCAGTTTTCATTGATTTCCACTCTGATCTTTGTTTCCCTTCTTCTTATTTTGAATGTAATTTGATCTTCTTTTTCTAGTTTCTTTTTTTTTTTTAAAGATTTTATTTATTTATCAGAGAGAGAGAGAGGGGGAGAGAGCAAGCACAGGCAGACAGAATGGCAGGCAGAGGCAGAGGGAGAAGCAGGCTCCCTGCTGAGCAAGGAGCCCGATGTGGGACTCGATCCCAGGATGCTGGGATCATGACCTGAGCCGAAGGCAGCCGCTTAATCAACTGAGCCACCCAGGCGTCCCATTCTTTTTCTAGTTTCTTAAGGGGAAAGATGAGGTGTTTGGCTTGCAATTTTTCTTCTTTTTTAACATAGGCATTTGTACTATAAATTTCCCCTTTATGTACTGTTTTTGTGACATTCTACAAATTTTTGACATATCATGTTTTAATTTTTAAATTCAGAATACTTTTACATTTTCTTTTGTTTATTTCTTTGACTCATGGTATATTAATCAGGATTCTCCCAAGAAAAGAACCAATAGGATGCATGTTATATATATATATATATGTGTGTGTGTGTGTGTGTGTGTGTGTGTATAATATATTTATATATATATATATTTAAAGATTTTATTTATTTATTTGACAGACAGAGATCCCAAGTAGGCAGAGAGGCAGGCAGAGAGAGAGGAGGAAGCAGGCTCCCTGCTGAGCAGGGAACCCAATGATGTGGGGCTCGATCCCAGGATGCTGAGATCATGACCTGAGCTGAAGGCAGAGGCTTTAACCCACTGAGCCACCCAGGCACCTATATATATATATATATATATATTATAGGAATTAGCTCATGCAATTATAGAAGTCAGGAAGTTGGGGCACCTGGGTGGCTCAGTGGGTTAAGCCTCTGCCCTCAGCTCAGGACATGGTCCCAGGGTCCTGGGATCAAGGTCCCGCATCAGGCTCTCTGCTTAGCAGGGAACCTGCTTCCCCCCCATGCCTGCCTTTCTGCCTACTTGTGATCTCTCTCTCTCTGTGTCAAAGAAATAAATAAAATCTTAAAAAAAAAAAAAAAAAGAAGTCAGGAAGTCCAACAATCTGGTGTTCACAAGCTGGAAAACCAAGAAGGCCAATGGTATAATTTAGTCTGATGCTGAAGGCCTGACAACTGGGTAGGGGGAGTCTGGAGGACCCCCGGTATAGGTCTGCAGGACCTACCGGTATAAGTCCTAGAATCCAAAGGCATGAGAATCAGGAGCTCCAAAGTCTATCCAATTATCTTTTTAGATAATCTGCATCATACTGAAAAGTCTGAAAAGAGCTCTTAAGCAACCACTACTAATTTGTTTTTTCTCTTGAGTAACATTGTATGTTCAGATTTTGCCCTCCACCTCAGCGAATTGCCCTGCAATCATCTGTAAATTGTTGTAATTGTTAATGCATATCGATGCAGGCTGGGCTGGGAGCCGGGGTGGAGAAGGAATCAGGATACTGTATCCAGGCCGTGCAGAGAGGGAACACCATCTATTGGTAATGTATAAACCTCTTGGGGCTCTGGAATTTGAAACCAACCACTCAAGGAGATCCTGGAGAATTTCAAAAGTGGAGTTTTTATGGGAAATTTTCAGAGAGTGCATGCATGTGTGTGTGTGCGCGTGTGTACGCATGTGCACACGTGCTTGCTTATGTGCCCTTCGTTTATAATAGACACTGGGGAAAAGAGGCGAGAGACCTTAGTTACAGCTGACAACTATTTATGTCATTAGATTTTATTTGAACTTGTTAGACACACAGTAAAAACCATCTCAACCACTTATTGTTGAACCTTAGACCAAGGGATAAATGAAGAACAGGGGCACATAATAAAGAAAAATTTCAAGGAGATACAATGAACCTTCATGTTTGCTCTTGATGGAGAACAAAGGTAACCTTTCCACATAGCCCAAAGTCTTGGGAAGTAAGTCTTGGGGATCCAGTTCCAAATTATACATAGAAGGTGGCATCCACTTAAGGATTTCCTGCTTATATCTCCTCTCTGAAGCCAGTTGGAGTGGCCCCACTCTGAAAACCAGGATGGTCAAAGATAATTTAGTACCATGACCAAGAAAAGTTTTTTAAACTTCGTACCCTTCAAAGAAAGCAATTTAGAAGTTGTTACCTAGGCACTATGAATTCATTAAATACTGTAATGAAATCACAATGATGGAAATCAATGCATAAGCCCTAAACTTCCTTAAAAACTGGTTTAAAAAGGAGTCTGCATGGCTCAGTCAGTCAAGCATCTGACTCTTGATCTCAGCTCAAGTCTTGATCTCAGGGTCATGAGTTCGAGCCCTGCACTGGTCTCCACTTTGGACGTGGAGCCTATTTAAACAGAACTGACTTAAAAATGCCTGGCCATGTTATCTCCATTTGTCACCAAACCAAGGACACTTAACTTGTCCCCAGCGATGTGCCAACAACCTCAGGAACAAAAGAAGTTAGTCTCCACTACTGTTCTTTTCCTAACCATCAACCAGTATTTGTTGAAGGAATGGCCACATACTGTCATGTTGGCTTAGCTTCTACAAGCCCCAGAATATCCATGGATTCTGAAAAACCCACTGAAAAGGAAAGAGAACAAAATGCAATGATATCTACTTTACATGTGGGCATTCTAATTTATTGCTGTCATGTCATTTAATGATAAGCCTAAACCATCTCATAGAAGATCTGTGCATAGCAGCTCTCCGAGAGTTTGCACACTGGATGAATGAACCCACTGGCTCTGAGTTAGTTGCACAGGGATGTACATCACCCAGGGGTCGGGACATGGATGCTCCCATATGTTGCTCCAACCCCTAATCACGGGTTGTGGATACTTGTTTCTTTGGCCCACCCACTGTCTCTTTTGTCTTCCCCTGGGTAGGGGTTGGGTGACGATGACCCAACTCTAGCTCCTGCTATGGGCATGAGACCCAGGTCTGCTGTCTCATCCCAGCATTCTTTTTTTTTTTTTTTTTAAAGATTTCATTTATTTTTTAATTTATTTGACAGAGAGAAATCACAAGTAGGCAGAGAGGCAGGCAGAGAGAGAGAGAGGGAAGCAGGCTCCCCGCTGAGCAGAGAGCCCGACGCGGGACTCGATCCCAGGACCCTGAGATCACGACCTGAGCCGAAGGCAGCGGCCTAATCCACTGAGCCACCCAGGCGCCCTCATCCCAGCATTCTATCCACAGCCACAGAGACTGGTGTGAGGACAGGTATGGGACCGAAGCTGGGCCAACAGAAGCATGCCTGGGACCTCTCCAGGGGCTGTTAGGAAGGAGGAAATCTCTCTAAGGGGTAGATAAGCAGGCAGGTCTGAATCCTGGAGCAGCCAGTGATTATCTTTGCCACCATAATGGGAGAACCTGTTTGAGAGTGAAATGAACCCAGGAAAATGAAGAGCCAGAGGAAATAAATAGACCGAAGCCCCAAATTATCATCTGAACCCCTGGACCCAGGTTGGAATCCCTATACTTCTTGATTACGTATGTTTAAAAATTCCTTTTTGGGGGACACCTGGGTGGCTCAGTTGGTTGAGCGTCTGATTGTTAGTTTTGGCTCAGGTCGTGATTTCGTGGTGGTAAAATTGAGCCCTGTGTCCGTCTCAGTGGGAGTCTGCTTGAGATTCTCTCTCTCTTTACCCTTCCCACGCTCATGTGTGCATCCTCTCTCTAAAATGAACAAATCAATCTTAAAAAAAATCAATTTTTTGCTTGAACTTTTGAGTTGCATCTTCTATCTTTTGAAGTTAAAAAGTCCTGACCAATAAAAGGGATTCCTCTTTTTAAAAAAGATTTTATTTATTTATTTGAGAGAGAGAAAAGGGGCACATGTGCGCAGAAGCAGGGGGTGGCAGGGGAGAAGGAGAAGTAGACTCCCCACTGAGCAGGGAGCCGGACACAGGGTTTGATCCCAGGACCCTGGGATCATGACCTGGGCCAAAGACAAATGTTTAACTGACTGAGCCACCCGGGCACCCCAAAAGAAGGGATTTCTAAAGCTGTTGTGCTATTGAAAACATACACATGAGGTCTTTTTAAAAGATTCTAGAATTCTCAGTGAGAGAACCAAGGTTTGATGCTCCCGCCCTTCTGTTCTGAAATGGGTTTTAGATAACATAATCTGAGCTATGTGTGGCTATTGAATATCCAGGAGCACTGGTTATGAAGCCCAATAGGCATGGGTTCAAATCCCAGTTCCACCAATTACTAGCAAATTACTTATTACTCTGATCTTCATTGTTCTTATCTGGAAAAGAGAAAGTACCTAAAAGCCAGTTTTTGTGAGGATTGTGACTTTCCTTATCATCATCTGTAATTATTTATGTGATTATTTAATTCCTGTCTGTAAGAATCAAGTCGATGTTGCACTATATTTTATTTCTTAAACTAAAGAGTGCCTGGAAATCAGCAGGTGCTTTATAAATATTTGTGGAACCAATACACAAATAAGTAAAATGAGAAGACCGCAAGATATATGCTTGGCACATCGCAGATGGGCAACAAATACTAGTTTCCCTTCCTTGAGGACTAGGGCTCACCAACTCCAGTGCCCGCATGGGCCATGTGGGTAATGAACTTGATGTACATTGGCCAGATGTGGAATCACGTGTGCCCTGTCTGAATGGGACAGACATTACTCAGCCAGCCAAATGTTGTCACTTAGGAAGGGAGACCTAAGGGACCAGATACAGATTTGCTTTTGAGAGAAGACCAGATCTACTCTCAAGGCAAAGTAGAAATGAGAATTTTTAGTTAAAAAATTTAAACATGGGTACAATTAAAGACACACACATAGAGAGAGGTCAACCAAATATATCCGAGGCTTGGATTTAGCTCTTGGGTGACTGGTTCGTTACACCTGGGACCCATGTCTGGTCCACCCTTCCTAGGAGAGCTCAGATCATAGCCAATAATAACCACGAGACAGCGACTACACTTACCGCCAAGCAACTCAGAACTCTGGCTGGGGACGCTGTGAGATGCCTCCTGGAGGACGTAGGTGGAAGTGGAGAGGGGAGAAGGGCAGATGCTGCTGGCCGGGACGTAAGGAGGGCTGTAGGACGAGCTGTAATACTGGGAATACTGGCCCTGGGGGAAGCCAGGATAGGAAGGATAGTCCTAGAAAGGGAAACACACGGAGTTTTTAGTGAAGAAGCCTGTTTGAACCTTCTGTCGGCCCAGTCACAGGCTGACAGCAGTGAGAGGCCTCATGGGTGGGTCTCCTGGGTCTGTCTCCATCCCTCCCACTAGAACAAAAGCTCCATGAGGGCAGGGACTTGCCCAGATGCAGACTCAGAGACAAGGAGGCAAGTGCAAGTGTTTGGGAGGCGAAAGAGACCCCAGTTGGGGGATGGGGAAGTGTGACAGGGAAGGGACGAAGTAAAAAAGCAGCCAGTCTGGGGGCTTTTAAGTGGGAACTGGAAGGAAGTCCCCTGGGAAACACTGCGATGGAATAAAACACCCTCAGGACGATCTTTTCCAGGGGCAAGGGAGCTGGGATGTCCATCCACCGTCTCCAGCTAGGCTTTGTTTGAGAGCTGCTCTCAGCGGTCAGCGGTCTTCATTCCCTGGCACTTCCCTCCTGCCCTGTGCTCTGGTCCTAGGGAATCCCCAGCAGGTGCACCCTGAGGGATGTGGGTGTGGCTCTGTCGGTGTCTGCCTTGACTGCTGTTATATCCCTAGCACCTGGAACAGTGCCAGGCATGGAGGGGAACTCAATAAATACTAGTTAAATCAATGAACCAATGAATGAGTTATAAGGACCACATACACTAGAGGACATACTATACACATACTATAAACACATACACATACTATAAGGACCACATTACCCAGGAGACTGGGTGACATTTTAAGTTCATGGGAGGTACAAATACAGTAGCACCTATACAGCATTAGGGATCCAGAATCTTCTATGAGGAAATCTTAGAGATCAAATCAAAGAATGCCAATCCCCTTTTGACCAAGTTTTGCTTAACCCAGCCTGATATTCCAAGTCTCCCACAGTAGTCATTGTTTCAAATATTCTTTTTTTTACTTATTCTTTTTATTTATATAACATATAATGTATTATTTGCCCAGGGGTGCAGGTCTGTGAATCACCAGGTTTACACACTTCACGGCACTCATCGTATCACACACCCACCCCGACCTCCATCACCCAACTCACCCTATCCCTACTTCCCCTCCCCCCAGCAACCCTCAGTTTGCTTCGTGAGATTAAGAGTCTCTTATGGTTTGTCTCCCTCCTGATCCCATCTTGTTTCATTTTTTCTCTCCCTTCCCCCCACGACCCTCAGCCCTACCTCTCCAATATTCTGCCCCCGAACCACCATAAACCAATGCTTCTCAAACCCTATGAAAACTCATGGGAAGTTCAGCTTCCTGGACCCCCACCCCAGCTCTACAAAATTGGAATTTCTGGAGGTGGCATTTGACAAGCTCCTCTTGGTGAAATGGGCAGACACCCAGAGTGAAGAACCACACACTAAAAAGGACTGTTGTATTTACGAGTATTTTATCCATGTACATAGTATACTCAGAATAATACAGAGCTACAGAAACTATCTCCCAATCTTCCAAGGTTTGAATCATTTAGATTCTTTAGCTCATTGAAGAAGACATAGTGCATTCCTCCTATTTAAACGTTAAATATTCCATAAAGCCCAACTAGTTTGTGGTAATTTTGTTTTAATGCCAGCCTGAAAGCATGTTTGAAGTAACTGTTTTGAAATAGTTTTGTTTTGAAATAATTTTAGACTTAATAGAAGAGATGCACAAATAGGACAGAGTTCCCCCTCTCATTCTTAATTTACTAAGTGGAAAACAAGACAAACTATTGGCCAGTGTTCATCTTTACAGGGTTGACCTGGTGTGATTGAACAAGCATTTATAAAACCCCTACTGTGCGCTGGGCATTTGGCCCTGGAACGCAGAGGTGAAGATGATGGAGCCTCACGCTTGAGAAGGTCAAGAGAGCACAAGCATTTGCATTTCGTACATGCTAGATTCAACAGCCACGGGCATTTCGGGCTCAGGCAAGATGTTATATATAATATCGCTTGTGTCATCTTGGAAACCTGCTAGTAATTCCAATTTCTCTGCCCCTACCCTGTATCTTTCTGATGGTCTTTTTGTGCATGATCTGACTCCTGTGGTCACTAAATCCCGGGCATCAGAGACTGCATTTCTGGTGGGGGGCTTGGGTGGGAGTGGACTCTCGGGGTGCCCTTATTTAAGGGGGCTATTTAAGGAAATGGAATACAAGTGGCAGGGAGCGACGTCTACCTGGTGCACACTTCCGAATCCGGCTGCATTGGTCAGGCCATTTGCTCCTTGGTAGATCCCCGCCGTGCCTGCAGGAAGGAGGAACGGGTACAGATGAGGTTTCTTACAGTCAGAGAGGGACGTGGAGGAGAAAGATGCGGCAGACAGGTGGGATCTTTGAGGGCTGACAACCTGGGATGAAACCTGTGACCTTGGCAGGTTACCAAATCTCTCTGCTGCTCAGTTCTGTCAATTCACGAAATAAAATAAGTAACTCTGCCATCAAAGGGTTGTGGTGAGCAATAAATGAGATCGTGTATGCCATAAAGATTCTGGTTCTCAAGAGTTAACATTTCAAAAATATTTATTTAAAAAAATTGTGGGACGCCGGGGCGCCTGGGTGGCTCCGTCGGTTAAGTGTCCGCCTTTGGCTCAGGTCATGATCCTAGAGCCCTGGGATCGAGCCTGGCATTGGGCTCCCTGCTCAGCTGGGAGTCTGCTTCTCCCTCTCTGCCCTGCTTGTGCTGTCTCTCTCTTAAATAAATAAATAACATCTTTAAAATAATTGTGGTAAGCGTCCATGACATAAAACTAACTGGTTTAACTATTTCCAACCACACAGTTGAGTGACATTCGGTACATTGGTGGTGTTGTGTGACCGTCTCCACCTTCCATACCCAGAATTCTTTTCATCTTGCAAAACTGTGTTGTGTCCCCATTAAATAATAACTCCCCATTCCTCCCCTCCCTCCGCCCCGGGCCTCTACCATTCTACTTTCTCTACGAATGGGACTATTCTAGGAGCTGCGCATAAGTGGAATCACGTAGTACTTGTCCTCTTGTGATTGGCTTATTTCATTTAGCATCACGTCTTCGAGTTTTGTCCATATTGCTGCAGATGCCAGCATAACATTCCATTGTACCATACACGACATTTAAAATTTTTTAAAAAAAATTTTACAAAGATTTTATTTATTCATTTGCCAGAGAGAGAGAGAGATCACAAGTAGGAAGAGAGGCAGGCAGAGAGAGAGGAGGAAGCAGGCTCCCCGCTGAGCAGAGAGCCCAATGTGGGGCTCGATCCCAGGACCCTGAGATCATGACCTGAGCTGAAGGCAGAGGCTTAACCCACTGAGCCAGCAGGAGCCCCCATATACTATATTAAAAAAAAAAAGATTTTATTTATTTATTTGACACAGAGAGAGAGAGAGAGAGAGAGAGAGAGAGGAAGAGCAGGGGTAGTGGTGCAGGGAGCCCGATGCCAGGCTCCATCCCAGGACCGTGGGGTCATGACCTGAGCTGAAGGCAGAGGCTTAACCCACTGAGCAGCGCACCCTAGTTAGGACCATATGTCACATTTTGTTTATTCATTTGTCGGCCGGTGGACACTTGGATTGCGTCCATTGTGCTATTGTGAATAATGCTGCTATGAATATGGGGATCCCAATGGTTCTTTTAGACCCTGCTTTCAAGCCTTTTTGGGTAGATACCCAGAAGTAGAATTACTGGATATAATCATTCGCTTTTTAATTTTTTGAGGAACCACTTACTGTTGTTTCCAGCATTCCATCATTTTAGCTTCCCACCAGCAGTGCACAGGGATCCAAATTCTCCACATCCTGGTCAACTCTTCCTCCCTCCCTTCCTTTTTCTTCTTTTTTTGACAGTAACCATTCTAAGGGGTGCGAGGTGGTAAATGAGTAAACTGAATGGTGGTGAACTAAATACATGCACAAAAGGACTTTTGCCCTTTGAGCCTCAGTTGCCCCATCTGTAAAATGGGAGTAAAAATGTTACTTTATTATTAGTACTAGAAAATGCGATTTACTGAATGAATGAGTGAGTGGTGCACAGGGTGTCACTGAAGACTGGGTGGTCAGGGAAGGCCTCTCCGAGGTGACACCGGAGTGGACACGTGCCAGCGATGGACATAGCCTGGGAAAGGAGTGTTCACGCCTACTGAGCGCACAGATCCTAAGCAAGAATTCGCTTGGCAGGAGAGAGAGGCAGGAGCCCAGGGAGGGAAGAGTGCGGCTGCAGGAAGAGCCGTGGTGAACTTGTGTGTTTCAGGTGCCGTTCTGAGCTCTTCCTGGACAAACTGAGACCCAGAAAAGTTAAGCGACGTGCCCAAGGGAGCACAGAGAGTAAGTGACAGCTGCTGGGGCGGGAACCTGGCAGTCTGACTTGAGTTTTCAACACCTCTCTGTGCTGCTGTTGCTGCTGCTTTATAAACTGTTCTGTTGGGGGTTATAACTTATATACTATACAATTCCTCCACTGGGGTCAGTTGGATGATTTTTTAAAGTAAATCCGTATAATTGTGCGCCCGTTACCACAGTGCGGTTTCAGAACATTTCCATCTCCCCCGAAGTTCCCTTGTGCCTCTCTGCAGTCACCCCCAACCACTCCCCCAGCATCAGGCAGCTAAGCCACTGCTGATTCTGGAGTTTCGCCTTTTCTAGAAATTTCACAGAAGGGGGATCAGGAGAGATGTACTTGTATCTGGCCTCCTCCTTCCGCATAAGGCTGCAGAAGCCCATCCCTGGACCAGCAGTTCATTGCTTCTCATTGCTGAATTGTACCGAGTATGGGGATGCACCGCATCCAACTTGGGGCTATTCCAGATAAAGGGGCTCTAAACATTTCCTATGAGTCCTTGTGTGGATATATATTTTCATTCCCCTTGGGCACATCCCAGGGAGTAGGAGTGTGAAATCATGTGGCAAGAGTATGTTTTCCTTTTTAAAGACACAGTCAAAGTGTCTTCTGAGTGGCTGTACCATTTCACGAACCTACTAGCAGTGTATGAGACTTCCGTTTTCTTCAGCACTTGGTATTTTTGGTCTTTTTGATCATAGCCATTCCAGTAGGGATGCAGTGGTATTTCTGTGTGGTTTTAGGTAGTGTTTGTCCAACGATTAACCATGTTGGGCATCTTTTCATGTGCTTATCAGCCATTCATGTATCTTTTTATTTTTTTAAATTATTTTTATTTTTTTTTAAAAGATTTTATTTATTTATTTGACAGACAGAGATTACAAGTAGACAGAGGCAGGCAGAGGGAGGAAGGGAAGCAGGCTCCCCACTGAGCAGAGAGTCCAATGTGGGGCTCGATCCCAGGACCCTGGGATCATGACCTGAGCCGAAGGCAGAGGCTTTAACCCACTGAGCCACCCAGGTGCCCTCATGTATCTTTTTAGATGAAGATCTATTCAAATCTTCTGCCCATTAAAAAAAAAGGTATGTCCTCTTAAAATTTTGTTGTAAGAATTTCTTATATGCTCTGGACATAGTCCTTTATCAGGTACATGGTGTGTATCTGATATCACCTCCAAGTTCTTTCATTTTCTTTGTGGTGTCTTTTGAAGAGCAGCAGCGCTCTCTCTCTCTCTCTCTCTCTCTTTTTTAAATCAATATCCTCCTTATGGATTCTGCTTTTACTGATTAATCCAAGGTGAGATTCTTTCCTATGTTTTCTTCTAGAAATTTTACAGTTCTAGCTCTATGATCTAATGTAAGTTAATTCTGTGTGTGTGGTGTGAGGTGGGGGTCTAAATGAATCTTTTGCATATGGCTATCTGGTTGTTCCAGCACTGCTGTAAAAAGTTTACCCTTTTCCTCACTGAATTACTTGACAAGTAATTACAAAGTAATTACATTACTTTGCCAAGAATTAGTTGACAGTTAATGTGAGGGTTTATTTCTGGACCCTGTTCCACCCATGTATCTAGCCTATACCAATTCCATCCCGACCTGGTTACTGCAGCTTTATAGTAAGTTCTGAAATCAGATAGCGTAAGTTCTCCTTTTGTTCTTCTTTTTCTTTTTTAAAGATTTTATTTATTTATTTGACAGACAGAGATCACAAGCAGGCAGAGAGGCAGGCAGAGAGAGAGGGGGAGGCAGGCTCCTCGCTGAGCAGAGAGCCCGATACAGGGCTCGATCCCAGGACCCCGGGATCATGACCCAAGCTGAAGGCAGAGCCTTAGCCCACTGAGCCATCCAGGCGCCCCTTGTTCTTCTTTTTCAAGATTGTTTTGGCTTCTATGTATAAACTTAGCATTTACATATCAACTTTAGAATGAGCTTGTTGATTTTTGTTGGCCAGAAGGAAGTGATACATTTTTCAACCCAGAATCCTACATCCAGAGAAAATATCCTTTAGGGGAAAAGGGAAAATCAAGACATTCTTAAATGAAGGAAAACTAAGAAAATCTGTCACAACAGACATACTCTGAGAAGGTGAGTACAGGAAGTTCTTGGAACAGGCAGGAAAAATTTTTTTTTAAAGAATTTATTTACTTATTTGACAGGCAGAGATCACAAGTAGGCAGAGAGGCAGACAGAGAGAGAGAAGGAAGCAGGCTCCCTGCTGAGAGTCCGATGTGGGGCTTGATCCCAGGTCCCTGGAGACTCAATCTCAGGACCCTGAGATCACGACCTGAGCCAAGGCAGAGGCTTTAACCCACTGAACCACCCAGGTGCCCCCAGGCAGAAAATTTTAAAAAGGACTCTTGGAACATCAGGAGGGAGAAAGAAAAAAGAAAAAAGTAAAAATAAGGGTAAATTAAGTCTCCTTTCTGTATGGCTATGCCAAACAACTCAATATGCAGTTAGGTCTATAAAAGTTTGCTATCAACTTTGAGGAGTTTTCAGATGTGTTTTGTAATTACCTAAAATACTGAAATGGCTCCAAAGTGAAATCTGCAAAATAAACTCTTCCCATACCCAAGGGTGAGAAGGATTCTGTGCTGGGCCCCGGGACGGGTTCTGTAATGCCTGCCAGGGAGTAGAGGGGCCAGGGAAGCTTTCCCTGGAGAAGTGACACCTACACTAATCTCTGAAGGTTGGGTTAGAGTCAGCCAGCTGAAGAGAGGAGGACCAGGAACATGGCCACACCTCGGCGTGTCCATGACACCTGGTCCAAGGACCAGAACCCACAGAATTTGTCCACAATAGCATGGCACGCTGAGATCCCTTTCTGTCCTCAATGGCCTGTTCAGACACATCCGCAGAAGGTCTAGGCCAGCCTATTCCATTCTAAATCATTTTTGGGGCCACGGTTACCATGGTGACCCTACCTGCTAAAGCTTAGAAACACACTGCCCTAGGAAGAGCCCTGGCCGCAGTATTTTCTGTTCTGATTTCTCTTTTCTTTTGCATCCATCTTCTGAATGACAACATTGAGCAGGTTTGAAAACAAACAGGTCACAGTCTGGCCCCTTGGTATTCTTTCCCCCAAACAGCCTCTTGTTTGTTTGCAACCACAAACAAACTGTGGTGTGCGGAGGGCATTCCCAGAGTCCCTGCAGGGGGAGACAGCCATCCCCTGCTTGAAGACCCAGGAGGGCGGGGGCATGTGGCCCCAGAAATCTTGTGCCATAATATGTGGGTTTTCCAAATGGACAATCTTGAGCTGGAATGTTAAACACCGACTTCTTGCCTCCATCTGGCTGGTGGAGTGCCCACGGGAGGATTGGGGAAGGCAAGGGTGAGATATGGAAAACATCCTTTCCTAAAATGATGGTGCAGTCCTGCTAGGGCCACCCCCAATATCCATTCACCCCTCCTGTCTCATGTCAATAGTGTCTCTGCTTTTAAGCTGGGCATGTGCCTGATAGCCACTACTTTTCCCAGTGTGGTGGGTGTGGCCATGTGATGAGTTGGGTGTGGCCATGTGATGAGTTCTAGTCAAGGGGAGGGTGATAAATTAATGTGTACAATTTCCTGAGTATGCCCTTACAGGGCAGGGGTAGGGCCTGCAAAATAGGGTCATCTGGGATCACACGGCTGAGCATCAAGAAGATGTAAGGAGCTTGGACCCCTGACGCACTTGCAGACCAGAATCACCATCTCAGCGATACGATTTTCAAGTGGATATCCATCCATGTATTCAACAATACAGTTCCGGGGGCACCCAGCTGGCTCAGTTGGAAGAGGCTGTGACTCTTGATCTCACAGTCATTAGTTCGAGTCCCATGCTGGATGCAGAGGTTACTTAAATAATCAACAATACAGTTCCTACTGAAATGGATCACGGTGTCAGGCACGGTTGTGGATGTGGCGTAAGGGGCTGAAGCTTACATTCATGGAGGAGACAGAATGCAACCAAGTGGATAAATACACGAAGACTTAAGATGATTCCAGATCCAAACGCAGTGATGCATTACAAAGCATTACTGAGCTGTGGACTATGGGCTGGGACCTGCTCGCTAGGTGTTCTGGATGAGCAAAGAAACCGGGAGAGGGCATGTAGGACGTCCCTTGTCTGCCGAATCTGACACTAAAAAATCAGGACTTGTAATTGGTGTGTCTTTTTAAAAATGTCATTGTTTCTCTCTATATTTTTTTTATGATTGTCCCATACTTTTTGGTATTTTTCTTCTACTCAACCCCTTCTCCCGTGAAATTCTACGTGATTATAGATAATCGCATATCTGTTTTGGTATCTAGGTATATTTGTGAGTCACGCAAAAGAGTGAGGTGTTTTTGCCCCCTATCGGAGAACCATTTTCTGCTCCCCCTGCCCCCAATCAGAATGCAAGTTCTAGAGATTCATTTTTATTGTCTTTTACACTAAATGAAGGAAAAACCCCTGACCCTTCGCCACAGTGAACATGTGGAGTCCTGGGTGATCCAGCCCCTGGAGGTGGGCTCGGGGCCAAGGAAAGACCCCCCCCTGCGTTGCACGTTGTTATGCACAGGACTTGTTCATTGCAGCTGTCCTTCCTCCAAGGTAGATAGTATTCTGTAGTTTACAAAAACTCAGTGTTGGAACATTCCCTGGCTTGTCCCACAGCGTCTGAGCTGCTGGACATCTACTCTTAGGCGTCTACCAGGTCGGCCACAAAAATCCCCCAAACTCTCACAAAGTGGAAAAAGCAAGTGCTGGCGAGGATGTGGAGAAACCAGAAAGCTTGCACACTGCGGGTAGGAGTGTAAGGTGTGTAGCTGCTGTGGAGGGAGGCTTGCTGATGCCTCCCAAAGGTGCACACAGTATTACCAAGTGACCCAGCAATCCCCCTCCTGGGTGCACACCCCAAAGAGTTGAAAACAGAGGTTCAGACAAAAAACTGTCCACAAATGTTCCTGCAGTGCTATTCACAATAGCCAAAAGGCAGACCATGCCCAGTGTCCATCGGCTGGTGGATGGATAAATGGACTGTGGCACAGGCAGACAATGGAACATTATTCAGCTGTAAAAAGGAATGGAGTCCTGACACCTGCTACAGTGTGGATGAAGTCAGAAACATAGTTGAATGGAAAAAGTTAGATGTCAAAGACCACCTATGGTCTGATTTGCATTTATATGAGAGGCCCAGAGAGTGGCTGCTGGGAGCTGGGGGCAGAGCTGAAGTGGAAGTGAGAGTTTCGTGGGTGGTGGGCTTTCCTTCTGGGGTGATAAGAATATCTTGGAGCTGGACAGAGGTGATGTTTGCAAAATGAAGGCACTAGACGCCACCAGCTGTGCACTCTGAACTGGTTACTATTACGTGACTTTGACCTCCTCTGAAAGTAAAACAAAGCTGCTGCTTCCACTGCCCCCCAGCAGTGTCCCACAGCTGGCCTCCCAGGCGACAACAAAGGTGGGGTACGGAGCCGCCCCAGGAGTTCAGGACCTCTCCCACTGCCATTCTCCTGGGTGCTCCTCGGGCTTTGAGATAAGAGATGGTATCGGCAGCTCTGGGATTCCTTGTGCTCACCCACCAGGGAACCACGCCTGTCCCCACCTCTTCCACACCAACCTCACGTTCCCTTCCTATTTTCTCCTTCCCCTTTGTTGGAAGGATCACGGCTTCATCTGACCAGGCTGTGAGATTCCCTGCAGAAGGCTCTTCGGAATTGGGGTTGGGGGTGAGGGAGACAAGTTGGGTCCGCCTCTCCGCGGCAACAGTGGGCCACTTTCTGAAATCACGGAACAGCTCTCATGTGCAGGGGCCCCCGTACAGTACAGGTGGCATTTGGGATCTTTCAACTGCTGTCAGGGTGCAAAGACCCACTGCCTTTATTACTGCTGTCAGGAGGGCCAGTCCGCTGGGGGACACGCTCCATGTAAACTGGGAATCGAACGTGCTGACTGCACTGGTACTGGCCCAAGATGCTGAGCCCTCCCTGCTGAGCGACCCCCGCACCCCCCCAGCCCCACCACGGAGGTAACTATGCAAAAGCGGTGGCACCCGCCCCGATTCTGGAGAATTCCCTGTGAAGCCAGAGCCTGATGCGCTACTGGGGTTTTACAAGGCAGACAAGACAACCGGGAACCATATTCATATGGGGGATGTTTAATGGAGAGATACTAGGGAACGTGCTGAGAGGTGTGCACTTTCTGGACACTTCTCTCCAACTTCCCTGCGGAGAAAGTGCTCCCACAGTGCTCCGAGGGGCACGATGTGGTTTCACTGTTCCTTCCTCCCCCTGCTACTCCTTGCCACACAATCACAAGTCACAATCACAAGCCACTGTGGGATGAGGGGAGGAGGGCAAGCATGTCAGGGTAACTGGGGCTTCTCCTTCCAGTCCTATCAGGGTCCTGGGGCCAGAGCTGCCATGCACAGGGGGGCAGAAGAATGAGCAGAAATGAGTTATCCCAGCTCTTGTGTTCTGATGTTTAAGCCCTGGAGTCAAATCCTGGGAGGATTTGAGGTGCACGCTAATGCTTTCAAACTGTCAGGGAAGGACAAAGACATGGTTGCCTAACTAGCACACAACTTGTGCCACACATAATTTACTGTGTGATACCATACCCCCAAACGGCTCTGCCTCCTCTGCTGAGATGTGCCAGGGATTGTGTGCCTGGTGGCTGGAGCAGAATTTAGTCTTTAACTGCTGAGAAATTTCTCTCTCTTACTCTCAGTACTGTCCTTATGTTATCATAGGCCAGTGAGTTTGTACACTGGCCCCAGTTGGTGGGTCACCTGAGAATTAGATTGATGTAGGCAAAATGGCTTAAGAAATCCAAAGGAAGGATTCTCTTGGGGGGATGGGAGAGCCCACTGGCTAGAGAAATGGGGTAGGGCAAGAGGGAAGGCAAGGTGGTGGGCAGGGGAAGAAAACGAGAATGAGCAAGGAGTCCCGAGGAAGAGGGATTCTCTGTACCCACACACAGGTACTGAGAAAGTAGCAAGCCTCCCCTTCACGGGAAAGGGCTGTGTGCACTGAGTCCGAGATAGGCAGCCCTCAGAACATTCCAGGCCCAACAGGAGAGGGAGGTGAGGGAAGGAACTGGTGCAGCCACAACGGTAAATGGCAACTGACACATAGTATCAGTGTTGGGGAACAATAGGGGGTGGTGGGGATTGTGGCAAACTGGAATGTGCAGTTTTTTTGTTTTTAAAGATTTTATTTTTGACTAATCTCCACACCTGATGTGGGGCTCAAACTTTACAACCCCAAGATCAAGAGTCATATGCTATACTGCCAGAGCCAGCCAGGCGCCCCTGGGATGCACAGTTTTATTTAAGGGGGCAGCAGCTTGTGGCAGACACTGCTTGGTTCTCCACAGGCATTCTCAGTTCCTTTCTCCTTGGCAGTTACTTCTCTTGCTTTCCCAGTGTCCCCTGCAGTTCTGGGATGGCTGTGTGATCTAGTTCCAGCTAGAAGAAGGGGCTTCTGGGAAAGACTTTTCTTTTGTTCCCCTGCCAGCTCCTCCCCTAGATTATGTAAAGATGTAATGCCTGGAGTTATGGCAGCTATTTTGGGACATGAGGCTACAAATATAAAAACAAAAGGCCCACACGTTGAGGATGAAGGATTGGAAGGATAAAAAGAACCTGGGGCTTCTCCTCCCAGGCTTCTCCTCCTTAAGGTAAAAATGAGCTACCAAACCAATCTTAGGGTCAGACTTCTTGCTAAATGCACAATAAATGTTATTCTGGGTTAAGCCAAGATTAGTTGGGCTTTTTGTTACTAGCAGTTCAAAGCATTCCTGATACAGTGCTGCTCAGCTCTAACTGACCTCTGTCCCCAGACGTGTGATTTAATGTAGCCAGGCTTCTGATTTTTCCAAAGGAGTGAAAAATCTGGGTTTATATATGAAATTTCCCAATGTTTATATATAGGCAACAAATATAAATTAGTTGGGGCCAAAAAAAAAAAAAAAAACCACCCCAAAACAAATAAAAACATATTTGCAGGGGATGTGGCCTGTGGGTTTCCAGTTTGTGACCTCTGGTCTAGGAGGAGAGAACAACGAAACATTGCTGTGCCCACAGTGTGGCAAAGACACAGCGACGGAGAACCCCAGACAGAAGGAGCCTCACAGACTGAGAGAGTGGACAGGTCGGCAGCAGCCTGGGTCTCAATGAGGGAGGATGGGGAGTCCCGGACACCGTAACACACTGGCTTGGGGTAAGATGCCAGACCCGTGGCCAAAATTCTGGAGAATTTGGGGAAAGCCTTGAAAGACTACAATGAAACTTGCCACCGGCCCCGGGAAATGGTAGCTCCAACTAGAAATCATGTTGAAAGGCTGAAAATAAAGTCAGATCCACTTTTTACCTCCCCGAGCTTATAGATCAAGATTTATACCTGCTAGGAGGAGGAGTCAAGATGGCGGAGAAGTAGCAAGCTGAGACTGCTTCAGCTAGCCGGAGATCAGCTAGATAGCTTATCTAAAGATTGCAAACACCTGAAAATCCATCGGCAGATCGAAGAGAAGAAGAACAGCAATTCTGGAAACAGAAAAACAACCACTTTCTGAAAGGTAGGACCGGCGGAGAAGTGAATCCAAAGCGACGGGAAGATAGACCCCGGGGGGAGGGGCCGGCTCCCGGCAAGCGGCGGAGCAACCGCGCACAAAATCAGGACTTTTAAAAGTCTGTTCCGCGGAGGGACATCGCTCCAGAGGCTAAACCGGAGCGAAGCCCACGCGGGGTCAGCGTGGCCTCAGGTCCCGCAGGGTCACAGAAGGATCGGGGGTGTCTGAGTGTCGCAGAGCTTGCGGGTATTGGAACGGGAAAGCCGGCTACAGAGACAGAGCCGACAGTAAGCTCGCAGCTCCGTGTTACCTTGAACCGGTCGCAGGCTCGGTGAGCTCGGAGCGCAGCCGGAGGTCAGGCAGACGGGAGTAACTGGGCGCTGTTCTCTGAGGGCGCACTGAGGAGTGGGGCCCTGGGCTCTCGGCTCCTCCGGGCCGGAGACCAGGAGGCCGCCATTTGTATTCCCGTCCTCTGGAACTCTACGGAAAGCGCTCAGGGAACAAAAGCTCCTGAAAGCAAACCCGAGCGGATTACTCACCCCGGCCCCGGGTAAGGGCGGTGTAATTCCGCCTGGGGCAAAGACACTTGAAAATCACTACAACAGGCCCCTCCCCCAGAAGATCAACAAGAAATCCAGCCGAGACCAAGCTCACCTACCAAGGAGTGCGGTTTCAATACCAAGGAGAGCAGCAGAATTCCAGAGGAGGAGAAAGCCAAGCACGGAACTCATGGCTTTTTTCCTGTGATTTTTTTTAGTCTTGCAGTTAATTTAATTTTTTCTTTTTCATTTTTTTTTTTTTTTCTCGCCTTCGGGTAAAATTTTTTTTTTTTTAACTGTTACCTTTTTCTTTTTTAACGATTTTTTACTAGTTTATCTAATATATATATATATTTTTTTACATTTTTCTTAGGTGTTTTCTTTTTTAAAAAAAAATTCTTTTCTTTTTTTTTTTTTCTTTTTTCTTTCTTCCTTTTTGAACCTCTTTTTATCCCCTTTCTCCCCACTCACGATTTTGGATCTCTTCTAATTTGGCTAAAGCATATTTTCCTGGGGTTGTTGCCACCCTTTTAGTATTTTACTTGCCCCTTCATTTACTCTTATCTGGACAAAATGACAAGACGTAAAAATTCACCACAAAAAAAAGAACAAGAGGCAGTACCGAAGGCTAGGGACCTAATCAATACAGACATCGGTAATATGTCAGATCTAGAGTTCAGAATGACAATTCTCAAGGTTCTAGCCGGGCTCGAAAAAGGCATGGAAGATATTAGAGAAACCCTCTCGAGAGATATAAAAGCCCTTTCTGGAGAAATAAAAGAACTAAAATCTAACCAAGTTGAAATCAAAAAAGCTATTAATGAGGTGCAATCAAAAATGGAGGCTCTCACTGCTAGGATAAATGAGGCAGAAGAAAGAATTAGTGATATAGAAGACCAAATGACAGAGAATAAAGAAGCTGATCAAAAGAGGGACAAACAGCTACTGGACCACGAGGGGAGAATTCGAGAAATAAGTGACACCATAAGACGAAACAACATTAGAATAATTGGGATTCCAGAAGAAGAAGAAAGTGAGAGGGGAGCAGAAGGTATACTGGAGAGAATTATTGGGGAGAATTTCCCCAATATGGCAAAGGGAACAAGCATCAAAATTCAGGAGGTTCAGAGAATGCCCCTCAAAATAAATAAGAATAGGCCCACACCCCGTCACATAATAGTAAAATTTACAAGTCTCAATGACAAAGAGAAAATCCTGAAAGCAGCCCGGGAAAAGAAGTCTGTAACATACAATGGTAAAAATATTAGATTGGCAGCTGACTTATCCACAGAGACCTGGCAGGCCAGAAAGAGCTGGCATGATATTTTCAGAGCACTAAACGAGAAAAACATGCAGCCAAGAATACTATATCCAGCTAGGCTATCATTGAAAATAGAAGGAGAGATTAAAAGCTTCCAGGACAAACAACAACTGAAAGAATTTGCAAATACCAAACCAGCTCTACAGGAAATATTGAAAGGGGTCCTCTAAGCAAAGAGAGAGCCTACAAGTGGTAGATCAGAAAGGAACAGAGACCATATACAGTAACAGTCACCTTACAGGCAATACAATGGCACTAAATTCATATCTCTCAATAGTTACCCTGAATGTGAATGGGCTAAATGCCCCTGTCAAAAGACACAGGGTATCAGAATGGATAAAAAAACAAAACCCATCTATATGTTGCCTCCAAGAAACACATTTTAAGCCCGAAGACACCTCCAGATTTAAAGTGAGGGGGTGGAAAAGAATTTACCATGCTAATGGACATCAGAAGAAAGCAGGAGTGGCAATCCTTATATCAGATCAATTAGATTTTAAGCCAAAGACTGTAATAAGAGATGAGGAAGGACACTATATCATACTCAAAGGGTCTGTCCAACAAGAAGATTTAACAATTTTAAATATCTATGCCCCCAACGTGGGAGCAGCCAACTATATAAACCAATTAATAACAAAATCAAAGAAACACATAAACAACAATACAATAATAGTAGGGGACTTTAATATTCCCCTCACTGAAATGGACAGGTCATCCAAGCAAAAGATCAGCAAGGAAATAAAGGCCTTAAATGACACACTGGACCAGATGGACATCACAGATATATTCAGAATATTTCATCCCAAAGCAACAGAATACACATTCTTCTCTAGTGCACATGGTACATTCTCCAGAATAGATCACATCCTCGGTCCTAAATCAGGACTCAACCGGTATCAAAAGATTGGGATCATTCCCTGCATATTTTCAGACCACAATGCTCTAAAGCTAGAACTCAACCACAAAAGGAAGTTTGGAAAGAACCCAAATACATGGAGACTAAACAGTATCCTTCTAAAGAATGAATGGGTCAACCGGGAAATTAAAGAAGAATTGAAAAAAATCATGGAAACAAATGATAATGAAAATACAACGGTTCAAAATCTGTGGGACACAACAAAGGCAGTCCTGAGAGGAAAATATATAGCGGTACAAGCCTTTCTCAAGAAACAAGAAAGGTCTCAGGTACACAACCTAACCCTACACCTAAAGGAGCTGGAGAAGGAACAAGAAAGAAACCCTAAGCCCAGCAGGAGAAGAGAAATCATAAAGATCAGAGCAGAAATCAATGAAATAGAAACCAAAAAAACAATAGAACAAATCAACGAAACTAGGAGCTGGTTCTTTGAAAGAATTAATAAAATTGATAAACCCCTGGCCCGACTTATCAAAAAGAAAAGAGAAAGGACCCAAATAAATAAAATCATGAATGAAAGAGGAGAGATCACAACTAACACCAAGGAAATACAAACTATTATAAGAACATACTATGAGCAACTCTACGGCAATAAATTTGACAATCTGGAAGAAATGGATGCATTCCTAGAAACATATAAACTACCACAACTGAACCATGAAGAAATAGAAAGCCTGAACAGACCCATAACCAGTAAGGAGATTGAAACAGTCATTAAAAATCTCCAAACAAACAAAAGCCCAGGGCCAGACGACTTCCCGGGGGAATTCTACCAAACATTTAAAGAAGAACTAATTCCTATTCTCCTGAAACTGTTCCAAAAAATAGAAATGGAAGGAAAACTTCCAAACTCATTTTATGAGGCCAGCATCACCTTGATCCCAAAACCAGACAAGGATCCCACCAAAAAAGAGAGCTATAGACCGATATCCTTGATGAACACAGATGCGAAAATACTCAACAAAATACTAGCCAATCGGATTCAACAGTACATTAAAAAGATTATTCACCACGACCAAGTGGGATTTATTCCAGGGCTGCAAGGTTGGTTCAACATCCGCAAATCAGTCAATGTGATACAACACATCAATAAAAGTAAGAACAAGAACCATATGATACTCTCAATAGATGCTGAAAAAGCATTTGACAAAGTACAACATCCCTTCCTGATCAAAACTCTTCAAAGTGTAGGGATAGAGGGCACATACCTCAATATCATCAAAGCCATCTATGAAAAACCCACCGCAAATATCATTCTCAATGGAGAAAAACTGAAAGCTTTTCCGCTAAGGTCAGGAACACGGCAGGGATGTCCATTATCACCACTGCTATTCAACATCGTACTAGAGGTCCTAGCCTCAGCAATCAGACAACAAAAGGAAATTAAAGGCATCCAAATCGGCAAAGAAGAAGTCAAATTATCACTCTTCGCAGATGATATGATACTATATGTGGAAAACCCAAAAGACTCCACTCCAAAACTGCTAGAACTTATACAGGAATTCAGTAAAGTGTCAGGATATAAAATCAATGCACAGAAATCAGTTGCATTTCTCTACACCAACAGCAAGACAGAAGAAAGAGAAATTAAGGAGTCAATCCCATTTACAATTGCATCCAAAACCATAAGATACCTAGGAATAAACCTAACCAAAGAGACACAGAATCTATACTCAGAAAACTATAAAGTACTCATGAAAGAAATTGAGGAAGACACAAAGAAATGGAAAAATGTTCCATGCTCCTGGATTGGAAGAATAAATATTGTGAAAATGTCTATGCTACCTAAAGCAATCTACACATTTAATGCAATTCCTATCAAAGTACCATCCATCTTTTTCAAAGAAATGGAACAAATAATTCTAAAATTTATATGGAACCAGAAAAGACCTCGAATAGCCAAAGGGATATTGAAAAAGAAAGCCAACGTTGGTGGCATCACAATTCCGGACTTCAAGCTCTATTACAAAGCTGTCATCATCAAGACAGCATGGTACTGGCACAAAAACAGACACATAGATCAATGGAACAGAATAGAGAGCCCAGAAATAGACCCTCAACTCTATGGTCAACTAATCTTCGACAAAGCAGGAAAGAATGTCCAATGGAAAAAAGACAGCCTTTTCAATAAATGGTGCTGGGAAAATTGGACAGCCACATGCAGAAAAATGAAATTGGACCATTTCCTTACACCACACACAAAAATAGACTCAAAATGGATGAAGGACCTCAATGTACGAAAGGAATCCATCAAAATCCTTGAGGAGAACACGGGCAGCAACCTCTTCGACCTCTGCCGCAGCAACATCTTCCTAGGAACAACGCAAAAGGCAAGGGAAGCAAGGGAAAAAATGAACTACTGGGATTTCATCAAGATCAAAAGCTTTTGCACAGCAAAGGAAACAGTTAACAAAATCAAAAGACAACTGACAGAATGGGAGAAGATATTTGCAAACGACATATCAGATAAAGGACTAGTGTCCAGAATCTATAAAGAACTTAGCAAACTCAACACCCAAAGAACAAATAATCCAATCAAGAAATGGGCAGAAGACATGAACAGACATTTCTGCAAAGAAGACATCCAGATGGCCAACAGACACATGAAAAAGTGCTCCATATCACTTGGCATCAGGGAAATACAAATCAAAACCACAATGCGATATCACCTCACACCAGTCAGAATGGCTAAAATCAACAAGTCAGGAAATGACAGATGCTGGCGAGGATGCGGAGAAAGGGGAACCCTCCTACACTGTTGGTGGGAATGCAAGCTGGTGCAGCCACTCTGGAAAACAGCATGGAGGTTCCTCAAAATGTTGAAAATAGAACTGCCCTATGACCCAGCAATTGCACTATTGGGTATTTACCCTAAAGATACAAATGTAGTGATCCAAAGGGACACATGCACCCGAATGTTTATAGCAGCAATGTCCACAATAGCCAAACTATGGAAAGAACCTAGATGTCCATCAACAGATGAATGGATCAAGAAGATGTGGTATATATACACAATGGAATACTATGCAGCCATCAAAAGAAATGAAATCTTGCCATTTGCAACAACATGGATGGAACTAGAGCGTATCATGCTTAGCGAAATAAGTCAAGCAGAGAAAGACAACTATCATATGATCTCCCTGATATGAGGAAGTGGTGATGCAACATGGAGGCTTAAGTGGGTAGAAGAATAAATGAAACAAGATGGGATTGGGAGGGAGACAAACCATAAGTGACTCTTAATCTCACAAAACAAACTGAGGGTTGCCGGGGGGAGGGGGTTGGGGAGAAGGGGGTGGGATTATGGACATTGGGGAGGGTATGTGATTTGGTGAGTGCTGTGAAGTGTGTAAACCTGGTGATTCACGGACCTGGGGATAAAAATATATGTATATAAAAAATATATGTTTATAAAAAATAAAAAAAAAATAAAAAAAAAAAAAAAAAAAAAAAAAAGATTTATACCTGCTAGACAAGACACAGAGGGATCCTCTATGTCCCTGGAACTGGGCCTCCATCAGCATCGGGGAGCCCGTGTGGACAGTTGCGGACACCAGCCCACCCTCTTTCTCCATCCCGCAAAATGCAGGCGGACTAATTGTCAAGTGAATTCAAGTTCATGACACGTTTTCCTCACCAGTACACCCAAGACCTCTCTTTAAAAAAATAAAAAATGTGTTTCCTTTCATTCCTTATCACTTCATAGGCAGTAATTCTAGCAGGGCTGAGGCATGTTCCACTGTTTCTATGTTTTCCTGAAAAAGTGTGCCCGGTGCTTTGTGGGCAGCTACGTAACTTTTGTGAATTCTGCGTTACATTTCCTGTGATTTCTCGTTTTTTTTCACTCATCAGGCAGTTCTTAAGACCCGTCTACGTTGCTGTGAGTTTGTCCTGTTTGTTCCGTTTCATTAGATTCCATACGGTTTCCCCATTTTTTTGCCCAGCACTAAGTCCTTGGGCTCTGACCCCATCGCGGGAGGCACTGCTTCCCTGTTGTCCTGGCAACTGCCCTGCCCGCCCTTTGTGTGTGTTCTTGGTATCTGCCTGGTACACCTCCATCTCCACCCAGGACATCACGAACACCCTTGGGCCATCCCCTGTGAACCTGTGTGTTCGTCTCCTTGGGATGTGTCCCCAGAAGTGGGACGGCTGGGTCCCCTTGTCCTAAGACCCGGTCTCCCTAAGGGCCGGGCGAGAGCTCCTGGCTGCAGGTGCACACCTCCCTCCCCCCGCAGTGCTGATGGCCTCCCACCCCTGCATCCCCAGCAACAGCTAAGTGTTGCTATTCTAATAGGACTAACAGGATATCTGCCTTGTTGTCTTTAATTCACATTTCTCTGTGCACATCCTTCTTGGGCTTGTTGCCTTCTGGATTCCCTCTGCTTTCCAAGGAGATGGTGACAGTCACCATGAAAACCTCTCCTCCTTCTCTTGGGCCAAGCTCAGCTTTAAGTGAACCCAAGCCCTTGGAAATCTTAGTTACTGGCATTAGCACTTAGATGAATAATAATAAAATAATAAGAACGGCCTCCATTTACCGAGCCTTTCCTTCCCCAGGGCTAGTCATCATACAAGCAGTGTCTTGCTTCATCTAGACCACAAGCCTAGGAAGTCGGTCCTAGTGGGAAGTGGCAGAGCAGGGTTCAAGCCCGGGTCGGCCTGACCCTGAAGCCGTGGCGCCCAGCCAGCATGCGGCCCTGCCTTCCCAGCAGCTCTGGGAAACAGCACAGGTCACTGCCTGCCTCGGTTCTCCAGCCAACCCCATGTCCCTGTCACCACAGGCTTGACGTGTCACTCCCGGCAGCGCAAAGAAAGCCTCGTGGATGATCCCAGTGAAAAGCGGCCCCTCATCGATGCTACTTGCTTTGGAATCCACCGTATGATTTCTTTGCCCACAGCCAAGGGACCTACTGTCCCGAGTCCACATCATACTCAAAAACAAGTACTTGTTCATCTTAATGAAGTCTTACTGATGCCAGTGTTCAAAACTGCTGAAAACACACCAGGGCAGCCAGTGAAAAGAACTGGGTGTGTAGCCAGGGGTGATAGAAAAAGTTATCGCCAGGTAATGTGTAAAATGGAAAAGCCACAAGTAGGCAGACAGAAGTGAGCCCCACCCAGCCAGGCACTCTATCTGTAGCCCATTTGACCACAAAAGGACAAATCCCAGATCTCCCCAGGTTTGGGGCTCTGTTTCTTTTCTTTGCCCAGAATACCTCGTGGTGAAGGCCAAGCCCTGCCTTGACCTGACTAGCTCTGGCCTTGCCCTTGACCTCCTGTGTTCATCTAGGCAGTCACTCTTTTGTTCAATAAATATTTATTGACTGCCTAGTGTGTGCTACGATTTCTGTTTTGGGAAAGAGCTAGGGCCTGTCTTCTTGGATCTTGGGGCCTGGAAGGGGTGGGAGACGACAGAGAATCCATGCATAATTCATTATTTGCCCTGATGACTACGGACAGTGGTTGAAAGTGCTAAGCCTCAGTTTCCCCATATGTAAAATGGAACTAAACAGTTTATTTATTTGGTTTATTATGAGGATTCTATAAGATACGGCATATAAAAGGGAGAGTCCACACAGAGTAAATGTTCCATAAATGGTAGCTGGGATTATTATACTTGATGTGTTAATAATCACTATCATGATATCAACAATGTTAGCTAGTATTCCTTTGATCTACCATTTAAAAAAAAAATATTTGTGGGAATAAAGACATTGGAGGAAGGTTGAAAAAAACAGAACAACAATTTGGGTAGGGCCAAACAGAAGATTCCAGATGAAAACAAAGGATTTGGGGAGATCGAGGTTGAGCTTTGAGCTCTAAGACAAACAGGGATGCATGGTCCACACATGCCGGGGAGGGAGGCATCCATGCCCATTTGCTGGCACTGAGTCATCTAGTCTATTTTGCTGTCTTAAAAAAAAAAAAATCCAAATATGCACCCGGAGCCCGTCTTCCTGCATCTTGGCTGCACATGGAGTCCAGCCCACATCTGCGTTTAATCAAATCAGTTGCTAAATGTCACAATGGCCTCATTCACAGGTAGCGTAAAGCATATTTAACTGGCAATAAAACAATCCACATTCCTGAGAATGCTGTTTCAGATAGCTGATAGCTGCCTGTCACTGCATCTCTGCCGCACGAGCAGGAGTGATGTCGGGGCAGAGATGGGGAGAGGGGCCGAGAAGGGCAACAGTGCTGCCGAGCAGAGGCGACCACGTGCAGATTCACATGTGCTGGGCTGCAAAGAGACCCAACACGTGGCGCCAGCTGGGAAAAGGCAAGTGGCAATCGAGAGCACACTCCAGACTTAATGTTGCTGTTTGTGCACGGCAGTTATGCAGAGGATCGACAGAGCTGGAGGGCTTCCTAGAGGAGGTGGCAATCGAGCAGAAGCTAAATGGACAGAAGGAGCTAGCCACACAGAAGATCTGGGGGAAGAGCATTTCAGGTTGGGGGCAAGAGTAAAATAAAAAGGCCCTGAGGTATAAGGAGTGCAAAGAAAGCCAGTGTGCATGAAATGGAGAGATGGGGGTGCGGTATGTGTCACAAGGTCAGAGAGGTCTTCGGGGGCTGAATCAAACAGGGCTTGGTTGCAGGGAGGTCACTGTGAGGCACTGGCATTATTTCTGATACAGTGGAAGCCTCACATGGAGCGTTTTCAGCAGAGGAGTGACATGATCTGATCCAATACGGGGAAGGATGGACTATGTGTCTTCACTCAGTGGGGCGGAAACAGATCAGAGGGTCACAGTGGATCCCAAGACCAAGTGCATGGTTCTTACTGCCAAGGATCTCCTCTGGAGGGACTGTCAGGAGTGGTAACCTATAAATATCAGGGCTTCTGAGACATGTTACTCATGATGGAGAGAGATTGTCACTGATCTAGTGCCCAGGGAAGGCCCTGGGGTAGATGTACCTTATACTGCTCTGGTGGAAATTTGGCAGGGTCGGAGTATGTGACACAGCCTGGACCGATCAGTGTGTCACATTCCCCTGACGACAAAGATCGCTTCAGGGGCGTGCATCTCAGCTAAGCAGACCCGAATGAGAGGACATCGCCAGGTGTCGTATGGTCAAGAGGCCGGAGGGCTGTGGCCACTTGGCCACGGGGAGAGCACCAGGCATTCGCATGACTGCCCTCCTCCCCAAAGAGATAACACACCCAGTTTTCACTGGCCAGATGTGCAAAAAAGATGTCTTCTGGGAAAAGAGACGGGACTGAGTCCTCGCCCCTGGTGCCCCTCCCCCTCTCACCCACCTAAATACCATCGCTGATTTCTGTGCACAGGGTCCCTGAAAGCCCTGGAAGACTGCCCCCTTTTCTCCACCTCCACGGCTCTAGCATTTCTTTCCCTGGGACTACCTCACTTCCTCGCTGATTCTCCTGCATCTGTGCCGACCCTGGCTCCGTCCGCTGTCCTCACAGCCTCCCAGAGCTCTTTTCCCCATCAGTCACAACGTCCTCGGCTTCCCTTCACGGGGTCCACAGGCCTGCTGTGACTTGCCTCTTCTCTGACCTCACTTAGCCCGATCTTTCAGACCTATTATGGGTTGATCTGTGTCCGTCTCAAAAGATAGATTCAAGTCCTCACCCCAGGACCTTTGAATGTGACCTATTTGGAAACAGGGTCTTAGCAGATGGCATCAAGTTACGATGAGGTTTTGCTGGATCGGGGTGGGACCTCACGTAGGGACTGGAGTCCTCGTACCAAGAGGAAAGTCTGGATGGAGACGCAGAGGGAAGAGTGCGGGGTGAAGCTGGAGGCAGCGATGGGCCTCCAGGCCCAGGACTGCCAGCAACCAGCGGGAGCTGGGAAAGAGGCAACGAACAGATTCTCCCCCAGGGCCTCCAGAAGGAACCAAGCCTGGAGTCTGGACTTCAGACTTCCAGAACTGTAAGAGAATACGTTCCTGTCATTTCGGCCACCCAGTGTGCGGGGTTTCTGCGACACTGCCACCCCCCCTTGCTTCCTGGCCACCAAGAGATTTTAGGACGTGTGTGTTTACTTTTCCCCCTGCCTGCAATACCTGCTCATACGCCAGCATGTCCCCAAGGTTAATGTCCCTACAACTCCCTGGGGATCCCGTCAGAAAGCAGATTCTGCCAGTTCTGGCTGAGATCGGTATTACTAACCCTCTCCCAGGTGATGCAGATGCGGTCAGACTGGGGACCAGAGCTGGAAGTCCTGACCCCTCCCACAGCTGGTGGCCCCAGGTCAGCCAGGTCTCTGCTCAGCTGTGACCGTCCCCGGCCACTCCAGGGCAGGCCAGCTCCTCAGCCTCCCCCGACTCCGGCCGCACCTTATAAGTCACTCTGGTGCAGCTGCTTCCTTTTGCTGGAATTCACACCCCTGGAACCACCTTATTATTTTTTTTTTTTAAAGATTTTATTTATTTATTTATTTGACAGAGAGAAATCACAAGTACACTGAGAGACAGGCAGAGAGAGAGAGAGAGAGAAGGAAGCAGGCTCCCTGCTGAGCAGAGAGCCTGATGCGGGACTCGATCCCAGGACCCTGAGATCATGACCTGAGCCGAAGGCAGCGACTTAACCCACTGAGCCACCCAGGCGCCCTGGAACCACCTTATTTAAAAACACATTTACTGTTCGTCTTATTCTCACTAGGACATAAGCTCGTGTGAGCTGGGACTTTGTCTCTGTTTACTGCTTGGTGCCTGGTTTCTGGAAAAGTCAGCAGCACGTGGCAGCTCTTTGAAGGTAATTTTGGGGAAAAACAAACAAAAAGAATGTCTGTCTTGTTCTTGGCACTATTTCCAGCTTCTAGAACAGGGGCTGGCATCTAACAGACATTGAATAACCATATATTGAATGAATTAATTAAAAGAGCAAATGAACCAACCTGGATCGTTGTTTTCTGATTATGGAGCGCGTACTGTGTCAGGAACTCTGCTAAGTCCTTCCCCTGGTCCTTATCCTAGTTTATTCCCCACCCAACAAGGAGAACAGAGCCAAGGAGGCTCTCCTATGATCCCTTATCAATCATTCTGCCGATGTTTACTGAGCACCTACTACGTGCCGGCCTGTCCCAAGCACTAAGGAGAGAGTCATGGACAAGACGAGGTAAACACTGGCCCCACGGAGCTGACGTCCTAGCAGGGAGGGGCTGAAAGGGAATAGACATGTGAATCTGGTGGGACCTAGGGAACTCGGGTACTGATGGGTGGTCACAGAAGGCTCTGGATTTGAGCAAAGATTTGTAAGACGTGAAAGACGGAAGCTTACAGAGGTTACGCAATTTGCAGCTTACAACTCCGAGACTGCAAGTGGCACAGCTGGGATTTGAACCTGGGGCTGTCTGACTCTGGGGTCCATCATTTTTCACCTCAGTGTTCTCCCGCCTCCTTTCTGCTGGTGAATTCCCACCCCACCGGACGGTTTTTAATAGTTTCAGAGGGTGTTTGATTTAGCCTAGTGGAAAATGCCTTTCCTCCTCCATTCACTCCCAGTGCACCCTGGATGCTGGTGCGGCTGCACGGGGGTCTGATTCCCCAGCGGCAGATGGCTTGCTGGGCTGTTTTGGTTGTGGTTTG
This sequence comes from Mustela lutreola, assembly GCF_030435805.1. Lineage (NCBI taxonomy): Eukaryota > Metazoa > Chordata > Mammalia > Carnivora > Mustelidae > Mustela > Mustela lutreola. The sequence goes on from NC_081298.1 coordinate 13,414,237, forward strand.
TGAGGCCAGCGTCCCACACGCATGGTGGCCACACCGCAGTGCGGAGCCCTGCGGGATGCACTTGCCCAGCTCCCCGGCGGCCAGAGCTCAGCAAGGAGAGGTCGGCTGCAGGCTGGGGCCTCGCCCTGAAGCTAGCAGAAGCCAACATCTGGTTTGTGACAGGGTGGCCCTAAAAAGCCACGGTACAGACCCCTCTAGTCTAAAGTTTCTGGTAGTAAAGACAACCTTCTCCAAATTGATACTTTTTTCAAATAGAGAGGTCAAGTGCTTGCCGAAATGACCTCCCATGGCAATCCTCCAGTGCCTCATAAGATAAAAATCCTCCATCTGCCCGACGGATGGGCCAAGAGCCTCGTAAAACGCTACGTTCTTCTCAGGTACCTTTGCAGGGGCAGCGGGGCTCCTTCCCTCTGAATGGCAGCTCCGCCCCTCCACTCACCAAGCTGCCCGTTCCAAGTGTTTACCATTAGCAGGGAGGCCCTTTCTGCAGACCTGTAAATTCCAAGCGGCCCATCTGAAGTGCCCCGGGAGGATGTGGGAATGACACACGCAAAGGCCACAGCTTCCCTTAAGATATCTTCCACGTTCAGATCAAAGCCGTCTTGTCCTTGGTCCTAACGGCCATAATTCACTTCTTGCCCTAAAACCTCACGTTGCTTTTAAAGATTTGATGGACCCAGCAGCTGCGGACCTCGGCTTTCATCTCTGCTGGATTTATTCCCCGTTCTCCGGCCAGCTCTTCCAATCTCTGTAGCTGAAAGTAACTCCAAAGGCCCAGAATTTGGGTGTTGCCCTTCCCCACTCCCACCATCACCAGTGGGTGCCCACCATCACCAGTGGGTGCTTTTGAGCCCATCTTCCAACTTGGTGGGGTGCTCACATTTCCAGAGCACGCTGTATGGCTGAGGTCAGCCCACGGGATAGATGAGGCCCTGCTGGCGTGGCCTATGGAACATATGTTTTTATCTTTTCTCCTCTTGCTACACAAGGAAAGCATTTAAACCAAGGGGTTATAGCGTGGGGACTCTGCTGATCAAGGTCAATGTGGCCAGTAATAAGGCAGACTAACACCACGTAGCCCCTAGTAAGATACAAGGAAGATACGGCATTGCCTGTGCGGTCTCCCAGCCCCAAACACACAAGCTCAGTCTAATCACGAGAAAACACCAGACAGACTTAGGTCGCCAGGGACATTCGACAAAATGCCCGACTAGTATTCAACAAGGAGTCAAGGTCATGAAGGACTGAGGGGCTGTCACAGAAGAGGCACAACCACTAAACGCAATGTGACATGCTGGGTTGGACCCTGGGAACAGAAAATGGATGTTTGTGGAACGACTGGTCGTCTTTGGATAAGTCTGTCACTCAGAGCAGAGAGCTATTGTCTGTTTCCTGGTTTTGACCACTGGACAGAGATTTTGTAAGTTGTAGGGGAAGCTAAGAACCCTCTGTACTATCTTGGCAACTGTTCTGTACGTCTAAACTTCTTACAAAATAGACAGTTTTATTTATTTTTGAAGATTTTATTTTTAAGTAATCTCTACGTCCAATGCGGGGTTCAAACTCACAACCTTGAGATCGATAGTCATATGCTCTCCCAACCGAGCCAGCCAGGTGCCCCTAAAGAGTTTTAAAAAAAAGAATAACAGATTCTGATGGACAGAATTTAAGTCTGCTACTTACTGGCTATGTGACCTCATGCAAGTTACTTAATCTCTCTGTGCCTTACTCTCTCCATCTGTAAAATGGGTATTAAAATAGCACATACCTCACAAGGTCACTGTGAGAATCACATGAGTTAATACGCATATGTTCAAAATGCATCTGGTCCTCAGCAACTTTGGGACAGATGCCATCCATCGATAGTTACTTGTTACTCTCACTTCCGTTATTGAATGGGGTGAAATGCATAGTAACTCAGACCCCTCCAGCACCATCCTAACCTGGTGCATTCATAATATCTGCAGGGAAATGCTACATAATGTTTTATTTTTTAAAAATTATTTTATTTATTCATTTGAAAGAGAGCACAGCAGGGGAGCGGCAGAGGGAGAAGTAGGCTCCTTGTTGAGTAGGGAGTCCAATGCGGGACCTAGTTCCAGGACCCGGGGATCACGACTTGAGCTGAAGGCAGTCGCTTAACCTATTGAGCCACCTGGGTGTCCCTGCTGCATAATATTTTAAAAATTGGTAAAAGTGGGGGCACCCGGGGCACTTGGGTGGCTCAATTGGTCAAAGCATCTGAGTCCTAGTTTCTGCTCAGGTCATGATCTCAGGGTTGTGGGATCGAGTCCTGTCCCAGGCTCTGTGCTCAGCTCAGAGTCTGCTTGTCCCTCTGCTTCTGCTCCTCCCCATGCTGGCACGCATGTTCTCTCTCTCAGATAAATAAATAAAATCTTAAAAAGAAACTGATAAAATCTGATAATTTCACATAAGAATCCAGATCTGGGGCTTCTATTTGAAAAAAAAATTGAGGGATGCTCTGGAAAACTGGGCTTACATTCTTACCTACAATCAGACATTCGAAGTGAGTAGTGGCTGCCCCTTTTGGGGGCATGTACTCTCCATGTGACCACACTCCCCACCCCTCCCCATTGTATCCCCACACTGAGGCTAAATCCATCATCCTTTGATATCTTTATTTCTATTTATTTTTAAGGATTTTTAAAAGTAATTTCTATGTCCAATGTGGGGTTCAAACTCACAAATTAAATAATTAATTAAAAAGATTAAAAAATGAAAAAAATGCTTCTGTATCTCTGTGGTTAGCTGAATAACGGCCCCCAAATGTCTATATCTTAATCCCTAGAACCTGCATGTTACTTTACATAGCAAAAGGGACTTTTCAGAGATGACTAAGTTAAGGTTCTTGAGATGGGGAGATGATCCTGGATTCCCAAGTGAGCCTAATGTGAGCACAAAGGTCTTAATAAGAGGGAGACGGGCAGGTCAACGTCAGAGAGGAGACGTGGCCTGGAAGCAGAGGTTGTGGTGATGGGCTTTAGAGATGGAAGAAGGGGCCATGATCCACCGGCAGCCTCAACAAGACGGCTTCTTCCCTAGAAGCTCCAGAAGGAACACAACCCTGCCAATACCTTGAGTTTAGAATTGACCTCCAATACTAGAAGATAATGAATTTTATTGTTAAAGCCACTAAGTCTGTGGCAATTTGCTATGGTACCAATTGCACAATGACACAGTACCCATGTCTCTAATGAAAGTAAGACAGAAAAATACAGCAGGGGTCACCTAATTTTTCTTTGGCTCAGCCCGTGTTCCTCACTGTGTGACCAGCCCCGTGTCTGTGAACACTGGTGTTTGCTGCCCCTTGCCCAGGAGCCTCGGATCATTCACTCATTCTTCACTCTTTCATGCACGCGTGCTTTACAGTTACTCACTGGGGAAACAATGGGGACTAGGACGTGATCCCTGCCTTTAAGGATCTTACAGTCTAAGTGGATATTCAAGGGAATCAAATATGGCACTTAAACTTGAAAAGAGAAGAATCACGCCATTGGACAAACACTCAGAATGAATTTAAAGAAAATGAAGAAGCTGCCCCAGTTTATTTTAGTTTTATCTTCACAGTAACCTGGGGGACAGACACCATCTCCAATCCTGACCTCTTAAAAATAAGCGATCCGAAGCTCAGAGAAGTTAAGTAGCATGTTTAAGGTTGCACAGCCCGTGACTGACAAGCCAGCTCCAACAGTAGCCTGTGCCGCGTCCTGGACGCAGCTCAGACCTGCTGGAACTTGCCCCGGGAGCATCCCAAGCTGCTGAACTTCTGTACTCACCTTAGCAGTCAGCCCTTAAGTGGTGGCACATTTTAGAGGGACAAATCGAGCCCAGAGCTGGCACCGCGCTGGGCTGGTTGCGGTTATAGCCACTTAATGATGCGTTCTGAGCAGAGGAAGGACTGGTCCAGGAAAGGCAGCTCAGCACTTACTCTGCACTTGGCTGGGAGGGCTTGGATCCAATCCACCCCTAACACAAGCCCTCCATCCAAGCCCACACACTGGACATTTGTCCCCAGACAGGGATGGCAATGCCAGTGGGCAGCCCACAGCGGACTCATCTGCATGCTGCTTCCTACGACAGCCACGGTGGCCAAGCCAGATGTCTACCCCCAGTGTTTGTGCTTGCCTTCATTTTCTTACAAGATTTGATTTATTTATTTGAGAGAGAGAGAGTGAGAACACACCCATGGCGGGAGGTGGGGGGAGACAGAGAAAGAGAGAGGCAGACTCCCTGCCACTGAGCACTGAGCCCGATGCGAGGCTCGATCCCAGGATCCTGAGATCATAACCTGAGTCAAAAGCAGACACTTAACTGACTGAGCTGCCCAGGTGCCCCTGTTCTTCCTTCTCTCTCATTGTAAAAAAGTGCCCAAGTTCTAGCTGGGTTGATGGCCATCCCGAATAAATACTGTATCTCTCAACTTCCCTTGCAGCTAGGTTGGCCAAGTGTCTAAGACCTGGCCAAAGTCACATGAGAAGGTGTGTGGGGTGCCACGTCTGGGTTGCACCCTCAAAGGGAGGGGGGTTTTTGGCTTCCACCTCCTCCCCCTTTCCTCTTGGCTGGCCAGAGGGAAAGGGAAGCCATCCTAGGTGAGCCATCCTAGGTCACCTGGGTAAGGGTAACAACCTTAGGTACCATCAACATCGAAAGGGAGGAGGGCTGCTTAGCTTCCCAACTCCTAACCTCCTAACTGCAGAGCTGCTCACATCCAGACTGTCACACCAGAGAGAAATAAACTGCAGTCCCACTGAACCACTGTTAAAGCAGCTGAGCACATACCTGGACACTATTCCCAAATCCTCATACACCAGGGATGCCAAGTAAAACTGTCAAAGATAGGGCCTTGCCAATTCCACAAGAAAAATTCTCTTGGTTTTATAGCGATTCCACTGCTTACGCAGTTGTCTGGGTAAAGAAGTTGAGGCAAAGGACAGGGCCGTCCAAGCAAAAGTTCCTTCTGATGACAAATTCGCAGGAACACTGTCTTCCAGCCATTCTGCAGTCAGCGTTTAAGACCGAATGTGGTAGATCCCCTTTAAACAGGACTGCCAAGAATTCCTCTGATCCCTGTTTGCAGAAGCGGTGGGGATTCTTTCCCTTCTCCTTGAACGTGGCGTGGTCTTGTGACCTACTGACTGTATAATCACCTATGGCAGAAGAGATGTTCTGGAACTTCCAAGTCCAGGCCTTAAGAGAGCTGGTGGTTTCCACTTTCATTTTCTGGCACCCAGCCGCTATGTTGTAAGGAAGCTGGCAAGACACTGGAGGAAGAGAGGCTGCGTGGAGGAGAAGGAAGGCACCCAAGTGCCAGATGAGTGAGTACACCCTTCCTGGACATCTCAGCTGAACCCAACTGCACGAACATCACCAGGAAGGGCAGAAAAACCACCCTGCTGAGCCCAGCCAAGATGAAAAATTGTGAGAAAGAGTACATTATGGCTTGGGGTGGTTTGTTACACAGCAGTGGCCAATTAATAGGCAAGGGCTGTTATTTTTCTTTGTCTTTACCTAAGCCCAGTTAGAGTTCCTCAAAACTCCCTGTACTCTTCCTTCATAGCAACGATCACAACTGCAATGGCTTAGTTAGTGTGATTATCTGTTTAGCACACTGAAGTGGTAGAAAGGGTGTACTTGGGAGCTTCTCAGACCTGGCTCTTCCACTCCCTGGTCATGTGACTCTCTGGGCAGGTCACTTTGCCTCTCTGGGACTCGATCTGCTCATTACAAACTGGGAGAATATCAGTCTTTCCCTCCCAGGATTTTCATGAGATGAAATGGGAGAATGTTAGTTATGAAGCTGGTATGGAGTCTGGTACCTAGCATGCCCTCAAGATGTACTTGTTGAGTGAGGGGATGAAAGAGCAGATATAACCAACTTCTATAAATATTCAATGGGTGAATGAATGAAGTGCTCAGTTGTGCCTTCCTGGCGAGACCTGGCCCAACCATCACAATGGAACAGTGAGACTGGTTCTCACAACCACACCTCGGGTCCTCCTGGCCACTCCACTTTGTTCTTCCTCTATAGACAACATTTCTCACCTTACCAGATAAGGTACTTGCTTATTCATTCTATTAGTTATCTTGTTTTGTCTATCTTTCCCATCACAAAAATATTTTTTTGGTGTCTTTTGTTCCCTGAGGCATCTTGAACCATGACCAGGACATAGTAGATGTCAACAAACATTTGTTGACTGACAGAGTGAATGTTAAGTGTTCATGAGGGTCCATGGCTCACAGAAGTGTGGACACGACCATACGGAAAGCAGCCCTCTTTGAAGAAGACCCTTCACATTCTCAAGACACTTCACTGCCATCTGTTGACAATGGTCCTGGTGCTGTGTAAGCCCATGATGACTCTGATATGGATGGTGCCCCCCGGAGTTGCATAAAACCAAAAGCCGAGCCCTGGCGGGAAGAGCTATGCTTAGACACAGCCCCTAGCTCTGTTGTTCCTCCAAAAAGCCCCATGAACACCTCTCTCTCCAAACACAGTGTGATCTCTGGACAACTTCTCTGGAATCCCCAAAACCTTCTCACACTTATTTATCCTTCTGGCCCACTGCAAAAATGAGACAATCACTCAAGGACTGCAGATAGCGCAGATAGGGCAGGTGTCACCTTCCATTGACTGCAGGGCAAATATGACAATTATGATGACACCGTAACATTAACTGAGAGCTTATGTGCCAGGGAAGTCTCTGTGAGCTTCTTATAGATATTAACTCTCAAAATTTGATGAAGTGGGTATTATCCTTAGCTCAGTAAACAGAGGAGATCACTGTGGAACAGAGAGATGAAGAAACTTGTCCAAGGCCACCCGGTTAGAAAGAGATGAGAAAATGCTAAGACGGGCCAGGTCATAAACGAAAGGAGAAATGCTGCCTTGTGAGCAGAGCACTGTAGGAAGGGTGCTGGCTGGGCACATGAAAAAAAATGTGGTCCACACACATGGCCGTGACAGCTGGGGACAAGTAACACTGGCTCTAAGGCCACGTCCTATCCGTGGCTATAGCTGGAAGGCACATGATCCATTCATTCTTCCAGAGACTTGCATGTGACCTTTCCAAGCGGAACGTTTGCCTTCCCCTTTTCCAGAGTTCCCTTTCCATGGGTTCCCTGCCTGCGCCTCCCGTTGTACTGAAATATACATCTGCACCGTGGTGAACTTTCATTCCCCTGGAGTAAGGTTGCCAGTAAAAACAAAAGTGGCCTCGACATGTAGGAGTTCACAGAAAAGCCCTTTTATGGAAAAATATAATATTCGTGCTCTTGGGCACTGAGCTCCATAAGAGAGGGGAGGACGAACATTCTTTGATCACAGTCCTAGAGAGTTGGTAGGGGTCTGAGGGATAAGCCCGCTCCTCCTTCCCACCTTTTTTTCCTTCTTCAGGCATTTCTAGTTGCCTGATGGTTGCCTACACAATATTCATTTCCTCCCCATTCTTGTTAAGAGAAACTGGAGTGCCTGGGAAGCTCAGTCCGTTAAGTGGCTGACTCTTGATCTCACCGCAGGTCTTGATCTCAAAATTGTGAATTCAAACCCCACACTGGGCTCCACACTGGGTGTGGAGCCTACTTAAAGAGAGAGAGAGAGAGAGGCAACTTGGAATAGCAATGCACCCAGGTAAAAATCATCACTTCTCTAGTCTTTCCTGCAGCACAGAGTAGCCGTAAGACACAAATCAAACCCATAAAACAAAATCTGAAAACTTCAGCTTTCCGAATCATAGCATTATTCCTTCTGGATTCTCCCTTCTTCTGCCTGCCTGGAATATGGAGGTAAGGACTGGAGGTAAAGCAGCCATCTTGTGACTGTGAGGTGACAAGAAACAGGATGAAAGTTAGAGGAAAGTTGGAACACTGAGTTCTCTGCTGCTTGCAGCTGAATGTACTCTGATAATGTGGGCCATGAGTCCTGAGGGATAAGGGATGGTTCCTGCTAACCAGAAACTTAAATATAGGCCAACTTCTGTACTTTATGGGGGGGGGATTGAGGATCAGTGACTGAAGGACCAGGGTCATGTACAAATTTGTGAGAGATGGGATTAGAACTCAGACTTAGGTCTTAATGTCTACTTCTAGTTTTGCTGCTTCTGCTGGCCCAGAGGTCCCAAAGTATGACAGAAACCCCCAGTAGTGAGAAAAAGATAATTTAAGATGACTTTCTTTTTAATTCTTTTTTTAATTAAAAATTTTTTCCATTACTCTATTCATTTGTCAGAGAGAGACAGTGCAATCAGGGGGAGTGGCAGGCAGAGGGAGAAGGAGACGCCCCACTGAGCAAGGAGCCCAGTGTGGGACTGGATCTTCCCAAGACCCTGGGATCATCACCTGAGCAAAAGGCAGACACTCAGCTGACTGAGCCACCCAGGCATCCCTTTAACTCTCTTTTAATGTATCTCACGGTTAGCCAGATCAGAGGTGAAGAGCTGGGACTCTGGAGATAGACTGTTTGTGTCCAAATACTGGTTTCACGACTCATTAGGTGAATGACCTTGACCATGTTATTGGCCCTCTTTGTGTCTGTTTCCTCCTCTGTAATATAGGCACAATATACTTTCTATATTATATAGTAATTGTGAACATTTAATGAGGTAGTACCTGAAACACAGTATTAAACAAATACTAATTATTATTAGGTCAAGAAGAAAATCTCTACCAGTCACTAATCTCTCTTTTTAGCAAAGAGAACACAGGCAGGCATCAGGCCCAGAGCCTTAGTTAGAATTTAATAATAGTGTTTTACTTTCGGTGACTTTATTTTTACCAACTCCTTCCATTTCTGGCAAACAATGGTGGCTTTCCACCGAAGGCAGCGCTATAAATTTGCCTTTTAAAATGAATTTATTTTAAGGCAAAAGAAGCCTGTAAATTTTTTAAAAAATCAAATAACCGTAGAGGTGGTATTTAGATGTGACAAAATCATGAATAAGATGTTTGAGTGCCTGAAGTTGGGGAAACACTTTCTAGACCAAGGGAGAAAATCTGCATCACACCCCCCCCATACATGCCCTCCTGTGAGCACAGCAGATTCCACGAACTGATCCCCACACACCTTTCCATGGAGGCCAGCTGGGAAATTCACCAGTGGCTTCCTCAGCTGGTCCGGTTCTGACAACATCCAGAACCTGACACTACGCCCCAGTGATGGACAGATCAGACCAGTAGGCTGTCAGCAGCAAGCTGCTCCAATCGGTTTATGGTTGGGTTTTTAACATTTGCATAAAAAGTTTCCATCGTACAGATTTGCTTAGACACGCACAGACAATCTCTGGAAAGACACGCAAGAAACTGGTGACAGGGGTTGCTTCTGGGGACACGATGTGGGTGACTGTGGGACAGGGCCAGGATGCAGATGTACTACCTTTGTACTACGTGCATCTGTTAGGCATTCAGCAAACCTAATACATCCTGAAAAGAAAGTGCCTAGGGAGGGGGGAATTTTTATGGCAGGTTCAAGTTGCCTTTGTACCTGGGTTTCCTGAGGATCAGGGTTTTAAACACCAGAGAATCAAAAGCGAGCTTGCTACAGAATTGTGAACCCCTCCCTCCCACCCCTGGGGGCAGAGGTGTCCGCTGAGCTCCTGATCCTGCTTCAGGGCTGTCCCCCTGCTGCTTATCTAACTTCCCTGCAGGGGGCGGTTTAAACTGATCACCTGCAGGAGCCCCACAGGGTGCTTCTGTGCCCCTGCAGCTCTACACACACACCTGGGGTACACCCAGGGTTTGTGCTATTTGGTGACAAGCCACTGGATCTCCCTCCCTTCCTCATGGCCCCCAGACACTTCCTTTTCTAGAGACAGTTCAACACAGGGGTGACAGCATTGAATTTGGACAGAAACCCTGGTCCGTCAGCAGCCACAAGCATCGAGGCAGGACCCTCCACCAGCAAAGGGATTACTGCGTGCTGAAAGCTCACATGGCGCTTATCATTTTCTAGTAATAAAGTCTTTTATTTAACTTTTAAAAAAAGATTTTATTTATTTATTTGACAGAGAGAGAGACATCACAAGTAGGCAGAGAGGCAGGCAGAGAGAGAGGGAGAAGGAGGCTCCCTGCTGAGCAGAGAGCTTGATGGGGGTGGGGGGGGGCTCCATCCCAGGATCATGAGATGAGCCGAAGGCAGAGGCTTTAACCCACTGAGCCACCCAGGCGCCCCTAGTAATAAAGTATTTTAAAATTAAGGTACATATATTGTTGTCTTAGACATAATGTTATTACACGCTTAACAGGCCCAAGTATAGTATAAATGTAACTTTTACATTTACTGGGAAATCCACAAATTCATCTGACTTGATTTACTGCGGTATTTGCTTTACTGCAGCGATCTGGAACTGAACCTGGAACATCTCTGAGGAAGGCCTGGATAGCCACGCCCACACATGAGCTCCTGCATCGTGATAACAAAGAACTGTATTTCTTCCTGTGGGTCCAGATCAGGGAACAGGTAAACACTTTCTGTAAAGGGCCAGACGGTAAATATTTTCTGCTTTGGCCACATGGTCCATGTTGCAAATATTTAATTGTGCCCTTGCAGTGCGAAAGTGGCCATCGGTGTTATGGAACTGAATGGAAGGGGCCGTGTACCAATAAAACTTTATTTGTGGACACTGAAATTTTGAATCTCCTATCGTTCTTAGGTGTCATGAAATATTATTCTTCTTTTGATTTCTTCCTCTGTCTGAATGTGTAGAAATCATTCTTAGCTCCTGAGCTGGACAAAAACAGGCAGGAGACAGACAGGGTCATGGTTACCCCACACTTGATCTAGGTCCAAATGTTTGAAACTCACTGCTCTACAGCTTTTGTGTACACCTGCCCTCCTGTTTCTGGAAATGTCTATTCTCCTGTTTAAAAAGGCCCTTCAGGGGCACCTGGGTGGCTCAGTTGTTCCGCGTCTGCCTTCGGCCCCGGTCATGATCCCGGGGTACTGGGATTGAGCCCCGCATTGGGCCCCCTGTTCAGCGGGGAGCCTGCTTCTCCCTCTGCCCTCCCCCTGCTTGTGTTCCCTCTCTGGCTGTCTCCCTCTGTCAAATAAATAAATAAAATCTTAAAAAATAAATAAATAAAAAGGCCCCTCAGGAGGCAAATGCTAACTGATTCTAGTTCTAAGAGGTCTCTAAGGTAGTTAAACTCTTGAAACCAGGAAGTAGAATGATGGGTGCCAGCGGCGGCAGGAGGGGGAATGAGATGTTCAACGGATAGAGTTTCAGTTTCATAGGATGAAAACGTGGAGAGCTGTGGCACAAAAATGTGAGTATAGTTAACGCTACTGTAATGTACACTTAAAAATGGTTAAGATGATAAATTTTATGTTATATGCTTTTTACCACCACCACACACACACACACACACACACACACACCCATACCCCAGGGTTTCTCTTGGCCTCTGCGGTTTTGTCCCAGGAACATTCCTGTGGCAGAAGCAGCAGCTGATCTGTCCCACTGTAAGTGTGAGACCCCCTCCCGCATGGCAGGGGGCAGAAGAGGCCCTTTGCTGACCTTTGGCCCTCCTGCCTAGGGACAGAGAAGCTGTTTCCCAGCCGGGGTGAGGACAGGGCCACTAGTGGGCTGCTCACCAGCTCCTGCCCTTCACAGGGGCCGGGCCTCTCGTCTCCCCTGGACTATGACAGTCACCTTCTCCCATGGGTCTCCCTGAGCCCAGCATCTGCCTACAGAGCACTCCCCATGCTGTGGACCTTACTAGAACATGTAGTGGTTTGCACTGTGCACCCCCCCCTCCCAATTCTCATCTACCCAGAACCTCAGAATGGGACCTTATTGGAAAGAGGGTTTTTGCAGATGTAATCAAGTTAAGAATTGGGGTGAGATCTCCCTGGAGTGGGCTAAGCCCTAAACCCAATAACAGTGTCCTTATAAAAGACAGAAAAGGACACAGAGACATGGGGAGGAAAGGAGCCTCCAGGAGCTGGGAGAGGCAGGAAGAACTCTCCCCCAGAGTCTTCAGAGGGAGCACCTCCCTGCCACACCTTGCTTCCAGACATCCGGCCTCTCGAGCTGCGAGATATACCCAGCGGGTGGCTGTTTGTCGCAGCAGCCCCAGGAAAGTTGTACAGAACCCAGGATGGATCCTGTCTTTCCTCTTGCCTTTCCAACCTCGCTCGGGTGAGGCCACAGCCCTCACAGCGGTCCACCAGACCAGGCCCGTCGTCAGCTCTTGGCCTCACCTCTCCCTCCTACCCCCCCCCCCCCATGACCTCCCTTCAACCACCAGGCCCCTTCCCTGCTTGCAGACCTCCAGGTGGCACTGCCGCCTTTGTGGGCCGCGTTCCTCCGCCGGGATGCCTTTCCCCAGACTTCCCTTCCGCCCCTGTGGTCTTTGCTCTAATTCAAGGCCAGCCCTGACCGCCCCCAATACCTAAGTTACATCTGCTTCATACCAGTCCCCTCCCCTGGTCTCTTTTCCTGCAAGAATCCATCACTGTTGAAAACATCATGAATGTTACTTAAAAAAAAAAAAAAAAAAAAAAAAGAATCTTATTGTCTGTGTCCCCCCTGCTAGGATGTAAGCTGTGCAAAGGTGAAGTTTTTCTCTGTTCTGTCACCACTGGGACCCTGAACCTTGTGCACAGTGGTTGCTGAGAATAAATTATGGTTGACAAGGGAGTGAGTTGAGTGTGTGTGGTGAGCAGAACAGGACCCCCCTCCATTCCCCCAAGATAGGCCCCCTTGTCTTGGAATCACAAATATGTTCAGTTGCATGACAAAGAGAATTAAGTTTGCAGATGCAATTAAGGTTGCTAATCATCCAACCTTCAGACAGAGAGAGCATCCTGGATTATGGGGGGAGAGTGCAGTATCAGTGGAAGAGGGGGCAGGAGAGAGGGTCAGAGAGAGAGAGAACCACAGAAGATCAAAGTGATGTGGCATGAGCAGGACCTGACCCGCTGCTGGGGAGGGGCCACAAGGCAGAGAGTGTGGACACCTCCAGGGGTGGAAAAGGCTTCCAGACGAAGCGCCGCCCTGCTGATACCTTGAGTTTAGCTCAGTGAGTCCAACTTTTGTCCTCCCGAACTGCAAAATAGCAAATATGTGCTGTGTAAAGCCACTAATTTTGTGGCAATTTGCTAGAACAGCCACAAAAAACAAGCATAGTAACACTCATGGATAATGATGATGATGATGATGATGATGGCCATCAGTACTGTCTCTGTACCAGGCTCTGCTCACCCACATTCCGGCTAATCCAGTCCTTATGACGATCGTACGATAGCACAGCTGATGAGACAGAGACATCCAAGACTTGAATCTCACAAAGGTGGAAACTGAGGCCTGGAAAGGCAAAGCCGCTTGCCCATCACACAGCTGTGAAAAGGCTGGGCTTGGATGTGGACCCTGGTGGTCTGGGTTCAGAGACCACCTTCTAAATGCCTGTGCATGGTTATGGGGATTACAGGAGATCCTGGGTGCAGTGTTGTAGAACCTACCAGAAGGGAATAGTTAAAGACAGGGACTTTTTTTTTTTAGAGAGAGAGAGAGAGATTGGGGTGGGTGGAGAGGACAGGGGAGGGCAGAGTGAGAGGGAAAGAGGTAATCTTAAAGCAGGTTCTACATCCAGGGCGGAGCCCAATGCAGGGCTCGATCTCACGACCCTGAGATCATGACCTGAGCCGAAACCAAGAGTCAGACACTTCACCAACCAACCCACCTGGGTGTCCCTAAAGATAGGCACTTCTGGAGGCTGCCTGGAGGAGAAGCCTGTCAGTGCCGAACCAGCAAAACGCACGTTCCTGGATGCATTTACCAGAATAACCTCCCGTATTGTGAACCAAGTGGAAAAAAGTGATTAAACACTCCACAACCAAGAAACATGACTACATATAAAGCCTTGTGTTGCCAGCTCAGGTTGCACATGCTCCCAGACCCACGTGGCAGGAGCAGGACTCTCAGGGACCCACCCTGTGTGGCTGGAAACAATGGTTGCCCCTGCACACTGATGCTACCTGGTGAAACAAACATGAGCAAACTGTCTTTAACATTTTGATACTTTGTTCATCACAGCTTCTTTGCATTGGCCTTGACTATTTTTCAATGTGGCATCTAAATATTTATCTTGGTACCGAGCTTCTGGAACCTTCTGCAAATTTCACAGATGGGAAGAATGCCTCGCTTGCCTCCCCTTCCCCCGGCCCTAATCTTGGTTATGTCCCTCCCGGGTCTTGTGACTTCCGTCCTCAGAGCCTCAGTCTTCTCACCTGTCCAGTGGCAATGAACTTGCCACAAGCACTAAAGTGAGGAGCGAGGGATGGGATGTCAGCACAGGGCTCAGCCCGGTGCCTGGTCCCCGGAAGCCCTCCAGGACAGCTCTATCACTATGGTGGCCACTGACTGACTCATGGGGGCCGTGATGAGGCTGGTAGTTGGTGAATATGTGGCAAATGAATGCTGGCTAGGAGGACGCGCTATTCGAGTCACCGCCTGAGGGTCCTGAGCTGCCATTAGAGTGGTGGCGGGGTGGTGGGGTGGGGGGAGGCGTACACTGGAGAGACATCGAGTATGAAATTTTTTCCCCTTGGGGAGGGGGTGTCGGGTGGTGGTGGACAGAAGGGGCCGGTTTTAAAACAATAAAGTCAATTTGGTACGGTCTGCTTCAGTGTTTTGAGATCTTTGAAAGAGATATTGTGTGGCTGGGGTGGGGGGTGGCCAGGAAGGCGGTTATATTTATACTGTAAAGAGTGAGCCCTGACCTTTGCTGATGGCAGCTTCTCCTTGTCGAACTTGCTGGGTCTGGGCTGCCTTTGCCGCCACAGTCTTAGACTGAGACTAATGCAAGCCAGCTGAGCAGCTGACGCCTTGACTGACCTCTCTCGCTTGGGTGGTTTCAATTTTTGCAAAGTCCAGCCACAGCAGGGACAGAACATGGCACTTGGTCCCTGCCTTGTGCTGCTCCAGCAAGGACCCTGGATGGGTGATGCTGTGGGTTGAATTGTGTCCCCCAAAGGATACGTTCAACTCCTAACTCCCGGTGTCTGTGAATGGGACCCTATTGCGATTGGGTCCTGGTAGATGTTAATGAGTTAAGATGAGGTCCCACTGGATTAGGCTGGAACCCCAATGTAGTGACCAGTGCCCTTATCAGAAGAGGGGAATTTGGGTACAGACACACAGGGAGAAAGTCGCAGGAGGACCAAGGCAGACACTGGAACGTCATGGGCTGCCAGGAGCCCCCAGAAGCTAGGAGAGAGGCATGAACAGACTCTCCCCCAGAGCCTCCAGAAGGAACCAGCCTTGCCAATGTCTTGATTTCAGACTTCTAGCTTCCAGAACCGTGAGATGATGAATTTATATTCTTTAAAGCCATCCAGGTTATGGTGCCTTATGGCAGCTTTAGGAAACTAATGCAGTCATTCTTTGTCTGCAGAGGGCTCCAGTCCAAGAACCCCGGTAGATGTCTGAGACCGCGGAAGGTTCTGAACCGTACATGTACCTTTTTTACTAAACATACATACGTGGCGATGATGAAGTTCAATTTCTTTTTTTTCTTTTTAACTTAAAAAATTTTTTTTTGGTCAGGGAGCATGAGCACAGGCAGATAGAGAGGCAGGCAGATGCAGAGGGAGAAGCAGGCTTCCTGCTGAGCAAGGAGCCCGATGTGGGACTCGATCCCAGGATGCTGGGATCATGACCTGAGCCGAAGGCAGCCGCTTAACCAACTGAGCCACTCAGGCGTCCTTGAAGTTCAATTTCTAAATCAGGAGCAGTAAAGGATGAACAACAGCGGCTAATAATAAACACAGAATGATTATAACAGTACACTCTCAGTTACGTCAATGTGGTTTCTCTCTGTCTCTCTTAGAATATCTTACTGTACTGTCCTCACCCTTCTTGTGATGATGGGAGATGACAAAATGTCTTCACGGTGACATACAGTGAGGCCCTATGACATGGTGTGAGGCCACTACCGCCCTTCTGACCGTGTGTCGGTGGGGGGGGTTGTCTGCTTCCGGAGGTTGATGACTGTGGGTAATTGGAATCAGGGAAAGCAAAGCCATAGATGATGGCTCTACAAAGCGAGTAGGGAAGTCTCTATTTAGTGCATAGGTCTCTACCTCTACAGGGGATTTGGCTGCCTTGCTGGCATTCATCAGTTTTCCCTGAGACTTCAGCTGGGACAGGGCCATGGGTAGGAGTGCAGTCTGGCCTCTGAAATGCAAAATTCGGATGCTTCCTGGCCCTGCTGCAGGGGAGCTTGGTCACCCCAGCCAGAGCACGTGCTCTCTCTGAGCTCACACTTCCACACCCATGCGAGGAAGAAACTGACATGGATTTGTGTATCCAGACTGACTCATCTCCCTGCCACTGCATGCTTTTTACCATGTTTTTACACCACCTGCCCCGTTATCTCACCTAGCATTTTCCTTAAGTCAACTTCAGCCAGACTTACATTTATGTAAATCCGAGCTTTATCCTCAGCCATAATATCTATAAAATCACTCATTGTTTTTACTTGAATAAAGTTGTCTGCAAAGGAGATTTTATGTCACTGCTGTAAAGAGAAAATCAGTGCCACTGGCCATCAATAATGAAAACAAAGAAACAGAAAATACAGAAAACAAATGTGCTTAGTTCTAGCTAAATATGGTAGCTTGCCAAGGACTCCTCCCATTTTAAAATAAAATAAAATGAAATATTTATTTGCAGGGATTAGAAGGTGGTAGAGACCTATGCACTAAATAGAGACTTCTCTACTCGCTTTGTCACTGAAGCAGAAAGATGGAAACAGGAGAGAAGGGGGAGGCTCTTGCTGCCACCTTCCTGTACCATCTCTACAACGATAAATCAGTCTGGGGCCAGTCATGGTGTGCTATGGTAATAAACAATCCCAACATTTCAATGGCTTAAATACAATCAAAATTGATTTCTCTCTCATGCTATTCGTCCACTGAAGGACGGCTACGGGTTCTGTTCACCGGAGTCACTCAGGCACATCAGTAAAGGGGGAGCCCTCATCCCAGTCTGAGAAAAGAGCTCTTCTTGGAGGGTCTTGTAGTGGCTGCTGAATGCTAAGGCCTGGAGGCAGCATATCATTTCTGCTCACAACTCAGTGGCCAGATTAGTTGCCTCTCCTCCAACCCCTCCCAGCCACAGCAAGGGCAAGAACTTCAACCCTGCCACTCTGGTTCATTCTGGATCACTGAAAACTGGAAATAGTACTATTGGCAGCCACAGGGACTCACCCAGACCTAGGGATGTGTTGACCTAAATCACCCCACCAAGAGTTGGCAAACTTTGGTCTGGTGACTCATTTGTGTAAATAAAGTTTTATTAGAATGCAGCCATGCCATTCCTTTATGTATCGTCTGTGGCCACATTCATGCTACAATGACAAAGTTGAGTAGTTGTGAAGGACTATATGGTTGGTGAAGTCTAAAATATTTCCTACTTGGCCCTTTACAGAGAGTTTTCTGACCCAGGGCCTAGATGATCCTTCACATCCCTTCTAGAAGTACAGTTCTGAAATCTGCATTATCTCTGGTAGATTTTGACATTTGTGCTTTCTTGCCCTCTATTCCTTGTCCTTGAGAGACCAAAAGTACTCTATGGACTTGAGTCTTATACTAACATTATAAAGAACTCCTTGGGAAAATAATAACAGAATTAGTCAAACACAACTGCATGTGTTTAGTAAGCATATACTATGTGCCAGGCACTATTCTGTGTAGTTCTTAAATACTAACTCCTTTTATCTTCACAACAATCCTATAAGCAAGGATTATTGTTGTCCTTCTGATGGAAGAAAGGTAAGTAACTTAACAAGAGGGTTTGCATTCCTGGTTCTGGGTCCCTGAGATCAGCCATGCTCCCCCGTCTAGGTTTGCTTCTCTGAGCCGATACATGCCTTTCTGAGTCTTAACCTAGTTTGCATTGGGTTTTGGTAACTTGCCGAAGAGTGCTGGGGGTAGCTGGCATAGGAGAACATGAAGGACCACACACACACAATGACTTGTCTCAAGTCACCCAGCAGTTAGTGGAAAACCAGGACCCACATGCTCTCCAGAATCATAATTTAAGCATGATTTCTACAAGATTCCATACGTTCTCTATGGCTAGGGTATATCCCGTAGACCCATGCCCACCCCAGATTAGGCTGTTGTCCTGGCATAATTATTAATGGTGTTCCCTGTCATACCAAAAAAATGTATAGGTTCAGGCAATAAATTACATGGTCACTCCAACCACAGCACTATTAAATAAAAAGAAATGTCTTTTTTCTTCATTTTAACCTAGTCATTTACATTTCATTCTGGGAACCAAAGCGAGCCAAACTTCAGGGTTTTACCAAATTACATTTTAATACATTTAATATATGTCCTTGAGAAGGAGGAAATAGACAAACATGGCCCAATATTGTGAGTATAAATATGATCCTTGTGGCATTGTCTCTTACACCGGGGACAGCTAACTTTTTCTGCAAAGGGCCAGATAGTAAATATTTTATGCCTTTCAGGCCACTGGGTCTCTCTTGCAACTACTCAGCTCTGCCAGGGTAGTGAGAAAGCGGTTGTAGATAACACAAACATGAATGAGTGTGGTGGTGTTCCAATAAAACTTTATTTATAAATAAGGGCTGCTGGATATTCAGCTGTAGTTTCCTGACCCCTGTAGGAGATAGAAAATGCTGGAAGCTCCTTCAGTGCCCCTCATTATAAGTTGTTAAATAAATTACAGAACGCTGCTTCACTGGAGTCTTATAAAGTCGACTACTCAAGAGCATGTTTGCAAAGAAGGTTGGATGAAATGAGAAAATGCACGCAATGCTAAAAAATCCACAAAAATCTATGGATTCAATATAATCTTAATTTGCTCATGACGAGATATATATATATATATATATATAAAATTAAAATTGTAAAAGGAACCGGTAGAACCAAAGATAAAGCAGCTTCATCAGATGGTGGGAATAAAGACTATTAATAGAATTTTCTTTACTGTGCTTTTATAGTCTTTTCCAATGATTCCACAATGAACACAGAATACTTGTAAAGTCAAGCAAGAAATTATCATTAAAAAAAAAAAAAATCCAGCCCTCTTGTCCCCAAGCCAACACCATCAAGTGCTTTAGAGATCTTGTCCAGAGTCCCAAACTGGACGCCACCAACCAACAGACGCGTCCTGACCGGCAACGCTTTACGTGAAATAGAAGAGGACTGTGTTTTGTTTCTGGTTTTTTTTTTTTTTTTTTTCAGTGAAACAGAAAATATCAGAGCATAAAATTGTACAGTAAGAGTGGGTTCTTTTTGCACAGACTTTGTAGTCAGTCATGCATGCAAACATCCACACATCACATACGGGGCTGCGATGTAGTGTCCCTCTTAGTATGGGCTGTCATCAAAAAAGGTTGAGAGCCACTGCCTTCTAGTTCAGTTCTCCCATTTTACAGATGAGAAAGCTCAGTCCTACAGAGAAGAGTATGTTATCCCTGATACTGTTGCACGCTGGGCAAACAACAGAAGATGAGCACCCCTCCCCTAAAAAAAAGATTTTATTTATTTGAGAGAGAGAGTGCATGAGAGCAGGCACAAGTGGGTGGGAGAATCAGAGGGAGACGGAGAAGCAGCCTTTCTGCTGAGCAGGGAGATGACGTGGGGCTTGATCCCAGGACCCCAACATCATGACTTGAGCCAAAGGCAGATGCTTAACCGACTGAGCCACCCAGGCTCCCCAGCCCTCCCTTTTAATAACTTGCCTCAACGTTCCAGGCCAGAGCAATCAGCCAGCTGTTCCAACGCGCAATATCAAATGTCCCTGTGATTGATGACCCCTGAGCAGGTCACAAGGCTTGAGAGCAGTTAAAGCCTTGGCAATAGCAAATTCTAAGAATCTGGGCCTCCGAGGTCACAAATCCAACCCCCTCCCACAAGACAAAGTCCTCCTGCACTTCTCTGCAGCCACATCCCTATGTTGGTCCCAGGGGTCTGTAATGAGACCAGCCAGAGAAGCCTGCAGAACTTAAAGGGCAGCTGATTGGGGCTCAAAGGAGCAGCAGCTGGGATGGCCCGGGGCTATGGTTTTGGGGGTTGCACAATCCTTTTGAGCAGCCAGTTCTTAGAGATCACAATTTAGGTCCGGGTTAGCAGAGATGCAAGGTCTGGGGAGACCTGGGGAGGCTTCTTGCTGAAGATGGGGGAGGGGGGCCCTGGGTGCCACAAAAGGAGACGAACGTCCACACAGAGATGAGGATCCCAAGACAGCAGGGACAGCAAATGGCCTGTTAACAACCATAGTTGCAGTACAGCAACTGATACTCCAGGGTAGCGACTATATCCAGGGCCAGAATAAGAGTAGCGGTAAGAGCTTCAGAGGAGGTAAACGTAGTGAGATGCTGGAAATGATCTAATTGACCACCCAAGGGGAATGGCTAAACTCGACGGTGTATCCGTAAGAGCAGTAACAGCCGACCCTGCAGTGCCTCCACTGCTCCTAAGCCCCGTGCATGGACCACCGGCACCCAGCTCCACAGCAGCCCCCGAGGTCGGCTCCTTCTACCGACTAATTTCAAGTCTCAGAGACCTTATCTGCCTAAAGCCACACGGCTAGCGAGCAGTGGTGCTGGAATTCAAACCCAGGTGTATGGCTTTCTCAATGGCATACTAGGAAGCCAGACAACAGATTTGAACTGATTTTGCAAGAGCTCCAAAGCATCTTCTTTAGTGAAAAACACAAAAGACCATTTATCAAACAAGATGTACAACAAGATATCATTTGTTAAAAAAAAAAAAAAAGAGGAATTCTCTAGTTGCAGGAGGAAACACACATGCATGGGCACAGAAAGAAAGACACTGCTTATGTGATTGAAAATAAATATATGAAAAATGAAAAAGCAGTGGAGAAAGGCAGGTGGATTCGGGTCTGGAGGATTATGCCCGGGGCTTGCAGACAGCACGGGACATGAAGTAAGGCAGAGAGAGAGGGACAGAGGGTCCCATGCTGAGAGAAGCAGAGAAATTCCGTGAATGTTCCCTGTTCTCCTTTACCAATTGAACTTTTGGGAGTAGAAAAAGCTTGATTTGCTTTAAGGGTATAAATTATGTTCCCACGGCTGACTCGTGGCTTCTCTCCGAGCGAAGATGGATTTGCAGTGTTGGTGTGTGTGTGTGTCCCACCTAATCAATGGCTCCCAGCCTAAAGCCGTATTTCACCCTTCCCTTAATTATCTTTTCCAGCTCCTGAGCAGAAGGCCCGACAGCCTGGGCTGGGAGCAGGCTCACCACTTTTGTCTCCAAGAAACTGGAGCGGTACCAGTGGGACTGGTACCTCGAACAGGACTCTCTGTTTTTGTGTCTGTAGGTTTTTGGTTCACTGTTGTTTTCTTTTTATTCCTCCCCCTTCAGAGAGATTGATTCTGCCATATATATTTTTTTTTTTTAAGATTTATTTATGTATTTGAGGGAGAGTGAGAGCAAGGGTAGGGGCAGAGGGAGAAAAGCTCAAGCAAACTCCCCACTGAGCTTAGAGCCTGATGCGAGGCTTGAGCTCATGATCATGAAATCATGACCTGAGTCAAAACCAATAGTTGGAGAAATAGAAGGAAAACTTCCAGACTCTTTCTATAAAGCCAGCATTACCCTGATCGCCAAATCAGGCAAGACCCCATCAACAAGAACTTCAGACCAATATCCCTGATGAATATGGTGCCAAGATTCTCAACAAGATCCTAGCTAATAGGATCCAACAGTACATTAAAAAGATTATCCACCACGACCAGGTGGGATTTTATCCCTGAGATGCAAGGGTGGTTCAACATTAGCAAATCAATCCATGTGACAAATCAAATCAGTAAGAGAAGAACCACATGGTCCTCTCAATTGATGCAGAAAAAGCATTTGACAAAATACAGTATCCATTCCTGATTAAAACTCTTCAAAGTATAGGGATAGAGGGAACATTCCTCAATTTCATAAAATCTATCTATGAAAAACCCACAGCGAATATCATTCTCAATGGGGAAAAGCTGACAGCCTTCCCTTTGAGATCAGGAACACGACAAGGATGTCCACTCTCGCCACTGTCATTCAACATAGTACTAGAAGTCTTAGCAACAGCAATCAGACAACAAAGAGAAATAAAAGGTATTCAAATTGGCAAAGAAGAAGTCAAACTCTCTCTTTTCGCAGATGTCATGATACTTTATATGGAAAACTCAAAAGACTCCACCCCCAAACTATTAGAACTCATACAGCAATTCAGTAATGTGGCAGGATACAAAATCAAAGCATAGAAGTCTGTTGCTTTCTTATACACTAACAATGAAAATACAGAAAGGGAAATTAGAGAATTGATTCCATTTACTACAGCTTCATGAACCATAAGATACCTTGGAATAAACTTAACCAAAGAAGTAAAGGATCTGTACTTGAAGAACTACAGAACACTCGTGAAAGAATTTGAAGAAGATACAAAAAGATGGAAAAGCATTCCATGCTCATGGATCGGAAGAATAAACATTGTTAAAATGTCTGTATTTTCAATGCCATCTCGATCAAAATTCCAATAGCATTTTTCAAAGTGCTCGAACCAAACAATCCTAAAATTTATATGGAACCAGAAAAGACCCCCGAATTGCTAAGGAAATGTTGAAAAAGAAACAAAACTGGGGCATCACATTACCTGATTTCAAGTTTTACTACAAAGCTGTGATTACCAGGACAGCACGGTACTGGCACAAAAACAGACACATAGACCAGTGGAACAGAGTAGAGAGTCCAGATATGAACCCGCAACTCTGTGGTCAAATAATCTTCAACAAAGCAGGAAAAAATATCCAGTTGGTAAGACAGTCTCCTCAATAAATGGTGCAGGGAAAATTGGACAGCTATGTATAAAAGAATGAAACTTGACCATTCTCTTACACCATACCCAAAGATAAACTCGAAATGGATAAAAGACCTCGACCTGAGGCAGGAATCTATCAAAATCCTAGAGGGTAACATCAACAGTAACCTCTTTGACATTGGCCACAGCAACTTCTTTCAAGACATGTCTCCAAAGACAAAGGAAACAAAAGTGAAAATGAACTTTCAGGACTTCATCAAGATCAAAAGCTTCAACACAGCAAAGGAAAGAGTCAACAAAACAAAGAGGCAACCCACGGAATGGGAGACAATATTTGTAAATGACACTACAGACAAGGGGCTGATATCCAAGATCTATAAAGAACTCCTCAAACTCAACACTCAAAAACCAGATAATCACGTCAAAAAATGGGCAGAAGACATGAACAGACACTTCTCCAAAGAAGACATACAAATGGCTAACAGACACATGAAAAAATGTTCATCATCATTAGCCAACAGGGAGATTCAAATCAAAACAATATTAGGATAACCACGTTACACCAGTTAGAATGGCCAAAATTAACAAGACAGTAAGCAACATGTGTTGGAGAGGATGTGGAGAAAGGGGAACCCTTACACTGTTAGTGGGAATGCAAGTTGGTGTAACCACTTTGGAAAACTGTGGAGATTCCTTAAGAAATTAAAAACAGAGCTTCCCTATGACCCTGCCATTGCACTACTGGGTATTTACTCCAATGATACAGATGTAGTGAAAAGAAGGGCCATCTGTACCCCAATGTTCATAGCAGCAATGGCCACAATTGCCACACTGTGGAAAGAGCCAAGATGCCCTTCAACAGACGAATGGATAAAGGAGATATGGTCCATATATACTATGAGTGTTATGCCTCTATCAGAAAGGATGAATACCGAACTTTCGTATCAGTGTGGACAGGACTGGAGGAGATTATGCTGAGTGAAATAAGTCAAGCAGAGAGAGTCAATTATCATATTGTTTCACTTACTTGTGGAGCACAAGGAATAACATTAGGAGGAATAACATTAGGAGGACATTAGGAGAAGGAAAGGAAAAGTGAATTGGGGGAAATTGGAGGGGGAGACGAAGCATGAGAGACTATAGACTCTGAGAAACAAACAGGGTTTTAGAGGGGAGGGCGGTGGGGGGATGGGTGAGCCTGGTGGTGGGTATTAAGGAGGGCAAATATTGGATGGTGCACTGGGTGTGATGCATAAACAACGAATCTTGGAACACTGAAAAAATAAAATAAAAAAGGGCGCCTGGGTGGCTCAGTGGGTTAAGCCGCTGCCTTCGGCTCAGGTCATGATCTCAGGGTCCTGGGATCGAGTCCCGCATCGGGCTCTCTGCTCAGCAGGGAGCCTGCTTCCTCCTCTCTCTGACTGCCTCTCTGTCTACTTGTAATCTCTGTCTGTCAAATAAATAAATAAGTAAATAAATCTTAAAAAAAATAAAATAAAATAAAAAATACAACAGTCGGAGATTTAACCTACTGAGCCACCCACAGTACCCCAATTCTGCCATATTTTTAGCAAACTACAGACCCAGACCCTGGTGTGAGCTCAGTTCCTATTTCCTTGAAATGTCAGAAGTAAGAATGAAAAACAAAAGACACCAGAGCAGCAACATCAAAGACCCCTCTGAAGCTTTGTTCCTTGGGGAGTCCAAGGATAATTTGGATAATTCTAGAATTTCCTGAGTGGGGTTGCTGGGAACTGGAAGATGTTGTTAGAAGCAAGTTCTGTGAACTTTGGCATTGGCTCCATTGTATCTGACCTCGAGGACTGGAGAAAGGTAAGGCCGGAGCTGGTCTCTAGGAGATACCTTTCTCCCAGTCTCCTTGCTTCTTCCACGACACCCTGTAGTGCACTCAGGTCAGAGCAGCTAACTGGTCTTTCCAAGATGCAAATCCTATCAACCTCCCTGTTTTAAAACCCCTCCAAGGGCTGCCTGGTGCTCTCAAGACAAATCCAAATGCCTTCACTTGGCCCCAAGGTTCTGTGAGGTCCTGTGTCCCCACCTTCTGGCTACACCCTCCACCCCTCCACCCTTCACAGTAGGAGCCACCTGCCCTCCTGTTGGCAGGAACACTCCTGACCCATGGCTGCTTGCCTTAATTTATATGGACTGCTCTGTTGTCACCTCCTCAGAGACCCTGCTCGGCCCACCCCTCCCACCTGGACCCCATTCTTCCCCAGACCCTCTGTTCCACATCTCCCTGCTCATTCTCCAAGTGCTCACCAAAGCCATTTGCTCATTTCCTTGTTCACCATCTGTTATGACTGAATTCTGCCCTCCCCCCAAGTCCCCCAATTCGTATATTGAAGTCCTACCTCCCAATGAGACTGTATTTGGAGTTGGGGCCTCTAGGGAGGTCATTAAAGTTAAAGGAGGTCATAGAGTGGCTCTAATCCTATAGGTCTGGTGTCCTTATAAGAACAGAAAGAGATCCCAGCGAAGGCTTTCCATCTATATGCCATGTGAAGACACAGCGAGAAGGTGGCCGTCCTCATGCCAGGAGAGAACTTACCAGAAACTGAAATCTGCAGGTACCTCAGTCTGGGGCCTTTGAGCCTCCAGAAGTGTGGGAAAATTCATGTTTGCGGTTTGGCCCCCAGTATATGGGATTCCATTATGGCAACCCCAGCAGGCGAGGATGTGGTCTATACCCTCTCATGGGAACAAAAATCCCATGAAGGCAGGGCTCCATTGCCAGCTCAGGGCTGAAGGGCCTGCACCCAGCACACTGCCCGGATAAGAGCTGGTGCTCTTGAATGTTTGCTGAGTGAATGACAGATGGTCTTTCCTATACAGACACTCCTCCCCACTGTACCTGCTGCCACATAAACCAGCAGTTCTCAGGGGCACTGTAGTGCCCCCTAGGAGTGCTTGGAAATTTGTGCGGACACTTTTATTGGGGACATTAATGGCATTTCATGGGTAGGTGATGGGGTCCCAGATGTTCTGCAAGGCAGGCAACAGTCCAGCAAAAATGAAGATTTTTCCCTAGTCTCATCTGGCTTTCCAATGTCCTACCAGACGTTCACACAGGCAAAGACCTGACTTTTACGATGTGCTCCTACAACGCAGGGGTCAGCGAACTATACCCTGAGGGCCAAGTCCAGCCCACTGCCTGTTTTTGGAAGTAATATTTTATTGGAAAATAGCCTTGCCCATTCATTGAATATCATCCACGGTTTCAAGCTACAGTGGCAGAATTACAAGTCATTAGAATAGAGACATAAGGCCCACAGAATCTAAAATATTTGCTCTCTGGCTCTTTTACAGAAAGGGTTTGCTAACCCTGATCCTAGTACAGCAGTCCATTCCACACATACCTACAAAGGATTTTTTTCTTTTTTCAGGATTTCCATGCCTGTGAAAACTTGCAGGAAAGCCACTATAGTGAGGTCAATGGTGACTATACCATGCTATGATGTCTTCGATTATTTTTAACTGAATATTTAACAGTATTCCGTTATATTATGCAGAAAACAACAGAGCGGCTCTCTCCTCCCAGACCCAATGCCTTCCGAGGGAAACTGGGATTGAAAGGGAAGCTCCTTCCCTGGCTGGGAGAGCTTCCCCTCCAGAACAGGCTGCATGCCAGACAGCCAGCTGACCTTCCTGGCTCTGCCCCCCTCACCCTCCCTGCATATTTCTGGTTCATTCCCCACATCCAATCCATCACCAATTGCTGTCAGTATCACAGGCACAACACGTCCAGAATCTGGCCAGGTCTCCCCATCTCTGCCATCACCCCTAAGCCAAGCGCCATCCTCTCTCGCTTGGACAATGGCAGGTGCCTCCTCACTGGTCTTATAGCCTGTGTTGCCTCCACAGCCTCTTCTCCCACATGGCCAGAGAAAGTCTGTTAAAACTAAGACGTATCGCCCTCCTATTCAAACCCCTCCATGCCTGACCTTGGATAATCAGAGCAAAAGCCCAAGTTCTCTTACTGACCCCCTGGGCCCTGTATGAGCAGCCCCATCTCCCCCACCATCCCTCACTCACTGTACTCCAGCCACGTGGTCATCCTGCCACGTGTTCATGCGGCCTGGACTGCTCTCCCGCAGCACACGGCCCCTACTGCACCTTCCCCAGATCACCGCTTTACTCTCTTCCTCCACAAAGCCTTCCTCGATCACTCTGTCTCAAAAAACATCACAAACCCAGCACTCGCTTCTTTAGTTTTCTCCTTAATTCTTATCCCCCGCTCACATACTGTATAACTTGTTTTTCTTATTTATTATCTATCTCCTACCACAGAAGGCCAGCTTCAGGAGGGCTGAGATTTCCTGTTTTACTCCACACATATTTGTTGAATGAATGAATGAATGAATGAACAAACGAACTTATTCCACCAGCACCTCAGAGTCAGCTCAGGAGACAAAGTCCCGGGAGCTGTTTGCCGGGACTGGCGGGCACCAATTCCTGTGGGCTGGACCATCAGCTGCTTGAGGGCACAGCCGACAGGAGATGCTCAGAGCTCGCCCTGACATCAGTCTTCCCACGGTCACCATGTAGAACTGGGTTAGCAAAATGGCAGCCTATGGGTAGAAGTAGCTCTTTTTAATTTGTTGCTACCAGTTTAAGTTCTTTAAATTGGGAACGATCTTACAGAATTCCAGAACTCTGGGTTTTCATTTTTGTTTGTTTGTTTACTTTGGAATAAGTGCCACTGCATGGCACCCATCAGTTTTAGTGGCATACGGCTACCACTTTATGGTCGGCTAGGGAGCCTCGGTTCCTCACGGACCTCACCCTGCTGGCCCCATACGATGACCTGTGGGCCAGGCTCCTGGGCATGTTGGTTTGTGACCAGTTGGAGAATGAAGGGGACAGGCTCGGAGCCAGACAGCCATGGAGTCACCCTTGGTGTCACCCCATGCACTTCACAGGCGCAGTTTTACCTGTGTTGTACCATCAGTCATTTACCATCTGCTTCCCCTTCTTGGGCTGCAAATGCCATGGGGGCAGGGACCACATCTGTCTTGCTCACCTCCATGTTCCCTGCACCCGGTGCGGCGCCTGGTACAACAAGAGGCTCCGTTAACATCTGTTGCAATCATGGCCACATGAGGGGACCAGTCTGTGCCCCCCGGAGCTCTCGGCTCCACAGGCAGACCCCGAGGGCAGCTTTCTATGCCCTCAGTTCTGTAGCAAGAAGAGAAGGAGGTGGAGTGTCTCCAAAAGATAAATAATTAAAAAAAAAACGTTCCAACTCTCAGTGTTTGCATTTCTACTTCCACTTTTGTGTGTCTCAGAAAAACCAACCATCTCCATCAGCTTGGGTTTTCAAGACAGAATACCAGAATCCAGCTGCTTTAAGCAGCAGACATTTATTTCCTACAGTTCTGGAGTCTGGGGAGTTCAAAATCAGGGTGCTGCCTGGTCTGGTTCCTCATGAGAGCCCTCTTCCTGGATTGCAGATGGCCCCCTTCTCACCATGCCCTCACACAGCCTCTCGTCGGGGTGTGCACTCGGGGAGGTGGGGGAGAGACACAGATCTCCCTTTCCCTCTTCCCAGAAGACACCAATCTCCACAGGAAGGCCCCTTCCTTAGGGCTCATCTACCACTAACTGCCTGCCAAAGGCTGCATCTCCAAATACTGTCACAATGCGGGGGTAAGAGCCTCAACAGATGGATTTTAGGGGGACACATTCATTCTCTAACAGCTGTTAACAACCCTCCCCTGGCCCCATCACAAACCAGGAGAGTTGGCTTTTAATGATCTCTCAGAGCTGTACTGCCAGACATGGTGGCCACGGGCCACATTTACAGGTGTTCTCATTAAGATTAAACAAGACAACTTCAGTTCTTCAGCTGTGTGGGCTAATACTCAACAACCACGAGTGGCTTGTGGCTGCCATGCTGGGCACGAAAGTTCTGGATGCAGAACTTTCCCATCATCACAGGAAGTCTACTAGCCAGCACTGCCTTCATGGATCGTTGTTGATGAAACTCCCTCCTGATCCCCAAATGCATGCCCCATCACCCCAGCGGCTCCCATCTGTCATCTCCAGTGGCATTTGGAGATGGGGTGACTAAGCAAATCTTATTATATGACCAGAAGAAAAGACTACCCATTTAAATCCTATATACCCTAAACCTAAAAGACTTGGGTGCAAGCAGGAGGCAGTGAGTCGGCCAACGCTGGTGAAGGTGACGAGAAGGTGACTGCCAGGGTGGCGATGCCACATGGCCCCAGAGTGCTGAGAGGTATCGGGAAATCTCACCCACTTTGTCATGTGCAGAAAAGTTGCTGATTCACACCAGGAAACCTGACCTTGGGCCAGGAACCCGCGGGATGCCAAGCCTGGCTTCTGTCTGGACTGACAGAGTGAGACCAGGCGGACTTGGTCTGCTCAAGACTGGCTGGGCTAGAAGAGCCTAATGCAGCTGGTTGATGCCAAGAAGACGTGGGGAAATCACCCCGCCTCATTGGGGGGGAGGCCAGAGGGCTCCTGGTTCAGCTGTAGGGTTAGGAGTTAATTGGACGCTTAGGGATTTGGAGCCAGGGTCCCCAGCAAGAAAGCAAAGAACCCAGGACAGCTAAGATGAAACCGCACCAGCACCTTGCTTTACAGCTTAGACAAGACCACAAGAGCAATCTGTCTAGCAGCCTCTGCAGGGGTGACTTTTGTTAAACATCCTGAAACAACACAACCATAAAACATTGGTCACTATCACAAGTTGAGCAGTTAGTCTCCAAATGTCAGCCCCAAAGACCAGCAACATGTGAACAATAACCTGATAGGGAGACAGGTGCATGATCAAAGCCCTGATGGGCACAGCTAAGCAGCCAATCCACAGGGGACCCACACGCAGAATGCTTAAGATAGTTCCTCGAAAGAGCTTATAAAAACCTCTAGATTCGAATGCCAAAATGGCAACCCTCTCAGGTCCCCTCTGTCTCTGGGAGCCTTGTACTATCGCTCTCTAAGCTTTTCTTGGCTGCTCTGCACTCTTGGTCTGGTCTACCTCCTCATTCTTTGAAGCAGCATGACCAAGAATCTTGGAGACTAAGGGAACAAAAATCCTATAAAATAACCATGCCCTTCACTCGAGTCCCCTGGGACATGTCTCAATGATAAAACAGGACAGAGGTGGGGAGTTTCTAGAAGGGGGTGACTTTTCTGGATCCCCAAGTCACCACCTGGCTGGTAATTTTCTCTATGGACCTCTATGTATCAAGACCTGTGGTTCAGTTAAGAATATATGGAACCAGATTTTAAGATGGAAGCATGAAGACCAGCCTTATACACGGTTGTCTGCTTCCCGAGGTATTTTATTTTATTTATTTATTTTAAAAGATTTTACTCATTCATTTGATAGAGACGCAGTGAGAGAGGGAACACGAGCAGGGGGACTGGCAGAGGGAGAGGCAGGCTTCCCTCGGAGCAGGGAGCTGGACATGAGGCTCGATCCCAGGATCCTGGGATCATGACCCGAGCCGAAGGCCGACACCCAATGACTGAGCCACCCAGGCACACAAGGTATTTTAAAGAGAGTGTTTAAATCAGTTTGCCAATACTGAAAAAGAATGAGATCTCACTGTAGAATACAAATTTGGGGATTATCCTGAACTATGGAAAGACTTAGCCTCCTGAGGGCCCATTCTAGTGTGGCTGCAATGGGCTAAAGCCCCAGTGGGCGTGGAGTGTCCCTGTGCCACAGGTCCCACCGCTCCCGGTAACATGACACCTGCCTCACTTCTCATTGAGAAGAATCCCATCCCAGAGCAGGTTCAATCCACAGAACTGTAGAATCATTCTGAAAAGAGTAACAACTTGTGTGCAATTTGGGACATAAATGTTTCCTTTCTGTCTGCCATTTGTCTTTTGTTTAGTTTGTTTTATTGTTTTGACTTTACTTCTGGTGTTCTCTGCCATGTGCCCCCCTCCCGTGCAACCAATCTGTAGTTAAACTTGCTGTCTTTTTGTTGATGGCTTTGCGTTTCTGAGTCACGGTTAGAAAAGACTTTTCTATTCTAGGGTTATACAAATTTTGCTTATTCTCATCCTAGACCTTTTATGATTTTACTTTTGACATTTAAACTGCTGATTCAGCAGGGGAGGGGGTGAGGGATGGCCCAGATGTGTGAAGGGGATTAAGGAGGGCACTTGTTATGATGAGCTCTGGGTGTTACAGGAAAATGATGAATCACTAAATTCTACTCCTGAAACCAGTATGACACTATATGTTAACTAACTAGAATTTAAATAAAAATTTGAAGAAAAAAAATTAACTGTTGACCCATTTGAATTTCCTTCCTGGTGTATAGTAAAAAGAATGGATTTTTTTCCTTTCCAGATGGCTAATGAGTTGTTCCAACACTATTCATTGACTATTCCATCTTCTCCCACTGACAGAAGCCATCTGTCACATGTACATAATTTCTGGATATGTTTTGTCTCTTTCTGGGTGTCATGCTCCCCAATATTGGTCAATCAGTCTATGTACCCAAACCAAGGCATTTGGGTTATTGAAGATTTATAATATGCTGAAATGTTGGTATGCCTACCATTTCATCTCTCTTTTCCAAAATGTTTCAAATCTTATCTTCTAGTTCTCAGAAAAGTAACCACAAATTGGCTAAAGATCTGAAAAGATGCTTAATCTCATAAAACACAAATCAGTGTTATGATGAGAAACTGTTTTCATGCATACGATTGGAAAAAACATGTAATAACTGGACCATACTAGTTTGGCCAGATAGGTACTCTTGGACACTGCAGCTGGGAGTTTAAACTGGTAGAATCACTATGGAGAGTAACTTGGAGATATCTCCCCAATTTTTTTTTTTTAAAGATTTTATTTATTTATTTGACAGCGAGAGATCACAAGTAGGCAGAGAGAGAGGAAGGGAAGGAAGCAGGCTCCCTGCCGAGCAGAGAGCCCGATGCGGGACTCGATCCCAGGACCCTGGGATCATGACCTGAGCCGAAGGCAGCGGCCCAACCCACTGAGCCACCCAGGCGCCCCTATCTCCCCAATTTAAATATAGACTTTCCCTTCCACCCAGAATTCCACCTCTGCAAAACCTGCCCTTCAGATGTACTTGCAGAAAAACAAAAATGATACACATTCAGGGTTATTCAGAGCCATGTCGGTGGTTATTGGAAACACCCAATGAGGAACTGATTAAATCACTTATAGAGCATCTCTCAGTGGAATAACAGGCATCTGAAAACAGAGGAGGCTCTTTCTAGACCCTGACTGGGAAAGTTCTTCAGTATATTGCTGAATGAAGAAAGCAAAGTGCAGAAGATTGTGTATGGACATTGCCTATAAAAATAAGAATATATACAAGTGTTACTGCCAGAATGTGATAAATTTATTCCTGAATGGCCATGGGTTGTGCAAAACTGTTCACTGAAATATTAGGGCTTATGGAAGAGAGTAGGGTCGGGCAGACTTCTCAAAAGCAATGCAATTTTGTAAACAAAGTATTGACAAAAGCCATAATAATCTCAACAAAAAAGAGTAATACATAGAGAAGTGCTCCATTAGAGGACTCAGCTTTAAAAAGGAAGAAGTATCTTGGTGGAAGGGTGTATAAGGACAGTGGAGGTGCTGAATTATGGAAACCAGGGCAAAATGCACCAAATATTGGGGAAGTTGTAAAATGAATTCTTCAACACTAGAGCATGTGGCCAAACTGAGGCCAGAGGAAGAACACAGGGCACCAGGGACAGAACTGTATTCCTCCAAGGCTTGCAGCCTTTACCCATGTTATGTATTTTGCATTCAGCTGCTGTTACCATATGTGCTGGGAAGAAGTGCAAATAAACCAACACAGCTGTACTTCCACTTCTGGCCAAGACTGAGTCATGGGGACTGGACTTATCCTCCCACGTGAAATAGTTTAAAAACTAGATACCCAAGATATGGAGCACAGACAGTGAAAGATAGCAATCCTTGAGAGCAGGAAAATTAGGCGTGAGTCATAGGATTGCCCCAGTGTGACGGGTACTAGGAAGGACCACCTAGATGGCACCCAGTCATTTCTCTAAGTTGAACAGATAGAGCTACAAGGCCAGGGAAGCCAAAGTAACAGAGAGAATTTGCAGAGTGAGTACTAGAAGACAGAACTGCACTGCAAGAGTGTTCTGGACAATTGTGGACATTTCCCCTCTGGTGTCCACCCACGTCCTGATGAGCCTGGAAGGAAATTACCAAGACTAGAGGAGAACCACTTGAAAAAATTAGAAGAAACAGTCCTCAGAGCACACAACAAAGCTGAAAATAGTTCTTACTCCTGCCAGCCAGAGTGGAAAAATCTCATAATTCATGGGGCATTGGGTAGAACACTCAGAAAGCCTTCCTCAGTAGTGGGAAAATTTTGTTACGTTCAGATAGCCCTGGACCAAATGCTGCTCTGTTATACCGAACAAGGCTGAAAGCAAGACTGGAGAGGAACAAATTATCTCCATGCACCTTTACTGCATCCCAGAATAGAGCTCAAGAATATTCGTAGAAATATAAAAATGTCTAGCACCCAACAAGGTAAAATTCTCAATGCCTGGCATACAATCAAAACTTATGTATGCAAAGGCAACATGAAATATGACCTATAACAAGGAGAAAATCAATGAAAAATAACCCAGAAATGATACAGATGACAAAACTAGCCAACAAACACATTAAGACAGTTACTATAACTGTACTCAGTTTGTTCAAGAAGCCACAAGAGAGACTGGACATTCTCAATAGAGGCATGAAAGATAAGAAAAACAAAAAACAAAACTACAGATCAAATTCCTGAAGATGAAAAAAATGCCCTGAGTGTAATTCACAGCAGATCAGATACTATAGAAGAAAGTTTAGTGAACTTGAAGACATGGTGGGGAGGAAATATTTAAAGAAATAATGGCCAGAATGCTTCCAAATTTGATAAAAACTCTCACAGATTAAGAAGCTCAATGAAGGGGTGCCTGGGTGGCTCAATGGGTTAAGCCTCTGCCTTCAGCTCAGGTCGTCGTGATCTCAGAGTCCTGGGATCAAGCCCCATATCAGGCTTTCTGCCCAGCGGGGAGCCTGCTCCCCTCTCTCTCTCTCTGTCTGCCTCTCTGCCTACTTGTGATCTCTCTCTCTGTCAAATAAATAAATAAAACCTTAAAAAAAAAAGAAGCTCAATGAATCCAAAGTACTAGAATCATGAGGAAAATGACACCAAGGCATCAAAAATGAAATTGCTTAAAAACAGTGATAAGGAGAAAATCTGAAAAGCAGATGAACCAATGCAATTTCAGAGTTATTATTTGAAAACAGAGCTGACATCATTTCCTTATTTATGAACCACATATGAGCTGATTCTTGTCATAGAAACATGTGATCTAATTGACTATGTTCATGTTTGCCTACACTTGCAAAAAAAAAAAAATTCTGGATGGGTTCATAAGAACCTAGAATAAATGGTTAACCACTGGGGCTTTGGAAACTGAGTGGATGTAGGACAAGGGTGGCAGAAAGAGTTCTATAGATACTCAAACTAGGTAAAAATATAAACTGTTCAAAAAATAATATAAAGGAAGAATAGTTTTAAATGTATCTCTTTTCCCCTTATTACAAAAGAAAATATATTGGTGGGGGGGTACTGAGACTGATGGCTAATGGGCATGGGGTTTCATTCTGGGATTAAAAAAAAATAATTCATAAGAAATGTATATTTAATCATTCAGATGACCAAAATATAATTCTCAGTTATATGGGGTCTTCATCCAATTTTGAAAACATTTCAGAGCCATTAAGGTGAAACAGGTGTCTTGTTATTAATGGAAGTGACATTTGGACCTACACAAGGGTGGGAGCTGGTCACCAGGAGGACCACCCATGTGATTAAAGGGCTGGAGTTTTTGGTCCCACTCCTTGACCTCTGGGGAGCAGAGGGGTCTGGAGGCTGAATCAGCCAAGGCTCATGACTTAGCTAATCCTTACTATATAATGAAGCCTCCATAAATACCCAAGAGAGCAGACTTTTTGTTTTTGTCAGGGTGTTTCCATGCCTGGGGAACCAGAATGCCCCCATGGGCCACAGAGCCAGGCCCAGAG
This sequence comes from Mustela lutreola, assembly GCF_030435805.1. Lineage (NCBI taxonomy): Eukaryota > Metazoa > Chordata > Mammalia > Carnivora > Mustelidae > Mustela > Mustela lutreola. The sequence continues at coordinate 13,449,154 of NC_081298.1, forward strand.
CTCCATGAGGACGAAGCTCCTTCTTTCGGGACTTTGCCCTATGTATCTCTTCATCTGACTACTGACTTATATCTTTTAATAAACTGGTAAACATGTTTCCCTGAATTCTGAGAGCCACCCCAGCAAATCAATTGAGCCTAAGGAGGGGGTCTCTAGAAGCTCCGATCTGTAGCCAGTCCGTTGGAAGGAGAGATAATAGCCAGGGCTTGTGCCTGGCATCTGAAGGGAGGACAACGTAGTCTTGCAGGACCGAACCCTTAAGCTGTGGAATCTGATGCTGCCTCCAGGTAGATAGTGTCAGAATCGAGCTGAATTCTCGAACACCATGTTGGTATCCAAGAATCGCTTGGTGTGTGTGTATGGGACTCTCGAGTTGGATTGGGGCGCAGGAACCCTGAAAGAGGTGTCATGAAAATGTGGAATTAGAGAGTAGGGATGGTTGCCCAACTTGGTGGATATAGGAAAAGCACTCAACTGTATACTTAAAAAGAATGTATTTTGTGATGAGTGAATTATATCTTTGCAGAAACAAACTAAAATACATAAAAAGGAAATACATGCAGGTTCAAATTTTTTTTAATTTTTAAAAGATTTTATTCATCTATTTGATGGAGAGAGAGAAATAGTGAGAGAGCAAGCATAAGCAGGAAGAGGGACAGAGAGAGAGGGAGAAGCAGGCTACCCACTGAGCAGGGAGCCTGAGGCAAGACTTGATCCCAGAGCCCTGGGATCATCACCCGAGCTGAAGGCAGACGCTTAATCGACTGAGCCACCCAGGCACAACTCACCACTTTTTTTCTTTAAATTAGAGACTCAGGGGCACCTGGGTAGCCTCAGGGTCCTGGGATTGAGCCCTGCTTCGGGCTCCCTGCTCAGCGGGAAGCCTGCTTCTCCCTCTCCCACTGCTTGTATTTCCCTCTCTCGCTGTGTCTCTCTGTCAAATAGAATCTTTATAAATAAATAAATAAATAAATAAATAAAAGACTCATACAACTTTAACACAGAAGGGGTTCTAAGGACCATCACACCCAAGACTTCCCACTGAGTACGAAGGAGTCATTTGCGGAGAAGGTCCCCATTCAGCTCTACCTGGAAAAACTAGCTACCAAATTCCATTCCTCAAGAAAACACAAGGTGTTATTAGACTGCAAAGGATCTGTAAAGTCCTGCAGCAAATACATCTATTTAGCTCTGTGCTGCTCACTATTTACCAAATCTGTCTGATGCAGCCGACCATGAACTTTTCCGACCTCTCAATTTTTTCAGTGAGCATCTGTGAGTACCAGAACAGTAAGATACAGATCTTGAAAGTTCAATGACTTGTCCAAAGTCACGAAGCTTTCTGGTGTCAGAAACCATGCCAGACGTCACAAATCCACCTCCCCCAAACTGGCCCCTGAAGTCTCTGGGTGAGATCATCGGCTTACAAACCCTTTTGATGGGCTTTTAATTCTCCTACACGTTCCTGAATCACATGCTTCCCCTTCTCCTCAGTGGCTCAAGCTGGGTTCTCAGCCTTGGTATTAACAGTATTAATGGTCCCTGGCCTTTGGCAAGTACAAAAGGAGTCCCCATTGAAGAGCTCTCCTACTATGTTAAAGTCCCCCAATAATGCAGATTTCACCAGAAGGGGAGTTAATGCTATTGTGGAAGATTCAAAAGTCTCAAATTTATATTCCTCTTTTCTCTTACCAGGACTACTTAGTAAAACACAGTTCAGGAAATGCAGGTGAACTTGGAAAGAACACAGACCATCAGACTTGCAATCAGGAGAGGGGTACAGTTGTCTCTTGAACACAAGAGGACGAGGAGTGTCAACAGTTAAAATTCAGTTAAAATGAATATGATCTCCCTGATATGAGGAAGTGGTGATGCAACATGGAGGCTTAAGTGGGTAGAAGAAGAATAAATGAAACAAGATGGGATTGGGAGGGAGACAAACCATAAGTGACTCTTAATCTCACAAAACAAACTGAGGGTTGCCGGGGGGAGGGGGTTTGGGAGAAGGGGGTGGGATTATGGACATTGGGGAGGGTATGTGATTTGGTGAGTGCTGTGAAGTGTGTAAACCTGGTGATTCACAGACCTGTACCCCTGGGGATAAAAATATATGTTTATAAAAAATAAAAAAATTAAAAAAAAATTCAGTTAAAATGAAATTAAAATTCCCTGTATGACTTTTGGCTCCCCAAGAACTTTACTACAGAGTATGCTTATCATGATGGGGGAAAAATGATAAAAAGAAAACTACTCATAGTCTACATTGCCTTACCAATAACCAAAACAGTCAATTAACACAGATTTTGTGTCATATCTATTACATACTATATTCTTATAATAAATTAAGCTAAGATATGAAAATGTTATTAAGAAAATCATGAGGAACAGAAAATACATTGATATGGCTGTACTTATCGAAAAAAACTTGTATATTAAGTGGATCAGTGCAGTTCAAACCTGTGTTGCCTAAAGGTCAACTGTAATAACAATTAACATTTGTAGAGCCCTTAGTTTATGCCAGGCACTGCTCTAAATACTTCACATACATTAATTAGCTCATTTAATTATCGTCACACTCCATGTGTAAGCACTACCAGTATCCTATTTTATAGGGGAAGAACCTGAGATACTGAGAAATAATGGGTTCAATGTCGTAAGCCAGTACATTGCAGAACTGGGAAGTTCACTTAGCCTGACTTTAGGGTTACTGCTTTTAACACCTATGTTATAAAAACAAAACAAAACAAAACAAAACAAAAAACCAGTAATAATAAAGAGAGCACCCAGCCTTTATGGACACCCTCTGATGTGCCCAGGAATCACTCCAATTAGAACTTCTGAGAGGCCCATGAAGTCACCTCTTTTCCTAGGATGCCAGTTCACGGGCGAGGGAACAGACATGGGGAAGTCAAGTGCCTCCCCCAAGTTCATGGAGAGTGTGGGACACAGCGAGGCCTGATTGTAGCCCAGCCCTGGCTCTCAACCCCTCCATGGCCCCAGCAAGTTCTTACAAACACTCTCAAGATACTTTCTTCTTTTCTTTTTAATAGTTGGGGCCAGTTCTGTGAATTGCAGTGTTTCAGCAGGAGAAGAACAACAAAAAAGAAACAACAACAAAAAAATCAAACCCATAAGAAATACATTTCAGTTATAAAAACCCTTGGGTGAACTTAAAAAAGAAAATAAACAATTGAGCAAAGGCTGAACGAGTACCGTGAACTTTTCTCTTTTACGTTTGTTGTACATTTGGTGGAGAGGCAGTGTTATCCAAACAGAAAGAGATCTCAAAGCAGGGCCTTGAGGGGGTGAGGACCCTGTAGAAGTTTCTGGAAGTTTATGAGAGTAGGTAGAAGACCTAGGGGGAGGAAGCCCAGTTTATCTAATGCTTGCTCTGTGACCTTACAGAAGCCACTCTGTGGCAGTGCCTCAATTTACTCATCTGTAAAATGAGGCAGTGGTCCCTGCTTGGGTGTTTTTGCTTCTATGAAATTATGATTTTTTTAAATTCCTAGAGGGGAGAAAGACTCATCCAGCTTCTAAACGTGGATCAATTTCACTCTATTCGTGTTTTCACATCCCCTCTTCATTCCCTTCCCCGTCTGAAAAACTAAGCTCAGCTGAGGTCTTCCACTCTGAAACACACAGAGTAGTTTGAGAGTTTATTTCTCCTCTGGAACAACTTGAAAAAAAAGTTAATAGGAAGCACATGGGCATGGTGTGTGAGCGTTCTGTGTGTTTGTGTTTGAAAAAAAAAAAAAAAAACTTAAGGAGGAATATGTCAGGCTTGCAAAATGCCTGGGCTGTCTCCCAAGCAGTTTATGGCCATTAGCATTAGACTGAAGGCAGTTAAGTGGGACAGAGTCCAGCTGCTGCCACAGCCCTTCTGGCATCTGGGCTACAAAGATGCTAAGAAAATAACCTGGATTATTCCCATGGTCCAGTGGGAACAGAGCAGGAGATGTTTTTCGATTTGTGAAGGACTGGCGGGGATTGAGGTGGGGAGGTGGGGTGTAGGCTGGGGCTCATCCATGGAGGATCGTCTTCTAGATGGTTCTGCGGGAGGAGGAAGGGCAGGATGGTGTGGAGGTTGTGTGTCTGGGCTCTAGAGAGCAGCTGCCTGTCTTCAAATCCCACTGCCACAGTGACCTGAAGCATGTTACTTTACCAATTTATGCCTCATCTTCTCCATCTGTAAGATGGGGATAATGACAGAACCTATGTCATAGGGCTATTGGGAGGATTCAGAGGAATAGAGTACTGTGTATACGCAACTTAGGATGCTATGTAGAGTTCTGAAGGAGTCTAGGCAATAGACTAGGAGGAAATAAACTTGGAGGAAACAGCAAAAGCTCCGGAATTCTAGAAACCCAAGTCTGAATCCCAGCTCTGAACACTTATTGGCTGCGTGCGCTTGGGTAAGTCTCTTCCCCACTCTGGGCCTTGCTTTCATCATGTATAAGACAGACGTGATGGTGCCCTCCACACGGGGCTCCTGTAAGGGCTGGAGAAGAAATAACATATTCTATATGTCCTGGTCTGGGGGGGCAGTTCCTGCTTTGCTTTCCAGTCTCATCCCCCCTACTCCCTGCCCCCAGACTCATGGTTCTCCTTTGGGAGAGCCTCCAGCTGCTCACGTGGCTGGTTCCTTTTTGTCACTCAGGTCTCCGGAACAACCCAGGTGATATCAACCACCACTCCCCTCATCACTTCCCACTGCTCTGCCCTGTCTTTGTCCTTCCCATCTCTATCAAAATCTGTAATTATCTGCTTATTTATCAACTGATTATTGTCTGTCCCTCTCCATGATGGACTGTTGTTGTTGATGGTTGTGCCTCCCTGGGCCTAAAAGGGTGCAGGCATAGAACTTGTACTCAATATTATACAGTGAAAGAACTGAACAGACTCCTTATCCTACAAGGTCAAAATGGGGGAGGGGACTGTGTTTGCTCTTCAACCTCCGCAACCTTAGAAGTCCTCAGGCAGTAAGTTCTATCTCTATTTGCAGAGCTAGAAAACATTGGCCTGAGGGTGATCCAAATGCCAACTTCAAGATGTCTTCACAAGGCTTTATTATTAGGATTGGTGCCATAATTCACTTTCCATTTGAAGATGGGTCCCAGCATTCGTACCCTTCAGTGGGACTCAGAAAGGTCGCCGTGGGGAGCTAGAGGTGACAGCAGAAGCAGAGAAGAGCGTGTATGGGCTTTGGGTGAGGCTGGGGGACAGGATTCCACCAGACCCCTGAGAGGCTCGACATGGTCGCTTGCATTGCCTATGCAGTAAAATCTATATCAGCACCAACACTTTGCCACGAAGATTGTGTAGGATCATCCACACAACGCCATGTGGCATGAGGTACGTGCAAGGTCAATGTTAGCTGATGGTGTCACCAACAGACTCTGATGCGGGCCTTTACGAGGAAGCTATTGCAAGGGCTGGGCATCAATTCTCATCGATTCTCATCAGCCCCTTCCTCTACCCAAACTCCTAAGACCATTTGTTGTTCCTCTGCAGTGTTCTTCCCTGAAAGCCTGCCCTTGATATCCATCTTTACTGTCTCCTTACTTCCTTAAAAAATTTAAAAAGATGAAGTGACAAGACTTGCGAATAGTTTTTTTTTTTTTTAAAGTAAAGTACAATCATTCATTAGGCCATAGCCTTGTTATCACTCTTTCTTTCTTGCCTATTACTTTTCAGATCCTTGATGGTCATTTTTACCAGCTTTCATGAAAGGAAAAAAAATGCCAGGAGGAAGATCCCCCAAATTACTGCCACCAGCCCTCTACTCCATGCATCAGCCCCAATGTGCTCCCAGGGGGCTCTAAGAAGAGAAGGGGGCCTAGGATGGTCAACAAGCAGAGGTGGGGACAGAAGAATTCAGCAAGCCAGCTGGTTAGGGGATGTGGGGTAGGAGTAACAACACACTGGAGTTTTCTTCCTTAAGGCCACCCTAGGGTGATGCAGAGCACGGAACCTCCTGCCTGGAATTACGGCTTCTTTTCCTGCCTGGAATTATGGCTTCTTTACCTTCCTGCCCCTGACTCCCACCACCTGGCATTTCTCTGAGTCTATGATGCACTTGCCTTTTTCTACCACACTCAAATCAAAGCCAGCTCCTATCCATAGCCCTCAGGACTCTGCATGATTTGGCAGAGTTCTCTCTAAGACTATCTAAGACTCTCTCTAAGACTCTCCTCTCTCTAAGACTATCTCCTTTCCACATCCCCTGACCCTGCTCCAGCCTTGATAGTTTCTGTTCTGTGCCGCAAACATATCAGACCTTTCCCTGCACACAGCTTTTGCATGGGGTGTTCCCTCTGCCGGGAATGCTCTTCCTCCAGGTCCACCCAGCACTGACTCTGTCTTACCCTCTGGATCTCTGTCCAATGTCATCTCTTCAGAGTCCTCCCTGATGGCTCCCTCCACAATTACATAACCCACCATTCTTGACCCTTCAACGTCCCATCACTCTCTAGCCAAATACCATATTTGCTTCATGGCACTCAACCTCTTCCAAAAGTAGCTGTTTATTTGTTGCCTTGGTCATTGGCAATCTCTCTCTCCTGCTATGTAATTGCCACGAGGGCAGGTGTCATATCTATTCTGTTCTGTCCACTGCTCTCCTTTAGATACACTCTGGCACATAGTAGGTGCTCAAGAAATCTGGCTAGTAAATGAATGAATGACTGGCCGCCTAACTTAGGCAGTGCCTTAGGGGTGGACAGGAAGGGACCGCAGCGCCACACTGACCGTGCATCTGGTAGGTGTACGGGCTCTGTCCAGTGGGTGGGGTGCTGAAGCTGGAGCCATAGCTGAGGAATCCACTCTGGCTGGGGGAATGGTTCAAGCTGTCTTCTGTCTTGATGCCTTTAGAAGGAGGAAAAAGAAGCACCAGGAACACATGATTAGGATGCTTCCTTGTCACCTACAGAAGAGCTACTGAGTCAAGACCAGCACACAATTTTATCAGCTTCTAAACCAAAAGCTGCAAACTAGTAGCTTGTCAGGCAAAGTTAGCCTATAGATGTATTTTGCATGACCCTGTGTATTTTTTAAGGAAAATCTGAAATGAGCTCCTCTTGTTTAAAAATCAGGAGATTTCACCAAAAAATTTGGACTTAGGGCTTCAGCTGAGCAATAAGATGGTCTAGCTATACCGTGCCTCCATTCCCATGGGACAGCAGACCATCTGGGTAGATTCCCCAGGGCACCACAAATACTGCACTGTCTCTGAGACATTAATGCATTAATGCTGGTTTTAAGGTGTTATTTTTTTGTTGCAGTTGCACTTTTTTTTTTTTTTTTTTTTTTTTTTTTTTTTACATCCTAGGACATTGTCAAAAGTAAGGAAAGGAAAGGCAAGTCAAGAGGGGCTTGCATTTTGCACATAGAGTCAGCTTCATTCTTCCTGACTGGCTCTGAGGGTAAGGTGTTTTCAACCTCGTACCTACAGAGTAGCACCATGTATGGTTAATATCCAGCAGGATTTGAAGCAATGTGTCAAATGAATGATCCTTCCTCTGCAAAGATGCTGCCACTTAACACACTTTCCACTCTTACTGAGTGGGGAACCTGTTTCTCCAAAGGCCACAGTTAAAAATGTGCCTCCTCCCCAGCCAAAGTCAGACATGTTTCCCCAAAGTACAGCACGCATTCCATAAGCAACAGGCTAGAAAAGGGACTGTATTGAGAGAGGGGGCCTGATCTATCATCAGTAGTCCACACATGGTATCTTTATTGAAAATGTAATAAACTGTTTATCTTACAGGTGTTAAATAGTGTCTTTTTTAAAAAAGATTTTATTTATTTACTTGACAGACAGAGATCACAAGTAGGCAGAGAGGCAGGCAGAGAAGCGGGGGAGGCAGGCTCCCTGCTGAGCAGAGAGCCTGATGTGGGGCTCGATCCCAGGACCCTGGGATCATGACCCGAGCTGAAGGCAGAGGCTTTAACCCACTAAGCCACTCAGGTGCCCCTAAATACTGTCTTAATACTGTTTATATCTCTTTAAAGGACGTTTCTAGTTCTGGGGCCAGTTTGGTAACTACGGGTCCTTCCTTTTCCCCCATTCAGTCTTGTGAACAAAGACAACGCTTCTAAGTCATGGGGGATCAAAGGAAAGAAGGAGGAAAGTCCCTGCTTTCTACCCCCAGAAACTTTTCTGGAAGAAAAGCCCACCCTTGCATTTTAGAGACAGCACTGAGGCTGGCCCACTGTTCTCTCTTGAGCAACACAGGAAGATGTCAAAAGATTCTGTGAGACAGACATAGGGAAGTCTATTGTATGCTCAGAGTACTGAGTTCTTGAGTTTGGTTCCTGAGTTTCCAATGTCACCCACCATCCAATTCCAGAAGATTCACTTCCTGTCTGGGCAGACTCCTGCTTCTTTGTTAAGAAATTCAGATGTACTCGGGTAGATTGAAAAACACAATCAAAATATTTTGCAGCTTCTCTTGTCAACAGGTAGAGTCTATGTTCACACTCCTAGAATCTCCCCCGGTCTTATGACTTGTTTTGACTGGTAGCAGTGGCTGAGTGATGGGAGTTTTGGAGACTAGGTGTAAAGCAGCTTTGAAATTTCTACCTCTGCTCTTCTGGAAGCCTGAGACCAGCATGCGGTGAACAAGCATAGGATCAAAGCTCAGGTTAAGAGGCCCAGCTATGCCAGCTAACTTGCCAGTCAAATACAGCTGCATGAGGGAGACCAGGGGAGACCTGCAGAACGCCTACCCAGTCAACCCAAAGAAGCACCAGAAATAATATATCAGGGTGTTGTTTTAAGTGATTAAGTTTTGGGTGTAATAGATAAATGAGTTGTGGTCTAGTTAAATAGTGGACTATTATACAGCAATGAAAATTAACTACAGCAGCATGCATAAACAGGGATAAATGTCACAAGCATAGGTTGGGTGGAAAAAGCAAGTATCGGAAGAATGGATACTAGGGACGCCTGGGTGGCTCAGTCGGTTGAGCATCTGACTCTTGATATCAGCTCAGGCCATGATCTCAGGATTGTGAGATTGAGCCCCATGTCAGGCTCTGTGCTGGGCTGAGTATCCCAAACATTCTCTCTCTCTTTCTCCCCTAGCCCTTCCTACCCCTCACCCCTGGCTGGCTTGCACCCTCTCTTTCAAAAAAAGAATGGATACCAGAGGAAACAATGTATATGAAGTTGTAAAACATGCAAAATAATACTCCACATAAGCCCACGCCAAATGTGACCTGCTACCTGTTTTTGTAAATAAAGTTTTGTTGAAACAGACACATATATTCATTTATGTACTATGGCTGCTTCTGCAGTTCAGCGGAACAGTTGAGTGGTTGTGATAGACTGTGTATGACCTGCAGAACTAAAAATATTTATTGTCAGGCTCTTCACAGAAAAATTTTGCTGACCTCTGTTTTACGTAAAGAAATGCAGACGAATGATAAATATCAAATCCAGGAGTGTGGATATCTGTGAGTAGTAAAACAAATAAAACTTTTGTTTTTTACTTCTTAAGCTGGATGGTCAGCTCATGGGCGTTTGGGCTTTTACTCTATGCTTTTACAGATGTCTTAAATGTTGCATAATAAGCTGAGGAAAACCATACTGAATACCCCTCACCTCCTTCCCTCTAGTTTGCTCAAATGTGTTATTTCCTTGACGCTTTTTCAACAAAAGTAAATAATGCTATTTTCCAAGCAGCAATGAAAAAAGTTTCCTAACAAGATTCAACAAGGTTTGTCCAGACAATAAGCAAACACTGCTTGCTCAGGCACATGTGCACGTGAAGGAAAACAGCTTTTCATCTTCCCTGTCATTATTCAGTGACTTGAAAGTTCCAGGTGTGTGTGGCAGCTTGGGCCCTACAGCACTGACTGAGCATTTCCCCTGGGCGGGCCCTGTGAGCTAAGCTCTTCATGTAGATCAAGGGCTGACAGATTAGGGTCTGCGGACCAAATCTGACTCACTTCCTGTTCGTGTAAATAAAGTTTTATTGGAACACAGACACACCCATTTGTTTACATATTGCTGGGCTGCTTTCACACTACGGTAGTAGAGCCGAATAGCCCTACAGTCCTCAAAGCCAGAAGTAACCCTCAGGACCTTTGCAGAAAATGGTAGTTGACCTTTGATATAGATAATCTAATTTAATCTTCACGAAAACTGTGAGGAGGCCAGACTTGGTATCCCTCCCACTGCATGAATGAGGAGACAGAGGTGGCTTGCCCAGTGTGTCAGGACCAGCAAGTGGCAGAGGTGGCGTGTGAGGCCAGGACACGTGCTCTTACCACCTGCCACGCTTTTTCTGGGAATAGGGCTACTTTTCTCCTTAACAACGAAAAATAATACAGCTTCATTTTCCCTGGCTCTCAGCCAGGTGGGGTAACTTAGTGTGATTTTATCACAAGTCTTCCAGCACAGGAGGGACAGAAAGTTGGAAACAGTGCCCACACCCTTGGCAGAGGTCTGTCATTGGTAATCCCATTGGTAATCCCATAGGTAATCCCCCAGCATTAACAGGCAGTGACTCGGGCAGCAGAGCTCGGTGGTGAAGAGTTTGGACTCCGGGGCCAGGCTGCTTGGGTTTAATGCCACCGACCAGCTGGACGACTCTGGGCAATTTATGTGCCCTCTCTGGTAAGGACACAGAGCACTGAGGGCCTCAGGGCGGCAGCAGCTCCCTGCTGGTGACTGTTACCAATGCCAGGCCTGTTGCTCCCCCAGGACACATCACTCCCACGTCTAGAATTGCTCCTGTGTCTGCCTTGCCCCAGGCCTCCACCATTACCCCGTCTATCTGCTTCCTCAGTCTCCACTAGCCTGCCTGCTTCCCTCCGATCTAGGCTCCCTACAGTGGCCAAAGTGATCTTGGAAAAACCCAGATTGTAGAATAGAGCCCTCTGCTTATAAACCCATCAGTGAGTTCCCGTTTCACTTGGAATAAAAATCCCAAATCCTCCCCAGGCCTCCAGGGCTCTGCCCACCTCTCCCACCTCATCTCCCACTGTGCTTTCGCTACTGGGCTTCTTGGACTCGCCAAATTCCTCCCCATCTCAGGGGCCTTCCCACGGGCGCTCCCCCTGCCTGGATGCAGTCTCAGTTCTTAGCTGAATCAGCTCCTTGTCTAAAAGCCCTCCCTGATGTTGGATCCGAGATGAAGTCTTCCTTCTTCTGTTCTTTCTCATGACCTACTTCTCTTCCTTCTGTCACACAATCATAGTTTGAAACACACAGAGATTTTTAAGTCTTTAATTTTTTTTTTCTCCCTTTAGGCTGGGGGTTGCAAACTCAAATGTCTTCAGAGGACCGGCAGATAATTCAAATGAGTCATGTGGGCTGGGTGGGGAGCATGACGAATTTAGGCTAATGGGCCCAGCCCTACTCAGAGGCACCTATTCCCAACACAAAAGCTGCCGGGTCAGTGCTGTCGGATCGTCACTCTTTTTAAAGACATTAGAAATACAATTTTTTATGTTAGCATTTCACATTTAAAAATTGGCAATTAGTTTTTAAAATGTCAAGTGTATTTTATAGGTTAAGTCTATTTTATAGCTCCCCACATTACCCACTGGCTTTTACTTTTTAGCCTCTGTTCCAGACTATGAGCTCCAGGGAGGGCCCAGCTCTGCTTTGTTGACCTCTACTGGCTGGCACATGACCCAGCATCATGAAGGAATGAATAAAAGAACACACGGAGAGCAGAGGTAGAGAGGGAGAAGAGGGCATGGAAAAAATACAAGATTGGGTCTCTGCACTCAAGCCATACCATCTGGTTCGGAAGGTGACATGAGATATTAATGTTGATAGTTGAGGACACTGAGGACTGGGGAGATTAGAGGCACGTGGTCCTGGAAGCTAGGTGTCCTGCCAACCAACCCTACATTCTGTCTACTAGACACCTGTGGTTTCTACCTACACCCCCTTCCTCACATTCAGATCGGTTCTCTTTCTTGGGTGAGCTTGCCCTGACTCCTGGTTCCATAAGTGGATATGTAGCCCAATGTGGCCATCCAGAGCATTCCATCTGCCCCAGTGTCTGGGTCAGAGATGGCTGTGGGAGCCCAGTCAAAGGAATCCTTGGGATGATGCAGGAAGTCCCAGATAAGAGGAGCTCTCTTTTGGGGGGAAGTTACAACTTGGCACTGTTGAGGCTGTCTTCAGCACCTTAGTGGAAAGGCCTGAGACTGATGCTAACCTTCCAAAGCGAAGCAGAGAAACTGAAGCCTCATATTATCACTTGAGTATCTGAATTTAGCACTGCCTAAAGCTAGTACCTTAGATTGTTCAGTTATGCTTGCAATAAACACCCTTATTTCCTTACACTAATTAACACTGAGTTTTTCTCATTGGCTACCAAAAGAGCTTTTGGTTGATCCATCAGTTATGACGGCTTCGAAGGACTAGCATGAGTAACGGCCAGAGCCTGTGTGATAGTTAATTGGATGTGTCACCATCACTGGGCCCCAAGGTGCTCAGACATTTGGTCAAACATTATTCTGGGTGTATCTGTGTGAGAGTTCTCTGAAGGAGATTTACATTTGAATCTGTAGACTGAATAAAGCCGACTGCCCTCCCTAAGGTGGGTGGGCCTCATCTCGTCAGTCGAAGACCTGAATAGAACAAAAGGCTGAGTAAGAGGGGACTCCTGCCTGAGTGCTTGAGCTGGGACATGGGTCTTTTCCTGCCTTCAGACTGGAGTCTTCCTCAGTCTTCCTTTGTCTTCCTGGCATCCATTGACTTTCCTTTGAGAGAACCATCTCTCCCTCAGATACAATCCACAGACTTTACCTCCTTATTTCTCATACTTTCACTTCCTTGCCCAGACTGAAGCATTGCCATGCGACCCAACGGGCCAACGAGGGCCCCTAGGGATTCTGGTGGGACTACCGGGAATTAAATTTCTATTTTCCCTAAGCCAGCTAGTGTTGAGTTTCTTAGTCTTGCAATCAAAAGAGGCCTCGATATAGTTTGTTGAACTAGAAGCACATTTAAATGTGTCTGTCCTTTCCCTCTATTTCCAATCCAAACCTAGGCTAGCTGCATCTGCCATTTTGCACTTAACTGAGGCAAAAGGACAAAAGAAAGACCATGATATCGGGGACCACAGCGGGAAAGCCAGGGCTTGGTCGGGTACTCACTGTAAGAAGGGATTCCGTAGGCTTGTGCTGGGGGTGGATAGGTGGTGTAGGGGGCAGCCTGCTGGATCCCCGCACTGTACTGTGTCTGGCCGTAGGCTGCCATGGCCGTGGCGGGCTGGCTGGGCAGGACGTGTGGGCAAGGTCTGCAGGGAGAGAGACAGGATTAAATCTCCAATCCTAGCCCAGCATCCCTTTCCCTCATTTTCCTTTGGGTATTGACTCTTTCCAGGGCAGAGACAACTTACGTGTTCATCAGATCCCATTTCATTGCCCCCTTCCTGGGCACCAGGAAGATTTTTTTTTTTTATTATAATTTTTTATTTTTTTATTAACATATAATGTATTATCTGTCCCAGGGGTGCAGGTCTGTGAATCACCAGGTTTACACACTTCACAGCACTCACCATAGCCCATACCTTCCCCAATGTCCATAACCCCACCACCCGCTCCCTGCCCACCAGGAAGATTTTATTTCTTGTCTGCCTTGAGTCAGATCCACCATGGGACTGGATTCCTTCCTATAGAATGTAGAAACCTCTCCCAGTTCTGGCTAATAAGACCATCCCCTGCGACTCTCCTGTCCTCTCTCCTCTTTTGGCAACAACTGTCAAGATTGAGGGGACAGAGCTCTAGTATGGATTATCTCCCAGATCCTGCGTCAGCACCTAGAGGACAGCTGCCTTGGGGAGTTTCTTCCAGTCCACACTGAACTTTCGGTGAGCCACAAACAAGCCTTTGTTGTGTGATGTCACTGGTCTACACCACTAATGACCACAGCCTCTCTGTCCTATCTTATCTACCCTAACTTAGACACCTTCCCAGCTGATGCCCTGCTCTTAGCCAAGGGGTGGGCTCAAGATGGAAGAGCATCCAATCACGTTCTGTCCTGGGAATTTAAATCTTGGGCTGATTGGTTCATTCCAGCAGCTACACTCTGAAGACTCTTTCTTCATTCCTTCCTGTTGCTTGGATCCCAGAAGCTATCCTTTTCATGGTCTTTCTCAAGGTCTGATTACTCTGCTCTCACGGACACTGCAAGCTATGCCGGATTTTCCAAGAAAGTCCTTTTGGGCGGACATCAGCTGGAGCCTATATTCTGTTACATGCAACCCAAGAACACAATGGGATTCTGCTCTCCCTGGTGAATGACAGGTTCCATGAAGGCCTAGGATTTAAAGGGCTGCTTCCTAAGATATCTGTAATGTAATGAGCACTTCCAGTCACTGTGTTTTTACCACAGGCTCGAATTGTGTCCCATAGGCCTGACACATGCAGTATAGCTCACTAGACGCTCACATCAACTCCCTGGGGTGGGGGCTCTTGTAACTCCCATTTTCGAGAAGAGGAAACCAAAGCGGAGGGACCTGAAGTCACAGCTAGAAAGTGGGAGAATCTAGAATTTAACCTTGGGCTCTGATTCCAGTGTCTCCACTTGTAACTGTGCTGCTTCTCACTGACAGCACTGAGTCTGACTCAGCCCTACAGGTGGCAATGTCAAGTCAAGGTGGGTTCTTCTAGAAGGAAGGGGACAAGATGGTGGCCCAGGAGCCAGAGGCGGTCCTTGGATCCTTGGATATAATTTCTTTGGCTAGTGTAGTTGATTATCTTGAAATTTGAATTCATCACTGGTATTTTCAAACCATGAGGTTTCTCTCTTCCTCTCTCTCTTACACACACATACCTACACAGCAGAGGCTTCAGCAAGCCTAGGTTTGCACTCCCGCGCGACATTATCAATTGATCCGAGCAGCGGCCACTTCTCTATCACATTCATCTGCAACATCTCCTCCAGGGTCCTCCTCCTTTAGTGTTAAAAACAGCTAAAAATTGTGGTACCTATTATGTGCCTGGCACTGTCCTAATTCCTTGCTGTGTATTAACTCATTTAAATCTCATAACAACAGTGACAACCCCTGGAGGTAGTTACTATTCCTATTCCCATTTTACAGATAAGGAAACAGAGGCTGAGAGAGGCTAGGGTGGTACTAAGTGTGCACGGCTGATGCAGAGGCCATGCCCTTCACCACTCCATGGGGCCACTCTCTCCCGTGAGCTCCCACACCTGGCGCAAGGGCTATCTGCACCCGACATCACGTATCTAGCTGCTCTGCCAGTAGATGGTAGTGAGATCCCCATCTCTGCACTGGCTTCCATTCCGGTTACAACTCTTTGGGTAAAACCTGTTCATTTCCGGACTTCCTCCTCCATAAGAAGCCTCATGGCAGGTGTGAGATGGGTACAAAACTTTACAGAATTACAAAAAGATGTTCCCCTGTCCTTCTTTCTTTCGGACTACTACTGTGATAGACAGTGTGTGTGTGGAGGGGACTTGTTCCAAAGTGCGTGACTTTATTAACTCAGAGATCCCAGACCTGGTCCTGGAGGGTTTTATCCGCCAGTGTTCCCACTCGGTGCAGTGCCCCAGGATGCGTCCCGAGGGTCGGGACTTAGTGCGGAGCACAGAACCTTATCTGACCCTGCTCCCAATTTACACCTGTCCTTGGAACTAGAAGGTGGCAACTCCCAGCCACCGACTCCGGCTTCCCATCAGAAGCTGTTTCCCTCTCGCTGATTAAACTGGGTGAGGCTATGGTGAAAACCCAGAGAAGGAGGGGCAGAACCCTGAGGCCTTGAAGGAAAGTTTAGGTACATCTGACAGACCTCCCGTTGCTACTAAGCACCTTCAAAACATCTGCAGGGAACGGAAGGCTGAGGAAGGTGCTCCTTCTAAGCCACTTTTCCAGTGTTGTCAAGGGAGGCGCACGTCCGCATCGGGACGAGCTGACCCTCTAGACCGGGGGCACCTTGGCCACCTGGCCGGGAGCACTGCAGGCTTCCCACGCTGCGGGCTGCAGGCTGGCAGCTCCCCGAGGCCTCTCAGGGAGCCGTGACCATCAGGGAGCTGGCTCTGCCCCATGCACACGGGCGCCGCTGGTGGAGCACTGATGCTGCCCGCCCATGGGAGGGGGTCTCTGCTTTACAGGCCTGCCTCCTCCCTTGGGTGGGCGGCTCCCCGAGAGCAGGGGCCCCGCCTCACCCACCTCCAGGACTGGCATCCCCTGCAGAATGTGGCCCAAACGAGGGCTGGGTGGGTGTTGGGGCTGGAAGAGAGGAGGAAAGAGGGAGGAGGAGGGGGGTTGGGTGAGAGGAGAGGGGAAGAGAAGGAAAGATGCACCAAAAGAGAAGAAGGGAGAAAACCCAACACTCAACACTCTGCTCCAGGCTCCATTCTAAGTCCTTCTGACGTGTTCTAGCCTATTTCATGGGGCAGGCATCGTGATGGTCCCCCTTTTAAGGATGGGGAGACTGAGGCCCATGGAGTCACGTGCTCACGTGCTGGCGCTGGGATTCCCCTCCGGGGACTCTGGCCCCAGAGCCTTTGCCCGGCAAGGCGGAGAAAGAGAGGGAGGAAGAGGAGCTGGGCCAGGGCGCTCACCTTGTGAAGAGCTGAGACACACTCGGGGAGGCTGATGTGGTGGTGCCTGGAGGGAAAAGAAAAATTGGAAGGGCTTTAGCTGTCAGAGTGATGGCCCACAGAAGCTGTGACTTCAGACGCTGACCTGAGTGGGAAGAAACTCAGAGAACTGCTGCCAGGGACTTTCTCAACCACAAAAGCTCATCCAAGGCACAACATTTGAGCACTCTCCTTCTTGAAAACCCTTTCTGGGTGACTGCTATCTCCAGGCACTAATGGAAGGGCCACATGTGAAGGGTCTAGAGCATCTTGAAACATCAGAGGAGAACACTCTACCTTACGTCTTTCTTGGACGGGGAACCAGAAAGAACATGCTCGAGCTAGGTCACATAATTAGAGAACAGCTGGCACCGGACCCAAGTTTCCTGACGCCCAGTCTGGTGCCATTTCCACTTCTCGGTAGAGAGCTGCTCCCTTCCCTGCCTCAAAGGCAACCCAAGAACCTGAGAATAGCAGACGCCAGCTGGTTTGGATTAGCCGACATCCAGTTCCCTTCTTCTGATGACATCACCTTGATGTTCTCCTTCTCCCACACTAGTTTCGGTCCATGGGGTTCAGGTGGGGCTGGCCCCAGCACTTAGGGGAAGGCACATCTTGGCTCACCTCCTAGGCTCCAGCTAGGGTGTGGAGCAGAAAGACAGAAGGGGCCTGGGCTCCTCATTCAAGTGTACCCCTGGGCACCATGCATGCGACTGTCAGTGGGAGACAATAATGCAAGAGGGGATGAACAGGTGGTGGAATTAAGCTGGGAGGGAGATTTTCAAGAGGCTAATTATACACATGGACAGTCCACTGGGGACTGCGCTCTGTCATCTTTAACAGAGCAACTCAATGTCCTCACAGGGAAGCCCTGGCAAATACCAGAGAACATATCTTCTGATTGTATCAGCCTGCTGATTCATGTTCCCTTGTGTGCAGAGCAGTGCCTATGTCCTGGGGTACGTGGCTGGGGTGTCCCTGTGCTTCTTGAGAAATTCTCCAAGGTCTCCAGAGCTCTAGGCCTCTCTAGCCCCAGAGCTGGAGGCTCAGAACAGCAACTTGCAATTCGAACTCTATAACTCAGCAGCAGTGAGACTTCAGGCAGCTTGCCTCAAGTCTCTGGACCTCATTGTTCCCTCCTGTGAAATGGGGAAAAGCTGATCCCATGAGGATGCGTGTGGCTTAAATGCGGAGATGATGACGACGTCTGTCATTTACTCAGTGTCTATTATGTGCCAAGCTCTAAGTCTGTTACCTGGATTAGTTACTGTTAATCCTCATAATCACATACCTCCATGTTACAGATGAAGAACACAGAGAGTTTAATTAACTCACCCAAGGCCATGGAGGTCAGAAGGGGCGGATCTGTGATCTGAACTCAGGTGGTCTGGCCCCAGGACGCTGCAGCCCACACAGGCTCTCATCCTAAGGACAGCGACCAGTGTCCACGTAGGAGCTCGCTTCATGCCAGGCCCTGCGCTAACTGTTCATATGCGTGATCTCACTCATTCCCCGCATCATTGCTACAAGGTAGGTGACGTTACTGTCCCCACTGTA
This sequence comes from Mustela lutreola, assembly GCF_030435805.1. Lineage (NCBI taxonomy): Eukaryota > Metazoa > Chordata > Mammalia > Carnivora > Mustelidae > Mustela > Mustela lutreola. The sequence goes on from NC_081298.1 coordinate 13,467,290, forward strand.
CAGATGAAGAAACAGAGGAAGACTAAGGACCCTGCTCAGGCCACATAGCCCGAGGGCACTGAAACTGGGACTTGTATCCCAGGGTCATGTGAGTCCCAAGTCCATTCCTTGAACTGCCACCTTGGCTGAGTCAAATTCTGTTGAGGTCCCAGACCCCCAGGGTCAAGGGCAGGAGTCCTGAAGCCCATTCAGGGACTAACAGCTAGAGCCAAACAATAAAATAAAATAGACAACAGCAGCATGTATTGCCCAGAGTAAGAAGGGTTTGGGTGAGACATTTGTTCCAGTTACAGACATGAGAATGTGCTGTGGAATGTGTGTGTGTGCGCACAGGAGTGTGCGTGTGTGTGTGCTGAGTGGTGTGCAAAAATACATTTCTTGGGGCACCTGGGTGGCTCAATGGGTTAAAGCTTCTGCCTTAGGCTTGGGTCATGATCTCAGGGTCCTGGGATCGAGTCCCGCATCGGGCTTTCTGCTCGATAGGGAGCCTGCTCCCCCTTCTCTTTTTGCCTGCCTTTCTGCCTACTTATGATCTCTGCCTGTCAAATAAATAAATAAAATATTTAAAAAAATACATTTCTTACTATGTGTTGAGAACAGCCGTGGTCTAATGTCGGGGAAAGTGCTGTAGGTGCTCCCTCAATGCTACTGTCCCTAGCTGGGCTGCGCCGTCCCAGGCAGGACCTCCAGCACCCGTCCTCATACTCCCCCAGGACTAGAGAATGAACTGCCTCATTCCGAAGCAGCCACAATATCATTATTGGTAAAAGCCCATGATCTCAATGCATTTGGTAATGCATAAGTCACTGAATTAAACATTTTGAATATGTTTTCTTAAATAAATATGTAAATATTCATAAAAATCACATCTTATGGAAACATTCCTATGGGCTTGGATGAACTTGGCGTTCTGTAAATTTGAAGCATCTTTCTGCCCCAGCCTCTGTGCTGTGATTTGCATGTTTGCCTCACTCCAGCTTCCCCTGCTCTGAATTGCTGAGCAACCTGGCTTCCCCACGTGGGCAGGTCTCCCTCTCCTGCTATGCAAACCTACAATCCTCTCCCCTTCCCGCCCCAGCACACCCCCAGACGACTGTGCAAGTGAGAGACGGGTATTCAGTGAAAGATGTGCCTTCTACAGGCTGTGGGACTTTTGAACACAGGCTTTTATCTTTTGTGGGCGGGTATCATATTGAACTTTTCATCCCAAGAGAACCGGGCAGGGAAACCTAGAAAATGAGTACCTTATATATGGAATGACCCCTTCCCCCTTCCCTACCTGCCACCCTTCCCTTCTGCCTTTTACTCCAGGTGGCAATGCCATACACCTCATTGGAAATCCTGATGGCTTGTGACAAGGTGGGGCTTTCAAGCTCCTTCCTTCTTCTGGGGGCCTGGGTGGACTATGTCCAGGACGGGGATGCTCAGTGCTTTGGACGCGGAGCGGAGGCGGGGACTTGCCAGGAGCAGAGAGCTTCTCTTTCTGTCCGGTGCTGCTGCTGTGGCCCAAGGCTATGTCCTTGGAGGTCACGAGGACCAGGAGGCCTGCGTGCAGTTGTCATCGTCTGCAAACTAGGAAGTGGGCCCAATGGGACGATCCTGTGGGCAGTGCCAGCCCCGGTGCGACATCACTGTTCAAGTCGTAGGTGACAACCTAGACCTCAGTACAGCCCAGGACGGCTCTCAGTGATACCCCCAGAGGCCCGCTTCACTACTTTCTGAATGCCGCTGTACCTGACAGCTTTCCTTGGATGGTAGTTAGAGCCAGAGAGACCCACTGAGGGTGGAGACGCAGGAGGCCAGGCGCCTGATCTCCATGCAGCAGAGGAACAATCCCACTCCCACGCTGTGCCGGTGCCGCTGCTGTGTGCAGGCACGGCGCTCTGGCTGGCGGCACGACCATGGTACCACAGTTTGCCAGAAAAGCAGGCAGTGGGTGGACCATGGTCATGAGTCCCTGCGTGATGCCAGAGTGTTACAGAGTCTGGCAGTGGGAGTTGTGGGAGCACAATCTAGGGGGAGGTCATACTCCTTATGGTCACCCCAACACCAACACGGGGCCACCGGCACAAGGGGCAGATGACCCTCAGACTGCACTCGTCAGGTGAGCCCCCAGCATCTTCAGGGTGCCAGAAACATTATATTCAGAAGCTGCAGCGGCCCACACTCCTACTGGTGGGGTCTAGAGCCTGGACTTGCACGGACCACAGCTTCTTGTTCTCAACGTTGTTAGTGCCACTGAACTTGCCATGATAGACGAGGCTGAGGTCAAGGGGCATCAACCATATCCATGTTGCCAGAGGTGAAACCCGCCCTAGTGACCTGACCCAAGGTAGCCGATCTCCGAGTCTCACCACGTGTCTTGGGGAATGGGGTTGACACATAAAACAGGACAGCTAGCTCTCGAGGGGGGAGGGAGACAGAGCCTCCTCCATTTAATTCTGAATTTAAAACTCTTAAGTCTCCTCTTCCTCCTCAGCTTCCCATGGGTAAAGGGAGAAGGATTAGCTAAACAGATGGCCACGGCCTCTGGAATGAGCCCATTCATTCATTCATTCATTCACTCATTCACTTACTCGTTGCCTTACCTGTACCAGGAATGTGCTAGGAACTGGGTTATAACAATGAGCTAAAGCAGTCCAGAACTGCCTAAGTGGGGAAGATGGACGCCAAACAAAGGATTATGCAAATAAGTGCTTAATTATAATGAGAACAAGTGCAAAGGAAGAAAGTGGATGATACAGAGCAGTGCACCTGGTGCCTTACCCTGCACAGGACTCCCTGGGGACCTTGTGAAGATGCAGACTCCCAGCCTGCAGGCCAAGAAAGATCCCAGGTGAAAACAGTACAGAGGTTCCTCAAAAAATTAAAGCTAGAACTAGCCTATGACCCAGCAATTGTACTAGTAGGTGTTTATCCAAAGGATGCAAACGTGGGGATCCGAAGGGGCACGTGCACCCCAATGTTTATAGCAGCAATGTCCACAACAGCCAAACTGTGGAAAGAGCCGAGATGTCTATCAACAGATGAGTGGATAAAGAAGATGTGGGGTAGATATACAATGGAATATTACACAGCCATCAAAAACGAAATCTTACCATTTGCACTGACATGGATGAAACTCGACGGTATAATGTTAAGCAAAATAAGCCAATCAGAGAAAGAGAAATACCAGATGACTTCACTCATATGTGGAATTTAAGAAACAAAACAGATGAGCATAAGGGAAGGGAAGGAAAAATAAGATGAAAACAGAGGAGACAAACTATAAGAGACTCTTAACTCTAGGAAACAAACTGGGGGTTGCTGGAGGGGTGGTGGGGGGGATGGGGTTACTGGGGGATGGGCATTGAGGAAGACACTTGATAGGAATGAGCACTAGGTGTTATATGCAACTAAAGAATCACTAAATTCTACCCCTGAAACTAATACTACACCAGATGTTAACTAACTTGAATTTAAGTGAAATCCTGAAAGGGGAGAAAAAAAAAAAGAAAAAAGAAAGCTCCCCGGTGAGACTGACACAGGAAGCCAGGAAACCACACTTCTGAGCTTCAAGAGAGAGTCTGGGCTACAGGCTAAGAAAACCCCTGTGAATCATTAAAAAGTATCCCAATTCCAGGTTCAGAAAAAGAAATCTCCCTTCTAGAAGTCACAAACTCAAATGCATACGGGTCCCAGAAGACAAGCAAGGGTCCTAGGATGATCTCAGGGTCCTAGGATTGAGCCCCGCATTGGGCTCTCTGCTCAGCGGGAAGCCTGCTTCCCCCTCTCTCTGTGCCTGCCTCTCTGCCTACTTGTGATCTCTCTCTGTCAAATAAATAAACAAAATCTTTAAAAAAATAAAATGAGGCAAATAAAGCTAGGTCTACGTGCATGAATGCACACTTGTGCGTGACCGTGTGTACACATGACTGCGTGAAGAAACTTGTGCAGGGTCTTCATACTTTGTTCCTTCATCTGGGCTTTCATGCATCTGTTGTGGGTGGGCCAGATCTACAACCCAAATCTCTCTAATTTGTCAATTTAAAGTTCTTCCCTAAAAAAGCACATGGGTTTAAGGGATCGGTCCCAAATTCAAATCCTGCGGCTGCAGCAAAATAACCACGTGACCTTGTGCCTGTCCCTTCCTCTCTCTAAGCCTTGGTTTCCACATTCACAAGATGGGATCATACCTCACACCTGCAGAGCTGCTGCTGGCATTGCAAAGGCAGGTACCTGCCAAGGGCTCCCCGGGCAGAAGCTCATATTAGCTTCCGTTCTCCAGGGGCCCTTGCTTAAGCCACTTGAATCCATGAGCCCAATTTGAATGTTGACACTTTTTTTTACCTCTCACTGGGAGGATTTAGAAGCTAATGATTCTGAAAGCAGCAGCCACTACTATTTTGCCTAATTTGACCCCAGGGGCCTGCTTCCATGATCCCCACAGGATGGGACTGTTTCTAGTGCAAGATGTCTAGATGCGGGTCTTTGCTATGAAAGATGCAAGTCTACTAACCAAGTCAGCTCATGTCGTCTGTATGGGTGGTTTAAAATACTCTCAGGCCAGGGACAAGGACAGCAGGAGAGAGCACCGTGTTAGAAGTCCAGAAGCACTAACCCCAGTTTTGACTCTCATTGAGTGGCTATGTGACAGTGAACAAGGCATCTGTCCCTTGGAGGGGTGTTCCTGAGGACTGCAAGGAACAAGGCTGGGGTATCCCATAGAGTGCGAGGATTTGAGAGGGCACGTAAATACACACTCTTCTATTTAAACCATCACTGATTCTTTTTTAAGATTTTACTTATTTATTTGACGACAGAGATCACAAGTAGGCAGAGCAGAAAGCCCCCTACCCGCTCAGCAGAGGGCCTGATGTGGGGCTCGATCCCAGGACCCGGAGATAATGACCTGAGCCAAAGGCAGAAACTTTAACTCACTGAGCCACCCAGGCGCCCATAAACCAACACCGATTTATCTAAATGCATATATTAGAACCACTGCAAGACTATCAAAAGCAATACTTTTCATTTCTGGAACATTAAAGCCTCTGCTTTTGGCTCAGGTCATGATCCCAGAGTCCTGGGCAGGGAGCCTGCTTCTTCCTCTCTCTCTCTCTCTCTCTGCCTGCCTCTCTGCCTACTTGTGATCTCTGTGTCAAATAAATAAAATCTTAAAAAAAAAAATGAAGGTATTGAAAGGGAATTGTTTTAAAGAAAAATCAGTAAGCCAGCAGCAGGAGAGGTGGTACCCACATACCACAGAGAGTGGCTGGAGAAGGTGGGGAGTCCGGGAGACACTGCCAGGGGCGAGAGCTCTTCACGTAGAGAAGGCACTCAATAATTAATAATCGCCCGTGCCTTTTCTCATAAAGAGGGGATTGGCAATCTCCTTCACAGTATACCAACATCCCCAGAGTGGGATTTCTGTTCTGTTCGGGTAGAGGTTGTGCTGGGTGCTGAGACCCCCAGGAAGCCAGCTGGGGAAGGCTACAGGGTAGGAGAGTGGAAGCTGATCTGCGTCTCCCCAGGTGAGGACTCGGGCAGAAGTCTGGGCGGCTCCACCTGGCTTGGATGAGATGAATCAAAACCTGCCAGCTCCAGGCTGGAACCGGTGAGATGGGAACCGAAAATCAGACCCTATCATGCCCAGCGCAGAGGAAGAACAGGAGGTCTGAGAGTAGACAGCCCAGCTTGTCCTGTGGGCACAGTCTTAACTCTCAGAGGAAACCCTTAATGAGATGATACATTGGCCTCTGCAAATGTATCTCTCTTTCTTTTTTTTTTTTTGGTATCAGCATTTTATTTTTTAAAAGACTTTTATTTACTTATTTGACAGAGATAGTGCACAAGTAGGGGGAGCAGCAGGCAGAGGAAGAGAGAGAAGCAGGCTCCTCACTGAGCAGAGAGCCCAATGCAGGACTCGATCCCAGGACTCTGGAATCATGACCTGAGCTGAAGGCAGCTGCTTAACCCACCGAGTCACCCAAGCACCCCCATACCTGCATTTTAAACAAAAAAGTTTTCTTTATTAAGTTTTGCTTTCTCAGTTCTGTAACATTTTTTCCTCTCCTTCCAGGAGACAGGATACAATTCAAATCCAATTTTTCCTTGAAGAGGAATGAATGATAGCTCATATTTCTCAAGCAGTTTCTATAAGGCAGACACTGTGCTAAGGGCTGCATGAGACTTATCTCTATTGTTGTCCATAACAGCCCAATGAGAAAGTTATTATCTGTATTTTACAGATAGGGAAATAAGGCAGGGAAATAAATAAGGGGGAATTAAGGAAGCTTTATTAAGGATTCAAAGCTAAATCAGCCTCAAGTTATCTGTGATCCTCAAGACCACCCTGTATTCATTCATTCATTCATTCATTCATTCACCCAGCCAGCCAGCCAGCCATCTCCCCACTCATCCACACATCTATCCTCCACCCACCCATCCATCCTTGATCCTTTCATCCACCCATGCCTTCATCCATCCTCCATCCATCCACATCCATTCTCCTCCCGTCCATCCATCCTCCAGCCATCCATGATCCTTCCCCATTCATGCATCCACCCTCCACTGATCCATATCCACGCTCCACCCATCTACCCATCCTCCATCCATCCTCCATCCATCCATCCATCTTCCATCCATCATCCATCCATCCATCCATCCAACCATCATCCATCCATCCATCCATCATCCATCCATCCATCCATCCATCTTCCATCCATCCGTCCGTCCATCCTTCATCCATCCATCCATCCACCCATCTTCCATCCATCATCCATCCATCCATCCATCCAACTATCATCCATCCATCCATCCGTCCATCTTCCATCCATCCATCCATCTTCCATCCATCCATCCATCCATCCGTCTGTCCATCCATCCATCCATCATCCATCCATCCATCCATCTACCCATCCAACCATCATCCATCCATCCATCCATCCTTCATCCATCCATCCATCCTTCATCCATCCATCCATCCATCCGTCCATCCATCTTCATCCATCCATCATCCATCCATCATCCATCCATCCACCCAACCATCATCCATCCATCCATCATCCATCCATCCATCCATCCATCTTCCATTCATCCATCCACCCGTCCGTCCATCCTTCATCCATCCATCATCCATCCATCTATCCTTTACTCTTCCATCCATTGCTCTATCTATCTATCCACCCATTAACAATTTTTAAGGCTCTACCATGAGTCATAGACTGAGCTGTGTGCTAATCAGGGACAATAATTTAAATACATATCTAGGAATAAAAAACTGTCCTTGTCCTGGAGAAATTCACCATCTAAGAACACTGTTCTCCATCCTGGAACACAATAAACTCATCTGGAGAGCTTTAGAAAAATCCCATTGCGTGGGTCATACTTCTGACCAATTAAATCAGATTCTCTGGGTGTGGCATCTGGACATGAGTCTTTTTAAAAACTTTTTTAAACTTCCCAGGAGATTCTGGTGAGCAGACAGATTTGAAAACGGTGCAGAAGCCTTGTTCTCAGGGTGTGGTTTTGGGGCCAGCAGTATCAGCATTACCTGGAACTTGTCAGAAACACAAATTTTTGGGCCCCAGACTAAACCTTTACTGAATCAGCAATGCTAGGAGTGGAGTCCTGCCATGTGCGCGCTAAGAAAACTTGCAAAGTAATTCTGATGCACAACCAAGCTAACCCCTCGCTCCTAAGAGTGACTGGGGAAGCGGGGCAGAGCATCGACATCACCAGGGGGCCTGTTAGAAATGCGGACTCTTGGGGTCTGCAATTTAACAAAGTCCCTGACTGAGTCTATGCACATTAAAGAGGGAGAGACACGGAGCTAACCTCCACTGAGCGCTTTCTAAGCACTCCGCAAGGCTTTAGCATAATCACAGGAAAGCCTTCTAACCACTGGCCCACCTGCAGGTCACCCTACCACATCCCTGCTTTACTTCCTCATAGAAACCACCACTATCTGAAATCCCTTGTTGGTTTAAAAATTCAGTACCTGTCTCTTCCACCAGAAGAGAAGGTCTGGGAGGGGGACTCATCGGTCTCAACCACTTTTATATCCCCACCACCCGCACCAGGAGCTGGCTCACAGCAGGCATTCTGGAACAATTTACCAAACACACACAGCCAGCATATCTTCACTATCCAGGTGAGGACACAGGCTGGCGGAGAATAGCAATTTGGTCAAGGTCACACGGGGGGCAGGTGACAGAGCTGGGATACACACTGAGCTCAGGCTGAGCCCAAAGCCTGTAGGATGTGGGGTGCAGCGACCATGGGGAGACGCTGAAGGTGCCTCTGGGAGCAGAGTGACCTGCAAAGGCCCTGAAGGCAGGCAGTGTGTGTGTGGGGGTCGTCCCCAGGGCCTCGTGCCCAGCAGGTGCATCAAACAAACTGTTGACCGCATGGCTGCAGAAACGAAGGAATGAACGAGAAGCTACCAACCAGCCAGAGGGGCTCGGGAGGTTTTTGCGATGAGGCTGAGGGGGGTCTGTAAGACCAGGGAGGGGACACCTGTGACTCCGTCCCTCCACTTCTCAGCCTCTTGCCTAGAGAAGCAGGACACATGTTCAAACAGCAGCATGCACGATGATACCCCTAGCGTTGTCTGTAAGAGCAAACAATTACAGATAACCTCGTGCTCCTCCCCAGGGGGACGGCTTCATGAACTGGGCATCGTCGTTCTTCAGGTGTGTCATGCGGTCAAACAAAAAAGAGGTAAATCATTACTTAGTGGATCCTGAGTGAGCAGAGCAAGTTATAACAAATATGTATTATATAAGCGATAGATTTGTATTTGATTTTTTTCTAGCTATACTATAATTTCTATGGTAAACATACATGTTTAAATATATAAAAATATACACACCTAAGCCACATAAACACATGTTGATACAGATGTGACTTCTTACAGAACGGCCTCGACAGACACACAAAACAGGTCACGGTGGTTACTTCCAGGGAAGGGAAGAGACACTGATCTCAGGTAGATGTGGTCCAGGGTTTCAAGTCTTTGTAAGGATTGTGTGTGTGTGTATTTGCTGGTGAGCAGAAACTGGTATGTCACGGAGAAACAGAGGAAAAGGAAGGGCTCTCGCAGGGGTACAGGGTGGTGAGGACTGTGAGGTGTGAAGGCGCACGGGTCCGACAGAGGGGAGCGCTCACAGTCACGGGCAGGGCTCCGGCTTCTGTTCTCCCGCATTTGGAGGATTTCCGAAGCACCTAGGAGGTGTCACACACCGTTCTCAGCAGGGGGGACACACAGGTGACTGAGGTGGGCCACGTCTGTCTTCTGAGAACTGACATGCGGGCCGAGGACACGATACACAACGGGCGAACAAACACGTGCCTTCTGACAGAGAGAAGGATGATGAAGAAAAGGAAACAGGACACAGAACCATGTGGGTGCGGGTTCTGTCGGCTCTGCCCTCAAATCCGGTCCTGAATCTGCCCTTTCTCCCTGCCCAGGTCCAAGGCACCGGCACCTCTCATCTGGGTTACTGCAATGCCTCCCTCGCTGGCCCCTGGGCTCCCCATGGGTCCCCACACCCAGTCACCCAGCCCAGCCTGAGGGGTCCTGTCAATACACAGATCAGAGGTCTCTCCTCTGTGCCAAACCCTCGCAGAGCTCCCATCTCACTCATGGTAGGAGCCAAGGTCCTTCCTGTGGCTCTCAAGGTCTGAGCCTGGCCACTGTCCGGACCTCCCCTCCTCTCCCCCACGGCCCCTGGCTCACTGGGCTCCAGCCATGCCGCCTCCTTACCACTCTCAGGCACTCTGGGGATGAGGCTGCCCCAGACCCTTTGCACTTGTAGTTCCCTCTGCATCCGAGGCTCTCCTTCCTCATCAACAGGAACACCCTCCTTCATCTCCTTAAGGTCTTTACTCAAGTGTTATCTTTCCAGGGACATCCCCACACCCCTGCATTCCCCAGGCTCCTCCTCGGCTTCCCCCCTGCCTCCCCCATCCACTACGTGTATCACTGCCTGCCCTGCTCTGTATTTTGCTTATTTACTGTTATTATCAGCCTCTGGCCTGCCAGCCCCTTGGGGCAGACTCCAGGAAGTCAGGGGCCTTTGTATGCTGACTTCCTAGTGCTTCAAAAAAAGCTGGGCAGGCGGCTGAAGAAACACCTGTTGCATGAGTGAATGAACCGTTACTTCTGATAGGAAGAGGAAAAGACCTCCCTGATGAGCCCTGAAGGCTGAGGGATGGCCCCACAGATGGGGACACTGGTCTAGGCCAAGGGGACAGCACGTGCCAAGGCCCCGAGGGCAGCATCACGCTCCTGATTTACAGCAAAAGAAACAAGGTCAAGGCTAGGTCTACTGAGCAAAGGGGATGGGGAGGAGCCGAGCTGGAGAGGCTGGCGGCAACAGACAAGGTGAGCCTGGTGGCCGAAAGGAAGGAAATTAGATCGTATTCTATACTTTTTAAGAAAAGCATAGTCCTTTCCATGTTTTAACTATTTCATCCTCACATGGTCCATGGAACAATTGCTCCCCTTTAACAGAGGAGGCAAAGAAATTCCAGAGAGGCTGGGTGACCACGCCGGGGGCTGGGGGTGTGGGGGGCAGGCAGTAAGAAGCAGCACGAATGCAGTGGGAGCCACCGGGGGATTTCTGGGTTTCAGATTCCTTCCAGAACACCCTGAATGGAGGCCCCCTGGCTTGTGCCCCGCTTGGGCCCCTCCCTGGATCCGGGCCCCTGCAGTCAATAATGACTCTGTCACGGAAGGGCCCAGGAGGCCAGGCTGGAAGGGCAGCTGATGAACCTGGCACTAGAGGCCAGAGCCAGGGCAGAATGTTCCCTGCCGAGCCCAGGAGCGCATTGCCCATCTCAAGAGAAAGAAAAGTGTGTGGGTGCATGTGTGTGTGTGTGTGCGCGCATGTGCATGCGTAACCTGACCCTACTGGCTCTGCCTGCTCTGAATTTGGGAGCAACTGCTCCAGGGCAGTGGAAAGGGTGAGGACAGGAGAGAGACAGTCTGTGGGTGCTACCACTGTGGAGGACAAATAATCTGGGGTCTGAGGACTCTTCAGGGCTTGGGAGAAAGTGAGTCTGAGGTTTAGAAGTGGGGACACTGGAGCTGGAGTGCCTGGGTTTGTTTCCTGGCCCTGCCACTGGTTGTGTGTCTTTGGGCCGCTTACTTAATATTTAATTCTCCCATGCCTCAACTTATGCATCTGTAAGATGGGCTCCTAGCCTAATAAGGGTGTAATAACTCAGTGAGAAACATGATAGTGTACTGATTAGGAGAAGAGATTTCAGGGTTAGACGGCTCATGTTCAAATTCTGGCAGTCACTGAACTGCGTCAACTCGATCAAGCGACCTCAGGATCTCTTGACCTCTCTGTGCCTCAGTTCCCTCATTGTTAACACAAAGCTTAACCACAGGGGGTGTGGGGATTCAGTGAGTTAGACATCCATCCCTGGTACACAGCAAGGGCCATGTGTTTCCTCTGCCGGGGCAGAGGAGGAGGAGGGTTAATCTATAGTTACACTGCTTTTCACGGTGCCTGCACTAAGTACATGCTCACAAAAATTAAGGACGAAAGAAGTGGCTGGGACTCATCTCAGGGACAGCTGCTCCCCAGCTCCCACTAGTGGCAGCCAGGTGGGAATGTAGGCCCTGCGTCTCTAAAGCGTTCAGCATTATCAAAAGCAAGTAGAAATTCAAGATTTTTATGTGAGCGCTCCTGGTTTTTACAAGTTCACTTTTATTTAAAGTGGAGTGTAAACCAAACAAAGGCATTCATGAGGACCAGATTTGGCTGTGAGCTGCTGGTCTGCAACCCTGGTTTTATGGTCCTTGTGGTGATCTGGCTCCGAAACGAATGACCATGCAATGCTACGTTTAACCCTGGTACCACACGTCCTGGTACCAACCGTGGCCGGCAGCAGTAAGCATGCTATGGAGTGGGTCATGACTATGCCCCCATTTCACAGGTGAGAAAATGGAGGCTCAGAAAGATGAAACAATTTGCTGGAGGCCATCTGGCTGGGAAGCAGTGGGTCTGGGGTTTAGCCTGGGATCCTCCTCACCCACCAACCTCCTCTTCCTCCTCCTCCTAGCTCTCCCAGCTCTGAAATAAAGCCCTAGGTTGAAGAGTGCCTCCACTCGGAAAGAAGAGAATGACTGTTTTTGAACAGGGCTTAATAAACTGTCTCCAACTCTCAAAGAGCCCCCCCGGGGGGGGTGGTCAACATGGACCCTCCAAAGTGCCAAGAAGAATGAGGGTGTGTTCTCCAGCATGTGGTTTGAGGGGGGCGGGGGTGGTGGAAATCTCAGACCCTCCTGGTGGTCTTTGAGTGGGCTTGTCCCTGCTTCATTACCAGCATGCAAGGGAAATGTCATTGTCCTGGTGACAGCAAGGATTACTCCCTGGAGGCCTGGAGTTGCTTAAGAGCAAATTCCTGGCGATGCTGTATTTGACTAGACACAAGTCTCTGGTTTTCCACGATGGTAATGTAGCACTTCTGTCCCTCGAACCGTCATCAAACACAGACAGGGCGGGAGAGACAGCCCGGGATCTCAGGACACCAGCATCAAATCCCAAAGCTGGCCACATAAAGGGTTAAGTCCAATGGTTAAACATAATAGCTTAATGCCTTCTGCTACCACCCAGCTCTCCCAGGAGGGCTGACAGATCCCAAACAGGGCAAACAATAGCTGGAATTGTTCTAGTGAAAACTAGTTCGGCTGCATCACTTGCCAATAATTTTTTAAACAGCTTAACTCTCCTCTGCTTCCTTGACTCTAACCCAACCCGAAAGCAAAAGGCAGATGAGTTCTTGTCCCAGCGTCAAACCTTTGTAAACAAATCGCCCGCCAAGATGCGTGATGGCAGGACGGTGCTGGGGGACAGACTCGGAGCTGGAGCCCTGACCCTGCGGGACACACCCAGGGCCGGGCCCTGGAACACACCCGAAACTGCCTATCGTCCCAGAAGGTGTCAGCATTTCTTGGCACAGGAAGTTTGGGACACGAACGAGCACACTCGCCCCTCTAATGACCAGACAGGACAGCAGCATTGTTAGCAATGCACACCAAAGTTCGGGTCCAGAGGCAACAATCCCAACAGCGAGAGGAGAGATCATCATAATGACGGTACTTGGGAAAGGACACGTGTCGAAGGCTGTTAGTCCCTTAACTAAATTCCGCGGGGCGAGTGCGACCGCCACAGGCCCACCAACAGTCACACCGGGAGGCCTACCTTCTACGTCACTCAGAGTCCAGACATCCGCACGGTTAAGCTTCGCTTTACCCGGACGATCGCGGTTTACGGTGAGGCTGGGTGAGATCACCAGTTCTAGCATTTCCTTGTACCTGGCAGAAAACAAAGGGAAATATAATTTATTCATTAATTATGCATGCTTACTAATGATTCCTATTTCTTTCCCTAAGAGTATAAATATTAAAGCTGATTACCTAAACCCGGCCGTCTTATAAATTCTACATAATAGAAATTCACTAAACTTTTCATCAAAGGGAAATGAGGAATTAAAATGAAGTGCTTGCTCCCCTCCGGAGAATACACCCACTTGATTAAAACTTTCCCCTCCTTCATACGATATTTTGCCATTAGAAAAATTGTATTCTGGTCTCTTTTAAATGTCATCGGAATGAGCTGAAGAGAGCGAGGGAGCCTTCCCAGCAGAGGAAGGGAGGGACAGGCGGAGAGGCAGAGTTGGAGTTTGGATTCCCCAAAGCAGAGGCTTAGGGAGCAGAGGGGGTTGACTGCAGTTTCGAGGGAAAAATGGACATGGTGTTAGTTAGATGGACAGACAGAGGCTCAGAAGGCATTCACAACATTGAACAAGTCCCTCTTGGCAGCCACACTCCCAGCCTATCACTTTGGTCCCCACCAAGGGGAAGGAAACACTAGCTCCCGAATTACAGCGTTGATAAAATGCTACAGAGGGCAAGGAAAATGTGGGACATGTCTCCTGGGTCTTTCTCAGTTTTTTATTGAAAACTGTTCAGACCTTGCACCGTGGCCGGTAGTTATTCCTCCTAAATTCCTACCCGCTGTGGTTAGGAAGTGAGGTTTCTGGTTCGTGTGCATGATACCACGCCTGGCGGTTTCCAAAGGGCTAAACTACAAGCAGTAATGATTGGCGCTGATTCAAGGTGTCCTCAGAGAAAGACTACGCACATCAATATTGCGAGGTCATCGTTGGGAGGATCAGTTATCATTACTTTAATAAAACACAACATACCGACCGATGGCAAAGAGGTTATAAACTCAGGTTCCACCATGAAAAGGTCACGGATTCAAAATTTTGATGTCGCTCTTCATGACTTTGAGAAAGTTAGTGAACTGCTTGAGTGAAAAGCTGGCTCGTCTGGGTAATGGGGTTGTTAGACTACCTCCCTGGAAAGGTCATGGTGAGGAAGAAAATAGGTGGTACCTGCAAGGAAAGGTCTTTGTGGGGAGCAACCTAAATGTCCACACATTCCCGAGAAAGAAAAATTAAAGGTGGTGGGCGCGCATGGTGGAGTATCATACAGGAGTGAAAAAGACCAAGCTGGGCTCCACACACGGCAGGACAGACAGAGTCCTGAGCAGAGGGGCAGAAGGGTATCCAAAGTAGGATATCATTTCTATGAAGTACGAAACATACAGATCAATACTATACACTGTTTAGGGATACGCGCAAATGCAATTCACAGGTAATAGTATGCATAGGATGAAAAATACGAATTTCAGAGAGTGGCTGACTCTAGGGATGGTGGGGGCACTTTGGGAAGTGGTATCCTGGGGGCCTGAACTGAGTTTGTAACATTTTAGTTCAGGGGTGGACACCCTGGGGTCCATCCAAATCCCGCCCAACTTTTCGTGGGAACCATGAGCTAAGAATGGCTTTCACATTTTTATTGTCTATTATTTTTTATTTATTTTAGAGAAGGGGAGTAGGGGGCAGAGGGAGAGAGAGAATCTCGGGCAGGTTCCACGCCTATCGAGGAGTCTGACACGAGGCTCGATCTCATAATGCTGAGATCACAACCTGAGCTGAAATCGGGAACCAGATGCCTCACCGACTGAGCCACCCAGGTGTCCCAGCTTTCGTGTTTTGAAATGGTTAGAAACAAATCGAAAAAAGGATAACATTTCAAGACCTGTGAAAACTGCAGTTAAGTCCACAAGCAAAGTGCTCTCTGAACGCAGTCCTGCCTGTTGGTCGGTTGGATCGCCTGGGACTAATTTCACACCGCACCTTCTCAGTACAGTAGTTGTGACAGAGCCCCGCCCAGCTGGACATATTTAGCGATCAGCAGAAAAAGCTTGCCAACTCCCGTTTTACTGGTGGGGATACCACTGTGATGTGGCCACTACACAACTTTGTGGGCCCGAAACACTGATTTAAAAAAAAAAATAATAAAACACCAAAGAAATCTCTTATGCCAGGACCGCACACAGGAAGTACTTTATATACACTTTTTAATCTGTTGAGAGAATTCCACACGAGTGAGCTCCTAGTGTTTATATCTTTCTGTGAGCAGGTAAACATCTGCCTGATGAGGAAAGAAGGAGCACTGTGACTTCTGGGCTTGGTCGCGTTGCTTATTTACTTTACCAAGTGCTGCTGTCATTCTCAGGAGCTCAGAGCAGGAAGGTGCTTGTGAGTTCTAGCCCTGGGACAGAGCCCTGCTAAGGAAAGCTTTTGGCGCGCTCTCCTTTGACTTTTGCCTGACATTCTTGAAGGCCAGGCCAACATGGAAATCACCTCATTTCCCCCACAACACCTGATCCAGAATCATGGTCATTCTGTTGTCATCCTGTTACCATCTGCAGAAGGGAGCGAGCAAAGAGAGTCAGAAGGGGGACAGGGAAGGAGGAAATCTATAATTGGAGGATTAGCTTCCTCAAACAAGAATTTGTTAAACGTTCCCATATATTCTCATTTTCAACTCCATCTTGGACGGTGACTTTTAATGTATTAAATATGTAAATGCATTCCCTTATAAAGTGATGTTGTATTGTTTTATGTGTGACTTGTGTTTTAATTTACATGAATAAAGCTGTGCACGAGATCTTGTCCTGTTTATTAGGCTTTTTCTTTCCAGTCTGCACCATGATTCTATAATGTGTACATATTGATGAATAGTCATCTAGCTTATAGTTAGAATTCCATATTGGGGGCGCTTGGGTGGCTCAGTGGGTTAAGCCTCTGCCTTCGGCTCAGGTCATGATCTCAGGGTACTTGGATTGAGCCCCACATTGGGCTCTCTGCTCAACAGGGAGCCTGCTTCCCCCTCTCTCTCTGCCTGCCTCTCTATCTACTTGTGATCTCTGTCTCTGTCAAATAATTAAATAAAATCTTAAAAAAAAAAAAAAAAAGAATTCCATACTCTGTGGTTACTCAATTGTATTTATGTATTGCCCTAGCGATAAACATCAAGGAAGGCTTCTTACTATAAACATGTATTTCAGCTACCATAAACAATGCTGCAATGAACATCTTCATTAAAATACACAAACACACACACACGTATATATAGATACATATATATATATAACATGTACCTATATATGTGTGTTTACATGCACACACATTCTTAAAATGTATATATATATACATTTATATAAATGTGTGTGTGTATATATATATATATATACACACACACACACAAGGATAATTTCTGTCATTGGGTATATATGAACTGAATTTGACCAAGTACTAGACTGTTCCTCATTAATTCCTGTGCTAATCTAGATTTCCATCAAAAGTACACAAGTCAGAGGCCCCTGAGTGGCTCAGTCGGTTGAGCATCCAACTTTTGGTCTTGGCTCAAGCCTTGATCTCAGGGTTGTGAGTTCGAGCCCCACAGTGGGCTCCACAATGGGCATGGAGCCTATTTTCTAAAAAAGTGCATAAGTATTCTCATTTCATAAATTCTTGCTAACATTTGGCATTGTCTACGTTTCTAATTTTTGTCAGACTAATGGGTGGAAAGTGATACAGTTGTTCTACTTTGCATTTCTATGATTACTAGTGAGTTTGAGCACATAGTCACATAATTGTGGGACATGAGAGTTTCTAGGAACTGTCTATTTATATCTTTTATCTTTGCCCATTTTTCTTTTAAATATATATATTTTTAATTTATCTGACAGAGATCACAAGTAGGCAGAGAGGCAAGCAGAGAGAGAGGAGGAAGCAGGCTCCCTGCAGAGCAGAGAGCCCGATGTGGGGCTCGATCCCAGGACCCTGGGATCATGACCTGAGCCGAAGGCAGAGGCTTAACCCACTGAGCCACCCAGGTGCCCCTGCCCATTTTTCTATTGGGGTTTTTTTGTGTGTCTTTTCTTGCTGATTTGCTGGATGCCTTGTAGAGTCTAGATGCTAGTTCATTTCTGGTTTTAGATGCTATAAATTTCTTTCCTTAAGTTTTCATTACTTATGGTGTTTTGGAAATCAAAAAATTTCTAATATATTTACCCAATATTTTTTTCCTAGGTGTAAAATTATTTCTCTAACCCTAGGATATTAAAATGTGCCCATATTTTAATTTGTTTACATTTCCATATTCACTTAGAATTTTAACTTTTATGCTTAAGTCTTTAATTCATCTGGAATCTTCCTTTTAATATGGTTTAGAGTTGCATTTTTCTCCAATATTGGAGAAAATAAAAATAAACCATTTTTCCTAATATGTAGTAAACTCTTCAACTGAATTCACCTTCCAGCTATGATGGGATAGTTTGTAATTTTGGTTCAATCTCACTATCACGATACAAAATAAAAGCTATAAAACATCATTTTAAGGTATCAGAGAGCAACCAAGGAGGGCTTGAGGGCCCAAGATCCCAGAGAGATGAGACATGGACTGAGTTAAGTCTGACTTCTACCACTTTTCCCCTCAAAACACCTGCCAATTTTTAAGCACAGAAGAAAAAAGAACAGCTTAGGGTTTTCCAGTCTCATTGGGCTGGGGAGACAGCAACTGGAGTTCAGGGATAAGGTAGCTAGAACTCAAGGAGCAAAGGTCCTACAGCTATGAGAACCACAGAGGAGTGATCCTGACATTGCTGACAATTAAAACCTTTGAGGAGTTTGGTGATACCTAAGCTGGGTGGGGTGAGAGTGAGAGAAACGAAACACAGGGAGGTAGCTAAGAAGACAAGAAATGAAGCAGAGCTTTTGGCAATCTCCCAGTAGTAGGGAGGTGAAAATTGGAGTTCATGGTCCATCAAGGATGAGAATCGTTGGTAAACACACTAGGCTTTTTAACTAAGACTTCTGAAAAGTTACTCCCTTAGAGGATGGGCAAACCAAATAGATCCTGATTTGTCATCCAATAATCCCTTATTGGTTCAAAGCGATTTACCTCTAGTATCACCACTTGGCAGAAGAAATGTAACTTTCTTTTGGGGAAGGTATTATCTTCCAGAGTTTCCATAATTTTTCATAAGCAATGTTTAGCACTTAATAAAAATTATGAGGCATGCAAGAAGACAAGGCCAAATGATTAAAAACTAAGACAAAAAACCAAACCCATAATAAGATTCAGATAATAGAGTTATCAAACATGGACTCCCAAACTACCTTGATAATATGATCAAGAAAACAGATTTAAATGAAGACTACTACTAGAGAACTAGAATAAAAATCAAATGAAAATTCTAAAACTGAAAAATATAATAATTGAAATTAAGAGCTCCATAGAGCAGATGAACTATGGATTTGAGGTAGCAAAAGAAAGGCATAACGAACTGGAAGATAAGTCAGCAGACAAATCACAGAAAGAATGTTGGAAAGGAAAATAGGTAAAAAAATAATATAAAATAAAATAATATGGGACATGGAGAAAAGGTCCTGCATACATGTAACAGGGGCCACAGAAGGAAAGAAAAGAGAAAACAAATCAGAAACAATATTTAGTGGGGCGTCTGGGTGGCTCAGTGGGTTAAGCCTCTGCCTTTGGCTCAGGTTGTAATCTCAGGGTTCTGGGATTGAGCCCCACATCAGGATCCTTGCTCAGGAGGGAGCCTGCTTTTCCCCCTCTCTCTCTGCCTGCCTCTCTGCCTGCTTGTGATCTCTCTTTGTGTGTCAAATAAAAAAAAAATAAAATATTAAAAAAAGAAACAATATTTAGCAAGAATCTTGGAAAATCTTCCAAGACTGATAAAGACATCAAGCCAATGCAATCAGCAAGTTCTGCAAAGCAGAAGAAAAATAAATACAGAGGAAAACACTCCTGAGCATATCATAGTCAAACTACACACATGTGAGACTATATTATCTTAAAAGCAGCCAGAGGGTGAATAAAAGACAAATTATCAGGGCTCCTAGGTGGCTCAGTCAGTTAAGAATCTGCCTTCAGCTCAGGTCATGATCTCAGGATCCTGGGATTCTGATCGAGCCCCATGCTGGGTGCCCTGCTCAGTGGGGAGCCTGCGCCTCCCTCTCCCCTCTGCTTGTGTGCTTTCTCTCTCACCTGCTATCTCTCTCTCTCAAATAAATAAATAAAATAAAAGGCACGTATTGCATGGAGCACTGGGTGTGGTGCATAAACAATGAATTTTGGAACACTGAAAAGAAATAAAATAAAATAAAATGGAAAAAAAAAGAAATAAAATGCAAATTATTTTTAAAGAAGGAATAATAAGACTTCTCTGCAAGTATGATGGAAACCAAAAACAATGGAATTTCATCCGCTAACACAGTATTCTGTGCCAGCAAAAAAAACACAAAAAACCTTCAAAAATGAAGATGGGTGCCTGGGTTGCTCAGTGGGTTAAAGCCTCTGCCTCTGCCTTCGGCTCAGGTCATGATCCCAGGGTCCTGGGATTGAGCCCCACATCGGGATCTCTGCTCAGCGGGGAGCCTGCTTCCCTCTCTCTCTCTCTCTGCCTGCCTCTCTGTCTACTTGTGATCTCTCTCTGTCAAATAAATAAAATCTTTAAAAAAAATAAATAAAAAATAAAAAATGAAGATAAAAATGAAACAAACAAAAATTAAGATTATTTGTCACCAGGACATTTGCACTACAAAAGAGTGCTTTGGAAGCATGAAAATTTGGCAAAGGATGGAGAACAACATAAAAGGATAAATATGTAAATAAGAGGGGGAGACATGAAGTTTACATGTTCTCAGGACACTGCATTTTCCTGGAAGTGGTACAAGTACTAATTTATAGCAAACTTTAAAATTTATAAGGATACATGCTATAATCTTTAGAGTAACGACTTAGAGAAAAATAAAAGTGTATGCCAACAGGTTACTAGAGGAGAAAATGGAACAATGGAAATACGTCATTAATCCAAAAGAAAGCAAGAAATTATATAAAAAAAAAAAACGAAGAGATGGAACAAATAGGAAAAAAGATAGATTTAAATTCAAATTTATCCATAATTACATTAAATGTAACCATTTAATGTCCATTTACCTTAAGGAATAAATACTCCCACTAAAAGACAAATATTACAAGACTGGATTAAAAAACTAACTGCATGTTTATTACAAGATACCCCTTTTAAATATAAAGACACACAAAGACTCAGAGCAAAAAATTGTAAAAATCCACATGAAGCAAACACCAAATAAAAGAAAGCTGACATAATTTCAAATAGACTTGAAATTAAAAACCACTACTAGAGATTTAGAGGAACATACTGTAATGATAAAAGAATGAAGATATAACAATTAGGAAGTTTGCCCTTCCCAAAACTAATTTGCATGGTATTGACTCTAAAAAGGAAGAAAGAGCCTAGATCTTTGTTAGGTAATTCAAGATCTCAACTTCAAACATACCAACAGCAATTCAAACCCGTCCTCCGTTGGAGGAAAATAAATAAGCATCACCAACAAAGCCAAAGCAATAGAAATGTTAGTTCTCACAAAGTAAACAGGACCCTGACAATCCTTCTTTCCCGTTGCCAACTAGAACTTACGGGTACTTCTATCTTGCAAAAGCAAAATATTAATCACCAAGTATGGCAGTAGGAGCAGTTCAGTGAGCAAACCCTTCCAAAAATTCTAACCATAGCTCCCATTTCCCAGGCACCCATTCTACACCAGGGAGTTTCCCCCATCACCTTTACATCACCTCCTTCAAATTCTCTCCACCATGCCGGGAGATATAAAGGTCCACCCTCTATTTCCCAACAGGTTGACTAAATACAGGTTTAGGTCTGTGCACAGCATAAGCACCAAGGAAACATGACTCATTCCCGCTTGGTGAACTCATCCTGTTCAGCCATCCTCCTGCTCCTTCAGATCTGAAAAGAAGTTAAAATTTCAGCACACAGTGAGTTTCGGATTTGAGTTTTATGGGTTGTATTGTTTTATTATTGAATTACATGGAGCAGCCGAGGAAGGAGGCTGATCTCTTTGGTGTTTTGAGGCCTCTGAAGGTCTTAACCTGGCCGTGATTATAGTGCTCATTTTATAGATAATAGAAATAAAACTAATGATCACTCAAAGATCATTTAGTCTAGGGCAAAGAGCTCCCTGCATATATTGGCTTGTTGAGTCCTATGAGGTGGGTAGAGATGAGGAGACTGAGTTTCAGAAAGTGACCTGTTAGCTAATGGTAGAGCCAGGATTCACAACCAGGTGGTCTGGTTCTAAGGTCTGTGCTATATTTTTTAAATTAATTAATTATTACTGAAATACAGTTGACATACAATGTCATATTAGTTTCAGGTATACAACATAGTGATTTGACAATTCTTTACATTACTCAGTGCTCATCAGGATAAATGTAGTCACCATTTGTCCCCATATACTGTTATTACAATATTATTGGCTATATTCCCTATGCTGTACTTTTCATCTCTGTGACTTATGTATTTTATAATTGCAAGTTTGTACCTCTTAATCCCTTTTACCTAATCTGCCCATCACTCCAGCCGCCTCCTCTCTGGGCATCACATTTGTATTTAAGAGTCTGTTAGTTTTGCCTTTTAGATTTCATGTACAAATGAATCACATGTTGTCTTTCTGTGTCTAACTTATTTCACTTAGCGTAATACCCTCTAGGTCCACCCATGGCAAGAATGGCAAGATTTCATTCCTTTTCATGGCCAAGTAATATTTCACCAAGCACACATGCATGTGTATCTCACATCTTTATCCGTTCATCTATTGATGGGCACTTGGATTGCTTCTGTATATTGGCTATTGTATTAATGCTGCAATAAAAATGGTAGTACATACATATTTTCAATTAGTGTTTTCATTTTCTTTGGGTAAATATCCACTAGTGGGATCATACAGTATTACTATTTAATTTTTTGAGGAACTGCCACACTATTTTCCACAGTGATTGTACCAACAACAACCTACATTTCCACCAACAGTGCATGATCGTTCCCTTTACTCTGTGTCCTTGCCAACACCTGTTATTTCTTGTCTTTTTGACACTAGTCATTCGGACTGGTGTGAGGTAACCTCTCATTGATATGTAGATTGCTTTGGGTAGAATGAACATTTCAACAATATTAATTCTTGTTAGACAATAAGAATTCTTGTCTGTGAGTATGGTACATCTTTCCATTTGTATCATTTTCATTTTCTTTCATCAATGTCTTACAGTTTTTAAGAGTATAGGTCTTTTATCTCCTTGGTTAAATTTATTCCTAGGTATTTTAATCCATTTGGTGCAATTGTAAATGGGACTGTTTTGAAATTTTTCTTTCTCTTACTTTATTATTAGTATATAGAAACACAGAAGATTTCTGCATGTTAATTTTGTATCCTGCAACTTTACTGAATTCACTTGAGTTCTAATAGTTATTTTGAGGAGTCTCAGGGTTTTCTATGCATAGTCTCATGCCATCTACAAAAGTGACAGTTTTACTTCTTCCTTAACTTCTTTTCATTTCTTTTTCTTGTCTGATTGCTATGGCTAGGACTTCCAGTACTATGTTGAATATAAGTGCTGATAGTGGACATCCTCATCTTGTTCCTGATCTTGGAGGCAAAGCTTTCAGTATTTCACCACTAAATATGATGTTAGCTGTGGGTTTTTCATATATAGCCTTCATTATTTTGAGGTATGTTACCTCTAACTGTACTTTTTTGAGTTTTTATCATAAGTGGATGGTGAATTTTGCCAAATGCTTTTTCTGCATCTATCAAGATGATAATCTGGTTTTTATCCTGCTTCAGTATTGCACATTGATTGATTAGTGAAAACTGAATCACCCCTGTATTTCTAGATTAAATCCTACTTGATCAAGATAAAGGATAATTTTAATGTATTCCTGAATTTGATTTGTTAATATTTTGTTGAGGATTTCTGCATCCATGTTCATCAGGGACAGTTCTGTGCTCTTAACCACAGTGTGCAAATAAAACTGGGTCAAAATTTGAACCCAGGGCCCAATATCCACTAAGCCACCGGTCAGAGCTCTGGCTCTGTCATGTGACACATGGGTTCAAACTCCAGCTTTGCATCTTATCAGTTGTATGACCTTGGGTGAGTTATGCAAATTCTCTGAACCTTATCCATAAGGATGGAGAAAGTAACAGTACCTTCCCCAGTAGGTTATGTGCGGATTAAGTTAGAGAAGGCATCTACACCGACAAAAGACACCCTTAGTTCGATTCCAGGGAGATACTAGGAACTGTCGTGAGGATCATCTAGAAACCACTGGTTCCTATTGTAGTTTGACAGGCAGAGTTGAATTCTCTTGCAGTTGGTGGAGAGGCTTCCCTCACTCACATTCTACCCCCCTTTTCCCCTGCTCACAATGACCTGAAATAGGAGAACAGCTTATTCTCTTTGCAGGGGAAGGAAGAGAGAAATCAGACAGTCTTAACAACAGAGTCTGGAGGGTGGGAGGAGAAAGACTTAGCTTCTCTTTCATGAAGTCAGGGAAAGGAAGCAAAGGCATGGGATTCATTTACAAAAAATGTTTCCCCGTTGCATCGTTGCAAAACCCCAATACCCCTGCTGCTTCAGAACCAGACCAAGAGGAGTGGGAAGAAAGAGGCATTCAAAAGCCCCCGCCCTCTGGCCTTCTCTTTGGCCTGCTGCTGCCAGAGGCTTGCACCATTTGTTACCCTTGTCACCACCCCTGTCCCCGGGGACTGAGAAGCACTGAGGGAGCACGGGGCTGCTGGAGGAGCCCAAGAGATGACAGCTGGAGGGTGGGGGGTAGGGAGGACTTCAAAGGCAGTGAAAGATCAAAAGCAGATGGAGGGTCCCAGGCGGGTGGGTGGCTCACCTTTCCACACCCCCTGAGTGCCCTGGCTACCTTGGCTGAGAGCAGTGGCCCTGCCTGCTGGATGGAGAGGACAGATGGCCAGTCGGCCAAGGGGACCTCAGAGAGGGCCAATTCCCAGCATCTTTCAAGGGCTTAGAAACCCAAACCTGCCAACAGCAATCACAGGCTTCTGGATAGACGACAGCTGTGGCCCAAACCTGGACGTTTCTGGCTGCCTCCACCACCCTCATATCATTTCATTCAAAATACATCTGCTTATCGCAAACTCGCCTCGGCCCCAGTCTCCCCCATCTGGCGGGGGGGGGGGGGTTGTGGAGTTGCTCACACCAGAAGCCCAGGACTGTTGCCCCCTCCTTGCTCTCCTTCAGCTCTCACACCCAATCCGTCACCAGGTGTTGTTAAATCCACCTTGGAAACATCCACGGAATGCACTGAGCGATTTCCACCTCCATGGGCATCGCTTGGCCCAAGTCACTACCATCTCTGCCCTGGACAGCCACCACAGCCTCTGTGCCCATTTCCAAGGGGCTAGTCTAGCCTCCATCCAGTTTGTTCTTTCAGCAGCAGACTCAGGAGTTTCTGACAACATAACTCTGAACCTGCCTTCGTCGTCACAACCTTGCTTATAACCTCTGACTGTCCTCAAGGCTTTAGAACACAGCCTTGATCTGGCTTCCCTGCAAGGGAGGTCTCATTCTGGCACACTGGCCTTTCTCTCACTCCATGCTCCCTCCTGTCATGAGGTCTTTGCACATGCTGTTCTCTCTGCCTGGGACACCATTCCCTCCTGTTCACCCTTCAGAGGTCTTAGCTACCATGATCTCCCCAGGCCTTCCCCAAGGGGGGCCCATCCCCTACACCAGCCTCCACGGGGCCATGTCCCTCTCCCTACACCAGTCACCCAATTTTGGGGGAGTGTTTGGATGTTATTTAATTTTCATCTGTCTTTCTTACCAGACTGTATACTCCCTGATGGCAAGGATTTTGTCTATTTTGTCCACCATTACATTCCCCAAATCTCCTGCAGGGTCTGGCCTTTGATAACTGTTTAATAAATACTTCCTGGAGGGGTGCCTGGGTGACTCAGTTGGTTGAGCATCTGACTTCAGCTCAGGTCATGATCTCAGGGTCCTGGGAGGGAGCCCCGTGTGAGGTTTGCACTCAGCAGGGAGTCTGCTTGTCCCTCTGTCCCTTCCCCTGCTCATGCTCTGTCTCTCCAATAAATAAAATCTTAAAACAATAAATATTTCTTGTATAATGAATGAATTGCCATATGAATAAATGTACCCATTCAACCAATATGAATTGAGTGTCTGCTATTTGTGCCAAATACTGCTGGTCACAGCCACTGTCACTACCCTGGATGATGTACACATTTATATTACCTGCCAGGCCCCTCTGGGCACTGAGTTTGAGACCCTCAAGTTTACTCTTCTTCCCAGCATGAGGCCTCCACACAGTAGGACACAGTCAGCAGAATGTGGACATTGGATGTTACCGTCCCCAACCCCCACCCTGCACTGGCGCATCCCAGAAGCTCCTTCCCCAATAACACAAGCTGTCTGTGAATGACGGTTATTTACTATTAAGCTCTGCCTGGCTGTCATGCCCTTGGCAGTCCTGCTGGCCCCCTTCTTAGGTGTGTTCCCCAGCTTGACTGAGACACAACCAGTATATTGTGCAAGTTTAAGGTGTATAATGAGATGACTTGATATGTTTATATATTGCAAAAATGATTCTGGTGGTCCTGCTTTGATATTCAAAAACAGGAGGAGAAAGTGGACATGCCCAGAGCCACAGCATGGAGGAGGAGTGGTGACAGGGCAGGAGTCGTGGGTGTCCTGGCATTTGGACTTGGTCTTGGGGTAAAAGCATGTTTTCTTTCCTTGGGGGAACTGCGTCTCCCCCACTCTCTGTCTACGTAGCTTGGGTGGGACTGACATTATTAATAGGCCTTGAGCTGGCAATTAGCATCTCCTTCCCCTCAGTCTACAGGGATTGGCTCAGGGATGGTGGTCACATGAGCCAGTGGGGCCAATGAGAGGCCCAGGATGGACTGTTAGAGAAGAGATGCTCTTTCCCACTGCACGTGACCCCTGGGAGGTGTCTACCTGGAGCTCGTGGCAGTCAGGGTCCCCAGACTCCCTTCGAGTAGCATGGTCTTAGAAGACTATGACCCCCATTCTGGTACCTGTGCACCCCATCCTCAGCATTCAATGCGAACGGCAGAATAGGAGTAAACTGTAAGTTTAGTCAGTGAAATCTGAGGGCCGCTGTCACTGTGCCACAGACAGCATCCATGGGGAAAGACCCCATGAGCTGCCCTGGAGAGGTGACAAGCCCCTCCTCCTGTCCACATCTCCCTCCCCCAGCCTCTCTCCCTTACAATGGGGAAGGTGTCACTTAATAGTAAGTTGTAGGGGGCTAGGGAGCCCTCTGTAGCGAACAAGGGGCGGTCTCCTTTGCAAAGGCTAGAGAGAAGGCTGACAAAGGTGGGCACAGCGGGTGCTGAATCCATCCACTGGTCCATTCACTGAGCTGGGCTGTCCATCGTTTAGACCCATAAACTCTACCTTGCATATCAAGAAAGAAAGGTGGCTGTTATTCAGTAATTCACTTCACCTTATTTTCTGGGGAGGCCAGGAACTGTTCTAAGCACTGGGGGTACAGTGCTGAATGAGACAAGCTCCCTGGTCTCCACTTCTAGAGTGGGAGTTTGAATCCTGTCTCGGATGGAATTCATCAATGGGCGAGACCCAGAGAGCTGGAACATCGATCTCATAGTTGTAGGGATGTGTCTCCTCCTGCTGAGAAGATCACTGTATGACCTTCTCTTAAGAGAAGATTTTAACGACCAGGCACTATCTCAAAACATCTGTAAATACCTTTTAAAATTTCAGATAAAATTCAAATCGCCTTTGGCCACGATCTCCCACCAGCTCTAGCCATAGTTACTGACGGGATGAACAGCTCTGCAGACCTGTTCCTAGTCATGAACCCCAACACCCACGTGTTTCCTTAAAAACACATAGTATCGTTTTGTCAGTGTCACTGATCCATGTATCCTGCTCCGGGACTGTTTTCACCTGAGTAATAAAATAGCTTCGTGTTCATTCAATGTCACAATACAGACATCTAGCCTATCTTTTTTAACTGCTGCATAGGATTCCCTGGTATGTCCACACCGCAGTTATTTGGACCACTCCCCAGGTTTCTCAAGTTTTATTATTATAATTAAATGCCACACCGCCTGGGACAGGCCCTCCTGGGGGCACATGCCCACAGTTCTCTGGGAGTGATTCCCCGAAGTCAAATTGCTGGCTCTAATCGCAAAGAACGTTTGCAAATTACCCCGCAGAGTGGCTGGTTCAATTTATGGCCAATGGCCATGTCTCGTCCTCACACCCTGCACGGTTTCTACCCCCTGATCTGAAAGCTTTTTATCCAAAACTCTCTTAGGAAGACAAACAATTTCAGCAACCCGCCTCCACTGCCCCACTGTTCAGCCAAGCAGATGAAGTTCTAGGGAGTCGTGTGTCAGAAAGGAAAATCAGGGGTGCCTGGGTGGCTCAGTCGGTGAAGCGTCTGCCTTCGGCTTGGGTCATGACCTCAGGGTCGTGGGATCGAGTCCTGCATCCTCCCTGTTCAGTGGGAAGCCTGCTTCTCCCTCCCCCTGTCCTCCTTCTCCTGCTTGTACTCTCTTGCTCTCTCTCCCAGATAAATAAGTAAAATGTTTTAAAAAAAGAAGAAAGGAAAACCAGCCTGGGTCTGGCGTCTTAGTCCCAGAACAAGCTCTCTCACTCATGCTCGATAAGTTCATAAATCATACGAACTTGGTGCAGAATAAAAATGGTTGATGGGATAGTTTTACGATGTTTCTCTCATTCCTGATAGCATGGGAAAACAAAGGCCTACTGTTTTCATAATCCAGTTTTGCTATCCATGGGCTCTTTTTTTAAACTTTTTATTTTGAGAACATTACAGATTTAGAAGAAGTTGCAAAACACAGTGCAGAGAGGTCCTGGGTACCCTTCATTCAGTTTTCCCAGGTAATGCCACCTTCCATAACTCCAGCACCACATCAAACCCAGGACATTGGCATTGGGGCTGCGTAAGTGTGTGTGCAGC
Organism: Mustela lutreola; assembly: GCF_030435805.1. Classification (NCBI taxonomy): domain Eukaryota; kingdom Metazoa; phylum Chordata; class Mammalia; order Carnivora; family Mustelidae; genus Mustela; species Mustela lutreola. Next base: position 13,495,585 of record NC_081298.1, read on the forward strand.
TCAGCGTTGTTTTTTCACACACGTAGATACGTGTGACCACCCCTGCAGTCAAGACAGTGGGCTATGTCACTGACCACAAAGATACAACTTGAGTTCTCCCTTCACAGGCATGCCCACACTCTTCCCCAGATCCCCAAACTCTCTTAACTCTTGGCAACCCCGAATCCATTCTTCCTCTCTGAAATGTCAATTTGGGAATAGTAGTAAATGGAATCATACAGTACATGATCTCTTGTGATTGGCTCTTTTGCTGTTAACGCGACTCAAGTTCAGATGACTGCATTTCATAATGCGTTTTCCAATATTTCCTAGGCCCACAAGGGTGGGCCTTCAAAAAAGCACCCAATGTGCGGTGACAGACAGAGAGAGGACCACACACGTTCTGCTGATTTCGGGTTGGGTTCAGCAAAGTCCTGGAGCAAAAAGGCAAAACTTTATAGAATATTTCTCATGCGGAGCCATTAAAAAAAAAAAAAAAAAAGCCCCAACCCACAACCAACAAAACAAGGCACGAAGTAAAATACCAAGGAGTCTCACTGTAAGGGAAGGCCCGCCCTTGCCAGTGATGGCTGGGCGACATGAAGGGCTAGAGGCCATGCGGAACCCCAAGCCCCCCCCACCCCCCGCAAGGCAGGCAGCAAGCAGCAGGCGAGAGGCAGCATTCCCTCGGAGGCAAAGACATTTCCTTGTGAATATGCCATCCTTACCCGCCAACAACGCTGTTCCTCTCTCTTGTACACCCAACCGCGGCACACCGCAGTGACCTGGACCCAATTTGGACCATGGAGAGATGCGTTTTGATGCTACAGAGTTGGACCTTTTAATTTGGGTGAAGGGGAATGGGTGGGAGAGAAACACTGGAGAAAATACTGAAAGCTGAATTTTAGAATATCTTCATTTTACCCAAATTCTTATTTGTGCTCCCAAGAAGCTGAAACATAGTTAACAGTTCCCATGCTGTCCAGAAGCCAGGCCTTGTTTTGAGTGCTTTCTGTGTTTGCGGTCACTCGATTTCCCCAACAGTCCCTACGAGATCAGCAGAATGAAGATCCCATTTCATAGATAAGAAAAGCGAGGACAGGAAGTTTAAGTCACTGGCCTGAAATCAGCCGTAAGTGGGAGTGACGGACTGAAAGCCAGGAAGTCTGACGCTGAACGTTCCCCCTCCTGCCATCTGCCACCGACTGCAGCAGATGTCTTAACATTAATCTTTCTTAATGACTGATCTCTAATTACATCGTTACCCTGAAATTGAAGGGGCCATGCACCGATTCCTACTTTTTTTTTTTTTAATGTTTTTCTTCTCGTTTTGAGGTTGGCTCAATTTTATGCCATTTCATACAGTAAGGTTTCTTTTCTCTCTCTCTCTTTTTTTTTTTTTTGGTCAGATGGTTTCATGGTAAGAGCTAGAAGTTTTTTTTTTTTTAAGGAAAAATCCCAAACATACGCAAAAGCAGACAGAATAGTAAAATAAATCACCGAGCACCTATCAGATTCAACATTTTCCAAGATTTGACCATATGTGTCTCTTCTAAGTTTTTGATTTATTTTTCTCTTTGGTGACGTCAAAGCAAATTCGAACTTGAAGTCTCTTCTCTCTGCTGTACTTCATTTAAAAATTTGGACACTTTCACAATAATTCCTCGTGCCTTCTTGAACACAGCCCATACACAATCTTCCCAACTCTCTCCACAGGCCCTTTTAATGTTGGTTTATAAGATTCAGGATCTAGGGCTCCCTGCTCCGTGGGGAGTCTGCATCTCCCTCTGCCCCTCCCCCTCTCCTGCTCTCTTTCTCTCTCGAATAAATAAAATCTTAGAAAAAAAGATTCAGGATCTAGGGTGGTGGGACAGGTGATATAGGTAAAGGAGGTTCTAAATATGAGCCTCAGGTATAAAATAAACAAGTCATGGGGATGAAAAGTGCAGCACAGAGAATACAGTCAGTCATAACTGTAACAATGTTGTATGGTGACAGATGGGGATACTCTTATGGTGGCGAATGTTTCATGAACTACATAATTGTTGAATCACTATGTTGCACACCTGAAAACCAATATAATAGTCTTTCAACCCCAGAAGATTCAAGATCCAAACAAAATCCATACATTATGTTTGCTTATTCTGTCTTTACATTTATTAACTTTAAAATAGCTCCCCCTTTTAAAAGGATTTTATTTATTTGAGAGAGCGCATGTATGAGTGTGTGTTGGGGGGGGGGGGGGTGGGCGAGACAGAGGGAGAAGCAGCAGACTCAGCTCAGCAGAGAGCCTGACATGGGGCTCGATCCTGGGACCCTGAGACCATGACCTGAACAGAGGGCAGATGCTTAATGGACTGAACCAACCAGGCGCCCCCCTTCCCTCTCCTTTTTATACAGAGTTGAAGAAACTAGGTTAGTTGTCTTGGAGAGTATCTCGTGTCCTGGATTTTTGTTTGCTTCCCCACGGTGTTGTTAACTTATTTCTCTTTCTACCATATTTCCCACAGAATCTCTTTAAAATACGAGGATTCTGATTAACAGGGGGAGCAGAAAAGCCTCAGAGTGGTGCTGAGCTCTTTCCGCGACATCACATCACAGGAGTAAGTTGTCCCGAGTCTCCTTCCCACTAATCCTAACACAGGTCACATACCTGCTTCTGTCATTACGGAGGCCGCCCCTGCAAACCTCTGCCCTAATGGCTTCAGCCCACTCATGCTCATGGCCCGAACTGATTATTCCATTAGGGTTTTAGAAATGTAAAAAAATCTATTTTTAAAGAAGAGCGAGAAGAACATTACAATAACAATAACACATTTATTTAGCAACCTATATTCTTGCAAATTGCCGTCACAGATCTTTCTTCATGCCCTCCCCACACCGGCCCACAGCCAGCGGGAACCCGGATCAGTGGGATGATGAGATAGGCCCCCTTGAGTGCCCGGGAGCTTGGGTTCAAATCCCAGCTCTGCCTCTCACTGATGGTATGGGATCTCACTTGGCTTCCCTGCCTCGAGTTTCTCACCTGTTAAATGGGAATGCAGATGGCCCCCTTGGCCTAGGGCTTTTTGAGGATGAATGACATGCTAATTGTCAAGTTCTCAGAACTGAAGAGAAGCCAGAGCAAACTCTCTTCTCCACCCTTACAAGTGAAGCCAGGGCCAGTAAGTTGAGTAAATGGCCTCAGGTCCCACAGCTAACAATAGCCACAAGCATCAGTCTCATTCCTCTGCATTCCATTGTCTCCATGGGATGTCCTCCTACATTTTGAAAAGGATTGCAAATAATTAGGAAAAACATCTTTTGGCCATAATGGCTCAGAGTAATACCTACACAGCTTCCTAGAGCACCTCATCCACGCCCCATATCACGTGGGCCCTAGCACCCCTCCAACTGAACCCCCTGGGGGCTCTGTCCTGACTCCCTCTCCTGCAGGGATGCTATCCCTTTTGCTACAACTCAGACCTGGTGAGTTAGTTCCCATGTCATGGTTTTGTACATGCTGTTTCTTCTGCCACAATTCCTTTTCCCCAGATCTTTTCATGACTCATCTCTTGCTTTGTTTAGGTGTTCTCTCCCTCTTAAAGGTCACCTCCTCAGAGATGCTTACCCTGATCATATTATCAAACCCATTCTTCAATCTTTCCAACTGCACCCTCACCTTCTATCTTCTGACCCTGCTATATTCGTCTTTACAACTCTTTTTTCAGTAAAGATTTTATCTATTTATTTGAGAGACAGAGAGAGAGCACTGGGGTTGGGGGCAGGGGGGAGAGGGAGAAGCAGACTCCCCACCAAGCAGGGAGCCTGATGCAGGGCTCGATCCCGGAACCCTGAGATCATGACCTGAGCTGAACACAGATGCTTTACCAACTGAGCCACCCAAGCACCCCTCATCTTTACAATTCTGACCGATATCTTAAAACACACTATATATTTATTTGTGCACCTACTGAGGGGAGGGCGACTTTGTCTTCTCATTGCTACACCCTTCCTATTTAATACAGTAACTGAAATTGGCACTATAGCGATAAGTAACAGTTAAATGATACTGTAATGGCCCTCCAGCCTCACAGTGGCATACACAAGGGCCATGCATGCACTGGTTAGCAACAGCATGTTTTATATTTAATTCTTTCTACAAAAGAAAAAGAAATATTGGCTCATGTTAAGAGAGTTGAATAAACATATAACTTAAAAAGATAAGACGCCCCCCCCCCCCCCCCCGCTGGTCAGTATTAACCATCATTCACAGTTTGGGGTATGCTGGGGCAAAGTATGTTAGGGGGTCCCCAGTATTCTTTCTCTTCTCACCTTCTTATACAATAAAAGAATTTCTGATCCCTAGCAGGGCTCACAGCCGCCCAGAGGGAATTTCCCAGCCTCCTTTGCAGTGAGGCTGTGGCCACGTGCCTAAGTTATGGCCAACAGGATGGAGTCGAAAGTGATGCATTTAGCACACAGGGCACAACCTGAAAGGAATCGGGGGAACCTTGCTTGACCTTTTTCCCGTTCCTACCTGCTGCAAGACTGCGTGACAGGGAGCCATCCTGGACCACGAGGTAAAGGGCGGCACATTCAGAATGGTGTAACAAGATGGAAAGAGTCTGGGCCACTGCTGACCCCACAGAGCTGAGCTGCTGTGTCAGTCCAGACTTTTATATGAGAGAAAAAGAAACTTTTGGGCTCGTTATGCCATTATGATGGGTATCTGTTACAAAGAGCCAAATTTACATTTGAGTGTATCACCCAATCTATCTATAATCTCCTACCAGATTTTCTTCAGTGCATTTATGGAGGTGTATGTTTGTGTGCAGCAACTTCATATTATGATGAATTTTAAACACACACAAAAATACCCAGGCTCACCCTACGAATCTCCTTTGCCCATTACACAGCCCCAACAACAGCTAAGTCATGGCCAATCCTATGCCATGTCCACTCCATCTACATTTCCCCTCACAGAACTTGGAAACAAATCCCAGCCATAATATACTTTCATCTATAAACATTTCAGTATGCATCTCTCTCTCTCTCTCTCTCTAAAAAAAAAAAAAAAAAACTTTTTCTGAAAACATAGCCACAATACCATTATCATGCCTACAAAATTCTTTCATATCACTAACAGCAGATATTAATTTATTTTAGCAAAAACTATGTTGTATATTTGTTTTCCCATTTAAAAATACACCATGGACAATTTTCTATGCATAAATCCACCTAACTCTTTATAGTATCTGTGTAGCATTCCATGGAAACAATGTACCAAAGTTTATTTTAACCATTTCCCAAGTGATGGACATTTAGGTTATATACAGGTTTTCTGGGTTTTTTTTTTTTTTTCTTCTTAAATTTTAATTGATGCAATGAACACCTATCTCAGGATTTCTCAGCTTTGGACCTCTTGAGATTTTGGGTCTGGATGATTTTTTTTTTTAAGATTTTATTTACTGGGGCACCTGGGTGGCTCAGTCATTTAAGCGTCTGCCTTTAGCTCAGATCATGATCCCAGGGTCCTGGGATCGAGCCCTGCGTCAGGTTCCCTGCTTGGCGGGGAGTCTGCTTCTCCCTCTCCCTCTGCTGCTCCCCCTGCTTGTGCTCTCTCTCTCTCTCAAATAAATAAAATCTTAAAAAAAAAAAAAGATTTTATTTACTTATTTGAGAGAGAGAAAGAGAGAGGACACAAGCTGGTGAAGGGGCAGAGGGAGAATCAGGCTCATCACTGATCTGGGAGCCTGATGAAGGGCTCTTTGCCAGGACTCCGAGACCATGACCAGAGCCGAAGGAAGGTGCTCAACCAACTGAGCCACCCAGGCGTCCCTGGATGATTCTTTTCTCTTTGGGGCTGCCTGTGGATTGTATGTCTTGCAGTAACCCCGGCCCCACTCCTCACCCGATAATAGCAGCACACCTCTCCCCATTTGTAACCACTTAAAATGTCTCCAGACATTGTCAAGTGACCCTTGGGGTCAGAACCACCCCTGGTTGAGGACCTCTCCTCCAAATACTTATATCTACACTTAAACAAGTAGAGTACTCCAATTTCTGCAGCGGGGGCCAGGAAAGAAATGGAAACTAAAGAGTTTTCAAAATGGTGGCCCTTGAGAAAAATACATTGATACCCACTCTGGATTTTCCTAAGTACTTTAGCTGTGCTTCTGTCATGCTTACTGTGAAAGTCTGAGAATGGATTCTTTACAAGGAACTGCAGTTAGTGTTTGCAAATTTATCATGTCAACCTAAGACCCCTTGAGTTGATCTGTTTTTTAACATCATGCCTCAAATCAGCAAACCTGATGGAAGAACATGAGATATATTTTACAAAACTAGCTTACAGATTGGAATAATATCCTAATTTTTATGGTCCAACATTCAATCAGTGATAGGGTTATATTTCAGGGAACATGCATGACTTTCTTCATCCCCCTTCTCTCTCACATTTAATAATAAATTGGATTATAATGGTACTTGTACAGAAAGGGGGGGGACTTCCAAATTCTAACTGAAACCTAAACTCAACCGCATTTAAGCACCCACCCTCTGCTGAGATCTGCCTTTGGCCAAGATTGAATATCCAGCCAGAACCTTCTGGGAAAAATATTAAACCCTAAAAGGGTGCATCGTGGGGCTAAAACAGGCCAAGGGGATTACTAAAACAGATTTGAGGCTCCCGAGTAAAGCTGGCCCAGCTCACAGCAGGCCTAAAGAAGCCTCAGGATCTGTAATTTCTGATGTTGGTAAAAACACAGCTATAAGAAAAATAAAGTAAAAAACAAAACAGTAAAAACAAAAAAAAATAGTAAAAACAAATTTTACAAAGGAAGAACAGAACGAAAGAAACCTTGAGAAATTTAAAAAAATTGTTTTATAGATATTCACAAGGATTTAAGACTTATTCACTCAATAAATACTACAGAGCACCTACTATGTACCTTGCTCTGATCTAATTCCTGAGAATCCAGTGAGGGGCAAGACAGATGGCACCCCCGACTCCCAGAGCCAACATCCTAGGAGATTTCACGGTGGGATCATGGAATTCACTCATGCTGATAAAATCCAGCTAGCAGGTCAGACAGACGGACTTCTGAGCCAGATCTTTACATTATGAAAGAGCTCATCAGGCACCAAGCACCATGTTAGGTGCTTTACATATATTCGTTCATTTTATCTTCAAAATAAAGCCTGAGGTAAATAATATTATGTCCTTCTACCTATCCCCCCCACACCCATTTTACAGAAGAGAAAACTGAGGGCCAGAGAGATTACACAACCTGCACAAGGGTACAGAGCTACCCAGGTGGCCGGTGGCAACACATCTCTTAGAGCCGAGGTTCTCAGTGGGCGGCCATTTTGTCCTCTGGGGGTCACTTGGCAAAATATCCAGAGACATTTCTGGTTGTCACAGTTGGGTAAAGTACTACTGACATTTAGTGAATAGAGGTCAGGGATGCTGTTAAACATCTTTCAGTGCACAGAACTGTCCCACAGCAAAGAATCTTCTGACTCAAAAAGGTCCAAACTGCCAACGTTGAGAAACTCTATATTAGAAGAATGTTCTGTTTGGGGTGGTAGGGTGGGGGGGGGGGTAGGGGGCGGGGAGCTTTCCAAACTATGGGGGTTAGAAACAGCCAGAAAGCCTGGGTGTGGTTCTGGTTCAGCCGTACAACAGGGGCGAAGACAGGGGCTGAGAGGATGAAGTGAGATACAGGGCTCTGCAGAAAGCCTGGCACACTCTCCTTCCACACATGGCAGCCGACCGCATAGACCTGTGCTGTCCTATGCACAAGATGGCTGGTGACGGTGGCCTCAGAGGGCCAACAGTGCAAAGCACTTCTGCATATCTCTTGGCTTTCCCCTTTGGTCACAGATGTCACAAAACACAGTTCCAAGCACTATGACTTGACATGACCCTATCCCAAGCAGGATGGTGGGGAAGCAGGGGGCGCCCTCCGTAGGCTCCCCTCATTTTATTTTAGAGGAATGTCTCTAGCAGCTTCTTCCAGCAGACTGACCCTTATGCTTCCCTGGTGAGCACTGGATCATGGTAAAGGGCCTTAGTCTAATCGGCCTTCATCCTTTTGGCCTGAGCACATGACCAACCAAACAAGACCAGGCTCTATTGCCCCGGAAGGGGGCAAGAGCTGTTGGCTGAGCTGAGGCATCTCCTACAAGATGACACTGGCCAAGCCAATCTTCTGGAAGTCTGACACAACTGCAAGCCGCAGCTGGTCCTCCAAGTGCCAGCAGTCATTCATAGTGTGGGCTCCCTCACAGTATCACATCAGACACTCAATGACGCCAGCATTCTAACTGTTGCCCCTCCAAAGCAGCATGCTTCCTGCCACCTTGCAGTCTACACACCTTGGGCTGTGCTGTCCCTCTGCCCTTGATGCTCATCTCTCCCTGAACCCTGCCACCTGTAGGTTTCTGCATAAATAGCACAATGCCACTGCCTCCAGGAAGCCTCCCCTGACCACCACCCCTGCCACACTCTCCCTTACGGGAAGAGTTTTGGCTGCATCTTGAATTTTCATTCATGGCATTTATTAGCACTGCACTTAATAATTAGCTGATTATTTAGTTGTATAACACTTATCTCTGTAGTTAGTAGTTAGTAGCCCCAAGCCGGTGAAATGTAAAATGTGGCTAGTCCAAACAAACTCCAGATCTCACAGACTGTACAAAAGATAATACCCAAGCAACACATTAATAAGCTTAAGAATCCTGATTATATATTGAAATGATATTTCTTAATATATCGGATACAACAAGATATATTACTAACATGAATTCCCCTTGCTTCTTTTTGTATTTTTTATGTGGCTACCAGAAAATGTAGAATCACACATGTAGCTTACATTCCATTTGTACTGGACAGGGCTCCTTGAGAGCTTAGTACACTCCACGAGGACAGAGATCCTAACTAGATTTTTCCTGCTCTCTCCCTGGTGCTTAGAACAGTGCCTGGCATGAAATATCTGCTGAATAAATATTTGTTGAATGAATGAATAAATAAAATCTAAGAGACTGTGAGAGCTCGTCTCGTTCGTATCCTGGTTGTCAAGAACAGTGTGCTTGTATATGGCGTTTTAAAATTCTCCCAACAATCACCAGGGACTATATCCATAGAAATACAGTTCTTTCACCTGCCTAATCCCAGCCAATAAGGGCCTCAGCTTTCTCTCCAGACACAGTCCTGTGAACACAGCTAGTGTCCTTGCTGTCTTAGCTGACTCCACGCCCCAAGAGGGGAGACAGGGCTTTGAGAAGGCTCTTAGAAAAGTCAACAGACGGCAGCTTGAGAAGTCTATCAACCTTGACTGGACAAACACGTTCTAGAAGGGCCACTCATTCTTGCAGGGAACAGCACGGCGGACGGGAGCCAAGGCGGGCAAGGCTGTGCCAAACCAGGGAAGTCAAGAGGCCAAGGCCAAGAGTGTTTGGGAGGCTGAACAAGCCTGGGCCTGAACCAGCCAGGTGGGGTCACCTGTCTCCTGCACACGCCAAAGAAAACAGTTCTCGGTGACAAGATGTGAAGAAGGTACCCTGGGTCACACTCAGGAGCTACGCAGCACGGCGTAGCCGTGTCAGGCTGTGCCTGCAGCACTCCCGAGGCTCGGGGGTGCCCAGGGACCTTGACGGCCCCACCGAGCCTGAAGCCCCATCCTGTCCACTGTCGTGGGCCGGAGGCAGGGAGAGAGGATTAAGGATTGAAGAGGCGCGGAGAGAACTCAGACTTGGCGTCTTGGCCCCCTTTAAAGAGATATTGTTGCTCAAGAGTGAGCTGGCTGGGAGCCTGAATCCCAGTCTTGGCGCCTGTACTCCTGTTTGACCCTCACCAGTAGCACCTACCTCCTGAAAGGGGCCCCCAGAGCAGGCTGGGCTCAGGGCAAGTCCCTGACCTAGAGCGCCTCGTGACAGAAGTCAACCCTTGGTACCTTGCCTCAGCAACCCAGAGAGCAAACGGCAGAGGCGGGACTCGAACCCCGGCAGCCGGAGCCGCCATTCTGCTCACCGGTTGTGTGGGTTTGAACACCAAATTCACTCCTTACTTACTCCATCAAGTGGGGGGATGCGCCCAGCATCACTAACTGTCACCGATCTGGCATCTAGCAGTCCAGTGGGCCACTGCTCTGAGCGCAGTGCTCACTGAATGCTCTGCTCAAGGACCCGACGTGACAACACTCGGCTATTACTACCCCCTAATTTCTAAGTCGGGCAATTTGGCTCCCCCATAACTGCCACAGACACCGGAGAACATGGACTCTGGGACCCCAGTGCCCGGTTGGAGCCCCAGACCTGCACCTTGATGACCACAGTGACCTTGATTGAGCAAGTACTTTATCCCCTTTGGGCCTCAGTTTCCCTATCTATAAAATGGGGATAATAGCACCCACCCAAAGGGTTGTTGTGAGGATATCAAATTACTTCATCGTGGATAGCATTTTTAGCAGAGTGTTTCACAAACAGGAAGTGTTCCCAAAAAACCCACAAAAACAAAACCAAAGAACCCAATGTCTGTTGTGCCTAAAATACCTGGGCCACAGGAAAGGTGACAAGTCGGGGCCAGGGCTCCCTGGGGAGGGGTGGGAAGCAGAGCCTGAAACTCGGCCTTTCAACCCTCTAGCTCCCCTACTCCCTGGCATGGTAGTGGGGGCCCGCGTATCTTCAACAGCTACCTGCAGGCCTTCTGTGTGCCAGAAACGACTTGGGTCTCATCCTCACTTGCTGAGGACCCACTCTGTCCCCTCCCGCCCTGCCCCCACCAAACCTCCACTGCCCACCCCCCCATTATGAATCTGTTCTCCATGTACTCGGGAGTGAGATTTTTAAACATAAATCTGACCTTGTCATGCCCCCCACTAAAACCTTTTTAATGGCTCCCCACTGCCCTCAGGCTAAATTCCAAACTTTCACAGGGGCTAAAAATAGTGGCTTTCAAAAATCTTTGAGACTCACATTAAGAAACACATTTTACAATGCAGTGCAGTGTACACCTTTATAAAACTTGAAATAAAGGTTTCAAGAAACCACATTGACCTCATGTGGGACACAGACAGGTATTTTCTATTCCATTGTTTTTTTTTCCCCCCCCATGCTGGCTGAGGCCCACCAAAGTGATTTCATGACCCACCAATGTGTTAAGACCTATAGTCTGAACAACACTGGTTTAAGAACTCTCTGACCCAGGCCCCAGCAGCCCTTCAGCCTGGTCTCTCCCCCACGCATTCTGGCAGCCTAAGTTCTGGTCATGCCGAATCCTCCGGCATCATATTCCTTCTTGCCACTGGGCCTTTGCACATGCTCTTTCTTCTGCCTACGGCACTCTCCTTGCTTGTCCATTTGGCTTAACCAAAGGCAACTTCCCCATCCTTGGACCATTGCCTCACTCGCAACTTCAAAACATTGGGAGTTCTGTTTTGTTTTTTAAACCAATGCCCAGGCCTTATTTCAGATCAACTGAATCCAGGTAATTTTTTTTTTTTGGGGGGGGGGGAGGCCTGAACATCAGCAATTAAAAAAATTCCCCAGTGAGTATGAGACCTAGAACCCTTAGGCTGAGCATGTCCTTCTGTTTTATTTTCTCCAAACTGATTTTATTTTTCTTTCCAATCTAAAGTAGCTGTGCCTTTATCTGTTTGCTTGTCCTGGGTTAAATAAGCTGAGCGGAAGGAGTCTTAGATTTTTATGCCCCTCTCTCTTCCCCCAGGCCTGAGGAAGGGGACTTCACATTTGTTGCTAATCTCAAAGCAAACCCCCAAGGAACATAATAGAGATGAGAAGTCAGCCTTCTGAAGGCACTTCCACAGCACCTCCTGGGACACTGGTTTTCTTTCCAGTAGCTGCCAAAATGCTCTCTTGTTTAAACCTATAAAATACATTTCAAATCCAGCAGGCTGTGGGGTGATCAGGGAAGATCCTAGCACAGGGGTTGGCAAATGTTTTTGTAAAGGGCCAAAAAATATTTCTGTAAATATTTCAGGCTTTGTGGATCACTCTCTCTTTGGTTGCTGCTCAACTCCATGGCTACAAAAGCAGCTACATCTAAATGAATGGGCACAGCTATGTCTTAATAAAGCTTTATTTACAAAAGCAGGCAGTGGGCCAGATTTGATCCTTGAGATGTAGTTTGTCTAGTTCACCTGCGTATAGGGCTTAAGGACTGGCAAATCACCTAACCTCTTTGTGCCTTAGTTCACTCATCCATGGGAATCATAAAAGTATGTAGTTCATATGGTAGTAGGGAAGATTAAATAAATTAATCTACATAAAACACTCTACACAGTGCCTGGCACGTGGCAAACACATCAGTACATCTCAGCTACATTTATTATTACTATCTGGAAGCAGACAGTCCCAAAATCGAATCCCAGCTGTTTCTCCTACTAGATGTGTCCTCACAAGGTGACTCTCCCAGCTGTAAAATGGGATAATAATAAGGGTTGTCAAGGGATGAAATGAGCAAATTCACAGCAAGTGCTTTGCTGCAGTACATAATGGGAGCTCGACAGCCAAAGTCAATGTTATCACTTCCCAGACTGATACTGCCAGAAAAACAAAGCAAAACAAAACTTGGGCGGATTGCAGCTCCAGCCCTGAGCTCAGGCTTCCTCACTTCGCCTGAATCTTCCAGATGTGGCCAGAGGAGCCCTATTGAAAGTTGTTTTTTTGCAACCCCTTCGACAAACCCCTTCTGGAGATTTCAGAAGGTAAAGAAAAACACTGAGCCAGCAGTTTCTGACATTCCCCCACACCACCCCTCTGCACACGAACTCCTGTTGACGTTGATGGGACTGAGAGGCTTGGAGACTCAAGAGAGAAGAGATGCCCCTGATGGCAGCCAGGTGCTGGTGGCAACTGTGTCCCCAAGAGACATTGGGCAGTCCCTGGAGACATTTTCAGTTGTCAAAACTGGGACAGTATGGCATCCACAATGCACAGGAGAGCTCTACACGACAAAGAACTACCCAGCCTAAAATCTTGATAGTGGGTGAGGTTCAGACGCTCCGGTCTAGCTGGAAGGGTCTCATGGCACACAGTGACAGGCGCAAATGCAAATTGAGAGATCTTTGCGACTCAGTCAGATCTGTTTTTCAGATGCACTGATGTCTTCAACATCTATTTCCTGAGCAGCTACTATGGGCTGGATGGTGCGGGATAGATGAGAGTCCCTCGAGGGAATGTTCGTGCTTAGTTCTATAGTGTTGCTAGCTTTATGTGAACGGTCAGTGGAAAACGACACATGGTCGCGTGTTTCTAGGAAATATAGAAAACACAGACGCAGCCACATCAAAAATCATGAAGTCTTATTCCAACTAGGCATGGGCTGTCTCCCAGCCCAGTCACCTCTGTCACCACTGTGATGGTCCTGGGAGGTCTGTGCCCTGCCAGGCAACATTTGTGGGCGCTAACGATTAGGACCTGCTCCTTTCCAGGCCATGTTCGGTCTGCTGCCTTAGGAATTGGCTCATTTTTCCAGTGAAATCCTGACAAGTCAGCATAATTAGCTTTCACATTGATAAAGGACTAGAAGCGTGGAGAAGGAGGTAGAAGGGCAGCACTCTACAGGGCAGAGAGCCCACAACAGGTCTTACAAGCATCACAACGTCAGAACGATGCGGCAATCCTGGTTTGCGGTAACTGTGGTAGCATCTGTCGTGGGCTCCGTCCGTAAGACATGGGATTCTTTTTCTTTTTCTTTTTTTAAAAGATTTTATTTATTTATTTGACAGAGAGAGAGATCACAAGTAGGCAGAGAGTCAGGCAGAAAGAGAGAGAAGCAGGCTCCCCACTGAGCAAAGAGCCCGACGCTGGGCTCAATCCCAGGACACTGAGATCATGACCTGAGCCGAAGGCAGCGGCTTAATCCACTGAGCCACCCAGGCGCCCCAAGGCATGGGATTCTTGAGACAGAGATGTTTCTGTGTGCACTGAAACTGGGCTCTTCTTGCTTCTGAACACATATCTAGACTACTTCCCAGGTTATCTCAAAGTTAGGGTCAGCCTAGTTCTGGCCAACAGACCATGGGCAGAAGGAATATTCACAACCTACAAGCCTGGTCTATAAAGACTCTAACGCTTGGGGCATCTGGGTGGCTCAGCTGGTTAAGCCTCTGCCTTTGGCTCAGGTCATGATTCCAGGGTCCTGGGATCAAGCCCCGCATCAGGCTCCCTGCTCAGTAGAGAGCCCACTTCTCTCTCTCCCTCTGCCTGCAGCTCTGCTTACTAGGGCTCTCTCTATCTCTGTCGTTTATTTATGGTATTGCTAGAGAAAGACAGCATAAATAAATAAATAAATAAATAAATAAAATCTTTTAAAAAAAAGACTCTAAAGCTTGATTGTTCTTTCCTCATCTGCCTGCCGATCTGACTCACCTCTGAGGCCCTAAGAGGGCAGTGAGCTACCGAGAGAAGGAGCCTGAGTCCCTGGTGGACCACATCAGGACAAATGTCTACCAGGAACACTGTTGCTGTTCTGCATGTGAGTGAGAAATCAGCTGTTATTATGTGAAGCCCTGAGACGACAGGATTTACTTGCTACAGCACTAACCGATACTGATAATCTCTCCATATGATAGCATATTTTGTGGCCACTGGAAACGATTGGTAAGAGTTATACCAGTAGTCCTGAAGCCCGCTCAATGAATGTCACTTAAAGATGGAAAGACACGTGTAATATGTTCTTTACCAAAACAAACAGTGATTCTTCTTCCCCCTCCAAGCCCTCCCACCCACCAAAGCAAAACAAAAACAAAAGCCAACAACAAAAGAAAACCCCAAACCCCCCAAAATAAAAAACCCAAACAAACCTCAAAACCAATTCAAACCAAACCAAAATCCATCTGTTTAGGAACATGTGAATATGGAGAAAAATGTGGAAGACTAAAAGGTCACAGGTTGGCAAACAATGGCCCAAAGGGAGGCAGATAAGATCTAGATGTGCTGGCACGGAAAGATGTCCACAGGATACACGCTACCTATGATAGTGTGCTATTCCTTACGGTCACATATCACAACAGGTAAGCTAGGCTGCACAGTTAGTTGTAGTGCATAAAGTCTGGTCCAACTTTGGCAAAGAAAACCACATGAACCTGTAAGAGAATTTCCATACATATTATGATTCCCATGGATGGCAAGCGGGAGCACCCATCCAACAATGGACGGTGCTCATGTTGGAAGAGGGAACCTGGGAATATCCACTTCTTTTTGTATGTCAGTGTCATCTTATTGGTTCATGATGAGCATGTTAATTTCTCCTGTATCCCAAATAACCAATGAAGAAAGAAAAATGTTGCAAGAAATTTGAACCTGAGAGTACAAGGGTTGTTGCTGGTGATACGGAATTTGTTGAGGGTCAGTTCTTTTTTTTTTTTTTTTTTAAAGATTTTATTTATTTATTTGACAGATCGAGATTACAAGTAGGCAGAGAAGTAGGCAGAGAGGAAGGGAAGCAGGCCTCCCGCTGAGCAGAGAGCCCGATGTGGGACTCGATCTCAGGACCCTGAGATCATGACCTGAGCCGAAGGCAGCGGCTTAACCCACTGAGCCACCCAGGCGCCCCGAGGGTCAGTTCTTATACCTCTTCTGTTTCTCAAAATGCCAGGCTGGGGCTTGCCTGGCAAACAGTAGGTGCTCATTTAATGTACGACAACTATATGGACAAGCATTGAAGAAAATGAATAATGCAACAAAGAATGACAAGAAGAGAAAATAAAAGGCAAAGCCCTGCTCAGCCAGCGAACACCAGAATGTCCACCAGGGCTGAGAAAGCGCCCACAGGGTGTGCTGACATTCTAGTCTGACCTTTAGAATCACCGAAGGTACTGTTCTTGCTTCTTCCTCACCCCCAAATCAAGGCAAACCAACAAACAAAAGGACCTAGAATAAGTCCTCTGCCAAAAATCTGTGACCCGCAGACCACAGTCCAGCCGCCCCTTGGCAGGGCGCGTGCCTTATAGTAAGAGCCTAGCGTCATGGGAGCCCGCTGCCCTGCGAGATGGCTGATGTGAACTCAGCTCTGATCCAGGCTGAGAAGGTGACCACAAAGAGGATGAGGTGGTGAAACATCGGAGTGTCTTCAGTCGCTCCCTGGCTCAGCGGAAGGAGCACTGGTCCATGTGACTGCTGCTGTGTTAACACAGGTCACTCAGCAGCCTGGTATTGCTGGAGAAAGGCAGCATGGAGATCACATGAATGTCTTCCCTCAAAGGGAGCTAGCTGCCCAGAGCCTGTTTGCTATGCAGATCTTTTGTCTATAAACCACAAGTCAAAATAAGTTGGGATTTAGAGAGAAACACAGCTGTGTGGGGAGCGGGATGTCTCCTTTACTATAAGCTCCTAAATTTATGGATTGTATTTTTTTTTTTAGTTGTTCTCCTTCTTTCCTTCCTTCCTCCCTTTCTCTTCTTCTTTTTCTTCTCCTTCCACAGGATTTATTGAACTTTTACTATGTGCCCAGCATTCTTCAAGATTTGGGGGATGGAACAGTCAACCAAGTCCCAGTGCTCCCAGAGCTGACATTCTAGTGGGGGATATAGACAATGAGTGGAGGGGGGCACACAAATATTCCAGACAGGATGACCAGGGATGGCCTCTTGGTGACCTGTAAGCCAATACTTGATGTGGACTAATACGTAGATGTGTAGAGGAGGAAGGGAAGAGCAACCAGGGAGGGCAGGATGTGCAAAGGCCCTGAGGTGGAAATGAGCTGGGAGTGTCTAAGGAATAGAAAGCTTAACAGAGCAGCTGTAGTATGGTGGGTGAGGGCAAAAGGGATGGGGGGAACACACTTCAGGATTTTTTATACATACTACCTATGAGAGTATCATATTCCTTCAGGTCAGTGTCACAACTGGATTAACATAGCGTGGTGGCTACTGACACAGCTTGTGGGACCCTTCTACTCACTGGGTTAGCTTAAGGGAAGTTACTGAGGGACCTCAGTTTCCCCATGTGTAACACAGGGTTAGTAGTAAACCTGCCTTGAAGGGTTGTCATGAAGAATAAATGAATTAGGGGCACCTGGTGGCTCAGCGGGTTAAAGCCTCTGCCTTCGGCTTAGATCATGATCTCAGGGTCCTGGGATCGAGCCCCACATCGGGCTCTCTGCTCAGCAGGGAGCCCGCTTCCCCTTCTCTCTCTGCCTGCCTCTTTGCCTACTTGTGATCTGTCTGTCAAATAAATAAAATCTTAAAAAAAAAAAGAATAAATGAATTAGTACACATAAAGCACCAAATAGAGGCACATTACTAAATATTAGGCAAACATTAAGCTATTATGATTACTCAACTATCTCTTTACCTTTTCCACATTTTACTATTAGAAATAATAGTATTAACACATTTTTTTTTTAAACAGAGTTCCAGGACTTCAAACATTGGGTTTCTTAGAATGGGAGGACACTTGAAGATGGAGTGATGTAAGTTGCACAAAACTGAAATAGAATGAATCGGAAATATTGACGAAGCCCCATTTTTCCGTACGCGGAGACACAGAGTGACTCCTTTACCTTGATTGCCCTGGGGACATGGCTGAAGTTCTGCATCTTAAAACAACTGGGAATGCAGCTTCTTCCATAAAAGTCTTAGGATGCCCTGGGTCCACCCCAGCGGGACTGACACGGCGTGGGGTTCCTGCAGGGTGAGTGCGGGTACCGCCTGCCGCAGGGGGGTCAGTGGGGCTGGACAGACACGGCTGGGCCATGCTCAGCGGTGGGAACTGGGCTTCACCTCCTTTTGGGCACAGCTTTTCCGTGTCTCACCCTCACCTTCAAACAGGCGTTCATTGATGACTGTTTCAATTACTGTGCTTGCTACATGCCACGTGCTGTGTTAATTAAGCCCTTCGTACCCATAGTGGGGAAAAGCACGAGCTCTGGGATTAGACTGCTGGGTGTGCACCCCGACTCTGGCACTCACCTTACACAAGCCTCTCAGCCTAATTCACTGGGTGATTGTGAGGATTTGGTAAAAGAATACACGTACATCTCTTAGGACAGTGCTTGACTCTCGGTGAGCCATCAGCAAATGGTAAACACTACTGTGGCCTCATTTCAATGTCCTGGCAACTCCATGAGGTGGGTGCTATTCTTAGCTTCCACTGCATGGATGTAGAATGGAGGCAAACGGGGTTGGTGACCCTCGCCCAAAGCCACGTGGTGAGTAAGTGGTACAGCCTGAGGTTGAAACCAAAGCCAGGGCTTCACTTGTAGCTTCTCTGTGGTACATAGATGAATGCACAGAAGTCTTAAAGTGGATATCAACTTCACACTTGAAAATATCAACTGTTTAAGCCAATCATAAGCAATCCACTCATCCAATAAATATTTGCTGAGCACCTACTGTGTGCCTGACAGGAAGTGCTGATGGAGCCACTCACACCATCTATCCATGTGCAGCATGAAGATCGAGCCCCAAACAGTGGAGAACAAAACCAAGCTCAGAGCCAGAAAGCAACTGAAATCCTGACTGCATCACCTGAGCCCTGATCCAGCTATACCTGAACTCAGCCCTAATCCTGCACCAAAGAAGTGTTAAAGGAAATGACAAATGATCCTTCTGGACCCACTCTTGGAGAGCCAATGTGTGAATTCTGCAGCTTCAGTCTCCAGAAGACCAATGACGGACACGGAGCAGGAGCAATAAATAAATGTCTGCTGACTTAAAGTTACTCAGATTTGGGGTTATTTGTTACGCTGGAAGAGCCAGGCCAATCCTGACTGATACTAATGGAAAACATGAGAGTGTATTGCCTATAATACAAGTAAGTATTGTTTCTAGAAACTTTTATTTATATGTGTGTTTTGTGTGGTGCTGGTGGTAGGGGTGTGTCTTCTGTGTGCATGTGTTGTTCTCCTTTTTTATGTTACTACAAGGTTGTCACAGATACATTTCTGAGATTCCTGGTCAAAAAGGGTTTAAAAGCAGTGGAAAAAGCTTAGTGTCCAGTAAAGAACATCTAAAATATTGGGGGGACTAGACGAGAGAACTTGGGATCAAGGGCCTAAGGAGATGAGTTTGAAGACGTTAGGTTGTATACTTTGTGTATGTGGGAAAAAAAAGGGATGCTTTCCAGCCATTCTCCAAGTCTCTAGGGTGAGGGACATTTTCTGTAAAGAGCCAGACAGTAAATACTTTAGGTTATGGGGGCCAAGAGGTCTCTGTCACAACTACTCAACTCTGCCGATGTGAGCAAGAGGGGAGTAGCCACAGATCGTACGGAAGTCAGTGGGTATGGCCGTGTTCTAATAAAACTTTATTGACAAAACAGGCAGGTGGCCAGATTTGACCTGTGGGCCATAGGCGGCTGACTCCTGCTCTAGGAGATCAAACAAGGAGGTAGAATCAGGCTGAAATGTAAAAATGACTTTACATTTTAGATCCATGGAAGAATCAAAGATGAAATCCTATTAGAAGAACAGAGCTGCCATCATCGACATTAGGGTGAGGAAACTATGGCCGTGGGCCAAATTCCAGCGGCCATCAGTTTTCAGAAATAAAGTTTTATTCATTTGCTTGTTTTCTGTGTTGTGCTCACTTTGGCAGCACATATGCTTGTTTTCTGTGGCGGCTTTCCTGCCATGACACTGTAGATGAGTTGCTGCAACAGAGAACAGAGACTGCAAAGCCTCAAATTCTCCTATCTTGCTCTCTACAGAAGATGTTTGCTCATGCGTGCTCCGGGTCACATTCAAACAATGGTGTGCAGGGGCTTAGGGTGGACCCAGGGCCATATCCAGAAAAGCCTTTAGAACAAAGGCAGCCCCAAGCAGGATGATATTTTAAATAAAGTAAATAGGGCAAAAGCCAAAAACGAATCAAAGTAACCCCTGGCCCAGCACCCTGGAGAGATTTTTACCGCAGTGACGCTCAAGAAATGAGTTCACAGCTAAGACGTGCTCATAAATGTTAAAATAACAAGAACAATAAATAGTAATAAAACACAAAGCCACGCACCCCATCTCCACAGGCAAGACCTCCCAGGGTTTTGAGCTTAGAAGTAAGGAGAGAGCAGCCTTCCCCACTGAGGGCCCATTTTGGCAGAGGGTCTGATGGTCCTACTGGGATACAATGGGCGAGGTCCAGAGGAGGAAGTTCAAATACAGGCAGACTCTTGAGACAAACAACCTTGGGGATGGAGACTAACCTCCACTGGGAAATGGGACCCATATCCCAAGGTCAACACTTAATTCTCGAGACCCTATGGGCTCAGGGTCTTCTGTGCACCCTGAGTCCCGGCACACAAGACCCCAGGCACCGAACTGCAGGCGGGAGCAGGACAGCCCAGCGTCTCCTCAAAGTGAGACCTTGCCAGGCCTACTTCTGGCCGCCAAAGACTTGCTCGGATTGTCTCAGCACCTCCGCCCTCTGCAGCGAAGCCTGCAAAAGGTCGGAGAAGCTAAACCGAAACACACAACTGTCCTAGCAAGAACTTGCTGCAAAAGCTGACTCAGCAAATAGGAGAAATGATGCATTCCCTTCCTGCAACACACCCAGAAGGGCCCAGCAGGCCACGGAACTGAAAGGCAGGCCTCGTCCAAAACCAGCAAATACCCTGACATGACCGGAGTCCCGTCATGAAAAGTTTACATAAATCCAAGCTTCCCATGTCCCCCAAGAGCCCGGGAGAATGCGGAGGATGGTAAGAGCCCCTGTGGCAGCCTGCGCTCCAGCAGGGCTCCTGAGCTCGCAAATGCCCTGCGGCACATCTCTGGGAACTTGGTAGACAGCATGTGGCATCATTCTCCTTCTACAGAACAGAAGCACCGAGGCCCAGGAGAGGTGGCTGAACCCTCGGAGATGTTGGAAGCTGGTTAAAAACAGGGAACGTGAGCTTTGAAAAGGTCTACCAGGGAGCTGATGAGAGTCCCGCCTCCCTGGCTCAGTGTGGCCAACTGTCCAGCTGCACTAAAGAAATGGCAGGCACCGTTCTAGGCTCTTCACATAGAACATCTCCTTCAATCCCCCATACCCTGAGGGTGCAGATACTCTAATTATCCCCATTAGACAGAGGAGTAAACTGGGGCCCAGAGAAGCTAAGGCCACGTAGAGGAAGGGAGGAACTTCCCACTGCTAACGGCAAGAGGAAAGTTCTTTTTCAAGAACCCAACGACCTGCCAGGACATGGTACACGGACCATCTCTACCTTTTCTCCTGCCCTCCTTCCTGAGCTGAAACCTCTTCTCACTACACGGGATGCAGGAATTAGGGAAGGTCTGAATATTTGTGTCTTCCCAAAATCTGTATGTGGAGGCCTATTCCCCAGTAGGGGGTTATCTGGAGGCGGGGCCTTTGGGAGGCGATGAGCTCATGAGAATGGAATCCTCACCAATGGGCCTGGTGCTCTTACAAGAGGCCCCAGGGAGCTCGCTTGCTCCTCCGCTCTTTTACTACATGAGGACACGGGACAAGCAGGAAGAGGGCTCTCGCTGGACACCCAAGCCTGTCTGCGCCTTGATCTTGGACTTTCCAGCCTCCAGAACTGGGAGAAATAGGTGCTTGTTGTTTTGGCCACCCAGCTGATGGTCGTTTGTTCTAGTAGGCCAAACAAAGGACAGCAAGGCCTAAACATACAAAGGGTTCAGAGCCCTACTTACACGTCAGGTCCTGCTGGGAGCACTTAGCAAAGAGCTGCTGGGATCTTCCCAACAACATTCTAGAGTGGGTGCTCTTTCTCTCTCCACCTTGGAGAGGAAGATGCAAGGTTTAGGAGATGCCCTGAAGAGGCAGCAGTGCCAGTGGCTGCTAAGCCCCAGGCCCGAACACACACTCTGTGCCCCCCCCCATAAACTCCTCACCCCTACACTCTGAACTGCTCCTCAGAACCCCCAGAGCCCAGACCAGGAGACCCAGGCCGCACGTGGCCCAAAGCTCGTGCCGCCCCTGTGAACCTGTCGCTGAATCAGAGGTGCCACCGCTGGAAGGGACCCCTGGGCATCCTGTCCCCAACCCCCAACCCTGTCCTCAGGGCGGGAGTAAGCATCTCTGGCCACACACACCGAAGCCGTCCCTGAGGCTCCCCGGGGCCACCCAGAGAAGACAGAACAGGGAGGAGGCGTCTGGTCCGAAAGCTGCTCAGGGCCTAGCGTTTGGAGGCTCCAAGCTCACTCACCCTGGGAGCTTTCAGCATCCACCCTGTTCGTTTTTGGCACAAGCCAACTTCCTGTACTTGAGAGAAAAGGCATCTTTTTAATGAGCAAGAAAAGAGAGAGATGGGGAGGTGTGTGGAGACAGAAGAAGAAGATAAAAATAAAAGTGCAGGGAGGGCTTCAAGCCACAGAGAGGTTCTGTTACAGAAAAGCATTTTGATGAATTACGTGCACAGGAGGCAACAACGTGTGGATTAAGTTTCCCTTAAAATTCTTAGAGCTTCGGCGATTAGCGAGGAGGGACAACACCAGCGACCAAAACGACTCTAGTTTTCTTTGGCGTGTTGTGTCCCATCCTTGTTTGCTGGCGTACAGGTCACCCCTGAAATCTTTCGGGGAGAAACCAGTTTGAACGACAAGAAATTCATGTCGAGCTGAGGCAAGCCGGCCTCCTGAGTGAGCCATGCTGCCCAGATGTCGGATCTGGACTCTACCCAGTCTGCAGAGGGCCATGCCTCCGGCAGGGTACCTCCATGGATTTTTCTCCTTGAATCTCATGGCGGATCTGTAACGTGTGTGTGTGTGTGTGTGTGTGTGTTTAGTGTGTGTGTATAACATGTGTGTATGCGTAGATGGATACACATATGTACACACACACACACGTTATACACACATGTATATATTCTTTCCATGCCAGGAGAAGCTGAGCTTTGGAGAGATCAAGTTCCTTCAGTCATTCAACAAACATGAGCACCAACTATTTACCGGCACTATGCTAAGTTCCATATACTAAGTCAGGATTTCTGTCGGCACTACTGACACTTGGGGCTTGGATCATTCCCTATCGTGGGGCCATCCTGGGCACAGTGGGACGTTCAGCAGCATGCCTGACCTTTACCCACCAGATGCTGAAGCAGCCTCCCTCCAGCTGTGACATTAACATCTGCAGACACTTCTAAATGTCCCCTAGGGGGTGAAGTCACCCCCGACTGGGAACCACTGCTCTCTGTAGACTCACCCACAGAATCCTCCCTGGGAAGCAGGTCTGCTGGGGTCCTCATCTTACAGCTGGGGGAACCCAGCACAGGGAGGTTAAATAACTTGTTTGTGCCCAAAGTCCCACAGCTCGTGTCAGAGAGGGGACATGAACCCAGCAAGTCTCTCTCTGGAGCCTGGGTGCATCGCTCCCCAGGCTCGGCCATATAAGTTCACCTTCAAGGCTGCGCAGCTAGTTGCTGGAGCCCTTCGAGAGACCCCAGTTTGGAGCTGGGTGAACTCAGCTCTTAAGTTCCCCTGACTACACAAAAAAATGTCACCAAATGTCAGTGGGCCCTTTGTCCCATTCCCCGTCTTTTCTCTAAGAGGGTCTGTTATAAAATAGTGCCTTTTCTCAGACTATCCACTGCCCCCTCCTTGGGAGGAATGTTCTACAGAGAATATTAATAATAACTCTAGTGAGGGACACCTGGGTGGCTCAGTTGGTTAAGCTGCTGCCTTCGCCTCAGGTTGTGATCCCAGAATCCTGGGATCGAGTCCCATATCAGGCTCCTTGCTCAGCGGAGAGCCTGCTTCTCTCTCTGCCTCTGCGTGCCACTCTGCCCCCTTATGCTCTCTCTCTGACAAATAAATAAACAGATAAATAAAATCTAAAAAAAAAAAAAAAAAAAACCTCTAGTGACAATCACTTTAAGATCGACAAACACTTTCATAACATTAAGAGGCAACGTCTACCATGTATTCAACCCCTGAGCCTCAAATACTTTTATAATATTTCATCTAATCCTCACGGCATATTCTTGAGGCAGGGGCTATGAGCATCCCCATGTTACAAATGAGGAAACTGAGGCACAGAGAGGGGAAGTAACCTGTTCCAGGTCACACTGCTCGTAGGTGGCAGAATCTGTTCTCTTAACCACCAAGCTGAACCGTCTCTCTTAACAGGGCTTACTGAAGTGTTCTAGAGGCTTTATACACTGTAATGCGTTTACTGCCTCACCACAGTCCTGGGAGATAGATATCATCACCCTATTTTAGGGATTTAGAAACTGAGCTCCAGAAAGATGAAAGAGCCTGCCTAGGCCACACAGCTAAGGAGGGGGTGGGAGGTGTGTGTTGGGGTGGGGGACAGAGCCCAGATGTGAACCTGGGCCCGTGGGACTGCACGGCCCAGCTCGTCCCGCCGCACCATCGGGCACGCTGCTCTCCGTGCTGGTGCCCCGACCGACCTGCTCCACCAAATACACCTTGGCGGACAGCAGGCGCCAGGCTTTTGAAAGATGGGGGCACCTTGCACAACTCCTCTTGTTTATTCTGAGGCTGCT
This sequence comes from Mustela lutreola, assembly GCF_030435805.1. Lineage (NCBI taxonomy): Eukaryota > Metazoa > Chordata > Mammalia > Carnivora > Mustelidae > Mustela > Mustela lutreola. Next base: position 13,519,972 of record NC_081298.1, read on the forward strand.
CCCCCGTTTACCCAGAAGTGGCACTTCCAGGTGGCGAGACAGATGGTGAGTCAGGAGGCTGAGGGGCCGGCAGGCGCATCCTTCACCTCGGGGTCACCGGCTCGCTCTGCAGGCCGCTGGAGCCGCCAGGCGCCATTCCCCTCGCACAGCTGTTGAGGCCTCGCCGGGGAGAGGCCTGGTCAGTGGGAGACAGCTGGCCACCGCCGCCCATGCCACCAGCTGTCTGTCGCCTTCCCCTCCCAGAGTCCTTTGCTCGGCCCTTGCCATCACAGATCATGGAGCAAAGTGTTTAACCCCTTGAGGGCTAGATCTTTGTGCCTTTTCTTTCATACCCTTACCACCTTTTGACTTTTGTCCCTGGGCCTTAAGCTGTGTGACCTCAATAACTAATGTTCTCTGTTATTTTATTTATTTTATTAGTAATAGTAGTAACGGCAGAATGGTTAAGAGTGTGGGTTTTGGATCCTGATACCCCAGCGGGGATTCAGTCCTGGGTCACCACTTAGGACCCAAATGATGGTAAGGGTAGTGGGGAGGGGAGTGGGGGGGGAGGGATGATTTCCCCTCTCTGTGCTTCTGTGTTCTCTTCTGTAAAACAGTTCATCATAGTGGCCACTGCAAGGGCCATCAGGCATCTCACACAAGTTGACATGAAGAAAGCACTACAGTCACTCCTGGTACACAGTTGGTGGTCAATAAATGTTAACCTATTACTAGTACGGATGTGTGTTTCTGCCCATTCTGTTTAGAAAGCCCTTTATCTGTTTATGTTTTTAAATTTGGGTGAATTCTTGAAAGGCCAGAGCAAGTCTATTCTCCTCTATGAAGATTTCTGAGATAGTGGGGGAGGGGCGGCTATCATTTTTCTTGTGTGTCTTCCCCCACAGCCTGGCACAACATTGGGCACACATATTTTTCATCTAATAATAATTACGAATGGCTAAGTTTTACTGAACATTTAGTATATACCCAATACTGTCCCTATGCTTAACATACATTTTTAAATTTTACTCTCCCCTCTCCCAGCAGTAATAATTGGACCTGGGACTTGAGCTTCCTTGGAATAGTCATTATGGAAGGTAGAAAAGCTAGAATTTTCACTGTTCCACCCCTTACAAATAGAGGGCAAAAATCAAAGCACTCTGATTTCTAAGAATATCGGCCCTGCTTTCTCATAGCAAACTTCTGCTGCAAACAAATTAGTTTCTGTAGTAAGGCTTTACAGTAAATCATTCTCTTTCTCTGGAAGATTCATGTATCAGTCAGAACACTTTCCGTTGCAAATGACAGGAAATTTAGCTCAAATTAGTTTAAGTAAAAAGGGAAACTTATTGACTCACATAACTGGACCTTAGGAGTAGCTAGCTTCAGACACAGCTTGATCAAGGGATTTAAAAGTAATAAAGTCATTACTCACCACCACCGCCCCCCACCCCGCCCTCATTTTTGTTTTCTTCCATGTTGGCTTCATTCTTTTTTGTTTTTTGTTTAAAGATTTTAAAATTTTATTTATTTGACAGAGAGAGAGAGATCACTAGTAGGCAGAGAGGCAGGTAGAGAGAGAGAGGGAAGCAGGCTCCCTGCTGAGTAGAGAGCTGGTTGAGAGGCTTGATCCCAGGACACTGAGATCATGACCTGAGCCGAAAGCAGAGGCTTAACCCACTGAGCCACCCAGATGCCCCTGTTGGCTTCATTCTGAAGCATTCTCTGCTCCAAGCTGCTGGCAAAGATAATCCTTGGTGCATTCAGCCTGACGCTCTGCCAGCTTCTCAACCCCAGTGGAAAGACAGTCCAACGGTCCCCCCCCCCCCTTATCCACAGGGGAATCTGTTCCAAGACCCTCAATGGATGCCTGAAACCACAGATAGTACTGACCCCTGTATATACCATGTTTTTTCCCTAAACACACGCACTTATGATAAAGCTTAAGTTATAAATTAGACACAGTAGGAGATTAACTAACAATAAAATAGAACAACTGTGACAGTATACCGTAACAAAAGCTACGCGAATGTGGTCTCTCTATATCTTACTGTCCTGTACTCACCCTTCTTGGGACGATGTGAGATGACAAAATGTCCACCTGATGAGATGAAGTGACGTGACTGCCATTAATTGTAGTGACATAACCTTAGCCTACTATTGACCTCCTGCCACTGATCAGAAGCAGAATCATCTGCTTTCCCACTGGTTGATGGCAGGTACCTGAAATCCAGAAAACTCGGACTGAGGATGAAGAGCTTGGGACTGGACGAGCCAGCGCGGGGGACACCACCCTAGTTTTCCCCCCAAATAGTACCAGCTACAATCCGGGAATTATTCTGATTGGCCCAGCTCAGGTCACATGGCAACCCCGGACCAATCACCATCACCAGCTTGATGCTGAGCGCTCCTTGGCCAGTTCCGAGTCACCTGTCGGCCCCTGGGTGCGCAGATGGGAGTCAGCCCCGCCGGATCCAGGTGGACCCGGAATGGGGGAGGAATGTTTGGATCGGGACCGGCAATTCACAGCCGAGGAGCAGAGAGAGCTGTGGAAGCTCGTCAGGAAACTATAGGGTAAGAGATAAAATAACAAAATAGGATGATGCTATACCATTGTGCAAAACCCACATTATTTGGTATTTCGAAATAATGAAAGAGCACAACACCGAATTAGAACAGAGGCAAAAGCATGCTGCCTCACAGCGGGTGAGGGGCTCCTCAAAGGGCAATCAAGGCAAGTTACCAAAGGAGGAAGAAGAAAATGTCAGCTAACCCCAAACCTCGGCTCTCTCTGGTCCTGACCTGAAATGGTCGGTCTGGAAGAGCCCAATTAGCCGGTTTCTCTTTGCAACTGGGGAAATAGAGGGTCCAAACAACTTGCCCAGCTGAGTAGCATTGGAACTTCAACCCAAGCACTAACCCCTCCTAAGAGATGCAGAATCTGAGCCGCGTGATTCAACTTGCCCGTGAAGGAGCAGTTCCCATCCTCCCGCGGCCGGTGCATGGAATCCCAGACCACAGCCCCCACCGCCATAACCCCACCTCTGAAAGACACTGGCCTCTGACCTCTCTTTTGTTCCTAAATCTGATCATTTGCCTTTGCCTACCTCTCACTTCTGCAATCAGAGGGAGACTCCCATCTTCGATATTTTTCTTCCATCCATCCCTCCTCTCCATCCCAAAGCCAATACCAAGTTTAGGATACACTCTCACGTATTGCTGGCAAGATCAACAGCCTCCAGCTGTCCCTTTGACCCTCTTCTGTTCCCTCCCAAAGTCTGGCCACTGCACTTTCTGCTTTGAATCATTCAGAGGTGTCCTGGGGCTCAGAGATGACATTCAAAGTCTTCACTATATGACATGGACAACCATCTCTCTTGTTGGCTGGCACTACTTTTGAACACTCCTCCCATCTGGGGGAATTCTGACTTTATATATGCGAGAAATCTGCTTTCTCAGCCTCCCTTGAATAAGGATGCAGACATGGGACCTGGCACCCACCACTCAGATTCAACCTCCTGGATCTTAGATTAAAAGTCGATGACTCAGAGGAGGTGATGGGCCACGCAGAATTCATCCTCGTGGTGGCAAAGGCTGATGGCTTTCAGAAGCAGCAAGGGTAGATGTTCCAGCAGCCACACATCCTTGCCTGGGCCAAGGAAGGGTCTCTAGAGTCCGGGACCTGTTGTGTGAACAGTGATGCTAACAGCTAAAAGACATGCAGGGTCACTATCCCCTGGAGCAGCCCCCACGTGTGGCCACCATGCCTTTCCCTTGGCCCTTCCTCCACTTCTGTTTAAAGCAGCTGAATTGGGTTCTATTATTTGCAGCTAAGATTGTGACTGATCCACATGACTTACCAGGCCCTACCGGAGCTGGCTACTGTCCCTTCCCCCTCTACCCAATGGCATCCTTGTGTCTCTGTCCCCTGTCCTCTCAGAACTTCCTTCATTTCTGCCAGTTGGCGGGGCTTCATCTCTAGGCTGTCACATGTGCTGTTCCTGCTCCCAAGAATGTCTCCCCCTCTTTTTCTGGGTCACAGCCACTCATCCACTCACTGGTGCTGTTACCTGCCCTTGGAAGTCTTCCTAAGCCCTGCCCCCAAGCAAACTTGGTCAGATGCCCTATGGTCTATATGGCCAGATGTCCTATGTGTCCTTGGTGGTATCCTGCACGCCCCCTAGTTATTAGCATCGCTTATCACACGGAACGTTACTCCTTCTAGGACCGTCTTCCCTATTGGGTGACCCAAGTCAGAGATTACAAAGGGAGAATCTACAATGTCACTGATGCCAATGTTCCTGACAAAAATGTTTAACCTGAGCAAGCACCAGGAACATCAAATAAGTCCAAATTGAAAACATTGTGCAAAATAACTGGCCTAGATTGTTTAAAAAAAAAATAAGTCAGTGGTTTGCAAGACAAAGCAAAAATGCAAACAAACAAACAACTGAGGAACTGCCCCCAAATTAAGAGGAAAGGGGCAGGACTAGTAAGTGCAAAGCATGGCCCTAGACTGGATAAAAGATCTCATCGAAAGGACTCCACGGAGCAACAGGAAGGCCATGGATGTGGAGTAAATGAGACCATTGTACAGTGTTAGAAGCAAATGCCCTGAGAGTGATCAGAGTATTGGGATCGTGTAGCGAGACACCCCATGTTAACCAGCATCTGAGAGACCTCACTGGTCTCTGCTTCCTGGTCTTCACACCCTTGGGAGGGCTCCTCTCACACAGTACAAGTTTGATCAATGTGACAAGGAATATCTGGCATAAGTGATTTATTACTTCCGAGTTTAGGTTACAAAAGACTGTGGCTTCGGTTTTGCCTTTTTGGCACCTTGTCCCCCCTGCCTTTTATTTTTGTCTCCCTCTCTCTCTCTCATCCGTGGCTTTTGGGGAAGCCAACCAGGGGATTACAAGCAGCCGTATGAAGCAGCCCACGGGGAAGGAGCTGGGGTCTCCCACCAACAGGCACACGAGTGAGTGTAATGATGCCTAACCGGAAAGCAGCCCCAGCTGATGCTGGATTCCAGCCTAGCAACGGATTCTGAAGTGGAGGACCCAGCTAAGCTAGATTCTGACCCACGGCACAGTGATAGAAAAAAATACCTGTCTCTTTAAGCCGTTTCATTTGGGGGGTAACTCTTTGTGCAGCAATAGATAATTACTATCTATGCAGAAATATTTAGGGGTAAAGAATCTGGAGATCTGCAAGAGCTCAACACAAATGTATAGAGGAAGAGAGCTAAAGCAAAGATGGCAAACTTAATAGGTGGTGAATCTATGTGACAGGTACGTAATGTTCATGGTTCCATGCCAGTAAACTTACTGGAAGTGTGACATTTTCCAAATTAAAAAGCTGGAGGGAAAAAGGAGTGCAGGCACCGGAACCAGGCTGCCTGGGTTTGAATCTGAACTCTGTTGACCAGCTGTGTGTCTGTGGGGTTGCCTTGAACCCTCTGTGCCTCAGTCTCCTCATCTGTCAAATGGGAGTCTATCTCCCAGGACTGCGATGCTGCTGATGAAATGGATGGAGGTATGTAGAGCTCCTAAATCAGGGCCTGGATCCCTAAAGCTAGCTTTACTACATTCTGCTTACTTTGTGCCCCAAGCCTGGCACAGGGACCTGGCAAATAGTAAGCCCACAAGACATATTTGCAGAATGAATGAATGAAATAAGTCGATTTTCTAACCAGTGGTTTGCAGGCTTCTCTCGGGTTTGAAGAGTTCCTCTGTTAGTTGATGTGGCCAGAAAAAAATCTCTGGAATTCAAGAATTCCAGAATGCCTCGCTGGAAGCATGTCCTAAAAGGTTGGATTAAAAAAGAAAAAAAAAATCTAGTCATGATGAAGTGCATGCATTGGACTACTGGGCTAAAACACCAAGGAGAAAGAGACGATTATAGGTTTCTGTTGCAAACCACAAGGCCATTCTCTCCACTGGCTTTCCCGTGGGCCAGGCAGAAAATTGCCACTAACCCCAAACCAAAGTGTGTATAAGGTAAAAGTAACTAAGTGAGTCCACTGTTCCAGGCACTGTTCTAACTGCCTGACGTGTAGCAATCCACTGAATTCTTAAAACAATCCTAGAAGCTAGTATTATTATTCCTTCCCTTCTAGAGCGGAGGCACAGAGAGGTGAAATAACTCATTCAAGGTCACGCAGCCTTGGAAGGTTCAAGGTCACACAGCCTTGGAAGTCAGGATGTCAGGCAGTCTGGATCAAATCCTTGGAAATTAAAAAGGTGTAACGGTTATAAAATCCTTATTCTCCATGAAGTTCGTCCTACAGGTTCATGTACATGAGTTCACCCCCATACCCCAGCCAACAGAGATTTTTTTCCTTTGGAAACATGAGCTAGATATATCTGTACTGTTTATAAACACAAAGAGATTTATTACTTGGCGATCAAACTGCTCCAAAGCTGGGTTATCTTTTTCTTCACAGGATAAGACTGTCATAAATTAAAAGGGTTCCCCATTCAGCCTGGCACTCAGCTGGGCCACTTAAAAATCACTGTGGACTTTGCCCTCAGCTGACCTTTTCAAACTGCTTCCCAGGCATCACTGCTTCCGGGACCCGACTGGGGCTGATCGTAAGAGCTTTACTCTTGTAAGTGGAGCCACAAATGATTCCAGGCACGAGGGAGCAAAGAAATCCCTGTTAGGAAACTGAAACACAGCTCGAGCTGCCTTCAGAGAGCAACTGTCCAGGGCTGGGGGACGCCCCTGTCGTTATCCTGGGAGAAGTGGGTCAGTGGGAGGGGCCAGCCTCGTTCTCCCGTCCTGTCTGTACACGCTTCGGAGCCGTTTTCCCCAATTCATTTCTTTCCACCCCACCCAAGGAGCAATACTTAATATCCATGTGTTCTGGGAGAAAAGCATCTGCCTTTGTGGGAGGAAATGGTGTCCTGTGTGTCCCCCAAACTAGATGCTGTCATTTCCCCTCAAAGTATCTGATGGGAAAACGATGATACCGATCACTTAATAAGCCTTTATTATGTCATAGCCTCCCTTAAATATCACTTCTCCTCCTACTCAGTAAGAATATACCACTACCACTATTCCTTACTTCTCTGACATATATTGAGACGGTACCATGTGCCAGGAACTCTTTTAAGCAATGAACATAATTTATTTAATTCATATAGCAGCCCTACAAGCAGATACTAATATTAGCCCTATTTCAGATGAGGAACCTGAGGCACAAAGAAGTGACGTCATTTGCCCAAGGTCACATGCTAAGTGGTTTACCTCTCCTCTAAGGTACGTGATGTCATGGTCCCCATTTTCCATGATGATTATCAGGAGGTGATCTGCCCTGTAGAGATCGTGGTAATAATAGTAATTAATACCATTTATTGAGCATTTCCAATAAATGGAAATGGACCATGCTAGCAAGGTCCCCCCAGGTAGGTGCCATACTGAGTCATTTAATGGAGGAGGCTGAGGCCCAGGGAGGTATACACATCACACAGGCAGGAGTACCTAGAGCAACAAGGGTTCAAATCTAGGCTCATTCTGGGGGTGGCAGCTTATGCAAACAGATGGTGCAAAATAGTTCCCTGCAGGCTGCCCCGAAGGCACATCAAACAGGAGCCTGAAAATCCTGCCTTGTGCACTCACTCTACGTAGTACAGATTTGGATTTCAGCAGAGTCATGATGGGGGAAATGTGCTGCAGCCCCCAGCTAAGCCTTCTCTCCTGCCTGGACTGGGACACCAGTCTCCCCACTGGACTCCCTGCCCTCAGATTCAGCATCTCTGGTCTGGTCTCCTGTCATTGCCCTTAGATATCTTTAGAATATAACCAGGGACTTTGTTTATTCACATAATATAGGTGCTCAGTAAATAGGTATTAGATGAATGAATGAATTTTAAACACAAACTGAACCATAGCTCTTTCCTCTTTGAGTCATTTCATATCCAAGGACCCTACTCAATCCTCCACCTTTGTCCACCTACCCACGTCCCAGTCCCATTCCCCGTGCCTCACTCACGGGAGCTCCCTTAGGTTTCCTAAACATGTTGTCTCGTGCCTCTGGGCCTTTGCTCCTGCTGTTCCCCTGCCTGAAATTCCCTTTCCCTCACTCCAGTTCCTCCATCCTAGCAGAGGAACTCTTATTCAGTCCGTACAACCAGGCTCCAACGGGCCATCTTCTTCGAGGGTCTGGCGGACACTTGACATTTCTACCTGCCCAGCATCCATCTTGTCTCCTCTAACAGCATCCCGACTTCCCCTTGGAGAATCCCTCCTACCTCTCCCTCTGTCCACATCATGGATGGAGCAGACCACTCCTAGGCTCCATCATGTCATTTACAAAGGGACGGGCAGGTGGCCCAAACCTGTCTAATCAGAGCCTGATCCCATCCCTGGCTATAGTGCTTGGTTCCAGCACTGATGACTGACCGAAAAGAGTCAATCTTGCGACTTTAAAGGAATCTTTGGGAAGGAAGAGCCCCATGGGACTAGGGATGAGGGAGCCGACACTAAGCTCATCTTTGCCTATGTTGCTGCCTAAATCCATGTGGGCACGTTGTCTCCTTACTGGCCAAATTCCTGGAGGTATGGCCTCCAGCCATCTAAAGTCATCTCTTTCTGCACCTGCCCTGAGCTCACCTGTAGGGTCTTTACCACATGCTTACCGGCACAGTGCCAAGCCCTCACCATGCCTTCCCTCATCCAAACGATCCTATGGTGAAGGTACCAATCAGTCTACCAGGGCACAAACTGAGGTCACAGAGAGTAAGCCCCTTGCCTATCCTTAACAGAGCTGGGGCTTTAACCCCACTCCAGATTCCACACCCTTGAAAGCCATCTAGGATCCGCTAGTGGGAAACTGAGGTGATGGCACCAGGCTTGAAAAATGGCATTTCACCAATGTGAAGTCTGGTAAGTGGTCATGGGGATAAGAAGAGGGTATACTGAGTCCAGGAACTAGGCAGACAAGGGCTGGAGGTGGGAACTCAGGGAGCCATGTGGCAGTTCCATTTGGCTGACGAGTGGGAGGGCAGAAGTAGGCTATGGTGTGTGCGGAGGGCTGAAATTCAAAACAATCAAACCACTTAATCTCATCCCACCCCCCACAATTCCAGAGAGGTCCCCCAGCTAAGCGTGCTGGGCAGTTAAGGCAGCCCTGTGGCTTTTCTGGCTGCCGAGCAGGCACCCTGAGTCAATTTCAGGGGATAGGAGATCACGGCGCTGAGGACACAGTGTTCGAGCTATTTGTGGCCACATGAATTAATCTCTTCCATGTGCAAAGATATTTCCATAATTCTCCTGAGACGCCTATTGGTGGGGAAGGCAAATGCTCCATCAGCTTGGATGGCTTCTCCTCGGGACGCTCCAGCCAAATCTGGCTACTCCTGTAGCCCGGAGATGATTGCTCGGTGGTCAGCGGAAAATCGACCCAAATTGCAACCCCAGGGCCCAACGGCAAAGGAGCAGAGTCAGCCACTTCAGAAACGATGCTTTGAAACAGGTCACTGGGGTCTGAGTTCCAGATCTGACTGTGTGAAACAGATTTAAAAGCTGGCAAACAACAGCTCCTCCTTACTGATGCCGACCCCTACCTGCCAGGGGCCGTGTTACTCGGATTATCTCTGTCCTTACAACAACCCTGAGTTATGACCATGAGCCCCGTTTCACGGAGAAAACTGAGGCCCAAAGGCATTAAGTGTAGCATGCCGGGGTTCCTGAGCTGGTGAGCAGACAAAATAAAGGCATTCAGCTCTGAGGCCAGGCTTTCAGCCACCACGCTTCCAGCCTACTGAAGGTTTTCAGCACGGGTTCAAGTTCACAGCGAAACTGACAGGAAGGTACAGAGATTCCCCATATATCCCCGGCCCTAACCCATGCGTAGCCTCTTCCTCCATCCGTAATACCCCCCTCCACAGTGGCACATCTTTTACAATTAATGAGCCGAAATGGACATATGAAAATCACCCAGAGTCTATAGTTTACATTAGGGCTCAATCTTGGCGGTGTAAGTTCCACGGGTTTGGACGAATGGATACTATAATGACAGACACCCACCATGACAGTATGGCACTGAGAAGTTTCATTGCCCTGAAGATCCCCTGCGTTCTGCCTACTCATCCCTCCCCCTTCCCTGCCCCCAGCAACCAGAGCTCCTCTTACTGTCTCCACATTTCCACCTTTTCTTTTTTAAAGATTTTATTTATTTGAGAGAGCAAGTGAACGCGCACACCAGGAGGTAGAGGGGCAGAGAAGGAGAGGGAGAAGCAGACTCCTCGCCAAATGAGGAGCCCCCCCACCCCCGCCACGCGGGGCTCCATCCCACCACCCTGAGATCATGACCTGAGCCGAAGGCAGACACTTAACCGACTGAGCCACCCAGGCGTCCGCTCTACACTTCCGCCTTTTACGTAACATCACGCAGTTGGAATGATGCAATATACGATCGGCTTCTTTCACTTAGGAAAATGCATTTAAGGTTCCTCCATGTCTTTGCATGGCTCGAGGGCACATTTCCTTTTAGTGCTAAGTAATACTCCACAGTCTGCTTACCCACTCGCCCAGCCAAGGATATGTTGGTTGCGTGAAGTTTCGGCAATTAAGAATAAAGCTGCTATTAACGTCCGTGTACAGGTTTTGTGCGGACGTGTTTGTAACTCCTGTGGGTAAGGAGCACATGTGCTGGATTGTCTGGTAAGAGGATGTTTAGTTTTACAGAAACCACCGAACGGCCTGCCAAGCGCCTGGACCGTTTAGCCTTCTTGCCCGCGATGAATGAGAGTCCCCGTTGCTCCGCACCCTCCTCTGCATGGGGTGCTGTTCAGCCGACTTTAAAAAATTATAAAAATCATAATAAAAATTTTTAAAAAAGGGGGCACCTGGGTGGCTCAGTGGGTTAATGCCTCTGCCTTTGGCTCAGGTCATGATCCCAGGGTGCTGGGATCAAGCCCCACATCAGGCTCTCTGCTCAGCAGGGAGCCTGCTTCCTCCTCTCTCTCTCTCTGCCTGCTTCTCTGCCTACTTGTGATCTCTGTCAAATAAATAAATAAAATCTTTAAAAAAGTAAAGCAGAATGTCCACTAAATAAATAACTTCATGAAACACCAGCACCTGCTCTCTAAGACACAGCTGTTAAAAAAAGAAAAGATTCAATCTGCATTTTAGTGCCAGCCTGGGGGTCAACCAGGGGTTGAGTCTGGGCCCAGATTTTCATCAGCTGGTTTTGTAGGTTCAGTGTTGAAAAGACTTGGCTGGACGCTCAGCTCTACTACTGACCACTGTGTGACCCCGGGTGCATCTCTCCTCTCCTGCCAGCCTCAACACTCTTGTCTCTAAAATGGATGTCATGATGGCAAGGTGATTAAGAACAAGAGATAAGGGGTGCTTGGATGGCTTCGTTGGTTAAGCATCTGCCTTTGGTCAGGTCATGATCTCAGGGTCCTGAGATCAAGCCCTGTGTCTGGCTCTCTGCTCAGTGGGGAGCCTGCTTCTCCTTCTACCTCAGTGCTTTCTCTCTCTCTCTCAAATAAAGAAATAAAATCTTAAAAAAAAGAAAAGAAAAGAAAAGAAAAGACAATATATAGGACATGCCCGGTCACAGAAAGCCAGTGGTCCTCAGTTGGAGGTGGTCTTGCCTCTCTGGGAACATCTAAGAATGTCTGGAAACATCTTTGGCTGTCACAGCTTGGGGAGAGTCGGGGATGCTTTTGGTACCTAGCGAACAGAGGCCAGGGGTGCTGTTGAACATCCCACAGGGCTCAGCCCTCCACAACAGGGAATTATCTGACCTCCGACATCCGCAGTGCAAGGCTGAGAAACCCCGCAGTGAAGACTATTATTTCTCAGGGTCACGGAGAGGACGAGATGGTGTGATATTTAGGTAAGGCTCCTCGCAAGGGGCCTGGCGTGAGACAGACTCTTCAAGACAATCCGCTGTCTCTCACTCTGCCTTTCCGCCATCCAGGCCAAACTGAGAAGCACTGTGTATATGCGTCTGACTTGGGTTCTCAAGTCAAAATACAGGACAGGCCCCCTCGCTGTAGAGCAAAACGAATCACCTCCCCTCTCTGAGCCTGTCTCCTCATCTCTAAGATGGGACTAAGTACCAAAATAGCAAACAAGCTCTTAGTACAAAATCCAAAGGCAGCTGTTATCATTTATCTTTTATTTCTAAGGTGTATTATTTTGATTTAAGATCATATAATACACGCATGTCACTCTGAAATTCGCATCATAGTACAAGATTGATACTTAAGAGAAATCTCACCTCCAGCCTCAGACTCCGGGGCCAGCCGCTGTCAAATTTTTCAGCTGTTCTTTCTGGTAATGAGCTCCACATCTCTCAATAATATGCTGACATGGCCATTTCTTGACGTATCAGTTTTAGGCTTGATTTTACACTCGTTGCCCTATCCTGTTTCACCCAAATCAGAAGCATATTTCCTAGAATTACAGAATCTTAGCAGTGGGAAAGACTTGAATATTGCCTAATCCTGATATTTGCAGACTTTTATACTTCACAGACTGGTAATTTTATAATGGACATTGGAGCACCCCCAATATAGGAAGGGCACAGTCTCAAAAGACAGTCCTTTAAATAAACATCAATTTCACTTTCTGGATTAAAACCTCACCACTCAAGCCTCTTTGGCCTGGCACATGAATCAGTGTTTTTCTCTGCTCAAGTTCTGCATCCTACTTTAATGCTGGCATCCCTGGAACATCACCCTGGGTCTGCTTGAATGCTTCTAGGGACGGTCCACTCACTACTGTATGAAGCAACTCCTTGCAGCATGAGAAGCTCTGACTAGTTGCAACCATCCTTGCGTCCGTTACTCATATGGTCCTAGCTCATTCCTGAGAACTCTGATTTCCTCAAAAAAGGGCCTCTTCTCTCAAGCCACACATTTCTTCTGCCCTCTTTCCCTAACGATCACTCCACCAATCTCACTGTCCTCTTCCAGCCTCCACATGTGATTCTCTTCTCCAAATAGCTCCCTGCTGCTTCAGATAAGGGTCCCCAGGATTATGGGTTCCTAACCCTTGGAGGGTGAGCTCTGCCAGCCCTCCCTTCCTGCCAGCTTTAAGGAAACACTTTAAGTGACTTTATTATTATTATTATTTTTTGTACGACTTATTTGTGATGGCAGAGCACGTCTCCAGGCCTCTCCTACCCCACAGTTCCCTGAGCCTGTTCCAAACCCTCAGGAACAATGCCTCCATTTTGCTATTTTCTCATATGTTTCTCTCCTTATGATAGTCTGCCCTTGCTAAAAGTAGCTGTTGGCAGCAGGATCCGCATTTAAAGTAGAGCCCGGCTGGGAGAGCAGGGCCAGAACACAATGTGCTCTTGTTGGAGGGAAGAATTTGCTTGTAGTTTGGAGGTAGAGGCCCCTGACATCGGCGTGGAGCCACTTCCGGGCCACACAACCTTCTGGAACCCCTTCCACAAACCAGTGCCTGGAAGATCCCCTTCCCCTCCGCATCCTGACCTGGCAGAGGAGGGAAGGGAGACCCCAGCATGACCGAGGTCAATTTTCCAAGAGCAAAAGTAATATCACCACCCCAAGCACTAGTGATTGTGTGTGCCCAGCGATGTGGCAGATGCCACCCAAAGAAAAGCTCTCAACCCGGAAAAAGCGTCCCAAGGGCACAGACTAGGGGTGGTGACCGATCCAGACTCTGGAATCAGTGAGACTTGGCTTCCAATTCTATCTCTGCCCTTATTGGCAACCTAAGACTCTGAACCTCTCTGAACCTCAGTCTTCTCATCTACAAAATGGGGACAATAGCACCTACCACAAAGGGCTCAGCTGACGATAAAATGAGATGTGTAAGACACCCTTCATGGTATTTGGCACCTAGCAGGTGATCAATAAATGGTAGATGTTACTACTGTCGTCATCGTCATTTTTGTTTGACAAAAACAGAGTGGTGAAAGCAGTACTGGGAAGATCAGAGCCTTATGCCCCACCAGACTTCTGCTGACCGTTTTGGGTTCCCATTTTCCCGTCCATTCAAACTCCCACCCCTGAACTCACTCAACGGAATGATGAAGCCAAAAAGAGTGATCTCTGAGCTAGACCACCTGAGTCCCAGTCCCACTGTCTCCACTACAGAGCTGTATAATCTCTATACCTCAATTTACTCATCCGTAAAGTGAGGATGATGAAAATATCTACTTCAGAGTCGTAGGAGGGAGTAAATATATGTGGAGGGCCCAGAACAGTGTCCCCACAGCACAGCAAGCGTGACATAAGTATTATCTGTTACTATTATTTGTAGTAATTGTACGTGTTCTCTTGCTTGAAATCCTACTGTGCACATGTCGCTGCATTACCTCATTTGATCTTCACAAACCCTAGGAGAGAGGGACTATCAACATACCCATTTCACAGATGATAAAGCCTAGGATTTAAGGAGTTAAGTGACTTGCCTGAGGTCACATGATCAGTGAGAGGCTGAGTGTGCCGGGAATTCAGCTCTGAAGCCACAGCACTCAGCCACTGTCCACGCCATGGTGGGAAATCGCGGGGTGTGGAGGCTCGTATGTCACCCTATTTGCTGAGCTCCTGTTCTTCCACAAAACCTCCTGCACACCAGCATTGGGGTAACTTCTTCCTGCCTGAGCCAAGAGGCTCTGGTGGCCCAAGTGCATAGCGCCAGCTCTGCTCCCACACTTTGCTGAATTTCAGACCATCTTAGATGTTGGCAAACTCAACTTAGGACAGCCACGCTGAGCAAGAGTCTACCTCTCCGAGGCACTTCTTGGCTACCATAAAGGCAAATGGCTGAAGTAAAGGCAGGCCGTTTCCCTGCCCAAGACACAGGGCTCCCATGTCTGCTCATCTGTCCACTATGGGCCACAAGATGACCTGCACTGATCTACTCATCTCGTCTATCCCGTGGCGCACGCTCTCTCCCAGAGTAAAAGTAGAGACTTCAGGATGTGCAAAGCAATTATGTGCAACAAAACATGGTAAGCTTTCCCCTACCGAGGTCTTGCATTTATTTTGGATTACTTTTTAAAACAGGTTCTACAGGGGCGCTTGGGTAGCTCAGTGGGTTAGGCCTCTGCCTTCAGCTCAGGTTATAATCTCAGGGTTCTGGGATCGAGTCCTGCATCAGGTTCTCTGCTCAGCAGGAAGTCCGCTTCTCCCTCTCTCTCTGCCTGCCTCTCTGCCTACTTGTGATCTCTCTCTCTCTGTCAGATAAATAAATAAAATCTTAAACAAAACAAAATAGGTTCTACATCTATGTGATCCAAAAACGAAAATTATAAAGGAATGTCTCTCTACCAGTCCACTTTCCCTCCTCAGACATTTTCATTAACTTCCTTTCCAAGAGAGAGTGAGAGCAAGAATGAGAGAGAGAGAGAAAGCGAGCACAGAGCAGGAGAAGCAGACTCCCCAGTGAGCAGAGAGCCCAACAAGGGGCTTGATCCCATGACGATCCTGGGATCATGACCCTAGCCAAAGGCAGATGCTTTTGGAGGGCACCCCTCCTTTCCAAGTTTTTTATGTAAATAGAAGAAATATACATGTATACTCTTATTCACTCCACTCCTATTTTTTTTTTCAACAAAAAGTAACATACACTACAACTTCCTTTTGTCATATTTTTCTGGAAGTTTTAACCAAATTAGTGTCTAGAGAGTATCTGCATTCTTCTTGACAGTGCACGGTAGCCCGCTGCGCAAATAAACCGTACCGAATGGAGCCAGTTCTCTATCTGAGCATCTGGTGTGTTCCCCAAATTCCACTGTTACAAATAATGCCATGCTAAAGATTTGCACATGCTACTTTGCACGACAATCAAGATGGATTCCTGAAAGTGGTATCACTAAGTCAAAAAGTGTGTGCAGGGCCATTCAGACACACACTCTGACCAGCAAGAACAGTCTCACCAGCAGTGAGCAAACCTGGAACTGTTTCCAATCCTCTGGGTGTGGTTTTAATTGCATCTCTCTCATTTTAAGTGAGACAGAACATTTTTCCACTTTCTTGTTCTGTGGACTGCCTGTTCCTATCTTTTATCTGTTTGTCTACGAAATTATTGTTACTGTCTTCTGATAAACTTCTAGGAACTCTGTTTCATGTGTTAGAGAAAACCAGCCTCTCTTCTGTGGTAGGCACCACAAGTATGCTCCCTAGCTTGTCATTTACCTTTCGATTTCACAGATGGTGTTTCTGTCATGTGGATGTGCTTTTGTGGGGCCGCCATCGCTCTTTCTTTCCCACTCCTCGAGTTTTTTTGCATAAGCCTCTTTATGGATTGAATTATGTCCCTCAAAAAGATCTGTTGAAGCCCTAACCCCCAGCACCTCAGAATGTGACCTTATTTGGAAATAGAGTCTTTTGCACATGTAATCAGTTAAGAGGAGGTCATAGTGGAGGAGGGGGCCCTGCATTCAGTATGACTGGTGTCCTAAGAAGACAAGCATGTGAAGACACGCAGGGAGAAGGTCGTGTGATGACAGAGGCAGACATGGGAGGTTTGCAGCTACAAGCCAAGGAATGCCAAGGACAGGCGACCACCCCTGGAAGCCAGGAGGAGATAAGACCTTAGGGAGAGCATGGCGTTGCTGATACCTTGCTTTTCGGCTTCTCACCTCCAGAGAGAACAAGTTTCTATTGTTTAATCTATTAGGGTGATGATACTTTGGTGTAGAGCTAATACCATTTACTGCTGAATTTCTAGCCTGGTACTCCTATGCTTCATTCCTTCAAGGTTCTGGAAACTCGGGACAGAACACATTATGGAAATGTCATATACTGGTGAGAGAGAGAAGGCTCAGTTATTCCCAGGACAACCTTGAAGGAAGGGACAAGGGAACGGTGAAAATGACCCAAATGAGGGCCTTCTTAAATGATCATGTTAAGAAAGTGGGGACCACTGGGGTACCTGGGTGGCTCAGTGGGTTAAGCCTCTGCCTTCAGCTCAGGTCATGATCTCAGGGTCCTGGGATCGAGCCCTGCATCGGGCTCTCTGCTCAGCGGGGAGTCTGCTTCCCCCTCTCTCTCTGCCTGCCTCTCTGCCTGCTTGTGATCTGTCTCTCTGTCAAATAAATAAGTAAAATATTTTTAGAAAAAGAAGAAGAAGAAGAAGAAAAAGATAGTGGGGACTACTAATGGGAAAGTGTCACCTTGATCTAAAAACATCATAACCTTGAGAGAGGTTTCCATCTGCAGCTGCTCAAACCTTTGTCTTTCCCAAACTCTGGTCATATTCATGTCCCTGACATGGTGTCACTGCCACTTCCTTAATATTTTCTTTTAATGGACTCAGTTTTTAAAACTTAAACTTAAATCAATTTCCCTAAAAAGGAAATTTTTGAAATCACAAATATAAAACGTTACCCCAAACTAGCAGGTAATTAGAAGAATAAATATGGTGAACCCACAAACAATATATTCGGCCCCTCCAGAGCCTACTGCCTGTCCGGTGACTCTGTTGTCTTTTCAGTGAGAATCAGCAAGTTTTCGGTGTTCTTAACCACCAAGCACCAATCTGAGACTTTCTCGTGGATTTAAAAGAATTGAAAGGGAATGCAAAGGAGATTTAAAAAAAAAATCACCGTGTGAGGGGCGCCTGGGTGGCTCAGTGGGTTAAGCCTCTGCCTTTGGCTCAGGTCATGATCTCAGGGTCCTGGGATCGAGACCCACATCAGGCTCTCTGCTCGGCAGGGATCCTGCTTCCTCCTCTCTCTCTCTCTCTCTCTGCCTGCCTCTCTGCATCCTTGTGATCTCTGTATGTCAAATAAATAAATAAAATCTTTTTTTAAAAATCACACGTTATTTCACGTAATCCAATGCTCTATTGGCATAACATTGAAACACCCTCCCATGGAAGGTGTCCCAGGCTTTGGAAACAGACCAGTTTAGTAGGTAAGAGTGTGGGTTCTGGATAAGAGACGGGCTTCTGTGAGAACACAGCTTTTGCTACAGATGTGCTATAGGTTTGGGGGGCAGTTTCACCTCCCTGAGCTTCTGCTTCATCTTCTGTGAAGAGGAGCATGATAACTCAGATGCCAGATATTGGGGATCTCTGAGGAGTAAATGACATAAAAATGCACCTTTGTCTCCCTGTTCTGTAAATGCCGGGTACCACCCTTATTACGAGACAGATAAAGGGACAGACATATAGACAGACAGGCAGATATAAATTGCTTTTGTTGGTAGTAATTTAAAAATTTTTCATGTGGAAATAATTTCAAACTTACTCATAAAAAGAACACGTGTGTGTCTTTTACCCAGATGCACTTGCTGTTAGCATCATATCTCATGTGATTTGTCAACTGCAATTTCTCACACACACACACACACACACACACGCACCCATCTATTTTTTTCTGAACCATTTCAGAGTAAGTTACATACATCTTGCCCTTTACTCCTAAATACTTCAGGGTCTAAACCCTAAGAAAGGACATTCTCTTATAGAATCACAAGACCATCGTCAACATCAGCAAATTCAACGCTGATATGGAATCCATGCTGATGCTCTCTCAGTATTAGAATCTGTCCCCAGACTACTGATGTCCCTCCCTTATAGCGCTTTTCCCTTCCATTCAGGAGCAGTTTAGAATTAAGCACTATAGTCAGCGGTCCTGTCTCTTTAGGCACGTTTAATCTAGAATCCTTCCTCAGCCTGCCTCTGCCTTTTATGACATTGGCGATTTTGAAGAATCAGGTGCCTTTTTGGAACCAGAATGTTCTGCATTCTGGGCTCTTCTGTTGCTTCCTTATGATTAGGTTCTGGTTATGCGTTCTTGGCCAGAACGTTATGGGGGGACGGTGTGTGCCTCTCACGGCATCACATCCAGCCCTCCCTCACTGATCATGCTGATGCTGAACACCCAGTCAATGGGCTGATTTCTCCACGACACAGTGAACGATCTTCCTCCTTGAAATCAAGAAGCCATCTGTGGGGAGAGCTTTCGTGAGCATGCAGATATCCTACCCCTTGTCAACAACCCTCACCCCAGACTGAGTGCCCACAGATAATTCCCGACTGGATCCGTCTTTACCAGAAACACTGGACCCTGATGTATGTCTAAACTGGCGCTCTGCCACGTTTCCAGCTGGCCCTTGTCACTCCACTGTGGACAGGAAACCTCCCTCTCCCCTGTTTACGGACTTATCTGTATACCGTATACTTACCGGTATACGCTCACGGATTCATGTTTTTTCATGTTCTTTTTTTTTTTTTTTTTAAGATTTTATTTATTTACTGGAGGGAGAGAGTAAGCCAGCACGGGAGGCGGGAGGGGCAGAGGGAGCGGGAAAAGCGGACTCCCCAGCTGAGCAGGGAGCCCCGATGCGGGACTCAATCCCAGGACCCTGAGATTATGACCTGAGCTGAAGGCAGACGCTCAACCGACTGAGCCCCCCAGGCGCCCCTCATGTTTGGTTTGTAATTCACTGTTTGATGCTCTGATTTTCCCAGATGAAAGCCAGCTACTGTTACATTGCAAAATTCCCTGTTTATTTGAATATAAAACAAGCCACGTCCCTACTAAGTTTTCCAAATGTGCAGCAAAGTATACAAAGTGAAAACTAAAAGTCGGCCTCCTTCCCCGTTCCACTCCCCGTGGGTATCGGCAGCTCACTCTTTCGTCTCCCACCATCCAGAACTTTCCTAAGCATCTAAAATTACTACTAGTATTACCCAAACTGCGGCTCTATGATGCAGTTGGGGGCTTGGGTTGTTCACCAAATCCCCTTGTTGTCCCCTCCCCTGGGGTACAGGTGCCCTAGTTATCAAAAACTGGTTTTCCCCAAACTGAAAGTCGGTAAGGGTACCCCCCAGAAAGGGAGGGGGAAGCTAAGTTTCTTCCCTCCCCTTCTGTGCCTGAGATCCCTTATCGACAAAATTAGGCCAGCACTGTTGCGGAGAAATGAGTCCAATTGCTATGAAAAGGCTTTCAAGAGAGCTTTTAAAAATGAAATGGAGTTTTATTATGATTAGAGGAAGCAGGGCAACGGGTAAATGGAGCCAACTGTATTCGTCTGCAGCTAGGGGAGAAAGGCCCATTGAAACTTTTTTAAGTAAATGAAAAATAATCGAATGACCCCTGGTATAGGCATTCTCTAACCAAGCGTTAGGAAGAGCTGGGTCCAGATGCGCTAGTGATGTCATCGGGAATCGTGTGCCTCCGGATGGTGCCTTGGGTTTAATCCCAGGGGCCTCCCAGCAGGAAGGCCACAGTCCCCCCAGCGAAGCCAACCAGAGCCAAGAGCCCAGGTCGGGGACCGACTCAACTCATACCTGTGCCTGAACAACCCCAGAGGGCAGAGGGATGGAATGCTGTGGACATGGAGGTCCACACCGGGGCACACAGGTCTACACCTGGAACTGGGGAGTAAGGTGATGGCCTGCGAATGCAGCGGGAACCAGAAAGGAAGGGAAAGAAAGGAAGACGGGGGGGGGGGGGGGAGGGTGGGTGGCCAGGCATCGTCCGGTGCCGAGGAAGAAACGTGGAAATGAGACAGAGTAAGTCACAGATGCACTTTGTAAGCTGTGAAGTGTGGTGCAGGCATAAGAGGTCATTCTCCAGGGCCGCCCGGGTGGCTCAGTCGGTTAAGCACTTAAATGTCTGCCTTCAGCTCAGGTTGAAGTTTTAGGGTCATGGGGTTGAGCCCCAGGTAGGGCTCCCGGCCCAGCGGGGAGTCTGCTCCTCCCTCCTCCCTCTGTTCCTCTCTCTCCTTTTCCCCCTCCCCTGCCCTGCTCATTCTCTCTCTCTCTCCTTCTCTCCAATAAATAAATAAAATCTTAAAAAAAAAAAAAAAAAAAAAAGAGGTCATTCTCCAGCTCTCAGCCCAGAACCTCAAATGCTAAACTAGACATCTGGGCCTCCCTTGTCTCACCTACTCGCCTCCGAGCTCTTTGGGGGAGGACCAGGGTGTTTCTGTCCCCCGGTCCCCACAGCTGCTGGCACAGCCTCCCCACCCCCGGAGACTCCCCAGTCAAAAGCTGACCAAGGCTGGGCTACAGTTAGATGTCCTGGCAGGGTATGGAGAGCTGGCCAGCTTCCAGGCTGGGAAGAAGTGACTGGAGGCCAACAGGGACAGACTTTCAAACCTTGCTGGGCAGGTAGTTAGATGTAACCTCTAGAGGAGAGGGTCTGGATTGATCTAGAAAAGGAAATGTGCCTTGTGCTAAGCCAAAATAGGTGAGCAGAGACCATGAAGACATGTCAGTCAACTGCAGGCATCCGGGTAGCTCTTGTTTCTCCCAGAGGGATGGTGAGTCGTGCCTCCTTGGACACATGCAAGGGCAGGCTCCGGCCACCTGGAGAGGTCAGAGGGCCAGTCCTGGAGACACTGCCCCAGGTTCTGTCTTCGTGTCACTGGGGCTGGGTGGGAGGGATGCATACCTGCTCTCCACTCCCAGAAGCGGAAACCGATGACTTGAAGCTGGGGGAAGTCAGAGGCTGGGGACAGGGGTTTTATGACTGACCTATTTACATCTCAAGGGGAGACTGGAGTTTGAGGACTCTCAGACTCCGGGATTCTACCAACTAGAAAAATCTCTTGAAAACCAGAAAAACCTGGGGGATCCCACAGAAAAGGGCTGCCATTCAGATCTGTCAAGTAAAGTGTTTAAAAACAACAAGTGAGAAATTTTGCAGTCAAAAACAAATGAAAAAAACCATTAGCACCATCAATGGAAAGAAAATTAAAATAAGAAACCATTCTTTAAACTGAACCAGTCTAGCTTCATGGAATACTCTGCACACACCTCATTTCCCTCATTTTGCTACGGGTCAGCTGTCACAGTCTGAGTCCTCTGTGTAGCTGTTTGACCTAAAGTTCCCAGGCTTCATGCGGCCAAGAGTCATGAGTTCAAATCTTGATGCTGCCATAGCCTGGTCTCGGTATGTTAAGTGAACCACTCAGTCCCTCTGCACCTCGGTTTCCTCAGCAATTCCGACTTTGCAGGAGTCTGGGTACTGTTCTTTCTTGAGCACCTGCTGTGTGCCCATGCACTCTGCTGGGTGCTGGGAACACAACAGTGAAATGCCAGGCACTGCCTACGTTAAAGGGGTCAGACAGATCTGTGCAAGCCATTACACAGTTAAGTGTTTAATGACAACTTTAAGTGCTTTGAGGAAGTGCAAGGTGTTAGGAAGGTTTACAAACACAGGGGTGGGCTGGCTACCTGACCGCTCCCAAGTGCTGTGATGATCACATCACATCATTCATGATCTGTTACACCTACAAACCACCTGTACCATTTACATATTTTTCTTTAAATGGATTCTTTTCCCCCCTTAGATGAACTGAGCCTCATTCTAAGAAATACAGCTCATTCAGGTAATTTCTAAGTCATCTCTCTATACTTTGTCCTAACACACACAAAAATTAACACATCAGTTTTTAAAAAAAAGAAAAAAAAGTTCCAGAGCTCACTTTGGAAAAGGGAAGACAATCTTCACTTGGATGCCTGGCACATGGCCGGCATTCCGAAAGTGCCAGCCCCTCTTCTCTTGGTCAACTGTCCTAGAAAGAAAGTGACAATCCTTCTGAAAACTTGGTATCCCCCACTCTTCTCTCCATGAACCCCCCTCAAAGTGCCCCTTAATGAAGGCAAGGTGATCTGAATCCTGCCTTAGCCTTGCTCACTGAAACACCATTAAAGGAGAGTGAAAACCAGCTGGCTTCTGCCTTTGGCTCGGGTCATGATCTCGGAGTTCTGGGATCAGAGCCCTGCATCGGGCTCTCTGCTCAGCAGGGAGCCTACTTCCCCCTCTCTCTGACTGCCTCTCTGCCTACCTGTGATCTCTGTCTGTCAAATAAGTAAATAAAATCTTTAAAAAAAAAAAAAAAAAACAGTTGGCTTCACACCCCGGCTTAAATTCGCAGTGAAGCCCAGAAATGCCGGTCCCAGAGCCAGGGGAAAAAACACTTCCATCCAACTCCATCTGCCTTCATAAATCAACACATCACATATGTGACCATGCACGCACATACATGTACGGGCACATACACACATGTACAGGCACGTACACACTCTCACCCATGCCCTTTCTTGAGCAATTAAGGATTTTAACTTTTTTAAATTTCTGAACTCGGTTTAATGGTATTTTAGGTTTCAGAGAAGTGGGGCAGATTTAGGTCAGAGAAGTTTAATTCTGCCTTAAGAAAAAATAACTGGGACTTGTGGCCCTGGGATGCCAGGGCCACAGACGCAACACTGGCAGAGAAGGGACGGTGGCGTCAGTGAGTGGAGGAGGCTGGCGATTTTCGGCACTGATGTATTATTTGCATGTTAAATTCATAGACATTTTCTTCCCTGCCACAAAAAAATAAATAAGTCATGCTCTATACCGTTCGTTTTTTTTTTTAAGAAGGATCCCCAAACTCCTTTTCTTTTATTTTTTCTTAAGAGATTTTATTTATTTATTTGAAAGACAGAGATCACAAGTAGGCAGAGAGACGGGCAGAGAGAGAAAGGGAAGCAGGCTCCCTGCTGAGCAGAGAGCCTGATGCGGGGCTCAATCCCAGGACCCTGGGATCATGACCTGAGCCGAAGGCAGAGGCTTCAACCCACTGAGCCACCCAGGAACCCTACCATTCACTTTTAAAACAAGTAGCCACTTCAGTTGACTTTTGGTTCTTTGTTTCTGATTATCAGAAACAAAGTTTCTTATCAGACACAAATTCAAGAAACATGTGGTTTTCCTCTTCATTCCACCAGAAGAGACCCAGGAATGGAAACGCCACGATGGCGAGTGACATTCGCCCCGGTGTCCAGGGATGCTAGGGGGAGGGGTGGGACCTGTGGCAAATGAGATCCTCCACTGTCACCACGGAGGAATGCAGAGCTCCCCATGGTCCTAGAGAAGCCAGAAATCGGGGCTTTTATACGGACTCGCCTGATTTTTAAGCGCTGGCAACTCATTCAAGTCAAAAGAGTCCTAGGCCAAAGAAAGCACATGGGGAGGGGGTGGGGGTAGAGGTGGCCACAGGCTGCTCGTTCGTGACCTCTGATGAAGGAGGAAGAAAACCGGCTAGGAATCCAGAGATCTGGGTCTGGCCAAGGCTCTGAGACGGACTTAGTGCCCCGGGCAACCCCTGCCTTAGTCTCTCAGAGCCTTGGTTCTCCCATCTGTAGCATACCAGGGCTGGTCTACACTCTGTCCACGCTTTGCCATCTAGCAGCCTCTCCGCAAAAGCAGTAAGTGGAAAGAGTGGTGTATCTGGACCATGAAAGTGGGGCATAATTTGACACCATTTCAAAAAGCAGTAATTCAACGAGAAATGTTTCTCTTCCCCGGCTGAGGTTTTTGGAGACAGTGGGCGTGTTTTTAAAAAAACACACAACACACCAAGTCAGGAATTCCATCCGGAAAAACGTGGCAGCCCCGGATGGGCTCACATCTGGGGATTTGCTTGTCGAGAGAACATGCTGTTCTGCTTTCGACAAATGACAACGCAAGGCAGGAGACTGGGGCTGAGGTCAGCTCCTCCGGGAGCCCAGAGAGCAAGTAAGTGTCCCGGGACGGGCTGCCTGGTGAGCAGAGCAGAAGCACAGAGAGAGGCCTCCTACCTCCATGACCTACTCCGCCCAAATAAGAAAAGGCCAAACCACAAAGCTCTCAGACACCCCGAGTTTCACAGCCCCTTGTGCCCACTGCAGCTTCCAAGGTAAGCCAGCCTTTGTCTAAAAATTAAACCTGACTTTCTAATTCCCTCTCTCAAATGGTCTTGAGATCCACGCCCCCCAATCAGTAAGTGTCAACTCTGCCACGCACGGTACTCAATGCCTTAAATGCATTATCTCATTTCATCCCAAGCAACTCTCAACTCTCAACACACCCATTCCACAGATGAAGAAACTGAGGCTCAGGCAGCCACGCTATTAAGTACTCGAGTCTGGATTTAAGCCTATGTCTGCACAAAACCAAAGCCTTTGAAGCTACCGACTACTGAATTTTTTTTTTAAAGAACCCACAGATAAGAGAGATCATATGGTATTAGTCTTTCCCTATCTGACTTATTTCACTTCAGCCTAACACCCTTGATGTCCACGCATGTTGTTACACATGGCAAGATTTCATTCTTTTTCATGGCTGAATAATGTTCAGTTGTAAACATAGAACCACAATTTCTTTATCCATCCGTCTATCAGTGGACACAGGTTGTTTCTTTAAATCTTGGCTATTATAAAATCATGCTGCAACAAACATGGGGATGCATATTTTGTGTGTGTGTGTGTGTTTTTAAAAATTTAGATAAATTGAATGAAAATGTTTTAGAAAGTGTGGGTTCTGCCATGAAATATTAATCTTCATGGGGTGACTCTGATGAATTTTTCATGGCAAAGGGCTGGCAAAGGATCTACCATGCAGAGCCAGCCCACGCCTGCCGAAACCCCTGGAGAGCTCTTTCCACACAAGGGAGAGGGACTCAGCTCCTCGGAGTGGGGTGGGGGGGTCCCACGTAAAGTTTCTCTGCCTCCTCCCTTTCCTCAAAACAAAGAGGAGACAGGGGCCAGCCAAGAAAACACGGTGGGACCCAGGGCAGTGGAGGGCTGGGACATCTGGCCTGGCCACGTTCCAGCAGGGTCATTTCGGGCACATTCCTTCTCGAGTGGCTGCCACAACTTCTCTAAGGCAGGATACTAAAAGGACCCCCTTCTGAGGATGGAAGGGGACGGTGTGGCTTTAAGCACCTGCTCAAGGCCGGGTTGACGGAAGATGCTGCCAACCTTCCTTCCCAAGCTGCTTCCCCAATGGCCCATCCCCTTTCCGAGAAACAGCAGCTCCTCCTCCCAGATGCTCGAGCCCCGAACGCCAGAGTCACCCTGGACTCTTGTCCCTTCCCAGATCCATTCTGTCAGCAAATCCTACTGGTTCTACCTTCCAAATACATCCCGAGCCCTGCTACCCACCTGCTTGTCTCCCCTTTCCTCCCCAGCCCTGTCCCTGATGCTGTCCCCCACCAAGTCACCAGAACCTCTGGCCTCCACAGCCTCCCAATCCTTCGTAGGCTCTTCTCACACCAGCCAGAGGGATGCTGCTCTAAGCCAGGTTCTGTCCCTCCTCTGCTTAGAGCCCTCGGGGGGCTCCCCGCTCGCCCTCACTCAGAGTGGAGGCCACAAAGGCAGGGGTGGCCCAAAATGCCTTGAATCTCCGAAATGGCCTGTACCATGGCTCCCGGCCCCCTCCCCTCCCTCTGCTGCGGGGAGGGTGGCTTCCTGGCTTCCCTGGCTCCCCACCCGGGGGCCACTCAGGGCTCTGCCTTCCCCACCCTAGATTTGCAGGAGCTGGGAGAGCAGAAAGCCCAGCTTGAAATTGGCCACAGGGGGAGTCTTCACCCCATGGAAAGTGGCAAATGCTACAAATCAGGGCCTTTTGTTTCCAGAGAGCCAGAGGACTGGCGTGTCACTGCAGTGACCATTCGATTTTAAATTAAAATTAGACGAAAAACACCATTCTTCCCGGCTGCACCCCACCACTCCCTTTCCCCCTCCCTGCTCTGTTTTTCTCCATAGCACTCAGCATTTCCTGTAACACACACACACACACACACACACACACACACAGTATGTATGTGTACACACACACACACACACACACACGTGTTCTGGTCCACTGTCCTTTGCCATCCCTGAAAAATATAAGCTCCACGAGGGCAAGAATCTGGTGGGTTTTGCTCTCAGTGGCTTGCTAAGTGCCTGGAACAGCGGCTGCCTCACAGTGGGCATTCAGTAAAAGTGTGCTGGATGGTTGCCTGCTAACCCATTGTTATCACGAAGCAAGACCTAAGCAGGGACAGTGTTTCAGATCCTTGATAGGATCCGAGGCACAGGCAAAAAGCCCAGGAGAAAACACCGCACTGCACACAGCACCAGCTCAGGGGACTTGATCTCCCGCTCTGGACATTCAGGGCAGACCACCGCAGACCACCCCTAGGAGCTACCAAGTTACAGTAGGGCAACACGCTGGGCCGGCCTTGCCACAGTGCCCTCTCTGAGTGCAGCTCAGAACCGGAGCTGGAAGAGACATCCAAAGTCCTCTGGTCCTTCTTCCCCAACCCTCACTCTTCAACAAGCCTTGACTGCTGCCCACGCTCCCCAACAGACCCTAGTGTTCGGGAGAATATTGAAAGTGGCATCTGCCATGGCCCCTCGCAGCAAAAAGGGTCTCCAAAGACTCTTGAAGACGGTTCAGCCTCTCGTCCAATGCTGAATTCCTTCTCTAACATCTTAGACAGGCAGTCGTAAACGGCCTCAATGGTTGGCAAGTCTACCTATGATTAAACCGACATCAGCCAACTCATAACCTTTACTGCCAAGCCTACGCAGGCCTGCTGGGGCACCATGGAGAGCAAGAACAGAGTTTCTCCCTGACGGCAATGCCTCGTACCAAACCAGTGATGGGAGCCCGGCGTTCGGGAACGATTTACTCCTGAAAGGGGGACTGGCCCCTATGTGGACATGTGAAACGCCATCTCAGGATGCACAGGACAGATGTCGTCCACGAAGAATTGGCCAACCCCACATGTTACTAGTGCCGGGGTTGAGGAGCCCTGACTTACCAGAAGACACATGCTTACCTCCCGTTTTGTTTGTATTAGTGACCCACCTGGTTTACGCTTCATTTTCAGAGTTTTGATGGAGACCTGACTACGGGAGAGATGTCCTTTCTCTCTTACATAGACTGTAGGGCAGCCAACAGCACCATCCCCATGGTCAGGTCGACAGCAGCTCACACTGAGCCCCCGTGTTGGGGAGACAATAGGGCAGGGCAGGGACCATGGTGAGCTAAGACTCATCCACCTAAAAGAGGTTTCCCAGCTCCAGTCCATTGAAGTAATGTGGGAATATGGGAGCGTTAACAGATCTTCTGATTTTTTAATGGAAGCCAGAAATCTGTCTTCTTGTGTGAAACATCCAGATTTTCAGATGTTGGCTCTATTTTCTATTTTAAATATTCTGCAGACCAAACAAAACGCATCTTGGCTGCCGGCTTGCGATCTCTGTGCTGCCTTGGACTTTACTGCGGTGCCACTAGATGGAACAGGAAGACATCCAGAGGGTGCCGTGACGGAGGGCAAAGGTCAGAGGAGGAACGGAACTGCAGGCTGATGGCCAGAGGCTGGAGAAGGTAAGCACAGCACAGCCAGGATCACTCCTTCCACTCCAAAGAACACCGACTCCATTCTAACTTTTCCTCCCAAGTCCAGACCATCTCCCATGTTGGGATACCGAGTGCTAATTTAGTACAAGACGCTAGGAAAAAAGATGACCCTCCCATGAACATAAAATAAAAGATAGTCCTCTAGGCCTGTAGGCAAGAGCATATGGGAGGCAGAACGGCAGCATGTCTTAAAAGCACCAACCTTATGGGAGTGTTTGAAGAGAAAAGGAGAGGACACACGTAAAGGGTAAATGCAGCATCATGCCTGCAAAAATGACACATTTCACAATCGGCGCTGTAGTCCACGAGGAGTGGACAGGGCATGTGTAGACATGCATTATAAACCAGTTGTGGGGTCCACAAGGAACCCGTCCACCTTCCCCTTCCAGCAAATGTTGCTGACTTGGGGCGCCTGGGTGGCTCAGTGGGTTGGGCCGCTGCCTTCGGCTCGGGTCATGATCTCAGGGTCCTGGGATCGAGTCCCACATTGGGCTCTCTGTTTGGCAGGGAGCCTGCTTCCCTCTCTCTCTGCCTGCCTCTCTGTCTACTTGTGATTTCTCTCTGTCAAATAAATAAATAAAATTAAAAAAAAATGTTGCTGACTTCACTTTGGGAGCCTACCCTTCTTGCACTCCATCCCTACATCCAGAGGTGACACATGGCAGAGTACAGAATCCTCCCAGACACAGATATCCAGTAAGGGATGGGCACATCACCAATATTTGACTTCTTGATCCAGCCATCCCTGAAACCAGAACTCCCCCAAATTTCTCATTTCTCCAAGTCAATCAATTTTCTTTTACCTAAGCCAACCCAGATATTTCCTGTTATTTCCATCCAGAACAATCTCAACAACCGTGTAGCCCCCTTAGCCCAATTTTTGCCTAACTCCAGCTTTGGGGTGAAGAAGGGACACTATGAATTCAGCGGTGGGCACGTCAGGTCTTTAAAGCACTGACAGCTCTCCACTCGCACCCCTGCTGCCCCAACTTACTGACTCAACTTCCACGCCCCTGATGTGGCTGTCCTTCAGGGCTCTGCCCCTTTCCCTCTTTCATGTCTGTAGCCATTGGAAACTACCACCCCCGCCCCCGCAATGTGCGCAACACAAGAAATCCTTTGCCATTCTAAACAGTGGCTGACAAGCATTATGAAACCTGCAAACATTTCACCACTTCTAAATCAACCCCAGATGACAAAATAATAATCATCAGGAAACTAATGAAAACCTGAAGGAGGGCAGATTGGGACCACGTTGTCATTACCCGCAATGAGGGATGAGCAGGAAAAACGTCCTGAGAAAAACATAAAAATGAAGCAGGAAGATTGCTCCTTGGAAGAAGCCTCAGCCCCCTCACCCCCGTTCCCACGAGATTCGAGTCCTACTTTTTCCTGGAAACAGCGTTTAGCATCTCTTGGCATCCTTCTGGTCGGGAATTGGTAAAAAGAAAAGAGACAGCAAGATAAAGCCTTCGTGGCTTTTCACGGAAAGGAGATTCCCAAGGTCTAGTGTGGCACTTGGAAGGGCAGTCACGGACCGACAGCCTGGATGTGCGTTCTGCGGGCTTCTCACGCTGACTTAAAACTCGGGGCGTGTCTCCGAAAATCCCGATTTCATTGTCTTCTGAAAGATCAGAACACCTGGGAACAGAGGACCACCCCCACCCCCCACGCTCCGCCGAGCTAGTTACCACGTCCCTTTCATTAACTTCATTACCTGTGCGGCCACTTAGTGGTTTCAGATGTAGGTCCCGTGTCCCATGTATTTTTGTTTTTAAAGACTTTATTTATTTGAGAGAGAGCACGAGCAGGGGGAGCAGACACCCGCTGAGCAGACACCCGCTAAGTGTGGAGTCCAGCATGTGGCCGGATCCCAGGACCCCGGGATCATGACCTGAGCCAAAGGCAGATGCTTAACGACTGAGCCACCTAGGGGGCCCCTAGGTACTGTGTATTTTTTTTTTAATCATTCAAAAGTGATACTGACTTTGATTGTGGACCAGCCCGATTGAGGGATAATGGCTGCTGGATTGTGAGCAGGGCCCCAACCAATGGGGTCCCTATACCGTGACCTCATGTGCCTCAACCCCTCACTCATTGGCCCAGCCACGCTGGCGCCCGGCAACTCCCATCTCAAGGCTTTGTGCTTGCCATGTCTTCTCTCTAGAATGTTCTTCCGTGACAGCAGGGCTCCCTCAGTCCTTCAGTGCTGGGCTCAGAGACCCCCACTCCCACCCTGGGGCACCTTCTGATCACCTTCTCTTGACGTTTCCCCACAGACGTCTCACCGTCTGACATTCTGTGTCCTTTACATATCTGGGGGTTTGTTTTTGGTCTTTCTCCACGTCAGGGCAAATCTGGGAGGGAGGGCGTCTGGGTGGCTCAGTGGGTTAAGCCGCTGCCTTCAGCTCAGGTCACGATCTCAGGGTCCTGGGATCGAGTCCCGCATCGGGCTCTCTGCTCAGTGGGGAGCCTGCTTCCCTTTCTCTCTCTCTCTCTGCCTGCCTCTCCGTCTACTTGTGATTTCTCTCTGTCAAATAAATAAATAAAATCTTAAAAAAAAAAAAATCAGGAGGGAGTAAGTAGACTTTGATTGGTTTTGTTCTCTACCGTATTCCCCGTGTCCAGAGTACTTCCTGGTACACGGCAGGTGCCCTCTAAGTATTCTGGAATGAACAAATGAATGAAGAAGTTCCATTTTCCATATTCAGGAGTAAAGGGAGAGACAGAGGTCGGGGGTGCGGGTAAGGTGGAGGAGGAAAGGGAAAGGAGCCAAACCCACGAAGTCTGCCCACCTGGTCACTGAAGACCACGCAGACGCTTCTGGAGCAAAAGGCATTGTCCACCAGGGAAGAAAGAGAACAAGAAGAGAAATGCAGATCCCGAAGCAAGGGCCTATGTTGGCGTTGGCGTTGGCACGGACTAGGGTCTCTGCTCAGCCTCGGACAGTTTTCTCATCCGTGCACACTCTAATCCCAGACGGCTCTGCCTGCCAGGCTGCCCGAGGAGGACTTGTCCTGGCAGCTTCTCACGTGGGGATGAGGAAAGCCAGTGTCCCTGGCTCTATCCGAAGTCATCTGGAAAAAACCTGAGCCACTTGCCAGCTCGAGCCTCTCATTCCGGGCACCCTCCCCTGGTCTCCCACTCCGGGCCATACCAAAGAGCTTATGCCCCACAGGGAGAGTACCTTGCCCCTCGACAGGTAACCAGAAGCATTTAACCATCACGGGCTGTGTCTCAGGGGCTCTCTCTGCAGGTGAATGCTGTTAACCCTTAGGATGTGGACTCCCTTCAAGAAGGAGGAAACGGGGGTGGAGGGGGCACCTGGGTGGTTCAGTCATTAACCGTCTGCCTTCGGCTCAGGTCATGATCCCTGCGTCCTGGGATCGAGCCCACATCCGTCTCCCTGCTCCATGGGAAGCCTGCTTCTCCCTCTCCCGCTTCTACTGCTTGTCTCTGTCAAAAAAATAAATAAAATATTTTTTTTAAAAAAGAATGAGGAAACAGGGATGCCTGGGTGGCTCAGTGGGTTAAAGCCTCTGCCTTCAGCTCAGGTCATGATCTCAGGGTCCTGGGTTTGAGCCCCGCATTGGGCTCTCTGCTCAGCGGGGAGCCTGCATCCCCCCTCTCTCTCTGCCTGCCTCTCTGCCTACTTGTGATCTCTCTCTCTCTCTCTGTCAAATAAATAAATAAAATATTAAAAAAAAAAAAAAGAATGAGGAAACAGACCAGAAGTTATGTAAACCAAGGTCATGAGGCTAGTAAGGAGTGACTCTGGACTTGAACCTTGACAGTCCAGCTCAGGTGTGTTATGCAGCACCTGAAGCCACAGCATATGCAAAAAAAAAAAAAAAAACACGAAAGAAAAAAAATTATAGCTAAGTTTCACATGCCCTTTGCTTCTCTCTCATGCCTGTCAAGAAGTAATAAATTGTCCAGTTAAGTAAGGTCAAAAGGAAGGTAAGTTTGAGTCTTTCTATGGCAGTTAAAGAGGTAGGGGAGTGCAGAAGTTATGAAGATGACCCCTAGAACCACATTCCTGCCTTAAAAGCCTGGCTCTGCTTCTTACCTGCTGTGTGACCTTGAACAACTCACTTAACCTCTCTGTGCCTTACTTTCCTCATCTAAAATGGAAATCATTATAGCACTTCCTTCATAGAATTGTTGTAAGGAATAAATGAGTTGATACCTATACTCATTCAGAACAGGTCCCAGCATGTTGTAGGCACTCAGAAGTCATTTTTATTAAGATGATATTCATTGAAAGGCGAGTCATTCTTCTTTTGAAGATCTATAACACAGACTAAATGAGGCCAGACCTCAAGGTGCCCTGAGTTGACTTTAGCAACATCCTTGAGAGATCTCATTAGTTCCATCTTATTCCCCCTGAGAACAGAGCGCAGAACTGTAATTCTGACTAGTGGAGGGTTCTGCGAATGGCGGTATTTCACACACTCGGTTTGGTGTTTCTTCAACGTCACTTAGGAATTCTGCCAGTCCTTTGTGCCACTTATGCTAGTAATTACCTGATGGACTTGAGTTTTAAACCTTTTTTCTCTTAACCCGTAAAAACTTGTGAAACCGTTGGTTTGAGATGCCTGTTACATCTTTTCTAAATGCATAATAAAATACAGACAGAACTCCGAAGAAAGAAAAAAGTTCCGTGCATGTTTCAAGTTAATGTGGAAAGGGTACATGCACCCCATTAAAAGGAAGACTGCCCTTCGGAGGATTATAGATTCTTCCCGAATGTGTAAAACCCCAAGAAGGTAGCTACCTGAACAGTCAGGAGTATTCCCAGGGGTGAGCTGCCTTCACTTTCGCTTGATTTTTGGAGTACTTCGGGGAGGGGGAGAGGTAATGCAATTCCGTAACATCTAAGAATGCTGCTCTCAGAATTGCAAAGTGTGTCCTACCACAGCTGCCCGAGGCTGTGTAACAAATCCGATATGGACAGCACGTGTGCTATGATCGGGTGAAGAGTCTGGGGCTCAGAGGACATGAGTCTCCCGCCCTACGTCAGAGAGCAGGTGGGCGACGGAGAGGGGAGTCCATCCCACACCCTCTTCAACAGCCCCCCAGCCGCTGACAACCTGCGTCGTGGCCTCACATCACAGCCAAGGGCCTGGCTGGGTCCGAGGACGAGGTCACCCCCCTCCCTTGGTTGGCAAGAAACTGCAGAGGTTCTCCAAAAATGTCCCCTAGAGAAGAACGTCGCAGCCCAAGACCATCAATTTCTCTTTTTGTTGTTCAAGAAAGAATCCATTCGTTCTCAATAACAAGGCAGGTCAAAAGCCACAGAGGCTCAGGCTCCGTGAGGATGAAGGTTGTTACTGAAATGTAGGAATCGGACACAAATAACCAATCCGCGAGGGAGAAGTCTCTGGATTGCTGAAGTGTGCACGCGAGCAGGGCTGCAAGTGGGGATCTGTTTCTGGAATGGAATATCACTGAGCAGCCCCTGGAGTGGTTCAAGCCTCAGTTTCCCTATTTGTTAAATAGGTGTGTCATGGGATTTTGCTTTGAGAGGCTTAAACAAGCTTAGTCAAAGTGTCAGACACACCAAAACTCCTGTGGGGGATTTTTTTTTTCAAATATTTTATTTATTTATTTGGTAGACAGAGGTCACAAGTAGGCAGAGAGGCATGCAGAGAGAGAGAGAGGAGGAAGCAGGCTTCCTGCTGAGCAGTGAGCCTAATACGGAGCTTGATCCCAGGACCCTGGGATCATGACCTGAGCCGAAGGCAGAGGCTTTAACTCCCTGAGCCAGCCAGGCGCCCATGTGGGAGATTTAAAAACCTACTTCTTCCTTTCTCCCTTCCCCTCCCTGCATACTGAGATGGTTTTCATTCAAAACTCTCAGATTGGGATGCCTTGGCTGAGCATCTGCCTTCAGCTCAGGTCATAATCCCAGTGTCCTGGGGTCAAGCCATGGGCTCTCTGCTCAGGGGGAGGCCTGCTTTTCCCTCTGTCTCTGCCTCCTGCTCCCCCTGTTTGTGCTCTCTCTCTCTACCAAGTAAATAAATAAAATCTTAAAAACAAAAAGAAAAAACTCTCAGATGAAGGTATATCTGTACTCTCTAATTCTCCAAAGTCCCAAAATTTGGGGGCAGTTTCATTGACCAGAAAATAGCACCAGGCTAAACATGGACAAGTGTACCTGAGTCTTAGATGCACTCACCCCAGCCAGATGCAGGAGCTATTTTATCTCTGTTCAGCAAATAGGGAAACTGAGGCACAGCTAGGAGCCACAGAGATGGGATGTGAAGCCTGGCAGGAGGGCTCTCACGCTCCAACTGTCGGTGATACACCATCATCTGTAAAATCTGGTGAAGACCAGCATTTAGACGAGCTCAGCACGTAGAGCATATCAGATCTGGAACATTCTGAGCGAGAACCATTCAAAGGTGGGGTTAGGAGGGGGCCATGCGTCTTTGGCAGGATAAAGCAGCAGAAGAAAAAAATGAGAAATCTTTTGTTTTTCTTTTTCGATTCATTAAGGTTTGTTGGGGTGAGCAAGAACCTCATTTTTTTTCTTCCCATGACTTCCCTTTTATTTTAACGGGGAAATGTGCATTTCAAAGACTGCTCAATAGCAGCGTTGAAGTCTCAAGTTCAATCACAATGTCCCCATTGTGGCTGGGGGACTCCTTGGCCTTTAAGCTTGGGTTATAAAAATTTGGTCTGAGCCCAAAGTCTGGCTTTAATAGAATATTTTAATTTTGTTTAATGAATATTATTTTAAATCTGTTTGGCAGTTTTAAAATGTGTTCTTTTATTTTCAAATTAAAATTTACTAATGTTCCATGCTTTCCTGGGGGTGTAGGAGCAGCAAAGAGTGGGAGTGATAATAACACAGGCTACCATTTATTGAGTGCTTACTATGTGCCAAACACCCTGCTCCGTGGTTTATGGGTGTCACCTCTTCCAGCCTTCACCACCACCCAGGGAACAGCGACCATGGCCTCCACCGTCTGGGAAGCTGGAAGAGTCAGCCCCCAGCCCAAGATGGCAGAGTTAGTGAGTGGGGGGCTTGAGGCTCAAACCAGGTCTGTCTTAGCTCATGGTCTATGCTCTTAACCACTGCCCCAGAGTCTCTTGATATTGAGAAAGGACCCAACTGACCAATAACTTGAAGGGACCTAGAGGACCAAGTTTGTGATTCCCTATAACCTCAAGGGCAAGAAGATCCGGCTTGAGCAGATCATTTAAATTCTCACAAGTCAAGCAGAGAAAGTCAATTATCATACAGTTTTGCTTATTTGTGGAGCATAAGGAATAGCATGGAGGACATTTGGAGAAGGAAGGGAAAAATGAAGGTAGGGGGAGAATCAGAGGCGGAGATGAATCATCAGAGACTATGGACTTGGAGAAACAAACTGAGGGTTTTTGAGGGGAGGGGAGTGGGGGGATGGGTTGGCCCAGTGGTGGGTATTACGGAGGGCACGTACCGCATGGAGCACTGGGTGTTATACGCAAACAATGAATCATGGAACACTACATCAAAAACGAATGATGTACTGGATGGTGACTAACATAGCATAATAAAAAAATAAAATAAAATAAAATAAAAAATAAATTCTCACAATGGATCTGCCTTCAGCTTAGATCATGATCCCAGGGTCCTGGGATCTGAGCCCTGTGACAGGCTCCTGCTCTGCAGGGAGCCTGCTTCTCCGTCTCCCTCTCCCTCCGCCTCTTCCTAGTTTGTGCTGTGCTCTCGCTCTCTCTCAAATAGATAAATAAGAAAATTTTTAAAATGCTCACGATGGCCCTTAGAAGCAGTTATTGCATCTCCATTTTATAGAGAGGAAATGGAAACCCAGTTTCATGCAGCTTGTAAATAACAACAACAACAATAATAAATACAGCCACCAACTCTGATCTAATTCATGCTGTTTGCCATGCTCTGTTGCAAACACTTTATATGTATTTACTCCATTTCCACAGCTCTTTGGGGAAGGTATACAGTTATCCAGTCTGTTTTACAGAAAGAAAAGAAAAGAAACCAAGGCACAGAAAATTTGGTAACTGGCTCCAAGTTAAATAATTGGTTTATGCAGAGCAGGGATTTGAATCCAAGCAGCCCGGCTCCTGGGTGCACGCTCTTAATCTCTAGGCTGTAGGTCAAAGCCAACACTTAAATTCGGACAGCCTGATTCCCTCCACTCCCCGCCAAGACC
Organism: Mustela lutreola; assembly: GCF_030435805.1. Taxonomy (NCBI): domain Eukaryota; kingdom Metazoa; phylum Chordata; class Mammalia; order Carnivora; family Mustelidae; genus Mustela; species Mustela lutreola. The sequence goes on from NC_081298.1 coordinate 13,556,263, forward strand.
ACCTGTTCCCCACCACCACTTGACAAATGCAGAAAGAAGGTCACGGTGCACAACACTGTTCCAGGCACAGAAGCCAGTCGGTATACTGCTCTTACTGAATTAAGCAAGGCTTCTTTGAGTAAGGGTTTACGAAGTAGGGTCTATTTCTTCAACCTGCTGCTTGAGTCCTGGGAAGCTCAAGAAGTCATATCACTGCCCTTTGGCTCTTCAAGGGTAAAAAAGAGGCAGTGTGCAATGTTGGTGGAGACACATTAGGATCCTACTAACAGAGGGGCCAGATCGGGTCCTTCTTACCTCTGGACCTTCAGTAATTAGCCCGTACCTGGAACACAGCTCTGTAAATACTGCTGAATCAATGAATGAAAGAATGAATGCATTTGTGAATCTCCCTCAGCACCATGCAATGGATCAGGCATGGAGGAGACACTCAACAAGTCAAAAGTCAGTGACATCGTCTATGCAGTGTGGCAAGAGCATGTTCTTCCTTATCAACAAAATTTGTCTTGTCATATTGCAATAGCTCAGGGGTCAGGAAACTTATTCCGTAAAGGGCCATGCAGTCTCTGCTGCAACCACTCAGCTCTGTGATTTTAGCACACAAGGAGCCCTAGGCCTAGTTGCTGAGGCCAGCTAACTGCAGAAACGTGGCCACCATTTCAGCATACTCCAACGCTAAACCTTCTCTGATTTCTACAAGGACAGGCTCAAGGTTCTGCAAGAATGAGCAGATGTCTTTTATTTCTGAGCCCAACTTTTGTACCTGACCACCAGATAATATCCCCCAAGCAAAACAAATGGAGACGAACTTTAAAATCTGACTCTTCAGGCCAGACTTGCAGAGGAAAGGTAGTATTACACCAAGGGGGGCAGCCCGGATATCCTTGCGGTTAGGTATCAAAACTGGGTTCAATCCTTGCTCCAACATGAGCCATATAACCTTGGGCAAGTTACTTTACCTCCCTAAGATTCAAGTTTTACATCTGTAAAATAGACACAATAATAAGAGCACATTCCATGTAAGGCTATTTGGAGACAGAAATGTGTTTGCTTAGCAGAGTGCCTGGCACATACTAAGTGTTCAATAAATATGGGCTACTTGTTATTTCCAAAAAAGTCTTATGTTTTCTTAAAAAAACAAACAAACAAGACCAATTTGCTGAAAATAAGCACAAAGAAAGCACAGCCCAGATGTGGGAAAAGACATTTCCAAAATCAGGTTTCTAAAGATGCTCCAGAAAGGCATTCCAGGGGCCTCAAGGTGTCAGAAAATTCTTCACTCGAGATCCAACCACCAGCAAGCCCTCCAATGTCTCTCCCTCCTCCCCCCAAAGTCTGCTTCTGTGTCCTTTCCTCACTCTGTCTTTCTTGTGGGTGCCAGCGCAACGCGGAAGACATTTGGAGAGTTTCAGACATTTGCTGAGTTTAAGACATTCTTTCTCCTCTCCTTTGCCGCACATCCCAACATTCAAGTCTCCAGGGAGTATGGTCTTGGTGGCAAGAGGACAGCACCAGAGAGCTAAAGCCCTTGGCAGACCAGAAGTGAATAATCTCCCCGGCTCCATTCTTTCCCCCAGCCGGATGGGGCCAACACTCTGTTTACAACACAAGCAGCAAGTCACAACTTGTCATGCCGCGTGACACCATCCCGGCCGCGAGTCCCCACTTCCCTCTACTGTACTGGTCACACAAAAGGCCAGAGGTGCAGGAATCTGCCTCCTGTGCTCCGTCCCCACCACCTTCCCCACCAAGAAGGACATTCATACCTTTGCTGGAGAGACAAAGGTTTCTAGAACACCCTGAAACAAAAGTCCCCATACAAATACTACACACCCGCAAAAGAAAACACTCCCTTTGCATTGACACACTTTCTGTCTCTTCCGAAAGGGGAATTCTTCCCTGCTTGAGATTTCTATCAGCACTGAGGTTGTTACCAAACTTGGGGACACAGTGGACACTCTCTCTGTCTCTGTGTATTTCATGGAGCTGCCCATCAACGAAGACCTGAAGATTCGTGCTTACACGGCGTGCCCCGCGTGCTAAAAAACACATATGTGTTCGTAGGCACAAAAAAATTGCTTTGGGAACAGCAAATATCTTAATCAGGCAGTTCCTACGGGAATGGGATGGGAGGTAAAGAAACTGACCAGAAGGAACAAAAGACATTTCGACCTCTGGCTGCTGCAGATCCAAATGCCAGGAATGAGACTTCTGCTTCGGAAGAAGGGGTGACCCCGGAACCTTCTTTTTCTGCGGAGCTGGGAGGGGGGAGGGGTCTGAGGGGGGTGGGAATTCCAGCACCCCCCCCCACCTCACTTGCCCCCAAGAACGTCTTCAGTCATCCTCAGAAGCCAAATCAAATCAAGATCTTTCGACCGTGGGCTGTGTAGCCCCTTTCCTCGCTTACTTCAGCCGAACACATTTACCAGCAGGAATGCAAAGTTGGCCGAGGTAAGGAGAACTGGTGGTTTTCGCTCTGTTTTGGTGACCTTCATAGGGCTTATTTATGCAACTTCGAGCTCATGACCTAATACATGTTGGTTTGGCTTCTCTTGTCATAATAGCAGCCTGTAAAAAGCTTTTGAGAATTCCCCATATTTTCTTATTTTGGGTCAAGAAAATAAAATCGATATCTAAATAACCTTAAAAAAATGCCCTGTACAATCTAAAAATTTGGAATCTTTCCACTAGGACTAAAGATATCTCTTAAAGCCTCAAAAAGCATCAAAGTTAAGGCCAACAATTGCCAGTTTTTAAGGTGAGCTATTTGGTAACAGCATATGTGAGAATTAGCTAAGAGGGACTTTTTGACATAAGTCAAACAATGACATTTAAAACTCACGTTAAAGCAATTACCGTGCAGAATTTTTCCGTGTTTTTCCCATTTCTTAAACAGAAGTGTATATGTTTTCAACATAGTTTCTTGCTGTAATTTTCTTTCTTGGCAAACCCACATCTTACCATGAAACCCAAAGTATGCACGCTACAGAACAATAATGGTTGAAACAGACTCGGCTGTCTCTGGCATGATTTTTCTTTACGAAATTAAAATGTCTTTTGGCTAATGCACTGTACATTTCAGTTATGAAAGACCATTCTTGGGAGATGAATAGAAAAGAAAGGAGAAATGACAGATTCAGCGGATGCAAGACAAAAGTAAGCTGCTATATGCATACAGTAGTCAGAGCCTCCAGTTCCTCATTCTTTGGAGGAAAAATGTCGATTTTATCACTTTTCGTCCAGTTCAATTTACAGGGAGTTCACAATTCTCCTCGGAATGACTGTGAGTCGGTACGTACAGATACGTGACATCTGGGAACACGCAGATTTTTAAAATCTAACTTTACTAGATACTCAAAGGGGAAAGAGAGTGGGGAAGAACTCCAGTGCTCCTGAAACCACACAGATTTTCATGTTACTGATACAATACGACTGATACAAAATGATAGACTAAATTCTAAACTCTTAAATACTCAGTTCATTTCGAAATCTGGCTAAGTTAGCATTCTCGGGCAAAGGGAGCTGACCGTGTGCACAGTCTCAAAATTGGTAAAATGAAAACCTGTCTCCCTGGGCTATCTATTTATTCATCAGAGTTCCTGTTTTTAATGTCTGCACACATCTGAACACAGAGGCAGAGCCGGCAAAAAAAAAAAATAAAAAGCATGAGCAGGCGTATCTGTGCCCTAAACCAGGATCTTCCAAGGGCAGCGGCAACAGGGAAGGGGCCCCGACCCTTTCATCCATCCTGCCAGGCTCTGTACCAAAACGGGGGTCCTCTGGGCCCCCCCTGACCCTCCGCCTGCCTGTCCCGCATTGAGGCAACTGATGTCCTCCCTTAACCTTCAAAGTGGCAAAGATAAATCATTCCAGTTACCTGACTCTTGAGACCACCTGTTCCAAATTATTCTTCACTCTCCAAATGTTTATAATCTCTCTCCCAAACAACAACCCACCCATCGCGATCCAGCACCTTCCAGTAAACTCGATTTGGACTGCCTACCGGAACATTTTAGGGCCTTACCACTGCCTGTAAATTTATTGACTCTTTTTAGGAACTGAAATGCGTAACATTATAGTATTGAAGGAACAAATCAAATTAGCCCCTGAAAATAAACATTTTCCCTTCCAGAACTGTACACAACCTGCCGAATATCATGACTCAGAAAGGCTCATGTTTGTGTCTTCTCGATAGTCAATATGATTTTTCTTCTGTATAAAACAACAACAGCAACAAAACAACAGGGCAGATTCAGAAAATAACTGCGTTCCATGCATTTCACACCAGCCTAATTTGGCATCTCTCTCCAAGGGAAAGAGGGCAGGAATGTTCTCTGGGCCAAGGTTTTCATAGCTCATGGGTAAGGCATAGTCTGCAGAGGTCTGAAGGCCTCGGGTCTGGTTTCACTCGCTTTGCAGCCTCTCATGAGGCATTTGACTTAAGACTCAGTCCCCTTGTTAACAAAGTTGGGATATGATAATAATACTAATTAGTAATAATAATAATAATGTAAGAATTCAGGCCTGACACACAAGTGTTCAATACATGGCACGCATTTTCATCTCAGGACTATTCAACACAAAGATAAAATTTGCAAATGCAGAGAAAGGACAGACACCCGTAGGAGGAGAGTAAGAAAAAAGAAGAAACAGCAGCAAAAAGGGTGCCTGGGTGGCTCAGTGGGTTAAGCGTCTGCTTTCAGCTCAGGTCACGATCCCAAGGTCATGAGATTGAGTCCAGCATGAACTCCCTGTTTAGGGGGGAGGCTGCTTCTCCCTCTCCCTCTGCCTCTCTCCCCTTCTCGTGCTCTCTCAAATAAATAAATAAAATCTTAAAAACAAAACAAAACAAAAAAAAAAAAGGAAAAGAAAAACAAAAAGCAGCAAAAACAAATTTAAAAGCCTATGGTTTCCTTGGTCCTCTCTCTCTCCTGAAGACACCTGGCGGGTACTTTAGTACCTTGAAATTGATTTTAAATCCCATGCCATGAAGAACGGGTTCCTGCCCCCTCTGATTCATTTACAGGGACAAGTGGGTCTGAGCCAGTCACTTCAAGTATTTGCCACCTGATGGAGGGGGTTTATCCTCGGATTAGAAGAGGTGTTAGTTAGTCAAACACCATTAGGCCAGTTAAGATCTTCAAATAGCGAAAATGAAGCATTGTCTCCAGCAAGGTGTCTGCTAATTGTTTCCCTACCAGAATCTTCTTTTGGCTGTGTCTGTTTGGGACTGTTTGAATTGCCACTAACCATAAAGGGTGTGGGGCAAGGGCCATTCAGGAAGCTGTTATGATTTGGGGGGTGGGGATGGGGGAGGAAGGTGGGGAGTGTGTGTGAGTGTGTATGTGTGTGTTTTCTGTCAACAGTCTGTGTTTTCTCAACTCCGGGGTTAATTCTCTGTAGAGATTCCTTTTGAGCGGAATCCACCAACTCCTTTTCGAGAGCAGTTAGCTAGGGGAAAAAAAAATCCTCCCACCAGCAAAACCTAGTCTTGGCAAGAGTCACAAGGTTCAGCCTTTGGAGTGAATGGAATAACCAGCCACTTCACCTCCAGAAACCCCACAGGTAAGGAGAACACATGGGCAGGCGAATGCCCCCTTTCTAAAATATCTTTGGAGAAGGGGGTTCTCCTGTCCCCCAAGGAATGCCTCATAAGGCCCGACAGCCTCGCATTTTCTCTGTGCCTAGGTGAGAAGCAGATGAGTTTTTCACTCTGCCATGGGAGAGAAAGCCTTCTCACCCAGCCTGCACACACATGTGTAAACACACACACACCTCAGACCTGCGGCCACTGCCTCAGGTTGTGCTGCTAACTTCTCCCACGAGCCTTTTTATGGTAAGGAGGCCTGCCCAGCAAAGACAGAACCCTACCTAGATACGACTTCCACCACCCGTGCCCCATAGAAGGGAACATGCTGTTCGAGGTGTGCGCGGATATACAGGGACGAGCAAATGTCTAAACAAGATATCTCCTGCCCCTTCATTCCCTGCTGACAGCTATGGGCTGTCTCTCTGCCAGATAGAGGCATCTGTCAGGAGATGCTGGGAGCCCCGCTTATGGACCATAACGGCCTGCGATTTTATTATACAAGGAGTTTATTGCTGGCCTAATTAGTTTCAAACTGGGCATTCCAGCTGAGGACACCTAAAAAACATCTGGTGGAAGAAAGCCGCAACGAGTCCTCGTTCTGAGCCGGTTACGGTTGGATTTCTGCATAACTCTGGTCTCTCGCGCCCGAACACAAGTTATCTTTGGAAAAGTAACCGAAAAAATAAGGAAATGTTTCTTCTTTGCGGGGAAGGAGTCATCTTGTCATGGGGGAACCCAAAGCAGTCTTAAAGTGGACGTGCTTGGACCGTGTCTACCTTTTCACAAACTGCCGGGGTCCCCCTATCTAGCTTCCCTCAATTCAAAATGTACTCAGCTCTACCACAGAACGCTTCTGCTGAGGACTTCTGCCCCGTTCCAACAGCAGCTAGCATTTTATCAATTTATCCGTCTGGAACAAGGCTTGCAATTTTGTACGTGCAATTTAAAGCAGAAGTAAGACCACATATTTGAAACAGCATGTCTTGGGTGTTTTTGCCAAATGGTAATCCTATAACAAGTCAACAAATCATAGTTCTTTATGATGTGTTTAATACAACACAAAAGGCATGAAAAGAAGACTTTAGAACTTAAGTGATGAAAGCATCTGGTTTTTAAAAATCCCAAAGAATCGGGATAACATCTCTTTATTTTATTTCCTTTCCTTTAGCTACTTAACGTTAGGAAAGAGACTGATCTGTTTATAGAGTACTCTCCACACAGCTACAACACGAGGTGAGCTGTTTTCAAGGCAGAGGAAAAATGCCAAGTCCTTTAAGATAAAATAGCTAATATTGCGAAGCTAAAATTACAAGGGAAGAATGGTCTCACTACCAAGTAGTTGTGGGACCTGCGAACAGCTTTTAAAAAGTTCAGGCCCTTTCGGATCTAGCCGTATTGGTCAAAAGTGCCAAACGTAGAGCTTCTTCCAAAGGCAAGGAGATTTTTTTCATGCAAACACAATTTTAGGTTTCGTCAAAAGCAAGAGTCAACTATGATCATTTACGACAACCTTCTTTTATTAACTTAGTCTGAGGATGTCTAAATGCAAGGAAGTAGAATGTTTAAGGGGTTTTAAAATGGGGGGAGAAAGTGGAAAACACGAACATTTCTTGGGTAAAGGTGCCTGAAAGATTTTTTCCGAAGATTCTTTTTAAAGGGAGGACTCCCTGCCCTGCCCCCACCTCCCCAAAAGGCCCAGAGGCTGGAAATCTGGCTATGACTTCAGTATTATTACTCTGGTAGTAGAAATCTCACTCAAGCAAGAAAAAGGCTCGTGAAATGAACAGATTTAGTTGGAAATACAGCAATTGTCCGCTGGTTATAATTTCCTTTGGAAGGGAGCTCCGTAACTCAAACATAATTCAGCACTCAAATCCTTACTTGATGTTTGTAAATCATTCTCCGTTCCCTCTGCTCTTGCTAACAACCAGACTCTGATGCTCACTCATTTCGCTGCACCTCGTCATTAAAAGTTACCTCCACCAGGGCTGATTTATTTCTCGACATTATATATATATATGTAATTAAAGATTACGTAGCGTTTCGGGAAAAGAGGGGAGAAAAGAAAATGGTACCCATAAAGATGCAGCCTCAGTCTTTCTTTGCAAAAATAACTCTGACCAGAGCAGCAGTCACGGTAACTGCGCTGGGGAGGCGCGGGACCCTCCCAGCCAAAGCGCTTCCCTTGGAGCCCCTGAGAAAGGCGCTCGGAGGATTGTGCGATGCGAGTATTTTTTAGAGTATTTTTTACGGGTCAAGCTCTCCTAGGATTCCTGGAGTTCACAAACTATTTGAGGGCAGGAAATGTATTTGAGGAGCTAAGGCCAGCAGGGCCGTTGAACCTCCAGGCTGCAAGGCTAAAAAACAGTTCTTTTTTCCACTTTCTCTCATTACAGCAAAACCTTAGCCTCGTTCTAAACAATCTTCGGAGGCAAAGTTTTTTAAGTTTTCAACTCCGGCTTCTGCAAGCGCCGGGACGCCCGCCCGGGTACAAAGCCCCGAGAGCCGGCCCCTCGCAGGCCGGGCACAGCCGGACTTTCGAACAGAAATGCGGGTGGAAGGCGGCGGGGCGGCCGTTCCCGCCCCATCCCGGGGGCTCCCCACACAGCGCTCGCAGGCGTGCGTTGGGCTCCCCGCGCCTCTTGAGGTTCGGACCGAGCTGGGGGCACCACCCTGGGTCGCCGACGACCCGGGCCCTTTCATGAAAGGGTCCAAACGCAGCCCACCACGTCTACACCGCCGGCGCGCCATGCACTTGTCCCGCGCGCGGGAGTGCAAACTTGAGTCGCTGCCCTCCGAGCGCAAAAGGAAACTGAGGCCCGGAGACCGGCTTTCCCGGCACGGGATCCGCCCGCCGTCCCCGCCGCCCTCGCGCCCGCGGTGCCCTGGGGGCCCCGTGCGCCCCGACAGCTGCGGAGGCCCGGGCCCGGAGGGTGCACGAGCGAGGCGCAAGGCGACCGGTCCGCGTCAGCCCGGGCCCGGCGAAGCGCGGCCAAGCCCGGCGGGCGGCCCGAGGTGGGCGCCGCGGGCGGTACTCACCGCGCGCAGTGGAGAGGGCGCCCCGGCGCGGGCGGGCGCGGGTCCGACGCGGCCGGGCTGACTGCGGCGGGCACCGTGCTGCTCTGCCGCCGCCGCCGCTGCCTCCGCCTCCTGCGCTGCCGCGGCCGCTGCCTGCGCGGGGAGGACCGGCCCCTTCCCCTCCCCGGGCCGGGCCCTCCCTCTGCCCCCGCCCGGTCCCCGCGCCGCTGCGTGGGCGCGTGGGGGCGCCGAGGCGCGGTGCTGGGCTCGGCGGGCGCACACCCCCGGCGACGGGACCCGCGGCGCGGGGCTCCGGCCCTGCCGCTCCCGCCGCGCTGCTCTCCGCGCCTGCAGCCCAGCCGAGCGCGCCCGCTCCTGCCGGTCCTGCAGGAGTCTAGGGCGCAGCCTCCTCCCCACCCACCGACAGCCCGCACCCCCTCCCTCCGCAACCCAGGCGCGGCCCCTGAGAACCGCACCTCGACAGTAACTCCGACGTTCATTCATTCATTCATCCATCCACTTATTCATTCCTTCAGCCTACGCTGAGCATCTGCGTGTCGGGTACAGCCCCCGCGAGATTCAACTGGAGCCAGGCAGATTCGTTTGTGCACATGGGGAGATAGACCACAAACAAGTAGAGAAGCAAGGTAATTTCAGAAAGTTAGAATTATTATGGGGCGTGGGACTTATGTGCTGGGGTGCAGGGAGGGTGATCTTAGACCTCTCCGGGGAGGTGACACTTGAATTATGAACAAGACCACTGCTAGTGCTACGGGGGTGGGGGGAGCGGTCAGAATCATAAACCTACTTTTCACCCACTTTACAGATAGGGAAATTGACGTCCCAAGAACCTAACTGGCTTACCCAAAGTCAGTGGCACAGCCGCCCTCCACACACACACTCCAACTGAGACACCCCACTTACTCCATCCTCTCCTGATCACCTTTTTAATAATCGTCCCCACGATAAACTGTCTGGAATGGAATCTAGGCAGCTCTTTTCTCCCTTCCGACCACTTCACTGTGGGGCACCCAGGATGCTTCCGTCCAAAATCAAGAGCAACCACTGCCATTTGTTAAGCTCAATAAAAACCCGGGTCCTCAGATAAAGTTGAATTTCAGAGCATCAAGAAATAAATTTTAAGGCGCCTGGGTGGCTCAGTGGGTTAAGCCGCTGCCTTCGGCTCAGGTCATGATCTCAGGGTCCTGGGATCAAGGCCCGTATCGGGCTCCCTGCTCAGCCGGGAGCTTGCTTCTCTGCCTGCCTCTCTGTCTACTTGTGATCTCTCTCTGTCAAATAAATAAATAAAATCTTAAAAAAAAAAAAGAAAGAAAGAAATTTTAGCATAAACATGTCTTATGCAATAGGTGGTAATCTATTCAAAACTTACTGTTTCCCTGAAATTCCAATTTAACTGAATGTCCAATATTTTCTTTGCTAAACCTGGCAACTCTAGCTTATCCAGTGTGCCCGCCCCGTCCTCATCTCATAAAATCCCCCAAAGAGACCCAAAGATAGATGCTGTAAGCATGCCCATTTTACCAATGATCAAGTCCAAGCTCCAAGAAGGCAGAGAGTAGCTGAGCCCAGGGCTGAAACTCAAGTCCCGCTGATCCTAACGCCCTTGATGTTGAGATTTAATATCCAGATTCAATTCCAGTTGTGGCGCTCTAGGAAAGCGAATGAACCTTAAGCTCTGGGGCCCCTTGCTGGCTGGTCCCATTTCTAAGGTTCTGACATTTTGTACATTTGACATGAAAAGTGACCTTGCGAACACACTTCTAGGTCCCTGTCAACATACTGACATTCAGTTGCAGTCAGTAAAGACCACTGTCTCTTTCGGTTCTGATTCCCCCTGTCCTACTGGATCCCGATAGGCGAGATGGGGGTGGTCACTGCCATTTCGGAGATCCAGCTGAGGAAAAGTTGAGTTGGGAATTTTGTGATGTTTGTGGTATTTTTCAGCTTCTTAAAATCTCTATTTGTCATGATGGATTTTCTTAAATTCAAAGAGATATTCACTTTTGTACCGAATTTTGGACTTTATTATTTTTCTTCCATAGGGCTCCCACATTATATGTGCTGGAGGCCCAGCTGTACATTCATCCGCCTCTGGTCTGAGCTGGTTCTCTTCTTTCTACTCTCAAAACTTTAGGTGGAAGCAAATGTATCAGTAAGCGTGGCTGTTCTCTTTCCATGAGCTGAGTAAGCACCAGACCTGTAGCTCCTGGATGACTTTTCTATTCCTAGAAGCAGAACAGGCACATGAACTTGGCCTTGATTTTCTCATCTCTAAAATGGAGACACCAGTATCCATATTCTATGATCATGGTGATAATTCACTGAGACCATGCCTGCACACACTTTATACCATGACCGTAGTTGGTACTAGTGAAGCTCAACCATTATTACTGTACACAGATCTTCACTCCCCATAGCATCTCGCAGAACGCCCCAAGTCCTTATAAACTGAGTGTCTTCATGCTCTCCGGACATGTTTAATTTTTCTTCGCCCATGAGCCTTCATAGAACGTTATCTAAACAGTAGTGGTGGGTAGAATTTCTTTCTTTCTTTTTTTTTTTTTTCCTAAAGGAATAGAATGGGGTAGACTGGCCTAGAAAATATGAAATGAACTGCATGCAATTAGAGTTTAAGTGTGTGTGTGTGTGTGTGTGTGTGTGTGTGTATCTGTGTGCTGGGTCAGGCCAGACGGGGTTTCTTCCTGCAGATCATGGGAGAAATGTCAACGAACACATTAGCTGAGGGTACTCTGTGGAGTACGAAGGGTTAATCTGTGCCCCTCACATCATTTTTCTCCTTCACCAGAATTTGGCCCATTATCTCATACATCACAGCCACGCCCCACGGCACCCTGAGAGATAAACAGGAGGCAGGTGCTTATTAATTTTATTTTATTTTTTTCCTTTTCTTAGGGCAGCGGTTCTCAACCCCCCACTACACAGTAGAATCTCCAAGGGAGCTTTCAAAACTCCCCATGCTGAGGCCCCACCCCAGACCAATTAAACCAGACTCTCTCAGGGGAGGGACTGAGGCATCAGTATTTTTTTTTTTAAGCTCCCGGGCGATTCCAGTGTTCAGCAGAGGGGGAGAGTCCCCACCTTTGGGAAAATAAGAACTTGACCACTGAGTCACAGCAGATGAGGTAGAACCCCAAATGGGAGTTAAGGCTCCCAATGCTCATTGAAGATTACCCCAAATGCAGCTGCCTTTCTATGTACCAGAGCCCTCCTCCTGTCCCTTTGTCCCCCCTTGATTTTTTGTCTTATGACGTAGTTGTCCTCGTTTTGTAATGACCAGCAAAATAATCCCAGACAATATCCGAAAATGCTAAACCATAAAGCAGACTCTTTGGAGTGTAGATCACAGGTGAGCCTACCCTGGAGTAAAACAATCCCTCCTCCCCCGACCAGAGTCTTCCAAGTACATGTTCTCAAAAGCCAGAAGACCAGCTTGACTTGGAAAACTCCAAACTTCACAAAGTATCCAACATGTATATACATACCCTACAAGCACATATGTGTATTCTCTATGTCCTATCATGTCTTATTTCTATACACATTCTTTTCCCACCTGCAAAGAAAAAGTATTCCTTTTTTTTTTTTTTTTTAATGCATTCGTTTAAACCTTGGTTCTTTCCAAAAGGGATTTGAGGCAGCATGCAAAAGCATAAATATATGGGAACAGAATAACTAAAACAGGAAAAGCAGGTGAGGGGGAAACACGGGGAGGAAAAGACAAGAAAGTCAAAATGCGGGCTAGGAGGTCCTGAGCGCTTGTTGAGTGGTGGGCTGAGAATCAGATGCTGAGTGTCCTGGCAGTCAAGGCAAAGAGGAAAAGATGATCAAGTACATCAGTGGCTTTCAAATTTTCTTTTGCTCAAAAACAAACATGCGGAGAAGTTCAGGTTGGAAAAAGGAACTGAGGGATCCCAGCTCCAGTATCACACCTCTCTCCTGTGGGTACTTGTAGACAGTCTTGAAGCAACACCCAATTCTGCGGAGGCAAGATTGAAAACCATGAATTTCAAAGGGCTTCCCTGCATTCACGAATCTCAATGCCTACCAGATAGAAACAAGCAGGACTACTTGAAGCTATCAGAACTTTGCCTGATACTGGTACAGGAGATAAGGTTTCCCATGGGTCCTTATAAAAGAGGCAATAAAGGAGTGTCTGGGTGGCTCAGTCGGTTAAGCATCTGCCCTTGGTTCAGGTCAAGCCCCATATCTGGGTCCCTGCTCAGTGGGGAGTCTACTTCTCTGTCTCCTTCTGCCCCTCCCCAGAGCTCATGCTCTCTCTCTCTCTGTAGTGTTCTCTCAAATAAATAAATAAAATCTTTAAAGAAAAAGAGAGACAATAAATATGTAATGTGGGAGGGATTGGGGGAGCTAGCTTTTGGCAATGTGAAATTTAAAAAATCCCCCTTTGGCAAAAAAATAAAATATTACATTCTCCCTAACCCAAGGGCACAAAACAGGCATACTTTGAACATCTCCCTGGTCAATAGTTTCCCTGTAGACTGCCTCTTTGTATTTAATATCTAAACTTCATAAAAGGCATGACTCTCAAAATGATCAGATGAGTATTTATAAAAAAATAACTCCTATTTGTATCCTCAAAACTCTGAGTAGCATTTCTCTTGGAATAACAGGTAGGACAGCAGGACACACAGGGAAAGTAACATTTTAGGTACTACTGCGACAACACTGAATCACATTTTGAGAAGTGCACCAAGGAGCAAAGAAGGGGACCTGCAAACGGACGTGGCTGTGTCACCACGTGCACAACCTAAGTAAATGGCGTGGTGATCGGGAAGCCAGCCTTTAGGCACTTTATCATCTTAACAAGCTAGTTGGATAGTCGGTCTAGATTGTTAAGTGTTCAGTTCCACTTTAGGAAATTGTTTGGGGGATTGGGTTGACATGTCATGCATTATAATTCTTCCCACTTCAAATAGGGGGACTATCCACTCTTGGGTACAATTTCAGGCAGAGCTCCAGAATTTCAGGATCACCAGTGCTCCATGGAAAATGCTCATTCTCACATGGAGAGGGACATCAAGACCCCCACTTAGGCTGCTCCCTTGGCCTGCACTACGCCTCCCTGAGCTAGGCCAGTAGTTTCATTCCAACCCTTTCAGATCTCTGCCCTGTGCCTCTGCCCCAGAGAGCCCCTCCCTGAGCTCCCTGTCCAAAATGGCATCTTTATCCCACTGCCCCCCATTGTTCTCACTCAGCACATTTATCACACTGCTACCCGGAGTTTCGTATCTGCCTGTTTATCTCTATTCACGGTGGTCTCTCCCACTAGAACCTCAGCTCTATGTGAGGAGACACTTGCTGGGGATCATGGCTAGATCCACAGGGCCTAGAACAGTGCCTGGTACATGAGTAGGCACCGAGTAAATGATGAATGAATGGCAGATACAAATGATACGGCATGGGTTTGATGGATACGGCATGGGTTTGATGCCGTGCACACAAAATGACCAGGGGCTTGTGGCCCTTTTCCATTTCCTTTACCACCCATCCTGAAATTAATAAACAGAAATAAGGGTGTTCCAGAAGCCCATTCTTCTGAGAACAGAGCTCAAGATAAAATCAAGTTTTTCTTCTCTTCTTTTAGGCTCTCCCTTTCAATTTGTTCTTCAGCAAAGGCCCAGAGGATTCACAGGTGAGGAATGGAGAGTAGCCCAGAGGGATGAAGTCCAAGTTTCCCTTTGGAGACTAGTTAGCAGACCACAGAGAACACGCCCAGTGAGAGGAGAGTAAGATGGAGCCCTTACCCCCTTGCTCGTAAAACCCAGCAATGGAACAAATGCCTCGATGGTTGCCCAGACCTTTGGTCATGATCAGCTCTCAAACTGATTCTGGCGTGAAGACCACCCACAGAGCTCTAAACCAGGTCACCTCCTTGCACTTTCCTTCAAACCCCTGCAATTCTTTCCTTTCTTTTTCCCCTAGAGAGGAAAAGCAAATCGAATGACAAGATTTCTGGCTTTTTGATACATGTGGCTTCTCTTTTCTTCTTGTTTTTGGCCAGCTACTGTGTTTGATGGTGAACAGAGCCAACGGGTCTTCGGGACATATCAGGGCAATGAGCTTAGAAATGCTGACCACGACACATTCGAGATCTCCACAATCCAACGAGATGTCGTTCTACATTCTTAAAGAATTTGTGGTCTGAATGCAGAGGGATTATCTGAAAAGACTATTGGAGCTCCTCAAGTTCAAAAGTCCATCTAAAGACTTTTGGAGAGTGAATGTCCCAGGCAAACTGGGACAGACAACCATCCTACCTAAGCAGGATGACTTTGGTATGTCCTGAGGACCAAGAACATGTGACGTTTGCTGGGGAGGTGTTTGCAAACTTCCATGAGCTGACTTGGGGGCAGTGAGCAACACTTCTCATAGCAAGGGTCTCTCCAAACCACGTGGGCTGCTATAAAGGATTCCTGTGTGGAGACTAAGGACACTTTGCCTGGGTATCGGCTGTTCTTACTCTGCTGGAATCTCTAGAACATGGACCAGTGACCTCTTTGCCAGTCTGGTGGAGTCTCAGGACATCCCCCCACCACCACCAAAAAGCGTCTAAATACAGAAAAATAATGCACATATAGTGCCAGCAAACTGAATACTGATGACAATTAATAACAAATTACCTAGACTCTAACCTCATGTGACTCAGAAAAATCAACCCTAAACCTAAAACCATAAACCTCCTAAAAGATGACATTAGATAAATGTCACCCCAGTCTTGGGCTGGGCAAAGCTTCCCCAGGACACAAAAGGCACAAGGGATGAAAGAAAACATTCATAAGTTGGATTTCATTAAAAATGTAAAACTTTGGGGCACCTGGGTGACTCAGTTGGTTAAGCACCTGCCTTTGACTCGGGTCATGATCCCAGACTCCTGGGATCAAGTCCCGCCTCGGGCTTCCTGTTCAGCATGGAGCCTGCTTCTCCCTCTCCTGTTCCCCCTGCTTGTGCTCTCTCTCTCTCTCTCTCTCTGTCAAACAAATAAATAAAATCTTTTTTAAAAAGTAAAACTTGTGTTTCTTTCCAAAGGCAAACTTGAGAAAAGAAAAGGGAAGCTGCAGAGGACAGATCCATCAGACAGATACAAAAATCACATGAGAATGTAGAACAAATATACAAAGATTTTTACAACGCCATAGTGAAAAGATAAATAACTCAATTTTTAAAAAAGGGAAAAATTTTGAACCAATGCTTCAAAAGGGAAGACACACAGATGGCTGAGAGACACACAAAGAGATGCTCGGTGTCATTAGTTAGAAGGGGAACGCAAAAGCAAACTAAACTATAATGAAATACTATCACATAGCTATTAGACTGGCTGAAGTTAAAAAGACTGACTATACCAAGTGTTGGCAAGGATATGGAGCAACTAGACTCTCATATCTTGGAACCTGGAAGACAGTCCAGCAGTTTCTCTAAAAGTTGAATATCCCTCTACTATAGGACCCAGCCATTTGACCCCCAAGAGAAAGGGGGAACACAAATTGACACAAAGACTCACACAAGTTAACAGCAAGTTAACTTGTAATAGCAAAAAACAGGAACTAGCTTCACTGTCCCTTAGCAGGCAAATAAAGAGACTGTGGTACAGCCATACAGTGGATTACTCAGCACTAAAAAGGAATGTATGATATACACACAGTGTGGATCAATTTCAAAATCATTATGTTGAGCAAAAAGCCAAACCCCCTCCCCTCCTGGAAGAGACTTGTAATGCAAGATTCCATTAATGTAAGGTTCTTAAAAATGGAAATAAGTTTATAGTGACAGAAAGCAAAGCTCTGGTTGCCTGTGGATGAGAAGGGGGGAAGGATGGATTATAGAGGGGCATGAAGAAACTGTTGGAGGTGATGGAAAAGTTCAATGTCTTGATTGTGCTAATGGTTTCATGTTGTGTATGGATGCCAAAAACGATAACATTTAACACTTTAAATACGCCCACCTTATTATACTTCAATTGAAGCTCGCTAAAAATATGCGCGTTGTGATATAGTCATATGAGTTTCTTTATTAACACAGTTACTAACAAGATCTAGCAGCAGACCCTACAACTTCCCTAATTTTGCAGCAGTGCTGAGATTAAAAGATATCTCAAGATATCTGCAACAGCCATGATGTAAATATGAAATTACCTGTGATTGCTGTTGGTAACAGAGTCACGGGTCCTGCTAATTCTCCTGTGGGTTTGTCACCACATTCATTTGGAAGGAAATGCTAAGTTTCACTTAGAGGCTGATGAAAATAAAGATACTTTTGGGGCACCTAGATGGAGCTCCTGGTTAAGCATCAGAATCTTGATTTTTGGCTCAGGTTGTGATCTCAGGGTCATGAGATCATGTTGGGCTGGCCATCAGAGCAGAGTCTGCTTGGGATTCTCTCTCCCTGCCCTTCTGCCCCTCCTGCTTGTGCTCACTCTCTCTCTCTCTTTAAAAATAAATAACGCTCAAGAAAAAAAAAATGAAAAAATAAAGATACTTTTCTTCCATCCAAGTTACAGAACTCCCAAATTCTATACACAGACCCCAGGTTAAGAAGTCAAGTTGGAAGCAATGCCAGCTACCTTAGGAACTGGTGGTAGTAATCCCTCTGGGAGACGGGAGACAGGCATCTTTAAACCCCAGGAATATTTATAAACATGTCCTAAATGGGAAAGGAATTTTATCAGAAGCATATTTTAACTGAGGTGCAATTCAGATATAAATGTGAAAAATTTCGACAAGGCCAAAATCATCAGATTAATATTTTTTTGTTAAGAATGAATCTGTTCATATTTTGTAATTTACATATTTTAAGAGACTTCTGCTTAAGAGACTTAAACTACTCAAGGAACATGTTGGTCAGACTTGTTGATTGCAATTAAATATAGTTGAATCATTGCTGAAACATTTTTTAGCCATGATTTTAGCAATGAAAAATTAAACAATCTTTTTTCAAGTCTGGCTAAGTTTGTATGCAATCATTGGAACACTTAAGGTAATTTAAGATCTGATGTATAAATGTCATTCGTTAGATTTATAAGAATTGATTAAGTACAAATGTTGGACAGTTCAAGTGCTTGCAAAGAAAACCCAAAATACCAAATTTAGAAATGTAGTTTAAAATTTCAGACATTTAATTAGCTAAGCTCATATGGGACCAGATATTAACCAATGATTTCTTGAAAAACAAGCTGATTTTTGTTACTCTATTCTTAGAAATAAAACAATAGACTTGAAGAGGAAACTTATAAGCCCAAGGGGCAAAACTAGGTTTGGTAAATTGTAATTTTGGTAATTCAAAATTATTTCCTAGAATTTGTGTGTAGTTTATTCTGTCTATAAAAACCACCCAAACTCCGATGTAACAGAATGGATGGCTGACAACGGAACGAGACACAGGAAATCCAGGATCCTTCTCTCATCCCGTGTTTATTTTTGACCTAAGCATCCCTCCTGTCCCCCATCTGGGCCTCTGCCATTGAGGAATTAGCCACAAACACAAGAAAATTCTTTTCAGTAACCTAAGGAGAAGAAAGGTCATTTGTTACACTGGGCTTAGAAACAAATTTAAAATACTGAACCACTTAATTTTTCAAAACAGTGGAATCTAAACAAATGTTAATTGGTGAACAAATGTGTATTCATTGCCAAAACCCCAGTTGGTTTGGACAGCATTTTTTCCCCCCAGCTCCTTCAACAGAGTTGATCCCTTGGCCTGCCCTCTCCAACAGTGTAAAAAAAAAAAAAAATCCCCAGAGGAATACAATAGTTGTACAATACGAATTTTTAACAATTCACAACATTAATGGCAGCTAAATACCAATATAGAAACTTTCCTCCTCACTGAATTGTTGGAAAGATCAAAAAAATAATTTTTTCTGACCCAATTGAAATAATTGCTTTCCTCACCAGATAATTCTCTTTCAGCGTTCAGCGATTCTATTATTTAGGATATCAGCTTGGCTGCTGTGACCAAAAGACATCCCTCCAAAGTGGATGTCTTTTTTTTTTTTCCCTCACTTAAAAGTCTGGGTACTCAGTGGATGGCCGGCTTGGTGGCTCCACAATCATCTGGGACACAGGATCCTTGTCTTGTTGCTCTCCATCATCAAAATGTGGCTTCCATTTTATAATCCAAAATGGTTGCCCTAACTCCAGTCATTGCATCTGTATCCCAGCCAGTAGGAAGGGGAGGAAGAGCTGTAAAGCTCTTTACTTTCTTGTAAGGGAACTGCCCAGAAGTTGAACACACCATCTTCATTCACACACTGTTGGTCAGAACTTAATGATATGACCATGCCTGGAGCACCTGGCTCACTCAGTTAAGCGTCTGCCTTCAGCTCAGGTCATGATCCCAGGGTCTTGGGGTCAAGTCCCACAACAGGCTCCTTCACAGCTGGGGGTATGCTTCTCCCTCTTTCACCCCACCCCCACTTGTACGTGCTCTCTCTCTGAAATACATTTTAAAAATCTTTTTTTTTTTTTTTTTTTAATGATATGACCATGCCTAGTTGCGTGGGAGCTTGCAAAATGTAGACTTTATCTCAGCAGACAATGGCAAGTTAAATATTCTATTACTGTGGTAGAAAGGGAGAACAGAGAGTGAAGGACTCCTCCACAGTCAACATTATACTCTATAGGTTACTGAGTTTTGTGTGCATCATGATTTCTCTTGCGAAATATTGCTTGTAAACTCAAATTGGTGTTGCCACTTAGGAGAAAAATCTGGAAGTGCCTATTAAAAAAGAAAGTATCACCCAGGAATTCTGTTACCCATCTCCTTTCTACAGAAACACATAAATACTCTATAGTTAGCATGGGCAAGATGATGTTTGTTGAGCGTTGGTTATAAGAGTAAAAAGGGAAGAACTAACTGGCAAGTCAGAAAGAAATGGCTAACCTGGTATATCCATATTTTTGACTATCTAAGGAGGTGAATCCATGCATATGAGAAATGTCATTGGTAGAATGTCATAAATAGTACATTTATACGTTTTAAGAAGAATATATTTGTATATACACATGTTGTAAATACTCAGAGAATCATTGGGAAGCATTTATATATTAAAAAGATTTGCAAAGATTGATACTAAAAGATTATATATATATATATGTGTGTGTGTGTGTGTGTGTGTGTGTGTGTGTGTGTGTATATATATATGGCAGCTGGGTGGCTGTCGGTTGAGCGTCCGACTCTTGATCTCAGCTCAGGTCCTGATCTCAGGGTCATGAGTTTGGGCCCATGTTGGGCTCCATGTTGGGTATGGAGCCTACTTAAAAAAAAATTAAATAAGGGGGTGCCTGGGTGGCTCAGTGGGTTAAAGGCTCTGCCTTCAGCTCAGGTCATGATCCCAGGGTCCTGGGATCGAGCCCTATATCGGGCTGTCTGCTCAGCAAGGAGCCTGCTTCCTCCTCTTTCTCTGCCTGCCTCTCAGCCTACTGTGATCTCTGTCTGTCAAATAAATAAAATCTTTTAAAAAAATTTAAAAATTTACATATAAAAATATATTTTAAAAGAAAACAGTATGTTCCAAAGTATAGTATATATAATACTATATACTAAATATACTATGTACATGAGATATATAGTATATAACTCTAGATACTATAATATGGTGTCAATATTTTGCTATTAAAGTATCAGTTATTTGCAGAATGTCCCTCACTTAGATGACTCTGATGTTTTCTCATGATTCGATTCAGGTTCTCTTTGGCAAGAATACCGTAGAAGCGATGATGTGTTCTTTACAGCACCTGTTTTCAATTTGTCCCATTAACGGTGCTATTAACTCCAGTACATAATTAAGGTGGTGTCCGCCAAGCTTCTCCACTATCAAGTTACTCTTCTTTCCTTTTTAATTAATAAGTATTTTGTGAGGATAATACTTTGAGACTACCTACATAGCCTGTTTCTCATCAAACTTCCAATTTATTAACTTATTTATTCATACTCTTTTATGCAGGGTGTTTCACTTGTTACTCTCTTATTTATTTTCCTGTCCAGACTGTCCCAGATGCAGTCAGTGGGCGTCCTGGTTTCTGTGCCCATTTGATATTGTCTCATTATTCTTTGAACATTTCCTTCCTTTCTCATGCAATAAGATGTTCAGGTTCATCTTCTACTTGTCTTGACTCAGTCCTGGAATTAGGCGTTTCTCCAAAATTCTGTAGTTCCTTTTAGTGGAAAAGAATTTCTAGAAACCAAGAGCTGAGCACCAAGTGTGCCTCCTGTGGCTGCTGTTCTGTCTCTGCTCTCAGGTTCCCTCAGTGGACAGAGCTACCATCATGAGTACATACTGACACGTAGACACATAGCCATACCCAGAAGCATATACACACACACGCAGACATGTATACACGTACACACGCAACATACAGATGCACAGATACGTGTACGCACAGATATGTAAAGACATGCAGATGCTTGCATTGCTATTTTTTCAATGTGCTAAGCTGATTCGATAATTCAACCGAAACAGGAAATATCTGACTAGAACATCTTGAAAATGAATACAAATTGGCTGATTGGATATCAAAACAGATAGTGGGGCCATAATAATTAAAACAGAGAGGTGTTGGCATAAACAGATAAATAGACCAATGTAATAAAATATGGAGCTTAGGAACAAACCCGTACTTAGGCAAATGTGTGCTGCTCAGTGGGGAAGGTGTGGATTACTTGATGCCATCAGAACCACTGGTTCTCCATTGGAAAGGCTAACTCTTACCCCTCTACAGTAATTAAAACAAATTCCATGGATAATAAAAGGCACACATTAAAAGAAAAAAAAGAAAGGGCACCTGGGTGGCTCAGTCATTACGCATCTACCTTTGACTCTTGTGAGGTCCTGGAATAGAGCCCCACATGGATCTAGTGGTCAGTCTCCCTGCTTCACAGGCAGCCTGCTTCTTCCTCTCCCACTCCCCTTGCTTGTGTTCCCTCTCTCGCTGTGTCTCTCTCTGTCAAATAAATAAATAAAATCGTTTTAAAAAAAGAAAAAAGAAACATCTGCTAAATATACTCTGGGAATGTACACACAGAACTAATACCAGTGGTTCCTCAGATGGAAGGGGGATTGGTTTTAGAGGAAGGATGGAAGAAAAATCAAGGGAAATTTTACTTTATTTGTATTCTTTGATTTTTTTAAAGATGGTAATATATTAATATAGTACTGGGGTAATTAAAAATAAATTGTGAAATCAATCATTTTAAAAGAGAAATGAAAAAAAATAAAAGAAATTATTTTAGGTTAGAAGAAATAGCTTATGCAAATTGTATAGCACAGACTTGCATGTAATAAAATGCCGGCTCTCACGATTCTGGTTTTAGGTATATGATTTTTGATAAAATCCATTCCCCAGAAGTAAGGATTCCAGGTTCCTGGCTTTGTCACCAACTTGGCGCATGACCATTGCTGTATCTGATTCCCAGTTGCTCCTCTGGAAAATGAAGGGGTCAGACTAAATGTCTCTTTCACCATTAGAATTCTGTGATTAGACCATTTTACAAAAGTCCTCACAAACAGATTTTTCATTAGCTTTTTATTGCTGTGTAACAAATTATCACCAACTAACAGGACACATTTACTGACTTAAGGTTTGTGTGGGTCAGGAGTACAGGCACAGCTGAGCTGGGTTCTCTGCACAATGTCTCAGCATGCTACAGTCAAGGTGGAGCCAGGTTGCATTTTCACCTGCAGACTTAACAACTGGACAAGGACCCCCATCCACCCTCAGTCAGGCTGTTTACACTTTATTTCACTGAGGCTGTGTGATTGAGGACCCAGCTCCTTAAAGGCCATTGGCTGGAGCCTGTCCTCTATCTCAGAGGCAGCCAGCAGTTTCTTGCCATGCAGTCCTTCTGGTAGGCAGTTCACACTCACCATTGGGAATTCACACTTACCAAAGCAGTTCACACTCACCATTGGGAATTTACATTCACCAAAGCAGTTCACACTCAGCACTGGGAATTCACACTCACCATAGGCAATTCATACTCACCACTGGGAGCTCACACTAATCACATTCAGTTCACACTCACCATAGGCAATTCACACTTACCACAGTTCATACTCACCATAGACAGTTCACACTCACCATTGGGAGCTCACACTCAACATAGGCAGTTCACACATAGATTGGCTTCTTCAAGGCCATACTCTCTTACTCTAGTGCATGCTAGCCAGACAGTGTCTCTCTCTTTCATACAAACACACACACACACATAATCACAGGAATGACATGGTGCACCTGGGTGGCTCAGTGGTTTAAAGCCTCTGCTTTCAGCTCAGGTCATGATCTCAGGGTCCTGGGCTCGAGCTCCACATCGGGCTCTCTGCTCAGCAGGGAGCCTGCTTCCTCCTCTCTCCCTCTCTGTCTCTCTGCCTACTTGTGATCTCTGTCTGTCAAAAAAATAAATAAAATCTTAAAAAAAAAAAATCACAGGAATGACATCGATCACTGTTGCCACATAATATAATTATTAAGGGAGTAACATCACATCACCTTAGCCAAATTCCATTGGTTAGAAGCAAGTCACAAGTCCTTCCCACCAAGCCCCCTGACTAGGGGATTTTTTTCCCCACCCATCAACACCAGGGATTGGGGATCATGGAGACCATCTTAAAATTCTGCCTGTCATAACATCTCTAGGTTGCAATTATTAAAAAGCAATCCTGTCTTTCCACTGATAAAATTATTTAGACACTGGAATGGGGGGAGGGGAAGAAAGGGGATTTATCAAGAAGTTAGAATTTCTTTTTCAAAATGGAGTTTTGTAGCAAAAATGACAAAGCCTAACTGCAGGAATTTTTATTTATGATTCAGAGCCTACTATATACACCAATTTTAAATTGTCCCTTCAAGCCATAGAGCACTGACAAATACATATTTAAAGAGTGTGTGAAATTGAATCACCTCTAGACAATTATTTTGAAAAATTAATTCCTGCTTGATTATTTAAAAAAAAAATCAAGTCCATCATTTGGATTCCTTTCTTCTCCATAATTCTTTTGTAAAATTATATTAAAAATTGAGGCTCTGGGTATCTCTGGCATGCTTGGAGGGCAAAGTTAAGATTGAAGGATCAAATTAAAAAAAGACTCCCCTTCGAAATGTGCACTTAGGCTTCAATCATTTGCATGAAATTGAGTGAAGCAAAGAGGGTAAGAATTCACCTGATAGCCTTCCAAAAACAGGGAAATGTGGACCAAGAAGTGGACTCAGATAATAAAGATGGGTGGGAGACAGAGCAAGAGAGGAGAGGTGGTCTTCCCATGGACACCGCGTGTTAGCGTTGAGTGGGACTTCCACTGTGATCATTAGGGTCTCGCCAGCAGGGGCTTGGCTCTGCAGCACTGGGATGGAACCTTGCACCCCATCCGGACAGATGGGCATCTTCCCTTCCCAAGATGACTGTGGCCCGGTTAACAGAAAGAAAAACAAATCTGCAAATGCTTTTGTAAGTTGGTCTGGTGAAATGTTTGTGGGGGAGGGGAAGGCTGGCTGTCCTTTGCCTCTCAGCAAATGGATGATTTGCCCAAACAGTTCAAACAAATGTTTTTCTGTTAGAGAGAGCCACATCCCAGGCGAATAAACCTCAGCCCAGGCAAACACGAAGGGTGTTAGGACAGGGCAGAAATAAACTACTTTCCCACTAATGTTGCCCGTGAAGTTGAGATGTCTCCAAGTGTGCAAAGTGTTCTAAAGCAACTGACTTCAGGGCGGATTCTGTTGGTCCCCTGCCGTGTTTCCAAAAAAAGAGTTTTGCGTTTAAATTAAGTGCCATCATTAATAATAAACACATTTCACTTAACATCTGGATTCCTGGCTTCTCCTGGAAAAAACAACAACTGGAACATCTGTTGACATGAGGCTCACATTCCTGCCTAAAATGGCATCGGCTGATGGAGCTGGGTAGTGTCCACTGCTCCCGGCTGTCTCACACCTGGCCTTCTTCATTCATTTCTCTTTACCCCGATCTCTACAGAAATTTGAGTTTGCAGCTCTTCGTTTGAGGCATAGCTAAGCTTTTCAACTTGGAGAGCATCAGGTCCAACCCTTTGATTTTACAAATGAGGGAAGTGAGGCAATCACAGTTAGGTAGAGGTTGAACTGAATTAGATCCCAGGCTTCTGACCTCCCCTACCCCCAGATTTACTGAGGTGTAACTGACATGCAACACTGTATAAGCTTAAGGTGCACAGTGTGTCGATTTGATACTCATGTATCACAATATGATTACCACTCTAGTCTTAGCTAAGGCCTGCATCACTTCCCATGACTACTATCTCTTTATAGCAAGACCATGTAAGATCTGCTCTTTTACCAACTTTTAAGTATATAGTACAGTATTGTTAACTATAACCATGGTGCTGTGCATTAGAGCCTCAAAACTTAACATATTTTTAAGTAGAAAGTTGTATTCTTTGACTTCTAAGCGATTTCTCCATCCGCTGTGACCCTGTATCTGTTTCTCCAGGTTCATTACCAGGAGTTGAAAATCTTTATATTTCTCTTTCAGCTATGTGACTAAAATGCATTTTTTGAAAAAAAGATTTTATTTGAGAGACAGCATGAAAGGAGAGAGGGTCAGAGAAAGAAGCAGACTCCCTGCTGAGCTGGGAGCCTGATGTGTTGCTCCATCTTGGGACTCCGGGATCATGACCTGAGCCAAAAGCAGTCACTTAACCAACTGAGCCACCTATGTGCCCTGTGACTAAAATGTATTAATGAATATTCTTCTTCTTCTTCGTCTTTTTTTTTTTTTTTTTTTTTTTTTTTTTTGAGAAACCTTAATTGCTTGGCATCTGTTTTAGCAGAAAGTTGGCTCCAAGGCTTTTTGGTTACCTCTAATTGGAATTTGTGATTGAGGGCAGTATTGCCTAGGTAGAGTAGGGCAGATCATCCACTAGGACCTAGAAGACAGCACAAGAACTTCTAAGTATCATTTTGATCTAAAATAATAAGAAAGAAATTTTGTTTTGCTAACATTTAATATTCCAGTTGGCAGTGGTACCCCTCGACTGTGAGATAGTCTTGGGTTTCTTAGGGTGCTGGAGACATCCAGAGGGAAGAGGTGGCAATTTCCAATGCCGAGGGGCTGGCTGCAACCCATTTTCACCCATTTGTTTATTTCTGTGATGCGTGAAGCTAAGTCAATTAAGATATGCTACTTGGAAAGTAACAAAAGCGGGGCACCTGGGTGCCTCAGTTGGTTAAGCATCTGCCTTCAGCTCAGGTCATGATCCCAGGGTTTGAGCCTGGGATAGAGCCCCGTATCAGACTCCTTTTTCAGTGGAGAACCTGTTTCTCCCTCTCCCTCTGCCTGCTGCTCTCCCTGCCTGTGTTCTTTCTCTTGCCATGTCTCTCTCTGTGTCAAATAAATAAAATCTTTAAAAAAAGAAAGAAAGAAGGAAAGAAAGAAAAGAGAAAAGCAACAAAAGCTACCAAGAAATTATTTGGGTGCACTCTCCATTCTTGGACAACTTTTCACTTTCCCCCCATATTTTCTGGAATATCCCTCATGTTGGCCATGGAAGTCATTAGAGTGGGCCTTGAGATTGGGTTTTTAGGTTTGGGGAGGATCTAAGAACTTTTCTCTTTCTCAATTCCCCAAAGCGAATCATCTCATATTGGTGGGTCTGGACTTTGAGGTCTATGCCAGTCCCCCTTTCCCAGAATTGGTGGGCACAGTGGTCTCTAACTGGGAAAGCCTCAAAGCTGGTAAACCGGCTTGTTGTGGGCTAGCAGCTGACTGGAGACCTCTTAAAATGTGAGCTCCAGTGAGATACTGCCTGACTCTAGGGGAGAAGGGGAGCCTCATCAAATGGCCTTCCAGGGGCTGCCCATGTAAAAGAGATGGTGGAGGGACACCAATTTGCCCCATCAACTGCCCCTATCAATTTGTGGGACCCAGGACAATAATACAAAGCAGCCCACTTGTTCTATATCTAAATTTAAAAATTATAAATCAAATGTGTTCTAGCCTCATGCTTTTGCAAATATACCTTCATGCTGACATACAGTGCCTGGTTCAGGGACTCAGTTTTAGAATCCTTGGACTTCTCTGTGTTCTGGTTGGAAAATTACCCAACCCCTAGCCCACCTTCCTTTTCTTTCTACCTCCAGCTCCATCCTGCCATGAGGAGCTCTGTGCACACGTTTGCACTTGCTAGCCAGTGTGTCCAAGCTCTGTCCCAGCATCCCCCACTCCCCGGGGACTGCAGGGTGTGTGCTCTGGTGAGGCAGTCAGCTCTGGGGAGGATACCTGTGGGATAGAAGCTCAGACAGCTCAAGGGTACATAGTCTGGGAGACAGAGGATGGACCTTGGGTGCCCACATACCCTTAGGCTCGCTGACGGCTCCCCCGCGGAGAGGGCACAGCCAAAGGAGGATCAGATGGGGCCTTTGTGACCACTCAAGTTAGTTGAATCAACCCTTCCCAAATGGCAATGGACAAGTGGCCAATGAGATTCCTTAGGGAAGCAGGTAAGAGGAGTAAGTCAAGCACAGGAAGAGGGCAGAGTTCCCATTCCTCTCCCTCAAGAAACTTGGTCAGCCACATACTTAATCCAGGCCTTTAAGGTAAAGGTGGCAGTTAAAAAAGGAAAGAAAAAACGATTGTTTTTAAAAGAAAATTGAACAATGGAAAGAACATTTTGAAAACAGATGTCTGAAAATCTTTTATAAGGGTTTATTATTGACATATTTACATTATTCAAAATGATGTACAACTTATAGAAACGCTCAAACTGCACACCCTTTGAAATCTTGGAAACAGAATTTCCTAATATAATTAAAATCACCACAAACTAGCGTTTCGGTGGGATTTAAATTCATGGGTTAGAAGTGTAAAAACTCAGTATTTTTCTATTAGTTTTCAAGGGCAATAGCTTTACCTCAGGAAAGATAGAGGTAACCAGACAAATTTCAACCAAAACCTTTGCAAAATGGGTGTGTGAAATTGGAAGATGAAAAGAATCTTTTTTTAAAATAACTACAGCGAGTTGGAAGACATCTTTATGAGGTTACTTTCTCATTTATTACAGCCATTCAAGTAGGGAGATGCACTGTACCTTATAATTATAAACTAAGAATTAAAAAATAATGAAGGCTATTTAATCACATTGTTTTCCATTTCAAGTAGTAATAATTTGTCATTAAGAATTTTTTTGAAATAATTATTTTCATCACTTCCTCTTTATATGTTTTGTATGCTTTACCATTCACAGAATATGTCACTACAGTGGTATGTGTATAGCATTTAAGTGAAAAATAAATAGGCGGGAGATGTTTCAAAATATTTTGCCTAATCAGAAGTTTGGAGGCCACTGATTGAGGGTAGAATGTGATCCAGGATAAGACCAAAGGTGGCCTCTTTGCCATCAACACTTTGGCGGCTCAGTCTGAGAGTGGATGCTTTCTTCCTTCTCCTCTTGGACCTTTCAAATAAATGATGCCATCTGCTTCGGGGGAGGAGGGGGCGGGGTGGTCAGTCCCATGCACTCAGCACTCAGGAGGCTCTGGTTTCTATTTCATGGTGGGAGTGATGCAGGCAGCCAGAAGGCATGTTTTTGCTTTTGTTGAAACTCTTCCTTTATAAGGACTGATATGAGGAGTTCTATTCACTCGGTCGCAAACAGAAATGGCACTGCTGAGTGCAGGAGACAGCAAAAGCCACCAAGCAATGGCGAGCATGTTGGCGCCGTGTGAGGAAGTGTTTGACAGCAGATGTAAAGGAGTGAGCAGTAAGAATCCCTCGCATTTACAGAACGCTCAGCTGGCACCAGACTGCGGACTCTCTGCGTTCAATCCACAAACCATGTCTCTACGGAAAGAACTATTATGCACTCCAAAATTAAATTTTGCATTCTGAAATAATTTCAGACTTTTGGAAAAACTGCAGAAATGGTATAGAGAGCTCCCACGTACTCTTCACCCAGCTTCCCTTAACATTAACATTTTTCTTCATGTTAACAATTTACATGCCATAGTACAGTATCGATCTCTAATCTCAAGAAACTAACATTGGTGCAATGGTAGTAACTAAACTATAGACCTTATTCAAATGTCACCAACGTTCCCACTCTTGTCCTTTTTCTGTCCCCAGATGCAATCTAGGAAGCCACATTGCATTTAGATGTTTTGTCTCTTCATCTCCTCCGATCTGTGACACTTTCTCCATCTTTTTGGTTCTTCATGGCTCCGACACTTGCAGTAAGTAGTGGTCAGTTATGTCTTTCCTTTTGGGTTAGTCTGATGTTTTCTCGTGAACAGATTAAGGTTGTGAACTTTTGGCAAGAAATCTATGGAAGTTGTTTGCACCCTTAGGACACCTTATCAGGGACTCTGCGATGTTGATAGATCTTACTACTGATGATGTTAACCTTGATCATTGGTCAAGGTGGTTGTCTGCTGGGATTCTCCACCACAAAGTGACTAGCTTCCCCTTTGTAATTAATAAAGAGCTGGGGGTGGGGATGATACTCGGAAGCGATGCAAGTATCTTGTTTCTCCGCAAGCGTTCATTGGTGAACATTCGTGGGTGGATCTTGCCTGCAAATTACTGTGGTGTTTGCAGAACGGAATTCATCCTCATTTCATACATGAGGCAAACAAGGCTCAGGGAGCTGACCTGCCCTAGGCTACAAAAGCCATGACCCACGGCGCCTGGGTGGCTCAGTGGGTTAAAGCCTCCACCTTTAGCTCAGGTCGTGATCCCGGGGTCCTTGGATCAAGCCCCACATCAGGCTCTCTGCTCAGCAGGAAGCCTGCTTCCCTTCCTCTCTCTCCGCCTACCTGTGATCTCTGTCAAATAAATAAATAAAATCTTAAAAAAAAAAAAAAAAACAAGAAAACAAAACCACGAACCTCCTCTCCTCAGGATCCTGCCATGGCCTCATTCTCACTCAGGAAAAAAGCCAAAGTCCTGATGAGAGTCCCACAGACCCCTCAGTCTGGCCCCTGTGAGGGTCTAGACTTTATTCATACCCCACTCTCCCGCCCTCCCTTTCTCTAGGCCACAGCAGCTTCCTTGCTGTTCCTTGAAAATACTGTCAAGTCTGAACTTTTGCACTGACCACTCCCACACCTGGAACACCCTAAACCCCACCCCCAATTATGTATGCATGAATGCAAATGAGTGTCGTCAATTGCCTGTCAACCCTCCCAGCTCCAACCTCCATGAGGAATAGGAGCCTGGGTGTTTTGATTACTGCTGTATCCCCGGTGTCTAAGATAGTGCTGACATGTAGTAGACTCTCAATAAACAGCTGCTGAATGAATAAGCAAGCTTTGGAACATGAATGGAGAACCGGGTGTATTCTGTTCACAGGCAATAGAAAAATGCAACCCAGACTGAATTCTCTCCCAAGCGAGATTAGAAGCACTCCTAACTCCTAGACTGCAAGTGAGGCAGTGATATGCCTTTAGGACTCTGGCCTCATTTCTCTGTGATGTTCTCAGTTGTCAGGATCTTCTGCATGTTGGCTCATTCTTGGACAGCTGCCCCAAGAATCTCTAGAATCATCGCTTTCCCTCTTCAGCTTGATTTTGCCTACTGAAGGCTTTACTCTCAGGTGAATTCTCCCTGTGTCATAGCCCTGAGGCCCTGCAGGCTTGTGCTTCCGATGGAAAGAAAGGACGGACTTCTCTTTCTCAAGATTTCCAGTGAAACTCTGTGACTGAGTCTCACTGGCTTACATTGCATCAAATGTCCATCCTCCAACAGAAGACTGTGGACAGAGGGACCAAATTCTCTGTTTGGCCAGACCTGTGTCATGTGCTCCCTCTTAGTACTGGGTACATCCCCCACAATCCTTGGACTAATTTTGGTGAAAGGGGTTTGGAAGGAAAACTGCAGTTTCTAGGGGAAAGGGGTTGTATGCCGGCTGGGAAAAACTATTACCATTCAGCACATCAAATTGTATACAATGTGTCTGGTCATACCCACTGGGATTCTGCTTCTTTAGGCCTGGGGAGGGGTCCAGGCATCTGTAGTTTTAGGAAGCATGCCAAAGGGATTTTGATTTACAGCCAGGGTTGAGAATGACTGGTTTATGGAATTTGCTCTAACCTCCCTGATGTAAGGAGGGGGCCCATTTTACAAATGTGATTCTAAAGTTTCTCAGTTGAAAGGCATCGACAGGAGTTCATATCCATTATGTTGAAAACTGTGGAAGGAGACATCTGTTACCTTGTGTGCTCAGCATCCATTCGTTCCCCCCACATAGGGGCCATCAATTTCATGGCCCTGCCTCTTCTACTGCAGGGCTGACCATGTGACTCAGGAGGGCCAATCAGAGTCGTCCATCTCCCGAGCCACCGGCCTCGGTCCAAGAATGGGCACACGCATCCGACCAGGCCAGTCTGTCTTTTGGGGGTTGTTGTTTGGAGTTGTTGGGGGAAGTGTTGCTCCATTTGGGAACAAAAGAATGAGGACCGTGTGAGCCCACAACTGTCGACAACAGTGTTTATCTCAAAATGGGAAGAGATCTGGATGTGAAAAAAACGAACCTAAAGGAAAGAAGAGGTGAGAGCCAGAGAGGAAAGGTGCTCCTGATGTGTTATTAGTGCCTGGATTTGGCCGTGACTAAAGCTGACACAAGCACTGGACTTTTCAGTTGCACAGGCTCACAAATTTCTTTTGTTCTGGTTAAGCCCGTTAAGGTTATGTTTCTGTAACCAGAAATCTGAGTCTTAATCAACTTGGTATGAACTACAACCACCTCAACATTAAGACCTATTGATGAGATAAGGACTGGGATAAGAAATGCCTTTTGAATTATGGATACATCCCATATATTAGCATAAATATTACATGAAAGTGAGCATGTGTATTGAATGCCTATCCGTGTATAAGGTGTGGAGGTGAACCACAGTGGAACAAGTCAAGAGCGTCTGAAAGATGAATAAGACGGGGTCCTCTCCTCAAAATCCTGTAAATACTGTGTGGTCGTTCTCAAACTCTGTGGTGCATAAAACTCACACGAGGGGACTCATCCCCATTCTCTGGGTCTCAGTCCTAGAGATCAATTTAAAGTCTGGAGCAGGGCCCAAGAATCTGCATTTTTAAGCCTTCCCTAAACCTCCTCACCCTGCAGGTGATTCAAATCACACTTTGAAACTGATCTCATGGGAGACATAGGCCGAAGGAAAGGAGAGCTGGAATGAGCCAGCAGAAACAATTTTGAAGAAACTGGCTGACCCTGTCTCCAATTTGATGAAAGACACAAATTCACGGATTCAGGGTGCTCAAGGAACACCAAGAAAAATAAAGATGACAAGGGCCATACAGGGGTCACACTGAAGAGCAAATCCTGAGAGCAGCAGGAGGAAAACAGCATATTACACACAGGGGCAATGACTTGATCACTAATACCCATGAGAATCTACAGAGCACAGAATGGAGTGGAAGAGCATCTTTCAAATGATGAAAGAAAGGAGAGGAGATCAACTTTCAGTGTTAGTAATGGAGGAGGGGAAAACTGCTTGAAATAGTTACTCTTGGGTAAATTACTTGAAAAACACAACTTTTAAAAAAATGATGCGTATCATAGAGTAGGAAGCAACAGCTCAGCTGTCTATTTCCAGGGTCCATGCCCCTAACCACAACACTATCCCATAAGGTAATTTTTATTAATGAGTATTTTACTTAGGAGTATTCATAAATATCTACTTGTGAGTATTATTTCTGAGTACTTATGAGTAACATTTACTTATGAGTATTCCTGTTTTTGTAATTTTACCACTTATATATGCATCTATACAGAAAGTACAGCATTATAGTGCATGTTTTAAAAAACTTTATAGGGGTGACTGAGTGTTTCAGTTGGCTGAGCATCTATCTTCGGCTCAGGTCATGATCTCGAGGTCCTGGGATCGAGCCCCATATTGGGCTCCATGCTCAGCAGCAAGTCTGCTTCTCCCTCTCCTTCTGTGATCTCTCTTTCTCACTTTCCCTCAAATAAATACATAATTTAAAAAAAAATAAAAGTCATTATAAATGGCATTAATAGGTACCTTCCTGAAACTTGCTTTTTATACTTACCACAATGACTTTGAGATGTCTCTATCCTGATGGCCCTTCGTCTATGCCATCGTGTTCGCTTGTAGATAGCAGTATGTAGTTTCCATTCTGTGGGACATTCAGAGCCCTCCCCTGCCGGCAGTAATATTTCACCATTACAAACAACACTGCAGTGAACATCCTCACGCAAGTGTCCTGGGGTCACCTGTCTCAAGGCACCCAGGAATGGGCTGCATTGTGCACACCAGGTAATCGCTGGTTTTCCACCAGCAGCTTGTGACAACTCCCGTTGCTCCACACACTTCTGAATACTTGACATTGTTAAGGAAATTATTTTATTTTATTGGGTAACTTCAGAGTTAAAAAGGTAATCTTGAAGTTAAAAAAACTTTTAACCTTTAAAAATAGTCAGAACTTACAGTGTCATTGAATGATGCTCAGGTAAGAGTTTAATCAGACTGAGAGCTTGTCAGGGCAGGTTTAAAAAAAAAAAAAAAGATCAACTTTAATAGGGTATAATGTGCACATTTTAAGGCATAGCTTGATGAGTTTTGACAAATGCCTGTATCTGTGTTTAACTACTACCACAAGCAAGAATAAAGCCTTCACATCACTCCCCAGATGTCCCTTGTGTCCCCAGCAAACCCTGGCCCCAGGAAACCATGGTCTGCTGTCACTACAGAGTGGCTCTGTCTTTTCTAGAGTTTCAGATAGACAGAGGCCTGCAATGTCTTCTCTTTTGTATTTGGCTTCTCCGGTTCAGCATCATTTTAGATGCATCTGTGTTGTTGCACAGAACACGAGTTCCTTTTTTATTGCTAAGTCATATTCTACTGTATGGATAGATCACATTTTGTTCATCCATTCACCAGCTGGTGGACACTTGGTTCCACTTTTGGGCTCTCACAAATAATGCTGCCATCAACATTTTATGTGCAAGTCTTCATGTGGACACATAAAGTAAATGAGAATGGGGAATTGCTGCTTCATTTAGAGGAGGTCTGGGCTTACGGCAAGGACTTTGGACTAGTGATCTTAATAGCTGCACTGCCTAATATGGGACTTACCTGGATTCTGGTGGGTAAACTGGTGAATTTTCCCCAAGAGAAAGAAGAGAGGGAAGAAAATGTGGAGGAATAGTAGGAGGAAGAAGCCAGGAGAGAAATACAGATCCTCGGCATCCCCATCCCAAGCATTTCCCATTCTGAAACAGACTCCACACAAAGAAAGGCAAGCAAGACAAGCATTTGATTCCTATTTGTTAACTGGCCAGATAATGCAGGAACAAGGAGGAGGAATATAGATTGTAGTGCAATAGGAGGAAACATTCTAAGAAAATGAAGAAACGAACTCGTAGAAAGGTTTAGGCAGAAGCTGGGTGATCTTTGCGGGGAGACGTTGTGGGGGAGACTCACTCCTTAGAAGGTGCTGGGACTGCAGAATGTTTAAATCACTTGTGCTCCTGCCCCCCTCCTCTCCGAATATCTGAATTATCACTTTTACGGATGTGTGGACAGGGTGAGGGGTCAAATGCTGGGAAAGGCCAGGCGTCACTTGATTGCAATTGTTGAATTTAAGCCCTGGGACCCTAGTCTTGGTGATCGTGAGTAAAAGATTTCACGGCATGGATGTCACATGCTCCTAGACGTCAGGAGGGCTGCAGAACTAGGGAGAGAAACAGGCGGGACCAAAGACTCTCTGGAAGGAGGCAGGAGTGAACTCATCTGTGTCACTCTGAGCTCAGATCCCAAAGAGGGAGAGCCCACACCCTTTCCTAGGCTGGGGGTTGGTGGTGCGGGGTGTCACACCAGATTAACAATGCCACTGTGATTCCTAAGACACCCACAATGCGGGAAGAGAAGCCATTGTCCTTGGACTGGATGTGGGATACAGAGATTAGGAAATCATTCATCCATTCACCCAGAAAATGCTTCTTTTGGGCCTGCCACAGCCACACTCTGGGAGGGCCATCTGGGCCAGACCCTGATGGGGAAACAGAGGCCTGGCTGGCGGTCCGGGGGGGAGGGGAGCTCCATGGCTGAGTATGGCCACACGTGTAGGCAGCAGTGAACGCCAGATGGACTTGCACTGCCCTCTCGGCTCTGGTCCTCTCTAGCAGTGTGACCTTGGGCAAGTCATCTGACCTCTGGGAGCCCATCTTCTCGTAGGTGAGAAGGAAGTAAGAATCCTAACCTCCAGGGGAAGGCCCAGGTTTATAGAGCCTGAAGCTTAGATTGGGCGAGTCCTTCTTAAGAATAGGGATGGAATCAGGTTTTACTTTTGCCCATAGCCCAACACATGCCCTTGAGAGTTTATTTCAAGGGTCCCCTCCCAGGGCTATGGAAGCCAGCAGGCAGGGGAGGGCCCTGATGTTCCAGCTTCCCCAGGTTCACGGTAAATCCAACTTTGCTAAACTGCAGCATTTTTATCTTTATTATTATTATTTTTTAATGATGCAATGAAATGAGGCCCATAAAGAACTAAGTGCCGAGCCCTAGCAAAGAAGTGCTCTCAATGAACAACCAATGATCCAACAGCACTTGCCCCGAACCAGGCAAGGTTCTAAGCACTTGCTATATCCTAACGTGTTCACGTTGCATTTCTGAAGAAGTGTGATTGCATGTGCCATTTCACAGATGAGAAAATCAAGGCCCTGAGGGGAAAATGATCCATGCTGTGGCTCCAGCCAAAGAGTGATCTGGCAGTCTGGCTCTGGGGTCCCTGTTCACCACCCTTGGACTTTACAGCCCTTGTTGGGAGGCAAGGGGGTTTTATGACCTTTTCTTGAATAGGATGAACGTGCCCTATTGCAAGGAAGTCCCTAGAAGCAAAATGAGACGTTGATCCTGTAAGGTAGGTGAAAGCCCCTTTGGAACCCCAGAAGCCTGTTTTCTGAGGATTGCACTCCTGGTGCAAGAAAACTCTTCTCCCCCAGGGAGGTCGTGTGCAAACCTTACCCCCAGCACACATGCTGTGCACAAGCTCCTTGCCAAAGTCTCAATTCCCTGACATGACACAGCGAACTCTGAACTCAATTAACTTCCGCCTCTACTTTATAGTGTCCCTGATGGGAAAACCGGGGACAAATCCAGTTGTACTTTCTGTGCAATTTAACTACGCGTAGAAACAGACTTGCAGACACTGTCTTATGAGCGGAACTGAGGCTGCCCCCGGAGGGTTCCTCCCAAGGTGGGATTTGTCCCCCTGTGGAGGACAGCTGTGGCCTGACACTGCCCATTTGATGGAGGCACTGGGGCTTCTAGAAGCACATTTTTAAAAACTGCAGGCACATCATGGGCAGTGGCCCCTGGTAGGAGCAAACATCTCTTTCAACTAAGGAATGAAATTGCTTGAAAGAATCCTTGCAAAGAACATGGGTGCAAAGGGTCCTCTTGTCCTGGAAAAGCATCTCTGGGTTTTTGTACCACTTCGAGGAGTAGAGATCATCAGAACGGCTTTCACTGTAAAATGTGATCCCCAAATTTCATGGTTTGCGCTAACGGGGGTCTTTTCAAGATTTGGCTTTGAAAAGCAATGCTTCCGATGTGTCTGGGTGGCTCAGTGGGTTAAAGCCTCTGCCTTCAGCTCAGGTTATGATCCCAGGGTCCTGGGATCATGCCCCACATCGGACTCTCTGTTCAGCAAGGAGCCTGCTTCCCTTCCTCTCTGCCAGTCTCTCTGCCTACATGTGATCTCTCTCTGTCAAATAAATAAATAAATAAATATCTTTAAAAAAAAAAAAGAAAAAGAAAAAGAAAGAAAGAAAAGCAAAGCAACGCTTCCTCCTCTCTCCCCACTTCTCACAAGGCTCTTAACTCATCAAATGTGAGGGCAATTTGACTCCTCATTGCCCTTCTTCAAACCCCGCAGTGGCTTCCCACTGCCCTTGAGATTTAGGTCAAATGCTGGGACCTGCCTTTGGGACCTGGCTTCGCTGACCTGGCCTCCCAGACTCACACTGCACACTTGTGTGATCAGATATAGTACGTCACATCCTGAGTTTTCCCTCATTCCTTCAAAGCATCACAGATTGTCTTTGATCTTCAGGGCCTCTATCTGGAATGTTCCTGCCTTCCTTCTTTCTGCAGAGATCAGTTATATTTTCTAGCCCAGCATAATACCCTCTTCTGGCAAAAGCATCTCGGTGTCCTTGGGGACTTACTTTCCCCAGATTCTGTTCACATCATTTGGGTCGGTGTGACCAACCTACACGCATGAACCAGGATCCACACCTGGCCAAACTAGAGTCAACCTCAGGACTTGTGTGTGTTGGTCAGGTGTCTTTCTGTTGGGGTCTGGAGTGGACAGGAGGTCAGCCTGGAGATGCTTATGGACGTCTTGACCACCATGAGAAGGGACCCTGCTTGAAAATGAAGCCACCTAGAGGAAGGCAGATCCAAGAGATAGAGACAGCTTTCTGGTATCACTTGAGCATCTGGATCGAGCCATACCTGAAGATAACTACTTAAGGACTTCCCATTCACATGGGCCAAAATGTATTTCAGTTATGCAGGCCAATGTATTTTCCTGCTTGCTTAAAGCAATATGACCAAAGTTTCTGTCAATTGCAACTAAAAAGTTCCTCAAGAATAATTTTCCCTTTTATATGATTCACTCTTATTTATTGTCCATGTATAGCTAGAGGCTTTCCCGATTCTCAAGTGTGGGCTGGATTTCTCTTCTGTACTTCTCCAGAATCCTGCACTTTCCACATATTAACACTCATACCATTGCATGGTAGTTTCTCGTTTCCTTCTTTGATTCTCTCCCTAGATGCTGAGTAACTGGTGTGAGTCTCCCAGTGCCATTCACTGCTGTGTCCAGCTCTGTGCCTGGTGTATAGTAGGTGGTTAGTAATTTTTGTTGATCCAGTAGACTGCTGAGTTAATTAAAATCACTAAACCTCTATCGAGGAGGCTAAAGCTATCACTTTTGAGAAATTCCGAGTCCATGTCTGATTCACTGTGTTGAGAATTCTGACACTGACTATTTCCCGAGTCTTAACCAGGGGACTGACATGGGAGCTTCTCTCTCTCCAGGCTTCCCCACACCTGTCTGACTCAAGGTCCCCCTCTCCTGGCCAAAACCAAAGGTGGGAAATTTAGGACAAGGCTGCCTGCTTCTCTCTCCTCCTGTCAAGGAACGCCTCGTCTTTGCCCTCTGACAATAAGGCTCAAGTCCTCAATGTGAGGAAAGGGGCTGCACAAAGAAAAGATTCAAAGGACAAAATCAAGATGTGCCTGTTTCTGCAGGGAACCGCACAGAGGAGCGACCGTGTTGCCCAGAATGACGGGTGCCACTGTCTTGGCCCCAGTAGCTTTTCATTCTGGTCTCAAACCTGCTGAGACCCGCCTGCCTGTTTGCACTCTGTAACCACAGGACATCTCTGGTTCCCTATAACAAATTCCTTTGTTTGGTTCGAAGGACCCCATTGCGATTTTATTAAGTTTCTTTAATTTCTCTTAATTCCAGTGAAGAGCCTACCTAACCCAGCCCCCTCCCAGGGAATTCTGTGATGCATTTCCACTTTTTACTAGATGCCTCCTTGATGCGGAGGAGGGAGGAAAATTCTTCCTAAGCACGAATATTTCACTGTTGATTGTGTCTTTAAACAACACCCACCACACACAGTTACTCAGACATTTCATCCAAAAATGAAAATCAGCTTCCCCCCACTTCATCCTCAACTCTTCTAGGGTGTTGAATGCTCTTTTAAAGTAGACGGTCTGGGAAAAATAACAAAGCAGATTAAAGTGTATTTACTCAACGGACCAACACGCGGAGGAATGGAAGACAAACAAGAAGCCTGGCTTGAGGGAGCCGGTCTTGACAGCGGGGCGGCTCTGGAGGATGGTCCTGGGCGCCAAGGACTGGGCTGAGGGTGTTACACCCAGGAGCTGCTTTAATCCCATCAACGCCTGGACCCAGCTCTAATCTTCCCATTATGTACAGGAGAAACCCCCGCAGAGGGATGTTCCTTGATTTGCACACCTCAATCTTATCACTCCTACAGCAACAGCCCATTTTGGAACTCAGGAGCCCCTGGTACCAACCCTCATCTCTTAACCACCTGACTAAACTGCATAACTAAGCATCCAATTCTTGATTTTGGCTCAGGTAGTGATCTCAGGGTCCTGAGATCGAGTCCCACCCCTGCACCCCCAGGCCAGCCCAGGAACGGGCTTTATGCTGGGTGTGCAGCCTGCTTGAGATTTCTCTCTCCTTCCCCCTCAGCCCCTCCCCACCTCTCTACAAAAAAAAAAAAAAAAAAA
Organism: Mustela lutreola; assembly: GCF_030435805.1. Taxonomy (NCBI): domain Eukaryota; kingdom Metazoa; phylum Chordata; class Mammalia; order Carnivora; family Mustelidae; genus Mustela; species Mustela lutreola. The sequence continues at coordinate 13,595,203 of NC_081298.1, forward strand.
AAAAAAAAAAAGTGTACCCGGAGTTAGTAAACTGTGGTGGGAGGGCCACCTGTTCTTGCAGAAAGATTTCAATAGAACTCAGCCACACCCACTCACTCACTATTATGCTACACCAGAAGCCTTGAGTAGTTGCCAGAGACCCAGAGCCTTACAAAACCTAAAATATTAGGCCCTTTACAGAGAAAGTTTGCCAACCCATGGCGTATACAATATTTTTAAAAGCGTAGAAAAGCAAATCACGAAACTGTAACTATATTGTTGCCCCCAACAAATGACATGCGTGGATAATGGTTAAACGAGACCAGAAAGAAATGTGTATGTATGTTTCAACAAATGGGTTAAAGATGTGGGGTTTTTCCCCCAAGGATTAGGGAGGCTTCAAGTTGTTCTAATCATAAATAAAATTACAAATTAAGAAGTATTGATTGAATTTTTTAAAAAGAGAGAGAAATTTGGAACATCTCTGCTTGATTTGGATGGTGTTTACGAAATTACACAAGTGTTTTCTCTTTGGGCTAAAACTCATCCCTCCTGAGAGATGGATTGGCTTTTGGTAACTCATCAGGAGAGAGAAGAATCTGGGGCGTCTCATAAAGCAAATTATTGCAAATTGTGGGAAACACTCAGATCAAAATCTCGTCTGGTGGGGGAAATGTGGAAATTTTTATTGCCTTCGAATTGGACATTTTGAGTTTTCCAAGTCTTGTATAACTTGGGAGCAGGGCTGGGGTGGGGAGGGGGGTGGTGTGTGGATGATTAGGAGGAGAAAAGGGCAAAACAGCCTAAAAGATTTAACTTATTCAGATCTTTCCTTCTTGGCCTGGTTCATGGCAGCTTGGGAGAAGAGTGTATGCAGGCAGGGAGACAATGGAAGCCCCTAAGAACACAGCTCCTGCTACCGATGGACTGGGTGGTTTGGGGACAGGATATCTCTGCTGCTGCATTAGAAGAACCGAGAAGGAAGAAGGCTTTCGTGCTGGTCGGGAGGGATGAGTGGGGTCATGCACCTGAAATGCCCAGATATTTCATTATTTTTGAACTTCGTCAGTCATGGGTCATGGATTCCAATCTGAAGACGCACACTCAGGTAAGCAACAAGTGTCAAATTCCTTTATGTTCTGTCCATCAGCATTTCCCAGAGTGTGTGAGGCCAAAATGATTGTAGGTGAGAGCAGGTTCTGGAATGTGGGCTTGGCTCTATACAACACTGCCTCTCCCATGGAGAGAAATGTATTCCCTCCTTAATTCTCTTAAATCCCAGGTCTCTCTGTGGGGTTAGTGTGTCCTTAACACCTCTCTAACACTGACTCATCTTTTTTGGGAACAAAGGGGAGGCAAAGGTACTTAGCTAGATTTAATAACACTGCTGGACCCCTGCTGAATATCATTTTCTTTGTTACCTCTGCTTGAGACAGCTGATATCTTAAAGTGATAGTTCCATTTCTGCTAGCAACATGAAGTTCCTTTTAAGACTAACTTTAACTCAATGGAAGAGTATATGGGTTTAAAGAGAATATTAGCCAAGTGTTAGAACAGTTGGTTCGTTCTCAAAAAATACACATGGCGGTGTGCGGTTATGGTAAACATCTTGGGAGTTAGGATGGTCAGATTTAGCAAACAGAAATGCCAGATACCCAGTTGTGTGTGAATTTTAGAGAAATAACTGTTTAGTGTAAGTACGGCCAAATACTGGGTGGGGAGGAGGGCGGTCAGGGGACAGACAGACTAAAAACAGCCCCCAAAAGCATTGCTCAGCTAATTTCTTCTTAGCGATATTTGGGACTTCTACTGAGAAATTATTTGCTACTTATCTGAAATTCAGATTTAACTGGGCATCCTGTATTTATCAGGCAACCCTGCTTGCCTGCTGTAAGCCGATTTCAAATGCTCCCTAAATACGCCTCAGCTCCCATCTGAGTCCTGAGCCTGGAGTATGGTTGGGGCTAATCAGGCCCACATGTCTGGGCTGTCCGGAGAGGTGGGAGTCTGCAGTAAGGCAGTACTGGTCACTGGTACACACCAGTTACACATGAGGGGTCTACTGGCCCAGCCCACAGGGCCCCTTGAGGTACCAAGGCTCGGATGACCCTTTCATGCCTGGGGCAGGGGACCGTGGCTGGGCTGCAGGGCCACAATGACAGGTGTGGAGAGGGATAGGAGCCTCCGGTGAGATCCTAACATATCCCCCGGGCCTTGCCAGGGAGCAGGACGGCAGGGGCTCTAGAACCCATGGAACTCTCTCTTCTCTTCCCTAGCTTGTGGAAATCTCTTCTTGGTCTAGAGGAAGCCCATTCTCTGCAAATGGACCAAGGCTTTTGAAACTAAGATCCCAGAACCCTGCCGTAAAACCCTCCTGAAACTGAAACTGAGGCTGATCCCCATTTGAATGGTGGAGAAACAGCTTTTTCTGCTCCTGTGCTCTCTAGAATGCCTCCGGATATGCTTCTCTTAGAGATGCTGCCTCCCTTTCTCTTGAGGGCTCGGGAGCTGGATCATCTGGGCTAGACCATGTGTTACCTGGGTGATCCTGGGCAAGCTTGTAAACTCTCTGGAACTGTTTCCTTATCTGTAAAAACATGGCTCCAATCTCTTATACGTGCTTATTCTGAGCACAAATGAGTTAATACGTGAAGGGGCTTAGAACAGTGCCTGGCAGGTGCCCAAACACTATTTTTGTTAGCTATTATCTTTATCTTCTGTGCCAAAATACTTTTAGGTCACCTTTCCAGGGGGTCCTAGATATTGTTTTATCAACATCTTTAGGTTTATTAACAATAAACACACACTTGATTTTTTTTTTCCAGACTACAAGCATTTCCGCATCCAGGAAGTTGGCTAATATGCAGAATAAGTCTTCTAGATGGGGACTGCTAGTCCCTTTCACGGATGAGGAAGATGAGGCCAGTAGCGGTGTGTTATCCAGGGCTGTGTAACAAATCACTCCAATTCTTACTGGCATAAAGCAACGATGATTTCTTCCTTCTCGTGGTTCTGTAGGCTGGGGAGGCAGCTTCTCTACTGAATTGTTGGGGCCCCAGTGTGCCTGTATAGAGCCGGGAGTCTGGCTGGAACCCAGTATTCGAAAGCCTCCCTCCCATGTCTGGCTGGCTGTTGACTGGGGCACCTAGGTCTCCTTCTTGGAATGTCTCATCCCCAAGAGCCCAACAGCCTGACAAGATGGCCTCAAGGTTCCCAGAAGGCTAAGGCAGAAGCTTCAAGTCCTCTTAGCACACAAGCTCTGGAACTTACACAGGGGGCTCCCAAGGTACTGTATCGGTTAAATCAAGTCACAGGGTCAAGCCCCCAATTCAAAGGGGTAGAGAAATACATGGAACCTTTGGATGAGAGAAGTAGCAGTCATGTGGCAAGGCGGTGTGCATGTTGGATGGAAGGAATATGTGGCCATTAAACTAACATCAGCCACAAGAGGTGAGCTCTTCAGACCTGCGTCCTTGCTGAGAAAGACTGATAGCGCACTGGGAAGGCCAGAAGCAGGCAGAGTCTTAGGGAAATACTTTAGAGAAGAAGGAGACACCTCTGATTCAGTTATAATTCCAAGAGACACGTCTGGTGTCGTTTTGGAGCCAGGGCTGGTGGCTTGCCCCAGCTCGGATCCTGGTCTCAGTCTGTTCAAGCTGCTGTAACAAAATTCCAGACACAGCTTGTTTCTCACCGTTCTGGGGGCTGGGAGTTCACGGTCATGGCGCCTCCGGATGTGGCGGGGTCTGGTCACAACTGGCTTCCTGGGCCATAGCTGATGTCTTTTCTCCATGGCCTCACGTGGCAGAGGCGATGAGCGAGCTCTGTGGGGTCTCTTTTCGAAGGGCACAAATCCTAAGTCTACTCCCAAAGGCCCCTCTTCTAAGCCCATCACCCTGGGGGGGGGGGTGAGGATTTCCACATCTGTGGGTGGTGGGAGGGACACAGTCAGTCCACAGCAACGCGCCTGAGCCTGTGTGCTATCTCTACCCTCCAGCTGGGGTCCGATGGGGTTCTACGTTCTCTGCCTGGGCTGAAACACTTCCTCCATTTCTTGAGAAGCTGAGTTTTTAGAGTTCAAATTTCCTTTTCAGTGGAAAGTTTGTCTTCCCGCAGCAGCCTTTAGTCATTCAGTAAACACATTTTGGGCTTTGAATGCCATCCTTCCAGCGACAGCTCCCACTGTTCACCTCCGACCCAGACTTCCCCCTGCATTCCAGAGTCAGCCCCTTCCTGTCTTCACAACATCTACTCTTCCTGCGTGACAGGCATTTCAGGCTTTGTATGAACCAGTGGAGCTCCTGGTCTGACCCAAGCCAATTATCACCTTGCATGTGGCTCACTGTATGGGACCCTCACTAGTTCCCCCGCCATGATCTATTTTCAAGTTTCCTAAGTGAGCCTACTAAGACCTAGGACAGAACATCCTGTTTTCTGTGCAGAATCTTCCAGCTGCTTCCCATCTCCTTCAGAGTAAAAGCATAAGTTCTGATCATGGAGAACAAGACCTCAGTGGCCATTTCTGCCCAACTCCGACCCCTTCTCTGGCTCCCTTGGTTCCATGCACCTGGCAGCTCCTTCGACACTATGGGGTCACTCTCAGCTCGTGATCTTGGTCCTTGTCATTCCTTCTGGGTATTGCTTACCCTCTAAGATGGCTTGAAGTAGAAGCATCATCAATAATCCTCCCTTGGGGGGGGGGAATCTGAATTTGAAACTAAGATCATTGGCTGGTTGGGAGCAATTGAGATGACAATGATTTAAAATTCATGATTTAAAATCCACAAGTTTAATCTAATGATTTTAAATCCACTGAGCCACCCAGGCAGCCCTTGACTAAAAACTTTTTGCCTGATATGCACACCGTCTGCAAAATTACTTTCTTAAAGTATTTCTTTAAGTCAATTTCTTTTATTACTGCAATAAATGCACTTAGATAAGAAAGGTTACATCTCTATTCAAAATGGAAAATTAGAGCACCCGGGTGGTTCAGTGGGTTAAGCCTCTGCCTTTGGCTCAGGTCATGATCTCAGGGTCCTGGGATCGAGGCCTGCACTGGGCTCTCTGCTCAACAGGAGCCTGCTTCCCCCTCTCTCTCTCTGCCTGCCTCTCTGCCTACTTGTGATCTCTGTCAATAAATAAAATCTTAAAAAAAAAAAAATCTCTTAGCCCGGGGTGCCTGGGTGGCTCAGTTGGTTAAACGGCTGCCCTTGGCTCAGGTTATGATTCCAGGGTCCTGGGATCAAGCCCTGCGTCAGGCTCCCTGCTCAGCTACTCTCGCCTGCCACTCTCCCTCTGCCTGCCACTCTGCTTACTTATGCTCCCTCTCTCTGTCAAATCAATAAATCTTAAAAAAAAAAAAAAAAAAAAAAAAAAAAAAGGGAAAACCAGCCTCACTGTAACACATAGGCAATAACTATAATATTATATATATGTGTATGTATACATGTATTTTTAATGAAACCAAAACACTGTTGTTCAATCCCACCTAGATGCTGTGGCCAGCTGAGAGCTCTGGGCTAGAAGCTATCTCTGTTTTGGTTACAAAGGGCCGTTAGCAAGTATTAGCCAGCAAGCGTTAAACACATCCTAACCCCAAGTGAGACACTCTCCTGGCTGTAATCAGAATGGCTGAAAGATAACTGAACAGGGGTTATTTATGTTATCAGTATGTGACAAAGTGTTATTTAACAATCCAGGCCCCGTGTGCAACCAAAATACCATTTCCCGGAACACTGGGGGGAAATGACCCACGCAGGGCTAAACACTGCCTTCCACTGAGGAACCGCCACAGAAAGTCTTGTAATAGACTATGTTTCAAAACTTTATGACCACCATCTATGGTAACAGACACATACCCACATTTGTACTCACATCTATACCTAGAGCCATGTCCCTGCTTGTACCTTGGACAATGCATGACAGAAATATTTATGCTGATATGCAGTCTTTACGAAGAATCTGTGCTTGGTACCCTGGCGTGTTCTTCCCTTTCTTTTCCTTGCCAATCCTTACCTATTTAATTTTCCTTAAATGGTAACCAGGACCAGCAAAATAAATACTTAAGTTACCCCAATGATAGATAAGAGATGAGAAGGCTTGTGTGTAGAAAGAAAGAGGGAAAAAGATCTTAGCGCCTCAAAATACTCTAAGACAGTGACCCTCAAAGGGCTTCAGTGACCCTGGGCTCCCCCCAGGCCCTTCAGGGAGTCCACGAGGTTGAAACTATTTTTGTTTTGATAAAACAATACCAAGATATTATTTGCCTTTTCCATTCTCTCACAAATGTGCAACGGAGTTTTCCAGAAGTGACATGACATACGATGATGTCATCCCCTTGACAGTAACATGAAATGGGTTTGTTGTTGCTCTTGTTCACGTAAATTAGTAAGTATTTTTGAAATTTGTTTTGATTTCTAGTATGGCAAAAATCAATGGATACAGCCCACGTCCGCAAAAATTCTTTGGGCTCCTCTCTAATTTCTAAGAACGTCAAGGGGTCAGGAGGCTGCAAGCCTTGAGAACGGCTTCCCTAAAAATGATCCACTGGATTAGAGAATGAAGAATTACACCGCGTAGCGAGTTGAGGGAGGGAAAGAAATGCTTTTGCCAGACTGTGGTTTCCAGGGAAGGGTTCGCGGGGTAGACCGAGTGCACCTGGGTACTGAGAGTTCAGACAGGTTTGTTTAGTTGTGGGAGGGCATTCCGGGAAAGTGGCTCAGGGTGTGCAAAGGCAAGGTGGTGGAAAGTGAAATGAGGTGAGGTGGACCAGGGGTGGGAAGGAGACCAGCCTGGCTGGATCAGAAGATGCCGTTCGGAGTGGAGACTCTGCGATCAGTGCTTAAGACCCTTCCACCCCACGGTGGTCTCTGCAGCTGACTCAGAAGGCCCCCTTGGCCAGAGAAAACCAAACAGTCTGGTTTGCACTCCCTGAATGTTCCCTCCCGCTGCTCCTGGGAGCGGAGACCTCGCCCACAGGTCCCCCATGCCGCATGGGTGGGATTCTACAGTCAACCACAGAGCTGAACAAAACCTAAACTGTGTCTTTTCTTTGGAAGGCCCCTAGAAACAGGAAGAGAGGCTGTTTTCTAGGATTTGCCAAAAGTTAAGTCATTCCTCGCTGATACAAACAATTTCTCGGGTTACTCTTTGGGGCCCAGGAACATTCAGGAACTGTGCTGGGTTTGAACTCTTCAACTCTGAACCTCAGTTCCCTGGGTCACCTGCCTCTGGCCCTGCCTGGGTTTTCAGACATACGGCGCAGCCACTTCCAGGCTGAGGTCTCAGAAATTCTCATCCAGAGATGAGATTGTGAGGAGGCGACTAACTTCAGTCTTTCTCCTGGGTTCCACCCGTGGATGCAGGGTCTCCAGAAGTACGTGGTCAGGTACGACACAGGTGAAGTAACATTGTGCAGGGGCAAGTCGAAGAGAGTGAACAACATCAGGAAAGCAACCTTTGCGGAGCTTGGCATTTATTGTGCCCTACCCTGTCCTGAGCGGCTTCCGTGTTTTCTCTCACCTGATTCTCACTACCTCCTAGTAAGATGTCGTGGAGTGGTTAAGAACAGTGTCCCTGGAGCCACCGGCCTGAGTCTGTGGCCTGGTTCTGCCAGGTGGTAGACTACATTTTTCCAAAATGGCGGCAACAATATCTTCCATTTCACATGTCCTGCTACAAGGTAGCCTTGACCCTCCTTCTATCCAGAGTTAGGGTCTACGGTCCCTTCTTTTGGATCTTCAAGCTTGTGACTTGTTTATAACCAATAGAACATGGCGAAAGTGAAGCTACAGGCTTCCAAGCTTAGGTCATGTTGTTCTCCTTTGCTGGATCATTCCGGCTAGAACCCTGAGCCATCAGGTAAGAAGCTCTACTTCCCTGGGGCTGCCATTATGTGAGGAAGCCCAAGCCATGTGGGGAGGCTGTGGCCAGAAGGGGAGGTACCCATGGGTAGGGGATGTAGTTGGTGGGCAGGTGAGTGGAAAATTTGAGCCATCTGTCCCCAGTGTCAGACATGGGAGTCAGTGGTTTCAGTCCTAGCCACCAACTCGTCCCCAGCCTTCAAGTCTTCCCGGATGAGGACCCTGACATTGTGGAGCACAGATAAGCAATCCCTGTTACGCTCTCTCCGAATTTCTGAACCACAGTATACATGAGAACAACAGAATGGTGGCTCTATTACCTCACTAAGTTTGGGGTCGTTTGTTATACAGGAAGAGTAACTAGAATGTGCCACTACCTTGCTGTGTGACCTTGGGTGAGTTACTTCACCTTTCTGAGCTCAGGTATGCTAATCAGGAAAAGGAAGATAATTATATTATATATACTCCATAGAGATATGGGGAGAATTATGTTAGCACAGCTCAGTGCTTCATATAGAATTGGGCACATGGTCAGTGCTTGATAAAAGTTATTACTGATTGCTGAAGACTCTAATAAACAGAAATAAGGATGGGAATTAAACTGCCTTCCATCCTATAGTCCGTTCCCTCCTTTCTTCTGTTCTGCCGTAGGGGCCAAACAGGGAGTGTAAATAAATGAAATACAGGGGCGCCTGGATGACTCAGTTGAGCATCTGCCTTAGGCTCAGGTCATGATCCCAGGGTCCTGGGATCGAGCCCGGCATCAGCCTCCTTGCTCAGCAGGGAACCTGTTTCTCCCTCTGCCTCCCATTTCCCCTGCTTATGTTCTCGCTCTGACAATTAAATAAAATCTCTAATAAATGAAATACACTGGTCATATAAAAAAATGATGTAATGTACAAATTCACAAATGGAACAGACACTTGATTGAGTTCAGCACTGAGAAACATTAAGGAGGGGTGTGGACTGTGGCAAACTGAGGTTACACATTTCTGAACGAGGCAGTCACACATCAACTCCAGCCAACTGTTGTTAATAGGCACAAATAGGGTCCCCTGTCTTCAGATCTTCTGATTTTTCATAAAAAGCCATAAATCCCTATTTTATGTAAAATCTCCCAATTTTAAAATATTAGCAATGAGTTCAAATTCTTTAAAAAAAAAAAAAAAAGTGTGGCAAGACAAATAAGCATACCAGTGGGCCACTCTGAGACCCTTAGCCCATGGGTCATGGGCTGCCTGCTGAGGTTCAGGGCCAGAGGGAAAGAAGCCCCCTTTCCCACCCACAGTGCCCCTGAGACCACCCATCACTCACATGATACTTGCAAACTCCCCCACCCCAATGTCAGGTAGGTCTTTCTGGGCAAATCCAAACCACCAGGCTAGACCATTTTCTCAGTCTTCTCAAAATTACTGCTGAAGAGCTTCTAATTCTATCTTAAGGCGTTTTTCAACATTTTCTTCTTAATCATTCCCCACCATGAAATTTTAATACAAGGATAACTTTGCATCTCTGTTTAGGTGTGAGTGTATATCTTTGCCTCAGACATAAAAAGCCCATGATTTTTTTTTTTTTTTTTTCCTCATCGTGACCACACCTATTCAACACGGGGTAGGAGGGAGCTTTGCCCCCAAGGGATTGAAAACTGGTTCCTGATGACAAGAAAATTCTTATCCTTTTTATGCGCAAAACACAGATAAACAGTACAGCTGTCCTATCCAAAGTCCACGAGGGGAGGTGAGTTAGGAAAACAAGGTCTGAGAGTCTCCTTAGGAAGACAATGGGGCGGGGGAGGGTTGAAGCCTTGGGCTTCCAACTATTCCATTGTTGTGCTGAGATCTCTTCCCAGCCCATTCCTCACTTCTCTTCCTCCCTCCTGGTGCTCCTTCCAGTGCGAGTGTGGAGTGCGAAGGTGGCCTGTGGCTGTTCCTGGGCACCATTCCCAACCATGGCTCAGCTTTACACGTGTGTGACCTGCAGTCCCACGGGGCCTGCCCGCAGTCGGTCCCGGACTTGGGTTAATAATGCTCTGCAGTCACCATCTTGAAATTCTTAATTTTTTTTTAAATTTGAGAGAGAGAGAGAGAGAGATTGCAGAGAGGAGGGTCAGAGAAGAGGGAGAAGCCCGCTCTGCCGAGCAGGGAGCCCGATGTGGGCGGGGCTCGATCCCTCGAACTCTGGGACTGCGACCTGAGCCCAAGGCAGACACTTAACTGACTGAGCCACCCGGGCGCCCCTCTTAATAATTTTTTTTTTAAGATTTTATTTATTTATTTGACAGAGAGAGATCACAAGAAGGCAGAGAGACATGCAGAGAGAGAGAGAGGAGGAAGCAGGCTCGCCGGTGAGCAGAGAGCCCGATGCGGGACTCGATCCCAGGACCCTGAGATCATGACCTAAGCCGAAGGCAGCGGCCTAACCCACTGAGCCACCCAGGCGCCCTTAATAATTGGGGTTCTCACATTCTCTTTTAGCACCGGGCCCTGCAAATTTACAGAGCCAGGACAGTCCGGGGCTTTGGACCCTGGAGCTGAAGCCCAGCCTTGCTCTTCACCAGCAAATTAACCAACCTCTCGGAGCCTCAGCGACCCGGGCCGTTAAGGGAAAGTAACATAGCACTTACTTCAAAGCCTTGCAGGGAGTGAGGACGATCCCAGCTAACGCCTGCGAAGGCCACAGCCTGCCTGGACACGGAGGAGACGCTCACGCAGCCGAGCTACGACAACTTGGAGCTTCGACTGTGCAGGCTTGGCGAGAGCAGGAAGGTTCGACCTGGAGCTTACCTCAGGGAGCCGGTGATTTTGCCTGGTGATGGTTCTGATTGGTTGAGTTGTTCTCTGCGTCTGTTCTGATTGGTCAGTGCATGAGCGGTACTTTTTTTTTTTTTTTTTCTTTAATAAAGGACCCCCTCAGACCCCACCACACTTGAAAGTCTTCCTTTTTCCATAGGAGCCTTCCCTTATCCCTGACATTCTCGAGAAACGAACACAACAGCCCGCGAGAGACCAGCAAACTGTCCCCCATCCTTGGACTCACTCCTGCCAGTTCAGGAATCATCCAGGTCCAACATCTGGTGGTTTTACACATTTTCACAACACCCCAAGTGTGATTTTTGCACAAAGATCCAAGACTGGGATCTCACATCCATGCTGGGTGTGAGCTGTGTGGGTTTGGGGGATAGTCTCCAGGTCGCTCACACCACTCCCCCCCCCCACCTCCCGAATACGGAGACTTGGAGCATCTTATAAAACCTTCTCTGTTTCACATGGAGGGGGGCATGTCTCAGTTGTTTCCCTTAAGTTGGGAAAGGAGATCTGGTCCAAGATCAGATCAGATTCTAGGATGAGGAGGTGTGTGTGAGGGCTAGGAGGGTGGGGACTGGCGGTGATGGAGAGGTTGGAGGAAGTGAACTGTGGCCTGGTGGCAAAAGCAACAAAAGAAAGTCAGTAACAAACTCTCTCTCCAGTTATGCCACAGACTCCCTGTGGGCACTTGGACAAGTCAGGTACCTCCTCTGGGTCTCTGTTTCCCCATCTGCAAATAAGGAGCATATCAATGTTTTGTTTTGGCTCTAAGAGACCAAAAAAGAAAAAAAAAATCAAAATGACCTAAGTCATAAAAGGGATTTCACTGGCCTATGGATGTATATGTAGCATCAGGCACAGCTGGATCCAGGTGTCCAATCACTGCAACGGTAGTCACTTTTCGTCCCTTGGCTCTGATTTCCTCTGTCTTAATTTCATTCTCCGATGGTCTTTCCCCAAATTGGTGGCAAAGATAGACCCAGCAGCCCCAGGTTTACAGCCGCTAGTTCAACATCTCCTTTTGCTGATACTTAAAACAAAACTCCTGAGTTTAAGATTGACTCTGATTCTTTCATCCTGGAGATTCTTCTTGCATCACAGACCCATCTCTCGATGGTTCACCAACCACAGGGAGAGGAAATATAGTCATTGGCTAGGATGAGGTCATGTGTCCACCCTGGAACCTATCACTGTGGCTGGGTGGAGAATGCTCTGATTGGCTGAGCCTGGATCACATGCCCACCACTGGGGCTCAGACCTATCTAAACCACGTGGATGGGGGCTCTGCTGAGAAAGTTTTTCCTAGATGGTGGTAGAACTGAGTTAGCTGGGGAAAAAAGGAGGTTCATGCTGAGACAATTACCTGATGTTGCCAGTGGGATTGAGTGCATCACAGATGGGATTGAGTGTATCACAGACTTCTACAGTGAGTTTAGGGGAGGCTTGAAGGGAACCCCCAAACTTGAAAAAATTTTCTGTTAAAATAATACATTAATTAACATAGTTCAAAATTCAAACAGTACACACTTCTCACCTAATACTGTCCCACTGCTATCCCTTAACTAACTAGTCTCCCTTCCCAGAGGCAACGGATGTTACCAGTTTCTTGAGTATCTGTATGAGTGTCCTGTTGCTGCTGTAACGAATGACCACAAGTTTTGTGGCTTAAAACAACACAAATTTATTTACTTTTAGTTCAGTAGGATAGAAGTCTGACACAGGCTTTGTTGGCTAAAACCAAGGCGCCAAGTATTTTAATTTAAAACCCAATAAAAAGCTGCATTGCATATTTAAATATGGCGTGTACCTAATTCTAATTAACTGAAAATGTATAACCAATAAATCACCTTGGGTCGTGGCCATCATTAATTAATTAATTTGTTTGTTTGTTTTAAATGGCCATCATTTATTTTTAATATTTTTAAGGGGCTAGGATGCAGGGTACATAATAAAAGTAAGGATTGCCTTGTGAAACTTTTGTTTCAGTCTTTTGTGGGTGAGTGCATATGTGTGAACTAGGTCATGATATAAAAAGTATTTTTTACTATGAGTCACAGTCAAAAATGTTGGGAAGTTATTATTATATAGTTTAGTGGTTATATGAGGTTTTTCTGGGGTCAGACTGTCTGGCTCCATCCCTTACCAGCTGGGTGACCTTGAATAACTGACTTAATCTCTCTGGGCCTCAGTTTCCTTGTTGGTAAAATGGAGACAATCATTGTACTCCGCTTTATAGGGTTTGTGAGAAGTGCTGAACGTGTGGTGGGCACATGACAAGTCTTTGTTTTTATTACCCTTGTTTGTATTGACTTTGAGGAGATAAGATTTTCATGGGAGAAAGAGCAGAGGTTAAGCAGGGAGCTTCGAACAGACAGGAAGGGTGGACTCAGCTCTGAAGAGTTCCTAGGGTATGTCACGCCCTGTTCCAGGGGTGGGGATGCAGCTAAGAACCAGCAGGGACAATGTCCTGGTCCCCATGGTGTGTAGAGCCTAGAAGGGTGCAGGGACTAGACATGTGGGTAATTAGGGGTGTGTTGGGTAATATGAAGGAAAAGTACAGAAGATAAAGGACAGGTAAAATGGGAGATGGATGTTCCCATCTGGAGGCACTAGGTGAATTCCCTATGGAGTTGTATTTGGCTACTCTGCACCATGAGTAGGAGCAAGCAATGTCAAGGGCTTTTGGCCAAGCGGGAGAACTTCAGGGCGTCTGCAAAGACCTTGCTGCGGGAGATGGCATGGCTTTGTGTGGGGACTGAAGCAAACTCAGTGTGTCACAAGGAACCTGAGACAGAGTGGCATCAAACAGGAGCCAGGGAGCGGACGACTCAGGACAGGAGCATTGAAAGTGGCCGCAGAGCAGTGACTGAGGTCTTCTGGAGTCCTAGCATTAATGTCTTAGGGATTTGGGAAGTAGACTCCCCCCAACCAAAAAAAACAAAAAAAAAACACAAAAAACGAAAGGAAACAAAAACACAACTTGTTGAGAGCTGCTTTAGCGGGAAGACAGGCCAGGGCTGAGGGAACGGAGGGGTAAGAGGCAGCTGTTCAGAACAGCAATTGAGGGAACTACAGATTGGGGTCCCTGAAGACTTGTTGAAAAGGAGGTACCAATTCAGCTGTGGAACAGCTGTCCTAGAAACTGCAAACTCTATGGCACATTTTAGAAAAATCCTGAAGGTTCTCCAATGTCAGGATCTATGGGTGAGATCTAACAAGCTTAAATTTCTGAGGATTAATGTCAAGGTCAGCCTGTGGGGTTATTCATTCATTCAACAAACATGCGCCAAATGATGCTTTGAAATCAGGAAGGCCTGGGTTGAAATCTGAGGTCTGTCACCCACTAAATAGCTAAGAAAGTGTCTACTCTGTGACTCAGTTTTCCTGTTACTTGGGGATGACATTACTTACTTCCTTTTTTTTTTTTTTTTTAAGATTTTATTTATTTATTTGACAGAGATCACCAGTAGGCAGAGAGGCAGGGAGAGAGAGATGGGGGAAGCAGGCTTTCCGCCGAGCAGAGAGCCCAATGCGGGGCTCAATCCCAGGACCCTGGGATCATGACCCGAGCTGAAGGCAGAGGCCCTACCCTCTGAGCCACCCAGGCATCCCAACATTACTTACTTCCTAAGGTGGTGGGAAGCATTAATGCTAAGGAGTGGGCTTACCATACTGTGGATTCCTAGTAACCATTGGTTCTGGACTCTAGACTGGGCTTAGAGGACATAGAAATGAAAAACAAAAACAAAACAAAACAAAAACAAAACAAAAAATCAGGTTTCTGGGTTCAAGTAGCTGCAGCCTTCCGGGGGAGACAGAGAAGAGAAGAGACAATTTCCATACCCTGGGATTAGGGACACAATGGTGGAAGCATTGTAGTCTGTAGAAACAGAGAGAGGGATTCCTTGGGTCAAAAAATCAACTGCTAATAAATTCATAGGTTACCCCTCAGTTATTCAGGTCTCTTAGTTGCAGGTGACAGGAACTCAACTAAAACTAACTTACTTGTTCATACAATGGGTGAGTACAAAAGTAAAGGCTCCAGGCATGGCTGAATCCAGGTGCTCAATGAAGGCCCCAAGGACTTGCTTTCACTCTATCTTTCTGACCCTCCTCCTTCTTTATTGGCTTCATTCTCAAGCAGGCTTTGGGATGGCAGGATGACCTCCAGGGGCTCCATGCTTATGTCCTGCCAGTTTAGCCAATCCAGTGGAAAGAGATCTTTTTTCCCTCAGTAATTTCAAACAAATCCGAAAGATTGAGTCTCATTCCGTATCTCGGGTCACGCACCCTTCCCTGAACCAATGACTGGGACCAGGAGACTCAACTATGTTGATTGGCCCTGCTGACTCCCCTGTGTTCAGCTGGGGGGTGGGGACAGTGGCATTTGAGCAGGTAGGGTGGCTTTTTCTTGCCAATCTTTCTAACTGATTTCCTGGGCCTGCCGCTTGCTGTCTCCCCCTGAGATCCTGGGACAGGTCAGTCTCCATGACCACATGAACCAACTCCTTATATTCTCTCTCTCTCTTTCTCTCTCTGTCTCTCAGTCTCTCTGTCTCTCTCTGTCTCTCTCTCTCTCACACACACACACCTCTATCTCCTTTTGGTTCTATTTCTCTGGAGAATTTTCTGGAGACTATTACTATTGCTGTCAAGGTCTTACTGTGTGTTAGGAATTGTGCTGAGTTCTTTATAGGTTTTTGTTTCTTTATTTGTTTCCCATTTTATCTTCATCACTGCCTTGGGACTGAGGCATATTCTTCTTCAGACTAGGAACCCAAGGCTCACCAAGCTGAAATGATTTCTTGGGGTCCCCCAGCTGGCAAGTGGCTGCACTGCCCTTTGTACCCCAAGTGCCTTCCTGTCTCACAGAACCCCACTCCTTTGACAGAACATGAGGCCAAATCCTGGTTCTTTATGTGGGAAAAATGAACTACAAAATCCCTTGTGAGTCTTCTTGAGGAAAAACAAAATAAAACAAAACAAAATACTATGTACTGGGTGTGAGAGAGAAATATAATGACATGAGAAAGTAAAATAATTATAATAAAATAGCTGGGGGACTTCGTAGCAAAAACATGGAGAATCTAGAGGAAAGAATCAAAATTGACTCAAGAAGAGGTAAGAAATGTTAAAAGATGACTAACCACAGGAAAAAGTGAAGTTGTTAAAAATTTACCAAAATGTTTCCGCAGAAATTCAGGCCAAATTCCTCAAATCATTTATCGAAGCAGTGAAGAACCTTAATAACCAGGTTTGTCATTCCCAGCACAATTAGGAAAACTCTAGATCATATTTACTTATGCATAGGGATGCTGAAATTCTCAAAAAAAAAAAAAAGTCAGCAAATATAATTCAGTGACACATTAAAGAACAATAGATTATCTGCAAATAATGTCTAGTTCAGGAGTTTCAGGGGGCAGCAGTGGTTCATCATTAGAAGATCTGACAGTGTAATTCATTACATCATTACCTCCATAAATTAAGTGAGGAAAACCAGGGCTTATATAAATATGCTGGAATGGCACTTGATAAAATTCCACAGCTGTTGCTAGAAAAAACTCTAAGTAGAACTGAGGATAGAAAGAGACTACATGAATAGAATGAAAATAATTCCTACAAACTCACAGTAGCCATACTGTGATACCGTGAAACATGAATCAGGCCTAGCAGAATGAAAAATAAGGCAGAGTAGTTACTGTCTACACTGTTATTTCAGAGTTTCTAGCTAATGCGATTATACTCAGAAATGAAATAAGTTGTGTCAATATTCAAAGGAAGAGGCAAAATTATCTCTTTTTCAGCAGATGATACAACTGTAAGATTAGAAAACTCAAGAGGCTATTTAAAAAATATCTTTCACATGAGTATTTTTAAGTGATTGATTTATAAATTACTTGACTATGCTCTAAAGATAAAGCCTTCAATAGTTTTTATTAGGAATAACAGGTTAGAAAATGAATGTAGAAAAATATTTCATTCATATCTGTGATCAAAATGGTAAAATACAGTGGGATTTAACAATAAAAATATGGACATATGGAAACGACCCTAAGAGTTAATTGAAGCAGAAGAAACAGAAGCCTAACTGAATGGCAAGTGTGGGCAGATAGCCTGTGTTCTTAAATAGGAAGATTTAATTTCACAGCACCAAGCCTTCCCAAATTCATCTTTAAATTATATAAAATTCCAATCCTTATCTCAACAAGGTTTGTTTTGGGTGGGGGGTGGGGTGGGAATGTGGAAACATCTCTAAGGAATTTTTGAAAATCAGGATTTAGGGTGGGGATGAGACAATCTGTCTTCCCAGACGGTCAGAGGGCCCTGGGCTGGGTATTTCCATCTGGATCTGATGCTCTCTACCCTCTCTGATTCCCCTGAAAGCTGACCCTTCTGGCTGTGTTTGCAAGGAGGTACTTGCAAGGGCAGAGGGTAGGAAAAGATCAAAGTGAGCTTATTTATTCCCTTCCTTCCCTGCTGGGCTACGGTGGGCAGACTGTGTCCTATTCAAGATGTCCATTCCTTCTCCCAATCCTAGTGCACCCTTCCTCCCAGCACTGTGCTTGTAAATGTTAACAACAGGCTCTGGGGGTAGGAAGACCTGAAGTTTAGCACTTGCCAGTTTCCTCGGTGTAAATATTCCCACCATGGGTGATTTCAAGTTACCCATAGGAAGTCTCATGTAGCTGGAAGGAAATGCTGACAACGGGCTCTTGCCAGCAAGTGTGAGCTAGTGCCTGCCGTCTTCTCTTCCCACCACCCCAGGTCTTTTGCAGGTCTAGGGACAATAATAGCACCCCTGTCCTGGTCCCTTACCATGCTACTGCTTGTTAACTTCCATAAACCCTGCCTATCCCTTTGCAAATAGTCTCTTTACTAAACCCTGCCATATAGTCCTGCTTACTGGGCCATGTGTTTCCTGCTGGGACCCTGGTTGCTATATTTCTAGAAAGCTAAAGAAGGAAAAACATGAGGATAAACAAATAAGATTAGTAGGACATTATAGAAACTCCAGAAATCAATCTGGGTATACAGAGGGCATTTATACTCCTAATCAAAGTATATATGGGAATACATGTATTTATTTATATGTATTTCTATATTTCTTTATTTGTTTACTTAAAGGTGACATTTAAATTTGGTAGAAACAGGATGTTTTTTTTGTTTTTTTTTTTTAAAGATTTTATTTATTTATTTAACAGAGAGAGATCACAGGTAAGTAGAGAGGCAGAGGGCTGGCAGAGAGAGAGAGAGGGGGAAGCAGGCTCCCTGCTGAGCAGAAAGCCTGATGTGGGACTCGATCCCAGGACTCTGAGATCATGACCTGAGCCGAAGGCAGCGGCTTAACCCACTGAGCCACCCAGGCGCCCCGAAACAGGATGTTTTATTGAAAAATGATACAGCCTTGGGGGCCTAGGTGGCTCAGTTAGTTAAGATCTGCCTTTGGCTCCGGTCTCAGCAGGGAGTCTGCTTTCTCTCCCTCTGACCCTCCCCACTGCTTGTACTCTCACTAGCTTTCTCTCTCTCAAATGAACAAATAAAAAATTTTAAAAGGGGCGCCTGGGTGGCTCAGTGGGTTAAGCCTCTGCCTTTGGCTCAGCTCTTGATCTCAGGGTCCTGGAATCGAGCCCCACATCGGGCTCTTGGCTCAGCAGGGAGCCTGCTCTCCCCCTAACCGCCCCCCCCCACCGCCTGCCTCTCTGCCTACTTGTGATCTCTGTCAAATAAATAAAATCTATTTAAAAAAAAAAAAACCTAAAAAGAAAAACGATATTGTCTTCAGTGGCTGCCCATTTACAAGGAAGGTAGGTTAGACTCTACCTCATATTATATACAAAATATTCCAGATGGATCAAATATCTAAAAGTAGAAAAGTAACAGAAACATTTGGATAATACTTCAGAGACTATATATATTTAGGATAGCATGGTAGGAAACTTGCAACAAAATGACAAAACAAAGATACAATATTTCTTGTTTAAAAAATTTTATTTGACAGGGATCACAAGTAGGCAGAGAGGCAGGCAGAGACAGAGAGAGGGGGAAACAGGATCCTCATTGAGAGGAGATCCTGATGCGGGGCTCGATCCCAGGACCCTGAGATCATGATCTGAGCCAAAGGCAGAGGCTTTAACCCACTGAGTTGGGTTAAAGTTTGAGCCACCCAGGCGCCCAAAAGATAAATATTTCTAATCTACAAAGAGCTTCTAGAAATCAACAAAAAAAGATAAAACATTTCTGTAGCAATAATGAACAAAGGGTATTCACAGAACGACCAAAATACATGAAAATATTTGCAACCTTGCTCACTGTCAAGCAAATCTAAATAGTAACACAGTAGTTTATATTCCTTTGTTGACAAAAGGTGAAAAGATGAATAACACCCAGAACCAATAAAGATGTGAAGAAATTATCCACTGTTTCCTAGTGGAATAAATTGCTATGGTGGTTTTTGAACTATTATTAAAAAGTATTATTAATTAGGGCCACCTGGGTGACTCAGTCAGTCAAGGCTCCAACTCCTTATTTCGGCTCAGGTCATGATCTTGGGGTCATGAGATTGAGTCCCTTGTTGGGCTCCAGGCTGGGCAGAGAGCCTGCATTCTCTCTCTCTGTCCCTCCCCCCACACCGGTGCTCACACTCTCTCACTCTCCCTCTCTCAAAAAAAGAGTATTATTAACCTAAGAATATTATGAAAGTGTTATTAAATTAAAAGTATTATGACAGCTTTATTAAATTAAAAATGCTTGAAAACTTTAACCTAGAAAGGCCACAGTTAGAAATTGATCCTACACTGGAAATCTATCCTGTGTAAACATAATTCCCACTGTTTCAGGACATGATCAAGGATACTTAACTGCGGTATCCGTTGTACAGGTAACACCCTGGAAACAGTCTGAATGTCCTCGTGGACATAGAGTGATAATTTAACAAGTTGTACGTCCACCTGCAGAGGCATCCGTAATGTATGTTGCTGAATCAAATCTGAGAAAGGGCAGGGATCGTATTTACGTTGACCATATGTTGACATTTGTTTGTATCAGCATGAGAAAAAAAAAAGTATATTGGAAGATAGTTACTCAATGACTGAAGCTTAAGGTGTGAGTTGACTTTCTGGGTAAGTGTGAAGTTTTCTCTCTCTCTCTCTCTTTTTTTTTTCCCCAAGCTAATTTCTGTCGATTGGTTTGTTGCAAATAGCAGTATTGCTTTTGTTGTCAGGGGAAAAGATACAATCATATGCACGCAAACATGCTTGCACATTTATATGTTTAAAAATGTGAGGAAAGTGTTATGTGGACTTGACTGTCAAGATGGACTGTGTTACATTTAACCAGTTTCCTACCATTAGATGGTTAGTTTTCAGAATTTCCCTATTATAACCAACTCTGCAGTAGATTACCCTTCAGTATGTATTTGCATATACCATCCATTCTTTCAAGTTGCCATTCACGGTTTTGTGCCTCCTTTATGTCAGGTCCTGCTTAGATGCTGGGATGACCAGCCCCATGGACTTGACATTAAGTTGTGTGGCACAGACGAGGAATGCGAGGAAATACAGGTACAGCCCAATGTCCAGCAGTGAAGAAAACAAAACAAGGTAAGGGGAAGAGAGGGATGGGAGTTATAGAGCCAGGGTCTGTTGTTTCCAGTAAGCTGGTCAAGGACCAACCCAATGATGTGGTGATATTCTAGCAAGGACGGGAAGGAAGAGCCAAATGAAGCCAACATTCAAGTATATAACGAAGAAAACAAAACAATCTTACCAACCAGAAATTCTTCTATTTAACATTTTGGAGTTTTTCTTTTAATTAGTTTATATACAGCTATTTTTATTTATTTATAAAAAATTTTTTAGAAAGATTTTATTTATTTATTTGACAGAGAAAGAGAGATCACAAGTAGGCAGAGAGGCAGGCAGAGAGAGAGGGAGCAGAGAGCCCAATGCAGGGCTCTATCCCTGGACCCTGAGACCATGACCAGAGCTGAAGGCAGAGGCTTAATCCACTGAGCCACCCAGGCGCCCCTATTTATTTTTAAATTTAATTTAAATTATTTATTTGCCAGAGAGAGAGAGCACAAGCAGGGGGAGTGGCAGGCAGAAGGAGAAGTAGGCTCTTTGCTGATCAGAGACTTATGTGGGGCTCAATTCTAGGACCTGGGGATCATGTCCGGAGCCAAAGGCAGATGCTTATTGACTAAGCCACCCAGGCATCCCCTTGATACAGCTATTTTTTTTTTTAAACATCAAATTGGAATGATACCTTATATATCCATATCTATATCTATATCTATATCTATATCTATATATAATTTTTTCTCTTCCCTGAACTTTATGCTGTGGGCATTTTCTCATGTTTTTCCTGATTATTTCCTTAGGATAAACTCCCAGGAGCAAAACTGCTGATTCGAAGGATATGCCCATTTAGCCTCTTGGTGATGATTATTTGTATCATTTTACATTCCCATCAGCAGTAGAGAAGAATCCCTATTTCCCCACATTTTTGCCAGCACTGACTTTAAATCTTTGCCAGTCCAATCACTTACTTTTTTGAAAAAAAAAAAAAAAAAGGGAAATTCATCTCATGGTCATTTTCTTTTTTTATTTGTAGTAGAAGTCAATAACACCTCCATTTTTCTAAAGGGAAGGATAGAGATAAATTTAAGAATTCATTTCTTTTTTCGGGCAACAACTATTCCATGTACTTTGCGCTAGGCACTGAGCTCTTGCAGATGAGGTGATGTCACAGGACCACCGAGAACCCAGAGGTTGGCTTGGCTTTGTGGATGGAGAATTGAAACACCTAGTTCAGTGATTTGCCCAAATCCAAAGATGCCTTGGTTGAAGATCTGGGACCAGAACTTAGATCTTGGTGCTCTTTGTACAATAAAATCCTGCCTCAAGAAAATACAAAACAGGGGCGCCTGGGTGGCTCAGGGGTTTGGGCTGCTGCCTTCAGCTCAGGTCATGATCTCAGGGTCCTGGGATCGAGCCCCACATTGGGCTCCCTGCTCCGCAGGAAGCCTGCTTCCCCACCCCCCCTCTCTCTCTGCCTGCCTCTCTGCCTACTTGTGATCTCTGTCTGTCAAATAAATAAATAAAATCTTAAAAAAAAAAAAAAAAAAAGAAAATACAAAACAAAGACCAGGGCTGACTTTTTAATTGGAAAGTATGCTTTGAGGGTAGGGGGTGGGAAGGGCGGCTGGAGCAAGGGAAATTGGCTTAGTCAAACCTGAGTGGCTGTGGGGAATCTTTGCTTTGGGGAGCGGAGAAAATGCTGCCAAGGTGACATTCTGCAGTTGGTCCCAAAGGTTGGAGAGAGAAGTAAACGTCAGGAAATTAGCTCCGTGGGCTGTCTTTGTCATTCTGAACCCCTCTCCCCTCCCTCAGCCCATTTCAGAAATCCGGCCCCATTTTTCTTGCCTCTGACCCTGGTGGCTGAAATTTCTCTCAGTACCATAAAACCTGGGGTTGTAAAATTCATATTGTAACTTTAAGAGCCACATCTGTTTTAATCATTTTTTTTTCTGTTTTAAGAACACAACGGGATTTTAATGGCAGCAATAAAATGGAAAAGTTGAAGGAAATTATCACAGATTTGTAAAGCTATAAGGCAGGTTCCTGGGCAGTCAAATTACAAAGAAACAACCCAATTGCTTTTATTGCAGGCAGATCTCTGGTTTAAGAATTTCTCAGTTTAATCTATTGATGAGGATTAGCATTTTATTCACTTCAGCAGTTGTAATAGCTGTGGTACGCGCATCACCCGATGGGCCAGACTGGTGAGAATCACGAATCCCAGAGATGCAGAGAAGTCCAGAGAAATTGCACAAGGGGGAAAGTATTGGGTCTGGCAAATCCGGTGGACCTGGTTTTAATCCTGAATCCGCCCTGTTCCACTGGGAATGTGGCTTTAGGCAAACTTCTACCCTCTCTGCACGTTGCCTTCCTCGTCTGGATATGACGCTACATGAGCAAGTTTTGCAGTGAAATCTACAAGGAAATCACTCAGTGCGATGCCGGGCAAACAGTAGGTGTTTAATGAATGGGGGCGGGCATCTGGTTTTCCTTCAGATGAGTAAGCTCTTTGGAGCAGCCACTGTTGGAGCCCCATCTACATCCTCTTGAACTGATGGCCTTTCACCAAAGAACTTTGGCTACAAACACCCACAATTCGCTGCCTGTAACTTTACTGGCCCCAGAAGCGTGCTTGGCCCTTACCCGATGACAGGGGGAAGGAGTCTGGAGGATATATAGCTCTGCTTCCTCTCCCTATAGGAGGCACGGGTTCTGTGCCACCTCCCAGTGTCCCTGGTGGTAACCTGCTTGCTGACACATTCTCTTGAGCTCCTCTCTTCTCTGACTTCTCTCACATCCTAGTCCCATCAGGCACCTGTGACACAATGTGGCCTGCCTCATTCTGAACAACAGAAATGTATTTCTCATGGTCCCAGAGGCTGGAAGTTTGAGGCTAGCATGGTCAGGTTCTGGTGAAAACCCTGTGAACATTGCAAAGTGCCCAGGTCTCCTATCCGCATCTTGCAAAGACAGAGAGCGAGCGAGGTCTTGGGGCCCCTTTCAGAGGGGCGCGAATCCCCTTCACAGAGGCTGCATCCTGATGACCCACCTCCCAAAGGCTGCCCCTCCGAACACCATCGCAGGGGGGATTCGATTTCAACCTACAAATTCTGGGAGAACACAAGCATTCAGTCCCTCACATTGTGTGTACAAGGACAGAAGGGATGAGGAGGAGGAGAGGGACAAGGAAAATGGCCCCTGGGTGCTCTGGGAACTTCTAGAACTGCTGCTGTCTGCCTCCGTACCTGGGAGCCCCTTTCCCTGAAAGTGGGGAAGGCCTTACCCCAGCAGCCCCCAAATAGGGACTCTCGGATGTTAGTGTGTAAACAGCCCAGGTCCCCCTGCCCGTGGGCAGGATAGCTGAGCGGGGGTGGGGGGGGGGCACCGTTCCCCAGGACTGAGCATAGGGGAACATGTGGTCACCCCTGTGGTCGCTGGCCTGATAGGACTCGCTGTGTTCGCTGCTTTTCTTTCCTGTGTCGTTCCCCATTTCCCATTCGATCATCCCCTCTTACCTCAAGACGAAAGGACGGGCCCTCCGGTTCTGAGTCAGTGACTGCTTCCAGGGGACCCACAGGTGCAGGGTGTCGGCCACTTGGGTGATGAGAAGTCAGTTGTGCCAAAAACGGGGTAAGAGTGAGTAGAAATGGGGCCGGGGTCTTTTGGTTTTCGTTTTCTGTTTTGTTTTGGTGGTGCCGGGTTCTGGGCGTGGGAGCATGGGAGGGACAGAACTTCACAGGGTCGCCACTGGGAGCAGACTCGGGGTTCACATCCCAGCCTGCCCCTTACCATAGGCAGGAGCTAAGGCAAGGGGAGGAAGCCCCGGTGGGCCTCAGTCATGTCATCTGGAAAATGGTGCTGAAAAGCCCTTCACAGGGACCCAACGAGGACCGAACCAACGAGGTAGTATAAAAAAACACCTCGAACAGTCCTGCTGTGGTAGGCACTGTCCTTCTGACTTCTATGGCTATGCCTGCTTGGGACATAAGACTGAGATGCCTGCTGACATCCAAGTCTGTGAAGGCCCAAGCGCTCCCACCTCTCTTGGGACAATGTGCTGAGATGATAACAGACTCGAAAGGGTCCTGGAAACTCTTTGTTTACCCTCCTGGCTGCCCCTCTGAGCTCCAGGGACTGTGACTGACTCCCAGCACTGGAGGGAGGGCCACGACCCGTCCACGGAGGGAACCAGTAGGTAGAGGAGCAGAGCCGCTCCTGCGGGCCATGCAGCAGGCCAGGGAACACAAATGAGATCATTTCAGTGGGATCCCATGTCTAGGCAACTCAGGAGCTGCTTTTGTTGACCCAAGGCAGCTCCAGGGTGTTTCAAGTTTGTCTATCCCAGAGCTGAAAGTTTTCCCTAAGAACCAACTGGCCTGACAGGGGCTTTGCAGATCTGAGATAAGGCCTCAGTCCCAGTCTAGGTAACCTGAGCTGGGCCGGGCTTCTGTAGAGCCTTGTGGGTATGGCTCGTGAGGGAGGGAGAACAGAAAGCCAGCCCAGGTAGGCACACCAGCTCCCAAATGACTCCCCCCACTGAAAGCCCCTTAATCCCAAAAGATGCTAGAAAAACCCAGTCTGCAGTCCGTAGGAGTGTCAATGGTTGTAATTCTTCAGAAAGGCAAATCAAAGAGTCAGTGCCTTGTTAGGCCATACTGGAGCCTGAGGCCAAAGGAAAAAATATGCATCCCTGAAATATATGTTCTATGTAATTTTTTTTTCCATGGGTCATTTCTTTGCAGAAGTAGATTAGGAGAATATTTTGATGAGTGTGCTTCCATTACTAAGGTCAGGAGAGTAAAACTGATACATATTCTGGATCACAAAATGTTTAAACATAAAATAATGGTAGGAGTTTGATACACCTAGTTTTCAACTTTTCAGTATATTTTTTCAATAAATGTTCTAGAAAAAAGATTCCTATAATGGGATGCCTGGGTGGCTCAGTCCGGTAAGCTTCTGCCTTCGGCTCAGGTCATGATCCCAGGGTCCTAGAATGGAGTCCCACATCGGGCTCCTTGCTCAGCGGGGACCCTGCTTCTCCCTCTGCCCACTGTTCCCCCTGCTTGTTCTCTCTCTGTCTCTCTGACAAATAAATAAAATCTTTTTTAAAAAGTTGCCATTAAAGAATATAGAAAATGAGGCATGAGGCACGTGTTTCTTTTGGCCACAGGCTTTAGAAGAGTTCAGGATGGCACTGCAGATCCCATGGGTAAAATTGTGATCTTTTGTTTCTCATGGACTGTTTTTAGCATTATTTTTTATTTTTAAAAAATATTGCATTAACATATGATCCCCCTTGATCACTGATTTTTTTTTTTTTTAAGTGTCTTCTTAAATTTTGTGCCTGAGTCTTTTAGTCACCTCACCCTAGTTCCAGACTTGGGACAGCCAAACCACATGGAGACTTAGCCCGTAACATCACCTCTAGGACCCGGCTCTACAGAAGATCCCACAGCAGGGCACAAAGATGGAAATTCAGTGGCGATCACCGTGGCCTGGGGAAGCCAACCCCAAAGTCTCTCAGAGAGGACTGCTTAAATCTGCAGTGGTCCATGGGAGGTTGGCACATTCTAACAGGTTGTGAAAAGAAATACGATTGTTTTACTTTTCTGGCACAGAAATGCATCTAAGAAATATTCAGGAAAAAAGTTACAAAATACTATCTGCAACAAAACTAATAATTCTGTTTGCATTGTTCAAACTGTTTTGTGTGCATTAGCTCAGTTAGTGAACCTCACAACCTTCCTGCAAGGTGATAGATGAGGAAACTAGGGCCCAGAGAAGTTAAGTCATTTTCCCAGGACACACAGCAGGGTAACAACAGAGTTGGGTATTTTGCGTGCCATCAGTCTGGCCCCCCTGAGTCTAGGATATTTTTTTAAGACTTTATTTATTTATTTCACAGAGAGAGAGAGAGAGAGAGAGAGCGCACAATTAGGCAGAGTGGCAGGCAGAGGAAGAGGGAGAAGCAGGCTCTCTGTTGAATGGGGAGCCAGATGCAGAGTCCTGGGATCATGACCTGAGCTGAAGGCGACCGCTTAATGGACTGAGTCACCCAGGCACCCTTCCAGTCCAGGATTTCAAGTCCTAAATTAATCTGCCTCTCATTTGATTTTGGAGTCTATGCAGGTACATACACTTTGGGAAGAGTCATGGGGCAAGACACAAAACTGTGGCTAATGGTTAACTCAGGTGGAGGAGAAAGATGGGTCACTAACTTTAAATCTTATATAATTTGATAAAGTGTGAGTCCTTAAGCGGGAGTAGGTGCTATTTTTATAATAAGAAATAAGAACTATTTTATTAAATGCCTGCTGTGTGCCAGGTCTTAGGCGAGGCATTTTGAAGGCACAAGCTCATTTAACTCTTGCAGCAACCTTTTTGAATGCCATGCTAGAGATAAGAGAACACAGTTTGGAGAAGACAAAGTGTCCCGACCAAGCCTGCAGAGCTCCCAAGCGATGGAGCCCGAATTCCACCTTGGACCCCAGAGTAGGATTATGCTGAATATATTGCTTTGGGACTTGACTTTCCTCTGTAGCATATTTTTTCCACGGCTGCTTGTCGGAGCGCGGCAGAAGTGGAGCACACATTTCCTCCTCAGTCCCCTGGTGCTGGGCATTTAGGTTACCGAAAGGGACAAAAGGACACACTCCTTTGCAGCAAGGGAGCCTGGAGAGGCCACTTGGCCCGTTGCGCGCGGGTGGGTGGGTGGGGGGGGCAGCGAGGGCGTGGCTTGGAGCGACCGCCCTCCGATAATGCCATTTTCTCGGTGGCCCCTTCCCCGGATCCCAAGCTCCGAAAGGAACCGCCACCCGGTGCGGGGCCCCGCTCTCGTCCCCCCACCTCCCGGTCCCCGGAGGGGCCCCGGTGCCTGCTGCCGCTAGCGACACCATCTGCGCGGCGCAGGTGTGCCCGGCCCCCTGCCCAACCTGGGGGCTGCGAACACTTGGCGGATTGTGGCCCCCGCGAGCCCGGCGGGCAGCTGCGCGCGGGATGCCATCTGTGTGCTGCGGGCCGCCGGGAAAGGCCCCGGGCGGCGCGGGGAGGGGCCGCGGGCCGCGCCCTCGCCGGGCCCCATTCAAGCGCTGCCAAGGCCTAATTGATGAGAAATGGCCCCGAGCAGGTGCGAACCTGTCTCCGGAGGCGTCGGGGAGGAGGGCAGGGGCCCGGGAGGGAGAGGCAGCTTAGCTGGCGCGCAGCTGTCGGGGGTGGGTCATTACCGCGGCCTCCCCACCTGGGGGGGGGGGTGGGGAAGGATGCGGAGTGGGGGTGGGTAGTGAGATCGCAGGAGAAAGTGGGTGATTGAGAAGGCAGAGCGAGGAAGAACCCCTAACTCCTTTGTCGCGCCCAGAGTCTCCTCCCTACAGGAACTTAGAGCCCCAAGGAGCATCTCAGCTCCTGGGACCTCACTCGTGGGTGGAGAGGAGCCAGGTGGGATCGGCCTGGCACGGAGGACAACCAGCAGGTGGTAGCTTGCCAGGGACTCCCAGTTCGTGGATGTCCCCAAGAGACACTCAGTGGTAATCAGCGACCCCTCCACTTCCATTTTTTGCTGGGTCAAGTATGTATGGGAAATGCTGTAGCAGCCTTTTGAACTTCTATCCTAATATTCATGTCTATGTTGACCGCATCCGTCTCTTGGAGCACTCTCCATCCTCTAAAAGACATCAAGGGGCGCCTGGGTGGCTCAGTGGGTTAGAGACTCTGCCTTCGGCTCAGGTCATGATCCCAGTGTCCTGGGATGGAGGCCCGCATTGGGCTTTCTGCTCCGAAGGGAGCCTGCTTCCCTTCCTCTCCCTCTGCCTACTTGTGATCTCTGTCTGTCAGATGAATAAATAAAATCTTTAAAAATAAAAACTGATGGAGAGGCAAACTGTGTTTTTCCTAAGATGTTGACAGGACTGATTTGTATAATTGTGGGTCCCCAAGGGCCCTGCAGACAGAGGTGGACCAGCAATGTGGCCTCGGGTACAAAGGGGTGGTGAGCCTCCTCTTCACATCTCCTGCTCCCTCCGTGGTCTTTGGGATTGAGAGGAGAGCTCATTAAGGCTTAATTTCCAAAGGCCCAATATGAGGCTCTTCTCAGCAAATCCAGGATCAGGGGTCCTCCTGGTTCCATCTTCACCTCTCAAACACCCCTTCACGTGGCTGCCCCAGAGGCCAGGGGACCGGAATCTGCGTTCCCAGCATCAGACACTTTGCCAGGTTTTCACTGACAGCCGCCAGAGTGAACTTTTCGAAATGAAAATGTGAGCTCATCCATGGCTGCTAAAAAAAAAAAAAAAAAAAAAAAAAAAAAAAAAAAAAATCAACACTTCAATAATTCTCTTTTCCTAAGAATAAACATTTGATCCTTCCAGTGGCCTTGCTCCAGCATGACACTCTATCTTCTTTTCATACTCCGTTTCCCTGGTATGTGCCTAGATGGCCACATTGAAGCAGCATATCACAATAAAGTGCCTACTATGTGCCAGGCCCTGCTCCAGTTCATGGGAAACAGCAGTAAGTGAAACAGACAAAATTCTCTTCTGCATGAGGCTGGCATTCTAGTTGGGGATACAGACGAGAAACAGACAAACAATTAAAATATGTAGTGCAGCTAACTCCCAGTGAGGATTAAAAATCATCACAGTTGCCCTTAACACAGAGCCTTTGCACGTGCTAGTCGCACCGCTCACAACACTGTTCCCCGGCAACTCACATGCTTACAATCTGCAGATCTTTGTTCCTTGTTGCCTTCTCAGTGGGGCCTTTCTTGAATTTACTATTTAAAATCACAGTTCCTGCTAGAATTCCCTGTTCATCTGATTTGGCTTTCTTTGTCTCCACGGCTCTTATCACCATCCGACACACTGTGTATTTGTTTGTTGCTAGTTCTCCCCAATATCTGTGTTAAACATGCAGCTGAGCTATACTTCCCAGCATTCATTCCTTACAACTGAGTGGGACCCAGTGACTGAGTTCTAAGAGAATATGGTAGAAGGGATTGGATACCACCTTCAGGCCTGGGTCATGGCACCTCTTACAGCTTCCACACTTGCTCACCTCCCTCTTGGGCTGTAGTTGCAGAGGATGTGGGGGGTGGGAGGAACCTCTGAGGCCTTAGAACTTCCTAAGCTGGACTTCCTAATTTGGGATGAGTCCAATGCCTCCCCACAAGAGATCTATGGCTAGAAGGCCACAGATGGCCTTCTAGCCATAGATCTCTTGTGGGGAAGTATCCCTGAATTTGAATGTTTAAGAAATTGCATCTATTTTCACGTACCTCTGGCTAGAGACCATCATGTCCTTCAATTATGAATGTAGTCAGCAAGCCACAATAGTAGTAGCAAAGCCTGTAACTTTTTTCCCCAGGAGAAATTACAAATGTTTTCCTATTATATGTTAGTTGTTGCAGGTGTATCAGAAGCATAGTTTATAGCAAACTTTTCCTGTAAACATGCAGATAGTAAATAAGGTAGGCCATATGGTCTCTGTCACAACTATTCAACCCGGCTATTGGATCACAAAACAGACTAGACATTCTGTAACCAAATGATTGTGGCTGTGTGCCAATAAAACTTTATTTACACAGACAGGTGGCAGGCCTTGCCCAATTTGGCCTGCACTCCATAGTTTACTGACCCTAGATTTATACTCACCATTACTTGGAAATTATGGTTGTTACTAGACCTGCCACTTTGTCTTGTTTTTTGTTTTTTTTTTTTTAAATGGGTTAATAAAGCATACATATTGCTATGTGACAAGTTGAAAGATATAGTTTAATAACCATGTTTCAATATAAATGATGTCCTTTATGATCCTATATAGTTTATTTTTTAAATTTAAAAATATTTCTCCACATGAGGCACCTGGGTGGCTCAGTAGGTTAAGCCTCCGACTCTTGATCTCAGCTCTGGGTTTGATCTCAGGGTCGTGGATTCAAGTCCTGCATTAGGCCCATGCCAGTGGCCTTGCCAAAGGGGGGCTATGGCACAAAAGGGGTTAACAGCCTTGAGCTCATTAGGGCAGAGCCACCAGATGGAAGGAGCTGCCCTCTAATTCCCATCATCTCCTACTGAGTCTCCATTTCTTCAAGTCCCATGTTGAAAGACTTGTATCACTTGTATCACGATACTGAAAGGGAAGCAGTGTTGGAAAGGGTTAAGATTTCTGCAATGTGCCTTCCAGGAGCCCCTTCCTCAGAGACTCCACTTTCTCCCTCTTCTCCCCACTCCTACCCTTCCAACTCACCCCTTAGACACCAAGAACCAGACTGTTGGTCTGTTATCTTTCTATTCTCTGTCCCTTTCCCTACTGGCAGCCCATCTTTCTCCTGTGTTAGCTGCCTAGAGTTACATGCCTTTTCTGTACCTTGGTTTTCTTAGCTGTGAAATGGGATAATAAGAAGTTTGCTCTTGGCAGGGTTTCTGTGAGGATTAATTGACTAGGGCTTTGAGACCTGCCCGCCTCCCCACCCCCCAAAGCAAGAGATCAATACCCTCTGATAATTTGAGTGTGTACGGGGCAAAAAGAAAACAGAAGAGGCATGTCAAAACCCTTTATGGGGATTGTTTCATAGATATTATTGCTTTGGATGAGGCTGACTTTTAAAAAATAAAAACCATTTGAAAGAAGCCTTGGGTGAATAGTAAAACCTTAATTAAATGGCTTGTGAGCATGGACGTCGTCGTGAAAATTGAGAGTGTGATTGAGGTTTGGACCATTCTGCTGTGTTGGAGAAAAATCTGCTTCTGGACCATTGGCTTCCAGAACCTTCACCTACTGGTGCTGGATAGAAATGCTGGATATCAGGCTGACCCTGAAGCAGAGCTATGCTGTGGGGATTTCAGTTGGCAGTAGGTGACCTTTCCTTTCCAATGAAACCAGTGAGGCTTAGGTTTGCTCTCCGAAGACCATGACCCTCCCTGCAGGGGGTTGACTAGTGTCCCCCAAAAAAGATACATCCAAGTCCTCTCGCCAGGACTGGTATAAGGGCCTTAGCAGGTGTAATTAAGATAAGGATCTCAAGAGGACATCATCCTGGACTAGGGTGGGCCCTAAATCTGTGACTGGTGTCCCCCTGAGAGAGAGAAGAGAAGATTCACAGATACACAGGGAAGAAGGATGGGGAAGACGCAGGCAGAGACTGGGGGGTGCTGCCCAAAGCCAGGGAAGTGGCCAAGAAGGATTCTCCCCTTTAGGAATGAGGGTGGACCTGCCAACACCTTGATTTTGAACTTCTAGCCTCCAGAACTGTGAGAGTACATTCCCATTGTTTTAAGGCACCAAGTGTGTAGTAATTTGTTACAGTGACTCCAGGAAATGAATATAACCCCCATTACAAAACAAAGACTCATTTGCTTTGTCTCTCTTTTTGCAACTCTGGGCTGGCCGGAACCCTATGGGGTTTGGGGAAGGGAAGCTCAGGACCTAGACGCACCTGGAGGTAGATTTCCTGTGAAATTGATGCTCCAACTTGCCCCATGCTTGCCTGGGCACCTCCCAAATCCCTGCGAGGAACCCTAATACCACAGTCACAGGGCTGCATGCTTGTAACATCTGCACAATTATGATACTTTGACTAGTATCCCTTAAGACCATTGTCTCTCTCCTAGGGATCTTAGGGATCCTAGGGGTCTTGGCTGAAGGGAACTTTGGTTGAGATTGCATTTGGTTGGCCGTACGAGAGATGTCAGGGGGCTCACAGCCATCTCTAGGCATGGTTAAGTCACTGCGTGTTCTCCAGGTGTGAGAACAGCTTCCCAGAAAACTCCTTCTGCCCACTGTGGTCCCAGAGTCATCATTATTTGCATGGATGGACATCACCAACAAACTAGTTGATGAAAGTCATCAATTAGTGAGAATTTGAGATTAGTCACTGTATGGAGAAAACTTGAAAGGCCTTGAAATATTTTAGGTCATGTAGGAAAGTCCCGTGATAGAACTTTTCCCAAATTCAAGAGCCCTTCTACAAATGGTTGTGTTATGGGCTGAACATTATCCCTCTCTAATGTCCTATGTTGAAGTCTTACTTAGACCGCAAGACCTCAGAATGTGACTTGATTTGGAGAAAGGGTCTTTAAAGAGGTGACTAAGTTAGAATGAGGTCATTAGTGTGTCCTTTTAAGAAGAGGAGAGGGGGCGCCTGGATGGCTCAGTGGGTTGGGCCGCTGCCTTTGGCTCAGGTCATGATCTCGGGGTCCTGGGTTCGAGCCCCGCATCGGGCTCTTTGCTCAGCAGGGAGCCTGCTTCCCCCTCTCTCTGCCTGCCTCTCTGCCTACTTGTGATCTCTCTCTCCCTCTCTCTCTGTCAAATAAATAAAATATTAAAAAAAAAAAAAAAGAAGAAGAGGAGAGAAGGGTACAGATGCACAAGGGAAGACCGCGTGAGGACACAGGGAGAAGGCTGCCGTCTACACGCCAGGGAGAAAAGCCTCCTTGATCTTGGACTTCAACCTGCAGACCTGGGAGGAAATCACTTTCTGTTATCAAAGCCCCTCTGTGGTGTTTTGTTACGATCGTCTTAGCAAACTGATGTTTGCTAAGTTTACAGTATGTGACTGTACCTAGCATGCCCTACAAAACCAAAGGAAACTTTTTGAAACTGTCATTTTTTTTTTTTTCCTGATCAACAATTTAGAAGAAAGAATTAGTTGCATTTTCTTTTCTCCCTGTGGGAAATGATATTTATAAGAAGAGATCATCAAGGGGCGTCAGGATGGCTCAGTCGTTAAGCAGCTGCCTTCTGCTCAGGCTCAGGTCATGATCCCAGGGTCAAGGGATCAAGCCCCGCATCAGGCTCCCTGCTCTGCAGGAAGCCTGCTTCTCCCTCTCCCACTCCCCTTGCTTGCTTTCCCTTTCTTGCTGTGTCTCTCTCTGTCAAATAAGTAAATAAAATCTTAAAAAAAAAAAAAAGAAGGCATCATCAAGACGTCTGTGGTCAAAAGGGGAAGTGGCCCCAAGTATCTTCCCTACATGAACTACGACATCTCAAAGCATTTCAAATTTTCTTGTGAAGTGACTAATCTTAAAGACTTGCTGAATTAATGACTCTTAAAGTGTACCAGGCGGTTAATAAAAATATATATATATTTTTTGCTGGATTTTGTGGTTTGTGTCAGCTTCTAAGAAAATAATTGGCTTCTTTTTTCTATGTAAATATTTACTTTTGTGCCTGATTTTGTATTAATGATTTTGTTTTCTTCTTAAAGCGGGACCCACAGATAGTATGAGATTCAGGCCGAAGACTGGGTCTGCCCCTCTCCCATCCCTCCCGATCTGTCCCCAGCAGGTCAACACTGTGGACGACCTTTACCCCTCGGGGGGGACCCCTCCCTGTTGCCTCCAACCACTCCTGTTTGGAGTGGTTGGAGGCAACCTCTCCTGTTTGGGCCCTGTTTTCTGGAAGGTGTGTGTTGAGTGCAGAAGGAAAAGATGCATAATTGATGAGACTCTGAGTGTGGCTGGGCTGGAGAGGTCAATTAATTATTAAATATGGACTCAGTGGGGAGAGATTTCATTATGGGGTCATTTAATTAAGTGGCAGGCCAGAGGGACATTCCAAAATGGGATTTTAAAGGCTCTTGTTTCTGAGTTTGGTTCTGGACCAAGTCTGAGCGTGTGGGGAAAAGGGAGAGGCTCTTAGTCTGGAGCATTTGTGTGAAACGAACCTCCCATTCTTTCCCCTTTCCCCCTCATTTCCTCCTTTCCCTGCCTCTGTTCTCCTAAGTTCCTTTCTTTCCTACCTCCTCCCTCCCTCTCAACCTTCCTTCATTCATTATTTCAAACATATTTATTGAAAATCTTCCACAAACCAGGCACTGTTTGGAACAATGGGGCTATGGTGGTGAAAACAGCTTAATTCCAGGGGGAGACAAGTAGTGACCAAGTAAGGAATTGAATAGACAGGACAGCATGACACAGATGTGCTGAGCCAATCTGAAAAGCTGGTGATGGGGACACCATCTGGATAGGCTTGCCGAGGTGGTCCCTCTGAGGAGTCAGAGTTTGAGCAGAGTCCTAAAGCATGAGGAGGAAACAGTTGTGTAAGGATCAGGCAGAAGACCCCTCTAGGCAGAAGGAATAGCCAGTGCAAAGGCCCTGTAGTGGGACAAGCTGGTATGCTCCAGCAACAGCCAGGAGGCTAGGGTAGCTGGAACAGAGTGGGTGAAGGAAAGGCTGTGAGGTTACCCAAGGGCCAACAGATGACCGATAGGGATATTTTTTTCTCAATAGGCATCTAGGTAAATTACCTACCGCTCATTGTATTACTCCGGATGCTTTTCAGCTGGTTGTGATGGAAATCCAATTCAAGCTGTCTTATTAAAAAACCAGGACTATATTAAGTCACGTATCTGAAAACAACAACAGCAACCACAGAGGTAGCAGGGTTTAGGCATAGCTGAATCCAGTAGCTCCAAAGGTGATGTCATAATGAATTTTTGACTCTCTCTCTCTCAACTCTGCTTCCTCTTTCAAGCAGGCTTTCCCCATCTCGTAGCAAAGGTGGCCTCTGGCCATGCCATGACTTATTCTCTAAGCTTAGAAATTTCAGCAGAAAGATGACATCTCTCCCCAAAATGTTCCAGCTAATGTCCTGGCTTAGAATGTTTTCAGATGACCTCAGTCAATTACCCACTGCTGAACCCACCACTGTGGCCGGGAGTGTGAGCTATTCCGATTGGCCAAAACTTGCATTGAGGGAGATGAGTCCTCACAACCTAGGACTGGGGGGCTGGGGAGTCCCCAGGTGAAAGTGGGGTTCCGTAGCCAGAAAAAGGTACGGATTCTAGGCAGATGCAAACAACAGATGTCCACTATACCTCTCAGTCAGTCTCTTTTTCTTTGCCTTCAAAAGGCTCTTCTTTTAAAGAAATCCATCAAGAGGAATTACCCCATCTTGACAATGGGCACGCATGAGCTATGGACATGGACATAAATCTTGGTCACACAGGATTTGCAGGCACGAGTTTTGAGTCCGACAGGCAGCATGGAAAATTGGGAAGTGCTTGGGCTCTGGGGTCCAACAAATTAAAATTCAAGGTGAAGAGCTTTGAAAAGGACAAGGAGGGAAGTTGCACGAACAAGAGAAACTCCCACCAAAAAGAGCCTTTAATTCTGATGACTCTAACAATGAAAACTTGCAGCGGAAAAAGTCATCAAAAATGGGGCGCCTGGGTGGCTCGGTGGGTTAAGCATCCAACTCTTGGTTTCAGTCCAGGTCACGATCTCAGGGTCCTCTTTACACATATTTGTTTGGTTCTCACAACAGCTTGGAGGGGAGCCCCATTATTGTCCCCACTGAAAGATAGGGGAATTGAGGCAAAGAGGTATTTAGATATCTTCCGTAAGGGCATACGGCCAGCAAATGTGAAGCCAGGACTTGAAACTGGATAGCACAACCTCAGAGTTCTTGTTCAAAATACCTGTGTTGCAGGTGAGCAACAAGTTCTGCCCTCTAGACCACCCAGAGATGAAGCCCCAAAGTGTTCAGATGTAATTAAGGATATGGAGGAGGTGAATAACACAATTAATATCCTTGGGGATATATATATATATATATATATATATATATATATATATATATATATATATATTTTCAAGTTTGTCAATTTTGTACATATACCTGTATCTCCAAACCGGTAGCTAGCTAGCTCTTATCATCACTCTGTCTCCCCGTGAATTACCCATCTATCTATCTGGAGAAAAGGCAATATTCATTTATTTGAGTACAGCTGTGAAGGACAAGGAGTGAGGCCCGTGCAGGAAATGGCAGGACCAGTCGGAGGGCAGAGTGTTCCGGGCAGGGACAGGAGCCAGCTCTATGCTGTAAGGTAGGACCAAGTCTGCAGCAATTAGGGCAGAGACAGGAGCTGTGGCTGGCGCGGAGGTTCCCAGGGACCAATGGTGCAGGGCTTGGAGGCCACAGCCAGGAATGCAGATTTTATTCAAAATTCAATACTTGTTCATGAGCAGATTTTAAACAGGGTTGGGACTTGCTCTGGCTGCTTCTTTTAAAAGATCTCTCTGGTCACTGTGTGGAGACCGGCTTGCAAAGCGGGCAAGAGCCGAAGCAGGAGATCAGTGCGGTAAGTAGGAGATGTCCGGGGCTCAGACCAGGTGGATGGTTGTGGAGGTGCTGAGAAGTGGTTGGGTTTGGGACACATGTTTTATTAAGAGCCAGCAGGACTTCCTGATGAGAGGAGAAAAGGAACCAAGGATAGCCTTGAGAGCATGGGACTGGGTATTGGTTGGATGTTGGGGCTATCAGCAGGTTTGGGGGTGTGGGCAGAGGAGGGTGGAATCAAAGAATTAGTTTGTGGAGCGCCTGGGTGGCTCAGTGGGTTAAGCCTCTGCCTTCAGCTCAGGTCATGGTCTCAGGGTCCTGGGATCCAGCCCTGCATCAGGTCCTCTGCTCAGCAGGGAGCCTGCTTCCCCCCCTCTCTCTGCCTGCTTCTCTGCCTGCTTGTGATCTCTGTCAAATAAATGAATAAAATCTTAAAAAAAAAAAAAAATAAAGAATCAGTTTGCTTCAGCTCTGCCCTGGGTTGAGAAAGGTCATCTGCAGCTTCCTGAACCTTTCCCTGCCTGAGCATCTTTGAGCAGACGTGGCCCTCTCAAGTAAGGCTGGGCAGGGAGGCCCCCTGCGCCTCTGAGCCAGCCTCTGAGGGTGGCTCACGGAGTTGCTTCTCGGGGCGAAACTGACAAGGTCAGGTGCACAAATGCTGTAAATAATAGAAGAGACACATTCAAAATGACAGGCATAACCAAACCAGAAAATCCGCATTTCTAACCAGATACATTAAGTATCTGTTTTTCATCTCTGCTCCAAAGATGTGCACAGCTGTCTGGCATCTGTGGCCGCCTCATTGCTTAACCCCCACCTGCCTTTCTGGGATCAGGCCTCTCTGGTGAACTTGGATGTCTGTGCCGAAACTACCAGCAGCTTAGATCTGCCTTACCAGCAAGGGTCTTCTGGTGGGAAGTGGGGGCCTGGTTTGTTGAAAGGGCCCTGGAAGGGGTATCTGATTGAGCAGGCTTCAAAGGCAAACTTGTATACAATGCAGTCTGATGGTGTATACAATGCAGTTAGATGGTGGAAAGAGCCGCCTTCCTCTCTCCAGCAAGCTGAGGAATGAGGTCAGGTCAGCAAAGGTGGTGTTCTGGGTGGGAAGTACCTGGAAGAAAGAGCAAAGCATTTTTTACTTGCTTGGCTGGTTTTGGTTTTGGTGATAGGAGCAATAAGAAGTGAAAAATGAAATAATTTTCAGTAACACTGTTGGTTGAGTTGACTACCCGACAGCCATTTCCCCTACTTTGTCACTCCTATAACCCTGATTTTGTTCCAAGGCCCTGGGTCCAGTCCCATGAGATGAGTCAGTTGGTCTAAGCCAATCATAACATCTCAGTATTCCTTAGACAGTGATTAGACTAGGGGTGAACATGTGGCCCACTATGTGTCATGGACCATATAATAAAAGATTTTCCTCTGAGAGACAGAGAGAGAGAGAGAAGGAGAAAAAGAGAGAGAGAGAGAGAGAATTTATTTTTCTTGGAATAGTGTATGTGATGCTTGGAGTCATGGCAACCATTTTGCAGCCAGGGGGGAACCCCCAAAATCACAGAGGCACAGACTCAGAGTCCTGACATTGCAGAATGGTAGAACCAGCGTTTCTCAGCCTCAGCATTACTGACATTTTAGATCAGGTGATCGTTTGTTGTGGGGAGCTGCCCTGAGCATTGTAGAATGTGTAGCAGAATCCTTGTTCTCCACCTAATAGATGCTAGTAGACATCCCAGTCGTGACAATAATAATAATAATAATAATAAATATCTCCACAGACTTGGCCAGATGTCTCCTGGTGGGCAAAACCCCCCTTGGTTGAGAAGGACTGCTCTAGAAATCATGTTTTTGTTCATGTGTTCATTGATTCAAACAGATCTTTATCGAGCACTAACTACACCCTTCCCACACTGCTCTGGGGCTGGGGGTGTCATGGGGGAACCTAGCGATGTTTATCCTGTCAAGAATCTGGCATTTCTGGGAGGCAGATGATAAACTAAGCAAGCTGACTTGAGGCCCAAACTGCCTCTGATCTCCAGAAACGAAGTGACCACATCCCCCACGCCCCCATTTCCTCTGGTTGGAATGGACAGATCATAAGCAAGTACACCAGTTAATAAAGAAAATCAGCCTATAATGCTGATGCCAGGTGGGGTGAAGGCCACCTTAGACGGGGGGGGGGTGGGGGTGGTCAAGCAAGGCTCCTCTGACGTGATATCTGACATAGACCTGAAGGCAGAGGAGAAGCCATCCATGGGAGGCTCTGAAGAAAGGGTGTGTTGGGCTGAGAGCATAGCCAGTGCAAAGGTCGGGGGTCAGCCTGGGAAAGGGGGTGGGGCACGTCAGAGAAACAGAAAGGGATGAACGTGATGGGGCCGCTGAGATCAAAACAGAAAAAGGTCAGAAATGAGGACAGGTAGGTTGGTGTGGCCTGAGTGAATGAATGAATGAATGAATGAACAGAGGAGGTAGAGCTCTAGAGATTGAGAGGGGGCTGTCTGAGTCAGATCCATCCTAGCCCTGATCAGGGAGGGCAAGTCCTCTGGTGAGAATGGCAACAGTAACCCATCAGAGGTGTTGCAGCCAGACCGGAAATGCTGCTTGTTACTTTAGTAACGATTTGGAGATGGGGAGGCTGAGGAAAGGAGCCAGACAAGGTGAGGAGAGAGGGAGGGAAGGCCCCTACTGCCTGTCCCAGCTGGGCCTTGGGATCCAACAGCATCCGTCCAGTCATCAGGAAATCATATGCAATTGCCCCAGGGGGTAACAATCCGGTTGGGAAGGCACTTGGGGCCAAGCAGAGTGGGTGAGTGGGACAACTGTCTGGCCCCGTCTTGGTCCACTTTCTCATAGGAGAGGAGAGAACTGCTCCCTTGGGGTGGGAAATCTTTGGAGTTTCCTCCAGCCCAGCAGGTCAGGGGGTCTCACCAGCCCCGGGGGGCCAGGGAGGGGAAGGGGTGTGGATCTCGGGACGGGCTGTTTGTGGAATGAATCTATTGGGATTTGTGGGGAAGCTGCTTTGCCCCCCATGTGGTTTGCCCGAATGCCACCGACGCCTGAGTCACACCTTCGGACTTGAGCTCTCTGACAAGAGCCCCTGTCAATGCACAACTATGACACCCCGCAAAGATGAGCACGGGGAACCTGCCCAAACCTTCAGCCAGCTGCTTTGTCAGTTGCCAGTGGAAGCCACTGGGGATGGGGCACAGGACAGATATGGTTCCCCATACCGAAGGCATGGAACAGCACATTGTGGCCTTGTGGTGGTCAGAGGCGAAATGTGATTCAAACAGATTTAAACAAAAAGGGAACTTATTGGTATTTTTACTGCAGTAGAATGCATATAACATAAAATTCACCATTTTCTCTATTTTTAACTATATGGTTCAGTGGCATTGAGTACATTTCACAGTATTGAACATCCACGACCACCATCCATTTCCAGAACATTGCCGCCATCCCAAACAGAACCTCTGTACCCATTCAACGTGAGCTCCCCATTTCCCCCCAAATCTATTGGGTTTTGTAACTAGAAAGTCCAGGAGGGTGGGCTGGCTTCAGCCACAGCCTTGTTGCAAGAGCCCAGATGATTTCACCTCTGGATGCTGCCTCCATGGGGTGGATTCCAGGATCGGATGACCCAAAGGGATGTCGAGGTGCCTGATGGAGCCCCAGCCTGACACCCCCATGAGGCCACATCTGGAGGGAGAAAGAAGCCAACTCATGTGACCCCAGCCCAAGTGAAAGCCATTGGATGCCCTTGAATTGGCCTGCTTAGCTTGGCTAAAGTCATGTGTTTGGGAATTAAACATTTGTGTCTATACAGATTCGGATGTGAAAGTCCTAATCCCCTATGTAAGGGAGTTAGGAGGTGGGGCCTTTGGGAGGTGATTAGGTCATGAGGGTGGAGCCCTTGAATGGGATTCGTGTCCTTCTAGAAAGAGACTCCAGGAGAGAGCTGGCTTCTGGCTGCTCTATCTGGTGAAGACACAATGAGAAGATGGCTGTCTGTGACCAGGAAGCAGGGCTTTCATCAGCTATTGGACCTGCCTGCACCTTGATCTTGGACGTTCCAACCTCCAAACTGTGAGAGACAAGGTGTATTCTGTACATCACTCCGTCAACGGTTATAGTAGCCTGAGAAGAACAAGATGCGTGTGATTTTCCTGAACCAATCACGGTGGCCAGGAGCACTGGTTGCCCCTTTGGCTTGTGGACTGTGAGTCCAGGAGAAGGTGCTGTCCCAGAGAAAAGTCAGGGTTAGGTGGTTTGGTGAAAGCATTTGGCAAAATGCAAGAGGCAAAAATACTGTGTTCGCTACGCCCTATGCCTTGAGCCATCATTGTGGCGGGAGCAGCCGACTCAAGCCAGCCTCAAATTCTTGCTACAGTGATACAAACTCGGGTTGCTAAGCGAACTGGTTGGAAGTCCAAAGCCACTTGAGGCCACCATGCAAAGAGGGCCTCTGGGGTCGGAAACCAACACAAAATAGAACAGCTCTGAGGCGTGGAGGGGGACGAGTCCTGATAACAGAGGGAAGCCCCTGTGTCCAACCAAGCTTGATTCTACTTCTGCATGTTACAATTACATAAGCCAACAGATTTGCTTTTTGGCATAAGCCAGTCTGAGGTTTTATATTTTTGTCACTTGTTATCCAAAGAGGATTAATGCTAGTTCATGACCACAAATCACTTAAGAAGCATGAAGCTGGATGATTTCTAAACTCCCCTCCAGGCAAACATTCTAAAAGATTTCCCTTCCAGAAATTGACAACAAAGAATTTTAAGCGATCTGGGGTATCTTGTCAAGCCAGTGAAATTTTTCTCTAGTCACCAACTCATGGTCCACCTTTGGCCGCCTCTCCACTCCCTCTTTCTGGTATGTTCTTCTGTTACCTCCTCCACCCTGCCACCTCCACCCCCACCCCATCCTACTCCAGGGCCAGAGGATTGGAAATGCTGCTGCATGAAGGTGGTGATCACAGCAGGGGATTCTGGTAAAGTGACCGTTGAGCAGAGCCAGGAAAAGGGGAGGGAGGGAGCCATGGAGGTTTCTGGAGGAAGAACATCCAAGCATTG
Organism: Mustela lutreola; assembly: GCF_030435805.1. Lineage (NCBI taxonomy): Eukaryota > Metazoa > Chordata > Mammalia > Carnivora > Mustelidae > Mustela > Mustela lutreola. Next base: position 13,636,554 of record NC_081298.1, read on the forward strand.
AGAAGCAGCAAGTGCAGAGGTCCTGAGGCAGGTGTGACCCTGCTGTGTTCAGGAGCCTGGTGTGGCTGAAGGAGAGAGAATGAGGAGGTAGAGCGGTACAGGATGAGGTCAGAGAGGAAATGGGAAGTGAGCAGACTGTGCAGGGGATGGGGTATTACTATGAATATCAACATGACATTCAGAGTTACATACATTCTTTTTGGTCTGGTGAATTTTTTCCAGCTTTATTAAGATATGATTTACATAAAACATTGTGTGAGTTTAAGGCATACGATGTGACCATTTGATCATGTATGTATTGTGACGTGCTTACCACAATAAGGTTAGTTAACACATTTTCCACCCCACATAATTATCCCTTTCTTCTTGTTGTTATGGTGAGGACATTAAAGCTCTAGTCTCTTAGTGATTTTTAAGTATACAATTCAAGGGGCGCCTGGGTGGCTCAGTGAGTTAAAGCCTCTGCCTTCTGCTCAGGTCATGGTCTCAGGGTCCTGGGATCAAGCCCCACATCGGGCTCTCTGCTCTGTGGGGAGCCTGCTTCCTCCTCTCTCCCTGCCTGCCTCTCTGCCTACTTGTAATCTCTGTCTATCAAACGAATAAATAACATCTTTAAAAAAATTATACAATTCAGTATCAATGAGTATCGTTGCCATTCGTGAAGATTATGCACGTTCTTAATCATGTACCCATAAGCTCAAACTCCCAGAGCCCATATACACACAGTCAGACATTCACACACATCGGCCTGTGGCCAGGTAAACACACACACTCACACGTGGTCACGTGTGTCCTCATATGTGCATGCTCACATCCTCTGCTGGGCCCATATGCTCCAGGATAGTCCCCCACATCCTCGCTCACGTGCACATAAGCACGCATGCATCATAAACGCACACGCACACACACTCTCACGCAAGATTCTGATTACTCACAGGTGCTCGCTCACCTGTCCGCTACACTATGCATGCTTTCACTCCTGCGCAGTCCCAGATTCCTGGCCCGGCACTCCCGTACACATGCACATGCTAGCGGCTTACACTCTCACCTACAGGTACCCGTGCACAGATTCAAACACACAAACAGCCGCATCCTTGTCCACTCACCATCTCTCCTGCCTCCCCCTTTGTTCTCAGTGGGATTCATCAATCATAGGGTCAAGAAAGACATTTGAAAATCATCCTGCTATTATTACATGATTTCAGGGAAAGCTGGGAGTGGGGGAGGTTTATTAAATTTGGAAGGGTTGCTTCTCTGGGGAAACTCTGTAGAAGAAGGGGGAAAAAAAGAACCTTCTAGTGATGATGGAAAGCTGAGCCCAGAGAGAGGATTATGGGGGTCAGCCGGGATCATCTCACTGCTTTCCTTAACCCCAGAGTTTATTTTCTCCCTTTCCCTCCTGACAAGGTCACGGGAGACTGACAGCCACAGCCGCAGGGAGCCCGCCCCACCTCCCAACGCAGAGTTCCTGAAGCCCTGAGGGGCTGCGGCTAGAGAGGACCTGCGTTCTTTCCAGCTCTGCCACTGTAGTGGCTGAATAGTGTCCCCCAAGTTCATGTCCACCTGGAAACTCAGAGTTTGACTGTTATTGGGAATCCGCTCTTTGCAGGTGTCATTAGTTAGGGATCCTGAGATGAAGTCAACTTGGAGGCGGGGTGCATTTTAATCCTGTGACCGGTGTCCTTACAAGAAGGAGAGGGACACGGGGACATGGGGAAGAAGGCTTGTGGACACAGAGGGAGGACGTTTCAAGCCCAGGAATGCTGGGGGCACAGAAGATTGGGGAGGGAAGAAGCACCCTCGCCTAGAGCCTTGGAAGGGAGCCCAGCCCTGCCGACAGCGTGATGTCACAGTTCTGGCCTCCAGAACGAGAGAGAATGCATTTCTGCTGTTTTGTGCCCCCAGATTTGTGGCCCTTCGTTATGGCAGCCCTAGGGCAGTGCGACTTCAGCTGACTTCTTGGACCCTAGCAAGTCCCTTGCTCTGCTGCTCCTTGATGTGCTCAAAGGTAAAATGGGCCTTGAACATCGATTTATTCCCCAGATGTGTGTTGGGCATCCCTGGTGTGGCCAGCCTTGGCTACCCTGCAGGACGGGAATGCCTGGCCCCATAAAGCTGGCATCCGCATCCCAGAGCCTGGAGGAAGAGGGTCAACACAGGAAGAAGTAACTTGCCAGCTGAGGGACCCCAGGCAAGAATCCAACCTCTCTGTGCCTCAGTTTCCTATTCTGCTGGGGGGGGTGGGTAATGATGTATGCAGCCTTCTGTCTAGGCTGTTGTGAGGCTCAAATAGGACTCCAGGCCAGCTGGCCAGTATGATTGCTTTTATTGTCATTGGGCCCCCTCCAGTGACCCCACACACACCCTGGCAGCCCCGTGGGTGTGAGGAAAGAAGGCTGGAGGGTGTGAGACATGCTCCCGGCTCTCAGGCCCTTTTCGGCTTCGGGAAGCACGTCAAACACACCTGCCTCAGCGAGGGACCCAGGCACCCGCTCCTGACTCTGGGGGCATAGAGTAGGGGGCACAGGGAGTGGAGGCAGCTGGGGGAGCCTCAACTCTCCCAGGGGCACAAATCTCGTCTGACAGATTATTGAAATAATCCACACGGACTGCTGAGACATGCTTACGTGGAGAGCGTATCGGGACAGCCGGCAGTCAATAGATGTTGACCGAGCGCCTGGCAAGTGTGGGGTCCTGTTCTGAGTGCTGGAGACACAGCTTCGACTGAGCCCAAGTCCCCGTGCGGCACACACATCTAGGGAGAGAGACACAGGTACGCACAAGCTACCAGCGGGTAGTGACAAGTGAAGAGCGATGCAACGAGGAAAGGGCCAGAACATCAGGATGAGAGGGTCAGGGAAAGCAGCTCTGGGAATGACACCATGAGCCCCTGAAGGGAACGGGCAGGCAGTGCCCATGTTGCAGGGAAGAGTGCTGCAGGCGGTGGAACCCACCTCCGGGAACAGTAGCAGGCGGTAGAGCTGGTAGAGCTGCAGCCCGGTGGTGACAGATGTGTGGCAGGAAGGGAGGTGACCACCAGGGGTCAGCTCAGGTCATTAAATATAAAGGCATGTTTTTGTTTGTTTGTTTGTTTTTTAAAGATTTTATTTATTTATTTGACAGACAGAGATCACAGGTAGGCAGAGAGGCAGGCAGAGAGAGGGAGAAGCAGGCTCCCCGCTGAGCAGAGAGCCTGATGCGGGGTTCGATCCCAGGACGCCAGGATCATGACTTGAGCCAAAGGCAGAGGCTTAACCCACAAAGCCACCCAGGCACCCCTAAGGGCAAGTTTTTGAACAGTTACCTTCAAAAAAAAATAATCCAAGGAGCAATTGCTGGGGCTGCCTTTCTGATCCCCAGCGTGCGTCTCCCTGTCTGGCCTCTGGCAATTCTCACGGCTCCTTCTGTGATCCTTGCCATAGATGGCCTGCCTTTGGCCTCGACCAGGCCTCCAGCTTCTCCAGCTGGATGGCCAGGGGGACTAGCAGGAACTCACCCTCAGCTCCCATTGCCAGTGGGATCATGACGCCCCAGGCTGGGCATTTTCTTGGGTTGACCCCATAAATTCGAGAGGACGGTCTGTAGAGACCACTGAGGGCAGAGACGGACGGGGTCTGGTGAAGCTGAGCAGGGCTGGATGAAGGGGTCCCCCACACTTGCCCACACATAGAGAAATTGGGCTGGGAAGATGGATCTTGGAGTTTCAAACCCGCCACGTGTCTCCCCCCAGGGCCTGCTTCCCTCCTTCAGGTCACCGGGGCACTGAGACCCGGGGACATCTGGAGCCCATTAGGATGGCATCAATCCCACACGGGGATGTTTTGACTGGACCCTTGATGAAATTTCTTGTACATTAATGGTGTTTATTTTCCAATAAAGATTCTGAAGTCAAGATTGCTGCCCTGACCCCTTCCAAGGGGAGAGATGAGCCGGGCGCCTGCCCCTCTGACCCAGGCGTCCTTGGGTCTTCCAATGAGGATGGTGAAAACTTCAGGACTTCATCTATTGCCTCATAGACAGAAACCAAGACTGAGGCCAACCCTCTCACAATACGTGGCCTTCACTGCAGCTGTTCAGCACTGCCACCCAGCACAAAAGCAGTCACAGATTAACACAGAAACACATGGACAAGGCTCTGTTTCAATAAAACTTTATTTGCAAAAACAGAGAGTAGGCCATGGTTTGATGCCCGTGCCCTGCAGCATCCCAATACTAAGCACAAGCTCTTGAGCCTGATATATGATCAATAACTATTTGATGATTTGATGAAGTTCTTCCTTCTCCCTAGCTCTGAGACCTTGAGCAGGTCGCTTCCTCTCTCTGAGCCTCTACTTTCTCATTTGCAAAGGAAAGAGATCAGGTCCCTAGGAGTTGCGACCCTGGGTGAGAGACACTGGATGAGAGTAAGTTACAGCTGACAATTTCAAGGTATTTCTGTACTGTTTTCTTACCTTAAAAAGGTGTGGCGTGTCTGTGTGTTGTGCAAGCTTTTATACATTTCCCTGGTTCCCTTCTTGCATTCAACTTTGTATTACTATTCCTTTATCTAAAAGTTTATGAATTGGGGCACCTGGGTGGCTCAGTCGGATAAGTGTCTGCCTTTGGCTCAGGTCATGATCCCAGGGTCCTGGGATCGAGCCCTGCATCAGGCTTCCCATTGAGCAGGGAGCCTGCGTCTCCCTCTCCCTCTGCCTGCCTCTCTGCTTATTCATGCTCTCTATCTCTCTGTCAAATAAATAAATATTAAAAAAAAAAAAACTAAAATGTTATAAATTACTGTGGGTCTCTGACCTTCACGGTTCACAAGGGGACTGCTGAGCTGCCTTCCTGTCCCCTGGTCTGTCTTCCACAGCCACGTATTATCAGGACTTCTAGTCATGAGGGACAGAAGCGTAAGCCAGTGTAAGCATAAAGAAAATTTATTGACTCCATGAAACTGAAAAGGCCATGCACAGTGTGGCTTCTAGCACATTCCAGTGCAAAACTCTGAGGAGTCCGAGATCTCTAAATTCAAACCTGGCCTTTCAGATATATTTAGCCAAGGTCAGAGGAGGAAAACCATGCTCAGCTTTGCTCGTGACTTCTGCGTATTGGACATTTGGTATGTGGGCCTCCGATGATACTCTTGTCCAGAGGCCCACAGACAGGCTGGCCCCCAGTGAGCAGACCTCCGGGGAGGCCACAGGGGATGCCGTGGCTCTGCCCCACCCTGGGTCTGAAGCCTGGAACAGGTGGCTTAGCGCTCACGATAACAGAACTCAAAATGAAGTCTAAGTCATGGGGTTATTGTGAGAAGCTAGTCAGATGACATGGGCAAATGGCTTTGAGAAACCCTATACAAGGTAAGGAACTATTATTATTCCTGGAAGTGATTAGAGGTGGACACGGTTTCATCCCCCTCCTGAGAGACGGTGCCTGAAGCCCAGAGGATTCTGGGACCTGTCTGACCGAAGGTGAACAGACAAGGGCTGTATGCAGACGAGAGATAAGCAGCGGGCTTAATGTGGCGGGAAATCCTAGGAGCTCCATAAATATTTAGCTTGTCAACCAGACGTCAGCTGAGATCTACCTGTGCGAGAAGGTTCCTGGATAGGCAAAGCGGAGTGCCCTGGTATGTAGCCTGAAGCCCTCAGAAAAGGAGGGGGTCTTCTTGATTCTGTCCTGCCCCCCCAGCCCCAGGACATCAGCATCCAGTCTGCAGTGTGCAGCTGTGTGCACGAAGTGTGCGGAGAACAGTATACACAGAAGGAATGAGGACAGAGAGGTGGGGGGGGGGGAGGAAATGAGGAGAGAAGGGGTTGACAGAGGGAGAGAAGCTGGAACGTGCCTAGCATTTTGGAGCTAGAAGGGCATCCACAGATCCTGCCCAAACCCCTAGGAGGTGGAGGCTCAGAGAGGTCAAGCAACCTGGTGAAGATCACACAGCGAAGCACTGGGCTCAGAAAAGAAAGATAAGCCACTAACAGACAGTGGTCTGTGGCATTTGGTGGTGGTGGGTGGGATCTACTTCAAACAGACTCTTGGCCAGGCCAGCACTAAGCTGAAGTGCAGAAAGGAACAAGGAAAAGACTGATCATTTTCTAAGCACCTACTCCGTGCCAACTTCTGTGCTAGGTACTCTTCTTACTGAGTGTTGTTCTCAGATTATTAATAGTCCACAGACTCAGGTAATTTTTTTTGTTCTGTATTATTTTTTTAACAGTTTCCTTTGGTCTCCAAGCCACATGCCATAAAGGGAAAGCCAAACTCAGTTCCGGGTGTTCCCATCCAAGTCCTGTGCAAATATCCTGTGGTCTGGGGTAGCCTGAGTCATGGGAGGCCATTCTTAACCAGTCCACAGTCCTCCCCTAAGGAGATGTCCAGTGTCCCTTCAGGACAGGAAGGCCTGATCACTCATGCCATGTTTAGGGCACAAAACCTTTGGTGAGATTAGGGGCCCCTTACCTGGGGCCTAAGTTCTCCAGATGCACCATGCAGACATCAGCTCTGAGAGGAAGATGCCAAAGGCACAGGCTGAAGTCAGACCACTTGAGTTCAAACCAGAGGTCTACACTAGCTGCCATGACTGCGGGGCCAGGGCACTACCGGCATCTAGCAGATGGAGCCTAAGAACATTACCGGATGTCCTACAGGGCACAAGACACCCCAGCACTGCAAGGAGTAACCCAGCCCCAGATAAAACAGTGGGGAAGTTGAGACACCCTGGTGTAGACCCATGCACAGTTTTAAACCTTGGACAGGTTATTAACTCCGATTTCCTCTTCTGTAAAATGAGGATAATGACACTGCCAAGCTTACATCATTTGGGCGGGGGAGGGGGGATTAAGTGGTTCATTTAATGAGCATAACATGGTGGCTGGTGGAAAGCAAGTCTGCTCCAGTAAATGGAGGTGGGAAGGGGGGAGGGGAGGAAGGGGCTTGGTACACCTGTGGGGTTAGGACCCGACAGTGCCCGTGACTAAAGCCCAGGAAGTGGGATAGAGGACCACAGTCTCCAAAACCAATCTCCAAAAGCAGGCTCGTGTCTCAAAGAATGTTCAGTTCCTCCCCCTCCTCCCTTCCATCAGCATTTGAGAATTCGAGCGTTAATTTAGAAGGAGAAACTGCATTACCTGTTCTCCATGCAGATCTGAGCTTCCATTTTAATTTGCCTTCATTATCTCTTTCTCTTATTAAGCACCGTAAATCTGTTTTGTGTTTTCATTATTCCATTAGCTCAAGGAAGCTCATCAGTAATGTGGGGGAGCTGCCGACACAAATAGCACAATTTTCATACAGGCGAGGCAATAATTGACTTAAGTGGCTATTCTGTGGAGGCCGGAGCTCACAATTAGAGAAAGCGGCGTGATTTGAAAACGAGTTACAATTGATTGGATTTCAGACGAAACCAGGTTTGGAATGTGTTAATTGCATTCCGCCTAAACACCGGGTCTAAACGAGGTAGCCAGAGATTTAGGGGAATAACAAAATCTTCTCTAGAAACAGCCCCAAATTGCTTAATAGGGTGGGAGAGATCTGATTAAGATGGGGGACTGATGGCCTCACTGTAATTTGGGGTGAGGGGCTGAAATCCTCATCCTGGAAACTCCTCGGGATAAGAGAGCGAGAAACCTGTTTGCTTCATGGCCTGGCGGAGTCTGAGGGGGGATCGGGGCGCGGATATCAATGGTACCTCCTTCCTGTTAGAACTTAAGTCAGACTCTGTCTCACCACCACTCAAAACCCACCAGTGACTTCTGTCTCGCATTCCTGGAAAAGCCAAAGCCTTCCAATGGCGCCCAAGACCCTCTGCGATCGGCCCATAAACTCGCTGACCTCCTCACCCCCTAAGGGCGACCAATGTGCTTTACCCTCCAGCCCCGCCCATGCCTCGACGTTGTCTCATTATTTTCCTCCCAGTGCAGCCACTTACAATCACTAGAATTATCCAGAGATCCGCGATGCTTCCAAGCTATGCCTTCCTTACCACAGAACCTTTGCATATCCCTTCCCCAACTCATTCACCTGTTGATTCCTAAGCTCCCTCCAGATCTTACTTGGTTCATGCTCCACTACGGCCGCTAACCTTTCGTCTCAAAGTTTCTAGAAATTCAGAGGGGAAAAAAAGTAGTGGAAAACTTGCTTTATGTGACTGGCTACCCCAGCTCTCAGGTTTCTGCACTTTTTCTCTCATCTCCTCAGCTACAAAGATAAAACAGGAACAGATGTATTTATATCCAACGAGTCTGCTTCCTGGTCACAGCGGATTGGTCCAAAGGTGGCCTTGGGTCCACACTGGACCAATCAGAGTCCTTCCCTGGGAATTTGGAATGTGATGTAAGGATTTGAATATCAGTCTGGCTGCACTTTTCTGTCTTCTAGTTAGCTCTTGCTTTTTCTTTCTCAATCCTTTTGCTGAATTTCCTCCTCAGATATAATTTTACACAAATGGGTACATGAGATGCATTTTTTTTAAAGATTTTTTATTTATTTATTTGACAGACAGAGATCACAAGTAGGCAGAGAAGCAGGCAGAGAGAAAGGGAGGAAGCAGGCTCCCTGCTGAGCAGAGAGCCAGATGTGGGGCTCGATCCCAGCACCCTGGGATCATGACCTGAGCTGAAGGCAGAGGCTTTAACCCACTGAGCCACCCAGGTGCCCCGAGATGCATTTTTTTAGTGCAGTGCTTTATTCCCTTATTTCTGCTTTCAACTACATCATCCTAGCACTAGATGACCCACTTTAACAACGGAGTCTTAACAAATACGGGGAATCAGGCATGGTGCTATATGCCTATTTGGGTGGGGGTTTTGGGGACCTTGAGCAGGTTAGCCAACCTCCTTGGTTAATGACATATTATCACAATTGCTCCAGACAAGTCCCAACCCTTGACTGATCCGTTCAGGGGTGTGTCTTCCCCTTTATTCCTTATTCCTTCCTCCACTTCCAATTGCCCTCACTGCCAGCTGCTCAGATGTGCTTTCTGTATCTCCTTCATTGTGCAGGACTCTGCCTCAGATATGCAAGCGTTGCTATGTATGTAGGAGTTTTAAAATCATACATGGGGCCCTTTGCAATAGACTACGTTCCCTCGTCTTTATTTTTATTTGTTTTGGTTTCCACCCCAGGTACAGAGGCCTGAGCTTGCCACATTACCATCCTGAGCTATGCAAGGTTCACATCTTGTGTACCAGTATCTCTAGCTCCTTTGATGTCCACGCCTCACTCCTACCCCACCCTCGTATGTTTGAGCGTCTCCATCTGTTTTTAGGAGTGTTTTGCAAGACACCTATAATTACTTAGTATGTATCTATTTTTAACTCCTATACAATGGCATCGCACTGTGTTTTTTAGACTCCACAATGCCCTGTGCACACTGGGACATTGTTTGTAGCTTTTTCAATATCTTCCATGGGGTGCGTCTGCACATTTTACTAACTGTGAAAGAATAACTCAGAGACTTAGTTATTTGCATGTCATCTAGTTCTTACCCAAGGAAAACACATGTTCCTAGACTGTTTCAAGGAACAAAAGCAGAATTTACAAGTGAGAGCAAAGAAAATAAAGCGCAGGCTTGTGGGCATCAGTGAATCTTGGGTTTGGGGGGGGCGGCAAGCAGGCAGGATACATAGATTATCTAGCATCTAGCAAAGGGGTCAGTTTGGAAATTGGCTTTGAGTCATAGACTGAGGAAGGAAAGAACCGATCTTGCTGTTTATGGATTTCTTGAAATCTCGGAGAGTGTGGCTGTGGGGCATCCGTGAGGCTGTGATGACTTCGAGCATCTTTCCATCAGCACCTCCGCCCTGCATGGCCAGATGGGCACAATTCTCCGGAGAGAGAGAGAGACAGACATCTCCTGGGAGGGGCACCCACCACCTGCCCACTCCAGCCGTGCTGCTGGCAACATCAAAACACACGTGACCCGCGCAAGGGCCCCTCTACTATGCATTTTCGGGGGAGGGGGGAAGAGTTGGTTCTTGGGGGTGGCTGGAAAATATGACTCTTTTTTAAAAAATTGGGATAAAATACACATAACATAAAACTGACCCTCGTGGCCATTTTTATGTGCACAGTTCAGCGGCCTTTTAACACTTTCATGTTATTGTGGGATCATCTCCACCATCCATCCCCAGAGCTCTTCTCCTCTTGCAGAACTGAAACTCTGTCCCTATGAAACGATGACACCCCATTTTTCCCTGCCCGGCCCAGCCCCTGGCAGCCACCTTTCTGCTCTATGTCCTTGTGGTTCCTCCGTGTCGTAGCCTGGGTCAGGAATTCCTTTCCAAGGCCAAGCACTATCCCAGCATCTGAATTAGCTCTGTTCTGCTCACCTGATCACCTGCGAGGGACACTTACAAGCCTTGTTCTTGGGTAGAAAGCACAGCTCTCCTCACAGCCCAGGAACAGACCTGCGGTACAGGCAGTGTGGTTGTGGCCGTCAAATTTCATTCAGGGAGCGATTAGAAAACTGTCTATAAAGGGCTCCTTAGGGGGCGATCAGGACTGTTGACATTTGGACCAGGTAATTCTCTGTCGTGAGGGCCACAGCGACATGGCATAGGATGGTTAACGGCATTGTTGGCCTCCACCCTTCGAAGCCGGGAGCACGTCTCCCGTTGTGACAATCTTGAAAATATCTCCAGGCATTTCCAGTGTACCCTGTCCCCAGGACTGTCCTGGCTAAGAACCGCCGCTCTGGGCTCTGGCGCTAGGAGTGGATTGCTCCATCAGGGAGCATGCGCGCTGTGTTTTTATCCTAGTGCTGCCTGGTGGGGCCATCCCCCAGCCCATAGGACCCCACACATCCTTGTTTTGGGGAAAGCTTTGTGGAGAAGCCTGGGCCTATGGTCCATCTGGTGGCCCTGAGTCTGGAGGGCAGGAGCCTTGCCAGATTTGGCGCAGAATGCTAGGATCTTGTGGCACAGAGTTCCTGTGACCTCTGGGTCACCTCACCCAGCAGTGTGTGACCAGAGATGGCTTGGGCTGTGGTCCCAACCTTCTCCTGTGCGTCAGGCTCCAGAGGGTGCTTTGAATGGGCAACGCTGAAATGTTTGTTTCTAACAATACCTGCCACTCCTCCCCAGCCACATTCTCACCCTTCCTGAGCATGCCCGCCCTTTCACACCCTGAGTCTTTGTGTCTGTTCATTCTTTCAATGGTAAGTATTTATTGAGCACCTATTAGGTGCCAAGACCAGCGCTGGGCTCTGAGATACGACCGTGAAGAGGACCCCCCAGCTCTCCACACCCAGCCCCACCCAAGAGCTTTCAGAAGGCTGCGGGCACTCGGAAGGCGGTTCCCCCTCCAGCGTGGGCAGTCAAGAAAGGCTTTCTGGAAAAGGAACATCGAAGCTGAAACCTCAAGGGTGAGTCCAACCTGTTTGCACATTCTGAATAATAGCAACGGTTACAACCGCAATGGTCATTGCCCCTAGTTGAATATTTACCATATGCCGCTGCCTCTTACGCCACCGGCCCCGGGGGATCCCTGCTCGCTGGAGGAGAATCAAGGGTCCTTGGTGACTTGTACAGTTGCCTGTCATCTGCCCCTACCCTCATCTCTGTCCTAGCTCATCTCCTCTCTCCCTTCACTCTTTCCGCCCCTTTGTGCAGACTGCAAGCACAGATCTGCTTCTGCTTCTGGGTGTCTGTGTGTTCTTGTTAGATTACCTGGAACATGCCTTTCCTCATCTCCATCAGGTCATTGCTCACAGGTCACCAAATTGTCACTCACCCTACTGTCATAGTTGTCCCTGCCAGTTCCCATCTGGGAGCACCACTTTATTTTTCTCCTCTGGGCTTATCACGAGCAGACCCCAGATTTTACACAATTGTCTTGCCTCTTCGCCTGCCTTTTCCCATCAGAGGGTAGAGTCCATCACAGACGGCCAAGACCGATCTATCATGTTTGCCGCTGTACTTCCAGCATTTGTGACAGAGCCTGGCACATAGTAAGTGCTCAATAAGTATATACCAGGTCAATGTTTTGAATGGACTCCTCAAGCCCTAGAAATCCGATCAGTACTTCTCAAACTGTAACATACATACGAATCACTTGAAGTTCTTGTGAAAATATGTATTTGGGGTCACTAGGTCTAGGGTGAGTTCTGAGATTCTGCCTTTCTTTAAGTTTCCATGGGGGGCTGCTGTGCTGGTCTCAGCCATACTCTGAGCAGGCGGGAGTGAGCTACGATGCCAGCATTCCCTTTACAGATGAGTCAAACCGGCTCTGAAAGGTTCATGAAATGACTAACACCCCCAGCTCTACGGAATGGGCTAGGTCTGATGTCTGTCACAGCCCCAGAACCAATGTCAATGCTAATAATGATCACTGTACCTCCTTGCAGACCCCAAGGCTGAAAAAGTGTCCCCCAGGAGGCTTGCAAAATCACACCTTCCCTGAACTTTCCAGGCGAGAATACGGTGGGCCCCCTGGGGGGCCCCGCGTGCAGTGTAATCCCCAGAGCGAACGCGGAGACTCTGCATGCTCACTCCGAGCTCTGTGTCTTGTGCTGAGATTTGGAGAAAGGGTGTTGAGAACCTTCCAAATAGCTTTCTTGGCTTATTGACAAAGAAGGGAGATTTCCAGGCCAAATCTTGCACTTGGTGAGTATGAGCTGGTAAACTTGATAAGCAAATCCAGGGGAAATTGGCAGCATCATCTCATTAGAAGGTCAAGAGCCTTGATCTCCTCCCTATTACTTGCTCCCAGAACTCCAATGGAGGCCTCCAGAGAGGAAGGCAAAGGTGGCCATTTCATCCAGAGCCTTCTGACTGGTTCCGTCTGAACTCAATATCACAGAGAGACACTTTTCAGTGAGAGGCTTTCACGTTCCTGCTCAGCTCTTACTGCCGGCTAATTACTGAGGCCGCTATTCCCCAATCTAACTAGCTTCACCCACGATCAAAGCACAGTGACTCCCACTCAGGCAGATCTATAGCATGGCCTGCCTGCTTCCCCAGGAGCCCACCACAACCGCCAAGCTCCTGGGCCACCACTGCCTTTGCTTTTCTCTGATACCGACTGCCCCCAGCGCTATTACCCAGAGCCTGAGTTCTGGATTCTGCCCCCACGAATAAAGGCAGGCAATGTCTGAATGACTTTACAGGTCCAGGTCGTAAACTCATTGCCTAAAGGAGGCAGGCAGGTAATGGAAATAGGAAAGTTGGGATGGGTGGCTCAGTGCACCTTCTTTTATAACCTTTTTCTTTTTTTTAAGATTTTATTTATTTATCTGACAGACAGAGATCACAAATAGGCAGAGAGGCAGGAAGAGAGAGAGAGGAGGAAGCAGGCTCCCTGCCGAGCAGAGAGCCCGATATGGGACTCGATCCCAGGACTCTGAGATCATGACCTGAGCCGAAGGCAGAGGATCAACCCACTGAGCCACCCAGGCGCCCCTCAGTGCACCTTCTTAAAAGACAATGGATGGGGCCGCTCCTGGGTGCTGGCTGACAGCGGCCACCAGGGCAGGCCCCGTGTGGTCAGATCAAAACTTAGCACCTACTTCATGTGATCCCTCCTAGTAGGTAAGGGTTGCAAACTAATTTGAAAGTATGTTCCAGCCCTGAATGGATCAGTTAATTCAGCATGCGTGATTCAACCTACAGGGGCCACCAGTTTGCAATCTTGGCTTAGAACGCTGAGGGAGGAATAAATGTGAGTGACCAGGCGTCTCCAGTAGTCAGAGTCCAAGGACGAGAGAGGACACGATGCAATGGGGTCGTTTGAATAGAGTTTTCGGTTTCCGAAGTGTGGGCAAGGGAGGGGAAGGCCAGAAAGAATAGTGCCCCAGACTTAGGCTGGATGGGGTGGGGAGGAAGAGAAGAACTGGAACCTGGAGAGCAGCCTGTGCAGGTGAGAGGTGGGCGGGGCCAGGGTGTACACTTCCCGACCCCGCCCATCTCCCCGCCCCTCCAGCTAGAGCTCCCCATTGGCCGTCAGCGATCGCACCCAGCGGAGGACTCGGTGGCGAAGTCTTCTAGGCAGGCATCCCAGGCATACAGCAAGGTGGAGGAACCAAGACCCCATGCCATGGCCACACCTGGCAGTTACCATAACGACCAGGGCGTCCACCTTAGTACAAGCGGATAGCAGCCTCTGTGTCACCTCTCAGTGTTTCTGCACCATTTACTCCTGTGTTGCCGGCCTACTCTTGTCCTTCAGATGGGGGACAGCTTGCGCCTTCCGGGCTACAACTTTGGATTCTTTTGACCTGGGTGGTGATTTTTGAGGTGATATATCCATAGATGTGAGCCTTGGCGCCCGACAGCCTGAGTTTGAATGCTGGCTCTCTTGCTCACCGGCTGTGTGATGCTAGGTGCGTCGGTTAGCGTCTCTGAGCCTCAGTTCCCACTTCTTAAACAATAATAAGGGAGGATCCGGATCCCTCCCTCACAGGGTTGTTGAAGGCTTAGAGATGCATTATTTTGCATAATATTATTACTCATTCTCCTCCCTTATTGCTCCAATTTATATCTTGGATAATACTGATTCTCTTTAGCCCGTATTCCCACCCAATGCCCCCTAGTGGTCAAATTGCCGCTCCTTCCAATTCTTTTTTTTTTTTTTTTTAAATTTTAGAACAAATTTTATTTAATTGTTAAATTTCGGTGTTCCAGAATTCATTGTTTATGCACCACACCCAGTGCTCCATGCAGTACATGTCCTCCCCAATACCCACCACCAAGCTCACCCGCCCTCTCACCCCCTCTGCTCCAAAACCCTCAGTTTGTTTCTCAGAGTCCACAGACTTTCATGGTTTGTCTCCCTCTCCAATTTCCCCCAACGCACTTCTCCTCTCCAACTCCTGATGTTCTCCGTGTATCTCCTTATGCTATACTAAGGGATACCATGTGATAACTGGGTCTCTCCGCTTGACTTGCTTCACTCAGCATAATCTCCTCCAGTCCTGTCCATGTTGCTACAACAGTTGGGTATTCATCCTTTCTGATGGAGGCATAATATTCCATAGTGTATATGGACCACATCTTCCTTATCCATTCATCTCTTGAAGGTCATCTTGGTTCTTTCCACAGTTTATTGATTGTGGCCATTTGTGCTATAAACATTGGGGTACAGATGGCCCCTCTTTTCCACGACATCTGTATCTTTGGGGTAAATACCCAGTAGTGCAATTGCAGGGTATAGGGAAGCTCTATTTTCAATTTCTCTCTCTTTTTTTTTTTCTCTTTTTTTTTAACTTTTTTTTTTTTTTTTTTTTAAACTAGAGGACACTGCGGCCGGGGGCAGCCCCGAGCCCCACTTCCAGGACAAAATGATCTTCCTTGCAGCTCCTGACTGAGTCAGATTACTGACACCGATTCCCTGGGCCCCCAGTTGCAGAAAGCTCCCTGACTTTGACCCAAGGAAAGAATCTGAAATTCAGTAAGAGAATTGTCCACAGAGCTGTTCATTTCTGTATTATTTATCGCTGAGAAAAATCAGGAACAATCCTGATGTCCAAGAATACGGGATAGGCTGAGTAGGGTACAGGATGAGCGCATACCCGGATGGCAGTGTGTTGTTTTTAGAGAAGGTATTTGTGGAGAGTTTGTCAAAACGTAGAAAAGGGACACAATACCACTAAGACAAAAAGTAGCATTCAAAAACGATCATATCACAAGATAAAAAAAGATCATATCTGGGGGCGCCTGGGTGCCTGAGTCAGTTAAGTGTCTGCCTTTGGCTCTGGTCATGATCCCAGGGTCCTTGATGGAGCCTCACCTTGTCGGAGGGGAGCCTGTTTCTCCCTCTCCCTGCTACTGCTCGCATGCGCTTTCGCTCCTCTCTTTCTTTCTCTCTCTAAATAAATAATAAAATCTTTTTAAAAAATGATCTTATCTGGTATGATCGGAGCTGTATACAGGACGTTGGGTGTCTACCCATCTCATGCACGTGAATTCCCCTGTATTCTCTTGATCAAAAACATCGAAAAAGGAAAGAGAAAAAAATCACTCAAATCATGCAGGCAGTTCCTCTAATTTAATGACAACTTGCCACTGACTGAGTGTGAAGTGGGGTGAGAGCCTGGGGGACCGTCTTCGGGTGTCACCTTCCTGAATTAGCATGATACTCTGTCGTCTCAAGATACACCATTTCCATGCAACATGCCTCCCAGATGTAAGCCTGCTACCCTCGGTGTAGACGAAGCCGTTCGAGAGCAATTTAGCAGGCTTTGTGGGCATTTTTGCAGTTTCTCTCTCAAGGCATCTATCTTTAAAATGTACCCCCTGTGTATGGAACAACAGTGCTATAGAAGTGAAAGCAAAAGATTGCATATTAAAAAGAAAAAGGGGGTGCCGGGGTGACTCAATGGGTTAAGCCTCTGCCTTTGGCTCAGGTCATGATCCCAGGGTTCTGGGATCAAGACTTGCATCAGGCTCTCTGCTCAGTGGGGAGCCTGTTCCCCCCACACTCTGCTTACTTGTGCTCTCTGTGTCAAATAAGTAAATAAAATCTTAAAAAAGAAGAAGAAGCAAATGCACCAAGATACCAGTAGTTCACCAGTTCAACCAGTAGTTGAACATGAAGGAAAAGTGTGGGTGACTTTTCCTACCGCCTTCTTTCATTCATTGATAAATATTTATTGAGCATCTATTGTGTACCCCGCCCTATTCTCTGCACCAAAGACAAAAGCAGTAAATAAAAAATTGCAAAACTCCTTGGCGGGTGGAGACAGTAAACACCCAAATAAGTAAGATGTAGAGCAGGCTGGAGATTACCGGGAGAACCAGATAAAGGGGGGCGGGGGGGGGGCAAGGACAGGGAGTGCCAGGTTTGGGGGAGGGGTTGCAAGTTCAGGTACAGTGACAGGAAGGCCTCATTGAGAAGGTGACAGCTGAGCAAAGACTGGAAAGAGAGGAGGAAGTGAGCCTATCTGGGAGAAGTTTCGGGAAGCGTGCGGGGGACCGCAGTACAGAAATCTGTGAAAGACAGCGAGGAGCCTGGTGGGGCTAGAACAGTGAGGTCAAGAGGGCGGTGGCTCGCAGCACTTTCTGTATGTTCTCCAGTGAGGGTACATAATTTGGAGAACAGAAATCAAAGCCTTTTATTATCCTTAAGGAAGAGAGAAGGAGAGAGGGAGGAAGATGTCTCCTCTTTTTGGATCAGGTAGAACTTCTGTGTTTTTTCTCCTTGCTCCATGCCGCAGCGGCCCTGGGGGCTGACTCCTCGAAGAAGGAGCACCCCTTCCCATCTGCCTTCCCTGGCTTCTCCCACGGTCAACTGAGAGAGGCCACTCCCCAAGGGCTCTGAGCCCTGTGGCCTGTGGTTGTGGGATGGTGGGCACCCCCTAATTCCCTTCACCCCTCCCCCTACCACCTGCTGGCTGGAGGAGTACAAACCACGCTGCCCACCCACTCCACCTGAGGGCCCCTGGCAGGGGCAGATGTCAGCGTCCGGCAGGAGTTGCCAGTAAAGATCCGAGGTGCGGATAAGGAGGTGTCAATCCATTAACTTCACCCGAAGGGAAGAAAAAAATTTTTCAATTACTGGTAACGGGAAACAAAATAGTGGGAAATCACAAGTGACAATCTTTTTAAGACAGCCCTGGGGCCACTTCCAACTGACCCCGTGCATTAACCTGGCAGGGCAAAATTTTACTCAGCTGCTCCCTCCTGTGTCCTTAATAGCATAAAATAAAAAGATTTTAGATAAGATTTCATTCTGTGAATCAATTGGAAGACCCACTAGGCTTCACGGGGCATTCTGGCCTCCGTCTAATGGAAATTATTATTTTTTTTTAAGAGAATATCAATAGTAAACTGGATCCGATAGCAGAAAGCATATACAAAGGATTTTATTTCAAATGGAAATCTCTGGCTTCTTCAGAGCCTTGCTTAACCCCGTACTTGCCAGCATCTCAAGCCAAAGGTGGGAAAATCTGGTGGGAAAACAAAATCCAAAAACCTTGTTGTGACAACACAGGCAGAAAATCGTTGGTCCTCATTTCTTTTCCACATTGGTCTTTGATCAGTTCCTCAAACCAACCAAGGGCACCCCTGGATCTTTGCACTTATGATTACCTCTGCCTGTGATGATTTCTCGTATGGTCCTCGCCTGGCCTTCAATTTCAAAACTGAGTTGTTCAGGGAAGCAGGGCTGAGCCACAACCCACCGACCCCTCCTCCGCCCCCACACCATTATCACTCTCAGATCCATCCCAACCAAAATTACATGCAAATTTATTCCACGTTTCTGCTGCTTCTGCAGAGACAGGAGGACATAAATGTATTTGTTTATTTCCATCTCCACTTTCTTGTGGTGGCCAGTTGTTTGAATCAGGAACCTTTTCCCTGGGGATGAGCCCCCATCAAGCAATCAGAGAGACCGTACCCCACAGGCAGCGACTTCTACCTTCTACGTCTCCATGGGCTTTCTGTTTGGTTAATGCCAGAGGCTTTGCTGACTGGCTTGAGACATAAGCGGCCATTGGTGAAAGTCATGACTGATGAGGAGCAGAGGGTGTTAGAAATGCGCTGTCCTCGGGGCGCATGGGTGGGTCAGACATTAAAGGTCTTCGCTCAGGTCATGATCCTAGGGTCCTGGGATCGAGCCCCACATTGGGCTCCCTGGTCAGCGGGAAGCCTACTTCTCCTTCTCCCACTCCCCCTGCTTGTGTTCCCTCTCTCGCTGTGTCTGTCTCTGTCAAATAAATAAATAAAATCTTAAAAAAAAAAAAAAAAGATGGGACTTCTGGGTGGCTCTGTCGGTTAAGGCAGTGCTTTCGGCTCAGGTCATGATCCCAGGGTCCTGGAATTGAGTCCCGCATTGGGCTCCTTGCTCAGCAGGGAGTCTGTTTCTCTCTCCACCTCTGCCTGCCACTCTGCTTGTGTACTCGCTCTCTTTCTGTCTCTGACAAATAAATAAATACAATCTTAAAAAAAAAAAAAAAAGAAATGCACTGTCCTCGGTGACTTCAGGGCTACTCGAGATAAGGGGACTGGAGAAAACATTGGAGAGCTGCTCCCGGCTCTCGCACGAGCTGGGATTCATAACGGAGGGCTGCGCTGTCTGAGTACGGCCACAAGTCACATAGTTATTATTTCAATTCTAGTGTAAATGGACCAAAATTCAACAAAATGGGTAATTCCATTCCTCAGTCACACTAGCTATGTTTCAACGGCTCCAAAGCCACATGTGTCTCGAGGCTCGGGTAGCAGACAACCCGGAACAGCACCTTCCATCCTTGCAGAGTTCTGCTGAGCAGAGCAGATCTGGGGAACAGCACGCTGCCCTCGAAGGGCTCTCCCCCTAGCTTTGCTCCTGAAATGGCCCACGTCCTGACCTCCGTGGATGCTGGACAAATCCTGTTGCTAGAATGCTGTTGCCTTCGCCCCAGTGGAGCATTTTCTGCAAAGCGTTTTCTGAGGCTCAGAAACGACAAGGATGTGGAAGTCTGCGGGGCTTCTGGGCCGGCTTGAATGGTACCTCATAAATGCCTTTTTGTGCGAGCAGGGCGTGGTCCAAGACTTGCTTTCATCAAAGCCTGGATGCCAGCTGCTCCGCGGCTCTGTTCATTTAGTAAAGACGCATTGAGCACCTACTGTGTGCCAGATACTTTTCCGGGTGCTGGGGACACAGCGGAACACAGTACAGGTAAGTCCTTGTGTCCATGCAGATTATGTTTTTGACACAGTAGGGATGGGACAGACCAAAAAAAAAAACCAAAACAAACAAACAAAAAAACCCCAAAGTAATACATACAATCTTGTCAGCTAGTGATAAACAGTGTAAAGACAATCAGGCAGTAGAGGGGGGTTTTATAGGGAGGGGGTTAAGGGAAGGTTTCATGGAGCAGATAGGACACTGAAACAAAATCCTTATCCTCGAGGTTGAAATTCTTCCATTCTACTGTCCCCTAGACTCCCAGGCTCCCAGACGTCTACACGGAAGGGAAGTAGAAATTCCTTCACCCTGGCTTTGCCCAATTTGCTAGATTGTCGGCCCACCTTGAGTCTTTCTCAGTTTCTGCATCTGTTCATCGAAGGCATTGATCCTGCTGATTTTCAAGCTGTGACCCATTAAATGGATCATGCCATCAAGCTGGTGGGTTTTGCCCACACTTCAAATAGTGAAATAGAAAAAAAAAAAATGGAGTGTGTTGCCTGAAGGGTAAGTACAGTTTCCTGTAACCCGTGCGTATGCACGTTTGAGTCTGTGCACTCATGTCTGTATCGGGGCACCATTTAAATTGTCATTCTTGTCGCGGGCTGCTGTCAAAGACCTGGAAAGTTCTGCAGCAGCTCACCTCTCCCGGCAGCCTGATGCTAGCACGCCGCGAAGCTAGTTCTCAACCCACGGGGACCAGACAAGTTAACAAAACACTCAGGAACAGAGTGGAAATTGAATCGGGGAGTGTGTTCTGAGCAGACATCGCCTACATTTTATTACTCCCACTATGCAAAAATCACATTAAGGCGACGCTTAAGACCCTGTAATATTGCACGGAGGCGTGGTATTTCCTGGGGATCTGCTCCCACACTTCCCTCCTCCGCAGTCTGAAACTCTGGACTCCGTCTCGGGAGTGCAACCTCTTGGCCGCCCTCCAGTCCCCTTCCCTCGCGCCGCGGCTTCTCCCCCTCACTCTAAGTCATTCATTCACTCACTCATTCATTCTACCACTAAGTGCCTGCGGTGGTCCAACGGGAGATCCCATTCTCATGGAGTTCCAGTCAGTTGGGGGGCGTGTGGCCAGGGAGGGCGAGACGGACATTCACCAGGACACAGGGCAGGTGTGATGGGAGCTGCGGAACTGACCGACAAGAGGGTGGAAAGGAGGGTGGCCGGAGGGACGAGGAGGGACTTTAGACAGGCTGGCCAGGGCCGACCGCTTCAAGCAGCTGACCTTCGACGTGAGACCCGAATCCCGGAGTTGGAAGAGGAGAGCTGTGCGACAGGGAAGGGGACAGCAAGCGCAAAGGCTCTGAAGGGACCCTGCTCCTTTCCCCCAGCACCCCGGTCTTCTGGTAGCTGCATGTTGACCTCAGCTGCCATCCTGCCTACACTGGACCCACCGGGAGTTGTTCTAAAGATGGATCTCAACAGCCCTGCTCCCTATTTATCCCGTGATCTTTGGAACTCTTAGCTATGTTACCTTGTTAATCCTCTCGACAACCCTGGGAGGCACCTATTATCCACCCCCACTTTCCAGACGCAGAAACAGGCTCAGAGAGGCTAATTGACTTGCCCAAGGTCACCCAGCTTATGTCATGGGTTTAACTTGGGTTTAAGGCAAACTCCGTCTGATCCAGAAGCCAGTGGATTGGGTTTCAGCTGGAACCTCACCGCTGTTGGACAACTCCTAAGACTCCTGTCGCTGAATCCCCACGGCAGTTGGGTTGATCTCCTTTGCCTGTTCTGACTGATCGCCAGGGGGCTCCTGGAACTCACTGTAGACAAGAGACCTCAGGCTGCACCCAAGCGCAGCATTCCTTCATCCAGCAGAGATTCATGACGCCCCTACTGCTACTGCGGCCAGACCCTGTTTTAGCTCTTAGCGTTCCCTGGCGAACAAAACACCCCTCAGGGAGCTGACCTTCCAAGGTGAAGAGACAATGAGTAAAATAAATGGGGAAATTGAGAAGTGCCGTGAGCATGGGAAGGAGGACGACTGCAGTTTAAATACACGGGTTGAACCCAACTCTTCCCATGGCTGCCTCCTCCTGATCCATTAAATCCCAGCTTAAATGTCACCTCCTCCAGGAAGCCTTCCCTGACTGCCTAACGTTGCCTGCCCCCTCCTCACACTGTCTGCCTTTACCTGGTTTATAAGAAAATGTTTACAGAGAAATAAAAGGTCTGCTGTGGCTTCACACAGACTCAGAGTAAAGCTGTGACTCTTTCAATGGCTGGCTTCACCCTTTTCCTCCCTATCCTGACCTCCGCTGTCCGCCTGGCCCGCTCGCTGGGCTCTGGCCATAGTGACCTTGCTCTTCCCGAATCTGGCTGGGATCTCCCTCCTCAGGGCCTTTGCACTTATGTACTCCTCTCTCCCCATGGCGTCCTCCTGCGAGCTCCCTTCACCAATCCATGTCACCTGCTCAGTGACACCTTCCCCAATCACTCCATTTAAAATTCCAACCCCCCCACCCCTCGCATGTAGCTCCCTCCTCCTTGTTCCCTGCCTCCCCCCCACCGCAGCACCTACCACCTTATAATAGACTCTGTCACTTACCCGCTATTTGCTTATTGCCCCCTAGAATGTCAGCTTTACAAGGGCAGGGGTTTCCACATTTTTATTTCTTGCTACATCCTTAGCAGGAAAAGGGGCTTATGCACAGTAGGTGCTCAAAAATAAATCTGTTGAATGAATAAACCCAGGCATGGATACAGATACTGATAAAGATACTGGTATAAAAAAGACCTGAGAATGCCCCCCGAGGGTCTCTGTATGGTGGTATCATGGGGACCTACTGTCCCCTGCTTTGTGATGATCTGTATTTTACAAATGTTGCTGCAATGACTGGTCATTATTTTTGCAATCTGAAGAACACATAGATAATAATTTTTAGAAGCGGAATGCAAGGGATTCCTTGCACGGAGTCTTTATTTTTCTCTTTTAGCACATTCCTCTTTATTCTCTTACTGTATCAGCAGAAAAGCAGAATGCCCCCCTTGGGCACAGGCTGGTGAGCTCGGGGAGGCAGGGAGGGGAGGGTTGAGCAAGGGCACCTTCCTTCCCTAGAGGTACAGAGAAGAAACCCAGAGGCATCCCTTTGCTGCCCCTCACTTCCCATCCCTCACCAAGCCCCAGGAATCTTTCTCCAAACCATATCCCAAGTCTGATCACGTCTCTGTCCACTGCCCCGACCTGGCCCAAGCCAAGGTCACCTCGTGGAGGACTGCTCCAATCCCTTTCTTCTTCTGCCGTTCCTTTGCCCTAAGAGAAGATGGAGAGAGATCACTGCTGTCTTTAAAGCCCCCGGAGCGGCCCCCACTGCTCTTAAAATGAAGACCAACATCCCCGCCGCTGTGGTCCACAAGCCGGCCTGGCCTGGCTGTAGCTCACTCTTCTCCCTTTGCCCAGGACCCCCTTCCAGCCTATCCTTCAACACGCCAGGCATGTCCCCAATGGAAACCCACATCGGCAGCTCCTTCTTCGGCAAGCTGACTCCTTGTCATCATCAGGTCCCAGTCTGGATGTCCCTTCCTCTGAAAGACTGTCCCTTGGGGCCACCACCCAGGAGCTCCCCAACATATCACCTTGGTGCTCCCCCCACCCCTGCCACCATGGCAAGCTCCAGATTTGAAACGACCCTGGGTATTGTCTGTCTCCCCACACAAGGGGAGACACTCCCCACCCCACAACCCAGCCTGGTACATGGTGACATAAAACACCCGCTCCACAGCCATCACTCAGCGACTGCGGAGGATTTGAAGAGCTTGTCAGACCATGCAAAAGTCTTCTGATAGAACATTCCGTGAAAAGCTAGGCTACAAAATCATGTTGAGTCCACCTGTGTTGGAAAACTAACAAAACAAAACAGAAAGCATAAACGGCTTTGCCTGGGAAAAAGACAGGAAGAGAACGCTCACTGTTTAAAAATTTAGCTGTCCCTGGAGGTGGGAACAGGGGCAGTGTCGATTTCTTTGTTCTGCTTTTTTGTATTTTCCGCATTTTCCTTGAGGCACACCTATTTACACGGAGCAAGAGCGCGATGGAAAGGCAGCGAAGGTACTCTCGCGCCCTCTGCTGCTCGTTGTCTGGTACTGCAGGGCACCCCCCGGGAGAGGCCCCAAGTGCAGCATTTGAGGGTGGGGGAGCATTTGGGGGTGGGAGGGGAAAGGGCCTCGCCAAAGTATGGAAGCGGGTTTTCCCGGTATTCGACGTGGATGAGAGGAGGGATCATGACAGACTGCCCCAGGCCCCTGGGAATCTTTCCAAATTCCCCTGTCCCCATCCTTTGTGGAACACCCCCAGAACTCCACCACCCACCTCCTGCTCCTCCTCTACTCTGAATGAGCCCCTCCCTCCCAGCTCCCGCCCCCACAGGAGGACAGCAGGGTCCGGCTTTCTGTGTTGAAATAGCTCTGACCCCTCCTGCCTGTTGTCCCTGGACATAGTACTTAACTATTCCGGACCTCAGTATTCTTATCCGCACAATGGAAAATGAGGGTCCACCAGCCTCAGCACTACTGACGTTCTGGGCCAGATACTGCTTGTTGTGGGGGGGCTGCCCTCTGCCCTGTAGGAAAGTTCGCAGCATCCCTGGCCTCTGGCCTAGATGCCGGCAGCACCCTGCCCCCTGGTTATGACGACCCATGACAACAAAGGGTCTCCAGATCCCTCCCCCCAGGGGGCACATCTGTCCCTGGGTGAGAACCACTGCACTCTCGGTTTGTATCATGAGACCCCCCCTCCCCTCCCGACACTCTGCTGTTAGATGCTCAGAAAATACCCACGTGAATGATTGAAGAATTATTTAGGGATTGTTTGCTCTGATAAGAACATGGGGTCTGGGAGGGGAGGAAGAACAGAGAGCGACCGAAAGGGAGCCCGTGACTCCCTCCTCTCTGCCTGCGTCCCCACCCCAGCTGGCTGCAGCCCACACGCACGTGAGGTTAGCTCACATTCCTGGTCCCCACGCCTGTCCCCCGGCTCTGCCTGAACAGGCCCCAGGCTGCAGAGGTGGGGCAAGTCTCCCAGGCCCCCTTCGCGCTGGGTCTGTTGTGCTTGGCGCTGTCTACAGGCCTCCACAGCTAGGAGAGGAGAACGTGTTCAATTAACCTAGAAAAACAAGAGCAGAAAGGGTCAGGGTCATTGTGAAAAAGCAGAAGTGGTGAGAAGATTCTGCACACAGGTCCCTGTGGGCGCGGTGAGGGAGGCCGAACAGCCTGGCCCGACCGGAAGGACCTGCAGCAGAGCTGGGGGGGGGGGGGGCTTCGCTGTGCCCCTCAAGGGGACAGGGCCAGCTAGGAAAACAGACGCGCTCCACTCCTCGGCCTGTGGACTTTCCATCCTGCAGTGTGGAGGCAAGGAAAATACAGTGGGATCCAAGTCTCCCTAGGCTCTCCCTTGGCTGGAGGGGAGAGACCACAGCATTGGCTCATGGAGGTGTTTGCAGATTCTCTGGGGCTTCTGCTAGGGAGGAGGGGGATCTTACCTCCTCGGATCCTGGGGAGAGAAGATCTTTCTAGCTCCAGAGCCTGGAGCTCAGGGTGCCAGAGATCAAAACAGAGGAGGTGGGTGAGCAGCGGGACCTTGTCCTCTGGATCTCGGGACTCTGCCCTTGAGGAGGGGGCCCCTGATGTTTCCAGTGACCCCTCAGGTCCTGAGTGCATTTCAGGGCCGGGCACTGGGCCACGCACTTTACAAACTGTATCCACTGACCCCTGATAACCATCCAGTGTGATTGCTTCCAGTCACCCATGTATTCATTCAGCAAACACTCGCTGAGCACCTACTGTGTGCATACTTGTTGAGCACCTACTGTGTGCATACTTGTTGAGCACCTACTGTGTGCCAGGTTCTAGGCTCAGGAGGAGAGGGGCAATGGTGAGATGATCCCAGATGTGGGAATGCAGAGCAGCCTCTAGTCTCCTACAGCACAGGTGGCAAGGCAGAGGGGAGCAGCCACTCTGGGGAACCTTCCAGAGGGCTCTTCCAAGCCCAAATGCACGCTCACCATATGACCCAGTGATCCCACTCTGGGTGTCGAACCTAGAAAAATGAAAGGCTCTGTTCACACACAAAAAAAACCCTACAAACCAGAAATGAGCCAGATACCCTCACCAGCATAGATACACAGCGGCACGGGGGAGACCAAAGTTCAATGATACAAAACCAGGGGAAGCAACAGCACGGATGAATCTCAGAAACATTACACCGAGACAAAGCAGCCAGTCTCCAAGGCTATCGACTGCACAATTCATTTCTACGACATTTGAGAAAAGGCAAAAGTTCAAGGGCAGAGAACAGATGGCCAATAGATGCAGGAGAAAGGAGTGTTGGCAAAGGGGCAGATATTTTGGTAGGTGATGCAACTGTTCTCTATCTTGATTGTGGGGCGATTTCAGGCTAGTTCAGAGTAAGTTCAGCTCTTACTGTGAGTGAGGTGGGAGCCAAGGGGGGTCCTGAGCAGGAACAGGGATGCTTCTTCCATGGTCCAGGAGGGAAATGATGTTAGCCTGGGCCAAGGTGACCCAATGGAGGTGAGGAGCAGGAGTCTGATTCTGGATGCAGATTTTTCTGACCGATCAGGTGTGAGGTATGGGTGAATGAGAGCCCACAAAGATGACTCATGATGTACTCAGGGCTGAGCTTCTAGAAGAATGGACCTGTCACATACAGAGATGGGGGGGGTGTCCGGTGGAGAAACATGTGTGAGGGGGAAAGCCAGGAGTTCCTTTATCATCCCTAATTTACAGACCAGGAAGCTGGAGTCCAAAGAGACTGACTCACTGGCCCTGAGTCACACAGCCAGCATGGGACTGAGATGAGATTTGAAACATATCTGCCCGACTCCTGAGTTTTACTTAACCTGCAGGGTCCTGTTCCAGCCTAAGAAACAGCTGAGAAAAATGTTGTGCAAAATGGGGTTCTCCGGGCTTGTTAGAAATGCAAATGCTTGCATTCTGCCCAAGAAGGCGTTTGCATTGCCTCATTCTGTTCATCAGGAAGTTCATATCATCACCTGTGCTTTTGGCTGCCCATCACATCATCCACAAGAAGTTTAAACTGTGAAGTTTTCTTAAAAAGCATATCATATAACAAGAAGTCCTGAATCAGATGGTCCCAGGGTTGGTGAATTCAGCATCTCCATTATGTCAAACATGAAATGAGGATCCAGGCCTCCCCAGTTCTCTTGGTCTTTTCCTCATGGTCTCAAGATGGCTGCTGTAGCTCCATATATTCTGATACTGTCCAAAGAAAGGACAGATAGAAAAGAATTTTCTCAAATATCTCTGTCTTATCACACAGCAAAATCGCTCCTAGAAGCCTCCAGGAAATATCCAGTTACTTCTCATTGGCCAGAACCAAGGCACATATGCCCAATAATAAACCAATCGTTAGCAAAAGGGAATAATTTAAACCAATTTCAACTCACCTCCTGGGATGGGGGGTAAATCATCTCTACTGAGCACACGGCCATCTGCTCTATGCTGGAACAAAATGAGAGCTCTCTTAGCCAGGAAGAAAGAGAGGACAGCTGCCAAGCAGAGACACAGTCTGCCATGGGCCCCAGAGAAGGATTTTATGTGTTATCTTTAAATAAGGTTATCCCCAAGTCACAGAGAAGCACCTCCAGAATTGATAGCAGAAGAGATCATAGAAAATCATTAAACTTGAGTCCACTATCAGACCACATTAATGACTACTTTAAAATAAACCCCACCATCCCTGTCTCTGTCTCTACCTAGTACTGATGGGTTGTGGGGTGTGTGCGTGTGTGTGTGTGTGCGTGAAAGAGAGAGATGTGAATTTTAAAATCTGACCTTATAAAAGTGACTTCACTTTTCTTTCTTTCTGTATTTCTTTTACCTTTCCAGTTTTTCACTACAGAAAGGCTAGTTCAGGCTTCTCTTAGTTTCTGAGAGTCCCTGGTCCCCCCTCACATCAGCCCAGCGAGGTGGGTTTCATCAGTCCTGTTGCATAGATAAGAACACAAGGGTCCACGGGTAAGAGTGGCTCCCCAGGGCTGCTCGGGCAACGCCAGCTCTCCACCACCCCACCCCCACCCCCGCCACCTACGGACAGCGGACTCTCTCCCTGATTTCCACTAGGGAACTAGGGAAGCAATCGGGAAATCGGCCTTGGTATTTCACGGACACGGCTGGCCCACGGGACGAACATGGAGCCAGGAATGGCCCTTATTGTAGGAGACTCCCAGGATTTTCTCCCCCACTCCTGCACTCTGAAAGTTAAAGCCTCCAGCCACCCAGCTCTGAAATCTTTCAAAAGATGCCTGGAGCGCCCTCATGTGTCTGTGTGGTGTAATAACATCTGAGGTTTTCTTTAAAAATAGCAGAGCCCAACACCTCTGTGGCTCAGTTGGTTAAGCCTCTGACTCTTGGTTTCAGCTCAGTTCATGAGCTCAGGGTCCTGGGATGGAGCTCTGTATGGGGTTTCTCCCTCAGCGGGGAGTCTGCTTATCTTCGTCTCTCTGCCCCTCCCCCCAACTGGCGTGTGTGTGTGTGTGTGTGTGTGTGTGTATGTGTGTATGTTTTCTCTCTCTCAAATAAATAAATCTTTCTAAAAAATAGTAACAATGATAATAAGAATGGCTGATGTGACAAGCAATGTATTAAGAAATTTAAACAGCAACACACAGTTGATATGAAGTTTTTCTTTGGACTGTTATTATATATGACTATGCCAAAAACAAAAACAAAAAATTTACACAGCACACAAAAGTAGAGAGTGGAAAGCTATCTCCCGGGGCGCCTGGGTGGCTCAGCGGGTTAAAGCCTCTGCCTTCCGCTCAGCTCATGATCCCAGCGACTCAGCCGGGATCCTGCTTCCCCCACCCTCCCCGCCTGCCCCTCTGCCTACTTGTGATCTCTGTCTGTCAAATAAATAAGTAAAATCTTAAAAAAAGAAAGAAAGAAAGCTATCTCCCTCTTACTCTGTCTCCCATGATGTGAAAAGTGCCTCTCCATGTTGAGCAGTGCATAACCTGCCCAACCTTGTGATGCAGCCCTGATGGGGAGTCTATGTGCAAACATATCTGTGGGATAAATGCTTAGACACAGAATTGCATGTGTATGCAGTCCTTTTCCAGGGACAATCTGCACCACGGGAGTCACAACCCTGGCGCTAATGGCAGAGCAGACATTTCCCCCACTGTTCCCTTCACTCGAAATGATGATGGAAAACCTCCTGGATGCGAGGCATTGTGTTAAGTCGCATGAAAGACTCTGGGAAAAATCAGACTCACTGGTCCACAAAGGCATGATTTCAAGGCTCTCTAGGAGGCAGCGAGGCTGTCGCCCACCCCTGCCTTGACAGGCCTTGCCAACCCCCTGGGGGTGGCACAGTCTGTGCCCTGCTGATGGAGGAGCTCATTCCTGGGATGCTATCCAATAAGCAACCAGGCATGGCTTGCTAATGGCAGCACCTCTCAGAGCAGTTGGTGCGGCCTGATGGGAAAACAAGGACTTCAGAGTCAGACACGGCTGGTGGCAAGCCCCAGTGGAAGACATTGCACGGGCTTCGTGACCTTGCTGAAACCTGAATTTCTTTACTGATAAAATCTGAGTAACTGTGTAATTTCTATACTGATAAAATCTGAGTAATGGTGAGTAACTTGCGGGTGTCGGGGAAACTGAGGTGCTTCTGAGATATTTGTTGACTAGATGACTTCATGAAATTCTTGACGAGAGTTAAGCTAAGGAAATATTTAAGAGGAGGCATGTTTCATGGGTGCCTGGGTGGCTCAGTGGGTTAAGTGGCCAACTTTGGGTTTCCATTGCTGTCTTGATCTCGGGGTCGCGGGATTCGTCTTTGCATGGGGCTCCACGCTTAATATGGAGCTCCTTGTCCCTCTCCCTCTCCACCACCCCCTGCTCTCTCTCTCCCTCGAATAAATAAATAAAACTCTTTGAAAATCATTAAAAAAAAAAAAAAAGACTAGGTATGTTGCAGACGAAATGCTTAATCACCTTTCCTCCTGGGGTACGATTCTCCTCTCTCAGCATCACCCAGTTCTCTTGTTTGCAAGTGAAAGAAAAAAATAACATGAACTGGCTTAAATGAACGAAAAGAAATTTATTGACTCATATCTAAACTGCTCTTTATCGGGGCGCCTGGGTGGCTCAGTGGCTTAAAGCCTCTGCCTTCAGCTCAGGTCATGATCTCAGCGTCCTAGGATTGAGCCCAGCATTGGGCTGTCTGCTCTGCAGGGAGCCTGCTTCCTCCTCCCTCTCTCTCTGCCTGCCTCTCGGCCTTCTTGTGATCTCTGTCAAATAAATAAATAAAATCTTAAAAAAGAAATGTTCTTTATCTTCCCTCTGCCTGCGATCTTGGCCTCCTTCTCAACCAGATTCCCCTTGACAATACATCCTAGTCCCTTAGGAATCCGGTGGGGGAAAAAAAAAGACACCCTCCGCAACCTTAGCGGTCATCCCCAGGATGCAATATTATTGGCTCTGATTGGCTCTGCTTTGGCCACGCCCCTAATCTTGAGCCAATCACGGTAGCCAGGAAGGCAGGGGGATGAAATGCCCTCATTGGCCAGGCAGGAGATGGGGGTGGATCCCCAAAGAGAGGAGAAGGGTGAATAGGAGTGAGCCCGGTAGGAGCTGCAGGTCCTGGGTCCTGCCACTCCATCCTTCGAAGAGTCTGTGGCCTCCGCCTTGTAGGAGCGGTACCATCCCAAAGGGGCCAGAGAGTGAAAAGGAAATGGAGCTGTGTTCCATACTGAAGTTGAAGCTGGCTGGAGATGACAGCTGTCGAAGGTGCGAGGCAGAGCAGAGAGGGGAAGGGGGGCCCGAATGTCCGAAGTGTTGAAAGGAGAGATGAAGGCAGCGGGGGGTGGGGATGGGAGTCCTTCTGCCTTCAGCTGCGTGGAAACCCCAGAGGCCAGGAGTAACACGATGCGTAGCAGGTGCCCTTCCCTCCATCTGTGCGGGAATTGCAAAGGGGATGGGTCCAAATTGACTTTGGGACCCTTAGCTCAGGGCCTACCTTGAGGAGGTCGGAGAAGCTGAAAGAGAGGGCTGACTTGGGGAGACACTGCTTTGGACCTCACTGTGCACCCACAGTCTCCTGAACAAACTAGTGCCAGATCCAGGCCTAGAAAATTCTCGGAGTCCAAGATGGTGGCTGCTTAGCCTTTGCGCTATGGTGCGTGACTGCCAGCCCCAGGAGGAAGTAGCTCTAGAGAGGGTCAAAGGCGTGAGTCTCTTCCAGGAACTGGTTCTGAATCCCATGGAAGCAGCTGGACTGGGGTCACTTGGGATTCCCAGTGAGAGGTCTACCTGAAAATGGGAAGAATACAGAGGAAGGTGCTGGTCTAGGGGCCAACCACAGGAGACAGTCCCTGCATCTCAGGAAGCTCATTCAGATGTTCCCAATGGGCGGAGTTGTCAAGAACCCCCCCCCAACACACTCTCTCTCTCTCTCTCTCTCACCCTAATAATAGAAGGATCAGCTGCAAACACCCCCTGGGCCCAGAAAGCACGATGCCGCATCCTTAATAACACCGGCCAAGTGAGGCCTTCACCTCCCGAGTCCGATGGTGGTGGGGAGGATAAAAGTCAGAGTGGGGTAGGGGAGAGGTGGAACATGAATAAAATTAGGAACTGTGACACGAGGTGACATGTTAATTGCTGAATTTAGATCGTTGGTCTGCTTCGAAGTGACTAGGGGACGAGACTGTTCTCATCATCATATTGTCATCTATCATTATCTAGAAGGAAAGCTACGGGAACTGCCTGACAGATCCTACCAACCAGGACCCAGGAGTGCGTGTGGGTGGGCAGCGGGAGGGGAAGGAGGGCTGCCCAGGCACCTTCGGACCTCCGCTCTTTGAGTGCCCCGGAGGTGCAAGGCAAAAATACAATGACGGTGGGCGCTGGGAACTCCGGCCTTCCCACATCGTCTAGAATGAGGCTTCAGGTCAGGCTACCGAAGGGGTGGCCCCGGAAGGCTGGAAACCTCAGGCGCTGGCTTGCGGGTCACATTGTGATTATCTTCAAAAACTAACCCACCACAGGATCAGAGAAGTCAGTATGGCCACTGGTGAGGGGCTGTCAGAAAGCCTTAAATGCTGTTCAGATCAGAGGATGTTGATAAAGAAGGCTGTTTTGGAGCAAAGCTGTTATATCTCCTGCCTGGAAGCGACCTGATCTGGTTTCAACCATCAAGGATCTTGGGGACTTATTTTGTGCCCAGCACTGCGCAGGTGAACTTCCAGGAGAAGGCAATGGACTTGGGTATCCAAAGGCAACATAGCGGCCAGATTCACCCACGTCCCGAGGTGTCGATCTGATAGAGAGACAGCCTCAGAGAAAGTTTTTGGCTTCATAGGTCAGAAACCACCGACTCAGCCCATCAAACCCAGAGATTTAGGATGACATTGGACCCCAAATCTGGAAGAACTTAGCAACCTCACAGTGCCAAATCCAGAGGGAAAATATGCACACAGAGAAACCAGAAAAGCATGGAATGACAGGGAGAGAGAAGGAAAATGAAAACACTCTGTTTCCACTGGCAGAATCAGTCTTTGCCAGGAAAACTGGAATGTTGACTTGGTACGCACATAATTCAATTTTCTACACACTCAGAAGTAAAGAAAAAGCCAGATGCTGGGAGAAATTGCTGATACAGTTTTTAACATTGGCAAAGGCAATACGGGTATAAATTCAGCCTCATGTGAAATACTCAACGATCTAGAATGGTAAATGTCTCAACGTTTTACATACAGTGTGATCTCAGTGAAAATATCCACCTATCCAGATGTCTGTCTGCATTTCTAACTAGCTCAATTTATAAAAGACAAAAGATAAGATAAAGATACACCAAAGTGTTGTTAGTAACTGGTAGGACAGTTTTTATCCTTGATCTTTATAATTTTCAGTGTTTTGCAATTTTTCTAAGGTGAAAAATATATTTGAAGTGAATTTTTTTAACCTGATGCCTTCATTATACAAAGGCGCATGTCCCTAAACTCGTATCAATGCTCTAACAGGGTAGAAGATTCTAAATGAGCCACTCTCCTTTCCTATCTTTGCAACACTCCTAGGCCTCACGGATTTGAGAAAACTACTGTTAGAATTTTTTGTTTCTATTTTTTTTTTAAGATTTTATTTATTTATTTGACAGACAGAGATCACAAGTAGGCAGAGAGGCAGGCAGAGAGTGAGGAGAAAGCAGGCTCCCTGCTGAGCAGAGAGCCCGATGCAGGGCTCAATCCCAGGACCCTGAGATCATGACCTGAGCCGAAGGCAGAGGCTTTAACCCACTGAGCCACCCAGGCGCCCCAACTATTTTTTTTTTTAAGTCTTACCATTATTTGTTTATACCAGGAGAGAAAAGCGGGGAGTCTATAGCAAACCAAAGATTCAAGCTGCATCTAAGGGAAGGGGCTGATACTCTACGCCACCTGGTGGCTTGATTTCAGAATGCAGGCCCAGAGTGGCCAGATCGTTTTCAAGAGAAAGTCATATACAAAATGTCCTAAACTTCAATTGGCAACTAACTCGAAAATTTTAAAAGCAATGTCTGGGCCATACAGAATATGATTGAGGTCCAGTTTTTACATCATTGAGGCCTCTGCTTTAAGAATTAAATGTTGGGACACCTGGGTGACTCATTTGGTTAAGCCTCTGCCTTCAGTTCAGGTCATGATCTTGCGGTCGTAGGATCAAGCTTGAGTTGGGCTCCTTGCCCAGTGGGGAACCTGCTTCTCCCTCTCTCTTTGTCCATCTCCCTGCTTATTCTCTCCTTTAAATAAATAAATGAAATCTTTTTTTTAAAAAGAAATAAATCTAAAGTACTGCTTCTTAAATTACCCACTCTAAACAATTTCCAGTGGTAAGAGATGCAGAATTTTGCTCACATACATCCCCTCTGCTGCTCCTTCTTCCTTTAACCTTCTTGTTTTTATCCGTCACATTCTTGCTTATTCTATGAGTGGCCTTTGTGACTTTATACATTTGCATTCCATCTTTAAAAAAAAAAAAAAGATTTTATTTTTATTTATTTGTCACAGAGAGAGCAGAAGCTCCGAGCAGAACAGGCAGAGGGAGAAGCAGGCTCCCCACAGAGCAAGGAGCCGGATGCAGAACTCGATCCCAGGACCCTGGGATCATGACCTGAGCCAAAGGCAGATGCCCAACCCACTGAGCCACCCAGGCGTCTCCCATCTTAAAAAGTTTTATCCACTTTTCACGACCTCTACCATGTAAGAGGAAGAAAACATCTTTTTTTTTTTTTTAATCTCTGTGCAGCTATTCCCCTTTACTATGTATCTGAAACATTCTACACACTTTACAGTCACTTATTTATTCATTCATTCAATAAAAATATTCATTAAGTGTCTACTTACATGCCTGGCAATTCCTCGTGGAACTTCTATTCTAGCAGGGGATATGGTTAACTAATTAACGAGTGAGCGGGAATTCAGATATACAGTATCTTGGAGAGGGCCCGGGGCCAAGGTGGGGCAATAAAGCAGGGATTCGGGAATGTGAAGTCTCAGTGCGTGTGCTCGTGCATGTGTGAGTGTGATGTGTTAGCTAGTGTAGCCAGGGGTGGCATTCCTAAGGAGATGACTTCAGACTCACAGACATAGGAAAGCAAGGGGGTGGGCCATACAAGGTCCTGCCCTGTGTACATTCCCACCAAAAAATACAAAAAGAGTTAAGGACAGGCAGCCAAGGGTGTCAGATGTGTTGGGGGAACAGTGAAGGCTGGAACTGACTGAGCAAGGGGGAGATTGAGAGAAACTGAGGCCAGAGAGGAAAGGGTGAGCAATCCAGGGAAGGGCCGACAAGGTCATGGTATGCGTTCCTCTGAGTAAGGGGGGGCGGGGGAGCCATGAGGTCATCAGGTCAGAAGAATGACGTGGACTGAATTTTACGTTCTGGAAGGATCCTTGTGGCTGCTCAAAGGAGTCTAGAGAAGGCAAGGACCGAAGCAGGGAGCTGGTTATAAGGCTAGTACGATCTTGTAGGTGAGAGATGGTCGTGGTGGTGGTGGGTATCCTGTATCACCATCAGTGGTGATGGAGGGATAATGAGAGTGTGCTGAGTGTGCAGAGTCTGCAGGCCGAGTGTGCAGAGTCTGCAGGATTTGCTGATAGACTGAACATGAGAGCAAAAAAGAGTACTCAGGGATGCCTCCAAGGTTTCCATCAGAACCCCCAAGGTTTCCAACGGAACAATTCAAAGGAGGCGGCTGCCTTTTACCCATCTTCCTAATCTGACTTCATCTGTCATCAGAGATAGGGGGCTAGATGGATGGACAGCAAGATGCTGTCAGGGGCTATCCTGGAGGGGGAGGGTGTGGGTGCTTTGTATTTTTGTCTCTCTCAGAATTTTCTATTTTTGAAAGCCACCCCTGTGCTGTTATTTTATTTTGGGGCTTTTGGGCACAGCAAGGGTAAACTCAGTGAGTGAGGTAAAAACATTTCCTACCTGACTGGACTCTGGATTAGCGGATACTTATTGCATAACAAACAATGCCCAAATCTTAAACTAACGTTTCTTTTTTGCTTTCGAATGGTTTGAGGTGGCTGGTAAAGCCTTGCTTCACGCTGCAGGTTAGGTTCAGGTCTGAAACAGGTTACACATTCTGCAATCCAGCTGGATGGGCTGGAGCAAGAGGGATGTGGGAGGTCCCAGAGGAGAGAAACGAAAACACCCTTCCAAAGCCTCTTAATGTCTAGGCTGGGAACGGGCACCTTGTGACTTCAGCCCACACCCTATTGGCTAGAGCAAGTCACGTGATCAGACTCCCGCCCCGCCCCCACCCCGTGAGGCAGGGGGCAGGGAGTGAGTATTGTGCAACAATGATGGAACCTACCACAGCCTTCACTTGGACTTTATTGTTCGTAGTACATTTTATTGAGTTTCTTTAAACTTTTATTACAAATTTTGATATGGTTATTTTTGAAATTGTTGACAATACAGAAAAGCATATTAACCAAATTAAAATTGCCTCTTATTCTACTCCCTAGAGAGAGAAACCTTGTTCATATTGTGATGGTTGGTCAAGCAGAGTAGAAAGTTTGTGTACACAGCAGTGGCCGAGGCACTCGGACGGGAGTGGACATTTGGCCTTAGATGTGGCACTGACTTTTGGAAAGTTGAAGAGAGGAATGCCCACTTTATAGTTATTTCTGGCATCCCTAAAACTCTGTGACACGGGTAGTTCTGTAACTGGGTGGGTATCCATCCCTCTCATCAATGAAGCACACAGCACATGTTATTCTCTATAAACTGGGGGCTTAAAAAACTCTCTTTAGATACCGATATTGTATTGATTAGCTTAAAAATAAATGTATTTATTATTGCAAGAACAGCAATGCGGCAGAGAGAGCTTTTGGGATCATGTCTCAGTAACCACCAGTCCGGTCTGTCAAATCCAGAGAGCTGGGACTACACCACGCCCCAAATCTGAAAGAAGTCACTTTGTAGTGCCAAATCCAGTAGGGAATAACAGATTGTGGAAGGTATTGACTTTATAGGCAATATTGTTATGTGCTAAACTGTTAAAGTTCTCAACTATCATAATAAAAATAGACTCATATGAATATGACTTTCTGTGTGATATTTTGGTATGCCACCCTTTATAACATTAAATAAAACAATTCTTAAGAACTACATTTGATTGGGGTGCCTGGGTGGCTCAGTGGGTTAAAGCCTCTGCCTTCGGCTCGGGTCATGATCCCAGAGTCCTGGGATCGAGCCCCACATCGGGCTCTCTGCTCAGCAGGGAGTCTGCTTCCTCCTCTCCCTCTGCCTGCTTCTCTGCCTACTTGTGATCTCTGCCTGTCAAATAAATAAATAAATAAATAAATAAATAAATAAATCTATCTTTAAAAAAAAAAAAGAAGAACTACATTTGATTAAAGTTATTTATTTGGAATATGAAGCTTTCACCTAATAACCTACTCGGGAACTCTTCACGTTCTTGGGAGGATCAATTAAAAGCAAAATGTCAGCTTTTCCACTTCAGAATTTCATGAGGTGGAAAAACTCCAAAGCCATGTACCCAGCCATCCATGATCATTCTTCTGTATTCTGGCAGGAGCCCAGCATGTGAGGGTCTGGAAACACTTTCAAGGCATGGCTCTATGAAAACTCTGTGTCTAATGTCGAAATTCTCTCCTGCTCCTAAGCCACTGATGAGAAAGTATTCAACGATGGAAACTGAGTCTGGCCCTGGGTCAGAGTGGGATCTGGGGGCAGCCCTGGGGTGGGGCAGAAAGCCATGTCCACTTCTGAGGAGAACGCTTTGGAGGATCTCCACTCCGTGTGGGCGCACAGACCTTCACAGCTGAGAAAGTGATTTCCCATCTGGTATTTCTATTTCTCCAGCAAACCTTTGATGTAGGGCCTTCCGCCATCTCGATTTTATAGCTGGGGAGACTGAGGCTCACAGAGGCAAATTGACTTGCACAAGGTCACAAAACCAGCAAGTAATGGAGGCAGACCTCAAATCGGGGTCTCCTGCTTCACACATTGTGCCCTGTTGGGGCCCTCCCTCTTGACCTGGTCATCTCTTTATGTAACCCCTTTGCACCTCCACCCCGCCCTCCTGTAACTCCTTTCAGATCAGCTTTGTGCCAGGGAAGCCTACGATCCTTGATCAAATAATAACCAAGACAGTAAATAAAACCTGTGGTGCACATCAGGGCAGGGTTACCCCCTGAAGGTTGCTCACCAGTGCAACAAACTGCCTGATTCAGTAGTGATCTCTCCGTCTGTGGGGGTGTGCAAGCAGAGCTGGACACACACATGACTGACACGTTGTAGGGAGAAGTGTGCCGAGTGATAACCAGCATTTAGTCCTCTTCTCAGGCCGGAGGTATCCTGATTTTCCTTTGAGGTGTCACCTCTTCCTCTCTCAGCTGTAGGGTTTAGGGTGATGAGCTCCTCCACTGGGTTGAATAGTGTCTCCTCAAAATTGACATCCACCCAGAACCTGTGAATGTGACTTTATTTGGAAATAAGGTCTTTGCTGATGTAATCAAGTTAAGATGAGGTCAGGTAGCATCTGGGCGGGCTCTGAGTCCGGTGACAAGTTCCTTCTAAGAAGAGGGAAATTAAACGGAGACAGAGCAGGAAGGAGGCCTTACAGAGAATCGGGGGAGGCATGGGAGGGACGCAGCGTCGACCCCATCACCACCAAGAATTGGTCGTGGGCAACCGCCAGAAGCTGGAAGAGGCAAGGCAGGATTTTTCCTGAGATCCTTCAGAGAGAATATGGCCCTGCTGACACTTGATGCAGACCTCCAGCCTCCAGAAATTTCTGATGTTTTAAGCCACCTGGTGTGTGATATCTTGTAAGTGCCCCTCTAGAATAGTAACAGGACCCCATGGCCAGCTCCTGCTTGATTTAAGCTAATTTGCATCCTCATCTCCTGGCCCACCAGGGCTGGCTCCGAATTAGATGTTTAACCCAATCAGAACTAATAAAATGCTGGAAGGCGTCAAGCTACACTTACCTGTAAATTTCTGAGCAGAAATTCCCTTGTAATTTAAGCCTGTTCAGTTTCAGTTTCACTTAGTTATTTAGTTATTTGAGAGAGAGAGTGGGAGAGCATGAGCGGGGTGGTGGGGAAGGGGCAGAGGGAGGTGTAGGGGTAGAGGGAGAAGCAAGCTGCCAGCTGAGCAGGGGGCCCACTTCGGGGCTCCATCCCAGGACCCCGGGATCATGACCTGAGCTGAAGGCAGACGCTTAACCCACTGAGCCGCCCAGGAGCCTCCCTCACTTTCAGTTTCCGTGTGAGAGCTTCCCAACTACTAGAAGAAAGTGGCTCAAACAGCCCCAACAATCTGGGTTGATTTTTATCTTTTTTTTTTTTACCATCTCTTTTAATGAGCCTAGAAATAAATTCTGGATTCTTCTGGACATTCCCTAACCCTAGTCCTAAAGAGGACAAATAATTGAGAAGGCAACGTCACAACCAGATATTCAAGAAGTACATGTTAATCCTAGCTCACACCCTGGCCCCAGGAGCAAGGGCTGGGCATGGAAACGTGGAAGAATTTGCTAGAGGGAAATATAAGGGATTCTCCTACAGGGAGAGACGAAGATTCAGGTGCCCTGACATTTGCGTGTGACGATATTTTGGAGGAAATCTCCCGCCCAGCCTTGTAAGCCAAAAAAGATGGTCACTAGAGCTTCTCCATGACGGCCGCTGCTGAGCTCCAGGCTTTGGGCATTTCAGGGGGATCCTGGGGGTGGCTCTCGGGCTGTGGCTCACAGCTCCTCTCCAGACCCAGGCTGATTCAATTTCAGGGAGTCTCACTTAAACAAACAAACAAACAAACAAACATATAGGAGTTTTGTAAACTATGGTCACAAAACTAAGTTTGAAAGTATTTATTTAAAGAAAAGAAAGCACCATAAATCTAGCATGTTAAAAAAAAGCTAGCAAATAGGACAAACATCCCCAAATTAGGAAAAACAATGAGTATTCAATACTGTTGCTGTTATCTGCCTAATCCTTGTTTTACTACATTTTTGGTATAGACTTTTTTCTTAGGACAATAATTTCATAAATTCCTTTTCTCTTGAGATAATAAAAAGATAATAAAATCTTTCCTTGAGGGGTGCCTGGGTGGCTCAGTCTTTGGGCGTCTGCCTTCTGCTCAGGTCATGATCCCGGGGTCAACTCCTAAGTCGGGCTCCCTGCTCCGTGGGCAGCCTGCTTCTCCCTCTCCCACTCCCCCTGCTTGTGTTCCCTCTCTCACTGTCTCTCTCTGTCAAATAAATCCATAAAATCTTTAAAAGAAATTCTTTTCTTGGGCATGGTGTCTTAAAGCTTTTTTTTTTTTTTTTTTTTAATTACTGATGTTACAGAAAAATCTCTTTCAGATTGACAACTCACATCTGTGGCCTCCTCCCCAGGGCTCGGTGAGGCGGGGGTGGGGGGGTTCCCACCTAGGGTGGCGGGTACAGGGGAGCTGCAGCCTGTTGACCTCCTTGGGTGATGCCGTCCCTCTCTCCTCCAGGGCCACCCAGTTCCCTCCAGCCCTGGTTCCCTCCTGGCCTGACCTGGGGGACAGGCCATGGGTGGCATGGCCATAAGGACCTCGACAAAGGCGTCCATTGGCCCGAACTTAGTCACGTGACCCCTTCTCTTGTAAGGGAAGCTAGGAAATGGCATCCGTCATTAGCTAACTAGCCACGCATGCAACTACAACAAAGGGATTTCTGTTGCTAAAAGACAAAAGGAGAGCGTGGATTTGGGGGACAATTAGTCCTCTCCGCCCCAGGGCTTGCCTGGATATTGTCCTCAGCCCTTCTGCTCACACACACTGACCCGCACTCAGTCACTTGGCCACATCCGGCTGCCAGGGGATCTGGGGGCTGCAGTGTGGGGTCTGGGCAGCCCTGTTTCCAGCTAAACACTGGGGCTCTAGTGCAATTGCTTAAGAGGGAGAACAGATTTGGGGGGCAGCGTCTGTCCGAGAACTTGTGCTCATCCAGTGAAATCTGAGGCCAGATCAGCCGCCAAGAGTCGGGGAGATGGAAGGGATGGGAGAGGTTTGAGGAGGGAACAGAAAGGGAGAAGACAAAGCAGAAGCAGACACCGTGCACCTCCCCCTACCCCCCACTCCCTGTTGGGACCGCTGTGACATTCTTCCGGGAATCTCCCAACTATCTTATTGTTAATACCTTGCTAGAGGGGGGGAAAAACCACCTTAAACTGACAATGGCAAGCCTGGGTTATCTTGTAGGTCCTCCTTAGCAAATTAAAGTTCTCTCAAACCCTCCTGTTTTTCCTTATCTCCCCCAACTCCATAGTATATAATCAGCCACCTGCCACGACCCTGGGGCAGCAGCTCTTTCTGCCCACAGGTCTTGTCCCTGAGCTTTATTTCCTCCCATTCTGTATATTGCCTTTTATGTTATTTTAAGATTTTATTTATTTATTTGACAGAGAGAGATCACAAGTAGGCAGACAGGCAGGCAGAGAGAGAGAAGGAAGCAGGCTCCCTGCTGAGCACAGAGGCTGTGTGTTGCGGGACTCTATCCCAGGACCTTGAGATCATGACCTGAGCCGAAGGCAGCGGCTTAACCCACTGAGCCACCCAGGCGCCCCTGTATATTGCCTTTTAAATGAGAGGAGTCTGTCTTGAGTTCACGGGTTTCAAGTGAAACTGGTTTGTCAGGTTGTATGACCTTTCTCCGACAGCTTTCTTTCTCAGCCCGCAGAGGGAAGATACGATTCGCATGGCTTAGGTCTGCAGAAGGGCTTCTGTGGGGCTGATGACAGGGTTGGGATTTGGGATCTAGTTTGGACAAGAGGGAGAGTGAAGCCCTTGAACCTCTCCCTGGATGCTGGAAAAGCAGTGGGGTTGGGCACTGGCAGGCGGAGGTCAAAGATCTCGGTGAGGTCAGAGAACTGTCACCTTGGGGAGCATTAGAATATTAGGGGAAATGTTAGGATATGGTGATGCGCAAGTCGGATATTTGAAATGAAACATTTAAAGTATATTTAAGGTATATCCCATGGATGCGAGGTGGAAGAGGTCAGGTGGAACGTGGGACCACAGAGATGACGCCCCAGGAGGGGCCAGACTGGTGAGGGGTCATCCGCGCAGATGCTGGGTCGCTGGGAGGCTGGCAGGAGCCTGGAGAGGAGAGGGTCAGCCCTCAGCCTCATAAGCCTCTGTTCCCTGATCTACAAGGTGGGCATGGAAACTCCCCTCCCTGGTGTGATGGTCTCAGGGATGGGAAAGGTTTGGTTTCCCATCTGGTATCTATGCATCCTTAACCTCTGGATGGCCAGTCCTGCGGAAGTCCCAGGCAGATAACGATGGCATCTACAGAGCCTTCTCCTCCACCAGAGGAACCCAAGGCACAACCGCCTCTGATGACATCTGCTGCACGGACCTCACTCTCAGCTGGGTCCACAGTGACCCCATGAACCTTGCTCTCCGGGAGGGGCTGATGTGGGA
Organism: Mustela lutreola; assembly: GCF_030435805.1. Taxonomy (NCBI): domain Eukaryota; kingdom Metazoa; phylum Chordata; class Mammalia; order Carnivora; family Mustelidae; genus Mustela; species Mustela lutreola. The sequence continues at coordinate 13,678,119 of NC_081298.1, forward strand.
ACAACAAACGCCACCTCTTTCTTGAAGCTTATGGCTGCCTGACCTTTGGTATCTACTGAAGAGTGAGAAGCTTATGACCCGTGGCCTTTGTAACGGTTTTAGGCTCACAAACATCATATAAATAAGTTGCAGGGAAAATATTCGGGCTCCGAGCCAATGGCCAAGAAAGAATTCTTGAGACATCTTTGGTGGAAAAAGGTGGTTTTATTAAAGCACAGGGACAGGACCCGGGGGCAGAAAGAGCTGCACTGGGGTCCTGAGGAGCGGCCCATTCATTATATACTTTCAAGTTGGGAAGGGGGTTAGGGACAGTGTAAGTCTCTAAGGAATTTTAGAAGCAAGGCTTCCAGGACCTTGAGAGGGCTAGCTAGTGTTGGGAAAAGGTCACTTATTACTGTTGAGTAAAACCTGAGTCCTGAGCCCCTTCAGATGTGTATCAGTTTGGAGGATGATTGCCAACATGCATCTTGCCAGGTAGAGATAAAGGAAGTTTCCAAAGGAATTTTTATATGTTAAGGTAGACTTACAGGATCCTGGGGCACTGGGCTAAGACTGCCTCTTGCCTTTAGTGAAGTATTAACATCGAGGCAGCTGAGTTCCTAGAGGAAGGTCACCCTGCCTGTTTCAAGGACTTGCCAATGGGCTGTAAGTACTAGGAAATTTAATAATTTTTCTTTTGCCTTTGTTTCCCACATCAAATACACTGCGTCACATCATTGTTCTTCCAAGCCAGACCAAGACAGTCTTAGGTTGGTGCTGTTTTGTCTTGAAGCCTCTCCTATACTTTCTAAGCTCCCTTTTTCATTACAGTAGGGCCTTCAGTAGATAAGAGTCAGAGTTGAAGTCATGTTGCTTTCATAGTATTTAAAAAAAATTTTTTTTAAAGATTTTATTTATTTATTTGACAGAGAGAGATCACAGGTAGGCGGAGAGGCAGGCAGAGAGAGAGGGGGAAGTAGGCTCCCCGCCAAGCAGAGAGCCCGATGCAGGGCTCGATCCCAAGACCCTGAGATCATGACCTGAACCGAAGGCAGAGGCTTAACCCACTGAGCCACCCAGGTGCCCCGCTTTCATAGAATTTTTATGGTTTCTTATTTCTGTAATTGATACTCATTTTCTATAGTCACCAACTTCACCAACAGTAGGTATTTTACGGCATTAGGTCAGACCATGTCAATGCACTGTTCAAAATCCTCCAGTGGCCTCCCAGTCCATTTAGAAAAAGTGGGGGCACCTGGCTGGCTCAGTCGGCAGAGTCTGCGACTCTTGATCTCGGGGTTGTGAGTCTGAGCCCCACATTAGGTGGAGAGTTCACTTAAAATCAGAAAGAAAAGAAGGAAGGAGGGGAGGAAGGAAGGAAAGAGGCGTCTTAAATGCTTTCTATGGTCAGGAAGGTCTTCAGGATCCAACCCTTGTGGACCTCTTCCTCCTCGCTCTCCCCTCCAGTCACTCCTAGAGGTCCCTCCAATATGAGAAGCTCAGTCTTACCTCAGGGCCTTTGCACATGTGGGGTCATCTGCCTCGGATGCTCGTCCCCCAGATCTTTCTTTCTTAAGATTTATTTATTTATTTTAGAGAGAGATCATGACCTAAGCCAAAACCAAGAGTCAGTTGCTTAACTGATTAGGCCATCTATCCCTCCCACCCAAAAATAAATTAATAAAACTTCCTCTTAAAATACATTTAAGTTGAAAAGCAATTCACTTTTTTTTGGGGGGGGGGTAAGATTTTATTTATTTATTTGTTAGAGAGAGAGCGCACACAAGCAGGGAAAATAGCAAGCAGAGAGAGAAGCAGGCTCCTCACCGGGCAAGGGACCCAACAGGGGACTTGATCCCAAGATGCTGGGATCATAACCTGAGTCAAAGGCAGATGCTTAACTGACTGTACCACCAGGTATCCTGAAAAGCAAATCACTTTAAAGAAAATTATTTAGGGGGTGCCTGGGTGGCTCAGTGGGTTAAGCTGCTGCCTTCAGCTCAGGTCATGATCTCAGGATTCTGGGATCGAGTCCCGCATCGGGCTCTCTGCTCGGCAGGGAGCCTGCTTCCCTCTCTCTCTCTCTCTGGCTGCCTCTCCGTCTACTTGTGATTTCTCTCTGTCAAATTAATAAATGAAATCTTTTAAAAAAAATTATTCAGTAAGGAGTCTGTGTAGTGCTATTTGGCAAACAGCAGCAAGGTACTCTGATGGGCACATGTGTGAAAAGGCTGCACATAATACTGAGTTTTGAAAATGCTTTCCTGGGGGCACCTGAGTGGCTCAGTGGGTTAAGACCTCTGCTTTCGGCTCAGGTCATGATCCTAGGGTCCTGGGATCGAGCCCTGAGTCGGGCTCTCTGCTCAGCAGGGAGCCTGCCTCCCCTCCCCCGCTCTCTCTGCCTGCCTCTCTGCCTACTTGTGATCTCTGTCAAATACATAAACAAAAATTAAAAAAAAGAAAGAAAGAAAGAAAGAAAAGAAAATGCTTTCCTGAAGTGATTTTGAGATTATCTGGGAGAAAGAGAACTTCCCATCACCCGCCCTGGAGATCATGGAACAGACCATGCGTCTTCTCTGGTTAGTGTTAAAGACTACTGGGCACCTAGCAGGTACCACACATTTTTAGGTTTCTCTGATGCCCCTCCCCCCAATTATGTACGGCCACCTGGTTCCTGCTCTCTCCATCCTCCTTCCTCTGGGCCAGACACTCCCGGGGGGGGCTGCTGGGACTGAGCCATTTGTGGGCACCAATGGTCCCTGCTCGTAACTCGTGATTGATATATGTCATCTCTAAATAGTTAATAGTATCATCCCTGTTACACAGATGAGCCATCACCTGAGTCCCACACCTAACTGTGCCAGTTCTGTATGTTTGAGATACGAACCCTTTCTTCCCTCCATGATGCATCCTCCATGTTCAAGAACACCTCCTCTGACTCATTCAATTCACGCTGCTGGGTTACTCGATGTGCTTGGCATTGATTTCCAAAGCCATGACTCTTTATAGACATTAAGCTGGGGGCTTCAGGAATGCAGAGGAGAGGAATGCCTCAGAGGGAAAGTTATCAAGAGCCGAGGCACAAACGGAAGGCCATGCATGATTCAGCCACAGGCGTGTTCTGTTGAGCTTAAAAGCTACTTTTCACTTAAGAATCAGCTGCCGTTATGAATAAATCAGGAAATTTTGCATCAAGGTCTGAACTTTTGGATTTCCTTGAAAGTACAGATGGTCAGGCCATGATGGGCACGGCAGGCGCCAGCTGGAATTGGTCAGCTCTCCCTTTTACAGAGGGCCTGTGTTCGCCATTTTCCACAGACCTCACTGCTCCCTGTTGTCTTACCACAGGGGTCTAATCGTTTACATTCCTTGTCTGACCACTGAGTGTATAACCCTGACCACTCTAAGATTAGTCTAAGCATTCTGTAGGCTGACAGGAAAGGGGAATTGAGAGAGTCCTGGGGGTCTTTGTAGAGACATTTGGATCTGAAGGCCCCATGAGGTCAGATAAAAGGAATGGTGTGCTGGTAAGTGTGTGTATAGATTTTATCTGTTTATTACACAAAATTTACAGATTTACAAATAATAACACTCTCGTAAATATCCTTTATACGTTCTATAGAGCCAACTCATTCTTGCAGATTAATTGATTTGTTGCCAAATTCTTGTATCCAGAACCAACTATCACTGCAATTTTGCCATCAGTTGACAAAAACAGACCAGGAATAAATGCGGGACAGCAATCCACTCAGCAAAGGAGCCCCTCCCGTCTCGTCTCTGCAGAGCGGGCGTAGTTTCAACAGGAAGGCGTTGTTGAAGTTAATGAGTCAGACGAAAGTAAAACAAGGAAGATGTGGGTCAGAACACCTTCAGAGATGATGTGAGCCACCTGTATGTTGCTTTGAGCAATAGCATTCGAAAGTGAAAGACTATTCCCTCAATTCTTAGGGCCACTCGCCATGTCTCAGCTACAGACTTGACCGACACACGCGCAAGGTTAATTTACATTATTAACATTTTATCCATCACACGCTTAAGGCTGGAACATCAAGGAAACAACAAGTCAAGCTGCCTTGTAGGGTTCCCCCATCCCTGTGGTGCCACGTCACCCCCGTGGGCATGATGACGCCTCGTACCCAGAATCGGGAGACGCGGAGGATCTCCCCTGTGTCTCTCCTAAGACAGACTACATGCATGTCACCTCAGGAGGCCAGATGACAGTAAAATGTAGCAAAGTAAGGAAGTGATGAGGTTTTAGTATTTATTACTTTGGCTTTTAATATAATTTACTGAAATATTCCATCATTTAAAAGGAGTTTTAAATTTTTAATTAAAAGTTATCTTTAAATTAAAGTTTTAACTTTTTAATTTAAAGTTATCCTTAAATGGCTGTTTAACAGCCAACTGGCCAAAGTCCCAAAAATGTAAGAAGGGGCTCTCACAAGGTAATGGGAGGGGCCTCTTGCCCATCACTGGGTGCAAGGGAAGCATCTAGAACCAGAGGAGAGAAGTCGAGAGTCCTGTGGGTATGAAGCAGGCATGCACGACGAAGCGTCGTCCCACACCGGCTCCCCAGTCTGCTTTAGCTCTTCATTTTCCTCAGCATCTGGCACCTCACTCCTGCCAGGCCCTTCCTCTGGTGACTTCCAGCCTGACTTCTTGCTCAGTCTCCATCTGACTCACCTGTCAGGGTCTGACCCTGAACAATGTCCCACAGGTGGGGACCTGAGTAACAAGGTGAGCAGAAACCTCACCCCCCCACCCCCACCCTTCCCTGCCAGGCCCCAACTAGCTGAATAGGACCAGCTGCAGACCCCCCTGCAGGAAGACAGGGGTTTAAGTACACCCCGGGGGCTTAATCATCCCCATTCTGCAGATGCGGGACCCGAGGCTAGTGAGAACTGTTAGCAAGCCAAGGTCAACAGCGGCCAGGAGACAGGCAATGCCAACAGCCGGGCTTGTTGGCCTCCAAACCCACCTCCGTTCTGCAAAGCTTTCCTGCACATCCTGGAAACAGCTCCTGGAGCTGGCTTCATGCACCGTGGAAGCTCTTGGGTTTTAGTGCCCACGATTCTGGAATTCTATTTACGGCTGGCTCCCCTAATTAAAACTGACTTCACTAAAGAGATGGCCCACCACTTAGGAGGAGGGGCCATGCTGAATACGCGCTATCTTAGCAGCACTTAGAATTCCAGCTCATTGGCAGAGGAAGCGATCTTAAGAACTCCTTGGTCCAGGTTGCCCATTATACATACGGGGAAAACTGAGGCCTATGGTCATACAGCTATGACACCAGAGAAGCCTGGTGTCATCTTCTCCCTCCACCAGTCCGAGTTGCTGGTGAATGACAAAAGCAGGCTTCCCCTCACCAGAAAGTCCCAGCCAGATGGGAAAACAGAGCAGAGAATATAGTCTCCTCATCTGGATTTGGGGGTGAGGCCAGAGGAAACTTCCTTCCAGGGCTGGGATCTTAGAGGTTCTTTGAGATGTTGTCATTATAAGTACTGCGGGAATGTGCAAAGACGCGGGGACACTGAGGCAAGAAGGCAGATCCTCAGGACCCCTCAGAGCCTGAGAGTCAAAAGGAAGACATTTGGGTTCTCAAACTTTCTCCTCTTTCACCTGGGCCCAAAGACCTCCTCTGGAGCAGGGATGACTTAACAGGACCTCCGAGAACTCGTGCTCCAGGGGCCAGGCAAGCAGGAAACTGGAGACTATCTGCTAAAGCCATGGTTCCAGCATCTTCCAGGCAGATGGGCTCTTCAAGAGGCTGCAGAGACCTCAATGCGGGTGTATGGAATGCAGGCGGACCTCCGCCTGGGGCCAAAGCTCAGAGCGAACCTGTGAAGCAGAGAGTAGAAAGTCTCTGTCTCTGTGGACTCTGAACTCAGGGACTCATATCTGAACTATAGGGACTGAAGTGAGGACTGCCAGACCCTACCAACGCCCCCTTAATTTTCTGTCTCCTCCTAAAGTCATGGCAGACTCAGCTTCCTTGCCTCACAGGTTGGCCCAGGCTCTGCCATGCGACCCCGAGTCCCCAGGTCCAGCCTGACCCTCCCCCTCAATTACCTCCTGCTTTCTCCCAAAGGTGGCTTCTACCTGCCTTTCTGCCTCCTTAGCGCCTCATCCCAGAGGAGGGGTTCTGGAATCTTCTCCCACGAAAGCCACGATGGCAGAGACTCCAGATGGCTCCTGGTATCTGTATCCCCCCCTTATGCCTAGTAACAGTACCCTTGAATTTTAGTGGAGCACAGGGCTCTCCAAATGAAAGCACCTGTTTCTTAGCCTCCCCCGCACGTAGGTATAGCCAGGTTCTGTCCAAAGGATGCTGGTGGATATGACAGGTGACTTTTCCAGGCTTTGTATCTCCTTTCTCCCTTCCCTCTTGTAGGCCTGTGGTGGCTCTCCGTCATAGGCCATGTGGGAAAGGTCATTATCAAAGAGGCGGCAGAGCACCCAGAGAGGAGGAGCCTGGGACCCTGGATGACCTCTCGAAGCACAGCCGCCACCCCAGCCCTGGACCCCCCACATTGAGACTATCCTGAGCAACCAATCTACTTCCTAACCAAAAGGACTGGGTCGCCAAGGGGCCTGTGGAGGGGTCAGCCAACACACTGGGGTGTTCCACTGGCAGAGATCCCTCTGGGGTGGAATGGAGCAGGTTAAAGGCTTTTACGCCGGACCAGTTCTGCATCCCTTCAGGGGCTGGGGGGTGGGGGTGGGACTTGGCAGGCAGTGCAGGAGGCAAGTTCCGACTCCAGCTTAGAATGATTTATTTTTTCAGTCATTTAGGGCCTCCTAGGAATAGAACGGGCAGTTAGGTGCTGCCGACTCCCCTTACTACAAGAAGGAACCAGGGGCATTTGCCAAGGATATGTAGGATGGTAGTGTTTTTAGGTGTCTTCTGATGCTCCTATTATTCTCTTATTTGAACAGCCCAAGGCCCCATGATGCTAAGATTCTCAACTCCTCTCTATGATCCAAAGACCTTACATGACTGAGCTCCTGCCAACTTGGCTGATCTGATCTTTTACCCCTCCGGGCCACCCTCCCTCCCTCTGTTCCAGCCACATTGGCTTCCTTGGGGTTCTTTGCATATGCGGGATACACTCCCAACCTCAGGGCCTTTGCACCTGCTGTTCCCTCTACCTGGAATTCTCCTCCCCCTCATCTTTACATAGCTGTCTCCTTCTCACGAACTGAAATTGCACCTTCTCAGTGAGGCCTGTCCTCTCTGGCCTCCCACTCTAATTTAGCCACAACCCCCACTGTTCCCCACTCTTACAATCAGGCCTTCTCAACCTATTGCCTTATTTCATTTTCTTCAGATACATATCACTAGCCAAATGCTCTTGTTGCTGCATTTGTTGGCTTGTTTGTTTTCTGTCCCCCTTCTCCACCAGAATGGAAGCTCCATGAGGACAAGGACCTTGCCCATCGTACCTGGCCACATTTCCCAATATCCACACATGGCCTGGCACGTAGTAAGGACTTAATAAACACCAGCTGAATGAGTAGTTTAAGCCCGCAGTTCTGCGTGTGTGCCTTTAAAAGGCCACAGTTATACTATTCTCTATTCTCTAAGCTCTATTCTCTAAGCTTCCAAGACTCTAAGATCCTGCTACTCTGACCTCATGCGATTCCGTAACTGCATGTTTTTGAAATTCCCATGAGCTGGGACTTGAAGTCCAGTGAAACTCTGCTTTAGGAAGACACAACTCCAGGAAAACAGCTCCCTTACGAAGACAAGACAAAACGGACAGTGTCCAGGCACTGTAACATGGTCAGGAGGAGGAGAAAAACACCCTCTTGGAAAGGGAAAGTACACGGAGTAAACCCTGAACGGATTTGCTCAGGATATGCTGAGTCCTTTCCGAGCCCTGTGTCCTCCTACCTTCTCTTCTGGAACTGCTGGTCTATCTCTGCCAAGGACTGGCCTTTTGTTTCAGGGACAAATGCATAGATGAAGCCCAGGCCGAGGACAGCAGTCAGCCCATAGAGCAGGAAGGTCCAGGACAAGCCGATGGCACCTGGGAACAGGAGAGCAGAAGCGTGAGCAGGGGCGCAGCTTGGGCCTAATGGCTGGTTCCAGGGTGAGCAACGCCAATCAGTTCACCCAAAGCACATTCTCCAGATGTTCGATGTGCAGAATTACGACAACAAGCTGTCAGATAAGCCCCTTAAAGCAGGAGCCTGATTGGCTATCCCAGAGGCAGGCAAAGGGCCAGGGCCCAGACCCGCAAACACAGGTGTGGGCATCGGGTTGGTATGGGAAAAGTCACCTACCTCTCAGACACTCACCAGACTGAGGTCATAATCTGAAACCATGAATGGAGGGGGCAACAGCATTCACTTCAACAGCAGCATAACTACAGGACCCCGCCTCGGCCAAGCCCAGCCCCGAAACTAAAACCAAACTGGTTATTGGGTGAATGAAGTGACTATCCAGGGAACAGAGTGTCAGCCCGTGTAGCCTGTGTCTGACTCCCAGCCAGCTCCCAAGCCCTCGCCTCTTCCAGGAGCCTCGGGTGAAGACCCAGGACGACCCCGGCTCCTGTGAAGTCCGGCAGCCCAGGGCAGAGAAGGGCTTTGCTGAGGCAGAAGCACAGATAACCTTTCAGAGTCATGGCCATTCTCACCTGTAGAGGTCGTGGCCTCTGAGCACCCTCCCCTGACCAGGCAGGTCTCCACTTCATCCTCACACCAGCGGGGAGAGAGCTAGACTGGAAGTGAGCAGGGCTCGGTTCTAGGGTTCTCACTTCCCCGGGGGGCTTGGGAAAGACGGGCGGCCTCATGTGAGAAATGGGCATGGGAAGGGTCTGGTACCATTCTAGTAAGCCCCTCCCTCCTCTTTCCTTTCCTCCTTCCCCCTCCCTCTCTCCCTTTCTTCCTCATTTACTCCACTTAAAGGGGAGGCTTGAAGACTGAGGCAACAGGAAGAAGCTTGGCTTCCCTAAGACGGGGTTGGGGGGGTGGGGCTGGGACACAAGCACAGTGGACATGAACTTGTACCAGGCTTTCCCACAGCCCACGGAGGGGCAGATGCTGGAGGTGGGGGGTGGTGGTGGTGCTGTTGATTTGAGGAGGAAATGCTTGGCTGCAGAAAATGGGGACATAACTGAGCCCTAAGAACTCGTGTGCCTTGGGGCTCACAGGGAAGGAGCCTCTCCCACATTGGCTCCTTGGGCCAGGAGCATCTTAAGAGTCTCAGAGACCCTTTCCGTTGTTCTGGGCGGAGATCATTCCCACCGCACCCCACCATGGCTCAGATGGGGCTCGAATGCGAGGTAGGAAGAGAGAGCGTCACCCAGACTAGATATGAGATCAGCGCGTCACCCACACTAGAACTGTCCTGCCGGCAGGTGGGCACGAGCCTGTTGGAGCCGGTTTAGAATAGAAAAGGGGGCGAAAAGCGGGCAGCCCAGTACCTGCTGGTCTCAGCCACATTCTCACCAGTGAGGGCAGGGACTACCGCCCACTGCTGGGCCTGGAGAATTTTACATTCCTCACAGTTTTAGTTACAGAATCATTCTGCGGCTACAAGAAGGAAATTTTCAAAAACTCCCCTGCTTTAATGTGAGGGCTTTCGGGCTACAATAAAAACAATGGGCATCTGTGTGTGTGCATGCGCGTGCACGTCTGTGCAAACGGCGTGTGTTATCCGGGAGGGACCACAGGTCCACGCTCGGGCCTTCAGACTCCCCCATCCCCCCACCGGGATTTTGTTCCCTCCCCTACTACACCAATCAGAGCCGGCTTCCAGACGGAGTCTCCTCCCCTCCTTCAACTTAGACTCCCAGGCTGTCAATCAAATCGGCCCCCTCATTGATGGGGCCTGGAATTATCAGGGATCGAAGCCTCGAGGGTCATGTCTTTCCTTGTCTTTGTCTGCCAGCCTCTGTCCCCACTTTGCTGATACTAGCACCCCACTTTTCCTTCAAGGAACCATCTCCCCCACATCTGTCCACATGGTTGGGTAAAGCTGACCCCCACCCACCCTGACTCCAGGGGCTGGTATATGCCCCAGGCCTGAGCATCAGAATCTTGCCACCTTCCAGCTGCGGATGGCCATGCAACCTTGCTGAGCCAAGAAGAGCCCACCCAGGCCACTGTTCCTGGAACAGAAGGACCTGGACCATGGACTTAGGTCAGAGGACTCACCGATGAGGTCAAGGAAGGAGAGACTGACAAGGAGGTTGGTCGCCCAGTTGAAGCTGTTGCAGAAGGCGAAGGCTCTGCCTCGGATCTCCACGGGATAGATCTCGCTGAGGACAAGCCAGGTCACTAGGACAGGAACGCAGGGAGGACTCATGGGCTGGGGCGGGAACCGGGGCCTGGCACCCATGGTCCAGCGAGCAGCCTCCCCAACAATGTGACTCATCAGAATCTCAGGCCCCGGGACACCCAGTCCTCCCGCGGCCTCCCCCACACCGCTGAAGAAACCTTTTCTCCGTCTCTCCCTCCCTCCCTCCTTTTTTAAGATTTTATTTATTTGACAGAGAGAGAGAGCACAAGCAGGAGAAACAGCAGCAGGCAGCAGGAGAGGGAGAAGCAGACTCCCTGCTGAGCAGAGAGCCCAATGTGGGGCTCAATGCCAGGACCCTGGGATTATGACCTGAGTAGAAGGGAGACACGGAACCCACTGAGCCATGCAGGTGCCCCCAGAACCCCTTCCGAGTAAACCCGTTGAGTGTTCTACCCAGGGGCAAACTCAAGTTTCATGAAGCCTGAAACTTAAATAATTAGGGACCCTTTATAAGAAAACTAAAGTCTACGAACAGAAAATTAGGCCCGTGGAAGGAGTGCCCGCATCAGCAAGGAGCCCTAAAATGTAAGCTTCCCTAGCATTTCGGTCGAGCCACCTCCAGTGTCCCTCTGAGACCCTGACCGACAGGGTCCCTGACCTTCCCGCTGGGTGGGGGTGGGGGGGCTGCAGAGTCACTCCCAGAGATCACCTGCCTACCTGGTCCAAACCCGAAGGAGAAGGCGCTCACGAAGACCATCATGCAGACCAGCGCAGCCCAGTGCAGTGCGGCGCGCTCCGGGGCGGAGGGGGACGTGGGGGTAGCGGTGCCCAAAACAGGCCACGGAGGGGCTGTGAGGGTCTTGATTTTCTTAGAGGCTGGCAAGCCTGGCTCCCCTGGGTTCTGGCGGGTCGTTGGTGGGGGGTGTGGAGTGACAGGCCTCTGGGGCAGGCTCGAGTCTCCAGGGAGGCCAGACGGCCCGCTGGCGTTGGGCGCAGCCAGGCAGCCTGGGCCGGAGTCCATGGGCACAGCCAAGCTCACAAGGCCGATGCCACTGACCGAGAGGGCCATGAGGGCACAGCCAGCCAGTAACAGCGCCCTGCGGCCCGCTCGGTCCACCAGCCCCAGTGCCATCAGTGTAGCCACCACCTTCACGGCGCCGAGCCCCACGGAAGCCAGCACGGCGGAGGAGGCCCCACGGAAGCCGACCGAGTGGAAGACGGTGGAGGCGTAGCATAGCACATTGGGCTGCCCGGTTAGCTGCTGGAAGATCACCAGTCCCAGGCCCACCACGGTCCGGCCTCGCATGTTATCCCGGGCCCTGAAGAGGTCCAGAAGGGAGTAGCTCGGCCTCGCCAGCTTGGGGGCCTCACTTCCCTGGAGAGGAATGAGGTCCCTGCAGGGTGCAGCCTCAGTGGTACCAGCAGGGAGACAGGAGAGGCTGAGGGACTGCAGCAGAGCAGGAGCCACGGCCCAGACGAACATATGCCTCCACCCTCCGGGGACACCAGCCAGGGCATAGTTGAGTGCATAGGACAACAGAATCCCCAGGGTGATGCCGGCCTCATAGAGGGACACCAGCACTCCCCGCTGCCGTGGCCCCACCAGCTCCGCCACATAAATACAGCAGGCCATGGAAGAGAGGGAGATGGCAAAGCCAGCCACCAGGCGGCCTAGGACCAGCCAGGCCAGGGACCCAGCCAGGCCCAGGCTCACACTGCCTGCCAGGAGCACTGCATTGCTGCCGAGGATGGCTTGTTTCCTGCCATAGCGGTCGATGAGGACGCCCCCCACCAGGGAGGCCAGGAGAGCCCCCAGGAGCAGGCTGCCCACCAGGAGCTCCTGCTCCAAGCAGGATAGCCCAAAGTCAAGCTGCAGAGGCAGCAGGGCGCCTGATATGACCGCCAGTTCGTAACCAAAAGTCAAGCCACCCAGCAGAGACACAGAGGCACACAGGGGCAGGAGCAGTTGGGGACGGCCTGGAAAACAAAAGCAACAGGAGCAGAGTTCAGGATGGTTCCTTGCCACAGCATCCATCCCTGGACTTTCCCTCCATCTGTCAAGCCCTCCTGTATCCATCCAGCTACCCACTCTGTTCCCCTGTCCATTCACCTATTGATCTATCCATCTCTCATCCACCCATCCACTCCTTCCTTCCTCCACCCGCCCCTCCACCCAACTACTGTCATTCATCTCTCTACCCACTGATCCACCCACCCACCCATCCATCCATCCACTCCTCCCTTCATCCCTCCATCCGTCCATCACTTCACCTGGTCACTGACCCACTCCATCCACTCATTCACTCTTCCACCTACTCTGGCATGCGTTCATGCATCCATCCACTCACCCATTGTCTAGCCATCCTCTTCATTCTTCATCCATCTCCTCCATTCCTCCATCCCTCCATCCATCCACTCCACCCATTTATCCAGCCATCCACCGGCCCATGCACACATTCATGCATCCATCACTTGTCCTCCATCCATTCATCCATCCATCCATCCACTCCATCTCATCACCCATCCACCCCCCCTTCGTCCATCCATTGGCTCCAGCTAGCACACACTCATCCATCCATTCGTCCATTCAAATACTCTGAAATTCACCATCCATCTGGTTTCTTGATGCATCTCCCCAAAATACAGCCATTCAGCCACCAGTCTTTGTATTCCATCCCCTGTGTCCCCATCCACACACTTGCCCATCCTTCCATGCATCCGCCCATCCAGTCATTCAAAAACTTACTTATCTGGCATCTACAACATGCCAGACAGTGTTCTTGGAGCTGGCAATACAGTGGTGTTGCCAAGCACCTGATATTCTAGTAGGAAAAGGCAGACAATAAGTAAATCTATATATAACTTCAGGTGGTAATAGATAGCATTCTGAAAAGCAGGGAAAGTGGATTTGAAAAGGATGGAGAAGTTCTGGGTTAAATAGGGTAGTCAGTTAAGACCTCTCAAAGAGAGAAGATTTGAGCAGAGATCTGAATTGAGTGAGAGTGAGTGAAAGCCATGTAAAATCTGGGAGAAGAACATTCTAGACAGAAGGAACAGCAAAAACAAAGGCCCGGAGGCAAGACAGTTTTTGGTATGTTTGAACAATAACCACTAATATTAATAGCCAGTGCATACAGGACACGAAGTGCCAGGCCCTGGTTTAAGAACTTTACACACATTTACTCATTTAATTCTTTTTTGTTGTTGTTAAGATTTTATTTATTTGTCCAAGAGAGAGAGCAGGGAGCTCGATGTGGGGCTCGACCCAGGACCCTGGGATCATGATCTGAGCCAAAGGCAGACGCTTAAAAACTGAGCCACCCAGGCGCCCCAACAAAGAATTTCACATAAAGGGCCCCCTCAGGTGATTCAAGGGAAATGTGTGCTTCTTTTTTGAAAGCCTGGGAGTTGCAGGCAGCTTGGTAGGTGACAGCAGCCAGCGAAGTAGAGAAGAGGTTACAGGAGGCTCCGGGGCTGGAGGTGATTTCAAAAGGGAGGGCAGGGAAAGGCCAGGTCTGACTGGTTCCATGTGCTTATGAGTCACAACCATCAATCAATGTTGTCCAGGAAAAGCTGCCTCTTCAAATCCCCTGGAGGAGGACAGATGAGCAAGCAGCCCCACGTCCCAGAACCCTGGGATCATGACCTGAGCCAAAGGCAGACATTCAATTGACTAAGCCACCAAGGTGTCCCTACCCATTTCCTTTTTACAACAACCCTAAAACACATTATTATTAGCATCATCGTCCAAGGCTCAGAGATGTTAAGAAACTTTCTTATGGTCACACAGCAAGTGCGTGACTGATGCAGCTGGAGAGTGCTGGCTTTTAATCACTGTGTTTTCAGTAAGGTCAGGGTGGCCAGAACCATAGGAGATAATGAGGCAGAAGTAGGTAGGGGCCAGGTCACATGGAACTTTTTAGGTCATGAAGAAAATAATGAATTTCATTCTCAGTGGATGGAAGCAAGTGTTGGGAGGCTTGAACTGGGCAGAGGGCGTGGTCACCAGCACATATGGCTCCTGAGCACTTAACATGGGCTCACGTGATGAAGGAACTGAATTTGAAATTGTATTTAATTTTCATGAATTGAAATGTAAAAACAGCCACATGTGGCTTGCAGCCCCCATACTGGCAATGCAGGTACAGGTTACTCTTAATGCTTAATTCCCATACTTGCCCTTACATACTTCTAGAAGCATCTAGATTAATAAAGCAGTATCTATCTCACTCACGCCCATCCTGGGCCTGACAAGAACATTCATAATACTGCAGCCAGATTCACTGAGTGTTTTCTCTGAATCAGGCACTGCTTTGAGCACTTTAAGTGCAATAACATCTTTAATTCAATATAACTTCATGGGGTGGGCTTTTGAATTATTTATAAATGAACAAACGGACCGCCAGAGGTGAAGTGGCTTGTCTAAGGTCAAAAGTAGCAAGGAGCTGAACCTAGATTCAAAGCCAGGTGGTCTGGTGCCACAATCCGCCCCCTTAACCACCCCATTTCCAGACCTTGGCATAGTATGACTTAGTGCTGGCTTCTCCTACCTCTCCCTCTCCCCGTGTCTGTTAGGCGATTTTTGTGTAGGGGGAGGAGTTTCGTGGGTGGAAGGCTCAGTGCCCATTTCTGCTCACCCTTCTCCCTCCCACCCCGCCCTCCTGGGTACTCAGCCCCTCCTTTCCCTGGCTGGCCGTGTGCTTCCTGTTCAGGACCATCAGTGAGACCCTAGGAAGATGAGGGGGTCCTGCCCTGTCTTCACCTCCCTTTGCCCCTTCTCCCTCGGTTCCTGGAGCTTGCTGCCAGAAGGGAAGGTTCCCTGAAGCCATGTGAAGCAATTAAGTGAAAACAGAATTTGTTTGCTATTTCCTCAGTTCCTCTGGAGCTGAAAGGAAACCCAGCCAAGGGGCTCAGAGGCCAAGTTGACTGTCCACAGGTCCTGCTGGAAAATGCACCGGAGCAGATTCAGGTCACAGTGGTTAAGAGCGGAGGAGCAAAAAGAATAGTGAAATAAAATAGTAATAATAACCGGCGCCATTTACGGCGCAGCTCCCCTGTGCAAAGACTTCAGTCTCTCAACTCATCTTTGTAACAACCCCAACAGCGAACCAACAGTGTCTCATACAACGAAGAAGGACAGCCCCCAAGGAGTCAGGGTCATTAGAAAGACTAGGGAAGCACATTCCCTTCCTTACGCTTTCCTGGCTCCCACGACCTCTGCTAAGTCCTAACTCCTTCTCATGTCCTCCTAGGCCCTACCTGAGCTGGGGGCCGCAGCCCAGCTCCTCAGTCACTTCCCCTCCCCCAACTCTGTCCCCACTTTCCCTCCCCCTCAATCCCCCCCCCCCCGACTTGTTCCCAGCACACACCATCCATTTCCATGTCCCTCTGCCCTCCCCTGCACCCCCTGTGCCCCCCCCCAGGCCCACTCATCCTCCCCAGCCCCAGCTCGAGGTCACCTCCCCAAAGGGCCTGGGGTGGTACATCTCTGTTCTATGGCATCCCCCGCCCTCTGTTGGGGCACTGCCTTTCCCTGTGCTTTGTCTCTCAGTCTCCTGGTTTGGGTACAAAGGACCGCCCCCACCTCCGCCCCCACTGCCTAGCTCCAGGGCCGTGTCCCTGACCCAGATCTGGCCAACCAGCAGGTTCCCAGGCCCTGGGAAGCGATGAAAGCCACGTGGCTGACTTTGGGTCAGTGTGTTTGCTCACCAAAGGCACTAAGCTGGTAGTTTACCTGCCTGGGGCCGCTTGGGGCCATCTTCTCCCTGGAGGGTCCCTGACAACACTTCTCAGTGAATTTTTCCTTTGGTTCTAGTTTTTGCTTTACTTTTCTCTCTTCTCTCCTCTCCCCTCCCCTCTCTTCCTCTCCCCTCCTCTTCTCTCTTTTTTTTGCTTAAGGTAAACCAGGGGCGGCCCTGGCTAATTCCTCCAAGCCACACTTTCCCCATCTCACCAACTCGGCCTCCCCCCTTCACTGGCTGACACCATCTCAAGTTTGCTGCCCAGTCTTCCTCATTAAACCCGGCGGGGCAGCGATGGAGACTTCCTGTCTGTGCCTCCCGAGCCCCAGCCCTGTCCTGATGCCCCAGAGGGGCTCCGTAAGGTTTCGGCCTCATGAACCGAGGACTGAGTTGGGGGACTAGGGAGGTGTCAGCACGTGGCCTCCCAGGGGCCATGTCAGATACACTTGAACCTGGCAGAATGCTGTGAGAGCCCTCCCCCTCCACTCCTCTCTTTTCCTCTGGTCTTGGCTCAAATATCACCTTCTAGGGAGGCCTTCTCTGGCCTAAAAAGACCAAGCTCCCCATCACACCCGGCACTTCTAATGCCCATCCCTGCTGGTTTTCCTCCAAGGTACTTCTCACGTCTGAAAGAACTATATGTCTCCCATATTTATTGTTCTCTCCAACCAGAATGTTGACCCCAAAGGAATAGGAATTTTTTGTGTGTGTCCTTAGCTGTCTGCCCCCTGCTGAGGACACTTCCTGGCCCTCAGTAAATACTTGTTGAATAAACAGAAGATTGGATGAAGGGGCTCTGGGGGCTTAGGGAAGCCAGAGAGGAAGGGTTCTGGCTCTTGAGACAGAGGTCTCTTTGGGGAGGTCTAGGGCCTGGAAGGGGCCAGACTCCACAGGAAGTAGAGTGAATCCTGGCCCCCCAAATAGGGCCCAGCCTGGGTTTGGGAACTGCTCCCCCTTTCTATTAATTATCTGTCTAGGGCACCTGGGTGGCTCTGTCAGTTAAATGTCTGACTCCTGGTCATGACCTCAGGGTTGTGAGATCCAGCCCCACAACAGGCTCTGCACTGAGCTTGGAGCCTGCTTAAGATTCCTCTCTCCCTTCCCTCTGCCTCTCCCCCAGCTCTCACACGGGCGTGCATGCACGCACACACACGTGCGCTCTCTCTCTCTCTCCCTCTCTCTCTCTCTCCCTTTCTAAACAAACCAACAAAAGGTTGTATGTGAAGTTGTCTCACGCTGGAGAAAATCCCTAATCCTCTAAGCCCCTCACTGCAGAGGACAGAGCTTCCCAGGGAGAGAATCAGGGAGCAAAGGAAGGGGAAAGAAGTCAGGTTTTAGAGGTTTGGATGTATCACCAGCTGTAAGTCCCAGGGAGCCTCTTGTTGGTGACACCAGAACAGTCTCCCCACCAGAAGTCACAATGCATTGGGTCCCTTCCCTGCCAGAGAGCTGCGACGGCTCTCCCTCAGGTTCCAGGGAGAAACGAGAGTGACACTGAACTCTGCTACTATCCTCAGCCAGAGGGCTGGCTTCCAAACGTCCCAACATGGCTAATACTCCCAGAGCACTCACCACAGCCAGCCTGCCTCTCCTACGGGAAGCCGTATCTGCATCAGCTGACTTAATTCCTACAGCAAACCTGTGACCCAGGCATGGCTGTCATTCCCATTTTACGGATGAAGTAACTGAGGCACAGAGAGGTGAAGACACTGCCCAAGGTGACAGTTTGTAAATGACAGAGCAGGGACTGGACTGCTACCTTATATGCCTACCTATCTTGTAGCCACTGTTAGCTATTAGGATTCTCCACAGAATAATCCAGACTGAATCTCTAAAACACAATTCAGGTCATGTCCCACAATAGATGTGGTAAAAAAAAAAAAAAAAAAAAAAGGAAAAGAAACAGAAGAGCTCGCATGCGCAGACCATTTGCCACATGTAGGTGGTGAGCCCAGCCCTTTTGCTCATTTGCTCCCGTCATTCTCTCTGCAGCCTTGTGATGGCATCTTTTATGGGGGGCGGGGTTGTTTCACAGATAAGGAAGCTGAGAGTCAGAGAAGTAGACTAGACGGTGCACCTGGAAGTGGGAGGATGGGGGCTGGAATCCAGGTCTACACCCGGGGCCCAATCCTGGAGAAAGGGAGCCTGGGAAAGCAGCTGGGATGATGGGGAGGACAGAACCTAGGACCAGTTCGTCTGTACCTCCCTCCCCCGTTTCCACCCACCCCCAGCTCTGCCCTCAGAAGATGCTCAGTCAACAGCCACTGGATTAATTTAGGAGGCAGCAAAGGGATCGCAGGGGCAGGTGCGAGGGTCCAAGGTTAAGCTAGTGACCTTGGGAGGACCTCTCTGGGCCTGTGTTTCCCTCAGGCTCTGGGGCAGTGCACCTTGAGGGTTATGAGCATATACTTTGGAGTCCGAGCTGGAGTTGGTGACCAGTTGTACCATGACTGTGCAGGAGAGGCTGGGTGGTACAGTGGTTGGGAATGCAGACTGAAGCCAGAGCGCTGGGCTTCTATCCCAGCTTTTCTATGCCATAGCTGTGTGACCTTGGGCAGCTCATCAACCTCTCTGTCACCATCTACAAATTTGGGTAATAGTAATATCTACCTTATATGCCTACCTATCTTGTAGCCACTGTTAGCTATTAGGATTCTCCACAGAATAATCCAGACTGAATTTCTAAAACACAATTCAGGTCATGTCCCACCCCAGCTTAAACCTCTTCTCCAGCTTCCTATGTCATTTGGAATAAAACCCAAACTTCTCGCCATGGCCTACAAAGTTCTCACAGTCTAGCCCTTGCCTAACTCTCTGACCTCCCTCCCACCCTTGTCCCCTTGCCCACTGTGCTCCAGTCACACTGGCCGGACCACACCAGCCCACTGGTGCCTCAGGGCCTTTGCATGTGCTATCCCTGCCCCCTTGTTACTCTTTCTCTAGACTGTAGCACACCTACTTCTGAGTGATGCCTCCGCCCCAGTGCCTCCTACCCTGGGAGACATTCAGGACCCACGTAGCTAAAGAAGCTGCTTCCCTCAACATTTTCACACCACCTCGTTTTTTGTATTCCTCAGCATCTTATCACTCTTGGAGATTATTTCATTCATTTACTCCTGTCCAGCTTCTCAACTGGAATGTCAGCCCCACGGAAGACAGGGCTGTCATCAGCTTTGGTCACCACTGAGTCCCCAACCCCTGCCACACAGCAAAAGGATGAACGACTGATGACTGAATGAGGCTCGGGATCCAGAGAGAGAAATGGAAATCCCAGTTTCCTGTAGCAGCAAAGCAATACCCTATTCTCCCCGCCACCTCCCCTCCCAGTTGTGGATTCTAATCTTCAGTTTCCCCACATCCAATACGTCCAAAGCAGAGGTTTTGTCTGTGTTGTTCTTGGCAGCCTCCCGAGGCCTGGCAACAAAAGTGTGCAGCAAACGGATTCATCAAGTTGCTCGGTTCGGAGCCTCTGTTCCTTTATCTGCCCAATCGGAGCATTTTCCCCTGCAGGGGGGAGGCGGGGAGAGGCTGCAGGACTTGAATTGGTCGGGAGAGGGCCTGCCCGGAGTTCGCGCTCAGTGTCAAGTCCAGAGCACTACCGGCTCACTTTTTTCTGGGCAGAAAGGAACAGGGAAGGAAGTGCGCTCGCGTCCCCTATCAGCGCCCAGCCAGGGCCCGCTGTCCCCACCCGACTGGGTCTGGCGGGGGCGGGGGCCGGCGCGCGGCTGGGGTCGCAGGGGCTCCCCCGCGTGCAGCCCCCCGAGCTCCACTTACCCATGGCGAGCACGACTCCCAAGCGAGCTGGGGGCGCTGGGGCCGGCGCGCATCCCCCCGCCGGAGTCCCCGCCTCGGCCGCCAACAAACTTTCCGGCCCGCCTCCCGCCTCCGTCCCTCCTCCCAGCCCGCCCGCCGGTTGCGCTGCCGCCACGTAGGCCAACTCGGGCCCCCTGTGCGGAGAGGCGGGACGAGGGAAGCCAGGGACCGCCCCGGGCCTGGCTGGGGGTCCCCCACCCACTGACCTCCTCTTGGTCCCCGTCCACCGTCATCCCTGTTGTGGGGATCCCCACACGCTGCCCTCAGCTGTGCTCCCCACAGGAAAGAGCACCCTCGGTCCCTGCTGGCCTCTCCAGCCCTTGTACAGACACACACTCACTCACACACACAATCACGTTTGCTGACCAACCAGGACACTCATATACCCGCTTCAGCCACGCAGACCCGCTCCCCTGGACCACAGCGCATTCATTGGACACTTGGGTTGGGACACCGCCGGAGGACCCACAGGCGCTGTGCTAGGTGGTGGGCTGGAAGGACAAGACATTCTTTGTTGTTCTTGTGGAGTTTGCCTTCTAGAGGGGGAAGCGCAGAAATATCTGACTAGTGGCGCCTGGGTGGCTCAGTGGGTTAAAGCCTCTGCCTTGGGCTCAGGTCATGATCTTAGGGTCCTGGGATGGAGTCCCGCATTGGGCTCTGTGCTCTGCTTTCCTCTCTCTCTGCCTGCCTCTCTGCATACTTGTGATTTCTGTTTGTCAAATAAATAAATAAAATCTTAAAAAAAAAAAAAAGAGAGAGAGAGAGAGAGAGAGAGAGAAATATCTGACTAGTGGTGAAGGCGAGGCAGAGAAGAAAATCAGGCTGCTGGGGTATACAGGCACAGGTCGCTGCCCCAGGTGGGGGTCTGGAAAGGCTGCTCTCTGCTGGGGGGGGGGGGATGTTTGAGCTGAGACCTGAGGTTCCAGGCGAAGGGAAAAGTGAAGGCAGGGGTGGCGCCCTGCCGCGGTGGAAGGAGCTTGTGGAGTCTATAAAGAAGAAGGGATGTGAAGCCACGGTGTCTGGAGCACAAGGTTTGGTGGGAAAAGTGCAGGGAAGTGTTGGCAAGGACCAGATCTTTTAAGACCTTGGGAAACCAGGGCCAGGAATGTGGATTTTATTCCCATGGACACAAGAAATAACTGGAGAGTTCTAGTAGGTTATAGAGAGCAAGAGCAGAACTAGGGGAACCCAAGAGGAAGAGGCTGTTGGGAGTTGAGAGAGAGGTTGATTTGGACAAAGGGAATAGCAGCGAGGGTGGAGGAAAGTAGATCTGATGGCAAACAGACTCAAGGACTTAACCCCTGGGAGAGGAGAGGCTTGGGGCAGAGTTCTGTTCTGGGTGTGCTACAGTTAAGTTCTCATTAGGCATTCGTGTGAACATAGGCAAGCAATTCCATATATGAGCTCTAGAAAAAAACCAGACTGGGGACACCCCACTAATTCTCCTCAGGCAAAAATGCACTGATAAGGCCTGCATTCACATGGCCACAGGCTTGTCCAGCTTCTCGTGGCATGTTCACACAGACACACTGGTTCATGGGCATCGTGAGTCTTGCTCTCACCCAGCGGGGATTGTGTGCCACAGACACATATAGCCCTCTTGGCAAAGAAGCACCACCAAGACCTTCTGAGCCAGGGGACCCTTGCACAGTTCTGAAAACAACACACCCAGATCCTCAGTAGGGCAATTTGAAAACAGGGCTCCAAAATTCTTTGTTTCTTCCCTTGAAATCTAAGTGGGCTTGCGACTGCTTCAACCAGTAGGTGGCACAGAGTTGGCATTGCTGACTCCTGAGGCTGCGGCACTGGGACACTGGCACTGGGAACCCTGAGCCTCTAAAAAGTCCAACTACCTAGATGCTGCCATGCTGTGAAGAAGCCCAAGGCATAGAAGGGCCATGAGTGGACACGCCAGTGGGTGGTCCTCCTCTTGAAGTCATCCAGCCCTGCTTCCAGAACACGCCTTCAGATGATTCCAGCTCCTAGCCATCAAATCTTTCCAGCTGAGGCTCCAGACATTGTGGTGCAGAGACAAGCTGTCCCTTCTGTTTCCAGTCTGGATTCCTGACCCGCAAATTCCAGGAGTATAATCAATGGGTGCTTTTCAGGTGCAAGGTTCTGGAGTAAATTGTTATGCAGCAATAATAATAGGAACAATAGATTATTAAGTGATAATTATACACTTTAAGTACTTTGCATGTATTAGCTCACTGTTAACCCTCACAACTGCTTCATGAGATGGTAACTATTACCATTTGCTCCTGTTTTATGAATGAGGAAACTGAGCCAAAGGGAGGTGAAGTAAGGGGCTTGCATAATAAGATCTGTTGTGCTCAAGGACACACACCAGGATGTAGCTGGGTGGGGAGTCAAGCCCACTTATGAGGAAATCAGGCTCTTCTCCATCCCACTCTGTTGCCTTTCCGGGATGGAGAAGAGTCCAAGGAGGCCTCGTGGCCATTGTCACATGACAATTCCTCCTCCATCTGTGAGTATCCAGAATTGTCACCTGGATGTCTGTGAGTCCTTACTCAGCTATAGACCCCAAGAGTTCAAGCCAGAAATAGATAAGATGCCTTAATTCATGCTCTAACTGAAACCCATTGTTCTTATTCCTCATTGCACTTTCTTGTACTGATGAAGATGTTTTGCAATGACAGGAACATTCCAATCGCCAGGCCAGAAAAGCTCCAATAGCAAAGGAGTGTCTAGAAGACCACATCCCCTTCTCTGCCCATGATCATGTACTGAACACATACCAACCCCCACTCGTGATCACACACTCCCTGTCAGGTGTCTTGCAGTAGCCCCCTGGTCCTCTCCTTATAAAACCCAGGTGTCTGTCTTGTGGGAGGAGAGGTCAGGTGTTAAGGTTTGAACCTGTCACCAACCATCCCACCGGCTGCCTGCATCCCAAATAAATTTCTCCCTTTCTCTTTCCCAAACCCTGGCCTCTTTGAGTTACCGGCTTCTCTCTCTCTCGAGGAGGAGTTAATCTGCATTCATTTGACAACAGTGTTGGCAGACATAGCCAGGAGCTATGTTTCTGATCTGTCCAGCCCCTAGAGGATCCCAGGTTGGAACAGTGGGTCAGGGCAGTTGCTTACCCCTCGGTTTCCTGAGTTAGTGTGGCTAAGACAGATTGGTGATATGGGGGCCTAGTACACCAAGGCCTGGGCTGTTCCATTTCCATGAGATAACCTACAGAAGCTGTATGTTAGAAAGGGCACGAAGTCCCTAGATGTTCTCGATCTCTGTGGCTCACTTTAAATTCATGAGGATATGCAGGATTGCTATTGGGCTCTGTCCCTTCTAGAGAATAGAGCATCCCTCTTCACAAGTGAGAATGGAAATGATCTAATAGGTCCTTTCAGTAAGCGTTTTCAAAAATGGCTTCCCAAGAAGGTGGGCAGGACTGACCAACTTGTTTCTAATACAGCAAAAGTGAAGGATGTCATCTCAGAGATTAGGTTATAAAAGATGGTGATTTCCATCTCGCCCACCCTCTTCTGATCTGTCACTCACCCTCTCTGGCAAAGCCACCTGCCACGTTGTGTGCTGCCCCACGGAAAGGCCCAAAAGGCAAGAACAGAGTGTGGCCTTCAGGAAGTGCCACTCTTTAAATGGTCATACAAACATACAAAAAAGGAAAGTCCATGACGATGCCAAAAAGAGATGTCAGAACTCATCAAAGTTGGGTTTCTCTCCTCTGAGAAGTCAAGGATGGCCTCCCTGAGGAAGTGACCCTTGAGCTGAGCCTGCAAAAATGTCTGGATGGGTCGAGGCAACAAAGGGAGGGAAGAGCACTTCTCTTTTGGGAAATAGCAGATGCAAAGGCCCTAACAAAAGAAGGAACCTGGTAAGAATGAGAGACTATGAGAAGGCAAAGGTGTTTGAAGATCAGAGAGCAAATGGGAGCTTGGCCAGAGATGAGCCTAGAAGAGAGACAGAAGGAGGACCTGTAGGACCTCGTGGGTCTTTAATTCTAAGCGCAATGGGGAGCCATTGAAAGGTTTTAAACTAGGTTTTCCTATGATAGAAGCAAGAACCACTCTGGCCACAGCGAGCCTGGGACTTGTAAATATGTTTGCACAGAGGATTTTCCAAAGGAGGGGTTCAGACAAATTTGGTAACCACGGAGATGGCTATGTGGTCACTAACAATTATGATAATGAAGGCACAAACTTGGGAAAGTAGGTGTTGTAAATAGAACTGGTTCTGGGTGAGCTCTGAGTAGTCTGGGCTGAGGAAAGCTGCTGGAAACCACATTGTGCCCACACAAAGGGTCTGATGCCTGAGAAGGTGGCATGGCCCGGGTATGAATGGAATGCAGAGGCTGCAGAGCTGAGGGCTGGTGTCATAGCAACCCCTGGACGAAAGGGCCTTTCTTCAGTATTTCAAACAGGGTCCCAATGACGGGTTGGGGGGGGGGGTGGCGGAATGAGCATATGAAGAGTGCCATCCATCCCCCAGGCACCCTCACAAGCAACATCTTAATATTTCACCTTACTAAACAATTCTAACGGTAAAACTAAAAATCTAAACCTTAAAGATATGATGCTCGTTTCTCCATCACACGGTGCATCAGGGATTTGAGGCT